>NC_139388.1:70772500-75772500 GCF_054392235.1 Sus scrofa
ATATATAGAAGGGAGATTTATTTTTTAAGCCAATGACCAACCGTCGGTATTAATTTCCAAAAGGAAACAGATGGTACGTTCAAGAAGGGATTTGAGGACAATTTAGGAAAGAGATGGTACCCAAAGGTGTGGGCAGGGTCCTGGGTTGGTCACAGCTGGCTTCTGGGCCTCAAGGGAGGGGACACATAGCTCCTGGAACCCAGAGATCCAGAGAGAGGTCAGGAGAGGCACCCAGTGGAAGCTGAGGCTTCCTACCAATGGTCCCCACCAGCAGGCAGCGACCCCAAGGAGCCGGTGGAATAAAAGTCCCAACATCCCTCTCTACGTCTCCTGCAGGTATTTCCTGTTGGCCAAACCCAACTGGATGGTTACGGGAATGGGAGTTGGAAATACAGGGCAGCCGGTGGGGGAGAAAGGAGGAGAGCACGTCACGTCACGTGAGGTCGAGGGGCGTGGGCAGCACTCCATACTCGGGCTTTCCTCCGGCTCCGCGGTTACTTCCTCCCAGTCTCCTTCTTGGACTCTCTCTCTTCCCATTCCTCAAGGCACTCAACCTCAGCCCGTTTTCACTGCATACCCCCTCTTGTCTGGGGCTTTTAATTGCACAAACACCCAGGTGACTCTGAAGTTTGTGCCTCCAACATTAGTGGCTCTCCTGAGCCAAGGAGCCACACGTCTGCCTGCCAATCAGAGGCCACCTGGAGGTCCCCAAGTCACCGCAGCCTGTCTGAAAACACCTCCAGCTGCCACCTCTAGCTCTTGGCAAAGGGAGAGCCTCCAGGTCTCCTCTCTTCCTTGATGTCCCCTGCCCCCCATCTCTCAGGTTATGGCCTTTTGTCTCCACTGCTGTGTACTTGCACTTGGCTGGCTCGATTGCTTTTCGCCCCCACGGCCTCAGATTGATCCCTGGGCCATTCACAAGGCGGGGGACACAGCGGTCGCAGTCAGGCAGTCGTGGTCACGGCTCCAGACAGCAACCTGCTGAACACGAAAGCTTTTCCACAGTAAAGGATAAGTTGGGTGACTTGTCACGAAGGGAAGTTAAAGAATCGAATGGGGTGGGTCATTCACTTAGTGTCACGTGATGAGCATCAGGGTATTTGGGATGAAGGACGTGTTGCAACATTGTGATGCCTGGCTAAATACACCTGTTGAAGGGCACCCACTGCGCCCTTACAATGGGAGCATGTTTTGCATGCAAATCGCACCTTAGTAACACTGAATTTTCTTTTTGGCTGCCCCTGAAGCATATGAAATTTCCCAGGCCAAGGACTGAATTGGCACCACAGCAATGACCTGGGCCACAGCAGCAACAATGCTGGATCCTTAACCCACTGCACCACAAAAGAGTTTCAATAACATTTATTTTTTTTTTTTATAAAAATGTTCATTAGAACACTTCCGAGATCAGTCCTGATTCCAATACTATACGTGCATTCCCTTGTATTCTTCAGCGTGTGTATCAGTTAGAGGGATTACTGCCAGCTTCGGTGACAAAGAGCCCCAGATCTCAGCAGCCTTGCACAGGATCTTTGTATTTAACTCACATCCCACTGGGGTCAGAGACAGCCTTCCAAGTGGTGAGTCAGGAAGCAGGGCCCTCTTATCTCCTCTTGTGGTCCTGAGGTTTCTGGGACCTCAGAGCCCTCCCCAAGATCCTTTGTATCCAGCCAACAGCCAGGAGAGTAGAGAGAATAACTCATTCATTTTAGAAGCTGGGCATGGAAATTCCGCCCACACCTCAATGGCCAGAATGAGCCAGACGGCCCCCCTCAGGTGGTACAGGTGTCTCTGTGTCAGGAGGAGAAGAGATGTGGTGACAGGTCCCATTGTCCCCACTGCAGCTTTCTGGACGAGGACACAGCCGACAGAGTCAGATCATGTCGTCGGTTCCTGGGAATGGTCCCGGAGCCACAGTGTACTTTATCCAGGACACACTCCGAAGCTGTGGGTGCCCTTCCAATACAAGAGTCTGGTACCACTCAGAGGGCTGCTCTAGAAGGGGTGCATCTGCCCGGGGCACCTACCCTACGTGTGGGGACCTGGGGTGGGCAGAGAAAACCCATGCAGCTCCAAGCTTACACCCAGGCCCACCCTCAGCTGGAAGAGGACTAAACAACCTGCCTGTGGAAGTGCCTTTGGAGGAACCAAGAGCAGAAGCAAGAGGTCAGCTGGGGCAGCAGGGGCGGCCAAGCATCACCAGGGACCAGCACCTCAAGAATTCTGCCCTGGACGCTGACATTTGACCAAAGCAGCTACAGCCACTGACTCACAGGAAAGCCCTTTGCACCAGCTCCATCCCCCACCGCGATCTCAACAGCCCAAAGAGAGAAAGTCCTCCTTGGAGGATGACCTCGGGGGTGAGGGAGGGGTTCCAGGAGGATTTTTCCGAAGCACTCCCCTCTTCCATGTGCTCATTCTCTCAACAGAGAGCTGTATCAATCATGCTTTTTGTTTTCTGTTATCTTAGGACGTTTTGACATCTTAAAAATCTTGCTGGCTGTGGAGCGATGCCTGCCAGGGCTAGCCAAATCTGAAAGACAGCCAAGGGCTCAGAATGCATGTTTCAGATGCGAACCAACCAAACTCCAAGTCTCTGCTCCCAACCAGCCCCTCTCTCCAGCTGTCACTCACAAGCCCTAAATCCCGCCGGGCCAGGTGCCAGGCAACTAGCCCCCTCCTCCCCATACAGCCCGAAGCCCACCACAGTTATGCAAATGGGCCAGTCCTAAGCTGCTGACCTTGCCTTGGGGTGCCCATGGGAACCCCCATTAAAGGCTGTGGCCTAGATTTTCCCACTCACTCCTGCTTCTGCCTCTGGCCAAACCCTGGTGATCCCTACGTGGTGTCATCTTCCTTGGGAAATGTAGGCAAAACCACTGTCAGTGGCACTGGCCCCTCCACATCAGGTCACTCGGTCATCCCCACAAATTAAAATTCTCGAGGTTACACTTGAGCCAGGGCCAGTTAATCCTTTCTACAGTGGTAGCCGCATCCCTGGCACAGAGGAGGCAGGCCAGGCTGTGCGCCCCCCTCCTCCTCCCTCCATCCAAAGCCTAAGTGCCCCCCCCATTCTATTTACCGTCATCCTCAAATCCACTTGTCCAGTCATCGTATCTCAGCTCCTAAGCCCTAATGAAGGGCAGGGTCGAGGCATCCGGGCACCCCACTCTCTGGCCACCTCGACCCCCTACCCACCTGTGGTTTTCTTATCCATGAGCCATGAACACGAGCAGCCTGTTGTATTATTAATGAATCTGCTGACCCCACTGCACAGCTGCAGAGCTCTCAGGACTTTTCAGAGCAGTTTTGCAACTTCTCACGTGGTCGTTGGGATGCCCCTGTGAGTCACCAGAGCAGCGGCTGTTATTTCTGCCTGACGTATGGGGCAGTAAGGACCAGCGCGTGACTTGGTTGGCCCAGGGGCACACAGCTGGGCAGTGCCCATGCCAGGAGTATGTCTGCACCTCCTTCCCTCTCTCCTGAGCTTGAGGTCTGTTCATATCCAAATGCACATCCGCGTTTCCACAGAAGAGGGGGAACAACGGAGAGCTGGAAAATCATGCTTCACTCTTTGTCTTTCTGGAAGGGACTACAGCTTGGCTTCCACTTTATTCCATGGCAGAGACTTGCCCTGGGCTTGCCAAGGGCCAGGCTGGGTGCTGGCATTAGGGGTGCAAACATATAGAGAACAAAGTGACCAGTGCCTGAAGCTCTCACAGTCTCGTGGAGAAGAGCTAGGGCAGGTGCCATGGTGCAAAGAGCTGTTATCAAGGGCCAGGGCCTCCCTTGTGCCAGTGTAGAGGGAGGTGACCCTGGGGGATGATGCACCAGCAGAAGCCCCAAAGCTGAAGCGAGAGTGGACAGGCAGGGGCCAGCTGGGAGAACAGGTGGAAGGAAGGAACGTTCAGAAGTCCCCCTGTGTAGAGAGAAGCCCCAAACGACCACCAGAAGGACCACCATAGAGAATGGGGCAGTGACGGAGGGGCATGTGGGCAGGAACCTCAAGCAGGACCCGGGAGAGAGGCCATATCTGGAATTCAGTCCCTATGCTAAGATTTCCTGGATGTCTGGGAGGAGTTTGAACACATGGTGTGATCTGATTACATTTGCATCTAGGAAAGCACCTGCTCTCAGCTCTGTGGGTTGGATGGAGGAGGTGACAGTGGGAACTAAGACACTGGGTGAGAGGCGGAGGTGATGCTGGTGTCTTGGTGTCGCCTGGACAACTCGGGAACCTCAAGAAGACCACCAAGAGCCCTGAGTGTGGGGCTGGCCGTGTCTTTCCAGAAGCCTCCTGCAAACATCCAGCACCCACAGAATTGACTTTTGGGGGGGAGGGTGCGCTGTTCCTCCAGCTGTGCTGGAGCCTCTGCGGGGACCTCGAGGTTCTGCAATGACTGAGAGCTCTGGGAGAAAATCGACACTGCAGATGGAGATGGCCACTTTAATTTGCAGCTCCTAGATCTGTTCAGATACAGGGTGCTATCATTAAAGATTCATTTAGACTTATCATAATAGGAAACAATATAACTCAGCCAGACCCATACATGACAAATTGCCCTTCATCAAGAGAAATCTTAAGGCAAAAGACGTGACGTGCCATCCTTCCATCCTGTAGTTAATTTCCACGTAGCTGACAGTGCTTCGCTGCCTTCAGAATAACGAGCACTCTCACGCTTTCCTTCGGTCCAGTGTTCTACAACCAACAGTGTGATTAGGCTCTCGGACAAAGAGGGGGCCATCGGTACCAGCGGGAAAGAAATGGTCAGAAAGCAAGTTGCAGCACGGAGGGAGTTTACCACTTAAATATCAATGATTCCACGTCTCTCCTTGGTTGTAAGAAAGGAGAAGACCAAAAAACAAAGGGGAAAATGGTAGCGGTGGTTTCCTCACGTGCATAGCTGCAAATACGCCCCAGGAAATTCCAGCCGTGAGGGAAATTGTGGCTTCCAGGGCCCTGGGCAGCTCGGGCTACTGTTTTCTTTGTAAACACCTGCCTGCGGAGGCAGCATCATTGAGTAAAGTGTATAGAATTTGGAGTCACACAGCTCTGACTTAGGTTTCCAGTTCCACCACCTCCTCAAGATTTAACACAACTAGATGGTTAAGAACAAGGCACCAGGAGGCCCTTCTTTGTTTGAGCTCTAATGCCCTCAGGCAAACAATTGAACTTGTAAGCCCCAGGTTCTTCTCTATGAGAAAGAAAGAAAGGAAGGAAGTCATTGATGCTCCCTCACATGCCTGTGGTTAGATGTAAACGCAATAATGCATGTAAAACACCCCGTGCCTGACCAGCCTCGAGAACTCACAGTAGCCCTGGTGGGAGTTTATGGTTCCTGGCTGTGTGATGCCATGTCGATCCCTTCATGGCATCTCTTGGTCTATTTCAGGCCAAGCTAAATAAAATCGCATGTGGAACACCTATTTCAGCACCTGGCACCCTGTAGCATCTGCAGCATGAGTTTTATTCCTCACTCTATTTGAATGCTGGTTGTATATCTGCCTCGTCCTACCATCAAATAACCCCGTGGTTGAGATACTTTTTCAACTGTATAGGAAAGGTGTTGCAGGAAGGGGGGGCCCTTCCAGGGCCCAAGTGTGTGCACTTGTCTGACCCTTGGAAATGAATTATCAGAGGAGACACACGTGCTGACAGAGCAAAAGACTTTATTGGGAAGGGGCGCCTGGGCAGAGAGCAGCAGGTTCAGGGAACCCAGAAGAACTGCTCTGCCATGCGGCTTGTAGCTTGAGGGTTTATGGGGATGGGGTTAGCGTCTTGGTCATATCTGGCCAGCCGCCTTGCTTGGCCCGTACTTGGTCTGGCCCAGGGTCCTTGGGAGCACATGCGCCTCTCAGCCAAGATGGATTCCAGTGCAAGGGATTCTGGGAGCTTGGTCCTCTGCTGGTTAGGCTTCTGGGCAGCACCATGTTCCTTCTCAGGAGCTCCTGTGGTGAGACCACTCATACAAGAGATTACGACTGTGCCTGACCAAGGTGGATGGTTTCCGTCAATGGTTCCCTAACAACGGAACAAGTTTTATATATCAGCTAAAAATCTAGGCTGCGGGCACTCCAACCATGGAGCCTCATGAAGGCCTCATCTTCAAGGACAACACTGGGATTTGGGATTTGGCAACTTAAGCCCCAGCGTAGATGAAAGGCACTTGGGTACCCTATGGGTTAGGCATCTCTGGTTGTCTGACTGCCAACCCACCACTGCATCCAGGTCACTCACATCTCCTGCACAGGGAACTTGGCCTAATAACCCAGCTTGAACTCCACCCGTCTCGAGCCCCAAGCCTGTGTGTGCAGGGCGGCTGAGGTATTCTGGAATGCTGGGGTCAAAGGGCACAGAAGTGGCGGAGGCGTTTCAACGGAACTGCGTACGTGAAAGCGCTTAGGAAGGGAGACGTGTATGAAGGGGAATGTCTCAGTTATCTGCTTCGGCATAACACTATCTCCCCAAAGGTGGGGACTTCGAACAACACAATGTGTCCTCTCACCGTTTCTGGGGGTCAGGAGTCCAGGCACAGCTTAGCTGGGCACTGGCAAGGCTGGGGCTGAGTCTTCCTCTGAGGCTGGACTGGGGAAGGGTCTGCCTCAGAGCGGTGCTCATGGGTATGATGCTATTCTTTGCAGGCTGTCCACCAATGGCCTTGGTTTCTCCCCGGCCACAGGCAGGCAGTGGCTCTGCCCCCAACCAGGGAATGAGTCATCTGGCAGGACAGGCCTTACCACCTGCTCTAACAGGATCCCACCCAAGGAATCTCACATGTCCCATTGCTATGGCTGCATTCTATTGGCTGAGATCAAGTCCCAGGTTCGGTGCACAGTGCACTCAGGAGAAGGGTGAGCCGATGTGAACACCAGAAGGAAGGGCATGGGGCCACATCGGAGCCTGTCCACCACGGCCGCATGCCTGGGTGCAATGACAATTCACCTGCAAGTTGCTCCCTTGCCTGGGTTGTGAGCCGGTTGGGGGAGAGGAGGATTCTGCACAAGTTTATAATCCATTTGGAGAAAAGGGGTGTCTGAGGCGGGGGATTAGGACAGGGCACCGAAGAAGGATAAATCAAGGTCTACAGCCGGGAAAATAAATGACTTTTTAAAAATAGGGATGAATCTCTTCTGAAAATGGGCCTGTCTGGCCTCCTGCCATGAAAAATGCCTTTGAGGCCTGTCCACTGGGGAGAGGCCAGCGGGGCAGCTCGGGGCACCGGGCGAGGACTGCGCAGTTAGGGTGCCATTAACCCTGGGATCCTCAGCAAAACTGCTTCCCTCAAAGGCTGCCTGCTCCAAAATGTGGTGACCCTATGACACAGAGAGACAGCCACCTGTCCAGTTTGGCCATTAGCTGCCCTTCCAGAAAGGAAGAGAAGCCTGGAAGGAGTGGTGACCAGGGATTATCTTACACGCGTCTCAGAGGAAGGAGATGCAGCAGCCACCAAGCTCTAGGTGTAAAGACACTTAAAAGGGGAGATTGGCGTAGATCTCGTGGGGGCCCCGGGTCTCCTGTGAAAGCTGGATGTGGGGAGAGGCCATGGCTGGCTTGAATGCATGAGGCCTCGCTGGGCAGAGCTGGTGTTTTTGCCGGGAGTTCAGGTGCTCCTGGAGGCCCTGAGTCCCTCACAGATCTGAGGAGCATGGCAGTTAAGCCTAGGTTCTCCATCACATGGAACCCTGCCCCTGCAAGCTTCCATTCCTCATGGACCCGTGACAAGGAAGGTGAGCAGGGCGTCACAAGTGTGTGCTTGGGAGGAATATGAAGCCAAGATAAAGACAGACGGCGTGGGGGTGTTGAAATTTGAAACAAAGCAGCTGGGGACACTGCACTGAGAAGGATATCTCAGTCAAAACTTGAAGGACATCTGGGGAAAGAGCCTTGTGGCAACAGAATGGCAGGTGCAAAGGTCCGGAGGTAGGAGTGGCCTGCTGCTCTGGTGCTGCCAAGAAGGAGCCAGTGTGTTGAGCGGAGGAGGCAAGGTGATGAGGACAAAATCCTCTGGGGTCTGGTAGCCAAGGGAGGGGGCATGTCTTGTGGGTTTAATAGGACATGTGGACTAAGGAATGAAGGATTTCGTGGGTGAGGAGGTGTGGTCCTCTAGCATCTGATAGATGGAGGCACCAAATCTGTTAGCAGACACCTGTCAACTAACAACAAAATATATATATCAACTGCATACACACACACACACACACACACACACACACACCTAAAAGTTGAGAATTCAGTTTTATTTGGGGCAAAATGAGAACATAAGCCCAGGAAGCAGAATCTCAAGTAACCCTGAGAAAACTGCTCTGAGGAGACAAGGGGGGAGCTCAAATATAGGAGATTTTGCAACAAAGGGAACGAAAGAGTACCGCTAACAGAAAGCTAGATCTCACCTCCGGTTAAGGAATTTCGTGTTGTCTACGTGTGGGAAGATGCCAGGGTCTGGGCGCCCTGAAATCCCCCTGTGACGCGCACCTCCCGTCCTGTGCCTTCTCATCCTGGGTTTCCTCAGGGCATGTCCAGCAGGCTGACGGCTGGAGGATGGCCATGTCCTTTGTTTCCTTCCAGAGCTCCCCCAGGGCTCGCCGGTTCACCGTTGGAGGCGGCTGCCATCACCAATGACTGTGACATCCTTTGCTTACTGCCAGGGCAGGTGGTATTTTACTTCTCTTAGGGAAGTGTGGGAATCCTGAAGTGTTGGATGGGTGGTGGTGGGGGGTGTAAGCCCTACAGGATCTGATGCCCATACTGAGGACTTTGGCTCTGACCGTAAGATAGGGCAGACTCCTCACAGAGAAGCCATGTGGCCGTGATCCCCGGAAGGGCCCCTCCGGTTAAGGGCCTGAGACAGGACAGAGGGAGGGGCTTGGGTGGAAGCCGGCAGGCTCATTTCACAGGTCGCTGCTATAAGCCCAGAGAGCTGATGGTGACTCAGGCCAGGAGATAAGAGCACCAGAAAGTTGTCACTTACCTGCAAGCCTCATGCTCTATTTCTCCCTTAAGCTCTACCCCAGATTCTCCTCCATAAACCGCAGTCTTTAAACCTCACGCTCTGCACAAATCCTGGGCAATCCTCCACTGGACATTGTTATGTTTTTTTTTCCAGCTAATTGAGCCAGTGGTTAAGAATTTAAGACATTTTATAGCACTTATTAATCTATTGCCAGTGTTTCATTTTATAGATAGGAACCAGTTAAAAGCCAAGCTGTAAAATTTCACTATGGCTTGCAGGTCTTTCGCGGAGCTCACAGGACCCATGGCGGGGGAGGAAAGGGAGGGAAATGGATCCCTTCCCCAGTGGCCCGAGGCTGGAAAGTGTCTGGGGCTGCCGTTTTCAACTCACACCAATCAACCTGCCAGGAAATGAAGATGAATTGTGCAGAGGGCTTCCTACCAAGCAAACACCAGACAAGCAGCACCCTGGGTTCCACCAGCGTGGCTCTGTGGTGGCAATCCAGATGTGCCCAGGATACGCACCAGCGACTCCCCTGAAGGACGGTGTCATCAGTGCTGAATGAGGACTTCGGCATCCCTACTGAAGTCTGAAGGGTGCTTGCACAAGAGGACCCACTCTGCTGCTTGAGGAATCAGCTGAAAACCCTCAGGATGGGGTCAGATCTAATTCCCATGAACATCCCCCAAGGCACTAGAGCCCTAGAAAGATTCTTCCATCCTGGAGATGGACACTGGGTGACTCCTACCTGCTGAGACCTGGGTTGTCTCATCCAACCAGTTCAAAGATGCTCCTTGGGAAATGTCTTGAAAGTCATACACTCCTTCCAGAAATAAGCTGAGTGTCCATGACCAAAAATCACCACCAGCCTTGGCTCTAATTTCCCACCCAAGTACTGTTTCCTTCATGCCCCAGTCAAGCAAAAAAAGGCTAACTTCTACCATCCCAAGAGGGTTCCTCATTACTTCCATGGTGTGATGAGAGTGGGGCTAGTGACCAGCCCAGGTGCTATGGGATACCGAGGTGCAGTGGGTTCTACTTTGCAGGGGCAGAAGCAGGATTAGGGCCAGAGTTAGTTTGGTGTGGGTGGCTTCATAGGATGTGACAACAGGCCAAGGGTAAGAAAAATGACCACACAGCAGGTCAGGAACTCTGCAGACATTCCACTGTGAAGGCACATCCCTCTCCACACCCATCCAAGCCCCAGCTGTCATCACTGAGAACCACAAAGCCATCCCAGGGCTGCTCATTGAGAGCTCTGGCCCCGCCCAAGTACACAGCCTCATAGGACACCTCCCATGTCTTATTCAGGCCCTGATTCTCCCCTCAGAATTATAACCAAGCAGGACCCTGCGAGGCCTTCCCAGAGTGGACTCCTCATGACTGTCATCCACCTGCCTTTCTATCTATAGAAAAACTCTACTCAAACAATCAATTTAATCAGAGAAGTGAGAAAAAGGAAAACCTTCAAGCAAGACAAAATAATAACAGTTTAGCCACTCCACAAAATCAAGGGCCTTTAGTTCTTGTTTGAAGACGATAGATAATATTCTGAGCCATGTCCCTGAAGCTGTGTTTCAGGTGCTGAAGCCCCCAGTGGGTAGAAGAGGTCAAGTGTGCACTACCCACAAGCGCAGAGACCCCAGACTGGTTGGAACCAGAGGGTTGATGACGCTGACTCCCAATGACCTCTCCACCCACCAACCAGAAGAAAGTCCTCGAGCTGATCACGCCCTGCTCCTTGACTCCTCACCCCCCATCCAAGGGGGGCAGAGTCCTTGAGGCACTCGCCTGCTGTGTCCCCCTCTTTACCTGACAATTAAAGCTACTTTTTCTGTTTCCTCCACCTCTGTCTCTGCCTTTCTATCTGTTATCTGCGTACAGAGGCAGCTGAGATTTCGGCAACACAACGACAAGTTATAGTTTGCCCTTGATGGGCCTCAAGTTCAGGATAAGAAACTATCATATACATGGGTCCTGTGGTGTAAAGTCACCTGTGACAACCCATAGGACAAACCCCTCTTAGAGGAAGCGCTGGGCCTCTTTGCCTGAGATGCTGAGGTTGCGTGTCTCAGCAGGCACACACTTTCCTGCCTCCCAGGAAACTCAAAACAAAGCTCTACGCTCCGCTGTCAGAGCGTGTCCTCTCTTAAGAACCTTTAAAGATACAATTAACTTTCCCCTTCTTTCCCCCTGCCCCCAAATCATTCACACAGATTTCATCACTTGGCTGCTGTCCTTTTGCTCTTTTAATTCACCTCTAATCTTTTTCTAGAAGGGAGTGGGGATTTAGGGAATTAATTCAACTCTTTCTTATCTCTGAACTCACGGTGACCACTGCCCCATGGTGGAAAATCATTCTCGGTGCAGACACAGTTCAATTGAGACGTGAAAACTTCTAAGTGTGGAATTTCTCCTGCAGCCATTGAAGAATCTGCCTTTGCAGAATATGAAGCGCCGAGGAAAGGCACATGACATAAATTTCTTTCTGAAAAAAAGATACAAATCTACATACCAGGCAATATGGATTTCATTTTGTAAAAGCAAACATGAAGGGCCTGTATACTTATGAAACTGGAAGCCATTGTCCTAGAAAGTGGATAGAGTTGTGTTTGGAATACCTAAGGGATGATGTTTTAATTCTTCTTGTGCACTTTTCTGAGTTTGGCCCTTATGTTTCTTTTCTATGTGCGTCGTCTCTTTCTCTTTCTAATTCTTCTTTCACTTGACTATTGTTTCTAAGTTTACCAGGTAGGTGCACACAAATCTGGATCATTCGGGATTTCCATCATGGCTCAGTGGTTAACAAACCCAATTTGCATCCATGAGGACAGGGGTTCAATCCCTGGCCTCGCACAGTGGGTTAAGGATTTGGTGTTGCCCTGAGCTGCGGTGTAAGTTGCAGACGCAGCTCAGATCCCATGTTGCTGTGGCTGTGGCGTAAGCCTCAGCTGTGGCTCTGATTTGACCCCTAGCCTGGGAACTTGCATGTGCCTAGGGTGCGGCCCTAAAAACAGACAAGAAAAAAAAATCTGGATCATTCATAAGTACACCACAATATGGCATGCCACTGTAAGAGCATGGCATTACTCATTTGACATATGGGTGGAGGTTTAAGTAGTTTCCAATCACCTAGAGTTATAACAACAAGGCTGTAACTTCTCAATGCACAGGTTCAAGTATTTCCTTAGGACGAATCCAAAGCAGTGGAATTGCTGCATCTTAGAACATGCACATGCTTCGGTGTGATCTCCAGCACTTCTCCAATGTGGATTTTTCCTTTTCGATATTCTTGATGTGACAAGGTGGCTTTTTGTTGTGTTTTGTTTTCCACCAGTATGACTGGGGTAGGGTGGTATCTGGATACTGTTTCCTTGATTGCAAGTGAGGTTTAATGTTTTTTTCATGCATTTTGGCTCTTCAGGTGTGCTCTGATGAATTGGCTGTTATGTCATTCTTTGCCCATCTGTCTGCTGAGGGACTTGCATTGTTCCTATGGATTTCTAGGAATTATCCCTTTAAAATGATGCATTTATTTGAAGGCTCTTAATCAGTCTTCTCTAAGCATAATTTGACCTGTTAGTATAAATGCTTTGCTAACACTAAATTGTTTCCCCCTTTTTTCTTTTTTTGTCTTTTTAAGGCCACCCCCATGGTATATGGAAGTTCCCAGGCCAGGAGTCAAATCAGAGCCAGAAGTGAGGCTTATGCCACAACCATAGCAACACAGGATCTGAGCAGAGTCTGCAACCTACACCACAGCTCAAGGCAAAGCTGAATCCTTAACCCACTGAGGGAGGCCAGGGATCGAACATGCCCCCTCATGGCTACTAGTCAGGGTTGTTTCTGCTGAGCCATGATGGGAAATCCACTAAATTGTTTCTTGAGGTCTTCAGCCTGTCCCATTAGGTCACAGCCAGACCCTACCCATCCCAACCTGAATTGAACAGATGATGGGACTTGAACTGTATTATTCTCCCAGGCCCTGACACACACACACACACACACACACACACACACACACACACACACACGAGGGTCATTAGGGAAGTGAGATTTTAGAGTGGTGGTTTTGATGCCCAAGTCACAGAGATGTAAATTCTCAGAGCAAGAATGGGCCAAGGACTTGCCTCTGGCCCAGGCATCACACAGATGTTCATCAAGAGACATTGTATTTCTTGCCTCTCTTAGGAACTCTGATTTGAATCAAATGACTGCAGCCCTTTCCATTGTTCTGTTGGAGGAAAACATATTCCTTGCATAAAGAGCTTTCTCTACTGACTGTTTCAAGACAACAACTGCCAAGCCTCTCCCCAACCGACGTCTTTGGGGGAGTGCATTCATTGAAGGCCAGACTCCTTTATGAATATTTCATTGTCTAGCTCATGGGATGGTTGGCCTCTGGGATGACCCTACAAAGACCAGCCTCCCAATACAACCCACAGTCTAGAATACTGTCTACCAGAAGCACAGGCTCCCAACATCTGGGAGACAGGATCCCAAGTGAATCTTTAGTGTTATTTACTCTCCTCCCTACGCTGACTTCCTGGTAAGCTGTCTGTGAAGATGGTGGTTGAGTTGAAAGGTCACAAGGCCACTCCTGAGATTGCCTGTCTCAGGGCGCGTTGGGGAGTGTGTAGGATATCTGCACAGCGAGGCACGTCTCATGCCAACAGGCTTTCATTGTCATGCACGCAATGCCTCATTTAGTCAACATTATTAACTGAGGGCATTCTCTGTACCAGACCCTGTGTGAAGCGCTGGGAACTGAGCTGTCTTCACAGAGACCAATAATACCCGACACATTTGACTCTTTCTTTTTTTAACATTTTGCATGATTCGTAATGATAGAACATGTCACTACAATGAAAAATCTTCAGACTTCATCTTCAGCCTTTACCCCACCCAGACTCTGTCCAGGTCAGTGCTCCTCTCCAATTAGTGGGTCACTGAGTGGACGCTTCGAAAAGCCCCTCACTTATATCCTAGAGCCAGGCTCTTCATCGTAAAAGCCGTTTGCAGCAGTGAACGAGAGAAATATAATGTCTAAGGGGAACTAATAGTATACTTCCACATAGCACTCCATAGGGCTGGAGAAGATCAAAGTTATCCTAATTATATGTTGATATCCTTGTCTTTGTAAAAATTTTACTGGAGTATAGTCAATTTACAATGTTGTGCTGATTTCAGGAGTACAACAGAGTGAATCAGTTTTATATCTCCACTCCTTCTCAGTTTCTTTTCTTATATGTTATTACAGAATATTGGGTACATTTCCATGTGCTATACAGTAGGTCCTGTCAGTTATTTATTTTATCCATAGCAGTGTGTATATATGAATCCCAAACTTCTAATTTACACCTGACTCTTGAGGTGGGGTGACAAGGATGAAAAGAGAGTCCTGAATGCCCCCAAAGAGCTACTGTGAGAGGACCAGGAGGCAGGGCTTTGCAGGGAAAGGAAGCGGAGAGCCTACTGACAATCAGGACCAGGAGTAAGTCTGGTGCCATGGAGATGGGGAAGGTGGAGATAGGCAAGGACAAAGGTGGAGAAGGATGGATATGGGGAAGGATGGGGATGGGGAAGGATGGGGATAGGGAAGTTTGGGGATGGGGAAGGAAGGGGACAGGGAAGGATGGAGCTGGGGAAGGATGGGGACGGGGAAGGTGGGGACGGGGAAGGATGGGGATGGGGAAGGTGGGGACGGGGAAGGTGGGGACGGGGAAGGATGGGGATGGGGAAGGTGGGGACGGGGAAGGATGGGGACAGGGAAGGATGGAGCTGGGGAAGGATGGGGACGGGGAAGGATGGGGACGGGGAAGGATGGGGACGGGGAAGGTGGAGCTGGGGAAGGATGGGGATGGGGAAGGATGGGGACGGGGAAGGTGGAGCTGGGGAAGGATGGGGATGGGGAAGGATGGGGACGGGGAAGGATGGGGACGGGGAAGGATGGATATGGGGAAGGATGGGGACGGGGAAGGATGGATATGGGGAAGGCTGGGGACGGGGAAGGATGGGGACGGGGAAGGATGGATATGGGGAAGGATGGGGACGGGGAAGGTGGGGACGGGGAAGGATGGGGACGGGGAAGGATGGGGACGGGGAAGGATGGAGCTGGGGAAGGATGGGGACGGGGAAGGATGGGGACAGGGAAGGATGGGGACGGGGAAGGATGGGGACGGGGAAGGATGGGGACGGGGAAGGATGGAGCTGGGGAAGGATGGGGACGGGGAAGGATGGGGACGGGGAAGGTGGGGACAGAGAAGGATGGGGACGGGGAAGGATGGAGCTGGGGAAGGTGGGGACGGGGAAGGATGTGGATATACACAGAGAAGGTAAAACCTTGGCCAAGGGCTGCGGAGCCTACTTGCCACAGGAAGCTCTTTGAATTTCATTCAATGTACAGTGAGATTGACATGAAATGGTGAGACACCAGTGCAGTGTGAAGAACGCGTGGTAAAGGGGCCCCAGGAAAAGCCCATAGGCTGACAGCAGCGCATAGTGAGATGATGGTGGATGTGGATCACTTCCTTCAACCCCATAGGTTGTCTCCAACCAGCAGATATCCCTGGGGTTTAGGGAGCCCCATGAGAAGATCAGGCGAGATCCAGATGCTGATCCAGCTGCAGGCACTCCCCTCATTTGGAAAATAAGTAAGAAATGATAAAGACCATTTTCCCGAAGAATCAGTAGCTTCTGTTTTAATGAAGGCTGAAGTCTGAATGATGTTATTCTAGCCCAGGACTTTGTTTCTCCTGGTGGTTTTTAACTAATTACCATAAGTACCATCCATTTAGAATTTCACTGTAATTCCAGTCCCTATTAGTGTGTAAGCTGTGCCTTATCTTTGCCGCAAGCTACTGTTTATTCATAGAAGGAGACAGTACATCACAGACACTGTCATATCAAATAGGTGGTTTTTTGTATTACATTGTGTGTGGTATGAATGAGCCAGAAGTGATTTGCTAAATAGGAAGTACATTTTAAAAGAATTTTGAATTTTAAAAGAAATCCACTTGCTGTTTCTTGTGTGTGTGGGGGGGTGCCTTATGTTCCAACTTCCCTTTTATCTTTGAGTTTTTGCCTGAGGGAAATATGAGCTGGCTGGTGGACTGAAACTTTGAAGGAAGGCTGGTTTACAAAGTCCCCAGGCCACCAGAGGGTGATGCTGTCCACTGTCGTTATACAAGAGGGGGTGTGTCTTGCTGGCTGCAGGGACCATGCTGCCTCCATTTCTCTACTTTTCATCAACAAAGATGTCAGCTCTCTGGCATGTCAATTTGGAGCCATAAGGAAATCAAGCTGGCACATTTTGAAAAGCTTAAATGCTTGGTTGCCATTAGGATTCAGAACAGTGCTTCCAGGAGCCACCAAATGGAACTGCACATCTGCAGGGACCCGGGGAAAGAGCACCTCTCTCCATCCATCACAGCCCATATGGAGGCAGACAGATGTTTCTGATGGAGATGGCCAGCCTAATTTGCAGTTTCTAAATCTGCAGAGACACCATGTTCTGTCATTAAACATTCATTTAAGACCATCTTAATCGGAAACAGTATAACAGAGCAAGGTACCTAGATGGCAAATGGTGCTTTTTGTGCATGAAATATTAAAGTGACAGCCACTAAATTTTCTCCATCTGACCCTTCGAATAAGTATTCGTTTGGGTAAAAAGTTCTATGTTCCTCCAAAGCTCAGTGGGGCAGATGTTTGCCGTGTACTCACCAGTGTCAGACAGTGTGCTGGAGGCAAAATGGAATAGAGGATGGGAAAGATACAGTGTGGCCACTCGAGAATCACCCTGAAAGGTATTCTGAGCTTTTAAGAATAAATGGAATAATGGCAGGGTCTATTTCAGTAAATTATCACTCTTCTGTATTGGAGTCACTTTAAAATGAGTTGCTTTTTTAAACTTCTCCAGTATATTGGACATTTATCTGGATGTTACCCATGCCATTTTGAAAGCTTTCCATGTGCACTGCACTTCATAAAACTTCTTTCTTAGTCAAAGACATATTTAATTAAAACCCAGTTTTATGGTGCATGCACTAATTATTACTCTTGGCTTGAAGGCTCCAACTGAAGCTGCTTTCAATTCTGCAACTCAAATCCTTTGCAATCATTCTGGAAGCTGATGTTTTCAAAACAATTCAATAGTTCCTATATAAATTGTTCATTGATTTTTTTAATGTAAAGATAAAAATACATAGAACATCCAAGAACCAACTAAAACATGGCCACAAGGTGAGATTTAGCATGCTTAAAACACCTTGCTCAGATATATACAGTGAGAGGGTATGGGATTGCATTGGTAGGAAGTTATACTCCTTATATGGACAAGTTTTATCATCTGAGGGGCCTGTCTCCCTCCCCGGCATGGAGGGTAAGCAGAATTTTGTTTAATTGAATGGCAGGAAGTCCTCTTCTGACAAACTGTTTGACTGATAGTTGTGCAAAAAGATATAGATTCAAGATAGATATGACCACAGAAAGAAGTGTGCAAACCCAAAGGCAGTTGATAAAGTCTTGATATTGGGGTCAGAGCACCTAGGAGCCCAAACACTACTGGTCTTGGGTCCAGATCCATCTGCAACGTGGAGTGGAGGCAGCCTGGCCCAACAGCCTATGTCACAGTTATAGCTGCTCATACGACTCTCCTAGGAGTTTTCTCAAAACACCACTACCTAGTATCCCTCTTTACCCGTCTGCTCTGACCGCTATATCAGAGCACCACAAACTGGTGGTTTCAACAACAGAAAAGCATCATCTTTGCGTCCCGGAGGATGGAAGTCTGAGAGCAGGGTATAGGCAGGGCTGGTTCCTCCTGAGGCTTCTATCCTTGTCATGTAGATGTCCTTACACGGTCATCTCTCTGTGTGCCTGCCTGATATCTCTTCTTATAAGGACACCAGTCAGATGGGATCAGGAACCCGTCCCAATGCCCTCATTTAACTTTAATTACCTCCTTATAGGCTCCACCTCCAAATATAGTCACTGCGGGGGTTAGGGCTTTAATAGATGAATTTTGGAGGGGTCACAGTTCAGTCTAGAACACCGCCCCAGACCAACTGAACCAGACTCTGTAAGAGTAGGGAGGGGGTCATTAATGTTTTAATGACTTTAATTTTGATTTTTCAGTTCAGGTATAATTGACATACCTGAACTGTGAATATTTACAGCGCATGATTTGATGCATTTTTGACATATGTACATGCCAGTGCACCCATAACCAGAGTCAGGACAGTCGACATGCACATCTCCCACCAAAGCTGCATTGTGCCCTCTTGTAATCCCTCCCTTCTGTATCCCCCAGCCCCAGGTAACCAGGGTCCACTTTCTGTGACTTCTATTAGTTTGTGTTTTGAAGAATTTTGTGCACTTAGAATTTTATACTACATACTTGCTCCTCTGGTCTGGCTCCTCTCACTCGGCATCACTATTTCAGGCCTCACTCAGGTGAACCCTGAGCTCCCTCTTCTTTATTTCTGAGTAGTATTTTGCTGCATGGTAACCACTCCAGCTTTCTTTGGATTCGTGTTAGCCAGAGAGATCTGCTTCTGTCCCCCAACTATGACCCTGCCTGTGCCTTTTTACTTAAAGTAGATTTCTTGTAGGCAGCCTATTGGTGAATCTTGACTTTGTATCCAAATTGACGATCTATGCCTTTCGGTTTGGAAGTTTAGGCTGCTTACTTTTAATACGATTATCAACAATGCTTAGATTTGAGCCTGTCATCTATTTGTTTTCTATTTGTGCTGACACTTGCTCTCTTTGTCCTTTTTCTTCCTTATTGTTGATTTCTATTTCACTTCCTTTGGTGACGTCTTCGCTACAGCTCTTCATTCTTTTTAATTTCAGTGGTCACTTTTGGGCTTGTGGCCTGCATCTTTAACTTATGATTGTACATCTTCAAGTGCTGTTGTACTATTTCAGGTATAGTATAAAAACACTAAAAGGGGAGTTCCCGTCGTGGCGCAGTGGTTAACGAATCCAACTAGGAACCGTAAGGTTGCGGATTCGATTCCTGGCCTTGCTCAGTGGGTTGAGGATCCGGCGTTGCCATGAGCTGTGGTGCAGGTCGCAGACGCAGCTCAGATCCCACGTTGCTGTGGCTCTGGTGTAGGCCGGTGGCTAGAGCTATGATTAGACCCCTAGCCTGGGAACCTCCATATGCCATGAGAGCAGCCCAAGAAATGGCAAAAAAAAAAAAGACAAAAACATTAAAAAGGTATAGTTGCATTTCTCTCCTCTCATCCTTTGTGCTATTACTTACATGCTTAATGTGTTATGAATACCAAGGTACATGGTTATTATTTTTAAATGATTTTCTTTTAAAGAGATTTATTTAGTTAAAAAAAAAGATTCATATCTATTCACACAGTTACATTTCATTCTTTTTTATTTTTATTTTTTGGTCTTTTTAGGGCTGCACCCCTGGCATAGGGAAGTTCCCAGGCTAGAGGTCAAGTCAGAGCTGTAGCTGCCAGCCTATGCCCCAGCCACAGTGACACCAGATCTGAGCCACATCTGCAACCTACACCACAGCTCAGGGCAACACCGATCTTAACTCACTGAGTGAGGCCAGGGATTGAACCTGCATCCTCATGGATGCTAGTCAGATTTGTCTCCATTGAGCCATGACGGGAACTTCCTACACTTCATTCTTTATGTAGATCTCTTTTTCCATCTGGTACCACTTTCCTTCTGTCCATAGGACTCCCATTTGCATTTCCCTTTTTTTAAAAAAAATTTATAATGTGACAAAAAAGAATGTATATGTATATGTATGACTGGGTCACCTTGCTCCACAGTAGAAAATTGACAGAACACTGTAAACCAGCTAAAATAGAAAGAATAAAAATCATTATTTAAAAAAAAATAAATAATAAAGCAAATAAAATTTAATTGAAGCATCAATAATTTATAATGTGGTGTTATTTTCTGATGTATATGAACATGATTCAATTATATGTATGTGTGTATATATCTAATTGAATCACCTTTTTTTGTCTTTTTAGGGCCACACCCACGGCATACGGAGGTTCCCAGGCCAGGGGTCCAATTGGAGCTGTAGCCACCACCCTACACCAGAGCCACAGCAACACAGGACCTGAGCTACATCTGTGACCTACACCACAGCTCCCAGCAACACCAGATCCTTAACCCAGAGAGTGAGCCAGGGATCAAACCCATGTCCCCATGAATGCTGGTTGGGTGTGCTAACCACTGGGCCACTCCAACACTTTTCAATTGTACATAGCAATTGTACAATTATTCTTACATAATACACACACACAAATATATACGTGTGTGTGTGTGTGTGTATACTTTTTCATGTTTTTTTCATTACGGTTTGTTATAGGATATTGAGGATATTGATACAGTTCCCTGTGCTACACCATAGGACATTGTTATTTATCTACAGTTCTTTTTAGCGTGGGTCTGCTGGTGATAAATCCTCCCAGTTTTTTTTTGTTTTGTTTTTTGTTTTTGTCTAGAAAAGTGTTTATATGCTTTCATTTTCAAACATATTTGAAAATATGTATAATTCTAGCTTGACAACTTTTTTCTCCAGTGCTTTAAACATCTTTAAATTGGTCTTCGTGCTTCACGATGTTCAACCACAAACGTGCTCTCATCAGTCTCTTTTTCCTCTGAATGTACGCCTTTTTCCTCTGACCACTCAAGAGTCTCTCTTTATCGCTGGTTCTCAACAACTTGATTATGACATTCCTTACTTTAATTTTTTAAATTAAAGTGTGCATCTTGTGGAGTTCCCGCCGTGGCTAGGTGGTTAACGAATCCGACTAGGAACCATGAGGTTGCGGATTCGATCCCTGGCCTCGCTCAGTGGGTTAAGGATCCGGCATTGCCGTGAGCTGTGGTGTAGGTCACAGATGTGCTCAGATCCCGAGTTGCTGTGGCTCTGGCATAGGCTGGTGGCTACAGCTCGGATGAGACCCCTAGCCTGGGAATCTCCATATGCCGTGGGAGTGGCCCTAGAAAAACACAGATAAATAAATAAATAAAAATAAATAAAATATGCATCTTGTATTTCACAATCCTCTGCGTTTGTTGGGCTCTTGGATATGTGGGTTTAGAATTTTCTTCAAATTTGGGAGAATTGTGGCCGTTATGTCTTTATTTTTCTGCCCCTCCATTTTCCTCCTCTTCTGCAAGGATTCTGTTATACATATATTAAGCTACTTTAGGTTATCCTGCAGCTAACAGATGCTCTTTTCTTCTTGATTCTCTTTCAATGTGTGTTTCATTTTAGATAGTTTCTATTACTGTCTTCACATTCACGAATTTTTTTTTTTGCAACATTCATTGGCCATTTATCCCATCCAGTAAATGCCTCATCCCAGACATTGTAGTTTTTAACTTTTTTGAGCATAGAATGGAGTTCTAAAAATTGTTGTGTTGTCCTCATCTGCTTAATTCTGTAAATCTGTATGAGTTCTGCATCAATGTCAATTGATTTTGTTTCCTCCTCATGCATCATATTTTCTGCTTTTTGAATGCCTGGTAATTCAGGATTGGATTTTAGACATTGTAAATGCACCCTTTGGGATGATGGATATTTACTCAGAAACAGTTCAGTCCTTTAAAATCTTGCTTGTAAGATGTGTTAGGTTAGATCAGAGCAGCATTCAGTCTACGGCTGGTGAATTTCCACCACTTCAGAAAGACTCTTCTGAATGGTTTACCCAGTGCCTTTTGAATAATGAGGTTTTACCGTCTGATTGGTAATAAGAGGTACTATTCCTGGCCCAGTGTGAGTGCTGGGCACTCTTGTCATTCTTAGAAGTTCCCTAAGTGTGTCTTAAGCACAGAGTGGTTTAATTGATAATAAGGGAGATGGTCCATTGAGCATCCACTTCCAGGGTGAAGGGACCACTTCTGGGAGCTCACAGCCTCCACAGCTTGAGCTACCATTTTTTTTTTGTTTTTGTTTTTTATGTTTTGTTTTTCGGGTTTGGTTGGTTGGTTGCATGGTTGGATAGTTCCCAGGATGCTTGACTAGGCTGTGATAGATCTTGGTCTCTAAGGATTTGAGAAACCACTTGAGTCAGATGAAAGCAAAGATGTGGACTGGCCATTATATGAGAGGCATGTTTCTCCATTTGTCCCAATTACATGATACAGAAAACAAGCTCTCTGAACAAAACACACTTTCTTATTGGAAGACACACACACGTTAAGCATCCTGGATAAAACCAGGGCTTCTCCTCTGACCTTCATGCACTCTGAAGGTCAGCAACCTGAGAGGCCCACAGACAAATCAGTCCTCAATATCTGAAGTGGAGCTTATATCTGACTTATAGGGACCTGGAAGGTAATACTCAATTACCTGGTGCCTGGGCAATGCCTCGGGGCATCTGATACATCTGAAATCCCCTGGATCCCTTATGGAGTCAGAAGCATCTTTGTATTAGAATAACCTCTAGCCTCATACTATTCTGCTCTCTCAAGATGCTTGAGACAATTTCATTTGGTTAATGGAAATATAGAGGCCCTTGTCATTTTAACAACAGAACATTTACTTCTTTGAGCCTATTATAGGGACAATTTGCTGGTCGCCTTCCTAGAGGACATATTCATTGATTTTTTTTATGCAGAAAAAATTTATCAAGCACTGTTAGTGTCCTAGATATTTTTCCAGGCCAGGATGAAAATAAAAACACAATCTTTGCTTTGTAAATAATCCGCACTAGCTCAGAGGGACATCATGAGGAAGAGTTTGAGGGAAACCTTGGGTGAAAGTCGAAGGAATATGTAAGGTCCTATTAACTCAACAAATGCTGAACAGGTGCATCATGGCAGGCCCCAGTCTCTGCCTCCAAATGGGCAGCTTCTGGTCATTTCTTGACCTTCATTCCCATCCTTCTGATGCATTCTGTCCTTCTCCCAATAGTGGGCAATCGTTTTCAGGTCTCAAGTTTGCAGTCCTCGCAATGCACCTGATGGAGCTAATCTGACAAGAGTTTCTCACTGAAATGGGTGAATAGATACAGCCCTGAGAGCCAGCATCCCATGAAGATCATGGCAATAAATGAAAATGGCAGTACTAAAGTCCTGGTCAGCTTTGTACGAGATATTCCAATTTACCCCATTTACAGTCTTTCATGGGACAGGCTGGACTCGAAAAGTAAATGTCCATCAATATTGGAACGGTGGCTCCTAATCAAGTCGGGTAACAAATGGAGAGAGTTGAGCATACTGGAACAGTCGACTGCCACCAAGAGTGAATTACGAAGCGAGAGTGAACTTGTGTCCCCCACTAATTGTGAATGTGACCTCTCCAATTGTTTCAATCTTAGGAAATGAGGATGGCTAATTCAGCTGATGGATTTTTCTGACTTGATGGACCTCAGGGTTCTTGTGGCCCATTTTTTTAAACAATGAACCTATCGCCTACAACGTTCATGGGGAGGAAGAGTAACACACATGCACGGAGGCCAGAAAGAGCTTATAACCAGGAGGGAAGGGTCAACAAACTAAAAGGTAAATCATTCATTCATTCATAAAATCGTTGTTAAATATTTTAAGCATTCTACAAAGTGCTGTGTGGATTCTAAAGTGTCCATCCAAGCCAAGGGCCTGATACGATGAAGGTGCACAGTAAATATTTGTTACATGACTGAATGAGTGAGTAGATATATTGTGGACTTTCATTTAGAGAAGATGCTTGCTTCGAGGAGGAGCGTTTTCCAGAGAAAAGGCATGAGGTTGGAAAAGCAAATGATATAGTTGAGTAAGAGGAAGATGTACATTCTACCTGGGGTCTGGGTATGTGCAGGAAGATGGGAGACTACGTATGAGTTATAAGGCGGGAATGGAGTTCCCATCATGGCACAGCAGTAGCAAACCTGACTAGGATCCATGAGGATGCAGTTTCATCCGGGGCTTCACTCAGTGGGTTAAGGATCTGGCATTGCCATGAGCTATGATGTAGGTCACAGACCTGGCTCAGATCCTGCACTGCAAACAAACAAACAAAAAAGGCAGGGACATCTCATATCAGGCCATGGCCTCTGGATAGGAAATTTAAGCTTCCTCTTTAAACAAAGGCAAACCATCAACAACTTGATGAACATGACCAGCCGAGGCAGAGCCACGAGATAATTTGCTTCTGCTGAGCATGCTTGCAGATACCAGAGCAATTGGTCTATGTAATCCTCAGAGTTCTCCAGAGAAACAGAACCTATAGGATAGACCTGTAGGTAGAGATTTATGATGAGGAATTGACTCGTGCAATTATGGAGGCTAAGAGTCTCATATCTGCATCTATAATCTGGAGAACAGGAGAGCGTGGTGCAATTCCAGTTCAGTTCCAAAGGCTGAGAACCAGAAGTGCTGAGGGCGGGAGAAGATAGAACACCAGCTCAAGCAATCATGCAGGAGAAGATTAATTCTTTTTTTTTTTTTTTTTTTTTTTGTCTTTTTAGGGCCATACTGGCAGCATATGGAGGTTCCCAGGCTAGGGGTCTAATCAGAGCTGTTGCTATTGGCCTACGCCACAGCCACAGCAACGGCCAAATCCAAGCCATGTCTGCAACCTACACCACAGCTCACGGCAATGTCGGATCCTTAACCCACTGAGTGAGGCCAGGGATCGAACCTGCAGTCGGATTCATTTCTGCTGTGCCACAACAGGAACTCCCTGAATTCTTTCTTGCTCTTTTTCTTCTACTTATGCCCTCAGCAGTTTAGATAATGCCCACCAAACAAAGGGTAGGGCAAAAAGCTTCACTGGGTCCATTGAATCAGATGCCAATTTTATCTGGAAACACCGTCTCAGACACGTTCAGAAATAATGTTCATTGCCTGAAGTCTGGGAGAGGTATGCCTCCTACTTGGTTTTTGTTCTTCAGAATTGCTTTGGCAATTCTGGGTGTTTTGTGGTTCCATATAAATTTTTGGATTGTTTGTTCTAGTTCTGTGAAAAGTGTAATGGGTAATTTGAAAAAAAAAAAAAAGAAAGAAAGAATGTTCATTTGGACATGGTGATCTGGTCACAATGGCACAAAAAACTAGCCATCACAGTTCATACAGAGAAAATCAACTAATGTCACAAACTGGATTTTCTCTCTGGAATTTTATGTAAGAACAGAACCTGATGTTCAAAAAACAGAGCCAGCTCACTGTAGCCTTCCTCCCACCTAATGCATGCGAGGTGGAAACTGCTGTTTATTACATCTGAATTTGGGGGAAATTGGCTTAAGGAGCAGTGACATTCTATAGTAGAAGACCTATCTCTAATAAATCCACTTTCTCTTCAATTCCAAAGGAAACTGTTGGCCTTTATTCAGCCAAAACCCAATTTTGCAAATAACACATTTTTCTCTAACTGGACAGTGTGGCCACAATGCCAACGGCTCATCACGGGCAAGGTAAATCACTTTAACCAAAATAACTTGGTCTAAACCATCTGATGTGGGGTGAAGATAAATAGCTAACTCATTGACTCAATGAGGAAGGGGCCAGCTACACCCTAAAGGATTCTGGATTCAATGAGGAAGGGGCCAGCTATACCCTAAAGGATTCTGGATTCAATGAGGAAGGGGCCAGCTATACCCTAAAGGATTCTGGATTCAATGAGGAAGGGGCCAGCTATACCCAAAAGGATTCTGGATAGTTATGAGGGCATTTACAGTGCCTCCTGTTCCCATTATGAAGTCAATTTTATCTTCCTTCAGTAACTTTCACCATTCTCTCTCCTATGCCTATTGCCTTTATAGATCACGTTTTTACTATTATAGATTGATCTTTACAAGGCTATTCCAGTGTGGCTGAGGATACTGTATTTTCTGGAATTTTTTTCCTCTCTGAGCCATCAATATACCCTCTAGAGAAAATATTGGGAGAGGAGAGAGCCATTTGTCATTGAATAATCATCTGGAGGTAAGATTATTCTCAGGCAGCTGCTAAAACCTGCAGCAGCCATAAGGATGATTTGAGATTCTAACTGCTGTGCTGGTTAAATAACATTGGATATAGAGACCACAGGAACTGGTCATCAGAGCCAGCAGAAAGGATGTGTCTCGGCTGCTCTTGATTTCCCAGGTGTGGGGAGGAACAGTATAATACTGGAGCCTGTAGATGCGTCCAACTGGAAAGCTACGGATGGCTGCTGATGGAGGTCAAAGTCAGTTTTCTGGGGCTCTGAGGCTCCCAGGTCAATGGGAATTAGAAGAAGCAATTTCCATAGAATTGGGATGAACCTGAGGACTGACTTACCCTGCAGCGGCATTGGCATGGCACGTGCCCTGTTTTTACTCAGCATGCATGTTTATTTGAGATGTTCTCGGCGAGCCCTTGAGGATTACAGCAGGGCAGGCCAAACATGGGTGCTAAGAAAGCCTTCTCTCCAACCTTGGTCTTTGACTCCCTTGTTCCAGGGCTTTCCACGATAAGAGCCTTAATCCTGAGCCGTCTCCAACAAACTGGTCTCATCCTCTTCCCCTCATTCCCGCTTGGATGCCATGACCTATCAGTGTAAGTCTCCTTTGCAAATAACTTCAACTTCCTTCGCCTCCCCATGCCCTTGATCTCTGGAAGTCCTACTCTGTACCTAAAGGGCAAAAATCTGCTGGGGGCTACAAAATAAAAATAAAAAAAGACCTGCTGACCGGCTCCCATGAAATCCACACTAGGAAACCTCGGCGGGAATCTTGGGTTGGTTGGTAGGCGAGACCAATTGCTTCTCTAGCTTCTGACACACCTTTCTCCTCTCCTGGCTTCTCTCCTTCAGCCATATTCTCACTACTCTGATGACCTCATAGCATGGAATCCTCCAGACCGCAAAGGCCTGCACCTTTCTCAGCCAGATTTAGACCAACCCACATCTCCTTCTTCCCTCTTCTCACAAAGCACATTGTGTCACTCCACTTCTCTTTAAACTGATGTCTAGCTGGTTTACAAGGTTGTGTTCGTTTCAGGTGTACAGCAAATTGATTCGTGTATATATATGTATATGATATTCATATATATATTCATATATATAACATTTTAATATATATAAATTTTTAATATATAAACATTTAATATACATATAAATTTTATATATATATATAAATCTTCAGTTTATTTTCCATTATAGACTCTTCCAAGATATTGAACCTAGTTCCCTGTGCCATACAGTAAGTCCTTGTTGTTTACCTATTTTATACATAGTCGTGCATATCTGTTAGTCCCAAATTCCTAATTTACCCCTCTCCCCTTTTCCCCTTTGGTAACCACATGATGGTTTTCTATGTCTTTGCGTCTATTTCTGTTTACTAAATAAGTTCCTTTATACCACTTTTTTAGATTCCACATATAAATAATCTCATATGATATTTGTCTTTCTCTGGTGGACTGACTTCACTTAGTATGACATTCTCTAGTGGCATCCACATTGCTGCACATGGCATGATTCCATGTTTTTTTATGGCTGAGTAGTATTCCGTTGTATAGATACAGCTTACCTTCTGTATCCTCCACACTTAAGGACTTAAACTCCTTAAGGTATTCCCTCTGTGCTACATCAGTAATCTCTATTCGATCACTTGTCCATTAGCATAGAATATGCTTTAATAAGCTTCTTTTTTTAAAAAAAAATTATTGTTTCTATGAGAGTTGATTTACAATGTTCTGTCAATTTCTGCTGTACAGCAAATTGACCCAGTTATACATATATATACATATACATATACACACATATATATATATATATACATTCTTTTTCTCACATTACCCTCCATCATGTTCAATGACAAGTAATTAGATGTAATTCCCTGTGCTATACAGCAGGATCTCATTGCTTATCTACTCCAAATGCAATAGTTTGCATCTACTAACCCCAAACTCCCAGACCATCCCACTCAATCCCCCTCCTCCTTTTAATAAGCTTCTTGAAAATAATGTTTGTTGTTTGATCCCCAGCCCAGGGACTTCGGTGGGTGTGGCCAAAAAACCCCAAAAACCAGAATGCTTTTCCCACAGCCCTTTGTGCTCCCTTCAAACCCAAATATCTGTATGGAGAGGTGCCTATATGTTCTCTCTCTGACCTCTCACCATGCAGTCTCTCCCCAAGACCTCATCTGGTTTCTGCCCCAATATCCCTTCCCAAAAGACTCCCATTAAAGTCACCAAATGCAAAGGAAAGCTTTCTTTTCCCCTGTCGTGTCCCCTCAGCCGAATGCCATCTCCTCCTCTGTACACCGTCTCTCAGGGTGTAAATATGCTGTTTTGGCTTTCCTCTTCCTCTTCCGGCTTCCCCTTCACTGTCATTGTCTTAGGCTCCTCCTACTCTGATTTGTAAGTGGGGGCCTCTTCTGAGGGCTATTCTTTTCTTCTTCAACTTTGCATCACCCCAGTGATTTCATCTGGTGGCCTTAAATAGCACCCTTACACAAAACCTCTATTTTAATCCCTACCAAAGAGCCCTCTCCTCTCGGTTGCTCTGGATGCGGGTCTTAACCACGCTGTCTTTGGGGGATGCCACATTCAAGGCTGAGATGCTGATCCTCACTTATCCTCCCACCTGCACCTTCTGCACCTCGTCTTCTCCATTTCAATATGTGACATCATCATAAGCCAAAGTCTTAAGCCAAAAGCTCAGAGTACCTAAATTTTGCCCTCTTTCTCCCTATGCACTCCACTCCAACCCAACCCTCCAGCAAGACTCATCAAATCTACCTTCCAATAATGTTCTAAATTACACCACCTTCCCCATAACTGTCACCTTAGTCCAAGCCACCTCCATCGATCAGCCAGATCCCTGTAAGAGCTTCCTCAAAATTCCCTCTTCTACCATATTTGCCCTACAAACCTAAAAGCCCCAAGAGAACACTTTAACGCAAAAATTAATCTTTATTTCATTGCTTAAACCCTGCAGTGATACCCCACTGCCCTTTAAACAACATTCAAGCTTCTCTAGGACCTCTAAGCTCATGGTTGGCTCGTGTCCCCCATCCAGCTCCAGCCTGGCTCACACTTCCTCTTGCCCATTGTGATTCTGTGGTACTAGACACGTCAATCCCATGAATGCACCCACATCTTTCCCACCTCACAGGAGCTCCTCTGCCCGGGGTCCTTCTCCTTACTTTCCCATGGTGGGTGTCTTGTGTTGCTGCTCTACTCTCTACTATCCATCTCCTCAAGATTTCCCCATCTGCCTGGTCCCTTTCTGTTGTGTTTTTAACCACTGCACCCTGTGTTCATTTTCTTTCAGAATCCTACACAGTTTTTAATTGTACGTTTAATTATGTGCTTTTTTCTTATTGTCTGACTCTCCAACTCCATAGAAAGCATCCTAAGGAGAGAGCAAGGCTGCCCATCGGCCTTTGCATTTCTAGTCTTTGGTTCAGGGCCGGCACCAAGTGTGTGGTCCAGGGACGTTGGGTGAATGAGTCAAACGCAAGCTGTGCTCTCATCTAACTGTGCCAATGCTTTAGCTGGTGACCCCTTGACTCTGAGTTTTGTACCCCATGGCTCCCTTTGTCCAGAATGCCCTTCTGAACTCTCTCAAATGCTCAAACAACACCCTATTTGAGGCTCTGTCCAAGAGGTAATCTTATTTCCCCAGAGTCACATTATTCAGTTCCTCTGTGCTCTCTTAGCTAAACTCTCTAGTTAGACATCCCTTGTGTTGGGGTCACCTACACCTGGAGAGCCAAGGTGGGTGCGTGGCCATCTCCCCTGAGGGACCAAGGCTCCTGCAGTCGGGGACCAGGTCATGCCTCCTTCTGTACCCAGAGTACCTTGGCTCTATTTATTACCCAAATATATGTTGAGAGACACTCATGTCCCCTGCCTCTCTTTCCCTTTCATAGAACATGACAGAACTGAGACTATTTCAGATGAGATAACCTCCATGGTCGCTCGGATAAAGATTCCATCTTATCTAATTCTACTTAAATTAATACTGGGTTTTGGTGGGTCAGAAACTTGGTCTGTATCTTATCTTGCATCGTACATGTCATCCCACATTGACAAAGGTCACAAGGGCAGACGTAGTGGGCACAGAAATTATAACTTCAGGAGTTACCTATTGAATGTTAGACTGGCGTCTTCCTCTGGCTTATTTTGCTCATCAGACACTGAGCTGAACAAAAATGAGCAAGATGTGGTCTTTCATCCTTAAGGGCTTAACCTAACAGAGCACCCAAGTAAGAAGCCAGAGCTTACAGGCAGGTGCTTTCTCATTTGGCGCATCAATGCCTGCACCTTCAGCAATGGGCAGACAGTGTGATGGTAGTACCAGAAACATTCACTCCCACCCTCTACTAGTAGTGCTAGATTCAATTTTTTAAATCGGCTGATCAGGCTATTCCTCCTCAAAAGATAATCTTTAGGGAACGATGAGACCATGGAGATTGAGTTAAAGACTAACTCCTCAGGTATTCTAGGTTCAAATCTCATCACCTCTAGGGTAGCCTTGGGAGACACATTTTGTCACTATGGTGATGCAGTTTTGACACCCCCAATGTAAATCAGGGGTAGGACGTCCTAATAGGACAGGCCAAGGTGAGAAGAGTTGAGCCTTCACAGCACCAGAATGGCCAAACACCTCCACTTGGATTTATTCAAATAATGTACTGGCCCATTTCCTACTCTTTTCAACACTGTGCAAAGCCATAGTTAAATACTTGGGAAAAAATAAGGCTAAATCTAATTTGGAAAAGAATATGTATGTATGAACATATGTATGTATGCATATGTATCTTTATGTCTATGTACTTTATTCTGGAATATACCTCCAGGCACATACAAATATTTATTTTCAATGTAAGTGAAATCCAGAACTGCAGACACCCACGAAGCCCCCTGGATGCCTCAGAGGATCCACATGGATGACTGCTGTGCCAGCCCACAGCTTGCTGTCACTCATTGTCAATGTGTTGGATGAAAGATGTTGTGCATTGTTCACTTGACCTTGAATGTAAGCTGGTCAGGAACGCAGAGGGTGGGCTGCAGCAGCCATTTGTGGCTGGGGTGGTCACGTTGCCGTGGCGCTGGTGAGCACATCTCTTTCCAGCTGAGCTGCTTTTGTTTAAGCCTTCCCTTTCTCCTATTTGAAAACAGTTACCAGGAGGCAAAATGATTCAAAGTGACATCTGGGTCCCGCTTGGCATGTGCACGGTAATTCCTTTCCTTCCATCCTGTAATTAAGTCAATTAGATGCCTAAGCCTTCTATGAGGGGATTTCCAGGAATCCTTCCTCAGGACACACAAACCACTCACCAGATATCATCAGTTGCTCAAAGCACCACCTCCTCATGCCTGCCTTCCTTCTGCTTCCTCAGCAGAGCAAGATACAACACTAAGCAGAGCAATTGAAATTTCCTCCACACTTTGACCAGCCTCAGGTCCCAGCCCATCTATGGCTGATGGTGCCTCCAGGTTTGGTCAGTTTAGGAAGGATGTTTCCTGGATGTTATCTATTAACTGAAACACTGACAGATTCAATATAATGCTTTTGACATGCAGCTGAGTTTGGGGGTTTATGTCTCCCAAATATCAGGGAATCTAAGCATTTAATTGAAGTACTTCCCTGGCACATACACATACTGTCTCAATCAGTTCAGGTTGCTGCAACAAAAATGCTATAACCAGAGAGGCTTAAACCACAATTTTTTTTTTCTCATAGTTCTGGGGGCTGGGTGTCCAAGATCAAGACCCCTAATGAGGACCTGCTTCCCGGTGTATAGACAGCCTCCTTCTCACTGTGTCCTCATGTGTGGGAGGGGTGGGGGACTCTCTGGGGTCCCTTTTATGGGGGCACTCATCCCATTCATGAGGGAGTCACGCTCATGACCTCATCAGTTCTCAAAGACCCCACCTCCTAACACCCATCCCATTGGGGTTTAGGATCTCAACATGTGACCTGGGGTGGGGAGTTGCATACAAACATTCAGTCTATAATACACTCTAAAAAGCAAACAGATACGTAATTTTTTTGTCCTGTTTACATTTTCTTGGTGAAAATGGAAATCACACCTATGTGTCACCCAAAAGGCTCAGACGTGTTTGATGGGCTTCATGTCTGGTCCGGGAAATCTCTAATTGCATAGAAAATCTGCTTTAACATCTTAAATTCCATTTCCCTAAGCACCCATCTTCTGAAAGTCTAAAGAGACTTCTTCAAGGAAATGATCCATAACGTTCTGTTAGTGCACATCTGCATCCTTTCCAATGAAAGAAACTGTCCTTGCAAACAGCTCCACCTGGACCCATCCATCAACTGGGAAACGCACTCACTAGACAGGGGTCTGGGGGAAGGAGGCATCCTCGTGGTATTCTGCCATGGGCTCATGCAGAAACCCAAACCCTTAAATCACAAAAACTCGGGACACACACACAAACAGCCCATTCCATAGGTTGCCATTTAAAGTGATCTAATTCAGATTCATTTATCCACCAACGTGATCAACTCCAAAATCCCTGTCATTCTTGGGTCATTGAGACAATTGAAGTCAAGCATGGTGAGGCCATTACAAATTGGTAAACAAAGCTCTTTTATTTTTAAGAATCAAGCTTCTCTGTCTTTGGCACGGGCAAACCCAAACAGAGGAAGCAAAATGAGAGAAAACCAAAATTCATTTTCTTCCATCAGATAACTTCAGCTGGGAATTCTGATTAACATGAGTCCTGGGCAGATTTAAGGATCTCATTGGCTTCTTTGCTTGGAGGATTGAGATTTCTGTTGGTAATGACATTTGCTGTAATAACACTAATAACTCCAAATCTAATTCAGTTCTTTCAGACTTGGCAGTTCATCCTGAGTTCTGTGCTAACTATTTGGACCAATCCAGAAAAACCAAGCAGGACCTAGAAAAATGGAGTGCATTTAGTAGGGATTCTGTAGATATCTGTTTAACTTAATGGACTATTTCAACAAGTACTTATGAGACCTGATCTTTGAAGATTACTGTAATAAGCTTTGGATTAAATTATCTATGCCCCCATTTATTTTAAAAGTAAAAAATAAACCAAGTACCTACTGCATGTCAGGTACTCTTCTAGGCTCTGGGGATGGAGCTGAATATAGGGGATTCAGAAGATCCGGCAAGGACCCTTTGTTCTTTTGTCAGTTTTGGAACTACAAAAATATAGAAACAGGATTAGGCAGATGAAGATGTCAGCATCATCGCCAATAGAGTCTATGCAACAATAATGAGATTTTAACACTGAACCCGGAACTGGGCAGAATCAAGCATCTGGTTTCAGGTATGGATGGAATGCAAGCACCTCAACCCTCTGCAGGGCAGAGACCTTGCCGCTGACCCTGTACAGGCAGGCAGACCCCAAAGGGGGATCTTTGCAAGGCGAGTACCCTCCCCAAGCTCACCACCTATAGAAGCCACCCAGTAAGTGAGAAAGAGACCCATCCCATTGGGTTTCCCTTCACATGGAAATGTGAAGATAGAAAAAAGAAGTCTCCTCACCCTCTGTCTACACAGCAAACGACCCACAGTCATTGAGTTTGCAGGGGATTCAGATTCTAACAGCCAAGGGATGCAGAGAACGAAGCAGCAAACACACACACAACTTGGATGTTTTCAAGAAGGGATAATTGCAGTAAGAAGGTAGGACAGGGCAATGGGATGTACGTGGGCGTGGGCTGGGGGTACGGGTGTGGATGAGGCAGCTCTGGGCTTTCCTATGGGGTCCACATTCCAATAGGACAGGCAGACATTAAGCAAGAGATAGTACAGCTCACTGCCTGGTTACAGCTGAGGTACGTGGCAGAACGTAAAAATACATGGTGCCAGTGGAGCCCAGGACAGGGTGGGGACCGCGAGGACGTCAGACGCTCCCAGGCTTCCTGTCTTCCAGACCAAGGACTCGATCATCTCCTTCAAATGCACAGGCCACCAAAAGGACACCACCATTTCATAAGAGGCTGTTTGAAGAGGTCGTATTCTGTGAGCGGTGGGAGAAACTTAGTACCCTTGATTTTTGAAAACCAATCCAGGGGAAGCTGAAAATGGAGCTGTTTCTGCTGTCCCCATCTGGTCCTCACCCCACTCACACACCCTACAATTTAGAACAAACCGTCAATCCCACTATTCTTCCCACACCACCTGGAGCAGCAAGAGCATTATGGGATGGAGCGGGGGAGGGAGCCCCATCACGGAGAAGAGAGGTCGCTCGGAGATTGCAGCGGAAAAGTCCCCAAGGAGAGGAAATTTCCTCCCCAAAGGAGGCTCACAGAGAGGCCCAGTCACTGCCAAGAGGATGGGAACAGCCTGTGATGAATTTTCCAGCTGATAGAAAGCTATTTCCTCAATGAATCCTCTCTAAACACGGCTGTTCCCTCCAGATACCTTAAGCCCCTGAGCATGAATTGTTTTCCAATCATGGCCCTGCTTCTTGCCTCCAAACACGTCATTTATTTATTTATTTATTTATTTATTTTTTGGCTGCTCCCAGTGAGGTTTGGAACGATACCTCTCTTTTACTGTCGTAAATCCAAGGCCACAGAGGACAAGAGAAGTGTGCTCTTCGGACAATTCTTCCTCTTCACCAGGAGCAGCTGAAAGCCCCAGACCCCGCTATCTGTGCCTGCAAACAGGTGGAAACCACTCCTGCTTTTTGTTCAAAATCCACAAATACTTTCCGTCTGTGAAGGTCTGCCGCGGTAGCAAATGATCACCAACTAGGTGGCTTTTATTTGTTCTCTTTAATTTTACACACTTATTCTCTCACAGTTCTGGAGGCCAGGAGTTCAAAATAAGGCCTTTATTTTCAGAAATAAATGATTGCACTTTAATGTTCTTTAATTTCTTCTTAAAAAGTTTTATTGACGTATAGTTGATTTATAAGGTTATGATAATTTCTGCTGCAAAATAAAGTGATTCGGTTATACAGGTACACATAACCATTCACTTTCAGATTTTTTTCCCACATAGATTATCACAGAATATTGGGTAGAATTCCCTGTGCTATACAGCTGGGGCTCATTAGGCAATCATTCCATATTCCTCAGCGTGCATGTGCCAATCCCAACCCCCCAGTCCGTCCCTCCCCTCCTGTCCTCTTAACCATGTTTTTCAAAGTCTGTGAAAAACTTTCTGTTCTGCAAATAAATTCATTGGTATCCTTTTGTTCCACATATAAGTGACATCATATAATGTTTGTCTTTCTCTGTCTGACTTCACATAGTATGAGAACCTCTGGGTCCATCCACGTTGCTGCAAATGGCATTATTTCATCCCAAGCAGGTCTTATGGGGCTAAAAGTCAGTTCTTTCTGGAAGGGGAAAATCCCCTTTCCTTGCCCTCACTAAGCCTCTGGAGGTCCCCTGCATTCTCTGGCTCACGGTCCCTTCCTCATGTCCCTGCGACCTCTGGCTCTGGTTTTCATGTCTGCCTCTGTCTCCTTCTTACAGCCTCACTTGTGATTGCTTTAGAGCTTACCCGGGTAACCCAGGGCAATCTTCCCATCAATCTACTTCCAGGTGTAATGTTTCTTCCAGGGAACATATTCACAGGTTCCAGCAATCAGGACCTGGTTCCTTTGGGGACCGTCTTTCCGCCCATCCCCCTGGCTGCGTGGACGTCACATCATTTGGACCACACAGCAAGTGAGCCTTCTCTCTGTGTTGATGGAAGCACAACCCGAGGATGAAGAGCCAGGCGCCCACCCCAGAGACAGGAGATTCAGATTCAGCATCCTTGCTCTCCCCCTATCTCTGGCGCCAGGACTTGGCCTCCTGCAGCCAGTTGCACACCCCTAGCTTTTAGTTCAGCAGCTGATGGTGGAAAAAAGCAGGGACATGGGGAATTGATTCTAGCAAGCAGGGCAGCAGTGACAGCACATTTTAAGTGGGCTCAGTGGCAGGGCTTCTAGTGGCAATGCCACGGTTGATTTTTCAGTGATACAGGACCAGATCTGGGGTGTGATTTCACTGTGGAGCTCACAGACTGGTTCTCTGGCTCTCCCAGAGGCTTTGGGAGGTGACATCCTTGGATAAATGCATTTTCTACTTAAATTGGCCAAAGCCTTTCTCTGGCTGCTTGCGATTGAGAAGCATGGCTGCTACATGCCGAGCAGGACTGCTTCGATTGTCCCAGAATTGCTGCCAGGGCCTCAAAGCTGAGTAAAGGAGATGCTGGCACATCTACAGAGAACTAGGAAGCTATGAAGGCACATCTCCTGAGCTCCCTCAGGCAGCACAGCCCTGCTCTCGTGAGCAGCCACACCTAAGCCCTCACCCTGAGCCTGAATAAGGGAGAGAGACCGAGCATCATCAGGACTGGCAGGCTGGAGTCATGGAGTGGGAACACGGGGCTAGGAGGAGAGGTCCTCCCTTCCCACTGAGGGACAAGAGCATCACCCTTTTCTCCCTAAAACCACATAGAAGGTGTGGGGGCTTTAAAAGAATCACTTACAGATAAGAGGATGGTAGCACACTCCAGTATGCTTGGGACAGAGTCACCTATTGTCCCCAGGGTCCTTACCAATAGCATCCTTCTCACTCTAACAGGCAGTTGGGTTTGGACAGTTGGTTCTGCGGTCACCAACTACCAAACACTTGTTTATTCCCTGATTGGGTCTTGTTGAGAGGCAAGACCTGCAATTCTACTGTGGTCATGGGGGACACTGTAAGACAGTCTTTGTGAGAGCTTGTTGAGTCCCCTGAGTTTCAGAGGGGAGGACACATATGGACATAGAGCCATACCCTTTTCTATTTGAAGGCAAGAAACCTGATGAAATAGCAGCCCCAGCGGGAAAAGATGCAAGTAAAGTGCATCAGGTCTGGGAAGGCAGCAGGAGCAACTCCCACCTTGTTCTGACCCCTCACAGCTTTCAGAGTGCACAGAGGAAGCTTCTGACATTCTGGTGGGTTTGTGTGAAGGTTTATGAAGGTTTGAGGAGGGCACAGAAGTCATGAGGATGCTGCAGCTGGGGAAGGGAGAGACATGGAGACCTGGACCCCTTTCTGAGCCTTCCTTGGTGATGGAGAGTCTTGTGTAAAAGTGAACACTGCATCCTAAGAAAACAATGCTCAGCCTCTGCGCAGAGGCCGCTGAACCACTTCAGGACGAGGGACAGCTCCCTGGCTACCCACAGCTGCTCCTTGCTTTAAATAACCCTCTCCTGATCTCCTTCCCCTTAGATCCTTACTCCAGAGGGGTTAGACCCTAGAAAGCACAAGGGGACAGAGCTGATCTCCTTAACCGCTCCTCCCACACAGGGATGCATGCTCATTCTCTGAGCTCCTCGGTGAGGGTCTAATCCATACGAGATAGGAAAAAGTTTTGAAACATTTACAAAGAGACTTTTAAACAGGACTTTTAAACAGTTTAATAACTGATAGTGACTAAGAATTAGATCTCTCAATTAAATCTACCAAGACAGTATTAAGTAAAGGAAAGGGAGTTTTGACACAGCATGGTTAATGAAGAAGACTGGGGAAAAAACTTCCCATGAGGTAGAAACAGCTTAATAAACTGGGCTCAGGTTCATGGCAAACCTTTTGCTTTTGCCTGCCCAGGATTCTCTTTCCCTCCAGATTTCAAGGGGTGGCGAAGGGGATGCATACCGTGCATTTCTCCCACCGCCACTCCCCCCATCCCCACCCCAGTAGATATGTGGCTCACCAATTAGAGTGAATATCAAAAAATCTGCCTGAACTCCATTGGAAAGAACAAACATCTTTGAAATGCAGTTGCTCAGCTCATGGAGCCATTAGCACGAAATGATTGAATCTCATCTTTCCATCACAAGAGAAGAGCTTGGCTAAGATGCCAGCATAGTGAAAAGAAGAGCCAAGAAATACAGGGCACCTGGATCCCGCTGTCCCTGAAGCTAGATAGATATCCTGAGCTCTTCAGTTTCTTAAGGCAATAAATCCCCTTTGTTCAGACGTTTTGAAATGAGTTCTATCATTTTCACTGGGAAATACTTGTCTGATACAGGTGTTCAGGTAGTTGAAAAGGAAGGTGTGCCAGTCGAGTCCTGGAAAGAAACAAAAAATCTGGGGAAGAATAAGGCAAAGGAACCAACAAGGACTAGCGAGAGGGGAAGGATTTACCAATCACAGCCTTGTGTCATCAATCCCATGAGAGAAGGCGCTCAGAAAAGGAGGCAGCTGGAGGAAGTCACAGCATTCTCCAAACTGCTGAGGTGCTGAATTAGGGTGTAAGAAATAGGAAACATACCTGGTTTCTCACCTTTGTTCTCCCTCTGACTGAATTAGGAGAGAAGAAAGGGCAGGCAATGCAGAAGGTGGGGGTTCAGGATGCTTCTCATCTCCCAGCAACACTCTTGTTCAGAGAAATAGCAGGTTTGAGAGAGGCTTTCCCATGTCCAGGGACTTTGAGCCTGGATCAAATCCCCTGCAGGAATGAGACATCATACCACCATCCCAGAGAGAAAACCCAGGGCTACTGGGGCTCCTGGTCTTGGGCCACTGCACCCTAATTTCAAGGCTCATTCCCTCCATGCCTTTGCACACATCATCCCCTTGCTGATGTGTTCCCTTCCATTCCCAATTTCCACCCTTCATTTGAGATCTGAACCCTCATCTTGCCTGTAACTCTGGTCCTGAGCCCCTCAACCTGCAACACCTACGCCATCATAGCTTCCCTGCCTTTAACTCCATGCACCTGTCTGAGTGATGTGTGTGGAATCAATCATGGCATCAGCAAGTCAATGCAAATACCTCAGATTCAGTCATGTGACTCTTTGTCTCATCTCCCTAGTGAGAGCTGGTACCACCACCACCCCCAGAAGGGCTGGGCCTTTCTCTCATTGTATCTGGCAGACTCACCCTGTTCCACCTCCATCACACACACATATCTGCTGCCTGGCCCCCCATCTCTGCCCACATGCCATACACTGGACTGCAAATAATTGGCACATGATGAATATTTGTGGGAAGAAGAGTTTTGTTTGTTTGTTTGTTTTTAATGGGGTAGGAGGTTAAGTAAATTCAGAGTCCTAGAGCCACAATATCTGTAAGATATCTTTCTACAAAGAACAAAGAAACTTCAAAACATGGAAAATGCATGAACCAATACAGGAAGGACGATTGCAAGGTAGACCCATGCTCCAAGCCAGGCTAGGATGCTGAGCTTATGGGAACACCAGGAGATCTCAAAGCTTTCAGAAAACTCATCCACCCAACATCCCACGTCCCCTTCAAATCTTACTTAAGCCATTTTGTCTGTGCTTCTGCCTATGCTGTTTAAAGAGCTAGTCAACCTTGCAGTCTTTCCAATGAAAAATTCCACAGAGTTTCTTACCTGCTGTGAGAAGCACTGCCTCCTCTCATGTTACTTGATTGTGGTTCCTGCCCCATGGCCCGTGGCAGAGCCAGGGAGCCCCTGATAGGCCAGCCACTGCCTTGTCTCTGTAGTAGGGGTCAGATTCCACCTCGGCCCAACCGTAGCCCACACTCCTCCACCCGGGAGCCCAGTGTCCTGGACTTAGAGCTTGGATGCCGATGCTCCTGGAGAAAGTGCTTCCCCACCTTCCCTCTGCAGAAAGGCGCTGATGTCCCCGAGCACAGGCACAGGGGACAGATGTTCTTCCTGAGCACACAGTCCAGGGCTCTGCTAAATTCTCAGACGAGCTCTTATTTCCTATCCACTGATCTCAGCATTGTTTTCTCCTGGAATGGAAAGGCAGGGATCCTGGAGGCCACTGGCATCTTAATAGGCTGGTTATATGCAAACTGGGTAACATTGCTTTGTTCCTGCTGCTGCTGGCCTGTGCCTATGGGGAGCCTCTGGTTGGGAACCACATGCATCACCTTCAAAGGCCATTTGCTTCCTTAACTTGCAACTCAATCCGATGTCGCCCTCTTGTTTTCCAGAAATGTCACAAATCATTACAGGATTCTCAAGCAAGAATGCCTCTAGCAGGTTCATATTAAATATTTTAAAATGTAAGAAAAATTAGAGAACAATGAAAAAATTTTTAAAAGATAATGTATTACCTAAAAATAAGAATAAATGGGAAAACGTTCTGTACAAAACTCAACATAAGTTCCCTCTCCATTCACCTGGGAGAAAGGATGCAGCCTGACAGAAACTGGTCCTTGTTGATAAGCACAACTCCACCAAAGCAAGTATGGCCGCAGAAAGGATATGGATGGAAGGGTTTAAAAACACACCTCAGGCCTTCCCACTGTGGCTCATCAGGAACCCACCTGGGATCCATGAGGACTCAGGTTCGATCCCTGGCCTTGCTCAGTGGGTTAAGGACCCGGCATTGCCATGAGCTGTGGTGTTGGTTGCAGATGCAGCTCCAATTCTACCTCTAGCCTAAGAACTTTCATATGCTGCAGATGCAGCCCTAAAAAGAAACAAACAAACAAAAACCGCAAAAAAACACTGAAAAATACCTCCGAGGAGGGCCAGAGCTGTCCTGGATACTTAGAATGGTCAGAACTGTAGATGAGCGCTTGGCAAAAGCACTAGCCCCATCATTTTAGCCAAGGCCAGTTCAAAAGATTCACTGAGCTGAAAGGCAAGGAGCTATTAGGCCAATGAAATGAGCTGATCTGTGAATGCCCTTCGAATCTGCCAGTTCGGACCACAGAGAAGAGGTCATGGTTTACTGTGCAAGCAGACATGCAGAGAAGGAGAGTGAACTCTTTCTGTTTCAAAGTCTTCAAGGGACAGACTTCTCCCCGGGGCCCCATGGGTCTGAGCTCTGCCCCCTCACCTCTTGGGACAAGATCCCGCCCCCCATGCTGGGTTTATTTCCTGAGCTCCAGGGTGCAGCTCATCGGGCACCAGACTCCCTGGCTTGTTTTGATCTTGTTTGTTTCTCCCTCAGGAAGAGCTCTGCTGTTTACTCACTTTCAAGTCAGAGAGCATCAAGCCTTCCACGGTAACGGGGATGAACCAAACACTCTGACTCCAGGATGTCAGAGCCAAGAGCCAAACACCTGTGCCCAGGTCCACTCCAAATGCCGCCAACCATGAATATGCAAAACCAGGAGGCGGTGCTCCAGACCTCGACACCCACAACCTCTCCTGGTTGATATGCTAATGATCCCAGTGACCTTGAACCACAGGGGCAGGAGACAAGATCCCACACCGCTTAGGTCAGTAAGAATTTCAGTAGACGGGAAAATTCTGTCCTCACCATCCCAGACAGAGAACTACACATCTAAACACTCACGCCGAATAAGGCGGCATCTAAGCCCAATTACACGCTGCAGTTGGAGCTCAGCATAGCATGAGCCAAGGGAAAACTTCAAACAATGTAAAAGTTTTGTTTCAACCAGTTTCCCAGCTCACTTCCAGGAATGCAATTCAATCCATGAAGACGTGACACCTATTGGGTGCCAGAATAAGTTTGCAGGCTTAGTCCTGAAAGAACTTGTAACATAAAGGGCGAGGCCAGCCTATCTATATCAGCCGAGGTGTTTGCCAGAGCAGCCAACAAGAAAGGCAATTAGCAAGCTGGAATCCTACCTACATTCCTCCAACTGCCAGCCATAAATTAAAGAGCCAAGAAGCAGAAACGTACCTAAAGATGGGTCACAGGAGAAAAAGAGAGAGACAGGGGGCTGGATAATCTGCACGCTATGCAACAGACAACACGTGCTTGTAATTTGTCCCTCAGCAAGTCCGAGAGATGGTAAACCCAACCCTACTGGGAGGTGGTGAGTGCTGGATGGTTAAGATCTGTAGAGTCTAGCACACCACCCAGTATTACTGTTCCCCTGCTGTGTAACAAATTATCTGTTGTGTAACAGATCTAGGGGCTTAAACCCATACACTCATATTATCTCATGGTTTCTGTAGGTCAGAATTTTTGCACAGTGCGTCTGAGTTCCCTATTCGGGGTTTTGTAAGGCTGAAGTCAAGGTGTTCATAGATCCTCTTTTAAAGGGCTCACCTGATGGGGCCAGGCCCACCCAGAATAAACTCCCTTTTGATTAACTCAAAGTCAAATGATTAGGGGCCTTAATTAAATCCTTTCTCCTTTGCAATATATATCACCAGAAGCGACATCCCATACACACTCCAGGGGAGGGGATTACACAGGTTGTAATTCTCACAAGAGATGGGAATTTGGGGTGGGGGGATGCATTTTAGGATTCTGCCTCTCACAGTGCCTGGCCCTTAAGAGGTAGCTATGCAGGTCTGCATCCTCATCTGAATCATCACTGTCTCTACAACATATTAGGGAACTGGGGCTGGGGTGAGTGAGCAAGCAGCTCAAGATCTTACAGCTCAGTGGTAGCAAAGCTAAGGTTTGAACCTAAGCCTTCACATTCCACACTGCATGTTCTCTTCCATGCGACAACCTGTTATCAGGAGCCAACTTTAAGCCATTTAGAGCTGCTGTGTGTGTTCAACCTGGTTCTCTGCCTTCCCTGGAGTGGTGGGGGAAGAGCTATACAGCATTGGCTTCTTCCCTAAGAGTCATCCCTCATCTACTTTTTCCCATTGTTATTCCGAATTTGTTCGGCATCAGGCACAGAGGTGGGTCCTCTCTGCAGGCCCAAGGCAGCATTGTGCTTGCTCTCAACCAATCCTGGGTCCATCACCTCTTTGCCCATTGTGTCCAGTGGTTTAAGGGGAGGTCTCTTTGGGGTTACTGGGAAAGGTAAAAGAGAGAGAGAAATAAAGAGAGAGAAACAAAGGGGGGAAGTTTCTTTGTTCCTTTTCTTTCTACCCCCTTCTCCATGATAAATGCAGATGCGGGAGGTTGCAAGGTTTGGAATGGAGCTGCCATATTGAAACCATAAAGCAGAATCCAAAAGTTAACAAAGACCTCCAGCCCAGAGCCCTGATGTTGCCAAGCAACATTAACCCTGGAACGGACTTTTGTAAGGCGTTTTGTGAGCTGAGACACAGGAGCTCATGGCCCAAGCCCCGCCCATTGGCTTGCAGCCTTATGCATTCTCAACTGAGAGAGAGTAAGAGAAGAAGGGTGTGGAAAGACAGGGAGAGACCGAGACAGAGAGAGACAGAGAAAGAGAGAGAACAACTAGTTGTAAAAGTGCTGCAGGAAACCAAAACACCTGTTCGGACACGAGGGAACCCAACTTCCCCTCCACCACAAGAACCATACACCTGCAGCTCAGGCCACGGAGGGATGGAAAAGATAGGGCCACCCTAGGTCAGTCCTTATATTCTGCTAACCTCTCCTACATTTGCATAATGTCTTTAAATTATCAAAGAAAATACCTCTTGACCAAGTGAGCAAAGCCTTCAGGAATCTGGGGAACATTTTCAGGACCTGCCCCTGCCACTAACTATCCTGAATTACCCATATCAGAATCAATGGCGGAAATCAAGTGAATATGATGTGAGCCAGAGACTTTTTCCATCAGCTGCTGAACCTTTCAGTTAACTAACACCTAACCTCTCCCTCTGCCCTCTGGAAACTCTACCTCAGACCAGATTTTAAAACAGACTCCTTCTCTCTCCCCACTTACACCTCCCCCCATCACCTCTTGCACCTGTACCATCCTGATGTACCTGAAAAAAAGAAGGAGGTAGAGAATCAGCTCTCTACTGCCTGCCTCAAGCCCCATGTGACTCAAACTCAACCGTTTATGGAGAAAAGTGGAGAAAGGAATCAGGATGAGCTCAGATGGTTTCTGGTTCTTTCTAACATCCTGGGATAGGGCCCAGAATGTAAAAGAGATCCTCTGTCTGAACATAAGGCTCAAGAGAAGAGGAAATAAACAAGTCTCCTTTCCTTTTTTTTTTTTCTTTTTCTCTTCCTTTTTTAAGGGCTGCTCCTGTGGCATATGGAGATCCCCAGGCTAGGTGTCTAATTGGAGCTACATCGGCCAGCCTACGCCAAAGCCACAGCAATGCTGGATAATTAATCCACTGAGTGAGTCCAGGGATTGAACCTGAAACCTCATGGTTCCTAGTCAGATCCATTTCCACTGCACCACGATGGGAACTCCACAAAGGACAAGTCATTTGGGACTAAACATGCACAAAGCCTAAAATATTAGCATCGGATTTGGTTCTTCTGCAAGTGTACTTTCCCATGCCTCAGACTAAGCTAACATTCTCATTGGCACCATGTGCCCATGATCAACACCTACATATTCCTCTATGTGCAACATCACTGTGCTAGGGGGGTATAGGCCATAGGTCACAGGCCCTGCCCTCCAGAAGCTTAGATTTTAATGAGGAGGTGAGTTATTTCTATGAACAATTATATCATAAGATATCCAGTTGTCAGTTCTAGACAACAAGAGACAAGATAACCTAAGGCAAGACAGGATTAATTGCCAAGTGAATTGTTTAGACAGTGGTGACAAGAGGTCTGAGTGGAGAAGGATTGCTTCGGTCAAGAGTAATCAAGAAAAGCTGTATCATCTTACAATTAGAAAAGTGAAGACAAGGCAAGAGACAGTGAGTGAAGGGTTTAATATCTGTTTCTCAAAAGGAGATATTGAAAATAAGGCTGGAAAGGAAGACGGGAATCAGAGGGTGACGGACCTCTTGTTCAAGAGGTCCAGTTTGGAGAGACTGTCCTTCTATGTGGCAGATAATATGGAGAAGATGGAAAAGGAAAAGCAGAGGGGAAAAGGAGCTGACTTCCACAGACACAGCCTATAATCTTACACACTCAGTCTTAACTCCATGACCGAGGGTTCATGGACCATGAACAGAAAGAGTCTGTCTGTATTCACTTGATCATACTAAGTGAACTAAGTCAGAAAGAGAAAGACAAATACCATGTGATGTCACTTATATCTGGAGTCTAGTAAATGGCACAAAGGAACCTTTCCACAGAAAAGAAAATCATGGACTTGGAGAACAGACTTGTGGGTGTCAAGGGCGAGGGGGAGGGAGTGGGCTGGATGGGGAGCTTGGGGTTAATAGATGCAAGCTATTGCTTTTGGAATGGATTAGCAATGAAATCCTGCTGTGTAGCACTGGGAACCATGTATAGTCACTTATGATAGAGCATGATAATGGGAGAAAATAGAATGTATACGTGTGTGTAACTGGGTCACCATGCTGTACAGTAGAAAAAAAAATTGTATTGGGGAAATAACAATAAAAAAATTAAAGCCAATTTATAATTAAAAAAAAAAGACTGTTCTGCTGGAGTTCCTGTTGTGGCGCAGCAGAAACAAATCCGACTACGAACCATGAGGTTGCGGGTTCCATCTCTGGCCTTGTTCAATAGGTTAAGGATCTGGCATTGCCATGAGCTGTGGTGTGGGTTGCAGACATGGCTCAGATCCTACATTGCTGTGGCTGTGGCATAGGCTGGCAGCTGTAGCTCCCATTGGGCCCCTAGCCTGGGAACCTCGAAGTGCCACAGGTGCAGGCCTAAAAAGCAAAAAAAAAAAAAAAAAAAAAGAATATTTTTCTGCTTCTGCCAAGAACAAGTAGTCCTGAACTTTCTCTCCTATTGTCAATATCTATAAGCCCCAACAAAATATATAAAGCAAATGTTTTCGGGCATTGGAAAACAGCGAGGGAATAAAACCTCTGAGAGTGGAAAACACATGAGGTGAAACTGACATTCACCCAAGTGTTCTGCCTGGGGAGAAGGCAGAGCACAGTAAGCTGAAGACATGGAGGTTGGGGTTTGGTGCTGCAGGAGCAGCTAGGTTTCTGAAGTGGGACCCTGGAAGGCAAGGAGCTGAAGTGGAGGCACAAAAGATGTTCCCCATGGGGGCTTGGCCACTGGCTGGGCTGTCTTCACGCAAGTGAGACATCTCAAATCCTAGCAGAGTAGCTTCTGTGGGGCTGAGAGAGAAAAATAGCACCAAGAATCTCACAGAGTTTGAAAGAGTTCTCATTAATTCACCAACTTGCCTTTAAGAAGCTAACATCCAACAGGCTTGAAAAATGAGAGAAAGAGTTGGGGGCAATATCATCAACTAGAAAGATGGTGGGAGGGGTGATCCTAGATGGAGGAGAATACAAAGAGGGAGCAAAGTATTCTGCATGTAAATGCCACGCAGATTTCTGGGTGACCCCTGAGTTATGCATATGCAGGAAAGACCAAGCAGCCAGCTAAGTCCAAGGGCACTGAGCACAGATTCAATCTGGTACCCACCACACAGAGAAGGAAACTGAAAATGAGTGATCGTGAACATACACTGTGACAATATGTGTGAGATGCTCCTAAAACAGAAGTACCAGGGAACACATAGCTTTAAATTTTTATGCTAGAGAGGAAAGAAGGTCTAGAAATCAGTGTTCTAAGATTCCACCTAAAACTCCCAGAAAAAGAATTAAAAGAAAGAAATAATAAATATAAGAGCAGAAATCAATACAATAGAAAGCGAAATTGAGAAAAAATGAAACCAGGTGTTTAGATTAAAAAAAAATTAAGAAAGTAATAAATCTGAAGCTAGCTAATCAAGGGAAAAAAAGAGATAAAACAGAAATTAATAGCAGGATTGTAAGTGGGCATATTACTACAAATCCTATAGACATTACAGGAATGGCAGAGAATATTAAAACAAATCTTTTTAATGATAATATAACTTAGGTGAAGTGTACACATTTCTTGAAAAATGCAATTTCTCAAAGCTCATTCAAGATGAAATAGAAAACCCCAATAGCCCAGTATCTATTAGACAAATTGCTTTCATTTTCAATAATACTCTGAAAGGTAAAATTTCATGCCCAGATGGTTACATGGGTGGTTAATTCCTTCAAGCATTCAAAGTAGAAATGCTATAAAGCCTCCATTTACTATCTCAGAAAACAGAGAAACGGGGAATATATGCCAATTTATTTTATGAGGGTAGCATAACTAAGATATCAAACCATTAAAACATATTTTAAAAAGGAAAAAAAAACCCCAAATTTTTGCAAATCAAAACCAGCAATATATATTAAAAAAATACATTGTATTAGGTTATAATGTGAATTCAGTTTATTTAATATTTGAAAAAAGCAATCAACAGAATTGACTGTATTAAGATAATTAAAGGTAAAATCAAACATATATTTAAATAAATTCACAAAAACATGGCACAATATTCAATACCAATTAATGTTATAACTCACCAAATGAGGATTTGAAGATTTTTCAATTTGAAAAGAGACTTATTTTTTTAAAAATCTGCAATTAACTTTATACAAAATGCTATATTATTAACTTCTTTCCTCTTCAGATGAGAACAGAAAGTGCTATCCACTCCCACCATTTGTATTGGACATTAGTATATAGGCTATGTAACATGTGTAATGAGTACGTGTCCTATGTACTACACGTAATGAGTCAAGAAAAACAAAGGTAAAAAGATTAGAAGGAATGAAAGACAACTATCTATCTTTGCTCACAAGTGGTTTGACTATTTTAACAGGAAATGCAAAGACAGCTATAGACAACTACCATAGCCAACAAACAAATATATCAGTGTCACAGGAGACAAGCCGTGGAGACACTCACAAATCAATTGTAGTTTTATAAATTAGAAATGAACAATTGAAAATTTAATTTAAAAAATCAATTCCATTCATAATAGCTTCAGAAATTATAAAATAGTCCAGCATCAATTTAATAAAAGACATGCGGAAGCTGTACACTGAAAACCATAAAACATCCCTAAAAGCAATGGAAGAGGATCTAAGTAGAGAGAGAGGTCCACGGGATAGAAGACTTAATATTGTTAAGATAATAATTCTCTCAGAATCGATCTATAGATTCACTTTAATCATGATCTAAATTCCAGTGGGCATTTATGTAAGATTTATTGAGTTGAATCTAAAATTTCCATAATGATGCAAAGGACCTAGAGAAGCCAAAGGACTCGACAAAGAGAATAAAGTTAGAGAACTTCCAGTACCTGCTTCCACATGGATAGACATTAGACTGAACAAAAGGCAGAGTCTAGACTAGACATACACGTATGCAGTCAATTGATATTCCTCAAAGTGCCATGGTAATTCGATGGAGAAACAATATCCTTTTTGACAAATGGTTCTGAAATGACCAGATATCCGTACATTAAAATATGAATCTTGATCTCTATCTCAGACCCCGCACAAACTTTAACCTAGGTTTGATGATAGATTTAAATATAAAACTTAAAACTATAAAGCTTCTAGAAGAAAAAAATTGTAGAATATTTTGCGACTTGGGCATAAAGCAATATTTTCTCAGGCAGGACATAGAAAGCAATAACTAGAAAATAAAGTTAAATTTCATCAAAATTTAAAACTCCTGCCTATAAAAAACTTAATAAAATGAATGGGCAAGTCATAAAACAGAAAAATGCATCATAGACTATAGAACTCCTACAATTTCAATGTAAGAAGAAAAAAATAACATTACCTAATTAAAAAGGAGCAAACCTTTGAACAAATACTTCACGAATAAAGGTTTGTGAATAATCAATAAGGGCATGAAAAAATGCCCAATGTCAATATCAATATCAATAGCCTAAAAAATGCAAATTACAATCACAATGTGATAGCACTTCACACACATCAAAGTGGCTAAAATTAAGGTAGACTAACACCATGAAATGTTGGTAAGGAAGAGGAGCAACTAGAACACGCCTACATTCTTTATGGGAGTGTGGGATGGTATAAGTGCTTAGGAAAATGGTCTGGAATTTTCTCATAAAACTTAAAAAACCACTAACATTCCATTTCTGGGTTTCTTTACATGAGAAATACAAGCATATGGCCACAAAAAAGAGTGTGCGAATGTTCATGGTAGATTATTCGAAAGAGTCAAAAGCTGGAAATAGCCCCAGGGTCCTTCACTATGAAAAGAGGTAAACAGACGTTACTGTATTCATGCAATAGCAAACTACTGAAAGATTTTAAAAAGAGTGAGTTTCTGATATATGCTATAACACAGATGAATCTCAAAAAGAAAGTAAGCTAAATGAAAGAAACCTTACACAAAAGAGCAAGGAGCATAGCATTCTTTCTTTTTTCGAATTTTATTTTATTTTGTTATTCTTTATATTTATTTATTTATTTGTTTATTTATTACTGTTATTTCCCTCAACATACTTTTTTTCCCCCACTGTACAGCATGGGGACCCAGTTACACATATATGTATACATAAATTTTTCTCCCATTGTCGTGCTCTGTTGTAGGTATCTAGACATAGTTCTCAGTGCCACACAGCAGGATCTCGTTAATCCATTCCAAAAGCAATAGTTTGCATCTGTTAACCTCAAGTTCCCAATACCTCCCCCTCCTCCAGGGCAACCACAAGACTATTCTCCAAGTCTGTGATTTTTTTTCTGTGGAAAGGTTCATTTGTGCTGTATATTAGATACCAGATATGAGTGATATCATATGGTATTTTTCTTTCTCTTTCTGAGTTACTTCACTCAGTATGAGAGTCTCTAGTTCCATCCATGTTGCTGCAAATGGCATTATGTCATTCTTTTTTATGGCTGAGTAGTATTCCCTTATGTATATACACCACATCTTCCTAATCCAATTGTCTGTCGATGGACATTTGGGTTGTTTCTATGTCTCAGCTGCTATGAATAGTGCTGCAGTGAACATGTGGGTGCATGTGTCTTTTTTAAGGAAAGTTTTGTCTAGATATATGTGCAAGAGTGGTATTGCTGGATCATATGGTAGTTCTATGTATAGATTTCTAAGATACCTCCATACTGTTCTCCATAGTGGTTGTACCAGCTTACATTCCCACCAACAGTGCAGGAGGGTTCCCTTTTCTCCACAACCCCTCCAGCATTTGTTATTTGTGGACCTATTAAAACCTAATGTCAGCAGAAGGAAGGAAATCATAAAGATCAAAGAGGAAATCAATAAAATAGAGATAAAAAAAACAATAGAAAAAATCAATAAAACCAAGAGTTGGTTCTTTGAAAAGGTAAACAAAATTGACAAACCTCTGGCTGGACTCACTAAGAAGAGGAGAGAAATAATCCAAATAAACAAAACGAGAAATGAAAAAGGAGAAATCACAATGGATACTGCAGAAATGCAAAAAACCATACGAGAATACCATGAACAATTATATGCCAACAAATTTGACAATCTGGACATGGCACAAGGGTCTGTTCCAGGAAATCCCCATAGAGTCCTGCTCAGTTATAGAACTTTGACAAAGAAGTTAAGACAACGCAATGGAGTAAAGATAGTCTTTCTACCAATGATACTGAAACAACTGGATATCTCCAAGCGAAACAAACAAACAAAAATCTAGACTAGGCTTTATACCTTTCACAAAAAAAAATTATCTCAAAATGGATCATAGATCTAAAGGTAAAATGCAAAGCAATATAAGTGGAAGACGACAGAGAAGAAAACCTAGATGACCTTAGACATGGTGATGAATTTTTAGCTACAACACCAAAGGCACAACCCATCATAGAAATAACTGATAAACTGGACTTCACTAAAATTCAGAACATTTGCAAAAGAAACATCAATAAAATGAGAAGACAAGCTACAGACGGGGAGAAGATCCTTGCAAAAGACACAGCTGACAAAGTACTGTTATCCAAATGTGTGAATAATTCTTAAACTCAACAATTCTATTTAAAAATGGGCCAAAGTCCTTCACAGACAACTCACAAGAGAAGATGTGTAGGTGGCAAATGAGCCTGTGAAAAGATGCTCCACATCCTGTATCATCAGGGAAGTGCATTACAACAAGAGAGCACTACACACCTATTAGAATGGCCAGAATTCTGAATGCCAGGGAGGATGTAGGACAAGAATTCTCATCCCTTGCTGGAGGGGATGCAAAATGGCACTATCCCTTCGGAAGACAGTTTGGCCATTTCTTACAAAACTAAATGTACTCTCACTAGATGGTCTAGAAATTGTGTTCCTAGGTATCTACCCAAAGGAGTTAAAAACACATCCACATGGATATTTAAGGAATTTTTTTCATAATAGCCAGGTGTCCTTCAGTAGGTGATGGATAAATAAAGTACAGCACAACCAGACAACAGAGTATTCTTTAGGGCTAAAAAGAATTGAGTCATCAAGCCATGAAATGACATGGAGGAACCATAAATGCACATTACTGGGTGCAAGAAGCCCATCTAAAAAAACCTACATGCTGCATGAGTCCAACATAGCATTCTGGAAAAGGCAAAGCTATAAAGATAGTCAAAAGATGAGTGGCTGCCAGGGGCTGGGAAGGGGAGAGGGATTAATAGAAGGAACAGGGATTTTTAGAGCTGTGAAACTATGGTGTATGATCATATTTGATACACCATAATAGATACACGTTGTTATATAATTTTCCAAGCCTAAGGGACATATAATACCAATAGTGAACCTTAATTTAAACTATGGATTCTGGACAATAATAACATGTCAAGGTAGGTTCATCAGTTGTAACCACGTACCATCTGGTGGGGGATGCTGATGGTAGGGAAGGCTTTATACCAGTTGCTGTTCAATGGATGCAAAGTTTCAGTTCTGCAAGATGAATAAGTTCTAGAGGTCTACTTACTGTCTTTGGTTAATAATTTATAAGCCCTTAAAAACCTTTTAAGAGGGCAGATCTCATGATAAGTGTTCTTACAACACCTAAAAAAAGAAAGTTCTCTGAAGAAATATGGGTATAAACATTCAGAAGATTTGTGTATTTTACTTTATGTAAATTTCATCTTTAAAATGATTCATAATTAAATATTGAACTCTAGCTAATGATATTCTTGCTGAAATATTTAGGAGAAAGTATAACAGATGGCTGCAACTTACTTTGAAATGCATACAAGGTAAAATGGTTTTCAAATAGAGGGATAGATAAATAGATATATTGATGATAAAGCAAATATAGCAAAGTTTTAATTGTAGAATTAAGATGGTGAATATGGAGTGTTCACAATACAATTCTTTTGAATCCCAAGTGTCTGAAAAATTGAATCATCAAATATAGGGGAAAAACAAGTGCACCTAACTAGGAAAGCCAAAGATCCTTCAGGACAGGCCCTCCCCGCCTCTGCCCCTGCCCCACAGACCCAGGCTCTGTGTTTTGATGTTACTTTACAAATTTAGTCGAATGAAGGAGTAAATTCTTTTTTTTTCCAAGCCTCTGTATACCTAACAATACCAACACCTCGCCTCTTGGAAATGCATCTATCCTTGTGTTTCTTGTCTGGGCGCTGTCCAGCTTCTCCTGGACTGACTTCTGATTCTCCTGAGCCTACACAGGATTGAGTCCCTGAACCTCTTCTGAGGACTCTTACCCTTTTAATAATTTCCTATTTGTCCACGTGACACTCAGCCTCATCCTGGCCGTACTTACTCCATCATCTTGTCTTTCCTTCTCAAGCTCTTCTGGCCCCAATCACATCACTCCCTTAATCCAAAAGACCCTTCCTTATAAGAGGTTAGACCATGTTCTATTGCATTTTTTCTGTCACCCACCACTTTGAACCACCATAAGGATCACCCCTTTCCTTCAAGCCCCCAGCCCATCTCCAACTCTTGTTTTCCCTGCTGTGGAACATCAGTGGCCCTGTAAACCATCAGAACATCCACCAGCTCCAAAGCCAATCCCTGAAGCTCTGTCATCAGGTGTCACCTGGCTTGGAAGGTCCCCAGGTGCTCTCCCAGTGACTGCTGCACCTGCAGGCTCGTTGGTCCCTGCTCTGCTCACACTCTCCTGGGTCTCCACTGTGATCAGTTCACTGTCAGTCAGTTTCATCTCCAAAGACCACATGTTTTCTTTGTACCTCATCTCCCCATGATCTGGATTTGAATGTTTCTCTGCCTCCAGATATTTCTAGGTGGATGTATCAAAGGCCTCCCAATCAGCCTCCCCAAAATAGAAGTATCAACGTCCCCCCAAAGTTGCTTTTTCCCAGCATCCCCACACTAATATACAGGGCTTTCATTGACTCAGTTTGACCAGAAACTATTTGGGGCACCTGTCTCCAGTCGGTCAGGAGATGCAGTTGAATCTCCTTGACAAACAGATCCTTCCAGTTTGCTCCAAGTTACTTCTGCCTCCCCCTGAGGTCATGCAATGGAACCTGAACTATTTTTCTGTTTTCCCCTCATACCCTTCTCCCTTCACACAGTTTATTCTCTACCAGGCACTGAAGGAACCTCCTAAAACCTTACTAAGACCACATTTGCCCTCTGCTCTCTAGCTTCCAATGACTGCTGTCTCACTCAGATAGGATCCAGACTCCTTGTCATGGTGGGTCTAAAAGATGTGACAGGGCTGGCCCCTGGGGACCTCTCAGTCCTTTTCCTGACCCTCACTCACTCTGCTCCAACCACCCTGGGAGGACCCTCAGACACAAACCACACTCACCAGCTATGATCCTCTCTCGAGACCACTGCCTTGAATTTGCTTCTGCTAGGAGCTCTTCGCTTCAAATATTCAAATGGCCAGCTCCCTAGGCTCCCCACACATCATCCCTTCCTGCTTTCTTCTACAAAGCATCTGCATTAATCTGAGTATTCCCAGAAGCAGACACCAGGAGGGGATTAACCATGCAGGATTTTATTAGCAAAAATGCCTATGAAAGAAACTGGGAGGGGGTCTGAAAAGGCTGAGAGAGCATCTAGAACCCATGCAGGTCTGAGCCAGGTGATAGGGAGCATTGAGAAGGCAGGTCAGAGCCTGGACCACAAGGAGGTGTCTGGTGGTGTTGGCAAAGCCGTAGGAGAGTCCTTGAGCCCAAGTGGGCGAAGGAAGGGGTCCCTTGGCTCTCAGCAACAGTGTCTGCATTAGGAACCCCGCATCCAGACCTTAGGGAGCAGCCCATGGGAAGAGTGACCTAGGTGCAAATGCAGTGATGGATTTCCGACCCCAGCAGGTGGGGCTCTGGTCACACATGCTCCCTGAGGTGGGGGATAAGCAGCCATATGCCTGAACTTCCATAATCCATTCCTGCTGCCTCCTCTCTGGAAGGAAATCCACCTGAGGGAGCTGTTTTGTTTCCTCCTCTAATACCATAACCTAGAATGACACCTGGTATGTAATAAGTGCTCAGTTGAATTTCTTGCACAAACAAATGAATGACTGAATGAATGAATCCAAGATGTTTCCCTTGTGTCTGCTCTGTGGACGCAGAACCCCTTGTACCTGATCCGTTCCCACAGAGAGTTTTACAATATTTTTCTTTATTGCCATCTTGATTGTGGGTATCAGAGGCTGGGCTCCTGGCCACAGGTATGGGGCCCCCATCATGGTACAAAAGACCTTTTGGAGACTGAGCTAATGTCTGCTTGATAAATCTCTGCTGGTCCTTGCTTGGTCCTCATGTGAGAAAGGGCAAAGACAGGGCTGCCCTTTGTGCAAACAGGAGCTGTGGAATGAAGAGCTATTGATCACATTCTAAGTGCCATGGCTTACACACCTTACACCCTGTAACTTGTACCACCTCAAGGTCTCAATTTCTCACCATCCCTCATCCCCATTTACTGAAGGGTCAGCTATGACTTTGGAAGCTACAGAGCCACTGTTGAAAGCCAGAGCCTGAGATGTTTTCCAAGGCCATGGGCTGCATGTACAGAGCCCCAGGGCCCCTTGCCAAGTGGGAGAGAACCCACGCAGGAGGCATCTCCATGGAGCTGAGACTGGAGATCTCAAGCTCATTGTTACATTAACCTACGAGCCATCTTCCTCTCTCTGTGGGGCTCATGACTGGCCTCTGTCATGCCTTCATCTTGAATTGCAGAGTTGCAAAGCTCTGCAAGTGAACAGGTTAATGTTGGGACACTGCCTTGAAATTCCAGAATCAGAGCTGCTCCGAAAGCCAGGCTATGATCTTTCATTGTTATTAATAAGTCAGAGGAAGTGGAGGTGCCTAGCGCCTTGTGGATTGATGGATCACGGCATCTCTTTGCTATTTGCTAATGCCATTACTTGTACAGCTTAATCTTCCTGTAACCATTTTTCAATAATCAGGGAAGCTAAATTAAATGAAAGGCAAGACCTCACGATTAAGCACTGCATCTTGCTTACCCTGCTCTTCCCAAAGCTTATTGATTCGGGCAAGTTCTAAGCTGCCTTTTCAACACTCGGGCCACAATTCTTTATGTCGCCAACCCCCCGGCATTTCTCCCCCCATATGCAAATCCTGACCACGTTGGTGGAAGTTCATGGATGCTAAGATTTACACACAGTTCATACCACCAACCCCGCACCTCGCATGGAATCCTCTCCTTGAGCCAATGCTGCTGACAAAGTCGGAAGTGTCAAAGGCTTCAAGTCACCCCCAACGTTCCAGCAAAAGTTTCAGAATAACCATTAGCTGTGCCAGTTGTGAACATGGGTCTGCTCCTTTGGAGAACGTGGTGTGAGGCACCGTGACACAGCAAAATATCCATGCAGGCCCTTGAGTATTTGTCATGATGCCCGTACAGCAGAGAATAATTTTTTAAATCAAGGACAACCCACTTTTGGGATTAGTTTGGGATTAGCTTACTTCTGTACAGACCTTCAGTAGGGAACAAAGAAAAGATGGTCAAAACCTCACACACAGCTGTGGCCGCCCATAAGGGAGGTTTTAAAGAGAATATACTATACCAAGAACGTAGAAGTAAATTAAGGAGGCTTATTACGAGCTGTGTGCTGGAGACAGTAGCACCATCTGCTTTGAGTAACAATTATTTTCCAGGAAAAAAAATGTGCTCTAAGACTGAGTAATGTCCCTGTAGTCTAAATATTTTCTTTCCATGAGCATCCTGGGAATGATATGCAAACATCCCGAGAATTCAGAAGGCGTTACAAGATATTGAAATGAAAAGAAACAAAGTTATTCTACTAGGCAGTGTGTTCAATTGCTATGTAAATGCGGGAGCATTATTATTTATTGCTTTTTCAGCTCAGACAGTTGGAAATATTGCAGAATCACGAGACATGTGTTGTGCAGAGTGCGAATATCTGCAAAACTGCAGTCGAGATTGAACTGTGCTGTGTCTGGGCTCCTGGGTGCAGGTGTGAATTCACAGTGAGAAACAAATTGCTCTGCGCTCCTTGCAGCCGCTTTACTTGGCAAAAGTTAAACACTCCACGAGGGTGTTCTGGGATGTGCGATACTAACTGGCTAATACTCAGATTCTGTTTCCCATGATCTGATGCAGGCATCAAACACTGCTGGGTGACTAAGTCCTCCCAAGGGGGCCCTTCGGGGAAGTGGTGAGCAGCCCAGGCTTTGGGGTGGACAGACCTAGGCTCAGACTCCAGCACTGCAATTTGGCCACACTAGAGCACTTCCTTAAGTCTCAGTTTCTTCATCTGTCAAGTGGGGATAATAATACTCCTCCTGTCCTACGGTGTTTTTGAGACAGAAGTATCTAATATACATCAAGGACTTAGTGGCTTGGTTCTCAGGACCCCTCTGTCGCTGTTCTGCTTCCCCGGCTGAAGGGAGCTTCCATGAAAAATACATTTGAGACATCTTAGTGAGCACACTCTGAAAATTTTATTGACACATGGTAGGGGGCATTCTGTGGGGAGATGCGATTGGTTAACTTGTGGCTGGGACTTTTGAATTGTATCCTGCAGGATCTCTGGTTCTATAATCCCGGGACCTTGTTCTAGCCTTTGATATTTCAGATCTGCCACGAGCGGCTACAGCCAGCCCCAAACACCAGATCTTAACTCTTTCTAAAACGCCTTCCCACCTTCCCAAGTTCACTCAGGAGACCTGGCAGTGACACTGAGCAAACTTTAATGAGCATCAAAAAAAAAAAAAAAAAATTCTATGCAGCACCTGAATGCTGGAATCCATTCCTGCCATCCTTTCTCCAAAAATGCAGAAAAGTCTTCTGCTTATCAAGAATATATTGCAATATTCTTTTCAATAAATCAGATTCTCTCTAAGACTTCCATACCTCCACTCTTAGATAACATTGACCATGTGTCCAGCATGGGGTTATTGTTTTGTATATTATTGCTACTATTATTAAACCCCCTCTACTGATGATCCCCATTTAGGTAAACCAGTAAGCACACTGGTTTTCTAAAGGGCCAGTGAAGTTCCTGTGCTCTTAAGGTCCCAGTTCCCAGGAAGAACTTCTTTATCCTCCAGGCTTCTTAAGTGAAAATGAGGAAAGAATCGCCCTAGTACGAGATCCTCGGTATTACCGTCAACTTCTGGAAAAAGCATCACAGGCATTAGAAAAGCACAGTCCTGCCTAACTCTGTTCCTTGTTTTGCCTTTTCCTCCAAATTAAAGGGTGTCTGCGGCATTGACAAGCAACCCCCTGGGTGTCAGGAGGTTTCCAGTGTGACACCGGCAAGAGAGTCGGGGACGGGCTACCATATAAGGCACATGAGATGGGTCCCTTCCTTCCTCGTTCCAGAAACTGGAGGCAGCAACATGGAGAGGCCATGGGGAGAAGAGAGCCTTGCCCTGCGCGGGGCGCTTCCCACCCTGTGGGCGGAGGGATACTCTGGGGAGGGGGGGTGGTCCAGGGGTCTCTGCAGCTACAAGGAAACACGGTGTCAAAGGACACAGAGGAAGATCTGCTGTTGCAGGAAGACCAGAGACACAGAGCCCTCAGGGACCTGGGAAAGGAGAGGCTGACCTTTGGCTGTGCAGGGAAGGGTCTAGGGAACATTAACCTGTCTCTAAGGACAGGGTGAGGCTCTGTTCCTTCCTATAAGATGAAAGAGAGCCCATTGGGGTAGCAGGAGCCATCTCAGAAGAGAAACAAGAGAGAAAGATTGGAAACAGACAGACAAAAACAGCAGAGCAGGGGTGGGGAGGGTTAGGCAGGACACATGGCTGGTGGATTTAGATGGGAGGGAATGATTGACAGGCAGAGGGAGGGAGGCAGGCAGGCAGGCGCGGCTGCCCGGCTGCAGGAGAAGGATGGGAGAGGACCAAGCAGAGCCCTGGCAGGCAAGCAGAGAAGCGCTTAGACTAAGGGGCAGCCCCACAAAGCCAGGCCAGGTAGAAATAGAATGACAGGAATGATTAACAGGGCAGGGGGAGCACAGGAAAACAGATGGGCTGACGATGGCAGTCAGGCACTCTGAGCTCCCACACAGTCTCGGGCAGGGAGGCCAGGATCATGTCCCCATTCTGACACTTGAAGCCACTCTCGGAAGAACCACTGTTTCTGGGAATTTAGTGTGTGTGCCGGTGTCAAGCATGGACTTGGGTACACGCTACCAACCGTGATTGCTGCCAACTTCCACGATTCCTTAAGTAATAGGAATTGCAGGTGGCACAGGTGGTGAACTGCATCTTTAGCGATGTCCACCCCTTGTCTGTCAAGACAAACCGGCAAACCCTGTTCCCATACAAAAGGGTTATAAAAATTCTCTTTCTTGCTCCCAATGACAGAGAACCTAAACATACACGTAAAGCTTTTATGTGCAGAAGCAATGTTACTACCACTGTGTCATTTAGGGTCATTTGGAGGAACATATTTTAACACTTTTTTTGGTTGAGGATTCTGTTTGCCTCTCTCCCCAAAACTTTATAGATTTCTTTTCCTCGAGTCTGGAATCCTCAACACAAAGAGAAATTAAAGAAAACACTGAGAAAGGTAACCTTTGATCTGGGCTCTGGAAGTTGGCTATAAGCACATTGTGTCATGCTTTGCAGTCCCCTAGGCAGATTGGGTGTGTATGAACAGGATGAACAGGGAGGCTGTAGCCTTGGGGAGTGGTAAGGGGGTGCAGTGACAGTACTTCAAGTAGGGGAGGGGGAGCCCATATCCAGCCCTGTGCAGTCAACACCGACCTTTCCTGCATTCATCATCAAGGAACCTGACACCTGTCCTCTGGGATGGACCAGAGAGAATGGAAGCAGGAAATGCCCCCCAGCTCCAGGATCTGAGAGAAATTTGTGAAGATGCTGGCCATCCAGAAAAGATGCCTTGACCGAAAAAGAAAAATCTCACTGTAAAGAGAGATGAGGACATTTGGCCTCAAGCCCAAACTTTGAACAGCTGCACATTCACAGGTTGAGAACACTCCAGGTTGCGCCAAATACCCCAACGCAAAAGGTGATGCAGAGGAGAGAGAGAGGCTGGACACTACAGAGGTCTGAGAATGGGAGGACCTAGCCAGGAAAGAAGCATCCAGCTAAGCCTGGTACAAAGATGCTGTCTTGAGCTGCACCTGGCTGAGGGGTTCTCCAGGGTCCTATTGGGAGGAGTTGGATGTCGATGCCAGAGCTCCTTCATAGAACTGCTTTTATCTGAGTCTGTCTGTCACGCAGCCTCCCACCCGTGTGCTATCAGTGACCAACAGCTCAGATCACATCCCAGCTCTGCCACTGACCAGCATTGGGATGCCAGGCAGGTGCTCCCCTTGTCTCATCCTAACAAGAGCCATCTCACAGGTGGCTTGAGGATTAAGTGAATGAAATACTCTCCCCCAAGCACAGCGCCAGTCAGCTAACAAATGATGGATGTTTTCTCCCCTTTCTCCTTTTCACCGTCATTGTTATATCCGACATAAAGACCCGCTTCAGGGACTGTGAGTCAGGTGTCTGCAGCAAGTAAAGCCTCCTCACAATCTCAGGCAAGGTCCAGTTGTCCAGGATGGATATGCCAGGGTAGCAGTCGTTGGGTTCAGTGTGAGGCTGTTTGGTGTCCTGTGAACTTCAAAGCGGCCCCGTGAAGGAGAGGTTCCAGGCCACACCCAGCCCCACCCTCAAAATGCCCCAGCACATGGCTTAATGCTCTGCTGTTGTCCTCTTAAAACTCAGAGTGATTTTTTTCACAAGGGACCCTGCATTATAATTTCACACTGGGCCCCAAAATGATAGGGTCCCCTGAGCTATTTTACACTCTAGATTCCAAGGCAGCTAAGGAGGCAGCCCAGCCGGATGAGTAAAACCTTGAGCCTTGGACTGACTTGCAGGAGGTCCCTGGAGCTTTTAAAATTTGTGGTAAAGTAGACCATTTTAACTGTCCTAACGTGAATGGTTTTGTGGCATTTGGTAAATTTATTGTATTGCACAACCCTCACCACTATCCAGTCCCAGAACACTTTCATCAGCCCCAAAAGAAAACTCTACTCGTTAAGCTGTCACCCCCATCCCTCCTCCCCTAGCATCCCTCCCCAACCCAGCCCCACCCCGGCCACACTAACCTGCTTTCTGTCTCTGTCACTTTAGCAATTCTGGACCTTTCACCTGAATGGAATCAGACAACATGTTTGAACTTGAACTTGCGGACACGCATAAACTCACTTATGAAACATTAAAAGGAAAGAAAGAATGGCATGTGCAGCAACATGGATGGACCTAGAAATTATCATACTAAGTGAAGTCAGACAGCAAAGCACTAGCATCAAATGCTCTCACTGACATGTGGAATCTAAAAAAGAACAAAATGAACTTCTTTGCAGAACAGATACTCACTCACAGACTTTGAAAATCTTATGGTTTCCAAATGTGACAGGTTGGGGGATGGGGGGATGCACTGAGGGTTTGGGATGGAAAGAGTATAAAATTGGGCTGTGATGATCATTGTATAACTATATGTGCAATAAAATTCATTGAGTAATTTAAAAAATTTTTAAAATAAACTCACTTATGAAACAGATAATATACCTAATCTCAACATTGATGTGAAGCCTCAGTGCCAACCTGCTCAGGCTCAGAGTCAAAGTGGTTGTGGTCTTTGTACTGTTTTGTTACTGTTATCTTAGCATGTGCCTATTGCTGTTGCCATGATGGCAGTGATGCTGTCAATATGGCTGTGATGTGTGCCCTCCATGACCACACCACCAGCATGTGCTTAGTGCATCCTGGCCTTTGATTCCAGTCCTAAACCTAATGATCTTTGCAATCTCTCCTGTCACCTGGGTCAGATTTCCAAAGGGACAAGGATGGGGAGCAGGTGAAAGCCATGCAGATGGAGAAAAATGATGAGGAAAAGTCTGGGGGAAGAAAGGACAGGGCAGGTGGTGGTGGGTGGAAGCATGTAGGTGATGGGCCGGGCTGCCCAGTGGAGGCCTCACCCTGACACCCACGGTCGTATCCTCTGAGTCTGGACTGCCCATCGAGGTGGCCTTGCAACACTCTGGAGGACGCCATCTAGACTTTCACAGGATCCACACTCTGCTCTGCGGAACTGTGGCTGGAAAGGATTGTGCAGGGGAAGAGCGGGCAAGCCAGCAGGTGCTGCATCCTGGGGACATTCTTTCTCCTTCACAGAGTAAGCGATTTGTATCATCTTAAAATAACTACAGTGCTGTGCAGGAGCCCAGCTGCGGGAGCCTCCCAGCATCTGCAAACAACAGCTCATTGTTCTTCCCCCTTTGTCTACCTGCCTGTGGGCTCAACTGAACAGGCAGGGCTGGACACCTGGGACTTCCTCTTTTCTCTCTGAGCCTGGCATTGTCTCTTCCCCACTGTGGGTCTGGATCACCCAGCACAGGAGCACAGGATCAAGAGTGGCCTCTGGATACAGGAGACAGAGGCCTGGACCATGGACTGCACCCTGGTCCAGCAGCCCCTGCAATGCAGACAGGTAGTTATCACACTTTTCCAGGTGGCTCTGGGTGGGAGATCCAGATGTCTTTGGAAACAAAGATTCTGCTTTCATGCAAACATCTTTTCTTGTGTGAAAGTCGGTTTGGACACCAGCGGGAACCTTCACTAAGCCCTTGAACTTGAGAACAGAACTTTTCTCTCCAGAACCTTTGGATAGCTCTGGGGTGGTCTCTTGGAGGACCAGGAAACACTCCCATTTCAGAACAGAGCCAAATAAGGAGGAAGAGATGGACAAAGGGACCTGGAAGATGTTTCTCCCTGGAGCTTTTGTTTTCAGGGTGGTGGACATTCAGGTTTTCCTTGGAATGAGATAACCATATAGAAAGGAAATAAACATTCTGGCTGGCAAGATCTTGCTCAAGAGGCTGTCAATATAAATTCTACCCTTTCTGTTCCCAGCTCTGCCACTGCAAGACTTTGCCATCTTTGGCAAATTGTTTCTCTTCTCTGAGCTTCTATTTCTTCATCTGTAAAATGGCTATAAAGGCCATTGCACACGTGGCTTTCTTGTGAATATTAAATGAGATAATTTGATGCTAAGTACTTAGCCAAGGCTGCTGTGTGCTGGATGATGGCAGCCATGAGACAAGCAGGGGCTCTTTGGGTTCCGTGCTATTCAGTTGTTCTCAGATCTCTGATGATCACACTGTAAGCTTTTACATTACTATTGCAATTTCCCTGAAATGGTTGCCTTCTTTGTTTTCCTTTGTTGTTGATGTTTCATATGTTTTTGGTATGTTTTTGGAAATTAAATTTTTGTGTTTTTGTTTTTGCTTAAATCTGAATTTTAACTCTTTCACAGTTGTTGAAACTACCTTTTATTTCATGCATCCCATCTTGGTATTTCCAGATCAACTCTTTCTTCCTCTTGAAATCTGTTGTATTAATTTTATTTATTTTATTTCGTGTTTTTTCTTTCCAGAGGTTTGGAATATCAGCACCTAACATTTTGTTACCTACAAAATGTTTGCCAAACTTATGTACGTTTTCTTTCCTGTAAATTTCCATAATCAGATTCTTTAACCTCTGCCACAAAGACAGCATAATGCTTCGTATATTCCCTCTCCTGGTAACCCTGGTCAACTTGGTCAACTTTTAGTTCCAAAATGTTCTGAGTGTTTTCACATGAGTCTTTTTAATTTTGCATTAATGATTTTACTCAAAATAAGATACTATTGACACTATAATTTGAAAGTTTTGACTCATATTGCACTTTATGTCTCTCTTCTCTGTCTCACTATTTTTCTTATAACTATACTTTTTCTTGTACTCTCTGCTTCCCTCTTCCTGGTCCAGCTTTGGCTTTGCTGGTGTAAATGCTGAGCATCTTCCTGTCAGGAATATTGTACAGGTGATTCAATTTTCCCCAAATCCCCATGTCTGGGAGATAGTTTTTTCCTCTTTTTTGACTGCCTTTTTGGCTTATTTTCAGTTCAAATCCTTTTCCCTTAGCACGCGGGAGATATAAGCCCATGGCTTTTATAATTTTATGCTGAAAAATATGGAGTTCCCATCATGGCTCAGTGGTTAACGAATCTAACGAGGAACCATAAGGTTGCGGGTTTGATCCCTGGCCTCGCTCTGTGGGTTAAGGATCCAGCATTGCCACGAGCTGTGGTGTAGGTCGCAGGTGCGGCTCGGATCCCACTTTGCTGTGGCTCTGGTATAGGCCAGCAGCTACAGTTCCGAGTAGATCCTTAGTCTGGGGACCTCTGTATGCAGCTGTGTGTGGCCCTAGAAAAGACCACAAAAAAAAAAATAGAATTTTATGCTGAAAAATAAGGGATGCCTTTCTAATTCTTGATATTTGGAAAATGGTCTGCTTGTCTTCTATAAAATTTTACATTGGCTTTTTTAAAACTTAGATTTCAAAACTTTTATCTCCATTTAGGGGTCTGTGCAGTAACATGTTTTACTCAGCATGCAATGGTTCTTTTAGACTCAAATATTCCTTAATATTAGGTCATTTTCTTCTGTTGTTTTAGTTATTACTATTTTTTTTTTTTTACTCTTTCCTTTCTCTCATCGTTTTCTTCATCACGCATTATTAGGTAATAAATTTCTCGGTTCTGTCATCAATGTCCCTTAATTTTTCCCTTTCTGCATAGGCTTGTTCTTGTGTGATAGGTGACTGCCTTATTTCATGTCCCAAGTCAGTGATGGTTCTGAGCTCCTTTCATTCTGCTTTCTAGCTGTCTACAGAATATTCCTTTTAGAAATCTTGTTTACTTTCCACTCTCATTCCTTACTAGCTTCTTGTTGGAGGGGTACAGTCTGTCCCTGTTCATAGCAGGAAAACTCAACATGCAAAAGACATCAATTCTCCTTACACTGACCTATAGATGCAATGTATTGCCAATTCCAGTTCTAATAGGGATTCTGTGGAACTTGATGAACTGACTCTAATGTGTACCTGGAAGTGCAAAAGACCAAAAATGATGGCAAAAAAATGAAGGTGAGAGTGGAGGACCTGCAACCCTAGCTGTCAATACTTGTCATAGAGCAACCCTAGGTAAGGCAAGGTGGTATTGCCATGAAAGGTGATTGATAAAGGGATGGCGTACAGGGGGTCTAGAATTGGGCCCCCACGTAAGACAGTTATGACAGGGCAGAGCAATGGGAGAGGAGGAACTCTGCAATACATCCGACTGGTCCAGGTGGTTATCCCTGTTTTAAAAAGGGGACGAACTTATCCACCTCATGTTATACCAAAAAATTCAGATAAATTTAAAATGTGAACTCTGAAATGTTCAGAAGAGAATATAGACTGATATCTTTCTGACCTTGGAAAAAGAGAGTCACTCTTAAATAGAAAAAAAAATATTAAATATTTTTAAAAGATGGATAATTTTGGCCAACTTGCCATTTAAAATTTATCAAAACTCACCATAGACAAAGCTAAAACCCTAGAGAAGTTATTTTCAACACATGCAACTGAAACCCAAAAGGTCTTAGTATTTAGAATCTCTTGAGGTCTTTTAAATCGATAAGAACAAAAGACATGAACCAAGAGTAAAATGCACAGTGGACATGAACTGTCATTTCACAGAAGTGGAAATATATATGTCAAAAAAAAAAATCAAGGGTGATAATTTATTGGGAGCCAGCAAGTACAAATTAAGATACAATGATAGACCATTTTACCTCCATGGGTTTGGCAGCAGTGGTAGTAAAAATGGGTACAGCTGCTTTGAAAACAATTAGACATGATCTTGTCCAGTTGAACATGTATATGCGTGAGACCTTGCAATATACTCCTAAGGACCTTAAGACATTCTTGCATAGGTGCACCAAGACCCAGGAAACTTCAGATTAGCAAAAACCTGGAACAACTCAAAGGTGCATCAGGAGGACAGTGTTGAAAAAAATGTAGTATATTCATACATAGGATATTGTGCACCATTAAATGTAAATAAACTATAGCTACACAACAACATGGGTGATTCCTGAGAGTATAATATTCCTGAGCATATAATATTCCTGAGCGTATAATAAATATTGTGAGAAAACAAGTCTCTGTGCAGTGCCATTGAAAAGGAATGAACTGCAGATACACACAACATGATGACTCTTAGAAACATAATGTTGCATGAACATACAGGTCCCAGAAGACCACAGCCAGTAAGTTGCCATTTTTATAATAATCAGAAACATGTAAAACTAAGTCCCTGGTTAGAGTCACATGTGCAGCTATCTTGCCTTCCTTCCAGCCACAAAAGGAAGTCAGTGAAATCATCAAGTACCCCATTACCAGGTAACCTCAGGATGCTTTTTGAGCCCCTTTTTCTTAAGCGTCACTGTGTGTGGATGTTGAACTTTATTGTGTTCCCTGGTAATGATAAATAATTTGGAAAACACAAGAGCTAAAAAGGAGAAAGTACAATTGTCCATCATATTACATCAATTTAAAACCTCCCTGAAAGGACACTATTTTCCGTTTTGAAAACTGATCTGTGCCTGCACGATACCTTCCAGCTGCCGGTACGAAGTTAAGGGGATAGAGGTCCACAGGAAATTGTATGGCAAGACAGCTTTTGTCATTTTGGAACCCTGGCACTGGAGAGAGAGTCAATTCTCACCTATGGTCTCATGCTCCTAGACTGGTCTTAGAACAACTCGTTGTTTCACTGGCATCCAAGCCAGAACCAGCACTTGGACGGCTCCATTTGTGTGAAAGTGTGACATGGTGCAGTCTTGATAAACCTGAAGTTTTGAAAACAGAATTTCCACTTAAAATAAAATTTAACAAGCTCTCTAGAGAAATTAGCTGAGGTCAGAGATCTAAACTTGCCAAATAAACATACCGTCAGAGACTAAAACAGACAATTTTCCTCCTCCCCTGCTTTTTAAACATTAAGGAGCTGAATAATCCTATTTTTCCTCTAGCTTCAGATAGAGTAAATGTTCATAAATATTCATTTTTTCCAACTGGAAGCATTAGGACTTGTTACTTCGAGTGGAACTAACTGAAAATTAATGATGGTTTTCAGAAAAAAAAGCAAGATTATATACACAGAAGCAATTAAACACAAACCTATTAATTATTTAACAACTTGTTAATGAGTAGAATTTCAGCATTAGAGTTTTAGCTACTCCAGATTGCTCCTGTCAAGTCACTCATATACCCTCCTTTCAAAGTTTGGCTTAGAGAAGGAAAAGAATTTGGGGGGGGCAGATTTTCAGATAGATCTGAACCTTGCAGAAAAGAATCTGGGATGCCAACTACAGGACGACGGCAAAGAGCTGAGTTGGAAAGAGAACAGAGAAATCACCTCAAGATTTTTATCCAAAACCGGAGATGGGGTGAAGTTTAATTTCAGATTCAGAATATTTGTTGTGAAAAAACAAATGTTAGCGCTCTATTTTGCACATGTGGATACATATATACTGAAGATTTTAAAGCAAGGTTGATTCATTTTAAAGTAATTGTGTATTTGTGTTAACTTTAAGTCAACTCAATATGTGGAATCTGAAATTTACAAAACCACTTAAGCTGGATATTCACGGATATTAATTATTCAGAACCTCAAGTTTTAAGTTTAAAACAGTTGTCTAGGAGTTCCCCTCGTGGCACAGTGGTTAACGAATCTGACTAGGAACCATGAGGTTGCGGGTTCGGTCCCTGCCCTTGCTCAGTGGGTTGACAATCCGGCATTGCCATGAGCTGTGGTGCAGGTTGCAGACATGGCTCGGATCATGCGTTGCTGTGGCTCTGGTGTAGGCTGGTGGCTACAGCTCCGATTAGGCCCCTAGCCTGGGAATCTCCATATGCCGCAGGAGTGGCCCAAGAAATAGCAAAAAGACAAAAAATAAAAATAAAATAAAAGTATAACAGTTGTCTATTGAATATTTCACCTTGTCAAATTGCACCACCTGTAGGCAAAAGCATGGCACTGCAGCCCAGCTCTAATAGACATTATAAATCCATACACCTTTGAAGGAAATATGTCAAGCTGCCAAAACACATTTGCTAATGGCTGATGGTTCCTTCCTGTCCATCCTTTCTGTAGTTCCCTTGGATGTTGCAGTTCCCCAGCATCTCTCTTGGGACCTCTTGTCCTGTCAAGCTGCTTTCTCCCCTAGGCAACATCTCCCACTCCTATGGCTTTCATACATCTATGCTGATAAATCCCAGATGCCTGGACCTCTGTGCTAAATTCTGTATGTGTTGTTACAACTTTCCACTCAACATATCCACCTCCATATACATACATAATAGACTCCTCAACCTCAAACTTATTCTTCCAACATCTCAGTCCACAGAAACGCCAGTCTTCTCATTTCCTGACCCAACATTTTGGAAGGATGCTTGACACCTCTCTTCTTTTCTTTCACATCCCACACCCAATCCATTGGAATATAGCTCCACCAGACACAAACCTCCACCAGACACAGATTCTACCCACCTGTTACCATCCACACTGCTACCCTCTCCTTTAAGCTGCACTAGTGACCTAACTGGTATAAAAGCTTCCACTGTTCTTTCTTCTCCCACCTCTCAGACTATTCGCAGAGTAGCTTGGGTGATCTCTTTAAAATGGGAATGACATCGGGGGACTCCTCTGCCAAAAGCCATTCAACCGTGTTTCATTCTCAGAGTAAAAACAAAAATCTATTCAGGTGCATTGAAGCTCTACATCATCTGCCTTCAGTATTAATCTGATCACCTCTCCTTCTAGTTTCCCCTTTATTGCTATGCTTCAGCCTCATGGGTCCTCTCCTGCAGCCGGAATATGTCCAGAGCTCTGCACCAGGGCCTTGGTGCCTGTTTTTCTTTCAGCCTGGGTCCCTCACTCAATGTGAGCTTCACAGGCAGACCTACCCTGACTGCTATGTCCCCCCTTGGACTCCCATACACACCCTTCTACCACTTGACCCAGCAGTTACTTTTCTTTTTCATCTGTGCATTTCCTATGGGTTTCCTATGTCCTTCTTATGTGTTTCTTATGTATGCATTCACTCATTTCTATATCCAATCATTCACTTATTGTTTCTTTCCTCCCACACAAATATAGGCATAGGGACTGTCTCTTTTGTTTCCTGCTGTGTTCTCTGTGCCAGAACAACACCTACATAGAGTAGGCACTAAATAAATGTTTTTCAGTGAAAAGAATGAACAGAGATTAAGTACATTCATAAAAATATGAATGAAGGAATTAATTATTAATGAATGAATTCTCAGTAAATGAATAACGATGGAGTGCATTGCGAAGTAGATGGAAGATAGTCTAACATCACAGAGAAAATATACAGAATAAAAAAAGGGGGTTCCAAGTCACATTACTTGTAAAACAAATAAATAAACAAAGACCAAATGACCAGAGCAGATGACAAATGTCTATCTGCTGAAATTCCTCCTCCACCATCTTGCAGACATATTGGTGTGACCCAGATAGCCCTCCTGCTGGACTTTTGTGGTCTCCTCTTCACCCATGTAAACACGGGGTTTCAGAGCATTGCTACTCAAAGTAGGGTCCTCAGGCATTGGCAGCAGTGAGGTCATCACAGAGGTGCTGATGGAAATGTGGAAATCAGCTCCACCCAGACCTACTGGGTCAGAGCCTGCGTTTTGGCCAGATTCTCCTATGATTTGTTTGGAAAAAAGAAAGAAAGAAAAGAACTGCCTTTCTTAGCTGGTCACAGCCAGCATGCAAGCCCAACTCTACTGCCCTCGCTGAGTAGGTGAATGTCACAGCTCACCTGCTTTACCCAAATGGCATCTATCCCTTCTCCTCACCCTTGTCAGAACCCAGGTCCCAGTTCCTGCACCATCCCATGTCATCGTGATGGGGCAATGGTGATGAGTATCCACAGTGCCCAGGAGATAAGGAAGCTGCCCACCACCTCCATTCCTCTCACTAGGAACCCAGCCATCAACAAGCTGCTCAGGGTCCCCATGGTGTCCTCTGAGCTTTGCTTCCCTACCTCTGCCCACCCTGGGGGAGTGGCAGGGCCCACCCTGGGGGAGTGGCAGGGCCCTCTCCACCTAGCCATCTCCTAGGGGTGATATGACATCCCGAGGGCAATGCTGCAGCACAGCTGTGAAGGTCCCCACAGCCCATCACAAGGGCTTCCCAGGCCTTTGTGTTCCCTCCTTACCCTGTTTCCACCCTCTGCTTCAGGAAACTGCAAATCTAGGGGTCACTCTTCCACAAAAACAATGTCTGGGCCAAGGACAAAGACACTGTCAGGAAAGCCTTGTTGAGCAGAAGAGGAAAGAGGGGTGGGTGAGCCCAGAGTGTGACTGACCCTAGAGGGTCTCTCCTCTCAACCACCCCCATGCCCACCAGAAAAACAGCCCGCCCACACCCAGCAGAGCCAAGCTCAAGATTGCACCCCATCTGTTACAGCACCTATCAGCCAAAGCCGCTGAGAGTTCTAAAGGAAAAATGGGGAGATCTTTGAGATGCATACCTGCTATTTTATGAAAGACAGCCTGTGCCAGACGAAACAGAATTAATGTATCAGACAGAACAAGAATATAAAATAAAATTTTTAAGAACATCCTCAGAGTCGTACTGAAGATATTAAAAACCTGAAGCAGTTTCAAGCCTCTCTGAAGAAGCATTAGAAAACGCGTGTTTCAAATGATAATATTTTAAACAGTGAACTCAGTAGTTGGGCCAGAATGCTGGAGGGACCAGGAGAAGGTGGGAGGCCAGGTGAGAGGCTCGCCGAGAAGAATGAGGAGGGTGAAAGGGCTGGAAGACAGTGGAAGTGGCAGAATAAGTTCTAGGCATCCACATAATAGGAGCCCCACCAGGAGAGAGAAAGGCGCATGAAAAGGAGATTAAAAAAAAAAAAAAAAAAACACAAGAAAAGACCAAGAATGTCACAGACTTAGCAAAAGGCATTCTTGGCCGGAAAGGGCTCACAGAGGGCCCAGCTGGATAGATGAAAAATATAGGACAAAATAAAAAATAAACTTTACCCAGACACATTAGGGTAAAATTTAAGATCATCGAAGGAAAGAGAAGATCCTAAAAACTTTCCAAGGGATAAAGCAGGTAACCTGCCATGATACAAGAATAAAATTGAAGGTATTGCTTATGTGTCTCCAATCTGCTGTTGAGGAATGTGATGTCCAAATGTAAAAGGAAAAGAATTACAACCCTGGGATTTTTGCACACGGTAAAGCTGTGGTTTATGTAGGACGAATTCAAAATTTTAGAACGTTTACTGCGCAGGGACCGTAAAGATCCGATGTTCACTAATCAAAGCCAAAGACCCTTAGATTTTAGGGTATGGATAACATACATTAAATAACATGAGATAAAATAAAAAAGATGTGTTTCTAGCAATAGAGGGATCTGGAAATTCTTTTAAGTATTTTTTTTAAATTAAGGTATAATCGATTTATAATGCTGTGCCAATTTCTGCTGTATAGCAAAGTGACCCAGTCATACATACACATACATTCTTTTCTTAAATATTCTTCCCCATCACAGTCTGTCCCAGGAGACTGGATAGAGTTCCCTAGCCTATACAGTAGGACCTCACTGCTTATCCATTCTAAATATAAGAGTTTGCATCTACTAACCCCAAACTCCCAGTCCAGTGATTTCCCTCCCCCCTAATCCTTTGCAACCACAAGTCTGTTCTATAAGTTTGTGAGTCTGCTTCTGTTTTGTAGACAGGTTCCTTTTGTGTGATAGTTTAGATTCCATATGTAAATGATATCCTATGGTATTTGTCTTTCTCTTTCTGACTTACGTAGTATGATGATTTCTAGTTGCTTCCACACTGCAGTGAGTGGCATCATTTGGTTCATTTTTATGGCTGAGTAGTATTCCACTGTGTACATGCAGCACATGGAAGTCCCCGGCTAGGTGTCCACTGGGAGTTACAGCTGCCAGGCTATGCCATAGCCACAGCAATGGCTGCATCTGCAACCTATACCACAGCCCACCACAACTCTGGATCCTTAACCCACTGAGCGAGGCCAGGGATCAAACCCACAACCTCATGGACACTAGTCAGGCGTATTACCACTGAGCCACAGCAGGAACTTCCTGTACCACATCTTCTTAATCCATTCTTCTGCCTGTGGACATTTAAGCTGCTTCCGTGTCTTGACTATTGTGAACAGTGCTGCAATGATTGTAGAGGGTATGTACCTTTGTGAATTACAGTTTCTCCAGATATATGCTCAGAAGTGGGACTGCTGGATCATACAGTGGTTCTATATCCACCTTTCGGAGGAACGTCCATACAATTCTCCATAGTGGTTGGACTAATTTACATTTCCACCAACAGTGTAGGGGGGCTTCCTTTTCTCCACACCCTTTCCAGCATTTATTATTCGTAGACTTATTACTGATGGCCATTCTGACCAGTGTGAGGTAGAAATTCTTAAACACTCATCCTCTAAAAACACCTGGAAATAGGAGTTCCTATTGTGGCTCAGTGGGTTAAGAACCTGACTAGTATCCATGAGGCTGCAGGTTCAATCCCTGGCCTCGCTCAGTGGGCTTAGGATCCAGTGTTGCCACAAGCTGTGGTATAATTTGCAGATGCGGCTCAGATCCTCTGTGGCTGTGGCTATGGGGTAGGCTGGCAGCTGCAGCTCCGATTCCACCCCTGGCCCAGGAACTTCCATATGCTGTGGGTGCAACCCTTAAAAAAAAAATTTTTTTTAATTTAAAATTTAAAAAAATAAAAACACATGGATATATAGGGTAAGTGACAACAAACATAACTTTAAATAAAAACTGAGTTCAGAAAAGAGTAAAGAAAATTGTCAGGGGATAACTGAAAAAAAGGGAGTTAAAGTCAGAGGAGGTGGTGAGGCTGAAGTGGTGGCCACCCCCAGGACAACTGCCAATATTAGGGACACAGGGCACTTGGGGCACAAGGCAAGGCCTCTGTCCCTGCAAAACGCCAGGCTAGAAGGGACAATTGCCTGTTGGCAAGGTAGAGGTGCTGTAAACTGAAGGTGTTTGTGTCCCCCCCCCCACCAGATTGTTACGTTGAAATCTAGTCCCAGGGTGACGATGTCAGGTGGTGGGACTTTGGGGGATGATCAGGTTGGAAGGATGGAGCCTCCAGGAACGCATTAGACCTTGGAGAGCTCGCACCCTTCCACCACATGCGGACGCGGTGAGAAGACTCTCCATAAACCAGGAAGCTGGTCCTCACCAGACATCAAATCTGCCTCCAGACTGCGAGCAATAAACGTCTGTTGTCTAATATCCCTACGTGTTCTGTCATAGTGACCCAAATAAACTAAGAAAGGCAGCAAGCAAGAAAAAGCATTTTCTCAGCCTTAGGTGAGAAAGTATGAGCACACGACCCATGTGGGTCTGCACTCAGAATGTATACCCCTGTGGAGGAAAGATGCACCATAGTAGAGTGATTGGAAGCATGAGTATCAGCACCAAAGCTGCCTTGGTTCAAATCCCAGCTCAGCCTAGATATTCAGTGTGATGTGGCTCAAATTGCATAATCTCTTCTTATTTCCATTTCCCCACATTTAAAAGGAGGATGTAAGTAGCAGAGTGTCTGCCATGCAGGCAGCTCTACGCAAAATTGTTGTTGGGGGACGCACTGAACAAGGTCCCAGATTTTAGTGGCTCCAGATGGAAGGCAGAAGGAAACACAGATCCTCTCTGGCGTAAGGCATCCCAGCCCGGAATTCTAGTTTCTCAATTAAACACGAGCACACAACTGGAAACTACAAAACACACATCAGAACAAACCACCACACATGAGAGTTAGCAGAAACAATATCCAGCATGATTAGTCCTATAATGATGTCACAGATTAGAATGATCATATATCGAATAGGAAGTATGCATGTTTAAAATGAAATAAAGCATTTGATGATGTGAATAAATACAAGAAATGATCAAACTGTTTACATAAAATTGGAAAAGAAAGACCAAAGAGACGGAAATTAAAATTAAAATATCTGAAATTAAAAACTCAATGGCTTGGTTTAAAAAAATTCTCATAGCTAAAGAAATTTAGTAAGCCACAAAATAGATCCGAAGTAATTATCCAGAATGCAGTACAGAGTGAAACAGACAGAACATGTGAACAAGAGATTGAAAGATCGAAACAGAACACAGAATGAGAGGTCTAGTGAATATTTCACAGGAGTGGCAAAAGGAGAAAAAAAAATTTTGAGTGAAGGAAAATTATTCAAAATGAGAGTTGGCTGGAAATTTTGCAGAATAAATTTAACAGTTTAAGTCTCAGAAAGCACAGTGAATCCCAAGCAAAATTAAATGGAATCCACACTTAAATACTTTATGTTGAAACCAAAGAACATGAAAATCTTAAAATCAGCCAGAGATAAGGAGATTACCAAAAAAAAAAAAAAATCACACAAAAATTGTAGGTTTTATAAGGGAAATATAGGAAGTCAGATAACAGGGGAATAATATCTTAAATTGACTCTCATCTTGGTATTATCATTCAAAACTGCAGGGTGCTTATGTGTGGTGTGTGAAACAAAGACATTTTCTGACAAATGTTGGGAGACATTGTTGCTGGTTTTACGCTCATGGAAAGGACCCAGAAGAGAGGGGAAGTGTAGCAATTGTTGGCCAATGTCCTGGAGTGGGTGGGAGGGCTTGGAGTTGGCACAGAGGTTGAGCGGAGAATAACTCACGCTAACAGAAGAGGAGGCAGCGTCCACGCAGGTGAACTATGGACCCGATGGTGGGAGCTCATGGGATTTGCTTCCGAACTTTCTGGTTTCTCGATGAAGTGGAATGGAAGTCATTGCCAATGAGGGAGAATTTCAGAGGAGAGTTTGAGGGGCAATAAGGCATTAAATAGTTCTTCATGGAGGTGGGGGAATAGAGAGACTAGGAATCCATGTGTAACTGGGTCCAAGCTTGTACTGTTCATGTGACAGGCCAGAAGACAAGGTATTGGGGCAAGGAACAGTGACTTAGGGAAGCCAGTCAACCCAGAATATGGTGGTCTATTTTCCCAAAGAACCATCTTACCTGAGTGAGAATTCAGGCTTCTTTTATACTAAAAGGGGAGGGAGTGTGGTTGGTTCTTACAGACTTCTTGGTGTCAGAATCCTTTGTCTCTTGCACCTGTCCACAAGTCAGGTTGCCATGTCCCTGTAAACCTCTAATAAGACAAATGGCATTCTCTGTTCTGTAACTTTGTATCTATGGAAAAGTGTTATACTGTTAAAGGTCAGAGCCTTGAGAACAGTTTATCCTGTTTATTTCAGCCTGTAGGATTTTTAACTTGCAGCAAAAGCAATAGAACACAAAGGTTAAAGTAAAAGAAACAGATCCAATATGGGGTCAGCTTTGTTCTTTTCCATTACATTTATAGTTGGATAACCTGTCCCCACCAAGGACCCCTTCAGGATGCTGGCTACCTGTGTAGAGCTGCACCAGAAATACAATTCTGCTGTGCTTGGTGCCCAGGAGCAGATGTGCAGTAGCTGGAATTTAGCCAGATGAGAGCTCTGCAAGGTGAGTGCACAAGGAACCCTGGGGTATTTCTGGGCACAGACATAAAATCCATTAGAGTCCCTTCCTACAGGGGAGGTGTGGGACTGAGGGTGAACAAAAAGAGGAAACACTAAAATAAAATAACACAAAGCAAGCCAAGAGAGGTGCCTTGCAAGGGACAGTGATGGCAGTGAATGGTGAACTGAAGCATATAATTACCCAACTGTGTGCACCTGAGGTCCAAAACCAGGAAAAAGGAAAAAAAATAGTGCCCATTTATTTGGCCTTTGAATAAATTGGAAAAGAAAAACCTGATCCTTTTTATTCACCAGTGCTTCTTTGTTCATAGAAATATCAGCCAGAAAAGTCAGATAGGTCCCCAACATGGGTGATTAAGGAGAGAAGTCCAAGTGTGGACACCTAGGCTGGCCTTGCCTGGGCATCGGCAGTCATGTGGGGTCTACTTTGGTTTCAGCCGGGCTGCATCTATTTGTGGTTACTCATCTGCTCCACAGCCGTTGATTTTATTTTATTTTTTCCTTGCCTGTGTTAGCAGCTGATTGAGGAATAATCAGCTGGATCAACTGCAGTGCTATGCAAACTAGCTGTGAAAATGCCATAAATAACCCAATTGGCCACTTGGCATGAGAGTTATTTCTGTTCTATACAAAAAGGCTTATGTAACTCCCATACAACTTGCTATTTGCGTTGTTAGCGGGTAGAGAACAAGAATGGGACTCAGTACTTCTTTGGGGGAGAGGAAACCCTATATATAGCAGCTCTCTGTGATCTGGATGCGGCTCTGGGGGATTTCAGTCTCAGATCACACCCTCTTCTATGTTCTTCCCTCTTGTCTCGACCAGCAGCCCCTCCACCCAGGTGTGTCTGTCATTTGCTGCTGCATAACAACCAGCCCCAAACAGAGAGGCTTAAACAATAACCATTTATTGTGTCTCATGGTCCTGTCGGTCCATCGAGCGCAGGTGGTCATCCCTCCATCCCCCTCGTGGTGCCACTGAGAATGACTCATGTGTCAGATTTGAGTTGGTCAGGGCAGGGGCGTCCACACCCTGAGTGCACCTAAGGATGTAGCTTGTGCAGGTGTGAAGGTGAGCCTGATAGAAAAGGCCAGCGAGTCTATAGCAGTGCTGGGCAGCTGTGGACGCCCTTTCGTCCCATCGACTCTGCTCGGGGCTCTCCACTCACAGCTGTTTCCTCGGCCACTGGAATGAGTTTCATATTTCCACCTTCTATTCCACTGTTTAAGAGCGAGTGTAGACATTGTCCCTCCTCCTCCTCGACCTGAGAAGCCCCTCAGCTTCCTTCCATGTGGCCCAGTTCCTGGTTGGACTCTGAGTTCACTGGTCTGTGATCAGTAGGACTGGGAGAATACCAGCATCTCCCTCCCGAATGTTCCACTGGGGGGTCCAGGAATTGGCAGCTGCTGTTTGCTGACAGAGCTGACTGACGTCTCTGTATGGCTACTTTCCAGAAATAATGCCCTAGGTCAGTGGGGCACAGAGACCAGGAGACCTAGTGCATGAAGCCAGAGAGCATGCATGATCAGGGGCCTGGAGCAGGAGTGACAGAGAGATGCTAAAGGAAGAGCTGGGGAGCGGGCTGACTCCCTCCATGCAGCAGGACAGACCCTAGGTCTTGCTCCGTAAGAGCAGTAATAACAGTCCGCCTCCAGCTCTTTGCTCTTGCACTGAACAGGGCTACCTGATTGGGTACCGTGAGGGCTAATTGCGTTTAGGAGAAGAGTGCTCAGGACCGGGCCTGGCAGAGTAAGTGCTGAGCTAAGAATAAGTGGCCAGGACAGAAACAGCCTTGGCCCATCAGGCTGGCCGTGGCCATGGCTATTGTCCACTGCATCCTGTGCCAAGAGAAAGGAGTTAGGTGCACTAAAGTGCTGGTTTCATGAAGGAGAATGGGAGCACAGTTCCACGGTGCTTCTGTCCAAGGAAGCTCAGGCCTCTCCAGCCATCTCCTGGCTGTCCTGCTCTGGGTCCGTGCTGTTTGTGCACCAGCTTTTAATCCTCTTGCCAATCTTGGGACCCTTTCAGGGCAATCCTGCTGTCAGCTGCCACCACAATGTCACAATCCATGACAAGGTTTGCTTTCTTTCCTGCTCTGCCCATTTCTGTCTCCCATGCCCACTGCACGTCCAGCTGCTCCAGCTTCAGGGCTCCGCCCCCAGACGGTCAGCCCCCCATGGACATTTCTAACTCCTCCCCCCGCCACCTCCCTGTCTGCCGGGACGCATAGATTTACCTTTCTACCTGGGATATAATTGTCTGGATTATGCTTCCATATGCCAATTCATCATTCTGGGTTTAAGTACTATTTATATAAAGATTGCCCTTGTCACTCAATCTGCCTTATTTGCCTTTCGGCCTGAAGTTATTACCCAAGTTTCAAAGGGCTGCCACCCACCTCCCTTTCAAAGACTGCCGCATCGGGCACAGGCTGCCGTTTTTCATTAGTTTTACAAGGCTTGGGGGATATCTGAATGGAAAGTGGCTCTGAGCTGGCTGCCTATAATCTCATGCTGGCCTTCCAAACGACTGCAAAGACCCCCTCCCTGTTTCTGTCACATTCCCGGCTTTCAGGAGACAATGAGAGGCAGTTTTCTGAGGCTGAAGGACAGCCAAGCTGAAAGCCTGGTGCTCAAAGGCACTTTCCTGGGCTCCCCCAGCAGACCTGATTTGGAGCAGAGCCTGGATGACCTGAGGCTCTTCTCCAGGTGGGAAGACCCAGCCTTGGTGTCTGAGCTGGGAGGAGGGGGCACCCGGGTTCATGTGTGAGAGCAGGAGCCGGGCTCAGAACCAGGGGGCTGCTAAGAGCTGGATGTAAATGCATCAAGACATTCATGCCCCCAACAGACTCATCTCAGTTCTCCATCTATAAATAACCCCAGATGCCATTCTTGTTTAAATATTTTGAAGAACCTGATCCTTGGTAGAGGATTCCTGTGCCAAAAAAAGGTCCAGTTTTGTGCTCCCAAAGCCCTGAGCAAACTACTCATTTCACTTTTCCATCGACTCCTCTTCTTCTGACCTCTGATGTTCATAGAGAAGCTGCCATGTGTTGGGCTCTGGGGCAAACCTCTGACGTCATGTGTCCATCTGTTGAGGAGTGGCTTTCATCTGGGACCTCCCTTCTGGTTCATGGCACCACTGCCCTGGGATCCACATGATACTGTAATAGGGAAGAACATTTTCGCCGTCACAGGTTAATCACTAAAGGGATGTTGTATAAACCTTAACTTATACGTAATGGCCCATCTCCAGGAAACCTGCCTCCCAGTTAATGAGCATTGAGCTAAACTGTCTTTGCTTAGCTCAAACGAAACATCCTGACCAGGCCCACCTGTAGGTGGCTGCAGACAGGAATAAATGAACACACATCCCTTCTAGAGTCTGACCAGAAGGGGGAAATATTTGATTTAACACCCCTCCCCCTTAGTATAAAAGAAGCCTGAATTCTCAGGGAACTGTCTCAGGGAACATGGTCCTTTGGGACACAAGCCCCTGCCCCCTCCCCTGCCTCTCCCCCATCTTCTCGGTCTCTTGGCTTTACAAACAAAGTCACATTCCTTGTCTCTTGAATGATTGGCAGGCCCTGCGGGGAGCAGTACCAGCTTGGAGATGGTAACAATACGGGTCTTGGGACAGGCATCTGGGGTCAGGCTGGGGAGTCTGTTAGGAGGCAGATTCCACTCTGTAGGCCTGGGGGCCCTGAGACTGTGTTTCTGCCAAGCTCCCAGGAGACATGAGAATCCCATCTGAGGGCCCCTCTGAGAACTGCGATGAGTAAGGCCACAGGTGCTTCTGTGTCTGTGCTGCTGGCCTGGCCGTGGCCCCCAATGACTCCCCTGCCTGCCTTGGGCCTCTGGCCATGGCAAGTTTTTCCAGATGCTTCATCCTGTGTTCCAAAGTCCTTGCCTTCCATCTTCCATCAACAGTACCTCCCCATCATCCTCCAAGTCCCCCTCAAAGGGTGCCACCTCCAGGAAGCCCTTGGGCTCTGCCCCACTCCTTCTTTGCAAACCTCTACACAGCAGGAGGACACACAGAGCAAACGACGGATGTGGAAGGTCATCATGCTGCTAGATTAAAGGTGACCATTTCTGCCTGTGAGAGTGTCACCAAAGAAGGGAGCTGCTTCCTTTCTGAGGATAGAGAGCCTCAGGGTGATGGTGCCACAGTTGCCCCCAGGAAGAGTCTAGATGCCTTTGATCTAGAAAGTGTTGTTGAGGTCCAGAGCTGAGCTGTCGGGGGCGGGGGGGCCATGAAGGTGGGAGGGGTGTGAAGGAAGGGAATGGGCACTTGCATTCCCAGTGGCTGACAGAGGGTGGCCTGTAGACGCTTGCTCAGGTCAGTCCTGGGCTGTGGGCTCTTGAGTGGGAGCAGTGATGGGGGCCTGGGCAAGACCCCAGAGCCGAGGCTGGGGTGGGGGATGGGATCCTCCCTTGAGTTGGGCATAGAAGTAACCAGCCTTCTGTTTTCTCTAGACTCTGGAGGGAGAAAAGAAATCAGGTTTTATTTGATTTAAAAAATCACAAACCATGGCAGTTCTTGGGCCTTGAGCATCCTAGAACAAATTCTTACCTGTAAATTGCTCCTTGCAGACAGACCTGTTCACCTGGGGTCTCTGCAGCAGCTGTGGACGTGGGCTCATATTTGTGGGGGTCAGTCCCCTCCTCGGGGCATATCCCTGGGGCGTATGGGGTCACCTGAGGTGACAGTCTGTCTCCCTGCTGAGGGTTGGAGCAGAAGCCCTCACCTGTTCAATGCCCCATCATTCAGATTTCTCTTCAGACTCCAGGTGTACAACCACCCAAAGGAATTAGGTGGGGGAAGTGTCTCAGTCAGTAATGGCTGCTGTAACAAACACCAGGGACCCAAGGGCTTAAACCACGGGTGTTTCTTTCTCACAGCTCTGGGGCTGGACGTCCAAGATGAGGGTGCCAGCATGGTGGGGTTCCAGTGGGGACTCCCTCCCTGGCCTCCAGATGGCCACCTTCTCACTGTGTCCCCACGCGGCTGAAGGTGAGAGCATCCCCCTGGTGTCTCCATGGAAGGGCAATCACTAATCCCGTCATGGGGCTCCACCCTCATGACCTCGTCTAACCCAAATTACCCCCGAAGGCCTCACCCCCTCATTCCATCACATGGGGCTTAGGGCTCGACTCTGGATTTGATGGGGCACCCCCACTGCACTGGGCAGGGGCAGCAGGTCCCCCCCCACATCTCCTCTTGCTGACTGATGGGCACAGGTAAAGTGGCTTCAAAGGGGCAAGAAGCCAGGGCCCCTTGGGGTACCAGCCTCCCTCCAGAGCCTCATCCAACATCTTCTGCCTTCTCTGGAGATGCGCCCTCTGGCCACCTGGAGCTCCCATCCCTGACGTGTTCTCCGGGGGTCTGTCTTGTGGCTAGGATTCTCCGGGGGTCTGTCCTGTGGCTGTGATTCTGTCCTGCTGCCCCCAGACCCTCGGCAGTGGTGGGGCTGGTGCTGGTGGCATGGGTGAGGGTGGGGGTGGAGGGCTCGGCACAGGTAAGCTGGCAGAAAACAGCCCCTCTCTCAACTGAGCACATGCACCTCATGGCCAGTCACTAAGCTTTCAGCTGGTCTGAGTCACGGATCTCGGCAGAGCACAGATTTATGCCTCAGATACGTCAGGGCCATGAAAATCTATACTCAGCCCAGAACCCCCAGAACAACAGGTGGTGGGACTGCTGGAGGTCACAGGTCCCTAGTGTTCCTCCAGGGGTGGAAGGAGTCAGGACCTCACCAAGCCCACCTGGCGGGGGAAGGCCAAGAGGGGGAGACCTGCTCTCTGTGTCCAAGGCTCTGCTGGCTTTTGAGCTGGACCCCATGAAGTAGCTGTGGGATGCCAGACGGAGGTCGTCCTAGCCCTGGGCCCATAGGGAGGGCAGAAAGATGGACCTTCCCATTGGAGCCTCTGGGCTGTGGCTGCCAGGGCCCTGCCTTTTTCGCTTTGCCCTGCGGCTGGGGAGAAGGCCTGGAAGCAAAAGACAGGGTGGGCTGTTGGGGAACCAGTGGCTGCCAGTCACCCTTGACAGCAGTGCCCTGCAAAGCCACCTCTGAAGCCCCCTGCCCTCTGCATCCTCCGTGGACTTGGACAGGGCCCCTTGGGGTTTAGAGTAGGAGACCAGTGCTGTGGCATCCCAGGGGAAAGTCCTTTCATTTGAGGGGCTCATATTTTCCTTTGGATCCCTTGAATTTCTGAATGAATGGTCCTTTGCCTGTAGATCCATGAAAGCAACTGATTACAAGAGACCAGGTGAGGGTTCTTCTAAGAATAGAACCGAGGAGGGGGTGAGTGGATGGCAGCCCAGAGTGTGCAGACTAGAAAAACACCTCCTAGATGGAAGGGACTCAGATGCAGTGAGATGAGGAGGAAGCTGGGAGGAGTCAGGACCTCCCCATGAGTAGGCTCCCATGAGCGGAGGTACCACCGCGTGGCACAGGGTGGTGGGGGGTGATGGGCAGGCAGAAACGGGGAGGGCAGCCCCATGAGCTGGCTCCACCTGGGTCTGGAGCCAAGGACAGAACTCTCTGCAGAGGAAGCTGGGGGTGTGAACTTGCATTATGAGATTGAAAATCAGACTGTCACCCCAGTGAGAAAAATCGTTGGGGTCAATTAAGGTACAAAACTGGGAGTTCTGAGACTCTGAAGATGGGGAGAGAGAAATGAGCTTTTAGGAGGTGGGAACCAGAGACTTGTCAACGGGAAGAAGAGGGATGCTTCGAAACTAAGTTTTTTTGCTTTGTATTTACTTTTTAAAAATGAAAGTACAGTTGATTTACAATGTGGTGCCAATTTCTGCTGTACAGCAAAGTGACCCAGTCATACATACATATGCATTCCTTTTCTCATGCTATCTTCCATCATGTTCCACCCCAAGAGACTGGATCGAGTTCCCTGCGCTATAGAGTAGGGTCTCATTGCTTATCCATTCTACATGCAATAGTTTAATCTATTAACCCCAAGCTCCCCGTCCATCCTGCTCCCTCCCTACTTCCCCATAAGTAATTTTTTTTCTTTTTTATGAGTTTGGACAGTGCTGTTCCCACTCCAGGATCAGTTCACAGGGACTCACACCTGAGCCAGGAACCCAGGTCTCCCAGGGACCTGGCTTTCTCCCCTCGCAGGCCGGCTGGCCGTCTCCTGCAACCCCACCCCCACACTTCCCCAGATACAAGATGCTCGCAAGGCGCCTGATACTGATGAGGATTCTGACACTAGGACCCCCTGGTCCAGGAGACGAGGGGACCCAGCCGACACCCTCAGCTGGGTTCCCACTCCGCTCCCACCCTCCCTATCTTCTTTCTTTCCTCCTTTGCTTAGCATATTTTTTGTTATTGAGGTAAAATCCACGTACCATCAAGTTAATCATGGCATTTGGTACACTCACAAGGCAGTGCAAACGTCACCTCTGTCCAACTGCAGAATGCTTCCTTCAGCCCAAATCAAAACATTTCCCCGCTATTCAATCCCTCCCCCCATCCCCCCAGCCCCTGACAATCACCAACCTACTTTCTCAGTATTTTACCTGTTCTGAGTATTTTCACATAAATGGACAGTCTGGCTTCTTTCACCTGTCACAGGGTTTCAACATGCATATTGTCAACATCCACATTATAACACAGATCAGGACTTCATTTCTTTTTTCAGCTGAGTGATATCATATTGTGTGGATAGACTGCATTTTTAAAAAATTCATTGAGCCATTATGGGCATTTGGACTCTTTCCACCTATTTTTGGTTTTCTGAATCTGCTGCCCTGAGCATTCAGGGACACATAGTTGTTTAAGCCCTGCTTTCAGTCCTTTTGGGTACATACTTAGGCTTGGATTTGTAGAGTCATATAGTAATTCTATGTTTAATTACTAGAGGAACAGCTAAGCTGCCATTTCCTTCCGTGGCTGAATTACTTTACGTCCCCACCAGAAATGGGACTGCACAGAGTTCGACTTCCACCTCGACACTCCAATACTTGATGTTTTCTGTTTTCATTGCTGCTTTTTAAATTGTGATTCATCCCAGTATCTCAGGGCGGTTTGGATCTGCATTTCCCTCGTGACTGGTGACACTGAGCCTCCTGCTTGTGCTCATTGACCGTTTGGAGAACCATTACGCAATCCTCACGTTCTAGGAGAAGGCAAATACCATATGATATCACTTATACGTGGAATCTAAAATGTGGCACAGATGAACCCGTCTACAAAACAGAAACAGACTCACAGACATAGACGTGTGGTTGCCAAGGGGGAGAAGGGCAAGAAGTGGGATGGACTGTGAGTTTTGGGGGTTGGTAGATGGAAACCATGACAGTTACAATGGATGAACAATGACATCCTGCTGTACAGCACAGGGAAATATGTCCAATCTCTTGTTTGTTTGTTTGTCTTTATAGGGCCGCACCTGCAGCATATGGAGGTTCCCAGACTAAGGGTTGAATTGGAGGTGTGGCTGTTGGCCTGCACCACAGCCACAGCAACATGGGATCTGTGCCTCGTCTGTGACCTACACCACAGCTCACGGCAATGCCAGATCCTTAACCCACTGAGTGAGGCCAGGGATTGAACCCGCGTCCTCGCAGATACTGGTTGGGTTCATTAACCACTGAGCCATGACAGGAACTCATGTCAAATCTCTTGCGCTAGAACATGATGAAAGATGGTCTGAGAAAAAGAATGTATATATATATATATATATATATATATATATATATATATATATCTGTATGTATGACTGTGTCACTTAGCTGTACAGCGGAAATTGACACAACACTGGAAGTTGACTCTAATTCTAAAAAATCCTTTTCTTACTCGTTTGTCGTCTTTTTCTTGTTGAATTTTAACAGTTCCTTATGCACTCTATGCTCTAGACCCTTATCAGATACAGGATTTGCAAACCTTTTCTCCTGTTATTTCACTTTTTTGATAATATTCCTTTTTGCACAAAATTTTCAATGTGAAAGTCGGTTTGTTTAATTCTTTTGTTCTCGTGCTTTTGGTGTCGTATAACTTCATTACCAAATTCAGGATCAAAAAGGGTTTTTTTACCCTTGTCTCTTCCAAGAATCAGATGGTTTGGGCTCTTATATTTAGGTCATTGATGCTTTCTGACTTAATCTTTGAATCTGGGGTCCAGTGGGATCCAATTCCATTCTTTTGCTGGTAGCTCTCCAGTTATCCCAGCACCGTTTGTTGAATAAACTGTTTAGCTTCCTGAATTGACTTGGCACTCTGGTCAAAAGTCAACTGACCAAAGAAGTTTGGGTCTATTCCTGGTCACTCTGTTCTTCCCTGTTTTAGTCTATCCTGTTCCAAAACCACTCCGTTTTGATTACTGTAGGTTTGTGGTAAGCCTTGAAATCAAAAAGAGTGATTCTTCCAACTTTAATCTTCCTTTTCATATTGTTTTGGCTGCTTAGGCTCTTCCAGTTCCATGCCAACTGAGGTTGAACTTTCCAGTGTCTGCAAAAAAGCTGTTGGGATTTTGATAGGGGTTGTATTGAACCTGTAGATCTCCTTGGGTGATCTTAAGATAATGTTTCCCAATCCAGAACAAGGGATGTCTTCCCATTTAGAGATCTTTAATTTCTTTCAGCCTCGTTTCATACTTTTCTGTACATAAGCATTTCACCTCCTCGGTTAAACTTATTCCTAGGAGTTTTATTCTTTGGGATGTCATCATAAATGCAATTGTTTTCTCAATTTCCTTTTTGTACTGTCCATTGATGTGGAATGGAAATGCAACTGATTTTTGTGTGCTGTTTCGGTGGCCTGCAACTTTTCTGAGCTTACTAACTCTGGTAGGATTGTGTGTGTGTGTGTGTCTGTGTGTGTGTGTGTGTGTGTGTCAGTGTGGGTGTGTTTGGAATTTTCAATATAGAAGTTCATGTTATCTGCAGATAGAGATAGTCTTATTTCTTCTTTTCCAATATTTCCAAAAACATTTGACATGAGTCTTGATTTCTACACTTACCTTACCCACTGATTCTCATCAGGCTTTCAGTCTCTCAGCCAGGAGCCTCCCCTGGTCCCCTTGCCCAGCTTGGCTTAACCACCCCCACGGCATATCCCACTCCTTGCTCATCCCTGTGGTCAAGCCGAGGTAGAGAAGGTAGAGAAGAAAGACCCCAGGTTCTCCCCCTCCCCTGCAGGCTGGTCTGCTCCTGTGCCTTGGTCGACCCCATCCATGTGGAAGCCAAGGACTTGGGAGCCCAGGAAACACCACCTGAGGGGCCAGGTCTGTGGGAAAAACACCATGTGGCTCTGAGTGATATATCATAGCAGTGACTCAAGTCAGCTGTGGGACAAGGTGGAAACTATGCTGAGACCCCCATCCCTTAGGGAACGGGTGGGAAAGCCCCCAAAGGAGACAGCAACTTGCTGGTGAATGAGTGGCCAGGGCAGGACAATGGTCTGTATCTCCTCACACCCAGAATGTCCATCTCCTAACACACCACAGTGCTTCTCACACTTCAAACACTCCCCTAGACCACCGAACATCTATAATACACAGGTCCTGGCAGGGGCTGGGGTGGGGGGGTAGTTTCCCCAGATGCATGAGTCATGGTCTCCAAATCTGAGAAGAATCTGCATCCAGATGTGCTTTGTTTTGTTTTGTTTTTTGCTTTTTAGGGCTGCACCCATGGCATATGGAGGTCCCCAGGCTAGGGGTTGAATTGGAGCTGCAGCTGCTGGTCTATGCCACAGTCACAGCAACACAGCATCCGAGCTGCGTCTATGACCTATACCACAGCTCATGGCAATGCTAGACCCTTAACCCACTGAACGAGGCCAGGGATTGAACCTGCGTCCTCATGGATGCTAATCAGATTCGTTAACCACTGTGCCATGACGGGAACTCCCAGACATGTGTTTTTTTTTTTTCCTAGACCTGTCCCCTCTCAACAGTGCCACATGCTTTTCATTATCTTGTAAAAGACAAATATGGTTTGTGAACAAGCTCATAGTATGTTTCCGGCTTGTCCTTTCTGGAAAGACTTCCCCCAGAAATGTGCGTCACACCATTACCATTTTGCACACAATAGCAAAGACCAAGCCCCCTGGAATTTATAGAGGACTGCAGTTTTAATCATCTTTTATGGTCCGCCTTAATTGTATATCATTTTTAATGACAGTTTAAAAAATAAGTTATTCTTGCTGGCATTTTTATGACCTATTTAATATCCCAGATCAGGAGTTTGATTGTACTGCATTCAGCGTATTACACAAACTGGGAAACTGACAGAGAGAAAAATGGCCTGGCCAGGTTGTGGTTTGCAGGGAGGAAAAATGCTGATAATGGTCTTACAGGAGAATTGTTCCAGATTACATGGGTTACCCTGGGCTTTTATTTCTGTGTCTGTATAATAATTGTAATTTTACTGCAAAAGCTGAGTGTTGGATAAAGACTTCCCTTAAGGGGTAATTTGATTTAATAATAATAAAAAAAAAAAACCCTGCCTAGGGTCAGTATTGCAGAAAAGCAGGAGTTGTTTCAAGAGCCACCCTCCCGTCTCTGACAACAGCTTTCTTCCTGCAGGGCTGTTGTGCTGGCTTCCACTTGGTTAGAGAATTTGACTTCTTCATACACTTCTGTAATGCAAGGAGAAAAATATTAAATTCTCGCTAATTGTTAAATCAATGATGTCTTAACCTCGCTTCAAAGTTTAGGGGGGAAAAAACCCTAAAGCAACTCAAGGAAAGACCCTGTTTTGGGTGCCCTTGCACAGCCTGCTGAGAATCAAAGCGTGTTAGGGCCCATGCCCATCCTTGGGAATGACGCCTGGTTCTCACCCTCCAGCATCCCAACACTGGTCATGCCTGCTTCTAAGAAAATGGGCACATTGGACCATCTTAGGTCTGTTCTTAGGAGGAAAGGGTTAACTCTGCTGGTGGGCTCTCCCTGCATACATCAAGGGGGCAGTCCCTTCCCAGCACTGCTGGCTTTTCCCACGGAGGCCAGGCAGGCCCCTTACGCCTTTGAAGTTGATGCAGTGCAAATGGCCAGCCCTGCCTTAGGGGCTCCTTGAAGCCCAGACTTGAAGTGCCCTGCATCCAGCCAAGAAGGTGACCTGAGTCATCCACCTGCCTCTTTTGCCTCTTTCCACAGCCCAGATGGGATTATCTAATAGGGTGGGATGCTGGCCTGTACTCTGTACATGGCTGCATGTTGCCCATCAAGGCAGAGTCCAGTGGGACTTTTTTGGTTTGCTTTTGCTTTTTTTTAGGGCTGCCCCTGCCGCATATGGAGGTTCCCAGGCTAGGGGTCCAATCAGAGCTATAGCTGCCGACCTACACCACAACCGCAGCAACACAGGATCCAAGCCGCAACTGCCACCTGCACCACAGCTCACAGCTATGCCAGATCCTTAATCCACTGAGCAAAGCCAGGGATCAAACCCACAACCTCTTAGTTCTTAGTTGGATTCATTTCTGCTGTACCACAACAGGAACTCCAAAGTCCAATGGGACCTTGAACTGCTCCTGTGACCTTGGAAAGATAGAGGGTCTGTTTGGGAGAATACGGATGGATGAGAGGGGACAGAGTGAGGAGAGAGGTCTTGACAGGAGACCAGCTCAGAAGCCTCCTGTAGCCCCGTGCAAGGTGTCAGATAGATGGGAGCCCGGCTACAGTCGACCTGAGTGATTACATGGACAGCTGCTTATTATTTATCCGGCAGTGTCACACTGCCGTCCAGCAGAGAGGCACATGTGTGGCCTGTTACTCTTCACGGAGGTTTAAGAAGTTAGTGCTGCCATGAAATCTTCTTCTCCAGAATAAAAAGATGTTTCTCATAAAGAGTTCCTTCTTCCACCTGGCAGATCTGGCCAAATTCACACAAATCCCAGTGAACGGCATCCAATTATACACCCAGGCAACATGCAGCCAGCTTTCTCCCGCCAGCACTCCCATCAGGAGCCCCGCTTTCGCGGAGGATTCCAACCCCAGCCCCGACAATGGGGACGTGCTGCAGGCCTGCGGCTGATGTGGTTGGTCTGCATGTCCCTCCCTGGGTTTGCCTCCCTTGCCCTTGCTGGGAGATCCTGAACTGCACACGCTGAGGAGCCAAAGGGAGGGCTGCCCGAGTCTGCAGAACTCCACCTCTGCCAGCCCTCGGTCTCCCCACTTCCACCCTGGGGTCCCCCTCCAATATTCTGGACGTCCCCAGTGATGCCGAACCTGTCGTTTTGTTGGTTTACTCATAGGTATCTGCCTCCTGATTATTTCCCTCGGGGGCTGGGACACCGGTGGCCACCTCTGCAGGACTCTCCACCTATGGCCCCTCCTCTGTGTCAGCAGTGATGACAGTCACTTCTGACCACTTGATGTTCACATCTTCATTCCTTTAGACGCTACAGAGGGCATCGACCAAGTGCCAACTCTGTTCTAGGCCTGGGTGCACCAGTGAGCCAGACGGACCTCTTCCCATCCTTTCATTAGTATATTGGGTTAAAGAAACAAGTCAGTAAGTTACATTAGCAAGGGAGGTGGTGAGAAGGGCTGTGCAGATACATAGACAAAGGAGGAAGGGAGCCAGGGATCACCAGGGGGAGGATGGGAGGGAGGATGCGGGGGGATGGAGGGGAATGGGGTGAGGACGGAGGGGGATGGGGGGAGGGCGGAGGGGAGGATGGAGGGGAGGGTGGAGGAGGATGGAAGGAAGGATGAAGGGGGTCCGGGGCGGATGAGGGGGCTTCAGGGGAGGATGGAGTTGTGGTTGGGAGATGAAATGAGACCTGGGGAGGGGCAGTGTGGTCCTGAGGCTGTCTAGAGGAGGAACCTTCCAGGAGAGGGAACAAGAAAGGCACCTGCTGTTAGGAGGAGGTAGGAGGAAGGAAGGGTGTGGATCTCAGGGTCCTTGTGGAGCAGGGTGGGGAGGAACAGAGCACGGAGGGCCCACAGTGACAGCAAATCCTGGGCTCTGACATACAGGATCTGCGGGGTTTTGTGAGCGTCTAATGTGTGGTTGAGCCGGAGCCCCAGGGTTGAACTAAGACTGTAGGAGGTGGAGGGCGGAGGCAGGAAGAACACTCAGAAGGCTGTCGGGACAACAGGTGGAGATGATGCTGGTGGCCCAGGACAGTGACATGACAGGGGAGGGGTTTGGATCTTGGTATATCATGACGGCCAGCTAACAGGATCTGGTGATGCCTTGATTGAGAGAAGAAGAGTCATACAGGGGAACCTGAAGACAATGTAAGGAGCCATCTGGAACCTTAAGTCTGGGGCACAAGCAGACATGCGGGAGGTTTCAGGTGCCGGGGTTCAGAGGAAAAGCACTAGGTAGGCAGATGAAGTTTTGTGTCATCAGCTAATCAGCTGCATTTTTTAAAATCACGGAAATGAATGAGAACACCCAGGAAAGAGCATTAGGTGACCCAGAGGCCAGCACTGAGCCCAGGGCTTCCAGTGGGATGAGGGTGATTGGGAAACAGCAGGGAGTGATGAGCTGGGTCAGGTGCTGCTGACACAGGTCAGGCAAGATGAGGGAGTCACTTTAACGCACTGAGAGTGGACAGGCCTGAAGGGACAAATTTGCTTCTTTTAAACCGCCCCCCCTCCCCGACTCAGTCTGTTTTGAGATCCATCCTGTGGCGTGCTGGGTAGTAGTCCATCGTGCAGACAAACCAGTTTGTTTATGCCTTTGCCTATTGATGGACACTTGGTTCCTTTCTAGTTTTCAGCTCTTACAGGTAAAGCCACCACGAACATTTGTGGACAACCCTTTGCATGGATGCAAGCGTTCCCTTCTCTTGCGTAAATGCCTAGGAGCACATGGGCTGGATCATGTGCCAGGCACCTGCTTAACTATTTAGGAAACTGGGAAACTTATTTTCCAAAGGGGCCCTGCCACTGATCTTTCTCACGGGCCCCCTCAGCAGAGACAGAAGACAGCTCTGCGTGTGTCTGCAGCTCCCAGGATTCAACCCTGTGAGGCTGGCACACCTGGCCTCCGGCGGTTCACAGACATCCAGCTATAGCCTCTTCCTGTCCTCTCCCTCCCCATCCTCCCCTGGGGTGAGGCATCCATATGTCCTGGACCTCCCTGGGGGCCTGGCTCCCTGGAATTTCAGGTGAGTGGTTTTCCCCGTGACCTCAGCTTTTTATGGGTTCAAGAAGAGTTGTGATATTGTGGTTTTTCTGGTTTGGCCTTGTTAGAGTGACACTCTTTCTGCTTTTCTGCATCTAGTATTCAGTGTATTGGGTTTTAATCCTCTCCGTAGCCCTTCGACTTCTCTTATCAACTCATTTCCCAGGTGAAAGCACCACAGCAGGGTGAGGATATGGGTGTTGCTCGGTGTCAAAAAGCTGTGAAACCAGACAGCCATGATAGAAAACAGGCCGAATAGGATTAGTCTCTGATCCAGCATTCCTACTTTTGGGTGCAGGCAGGAAGGACATTAAATCACAATCTGGAAGAGTTTTCAATACCCCTCGTTCACTGCCGCATTATTCCCAATCGCCAGTCATGGAAGCACCTTGAGCCCACGGACCAATAACAGAACAAAAAATAGAGTGTGTCCACATGGACTATAAAATGGACTCTTGTTCAGCCATAAAAAAGAACGAATTCCTGCCTTTGGCAAGAACACAGATGAATCTTGAGGCCATTACGCTAAGTGAAATCAGTCAGACAGAGAAAGACAAATACTTCATGATTTCACTTATACACGGAATCAAAAAAAGTTGGACTAAGTCAGGAACAGAGAGTAGATCGCTGGTTACTGGGGGGCTGGGGAGTGTGGGAAAAGGAAGATGTGGGTAAATAGTACCAAGCCAAGTTCTAAGAGGCACACACCTTGTGGGCATCTAATATACAGCATGGTGATTGTAGTTAACGCTGCTGCATGATGCACCTGAAAACTGCTGAAAGTAGATCTCATATGCTATTCTCTCTCTCTCTCTCTCTCTCTCTCTCTCTCTCTCTCTCTCACACATACACACACACACACACACACACACACACACACACACACACACTAATAACCAAGCGAGGTGATGAGTATGTTCACCAACTTTTTGGGAAAATCATTTCATAATACAAGATGTGTAAACCATCATGTTATAGACCTTAAACTTATACAATGTTGCATAGCAATTATATCTCAATGAAGCTGAAAAAAAAAAAAAAGAGCTAAGAGGCTAGGGTGGGATTTGAACAGAGTCAGCTTGGCTCCAGAACTTGCCCTCTGAATCATTAAACTCTACCACCTCCTGAGCACACCATAGATGCTTATGCTTAATTAGTGTTTGTTGACTTGGGCATAAGGAAGAAGAAAGAATGAGTTTTGCTGACCCTGGCAGTACCACCTGCTCTGAGACATGCATTGTCTGTGGAAATGCCTCTGAGGACCTGTTACGGCCCTCCTCCCTCCAGGTTCCCCAAGAGTAAAGACGTCACTTCTGGCTGACCCTGGGATCTGCAGAAGCCCAAAAAACTCCTTGTGTGAGATCCTCAGATGAAAGTCTTTGTTGTAGGGCTGTTACTGATTTCTGTATCGGGAGGTTTATATTCACAAAAAAGACAATTATATTGTCAGAAATTTCCAACCATGGAGATGTGTTAAAAGTTGTGTTTTCAGAGGTTCTTCTGGCTTTTAAATCATTATCTGCCATCCATTGGAAAGGTTTAATTGACTTCTAGTGAGTGCCTTCATAAAGTATCCGCTAAATACATCTGAACTAAAGTCTCCCATTCTTGCTGACAAAGTAATCTTGTGTCATTAGTTTCTGTGGATAAAGTACAAATCAGAAGGCAGAAGGCACACATACACTATTACAGAACATAATATGATTGCTTTTTAGGTATATTGAAGTTATTTGAGGAAATTGGGAAAAATCTTGCCATTTTTAATATGCTAATGTCTACTTGAATTCTCCTCTTTGGTACCCGTCAATTCAAAATGAAATGCTATTCATAGAGGTTTTGCCTTTTTTAGACTGAAACACCTAAGATGATGGGTTAAAAAGATAAAATAAAACAATCTGGCTTCCAGAGAACTTCGCCCCCTCCACCTTCCCCTTTTGGGATGGATGCTTTTGCAAAAATAATGCACTGATCAAAAGTCAGCCCTCATGGCTCTACAGGTCAGGAGACTACACTAACCAGCTGGTACCTTCCAGCAGGTAGATTCAGTTTGACCTTCACAAGCAGGGTTTCCAAGGTCCTCCATGCATCAGCCATGTGGACTGAACTCCAATCCCATGAGTGTGTGCGTGTGTGTGTGTGTGTGTGTGTGTGTGTGTGTGTGAACACATTTGCACCAGCGAGGTTGGTTAGCACCCAGTTAACCCAGGATTAGCACATTAGAGATTTATCAACAGCAAGCTGACCTTTGAGTTCTGTTTGGACTTATTTAGGTAATGATTTTGTCTTTCTTAATGCATGGAGGATAAAACCAAAGTACAGAGGAAAATAAAATGCCTCTGATGATCCAGCAATTTACAACTGTCTATAAATGACTAATACCCTGGATGAGAGCCATTAGGGAAAGGTCCTTATTATAGTGAATTCCACATCATTACTGCAGCTTGTGCGCCCTGACATGTTTTTAAATTTCCCTTTAAATGTTTGCTATTATGGTTATGACTGTTGTTGTTATCACCATTGTCATTATTTTGCCTGGAGAATTATCCTGAGAGGCAGCAGATGGTTACTAAGAAATTGTCTTGAGATGCCTTTCTGAGAACTTGGGTCTGTGCCTTTGAGCCCAGCACTCAGAGGTGTGGATATGCATTGGAAATTTAAAAAACAAAGCAAAACGTTGCCACACATCTCTTCAAGGAGAACGTTTGTATTGGCACAGAGCCTAACGGGCATGCCCACATCAAGTCTGACATGAAATATAAGAGGTCGGAAAACTGTAACCAGGAGCAAATGGCCAGAAAATACACCCCATAGCTACAAATCTCAACATGGGCACAGTGCATTGATGTGATTCGTGCCTATCTCGGTCAACCAGCACGGATTTCCATCTGTATATTGAATAAGGCAAATCAAACAGGGTGATAGAAAACAAATACTCTCTCCCTGGAAACCCCAGGTGAGCCCCTGGCAGTAAAGCTGGCAGAAAGTCATTACAGTTTGTTTGTAAAATACATTCAAAGATGGACAAGTCAGAGTTATTCTACAAAACAGGAGCAGAGCCAAAGTCTCATGTTTCAGAGTTCACTAAGTTTGGACACAAGCAAATAAACCCAGGCTGCTGTGGTCATCCACTAGGTTTCATGTGTGCCCTGGTCACCGCTGGCAAGTTTCCCATGTCCAGTAGCTTACCCTGCGACAGGGTTCATAAGCCCAGGTCAGGGGTCGCCAGATCCCTAGCTGAACTCCCCTGATCCAGACAGACTCGCTCAAAGTACCTTCACCACCTGAGCCACCTCTCCAGATGTGACCGGACCTGCCACAGGGCAGCCGGGGCACTGAACACCTGTCGGGATCCTTTGGAAGCAGAGTCACTGAGCACCCTGCTGCGTTCAGTCGTATCAGGTGGCCTCCATCAGTCACAACCCATCTTCTTACCATGAATATTGTCCAGGGGAGACGCATCCCCCAGGGCCAGGCTCTGGGCACTCATGCCCATGGCAGCTTGGACAGGTGCAGAGAAAGATGTGGGTTTCGTCTGTTCCCCTGAGTGAAGCATGTCCCTGGGGAGGACGCCAAGGCTTATCAACACCAGATCCCCCATCACGCCTGGGAGGCTCAACAGCGACATCTCGCCCACAGCCTGTTCACACGTCACATTCACCTCCTTTGTTGGCACCACTTTGCTCGGAAGAGGTTACGGTGAAGGCGTTTGGGGCCAACTCCTTGCCTACATTACAGCAGAGACCTGCACTCCCAGCCTTTCTGGCAGCCCGATGTGTCTGAGGGGTGACCCTAGCAGGAGGGGACTGACAGGTCCAGGAGAGCAGGGCCTCCCGCTCGTTCCCACCCCATTCTTTTCACCATGGCTCCACTGACCTCTTTGAAATGCACACCAAACAGGGCATCTGGCAAATAGGATAGTTCTTAGCAAGCGCATGTAAATAACCACGGAAACGCTCCTGGGTCCAGTCTCCCAGCCGCTGCAGACGGGCTGCAGAGACCCTATGTGGAAAGTGGTTCCTTTGAGAAGATGCAGCTGAGCACTCACTTTATGCAAACGTCCCTCCACTGCGCCTTAGCGATGCAAGAGACAGCGGGAGATGGACAAGTGGGCAGGAATTTGGAATATGGTGTGATGAAGGAAATGATGGGGACCGGGGGCTGTGGGTTACTGATGTCCCCTTAAATCAAACAGTGTGGGAAAGGGAGGGTGAGGCTGGGGGTGGCACTCCAGAGACATGACATCTCGCCAGAGACAGAGAAAGGATGGGCCAGGGAGCCTGAGCAGGAGTCCAGTGGGGACCTTCTGAATAGATGGTTAACTTCTGATTGGGGACAAAACTGCACATGGTGGGGGGCTTGGCTTAGCAGCTCACCTCAAGATCCCAGGATGACCTGAAAGGTCCATCCCTTCCTGGGAAGGCAACCCAATGAAGAGAGGTTGGGAGCTCCTGGTGTTGACACAGGGGAGTGCAAAGGTTTGAAGACAGGCAGGCTGCCACCTGCCTTCCTGTCCCCCTAGCCATGACTATAGCAGTACTATTCACCTGATTTATGGAGGGAGCCTGGACAGGAAGTGCCAGCAGTACAGGGGTTGACATATTGCCCTTCAAGTGAGGATGGGCCCTTGACATGAATCCAAGAAGAGGAAGAAAGCCATCTGCCGGGGCCGGGGGCGGGGGGGAGGCGTGCGTTTCAGACCACAGCCAGGCTGCGGAGCTGAGCCCTGACTCTGATCGTGCTTTACATCCACTCCTGCACAGTCATTTCAGGCCCAGATTTCAAAGCTTGGAACTGCCCTGTGCTGCTAAACAAAGGCAGAGTTAGGACGTTCATTTTAAAATTTTAAAGGTTAATGTAACTTCTAATGGCCTTGTGACACTGGGCTTGCTCCTTAAGCTCCCTCCCGCAATCCCCCATTTGTAACATGGAATGACCACTGTGTGCCCTCTGTGCAGCTGCCATGGCACGTACAGAGGGCACAGGACCTGCAGCCTGGTAAGTGATGGTTGTTACATTTTGCCACTTTGTATTGTGTTGTGGTTACACATATATTTTAATTAGGTCTTCAGTCTTCCTATGGCTGTTCCCCTTCTTTGGTTTCTTTTGTGCCTGTTCTACATCTGGATGCCATCCTGGACCCTGTGATGGGGCCTCCTCTACTTGGAGGGCTTGGGGGGGGGGGGTGGAACACCTGCCACTGGGAAAATCATCAGAGGCTGGCCCCATCCATCCTCTGATCCCAGGAAGGTAGAGCCCAGGACCATGACTTCGCCCAGCGGTGGTTCTGCCCCAGCCTCTGACTCTCACGGGCCTGACCCTGAAGTCCAGGGGTGGAGTCAATGCAGGCTGCTGGAGGCCAGGGACACAATGTCCATTGTGCAGCTATGTGCAGCCAGTGGTTGTTGGCCTCTGCGGTTGCTCAGGCCATCCGTCTGGCCCGCCTATTGATCCTGTGAGCCTTCCAATAACTCCTGTCTGCCTAGGTAGCCAGAGGCGGTTTCTGTGATGGTAACTAAGAACCTTGAGCTACAAATAAATAGTTGGCCCACAATGAGGTAGCTTATCTGAGCAGTGGCCAGAGGCCAAAAGGAACTCACCCCTCCCCCACACCCATGCTTCTGTCTCTGTCCTTCTCTCTCTGCAAAACCCCCATCCTTTGTTCCATCAAATCCCACTGGGGCCAAAAGCACCATCAGGACACCCAGAGATGATGGGTTTTAGCTGTTTTTTTTTTTTCTTTTTGTGGTCGCACCTGCAGGACATGGAAGTTCCCAGGCTAGGGGTCGAGCCTATGCCACAACCACGGCAATGCACATGCCGAGCTGTATCTGCGGCCTATGCTGCAGCTCATGGCCATGCTGGATCCTTAACCCACTGAGCGAGGCCCTCATGGAGGTTATGTGGGGTTCTTAACCCACTGAACCACAGTGGGAACTCCTTCCTAGGTTCTTAAACCCCTTCTGTTCTCCTGGTGCTTGAACGCCAGAGGATTCTGCTTTCAGAGTGAGAGCTCCTCTAATTCAGGTGTGAATTGACATTCCCTTTAAACGGAGCTCTAAGGTGGAAGGAGAGGCTTTGCCCGCCTAAAGGGATTTCTGGCCTCTGGATGGGGTGTGAGCCATTCCAACCTTTTAAAATGAGCCTCCTGTTGCTCTGACTCAAAGGCCAGCCTTGGATGGAGAGAGCCTGGGTTCTTTCTGACCCACGAGGGCCTCTTAGCCCCTCCCACTCTCCGAGCCTTGATTTCCTGAGCTGTGATACTGGAGTCTTGTCTCCTTAGTTACCCAGTGACCTGGCTGCTCAGAGCAAACACAATCGCATCTTGACTCCAGGAGCTGTTGCACAGAAGGTGCCAGGATGGCGCTTCAGCAAAACTTCTGTGTCCTCAGAGTCAGATAACAAAGGCCGCCTGCCGTTCACTCTGGCGGCTTGATGACCATCATCTGTGCGTCAGGAAGGAGCACTGCCCGCTGCCCTTGCTGGGCTGGAGGGGGACGTGGATGCCCTGGGTCGCGGCAGCACAGATGGGCTCTTCTTCCTTCGAGTTCCACAGTGTCCACTGGCCACAAAGACCAAACCCACAGGGGCAGCGGGAGGGCAAGAGTGGGCAGGGAATTCAACACATCCTCCAACACACATTTGAACAGGAAAATCCAACATGTCCATGAAGAGCTGGGCAACAACGATGTTTGCTTTAAAAACAGGAGAGCAGCCCCCTGGTGCTCACCTGGCTGGGCGTTAACTTGGGAAGTCCTGCTCCAGCCCTGCTCTCCCTGTCACCTGCTGCCTTCTCATCCCTGTGGGGGGATGTGGGGGGGAGGATGGGCAGGAAAGCACAGTTTGTGGAGAGCAACCCCCGACCCCATCTCGCATCGAGAGCGTCATCTTTGGGGGTTAACCATCAGAGCAGCTGCGGTCATTGCCAGCACAGGGATGGGGAAGCCAGGACTGACCCTCCTTGGGCAGCTGATGGCAGAGAGGGGTCCTCCTGCTGATCATGATGGAATGAGTGGAGCAAAGGTAGGAGCAAGCGAGAGCGCCAGAGGGGTCAGGACAAGGAGCAGGTGCCACAGAGGACTGAGTGAGGTGGGCAGAAAAATGGGCCCCAAAGATGCCCACATCCTGGTCCCCAGACCTGTGACCATGTTACCCAACAGGACAAAGGGGTTTTGCAGCCATGATGAGGCACCTGGAGATGGGGGTCATCCTGGTGTATCCAGGTGGGTCCAAGAGAACCCCATGGACCCTTAAAGAGGGAGGCAGGAGGCCAGAGTCAGAGAGACCTTAGAAGATGCCAAGCTGCTGATTTTGCAGATGGAGGAAGGGGCCACAAGACAAGGAATGCAGGCACCTCTAGAAGCCTGAGAAGCCAACAAGTGTGTTCTCCCTGCAGTGCCTCCAGAAGAACTAACCTTACCGACATAGGACTGAGCCCAGCGAGACCTGTTTCATACTTCTGACCCCCAGAACTGCAAGATAACATATTTGTGTTGGTTCAAGCTACCAAACGTGTGGCCATTTTTCACAGCAGCAACAGAAAACACACACCCAGCCTGCAGCCCCCACAGGGAGTCCAGCAGGTATGGGCCCAGCCTGAGCCTTTCCAGCACCACAACCAAGCTCAGCAGGTGAAGTTCACTGAGATGTGAAGGTGGTAACAGCTCTTCCCTCACAGGAGAGGCTACACAGCCATCGGAGCAGTGCTAGCCGGGAAGCTGGTGACTGCAGGGGGAACAGACAGGCAGGAAGCATCAAATGCCAAAGTCAGTGAATGTCCCAGGTGTTGGTCCAGAGGGTGTTCCATCTTGCAGAGCCACGTATGAACCCCAAGTGTCAGGGACCAGGTAAAAGGAAGGAGGAAGGTATCCCCTTTCTCCCCCATAATTCTTTTTTTCTTCTTTTTAGGGCCACACCTAATGCCTATAGCAGTTCCTGGACCAGGGTCAAATCAGAGCTGCAGCTGCCAGCCTACACTACAGTCACAGCAACACCAGATCCAAGCCACATCTGTGACCTACGCCACAGCTTTCGGCAACATCAGATCCTTAACCCACTGAGCGAGACCAGGGATCAGACCTGCATCCTCACCAAGACTACGTCGGGTTCTTCACTTTCTGAGCCACAGTGAGAACTCCCTGGAATCCTGCACCACAACATCCTGGGAGCCCTTTTGCAGACGACAGCATCGTTTGCAGTGATGTGCTTGCTGACCCACTTCCCACCCGGGCCCCCGCCAGAATGTACACTCCGTGGGGCAAGCGTGCTGTCTGCTCTGTTCACTGTCGTAGACGCAGCTCCCAACCTTGGTTGTGGCACTTAGTAGGCACGTAACAGGCATGTGTGGAATCAGAGAATGAACAGGCACAGGGACAGCAAGGCTGCATGTCTCCTCCCTGAGCTGGGCTGAGCTGTGGGTGAGAAATAATCCTCAAGGACCCTCAGCCCGACCTTGAGGAGGAGGAGCCCCCCACCTTCGCGGGAGAGCACAATGGGAGTGAGCAAAGAGAAAGGGCATAGGGAGGTAAGGAGAAGCAAAAGGAACTGTCTGCTGAGATGAAGACATCGCAAACCCAAATGGACAGGGGGCCCCTGGGAATCCCCATTAACTTCAGGGGATGGAGAATGGCCCTGGGCCAGGGAGGACGAGGCCTCAGAACCGGGAGAAAACTCCACCAAAGGTCAGACGCTTCCTCTCACTTTTCGAAGCCTGAGGTTTTGATTTCTCAGCACACAACTAATTCACCTCCAGGCAGTCCCCTGCTTGTCGAATTTCCAAGAGACGTGAACGGTGATTTCAGTTTGGGTTGGAATTCATGCTCCTGCTCAGGAGAGACGGCGGGTTGGAGGCAGTCCCAAACGGTGAGACTGTGCCTCCCCTGAATCAGGGGGCCTGGCTGTCACCAGCAGGGGTGTCAGCTCTGCTGTCTTCCAGAACCAGAGCCACCATATCCTGGGATGTGCGTGGCAGAGGCTGCGCTTTGGGGAAGCAAATTTCATGCCAAATGTCCTGAGGCCAGTTACCTTACGGGGAAGCCTGGTGCTTCAGGTAAAAAGACTAGTTGGGGAAGGTTCTTGGTTACCCCCAAAATCAAACCCAAAGGGATTCACTCATAAAACAAATGAAGGGCCATGCTGGAGAGGTAGCTGAAGAAGACAAGTCCAAATGCCAGGTGGGAGGGCTCATCGTCGTGAGCCCGAAGGTGGTGGAGATTAAAATGGTTTTGTTCATCACCTGCCGAGCCGGCGTGATTGCAAGCATTCCACAGGGCCAGCCGCAGGAAGGCCACCTGCAGGAAACATGGACTGAACTACGCCAGAGGGGGGTCCCCACCCCACTTCCTCTTAGCTGGCCTCACCCCCCACGGCACTTGGCAGCCCTGTTCGTTGTGGAGGTCACAGAGCATGACGCCAAAGGATCCAGGCTGCGCTTAGAGGCTTGGGACCAGCTCTCATCTCCAAGTCTGGAGTAGAATTTAATTGTTGACACTTTACAGCGGGGCTATAGCTGCAATTCCTGGATACCTGCTCCTCCTGGAAAACCAAGGTGGGCTTGCTGGCCAGTGACAGAAAGCAGCAGAAAAGGGTTGGAAACCAAGATGGAGCGGGCCCTGCTCCAGTCCTTGGGATGTTTCCAGCATCCTTTTCACCCCCTAGTCTCATACTCATGTCGACTTCTTGCAGACCCACCTTTCTTCATTTGAAATCTTGAGAAGGATGTTCTGTAAATACAGCACCTTCACGGAGCCATCAAGCAGCCTCGCTCATAAATTTTCGAGGGACATTTTTCATACCATAAAGGTTGTGTCATGATCGCTGCCCAGGTTGATTGCCAGCTTGGAGTGTTTGCCGGCTGAGGACGGAAGTGATAAATCATGGAAGATGCAGCCTCATTATCATGTGACATTTAAGGGTAATTTACGCCTGCCTTCTGCCGTCACACACTTCTGCCGTGGAAGTGGTGTGGCTGGGAGTCTCTGTCTTAGCCACTACCACGACTGTGTCAAGAGAATAGAAATGAATGGATCTGGCTGGATTCTCTGTGCATTTTTATTGCCTATTTATCAACTAGAGTGAACAATAATGCACATGGAATTGCTTACAGGTCTTAGAACAGGGGTGGAGCTGCAGCAGGAGGTGGGTTCCTGAGACTTTAGGAGACGGTACCCTGGAGAGAAAGGCTGGCATCCTTGACTGAATCATCACAGGGTTTGAAGGCCATCTCCGTTTGACTTTTCAGGTGATAATTTCTACAGACAATCCACATGAGGTGCCTTTCTCCCAGCATGTGGGGAGACACAAGCCACTGCCCAGAGCTCCCTACCCCCAGCACACCTTGTCCCCCTTAAATGCAGCGGAGGGCGGGCTCACTCACCACCTCTGCAGCTCTTGTCTCCTACGAGGCTCCAGAGCCATCGCACCCTCTGTGTGTGTGCCTGTTTTCTCTGATTTACACACACGCAGCTTTGCTAGTGTTCGTTTTTGCCCATCAGAGCGACAGAGCATGCTTCCTGCCAGGTCAGGAACTAGTGTTTCTTCTTTGTGCATCTCCAGCTTACCCTGGGGCCACCCTCTTGGGAAAGAGGTTTTGTATAACCTCACCTGGCCAAAAACCTGGCCTGGGTGAGACCAGGGGTGTGAGTGCCCAGCCACAGAACTGGGTGGGGGAAGGGAAAGGAGGGGTGGGGTGGGTGGGAAGCAGGGGCTTCCATGCACTGACCCTTCCCCTGCTGTCCTGGTACAGAAAGATGCCAACTGACTGAGCCAATCAGGAGAGAGTGATGGTTTTCTTTAGGAAGAGTCACGAGTTTCTCCAGAGCGGCTTCCTCCAGCACCGCAATTGAAATCAACCCCATCACAACCACGCTGCATGCAGGTCCCTCAGAAGCCAGCCCTCTTCCTGTCACTCTCTTGTGGGCTGTGGGCATCTGTAGGGAAACAGCCACGGCAGCTCCTGGGCTTCTTAGATGCCGTCCTGGGGCCTCCTCTCCTCACCCATGGATCCCATTTAAGTCAGAGATGGCCAAGGGCTGGCATTTCCAACAGGACCCCCCAGCATTCCAGGTCAGGCAGCTGCTGCCCAGGCCTGGGGTCTGTGGTGCTGAATCTGAATCCATTTCTCTCCCTCCGTCCCTATCTGAAGGGTCTCAGGCAGGTCAGGTAAGCTCAGGAAACCTAGAGTTTCCTCCTTGTGGAAGGCTTGAAGAGTCAATGATTGACACATGTGAGAAAAATACATCAGGGCAGCTCCACCAATGGCCTGTTCAATGCACAGCTTGCCAAGTCTACACCCCAGGTGCTTCTGAAGACCCCGTCCTATAGCCTGTGTCTCAGACTCACCTTCCAAGTCTGATGCCATTGGATCCTCAGCCTCCAGGTCTGCAGCTCCATTTCACCCCACAATCCCAGCCCGATTTCTTCTCCCCAAATTGGAGCATCTTTTTGCTGCCCTATGACTTGAAGGCTCTTGCTAGCCGCTGAGAGGCTGCATGATTCCGTCACTGCTTGAGCCTGTCCCTTGGGCAGAAGACCCATCCCAGCTCTGAGCAGAGTTGAGCACAGGAAAATTCAAAGGGTCCCCACCACTGCAGAGCCCAGGCTGGTGCCAGCGCTGGTGGGAGAAGAGAAGAGGACCAGAGCCAGGTTCTGGAGCAGGATGCTGGCAGCGAGCATGGGCACTTCTAGGAATCCATCCCATCCACTGTGGCTGGACCTAGGGACCACTGGTCAAGGCAGAGACCATTGCCACAAATGAGCTGTTTGTTCCACCACCCGGAGGTGACACTCAAGGGCTCAGAGAAAGATGGGTGATGGAGCAGGGCACCCAGTGGATACACTGGGAGCCCCTTCAGGTCTGTACTTCCAAGGGTGAAATGAGAATGGAAACCCAGTCAAGAGAAATTAATTAAGACAGCACACCCGTAACTGTATTTCTCCATGCAAATAGATCCAAGGCCAGGGAGCTAGGAATTAGGTATGTAATTGCATTGGGGAATGTGGGGAACTTGTAATTTAATGAAGAATTGGCCGGGGGGAATTAGGGAGAACACCAGAAGACAAGAGAAAGAATTCCAGTGACAGGCCCCAGGGGGACTTCCCAGTGCTGAGTGGAAGGGGGGAAATGGAGCATCAGCCAGGAGCATCAGCCACCGAGAGCGTGTGGGTGGCATCAGAGAACCACTCACTCTTGGAGCAGTTAGGGGATACAAGGGATGTGGTCCCTGAACAGTTTTGTCCCCATCTCCTCTCCCTGCCAAACTGTTGGTGTCCCACCCACCAGCCCAGTGCCTCCTCCTGGAGTTGTCCTGGAATCAAGGACTGCAAGAGACCAGCACAAGTTTTCATCTGGATGCATGAGGTCACTTGGCAACAGCCAAGGTGACAGTTTAAGGAGGGATCAGTTAGAACGTCTGAAGTTGGGAAGGGAGGTTTGGGCTGTTGTGTGGATTGAACGTACAGTGATGGATGAGATTGTCTGGGCGAGGTGAGGAGAGGAGCCATCATGAACCGTGAGGAGCTTCCTCATACCTTTGCACCTGTAATTCTGGATAGAGAAAGACGAGCCTGCAAAGAAGAGAGAAGGGAGACAGCAGGGGTGCCATGAAAGACACGGGATGAACCTCTTCCAGAAAGAAGGGTATCCAACAACACGGGTTATCCTGGAAAAACCCATCAGCCCCAGAACTTGGAAGCATGGCATTGAATCATGGAATGAGAGAAATGGTCCTTATAAGCAGAGGTTGAGATCAGCTGCTGGACATCTAAGTGGACATGCTGAGTCAGGAATTGACAGGAAGGTCTGCAGTTCTGGAGAAGTCCAGCTGGAGATGTGGACGTGGAAGTCCTTGGCATATGATGTGATTGATTGATTGATTGCTTTTTAGGGCTGCACCCACGGCATATGGAAATTCCCAGGCTAGGGGTCAAATCAGAGCTGTAGCTGCCAGCCTATGCCACAGCCACAGCAGCTTGGGATCTGAGCCATATCTGCAACCTACACCACAGCTCACAGCAATGCTGGATCCTTAGCCCACTGAGCAAGGCCAGGGATCAAACCCACATCTTCACGGATACTAATTGGATTAGTTTCTGCTGGATGTGATTTCAAGCCAATGAAACCACCCTGAGGGTGAGTCCAAACAGACAAAAGTAGGAGAGCTCCCTGGTCTGAACACTGGTGCCCTGGAGTGACAAGAGGTCACGTCAATAAGGAGGGACTGACACCGGAGGTCACAGAGGCAGAGTCAGAGGCAGGGGACAGATGGGGAAGGATCCTAAAAAGGAAGTGGGGGAAGGGACAAAGAGGGGACAACACACAGGAGAAGAGGGGTTCTGAAAAACAAGTAAAGAAAGTTTTTTCAGAAGAGAATAGTCATTGTGGAACTCAACTCTGCTGAGAAGTCAAGAGAGACAAAGGCTGAAGACCGAGGATGGGGTTCAGAATTATGCAGGTGATTACTGATCAGAAGCAGAACCAATAGGAGATTAGATAGGTAGGTAGGTAGGTAGAAAGGTAGTATATTGTGTATATTTTTCTAACACTCTATCAAGAAAGAGAGAGACTTATGGTATTGGCCTAGGTGGCTATGGAGGCCAAGATGTCACATGATCTGCTGTCTGCGAGCTGGAGACCCAGGAAAGTCAATGGCAAGACCCTAATGTATCAGAGAAGAGCAAACACGACTCCTTACTTATTGAATCTATTCCTTTTTTGTCTGTTTGCTTGTTTTTTGTTGTCGTTGTTGTTTGTTTGTTTGTTTGTTTTAGGGCCGCACCTATAGCATATGGAAGTTCCCAGGCTAGGGGTTGAATCAGAGCTGCAGCTGCCAGCCTACACCACAGCCACAGTAATGCCAGCTCTAAGGCACATCTGTGACCGACGCCATGGTTCACTGCAACACCAGATCCTTAACCCACTAAGCGATGCCAGGGCTCAAACCCAAATCCTTATGGATACTAGTTGGGTTCGTAACATGCTGAGCCATGGCAGGAACGTCTCTTCCTTTAGCTCTCACCTTTGCGCTCTGCTGCCTGTGCTTAGTCATGTTGGCTCTGCACCTTTGTAAAAGAATGATGCCTATAGCCTGAAATATACATAGTAGCCCACTCTCAAGGCTCTGCCTCCCAGGCTTGACCTTTAAAGGTGAAATTTTTTTTTTAAAAGTTGCAGAACAGAGAATAACCTTGGTCTTGTTGGAAATTTATAGGAATGTTGTGACCAGATCATCCTGGACAGTAGCAAGAACAAAGGATTCCAGCGCCAAGAAGTTTGCAACAGCCACAACCACATCCCTTCCCTTTTAGTAAAACGGAGCCCGAATTCTAACTCGGGTAAGAGGGGTCTTTGGGAGTCTAGCTTACCATCTTCTCAGTCTGCTGGCTTTGCAAATAAAGTCACTATTCCCTGTCCCAACACCTCGTCCTCTCTCAATGTATTGACCTGTTATGCGGTGAGCCATACAAGCTTGGGCCCAGAAGCACTGAGAGTCAGGGGCTGACTGTATATGGCTGTGTCCAAGGGTCCCAGCCCGCAGTCAGACAGAAGGGGTGAGCTCTTTCTTCATCTCCCTTTCCTTCCATTCAGACCCTGCCCAGGTTGGGAGAAGCCCACACACACTGCCGAGCGACATCTTTAATGAGTCCCCAACCCCAGAGCTAATCTCATCAGAAACACCCTCACACGCGCACACACACACACACACACACATACACACACACACACACATGCAGAGATAACGTTGCCAAGAATACCTGGGCTCTCACAGCCGGTCTAGTTAACACATAAACCCGACCACACCCCTGGCCACTGGGCTCAGTACCGTGCTGCTCTCTTTTGGCTGTTCAGGGAGTGATTCCAAGGAGGTGGTGAATGTGACAGCTGACTGAAGCGTTCGGAAGAGAGTAATAGCAGAGAATCTTTGGAGCACATGGGTGCCGAGCTCCTCTGACGAATTTCACCACATGGGGAGGGAGAGACATGGGGCAATAGCTCGAGGGGCATTCTGATCAAGAGATGGTTCTTCTTAAGAAGGGCGACATAAGAACGTGACCACATCTAAGAGACACCATCTGATAGAAAGACAAAGCAGTGCCACCTGCCAGGTGGGGAGATGTCTAGCAGTGTTCTTGAGCAGGTGAGAAGGAGGGGATCCAGGTACAGAAGAAAGGTGGGACCCGGCCCAGGGGTGGGCAGGGGGTCGTTGCTCAGAGCACAGCCATCCCTTCATGGCAACAGAAGGAGACATGGATTGTGTGCAGGAAGGAAGGGTGACAGACAGTACAGAGAATCTTCTGTCTTCTCAGTGAAACAGGAAGCCACATGCTCCTCTGAGAGTGACCTTGGGGGAAGGGATGGGGCTGTAAAGAAGGAGGGAGGCACGGAAAGACCAGGAGAGTGGGGACGTGCATCGTTTCCTGGGAGCATTCAGGAGTTCACGTCAAACCTATGGGTATCACCAACAATTACAGCAGGAGTCATGCCAGAGGGAGGAGCAGAAAGTCAGGAGTTAAGCATCCTCCTAGACAGCAGGAGGCTCTGCTGGGGGGTGTCGGCAGTACAGAGGGCTGTGGGGAAGCAGGGGGCCCACAGAGGATTTCAAGGAAGAGGGAGAGAGATGGCTGGCCTGATGGACCAGGAACAAGAAGAAACAGAACAGTCTGTTCTGTTCTCAGGGAGAGGCCTTGGGGGTGACAGGGTCACCACGGGAGAACCAGGACACGTTCCAAGGCAAAGGGAATACAGGAAAAGGGGAGGAACCAGATGATTTGGTCCATGACTGACCATGGGCTTCAAAGGCACAGCTGATGGTCTTGGGTGTTGGGAGGGACCAGAGATAGGATCAGAAAAAGGGATGAAGAGAGCCTCCCAGGACTCTGGGTCTGGAGGGCCAGGGATGGCCAGCAGTTCTGAGTCCCTGGTACTGACAGATGTAGGGTGAGGGATGCAGCGAGAGCAGTCCCAACAGCCCGAACGCAGACAGTGGTGGAGAAGCAGGAGCGGGGGCTTGGACCTCACTTGGCCCCTGTGGGGGTCTGGGGGTGGAGGAAAGGAGGCCAGCAGAGGCGTGGTCTTCCTCAGAGTCTGAGGAGCTCTGCCATCCCTCCCAGCTCCAGCTGTGGGCATGGGGAAGCTGGGAATGTCTCATCCAACTCCGAGTGTCCAGCTCTGCTCCTTATTCCCCTGGAGGCATCAAGACCACCATGGGGCTGGGGGGGGGGGCTCACTATAGGTTGACAGACCTTCTCTCAGTGCATCGGTCATCTGCACCCCATAAAAATCTACGACAGTTTAGGAGCTGGAAACTATGCCCATCTGCCAGCTCACAGTTCTGAGGGTCAGAAGTCTGGGTGCTGTGTGGTTGGGTTCTCTGCACAGGGCCCCGCATGCATGGTACTGGCCAACTATCTTCCAGCCGAGGCTCTAGGGGAGAACCCACTTCCAGACTCACCTGGGATGTCGGCAGAATCTGGTTCCTTCAGGATGGAAGACTGCAGAGAGTCCTCTTGCTGGCTATCTGCCAGGGATCACTCGGTGCCTGGAGGCCATCTGCTGTCCTCTGCCAGGTGGCTTTCCACCTTCAGAGTCACCAGTGAAGAATCTCTCATGCCTGGAAGAACCTCGTCCCCTTTTAAGGGCTCACCTGATTATGCCAGGCCCACCTGCATAATCTCCCTTGCATTATGCCGACTGGGCCATCAAACATACCCTCGTCACGGAGTAGAATGTGTCATATTCACGGTCCTGGGGGTTGTACAGGGCACAGACACAGAGTCCAGTCAACCACACCTGGTCCCTATTGATGGAAGCCTGGTACACAGAGGATGAGCACCAGGAAGATGACCTCATTGTTTTGTTTGTTTTGTTTTGTTTTGTTTTTTTGGTAAACAAAGATAAAGTCATCTTCTACATGATAAGGATGCGGTGGCCAGGCAGGCTGGAGTCTGATGTGTGCCACGGAGGTTGAACAGTTGAGGAAAGCTTGGGAGGGTGAACTGACCAGAGGCACAGGGGGGTCTCTAGCAGGGAAAGAGTGGCCAGGGCTCCTTGATGACACAGAAATGTCCACCTCGCCCACAGGACCAAGCAGAAGATGAAGGAAGGCAGCTCTTCCTTTATTCATCCTGGAAGCATCTTGAAAACTCTCTCCATCCCACCCCTGACATCAATCTCAATTGCTAAGGAGCCTCAGTCATCAAGAGCCCCCAGCCCCTTCCACAGCAATTCCCAGGCCCACCACCCAGGACATCAGCCTCAGAGGCCTCTCCATCTGCATGTAAGCCAGCCTCAGCCAGCACATCCGGGAACTGAGAGCTGCATTAGCAACAGTGCCTTCCTCGGGAGGAGAGGACAAGGAGAAACTCAGCCTACAGCTTTTCTGAGCCAAGAACGTGTTTGTGTAGATTCTGAATTGAATAAACACACAGCGTGCAGCTTGCCAAATGCCAGCACCTTCATTTTCCAATAACAAATGGCTGGTTAGAATCAATAACAACTCTGCCGCGGCGCTAGCAGCAGTGTGAGGGCAGCAGAGGCAGCCTGGGCTCCGGTGGAACAGCTGCTGTGCCCACGTCTGAGGTCCCAGCCCAGGGAGGGGGGGAAGCTTCTGCTGCTCAGCCACGCCAGCCTCGCCACTGATGCACACTCCTAATGCTTCTCCTTCTACTCAGCTTCTCAGATAAATTAGAAAATCTGCTGGGGAGCATAGCATCCATGTAAATGGTGTTTCAGCTTGGGGGTGGGGGGGCGTGTGCCCTTGAGATGGAGAGGGAGAGGGAAGCACATACGTTGTCCAGGATGGAGACGTCAGCCAAGATGGAAGCCTGGAACTGATTAATTCAAAGGGAATTGGGGGTCAGGTTGACATAGAGCAATTTCTGCAGCTGGCTCTTGCCAGCCGTGTGACACGAAATGTTACTTAACCCTCTCTGTGCCTCACATTCCCAGCTACGAAGTGGGGGGTTGTTATAGCAACGGTCCCATGGACGGCTCCCCAGCCTCCATGTGAAGCCCTGGAAGAGCTCAGTAGGCATGAACTTCATCCCTGCCCCTCTCACTTTCCCCAAGGACATACCGGATCTGACCGTGAGCCATGCGCTCCTTGAAGGCCTTGGTGGGCTGCAGATTCCTTCTGGCAATGAATAGCACCCAGTACAGCCTTTGATTCAAGGGCCTGCTCCCTATTTGGTGTGGGTTGGGCTGCTAAAACACAACCACGGCAGAGACAAACCTCTCCATAGCACAGTCCGCCTCAAGTGGGAGGCCGTGGCCTGCTGCCAACCCCAGCATGACTAAAGGATTCTCTCATGGCACAGCTCCTTCATGAAGATGTACCGAGATCCATGGGCACCAAGTCAGTTATGTGCTTTCACTGTGTACCTGTTTTGCTCTAGGTCCCCCTGGCAAAGCACCAACCTCAAGTGAAGTGGTACCAGTATAGCCATCCTGACAGTGGCCTCTATGTCTCATCAACCATGTGCAGATGGTAAATGGATACCCACAGAACAGATGCATACCCATAGGATGGTAAATATCCATAGGATAGGTGGATAGTCATAGGATGGGTAGACACCCATAGGATGGAGGGATAGGACAGGTGGGTAGTCATAGGAAGGGGTAGATAGGCATAAGAGGGATGGATAACTATAGGATGGGTGGGTGGATAGCCATAGGAGGGAGGGATAGGATGGGTGGTTGGTCATAGGATGGGTGGATAACCATAGGGTTGTTGGATAGCACTGGTCAGACACTCAGGGTGGACCCTGTCACTCTTTGCTCAGAAGCTTTAGTGACATCACCCTTCCTCATATGCTCCCACCTGTCCTCCTGGCTTGGTAAAAGGCCTCTTCCTATAGACTGTAGCAATACTGTCCACTTCCCAGCCCACCAGTCCACCTGCTTTACTCTGTCCAAGTCTCTCAACCTCATCCCTCCTCTGAATAAGCTGGCACAAGTGCTCTAAGGCTTATCTCCAGGGTCCCCCACAGTTCCTTCAGGGGAACTGATGTTTTCCCTCCTTGGCGAGCTCCTAGCACTTCCCACTGTTGGTTGTTGGCAGTCAGGTTTCCTTCCGGATGATGAAAAATGGGGCATGCTCTCTTCAGCTCTACACCCCATAATGCCTAGTGCTTGGCACAGAGCAGGGCCACAGTAAGGATAGATGGATAGAAGGAGGAAGGGATGGATGCATCAGTGGATGATTAGATGGATGGATGAGTGGATGTTGGATGAGTGGATGGAAGAATAAGTGGATAAATAGATGAATGGAGGATAAATGAATGAATAGAGAGATGGGCTGATTCTAACATCATTAGCCCTTATATAGGGCGGTCATGAACAGGATAAAGAACAGTCTCTGCTGTGGAATCAGAGGGTCCCTCTAATTGATTCTCAGATTTCATAGACTTCAGACTGCCTGTTTCCCCTCCCCCATCACTTTAGCCCACTTCCCTGAGTTCTCACTCTCATTTCCTTACCATTGACCATGAGCTCTCCTGCTTAGCTGAACACTTGACACTGGCCCCTGTAGACCTGAACCTCTCCAGTGACCCCATAATCATAGGAGGCAGAGTCTTAGATCTCAGACCCCCTGAATCACAGCGCTGTCTGTTCAGAACTTATGGCACATTTCCCAGGGACAAAAAGGCACTGAATGGACATCTTGATGATGAGGAGGAGGAGGAAAGAAAGAGTGAACAAGAGGCTGCCATTCTCAGACATGAGCCCAGTGACTGGGAGACAAACCACACAGCTGCCTTGGGGCAGAGGAGGAGAGGGCACGTCCTCCTGAGACTTGGGAGGGTGTACGTGGCAATCCTGCAGGGAAATGCCTTGGGAAGTTCTCACTTATTAAGGGCCTAGAATATGTCCCACAAATATCCTTCAGCATCTCCGAGGAGAGAGGGACTACTAACCCCGTTGGACAGAGGGGAGACTGAGGCTCCCAGAAGTAATAACATGTGGACCATCCCATAGCTAATACAGGGGCCAAGCCAGAATCTAGGTCCCAGTCACTGTCACAGGACCCTGGCTGTGGCCCCAGACTAATCTGGAGGGAGATGAGGAAAATGATGAAAAGGGAGAGGGTGTGCAGGAGGCAGGGCAAACCCACAGTTCGGTTGCCCCAGAAGTCCATTCCTCCCCTGGACTAAAACCACGGGGGCACACTGAGGAAGAAGGCGGTGCCGAGCCTGTGGAACGTTCCACGGTGCCCCACAGCAGATGCTGGGTCCCCCACCGCACCGAGATGATGTTAGCCCAGTCTGTGACAGCGATGAATAGCTTATTTCTCAAATCAGCCCATTAGAAATAATCATGCAGGCAAGCGCCGGTCATTAATCTGCATTGGAACCCAGCCAGCACAGGGTGACAAGGGCACCAGGGGATGAGATCCCTGGAGAGGCCCAAGGCAGGGGATTTTCATGCACAGAGAACATTACTGTGAAGTGGGGAGAGCCAAAGGCAGCCCCACAGGGAACCCAGAGTCTGAGTGACCATTAGGGCACCGGGCTTTCTTCCTAAGGGCAAGGACTGCTCCATGTGGAAGCAGTTGCCAGCCACCCTGGGTTGAAAAGTATTTTTGAGCCCATGGTCAGTTACACTTTCTGTCTTGGGTGCTGGCAGGCGAGGCAAGGCACGAGTGCCCCAAGTGTCATGTCCCCAGACCGAATGCCATGCCAGAGGTGGGGGGGCACACCCACTTGAGCAGGTGGAGTATTTTATCACTGACGCTGTAAAGCATCGCCTGCACATGACAAATGAGGAGAAGGACTTGGTTTCAGTGTTGTTTTTAGATTCTCTGCGGACAATGCACTGCCTTCTTACCTGGTCCAAGGGGGACCACTCCCACCCACCGCCCTCCTCTCACTCAGGAGGCTCTCCTGCCAACCAGAGGGCACCCTTCAAGGTCTCCCCCAAGACTCCCGAGGCTCTGCATCCTGGGGAGCTTGGGCCCCTCCCTTCTCCCCCTCCACCCCTGAATCTGAGAGCTCTGGATTCTTGAGGATTAAGAGGGAAGGAAGGAGGGCAGTGCTCACTCTGAAACCTGGCCATGGAGGTGAGGTGCCCATGAAGCAGCCCCAGACTCCAAACCCCAGCAGACTTGCTAGGTTCCCAGTGCCAGCCCTCCCTCCAAAGTGTACCCTCATTTCTGCAGGAGCAGATAGGTGAGAAGGGGGCTTTCTGGTGGCTTTTCCCAGGGATCTTGGCATCTTGATTTTGTGATCAAGGACAAACCCACCTCAGCCTCAGTTCCCTGGGGTTTGGTGGCAGCAGGAAGGCTTGAAGCACTGGTGCTGGAGGTCATCAGTGCCTCTACCACCTGGCTTTTTAAAACATTTATTTTAAAGAAGTATAGTTGGTTTCCATTGTTGTCTTAATTTCTACTATAGCAAAGTGATTCAGCTATACATATACACACATTCTATTTTTAAATAAATTTTATTGGACTATAGTTGGTTTACATGCTGTGTTAGTTCCAGGTATACAGCACATGCATGTATCCATTTCTTTTCTAATTCTTTGTATACACACTAAATATATGGAAATCCTGCTGAGTAGCATTGAGAACTATGTCTAGATACTCATATTGCAACAGAACAAAGGGTGAGGGAAAAATGTATACATGTAAGAATAACTTGATCCCCATGCTGTATAGCAGGAAAAAAAAAAAAGAAGACATGGTACGTATACATAATGGAATACTACTCAGCCATGAAAAGAACAAAATAATGCTATTTGCAGCAATGTGATTGCAACTAGAGTTTCTCATACTAAGTGAAGTAAGTCAAAAAGAGAAAGACATACCACATGATATCACTTATACGTGGAATCTAAAATATGGCACAAAGGAACCTATCTATAGCAACAGACTCCCAGACATAGAGAACAGACCTATGGTGGTCAAGGGGGAGAGAAGAGAGAGGTGGATGGACTGGAAATTTGGGGATAGTAGAAGCAAACTATCACATTTAGAATGGATAAGCAATGTGGTCCTACTGTATAACACAGGGAGTTATATCTAATCTCTTGGGCTAGAACATGATAGAAGATAATATGAGACAAAATGTGTACATATGTATGACTGGGTCACTTTGTACAGAAAGTGCCACAACACTGTGAATCAACTATAATTTTAAAAAAATAACTATTTCAGTTCTGAAAACATTGGATAAGTGTTTTTCCAAGAGGCAATTGCTACACTTTGTTATGCAAAGGAAGTGCTTTGTATGTACTTATTTTGTTACATAGAATATTAAAAGGAATCAAGATTTAAATAAGTAAATAAATAAATATGTGGAAAGGATGAGCAACGAGAACCTAGTATACAGCACAGGGAAATCTACTCAATACTCTGAGTGAACTATCTGGGAAAAGACTTCAAAATGGCATGGATATACCCATTCTTTTTTATATTCCTTTCCATTATGGTTTATCACAGGATATTGAATATTAGTTCTCTGTGCTCTACAGGAGGGCCTTGTTGTTTGTCCATCCTAAATAGTTTGCGTCTGCTAATCCCAAAAGCCCAATCATCCTTCTCCCATTTGCCTCCCCCCTTGGCAACCACAAGTCTGTTGTCTATGACTGTGCATCTGTTTCTGTTTTGCAGGTATTCTCATTGGTGTCATATTTTAGATTCCACGTACAAGCAATTATATGATACTTGTCTTTCTCTTTCAGACTTACTTCAGTTAGTATGATCCTCTCTAGGTCCATCCATGTAGCTGCACATGGCATTGTTTCATTCTTTTTTATGGCTGAGTAGTATTCCATTACATATACGTACCACATCTCCTTTATCCATTCCTCTGTTGGTGGACATTTAGGTTGCTTCCATGTCTTGGCTGTTACTCTCCAGCTGCACACCAGCCTTACTAGGGCATCTGTCTGGTAGTCCCATTTTCTCAGCGTCTGAGCTGAAGTCCCTGTGTCTGCTCTTAAATGGAGGGAGCTGAACATCTCAGGGGTGTGTCCCTGAGAACTGACCTTGGCTCACTGCCTCTGTTGCTCTCAGGATCTCTGACATGACCAGCCCTTCCCCCAGCCTCCCACCTGGCTCTTGTGTGGACACCACCTGGGCTGGACATCTAGGTCTGCCCCAATGCCCTTCCAGGTGTCCACCGCCATTGCCTCTCCAGGTTTGGTCATGTACCCTGACACATCTCCCACCTGCTATGAAAGCTGGACACCCTGGCATTAGCCCTGGCCCCAGATTTTCAATATAACACTCAGTGCACAGGTGCACAGAAGGGCAATGGGCCTGGCACAAAGCCATGACAACACAAACAAGTCTGAACTTGGCCGGAGAATAAATAAAAGGGGAATTCCTCCCCAGACAGAAGGGTTATTTCAAAGGGCACACCTCCCTCAAGCAACCCGGTTTGCCTAGACCTTCCCAGAAAAGCAACCCCATAAGCAGCACTTGTGGGTGAACGGGTCCTGTACAGAGCCAGTCAGTTTCCTGATGTGGCTGAACTGTGGCCAGGAACGGACTCTCCACACAAATCTCCCCAAGTAGTCATCACGTAGACTACCGGGTACATCACGATGCCTCTCCCCCAACCGAATGTCCCATGAGAGGCTCACAGGGGCCCTCCGCACTTTTTGCTGTGGCTGATTTATTTTTTGAATAGCCACAAAAGCGTGTGATTCATAGTCATGCATTTGGGAGGCTCAGATATTTTCACCTACACGAGAACATATGGAAGAAGCAGCTCCCCACCTTCCGGCCCACCCCAGCCGTGCTGTCCTCACACCACACAATAAGACAGCCAGGCTGCCTTCATCACCCCTGTGGGGTTTCTCCTGTTGAAGGTGTTGGTGATCAGAAATGACCAATAAGTGCTTCATGAAACAGCAGCATCACTACCTGCTGTGGGATTCCCAGTAGAGGTCAGGTAGCTTCTTGTTCATTTCCACCCTCCTCCCACCTCCTGCCCCATGGGGATGCCATGGCGGGGGAGGGGGCAGGGGGGCTGTCCCACTTTTTGTCTGGATTTCCAGCTCTCGGGGTGATGCCAGGCTCTTCGAGCCCCATTTCCTGAGTCAGTCTGTGCCAGGACCTGTTTAAAAGAGATGAGATACAGTCTAGGGTAACAAATGTCTTTGGGCAATTCAGAGAAAATACTCCAGGGAAAGGACGGGTCTTAGTTGTACCTTTTGATTTTCTAGGCAAGTGTCCCTGGCCACCGGTCTTTGTTCAACTATATTGTCAAAATGTCCTCACTCCCCATTCCCTCGATCATTCCTCAAGCCCCACCCTTGGCTCATCACAGTGGGGCAGGGGCGGGGGTACTTAGGGGGAGAGTAATGTGAATTTTCGCAAAGGAGGGAAGTCCCTTAGGTGAGAAGTCTGAGAAGGAAGCCTGAGATCACCTTGTGTTTACTAATCCGAGAGCAGGGTCTGGGAGGAAATGATGGGCCAGATTTCAATGGGCTTCTTATTTTTCTTTCTTAGGTGGCTTCCAATCCTTTCTCATTAGAAAGAGTAATGGCTTGCCCTTTTTGCATAAAGCCAGGGACAAACACAAAGTTCTTCTGTGATTTTTAAAGCTAGAAAATAATCCGCCAAGGGGGGAAAAAGAAATACGGCCCCAAATGGAGGCCTCTGTAAGTAATAAATCTGCTACCTATTGTAGTCTGTTTTCCTAAAACAAAAGTGACTGCAGCAAGCAGTTTTTATTATTGCTCATATATTGTTTAAATATTTCAGCTGGGAGCCGCCGTGTGAAGAGAGACAATAGCCCGTCTGACACGAGATTTATTAGAGAACGTCGGCACAAATATATTTGTAGGGAACAAAATATGTTTGTAGAGATTATTCCAGATTTACAGTGATTAATAACCGGTTGGACGCTGCAGACGTCAAAGAGCTGCCTCCCTGGCAGTTTCTGAGCTGGGTCGAGTCAGAATAGAACATGAACTTCAGCAGTGCTAGGAACCTTTTGCTAAAAGAATGAGGTTTTCTGAACAGCGTGAGATGAATACCAGAAGCAGGCTTTCTGCTGGCAAAAGTGTCAGACTACTTAGTTAAACACAGGGTTTGAAGCCAGGTGGCATTCGTGGGCTGGCACAGTTAAGGGCACCCTGAGATCCACACGAGAGATTCTGGACCCAGGAGATGTATCTTTGCTCCAGGGATGGAAGAGGCTGCAGAGGAGGGGAGGTCCTGAGACTGCCCTCACATGCAACTCCTTTCGTCAGCTGCTTCCAGCATGGCTCTTTCCAATCTCCAATGTCCTGGACACTCTTAACCAGAAGGGTGTTGTCTTGATTTGAAGGTGAGTTCTGAGCCATCAAGTATGGATCAGATACAGATGGCTCACACACACCTTGGCAAAGATAAGAAGCCAGATGCTTATCCGCAAAGCCATGAGGCGCTCCCTTGAGATGGCAGAGCCTGCTGGTGAAAGCTCTCTGCCCGCTTCCCTGAAGAAGGGCAGCCTCCAAAAACCAGCTGCGGCAGGCCCCAGGGCAGCGTGGGGAGACCCCTCCCACCGCAAGCGTTTCCCCTCCTGATGAATGCAAGGCAGCTCTCTGAGGTTGGGGTGGAGGCTGTGGGCAGCTGGCCCCTCCGATACTAGACACCATCCATCTTCTCCTGCAAGCTGGCAACAGCAGCCTGATTAATAAAACCCGCGAGTAGCCCCTGAGGTCGATGCTAACAGGCTCCCAATAAACTGTCCACAGATTGAATCTTATCGCCCCGGAAATGTGAGCGGGCCTTGTTGAGAGCCAACAGCCAAGCCCATCTGCCCCACCGATGACAAATGGCTTGCAATCCGTTGCCGGTGATGACGAGCTTTGCCTGGAAGGCCCACCGCCCTAATGAAGACCGCCCCCCCGCCTCCCGCCAGCTCTGCCTCCTGCTGCTCCTTGGGGTGGGTGCGCTCCAGTGAGAGATGGCTTTCAACTCATGCGCAGTGGCCAGTGGGGTTTCCCGCCGCCCCAGCTGTTGCCATGGAGATGGAGTTGGATGGCTCTAATACAGCTGTGTGGATGTCTCCCCAGAGAGGCGCCGTGACACGTCGGACTGGAAGTAGCAAATGAACAGCTATAATCTTCAACTGTATGAATAAGTGATTGATCGGGCATGGGGGCCGTAAACAGCACTCTGTGTTCTGGCAGCGTGGGGGCCCAGCAAAATGAGACAATCAGTCTGGGAGAGGTACACACAGTGTAGCCGCTGGCTCCCCGAAACCTTCCGAGATGCAGTATCTTGGTCCTGGGGGTCCTCCCGGCACTCGCCGCCTCCAATGGGCCCTGCCGACTGATGCCAGGCCATTCCAGGCCCCTAGCTGGCTCTACTGGTCCTGCCACGTATGGCTACTGGTGCTTTTTAATTTTTTTTTAAGTTTTATTGGCGTATAAGGGACTTACAACGACGTGTTAGTTTCGGTTGTACAGCAAAGTGAATCAGCCATACATACGCATATATGTCTATTCTTTTTCAGATTCCTTCCCCATCTAGGCCATCAGAGTATTGGATAGATTTCTCCAAGCTGTGTAAATGCTTGTTGCTGATGGATTTTATGTATAGTAGTGTACCTACGCCAGCCCCAACCTCCCAGTCCATCCCTCTCCCCAGCGTTTCCCCTTTGCCAGCCACAAGTTTGGTTTCAAAATCTTCGAGTCTGTTTCTATTTTGTGAATAAGCTCTTTTATATCACTTTTTATTAGATTACACATAGTAGTGGTATCATACCTGGCCTTCTCTCTCTGACTTACTTAGCATGATCATGTCTAGTTCCCTTCATGTTGCTGCAAATGGCATTCGTTCTTTTTTATGACTGTGTAATATTCCATATTCCATGATATACATATGTACCCCATCTTCTTTATCTGTTTGTTGATGGACGTTGAGGTTGCTTCCATGTCTTGGTTATTGTAAATAGTGCTGCAATGAACACTGGGGTGCATAGGTCTTTGAAAGTTGTAGTTTCCTCAGGATAGATGCCCAGGAGTGGGACTGCTGGATCATATGGTAGTTCTATATTTAATTTTTAGGGTACCTCCACACTGCTCTCCATAGCCGCTTACTGGTGCTTCTTAAATCCCCAGCCACGTCAGTTTAGCCTGATGGGAGGATGTGGCTGGTGCTTGGTAGATGCAGGAATCCATGAAGATGTGAATCCCTGGAATTGCCTGTCAGGGTTCCTGCTGAAGGGCCTGCTCCCTGCCAGCTGGGTCTCCCGGTCCCTGGCCAGACCCAGCTGGATCAGGACATTCCACAGGCAGGCCAGAGTGACCAATGACCTGGGGAGGAAGCATGAGTTGAGTCTAGATCCTGAGATTTTGGAACTGGGATGCTGTAAGAATGGTCGGTAAGAAGGGGTCATGGGAAGTGGGCCATCATGGAGATACCCAGGACTGGGCCAGCAGGAGGCCAGTGGCAACAGAGTTAAAAAAGGGGAAGAGAGAGGGAGTCAGAGACAGGAATCCTTAACTCCCACGGCTACCGCGGTTTCCCTCCTTGGTGCCCAGGTGCGGCTGTTCCAACCACTACTTTCATTTCCTGTACTTCCGACATCTTGGGCCCCTGTGGACCCTGGATAGATCGCCCCTCCCAGGACCAGCTGACCCCAGAGAGAGTGGATACCTCACTGTGAGAATGTGCTTTTCCAGTGCAGACTGACCAATCTGGAGCCCACACCCTGCTCACCTCCTCCATCAACTCCAGGTTATTATCCACCTGCCCTCATCACCCCTAGGCAGGTACCAAACAACTTCCCCAAGCCCACTGAGATGGTTCAAATTAGCCATTCCTAAACCTACTTCTCCTGCCTCCTCTGCTGCTTTCTAGGGAGACCACAGCCAAGGCTCCTGCCCACAGTTTTTCCTTCTCCCCTCTGCCTCCTGACCAACCCTGGTACTTCCCTGTGTGGCCCTGCAGAGCCAGACATGCCCCCTTCCCTTGGGATCGGTGAACATAACAAACTGGCTTTTCAACAGCAGTTATCACCTGATCTGGTGGCCTTGCCACACCTAAACAGTGATAAACCCTGTACTGTAGACAGACTCTACCCTCACCCCCTTTCAACTTTGGTGTCTTGCCAGACACATGTTGGGGTTACACCCTCCCACCTCCCTTGCCATGAGGTGGGGCTTTTCACTGGCTAGGCCAGTGGGCAGTGGGCACCCATGTCATTGCTAGACGGAGCAATTGATTGCTGGAGGGAGACCCTCTGGCTCTGTCCGTTCCCTCTGCCACTGCAGTAAAGTGTCCATCCCATGGGGTCCCTGGAAGACACCACAGGTGATGGACACAGAGAGTCTCCTGGACTCCAGCAGATTACACGTGAGCAGACATAGTATACCTTTGAGGAGTAGTACCTTTGAGTAGTAGTACCTTTGAGGAGTAGTAGTGAGTAGACATAGGGTACTTTTGTGATGCAAAGCCACTGGGTTGAAGCTGCTTGTTACTGTACCGTAACCCAGGCCATCTAACACATTAGAGACTGATCCATACATTTGTGACAAATTCCCTCTAATGTACATTGGTCCAAATAGGTCCCTGTGACTTGCATCCAAAATATCCTGGAAAAGCACACTCAGTGGGCCACAGGAGGAGGTGGTTATTAGGACTGGTACTGCCACCTTGGAGCCCTGGGTGCTTCATTGGGTCATGGGGTCCCCTTTGCCTCCAATTCTTCACCTATAAAAAATAGGACACTGCCTCCAAAGCTGTTGTTAAGTCTAAAGGGATTATTAGTAATTGTTCTAATCACTTGACACATATCACCTCATTTACCTGCCATCGATGGGATGGCCATCAGTATCACACAGCCAATACCATCAGTATCAGCACAGCCAATACCATCAGTATCAGCACAGCCAATACCATCAGTATCAGCACAGCCAATACCATCCATAATGCAAGCGAGCGGTACCACCCAGTACCATTCACTATAGCACAGGTAACGTATAACTTGATGCCTGGAGCCAGGGGAAATCTCTATGGGTGGGGCAGAGTGGGAATGTTCTGGGTGTATTGTGAAGATAGAGGTGGCAGATTGTATTTTGTGAAGACAGCCCCCCCCCCATTTATGCTGCTCTGCTGTTCTGTCATGCATCCCTGCCCCCATCCCTCCCCCACCCCTGGCAGGAAGCAGAGGCCAATCCCCATGCCCTTAAATGTAGGCAGGCTCATGACTACTTTGTCTAATAGGATATAACAAAGAGCAGTGCAGCGACTGGACCTAAAAGATTGCATCATTCCCTTCTTTATGCAGACTTTCCACCTTGGGGCTGCCATGCTCTGGGGAACCCAAGCCCCATGGAGAGGCCAGGAATGGGCTGCGGTCAACAGTGTTGGTCTCTGGGTCTTCCTGACTAGACACCAGACACGTGAGTGAAGATGTCTCCAAATAACCCCATCCCCCAGGCAGTGCATCACCCTGGCCTCTGAGCCTCCCAGCCATGGTCCCAGACACCACAGGGCAGAGATAAGCTGTCCCTACTAGGCTCTGTCCCAACTCCTGACCCACAGACTCTGTGAGGGTATGAGAATGATTGTCCTTCCAAGTTAACAAATTTGGGGGTCAGGGGTTATGCAGCCATTGCATCTGAAGCAGAGGCAAAGCCAACAGGATGAGCCGAGGGGCTGGGTGGCAGAGCAGTGGTCATGCCCCGAGCTTTGTCCATCTCTGGAGCGGAGGCCATGGACTTCCAGGTAGAGCCTCCCACTGGGCAGGTGCATCAGCAGTTTGCAATTCAGAGCTAGAGTCTTATAAGATTGCAGGTCATCATCAGAAAGTGAGGTTAGGAGGAGGTCATTTAGAAATTTGGTGCAGCTAGAGAAGAGGCCAATCTCCTGGGCAGAAATGCATATACACATCACCAACACCCTGCAGGAATGTCCACACAGCACTCTTCATAATGGCCCCAAAGTGGAAATAATCCAGTTGCCCATGCACAATAGACAAGTAATAAATTGTAGTCTGATTTGATAATAGTACAAAGGAAATCTCTCACTACACAGAGCAACATGGCTTAATCTCCCAGATATAGGGTAAGTGGGGGGGGGGAAGCCAGCAGAAAAGCATATCTGCTTTATGGTTACCTTCACATGAAGTTAAAAAACAAAAACAAAAATAGGTGAAACAAACTGATTGTCATAGAAGTCAGAAGGTGGTAAGAAGGCTGGGGTTCTGATGGCTGGAAGGGACACTGGGAGACACCTGGCTGCTGGAAGTGTCCTGGAGCATGGCCCTCCTCGTGCTGACACAGGTGCACTCACTTCGTAAACATTCATCAGGCTCTAGAGTGCATGCACTGCCCTGCCTATGTTACATTTCCCTTTAAAAATAACCCATAAAAAATCCCCAATGTGCCCCATGCAGGTGGCCCCATGCATCACATCAGGATTTCTGTCACAAAGCTGGAACAAAAGGCAGCCGTATACGTTCATTCTCCGAACATTGATTTAGCCAGAATCTCCCTTCCCCAGGACCCGGCTTTCTCTTGAAGAGAGATTGTTCTTTACGCCCCTCAACTGGGTGGTAATGAGGCCCAAGACCCTATAAATAAAGCACATCTCCCTTCTAGCAAGCTTGGTAATCTCTGCACCACGGTCCTATAATATCTTTGCTGATTAAAATTCATTCAACTGAGAATTAAATACAATCGCTGATGCCTCACTGCATTTTCATAAGACGTTTTTCATTTGTATCAATGCCTTAAGATTGATCAAAATGAGACATTCATTAAATAATTCTTAATTAAAGTTTCAAGAAAGGTATAATCAACTCACTTTAATTACGACATAACTTTACCCCGTCATTTTTATCACATACCTCATTGTGGCATGGATGGTTTTCCATCAGTGATGGGGGAGCAGCATCTTACGGACCAGGACGAAGGGTACCAGCCAGGACACATCTGAAGAGTGAACTGGCTTAAAAGGAGAAGACCTGACAGCCTCACACTTGAAAATTAAGAGGGTAAGATGTGATATTGCAATAGGTTTGGTGGGGAAATTGCCACCCAGAGTCCTGGGTCCAGCCCTAGAAATTGCAGGTGTCACCTCTGTAAGAGACTGTCCCTGATCACCTATCCAAGTCCTCCTTAATCTCTGTGGTTTTAACACGAGCCAAGGGTAATAGAGGCTTAATGGTAACAGAAACAAGTTCTGGCAGGAAGCAGGTGCCAGACAGAGTTCTCCATCCACCCCCCACCCCCGACACCTGTACACCACCCCCTACCCTCGATACCTCAGTCCATCCCGCTGGTCCGGGAATGGGTCTGGACACACCCACCAGACTGAGGTGCATCGCACAGTCAGTTGATGTTCCTTTTTGGTAGACAAACACTGGGAGAATAAGCATCTTCCAGAACCAAACAACCCTCTTGGCTCAGAGAAGCCAAGATGGTAAAAGAAACAAATAAAAGTACATTTACTACAAAAGTCATCCTAAGCTTATGACTCTGGAGACCTGGATTCCAAAAGCCTGCCCTCCTCTGTGCCTCTATAGAGCCTGGTATCTCTGATCCACACGGACCTGGATGGAAAGGGACTTCTTTGAAATGAGCTTAATTTGTGCATTGTTCTCCTCTGGAGCCTTTTGGTTGAATGGGGTCCCAACATTTCTCAGATCACTTTTGAGCAGCTTTGTAGTTACCTTTGCTTGCTTAGGTGTTTTTATTGTCATTGTTTCTCACGGATCCTCACTATGTTGGGACTGTTTAGGGGAGGGGTCCTGAACTACAACCCATCCAGTTAGGGCTAAGTTTAGAGTTAGGGTCAGGGTTAGGAGTAGAAAGGAGGGCGTGGGGAGGGAGAGATGGAAGGAAGAAGGAGAGCAGGCTTGTCCACTAGCCAGAGGCAGAGCTGAGTGAGGAACCTGGTTGCCTGGCTGTGGTCTAGACCTCATTTCACTGCCGAACATCTGGGATCCTCAGGCCCTTCTTAGAGAATATGGGCTTGAACGGACCTTGACAATGAAAAAAGTCTGGACCACCAGGACCAGGCAGCAGCAGGCACCTGGCTGCCGTGTGTCAACTTCTAAAGTTCCCAGAAGCCCCAGGGCTCTCTCTGTCTCTCCCCTTCTCCTTTTCTTTCTCTCTTTCCTCACATTTTCTGAGACCTTTTCTCAGCCAGAAACATGTACCCAGAGCCTCACAAGGAAAGCACTGCCTTTGGCCTCATGGACCTCAGACCAGAGATGTCAGAGGGACCTGTAGTTCCACCCAAGCAGGAGATGACAGCTCCTCCCTGGAGGGGCTCCAGCCTCTCAGCTCTAACTTGCCCCCACACTGACGCTCACAGCTGCTCCCCCAAGCCTCCTGGCTCTCAAAGGAAAGATCCCTAATAAGTGTATCTTTTTTGACAGGGACGTCAAACAGGCTGTAGGGAGTGACAGCCATCACTACAGGAAACTTCAGGATTTACTTTTCTCGGAAAACTCAGGATGGAGACATTGGGAAGCAAGGAAGATAGAAGGTACACAGAACAGCCAGGATTCCTTCTGGGCTGATGATTTAATGGTCCTTGGTTTTCTTCTTAAAACACACACACACAGATAAGATTTGTCTGACCTGATAGCACCATTTCTTCTGAATACCCCACAGTTTGTTCACCGTCGTGCTCCTTAGCACAAAAGATTCCTCTCTCTGTTTCAAAGTCACCTGTGCCTCGGCCGTCCTGAGCTGTATCTGGTGAATGTTGATAAGGGGCATGTGCCAGCCCCCCTGGGTGGGGCTCGTGCTGGTTAAATATGTTAGGAGAGATTATGAGAGTTTTGACAACACTTCTAAGAGGCTTATGTGTCAGTTTCACCTTTCGCCAAACATCTGTTATGAGGATTTAGATAAGATGTCTCCTGAATGATGTCATAACCCCACCCATCACCACCTCCCCCCCGGGGGGGGGGGGGGAATAGAGGAACAATATCAGTGCGGAAGAGTCAAACTTTTGGGGGGGTGTTAAGATCTCAGCTCCACACGAAAGAATTTGGCCATGTGACAAAAGGTCAGCCCACGATGGTGCCTGGGGCTTCAGCACACACTCTGACAAGCCTGTCTATGGCCACTGCACACCTGGGCCTGGGTCCAAGCAGAGCTTGGAGAACTGGGGTCGGATGTAGGAGTGAACTCGGGACCATCCCTAGCAGACTGCATTCGGGCAGCTCCATACCCTTGGCTGTAACTGCAGCACCCTCTCACTGTGGACGGCCCCATTCCCTGCCCTGGGCTTGGCCACAGGACAAGCTCTGGCCAATGGCATGACGGTAAATGATCAGTAAGCAAAGTCTTGAAAGCACTTTAGCCATTGGACTGGTGGCTCTGATACCCCCTCATACCCAGGCCAACCTGTGGTCCCTGGCCACGTGAGGAGCTGAGCCCCCGCCAACATGGGCAAACCCAACACAGCCCAGTGCACTGTATTAGTCACAGTTCCTTAGGGAAGCAGAACCATATAGAGCTGGAGATAGATGGAAACACTTGTTTTCCTATCTATAATATATACATACACCTCTATCTATCAATATTTGTATTTTACAGATATGTGGAAAGAGAATCCTTATAAGGAATTGGCTTATCCATTATGGAGGCTGAAGTCCTATGAGCTGTTGTCTGCAGGCTGGACAAGCAGCAAAGCTTGTGGTGAAATTCAAGTCTGGAGTTCCCGTTGTGGCTCAACAGTAACAAACCTGACTAGTATCCTTGGGGATGTGGGTTTGATCCCTGGCCTCACTCCATGGGTTACGAATCTGGCATTGCCATGAGCTGCAGTGTAGGTCAAAGATGTGGTTCAGATGCCATAATGCTGTGGCTGTGTCATAGGCCAGCAGCTGCAGCTCCAATTCAACCCCTAGCCTGGGAATTTCCATATGTGCCCCCCTCCCCCCCAAAAAAAATTCAGTCCAAATCTGAAGACCTGAAACCAGGAGCATGGAGGGCAGGAGACCGATATCCCAGCCCTGCAGTCAGACAGAAAATTCAATCCTGCCCAGTCTTCTCATTCTTTTCACACCCTCAGTCAATTGCCTGATGCCACCCACACTGGGGAGGGGACTTTACTCAGTCTGTGGTCCACATGGGATCCCTCAAATGCCATTGCCCAGAGTCGAAAACAATAAAACAAACAAATGGAGCTGCCATCAAATGGGACCTTGCTGGGAAACATCCTCACAGATACAGGCTGAAGACGTTTGGCCAGCGGTCTGGTCCCCGCCCCCGCCCCCAACTCCTGGTCAAGTTGACACACAAAACTGACCATCCCCCTCCCTGAACCCCACAGAAACAGGAGAAAGGTGTGGTCCTCGAAGCACAGCCCTACAGCTTGTGATCCCTACATGGCAAGAAGGAGTGAAAATGCTTACCACTCCTCCAAGACTCGGTGTGGGCCAGGCTCCATTCTAAGAGCTGTAAAACCCCATTGGATTGAATGGACTTGGGCAGATGAGAAAGGTTGTAATGGCTTTCACAGGTGAGGAAATGGAGGCACGGAGAGGTTAAGTCACTCATCCAACAAACATCACGGTAACCAAGAAGTGGTGAAGGCGAGAACTTAGGCTGAGAAAATGCAACTCTGTATCACATGCAAGCAAAGTCCCGTTACTGTTACAGCCAAAAACAAATGGCGGCGTTAGTGTTAATACCATCAGTAATGCTCTCAGCACAGTATCACCAAGGCAATGAGTATACTAATAGTAACATCATTAACGGTGTTATTACTATTACTATAAAGGTATTTAGATATGAGAAATCCTTTCAAGCAAAGGAATTGCATGGCACAAGCTGTTGTGTGTGATCAAAGCAAGGTTTACTTTTCCTCTAAGTTAAGGCACTTGTCCCTCTGCCCGTCCATAAACGACTAAACCTTGCACCAGCCCTGGCCCACAGCAAGCATTTCATTCAAGATAGTAAGGTGATTGTATATCTGCCTGCAGAGGGTGGGATTAAGGCAAGACTGTGACTGTTTACAAGATAAAACTGAGGGTCTCTGTCGGGGTTGGGACTAGGGTGAGGCAAATGAGACCTGGCAGGGAGGACACTCTCTGGAGGAGCTTACACCTGCATGATGGCCAGCGCAAGCAGCCCTGTCCTCTCCAGTGATGCCAGGAGGTCCCAGCCCTGCTCTATTCAGAGTCAACAGTCAACCTCACATGAGAGGAGCTCCAGCTAACACACTAATCTACCTAGTTTTCCTTTTCTTTTCATTTTTCCTTCCTTCCTTCTTCTTTCTTTCTTTCTTTCTTGCTTGCTTGCTTGCTTGCTTTTTCTTTCTTTCTTCCTTTTTTTCAGCCACACCCACAGCATATGGAATTTCTCAGGCCAGAGCCAGAATCCTAGCCGCATCTGTGACCTACACCACAGCAGCAATGCTAGATCCTTATCCCACCATGCTGGGCTGGGGATTGAACCAGCAATGCCACAGACAAGCCTCATCATTAACCCACTGCACTACAATGGGAACTCTTACCTGGTTTTTCCACTCCCTGATATCTGAAGATGGGTGGACTAGGCAGTGACCTAGATGCTGGTTGAAAATAAGCAGCAAGACTGTATGCCGTATTTGCTGCCTTCCTGCAGGCAGATAATCCAACACAGGTATCCACCCCCAAATACTCCCAAGTAGGATTTTCCAGAATAAATCCAACTTCTCTTCGCTGTAAATATTCTTATTTATTCTTCTACAAAGGACACGTGCCCAGCTGAGGAGGGGGGGACCTTATTTAATCTTTAAACATGCTTTCAGGGAAACTAGCCAGTGTATAAGACAATTTTACTGAGTAGAAATTATACCTGCTCTCAAGAGGGGGAAAAAATCTTTGCTTTCCATTTCATGGCACCAAACACCCTGAAGAACACCGCTGTCATTTAATGAAAAGGAAGAGGAGAGGCTCACATATGCACAACACAAACTGATGACTTAATGGATACGTGCACAATCCACATGGAAGAACGCAGCTCTCTGGCTGAGTTAAGTGCGGAGGGCGGTGTTGTGCTGAGTGGCCTGTTTCCTAATCAGTCCAAGTCCTTTGTTCCTGGTCTAAAGTGCATCTGGGAAAGAAATGCATCTACGTGTTCTGCCCCTGCCACTCCAGATGGTGATGCACGACCAGAGGAGATGATTCCACAGGGGAGGGAGGAGCAGCCAAGGAACAGAGGCTCAGCGAGGGGGGTTGGGAAAGGGAGAGTGAGGTTACCTCTGAAAGGGGAAGGTGTGGTCCAGACCTTTGGCGGAGGTCCTCTGCAGGGCAGAGTGGCCAGCAGCTCGCCCCCGGCAGACACTGCTTCTCCCTCTTCCCACATTGAAAGACAGGTGTTTGGGTTGACGTAGATACATGACTACATATAAAAGGGATAACCAATGCGGACCTGTATCGCTGTATATACGGTACAGTGAATAGTGTATGTATACTGTACAGCTCAGGGAACTATACTCAATATCTTGTAATAACCTACAGAAAAAAGAATGAATAGTATATTCACATATTCATTCACATACATTCATTTTCAAGATAAAAGAATATATATCTTTATACATATATATATACCCACACACCCCTGAATCACTTTGCCATAGACTCAAAACTAACACCGCATTGTAAATCAGCTCTACTTCAAGGAAAATAAGAAGAAATGCAGGTCCCTCTTCTGGCCCCCTGCGCAGTCAAGACCCCAGAAGCATAAGTTTGCTTCTTGACAATGACTCTAAACCCAACGCTGGGACCCCAGAATGTCCACCATCCACGTCAGAGCCAAACCCAGAGGACAACATGGCATCAGCATAGCTCCTATTTTTCTCTTTAATGACACAGAAAGTCTTTATGTAGCACTGTCGGAGGAAAGCAGACTGGGCTGAATGGGCAGTTGGGCCTCGGCCACACAAGAGGCATGAGTGAAAATCACAGGATACGCTGAGCCAAAGGGCAGCTCTGGCTGCTCCGGTGGTTAAGACTGCTACATGTTTTCTTCGGGTGTTAAAATGCTTCCCCACAATTAGCTTATAGGACTTTAGGATGCAAATAAGTCACTCAACACCACCAGCGGGTATTTAAGGAAAGAAAAAAAGCTAACTGGCGTTCAATCCTAGATGGTTAAGAGAAAGGGGAGAAAGAAATCGGGAGTTTGGGATTGACAGATACACACCACTATATATAAAAATCATAGCCAACCAGGACCTCCTTATAGCACAGGGAATCATACTCAATATCTTGTAATAACCTATAAGGGAAAAGAATTTGAAAAAATATATATAGGTATGTACAAAGGAGCCACTTGGCTGCACACTTGAAACTAACACAACCCTGTAAATCCCCTATAGTTCAATTTTTAAAAAAGAATATGAGAAATAAAAATTTCTTTTAATAATAATAAAAAAGACGGGAGTTCCTGTCGTGGCTCAGCAGGTTAGGAACCTGACTAGTATCCATGAGGATGCAGGTTCAATCCCTGGCCTCGTTCAGTGGGTTAAGGATCTGCTGTTGCTGTGAGCTGTCGTGTCAGCTGCAGATGCTGCTCAGATCCCAAGTTGTGGTGGCTGTGGTGGTGGCCGGTGGCTACAGCTCCCATTCACCTCCCAGCCCAGGAATTTTCATATGCCGCAAGAGCACCCCTAAAAGAGCAAGATAATAATAATAATAATAATAATAATAAAGAGACAGCGCTCCAGAGACAGAGGTGAGTAAGATGACTCAAGGGGAACCGCAACCCATGACAAGACTTCTCGACAGGAGGCCTGAATTTGAACCACAGTAGCATCGAGAGAAACCAGCTTTCAGCCAGAAGAAAACCTCACAAAGTTCACCCTCATTATGTGTTTTATTTATTTATGTATGTATTTTTTGTCTTTTTGCCATTTCTTGGGCTGCTCCCGCGGCATATGGAGGTTCCCAGGCTAGGGGTCTAATCGGAGCTGTAGCCACCAGCCTATGCCAGAGCCACAGCAACGCGGGATCCGAGCCGCATCTGCAACCTACACCACAGCTCACGGCAACGCCGGATCCTTAACCCACTGAGAAAGGGCAGGGATCGAACCTGCAACCTCATGGTTCCTAGTTGGATTCGTTAACCACTGCGCCACGACGGGAACTCCCATTATGTGTTTTAAAAGATTTCTATAACTCCAGGTCCTTTCTGTGAACAGTCTGGGGACAAAAATTGTTTCTAAGAGGGGTTGACATACGGTCACTTTGGGGAGAATTATTTAAAAACTATAGGTCCCGGGAGCCTGCTCTTTGAAGGACAAGAAGGAAGAGCAGAGCGTGATCCCTCCCACGAGTGGGGACCTTGTAGTCCCACTTGACGAGAGCAGAGACCAGAGTCACAGCACCCTGCTCCCCCCGCCCCCGCCCTCCTGCCAGGAAAGCTACCGACGTCTGACTTCCAGCAGGAAACCCCCCCCCACCCGGGAGAGAAAGCGAACCATCTGGCAAACTAGAGAACACCAGCTCCGAGTGATCAGGGCGGAGACGCGTCTCCTGCTGGAGAGGTGAGCTGGAAGTGGAGGCGTCCCTGTATCATATCACATGAATTGCTCAAGGCTTATCCAAGCCGAGGCAGAGAAAGTGTTTTTGGCAACCACCCAACTCTGCAAAAATGCAAGCTCTCCAGGAGGAAGGAGAGAATGGAGAGGAATCTAACATGACTCCAGGAATCCTTACAGAGCTGAGGAGCTTCGAGATGGTACACACCCTACCACGGGAAGCCCACCTCAAAGTGAGCTGCTGTTTTCTGTTCCCCTCTGTTTAAGAACACTTATTTCAGAGCCACATTTTTGGTCTCTCATCCTAGCCTGGGCTGAGACACAGGACAATTGGCACTGGTTAAGGATGCCTGGTGGATTAGACTCTCAACTCCAAAAGTCCCTCTGCTGCCCCACACTGTGTCTACAGGGTGGAAATGAAGACAGCCTCTCCCTGCCCCTCCACAGCCCCTGGTGGGAGGAAGTCACCACGCCCAGGACTCCATAGGAAGTGCCACGGCGGCATGTTGCATCATCCTGGCCCTTGCTGGCTCTGACTGGGCAGATGTGGTTGCTGGACCAGTGCACAGGTGACTTATGGCTTATAAGTTACAACTCATGACAAAGCATGAAGGATGAGCTGAACCCGTGAGGCTCCTCACTCAGCCCTGGTGATGGGAACCAGGTGGTCATCCTCTGACAGCAGCATCTGATGGTGTTTCCAGAGGCTCTGAGAGCAGATCCTGAGAAGTGGGCTGTGGGGGCCCAGAAGGCAGAAGGCATGGGGACAAGGAAGCAGAAACCATCGCAGGAGCCCTGGAGAAAGGACCAGGCAGAGATGGCAGAGAGAAGTGGAACAGTCAGCACTTCTGCCTGGATCTCAGATGACAAGTCTGTGCCGGACATGCGCACCTGCTCATGAAAATAAACAAAGAGCAAACCCCCTGCAAATAGGAAATTCAAAGTGGAGCCACTTGGGGAGTAAATGTGATACAGCAGAAGCCATCCTGCCAGGGGCTGAGCCGGCTCTCCAAGCCCAGGGACCATAACCAAGGAATGCGCAGGGCTGTGTCCTTCCAGAGGCTCCAGGGACAAGTCCCTTCCCCTGCCTCCTCCAGCTTCTGGGGCACCCACAGTCCTTGCTTGGGGCCCCATCCAGGAGTCACCTCTATTTCTACCTCTGCTTCCATAGTCATCCATCATCACATAATCCCTCAGGTCCCCTCAGGATCATGTGATGGCACTGCCTTCCAGCCCACCTTAGATAAGCCAAAATCATCTCTCACTTCAAGGGCATGCATGCCATCTGCAAAGTCCTTCATGCCACATCAGGTCCAGTTGTGGAGTGTGAGACTTGCCCATTTCTGGGAAAACCCCTATTCTGCCATCCCTCCAAAGCCTGCAGACCCCCTCTTTGCTCACTGACGCTTATGTAAATGTGGCATGAAGGTAAAATAACATGAATGAGAAATCTGAGGTCCTCCTTCATGTGCAAGGGCTCGGAGCTGGTGAAATGGGGACACAGAACTCAGCCCTGGTCCCTCACCCCACCCTAACCAGCACATCGCTGTCTGAGCTGTCATTTAGATCCTACGTGAGAAGGGCAGAGTCCACCCTTGCCTGCAGTGCCTGGTACTGCAGCTGTGAGCAAGACATTTCCAGAATATATTCTCAAAGCAAATCAATGCAGTGATCATTCAATATGGCCAAGGTCTGAGGAATTCAATAAAAGTTTAACTGGAGAATCAATTTTCACATTCAGGTTTGGACCTGAGACTATGCAAACTGTAGAAGTTGCCATGGTTCTGGGGAGGCTCCGTTAGCTAAGCTGGCAAAGCCATGGGCACCACCCCACAACCCCAGGCATCATGAGACTGAGGCCCTCACGAGAGCCGTCCAAGCTCAGTTGTCACTCTGCTGCTCTCCACTATCCTTGATTAAATATTCTTTTTAAACTTTTTCTATATATTGTATGTTATGTGTCTTCCCCCAACCAGAAGGTGAGCAGGTGAGCAGGTGAGCAGGAAGCCAGTCCTCTGGTTCTTCACTGTGTCTCCACATCTTAGGCACATAGTAGGTGCTCAATAAATATTTATTGGAAAAGGGAAGGAGGGAAGGAAGGAAGGAAGGAAGGAAAGGAAGGAAGGATGGAGGGAAGGAAGGAAGAAAAATATAAGCCTCTTCTTCCCAATCAATCTTAACCACAGATGTAGAAAGCCCTTTTGGGCCTGATGCAGTATGAATGTCCTGGGAGAGGCAGTGCTTTAAAAGTTCCTCAGTCTCACCCAAGTGTGTGAGTTCTAGAACATTCCCAGAGTATATAAGATGACATTCAAGGTGGAGAGAGTCCCAGGACTCAAGGCGCCCTGCTTGATATGGCTGAGGATCAGCTCTGCCCTTGGGTCCACACTTTGCTCCCTGCACCTGCCTAGGCTCTGCTCCATGGGATTCAGGGCAAAAGCTGTTGGGAGGAAGTTAGGCAAGTGCCATGATGCTTGCCCCGTGTAGAGCAGACCACAGGAACTGAGTTGGTCAGTCTGCACAGCCTGCTTTCCAGGGGACTGTTATAATATTCCCATTTTGCATCTGAATAAACAGAAGCATGGAGAGTTAAGAAAAGTTGCCTGGGGAATTCCTATTGTGGCCCAGCAGAAACAAAACCACTAGCGTCCACGAGGATGGGGGTTTGTTCCCTGGACTCTCTCAGAGGGTCTAAGGATCCAGCATTGCCATGAGCTGTGGTATAGGTCACAAACGTGGCTCAGATCCTGCATTGCTGTGGCTGTGGCATAGGCTGGCAGCTGTAGCTCTGATTTGACCCCTAGTCTGGGAACTTCCATATGCTGCAGGTGTGGTGCCCCTCCCCCAAAAAAGGAAGTGTAGCACGTGGAAACAAAAATCTTGGGAGTTTCCTGACGGCCTAGTGGGTCAAGGATCCAGCATTGTCACTGCTATGGCTTGGGTCGAGTCTGTGACACAGGTTTTATCCCTGGCCTGGGAACTTCCACATGTCATAGGCATAGCCAAAAAATATCTCTCCAACCTCTCCAGTCCTCCACTGGGGATAGACTTAAGGCTTTCCTTCCTTCTCTCCCCAAACCTTGGGCTTGGGAAGAATTTCTTATGGGGTCTCAATCTGGAAAGTAAGTTTCCTTCCATGCCTCCGTTTTCAGACACAAGACAGCATAAGCAAAGGCATCAACTACACACAGAAAACGTTTTTGACTATAAAGCTAATTACTTACAACTTGTACTTAAGATGCAAAAAGTGCCCATTTCCCAGCTCAATGACCCATTTTATGTGCTGCTGCGGGTGCCCTCATGTCAATCCCTGCAAATGTGCAGATGCACCAAAAGGGTTGGTCCACATCATTTTCTCACGTCCCTGCCACACTTTACAAGCCCATAAAAGTCATGCCAAGATAGCCTGGAAGAAAACTCTGATTCCCATCCTGATGGGGACATAAACTGCGCGCCCAGGTTGATGAGGCTGCCACGTGTCCTCATTTCAAACAAATCATCCGCAGATTTGGAAAGCCATGATGGCCCTGTCTGACTTAGTGACCATGGTCAAGTTCATCTGGATGAAACCTGTTCTTCTTCTCATGATCCTTAGTCCCGTTTGAAGACAGAGCTCTTGGCAAAGAGAAAACATATGACCGGAAGGAACAGCTGGGTGTATACGAATCAATATTATTGTTAAATAAAAATCTATAAATAAAAATATAAAAATCTATAATGCAGAAACTTGTGTTTCGTGATCCAGACTTGTATGCCTAAGACATACTGAAAAGGAGATGCTTTGCACAGATTTCTTCTGATGAAGAGTCAAAATGGACCAGCTAAGAAAAAATGTGATTAGGAAAGAACTCTATCATGTATTGGGATCTATTGGTGACATGTTTTCTAATCTAAGCTTATAAAGTGAACCTCCCTCAGGGTCCCCACTGTGGTACAGTGAGTTAAGAATCCGACTGCAGCCCCAGGTTGATCCCTAGCCTGGTGCAGTGGGTTAAAGTATTCAGCATCACTGCAACTGCAGCATAGGTCACAGCTGCAGCTTGGATTCAATTCCTGGCCCGAGAACATCCATATGCTGCAGGTGCACCCATAAAAAATGACATTAAAAATGAAATTAAAAATAAATAAATAAAGTGAATCTTCTTCTGTACACCTATCATTTCCTGAATTCCCCCAATCCTCCCAGGAGTTGAGATATTCCAGCTGCCATCAAGCTGGAAAAAGTAGGAAGTGATCATGCCAGATTCAGTATCTGATGCCAATTCAAACACATCAGCTTGATCAGGAAAGTGCTGATATAACTGCTCTCACATCGCATTACCTGCTCGCAGCTCCCTTCAAGCATCACTGATTCTGTAAAAGAGTATGCCCTGCATTGCCCACAGAGAGCTTCCTGCTATTTGGATCCAGGGAGAGTTTAATCCTAGCAACCTGAACACAGTATCTGATACAGACAATGTCTCCACATCTTTGGCTACTTGGGAGGAAAGCAAAGACGTCGCATCGGTTACACTGCTCTGCGATGATGGTGAGTAAACAGCCGAACCTGTGATGAAGGTTTTTCCCTGAGAAGGAAGCATTTAAAACAAACTCAACATTGAGAATCCAGGGAGGGTCAAAATTCATTCCTTTACCCAAATCGTTTTGAGTGCCAATCTATGTCACTCCTTACTTGTCAGAAGCAGACTATAATATTAGGATGGGGATAAGTGCTGTTATTAGATTAATACAAGCATTTATTGACAGCTGTGTGCCAGCTGCTTTACTAAGCATTTTGCATGCACCACTGAAACTTCAAAATAACTCCAAACATTTGTGCTATTACTTTGCCCACTTACTGATGAGAAAACAGAGACATGGAGACCTTAAGTAACATATCCAAGGTCTTAAATGACGAGTGGCAGGATCGAAATGCGCACCCAGGCAGCCTGCCTTCCAGAGCCACACCCAGGCAGCCTGCCTTCCAGAGCCACACCCAGGCAGCCTGCCTTCCAGAGCCACACTCTGTGCAGACCATGTTCTGATGAATAAGGCAAGGACTTGGTCTTCAAGCCACTTGCATCCTAAATGGGGGGAGAAGACTTTTGTAAAAGCCGTTATAAGGAGACTTTCCTTTCTGGTGGATAAAATAAGAGACAGGTGTTCACTCTGTGCTGAAGCAAACAGAAAATGGAAAAAGACACAGCACACTGATGTTAAGATGCCCAACATCAACAGTGAAGGCCCTTGGTCCCCGGAGAGACGGGAAGCAAACAAGGTGACCCCTCATGCTTGACCCAGCTCTATGTGTGCTGTGAGGCCTGGCAGACTCCTTGACTGAAGAGACAGAGCTGAGAGTCCAGGGAAACCACAACAGCTAGGGTTTGTAAGGCAGAGTTCCAGAGAGGAGAGAGAAGCCCAGGGAGAACCTTGGGATCTGAAGAAGCCCCTTGAGCATTCAGCCAAGTACTAATGAGCCCACGGGTGAGAGGAGACCACCCAAATCCAGGGATTAAAATGACCCCCAAAGAGCAGAGCCAATTGTGCAGAGCTCACACAGGGCCAAGTGTAGTGTGTGTTCCGACTTCCAGATTCATGGAGTGCTGCATAGACTACTCAAGAAGGTTTTGTCCTCATAGTGGGGAATAATTGCCCCCCTAATGTGAGGACTGCTTGGGTCCCTCCAAACAAATCTTTTTTTTTTTTTTTATTTTATTTTCCTACTGTACAGCAAGGGGGTCAGGTTATCCTTACATGTATACATTACAATTACAGTTTTTCCCCCACCATTTCTTCTGTTGCAACATGAGTATCTAGACATAGTTCTCAATGCTATTCAGCGGGATCTCCTTGTAAATCTATTCTAGGTTGTGTCTGATAAGCCCAAGCTCCCGATCCCTCCCACTCCCTCCCTCCAAACAAATCTTAACAGCAAGATCATAAACCATCAAACTCTTTCCAAAGAATTAACTGTGTTCCAGAGCAAAGCTCAATAACGTTTGCAGGAAAACAAAAATATGCAGCAACCAACATAAGCAAACCCACAATGCCCAGCATTCAATCAAAGCAAATAAAAAGGAAAAATGCAACCAAGATGAGGATAAAATCAATCCATCAGAGTCACAGCAGCCCTGACACAGCTATTCAGTCTGGTAGATGTGGACTTTTAAAAAGCTACTATAACTGTATGGGGGTGAGGAGGGGAAGAGTAGTAAAAATATTTGAAGAGATGATGGCTGAAACTTTCCAGACTCAAGGAAAACTGTAGACCCACATATCCGAGAAACTCAACAACTCCCAAGCACATACAACAGAAACCTCACCAAGGCACATCACAAACAAATTGCTCAAAACCAGGGATAAAGAGAAAATCTTAAAAGCAGCCAGAGAAAAGGATGCCTTAAGTACAGAAAAATAAAGATCCAGATGACTGAGGATTGCTTGTCAGAAACAATGCAAGTGAGAAGACAGGGGACAACATCTCTAAATTACTGAGACAACAAAAAAACAAACAAACAAACAAACAAACCAAAAACCCCTGACTACCTAGAATTCTGTATCCAGAAAAAAATATCTTTCAAAAAATGACAAGTAAAATAAAATTCTTCTCATATATACAAAAACTGAAAGAAGCCATCGCCAGCAGAACTGCACCACGTGAAATGTTTAAGTCCTTCAGGAAGAAAGAAAATGATTCTGGATGGATATCTAGATGGGAGTAGGAATTAACAGTCCTGGAAACGGACAAGATTAGTTTCTTGGTATTTAAATCTCCTAGCGATATAATTGACTATTTAAACAAAAATAATAACAATGTGTTGTAGGGTTTGTAACATACGTAAAAAGGGAGTGTGCGACAGCAGCAGCAGAAAGGGCAGGAGTGGAGAAATGGAGGTATGACATTGTAACATTTTTATCATACAGGGAGTGATGTGATAACACTTGCAGGCAGGCTGTGACCTTACAGGGATACAGTGTAAAGCCCTCCAAAATACATGGAAATAAAAAAAACCGAAAAGTTGAGTCTAATAATCCAACAAGGTAGAGTCCAAGAAATAATAAATGCTGATTAATTCACAGAAAGGCAGTTAAGGAAGGGGGGAAAAAAGGAATAAGGAGGAAAATGTCACAAATAGCAAAATGATAGCTTAACACCTAATCCTATAGATAATTATGAAATGCAAATGGTCTAAATACACCCAATTAAAAGTGAGAGACTGATAAAGTAGATGAAAAAGAAAGATCTAACTCTTCGTCATCTATAAGAAATTTATATAAAGACACATATAGGCTAATGAATGGAGAACAAGACACACCATGTTAACACTAATGAAAATAAGGCAGAAGTTATATTAATATCAGACAGCATCAATTTCGGAGTAAACAATATTAGTAGGGATAAGAAGGTCATTTCATCATGATAAAGGGGCAATTCATGAAGACAACAGAACAATTCTAAATGCCTATGTGCCTATTAACTGAGCTTCAAAATCCACGAAGCAAAACTCATAGACTGGCAAGGTCTGACATGTCAAAATTCCTATCTCAATAATTGATAGAAAGAGTGCATCAAAAACCGGTAAGGATGTAGAAGATTTGAATCACAATTTCGCCCCACTTGATCTAACTGATGTTTACAGAATACTGTACCCCAAAACAGCAGAAATCCATTCTTTGCAAGTCAGCAAGGGACATATGGCACCTCTATGGGCCATGAAACAAGTATGAACATCTATTAAAGGACTCAAGACATAAAATGCATGTTCTCTGACCAAAATAGAATTAAATTACAAACAAACCACAGTTATATCTTATAAAATCCCCAAGCATTTGCAAGCTAAATAACACACTTCTAAATAACTCATTGGTCAGGGAAGACATAAAAAAGGGAAATTAGGAAGTATTTTGAATGGAAGGAACATGAAAACATCACATGCAAAATCTGAGAGATTCAGATAAATGGTACTTAAGGAGACATTTATAGCACTGAACACCCATATTAGAAAAGACGTCTCAAATTAATGACTTTTAGCTTTCACACTAAAGAAATAAGAATGGTGGTGTCTGCAACTGAAATCAATAACACAGACAAAGGAGGGGATTTATGAATGAGGCTCCCCGAGTTACCCATAGGGCACCTAGGTGGTTATAGGAATTTAATGGTATAATATTCTCAAACCAGGGATTACTGCAGGCTAGAGTTATCAGGATGTAGGAGGCAACTGCACCATGAGTATACATGAAATCACCCATGTGTGATAGTCTGAGAAGAGTGAATAGCTAAGGACCAAGCCCCAGGGGATATAGCCTTTAAAGGGTGGAAGCAAAAGCAGATGCTCATTGGACAAAGAAGAAAGAGTCAGAGTCCAGGGTGAATAGAAGAGAAGGCACAGAGAGCGTTTCAGGCATGAGAGACGGATGGTGTCCAATGCAGCAGGAAGATCCAAGGAGGAAAAGAACATGAGATCCACTTTATCCGGCATTAAGAAGCTCTTTGCAACCTCTCAAGAGTGCTTCAGGAGAGTGCCGAGAAGTGGAAGGCAGTCCAAATTGTTAATAGGGAGCCAGGAGGTTGAGATAGTGAAGGGAGCATTCTTTTGAGAAGTTTAGATAAACAGGAGGGAGAGAAATTGTTAACTCAAGTAGGAAATGTGGAGAAGGAAACATTTCCAAAATGGGAAATGCCTGAGTATGTCTATAGGGAAAGTGGCAGAAGACACTTAAGAGGCAGGGACTGAGGATGAGGGAGGGTGAGTTAGTGATGACCAAGAGTCCAGGAAAAAATACTGCACTGGCTGTACAGTGAAGATCATCGGTGGATCAATGGGCTTTGGCCAGGAGGAGCCATGCATTGTCCTTTGAGATGGAAGAATATAAATGCTTTCAGGGGACTGCAGGCTGGGGAAATTCTCAACCCTTAGCCCCAGATACAAGCTCGTAACACAACTATGGATAGGGAAACTACAACACTAAATTTTACGATATGTGCTCTCAAAGGAAATTGACAATAGACCTCTTTATCTACAGGGAGTCCATGCCAAAACCCTGAATGGACTCCTCAAACCATGGATAGTACCAAGCCCTATATATACTATATTATTTCCTGAACATACACCCCTATGATAAACTTTAATTTATAAATCAGGCATAGTAGTAGATCAACAGCAATAAATAATAATAAAAGAAAATGACTATAAAAATATGCTATAATAAAAGATACAAAATGTGGTCATTCTCTCTCTTTCTCTCTCAAAATACCTTATTGCATTGCATTCACCCTCTTCTTGAGATGGGATGAACTTTACATCCTGGATGGGACAGAGACAGACAGCAGATTCCCTCATGCAACCCAGAATGCCATGCAATTGAAAACATGAAATTATTCTCAGACCCTCAGCTGACCACCCCTGTCATTGAAACCACAGAAAGTGCACGTGCAGATAAGAAGGAATGACTGTATACAGAAAAACGTTCTCGGCTGTGACCCTGGATGATTTTACATTTATAAAATGACTCTTATAGGAGCTCCTGTCTTGGCTCAGTGGTCAGGAACCCAACTGGATCCATAAGGATGTGGGTTTGATCTCTGGCCTTGCTCAGTGGGTTAAGGATCCAGCATTGCTGTGATCTGCGGTGTAGGTTGCAGACACGGCTCCGATACTGCATTGCTGTGGCTGTGGTGTAGGCTGGAAGCTACAGCTCCAATTTAATTCCTAGCCTAGGAACTTCCATGTGCTGTGGGTACAGCCCTAAAAAGACAAAAAATGAAATAAAATAAAATGTCTCATAAATATCTAAATTTGGATTAGTTTAGAGGGTCTGATACATGTTAAATCCCATACTGTGATTTAATTCAGTAATATAAAATTGGTGTCTGCTTCCAGAGTGTATGCCATTTGGAAAGGTGGGTGGGGTACCAAGGGGTTATGTCAGTTGGTGGAGGTAAATGAAGTTGGCATTTATCATTCACAATGAAGGCTGCAAAGAGCAGATAAACTTAAAAGAAATGTAATACATTCACTAATAACCAAAGAAGAGACATAAAACCCGCAGAAAGACTGTCTTCTCTTTTCTAACTGGCAAAGATTCAATAAGAATATTTAAAGCATAGCAGACAGGATCTGGGTATGGTGTCAGGCTACTTGAGTCTGAATCTTGCCCCCACTTCTTACAGCTGTGCAACTTAGGTTTCCTAAACTTGGTATCCTTATGCATAAAACTGGAATACTCATGGCATCATCCTCAAGGAAAGCTGTAACACATGTAAGGCTCTTAGCACACAGCAGCATACAATAAAAGCTGGCTATGGCTATGTAGCTTGTAAATTGGCACAACTTAGGTAAAACACAATTGGGCAGTAAGTTTTAAGCCCCTAAGATACTAAGAGGCTTTAAAAAGTAATTCCCCAATCCTAAATAAGGGACAAAAAAATCCTAAATAAGGGACAAAAAAAATTCTCAATAAAGAAATCCTATTTGCCATCTTATCTGCTATTTCTCTAGTGATTATCACAGAACCAACTTCAGAGTAAATATACAGTTGCATGCATTAGCAAAGATTTATGTAGGAAGATGTTTATGGTAGTATTATTTATGAGGGAAGTCTGATGGATGACCTCATAAATTATGGCAATCTGCATGATGGAATATTACATAACCATTAAAATGACATTTTGAAGAATATTTAAGGAACGTGCAAAATTATTCACAATATAATGTTCAGGGAGAAAAAGCAATAACTAGGATCAGAGATATTCTTGCAGTATCATCCAAATTTTGTGACACCTACACATATACATGTACATATGTACACACGGAACAGAAGAAAAAGAAATTAAAATATCAGCTAGAATTAACTCTGAGCAGTCGGATATAGGTAATTTCTTTTTATTCCTTATATGTGTGTGTTTCTAGAAATAAACAGCAATACAATAATATTGGGTGATTTTAACACCCCTCTTCCATCAATGAGTAGGTCATCCAGACAGAAAATCAATTAGAAAACATCAGCCTTAAACAACACATCAGGCCAGAATGTTCTATCCAAAAGAACAGAATTCGTTGTTTTCAAATGCACATGGAACATTTTTCAGGACCGATCATGTTAGACCACAAAACAAGTCTTAATAAATTTAAGAGGAATGAAATCATATCAAGCATCTTTTCCAACCACAATAATATGAAACTAGAAATTAAATTACGTGAAGAAAACAGTAAAAAAATTGCAAATATGTGGAGATTAGACAGCATGCTACTGAACAATCAGGATCAAAGAAGAAATCAAAATAGAAATCAAAAACTACCTTGAGACAAATGAAAATGGAAATATAACAACAAAGTTTATGGGATGCAGTAAAAGCAGTTTTAAAAGGGAAGTTTATACCAATAAATACCTACCTCAACAAATGAGAAAAGTTTTGTAAAAAACATAACTTTATCCCTCAAGGAACTAGAAACAGAAGAACCAATAAAGCCTAAAGTAGGAGGAAGGAAACAACAAAGATTAGAACAGAGGAAAGTGAAATAGAGACTAAAAGGACAATTGAAAATATCGATAAATCCAAGAGCTAGCTCTTTGAAGAGGTAAACCAAATTGACAACCCTTTAGCCAGACTCACAAAGAAAAAGATAGAGAGATAACTCAAATAAAATGAGCAATGAAAGGAGTTCCCTTGTGGCTCAGCAGATTAAGGATCTGGCATTGTCACTGCAGTGGCTTGGGTCATTGCTGTGGTACAAGTTTGATCCCTGGCCCAGGAGCTTCTGCATGCCATAGGTGTAGCAAAAAAAAAAAAAAAAAGAGAGAGAGAGAAATGAAAGAGGAACTATTACAACTGACACCATAGAAATATGCAGGATCATAAGAGACTATTGTGAACTATTAAACACCAACAAATCCGACAACCTGGATTAAATGGATAAATTCATAGTGACACACAACCTACCAAGACTGAATCATGATTAAATAGAAAATCTGAATAGATTAATTACTAGAGCAGAAATTGAATCGGTAACAATAATTAAAAAAAAAAAAATCCGGGACCAGATGGCTTCCCTGGTGAATTCTATCAAACATTCAAGAAGGAATTAATATTAACCTTTTTCAAACTCTCCCAGCCACCAAAAAAAAAGAAGAAAAGAAAAACAAAACTAGAGAAAGGAGCTCTTTCAAACTCATTTTATGAGGGGCAGCATTTCCCTTTTAACAAAAGGATACCACAAGTAAAGAAAATTACAGCCTAGTATACCAGATGAATATAGACACAAAAATTCTCAACAAAACATCAGCAAGCTGAATTCTGCAACATATTATAACAATCATACACCATGATCAAACAGAATTTAATCTAGGGCTGCACAAATGGTTTGGCATCCACAAATCAGACATGTGATAAACCACATCAAGAAAATGATAGATAAAAATCAAATGACCACTTCAATAGATGCAGAAAAAGCATTTGACAAAACTTAACATCCATTAGTCATTAAACACCCTCAACAAAGTATATGCAGAAGAACTGTATTCAGCATAATAAAGGCCACATACAGCAAGTCCACAGCTAATATACTCAATGATAAAAAGCTGAAAGCTTTTCCTCTAATCAAGAGCAAGACAAGAATGAGCATTCTTGTCACTATTATTTAACCTAGTACTGGAAGGCCTAGCCAGAGCAACTGGGCAAGAAAAAAAAAATTAAAATCTTCCAAGTTGGAAAGGAAAAAGTAAAACTGTTACTATTTACAGGTGGTATAATATATATAGAAAACTCTAAAGACTTCATCAAAAACTTAGAACTAATAAATTCAATAAAGCTGCAGCATACAAAATCAACACACAAAAGTCTGTTCCATTTTGATGAATGAATGAGGAACTATGAGAGATAGATATAAAGAAGACAACTCCCTTTACTATTGCATTAAAAAGAATAAAGTAGCTAGGAACAAGTTTAACCAAGGAGGTGAAAGACCTGTGTATTGAAAACTGTAAGACACTGATGAAAGAAAGTGAAGACGCAAATAAAAGAAATGACAGTCTGTGCTCAGAGATTTGGAAGAATCAGTATTTTTAAATCTCCATTCTACCCAAAGTAACCTACAGATTCAGTGAAATCCTTATCAAAATTCCAAAAGCATTTCTCAAGGAAAAAAAAAATAATCCTAAAATTTGTATGGAAATACAAAAAAATCTGAATAGCCAAAAAAATCTTCAGGAAGAAGAATTTAGCTGGAGGCATCATATTTTAAACTTACTACAAATCTATAGTAATTAAAACAGTATGGCATTGACATAAAAACAGACACTGATCAATGAAACAGAATTGGACAATGAACAGTCTCTTCAATAAATGGTGTTGGAAAACTCTACAGCAACAGTCAAAATAATGAAATTTAACTACTGTCTTACACCACATACAAAAATTAATTCAAAATAAGTTAAAGACCTGAACATGAGATCTGAAAACATAAAACTCATAGAAGAAAACAAAGGTGATGAGCTCCTTGACGTAGGTCTTGGTGATGATTTATTAAATCTGAAACCAAAAGCAACAAAACTAAAAAAAAAAAAAAAAAAAAGTGGGACTACATCACACCATTAAAGCTTCACACAGCAAAGAAATCTATCAATGAAATGAAAAGGCAAACTATTCAATAAGAGAAAATATTTGCAAATCATTATATCTGAAAAGGAACTAATACCCAAAATATGTAAAGAACTCAATAACAAAAAAATATGATTTTTTAAAATGGCAAAAAGTTCTAAGTAGTCATTTTCCAAAGAAGGCATACCAGTGACCAACAAGTACATGAAAAGCTGCTCAATATCATTAATCATCTGAGAAATGCAAATCAAAACCATGATGAGATACTATCTTACACCTGTTAGAATGGCTATTATCAAAAAGACAAGAAGAAGCAAGTGTTTGAGAGGATGTAGAAGAAAAGGATTCCTTGTGCACTGTTGCTGTAATTGTGAGTTGGTGCAGCCACCATGGAAAACAGTACAGAGGTTTCTTTGAAAATTAAAAATAGAACTGCTATATGAAGAGCTCCCATTGTGGCACAGCAGAAACAAATCCAACTGATATCCATGAGGATGTGGGATCTGTCCCTGGCCTCACTCAGTGGGTTGAGGATCCAGCATTGCCATGAGCTGTGGTGTAGGTCACAGATTCAGCTCGGATTCTGCATTACTGTGGCTGTGGTGTAGGCCAGCAGCTGCAGCTCTGATTCTGCCCCTAGCCTGGGAACTTCCATATGCTGCAGGTGCAGCCCTAGGAAAAAAAGAGAGAGAGAGAGAGGAAGAACTACCATGTGATCCACCAATTCCATGTCTGGGTATTTATATAAGGAAAACAAAAACATTAACCTGAAATATTTTAGGCACCTCCATGTTCACTGCAGCATTGTTTACAATAACCAAGATGTGGAAGCAACCTAACTGTCCATCATTGGGTGAGCAGATAAAGAAGTTGTGGCAGGTGCAGTTAACCTTTGAACAGCATGGGCGCCAATTTCTGTGCCATCAGTAATCAAAGTATAACTTCACAGTTGGCCCTTTGTAGCTGCAGCTCTGCATTTGTGGATTCAACCAGCCAAGCCACATGCAGTACTGTAATACATATTGCAGTATATGTATAATATACTATACGTATAATACAACTATAATACAACTCTGCCTAGAAGTGGGCCCTCACAGTTCAAGTTCAAACCCCCATCATCCGAGTCAAATCTATATACAATGGAATATTAATCAGCCATAAAAAAGAATGAAATCCTGTGACTTGTGACAACATGAGTAGATTTCCAGGGCACTATGTTAAGTGAACAAATCAGACACTAGAAGACAAATGCCATATGATCACTCCTATATGTGGGCTCTAAAAAAGAGAGAGAGAAAAAAAAAGAGGGAAAGAAACCTATGGATAGAGAAGAAAATGGAGATTGCCTGAGGTAGAGGGTTGGGAGAAATGAGTAAGAGAATCAAAAGGGAATGGAAGGAAGGAAGAGAGAAAGTAGGGAGAGAGGCAGGAAGGAGGAAGGGAGGGAGGAAGGAAGGAAGGAAGGGAGGGAGGAAGGAAGGGAGAAAGGAGGGAGGGAGGAAGGATGAAAGGAAGGAAGGGCATCACTGAATAGAAGAGGAAGAGGAAGAAGAAGAAGGGGAGGGGTAGGAGGAGAAGAGGAAGGAAAAGAAGGAGAAACAGTTTTTAAGTACTTGTCATGCTTCAGCCCAAGGGTCTCACTCAGTGTAGTTAAATTTTGTGAATAGTTAATTACCCCATAAATTATAATGTTGCAGCAGCATTGAGTATGACACTTTATTCTACCTTTGTCTAGGTCTTGTTGTTCAAAAGAAATGTCAGAAGACACAAACACACAAATACTTCCAGCAATTTTATAAAGACTTAGTAATCCTGCAGAAACCAAAATGTACTAACCTTTGAATGCAATGAATGTGATTTTCTTAAATAACAACACACCCCTTTGAAAAATGGTCACCTTGAACATTTTGTTACCATCACAGAGAATAGGAAGAATCTAAACTCATTTTTAAAAGCACCAATTATAGAGAGGAAATTAATTTTAAATAACAATGTATGATTCTGATAAGTTTATTTTTAAAAAATGGAATGTTACATCAAGAAACTTTGTACAAATCAACGGATATGCAATTCAATATCAACACTCCAGTGTTAATTTTGACCTCTGTATGAACTTCGTTTCATCTTACAAAGTCGTAAGCTACACTGCAAATTTCACACACTATTTCCCTTGTTGGAAATATAGTTTTTAAGTATGAAGAAGTAGAATACATAGTAAATAAATCATGCTTGTCGTGTTCTGGTATCTTCTCAGATTATTTATAAAAAGGGAGATTACCTTATACGTAAATATAAAATCTGTAAAAATATGCACCAGACAATAATAGAGTAATGGACTGAGGTGTCAGATAAATTGCTAAATGTTGTTGAAAGTAATGGAGTAAACCATATTTATAAAAATGAGATATTATAACCATTATCAGTAAAAAGGGACAGTAGCTCATTGTCCTACTGTGGAGTAGCTCTGGTATCTCAAATTTAGAAAATTTTTTTCTTTTTAAAAAAAGATACCAACAAAAAGACAAATTGCACTTCTGCTATCGCCACGGCTTCTGCCATCAACACGTGAGGAGGATTCTGTGCCCTCGCTATGCATTGGCTGCAGTGACCAGTGTGTTTGATCTGCTTGGCATAAAGGACAACCTGTTCTTCCTCCAAATCCAACAGTAATTTATTTGTAGCTTTGATCACACTCCTACTTATCTGATGATTAGAATCTGTGCTCATGCTATTTCCTACCAGTTCTAAGTTCCATTCATTTATCTAACAAATAAGTACTTAGCAGGTCTAGATCACTGGGTATGGGTACAAGGTTGGATCTCCAAGACTAAAATACCATTAATTTTTCTTTAAAAGCCCAGAAACTGGGTGAGGTCAGCAAGCGGATGAGTTGCTGAAACCAAAAGTGGTCCAAGAACCACACCCCAGGTCAAAACTAATACTGAAAGGTTTGGGAGGAAATGGAAATCAGTAAAGGAAATCAGTAAAATAGGGAAGGCCAGTGAGTTTGAAAAAAAATACATGAAACAACAAAACAATCATAAAAGGAGTAGGATTTCCTGAACTGAAAACTAAGTGACGGAGGCATTTTGAGGAGCTTCTGACTTTGTCAAATGCAGCCAAGAGAGTAAAGATTGAGAGTTTTTTTTTTTCCTGGCAGCACCCTTGGCATGGGGAAGTTCCTGGGCCAGAGATCAAACATGTACCATAGCAGTAACTGGAGCCGTAGCAGTGACAACACCAGGTCCTCAACTGCTAAGCCACCAGGGAACTCCAAGATTAAGGGATCTTGTGCAGTGATAGAACTGTTCTAAAATGGGATTGCAGGAGTTCCTGTCATGTGGGAATGAATCTGACTAGCATCCATGAGGATGCAGGTTTGATCCCTGGCCTTGCTCAGTGGGTTGAAGATCCAGCATTGCTGTGAGCCATGGTATAGGTCACAGATGTGGCTCAGATCCTGCTGTGGCTGTGGTAGAGGCCAGTGGCTACAGCTCTGATTTGACCCCTAGCCTGGGAACCTCCATACACCATGGGTATGGCCCTAAAAAGACAAAAAATAAAAATAAAAAATAAAAAAAGAAAATGGGATTGCAATGGTTGCAAAACTGTGCATGTTTACAGAAAAATCACTGAATGGTCTATTTAAATGACAGTAAATTATATACCTCAAGAAAAATATTTCAAAATGAAAAAGAACTTAGCATATATCTACCCAGCATTCCTACCCCCAGGTATTCTCCTCCCAGGGTAAATGAAAATGCATGTTTATAAGAAAAAGGCATGTGAGTTATTCACAATATCTTTATTCACAACACCTCGCACTTGAACTTACCCAAATGTACATTAATAAGTGAATGGATAAGTGTTTTTGTGATATGTTCATACAAGGTTAAATTACTCAGCCTTAAAAAGAGAATAAACTGCTTATTCGAATAGAAATACGCAGATGTCAAAAACATTACTTTGAGCAAAAGAGACAGGCATCAAAGTGTAGATTGTGATTTATTTCATTTTTATGAAGTTCTGCCACTGTGGGGGAAAAAAGTGAGATTTCATTCCTAAATATTTCTCCTGTGAATCATTTTTCGAACACTGGACTTCTTGTAGGAACTGGGGAGTTTGCAACCTAATTTTAATTTCTAATGTGTCTCATGCTTATTCTCAGTTAGTTTCTCTGTTTAAAGTCCATTAGCATAGATGAAGGAATCAGCTTGTGTTTTACGTACCTAATTCTATATTATTTTTGTGCATTTATAAGTGGCCTCTGGAGCTTAGACTCCCCCTTAATGATATGGCTGTGCAAGATGTTACACCAGTTTACGACAAGGAATATGGGAAACAGACTATTCATATTAAAGGTGAAAATTTTTCTACAGTCTTCTCAGCAGTCAGGAAGAAGGGTGTCTTTTTTTACCTTGGACCAAATGCTACTCTTGGAAAGACTCTCCACTGGTTGGCATGTTGGTTCATTAATTCCCAAACCAGACTGAGTCTTGTAAGATCTTGGGACAGCTTGTGTCTGATGACTGATTCTCACATTTATCTTTTTGAACAATGTGATTGAATTGAGGCTGCCACAGAAGGCTCTCTGAGACACACGATACACTCAAGTCTCTCCAAGTTCCAAATTGGCGTGGATTTCATGAAGTCCCAAAGCCTTGGATTTGGCGAGAGCTCTGCAAATAATTCCAGTGCATTCAAGGCACCTGTCTCTTTAGTCAAAGCACAAGTCTTGAATGCCAGGAGCCTACTGGATGGGCTTCTTTTCAGAAACTGGGGAACAGTGCCAAAGCAGAGACAGGATCTGCCAGGTCCACTTCCCCCAAAACATTGACCCTCCTCCTGCATGCCCACCTCCTCCCCTCCAGTCCAGCACACACACCTGTACTCACTTGGAGAATGCTCTGACAGACTGGCCTGGAAGGGGACCATGGATGATGGTGGCATAATTTCCCATCCACTGCTTTCGGTGTCTTTGGGAGTCTTGTTCATCACAGAGCCCCATCACCTACCCCGGCATCACAGAAGTGGGAGGGTCACCCAAGATGCCCAATGGGAATATTCCCCTCCCTCATGTGATTGGGGATGGCCACGTGACCTGAGCAGGTCCAATTAGAGACTGCTGTGTTGGTGAGCCATGGAGAGTTTTCCTCCTCTACCAGCTGGAGCTGGAGAAATAGAATCCAGGAGTGCTGGAGGTTGAGGACCTGGGCACTGGAAGCCAACTGTGTGGGTTCCTGGGTCCTTCTGCTCTTCCTTGCTTTCCTCACCTGTGAAATGGGGCTGATAACAGCGCCCTCTGTCATAGGAACACTGCAAAGCAGAAATAAGTGTTCTAGTCTCTAATGCTTAATGATGCTATGGGACAGGCTTTACCTCATCATATTGTCTGCGTTATTCTTCCTGCTTCCTGCAGAGAGCTGCCAGGGAACCCCATGGAACAGAGCTAAAAGATGAAAGCAATATAAGTCGTGCACATCACTGGACCTCCTGGATCCAGCACACCCTGAGTTCCGTCTGCCCTTGCATCTCTCAAGAACATAAGTTAAATTCCCCCCTTTACTTAAGCCAATTGGAGAGGAGTGTTTATTACTTGAAACAAGTTCCAATCACTCTTAAGTGATACATAATCCAATCTTTGAAAACTAGAACTGTCTTTGTATCGAATAATAAATTACTTTTCCCTCCTTGCAAGAGAGTCCCTTTTTGAAAACTTTCTGGGAGGAAAACATTAGAGTTGAATTTCTCTTCTGATTCAGGTCCCCAAATACACCACACTGAGAGTTGACAGGAAGTTATGGAGCTGGTCATCTGGTGATTTTTCTCTCCTTCTGGAATCTATTGTCCTTTTAACAGCAAGTACTATTTGTATTTGCTGCAAGTAGAATTTTCGATTACTCTTCTGACATCCAGATCAGTCATTGCTTTTTATTATGCTCTGGATTTAGAAAGAAATATGCTTCTGACAGCAACACTATTTGAATTCGGCTTAGGTTAATAGCAAATAAAGGCCAACATCACCACCAGGTCCAAACCAGCAGAGCTGCATTTGTTCTCAGAGAGGCTTCTGTTTCAGATGCTTTTCTTTCCCCCACGCTGTATCTTTGTGGCTGGATAGTATTATCTTTTCAGAAGGTGTTTGCCTTGTTATCACCTAAGGAGGTGGAGAGGTATTCTCTCCTCTATCTTATTTTTAGCTAGAAATTGTTCCTTGAGACAGACACTGGACCAAGCCCTTCCTCGGCATCATTTTACTTAATGCTGTCACCGTCCTGAGTACAGGTGATGCATCTCCATTTTACACGCAAGCAAACAAACACACCTGAGGCACAGAAAATCTAAGGACTTTGCCCAGGATTGAGCAGAAAGTGGCAGACACAGGATTCAAACCCAGGCCTTTCTGAGCTAGAAGATACTTTGAGCCTCCATCACCATTAAATTGGTCAGGGACACAAAAGTCCCCGGACAGAGATGCTTTATACATGAAAACCTGGTAACTCACACACCTGCTAGCATTCACTTCTCAGCCCCACGCCTGAATTTTGACTAAGCTTCAGGCACAAAGTAGTGTGGACACAGAAAGTGTGGTTGGGAGAATTGCCTGCAGGGCATTCAAGAGCCCAGGAGGTATCTGTAGGGATTTTTGTGTGCAATTGAAGGAGGTTACAGCTTATGAGAAAGTAAATTTTAAGCAGCATGGCTCATACAGTCTCTGGAGCCATCACTGACCCTTTCAGGTGCTCAGGTATAACTGCACAAAAGTTGTTCTTTCCAAATAGCAAACTCTGCCTTCTTTTCTCTCATCCTCTTCTTCCTCCTCTGCCTCCTCCTCCTTAACCTCTTCCTCTTTCTCCTATTTTTATCTTTCCCCAGCTAATGCAAGATTTGCACCATCTACTATACACTGTAGGAAGCAACACAGCACATTTGAAGATTTATTGGAGGTTTTTATGCCCTTGCTGTGAGTCAGGGAGAGAGATGCAGATAAAACACTTAGATCAGTTCCCATAGATCAGAACTCCATTCCTGGAGCTCCCATTGTGGTGCAGTGGTAACGAACCCAACTAGTATCCATCAGGGTGTGGGTTTGATCCCTGACCTTGCTTGGAGTTGCTGTGAGCTGTGGTATAGGTTGCAGACATGGCTTGGATGTGGTGCCGCTGTGGCTGTGGCATAGGCCAGCAGCTGCAGCTCCAATTTGACCCTTACCCTGGGAACTTCCATATGTTGCAGGTGTGACCCTAAATAGGAAAAAAAAAAAAAAAAAAAAAAAAAAAAACATAGATCGGCCCCTGCCTCCTGTGGCCCAGGCCAGCTCTCTTTCCAGTAAACCTTTGATGCTTTCATTGAGCCTCTAGGATAAACCTAGCAACAGCTCTTCATGGCTCTTATGGAGGCATGAAATGTGAGTGTACCCAAGTCTGTGGTTAATGGCTCTGTAACACTTCTATTGAGCCGTTCTTCAAACTTGGCTGTGCTCCAAGTCCTGAGCCCTGCAAGTGGTTGAACCAAGACTTGCCTTAGATCCAAAATCTGGACAACTTCATCAAAGATAAATGCTTTGTGTTATTATTCATAGGGAGAAAAAAAACCCAACCACATCCAATACAAGCTAAATCAGCTGAAGGACCCAAGGAAGTAGCTAGTGGTATGAGAGCTCTAATCTGGAGACTAGGAAACTCAACTCTGGAAAATGTTGGGGATTGCCCAGAGTTAGCCCAGCTGCAGAGTTGGAGTCACAATCTTCTGCAAGACCACCTTGATTTCTGATGCCAATTACACATTAAAAGCCTCTCCAAACAACCCTAAGGTTTAATAATTCTCTGGAAAAAAATCACAGAACTCATTGAAAGCTGTTATAACTCATGGTTATGCTGTATTACCAAAAAAAAAAAAAAAAAAAAGATTATGAACTAAAATCAGCCAAAGGAAGAATTACATAAAGCGGAGCCTAGGAGGGTTCAAACAGGAAGTTTCCATTGTCTTCTCCCCTGGAGTCAGGACGTGTCACTCTCTTGCATCAGTGTGACAACATGCATGACGTATTATCAACAAGGGAAGCTCACTCTAGTGTCGCTCTCCAGAGTTTTTACTGGGGCTTTGTTATGTAAGCATGGTTGATAGAATGATTGCTGTTGTTGAATTCAGTCTCCAGTTTGGATGCCAATGGCCAGCCTCTACCGTACAGTAGGTTGGTCCCTCTGGCATGGCCAGCCTCCACCCCATGATCCAGTATGTTCAGCCTCCATGCTAAATAAAGATGCTCTTATCAGGTATGATAAAAAATTGCTTTCCTAAAGCTGAGGTCAAAAGCTAGACTTCTCTTTGGTCAAAGCTGAACTCTTTATTCTGTGAGCATCCAGAAAAGGGACTGCTGACGGGTTGGGGTGGTGTGAGAAGTCTGCCACTGGCAGGGTCATGAGTATGTGGGGCAAGGAGCTCATTTTAAGACAAACGGCATTTGCTTCCAAAAGTATACCAAGAAAAGTGGCCAATCAGATGCAAGGATGGGTTTGATGGAGTCGTGAGAAGGGTGAGGTGTGCTTCTAGAGCAGATGAGGATAGTGGCGAGCAATTTACAAGACTCAGAATCTCAAGACAGATGGAGTGTGTTGGGAGGAATCAACCATTGTTGTTCCAGGGCAGTTAATTGCCTCCTCTCCTCTCCAGAGCAAGGGCCACCCTTTCCCATGATTTGCCCCTCCTTCCCTGCAATCAGAGCTCATGCATTCCTAAACCTGGCACTGCAGAGACCAACTAATTGTCATGCAGTTGCTTGCCCTTATTTTAGACTCTATATTTCCCTGCTTGTTGAATTGAGAATTGTAACCCCATTATTAATTCATTAAGAAACATAATTTCATGCAAAATAATGTGTTTACCCTTTTCTATTAGGTTAAGGTGGTATGATTATTAGAACCACGTCTGGCAAGGAGCTACACAATCCCCAGGGGGCATGAGGAGCTGCTAACTTCTCCTCGGTCAGAAGCAAGGAGCCAAGAAGAGGCAACTGTGATTCTGATTTTTCGGCACATCTATTCAGATCTGAGCAAGATATCTAGTGGAAGATATTAAATGGGAGGAAGATGCTTGGGAAAATATTGTTTAATCATATTTTTATCTGGTTGGTGTGAGATGATCATCTGCATCTGGGCTTGGTGTTGCATGAATGGTTCATTTACATTCTGTAAGCTCTTGGGGAATAGAGAACCAGTGATTTCCTGTTTTATATGAAAAATGGAGACGATGTTTTAGATGGATGAGTTGCTAGGAAGGACTCTCCAAGGAAAGAGGTCCAAGAAGAGTCTCCCTTGCCATTCTCAGTTTTCCGAATGGCTAACACCAGGTCTTCCTCAACTGAGACCCTCTCTAGCACCCCCCGCTGACACCCTTCTGAAACCCCTCCCACATTTTCCCACCCAACTTGAGAGCACTCAAGACCTCCCTCAGGCTAACCCTAGGCCAATCCTGGCCAAGTCGTCATTTCAGGACTTGAATCAACTTGTTGGCGTTGAGGACAGTGGGAGGCAAGATTTCATTTTGCCATTTTTTTTCTCCTTAAAAACTTTCACTGGATTTTTGCAATGGTCAACCCCTGGACGTTAAGTTCCCTGAAGGAAAAAGGAAGACAAATGGATGTGGGAAAATAGCAGAAACACTCCCCCAAACCAAAGGGGCACAAGAGGAATGGCTCTTCCTCAATGCGAGCATAAACCACACAGGCAGGGGGAGAGAGGGAGTGGAGGAGGGAGGGGGGACAGGGCAACTTTACAAACTGTACCAAAATGGAAAATATTGTGGTGGAGACTGGCGGTTTGGGGAATTACTTTCCAGCCTATATTAATGGTCTCTGTTCTGTCTCCCTCAATGACTAATCATGTTTGGCATGGGGATGCTTTTCCCAAGATGCTCTGCTTTTGTTTGTTTTCTGTTCATATATATCTATAGATGATCCCTCTGCTTTTTATGGGCTGCTGGCCCCTGGAAGCCCCGGGCTCTCTGGCTTGATTCACGGTGGGAAGGTGGGCAGCATCCTCTATTTGGATGTGACCTGGACACAAACTCCAGTTCCCTGGCCTCTGCACTTGGCTCCCTGAAAACAGCCTGTGACCCTGGGCAGCTCATTTCTCATCTTCCAGTCTCAGTTTCCCTTGTGCAAAATGAGAGCAGGAAGGATTCAGGAGCCGACCTAGTTCATAAGCTCATGGTGGGAGTCCTATTTGAAAAGCCAGCTTTGTTACCCAAATGTGATAGTGTGTTTTTATGAGGAAAGTCTTTATGTTTTGTTTGTTTGGCCATGCCTATGGCATTTGGAAGTTCCCAGGCCAGGGATTGAACCCACGCCAAAGCAACAACCCAAACCACAGCAGTGACCACGCCAGATGCTTAATTGCTAGCCAACAGGGAACTCCCTGTAAAGGCTTTGTTTTGTTCGTTTTTCCTAAGAAGGCACCATAGTCCTTCCCTCTTGGGGTTTAGGGGAACCCTACTAGTGCTTAGGGGTGAGTTTTGTTCTTTGCGGGGCGCTCTCTGGAGCAGACAGTACTTGATGCCCAACAGCACCACTCAGGAACCCTGCATTCAAAGCCCGCCTCCTTCTCTCCTTAGATATATGTCTATATGAAGCCCCAGAGAATGCCTGTTCATGCTGAAATTCAGTAAACTCGTGACTAATAAGAAAAGAATGTTGATCAAGCTGCCAGACCTGAGTCAGTCAGACCAAACTGTCCATCCATTGGTCAATAAATGCACTGGGAGTCCCACCTGGGAGCCCCACATGTGACACCCACCTAGGAGTCCCACGGGAGCCCCACCTGGAACCCCCACCTCAGACTCCCACCTGGGAGTCATGCTGCAGACCCAGAGATGCTGCCTGGAGTCACAAGTAGTGTGCAAAAATAAAGCAGCAGGACTGCCACTAAGACCCCAAGAGCTCTTGAAATGGTGAGCATCCCCAAGGCAGAGCCAGAGGCAAGGGCTTGGGGGCAGGGGGCTGATTTGGGGGCCTACCCCAGGGGGCAGGGAGAGTGAGACCCTTCAAAGCAGGAAGAAAGGCTGGCTAGAGGGTGCAGTCAGCATGGCCATGAGGAAGCAGAACTGTCTGTCAGGAGAGCCACCTAAAGGCCAGGAGGGGGTCACCCATCATGCCCACACCTGCAGTGTGACTTCCAGCCCCTGCGGTCTGTGCCTAAGCTCCTGCTGAGCCAGTTCCCGGCTCCATCAGAGCAGAGAAGCCTGGGGCAAAGTGGAAGTGCTTGTGGGTGGGGCTGGGGACAGGGGCTCCCAGAGACCCTCGGGCAGCAGCAGCGGTGAGCTGGACAGGCTCACAGGGAGAAGCAGGTTGTCTGGCTGGGCAGAGGCCCGGTGGGTGGGCTGGACGTCCTTCTTGCTGCTCCTGACTATTGTCACCCAGGGCTCAGCCCCTCTCCACTGCCTCGCCCTCGTCTGGCTCCTGAAGTGACAGTGTAAGGGATGCTAGTAGGCTCTCTTGCTCCTAAGTTGGCAGGGCTGGGTCTCTCTTCCTGATCTTTCCTGCAGGGGCTGGCCCCTCCCAGGCCCACTGGGTTCTCCCAGGAGGAAGGCCAGTGCACCCCTGCGAGGCTCAGCCCGTCTTTGCATCCCTCCACGCAGTTGTCACAGACTTTAATTATCCTCGCCCCGCAACTCTTCAGTCAAAACCCCCGGGCCTCCTGAAGCTCTGGAACATTCCCCCTGCCCAAGCTGCATCCCACACCCCTCCATCGCCGGTTTATGCCAACACAAATAACTTTGACAAGGAGCAGAAAGGGAGAGGGTGCTGGCGTGTGTGGGATGCTTCTGCGTCCAGGCAGAACCCCTGGTGAGACGGTGATGAGCCTGTGGGTGGTGACGACGCAGGAAACATAGAAGTCAAGGCCAAGGCAGCAGCTATGAGAGAATGAGAGGGAGAGCGAGAGCCAGAGAGAGAGGGAGGGAGATGTTGTTTCCATAGCAACAGCCAGGGCATCAGGAGGAAGCTGGGTGGATGGAGTTGCCCAGCTGCTCAGAAGCCTGAGGGCCCCAGGCATCTGCATTGGACTTGACTCCGCTCTCCCTGTATGTAGGCTGCTCCTCCCGCCATGCAGGGTCTCTCACTCATCTGACTTCCTCATAAAGAGCAGACAGGCACACCCCACGTGAAACACTGCCAAGGTCCACTAGCACCCCTCGCAGACCACACAGCATCCCCTCGCTGCACAGAGCTGCTCAGGCCCAGCAACCAGGGGTGTCAGGGAAGGGGCATCCTAGCCACAGAGACCCTCAAACCCTCTTTCAATCCTAACTCCAGCTCTGGCCAGCTGTGTTACCAAGGGCAACTCACACAGCCTTTCTGTGGCCCTGGATCCTCCTGCATAAAATCAGAGCCTAGCCATTGTCTTGCAGGATCATGGCGAGGCCCTGGGCCCGTGAGAAGCACTGGGTGACTATCAGCTGGGGTGAGAACACGTGCTCCCTTCTCTCCCCAGGCTCATGCCTGGGAACCCAACCAGGCATCTCTCCCAGGCACTGGCAAGGCCACAGATTCCTCATGACCCTACTTGGAAACCACATTTTGAAAGCATCCCAAAGCCAGAAAAGAAATCTCCATGAAGCATGTATTCTTCGCTCCCTGTTTGTTGTCCAGGGATGTCTTGGTCAGACCAGTAGCCTGTCTTGCCCTTTCTCCCACCTTGGGCTTGGCATCACAGAGGGCAACTGGGTAGGGGAGGCACAGGTTCACTCTGAGATGTGATGGCCAGTGATTCAGTGGCCACTGGGGCTGCCCCTTCCTCCATCTGGCTACTCAGCCCACAGGTGGCCTAGGCATTGCGAAAAGGACCCAGATGCTCTCCTGCTCTATAACATCACCCAAAGGCAAGAATGCTCAGGTGTGCTTGCAGCTGGACCCTCGCTCACTACGGCACCTGTGAGTCCAGCTCTGTCTCAGCACACTCGCTTCCTCCAGCAAACTCAAGAGATGAGGATGGGTTCTTCTGTGCCCCCTGAGTCCACTCAGAGCTGCTTCTTCCATGAAGCAGTCCTTGATTTCCTCCAGCTGAATGCACTCTCTCTCTTCTGAACTCCTGTGAGTCTTTTTATGTTTCTCTTTAATGGCATCAATAACTTCCCACGAGTGCTGGCCACATACTCTGCAGGGCCCAGTACCAAGTGAAAATGTGGGGCTCTTATTCAAAAGCAGCAAAAAAAAAAAAAAAGTACCATTAAAGTTACTAAAACATAAAGTCTTCCCCTTTTCTCCATAATCTCTTTTGGCTGTCATGGTGTTTTAAAATCTTTCCATTATGCCTTTTAAAGTAAAGAAACATTAAAATTTTAAATTGTTAGCATGAATTTTACCATTCCTCTTTATGGGAATGCCAGTTATAAAGGCAAAGTTAAGAACATTTAATTCATACGTGGATTCACTAGAACTATACCATTTGGTTTCATAGCCCATGCATGCATGTGTCATGGGCAGGGATAGCTCCGTGGATGTCAGACCCATGTGGCCTCTAGAATCTTGGCTGTCACATATATGGAATTTGCATGTTTTCTCGGCTCTGCACAGCAGACTTCACTAACCCCCCAAAATCAGAGGGGAAATTATTAATTATTAATTAATTATTAATTATTAATTATTTCAAGATGGCAGCAGCAGAGCATTAAACCACCATGGGCCCTTCTGGGCACAAACCCCGTGGGAGAGATCAGGTCACATGCCCAGGAAGCTGACCTGCTTCCTGCTTTGTTTTATTGTTGGTTGAATGAAGCTCTCATCGGGCTCCAAACTGTGAGCTCAGTGAAGAGGGAATCTGGGCGTCTCCAGTGTCCTGCACATGGGTAATGAAGCAATCAAGGAAAGAATCAATGAAGGACTGAACAGTCAGTGCCTGTGTTTGAAGTCAGGACTTACACCCTTCACACCTGCTACACAATGAAAGTCTGTGTCTTCCACATTCGTATGTTTAATCCGAATCCCCTGTGTGATGGTGTTGGGAGATGGGGCCTCTGGGGACTGATTAGGTCATGAGGGTGGGGTCCTCCTGAATGGGATTAGTTCCCTTATAAAAGGGACCCCAGAAAACTCCCCACCTTCTTTCCACCATGTGGGAACACAGGAAAAGACCCATCTCTGAACAAGCATGGGAACCCTCATCAGACCTCCAACTGGTCAGCACCTTGGCCTTGGGCATCCAGGCTCCAAACCTGTGAGAGACAACTGTCTATTGTTTAACTGCCCAGTCCGTGTTTCAAACAGCATGAACAGTAAGGCAACACACAAGCCAGACTTCAGCCTCCCTCCTTCAACAGTTTTTAAAAAAGACAAATATGTAGTATCACTTACATGTGGCATCTAAGAAAATGATGCAAATGAACTCATGACAAAATAGAGATAGACTCACAGACATAGAAAACAAACGTGGTTACCAAGGAGGGTAAGAGGGAGGGATAAATTAGGAAGTTGTGATTAAGAGATGCACACAACTTTATATAAAATAGGTAAACAACAAGGACCTACTGTAGAGCACAGGGACCTATGTTCAGTACCCTGTAATTAGCTATACTAGAAAAGCATCTGAAAAGGAATATATATACACACACATATATATGAATATATATGTGTGTGTATATATATAATTGAATCACTTTTCTATACACTTGAAACTACACAACACTGTAAATTAGCTGTACTTCAATTAAAACTATACTTCCTGGCATCTCTTGTCTGAATGTTCTGGGGTCACCTGTGCATGTTATGGGGTGAGTGCTTCCAGTGCATGAGGCTGCAAGACTCCAGGGCACGAGGCTGCAAGACTCCAGGGCACAAGGCTGCAAGACTGCAGCCCAGCCATTCTGGGCAGGATCCTAATTTCGCGTGGCACCCATCACAAAGGACCACAAACTGGGAGTGCTTAAACTAGAGTAACTTTGTTCTCTCCCAGTTCTGGAGGTAAGAAGTCCAAAATCCGGTTGTCTGCAGAGCCCGACTTCCCCCAAAGCCCTTGGAGGGGGTCTGCCCTTGCTTCTTTTGGCTTCTGGTAGCCCAGGGATGCTTGGCTTGTAGATGCCTCACCTCAACCCCATCTCCATCTTCACATCGTCTTCCCTCTGTGTCTCCATCTCTTCTTCCGAGAACACCAGTCATATTGGATTAGAGCTCCCCTTAATGACCTCTTCTTAACTTGATTGTACCTGCAAAGACACAATTTCCAAATAAGATCACACTGACAGGTACCAGGCGTTAGGACTTCAAGGTCTTTGGAGGGGAAACACAATTCAATGGAGAAGTGGAAGGAATACAACTATTCTACTGCCTCCATGGAGATGACACTCTCCCAGGTGGCTCATCTGTTTGTCTAACTAAAGACAGGCCACCTGTTGGTGCCAGTGGAAGGTGATCCTTTCCGAGCATCTTCCTTCTTGCTCTGGGCTTTGAAGACATAGGTGTTCTGGTTGGAGCAGCGTTGCCCATTCATTAACCACCACTGTGATTTCTGTGGAGAGATAATTACATGTTTTTGTTCACTCAAAAACAGGAAGAAGATGCTCCATCTAAGCTGGGTACTGCCACCATCTCCTGGGTCACCCAGGGTGCCTCATGGCTTCTGAGCTCTCATTTCTGATTTCCAATTTGCTGATGCTTTTGGTTAGTTCTTCCCAGTGGTTGAATCCTTCTGGCTTGGTCCTTATTGAAAATCTTTAGGTGTGGAATTGAATCCCATTTCGGTATTCATGGGGAACATATTCAGTTTTGCTTGGTTTTGTTTTTCCAAAGGAGTAAGAAAATTAACTCGTAGGAACCACTTGTTCCACACTAGTTCCCCATCCTGCATTCCTTCTATACTTGCACGCAGAAGCCTCTAGATTTGGTGTTTTTGAAACAATAACCAAAGAATAATAACGTTTCACTTGGGGTTACCGCCTTGAACAGATGGCTCAGGACATTCTCATTATTTTAGCAAAAAAACAATGAACATAGGATTTTTTTTGGGGGGGGGGGCTACCAAAGCTTGCTGTCTTTATGTTTAATTAACTGTTTTGCTTTGAGTCAGTAAAGCAAGCAACAAATCCCTTGGTCCTTAAAGCTGAACACAAGGACCTGAGGGTAAAACCTTATGCTTCAAATTTCACTAAGCTGTTAAGTCCAAACTTGGGTTTAATGAAACGAGCAAAGGCCAAGAGTCAGGAGACCTAGATTGTCACATGGACTCTGCCATTTAATCACTGGGTCACCTTGGGGGAGTCATATAACCTCTATGGGCCCTCGATGCTCTCCTGTAAAATCAAGATCGTGCTACCAGCTCTCCACTTAATTCAGAGTTGTTGGGAGAAGGCAGTGAGGAAATTAATGTAAAGCCACTGTGGAAAAGATAAGGAGCTCTCCCAGAATGAGTATTTTATTTTAGCCCTGTACGTCTCTGCTGAACTCATTAGCTGTGAGTCAAGGGCACAGATGCCAAACCGGACCAGGAATTATTTGGCGACAATGCCTGAAGAACTTGAAACACATTTCTCTGTGTCTTCAGCACGACCTTCAGAAGTTCCCCCATAACTTAGGATCAGCTGGCTCTACAGAGCCACTGCCTTACTTGGATCAGCTTATGGGCCACGGCAAGATCGTCTTAAGGGAGTTTCCATGTTCCATGTTCTGAATCAGGATGGCCAAACATCCTTTTGAATGCTGAGAACCTCCAGATGGAATAAATGCAGGCAGCGGCCGGGTCAGAGATGCCAGGATGATGACAACGAACGCTGTGAAGTAACGTGGCAGAACTACGTGTCCCCAGGTTGTGGCTCTTTGTCTTCTTGTCCAAGAAGCTCACCCACTTACTGTGTGGGAGGTGCTGCACTAGCAGAAAACACTGGATTCTTCATGTGCTGCCTCCGTCTAATCTGATACATTGTCCAGGGTGTTGGGGTCTGGAAGGTGTGAGAACAACGGATTTCCCTCTCTGGAAGGGGAGAGAAATGTTTGCCTCCAAGCACAGCATCAAGCTGCAGGGTTTACAGAACATGGGAAGAGCAAAGGCACCCCACTCTCTTGGGGGTATGTAGCTGGTTGGCACCCAGGAGGCTGCCATGGAGCTCAGCCACCTGCTGACCCTTTGCTTGTCTGGGGAGCCCTGTGCTCTGGTTGGTGCTCTTGCCTCTCAGCTGAACTCTTACTTGACACATGAAAAGAGGTTACTCATACAAGTGAAACGAGATAAAGTCTGGGGGGTCCAGCTGGAGGGTTGTCAGCTATTCCCCACCCCTTGCCTCCTGCCACCATGGCAGGACCCCCTTCCAAATCCACTCTACCTCCTCGTTGTGGATGTCTGAAGAAAGGCTTGAGGGTGGGAGGGGTCTTTCTCAGGGTCACAGAGCCACTTAGCAGTGGGGTGAAGCTAGCCCCACCCTGCCCCCACCCCGCCCGGTGAGCGTGTACATTGCACCTGACACACTCTACCTCCCTCACCCACCTTGCCTCCATTCTGAGACCCATGAGTGTGCAAATGCAAGGCCAGAGCACCCAGCCCTGCTGAGCTGGTGACAAGAAAGGAACACCACCTTGAACTCCCTTAAGGAAGGAAGGGTAATCTGGTGGCTCTGGACCTGATCCATCCACCCCAGGAGCTCAAAGAACGATCTCAGGGCCCTGGGACTCTCTTCCCCCTTCCCTCCCCTCCTCTTCTCTCCTCTCCTCCCTCTTCCTTTTCTTTCTTCTTCTCCCACCCACCCTAATCTCTCTCCAGCTTTCTTCCCCACTCTTCTCCACTTTATTTTGTTCTCAGACAGACTCCCACCTCATGGTGACAGAGTGACTGCCAACAGCTCCAGACTCCATCTACATATCTTCAGAAAGAGAGGTCCGTCCTCCCAACAATTCCTACAGAAATGCTGGCCCACCCCTCGGCACAGCACAGGCCACCTGAGCCAATCACCCTGGACAAAGGGACTAGACCTGCTGGTTGGCTTAGCCTATTCACAAGCCATCCTGGACATGGGGTGAGGTTGACTCCAGCTGGGGCACAAGCACATCAGGGAAAGGGAGGACAGCCTGGCCCCCAGCCCCCAGGACCGTGGTTTCACTGTTACACGGAAACTCAAAAGGGGAGTTGAACAGGCAAACCACAAACCCTATATATTAAAATCAATCTTCAGTTCTAAATTCTTAGGAAAATGTCAGGCTATGGGAGAGATCATTTATTTAAAGAAAGCGAAAATGCAATGTTTAATTTTAAATGTAATCCTTGAAAGAATTAAATAAGAATCAAAAAGCCAAACTCCGGAGATGTACGTAATCACGCTATTTAAATAGTAAAACAACTGTTCTGCCACGGCTGGACGTTTAGTTAAGTAAATCATGGGACAGCCTCCTAATGCAACATTATGCAGGCTTCAGAGTGATCATCATGAAATACCTCCGAGAGGAAGTAAGTGAACGCATAAAACAAACTGTATCTGTGCTGTGTTTATACAACTACCGAAACATTCAATGCTTGGGGCAAAGATTGGAAGGAAGTGTAGAGAAATGAGAGAACGTTCATTTATTGGCATGGAAAGCTGGTAGGTGATTTTTTGTGTGTTACAAGTAACTGCGAAAAGAGAAAAATCGGGAACATAGTGGAAGGAATCCAATCCCGTGGAGCCCTGTCTCGGCTGTGCGCTGCCAGGCTCCACCCAGACCCCGCTCCCTGCAGCTCCTCTCCCCACCACCAGAAGGACAAGCCATGAGCCAGCACCTGTCGGTTTTACTGTATGAAGGCAGGTGGGACTGGAGATGGGTCTAAAAGAACCAGGTGTTCTTACAGGTGTGCGAAAAATGACTGGGGGAGAGGCACGTGCTGCCTTGGATAATGTCCCACCCAAGTCCATTTCTCTCCCAGAAACTCAGATTGTCACCATATCTGGAAATAGGACCATTGTGACGTAATTAGTGAAGAGGAGGATGGAGTTCCCATTGTGGCTTAGCGATTACAAACCGACAAATATCCATGAGAATGAGGGTTCGATTCCCTGGCCTTGCTCCGTGGGTTAAGGATCCAGCATTGCCATGAGCTGTGGTGTAGGTTACAGACACAGCTCGCATCCCACGTGGCTGTGGCTGTGGTGTAGGCTGGCAGCTTCAGCTCTGATTCAATCCCTAGCCCGGGAACTTCCATATGCTACAGGTACGGGCCTAAAAAGCAAAAGAAAAAAGAAAAGAAAAAGAGAAGAAGATGAGTAGGATGGACCTTAGTCCAATTCCACGGGGTCCTTATAAGAAAAGACAGAGATACGTGGGAAGGAAGGTCACGTGACCCCAGAGGTAGAGGACGGGGTGAGAAGCCGAGGAGCGTCAAGGGTGGGGGCAGCGCAGGAGGCTGGAAGCAGAAAGGATGGTTTCTCCCTGCAGCCTTCAAGAGCCCAGCCCTCGGTTTTGGATTTTTGGCCTCCAGGGCTGTGGAGGAATACAGTTCTCTTGTTTTAAGCCTCCTTCTCCCATTCATGGTGTTTGTTTTGCAGCCTCAGGAACATACAGGATGCGACACCCAGGAATCCAGACAGGGAGGGGGCCACTGTAGAATCTGCCAGAAGCCACTGGGAAGGGGCTCCAGGTGGGACTGTGGAAGGAAACGGGTGTGGCAGAGCCTGGTTCTGGGGGAACAGCCTCCCTGGGCAGCTGACCTCCTCAAATGACAGGCTCCTTCTGCCACCCAGCCTCCTGTGAGGTCCTCCAACCAGGAGCAATGGTGGGAGGTGAGAAGGGAGGCAAGGAGATGCTGAGCGCTCTGGGTTTTGCGCTGCAGCAGGGGCGGGAGCTGCTGGCAAGCACCCACTTGGGTTTCCGCTCAGCAATCTCAGTCCAGGGGCAGCTGGATTCATGGTCTACCAGTCATGTGGTTCGGGTTACACAGCCTCCTTGTTCCCCTCCTCCCCTAGGGGTGGCAGAAGATTCTGGATGTTTGATATCTGTAGCCATCTTCTCTTCCTCCTTCTGCACCACCAGCCCTTCCAAAGCCTTGGCAGCCAGTTCCTGCAGGAAATCCACTGTTGGATGAAATGCCAGTGACTCGTGTTCCTCTCTGTTGGCTGACTGACCCACAGCCCTCTGTGCACAGTCCAGAGTCTCCCCCCCTTCCCATGATGCAGCCTTCTCTGCTCTACCACAGCTGTACTCGTTTGACCTGCTTACTCTGTACTGTCCCCATTGGAAGGCAGGAACCCAAGGTCAGGGTCAGGGCCTCTGGCTTATTCACCAGCATATCCCCAGCTTCATGAAGAGACCTCACAAATATTTTCGAATGGAGATGCCTGCTCCCCAGAAGAGAAGACCAGGGTTATCGGGGGGAAGCTGAGTCTCAGAGTGGAGAGGGGGGGCCTTGAACTCCTCCTGTCTTCAGCTGGAACAGATCCTCTGCTACAGATGGGGCTGAGGCAGGAGTCGGCTCCATGGCCCTGGAGCCTCTCCTCTGGCATGTCCCATCCTCTTCCTCATCCATTTGGTCATCTCTGTCTCCTGGACCCCCTGGGGCCTGAGCACCCCCTCTGTGCCCCGAAGCACCTGGCTCCATGCAGGTAGGCATAGGTGTGCCCCCCGACCCCATGCTGCCTTCCTGTGCACTCCCCAGCAGACCAGTGAGCTTCTTCAGGGCCTGGCCCCTGTCTTGTAAGACTTGGGGTCCTGAAACCTCACAAGAGGAGCTACACACAGCAAAGGACCATGGATGAGTTAAGGGACTAGGTGGATCAGCAGGGTGAGGAGGGACCAGCTGGGGTACCGGGCCACACTTCAATCAGCCCTCCCCAGTTGAAGAACCAATTCAATGAATAATAAGCGTTTGCCAGATTCCAGGCTATTCCCCTCCCTCCCATCATTGTCTCCTCAAGGACACCTGGAGGTCATTCCCAATATCACTCCCCTGGAATGGTGATGAGGCCCCTTGCCTTGCCTCCAGCCACACAGGAATCCTGAACCCGGATGTGACACCAGCAGCGCCAGCTTCCAGCCCCTCCCCTGTTCCTCCACCTGGCCAAGTGCCAGAACGGTCCTCCTCATCATTCTCACGGACGTGGGGCGCTGAGCCCCCAGGTGTGGAGCCAGGCAGCCTGGATTTACACCCGGCCTCTCCCCTTTCGTGACTCGGAGCCCCGGGCATGTTGCTGGGCCTCTCCGAGCTCACTTCCCTCACCCATAAAACAGGATTCAAATGGCATCTGCCTTGTGGAATGTGAGGGTTAAGTAACAGGATGTAGGGAAAGAGCCCAGCATGGGCACGCAGCCAACACTGGCTCTTAGAGTGTTAAAGCCACGTCACAAAGCATATGCCCATCACCAGCACACCTGCACTCTGAGATCTAGCTCAGGGGCGGAGGGAGGAGAGAAGATAAAACAGACCTTGGAGCTCAGAGGTTTGTCCTTTCTGCTTAGAACTTTCCCAAGTCTCTTCCAAGACCCAGTCCCAGAAACTCTGAGCCCTGGTCCCAGTCGTTGTGCTGGCATTGAAACATAATGGGAGCCACATATGTAATCTTACATCTTCTAGCAATCACACCAAAAAAAAAAAAAAGGTATAAGAGAAAAGCAGGTAACATTTATTTTTATATTATTTTATATTCCATTATTTTATTTAACCCAATAGATGAAAAATACAGTCATTGTAACACATAATCAACATAAAAACTATTAATGTAACACTTCACATCTTTTTTTTTCTGTCCTGAGTCTTTGAAACCCGGTGAGTATTTGACACAGCCCATCTCAAAGAGGACCAGCCACATTCCAAGCCTTAAGTAACCACAAGTGGCTCACGGCTACCGTATTGGGGAATACAGCCCTGGAGAAGCAGCCAATCTACTTCAAAGGAAGCTAGAAGTAACTGGAATTCTGAGGGTACTGCTGCCAAAACTTGGCCTCTGTCTGCCGTTGCAGAATAGAAATGCAGAGACAGAGTTTTGGGTAAAGGAGAAAAAGATAGCTTTACTGCTTTGCCGGGAAAAGGAGGCGACAGCAGACTAAAGCCTTCAAGACTGTGCTCCCCTTGGGAGAGATTAGGAGGTGGTTTTATAGTTTGGGGAGTGGAAAATAGGGCTGTAGATAAATATTAGGGCAGAGGCAAGCTTGCATTGTCTTTCAAAGCTGCTGTTTAGTGACCCAGGACTGGTTCTGGAGCTCCTCCTTTCTGGAGTGAAGAATGCTCCTTCGAATAGTTAACATCTTCCATTTGTTGGGGGTTTTAGTTCTGCAGAAGCGCTCAAAAATATTGTCATGTATATTCCTTGAGAAGGAAGCAGGACCCTGCCCCAAGGCTGCATTGTTGTCTCTTGACTGTTCCTCCCTGGTCTCTGCATCCCCTGGGTTCCCTGATTGGCAACTGCTTGAACCTCAGGGAAGGTCATGGAGCCTGAAGCTTACTCCCTAAAAACAAGAAATGGAGGACACAGAAAGTCTTGTGTGCCCGGGAGCCCTACATGGCCCTGCTCGATTACGGCACCTGAGAACGAACATGTGGTATCTCGTTGTGTCGAAGAGAGAGATGGAAGAGCAGACTATCCTGCCCATGCCAACCAGTCCCCGCCACTGCACAGACAGTTTCCTCTCCTCCAGGGCCCAGGTCTCTGCAGAGCTGATGTGTGGCTGAGCATCCTTCCAGACAGGAGGGACAGGCTGCCTGTGATGTGGCTGCTTTAAAACTAAAGTGGAACCAGTTTCTTCATCCTTCACTGTAGCTGCAGGCAGCCTATGGAAGCATAAAGCTTCCAGGAGCTCAATTCTGATCCTCTAGTCAAAAATAACTCCATGTCAAGTTCTCCTTTGATGGAGAAGTCTTTGTCCGAGGCTTGACTTCCTCAGAAAACTCCACCAAAGCCAAGCAGAGAATGCTTCAGAACTGGAAACAGGCTTAGGTGGCAGGAGCCACATTCCTGAGGCCAGAAGTGAATTCTTGTCCCTTTAGGGGCCAGCCTGCTTCATACACCCCATGGAACCCCTGGGTCCCTGGGTACACAGGTCCCCTGAGACTTTAGCTGACTGATTCTCCAGGCCCCAGTCTGAAGCTGAACGGAAAAGCCACAATGAGCTGACCCTGGTCCAGACATAGTTCCACCTCCTGCGGTGATGGAGGGAGGCTTAGCACAGAAGAAAAGTTTCATTTTCCCAGCAGGGCAGCCCTGGGTTTGGGTCCTGGGCCTTCCACTGACTTTTGTGTGACCTTGGGCAGGTCATTGGTCTCTTCCATCCTCCTTTTTTTCCAGCAGAGAATGCAAAGATCACTGACACCTGGCCAGGGCTCTGACCATGAAACAAGCTGCAGATCAAAGTACATGGCACACGACACAGTGCCCAGCCCATGTGAGTGCTCAGGGTAGGATTCTGGCTGTTTCATGGGCATTAGCAGAGCCTGGCATTAAGAACATATACCCTGGAATCAGACTAGGTTCAAATCTGCAACCCACCACTCACAGCTGTGATGCCTGGGACCAACTACTCAACCTCTCCGGGGCTCCATGTCCCTGTTTGTGAAATGGGAACAGCAAAAGCACATCCCCTTAGGGGGGAGGTGTTACCTTGCAGAAGAGATGGGCTCACACTGTCTGTCCTCTGACACCTAACAGGGATCCTGGGTCAGGTGAGATCGTCGTGGTTGTGACATGGAACATCAGCTCACCGGGTCCTAGTCTTCATTTCAGACAACAGGTACTGAGACCCAGAGGTGTCAGATGGTGACACAGCTAGTTCATGAGTGGCACAGCCCAGACTTGGACTATGACCCATGAATGCCAAAGCATCCTTGTTCTGATGATGGCATAGATGCAGGCATGCCTGTACCTGCAGATACAGGCAGCATCCTCAGGACCCTGGACAGGTCCTCTCATACCGACCCTCCATTCCTGTAGTTGGCCTATACATAGTTCCCCTTTCCTCCTTGGAATGATTTTTATGATTGTTTTATTGCATGAATTTTGTGAAATTCAATCAAGATATAAGCTTACTTTCCTCCTGGGTGCATCCCCAGAATTTCCTAGGCATTTTCAGGGGCTCAGTAGGTCAGGGCAACCCACTAGCATCTATGATGCTTTTATGCAAAATTTTAACATGTCCCTTATGGATGAATGAATTAGACAAAGGGTGTCTCTCCCTCTGAAGTGATGCAACCCCTTCACTGGAATGCAAAGTTGGCACACAGAGTTCAGCATGGGTTTAAGCATCTACTGGTCCATTTGGCCAGAAAACTTTGTGCAGTGCACAATCTGTACAACTGCACCTGATGACTCTAAGAGCAATCTCACTCCAGGTAGTTAAAATTTCAATCCTATATAAATCAAAACTTCAATTTTCTCATCTGCTTTGACACTGTTTCCACCCCTAGTTTCTGACCAGACCATGGATTCAGCTGTCCAGAAGGGGGTGGAAAGCATGTGATTTCTCTGAATAGCTGCTCCTCTGGCTTCTCCAGGGTTGGCTGGGGGATTGACAATAGCCTTATAGGATAAAGTCTTACTGATGAGAGCTGTTGCAAGGTGGCTATAATTGGAGGTTTGATCTGACTGCATCTTAACCAGGGCTGGCCTGACTAATTCTGCCTCCTGATTGGACTCACATTTCTTCTTCCAAGCTCCTCACAGCCACAGCTCGCTCGGGTTGGCTTAGCCAGGTGGGAAACCTTTTAGACTCAGTTTTCTTGAGAGATTTAAAGTCTGGCTACTTGACTACAACAACCATGAATCTCATGGAGAAACTAGGGAACTTGACTCTCCCTCCCTCACACTCTGGAAGTGGAGATACCCTTGCAGTCACTGTCACAGAAACTCAGCCAGCCTCTTCCGTCTGCATGTCAAGGTGAGAGTCAGCTCCAGTCCTGGGTTCCTCAAAATCCCGTTGGAGCACAGCTATAGTGTGGGCAACACAAGAGGCTCCTGTGGCTCTGAGGGCACAGGAATGAGGTCCTACAGACAGGCATACCCCGTTCTCTCAAAGCAGTCTTCCTGAAGCTTCCAGCCCTTGAATTGGAAGGGACTTCCCTCTAGCCCTGGCCCGGGGTGGGGGAGGGGGGGATGGAGCCCGAGGACCCTTCTCTCTGATCAGTCTCCTTTGACTTGCTCATCTTCTCTTATGTACACTGGAGGTGGGTGACAGGGTCAGAGAACCAGTCCAACTGTCTCTTAGAAAGTTCTGCGTGTGCAGACTAGCCCACTTCTTTGAAATCGAGGACAGGCGTTATCTATTGATCTCAGTTCTGGGGCTTGTGCTGTGACTTGGAGACGAAGGGGAAAATCCCATCCACTCCAGCATCCTGTTACATATTACATTGCTGCTTCTAATCTCTTTCACAATGCAAACTACCCACATCTCATTCTATGTGGGAGGAACCAAGGCTTTTAACCAATTTAACTCAGCCTAAAACACAAAAGGTGATGTCACGACCACTTAACTGATAATCACCATTATTATGTCTGCAACATGAACTGGACAATATTTTCAAGAGTCCTGAGCTGCCAGTAATTAAAAGGTGGCAGACAGAGGCTGCTGCTTCGATCAAAGCCAGGATCGTGGCCTTGCTGCCTCAGGTCTCAACATGCTAAGGTCTATTCTGCTGTGTTTCTCCATCAGTCCCCAAACACCTTCACATGCGTGCCTCTGATTCTTGGTGTATCTCCTGTGTTTCCCTCTTTCTTTGACCTTCTTTCCTTCACTGGATTTCTCTGCTCCTCTGTGTGTGTGGCGGGGGGACATGTGCACATGTGTGTATTTATGCCTGTTTTTTCTTAATATGTGAAAAAAATAGCGGTAATATTTCTAAAAACACCTCGACATTGTAACCTAAACTATGAGGCAGTTGTTCTACATAATTGATAATGGTGAGGTGATTATAATGATGAAGGAGGTGATGATGGTGATACTGCTCATGGTGATGATGGCAGTGGTGATGGTGATTGTGACGGTGGTGTTGGTGGTGGTGGTGGGATGGTGGCAATGGTGGTTAGATGGTGGTTATGCTGGTGGTGATGGTGATAATGGTTATGATGATGATGGTAGTGGTTGTGGTGATGGTGGTGATGGTGGTGGTGATAGTAGTGGAGGGATGGTGGTGATGGTGGTTATGACGGTGGTTATGCTGGTCATGGTGGTGGTTATGCTGGTGGTGATGGTGACAATGGTTATGATGATGATGGTATGATGGGATGGTGGTGGTGGTGGTTGTGGTGATGGTGGTGGTGATGGTGGTTAGACGGTGGTTATGCTGGTCATGGTGGTGGTTATGCTGGTGGTGATGGTGACAATGGTTATGATGATGATGGTATGATGGGATGGTGGTGGTGGTGATGGTGATGGTGGTGGTGGTGGTGATGGTGATGGTGGTGATGGGGGTTATGACGGTGGTTATGCTGGTCATGGTGGTGGTTATGCTGGTGGTGATGGTGACAATGGTTATGATGATGATGGTATGATGGGATGGTGGTGGTGGTGGTGATGGTGGTGGTGGTGATGGTGGTGATGGTGGTTATGATGGTGGTTATTCTGGTCATGGTGGTGGTTATGCTGGTGGTGATGGTGACAATGGTTATGATGATGATGGTATGATGGGATGGTGGTAGTGGTGGTTGTGGTGGTTGTGGTGATGGTGGTGATGGTGGTGGTGGTGGTTGTGGTGATGGTGGTGGTGGTCGTTGTGGTGGTGGTGATGGTGGTGGTGGTGATGGGGTGGTGGGGGTGGTGGTAGGGACATTGATGATAGCTGACATCAGTGCAGGGCTTGCTGTGTGTCTCAGGGCTGAACCCTTTCCATGCACCATCTCACCCACTCCCTGAGACAGAGGCCATGACTGGCCCCACTTAAGAGCTGAGGCACTGAGTGGTTAAGGAAACATTCAAGGGTCAAACAGCCAATACTGAGAGCTTAAAAAGTATGAAGTGCTTCAGCTTGATGCAAGAAAGTAAGAAAAATCCCTGAGTACCCTTCTAAGAATTCTCAGGACTTAGGTAAGATCACCTGCCCCCAGGCATGTTGGGTAGCATCAGCAGGAAGTTTCTGTTGCGATCACAGGTGGAAAAAGATGAGCAGGGTGACAGGGGAGCAGCAAGAGAGGTCAGGACCCGAGGAAGCTGGCACAAAGGTGAAACCAATGGAGACCAAGAGCCAGGGGAGCAGAAGGGGACCCCAGACTCCCTGGGGAGGATTTGGCCTTTTTATGTGCTTATTTATTTATTCCTATTGGAGTATAGTTGATTTGCAGTGATATCTTATTTTCAAGTGTACTACAGCAAGGCGTATCAGTCATACATCTAAATATACCCATTCTTCTTTCCCATATAGGTTATTACAAACTATTGAGTAGATGTTCCTGTGTTATTTGCCCTTTTTCAAAAGTTCAGTGAAAACCCTCCTGCTCAGGTAACACCAAGGTGTCGGTGTGGGCTGCTGATGAGGGTGGTGGCCTCACGGGGTCAGGTGGGGGGTCCTCTGAGGAGTCGTGTCAACAGTAATAACTTCATCCTCTGCCATTAGAACTGCACTTCACTGGATCGAGAACACCCAGCATAGCCCACGACTTTGCACTCTGGCTGGACATTTTTCTCACCTAGAAGTAGCTGACAAAAGAGGGTGATGTGTCCCCTCCTCAGAGCGGCTTTCCATACCCCTAGTCCCTGGCGTCTCCAAGTGGATTTAAGCCCTTGACTGCTGGCCCATCATGAAAAACATCCCACCCAATGCAGTCAGAAGACAGACGATAGCCATCCAATCAGCCAGCAGCCCTAAAGTCAGCAATTACCCCCTCCCCTCACTCGGCCTGTTTCACAGACCTCAAATGGATCTGTCTAATCTCTTATCTGCAGCTATGAAATTGTTCTTCCCGATTAATAGGCCTACAAATGCTAGAGATGATGAGCTCAGCAGTGGGCAGAGCGGGAGCTGTGGGCATACTAAAAAGGGTCACCAGCTCCTCGCACCCACAGCCAGAGCCGCCAGACCCCTCAGCACCTGGAACCTCAACCAGCTCCCACCCCATCTGGCCAAAGGGCCAGAGACACACAGCCTACCTACCTCCTAGAGGAAGCAGCATGTGCGTGTCTTCAGAGAGACTGGGGTGGTTCAAATAGGTCAAGAGAAGCGAGGGAGGGGGGTGCTCTCTCCCGGGGCTCCATCCTGTGGGGAGCATGCCTCAGAAGTCAGGTCCCTCTTCCCTTTCCACTCACAAAACTGAGCTCATCTCCCTCTGCCTCAAGTCTTCCATGGCTCCCCACAGATGTAAGGATGTAGCGCCAATCCCTGAATTCTGCATGTGTCCACAGCTCTTATTTTTCTCCCACTTCCCATCCCCAACTCACCTCCCTCTGCACCTCAGACTCCTTCGTTGTGGCTTCCTGCCTCCATCTTTCTATCTCCCACAGCCCGGGGTGGGGGTCTTTCTTTCCTCCTTTCTTTATCTGGATGACTTCGCTTCACCTCCAAAGGGACAGACTCCCCCAGGAAGCCTTCCTGACCCTCAGGCAGGAAGTGGCTTGAGGGATGACCCCAGAAAGTCCTAAGGCCCCGCACCTGTGAATGCGACCTTACAGGGGAAAGGGGTTTTGAAGATGTCATACAAGGAAATCACCTCGCATTAGGATGGGTCCTAAACCCAGGGACAGGTGTCCTTATAAGAAAAAGGCAGAGGGAGATTGCAAACACAGGGACACAGGGATGGGCCCCTGTGAAAATGAGGCAGAGACTGGAGAGGTGTGTCTGCAAGGCAAGAGCCCCAAGGACTGTCTGCACCACCAGAAGCAGGAGGAGTTCCCTGGGGGCTCAGTGGGTTAAGGATCCGGTGGTTTAACTGTTGTGACACAGATTTGATCCTTGAACTGGGAACTTCTGCATGCTGCATGCTGCAGGCATGACCAAACAAACAAACAAACACAAAGAATCTGGAAGAGGTGGGAATGATCCTCCCCTGGGGCCGTCAGAGGGCAGGTCCTCCTGCCAACACCTTGATTTCAACATTCTGGCCTCCAGAACTGGGAGAGGGTAAATGTCTCTTGCTTTCAGGCCCCCAGATCGTGGTAATTTGTTCTGGCCTCCCCAGGGATCTCCTATAGCTCCAGGCTGGGTTAGATCCCAGCAGGTACACTGCACACCCCAGACCAAGTCTCGGCTCTTCGGTGCATCTGTATGCACATCATCCACCTGCATCCCTTCTCCCTGGTCTGGGAGCTCCCTGGCTGAGGGTCCCCATCCTTTCCGTCTGTCCTCACTCAACCGTCAGGTCTGGGACTCACCAGGGACATAAAATATGCCTACTGTGTGACAGCAGAAAGCGGAACAGACTGGCATCTCCTCCAGATCTCAGATGAAAGGGAACTTTTACCCTCAGGGCTCCTCCTCCTGAGGCTTCCAAGGCCAGTGGGGCCGGCTTTCTCTTTGAGCCTCAGCGTGCAGCAACCTTCCCAGCCCCCTGCTACCTGCAGTGACTTCACATCTTTCTTCCTGAACCACAAATCTGTGCCCCTGGCAGGATTTTCTCCCACTCATGGCCCCCTCGAGTGGGGTCCCCCCACTCCCCAGGCCTCTCAGGACCATCCCAGGCTCCATTCTGATGACAAATAGACTCTCTAGCACTAGTAACAGGTGGGAAAAATAACAAGAGTCCTAAAAATAGAGACAACAAACACTTATCAATCTTCTACCACATGAGAGGGGCCAGGTGAGATGCCGTAAGTCCCCTGCAGGGGTCCCAGCCAGGAGAGTGGCGTGGCTTCCTGATGACCACAGGGCTTGTTGGCACCACTTCTGCGTCATTATGGAGGCAGCTGGCTGGCACCAAAGCTGCTGGAGCCCCAGCTTCCTGACTGTCAAAGTGTCATCTCATTTACTGGCTGGTCGCCTTTCATTATGTTCTGCTTTGATCTGTCCCCAGCGGGTGTCCCCAATGCTGGTTAGACTTGTCCTGCCAACAAAGACATGTGCCTCCCTCTCTCCAGAGCCTGGAACTCACCCATGTAGGTCATGAGCTTCCAGAGCCACCAGCCAGGGCACCAGGGGCACGGCAAGCCCTTGGTGTCATTGTCGCCCACCTGCTAAGTGCCAGGCACTCTGCTGGGCCAAGTGCAGCCAGCAGAGGCAACTGAGAGGCTGTATATGCCCTTGGGAGCTCACAAACTAAAGAGCGAGTTAGAAAGAGCCAGGAGTGCAAACTCCCAAAACTGTGTCAGAATCTACAGAACCTGAAACTAATTGGTTAGCTGAGAGGGCAGAGGAAAAAATAGGTAAGTCTAGCTTTTGTTCCTGAGCGATGGGAGATTGGGATACTGTTAGGAGGATGGAGAAAATGAGGCAGAGAATAAGGAAATTTTTTACTGAGGAGGAGGAGAGATGGGAAGGTCAGTTTTTGACATCTTGGAATTGAACCTGTCAGGGCATCTATTTGGGTGGTTTTCTCGAAAACCAGAGGACAGGAGGAAGGAACCTAGGGGAGAGCCAAGCTTCTGGACCCAGGTTTCAAAGTCTCCATCATCTAACGAAGAGAAATGGGAAGCTGAGTAATCCTTAGGACTCATTAAAAACACATAAAGGGGAGTTACCGTGGTAGCGCAGCAGAAATGAATCTGACTGGTATCCATGGGGATGCACATTCCATCTCTAGCCTTGCTCAGTGGGTCAGGGATCTGGTGTTGCTATGAGCTGTGGTGTAGGTCACAGATGTGGTTTGGATCCCAGGGTGCTGTGGCTGTGGTGGAGCCCAGCAGCTGCAGCTCTGATTTGACCCCTAGCCTGGGAACCTCCATATGCCAAGGGTGCTGCCCTTAAACACACACACACACACACACACACACACACACACAGAAGGAAAACTATTTGTTGGGAATGTATTTGGCTGCAAGTAATGGAAAAATCAACTGAAAATTTAGGTACTTCTTTCTTCCATAAAACCAGAAGTCGGAGGTAGGAGCTGCTGGTATTGGTTCCGCAGCCCACTGAGGGCAGGCTTGGTGTCTCCTGATATTCTCGGCCTTTCTTTCCTGGTCTCAAGGTGAGTGCTACTGCTCCAGGCTTCAGATCTGCATCCAAGACAAAGGATGCAGGGCGGTCCTGTCAACATCTCTCTGCTCTATCGGGAAAGCTGCCGGAGGACGTCAATGCATGCTCACTGGTCAGCACTCTGGCCACCCTCTGCAGAGTTAAGGAAGCCTGGAGAATGAGATCATCTCTTACAAGGACGCAAACAAAGGGGCGAGGAGCAGGGGAGTGCTGGCCGCGCTACACCAGTGTTTGCCCTAACGCATGCAGGAAGAACGGAGACTGAAAATACAGGGTTTTGGAAATCAAGGACGGAAGTCACTTCTAAATGGGCAGGCAGGGAGGTCGGGTGGGTTCACTGCTTCAGATCCAGGAAAGCCAGTGGTGACGTGGAGCCACCCCAGTCCTCGCGAAGTTCGAGGAGAGAAGAGTACCGTGGATGGGAGAAGGGGTGGTGAAGACGGAGAGCAAGAGCCGTCCAACACGAGAACAAGCTGGGCACACAGCAGGGGCGACCAAATGGCATCTTGAGGGGAAGGAGCTGCCGTGGCTGCTGCCAAGAGATAGAAAATAATGGGGCAACTGAATGGTATCTTTAGGGGAAGGAGATACCATTGGTATCTCTTCTGCTAAGAGATAGAAAACAATGGGGTGGGGAAGGGAGCAAAATTCATCTGGGAAGAAGAGAAGGGCAGTGGAAAGGCCAGCTTTGGAAAAGAGAGGCCACCATTGCAGGAAGGAAATGAGCAAAGCCACAGGGACGTTTTCAGAAAGTGGTTGAATGAGGACGGTTCTGTGGTCAGTAAACCAGGGCTCTTTTTTTTTAATGGCTGTGAAGGCAGCACATGTGTTCCCAGGCTGGGGATCGAATCCCAGCCATAGCTGGGACTGTGCTGGATCCTAAACCCACTCTGCCACAGTGGGAACTCCTGATTTTTCAGGTGTTTCATTTTTTACGTTCACCTTGTTTGTATCTTAGTATTTTAAGTGGGTTTCTTGTACAAAGCATGTAGATCGGACTTGCCTTTTTATCTAATTCGGTGGTCTCCGTTTTGACCATATGCATTTAGTGCATTTTCATTTAATGTGACTTTAAGGTAGCATTAAACTCCACCATCACGGAACCTGGGTTTTATTTTCCCGTTTGTTCTTTGTTTTCCCCTTCTTGCTTATCTTTTTTTGAGGGAGCCCCATATTTTTTTAGTACTTCATTTTATTACTATGTCCGTTTCTCTTTTTTTGCTGTATCAGTTTTTGTCTATACCTGTTCATGCTACATTTGAGTGATTAGTCAGAGGTTACAGTGTTTATTTTTAGGGCAGTGCACTGCCTTAAAGTATTGCCTTATACTATGCAAAACCAGTGTGAGAATCTCATCATGGCATAATCTTGGTATAATCCCATTGTTCGTCGTGATTTTGTTTTTCCTTATTTTACTTTCGCACATGCTCCAAATCCTAAAATAAATTAAGCACATTTATTTCCAAAGCATTCTAAACGAGATATATTTACCAAACAAAGGAAAGTGTCTAGTACTTATCCAGATAATTTACATTTCCGGTCTTCTTCCTCTCTTCCTGAAGTTCTGGAGTTCTTTCTCCTGCTTTTTCTCTGGGCCTGAGAACTTTTTTTTAAATCAGTTCTTGTTTTTTTAATCCATTCTTGTGTAATCGTCCTACTGTCGGTCTGCTGGCAACAAATTATCTCAGCTTTGTCTCCCTGAAAACATCTTGAATGCATGTTGGAATCTGAGGCGAGTCTATGTATATACATACTACGTAGACTCTGTATATGTCTTCCAACTGGTAGGGGTTTTTGCTGTTTACTTTTCTCCGGCATTAACCGTCATTGCCTTGTCTTCGGCCTCCATTGTTTCTGATGGGAAATTAGCCATAATGTGTATTGCTTTGTCTATCTCTGCTTTTTGTTGTTTGTTTTTTAAGAGTTTCTCTCTTTATTTTTGGCTTTCACTAGATCGAATGTGATGTGTTTTTTTCTTTGTATTTAGTCTGTTAGATTTCATTGAACTGCTTGAATCACTGATGTCTTTCATTACATGATCTCAGCCATTATCGCCTCATTTTTCTTTGCCCCATATGCCCTCTCTCTTCTCCTTCTGGACACCAAACACATACATTTTAAATCATTACATGCCATCCGCAGATTTTCAAGAGTCTTTTCTTTTCTTTTCTTTCCCTTTGAGTTTCTGTTTGGATATTTTCTATTGATCTGTTTTCAAATTTACTGATACATTTCTTTGTTGAGTCCAGAACTCCCTTAAGCCCACCTAATAAATTCCTTTTTTCTGATAGTAAACTTTAAATTTATCACATTTCAATTTGATTTTTTTTTTTTTTTTGGCCATCCCATGGCATGCGGAAATTCCCAGGCCAGAGATTGAACCCACACCACAGCAGTGACCTGAGCTTCTGCACTGACAATGTCAGATCCTTAAGCTGCTGAGCCGCCAGGGAATGCCCTCAATTTGACTTCTATAGCTTCCATGTTGCTGAAGAATATTTCCTATCATTTCGTTGTTTGTTTTTTTTTTTTCATTTGTTTGTTTTTAACACACTTTATTTGGAAATGAATTCAGATTCATGAAAGTGTTGCAAACAAGTACAGAGGGTTCCTATATAGTCAGCTAGCTTCCCCTAATGCATTTCAACTAACTGCAGCCCTAAAATTTTATTTACACAGCCACACCCATCTATTTAAGTATTATCTATGGCTGCATTTGCACTGCGGTGATTCAGGTAGTTATGACAAAGACTACACAGATGACAAAGCCTAAAATATCTACTACCTAATATTTTTGGTTGGGGGGGGCACATGTGTAGGAAATGGAAGTTCCCAGACTAGGGGTTGAGTAGGAGCTGCAGCTGCCGGCCTACACCACAGCCACAGCCACAGCAATGCCAGATCCGAGCCATGTCTGCAACCTACACCACAGGTCATGGTAACACTTGATCCTTAACCCACTGAGCAAGGCAAGGGATGGAACCCATCTCCTCATGGATATGAGTCAGGTTCCTTACCACTGAGCCACAACAGGAACTCCTATCATCTAACTTTTACAGAGACCAATGGCCAGCCCCTCTTCTAAGGTTAAAATATCATGTCACCATTTGTTTGGACCAAAAACAGTGATGCAACATCCTTGCTGCACCCAGCTCTATACTGCTCTGCAGTGTGCATGCTTGCTCTCTGTCTCACAGCCGACCTGGTCTCTTTGGCCACTTTACTGCTCTCTACGTGGGTGGCCTACATCACTCCAGCTGAGCCACTGTCTCTCCTGTCTGCATCTCTACCTCTGCTGTGCTCATCTTTTCAGCCCTTACATTTCAAGCGAGAATAGAGGCCAAGAACAACACCCGATATAAAAGTGTGGAATGTCCATGTTTGGTGGCCATGGAGGAGTTGCCATGCTCTGGGCTCAGGCTATGCCAGGAGAACAAAGATGGGGGTGATCCCACGTGGAAGCGCTGGCCCTTGGTCTCACCTTGGCACACAAGCTTCCCAGAGGCCACAGGATTATAGAGCAGGGGGAGGCACCCAGGAAGGAATAAGGAGATCCCTCACTTCTAGGGCCAAATTGGAGAAGCCCATTAGGACGCCGTTGTGCTATCTGGATGTGCAAAACAAGGAGAGAAATTAAAGACGCTGGCACATCGTGGCAGGAACTGAGGCCCCTCTATTTCTTTCCCTCTTATCTGCAGTGGGGGAGGAGGGAAACGTAGCTAGGATTGCTCAGAGGTGTGAGTTATTTCAAAGACTTGGAGACAAACGGATACGAGTGACTGCGTAAATGGGACGTTTGGGACCTGGCAGCACTGGTCAAGATGACTTGCAAGCTCTGCATTTTGTCTGTGGTGCTGCATCCTGGTTGGGAGGAAAGCATTGGCCCCTCTGGCAGGTAGAGGTTCGGATTCATTTCTGCCCCCCACTCACCCTGTGGCCCTGAGCTGGGCCCTTCCTACCTTCTCGAGACTCCTCTGTCCTCGTTGGGTGATAAGCCTTGTGTGAGCCTGTGGACAGCTCTGCAAGTCTCAGATTAAGGATGAGGCACTGCTTACATCGGAAAGAAAGCCTTGGCTTGGGCAGGAGAAGCGAGGAGGGCTCCAACTCCAGGCCGGCCGGCCATGGGTAGAATTCCAATCAAGAGGGGAGATGTCTTTTGGGGCAGCTGGGAGTCTTATCCGTCACGTTGCCATCTCCTGGGCATCCAATCAAGAGGCTAGCATGGAGCAATCACTGAGCCGACCCTTGTTGAACTGCAGGTCTCACCCAGCTCACACCTGACAGATGGTGCAGGTGACACAGGGAACACCATCCATCACTGCTCGGATCCTGACACCTTTGATCAGGGAAACGTGGGCCCCGTAGGGAGCTCTGGAGGCCGCTTCCATTTTCATAATCAAATGTTTATGTACCATTTCCTCCTGCCCTTTCTGCTCCCCATTCCCCTTTTATTTCTATTTGAGCAAAATATGTTCAAACATCCCCTTTTACCCCGCTGGGGACAAAAATTCCCTGTAATGTTGGTGTAACATTTTGGAGAATGAATGCTACTTTCGTGTCTATTTGCCAATCGGAATATTGATTTCCTGTGGAAAGGAAATGTCAGGTCCATGAAATCCATGATGCAGAGAAGGAAAAAATCCAACTTTGGCACATGTGTCTTAGGGCAGCTTTTATGTTGGCTTAGCTGGGCTTCTGCCCCCAGCCCCTCCTTCACCCCGTGTGTGTCAGCCAGTCTCCAATATGGAACTCAGGGAAAGATGGATCCCCCAGCTGTCCTGTCCCTGCTCTTGCTCCTTCACTGGTGGTCCAAGGCCATTCGGATGCTCTAAAAGAGCAGACAAAGGTAGGGTCATCCTGGCATATTTATTTGGTGAGGCAAAAAGCAGCAGGCTGGTGCCACTGTGACCAGATGAACCATGTCTGCGACACAACAGGGCACTGACAGACGAACAGCAACGGCCCCAGGTCATCTCCAAGATAAAAGCCCTGTTCCCCTCGCAGACAGGAGAATCTATGGCCATGATCTCACAGGTATCCAGGGGCCCATATTAAGATGCTGAAGGCTGCTTCATAGGAAGCTGAGCCTTGCTTGCCAGACACAGGTGAGGATGTGGATCAGACGCCAGTACAGAGCAGATGCCTCTGCAACTGGGCTGCTCCTTATGCGTTGACCAGAGTCATGTGTCCCAGGCAAGGAAGACCGTGCAGAAATGTGGCTGGGAGCTTCGGCAAGCCCCGCTTTGTTCCCTCAGGACTATGCCTGCACGTTGGACTGGCAGAAAGAGAACACAGACCTTCTGAAGTGCATTGGTGGCTGGAGGACGCCCCTCTCCCCCCACCCATCCCTCTTCCTCTCTCAAAGCAGCTGTGATCAGACGCAACACTGTGTGCACTAACTTAGCCAGGCTGAAGGTGTCCACCTGGCAAAGGCTGCTAGGAAAAGACCCTTTGGGGTTGCTCACCCAACTTATCATTCATCCACAGGCAGTTTTTGAGCATCTCGTGCATGTCAGCCATTATTCTAGACACAGGCGATGCAAGAGTGAACAGAACTGAAGGGTCTTTGCCCTCTGGGGAAGCAGGGGCAGGGTGGGGGGGTGGCTTTCCATGGTTGTGATGACTCACCAAACAAGGAAAAAGACAAGGATACACAATAACTGCCAGCTCCGTGTCATAACAGGAGCTCTCGAGGAAATGAACACAGGACTGAAATGGGAGAGAGGGCTTCGACCTGGATTCCATTCCAAACCAGCTTTAGCAGATCAATGGCTGTGCGCCGAGTTCTGGGCTTTTGGAAAATGAAAGAAAAAATGCAGCAGCAAAAAGAGGATGAAGACCAGGATCTGTCAGAGTCTGAGCTGCATCACGAAGCTGGTGTCCACCTCCCACAGCCCTGCCTCCTTCTGCAGAGGTCACTGCCCAGGTTCTCCCAGGTCCCAGCCTAGGGAGGGACCCTGGGGACTCTTCACTGTAGACAAGTTCCAGGGTTCTCCTAATCCTTGTTCCTTTCTCCTGATGAAAGACCGTGGCAAGCTCCAGCTGTCCCCTGCACTCGGTGGAGACACATGGGTCCACAGCACTCAGTGTGCTCTAAACCAGAGCAGGTGCAGCGTGGGGTGGGGTGGGGGGGCTCCCAAACTACGGCCCCCACCACGGCCCACCCTGGGCTTTGTGAAGATTAACGATTAAGCAGTTTCAGGCTTTAAAGATCCCCCCAAGGGCTCACTTAAAATACCAAAGGCAATGAGAGTATCATCTCAATAATAGTAGTTGTTTGTTCTTCAATCTTCTGCTCCAAAGCAGAATTTCCTTCCCTGCCCCCAAGACAATTCCTTGAAAGGCTTTCCATCAATTCCTGCTTCCTGCTTCTCTGACTTTAAACCAAGGAAATGAGTGAAGGAGCAAGGTGGAAAACAGGACTGGTGAGCACATGGACAACCAGAGGCCTTTGACGAGAAGGGACGGAGGCCCAAATCGCACAATCCGACCCCTCCATCCCTCTCGGTGGCAGACAGGAGGCTTCTCTCAGTTGCAATGACCAAGCACTAATTCCGGGGAGCTCCAGCAAGAACAAGAGCTCTGGGGATCAGGTCACTAGAAGGTCCATGGCAGGAAGTTCCCACCTCGGCCATGGCCATGGATGGACCTAGGGTTGACACTTCCCATCCATTCTCCTCTCTCGACTCTGCTTGCCTTGTTCTTCACAAGCTCCAAGCACAGGGTCACGTTCACACTCAGCAGACCTCACCTCCTGAGGCTGGCCCGGGAACATCCCTGTGGGGACGCTGAACCCACCCCTTCACCTCCCCTCAAGCTGCAGGGAAAAGGCTGGAAGGAAGGAAAGATCAGCTCGCCAGGACCTGTACTTCCTGGGGACATCGGAGCTGAAATCTCAAGGTGGGAGGTGAGCTCCATCACGGGTGTCCACCAGCCATGCCCTTTGCTAAATCTGAAGCTGGACTCCCAGCCCCCACCTTGCGGGAACACCAGCATCCTTCCTTCCCGTGACTGGTCCAGCCCTGCATGGCAGACCCTTCCCTCCCCCACCCCTGCCCTGGGCTGCAGACACCAGGCTCTGACGTCCTCCTGCCCCATGGCTGTGCCTTTCCGTAGGCTTGGCTGGTCTGTCCTTTGTTCACTGACCTCCTTGGGTTGCAGCTGCCTGGAGCTAGTGCAGGTCCTCCTCCCCGTCCACGCTCACACCCCTGGTGATCTTGCCGGGCTTTCAGCCCAGACACACGTGTGTTTATCTCCGCCTCGGTCAGGTGAGGACTTCTGTCCTGATCCCCAGACTTGGGTGTCCCGCCACCCCCCAGCATCCACACGCTGCTGCTTCTACCTGCAGCAGGGGCTCCAAGCCAACTCTTCCCACAGCCTTCTCCCGCTCAGGGGGATGCCTGCCCCAGCTTCCAAGTCTCCAGTGTGGAAATATCGGGACTCCCCATGGTGTCTCATCCCTCATCCAACCCTCAGGAAACCCCACTGCCTCTGCTTCCTAAATATCCCTGGAACCTCATCATCTCACCCCAACTCCCACCTGGATTCCTGAAGTAGCCAGAAAATTGGTACCTGGTTCTGCCCTCACCTACCCATTCCCCTTTTTTTTTCTTTTTTTTTTTTTTTTGATTGCCTGTGGCATGCAAAAGTACCCAGGCTAGGGAATGAACCCTCGCCACAGCAGCAACCCAAGCCACAGCAGTGATCCTTAAGCTGCCGGATCCTTAACCTGCTTCACCCCAAGGGACACCCCTACCAGTTCTTAACAAGGCAGTCAGTGGAGGCTTTTATAATCTGGGTGAGGTCAAGTCTCTCCTCTGATCAAACCTGCAGTAGTTTCCGTTTCATCCAGAGGAAAAGCCCACGTGCTCACGGCCAGGACTCTGCTTCATGGCCGGTCCCCCACATTCCCACTCTGACATGTCTCCTGGTTCCTGGATGGTCTTTGGTGTGTCCCGCATGAACCGCCCCTGCCCCCCCAGGGTTTCTGCTCCAGTCGTCCTGCATCCACTGATGCTTCCCTCTGTTCCTTCCCCATCATGGGCTCCTCATCACCTTCTTACCGAGCCCCCCACCCTGTCCACTCTGTGGGACACTGAACCCCCCCCCCGAGCCTCCCAGGTCATCTGACATCCTGTATCCATGACTGACGATGCCCATGCTCAGAGTCTGTCTCTTGTGCTGGTGATGGAATGTGAGTTCTCTGGTGCCAGGAACGAAGACTGCTTTGCTCGTTGATAAATCCAAGCCCCTAAAACATGGCTAATAAGATACACCCAGCGAGTCCTCACTGAGCAGCGCCCAGGATCCGCCAACCTGCCCCCCACTGGCAGATTGGGAAGGGGGCACCTGCAACGTGACATTCACCATAAACACCACCCGGCGTGTCAGCCCTGCGAGGCCACGGAAATGGAAGAGGCACCATCTGCTGAAGGTCCTACACAGAGGCCAGGAGGGACTCCTGGAAGTGCTGGGTTCCTGGGCACAGATTCACTGTCCTCAACTCTAATTCCTATTCATGAAGCCACGAGCAAGACAGGAGCTTTTCCAGACATAGCGGCTGGCCATCATGTCCTAGCAACATCTCCCAGAGTGCTTCCTGCCCCCACTGCACCTGCTTTAGCCCCCTGGCCTGTGTACCCCAAACAGGAAACCCAAGTAGGTACATTCACCCCTGTGTGCCTCCGCCCCAAATCCACAGGGTTTCTGAACAAGAGGGCTGCCCCTGGGAGCACGAGTCTCTCCTAAGTGGCCTCACGTTCATGATGGTCAGAGGTCACGTGACAGGGCGGCCCCCTTGGAGGACATAAGATGGTCCTGGTTTCCCACTTAAGTTGGAAACAGGGAAAGACACAACCACAGGGCTTTGAAAGAAGGACCAAGAAAGAGGAGGGGCAGAGCCAGGTGTCCTGTGACCAGGTGGAGAAGTCCCTGCTGGGACTCACCCTCAGGAGCATGGTGTCCTAAAAGGGTGACAGCAGAGGGGGCATCTGGGGACCATGCGTGAAATCACACAGCCCACCTCTCACCAGGCAGAGCCACTGGCACGGGAAGGGAGCCTCACACCCCCAGGAAGCTGAGCTCTGATCCAGCCATCCCATCCACCTTCTGCTCCCACCGGTGCCCTCCTGCTCAGACCACAGCTCCAGGATTGAGCTTGTTGCCAGGAGCCCAAGGAGCCCCCGGAGGGCACAGGGACCCCCCCCCCCCCCCAGCATTTGCCACCTTCACCATCATTGCGGCAAGGAGAGAGGCGCGTCCAGTCCTGCGGCAGTGACCTGACTCCTCGGAAGATGAGATTGCTCTTCTCGTGTTTGCGGGGAAAGAACTGAGAAGCTTCTGAGAAGGATGAGAAAACCTGCCAAGGCTCTCAAGTCCCTTTGCTGTGAGGTTTCTGACACTTACAAGCAATTAGGTGCCTGAGCTGGAGGGACTCAAGCAGAAGGTGGTGTTTCCAATTCGGAGTCACGGTTACCGGAGCTGCTCTGTTGGGATCGTGGGACAGTGGCCTCAAGAGGGGCTTCGTCTCTGTCTGACGGTGCCAGGAATGAAAAGGGTCGGGTTCCAAGATGCTTGCAAAGGACCAGGGAGCAGGAGTGTCCTCCTCCAAACCTGAATTGACTCTGCACTCCTGGGCCTGGAAGCAGCTGTGCATATAAGAAACAGATGCAATTTAGGAAAAAGTGTCCTGTTCATAAACCAGAGATCCTGGGACACAACCCAGCATTCGGGAGCTGACGAGGGCTGGGAGTGTCCCAGCTCCACCCCTGCGGGAGGGGAGGTCCCTCTGGAACAACACCTGTTGGGAACCCGTTGTCCCATCTGATGGGCTCCTTCGCTGCTCACATCCCCAAAGGCCAACACTGGAGGGCCTTGGGATTTCGTAGCCTAGCATGCTCTCTCAGCGAGGCACTTCATATCATTCTCCACAAATTGCACCGTAATGTCTACCAAGGGCTGGTCTCTGAGGGGGCGCTTTCAGGCAACAGATTACACATCCTATCCGATGCCAGACGTTTTCCTCCCAATGGGACAGTAGTCTTAACAGAGCTGCCCAGGGGAGATGATTGGTTTTGTTCCAATGCTTTGGGGGAAACTTGGTTAGTCAACAGTGCATTTACAGGCAGATTGCCATTTTGTTTTTGTTTGTTTGGTTAGTTGGGGTTTTTTTTTGGCTGCGCCTACAGCATGTGAAAGTTCCTGGGCCAGCGCTCGAACCCCCGCCAGAGCAGTGACCCGAGCTGTTGCAGTGACAACACGGATCCTTAACCTGAGCCACCAGGGAACTCCCAGATTGCTATCTCAGATGGGCCGCTTCCTGAGATCCACCAACACCTCTCCCTCCAGCACTGCGATGGAAGGAGGGAGGTTGTGTATGAAGTTAATTGACACGTTTTGTGTTTCCACAGAGCAGGACCAAAGGAGCCGTTTCTCGCAGCTGCCCCGGGCTTTGGCTTGCATTGGAAAGTCAGGCGGGTCTGTGCCTCTCCCTTAATGTGTTTTCCACCCTATCGGGAGCCTCAATCTTCCTTCCAGCAGAGAGAAGTAAGGAGCGGGCGATGCAGATGACAGCAGGATGGGCTCTGACACGCCTGCCAGCAGGCTCCCTCGCAGAGCCCCAGCGCTGCCATTTATCTTACTAGAGCCGTGGGCCTGCTGAGACCCCTCCTCCTCTTGGGCGCCTTTGTGATGGGTGAGTGTGCCTGACCTCTGTTTCCCTCCAACCCCAGTCAGGCTTTCCATCACTGGCTTTGACAGGGGCCCCTGACCCCCCAACCCGCTTCCCAGGCTGCATCTCAGAGCAAGGGAGGTGCTGATGTGTTCTGCTGAGATCTGGGGGTTGCATTTCCAAGAGGTGGTCTGAGTCCCTTTGAGAGGCTGCAGAGGGCAAGTGGACACTGGCCAGACCATAGGGAAAACACGGAGCCCTCTGCAGCATCAGCCTAGGAGCCCCGCCCATGTCGGGGAGGCAGAAAACGTTCCCCTGCCCTTCCAGGTTCTCCTGGCTGGTCTAAGCATTGCATTGGCGGGAGACGGGTTAACAGGAGAAAATCAAATTTAATTTCCTACGTACAGGAGTCCACATGCATAAAGGGCCAGAGTCCCCCACGCACCTGAGAGATGCAGAGACCGAAAGGCAAGGTAAGCCCCAAGCTGGAATGGGAAGGGGCCTGGGGTTTCCGAGGACCGGAGGGTCACTTCCAGGATGCTAAGAAGAGGAACAGATGTTTGGTAATTAGCAGCTCACCCACTACACAGATGGGGCCACTTAGAGAGAATTTATTTCTGGTAGTAAGTCTTTTTTCTGGGAAAGCCCCCAACTTAAATTCCTTAGGTAGTTAAGGGAGAAGGCTGTAGTTTTCCTTGAGCCCACAGGATCCCCACTGCCTTTAGCTCAAAATAATTCACATGCCAAGTGAGTATATTTCAAGGAGGCCCGTTCTGAGCCCCTCCACCGCTATCTGCAGAAACCAGCTTGGGAAGCCAGCGGCTGTGAGCCACGTTTGTAGAAAGTTAGATCATTATCCTTCATAACCGACTCAGACGCTGAACAAGAAGCCCTGGAACAACGAGCCCCCAAAGGCCGGGGCGTGATGAAGAACCTCCAGCTTCTCTCAGTTTTGTCTCTGCTCCCAGTTTAGGACCAGTCTGAGACAGCCAAGTGTGAGCCCCTCACCGAGCCCCTGGGGCACCCCCATGCTCGCCCCCACCCAGCCTCGGAGCCGCCAGCCCCCATCAGGACACGTCTGGAACCTGGCATTTTCTCCTTTTGTTTCTATGCATCTCCCCCGAGGCTCTGCCTGCCTTCGAGTCCAAACCAAAACACAAGTGCCGTGGTCGACCCCTGGGACTGCTGCTCTGAATGAACAGTCTTTGCCGGCTCCCTCGCTCTGTGTTGATCTCCACACCTTTAACGGGGCTTCTCTGCTCATCACACACGGGGGTCGGAGGGAACGGGGACATGAATGGAGCCACCTGGCGGCAGAGCTGGTCCAGCAGCTGTTCTTGCCCGCTTCTCACACTTGTCAGTGGCTCGCTCTTGAATTTCACCTTGAGATCAGCTCTCGTGCTCACCAGCCACACAGCTGGTCACCTCCCTCCCGCCTTTAAAGGGCATCATAGGAAGAGCTAGACATGAAATTAGTAAACCACACAGCCTGCGTGAGCAAGGCGGCCGCGGGCTTTGGGGCTGGCATCCTCCGAGGCAGGGAGTGCCATCGTCCCACTTGGTAATGACTCCTGTGCTTCCCTGGTCTTCCTAAGAGACCTGTATCCTTGGCCGCCTCAAGCATCCATCTTCCAGGAGGAGCTGCCAGGATGTATGACAGAGGGCTGCAGAAGGAAAGAATGAGATGGTGCCTGATGTCGGGCGTGCACATGCACATAGGAAGAACGGCAGGGCAAAAGCAGGGAGCTTGAGAGGAAAAGAAGTTGATCCCTTTTGTTCCACTGTCAGCTCGTCAGGGGCTGAGCCTGGAGCTCCCGGCTTGGAGGTCCCCCTGCCGTGGATGCTCCATCATCCAGACCCTAGTAGGGGGGCAGGGAGCCTCTCGCGGGGAGAGGGGATGTCAGTGAGCAAAGGGCCAGTAGGTACCACACACCCTCACCGAGGGAGGGCAGAGGAGAGGGGGTGGTTCAGATCCGGGCTGTTGAAAACTGTGTCTGACTTTTCTTCTCCTGCCCAAAATCAAGTGAATCGTGTGCGTGAGATGAAGACCAAAGGCAGCAGGGGCTCTGCCTCTGTTCCCACATGAGACCCTGTAAGAGACCAAGTCTTGGGCCTCCCTGCCAGCACCCCTGGGGTTCGATGGAACCACTGGGTGGCCTGGGCAGTTGGGCAAGGTCACCCTGTTTCTCAGGTGGCAGAGGTGAATGGAGGAGATGGGGGTCCATGCATCTCCAAAGTGAGCTGGAGGGGCGGGCACAAGAGGTGAGAGGTGATGGCTGCAGAGTGAGCTGGGGACCCGCCTGGGTGCCAGGGGTTGGCAGCCACACATGGACCAGCACCTGGAGTCAGGGTGAGGCCAAGCATCCAGAGGGGCCAGCGGGAGAGACTCTGAGGTCCCCAGGCAGGATTGAGCCCATGGACCAGCCCATCGGCCAGGCAGACGTGGGCAAAGACAGAGGCTGTGACTCCCTCTGCCATGGGTCTAGGGAAGCATCACTGCCCTCTGGACCATGTGCCACCAGGGAGAGCATGCAGGAGGGGAGCTGGCAGACACCCAGTCAATCTCAGGCCTGAGTGTTTCAGTATCGGTTTAGGCTCTAAGCTCACCTGGATGGCCCCCTCCTTCACATCACTCAGGGGAGTCAGGGGGAGACCCCAGCTCTGCTATGGAGCCACCTCGTCCTTGCACGCCTCAGCTGCAAGTTATATCCGTGAGCCCGTGCCTCAGCACAGGTACCCCAGCACTACCTGCCCATGTGGATGCTGGGCATGAGGAAGCACAGGTCCAGACTGATCACTCAGCATGACCTACGGAGAGGCTGCAAGGCCCCAGGCACTGGGAACATGGCCATGACTCTGCTGGCATAGAGAATGCATTCTAGAGGAGGGAGGCGGAGGAATGGGCACAATTCTATAACATGACTGACAGCAGTAGGACCAGACACTTCAGAGCTGGAATAGAAGAACAACCATCAGAACCTCAGGTTTATGAAGCTTTACTACGTGATCAGAAACGTCGTTGGATGGAAGGTCCAGAAATACACAGGATGTGCATCCCTCCCCTAAAGTCCTCGTGGCCTGATGGGGACCATGCCACACACATGCACACTCATGCACACACGATGGAACACTCATGTACTCCTACACACACACAGATACACACATACACAAACACACACGTGCATGCTAGAACACTTGTATGTCTCCTACACACACACACAGATACACACACGAGTGCACACAAACATAGAACTCACAAATGCAATACAATGTGCATTGTATGTACTGTGTATCTATATATGTAACTACATACATGTACATGTGTGTGTGTACACACACAAACACACAATGTGGGTATAACACACACATGTATATAGACATGTGCAGCTACACGTACACACAGGGAAGCACCTTCACATGTATGTGCACTCACACAGAAACACACGGACAGGTGCACACAAACTTGCGCTACACATGCACACATACATGTGCATCCACCTTCAAAGCCACATATATGCATGAATGTACATGAACACACACATACACTTATATGCACAAAGGCACACCTGCATGAGTGCACACACGTATGTCATTTTTTAATTGCGAATATAACTAGGGGAAATATAGATCTAGCTCCTGGATTGTAGCCCACATGCTCCTGGAGCACCCTCGCCCCCACCCCTCCATTTACCTCCCACCGTCACCAAGCTCTCGTCTGGAAGAACATCCCCCCGCATCCTTTCTGCTGGGTCTTCTGGCATCAGAGCATCAGCTCTCAGCTAACACAGGCTGACAGCTAGAGCTGACAGGATCTGGGCAGCCTGTGTGCCTGGACACCGTGTGGGCTCCAGTCAACCATCGATCAGAACTTGTCAAAGCCGAGAGAGGCAGATCTGCTGCGTGGGATGGACTGGCCCCGGCCCTGATTCCAGGCACACTTTATAAATCCCTGCCTGCTTCATAAACCACTGTCTGACCGACAGTGTTGTGCTGAGTAACCACGTGAAGATAACCTGCCAAAATATTATCCTTGGCTCCATCCCCAGGGGAGATGGATGTGCCGCGTGCCCAGCGAGACTGCTGACGCAGCCTTTGCTCCAGAGAGAGAGTTGCTTTTCACTTATTAATCTAAAAAATGACATCCAGCGTCGGGAGGTCCCAAAGCAAGCCTGGCTGATTCTACACGTGTGTCCGTTCATTTGTCCATCCACCCGCCCCTGAATTTATTCACGTTGGAAGTGACATCGTGAATCAACTTCAACACACGGGCCCAGGCCCGGAACAAAGGGCAGAGGCATACGCGTGACCTGTACAGACTCTGGAGGCGCCTGTGATAACAACAAGCTAACGCACAGACTGTCCTGTAAGCGCTGCTGAGGAGTGGGATGTGACCGTTGACGCCAAATGGCACAGGGAGCGGTCCCTGAAAGTGTATGTCCCCATGGTTCGCAGTTCCAGACCTCCTGGAATAACCCCCCCGCGGCGCGCAGGAGAAGGGCAGGGCCACGCACAGCCCCTGTGCGCTGAGCTGCTTTGAATTCTTGTTGAATGAATGGACAGGAATGGAAGGGAACGTTCCCCCACCTCCACCAGGTTCAGGTTCAGCCCAAGGGTGAAGGAAGGTGGCCTTTGCTTCTTATCTGGGGCTCCCACAGTATACTTGGCTTACGATGCCTCCAGTCCTAGCTCTGAAAAGCCTTTAACTTTCAGAAAGAGCAAAGGACAAAGGTCACCTCCTTGAAGTTATTCAAAAGCCCTCATCCAATCAATACCCATTCACTCAGCAAATACTGCCACAGCTTGGATGGGCCCTTCCCTAAGAGGAGCTGCAAAGTAGCCACAAGCAACAGCCAGGCACCCAATAACCAGCATTTCATCAACGGGTCAAAGCATTTAAAAGCAAACATCTGTTCACTTTCACAGCTGCTGAAAAAACTTGAGACCCTCCAACACTCATTCCCAACAAAACTCCCAGTAAACTAAAATCAGAAGAATGCCTGTGCCCCATATGATCACGGAATATGTACTGTAAGCCAACCGGCCTTGTCTTTAATGCTCAGTGATTAAAAATTATGGAGTTCCCATTGCGGCTCAGTGGCTTAAGAATCTGACATAGTGTCTGCAGATGCAGGTCCAATCCCTGGCCTGGTGCAGTGGGTTAAGGACCCAGCATTGCCGCAGGCTGTGGTGCAGGTCGCAGATGTGGCTCAGATCCAGTATGGCCGTGGCTGTGGTGTAGGCTGGCAGCGGCAACTCCGATTCTACCCCTAGCCTGGGAACTTCCATATGCTGCAGGTATGGCCCTAAAAAAGACCAAAAAAAAAAAAAAGGTTATATATCCAATTAATTATGCAGAATTATCCAATCTTGTGTAAGTGGACTTTACAAACATAAGCATATTAAAAATTGATGGAAAGAAAACAACAGTCTCTTGGTAATATCTGGGCTGGGTGATTATGAGTGATTTTGATCTTTTTTTTGTACTTGTGTCTATTTTCTAAATTCTCTTCAATTTTTTTAACTCGGCTCTAGATTATTAGAGTGAAAGGGGCTCTTAAGGTTGAGATAGTCCAATCTTTTCACCCTGTGGATATGGGGCTGAGCCTGAGGGATAGTGGGAAGACAGGCCAGCACCAAGAATAGCCTAGCCACTCGGGAGCCAGGGGGCCCCCCTGCTGACCCTGGACAGGTCGAGGTGTAAGGGTCACACACGTCAGCTGCAGATTTGGGTCCATTTGGACTTCTGAGGCACCGTAGGCCAGCACAGCGCCCTGACCCCAAGAACCCTTTGAAAGCCAGATCAGAATTTATGACCACAATGCTTCTCATCAAACACATATTTCCCCCTCTCTCTGGCACCACAGCCTGAGAAGACGGTGTGCAGGGAGTGACAGTCACACGCCCCAAGGCCACCGAGTTAACGGAGCTGGATTTCCATCGCATGGGGTCTGTCTTGGGCCTCCCTCTGGTCCAGGCTTGCTCAGATGGATTTTTCCCTAGATCTTGGGCACACATCTTGTTATAATCACCTGCCTGCTGCGTGCCAAGGTGACCCTGCTCTGCAACCATGGGGTTTCAAGGCCACCCTATGTCCATGCAAGGTCCTATGCCTCTTTCCAAAGCTGAGGGCCCCAGCTGGAATCCTCTAGTGCACCCCCCTCCACAACACGGAGGGGTAAGGAGGGGGTGAAAGTCCAGGGATTGGCAGTTCATAACTGCACAGGGAGACACATGTAGCCGTGGTCATGGCCAATGCCACATCGCCACTTGGCAGATTCGCCAGAGCTCTCAGCTCACAATCAGCTTCCCACTTCCCCCAGAGGCTCATAAACAGAAAAAGCCTCAAACTACACAATTTTCTCTCTTCCTGCACAAGAAGAGAATATTTATCTTGAAGGCTAAATGGAAAAGTGAAAATCAAATAAATCCCTCCAGGAGTAGAGGGGGTAGGAGAGAAAGCCCTGGACTCTCTCTTCCTCCGGCCTTCCCATCTCCCACCTGGGCCTCCATTGGACAGGTGGCAGCCAGGTGGCAAGGATGTCTGGGAAACACAGTCTGTACAAGGCAGTTCCCTGGACACAGAGTGGATGCAGGGGAGGACGAGGAGGACCAGAGGGTTTGTGACTTATCCACAAAGCCCGGAAGAACCACTAGATTTTAAACAGCCCTGTACCTGCTGCAAGGTAATGGCGACCCAGAGGGAGGCAGAGAATGTTCTGGATAGGGACATTCTGGAATGAGCTCCTGGAAGAGGAGAGTCTGGAAGGCTGGGTTCTGCTTTTAATCAACAAGAAAGAAGGAGGGGTAGCCCCCATCAACAGCTCTCAAAACCCACCTCTCCATTGCACCCCAATCCCAGCCTAGCATCCTAAGGGCTCTTGGTCACTTTAGCTTTGGAATCACAGCTGCAAAGCCTCCCCTGACAGGGGAGTTCCCATTGTGGCGCAGCAGAAACTAATCCATCTATTATCCATGAGAATGTGGGTTCGATCCCTGATCTTGCTCAGTGGGTTGGAGGTCTGGCGTTGCCGTGAGCTGTGGTGTAGTTTGCAGACGCGACTCGGATCCTGCGTTGCTGTGGCTGTGGTAAAGGCCAGGAGCTGTAGCTCCGATTCGACCCCTAGCCTGGGAACCTTCATATGCCATGGATATGCGCCTAAAAAGCAAAAAAGAAAAAGAAAAGGCCTCCCCTGACAGACTGCATCGGCACACTGATTTTGACGTATACAATGAGGGGAATAAGGGTGCCTTCAGAGCAACTCTGTACCCCCTCACACCCCTTTCAGAAGAAAGAGGCTAAGAGCAGACACATCTCAGGCCCCTTCCAGGGCCTCGCAGCCAGCCTTGCCCTAGGGTGGGCCCTGGGAGCTGGAGGAAGAGAAGACCCCCACCGCCACTGCTTGGGCCGTCCTTGAAATCACAACCTGGAGGCAGGAGTCCAAATCTCCAAGTCCCGCCCCCTCCCCCAGCCCCAGCTCACTGATCAGGCAGGTGGGGGCCACCTGATCAGGCTATTTCCCTGACACCCGAAAAACCTATAAAATACGACTATTTTAGGCATCAAACAAGAGTACTGAGAAGGAGGCAACAGAGCACCGGTGTCCTCCTGAGCAGCTCCATGTGACCCAAAGGCCATCCTCATCAGTGTCCACCCAACAGGACACCTCACTCCAAATAACCCTTGGCTCTGCTCACTAACCTCCTTTGACTCAGGATGTTTGCTCCCTGATCCCAACCCTCCTCGGGTCTGAGAGGGGATACATGGCAAGGAAAGGCAGCTCCAACATTAGTATCTGCATTTAAAACAACTCCCAAGGGGTTAAAATCCAATTACCGCCCAAATGTAATTCAGCATCTCCGTTCTGGATTAATTACCGAGCGCTCCCATTTTGCACTTCTTCTTTCTTCCCCTCACATTTTCTCAGAAGACGAAAATTGCTGTACAAATCATCTTAGTGGAGAAAAGGCAGCAGGGAAAACGGTTTATCTTGGGACCAGGAAGTGAGATTCGTTGCTGATGGGAGCAGGAGAGAGGCCACGTGGCTCCCCAGGCACGGACTCGGAGAGAGGACGAGGACAGCCCTGCGGGTGGACGGCATGGATTCGGGCTTTCTAGTCTGCGCATCAAAGGACTTGGGGATTCTAGGGCACACGCTGTTGTTCCGGAAAGCAGGAAAATGGTGAGGGAGGGACGTAAAGCCTGGGCTCCACCCACCATCTTTTCGCTTGATCTGGATCCAGCGGCCGGCCGGCCCCAAACAGACTCAACTTCCTCAACGCTCTTTGCTCAAGCTGACGTTCTGTTCCCAAGAACACGCTGGTTGACGTGTCCGAGCAGGCCACCTGGCAGGGGACTTTCCCGGGGTGAAGGGGGTGCCAAGCACAGCTTGTCAAGGACAGGCAACTCAAAGAGGTTTAATACCCCACCGGTCTCAATTGCCTCCTCCCGGAGGGAAGGGCAAGGAGTGAGGTCACACAGAATGAAGAAAGGAACAGATACGGGGTAGCTGGGGGCACCATCCTAAGTCAGGAACACGGCACCAGTGAAAACCAGAGGCCCTATAGGGGGAAACTGATGCCCTGCCCATCTTCATCACACTGCCAGGCACTTGGCAAAGCTCCGTCGTTGCCAGCTCTTTTTGACATTTCAGCATACAAGCCTCAAGGCACAGGTGCCCAGCGGCTGTGGGTGGTTTATGTTCTGAGCTGGGGTCTAAGGCCAGTTTATATTCTATGCCCTGTTGCTCCCACCCTCACACTGGGCCTGTCCACTGTGGGAGTTCAGGGCCCTTGGATAGGTCCAGGGCAAATGCCCCAAAGAAGCCCAGGCCACCCTTGGCTTTCACAAGTCTGATCTCACTGCCAACTCCGGAAATGTAGAGGGCTAATGTCTATTGACCATTTCCTCTGCTCCCAGACTTCATACATTCTTGTATTCAATCCTCCCAACAACACTATGACGTAAGTATTATATTATTCTTAATTATTATGCTATCTTATATTTCTATTTTCGTCTTACTTTTGAGGAAACCGAGACACAGAAGTATCAAGCGAATAAGTGACAGGTGAGCAGGGGAATCCAGGTCTGTCTCATTCCAAATCTCTGTCCCTGACCATTTGGCCAAAATTAAGTATTATGCAGATGCCTTAAATATCTATTACATATAGTATGTGTATATAAACACATTTCACACAGTTGTATATATTCATTTTTATTGTAAATCACCTAAAATAAAAATATATGCATACAAATAAAATATACACATAGAAAAAAATGTATATACATACCTTTTCATTTATTTACACACACTCATTTTTATGGGGATTCAATTTAGACCCCAGAATGAAAGCATACTGTTTAGGCAGCTTGAACAGCTTAACTCAAATTATTTTTATAATGAAGTTATTTAAATACACATAAATATAAAGGTAGGTATAAACTGCTTGTGTTTATAGGTTTTATGCCACTATAGAAACAAAATAAATGTACAATTCAAATACAAACAAAACTATAAAACAAATACGTTGCAAATTAGCCTCGCCCAGGTGACTAATGGTGTCTTTTGCTGACACCAAATACCTGAGTTGGGTGAGAAAGATGTATTTGCGTGTTCTGGGTTTGGTGAATCAGCTCGGGTCTTTTGCTTAGGCGCATGACGGACCCCCCGTGAATCCGTCATCACCTTTAACTTTCTTTTTTAATAATGAACTTGATTAACCAATGAGCCATTATTTTTGTGGACTAATCCATTTGAACAGAGCAACACAAAAATGTATTACTAAAGAACAACCTGTAAGCACTGTTCCACGTGAAATTCTTCACGGAGCATTGGCTCACTTGGCTGCCTCAAGCGGGTCTGGGCAAAACTGGTTTTGGCTTGGGGATCCCGTCCTGAGCAACGGGGCAGTGGTTTCCAGCACACGGGGCTCTGTGGGGGACATAGCCTCCCCACCATTCTCTCTCTCCCTTGTTTTTGTGAGACCTTCCTGAAGTCCAGTCACCTCAGCCTGGAGTCACCTCCACTGGGCATCGTTACCTTGGAAAACGCAGGCAAATGCAGAGGGAAATGGCCTCCAGCCCAGGCAGCTGTCTCCATGATGAAGGTAGAGCTCACTTCACTCTTCAGTTCTAGGGAGGATGAAGTGGAAACATAGTCTTTCCAAACGGAGTTCTGGAGGCTCCTGGGAACATATCTCAGACTCTTTCCTGTACCCTGGAGTCTGAGAAGTGCTACTTTGTGCTGGGATGCAAAACAAATTATGAATCCCCTCAACACTTGCTCCAGAACCCCAAATCAGTGTCTCAGGACTGAGTGGGAACCCACAGAGGAGATTCAGCTAAAAAGGCCTCTAGCTGGAGCATCTGTCACCACTGCTTTGCTTCCATAGCAACATGGCTTCAGTCAAAAACAGAAGACAAGCTTCAGCAATGAGCGAACCACCTGGCTGTGGGCCCTGCCACCTGCCATGGAAGTCACATCAGGACATCAGGTGAGAATCACCTGCATCTGGTGAAGGGACCTTGGGCTCTGTTATCCAGTCTAAGGAAACAGCCCACCTCTGTAACGTCTCCAAGCAATCAGACAGTGAGTGTCCTAGTCTTCTCATCTCGTTATTATAAACCACGGATAGGATGACTTTACCACCAGAAAATCTATTTCCTCCCAGGCCCGGAGGCTGGAAGCCCAAGATCAAGGTGTCAGCAGGAGCTGGTTCCTCCTGAGGCTTCTCTCCTTGGTGTGTGGACAGCTGTCTTCTCCATGTGTCTTCACACGGCCATCTCTCCTTGCATGTGTGTGTCCTAATCTCTTCTTCCTATAAGGACACAAGTCAGATTGGATTAGAGCCCATGCTAAGGACCATGTTTTACCTTAATCACCTCTTTAAAGATGCCATCTTCAAATACAGTTGTTATTGAGTCCAAGCTAGTACAACTTGCCACCTGAAAGGCCAGTTAATAAAGAGATGAGTAGTTGGGAAAACAATAGCAACTTTATTTGGAAAGTAGCAGATCAAGAAAATGGTGGACGAGTTCCCCAAAAAACAGCTTCATAAAGTTAGAATTTAGGCTCCTTTTATATTAAAAGGGGAGGAAGTGTGGTTGGTTGCTGGTTGCAAATTTCTTGGTGCTGAAATCCTTTGTTCTTGCAGCTGTTCACGAGGTCTGGTCACAATGTTCCTGTAAACCTCCAACAATACCAATGTCCTTCTCTGTTCTGCAACTTTTTATCCCTATGTGAATGGGGAAAACCTCATGTCTTTAAAGGTCAGAGCCTTGAGAATGGACTATTATGTATACTTCAGGCTATAGGCAACATTCTTTTGCAAAAGGTTCAGAGCCAGCATGATTATGCACAGGCAGCAGAGCACAAGGGTTAGAGCTAAAAGAGCAGATCCAATATAGAGTTGGGTTTATTCTTCTGTTACAGAGTCACCTTCTGAGGTCCTGGAGATTAGGACTTCAACCTACGCATATTTGAAGGAACGATTCAGTCCATAACAGCAGTGACCGGCTTGCTGCATACACCTGACACCTGCTGGACGGATGGCTCCCAGAGACCCATGACATGGCGTCTCCTTTCAGAGGGGACAGTTGGTTACACCAACTCGTGACTGAAATGTCTCAGACTTTAGGGAGGAGTTAGGATGTCCCTGAGAGGGTCAGAATCGACAGAGTGAATCAGAACATCTTCACAGTGGCTATTAGTAGTCTCAGCACACAAAAAGGAAATCTAAACATGTCTCTAATTACTGCAGGTTAATTAGTTCTAGATATTTTAGGAAGGAGGAGTGCCTGGAGGACACCTTAGTTCAATGAAATCCACTCCGTGTCTGGCACAGGCTGTGGGAGGATGGCCCTGCTAGAATCAGACGTGGCCAGTGTAGCTGGTGTAGCCAGCATGGAGGGCACAGTTGGGGCCCCTGTCCTTCTGCTGGTCCCCTCATTCCAGATGTGATGGACAGTCCAGACTGTTTTCCTGGGCTGAGCTGGGAATGCTCAGCAGGTTCCAGAAGACCCAGGAGGAGTAGCTATGGCACCAGCGGGATGACTCCAGATCTATACACATTTTCCAAAGCAGATTCCCAAAAGCAAGGTCAGCATCCTCAAGAACTCAGGTACAAGCTCATGGCTGTTACCACTCATACTTCACCCTCCTCTAATCCCCAGAAAAGGGGAGCAGGGCAGCTTTCTCATCGGACCTGTCTCTACGTACCTATTCAGGGGGAGGCACAGCCCAATAATGAAATCTTGGTCAACAGCAGTGGTTCCTAACACTGGCTTCCACGGGACTCAACTGATGTCCTTGGTCTGGGAGAAAGTCGGGATTTTTTAAATACCCCTCAAGTTGAAAGGCATTGCTCCACAGGAAGTAGCAGAGATGTCCGTGGTTTACCAGTCAGATAGGGCCACCATAACAAAGTCCCACAGACGGGGAGGCTTAAACAATAGAAGTTTATCTTCTCACAGTTCTGGAGGCTGAAGGTCTGAGACCAGGGTGCTCTCAGGGTTGGGTTCTCCTCTCTCCTTGGCCTACAGCCGACTTCTCCTCATCTTCACAGAGTCATCCTCCCCATTCGTCTGGGTCCTAATCTCCTCTTCTTAGACACCAGTCCTACTGGACTAGGACCTACACACCTATCACCTCATTTTACCTTAATTACCACCCGAAAGACCACATCACCCAAACCATTATGTTTAGAATGGATAAGCAATGAGGTCCTACTGTACAGCACGGGGAACTCTATCCAATCGCTTGGGATAGAATGTGATGGAAGATAATATGAGAAAGGAAATACACACACAGGCACATGACTGGGTTACTTTGCTGTACAGCAGAAATTGGCGCAACTTTGTAAGTCAACTGTACTGTAATAAAAATTTTTTTGAAAAAAAGACTGCATTACCAACATAGTCACATTTTGAAGCCATGGGCGTTAGGACTTCAGTATATGAATTTGGCAGTGGGGACGTACTTCAGCTCGTAACACATGGCTTTGGAAACCCTGTCCATCTTTATCCTCTGCTGCAGAGTTTCTCGACCACAGAACTATTGATCTTTGGGGCCTGCCGTCTCTTTGTTGTGGGTCCATCCTGTGCACTGCAGAATGTTTAACAGCTTCTCTTGCCTCCACCTGCTGGATGCCACCTGTACGAGCCCCTGAGTCTAGATGATCATGTCTCCAGACACTGCCTCGTGTCCTGAGAAGAGGGATAAAGTCATCTGGTTAAGAGTCACTGCTCTACTGAACTGCTGTCCAAAGGTGCTATGTGGAATGCAGGTCCCACAGGATCCTCTGCAGAAAAGGGGGGTACTTATTCACTCAAGGGACAGGTATTAGATCTATGCTATCCTAGGCAGTGGGGACATGACAGGCCTCAATACAGACAAAGCACTACCTCCAGACAGCTGCCAGTCTGGACTCGAAGACCAGAGCCTTCACCCATTTTTCAGTTGGGGTGTGCCTTTTCATTATTGAATAGCAAGAGTTCTTTACCTTTAACGGAAGGATGGTTGGCAAAAACTTTCTCCTATTCTGCATTTTTTTTTTAAGTTTCTGGATGGTGTCCTAGAAGCACACGTTTTCAACTTGATGATTGCCACCCTATCTATTTCTTCTTTGGTGGCTTATGGGAACCTCTGCTTTTCCAGGTCTGCCTCCTCAGCTGTAGACCCTCCCCCTGAGAACAAGCTGGAGGAGAGGAGAATCAAGACCCCACCATTCCTGGCCACCAACAAGTGGGGGCTGGTGGAGGAAGGAACTCCTGACTTTGCCGTGTCCCTCACCAGGAATGTAGCCTCTTCAGGTGAGAGTCGAAGGGGATAAGAAATGCAGGCAGCCTGGCCCTCCTTGTGAAATGTCTCCTCCAGACAGGGAGCTGAGGGCAGGAGAAGCCCCATCCTCTTGGCCACGCCCACAAAATGAGGATGGAAGAGGAGGGCGTGGGGCATGGTCTGAGGGCTACAGACTCACTGTTCTTACCAAGTTTTGTAGAATTTCTTGAAAAAAAGATCTTCACTTGTGGGGTCCCCCCAGGACAATTTCCAGAGACCTTAAATGGTTGTTTGTTTGTTTTTAGTTTTCACCAGTTTTGCTTGTTTCATGGAAGAATGGATCTTTGGAACTACTCACACTGTCACCCTGGATGCTGAATTCTTAATAGCCACCTTTAAAAAAAAAGTGTGGGGGGAGATCTTTGGATCCTCTAACAGTATCACAATTGAGCTGAAGGATGGAAAAAGGATAGATATGCAAAGCATGAGAGCATCAGTTTTGCAGGCTGAGGAGACCACCTGCAACAGGATTCCGAAGGTGAACAGAATTTGTACAAAGAAAGACAGAAAACCGGTGTGGTAATCCCAGGTAAGTGTGATGGATTGAACACGCATATTTATCTCTGCTTCCTCTCAAAACCCTGCCAAATATCAATAAAGGAATAAAAGAAGCCCAGACACACAAGGACAACCAAGCCCAGTGAGGATAAGACAGAAAAATGAGTTGACAACATTTTGGAAGCAGAAGAACAGATGATCAAATGGTAATGGATTTAGCCGACTAAGAAAGCTGAAATCTAAGCCTGCAGGGGAAAAGGGTGAACCAATTTGTATCAAAGAGACCCTCAGAAAAGCTCCGGGCTTGCATGTACCAGGTGATCCTCAGAAAAGCCCTGGGCTTGCATGTACCAGGCGACTGGAAAGGAAACATGAAAATTGAAAAGAGAGCTGAAAATAGGGGGATAGGTTTGCACAGGGGCACTACATCCCCAAGACTCCCCTAATCCCAGTGCAATCAAGGGACAGCTCTTCTCTTAGCCTAGAGAAAAATGGAGATTCATTTTTGGAGGGGTCTACACATCTGGGAGAAAGGACAAAAGAGTGAACTAAAAATAGTTAAAGCATGCATGCTGAACAGGAAGGGCCCACACCATGCCTCTCCACTCCCTGAATGCTAGAGCTCAAGCCTCAACACCAGACATCAAATATGTTCTCAGGAAGGCTGCCAGACCCACCAGCACTACCTGCCCTATCTGTCCACAGGGACCCCACTGGAACTGGTGTTTCTATGCACAAAGATCTTCCAGAAGGCCTGGGGTCTCTTTATTTTCAATCTTATTTTTGTTTTGCACCTCACTCTGAAATTTAACCACACAAATACTTTAGGAGAGCCTTCAACGTAAGAGTCAAGAGACCAAAAAAAGAAAATTGAAGTAAGGGGCTCCAAGGAGACAGAAAGAAAGCAAGAAGCAGGAGAGAGCTTTGGGTATATAAAATTCATGGCATCCCAGATATAAAAGAATGTACCATCACCTTGAAAAAAAAAGAGAATGTTCCTTTTTAAAACAGAAGACATTCATAGAACAAGGAAAAGCTTTTAGAAATTAAATAAAAATATGTTAGTAGAAATTAAAACATGAATAGAAGGAGAGGGAAATGAAGTTAAGGAAATTTCCTAGAAAGTAGAACAGCACTACAAAAAGAAGAAAACCACAGAAAGAAGAAAATTAGGGGATACATTTGGGAAGCCTAATGACTTGTTAATAGAAATTCTAGAAAGGGAACATCAAAAACAGAAGGGAAGAACATTTTCCAAAAAGGAAGAACTTGAATTTCTAAGATGAAGGGGCCTATTGAACAGCCAGAAAAATGATGAATAAGACCCACCCCAGGGACATGATGATCATCTTTCAGGACATGAAAATGCTCCACAAGACAAGACACCAGGAATCAAAATGGCATTGGATTTCGTGTAAGAGTTTGGAAGGACACATTTGAGGTTGAGACCGAAAATCTCCAGCCCGGACATTTATACCCAGCTAAACTATGATTCAAGTGTGCAGGCAGAATGCAGCTATTTCATACTGGAGAGGTCTCAAAAACTGTAGCACTCATGCCCCCCTTTTCATGAAGCTGTTAGAAAATAAGCTCCATCAGAATCAGGAGTGCATCACAGGAAGGCACTCACAGTGTGGCTACAGCTCTGAGGGCAGCAGGAGGAGGATGGGGTGACACTGCCCAGAAAGATAAAAAGAGAACTGTCAGATGACCTGGGATTTGGGGCCAACATGCTAGTGATTTCATAGCTCTGATCAACTGTTTGGGGACATGTTAGTGATCGGTGCATGCAAACCTTGCAAATGAAAATGCTGGTAGTTATTCATTCTAGGGAAAACAGAGAGTCGATCAGGAAAGGAAATGCAATCATAGAACTACTCTGTGGCTCAGCTGTGCATAATAATTACATAATTATGGAAATGCTGAATATTGATCGAACCACAAATTATGCTATTGGGAGCATGGGGGCGGGAGCTGTGTGTGTGTTTGCTGTGGTTTTTGGCAGGGTGCGGTTTATTTGGTAAAATCCTTATCCTCTCAGTGGGGAATCTATGGAGAAGTAACTGAAATAGAAAAGAAAAAGTCAGATAAGCATTTATTTACAAATATCAAGGTCAGAGTCGAGAGAAGAATATAAAGAGGTGAAAGGGGTTGTTTCTGGGAAGTGGACGATAGGGAGGAGGAGTAAACCTCCTGCTAATTCTACTCTAACCTGTGTAGAACTATCAGGCTTTCAAAGATGGAATAGGGGAAAGAAAGACTAAAAACGATTGTGACTGGAGCATGGTAAGTCAGTGGGGGAAGGGGGGAATGGGAGCCAGCCAGGAGCCACATCACACTCCTCAGAGAGTGTGCAAAGAGCAGGAGGGGGAGATGGGAGCCTGGCTGGGAGTTTGCTCTTCAGACAAGAGGTGATGGGGCTTGAATGAGATTTGGAGGTGATGGAGGGAGGGGGTATCTTCTGCTGTGTTGTGGTAGAGCCTCTAGCCCTTATTGGTGAGCTGGAAGCTGCAGGATGAGGGGGGAAGGGGGAATCAGTTGACTCGGAGACGTTTGGCCTGAGCAAATGATGGGCAGAGGTCTTGGGGGAAAATGGCAGATAAGCAAGAATTCTGCTCTGGTCCTTGCGTAGGATTCCTCAGGCTGCCATAACAAAGCCCCTCAATCTGGGGTGGGAGTGGAGCTTAAAGCAGCAGAAGTGTATTCTCTCACAGTTCAGGAGACCAGAAGTCTGAAAGTGAGGTGTCAGCAGGGCCACACTCCCTCCAGACACTGTAGGGGAGCCTCTTTCCTTGCTTCTTCTGGGCTTGAGGGGCAGCCATCAATCCTTGGCATGTAGTTGTACCCAGTATCTGCCTCTGTCATGTCTTGGTTTCTCCCCATATTTCTTGTGTCAAAACTTCCCTCTTCCTACAGGGACACCAGTTGTATTGGATGAGGGCCCACCCTCATGACCTCATCTTAGCTTGATTACAGTTGCAAAGACCCTATTTCCAAGTAAGGTCATATTCACAAGTACCAGTGTTAGGACTTGAGTATGTCTTTCAGGGGAGACACAATTCAACCGTGATGGACATGAATGAAATGGGTTTGGCCAAAGCCTTGCACTCCACTCTGCTCTTGGATCCTCCCAAATCCGTCTGGGCTCTGAGAGCCCTCAGCCATGTTCCGTCTCATTGGAGTATAGTTGACTTAATATTGTGTCCATTTCATGGGTCAGCAAAGTGAATCCATTATACATACTTACATGCCTTCTTTTTCAGATTCTTTTCCCATATAGACTATTACAGAGTATTGAGTAGATGTCCCTGTGCTGTACAGTAGGTCCTTGTTACTCATCTATTTTATGCATAGTAGTATGTCCACATTAATCCCATCCTCCTAATTGAGTCCTCCCCCCAGAATTTCCCCTTTGGTGACTACAAGTTTGATTTCAAAGTATTTTAATCCATTTCTGTTTTGTAAACAATTTCTTTTGTATCTTTTTTATTAGATTCTACATGTTAGTGGTCTCACGTGATATTTGTCTTTCTCTGTCTTACCTACCTCACTTAGCATGATAAATCTTAAGTCCATCGATGTTTCTGCAAATGGCATTATTTCATTCTTTTTTATGGCTGAGTAGTATTCCATTGCATATTTGTACCACATCTTTATCCAGTCCTCTGTGGATGAACATTTAGGTTGCTTCCATGTCTTGGCTATTGTAAATAGTACTGTAATGAAAATTGAGGTGCATGTAGCTTTTCAGATTATGGTTTCTTCTGGGTATATGCTCAGGAGTGAGATTGCTGGGTCATATGGTAGTGCTACATTTAGGTTTTTTTTTATTAAAGTATAGTTGATTCACAAATGTCAAATTTCTGCTGTACAGCAAAGTGACCCAGTCATATACATATATATATATATATACATATACATACATATATGTATGTATGTATGTATATATACATGTGTGTGTGTGTGTGTGTGTGTGTGTGTGTGTGTGTGTGTGTGTGTATACTCATTCCAGTATATTGTCAAGTCTGGAACCCTCACTTTACACAAGTATGGGTGGTCCTGACTTGAGACTGGCATAGAACGGAGGGCAGTCTTGTGAGACCAAGCTCTTTAATTTGTGGGATCCGACATGAACTCCAGTAGGTAGAGTCAGAACTGAACTGAACTGGATTGAATTGAATTATATAGGACGCCCAGCTGGTGTCAGAGAATTGGAGAACTGGGGTTGTTGGATAAAACTCTCCAGGCTCTGAAACCAAAGGGCTTTGGCCAACAACCAAGCCATGGCCACTTTGGGGTTTTTAACCAGTGCCTCCAATGTTTTTTTAGAAACTGGCAAACCCCTAAGGAAAATGTGGCCACAGAGCCAGGGCCCTGACTTGGCTGAATGGCCCTCCCTAGTCTGCGTCTTTGAAGGAGGAGAGAATTTTCCAAGGCAGTTTCCTCGTCTGTTGGGCAATTGGTCATTTCCTTCTCCTGACCTCACCTTGGAATGCTCCCTGGAGCCCATTTCCAAAGACACATCAATCACTAGAGGACCAACATCTCCTGCACCAGCACTGAATCTGCAAGATTTACTGGAGGCTCTGGACAAGAACCAGGAGGCCGAGGAATCAGCCATTAGGCTAATGAAATGGCTTCTTGAAGCGAGGTGTCCGATGCCTCATCCCAAGGACATCCTTTCTCATCTTTGCAGAACAGAATGGGACGTGTTTCCTGGAGGTGCCACAGGTCCCCCAGGAGATGCTCCAAGGGAGGGGCACTGCCCTCTTCTGCTGGTCACATGGTCATCCTTCTAGAGTGCCTGGCATCTGGCAGGCACAGGGATCCGGGAGAATGGGACGTGAAGAAGTGGGTGAGGGACAGTCAGAGCAACAAGGCTGGTCAGTTACTTTACTCACACTGCAAGCCTCCTGAGGCAATTGAAAAAGAAAGTCTGGTGTGAAATCCTGCTAGAGCAACACCCTCACCTTATCAGCCCCCTCCCCAACTCTCTCCCAAGAACTTCCTTGTTACTCCCAGTGTGGATGCACTTCAGCCCAGAGGGTCTCTCGGCAGAAGCTCTTTCTTCATCACATGCTGGTGCAGATAGTCTTACAGCCTCCCCCGCTTTGCCTCAAAGACAGGAAATGTTTGTATTTTTTCACCCCTTTTTTTTCACAATGCAGCTTTCATCTTTGACTCATATCTGGTGGCCAAAAAGGTGGTAAATGAATGCAGAGCCCTTCTTTTCAAAGAAAAGGAAATTAAACTAAGCTAGAGACTGTAAGATCAGTGTGTACAGTCCTGCGTCCCCCAGCGCTACAGGAGCAGGACATGGTGGCATTTCCAGCCAGCATGAGCATGAAACCCTCACTGTCCCCTGACCCCCAGGGAGCCTGTCACCAAGAAGCTGGTGGAAACATCCCCACGCCCAGCGCGCACACGCGCGCACACACACACACACACACACACATTCACAAAGAGCTCTGTCCCGAACTGCCACCCAGTGGGCACAAATCACCTTTAACAGCCGAACTTACTGCCAGTTGAATAAAGACCACTATTTTAGGAAATGTCAGTATTTCTTGAAAAAAAAAATTCCCTTATTGTGAGCAGCTCTGATTTCAGGCGATCTGCCTGGAAGCTGGAGCTGGGGACACATACAACTTGTTCTGGTGATGGCTGGGCTGGGGACACATACAACTTGTTCTGGTGACGGCTGGGCTGGGCCCACCAGGGTTCCGAGCTGGGCTGGATGGTTGCTTGGGACCCAGTACAGAAGCATGGTGCCCCCTCCTCTGCAGGTGCTTTGTGGTGATGTCAGGCATTGGTGGGGTCCTGGGTTTCTCTTCAATGCAAGCCTGGGCCCCTGTAACCGAAATGAGAATGTAGGCGTCCCAGGGAATGGGTGGACCTTTGCACAGGGTAAGCAGGGGCTGCCTCAGACTCATGGGCCAAGGTCACAATCCCCAACTTCTGCTGGGTGGAACCTCTCAATCCTAGAGAGTCTGCTGGAACCCTACACTCTGACACCCTTGCAGCCCCCTCAAGGGGTGAGATCCATTTCCTACATCCCCAGTTGCTGATAGGCATCTGTCTCCCCCATAACCAAGCCCTGCCTCCCAGAAAGGTCTCCAGCCCTGCTTTCCCAGTGAACAGCGACCCAGACTCATGCCATTCTCCTCCCCAGGGATCACCAGGACCAGCCCAGGGCTGCTGGTGACAGAGGATTTTCCCCAAGCTCTGTCACTCTCCCGGGATGGTGGGGTCGGCTGAACATTGCTAAGCCTGTGGGGAGAGGCAATTGCCTAAATTAGAGAAGAACCTCAGATTTCAGAGTCAAAACCTTCGTCAAACCAGAACTGCATTTTCCAAAAGCATGATTTGACCCGTGTCCCGACGCTGCTTCCTAAGTACATCAGTAAGTCAAGAAAGTGGATGTTGGGCACCCAGGGCTTGGTGTCCGAGTGTGTGCCAGTGCTTGGGGAGGGGGTCAAGGGATAGAGTCTTAAAGCTGACCCAGGGGTTGCCTTCCGATTGCATGCTAGTTCTGGGGGAGGGGATAGAGTCTTAAAGCTAGTCCTACCCCCAAGAACTTGGGGTCTGCAGCCCCCAGATGCAGAGGCCCCACCCACCTGCCCAAATACTCCCCTGGCAGACATCTGTGCAGAGGGTTCACCCTCGCCAAGTCTCACCAGCTGCCATAGTGGATCTGCAGGAATCAGACAGAGGGGGTGGCCCAGTGAACTGCAGACCCAGCCTGCCTGGTCAGCCGCCCTGGGGAGAGATCTGGAGGAAGATGGAGAAAAGCTAACCTCATCCACTGGCCAGTGAGGGGGAGGGGGTTGGGCTCAGGCAATGACTCCCTGCCCTGGGTAGGAAAGAATCTGGAAGCCTCCTGGCAGGAAACACAGTGGCCATTTGTCAGATCTGGCCTGAATTGGAGGTGGAAGGGGGTTGACTCGACTAAAGTCTGGGGCCATTCTCCTCTTTCAAGGCAGAAAGACAGACAGACAGACAGCTGCAGATGCATTCTCTGTGCCCGGCAGGTTCAGCTCTAGGGCAGAGGATCAGGTTCCCAAAGCACCCTTCAACCACCTGGAACAGGTGAAGAGCACCTACCTGGCCATGCCCACACAGAGGACTCTGGGGTGCAGCCTTGATTGGATCTGGCCAGGATGACACATCCTGCCTCTTTGGCAGAAACACCTTACTCCCGAGCTTTGTTTAGCGACAGACCACCAGGTGGGGACACAGACACTGGTGGATGCGTCAGCTAGTCACAGGAAACCGGCCCTGATAAGCTGCCAAGTGTCCTGATGGGGACTTCTGTGGGGATACCCCTTCTCCCCAAGCCAGTCATGTCCTCATCTGTTCCTCCCCCTGAGGTGCGGGGGGCAAATCTTCAGCTCCCGTACTGGGGAGGGAAGGGCGGGGCACGGGGAAGTGGCTTGACCTGACCTCTGGGTTTGGAGGGAGATCTGGGCACCATCGTGATGGAGCCCCTTGCCATCACAGAGCGGGGCGAGGGCGGGGGTGTTGGAGTGGGTCAGGAGGGGATGGGCCCTCCATGTCCCATTTTGGTGGGCAGCCAGTGTCATTCTCCTCACTGGCCACACATCCACACGTGTCCGCACACCCACATGTGCAGAAACACACATGTGTACATCCATGCATGCACCACCCCGACACACACATGGGCACACACTCACAAACACACATGCTCACAGGCACACGCACACCTTGTAGTGTGTGAACTCCCAGCCTTGGTTCTGTCCTAGTGCATCTCTGGCAAAAGTTCCTGCTCTTCCCTGTGCGTCTGTGTCCTCACGTACAAAGTGGCGACGATTGTCACATGCACCTCAAAGGATGTCCGCGAGGCACCTGGAGACCTTAATCAGTGCCAGGCACATAGAAGGCGCTCCAGAAATGCCAGCTATCACAGGTCTTTGGGGGCGGGATCAGGTGTCTTCACTCCCGGCTCTGCCCCATCTTTGTGAAGCCAGTCCCACCATGCACAGCGGAGATGGTCCCTCTGCTCTGTCCTGCCTTCAGCCTCAGGACTGAGCCCTCTGACCACGCAGATGGAAGATGCTTCTTTGAGAATCAGGGGACCCTGCAGACCCCAGATCCTTCAGAGCCCAGCTTCTCAAGAAGTCCAAGGGGAAGACCATGCCATTGCAGACCAGTACTCTAGCAAAGTAGGTTTTAAGTCAATCAGATTTTTGGCGTTCTCACCACACACACACACACACACACACACACACACACACAAAATGGTGATTATGTTTGATTGTGGCAATCATTTCACAATGTATACCTACATCAAAACACCACGTTGTGTATCTTAAATATATACAATTTTCATTTGCCAATTATACCTCAGTAAAGCTGGGGGAAGGAAATAAATTGCTGGGTAAATGAAATAAAAATAAACATATGAGAGACAACCTCCATTAAAAAAAATTATTATTGGATTCAGAGGAAATAAACTGACTCTGTCAATGTGAAATTTGCCAGATGCTTCCTTTCTGTTTTGGTGCTCACCTTATCAGAGACCAGTAACCTCAGCTCAGGGAGGGTCGCCTGGTCCCACTCCTCAGCAGGTGGAGTGCTGCCCCAAGCTCTGTTAGTTCTTTTCATCAGTTACTCAAAACTGGGTTCTTCTGGGACCAGCTGTGATCAGTGCCCTGGACTAGGGCAAGGACCAGCCAGGTGGGGGAAAGGGAGCTCTGGGGATTGGATTGTAACTGCCATCCTTGGAGCAGGAGGTGGAGGCCCCCAGGCTCTGCCCCTTCATGGGGGGCTGCACCCACTGAAGAATTTGGGCTGTAAAGGAAAAAGAAACCCAAGTCAGTAAGGAGAGACTTTACGCAAAAGGACCACTGAGGCTCCTCTAACTAGAAGAAGGATGGAGTTCCAGTCGAGGTGCAGCAGAAACTCATCTGATTAGTATCCATGAGGATGCAGCTTCCGTCCCTGGCCTCGCTCACTGGGTTAAGGATCTGGCGTTGCCATGAGCTGTGGTGTAGGTCGAAGACACAGCTGGGATCCCACATGGCTGTGGCTGTGGTGTAGGACGGCAGCTGCAGCTTCGATTCGTCCCCAAGTCTGGGAACCTCCATATGCCATGGGTATGGCCATAAAAGACCAAAAAAAAAAAAAAAATCCTCTCTCAGACTTCCATGTTCTATAGTTTTGAAATATTGTCATCAGTTGTGACCACTTTTTATTTATCCAGACATGCTGCCCTAAAATGACAGGAAAAAGAAAAAGAAAAAAAAAGAAGGTCAATACTGATTGAGGGATGGGCTATTCTAATTGAGGGGTTATCCCAATTGGGGGGGCTATTCCAATTAAGGGGCAGGTTATTCTTATTAGGGGAGGGGCTATTCTAATTCAGGGGGTATTCTGATTAGAGGTGGGCTATTCTCATTGAGGGAGAGGTATTCTAATTGGAAGGGTATTCTAATTGGAGCGCTATTGCCATAGGCTCCTCCTACCTCTTCCCCTGCTGGAGCTGGCATATTCTCAGAGGAGCTTGGAGGAGAGGAGGAAGCCAGGAGTGGTTAACAAGCACTTGTTCCCATTGATGGTGGGAACCAGACACTCAGCTAATTATTTGACCAGGCAAAGAGTGGCCTGAGTGATGGTGGGAACCAGACACTCAGCTAATTATTTGGCCAGGCAAAGTGTGTCTGGTCTTATCCCAGGTGAGCAAAGAGGACACAGGAATCTCATCTAAGTCACGTGGGGAGGGGTTTGCCTGAGCAATTCCCAGAGCACCAAGGGCTGGATTTCCTGACCTTGACTGTGTTCCAGGGACACTGGGCTGGACATCACCCCTTCTGGGTCCTCACAGCTGGGTGCAAATCACAGCCCTCCTCCCTGCGGGCCCCGGACCCACACCAGGGGACAGGGCTCCCTAATCCTGGATTCCCAGTCTGTCTGGAGGTTGTAGGGAATTTCTTGAGATGAGAGATAGAAACCTGAGCTGTTCTGACCCCTCCTTGAATTCTGGCTTTGCTGTCATACCTCCGTCCAGCTAATCAGAAAAGCTCAGGGGAAAACTCTGGAATAAAGCCGAAGGTCTACTTGTGCAAGTGTATTTACCTCTGTATTTATTTCTCATTTCCCAAGTCTTCCGGGACTTGGGTGCTGTGTGAGCCGCCCCCGAAAACTTTTGCATAAGGATGGTGGGTACCATGACCTGAGATTCAGCACAGAAAGGACACCTCAGAGAACATGAGAGAGTGGTGGTGGGTTGGTCCTCAGAAAGGGCCTGGTCTGAGAAAGGAGCCCCTGGGAAGTCCTGGGTCCTGCCTGTTCAGAGGAGACCTTGGCCAGAGGCCCGCAAGATGCCCTTTCAGAAGAGAAAACGATGACTCAGCAATCCCACGTCTGGGCCTATTTCCAGATCAAACTACGATTCAAAAAGACACACACACCCCTGTGTTCAGAGCAGCATGGTTCACAAGAGCCAAGACATGGAAGCAACCTAAATGTCCATCGGCCCATGAATGGATTAAGATGTGGTGTATACACAATGGAATACTCCTCAGCCATAAAAAAAAAAAAAATGAAGTAATTCCATTTGCAGCCACATGGATGGAACTAGAGACTCTCATACTGAGTAAAGTAAGTCAGAAAGAGAAAGACAAATACCATATGATGTCATTTATACAGGGAATCGAAAATATGGCACAAATGAACCTACCTACAGGAGAGAAACAAAACCACAGACATGGAGAACAGACGTGCAGTTGCCAAAGGGGAAAGGGAGGGAGTGGGATGGATGGGGAGTTGGGGTTGGTAGATGCAAAATGTTCCATTTAGAATGGATAAGCCATGAGGTCCTGCTGTGCAGCACAGGGGACGATGGCCCATCTCCCGGGACAGAACACGATGGAAGATGATGTAAGAAAAACAATGTGGGTGTATATATACATGCATACACATATACGTACATATACACGTGATGACTGCATCAGTTTGTTGTGCTGCAGAAACTGGCACAACAGTGTGCATCAATGATACCTTAATTTAAAAGAATTAAAGTTTTAAAAAAGAAGAGAAAAGGGAGGCACAGACTTCCTCCCCCACCCGGCAAGATCCGGATCCTCTAGCCACCCTTGCACCATCCCAGCCCCTGTGCAAAGGCGGATGGATCTCCCTGCAGCAGGAAAGTGGCCCTGCTTTCCAGGATCTGGGGGGAGAGGATGTATTGAGCTTTTCAACCCAGTTTCACTAGACTAGTGCCCAAGGAATGTAGCATTTTTTTTTTTCTTTTGGGAGTCATACCTGCAGAAAATGGAAGTTTCCAGGTTAGGGGTGGAATGGGAGCTACCACTGCTGGCCTACACCACAGCCATAGCAACGCAGGGTCTGTGCCTCATCTGCCACCTGCACCACAGCTCATGGCAATGCTGGATCCTTAACCCACTGAGCGAGACCAGGGATCGAATCAGCGTCCTCATGGATACGAGTTTGTTACTGCTGAGCCACAGTGGGAACTCCTGAATGTCGTAGTTTTAACAGTACCATTTGGGTTGACCTGCGTTATCAGTCGCTTGGGTTCCTTCCATCTCTGGGCCCAGAGACTGGGAGAGAGAGGGCGGGAGGGAGAGGGAGAAGAAGGGAAATAGAGGAAAACGGGGAGACGGAGACGGGGGGAGTGTGGGGGCAGGGGTGGAGAGAGGAGCTCTGCCTAAGATCGGCCCATCCCACGTGAGTGGGCCCCCCCCCTGGAAAAATCTGCGATGCCCTCCCTGCTCTCTGCCACGTGGTCATCTGCTCTTGCTGCTCACGGCCCTCGGTTACCAGAAAGAGCTTTACCAGTAATGAAGCAGCTTGGGTACTAAATAGACATGCAGAAACTCTAAGAGCAGATGACCATCCAAGTTCTGAAGCACAGTTTACGACATTCTACAATCACCCGGAACAGGCTGGGAGGGCCCCCTGGGGACCTGACGCTCTAGGGACCACGGTTTTCCTCCGACTGCATCTCACGGAGCAGAAGAGCTTCCCCTCCCGCCTCCAGCTCCCTGGAAGGCATCCTCCACCACCCTAATCACGTAACACGAATTGACATTGAGCCATTCCTTCTTTCACACTAATTGAAAATGACTGACTCTCCTCGTGCAAATAGCTCTTCAGGACAATTAGCAAGTGTGGTATCCACCATTTTTTAATTAACCCCTCTCCGCAGCTCCCTTTGAATCCAGTTGACTGGTTCATCTTGTCACAATTACAGTAAATAATGACCCAGATCTCTCCAAAGAATATTTCACTTTTCTTTCAAAGGATTGTCAGAGGAACCTTGTGCTTTGGCTTGTTCCTCTGGCACAAGTGCTTCTAGACCCAAACACACACAAACGCATGCACACGTACACACGCATGTGCACACAGCCTACTATCCTTTTTCAGCATTTCCTCCAAAGTCTTCCCATTTCTCTTAAGTTTTCACTTTCTTCCCCAGGGCTCACAGGGCTTATACCTCAGACACTGTGCTCCCCCAGTTTTGCCTCTTATTATACTTAATTGCGTGTATGCTGAATCCAGCCCTAGTATGATCTGCTGGAGACCAAGAGCTGATGGTGCCAGGATTGAGAGTTAAGCCTTCAGAGAGCATTCAGGCAAGGGGGGTTTTGTCAGTCAGCCACACTGTGTAACAAACCACTCAGAAGCCGCCAGCTTGAAACAGCAAAGCACCTTCTGGGCTCAGGTTCTGTAAGTCGTCTGAGAAATCCCATCCATCAGGACAGGGCTTGGTTGAGCTCCGCAGGTCTCACACACCCATTGGTGGTCAGCTGACGGATCGGCTAGGGCTGGCTGATCAGGAGTGGTCCCCTGGACATGGTTCTCATCCAAGCGGCCTCTTACTTGTTGCAGGTGAGCCCAGGCTTGTGCACCGGTGGCAGGCCTGCATTTCCTCAGCCCACCTCACCGTAGCTTGAGCTGACCTGTTCCAGTTGCTGTGAGTCCAAATGCCACTGGGCTTTTCACGTCCATCCCCATGGAAAGGGCCCCACAGAGCAGAGCACAGAGCTACTGGCTCTGTCCTACACACAGAGCCCACGTCACCCAAGCTCTGCTGGCCATGATCAGACAGCGCTCAGAGCTCCAGGCTTTCTGGTGGCTTCTGCACCCCCGCTGGAAGCCTCAGGTCACACACAGAACATGACAGAGAGAAACTAGACTGTGTGTGCCCACAGGCGTGCCTGGGAGTGCAAAGGCCCACATAGAGGCAAACCCTGAAGTCCCACAGGGACCCACTCTGCGTCGTGGGTGACAATGGTGGGCGTTTTAAATGTAAGGGCCACCCATTTGAAGGGCACAGATAATTCCAAGTCGGAAGAAGCCTGTGTGGCAGGGGCAGGAAGCAGGGTGGATACCACATGGAGGATCCCGACATTTAGGACTCGCTGCACACCGTCCAAGCGGCCTGCGGCTTCAGTTAAGTCCCTTAACTTTTCTATGTCATGGTTAAGCGTTTTATTTAAGCGGTTCTCAGGTTAGCCTGGCAGGGTTGTCATAGCGACCCAAGCCGACCACAAATACAAATACAAATGAAAAGAACAGAGTTGATACATATGAGCAATTATTATTATTATTATTATTATTATTATTATTATTATTATTAATTACTGTTTGTGCTATAAACCAACAGGAAACCCTCAGTCCAAATTTCCAGGAATATTCAGACTAACTCCCGCCCGCCCTTCCGGGAAGCCTCCCATGTCCCCCTAGTGAGTGAGTGAGCGGGTGCATTTCCGTCCATTCATTCACCTTCATTCGTTCCAACCATCCTCACTCAGCTCTACTGTGTTCCCAGCCATGTCATAGATACCGAAGGTCCAGTCACTTGCAAAGCCCTTATGCAGGTGGAATCTGCCTTTGAGTGGGGAAGAGGAAAACCAAGTCACAAACGGTGACCTCACGCTGCTGTGCAGGAAGCTCAGAAGGTCATCCCATAGAGAAAAAGTGGATGAACAGCCACCCCTACACAGGTGAGGGGTCCCAGACGCCCTCTCTATGGAGGTGGAGTTTATGCTTAGTCCCGAAAGATGAGGAGGGAGTTGAAACAAAGCAAGGCTCTGAGGGACCAAGCCGCCTGGCCCAGGTCACGCAGCTGGCTGGTGACAGATGTCCGTCATCCTTGGAGGGTCCAGGTTCCCCTCCCCCCCATCCCTCCCCCACCACCGTTCAGCAGACCAGCCGATAAAGGCTGCGTCCACTCTGACATTGACAAGAGGGATGAAGGCTTCTCCAACTCCACTCCCTCCACCCTTGGAAATGAGGCTTGACCGATTGGTTGCAGTCTAGTGATCCCGGCCATCAACTCTCTGTTCCCTGAAAGTCACCACAACAGCACTAACAAGACCGTTTTCCACACCCCCACGCATGGCCTCCCTCCTGCCCCATCCGATCGCGCAGCCTGAGGAAAGAAAGAACCAATGGTCCTTCCGTGTCACTGAGCTGCTGGCAGCCAAGGCTCTCTGACTCTGTGCTCAGCCATTGCTCCTTGAGCCTTCTGTTCTGGTCAGAATCAATGCATCAGTGAGGTGGCCTTGAAATGCCTGTAAAATCTGAAAGCCCCTCCTTGTGGGTCCAGAGCGCTGCCCGCTGAGGGGCTTTGTACAGAATTAAAGGTAAAGAGCCTCGTTTCAAGGAGACTGGTGACACTGGGCAAGAGGATGGAGGTTTGGCCAAGCTGGGGACAATGAGTATAAAGGAATCTGTGTCCGATGAGCATATCAGGCAACACTGTAAGGTCAGTTTAGCCTGATTTAAATATTTCCCATTCATTAGCAATAATTTAGAATACATTTCCCTTTCTCCCCCCAAACTTGAAGTTTTATTTTAATAGCTCTGTGATTTTGGAGCAGATCATTAAAATTAATGGTCTTCCGAATGTTCTAGGGCGCCTGGTAGAGTGTGATCAGTGTTTTCCCTTTATAGATCATCGGTAATAGAACACTTTAATGGCCCTAATATAACGGCATTCTCTTTCTCTCTCTGTCTCTGTTAATGAATAATGTCCATAGCCAGATATGGACCCCCCCCCTCCAAAGAAGGAGGAAACATATTTCACGAGGCATGTCAATGCTGGACCCTAAATAATTCAGTACCCCATATTAAAATACTCAAAGCTCTCAGTGTCCTAATGGGATATAATGAAATGTCCCCAAACGCTGCCGTCTTAAAATTAACATCCTTTGAAATTCTGAAATCCATCAATGGCAATGACAGGAGCCAAGTCTAATCCTTTATTGATTTGTGCAACCACAGAAGGGAAAAGGGAGCCTGGCTTAGCCCCGTCCCTCAAGCTGGCTGGCTGGCTGCTGGCCAGGGGTGTTAGTTTGTGTCCTAGGGGACAGGAACCATCAGTTGCTCAGCCCCCTGCTTGTGGGTGACAGGCAACGCTGCCAGGCCTCAAAGACCTGGCCCTGCTTCTCACTTGAGGGGTAGATTTTGGCCAGTCTTTCCCTGAGCACCCATCGGAAGGCACTGTGCCCTCCTGGGTGGAGCTATGGACTGAACCACCTGCTGGCTCAGGCTCTAGGTGGCCAGTTTATAAGAACAGGATAAGAACAGTTCCCTTATCCCCTCAGCCACCTTCTGAACCATCACTCTGTTTTATTCTTCACGCCAGTTATCACTATATAACATTGTATTAATTATTTGGGCGTGTCTTTTGGACTCTGGCCCCTGTGCTCTTATAGGGCTACATCATCTGTCTCATGGACCAATAAGAAAGCCCAAGGATTCTATTCACTGATTCAAAATTAAACAAAATTAAAATTCAACCAAAAAAAAAAAAAAAAGAAAGCCCAAGGAGGGTAGAGAGCATTTGTTTGGATGGTTGGGTTTTTTGTTTTTTGTTTACTGCTAAAGCCCTGGTATCTGAAAGAATGCTTAGCATTTAGGTATTTCATGGATGGACGGATGGATGATGGATAGATGGATAGATGGACAGGTAGTGGATGGATGGATCATGGATGGATGGATGGATGGATGGATGGAGGATAAGTAGATGGATGAACATACGGTGGATGGATGAATGGTGGATGGATGGATGGATAGATGGATGGCGGATGATGGAGTGGGAAAATTGGTGTTGGCTGGACGAATGGATGGCTGAATGGAAGAATAAATGGATGAAAAGTAGATAGTTCATGGATAGATGAGTTCCCCTTCTCTTGTCTTTTCTACACAGGAAAAAAAAAAAATGTCCAGCATGAATTTGTTGTCCAAATGAATGAACCACTCCCCAAATCCAACAACACTGAGACGTCCCCACCCCCCTGAGCTTGCTGCTACCTCTGCTCTGGCTGAGAGTCTTCCCTCACAGTGTCCTGGTGACCTCCAGGACCATGCTGCCTGCACCTGTGTTGGACTACATGTGCTCTCTGGCCTCCCTGGGAGTGAATGTCTCCCCTCCAGCTCATCTGCCCTCGACACGCAGTAGGCTCTCAGCCTACCACACCTCCGGCGAGAAGCCACATGGGCCCCCAAGAAGGGAATTACAAATAATTGAATAATTCAACAAAGAGCCCCTAGAATCTAGGCACCTTTCACAGGCATTATGTCCCTGTTGGCTGAAGCTCAAAGGAAACAGACAATGGGAAACCACAAGAAGTCTCTGTATGAAGATTAAAATCGCCTGGTGATAAAAGAGCCTCCTGCATCAACATCTGACTCAAGAGGAAATAAGAAAATCCAGCAAGTAAATTGGAATTAGGTCAGAAGGAAACACGGGGAAAATATCAGTTCACAAGAAGAAAAGTGAAAGATGGCAGTGAGCCAGGGAGCTGATGGCACCTTCCTGGGAGGGGGGCTGGCAGCTCTCCTGGCCTTGCCCCTGGGGAGTCGCCCAGCTAGAACCCAGCAGGACACTTGGGGAACAGGAAGCCCCCAGCATGGGTCAGACCAGGAGAGCTGGCTGGAGGGAGCCTGGAGGGAAGAGGCTGCAGGTCTCGGACACCCTCTGAGTAGCCATCCCTTAATGCTTCTTCAGGAGGCGTTAACTGGCTTCCAGAGGCCTCCCGCAGAGGTCCTCCTGGCTGTGAGTGAGAGGAGACTGTCTAACTGGCCACATGTGGGCCTCTGCAGTGTGGACGGCAGCCCCCACCATCTGTCCCCCAGCATGTCCACTTTATCTCCAGTCACTCCCAGAGCTGCGGGCTGCAGGGTGGACCCTGGGCAGCTGTAGGGCCCAAAGCAGAGCCACACGTAACAAGTGAGGACTTTGGTCTGACACTCATCCTGTGCAGCCTACTTTGCTAAATGCTGAAGCCCCCGGGCTCTGCCCTGACAGCCCTTCCTGGATTGACCACTTTCCCTCCGCGTGACCCTGCAGGCTTGGATCCGAACAGCACATCTGGGCCCCTAACCCCACATTGCTACTGCAGCCTTAAGGCCTCTGCTGGGCCTTGGAGTTACATGCACCCTTCTCCTGACCCAGCATCTTGGTAGCAACTGCGACATTTCTAACCTCACTGGGCCACCCAGAACCCTGGAGGCCCCACCTGCTCCTGGTCCTGCCCTGTCTCCCTCACCTGCCCCACCACGCGTCCACTCCCAGGCACATAGCAGCTCAAGGAAAAACCCTGGGGGCCATCCTGGAGGAATCCTTTCCCCTCGGCAGGCAGCCCCCACAGCCAACAGACCATAACGCCAGGTGGACAGGCTGAGATCCCTGCGCACAAGAGACCCACAGGTCCAACCCAAGATGTGGGCTGAGCCCCTGCTGTGGCTGGGACCAGTCTGCAGGCTGGGAGGGTGGCGGCCAGGAGCTGCACAGAAGCCCCGCCCTGGACCCTGAGCCTGGAGCCGGGAGACCAGGAACAAGCATGTGGGCCACGCGGAGAAGAGCCAGGAGGGAGCAGGGGAAGAGAGCAGTGTGGGGCAAGGCCTGAGCAGCATTGGCAGTGGTGTCCCCAGGGAATGGGGGTGTCAGGTGGGGGCACACAGGTCACATCGGTCCTGGCAGGCCTGTGAGGACTTTGGCCATCCTCTGAATGGGACCAAAGCCCCTGGAGGGTTTTGAGATGACTGAGTGGTGTTACCTGGTTGCTAAGTAAGAGCTTGATCCTAGGAAGGCAGGAGTGGAAGCAGATAGACAGGGAGGAGGCCACAGACAGGTGGGGGAGGGTGCCTGCAGAGATGCCCCAGCCTGGACCAGCCGGCAAGAAAGATGGGCTCAGTGTCCCCGTCTGCCCTCTGAGCCCTGGGGAGCCTTCAGAATGTAAGTCAGCTCTTCCCAGCCCTTGGGCTGAACCAGTCACAGCTTCTTGCTGCCCTGAACCCCCCAATTCTCCAACGTTGCCCCCTGCCTCTCTCTTGACCCTATTTCCTCCTCTCCCCATCCCTCACCGCACCAGAGCCACACCAGCCTCTCTTGAGCTCGTCCAACACGCCACATTCATTCCCACTCCAGGGCCTTTGCACTGCTCTCTCTTCTTCTTGAAGGGCCCTCCCCTGGCTGCTTCTTCCTTGACTCAGGTCCCGCCTCTTCAGAGAGGCCTCCCTATCCTCCCCCACCCCACCTTCATGGTACCCAGTTTTGTCTTCTTCAAAATATCTGTCACTGCTGGATATTTTCCCAGGTGTTCATTTTCTTTGCACCCCACCCCACTCCCATGGCAGAATGGGCCCAGATGTTCTCTGGCTGGTTTACCGATTTATCCTGCATCTGGAGTAGGACCTGGATACCTGGAAGGCACTTGTAAATATAAGCTAAGTAGGAATTCTGGAATAGAACACGTGCTCGTCCCTCTGAGGCACACCACGGGCACGGCCTCCGAGGGCCAGCTCAGGCCTTGCAAACGAGTTTGCATTTGCCAACATGCCATCTTCAGAGCAAGGAAGAGTCCAGATGGCAGGTGAAGTGAAGCCAGTCTCATCCCGAGGGAACTCAGCTGCTTGGTGGGCACATGCACAGCCTCTGGGCTCACAGCTCCCTGTCCTCAACGGAGACGCCAAAATCAAAATATGGCACAAATGAACCTGTCCATGAAACCAGAACAGACTCAGGGACATACAGAACACACTTGTGGTTGCCAAGGAGGAGGGAGAGGGAGGGACGGGGAGTTGGGGTTGGTAGATGCAAACTATTCCATTTAGAATGGATACGCAGTGAGGTCCTGCTGTGCAGCACAGGGGACGATGGCCAATCACTTGGGATAGAACATGATGGAAGATAATATGAGAAAAAGAATGCATGTATATGTATGACTGGGTCACTGTGCTGTATGGCAGAAATTGGTACAACACTGTAAATTAACTATACTCTGATAAAAAACATAAAATAGAATAGAATACCAAGGGGAAGGCCAGCCAGCTGCCCATGGCCATGATCTCCAGGGGGTGCAGGGGGAGGCTGGGAAAGGGAGAGGCAGAATGAGGCCTCAGAGGAGGCCGTGACCACACTGGGCTTTGGAAGGAAACTCATGGAGAAGCTGAGGGCAGCAGCGTCCAGACCCCCCCTGACTCGCCCTCTGGCCAATGTTCACGAGGAGCCAGCCTGCCTCCCATCGCCCTCCAGGGGCTCCGTCTGCTGCTGCCAAAGCATAGCCCACAGCCCTGAGGCACCAGAGGGCCCTGGCCAGGTGAGCTCTGCCCAGGTGAGCTGGGAGGTGGAGGTCGGAGGCTGAGGAGCAGGTGGCGGGGTGGGAACCCACGTATCAGCAGCAAGGGTATCATCCCACAGCCGAGGCAGCTCCCCTTTGTCAGCCTTCTGGGGTCACTCCTATCAAGCTCGGCCTACAGGGCACACCAGCTTCCTGTCCTCTCGGACACAGGGCTATCACCTATCACCACTGTGCCCATCACATCTCCAAGCATCCGACTGGAGCTCTGCTGGGACAGGTGCCACTGTCCCATTTGCCACAGCCAGCTCTGTCCGTGGCAGCACTGGCCCCACTTCCAGGATGGACCAGGCATCCTCGGCTCCATGCTCTCCCAGAGGGAGGTCAGTTCTTCCAAAGGGGACCCCCTCTGCTGGTTGCCAAAGCCCCCAGACCCACCTCTGTCCACGCCCTGAGGCTCCTGGCAAGCCGAGAGGGTGACAGCCACAGCCACCTTGGTCACCCCTCCCAGGGACACCCCACTCAAGTAACTCCCCCACCCAGGGGGGCTCTATACCACCTCAGTAATGCCCAGAGACCCCACCACACTCTGGTCACCACCCCAGAGACGCCCATCCAATCTTAGTCCCCCCGAGGACCCCTCTGTCCTGATCATTTTCTCTGCATGTGACCCTCCTCAGTCACCTCCTCCAGGGCCTTCATCCAGACTTTGAGCTGTGCGGACCCTCTTGGTGATGACAAAAGTCTGCTCTCTGGCCGCAGCCTCCTCCTCTGCCCGCCCTCCCTTCACCCCCTAGTTCTGGTCGCTTTCCAGCCTCACTAAGATGTCTAGACCCAGCCCCTCTGCTGCCTCGCTGCTGGTCCTCTGTCTTCTTCCTCTGCTCAGCTCAGCCTGAATCCATGGATCTTTCCCTGCTTTCCACCCAAACTCCACATCTCTGAGCATCTTTCAGACCCTGCCTGCAAAACTCCAACCTGGGTGGCGTCTGCCTGTCCACCCTCTCCCTGAGCCACCACCAGCTGGCTGTGCCCTGAGCCTTGGTGCCTGCTCTGACATGTAGCCCACCCACGTGACCTCCGTGGCCCCCTCACTCTGTGCCTCCCTGGTTGTCACCTCCTCTGGTCCTTCCTCAAACCCGAGCCCCTCCCCGGGACACAAAAAACAGACTCGAAAACAACAAAGTATCTCAGAGGTGGCCTGCTCCCATGAAACAAGAAGCTTCTGATGAGATAAAGGAAACTTTCCAAAGTGGAAAGAATTGGACCTTAATTGATGTGCAGATGGTGGACCTTCGACAGGAAAACAATGGTGGTGCATGGCATCGTGGCCCAGGAGGGAGCGGCATGCAAACCCCGCTCATCGGAGCCCTCATCCATTGCAGCCCCAGGTATACAACTTGCTTGTGTGCACACAAGCGTGATATCATTTCGGCTGTGGACAGCTTTGCCCAGGAAAGGTGGCTGGGAGGTCACACTTTCCTTCTGTTTTGGGAGGAGGGTTGATAAATACCGTCTGGTGTTTACAAAGCGCTTCAAATTTGCCAAGCTGTCCATTATCTCCAGCAGCTCAGCTGACCCTCTTAACAATGCGTGGTACCTGGGCCGTTGTCATTCTAACCCAGGAGAGCCTCAACCTGCAGAGAGGGGACCATGCCCCACAGCTGGATCACAGCAGAGGCAAGGTCAGGATGGAGGCGTCCTCTGACTGACTAGTGTCTTCTCTCTGGACAATAGCAGTGGTGACAACACCCAAAAGGGTACCTAGCAACCACCACAGGGCTTACCGAACACTGTGCACTGGCTCTTCAGCCTTGCTGCTATTGCTGTTCTGATCCGATCCGCCACCACTGTGGGGCACCATCCTGTGTACATGAAAATGTTTAGCAGCATCGCCAGTTTCCACCCACTAGATGCTGGTACTTCCTCCACACCCAGTAGCTCTAACAACTAAAATTGTCTCCAGATGTGGCCACGCACCCCCGGTCATGGGCTCCCCAGGTTGAGAGCTGCCACTCCACCCTGTGATCCAAATGGAGAAAGGACTTAACTCACGCTCTTGAAGACACATCCTTGAGTCTCCTGGGTTGGCGTCTCTGAACTTGATAATGAACTTGATACAATGGAAAAGGAGGGAAAGGGGTGAACCCAGAACAATATCTCAATGGTGGCAATTCAGAAACGGCCCCAGGAAACTTCCCCGTGGGCCTCCCCCAAAGAGACACCAGCAGATAAGCCATGCTGGGTCAACCCTTCAGCCTTGCCAAGCCCTGGGGGATGCACCACAGCTTGTGGGTCTCAGCTGAGGGGCTTCAATGCTGCAAACACTCCAGCGGGAGCTGTTCATCCTGCCTCCCTTCCAGGAATATGGGGCCTGGCCCGGCCTGCACATAGACCTCTGACCCCCAGGCCGCTGCCCCTGCTGTGCTCTAGGATAGAAGCTTCCAGTAGGAGGCACCAGTGAAGCCCCCAAAGCAGAAGCCAAGCAATGTCGTAGCACCACAGTCGCTCCCTAACGGGAAGCTGGGGAACCCACCAGCTGCTTCCCATGCGGGGGTAGCCTTGTGCTTCCAGAAATCATTCACTGCTCCCTTCCACAAACTCTGGACAGCGCTGTGCCCTGTACCCTGTGCTGGGGGCTGGCAATGTGAACACAAGCAGCATGTGGCCCTTGCTCTCAAGGGTGCAGGATCCGGGCAGGAGATACTGCACAGCCAAAGTCATGATTCCGCTGCATATGGTGGCAGCCTGATGTTTTTGTGGCAACTGTGGACCACAGCATCCGATGGGGGCCTGATGCTCTCTCGGCCGCTGCCCGTGACACCCCTATGCTCCCTTGGCCTCTCTGGGGCCGGGCACCCCTCCCTCTCCTCCTCTGTGCTTTGCGCCCTGCCCCTCCCCCCGCCCCACATGCCAACCAGCCTCCCTCTTGTCCTCTCCCACCTGTGTTTCCAGCTCACACCATGAGCTTCTCTTCAGCACGAGGGGGCACCGCCAAGCTGCCCTGACAAGTCTCTCCCTGCAGTCCAGCCCGGCTTCAAACATCACCCCCACACTCTGCCTGCCCTCAAAGCCAGCAGCACAGGTTCCTTGAGGTTGATCCCAGCTCTGACGATGGATCTGGCAGAGCTACACCAAAGAGATGGGGAGGGTTCTGGATGCCAAGGCTTGACAGGAGCCCTGGAAAATGTGCTTCAAACACCTGAGTGCCAGCTGCAGGTGCACAGCAAGCCCAAGTCTGTCTCTCATGGCCTCCGGGCCTTTGCACCACCCAGGAGGCTGCATGGTGAGGATGCATCATGGGCAAGAGGTTGCTAGCAGGCAATGAAGAAGGGCCGGGATGTGCGGGGAGCACGCTTACCTCGGATGGCTGGTGCCAGGGAGGATGGCTGCTCTTGGCTTCGTGGACTTTCAGCAAGAACAGAGTCCCAGGCAGGGCTTCCCTTGGCCTGGAGGACCTGCAGCTCCTAAGATTCGACCCAAGCGGCTGTGATGTCTCTGATCACTAGTCCTTCCCTTTTTGCATCTGGCAAGAAGTAGGGATAAGGAATAGAACTTTGGGGGTCCCCACCTCCCCCACCTCATGCCCATTGCCCTGGACTCTCATGTTCGATGTTCCAGTTCACTCACAAAAAAAGATGAGCACTTCAGAATCAGACACTGCATTCGGGCTCCGCCTTCTAGAACAGCAGCCTCGGGGTGAACACCCCGTGCTCTCTGGGTCGAGTTAAGGGCTCGTTCCCCTGGTCTTGCTTCATCCCTGCAGTGATCTTTACAGACAGCAGCTGTGTCTAGTCTCCATCTTATCAAAGAGGGAACTGGGGGTCCAAGAGGTCAAATTACCCAAAGTTAAATCACCCCAACATTTGGAGGCTGGAAACGGCTGTGGTTCATGAGCTCGTGTTTCTCGGCTTGACCAGCCCAGCCTTTGTCGAGTCACCATGTCCAGTGCATCATCCACGTATGCTGTGTGTGTGTCATCAGATCAACGTCTCTCGTGTCCATCCACACGTTCCAAGGTCAGCTTTGGAATCTGCTGCGGCTGTACCTTCAGAGGTGAGTTCTGGAGGACAAATTGAAATAAGGCCCACTCTTTATCATGTGCATTTTAAAAAGTGAGGGAATTCCCACTGTGGCACAGTGGGTTAAGAATCCGACTGCAGTGGCTCAGGTCACTGCAGAGGTTTGGGTTTAATCCCCAGCCTGGTGCAGGGGGTTAAAGGATCTGTCATTGCTTCATCTGAGGCTTGTATTTCATCCCTAATCCAGGAACTTCCATATGGCGCAGGTGTAGCCATAAAATTAAAAAAAAAAAAAAAAAAGAGCTATGGAGGATAGATGCCCTTGTGAGGCCAGACCCTGGAAGTCTGGTCAGTTTTGTCCAGAAAGCAGGATAGGTTTAGAGAAGCTTCCCTGGTTGGGGCTGCTCTATGCTATAGTTTCTTTCTTGTGCACTTAAAAGTCCAAATCAAACCCACAGCCCATCAAGCCCACAGCCTTCCCTGCAAGGTGACTGGCAGACCCAGGCTCCAGCACCTTCAAGGTCAGCCTGGGGGAGAACAGAGAGGGTGAGGAAGGGTCCTGGCTTGAGTTCAACCCATGAGAACCAGCTCCACAGCCACAAGGGATGTGAGGAGAAGGCATCCTCTGATGAGGCAGCCCCATCCCACGGCCAACCCAGCGCTGGGGAGGGAGAGCACACAACTCTGTGGCCTCTGCCTCTGAGACAGCCCTGCAAATCCTGCTTAGGATGCCGAGAGGAAAGGAGGCCCAGGACCCTCACACGGCCATCCTTAGGCCCCGTGTAGCCCACTGTCAGGGTCATGGCTGCTGCCCAGAGCAGTCGCACCCGTGAGCCCAAGAATCCCAGGTGGGCACAGCAAGGTCTGCAGGCTCCACCTCTGCAGGGCCCCAGCTCACCTGGCATGCACCCAGCACTGGACATTCCCCTCTTTGAAGGTCCTTCTGGACTGGCACTCACCCACCTGCAGCACAGGCAGCTCTGCCGAAACCCAGCCCTTGATTCCTCGATCAAAAGTGATGGATGCTCAGGAAACACTCAAAGGACCCAGCACAGGTGTTGCGTGTCTCTCTCTCCTTCCTCGGGGCCTCATCTTCCTCATCTTCCATGTCACCTTGCCTTTTTGGGGGGTGGGGGGCACTCCTTCCTCTCACACATTTCCCTAAAATATCAAGCACCATATGGAAAACCTTAAAAAAGCATCATTCCAGGGGACCCCCCACCCGTCGCGTGCCTGTCTTCTTGGCTGGGGCGGCTCAGATCCCTCCTTCCTCACGCAGATGTGTTCCCAGCATCTTCACTTCCCTTTCTCGCCCACTTATGTTCACGGAAGAAAATTCTGGCTGGATCAGGAGTGAGAAGCACATGGTCAAAATAAGAGTTTCGGTTGGGGGCTTGTATTCAAGTTCTTTTGTTTCCATGACTTAATCATTAATTGTCTACAAAATAAACTTTTCAAAACACAGAAAAGTAGGTTACAGCGTGGAAAGTGAATATTAGCTATCACCCTGTTGTTAACACTTGGATGTCTTTGGCTACATGTAGCTGCGTTTAATGTGCTTGAAAGCATCATTTAGGCAGAATTTCATAAACTTTTTCACTTAATACTGGGTGGTGAGCACATTCTAGGCTGTTGTAACTTTGGCAGCTTTCCTTTGGATGGTTTCATCTCATTCTCTGGAGGGGGTGCATCTCAGTCACGTCAGCCCAAGTTGGATGGGGAACACGGACCCCACACCAGGTACTCCCACAGGAAGGGTTTAATGCAGGGGATTGGGGCTGCAATGGTTGTTGGAGGAGGTAAGGAGGAAAGAGTGGGAGTGGTGGTTGTGGGCCCTCACTCAGAAGAGCCCCCTAACCTCACACTTGCTATCTGTCCTGCTCGGGGCAGTGTGCCCTCTTTCCCCAGCCCCCTACCTCTCCTGGGCAGATCTAATCCAGGACAATGCAAAAAGATCATCCAGGAAACGCAGCTCCAGCTCCTCCCCCATGGCACCCAGGAGCAGGAAGGGATGTTGGCAGTGCCCACTGGACTAAAGACTCCCGCCCCAACCAATTCCTGGACCCCCAGTTTGTTCTGAATTTGCACCAAATCCCTCTTCTCCTCCACCACCATAGACTGTGTTTCTTCCAGAGTCCTGGACTCTCACTAAAAGTTGGGCTCCCTCTCAGCTGTGCACCACCTCCCCACAAGGAGCCCCGGGACCCTGCTGTCTGCTTTCCCTGGTTCTCAGGGATCCAACTCTCCTGCTCCTCGTGGATGCTCAGCAGGTGGGTTCTTAGAGACTTGGTCCCTGGACACAGAGAGTGATGAGCCCAGGGGCCAGCTGTGTGCACAGCCCAGGCCCCTTTGTTTACTTCCCAGAGGCCACAGGGACAGTTCAGGGTCCCTGGGGATGAAAAAGCCCTATTCTGTATTGAAGATCTGCTCACAGGGGGGCATTTGGGGGGGGGGCTCTCTGTTCCCCTTTGAGGCGCACTGGAAAATGGGAAGAGAGTTTGGAAGCAAGGAGACAGAGGAGAGCTGACTGGCTTGTCAAGGACGTCGCCCACAGTGTCCTTCCCACCAAGGCATTTACTACACAGCCCCCGCCCTCAGCAGATGGAAGAAGCCATGTCTCAGGACCCCCCCCGCCTCACAGGCTGTGCTTCACTCTGTCACCTCAAAACTAAGACTCCAGGCTCTGTGTGAAGACCCCTGCCCAGCTGGTCCCCAGCTCCCCTGACCCAGGAACAGGCTGTTGCTCCACTCAGCTGGGATAAGCTTCCTCTGGTCACCTTGTTGCTGTCTCCTGCTGTGATGGGCTCAGCCATGTCCCTTAAAAATTCGTATGTTGAAGTCCGAACCTCCCCACCCCCATACCTCAGTCTGTGTCACCTCACTTGGAAATAGGGCCGTTGCAGATGCAATTAGTTGCAATGAGTTCATTAGGGTATCCCTGTTCCAATATGACTTTATGAAAAGGGGAAATTTGGACACAGGCACCCACACAAGGAGAATACCCGTTAGGATAAAGCAGAGATGGGGTGATGTTCCTGAAAGCCAAAGAACACCCAGCCAGCCAACCAGCAGCTGCCAGGAGAAAGACATGGGTCAGAGTCTCCCTCAGGAGAACCAGCACCATGGCCACCTTGATCTTAGACATCTGGATCCAGAACTGTGGGCAGTGAGAGCTGTTGGGTAAGCCCCTCACTCTGTGGTACTTCCTAAGGCAGCCTCAGGAAACAGAGAACCCCATTGGTCCTCAGCCTACAGGACCCCCATCAGTCCCCGGAAGAGACACCAGCTCCGATCAGCCCAGGGGCATCTCTGCTGTGGGTTCACAGCCAGTGCTGGTCCACGCTACCCACTCTAGCCTAGAAATAGGTCAGGATCTCTGTGAGGCAGCAGACAGATGCAGCCCCTCACCCACCCTCCGCCCTTTCCAGAAACTCTGTCTCGCTGCTGCCCTCCTGGGGTTTCCTGTCGCTTGCCACTCCAGCAGGGTGGCCTGTGCATTGAGCAGGAAGCGAGAATGACGGCCCCAAAGCAATCCCAGCCATAGAACCAAGGACCGGGGGCGGGGTGTGGGGGGTGCGATCTGCAGGGCCTGCCTTGGAATTTACCCCAGGTCCTCAGCGATTAATCATGCAATCTACATTATCTCTGGCATAGAGAGATCAGGCTCTCTGCTGGGCCTCAGACAGAAGCTGCTGACTCCTATAAACACACTTATTTCCTACTCATTTCCTGCTTAGACAGCATCTCGCCACAGCCATCCCTGACATATTCACGGAGGCTTTCATCCTTGCTGGAAGTGAGGATCTGGCTCACATGGGGCTTCTCTTCAGGCCAGAACCCCATTCCAAAACCATGGAGGGCAGCTCTCTAAACAAGGGATCCAGCAACTCGAACTACAGTTGAGGAGAAGCAGGAGCTCTGGGTGCCATGAGCCTGGGACACCACAGAAAGCAGGGTTTCCCCAGCTAAAGGGATGGGCTGTGGTGGCCGTGGCCAGAGGCTGTGAATCTCCTCCAAGAGAGTCTTGCTCAGAGACCAGCATCTGGATAGGATGTCCTGAGCCCCTGGCTGTTATTCTTTCCAATTTAATGTGAAACCAGCCTCCTACATGGGCAGAGCAGGGAGATCAGGAGACGTGAATGAGTTCAAACCCGAGAAGCAGTAAAATCATGCCAAGCGTGTAATGAGCACTTCTAAAACCAACTTATGACAGCACCAACGTCCTCCCCACCCTGAAAGGTCAGCTTGAGTAGCACACCAGACAAGCCTACCTGGACCCTGCCAAGAGTATCCTCACGTCTCCCGCATCCCTGCCTCCACCTTTGTTCTACCACTGCCCCTCCTCTAACTCCGCTACGAGACCACAAGCAACAGGAGGATGACAATAACAAGGATAAAAATAACTATATCTGGTTCATCAACAAACACGAGCTGAGGGCCTGATTAGCACAAGGCTCCATTCTAAGCCCAGGCAGGCTTCCTGCTGTCCCATAGCTGACATTCCAGTAACAGAAGTAATAATGACAGAATAACAGTAGCAGGCATTAACAGAAACTTGCTACCTGCTAGGCATTGTTTTTTTGTTTGGGTGGTTGGTCTTCGTTTTGTTTTGTTTATTTTATGGTCATACTCATGGCATATGGAAGTTCCCAGGCCAGGGATTGAATCCAAGCCATAGTTGTGGCAATGCTGGATCCTTTAACTGACTGTGCCAGGCCAGGGATAGAACCTGCACCTCTGCAGAGCCCTGATCTGCTGCAGTTGGATCCTTCACCCACTGAGCCATAGCCAGACTTCTTAAGCATTGTTTTTCTAGAAGCTTTGTGTGTAATATCTCAATGACTTTTTCAAAAACTGCCATATGGTGATGAGAGGTGCTATTTCACCCTCACTCTGCAGAGGAAGTTGAAACCCAAAGAGCTTCTGAAATGTGTAACGGTCACATGCTAGGGGCCACCGAGACAGGAAGGACTGGGATCCATCGCCACCGACTGGGGCAAGGGTCACAAGTCATCGTCCTTGTGGCTTCACAGAGAAGCACTTGGGCCATGTCCCTGGAATAACCAGACGCCCTCTTCCTTGCTGTGGCTTTGGTGTCAATGCTGAGAACCAGCACAGCCCCTCCCAAGGAAGACAGAGAGCAGCCCAGGAGCAGGGGCACACTGAGGCCAGGCTGCCAAACCAGAGATTCACGTTCCATGAGCATTTTCACGTTGCCTCCAAGGAGCTTACACAGGCATTTGGGCTGATAAACCTAAGAAATCTCTAGAAAGCATCTAATTAATGCATTTTCCCAAGTAGGATGTTTTCGTAATTGCTGTTCAAGCAACAGAAAAGTTGAGAACGCTTTTATTGCAAATGCTGCAGCGAGAGATCCACAGGGCTGCTTCTCCCGGGCGCGGGTTCTTGCGCTCAACCTCTGGACATCCATTAACGTTCTTCCAGCTATTAAAAAAAAAAAAAAAAAAAAAAGAGAGCGCATCTTATCCTAACACTCTCCACAGGCAGGAAGCTGGGCATTGAATGAGGGAGGCTGAGTAATTGCCCAAAGTCATTGTGATGGAAAATGGCAGAAATCACAATGATTCCACTGGGTGGTGGCAAGGCAAGTGTTTAGTGACGATAATTCTGTAAGGATAATTTCATTAATGGAAGCGGGAGACAGCATTTGTGCCTGCGAGCACTGTGCATGTATATACAAATATCTGCGGACAACGTCTAGTGTTTAAAAACAGCCGCATGTAAATGGGTAGGCACGTGTCGGCCTTTCTAATGACTGTCCCAGCGCTGAATGGTAAAGCACCATTCAGAAGTGATTTGCGATCATCACACGGGGAAGAAATCCTTTCGGTGAAAGGAGCCAGAAATGAGGATGTTTCAGGCATGGATGTAAAAAGCTTCTATTTGATTTGGGGCCACAAAGGATTCAAAAGGCATCAAGGCATTGACAGATGTAATGGCTTTCACCAAAGGAAGAACTTCCCTGCTTCGGAATTTAGCACATGAAACAAGCTGAGTTCAGATACAGGCACCTGGAAATGTGAGGTTCTGGAGGACAACACCGGGATCCGTGACCCCCAGAAAATCCCAGGTTCTCCACTCACCGCAGAGAGTTGGACGCTCAGCTCCTAGACTACAATAGAATATTATCCTTCCTCCCAGTTAGTCCACCTGCCAAGAGTGCCGAGCAACCTTCCTGTCCTTTGCAGCACAAGCCTCGGGAATCCGAGTCTGGGCGGCATCTTCATGTCCATCCCTGACGGAGTTTATGTTTGCCCGTGAGCTAGTCCTGGAACTGCCCCGGCTCAGAAGGACAGAGGCACGCCTCCCCCGTGAAATGGACATGCTCAGTTCCTTATTTTCTCTTTTAATTGAGGTAAAATTCATATAACATAAAGTTAACAGGGAATCACTTTGAAAGGTACAATTAAGTGGCATTTCGTGCCTGCCCAGTGTTATGCCACCATCACCTTGATCTCTCAGAGACATTTGCATCCTCCCAAAAATGCCAGTCCTCATCCCCTCCTCCTCCAGCCCCTGGTGACCACCAGTCTGTCTCTAGAGCTTGTCTGTTCTGTGTGGTTCCTATAAATACAGTCATACAATACCTGGTCTTTCCTCTCAGTTGGCACGTTTTTAAGGTTTATCCACGTGTCTGCTATAAGGATCATTCCTTTTCATGACCAAATAATATTCCACCATCCGGATGGGCCCCCTTTTCCTCATCCTTTCATACCCTGATGGACACTTGGGCTCTTGGCACCTCCCAACCATCATGGGTAAGGCTGCTACAAACATTGGTGTACAGGCCTCTGAGTTCTTGTTTTCCGTTCTGTTAAGTCCATACCCAGAAGCAGAGTTGCTGTGTCATAGGGTAATTCTAGCTTTGACCTTTTTTTTTTTTTTTTTTTTTTGTCTTTTTGCCTTTTCCAGGGCCGCTCCAGCAGCATATGGAGGTTCCCAGGCTAGGGGTCGAATTGGAGCTATAGTCACTGGCCTACACCAGAGCCATAGCAACGCAGGATCCAAGCCGCGTCTGCAACCTACACCACAGCTCACGGCAACGCCGGATCTTTAACCCACTGAGCAAGGCCAGGGATTGAACCCGCAACCTTATGGTTCCGAGTCAGATTTGTTAACCACTGCACCACTACGGGAACTCCTAGTTTTAACCTTTTGAGGAATTTTCACAGGCTTTTCATTCCTACCTTCTTGGGTTTGTTGGCACTTTCCCTGTCTCCATGTCCCGTCCTGATTCTGGCCTATTTGAATGCACATCCACAGCTACACTGAAATCAGGGAAACTGCACAACCACGTCCTGAGTGATATACAGGCACTGGTCCAGTTCAGAACCTCTGGCTGGGATCTCAGTTCGGTGCGGGTGGCGGCAGCAGGCTCCACACTGGGCCAGCCTCTGGGTCCAAGTGTCTTCACACATCCCCCTCGCCAGGCAAGGACTGAGGAGAAACCACACATTTCTTACCACCTGCAGGTTGAGGTCATTGCAGAGTGGTCCCATGCCAGGATCTACCAGTCCCTTGTGTCCCATCAGGTTCCAGGAGACCTGGGTGAGCCACGTTCAAGGCTGATGGGAGAGGCCCAAGCCCTGAGCCCAGGAGCCCCACCTGGTCCCAGTACGGACCAGCAATTGTTGTCCCTCGGTCTGCTCTGCGCCTGCCTCCCTGGCCTGTAGCGCCCCGCCAGCCACTCCCTTCCTCTCCTCTCCAGCCCAAGGACTAGGTCTTCCTGGTAACCAGACCACCTGCACCTCCCAGCTTTTTGTTGGGAAGGACTCTGATCTGGCAGGAAGCAAAGAGGTAGCTGAAACCTGTATCCTCCTGAGGTCATCTGTCAGTAGGAGAGAGGAAGGCAGGTCCCCACCTCTCAGGTCCAGTGCCCCAGCCCTGGGTCCTGTCACCCTGGTGCCTGCTCCAGCCACGTCAGTGACTGAGACAGTTACTGCGATACCGTGATTTATAAGAAATGTTCATTTCAGAGTTCCCGTCATGGCTCAGTGGTCAATGAACCCGACGAGCATCCATGAGGAAGTGAGTTCGATCCCTGGCCTTGCTCAGTGGGTTAAGGATCCAGCGTTGCCGTGAGCTGTGGTGTAGGTCACAGATGCAGCTCGAATCCTGTGTGGCTATGGCTATGGCGCAGGCTGGCAGCTGCAGCTCCGATTGGACCCCTAGCCTGGGAACCTCTGTAAGCCACAGGTGGGGACTTAAAAAGACCAAAAAAAAAAAAAAAAAAAGGAAAGAAAAAGAAATGTCCATTGGTCATTAAGGCGATCAAGCTACATTTCTCATATATATTTGGTCTTTGTCCACAGTTCCTGGCTCACAGCTCCCCAAATACTTAGAATTTTCAGAGCAATAAGAGCAATGGGAGCATTTTTGGTTACAGTATTGGGTCTCTTGTCCTCAGTTCCTGAAATTGCTTCAGAGCCACAATTGCTCTGAGACACCCAATCTCAGAGGTGAGATGGGTGTCTCATGAGAAATAACAAGCTGCTTTTTACCGCACCCAAGGGTGTGTTAATGAGGTGACTTTTGGAAGGCACTGAAAGATGGGGGCTGGTTGCCAGGGAAACCAACCAGGAATAGAGGGTTGGAACGTTCAGTCCCAGCCGTGACTTCCAGGGAAAGGAGCTGGAGGTTAAATTGGCCTCCGGTGGCCAGTGATTTCACCCATCATACTTATGCAAGGAAGCCTCCATCAAACCCAGAAGGAGAGGATCCGGAGAGCTTCCAGGTTGGGGAGCAGAGTGCTTCCACGTGCCACCATGCTGGGCCCCAAATGCCACAAGCACAGGGGCCCTTTTGCCCAGGACCTTGCCCCAGCATATCTATCTCTTCCTCTGGCTTTTGATTCATGTCCTTTGTCATAAACCTGCAGTCTGGTGAGTGATCTGCTTTCCTAGGTCCTGTGAGCAACTCTAGCAGATGAATCGAACCCCAGGAAGGAGCTGTTGGAACTTGCAGTGTACTGCTCGTCCGTCAGAAGCACAGGTGACAGCCTTAATTTGGGATGGGCATCTGAAGCAGGGAGCAGTCTTGTGGGACTGAGTCTACCCTCCAGGTCGGCAGTGTCAGCCCTGAGCTGGACTGCAGGACACCCAGCTGGTGCCTGAGAATTGCTTGGTCATGTTGGGGACCACCCTGCAGAACCCTCAGCTACCATCACGGCCCTTTTTCCAGCAAGCATGGCAATTTCCCCACCTCCTTACAGACAGCTCTTCCCAGTGGCAAGAGGAAAAGCGAAATTTTGGTGGGAGGGGGCAGGGGGATAAGAAATCTGAAAAACAGATTAACAATTTGCAAATTATCCTAAAGAAAACTGTCCTATTAAAATAAAATGATGAGCATGTGCTATTGACTAAGATATGGCTGGAGCGAAGAATGGGACCCATCACACTGAAATGGCAGTATGATCCCCCCCAAACTCCGCAGGCTCCGTTCCCCTTCCCCACAATACTTGGAAGGGATCGTTTATTAAGCCCATTATGCTGCCGGCTGCAGCCAGTCACAGCTCCAACATCGCCACAGTTATGAAAGACAGTTACAGTCATTTGCAAGATAATTACCATTTTAATCTCAAACCAGCCCGTAGGAGCAAATTGCTTTATAAGTAACCAGGTTTTCAGAGGGTCCTAATGGAATGCTGGGTTTGCTGGGGCTTGTTCTGCAATTGTCAAGGTGGGGGACGGGGGAAGGAGGGGGAGAGGATGAGGGGGAGGGGTCCTCTCCACTGGGTTGGGGAGAGATGGGGCAGCCCCTCCCCTCTGCACCTGAGGGCTGACTGGGGAGTGAGATGCTGACATCTGCCGGATTCTTAGCTTTCTCATTAACACAGAGGGAGACGGGGGAGGGAGAGAAAGTGGAGAGAGAGGAAAAAGACAGAGAGACACAGAGAGGAACAGGGAAAGGAAGGAAGAGAGAAAGACAGAGAAAGAGAACCAAAGAGAGAGGTGCTGTTCGGAACACAGAGAGGAGGGAGAGGGGAGGGAGGAAAGCTGACAGCACCACCTGCTCAGAAGCTGGTCTGAAAACAGGGCCAGGCGGAAGTGGGAAGCAGTGAGGTCCTGGGAATCCCCAAGGACGCTGGGAACAAAACAGGTTGTCAAGTCATAACTTCGGTTCCAAATGCTGGACCATCTCTGAAAAATGGGAAGCTCTGACTTACGCTGAGGAAGTCGGGGCATGATGACAAGGAATCGGTTTGAAAAAGGAATAAATGATCTGGACCAAAGAGGAGAAAGACAGGAGGGGGGCAGGGCCGAGGAGAAGACGCAGTGTTGAGCGAGGGAGGAACCCAGTGTGACTCGAGGAGCAGATTAGATCAGGCTCAACGGTCTGGGAGCTCCTGGCTGTGGGGGCCTCCGAGCAGGGCTTCTCCTCGGGGGTCTGGGCATGACCGCCATGAGCGGGGCACCTGTCATGTACTAGCACAGGGGAAGGTGCACAGAACTGAATTGCCCACCGCCAGGGCCCTGTTTCACCAGAAGGCAAAGATGAGAGATGGTGGTCCCTTGCCTGATCCAGAGATGCTGAAACTGCTGGGAGCAGCCGCCCAACCGTTGCTTTAATTTCCTCTAAAATGTTCCCATAAAGTATGCATCCAACCTTGGCTACCTTGGCCGAATGGCATCTGAAATTATCTGCGTGGGGACACAGATCAGATCCTCCGAGGAAGCAGGTTAGAAGAGCCAGCGAGAGAAGGGGAAGAGGGGCCAGGGAGGCAGAGCCAAGAGAAGCATTGTAGCAGAGCCATCCACTGGGGAGCCACATGGGGGAGGCTGGGGACAAGGGGACGGAGCACAGCAGGTGTGGCCACATGGCTACTGGGCAATTCTGGCCTTCAGAGTTCCAGAGGAGTGGCGGGCGGAGGTGGGAAGCAAACCGATCCAAGGGAAGGAAGCAGAAACCAGGGCCAGGGAACACCTTGCCAGAGGCCTTTGTGTCCCAGGGTCTGGGGCCCAGGGTGGGGGGGGATGAGCCATAAACAGAAAGGAACAGCCTGAGAACAGCCGGCTTCTCCTAGACAGCAGTGGCCAGAGCACGTCTCTGAGAAGAGGGAGCACGGTGACTCCGGAGGGAGGGGACGTGAGTGAAGCAACCCAACAGGGGGTTGTGTGTGGCAGAGACGTCCCAGAGCAGAAGTGGGAGGCCCACTGGACTTTGCAGGCAAACGCTGCCCCCCGCCCCCATTTCCTTGTGAAGCCCACCGACAAGCCATCCCCCTCAGCATCTTCTCCTGGAGACCCTGGGCCCCAGAGCTGGTGAGAACTCAGAAAAGCAAAAGGCCAGCCACCTAATTCCCCACCCTGCACCCAAGCAAGCCTTTGTCCTGCTCCTCCTAGATGTTCAAATCCCCCCTCTCTCCTCCAACCCGCGCCTGCTCTGGCAGTTGCCCTTTCTATTCCGGGCACCAGCACCTCTCCGTTCACGCGACCTTCATACCATCTCCTTGCCTCCCCACCCCACCCCACCAAAGCTCTCCCAGAGCCCCTCTCCGATGAAGCTCCCACGCTCCGCCCTCCCAGCTCCCTGGCATCTGACCTCTCCTGGGCTTTAGCTTCCAGCACTGGCTGGCTTTGTGACCTGTGGCTATGGAACAAGTCACCCCAAAACGCAGCTTAAAACAGCAAGCACATAAAAAAATATTTTTTATATCTTCCCAAGTTAAAAAAAAAAGAAGAAAAAGGAAACAAATTGCAAATATACACATGCATACAAAATGGTTTACCTTTTCTAGCAACAGAAAACATAAAAAACAAACAAAAGAAGCAGTAAGTGCTTAGGAACTTGTGTTGTTTCTGAACCACAGGGGATGGCGGAGCTGGGGGCTGGGGCGCGGGGCCTCTCGGGCTGTCTCAGCCAGGCTGAGGATCTGCCTCCTGGAAGGGCTGGTGTTGGGTCCTCCGGGCGCCTGACCCTCCACGGTCCCCTCCACGGGCCCTCTCTGGAAGAAGAGCCTAGACCTTTTTCCAAGCACCCAAGACAGAAACAGTGGGTCTTATAACCAGATCCCGGGAGGCTCTGCCCTGTGCCATTGGTCACACCAGGCGTGGAGCAGCGGGGAGGGAACGTGCAAGAGTGTGAGTCCCACTGGCGAGATCCCTAGGGGTCCCGCCTCCTGAATTTCAACCTACTTGTCAGTGAACTTGGCCTTGAGCCTGCCGGCACACAGCTCTGAAGAAACAGAGGTGTACCCACTTGGTACCTTCCAGGGACCCAAAGTGGGGTCAGAGTTCACGTGGGAGCCAAGCAAACACACACTGGAGTTTAGAGTTTCAGATCCATGTGCGCAAACATTATCCAGAGCGTCCTGTGTCTGATGCAGAGTCCAAGGTGACCCAACACCTGTGGACACTTTCGGGGGGGTTACCCTCCGCTCTGCTCCTTCTTTCCTCCCAAGCGTGTTATAGGGACACAGTGCTATAGGGACGCAGTAGAGGGCAGGCAGCAGAGACCTTGCTTACACCCTCAGGGGCTCTGGCTGCCTGCGTTCTCACTTGAGCTCTATTTCCCCAACTCGAAGAAAGCAGGCGTGAGGATAATGCCGGATCATGCGGTGATAACTCAGTGACATGTCCCTTTTGCCAGGCAGCTGTCCCCGCTGTCCTGTGCCAAGGGAGACAAAGTCCCGGGTCATCAAATAAGTCCTCTTCTGCTTTCTTCTCTGTGCAAACCCTGCCTCCCCACGGCCTGCGCCCAGCCCCCACCTCCACATTCCCCCCACAGGCCGAGGTTACAGATAGATGTTCAGTCTAAATACAAATATGAAAGAGAATCAATGAAGGCGATCTTACGAGACAACAGATTTCCCATCAGACAATTACAGGGGAGTTTTTCATTACGATTTTTACAATGCACAATGAGCCCTGAAGATTATTTTTTCAGCGGCAAACCCTGAAACTCCAGGCTCCCTGTCAGTAGCGCGGTTCCCAAGGCAGAGCTGCACAGGACTCACCAGGGTAGGGTTCTTGACATTAATATAGCAATATGTCAAATAAAAGCTGGGTCTAAACGAGCCTCGGCTGCTTTAATATACTGTGATCCCCCGTGAGAGACAGGAGGGGCTGATGGGGGCTGTGCTGCTGCTGTTGGAGATGCTGCATGATTGACAGCCAGCATCCTGCTTTCCAGGAGTTCATTAATGCAAAGGAGGACAAGAGGCGAGTATTTTGAAAACGGAACGAAAGGGGGCTGTCAGGAAGTTACAGGGCTGCTGTAGCCCCCACCCATGGGCAACCCCCTCCGCCCTTCTTGCAAACTGGCGCAGGAATGTGAACTGCCAGCCCCTCAGCCTTCACGGTGATATAGCTGTCACCTACCCAGGAACTCACCAAACTAGGACACCAGTCCACAGCCCTGCTGGCAGGGGCCCTGGGCATGAACCCACCGCTTCTCCCCTCCACCCATGTCATGCCAGCCTCCTGGGGCGGGGGGTGTCCCTTATGTCCCAGGAGTCCACCTTTCACCTGTGAGTTGTGCGGACCACCCATCCCCTGGGGTCCATTGAGGACAAACTGCAGCTGCACCTGGCCATGCCCCCTTCCACCAAAGCCCTGACTTTCCACACTTTGCCCTTCTTATGGTTTTACTCCATGCACTCCTGCCCCTCCTGCATGCTGGGCATATTGGCTGCTTCTCCCTCTCAACCATTGCCAAGGCGTCCTTGATCTCTGGGTAGGCTGGGGATCCAGGAATCCCCGGATTTGGCACCAGATTGTTTGCATGTTGTTCTTTCTACCTGGGAGGCAGTCTCACTTTCCCAGCAGTCCCCCAAGGAATCCTGGGTGCCAGAGGGTGGGCCCAGCCCTCTACAGGCTGACTCGATGGGACCTGTCCTTGCTCTGATCCCTGGAGATAGAAACCCAGATACTGCTCTACTTGGCCATCAGACAGCTGACCAGACTGCCCATGCGCCCGAGGGGCTCAGACAGCTCGGGTCTGCGACTTGGCTTGAGCAGGACCTGCTCCTCTGAAGAGCCAGCCAGTCTGTCCACATTTGTGATCTGAGCTACATCCTGGCTCCTGCTGCTGGGATGGGCGGGGGGACAGGCAAGGTCGCCTAGGGCTTGGTCACCCTGGGGAACCAAGAAGCTTTCTTCCTCGGAGGAGCCTCTCCTCTGCCCCTTCCCTCAGCAGCAGGGCTCAGCCAGGTCAGCACCAGTCCCACCAATGCCCACTAGGGTAGACTGTGTCCACAGCCTCTCAGGACAGCAGCCAGGGCACCCAGATGGGATGTTCCAGCTTCATAAGGCACAGGATCTTCACACCTGCCACGCTGATACAACACAGGGGCCAATGCTAATCTCCCAGTAAGGAGATTGTCCCCTCCGCATTCCTCCTCTGCATTCCTCTTGAACCCAAGAAAAGAAGACCCTGGTGGAAGAGCCAACAGTCACCTGCTATGAGCAGGGACCCCTGCTGGACTCACGACATCACAGCAAAAATTCAGGGGGCTGAGCCTGAATCTGTGATGCTCAGGACCGTCCCTCCCCACCCAGCCGGGCACGGGGTCTTTGACCACACACCTGAGTGACCAGACTTCACACTTGCCGAGGGCTTGCCCTGTGGGCTTGGATCTCCGTGTTGCCACCCCCAACCTTGCGGTCAGCCCTGTCACCATCATCCCCCTTGAAATGATGAGGAAACCCAGGCACTTAAATGTTAAGAAACCTGCCCAAGGTCCCATGGGGCTGGGTTGGTGGGTTTAACAGACAAAAACACAGGAAGCCCTGTAAAATTGGCCTTAGAGACAGATAATGAATAGCTCTTCTTGAGTATAAGTATATCCCCAAATATCACATGGGATATACTTAACTCTAAAATATTACCCATGGTTTATCTGACCTTCCAATTGACCTGGGCCACCTGTATATTATTGGGTGACCCTGCATGGTGGCGGGGGTCTGATCCCAGGTCTGAATCCAGGCTGGGAGGCTCTGAGCTCATGTTCTCTCCAGAGGCATCTGAGAGCTACAGAGGAACCTGCTTGGACGTCGGCTCTGGGGCCCTGAGGGAGGAAGGACAGAGCTGTGATCTGTAGCTCCGACTGTGGGACCTATGCTCCGCCATGCAGGATGAGGGGGTGAGCGTGGAGAGGAGCTGGGCAGGGCATGGTTGTCACGGGCTGGGGGCTGTCAGAACATTTTCTCATGATGAGACTAGAAAAACTACCTCAGGGGAGCATCCTCTGGGATCCGGGCTAAAGGAATGAACCCCAAAGGGGACATGGGCGGACTTCTGTCTGCATTGCTTAATGTTACACCAGGAAAGCTTTCGATGTGCACGTGTATGTGTGTGTAAATGCATGTGTCTGTATGTGTGTGCAAGGGATGCTTCTTGAAGTGCTCTGTCTGGCAGGGTGCCCTCTGAGAGACAGCATCTTCTAGGACAGGTGACCAGCCAGAGTGAGGCACCCAGGGCTCTGGGTGCCTGGGGCTCCAGTGACTCCACGTAAAAAAAAGAGACATGAGACCGTCTCTCTAGGTGAGCAGCAAACACTGCTGGACCCCATCCCCACTGGCTTCCGGCCCCATAAACTCGTTTAGCTGATGGTCAGTCCCCTGTATGTGAAGTGTACCACCCTCCTCTGTGTTGAGGAAACAGGGTTCTTCATTAGCTGCAGTAATAAAAAATGACTTCCGCCTTCCCAGCTCTCCGGGAATGAAATTAGCCCAATTGCATTCTCCTCTCCTGTTAAATTCTCAGACTCCACTATCTGCAGATCGGCAGAGGCACAGTGTGGTTAAAAACGTCCAATTAATCAAGGGACTATAAGAGTCTTCGGAACCTTCCAGAGTTCCCGATTGCCTCTGACCAGGCTAATTAAAAAAAGAAGGTTTAAAAAATTGACCACTCTTTGGGAACAGTCTGACCCTGAAGCAAGGTTAAGGAGACGTGGAGCAGGTGTTTCGTTCAGTTGTCAGGAAGAGAACTTCTGGAACAGTCTGGTTCTCTCGCAGCCCAGCTTGGCAGCAACCACGCGCTCCCACAGCCCCAGAGAGGGCTCGGAGCAGTCCTGCTACATTTGTTGGGCACCGGCTCCGTTGTAAGATACATCAGGGACTTAATGAGGTGGACAGGGCCCTGGTCTCCTGAGCAGAGGACAATGCCCAGCCTAGTGATTGCACAGTGACCTTCGGCTGGAATGAGCAACTTCCTTGCGCTTCAAGCCAAGTGAAAAGCCCACCTCTTCCAGACTGTCCTCCAGATTGCACTGACCATTCCCAGACCATGGCATCTTTGTGGGAAAAAAAGCATCTTAAATTTATAGACATAAATCATAACACAGATCACTAAAGGCAGAAACAAGTTCCTCTGTTAAGTTTTCCCAGTTTCCTCTAGGCTCTACAGGCATTAGCCCTCTCGCCTATCTTTCATTAGCTACATAATCAGGTTATTGACCTAATGTCTTCTAGCCCCGGAATGTGCTCCAGGAGGGCAGGAGTCTGTGTCTATATTATTCCTTAATGTGTCAGGACTTTTGCCCGACACATAGTAGGACCTCAATTATGCACACTTGGGTGAGGGCATTTTCATCAGCAAGATCTGGACAGATCACCTGCTTATTCTTTCACTCACCCACCCCCTCAGGCATTCAGCCTGAGCCCAGTGTAGGACAGTCCGTGTCCTGGCTGCAGGACAGCTTAGGGTTGGGTTGCAGGTTGGGCAACCAAGGGAGGCTTCACAGAGGAGGTGGCCTGGAGCATTTAGCCAGGTCTGGATGGAGGGCAGGTGGGAGGTATTGGGATCTCAACTGTCCATAAGATTCTGTGCTCCAACCACCGCCCCCCAAATGCCTGTCCCACAGAAGGTCATTATGCTCCCACCCCCATCACAACAAGAGGTCCAAACCACCCTCCCACCCCCATATTGAGTTGGGAGCTGGTGCTCCCATGGCTGCTGCCAGAAGGCTTGGTGAGCAGAGGTGTGGAGTTTGGGTGGGGGCTGGGCAGGCAGGCCCCCTGTGTGGTCTCCAGCCGGCCGGCCTCCCTCTGTCTTTGAACACCTCCCTGGTCTCCCTTCGGCCATGCTGACTCAGCATGCTGGACAAGGTCACCGATGTTTGGACCCCAGCATTTTCCCACCTTGACCCTATGGAGCGTCCGAGCTGGACAGAGCGTCCTGCCCACCAGCCTCTGCCCAGGCTGCTGCCTCCTCCGGAAACTTGCTTTTCTCCCATCTTCCCAGGCGCTTCTTGAATCTCTGCTTTTGGTGGCATTTCAAAGTTGCCAGGCCAGTAACTAAGGGAGTCATTAAAAGAAAAAAGAAGAAAGAAAGGAAAAGAAAAGAAAAGAAAAAGAACAGTTGCCGTTGCTCCCCACAGCCACAGGAAGCGGGGAGACTGGGGGGGAGCATCCCACAGATGTGTACAGACATACTGGAAAAACAGCTCAAAGCACAGCCCCCACCGCCCCGCCCGCCCCGGGTGATCGCCCAGAGCCATATTTTCTCTGCTTCCTTCCATGTAGGAGGGCAAATTGGAAGGAAGTGTTGGTGTGAGAACACAGCTCAGAATTTAACGCAGCGCAGACTGTACCCTCAAGGAGGCTGCCAGCCCTCCTTGCGCTCAGCTGGCAGCTCCCAGGCATCTTGTTCTTTGGCAGTTTGCAAGGCCACCTGCTCCAGAAACCCTTCTCGACTGCTCTGATGCTTGCCGGAGGCAAGACCCAACACCTACTGGGGGCCCGGGGTTGGCGGGTGCATCCAGGCAGGTTTCAGGTTTTGTTTGGCTCACCACCACGGCCAGACAGCTATCTCATTTGGTCTGGATGCTTCTTGTGTTTTTCTTTCTTCTGAGATGGTGGAAGTGGCAGGGGCGGGGGGTGGTCCCCAGGGCACATTTATCCAAGTTCATGAGCTCACATATTGAAATTTGCTCTGCCGGCTTTGTCCATCCAAGCCTTCCATTTGGTTGTGATTTCAAGCCTGCAGAGAAGCCACAAGGATGGTACAAGGGTCTCCCACAGACCCTTTACCCAGATCCACCAACTGCTCACATGATCCACGACTTGCTTTGTCACAGCCCCTACATTTTCCTAGGAGAGAAAAAAAAAGAAAAGAAAAAAAGATCTTATGAAGCTGTAGCCCAATTATCAAAATCAGGAGATTTAACCTCGATACAGTGGCATCATCTAACCTACTGCACATACCCATCCTTCTTCAATTAGCCAACAAGGTCCTTTCATAGCTCTGTCACCTAGGACCCTGGCCCACACATGCAAGTTTCCCTGTTTCTTTAGCTTCTTCAATCTGAAACAGTTTCTTGTATTCCTCTCTTCTTCTTGACTTTGACCTTCGGGGGAGGAAAGAACAGTTACTTTTTTTTAATTTCTCAGCTTCTAAACTTTTTTTTTTAATTAAGACGTAGTTGGATTACAATCTTTCAGGTGTACAGCAAAATGATTCAGTTACATACACATATCCATATTCTTTTTCAGATTCTTTTCTCTTATAGTTTGTTATGAGATACTGAATACAGTTCCCTCTGCTATACAGTAAGTCCTTGTTGTTTATCTATTTTATATACAGTAGTGTGTATCTGTCACTCCCAAACTCCTAATTTATCCGCCCCCTTCCCTCTTGGTGACCATAAGTTTATTTTCTATGTCTCTGAGTCTATTTCTGTTTTGTAAATAAGTACATTTGTATCAGATTTTAGATTCCACATATAAGTGATATCATATAGTATTTGTCTCTGTCTGGCTTACTTCACGTAGTGAGATGATCTCTAGGTCCATCCATATTGCTGCAAATTGTATTATTTCATTCTTTTTATGGCTGAGTAATATTCCATTGCATATATGTACCACATCTTCTTTATCCATTCCTCTGTCGATGGATGCTTAGGTTGCTTCCATGTCTTGACTACTGTAAATAGTGCGGCTATGAACATACGGGTGCATGTGTCTTTGCAAATTAGAGTTTTTGTCTTTTCTGGATATATGCCCAGGAGTGGGATTGCTGGATCATATGGTGGCTCTATTTTTAGTTTTTAAAGGACAGTTACTTTTAGAATGTGCCTCCATCCGTGCGTACCTTCTCACGACCAGATCCAGGCTGTGTGTCTTATCAGGCGTGTACACGGAGATGCTGTGTCGGCACCACCGGGCATGGGATGACCCATACAGGAACGGATCTCTGAACCTCTGGGTAAGGGTGTGCCCTCCAGGCCTCTCTACTATAAAATTACTCTTTTTTCCTTTAGTAATTAATAACCAATTTAATTTTTTGATTCTATAAATAGCCTGTACATTGTCAAAGTTTCACCCACTCATTTCAGCACCCATCAATGACTGTCTAAATCCTTTCTTCTTTATTAAGTAGAATTCTAATGTAAGAGAGCTTGCCCTTCTCCCCAGCTTACCTACTCATTTATTTATTTATATCAGTTTGGGCTTGTTGGTCTTCTTTTATTCAATGGACTTTAATCCATTGCTAATGTTACTTACTTGGATGCTCAAATTGTTCCAGATTTGGCCAGTGGCAGCTCCCACAAGCTGGCCCCAGGGTCCTTTTGGGAACCCCTGATTCTTTGAGCACTTCCTTACTTTCTGACCCCACAAGATATTCCAGAATGTCCTTGTTCCTTCCCAGCCTTTCCTCCAGGGAGCCTGGTTCCTATGGATGGAGAATGATATTAGACACCAAGATCTAGATGTGAGATTGCGCTCGTCCAAACTGGGTACCATTGCTTCTAAGTGCTCTTAGGATTCAGAAGGAAAAGGTGATGATAGATAGATAGATAGATAGATAGATAGATAGATAGATAGATAGACAGACAGACAGACAGATAGATAGACAGATAGACAGACAGATAGATAGATAGACAGACAAACAGACAGATAGATAGACAGATAGACAGACAGACAGACAGACAGAAAGATAGACAGACAGACAGACAGACAGATAGATAGATAGACAGACAGACAGACAGACAGACAGACATAGATGATAGATAGATGACAGATACATAGATAGATACATGGAGAAATAGAGAAATAGATATAGATGATAGGTAGATAATAGTAATAATGATAGAGAAAGGAGAGAAGGGTGGAGTGGATATAAACATATGTCTGTAACTACATATGACATAATACAGCTATACATATATATTTATGCAGTTTCTATATGTTTGTATATACATATGTATACACGTTACATATGTTCATACCTCTCTGCACATAGAGAGAAATGAATTCACACTAACTCCTCCAATTCCAGTTTACAGGATATAGTCTACTCCCCCCCCCAACATTTACTCATTTGCTCAACACTGGAATAAAGAGAAAATAAGGGATTGCTACCCCACCCAATCCAATAAGCAAACTCACTATCATTCAGTGTATGTTTACAGCTTTATTTGGTGGGGGGGTAAAATTTACATGCTATTCACTGCACTGACTTTAAGCTACCGTTTCATGAGTTTTTAGAAACATGTGTGCCAGTGTAACCCGCACACCTTGCAAACTATAAAGCATTACCCTCACCAAAACAGTTTCCTGGTGCCCGTTCCCTATCAATATCCCCAAAGTGAACCTCTATTCTGACCTTTTGTCTATCAGAGGCTAGTTTCACTTGTTCTAGAAGTTCATAGAAACACAATTATATAATATGTGTTCTTTTCTATGTAGCTTATCTTGCCCAGCTTGAGTGTCTATAAGATCCATTCAAGTGTTGCCTCTTTCCTGTTTATTGTTGAGTCACTGTCCATGGTGTGACTATGCCATAATTTGCTTATTCATTCTCCTGTTATGACCATTAGAGTTCTTTCCAGTTTGTGCCCATTATAAAGTAGAGAGTTCTTACACTTGCCGTTTGGGAAATACAATTTCTCTTAGGTAAAACCTAGTTGTTTAAGTGCTGAGTCATAGTGTAAAACAAACTCTATAAGAAAGTGCCAAACGTTACCGCAAGCGTTTCTACCACCTTCCTCCTGCCCACAACCAATGATGCCTGAGACCTCTGGCATCACCAACACTTGGTCTCATCAACCTTTTCCTTTCTTTCTTTCTTTCTTTTGTATTTACTATTTTTAGGGCCACACCCGAGACATATGGAGGTTCCCAGGTCAAATCAGAACTGCAGCTGCCGGTGGTGTAGACCACAGCCACAGCAAAGCAAGATCCAAGACACATCTGCAACCTGCACCACAGCTCACAGCAACGTTGGATCCTTAACCTACTGAGAGAGGCCAGGAATCGAACCTGCATCCTCACGGATACTGGTTGGGTTTGTTAACCACTGAGCCACAACAGGAACTCCCTCACCAGCCTTTTTTCATTTTATTCGTTCCAGCAAGTATAGAGTGGGATCTTTTTTTTTTTTTAATTGCCAGACATTTAGTTTTCAAAACTATTTTTAATAATGATTTTTATTTGTTCCAATATAGCTGATTTACTGTGTTCTGAAATTTTTCTACTGCACAGGGAGGTGACATCATACTGATGAACCTCCTGGTACAGACATCCTGTCTTTACACTGTACTGTTTTCCCAGGGTAGACTCCCAGAAGTAGAGTTCATTGGTCAAAGAGCATGAACTTTCAGAATTTAAATTGCCAACTTACGCTCCCACAAAGTACGCATCAGGATTGCCTGTCACCTAGATTTGGTATGACAGTTGAAAAAAAAGCAAAAAAGTGGGGGCAATTTTACAGCATTGTGTTGGAGTCTCCTGTGCCTTTAAGAACGTGTTCAGATCAAAGCCTCTGCTGATGAGTTATTGCCCAGTCACCACAACTAGGCCAAGTAATGGAGCACAGTGACCATCCCACACGTCCACGCACACAACCCTGACCCTCTCCCGCCCAAGGTGAGGCTTAGACCCTGGCTGGGCCAGCTCCAGGTGGGCTCTTCTGAGCCCCAGGGGACTCTGACTCCCACCTGTGTTAACCTTACCCCACCAAGCGGGGCCAGGGATCGAACCCACATCCTCATGGACACTAGATGGGTTCTTAAGCCACTGAGTCACAACAGGAACTCCTGGACTTGGGTTTTCTATGCAGACAACTCCCAGGAGATCCTAATCCGTGTTGCCATCAATTCAACATCCAATGCTGCCAACGCAATTGTACCTTTGAGGCCCTGGTCATCCAGACAGACTGTGGTTCCCGTCACGAGCTCTTGCGGATAGTGAGGGGGTGCTGGAGCACGGCGGGGATGGGCGGAGGAGGGCTGGGGTTGCCTCCACCTCCCCCGTTGGAGAGCAAGAGGGCCCAAGATAAAAGTCACACTCTCAGAGTCTTTCCCTTCCCGTGGCTGCGCAGATGCTTGCACAGGCCTGTCCATCATCACTCCCAGGACTTGCACTCTAGTTCCCGAGGCCCAGGTCTCTTCTCACAGGAAACACCTTTTCCTTCAGAAGCAGGGACCCAGCCAACAGCCAATTGACACCCCCTTCTCTTTTCTTGGTACAAATGAGGCTGATCTGGGGCCCATGCTGGCTGCCTCTGGCCGTCTCCTCTGCCTGGGTTTGGGCCTACATGGTCGGGGACAGCTACTCACCTAGGTGACCATGCCCCAGGGAACAGAAGAAGGACATGGAGTGGCCTTGCCAAGCTCCAGGCATGAAGCTGGGCGAGGCTGGGGTGCTGCTGTCCTGTCCGCCTGCTTTACACATGGCCTCCCAGCTCTGACTCGGCACCTTGAAACCAGCCGGGAACAAGGCAGCTAAGGAAACTCTCTAAAGGCTCAAAACTCCTTGCAGAGGCTCAAGACTTAGTGCAAGCTGGAGAAAGCCAGCCCCTGTGATTGTCTTGGCAAGAGGTCTGGATGTCTCTTATGAATGGGGAGGCAGAGGCTGGAGGAGTGGGCGGTGCATCCAGGTCCTTCCTCATCACCCTCCTCCTCCTTGAAGGTTTGAATCACAGACCTCAGCTGGGAGGGGAGAAGCCTGCAACCTGTTCTTTCTTCCTCTCCCCCAATCGACATCAGCTGGAGGAGGGTCTCCCCACATCCCAGGCCATTCAGAACTAGAAGTGATTAGTTACATAATGCAATATTAAGGCTATAAATCTTCCCAGGAGCAGAACCCATAAACCCTGGTTTTTATTATCCACTTACTGCACAGACCCTGGCTGTTCCTTCATTGCAGCACAATTATCCTACAATTACTGCTATATTGTTAAGTAAATAGTCTGCCGGAAGCGGTAATTCCAGGGATCATAAATATATAAGCAAACACCAGTCGAGGCCTGGGATCCAAGAGAAGGAGTCAGGACGAGGGCCTTGGGGTCAGAGCCCCAGGAGAAAAAAGACAATCTGAGGATGCATTGTCCATCCTGCAGGTGGGGTCGCTGGAGTGAAAGCCACCCCCAGCAGGAGGGCCACCCCTGAGACAAAGCAGCTGCTGAGCTGTCACTCGCAGAGGTGGTGCCAGGCTCTTTCACGAGCCAGGGAACACATGGATAAAACACAGGGTTTGCCCACTTGGATTTTGTTGGGGTTTTTTTATGAGCATGCTCATGATCCGCAAAGCTGGATGCAGCCCGGGAGTGGACGCACAAGCAGAGGCAGGTTCATGCAACAGGATACTGGTTGGGAATAAAAGGAGATGAGCTGCTGGACCATAGGCAACAACAGAGGAGCTGCTCAGAACAGGACGGTGGAGGACAGAAGCTAGGAACAGGAGAACAGACTTCACAGCTCCAGCTGCATGAAGTTCTAGAACAATCCATGACTTAAAAACTTCTTACCACTGGTTACCCAGGGGACTGACCCCGCAGAGCAGGAGGGAGCCGTGAGGTTCTATGTCTCAACCGGGTTTGAGTTACTCAGGTATATGCATGTGTTAAAACTCATCCAATGGCATCTCGTGGATTTGAGTTTTGAAACCAAAGCCGCCAGGGCGATGGATAGAGTCGGTGGTGGGCTTGTCTGCAGAAAGCACCCCACGTGGGCAGTGGCCCTTGGTCAAAGGGTGAAAAGCCTGCACCACGTCTCGCCATCGGCCCCAAAGCACAAGTGAGGGGATGCCAGCTCTTCCCAAAAGAGTCATCACCCGGTCCCCTCCTGTGCTCACCCTGGGGTGGGATCGGGCCGGGAAGATGGAAAGAATGTTCCAGAGACCCGTGGCTATGCTCCTGCTGACCCTGGACTCTGGGGACAAGTATCGAATGGCTGCCAGAACAGCTAGAACACGTCACAGCTGGTTTTATAGCACTGACGCCTTTCGAAGCTCTGCCACGTCCACTTCCTGTTTTCTTTTCCCCGAGGTGAAACTGCGAAGCCATCAGGACAAGTATCCCCATCCTGGTACCCAGAAGCTCAGAAAGGCTGAGTGGACGCACCCCAGGGTCCACCGCTGGGTTAGAGATGTTGCTGAGACAAAACCTCACGGGCCCCAGGCGACAGCACCTTCCAAGCCTCTTTCCTTAAAAAATAGAAAAACAAAAGCAGGGTAGTTACATCCTAAGGCAAAATGTATTCACCATCCGAGGAGGTGGAATTCCCATTCCCTAAAGAGGGTGGCGTCCTAGTCCCCAGAACCCACCTCTTTGGCAGTTTTCAGGGCAAGGGGGAATGAGGGAGGCAGATGGGACGAAAGCTGCTCAGCAGCTGACCCTGAGCTGGGATAGAGTCCTGCGCCATCTGGGCAGCTCAAGGTCATCACAAGCATCCTTAACTGGGGGAGGAAGATGCAGGAGAGTCAGAACCAGAGGGAAGGCAGCATGAGGAGGCTCCGCCATCCATGGCTGCTTCCAGAGAAGAGAAGGACCACGAGCCCAGGGCACAGGCATCTCCAGAAGCTGGAAAAGGCAGGGAAACGGATTGTCCCTGGGCCTGCAGAAGGACGGCAGCCCGGCCAACACTGCAACATAGCCCGAGGAGCCCGCTTCATGCAGCAAATGTGTGTGGTCTTAAGCAACTGGTCTATATGCTTTTACAGCAGCCACGGAGAAGTTCAAGGGCGAGCCCAGAACACCTCTGCTCTCTCACCTCCTCCCCCACGTGAGCCTCTGGTCCAGAGACCCTGATACCCTGGACCAGAACCCAGAGAGACCCACCCGCCCCTCCCTGGGGCCCTGCTTCCTGCAGCTCAGGTGCTGAGGTCAGTCTGGCTCCTCCCCAGGGAGTCCCTCCTCCGCCTCCTCCTCCTCGGAGCATCTGCTCCAGAAGGGTCCTCTCCTCTCTGACTCCCTGCCCTTGCCAAGCTCAGAACCAGCCGGTCATGCCCGTTTATAATTAACGAGGTGATCACCAAGCACAGATTTCAGGAAGTACAACGTCGCTTCTTAGAATAACACCGTCCAACAGGCGGCTGGACAAGGCATCTGCTTGTCCTCACTGTTTAAATGGAATGCATGCTTTTAAAAAAAATTCTGTTGCATTGCCTTATCGAGCAATTGTTCCCTGGAACATCATAAAACAAACATTAATTAAGGCTCCAACTGGTGCAATCTCCTCCAAAGAGCCCAACCATCCCGTCAGGCCATTCCACCCTCAGACACTGATTTTAAGAATGTCGGTGGCCTTCAGAGCCACTCTCAGCCTTTGGAGGGGCAGGGAGGAGAGCGCAGGTACAGAGGCTGATGGGGAGCAGCCGAGACGCAGGCCAAGCCCGCCAGCGGCCAAGAGCCCAACCCGCGCGTGGCCAGGTGACACTCTTGCACAGCCAGCAGCACTCTCGGCCTCCTGGTGTATCCAGACCACCGCCCAGTTCCAAGAGCCCCACCCATGGTCCTGAGGCCACGGGGTGATGGCCTCCCCCCCAACCAGTGACACCGTGAGGGGCACCGGCGTGGGAGTGGGATGGCTGGGGACCTCTCCTGACCACCTGTTTCCTAAAATGGGAGACCAGCTTGGCCTGCTTTGCTGGGACTGTTCCTTTTTAGCCCCCAGAGTGCCATGGCGTTTCAGGAACTCCACCCTGGGGAGGTCGGTCACCCTAATTTCCATGCTTATCTGGCCAGTGCCACAGACACCAAAATGGGAGATGGGATGAGAAAGTGAGTTCTCCGCCATTCGGAGGCCCACATGCCCCTCCAGATGGTCCGAACTGAACTTTCTCCACACTCCCCCCCACAGGCACCAGCTGGCTCGCCAGGACCCCAGAATCCATCAAGGTCCATGGCCCCGGTGCCCTCGTCTGCTCACGCTCTCCCCAGAGTCTCAAGGGTCTCTGGGCCCCCTCCTGCCCCGCTCTCCTCCAGGATGCTCTCTACTGTACCCCCTGGTCCCTCTTTGCAGCAGATCTCAGCCTTGGGCCCGAGCTGCGCCTCCAACATCCCACCCCGGCTTATCAGCTGCGTGATGAACACCACTGAAGAACTGGGGGAAACACTGCAGGTACAGCTCCGGGCATCTAAGACCAGGCGCGTGGGCGATGTGGGCACCGTGGGCGACTGGGGTCATGTTTAAAGGGCTCACCTTGCTTGCTGGTGACGCTCCTGAAATGCTTGATGATGACCCGTCGGGAGAGGGGGCCGAGGAGGAGACCACGCCGGGTCCTACGTGGCCCCAGTGGTCAGAGAGCTGTCCTGGAGCACCACCCCTGGCTTCCGGAAGATGGGACACTGGAGGCCACAGCCCCCTAAATCACACCTGCAGAGGCTCCTGGAGCCTGAGGTCAGAGCCCATCTGGAACTTTTTTTGGCCGCCCGGAGGCATATGGAGTTCCCAGACCAGGGATCAGATCAGAGCCATAGTTGTAACCTACGCTGCAACGACAGCAACACCTGATATTTTAACCCTCGTGCCAGGCCTGGGATCCGTCCTGGCGCCACAGAGACACTGCCTAGCCCATTGCGCCACAGTGGGAACTCCCCCTCTGGAACTTTTGAGCAGACCTCTTGGGCTTAAACCCATGGCTCTGGATGATGCCGCCGTACGCCCTCTGCCTTGCTCTTTCAGCCTGAGCCACGTAGTCCTGTACAACCTGAGCTCTTTAAAATGTTCGTTTATATTCTGGGGGTGTCTGGCTGCTCCACCTTTGCAGATCAGATCAGAGGGGAGGCGTGGGGCGCTACCTAACCACTGCCAGTGTCGGAGAGGGACCTGCACCTTCTCCCTTCCTCCCCTACCCCCCGCCCCCGCCTCGTGCTCTCACTTGCCCAAGTCAAGGGGCTAAGGTTGTCCCAGTTTGCCTGAGACCAAGGAGTTCCCTGGGGTGCAAGACTGTCAGCATGAAAGCCTGGACGATCCCCACAGAACAGGTTGACTGGTCCCTATCCGAGCCTCTTAAATGAAATGGACCGAGAAACCAACTTCAAATAGAAAGCACAGCCGAGAAACAGAAACAGACTCAGAGACACAGAAAACAAACGTATGGTTACCAAACGGAGGAGGAGGAAGGGATAAATTAGGACTTTGGGGTGAGCAGATACAAACTACTGTATATACAAAATAAACAACGGGGGACCTACTGTTGTATATCCTACACTCAATCTCCTGGGGTAGACCACGGTGGAAAATAAGATATATATAAAAAGAAATGTGTGTCTATATATATGTGTGTGTGTGTGTGTGTGTATGACTGGGTCACTTTGCTGTGCAGCATAGCATTGTAAATCAACTATGCTTAATAAAAAAAAGGACCCACTGTACAGCACAGGGAACTATATTCAATATCCTGTAATAAACCATAATGGAAAAGCATATGTAGAGATACATAAAATTGAATCACTCTGCTGTACAGCAGAAACAAACACGACATTGTAAATTAACCACATTTTTTAAAAAGGAAAAATAAGTAAAGAAGAAAAAAGAAACAACACTCCAAGGAACACGATCTTCGTCTACTACGGGAGGAGACGTCTGGAAGCCGGTGTCCTCCATATTTCTGGAAAAAGGATCATTCTAAGAATACGTGTTTGCATCGCATGCCAACGTGAAGGTCTAGGAAAGGGCCAGGCCAGAGTGGCTGAACGCCACCTGAAGGGATCTGGGGTGCGCCTGGAGAGGGGACAGAGGCTGCAGAAAACCCACAGGTCCCAGAACAGAAAAGAACCTCCAGGAAGCATGTTAAACCCCAGGAAGGACTCTCCGCCTGTGCCCAGTTCTTAAGCTTCCACGAAAGGAAAACAAATCTAAAATAATCTCTTGCTAAGTTAAATATTTTCTCCTTTGATTCCAAATCGACACTGTTCATTTCTCCCAAGTTTACAAGAAACTAAGAAGAAGAATACAATCCTTTTAACAAGGTCCTTCCCCCAGTGGCGGGAAAATTGCAAACAGCCCGGTTTAATGTCACCACCCACCTCAGATCGCACCTCGCCGCATCGGCTGACTTATTTTCATTACATTATGTATATTTTAAAAAGAGAGAGGCTGTCACCAGAAAGGTAATTGTCCTTGTGTGTAATCCTGTCTGGATGGAGCCAAGCAGCGCTCTCACTTCATTAAGCGCAAAGCCTCCACCTGAGAAAATCAATGGCAGCCTAAATCACAAAGATGAAAATCAATGGCCGCCATACGCCCCAGGCCTCCTTCGCCTAAGTGTGTTAGAGGGACACCAGGGGCTGACTCCAGCAGGCCAGCCCTGCACCCACAGGAACCAAGAGTGTGGGCACGGCATGTCTGGGCAGAAGGATGGGTGATGGCACAAAGACTTTTGAAAATCTAATCAGCCGAGGCCATGTAAAGAGAAAGGGATCCATTTGGTGCCTTTCAGGTAGAATGTTCAGACATTCATTGAGCACCTACTGTGTGCCAAACCCTAGCAAAGGCCCCCAGATTCAAGATAAACACCCAGTGTCTGTTCTCCAGGAGTTTTCCATATGATAGGGAGCACAGGCATATGGGCCCTCACTTGGCCTGAGTGGGAATAGGAAATGCAGAAGGCCTTGTGTAGGGTGGCAGAGGGTAAGGGCAATTTGAGTTGGGTCTTGACGGATGAATAGGAGGTTTCCAGGGACATTTTTCTTCCTAACAGTGTTGGAGGGGATTGAAGGATGTATGCCATGTTCTTTCTATGATGCCTGCCAATTTTGGATTCCCCAGAGTTGGCACAAAAGACACTTTAATCAAAATCCAGTCCCCATTTCTTGATGGTTCCTTAAAGTCTCAGTGTGGCCCTGCCTTGGGGAAGTGAGTGGGTCCGACCAGCAAGAAACATGAAGATCCCCTTAACACATCCCCCCCTTAAACCTAGAGTTGGAACTCAGTCATTACCTGCTCGTGCTGCCTTTGGGGAGCACCCTCTAAGTGCCAGGTGCTGAGCTTGGTGTAAGGATTCAGATGCTCATGAGAAACATGCAAGAGCCTGGTCACTGGGCACCAGCGTGAGGCACAGAGGAAGGATGCCTGATCCGCCCTGGAGAAATCAGGATGGGTTTCCGGGTGGAGCTGACTCCCAAAGTGATTCCTGAACCTGGAATTTCCTGGGTAAGGGTGGGGGGGTGGGCAGGGTATTCCAGGTAAATTGTCAATACATAAAGAGAGCACTTCACACCCACAGCCCCTCCTTAGCACAGCATCCCTTGCATTCCCATGGCAACCCTGAGATGAGCAGCAGCATCTTAAAGACATTTGCTTGGGAAAAGTCAAGAAGTTTCCAGACCTACTCAGGGAATCAGGACAAAGGTGGATCCTCTGAATGCTCTAGGCCAGGGGACCTCACCTTTGGAAATGCCACTCAAGCTGCCTAACCCCAACATGAACAGCCACCTGCCCATGCATCCTGCAAACACTTACTGAGCACCTACTGCATGCTGGCTCTTTGAGTCCCAGAGTCACAAAGAGGAAGAGGTACTCAACCCAAGACCAGCTCTTTCCAGCACCAACCTCCCCAGGACTTTGCTGCTCAAAGTGGGGTCTGGATGGGGGCGTGTCAGCCTGGAGCTTGTCTAAAAATGCAGATTCCCAAGACTTGCCCAGATCTATTGAATTAGAATCTGCATTTTGACGAGATCCCAGGTGACTCGCAAGCACAGGGACGTTTGAAAAGCCCAGAAGGATAGAAAACCACCTTTGGAGGGGTCCCCAGTGCTTCCTGCCCCATGAACTACTCCTAACATTCAACCTGTTTGAAAAACTGCAGTGCGAAAACTGATTCTCCCAGAGTCTCACCCAAGAAAGGGTTAAGTAGGTCACTACTTAACCTTGGGTGGGACTAGGTGATTAGGTCTGAGGAGGGACTAGGTGATTAGGTCCCCAGACTGCAGAGGCAGTCCTGGGCAGAATTCACCGGGCTGAACTTGGCACACCTACTTCTGCAGGGCTTCCAGCCAGAGGCCACTGTCATCCTGCAACCTCGAGAAAGTGGGGTCAGCGGCCCCCTGCTGCAGAAGCTGGTCGAGCCACACACCCGAAGTCAGCAGCTCTCAAAGGTCCGCCCAGGTCTATGTGTTTCCAAACCTGCACCTTTCATAGCAACTGCTGGGCGGCGGAAAGGTGATGTGTTGGATGCTGTGTGCACCTGCTTGCATTCTGAGCCTGCCCACAAGGGCGTCAGCTCTGTGAAGGGGATGATGTGTGTGGCTGATGTGTGTCCTCACCACCCACAGCAGGCATTCATCAAATGAATAAACAAATAGAGGTGGAATAAACAAATAGATAAAAATAGCAGAGGTGATGTCATCACCGGAGCAAGGCTGAGCCCTGCTATGTCCACAGGGCAGACCAGGGGCTGCTGCGAGTGCCCGGGAGCAGGGGGAGAGGGCAACCAGCAGGGTCACGCAGGGCCGCTGGGTTGAACTTGGTTTCCATGTCCTGCTCTCCTTGCCAAATGAGAAAACAAAATATACCGTTCACTTGGCAGCAAAAGTCCTTACGGTGTGTGAATTGACTCATGCCATCAAGAGGCAGAAATAGGTTAGGATGAAAAATGATGGTGGATATCTGGAGCCAAAGCTCAGAGCACACCGTCAGGCCCATGTGACCTTGTGACAAGGATCTCCTGCTTCTGTTCCCCAATCCCGATCCCTCTGCTTGGAGCTCTGCTCCCCAAGGATACTCACAGGGCTTGCTCTGCCATGTGGCCTGGAGCCGGTAACCACACTCCTGGGCCTCAGAGTCCCTTCGTTTAAACATTAGACCCATCCTCCCAGCACGAGGAGGACAGCAAGTAATTCTTCCCATCACTCATTTTTTCCTTCATATGGAGGGACACTAATTAAAGTGCTCCTGAACGCTCTTAACCTCCAGCATGCCCTGCCGGGCAAGAGGGAGTGATTCGGCTGAGGGGGAGTGGCTTAGCTTATGGGGAGGTGGCTGAGCTGATGGGGAGGTGGCTTAGCTGAGGGGGAGTGGCCTAGCTGAGGGAGAGTGGCTTCGCTGATGGAGGAGTGGCTTAGCTGATGGAGGAGTGGCTTAGCTGATGGAGGAGTGGCTTAGCTGAGGGAGGAGTGGCCTAGCTGAGGGGGAGTGGCCTAGCTGAGGGGGAGTGGCTTAGCTGATGGAGGAGTGGCTTAGCTGAGGGAGGAGTGGCCTAGCTGAGGGGGAGTGGCCTAGCTGAGGGGGAGGTGGCTGAACTGATGAGGTGGCTTAGCTGATGGGGAGCTGACAGAATGACACAGCTGATGAGGGAGTGTCTTAACTGATGGGGAGGTGGTTTCTTTTAGTTTCTTATTGTTGCTGAAACAAATTACTGCAAATAATATGGCTTAAAACAGCAAAGGTTATTATCCTACAGTTCTGGAGGTCAGAAATAGAAAAATGGATTCGGCAGGCTGGAGACTAGGGGGAGAATTCCCTGACCTTTTCTGGCTTCTGGAAGCCGCCCTCATGCCTTGCCGTAGCCTCATCACTCTGACCTCAGTTTCTGTGGTCACATCACCTTCTCCACTCTGACCCTCTTGCGTCTCGCTTGTGATGACAGAGGGTCCGGGGGTGGGGGGGCTACTCCCGGATAACCTCCCATCTCGGGATCTTTAACGTAATCCCATCTGCAAAGCCTCTTTTGTATGTGAGGTTACATATTCACAGGGGGTGAGGAGCAGGCATCTCTCGGGGGGTCGGGTCGGCACTTAGCCCAGCACAGAGGAAGGAAGTGGACACAGAGTCCCAGCCCCTCCCCCACCCCCTGTGATAAACAGTCCGGGGGCTGCACCTGGGCGTGGCCAGGTGTCCGGGGATGCGAGCAGGTCCCCTGGCAGCACCCTAATCATCATCCCCAACAGCCTTGCCAGGAATGAAGGTAATAGTCTTTCATTCATTTTTTTAAATTTATTTTTGCAGTTTGTCTTAGATATAACTTTTTTAATTAAATTTACTTTTATTAGGGTATAGTTGATTTACTGTTTTGAGTCCATTTCTGCTGTATAGAATAGTGACTCAGTCATACATAAATATACACATTCCCTTTCTTGCGTTATCTTCACTACCGTCTATCCCAACAGACCGGATAGAGTTCCCTATGCTCTACAGTAAGACCTCTTTGCTTATCCATATTCTAAATGTTATCGTTTGCAGCTACCAACCCCAAACTCCCAGTCCATCCCGCTCCCTCCCCCTCCCCCTTGGCAACCACAAGTCTGTTCTCTATGTATGTCTATGGGTCCACTTCTGTTCTGTAGATAGGTCCATTTGTGCCGTATTTTAGATTCCAGATAAAAGTGATATCATAGAGTATTTGTCTTTCCCTTGCTGACTTACTTCACTTGGTAGGAGAATCTTTCGTGATATTCTTTATCTGCCAAACTGGGGGAGGGGCCTCGGGGAGGGATGCCCTGTGTCCACACTCTCAAATTCTAACCCTGTTACGTTTCCAGGGAAGGATGAAAAGACTAAGATGAAAATTCAGGAACACAGCTGGGATGGAGATGGGGCTCCCTGAGTGGTCTGAGCAGAGAGCCTGAGCCCTGGGGGGTTCTGACTTTGGGAAAACCGTGAGGGTCTGTGTAGCCAGAGTTCAAGGTGTGGCTCGTGTTCCCAGTGGAGCCTGGGTGGGCTGTGCTGGACCTTAGACCTGAGGACACTTGAGCTCTGCCAGATCTTGCCCTTGATGGGTCACTGCAGCTTATGGAGGCTTCAACCACAGGCCAGTGGCTATTTTTCAGTGGGTGTAGACATGACCACTGCAGGTGGGATGGGCCATTTTTAGTGAGCACAACACGGTCACAGCTTTGATGATGGAGAGTCTTTGGGTGTCCAGCCTTTAAGGAATCAGAGAATGGAACCCTTTTTTTTTTTCCCCCCCCACTGCTTTTAACTGTGTTTCTCAGCCAGGCTGGCAGGCCAGGGAGCCAGGATCTGAAGCCGCAGCAGCAGCTGGGTTCTGCCTGCACAGCTTCAGCAGGTCTGTGCCCCCACCCCTGGCAGAGGGCTTGGGGTCAGATCAGCTGGCCAGTCCCCTTCCTCTTCACTCCTATTCCTTCCTAGTTGCCTTCAAGGCCAAGAGAAGGAGCAGGAAGGGACTAACCTTGAATCCATGGGGTTCTCACAGTCCCGCCTCTACAAACCATCTCCAGGGGCCCTGAGTTTGTGAGTCACATGCATTCGGTCTCAGTTTCAGATTTCTGAGGCCCCAGATGTCGCCACATCTGCAGAGGTAGGTGAACGCTTAGGGGGAGGCTGAGCACCCTTCTGTGTGAGGGTGGGGTGTGGGTCCACTGTGAACCTACTCAGAGCAGGCAATTAGGCAAAGCCTCGTGCCCAACTCTTCCTTTCCATTTCTGGAACCAGACTTGCTCGGGGGGCCCAAGGTGGGCCGGGGGGCAGGGCTCGAGACTGTTCCTCAAAACGCCTCTCAACACAGCTGCTGGGACAGAAGGGAGACCAAGAGAGGGCAGATGTGCAGATTCAAGGTGAAGCCAGGAAGACAGGGATTCCCGGGGCTGGGGGGGGGGGGCTGCGGGGGCGGGCAGAGCCCTCAGAAAACATGCGAAGCAGATGGAAGTGGGAAAGAAGAGAGTTTTCAGGTCTAAATTCTCTTAAAGGAGTGAGGAAAGCCAAAAAGGTAAGGCCAGGGTAGACCAGGATTACAGGGAAAAAAGGGAATTCCCACTGGGGCTCAGAAGGTTAAACACTCGTTTCCATGAGGGTGCAGGTTCAATCCCTGGCCTCGCTCAGTGGGTTAAGGATCCAGTGGTGCTGTGAGCTGTGGTGTAGATCACAGATGCAGCTCAGATCTTATGTGGCTGTGACTGTGGTGTAGGCTGGCAGCTGCAGCTCTGATTCGACCCCTAGCCTGGGAGCTTCCCTATGCTGTGCGTGTGGCCCTAAAAAGACAAAAAAAAAAAAATCCTGTCCTGTGGGGAGGGGCAGGCAGGATGCGTCTATTGAGACCAGGCCTGGGGTGGGTGGCGCCAACACTGGTCTGGCAGGAGGGGACATCGGGGTGCGATCTTCTGCATCAGGAAAGTGATGAGGGAAAGATTTGTTTAAACCGTGGTTTTGGCAGACTTGGGACTTATTGATTTCATATTTCTCCCTCCAGGAAAGAATCCAGCAGAAAATGTGAGCCACACAATTGTCTGGTTTCACGAAACAGGGAAACCGAAAAGGAGGGAGGCCCTCAGAGGCAGCCGACACAGTCAGCCCGCATGTGTCAGCGGGACATGGGCCAAGCCGAGAAGCAGGTGGACCTGGAGAAACTCACTGGGTCTCCCCAGAGCAGGGGGAAGTGGGCAAAGAGTCACACGTGTGCTGTGCCGTCCGGGGCGGCAGGACTGGTCTCTCATGGCGACCTCTGTCTCTGTGTCCTTGAATTAAAATGAAGTAAACCTCTGAGCCACTGGCCACACTTCCAGTTCTGGGGCTCCTGTGGTAGACATGCAGACGGAGGTCCCTTCCACCATCGCAGAAGGGTCTGTGGGAGAGCACAGTTCTCAGACATAGAGGGCTCCACACCCCACTCCTGTGGGAAAGATGTCACGGACAGAGATGTGTTTGACCCTAAAACACAAGTCTGGGTGGGGGTAGGGATTGTGTCCTTCTGTCGTTCATGGCTGCAAACCCCATCCCCAGGACTGGACGTGCGGTGGGCAGCACAATAGCCCCCAAAAATGTCCACTCTTCATCACCAGAACCTGTAGGGCTGTGGGGCTTTAACCAGCAAAAAGGACATTGTAGGTGTGGCGAAGGGTTTTGAGATCATCTCAGACCCTCAGGGTGGGACCCAATGTCATCACAAGGACCCCCAGGGGACGAAGGAGGTCAGAGACGGGGGACAGTGTGATGGGGAGCTGCCAGCGAGGAAGGTGGGCGACCTCTGAAAGTTGGGAAAGGCACAGAAACGAATTGTCCCCTGGAGCTCCAGCTCCTTAGTAACAAAGAGAGGCTCACGTCCACCTTCCTGGGACCGGCATCTCCCACTCTGTCAGGGCTTAGAAGGGCGTCACGGAAATGGTATCTGAAAACCAGGGAGGACCCAGGTCACCTGGGTGATCATGGCTCACGGGCTTTCCAGGAGGAGAGTGCTGTTGACGGAATGTGTCCTTCCCCCCAAGTTCAGGTGGAAACCTACCCCCCAGCGTGCTGGTATTAGGAGGGGGCGCCTTTGGCTGATGATTAGGTTTGAGGGTATGGAGGGTGGGGCCCTCATGGTGGGATTAAAAACCTTAGAAGTAGAGACACCAAAGGGCTCCCTCCCCCTCCCCCTCCCCTCCCCCCCCTTTCTGCCTCCAGAACTTGGAGAAATAAATGTCTGTGGTTTAAGCGCCCCCACCAGCCCCAGTCTGTTGTATTTTTCTAACCACCGCCTGAGGAACTCTAGAGAATGCATGATCAGTGCTAAGGCAGGAGGTCAAGTCCAACACTGATGTCAATTTAAATATGCTGATAAAATGTGATTTCTGGTCAGTGAGCCCCAGATGAGGAGGTTTGCTCACCATGTGTACACTGGCCACTCCTCCACCCCAAACACAAAGGCCCAGGGCACCTTGTTGCCCATGAACTCTAACCAGCAGAGCCCGGTGGGCGGTGGAGACCCGCCCTCCCCCGGCCCCTGGTGCTCACGCTCACGGCTGGGCCGCCCACAGAGGTCACTGTTCCCAGGTGGCTGACTTTCACCCCCAGCACCTGGATGGAGCGTTGGTCTCTCCCCAGGATGGAGCCGTCCACTAGTTATGCAAGAACGCCCACACCGGCTTCATGAGTTACTAAAGCCCATTCATTTGCGGCAGTGGCTGAGCTGAACCCGGAGCCCTTCTATCATTTAATATTTGATTATACTTGGGGCTACTGGAGTTCAGTACTTAAATACTTCAGGCAGGAGCCTAGGTGGCTGGCATGTGTCCAGCACCCCCCACCCCTTCACGGGGCAGAGCCCCAGCCTCACTCTTCCCCAGGGTAACCAGGGCACTCACCCCACTGCCCAGTCAGGGAGTCTGCAACACTTCCCGCTCCAAGAGGTTTCAGATCAGGCCACTGGTACCTCTGAGAGTGTGATGCTGTCCAGTCTGGGTGGCAGGTGTCCTGTAGATTTTTCCTCTGCTACTTCTTGGGGAGAGGGGAGTCCAAGAAGGGGACCAAGTACTCATCTTCCAGGTAATAGATCACCATATCCTAAGCTGAACCTGAGCAAGAGCCATGAGGACAACCCAGAGGTCATGGACCAGAGCTGGACCATGAAGGACTGTGGACATCCCTGGGGGGAAGCGAGCATGTGCCAGGGTAGGGAGACTATGGCCACGGACACCAGAACCAAAGGAGCGGCTTGAGGGCAGGCATCACTAACACCCAGGGCTTGTACTCCCTTTGAACAATCCCCCCCCCCCAACAATGATTTGCTGCATATGGACCACCTCCCCAGACCCCCGTGTCACTTTCAGAATGTCTGTGTCCCCCACCATTCATATGTCCCCAGTGGGATGGTGTTTGGAGGTGGGGCCTTTGGGAGGTAATGGTGAGACCATGAGGGTGGGGACCCCTAATGGTGGGATTAGTGCCCTTCTAAGAAGAGGAAGAGGCCAGAGCCACCTCTCGCTGCTCTCTGAGGACATGGAGAAGGCGGCTACATGCCATCCAGGAAGCAGCCCTCCCCAGTACCTACCTCCTCTGGGACTTCCAGCCTCCAGAACCTCCAAGTAAACTTGGCCAATGGCCTGTGAGCAGAAGAGGTGCATGCAGCTTTCAGATCTTCTGCCCTGGACCCTCTTCTTGGTCTCCCCTCCCTACTCGCTTGGGACAGACATCATGAATCAGAGGGCTTGGGACAGCACAGCACAGCTGGCTCAGTCCCAGGCAGCATGTGGCAGAGAAAGATCTGTTCTACAAAAGCCGCGGGACCGGGGCCCTTTTGTTCAGCATCTCAGCCTGAGCTGGTGACTCCAGGCAAGCTGTCAATGTGGGGGCCTCGGCTGGAGCGTGGAGATGATAAGACACCTGAGGGATGGTGTAAGGATTAAATGGCATTCTCTCTGGAACACCAAGCACCTTGTGTGCACTCAATAAACAGGTTGCATGGCTGCTAACTGGCTCCCCATGCTCAGACGGGCAAAGGAGATGATGCTTCTTTATTTTCTGAAACTGATCTTCTTAATAGACCTCCCCCCATTGGGGGGTGAGGTTGAAGGATGGGGTGAGGCGTAATGGAGTTTAACTCAACTGTCCACGGGGGGGGGTCTCAGGGAACACTGCCCTCAGCGGCTTCCTCGCAAAGACTCTCTTTACCAGATCATGCAAGAACATTCTGAGCTCAGCCCCTCCCCCATCCCACCCCCACCCCGATGTCTGAGGCCACAGGCAGCTGGCCAGGACCTTGGTGTGGCAGAGAGAGGAGAGGATTATCTGCATTCGGGCCCTGGAGGCCTCCTGGCCTCCTGGCCTCCTCAGCACTCACACTTCTCGACCAGTTGATTGAAGCCCCCACTGCAGCCACAGAAGTCAGCCAGACTGGGGATCCAAAACCTGAAGCATGTCTTCAGATTTTTCTGGGACCAGTGATCCTTCAGACAGACTCCATTCCCAGTTGGCCCTCCCTAGAGCTGATCCCTGAGGTCCCACAGTTCTTCCCCCCAATCCCCCCGGGGGGATGCTCAGGAAGCCTTTGCAGCAGCATCACTGGCTGTGTTCCAAGTCCCTCCAAGGTGACATTGGAAATCACCTTCTTTGCCACGTGGATTTTCAGGAGACTGAGGAAAGCCCCTGCCCCTAATCAGGCTTCACCATGTCTACTTGGCACCACCACCAGGTCCTGTCAGGCGAAGGGTGGGGGATGGGACATGCAAAGCCATCTCGCCCACGACCCCAGAGGGAAAGTTGGCAGCTGTCTCCTTGTGCCTGGCATTGCCCTCCATCCACCCCTCATCCACCACCTCTGACCCATCTTCTGTCTCCCTCGGTGTTTTTCTCTCCCCCAGGGCGGGGGAGGGGCAGGCGTCCCCTCTCTTTAAGTTTGATGGCCTTAACCTTCCCCTCAGCTTGACAACACTTCACACAATCTACTTCCAGACTCCAGACCCCTGACCTTTCTTTCCTTAGAGCTTTTCCTTTAGAATAACTTGCAGTTGTAAATCCTTTCTTGAGCCCCTTTGAGATGTAAATCTTCTACAGCTCAGGAAAGTCTTTCTCAAGGACTTGGGAGTCATTCCTTTGAGATGTGATCAGGGTGCCTCTCTGAGAGGGCAGGAGCCTAACTTCCAAAAGAGAAGCCACCCTGGAGGCCACAATTTGCAAACCCAGGGTCCTAGCCACCTTGACCAACCTGCCTCTAATGCCCTCCAGCACACTCTCCCACTTTGCCCAGGTTTAAAAATCCTCCAGCCTTTCTTCCAGCAGCGTCAAGGCCACTCTCTCCCCTGATTGCAATAGTCCTGAAAAAAGTTTTCCTTGCCCTTTCTTAGCAAGTGTCAAAGTCTGCTTTCCCCAAATTGCTGGATTTTCTTTCCTGTTAAAACCAAGCCTTGCTCTTTCCTCCTGTTGTCCTAATTGCTGACCACCCCCCACTGCCATGCTACCCCCATGCACATCCTCAGAGCTGACGCCCAAAGAGAAGTGGGCAGAGTCTCAGGTCCCTAATTTGATTTAAGCAGGAGAACAACCAGGAAAGGGGGATATTCAAAGAGGAGGTATCCATCTGAAACACAGTTCAACTGTGCCCCCAAATTAATTGAGCCCCTACTATGTGCCAGGACCTGGGGGGCTGGAAAAATGGTCCCATCATGGATCTTCCTCATGTCAGAATTATAGATCTTTTCTTCTTTTTTCTCCAGCTCCGGTTCTGGGACAGATCCTATTGGCCTGCCCATCCCAAATCCATTAAGCTCTGCTCTCTTATTAATAGATCCCAGTTTGTATTAAATTGAGCACTGGGTCCGTGAAGGAACCGGCATTTCACAGCCTCTCTTGTACATTTTACTCTTTGCTGTTCTCCCTTCTTCTGGGCCAGACCACAGACACCACACAGCAGCACTGGCCTTACCTGGCTGAAGAGGATGACAGGTGCTACAGGTAATGGGTAGACACATATGACCTGTGTCCTCCAGGGCATCTTTGAGCTGAAGGATCCCTAGATCACCTCGTCTGGGTTTCTTGTTACAGGAGAAAGCAATCTCCATTTTGTTTAATCCACTGCTCCTTGAGGTTTTCTGTGACTTTCAGCCAAATATCACTCCAAGTGTCAGGAAGGCTAGGCCAGGGACCAGGGTGTCTGGAGAGCAGTGGTGGCCAAGGCCAAGGCCAGCACCCTCCCTATTCAGTTTTCCCAGCAAACACCTACTTGAGGCCCAGCACCATCCGGATCTAGCACCCTTCCTTGGAAAGCCCTGAATATCACATGGTGTGTGCAGGCTACAGTGCTGGGCTGGGAGATCCAGCACCCCCCAGCCCCGGAGAGGAGAGCTCTCCTGAGCTGAGATCCCTCTGTGTTCCTATGAAGGTTTCATCAGGCCTCTTGGGGTTGAGAGCCCTCCCCAGTTCCCCCAGGCTCACCTGCCAGCCATCAGGAGTCCTCAGTCATGTGCACTGTGTGTTACTGCTCTGGACAGGACTCTGAGTCCCTCTGCATCCTGGGATGCATGCATGACAGTGCCTCTTGCCCCTGAAAACCATCTGTGGTTGCCAGAAAACAATCTGTTCCAAGACGTTGTATCAACTGATTCTCTATGAGTGCTGCCAGAGTACATGGAACCTGAACTCCACCTGCACTTCAGGTGTCTTCTCCCCATGTGTACACTGAGTACTTCTTAGCATGCTCTCCTGGCTTCTCTCCTCTTCTCCTTGTGCATCTGGCTTCTTTCTGCAGCAGAGGTTTTGTGAGGCTAGTTCCACGGGACATGAAGAAAGGATAGCTGATGAAATATGATACTCAGAAGTGATGTTGGCTTAAGTGTCAACTCATATATGTGCCTGGCTCCACACTGAGCACATGGCATGGGTTGCCTTGTTTATTGCTCCCCAGCCTGGCGAGATAGGCGGTACCAGCAGCCCCACCTCGTGGGCCAGGAAATGAGGACTCAGAATGGCTAAGCGGCTTGCTCTGGTCACCAGCAGCGGTTTGAGCCAGGCCCTCTGGACGCAGCAACATCTACTCTGCACCCCTTGTACTGTTACTGGTCCAGTGAAGGTTGAGCTTCCAGGGAGCTGGTAAGTCATATGCTGGTTTTAAATGTTATTATCTATTTGTTGTATGTAGTGCCGGTAATACCGACATGGAAAAACGCAAGTACACAAGTACACAGAATGAAATTACAGTATGCCCACCATCCAGAGAGAATTACTGGAACAGCCATATCCATCTATTTACACACACACACACACACACACACACACACACACACACAGGAATACACGCCAAGTACAAGTAAGCCCACTTCAGCCCAGTTTTGTCATTTGCTTTTTCTTTCTTTCTCTCTTTCTAATTTCATTGGGATATAGTTGACTTACAAAGTTGTGTTGATGTCAGGCACACAGCGAAGTAAGTCGGTTTGTACATATACATCTATCCACTCCTTTTCAGATTTTCTTCCGATTCGGTTATTGCACAGTGCTGTATAAAACCCCCTGTGCTGTACAGCAGGTTCTTGTAACCTGTCTATCTTATATGTAGCACATCTGCTTTCTCTTTAGATGAATAGTCATATTAGCTAACTACGTTCCTCTCTCCACATCATTAAACACTCTTTGAAACAGAATTTTTATGGCTGGGTCACGCTTGAGTTTATGTTCCTGCCCTACTTGGTATCTGTTTATTTGTGAAGAAATAATTTGGATGTTTCCCCTTTTTTGCCAAATTCAAATCTCTGTACACACCGATTTCTATTTTCCTAGAAGAAATTTCAAGAAGGGGAAATGACAAGCTGAGTGGGTTGGTGGATTTTTTTTTTTTTTTTTTTAAGAATTTGTATCTCTAACAGCAAATTACCTCTTGGGAAAGGATTTCTCCCCCAGTGCTGTCAGAAAGGGCCCGTTTTTCCTCTCTGGTGGCAGCTAAGATTTTTCTCTTTGAATCACAGTCACTCTACAGGAAGCAAAATGTGTCTTTAAGGGGATTCGATTTTACTTATCCTGCTCAGAGACTTGCTTTTCCCATCTGTCTCATGTCTTTCATCAAAGAATTTCTGGAAAATTCTCAGCCATTATGGCTTTGAAAATGGTCTTTTCCAGCTCATTCTCGCCTCTCCTTCGAGATCTGCCCCTGGGTAGGCGTGTCTGCTCCTCCCGTCTGGGGGCTTCTCATTCTGGATGGTTTCTCTAAATCACTAACTCAGGTGGACTATCAGCATGTCCATTTCGTCTTGCTTGGTTTAGTTTTATTTGGTTTAATTTCTGTGGGTCTGCATCTTTCTTCTTCAGATGCACCTATTGTGGTTTTTTTTTTTTTTTTTCCCTAATGTCGTTCTTGCTTTAGAGTGTCTCTTCTTCGCTTTATCTCTTGAAATCCTTGAAACACACTTATTTTTACGTTCCTTTGAAGTTGTCCTACTTTCTGTACTTCCTGGCCTGTAATGGATCCCTTTCATTACTTCTGCTCTTTCTCACCCAGGGCCCGAGGCCCCGCTGTCCCCATGGTGTGGACATGAAGCCCAACCAGACCCCCTTTGGCTCCGTGACCCCAGGGCCACTCAGCCTCCACTCCCCTCACCCACTCTGGTTTCCTCTTGGCTTCAGGGATGGCGGGTTTTACTTTGCTGCATTCAGTCCCAAACGTGAATGCATGTCCTTGTGTGCGAACCCGTGTGTCCTGAGCCACCTCTACACTGGGTAGGGGAGCGTCCTGCACCTGCACCCGCTCAGTCTCCCACCTTGAATGGAAGTCTCTTTCTCTCTCTCTTTTTCCTTTTTTTAGGGCCGAACCTGTAGCATATGGAAGTGTCCGGGCTAGGGGTCAGATCAGAGCTACAGCTGAGGCCTACACCACAGCCACTATGCTACAGCTGCAGCAAGACCAGATCCTTAACCCACTGAGCGTGGCAAGGGATCAAACCCGCGTCCTCACGGACACTGTGTTGTGTTCTTAGCCTGCTGAGTCACAGCGGGAACACATGGAAGTCTCTTTACAGCAGATGCTCACTCAGTAATTACCTATAGATCAACTAATAATAATGGGACTAACACAATTATTTTAATACACGCATCTCTCTGAGCCTTCGGGATCCTCTATGGCCTTACAACAAGTATTGCTAACACGCGTGAGTTTTTAAGCAGCCTACGTAATCTGACTTGCTCCTCCACAAAACCTCATCATTATCCCATCTTAGCAGAGAATATAAATGAGGAGGAGATGGCTTCAACAAGCAGATGGTGAAAATCGTGCAGCCGGCAGGGATCAGGACAGTTTTTAAGACCAAACCCCCACTGTGTTTCGAGTGCACAGGAGCTGTGGTGACCTGGTCTCCAGCTTTTACGACCCTGCAGGGCAGGCAGTCAAGGTGCCGGAACAGCGGTGCTTTGAACAATGAGTCCACGTGAGCAAAGGGAAGAGGGAGGTGTGGGTCTGGGGGTGCTGGTTCTGCCCCACCCCCACCCCCACCCCCATGCTGCCTTCCCAACGCTCAGGCTTGCCTCTGCATGAGACACACACACCAAGGAAGCTAAAGAGAAACTTTGCCTCTTGGGGCTGTCCCCACAGGCTCTCTCAGACCCTGACCTACTCCGGGCACCTGGGTTGGGGGTGGGAAGGGCAGCCATCTCCCCGTGAGTACAAAGCAGCCTCAAGCCTTTGTCTTCAGGTGCAGCAGGGCACCTGCCTCTCCCCTTCCCCAGCACTCCCAGCAAAGAGCTGGCCCAGGCACGGCACTCAGTGAAGACCCAGACTGAGGCAACAGCAGCTGGACTGCAGGACAGCCCCTCACCCACAGGGCATCAGTCTGATTCCCCTGGCTGGAAGGCATGAGGCCACGGCACTTGAGTGACTCTTTCCCTGAGTTCTCATTTTGCTAGGAGGAGAGGACCAGGGCAGCAGGGAGCATCAGAGGGCTGGTGTGTCCCCAAATGGCAGGAGGTGTTGGCTGGGGACCACCCCAAGTGTGCTGAGACCACAGAGGAAGGGGCCAAGTTTCAACTTTGGATCTGCACTCTCTGAACCCCGACACAGTGTTCACATCCAGCAGAGGGAACCCAGAGCCCTGTGGCTTTCCTCCATAGCACCTCATGGCCCAGCCCTGGTGCCCGGGCTGCCCACAGCCTCCCATCCCCCTTCCCAACTGCATCCACAGTCGTGGGGGGTTGACAGTCGTGGGGGGGCTTTGACCACTGCCAAGCTCAGGATGCCCTTTATTGCACCCCACTTTGGAGTCAGCCTGGGATCTAAAGAGTCAAAGGGAGCAGCGGATCTGGAGAAACGCCTGGGACGGGGGCAGGGGTTGGCACACCTGGCGATGGTGTGAAAACAGGCAGTTGGAAGGTGGAAAGAAGGCTGCGTTTGGCCAATTAATGCCCTGGGTTGAATTCCGGGGACTTTGTGGCCTTCATCTGCCCCTTCTTGTAACTGAGAGCCACGGGGTCCCTGCTGTGGCCCCAGCCCAGGCAGCTGAGCCCTCCTCCCATATCCCAACCTGAGGCCGAGGTCCCCCTGGTCATACAAAGACACCTTGAGCATCACAGACCAGGGGCAGCAGAAGCGCTCTGAATCTCCCCCATGACCCCAGCTCCTGGGCTGCCCGGCCTCAGAACATGGACTGCCCTGTGCCCACCAAACACTTGTGGGGATCTTGGCAGAAGCCCAGCCCTTCTGCTCCCCCCAGGAAGCACAGCTGATTATTATGTGTTCAACTGGGTTCCTTAAAGACATGATGATGTCCTAACCCATGGATCCTGGGAATGGGACCTTCTTTGGAAACAGGTTTTTTGCAGATGCCAGCAAGGCTAATCTGGACACAATGTCCCCTAGATCTGGTATGAGGGGGTGTCCTTATAAGAGGAGAGACACAAACACACACCCGGGAAGAAGACCCCATAGCCATGGAGACAGAGATCAGGGCGAAGCGCCTGCAAGTCTAGGACACCAAGGACCGCCACAGACCCCCGGAGGCTGGGGGACAGCCTGGACCAGACCCTCCCTCAGAGCTTCCGGAAGGAAACAGCCCTGCCTCCACTTTGATCTCAGACCTCTGGCCTCCGGAGCCGAGAGAGAATAAGAGAGTAAATCGTTTTGAGCCACCCAGTGTGGGTTGCTTTGTTACAGCAGCTGAAGGAAACTGATACCCTTGCCAAAGTCCTCTGAGTTGTCCCCAGACCTGCAGATGCCCCTTGCCTTTATTACCTTGTAACCAGGTCACTTAGTTAAAAATTACCTAAGCCAATCAAACTGAGCACGAAAGGCAAGCTCCTGCTCTGAAAACTAGCCTTCCTGGAAAGAATAAAGACAAGTTCTTCAATATATTGCAGTTGAAATACATCGGGCAAGTCAACCATGAAAGATTGGAAAATAAATCATATGAATCCAGGCGGCTTCTCACCTCAGATTGTTTTATACATGGCTTCAAGTTCTCCTTTCTACAGAAGAAATCAAAGCAGAGGCGGTAAAGGGGGCTTGTGAGAGAGAGAGGCAGAGATGGAGGGAGAGAGACAGAGAGACACAGAGAGGTTGGAACTGCAGTCAGGGAAGCTGTGCTCCAAGAAACAGGCTTTGTCTTTCACAAAATGGTTAACAAAATGATACGCATGTTATGTATTTTATGCTAAAATGAAAACAGTGATAGTGCCCGTGTAGCCGTTTTATGCTTCCCCACTTTATCCAAATTTCACTTAACCAGATAACCCAATTGTGTCCATTATTTCTGCTCTCCATCTGAGCTCTTTTCCCCAAGGCTGACTGAGAAAAACAAAGCCAGTGGAACAGCGGGAAAACCAAGAACATAGATTCTCGGTGTCTAAGTTCTTGGCCACGCTTAGGATCACCCTGCGAGCGGCCCTTGAAGTCTATGTGAGTTGTTATGGGACAATGCGCTCACCTTGCCGTCTGCCGAGCAGGGACGTCTTCTTCCCAGCTGTGCGTCCCTGGAAGGCGGGACCCATCACAGGCCTTGTTCACCTGAAAGACTGTTCGCGCACAGTGTTTGGGAGCATACCCTTTGGGGTGCTCCCTCCAATTCACTCTCTTGGCCGGGACCCCTTGGCACACAGAGGCACCTCACTACCCCGAGGGTGGAGAGTGGGGTCTGGCTTCCCCAGTAGCCTCCGGGGGCCCAGTGACACCCCGAGTGCAGGGAAATTAGCTCTCCGACGAGCCTGGGGACCAAGGAGGGACAGAAAGATCCCCATCCTCCCTCCTCTTGCAGATGCTCCCAGACCCCCTTCCCCTCGGCGAACCTCCCACCCAGGCCCCTGGCGGTGTGAACATGCCTGGCCCCTGCGGGGTTTCCTCGCTGCTGTTTATGGGGCCGCGGACAGCAGGGTAGTGGATCCCACAGCCTGCCTGGCTTCCCTCTCTCTCCTCTCCTCTCTTTCCTCCTCACTCTTGCACCCTGAGCCTGCACCTGCTCAACACACTATCAGCCCCTAACCCCTGCTTCAGGCTCTGCTTCCTAGATGGTGCAAGGACTTTGTAGAGGGTCCGTGGATGTTGCAGGCACGGCTGCCCTACGCGCTGGATCCCCCCCGCCCCGCCGCATCCAAGGACCTAAGCCTTTCAGGATGTAGCCAGTCGACAGCCTCGTTAGAGCAAATGCAGGTGTCAGCCACGAGATGTGGGGTGTGGTCTGGCCTGATGGAGCTGCACTTCTGATGACCCTTTAAGAGGCCCCAGAACCCACGGAGTCCCAGGATCTTTAGGAAAGGAAGGGTCTCTCAAGGAATGTGCCCCAGGTCTCCGTCCACAGCAAGGATCCTTTCAAGCCATCCCAAGAAATCCACTGCTTGTCCGGATCAAAATCACTCCTGGAACCCTGGTTTCTCTTTCACAGAGCATCTTTCTTCCTGTTGTGATTGAAGTTCCCTCTGCCTTTGAAGTTCAATGCTGCCTCGCCTTATATTTAAAAACTAAGATCGGCTCCCTTGTCCTCAGGCTTCTTGGCCTGGGTGTCTTGCTCAGCTTGGGCTATTATAACACAACCCCGAGACCAGGCGGCTCAAACAGCAAATTTTATCTCTCACAGTTCTGGAGGCTGGAACATCTAAGACTGGGGAGAGGCAGATTCAGTATCTGGTGAGAGCCGCTCACGGGCCCACAGCTGGCCCTCTTCTCAGTGCATCCTCATGCAGCACAGAGAGGGCAGCTCTGGTCCCCTAACCCCACCATTGGGGGCTCCACCATGAGGCCTCATCCAAGGGCCCCCCCTCCGAATGCAGTTACACTAAGGATTGGGCTTCAACCCATGAATCTGGAGACCCAGACATCCCATCCACAGACCTGGACTTGACATGGCAGAGCTGTTTAGCCCTGGCCACTGGACCAGCCCGTGCTGGCTCCTGGGCCACCTCCATTCCTGCACACGTGCCCACCAGCCCCCTCAGTCCTTTGCTGTGTACACAGTGCTGAGTTTTACCATCCCCATGAACTAGAGCCCTTAGCCCCTCACTGGGTAATGACCCAGCACGAAGAAGCCAGCCCTCACTGGCTCTGTCCGAGTTCCATGTAGATAAGCTGTTTGTTCCTGGCAGAGTTTGATCAAAGCCCCTCTGTCTTCAGAATGAGGGCCGAGTCATGTCTACAGCGTGCCGGTGTTTGGCTTTTCACAGCAATCCTCCATCGGTTTTAGAACACATGATTGAAAGGCACTAATTAAAGGCCTCTGATGACTGATGCCAAGGCCCCAAGAATGACGCCCTCCCCACCCTGGCTTCCACCTGCCCCACTCCCACCGCCGTGCCCGGTGGCCTTGCAAGAAGTCAGACTGATCCTGGGGGACTGCTGCTTGCTCCCAGGGACACAGGATGGACGCCAACCAGAAGGGTGGTGCTCACTGCCCCCAAAGGTTCAGCACAGGGTCGTTTCATCTGTAGGGTCGTTTCAGTTGCATCAAGAGGGCACCTGCTCCTCCTGCAGCTCAGTCATTGATGCACAACTATGGTGGAAGCCCTAAAAGTTGCTGCAGCTCTTGCCTGACACCAAGGCAGGAATCGGCAGGGCTCACATGGTCCAGGGGCCAAGAGAAGACCAGAAACAGCAAGGCAGTGAGCGTGGAGCAGCGAGCCTCAGCCACAGCATCCGCCCTTTCCTGGACCAGTAGGTGTCAAAGCCGGGCCTTCCGCTCTTCGCCCCCAGCTCCTGAGCCCACGCTCAGCCCTGAGGAACTGAATCCCACACCCTGCTCCCTCTAAGGCATCGACAGCCCAGAATGTGTTCGTTCAGCTCCAAGATCCCGGCCAACCTGGCCCTTTGCTGCCTCCAAAGTCCTTCCTAGACAGCAGCTCGGATGGTCTCGCTTTTGTTTGTGGGTCTCAGAAGCTCCGCCCAGCCTAAGGGAAAGTAAGGCCACAGTGTGACATTCATAGGTCCTTCCAGCCATGAAATATACTGAAAATAAAACAGGAGTTCCCATCAAGACTCAGCGATTAGCCAACCCGACTATCATCCATGAGGGCACAGGTTCAATCCCTGGCCTTGCTCAGTGAGTTAAGGATCCAGTGTTGTCGTGAGCTGTGGTGTAGGTTGCAGACATGGCTTGGATCCTGCATTACTGAGGCTGTGGTGTAGGCCAGCAACTGCAGCTCCAATTTGACCCCTAGCCTAGGAACCTCCATATGCCGCAGGTGTGGCCCTAAGAAGACAAAAAGATCAAAAAAAATTAAAAAATAAAAATAAATAAATAAATAAAAATAAAATATCGCAAGAATGTAATATGAAGCACAAAAGATGAATATTTTTAAATTTTTTTGTTATAGTATAGTTGATTTACAGTGCTGTGTCAATTTATGCTGTCCAGCCAGGTGACCCAGTCACACATACATATACATGCTTTTTCTCATGCTGTCTTCCACCACGTTCCATCCCAAGAGACTGGGGGTGGTTCCCTGTGCCGGACACGGCTTATCCATTCTGAATGTCATGGTTTGTACCTACTAACCCCAAGCTCCCCATCCCTCTCACTCCCTCCCCCTCCGCCTTGGCAACTTCACGTCCCTTCTCCATGTCTGTGAGTCTGTTTCTGTTTTGTAGACAGGCTCATTGGTGCCACATTTTAGACTCCACATGTAAGGGATAAAGGTGAACATCTTGACACATGTATTGAAGCATTTTTTCTTCAACCTAAACATTGCTATTTTTCCCTCTTTATTTTATTTTATTTTATTTTATTTTATTTTATTTTATTTTATTTTATTTTATTTTATTTTATTTTATTTTATTTTTAGACCAGGATGTACAGCGGCTGGATATGGGGCCTCCATTCCCAGATTAGGGATTGAACCCGGGCTGTAGCCATCAAAGCGCCAAGTCCCAACCACCAGACCACCAGGGAACTCCTTCCTTCTGCTTTTAAAAGCCATTAAAACACTGCGTGGGCCCTAACAGATTTGCAGGCCCAAGGCCCTGCGCTCCCAGCGCCCAATAGAGACACGGGCCTGGCCTTCACCTCCTTCCGCAGCCCTGGCCCTCCCGCCTTGTAGCCTCAGACCCACCTCTGCTCTCTTGGCCTCTGTGCCTCCTGCACCCCCCAGTGCCTACCACGCCCTTCCCTGATGCAAAGTCCCCTGTGTGCTTTAGGGTCCAGCACAGGTGTGATGCCGTGGCCTGTGGGCAGCATCTGCATCTTCTGGGCTCCATGATCCTGTGACCACACTGCAAGACAGACAGCGTCTTTCTGGTCAGCCAATAGGTTCCTTCATCCATTCCCCAAACACCCCCTGTGTCCAGCTCTGGGGGATGCAGAGAGTGGGGAGCCAATGAACGGATGACCAGCTCTGGAGAACCATCCGGCACTTCCGGCTCTGACATGCAGGGGGGGGGGGGCCCAGGGGGGCAGGGGGCAGGCAGTGGAGGGAAAAAGGAAGCCTGAGGGTGGAGGGTCCCCGGAAAGTTTCCACGAGGTGCGGTCACCTCCCGGAGCCTCTGTGCAGACTCGGGGACCCCTCTGTGTTGCTGTGAACAAAGTCTTGGTCACCCCGTGGCAGTCAACTCAAAACTTACAGCAAAGATCAGAAGTGTTGTTTTGTTTTGTTTTTTGCTATTTTTTTAGGGCCACACCTGTGGCATATGGAGGTTCCCAGGCTAAGGGTCTAATCCGAGCTACAACTGCCTACCTGCATCACAGCCACGGCATCACAGGATCCGAGCCGCGTCTGCGACCTACACCACAGCTCATGGCAATGCTGATCCTTAACGCACTGAGCGAGGCCAGGGATTGAACCTGTCTCCTTGAATCTCTTACACCTCTCCAACTTACTGGGAGCAAATCCACGTGGTGAAACCCACTCTGCTTCCCCCAATGTTTGATCATGGGGACACACTTGTCATAACAACCATACAGAATATACCGGGTATTTATGACACAAACTCCACAAATAACATTACTACTAAAAATTGTCACACTAACGTACTTTAGTGAGTACTTACTATGTCCCAGGAATATTTGAAGCACGTTCTCTGTGTTTTTTTTTTTTTTTCAGCTCTGCCCCACCTACCACCCACAACAGAGACTAAACTCTGGAGGGGTCCCAGCTCAGCCATCCAGGTGATGGGCAGTCGGGATCCAGAGACGGCCCTCTGCCCTCTTCCTGTCCTGCCTGTCACAGACGTCCTCTAAGATGGCGACTATCATTCTTGCTTTAGAAAGTGGGCCTAGAAAAACCCCACCACCAGTCAGCTGCAGAGCTGGATTCAAACCCAGGGCCAGTCCACTGGTCGGCATCACTGAGGTTTCGGCTGTAGCAGTTTGGTGCACACGGCTGCCAAATCAGCAGGTGTCATCACCTGCTAAGAGGATAATCAGGTCTGATCATCGGTAATCGGGTCCTCCCTGCCCGGCCCTGAGGATAAGTCTGTGCACCTCCCACACAACACGAAGGGGATCTGCCATCCATGCAGCCTGCCCCCTGCCCCCCAGCCTCATGGGGAGGTTCTGCTGGGTGCTCTGCCCTCAGGACTGAGCAAACGTTATCGTCCTGACCAGCTCTGCTCACACCTGGGAGACCTCACTCTTCCTGGCTCTCCCCATGCTGGTGTCCCCCAGTGGGAAGTGACAGGTGGCCGGGGGGGCAGGAGGATAGCAGGAGGCTGGGGAACCCTCCTGGCCTCTGTGGCCACGGCTGCTCACTTGTCCAGATTGCTTCCGGCTGTTTCAACCTGATCCATGGACGTGACAGCCGTGCCACGAAATTGAATTTAAAGTCTTGTCTGAGAACATTGGGAGTGATGCTGATGGAAGGGCTTGCGCTGTGCTGACAACACGGTGGGGAGGGGAGACCTGGAAACACTGGCTCTGAGTGGGGCCCTGGGGCGAAGGAAAGCAGGAGCTTCCCAGGGGTGTTCAGGTGCGCAGAGCGTTCCTTCAGCTCCGTCTCAGAGGGGGAGGGATGCAGAGGACAGGACGGAGCGCGGGCTCTAGAGACACAGCCCGTGGCCAGCTGTATCACGGGGCATCCCCCAGCCTCTGGGCCTCAGCCCCTTCTCAGCAAGTTCAGGGCTGACACATCTTATGGGCTGAACGAGGCAGCATCTGCAGTGCACAAAGCATCGTGCCTAGACCCAAGACGTGCCCGCGGAAGGCGATACCCGATACCTCGGGGTATTGTTATTCTAAGTTCCAGTATAAATGCATTTATTTATTTGTTTATTTATTTATTTTTCTTTTTTTACGGCCATGCCTGTGGCGCATAGAAGTTCCCAGGCTAGGAGTCAAATTGCAGCTGCAACTGCCGGCCTCTACCACAGCCATGGCCACACCAAATCTGAGCTGCATCTGCAACCCACGCCACAGCTTGTGGCCACGCCAGGTCCTTAACCCACTGAGCAAGGCCAGGAATCAAATCTGCATCCTCACACATGCTTGTCAGGTTCTTAGCCTGCTGAGCCACAACGCAAATTCCTCCTTGTGTAATTTAAACTCAAGGTTACACTTAAAAGAGTCACTTTGGTTTTCAGCTTAGATTATTGACCGAAGGATGACAAGACTTAGGTGGGCAAGACAGGGGTGGGTGTCCTTAGAGTCGCATGTGGTGGGCGCTTGTCATGGTAGGTTGGGGGCTGAGAAAACCGACTCTCCCCAAGTCCCCTCTGCACCAGGGCTGTTTCTCAGGAGGCCAGGGTCAGAAACAACCCAATTTGTATGGACAAGAAAACGAGACTCAAGAAAATTATGTCCTTCTCCAGGCCTGTGGCCTGAATGAGGGCTGGATCCAGGATTTGAAATTGGACAGGTGGGTGCAACTAGGGAGTCTCATACTAAGTGAAATAAGTCAGAAAGAGAAAGACAAATACCTATGATATCACTTCCGTGTGGAATCTAAAATATGGCACAAAGGAACCTATCTACAAAACAGAAACAGATTCGCAGACATAAAGAACAGACCTGTGGTGGTCAAGGGGGCGGGGAGAGTGGGGTGGGGGAGGGATGGACGGGGAGTTTGGGGTGAGTGGATGGAAGGCGATCATACGTGAAGGGGGTTAAACAACCAGGTCCTACTGTTCGGCACAGAGAACTCTACCCAGTGGCCTATGATAAACCGCGATGGAAAAGAATATTTAAAAAGAGCGTATATGCGTACAACGGAGCCACTTTGCTGTGTGGCAGAAATTCATGCAATGATTGGAGATCAACTTTACTTCAATTTGTAAAAATTGGACAAGTTGGGCTCCAACAAGCCTGCTCTGAACAGCACTGTTCTACACTAGGTGGCAGGGTGACCTCATCTTACCTAAAGGCCCCGGCAAGACCCTAGTCCTCACCAAGGTCACGTCCTGAAGGTCCAGGTGGGTGCGAACTTGGACAGGACCGCATTCAACCCAGTACAGGGACCAGTGGAACCAACGGTCTCAAGCCGTTTGCGACACAAGAGGGCATCTCCTGGTCCAGCTCCAAACTTCCTGCCAGGGAGGGTCTCAGCTGCCTCGTTAGTACGTGTCTCCAACGCCCACCCCACTGGCTGGCTGGCTGGGTGGCTGGCTGGATGGGACAGCACCAGGTCTCGCCAAGGGGTCCCTGCAGGGCATGGCTTGTCAAATTCACAGCTGGAGCTGGAGACATGGGTATTGGCAGCCAGCACGACAGACTTGTATGGGTTTCTGGGCTCTGGCAAGGATGGGCTGGAGAACGCCTGCCCTCGTAGCAGACGGGGCAGGCAGAGGGGAGAAAACAAGCTAAGGTGGGCAAGCACCGGCATGCTAGGGGCTTCCGTGCCCTCAGCCATGGTCCTTATCCCTGTGAGCCCACCCCGCATGTGCTCAGCAATTCCAGTCCGTTTTGTTTCTGGAAAGCTCGGAAGGAGGTAATCGTTAAAAACATGTAAATTAAGTTCCCCCAGGAGCTTAATGGATTAGTCATTGACTTTTCCCCCTTCTGTTGGATCTTAACCTTCTATGGAAATTAATCACCAATTGGCTCAAGACAGCCACCAGCCGCCAAAGATTAGCATGCTCTCTTCACAGCCCCAGGCGTGTGGGCCTGTGGAAGCACCCCCCCTCCCCGTTTTCTCCCCTGCCCACCCCAGCCTCCCACCTGTTGCATCGGATCCAGCTACACGGGGAGCAGCGGGAAGGCCCTGGCTTCCTGCCTCTCCCTCCACGGGGTGGACACGCCAGCCACACACACTCCAAAGAGAAGGGCTTTGGCCTCAACGGGAGAGGAAGAAAAGCAGGGTTCTGCTCCTTGTAGGTCGATTCATTCAGGCAGTTAGCATTTGAGCCTCCATGGAGCACCTGCGCTGTACTGGGGGCTGCATTAGAGCTCAGCCAGAAAGGGTCAGAGATGTGGCTTCACGCCGGAAATTTCACTTTAGAAATTAAAGAAAGGGACAGCTTCGTGAGAGACGAGCTCCGGTCTCACCTCTGTGAGCATCTGCCGGGACAGGACCAAGGCTACACATTCTGCCTGCCTGCCCCCATCACCCAGGACAGCCTCAGAGCCCAGTTTGCACCTGCTAACCGCCCAGGCTTCAAAGTCCAGAGCAGCAGGTTGGATTGTCCTATCTCCCAGGCACCTGCTCTGCATTCCCCTTCAGGGTCCATGGCCCAGGGGACCTGCCCCACCCCTCCTTCCTCAGCCATGGGGCCTCTGCCTCTGGGACTTCATGCCATGACTTTGCAAAAGATCCGCACCCAGCAGCTGCTCCTGGCAAAGCTAGCTGAGAGTTAGGGAGATGCCAATTTGTGGCCAATGTCTGAAGAAGCTATTTCTAAAACAGCAATTACCAGGAAGGGGAACAAATTACTACTTACTTCAGAGACTTTCACACATGGAGAATCAGGGCCCTACAAAGTAATCAGGGCAATGTGTTTGCAAAGCAGCATTATTTATATTGAAATATTTCACAGAGAAAGGTCGGGAACTGAAATTGAAGGTTAGCGAGGAATAAAATACAGGGGTCACCGTATCGCTGAAAACTCTGTGCGGGGCCTGGATTACCACCACATTAGGCACATTTGAAAACTATTAAATAAATCCAGGCTAGTATCCAGCATCAGATTTCTAGGAAAAATGAGCTCCGTTGTCCAAATCCAACAGCGGAACGGACAGGCCCGTGGAGGCTGTGGCCATTCCCAGGGAAGCAGCCACAGGAGATCCAAATCATCCATCGGATGCCTGGCAACCACCTAGTTTGTTGCCAAGCAACCACCCAGCCTCTCTGGGGCTCCACCCAGAGTCCCCAGGAATTTAACAGCTGGGCCAGGGCTGGGGAGGCAGCCTGGGAAAGGGCAGAGCGGGCTGGCAGGACCTGGGATTTGGGAACGGCAAGAGGATGGCAGCAGGCATCTCCCCTGGAGTGGGGCCAGGGCAGTGGGCCCACCTCTACCCTGTACCCCTCCCCTCTTCTCCCCGTGAACAAAATGCTCCTCCAGGAGAAGATTACCATGGAAAATCATTTCAACAGCACCCAGGCATGTCGTGCTTGCACTGCATGTGTCTAATTTGATTCTTGAAGCCCCCCACCCCAGTGAGGCTGAGAGGAAAAGATGTTTAGTCCTCCTTCCTGTGGTGGTGACTGCCCCCCGCCCCGCCCCCGCCCCAGTCTCTGCTGCCTCCAGGCCCAGCCTTTGGGAGGTCCAGCCTGCAGCAGCCTCCCGGGATAGTGATGAGAGGGGGAAGCAAACACATGGGGTCTATTGGTGGATTCAGGCCACACCTGCCTGAATCCCTTCCTGCCTGGCAGAGAAATCTCTCTGGGATAGGTATGTATTTGGTCCAGTGTGTTGTCCTATCCATCCACCAACCACCATCCATCCACCATCCATCCATCCATCCATCCATTCACCCCCTGTATATATATATACACCCACCATCAGCCATCCACCCACCACCCACCACCCACCACCCACCACCCATCCTCCACCCAGCCAGCCATCCAGCCATCCACCATCCACCTGCCAGCCAGCTGTCTGTACATACATGCGTACGTGCATGCACTGAAAGTTGCCCAAGTGGCTCTGGGAAGACCCCCATCAGAAGAGGGAGGGTCCACAGAAAAATGCTGAAAGATCTTTGCTGTCAGTCTCAGAAGCTTCCATGTGGCACAAGGGGTTTGGCTGAAGGCTGAGCAGGAGCCCAGTGTGTCCTTACTGACCCTGCACCCAAGAGAGCTGTACACTTGTGCCCAGAGGGCAGGAGCCCAGAGAGGCCATCAGACTGTGGCCAAAGACAGACGGGCAGCAGCAGGGTAGAGGGACCCTCCACAATCTGCCTTCAGATGGCAAAGAAGCATATCCAAAATGGCCAGAGGATGGGGAGTCCTCAAGGCCCCAGGGAGGACCGCCTGCCTGCAACCTCAACTGGAGAAACGTGGTTAGGAAGGTCTCGCCAGAACCAGCCGCATAATATGCAAGGCCCCGTGCAAGATGACAATGCAGCCCTCCTTGCTCGAAAAGCAGTGAAAAGGGGCCGAAGGTCCTAAAATATAAACCCCTTCCCTTCCTTCCACAGTCTCTGCTTTGACTTGTCCCAGTGATTTATACTAGCAATAGAGTACCATGCCAAGTAAAGAACAATTTAAATTTTAAATTATTAGCATGGATCTTACCATTCATCTTTATACGGTGAGATGCCCATTTTAAATGCACACGTAAGAGCATTTAACTTGGGTGCAGAATCACCGAAATTGTACAATTCATATTTCGTGGCTGGCACATGAAGATGAATTTCATTCTTCCCAGAGCAACAGAAAGGCTGCAAAAAACCAACACACCTGTCTTTAATTCCCTCTCAGGCACCCTTCTCCAGCACCTCTGCCTTCGGCCACTGATGAGCCAGGAAGGATCGAACAGAGACAGGGGTACCTGTGGCCCCAGCTCCCCCTTCCGTTCTGCGTCTTTTTATCACAGAAGTTGTCGGCCATGGGGAAGTGATGCGAACGAGCAAAGATACAGGCTCTGCTATTTCTCAGGAGGCTGGAGCCTTCTTTCTGTCTCTGAAGAGGTTCTCACTCAAATGGGATGCATGGCCGCTCAGGGCTGTTGGTAGCCCCCGCCCCCCACCCCCCGACGCTGTGGACATAACCCTCATCCCCTGGACCCACGCTGAGTCTCACTGAACTTGCCAGGGGTCCCCTGGAATTCTGTGCTCATGGGGGCCTCATGAATGCCAAGTGCAACCGGAGTTTCGAGGAAAGGTGGACAGCCCCAACTGTCAGCTCTCCTCACATACACACAGCATGGCCCAGAAAGCACAAGTTCAAAGTTAAAAAACAATTAAGAATTTCAAGAGAGTTCTCACTGCGGCTCAGCGGGTCAAGAATCCAATAGAGTATCCATGAGGATGTAGGTTCGATCCCTGCCCTTACTCAGTGGGTTAAGAATCCAGCGTTGCCACAAGCTGTGGTGTAGATTGCCGGTGTTGCTATGGCTGTGACAGAGGCCAGGAGCAGAGCTCCAATTCGACCCCTGGCCTGGGAAATTCCATATGCCGCAGGTGCAGCCATAAAAAGAAGAAAAAGGGGGATTGATTTCAAGATGGAGACAGGAGAACATTAAAGCAAGCAGGGCCTTTCTGAGTGTGGGGCTCCGTGGGCTGTACAGCTCCCGTGCCCATCAGGTTGGCACAGGGAGGACTGCTGGCCTGAGGGCAGGTCCCAGAAGGGGCTTTCCTTAGCAGGAGGCACCTGCCCCAAGCTTCCAGACCTGGGCCAGCAAGTGAGAGGGGGAAATGAGTCCCACCTCAGCTCACATACAGACGCTCGTGCTGGCGCACACAGCGTCCGGCTGACCTGAGGCCTCCTGCCCCCTTTGCTCTGTGTGTCCAGCAAGACAGCAAATGTGGCGACAGTTCAGCTCAGCAGACTCCTGCCAGAGGCTCCCATTTCCATTTCTGAACCTCGAGTTGTGCCCAGAGCGGCCACGCCTGCCTCAACAGGACCCAACAATGCTTCCAGCATCCAGTTGGGCTGAAGGCAGAAAATTCAGTGGAATTTCTTGCCGTGTCTTCCTTCCAGGCTTTTGAGTTCTCTTAAAAATCCTCTTCGGGCACCGGAATGGCTTCGCCTCCGTGACTGCAGAAGAAGATTATTTTACCAGGGCAATCTACCAGAATTTCTCAGTTTGAAAGAAAAAAGATGCTTTGCTCAAACGTGAGTGGGAAACACTGATTTTTTTTTTTCTTTTCTTCTAGGGCTGCATTTGCAGCATATACAGGATAAGGGTTGAATCAGAGGTACAGCTGCTGGCACACGCCACAGCCACAGCAACGTGGGATGCAAGGTACATGTGCAACCTACACCACAGCTCAAGGTAATGCCAGATCCTTAACTGACCGAGCAAGGCCAGGGATTGAACCTGCGTCCTCATGGTTACTAGTCAGATTCGTTTCCGCTGCACCATGACAGGAACTCCCCCTCCAGAAGCTCCCCAGTACTTAAGAGCTGATTAAAGGCCCTGAGAAGTCCCGTAGCAATTAAATTGTGTTCATCGTAATGCTTCCCAAATGTATTTGCCCACAAAATACCTTTTCTGCGCAGATGTGTACAACACATATTGACACCCCGCAGAACTTTCCAGAAGAAGTCTGAGTCCACAAGAACAGTGAATGTCATTTGGGCTTTAAAAAGCTGCAGAAAATGGACTTTTAAAAATATCTCTTCAATGCCAATGATTCCAGAAACCCAGAGTCAATACTAAATCACTCGTGCATTCATTCAACAAACACCTGATGTGCACTTAACCACGCCAGGCTCTGTGCTGTGCCTGCAGCCAAGTAATTGTCTCCTTCTTTACCAGGGTCTGCGGAAGGGTTTCCACTTGTCCCCAGACAGGGATTGTCTGCATTTTTCAAGGCACACTGCTTAGAGTTCCCGTTGTAGCTCAGGGGTTAAGGACTCAACCTTGTCTCTCTGAAGATACGGGTTTGATCCCTGGCCTTTCCCAGTGGATTAAGGATCCAGTGTTGCCATAAGCTGTAACGTAGGTCACAGATGCAGCTCGGATCCAGTGTTGCTGTGGCTGTGGCGTAGGTGGGCAGCTGCAGCTCCAATCTGACCTCTGGCCCAGGAACTTCCATATGTCACAGGTGCAGCCATAAAAAGAAAAAATAAATAAAATTTTAAAAATACAATGCACACTGCTGGCTCCTCCCTGGAGGTCCCATGTTTTTAAAAGCTTCCTGGTGATGCTACTCGGAGCCAGGTTTAGAGCTAATGATGGGGAAACAGAGATGGCGGGGCCACCCACATTTCTGAATCTACCCCGGTGATTCTGGTTCCCATGGCCAGCACGGCTTCCCTGGAACCGGGAAGCCAGCTCCAGCTCCGGAGGGCAGGCTGGACCCAAAGTCAGACAGGATGAGTCTTTCATTCCCCTGCCCCACCCCTTCTCCCACAGTGTGAGTATCCTTCTCCCTGGAGGAGGTGGAGGGAGGAAGCATGAGTCCCGGGGACCAGCTCTGCCCTCCCCAAGGAGATGCCTGGAACACAGAGACAGGGTGCTGTGCCTTTGACCCCCCCCTCTCCCCTGGCATGGAGCCCCTCAGGGGCTTTCAGATTACGGAGCCCAGATACTGGCACAGACTCAAGATGCCTCATAAAGGAATTGGCCCATACGTCAATCAATCTGACCTCGAAATGAAGTCCCCAATGTGGAAATGTGACCAGGCTTACAGGCCTGCTTTATGCAAAATGGCTAATGGCATTGACAAGCCCCTGGAACGCAGGCTTATGAATAAAGGAACAATGCTGGAAAGCAAAGCTCTGGATGTTTCTTATCGCAAACAGCTCGGAGCCTGTGCTCAGTAGGCAGAGCCCTCCTGCCCAGCCGAGGGCTCCCCTGGTGGCCTGAGCTCCCCAATCCAACCGGCATGGTCCCCTTAAATGCAGGACTCCTGACCCCTGAAGTCTCTGAGCCCCATCCCGCCCCACAGCTCGGGAGGGGGCCCAGAAGACCCAAAGATCCGCAGCGCGGCGACGGCAGAGCGTGGTCACGGCCTCGGCCAGACCTGCTGCACCTCCGGCCAGACGACCAGAAATTCCTGTCTCGGCTCAAAATCAGCTGTCGGTGAAAAACATGTCCATCCTGTGAGGACCCGGCTCTGGGACAGAGGTTCTGTGGCGACCGCCAAGGGTGAGCGCACCTATCAGGGACCCCCCCCCCCAACCGCAACCCCGCCGCCGCCCTGGGGCAGGCCCCCCCGCAGAGATGCATCAAAGAGCAGACTGAGGGGGAGGAAGCCAGTTGTCCGAGGACGAGGACGTGAGACAGTCCTGAAGGAAAGAGGCTTTTCAAAGAACTGTCATCCGGTGCCAGCACGGCCGGAGATTCGGAAGAGACGGAGATCCAGGCGGACAGGGCAGGAGGCACTGAAGGCCACCTGGCTGGTCGGGGTCCTGGGAAGCCAGCCGGGCCGGGGCTCTGCACTCCACAAACCCTGCGCTGCCAGGACCCCATGAGGCTGTGGAAGTTCTTCCGCCTCAGAGGACTTTGGCTTGGGAACCCCAGTGTCCCCCTGCCCAGGATGGGGGGCAACACAAGTGGCCAGTGACCTCCCTCCGAAGGCCCCAGGTCTCTTGGGTCACAACCTCTCCCACAGTCACCATGCGGATCTGGCAGGAGAACCCTCAATCTCCCCGCTAAGTGGGGAGACAGACTAGATGAATCGGCAGGTCCTTCTGAGTTCTTACTACCCAGGGGTAACCTCGCTTAGCTGAAATACAAAAATCGGTCTTAACCAATAGTTACCAAACCTCTGCTAAGCAGTTCGCACACACAGAAAGTGATTCATCAATATTGGAGAGTTTCTTAATTGATGTCGTTATTTCTGCCCTCCATGCTCCTAAGAAAGCACCTGCCGGGCTTGGTCCTGTCCCCTGCCCATGGCCAGCATCATTGGTTGCTGTTCTATCAAAATGGGGCTCCCCAGGCAGACGCGGGCCCCTAAATCAGCTCCCTTATTTGTCCAACAAAGCTACCGGTGACCTCACACTGTCCTCCGGCACAGAATGCAACCCTCCAACACCAGCCAGGCCCTCCTTCCAGAAGCTTGACAGCTCGTCTCCGTCCCTTCCGTGAGCGTTTCTTTGGGGACCCAAAAGGTAGAGGAGAAACAGTCCAAACAAAAGCAAAGACTAAACTCATCCAAAGGCGTGTCCGCAACTTTTAATAGCATTAATCTGTCACCAAATGCCAGAGGGGAAAGCCGCATCTGTATTCTGACTGTAATGACTACATATTGAACAGCTGAGACTTGATTTATTAACAATGAGATTTTACAAGCGAGCCACTACTGACAAATGGCCGCAATTTTAGGCACCCCAGATCAATACCCTTTAATCGAGTCAAATCCCAACAAATTAAGTTAAAGCAAGATTCCCAAACAGCCCCAAACGAAGCAAACGAATGCATGTAACACTCCCCACATGGTTGGATGGCATGGGCATCCCTGTCATGAGTTGACAGCCACACTTTTATTTACTTGAAAACCAGGACAAGTGTCGGGAGGCTGTGGTTCCATGGTCCTTCCGTGGCTGGACACCCATGACACGAGATGGACACAGCATAGACAAGCCAGGGCCCCTGCCAAGGGCCAGTGGGGGACAAACACGTCCCCCGTATGTTTGCTATCACCCAGCATGTTCCCTCTGGCAAAGAGACCCTCAAGCCTACAGGACAGCAAAAGCCTGATCCCAGCTCTACCCTAGGTGACCTGGGTGAGCATGGGCATGGCACTGGTAACCCTTCATTCACAAAACAGAAGTGATGTCAGTCACTGCCACCTCCAAGGTTGCTGTGACATTGCACAAAATAACATATTGGAAAGCCTAGGTGTGGGCCGGGCACAGAAAGAGCTCTTGGATATTAGCCAAGGGACGTGACCAGCAGGGATACAGCTAGGGAGCCTACCTCCATCCCAAAAGTGTGAGAGTGCCATGCCAGCCTCTAGCCAGCCAGACCCCAGGGAGACAGGGTCCCTGCAAAACTGGGGGCGGCCTAGGTGCACCCCATCACGGCCAGCATTGCCCATGGTTCTGCTGAAAGCCCCAGAGAAGCCTTTCTTGTCAGAGGGATTTCACTTGGGATAGTCTTTTTTGATGCACAGAATTTTCCAAAGTCAGATGGGAGCCCTTGCTTCCTACACTTCAGTAAGGATCCTGGCCCCAGGTGTGAAGGTTAAGGGAGACCATTGCTCGGTCAGCAGTTACAGGAGGTGACAAAGGTCTGCTGCCATCACATCACTGGTGAGGAATGTGTCAGAGACTCAGAGACAGCCCAGTGGACAGACCCGGGCCCAGGGTGGGTCCTGACACCGTCGCTGGGTGATCCGAATGCAGAAGGTGAGCAGGACTCTCACGCGGGTTCCACGTGGGGACAGAGAGTGACATTCCTTCAGGACAGAGCACTGGGAAATGGGGGCAGGTCTGGGTTGCATGTAGATGTAGGTGACAATTCAAAGAGCCGTGAGCGCTAAACGCTGTGGTTTGTGGGTTTTCTTGGCCAACCACAAAGTCTTCCTCAATATCTGTCTCTCTTGGGCTGGTCACTGTGCGTCAGGACCCAGCAAAAGGGATGGCCGGCCCCTAAGCCCTGGGCGAGGGAGGGGGCAGCGCGTCAGCCTGGGCCAGTTTCTGATGCGCTGTGTGTGTCCAGAGGTGACTTGAACCTGACCCCTCACCCCCAACTAAATGAGGGGCTCCTTGGGCCCCCAGGCACCTGCAAGTCTCCTATCACCACCACAATCCCACTTATTCTGACTATATTTGTTTCCTGCAGTTGCTGTGACAAATTACCCCAGATGTGGTGTCTTGAGTCAACAGGAATATACTCTCTTTCAGTTCAGGAGCCCAGATGTCTGATATCAAGGTGGCAGCTGGGCTGCGCTCCCTCCAGAGGCTCCAGGTAAGAACTGGCTCCTCTGCTCTTCTGCTTCTGGGGTCCAGGAGCCCCCTGACTCAGAGCTGCATCACTCCGTCTCCACCTCCATCTTCCCAGAACCCTCTTTTCTCCTCTGTCTGTATCTCTCTCTCTTATAAGGACACCTGTCATTGGATTTAGGGCCCATCCACATAATCCAGGCTGGGGGCCTCGTCTCAAGACCCTCAATAACATCTGCAAAGACCCTCTCTCCAAAGGAACCCTGTTTGTCATTTCCAGGAATGAGGACATGTCTTTTGAGGTGGCCACCACTCAACGCCCCACAAAGAGCCCCATCACATTAGCACCTAATAGGTGCCTAATTCCATCTGCAGAATGAATGAATGAATGAATAAATGAATGAGAGGCTACGACCCTGGACAGCAGTCAGCAAACTCACAGAAGGCTGGCAGCAGGCACCCCCATGCCCCAACAAGGATGCAGGGCGCGGATTAAGGCTGAGGCCTGGACAGCCCAGCAGTGAGGGTGCCATCTACCCAGTTCTGAGGTCAGGCTGCAGGGCCCTGCTCCACCACCTCGAATCACGCAGCAACCTGGCACCAGGGCCCCTTCCTACGGCCCCTGAGTGAGCCAGCTGCCATGACAACCCAGAGTCCCTCCCTCCATCCCTGGAAAGGATGCAGCTCAGCAAGCCTGGGCTGTGCACGCGTGTGCAAGGGGGGGTGTGTTCACACGTGTGCATGCATGTGCATGTGTGCTGTGTGTGTGCAGGGGTGTGTAGTTGTATGCATGTAGGTGCAGGCTTTGTGTAGTGTGTGTGGGTTGGTTTGTATAATTAATTAAGTGGGTGTAATTAGGAAACATCCACCAGGAGACCTATATCCTCTTTGGGCCTGTGATTTCCTGTCTTGTCAGAATATTAGTGCTAAAAATTATGAGACATAAATGGGGCTGGTTAACATAAAAGCCATAAAATATTTGTTTCTAATGGAGCCTGTGTACAAGCAAATCTGTCTTCAGGCTGCTGAAGGCCATTGCCTTTGAAAAGAGAATTGTCTTCTGAACCATAAGTGGCAAGCAAGCCCCCTGGGTTTGGGGGTGTGCCCACGCTCCCTCCCCCTGCAGGGTCTCCTGAAACATGGCACTTGGGGAGGGAGTTTCTGGGCATCAGTCAGGGACCAGACAAGGTGACTGACACCTCATGCAGCCAAAGCCACACACACCTTTCCCCCCACCTGGTGCTTCCTCCATCGTGGGAGCAGCTGGTCCTCAAGGCACCAGGGTGGGCCCCCAGCCCCCTGTGCTTTCTGGCATGGGAGTCTGGGGGGATGATGCCCCCCTCCCCGAGCCCTGAGGCAGGGCTAGAGCATCTGTCCCAGCACAGAGGGGCTTTCTGCTCCTGTCAGGAAAGGACCAGGGTTCCTGATCAAGGAGCAAAGGCCATGTTTCCAGTGTGGGAGATAGACTCAAGTGTGCAGAGATGCAGGTGTCACAGGCAGTCAGGTCAGATGGAGTGGGGGTGGGGGTGGAGGAAGCCATGTATCTATCTACTCATTCATCTGTTCATTCCGTGTTCACTGTAGCGCTATCGACAACAGCCAAGTCATGGAAGCAACCCAAGTGCCCATCGACAGAAGACTGGATAAAGAAGATGTGGTACATGTATATGATGGAATACTACTCAGCCATAAAAAAGAATGAGATCATGCTGCTTGCAGCAACATGGACGGACCTAGAGAGGCTCATACGAAGTGAAGTGAGCCAGACAGGGAAAGACAAATACCATATGATATCATTTATACGTGAAATCTAAAAATGTGATGGAAAGGAACTTGTTTATAAAACAGAAATAGACTCACAGACATAGAAAACAAACTTATGGTTACCAAAGGGGAAAGGAGGGAGAGATTAATTAAGGATTTGGGATTAACAGATACACATACTACATAGGAAATAAGTAAACCACAAGGACCTCATGTAGAGCATGAGGGACTCTGCTCCATGTCGTGTAACAACCTATAATGGAAAAGAATCCGGAAAAGTATATATACATACCTGGATAACTGTGCTGTACCCCTGAAACGAGCACAACTTTGTAAGTCAACCATACTTCAATAAAATAAAAATAAAAAGCAACACACAAAGCATTTAGGGAGCATCTCCTAGGCGCCATCATCGTCTGAGGGGCTGGGATGCAGGCGTGAGCAGAAGGACATTTTCCCTCCCCACCAAGAGCAGAGCCTCTGAAACTGAGCTAACAAGCAAGCGGTACGACCAGAGAAGGACAAGGGGCCGCGGGGGCCGCAGCAGGGCCGAGGCGTGGTGAGCAGAGGTGTGCAGAAATAGTCCACACAGCCCCCGTTGAGGTCCCTGTGAGGGTGACCTCAGAAGAGCTGGCTGTAATGACCGTTAACTTCCTCCCAGAGAAAAGGGTCCTGGAAAACTGGGCCCCCCCTCTCCCCGCCCCGGCACCAGGCAACACGAGAACTTTCACACCAGCTCCCAGGGGGCAGGAAGTTCTGCTTTAGGGGGAAAAGCTTCCCTCTCGATCTGTTTCTCTTTCTATGTCTGTCTGTCTCTCTGTCTGTCTACCCATGTATCTATCTATCCATCTATCTTATCTATCCATCTGGTATCTATTCCTATCCACTCTGCACTTGCATATCTATCTACCCATCTGTCCGTCCATCTGCCTCTCCTCATCAATCTCCCTATCCATTCACCCATCCATCCATCTATGCACCTACCTGTGTTTCTAGCTATGCTTCTATCTACCTATGTGTGTACCTACGTATATATGTATGTATGTACCCGCTCCACCACCTACCATCTATCTATTCATCCATCTCTCCATCCCTTCACCCATCCATCATCTATTGTCATCTACCTCCCATCTATTATGTATGTATCCACTCATCCATGCATGCACTCATCCACCCATACATCCATCTAGCTAGGCACCCATGCATCTACCTATGTACCTCCCTATACACCTTAATATACATATACTTAACACAGATGCAAATACATGTACAATATATGAATGTAGATACGAATGCAAATGTGGAAGCAGAACCCTTGGTTGGGCTCTTAGTCACCTTTGGATTCCTGTAGACATTTCTCCAGAGCAGAAAATATTTTGCTCAATTGTGTTCTCATGAAATTGTGATAAATCAGTCAGTCACTGCAGGTGACTCCTCCAGAGCCAGCACGTCTTCCTCAACGTGATGAGCCAGGATTGTCCTGATTACCTGAGTATTCTGGACAGAAAAAAAAAAAAAAATAGAAGTAACCTCTGGAAATGATACCATGTACAATTGCAAATTTTTCCAAAGATTGAAACAGAAAGTTTTAAATGCTCCTCTGTCACAGCTCCGTGGACCGTGGTGGTCCAGCCTTCCTCTGAGGTCTGGCATCTCCAAGGCCGTGCGCAGCCTCAGGCCAGCCCCTCGCAGCCCTCATCCTGCCCAGAGAGGAGAAATCAGCATTGTCATGGGACCCACACTTGTTTGGGTGGCCTTAACTAGGATTTACTGTAGAAGGTTGACACAGAGAGATGAGAAAAGGGATGCCTTGAGTCTTAATTCCCCCTTTCTTAAGCAACATCTTTCACGAAGAATTTACAGTGACTTACTTGCCTCTCATCCACTGTCTCGATCTATTTTTTTAACTGTATTACTTTTTAAATTAAATTATAGTTGATTTGCAATGTTGTGCCAATTTCTGCCATGCAGCCAAGTGACCCCGTCATACACAGACACTTTCCTTTTCTTGTGATATCTTCAATCGTGGTCTGTCCCAAGAGACTGGATAGAGTTCCCTGTGCTGTACAGTGGGACCTCATGGCTCATCTGTTCTAAATGCATTTTAATGGCATGGCTGCCAGCCCATAATTACCTTTCCCCGGGGAACATCCAAGGCTTTCATTTGCACAGTGTGGTCAGCCCCCTCCGGCCACACCACATGCCCACCCTCACGTCCCTCAGGGGTCTTTGATGGTCCCTCTCTGAAGCTGAGCTCTTTGGTCCCAGTTCTTCCAGTAAACCCTGGCCTCGCCTACCAGCTGGACTCATCTGCTTCCCAGAAGCCATGGAGAAGGTAAATTTTTGGAAGCAGTTGCCCCTGCACAGATGGGGATCTGCAGTCTTAACCTCGTCATGATTCTACAGGTGTATTTGCAGAACTGAAGTCCAGCCTACATGCTTCGGGGTCAACCCTAGAAAGTGCAAGGAGGCATCAAGCATTGCGTGTGGCTGCATCCTGGGCTCTGAAAGGCTCCTTTGTGCTTTGAACTATTAAATAGGTGGCATAGAGGATGGACCGTGGGCTTGGAGTCCTAGAGACAAAGCTTCAAGTCCCAGCCCCTCAAGCAGGCGACCTTGGACAGTAGACCCTCCCCCACCTCATGGTCCTCACTCTAGAGTGGGGTGTTATTCTCACACCCAGGTGCTCCCGCGGGGACAAGCAGACATCATCCTGCTGTCCCCACCTGAGACGCAGTGAACACACAGCACATGGGAGGTCAGGAAAGGCCAAGGTCATCACTGATGAGAAGAAAAGGAGCAAACGTGTCACACGCACAGTGGAGGCCAAGTAAGACTGCAGAATCCAATGAGGCGTCTCCAACCCAAATCCATCTCCTCCCATTCAGCCGTTTTTGAAATATGAACGTGGTCATTGCCAGCAAGCCCACATTCAGCACATTCCTGCCTCAGAGTATTTATGGAGACATCCCACCAGTCAAGAGAGACTTATGAGCTACATAAATACAAAGGATAATCCAGCAAATTCCAAGTTGTACTAAAGGGCCGCAAATCAGTCCTTGGGCTGGGTCCCGGATACAAAGAGAAAGTGTGATTAAGTGTGACTTTTTTAAAGTTTTGTTTGGATTTATTCCTAAAAGCTCCTTCTCCCAGAGACTCAGCTTTCTTCTTGGCACAGATGGCTGCCCTGTTGTGAATCAGAGGTGGAGAATTTAAGCAGCATCCAGAAAGAGCCCAGGAAAAAAAGGAAGCACAAAATGCAGGATGACCTGGAAGCTGGGTACAAATTTGAGACTCACCAGGACTAGCCCCAGGCCTCAGGGGGTCAGCGCCGTGACCCACAAATGCCTGCTGGGACCTCGTGCACTGCAGCTGCCTGCACCGTGGCCCTAACTGGGCATCTCCTGGGGCCATGCAGATGGCCACAGACATGCACCTGGCCAGGTGGGGTGGGACAAGCCAGCACACCTGGCCAACACACCATGCCACATCCCCACCTGGCCTCTCTGTGCAGGAAGGTGGCACTTTGGTTACATTTCCCAGCTTCTTCAGGGAAGAGCTTTCACTCGGGGGCCCCCCAAGACCCTCCACACAGTGGAGATCCCCCTTGGAGAGGGGATCCCCAAGACCCTACTTCCCTTTCCATGGACATGGAGACCCTTCTCCCCTACCCTGTAATGAATGGCTGAGCAACTTTCTTTGACTCCTGAGCAGAGGCATCAAACCGCTGATACAAGACCATCCAGAACTTTCCTCTGTTGCCACAGAGATTTAGGAAGTACCCTTGACAGGGATGTGTGGCTCTGAGCCATGCCACAAAGAGATGTTCATTCTGGAAAGTTCTCAGCCCTCTGGTGCCCTCTGGGTAAGGGAGAACCCGTACCAACCTGCCGCTAGTCCTGCATAGGGGCTGTTTGTTACTGCATCACAACCCAGTCCATCCTGACTGACACAGGGCAACAGAGGGCCAAGGCAGCAGCCAGGAGCTCCTGGCTGGTGGCCTCCAAGGACACGGGGCTGGGCATCAGCAGACCAAGCCGCAAAGCCCCAGTGACAGAAGGAAGAGTGACAGACATCACTTCATGTGACTGCATCAGAGGGAAACATCTTCTAACTAGGTGTCGTCTAAATTGCCTGAGCAGAGAACGTTTATTAAAAGTTTTCCATAAGCATCCCCATCTCTTTCATCACACAGTGTTCCTTTTTTTTTTCTTTCCCGTAAGATCTTAAGCACATTTACTGCCTTCGCATAAAGGACTTTTGCTTCTAATCATATCGATTTTACTATAATTAATTTTTAATGTATTTTTCCAGAGAGTTGTGTATATACACAGATGTTTTATCCTATATTAGCATAGCCATTTCCACTTTTAAGGTGGGTTATTAAATGAGCCCTAATTTATGATTGTTTCAGATGATACGACGTTAACCTAATTATCATTTGCATTTTGTCGTGAACACTTTGCAGTGCGATAGGACACCAGTTAATAGATGCAATAGAGGATTAAATGCACCAAATTAATTCTTCGGGGCTTGTGCTGAATTCTAATAATCTCTTGATGATCTAGCAAGAAAGACTTCTGCTCACTCCCTGGTTCCACCTGAGGTTAGGAACTGGGGGGCTGGAGCCCAACGAATCCTTCTTGGCCTCTTCCTGGCTCTGGGACATCTCCCCGGGTGCCCATTCCTGCTGAGGTGCTATTCACTCCAATGGATTAAATGAAGGGGACAGTGACACCTCCCTGTCTGGGCTGCTTGAAGTTGGAAGGGGAAGTACAGATGGGCTTGGGCGGCTCTTAGCACACAGCCGAAGCTCCGTGATCCAGCGTTATTCTCATTCCTTCCACGGGGACCTGCTGACACAAACCTGTTGCATTAATTACTTTGAACGTGCTGTTTAATCCACCCTCCAACTCAACGTTTGCAGGAAATACCTTATCTGACATTGCCAAGCAGGTGTTTTTGCTTTCATATTCAAGAGAGCTGTCTCCCAAATGAGAACGTTGCCTCTTGTTGCTACAAGTGTGTTCCAGGGGAACGGGTCAGCTATCTGTTCTAGCTCCTTGGGGGCTGTCTCCTCGGGGTCTAGGACCACGTCCCACCCAGCGGGAAGTCACAGAAATGACAGAGCAGCTGCAGCAGCACCCCTCCCCCCAGGGGGGTGGGCAGCACCCTCAGGCCCAGGCCACGGCTCTGGTCATCAGTCCCTGAGTCTGCTCTCTGGGAGCTGAGCCTTGAGTGTATTCGCTCACCACTGTCATCAGGGCGGCCCCAAGCTCGGCTCTCCTAGGATCTGGACACGGGTCAGCCAGGTTATTGGTGAGTGTCCTTTTCAACACCTGGGACATGTGATTAGATTATGTCCTGCTCCACTGGATTCTGATTCCAGGCTCCTGTCCTCTTTGTGAATTAGGCCAAGGACACTGGTCTGCGTGCACGCACGCGCGCACACACACACACACACACACGCACAAGCACACGCACAGGTATTAATGGGGACTTTCCCTGGGAGTTCAAGTGGTGGAGAGAGAGCCACGGTGGAGGCTGGACAAGAGCACATCCCATGATCACCAAGTCACCACAGGCGGTGCATCCCCCACAGGTGACAGCCTGAAGTCCAAGGCTGCAGGTGCAGTTGACACCTGCCAGCCACCCGGCTGGTTAGAGCCGACCACCATCTCACGCTCCTCAGCAAGGCTTCCCAGAGCCTCAGCCCTGAGCCTGTGCCCACTGTGGGGACGGGAGGAAGAAGTCCAGTTAGAGAAAACGGGCAACGACCGGCAAGCCCACTGAGAGCAGGACCGAAAGACCGGCACCCTTCATCCCCTGGGAACCCGGCCAGGCGCTGCTCACTCCGGCCACAGGGGCAGGCAGCACTCAGAGGAGCTGTCAGGCCAGCAGGACAAGGGTCGGCTGAATTGGGGCGGGGCCGGGGGGAGCCATTCACGAGAGCAGGCCCTTCCCCTCCGGAGAGGCAGGTGAGGAGGGACAGACAGATACCCACTGGTCTGAGCATCTGGTCCAATGCAAAGCAGAGCTGCCTTCCTCGCCCTTTACGATGCCCGCCTGGCCCGTGACAGCATGATAAATGCCCGGCTCGCCGAAGACGCCAACGGCCAGGACCCGGGAGAAAGAGGAGACCTGGCTGACACAGGCACCGTGGAAGCCTTGAGTTGTCAGGAACCAGCTAATTCTTGACTCCTACCCCCACCAAAAAAGAAAAAAGTATGACCTTTTCCTGATGCGTCTGGCTCTCCACACGCAGTTAAGGTGACAGCACGCTGCGCTTCGGGCCCTCCCCCAAGACGCCTGTGGTTGGGAAGAAGCCTGAAGCCACCTCTCCTGCTTCCTTAGGGTAATGTCACTGAGACTTGCTGCCTCCAAGGTCAAGGGCAATGAAAAGTTGCCAGCTTCCTTCACAAGCCGAGGCTTAGGGTGGAGGAGGCCGGGCAGGGAGGGGGCTGCCCCCCAGGAATGTGGGCGCTCAGTTCATCCACCGCAGTTGACGGATGGAACGCCCAAGGTGCTTATTTATAATATTTACACTTATGCTGAGAGGAACATTCTGGCACGGGACCATTTATCTCATTCCTTCTGGAAGCACTTCCTCTTTTTAGCTAATGGGGAGAGAGCTCGTGAAAGAATTTATAGCCCTGCTTTATCATCACACCACATTTCCACAGAGAACATTTGAACTTGCCACCTAAGGAAATGGCTTATTGGCTCAGAGCGGGTGGCAGGTGTGGCTCTGTGGTCAGGTGCTCAAGGCAGGTGGCAGGTGTGGCTCTGTGGTCAGGTGCTCAGAGAGGGTGGCAGGCGTGGCTCTGTGGAACTACTCCCGTGTCCCTACAGAGTTGATGTGAGATGTGGGTGACCCCCCACCTTCCACCCAGCCCCAGTGGGAGAGCAGGAGGGATGATGATAACACCTGACGTCAGGGAAGCACGTTCATTCACTCTCTCCATGGAGACTGCGGTCCAGTGCCATCATGGGCATTTGGCCAAGGTGGCAGAGAAAGTCAGAGTCTACCTGAGACCACACAGTGGTCTTCCCTGACCTTGGCTTCCTTCCCTCCTTCGCCTCTGCCACCCAGCCTTGCCAGACCCTAGCATTCTAGTTCTGCAGCTCAACCAATGCCTGCATCCAACATGCTGCCCGCCCGCCCCCTGCTCCAGGCAGCTCTGATCCCCTCCACCCTGGCTTCTAGTGGAGAAACATCCCCTCCACCCTGGCTTCTAGTGGAGGGGGCAGCCCCCTCCCTGCCCGGCCTCCTCCACCCTAAGCCTCTAGTGGAGAAGCAGCTCTGGGCTCTGCCTTGTGTATGCCCCTGGCTTTGGCTGAAGCAGAGCTGGAGGGCACAGCAGGACACACTCTTGGCCCCTTGAGGCTGCCCTCCCCCACAGGCCCCACTCCTGAGGCCAGCTTCCTGGCCACTTAGGGTCCCTGCATGGCCATGCACAGAGATGCTTCCCCAGAAGCTGCACCCGAGGTGGCAGCACCCACCCAAAACCCTGCCCGGAAGCGCTGACTCACCCAGTGATCCAGGGGTCGCTCTCCCTCCCCCTGGGGATCTCGGTCTCCCCCACACGGAATGGGTGAACGACATGCATATTTCCCAACCTTGGCAGAGTATCAGAAAATCCTGTGGAACCTTCAAACGCTACGTGCCTGACCTCAGCACTGCCTAATAACAGCATCTCCCATGGTGGCCCACGCATCTGCACGTTGACAACCGCAGCCACAGGTAAGAACCCCTGGCCTGTATTTGTGGTTCTCAAAGTGAGACCCCCGAGGCAGCGGTAACAGGGTTACTTGCTAGGAATCCAAATTTCCAAGGTCCCAGTCCAAACCACCAATCAGAAATCCAGGCTGGGGTCCTCCCAGGATCCCAGCACTACTTAGAGTTTTCTTGGGCTCCATCACCCTAATACCTTTGAGCTCTGCCCTAGCTCAGTGCTGGGCCAAGCAGCGCTGCAGGGCACTCTAGCCCAGGGTCCATCAGCCTGGGCTTCACTGCTCAGCACTTTCCTCCTCTGTGAGGCCCATACAGCCGCCCCACCCCCGCGCTCCCCCTGCCCCCACTGGGCCTGCAGGGAAATGCGTGTGGAGAGCAGGGGCCACGGCAGACGCTTAATGAAAATTAGCTCTAGGATTGGTTCGCGTTGATAAGATCAGCCACGCACCAGGTGCAGCCAAGATTCAGAACGTGCCTCGATTTGCTTCTGGAGAAGGACAGACGGGCGGGGCGGGGCTTTGCAAGGGAATCGGGGTCCAGTGTGACTCTGGTGCTGACTCCCTCCCAGGGCAGAGGGGCTGATCCCTGGGAGGACTGGAAGCCTGGGGGATCCTCCACCAGAAGCCCCTTGCTAGGAGGATGTCCAGGAAAAGGGGATGGAGCCCGCACCAGCCTGGGCTCCTGCTGGTGGCTCAGGAACTCACGGAAAGGGACCCTTTCCCGACCCATGGTGACAGGTTCCCGCTGGGTGGGGGTCCATGGAAACAGGGCGCCCCAGCGCGGGGAGCCTGCAGTGCACATGTCTGGCCACCAGGTGGCAGCACCACTGCTGCGAAGCCCCAGCTACTTTGCAGCACCTTTAGGGGGATGGAGGGGAGCTGGTGGGAAAAGGGGGAGCCCCCCCACCAGAGCTCCGGAGCCAACTGCACCCTATGAACCAAGTCAGGCATGAACAGGGAACCCCAGAGCCCCAAACCAGACATGGGCACTCAGCCCCCTCAGCTGGCTTGCTTGGCCGTCCTGACAGCCCCCCTCATCCCCCCTCCCGCCCCCTCCCACCGAGCCGCCCACAAGCCCTTCATGGTCCGCAGGGTCCTTGAGAACGTTTAAGCGGTGCATTTCCATTTCAGCGAGTCTAAAAGAGACCCTCCCCGACCCAGAGACAAGACTCCTGCAGGGGTCGTTTACCAAGGAATATCATTTCCTCGAATTCTGCCTTTTCTTAATCATTATTAGTTAAACTGATCTTTAAGGCGTTCAGAGAAATTCTCCAGGGTTCAAGAGTAAGCGTTCCCTCCAAGCAGACCCATGCATTTGCCCACACTTGATAAACCTTGGGTTAAAATGTTAGCAATCATCTTAGCTGACACGTGCTCACGCTTGCAGAGCTGCAGGCTTCTTCTCCACGGAGTCCTCGGACCAGACGGAGCCGGCGAGGTGGGCGCAGGCACGTCTCCACCCCGCAGACAAGTGGACTGAGGCAGAAGATACATCACTTCACCCGCTAGGCTGATAGGGTGGGGGCTTGCCCTGACCCCATAGCTCCCCCCAACCTTGGGGCCACACCACCTCTCTCTGGCTTCCTGAAATCCCCGTGTCCTCCCTTGACCTCCCTCCAACTGGAACTGGGATGGGATGGGGGGCTCTCAGATCCTATAGAATTGCTTTTGGAAGGGGTCTCAGGACCTAATTTAAGCTAAAGTGTTAATGACTGCTTGTGGCTTCACCACCCTCCCCCGCCCCAGGCTGGGGGATTCTGGGGGCTGAAAGCGCCATGCAGGTCTGATCAGAAACGTTGTCCTGTGGCCACAGCTCAATGTGATATTTGATGAGAACTTCTGGAAAATAGAGCAACCCCAGCAGCAAAGGCTGGTCATTCCGGCTTCCAAAGAAATGTCCAGAGAACCGTGGTCCCCAGGCCAACGTGGTGCCAGGGACTAAGAGCATCTGGGAAGCATCTGAGTCACAGAGGGGGTGGGGAGAGGGCCCAGGAGATGGCAGGCTGGGCCCCCAGGGCCTGGGTGTCTGGCTGGCTGATGCCCGGGGCTTGTTTTCTGGGCCAGGCTGCTTCTCCGTGCCTCGGGCAGCCCGTGAGGCCCCATTAATCTGCCTGTGTGCGTCAGGGATGTAATTGAGTCTCTCAGGCAAACAGAGAGCGCTGAGAGGCAGGAAATGCTGAGCCGATGGGCCACAGAAGGGACATTAACGGAGTGAGTCTACCCAGCTTTGAACAAAAACACATTCTGAAGAGCAAGCCTGCATCAGCATCTCAGCGCTGAGCCCAGAGCTCCCACAAGACACCAGCCTTCGTCACCCCCCACACGTGGCCGGAGCAGGCGAGGCAGCGGCTCCGTGCATGTGAGAGAGAGACGGTCCTGTGGGCGGAGCCAGGCTCTTAAGGAAGGAGTTTTGAGATGTTCTGCAGGGGGCTGACCCATCCCTGCATCTTCAGATCTTGGAAGAGAGGCAGAAGGGGAACAGAATTAAAGTCAGCACAGGGCTGGGGAGACTCATTAGATGTGGGATTTCTATTTACCTGGGAGCAGCCTTTCCAAGATCAGTCAGGCTTCCAATGCCACCCTGGCTTAAGTCACAGTTCTGATTCAACAGCAGTGTTGGGAAAAGCATTGAACATCATGTCCTGATGTCCTGATCTGGCCGAATGAGCTTGAAAAGATGTCCATCTCTGGCCTCAGTTTCCCTTAGTTTTCAGGCTGAGTTCTGAAGGGGGTGGGGTTCCACTTAGGGGCCCTGTGGGCTTGAGGGACAGGGTCTCCCCCCCTCCCCCATCCCCTTCCCCCCTCCCCTCCCCCATCCCCTCCCCCCCCTTCTCCCTCCCCATCGTCTCTGCAACCCAGCTTGAACCAAAGCTACTCTCTCTCTCTTTTTAAAAATCTGCTTTATATCACCTGAAGATTTCTTTTGCAAACATTGGAACTCAATATTTTCTAAAGGCTCTTGAGGCACTGGCGTCAGGCAGAAGTGGCTGAAGGATGTGGGGTCCATGCAAACTCGCCTAGACAGCAAAGCGGGTCCAGAACGTTCCATGGTTCATCTGAGCCATGTGGTGACTTAGTCTTCACCTCCATCACTGGGTCCTTCCTGCTCCCACCAGATGCCAGCTCAGGGACAGCCTGGACACTTCGACCTGCATGCCCTCCACCTCTCTGCCCAAGCCCCTCCAGTGCTGGGCTGGGAGAGACAGGAAGACAGACTGTCCTTTTTAGTGTGGCCTGAACGCAGCCCAGAGCCGGTGCTCAGTTACTGAATAAACGCCATCTCTGGGGTTATGCTCTAAACCTGGGAGAGCGGGAAGAATGTCCCCCCCGGAGAGGTTTTGTGAATGGAGTACAATGCACAGCACAGGGACCTGGCCTGTGTGTAAGTTATGGGCTTTACAACCTGGAGATGAACCGGGATTACCTGACTGGGCCAGTATTGAATTGAATCCCAAGGGCCTGTATAAAAGCAGAGAACCTTCTCTGGCTGCAGCAGGAGGGGTGGGGCCAAAGGACCCCAGAGAGAAGCAAAGAGTGGCCATTTCTGCCCCAAAGCTAAGAAGGAGGATGAGCCAGGGGATGCAAGTGGCCCCTAGAAGCCAAGAGCAATCCCAGCCAAGAGCCTCCTGGGAAGCAGATGCTGCAATCAAAGGAAGAATGAGCAAGGAAATGGACCCCCTCCCCCAGCCCAGAGCCCAGGCCGACCAGCAGCTTGATTCCAACCCCTGAGACCTGGGGCAGAGGCACCAGCCAAGCGCACCTGGAGTGTGACCTCAAAGATGCCATGATCAAGGGTGTGGAGGTTAGTTACAGCGGCACTGGGAAACTCACACTGATTTTCCTTGCTGTTGCCACCTCTCTTTGCTATCAGTTTAGAGGGGACAATACAGCACCCTCTCTGCTCCGTCCCCTTCTTCTCAGCCCCAGGACACTCTCCCCATGAAGCCCCATGTTCACCGGCCCGGTCAGTATACCTCACCCTCCAGGAAGGCCTCCCAGCTTCCTCCCATGTCCCCAGGCCCCAGCCACTCGTGGCTATCTCAGGATATCACTGAATCCTATCGCCCCTGCTCAGATCTGCCCGGGACCTCCAGCGTGTGGGGAAAAGACCCACCGGCTCACAGCCCCTCCCCCATCTCCCCAGCCTCACCTATGCCGCTCTGAGCCTGGGCCAACCTCTTGGATGTCTCTGGCAGAGGCCCCCTCCAACTGGGTCCAGGACACTTCTCTGCGCTCCCTTTGATGGGCCAGAGGCAGGTCCGGCCACACGCTACACACTCGGGCGTCCGCCCTGCCCGCCCCCCCCACCCCGGGAGGGTCCCAGCCTCTTGCCTGTAGGTCCTCTTGCTCTCACTGCTGCTCTTCCAGAATCAAGACCCTGTTTTCCTGCAAACTCTGAATTCACCCCCCACCCCCAGTGTCTCCTGCTGCCTTGGCTGGGCCCTCTCCCCTCCCCCAGTCCATTGACAACCCCCACCCCCAACAAAGGCCTGGACCAGACGGGAGCCCACCGCCACCTGCTCTGTGGGATGGGATGCATGTGCAGTCAGACAGTGATGGGCTGAGAAGAAGCACCTTCAGACCAGACAAGGCTCCTCTTCAAGCCCACAGCTCCCGGCAGCCGAGGCCTTTCTTCACCAGCCAGCCACCAGCATCTCCAGGTCTCAGCATCTCCACCTGTGAAGTGGGGCTAGGAGAGCGCCCACGCCTCGGGGTCCGTGTGGGGATTCAGATGCACTGGTGCCTGCCCGTGATGCTATAGGGCTCCACATCCAGTGAATCCAGGAAATGTTGCCTTGGCCTGGCCCAACTTTGGTAAAGACATATTTTGCAAAGGTAAATCATAACCTCCAGGGGACTGATTTGTGTTAGCTTACACAGGAGTGCTGGTTTGCTAACAAAACATTATGTTTCTTTTCTTCAAAGGAGCTGAACTAATGTGTTTTTTTTTTTAAGCCACGCCCACAGCATGCGGAAATTGCCCGGCCAGAGATGGAGCCTGCGTCACAGCAGTGACAATGTCGAATCCTTAACCAGCAATAGGGTCTTGTGGAGGGGCCTCAGGGGCTCAGTCTTTAAATCTCCCTGGGTGCTTCAGACATGCAGCCCGGGGCAGTGGCAGCTGAGATGATCCAGCCAGGGGATGGATGAGTTTTTACAAGACTCTGAACTAGGCGCTGGTGGCTCAGCTTCGGATAAGGAGATGGTGTCTTACGATGGACACCCACCATCCACTTTGGTCCCTCCCAGGCACCCTGCACCCCCGGAGAGCTGACTCCCCCACAGGCTCTGAGATGCAGGAGGGAGGGACAGCATCTTCCCCTGCCCCTGAGAGGGTCACCCTGATTTTCCTTGCTGTTGCCACCTCTCTTTGCTATCAGTTTAGAGGGGTATAATCGATAACCCATCTGTTCCTGGGGAGAAAACTTTACCACCACCTCCGGCTAAAAGTCTTTGGAGACCAAGGGATTGTGGGATTAAAGGGCTGGTTTAGGATGCCGGTGCCGTAGCTAAGCTTTAGGAAAACATCATCCCTTTAGTGACACACAGGTGAGTGCTGAGGGATGAAATGACACAAAGTCTCAGATTCCTTTCAAAATGATCCCAGGGAGGAGGCTGAAGTGGGTGCTGGAAACAGGGCTGGTGTGTGCATCTCGATGATCTTTGTAGGCACGTCAGGGCTTATGCTTGACATTTCCAACCACAAAATGCTAGCAGTAGGAGCTCCCACTGTGGCTCAGTGTGTTAAGGACCCCACGTAGTTTCCAGGAGCATGTAGGCTCGATTCCTGGCCTCAGTCAATGAGTTAAGGATCCCGCATTGCCACAAGCTGTGGTGTAGGTCACAGATGTGGCTCGGATCTGGTGTTGCTAAGGCTGTGACATAGGCCTGCAGCTCCAATTCGACCCCTAGCCTGAGAACTTCCATATAGCACAAGTGCGGCCCTTAAAAAAAAAAAAAAAAATGCTAACAACGTACACACAGCAAAGCACACAAAAGCTGGGTTTCAAACACTAGTATCCAACCCCAGGATTAACCCCTGTTCACATTAGGTCATTTTCCTTGGTTTGTTTACGTTTCATTGAAGTCGAGTCGATTTACAGTGGTGTGTTGATTTCTGCTGTACGACAGAGGGACGGAGTTATTCATATACACACATCTGTTCTTTTTCAGATGCTTTTCCTGTGTAGGTCATCACAGGATGTTGAGTAGGTCCCTGTGGACCAGCCGTTTCACATACCGTAGTGTGCCAATGACTTTGGTTTTAATTTTTTAAATTTTAACATTAACTCCCAAGACCGTAGTTTTGGAGACAGTGGGGCCAAGACCCCAGGAGAGCATTCCTCTGGTCGTGGTCAGCATCTCATTTGAGCCAGCCTTGTTTTTCCTAAGATTTTGTAAGATTTCACACGTAGCTTCTTCTCCCAGCTACCACCTCCCCAGATGACTTGACTACAATGAATGCCACACGAATCGGTTTACTGGGCTTCATTTCCAGATTGGCACCTGTCCACGAAGCCAGTTCAGACAAGGCATGGAGCAGGGTGGGTCTCCAGTCTCCATCACGCTCTCCCCAGGCTCTCCTGGATTCCCTGCTGCTGTGATGGTTTCTTCCGTGCAGCAGTCTGCTCGGGCTGCACAACGAAACACCGCAGATGGGGCAGGGAGGGAGGGGCGGCCCTAAGTCTCACAGATTTTCCTCACAGGGTTCTGGAGGCTGGAGATCTAAGGTCAAGGGGTCTGCTGGCAGGTGCATCCTCCCGAGGCCTCTCCTCTTGTCTTGTAGAGGCCAACTTCTCCCCATGTCCCATGTCCTCACCTGGTCATCCCTCCGTGAGTGTCTGTGACCACATCTCCTCTAATGAGGTCACCAGTCCTATTGTATTAGGGCCTCGTTTTACCGTAATGACCTCATTTTACTGTAATGACCTCTCCAAAGATTTCCCCCCCGCCCCAGTCTCCAAATACAGTCACATCCTGAGTTCCTAGGAGTTAGGATTTCAGCACGTAGATTTGGGGGGGACACAACGCAGCCCATAGTACTTGGGTACACCCAGGTGCTTCTCCCCCCAATGACGGCCACATTCATCGTTGACCAGGTAAATGATATTTCCTCATCTACTTCTCAAGAGCTCATTTTTTTTTGGCAAAGCCTCTTCATTTTTAGGAGGTTTAAGGGAGAAAAAAAAAAAATAGAAAAACCAAACCACCTTCAATCTCCATGTTTGACTACAGTCCAATCTCATTAATTCAGGCTTTTACTCCAGGAGAGTGTGCCGGGTTGGTGAAGGCTTTCAACTGAAGTTTACTTCAAAAGTTTCCTTGTAACTAATTGCTCTACCCTTGCCAGGCTGTGAAAACCTGTTTTAATAAATAGGTAAGAATCATTTGCAATTAATAGTATCGTTGGAGCACCAAGAGTATGTGAATGTTCCAGACTAATTATTCCCCTGATCCGTTACCCCACCCCCCAGCTTTTCTCCCGTCTTCCTCCATACACTGGATTTAGTGCACCTGGCGGGATGAAGGTAGACCCCACATCCAAAGTGCGATCAAAAGGACAGCGAGGAGGTGGACTCCTAAACGTCACGCTTTGATTTTCTCCCTCACGCCGGGGATCTAACCGCCTTCGAGGGAGCCTCGGAGAGCAGAACTCCAGATAACAACGTCACGTGCAAATCGGGATGCAAAAACAGATTGTGGCATAATTAATTTATCACCTCCCTTTGAGATAAAATAAAAGGGAGAACAATCGGGCGGCAGTAACTCAGAAAATATTTTCTTCCTTTAAGTTAATGGGCCCCATGGTTTTAGACGGAGCCATAGCAAACTCTCCCAGGTTTTGCTTGCTTTTAAATGAGGTTATCAACTCCCAGCGCGGCAATTGAAAGCGCCAGCAAAGCTCCTACGTGGTGCTACGGAAGCACTTAATTTTCATTAAAAAGATGACATTGCGAGCAATTATCAAGGACGATCCACACCCCTGGGTATTTATATTCATAAGGACAGATTGGGATGGAGAGATGCAGCCGTTACCAGATCAGCGTCTCTCCTCCCCCGTAAGCTCTGCCGCGGGCTGGTCAGCTCCAGTCTCTCCACTTGGGGCCCTCGTGTGGGCCCTGGTGGCCACGTGTCCACCCCACGCACACCCACCAGGCCGATGTTTAATCCCTGGGGCACGACGCCAAGAGCTTCTCATTATGAACTTATTTCCTCCACTTACAACCTGCTTAACACATGTCGCTGGATTGGAAGACAACTCGATTCAGCCCTCTGTTACTTTCCAGCCCCGTCATTCCCACACCCGTGAGGTTTAAGGCCACTGGTAACAACAGCCCGGATGCCAGATCCCCTACAGCAAGCCAGCCACCCTGAAAAGAGCGTTCCTGGATCTGACCCTCCTCACAACCGGGAGCTGCCCCACCCCCACAGACAATGGCAAAGTCGAGGGTCAGAGGAGGAAAGATGATGTGTCCAAGGTCTCTTAGCTAGAAAGCGGAGGGCCAGGATTTGAACCTGGGTCCATCCCTGCCCAAAGCTCATCTTCCCTCTGCTGTACCAGGGGGCGCCTCCCAGGTGATCCTGCCAATGAGGCTCAGGGGCACGCCAGGCCCAGTGCATGCGAGGTGGGGGGGTGAGCTCTGGTCTCCCAGGTTGTCACTTAGGCCCACCCAGAAGGAGAGGAGGGGACGGGGCTGGACTCGAGCTGCTGAGACAGGCAGCTTCTGCTCCAGAGTAAGCACGGAGCATGTACCTTAATCATCTCTGCTCTGGAGACAGAGCAACAGTGGGTAAAATGTAAGAAGGGGAAGGAAGAGAGATGTAGCTGGGCTAAAACCCGTGAACCGTGGAGGAACAGCTCCATGGGCCAGAAAAGGGACCGAAGCACAGACACTGCAGAGCCAAGCCCTGGGCCGGCGGACTCCAGGCCCCAGGGGAGGTGGAAGTCCAGCCCTGGGAAGGAATGGGACTCAATGTTCTCTGCGGAACACAGGACATGAGACCCAGGCCACTGCTGTGCCCCAGGGCATTAGCGAGCAGGGAGAAAAAGGATGCAGGAAGCCAGGACACAGCCTTGCCACCCAGAACCCAGGGTCTGAAACGTCTCCCCAAATGCTGGGGGATGGGAGCCCTGGATGCTATCCCAAGAACTGGTTCTGAACCTGCTCCACGAGTGGAGTCCCATAACTCAGAGGCGTCAAAGCCAAAGAAAACCAAAGACCTCCAATGCAGAGCGGATGTGGAGATGGAAATCTAAAGCTTAAAAGCCCACAAAGGACAGCCAACCACAGCACAGATTCCCAGTAGACGAAATTAACTTTATGGGACCATCTGCAAAGATTCAAACAAATCGGCCTAATGGGGACAAAGAGAGAAATGAAAGAATAGCTCCCAGTTTTAAAGAAGAAATTGAGAGAGAAAAATCTGAATGACCCCTGGGGACAGGAGTGCAGGTGCCGTGTCCCCTCACAAGCCACTGTGGGTTGCCCGGCCAGGTGCCAAGCTGAGTGGATGCTCACCCTTGAGGACTGTGCATTTCAGAGTGGGGGCCAGTTAGACGGTGACATTGGAGCAAAAACTGGCTGGCAGAGGAATGAACTGTGCAGATTCCAGCAGAAGGGGGCACAGGGCATGCCTGGTGAGGTTGAGGAGCTTCCGGGAGGCCATGGCTGGAGCGATGGGGAAGGTGGAAAGACACGACCTCAGGGAATAATGGGGGTCAGATCGCAGGGCCTTGTAAACCCAGGGTACGGCTCTGACCTTTACTGGGTGCAAAACGAGGCCCTGGAGGCCCCCAGTGGAGACGTGTTAACAGCGTCATAAAACACAAGGTGCTGAAACCAGACCTCAGAAGCAGGAAGACCCAGGATGCTCCACAAGGCAGGAGGCGCCAGCCCGGAGGTGGTGAAAAGAGCTGATGGCAGACACGGTCTGGAAGCTGGCGGACCGAGTGCCCTGTGTGAAGGCGAGGGGCACAGGACGCCAGGCGACAGTCTGCAGAGCTGGGCGGGCTGAGTTGCTCTGAATCAAATGGGGACGGTCCGATCCATGTAGATCAGGAGCCTCGAGGAGCATGTGCTGTTGACCTAATAATTCCACTTAAAGGCATTTATTGTAAGGGAATTATCATAAACTCAGGAAAATATCACAAATTTGGCTCATTAAAATGTTACTTACAATAAAAAAAAAAAAAAAAAAAGGAAGCAGCCTACGAATCCAGCAGTAGGAGAAGTCAGGTCACAGACAGGAGACTCTGGGCCTAATCAGTCAGTCAGCCACTCCTGCCTCCCATCTCCCACTTCAAAGGTGAAAAGACCAGGCACTCACTTCCCCAGCCCCTTTTGAGCACAGGGGTAGCCAGGTGACCTGTTTATAACAGAGAAGCCATGAGTGAATGCCTGGTCGTGAGTTTCTGGGGGAGACTGTCCCTCCCTGCTATAAGATCAGACATAAAAGGAACACACATGGGGTCTAGTCCTTTGCCTTTTTTTTTTTTTTTTCCTGCCAGGACACCAGTGCATTGCCTGGAGCTGTGGCAGCTTTTTTGGGACCATAAGGCAATGAGCATAGCAGAAGAGGGTGGCAGGAGGTGAGGGGCAACATTTTAAAAAAGCCAAGAAGAGGGAGTTCCCATTGTGGCACAGCAGAAATGAATCTGGCTAGGAACCATGAGGTTGCAGGTTCAGTCTCTGGCCTTGCTCAGGTGGTTAAGGATCTGCATTGCCCTGAGCTGCGGTATAGATCGCAGTCGTGGCTCGGATCCCGCATGGCTGTGGCTCTGGTGTAGGTCAGCAGCTACAGCTCTGATTCGACCCCTAGCTTGGGAATTTCCATGTGCCTCAAATGCGGCCCTAAAAAGCAAAAAAAAAAAAAAAAAAAAAAAAAAAAAAGAAGAAAGCCAGACAGACCCTGGGCCTTTGGCAGAATCAAGCATCAGAATTGACTCCAGCCATTGTCAGCCTCCAGACTTCTCTTTGGGAGAAAATGATTCCCTGTTGTCAAGCCACAGTGGGTTGTGTTCTCTAATATTTGTTATTTTTATTTCTGAGTCACCACCTGTCCTGAGCTGGTTCTCATGCCGGGTCTGTGGTGGCCTGAGGGAGGGAGAGGATTAACTCCCCTCAGGACAGTTTGGGCACAGAGTCAAGCCTCTGCCATCAGAGGGGAGCCTCCCTGAGCTGCCCACACCAGCCAGTGCTGGGAACGGGGCCCTCAGGGCAAAGCAGGGTGCAGTCTCCACCCCCAGCTTTCCCTTGACGGCTGGGCTCAGTGCCAGGGCGCTGACTCCCCAGAGCAACTCAGGGACGTGGGCACTGCACTTGCCCCATTTCACAGACAGGAAGACAGAAGTTCAAGGGCTGAATGCCCCACTCCAGGGCACAACTGCATGGAAATGGGGCTGGGCCTAAACCTGGGGTGTCTGAAGCCCAGCCCCGGTTGCACTTCCTCCCCCAAGACCTGTTTCCCTGCAAACTCTGGAAGATCCAGGCCCACGGTCAAGTGTGGCCTCTCTACATCCCAACGGGACAGGCCAGGGGGCGCTTGCAGCCTCCTAGTGGACACCAGGGAGCAGGAGCTGGCAGCACCTCTGCCTGTGCCCAGCAGAAGAAGTGGCTAGGCAGGTGCGCAGGTGGGCAGAGGGGGCTCTTACTGAAGACCAGCTTCTGGAAACACAATGGGTCCTGGAGCAGCAGGGGAGCAAACCAGGACAGCTCTAACTGGACTGCCCGCTGCACATTCAGAGCCTGGCCCACAACAGGGGCCAAAGAAACACACAGCCAGGGCCGCCTGAGGAACGAGAAATGGGTCATGACTACTCAGGTGGCCCCAAAGGACACCCACAGGGAGTTCAAGTCGTGAGAATTAACTGTAACGTATGGCATACACATGGGAGGGGATATTATCTAGCCACAGAAATCTGATTTTCCAGAGTATTTGAAGATATGGGAAAATACGTATTGATAGCATAAGGGGCAGATAAAAATCAAGATCCAGGAATTCCCATCGTGGCGCAGTGGTTAACGAATCCGACTAGGAACCATGAGGTTGCGGGTTCGGTCCCCGGCCTTGCCCAGTGGGTTAAGGATCCGGTGGTGCCGTGAGCTGTGGTGTAGTCTGCAGACGCGGCTCGGATCCCACATTGCTATGGCTGTGGAGGCCAGCAGCTACAGCTCCGATTAGACCCCTAGCCTGGGAACCTCCATATGCCTCGGGAACGGCCCTAGAAAAGGCAAAAAGACAAAAAAAAAAAAAAAAAAAAAAAAAAAAAAAAAAATCGGGATCCAAACCGAAGTGTCCACTCTCACTTCCATGTGGTGATATTTCAAGTTAATATTTGCAGAAGGAGACGCAGGAGATGAAAATTAGCAGCCAGCCCTCAAGACCCCCTGGAGGGAGGGCCGATTCCAGGTCTATGATTTACACTCCTCTCCACTTTCTAAGTCTCTGCAGTAATTATTCACAATTCACAATTCACATATTATTCATATTATTCATAATTTACAATTAGAAGGAAGTTATTGCCTGGGAGGTCCCACTGTGGCTCAGTGGGTTAAGAACCCAACTCATATCCTTGAGGATGCAGGTTCGATCCCTGGCCTCGCTCAGTGGGTTAAAGATCCAGCGTTGCTGTGGCTGTGGTGTAGGCTGGCAGCTGCAGCTCCACTTCAACCTCTAGCCTGGGAACTTCCATATGCCACAGGTTCAGCCCTAAAAAGACCAAAAAAAAAAAAAAAAAAAAAAAGGAAGGAAATTATTGCCAAGGGTGCCGGGGGCTGGCCCAGATGGCCAGTGAGGCTTCGTTCCTGGACACCTTTCCTCCATCCTCTGGGCACGCTGGTGACACCTGGAGACGTTTCTAGCCTGTGTCCCCCATCTTGGCACTTTGCCAATCGTAACTGACATCACTGCCCCAGAAACCCGCTCTCCCCTTGGCCTCTCCTTCCTCCCAGGACAGACGCGCTCCCACCACGGGCTCCAAGGGGAGCTGAGCAGCTGGCGTCAGGACCACTCTCCCCTGTGCACTCTAGAATTCAGCAGCTATGCCTTGGGACCTGCCGCTTCAGGGAATAATTTTAATTGAAGTGATAATGATGAAATTTCTTCTCCCCTAGGACGGTGGGTGCCTTGTAAACACTGCATCTCCTTGCCTGGTGGCTGGCCCACAGAACACCATGGGACACAGGTCCTGGCTCACGGGACCCTCTGTGCCCGGCCCCATGCAGACCCCGGCTTGTGGGCAGAAGGAAGGCTGTCTGGCTGCAGGGTGCCTCACAGTGGCTGCAGGAGTCACCGCCTGAATCCTAACACGGGTGCAGAATCCACTCTCCATGGAAACCAGGCAGGTGGGTCCCCCTCCCAGACACCCAGCCACGGGGGTCCTTCTGGGGGGAAATTGGTGACCGGCACCACCTCTCCAGAGGGGCTGGAGGACAGAAAGGACAGGAGGGCAAGGGCAGCCAACAGAGCCCCTGCCCCAGCCTCTGCCTCCAGGGCCTCCAGGCCCAAAGCCAGCGGGAGGCCGGGTGGGCAGGGCCAGGAGCAAAAGCAGAGATGCTGAGGCGGGCCACTTCCACCAGGGCCGTCCCAACGGAGATTAGGAAACTGCTCTGGGAAAACCTCACTGGTCTCCTGAGATTGTGAGTCCCCCGGATGCACCACGTAGTGATGGGCCTTCAGCTCAGACTTCCCTGGAGTGAGCAGCCTTCATGGGGGCTGGGGCACCCTGAGCAGGCACAGGGTGGGGCAGGGGTGTCCCCTGTGGCAGTGCCTTCTGAGCACCTCAGCCCCATTGGAAGAGGGCCTCCAGGGCAGGCTTTGGATGCTTGTCTACAAGACTTTTTTCTTTTTACGGCCACACCCGAGGGGTGTGGACGTTCCGGGGCCAAGGGTCAAATCAGAGCTGTAGCTGCCAGCCTACACCACGGCCATGGTAACACCGGCTCCCAGCCACATCTACAACTTACATTGCAGCTCACGGCAACACTGGATCCTTAACCCACTGAGCGAGGCCAGGGATTGAACCTGCATCCTCACAGAGACAATGTCAGGTCCTTAATGCACTGAGCCACAATGGGAACTCCTTGTCTACAAGATTTAAGGCCCTTCAAACCTGGCCAGCCAAGAAGAAAACATGAAGCCCTGCCCGCACTGCCCAGCCTCCCTACCTCACCCCAGTTGCCACCCCAACCTGGCTGGGCTGAACCTGCTGGGGTAGAGGGTGCTGGGGGGTCCTGCAGCTGGCAAGGAGGGAGACATCCCAGTACAGGTGATTTGTCCCATGAGTCTGGGTCCAAGGTGGCCCTCCCTTGCCTAAGCCTAAGCTGGCAGCCTTGCCCAAGGCTTGTCAACTGGGAGCTCCAGGCTGGATCCTGGCCTGTGTCTGGGTTTCCCCACTGGAAGGAATAACCGCATTTAAAGCCCCTGTACAGGTCCTGGCCTGGGAAGCTTGAGCCACACAGGTGACAATCACAGCCTGAGGCCACGCATCCAGCAGAGGTAAACAAGGCCGTGTGGGGCTGGGCACCAGGGTGGGTGCTGCAGGCTGCCAGGCTCTGTGCCAGGCCCCAGGGGCCAGAACCCGCACCTACCCTGCCCTCAAGCCCCCGGGCTCCTTTGTCCCCTTCCCGGGACCCTGCTCAGAGCCCAGGAGCAGGGCTGCCAAAGATGGCTCTTGTTCTGGCCAAAGGATTAGGGGAGGTGGCCTCCCACGGTCATGGGCCATCGGAGGAGCGATGCTTGTGGACAGGGGTGTTGCACTGTTCCCAAATAGACCCCCACGATGCCCACTGCAGCAGGTTTGGGGCCAGAGATGGGCTTTTGTTTTGTCACCAGCGATGATGAGATTGTGGCCCTGGTAGGGTCACTTCTCGGCGCCTCAGTTACTGCCTGTGGAACCGTGCTGGATGAACAGAGGCTCAGCCCCCTCCAGCCCAACCCTGCAAGCTGGACCCACTGCGCGGGAGGGGGCAGGGCACCCTCCTGGGGTTCAAGGACAAATGCAGCAAGAAAGCGAGACCCCGGACTGTGGCAGAATCCCTTTCAGTCCCCTGTGAAGATGAGTGTTCATGGCATCCTGGGCGCCACTGGCCCCTCCCGCCCCTCAGCGCAGCCATGCTGTGCCCGTGAGGCCAGGCACTAATTCACAGGAGACCTGGGGGCCGCCACTCCCTCCAGGGAGTCCATCACGGCCTGTCAGGGCGCCTCGCCTGCGGCGTGCACTGCATCAGGTGCAAAGGAGACAAGGACCCCACCCCAGAGCTGCACCACCAGGGGTCCCCAGAGCTGGAGATGCCACCTGGACCCTATCCCCCAAGCCTATCCCCCCAGCCACCCCCACCTTGGCCCCCCAGCTGTTTCCAACACTGGGTCGGAGTCCCTGGGGACAGGGCTGTAGACTCGGGGCCCCGCACACACAGAATCCCGGCTGCCTGGGCCAGCCCCAGCCCTGCCATCACACCCACATGATTCGGGCCAGGGGCCAGCCCTCCACGCCTCAGTTTCTCCACCTGCAGGATGGGGGCGATGAAGGAGGCACCAGTCCCTCGGTTGTCATGAGTCAATATCCGGCAAGTGTTTAGCACCAGGGGTTACGGCCCAAATGCATTCCCCCACATCCATACGTGGGGGCCCTGTCCCCCCAAGATGGTGGTGTTTGGAGGCAGGGCCCTCGGGAGATGCAGAAGTAGGTGACTCGTGAAGGAGGGACCTAGGATGTAACACTGCATCACTGTCTAGCCTCACCTCCCTGGCCCCTCCCCCCGGACAGGCCTGGACCTACAGGGCCAACAATCCCTCAGTGACAAAGGAACAAGACTGTCCCTGCCTCTGACTTTGCGCATGAATCCAGCATCGCAATGACCTGGAGTTTTTCCAAGAGCTGCTGTGAGTGACAGGGGAGAAAACACAGACATAATTCTGCGGCTGTTTGTGCTGCCCGAGGAGGGAGGAGGGTAGACCTGCAGAGAGGGGAGAGCCCGCCTCAGCCAGGCCCAGCTCGGGCCACCGTCGTGGGAGCCCAGAGGTGTGAGAGCTGAGACGGCAGAGGAGGTGGGATGGGTCAGAAACAGGGAGCCCCCTTTCTAAGGGGAGGCTGCCGATTCCCAAGGCATCTCTCCCTGTTTTTCTCCTTAACCCTCCGCACAAGCTCGGAGGCGGCAGCGAGAATGTCCCCATTTCACAGAAGGGGAAACCGAGGCTACGGGGAGTCACGTGTCCCATCCAGGAATCCAGAGACCGCCTGGAGTCTTTTCTCTCTGGTGGGCACAAGACTTTCTGTCAGGCCTCCAACTGGTGTGTGTGGCTACAGCTTTGCTCTGTGCCCAGAGAGGTACCATGGGACGGCTCTGCAGGTCTGGGGATTGGGCCACGAAATGGGCTTTACGGGGAGTGGAGGGAGGGCTCTGGAGGGCTTGTCCACAGTCCATACCGCTTCCAGAATGTCACCACCAGTCGGCACGTCTCGGGACATGGTCCGAGAGATGCTGGACTTTCCCTCAAGGGCAGAAGGCAAGGTGGGCTCTGGTTTCTGCTCTGGATCCCAAAGCCCCAGCCGTCTGCAAGTCACATGGCCACTGGTGTGGTGCCTGACCCCAGCCAGGCAGCCCACCTTCAGCCAGGGGTCCGTACACTCTGAGCCTCCCTGAGGCTCTGCTGAGGCTCCTCGGAGATCCCAGGGGGAGGAGGTGTCTTGCCACAGGCAGGAAGAGAATCTGTGGTCTCCAGGGACATGGGGCAGGCGGGGAGCACAGGTGGGAGACCAGCCCCACATGGCCCCAACTAAACTCCCTCCCTCCCTGCAAGGGAGCTGGGCAGGTAGTGTCCTTCCAGAAGCTTCCAGTACCAGGTGCTTCTGAGCCCAAGGAGGCAGGTAGAGGCAGGCACGCAGGAGCCCAGCGCGTGCACTCAAAGCCAGCCTGAGCATCCCAGGGCTGGACAAGAACCAGCAGAGTCTGCAACAGCCGAGAACAGGCTCCGCTCCTACCCCGTGTTGAAGGGGACCTGTCCTCCAGGGCTTCAGTCAGGGGTCCCTGTCCCAGGAAAGTAGAAAATTGATCTGCGACTCTCTGCCGGGTCAGGACCCACCACTGCAGAGAAGGAAGGGACCAGCCCACCTCGCCCCAGGTGACCAAGGACTAGACAGATGCTGGGGTCCTTAACCCCAGTCCACACCCCTTTCCTCTCCTCCTCCTGCTCCGTCTACACCAGGCCTAGTCAAGACCCCAAAGTAGGAGTGAACGCCCAGATCCACACCATCTATTTCCCTAGTAATTCCTTCCACGGATGTCACCGGATGCTCCATGACAGGTGATAAAGATACAGTGCAACTGAAACTGACGGTATTAATGGGCTGAACCTAGCCAGAACACAGATTGGGACTTGAAGCCAGGTGCCAGAACTCAAACCTGGCCTAAACCCAGATTGGGACTTGAACACACATTTTCACTCACCCTGTGTCTGGACTCACTGAGGTTCAGATTCTTTATGCCTCTGCGCAGAAAGAATTCAGCAAGAGACAAAGTGATAGGCAAGAAATAGATTTATTAGGATAGGACGCTTGTGAGAGATGCAAGCAGGCAGACAAGAAAGCTCTGCCCCAAGGATCCAGGGGGCTACAGTTTTCATCAGCCAAGGAGAGTGGGGGTCAGAAAAGACCACCTCTTTTTTGCTGGGAGTAGTAGCTCTTCCTCGGCATCTGGCGTCCGGTAAGGTGTGTCTTCAAATCCGCAGAAGGGCGGGTCCTCGAACTCTTGCCCTTGGTCTGAATCTGAATGCAGGTCTCGTCCCACCCCCACCCAATGACCTGAGGCAATTCTCAAGGCTCCACTAATGAAGCAAGCCTGCCTCCTGTGGATGGCTTTTTTGAGCAATTTACTTACAGTGATCTCCCAATGTCCGCTGTTTCCCTCGTTATCTGTGGTCCTTTATTGGGACTTCAAAAATGACCTGTGTCTGCTCCGTCCCTATCACTACCACTTCGAAGGAAAAAAAAGATTTGTTAAAATTTTCTTATATCTGTTTTTGGCTCAAGAAGCAGCATGCTTACAAAGTTGTGTTAATTTCAGGCACACATCAAAGTAAATCCATATATACATACACACACATCTCCATTCCTTTTCAAATTCCTTTCCCATGTAGGTTACCGCTGGGTACTGAGTAAATTTCCCTGTGCTATACAGTAGGTCCCCCTCACCTGTCTATTCTATATATAGTAGTGTGTACAGATCAAGTCCAATCTCCTAATTTATCCCTCTCACCAACTATATTCCTGTAAAATTTTTTTTTAAAAATGAAAAAACAAAATTGGGGATCCTGTGGAAAATGAGGTCTAGCCCTCACTGTCTAGAGGAAAAGTGTTCCTTAAAACACTACTAAAATCAACAAAATGTCAGGGTCTAGTTAGAAATAATACATACACAGTGCTGGAAACTCAAAAAATAAAAATTGCATGAAACATAAAAAAGAAAAGAAGTAGCACACTGCACTGAATTTCTATCAACACCCAGAACAAAAGAGAACTTCAGGCTGTTAGCCCAAGCGAATGGACCTTTGGCCAAGGGACCTTCCAGGCCCTGAGGCCTGGGCCGTGAATTTAGACTGAGTGCCCCTGTGATAGGGATGGAGTAGGCACAGGTAGTTTTAGAAGTCCGAGTTAAGGACCACAGACGATGAGGGAAACTAAAGGGACATTGGGAGGTCACTCTAAGTAAATAAATTGCTCAAAAAAGCCTTCGCACTAGGCAGGCTTGCTTGACTGGTGGAAGTGTGAGAATTGCCTCAGGTCCTTGGGTGGGGGGGGGGGGATGAGACGCATTCAGATTCAGACCAAGGGCAAGAGTTCGAGGACAGCCCTTCTGTGGATTTGAAGACACACCTTACCGGATACACACCTTACTGGATGCCAAGGCGGGCTTTTCCAAGGCCCCCTCCCCTTGGATGTTAGACCTGTAGCCCACCCAGCTTGCATCTCTCACAAGCGTCCTATCCTAATAAATCTATTTCTTGCCTATCGCTTTGTCTCTCACTGAATTCCTTCTGCATGGAGACATGAAGAACCTGAACCTCAGTGAGTCCAGACACAGGGTGAGAGATTCTAATTTAAAACCGTGGGTTCAAGTCCCAATCTGGGTTTAGGCCAGGTTCGAGTCCCAGCATGTGGATTTAAGTCCCAGTCTGGGTTCAGGCCGTTAGTGCTGCTGGTTTCATCTGGACTCACATCTCAGGGGGGTCCTTTGGGGTTACCAGGAGGCACACCCCCACTCTGGGGCCTGAGGGGTCTCTGGGGGCAGCAGAAGTCACAGGATGCTTCCTGGAGAGGAACTTCCAGCCTCCAGCTGGAGCTTGTGCGTTAAGGAAAACTGGATGGGGTAGCAGGTGAGGTGGGTTGTTGTATTTGTTGCTGTTGCTAGTGGAACGAATACCCGACACTTGGTGATCTGAAACAAAACAAGCATGTGGCCTTTCAGGGCCAGGGGTCAGAAGTCTAACCCAGGCCTCACTGGGCTAAAATCGAGATGTGGGCAGGGCCACCTTCTTTCCAGAGGCTCTGTTTTCTTGCCTTCTCCAGCTCCTAGAGGCTGCCTGCCTTCCTCGGCATGTGGCCCTGCTGCGGAAAGTCAGCCTCCGCCCACGGGTGCCAAATAGAAACACAGAGTCTGGGGTGAAGGAGGAGAAAACAGCTTTATTGCTTTGCCAGGCAAAGGAGGTCCCAGCAGCCTAAGGTCCTAAAGACTGTTCCCCTCCTATGGGGGCGAAGAGGAAGTGGTTTTACAGTTTGGGAGTAGAAAACAGGGCCGCAGATAAGGGTGGAGGAGACGCAGGTTTTCCTTCTTCAAAGCTGGTGTTTAGTGGCTCCAGGACTGGTTCTGGGGGTCCTCCTTGCTGGTTTTCATTTGTTGGGGGTTTTAGTTCTGCAGAAGCACTCAGAGATATTGTTATGTATATTTCTGGAAGAGGGACCAGGCCCGGCCCCAAGCCTGTCCTATCGTTTCTTGTTGCCCTGGCTCCTTCTCTGTGCTCTCTGCTGCCCTCCCTTCCCTGATTAGCAGCTGTTGAACTCAGGGAAGATCATGGAGGATGCGTGAGGCCTCTTTGCTAAAAACAAGCAGTGGGGGACACGGAAGGGCTTTTGTGCCCAGGAGCCCCACAGGACCGTGCCCCGTTTCAGCCCCTTCTCCATCCTCAAAGCCAGTAACTAACGGGAGGTTGAGTCCTTCCCACATGGCATCACTCTGACCTCCTCCCCTGCCCTTTGATGACCTTGGACCCACCTGAAAAACCCAGGATCGTCTCCCCACCTCAAGGTCAGATGACTGGCAACCTTAGTCCCATCCAAAACCCTTAAGCCCCATTTTCATGTAAGGTCACAACTTCACAGGCTCCAGAGATTAGGTCACTGACATCTTTGGGAGAGGAGCTCATTGTTACAGGTGTGTTACAGGTGCAGCAGGTGAGTTACAGGTGTAGCAGGTGTGTTACAGGTGTGTTACAGGTGCAGCAGGTGTGTTACAGTTATAGCGGGTATAGCGGGTGTGTTACGGGTATAGCATGTGTGTTACAGGTACAGCAGATGTGTTACAGGTACAGCAGATGTTATAGGTGTAGCAGGTGTGTTACAGGTACAGCAGGTGTTACAGGTGTAGCAGGTGTGTTACAGGTGCAGCAGGCATGTTGCAGGTGCAGTAGGTGTCCATACCCAGCAGCCGGAGGAAGGACACTGGGTGCCTCATGAACTCCTTATAAACTGGGCCAGTGTCTTCTGGGTCTTGGGAATTTCCCCAAGCTGAGAGAATGATATTATAAAAACAAGAAGATACTCATCTAGCATCCTGGTTCACAGTGGGATTCCAAATATATCACTTTACATGTGTATAACAAAAAGTAATAATAAAAACAATAATAACAAGGGTTCACCCTGGGCCAGGCACTGTCCCCAGCATCTTTGCCAGGCTGTCCACCAGTGAGCCCTAGAGATGACGTCGGAGTGACTGGACAGCAGGTGAGAGGCCCAAGTCACCTCCGGGAAGGACAAACATCAGATTTTTCCCTAAAAATAAACTTAGCTGGGGGGCCTGAGCCAGAGGGAGAGCGATGGGGCCAGATACTTGCATTCGACTGAAGCGATAATAAATTTTAATAAAATCCAGCCTTTCCCCTTAAGGTTGACGGGGTGTCAAGTGGCCGTACCCAGGCTCTGATTACTGTGTTTCGTAAAAGCTGGCAAACCGTAAAAGGCATCATGTGTCCTGGATTTCAGTTCCGTAAGGAGATCAAGGGCCGATACCCACCTTTGCTGGCTTCCATGAAGGGCCGTTACAGCCCTCATTCTGTTTCCGTGGGCTAGGCTCTTGCTGCAGTTTGATCCTGCATCCTCCTTGGATTCAGAACAAGCCAGGTGTTTTCAGATGCTGAGCTCGGCTGGGCAGGGAGCTGGGGGACCAGCCTGCACAGCAGTGATGGGACACAGAGCTCACAGGTTTCTCCCGTCCTGCATCAGGAAAGAAGCATCAGGCGCTGTGGACCCACGAAGGGAGGTCACGAGTGGGTCCTGCACTGCCCAGCCGACTATCAGTAACAGCTGATGTTCACTGAGCTTGTAGCGCGTGTGCCCCCCCGTTATGTCATATAATCCTCCCAGCAGCTGAGGGACAAGGGATCTCGATTATCACCACGTTCCTTTCACCTAAGGTGAGACTCACAACGAAACAGTCAAGGTTAAGATCTGAATTCAATCTTGATGTCTAGTCCTCTGGATGTAGGTCTGCCCACTCTGCTGAGAACCCCGACTTGGCTGAAAGGGGCAGCTGTCCAGTGGGACACTTCTTCTTTATTGGGTTTCAGAGCGTTTTGCAGGGGAAGTGTTTGACCCTTCTATTGACTCATTCAATAAATATTCATTGAGCACCTACTGTGCACCGTGCATCCCTCTGGTTCTGGGGGACAGAATGGCAAATAGGACAGACAGTTGCCCTCGCGGGGCTGACGTGCACAGTTACGCCACTTATCGTTTAGCTCCAAGGCTCAGAGAGGGGTGGCAGCCTCCCCACGTCACACGGCTAGTAACTCTGAGCACCGCAGTTAAACCTGGTCTCTGTGGCTCCTCAGCTCAGATCCTTAAGCCTCTTCCCCTCCAACCCCATCTCCCATCATCGAAATAAATATTTGGAGCCTTTCCGCTGAGCTCAGAACGGCACCTGCTCGCCATTTGACCTCATCACACCCGGTAAGGCAGGCATTTTATAAGGAGACTGAGAATTAGGCAGGTTAAATGCCAACCTGAAATCACACAGCCCAGAGGGGACAGCGGGGATGGGAGCGGGTCACAGGACTGTGAATTCTGCGGGATCTGCCGAGCGAGTGTGCCTTGTTCTAGGCCCCGCTGGCACAAGTGGAATTCAGAGGAGGCCTAGTGCCCTGGGAGTCATTCATTAACTTAGGCAGAACATGGAAGGGACAGGGCTGGGGTCAAGCCTCAGATGCCCCCTGAGACGTGGGGTAACTTAACCTCTCTGGACCTCAGTGTTACTGTTTGTAATGCAGGGCAATGATACTCGCTCCATGTGAAGATAAGCTAAGAATACAGACGTAAGGTGGAGAATTACCCGCAGTGCCTGGCAGGACCCAAACCTTCCCCCAAATACAGCTCTTCCTTCCTAAGGGAAGAAGCAGAAAAGTCAGGTTCTGTTCAGAAAAAAAAAAAAAAAAAAAAAAAAAAGGATCTAAAACTCCCAGGCCATGGCTCTGTGGCCGTTCAGTAAGTGAGCAGGCCCTGAACCACCATCGCCAGCCTCAAACACCAACCAAAGCTGAGCCTGGAGTAGCGCTGAGCAAATGTCTAGGCCCTGGGCAGCTTGAAGGAAGACATCCGGCCAACACTCCAAGCTGGAAGGGAGCCCAGGACCCGAGGTAGGCAGAAAACCCAGTGTGATGTGGGGTCCTGGGAGTACCAGCCTTTTCCTGCAGTTCCCTCCTCCAAAAGCATGGAGGTGGAACCTTCCAGAATGGCCGTGCAGGTCGAATGCGATAAAGCACCCCTCCGCCTGGTGTCCGAGGAACCACCACCCGGCGTGACCTCACGTCCAATAGTAGGGGAGTGGTTCAACCATAACATAACCGTAAAATGAAAAGCTCACCTGCGTTAAATATAAAGGATTCGGCCCCTGACGAGTACATTTTTACGACTGTGCTTTATGTTACGAGATGGGCCTGCGTCTGAGAATCTGTATAACAGACGTGCACCCTTTGTGATGAGCCCAGAAGGTCGAGGCTCCCAGCACAGCCAAGGACCTTTTGCTTACCCAGGCAGCCCTCGCCAGCCTAGATCGTGTTCGTCCCTCTTTTTTCTTGCGCTGCTTCCACATGGTATGTGTTCTACACAATCCGCTGTTTAACTTTCCAGGCTGCACATTTAGCAAGGATGGACAGCATCTGTAGGTTCTTCCGACTTGCTTTTATGGCCCATCTTGTTATCCATCCTTCTGTGCACACGTCACTCTGTCTCCTCCTCCCTCCGTATCAGGATACTGTGCTATTCTGGATGGGGCTTTTGAGTGGGCTCCTTTGCTTCTTCGGTTCCAAGTAAGACTGCTGCTGGCACTCGTGTGTTCTGGAGTTTCTCTGGGGTTAGGTGTAGGGATGGCTGGTTTGCAAGATGAGTGCCTCTCCGTCTCCTTCTTCTTCTTCTCCTTCTCCTTCTCCTCCTTCTCCTTCTCTTTCTTCTTCTTCTTCTTCTTCTAACTGCTGCACCTCCCGTGGCATATGGAAATCCACCTGAGGCCACAACCACCCCAACACCTGATCTCAGCTGCATCTGCAACCTGCGTCAGCTCGTTAACCATGAGCAAGGCCAGGGATAGAACCCACATCCTCACGGCAATGTCAGGTCCCGAACCCACTGAGCTGCAATAGGAACTCTCCAGGTAAGAGCATCTTCAAATGCAGCAGAGGGCAAATTTTTTCCAACAGGGTGCATACCATTTGCATTCCTACCAGTGGCAGACACAGACAGCTGTTTTTTCATGGCCTCCCAATCTCCGGCATGCTCGTACGCATTGGCCAGTGTCCCAGCAAAAAGTAATCGTTCCGTGAAGAGGAGTGGTCTATGAGCACAGGGCTAAGAGAAGCCATGGAGGTGGTGAGATACCCAGAGACTGGGAGAGCCAAAGATGGTACCACTCCTAGGGGGGAGGGGACAGGGGTGGGGATGTGGCCAGAGCCCAGCCACATGGAGGCAGGGAGGAAGGCTGGCCTGTAGGACCTGGAGGTGTGGAGAGGGGCAACTCCAGCAAGGAAGATGCAAAGAAGTCCCTGGGCTCCCTCAACCACCCCCAGCCTGTGCCAGGCCAAAGCCAACAGTGATGGAGCCCATGAGGACCAGTCTAGGGCACAGGTAGGGCAGGAAACTAGCCAGTCCATAGATTTTCATATGTGTGCCTCTCTGTTGGCGGTTTCTCACTTTGATTCTAATTTACTCCCATGGGTACTAATAAGGGTGGGCATCTTTTAATAAATTCTCTTGGAATTGTGTGAATATTTTTCTAAGAAAGACCTGTTTGTGACATACGCCTGTTTTCTATAGATTTACAGGAATTCTTTGTGCCCTTTAAGATACTAATCCTTTATGGGTGAATGAGTAGTAAATATCTTCTCCAGTTGGCAGTGTGTCTTTTGCCCTCTTTACAGTATTTTTGGATAAGTAGAAGGATTTATGTTTTAATATTGTGGACTGCACCAACCTTTTCCTTCACGATTTATTTCACGGTGTGTGTATGTGTGTATTAGTGATATTCATTCTCTTATATGCTCTTCTAAAAGTCTTCAAGTCTTATTTTTCACTTTTTTTTTTCCTTTTTCTGGCTTCACCAGCAAAGTATGGAAGTTCCCTGGCCAGGAAGGGAATCAGAGCTGGAGCTGCAACCTACCCTGCAGTGGCAGCAACACCAGATGCTTAACCCACTGCACCACGACAGGAACTCCTGTTTTTCACTTTTAATGCTTGGTCCAACAAGTATTCATTATTTCTGTGAATGCCATAAAGGGGTCAGCTGATGCTATCACTTTTCCAAAAATAAACAGTCATTGCAACATCAAAGATTGATTGATTCATAGTTTAGCCCCTCCTTTCTCCACTGATCAACAAGGCCACCTCTGCAATATATCCTTTTGTCTTTTGCTGCTATAAGATCATAATGTCTTGATTTCTCTGATTTTATAATAAATCTTCATATCGGAATGAGAAAGTTCCTACATTTTATATTTCTCCTTCAAGGGCATTTTGGCTATATTTTGACCTTGACTCTTTCCTATAAATTTTGAAATCACAGGTCAAGAAACACATAGCACCCTACTGGGACTTTGGTTGAAATTACAGAGCCTTTATAGATCAATTTGGAAGGAATGGACATGTATATAATATTATCTTGAATTACCCATCACTATGCAAAATATCTTAATTTCTTTAAGTAACTTGTCTTCAACAAAGCATTAAAATTTATAATACAAAGATCCTACATAGCTTTCATCAGGTTTATTCTTAGTTTCTTTTTATTGACATCGCTATTTGTAAACTGCCTTTGTTTAGTTGGAATGTTTAATTCATTGGTGTTGGTGTGTAGAAATGTAATTGATTTTATATTTAACTTAAATCCAGTAATCTTACTAAACTTTCTAATGAATTTGTACAATTTGTCTCTACATTATTTTGGATTTTTCTAAGACAATCATACCATTCTGGAAGTTTCATTTATTCCTTCTGATCTGTATATTTTCATTGCTTTTTCTTGTCTTATTGCACTGTTTAGTTCTTCCAGTATAGTGCTGAATAGCAGATCTATAGAGAGCACTTATGGCTTGAAGAAATGCTTTAAATATTTTGCCCTTGGGTATGATATTTCATAAAGGTTTTTAGAATCTGCATTACTGTTCTGGAGTTTGAGTAAAAATGAGCTTCCCTCATAAAAAAGCACTGAATTTAAGTAAAAGATTTTTCTATAAGTATTAATCTGAATATATCCTTTTCTCCTTTAATTTATGTAGAAGAAATATATTTTCTGTTTTTGCTTCCTGGAATAAAACCAACTTAGTCACAATAGATTATCCATTATATACCTTGCTGCTGTATTTGGTTAGCATATTTTTAGGTTTTTGTGCATCCATGTTCATGTCCAAGATTAGCCTGTAATTTTCCTTTCTCAAACTGTCCTCATTTTGATATCAAGATTATATACTTCTCATCTGTTGATTTTGTAAAACTATCCTCTGAAAAATTACATAAGAATAAAAATATCTATTTTTTTAGCATAAAACCTGAATGTAAAACTGCCTGGATCTGGTGTGTTGTTTATAGGAAGATAAACAACTAAATTCAATTTCCTTAATGGTTATAGGAATATTTAAATTTTTCATTTCTCTTCAGTCAGTTTTGGGAATTTATACTTTCTAAGGATTTTGTCCATTTTGTCTAAATTTTCAAATTTACTGGCTTAAAATTGCTCATGATAGTCTCCTAAGATCTTTCCTTCCTATGTGGCATCTATGCTTTCCATGATATATTAGGGGAAACATAGCCTACAAGATATACCAAATTACACACCAAGATGTAGGAATATTAACTGCTGATTTATTAATGATCTTCGTTTCCTTCTTTATACTTTTTAAAATATTTTCCAATTTTCCATTATGAATGCATACTGCATTTAGCACCAGAGAAAGCCCACAAATATTTGTTTCCCAAAAAGTGTTTATAAAAAGTAAAGCTACATTATTATCAAGCAGCATTTGCTCAGGCTTCCTCTCTGTCTGTTCTTAACTCTTCACTTCAGGCCATACCCCATCCTCTGGACCTTCAATCCGCCCTCTCCTGGTGGCTATCCCACTGCCCTGGCCTCCCTGAATGACCTTGAGCAAGGTTACTCCTCCCTCCCTCCCCACCATCACCCCGCTGCCCAGACCTGCCTGTAGGAATAGTTCCTTCCCTGATTTTGCTTCAAATCTCATAAGAGCTCCAGATCTAGCTTATTTTTCTCAGTTCATAAAAAGTCTTCCAGTCACTTTTGGTCACAAAAACCTGTCACTTCAGTAATGAAAATGTCCAATATGATTTAATAGTCAAAACTCCAAGCATCGTTTAGGGTTAAAGGCCACCATTTCCAGCCAAGTCCAGCTTGATGGCCCATCCTCTTCTGTCACACTCCTCTCCCCACAGCTTAGTTATACCTTTAGACTTTACACTCCTCTGATTGGGGGATTGGGAGGAGGCGTGGAGGGTGGGGAGCAGGAAGACTCTCACATGTCTAGTACCAATGTCAGCAGGCTTCCATCTTTTCCAGTCCTGGGCCACCCCCAGATGATCAAAGCAGTGCCCATTACTGGGACCCATTCCTGGTCCTTTCAATGACCCCATGGGAACAATGACCGTTGTAATTCATGTAATTTACATGGTTCAGAAGATGGAGTTCTCACTGTGGCTCAGTGGGATAAGAACCCAACATGGGTTTGATCCCTGGCCTTGCTCAGTGGGTTAAGGATCCAGCATTGCGGCAAGCTGCAGCAGAGGTCACAGATGCAGCTCAGATCTGATGTTGCTGTCACTGTGGTGTAAGCCTCAGCTGCAGCTCCAATTTGACCCCTAGCCTGGGAACTTCCATATGCTGCAGGTGCACCTGTAAAAAGAAAAAACAAAATAAATAGAAGATGCATTTCCCTCTGTTGGGGGATTTCTGTTTGTCCCATCCCCATCCCCACCCCCATCCCTGAGAACTGGCTGTCTACCCCATCTCAGGCTCTCCTTGCATCCCCAGGGAGATGTCCTGGATAAGATGTCAATTATCTCGGCAATGTCTACATCTGACCTGGGAGAAACACTCAGCCACCCCTTCCCCTATTGTTGGTGGTCTTTCCCCTGCCTCCACAGTTGGCGGGCACATGTCAAGCTCTCTAAATGGTTCACTTGAAGCCCCCTCATTACACCCAAAGTGGAGAGAGATGCAAGTCCCTTCCACCCCATCCTCAGGAGGTGGAACCCACCACCAACATCTCATGGGTGTCTTTAGACTTTTAAAGCTCATTATGTCTGAAATGGATTTCCCATCTTTCCTTCTAAACAGGCTTCATCTCAGTTGATGATGACTCCTCCTGGAGTTACATGGGGGGGGGGGGTCATCCCAAACTCCTCTGTGTCCCTCACAATCTCATCCACTAGGAAATCTAAACTTCAAGCCATGTCCAGAATCCCACGACATCTCACCAACCCCAGCAACCCCAGGGCTGCCGCCTGGCCCAGACCACCTGCCTCTCATCTGATTTGCCTACTTTCTTGGCACTGCATTCATGCCTGGTGCTTGATGATCCTTGACAGAAGCCCTCGTGGCAGCCTGACAACACCTCCCCCTTGCAATCAGGGGAAAAGCCAAAACCAAAAACAGCGTCCAATCTCTCCTCGTGTGACCCCTCCCCCTCCCCCACTTCTCCTCTCCCACCTCTCCAACCCCATCCCCACCTGTCACACTGGCTGCCAGGTGCTGCCAACTCTACCAGGCCCACTCCCTCCTGGGGGGACTTGCACCCAATGTTCCCTCAGCCTGGAGCAAACTCCTTGGATGGATGGCTGCTGGGCTCATTCTCGCACCTCCTCCAAGTCTTCTTTCCATTACCACCATCTCAGTAATGTCTTCTGACAGCCATTTTGACCTTCCTTCCTGGTCCCTTCCCTGGGACGCACCCCCCCCAAACCAGCATGCACCAGCCCTGCCCACCTCCCTCACCCACAGCACATACCACATCCTAACTCACCAGATAATTTAATTCCTGGTCATGTTCACCAGCAATTACCTACCTCTCTCCCTGTGGGCTGCAGGCTGCAGGAGGTGGGGCCTTGGTCTACTCTGTTCATGTGTGGACCCCCAGGCTCATAGGCCCACAGCAGACTTACACTTGATGTTGGAATCAATGGATTCTCCGCAGAGAAAGTCTTGGACCTCCCAGTAGCTGGGGGCTGAAGGCAGGTCCTCAGATCCTACCCCCACCCATTCCAGACCCTCACTTTGGAGTGTGGCTCCAACCAAAACTCAACAAGGAAGAGTGTCTTGGATTTCAAGATGCTGGATGAAGACACTGCTTCTGCGGAGGAACAAAGCCCTACACTCGCCAGCTGCTGAGGCCAGGAAGTGTCAGCCCCTTGGGGGTTGGGGCAGAAGTGATGGGGAAGCCTCTTTGTGGGTTCACCCTGAAGCCCTTTCCCTTCCAAGGCAGCTGCCAACTCTCCCCTGCTCACAGAGCTGCACCCCACCCCACCCAGTGCTGCATAGAGTCCTACACCCCAGCTTCCAAATGCCCTGGCCAGGAAGTGCCGGCCCCAAGAGAGGGGTGGGAACACTCACGCCCCCTCTGCCCCCAGCACAGAGGTTTCCCACCACCCACTGCCACTCCCAGGGCCCTCCCTCGGGCATCTCCTGCCCAGATTGGAAGAAGATGCACCTTTTCTCTCCCAGACCCAACAGGCTCAGGGAACTTGCTGATGGAAAGCTGACCTGCCTCCCAGCCTCTTCAGGGGCAGTCTGGATAACCGGCTCTCGTGTTCTCAGCTTCTTGGTGGCAAATCTCAGTGACGGAGTTAGAGCAAGGCTGGAGGCACCATCTTGAACAACATCAGTTCTGTGATCCACCCAAGTCTCCTGGGCCCAGGCTGGTCCCGCCTCACACCCCAGCCCCTGACCCATACGGCATCATCAACTCCATCATCCAGTGGAGTCCCCTCCACCATGGCCTCACGCGAGAGGACAAGCTCCTAGGAGTCCCCAGGCCTTGCAGGTCATTGGTGCTTCAGGAACTGGCCAACCTCTCCAGAAGGTCACCAGAAACCTCATCCTGGAGTTCCCGTTGTGGCTCAGCAGGTTAAGAACCTGACATAGTGTCCCTGAGGCTATGGATTCAATCCCTGGCCTCACTCAGTAGGTTAAGGATCCAGTGTTGCCACAAGCTGTGGTGTAGGTTGCAGATGCGGCTCAGATCCAGCATTGCTATGGCTGTGATGTAGGCCAGCAGCTGCAGCTCCAATTCAACCCTTAGCCTGGGAACCTCCATTTGCTGCAGGTGCAGCCCTAAAAAGAAATAAAGAAAAGAAGAAAGCTTATCCTACTGTTTCTGGAATAATCAGGAGAGAACCCCCTCCTCAGGCTGCCCTGCCACATTCTGGGACGTGCAGGTGGGGCTCCCACCCCAAAGGATGGGAGCTTTAGGAAAATAGGAAATATTGAAACCTCACAAATTTGGACCCCTCACCTTTAAAACTTCCAAACAAGAAAGGTTAGGGGGTCTCAGCAAAGCAGCTTTTTTGATGGTGGGAAAGTGGGGGCTGCTGCCAGAAGACGCTTGTAGCTTGTTTCCCAAAATCTTTCCAAGGAAACGCTCACTACTTTAGGGAATGTTCTAGAACCTTGGTCTCCCTCTCAGTCTGTAAGCTGAGCAGCCGAGAGCACGTCCTCTTGCAGATGGGCATCCTAGTTCCCCAAGCTGGCAGGCTATCTGTTTATGACCTCAACACCAGTGTGGTGGTTGACAGGGAGGAATTCGTAGAGACAGGAAGCGGAGTCCTCACATCTGCAGGAACAGCCCATCCTCCTCTGGAGGATGACCGAGCAGGAACGCCAGTCACAGTCAGAACGTCATGTGGTGAGCCTGGAGTCAGAAGAAGGGCTAATATTTAGCTTGGGGGAGCTCAGCCTTCCATCTCATCGCAGAGCTGGACGCTCCAAGGCCCTGATACCCCAGATCCACAAATTGGGCGCCCTCCCCTGGACCGCACATGAAACAAGGCAATCATTTGGAAAGTATCTATCGAGGCCCTAGCATGTGCTGCAGTGTGGCGGCCTCGGGGAGAAAATGGTGTGTTCAGGGGACAGAACGGAGCCCATTGGGTGAGACACTGAGATGGAAGAAGGGGGAGGAAGCACAGGGTGAGGCAGGTGCAGGCAGGGCAGGTATAGCCTTTACACCCAAGGAAGTGGGTTTGAAATTTATCTGAAGGGAAGTGGGAGCCCACAGAATTTGATTTATATTTCAATAAATTGGAGCACAAGCAGGCAGTTCCATGGGAAACTATTACAACAGTCCAAAAACGCTGGCTCAGGCTGTGGAGGAGCTAGCGGGCATGTTTGAGATCAACGCGGGGGAAGGACTGGCAGGACTCGCTGAGTGACTGGGTGTGGGGTGAGGAGCAGAGGGAGAGGAACGGAGGACTTGGGCTTCCAGCTTGAACTGCAGGCAGAGGGCGTGCTGTTCCTCAAGATGAGAGATGTGGGGTCTCTGGGGCACCTCCTGACATTGTTCTCGACTTACTCCCCTAACTAAACTAGGAAGTGGCCAGGGAAAGTCAAAATATTACTTGTGATGGCGGAGAGTCAGAGAACCGGGCAGCCAGGAGCAGAGGGCTCCCTACCAAACTCGCGCAGGTAAGGGAGCCCCCTCCCCGGAGGGACTGATAGGACAGGAAGTGCCTGAGCAGTGTCGCTCCCCTACCCAGAGGTGGGAGGAAATAACACCCTCACCCACTCCCAACAAGGAAGACGGCGTGGCAGTGGGTCGGGAAGAGATGAGACTGAGATGCTGGTCGGACATCCAAGAAGAGCCCTCAACGACACTGTAGGTTTGGGCTGGAGGAGACAGCTGAGAAAGAGACACATCTGGGCTGTTCCAAGTTATGACAGCAAGTGAGCTCCCCATGGCAGAGGGGCAGGGAGGACAGAAAAGGGGCCGGGCTGTGGGAGGAAGCAGGTTGGGGGCTTCCCGTCTCCTGTTCCCTTCCAAGCAGAGGCGCCCCTTTGGCATGTTCCCCTGGTCTTTCTCTGCTTCCTCCCTCGCTCCTCCCCAGGGCCCAAAGGTGCCTCCTTTGTGGGTCTGGGAGGAGGGATGATGTGTGCTTAGGGCTGCATCCTTCCCCAGAGGGCATGCATTCTGTTCTGCTCCCCACAAGGTCAGTCTCCCTGGGGCCCTGCCCTGCAAGGAAGCCAGCAGCACTCAGCACAGCCCAAGGGCTCCGAGGAATGGAAACATGCTTCACGCCAGGGCTCACACCCAGGAAGCCCACGTGCATGCAGCCACCAGGCACCCCCTCCAGGGGCCAGCATGTCACGTCTTTAACCAAGAGAACAGCCTCATTCCTCTGATGAATTTCTCAGTGTTCAGAGCTCAGGCAGGGAGGGGTTTGCTATTTATTGGGCCAACTCGAACCCCACCCCAAGCCCTGGTGAAAAGCACACTGACAGGCCCAGAGATGAGTCTTTGTCCGTGTCACTGCGGGGACACCTCTAACTGCCCTGAAGCACCAAGGATATATATGTATATCCATATAGCTTGGTCACTTCTCTGTACAGTAGGCAGTGGCACAACATTGTAAATCAACTCCCTATACTTCAATAAAAAATAATTCAAGAGGAGTTCCCATGTGGCTCAGCAGTAACAAATCTGACTAGTATCTGTGAGGACGTGGGTTTGATCCCTGGACTTGCTCGGTGGGTTCAAGGATCCGGCATTGCTATGGGCTGTGGTATAGGTGGCAGATGAGGCTCGGATCTGGAGTTGCTGTGGCTGTGGCGTAGGCAAGCAGCTACAGCTCCAATTCAATCCCTGCCCTGGGAAATTCCACATGCTGCAGGTGTGGCCCTTAAAAAAAAAAAAAAAAAAAAAAAGACAAAAAAAATTTTTTAGTTCGAGAAAAAAAATTCTGTGCCACAGTTTCCTCATTTATAGCAGAGCGAGACTTATAGTAGCCATTAGCACAGAGTATGTCATTGGAAACCTAAGAAGGTAGATGATGGACAGATGGGTGGGTAGAGAGATTCCTGTCTCTGCATATCTATGCCGGCACCTGTGTGTGTGTCAGGCAGAATAACGACCCCCCCCAAAACGTCCACCTCCTGTGGATACGTGACCTTCCCGAGCAAGACGGAACATCACAGGCATGACCAAGTTAAGGGTCCTGAGATGGGAGATTATCCTGAATTATCCAGGTGGAGCCAATGTCATCACGAGGATGGAGGGAGGTGGGACCAGTCAGAGAGGGAGGTGTGATGATAGAAACAGATCAGAGACAGAGAGTGAGAGAGAGAGAGAGGTGAGAAGACACTCGGCTGCTGATGTGGGTGACTGGGGGAAGGGGCCACAAGCCAAGGGAGTCAGGCGACCTCTAAAGCCTGGGAAAGAGAGGAAACAGATTCCCTCAGCGCCGCAGAGGCTGCCCCACCGCTTAGGACATCTGACCTCTAGAACTAGAAGATGATTTGTGCCGTTTTAAGCATGTATTAACACACACACACACACACGATGATTTGTGTTGTTTGACGCATATGTTCATACACACACACACACATACACGCACACAACCTGGCACAGAGCCTGGACCGCTGTCCACACCAAGCCAACAATACAAAGTCTTTCTGAGACAGGCTGGGACCTGGGATCGGGGACCTTAGGCTGCAGTGCTTTTTGCACCTGGACAAACTCTCCTCAGGAACAAAATACAAAGAAACTACAAGGAATTGAAAATAACTGCCTGCATGCACAGTTGAGGCAAATTACGCACAACAAGATGCAAAAAGACCAAAAACCCAACTGCCACTCCTGAGGAGCCAGGAGCAAAAACAAAGTATTAGGAACAAAAGCAGGTACTACACAAGCACCCTACACACAGCACCACAAGGGGGCGGGTGGACCACCTAAGCCATCCCTCCAGCCTGACCCCTGGACCCACTCCTACCCTCACCCCATAAGAGGGACCAGCTCACCCCCTCATCAGGGAGCAAGCCAGGGAGCCTATTACTTGTCTTTATCTATTCCTGCTACAGCAAGAACCCTAATAAAGCCTGGCCTGAATTCCTTGTTTGAACTCTTACCAATTCCTGTTGGTGAAGGAGGCCAAGAACCCTGGTCAGTAACACTTCTGTGGGTTCTAGAGCCACCTGAGCATGAAGCAGGCATGCAGCTCCTGGGGCAGCGAGCACCACAGCTGCCTGGAGCACCTGGACACAGCAGGTGATGGGTAAGCAGAGAAGACAAATGAAACACCCATCATCGTGAAGGAAGTCATATCCCCCCGACACTGAACATTCTCCCATGCCCCCCTCCCCAAGGTCCCCCAAGGTGGCTCCAATCTGTGCGGCTGAGGCCGTCGTTCAGATCACTCAGTGGTGGGGTCTGGGTCACCCATGGTGAGCACCACACAGGGCATGTTTTCTCCTTATTTGGGGCGATGGGGGGACTTGCAGAGGTCTGAGTTTGCTGCATCAGCACCTGCTCAGGGTTCAGTCTGTAAATCAGAATTGTCTCTGTATCCTCTTCCCCCCATTCTCATCTCACCGTGAAGACCCCACCCAGCGTGCCATGTCTGCCCCTCTGTATCGGTCTCTGTGTTCATCTACTTATAAAGAACATCACAAACATAGACACTTATTTCTAAATGTTAGCTGGTTTTGTTAGGTGGGCTCCTATTGGGCATTTCTCCATCAGGGACAGACCAGACAGGGCTGGACGCAGGTGTGGCTGGTGGACGCCAGGGGCAGAAGTGAACACTGTGGTTCTGGGGAGAAAGGAGAGGAGGCTGGTGACTGGTTCCGTCAGCTGGGTGACCGTGATGGTGGGGTAGCAGAGCTGAATGGGAATGGCTTCCCAAGGGCACGGCATGTAAGGGACCTTTAGGAGATCCTGGTGTGGGGTGGGAAGGAGGAAGGGAAAGCAGGGAGGGAGAAGGGAAGGTAGAAACCGAGCCACGATTCCCCGGGCCATGATGAGTCTGTGCCATTGGCAGGGACGGAGACAAGCGCTTCCCTGGCTCACAAAGCAGAACCAGGCAGGGAAGAAATAACCACATACCCCACTCCACTAAGACGGGCCAGCCCGACAAAGCCCAGCCCGACATCCATCCCCTGGGAGGCGTCAGGGAGCCCGGGGCTGGAAAGGGCAGGTCGTCCTGTACATCCAGGTCTTCCATTCCGCATCCCCACTCTGTGCTCAGGGAAGTCACCCCGCCCCACTTATTTCATCGAGGATGAAAAAACCTTATTTCATCCAGAGCCAATGCCCAACGACCCCTGGGTGTCCCGTGTGCGTGAGTCAGTGAGCAGGGCTGGGGGCACCTGCCACAGATGCCCATGATCCAAACCCCACCCACCAGGAAGCAAGAACCAATCAGAACACAATCTGGTGACTACCGCTCACCTTCCCCCCTCAGCCTCCAGCTCATCAAAGAGCACCCTAAACGGAAGGAAATACAAAACTAGGGTCTGGCCGTCCCTCAGAAATTAAACCTGGAATTACCACATGATTCTGCAAATTCCCTCCTGGGCGTAGACCCCAAAGAACAGGAAATAGGGACTCAAACCGAGACATGTGCACAAATGTTTGTAGCAGCAGCAGCCACAGCAGCCAGAAGGTAGGAACCACCCTGGTGCCCCTCCACAAAAGTAAACCATACATGGCACACCCATGCCACAGAATAGTATTCACCCAGAAAAAAGGAACGAGGAGCTGTCACAGGCAGCAACATGGATGAGCCCTGAAAGCCTGATGCTCCATGACAGATGCCAGACACAAAAGGTCACACGCTGTGCACTTCCACTTGCGTGATGTGTCCAGAAGAGGAAATTCACGAGGACAGAAAAGCTGATGGGTGTTTATCAGGGGCTGGGGAGGCAGGAATGGGGAGTGACTGCCAATGGGGACAGGATCTCCTTTGAGGCAATGAAAACATTTGGGGACCAGACAGAGGTGACGGTTGATGGTTGTGCAACGTTGTCACGGTACTAAATGCCACGCGACTGTCTTAAAAAGGTTGGCTTTATCATGTCTAGATTTCACTTCGATTTTTGTCCTCTTTTAAAGTTTTGTTGAAGTATAGTTGACTTACAGCGTCGTGTAGATTTCCGCTGTACAGCGAAGAAGGGATTCAGTTATACACGTACACTGTGCATTGAGCATTAAGTAGCGCTCCCTGTGCTACTCAGCAGGTCTCTGTTGACCACCCAATCCATATACAAAAGTGGGCATGTGCCAGTCCCAAACCCCCTGTCTTCCCCTTTGGTAACCATAGTTTATTTTTTATTTTTATTTATGGGCTTTTTAGAGCCACACCTGTAGCATATGGAGGTTCCCAGGCTAGGGGTCTAATTGGAGCTACAGCTGCCAGCCTACACCACAGCTGCAGCGCCAGATCCAAGCCTCATCTACAACCTCCACCACAGCTCACAGCAATGCCGGATCCTTAACCCACTGAGCGAGGCCAGGGCTTGAACCCACAACCTCATGGTTCCTAGTCAGATTCATTTCCACTGTGCCATGACAGGAACTCCTGTTTTTAAAGTCTCTGAGTCTATTTCTCTTTTGTAAATAAGTTCATTTGTATCTATTTTTTTTTAGATCCCACCCCTAAGTGATATTATATGATATATGTCTTTAAATAAACAGCTAAGGGCAGGAGGAAACGTTTAGTCTGGCGTTGGAAGACAGAAGGCAGTCTGCAGGCAGTCACAGGGAGGATACATGGGAAGAAGGAGTGCGGGCAGATGCGGGGGCCTGGAAGCTCAGGAGATGCGGAGGGGACGGCTGGCCCCAGACTGGGCGGAAAGCCCCTGGAGACAGGGCTAGGACAGCCGTCAGGGTGAAGTCATGAGAGTCAGTGAGGGACAGGACGAAGGGCGTGGATGCAATTCTACAAGGTCCAGCGTGGGTGAAGGAGCATCTGCTCCACTCTAGAAGCAGCATCAGCAGTTTGGAGGATGGATCACAGGAGGACCTGGAGGGAGGCTGCAGCCAGCTGAGAGATGCTCACCAATGTCCGGGCAGCAGGCAGTGCCAGCTGGATCTGAAGGAAAGAGCAAAACCCACAGGAGCTTCATGAAGTGTGATTTTATGTAGTCATGGTGAGGGTAGGGCCATGAGCTGGGACAGATGCTCTGCTGAGGGTTTTCTCATTTATCCCAACAAAACCCCATGAGGAGGGACAATCATAACTCCATTTACAACTGAGGATGGGAGAGGGAGTACTTGATGACTTGCCAGTGTCCACAGCAGTAGGCAGAGGGCAAGATTCAAGGCTGGCTCCTCGGGCCTCTGTCTCCATCATGACAGTCATGGACAAGAAACTTTGAGAAGGTTTGAGAAGCTCAGGTGGGACAGTCACACACAACATGGACAGACGTGGCTGAGGAAGAAATGGTCAAACAGCAGGTCTGCACTTGGGCTCATGCCTCTCAGGCAGAAGGGCCTTGGGGAGGGTGGAGATCAGCCCCCAGGGACCCAATGTGGTCAGGTCTCTGCCGACTTCACAGCCAGAGGTAGTGACTGTGGTAGGTCCCATAAAATATCCCTGCCCTGACCTCTGGAACCTGTCATGTGACCCTACCCAGCAGAAGGGACTGCAGGTGGGACGAAGAGAAGCGCTGTGAGACAGGAGGCGATCCTGAATTCTGGGTGGTGCTAAGTGCCATCGCAGTGTCCCTAAAAGGCAGAGGCAGGGGGACATTTGACCCAGAAGAGGAGCAGGCCAAGTGACCACAAAGACAAAGATTGGAGTGATTCGGCAACTAGCCAAGGAATGCCAGCAGCCACCAGAAGGAGCTGATTCTCTCCTAGAGCTTCCAGAAGGAACTCGCCCTTGACTTTAACCCCATAAGCGTCAGATCTCTGTCCTCCTGGACTTTTTCACTCCACCATGTTTGAGGTCCTTTGTCACAGCAGCCAGGGGAAGTGGACACCATGACCAAGCTGGTCTCCAGACCCCACTCCAGCCGCCCACAAAACCCACAGAACTCAGGAGAGTGTGGTCTCGGGCACCTCCTGCTCACACAGGCCAGGTGTTCTTGGAGGAGTTTTAGCCAACCTTTATATCAACCTGAATGTGGGGGCTATGATAGAACTTGGCATCTAACTACTGTCCTGTTGGTAGGAAAATAAATTGGTGCAGCCACTATGGAACAGAGAACGGAGGTTCCTTAAAAAACTAAAAATAGAGTTATCATCAATTCCACTCCTGGGAATACATCCAGAAAAGACAAAAGCTATAATTTATACAACTCAACAACAACAAAAAAACAAACAACCCAATTTAAAAGTGAGCAGAATATCTAAATAGACATTTCTCCAAAAAAGACATACAGATGGCCAGTAGGCACGTGAAAAGACAGTCAACATCACTAATCATCAAAGCGGCAATGAGATACCACGTCACACCAGTCCGAATGGCCATCCTTAATAACTCTGCAAATAACAAATGCTGGAGGGGGTGTGGAGAAAAGGGAACCCTCCTGCACGGTTGGTGGGAATGTAAGCTGGTACAACCACTATGGAGAACAGTATGGAGGTTCCTCAGAAAACTAAATAGAAGACTACCATATAGGACTTCCCCTCCTGGGCATATATCTAGACAAAACTATTAACTCTAAAATATAGATGCACCCCCATGTTCACTGCAGCACTATTCACAACAGCTAACACATGGGAACAACCTAAATGTCCATCCACAGATGATTGGATTAAGAAAATATAGTACATATACACAATGGAATACTGCTTAGCCATAAAAATGAACAAAATAATGTCATTTTCAGCAAGCTGGATGCAACTAGAGGTTCTAATACTAAGTGAGGTAAGTCAGACAGAGAAAGACAACTACCATATGATATCACTTATATGTGGAATCTAAAATATGGCACAAACAAACCTATCTACGAAACATAAAATGATTCACGGACATGGAGAACAGACTGTGGTTGCCAAGGGGGAGTGGAGGCGGGTGGGAGGGGTGGGGAGTTTGGGGTTGGTGGGTGCAAACCATTACGTTTAGAATGAATAAGCAATGAGGTCCTGCTGTACAGTGCAGGGAACTATATAGTTGATAAAATAAGAAAAGGAACGTGTATATATATGTGAAACTGAATCACTTTGCTGTGCAGTAGAAATTGGCAGAGCATTGTGAATCAACTATTCTTCAATTTAAAAAAAGAAAAAAAGAACCTGCAGAGGAAGGAGATGACAGCCGAAGGAACATGCAAATGGGCCTGTTGCTCTGAGGGGGTCAGTTGCTGATAGGTCACAGATTTAGTGGTTCCTTTTTCCAGTCAATTCCACCAGTAGAATGCTGAATTTATTTGATCCCTTAAAAAACTCACAGAGACAACTTTCTTGGCCCTGGCCACATGGCCTTTCCTGTTAGTGAAGGAAATAAGACTTGCCCTGAGCCAGGCCCATCTTGCCCGGGAGCTGGTCTCCAAATCGGTACCCAGGGGTGATCGGAACAGGGGTCTTCTTTCAGTCAATTACAGATTTCTCACTTGAGGCCAGTTGGCCGAAATATCAGCATTTGTCGAACAGGAAATTGCAGAAGGCAGCTCTCTGGGCCCGTGGTTCTCCGGTGGGGTCCGATTAGCAGAGATAAACTAGCAGCTGTCCTGCAGACCCTGCACGTGGTGTTCCAGCTGGGCCCGCTGCCCGAGGCCTTGGCAGGGCTGCTGTGGGACGTCCCCACAGGAGCAGGTGGGAGGGAGAAGAGGCAGCCCCCGTGGGTGCCGGATGCAGACAGAGCAGGATCTGCCACCTTCCCAGAATATCCATGCTGGGGGACAGCCCAGGGCACCGTGCTGAGCCCAGGTGCCTGCATTCGTCGGCTCCGGCTGCCAAAACCCAGCGCTACAGACAGGGTGCCTGAAACAGCAGACATCAATTTTCTCCTGCTTCTGGAGGCTGCAAGTCCCAGATCAAGTTGTTGGCAGGGCTGGTGGCCTCGGAGGGTTCCCGCCTTGGCCTGTGGGTAGTTCTCTTCTTACTGTGTCCTCACGTGGCCTCGACTCTGTCCCAGGGCTCCTGGTGTCCCTCTTGTGAGGACACCTGTCCCATTGGACTGGGGCCCAATGGCTTCCTTTTAGCTTAATCACCTCCCGAAGGACCCCATCTCCTAAGACAGTCACATCCCAAGGTACTGGGGGTTGGGACTTAAATATACTAAAACCGAGCAGGGTCCTTTGGGGCTCCTGGGCACAAAACCCTATGTCCCCCATTGCTTTTTAGGAAAGAGGCCTCAGTCAGTCTCCGAGACCTTCCCTGAGTTCAGACAGGTGCTCACCAGGGAAGGGAGGGGTGCGGAGACCAGGGGGGAGCTGGCAGGGGACCACAGTGCAGCCTTGGGGCAGGTCCCGGTCCCTCCTCGAGGAACATACAGAAGAGTATCTTTGAGATCTTCCGCAGAACTAAATCCCCAACAACTGGAAATGTTAATGAAGCATCTTCATTCCAGAAAGAAAGCCCGCCAGAACCAGTCCGAGGTCCACGCAACACCAGGTTTGAAAAACAATGCAAGCTTGCCTCTCCCCTGATCCTTATCTGTGGCCCTATTTGCTCCTCCTAAACTGTCAAACCCCTTCCTGTTCTCCCCCAAGTGGAGGGCACAGTCTTTAGGGCGTTAGCTTGCTGTGGCCTCCTTTGCCTGGCAAAACAATAAAGCTGTTTTTTTCTCCTTCACCCCAAACTCTGTCTCTGCGGTTCTTTTCGGCACCGAAGGACAGAGGCCAAGTTTCAGCAACAGTACAACGGGGAATCACAATCAGCCCACGACAGCCTCCCCCAGTCACACCCCCACCCCCAGCCAGGATCCAGGGCCCGCTCCCCACCGCGCGCGCCCCCCAGCAGAGTGGCCCCACCCGCCCTCTTCCCTTCTCATCCCACCAGGACCTACCACCTGACACGTTTTCTCTCCACCCTGTCATCTCGCAGAAGGAGGAGGAAGGAAATAGAAACAGACAGGACGATCCAGGGACGCGTCCATCCATCGCCTGGGAGCCTGCCACAGCATCCCTGAGTTCCTGGGATGGTTTACCCCTCCCTGTTTGGGGAAGAGAGAGGCAGCGGGGAAGAGAAGCTGACTCCGGGCCGGAGGGTTTGTTTGAAAAGTGAAATTGCTCCCAGGGTGTGTCCCCTGGGGGCCAGAAGAGAAACAGCCCTATAGACGCCTATGCCTTCCTCAGGCCCCTCTCAAGGAGCAGGCACTGCTTCCGGAAAGAGGACCTGGCCACCACGGCCACCCCAGACTCCATCGTGTAGATAAGAAAATAAGAGTGGCCCTGGGCGATGCCCATCCAGCCCAGGAGCTGGTCTCCAGGTTGGTACCCAGGATGATGGGAACAGGGGTCTTCTTTAGCTTGATTACAGATTTCTCACTTGAGGCCAGTTGGGAGCTTCCCCCAGGCAAGGGGGGGAACCATGACTCAGTGATTTTCCACCACAAAATCTGCACTGAGGGGGTGTGCCTGTCCCCAGGTTGGCCCCAAGGTGACCAGAAAATTAATGAGGCAGAATTTCCAGGTCCTTGGAATTTTAGGGAACAGAGCCAAACTCTCCGCCACAAGGGCTGCTGGGAGGCCCAGGGATGAGCTGTGTGTATTGATTCAGCTCCCGGAGAACCTTTGATTTTGCTCTTGGCTCCTCCTCCTGACTCCGGCCCGAGCCTTTGTCTATCTCGCCGCCTCTCTCTCAGAGCCAGGCCAAGGATTAGCTAATATTTGCAGATAGAAAGAGTTCCCTGCAGGATAAACATGGACACACTGATGCCTCAGTCCCCAGCCAGCCTGAGCTCTGATTGCAAAGCCTCCGCATGCTCTCAGACAGATGTGGAATAAAGAGAAGGCAGCATAGCTTGGGGCCTCTGGCTCCATCCCCAGACCCTACCTTGCCATGAATGAGGGACATACAAGCCCAGCAAACCCGCTGCAAAGCTCCACATGCCAAAGGTGAGACCAGCATAGTCCTGCCAGGATGGGCGGGGACCCTCGTGGGCAAACCGGAGAGGAAGGGGAGACCCCCGGGGTGGGGGCAGGAAAGCTGCTGCCAGAGGCACTGGTGCCCAGAGTATGTCGCCTGCTCCAAGCCGCACAGACCAAGGAAAAGCAGCAGATGCGCTGTGAGCAAGTGGGTTTTGTTCTTCGGTTCACCCGGCAGATACCAGGCCCGTCAGCATTGGCAGGCCTGGGGCATGAGGACAAACAAAGGCCCATGCAGAATTCAGGCTTGTCAGCAGGAAGAAAGCAGGTTCCAGCCTCCGGCCTTGACTTCCTGCCGACCCCAAAGGCCAGGCTCCAGCTGAGAACCTCCACTCCGTGGGGTTAAGCATCAGAGCTCAAAGGGCAACCCGGGAAAGCTGGTCCTGCCCACACTCCGGGCTTTGGTTGGAGATTCGGGGTCCTGGGTGCCAGAGCCTGAGCTAAATGGAGGAGGCGGATGGGGACACAGCACCCCCTCCCTGGTCACACGGACTCCTCACTCTGGCAGAGGCAGTCAGGAGATCAGAAGGGCCTCCCTAGTCTGAGGCTGGAAGCCTCTCTGAGCCTGGCACACACACACTCCCCGCCCCCGGCCCCCCTGAGCCTCCTCCTCCTCGGCTCATCGCCTCTTAGCCAGACGTGACCATGACCGAGGGACGTGGAAGTCCCTGTCTCAACGCCCTGCAGCAACTCCTTTGGGTACAAAGTGAGACATAAACAAATGAATAATGAGAACAGTGAAAGTGACACCCCCACATCTTCTTGCTTCTAAGACACATATTTTCCCCTCTCTTTCCAGCTTGTCTGGAATTGGGACATGTTTTATAATCAGGATGAATGCTGAATATAATGGGGTTTCATGCCTTCTCAAAGATACTGTTAGGTCAGTTGGGCCAGAGTCAGAGGCGTCTTCAAATCAGGGCTTTCGGGGGTCAGGGTGGAGCCCTTTCCTGGCCCTGTGTCTGTAAGGTGGAGACCCTCCCTGGGGATGTGGGAACCAGAGGTGTCAGGTGGGGGCCATTTCGGGGCTATAAAGGACCCAAGGAGCTGGGGGGTTAGGGGAGTGGGTTGGGGGCGTCAGGTGGGCCTCCCCTCCTCAGAAGACGCCTTACCTAAGGCAGCAGCACCTGCAGGAGACGGGGAGCCTGTAGACCTGGGTTTCCATGCCGGCCTGACCTCCCACAGGCTGTGTGATGCCCAGGTCCCCAGGGTTGCAAGCTTAGCCCTACTTCACCTTCATAAATACCACGGATGCGGCAGGGGGCCCCTCTCCTCGCCCACCCCCAGGCTGAATCAGGCTGTCTCACTCAGGTGAGCCATATCGCCTTCCCCCTGACCAGTAAATACCCCAGAAAGAGAGGAGTTCATTTCCTGAGGAGCAGGCGGGAGCCACGGCTCACCCTTCCAAATCAATAACTGATTATCTTGCTTGCAAATTCAATTCACCACCTGAAACCAGCCTCCTTGATGGGTCCTGACAAGTCCGATTGTCTCAGCAGCATCTGTCAAAGGGAAGGGCCTCCCGGAGCTGGTGGATTCCAGGTGGTCCTGGCACAGGGGGGGCAATGGGAGCAGCCGCCCAATCCTTCCCGGACCTGCCAACAGTGAGCCCCCAGCTCTGTAGACCCGCAGCTCAGAAAATCAGTGGATCCTCCCAGATCCCTTCATCTAAGTTCGGCCTTCCATTCAAAGGCCTGGGCTGCTGAGGGGAGCGTGATGCGTACCCCAGCAGGTGAGGGGTGGGCCAGGGAAATTCTGTCTCTGGCCGGCTCCTCCAAGCCGGTGGGCAGTTAAGGCTACAGTTTGGACTGAGGTTGGAACTTGACATTTTGGGTGGTCTTTGAAAGCTGAGGACCAGGCGTCATGGGTAACAGGGCCAGCTTCTTCCCCAAATTGGGATGCTCATTGTCGGGTACCAGGAGGCAAGGGTCCATCGATTCACTTCCATCCCCCGGGCCCTGGACACCCAAAGAATGACCATTCTTTGTCCTCAAGGGGGTCACACGTGCATTCATCTATTTATTTTCCAGGTATTTCTGAAGCCTATAACAACAGTCCTGGGACTTTACTCAGCTCTACTTCAGGACTAAGACTTAGTCCTTCCCCCTTGAAAACCTCATCATTCAAAGCCTCAACCCAAGGCAGAGGGAGAGGGGGGTCCCAGAAGAAATGTGATGTTTTAAACCAGGTAGGCCAGGGCCCCTTGGCTTTTGTTTAAGGATATTTTGAAAGTGATTACACAATGTCACACTGTAATTAAATTTGAGCTAGTATTAGATGTAATTTAAACAAATCAGCACACGTACCAAGGTGGTGAATGGACAGTTTCCACGTCAGGGACCAGCGGCCCATTTCCCAGCTGGCAGGTTACCTCCTTCCTGGGGAGAACTAGGAGCCAAGTCTAGGCCACCCCCCCCTCCCCCGGGGATGCGTCCTTCATTAGGGGTGTCATTGATTAGGGACGATGTGGGTGCGCTGTACCTGGGAAATCAGTGCATGCCCACAGCACCCACCTGTGGGGCTGGGTTAATGCCTGGCAGGGGGTCAAGCTCGTGGCCACAGGGCTCATTCTCCTTCCGGATAACAACCAGGTGGCATGGGAGACAGGGAACACTGCCCCTCTGGGGATGGTTAAATCCTTTCTTAAAGCCTGAAGTCTTCCTCTCCAACTTTGGTCTTGAAAATAACAGCATAATCCTGTCTTTTCAGCCAAAGTGGCAGTTTAATTGAAGAAGATCTTTAAGTTACAAAGCAGACTTTTAAAAAATCGGTCTTGTTTATGACTACATTCCTGGGAGAACCCAGGCCTTCCTGTCAGGGTCCAGCCGAGGAGCTGCTGAAATCCGTTGGCTGCTGGACTCTGTCCCATAACCCCTGATTTCAAGTGTCACAGGCTGCGCCAGCTTTGCTGTTCAGATTTGATAAGAAGTACATCTGATGAATCTGAACAAGTAAGATTAATTGATGCCAATGAAATACTGATTTAATCTTTTTTTTTTTTTTTTTTTTTTTTGTCTTTTTTAGAGCTGCACCTGCAGCATGTGGAAGTTCCCAGGCAAGGGGTCGATTGGGAGGTGCAGCTGCCGGTCTACACCACAGCCACAGCTACCACAGCTCATGGTAATGCCAGATTCTTAACCCACTGAACAAGGCCAAAGATCGAACCTGCATCCTCATGGATACCAGGTGGATTTGTTTCCACTGAGCCACAACGGGAACTCCTGATTTAATCTTTTAGGTATTTTTCTTATTTTGTTATGACAACTTTCAAACATACAGCAAAGTGCAGAAGGAGATGCAATGGCTGGATACCTGCCTCCCCAAACCTGGATTTAACCCCTGGGGTATCTGATCACCAGGACGGCAGGAACTCTTTGAGTCCTATTCACTGGTCGATCCCCAGCAGTTTAAGTGCACCATGAGTTTGTCGTATGAGTGAGTAATTTTAGCCACTCCTACCATTTTATGAGAGAAAATGGGCTAACATCTACCACCTTGGCCATGGGTTCCCATCCTGCTTCTGCCACACATTCGCTCTGTGACCTGCGGTGAGTCCCTACCTCTCTGTGCCAAGGGCCCCATAATCTTTGCCTAAACTGATTATTCCATGAGATATTGAAAAATGGTCGTTTTCCAATTCTAACAATCCTTCCCCATTTATTAGCTAAGATTCTCCTCTTAAGAACTCTCATCGACAAAGCTAAATAATTTTTTTTTTTTTTTGCTTTGCTTTTTAGGGCCGCATCCACAGCATGTGCAAGTTCCCCAGTGAGGGGTCGAATCGGAGCTGCAGCTCCCGGCTGTACAGCAACATCACAGCCACAGCAATGCAAGATCCAAGCCACATCTGCAACCTACACCACAGCTCACGGCAACACCAGATCCTCAACCCACTGAGCGAGGCCAGAGATTGAACCTGCATCCTCATGGATGCTAGCCGGACTCATTAACCACTGAGCCATGACGGGAACTCCAGGGCCAGTTTCTATCACCAGATTATTTCTGCCCGTTGTTAAATTTCATACAAAATAGAATCGGCATGGAGTCTTGGTCAGTATAATATTTTTGAGATTCACCTATGTTACTCTATGTATCAGTAGATTTTTTTTTTTAATTGCCAGGAGGTATTCCATTCACCGGTTGACAGATTGACTGAACTGTTTCCAGGTCAGGGCTGGTATGAATGAAACTGATACAACATTCTTACATGCATCTTCTGTGAACATATGTTTTCATTTCTCTTGGGGATAGACCAAGAGTGGAATTACTGGGTCACACAGCAAGTTCGTATTTAACTTCATGATAAATTGCCAAGGGTGCCCATCCCCTTTTACCTTCCTACCAGTAATGTCAGAGCCGTCCAGTTCCACCTCCACGCAAACACTTGGTACTGGCAGATTTTCCTCTTCCTTTTTAACTATTCTAAAGGCTGGGTAGTGTAGCCCCCTGAGGTTTCAAATGGTGGTTTAAATGATAACTAGTGATGCTGGATCTATTTCACAGGCTTGTTGCCTTTCCACATGTATTCTTTGATGTATCCATTCTTTTGCCCATGTTTTTATTTTTTTTTTTTTTTTCTGTCTTTTTGGTATTTCTTTGGGCCACTTCCGCGGCATATGGAGGTTCCCAGGCTAGGGGTCTAATCGGAGCTGTAGCCACCGGCCTACACCAGAGCCACAGCAACTCGGGATCCGAGCCGCGTCTGCAACCTACACCACAGCTCACGGCAACGCCGGATCGTTAACCCACTGAGCAAGGGCAGGGACCGAACCCACAACCTCATGGTTCCTAGTCGGATTCGTTAACCACTGCGCCACGACGGGAACTCCCCTGCCCATGTTTTTATTGTTGTTTCGTTTGTTTTTATTGAGCTTGAGAATTTTCTCTGTATTCTGAACATGAGCCATTTGTCAGGTATGTGATTTGCGAGTAGCTTCTTCCAGTCTGTGGCTGGTCTTTTCTTTCTTTTAAAAGTCTTTCCCAGAACAGAAATTTTTAATTCAATGACGCAAAACTTTCTCCTGTTTTCTTCTCAGACTTTAAGAGAACAGCCTCAAGCTAGATGTGGTTATTTAAAATTAAATAAATTTTAAAATTCTTTGGACTGCAAAGATATTGAATGTACACCCATTGCGGATGGGTGTGTTTCGTTGAACAGCATTGTTTTAGAAATTCTAAAGTTTTAGCTTTCACATTTAGAAATTGTAAGGAGCAAAGTAAGGCTCAGGTTGGTTTTGTTTACCTGTTTTTGTTTTGTGCTGTGTCGAGCTGACCTATCAAGCTGACCAGGCCTGGAGTTTTATAGCAAGGCTTTTAACGACAAATTCAATTTCTTTAATAGGTATACAACTATTAAGGCTATTTCTTCCCAAGTGAACTAAAGTAGTTTGTGTCCTTCAAGGAATGTCCATTTTCATCCAAACTGTCAAATCTAGAGGCATAAAATTGCTGGTAGTATTTCCTCATGATCTTTCAACGATGGTGGTGTCTGTAGCAATTCCTCTTTCACATTCATAGTCCTGGTAATTTGTGCCTTTTTTATTATTGCTCCATTTGACTTTTAATTTTATCAATTTTATTGATTCTTTAAGTTAAAACGTCTTTTGGCTTTATTGCTTTTCTCTATTACTGTTTCTATTTCCTATTTTTTTCTATTTTATTATTTTATATTTTTATTGCTTTCTTTCACCTAATGTTTTCCATTTTACTCTTTTTTTCTATTTTCTTAGGTTACGGATGTGAGGTCTTTCATTTTCTAGCATATTAACTACATGCTTAATTAATTAATGTTTAATATTCAATCAATTAATTTTAGTGCTTGAACTTTCTCTCTAAACTCTGCATTAGCTGCCTCCCACAAATCTTGATATGTTATTTTCTTATTTTCACTCAATTCACATTTTTTTCTAACTTCTCTTTTGGCTTTCTCCTCACCCCAAAAGTTGTTTATAAATGTGATGCCTAATTCCCGTTATTGATTTCTAGCTTAAATCTTTAAGATCTGAGAGCATTTCTATTATTTCAATTCTTTGAAATCTGTTAACATTTTTCATTAAATAGTTTTTATCTTGATTAAGGTTCAGGTGCACTTCAGAAGAAGGTGAATTCTACTGTTTTTGAGTAGACTGTTCTATAAATGCCCATTAGGTGACATGGGTTGGAAGTGTTGCTAGGTCTCCTATATCCTTAATGATTTTCTGTTTGTTCTATTGATTACTAAGAGAATTGAAGTCCCCAGATATGATTGTGGATGTATTAGCTTCTCCTTTAGTTTCATGTTTTGTTTCATGTATTTTGAACCTCTGTTTCCATGTGAATAATTACTTAAGAGTATTAGGTCTTCTTGGTGAATATACCCCTTTATAATTATGCACTGTACGTCTTTATTCCTGGAAGGATTCCCTGTTGTGAAGTTTCCTTTGCCAGGGAGTAGTAGAGCCACTCCAAGCTTTCTTTTTATTGTTTTTTGCATGAAATATATTTTTCTATCCTTGTACTTTGGCCTATTTATATCTGTATATTGAAAGTGGATTTCTTGTGCATAATATATAGTTGGGTATTATACTTTTATCCAAACTGACAATCTCTGCCTTTCACTTAGAATCTTAAGCATTTACATTTAATGTGATTATTGATATGGCTAAATTTAGGTCAACCATGTTATTACTTATTTTTTGTTTGCCTTCTCTGTTTCTCATTCATGTCTCATTTCCTGCCTTCTTTTGGACTATTTTAATATTTCATAGTATTTCATTTTAGTTTCTCTATTGGATTTCTGTCCTTATCGCTTTATAATTTCTTAGTGCTTGTGCTATGGATTACAATATTTGTACCTAACTTATCATGGTCTATTTAGAGTTAATATTTTGGGTCAGAGATACTCTTCATCTTTGCCAGTCCTTGGTATGGAGAGTCTTTTTAATTTTAGCTAGTCTGATGGGTGTGTAGAGACTTTCAGTGTGTTTTTTTCCATCTAATGACATTGAACATCTTCTCATGTACTGATTTGCCATTGATATGTCATCTTCGGTGAAATATCAGTTCAAATGTTTTGCTCATTTTTTTAATTGAGTTGTTTTCCTTATTACTATTGGGTCATAAGAATTGATTATCAAAGTTCCCATCTTGGCTCAGTGGTTAACAAACCTGACTAGGATCCATGAGGATGTGGATTCAATCCCTGACCTCACTCAGTGGGTTAAGGATCCGTGTTGCCATGAGCTGTGGTGTAGGTCACAGACACGGCTTGGATCAGGCATTGATGCAGCTGTGACATAGGCTGGCAGCTGTAGCTCCACTTAGACCCCTAGCCTGGGAACCTTCATGTGTCACCAGTGTGGCACTAAAAAGAAAAAAAAAATGATTATCTATTTGGGATACAGGAGCTTTAACAGATGTATGATCATAATACCTTATTATCAATATAATGTTTGTAACAACTACAGTCATTCCCTTCCCCTTCTTCAATCCTCATATTGGTAATATATTTTCTCTCTTTTGTTCTTTATCAGTTTTATTAAGAGTCTATCAGTTTTATCTGTCCTCTAAAATAACCCACTTTTGACTTTATTCGTTTTCTCTATTGTATATTTGCTTTGCATTACATTTATTTATGCTCTTGTCTATTTCTTCTCTTCTATTTTCTTTGGAGTTGGCTTGATTTTTTTCTTACTTCTTGAAGTGAAGGCATAGGTTATTGATTTTTCAGCATATCTATAAGTATGATGATGTGTCTTCCTTATCATTTAGTTAAAAATATTTGCTCATTTCCAAATTTCCGTTCTGATTTCTTTTTGAACCACAGGTGTCTTAAAACTATGTGCCTTAATTACTAAGCAGTTGGAGATCTTCTAGTTATCTTGTTGTTATGATTTCTAGCTTAATTGCCCTGTGGTCGGGGAACATACCAGGAATATTTTCAATCTTTTGAAAATTGCTCAGGTTTGCCTATGAGCTACTGTATGGTCGGTTTTGGCAAACATCCCTTGTTCATTTATTCAAGGGAAAAGAAAGCACATTCTGTCTTTGTTGGGCACCGTGTTTTATAAACGTCAATTAGGTCAGTTTGATTAATCGTGTTGTTCGGATCTTCTTTATCCTGATGGATTATTTTGTCTGCTTGTTCTTTCAGCTCCTGAGAAGTACGTCATCATGTCTCTCACCAGGATGGACATGCCTTTGTAACTTTTCCATTTTTATAGTTTCTCAGCGTGGGGTCTGCCCTTGAAGTATAAACTTACAGTGCCATCCTGACCAGGAATCCACTCTTATCTGCTTCATATACTGGAGTTGGTGAAATGTTTCCTTTGGAAAAAAGTCCGACTGCTGATAAAGAAAAATGTTTGAAAATTGGCAGAGAGGATTTCGAGAGAGGAAACACTGATAATGGAGTTTCTCCAACCCAATAACTAAGAATAACGAAAAGCACTTCATGTCTCCATCTACCTGCCTTCTCCTGCCTGAAATGCCATTTCTGGGGAAACATCCCTTTAAAAAACTAGGCCTTTGGGCTAGAATGCTTCCCCCAGCTTCTGGAACTGGGAATTAAAAATGCAAATGAGTCATGCACTATGTCGATATTCTCTCTTCATCAACTGAAATTGACATAGGAAGGTCTGTTATCTGCAAAAAGAGGAATGGTTCCAGGGACCCAGAGCAGGGAAGGAAAAGCTGATGAAGCAGAGGCAAAGGAACATGATAAAGCCCCTCCCTGACCCCAGGCTTTCCAAAAGCAGGCCATGCAGGGTGGGAAATCAGTGGGTCTCCTAACCTTTGGAAGGCTCTCCCAGGGCCAGCCCAGGCCACAAGATATGGGTCTTTGGTTCTCCATGCAGTAAGAAACTCCCTCCAAAAGAGAGGGACCTCTTGAGTAACAGTGACCCTGACTCGGTGACTATGGGCAGCTGACACCATGGCTCAGTGACTCACATAAACACGCTAGCTGGATGCTCTGTCATGTAGAGCTGTGCCCCTGTAGCAGGGATGGGAGCCAGGTCTGTCTTCTCTTCAGTGTGATGGTGAGTCAAGTTATTGATGGACTGAATACACAGCACATGCTCAGTACTCAGCCAGGTACCCCAGGAGCAACTGGGGAGAAGCCCCGCACACCTGCTCTGGTGGAATGTGCAATCCAGGTGGAACAGCAATAGACTCATAAACAACCAGAGAATAAAGCACGGTGATCCACAGAGGCTCAAGAGTCAAAAACATGAGCTGCAGAATCTCCGCCAGGAAGGGCAGAGGGAAGACGAGTCATCAGGAAAGGGCTTCACAAAAGGGACACGCTTGACCAGACCCTTGGAGGATGGTCAGGACAGAGAAAGGACAAGACACCATCCCAAGGGGTGGGAACTATGTGGTCAGGGCAGCAAGGGAGATTGAGACAGGCTGTGTGAGCTCTGTCAAGCAACAAGCAGGAAAGTCTGCCAGAGAGAAATCTGCAAAAAAAAAAAAAAAAAAAAAAATCCTCTATTCTTGGATGTTCAGGGATCTCATTTTAATGGCTTTACTGAGCTCTAATTCACCAATTTAAGTTGTGCAACTCAATGGTTTTTAATACGCTAACAGAGTTCTGTGACCTCTACCAAAATCCATGTTAGAACATTTTCATCACCCCAAAAAGAAACCCCATACCCACATGAGCTGTCACCCCCACTCTTCCCACCAACCTCTTGAGCCTCAGGCTAGCACTGATCTGCTTTCTATCCCTTTGGATTTGCATATTCTAAACATGTCATATGCATGGAATCCATTATGGGATGAATTGGTCTCCCCCAAAACACCCAGTTCATGTGTTGAAATCTGAACCCCCAGGATCAGAATGGGATCTTATTTGATAATAGGGCATTGCACATGTAATCAGCAACACAGGTGCCTAATTCAGTATGACTTCTGTCCTTAGGAAAAGGGGACATTTAAACACAGGGACAGACATGCAGAGAGTAAAGATAATGTGCAGACTCAGAGAGAATGCTACCCACAAGCCAAGGAATGCCAAAGATTGCCAGCAAACCACCAGGAGGGAGAGGAGAGGCATGGAACAGAAGGAACCAGTCCTTCCAACACCTTGATTTCAGACTTCTGCCTCCAGATCTGCGGGAGATTAAATTCCTGCTGTTTAAACCATCTACCTTGTGGTGCTCTGTTATGGAAGCCCCAGAAAACTAATGTCTGGTCTCTTGTGACCATTTTCTTTCACTCAGAATAATATTTCCAAGGTTCACCCACATGGGAGCAGGTGTCAGTACTTCCTTTCTTTTTATGGCCAAATAATCCTCTCTCTTATGGAGGACCGACCATATCTGGTTCATCTATTCATCCGGCAACGGAAGTTTGAGCTGTTTCCACTTTGGGGCAATACCAATAACGCTCCTGTGAATATTCATAGACGAGATTTCGCGTGGGCACATGCTTTTCTGTCTCTCGACTCCGTACTTGGAAGTAGAATCGCTGGGTCCTATGGTAACTCTGTGTGTAACATTCTGAGGAGCTGCCAGACTGTTTTCCGAAGCGGCTGCACCATTTTTCGTTCCCACGAGCAAAGTAGGAGGGTTCCAATTTCTCCACCTCCTCACCACCGCTTGTTATTATCTGTCCTTTACATTGTGGCCACCCTAGTGGGCGCAAAATGCTTTTGAGGAATCCCATCCTAGCTTTTTCACAGCCAGGCAACACACAAACAGCCACGATGGTGAGACGTTTCCTGCTATTTACAACTGTAACGACCAAGGTCCTTTCAGACCAAATTAATGGTTAATGCCCCTTTAACCAAACTCTAAAATCCTCTCCGTTCCACCTGCAAATCAGCACCACCAGATCTTCCAGCCCCGTGGTCCCCAGGCCTGCCCCTCACCATTCCGGGGTGGGGGCAGGGAGCTGCCCAGACACCGCCAGCTGGGCCTCTCAGCACGCCTTGCGGTTGCTATAGCAACTGTCAAAGCCACAGGCTCTCCCTCGCCTTCTAGATGTTAATAAACAGTCTCATTATTTTGCAGAAAGCACTTTGGAAAATCAGCAGCCCCACAGTTTCATCCTGGTCCAAATTAATGAGGAAAGATTGTGGGGTTTTTTTTCCCTTTTTATCGACCATGAAAAGGGGAAGAGTTATGGCCCATTTGCACACTTTTGCTGTATTTATGTTTTATGTATTAGAAAGTGATTTCCACCTCCATTACACATCGCTAATGCCCTCGTTACATTAAAGGTATGGACCAGGAATATTTTTTGCCCATCAACCCACCAAATAAATCGTGGTGAAAGATATTAAGAAGGATCATGCTTAATGGTCAGCTGGGCTGTGCTGCCTGGGGAGAGAGAAAACTTTCTCAGCCAAATGTCGCTGAGAAGAGGATGTCTCTAGCTGTTTCTTTGTAAGAAGGGAGTTGCGGGGCGGGGTCAGGGGTTCACAGGCCGAGCTTTCAGTCTAGGCAAGGCCCTCCCGGCCAGAGCTCCCCATCCTACAGCAAGTCTGGGATCCTGGTAGAAGTGGTCTTGCCTGGAGTTCCTGTCGTGGCGCAGCAGAAACAAATCTGACCAGCATCCATGAGGAGGCAGGTTTGAATCCTGGCCTCGCTCAGTGGGCCAAGGATCAGGTGTTGCCATGAGCTGTGGTGTAGGTGGCAGACGCGGCTCGGATCCCGCGTTGCTGTGGCTGTGGTGTAGACCAGAAGCTACAGCTCCGATTTGACCCCTAGCCTGGGAACCTCCATATGCCACAGGTGCGGTCCTAAAAAGACAAAAAAGAAAAAAAAAAAAAAAAAGAAGTGAACTTGCCCTAAATATCACTGGGTCCCTCTCTTCCCCAAGGCCTAGCAGATAAAGGATGGAGGAGAAGTCCTGCTCTGGGGCACTTGCTTTTGGCTGCCCCTCCCCCGCTGCAGGGTGGCCACGGGACCGAACAGCACACATATGAAGCTCTCAGTGCATGGTGGGTGCTGGGCATACGGTCCTCTCCCTCTGGCAGCCAGGATGTCACAGGCCCAGAGAGTGGCCACTGGGAGGACAGATACAGGCAGAAGCTGAGAAGCCCTGCTGTCTCCACAGAGGAGGAGCAGGGAGAAAAGCTAGGAGGACCGGGAGCTGGCGCCGTGAGAAACCGTCCATCAGTGGAAACACAGCATCGCAGGTTCTGGGACCTGGACCGCCCGGTTTTGATCACAACTCCTCCCCTTGCTGCCTCTGTGGCCCCAAGCAGCTTCCTCACCTCTCTCTTCTCCACGTCAGCATCGGAAAAGTGAAGGTCACTGTGAGAGCTAAAGGAGGGGTGTGCGCAGGGCTGGCACATAATAAACACACAGACATTGAATAAATGTTATGCGATGGTGTTCGCGGCAGTAGCCACAGCGGCAGGACAAAGGTGGCTTTCAAGGCCAGAGAAAAATGGGCTGGGAACCAAGAGCCTCTGCAGCCTCTGGAAGGCTGCCGCAGAAATGTCACTGATGGCTCGTCTGCAGCCCCAGGGATGCCGGGCACGGCTGCAGCCGCCTCTCTCTCCGAGGGACGGGTTCCAGAGTTGAAGGTGTCCCGGGTGAGAAAGACTTTCTCTGCTTTATCTCCAGCTTACCTGGCACAAGCTCGCGTGTTCCCAGGCCTGGAGTCTACGATCTGGAGGACAAATTACTTTCCCGCCCTGCCAGCGCCGTGTGTGCCTTGCCTGAAAATTCTCCCGCATTGTCACAGAACTTTAACCGAGGGCTTCCACGGACATTCGCTCCTGGATCTCACAGGGACGATGGGTCTGCACAGGCAGCATATGGGAGAGAAGCTCAGGGCTACTGGACACGTGCTGGGGTCACCGATGACCGCAGAAATCAAAGAAAGGAGGGGGTGACGGAAGGGGGAAGCTGATGCCAGAGTAAACAGAGGCTGGAAGAGACAAGACTTGGGAGACCATTGACAAAGCAGGGAGGAAACTGGAAGCTTCCAGAAAGATTTCAAACTCTAGCCTGGGGCCCATTCTTGGGGGTGGGGGTACAGAAGGGCTCTAGGCGCACTGAGATGGAGGTGTTGGTGGGGAATCACGGGAGTGAGTACAACTGGACAGGTTCTGTGGCGTTAGTGCCCAGGATGGGCCACCTAGGGGTGGGAACGCTGTCCCCGTGAGCATAAGGCCAGGGGTCCTTTGAGGAGACAGACCAGCTAGAGAGGCTGGTGTCACAAGTCGGGAGGGTTAAGCTCTGTAAGCGGCGGAGGCCCTCAAACAGCCAGTACCAGGGAATGGAGCCTGTTCCCACTGGGCCTGGCAATAGCACAGGTGCCACTCGAGAGTGGATGGGAGGCAAGGAGGCGGCCTGTCCAACCACGTAGGGAAGAGAAGTCAATGAGAGTTGAGGTCTGACAGCCAAGACTCGACTGGACAGAGTCCATCTCTTAAAGAGAAAGAACCAAGAGCCTGGCGGCTGAAGATGCCATGAGTGTAGGAGGGTCCAGGCCAGGACCCGCTGCCCCGCTCGAACTGCCAGCCGCACCTCCAGGGAGCAGCCGTCCCTCGGAGGGGCACGATGGAGGGCGCGATGGGAGTCCCAGGGGGCCAGAGTCCACGTGTGACCTGGCCTGGGTCAGGGAAAGGCCACCAGGGTGGGAACTGAGGCGCTGCAGGTGGCCCCAGAGCTCCACCTCCCCGGACAGGCGGCGATGGGGTAGGACGGGGTCACAGCCCAGACGGTGCAGCTCAGGGAACAAAGACAGGACAGGGCCAGGGCTCCCAGCCGCTCCTCGTAACCGCACAGCTGAGCAGTGAAACGGCCAGTTAGACTCTGGCAGAAGGAGAGCCCAGAGCAGCCACAAGAGCTAGAAAACGCCCCGCAACAGCGGCGGCCTCTCCTTCCGTAAGAATCTAGAAAACAGTCCACTGCAGAGGTTTTCCCTCTTTTGAAAATATTTCTGGGCATTTCCACGCCCCAGAGCCCGCAGCGCCCGCAGCGTGGAGTGCAGGAGAGCCAGGCGCGGGCCTGACGCTGGGCCCGCCCGGGGGTGGGGGTGGGGGAGGGGAAGGGCCCCCACCCGGGCCCCCATCCCCACCCCCGGATCGCAGGCTGCAAACTCCGCTCCTCAGGGAGCAGCTGCTAACCCATCCGCTCATAAACCTCTGCTGCGCCAGCGGCCCTGGTGCTGCAGAAGCAGAAAGAATGAGGCTGGGAAGGAGCTTATGAACACGGCAAGTCGTAACCCAGAACAGCGCCAGCCTCCAGCCCCAGGCAAGTGTCAGCTGCCTGCTTTCCCCGAGGTTAAAACGAAGTCTCTTCACGCATCCTATTTCTACAGACGTCAATAGCCCGCGTTCCCCACCTCGCTCTGTACACGGACTGCCGGCCGTGGACACACGTCCACACCGCTCCCAGAACTTTTGCGTCCTCACTGCCGTGGGGCGGCTGCCCGTCCGCCTCCAGGTGAGAGTTGTGACCTCATCAGGTGGGCAGAGCTGGACTGGGTTGACGGTGGTGTTGACATTGCTCTTAGGGGCCTGGCATGGGCTCAGAAGCGTGTGGGGTGGGCCGTGCAGCGTGGGTCGGGGGAGGGGGCTTCCTTCCGTTGCCCTTGGGTTCCTGGTGAGACCCTACGGCCCTCCTGGTGCTTCTCCTCCAATGGGAGAGACAGACAGTCAGAAACACAGGGTTTGTCGAATGCTTTGGGGAAAATAGATCACCATGGGAGGTTCAGGGGAGGGCCTGGGCGGGAAGTTTCAGCGGGGAAGGCTCCCTGCAAAGGCCCCACATGGGCAGGGATACCTGAAAGGGGCGGGGGCAGGGGACATGCAGGGTAATGGAGTTGGGGCACAAAGGCCCTGAAATGTGAGGGTGGCCGGAAAGCTTGAGGGACAAGGACTAGGACGGGGTTGGCAGTGGGGTGACAGTAGAGAAGCCTTCGGGGAGAAGAATGATGGACTCTGGAAGCTGTGGGGAGGGAAGGGTTGGGGGTTGGGGGAGGCTGCTGCTTGGGGTCTAGGGGCCACTGGAAGATTTGGGCTTTTCTTTCTTTTTTTCTTTTCTTTTCTTTTTCTTCTTCTTTTTTTTTTTTTTTTTTTTTTGCTGAGCCCGCAGCACAGGGAAGTTCCTGTGCCAGGGATCGAACCTGTGCCAGATCAGTGACAACACTTACACACCAGGGAACTCCCAGATTGAGGTTTTTCTTTAAGTCAGCTGGAGATTGGATTCCTTTCCTCCAGCTGCTGTAACTCATTACCACAAACTGAGTGGCTTAAAATAACAGAAGTGTGTTGGCTCACAGTTCTGGAGCCCAGAAGTCCAAAGTCAAGGTGTTGGGAGGGCGTGCCCCCTCCAGGGGCTGGAGGGAAAATCCGTCCTTGCCTCTTCCAGCGCCTGGGGGCTGCCAGCTTCCTGACCGATCTCTGCTTGGTCTTCACAGGGCGCTCCTCTCCGCCCCCACCCACTGTGGCTCCGCCCTCTCCTCTCCTCCTAAGGACCAGTCACTGGGTGCAAGGCCCATCCTAATCCAGAATGGTTGCCTCTCAGTCCTGAACTAATTACAGCTGCAAAGACCCTAATTCCAAATAAGGCCACCTTCCAAGGTTGCAGGTGGATGCAAATTATTGGACACTGTTCAACCCATGACTGGAAACCACCAGAGGGTTTGGGGAAGAGGTGTGACACGCCCCAACTTGGGGTTGTAAAGCGTTTGCAGTAACAACCCTGGCAGATGACAGGGTGGCCGGGCGCGGCAGTACCCGGGGAAGTATGTGGGATTCTGGGTCAGTCGTGAAGGTAGAACTGAGGGGCTTTGCCGACAGATTGGATCCCTTCTCCCGTGAGCCCAGGCTCCCCACAAACTAATTTCTGTGCTCTGGACTCAAGTTGCTCCCGCCCACCGCCTGGCATTCCTCAAGGATATGGCATATGGCAATGCCATTAGCTCTCAATCCATCAGCAGGCGGCTGCCATGGCTCGCTGCACCCCGGGGCTCTGTTCTCATCCATCACGGCCTTTGGCCCACACAGCTCAGTCCCCTGGCCCTCTTTCAGGTGGGAGCCCCCAGCCTGGGTCAGTCTGGACAAGGCAGGATGGCAGATGTATCCCAGAGCCCAGCCCACCTATGCCTTTCTGTGGCTGCGCAGTGGGGTCAGCGGCCCCTCAGCATCCTCACAGCCCCCGGGGTAGCTGAGTCCTCATGCCCACTAGCATCGTGCTTCATGGGGCGAGAGCTTTTATATGAAAACAGCTGCCACACAGCCCCTTGGAAGACCCAGCATCGAAATCTGGCGTATCTGGGGCTCCATGGAAGAGGTGTCAACAAGGGGCCACTCGGGAGCCTGGTACGTTGGAAGGCGTTGTCCGCACCCAGGTCCAGATGTTTCAATAAGAGGCTGTACCTGGTAAGAAGCAGATGTCTCTTTGAGAAAACACTCGCTCTCTTTCAAGGGAAAGAAACTGCCAGCCGTCACAGAGCCTGTGGGGTCCCAGTGGTGGGCACAGAGGGAGCGGGAGAAACGAGGAGCAGGAGCGATGCCCTGGATAAGTGAGGTTCAAAGAGAGCCTCTTTCTTTCTCTCTTTTTCTGTTCTTTTTTTCTTTCTAGGGCCACACCTGCAACATACGGAAGTCACCAGGCCAGGGGCTGAATCAGAGCTGCAGCTGCCGGCCTGCACCACAGCCAGAGCCACGCCAGATCCAAGCCACATCTGTGATCTATGCCACAGCTTGCAGCAATGCCGGATCTTTAACCCACTGAGCAAGGCCAGGGATTGAATCTGCATCCTCATGGTTACTAGTTGGGTTCTTAACCCGCTGAGCTACAGTGGAACTCCCAAAGAGGTCCTGTTTCATTCCTCTCCCTGAGCAAGCCTCTGCAGTCTGTTGTCAGCTCTGAAGTCGAGCTAAGTACATCTGAGCCTTTAGAAGCCGTCCTCCCTGCCGGAGGGAACTAAGTAAGGGCCCTCCCACCCCCCACTCCACTCCCAAAACAAAAACTCCTGGCTGATTTTCAAGATTCTCAATTAGAAATGAATTTTTCCAGGAATTTCCATGTGGCACAGCGGAAACGAATCCAACTAGGAACCATGCTCAGTGGGTTCCTTGCTCAGTGGGTTAAGGATCCAGCATTGCTGTGAGCTGTGGTATAGGTTGCAGATGCAGCTCAGATCTGGCATTGCTGTGGCTGTGGCATAGGCCGGCAGCTGTAGCTCAGATTAGACCCCTAGCCTGGGAACCTCCATATGCCTCAGGTGCAGCCCTAAAAAGCAAAAAAAAAAAAAAAAAAAAAAAAAGAAGTGGATTTTTCCAAAGTTTCCCAAATGTCTAAACAGTGGGTGTTCAAGCATCATCACCCACAAGCAGCACAGGTGGGAGCTCCCAGGACCCAAGAGGCAGCCATGGGCCAGGGCCCTGCTCCCTGCAGCTCTAATGGGAACAGGGCCACACCTGCCTCCAAGTGGCTCAGTCGAGAGTCCGCTGCCCAGGCCTAACCCAGCAGGCCCAAAGCAGGTCCATCCTTCTCTCCCCGCCGGAGCATCCGTGGGCATCTCCGGGCGGGGTAAGGAAGCAGGGCAGGCTCTCAGCCACCACGTGGCATAGACTCTGCCTACCGCAGGCCTCAGAGCAGCGATGTTTTGTTTTGTCATCTGTGCCCACAAGGGGTTTCCAAACCTGTCTGGTACAAGCCCCTCAAGGAAGCCCAGGGCCCCCATTTCACCTCATTGTTCTGGAAGCCAAGACCTCCCTGGAAAAAAATGATGTCGCCTTTGCCCAAACACCGCTCGGCAAAGAAAAGAACAGACTGTATTCTGAGCTAGCATTTTTCCAGGTGTGTGTAGCTATAGAAATATTTGCACCGTTTGCTTTAAATTCTTTGTGGAACAACTTCGAGTTTAAATAAATAACAAAATAATAATATATTCGTCTCGTTAGCATCATAGGTTACCTGTGTTTTGATCCTATCTTTTCACTTGGAGTTAAGTCATAAGCATTACCCCATGTTATTATGGATTCATAAGTCTAATTTTTAATCACCGTTCTGTTTCTTCAAGCACTATAATTTACCAAAGGCTTTTCTCGCAGTTGGTCATTTATTTCCAAGGTTCTTGTGTTGTAAATGTTTCAGTGAACATATGGAACAAATTATTAATTATCAAAGCCTCCGCGTTTCTTCTTTGCCGGGTCTTGTGCAACTGGGCTCGAGGAATGAGGAGCTGGCATGTTCTCAGTTCTCTGGGAGTTTGCAGTTTAGAGATGGGGATGGGGGGAAGGGAATACATAGTCGGCAGTGATGGAAGAACACAAAAGCACATATACATTGGGGACAAGATGCTGGTGCAAAAATTTTTAAATATAAGAATAAAAATACTTAAAAGGCAGAGTCCCTGTTGTGGCTTAGCGGAGACAAATCCAACTAGTATCCAAGTGAATGCATGTTCAATCCCTGGGTTAAGGAGCCAGCATTGGGTTAAGGAGCCAGCATTGCCGTGAGCTGTGGTGTAGGTTGCAAATGCAGCTCAGAGCCCACCTTGCTGTGGCTGTGGTGTAGGTCGGCAGCTGCAGCTCCGATGTGACCCCTAGCCTGGGAGCTTCCATATGCCACACCTGTGGCCCTAAAAAGCAAAATAATAATAATAATAATAATAAATTAAAAGGTAAGGCCAACCATGAACACAAGTGGGTGTGGGCGTGGATGTCACCCACACACCAACTGCAGAGACATCTGATTCCTCAGGAACTCAGAGATGTCAGCCTGTTATAAACATCAGTCACAACAGAGCCGCTGAGAAGACCCTCCAGCCGTGCTTGTGTGTTGCAGTAGAGGCGCATGCAGCCTTCACTGTTTGTACTGAGATTCCCGGGAACCAGCGATGCAGGGAAGGGATGCAGGAACATCAGGCTGTGGACCCCTCGGGGCAAGAATGCAGGAAGGAGCACAGCTCTCTCGGCACCTGCTCCCTATCTCTACCGAGCTCCCAGGGAGGAGGGCAGGGTGGTTATGCACAGACACCGACATGCTCCCCACCACATGGCCCCCTCCACTGCAGGATCGAGGCCATACCCAGCAGCCTGTGCTCCCCCTGTGCCAAGCGGGTTAATATTCCCTGTGCCGGGCAAGTTGCCCTCCTGGCTGTTAAGATTCACAGCTGTATATGGAACACAACAGACTGTGAAATGCAGTAAATCTGGAGTTGCCTCTCAATTTCACCAATAATAATTAGCAAATTAAAATGGAAATGTCACCACAAGCCCATAAAATTTCTTAAGTGCAGGATGGAGAGCTCTCTCAGGAATGGGAATGGCTTTTGTTCGTGTAAGACCCAGGGTGGACGAGCTGTCACTTGTTCCTCGGACCAGCCACTGCGCCCAGCGAGCCCAGCTCGGAGCTGATTCATCCCGAGGCCAGCCGTCTCCACGCATCAGCGAGCTAACATAACTGGGCAATCAAGCCTGCTTTATGGGGCCCGTTATGTGTGGATGGGGGACCAAAGCCATTACTCTAACAAGACAGGGGGGAGCAGGAAGCCTGCCAGCCAGACCTCAACTTCTCCATGGCCAGCACCCTGGCTGCCACGCATCCATTTGGCCAAACAAGGAGGGGACTGGGAGATGAGGAGCAAAGCATGTGCCATCTGGCCTGCGTCTTGGAGGGCTGGAGCCAGAGAATGTGCCTCCTCCCAACGGGGTCCCCCCACGGGGGTGCTCTCAGCCCGGCTCTGCCCCCCTTTGCCCCTGAGAGCCAGCCGTGAGTGTGGTGGCCATGATTTCCCTCCTGAAAAAACTGAGCTGAGAATAAACCCAGATGTGCCCCAAATCAACAGAAGACGGGGAAACTCCCCACGTCCTGCCACACCATTCTTTGTGTCAGTAAATGAGGACATGCAAACTTCCATGTTTGACAAAGAGGGACTACCGAGAACCCAATTTACCCTCCTGCCTGAAACAAACAAAACTCTGTATGAATCAGGATTCTCCAGAGAAACAGAACCAATAGGACATGTAAATAAATAGATATGAAAATATAGAAAAAGAATTACCATAAGGAATTGGCTCACATAATTCTAAAGTCTGAAATGAATTAAGATCTGGAGGTGCAATCAGGAGAGCCAACGTGTAGTTCAAATTTTAATATGACCAAAAACAGGGAGTTCCCTGGTGGCTCAGGGGTTAAGGATCTGGCGTTATCACTGCATCACTGCTATGGCTTGAGTCACTGCTGTGGTGTGGGTTCAGTCCCTGGCCCACGAACTTCCACATGCCATGGGAGCAACCAAAAATTTTTTTTAATTTACGATGACCAAAAATATTCAAGACTTTAGATGTCAGCAATGAAGTAATCCCTGAGAGATGAGAAAAGGAAGAGACAAGTCCTACTATAGCCCCAGCTGACTGCCTCATTTTTCCAGGTCGAGGCATGGACAGAGCGTGGTGGGCAGACTCCCTGAGTGGAGAAGGCTTTGCTGAAAGTCTTGGGAGACCACGGCAGCAGTTTGAGAGTTGGAACACCCAGAGGAGAGAGAGCTGTACAGAGACGGAGAACTCTGGAGACCCACAGATGGCCCCTGAGTATTCGGCTGAGCACTGGGCAGCACATGTGTGAGGAAACCAACCAAGTCCACAGAAAGACCCACCCAGGGTTTAGAGGGGACAGAATTCTGTGCTCACACAGCCTGGGGCTGCTGCCAGTCACCTCAGCTGGACCAAAAAGCCCCATAATTGTTAAGAATACATAAAAAGTTCTTGCCTCAGTCATGGGGGTTAATTATCCTTAGACTGAGCACATGTCAGTGACCTCTGCTTCCACTTCAAATAACTGGAAAAAGAAGGGGAAAGTCAGCCCAAAGTCGAAGAAAGGAAAGAATGAGAAGCAGCGCAGAAGTCAGTGATATAGAAGGAGAGGGGAGAAGATCAAAGAAAAAGTTGGTCTTTGAAAAAAACCAGTAAAATTGATCAACCTCTAACCAGAGTGATCAGAATGAAAAAAGAGGGAAGGCACAATTTGCTGACAATTAGGGATGAGAGCGGTGACATCACCACAGAGCCCCTGGCTGAGTAAGTCAGTTTAGCAAGGTTGCAGGACACAAGAGCAATATACAAAAGTTAGCTGTACTTCTGTATACTGGCAGTAAACAATCAGAAGTGGAAATTTAAAAGAATGATAACATTAACATAGCACCAAAAAAAATTAAATGCCTAGAGATGGATCTGATAAAATGTGAAACATCTGTATGCTGAAAACTATAACACATTGCCTTGAGAAATTACATAATATATAAACAAATGGAAAGATAGATGGTGTTTATGGTTGGTAATATTCGTTAGAGTTAAAATAACAGTTTTCCCCATTGGATCTATAGATGGAATGAAATCCCATTTGAAATGACAAGCTTTGTCTTAGAAACTGATGAACTGATTTTAAAATTCATATGGAAACACATACGAAGGACCTACAAAAGCCAAAGCCACTTTGAAAAATAATTTTCAAGATTTCAAGATTTATGATAAACCTGCAGCGATCAAGAGAGTGTAATATCGGCATAAGTATCAACAAAAAGATCAATGGAACAAAATAGAGAGTCCAGAAATTAACCCACATATGTATGGATAACTGATTTTTTTTTTACAAAGATTCGGAGGCATTTGAATGGAGAAAGGAAAATGCTTTCACTAAATGGTGCTGTAACAGTTGGTTACTCATACACAAAAAAAATGAGCATTGAAGCATTGATTTACATCCACACGGTATATAAAAATTAACTCAAATTGGATCAGTATTCTAAAGATAATACTTAAACATAGAAAACTACAAAACTTCTGGCATAAAACTTTGTGACCTTGGATTAGACAACTTTTTTTGTTTGTCTTTGTTTGTTTCTTTGGCTGCACTCATGGCATGCAGAAGTTCCCGAGCCAGAAATAGAACCCATGCCATTGGATCTTTAGCTGCAAGGCCACCGGGAAACCCCAAATCTTTTTTAACATGACACCAAAATCATGATCCATCCAATAGCAAATTAGTAAACTAGACCTCATCAAAATTTGCAACTTCTGCCTTTTGAAAGATGCTATTAATGAAATGAATAGACAGCTACAGACAGAGAAAACAGCAGTGACAAAGTATCTATCTGATGAAGACCTTGTATCCAGAATATATAAACAACATATATTTAAACATTTAGACCCAATGCTTAAATGGCAAAAATATTCAAATATATATTTCACCAGAGAAGATGTCCAGGTAGCCAGTAAGTACATTTGGATGCTCAAAATGATAAGTCATTGGGAAAATGCAAATTAAAATCCCAGTGAGATCCCACTACCCATTAGAATGTTTAAAATTCAAGACTTAGCATAGCAAGTATTTGTGAGTGCGTGGAGGAACTAAAACTCTCACACCCTGCTAAGAGCAAAGTTAAAGTACAACTATTTTGGAAAGCAGTTTGGAGTTTCTTTAAAAAGTGAAGCCGTATGATTGTGCTATTCCACATCTAGGTATTTACATTTACCCAAGGGAAGAAAGCATATGTTCATACAAAGATTTCTATAAAAATCTTCCAAGCAAATTTACCTATAATTGCAAAAAAAAAAAACAAAAAAAAAAAAAAAAACGGAAACTCGAAGACCCACCAAAGGTGAATGGATAAATGTTTCATGAAATACTACCAAGTAATTTTAAAAAGGAATGAACTAGTGATACGTTACAACACGAGTGCGTCTTGAAATAATTATGCTGAACAGAAGAATCTGGACCACCACCTCCCCCTTTAAAAAGACAGTACACGCACCATGATTCCATGTCTCAAATGCTACAAAATGCAAACTAATCTAGCGTAACAGAAAACAGCAATGCTGACCAGGAAGAGTTAGGGAATGAGAGCAGTAAACGCAAAGGATTTTAAAGCACCATGAGGAAATGTTTGGGGTAATAGATATGTTCATTATCTTTATGGTTTTGATGGTGTATCAGCTTTCGAAGGTCATCGTAACAGAGTACCACAGACTGAGTGGCTTTAAAAGCAATGACTTCCTCTGCAGACTGGGAGTTGGAGATCAAAGCGTCGGCAGGGTTGAGTTTTCCTGAGCCATCTCTCCTCGGCTTACAGACGCTGTCTTCTCTCTGGGTCCTCACAGGGTTTTCTCTGTCTGTGTGTCTCAATTTCTTCTTATAGGAACACTAGCTATATTGAACTAGGACCCACTCTAATGACCTCATTTTTTAACTTCAATGCCTCCTAAAGACTCTACCTCCAAATGCAGTCTCATTCTGTGCTTCTGGGGGTTCCGACTTAAACATGTGCATTGGGGTGGAGGGGGGATACATAATTCAATCCATAAGAGATGGTTTCACACATGTACACCTATGTCAGATTGTGCACCTTAAAATGTGAGGCTTATTGTATGTTAATTTTAACATTTATGACTCTCAGATTTTGTGTGTGTTTAATAAAGAACTCTTCCATTACATAGGGTTGGTTCCTCCAAGTACGGCTGGAGCATAATTGTTAGGAACAAAATAACTTTATACAGTCAGCCCTGCCCATGTATTTCGTCGCCTCATTCCCTGTTAACTGTTCATGCTGAGCTGTACTGGCTCACCCTGGAGTCCACACAGAGGATAGGCAGGAGGTGTGGTGCTCTCCATGGTCCTGAAGCAGAACAGTTGATGATGACAACAGTCATTTCCAAGGCAGCTGGGGCTGGGAAGGCTCCCTTGCTAACCTCTCACCTTTATTTTTCAGAGCCTTCCTGGATGCAGGTCAAGGATGTTTGGCTTCCCCATAAGCAGCTGACAATCCTGGGGAGAAAAGCTAAGCTTGCCATCACCCTCAGTGTGCCTACCAAGTCTACTTCTACGTGGTATCATACTCATCTTCAAGGAAAGATAAATGTGTTACAGATTCCTCTTCTTCTAGCCACCCTTCCCAGACAATGACGCTGCTCCTATCTGGCCCTGGGGCATGCATCTGCCCAGGAGTTGCTGGGCAGAAGCTTCTGGAGGGCTTCTTTTCAGGCAGACCTTGGGCTTGCTTTAGGTCAGATGACACTGTGGCTCAGAAAAACATGTGAGCCTGGGAGAGAAGAACCACATCCAATTCAAACAGGTGAGTCAGGGAGGACAAGCCTCCCTAAAGCAGCCTCAACTCTTCTCCTTGTCTCGTTGGTCTGTTATCAGTCTGCACAGCACTTAACCAGTGTCAATCACTTGAGTCCAAGCCCTATAAAGCATGAGCCTTGTTTTTCTCATCCATTGCAATAGCCCAAATACCTAACAAAACCTGACATATGGTGGGTGCTCAATAAATGCTTGTTAAATGAATGAATTGGGCTATAAACTCTTATGGGAAGTCCTGAGTCACTGGAAGGCTCCTGCCTGGAGCAAATCCTATGCGTGGCTTCCCCTGTATTTATAGAAGCCAGCTAATATTTTGCTTTAAGACTGCCTTGCATGTTTGCTCAGGGGAGGGTGCCTGTGCCTTTCCCCTACCTCAATCAGAATAACTCATTTTTGCCTGTTTTACATGTTGTGATTCCATGAAATATTTTGTTTAGAAATAAAAGGATATCATTATTTTAAGACGTCTACAAATCTCCAATCCAGACTTACACTGAGAAAGACATCATGCCATTTTCATTTGATGTTTTTTCAATGCCAAAGCAAGGACACACTTCCCGAGGGTATTCCCTTTAAGATCTCACAAATGAAGCCTGAAAACATTTTCAGTATCATCACACATTAAGGAAGTTTTACAAGCCAACCAATTTGTTGATTCCAGAGTCTGAGGTCGGACCTGACAACGTCTATCTTGTTTAATTGGTGCTCCTATCTCCTCCTCTGCTTTCATCAAAGGCTGTGCGAGACTAGCCTACTGCTGCCCAGATAGAGAGCAAAAGAAATTAAAGGAACAAAAGAGGTAGGAGAGGCGGCTGAGGGGAAATTTGTCTGCCTGCAGGATGGGCTGGAGGGTGGCAATGATGACAAAGTGGTGTGGGTTGTGGGGAGCCAGGAATCAGGCTCCGATACCGAGAATGGAGGGAAGCAATCTGGCTCTTCCTCCAAGTGCAAATGGTCCCGCTTTCCCATCATCTCACGCTCTGATAGGAGAAATGTGAACCTTTCCAGAGTGATCACTCCATCCTGTAATGGCTCAGATCAGGTTCACTTTCAGGATGATGAAATCCATGGCTACAATGGGATGTGGCATCTGGCACCAGGACATGCTACTGACTCGCCATCTGGGTGTCAATGGAGTCCACTTAGACCACACCTCTTTCTCTCTCATCTGGTTCTCCTGGTGGACAATGGCACTTATGTGTGGGACAAAATGCCCCAAGCAGGAGATGTAGGAAAGATTCTAGGATTGGCTCCCAGACTTGCTAAACGTTACATAGTGGCAAATTCAGCACTGAAAACAGAGCATGAGCAGCCCTTCTGAGATGGGAGCCCTTCCCCACAAGGAAGGCAGGGGTCATAGCGTCCAGATGGGGGCTTAGTTCTGCAAAGGTCAGACCCTAGTCTCTGGTAAAGAATGTCCAGCTAACTGCCGGTTTTATTGCCACATGGACATCATCCTTTGTAGCCCCAAAGAAAGGAGACAGGATGGTAATGCCCATCAGGCAGAGAGACACATATTAGAGTCACATACTGGATTCCTATTGGGAAAATGCTAGAAGCCTGCCCTTTAAAAGCTCTCCAAAGAAAATTTCCTGTGCCAATTGCCCCAGACCTCAGATCTCTCTGTGTCACTTGGGTACCATTTAATCCATTCCCCATGTCCCCATCAGGCATCCACCTGCATGAGTCTTTTCTATGTCAGCCCAACCTCTGCTGGGACAACCCCAGGAGCGTGGCTGTTGATTGCCTGACTGGATGGCCTGTTCCAACTTTGAACATCTCGGAGTTTGAGAAGCTCCTTTCTTTCATCATATGAAAACCTATTCCTCTGAAATATCAATTCTATCCTCTGAGGCCACACAGAGAAATGAGTTATTTCCCATCTACAGAAATATCCATCCAATATTCAAAGCAGCCACCATGCCAAACACCCAACATTTCTATACCAGGATAAACATTGCTTATTGCCTCAACCCCCTTCAGACTGTTTGGATTTATAAATAATGCCATCAAACTAAAATGCCATCAAACTAAAGGCATCACAGGTGTGTCTAACCAATAGGGAATACAGTGAGGCCACGACCTCTCAGGTTCTGGACATGGACTCAAATGTCTTCTGGCCTATAGAGTTTCTAGAATCTGCCATTCTCCTCATTCTGAAAGTGGAACATTTTCTTATCTCTAATTTTCTGGAAGCTCTCCCGTTCCCCATGATTCCTCCTCTTGCCAAGAGCTGTCTATAATTAAGCCTGCAGCCTCTGTGCTAGGGTGCAGTTGAGTAAGAGCTGGAGATACGAATCTGCCCAGACGAAGCACTAGACTCCTGCCTCGTTCAAAGCATCACACACAAGGCCATTTTTCTTCCGGATCAACTCCTTCACAGCCAATGCTCTCACCCATTTTACTGATGATCAGAGCAAGGTGCAGAGTCATTATTGATTCCCCAGGGCCCAAGGCCAGTTGCTGGTGGAGCCTCGATGTTGTCTTCAGCCTTCCAGCTCCCAGCTCGGAGCTAACCACCAGGAAGAAATACTCTTCATCGTTCTGGAAAGCCCCATCCTGGGGCAGCAGCAGACACCCAAGGCTGCTGACCATCATCGTCTCCATCCTTAGATGGGGACCGTGAGAGACATGACATCACCAAGGGGACATTTGGAGGTTGCAGAAAAGGACTGAGCCAGAGGAGGGCGTGGCCTCTGCTCTCTGAATTCTTCCATATGCCTCACTGCCCCCATATTTCTCACCAAGAGCCAGGAAATTTCACTCCTCACGACGCACAGAAAATATTTACTTTCTCTTGGTAATAGAATCCTAAAGGCTGTCCCAGCCTGTCCCTCCCTGTGCTGGCACAGAAGCAGGGCGTCTGATGACAAATGCATCCTGCTGTAGAGGCTGAAATGGGGCCCGAAGGTGGCAGAAACCGGGACTTTCCAGTGACTTTTATGTTCCCGTTCAGATGGGCTGTAAAGAAAACAAGACATAAAATACCTCCCCTGTATAATTTGCTGGTTTATAGGTGGTTTCATCACTTTTTTGTAAAATGGCTATCCAAAGTGATCTTTATGTTTCCCTTATGGCTCAGGCTGAAAGCTCTGAAAACACCTAGAGAGCCAAGAAAATAGGGAGCCCTCGGAGGATGCTCGCTTCCCTCCCGGCTCTATGGCCAGGAGGCTGGGGGCAGGGTGGGGCGGGGTGGGGGGCAGGGGTGCCCAGGACACACAGCTCAGCCCACTCAGGACTTTCTTGCAGGTGCACGTGTGGGCCTGAGGATGGACAGGGCTTCCACCCCAATGCTCTAAAAGGGAGGCCAGTGGGGGTCCCTTGAATTGAATTCAGAGCTGAAAAGGCTGTACACCTAGGCCCACGACAGTGCAAATAAGATGAAGGTGGTGGTGGGGTTGACCCACACCCCGCTCGTCTTGACCGCCAGTAATAAAGCAGCTTCCTCTCACCCCATTCTTTTTAAAATTTTTTTTATTATATCCTGGAGTAGAGTTAGTTTACAACGATGTGTTAGTTTCAGGTGTTCAGCAAAGGGATGCAGGTATACAGACACGTAGCCATTCTTTTCGGATTCCTTCCCCACATAGGTTAACACAGAATATGCAGGAGAGTTCCCTGTGCTAAGCAGTCCTTCCTTGTTGCTCATCTATTTTATATCTGGTAGTGAGTGCACGTTAATCCCAAACTCGAAATTTATTCCCCCCCACACACACCTTGCCCCTTTGGTAACCATAAGTTGTTTTTAAAGTCTGTGAGTCCATGTCTGTTCTGTCAATAAGTCCATTTGTATCAATTTTTTTTAGATTCCATGTATAACTGATCTCATCTATCCCATAGCCTGTGGGCTGCTTCTGAGCCCTCACGGGAGGCTGCCATCGTTTTGTTGATATTGTTTCCTTGGTTATTTATTTGTTTCTAATTCGGGAAGAAATTCATCTAAAACCTTTACCAGTACCTGATTTAAATACTTAATCCACCTGCAAGCATCTGTGTATTGCTATTCATATTAATTTATTATTACATTAAATGTAACTCATTTTTAATATCGGTTAAATTGAATTAAGACAAATTCACCAAATGTTCCGAAATGCATTCAGCGTTAAACTCTTAAATTATGTTTACATATGACATAATTATAGGCTCATGGGAAGTTGTGAAAATAGTACAAAAAGGCTCCAATGTACTCTGGCCCCAGCTTCCCCTTGTGGAAACAGCGGACACAATTGGAGCAGAAAACCCAACAGAGGAAATGAACACTGTGCACCCTGCAGACAGAACGAAGATTTCAGCAGTTTCTCCAGGCAGTTGTGTCCCTGTGTGTGTGTGTGTGTGTGTGTGTGTGTGTGTGTGTGTGTGTCTGTGAATGTCTGATTGCACCAGGGCTGTGTACCCCGTGTGTCCGTGTGTGTGCGTGCACGTGTGTGTGTGTGTGTGTGTGTGTGTGTGTGGTCTGACACAATTTTATCACACGTCAATTCCCATAAGCACCACAGCACACCTGCAGAACAGTCCCGTCTCCACAAAGACCCCCACCCACGACACCTATGAAGCTCTGAACGTGTCTTTACTCCAAGCCTGAGGGGATCCATCCTCTGCCTGCTCAGCACCACGTGGCCAGCCTCGCAGGGCACCTCCACGGAGCAGGCACCGCCGTGTTCTGAGCAAGTGATTCTCTGCCCCAGGAACCCCTCACCAGCCTCGGGTGTGACGACTCTCAAGGCAACACTGGGATGGAGAACCCCATTCTTAGCGTGGGGCGAGGTGAAGGTGGTGGAAGTGACAGGCCGCATTTGGAGCTGACACTGGATGCCTTTGACCCCTGTGTGGCCGCCAGAGGCCACGCCCCCATCCCCTCACCCACCTTCCATACTCCCCACCCCCCACTCCACTAGCCCCACCCCCCCAATGGTATAGGATGAGAGGAATGCTTCAGGGTTGGGGGCACGCTCTCTCAGGGTCAGCTCTCGGATAGAGAAGGTTATGTGACCCACCCCTATGGGGGCCTTGGGGCTTTGGAAGAGTGACCAGGAAGAAGGAAGCAGCAACAGTGCTGACAGCCCTACTGCTTCCCCGTTAACCCCCACCCGCACCCCACCCCCGACCAGCATGGCCAGAGGGCCCTCCCCTTCCCCACACTCTGCACCCAGGCAGCCCTGAGGGGGTCTCCTTCCCTCAGAGGTGCTCTGGGTGTTCCCACCAAAGCAAGGCCACCCCCAATCCAGACTGGAAAAGCCCCTCGGCCGTTGGGAGGCACAGCAAGAACATAGCTTGGTCACTGTGGGCCTGGGTCAGGGCCCAAGGCTTCTGCCTCCAAGCCTGGAGATGGGTCTGACCCCTCGGCTCCTTGCCGCCTTCTCAAACCTGCCCAGAACCTTTGCTGAGGTCCACCCTCTCCCGGCACCTAGGAGCACAGAGTTTACGGCTTCTCCCTAGGGTTTGTAGCTGAGCCGATGGCTCTCAGCTTCCCTGGCCACCTGTGTCCATGGCAACAGCCACTCTCAGCCCTCCCCACCTCAACAGGCCTTCCTCATCCCAGTCTCCAAAAGGAACAAGGTCCCCAGGTCCCCCTGAGATTACAGGGAGTGAGGGAAGCAGAGACGACAGGCGGGAGGCTCAGAAAACTGCCAACAGGACAGAGAGTCTCAGAGGCACAGGTCAGACGGTGCCCGAAAGGGAGCTGGTCTCTAAGGTGGGAGGAGCGGAGGGAACACACGTGCATTTTTTTAAAATGCAGCTGAAGCAATGCAGCTGGGGCGCCGTCCGTGGGAGGCAGTGGCCATTTGGGACCTCGCCACCCCTGACTGGCTGATCACACCTGGGCCGGGATGGCCATTTCTAGTCAGACCTTCCGCTCCTCCTGCTGGTGCTGGAGCTGAGACAGGTGAGACTCTCAGCACCCAAAGCAAGAGCAGGGGAGGGGAAGGGGGGAGCAGGGATGATGACCTTACCGCCGCGAGAGTCACTGCACCCGTGGGGGACAATCAGCTCTGCGTCTAGACCAGGGCGAGGTCGGAGGCACCCCGATCTGCAGCCCCAGCTCCCTATCCCACCCTGTCATGCCCCCTACGATTCCAGAAGCTTCTTGACAGCCCAGACCATGTTTGGTTTTGCTCCCCACTGAGCCTCGTCACCCAGACCCATGATGAACATACAGAAACTGTAGCTAACAATACCGGATTGCGAGCTTGAAAGTATGTTAAGGGGATAGATCTCATGCTGTGTTCTTATCAAAACACACACACACTCACACACACACACACACACATAAGGACATTTTTGGAGGTGACGGATGTGGTTCATACCTTGATGGTATTGTAAGGGTTTGCATGTGTCCAAATGCATCCAGATGTGTACACTAGAGGAACACTCCTCAGCGCTCCTAATAACCCAGGAGGGAAAAGAATCTGAAAAGAATGTGGATGTGTGTGGATGTGTGTGTACACGAAACTGAGTCGCCACGGGATACACCTGAAACTAACATAAGGTAGCAAATCAACTCTAACTCAATTTTTTTTAAATGTGCCCACTAAATGTGGGCAGTATTTTCTGAATATCAAATATGCCTCAATAAAGCTAAACCCCACTCTGGAAAAGTACTTGTCGAATGAAAGAACGGATGGACTCATTGGCTGAAAGGTGGACTGACAATAAGCCATGGTGGATATTTCGTGGATGTCTGGGTGCTTCTCTGCCCCCCGCCCAACACACACAGAGGTCTTCACAATCACATGCCGATGCAGGCCTGCCTTCAGGACACCCACCTCATCGGGGGCTGGGGCGGGGGCAGGGGGGCACTCATCCTTACAAAGCTCTTCCTCACGTTCAGCCAGATCCAATGCATTGAGACCCAAAGCCGCTCAAGTTCAGGGGCGACGGAACTGTGACCTTTGACTTGTTCGCCAAAGAGCAGGTCAGATGGAAAGGTCGCCACTCCCTTAAATGTATTCTGACAACATTTTTTTTAAAAAAAATTTTTAATGTTATCATTTTGCCTTTTCAGAGAAAGGCTGTCTATTTATCAGAGGTGAGTAAAGTCTCCTGAAATTGGGGATTACGGACTCTGACCTTCTCTTTATCGGCAGGTGATAAAACGAGCAGGCAGATGACAGAAATGTCATTTGCGGATTACAAAATTTATGAGCACACTGGGGAGGAAAGGGGCCGATTCCAGCAAGACCGAGAGCAGCCAGTGGAGAACGGAAAACCTCATAGAGCTGCTTTCCTGGGATCCTCGACTTTGGAACTGAAGAGGTCCGCCCCCAAGCTCTGTCCACTGCCCGGCACCCGGGAAGGAGACCCACATGGGTTTTGAATCCAGAAGCCGATAGGTGAGTGGCCCTGCTGTGGGGCGATCGTGGGGATTAAATGAGATGGTCCCCAGCAAAGGTTTAGTCCGGTGCCTGACTCGGGGCCCGTAGATATTGGATCTTTTTATTTTCATCATCGTCACCGCCAGTCTCACCTCCTAATGCCACTGTGTCTGAGAACAGAAAGCCCTGGGTAAGCCAGGCAAAAGTCTCACCATTAACTCCTCCCCTTCAAAGTTCCACAGATGCCCGGCTGCAACGCCAAGCTTCGCTCTCTTTGCTGTTTTTGCTTCCCTTGATGTGGATCCGTGGAGGTTGAATCATGTCCCCAGAAGGATTTGTTCAAGTCCTAACCTCCAGGATCTGTGGGCACAGCTGTCATTAGAGGGGGGGTCTTTGCAAGAAAACTATAAACAAAACGAAAAGTCACCCAAAGGAATGAGAGAAAATATTTGCCAGTGACATGACCAGCAAAGGATTAATTTCCAAAATATACAAACTGCTCTTACAACTCACCAAGAGCAGCAAATACAACCCAATCCAAAAAATGGGCAGAAGACCGGCCTGCATGCAGCAAGCCTCAACCCTCTGCACTGCATTTCTATCTCCATTCATCCGGTTCTGTAGCAGACCCGGGCCTGCAGCTCAGAGCTTCCCTGCGCAGCATGGCTTGCAGGGGCGACCAGGCCGGTACTGACCACCTCGGTGGATGGGGCACCTGCTGTGTGCCCGTCACAGTGCTCAGGATGCAGTGGAACAGGCTGCCTCACAATTCACCACATCTGGAGTGAGGGGCGCAGACAGTCATCTGTGCAGCCACCAACCCCCAAGCCCAACCCCCAGGGGGAGGGGCCTCCGGGGAGCCTACAGTGACGTGGGTGGGCTCTTTCCTGTCGTCTTAACGGTTTTTATTCATTTTTATCTCTTACACTTTCACAAAGCACTCGCTTTAAAAAAAAAAAATGGGCAGAAGACCTGAATAGACATGTCTCCAAAGAAGACACACAGATGTCCAACAGGCACAGGAAAAGAGGTTCCACATCACTAATTCTTAGAAAAACGCAAATCAAAACTACAGTGAGGCACCACCTCACACCAGTCAGAATGACCATCATCAGAAAGTCTACAAATAGGGAGTTCCCGTTGTGGCTCAGCAAGAACCACAAGTTAAGAGCCTGACCAGTATCCACGAGGATGCGGGTTTGATCCCTGGCCTCACTCGGTAGGTCTGGCATTGCCGCAAGCTGCGGCATAGGTCACAGATGCGGCTCAGATCCAGTGTTTCGGTGGCTGCGGTGTAGGCGAGCAGCTGCAGCTCTGATTCGATGCTTAGCCTGGGAACTTCCATGTGCCACAGGTGCAACTCTTAAAAAAAAAGCCAACAAATAGCAAATGCAGGAGAAAGTGTACAGAAAATGGAACCCTCCTAAACTGTTGGTGGGAATGTAAATTGGTACAAGCGCTATGGAGAACAGTGTGGTAATTCCTTTAAAAGCTAAAAATAGTGTTACCTTAGGATCCCACAATCCCACTCTTGGGCATATGTCTGGAGAAAATTCTAATTTCAAAATGTACCTACACCCCAATGTTCACGGAAGCACTATTTATAATAGCAAAGACATGGAAACAACTTAAGTGTCCATCCACAGAGGACTGGATAAAGAAGATGGGGTGCATATATGCAGTGGAATACGACTCAGCCATAAAAAAGAATGAAATAACGCCATTCGCAGCAACATGGATGGGCCTAGAGAGGATCATACTAAGTGCAGAGAGTCAGAGAGAGAAAGACAAGTATCATATGAGATAACTTATATGCGGAATCTTAAAAAGTTGTGCAAAGGAACTTATTTACAAAGCAGATATAGCCTCACAGACATAGAAAACCATCTTATGGTTACCAAAGGGGAAGAGGAGGGATAAATTAGGGATTTTGGATTAACATACCAACAAGGACCTACTCTATGGTACAGGGAGCTATACTTGGTATCTTGTAATAAACCATAATGGAAAGGAATCTGAAAAAGAAATTGGCGCAACATTGTAAATCAACTATAATTTTTTAAAATAAAGAGAAAAAGGAGTTCCCATCCTGGCTCAGCAGAAATGAACCCGACTAGTATCCATGAGGACACAGGTTCCATTCCAGGCCTTGCTTAGTGGGTTAAGGATCCTGTGTTGCCGTGAACTATGGTGTAGCTCGCAGCTGCAGCTCGGATCTGGTGTTGCTGTGGCTGTGGCTGTGGCATAGGCCGGTGGCTACAGTTCTGATGGGCCCCCTAGCCTGGGAACCTCCATATGCCACGGATGCAGCCCTAGAAAGACAAAAAAAAAGGGGGGGGGGAAATGAAAAGAACATGTATGTAAATATATATATAGGAATCACTTTGCTGCACACCTGAAACTAACATAACACTTTAAATCAACTATACTTCAATTAAAAAAAAGGAACCAGGATTTTGTGGATGTAACCAGGTGAAGATGCGGTCATACCAGCTTAGACTGAGCCCTAAGGCAGTGACTTGTTCCCTTATGAGAAGAGGGAAATTTGGACACAGGCACAGAGACACACGCACAGGGAAGAGGCCATGTGAAGGTGTGGCAGAGACGGAGTGATGCATCCACAGGCCAAGGCTGCCAGCAGCCCCAAGAAGCTAGAAGAGACAAGGAGGTCCTCCCCTCGGGCTTCAGACAGAGCATCGCCTGCCCACACCTGCATGTCAGACCTCTGGCCTCCAGATCCGTGAGAGAATACGTCCTTGTCATTTTCAGCCACCCAGTTAGTTCATAGCTATTTGTTATGATTGTCCTAGGAAAGGGAAAAAATAGATGCATTCGGCTGATGTGTATTGACATCTACTGTGCCCCTAGAGCTTTGCCAGGCAACGGGACGGAGCAGGAGAGAAAGCATAGCACACACCTGTGTAATGTGCCAGGTACTCAGGGTACCAGGAGGAGGGACAAGGTCTCAGCCATTGTGGACCACACAGCACCAACAGGAAACAAACAAATGTATCCACGGGACTGCAGAGGAGCACAGGTCAGGAGAGGTGTTGGGAGAGGCGAAGCTGTCTTCTGATTGGATGGACGAGCTGCCACTCATTGTGCATTGGGCTCCTTTAACCTAGGCTGGGGTCCTCAGGGCTCCTTGGGAGGAATGGGTCCCCTGGGTTTCTCTAAAGACAAAGGAAAGCCATCACTGCTAGGCTTCGTTGGGTTTCAGGGGTCTCAGACGGGAATATGTCCCATTGCGTTGACAGCCTGCTTCCGCATAGGTCCAACCCCCATCCAAGGCGGACAGTGATTCTCAGCGTTCTTTAAATCCAGAACCCCTTTGGCAAACACAGACACCCTAGGTACATTCTGTGGCCCCCCTGGGAAGGGAAGGGAAGGGAAGGGAAGGGAAGGGAAGGGAAGGGAAGGGAAGGGAAGGGAAGGGAAGGGAAGGGAAGCCACTCCCTTCCATGTGCCTTTGCAGCTAAGAAGACTTGGTCCTGAGTAATTTGTGCAGGCCGGTCACTTCCTCCAGATCACGGAGGCACATGTGCCTGGGCAGGGCTGTCCCCATTTAATGGGGCTGGCACAGCACCACGGGCCCCTGTCTGCTGCCTGAGCAGGCTTCCTGTGTCACTGTTGTGACAGGATTAATGAAGCAAATAGCTCTAAGCTTTCCAATAGGGAACACAGTTTCAAGGGGCTCATTGTAACACGTCAGCTCGAGAGAAGGAATTGGCTGTTGGATTTCACCTACCAGATCCTGCTTGAAACGTGTGGACGGGATCTTGGCCACCTGTGTGTATGGTCATCCTTTCCTTTTCCATTGATGTTTCCCCTATTCTCAGCCAGGACCTCAGCCAGCGTCTCATGGGTCCGGGCGGCTCTGCTCCAAAGGCCTCGACAAGGACTCAGGTAATGGGAGAGAATGTTGCACCCCCAACCGGGATGGGAGGGGGGCATATGACACACTTCTGGGGAGATACATGATGGATGGTGGATGCCACCAATACTCATGGAGCCCCATGCTACTGGGGGCTTCAGGCAGAGCCATAAGCAAAGCAAGTGACGCCCCCGTCCTCACCAAGCTTACACTGGAACGTCAGCAGCCCTGGGAACCGAAGGACTGAGCCCCACACTTTATAGGGTAACCCTTTAACATTCACGTAAAGGAAAGAAATCCAGTTATTCGCACGTGGCAAACCCCCGGGGGAAGTCTTATGTGACTTCTTCTCGGCTGCTGAGACTAATGAGAGTGATCTTCCTCCTGGAAGGGGTTGCAGAGTCTCTGGGGTGCAGGAGGCGATTCCATATTTCAGTCTGTCACGAAGACGCGTGGGTGGGTTAGCTAGTTCTGCCATCAATTTCAAACCAGTGATGATGCACAAAAGGGAAGTGTTCCAGCAGAACCAAAGGGCAAACATGAGGAAGTTTCTCATGGATCTTTCCAGACGAGCTGTGTATCCGTGTGTGTGTGTGTGCGCGCGCGCGCGTACCTGTGTCCCCTTGCAACATGAAAGCAGCCCGCCAGGCAGCTGGGTTCCAGCCTCCCAGAGCCGTGTCCTGACGACTGTACCAGGCCTGGATGTCCAGCTCTCTTTCTCAAAGGCTTCAGGTGGTGCCTTGTAAGGATGCTCTGCAAGGCATGGATCCAGGCCCCAGCTGGACCTAAAGACCTTTCCACTTTTCCTCTTCTCCAGAGTTTATTCTTATGCGTACACCTTTGTTTAACCCACACATTTTATTCCTGTCTTTACTATGTCCTTTTTCCCTTTGGAATTTCTTTTTTATATACATTTTATTAAACTATTGGTGATTTACCATGATGTGTTGGTTTCAGTTGTACAGCGAAGTGAATCAGTTATTTGTATCCATATATATCTGTTCTTTTTCAGATTCTCTCCCCATATAGGCTATTACAGAGTATTAAATAGATTTCCTTGAGCTATAGGGTAGGTCCTTGTTAACATGTATTTTGTATGTAATAAAGTGTATACGTTAATCCCAAATCCCTAATTTATCTTTCCCCACCAATGTTTCCCATTTGGTAATCGTAAGTTTGGTTTCAGAATCTTTGAATCTGTTTCTGTTTTGTGAATGAGTTCTTTTGTATCATTTATATTAGAGTCCACATATTAATAATCTCATAATGTATTCGTCCTTGTCTAACTTCACTTAACATGCTCGTCTCTAGGTCCATCCATTGTTGCCGCAAGTGGCATCATTTCATTCTTTTTTATGGTAACATTCCATTGTGTATTTCTTTATCCACTCCTCTGTTGGTGGATATTTAGGTTGTTTCCATGTCTTGGCTATTGTAAACAGTGCTGCAGTGAACACTGTGGCGCATGGATCTTCTCTAATTATAATTTTCTCCAAATAGGTGCCCAGGAGTGGGATTGCTGGATCATACAGCAGCTCTATTTTTGGTTTTTGAAGATACTTCCTCACTGCTCTCCACACATTTTTGTGCACCTGAGTAAATATAGCTGTAAGATCAAAATCCTACCCATACTTGCTGAAATGAAGGGCCTGTGTATTTTAAATCTTGATGAACATCAGCACTTTGCCCTCCCCTCAGAAAAAAAAGGGTTATTTCAACTGACATTCCCACCATAGAAATAATTGTTTCCTCACCACTGTTGTCAATCCGATAGATTTGAAAATACTATTTCAGGGAGGTTTCAGTCCTAAGAGCAAAGTTTCTCATTTTTCATGCCTCTAAGAGCCAGGCTACTTCCTTTCCTGTGACATGTGTCCTTGGACGACGGCTGGAGGAATTGAGAGCGCTAGTCCATCCGCCTTCCCCCTGCCATGGCCACACTTCTCACTGCAGACCCAGCTTTGTCACCACCTGCCCTCCTACATCCAGAAATTGTAGGGCACATTCTGAAAGTAAATTGGAACTTACTCTGTTGTCGTGATTCTGTGCCCTCCCCAGGACAGCCAGCTGACAGCTCACTGGCCTCTTTCAAGATGTGGATTTAAGCCAAAAGATGGGGAGATGTCACAGGAGCCAGCCGGAAGAGGAAGGACAGAAGGCCAGCAGGCAAGAGGTGAGGCAAGAGGTGAGGCAAGAGGGCGTCCCCCAGACTGCTGCCCCAGCTCACAGCTGGTTCCGGGGGTTCATGTCCTGAGACTCAAGCTGCGCCCTGTTGGCAGAGCACCAGGCCATCTGCCACTCAGGTAGATGAGCGGCTGAACCACGGGGCGGCATGCTGATATCTACGGGCTGCCGTGTACCTCTGCAGAGCCCAGACTGCTGAGGCCACATCCTGTGGAAGCTGGCCCAGAGGGTGACAAGTCTTCTGTGCACCCCTGGTGGCAGACGGCTGGTTCTGAAATCTCTGTGGGTGGATTCCTGGACAGGATCTTCCCCACCCACTCTGCCCCTCCCCACCCCCGCCACCTGCTGTCCATGGTTCTGAACTTGGGCCTCAGTTGCCAAGCCTGGCTTGCTCCTGGGGTGAGGACAAAAAAGACTCAGCAAACCCTGACACAGACTGAAATGAGTGTCAACTGCAGGTTTAGGCTTTAGTTATAATAAAGCATCAGCACTGGCTGTCAATCATAACCAATGTCCAACACCAGAACAAGATGTCAATACCTGAGGGAACTGGGATGGAGGGACGGGCGGTACCCGGGAACTCTTGGGACTTTCTGTGCAATTCTCCCATAAACCTAAAACTGCCCCAAAAAATAAAGTCTTAAAAAAAGGACTCAGAGATGGTTTTGAACCAGGATGTGCTTCTGGCTCCTCTTTGATATTCGTGGCATCTTGTTGGGGTGCTTGTGTCCCCCTTTGGGGCAATTGGAACAGGTTTCCCTGGGGCTGCTACGGCCAAGGCTGGGATACTGAACACCAAAACTCTAAGGTCCATATAGGAAGCAGGAGCAGAATGAAGGATCAGGGTTATAGTCAAACAAGGGCAGAAACAAGGAGATGAGAACAGAAGGTGGATGAGACCAGACTGAGCTCAGAAGTGATGGGGGCAACACAGGCAGAGATGTGCCAGGCAGGGCTCTGGCATGTGATACCCAGACTCCTGGAATGCCCCCTCCCCACATCGGCTCAAGTCACCAGCAGAAGGGACAAAGGCCAGCTCGCCTTCCAGGCTCTGCCTCCTACTCTCACCAACCTGTCACCCTGCCCAGTGAAGCTGAGCCCCTCACCACGCACGGGGAAGAAAGGGCTGTGGAGGTGGTGGCTGTTGCATGGCTGGGTGCTGGTGACCCCCGCTTTCCTTCGCCCACTAGCAGTAATTGTCAGGCACCTAGGATGCGCCCAGCCCATGGCTGGGTCCCCACCCCTGTGGCTCTCATCTGTGGCTTTGAGTGAGGGGCCTGTCAAGACAACTCAGTCTGATGGTGAAGGTGGGTAAGGATGACGTGCAGGCCAAATGCATCAGGATCCTCCAGGGGACTCAAGCCACAGACCATAAGCAGACCAGCGACCTGGTCCCAGGGGGCCTGAGGACGCTGCCTTCAGGGACTCTGCAAAGTAGGCAGGAACGGAGCTCTTGGGACCTGAGCCAGAGGTGGAGAAAGTGGTCTCGTGACCTGGCCCTGAGGCTATGGACCCAAGGGTGAAGGGGACCCAGGTGGCATTTGCCATCACCCTGTTGTTGTTAGGGTTTCCTCAGGCCTCAAGGTAGGGAGTGGGGCCACCTTCCCATTCCAGAATGCCACCATCCAGCTTTCTAGCTGCTGTAGAAAATGCCCATTTCGAAGCCCACACATGCCCCACTTTGCCGTCCCAAGGCTTCTTTGAGAACAGGCAACAAGGTTGATGGCCAAAACCGAGAGGTGCACAGTCAAGACTCCTGGACAGCCCCCCTTTCCAGGAGCACCCAATGAGCCCCGTCCAGGCATATGGTGTGGGAGGATGGAGGGAGCAGACTGTGATGGGGAGAACACCCAGCAGTGGCCAGGCCCGTAATTGTCACAGCCCGTGGGGTCTTCCAGGTCACTCACTGCCAGCCACAAGGACACTCAATCTGACGGTGAAGGTGGGTAAGGATGATGTGCAGGCCTCCCAGGGCTGGTCCACCTTAGGACACCTTCCCCTGCACTTGCTGGTGCATCCAGCACTTACCGAGCCCCGGGGCTCTGCCAGGAACCCCTCTAGCCCCCTGAAAATGCAGTGAGCCCCCTGCCCTCCTGGACATCTAGCCATGCAGCTGGGATCATTCACAAATGCAGAATGCAGGGCTGCAGGCCTGGATAGGAGTCTGAGGAGGAGGAAGCAGCAGCTGGGCTCAGGGGCAGGGGCATAAAGGCAGGCCAGGCGAGCCAGGAGAGAGGGTGAATGCCTCTAGAGAGCTGGATAGGCCCCACAGCAGGACCCAAGGGTTTGTAGGAGGGACATGGGGATGGACAGGATGCTTGTGAGTAAGGAGGCTGACAGAGAATCCCCACACGAGGAGATGAAGGCCTGGCAGAGGGAGACCTCGAGGGAGGGGCTGGACCAGGAGATGGATGAAGGTGGAGTGGGGGGGTAGGAGCTGAAAGGCGCCAAGTGTGTGCATCAGGAATTTAACCTGGTCCTGAGACAGGTCTGACCTTTGCCCCTCATCATCCTGGGCGATGGTCCCTAAGATCCGCTTTGTCTACCCAAGGGGCTTGGCCACCAGAGAGTCTAACAATGTGATGGGGGGAGGGGGTCTTTGGGTCAGGAAGTATCAACCTGACCTCTGCAGGGGCTGGAGCCTGAGGTCAGTCACCTGGGTGACCAGCCAGGTCTATGTGACCAGATGGGCCTCAACAAAAATGCTGGACATCAAGATTCAGGGGCCTCCTCCAGTTGACAGTGCCCTGTGAGTTATTGTCACGTATTGTGTCATCGCTGCAGGGAGTGACCACTGTCCACACCTCCAGTGGAAGCTCCTGGAACTTACCTGGTTTCTGCCCCCTGCCTCCTTCCCCTTGGCTGATTTTAATCTGCCTCCTTTCCGGGTGACAACCCATAACCAAGAATGTAACAGCTCTCAGAGAGTTCAAGTCCCCACGAGTTCTTAGACCTGAGAGGGGTCCTGGGGACCCCCCACCTGCATTTAGCATCAGGTGTGAGAGCATCTCGAGGACTGCTCCCTGAAGGCCAAAGTGGGCCTGGTCCAAGAAGCCGAGGATGCTCGCCAGCACGGAACATAGATGTGGTGAGAACATCAGGTGTGACATGGCAAGTTGGAGGTGACCGCGGGTATCCGAGGAGAGACACTGGGAGGGAGCAAGGAGAATGCGGGTCTGTTCGATCACCCTCCATCCACCGGCTGTCAAAGCCAGGCTGCCTGGCCGGGACCCACGCCACGGACAGAGGTCGCCATGGGAATGGCCAGACAAGCAAAAACCACACAGCACAGAAGTGTGCTCAGAAATAGTGGAGGGAAGGACTGGGGCTCGGGAGGCAAGAATATTCGGCGGGGAGGTGGGTTACAGACAGCGACTGAGAGCCTGACTAGGAAGGGGAGGAGTGGGGTCAGAATCCCAGGTCTCGGAGAAAGGGGAAGGTCCTGGCACAGGAGGGCTCGGGGCGCCCCAGGAGCCAAAAGAGCCGTGTCCTTGGGGCCAGTGACCCAGTGCTTCTGGAAAGTGCCAGAGTAAATGTGTGAGGCTTTGCAGGGTGTGTGGTCTCTGTTGCAATTAATCATCAGCTGTGTGGAAGCAGCCAGAGGCGACAATGGGCGTGGCTGCCTGCCAATCAAACTGCAGCCCGTGGTCAGATCTGGCCAAACATGCTTCCTTCAAAGGTTCCAAAGCCCATGAGAAGCCAGGTCAGGCTCCCGATGAGTTTTATCCCGAAGTCCTGACACAGGTCCTCCCCACGGGGCCGGAATCCTCAGGATGCACAGGTGCCCATCTCAGATACTTATCTCCCTCCCTCTGGACCCTGTTCCATAAACTCGGCCTCAGTCGGCACCAGCCTTGGCAAGGGCACCCCCTGGCCCCTGTGCATTCACACCCATGCTCTGTCTGCCACGGCAGAGCCTCCATCTCATAAGCGTGCCGGGCACCCAGGGACCCAGGCTCAAGACCTTACATTTTCCCCTTTATGTTTCATCCTCTTAGAACTGATCCTATCACGGAGACTGTCAGAGTTGTTTAAAATCCTGCTTCTGCCCCCTGAAATTCTGTCCCTGCTCGGAGCTATGACAGGAGACCGTGTGGGAGGAGGCTGGGAGTGTGGGCTCAGGGCAGAGCACCTGAGTTAGAATCCTGACAGGTGCATGGGGAGATCTGTGGTCCGAGCTGGTGACTCGGATTTTCTGTGCCTCAGTTTCCCCAGTTGTAAAGGGGGGATGGTAATCCTCCCTCACAGGGTTGTGTAAATATTGGAAGGAAACCATGCAGAGGGCTCATTGGACATGGAGGGTTTAAACCAGGCTTGGCTCCAAGAAAGAGCTCTGTAAGCACACCCAAAAGGCCCAAGTGTACGCCTGCAACCACACTGCCAAGGAAAAACTGTTCTCAGTACCGGGCTGATATTAGAACCCTGTGGCACCTCACTAGAGACCTCTCTTGGAACAATCAGCCTGTGATCCTCAGGCGACACCAGTCAGCCAGTCCTGATGGCATCCTCCTCGGCCTTAGCAAAGAAGGCAAGAAGAGGAGGAGACAAAGAGAGGATGGAACTTATGGGCAATTCCTCGGGGAAGGTCTTCCCCTACAACCATGACCCTGACACAGCCCAGAGTCCTGGCTTTGCTGCACAAGGCCTGGCCTCTCCTTCCAGCCTCTTTGAAAAGCAAACACAGTGAATCTGGAGGATCTTAGCTTACCCTTGCACAAGGAGCAGGCCAATCCTTGGTTCTTGCAAATTCACTTAATTCACTGTCATCGGAAGGCAGGGTTTTGACGTCCCCCTTCTGAGCTCAGAGGGCCTCTCAGAACCTCTGTTTCTTCATCTGTAAAGTGGGAATTACGGCACTTCCTCCCACATGAGCAACTTCTGAGGGTTAACTGAGTAGATGCACATAAGGTACCCAGAGGAGGGACAGCCCACAGCATCCATGCCCTGGTTGACCCCACATCACAGCTGGGAAACTGTGCGACCTTCCGAGAGGTGAGGGCAACTCCCGAGCATTCCCTGCCAGCAAAGGGATTGGACCCCAGATCCCAGCCCTCAGCCCTGCCTGTCTCCTGCCTCTGGAGCAAGACAGTGCATCAGAAGGTCCCCTGCCCCAATGCTCTGAGGATGCCCCGTTTCTGGCGGCTCAGGGCTGGGACGAGACACTGGCGGAGAGAGGCACACCTGGAACCCAAACATCGCTGCCCCCTCCTCACTGGGCCCCAGGCTGGAGCTGCATCTTCAGTCTGAGCAAATCACATAATCAATAAGCTCCCTAGAGCACACAGGCAGTAAAAATAGAAAAACGTCTCCATGCACGGAGAACTCAGCACTAACCAAGCATGGAACCTGGGGTCTGGGGGGCCAGATGTAATTGGCTTTTGGAAAGAGGGATAGAAGCACTGATGAATGGCCCCAACTCTTAGCCCCAGCAGGGGAGGACTTGCGTGGGACCCCAAGAATCAGGGGGCTCCCGTTCTCCTCTGGAGCTGAAGCTCTGGGCTCCCGGAGCTGAGAGAAGGACATTTGTCACTGACAGAGGCAGGAGCCGGCTGTGCTGGGTGAGCGATGGGTACCTCGTGCTGGGCACACGCACACCATTCATCCAGCAGCCAGCTCAGGCCTGGGGGAAGATGGGAAGGCTTGGGACATCTCGGGGTCACCTTTCCCATCACAGAGTCCTCAGCCAGCCTGGGGCAGCCGCCACGTGGGCATGTCCACATCTGGCTGAAGGTCAAAGAGAGCACAAGAGCCAGGACAGGCAGGGAGGCTGCAGAGTGCGCCCTGGGAGCCGGTGGCAGGGTGGGGGGTGGGAGGGAAGAGAAGAGGGGATGAAGGAGGTTGAAGACCTGGACCTCCCTCCCCACCCACCCAGCCTGCCTGGAGACCCGGTCTTGGAGCAGGATGCCAGGCAGAGGCGGTGAGGCCAGGATGCAGGGTAAGCAGGAAAGTCCCAGACGCATCGTTACAAGTGTTGTGACCTTGGCGTCCCAACAGGAGTGTGAATTCAAGCTCTGACACTGCTGGTCGGCTGGACCCTGACCTCCAGTTTTCTCTTAGGTAAGGTGGGTGAGGAGGAAGGCTGGGGACTCTGTAACAGCAGGGCTGAGAAAACACGATCATGCCTGATCGTGCCTTCTCAGACGCAGCCCTTGGCATAGCCCCTGGGCAGCACCCTGCCCTGTCTGGGCTGCAGGGACCAAGGGACTCAGCAGGGAAGGCTTTCCTGGCAGAGTGGGACACAGGCTGGACCTCACAGGGAAATGTGCCATTCACCTTGAAATGACAGGAAGATTTGGGGGCGGGCCTTCCTAGATGGGCACACAACCTGCAGGGGGCAGAGGTGTGAGCGGGCTAAATAGCTGTAGAAACAGTCCAGACTAACCCAGAGCTCTGCCCGCTGGACAGTTGAGGAGCCGGAGCTGGAGGAAAAGGCGCTGCCATGAAAACCAGAATGTCCCATTGGTCAGGCCTCCTCAGCTTCCCAGGGGTCCTCAGGGGAAGGGATTCAGGCATCGGGTCCATCCCAGGGGGCCAGCTCCAGACACTGGGAGATGGTGGGATTCGGGACTGTGACCAAAGTGGGGGATCTGGTGTGAGCCCCGACCTGGGAGCCATCTGTGCAGAGGAGAGCCATGCCGAGTGGGGACCAGGACAAGGATGCTTCACAAGGGCAGCTGCCTCCTTCTGAGCCATCACCTGGCTCAGCACTTTCTGACCTTGATGACAACCCAGCAAGCAGGCGCTGTCACTTTCACTTTGCATGTAAGGAAACAAGTTTGGAGAAGTCAGGCACCTGCCCCATATCACTCAGCTGGTAAGTGGTGAGGCAGAATTTGAACCCAGGCCCTTCTGACCCAAATCTCAAAGACTGTTTGCAGACACACATCCTTCTCTTCTCAGGGAGGCCTGAGCTTCTCTGAGGCAATAGAGATAACGAGGTTGCAGCATCACCTTCTACCCTGGACCCATGAGAAAAGCAATTAATCGCTGATGAAAACAGGGGCTCACCCAGTACCAGCAGCAGGGTAAGCACCCCCCACCCCCCCACCCCCCACCCCCCCCACTGCATCACACCGTCCTCCTAAGAGTGCCCAGAGACGGGCTGGATGTCCCCATTCTGTAGGTGACAAAACTGAGGCAGGGTGGTCAGCTCGTCCGCGGTGAAGCCCCTGACCACGTGTCCTGGCTGGAGTGGAGGCTGACAGAGCACAGCGACGGCTGAGGACCAGCCTTGGAAAAGGCATGGACCAGAATGAGCTGACATATCGTGGGGCCCTGAGAAAATGATTAATGTGGCCCAGGCTGGAGAGATAAGAGGAATAATGTGCTGTCGGAACGCACTTTTCCCCGCTGGCTGCAGGTGCAGAGGACGCGGGCGCATCTAGGACGCAGGATGCAGGAGACAGATGCATCCCCTCCCCACCCATCCCCACAGCTCCTACAGCCTGTCGGGCTGGGGTCCCGACAGCACTTGCTCCCCTTCCACCAAGGTAATCCCTGACAGGGACCGGCTCCAGAAACACCACCTGAGAGCACTGTTGAGGGAGACAGCTGGGAAGCGTTGCTAGGAGACAGGAGGAGGGGACGGAGGGCGTCAGGACCGGCGGCTCCACGGTGCATCAGCCAGCATTGCGGCCGGGGCCAAGAAGCAGGAGCATAAGTGATAGACTTCAGTCTCTGGATTTCAATAGGCTGGATGCTACCTGACATTGACAAGGCCTCAAAGGATAATTTGAAATCTAATTTGCTGGATGCCTTGGTTTGGTATTAGGGCCCTTCCACTTGGTAAATATCACAGAGCTGGATGCCTTCCTTGATCCTCTGGGCAAAGTTTAGTGGCGCTGTCCTGGCCATGAACAAAGAACATGCAAAAGCCAGAAAGGGAGGGAGGGAGACAGGGAGGGAGGAAAGAAAGAGAGAAGGAAGAGAGAGAGAAAGAGAAAAAGAGACGGAGGGAGAGAGAGAAAGAGAGAGCACTCTGAGGAAGGGGAGAGGAGGGGCAAGGAAGCCACCAAGCCTAGACCCTCCAAACACGTCCCCAGAAACGAACATTCCATGGGGCTGGCTTCAGGGAAGTCCCTGCACCTGGCCTGCTCACTGCCCATCCCAGCCCTGCATCTTAGTACCGCCCCCCCCCGCCCCGACGAAAAGATGGGGAGAGACCCTGGAAGAACACGTGCTGCTTCGTGGGCAGCAGGAGTGCGAGGGGGGAGCCAGGGCTGAGGGAGCAGGGGTGGGAGTCAGCTTCCCCCTGGCCTGGCCACCTGGGAACAGGTGGGAGGGAATTTGCACCCTCAGTGGTAAGAAAGAGCTCGGTCAGGTTTGCATCTTAGATCCATCACCCGGGAGTCATGTGACAAGAGGAGGTAAGGACATTGGATCCTTACCTTACACTTTATACCAAAGAAAGTCAGAGAGGGGTAGAGTTATGGGAAGGAAGCAGGGAGGGAGAAGGGAGAAAAGAAAGAAAGAGAAAAGGAAGGAAGGAGAAAGGAAGGAAGGAAGACCATTAAAATATTTGAAGAAACCATGGGTTTTTTTCAAAAAAGGAATAATCCCAGGGTGGGGAAAGATCCTTCTAGAAAAGATCCAAAAACTAGGAGCCACAGAAAGATAAATGTTAAAACAACCACATAAAGATGAACCTTTCCTGCTAGATAAATGCTATCATAGAATTTCTCAGGATTCTTGGGTCAATGTTGGCACCACTTAGTACTACACAGGGTACTTGGGATTAGGACAGAGTCAGAGAGGCCACTGGCAGGAGAGAAAGCTACAGGCCACAGGTTTCTGGTCCCCCGCTTTCTTCGCCCAGAGTGGTCCTGCCTTATAGATTTCCACTTCCTGGCATGAGTCGCATGCCCGGCGTCCCATCTCAGGCTGCTCAGAGACTCCATGTGGCCTGGCCATCAAAATGCCAACCCGAGAACGGACCATGGCTTCAGCTGGTGGAAGGCAAGTCTCAGCCAATATATTCATGGCTGTGCCCCCGCCCCCAAAGGCTCCATCCACCCCTGTGGGACGGAGAGGGCTGGTCCCTATCACCGAGCTCATTCACTGTGGGGTCTACAGTCTCTTGCGACATCCCTGTGGGGGTCAGCCTTCATACCTCTGTTCTGCCCGGGCTCTCCGAGGGTGGCCCAAGGCCGAGATACAGCCCAAAGATTTTGAACTTGGCCTCTTTACTCACCTCCTGCCGCACAGCAGGGTTAATTCACTCGTACCTGAGCCCTTCTGGCTCCTGGAGACCCTGTGCAGGGTGTGACATGGAGACGGCCCTTGCCGGCTGCCTCTACATGGATTGACTCATGAGCCGCTACTACTGCCGACCCTCAACACCCCCTGAAAGGAGCTCAGGGTGGAGACCAGGAGTGGGGCGCTTTGGGAAAACGGGCAGGACAGGTATTCAGAGAATTAGAGATTTTCAGAAGAAGATTATATGAGCCCAATTCTTGCATCTCCTCGTCTAGAAGATCACTAAAATCCTTCATGGTGACGTCTGCTCCTCACGACTATCGGTGACCTTCAAGAGACTAGTGATGACCTTCTGTAAACTGTGTGCTTGGCTGCACGGCCCTCCCCCTTCACCAAAACCACATCTGCACTGCCCTTCCTTCTACCTCTTCAGAGTGGTTTCTCGGAGCTCTCTGCCTAGCTGCCCCCCAGGCTATAGTCTCATTTTGCCCCAAATAAAACTGAACTCACAACGCTTATGCTGGGCTTTTTTTTTTTTTTCTTTTTCTTTTTTTTTTTTTTGGTCTTTTCTAGGGCCGCTCCCGCAGCATATGGAGATTCCCAGGCTAGGGGTCCAATCGGAGCCGTAGCCACCAGCCTACGCCAGAGCCACAGCAACATGGAATCCGAGCCGCGTCTGCAACCTACACCATAGCTCACAGCAACGCCGGAACCTCAGCCCACTGAGCAAAGTCAGGGATCAAACCCGCAACCTCGTGGTTCCTAGTCGGATTCATTAACCACTGAGCCATGACAGGAACTCCTGGGTTTTTTTGTTTTTGTTTTTGTTTTCCCCAAATCAACATAGGTTACAAGCCAAGGACAGAAGACTGACTCGAGGTGGGGAGGGAAACAGCTGTCTCTTGCTTCAGGGTTTATCTCAGTCTGGGGCTGTGGAGCTGGGACCCTGGGGTCTCCGTTTCATCTGCTGGTTTTCCACACACCAGAGACCCTTTGTTTCAGAACCCATCATCCTGTCTCATTGCTCCCATCGGGTGTTGAGGAGGTGAGGAGGGGGCTGTGGTTTGGCAGAGGGGGTGAGAGACCATTCTGGGGGGGGGCGCTTTTCAGATGCCCCGAGAGGGCCTGAAAGGAGGAGAGAGGGATGACACAGGCAGAACAAGGAGCCAGAGCCATTGTGGCGGAGGCAGGGGTTGCCACTTCCTCAGTGGGGCGGTCACGGAGGGGGTTTTCGATGCTTAGTCTGTGACAGTTGAGTCGCTGGCTCTGGGAGCAGCTCCCCTGGGTTGAGTGCTGGCCTGGCCACCACCTGGCCAAGGAGCCATGAGCCTCACCCACCGTCTATCCCTGGGTCTCTTCTGATCATCGGGAAAGCTCTGTACCAGGACAGGTCTAAGTGCTTCATGTTCATGGCCTCAGTGACTCCTGGCAGCACCCTTGGGAGATGGGGATCTTCCTGGGGTGGCAGGGGGGCAGAAATCGAGGGACCTTCCACAGCCACAGAGCCCAGAAGAGGAAGGATGGAGGTTTGAACCCAGGGGTCTGGTGCCAGAGTTTCGCGCTGGCTGCTTTCCCTCAGAGCAGGGTTGACAAAAGCCTTTCGGATGGGGCAGGCACACAGAGCCCCTGGGAAGGGGACAGGCTCTCACTCTTTCTAGCGACAGGCCTTCCTCTGCACTTTCTGGGAAGCTCCCTTCTCCTCTCTGAGCGCCCGGCCCCCGCCGGTCTGGCTGCCCTCAAGGCTGATGCCTGGCTCTGACCATCACCTCGAGGGCTACAGAGGCCCGCCGGGTCCCTGAGGTCCAGCCCGGCCTGTGCACGTGCTGCCCTCCCCCATAAAACGCTCTTCCCTCGGGTCTCCTCGAGGACGCCTGTCATGGCCGGTCCAGGCTCAGCACCAGGGTCCCCGAGGGGACCTTTCCCTCCTGCCCCCATGACCTCCTGTGCTGGGCTCTGTGTGTCCCTGAGCACCTGTCACCGGCTGGAATTGTCTTTCTGGCTTTTTCATGGCCTGACTCTCCCACGAGTGTGGAGGTTTCTGAGGCCAGGGAGTTTCGTCTCATCACCACTGTACACTCAGCCCCCAAGACAGTGCCTGGCATACAGTAGGTGCTCAGTGAAACCTAGCTTAGGACGTGGATGAATGATCAGACACGTCCACGGTCCGGAGGCCACGTGTGCCCCGTCTCCGGTCCCCACCCTAGGACCGGGAGGTCCTGGCCTGGGGACTCCATCCTGCATGGCTGTCTAAGGATTTAGCAGAAGCTCTCAGTGAGGTCAGGAGAGGCGAGAGGCCTGCTTGCTTCAAGAGGCACTCAGCTCTGTCCATTGATGAAGACGTTAATAAATAACACAGCTATTAAAAGACCATCTCGGTGGCTGGGGGCTAATTGTCTTGGGCAAGGATGGCCTCTGCCAGCCTCCTTCCTCCCACCTTCTGCCACAAAATCTCACTGAGGACACCCTGCATGGCCCGGGCTGCCCCAGGGAAGCAAGAGGCCTCAGTTAGGTCTGTAACAAGGACAAAGGACCAAGGGGGATGGACCTGGAGGATGTCCAGGCATCCCGATGCCAGACTTCACGAGGAGGGCCCTGGGCCTTCGCTTGGTCAGCCTTGCCTGGCCAGGCTGAATAACTGTGCCGGACTGACTTAAAGCAACAGAAATGTGCTGTCTCCCAGGCGGGAGGCCAGAAGCCCCAGATCAGGGTGTCATAGGCCTGGTTCCTTCTGGAGGCTGAGAGGGGGCCCCATCCCAGGCCTCTCCCCAGCTTCCGGGGCTTGGCTGGCCAGCCTTGAGCTTCCTTGTCTTGTGGATGCATCCCCCCAGTGGCTACTTCATGTTCACACGGTGTCCTTCCTGTGCGCATGACTCTGTCCACACAGGTCTCTTTTACAGGGATGCCGGTCGTGTTGCATGCAGGCCACCTGGCCAGCAGGGCCTCGTCTCAGCTGACACTGTCTGCAAGGACCACACTGAGGTGCTAGAGTCAGGACTGAATATGTGACTCTGGGGGAGACACAGTTCAACCCCCAGGGGTCAAGCCTTGGCCTCAAACCCTCCTAGGCTGGAACTGGTGACCTATGGCCTTGACCCCCGGGCTCTGCTCCAGCGGCCCCACCCCCACAGGTCTTCCGGCACCAGGCCCTTGGCTCTGAACACCAGCCCTGCAGGTGCCCCCACTGCCTCCTATTATCTGCCAGCTATGTTAATGAAGGGAGGCAGGTTGGGCAGGTTGACACTGTGTAAGAAGCTCTGATAGGCACAAGTTCAAACCTCACCTCCTCCACTTCGCGGGGTGTGACTTTGGGTGCAACATCCCACTTCCCTGAGCTTCAGAATCCTCAGCAGGCAGAGAGTAGCCCCCTCCTCCTCGTCCTGACCCCCAGGACCCTTAGCCCCCGTCTGGGCGGGACAGCCTCTGACCAGCCCTGCAAACCCGCTTGTCAATTTATCCCCATTCCTAGAGCAAGCACACACGGGGGCATCCTTTGGGGAACATTCTGGGCTCCCACCATGTGCTTGGCAGAGCCCAGAACCAACTCCATCCTGCTTCCGGCCCCTTCTGCACCAGCAGGCAGAGCCTCGATGAGCTGGGGGGAGAGGAAGGTTTTACTAAGTATGTCCTGTGTATCGGGGGCGCACACAAGCTCCTCCCTCTCCCCCTTAAGCCTGCCTCCCGCACCTCCGGGGAAGTTTAGTCCCCAACCTGTGTGTGTGTGTGTGTGTGTGTGTGTGTGTGTGTGTGTGTGTGTTTACAACAGCCTAATCCTGGCCGGAAGCCACCACCTCCCTGGGGAACCGGTGCAACCTGACACCCCTGCGGCTGGCCCTTCACACACACTGGCATTAAACGCCAATGAGTCTTCCTGATTATCGCTATTACCATAATTACTAAGGAAATCAGTGATCACAAGCCACCCGGAGCCCCACCCTGGGGACCCACCTGCAGCCCAGCCTCAGCACGGCCAGGGCCCACCCCTCCGGCCACAAGAGCCAGGCCCCTGGGCACCAGCCCCACTCTCCACCCCCTCCTCTAGGCCTGACTTGCTGCAAAAATCAGGCAGGGGCTGGGAATTCACACTGTGGCTCGGAGGGTTAAGAACACGACAAGTATCCACGAGGAAGCGGATTTGTTCCGTGGGTTAAGGACCAGCATTGCCGTGAGCTGCAGCATAGATGACAGATGCCACTGGAATCCAGCATTGCCGTGGCTGTGGGGTAGGCTGGCAGCTGCGGCTCCGATTGGACCCCTAGCCTGGGAACTTGCATAGGCAGGCAGGGGAGTAACCGAGGAGGAAATCCTGGCTTCTGTGTGGGGAATATGTAAGGGTGGGGAGGGCTGGGAGCACCATCACCCCCATTACAGAGGGGAGCCCAGTCCCCCTAGGCAGCTCATGCTCAGGCAGCCCCTGAGACCTGACTCCAAAGCCCTGCTCTCCCCCAGGACCCTCACCTGCCCAGCCATCAGGACAGCCGTGTGGGAGACGGTCCTACCCCTTCTCAGAGCCGTAGAGCAGGGGACCACGGCCAAGGCTCGATACTAGAACCTGGGGCCTCTCTCCAAAGCCTGGGCCTTTGCACCCATGTGCTCCTGAGACTACAAAACTGTCCCCCAGGCAATGACATCCTGTGTCCACCACCCCTCCTCCCTCCCCCTCCGAGTCCTCCCTGATGTCCCATAAGGGCAGCTTGGCGAGTCCTCTTATTTTGCATCCATGGCCCCATCTCCCGAGGCCCCGAATAATTCAATGACAAACACCTCCCGGATGCTTATGACCATGGATTAGGAACTCTGTGTCCCTGTCCAGCCCCTGAGGGGACATCGAATTTCCTTTCCAGTGGCCGTTGACAAGGCCCAGGTCCCCACACCATGTGTCTGTGCTGCAGCACAGCTGTGGAAGCCCCAGGTGGTGGAGGCTCTGGTGTGGGGTTATCATCATTCTCCACAGCCGGACAGGGGGCCTTACGTGCCAAGGACAGGGACAGATGGCCAGACCTGGTCCCAGGCCCTCTCAGGGGCTCCCTGGGCAGCCCTGATGGTGGGGCCTCTGAGAGGGGCTGAAAGGCACGCCGGGAGCCCGTCAAGGAGAAGAGGGCAGGCTGGCAGACCTCCAGGCCTCGCCCACCCTGGTCCGCTGCTCAGACCTTCCCTGGGATCCCACTGAGTGTCACGTTTGGTGTCTCCCACTTGTTTGTTTTCCGGATCTTCAGGATCTGCTGGAGGAAGCGGCGCTGGGGGAATTGAACCCTCTCATTATCACCTGCCTCTCTCGAAGTTTACAGAGCTGTGGCCTCCATCCCCTGAAGCTCTGTGATCACAAGGGCTGCAGGCAGACTGTCTCCATGTGGGGAGCGGGCAAGCCCCTCCCTCCTGCCCTGCCCCACCCCTCCCCTTCCCCAGGAGAAGGACCACAGCCTTGACCACAGGGAAGACACCCCCTCCATGCCTCCCATCCCCAAGCCCCTTTCAAAATGAGCTTTGTGATCAACCAGACTGCTTTCAATACATCTTTCGAGGGAACACAACTAGGGGCTTTCTTAGTAGAGGAGGCTGGAGAGACTTGGTGGGGAGGGGGCATGCTTGGCATGGCAGTGGGAGAGCTCCCCCCAACCCTGCCACAGATCCAGAGGTGTTCCCTCTGCAGGGCTCAGCCTCCACCTGGGGGTAACCATTCTGCAGCATCTTGGCACAGAAAGCAGGGCCCTGTGACCTCAAGGTGCCTGCTAAGGAGGCAGGAGATAGATGGGCTCCAGGATAGACATGTACAACCAGCCACCTGTCTATACAGCAAGACAGAAATAACAACAGGCACAAGGCAAATGACTGGAACTTGTCTTCTGCGAACTTGTTCAACAGTGGTGGTGACAGGATCAGAAGAGGGCCTGAGCCCTGCTGGGGCAGAACAAAGAGGTCACGTCCTCCCATCCTCAGGATCAGGGAGACCCCAACTACACATGCGTAGAGAGATGCCTCTGGGTCTGAAAGGGAGGGGTGCCAGACCATAGTAAGTCTGCGTACCCTCCCTGCCATGCTCTGCCTTGGAATTCATCTTGGCCCAAAGATATGCACACAGATCAGGCAAGTCCCCTCGATTCGGTCAGTTGTGAAAGACAAAACAAGATACTTGGCCCAAGGAAGACAAAGACCTGGAAGAATGGTGCTGTGTAGGTAATTTAAATCCCTCTCTGGCCTCTCCTCATTCAAGGGGACACCTGCAGCCTCACTCCTCGTTTGGGTGTGTGTTACTGCTCTATTTCTGCCTTAGCTAAATAGACTCATGCTCTGTAGTTCTGGACTCTCCCATGTGTTGTGCTGTTTCTAACAATAAAGTCTTTTTTTTTTTTTTTTTGTCTTTTTGTCATTTTTTGGGCTGCTCCCACGGCATATGGAGGTTCCCAGGCTAGGGATCGAATCAGAGCTGTAGCCACCGGCCTACGCCAGAGCCACAGCAACGCTGGATCGTTAACCCACTGAGCAAGGGCAGGGACCGAACCCGCAACCTCATGATTCCTAGTCGGATTTGTTAACCACCGCGCCACGACGGGAACTCCAACAATAAAGTTTATACCTGTTTTTAAAGTCTTTGTCTCCTTGAAACATTCTTTCTTTCAGTGGGGGCGAGAATCAGGGCAATTCTATGTCCAGCCTCTAGCTGGTCAAGTGGCTAGGATGCCTGGTTTTCATCCAGGCTGCCCAGGTTCTATTCCTGAGCAGAGAATTAGGATCTCGCTTCATGCTCTCACCCATTGCTGCCTCTCTGAAATCACTAAGGTGCCCAGACCCCCTCTACACACCCGTGTCCTGAGGGTCCACAGCGAGCCCACAGAGCTCTCATCCAGGGTCCGACCATACCTTCTCCAGGGACCTCTGGATCCTTTTCTGGTCTGTGCTTCCTCCGAGCCCTCCCCCAGCCCTGGAGAACCACGTAGAGCTTCCCTCTATCTCAGAGCTACCCTTTTATCACCACATGTCAGCCCTTTATCTTAACCTCCCCTATTAAACCCGCCCTGTGGCTTCCATCTCCTTCTTAGACCCAAACCCCTACTCCTCCAAACTCTTAAAGATGCATGTGGCGGCGTTCCCCCATCACTGGTCCAAGATCACCCCCCCATCCCTCTCTGTCCCCTGACCTCCTCCCCTTAATGAAGACCCCCAGAAATGCCTGTGCTCCAGGCTTGCCTCCACTTCTTTCTCTATATTCTGGGCTGGACACAGAAGCCTTGCCACTGTGGCAGGCACAGAAATGGGAGGGAGTTTGGGGAGTGGCAGGAAAATTGATTCATCGCTTTTAGTTATGCCTTGAAGTGAGTGTTACTGGGCTGTTTGAAGAATAAAAAAATGGAGGCATAGAGAGGTCTGGTCCTTGGCCCGTGTTCCCACAGAAAAGTGAGGGCAGAATGGGGACCAAAGCTCAGGTCGCCTGAGCGTCCGTCCAGTTCCGATGCCTCCAGGACCTGGCCTCGGGGCGGGGAGGGGTGGGGGACCCGCCCTTGCTGATCATGCAGGGGACACTGGGGCTAAGATGGGGACATGGCAGGCTGTACTGACTCGGCCTGGTCCTCCTGGACCAAAATAACACCAGACACTTTTAAAAATACGTAAATAAAAATAAGAGATGGGTTGGAGTTTCTGCTGTGGACGGGATCTGCAGCATCTCAGGAGCACCAGGATGCGGGTACAATCCCCAGCCCGGCACAGTGGGTTAAGAATCTGATATTGCTGCAGCTGCAGTGTAGGTCACAACTGCAGCTCAGAACTGATCTCTGGCTTGGGAACTCCATTTGCCACAGGGTGGCCAAGAAAGAAAAAGGAAAAAGTATAGCTATATTTATAGTAGCTACAAAGAGACGGAACCAAGCCAGACAAATAAGAAGAAGCGGATGCCTGATGATCCCAGGGAGAAGGAAACGGGGACAAAACCTCAGTCCAGGGACCTGGCCTTGGCTGTCAAAAGACGAAACAGTGGGACTAGTCCACTGCAGAGCCTGGAACCTCAAGCTCTCCCCTGGGCCTTGTGAGTGAAAATATGTCTCTGCTGACATCAGTGAACAAAGGATGCGGCCGTCCTCAGACCCCTCCAGACAGTGAGCCCTGAGGGAGCTCAGGGTAGAGACAAATGGCTGCCCGCTGCCAAGCCATCAGCCTTTGCAGCCACCTCAACTGTGCACCCTGAGTGGACTGAGTGGAGAAAAGCAGAGTGCTGGCCCCAGGGAGCCAGGGTGCATATCAAAGGCATGACTTCAGTGAGCCCAGCCTCTTGCATCTTCCTATACATAGAAAAGCACTAAGTTCCTTAACTTGAGGTACCTAGTTTTCTTTTATTAATAGTCATCTTTTAAAGTTCCAACGTCCTGGTCTTTGATGCAAAAACTCCTAAATACCCTGTTCCCTCCCTTTTCTCTTCGGAGCAGAGCCGTCTGAGATGCTGCATCCCAGGATTAGGTCCTGAGCTTTGTCTGTCAAATAAAATGTAATTCGCAACTTCCGGGTTTTGCTTTTTCTTTTTCAGTTGACATCCCAGTACACTAGAACAATTCTGCCCTCTGATCCAGGGAGTCAGGAGAAAAGGTTTGCGGAAGTGAGCAGAAAACCATTTGGTCTTGAAAAAATGGAGAGCCCACCACAAAGTGAAGGTGACCATGGCACATGGACACCCTTGAACTTCCTTTCTGCACCCTGACCTCTGGTGTGGCCCTGTGACCCACTTCAGCCAGCGGAAGGCGGTGGAAGTGATGTGCGCGGGTTTGGAGCCCAAGACTTGAGACCCCCATGCCCGCTTTGCCCTTCTGCTTCTGCCACTGCCAGGAGGAGAATGTGCCCATGCTGGCCGTGCCCCAGGAGGGGGTAACAGAGGCTGGGAGCAGGCAAGCCAGGCTGCCCTGCCAGCCCACAGACTCAGGAGCAAGAGATGCTGGCCTATGACTGCAGCGCTCTGAGATGTGGGGTCATTTGGTGTATGCAGCACCGGTTAAGGTGTACAGACACCTGTTTATATTTTATTTATCTTTTTGTCTTTTTAGGGCCGCACCCAAAGCATATGGAAGTTCCCAGGCTAGGGGTCTAATCGGACCAACAGCCACCAGCCTATGCCACAGCCACAGCAACACCAGATCCAAGCTGTGTCTGTGACCTACACCACAGTTCATGGCAACACCGGATCCTTAACCCACTGAGTGAGGCCAGAGATCGAACCCACAACCTCATGGTTTGTAGTCAGATACATTTCTGCTGCGCCATGACGGGAACTCCAGACACCTGTTTAACACTTCCTGCAGAACCAATAACTAAAGGATTAGAAAAATACAATAGGAAAAACAAGTTTTCCATTTTTAGAAGAGCATTTGAGACAATGTTTTTATAAACAGGGTAGAAAGGCTGTTCTAAGATGAGACTCAAAAAAAAAAAAAAAGAAAAGAAATCCAGCACCTTACAGAAAAAAACTGGCATATTAAACCGGAAAAGTTGGGAGTTCCCGTCGTGGCGCAGTGGTTAACAAATCCGACTAGGAACCATGAGGTTGCGGGTTCGATCCCTGCCCTTGCTCAGTGGGTTAACGATCCAGCATTGCCGTGAGCTGTGGTGTAGGTTGCAGACGTGGCTCGGATCCAGCGTTGCTGTGGCCCTGGTGTAGGCCAGCGGCTTCAGCTCCGATTAGACCCCCAGCCTGGGAACTTCCATATGCCGGGGGAGCGGCCCAAGAAATGGCAAAAAGACCAAAAAAAAAAAAAAAAAAAAAAACGGAAAAGTTGGAAGTTCCCTGGTGGCTGAGCAGGTTAAGAATCCAGCGTTGTCACTGTTGTGGTGCAGGTTCGATCCCTGGCCCAGGGACTTCCACAAGCCACGGGAATGGTAAAAAAAAAAAAAAAAAAAAAAAAAAAAAAACAGTGGAAACCTGATCTGACAAAAGAGGCCATGAAAAGTTAAAATAAGGAGATAACACACAGGTAGGAAAAGCATATGTAATGTGTTTGGCCACAAAAACACTGCTGTTCAGACCACCAATGAAAAGCACTTAGAAGTTGGCAGGAGAGGGAGTTCCCATTGTGGCTCAGCAATAATGAAACCACTAGTATCCATGAGGTAGCTGGTTCGAACCCTGGCCTCCCTCAGTGGGTTAAGGATAGACATTGCTGTGGCTGTGGTGTAGGCTGGCAGCTACAGCTCCAATTCGACCCCTAGCCTGGGAACCTCCATATGTCTATGCGCAGGTGTGGCCCTTAAAAAAAAAACAGAAGAGAAGTCAGCAGGAGAAACCAAAGGCCCAGTAGAAAAACGCCCCGGACACAGTAGAAATTGTCACAACATTGTAAATCCACTATACTTTAATAAAATAAAAAGGGATGGAGGAAGAAAGAAGGAGGGAAGGAGGGAGGGAAGGGGACCCAGGGTTGAAGAAGTGATTCCCAAGGGAGGAAACCCAGAGGGCCAAGAAACACGAGGCAGGACAGTATCAGAAAAGCTCAAACTAAAACAAGGAAATATTCATTCACATCCATGAGACTGGAAGGATGGAGAAGGTAGCCACGAATACGATAGAGATGAGCTGCTGATAAAGCTGCAAAGTGGAGCCTCCGTCCTGAAAATCAGGTGGCTTTGTTTCACGAGCAGAGCTGAAGGTGGGCTGATCCAGAGGCCCCCAAACCTCACCAGGAACCAGAACGTCCCCTGGGGGTGGCAGGGAGCATCATGCACTTGTCAGAAATGCAGGATTCTGGCACAGCGGATAAAAAATCCAGCGTTGTCTCTGCATCGGTACAGGTTCGATCCCCGCCCTACACAGCCGGTTGAGGATTTGGCCTGGCCACAGCTGTGGTGTAGGTAGCAGCTTTGTCTCCTATTCAGTCCCTGGCCTGGGAACTTCCCTGTGCTGTGGGTAAAGCAAAAACAAATCAATATAAATGCAGAATTCTGGACACATCCAGAAAATTTTTGTGGAGGAAAATAGAAACTGCAGAAGAATTTGTATGGACTATTTGCATAAAATTCCCCCCCCCCCACCACACATACAAAGACGACCCGTTCTTTATGGACAGACATAGTCGGTATTAAATCATGGATGGGGGGAACACGTTGACGTCAGCACAGTGGGGGTGGGAAGAGACGAGCAGCCCAGACGAGGGAGGTGCAGCTCAAGCGTCGGTTGACTCTGTCATGCTTTCTTCCCTTAAAAATAAACTCGGGAGCTAACGTGTCATCAGGAATCCAGGTAGGAGGTGCAACTGGTAGGTACACGAAAGCTGGATATCATTATTCTCTACACCGTTCTCTGTGTTTGTAAGATTGTCTATTAGTTGTCAAGAGTTGATATGCATGAGAGGAAGCACGCCTGAATGATGACAATGGTTCTCTCTAGGTGGTAGGCTTATAGGTAGGTCCTTTTTTATGTTTTTCTGCTTTTATATTATCTTTTTCCCCTCTTTTGCGAGGTTGTATTAAAGCATCCCCTTTAAGCCCCTGTATCATGAGCACACATACCCTGCCTGGGAGGACGGTGAGGCGGGTACAGCCATTCCCCAGCCCCCCGGGGCAGCTCTGCTGAGAAAGATAGGGACACGCCCGCCCTGCAGCCAAAGAGTTACGAAGACTTCATGTGAAATGAATCATTCCAGGGGAACTAAACCCCTGCCTTATCTAATTTTGTATCCTGAGGCTGATTAATTTAAACTCCAAAACAAACATCCGCTTTAAGTAAGGATTAAATACTCAGCAGGGTCCTTAGTTGAACAAACTGACTTTGTGCATTTTGTGACATGGATTAAGGGGGCCTGGGGTGGCAACGGGGGAGTGGAGGGAATGTTCTGAGCTCAGGAGAGGAAAACTGCCAATGTTTGGGGATCCTGGAGTGTATTCACCTTCTGTCTCTTGCCTGGACACCCGCGGGAAACGCAAGAGCCGCAGAAAAGCCTCCTGCTCTGTGTCCCCAACCATGCCTTGTCCCAGGGGTGGGGAGGTGGTACCCAGAGGACTAGGGTCAGGAGACTGGAAGAAACACCTGTGTTCTTAGAAAACTGCAGAAAGGAGATTCTCCCCCCTGGGCATTGCCACCCTCAGCTGCTGAGAGCGTGGACTAAGAGCAAGCATCCCTGGGTCCCCGATTGCAACAGGGAACCAAGAAAGTTGGGGCAGGTAAAGGATGGCGTGGAGCTGTTTGGAGGGACCACACCTGAGTCGGGGTTGGGGGAAGGCAGTTGAAGGATGCCTCCTGGACTGCGGCATGATGCTGGGCCATTATCCCAAGAACGCGCTCCATCTGCAGGGGGCTTCCCCTCCCCACCCCACGGGGGCAGTGTCACAGAGCAGAGCCAGGTGGCTGCAAGGGGCCCTGTGCAGCGAGAAGGAGTCTCTGCCCAGCTGTGTGGCCTGAGCATCTCACTCAGCCACTGGTCTCCCCACCAGCCCAGTGAGGATGAAATCCCTCTGCAAATGTACACTGAGCAGCCGCTTTGTACAAAGAGGCATGGTGCCTTGGGTTAGGGCATAAAATGAGCCACAGCCCCACAAAAGCAGGCATTGCCATAGCTCAACAGCAGCTTCAGGTTGCTGCCACCAACCTTGGGGTTGGGGGGGGCAGGTGTTGGGTAGAGAGGCAAGAAGCGTGGCTGAGTCCACCTCGAGAGATCAGAAATGTTTGTGGAGGGCCCCTAAAGAGGTGGCCCCTCTTCTCCCTACCAAAATTCATAGCTGTCTACAAAGCTTCCCCAGAGATGCAGGGCAGCTAAGAAACTGCCATCAGAAGACGGGAGAGGACAGAGAGGGCACATCTTTGGTATTATCGGCCACAGATTCTCTGCAGGAAAGCAAGTAACCCTCCTGGGTCCATGGGTAGCTAAATGGACAGGAAGATGTTTGGGGGTGTCTTCAGTTTAGGGTCTTCGAACTCGGGCCAACTGAGAGGCTGAGAATGCTCCCCAACCCAGCCGGCTTGGGTGTGGAAGTACAGAAAGGGGTCAAAGCAGGAGGGATGCGGAGACTGAGCAATGAGGAGGCACCTCTCCATGTGGCCAACACACAGGCATGCTCTCCACCAACAACAGTAACCATAAGCCGTCACGAGTCCTTGCTGGGGTGTGGACAGCATATGTGCTGGCAAGCCTGTGGAGTAGGGCCTGTTGTTGTCTGGGACACAGAGCTGTGAAATTATCAGCACGACTGGGAGAATGTCAGAGAGTTGGGTTTAAATCAGTCATCCCACAATTTGCTTTCTCTTTGTCCCATCTGTGATTTATTTCCTTTCCCTCCTTTTCTGTCTCCTTTCGGATTGAGTATTTTTTTTATTCCATTTTATGTTCTTTGTTGGTTTATTAGGTGCAGCTAGTTTGTTTGGTTTGGCTTTGATTTTTTTCCAGTTGATGGTGTACCTTTTAACCTATAGGCTACTGTCAAATGATATCATATCACTTCATACACAGGACAAGAACCTTAAAATAAGATACGTTCATCTCCCCCCTTTGTGCTGCTTTCATGCATTTTGCTTCTACATATGCTATAAACCCCATATTACATTGTTTTTATTTTTATTTAAATAATCAATTATCTTTAAAGGATGTTTTTTAATGTTTTTCTTTTACCCATATATTTGCCATTTGGATATACTTTATTCCTTTATGCAAATCCAGATTTCCATCTGGTATACTTTTCCTTCTGCCTGTAGGATTTCCTTTATCGTTGCTTATAGCAGTAATCAGCTAGGAATAAATTCTTTAAGCTTTTTATGTCTGAAAATCTTTATTTTACTGTCATGTTCGGAAGACATTTTTCTGGGTATAGAATTCTAAATTGACAATTTTTTTTATTTTACATACTTTACAGATGTTTTCCCACTATCCTCTGAGTGGAATTGTTACTGACTAGAAGTCTGCCATCACTTTTATGCTTGTTCTTCTCTGAGGAAAGTACTTTTTTCCCCCTCTAGCTTTCTCTAAGATTTTCTCTTTATCATTAGCAATTTGATCATGGTGTGTCTTGTAGTTTTCTTTGTGTTGCTTATGCTTGGGGTGCATTGAGAGTCTTGAATCTCTGAGATTATAGTTATCATCAAATTTGAAATGTTTGCCCAAAAGTTCTTCAAATACTTTTTTTCCTCTCATTCTCACCTCTTTGGGGGACCCTAATTATACATATATTAGGTCCATTGAAGCTGATTCTCTGTTCTTTTTCAACCTTTTCTTCTGTTTCATTTTTGATAGTCTCTATTGTTTATGTCTTCAAGTTTAAAGATCTTTTCTTCTACAATGTCTAATCTGTTGTTAATCCCATCCAGCACAGTTTTCTTCTCAGACACTACATTTTTCCCCTCTAGAAGTTCAGTGTTGGTCCTCCATGTCTCCACTGAACATGCTCAAGCTTTCCTTTACCTTCTTGATGTGGAAAATCTAGTTATAATAACAGTTTTGATCTCTTTTTCTACTAATTCTATCATAGGTGTCATTTCTGGGTCTATATCTACTAACTGACTTTTCTTCTCATTATTAATTTTAGTTTCCTATTTCTTTGTTTGCCTCATAATTTTTCATTGGATGACAATGTAAATTTTACTTTATTGTGCACTGAATATTACTGAGTTTCTAAAAAGAGTTGAGTATTTTTCTAGGATGCAGTTAAATTAACAGAAAAGATATGGAAATTTTCTTTTAAGCCTTTTTTATTATTATTATTTCTTTTTAGGTCCACACCCATGGTATATGAAAGTTCCCTGGCTAGGGGTCAAATTGGAGCTGCAGTTGCCAGGCTACACCACAACCACAGCAATGCCAGATCAGAGTTGTGTCTGTGACCTATGCTGCAGCTCACAGCAAAGCCAGATCCTTAACCCACTAAGTGAGGCCAGGGATCAAACCTGTATCCTGATGGATATTAGTTGGGTTCTTAACCCATTGAGCCACAGTGGAGTTCTGTCTTTTAAGCCTTTTTAACTGGGACTAGAGCAGCTTTGTCCTGGCACTAAGTTTTCATGCAACTGAGGCAATGTTTTGAGTACTCTACCCAATGTTCTGGGAAGTATAAGGTTTTCCCACTGTTGCTGTGAGAATAATACCAAGTGTGCCTGGTTCTGTGTGAAGTTCAAATATTGCTCCTTCTGTTCCTTCCAGATGATTTTTCCCAAGATTGGGTAGTTTACTCATACACATGCACTGATCAGTATCAAGCTAAAGACTCAGGATTTTTCCCTTTGCAGTGTTCTCTTCTCTGATATTCTAGGTGCTATACGCTGCATAATTTATCTGCCTTTGTCTCCCTGGAATCCCAGCTCCATCTCCACAACTCAGGAATATCACCAGCTCAACCTGGATTCGCTCTCCCTGGACCACATCCTGGGAACTAAGCTGTTCTAGGCAGTAAGTTGGGACAATTATTTGACTCCATTCATTTGTTTACCCTCTGCACTGCCTGATGTCTGATAAGCTGTTGTAGAGTTAGTATTTGAGCCCAAATGGCCTGATTCCAGAGGCCATACTCTTAACCACTGGGCCATATTTGTCCTTCAGTCTTGTCCCTGAGGGTCACACCAGCTCCCTAGTGAGAAACAGAAGTTGTTATCAGCACTATTCTATATATTATTGGCAGATGTTGAATGTCCTTAAGTAACTGCTTAATAAGTTGCCTATCACTCACTTCATAGCATGCACCCCACCATGGTCAGCTAATCTTAGCCCTTTGTATCGCAATTCCAAAGGTGCTGAGCCAGATCCACTCAAGGTGCCATTAGCTGTCAAGATCTGGGTGTTTAACAATTACAGTTAAGAGCTGGTGCTCAGAGTCAGCACATCAGGGTGGTAGCCCTGTGAGAGAGGGGTCTTAGGAAGACCCCACTCAGCAAGCACTGCACATGCTGCAAGTCTGTCTTGAGGGCCTTGTAGTCTTGAATGGGGATTGAATGTGATAGTTTCTCAGACTTTCTCCCTTAACAGCTATGAGTTTATAATTATCAAGTTCCCCTCAGGGAAATAAAAAACCATGATCGCTGATTCACCAGTGAATTTAGGAAAAGGAGATAGAAGAGACTGGATGAGACCTATTCCTGGAATACGCTAGACAGCTTCTGGAGATTAAAATAATGACCGCTAATGGATATACATGTTTAATGTTTCAGTTACTGGTAAAATTAATACCCTGTTTAATATTAATAGAAGCAATGGATGTCTCTGGGGTTGTTAATCTGCTACCTTTCCACTACGTCAGATGTAAAAATAGCTCTCTGTGATTAGCCAGGTGGGCACAGATGGGCGGATGTTGGGAAGGAAGGCGGGAGGGACCGAGGAATGATAATGGGATGGTGACAACAGCATGCATTTTAAATTCATTATGGCTCATCAGAATTCTAAGGGAGAACATTTTCTTCTGAGTGTGGATCCTTTTTCAAACTTGATTCATGAGCTCTTTCTTATTCAACAAGTATTTATTGAATGCTTTCCAGATGCCACACTCTATGCTAAGCTCCTTCCTATCGTACCTTATTTAATCCTCACAGCAACCCTTTAATGGGGGTACTATTGTGCCCACATTAAGGATGAGAACATTCAGGGTCAAGGTCCTACAGATGGGAAGGATACAAGGACAGCACTAGAACCCAGGTCTCTCCGACTCTAGAGGCATAACTCTAGCTCCAAATTTTCAAGGCTTTATGTTTCTAAGCACTTTTAAATCTAGGATCACACACACACTGCAGGAAATAAATAGGACGATGGGACAGGAAATGAGAGCTGAGGTCCAGAAGGTCAAATACTCAAGCCTTGACTCCATAACTGAGATTTGGAAAACAGACTTCTTTAAGAGAAGCTTCAAATTTTCATAATTAAACAAATATGTGTTGAGTGCTTGCTATGAGCCTGGCACTGTGCTAGACCCTGAGAAAACTGTGACCAAGACAACCACAGCACCTTCTTTAGGAAGCTTATGTTATATTCCACTGGACAAGACAACAGATACATGCAAAGAAGTCACTAATAGAAAGTAAAAAACTGCAAAACTTAAATAAAATAAACACAAATTGTGTTGATTGTTGTGAAGGGAACAAGGAGGAAAAGGCAGTGGGGGAGCGACTTAAAGAAAGTCATCACAGTTCTCTATGAAGAGGTCTATTAACCTTTGTACAAGCAAGAAAGACCACCTCCGTGTCCACTGGGGTAAAAGGAATGTTGAAGGGGCTGGAGTTCAAAGGAGGTCAGGAGTGGGGTTCTCCAAGGATCTGGCAGCAGAAATCACTCTGGTGAAGCTGCTGGAATGAATGCCTTCCAACCATTCATTCCCCTTTCCTTTCCACCTTCTACTCAAGACTGAAATCCTGGGAAGTAGGATGAAGAAGAGGTAAGTCCAGTTGGTCTGGCTTGTATCACATGCTTTCTTCTTGGATGGGTAACAAGAGAATATCTTAATTTTCACTGTCCCACCAACACTATTCATGATAGGGAGGGAAGATTCATTTTTTAAAAAATCAGGCTCCGTTAGGTGTGGAGAATAGACACTACAGCACTGGGAAGGAGACACTGTCTAGAACTGAGACTGAAGAATAAGGAGGAATAGGCAATGTAAGTGGTGGTCTAGGAAATGACTTCAGTGTGTGCAAAGGCCCTGAGATGAAAGTTTATGTCAGGTACCAAGAGGTTCCATTATCTAGAGGAAAGGGAACTGGTGTGTAAAACAAGGTATACAAAGAGTAAATATATGTGTGTGGATAGATGATGATGAAGATGAAGAAGGAGAAGGAGAGGAAGGAAGAAGAGGACAGAAAGGCAGATAGATAGATAATGAAAGGTTTCATTGAAAATATAAGCTTACTAAAGTAGATAGATTGATGGATGGATGGATAGATGGACGGATGGATGGGATGGATGGATGGACAGACGAATGGATGGTGGATGGGTAGATTAATGGAGGGATGGTGAATGAATGGGTGGGTAGATGGGTGGATGATGAATGGATGGATGGGTGGATAGGTGGATGGTGAATGGATACATGGATAGTTGGTTGGACAGATGATGGATGGTGGACAGGTGGTTGGATCTTCCTAAGATGGCCTTGCCCCCAAGCCTGCAATCCTTCAGCATCGCCATCCATGGTCCTAAGACATGTGATTGAGTGTCAGGGCTGAGATCAGGGTGAACTGTGTGGAGGGACTCACCCTCAGAGTCAGGCAAGTGCCCTTCATGTGGATACCTCCTTGAATTCGATGCCCTAGGAACCTCACTCTCCTCACCCTAGTCCTGGTCCCATTGAGTGTTACCCACCCATTCCTCTGGAGAGGAGATGAACCCTCCATCAGAATCAGATGGCTCTGTCAGTACAACTTGGTGAAAACACTCAGGGTTCAATCTTCTGTCCCACCTCCTGTCCTTTGACCCTTCTCTGAGATAGGTGAGGTAACAAACAACATTTTTCATGATTCTAGACCCACATCTATGCCATAAGCCTGCTTCCCATCTCTGGGCTTCAGTTTCCTTCTTTGTAAAACAAAGGAGGCCAGTCTAACCTCATTCAAAATAGGGGTGGAAAAGAAAGAGGAGAGCCCCCAAAAAAACTATTAGGGCCACCTCTCCTTAAATGGCTTGTTCTACCCCTTACCCACTTTCTCTATATTTCCTTAATTTTGCAAATATTCTTCCTGCATTTCCAGTACTGGACTGGACCCTAGAGTACAACAACAAGCCACACAAGATTGTCCCTGGCCCCCTAGAGCTTAGAGTCCAGAAGTCAACTCAGATAGGAAATTAAGAAGGTTTCCAATCAGGAGTTCCTGTCATGGTGCAGCAGTAACAAATCCAACTAGGAACAATGAGGTTTCAGGTTCAATCCCTGGCCTCACTCAGTGGGTTAAGGATCCAGTGTAGTCATGAGCTGTGGTGTAAGTTGCAGACGTGGCTTGGATCTGGCATTGCTGTGGCTCTGGTGTAGCTGGCAACAGCTCCAGTTAGACCCCTAGCCTGGGAACCTCCATATGCTGCAGGCGCAGCCCTAAAAAGACAAAAGACTAAAAAAATAAATAAAGAAGGTTGCCAATCAGAGTTATAATTGTTGCTCTGAAAGCAAAGTCCAGTGGGCATCAGGACCCTGGACAGGGAGGCTTCCTGGAGGAGGAGGCTGTCGTGGATGAACAAGAAGAGATTAGGTGAAAAGAGGATGAGTTCCCCAGGGTCTCAGACTGAGCTCTGGAGAGGGGGGCTAGACCCTAACTCTGTGGACGCCTCGCCAGGCCCCAGAGGGCCCACTCATCTGTGAGAGCCGTCCTGCCTCCAGCTTAGGGCGCATCATCTCAGAGTCCTTGTGAGCTCTTTCCTCCTCTCAAGACTGGAGCTTGCTGAGCACAGAGGGGCTTTCAGCAGTGACTTGTTGGAGCGGAAGCAGCAGAGGGTGTCATTCTTAACACACATGCCCCATGGCAGCCCGGCGTGAGGCCTTAGAAAGATGATTAGGGTGTTTGTTCAAAGGACGTGATTGCTATATTTTCTCTTCCACTTTGGAGGTTTATGACTCCCTTTCCGTCTCCTGGCTGCATCCTACGCTGCGCGGAGCTCGCTCTTCAAACCCCATCTCATTATCCATTTTCCCCTCGATTGCATATTTTAGGGGCTGGTAATAGGGCTGCCTACGGCGCTATGTATTACAGCCGAAGGATCTGCAGGACTCCAACACCCCCACACTCCCCCGCCATGTGAAAGAGACAAAATATTTTCATTTCTAAGCCTCTAAGCCTAGAGGGAAAAAGTTATGCAACCGTGTGACTGCTGTGTCTTCTTTAGAGCCTTTGGTATCTGGAGAAGGAATCCAGTCTCAGCTGGCTTTTCTTAAGTAACAAGTGTCTGGGCCACCTGACACTGCCAAAGAAGTGAAGTGTCCTAAACACGTCTGCCTTCACATCCACCTGTCTGTCCAGAAGCACCCAGCCCTTGCTCAAGACAGGGGGCTCTGGGATGAAGATGAGGGCGGGGCCATACTAACTAAGAACCTGCTGTGCAAAGGTTCTGTTCCTTCCAATGTCTAGTTTGCACTAATTTGCATGTGTATTAGTTCTCTGTGCTGCGTAACAAATTACCACTAATGCAGTAGGTTTATAGCAATGCCCATTTGTTATTATCTCACAGTTTCCAGGGGTCAGGGCTCTAGGTTCAGGTTATCCAGGGCCTCTGCTCGGGGTCTCACCAGGCGGAAACCAAGGTGAGAGCCAGGGCTGGGAGCCAGGTGAGAAGCTAGGGGTTCACTTCCAAACTCAGTGGTTTTTGGATGAATTCAATTCCTTGTGGTGGTAGAACTGAGACCCTCAGCTCACTCACTGTTCCCTGCCACAGGGCCCCTCTTCAGCAAGGAAACACACTTCCTCAAGGTCATCAGGAGAGTATATGCTGCTTCAACTCTCTCTGACTTCTTCCTTCTCTGATTTCTAGGCCCTTTGGTAAAGGGCTCCCCTGATTAGATCAGGCCCACCCAGGACAATCTCCCTTTCCATGAACTTAAAGTCAACTGATTAGGGATGTTCATCATGTCTGCCATACACATGGTACTTGTTCTTGCCCTGTAATGAAGCCAGTCATGCAAATGACACCCCATTGTACTCAGCCCCTCCCACATTCAAGGGGAGGGGACTATCTACGGGTGTGTCCCAGAGGGCCACCTGAAAGATCTTCCCACTGCAACTTACATTATCTTTGGAACATGCACCGCTTGGCCCCATTGGCAGTGCAGCTCAGACTGCCTGGATTGCATCTCTACCCTGACTCCCATCAGCTGTGTGCTCTAGACCAAGCCACCTAACCACTCCGTGCCTCCACTTTCTCATCTGCAAAATGGGTTCAATAGTAGTACCCACCTGATAGGCTGTCTGGAATATTCAACAACACAGGAGTGGAGCCCTCTTAGCACCGTGTGCAGGGAGCTGGCACCAGATACCCACCAGGATGACTCTGCCTGGTTCCATCCTTCTTCCCCAGCGTGGCGTCAGCACCAAAACACCCTTTCCCCTAAAGCACCCCTTCCCGCTCCACACCTCCAGCACCCTCCTCCACCCCAGCAGCAGACAGAGATGGAGCAATTAGCCTTCAGTAATAAAAGCACACAGAGCCGTCGGCTGGGCTGCCAGAGGGATTTATGAACTCCACGGAAGCTTGTACCACTACAGGAGAGGTTGTCAGGGGACCACTTCCGAGGGAAGAACAAAAAACACCTCATCCATCACTGCCAGAGCCTCCCCGTGGCCAGATATTACAACATGGCTGTCCTTTTCCGTATTTTCCAAATCTTCCCCAGCGAGCCTGCGTTATTTTTATAATCAGACCAAAAAAGGCAAGAAACCTGATTTTTCATAGAAAAGCTCTGTGGTCAGAAACACCAACTCCTGCCAGGTTGGGCCGGCAGGTGGAGCATTGCCAGGACGCTGGAGAACTTGCATTTTGTCCTTTTCTTTTTTTAAAACACAGATCCATTATGCAAATAGATTGTAAAAATTTTAAAGCATCTTGTCTTGTCTCAATTAATTACAGCCTCCATGGGCCCAGCTTCAGCAGGAGAGAAATCCTTGTGGTGCATGGCTGATGCCCTGAGAGACGAAGTCTTGGTCTGGTCCTGCCCGGGGGGCGCTCTCGTCCCTGCAGCCCACACCTGCCTGTCTTCCTGACCAGGCTGACCTACTCATCTGACTGGCAAGCTGACCACCACGCCCACCACCATCATAACACACACACACACACACACACACACACACACACACACGTTCGCGCGCGCACGCGCAACCACCCTTGGCAGTAGCTGCTACACCATTCTCCAAGAGGGTCCTTCTCCAACTGGAGCAAAACTAATGTTCCATAATTTAATGTTCAGGCCCTCTGCTGCTGGCTAACTGAAAGCAGCCACTTGGCTTAGTTCCACCCAGAGAGAAGTGAATCAGGTCTCCAGAAAGAGTAGCCATGGTCACCTCTGTCCTCAAGGCTGCCCTCTGTCCCCTCCCCAGAAAGGAGCACAGTCAGGCCCTCCCACAGCCCTCTTCTCCATCCCGACAGCTGTGCAGCGCGGCAGAGCAATAGCCAGCAGCCATGCCTGGCTCTGCCATCCCCAAGTCTGATGGCCAAGTTCCCTCTGATAACCAGCCTCTTTCCTGCACGTCCTCACCCACCCACCTACCCACCCACCTTGCATCCTTCCCTCTGCCCATCACCAGGACCATTTCCGCATCATCCTAGAGAAACTCACTCTCGAAACAGGGTCTCAAAATATTCTCACTGTGGTTTATGTGGCCAGGGACCACTGAGGATATTGGCTGAGGATCCTTGTCCCATTAGAGTCACATTCGAAGAGGAATAAAAGGATGAATTCTTTGTAGCAGTTTAATAGAAGACTCTCCCTCTCAATATTTGTCCCCAAGGGTGTTCTGTTAATTCCTTCCCTTCCTTCCTACTGAGTACCAGGGCCTCTGACAATATCTTAGAAGGTGTTACGACTTTCCTTACTTGCTTATTAAAACAACAAGTCACTATTCAGAGGGAGTGTTTGGACCAGTGCAGCAGTGCAGCTGCTCTTGCAAAGCATCCAGGCCATAGAGGCTTAAACCAAAAGAGGATATTTTCCAAGTGGGCTGGAGGGAGAGCCCAGGGCATCTGGAAGTCCCATCAGGGGCCCACCCCCACCTCACCCTCTGGCCCAGCAAGTCTCACCAGGACCAACCCCAACTGTGCAAACCCACCTACCCCGCCCCCACCCATGAGGCCCAGGACCAGAGCTCTGAGATGAGAGAAATCAGATGTCACTGGAAGCAAATTGCCCTCCCTTCTCTCCCATTTTCTTTTCTTTCCTTCCACCCACTTTCATCGGTGGTGAATGACAACACATCAATTGTGTGACATACACTCCACCCTGGGCACCTGTTATCTGCTCACCTGGCTGAGTCCCAGCCTGTACCAACCTGCCCGTGCTCCCTGTATCCTCGTCTACCTGTTACGCAGTGTTAGCAATTAGCTTCATGAAAAGCTTTGGCAGCAAGAACCTTGTTGAGTCAAAACCAGTGAAAGCAGTTGTACTGATGCCGAAGTCACAGAACAGCCCCCGGGCCTCGGGCTTCCTGCCTGCCTCATCCTCCCCACAGCCTCACTGAGTCACAGACACGATCACAGCGTGGAACGCCCCCCAAATTACTGAGCTCATAATCTGTGCAGCCAGGATTTGAATGGCGTGAGCTCTGGAGCCTGGGACCTTAACCAGGTGGCTTCCTGGTTCCTGGGGGAAAAGGACAAAGAGCCCTCGAGAGGATGGAGCAGCAGTTAGAAAAGAAGGAGCGAGGAGTGAGGAAGAGCAGCCGGGAGCTGCTTCTGTTGAAACCTTTCCACCCCCCACTCTACCCCATGCTCAAAGGGGTGCGTCTTTTTAACTGAAGTATAGTTGATTTACTATGTTGTGTTAGTTTCACACGTACAGCAAAGTGACTCGGTTGTACAGAATATATAGGAAAATATATCTATGTTTCATATTCTTTTTCATTATAGGTTATTACAAGATTTCGAGTGTCGTTCCCAGTGCTATACAGTTGGTCCCTGTTGGTTGTCTATTTTATATACAGCGGTATGTATATGTTAATCCCAGACTCCTAATTTATCCCTTTCCCAACATCTCCCCTCTGGTGACCATACGTTTGTCTTCTATGTCTGTGAGTCTCTTTCTGTTTTGTAAATAATTTCAACCGTATTGTTATTTTTTTAGATTCCATACATAAGCGATATCATTTGTTATTTATCTTTCTCTGACTTACTACACTTAGTATAATAATCTCTAGGTCCATCCATGTTGCTGCAAATGGCATGGTTTCATTCTTTTTTATGGCTGAGTAGTATTCCATTGCATATATGTACCACATCTTCTTTATCCATTCATTTGTCAATGGACATTTACGTTGCTTCCATGTCATGGCTATTGTGAATACTGCTGCTGTGAACATTAGGGTGCATGTATCTTTTCAAATTAAGAGTTTCCTCAGGATATGTGCCCAAGAGTGGAACTGCAGGATCATATGGTAACTCTATTTTTTTGTTGTTGTTTTTTAAGGAATCTCCACACAGTCCTCCATAGTGGCTGCACCAATTTACATTCCAAAACCAAATGAAAAGACAGCCTATGGACTGGAGAAAATATTTGCAAGCAATGCCACCAACAAGGAATTCGTTTCCAAAATATACAAAAGTGTATATTTTAAACTCTTCTTGTCTGAGCTTTTAAGCTGTTGTCCCCAACCCTCCAGCCCAGGGACAGCAGAGCTCCCTGGGGAATCCATCCCAACCAAGAAGCCCCTTTGCAAAGATGCAAAGGGAAGGAGCGAGGGTAACCCTGCCCCTGGCAGAAGGAGCCACACAGGAACAGAAGGCTGAGGAGTCAACAGCCCTGGTTGAAACGCTAAAGCTGTCCGAGGCTCAGCACCCCAGGCTCCATCCAGTTGTCAGCCACCAAACTGAGGCGCCCAGTTCTGCAGACGGTCACAAAGAGGTCACATGAGGACAATGTAAAGGCAGTGTGAGGGGCACTCACATGCAGGTGGCGGTGTTGTGACCCGTCCCTTCCCTCTGGATGGTCTGAGCCCCCAAGCCCAGACTTAACAGGGCTGCCACCAGGAGGCACAGTCCAGAGATCCGGGAGCCAACGCCAGGAGGACACAGCAAGTGCATGGGGAACTGCACTGCGAAAAGCAAGAGTTAATTGGATGTAGTTAGCACTGCACATGCGTCCTTATTTTAACCAACCCAGCCGCCAGGCTTGGGTCTGGGAGGACTCGTCACCTCAGAGTTTCCACTTGCACCACAGAAGAAGGCTCACAGACCCTGCAGGAGGCACGTTCCCCCAGTTAGCCATCCCAGGCGGGACCTCCTGTTGCCACCTCCCCCAGTGCCAATCACAGCCCCTGTGTCCCCCTGGGCAAACTTTAGCTGAGCACAAAGCTTTTGGGCAGAGAACCCCAGCAGGAAGTCAGGTATTGGGGGCCACACCATCCACCAGGAACACACATTTTCTAACCCACAAAGCCACAGTGAATACGTTACATGGCTCCATATGAGAATCAGAGCCCAGATGTGACATTGTCACAGCTGTCTTAGAGGCGTGACAATGACTTGCTTAGATCAGGGGCCAGGCCAGGACCAACCAAAGGCCTCTTCGAGATGAAGCATGAAGGCGTTTGCATTGTGGCTCAGTGGTTAACAAATCCAACTAGCATCCATAAGGATGCAGGTTCCATCCCTGGCCTCACTCAGTGGGTTAAGGATCCAGCATTGCCATGAGCTGTGGTGTAGGTCTCAGACTCGGCTCATATCCTGTATTGCTGTGGCTGTGGTATTGGCCAGAGGCTACAGCTCTGATTCAACCCCTAGCCTGGGAACCTCCATATGCTGCAGGTGCAGCCCTAAAAAGACAACACACACACACACACACACACACACACACACACACAAACCAACATGAAGCAGGAAGCATCAGCTGCTGGCGAGATGCTACGCCAGGCCTGAAGAATGGAAGCCCCAGCACACACTTCCTCACCAGGACAACTCCCACCCTGCCCAGGCCATGTAGGCAGGGCACCTCCTGCAGTGTCCAACCTGGGCAACCGGACACGGCAACCTGCCCACTGTCATGGGACTCCAGGACAAACAAACAAGCAAAGAAGTTTTAAATACATTGGAAAATAAAAAGAACAAAATAATGCCATTCACAGCAACATGGATGCAACTAGAGATTATCACACTAAGTGCTAAGTCAGAAAGGGAAGGACAAATACCATATGATATCACTTGCTTGTGGAATCTAAAATACGACACACATGAACCAATCTGCAAAACAGAAACAGACTCATGGACACGGAACAGCCCTGTGGTTGCCAAGGGGGAAGAGGAGGGAGTGGGATGGATGGGGAGTTTGGGGTTGGTAGATGCAAACGATTACATTTAGAATGAATAAGCAACGAGGTCCTGCTGTACAGCACAGGGAACAATATCCATCTCCTGGGATCAACCAGGATGGAAGATAATATTAAAAATGAATGTGTACATATGTATGACTGAGCCCCTTTGCTGTGGAGCAGAAATTGGCACGACACTGTAAACATACTGTATTATAATAAAAGAGAAATAAATAAAATGTTTAAAATTCCCTCTAAATACATAGGCACAGAAGTAAATTAAATTTCAAAGCATGCATGGAGCAAGCCCTACATCTCAGGTGCACAGATACAAAGTTCCAAGAATGAGAAGTTCCTCCCAGCCAGCAGGACCCAGACTGGACCCGGGTGGACCCAGTCACCCCCAGGTGCTAAGAAGACAAGGCCATGGCCCAACCCCAGGTCTGCAAGTGCCAAAGGAGGAAGGAGCACGCCCCTGATGAGCTGTAGGCACAGACGTGAGGGGTCAGGGAGATACCTGGACACCCAGGAAACCCGAAGAAGAGTCTCGTGCTCTTCGAGGCAGGTAAAGCCCTGAAGGTGGGACCCTGCCCTTCTTTCCCTGCCCCCACCAGCACTCTGCTACACCCATAAGGACCGTCCGTGCTCCCTCCAGATCCTTCTCTCTGCCACACCCAAGCTTTCCACCTGCCTCCATCTTCATGGTCCTCGGCCCAGCAGCATTAGCCTCACTTGGGAGCTTGCTGGGAATGCGGAGTCTCAGGCCCCACCCCTGGATCTGCTGGGACAGAACCCGCCCTTAACCAGATGCCTAGGGATTGATGGGTTGGCCCTTGAGGGTCCCAGGGTGGTGTGTCCATGGCGGGTGTCTGATCCAACCCCTCTGGACACTCCACAGCATCTCGGCGCATCTGGGATGCCTTTCCGCCCTCTTGGATACAGAGAGGCTGATGGGTCGGCCCTCTGCACAGCACTGGGCCCTGCACGGAGCCTCCCAGAGCCTGGCCACCTCTCCCTGCCGACAGACTGTGTGCCCCAGGAAGGCAAGGAGCCAGGCTTATGCCTCTACGTGTCCCTGAAGTTAGCCCACGGCCAAGCAAGTCTGATCTGGGAGGTTCCTTCGATTCACGGATTTGCCGAATGATTTATTACATTTTGCCCAAGCTGTGTTATCATATCGTACCCTCGTAGTACCTAAGCCAGAGGAGCCGTGAGGACACCCGGTAAAACTATTTTAAAATCACGTGATGTGGTCACTGCCTTTTAAGACATTCGAAGAACAGACGGTTGCGAGCCTTTCTTGTCTGTGACTGGCTGGGGCCTGGGGCCAGCAGCACAGGCTGAGGCCAGGAGGGGGCCTGGCAAAGGGGCCCCGAAGACAGAGGTCAGTGGAACGAGGCACGGCATTTGTGACTCTGTGCCTTTGCCCAGGTGATTCAGAGTTCCCCTGAGCCGGCTGCTGGGACGATGGGAGAGGGGGGCTTTCGGCAGGCCGTACCCCCACCACAGGTCCTCCCAGGAAGAGGGCAGCCCTCTGAAAAGGAGAGGTCGTCCTACTTTTCAAAGATGTCGATTCAGTTCCGAAAGCAGAAATGAAGCAGTTGCTCCATCTCAGGCACAGAACTACGAAGGACTCAGAGCCCAGAGACACCTTCTCAGAGAGCTTGGTTTGAGCAGTCTACACCCGCACCTGCCAGCTTGGCAAGCCGACCTGCGGGACCCCGGGCTGCAGGAAGAGTCGGTAGGCTTGGGAAGCGGAACAGGAGCAGAATCACAGCCCAGCGCGGGGAAGACATCCCACTGGAGCTCACGCACACTGCGGGCAAAGGCTGTTCACACTGCTTCCCAGAGCACTGGCAGCACGTATCAGACCCCTAGCCTCCCCAGCATGGACAGGAAGCAAGAGCAAGAAATAAACCTTCGTTTTGCAAGCTCCTGAAACCTGGAGCCGGGCTGCTGCCCCATCAAAGTCAACCTCATTTTAACCAACACAGAGGCTGACCCCAGAAGTAAGACGCTACTGTAACAAATCCAAAGTAAGTGGCTGGCGGTGGGGGTGGGGGCTTCGTGATCAGGCAACGAAGAATTTAGAAAACCGATACCAAAGGCCGGAAAGATGGGGGCTCCTGTCATGCGGGGGTGAGATATCTGGCACCCCTGTCCCCTGTGGTGACCTGAGGAGTTGACCACTTGCCCAGCACAGCTGTTGCCCGGGGAGAGGGGTTGGAAAGGAGACGGAAGAGCGTGTGCTGGTTGCTGGCAGAATTTGGCAAAGTGTTGCAAGAAAGAGGTGAGACTGGAAAGGAAATGGCCAGTGTGCGGACACAAATGGAAAAGGGGGCGCAGGAGGTCCCACCTTCAGGGACTGTCGACCGGACAAGCCAACCGCTCCCCAGCCACAGGTGGTAAAAGAAAACATGCTGAGACAGGCAGGGTCCCCAAAGGCTTGAGAAACAGCCATGTGGCGACTGGCACATCTAGGGAGCAGAGTCCCATCCAGATATAAACCAGAGGGCTCTGTGGAGAATAGCGCCCCCCCAGGGGTTGGGCACACGATACATCCTTCCAGCTGGACAAGCCACCTGTGGAAAAGGGCCAGGTGTGTGCTCCCCCAGCCAAGCCCAGTATCACAGGAAGGCAGGGCCACGTCTGCGGAGGAGGCTGGGGGAGGCCAGGAGGTGAGAAGGCAAGAGTGCAGGAGTGAAAATCTCACCTCCAGAGGAGGCGTGGCCGTGGCTCTTGGCATACGGAGCCACTGACCCGGAGATGAGAAAGTCACTGTGATTTTGAGAGGGCGCCACGGCCACAAGGACAGCCAGCGTGGACAGCTGAGCGCAGTCTCGTGGGACAGGAAGACCTCTGAGCTCCTGCAGCAGGAAGGGGCCGAGGAAATCTTCCTGCCCCCGGAGGAGATCACGGTCCCCCAGGCCAGCCCCGGGTATGGCTGAGGAGGGCAGCAGGGAAACCAAACCCCTGGGGAGCAGAATCAGAGCCTAAGGAAGGACATCCCACCCCACAGCAAGCTGGGCCCTGAACTGCTGCCTGATGGGGTTTCAGCACGGCCCCAGACGGGAGGCCCCAGTCCCTGTTCCACCTTTGTGTCTCAGGGAAGGGGTACAGGCAATTTGTCTTTGCGGGGTGGGGTGGCACACCCACGGCATGTGGAAGTTCCCAGGCCAGGGATCGAACTCGGGGCACTGCAGTGACGATGCCAGATCTGTAACCCACCGCACCTCCAGGGAACTCCCAGGGAATCTGTCCTTTTTGCTCATAGACTCCTGAGCCAGAAGGGTCATGTGCAGACCCAGGGTCACGGTCCCCCGTGTCTCACCCCAACTCCTGGCCGAGCTCCGCTGGCAAGACTGAGGCTCCAGGGCGCCCCTCCTGAGTGGGCTGAGAGTTGGCAGGGCCCCTTCATATTTATATTTGGAAATACAGCATTTGCTGATTAAAAATAGAACTAATGATATCTCTGTTCAACAGACGAAGACAATTGTTTGCAGGAATTATAGTTCTCCTCCCTTTCAAATTTGCTGCACTCTATGGCATTTCCAAGCAAATAGAATTTTTCAAACTATTTCTAAGAATAGCTTCTCTGGGGACCCATAGACAGGGCATGAAATTCACTCTTTTCAGGAGAAGGGACATTGTCCCCAAACCCTTGAAAGAGTCTCCCTGTGTTTGAAGCCACAGGAAGTCACCAGAGCAATAGTTCCTGGAAGATGTCTCTTGATCTCACCAGGCTTGAACGGTGGCCCTTTGTGAGGGCAAACCTGCCCAGCAGCCATCATGCCCACGGCCCTGCCCCCGCCAACCTCACCACCCTCTTGTGTCCCCAGATGCCTCCCCACCCCCCGTCGGCCTGCTGTGGCCGGGACCCTCTGAGGGGATCTTCAGGCTCCAGACCCCCAGGCGAAGCGTAAGGTGGGCTGCGCCTGGGTCAGCACGTTCCTCCGAAAACGACTGGCAGTCGTGGGTAAAGGAAACACATCCAAAACGAGGCAGTGAAAAAAAAAAAAAAGAGGAAAAGGGAATTGTACAGTGAAAGTGCACAAAACTAGATCAGAAAGCGAAGCAGCAGACCGGGGGAAATAACAGCATCAAACATGACAAAGAGCCAATATGTTGTGAGATAAAGACCTTGCACGGCCCTGGTGTCTGTTAGGAGACGACCTTGAATGCGGAGAGAATCAAACAGAGCCTAAGCCTGGGTGAGTGTGCACCTGCGTGAGTGAGCCTGCGTGTGTAAATGTGCGAGCCTGTGTGTGAGTGTGAATGTGTGTGTGTGTGAAGTGTGGTTCCACGTGGGCCTTGGATGTGTGTGAATACATGCATATGTGTGTGAATATATGTACCGGGGGGGGGGGGGTCTGAGGGCGTGTGATCACAGGGGCTGGCGGTGCTGACATGAGGACCCCCTGAGGCCAGGCCAGGCCCCCAAAGGCCGCCCAGGCTCAGAGGCGCGGAGCGCAGATGTCAGCTCCGATGCCACTTGCCGCCAGACCTCCCGCGCGACTGCAGAGCATCCTCCCCTGCCAAACAGAAATGATCACGCGGCAGCCAGGCAGCAAAGGGGGAGACGCACGTGGTGCCCACCCCGCCAACGTTCCCCTCGTGTTAGCGAACCTCCTTGCCGCAGTCAGATGCCCGGGCCACCAGCTGTCCTCCTGGAGACCTTGGGCAGCTAGTCTCCCGTGAGGGCAGAGACACAAGCTGGGTTATAACCAGAACCAGGGAAGGTCGGGGCCTGAGTAGGCAGGACCTCCATGAGCACTGGGACCCCCAGGAAATAGAAGGCGCCCACAAGGCCTCCCTCCACCTCCTCCATGTGGACCCAGTCCCACCACACACAGGGAGGCAGGAGGGCAGGGATGCAGATCTGGGGCTCCAGGTCTGATGGTGAGGCTCACCCCAGCTCAGCCAGCTCCCAGAGTGATGCGGGCAAGGATCCGGGGAGACAAACAGCCGGTCTGATGCCCCACAGACCACACTGTCTGCACTGTCCCGTCCTCACGTCCAGAGGACACTTGGCAGAGCGTGCAGTTGGAGCCACACCAAGTGCCAGGTCGGGGTGGCTGAACTCCCAGTACCAGTTCAATTAGTATCTTCTGTCTTTGGAAGTATTCCCTCCACTTCACGTGGGGCTATGGGAACATCCCCAAGACCCAGTGAATGAACAGGAGGAGGACAAAGGCAGGCTGGCACCATTCACGCAGAGGGACAGCAAAATAGGAGCGATGTGACCCCCACTGAATAAGGGAATGCAAAGCAGAATGCTGCAGAAGTGTCCCTTTCAATTTGCCGGCACCCACTTTTATGATAATGAGGTTGGGGGAAGCTGACATTTTAATATACAGTGAACGTTTTTACAATAATTCAAACACCTAGCCCTGGGAGAGTGGTGACATAGCCCCGTGAAGGAATTTCGTATTACCCCATACAAGACTGGGGGCGGGGGGGGGTTGACTTATAATTTATGTGTTTCCATACTTTCTGAATCATCTATGTCCTACAAGGAGGATGCATGACTTTATCAAGAGCAAATAAAGTAATTTTTTAGTGTATGCCCGAGGCTGAGTTAGGCAGCTAAAAGCAGTTGTGCAAAGTTAAGAAGGCGCAGAGCAACGTGGGCCCTTTGTCGGATTTCCTGTAACACAGCTCGGATGCACTTTGCACGAGAAATGAAGGTACATGAATCTGAGGCAGTTTCTCAAGACTCAAAGCAGACCCCGTGGGGCCCAATTAACCCAGGCCCTGCCCCCAGGATCTCCAAGCCCAAGCCTCTCCCCGGCATCTACCCAGCCCTCCTCTGCCACCACCTCCCGCCCCAGCCACGTCCCCTCCCACCTGATGATGAAAACACACACGACTCCTTGCTTCACACTTCCTCTGCCCACCCCCCAAAAGACCTGTTGGGGTCCTTACCCCCAGGACCTCAGAGTGTAACCTTATTTGGAGACTGAGTCTCCACTGAGGTCATCAAGTTAAAGCCAGGTCAGCAGGTGGACCCACATGCAGTATGATGCTGTCCCTATTTAAAGGGGAAATGTGGACCCAGGGAGACCCACACAAAGGGAAGATGACGTGAGGACGGGGGAGAAGGTTGTCACCTCCCAGCCAAGGAGAGAGGCCTCCGGAGGCCCTGCCCAGCCCCGAACCTCAGCCTCTACTGAGAGGATGGATTTCTGCTGCGGGCGTCTGTGCCAGGGGCCTCAGCAAACGCGTAAAAGGCACTCTCCACGAGGCAGCCAAGGGGATGCTTTTAAAACCCAAGCATCACCAGAACCACGCTCAGCCATCTAGAGGCTTCCCAACGCACTGCACTCAGCAAGGCAGACATCTCAGCAGCTGTGGCAGGTTCCCAGTGGGGCTTCCTGTCCAATCTGAGTCCAGGACGTCCCCAGGCATGGGTTCCTCTCACTCCCCTCAATAGGAGAGGACCGCTCTGCCCAGCCCCCCGCTTTGTCACACGCACATGCTCTGCAGGGGACACTCCTGTCATGCCCTCCCTCTCTCCCCAGCACACAACCACAGGTGCACACACACACACACAGGCAGGCATACACTCACACACACAGTCACACACATGCATGCACACACACACAGGCAGGTGCACACACATGCAGGCACAGGCAGGCACACACATGCACGCTCACACACATACATGCACACACACGCATATGCACTCACACCCATACATGCGCTGACACACACACACACAGACACACACTCTCACAGACACCTCCCCCTGCTAATTTCTGCTCCTCACTTGCAGAGTATCAGTGCGACCACACACCTTAGCAGGCCCCACCCGAAGCCCCGACTTCCTTCCAGGAGCTCTGTCGGTGCTGGGGGTTGGGCCAGCTCTCTTTGGGGGGCTACCTGAGGACCGCACAGCACATAGCAGCCTCCTGGCCTCAACTCATGGAGCCAGTAGGGTCCCCTCCTGTCCACAGTTACGACAACCAAAAGTGACTCCAGGCCTCATCAAGCATTTGCTGGGGACAGAACCTCTGTGACCAAGGGCCACTGCTCTCAAAACCTTCAACCCCCAAAGGCGTGGGTGGGCTGGCATTCCTTACCACGTATCTGTCACCAAGGGCAGCCTCTGGCACTCAGCCTGCCCACGTGCCCGCGACAGGAAGTGGGACAACAAAGAACCGGCCGTCATGGGTCCGTGTCCGGGGTTCAGCTGTAGCCTGACTCCTCTGCTGCTCCCAGTATTGGAATGACCCCTGCAAGACCCCCAAACAGCCTGGGGAGCCCACATGAAACCCCCTTGGGATCAACTCCCAGTTTCTGTGTCTCTCCCTCCCCCGGGGCTTTGTAGAAACTTGTTACCCATCAAGGTGAAAGCCAGATAAATAAAAATGAACTGACAGAGGTGCCGATGGCATCTGATCCCTCCCAGGCAGAGAGATAATAAGCTGACACTCTGACGGTTGTATTAACAATTTAATAGAGCCCCAAGCGCCCACGGCCACGCAGGTCTGCCAGCAGCTGTGATCTGCTGACTCCATTTCCGATGGGAGGTGGGCCAGGCCGAGGACTCCTGGGTACCCAGGAGCAGTTCAGTCTTGCAGTTTGGGCGTCTGACTTTAGCGTCCTCCACCCCTGGACAGGGGGAGCCCCTGATGCCCGAAACTCCTGAACTCTGCCGGCTCGCCCCACTGTAGCCATAGCCCTTGGGAGAGGGGCTGGAAGCCGGGCACGTGTCTCACGGCCGGGGTTTCCCCCTCACCACTGTCCTCCCTGACCTTGACCAGCTGGGGTCCCCCCCATCACTGCCCACCCAGACCTTGACTGGACAGAAGATCAAGGGCTCTGAATGCTGGGACCCCATCCAACCTCTTCTCCTCTTCAGGCCCCTGTCCAGCACAGAACTTGGTATACAGTCAGTGCCTAATAATTGTTTGTTGGGTAGAGGCAAAGAAGGGGGGGCAGGAGAGGAAAGAGGCATTTATGCCTGTGCTCGGAGAAGGCAGGTGACGGCTGCAGGTAGGATGCTCAGAGCCACGCCCACCCACCCACCTGGTGCTCCCCTTTTGAACTAGCTCAGAGAGCCTGAGGCCCCAGGATGGGGCTCAGGGTTTCCGTGGAAGCCGCAGCAGCCTTGGGATCAGAGCCAGGTCCCCCAGAGGAGTTGAGAATGCCAGATGGAGGCAGGGGTCCCTGGGGGCACCAGGACCACCCTCCCCCCAAGCTGGTTCCAGGAGGACCGGGGCTCTGCCCTGTTGATTTCCAGCATCAAGCAGGGCGTGTCACAGGAGACATCACGGGAGACACTCAGCTGATGTTTGAGCAGCTGGATGGACACTGTGACCTGGGGCGGGGTGGGGGTCACCCCAGAGCCCTCTACTGAGGGAGTCACTAATGTGAGATTCTACTTTGTACAGCAAACTCTGGACCATGTAGCCAAGGAGCACGAGCTACTGAGAGCCACCTTGAGTCACAGGCCAAGCGTGAGAAGCCAGCTGCCACTCCCGGTGCATGATCCCAGCAAGCCATGACCTCACAGGGCCTCGCTCCTGCCAAAGAGCCCCAGGTACATTCTCCACCGTCCCTGCGTGAGAGCTCCCATCCCCAGCCAGCAATGTGCCGCAAGCCCAGCTTCTCCTGCAGGGATGGAGAAGCTGAACAGCTGACCTCCCACAGGGTCTTCCAGGGCCTCTTCCCCAGAGCCCTTTCTCAGTAACCAGCCCTGCTATCTGCTCTGCCCCTGCCCGAGCCACTTCCTGCACATGGAGGCTTTCTTTGAATGGGAGCTGTTTTCTTTATCTGTCTTGTCCCTCAAGGGGCTTGTCTTTGAATGGAATCCTGATTACTTTTCCGTGAATATCCAGGTCCTGGCCCAACATGTACTCTTCCAAAGTTATCAAAAAATGTACACTCACACACACGTGTGCATACGCATGCGTGCGTGCGCGCGCACACACACACACACACACACACACACACCCATTCAGGGGACTTAGATCATATTAATAGGATTCAGCTTTTCTGCTCTGCTGAGAAATGCTGTGAGAAAAGTTGAAAGCTTCTTATCTCAGAAAGCAAATCAACAGGCAGTTTTGAAAAACTCACACAATGAAGAAAAGGTAGAAAAAGACACCGAGAGAAAAGGCTTCGTTCAGATGCCTCACCCAGAATCCACTGCGTTTCCATGAAACTTCCTCTAAGTCAGAGCCACTTCTCATCCTGCTGCCTCCGTCTGCTACTTAGAAACCACGATCCATATTTTTAAAGTCTGGATGTAATTTAGTGATGATTATTTATCACCCATTCTCGAAAACAGATGCCCATGGCTGTGAAGGGCAGCCGATTTATCGGGAGGCAAAGATCTATATGCCCTAGAGTGATATTACCAGGCTCGGTAATTGCTGCAGAAACAATAAGTTATCCATTGATTCATTGAGCTTCTTGGTTTTTCAGAGCTTTTCATGTGGATAGTTGTGTATACTCTCACAGAGAATTGAAAAAGGCAAAGGGGCCTCAGAAAACTAAATATAGAACTACCATATGACCCAGCAATCCCATTCTTGGGCATATATCCAGATAAAACTTTCATTCAAAAAGATACATGCACTCTTAGGTTCATTGCAGCACTATTCACAATAGCCAAGACCTGGAAACAACCCAATGTCCATTGACACATGAATAGATTAAGAAGGTACAGTACATACACACAATGGAATACTATTCAGCCATGAAAAAGAACAAACTAATGCCACTCGCAGTAACATGGATGAAACTAAAGATTCTCATACTAAGTGAAGTAAGTGAGAAAGAGAAAGACAAATACCATATGATATCACTTATAACTGGAATCTATTACATGGCACAAATGAACTTACCTATAGAAAAGAAACAAACTCATGGACATAGAAAACAGACTTGTGGTTGCCAGAGGGGATAAGGAGGGAATGAGATGGACAGGGAGTCTACTAACTGGGGTTGGTAGATGCAAATTATTGCATTTGGAGTGGATAAGCCATGAGATCCTGCTGTGCAGCACGGGGAACTCTATCCAATCACTTGTGATGGAACATGATGAAAAATAATATGAGAAAAAGAATGTATATACATGTGTAACTGTGTCAGTTTGCCATATGGAGAAATTGGTGGAACATTGTGAATCAACTATAATTTTTTAAATGTTTTAATAAAAAATTTTAGGAGTTCCCGTCGTGGCTCAGTGGTTAACGAATCTGACTAGGGACCATGAGGTTTTGGGTTCGATCCCTGGCCTCGCTCAGTGTGTTAAGGATCTGGCATTGCTGTGAGCTGTGGTGTAGGTTGCAGACGTGGCTCAGATCCCACATTGCTGTGGCTGTGGCGTAGGCCGGCGGCTACAATTCTGATTAGACCCCTAGCCTGGGAACCTCCATATGCCGTGGGTGCGGCCCTAGAAAAGGCAAAAAGACAAAAAAATTAAAATAAACTTAAAAATAAAAAATTTTAAAAAGAAGAAGGCAAAGGCCACCCCAGGACTACAGCACCCTCCATCTATTTCACAAAAGTGTCTGACAATGAGGTATTGCTGAATACACTGGGTACCCAAATATCCTCCATCTATAAAGGGTGGTCTTCAAACTACCCTTCCATGAGACACCAACGCACATGGATTAGAGCAGCTAAAATCAAGGACACTGACCCATCAAACGTTGGCAAGGATGTGGAACAGCGGGAACACGCATTTGTTGCTGGTGGGGAGGCAAAATGGTGCAGCCACTTTGGAAGATAGTTGGGAAGTTTCTTACAGAGAGAAACATACTCTCACCACACAAACCAGCAATCATGCCCCTTGGTATTTCCCCCAAATGTGTTGAAAACTTGTCCACACAGATACCTCTACAAGAATGTTCGCAGAAGCAGTATTCATAATTCCCAAACACTAAAAGCAACCAAGAGGCTCTTCAGCAGGTGAACGAGTAAAGAAACCGTAATGTGTCCAGACAATGGAGCGTTATTCGGTACTAAAAAGAAATGAGCTATCAAGCCACAAAAAGACATGGATGGAACTTAAGTGCATATGACTAAGTGAAGTGAGTCCGTTTTAAAAGGCTGTATATTTTATGATTCCAATTATATGACATTCAGGGAAAGGCAAAACTATAAAGACAGAAAAGAGATCAGTGGTTGCCAGAGGGTTAGGGAGGGGAGGGGTTGAATGGGTGAAGCCCAGGGACTATTTTAGAACAGTGAATGAATTCTGTATGATACTGGAAGATACATGACACCAGGCACTTGTCAAAACCCATAGAATTTTACAACACAAAGAGTAAACCTTAATGCATGTAAAATTTTCAAAAACCAATTAGATCAGGAGATTCCAAGATTGCATGGAGATTGTGACAAAAAAAAAATCTACCTATAATACAAGTGCATGACATATGCTCACTGAAGGGGTGGAGGGAGGTGCTGATCTGAGGTACACTTGGACCTGACTGGGGTCTGTCAGACTAAAGATAAAAGAAATTGTATGCAGGCGTTCTCGAGTCGGTAAAGTTTCTTCCTTCCTTAATGATTCTGAAACCACAATACAGATATACCAGGACGGATAAACAGCTAGGTAGATGGAAGATAGTGGGATCCAGGTTTCCCACTGTTGGAGTAGAAGGTTACAGAAAAGTTGGGGGAGGGGAATAGAATGGTACTGGATCACTGCTGCAGACATAAGCATGAACGCGGGTCTACCTTAATGTGGATACAGATGAGGAGATAAGACGTAGGTGGTATGTAACATGTACATACATGAGGTCATGTGATGCTGGGATTGACAGAAATATATATTTGGTCTTCATCTCCATTTCTGGCACAGAGCTCCTAAAACCCTGGGGATTTCCTAATTGACGAGATGGGCAAAGGTGTCTCGTGTTAACGAAGTAACTTTTTGACCACACCTAGGGATAGGGGCTGGGGTCAGGAGGATCAACCATGAGATTAGGGGGTTGGAACTTTCAATTCCACTCCTCTAACCTCTGGGAAAGTGGCTGGAAATTGGCTTGATTTCCAGTGGCTGGTGATTTAATTGATTGTGCCTGTGTAAGAAAGCCTCCATAAAAACCCAAAAGGAGGATAATTGGAGAGCTTCGGGGTTGCTATGTGTGGAGATTCAGAGAAATTGTCATATGCCTGCAGAGCGCATGGAAGCTCCCTGTCTCACACGTTGCCTATACCAAGTAAAGAACAGAGATTGGCAGAGTGGATTTAAAAACAGGACTCAACTATATGCTGTCTACAAAAAGCTCAGCTTAGATATAACAATATTGGAAGAAAAAGATGGAAAAAGGTATATTGTGCAAATATTAATCAGGCAAAAGCAGAAGTGGCTATATTAACAGCAGATAAGGTAGACATCAGAGCAAAGAAAATTACCAGCAGCAGAGGGGACCATCACATAATGACAAAAGGGTCAATCCACCCAGGAGACATGGGGGTCCTAAATGTGAATGCACCAAGCAACAGAATGGCAAATTATGAGAAAAATTTTAAGAAAAAATCTGACAGAGCTAAAGAAATAGACAAATCCTCAGTTATACATGGAGACTTCCAACACTCCCGTCTCAACAACTGATAGAACAACTAGTCAGAAAATGAGCAAGGATATAGAAGAACTCAACAGCACCATCAACCAACAGGATCTAATCAACATATACAGAACTATCCACCTGACAGCCACAAAATACATGTTCCTTTCAACTGTCTTGGGAATCGATACCAAGATAGACCATATCCCAGGCTATAAAGCAAACTTCACAGGATTAAAATCATTGAATCACACAGAGTGTGTTCTCTGACCACAGCAGACTCACACTAGAAATCCGTAACTGAAACACAACGTAAAATCTCAAATGCTTGGAAGCTAAGCACACTTCTGCAGGTCAAAGAAGAAGTCTCAGGGGAAGGAAGGAATCTGTTTAAATGAAAATAAAAATTGAAAATGCAACAGAGCAAGACCACTAAAGCAGACATAATGGGAGTGAGATGTACAATACCAACACATCCATTAGAAAAGAAAGCGTCTCAAATCCATAAACCAGGTTTCCAACTCAAGAACCAAGAAGAGAAAAATAAACCCAAAACAAATAGAAAGAAGGAAATAATCCATATAAGAGCAGAAATCAATGCAATTGAAAACCAATAAATAACACCAATGAAGAGCTAATCTTTGAAAAGATTAGTAAAATTGATAAACCCCTAGCAAGATGGAGAAAAAAAATATAAAAGACCACAAACTACCTATGTGAGGAATGAAACAAGGGTATTATTACAGAGTACATAAGTATCAAAAGGATAATAAGGACTACTGTGGACCACTCCACAAATGTAATTTGACAGCTTTGACTAAGTAGATCATATCTTTGATAAATACAAACTACCACAACTCACCCAATGCAACAGGGTGCTTGAATACTTTTATAATGATTGAGGAAATTAAATTTGTCATTTCATTAAAATCCCTCCCCCCAAAAGACTTCTCCAGGCCCACATCATGTCCCTGGAGAATTCTACCAAACACTTAAAGAAGCATCAACACCAAATCTACACAGTCTCTTCCAGAAAATAGAAGAGGAAGGAACACTCCCCAATTCATGAAGCTAGTATTGGCCTGATACTAAAATCAAAGACTATTCAAAATATAAAAGCCATAGACCCAATACCCCTCATAAACATAGACCAAAAATATTAGCAAACTATAACCATATAAATTAGCAAGACAGAAAAAGACGTACACAACATGACCAAGAAGCATTTACTCCAGGGACCCAAGGCTTGTTCAATATTTGAAAAATTGATCAATATAATCCCCCACATCAACAAGCTAAAGAAAAAATCACCAACCATGTCAACCCGTGCTTAAAAAGCATATGTCAAAATCTACACACATTCATGATAAAACTCTTCCCCCAAAATACCTCAACTTAGTAAAGAATGCCTAAAAAAAAATTAAAGCTAACATTTCACTCAATGGCATAGACTGAATGCTTTCTCTATTCCTAGCAACAGACACCTGGATGCTGAAATTTAAAATATAGCAGCATTTGTAATCACCGAAGAAATTAAATATATAGTTGTAAATCTAACAGAATGTGCACAGAAATTGTATGATGAAAACTACACAATTCTGATAAAAGAAATCAAAGAAGATCTAAATAAATAGAGCGACGTATCATGTGGGCTGGAAGACTCAACATAATAAAAATGCCATGTCTCCTTAAATCCCTAAATTTACAAGGTTACTACAATTCCTAGCAAAATCCCAGCACAATTTTTTGGTAGATATAGACAAGATTATTCTAAAATGTATTCAGAAAGGCACAGCAACTAGAATAGCGGAGTCATTTTTGCGAAAGAGTTAAAGCAGGAGGAATCAGTATACCCAATTTTAAAACTTGTTTTCTAGCTACAGTAGTCAAGAGTGTGTGGTTTGGGTAGAAGAATAGACACACAGGAGTTCCCGTCATGGCTCAGTGGTTAACAAATCTGACTAGGAACCATGAGGTTGCCAGTTCGATCCCTGGCCTTGCTCAGTGGGTTAAGGATCCAGTGTTACCGTGAGCTGTGGTGTAGGTTGCAGACGTGGCTCAGATCCCGAGTTGCTGTGGCTCTGGTGTAGGCCGGCGGCTTCAGCTCCAATTGGACCCCTAACCTGGAAACCTCCATGTGCCGAGGGAGCGGCCCAAGAAATGGCAAAGAAAAAAAAAAAAAAAAAAAAGAATAGACACACAGATCAATTAAACAGAATAGAGAACCCAAAAATAGACTTGCATGATTAAGCCCAACTGATTTTTTTACACAAGTGCACTAGCAATTCATGGAGGAAGGATAACGTACCCAATAAATGTTCCTGGGTCCACAGAGCATCCAGAGTCAAACAAAATAAAACAAAATAAAAAACACCCTTGTTCTCATACAAAAATTAACTCCAAATGTATCATAGGCAAAGCATAAAGCTCTAAAATTTTTAGAACAAAATGTAGGAGGAAATCTTTGTAAAAGGTTGACACCAACGTCACAATCTGTAAAGAGAAACATTGATAAACTGGACCTCATCAAAATTTGAAAATTTGCTCTGCAAAGGACCCTTTCAAGAGGATGAAAAGGCAAGCTGAAGAGTCAGGAAAATACGTACCTGACAAAGGACCAGGATCCAAAAACACACAAAGACCTCCCAAAACTCAACGGTGACAAAGTAAACAGTTCTGGGTCATACTTTGTATTCATGTTCGAGTTGCAGTTGACACATTGTCATTCTATCAACGTCCCTGCTTTACGGATGAGGACCCAGAAGGTCACGACTTGCCTGGGCTTCGACTCCTAGTGGGAGAAAGAACTAGATTATTTTCTTTTCAAAAAAAATTTTAATCGTGTGGAATATACATAGCACCAAATCTACCACTGTCACCATTTTTGCAGAGTACAGTTTTCAGCGTTCGCTGGCGTTAAGGACATTCACGTCCTTGGACAACCATCATCCCATCCATCTCTAGAACGCCTCCTCTTGTAAAATTGAAACTGTATCCATGAAACACTAACTCCCCCTTCTCCCCTCCCCCCAGCCGCAGGAGCCCATCCTTCTACCTTCTGTCTCAATGAATTTAACTACTCTAGGTGCCCTGCATAAATAGAATCATGCAATATTTTTCTTTTTGTGACTGGTTCATTTCACGTGCCATAACGTCTTCAAGGTCTAGCCATGTGTCAGAATGCTCTTCCTGTTCAAGGCCCAATGATATTCCAGTGGTAGACCTGTATTTGAACCACCACCTTGAAGGGCCACTTGCCCTTGAGAAGCCCCTGTGTTAGGCATCTCCAGGCATCTGCCCCTCCTGGCCTCCTCCAGGCAGATGAGCTTTGTCACAAGATGGTGCATAGGGAGGCAGAAAAGTACCCATGACTGATGAGAAAGATAAAAACCAAACCGGATTTGGGAATGACACAGGGTTAGCCCAGGCAGAGCAGAGGGTCCAAGACCCTCCAGAAACCCAGTGAGAGTGCAGGAAACTGAACCCAGGAGGGCAGACGGAGGAGGTGGCAGCAGGAGCTGGGTGGGAAGGGATGCTGGCCAGAGGCCCTGGGGGGCTGCCAGGAATTTGTAGGATGCTCCCCCCACCTTGTCTCTCTTGCTGCTGGTTCCAGCACCGTGTCCACAGCATGAAGGACTCAGCAATGACCAGAGTGAGGCTGTGATTGTCAACGTACTAAGGAGGGGTTAAATAATATTGAGAAGACCTCTTTTCATCTAATTTATGCTGCGCCTTTGAAGATGAAGAAGGGGGCGGAGGACCCATGAATATCCTAGACTAGCATTGGCCGGGGGGGGAGGGCTCTCCCTGTCCTGGTATCAACTCCAGGCAATTGTAGCTCAGCACATAAAGGAGCCGGGCAGCCCAGAGAAATTGAGCCTTTCATAAAATTTCTTGGAAATCTAGTCAAGAAAGTATGCGTGTCTCCCTCAGATAACACTGCTATATTATAGGCATTTGACTCCATCAGGGAGCTGTGGAAAAATAAAACACCCACTTAAGCAGAGTGTCTGGAAATGCTGCCCAGCTGTGGAAAGCCTTGGGGCTGCTGGGCTCTGAAATGACAGGCAGGGACAGGGACGGGGCGGGGGGGACTGCCATGGAAGCGTGTGCCACCTTTTCCATCCCTAACGACAGACCCCAAGCCCTTGAAGGACCAGTGTCGGCTCACCTGGGGCACCAGTCAGACACACCGTTCCCCCGGCCCCCTGCCAGCCCTGCCAAGCCAGATCCCAGGAGGTGGGCCCAGGAATCAGCATTTTCAACAGCGTCTCTGGCAATCCCTCTGCACAGGACAGAACAGAATCCATCTGCTTCCTGCTCAGGCCCGAAGTCAAGAGAGGCCAGGGGCGACCCCCACAGTCCATGGCAGGGAGCCCGAGCACCTGGCCGTGACACACAACCTGGCTCCCGGTCCTCGGCCCTGGCCACCTGGAGGGCAGGGAGCATCAGAGCTGATGAGGTGAAGGAGGCTGAAATCGGCAAGTCAGCTGCTTGGGAGAGAGGCCAGCCTGCCATGAGCCTCTCCAGGGAAGGCTGGGGGTCCTGCCCTCACCTGGAGGAAGGGAAAGGAGCTCCTAGGAGACCCCTGCAGGTTTGCTGTGGGCCCCCAAGAGCATGCAGGGCACAGATGGAAGTTTAGTCGCCCCCACAGAAGAGTCCACAGCAAAGGCCGTGGGCAGGGCTGCCTGCGGGGGCTGGAGGGTAAGACCCCACCCAGGACAGACGCCAGCTGTGGGTCTCCAGGGGGCAGATGGCACTGCACATAGAGGCAATATCCTGAGGCCACTCTCAAGAGATTCTCCTCAGGAGGATGCTTGAGGGGACAATGGGTGGGGAGCATCTGTGGGGAGGGGGCGGCCAGGTGCCCTGGGCCGTCAAGGAGCCACAGGGAGTGCAGAGAGGGCTGGCCTCTGACCTAGGCCACAGGACATCGCCAAGAAGGCCCAGAGCGCTCAGCCCCCAAAGCCTCTCTCCGTCCCCGCTCGTCCCTCTGGCTCCAGCCTCAGGACCACATTCCTCGGGACTGAGAGCGCCATGGGGGTTCTAGCCGGCCAGGGTGGAGAAAGCCACCGACTCCTCACCCCACCTCCACGGCAGGCTGCAGGCTGCAGCCTCTGCCAGGCCTGTGCTGGAGGAGGGTTTCAAATATCTTACTGGACCAAACATACCACTTTAAAGAAAACTCAGACTACAGCTGAGACTAGAATAGATGATATGACTTTACTTCCTGAGAAGGACCAGAGACATCACAGGGCCTGCGTGAGCTGTGCAAGCTGGGCACTCAGCATGCTTCATGGACCCTGTTCACTCCATGAAAGGCTTCAGCAGTCTGGAGAAGACCCACTGACCATGTAAGTGTTGAGTGTGAGCAGCAGCTCTGGACACCCCTTGGAAGCCAAGCCGGCTGCTAGGGGACTCAAGCCCCCAAGGGACTGAAAACAGCTCCTCTCCCACGGCACCCTGCAAGGACAGTGGAGGGGGGACTCAGTGCCCTTGTCCCATGCCCACACCTCCTCACACGCTGTGTAACCCAATCCACTCAGGCCCCCACCTCTCAGGGGCAGCCAGATGAGACCTTTGGCGAAGGAGACAGACTCCTCTCAGCCCAGTGTCCATTCTCACTATCTTCCTTAGAAATAGAACCCAATTTCTAGCTAGACAATGATGAACCCAGATAAAAGACTACATATCCCAGCCTCCCTTGCCCTAGATGGGATCACGTGATTCAGTTCTGGCCAGTGAGATGTGAGCCTTGTGTGGTAGTTCCAGAAAGTCTCCTTAAGGGCCATGGATGAGATGGCTGGAGTTCCAGCAATCATTTTGAGCCATGAGGATGCAGACATGCTGGGGTGTTGATCCCAAACAGCTTCTTACATCTACCCACCTCCAAACCCCTATAACATAGAAAAGTGATGTAAAACAGCCATCTTGTTTCAGATGCTCTTGCTGGAGAGTTTTCAGTTAAATGCTATAGAACCTAATCTGGGCTGGTGGATATAAACAATAACCACACACACACATCATCATCATCATCTCACCAAGCACACTGCCAACCTGGCATGCAGGCAATCAGGGCAGGGCTAGCTCCACCTCTCTTGTTTGCCTCAAGTTGGAAAAATGTGGCATGGGGTGGGCCGGGGAGGGGGAATTTGGGGTGTTCACTCTCTATGCCAAAAGCCAAAGTGATTTACTGAATTTACTGAAATCAACATCTAATGGATCTCAGAGGCAGGTGATAATGTGGGGTTTGCTGGCTGAAATGACCCGGATTCTACATCAGGAAAGAAGGCCTGAGCTCTGATTGGGCCCTGATCTCCAAGCCCTGGGCTGGCCTGGGATGGCTCTTTGGGATGATAAATATAGCAAGCACCCTGGGTTGAATTGTGTCCCCACCCCTAAATTCAGATGGAATTAGTTAAGAAGAGGTAAGTAGGAAGGGCCCTAATTCCATATGACTAACATCCTTATAAAAAGAGATTTGGACACAGACAACAGCCAGGGAGAATGCCACATGGAGATTGGGGGTGAAACCAGACAAGCCAAGGCACTACCAAACGCCAGGGGGGAACCCTGAATGTCCTTCCCCAGAGTTTTCTGAGAGGACACAGCACCTTCTAAGCATCGCAGTACACTGATTAGCTGGTACTCGGTGTCTCTTGGGTGGGAGGACAGGTGAGAGGATGAATGGATGGATAAATGGATATAAAGATGTGGGTGCACAGATGATGGATGGATGGATGGAAGGATGGATGGATGGATGGATGGATGGATGGATGGATGGATGGATGGATGGTTGGGTGGATAGAGGGATGGATGGCTGGGTGGAGGGATGGATGGATTGGTGGATGGATGGATGGTTGTGTGGATGGAGGGATGGATGGATGGATGGTTGGGTGGATGGAGGGATGGATGGGTGGGTGGATGGATGATGGATGGATGGATGGATGGTTGGGTGGATGGAGGGATGGATGGATGGGTGGATGGATGGATGGAGGGATAGAAAGAAGGAAGGATGGATGGACAGACAAACACAGGGCAGCTCCAGATGCTGCAAGGATTCCACCAAATGCATCACACACCTGCAGGTGCTCACACGTCAGTCCAGCCTGTGCAGCTGGAAGCATAGAGGCATCATGCCCACAGATTCCATGAAAGCAATGCAGCCTCGACACCAGGAAGAAATGGATCATCATCTTCTATAAGACAGCAGGAACCTCCCTGATCAATGCTGACATTCATCTGGTTTACTTTTCACACCGCCTATTTTTACTCCTCATCAATAACATAGGGGTCTCGGGCAGGAGGGATAAATTAGAGGATTGAGATTGACATATATCCACTACCATATATAAAATAGGTGGGTAACAAGGTATAGCACAGGGTAATCTACTCAGTACTGTGTAATAACCTATATGGGAAATGAATCTGAAAAGCAACAGATATACGTATATGTATAACAGATTTACTCTGCTGTGCACCTGAAACTAACACATCTTTCTAAGTCAACTACACTCCAATAAAATCTATTTAAAAAAAAAAAAAAAAAACCACTCTCTTGGTACTGCAAAAAAAAAAAAAAAAAAGGATGTAAATGACACAGAGGTCTCAAAGGAGGATGCCAGGGTAGGGTTTGCTGTAATGGGAAGGGGTGCCTGTCCCCAGGGAGGTGATGGGGCAGTTCTTTCATGAAGGAAGATGTCCTACAGAAATCCTTTATCAGACAGGTGAGATGAACAAGGAGCAGCAAGAAGGGGATGCCAGCCCCCAGGTGTCCCATTCTTGGGTGGCTCCTCAGTGGCAGGTGCTGGCCAACAACATGAGAGGGTCCAATCTCTAACCAAGATTAGATGGGACTGCGTTCCCCAGGGACACAGCGGTCTGTCAAAGTGCAAATCCAGGCATCTGAGAGTGAGCAACCACACACCCTCCGCCCATGAGCACCTGGAGGGGTGAACCTTCACTAAAGGTTCAGCTTAGGGGACCATCCATCCCGTGACCTTGACGCAGGTCCAGGGGAACAGACGCCCAGTGACTCAGGAGCGAGCAGGAGGGGTGCCAAGGAGGAACAGTGGCCCTGGAGAGGAGGCTGCCCCCTGGTGCCAGAACAGGGCCCCTGCACCTCACTAACAGCCCTAGGCACAACCTGGCTGAGCAGCTGAACTAAATAAACCAGCGTGGCTGGTGTCTGGCTGCCCCCACAGCACCAAACTTTTAGCTCTGTGGTCCCCAGTGCACAGACCACTGGGTGGCTCCCCTCCCCAAATGACAACTATTGGAAAAGACCCTATGGGTGATGAGAAATTTCTGGAAGCTGTTGCCAGAAGAAGCAGTTAGTTAATCTACTCCTTTCTGAAGCTCTGGACTCATTTGGCTGGGTACCCGTTGCCAACGTGGCCTCAGCTAATAAGTAATTATAAGATAATTAACATTTGTAACATGCAACGGGAAACATCTGGACCTACGACTTATTAAAACCTAAGAACCCGATTAATCAATTGTGTAGAGAGAAAACAGGCTCAGCTTCAGGATCTGCTTCTTTGGGCTCAGGCCCCGCCCTCCACCTCTGGGAAGGGTGTCTGCCCCTCCCCAGCCCACCACCCTTGGGTCTCACTGGTCTCTGTCCATCCAAGAACAAAGCATTCCTCCCCATCCTCCCACGCTTCCATGCTTCCCCCCCTCCCCCGCCACGTATGTCTAAGGATTAGAGGACAGCAGAGAGCCAGCTCTTCCTCACACACACCCCCGCCCCAGCACCAAAGGGACAGAGAAAAAGATCAGGAAATGGGGGGGGGTACCTGTGTCCGCACCCATCCCCTTCGCCTCCGGCTCCTCCTGCCCCAGGGAGCTTAGAGAGAGAGGGAACCCTCGGCATGCCCCACGTGAGACCCACCATAGACCTTAACCTGGAACACGCCCTTGACTCGCAGCCCTCACCACCCCCCACACTCAAGAGAGGCAAAAAATCACCAGCACAAAGCACCCCAGCAGCCAGGACCCCATCCGTGAAGATATGTTGGTTCCCTCTGGCCTCCCATTCCTCCCGCTTCTCCTCTTCATCTTCTGAGCAGCAGGGCGGGGGAATTGTGGGAACATGTGCATCTGATGAGCCCGAACGCTCTCCCCAAGTGCCTTGGTTTCCAGCCAAAACATCAGAGAATATCGCTCTACCAACTGATCATCCTCCCTCAGACAGGAGGGAGCCAAGATGAAAGACCTGGAGTTCCTGGGAACGCGGGGGAAGCCAGTTACAGCTGCAGTAATTTGCTCCACCGAAGCCGAAGCCGGGCAGAGCGGAAATCCTGAGGCTCCTCCTTGAACGTCCCGTCCCGGAAGCCGTGTCCTAGGATTGTTCCTGGAGAAACCTGATCCAAGCCACCCCCACTTCCTCCCCAAAAGGGGAAAAAGAAGCCTGAAGGGAAACACTCCAGGGAGGCAAACAAGAGGTTCCTAGACTCTGCCCACCCAGGGCCTCTTCTATGCCCCCTCCTTCCACAGTGTGAGGGTCCAGTCACTTGATTGGTGGGGGAGCTGTCCATCACACATTTGAACCCTGAGGCCAAACTGATTGGTCAAGGGGTGGGCATGTTGTATGAGCTGAACCAATGAGATGCCTGTCCTGGGATTTTTCTCCTTCCAGATACGGGAAGAGGCCATTGTTGCCCAGGCTGAAAGATGGTAAAGAAGGCCCATCTGCAGCCCTGGCTCCTGACACATAAAGGTGGCCTGTCTGAAGGAACGAAGTGCCACGCAGCAGCGAGGCAGAGGGGGGCCCTGGGGGTGGCTGACGCACTCAGGCCCCCTTCCCTCAGACCAGCTCCATCCCCTTCCCCAGTTGGATGTGGTGAGCTGAAGGCAGTGTGGGCTCTGTTCGGTCCCTTTCCAACTTCAGTGGACAAATGCAAATACCCAACTTGGTCCCCACCATTCCTGGGAGAGTTGCAATCACTCAGCTGGAGAGATGGGCTCAGAAAAAGAAAAATTAATTTTTAAAAGAAAGCAGGAGAAAGTGATATGCAGCCAGATACTGTGACTGACCAATCAGCAAGGGAAAAGGTTTGGTCTACTTAGGAAAAAAAAAAAAAAAAAAAAAAAAACACTTTTAAGCATTTTTAAAACCGTGGCTACCCTCGCTTGCCTATGAATGTTTTCAGCAGAAATCCCCTTCCTCGGTCCTTTGCAGGCAACCCATCTCGACCTAACACCTCCCTGGTATTCAGTTTGCAGCAGTTTCTTTTTTCAAGTGGATTTTTTTCTTGACCTCACAATAAAGCAGATGAAATAGGTGATTCTTGGGGGGACAGGTAGACCCCATGCAGGAGCTAGAGACCCCACGGGGAGGATGAGCGCCCTGTGGAGGAGAGAGAAGCCTCTCCGGGCAGAACTTGAACAGTCAGTAGATCCAACGCAAAGATTCAGGGAACAAGGGAAAACTCCTCTGTTTTGGGGGGCCAACACCACCACACCCCAGAGCCAGAGTCACGAGATGTGGATGAGTGAGCTGAGACCACCTCGAGCAAGACAGCCATCCAGGTAGGAATGCCAGCCCGGTCCTGAGCCCTCTGTTCTTCCAGGACCCTTGTAGTTTTCACAAAGCCCTGGAAGCTGGGGTACCACTAGCCCCCCTCACAGATGGGGAACTGAAGTTCCCTACAAGGAAGGCACAGGGAGAATTCAGATTTGGGTCTGAACCCCAGATCTGGCTCTCAAACCAGATTCTTTCTGCCACCTGCACCCAGAGGTCATTGCCAGGTCATCACCCTTAGCCCCCAGATCCCTCTGGGTCGACCAAAAACAGAGCAGGCTGCAGTGGAGCAGCCCCCAGTCCACTCCCCATGGCCAGCCAGACTGGGCCCCCAGCCGGCCTCACGAGGGAAGCTGGCCAGGAGGGAAAACGCAGTCACTTGGAGCCATGAACTTACTGGTAACCAATTTGCAGAGAGCCTGTCCTTAACTTGTGCCAGCGGCAAGGTCTGCACCTGCAATTGGGGTCCATCAGCCTTTAAATTACAGACGGCGTATCACTCCACCAGGCCTGCCGCCGCGCGGAGATGGAGCGGCTCGGCGGTGAGTGACAGCTCCAATAAACGCGTTCCTGCCAGGAAAATAGCATTGCCACGTGGAGGTGCTTTGGAAAGTATTGAACTTCAGGAGGAAATAAAATAAAAATAAAATAGCTCTGGCACTCCTGGGTGCTCTGTCATTACTGCCAGACACGGTGGGGAGAAAAGAAAGCCCGTCATCAGATGAGTATCTCACTGTCCTTGGCGGAAAGGCGCTGTGTCACTGCTCACGAGCAGTTGGTCGGCAAACTGGCGTCTGGCACACATGGGAGATCTTTGCCCAGTAAGGAAAGCCCCCCAGGGTCATCTAGGTCAGCTTCCTCGGTCACAACTGAGGCCAAGGTCACGCAGCTGTCAGGTCAATGGACCAGAAGGTGCCCGAACGGGAAAGCACCAGGCAGGCTCCCCTGTAGGCTCTGAACTGAAGACAATCAAGGGTCTGCCCCCAGGCCCATCTCCGAGACTGGCACAGCTGCTGGGCAGCGTGTGAAGGTCGCTGCCTGTGCCCTTGAGCAGTGAAGAAGGCAGGTTAAAACCAGAGCACCCCCCAGAGTTGCCATTGTGACACAGCAGAAACAAATTCGCTAGTATCCATGAGGATGCAGGTTCAATCCCTGGCCTTGCTCAGTGGGTTAAGGATCCGGTGTTGCTGTGAGCTGTGGTGTAGGTTGCAGATGCAGCTGGGGTATAAGCCAGCAGCTATAGCTCCAATTTGACCCCTAGCCTGGCGAGTGCGGCCCTAAAACGCAAAAAAAAAAAAAAAAAAAAAAAAAATTAAAAACAAAAAAAAAAAAACACAGCAACCCCCAGACATTCCCAGCCTGTGTTCAGAAGCCTCTGAGGGTGGGCTGAATACTAAGCTTGAGTTAAGCATCCATCCTTCTGATCTACCTGCTTTTCTTGCCCCTGTGTTCTTTCCTTTCCCAGCAAATGTGGTCATCCAAGGTCCCCATCTCTCTGTTCCAAGGTTCTGGGAGGCCTGGCTCGCTCTCACTCACGGCTGCACCCTCAGCCCCCAGGTGGTACCTGGAACATCGCTAGTGCTCAGCCAACTTGTCAAGGGAACAGACAGGGACAGAAAGCCAGCAAGAGACTTTGACGCCAACGAGAGGCTGGTTCCCGTGTCTTTATCTTTGTGGCGCTCTTCCCTCCCCGGTGGAACACCCTCGTCCCCCTCCCCATGGGAGACGTCCAGTCAGGTGGTCAGATCTCCACATGGGGCCTGAGACTCTACCACCCCCACATCTGACTTGTCTGACCCGCTCCCAGGTGTGGCTGTCTGGGGTCCCCCCGCACCCCGAGTTTGTACCCCTCACGCTTTGAAAATCAGAGTGAAATCAAAGAAGGGCTACAGCACAAGAAGCCTGAGCTGGACCCAGGCACGTCCCTAAAGTCACACCCCAAGTGACTAAGTGGTCACTTTACTCCCTGAGTCCAGTGTTTTCAACCACACGGTGGAGCTACATAATGGTCTGACCTTGAAGGAGTCGAGTGGGGGCAGAGGGAGAAGGAAATGCATGCCTGAGGCACTTGGGGCTCAGCCTGCAGTCCTTACTGAGGTCTTGAGTTGACCGTGGTGCAATGACACCGCACCCAGCCCCCGCGTCTGGGCAAAGGCTTCCGTTTCTCACACCCTGCCTCTCGTCATGCTCCCTCTGTGGATTTAGCTTGTTGCCCTTACCATGTGCTGCCCTTCTCAGGGATGCTTTACAGCTGCCTTTTAGTTAAACATCTGGAAAAGGTATTCGGGGCCTCGGGAGTGGGTACCCGCATCAATGCAACTGAGAATTTTTCAGATGAATTGTGTTCTTCCTGGGTCGGGAAAGCCTCAGAGGGTTCCTACCTAGTTTCCCTGACTCTGGGCGGGCTATCCTCACACCCACCAACCCTGGCAGTGAAACCACAGCTCAGGGCCACAGAAAGACCCCACTGACCTGAGGAAGGGGGTCGTTGATCAGTCTCAGACTGGCGGTGGCGGGGTGGGCGGGGGGGGACAGGAAAACCAGCTAAGTGCAGAGTGGGCACTGGTTTTGATGGCCATTGTCTCCGGTGTAAGCCCAGTCACTGACACCGCGGCTGCCCACAGATGTCTGGTTCTCACTGATCACACGCACACAAGCACTCAGCCTAGCCAACCACTCTGGGACTTGGAATGCCAAGGGTCAGACTGACCTTGACTTGATGGGCTATCCTGGAAGCTCCAGCCCTGACCTCCAATGCCTCATGTGTTACACAAGAAGCAGGAAGTAGATCTGAGACCTCATTTCTTCTTCCAACAGGTGCTTATGAAACACCTGCTACCTGGAGACCTGTGTCCTGAGCAGGGAAGAGGCCGAATCCTGGAATCAGGGTCTCTAAGTGTCAATAATAATATCATCTGTTTTAAAACAGCCTGAGCTAGAGCGTTCTGAGGGCCCTCCCAGGGCTCGGGGAGAATGCTAACTCTGGCATGAGGTGGGCAGGATTCCATCCTCCCTTTACAGATGGGGAAACCAAGTCACAGAGAGGTTAGGTAGAATCCTCAAGGTCACACAGAACAAAACTCTCCTCTAGAGTGGCAGGTCCCCAAAACCTGAACCCGTACCCATGACCCTGCTCTCAGGACAACTACAACAAGCCTGTATTAGTTCCTTGCTGCCACTATAACAAACACCACTAACCTAGTGGCTTAAAAACAGCACACACCTAATCTGTTACCACCTAGGGGTCAGAGGTTGGGTATGAGCTTTACAGGCTAAAACCAAGTGGCATCAGGGCTGGTTCCCTCCGGGGGCTCCAGGGGAGTCTGTTCTTCACCACTTCCAGCTCCTAGAGGTGTCCAACTTCCTCAGCTTATGGCCACATCATTCTAATCTCTGCCTCTGTGGTCCACCACCTTCTCCATCTGACCTTCCTTCCTTCCTCTTGTAAGCATCCTTGTGATGACATCGGGTGCCCTGGATAATCCAGGACAATCTCAGATCTGCACATACTCGTCTGTCATTTGCCAGAATTGTCACGGAGTCCACGGAGTCTCCTGTGAAAAGTTTGGAGGCTTCACTGTCTGTGTCGTCTCAGCCCACAGCACAGCACGACGACAGCCTGTCCTGCACGTTCATGGTTTAATCCCTGCAAACTCAGTGGGGAAGTTCTGGTCCCCAGTTTTACAACCAGGAAACCAGGGGTCAGTGAAATTAATCAGCTGGCCCGAGGTCACCTACCTGCTGAGAGGCAGAGCCAGGGTTAAGGTCCAGGTTGTCTGACCCCTGGAAAATCCCAGGGGGCCTGGCTCACTCCCCTAAACCCCAGCCCACCGTTCCCCAGAACACATGGCCCCCAGCCCTGCAGGAAACACTCCTGCCTGGATGGACTGTCACCCCAGGACTCCCTGAAGGGCCTGGCAGCAGGGTGACCTGGACAGGTGGGGCCTGGCTGGCAGTGGGTCTGCAGAGGGGGATCTCTGGGGCCCCTTCTCCAGGCAGCGTCTCTGGCCACATGTTTGAAGGGCACCCAGGTTTGTTTCAATCAGCACACAGGTCTAAAACTTCCAAGACAGGTGAAGCCATGGAAGTTTATCTTTGGTGGAGGGGGGGGGTGCATAGCTGTAGGTACCCTGCTCATCATCGGAGGGTGGGAACCCACAGAGATGAGCCAACTGTCCCCCCAAGAGAAGCACTCTGTCCTGGGATCTGCCACTCCTTCCACCACCAGCACTGCCGGACCAGACCTGACCCTTCCTGGGGCTCCTGTGGGAGAACCCCATCTCTGAGCCTTCTTTCCCCAAAAAAGGAGGAGACTTCCTTGGAGATAAGAGCAGCCCCAGGTAGAAACTGAAGAATAAATGTCCCCTTCTGTCTTCCTCTGCAAGGACCAGAGGGACCTTCCCGGGCCCTGCAGCCTGTGCTCTGGCTAAACTTCAGGCTTCTGCAGAGGTGGTTTTTTTTTTCCCAGCAAAAGAGTGAAATGAAGGGTTGTCCTAACCTGGGGCTATGAGAGGCAACTTCAAAGCAGAAACATCAGCCAAAAGGAAAAGACCGTTCCTAAAACCAGACCCTGCAGGAGTTCCCACGTGGCTCAGCGGTAACGAACACAACTAGTGTCCATGAGGACATGGGTTTGATCCCTGGCCTCACTCCGTGGGTTAAAGGAGCCAGCCTTGCCGTGAGCTGTGGTGTAGGTCGCAGATGTGACTCAGATCCCCCGTGGCTATGGCTCTGGTGTAGGCTGACAGCTGTAGCTCTGATTCGACCCCCAGCCTGGGAACCTCCACATGCCGAGGGTGCAGCCCTAAAAACAAACAAAAAATTTTTTAGACGGGACCCTGCAGAAGAGCCGTCACCAGGAGGCAGCAGGGCTGCCACTCCCTGGAGGCCAAGGAGGCCAAAGCGCATTGTGGTTCAATCAGGATATGTAACCAGAGCCTCCAGATCTGGTTTAGTTCTGTTCTTTTTCGGACAGATGTTGCTGGAAGTCACAGTCAGCTGGGGCCACCCTGCAGAGGCCAGATCAAAGGAGCCCTCTCGAGCCGCTAAGCCCAGCCTTGTTGCCGGTTCTCCAGCTTCTTCCAGCTGCAGCCACGATGCTCCCCCAAGATCCAGGTGCCCTGGTCTGAGCCCACATCTGGAAACAGGGTCACACCTGGCAAAGAGCAGAGCCAAGCCCCACAAGAACCTGGCCCCCCACCTCCCCATGGAGGACATTGCAGGCGGCTCTCCCTCCACAAGGACCCCTAGGCTGGGATGTCCCAGGCAAAATCCACGGTGTAGACTTTCACAAGCAAACAGTCCCCAAACCAAAACCAAAGCCAAGCAGCACTGGTAATAAACCATGTTTCCAAACACAAAATTTTAAAGCATGGCTTGGCAGGGGGCAGGTTGGCCGAGAAACTCAGAACTCAACAGGGCCATCAAGCTACCTTGTCCCAAAGCCTGTCTCTGTGATGCAGACAGGACCCTACAGGAGGAATTTTCCTCCACAGTCACCATGGTGACAGAGATGCAGGGCAGGGACCTCCACCGCATCCTGCCCCCTTGTTCTGTCCTGCGACGCCAAGAAGCAGCCGCCAAGACTGTGTGAAGACATGTCCTTCTCCTAAACCACCCTGGAGCCAGCCTTTGAAAGCCTGTGTTTTAAATTGCCCACTGAACTGCCAAGAATTGCCTTTGTGACACACGCTCCTGGGCTGAGAAGTGATTGTGTGATGGTTAATATCCACTCTGCACATCCGGCCAGCTGCTCAAGTGGAGGGAAAGTCACAGAGTTAAGGCTTTTGCCTTTGTGCCGCGGCGATCAGGAAGCGGCAGGGAGCCAAGGCCTCCTGCGCTCTTGGCAATGGCCATGCAGAGCAGCCAGGAGAATGGTGCCCTCAGAGCCCCCACTAGTGCTATTGTCGCTGCCACCACCAGGCCCTGCTTCCCTGTCTCTGGAACTTTCCATGGGTGCCGTGGTGGCTCTCGTGACAGTGGCTACTGCCGACTGAGGCACAAAGCCAATCCAACATTTTTTTGTTTTGTTTTCTTGTCTTTTCTTTTTAGGGCTGCAGTAGCATATGGAAGTTTCCAGGCTTGGGGTCGAATCAGAGCTGCAACTGCTGGCCTACACCACAGCCACAGCCACAGCCCCAGGGGATCTGAGCCACATCTGAGACCCACAGCACAGCTTACGGCAATGCCAGATCCTTAACCCACTGAGCAAGGCTAGGGATCAAACCCACATCCTCATGGATACTAGTCAGGTTCGTTTTCACTGAGCCACAGGGACTCTCTAACAGGGGTTTATAAAGGAACCCCGGCCCAGAAGCCTCCAGTTCTGAAAGGGGAAAGGCACCATCAGACGCCACCTGTGGGCTCTGTGGCCCTCTGCTGTGAGTGGGCAGGAGGGCGGGTGCTGACCAACCTCAAGTGGACCCACCCCAGCCCCAGGGCTGAGCAGAATCCCAGGCCGGAAGAACACGGCTAGGGCTCCGTGGGCAGCTGGGTGGCTCCACGGAGGTCTCGAGCTGAGAGGAACACCTGGAAACCCAGCTCTTCTGTTTGGAGGCATTAAACCCCCTTTGATTCACAGTGCAGGAGGCCAACCTCTCCAATTCCCAGGAGACGGGGTCACAGCTTGCGGATGCTCCTTGTCCTGAGCGAGCTGAGCCCTAGCCACCCTCCCCAGTGGTAACACAAGGAGGACACACAAAGCAGGACACACATTCAGGGCATCTCCTCCAGGAAGCCCACTTTGACTTCCCTCTGCCACGCACCAGACAGGGGCCTTCCCAGGGTTCCCGGAGCCCCTGGGCATGTCACCCACGGTCCCACCTCTCCACACAGCCTCTGGCTACCTTAATCTCATCTGGAGCAAGATAAGTATAAAAGCTTCCTTCCCAATGAATCATAATTGTCTATTCAGTTGTCTGATCCATAGGTAAAGACTGTTTGCCGTTGCAGGCACAGAACTTGGCAAGGTGCCTGCCCATCATTAGGGCTGAAATAATAAATGTCGCAGATCTAATAATAACTATAATAATGGTCAACACCAACGGGGGCCCTGGGCCAGCTCAGGCAGACATGTCACCTGCCTGAGCCCAAAGATGCTGCCACTCTCTGCCTGGGTTGCCTGCGATGCACAGTTTAGATGGACTAAATGCCTGGTCCAAAGTCAGCTCACTGCCCAGGGGCAGAGGCTGGGGGTCCCACCACCACCCCCAACACTGCAGTGAGCTCCGCCCATGGTGGGAGAGGGAGGTGGGGAGGGGGGTTTCATGGGTGTGTCACAGCAGTAGCCCTGGAAACCAGCCCAGAGTGGCCTGGAGCGGTCACACCCAAGCCCTTCCTAGCTGCCCTTCAAAGGCATAGCACTGAACGGACATGACAAGAATTCCAGCATGCTTGTAGGGCGCCCCAGAAACCCCCTGAGCCTGGAGAGCGGAAGCTGCCACCAGAGGACGCAATGAAACAGAAGCCCAGGGACAGGTGGAGGTGGAGGCTCCTGGGACATTACTCAGGGAGGTTCCCCAAGCCAGCCGCCCTGGCCATATCTGTGCCCTGCCCTGGGAGGCATCTGGAAGCACCTGGCCATGCGTGGTGTGGACAGGTTGCTCCGGGCCTGTGGTATGTTAGGATGAACTGATTAAGTTTCACTCAGTGTCTTTAAACAATTAGTGCCCGTAAGACCCCTGGAAATTACGACTACGTCTAAACTAAATGCCACTTGGAAATTTCACTTTCAGGCCTAGGTTAACTATCGACATTTCCATTTGTTTGGACTGAACTGGTGCTTAAAGGTACACAGTAAGCAGGGACCAGGACATCCAGAATCGTGGACGATGACCGACTCAGGGTCAGCAGCAGAGGGCGTGTGTGTCCAGTGGGGTTTGGTCTTTCTTAGTTTATGCCGGTCTGCATGTTTGCAGGCATGCTCTGTCTGCCCAGTCCTCTCCCACCCCCACCCACCTATGCCCACACACTGAGTTTGTTCACTCCAATCCTGGTTGCAGATGTGGGCCTATGACTCAGACCTAGCCAATCAGAGAAGAGCATCTCTCCAACCCCAGTGACTGGTCCAGAGATAGGCATGTGATCCTGGCTGAGCCAATGGTTGCCATGGGATTGTTGCAGTACCTGCTGGGAAAGAGGTCTAGATGATATTGAGACGGGAACGGCAGCAGCCATCTTGCCACCATGAGGATGGAGCCAATGGAAAAAATAGAAAAGGAGCAAAGCCAAAGCAGGAAAGGAAGAGAGGGGCCTGGGGAGTCTGTCTGAACTCCTGGATGAAGGCCTCCTTCCCAGCTAGGTGTTGGGTTTCCTGTCACCAGCAACGGACAAAGATGACCCCACCAGAATTCTGCTGATGGCACCATCCCCCGCCCCCAGTGGTAAAGACCAGAGCTCGGACTCTCGGACTTTAAAGGAGCTTTCCAGCAATTTGCTCTGAGATTTATTCTGATGTGTTTCACACTCTTCTCGAAATGCAAACTGACCCAGCCCCGGGGCCCGGCCCAGGCTGTGCTTGACGGGAGGGAATGCGAAGGGCTTCAGGCTGACTGGTCCCCCCGGCTTGCTTCTCTCCTTCACATGCCTGGACCAGAGTCAGGACCAAGGCGAGGCAAGTGAGCCTCCCCTTAAATCCACCTCCCCCCGCAAAACCCGGGTGCCTCTCTTAGCTTCTGAGTCCCAGCCCAGTGCAGACAGTGTCTTAACAGCATGGAGTGGGGCTGAGGACCCCCAGCAGGCGCTAGAACTCAATCCCCAGTTGGCCTTGGGAAGGCCTCTCAGGGCTTTGCCTTTCTCATCTTTATGGAGACAGAGGTGACAGGGGACCTCCTTATATAATTCTTCTGAGGGTGTTTGGCAGCAAGGCAGTTCTAACCCCCCTACACATGCCTGCATCTGGTCAGCCCACGCCCTCCTCCTGGCAAATGAAGCTGTTCTGAGGCCAGGGGAGAGCCAGGAGCTGCCTGCCACTTGCTCACAGATGATCTTGCTCTGTTCCTCCTCACGTGCCTGTGCTGGGAGGAGCCTTTCAGACAGGGGAGAGCCGTCCTGCACCCTGTGCTGAGCCTCCGGGGACACAGCCGCCCCTGGGGTCTCTCCTGGCAGGGAGACGGGGCCGGCCCCCCCACCTGACCTCTGGGTCACAGAACTGTCAGCCCCTGCCCACCCCCCCGGAGCCCTAGCACCATGCCGGGCACTGCACAAGGCCTGTCTCACACCCTAAGTGCTTGCTGAGCAGCAGCTAATTAATCCCTGAGCCACATGTCAGACGCCCCGCAATCCCCAGGGAAACAGAGGGACAACCTGAAATTCAGAGTGTAATCTGTGGCCAGTCTGTGGGGTGGCAGAGCAAGGGAGCCACCCAGCTGGCAAAGGAGGCACCCCAACTCCACACAGCCAGGGCCCCTCCTTCCTGCTGTCTCCAGCTCTGCAGTCTAAAGTAGGTCCCCTGGTCACTGGTGGACACCCACTTAGCTCTGTGCTCATGGCCCCACCCCATGAGGTCTTCCCGAAGGCTGATATGCACCCACGGCCATCCTGACCAGCCCCCACCCTCAGCCCCACCCTGCCACGGCTCCCAGCACCTGCTTCTCTCCCAGCACCTGCTTCTTTCCCAGCCTCTGCCTTCTCCTAGGAGCGTGGCGGCAGTGACAGGAGGGCCATCAACTCGTTAGACTGTTGCGATGACACATGCACAGCACTTAGCAGGGAGCCTGGCACGGAGCGAGCCCTCGGCAGATTTCAGCGGCTGTGAATTAGGGTCTCTGTGAGGGGTCACCGACTTCGACATCATGTGGCTCGCAGGGGGCGAGGAGGTGGCACTCCTGGGGAGAGTCATCTAAAGCTGGAGCAGAACACTGCACCCCATCAGTGTCCCAGAACCAGAACAAGGGACTGAGCGTGGCTGCAGGGGACTCCTGGGAGAGGGCTTGAAACACGAGTAGGACTTGGGGTAGCCTTGCCCAGCGGCAGACCAAGAAGTCCAGAGGTGGGGTGATGACAGTATATGCAAGGGCAGTGGCCACAGCAGCCAGAGGAAGGGCAAGGGGAACTTCTGCCCCTAGTTCCAGTTTGAAAAGGCCACAGCTAAGGATCCAAGAGGTTGAGCCGTCCATCAGCATTTGGAATGTGGAGCTAAAGAAGGGCCAGTGGAGGCAGCTACAGGAGCCACCAGAATATGTGTGTGTATTTTTGTTAAACAGCTGCACCTATGACACATGGAGTTTCCCAGGCTAGGGGTCGAATTAGAACTGCAGCTGCCGGCCTCCACCACAGCCACAGTAACGTGGGATCCAAGACACATCTGCAATCTACACTGCAGCTCACAGCAACACCGATCCTCAACCCACTGAGCGAGGCCAGGGATCAAACCCCCATCCTCACGGAGACTCCATCAGGTTCTTAAGCCACTGAGCCACACTGGGAACCCCCGGAGCAACAGGAATATAAAACGCTGGGGGTCCTGAACCCCTCGATCACCAATACCCACCTTCCTGCTAGAGACAAGACTCCAGGTGAGCAGGAAGGCGAGGGCTGCCAGGCTTCAGCCCAAAGCCTTTCATGCCCGGGACTCGCACAGGGCAGTGATCCTCGCCTGGGCACTATTAATGCTTGGGGGAGGGATGATGCTTTGTTGCCGGGGAGAGGGGTGTGTGCTGTCCTGTGCATTGTGGGATGCATGCCCCCTCCCCATTGTGACAACCAGGATGCCTCCAGACACTGACACATGTCCCTTAGGAGGAAAATTAGCCCCTGGTGGAGAACCATGGGATTGGTGAGAGGAAGTTACAGGCTTTTTTTCAAAAGAGATAGAGAAAAACAACCATTCCCTCAGCAAAGACGCGCAAGGCAGCTTTCCTGGACTGGGCACCTGTGACCTGCAGGGCTCCCAGCCTGAAGACACTCACCCACAGCACGAGAAGTGCTCAGATGGGCCAGGTGTTTGCTTCTTTGAATCTCGCTCCAAATCTATTATTCTCTTCTATGTGAACAGCAATCGGCAGGACCCAGCCTGACATCGCCTCCTTGAAAGCTTCCCCGAGCCCCAAGCCCCAAGCCCCAAGCCCCCTGCCCCTCCTTCATGTACCCCCAGCCCTGTCTGCCTGTGCCCTCTCTATAGGACCCTGAAATTGTTTTGTTTTTTTGTTTTTTTCTGGCCAAATCTGCAGCATGCCGAAATTCCATGGCCAGGGATCCAACCCATGCCACAGCAGAGACAACCCTGGATCCTTAACCCACTGAGCCACCAGGGAACTCCAGGACCCTGAGTCTTTATTCCACACATGCACCCTGGCTGTGTCCTCTCTCAGGCTCAATAAATCTCCCTGATCTCTTTCTTGCTTTGCTGTCTTATAAGCTGTCATCGTTAAATGGAAATTTAACATCTAAGAACTTACAGGGCAGGGAATAAAGCGCCGTCTCTTTCTGAGCTTTTTACCTCCCAGCCCCATCTCTGCCAAGCCAGACCTCGGGGTCCACTGTCCCATACATGGAGGGCACAGCTAGAATCAGAGAAACAAGAGAGAAAATCCTCGGGTCACGCGCTCCAAGGGCCCAGACCCAGGGATTGAGTGGCAAGTTAAGAGAGATTTTAGCATAGGATTTTTTTTCTTTTTAGGGTTGCACCTGTGGCACATGGAAGTTCCCAGGCTAGGGGTCTAATCAAAGTTGCAGTTACTGGCCTACACCACAGCCAGAGCAAAGCCTGATTCAAACTGCATCTGTGACCTACACCACAGTTTATGGCAACAGCAGAGCCTTTCACCCACAGAGCAAGGCCAGGGATCGAACCCATGTCCTCTTGGTTAGTAGTCAGGTTCATTACCACTGAGCCACAACGGGAACTCCCATATGCTTTCTTTAACGTATGTAGACAGCAGAACCTACACCAACCCCTCTCACCACGAGGCTCTCCGCACACAGTCCACCCTCAGATCCCTGGCACAAAGCACAGAACAAGGTACATCATACGTATTGGGCAAAAGTTTGCAGAGCTGAAATGAGCTGAGGCCAATGCCCTTGCTTTGATATTTCTAAGAAGCTTTCTAATTTCATAGAGAAAACCCCCAAACTTCAATCTATATTGAGTGATGGATTCTCTGCCTAAGGAAGCCAGTGGTCCACACCATGGCCACGGCCACGATGCACAGCTCATGAGGCAGCAGCAGAAGAAGAAGAGGGCCGACAAGCCCTCCCGGTGCCAGCCTACACCCCTAGCCCTGGGAACAGGAGCTTGGGTGACCCTCCTACATCCACAAATTCTGATGAGGAAGCCCCCTCCCCCACATCCAACTCTCTCCTGGCAGCAATGCCAGCAAAGCAGCCCCGGTCACCCTCCAGAGGAGGCCCTGCCAAGGGGGGCCTTGGGACCTGGTGCACAGAAATGGACAAAGGGGCCCAGAGAGGGACCCACATGAGGACAACATGCCAAGTCCACTGTGCTCTTAATTAAAACCTGAAAATGGAGCTTTGGAATTTAATTAACAGTCCAAGTGCAAAGAACAGAGGTTTTGAGGGGTTTTTTTTCTAACACATCTAGAATCCTTCATTAACAGTGAGAAATGGAGATGGCTTCACAGAAGCCATGAACAGTAGAGCAGAAAAGGCACTTCTCATTTCTGAGCATCGAAGCCTCTCCAGTCATCAGCTGTCACATCTCCCTGGGGAAAGGCATGCTGGCCAGGGCACCTCAGGCGGTTGAGGGTACAGTGCCTGGAGCAGGGGTCCCAGCAGACTGAGGCTGGAGAAAGATGCCAATGGGGAGGGGTCCTTGGATTCTTGTGTGCATGAGCCATGGCCATCTGGGCTCAAGGGGGTCCTGTCCCAGCCCTGCAGCAGGAAATGGAGCCCTGACCTCCCCCCATAAGAGCCATACCCACCGAGTGTCCCCAGAGCCCCAGACTGAGGGGCTGGCGCACAGGGCTCCGGGTGCCTCCTGGCCACAAACACAGTGGGGACTTTGCTCTGTTTTCTGCTGGAGCCCCAAGCCTAGAAGTGCTGCTGGTACCCAGGAGGCACTCAAATCTACTGGAGAAAAGGGGAGGGAGAGGGCGGAGAGGTGGAGGCAGGAGGGAGAGAGAAAGAGAGAGAGAGAGGAAGAGAGACCCCGTGTCCTTGAGGACAAGGATGGGCTCTTTGGCCAAATCCTGGAATCCTGGAAAACTCCGCGTGGAGAAGGTGCCCCCTGCAGCCCACTGACCCCTCCACCGTGTGCACTGGCCAGACTCTCCCACCCATGCCAGCCTCTCCTTGGTGCCCAGCCTCAGGCTCCCCTGGCAGCATCCAGGAAAAACGGTGGGTGAGCAAGCGGGTGAATGAGGGACCCAGCAGTGCAGTTTCGCTGAGAGCCTTCAGATCTAGGGCCCAGTCGTGCACATAAGGGCTGGAGGCAGCCACAGACCCCAGGACTGTCCATGTCACTTCACAGAGGGGACACCGGCATAAAAATCTCCAACACGCTTAGGTTCTTAAAGAACATGTGACAGGTGAGGAAATAGGCCCAAGGAACAGAGGCGCCTTGCCTGAGAGTCAGCTTTTAGAAAGGGGGGAAAGGCAGGATGTGGCCACCAGCCCTCCTGCGCCTCTGCCGCTGACGCCACCTCCCAGCCTTGAGCGGGACAGGCCCTGGGCTGGTGGCCCATGTGCTGCAGAATAAATAGGTCCTGCTGCAGCCGTCTCTAGAGGGGCTCTTAAGCTGCCAAGGCTGCGTCCTGCAGAGGCGTCTTGGGCCCTAATGTCACCTTATTAAGCTTTTCTGCTGGCATTAAAGGTTATTCACATCCCGTCTCTGCTGGCAGGGCTGGACCCCATGCGGCTCACACACTGAATAATTAAAAAGGGAAAACAGGTTCCCAGCAGAGTCACGTGACCTTCTCTGGGAGGACACCGCCCCCAGGGCCGCACGCTTCTGACCAAGGGTCTAGATGGCCCTGACAGCTGGACCCCCTCTCCCTGTCCAGGCCCCCTTCAGAGCAGCCTCGGGCAGCCAGCGGGGGTCGTGGGAGATGCCACATTCTGTGTCCCCCCCATGAGGCTTGGTTTGCTGAAAACATGGTTTGTCTGGGGATTGTGTTCTCACTGCAGTGCTTTTGGATGGGTTTGGTTTGGGGGCTTTTTTCATCTTATTTTTTTGTTTTTTTCTTTTTATGGCCACACCTGTGGCATACGGATGTTCCCAGGCCAGGGGTCGAATCAGAGCTGCAACGGCAGGGCTACGCCCCAGCCACAGCCACACGGGATCCTTAACCCACTGAGTGAGGCCAGGGATCAAATCCACATCCTCACAGAGACTATGTTGGGTCCTTAACCTGCTGAGCCACAACAGGAACTCCCTGGTTTGGGGTTTTAGAGAGACAACGTTTTTCCTTAAGAAACTGTCCTACTTCCTTCCTGCCTGTCCTTGCAGGCTAGTGGGGACGCCTGGCTGACTCCCTGTCTCCTGATCTGGTTTCTGGTCCAGGGAGGAAGTTTCCTTGGCTCTTGTCTGCCCCCTGTCTGGGACCCAAACCCAAGGGCTCACGGGCAGCGCGCGCGCATGTTTGTGTGTGTGTGTGTGTGTGTGTGTGTGTGTGTGTGTGTGTATGCATGTGTGTCTGTGCACCTTCTAATCTGAGACCAGAAGTGGCAGGCAGTGGACGCCCCTCCACACAGGGACACATATGCCAGAGCCCTGTAGCCTTTGGGGTCCACAGGTGAGACCCTGGGGATCCCACAGCCCCGGGACTCCTGGGGCTCCCAGGTGTGAGAAACACCTCATCCTTTTGAGTTTTGGTAAAAATGGACCCCAGTACATCAGCATGGGGACTTTTCTGAATCATTATAGGGAACAGTGATTCTCTTTTCTTTTTTTTTTTGGTCTTTTGTCTTTTTAGGGCCATACCCACAGCGTATGGAGGTTCCCAGGTTAGGGGTCGAATCGGAGCTACAGCTGCCAGCCTACACCACAGCCACAGCAGCACCTGATCCGAGCCACGTCTGTGACCTACCTCACAGCTCATGGCAACACCAGATCCTTAACCCACTGAGCGAGGCCAGGGATCAAACCCACAACCTCATGGTTCCTCGTCGGATTCATTTCCGCTGCACCAGGACAGGAACTCCGGGAACAGTGATTTTAAAACCTCAAGCTTTTAAACATGATTTACATGTTCTGTAAAATGTTCAGTTGGTAACTTTTTAAAGTTTGGATGTATAGCGGGATAAATAGGAAATTTAAGAACTGGTTTTGGGGGTGGGCTCCTGTGCTCTCCCAAGATTTCTGCAGGTCCCTGAAATTTCCATCTTCAGGCTCCATCCACTCTGATTTCCAGCTTCCACTGAGCTCTCCAACGTGCTACCTTTCCTCTCTTTTCTCTCCTGTCTCCAGGATTCGTGATTCTCACCCCCTGATGTGCCCCCCACATGCCAGGCATCTCAGTACAGCAGTCACTTCTTTGGAAGATTTGCCCCGATTCGCCCCGAGGGGATGCATAGAGCTGGGACCTGGGACCTGGGACTTGGGACAAAAAGATACAAAAAGACCAAGAACCCACCTGCCACTGCTGAGGAGCCAGGAGTGGAAACAGGGTACAGGGAGCAAAAATGGGGTGCTACACAGGCGCTCTGCACCCAGCACCACCAAGGGGGCCAGGCAGACCACTTAAGCCACCCCTCCAGCCTGACCTCTGACCCCATCCCTACACTCACCCCATGTAAGGGACGAGCTCACCTCCCATCCGGGAGCAAGCCAGGGAGCCTGTTGTTCTCACCCCCTCCTGCTACAGCAGGGGCCCCGTAAAGCCTGGCCTGGATTTCTTGTCTGGGCTTCTATCAATTTCTATTGATTATGGAGGCCAAGAGCCCTGGTCAGGTACAGGACGAGCTGGAGTGGAGGAGCAGGCATCATGCGGCTGTCCAGCCACTTCTCAAAGGCTGGGGCTTTCTGGAGGATGCTCCTGGTCATGAAGCAATTCAAAGCACCCACTGGTTAGTCACATTGGGGAAGAGAGTTTCCAGAGCAAAGTATGACGCTACAGCTTAGCTTCGGAAGCCCAAGAGGCAAGCCCCGGGGAGGGAAATTCCTTCCAGCACCTGAACCTACATCTTTGTAGATCCTTCATCCTCAAGTCCCTTCACGAGCTGGGGGAGGCCCTGGCCAGCTCTGTCCAGGGAGGACCCAGCGAGGCACTGCCCTCGGACGTGCACGGCCCAGTGTTCAGCTCCCTGCAGGCCAGAGAGCGTGTCCAGTGGGGACTAAGGAGCTGGTGCCCAGACTCCTGGGGACAGTGAGGACCCCCAGCTCTTGGCCTTTCCAGGCCTCTAGGAAAGACCCCAGCTCAGTCACGTAATGCCCTGGGCTTGAAGGTTCAGTGAGTACTGGGACTAAGCATGCATATCAGAGGCTCTGGAAGCAGTCAGGGCCAGCACCCATCACCCAGCATCCATCACTGATGACGCATCACCCATCATTCTCACGCTCCCTCCCTCTCACTGGGTGTCCTGCTTTGGGAGAGACCCTCTTGGAGGGAGACGTCTCTGACTCCCAGCTGTTTCCCGGGGGTAGGGGTGGGGTCAGGGGCATCCACAGCCCTGCACCCCCCCACCCCCCACACCCACCCGTCTCATTCATGAGTAAGTGGCTTCTGGCCTCCTGCTCCTTCCGGGCTAGCCCAGCCGCCTCCATTCCATCAGCCTTGTAGCTGACAGCTTCCACGTGATCTGGTACTTTCCACAGGCCAGGGCAGTTTACCTGAATAACTTACCCCAGCATAAAGATGGGGAAACACAGACTCCTAGGCAGCCTCTCCCAACCACAGGCACTTAGCAGCTTTCCCGGGAGCCACCAGCTTTTAGCGGGCCTAGGGGGTGGAGGGTGGGGTGTCCTCTCCCTGGAGCCCACCCCTCCCTGCCCTTGGTCTCCAAAAGACTTCATCCTAATTTAATGTCGGAAATTAATTCGAATGTGCCGTCGAAGTGGTTACGTCAGCAGCTTACTTTTAAATACCTGGGCCAGAGAGTGACCCTCTGGAGGCACTTACATAAGCTCAGAGATAACGCGCTGCTGTGATGCAGGGCCAGGTCGGCTCCAGGCCTTCGAGTGCAACTGTCGGAAGGCAGAGCTGGGCACTCAGCCTAGGGCCAGCCAGGGCGGCCCCTGCCTGGCTCCAGCACCCGCCCAGAGACCCTATAGACGTGGGAGACTAGAAGCAGAGGCAGAAGAGGGGTCGTTTACAAACCAGACTCAGCACGTGGCAGCCTGTGCAGGAACCTCCACAGGGGCCTCCGGGCTTAAGGACCAACCTTCTTTGCTCTCCACCACCCCCTGCTCCCCACCCTTCACAGGTCCAGGCCCTCTGCTCTCTCATGAGGAGATTTCCTTCCCAGTCCATGGCAGGCCTATAGCTCAAGTTTGCCCCCAATTTCTTCTGGGTAGGACTGAACAGAAATGCTTCCAACACATCATAGGCACCCAGAAAAAAAGGTTCCTGAAAAAAAAAAAAAAAACAGATGGCCCTGACATGTATGTTCAACCTCCCTACTAACCAAAGAAATGGAATTGAAATGCCATTTCTTTTCCTCTTTCAACTGTATCAATTTTTTAAAATATAACTTAGAAAGATACCGTTCCAGGCAGATAAGGACAGAGTGAAACAGACACTCAGAGGCACTGGGGGTGGGCATGTAAACTGGCATAACCATCTGGAAAACAATCTGTCACTTTGTATCCATCAGCCAGGCAGGCCAGGGTGAGCTGCAGAAAAAACAACCCCAAATCTCAATGGTGCATAACAAAGTTTTCATCCTTTCCTATACCACTTGCCTGGGGGAGCATGTTGGTTATGCTGGGGGAGCCAGTGGTATACTGGTCCTCCCTCCAGGCCCCATTCTGATGAAGCAGGAAAGGCCTAGAATGTGCCAACCTCTGTGCAGAGGAAAAGGAATGTGGCAAAGCAAGAACTGCCTGGAAACTTCTGCCCAGAGGGGACACACATCGCTTCTGCTTATATTTCACTGGCCAAAGCGAGTCACATATTTTGGCTTCTAGCACAGCTGTGTGATCAAGGATGACTGGCTAGATGGTGGATGGGTAGATGGTGGATGGATAGATGCCTCAATATGTAGATATAGATGGATGGATGGATGGGTGGATGGATGGATCAATAGATAGACAGACACATAGTTGATTGGATGGGTGAGTGGATGGATGGATAGATGATAGATAGATAGATAGATAGATAGATAGATAGATAGATAGATAGATAGATAGATAGATAGACAGACACATAGTTGAGTGGATGGGTGGGTGGATGGATGGACTGAATAAATAGATGGTAGATAGACAGACATGTGGCTATCCGGATAATTGGATAGCGAGATGCATTCTCTGTGTGTGCATGAATTTTCGTTGTTTCATGGCAAGATCCTTTATGTTTTGAACATCACTTGGCATTTTTGAAGGAGCGTATAGATGGATGGATGGATGAGGGGTGAGAGAAAGAGCAATAGCAAAAGCAAAGGTGAAGGCAGGACTAAGAGGGAACCTATACGTTGGAAAATGGGTCAGAGGAGAGGTATCTAATCTCTTAATGGTTGGATGGTGCTGGGAGAAAAGCCTGGTCTTTAACAGAAACATGGTTGTGTCCCAAAGTATATATTTGAATTATCTGGGACGCTTCGATCTTTGTTTTGTAATTTTCACTCTAGAAAAAGGACTAAAAGACTCCAGAGAATCTCCTTCTCTCTCTCTCTCTCCCCACCCCACACACCATTTCTGCCCATTTCCCAAAAGCACCGTGAACACAATTCTATGTGCTGAGGACACAAACCCATCAAGATGTGTCAGTAGAGAGAAATAAATAAACAGACCTTTATGACACCACGTGGTAAACTCAATGACAGAGGTCAATCCAAGGACTGTTGGGACCAGGACAATCACCACCTGACAGTCCTGGAAGATAGGCCAGGCCACCAGCACCTGAACAAATTCCTAAAAGATGATGGAGAGTTGGCCTGGTAAACACAGGGGCAGCAGCTCACAGGATGGGGTCTTAAGGAGGAAAATCAAACTCAGGAAGTGTTCTAGTCAGGACAGACCAACTGCCACAACAACAACCTCAGCACTTTTTGGTCTTTTTAGGGCCGCACCTACAGCATATGGAAGCTCCTAGGCTAGGAGTCAAATCAGAGCTGCAGCTGCCAGCCTACACCACAGTCACAGCAACACAGGATCCAAGCTGTATCTGTGACCTACACCACAGCTCACAGCAATCCTTAACCCACTGAGTGAGGCCAGGGATTGAACCCACGTCCTCACAGATACAAGTTGGGTTTGTTACCACTGAGCCATGATGGGAACTCCTGACCCCAACACTTTAGTGGCTTCACAAAAATCCAGATTATCTCTTCATCAGGCAGCAATTCAAATAGCGTCCCAGGTCAGGTGGTTCTCTGGTTGGCTCTCCCCCAAGACACCCAGGATCCTTCCATCTTCTAGGTCTTTGCCATCACTATCCACTCATTGGAAGACTTCATTCTTGGTCCTCCATAACTAACCAGTTTATGCCATAGAAGTCAAAGGGGTGAGGACAAGACTGAGGAGGAACAAAAGATAGCAGTCCTGATGTTCCGCCATATGCCTTTCCTGGAAGCTCATCCATCCATCCATTTGGCTGGGTACGAGGGGCTGGGATATAAAGACAGGAAGATTAAGTCTTGGGGAGATGGGGAAATCAGCAGTTACAATCCAGTGTGACACGCAACAGTGGGAGGACAGAGGACAGGAGGCTGGAGAGCATTGATGCCTCAAGCAGGTAGATGGAGACCATGATCTTAAAGGAGAATGCAATTTTCTGGGTGAAGGGAAAGGGAGAGGGCTCCAGCCAGAACCAAAGGCAAATGCCAGAAGGAAAGCTGAGGCCTGGGAGTAACCTCCAAACGGAGAGCTCAGAGGAAGAGGAAGAGTGGCAGGAAAGGAGGTAGGTGCAAGCATGACCTGGGTGAATAGGAACAAACCTGAGGACCAGGAGGCCCAACAGACAGCAAGGAGGTCAGGACTCAGGAGACTCTGAGGCAGGAGGAGAGTTGGTGGGAGCCAGTGCATGTAGAATATCCTCCCTTCTGCCCCTCCTGGTGGACCAGGAGGAGGAACACACCATCAAGGTGAGCACCAGCAGTAGCGTCCTGGAGAGACAGACCTGAGACAGAAACTAAGATGATCACAAGCGGCCAGGCCTAGGCAGCTAAATATCCTCACCTCTACAAAGATAAAGGGAGTGTTAATTTCCAAAGACTAGGAAATCAGCTAGATCTAGGATAGGCACCTGTCATGTGTCACCAGCCGTCCTGGAAGGTCAGAGGACATAGCTCTAAAACAAAGCAAGGACCTGGAATTCTATCCACAGTGGAGGCAATGGTAACAGCAGGGACCCCCAAATTTTAGAGGTGCTAAGACTTTTTATGGATAGGCCCACCACAGAGATATTTGGCTTAATCTCTAATTTTCTGGGGTCAACATCTTGGGAGGCCATTTCCATAGGCTTCCCAACCAGATTTCCCCTCTGGATCATCAATCACAGAAATGATGTGAGTAACTATTTCCTCAATCATCCCAAATAGCTAGACCCACTCTAGTTGCAGAGAAGAGAAGTCAAGTCATTGCAAGTATGGAAGTTGCCAGGAATTCAATCCATATCTCAACCTGCTTGTCAAACCCTTTGACTCCGAGAATCCCCAGTTCTTTCAGAAAGCTAAACGTATTGTTTTCAAAGCCAGACAATCACCATGAATAAGCTTAGAGTAAATTTCCAAAATTTAAGAGAAAATTTTCCAGGAGTACTGGTCTTTGAAACAGACTGTGATGGGTCAAAAGCCTCACACGGATAAAGGAAACCTGAGCTGTTCTAGCCCCATTCACATGAGCAACAACCCAATAAACTTCTGAAAACTGATCAGGGGTGTGAGAAATATGTGACTTATTCAGGAACCCAAGATAAGAGGAAAGCAGATAAGAAGGGTGTGTTATCCAATCAAATTTGGGTCTACTTGCCCACAAGCAATAAAGCCAATCTACTAACACCAGGTTGTGGTGAAGGAAAGTACAGCATTTATCACAAGGCACTGAGCAAGGAGAATGGGCAGCTCATATTCAAAAGACTTGAACTTCCCACTGGCTTTCAGGGAAAGGGTTTTAAAGGCAGTGTGAGGAATGGGGGTGCAGGCTGTGTGATCTGTACACAGTTCTCAGATTGGTTGGCATCCAGGTGAGGTCTCAAGCATCCTCAACCTTCTAGCTTCAACCAGTCTAGGGTCTATATTCCTGCGGTCAGCAGTTTTCATGTCATGGGGGTCTGGTCTGCTTCCTATAAAATCAACTTAGGAATATGTGTCAGGCCTTTGTCTATATTTTTCAGGAAACTGGGAGTCTGGTGGCTCTGCTCTGTGGCGGATTTATACTCTGAGTTGTTATCAGTTTCCCAGCCCAACAGCTAATCTTTGTTTCTACATCTTCATGTTTCCTCTTCATTAACTCTTGAGTCAGTCAGCCTTTTGAGACTTGGGGAGGCCTGGGAGACTAAAGCAAAAGCTTTTACCTCAAAGGACAGGAACACAGAGGCTTGCATTCCCCCATTAACCCCTTGTTCTTTAATACTCCTCAGTCTTGAGGAGAACAGTTTTAGGAAAAGAAATAGAGTCATGTTTTGGATAGAGAGATGAATCATGAACTCTGCAGAGGAGCTCAATTTTAGCGGGACTCAATTTCAGGTAAAGAATCAGGGAGACCCTCTGGGTTTCTGCTGGGCTCACTGCCACAGACATTTCAAGACCTGAGTCCCCATGTGCCTGAGAACCAGCATCATCTGGAGACACACTTTTCCAACACAGATTCTTGTGGAGGGCAGGACCAGGCCGAAAATAAGGTGTGTTTGAGCCAGTTTCCATGATTCTTACAAAGAGCTTGATTGGAGAACTGCTGCTGTGGTCCCACAAAAACCCAGTCTAGAATCCTTTCCAGACACTTCCCAAGTGGGGTCCCACCTGGGGTTCCATGAATGTCTGAAACCAAGGAGTCCACACCTGCCCTACCCTCACAGTGCTCCCTTTGAACTTGACGCAGACGCAAACACAGGTGCAGAAGATCATGTCTCCCTCCTCGATGAGACCTGTCCACCCCTCAGGGAAGGCAGCCTGTCCCATGCTCATGGTCCAGCGTCCTGGAGCCAGCACCCCATTGCCACATGGTCCTAGGCACGGCACATCTGTGTTCACTGTCCTGCCCTAGGAGACAAGAGACCTAGGCCAGGCAGAGACCACCGCCCCAGGCCCAACAACCAGCCAGATCTGGACACAGCCCAGCCAGGGTGACCAGAGCCTTCCATGAGATCTGCTTCCTCGGCACAGCCAGAGGAAAGCACTCCCTCTTTGTGCACTGAGATGTTCCACCCCGAGAGGTAGGGTCCCTCAGGGCAGGTGGGGCTCAGACAGGGAGGAGGTCAGGGCCTGGCCAGCCCATTTGAGCAAGCCCCAGGTGCAGCTGTGCAGGCAGATGAACCAGCCTGGATTCTCATCACCTGGGCCCAGTTGTGCATATATGTGTATATATGTGTCTATGTGTGAGTGTGTGCAAGTCTGTGTATGACCTCTGTCCATGTGCAGGCACGTGTGAGTTTGTATGTTTCTGTGTGGGCCCACATGTCTGTGTGTGCACATACATTCTTTGTTTTGTTTGTTTTGTATATTTATTTATTTACTTATTTAAGTTTGCGCAAGCTGCTTTCAGGCTTTCAACTGAAAAAAATCCCTGCGAACCCACGCATGAAGCAGCAAGCCTGCATTCCAGGAACTTCCAGTGAGGAGAGTAGGACAGGTGCTGGATGCATCTGGAATTCAGAAAATCCAGGGGTCAGAGAGAGCCTCTCAATTCTGCATCTGGCCCAGCCCCTCCCTGGACCTCAGTCAACCCCCTGGAACTCTGTCTGAGATTCAGCTCCAATGATCAATTCAACACACACCACACACACACACACACACACACACACACACACACACACACACACACACACACATGTACACACACACCTGTGAGGCTCCAGAGACCTGGGCAGGGCTGTCCACCACCTGAGCGTCATCCCACCTGCCTGGCTGGACAGGGACCTTGAGGCCACTGCAAGGAAGGCCCAGTTTGCACAGGGACATCCACATTTTCCCCCAACACTGGCCTCAGAGCACCAGCGAAGCCTTTCCCAGGCTGAAATCAGCTCCCAGGCAGAAGCGTCCCACCCGACACCCCACCTTCCTCTCTCCCTCCACCCACCAGCCAGCTCCAGGCCCCACAGGAGTGAGCTCTACAAACGACTAGACACACGGGCAGAAACCCACACAAAGACTCTCACACACGCGTGTGTGTACATTCCAGGGAAGCACGAAAATCCCTGCTCTGGTTGCCATGGCAACCAACTCAGCGCGGCTGCTAGAGCTTTAATTGGAAGCACTTATTTGGCTGAAACCCCAGGAATAATCAACAGGAGATTAGGAACATTAAAAACCAGCAGGAGCCACAGAGCATCTTGGAGGAGATGACAGCAGAAAGGACAGTCCCTCGGAAATGTCTACTGAGTACGGACCATCTTTGCCATCTGCTGAGTGACGGCGCCTCACCAGGCCTGCACTGAGTGCTTCACCGAATCCTTCCAATGCTTTGGACATTTCTCCCATTTTACAGTGGGGAAACTGAGGCTCACAGATGTTAAGGAGGTGGCCCGAGTCCACATGGATTTAAGGCCATCTTAGAATGACTCCAAAGGCCACCATGTCCTTAAATCACATGCTAGGCCTCGTGTCTCCCAAGAGCCACCAGTGCCTGCAGCTCTGGCTGCAGTTTATCTCTGAGGGCACCCCAGCCAAAGCCCACAGCTCAGCTGGCCAGAGGGCCTGGGCTGGGCTGACGTCTGGGACACCAACAAATGCCTGAGTGCCCATCGCTGCTGGCTGCCTGTCCCTGCCCCTCCCTCTGCTCACAGCCACCAGTGTCCACCCTCGAGCCCACCATGAGTCTACTGACCCCTGGTGGCAACTGGGGGCACTGCACCAAGACCCCAAAAAGGGAGGGCGGCCGGAGATCTCAGGGGCTCCATTGGGAGAGCCTCCTGGGAAGATGCCAAAGTGGGGTGGGAGGAGCAGCTTAGCCAGTACCCAGCACCTTTTGCAGGAGGTCAGGAAAGAAGAGGCCAATTAGCACCTGAGCATCCGCTGGGCACTCAGATGCTGCCCCGTCCACCAGTAAGTGGACAGAGGACCATGGTCCCTCCCAGAGTGTAGCAAATGGTTCTGCAAGCTCAAGACTCCAGGCTGGGTCCCAGGCAGGGTCCACAATGTGGAAGGACCCTGCTGTCCCACCCTAGCCCCAAGGCCCCTGAGGACCACAGGCAGGAACCCCAGACCCTGAGCCTGGTGTCTCAGGCACAGAGCTGGCGCTGGTGCTGCCTCATCATGGGCTCGCCGGGAGCCACCCTCACACCAAGCGCCCTGGACTCCGGCTCACTTTGCAGCATGATTTCTGTGCACAGACATTGCTGGGTGGTGGTGGCTGCATGGACACTGAGCAGTACCCAGCAGATGGGTGCAGACAGAGCTGCCACAGTGGTGGCTGCAAAGAGGGTCCTTTTACCCAAATGGTTATCCGCCTGGAAAATTTAAATTTCTTTTTCAAAGCAACTGGCATTTACTCAGTTGGCATCTGATTCAATTTTCCCTTCTTGAACTACTCGAATGTGCAAGTCACTGTTATTCCAAATAAGAAGACTTGCGATTCAAACAGTGAGGCTGCCGTGCAAAGCAACTGACGTTCCGCAGGAGCGTCAGACACAGGAGGCTATCAGGCCGTTTCGGCTCATCCTGCAAAGCTGTCCATTGACAGCTGCGTGGTGCCAACAGCTCCTCTTGCCCTGGGCCAGCAGCAGGTCGGGGGGTGGGGGGTGGGGGCGGGGGTGATGCTCAAAGGGCCACACTGCAGTGAGGAGCCAGGGCTCTGGTGGCCCATGTGGTCGGAGGACCACTCAGCCCCACTTGGAACCCTGCAGGGACCAGAGACATTTGGGGATTCCCATCTCCTTACCAGACGTGGGGAACCAGGGTCCCACCCCCTCAGCCAGATGTGCCTTCGGCGGGCAGCACACGGTGACCCAGGCCATTGGGTGGGGACCACAGGCTCCCTTTTCATGTCCCTTGTGGAGAAGTCAGGACAGGATGGTTTGGCTGAGTAGGTGGCCATCCTCTCCCCAGACTGTGGGCAGCCCGGAGGAGAGGGGGGCCACAGAGAGAGAAGACCAGTAGCTCTAGGGTTCAGACCTTCAAGCATCCCCCACCTGCCCCGGAGGCAGAGCCTCTTTTCCAAGAAGGAGGTGCTGAGAAGGAGGTGGATGGGGGAAGGGAGGGAGGGGGGAGGGAAATGGATTCAGGGGTCAGAGCAGAGTCCACTGATGGTATGACTTTGGGCAGAACCCCTCTCTCTGACCTCACTTTCCCCATCTTCAATGAGGTCGAAGCAGTGCCTCCTCATGGGCTGTGTGAGAGCCAGACTCGCAGTGCGCGGCTTGATTTCCCCCCCTTCCCCCGAGGCTGCCCCTCCTTCCCCACCCAGGGCTCAGCCGGCCTCAGCCTCACCCAGCACGCCTGCTCACCTCTGCTTCTGGCGGCAGGCAGCGGGACCCCCAGGACCCCTGCTGATCCCCTTGGTTTTCTCCTATCAGTTCCTTCTTCCAAGTTTCTGCTCAGCCTGGGTATCTTGAGCCTTTGGGGAGGGGCCGAAAGAGAACAGTCTCCTGTGCCTGGGAGCCAGGCGGAAAGCTTGGGAAGGGAGGCCCTCGTAAAGGCCCCGTGGGGTTCAGGCCCGCACCCCAAATGAAGGTGATTCCAACCCTTCAAAGAAGCACAGCCCTCCGAACATGGGAGGGGAGGAGGGCGCTGACCTGTTTCGGCCATGCTGCCTCTGAGAGTCCCTGATGGGCAACCTCGGGGTGCTGTGCAGGCTGCCTGGGCTGCCAGTCGGTGTCCCCACCCACCCTGACCCCTGTGGACCTAGAGGGGCCAGACAGACCATGCTGGAGGTGTCAGCATCTCCAGAGCTGGGGGCCCAACCAGAGAGGGTGCTTGGCTGGGAAACTGGGTGAGAGGCCCTGAGGCCAGGTGTCAGGGAGGCACTTGGCTCTGGCCCTTTCTCCTGGGAAGTGGTTCTACCCCTGCAGCCTTTCCTTCCCTCCCGCCTTCTTTCCTTGATTCATTCGCCTAACAAACATCTCCTGACCGTCTGCCTTTGCAGTCATTGGAACTCCATCCAGCTCCAGACAAGCAGAGCTAGACTTCCTGGCATTTGGTAAGTCTGGGGAATGAGGGGGCTTCCCCCAGAGCCGTTTGGCTCAGGGAAGAGCCAGCCCTCCCTGTTTCTGCTCCAGGAGGTGGGAGGGGGGCATCTGCTGGAGGAGAGGGTGGGCCCAGGTCAGCCAGGAAGTCTGAGGCCTGAGGCCACCCCTGCAAGGAGCTAAGCCCCCAGGGAGGCACAGAGAAGCCCTCCACCCCCAGAGATTGGGATCCGTCCCCCTCAGGTCTTGAAGCAAATAAGAGAGAGGCCCAGGAGAGACCCCTGCCCCACCACCACCACCCTAAACTAACTGCCTGTCATGGCCCCTCCTTCCAGGTGCCCGCCCCTTCGCAGTCTGTCTGGGCTCTGAAATGAAATATTGCAGCCTGGATGACTTATAAACAACAGTTCCAGAGGCTGGAAGTCTGAATCAAGGCACCAGCAGAGCCCGAGTGTGGTGAGAGCCCTGGTTCTGTCTTCTCACCGTGTCCTCGTGTGGGGGGAGGGGCAGAGTTCCCTGGGTCCCTTTTCTAGGGCGCCGATCCCATTCAGGGGGCTCCGCCCCATGACGTAGCCTCCTCCCCAAACCCCGCCTCCCACTACCATCACATGGGGGTTAGGTTTCAACATGGAGGGTGGGGGGCACAAACATTTGTCCATAGGGTGCCCCCCTCCCCGGATTCAGCCTCTCCATGAGAAACTTGAGGATCCTCCCTTGGAAGGTTGGCCCAGGACGGAGATACCCGACTCCTCAGTGGGGGCCCATGTGCTCCCAGGGACTCCAGGGTGGGTGGGAGTGAGGTCAGCCTGCCTGCGCATGTGCCACAGGGGCACTAAAGACAATAAGACTGAAAGTATGGACCCCATGTACCCAGGGTCCAGAGCCAGTGAGGGTCAGACCCCCAGGACCCAGGACCCAGAGCCAGTGAGGGTCAGACCCACAGGACCCAGTGTCTGGAGAGGTCCTACCTGGGGCAGCAGGTGTGCTTTGCAAGGAGCTAGGGTTCTGGGAGTCCTCAGGGCATCTGTTCCCTCCCAGAGCTGGGACCAAACCAGAGAGGTTCTCTCTCTTCTGTGCCTCTGCCACAGTGCCTGGCCCATACCTTCCTGGGTCACAGATACATCCCACCCCATGACAGCCCTGCCTGGGAGACTCCTAGAGCTTTAATCTGCTTCACTAATGTCCTTGCTTCTCAAAGGTGGTGGCTGCTCTGGTCCCCAGACCCACACATGCGGTCACTTTACCAGGTGGCATAAGGAATGGAGGCTCTATGCCTGGTGGGAAATAAAAGCCCTCAAAACCCTAAATCCCTGCAAAGGCTCACACCACTTTCCCATTCTTAGGGCTCAGATAGGCTTGTGCCTTATCAATCGCATCTTCTGAGACAACATACACAGCACCCAACCAAGAAACTCCCCAAAACTTCACAGGGGTGCCTGGGCCTTGACTTCTCTGTGGGTCTATCTCCCATTCTCTTCCTCACAGATGGTCCCACAAAGCCTGCAGGGTAGCCTGTAGTGGAGGACCGTCCTCATGTGTTAACACCGACCCATCGATGTAAGTGGCTCATCTTACTGACGTGGGGACAGAGGGTGGGAACAGGTCCTGGGCTACCATTATATGACATGTAGGGGGGTGCTGTGCAGGTAGCCTTGGAGATGCACTTGCAAAGTCCACAGCTGTCCTATCCACAGGAAGGCCATCTGATTTTAGCTGTCAGAAACCTACCCTTGTCAGTCTTTTTCATCACTCTCCTCGAAGATGAAGCCCTTTTAAAGAAACACCTTTGAAAAGACATGAGGGGAGAACAAAAATTATCTGTAAATGACCAAAAAAAAAAAAAAAAAAAAAAAAAACCTTTAACAAAAAACTTTAACCAGGTCTTGGTTGAAGATCTGATGAGAGGTCCTGGTTAAAGAAATTGACAAGGAAATTTGATTATTTCTGTGACATACATTTTAAAATTAAGACTGATAACATTATACCAGGACATAGCAGATTTTTAGATTTCTTACAAATATACCCTAAAGAAAATTTAGCATCACTTCTTATTTGACAATGCTTCCCATGTAATTTAATATATCAAATAAGCCTAAGTAGTTTACTATCTCTCTTTTAGTAGGAGAAAAAACACATTTTTTGAGACATTCCAGGGGTCCTATGGAAAATCCCAAAGTTGATTCAAGTTGACAAGACTTCACTGAGAATTCTATTTGGGGGAAGCAGGTCAAAAACATCAAAAGGTTTAAAACACTCAACTAAATAGGATTATAGGTCATTGTGATACAATTCTTAGTTCTCCATTTAACCAAAGTGACAATTAAAGATTTCCTAAGCACATAAAGAAAGTTATGTAGTTTTTTTTAAAAAAGGCTCTTTTGATAGAGAAGGTTCTGTTTTCTTAAGTAATCAAAGAAATAAAATGAAGCACAGGAAATTATTTTGATAAAGTGCAGAATCTTTTTTAGGCAGATTGTTTAAAAGGGAAAGAAAAAACTTTTCACCATCCCATCAAAAACAGACCAATAGTCCAAGAAAACTTTGTCCTTAAGAAAATTGCTTCAGTTTTACATAAGAATACTATCGATATCCAAGTTTATTTTTTTATGCCTATTAAATAGAACTCTTGTACAAATTGATTTTGACTTTACCTCTGGAGGTAGAAAAACTTCACATGCATAACACATATTCATACAGATAGACACAGAGATCCATAGCTTTCATTCCAAAACTTTAACTATGAACCCTTTTTTCTTTTAGGTCTCAGGCGATTGTGGGCAGTGTTTTAGTCATCTCCCAGTGGGGGTTACACCTCAGATGTGAAAAGATTTACAACTTCAAGGGACAGAAAAAGAATGCAACTTTCCTCCCAGGGGTTTTGGGGTGTATTTCTCTAGAATCAGAAGTCTAGAGTAATTACTGTTTAGAATTTTCCTTTGTGTTTCAGATAAGATGGCATGAGGGCACCCTGTCTGCTTCACTGTCAATCATCACAACCTCTTTGTCACCACTCTCCTCACTTCCCTGGGGGGTCTACCTTTTAGGGTCCTAGTCACCATCATCACAGGTGCTCAGGCTTTGCAGAATAGCACACAAAGGTCTCCGACCTACCCTCCTGCTTCCCACCTCATCTGCCAGCTCAAAGCAGGCAGAGCAGTGGACACCAATGCTTCTCTAGTCTCAGCTCTTCCTCCCCCTTTGTGAGTTGAGCTTCAGCCTCTACTTGAGCATCAGGGTCCAGCCGACCTGCCCACGTGAAGGCCAGTCTGCACAACCATCCATTTCTCTCTGCCGCAGTATGTTCTGCACAGCTCCTCAAATAAGGGCATTAAAGCAGCCAGCCTTTTCAGGGCATCCCTGTACTTATGCAGCGACCACAAGCCTACAGGCACCCCTCCCCACACAGAGGGCCACAGCCAGCCCAGGATTCCCCCCAAGGACATGTCTTGACCAAGGCCTGCATCTCCCTTCTCCTGCCGGGCTCACCAACGTTGGTTCACAAGTGGGCCCCATCCATGAAGGAGGATGAGAGACGAAGAAAGAGACTAATGTTCCAGATCAATAGGAGCAGGTTATTGGGCAGGGTCTTACTCACAAGGCTTATCTTGGGCACCTTCTCTCCTGAATCTTAGAAGTTTATAGGCTCTTAATGGGGCTCAGACAGTCCGAATAACACCTGATGGTCTCAGGTCTGTGTCCTTGGAAACAGCTCCCACTGGGAGAAGGGAGGGCTAAGGGGACATTCAAAGACAGGGAGCGAGGAGGAGCCTCTGAGCGCCTGACTCCAGCTCAAGGATCACTCCGTGGCCACATCTTCTCAGCGACCTCCTCCAACACCCAGGCCCTCTGATGCCACAGCCCGAGTTCATTTTGCTGCTTCTGAAAACCTGCTTTTGCTCCGTGGTTTCTGGCTCTCAACCCTCTTTACCCTGAGAGGTGCCCTCTCCTCTGTGCTGAGGACAGAAGTAGCAGTCAGCAGGAAAGCCTTGTTTGACAGAACCCCCGCACAGGGATCATCTGGGAAACAGATTTGCCCCGGAAATGCTTGCCGTCTTTGCCCTGCCAGGGTCTGGAGCTCCTTCCAGAAAGAGAATGTTATGGGATGGATTTTGTCCCCCCTCAAAGGTGTTGACGTCCTGATCCCAAGTACCTGCGAACGTGGCCTTATTTTGAAACAGGGTCTTTGCCAATGACCTAGTTAAGAGGAGGTCATTAGAGTGGCCCCTTGTCCAATACGACCATGCATTTTTTTTTTTTTTGTCTTTTTTTGCTATTTCTTGGGCCGCTCCTGTGGCATATGGAAGTTCCCAGGCTAGGGGTCCAATCGGAGCTGTAGCCACCAGCCTACACCAGAGCCACAGCAACGCGGGATCCGAGCCGCATCTGCGACCTACACCACAGCTCACGGCAACGCCAGATCGTTAACCCACTGAGCAAGGACAGGGATCGAACCCACAACCTCATGGTTCCTAGTTGGATTCGTTAACCACTGCGCCACGACGGGAACTCCCGACCATGCATTTTTTAAAAGGGGAAATTCGTACAGAGACACACACAGGGGAGAGACGTGGACCAGATTCTTCCTCGAAGCTCTCAGAAAGAACCGCCCTAGCTGACACCTGGATTTCCCCAGATCTGTGAGACAGTGGCTCTCTGCTGTCTAAGCCCCCCAGCCCCCACCCCGCTCTGTGGTACTTTGTCGCAGCTGCCCTAGCAGGCTAAGATAAATGGCCAGGCCAGGATTTCTAGAGCCAGCAGAATCCAGTCGAAACTGGCAAGTGGAACCCACACAAATGTTCTCCGGAAACGCCGCTGCCCCCAGACCTCGTTCCGGGGAAGAAGAAACCCAGCCAGTTGGGTCAAATGTGAGGAATCTTGAAAAGTGAGCTCAGCCCTGGGCCCACAGCACTTGCCCCTTGGGGCAGGAATGTCATCACTCCTACCCAGGACAACAGAGGCCGAGGACGAGACAGCGGAAGGCAGGTGCGCCCACAAGCATCTGCATCCACTCAGGCTGGGAAGCAATTTTTCCAAAACAGAGATTGATGGAGAGGCTTCAAGCCCAGACACTTACCAGGGTCACAGAGCTGTTTATCTGGAATTATTCTAAATAAAGCCTCGCGTCTGCCACTTGGATCCAGCGAGTGCCGCTCCTACAATAGCAACAAGTTTCCGTTATTAAGAGAGAATAAGCCCTCAGAGCTGAAGGAGCATGAGTGTTTGCAAATTCCATGCAAATTCCTCTGCACAAACCAGCTACTTAGAGAGGCTTTGGGGGAGAACAAGCGTCCCAATTAAAGACGCTTATTCACCCTCTCCATTCCAGGGACAAGAGCTCCCCCCTTTGTCACCTGCTGGCCACATGCACAGAAAGCACCCACAGGCCTGAGCTGCAGCTGTGCCCTGAGCCCAGACCCCACTGCTGTCCATGAGAGACCATCCCTTCAGGCCCCATGCGCCATCCCCTCCTGGCGGGGGGACAGGGGAGGTGGGAGTGGGTACAAAGACAAGAATCTCCAGACCTCGTTGGCCACAGCATTGGTAGACCAGATGGCTCTGTGATGCCAAGGAACTGGAGACAGGGTGAGTGCCCCAGAAATTCCTGAAATCAGGGGCACCACCCCCCTGGGGCCAGAGGGAGCAGACAGAGGTGTCGGGAGCTGTGGGTGGAAATTAAAGCACCAGTCAGCACAAGAGGTTGAGTCAGGGAGGTGATGCTATAGAAGGCAGCCAACTTCCGGCACATCCATTGACTCAAAATGGATGCCGCCCTCCCTAGCCCAGCACCCAGTATAACAGGCACTCGATAAATGTCAGCTCAATTGACAGCCTGAGTCTTTGTGTCTCAGGTCCTCTGGGTCTGAATGGCACATGCAAAGTGGCATCCACCCTATGACACCCAAGCAGCAGCCATGAGTACAAATCGCCGTGTCCTTTGTACTAACAACTGATGTTTCCAGTAGGCCACCAGGACAGCCTAGGCTCAGGGTCCTGAAAGATAGCCAAGTGCAATGAAAAGAAACCAGGAAGCATTGCAATGAACGTGAAAAATAAGACTGAGGGAAAAATCAGCTAAAGTTACTGAAAGTTGCTTTAAGATTAAATACGGCGCTTAACCACGCAACAACCCTGAAGGTAGGAACTATAATTACTCCCATTTTCTAACCCAAAAAACCAAAGTACAAGGCATTGCATCATTTTCCTAAGTGAATTACATCCCAGCCAGAAGCTAGAGTCAGCCCCTCTGGCTCAGAGTCCCTCCCTCACTGTCCTGGCAGGCCCCTGGACTCTGCACCTGCCCTCACCCACCCTTGGAGACCCTGCCCGGCAGCCCCTATGCTGGAAGTTGTTGGGTGAACCATGGGAGGGGGGGAGCTTAGAACTAAACCAGACCCAGAGGGCCTGTAGCCCATTTCACAGGGGAATAAACTGAGGCCCAGAGAGAGGACAGGATCACACATATCAGCAAGTCCTGGGGTGTTCTCCATCCTGTGCTACTGAGCAAGACTAAAGAGATGAGCCAGGGAAAAATCCTGCTTCTGACCTGAAAACCCTGGGCTTGCTCAGGGTGCTGGGGGACAGGTTGGTGGGGCATGGGCCCCTCGGGGACAAGGAATGGGCCAACGAACCCTGTGGGGGACCGAGCCCTGTGCCAGAAGGGGACCACAGCCCAGAGCACCTGTGGCTCGACTTGGCCCAGAGGCAGCAACCAGCCTCCAGTTCTCAGCTCCTCAAACCAGCCCCAGAGCCGGAGGTAGGCGGCCGTCCAGACCCAGAGGCAGGTGACTGTCCAGACCAGCTCACACAGGGCCCCCCCTCCCAGTCCTCAAAGGAAAGAGCAGGGCTGTTGGAGAGAAGATTTTCAGAAACAATAAGCATCGCCCTGGTGGGAATTCTTGTCCTTGAGCTGCAAACTCTTGAGGAACATTGCTCTGCTCATTTAAAAAAATCTCTCTTCCCCTGAACACACTTCAGTCCAACATGGGAACGGCCCCCTGGAATACTATTAACCAGGCCGCAGAGATGGCCAGGAGCCAGCAGACAGATGAGAAAAACACGGCTGAAAACACCCCGCCCCTGCTGAGACCCATACGCACAATGGGCTTTTATACCCAATTCCGGGCTTCCTGTTGCCTGCAGAGAAACTCCAAGAAGAATGATGCGTGTGACCTTCGGCTCTCAGGGACCCCTGCCCAGGCGGTCCCCACAAACCCAACCTCTGTAAAGTTTCCTGTTGGAGCTTTAAGGTTCGAGCTCCTTCTGCATTCCACACTGCATCACATACCCATCTTTTTGAACATAAAAACAGTGCTATGCTTGGAGTTCCCCTTGTGGCTCAGTGAGTTAAGAACCTGACTAGTATCCATGAGGATACAGGCTCGATCCCCAGCCTCGCTCAGTGGGTTAAGGATCTGGCATTGCTGTGAGCTGTGGTGTAGGTCACAGACGCGGCTCAGATTCCTTGTTGTCATGGCTGTGACATAGGCCTGCAGCTGCAGCTCCTATTCAACCCCTTGCCGGGGAATTTCCTTATACTGTGAGTATAACCCTAAAGAAAAAAAAAAATGCTATGTCTCTAAATTTTGGAGAGGAACACTGTAGCTGCCTCTTAGTCATGTGGGTATAACTGCAGAGCAAGACCCAGGACCCCTCCCCACCCCGGTGTGTGTCCCTGCTCAGTGTGGGCAGGCGGCTCACATGTGGGTGCTGGAGTCCCACTGCCTGAGTGCAAATCTTGGCTCTGCTACTTTCTTGGCTGTGTGACTTTGAGGGAACTGAGACCCTCTCTGTGCCTCAGTGTTCCCATCTGTAAAATAGGGGCAATACTAGTACCTCCTATGCTGAGACTCAGGATGCTAAGTTATTCAAAGCAGGAGATGTGTTTCGGGCAGTGCTGGAGCGGATGCTCATTGGCAGAGTGGCCAGAGGGGAAGTCAGAGCTGGAGACGAGGCCTCAGGAAGCCATTCAGGTCAAGGACAGCAGGCAAGCCCCCTGGTCCTGCTGACCCAGTGGCTGGAAGCCTGAGGGGGTATGGTGGCCTGAGCTGGTGCTGTCATATCCAGGCCGCTTCTCCTCACCACCCCGCTCCCTGATCGAGGCCAGTGGGGGGGCTCCCCTGCCTCTTGCCCAGCAGCTCTTCCAAAGCTGAGATTTCACACCAAAGGAGGGGCTTTAAGTTTCTCCCCATTCGCGGCAAGACAGCCAGCACAGATCAGAGATGCAAGCCAGGCCGTCACCTCTTGAGCCGGCTGGCAGACCGGCCTCTAGGAGGTTCCGAGATATTCCTCCATGTGCAGCTCTGAGTGAATAGAGGCCAGCCTCCTTCTTTGTACCCTCAAGGAGGCCCCTTAGAAGGTGGCATCCAGGAAGAGGTTGAGGGGACAGAGGGAGGCTCTGGAAACCAGATCCAGGTGGAGGCCCTGGGTAGGGCCCTGGTCTGATGTCAGGATCCTGAAGACACTCGCTTTTCCAAAGTGTCGAACCCACCCCCACCCCTCACCCCAAAGTCACAGCCCAGAGCTGGCAAGAGGGGACCCACGTGTTAGGCAGTTAGTTCGGGCCCATGGATATGACCCCCTACATAGGCAGTGGGAGGAGATTCTGGGGACCAGAGACCTTGCCCATCCTCCAGCACTTTCCTGGGTGAGGAAAGCTGCAAATGTGCAGGAGTTTTCTATCACCGTGTACAGGTTGCAAACTCAGTGGCAACACAAACCCCTTATCTTGCACTTGCATAGTTCAGAAAGCTGACACTGGTCTCACAGGGCCTTTCCCAGCTCCCAGAGGCCACCTGCATGCCTTAGCTCAAGGCCCCTTCCCCCATCTCCAAAGCCAATACTGCTGCCCTCTGACCCTGCTTCTGCCCCTCCCTCCTCTGTCCACTTGAAAGAATCCTGTGGATTTATGCTGGTTCCACCTGGATAATCCAATCACTCTCCCTGGATCAAGATCAGCACATGAGCACACTTAATTCCATCCACAACCTTAATCTCCCCTTTGCCATGTGACCTAACACATTCACAGGTTCCGGGTATGCATGTCTCTGAGGCCACCATCCTGTCCACCAATGTACCCATCACACAGATGATAACAACAATCATAAACAACTGTTTAGTGCTTACCGTGTGCCAGGAGCCACCCCATGGGCCTCAGATGCATCCCACAGTGTTTATTCTTCTTATCGGCCCTGCACAGTAAGCACACGATAGGCCCCTTTCTGTGTAAGAGGGACCAGAGGCTCTAGGAAGCCAAGGGATTTGTCCAAGGTCACTGGCACCACTGTCGAGCCCAGGCATCAGGCAAGAGCCTGGGGTCAAAACTGCTCTCAACACCAGGCAGTTAGGTCAGGCCCATGAAACCTGGACCACACCTAACACCCAGAACTGGAGCCAAGACTCCAAGCACACTTCAGCCCCACCGAAGAAACCAGGAGCCTGGGTACTGGAGACCATAGGAGTGGGAGGGGCTTGGTGACAAGTACCCGACCCGCTGTGCGGGCCCACTAAAACCTACGCACCCCAAGAGAACAGTCACTCCAACACTTGGGCAGCGCGAAGGTGGGAGCTGAGATGCCTTCGAGGAAGGAAGGCAGTGATTATCTCAGCGATGGCTCAGCTTCGGCCCCCGCGGTCCCTGTGGTCCCCAGGCATCCGCAGAAGTGAGAACATCGCACATTCGGGTGGCACCTCATCTAAACACTTGTCACAGCTCTGGGCCAACTGCTAAAATAACTTTCTGGTTGTTATTACAAAGTAATAGATGTTTATTGTAGAAATTTTAGAAAAAGCAGACAAGCCAAAAGAAGGGAATAAAAATTACCCCAAATCCCAAACCGCGAATGTACCACTTTGACATGTTTTTGTACATCCTTCCCGTGATTTTCCTAAGCATTCGTTTCTATGTTTTTCTGAAACCAGTGCTCTAAAAATGGGCTCATATTTTCTTCCTGTTTGGCAAAGTGCCTTTTCTCCTGAATGGATCAAGAATATGGGGGGGGGGGGTCCTTTCCCCCTTTTTCATCCCATCCACCTCAATTCCTCCCCAAGGGGAGGAAACTGATGGAGCCAGTTTCCTAATGGGCCAGGTGGTCTTGTGTTAAGAGATCATACATACATATACATGCACACACTTGCATGTGCCTATACAGAGCACACATACACACATGTACGTGTACGTACATGCATAGACATGCGTGACACATACCATACACATATAAACATATACACACATATACATGCACATATAAACACATATACATATATACACATGCACACATACATATACATAAACAAACATGCATAGACATACATGTGTGTATACACATACACACATACCTGCATGCGCACACATACACACATACACATATATACACATACATATATATATACATACACACATGTATACACATACATATATGCATATACACACATACACGTGTGATGCACACAATTATATGTATGCATGCACATATGGACACATACATATATTTGCATGCACGTGTGTGAACACACATTTATATATATATATACATACACACATGCAGACATATGCATACATATACACAAATATATGCACACATATGTGTAGCATGCAAATGCAATGCATATATCCAGGCACACACACACAGATACACACGTGCACACATATAGATACATACACTGGTACCTGTGTGTGTTCATACACATGTATGAACATGTATGCACACATGTGTGCACATATTGCATATGTGTGCATACACATACAGGCACTTGCATGTTTGCACAAGTACATATACAGCCATATGTATGCACGTACGCACATGTACACACACACATGCACATGCCCCACGGGCCCTGTTCCCCTCTTTCCCTGCACCAGGGCAGTCTCCTGCCTGGGGCTGCTCCTTGGATTTTCCTGGACAGTTGGCCCCCCTCTCATGTCCTCAGGGCCCTGGGCAATGTAGCCATGTCTGGCAGGGGCAGGCCTGGCCTTCAGAGAGCAGGCGAGCCCTATAGCGGCCTTGGGCCCAAGCTCTGCCTTCCAGGCCACTGAGTGGGTTGTGGGCCTGGACACAGCCCACAAGACCCCGTGCCTGCAGCCCGTCTGCTCCAGCTCACTGGGCACACATCCACCCCCATGTTCCCAGATCCCTTGGCCAAATGCCACCTAAGTGCCCCAACGACTGCCTGGCCATGGTGTCTTTCCTCCCCAAACACCACCATGGGAATATGCAGGGTGCCTAGGGTGTAACGTATGTGACCATCCCCAGTGATGGACAAACAGGCGGCTCCCAGCTGTCGCAGGTCAGTACCCACATCACTCATGGTTGTTTCCCAAAGATGAGGCGGGATTGTTGCAGGGGCAGGGCCCGTCCAAACCTCTCGTGAAAGGTGAGGCAAGTACAGGGAGTGGTCTGGGGGAGCCCAGTGGACGGGGGCAAGATGATGCCGGTCCCCGGGCCTGGGAAAGAAGGCACTTCCAGAATCTTCTTTAAGTGCAAGAAAGCTATTGGAAGATTCTAAAAGCATGGCTCTGGCCACCATGGGGAGAGAGTCCATCCAGTCCCTCCTGATTTCCTCGCCGTAGTGGCACCCCACACAACATGGCCTTGTCAGAGCAGAACCAGAAACTTCTCTTCTGTTCTTTCCCAAGTGGTGTATCTCCGAGAAGGATGCAGTCTCCCTGCGGGCAGAGCCAGCCCTCCCACATCCAACCTACATCCAGCACGGGAAGCACCCTCTTTGGGAATCCCTGTGGTACCCAGGCCCAGGCCTTGCCCCTTCATCTTGTCCCAGCCCCCCTTCCCAAGGCAGGCTGCCGCCCGCCTCTGCAGAAGGCTTCCCAACTCAGGAGGAACAGCAGAGCAGCTGGGAGCTGGTGAGTCCTGGAACCAACCAACCCCCATGGATACTGAGGGACAATCGTATTTGTTTGTGTGTTGCCTGACACTGATGGACAGTGACGTGCCTACCAAGAGCTTTCTGATGAGTCAGCACATCCTCATTTGGCACTTACTATATAGACATACCAACACTGAACGTGAAGTCAGTACACAAACTGTCTACACAATATCTCTCTTTTTTGGGGAAGGGGTTTTTTTAGGGCCACACCCATGGCATATGGAGGTTCCCAGACTAGGAGGCGAATCAGAGCTGCAGCTACCAGCCTACACCACAGCCACAGCAACACAGGATCTGAGCAGCATCTTCGACCTACACTGCAGCGCATGGCAATGCTGGATCCTCAACCCACAGAGCAAGGCCAGGGACGGAACCCACGTCCTCATGGATCCCAGATTCATTAACACCGAGCCACAACAGGAACTCCAAAATATCTTTTTTAATTAAACTTTTAAAAAAGATAATTAGAGATTTGTGTGCAGTAGTAAAAAAAATAATAATAATAATAAAGATTCCGGAGTTCCCGTCGTGGCGCAGCGGTTAACGAATCCGACTAGGAACCATGAGGTTGCGGGTTCAGTCCCTGCCCCTGCTCAGTGGGTTGACGATCCGGCGTTGCCGTGAGCTGTGGTGTAGGTTGCAGACGCGGCTCGGATCCCGCGTTGCTGTGGCTCTGGCGTAGGCTGGTGGCTACAGCTCCGATTCAACCCCTAGCCTGGGAAACTCCATATGCCGCGGGAGCGGCCCAAGAAATAGCAAAAAGACAAAAAACAAAAACAAAAACAATAATAAAGATTCCATGTGCCCTCCACCCAGTGCTCCCCAGTGGTAGCATCTTGCAAAACTGTAGGGTGATATTGCAACCAGGACCTAAGAGTTCCCCAGTGGCCTAGCACTTAAGGATCTGGCGTTGTTTGTTGCTGCTACAGTTCAGGTCACTGATGTGGCTCATGTTCAGTCCCGGGCCCAGGAAATTGTGCATGCTGTAGGTGCAGCTGAAAAAAAAAATCAGTGCCTAGACATTGATATAATCAAGATACAGAACATGCCAATTGCTACAGAACCCCACATGCCGGCCTTTTAGGGCCACACCCATGCCCACGCCCACAGTCTCTTTAATACCTAGCAACCACCCTGCTCTCTGGTCCTACAATTTTGTCATTTCAAGAATGTTATACAAACAGAAGCATGCAGAATCTTTGGGGACTGGTTTTTTCACTCTGGAGATCCATGCAGGTAAACGAGCATCCATAGTTTTGTGGCTGGGACAATTCCATGGCATGGAGATTCCACAGTTTGCTTAACCATAGGCTGGGCCAAGACATCTGGGCTGTTGGAGATTTTGACTATTACAAATCAAGCTGCCAGGAACAATTTTATGCAGGTTTTTGTGTGAATAGAAGTCTTCACTTTTCTGGGATGAACGCCCAGGGGTTCAATTGCTAGGACGTAGCAACGTTCGGTTTTTTAAGAAACTGTCAAACTGTTTGCCAGTATGAATGTACTTTTTTTTTTTTTTTTTTTGGTCTTTTTGCCTTTTCTAGAGCCGCTCCTGCGGCATATGGAGGTTCCCAGGCTAGAGGTTGAATCGGAGTTGTAGCTGCCGGCCTACACCAGAGCCACAGCAATGCAGGATGCGAGCCAAGTCTGCAACCTACACTACAGCTCACAGCAACGCCAGATCCTTAACCCACTGAGCAAGGCCAGGGATCGAACCCACAACCTCATGGTTCCTAGTCAGATTCATTAACCACTGCGCCACGACGGAAACTCCATGACTGTACCCTTTTATATAAGCACCAGCCAGCTTTTCCACATTCTCACCAGGATTTGGTATGGTCACTTTTTATTTTAGCCATTCTGGAAGATGTGTTGGAATGCCCCATGATGGTTTTCATTTGCATTTCCCTAAGGGATAATCAGACTGAACGTATTTTCATGGGCTTATTTCCATCTGTAGCTCTTCTCTGGTAGCACGCTTGCTCCTGTCTTTTGTCCATGTTCTAATCGAATAGTTTGCTTTTTGCCTGTTGAGTTTTGAGAGGTCTTTATACACCTGAGAAACCTCTCCTTTGCCCCAAATATTCTCTCCCACTCCACAGTTTCTTTTCACCCTTGTGACCGGATCTTTCCCAGAACAAAAGGTGTAACGTTAGGGAAGCCCAACTCATCAATTTCTCCTTGAATGGACTGTGCTTTTGGTGTCAGATCTAAGAACTCCTTGATAGATGTATATCCCAAAGATATTCTCCTATTTGTTGCTAGGTTTTTATTTTACATTTAAGTCCATGGCTAACTTTTAATCAATTTCTGTATAAACTAAGAGATTTAATTCAAGGTTCAATTTTTTTTTTTTTTTTTTTTTTTGTCTCTGGATGTCCTGTTGCTCCAACAATTTTTGTTGAAAAGTTTTTTCTCTTCCATTGAATTTCTGTTGCACCTTTGTCAAATATCAGTTGGGCATGTTTATGCGGGTCTGTTTCTGAGTCTCTATTCTGTTCCAATGATTTATATGACTTCCCTTTGCCACTTTGATACAGTCTTGATAATGGTAGCTATGTAATTAGTCTTGACCCAAGGATTAATTCTTCTCACTGTCTTCTTCTTTTTCTAATTTGTCCTAACTTTTCTAGCTCGCCTACCCTTGCAAATAGATTTTAAAATAATCTTGCCATATCTACAAAAAAATCTTGCTGAGATTTTGATAGGAATTGTGTTAAACTAGTATATCAATTTAGGAAGAAATTATATCCTTACTATGTTGTGTCTGAATCCATGAACAAAATCTATTTATCCATTTATGGATAGCCTCTTAGATTTCTTTCATCAAAACTGTGTGGTAGAAAACATACAAGTCCCGCACAGGTTTTGTTAGATTTATTAAATATTAATATTAAATATTTAAATATTTCATTTTTGAGCAATTCTAATGGTATTGTAATTTTTAGTTTTGATGCCCATGTGTTCATTGCTAGTATACTGACATATGATTGATTTTTATATGTTTATTTTGTATTCTGCAACTTTATGGAACACATTTCCTAGGTCTAAGAGGTATTTTTTATGGTCTCCTTGGAAGAGTGTACATAAACAGTATTATCTACATACATGGATAGCTTTATTTCTTCCTTTTCAATCTGCATGTCTTTTTTTCTTGTCTTCGAGCCTTGGCTAAAACTTCCAGCACTAAGTTGAAAAAGAATACGGTGAAAGTGGACGTCTTTGTTTTGTTCCTGATCTTACGGCGAAAGCATGCCGTCATCAAACATTAAACACAAGCTTAGCTGTAGGTCTTTTGAGGATGTTCTTTACAAAGTCGAGGAAATTCCCCTCTATACCTATTTTTCTGAGAGGTTTTTTGTTTTTGTTTTTGTTTTTGTTTTGTCTTTTTGCTATTTCTTTGGGCCGCTCCCGCGGCATATGGAGGTTCCCGGGCTAGGGGTAGAATCGGAGCTGTAGCCACTGGCCTACACCACCGCCACAGCAATGCAAGATCCAAGCCGTGTCTGCAACCTACCCCACAGCTCACGGCAACGCCGGATCCTTAACCCACTGAGCAAGGGCAGGGATGGAACCCGCAACCTCATGGTTCCTAGTCGGATTCATTAATCACTGCGCCACGACAGGGAACTCCCCTCTGAGAGTTTTTATTGTGAAAGAGTGTAGAATTTTGTCAAATGATTTTTTTCCCCCATCAACTGATTTGATCATGTGACTTTTTCCTCTGGCTATTAATGTAGAGGTTTATACTGATTCATTTCCAAGTATTGAACCAGGCTTATATTCCTGGACTTTATTGGATATGGTAAATAATTCTTTCTATATATTACTAAGTTTTATTTGCTAATACATTGTGAAGATTTTTAAATCTATATTCATGAGAGGAATTGGTCTTTGTTTTCTTTTTTTTTTGCACTGCCTTCAGTTTAGATAACAGGGTAAAACTAGTTTCACAAAAAAGAATTGGGAAGTCTTCTTTCCATTTCTATTGTCTGAAAGAGATGGTGTAAAAATTGATATTACTTTAAATGTTTAGCAGAATTTTTCGGTGAAAACTTCTGAGCCTGAAGACGTCTTTATTTGGGTGTTTTTAAATTACAAATTCAATGTTCTTAATAGTTATAGAGCTACTCAAATTAATCTATTGAATTTTGGGTGAATTGCTGTGGTTTGTGTTTTTGAGAGAAAGTGGCCCATTTTGTCTACTACGTTACCAAACTGATGTGCACACAGTTTCTTGTAGTTATTCCTTTATCGCCCTCTTGATGTCTGTGGGGTCTGTAGTGTTTTCCCCTATCTCATTCTTACTCTATTTTTTGAGCCCATCCAGTAAGCTTTTCATTTAAGTGATTATATTTATCAATTCTAAAATGTCCATTAGGTCCCTCATTACATTTTCTGTTACTTTGCTAAGGACTTTCTATTTTTACAGTTTTTTCAAGAGTATTCATAAATGTTCATGAAGCATTTTCATCATGAGTGCTTTTAAATCTTCATCAGGGAGTTACCGTCATGGCCTAGTGGGTTAAGAACCCAACTAGTATCCCTGAGGATGCAGGTTCAATCCCTGACCTTACTCAGTGGATTAAGGATCTGGTGTTGCTGTGAACGGTGGTGTAGTTTACAGATGTGGCTCAGATATAGCATTGCTGTGGCTGTGGTGTAGGCCAGCAGCTGCAGCTCCATTTCAACCCCTAGCCTGGGAACCTCCATATACTGCAGGTGCACCCCTAAAAAGATGAAAAAATAAATAAATAAAATATTTGTCAGGTAATTTTAAACTCTTTGCCATCTCAGTATTTATATTTCTTCAGTCAGTTTGAGCTGTCACTGGTTCTTGATATCATGAGCAATTTTTTATTGAAACCTGGACATTGTTGCATTATGTTGAGACACTGGATCTTATTAAAACCTTCTGTTTTAGAGGCTTTCTCCCACAGTGGAGGTGGGAGAGGAATGCTGCCTCATTGCTGCCAATATGAAGGCTCCCCTGTCTGCTTAAACCGACCATCCTTCCCCCAGCCCAAGTCTCTGCTCAATGTCACCTCATCAGAGAGGCTTCCCACCACCCTTTCTGAACTAGCACGTGCCCTCTCTCCTAACTCTGCTTTACGTTTCTTCCAGGTTCTTATCAAATGTCATTTGTCATGCTTCTTTGTTTACATCTGTCTCCTTCCAGTAGGAGAAGAGCAGAGACTTCGTTTGGCAAAAGGCTGTGTTGCCAATACCTGGACAGGTAGGTGGTCAGAACGGGGTAGATGCTTGGTGTTTGTTGGTTACTGAATGACTTTTGCCTCCTTTGCAAGAGCCCAGTAATGGTGACTGCTGTAAGATGAAGAAACATGCCCAGTGGTTAATGATTCCTGGTAGGAGAACGTGGGACTGGAACCCAGTTGGCTGACCCCAAAATCTTTGTTCTAACCCCTGACTTATACTGCAGTGGATCCCCAGGACTGCATATGCAGGAGGAGTAAGACCCCCACTGTGCAAGATGGGATTCCCGAAAGGGCACCACAACTGCCCACCCCACCCTGCAGGATGACCAAAGCACAGCTGCCCCTGAGGCTCTCATCCTGTGAGTCCAGGTTCTGGGGGAAAACAGAGCCCTGACTTTCTGAGCCCCTCCCCACTGCCCAAAGCCTCAATGGCACATCCTGCTCTCTAGGCTGAATCTCCACACCCTGCTGGGTACTTAGCCCTCTCTCCCAGCACATCCCCCTCCCCCTGGGGGCAGATGCTCTGATCTCTCCTGACCTGGCTCATGGGTGGAGCTCCAAAGTCCTCACCCCAGCACAGAGGCCAGACCCCTCTGGCCCGCTCACCCCCACCTCCACCAGCTTGGTTCCTTAACAAGCCTGGGACCTTCTCGGTGCTGATGTTCATGCTTCAGTCAGTGCCTCCTGGGTCCTCATGGCTCTTCACTCCCAGGATCTTCTCTCCAGGAGCAGAGGGCAGATCCTGCCACCTGCTGAGTGTCTATCCTAATTACGAACCAGGAAATAAGTGCAGAAAGGGTAGGGGACTGTGAGGGAGCCCTGAGCTGACACTCTGTCCGTCACCTGACCTCCACAAGCACACCTGGCTGGAGGTTCTCTTGGAATCTGTGTCAGCTCACGGCCAGTGTCCAGTAGTTGCCAAACGGACTGATTGCTTCCTTTGCTCCAGTACCCAATTGCCCTGGGGAAAGGTCAGAAGTTCCTTTGGGGAGGGCTGGAAGAAAGATTAATAATCTAAGTTTTTATCAGTGTCATGGGGTCTTTCCTCAAGGGGGTGCAGCCTCCCCTTCATTCAAGGGCTCTGGGTCTGTGGACCAGCTCCAGTCTGGGAACAGATGGTGGCCAAGACTCTGATCCCCACCTGCCCTGAGGTGACTGAGCCTGCGGGTCCCCTCCCAGGAGCGAAGGTTCTACTAGATTAGGGCTCACCCACCTTCCTCACACCATCCCAGGAACAGTGGAAAGTGGGGCAGAGGTGCCACCCCTGCAGCTGGGCAGATGTAGACCCTGCCCAGCCCAGGGAGGATGGAGGCCAGGATGCCACCCCTCCTAGAGCAGATGAGGATGAAGGTACAAACCAGCAGGAGAGCTGGATCAGAAGAAGTGGCTCAGGCCAACTAAGACCCCCCTCCTCCCTCGCCCCCAATCTCAGCCTTGGGGCTCCATGTGGGAGGATGGAGGCTTGAAATCTGTCATGACCACCGGGCGGGAGGAGGAGGCAGTGGCCACACCCGGGTTCTCATGGTGCACTGGATATCACCTCTGATATGGTGCTTCCAGAGAAGTGGCTCATGGGGTGGAGCAGGTCAGGGTCCCCTCCTCAGGAGCGCAAGACAGGCTGTGGATGGTGCTCTGTGTATCGGTCAGAGCTACCTGCTTAACCAGGCTCAGCTCAAAGACTCAAGTCCTGTCCTCCTCTGCTTTTGCTTGGCGTGTCTGTGTGCAGAGGATGTGGCAGCAATTTGCTTTTCATCAGTTCCCTCTCTTTGCATTATGAATGTGCATTTGACAAAAATCAGGAAACACAGAAAAGGGGGGGAAAAAGCACAGATCATTTTACCTCCCTAATAAAAAATGAAGTAATATAAGCCACATAATAGAAAACTTAGAAGACAAAGGAAGAACAACTAGGGGGAGAACTGGACGTTAGGCAAACACGTTCCACTTTCCAGCTCTTGGCACACACACCCGCCCCCCGCCCTACCTCCCAGGGCTCCCCACCCCCTCAAGCCACCCTGCCCCAGGCAACCACTGATCCACTCTCTGTCTCCATGGATTTGCCTGTTCTGGACTTTTTGTGTGAACAGAATCAGGCAATACATGGTCTTTGGTGACCAAATTGCATCATCTCTGCATCCAACACACCATCCTCCTGCATTTGAACCTAATGTTTGGCTAGGTCCAGACTTCTGTAATGAATAAATCTGGAGCCATCTGCAGCCCTCCAGTGGACTGGCCTCCAAAGTCAAGGCTGACCCCCTACAGCAGTTTCTCCCCGCCAATAATCTCAGCACAGGGTGTCCAGCCGTGTTGTGGGCCATCCGCTTCCTGTGGGTTTCTTTGCAGTGTCCTTGGCCTCCCACGCAGGATGCAGTACAAGAGCTCTCTGCAAGGGACAGGAAGGCTTGGCATGAGGGCAGGAAGCTCTGGGCTCAAAACAACCAGGTGGGGGAGCTCCCATTGTGGCTCAACAGGTTACAAACCCGACTAGTATCCATGAGGATGCGAACCGATCCTTGGCCTCCCTCAGTGAGTTAAGGATCCAGTGTTGCCATGAGCTGTGGTATAGATAGAAGATTCGGCTCACATCCTGTGTTGCTATGCCCGTGGTGTAGACCACAGTTGCAGCTCTGATTCAACCCCTAGCCTGGGAATGGCTACTTGCCACAGGTGCAGCCCTAAAAAGCAAAACAATAATAATAATAATGAAACACCTTGGTGGTAATGCTGGCTCTGCCCCTTAGCCACCGAGTCCCCTGGGCATGTCACTCAGCCTCAGCTTCCCCATCTGTAAAATGGACAAGGATGCCATAAGAGTTGGGTGTGAAAGTGAATCTCACACATTTGGAGACTGATCCAGCACACGCTAAGGGCTCCCCACGTTCAGCACATCCTCACTGGTTCCATCTGAGGATCCACCTCTCTAACCAGCCACCTGCCTAGAACGAAAGCAAAGTGGGCCTGCTGCAGCATCGGACCCTCAGTGAGACCACCCCCAGCCCTGGCAGCCCAGGCCCCCACCCCCACCAGGCCATCACTCACCCGAGCAACAGCCACCTGCCCAGGGGAGCCACTCCTACTTGGTGGCTCCAGAAATCCGCCCCATCCTCTGATGAGAGAGCCTGACCCTTTCAGCACAAGTAAATTCAATCAGTGGAAGGAGCTTCCGTGGCAGTGGGACAGCTGTGACATTTAACAAGCCACGCCCCTCCTGGCAGCCAGCCTCTAGGAGGAGCTCCAGCCAAATGCACTTTTGTTTTCTCAAAAGGCAACGAAATGGGTCAGAAGCCAAGCAGGGGAACAGGAAGCTATCTCTGAAGGATGCGTTCCAAGTTAGAGACTCGATTAAGGAAGATTTAATGAGTTAGAAAGAGATCAGAAACAGGACAGACCCAGGGCGTAAATCAAATAGCAATCATCGTGAAGGCACGGCTTGCTAAGGCATAAATCAACAGCACTGGGCCGACTTGCAAACATCTGCCTCTCTAAAGAGCTTCCAGAAATCCAGGGCCAAAACAGCAGGGGAACAGGAGGCAGGATGGGGGTGGCAGTCTCTGTCGGCCAGGAGATCAAGGGTCCCTGGGAGGCAAGGGGGTCAAATCGGTAGGTGTACTTCCCCTCAGAGCTCACCTTCCCCAAAGGGGCTGGGCGGGAGGAGCCCCACCCGTCTCCTGCTCTCCTCACCCTCCTCCACGCAGGGCCTGTCCTCGGCAGTGGTGAGACATCGTCTCCAGCCCTTGATCCTGGGGGCTGTCAAGTCACTCTTGTGCCGCCAAGAAGGCTGAGGCTGGGGGTTGTACATTGGCAGTGGAGGCAAGCTTCCACCCGGGGCCTTGGGTTCAGACCCCCCTCCTCCTCCCTGCACCCTGAGCCGCCCCCACCCCTCCTGGGGAAGCCTCCCCATCCACCTTCAAGGAGCAGGTGACACATCCGTATGGTGGGTCTCACCTTTGTCTACCTGTCCCAGCCCCACCCTCAGAGCTGCCCAGGGCCTCTCCCTGCCCAGAGCACCAGTGCCTCACTGACCAGGAAAGGACCTGGTCCGCTCTGAGCAGGACAGGGGGAGGAGCCTGCAGGGCCCACCCTTCACTCCCCACCCCAGAGCCCAGGCACTGAACAGACCACTTCTGGGTAGAAATCCTGCACCTGCTGCCTCAGCCAATTCGCAGGTCAGGCTGGGCAGGAGGCTGACAATCCAGGGCAGCATCCCTGCCCCTTGGCTGCCCTGTTACCCTCCTAGGGCTGCATCCCTGTGTCGCAAACTAGCAGAAGGCTTACAGATACAAAGTTTATCCTCGCAGGGTCTGGAGGCCAGAAGGCTGGGATCAAGGTGTGGGCAGGGCTACTCACCCCCTGGAGGCTCCAGGGCAGGGGCCTTCCTGCCTCTTCCAGCTTCTGGGTCCTCCTTGGCTGGGGAGGGGTGGGGGGGCATCACCCCCTCATCAAGTGACCACCTTCCCTCTTCCCTCTGTCTCTCCTCTTCTTCCTTTAGGGGCATCAAATTAAGGTCCACCTGAACTTTAGTCTGAAGTTGATTATGTTCGCAAAACCCTGCGCACAAACAAGGTCACGTGCACAGGTACCAGGTTAGGGCTTCAGCATAGGTTGTGAGGATGCAAGTCCAGCCCTAAGAGCTGGGAGGCGTGTTCTGGGCTGTGCAGACCATGGACTGGCAGCATGCTCTTCAGTAGGTGTTTATTAGAGATGCAAAATTCAAGCTGCCCTGGACCTGCCGGGCCAGGATCTGTACTCCACAAGCTCCAGGGCCCCCAGGATACTCCTCTGCATGGCCATGCAGGACTCCAGAGAGGCTGAGCCGGGGGCCTCAACCCCGCTCCCTTTCCAGCCATCACCCCTCACTCCCTGGGGTCTGTTTCACCAGCAACAGCTCCCGATCCCATCCTAACCTGCTTCAGGAGACCCCGCCTAAGACTGGAGTCAAGGACCCTGGGCTGTCTGTCCCCAGATCCTCATCCTGTCCAGAAAGCACCACCCACAGCTGCCAGTTCATCCAGAACACAAACGCCCCCAGGGTCCACTCACTGCACCCCAACCAGCACTGTCTGGAAGAGAGAGGCCGGGGTTGGGGTGGGGGTCCATTCCCAGGAGGCCCCCTCCAACCACCAGCATGAAGGGAAGTGACGGCCTTTGAAGGCAGAGGCAGGGCCTCCGGAAAAGGAGCAGCTGGTGAGGAACAAGGGTGTCCGTCGTGCACTGAGAAAGCAGCCCCACCTTCCGAGCACGCCCCAACCACAGCTCTTTGCATGGTCTCCACCGCCCCAGCTCAGCCTCCCTGGCCAGGACCTCATGGTAGGATTCGGAGGGGAGGGCCATGTTGTCGGATGGAAGCAGGCCCCCAGCCCCCACCTGGTCCCACCCCAATCTTCTGGATTTTTCCGAGGGATTCTTTTCTGGAGAAGAAATCAACTTGGTCAACCATGGCTTTGATCTCTCCCAGACCAAGGAAGAAATGCGGCCACTTCTGATCTTCTCCAAATCGCTCTGAGTTGACCACATGGGGACAAGAAGCCAGACTTGCTTGCTTTCTTCAGAACACACCTCCGGCCTCTTTTAAAATTTCCCAAAGAACAGGTTGACCTGGGTGTGACAGGACGGTCTCCTGTTCCCATCAAACAAGAAAGTCACTTCTGAAAGGGAACAAGGAGTCCAAAGGCTTTGTGTAGCGGGTGCTGTGTGAGCTGACTTGACAGTGATTCAGCCCACTTCACACTCTCTAAGGGCTCATAGAATAGCTCTGGCAAAGTTTCTCAGTGCTCGGAGCTGCAGTGTTGCTGGAAGGTCTATGGCGAGGCTGCTGGATAGCCAGTTTCTGAGGTGAGGATTGGGGAAGAGGGGCTCAGCCTCTGTATGAGCTCAGGAACTAGGGGCAAGGGGCTTGGCCTCATCCAGAACAGACACACAGGTTCCAGAGAAGGAAGGGCAGCTGGACTCAACTCTCAACAGCCAGGATGGGTTTAATTCAACAAATGCTTGATGCTTTGATGGGCAGCTGGGTTCAGGGAGGCAGGGTTCATGTGTGTTCATAGGGTGGGCTCTGGAGCAGAAGCACTGGGCTTGGATCTCAGCTCTGAGCCTTCAGAGTCTCAGGAACCACTCTCAGTGGGTGATGAGACTCTCAGTCTGGCTCTTTTCTCTTCTGAAAGCAGGGTCCCTGTAGGGTCATTGTGAGAATGGGAATTCACGACACACTTGATGATGTGCTGAGCGAGGTGCCTGGAAACAATGATTGAAACCCCACAGGATAGGCTGGGCCAGAGATGGGGTGTATCACAGGCATGATTGGGACATCCGAGGGGTGGGGCTGACCTTGAGGGCCCCAAAGACACCACTGCACGTGTGTCCACTGGCCATCTCTCTCCCCACCCGTCTCAGCCCCCATTCCTCTGCGTTGGCTTCATTTTCAGGCAACTCCCCTCATGGCAGCAGAATGGCTACCAGCAAACCAAGAGGTCCTGGCTTTAACTGTCTTACGGCTGGTGAGGAAAAAGAATGAGAAAATGAGAAAATGAGAGAGAGAGAGAGAGAGAGGATGGGAACCCTTTTCCCATTACTCTAGCAAAAGTCCCAGGGGAGAATCTGATTGGCCCTGCCTAGGTCATGTGCCCATCCCTGAGCCAATCACCATGACTGAGGGATGGAGATCTGCAATTGGCCAGCTGAGAGCACATGGTGCAGGCTGGGCAGATGAATTGTTATCAGGTTGCTCTGAATTGTCACATAGTAAATGCTTAGTAAACATGAGTTGCTCTTTTGTTACCACACAGAGTGGGTGTGGTGAGAACCTCTGCTGTGTGCAAGCGCCCAGCCAGGCACTCCCCCACTGTCACAGCACCCAGTGCTGAGTGCCACAGAAGTCCTGGACTGTGCCTAGCCTGCTACACCAGCCCTGTCGGAGGCCCCCTCCCCTCCTGTCCCCTCCCCTAAGACTGGGCACTATCACCAAGTTACCAGGGGCTCCCTGGCCCACATGGCCCACTTTCCTTCCTGCTCCCCAGCCAGAGGAACCCCCACCCACCCTACTCTGGAGAAAAGCGGCTTCCATGGTCTGCCAAGAACATCGGAATCAGCTGCTAGGCAATCAGAAGCTGGTTGGTATGTCCAGGGCCCTTAGGTTTGTGCTGAGACTTCAAGTCGGGGGACAGGAAAGGGCCTGGGCTCTCGCTACCCCCAGAAATGGTCCCTTGGGGCACATCCCATGGACAGCACGGCCCCAGCTGCTCACGCACCCCCAGAAACACCAGAACCCAAACAGAAAAGCCAGAGAACTCCTGGGAGAATCTGGTCCCAGGCCAGGAGTCCTGCCTGAGGGACAGCCAGGGGACAGGATGGTGTACACCCCCGGAACTAAGCCCAACAGGGATGTCACAGAAGGAACACGCATCCCAGCCAACACTGGCCCCTCCACCAGAAGGGACGCCACCAGCCCTGGGGTCCACAGCCCCAGGACTCCCTCAGTACAGGGTTGGCTCCCACTGCACATGCGCGTGCACAGATCACTGACGCGGGGCTCCAGCCTCCGGCAAAGAGGGTGATGGTGAGATCACTGGCACTCCTTGAGCCAGGCTGTAGGAAAGGCTTTAGATGCATAAGTGCATATACCCTTCTTCAAGTGATGATTATACCCACTTCCTTGCACCAAGAGTTTAAACAAGGTACCCACAGCCCTGCAGCCAGCAGACTGAGGCTGGATTTCAGCCCAGGTTTCTGACTCCAGAGCCCCTACCTTGGGCACTGCCCACTGCCTGCTGCCCACCGCCCAGGGCCCCCCAGGAAGGCAGCCAGCAGGGCTGGGGGACAAGCAGCTCTGTCCACACAGAGAGGAGCCAGCGTTCCAGTGAAGGCAGCCTGCCAGATGGATGGGGTATGGACCAGCCAGGCCAGCCTCATCCCTGAAGGACAGAAAGGTCACTGGTACAGCAATGAAGAGCAGGAATAAGCATGGAGGGGAAGTTCCTGTCATAGCCCAGTGGCAATGAACCTGGCTGGTATCCATGAGGATGCAGGTTCGAGCCCTGGCCCTGCTCAGCCGGTTAAGGATCTGGCGGTGCTGTGGCTGTAGTACAGGCTGGCAGCTGCAGCTCTGATTTGACCTCCAGCCTGGGAACCTCCATATGCTGCAGGGAGTCCCCAGCACATTCCGGGGGCTCTTAACCTAATTGGGGCTCATGCAGTCCCTGGAAAGTTCAGCCAGAATCCTATGTCACTGTCCAGGGCTCCTTTCTGAGAGAGAATCCCCAAGGTCACCCCCACTTCTCAAATGAAGAGTCAGCCCCAACTGAAACAAGGGACATGGCTCCTCCCCCAGTGCCCCACTTCCCTGAGGGGCACAGGGGCCCCAGGGTTCTGCTCCCTCCCTAAGCTTGATGCCTGTGGCTGGGGTCAGACTCGATCCTAACCTGCTCCCCTATCCATGAGATCAGCGGGACCAGTCTCCGTGGGGAGATGGGGAAACGGAGGACCAGCCCATGATCTTTTGTGTGGAGAACAGAATCTGGTCTGGCTCAGTTCCGCCCCCTTGACTGTCTCAGCACTGGGCGCACCACCCTGGGCACTCGGTCACTCGGCCCAGAATCCTCTTTCCACAGTGGCCCTGGCAGAGTGACAGGAGTGCGCCAGGCTGTCCCCTACGAGGGTTCAGGAGGAAGGGGCCAGGCTGGGAGGCGAGGGGCAGCCTCTCCCTTTCATGTCTGTCTCTTTTCTGCACATCAGTCACAGGAAGGAGAAGCGCTCGCAGTGAGTGTGAATCCGGCCAGTGAAGTCGCAGGAGCACTGCCTCATTCGCTGTCTCTGTTCGCTGGCCCTTCAGCTCTGCCGGGTGAGGAGCCACTGAAAGCGATGTGAGACTCACGCTTGACTTGCAGTCCATGCCCCCAGGTTTCAAAAAGGGTGTCTGGCGTCAGATCTGTGAATTGTTTAACAGGATTAATCCAGCTTGCAAGCGCTCTGCTGCTGCTTTGTTCCTGACAAGATGAGCTCTGATTTGAAGAAGCAAAAGGGGCCGGAAATCCAAGGATTCCAGCCCCCGTGCATCCCCTGGAAGCTCCTGACCAGAGCTTTGGCCTGCCGTGTTCATTGCTGAGATGCTGTCAGGGGCTGAGCGGCTGGCTGGAGCAGTGGGTGGGCGGCCCTGGTGGGGGCAGGGGGGACTGAGCGCCCTGGCTTCCACCAGAAGGTCACAGTCACCCCAGGCCTCTGCAGTCCCCCCATGTCTGCATGCCGCCCCCACCCCCTGACGCCATCCCTGGCCCATTCAGGGTTGTGCAGAAAGCCTGAAACCCAAAATCAGCTGGAGCCACAGGAAAACTTCTGGGAGAGCTTCAAGCCTAAGATGCTACCGTAAATCTCAGACCTGAAGGACCTGGGTCCCCAAAGTAGGGGTGACATGGTGGTGTATATGCTGAAGGCAGAGGTGGGAGCCAGAGGGCCTGGGTTCCAACCCCAGCTCTGCCACTTTCTATTGGATGGCAGCGGAGCATCTTAACCTCTCTGGGACTCAGTTTCATCACCTGTCAAATGGGGGGCTGATGCTGTTAATGGGACTCACATCCCGGGGCCATGGGGACAACTAGATGTGTTAGCACAGGACAGCACCTGCCCCCCGCCCCCACCAAGCACGCAGTCTGTGCTGGCTATTGTTATCAGTACATTACAATTCTTAGATTACGTATTTTATTACTTGTTATATTATTGTATCGATTGTTATCACATTGTAATTGTTCTATGTTGCATTATTACAGTATAAATTATTACAATACACATAACATTACTGTTATTGCCCTAGGATGGGCAGTAGGCTAAGCTCCATACATAAATTATCATCCCCTTGAGTCCTCCCAACAACTCTCTGAGGTCGAAAGCTTTTAGCCCATCCTAGAGATGCAGACCTGAGATTCTAAGAGGTCAGGTGGTTTGTCCACTTTTCCACAGCTGGTTGTCTGCCGAACTAGACTCTAGATCCGGGTCTTGGACGCAAGGGTGACTTGACTTAACTTCAATCCTACTTCTGAGGGTTGAAAGCTCAGATTCCACCGAGTCGGCTGGGTAAATGACTGGCCAAAAACGAGATGATAGATAAATATGTGGGCTCATCCTTGGAGATATTACAGGGTGTGGTGGTGATTGCGGCAAACCCCAGTGTGTATCCAGTTTAAAGGAGGCAGCTGCTTCCCGGATCCAGGTGACTGGGACCAGGGGAGAATATAGGCTCCATGCAGTCAGAACTTGCGGGGTTTTGTTTTGTTTTTTTTTTTAAAGAAATATGCACTTTGATTTGATTTTTAAATGCTGGCAAAATATTTAAAATTTGTTAAACACAGGATGACCCAAAATATATATATTGTTAAAAACCCTCTATGGTCCTGACTCTGCACATAGCCCCTCAGCCTGGGGTCCCTGAAGGAGACACAGCCAGAGGACCCGGGTCCCCCCAGGCTCATGTACAAGGCATATAGTTCCATCCTTCTGACCCATCTGAGGGCCATGTCCCTTCAGAAAGCCAAGTTTTTCTGGTAGAAAAAAAACAGGCCTGAGCTGCAGCTCTGGGCTGCAGAACAGGACATGGTCTGGCTATGCACTCCAAACCACGCTCCCCAAGCTGCCTGCGGGAGCAGCACCTGCTCCTGGTGCCCCCACCCGCACCCCAGGCCAGTACTGCCCACACGGAGCAGGGAGCCAACCCAGACAGCCCACCCAAAACAGGAGCACCTGCCCCTGGGGGCTTATCCTGCTCGGTGTCAGTTGGAGAAGCTGAGGCTCGAAGTTCTGAAGACCTTCCAGGGGCCTGCGGAGAAGGAAGCCTGAGAAAGAGGTTTCTACTGGGGCACTGAGGTCCTGAACCTTGATTGCTGGTTCACACTGGGGGCATCCTCTAGCCTCTTATGGGGACAGCCGTGTCCTTTGCATCCAGGTAGCTCCCTGGCCACCCCCGACTCCTGAGCCTGTTTCTCTGGTGGAGAAACAAAGAAACAGAAGGAAACGCAGGGAGATGAGAAGAACAGCAGGGCCCAAAGGCCAAGCAGGGAGCCCATGTGAGACAAGGGCACGTGGTCCCGGATGCTCCCCAGCAGCCTGCAAGACTAGGCTGGGGCCCTCAGCTCCCCAGCCCCGTGGAGAGCGGCACAGCGACCCCCAGCAGAAAGACAGCCTGAGATACATCAGGGTCATTTTCCCAGGGTGACTTCAAACCCAGCCTGGAAAAGATACCCCTCCCCAAAGACCTCGGAGCCCCTTCCCTTGGCTGAGCCCACCCTCAGGTTCAAACCACAGCCCTCTGTCTTCCAAACCCATCTCCGGAGCACCCACCATCCCCAGTAAACATTTACCTCCAGTCTTGGAAAAGGAATTGCATTGAGTCTGGAAAGGAAGCCACAGCAGAGACTGGCCAATAAACGCCACCTCTCTGTGTCCCAGAGCAGAAGCAAGAGGGGGTCAGACCCCCACATCCCCTCCCCACAAAATTTAATGAGAGGTGACACTCCGGGAGCCTGGGGGAGCAGCCCTTGTGACACCAGCCCCCCCCCTCCCCGCTTCACAGAAGGACCAGGACAGAGGAAGGGAGGGCATCACCAAAATCACCCTGAGGCACTGTGCAGAGGGGGCCTGGCCACTCTGACCAGCAGGTGGACGGGTCTCGGCCTCTGGGGCTGCACAGGAGTGACCCCCAGGCTCCCCGAGGAAGTAGGCTGGACGCACAGGCCCCTCTGCACGCCAGCCCGCACCTGCCCATCAGATCCGACAAGCACGCTGCCTCGTATCAAAGACCATGAGAACACTTTGAACATTTGATACTTTGAAGCTCCCTTTAACTCGAAACCCAGGCCCACAAAATATCTTTGCAGAAAAATAACCTCGATTTGCAGAAAAATAACCTTGATTTGTCACGGCACATTTTAACACATTTGCGTGGTCCCTTGATCCAGGCCGGGCTGACAATAGCTCCCCAGTTTCACTTGAAATCAGAACATTCACATGCAGACAAGAAGAATGGGGGTAAAATGGGCAATTACTTAAAAGAAAAAAAAAAAAAAAACTTTCACAAGTGCAAAGACAATTCAGTGTGCTAAGAATGAGCCTGGCTACCGGATGACAGATTCATAACGGGACGTCTCTAACAGCTGTTGACAGGCCCCAGCCTAAGAAGGAGAGCCGGGGATGAGGGCAAGGCAGCCGTAGAGCGGGAAATGGGATTTAGGGCCCTTAATTTGCAGGTCACTGGTTTTAATTTAGCCCAAACGCCCTGTCACTAAGAGTTGCTACGTCTGGCCGCTGAGGAAGAACAGGCAGGCCTGGGGCTGTGGCGGGTGACGGGGTCCATGGGAGCCAGCCGATCCCGGCAGCCGCTGGTGGGGACACCAGGGCGCAGAAGGATGGGCACCAGGCACCTGGCTGGAGCTGGAAGTCAGTCTCCAGTGGGGAGGTGAGCGCAGCTCCCACTTCACTCTCCCTGGCCCTCTGTTGCCCCCTCTCCAAACCCCAAGACGTCCAGACTGACCCAGGATCCAGGGGTTCCCCCCTCCCTTCACAGAAAACCCGCTCCCCTGGGTGTCTCGTGCACGGAGTGTGGGATGTGGGCCCATCTTGGCTCGAGTTGCTCAGAGCACAGGGAGGGCCACCGTGGGCCCCTCTGAGGGCCGGAGCCAGCCCTCAAGCCCAGGTGCACCCAGCTTCAAAGAAATGGTTCAAAGCGTGCATTTATGCTTACTCTCAGTTTCAACCTGCAAGGCTCATGACTTTGAAACAAGCTTTGTGTAAAAGCAAACCAGTTTTCGCTTCATTATGAATGGTAACGTCATTGATGAAGGAGCATCAACACTAAGCGACCAGCTCTGCCTGCCCCCTGAGTCACATGGGGCCTGAGTTCATGAATCTGCTCCTGGATGTCTGTCTCCAGGACTGACATTCACGGGTGTTTGATTTTTGGTTCCCTCTGAACATGTCAAAACTCTTTGATGGAGTTCCTGTCGTGGCTCAGTGGTTAACGAATCCGACTAGGAATCATGAGGTTGCGCATTATATCCCTGGCCTTGCTCAGTGGGTTAACAACCCGGTGTTGCCGTGAGCTGTGGTGTAGGCCACAGACACCGCTCGGATCCTGTGTTGCTGTGGCTGTGCCATAGGCTGGCAGCTACAGCTCCGATTAGACCCCTAGCCTAGGAATCTCCATATGCCTCAAGAGCAGCCCAAGAAAAGACAAAAAGACAACATCAACCAAAAAAACTCCTTGATGACCCCAGATCCACATCTGACAGGAAGAGGGAGCGGGCAGCCTGGAAGAGCCCAGAGCTGGGACTCAGGTCATGGCTTTCATCCTTTAAGCGTAAGATGTAACCAAAAAAGAGACAGAATAAATTATTAAAACCCGAGCTAAGAATCATACCAAAGATAGACAGATAGCTGACAGACAGATAGAGAAATAGATGAGAGACAGATAGAGAGATGGAAAGATAGATTGATAGATGTTAGATAGATAGTGATAGAGAGAGAGAGAGAGATGACAGATGGGTAGATGGTAGACAGATAATCCTAAACAGGCTGTAACTACTGCTTCCTATGGCGTCTATGGCTGGGTACCTAGTTAACACAAACTTACCGATGTACAGCAGCAGACACTTCTTATCTCCCGGCACCTGTGGGTCGGGAGTCTGGGCCCAGGAGAGCTGGACCCTCCTCTCAGAGTCTCAGAGGCTGAAATCAAGGTGGCAGCAGCTGTGTTCTCATCAGAGCCTGGGGTCCTCTTCTGACCCGTGCAGGGGTTGGGAGAATCCCATTCTAGCACATGTGGACCTGAGGTTCCTGTCACTCTTAGCCCCCACGGACCACCCTCGGGGCCTAGCCACCTGGCCTGCTCACTCAGGGCAGCATGCTTCTTCAAGGTCAGAAGGAGAACGTCTGACTTCTGGAAGGTCCGTCACCTTCAAGCCCTCACCTGATTAGGTCAGGCCCACCCAAGGTCAACTCAAAATCAACTGATTTGGGACCTTAATTGCATCTTCACCTTTTTTACATAAATGACTTCATCTCCAAGATTTCGGGTGGCCCTGAAGTCTTAGGGACCTTGGGTAAGCCCTTTCTCTTCTCTCCACTCCTTCCAAGGAAGATGCGGATAGAAATTCCTATTTGTGGTCACCCACCCACAGATCATATAGGACTCAAGCGAGGGGTACTGCCCCTTCTCCTTGCTAACTGCAGCCACTCCCCCCCACCATGTGACCCTCATGGCAGCCTGGCCAAGGAGGGGCTGCCCCTGATGAGGATGGAGGTGGGGGTGTCATGGGGAGGGAAGGAGGTCAGTCTAGTCCCCACTGCAAGCAGGGTCTGTCCACTCTGTCCTCTCTGGATACCGAGTCCTGCTGGTCACCAGTCCAGACCTCCGATGGTGACAGCTAGCAGCTGTCACCAGGACTCTGCAGACATCAAACGTGAGCTAGAACAACCAAGCTAAGGATGGTTTCTAATGTGCTCAAATAGTATTTTGCTCAACTTCCCTGCTTACAGGTCCCTATTCAGCCTAAATCCTCTGCAAAGGGAGAAGTTGAGACTGGCTTCCTGGAGGAGGAGGCCATGCGCAGGGCCTGGGCTGGGAGGGACCGGGCACAGGTCCCAGGCAGTAGAGACCACGTGCCCGTGCTGTCTGGGCTCCTGGAAGGCCCAGGAGTAGAAGAGGGTCCAGGAGCGGTCAGATTTCCCGTTCTTGTGTCCACCACGCTCCTCCTACCCCCTGCCCTTGAACCTGAACAGCAGAATCTGTGACCTTGGCAGAGATTTCTCATGTCACAGCTCCCACAGTAGCAGGAAGGCTTCAGGCCATGTGGAATGACTCTGCCTCTTGCCCACACACCTTCAGGAGGGCTGTGGGCAGGACAGCCAGGAGGAGGCTGCGGAGTGACCGCTTGTTGCAGGATGGATGCCTCCTGAGAGCCCCCGCCTACCCCCGTCCCTCCAGGCTCCTCTCTGGTTTTTAATACATTTTCTGATTTCATGAAGGTGAGGTTGAGACCAAAGTTTAAAAAAAGCTCCAAATATTAATCAACACCTCTGGCTCGAAGCTTCCAAAGCAACCAGCACATTCCCTCCCATTTTCACACGGAGGCTAGAGAAACTCCTGCGCCCACATCTAATCCCCACAGTGACCTACAGCTGAGGCCTCGGGTGCCCAGGCAGGAAGGAAAGTCACAGGGAAAGGGCGTTCCAAGAGCCCCCACCTTGTCCTAGACATGTGCACATTCAAAATCCATTCCTCAAAACAAGCCAAGAGAGCAGTTCCCGTCGTGGCTCAGCCAGTTAAGAACCTGACATAGGGGAGTTCCCGTTGTGGCTCAGCAGTAATGAATCCGACTAGTATCCATGAGGACGTGGGTTCGATCCCAGGCCTCGCTCAGTGGGTTAAGGATCCCGTGTTGCTGTGAGCTGTAATGTAGGTCACAGACACAACTCAGGTCTGGTATTGCTGTGGCTGTGGTGCAGGGCGGCAGCTGCAGCTCCAGTACAACCCCTAACCTGGGAACCTCCATATGCTGCACGAGTGGCCCTAAAAAAACAAACAAAAGAAAACCGACGTAGTGTTCGTGTTCGACCCTGACCTCACTCAGTGGGTTCAGGATCCGGCATTGCCACAGGCTGTGGTGTAGGTTGCAGATGCGGTTCAGAATCCTTGTTGCTATGGCTGTAGTGTTGGCTTCAGCTAAAGCTGATTCAACCCTTAGCCTGGGATGTCCATATGTGGCAGGTGCAGCCTTTTAAAAAAAAGTGTCAGTAGACTTATGAATGAATGAAGAAAATACATCACATCTGTTCTGTGGAATATTATTCAGCCATGATAAGGAATGAAGTTCAGATGCACACTGCAACTTGGATGAACCTTGAGACGTGATGTTGAGTGAAAGAAACCAGACACAAATGTTCACAGGGTGTGTGATCCATTTCTAGGAAATATCCGGAGGAGACAAATGCACAATCAGAGGTATGTTAGTGGTTGCCAGGGGCGGGAAGAGGGGATGGGAAGGGACCACTACTGAGGGCTGGGTCTCCTTGGGGCTGATGGACACGTTCAGGAACTAGATAGCAGGATGGTCACACAGCGTAGTGAAGGGACTAAAGGCCACTGAATTATATATTTTAAAAACGTTCAAGAGGTCCAGCTGTGGCCCAGTGGGCTAAGAATCCGACTGCAGATGCTCAGGCCGCTGGGGTGGTAAGGGTTCAATCCCTGGCCCTGTGCAGTGGGTTAAGATCTGTGTTGCTGCAGCTGTGGTGTAGGTCGCAGCTGCAGCTGGGATTCAGTCCCTGGGCAGGGAACTTCCAGATGCTGTGGGTGCAGCCATTTAATTCATTATTAAAACTTCATGTTGTGTTACACGAATTTCACTTCAATTTGTTTCATCTGTTTTTCCCCCCACTAGAGCACTAAGTTTTCAGAAGTCTATGTAACTGGTAACACTGCTAGACAAGGCAATACATGTGTCCATTCATTTGAAAACATTTATTGAGCGCCTACTGTGTACCAGGCACTCTTCTAGATATAGAGGGATGCGGAGGAAGAGACAAAGTCCCAGATAGTTGTATTTGTGGGTATGAGGGAGTTTCTCAGCGACTAAGCAGGATCTTAGAAGTCAGAGCCAAGGTCCCTGTGGGGGTGGGGCAGAGGCTGGATCAGTGTTGTCCAGACACAGGCCGGAAGGTGCTGAAGCCGGGCGGGGGTGGGGGGTGTCAGTGGCACTGTCACTGTCAGCGCAGGTCAGCAGGGGAAGGGGACCCGGTCAGCCAGGATGCTTCGAAGTCACTTCTCAAAAGTGGGGAATGGGGGCTCTCAGAAAACACCTAAGTAAACTTTATTTCGCCACAGAAGGATCTTTGGTGCTGCTTATTTTTCTTTTCTTTTCTTTTTTTTTTTTTTTGAGTTTCATTGAGGAGTTCCTGTCATGGCACAGCAGAAACAAATCCGACTAGGATCCATGAGGTTGCGGGTTCCATCTCTGGCCTCACTCAGTGGGTTAAGGATCCGGCATTGCCATGAGCTGTGGTGTAGGTCTTGGATGTGGCTCGGATCTGGCGTTGCTGTGGCTCTGGCGTAGGCTGGCAGGGATTCAACCCCTAGCCTGGGAACCTCCATATGCTGTCGGTGCGGCCCTGAAAAGACCAAAAACAAACAAACAAAAAACAGTCTCATCCAGCTCTAGTTCACATCCATAAAATTCTCATTTCAGCTCACAGCTCTATGGGGGTTTTTCCAGTCTGTTCACAGAGCTATGCCACCACCATCACAGTCCACTTTAGGACATTTTCATCATCCAGAAAGAACCTAGCACCCTCAGCAGTCACCCTCTGCCCCTCCCTCCCACCAGCCCCTGACAGCCACAGATCTACATCTGACACTGTAGATTTGCCTGTTCTGGACTTTTCAGAGAAACGTCTGGATCCTTTCACTGCACCGTGATTTCAAGAGTTGTCCTCTTGGCAGCCCCTGTCAGGATTTCATTCCTTCTTATGGATGCACAATATTCCGTTGCACAAAACCACCACATTTTGTTCATCCGTTCATCGGGCAAATGGACATTTGAGCTGTTTTCACCTCTGGCTGTTGTGAATAGAGCTGCTGTGAACAGCGGGTGCTTGTTTTGTGTGGACATGTTCTCATTTCTCTTGAGTGGAATCACCGGGTCCAGCGGGTTCGGGGTTTACTTCTTAGTTTCTCTCTAAAAACCCACTCCTTGTGTTCTTGCCTTGGAATCTGTAAATCAATTGTTTCCCTTTTGCAGGGGGAGGACAGAATGGGGAGGAGGGGTTGGGGAGTCGCCAGTACAGGGGCTGGACCCCAAGCAAAGCCGGGTGGGAGTCGGCACAGGGGTGGGAGGGAGATTGCACTGATGGGAGACGCGTTACAAACCAGTTCAAGCCTGCAGGGTTGGCCGAATAAATTATCCTGCGTCCACAGCACGGGCTATTATGCAGTCGTTAAAGCTGATGTGGTAGAAAAACATTTAATGCTCATGAAATATTGAGACGGGAAAAGCAAATTGAAGCACTATGTGTGATGTTTCTCATGATGCTCATTCTGGTTTTTCTTCTGCTACAGCGCAAGGACCCACCTCGAAACCTCTGCCCTCTGGTTCTGCTCCTGGATTCTGTGGGCCCGGCAGGGCGAGGGGCACAGCAGGCCACCTCGTCCCTGCTCCAGGGCACAGAGGTCTTGTCTGGGAGACAAGGGGGGCTGGGGCAGGGGGCACTGGAACTGGAGGATGTGGCCAAGATAGTGCCCGGGCTGCAACTGAAGGGACAGCGGGATGTCAACCAGAGCAACTACTGTGGACCTCTCCAAACAGCCCCCGTGTCCCAATGAAAGCGGGGAAACCTGCAGGGCCTTTTATGACCCCATCCGGAAGTCACAGGGTCACAGTCACGATACTGTCAGTGGAGGTGATCGCAAAGTCCCTCCCAGACAAGGGCCCGGACCCCGACCCCACATCTCGCCAGGAAGAGTGTCAAAGCATTTACAGCCAAGGTTGAAAACCGCCTCAGCCTCCCTCACAACAAGCAGGACCATCCCAAAGGCTAACCATCATTTTCTAAGCATGGTGAGATCCCAGGTGGGTTTTCTTTCCTTTTGCTTCTCTGTTTTCTAAATATTTTACAGTGGTCATGAACTGCCTCATTAAATAGGAAAAAAAATATACAGATTTTAAAATTCGGGCTTCCTGAGAGTTCCCACTGTGGCCCAGCTGTAATGAACCCAATTAGTATCCATGAGGACCCAGGGTCATTCCCTGGCCTCGCTCACTGGGTTAGGATCCGGCATTGCCATGAGCTGTGGTGGAGGCCACAGACATGGCTTGGATCCCACATTGCTGTGGCTGTGGTGTAGGCCGGCAGCTATAGCTCTGATTCCACCCCTAGCCTGGGAACTTCCATATGCCGTGGTGGACCTAAAAAGATAAATAAAATAAAATAAAATAATAAAATAAAAGCCTTCCGGAATTCCCACTGTGGCTCAGTGGGGTAAGAATCTGACTAGTCTTCATGAAGATGCAGGTTAGATCCCTGGCCTCGCTCAGTGGGTTAAGGATCCTGCGTTGCCATGAATTGTGGTAGGTTGCAGATGCGGCTTGGATCTAGCATTGCTGTGGCTGTGGTGTAGGACGGCAGCTGCAGTTCTAATTCAACCCCTAGCCTGGGAACCTCCATATGCTGCAGGTGTGGCCCTAAAAAGAAACAGAGAAAGAAAGAAAAGAAGGAAGGCAGCAAGGAAAGAAAATGAGGGCTGCCCTTCCCTCCTGCACCTCTTCAACCTCCTTGAAGGCTGCACAAATGCCCTCTCCTCGCGGCCGCTGGGCCTCTGTGGCCGGGGAGCAGGAGGAGCCCTTGGGAGAGACCCTGCCCTCTGTGTCCTGCGCCGTTTCCAAGGACAGCCTGTGTCTCCTGAGAGTTGTGTGTGAAGGCACCAAGGTGAACCATGCATGCCTTAGAGCCCGAGGCACCGGGGACAAGCAGTAAGAAGCCTCTGAGGTATCAGCCAAAGCTGTTCCAGAACCTTCCAGAAAGTGGGGGGAAGGGTGTGCAGACAGTCAGTTCTGAAAGGCAGCAGAGTGGGACGTGCTTCTGAATGACAGAACCAGCGCAGGGGCTGGGTCCCTGCAGAGCTTACCAACAGACATCTGTCACCCGGATCCAGCCCAGAGGCGAAGGTCGTTTGGCCCCCTCGGTGGCCGGTTTGTGTGGTTTTTACTTAAGGCCACGCTTAAAAATCAGGACTTTATATATAAAACCCCAGCATCTGGGTTCCTTTTAAAAAGCTGGAAATGGGTGACATGGACCCACCCTCCTGCAGCCATCAGCTCCAATGTGCCCCAGCCCCCTGGCCCCAATGCGGGCCTCACACCTGGCCAGGGTCACTCACCCCCTTGACCGGCACAGCCTCTGGGGACAATGGCTCTACCATCCCAAGTCTCAGCAGCAGGAGGACCCTGCCCCTTCCAGGAATACAGCGCGCCGAGCAGAGGCTCCTGGTGTCCACTTAAATACCTCCAGGCGTGGGGAGCTCACCCCATGATCAGAGAGTTGTCCTTAGTAGAGCAATTCTCCATCCAAGGATGAACGGACTTCCGTGGGGGGTCAGATCAGCCCCTCCTTTGGCTGAAGCCCCCAGGCTCCCCTAATGCCCAGTACAGAGCCTATGGGACTCAGTGTGATGCAAGGCCTGGCCCAATCTGGTCCAGCCTCACTCCAGCCTCGCTCTGTCCCGCCACTGCGTTAACACCTCCCCCCTGCTTCTGGACGCACCCTTCTGCCTCCCCCAAGAATGCACCCTTCCCCAGGCGCCCCCAATGGTAGCTCCCTCCCCAGCTTCCAGTCAGCGCCCCCAATCCAAAGACGATTCCTCGCACCATCATTCTTTTCCCCTTTTGTAGCACAGCCCAACATGGAACTGTGGTGCTCGACTTTGCTCCTGGGCTATTTTCCTCCCTGACTTGGGTGTCAGCTCCTTGAGGGCAGAAGGACTAGTCTGCTTTGTCCGTTGTTGTAGCCTCAGCCCCCGGGAAGAGGCACCTGTTCTAATAATCAGCATAATAGGTGTTTGATAAATATGGGATGGATGGACGGATGGATGGATGGATGGATGCCACTGGGCCATTACTGTTTCATTCACACTCTCATTCTGTGAACACAGGCAGACCTTGTTTTAAGGGAGTTTGCTCTATTGCCCTTCCAAGCTATGGATAGTTTTTTATAATCCTGCCTTGAACTAGCCATCGGTGCCATTTTTTTCCACAGCATTTGCTCGCTTCCTGTCCTTGTGTCACATTTCAGTAATTCTCACAACCTTTCAAAATGTCTCATTATTAGCATATCTGTATGGTGATCTGTGATCAGCAGTCGCTGATGTTATGACAATGCCTTAAAGGCTCAGGTGGTAGCTAGCATTTTTTAGCTATAAAGTTGTGGGGGGTTTTGTTTGTTTATTTTTTTGTTTTGCTTTTTCAAGGCCACACTGGCAGCATATGGACATTCCCAGGCTAGGGGTCCAATCAGAGCTGCAGCCGCTGGCCTACACGACAGCCACAGCAACACAGGATCCGAGCCACGTCTGCAACCTACACCACAGCTCACAGAAACGCCAGATCCTTAACCCATTACGTGAGGCCAGGGATTGAACCCCCATCCTCGTGAACACTAGTCGGGTTCGTAACCTGCTGAGCCACAATGGGCACTCCCTAGAGCATTTGTTAATTAAGTTATAGATACTGATTTTTTAGACACATAAATGAAAACTACCGCCTGCCCTATCAGTAAGCAAAGGATGTTGCCACCATCAAGCCATCACATTACAGCCACCCCAATGGTGCACCTGAGGAGACTCGATATGGGCAAGAACAGGATACTGGCCCTGGGTGGTCAGAGTACACATCAAAGGAACAGCTTCAGTGAGCCTTCCCCTTGCATCCTCTCGTACAAAGAAAAGCGCTAAATTTCTGAACTCTAGTTCTCTGATTTTAATTAACGGTAATCTTTTGTTGGTCCAACTACCTGGTCTTTGTTGCAAAAATTCCAATGTACCCTGGCACCCCCCACCTCCTTGCCTCTTCAGAGCTGCCCCTCAGAGTGATGGGAGATGCTGTGTCCCAGACCTAAGCCCCCAGTTTTGTCTGCCGAATAAAACCCAGGAATTGTAACTGAGCAGGACCCGGCGAGGCCTTCCCAGCATGAACCCCCGACTCCTGTCCCCCACCTGCCTTTTCATCTATAGGAAAACTTTAGTCAAAGAACCAATTTAATCGGAGAAGTGAGAAGAAAAGAAAACAGTCAAGCAAAACAGAATGATAGTTGAGCCATTCAACAAAGCCAAGAAGCTTTAGTTCTTCCTCCAGGACTATAGATAATATTCTGAGCCATGTCCTTGGAGCTGTTTTGCAGGTGCTGAAGCCTCCAGCAGGTGGAAGAAGTCAACAAGCATGTAGACCCCAGACCAGCTGGAACCAGAAGGTTGATGACACAGACTCCCAGTGACCTCACCACCCACCAATCAAGAAAATGTCCATGAGTGGATTACGCCCTGCTCCTCGCTAGTCCCCTCGGGAGTTGTGGGGGACACAGTCCTTGAGGTACCAGCCTGCTGTGTTCCCGCTTTGCCCGGCAACTAAACCTACCTTTTTCTGTTTCTTCCATCTCTGTCTCCGCGTTTCGCTTTGGCATCGGTGGACGGAGGCAGCTGATATTTCAGCAACATTCTCAACTTTGAGGTCATATGCCTTTTCTTCAGTCGACAGCATTTTTTCAGCAATAGAGTATCTTTCAATTAAGGTGTGTGCATTGCTTTTTTAGACATGATGCCATTGTATACTTAATAGGCTACAGTGTAGTATAAACATAACTTTTATACAGATTGGGAAGCCAAAAAAAAAAGAGAGAGAGAGAGAAATCATGTGACTTGCTGCCTTGCAATATTCGTTTTCGTGGGTGATCTGGAACCAAATCCGCAATATCTCCCAGGTGTGCCTCTATGTCTAAGGATCTGCCAGAGACTAAATTCGACTCCTGGGAATGGGAGCCACGTGGCTGTGGTTGGTGCCCCCCAGGATGGACTTTCGGGTCTAGGAGACTCAAAGTCCCATCTTCCCATCCCCCAGGCTCCGAGGGACAGGTTCCTATGTGGTCACTGGCAGTCTGAGCCTCGCTGCCTCAACCCCGCCGCCCTGTCCCCCTCGGCCCCTGTGTAGGGCCACCAGTTGGCCCTAACTGCTATCCACGTGGGCAGGATTGTCCCTAAAGCGGGCTTATCCACTACCTGTGGAGAAGGAGGCATTTTTTCATTTTCAATTTGTCACGAACCAGTACTTTTGTAAAATATGATGAAAACGAATGACTAGAGAAATGAAATGAGGAAAGACACAAAACACAAGCCCCAATTTTTTTATTGGATTCAACAGACACAAAATGACCCTGAAAATTGCTACACAGATTCTAAACACTTACTCTCAACTGCTGTGCTTTTCTTGTTGCACCGGCCACAGTTTGGGCCCCACCTGTGGGCAGCCGTGCCGCAAGCCTGTGGATTCTGGGGCGGGAGAGCAGGTGTGGGGCAGGGTATCCGTGGCCCCAGTGTGTGGCAGACCTGGACAGCTCCACCTGCCCCCAGGGCTGGCCCAGCTCCTTCAACTCACCTGGGGCCAGAATCCAGGCAAAACACCTGCCTTCAGAGAGCCCACGTTCTGGTTGAGGGAGGCAGAAAAGAGTTCATAGGAGTTCCTGTCATGACTCAGTGGAAATGAACCTGACTAGTATCCATGAGGATGCAGGTTCAATCCCTGACCTCGCTCAGTGGATTAAGGATCCGGCGTTGCTACCAGCTGTGGTGTAGGTCAAAGATGCAACTCAGATCCCAAGTTGCTGTGGCTGTGGTATAGGCCTCAGCAGCAGCTCTGATTCGACCCCTAGCCTAGAAACTTCCATATACCTTGGCCCTAAAAAGGCAAAAATAGAAAAAGAAAGAAAAGAGTTAATAATTACATCCCCGGGTGTCAGGTGGAATAGGGCGGAACCAGACGTAGCCAGGAAGGGGTCACAGATGCCTGAAGAGGGAGCCATGCCCGCACAGGGCAGAGCATCCCAGGCAGCGGGAAGGGCAGAGGCAAAGGCCCTGGGGTGGGAGCGTGAGAGGAACCTTCTGGGAAGGGGGGTAGGGAGGGAGGCCCAGCACGGCCAATTCACCACGGCTGAGTCTTTGGCCTAGAACCTGAGTATGAGAAGTTCTTCCGTCCCGGGTGGGGCTGGTGTGGGTTTTAGGCTGCAGTCTCCCTCTGAGGCCGCTAAATCAGAAGAAGTCATGGACCTCACTAAGCCTCACCAGCCTCACCTATAAAAGAGGGAATGGACACACACACACACATATACACACAGACACACAAAGACATACACACATGCACACACAGACACACACCCCAAGGATGTTGTAAAAACTTAATGGGAAGCCACAAAAGGATCTGACATTGAGGCCAGCACCATCGGGGGAATAACTCAGCAGACGTTACAAAGAAAAAAACGGGCCAACTTGGAAGGACATTCAGTCATTTCCACTTGAGTGAGAAGTAGCATCAGCATCTTTCCTTAGGACCTCCAGGCAGGGCCTCATGTGCAGAAGGAAGAGGGATGGGAGGATGGAGGCAAAGGTGACCAGGGCCCTCTCCTCCCAGGGCTGCACCCAGGCCTGAGGGACCCTTCCCCTGCAGAGTAGGAAGGAATCCTTGAGGTCAACCCAGCCTAACCACTGGGCTTGAATGGCCCCAGGGTTGGGGGACCCATTCTCAGGTGGGGCAACAGCAGGTGGGCCACCGCCAGCCTCTCTGAGCCAGGTGTGAAAGTTGACAGCACTTCCAACCACATTCTTTCCTCCTGGAGTCACTTTCGTATTTAAGATGTAGTTATATCTGTGCCTATTTGCGGTCCCTCCCTCCCTAAGCAGAAAGGATTTGCATCTTTTCTAAGCCTAATCAATTATTGTTCCTCCAGGTGGGTGGGTAGGAAGCAGCAGGAGAGTTCTTCAGAGCAGCCTGGATGGGATCCCTCTTGCCAAATGTTCAGTGATTCATTCCTTCGGGCAAACTCCTACCCAGACACTCAAGTAAATGTAAAGCCACACTCATGCACACACACAGGCACATGTGCATCTATGCTCGCATGTCCACACACACATGCATGCACACACCCATACACACACACACACATACAAGCATAAAGGCACATGCATGCGAATGCAGGTATGTGTGTGCACGCAACACAGAAGCTCTCACACATGCATAAACACACACAGACACACACACATAAATGCAGGTCGAAAAGGATCAGCAAATATTTGCCAAGCTTTCTGCTTGGTGGGAGACTCTGCAGGGGGATCTGCAGGCTGCAGAGGACTTAAGAAACCCTGCCCTCAGACTAAAGGGGAAGCAGGTTATCACAACAGCCAAGGCATGGAGGCATCCTACATGTTCATCAACAGATGAATGGATTGAGATGTGGTACATATATACAATGGAATACTACTCAGCCATAAAAAAGAATGAAATCATGCCCTGCACAGCAACATGGATGCCACTAGAGATTATCACACTAAATGAAGTCAGACCGAGAAAGACGAACACCACATGATCTTGCTCATACGTGGAATCTAACGTACAGCACAAGAGAACCTACCTACAAAACAGAAACAGACTCACAGAATTGGAGAAAGGACATGTGGTTGCCAAGGGGGAGCAGGGAGGGACTTGGAGTTTGGGGCAAGTAGATGCAAGCTATTAAATTTCGAATGGATAAGTGATAGTGTCCTGCTACATAGCACAGGGAGCTATATCCAGTCTCTTGGGATAGAAGATAATATGAGAAAGGGAATATATATATGTAGGACTGGGTTACTTTACCGTACAGCAGAAATTGGCACTATGTTGTTCATCAACTATACTTTAAAAAAAGAAAGAAAGAAAAGGGGGGGCAAGGAGGGAACTCTTGGTCACTAGCCCCCATGTTGGAAATACATGGCAGCTGTGTATTTGAAGAGCCTCAGGCCATCCCCGCATCCAGCTTCCATCCTGGGAAGAAGTTACATGAGGCTCTGAGGCGGGGGTCCAACAAGGCTGGCCCCTGGTACCTGCCCATGTCCTTAAGCAGCCTCTTGAAAGAGGAATCGGTGTGAACCCAGTCATGCTCCAAGCCTGAACGTGGAAACATGCACACCTCCAAAAGATGAACCCCCTTATCTTCATTCAGCAAACATGGGCCCCTTGAGAGGTGTCCTCTTCAGCCAGTGAAGATCCTGCACTGAGCCCCTGAGCCCTCGAAGGATGTGTCAGCATCTGAGAACCCAAAGGAGAAATTCTGACCAGGACTTCTGGAGAAAAGGTGAGTCCAGGTGAGCCTGGAGGGGGCATGTGTTCAGAGAAGGATGCTGAGCTGTCAGAGGCCCAACAGCCCAGAGAGAGGATTCTGTGAGCCAAATCGGGGGCCATATTGATGAATTCTAGTCCAGGAAGAAAAGGTAGGAACCCATGAGTCCAGACATATATAAATCAATGAATAAATAAATTTGATAAATAAGAATAGGAGTTCCCATTGTAGTTCAGCAGGTTAAGAATCCATCATAGTGCCCTTGAGGTCAAGCTCCCCCCATTAAGTCACACTGTTAGGCTCCCTGGTGTGACCCAAAGCATCAGACAAGATGTTCCAGGGTGGGACAAGCCACGCCTGCGGAGCGAGCCCCTCCCCACACACGCACCTGAGCAGTGAGCAAACGAGTGCTGGACTAAGTCAGAAGCAGGAGTGGCGGGAGGGGGGTGCAAAGGGCACCTGGGTGGGTGTGGGAGGAGGGACAGTGGGGCATCCAGTTGGAGTGAGGATGGGGTCTTTATCTTTTAAAATCTCACTCAAGGACCCAAGAAACACCTGCTGAGCACCCCGACATGCTGGTTCCACACACAGCTGACCTAGAAGCAGGCAGACCAGGTCCCTGCCTCCTGGAACCTATGGACACAGGGGCGTAGTGTCCACCCTTAAGTCAGCAGGTCCGAGGCTCCACTCCCAGCTCTGCTGTGCAGAAGTAGCTGGCTGTCCCCACCTCCCAGCCTCTTCCCTCCTGCTCTGGGGAGGGGCAGGGGGAAGCAGGAGGGCCCCAGACTGCCCTCCCTCCCTGCCATCCCTGGTCCCTTCAGTACTAGACAGTGAGGACAGAGCCAATCTACGCTGCAGAATAAAATCCAGTTTTCATCACCCAAACCTGAGATAACCCCAGGGCTGGGCTGGGTGCATGGCTCTGTCCTCCTAAGGACCGCAGGAAACCATCGGCCAGCTTTAGAGCAGGGCAGTGTCCTGCTCCAACATATGCGTGATTATTTTATCTATTGTTATTGCGATGTAATTGACCTATACTATTGCGTAAGTTTAGGATCTGGTTTGAAGTATTTCTGTATTGCAATAGGATCACCACCATAGCTTAGTTAACATCCCCATCGTGTCATGTAATTGTTCATTGTTATTTAAGGATACAAACTTGCAGCGAGTAGATGAAGAAGTTCTGGAGTTGTGGTGCACAGCCAGTATAGACAACAGCCTTCTATGACAAACCTCAAAGTAGCTAAGAGATTAGAGCTTAACTGTTGCAGGTGCCTTTTCAGAAGGTGAAGAGCAGGTTGAGGCGGGAGACCCGGAGGAAGCTGTTCCGTGGGTCCAGGTGGCTGTGGCGGCAGTTTAGAGTAGGCCGGTATCCACGCAACGGTGGGAGCTGGAGGCATCTTGGACACACTTGGGCCGTGATCAGAGGGAAGTTCACACATGGAGGTCTGGGCAGTCACTGGCTTATCCACGTGTCAACTTGAGCCTGGTGCTGACCAGAACAGCCTGTTTGTGGCCAATGAAACATACATTGCCCATTTGCTTTCATTATTAAAGAAAAGGGCACAATGACCAGAAGTAAAGGACATCCAAGTTCAAAATACAGATGAAATGCCTCCCTTCCTGGGACGCCAGTGCTGGGGCTCCTTCTGGGATCAGACCCCCTTCCCAGGAGCCACCGCCAGCCTGACTCTGCGCATGTGCTGCTCTGGTCTTTCGAAGCCTGGAAGGACGGCATCCCTGACTTGTCCAATATTTTTTTTTTTTTTTTGTCTTTTAGGGCTGCACCTGCAGTATATGGAGGTTCCCAGGCTAGGGGCTGAATCAGAGCTGTAGCTGCCAGCCTACGCCACAGCCACAGCAACGCCAGATCTGAGCCACGTCTGCAACCTACACCACAACTCATGGCAACGCCGGATCCTTAACCCACTGAGCGAAGCCAGGGATCGAACCTGCGTCCTCATGGATAGTAGTCAGGTTCATTTCTGCTGAGCCATGACGGGAACTCCTGTCCAATATTCTTTGTTCTGACAGACACAGAACTGAGCTGAAAACCCTGCTTCGCGGGAGCGGTTCCTGAGAGTCATCTGAGAGTCTGTCTCCCAGGTTATAGTCCTTTCTGTTCTCATTATTGACTGTTTATTGATGATTTTTGTCAACAGCAGGAACCAGCCAGGCTGTGAAGACCCACAGAGGGCGCGTCACGTGGTCCCACTGCTGAGCCTGTTGTCGGCACCAGCCATAAAAGGGTATAGAACCGGAGTCAAAGGGAACAGAGGAAGTTGTCTTCATGACAAGACAGCAACAGGCCCTCTCTCCTGGGGCTGCCAGTGCAGCAGTGTGGAAGCTTCCAGAGGCTTCCAGTGGGGGTTATGCTGCCGGCTGTGGGAACAAACCATTGTGATTTTTGTCTCACAGGGGAGGCCAGGGCCCCGTGCAGCTCTGAAAAGATGTTGGGAAAGAGAAATAAAGAGGAAAACCAGCCTTTCCAGTAATAAAAACAATGCCTCGCAGAGTTACTTTAGAGAAGAGGAGAAATCTGGAGGGCATTTAGCCCTTACAGCGTGAAATGTTCTGTTAAATTACTAAAAGGAAAGACTCAGGTTTCTTTGAACCTGAAAGATAGAGTAATTACTGAACCAGAACTCTCAGCAGGCGATGTTTTATGGACCCTAATTAAAGCCAAGCGGGAGGAGCCAGGCATCAGAACCGAGTAAAAGAATCCATCACGGGGCGCTAAGTGAGCAGAGCAGGGGCAGAGCCAGCGCGGAGGTGGCCTCCAGGGACAGGCGGCGAGCCACCCACACAGACGGCACGCAGGGTGAGGCCTGGGCTGCTCCCATCCCAGTGTGAGGCCTGGGTCCGAAGCAGCAAGGTGCACAAGTGTCGCATCCCACCCTAGGGCAGGCCGTCTGTGCATGTGTACACACATGCGCACAGGCGCACACACATGTACACACGACGCACAAACACACAGACAAGACACATGTACACACGTGCACACAGACACAGGCAAACACGGACACACAGACACAGGCACACACAGACACGAGCACACACAGACACAAGCACACAGGCACACACACACAAACACCTTCACAATGCATACATGCACATGTATGTACACAGCACAGCTGTACAGTCACCCAAAGGCCTGGGTGAGCCCAGCACGGTGCTGCTCGCCACTGAGGTTCTAAACCTCTTATCCACCAAGGTGGCCCATGCCCACCGTGAGGCCACCGCCTTGTGGGAAAGTCAGGACTGCATGTGTGTAAAGACAACTAGGATGCACACGAGAATCCCAAATCCCATCTCTTCCTTCAAGAGAAACAGTGTCCTAGAGTCAAGAAAAGAGAAGCCACATGTCTGACTGAATCTCTTGGCTGTACCCTTGAAACTAACACATTGTCGATTAACTTCAATTAAAAATTTCTTCAAAAGGAAAAGGAAAAAAGAAAAGCATGAGGATTGGGAATTTTCAGGGAGAAATGAGATTTAACAGAGGGAAGGCATCAGCCTGAAGCTCAGCCAGAGGCCAGGAGCCTTGCGGGGTGGTTGGCAGGCTGCTGGTCTGATCAACTTCCAGTCCGACGGGGAGAGGGGGCAGTGTGGGGCGAAGAGGAAGGGGACACGTGAGCTCTTCCCGGAACAGAAAGGCCCCAGCGCCTGCCCTGGGCTCCAGTGGAGAGGGGCGCCCTGCTTCCTCTGCGGGGGTGGGGGGCACCCCCCATCACAAGAGAAGAGGTGCAACCACCCCTGTCAGAGAGTGGCCGGTCCGACGCCCACCTGTCTCCAAGGAGATTCCCCTCCGTCACTGCCCCGCCCCTGCCCCTCTCCAGGAAAGGGTCATAGCTCTCCCCAGCAATCAGCAGGCTTTGGCCAAAGCAATCAGGTGCTGACAGCGCTCTTAGAAAAATGAGAGAAATGTGAGTCCAGCAAGGACACCACTGGGCTATTTCTCCCCCGAGACCCAAAGGCATTTGTATTCCCATGGCACTTGGGGGCTGTGATGTCGCCCAGCTCTTCCACCCCCATCCTTTGGTTTCCATGAGAGCTGCCGGCAGCTTGATGCTCTGGGCTGGACCCTCAACCTTCCCAACCTGCAAACAGGGGTCTCCATGGCTCAGACACCATAGGGTCAGAGGTCATAGGAGACCCCAGCACCCATTCGCTTCTCCCAAGGAAGATGCCAAGACCCCTGGGGGCAGAGGGACTTGGGTGGCTGGGGGACCTGGATGCTGAGGGAGAGGGTGAACCTCCCAGGAGTTACACCTTGAACCTGCTTCCTCTTTCTCATTCTGAAGCCCAGAGCCCCGCCCCGGCACTGCTCTTGCGGAGGCCCTGGGGGCAGCTCCAGGCTCGTGGAGGGGTGAGAGGGGGGCAGTGCAGCATTAGGAAGTCTCCCCTATTCTGGGGGTGGGGAGGGGGCGAATCTCTACCAGGAACACTGGGCCACGTGGGGACTGACTCAGCACAAAAAAGCCGGGATCAGTCCAGCAAGTTCTGGAAATTGACGAGCTGGGGAAAGAGCCTCTAATAGTTCAATCAATCAGACATGGTCCTTGGTCCTGGCAGAGCCGCCCAGAGACCCAGGGTGGGGACACGGGGCTGGGCCCGTGACACAGTAGGTTTCTTCAGAGGATTAGGAGGACAGCCCTCAGAAAAGAGTAATCTGGCTGGAAAGCAGCATCTCGGGCCAGAAAGGTGCAATTAGAACCAGCTCCAAAAGTCAGCTCATGTGGGTCTGTTTCCTAACAGCTGCCTCTGATGGGACCCCACATAGGGACATAGTTACCCAAGGCTCTCCCACAGGTACAGGTCTACCTGTCCCACGGAAGCATCAAGCCAGGGTTCAGCTTTTACCAAGAAGCTCAGCTCCCAGCCCATGGACGCCCATGATGCCATTAGCAGGAGATGGTGTGGTGGGAGCCGGAGGGACCCTCCCTGTGGACAAGCGGGTCAAACCCAAACCACAGGATTCCGGACGTCCCCTGGGGGCACAGATGGCCAGGAGGAGGAGGGGGAGGAAACCGGGGCAGCCTCCCGGGCTTGGCCTTCCACTGAGTGATCCAGAAAGCATGGGGAAAGACTCCAGCAGCCAGAATGGGGTCAGAAGGGCACCCCCTCACACCTTGCCAAGGGCAGAATAATGGCAGCTGTCAGTTCCATTATGGCTCCTGAGGGGCCGTGTTGGGCCCTGCCCCTTGTGCCATTCCTGGCTGCCCAGAGCCGGGACTGGGCTTCAGCAAACTGGGCACAAGCCTGGGGCTCGCTGGAGCCTTAGAGGCCTCATGATGTGCGAAAGGCATCTGCTCTCCCAGGAGCCAGCTGTGGCCCAGGGGGCGTGGCCAGCAGCACCGGGGAGCCCCTGACTGCATCACATAAAAGCATCCTGATTTCCTGAGTCTGACCACAGAAACCCAGCCTCGGAGGGATCCCCACAATCCTCGGAAACACAAGAGCCAGGCAGTGGATCCCAGTCCAGCAAAGGCAGTTGTGGTCTCTCCATGCGTCTCCCTGCTGACAGCAAACACAGACCACCCTGACACACGCGTGACACAAACGGGCCTTGTTGTGCTAATGGGAGAGGCTGGACACACGAGACCATGGATTCATTTACATGAAATGCCCAGACTCGGTGAATCCATGGTGTGAGAAAGCAGATGAGTCGTTACCAGACGTTAGAGGTGGGGGTGGTAGCGGGGAGGAGGAGACTGCTGAAAGGGGACAGGGCTTCCTTTTGGGTGGTGAATTGCTTTGGAACTGGAGAGAGGTTGACGGTTGCATAACACTGTGAATGTATCAAATGGCCCCGATATGCTTGCTTTAAAATGGTTAGTTTCATATTTGTTGAAATTTCTGAGATGTTCATTTGTGCTGGATATTAGATTCCAGTTATAAGTGATATCATATGGTATTTGTCTTTGTCTTTCTGGATCATTTCACTCAGTATGAGATTCTCTAGTTCCATCCATGTTGCTGCAAATGGCATTATGTCATTCTTTTTTATGGCTGAGTAGTATTCCACTGTGTATATGTACCACATCTTCCGAATCCAATCATCTGTTGATGGACATTTGGGTTGTTTCCATGTCCTGGCTATTGTGAATAGTGCTGCAATGAACATGCGGGGGCACGTGTCTCTTTTAAGTAGAGTTTTGTCCGGATAGATGCCCAAGAGTGGGATTGCGGGGTCATATGGAAGTTCTGTGTATAGATTTCTAAGGTATCTCCAAACTGTTCTCCATAGTGGCTGTACCAGTTTACATTCCCACCAACAGTGCAGGAGGGTTCCCTTTTCTCCACAGCCCCTCCAGCACTTGTTATTTGTGGATTTATTGAAAGAAAGAATAAAGATCTTGCTCCAGGAAAAAAAAAATGGTTAATTTCATGTTAGGTCAATTCTACTTCAGGAAGGAAGGGAGGGAAGAGGGAGGAAGGGAGGGAAAAGGGAGGAAGGGAGGAGGAGGGAGGGAGGGAGGGAGGGAAGATCGCAGCTGCAATAAAGATAAAAAACAGTGAAGAACACCTGAAAGACAGGTGCAACCCCAGTTGCCCCAACTAGCAGTCACCTGCCCAAGGACATCACCTGTGGACAGGTAGCTTGGGCAGCCAAGTTTTCCCAGGGCTATAAACATGTGCTTGTCAAGTTCCAAGCCCCCAGCCAGCAATCCGTTTGGGAAGGGCTCCTGGGGCTGGCACCCTGGGGTCCCTCACTGGGGCTCCCCCACCCAAGCCTGGGTGAGAACACCCTATCATGGGCCCGCCACCTGCAGCCTCTCTGCTCCCGGCCCTGACTTGACCTCAGATAGAAATGAGCCTTTCTAAAGCGCTTAGAAACGCACCTGCTCCAGGGCCCCCCTCCATCTCCAGAGCATGGAGTAAGGAGATCTGGAGTGTGAGATAGCACTCCCGCCTGACCCCTCCCCAGCCAGGAACCCTGACTTTGGAAAAATCCTCTCTCCACACATCCCACCCCCCCACAAGAAGCAGCCATGAATCTCGGGGCACTTGGAATCTCCCTTCGCAGCCCTTCCCAAAGCTGCAACCCCAAAGCGTTTCCAAGACACCCTGGCACAAGGGACGAGCCAGCTCTCCTACTCATCTGGAGATGTGCTAATTGATACTGAAATCAGGTTTCTAGAGATAATTACAGCCTGTGCTGGACCGAAGACATAACAAAATGGGAACATTTTAAAACGGAAGACATGGCTGCATCCAGGAATGGCAAGCTGGCGGGGGCTGGTTCGCGAGGGACCTGAAAGGGAAAGTGATTATCCTGAGAGCCTGGCGGAGGGCACAGGGGCCAGCAGCAAGATCGGTGTGCTGACAACAGCATTATTTAAAAAAAAAAAAAAATCCCTCTACCAGAGGGAAGATGATTAAATCCAAAACTTCTCTCCCCTGAACTTCGGCCGCCTCCCGGTTCGTTCAAGCAACCCTGGAAATAAATCATGTTTGGGTTTTCAGGCAGGGAGCCCATATGAGAGGATAGTGGGCCGGATGGTAGCTCCCAAAAAAGGCATGTCCACTTTCTAAGCCCCCAGAACCTGCGAATGTCACTTTTGCGGGAAAGGACCCTTGCAGATGTGGTTCGAAGTTAAGGCTCTCCAGATGAGGCCATCCTGGACTTCCAGGCAGACCCGAAAGCCAATGCCAAGTGCTCTTATTCGAGATACACGGAGCAGAGACAGGGGTGGGGGGGAGCGGAAGGCCATGACTGCACGATACAGCCACAAACACAGGTGGCAGTCACCAGAGGCTGGACTGCGCAGGAAGGATCCCCCTGCTCCCCACCAAAGGCCTCCAGAGAACGTGTGGCCCTGCTGACACTTTAGTACAGGCCTTCCGTCCTCCAGAACTGGGACGGAACAAAGGACCGTTGTTTTAAGCAAGTGGTAAATAGCCATGGCCACGGACACTACTGCCCAGAGCCTTGCCCTACAAGCTGACTTTCAGGTCTGAGCAAGGCCCTCACCTGCTCAAGCACTTCTGTGGCTCTCTGTCTCCCCCACCCCACACACGATAAAGGCCAGATCTTTCGAGGCATCCAGGGACATCTGTGGTCGGGCCCCACTTGCCATTTTGGGGGAGTCAGCCCACCCCAACTTCAAGCAGCCTCCTTGCACTCTGATAAGCTGGGGTGCCAGAAGCAGGGGCACCCCAGCTTCTGGAATGCTCTTGGATTGAAGGACCATGAGCAAGGCCTGTGGCAGGAGAAGTCCCTGGGTCCACAAGTGACGTCTTGCTTCAACCGGCCATGGCTCTGGGGCTCCGCTGGCCTTGACGGGCACCACATCTGAATGATCCAGGGTCATGGGAGGGATGTGCCAGGTGATGGCAGCCCCATGGCTAGTCTGAAATCACCCCTCTGCAACAAAGCCACCAGGGCTACAAGGACACTGCCTGCCCTTGGCGTCCCCATAAGTGATACTGCTCAGCCCCATGAAAGCTGGGACCCAGCTGCCAGCCTCCTCCCCGTGGTGGGCACCTTTCCACCAGGCTCGGCTTTCTGCTGCTCTTTCGTAGAACAGCCGAGACCCCAGCCCCATCACAGGTGCGTTGAGGAGATTGTCACTCCTGAGACCCTTTAAGTCCACGGCTGGGCTTCAAGTCTCAGTGGACAGAAGACTCAGTTCCCCTCTTGGGCTGCCCTGCGGCACCTCCTTTGTCCTGCCCAGGGAGTGGTCAGAAAGAAAGGAAGGATGAGGGGAGGCAGCGGCTCACTGCTGCTAGTACTCACGTGACTGAGAAAAGGACCGTCCCCAAGCACTCAGTTGCACCCCTCCAGCTGCTCACGGCAGGAAATCAGCACAAGGTGGCCCCACACAGCTCAGACTCTGGGTTAGAAGCCTGGCTTAGCCACTTCGTAGCTGTGTGACGTCAAGGGAGTCCCCTACCCTCTCTGTGCCCCATTTCTTCATCTATAAGTTGGAAATGGCAAGGATTATGATACCTGTCTCACAGGGTTGTTGTGGGGATGTGTTACTATGTGTCAAATTAGAAAGAAGGAAACTCTCTGTGATCCTTGGCTTTCCCATCTATAAAATCATAGCATTGTCCTGAAGAAACAAATGAAATGAGGTCTGGTGGTTATTTCGGACACTTCCTGGAACACCGCCCACAGCAGAGAGTAGCTACAATCTGTCATCTCCATCATTGTCACCGCCAGCCTCAGCATCATCTTCATCTCGGTATTCCTTTGTAGTGGAAAGTCTGGTGTCTCTCCCGTGGACCGCGTGAGCTGGAGGAATGACAACACATCAAATAACATCTCACAAATGTGTTGTGTATTGATTTGGATCCTAAAAGAAGCTGGGCTGCATTTCTTTTAACCCTGAACAGGTAACTGTGTGTGTCTCATGCCTTCCTCAACCCCAGGAGTCATTACCTCTCTATCTTTATGAGTTGGGGGCCCATCTGTCTCTCAGGATCCAGGCAGCCCATCCCAGACCCCACCCAACCAGAACAAAGGTCCCCTGAAAACACACCCTCTGTATCAACTGAGCCTCTGGACTCTGAGCCTTCCTCTGCCCCCAACCACTGTGAATTCACACACACACACACACACACACACACACACACACCCCCTCACATTCTCTCTCACCTGCCCCAGAAAAATGCCACCCAACTCTCCAGCCCTCCTGCGAATCCCTCTCCTCATGCATTTAGACATGAGCTGGCATCATGTGATACGTCTCAACATGTCAAGCCCATTGGGTCAGTCAGGAAGAATTTAAGAGAAGCTGAGTCTCATTTAGGAAACTCCACTCTCCCCTTGAAGCCTCCGGTGAGCAGAGAAAGAAGATAATCTTCCTCCTCAGACAGAGGTCGGTTCTCACCCAGATGCCTAACACCTGGGTGTCCCCCATCCCAGCAAAGCCCTTTCTCAGAGCAAAGGAGAAACAATGGGAGGGGCAACAATCAGGGACTTCCAGATTCCTCGCCAGAGCCTGGGGGTAAAATTTGGTTCTATAGTCCACCAGAGACATCCTGCCTTCTTTCCATCCATCCATCTATTCATCCTTCCATCTGTCATCCATCCATCCATGCATCCATGCCTCCTTTCCCTTCCATCCATCCATCCTTCCACCCACTCATCCATCTGTCCATTTCTTTGGTTCGCTCAGAAGCAATTCTTCTCCAAAGGGTTTTGTTTGCAGACTGGAACCTCCCACAGTACCCTGATCCTTGTAGGAGATTCACCAGGATGTGTCAACCTGTTCTATGTACTTTGGAAATCAAGCTACAAATGGGTCCAGAGGGCATTTTTAAACAGCAGTTAAAATGTACAACTAGACCCTGTGGGGGTTGTTTTTCAAAAAGCGTGACTTTTAAAACATATCTCAGCAATAAAATAATTGGAACACTCCCACTTTGTTCCTATTTGACCCAGTTTTTACAAGATTATCACAGTATTTGGAAAAGCCAGATCTCCCTGGGGGCAAATGCTCAGATCTGTTCAGAACCTTCATCCCATTACCTACAGGGAACACTGCAGAACTCGATCTCACGGGGACCCCTTCTTGTCCCTCCACGCACGACCTCCCCCCACAGCATCTCTCTCCCTCAAATAGGACCATCTTACCAGAGTCCCTACATGGCTCCCTGCCTGGCATTAGCATAGCAGCCAGTTGAATATCAAGTCACAATTTTCACAAGACAGCAATAATTTAAGCAAATTAGGAAGAAAAGTATCAGATATTGCTCTGTGTAGATTTTCTTTGAAATTCTGAGGCTAGGCAACCAAACTTTTGTGTGTCTTTTTGCAAAATATCAACATAGGATCCTCCAGGCTGCCTTTCTAAGTTTTGGCAACTTGGGATTTTTCCGGAGGATATTTTTTTTTGGGGGGGGGGGCATATGTGCAGCATATGGAAATTCCCAGGCTAGGGGTCAAATCAGAGCTGCAGCTGCCAGCCTACACTACAGCCACTGCAACACAGAATGTAAGCTATGTCTGAGACCTACACACACCTCACGGCAAAAACGGATCCTTACCCACTGAGCGTGGCCGGGGATTAAACCCACATCCCCATGGATACCAGTCAGACTTGTCACTGCTGAGCCACAGCAGGATCTCCCTGGAGGAATGTTTTTCAAAAGCAGACCTCGGCGCTATCCCATTCCAGAAGTCTCCCCTGGAAAAAAAGAGTGGTCTGGGAGTTCCCGTCATGGTGCAGAGGAAACGAATCCAACTAGGAACCATGAGGTTGTGGGTTCAACTCCTGGCCTTACTCAGTGGATTAAGGATCTGGCATTGCCGTGAGCTGTGGCGTGGGTCACAGACATGTCACGGGTCCCGCATTGCTGTGGCTGTGGTGTAGGCCAGCAGCTAGCTGTTGCTCTGATTAGAACAATAGCCTGGGAACCTCCATATGTCGCCAGTGCAGCCCTAAAAAGCAAAAAAAAAAAAAAAAAAAAAAAAAAAGAGTGGTCAATGTTTAGAGACTAGAATTATAGAATAAGCCCCAAACTACCCTTATTTTTCATGAGTTACTTCCTTTTCCAAAATTAGCAAAATTAGCTGGCCTAAATATTTTGACTGCCTTCAACTCTCTTTCTGAAATTTGGATTGACTCCAAGAGCCTTTCAGAATTGATTTGATGTAGTGCAGCTCTGTTTCATTATCGATTTCAATTCCGGTGTAAAACAAGAAGTTTACCTCCACATTTAGATCATAAATACTGCCATACTGTCTAAATATTACACTCCACTGTCCGAGCACATCAGTGAAAGTGTCAACAGACTTTTAATTGACCTTCGGGCACTTTCTGGAAACGTGATTCACAGAGATGCCAGGACCAGAACCTCCTTTCCTCCCTAATACCCCATCCTCTGGCTATGCAAACACTTGCAAAGCCGTTTCTCTGCATTAAAAAGCAAAGACACGTGAAATTCTCCCTTGACAGGCGCCACCTCCACCTGGTCCCTCCAGGAAGGCTGTGTCCTCCAATGTGAAGTGTATCCTTTCACCCACCTGGAAGTCAGTGTTTCTCTCTCATAACAATCGGCACTTTTAACCAGTGAAGAGCAAGCATGTCCAGTACCATGGACAGAGCACTGGTTTGCCATTGAGGTTTCCAAAGGAAAAGTTCTAACCTTCTCTCTGTCCATTTTCCTCAGGCAGGGAGGCCAAGAGCAGGGGTGAGTTAAATCTGAATTACACATGTTTTTCATATTCAATGCTCTAGCCTAGAAGGCAACAAACGTTTTCTTTTTTAATATATTTTATCGCTGTATAGTTGATTTGCAATGCTGTTTTAGCTTCTGCTGTACAGCAGACGGATATGTATATATTCTTTTCCATTATAATTTATTACAGGATATTGAACACAGTTCCCTGTGCTGTACAGTAGGACCTTGCGTGTGTGTTTGTGTGTGTGTGTGTGTGTGTGTTTATATATATGCATATATAGTATATAACTATATATATAATAGTTTGCATCTGCTGATCCCAAACTCCCAATCCATCCTTCCTCCACCTCCTCCCCCTTGGCAACCACAAGTGTGTTCTCTGTTTCTGAACCAATGTTTTCTTTCTTTTTAATGATTTTTTTTTCCATTATAGTTGGTTTACAGTGTTCTGTCACTTTTCTGCGGTGCAGCAAAGTGACCCAGTCACACACATACATACATTCTTTTTCTCACATTATCCTTCATCCTGCTCCATCACAAGTGACTAGACATAGTTCCCAGGGCTCTACAGCAGGATCTCATTGCCTATTCACTCCAAAGGCAAGAGTTTGCCTCTATTGACCCCAGATCCTCAGTCCACCCCACTCCCTCCCCCTCTCCCTTGGCAGCCACAAGTCTGTTCTCCAAGTCCATGAGTTTCTTTCCTGTGGAAAGTGAACCAAAGTTTTCTTAGAGGATCAGCTGTAAATATCGGGGCTTTGCAAACCTTAGAGTCTCTGTCAAAACTAACTCCCATATTGTAGCCCCAAAGCAGCCAAAGATAATATGCAAATAATTGAGTGTGGCTGTGTTTCAATAAAGCTTTGTTTTCAAAAGCAGGTAAATGTGGTCTGTGGACTGTAGTTGGATAACACCTGCTTTATTTTATTTTATTTTATTTCATCTTTTTGTTTCTATAGGGCCGCACCTGAGGCATATGGAGGCCCCAGGCTAGGGGTCTAATCGGAGCTACAGCCACAGCAACGCCAGAACCGAGCCGTGTCTGCAACCTACACTATAGCTCATGGCAACACCGGATTCTTAACCCACTGAGCGAGGCCAGGGATTGAACCTGCAACCTCATGGTTACTAGTGGGATTCATTTTCACTGCGCCACAATGGGAAATCCAGCCTGCTTTAATTGAGTTGTAAAAGTGCTGAGAAATGCATGGGGCATCAGGCAAATGGGAACTCTAGGGTGTCTCTGATTTCAGAAGGATTGTGATTGTGCAGGCAGGTCATGACTCACCAGGGACTTACTCTCCAGTAAGAGATCAGCTTTGTATCTCCTGATACCCAACAAGGACCAACGATAAAGGCTTTTTTTAGTTTATCCTGCATTTTGACCTCCTTAAGCTTTGCCTCACAGCCTTGACAGTAAGAAATAAGAACTGAAACAGGCAAGAAGATTCCAAGATACCCAGGAGCATCTCTCTAAAAATCATTCCTCTACCCGCTTCCCAGGTGGTCTTCCTGGGGCCAGAGGGAGCCCCCTGGAGAAAGGAGGGTCAATATTCAGGCTGTGATCCCTTATTAGCATCCCAGTAACAGCTGCACTGGTGCCTCCACTCAGCTCTGAAATGGCACAGGTCTAAATAGGAGATTAGTAAGGGAAGCTGGCTCTTCGGAGAATACGACTGGGGGAGAATAAGGTAAGAGCAGGCAGAACTGGGCTGAAAAGCTGCTCCTGAAAGGCTTTTCTCAGTGGTAGATCTGAGTGCTTCTCTCATAATTAAACACTTTAGCAGCTAATTGACTTCAGCAATTTAAAAAAAAAAAAAGACTGGATTCAATTTCCACTCCCTTAAAATGCAATCTAGACAATTTATGAAAAACAACCAAATTTACTGCAGAGATGAATAGACTTTTTCTTGCCATAACCCTCCTTAAAAGCACTTGGAGAGGTAAAAATAGTCTTAAATCAAATGGAACGCCATACTTAATAAAATGGAAGTTGGCATAATTAATTCAGGGGCTCCCCTGTTATCATAAGGGGCAAATAAAGAGAGTTGTCTCTACCTGTTACGTTTCGTCCTGGATGAATGCACTTAAAATGGTCCATTATATTTTTTTTAAAAAATGGTCCATTATGAAATAAGGAAGGATAAAGCTGCGAAAGAGAGGTCCAGACTCCGTGTTGAGCCTTCTGCTATTCAGAAAATGCACGGACTTTGCAGGAAGCACAATCCTTGAAAAAAATGAGGTTGAGAATAACAGCCTCTGGTTGGAGTGAAGAGACACAGGCAACCAGTGCCTGAAAAAGTCCAGTGTAAAGCTAAGATGGAAGTTTCTAGAAGAGAGCTTAGGAGCGTAATAGAAACAGGAGAAACAGGCACTGAAGGGAATGGTGAGGGGCAAGGAGCCCCCCCACCCCCCCAGCAAGAATCCCTGTGTATCAGTGGAAATGAACACGCATGCACACAGCACACCTGTAATACTAAGACAGGCACAATCACATACACATAGAGCCACACACACACACACATACACACACGCGCAGAGACACACCCAACCCACACCAAGACACAAACACACAGGCACATGCACACACGCAGGTGCACAGACACAAATATCAACACATACCTCACACACAACACCCACGTAGACACAGACACATCCACCCACACAGACACAGAATAGACCAAAACACACGTTCAAATACACACACCTATACACACCCACATGCCAGCACAACCATATGACAATCCACTAAAGACAGGACGGAGTGGCTTGCAAGCCCAGGTCTGGCATCAAGGTCATCTCTTAAGGTGACTGGGAAAACTTGGTTAAAAAAAAAAAAGCAGGGAGTTTCTGTTATGGCGCAGCAGAAGCAATCCGACTAGTAACCATCAAGTTGCAGGTTCAGTCCTTGGCCTCACGCAGTGAATTAAGGATCCAGCGTTGCCATGAGCTGTGGTGTAGGTTGCAGATGCAGCTTGGATCCTGCATGGCTGTGGCTATCGTGTAGGCCAGCAGCTGTAGCTCCAATTTGACCCCTAGCCTGGGAACCTCCTGGCCTGGCACATAGTAGGTCGTCAGCGTACGTTGCACAAAGTAGTCTAGAGTTTAAGCATAGAATCTAAAACCAGGAAGCTGAAGCTTCTGGATCCTGACCCCTCCCAGATCTTCCCATGTGGAGAGTGTGGTGGTGCCCTTCTGAGCTGACTGCACCTCACCCCAGAGATTCTGCAGGCAGGGTCAGCGTGGTCTCAGGAGCAGGCATTGGATTTCATGCCTTCCTTCTGCCGATGTGGACAAAAGGAGTGGCTGAGGCCATGACCCATCTGCCTTTTGCATCTCAGCTCCATGCTTCCCCACTTGGCATTCTCGGGAGCGTTGCTCAGGCTCTCTGTGGCTCTGTCTCCTTGTCTGGGATGTGAGAGTTTTAGTTTTAGATGAAATGAATGTCTCAGGGGGAAACTCCTGCTCCCGAGGGAAGATCTTCCCCCAAAACCTGCTCCACCCCCGTCCTCTCTGCCGCAGTTTATGGCAACTCCATCCTCCCAATGGATTTCCCATTCTCAGGTCCGTGCCGCCTGTGTGACAATCCTGCTGGCCCTGCCTTCACGGCCGGTCTAGAATCCCCTTTATCCTCCCCACTCTCCTCCGCCCTCTCTCACCTGGACTCCTACAGCAGCCTCCAGCCTGGTCCCCCAACTTCTGTCCTGGCCCCCGTTCAGTGAGTTCCTAATTCATCCACCAGAGTGATGATTTACATCGTCAGGGCATCCCTGTTTCACCCAGAGTAAGACAGACACTTTGACGCTGCCCCCAAGGCTCGCATGATCTGCCCCCGGGACTCGGGTCTCACCCAGCCTCCTCCTCTCTGCTCCTGGAACATGGCTGACTAGCGACTACCCGGGTGCATTGCAGGAGACGCTCTCTCTGCCCGGCATGCTCTTCCCCAGACACCAGAAACCAATTCCTTCCTCCCTTTCAGGTCTTTGCCATAAAAGCATCTTCTTCCAGATCCCGGCTTTGGCCACCTTCCTCTTTACAACCATCTTCCCAACTCCGATCCTGGCTTTTCCTTTGTCCATAGCAATGTCACCTTCTGATCTATGACATAAATTCACTGAGGCGCGATGTAAATCTTTGCCTTTCGTGTCCGCCAGCATATCCCAAGCACTTAGAGCAGCAATGCCTGACCCCTAGCAAACACCAAGTCACGACTGGTTCAACAGATGAGTGATTGGACCACAGAGCAGATCACCGCACTCAGCGTGGGAGATAGAGTGTCAGAAAGAACAAGCCAGAAACCCAACACGTCCCCCACGAGACCCTCTTTCTCTATTTTTAAGAAGCTCGGTCGTTGTGGTTGAGGTTTTTTTTTTTTTTTTTCCCGTTTTAGGGGCTTGCCCAAGGTGCTCAATAAGTAACAGAACAAGAAGTCAGCACCAGGACTTGAACTCCAGACCCGGCGCCCCAACACTTGAGCCACGTGAGAAGGGTTAAAGGGTCGTGCGGAGGCTCCGTCAACCACCCAATGCCGCAGAAAAAACACCGCTGTTGTTAAAAGATGCACCTTGCTCTGAATCCCCACAAGGTTAACCGGATAAGCAAGCGCAGTTTCAAATGGGGCCAAAATCAAAGGCAAGGATCCAAAATCAGTTAAAAGCATTCGCAGGAACATTGAAATAAATCATTCACCCGTCCGTCCCCCTCCATTTTTCATACGTGTCAGAGCCACAAGATGCATTGTTTAAAAATTCATTATAAGGTCAAAGAAGAAGAAAAACCTCAATCCGGGAAACAGGAGAGGCCTCTGTTTTACTCTCAGTGTGGGTTATTTTTTTTACAAAATACGCTGGGTGGGAGAGTCCTAGGCTGCAGGGGGCAATTGCCTAGGGGTTCACTCATCCATCAGGAAGGGCCCGGTCTCGCTCTCTCTTTTTTTTTAAATTGAAGTCGAGTTGATTTACAATGTTGTGTTAGTTTCAGGTGTACAGCAAAGTGTATACTCAGATATATATTCTTTTTCAGATTCTTTTCCATTTTCGGTTATTGTAAAATATCGAGTGCATTTCCCTGGGCTATACCCTAGAACCTCATTGTTCACCTATTTTGTGTATAGTAGAGTGTTATTCCCTAATTCCTAATGCTTTTCTTGTCTCGTTTCTAATTTATTTTTATTAAAGTATAGTTGATTCACAATGTTGTGCCGATTTCTGCCGTACGGTAAAATGACCCAGTCATATATATATGTATATATGCATTCTTTCCTTGTATTATCTTCCATCAGGGTCTATCCCAAGAGGCTGGATATAGCTCCCTGTGCTGTATAGCAGGACCTCATGGCTTAACCATTCTAAATAATTTGCATCTGCTAACCCCAAACTCTGAGTCCATCCCACTCCCTCCCCCTCCCCCTTGGCAACCACAAGCCTGTTCTCGGGTCTGTGAGTCTGTTTCTGTTTTGTGGAGAGCTTCATCTGTACCTCCTTCCTGACTGCACCACATTTGCAAAGATATCCCTCCCTCCGGGGAGTAGATTTACCATAAGAGACTAAGGCAGGCTCTTGCTGAGCAGGGGCTGGGGCCAGTTAAGAATCTAGAGAATCGCAACTGCAGCCTGTCTAGCCTGGTGGGGAGGGAAGAAGCCCATCTCGCTCCCAGCCACGGACTCCATAAATTCTCATTACAGGTGTCTGGGACCAGGTGGTCAGCCACGGCTAATGGCCTCCAACAGGGTCAATGGACAGCAGCACAGCCAGCCTGGGGGCTCAGGAACTGCCTTTGGCCATTTCAAAGCTATCGCCACATTCCCAAAAGCAAGACTCCCTTCCCGGGGCGGCAGACACACCCTGGATCCACACAGGTTGGCAACCTTTCTTAAGCAGAGACGAAGGGAGGCGTCCGGCCAAGCTCTGACACTCCTAGGCATTTTCTAAAGGTGTCTGTCCTCTGTCGGCTCTGCAGAGCTGCTGGACACCCACCCGTTCAATGAGGGAGGCGCCTCGTGGAAGCAAGGGGGTTCGCCGTGACAGGATACCCTCCACGCCAGGGAATTCTGGCTGCTGGGCTCCTCTGGGTCAAAGGGGATTAGGACACCATGTCCAGATTTAGACGTGAGCGGTAAAAACTTTAGATCAAGACCATCTGTGCAGGACTCTATGATAGGACATCTCACTCGCCCCAAGGCCAGACAATCTCCCAGGGGTCTGAACAGACAAACCCATACTTCAAAAGGAGCTCAAGGAGTTCCCGCTGTAGCCTAGGGGTCAACTCAGTGGGTTAAGCCGCACTCAGGGCATATGGAAGTTCCCAGGCTAGGAGTCAATTTGAAACTACAGCTTCCAGGCCACAGCACAGCCACAGCAACGCAGTATCTAGTATCCATGAGGACATGGGTTCGATCCCCGGCCCCACTTAGTGGGTTAAGGATCCAGCGTTAACTAGAAATGCCCTCAGAAGCCTTTCAATGGCCGCACCAGCAGCATATGGAAGTTCCTGGGCCAAGAATTGAATCCAAGCCATAGCTGCAACCGACGCCCCAGCTGCCACAATGCCAATCCTTTAACCCACTGCACTGGGCTGGGAATCAATCCCCCACCTCCACAGCAACCCAAGCCACTGCAGTTGGCCTCTTAACCCACTGCACCACAGCAGACACTCCAGAAGCCATTTTTAGATTGAGGTGGTATTGGAGTGTCTGCTGTGGTGCAGTGGGTTAAGGATCTGGCATTGCCACAGCTGTGACGTACGTAGTGGCAGCTGCAGCTCGGATTTGAACCCTGGCCTAGGAACTTCCATATGCCATGAGTGCAGCAAAAACAAGAGAGAGAGAGAGAGATTGAGGTGGTATTGTATATCGATCGGACAGTGAAGCCCTGAAATTCTGTTTCAATGACTCCAAGTGTGAAATAAGATGAAAAAGGATCTTGGAAACAGAGGAGGCTTTTCAAATGAGCTAGTCCTCACTGGGAAAAATTACATGTGAAATTGGCTGAGCGAGGGACTCAGATTTCAGAAAGAAGTTGCCACAAGCCGGACTATAGGTTTTCCATCAACGGAGCTAATATGGGGACACTTTGGATCACCAAGGCTGATCCCTCTTCCAGAAATGGTTTAACTTGGATTTTTCAGAACATCTTGATTAAACACCTCATCCTTTTCTCTTGCCTCTGTATAAGCACCTACCAGATTGACCAATGGTCTATATTATTCTTTCCTCCAAGGTCCCTCCATGACTTGTACAGATTAAAAGGGGAAATGTATCCAGCACGATGGTGAGACAGTGAGCCTGAGACCAGAGAGACCTGCATTCAGACTCCAGCCCCAGTTCCCGCCGCCTGGGTCAAACTTGCTGGGCCCTCATTTCCTCCTCAGTAAAATGGAGATGCTAAGGGCCACGTCTCCTCAAGGTGACACTACGATGAAATAAAAGCATGTAAGGAAGCATTGACCACAGCACCTGACCCAGCAAATGCTAAATAAATATTAACATTTGCATAAAGAGCACGGCCTGCAGGGTGTTTGTTGGTTGTTTGTTTGCTTTTTACAGCCGCACTCAGGGCATATGGAAGTTCCCAGGCTAGGAGTCAATTTGAAACTACAGCTTCCAGGCCACGGCACAGCCACAGCAACGCAGTATCTGAGCCATGTCTGCGACCTACGCCATAGCTTATGGTCAGGGATTGAACCCATGTCCTCAAGGATGCTAGTCAGATTCGTTCCTGCTGAGCCACAACGGGAACACCCTGCCTGCAGCTCCTCAACCTTTATTCACAATCATTATTGGAGAGGAGTGTTTACGGATTAATTGGATTCTCTGGCTAAGTGGACATCCAGGGCTATTAACGCTGTCTGCTATGGCCAGTGATACTAAAATCTCAGCCTTTACATCATCACAGGTCCAAAGTAGGTCAGCTGGCCCCTTTGGGTCGCCTCCAAGTGGTGACTCAGAGCTGCAGGCGTCTTCTGTCTTGTGAGAGTTTCCTCTTGATACCTGGCCTTGGAGGCTGCCCAGAAGGAGAAGGGCAGAATGGACCACACAGCTGGGGCCGAAAGGGCTGCACATCACTCAGCCCATTGGCTGGAACGCAGTCATGTGACCCTGATCAAATGCGAGGGGCGCTGGGAAACGGACACGCCCATGTGAACAGGGAGAGGCATGGAAGTAGCAGTTCCCCAGGGAGGTCGGCCAGGGAGGGTCAGATAGAAAGTCCTTTCTGTTCAAGCATGGTCACTTTCCGGTTCTCTTTTTCTTCGTACTCTTGTCTCTTTTGAATGTACTTACCCTTCCTTCGGCTTTAGTAAGCAAAGTCTCCGGAACAGAGTCCGGATGTTTTGAGGACCTCATCCTTCACGACATCCCTGGAGAGGTGTAAAATCTGTGAGGTTTGGGTCTCTGAATATTGACAACAATGTATTCTCTGGGGAAAAAAAATATTAAAACCTTGGTAGAAACGTAGCTTATTTTCTAGACATCAGTTGGTTCATTCGAATGCTCTTTTTGCTCCAATCTAATTTTGACTTAGAGATTTCATTTAGAAATCAGCCTTGGAAATCCTGGCATGGCTCAGCGGTAACGAACCTGAAGACGTGGGTTCAATTCCTGGCCTCCCTCAGTGGGTTAAGGATCCGGCATTGCCCTGAGCTGTGGTGTAGATCACAAACACAGCTCAGATCCTGCGTTGTTGTGGTTGTGGCGTAGGCCTGCAGCTATAGCTCTGATTTGACCCCTAGCCTGGGAACTTCCATGTGCCACAGGTGCAGCCCTAAAAAGACAAAAAAAAAAAAGAAAGAAAGAAAAGAAAATCAATCAGTCTTATCAGGAACTCATTTTGCAGAAATTCGCTGGTGGCTTAGAAGTTAAGGATTTGATGTGGTCTCTGCTGTGGCAAGGGTTGGATCCCTAGCCGGGGAACTTGCCCATGCCGTGGGTGTGGCCAAAAAAAAAAAAGAAGAATGTGAGGACTCCTTTTGCTTTCCAGAAAGCTCAGCAGGAGACCAGGTGTCCACAAAGTACTAGTTACGTGTGTACTCCTGGAACACACGTGTGTTTGGTGGCTAGCACACCTGGACAAGTGCCAGAATATCTGTGTGATCAGTTAGAACGCAGCTTTCTGAACACCACCTCTAGTGACTGGGTATGGGGCTGACAACCAAAAAGAAAAAAACGCACAACCTAAAAGCTGAGATTTATGTTTTATTCAGGACTTTGAGCCCAGGACGTAGCATCCCAGGAATGCTGAGAAAACCCTGAAAAGGAGAGGGGCTACCCAGGGTATTAGAGGAGTTTTCGCAACAAAAGACCAGGTAGTTGGAACATCAAATTCATTAAAATCAGATATCCAATCACGTCTATGTGGAATCGAAAATTTGGCACAAATGATCCGACAGGGAGAGCAGACGTGTGGTTGCCAGAGCGGAGGGGGGAAGAAGTGGGATGGACAGGGAGTTTGGGGTTCGTAGCTGCAAACTATTCCATTTAGAATGGGTAGGCAATGGGGTCCTGCCGTACAGCACAGGGAACTATGTCCAAACTCTTGGGGAAGACCATGATGGAAGGTGGTCTGAGAAGAAGAACGTACGTGCGTGTATGACCGGGTCGCGATGCTGTGTGGCAGAGATGGACACAACACTGTAAATCAACCGCACTCCAACAAAACTGAGTGAATAGATAATAGATACATACAATCAGATGTTTAGACTTAAGGACTTTGCACTTTTCTTCATATGGGAAGATGCCAGCATCAGGGCTCACTGAAATTGATAGGATGGAGGACAGGTGCACAGGTGGTGGCAGAAGTCCCAGTAAGGGACCATAGCGAGCGAGGGAAACCCAGGGGACTCTGGGAGACCACTGTGGGTTCCCAAAGGCTCAGAAAAGCCATCGGAAACGAGGCAGGCTTGCTTGACTCCTGGAGGCGTGAGATGCGCCTCAGGTCACGGGGTGCGGCTGGGGTGCGGCCGCCATTCAGGTTCAGACCCAGGGCAGGAGTTTGAGGACCAGCCTTCTGCTGATTTGAATAAGCACCCTGACCGTCCTCGTTTAACCTTATGGGGTCAAATACTCTCTTACCGGATACCAAGGAGGAGCCGCTGCTGAAGAAAGAGGAAGAGGAGGTGCTTTCTGACCCCCACACCCCTTGGAGGCTAAAACTGTAGCTCCCCTGATCCTCGGGCAGAGCCTCCGTGCCTGCCCACTTGCATCTCTCACAAGCGACCTGTCTTGACAAATCATTTTCTTGCCTCTCACTTTGTCTCTCGCTGAATTCCTTCTGCACAGAGGCACAAAGAACCTGAACTTCAGTGAGTCCAGACACCAGGTGAGTGATTCTAATTTAAACACCGTGGGTTCAAGTCCCAACCTGGGTTCTGGCTGGCTTCAAGTCATCAGTGCTGTCAGTTTCAAAATCATTCCTCTGATATGCACCTCAGCTACCCTGGGCCATTATCGTGTGTTTTCTCATCCTGTGTTTCATCAGGTACACAGTTGAGGGGACTGCAGCAGCTGGGGGCCTGACAGCAGGCAGCCCGAGCGTCTCCATCCTGAATCCCTCAGGGCTCCCTGACCTCCGGGGGCTGTAATGTGAGGGCTGCACTCTGCTTTGTGTACTGATATGGCAGCAATATTTTCATTCTCAGGGCCATGGTAACTACGGGGCTCAGCAAAGTTGGAAAATCCACACTGCGGTAGGAAGAAACAGCCTTTGGGAATTAGGAAATCCTGGATTCTGATCTCTTTCTGTGGAGGTCCTTAAGGCTCCTGAGGCTCAGTTTTCCCATCCATACAATGGAGGCGATACCTCCCCGTAAGTTATTGGATTAAGACAATGAACCTAGAACAAAGTTCAGAGTCAGCACATGGCAGGGCAGCAATCGCAGGTGACTCCTGTCATTGCGGGTGATCTCCAAACACTGCAAAGGTCCATTGAAAAGCAAGGTTCCAGCCTGGAAAACAAGGACGATAAAGTTGGTTTGCTTTTAGCCGGAAGAATTTCCCAAATGTCTGCCATGACAGGGAACCTAGACACACAGCAGTCTCTGGTTTCATCTCTAAATGCCTGTAGGGAAAACCATGAACCAACTACAGGAAGCTGGTGCGGTGCAGCTGAGAATGGACCTCTCAAAGCCAAGCGAGCACCTGCCTGGAGAGCCCAGTGGATCGAAAAAAGTGGCTCCAACAAACCCAAACCAGGCCCTCCAGGGGTGCAGGGGGTCCAGGGAAGGGGGTGGGAGGAGGAGCAATTTCCCCCTCGCCCTGGGTTGGCTCTGGGGGAATTTCCCCAACAGGTGGGGCATCAGCAGCGGAAGAGACGAGGGAGGGGGAGGCAGCCTCATCGAGGCAGCTCTCTAAGCCACCCATTCTTCCTTTTTAAGGGGCGGGGTGGGGGAGGGGAAACAGGGAGGGGGAGGGAGGGAGAAAGGCCAGGAAAACAAAACCCAAACAAAAGCCTCTCTTAGGTGAGAGCCAGCCCGTGCTACAGGAAAACCATTGTTTTATCTTCTTTTTTCACTGCTACCTTCTATTTTTGGAAAGTGGATGCATGCCTTTCCCTCTTGAAATAAATGTATTTAGCTGAAAAGCCTAGGCCGTTTAAAGAATAATTATGATCATAGGACACAAGCAGTAAGAGGACAGAAAAAAAAAACAAAAAAAGGAAGAAATGACTGGGCCTTGGGCTGGGCTGCCCCCTCCCACATCCCTCACCTGGAGATGAGGAGAGCAGGTCCGACCCATCTGAAGCCCAGACACCCGTGGCTCCTCCTCTGACACTCCCCCACCCCCATGCCTTATATCTCGGGGTGCAAACATTCCTCTGAGTGTGAACCCCAACATTCGTTCTCTCCCACTGACGCTGGCGGACATGGCCCTTTCATCCCACCCAAGCGGTGAGGTCGGAGACTCAGGTTTGGGTTTTGCGGGAGATGATGGAGCTGAGTGAGATCAGCCTGGTTGGCCAGAGACCTGCAGGGAAGCTGGGCCAGCGCTGCAGCCGGTGATAAAGCACCCTCTGCTTCCCTTTCCTCCCCTAGGCCCCCAGGCATCTCCCTCGGGGCTTGGCCAGGAGGAGGGGGCTAGGCTGAAGCAGAAGGTGGGGTCTGGACTCTGCAAACTACATGTGGTCCTAATAGCTATATATCCATCATCCACTCAGTGGTGAGCCCCAAGGTACATACGTGTGTGTGTCTGTGTGTGTGTGTGTGTGTAGGTTAAACAGGTCCAAATGCGGAGTTCCCATTGTGGCTCAGTGGAAATGAATCTAACTAGGAACAATGAGGTTGCATGTTCGATCCCTGGCCTCGCTCAGTGGGTTAAGGATCCGGCGTCACCTTGAGCTGTGGTGTAGGTCGCAGATGCGCCCGGGATCCTGCGTTACTGTGGCTGTGGTGCAGGCCAGTGGCTACAGCTCCCTAGCCTGGAAACCTCCATACGCGTCAGCTGCGGTCCTAAAAAGATTTTTTTAAAAAAGAAAAAAAGAGGGGTCCAAATGCTCCAAAGTATGTTCCGTGGCCTTGGGTGCCGTGAACAGGTTCTGCTGGGCCAGGAAATTGACCAGGCAGGCAGAAGAAATTTGAACACACCTCCGCCATCTGCCAAGATTTCTTTCACCAGCAGAGTGAGCAGATCCATCAGCTCTGACATCCTCGCTTCCCTGCTCACCCTAACGTGGGGTTCATCAGAAGCAGAGGGCACTAACTGGGCCAGGAGTGTCATTCACAGGATGCCCACCCCCCCAGAATCATTCTTCCCAACAGCCTCTCCCTTCTCGGAAGCCCCGAGGTGGAAGCTCCTTTTGAAGGCAGCAAAATCACCCAATGATCTTATGGGGTTTTTTCCCTCTTTAACTTTATAATGGGTAGGAATGTCATAGGTGCACGTTAATAATAAAAAATGTATCTCAAGCTTGGGAAAAGGAAATATGACACCCGCTGGCTTTGCTGATATCCAGCTGGAGAATTTTCTTAGTCTGCCTGAGCATCAGACTCTCTGGGGAACGTAGTTTTCTTTCCCGAACGATGTGTGATGGCCAGGAGCCCAGACATTCTGCAGCCCAGTAAGGTCAGGGGGTTTTACCTGTAGAAACTGGCAAGGAATAGTGGGTTTTTAGCTCAGTGGAGAAGATGGCCCCAAAGGTTATGCTTTGATGGCCCTTCCCAGCCATTGGCAGGTTTTGCATCGAACTTAGCAAGGTCGTTTCAGCTTGCCTTTCCCACTTGACTTATAAACTCCTGTGCCTGACATACTCTTCAAATCAGCTCCTTCTAACTCCTGCTGGCTCATTAATTCATTCATTACTGAATTAAATTAAACTTGAACGCAGTCTCCCCGTCTATTTGTATAAGAATTTTGTTTTAAACAGCAAACAATTGATATGGACCATTACTTGTAAGATAGAATGAGCAACATAATAAAAACCAAAACAATGGGAGTTCCCATTGTGGCTCCATGAGTTAAGGACCCAACATAACTTATAGATGTGGCTCAGATCCAGTGTTGCTGCGGCTGTGGCATTGGTCTCAGGTGTAGCTCCCATTCGACCCCTAGTCCAGGAAGATCCATATGCTACAGGTGTGGCCATAAAATTTTTTAATAATAATAATAATCAAAAATGAGCATTTATTAAGCATACACTCTCTAGCAGGCAACGTGCTAGGGGCTTCTTAAGTATCATCTACTTTAATCTTCATAAAAGCCCTATAACATGGGTAATATAATTATGCCCATTTATAGATAGAAACAAAAAAAAGAAGTAACTGGCCCAAGGTCACGTCTCCAGAGGAGACGAGACTGACTAGGACTCAAAACCAGACAGTATGAATCCCTCTGGAAAGAAAAAAAAAAATCAAAGACACACTTAACATGATACATGTAAGGAAATCCCCTATCCCGTGAGTTTTGAGCAAACTTGACAAGAAGCAGAAGGGACATGGGTCAGAGGGACTCCAAAGCATCAAGAATGAGCAGCAGCTGAGATGCGGGTACCAGTCTGGCCTAACGGATGGCTTAGGATCAGTTTCGGGGACTAGCCTTCCCCTGCTCTGATGGGGTGGGAGGCATTTTCTCCATTGGGAAAATCCCATGTCCAGGGCCTTCCTGGGTGTGTGGGTTTCAGGTACCAACTCCCTTTATCCATTCCACCATCTTCCTGGCTGGAAAAGCAAAAACTACATTTCCCAGAAAACCTTGCTGCTTGAGTTCAGGGTATGATGTGGATTCTGCCAATCAGATGCATTCATGGGGCCTGACTTTCACAACCTGAGCTAAGCGGTGGGTGGGCTGGCCTAGCTCCAAAGGCAGCTTCCTGACCTTCCCTGCTGGCCAGTCCAATTCTGTGGTGTCGCTCTAAAAGTTTCCTAGGAGTTTCCATTGTAGCTCAGCTAAAATGAACCCAACTGTTATCCATGAGGACACAGGTTTGATCCCTGGCCTTGCTCAGTGGGTTAAGGATCCAGGGTTACCACGAGCTGTGGTGTAGGTCACAGATGCATCTTGGATCCCATGTTGCTGTGGCTCTGGCATAGGCCAGCAGCTGCAGCTCCGATTCAACCCCTAGCCTGGGAACTTTTTTAAGGGTGCGGCCCTTAAAAAAAAAAAAAAGAATGTAATGAATCCCTTTATGCTCACACCAACTGGACTAGATCTTTCCTCTTCCACTGAAACCTGAGCCTGAGAGAAATCAGTACCTGTAGTAAACTCTGGGATTGGTTACGTGACCTATGTTTGGCTAAAGGAAACAAAGGCTTTGCTGGTACCCAAGGATGAAGGTGTGGGGAGAGCTCCACGGTGAACAGAGAAAAACAATTACCTTGGGACCTCAGAAATGCAGCATGCATGGCCCAGTGGCCAGGAGGTACGGTGGGCATCACAGCCAGAATTCGTATCAGAATAGGACTTAGCTCACAGGACTCTGATGGTGGTCAGTTGATCATGGTCCCCCTAGGGCTGAAAGAGATGAGCAGCCTGCTGTGGTCCTGCTTGATCTGCCACCTTTCACAAAAAAAGAAAAATCCTCTGGGCCTGGTGAACAGAGGCCTGATGTCACAGTGGTCACAGCCCCTCCAGTTCCCAGTCAGCTCACAGACTCTGAGCCCTTTGAATGAGGAAGAAGCCAGGTTCCCCTGGAGATCATCACTAGGCTGCAGCCTGTATCAGCTAGCTCTTGCTGTGTAACAAACCACTCCAAAACCTACTGGCCTGAACATTCATTGCTGCTCCTGAGCCTTTATGTCAGCTGGAAAGTTCTGCTTGACTAACGAGGCTCAGCTCTTCCTGGCCAGCCTCTCCCACAGTCTGCAGCCTCAGCTGGGCTGGCTCATCTCTGCCCCAGGTGGTCTCCCAGCCTCCAGCGGACTGGCATGGGCTTATTCACAGGGAGGAACAAGGTTCTAAGAAAAAGAACAGAGCCTTGGAACGAGTACCAAATCCTCTACACACTACCTTCTTTCCATCAAAGCAAGTCAAAGGGCACTCAGATTCAAGGAGAAATAGACTCTCCCTCTCAGTGGGAGGAGTTGCAGTCACAAAGGGGTGTGGACATGGGGAAGAATAGCCACTATTTCTGCAGACAACCTCCGGCAGGACTGCAGGTAAGGTGGTTGACCTTCCTCCCAGGCTTCCCCCTCCTCCGGAGACCTGTGGCCACTGCCTGGGGTGCTGCCCACAGGGGAGGGAAGACCCGGACCTTTGGGGCTTTGAGCTGATGGTCATCCCCAAGATCCTCCCTCCACTGTGCCCTCCGTCAGTGGGCACTTGCAGAGGTCAGATCAGGCTGGAGCGTGAGCCCGTGTCATCTCATGGTGAACCCGGTGAGCCCGAGAGGCTATGTGGCTTATAAAGGCACTTCCCAAACATCTAGTTGGAAGGCACAAGCTCTGAGTTGGGCCCAGTCCTGCGCTGGCCCTGACCCGTGAGTGAGTTATGGCAAAGGGGGCAAGGAGACGTCTCTAGAACTACTCTCTTGCCAAAGCAGCCAGTGAAACGACCCTGCCCCCCCAGGGGAGAGTCAGCTTGTCAGCCACTGTCAGAGACCCAGGAGACACTGCCCACATCCCCTGCCGGACCTGCTGGACCCTCGCCAAAGACAGAAGGCTCTTGCATTGGGCCCGAGCATCAGCACAGGCTCACTTGGTTGGTGACTCCAACCAGAACCCCAGCCGCTGATGTGGCTTCTGCACTGGAGCTTGATACTTGGCCGTTGGTCTGGCAGGTGCTTTCCTTCTCCTCAGCCCGACAAAGGCAGCCAGGCCACCCCACTCTCATACATGGAACCATGTCAGTTCTTGGTCACACACAGGCGCCTTCATCTCCCCAGCATCCCACAGGACGCCCTGCTGGTCCACTGCACTGAGGACCCCATGGTGACAGGACCTTGGAGGAAGAAGTCTTGGGCAGAGACCCCGAAACCTTGGCTAAGACCCCAGTGTGCCGGAGGGAGGAGACAAAACTCTGGAAATTCAGGGGGGCCTGATCTGGGGTGTGTTCAGACATCCACTCCAAAGGTGGGAATAAAAAGGTTGATACATCTTTCAGCACATCGCTGAAAAAAGGCACAGACTCACACCTTAAACAAGGAACCCATCCTTCCACCTCCTCTGAGTGAGGCCCAGAGCAAGAGGAGACTCACTGGCCAGTCTTGGCTGCAGCACAAGCAGCTCTGCCCCTTGTCACTTAGGGTCTGGAGATCCAACAGGGCTCCAAGTGTTGGTGGCAGATGGGAGACCATATAGAGAATGACAGTGCCAGTGCCCTGAGTTTTGAATCAAAGTCCCAGCCTCTGCAGCAAACAGTGATTCCTTTGGAGACACGGTTCAGCAGTGGCGGTCAGACCTACTGGAGACTTCAGCCATGGGTCCCTGAGGAGGGCCAAGGGTCCTAGTGTCACAGGATGGGACCCAGCCATGCCCTGGGCCAAGCCAAGCAAGAGTGGTGACTCGAGCTCCAGCACACCTACTGCAGTGGCTCAGCCGCCTCTCCCTCCCCGACCCCCATCCATCACCCCCAGGATGTCCCAGTGACCAGAGACTGAGGAAGAAAGGACTCAAGCCTGGTTGGCAAGCTCTGCACAAAATGCTGGCGCCAGCCACGAGCAGATGCTGCCAAACCAGAGCCCCACGCTGAAGCCAAGTGGAAAAAGGACCCCTTCCCCCGGGGGCAGAACCCCAACAGCACAGCGGATTTCCCTGCAGGTCCTGGAAGAAGAGGTGAGAGCTCATCCGCACAGGGACCACAAGGACTGTTGGGAGGTTTGGTGCCACAGTCATGGCTTGGGAAGGACAAGATAGGAGGAGTTTAGGGGCCGGGCCTCTCGGAACGGCCCAGAGCAAGAGGCCCTCGGGTCGCCCTGCAGAGGAGGCTCTCCATACTCAGATGGACAAACTCACCCATTCTGAGGATGTCGGCAAGCCTCTTTCCCTGGCCACCACATGCAGGCTCCGTGGGCTCAGGGACAGAGAGGTAGGGGCAGGGGTGGGGATTATAACAGGAGCTCAGCGCCCTGCTCTCCCCTCCCCAGGGCAGCTCCAGCTGCCACCCTCCCAGGTGGGGCAGAGATAACTGAGTCCCACGGGAACACACGCCCTAGGAGAGCCAGGTTCTTTCCGTCAAAGTCAGGTAGACCAGTTAGGCTCCCTGGAAGAGCCATTTACCCAGAACGCAGACTGGCTTTCCCTGCTTCTGCCAATCTATGCCATTGCTGACTGCCTTCCGTGGCATCTCACACAGTGTTGCTCCTGGCAGAGGACCTCATTTCACAGACAAAGAAGTGAGGCAACGCCGTGACACATGGCATCCACTGTTCTTACCCTGCCTCCAACACCCAGAGGCAGTCGGCATTCCAGAGGAGTGACGCAGGAGAAAGACCTTACAGGGACTCCGCTGTGGTGCTGGATGGAAGCCAAAGACGTGAGAGGCTGCCTGTGGTCTTTTCCCATGCAGCATGTGCTCTGAGCACCCAAAGATCACAGGATGCTCTTTCTCCCGTAGGCAGCACGCCCAGGTCAGGGAGACAAGGAAGGGATGCACCCAATGACTAATTGCAAAAGTTTACATTTTTGCTTCCCATCTCCCAAACCTTAGGCTTGTTGGGGATACGGCTCGGATCGTCAGTGTGGGGAAATGAGACACATAAACACGGGAGATCTCAACAAGGCTCTTTACTTCTGCAGAAGCGTGCAGGTGCTCATAAAGCAAAGACCCTCCCTGTTGGTCCCTAACGCAGGGGATGGACCTGCCCCCTTCCCATGGGTCAGGTCAGGGAGCACATTCTTCTCAGGTGGCTCATTTGAAACAAATTGTTGCTGGGAGAAGAGGGGAAGAGGAGGGGGGACGCAGGAAGGCGTTTCAGCCAAAACTAGAGCACAATGGAGTCCCCAAGATTTCCTTTGATGGAAAAGATATGATGTTACTTTCCACAGGCTCTGCTGGTTTAGGGACCTAGTGCCCAGAGGAAGACATAACCAGAGGACCCAGCACTGGAGCTAATGAAGTGAAAGTACCTCCTGGCCATTTGAGAATAATTGTGCCTCTGGGTCTGCAGAGAACCCACTGGCTGGAGTAACTGATCTGAGTATCAGTCAAGTAGGGCTGCTCCCCTCATGAGGGATTCGACCCCACAGGATCTTGCAGACTGCTTCCTGTTACTGCAGCATCTTGTGATGCAGTTGGGGAAATCTACAGTAACCTTGCACAGGTAGGACCCCCAAGAGCCCAGAGCCCACCGGGATAAAGCTGTGCATCCATCCTCCAGGTTAGGGCTCCATCCTGCTGAGGTGCTGAGGACAAAGTGGGGAATAAGCAGTGGAAAGACGTTAGGAACACCAACGCTAATTGCATAAACGAGGCATGTGTCTTGGATTTTCTTTTTTCCCCTCCTTTTCCTACCACAGGGCGGTGTGTCGAGGTGGTTGGTTTTAGATTTAAGTGATGGGTGGGGTCTGGGCTCTCCTTTCAGCACTGAGGACAGCTGCCTTTTTTCACGAGGAATGGTTTGCACTGAATTCTGCGGGAGCAACTGGCAGCTGACATTGCAGTTTAGGAATTGAAGTTTGGGAACGAGTGGGATTGCAGGATGTCAACTTCAAAGGATGGACTGTGAGAGGCCTGTACGCTGGCCTGCTGGTGTCTTGCCAGCCTCCTTCTGGGGACCGCCCTTGTCTGCAGAGGCTGGTAAGTAAAACTACACCTCCCAGAATCCCTTGCAGCCCAGGCTCCAGGTGTGGTTTCTACCATCAATGGGATGCATTTCTGCAAGGAGAGACCATGGACCTGAGTTCTGCAGAAAGGTGGGGGAGAGGGGTGGTAACACCCACCTCCCTGGTGCGGCTCGGAGCAGAGACCTCCGTGGTCTCGGAGTCTACAGGTGTGGCAGTGGTGTCCCCATTAGACAGAAAAGACTTCCTGATCACATCTCAAAGCTCAGACAGGAATTTATTTCTTCCATCCTCTCAATGGTTGAAGAAGCAATTTCATACAGTATAATAAATGCCTTCCTGCAAAACGCCTAGAGTATAATCCATTCTCTGCAAGTGGATCTGCTGGATCTGCTGGGGGCTTTCTAGGGTCGCTCACTGTTTAGAAATTGAGGGGTGGAGTTACGGTGGGAGATGATGACGTATTTAAGAGTCGTGGGAAAGGAGGGTGTGGGAACAAAGGCAGATCATCTAACTCCATATCCCTACGTAGCATCCCCTTGTTGGGTTCGCCGCAGATACTTCAGTGGTAAATCATCGGCTTTAACACACACACACACACACACACACACACACACACTGTCTTTTTTTTTTTTTTTTTTTGTCTTTTTGCCTTTTCTAGGGCCACTCCCACAGCATACGGAGGTTCCCAGGCTAGGGGTCCAGTTGGAGCTGTAGCCGCCGGCCTACACCACAGCCACAGCAGCATGGGATCCAAGCCTCGTCTGCAACCTACACCACAGCTCATGGCAACGCCAGATCCTTAACCCACTGAGCGAGGCCAGGGATGGAACCCACCACCTCATGGTTCCTAGTCAGATTTGTTAACCACTGACTGAGCCGTGACGGGGAAGCCTCACACTGTGTCTTTAAAAAAATAAATCTTTGAGTTCTTGAACCACATGTGATGTCAGATTCACCAGCCAGATCAGGGGTTGAGTTGGAAAAGCAGATAAAGTGGGCTTTCTTGCTCTGGGCTCTGCCCCATCCCTACCCCCAGTGCCAACTGCAGTTGCCATAGGACCTGCCTCCCTGAAATAGACCTCACTCTGCACTGAGTTACTGCCCTCTCCACCTCTAGCCCTGCCCGGAGACTCTCCAAGGGCCAGGGAACGGATGGAAGGAAAACACCAGCGCTCGTGGTCCATGACAGAAGCCATCTGACATCCTTCGGAACACAAAGGGCCTAGGGGCCCTTCTCCAGATGAGATGGTCTCCGGATGAGGGATGCTGGTCAAATTAAGGACCTTCTTTGTTAGATAGAAACCCGTCTCGAACTTGTTCAACCCACCCAGGGGACATTCCTAGCTCGTGCAGGTGACCGTCCTGGACACATCTAAGAGGACTCCAACCATGTCATCGGGACTCGGTGTCCCTCCCTACGGTTTAGTTCTGTCCTCCTCCTGCTGGCCTTGGACCCAGCAGGCTCTCTCCTGGAGGCGGTCCCTGACGCCATCCATCTATGTTCTACCAGCTTCAAGGTCGTGGAACAAGATTTTCCCCTCCAAACAATTCTAGCAAAAGTCCTGGGACTGAAGCTTCTTGAGTCAACTTGAGTGGGCATCCAATTCCTTGGGTGAGCCCAAAAGGAAATTCCCTGTGGCTAGGGCTGGATGCCACCTCTACGCCCAGATCAAGGTCATGGGCAGGGAAGGGGTGTCAGGTCCACACGACCCACACGAACCGAGAGTGGAGGGAGGCGGAGACCCCACTAAAAAAAATAAACAGAAGAAGGAGGGCCGAGGCCAGACAAGCAAACCACAGATGTGGCCCTCGCGGGTGCCAGTGGATCAGTGATCCTTCGGAGGGGACTGTGGCAAGCCAGTCCTCAGCCTCTATGAAGCAGGGGCAGGAGACAAGATTCCCAAAGAACAAGCAGGGCTGGTTCTCGGCAGCATCCGCCCAGCCAAGCTCTCCCCCGTGCAGCCCCAGCCCTTTCAGCAGCTGTAGGGAAAACACTTCATTGTTTACGAGACCTGATAACTTTACAGTGTTCAGCTGCTGGAAATGAACACTGCAGAGCCTGCTCAGCTGTTAAAACAGCGTGAAACAAGAGCCGCAGATGGGCTCCCGGCCCCCCAGCAGGAGGGAGAATGAGCCTCGTCCTCCCCAGGCCGAGGCACTTTTCTTGACCTGCTGGGAGGCGAGCCTCCGTCCTGGCCTGTCACCCCAGGAGTGGGGTTGGTGGAGCACGCAGGCACGCCCCCTCTCTCTTCCACCCCATCCTCTTCAAGACTCTCCCTTTATCGTAAAAATCATCACATTGCCAAGTAATAGTGCCTCTGTTGATCACAGCAGGCTTCTATGCCATTTGAAGCTCAGAGAAATCCTATCTGTAGAGGGTGGCAGTGGTGGTAACAGCAATGTATCATGGTCAAGGTCAGGTGCCATGGGTGTGGCAGGTGGTCAGAGTGGTGATATTGGCTGGGGGTTATGATGGTCGAGGGGTGATGGTAATGTGGTGGCAGAGGGAGTTCCCTGGTGGCACTGCAGGCTGAGGAAGCAGTGTTGTCGCTGCTGTGGCACTGGTTCGATTCCTTGCCCGGGAACTTCTGCATGCCATGGGTGAAGCCAACAAGAAGAAAGTATGGTGGCAGAGGTGGGCGATGATGGTGGTGGTGACGATGAAGGTGACAGTGATGTCAGGAGTGTGGTGATGCTGGTGGTGATGACGGTGCAGGCAGTGCCCAGGGCACAGGTGGCAATGGTGGGTGTGGCGCTACTCCCACTTTGCTGATGAAAACTGTGACTTGAGACTTTAAACTCGAAATGTTGTGTTCAGAAGAGATGAAAAGCCTAGCCAGCGAATAGCCAGGTGGGGCTGCTCCAGTGATGAGTAAACCATTTGGCACCACGTGTCATTTTAGCCATGCATTTCCCAGGCTTCCTCGGTGACTGAAATATGCAGGACCAACTGTGTGGTCCTTTGGGGACTTGCTTTTGGAACCCAGACTCCACGCTGTGAGGGAGCTCTGGGCCTCGGAGTCTGCTTCCATGCCCGGACGGGTTGCAAACAGAGCAGTTTGAACCTGATTTTCCGGGATAGCGGAAGCTCCTTGAACACCCTGGAACTGTTTACAAAGGTGGGCCTAAGTGTGTTCCTCTCTCTCATCAGAGCCTCTCTGCTATTTCAAGACATGTGGCTTCAAGGCAGAGGCAAAGGGACGTCTGTGTGAAGCACTCAGAGCAGCGGTCCCTGAAAGGAGGGTGATAAGTGTGGCTTTGGAGGCTGATAGGTCTGAATTCCAAACCCAGCTCCATTATGTAATGGTTGTATGTTGGGGCAAGCACCTCAACTTCCATGAGCCACCATGTCTGTCCGCACAGGGCTGTTGAGGATCATTTTATGCGAAGAATGAACTGCCACTATGTGTCTAGCCCTGTACTAAGTACTCAACACATATCACCTCCTCTGAGCCTTGGCATCAGCCCCAATTTATAAGAAGGTAAAGTGATGGGAACCAGATTCTGTTTTAGGCCAAATGGCAGAGCCAGAAATGAAACCAGGAAAGGCTGATTGCAGAACCCGAGTCTTCAACCACCAAATGAGCCCTGAGACTAGAATGAAGAGGGTGATGATTGTGGTGATGGTGATAATGATGAAGGCATCAGCGATGATGGTGATGATGGCGATAGTGATGGTGGTGATGGTGGTGGTGATGGTGACAGTGATGGTGGCGGTGATAATAGTGATGGTGGTGGTGGTGATGGTTGTGATAGTGATGATGATAGCGATAGTAATGGTGGTGGTGGTGATGGTAGTGAGGGTGGTGATGATGGTGATGATAGTGATAATGATGGTGGTGATGGTGCTGATAGTGATGGTGATGATGGTGGTTGTGGTGATGGTGGTGCTGATAGGGAGGATGGTGATGTGATAGTGATGGTGGTGGTGATAGTGATGATGGTGATAGTGGTGGTGATGATAGTGATAATGATGGTGGTGATGGTGCTGATGGTGATGGTGATGATAGTGAGGGTGGTGATGGTGATGGTTGTGATAATGATGGTGATGATAGTGATAGTGATGGTGGTGGTGGTGGTTGTGATGGTGATAGTGGTGGTGATGATAGTGATAATGATGGTGGTGATGGTGCTGATAGTGATGGTGATGATGGTGGTTGTGGTGATGGTGGTGCTGATAGGGAGGATGGTGATGTGATAGTGATGGTGGTGGTGATAGTGATGATGGTGATAGTGGTGGTGATGATAGTGATAATGATGGTGGTGATGGTGCTGATGGTGATGGTGATGATAGTGAGGGTGGTGATGGTGATGGTTGTGATAATGATGGTGATGATAGTGATAGTGATGGTGGTGGTGGTGGTTGTGGTGGTGATGATAGTGATAATGATGGTGGTGATGGTGCTGATGGTGATGGCGATGATAGGGAGGGTGGTGATGGTGGTGACAATGATAATGACCATGATGGTGAAGCAAGGAGAGGAGGCCGCAAGGACAGGAATGGGCTCGTAGGCCGGGAAGACCAGGAGGAGTTAGAGGAAACGCAGCAGGAGGGCAGAAGGCCAAACCTGGGGCTGAAAGGCACCTCTTCCAACACCAAGGTGGTAAAACAATGAATCTTATTCAATTCTCCCATTTTCCAGATGACCAGACAGAGGCTTAGAAAGAAAAAGCCACCGGTCCGAGGTCACCATCCTGCATCAGTGCACAGGGCCCAGCCCCGCCTCCAAGCTCCTAGTGAGGAGTTAGCCACTCAGCCTCAGAGCCCTGGGCAAGGCGGAGCCCCTCCCCACAGGAGCCGAGTGCCTGCTGGGTACTGGCCATGCGGGCTTCCTTTCATATCTGTTGAACTCCTGTCCACTTATGAGAATGCTCAGCAGAGGTCAGACTCTGGGAGGAGGCCAGGCATGCAGCTGGCAGGGCACCAGTCCTGCCTCTAGGGAAAGCTGGGGTTCCCTGGGGCCCCAAGAAGGCCCTGGCAGCAGGCAGGCCAGCCCTCAGGCAGAGCCTCTCCTGCCAGTTGCAGGAACCGCCTCAGGGAGGCGCAAAGGAGGTCAGACTCCACTCACGCAGAATTGAGCTGGGCCACAGCCATGGTCTGGCTGTGGACCTCACTGGCCGCCCTCCCCACTGGAGGCAGCCCTTGCAGATGCCCTCCCCAGCTGTGGAGAGGTGTCCCCCGGGTGCCAGGAGGCCAGCAGAAGCAGAACTCCAAGTCCGAAGAGAAGCCCCTTGGGCCCTGTGAGTTTTGAGGCTGGGGGTGGACAGAGCTGGAGCTGCTGGCTCCCTAGCCTGGGCCTGTCCGACTGCTCCATCCCTGTGGCCTCCTGGTCGCCAAGCCCTCCACTGTCCTCTATCCAGCCACCATCCTCCCTGCCACTGAGGAAAGCCCGGGACCTCAACAGGGCAAGACTCAGCAGGGGCCTCAGGCCGGGGCACCCGCCTGGGTGTCTGGGAGGAGAGGAGTTGCCGCCACCCCAGCTCCCCTCCCTCCATCCTTTTCCTCGCTGGTCAGGAGGTTGCAGACTGGCTTTCCTGCCTGGCATGAGCCAACAGCGCCACCATCAGCTGCCAGCTGGGAAATCCTCCCTCTGCTCCGCCAAGACCACACTTTGAGGGGAGCTTTGGCACCAAGTTGGTCCTGCCTCACGGGACCACAGACCCCAAAAAGAGAACCTTCCTGAGTGGGTCTCCGGGCCACGCAGGAACCTAGCAGTCAGGCATGCTCAGGTTGAAGCTGCGATGCTGAGGCTGATGACAACAAGGGCACCACGGGCCCAGCAGGGAAGTGGGGCAGACAGATGGGCCAGGACAGGGCAGAGAATAAGGGAAGATGCCGGTGCCAGGCCTGGGCAAAAGGAAGCGTCCCTGGGGGTGCCCAGGTGGGCCGGCACCGCTCAAAGAGAAGGAAGCTTTTAACAACTTCCCACCTCTGCCTTCAGATTGTCCCCTGCAGCCATTCCTGCTGACCTCAGGCCCCCCAGGGGATCAGGGCACCTGTCAGGACAGAGCTAAGTGGACACGGGCCCTTCCAGTAAAGAATCCTGGGTGAACCAGCTCTGAGATGACATGTGACTCAGCCCCCCATGGTGACAAAAGCTGGGTCCTCAAAGAGGCAGTGGTGACAGGAGAGGGGCACCCAGCCCAGGACCTGGCCCATGAAAACACCCAACATGGTCCCACTGAATGATAGGCCTCCATCCCATCCTGCGTGGGGTTGCCTGGGGTCCCTGGGGGCTGGCCCAGCTATGTCCACGAGCAGCCCCAACAGGGATACGAACGGAGAGCCAACAGGCCCACGCTGGCTGAAGGCCGTGATGCGGGCACAGCCAGAGTTCATGGTCAGACCCACCCTGGACAGCAGAATGACCACCTTAGCTGGGTGTGGGGAGTTTCCTGAGTGATGGGAACATCGCTGGTTATTTATTACAAGCCCCGTTCAATCCTACCTGAGTTTATGCTCATGAGGGGACTCTTGGTGGATCTCCAGCAGCTTCAGGATGGGGGCTTGTGACCAGGGAGCCAACTGCAGGATAAGAGGGAATTTTCAGTCCCACCCCTGGACCTCTGGGGAGAGGGGAGGGGTTAGAGGTTGAATCAATCACCAATGGCCAGGAGTTCTCACTGTGGTTCAGTGGGTTAAGACCCAACATAGTCACCGTGAGGATGTGGGTTTGATCCCTGGCCTCACTCAGTGGGTCAAGGATCCAACGTTGCCCCAAGCTGTGGTGTAGGTCACAGATGCAACTCAGATCCTGCCTTGCTATGGCTGTGGTGTAGGCCAGCAGCTGCAGCTCCAGCTCCAGCTCCGATTCAACCCCTAGCCTGGGAACTTCCATATGCTGCAGGTCTGGCCCTAAAAAGAAAAAAAAACTCCAATAGCCAGTGATTTAATCAATCAGCCTATGTGATGGAATCTCCACAAAAACCCTAAGTAATGAGGTTTCCAAGTTGGTGAACACTTGGAGGTGCCGGGAAGGGGGTGGCCTGGGGAAGGCACAGGAAACACCCGCCACACCCCTCTGATTGGCTGTTCCTGGGCTCCATCTTAATTTTTTCTGTCTTTTTTTATTTTTTACTTTTGTCTTGTCTTTTTAGGGTCGCACCTGCAGCATGCGGAGGTTCCCAGGTTAGGGGTCAAACCAGAGCTACAGTTGCCAGCCTACACCACAGCCACAGCAACGCCAGATCCATACTGTGTCAGTGACCTACACCACAGCTCACGGCAACACTGGATCCTCAACTCATTGAGCGAGGCCAGGGATCGAACCTGCAACCTCATGATTCCTAGTCAGGTTTGTTTCCGCTGCGCCACCACAGGAATTCCTGGGCTCCATCTTTTGGGACAAACTGGTAAACTAAGTGAAGCACGTTTCTGAGTTTTGTGAGCTCTCCTGGCAAATTATCCAACCTGAGAAAGGGGTCGTGGGAACGCCCCCCCCGCCATGAGAGGTGGTCGGTCGGAAGTACAGGTGGCTGGAGACCTGGGCCCGGTGTCTGAGGAGGGGCAGTTTGTGGGGCTGAGCCCTTAAGCTGTGGGGTCTGTGCAGACGCCCGGGACGCAGCCTCAGCATCAAATTGAGTTTTTGGACACCCAAGTAGTGCTGAGGAATCAGACAGGAATACGATGATTTCGGGAGGCTGGTGTGCCCATGTCAGCAGCGGCCACTCAATGCCCCCGACCCACGCACAGCTCCCCAGGGCGGGCTGCCAAAGAGCCCCCAAATCGGGGAGAGTCTCCCCGAAAGGACACCTGCACCCTCACCTGGTGTGGCTCTCGATGCTGCTCGCAGCCTGCTTCCCGAACAGCCAATGTCCAAATAGATTCATTCTCCCCAGCGCTGGCACCCAGGCCAGCCGCCATCCCTCTGCTTCAATAGCACAGAGTGGATCTTCAAGGCACACAGTAGGCACCCGACAGGCTTGCTGAATGAACGAATGAGTGAGTGAGTGATTGCTGAGTGAATGCATGCCTGGACTCTGCACACCGGCACCCTCGTTCTGAATACAAGCAGCCCTCGTGACTCTGATTTCTTGACTGGAAACCCAGAGGCACCGCCCCCGCAGGAGGTCTACAGGGCCAGGACTCGGGCCCAGGATGAGTTATTCAGGACATGCCTGCAGGGGTTCTGGGAGTGGTCTGCTGTTACTCAAAGGCCAGCTGAGACCCCATTGGCTACCAGTGTTTCCATGGGCAGCGTCATGGTCGCTCTGACTGCCAGCACACACTTTCCTGGACCAGGAGGTGCCACTGTCGAGGGCCCAACCCACTGCTCTGATACCAGCGGCCTCTCACCACCCACTGAGAACGTCGCTCATCCCCAAGTTCCTGGGCAGGTGCACCCAACACGGAGGATCCGGAATGGCAGTGCCAGAAATTCAGTTTCAGGTGATTTCTGCCAGTGGCACTCAGGAGCCTGCCACACGGCAGCAGTGGGTGGACCTGAGGTTCCAGAGCTTCCCTCCTGGGCTTCTCCTCCCCCCACTACCTCAGCCACTGTCCCCAGGAGAGGGGACACTGGTGCAGTGAGGACAATTTCTGGGCCCAGAGGAGGCGGGGCTGTCACCAAGTGTGTCCATCTCACAAGTGTGTGCAGCTCAAACCCAGAGCCTCCCCAGCCTCCTCATCCAGCCCTCCCCGCCCCATCCATCCTGCACGGACACCGAGCGACTGAAAATTGGCAGCACCCAACTAACTCTGTCCCCCCGCCCCCCAGTTCCTTCCTGGACTTGGCCGATCGTGGATCTGAATGAGCCAATCAGACTTTGCTTTGTTTCCCCCCAAATCGCAGACTCTACCCCTAACCCCCTGCCAGACCCCACAGAAGCCACCCGCTGGGACAGGTGGAGAGAGAAGGGGTATCCCCACACTTGCCCCCCCGTCCACATGCAGACAGGGGTGTGGGGTGGCCTTAGTTCCCCCAGGCGCAAAGGACAGGAAGGTCTTACCCGAAACCCCTGGGCCGTGGCCGTTTTGCTAACCTGACAAAGATTCCGTTCTTGACCACACGCAGCAGGCGCCTCGAGCCCTTTGCGAGCAGGTCTGGACTTTTGACCTTCGGGATCCTCTTCTTTTACCGAGAATCCTGCTGCGTCGGTTCAGCCAAAATCCCCATCCTCCGGATCGGATCAGGGCCCCTCCTGTGCCCGCCCAGGGATGTCTGGCCACTGGCCGCCTTCTGCCAGAACCCCTTCCTCCCCGCTATTTCCTCTTGTGATTGTCCATCCCTCGCCCCCACCCCACTTCCGGGCCGTAAATGCGTCCTTGTCCGTGCTGTGGGCAGAGGGGAGCCCAGCCCTCCTGCTATAATACCCCATTACAGACCCTACGCCTGTCTCGTTACCCCCCCTGAGTAAATCTGCCTTAGCCGTCTTGAACAAGAGTCACTGGGGAAAAAATCCTACCAAATTTTTAGAAAGGAAAAATTGCTCAGGCACTCCGAGCTGAAAGTTACCTTGCAAAGCCTCAAGTTTAACGTGATTTTTTTTCTTTTTACGGCGGTACCCGCGGTGTATGAACGTTCCCAGACCAGGGGTGGAATCAGAGCTTAGCCGCCGGCCTGCACCACAGCCAGAGCAACGGCAGATCTGAGCCCCATCTGCGACCTATGCTGCAGCTCACAGCAACACCTGATCCTTAACCCACTGAGCAAGGCCAGGGATGGAACCTGCATCCTCACAGACACTACGTCGGGTGCTTTACCTGCTGAGCCACAGCGGGAACTCTGGGAAGCGGCAAGTTTAGAAGCCAGAGTCTGCTCCTTCCCACCATGTCCAGCAGTTCACCGTCTCCCCATCAGCCCAGCCCTGAGCCCCTCAGGTCACAAGCTCACAGTGTTGGGGCTGGGGCAGGGGGTCGCCAAGACTGGGAGCCCAGGAGTTCCCGTCGTGGCGCAGTGGTTAACGAATCCGACTAGGAACCATGAGGGGGCGGGTTTGATCCCTGGCCTCACTCAGTGGGTTGAGGATCCAGCGTTGCCGTGAGCTGTGGTGTAGGTTGCAGACACGGCTCGGATCCCACATTGCTGTGGCTCTGGTGTAGGCTGGCAGCCACAGCTCCAACTGGACCCCTAGCCTGAGAACCTCCATGTGCCATGGGTGTGGCCCTAAAAGGACAAAAAAAGACCAAAAAAAAATAAAAAATAAAAGACTGGGAGCCCGTGGGAATTACTGCTCTGTGGGGGCCTCTCTGGGGCAATGCCCACACAGAGGACACACTCAGACCTCACTCGGGGACAAAGGCGCCAGTCCTCCTGGGGATCGCAACTTCCACGAGGCGCAGGAGCCAAGTGCCCCAGGAAAGGACAGATCCCAGAGCAGAGGGACCCACCCTGCAGCAGCGAACACCTGGCCACCTGCTGGTGGAAAGGCCTCAGGGATGGTCCCAGCTTGATTCCTCCCCGGGCAGGGGCACCTCTGCTCCGTGTCATCTCAGAAACCCAGTGGCCCCATCATGTGGGACCTGCGAAGGGATAGGAGACCAGCCTGAGGCACGAGGGCACAGAGGAGGGCGGGGGGCAAGGTGTCAGCCAGCCAGGAATCACCTGACATCTGGGAGATGCCACTCCAAGAGACAGAGGATGCCAGGAGTCCTGGCAGACAGAAGCCAGGAGGGTTTCTGCAGCGACAGAGCTCCCAGGGAGGGAGGCGACCCACAGCCTGGAAAGGCAGCTCAGCAGGTCATGCTGCCCCCAGTCCCCTTGACCCCAGGGTGTTCCAGACACTCAGCTCCCTCTCCAGCCCCAGGCTGACTCCTGACCATGCCTGAGCATCTGGGCCTGGCAAACCCTTGTCCCCTTGGCACCCAGAGCCCAGCATACTCAGGGTCCCTGGTTGTCCCTTTCAAGCAAGTGGGCTGAGCCAGGGGGTCAGGTCCTCCCCTGTTCCTGCTGTATAGCCTTCTCCTCCTAGGCCCATCACCTTTCCTGTCCTGAGCGACCCTCGGTCAGGCTCTGGCCAAGCCCAAGAAAGGAGTAGAGCTGAGGATAGAAAGAGCCACGTGGCTGCTCGGCACCCTGGCCCCGGGTCCCTGTGTCCCCCCAGCGTGGGGTATCCTCCCCCCTCTGAAGGGCCATCCCCACAGCCCTATAAATGAGCTTATTGCCCCCACACCCCTCCAATCGGCCCCATAGCCCCTCCCACCAAGCCCTTTGTTCCTGCTCCCCCCCAACTCCTCCCAAAAATGCCAAAAAGCGGTCATGTCCTATCCCAAGAAATTGAATAGAGTTCCCTGTGCTGTACAGCAGGACCTCATTGCTAATCCATTCTAAATGTCATAGTTTGCATCTACAAGCCCCAGCTCCCCGTGCCTCCCACTCCCTCCCCCTCCCCCTTGGCAACCACCAGTCTGTTCTCTTTGTCTGTGAATCTGTTTCTGTTATGCAGGTAGATTCATGTGGGTCATATTTTAGATTCCACATGCAAGTGATATCATATGGTATTTGCCTTTCTCCTTCTGACTTATCTCACTTAGTGTGAGACTCTCTAGTTGCATCCACGTTGCTACAAGATGGCATTATTTGTTCTTTTTTATGGCTGGGTAGTATTCCATTGTGTATATGTACCACGTCTTCTTAACCCATTCATCTGTCAACAGAACGTTTAGCTTGTTTCCATGTCTTGGCTGTTGTGAATAGTGTCGCAACGAGGTCCTGCACAGGGAACTCTACCCGGTCTCTCGGGATAGAACATGATGGAAGATAATATAAGAAAGGAAATGTACATCTAAATAGATACAGAGAGTGAAACAGATCCTCAAATACACAATAATTAAATGCTTTCTTAAAAACTGTGGCAAAGCAAAGCCTGGCATGCTGTGGGGACAAGGGGCACCTTTCCTGTGCCCTGCGGGGTCCAGAGCTCCTTCTGCTTTGCACAGAACCTCTAAGGCTCCAGAGGTGCCAGTGTGTTGTGAGGCTCCTGCGGTTAAGTCCCCTTATGGGAAGAATCTGTCCCACTCTGTCGGCCACTCAGTAGGGGTCTCTCCCCTCCCCTCCCCTCCCTCCAGCAGCAGCAGGACCGTCCTGACTTTGCAGTATTGCCCAGGGCGGTCACTGCCCTGAGTTCCACGGGGGCTGTTTTAGTGAAAGCAGGGTTTCAAGCACAAACCCCTCTGAGAGCTTGGCCCTGGCGAAGCAAGAAGGTTCTTTGAGCTTTGTTTGATGTCTCATTCCCCACCCCCCGCCCCAAAGCTGCAGCCAAGCTGGCGCCACACCTTCCCAGCACCAGGACTAAAACCGCATAGAAAATCAACTAGCTTCCTCAACGGATGGGCAGGTCTGTGTTCCCCGCAGCCCTCCAGCCTGCCCGCCGGCAGCAGAAGAGGCTCCCTCAGGCTTTGTCTACACTGGCACCAACCAGACACCGTATGGGGAAGGGGTGAGAGCCGTGCCAGGGCAGCAGAGCCCAGAGGCAGGTCTGCCCCCACCCTGCCCGCCAAGCTGAGGGGAAATGGCCTGGAGCCCTGGCCCATCCTTCCCTCGGCCTCATCCCCCTCCTCCCTCCCACGAGCTGTCTGCCCGGAGGACTCAGCACAGGCTTAGGGCTTGGGGTCTCCCTATACCGGGCAGAGCACTGGGGGCCATCACAGCTGAGGTCTCCACCAGCCCCCCAAGAAGTGGGAATGCTGTGGACTTTTATGCTCCCCAAATCCATGTGTTGAAATGCTTGCCCCGGATGTGATGGAATTTGGGAGGGGTGATTAAGTCATGAGATTAAGTCCCACGGGACCCTCATGAATGGGATCCATGCCCTTTTCAAGGGAGCCCAGAGAGCTCCCCCCACTTCTGCCATAGGAGGGCAGAGCCGGAAAACAGCCGTCTAAGAACCAGGAAGCTGGGCCCTCAGACACCCAATCTGCTGGCACCTTGATCATACAGCCCCAGCCTCGGAACCCAAGAAATGAACATCTCTGATTAATAAGCCCCCATCCGTGACATTCTGTCACAGCTGCCCGACGGGCCCAGGGCACAGGGATGGGAGCCACAGACAGCAGCTCTCCACGCCTGTCACTGTGGCCCCTTTCAGGGTCGCCTCACACCCTGGGCTGTGTCCGTCCTCAGTCCAAGGCTTAAATGTGCTTTTCTTTATGAAATGAGGCCACTAGAAGGCGGAGGACTTCTTCCACTGCCCGTACTTGGCAAATAGAAAGCTGGCGATTCTAAACTGAGACCCAGGGATTCTCTGATGTAACAAAAAAAGTCATTGACCCACGAAATCCAAAAGTTACCAGTTTGGGGGGGTGGAAGATCTCACCCACCCAGAGCCCCTCAGTGGTTGACCCCTGGCCTTTGCCTAGTTTCCGAGTTGAATCATCGGCTTCCGAAAAGCAAATTAGGGAGTTCCCTGGAGGCCTAGGACTTGGGGTTGTCCCTGCTGTGGCTCGGGTTCGATCCCTGGCCTGGGAGCCAATTAGCTGAGCAGAACCAGGGTGGGGCCCTTCACATCATTCAAAATGGTCAGGCAAGAAGGCAGCTGGGGAGCTACCGTTGATCGTGTCCACGAGCTGAGCTGGTCTTCGAGCAATGAAAATAAAATTAGAGGAGTTCCCGCTGCGGCTCAGCAGGAGCGAACCCAGCTCGGATTCATGAGGACATGGGTTCAATCCCTGGCTTCGCTCAGGGGGTGAAGGATCCAGCGTTGCCATGAGCTGTGGTGTAGGTCACAGATGTGGCTTGAATCCAGCATTACTGTGGCTGTGGTGGAGGCCGGCAGCTCCAGCTCTGACTGGACCCCTAGCCTGGGAACCTCCATACACCTCGGGTACAGCCCTAAAAGACAAAAAATTTTAAAAACAAAACAAATAAATACATTTTCCAAATTTAGAAAAAACTCTCCTCAGAGGCAAGCCAGACTCAGACACGGTTTCGGGTTACATCTGAGCTGCTAATGTGTCTCGGTGTCCTGCCCAGCCCCCTGGGAATAAGGGATCGATGCCAGTGGCCGGTGGCCGGGCCAGACAAGGCCAGGGGCGCTTAAATCAGGGGATCTGAGTGCTGGGCAGGGGCGATGGGGACGGACAGCCCACAGGGGCAGCTCCAGCCTGGGGAAGGGAGAGGATAGCCTTCCTATCTGCGAGTTCATTTCATTGTCACCAGAATTCAATTTACCTCCTGATGGGGAGGAAACGGCAGGAAAATAGTAAGAACGGCAAGCAGCCAGCACGGAGGGCTGGGAGCCCCTTCCTGGGGAAACGAGCAGCCAGCCTGAGCAGAATGAAGACCTCGCCGGTCCCTCCCAGGCCAGCACCAGCAGGAGAGCCCATCTTCCCCCAGACGAGCCGCTAGGCCTCCCAGATTCCACAGGGGCTGTGTGTTCGTGGGTCCAGCCTGAGAGGTGGGGACACTCCAGGACCCTGGGGACCCTTCCTTGAAATCCCTTCCCTGAATCTTACTCCAGGGCCAAAGGGAGCCCAGCCAGGACCCGCGTGGGCAGGGCGGACCTCAAAGCTCAAAGGGCACCTGTTATCAGGCATCTGGCTGCAAGCAGCCCCTTGACTGAGACCCAGGAACAGCCTCGCCGCAAACCTCTCGAAAGGGCTCGGTAAGCTCAGCGTGCAGTCAGAAACTTCTAGAAGTCTCAGGAGGCCCTGGGGGCCGAGGGCTGGGTCCCCTCCACCCAACATGGGCCTCACTCGGCACAAGCTCCAGTTGAATGTCATCACACAGGACATCGGGGACGGGCCCGGCTGGATCCTGCATCTCCTGAAGCTCATGGCCCCTCTTGCACCCTCGTTGCCTCCCCCGCAGGAAGCCCTGATGATGCAAAACCAGCTTCCTCTGCTCCCAGCGTTCCGTGATTGAAGTGGTTACACATGTGCACACACACGTCCATACACACCTGCACACAGACATACAAACATGTCAGTTAGACACCTCATGGCTTCCTTCAGCCTGACCGTCCCCATCTCAGGGCTGTCTCCCTGTGTGACCTTGGAGAAGGTGTTTGGCCTCTCTGGTGTTTTTTGTTTTTTGGTTTTTTTTGGCTGCACCCATGGCATGCAGAAGTTTTCAGGCCAGGGATTGAACCAGTGACAATGCTGAGTCCTTAACCCACTGTGCCACCAGGGAACTCCTGGCTCTCCATCTTTAGGATGGCTTTGTGGAGGGATTTGGGGCTCATGTCCTCCATGGTCCCTCCGGGGTCTGTGATCTGCCTCAAGGCGCCCTCAGGCTGTCAGAGGAGGAGGTGGCAGAAGGAGGCCCCTGCAAGGAAATCCCAGCCTCCTCGGGAGCCCAGAGGATGGTGGGTGGCTCTGAGTGGAGGAATCCTAGAGAGCATCCTGGAAGAGGTGACATTGAGCAGAACGTAGAAAGGAAGTAGAATTAGACACGTGGGCAGGGGCCAGGCAGGGGCCGGGCAGGGGGAGAGGGTGCAAGCTTGACCCTTCACCCTTCTCCCTCCCTCTCCCACTCCAAGGGCAGTGGGACAGCCCCTGCTGGGCCCAAGTCACGTGACACCGAGGAAACCCTCCCTTCCCTGGGCGTCAGGGGCGGAGAGCTGCCTTCCCCACGGGGTGCCATGAAAACCCAGAGCCAAGATGCAAAAGGCAGACCCTGGTGGGAACGGAGGGGCTGAGCCGAGGCCAGCAGTGACCAGGCTCGGGGCCAGGGTCCTGGCCTCCCTCTCTGGCAAACGACCAGGCCAGCTGGGATCCCCAACGCCACCCCCACCCCCCCCCGCCTCAAGGTTGCTCTTTCTTTGAGGTGTAATTCACACCCATGGCCTTCCATGTCTCACATCTTTCACCAGCGTCACGCTCTCAAGGTCCATCCGTGTTGCCGCCTCATCCCTTTTCTAGGTCAGTGCTTCCTTTCTTTTCTAAGGCGGAGTCATTCGCCAGTGTGTGGATGGACCGAGGTTGCTGATCTCTTGATGGAGCGGGGATGGTCCAAGACGGACGTGATTCTCTTCTTTTTCTTTTTCTTTTTTTTTTATTTTTTTTTTTATTTTTTTTTATTTTTTTATTTTTTTGTCTTGTTGTTGTTGTTGCTATTTCTCGGGCCGCTCCCGCGGCATATGGAGGTTCCCAGGCTAGGGGTTGAATCGGAGCTGCAGCCACCGGCCTACGCCAGAGCCACAGCAACGCGGGATCCGAGCCGCGTCTGCAACCTACATCACAGCTCACGGCAACGCCAGATCATTAACCCACTGAGCAAGGGCAGGGATCGAACCCGCAACCTCATGGTTCCTAGTCGGATTCGTTAACCACTGCGCCACGACGGGAACTCCTTTTTTTTTTATTTTTTAATTAAAGTATGTTCATTTATAATGTTGGGCTAATTTCTGCTGTACAGCAAAGTGACCCAGTCACGCGCACACAAACATACATACATTCTTTTCCTCATTTGTCTTCCATCACGTTCCATCCCAAGAGACTGGATCTGGTCCCCCGTGCTGTACAGCAGGACCTCATGGCTTCTCCATTCTAAATGGAAGAGTTTACATCTATCAACCCCAAACTCCCTGTTCCTCCCGCTTGGCGACCACAAGCCTGTTCTTTATGTCTGGGTTGATTTCTGTTTTATAGTAGGTTCATTTGTGCCATATTTTAGATTCCACAAATAAGGAATATCATATGGTAGTTGTCTTTCTCTTTCTGACTTACTTCACTTAGTATGAGAGTCTCTAGGTCCATCTGTGCTGCTGCAAATGACATCATTCTGTCCTTTTTATGGCTGAGTAGTATTCCATTGTGTATGTGTACCACATCTTCTTAATCCATTCTTCTGTCGAAGGACACTTAGGTTATTTCCATGTCTTGGCTATTACGAATGATGTGACAATGAACTTACAGGTGTGTGTATCTTTTTGAATTATGGTTTTCTCCAGATAGATGCCCAGGAGTGGGATTGCTGGATCATATGATAGCACTATATTTGGTTTCCTGAGCAACCTCCATACTGTTTTCCACAGTGGTTGTACCAATTCACCTTCCCACCAACAGTGCAGGAGGGTTCCCTTTTCTCCGCACCCTCTCCGGCGTTTGTTATTCGTAGACTTATTAATGAGGGCCATTCTGATCACTGTGAGGTGGTACCTTACTGTAGTTTTGATTTGCATTTCTCTAATCATTAGCGATGTTGAGCATTTTTTCATGTGCCTACCGGCCATGTGCATGTCTTCATGGAGACACATCTGTTGAGATTTTCTGCCCATTTTTCGATTAGGCTCTTTTGTTGTTGTGGGGTTGGAAGAGGTGTTTGTATATTTTGGAAGTTAAGCCTTTTTTGGCCGCACGATTCACAGCTCTTTTCCCCCATTCCACAGGTGGTTGTTTTTCATCGTTTCCTTTGCTGTGAAGTATGATGAGGTTCCACTTCAGGATATGACTCTAATGGAGCCACCCCTGTGAAGGTCGAGTAAAGTTCATGGTTTAGTTAGGGCTAAGGAAGGACGGACTCACGGGTGTGCAGAGGGTCTTGGAGGCATGGGCGGAGGGGATGGCCCCTTGTAGGAACAGGTGAGTCTCCCGCACAGAGCGGCAGTGCTAGACTCCAAGGTCATGGCCTCGGGGCAGCTCCAGGCAAGGCTGTGCTGAGTCCGGCAGGAAGGGGGTACGGGTTGAGATTGCTGAGCATGGAGGGGGCTCCCTGCCTAGTCAGTAGCCTCCTGGCCCCCAGCATTGGGGACCTCAACCAGAACAGTGTCCCCTGCCCATCTCCATAGGCAGGACTGCAGGGGGTTGGGGGAGGCCCACCTTGGGGATTCAGGCTGAGAGCTGGATCAATGGGGTACCAGAGGGCCAGAAGCAGGCCACAGGGAACGCACCATCTGACCAGCAGTTTGGATTCCCCAGGGACCTCCTCCAGCTCCAGGGAGCGGTGCTTCACGGGTGGGTCGCTTGACTTCCTTCCTGTGCACAAAGATTCAGGGCTGACAGCCCTGTAAATCCAGCCGCCATATGCCATTGCTCATTAACCGGCATATGTATTTATAAAAAAAAGACCTTTCTAATTAAAGCTGTCACATTAGCGCCTTATGTATCTCACCCAGGCTGAAAGCAGCGAGGCCCTTGACGTCCCATGAAGCCAGCCTTGACGTCCACAGGCTCCCCTCTCCCCCCACCCCAGGTAACAAATCCCTGATGCCCAGACTCGGGGGCATCTCAGCCCCTGAGAAACCACCTTCCCTGCCCCAGACTCCAGGGTCTTCCTGCTGTCAATGGTGAGGGGTTCCTTACACTCTCTCTGTCCCGCAGACCATGGGCCTCCAGCTCCCTGGGCTCCACCCTTCCCTGGTCCAAGACACGCCAGCTTCCCAGCACACAGCTGTGCTGGACGGTGAGCCCCTGGGGGGATGGGGAGTGGGCAAAGCCCCACCATTTCCTCCCCAAGGGACCCCTAGGCCCCTGCCCAATGTCCCCAGAAACCTTGGGTAAAGGAGTTAGCTCATCCTGGCCCTGCCTGGATGGCCCCATTCTGCCTGCACCCACCCATCCTCACCCCTCAAAGCTCAGCACAGGTTCTTCTCCTCTGGGAGGCCCCTCCCACCCCACCCCTGCCCAGTTTCCCACAGCTGGTTCCCACCTGGACCATCTCAGCTCCACGTCAGGGATGCCTTTCACCCACTACTCATGAGCAAGGCAGTGCAGGAGCAGCTCTGCCTCTGCTCCCTCCACCCCAAGCACAGAGCATCCTTGGAGACACAGGAGATCCTGCAGCAGCCCTGGCCGAAACCGGCGTGGCAGGCCCCATCGTCCCCACCAAAGAGCCCGCCCATGACAGGAATCCTCAAAGCCCAGCACCAACAGCAGCCCCACCTACCTGGCCTCCGGGTTCAAGGATGTTTCTAGAAGATTCTAGAAACTCAAGTCTCATGTTGGGACTTGAGGTGGTCAACACAAGATGCCAGTGGTGTCGGGGAGTGACTGTTGGAACTCCACCCTCCCTGGGGCAGGCCCTCAGCCATGGGCTGTGCCACACCCCTCAGCTGGCCCGTAGAGCACACAGTTGGCCCCAGCACAGGCGGCTTGGTGTGAGGCTGGCTTTCGCCAACAGAATGGAGCAGGTGTGACATGAGCTGAGCAATCCCAGCCACCTGGTGGGTTGACTTGCCCTCTGTGCTTCTACCCCTGGAAGCCCTGGTCCCAGAAGCAGGTTCACCTGGAGCCACGTTGACTGTGACCTGCAGCCTAAAGCAGAGCTGCCCCTGTGACCACAGAATTATGAGCAAAAAAGAAACGTTGTTGTTTGGGGGATGTTTGTGTTGCAGCATTGTTGTGGTATGACGCTGCCTGATACACCCCTCTTAGTCCCACCATCTCAGAAGCAACTGAGACAAAGGGAAGTTCAGGCTGATGGGAACCAAGGTCAGGTTTCTACTGAGGAAGGTGAGTATATAGGAAATGGCTCCCGTGAGGGCAACACCAGCTTCCTAACGCCCCCCAGATGTGAGTAGCATTGCTCACCTGTCACAGGTAGAGGTGTGCAGGCCAGAGCACGGGTTCACTGTAGGCTGGCAAGTCCCCAAGACAAAGGGCAGTCGGGACAGGATGAGCTGCCCAGACCCAGGGCTCCTCCCAGACTCTATAGTCAGGGGCTCTGGACACGTTCCCGAGGATCCCCACCTGCACCCCAGAGGACTGGGAAACAGGACCAGCTGCCTGGTTTGCAGGGCCCCCAGCAAAAGGAGAACACGGGGCCCCACGTGACTGTGCAGTCCCAGGCCCACGAGGCCATCCAGGGTGGGGAAGAAGTGTCTCCAGCGCCATCACCACCATCACACACCCAGCCCAGGCTTGACAAGCTCTGGCTGACTTTCTCCTGCACAGAAGGGGCCTCAGAACCACAGGCTCTCAGAGATGGTTCAGCCTCTCGCCGACTGGGTTTCAATCTCTGGACTTGGGAGAGATGGGGCTGACCCTGTCTGCTGGGCCAGTGGCACATCCCAAAGGATAGGGCGAGGAAGTCACCCCACCCCAGCAGGTTCTGGGGACCCGGCTCAGCTCCTCCCTCTCCCCAGAAGGGGCCCCTGGGGTCAGAGGCCAGCTCCCTCCCTGGCATCTCCCCCGACTGCAGCCCCCACATACCGCAGGAGGCTGCTCAGGATCTCACCCAGGATACCCAGAAGTCCCTGTGGGTGGCTCCCTGTCAAAGCCAGCCTCCCTGTCCCAGCTGACAAGTCCAAGGGCCCAGGAGGCTAACCCTTTGCCAGACTCCCAGAGTCGCTGTCCCAGGCATAAGCCACTTCCTTAACAGGTATGCAAGAGTATCTTAGATATATCGCTGAGCGAGTACCTGGAAATCACAGTTTGAATCACATTGCATCTCCACGTGACTCTGGAACTGTCACTCTAACGCTGATCGGTGCGTCTCACGGAAACCTAATTGTCTCTGCAGCTTTAGACGGTCACGCGAATCCACCCTCAGACGCTTCTGGCTCTCAGTGTAGCTCAGGGAGGACCAGGGCTCATCCATATTCCTCAGGAAATATTATTATTCCAGGAAAGTTATTCAGTTAATCTACTTTAATAACCCTGCATAGGGCCCTTCATATACTGTAGTCTTCACAGGATTCATTTCAGAAATATCACCTGTCATCTTCCAACCAACTGAAGGAACAGGGAGGGACCCAGCATGGGCTCTGATGGGGGAGCCCCTTTCGTCAGCTTAACATGCCATAAAGAGCAGTGACGTTGCTCCCCTTGGGGCATAAATCTCCCCAGGTCTAGGGGGGCTTTCAGGGTGCAGGGAGGAAGAGCAGCGAGAGTCATCTGCCGACCCTTGAGGCTGGCGAGAAAGAAGCACACTGCCTTTCCTGGCCAAAGGAGGCCCCTTCTGGGCATCTGTACTTGGGGGACCCCAGCCCCTTCCCACAGGCAGACCGGAACCACCTCTGCCTGACACCCAGGGCACCCCTCGTCAGCACGCTGGCCCGGGGTCTGTAACCGAGGAGTGGGGGCCGGGCTGCGTTCCAGGGCTATGGAGATGGCAAGGTGGGTCTGGGATGGAGGGACGTCAGCTGGCTCCTCGGCCACCCCTAAGGCACAGCTGACACCACTTCCGGGAAGGGCCGCAGCAATCCGCCCACTGGCCCGCAGTGCAACTGCATCCCAGCATCCTCACCCAGCCCTCACCTTCCTGAAGCTCGCCCCCATCTTGCCCCAGAGGCCCCAGCCCACAGCACCTGCAGCAGTAGCACCAGCTCCAGGACTGACCGTCACAGCTGGAGCCCCGTCCCTGCAGGCAACTGGATGGGCCAAGGAGAGGGCCTAGGGCAGCTCCCGTCTCCTGTCTGGCCCAGGCCTCCCTGGGGACACCAACTTCAGATCTCTTCCAGGCCATGCTGCTTCCAGAAATAAATTGTTTCCAGCAGTGTCTGTTTCCAAATCCTCATTGATTTTTGTCTGTTTTCCCAGCTGCCTGTCACAACGGGCTCTTGCGGGTGAGAGATAGGAACCCACCCTGCACTAACCAGCCTCTTCAAAGCGTCCACAGCAGGACCCTGGCCACAGCTCCCGGTGGCTGAGGGGAGGGGCCCATGGGGCACGGTGGGCGGTGGGGGGTGCCTCTCGTTTACTCTCCAGGCGGAGACGCCAAACCTGGGCCCCATGAGACGGGCTGCAGGGTCTGCCGGACTCAGGTCCAAACGCCTCCTCTCACATGACCTTGGATGGACAAAGTCAGGGCCTCAGTATCCACACCTGCCAGCTGCAGCCTCCTGGAGGACAAAACCTGGCTGGCTGTGGTTCAGGGTGGCCTTGGTCCGGGGACTGAGCCCTCCACCTGCCATTCAGGGCGTGGACTTTGCATCCCGGCTCCCCGGAAGGAAGAGGAGCCCTGTCTCAGAGACACATGTGCCCTCCTCCCAACTGGCAGCCCCAACCTGCCCACCCAGCCCCTCCCCCTCTCCTGCCAGGCATAGCACCAAACACCTGACATAGGATCTCCTGAGTCCTGCAGCATCCATGAGGCGGCAGTGCCATCCCCCCATCGTACAGGTGAGAAAGTCGAGGCTCAGAGAGGTGAGGGGTGTGCCGAGGTCACCCGGCTGGTGAGTGATGGATGCTAAAGAGACAGAGCCTTCAGTGACAAAGACAACGCCGTTGACGTTGTGACATGCCCATCAGGGCTGGTTGTCGAGGAGGCTGAGGCAGAGAGGTTTGCCAGTGGCCTGGGCAGGGGGTGGGGAACAAGGACATCGGTCTGCAGGGGCCAGGGTCTCCCTCCCTGCTCCACACTTCAGCCCAGCATACCCGCTGGCCTCAGGGACAGCGGGGGCAGTGGGGAGCACATGCCACCCCGACCCTGGCAAGCAGGTATGAACATCTGTCCCAAGATCTGATTGACAGATCTGTCCTGACCCCTAAGAGGGAGCAAAGTCAGGGTGCCCACAAACCCTACCTGGGCGCCCAGCCACTAGTCCAGAGACTGGCAGTTACACAGGCTGGGAGCTATCGGGAGGGAGTAAGGGGTTTTGAGCTGGTACCACCCACATCCAAGACCCCCAGCGAGGGTCAGAGAGGGCAGTGGAGGCCCTGCACCCCCTCAAGTTCAGGGAATGACCAAGCAGGTCAGCCAGCGCAAGACAGAGAGGCAGAAGCCAGCAAAGCCGTGCAGGACGCAGGATGTGGGGGAATGACCGGTTGGCTCCCTCTTGAGCCCCAAAGCCCAGCTTTGCCGAGACCCAGTGACGGGGTCTGCTGGGACTGGGGGCCGTGGCCAAGCCCTGGTCAGAGCCCCGAGGCCAGGTGGGCGGAGCCTCGTGACCCCAGTCTTCCACTTCCACGGGGTTTTGAACATGGAGTGGCCAGACCAGGACAGGGGAGCAGGCCGTCCCGAGGGCGCGTGGAGCACGGTGGCAGCGCACCAGAGCAGAGCAGGGACAGAAGCACCCAGTAGCCCTGTGCCCCCGGGCTCCAGGCGAGCTGCTTTCAAGGGTCCCCCTGCCCCAGACAGTGGGAAAACATTGCAACATCACCAAGGACCAAGGTGACTCTGAGAAGGCAGCACTGGGGAAGGGAGCTGTCAGCATCCTTGGGGTGGGGGGAGGGGGTGTCAGAGCTGGCTGTTGCCACTTGTACTCTGTTCCCCACCCCTGGGCAAGGCCAGGGCAGGGCCTGCCTGTCTCTCTCTCCCCATCCCTGCTCAGAAGGTGGCTGGGCAAGAAAGGAGAACCTCTACACAAGCTATGTTCAGGTGAAATTGAGACCTAGGCTTCCAGGTGACAGGACGGCAGCCTGAGAAAAAGTCCATCCAATCCTGAGCCTTCAGAACCGGTCCAAGTATCATGAGGCCAGAAAGACCTGATCTTCCTCCTTTGAATGCTGACTACCAGAGCCTTCCCTTCAGCAGGGCAAAAAAAAGAAGAATGCACAGCTTCCTGGGACTGGGAACTAGGAGGTGGGGCTTCCGGATCAGGGCGGCAGTGTATAGTTGTGCAGGTCATGCACTTGCCATGAAAGTTGGCCCTAGAGCTGGGTGGCTGGGAAGGGACGCAGGCCAAGCAAATCCAGGGGAAGTTGGGGTTATGACGAACACCTGGGCTGATTCTCAGCTCATCACCTCCTGGCTGTGTGACCCCTGATCTTGATGAACTTCAGTTTCTCATCTGAAAGGGGGCCTCACAGCAGCTCATGTGCACAGTAGCTGAGGAAACCAAGTGAGATGTCATCGGAAAGGGGCCCGGGGCTCCACCGGGCACAGAGCAGGAGCTCAGCGAATAGTCGTTCTCATCACTACCCTGCCCGGAATTTCCCAGCCTCGTGTATGGAGACAGCTGCCCTACCCCCTTGTCTGCCCCAGCCCCTCCCAGGGTGGGGGGTGGGGGGGGGTCCATGGACCCCCTCCCCGTCTATGCATCATCCCCTGTCTCAGACCCAAATCGCCTCCCCGGCTCAGATGCTTAATCCAAAAGCCATTTCTCTGGGGGCAGGACATCGGGACAAGAGCTGACTTCTGCTCTGCCCACGGCAGGTGCCCAGCTCCTGCCCCTAAAGAAGAGGTAAAGTCTTTGAGGGCCACGCTGGGCTGGGGTGGTCCTCAGGCTGAGTTTAGGTCAAAGGTAAGACCCTGGTCAGGCATTCCAGGCTCCTTGGGTCCCCCACAGCCCAGCAGCCTCAGGGGAAGCCCAGAAGCAGGTGTTTGACTCTCTTCGTTCTGCCCTTGGAGGGTCACTTGGTAAATGAACCCCAAAGCCTTTCAACAAGACGGGGGCTCCATGGGGAAGTGCCACAAGGGAAATCAAACAAGGAGTCCCCGTCGTGGCTCAGAGGTTAATGAACCCAACTAGTATTCATGAGGATGGGGGTTTGATCCCTGGCCTCACTCAGTGGGTTAAGGATCTGGCGTTGCCGTGAGCTGTGGTATAGGTCGCAGACACAGCTTGAATCCCACGTTGCTGCAGCTGCAGCATAGGCCGGCAGCTGCAGCTCCTATTCAACCCCTAGCCTGGGAACTTCCATATGCTGCAAGTTTGGCCCAAAACAGAAATCAAACAAAAGCAGTTTTCCCAGCTCCAATTTGACCCCTGGCCTGGGAATTTCTATATGCTGCAGGGGTGGCTATAAAAAGAGGGGAAAAAAAAAAAACTCTCTAGGATACAGAATTAAACGAGCAAAAAAGAACGTTGCCCCACGTGCAAATTCAAATACACATATTATGCACTAAAATACATAAACATTTTCTAGAAGGATCCAAGAGAAATAGTAGTTTCCTCTGGGACGTGTTACTGGAAGCTGTGGGTGGAGGACAGAACATTTAAATTTTTATTTTATACCTTTTGGTATTGTTTGAATATTTTTACAAAGTGCACATATACCTTAAAAAATAAAAAAGATGTTTTCACAGCGTGAGGTCCTAGAATCTCACGTTTGGCTTCTTTCTTTCCTTGGTCTTGTAATTGACTCTAATTACGGAAAACATTAAGGAGCGTTTTCCATTGTGCCCGCAAACAGTTTCCAACCCACAGGAGAAGGCACGTTTGTTCTTTTCCGGAGACACTAATATTATTAAATCCTGATAAAAGTCAAACAAAATTAAAAATAACTATAAACTATAAAGACGTTTCACTTTTTAAGGAACCCAGTAATCCCTGCAAAGCCTCACAGAAAACCGTAAAATACATGTGTAAGGTTGTTGACTGCACACTTTATTATGGGAAAATTGGGAAGACCTCAATCCCCAGCACAGAGGGAAAGGCTTGGATGTACGGTACGTCTCAGTGAATGAAAGTTCTGGAATGGGGGCCACCCCAAGTACATGGTTTGGGGAGCATGTACAGAGGAGCGGCAGGTTTGGGGGAAGCAGGGGGACAGCAGCCTGAGGCGGTGTTAGAAGATGCCAGAGCCAGGATGTGCGTGGGGAGGTCACAGATGCGGCCACGCTGTTTAGAACCACGGAACCGAGGCGGCCACCAGGACCCAGAGACAGAGGACGAGCCGCAGCCAGAGGCCCCAGTCAAGGTCATCCAGGCTGAGGAGGGGGCAGAGGCTGGAGGAAAAGCAGAGCTCCAGGAGGCCAGGCAGCTGGAGCAAAGAGGACAGAGAGGGGCCGTGGGTCTGGCCTCGTGGCGGCCGTGGGTAAACTTGAAAGCAGGGTCTCCGTGGAGCAGAAGGGGAGCACAGTGGAGCGGGGTCGGGGCGGGGTTCAGGCACTGGCCAGATGTTCTGGACAGAGGGACAGAGAAGGTGGTAGCCAGAGGGGAGAACAGAGAGGGGAAGGGCTTTTCCTGTCAAGATGGGTGATGGAGAATGCCTATGTGTGGAATGTTCCAGAAGAGACAGAAGGGCAGGCGTGAGGCCGTCGGGAGTTTGAGGGGTGGGATGCGGGCTGGGACACCTGGTCCTCTGTCAGGGCAGGTGAGGCGGGGGCCTCATCGCTCGTGGTGGGACCGCAGGAAGGTTCTGGTTTGTGGCTTCTCCTTCCTCCATGAAGACAAAGGCTAAGTGAGCAGCCGACCCTGAGGGCGGGCACTGGGGGGGTGGGGGAGAAAGAGGCAGAGGGCAGCTTTCCAGAAGCCCAAAAGGAGACAGACTGGGACGTGGGAGGGCCGTTTGCCTGTGGCCTCTGTGAGGTTAGGGCCACGAATCCAAGGAGAAACCCAGCTCATGGCTGAGAGCCCGCCGCCCCGTTTCACGTCTGGGAGCAGGAGCCACGGGGCTTCAGGGCCTGGAGGTCACGACGGGAAGAGGCAGCGAGAACCAGAGGCACGTGAAATGGACGGACACAGAGGAGGGAGTGGGGTGAGAACGAGGGCGGCAGCCAGAGGTCGGTGTCCTGGACTGAACCGTGACAACAAATACACCTTCTGAGGCCCTGACCCCCAGACCCGCAGGCGGGAACTCTGTGTGCAGATGGGGTCTCAGAGGCGGGTAAGGAAAATGGGTCCCTAGGGTGGGTCGTAATCCAATAAGCCTCGTGTCCTTCCAAGAAGAGAAAATCGTGCCACAGACACAGAGGTGGCCGGGAAGACACGAGAGCAGCCAGCGTTCAAGAGGGGGCGAGGCCTCCGGAGGTCTTGGACTTCAGCCTCCTGTACGAGGGGAGTATCCATCTCCGCTGTTTAAGCCACATCAGTGGCGCTCGTTAGGACAGGGGACTCACGCAGGTGGGGAGCCAATGCCGGGCCCCGGGGGGCCCTGAGCGTCGGGGTCAGGGTCTGAGTCTCTCCTCCCGACAGCCTGTCTTCTGCCACCACCACCTCCTGCCACTCTCTGTGCAGCCAAGGCAGACACGGACAGGGACCACCATGGATGATGACAACCACACACAGGAGAAGCCACATGCACTCCCCTTGGCCTGGGCGTGTCATTGGGGAGGAGCCGGAATCGGGAACCCGCGGGGTCACAAGAGACATTCGGCTGCTGCGGTTGGAGTCCAACACAGACGGGGGAGACTGGATGGAAAGATCCAAGTTCATGCTTGGTTTGAAAAGGACCAAATAGTTCAAATCCATATTCCTAAAAAGCATTTAAACAAAATATAACAGGGTACTAGGAGGCCACCGCCGGCCTCTTCACCTCCCCTCCCCCAACTGATCGTGGGGCCCAGGGAGGTGGGGGGCACCTGCAGGGACACAGCCACAGCCAAGCACGTCACAGGGTGGAAGGACACTGCTCACAGGGCAGGCATTGCTCTCAGAGCTGTCCGGGGGATGGCAGCAATGCCTGGGGACAGTCCTGCGGCCACCACACTTGACCCCCATGGCCCTGGGCTCCTCCAGTGCATGCATCTGGGCCTCACAAGAGCCCAGGTGTTGGGAGCTTTGAGACCCCACCTCACACAGGAAAAGGGTCTCCCGAGCAGCCAGAGCAGCAGCCACCACCGAGTCAGATTCAGGCTTTGTGGTCCACACCCACTGTCCCAGCCCAGGGGGTGGGCAAGGGAGGATAGGACCACAAGTGAATCGAACCCTCAGCCTCTGCAGGACCCACCTTTGTCTCACCCCCGAGGCTGTAGGCAGGGAGGCCAGGAGCAGCTGTCTTGGTGGCCGTCAGGTTGGTGGCGCAGGTGTTGGTCTAGAGGCGGCAAGATGCAGGGGAGCAGCAGAGGTGGAGGCAGCTGCTCCCAGGCAGAAAGAGCTGGAAGGACAGTCTGGCCTGGGACCCACCCCTCAGCAACCTTGGCCCTTCCCCCCACCTCACACCCGCTCGGGCCGTGTCCCATCCTAGCAGGCTGTTCCGTTCTTTTCCCACAAACATTCCTCCCGCAAAGGAGCCCGACAATTGGGTGTGGTTGTTTCAAGGCTGAATTCTTGGGATGAAATTTATCTTTAGAGCCTAGATTTGCAGGTCAATTTGGGAAGCTGACAGCCGAGATGACAGACACACGGGGCAGACACTGTACCTCTGCACAGCCCAGGTGCTGCAGGAAGCCACCTCCTGGGGGGCGGGGGCGGGCGATGGCCACGGGGGCGTGTCTGCCTGCAGCAAGGGTCACCCTGTCGACAGGGGGTTCTTTCGATTTACACCAGGCCCTCCCTCCCAAGGCCTGGAAGTCTTGATTCATTGGTTATGTGAATATCTAAGATCTGCCCCAACAAATGACCACACACTTGGTGGCTTTAATACCACAGAAATGTGCTCTCCCACAGCTCTGGAGGCCAGACGTCCCAATCGCAGGGGTGGGCAGGTTGTTCCTTCCGGAGGCTCTGAGGGTAGATGGGTCCCAGGCCCCGTCCTAGGCCCCAGTGGCTCCCGGCCATGCTTGGCTCCTTGGCCGGCAGACACACTACTCCAGCTTCTGCCTCCACCATCACCTGACATTCCCTGTGTGTCCTCCTCCGCCTCCTACAGATTTAGGAAGCAGCCTCATCCAACACGATTCCATCTGGATCCTTACTGACATCGGCAAAGACCCCACATCCAAATAAGGCCAGAGTCTGAGGATCTGGGTGGACGGGAATATTCACTCCACTGCAGCGGCCTGAGTATCCCTCCGACCACCCTCTGACTTGCACTTGGCCTTCGGGCACCCCCACGACAGCCTTGGAGGGGCGGGGAGCAGTGGGGGTACACACAGCTGGCTGCCCCGAGGTGGGCCTTCCCTTACACGGAGGGAAGGTCATTCCCTTTGACTCCGCATGGCCCCCCACGACCGGCTCAAACTTGGCGCGGCTTTGGGATCAGGAGAGACGCAGGGGCCCATGTGGCATTGCCAGCAGGTGTGTCCTGATAATAAAGCTTCAACGGTATGTGGGGCTCTGCCCCCTTCACCCGCAGGAAAGGCCTCTGAATTCATTGTTTGTCCCCCAGACTCAAGGGCAGGGTCCCACGTGGGACCAGGGCAACCCCACAGTGCTCAGGCTGAAGCAGGAGATAGATGGGTCCCGGGCTGAGTGGCTGGAACCTGCCCCCTGGGGACAGATACTTCAACACAAAGATGACAGCAGGAGCCAGGAGGAGCTGCGTCCTGCTGGGATAAAATAAAAGAGACCACACACTCTCATTCCTGAGGTCAAAGAGACCTTCCCGATGACACAAGCTCAGAAAGGCTCCTTCGGGGTCAGACAGCAGAGGGTCCCAGACCGCCGTCCATCCTGTCACCTTCCCAGAGACCCTCGTGCTAGAATCCGCCTTGGCTAAAAGATGCTCGCGCACAGAGGACGGCCCTGCGTCAGGCCAAAGCCAGACGAAGGAAGGTGATCGGCCAGAGGAAGCCAGGAAGGACCACCCCATACAAGGGATTTAAACCATGCCCAAGGCGCATGGCTCTCCGTCTGTCTGTCTCTCTGTCTGTCTGTCTGTCTGAGCTGGGCCCTGTTTTCTCCGTATCTTTTAAACACTCTCCTTGCCTCCCTACTCTCAGTCTCTTTGCCAAACTTTTTCTCCAGAGGGACAAGGACTGGGGGCCTCCACCAAGCCTGCTGGCCCTTGAGGTCTAGCGCTCTCAGCCCACAGCCACCCGAGAACAAGGCCACACCAGACACGGAGCCACAGGAACCCCTTACTCGAGGCCACTGGCTGTTTCCCCCCTCCTTCCTCTCTTCTTTATTTGTGCCGTTCTCAGCCCACGTCCCTGAAAACCAAACTGAAACCGCTACATCCAGGTAGCTGGGGGTGGGAGAGGCGTACACCCCCAGCCCTCCACACGGCACGGGCGCAAAAAATGTTGTGAAGGTAACAGAACCGCTATTTTCCCCAACCTCTTTGAACCTGAGGCAACAATTTTAAAAGGTGCCCTAATTTCTGTCTAAATAGAGACAAACACGGCGTTAAATCATCATCAGAAATGAGAAAAGCAAAGCGGCTAATCTGGCTTTCATTTGACTCCACTGAGTTAAAAGTAGCTTTTGGCAGGGGTGGGAGAAGGAGGGGCAGGAGGAAAGAAATAAAATCATCCTAAAAAAATGTCCTTGATGGAAACGATAATGCTCCCTTTGAAAGCTGGTGTGTCTTTGTGCGCGCGGGGAGAAAGCAGAAGCTCCCAGCCCTTATCGGGAGATCCCGGTGGTTGGGCCCGGCTTTCTCATGTAAATCGCCCAGCCGGCTGCAGACCCAGCTGGGCCAGGAGCGGGATCCAGCAATCCCACTCCTGGGCCTCTACCCAGAGAAAACCATGACTTGCAAAGACACATGTACTCCAATGTTCATTGCAGCACTCTTTTCAATAGCCAAAACGTGGAAACAGCCTAAATGTCCATCGACAGAGGACTGGATCAAGAAGATGTGGTACATATACACAATGGAATATTACTCGGCCATTAAAAAGAATGAAATACCAGCATTTTTTGCAACATGGATGGACCTAGAAACTATCATGCTAAGTGAAGTCAGCCATACAATGAGACACCAACATCCAATGCTTTCAGTGACATGTGGAATCTGAAAAAAGGACAGACGGAACTTCTTTGCAGAACAGATGCTGACTCACAGACATTGAAAAACTTATGGTCTCCGGAGGAGACAGTTTGGGGGGTGGGGGGATGTGCTTGGGCTGTGGGATGGAAATCCTGTGAAATCAGATTGTTATGATCATTATACAACTACAGATGTGACCAATTCATTTGAGTAATAAAAAAAAAAAAAAAGCAAAGGGAAAATACTAGTTCACGTCTAGACCGGCGGCTCAGAACACCTTGGGTTCACAAAGAAAGGAAGGAGGCCCCTCCTTTAGGAAGCACAGTGAACTTGACCTGGGTTCCGGCCCCGGCAGAACCCCGAGATGGCCCAATCACAGCCATGGTTTCCCTTCAACACTGAAAACTTCTCATCAAAGAAATCTCTGTTCTTTGTGGGGAGTTCCTGTCGTGGCCCAGGGGTAAACGCATCCGACTAGGAACCATGAGGTTGTGGGTTCGATCCCTGCCCTTGCTCAGTGGGTTAAGGATCCGGTGTTGCCGTGAGCTGTGGTGTAGGTTGCAGACGCGGCTCGGATCCCGCATTGCTGTGGCTCTGGCGCAGGCCGGCGGCTACAGCTCCGATTCGACCCCTAGCCTGGGAACCTCCATATGCCGTGGGAGCGGCCCTAGAAAAGGCAAAGACAAAAAGACAGAAAAAAAGAGAAAGAAATCTCTGTTCTTTGTGAGAAAAGATAAAAAAGGAGAAGGAAGGTAATGAACCTGACTAGGATCCATGAGGACGCAGGTTTGATCCCTGGCCTTGCCAGTGGGTTAAGGATCCAGTGTTGCCAGGAGCTACAGGGTAGGTCGCAGATGCAGCTCGGTCATAAAGGGAGGAGTTTCAATTCTTACCTGTGCCTAAGGGAAGGCTGCACATGCCAGGATGACCAAAAGGCCACAATTCCCTGGGAGAGAAGCAGGAAGCAGGGCAGAGGACTGCATCCCCTGGAGGTAAAGAACCCACTCTTCTGACTTAAAAAAGTGTGGACCACCCCACACTCCCTGCTCCCAGCTGAGCCCAGCTTCACCTGCCCCCCTGGTGCCAAGGTCTGTATCAGTGGGGAAATGCAGGTCACTAATTTGGCCCCCAGTCCTGGTCCCGAGGCGGGGAGTGTGTCCACCCCAGCACTGTCCCCACCACTTCATCGCAGATCAGCCCACAGCCCACCAGGCCCCTGCCCACCCCCGCCACCTGCTCCCACCCCTGCTCTGCTCAGTCACCTGCTTTTTGAAGTCAACCCCTCCCCCTTCCTCTTGCTGACTTGAGCACCGCGCCACTGTTGCTGTTTTACCCCCTTTTTACCATCTGAGTCCCACCAGGGGGTCAGCTCCTGACCCGGAGCAGTGACGGTGTCTGTCTCAGGTCACCACAGTGTCCCCAGTTCCTGCCTGGAGGAGCAGCCACAGTCCAGGTGAGATGGATGAGGGAACTAACCACGGGGGGTGAGGACCAGTGACCGAGCATCCCGGCTGGTGGCCTCTCTTGCCAAGGTGGCTGCTGCTTCCCTTTAGTGCCCAACCTCCTGCACGCACAGCCCACCCCACCCCCACCTCCAGCCAGAGCAGGGCCCCCGGGGGACGGCAGCCTGAGCTGGGGTACAGTCCCAGGGCTCCTGTGAGGATGGAGCCCAGAGCAGCAGGGCCTGCAAGCCCCCCATTCCAGTCTGTTTTACGGACCAGATGTGGGGCAAAGGCGCCCCAGGAGCTCATTCTGTGCGGACGAAATGGGCTCCCCAAACACGGCAGTCCCTGGATTTTCCGCCTCTTGGAAGCATCTGGAAATGGGAGGAGATGAAAATGAAGGGGTCCGTGCCTGCCCACCCATCACTGTGCTCCTCCTCCCACTGCCTCCTCCTCCCACCTGTCCTGCCCCCAGGACAGCAAGTCAGGAGGCTCCAGAGCCACCTTCCTTCCTGAAACACCCTCTACTGGAGCCGGGTCCCTGGTGGCAGTGCTCAGCCTGGCTGGGCCTGGACGGACCTGGGCAGGGACGAGCTGAGCTCTCACTGTGCGTGGGGCCGGTGTTCAAAATGCAGAGGCCGCCCTTTAAAAATCAATGCGGGAGTTCCCGTTGTGGTGCAGCGGAAACGAATCCGACTAGGAACCATGAGGTTTCGGGTTCGACCCCTGGCCTCGCTCAGTGGGTTAAGGATCCGGCATTGCCGTGAGCTGTGGTGTAGGTCACAGACACGGCTCGGATCCTGTTTGCTATGGCTGTGGTGTAGGCTGGCAGCTGTAGCTCTGATTAGACCCCTAGCCTGGGAACCTCCATATGCTGCAGGTGTGGCCCTCTAAAGAAAGAAAAAAACAAAAAATGTGAATAAAAGTCAATGCGAAGCCTCTGAACAACAGGCACAGGTGAACCCTGCCGGCTCTCGCATTGCAGACCCTTCTTTTCCCCAGATTCACCCTCCACGTGGCTCTCAGGGGACGCGCCTGGCACGAGGAGGGCGGACCTGGAGGCAGGAGGTGGGGGCTGCGGAGGCCCCTCCTGAGGGTGTGGGGAACAGGCTCAGTGCCAGCCCCTAACCCCGCTGATGGGGCTGGAACTAAATCAGGTTCCACTCCCACCAGCCTCGGTCTGACCCTGGGCCGCCTTGACGGCCGTCCCTCTGAAGGGCCTGCCCGGTCCTTCCCCCGGGGGTTGCTCTTAATCATGGGAGCCCCCTGGGTTCGCAGTGCAGAGACCCTCCTCATCGTGGGCTTCTTTCCCTGGGGGTCCAGCTTCCGGTCTGCATCTCTGCAGGGCCGCCTGCTCACCAGCCCGGAGCCAGCAGCCAGGGCTCAGGCCCTTGCATCCTCCTTGTCCATCTCTCCAACAGACTAGAGGTAAGGTTTGGGCTTATAACCCGTCATCCAGCCTGTCACCGCCACCCGTGAGGATGCTTCCAGCTGGCCCACTTCTCGCCCCCTCACTGCCCAGTCCCCCAACCCCTCCCACCCTGCTGGCGATACCATCCCCCAAAGCCACTGGACACATGACCACCTGAAGGACAGACTACATTTCTTTCTTTTCTTTTCTTTTTTGTCTTTTTGCCTTTTCTAGGGCCGCTCCCGTGCATATGGAGATTCCCAGGCTAGGGGCCGAATCGGAGCTGGAGCCACCGGCCTACACCACAGCCACAGCAACACAGGATCCAAGCCGCGTCTGCAACCCACACCACAGCTCATGGCAACGCTGGATCCTTAACCCACTGAGCAAGGCCAGGGATCGAACCTGCAACCTCATGGTTCCTAATCGGATTTGTTAACCACTGCGCCACGATGGGAACTCCAAGACAGTATTTCTGAGACCCCTTGGAGTGGGGTGTGGCCATGTGCCCAGGTTCCAGGCACTGGGGTGGTGGTGGGCAGAATAATGACCCCCCCACCTCAGGCCCGACCCCATCCCTGGCAGCCGTGACCAAGTGACCCCCCACGAGGCAACACGGATGAAGGTACAGATTTTTTTTTTCCCTCTTTTTCTTTTTAGGGCCACACCTGCGGCATATGGAAGTCCCCAGGTTAGGGGTCAAATCAGAGCTGCAGCTGTCGGCCTACGCCACAGCCACAGCAACGTGGGACTGAGCCACATCTGTGACCTACACTGCAGCTTGCAGCAATGCCGGATCCTTAGCCCACTGAGCGAGGCCAGGGATTGAACCCACATCCTCATAGACACTATGTTGGTTTCTTAACTCACTAAGCCACAACAGGAACCCCAAGATACAGATCGAGACAGAACAGCTGTCTTGGATTCTCCAGGGTCCCAGTGTCATCAAAGGGCCTTACAGGGGGAAGTGCGGGGGCTGGGGGGAGCAGTGCAGAATCAAGAAGGACCCGTGACAACAAAAGCAGTGGCCTCCCCTCAGGTCAGGACTAAGGAGACTCGCCCACAAGCCATAGGCCACGTGACTGTCCCCCCGGCATGCCATCCTCCAGGGAAAACCAAACTTATGCTGTCGACAGAAAACCTTGGACAATGGTGAAAACAGCAAAAAACACTCAAGAAAACCACCAAAAGAAAAGACTTGTAAAAATTTAATATTTCATAGAACTTTTTGAAAAAATATACCAGTATAAAATATTACATAGCAAATAATATGGTTTGTACAAAACTCAGTAAAAAAACATAATTTTGTCATTTAAAAAGATTCCTAAAATACATTTCGCTGAGAGCAAACCCTAATGTCATCGGGGGTGACAATCACCCTGGTGCCTCGGGGAGGGACGGGCTTTGGGGCCTGGCGGGGCCTGCCACGCGCCTGGCACCGGCAGCGGCCCTGCTGGCCTGGGCACCGGGAACCCATGGCGGAGGCGGGGGCGCCGAGTCGGCACCGGGGCAGCCTTCACTGGTAGGAGACTTTCACGCAGAAGGCCTCCTCAGTTTTGTCCTCGCGGTCGTTGATGTAGACCAGAATCTCCTCCTCCCCGGCCCGCTGACGGGGCACGAACCGCAGGCCGATGGTGTAGGTCTCTCCTCCCCCGACCTGTAAGAAGCACCGCGGTCCCAGCGCCCACCCCCGCCGGCCTCTCTCCTCCAGCAGCTTCCGCGCGGCCAAACCCGTGCTGGCCCGCAGGCTCCAGGCACAGGCGGACGCTCTCAGCCGCCGCACCCAGACCCGCTGCCCACGCAGCCCCCACACCTGGAAGGCATCCTCCTGGAAGCGCAGCAGGTCAGGGTGGTCACTGCACAGGCGGTAGGCCCTCCGCGTCGGGTAGGGGTTGGTGTAGGTGATGCGTTTGTGGGCGCCCTTTGCTCCCCCCGCAGCCAGCGTGATCTCGAAGGCCTGCGGGAGGGCAGCGTGGGCTAGCTCCTCCCCGAACACGGCCCCAGCCCTGCCCTGGGCCCCCCGGGGCTGGACACCTCCACGAATAGGTCAGACAGGCCTCGAGCACCTGGCCCAGGGGATTCACGGGACAGGAACAAACACCCCCTCCCCAGATTCCCAGCCAGAAAGGGAGGGGGTGGCTGGCCAGATCAGGGGACCGGGTGACCATCAGGGGACCCAGCACCAGGCCGTGTGGCCGGCACATCGCGCATCAGACCTTGGAGATGAGAGGCAGGCGGCAGGAGAGGCACACGAGCCACGAGGCCACCAGCTGGTGGGCATCCACGTCGACCAGGTTGAGGTGCACGAACCGGCTGCCAGGCCGGAGGGGCCTCACGGCCACGTGCAGGTCCTGTACCGCGTGAGGCGGCAGCACGAAGACCCCTTTGGGGTCCGTCTTCAGGGGCAACAGAGAAGCAGGTGGGGGGCAGCTCCTCGAGCCGTGGGGTGGGGGCTGTCCGGGTGCCCGTGGCCCCGGGGGGGCTGAGAGTACCCCAGGGGAGCCCAGGGTTCGGGGTGAACACCTGCGCCAGCCCAAGGTCCGAAGTGAAAGGGCCACACCTGAGGCCAGACCGCCAGTGCCAGAGCCACGGCAGGTCACAGGCTGTGTCCCCCCTGTGGGGGGCAAGTCCCCACCCACGTAGCCGTGACCCCCTAGGTGCCCGAGCTGCCACAGCAGACAGGGCTGACCACACCACGGCTCTAAACTCTGGCGGCCCTCACTGCCCAGACGTGAGCCTGAGGCCGAGCTACTTCCAGGGTCACTACTGATACCCTCCCCCCAACAATTCTACAACTTGGCCTTCAGGGTTCACATGTCCCTCCTCCCAGGCTGGCACCTCGGATAAAGGCGATGTGCAGGAAGATCAGGCCAAGTCTTGGGGACCCAGCACAGGGCCGCAGCCTGACCCCCGCCCTCCCGGAGCGGCCAGGAACGGAGGAGGCTGGGGACCCCCACGAGACCCCCCGAGGCCGTACCGTCAGCTCCTGGGGGTGTGAGCTGAAAGCTTTCACTTTCCTAACCGTCTGGGTCCCCCGAAGGACAAGGGACAGGCGGGTGCGCTGGCCCGTGACACAGGAGACGTCCACGCGCTGCAGGGAGTGGAGGTGGACCTGCCAGGTCTGGACGGGCGTCGCCAGCCAGTGGTCCCTGCGAGGGACAGAAGCCAGTCACAGTCGGCGGGGGACGGTGCCCTGACCTCGAGAGAGGAGCGGAAGAGGCCGAGAAGGCGGCCGTCACCCCCTACGGCCACCTTCCTCCAGGAGAGGTTCCCAGGAGAGGCGGCCCCTGCGGGGCTTGACCCTGAACAGAGACCCCGAGTGAGTGACGACGTGGGCATCTGCACCCAGGCCAGCTCCCTCCCAAACCAGGCCCAGAGCAATGACCACGGGCGGCAGGGCCTGGATGAGAACATGGACGTGGCGGTCCCACAGGCCTGAGCCCAGGGCCCTGCACCCTCCGCCTGGTGCCCGGGGACACTGACCCTTGGTTGTAAAATGGGCTTGGCGACGCTGCCCCTGGGGTGTGACGAGGACAACGTTCTGAGACCACCCCACGGCGCGAGCAGACCTGGCACAGCCCCCAGCCGGGACAGGCACTGGGTTCAGGGGACCCCACCCCATCCTCAGGCGGCCCCAGGCCTTCCAGCCTGCAGCAGTTTTCAAGGGTCTCTTAGAGGAAAAGGCAGAGGGACCGGGGTCCCTACGCCTGGCGAGAAGCAAAGGGGCGAGGCCATCACTTCCTCGGGCATCAAAGGACTACCGCCCACAGTCCCTCAATCTCAGGAGGGGACCACTGGGACAGGGGCTGCCTGGCCGGCCTGGCACTGTCTGGGGACAGAAGTGGCCTTGAGTTTCTCTCTAGCTGGACTTCCAATGTGTCCCTCAGGCCGGTGGCACCCTTGCAAGCCCCCTGCCAGTCTGAGACCCTTACCGCAAGTGACCAAGACCCAGTGGCCTCCCCCATCACAAGTCTAGGAACAGCCGGGGCTGGCCCGCTTCCAGAGCCACCAGCGGTCCCCAGCCTGCCTCCCCACCCCTCTCCCACCCCTCTAGGCCTCCAGGGCCCCCGTACTTGCCTGTAAATGGTGACGAAGAAGTCCTTGACCTCCGGGCTTGGACCACTGGCCACCTTCAGAAACACGTCGCGGGGCTCCCCAGGGCCCTGGCAGACAGTGGGGGCGTCACAGGAAAGCCGCTGCCTCCCTGGCCTGACCCCGGCCGCCCAAGCCCCCAGGAGGCGGACACAGGTGTGAACCAGGCCCCCCCACCCTCCCCAACACATTTTTAATTTCCTGCACTAGGCACCATTCACTTCTTTTTTTTCACTGCAAGAGAAAATCATTAACTTCTTGATTTCACATTGAGCTTCATAATTATATTCTGCAGGAGATCTTATCCAGTTTCCTAACCGGTCCTAACATAATCATGGCCGTTATCCTTACACAATGGCAATTAATAAGTGCCTTAATTATCGCTCACTTTACTCAGTTTGCCCATGCCTTTTTTTTTTTTAATTTAAATTCAGATAATCAAGGAACTGATCTGCCAGCAGAAAAAACGAAGACGCATTCAGAAAGCTCTCAGGAGGGTGTCGGAATAGCCCCTTAGCACCTCAGACAGACACCGTTAAGCAAAAACCTAAACTGACGCGGTGCGGGAGGCCAGGGCGCGGACGGTGGCCAGGGCCTCGTGGGCAAGCGTCTTTCCGGCTCAGGGATGCAGAACTCACCACGTTCTGGGCCTCACAAATGACATTCGGGTCGCTACATCGGACGTGGACCGGGGGGTCCTCGCCGGACAACCCCACGGGAGCACCTGGAGCGAGATCACGACAGCTATGTCTTCCCGCAGCCTGGGCCGTCGCAGGCGCTCAACACCCGCTGGGGGACCGACACGCTGGGGGCACCGCGGAGCAGGGGGCCGGACGTGGACTCGGTTCTGCTCCAAAAGGCGCCAGACAGAACCGAGATGGGTCTGCAGGTGGAGGGCCACCCGGCCAGCTGGCCAGGCCCAGGGCTGAGGGGGGCTCAGAGTCTGACCCCTGAGGCGCGGCAGCCTTCCCAGGGCTGTGACTTCAGGAGGATGGGACCGGCCGGCCAAGGAGGAGGGAAGAGCACCCTGTCACCTCAGAGGAGGCGGGACGGCCACCCTGTCAACGGCTTTCCAGCCGTGCCCCACGCGGTGCAAGAGCATCACGGGGTGGCGCAAGGAGGCCCCGTGTCACCCTTGGGGGGGAAGCCCTTTCTGCCTGCTGAACCTGCCAAACGCAGCTGTGGGGACAGCGGGACCTGCCTGGAAGCGTGTGCCAGGGGGGCAGGCGGATGGCCTTCTTCAGGAAGGTGAGCTCCGGGTGGTAGAAGCGAAAGACCTGGTCCACCACGTGCGGCTGCGTCTCCACTGTCAGGCAGAGAACGGCCAGGGGCTTGCCACTGCCCGTGCGGAACAGCACCTGCCAGGAGAGCGGGAGGCCTGGGATGCAGGGCCCAGGACCCCCAAGGGGTCCACTCGCCCCTGCGAGGCGGGAAGGACAGGGAGGTCAGAGTGCAGGCACTGGGTCTGCACCAGCCCATTCCCAGCCCGCAGGGAGGGAACCAGCCCAGGGTCCCGACACATGGACCATGACAGCTGCTGCTCCTGCCACTTCCCGTGGGGCAGGCGCCTGCCAAGAAGGTCAGTGAGAAAGGCCTGTAGCCCCAAGTCCCCCTCCAACGTGCCCGCTGCCTGCAAGCTGGGAGGTGGTCCCAGAAAGATCGGGACCCTGACCTCGCCAGGGCCTCATGGGCAGGGACAGAGCATGCCTGCACAAGCTCTTTGACCCCAGGCTATAAACAAGGGCTGTGCCTAGAAATACAAACTTTTTTTTAATGGCCACGTCCAAGGCACACGGAAGTTCCAGGGCCAGGGACTGAACCCGAGCCACAGCTGTGGCAATGCCAGATCCTAAACCCACGGCGCCAGGCCAGGGATCAAACCTGCACCTTCGCAGCGACCTGAGCCACTGCAGTCAGATTCTTAACTCACTGCGCCACAGCAAGAACACCCACAGTTCTCTTTAAAAAAAAGTTACCTACTTAAAAAAAAAAAAAAAAAAGGATCTGTGTTTCTGGCTCAGCAATAATGAACCTGACTAGTATCCATGAGGACGTGGGTTCGATCCTGGCCTCACTCAGTGGGTAAAGGGTCCGGCGTTGCTGCGAGCTGTGGTGTAGGTCACAGACATGGCTTGGATTCTGCATGGTTGCGGCTGTGGTGCAGGCCTGCAGCCGCAGCTCCGATTAGGCTCCTAGCCTGGGAACTTCCACATGCTGCAGGTGCAGCCCTAAAAAGCCAAAAAAAAAGTCTATGTGCAAATGAGGGCCTGACTGGGAAACCAATGGAGCAGGTATCTTTCTTCCAGGACTCAGTCGGCCCAGCGAGCTCTCTCTAGGCCCAGGATGGAGGGCGGCACACAGCCAACCCCGAGGCCAGGAACCTTCCCATCGGACAAACCTTCCACGGAGGAAGGATGCTCTTCTACTTTGGAGGGTTTTCACAGGAAAGCTTTTCGTCGTGTAATCAGATGAATTCTAACTGGGCAGCTACCCACCTGCCCAGTGGCCACGATGGCTTAGACCTGGCGCGCAGAGCATGCCGCCCAGCTCTCTGTGCCCTCAGCACCCCCCCCCCAGAAAGCCCCTCCGGAATTCAAGGTCACTGTCCCCATTTTTCTTCCGCAGTCACCCCTCTTCTGGCCTCCAAGCGACATGTGTTGGTCTTGCCCACACACCTGGAGGGGACCAAGGCCGTGAAAGAGGAGGAAAGCTGGGGCAGGCCCAGCAGACACACCATGTGACCCTGAGTGGGTGAGGGATCCAGATGGGATATCTGGCGAAATGTGAGCGGGGTCTGTGAGGGGATTACATCAGTGTCCTGATTCTCCTGCCTCTGCTGTTGTTATTTTCAGGACACAGGAGCCCTGCGTTTCATGGGGCAATGGGCTATTTGGTCGATAAGTTATTCTCAAACTTTTCTGGAAAAAATAAGGATAAATAGAGACACAGATGAGACGCCAAGTGTGAAGTGTCAACAACTGGAAAACCTGGGTAAATAACAGATGGGAATTCTTTGTTCTATGTTATAACTTTTCTCTCCATTTGAGATGATTTCAAAATAAAAAGGGTTTTTTGGTTGAGTTTTTTTGTTTGTTTGGTTGGTTGGTTTTTGGTTTTTGGTTTCTTTTGCGCAGGCACTAACTTGAAAGCGATAGCAGTGGCCAGAGAGAGGACAGTTTTATCACCCAGTGCCTGGCACTCCACAAATATCAAACCACACGTTCTCACTAAGACTCCAAAAACCAAACCATCTTTGGAGGTTCCCAGGGCACAGCTCAGTATTTTAAAAATTGATCAATAGGGAGTTCTCTGGTGGCCTAGTGGTTCAGGACTTGGCATTGTCACTGCTGTGGCTCAGGAACTGCCCATGGGCAAGGCCAAAAAAAATTTTTTTTGATAAGTAAGAGGAAAGAATCCAACGTCTACCATGCCTTTCTGGGATGAAGTATATTTCAGAGTAAGGCAACTCCCAAGACGGGAAGTTCCTGTTTGTAGAAGTATCACAGGTAATAAGTACCAGAAAGAGAGGCACAATTTCACCATTTTCCGTCCTGACAGGGTGAAAGATGTGGGCAGTGGAACCCTAGGACAGATCGTGCCACCAGCATAACCAGCCACTGTGGGTTCCGCGGGTGTTGCAGGGGTCAGTCACCGAGCCTGGCCCCGCCTGGCGACTCCAGGGACAGAGCGCCGAGGACAGCAGCCCCGATCCCACAAACCCACGGTAAAGACGAGTGAGCATGGGCTCCATCTGGCATCTGACGACTTCCTGCTAACTTGGGGGCCGAGGTGATGGCACGTAGCCAGGCTTAAAAAAGTCCTCCGCTGTTAGAGATACGTCCTGAAGTAACCATGAGCAAACGCGCAAGACATAGCTGGGAGATGTTTAAAAACTCCAAATTCACATAATAAGGAAAAATGTACTGGCCTCTCGGATTTTATCTACAGGTTGAATAAAAAACTAACATATTTCTTAGACAAAGGCAAAACTGTGGCTCCACTTTTACATAAAACACAGCAAATCTCCCTGCTGATGGGGCCACGGGCACAGGGCTGCCGCCCGGTGGGACAAAGGGAGCGGGACTCAGGAACGCAGGGCTGCAACCGGAGGCCAGCTCCTCGGTCTGGGACCACACCAGCGTCTGTCCTCAGGGCGAGGGGGAAGTGGTTCTGTTTCTACTTTCAACCCACCACAAAAAGCATCTGCCTACCCCCAAAATAAATAAACAAGTCAGAAATTCCTATAAAACGACCGCATTCCAAGCTCTGCTAGGGACATCCTATTGGCAGGTAGGCGGTTGATAAGTGTGCCTTGCAAACTGCTATCCCCTGTAGGTGGCACTGGAGACAGAGTCCTGTTTCCTTTGAAGTAACCCCACACACACACACACACACACACACACACACACACACACACACTTGGATCCTACACGACACAGGAAGGCTGTGATCGGGGTCAGAGGGGTGGTGGGACCCTGGACGTGGGGGCTGCATGCAGTGACGCCTGCAGCAGGCACTGGGTGTTGGCTTCACACCCAGAGCTGCCACATAGCCAGGTGCCAGGAGCTGTGTCCATGCTAGATACCAGCCCAGAGGCCAGACCAATGTCCAGCTGAAGCTGTCGTGGTCCTGCTGGGACAGGTGAAGTCCCCTCGGGGGGCCATGCCCCGCTCCCACCCAGGCCCAGCCCAGACCTCTGCCCTCCAGGAGGCGCAGCAGAGCACAGAGGGGCCAGACCCCAGCACAGTTGGCTGGCACCACGGGACCTGGGAACACCGGGTGGAGAGGCCTGCTGTCTCTGCCCCCTTACCTTGGCGTGTTTGGTGGGCAGCATGCTGGCCTTGCAAGGCGACTCGGCGTCTGTGTCCTGCTCGGATCTCAGCTCAGCGGAGGCCTGCGAGAAACCGGTCAGCAGCACTCAGGCTGTGAGATGGGGCCCAGGGTGACAGGCACTTGCCCTCCTTGCAGGGCCTTGCACCTGAGAAACAGTGGCCACCCTGGGCCCAGGGTCCCCGAATCTCATTCACTCTCACAGCGACCCCCCCCACCCCAGTGGCAGCTGTTATCAGCCAACCCCACGGCCCCAAAGAGGAAGCAGAGGCCGCCACGAGCTGGGGGGGGGGTCAGACCCGGTAACCCGGCTCCACCCAAAGCAGAGGCCTGGCGTCTTTGCCATCCTGATGACCTCCTGTCCCCAAAGAGCCGACGCCGAAACCCGGGAGCCTCGCGCCCACCTCAGGGACTATCAGCCTACAGAGCTGACCTCATAAGGTCAAAAGAGAGAAACGCAGGCCGCGCCCGCCACATCACACACACATGTGTGGCCCGCACCCCTGCAGGGCATCTCCAAGTCTCTGCAGTTCACGCTGCATAAGAAGCAGGCAGATGGCAGTAACTATACAACAGAAAATGCTGGCAAATTTCAACCCGCCAGCCCTCCTGAGGTTTAAGAAAGGCCCTCTTAGCTGCTTAAGAGCAGGTGGTCTAGCCTTTGCTGAGGCCACCTCGCAGGGCACGTGAGACCAGGGCTACAGCACAGAGCAGGTGCCAGGGCACATCAAGGGGCAGGTGCCGCAGTCCTCCCCATCGCACAGAAGCACATGGGAAACGCCAAGAGGACCCTGAACCCCCACATTACGTAGAGCAGCCCCGCCGCAGGGCAGACGGGCTTCCGTACCTGCGCGGAGGCGTGCGGCCCCGCGGAGAAGGTCTGGTATTTGAAGGGGACGTGGGCGGTCTCCCCGGGGCGCAGGAAGAGCTGGGGGGCCAGGCGGCCCCGCTGGTGGAACATGTCCTCCTCCAGGGGCGTGTGCAGGGCGGCGGCGTCCTTGAAGTACCTCCACTCCTGACTGTCCAGGATGACGCTGCAGGGAGGGGACAGCGCAGGGGCACCTCCTGCCGGGCCTGGCCCCGGGGCGTCGCCCCCACCCGCCGGGCCCGCGGCCCCCAGGGAGCGCCCCCCCACCTGAGCTCAGGACTGTCCACCTCGACCGTCACCGTGTGCTGCGTGGGGTGGGGGTTCCGAAGAGCGAACTCGAAGAACTCGGCGGCGCCCAGGGTGACGCGCAGGGTGTGGCGCGTGGTGATGGCAGCGCTGAGCGCGCCGGCGATGCTCTCGGCCTTCGTGCGCTCCCGGTAGGCTGCGATGACCTGCAGGTCTCGGGCGTGCTGGGCGCGGGCGCTCTGCTGGGCCTGCGGACACGGGGCCTCACACACCCTCGGGGCTGTTTTCTGGTCCCCACCCCACCCCAGAATCGCCACCGCCCGCTTCCTTGGCACAGGGTCACTGGGTCGGGTGGGACTGGCCTACCTCCCACTCTGGGTGACAGGGACTGGGGCTGCCTGTCTACCCATGGGGAGCAGGGTCTGCTTTATGCCCCCCACCCCACGACAACCACCACCCCACCCTCCCCAGGCACGGCTGGAAATTAAAAGCAGAGATGGCCGTTAACAAGGAAATAACAGCCCCCAGACAGACTCCCTGGCCACATCCAGCGTGGCAGCCAGAGTCCAGCCAGTGAGCGGAGTCCAGGAGGGGCTGTGGCTGAGCCTGACCGACCCCAGGTTCAGCACAGACCCTCCACCCACCTCCTCCTCAAATGCTCCAAGTTTCCATGGGGGGGGGCACCCAGATGTGTTTTAGAGGCTGGACAGGGGCTTATTTTTCTTCTGCACCTTGTAGCAAAATGTGGGGCCTGTCGGAGGCTCCTTGGCCAAGACCTTTCAGTGTTGATCCTTCCAGGTCAGGGTAGGGGGCGGGGTGGGGGGGCATCTAAACGCCTTTAAATGCAAAAGGCGAGGACCAAATCTGATGTCTGATTAAATTACTTTGGATGTGGACTTTCCAAAACTTGGGCCGTTTCCCAGCAAGGGCATCGAAGCTGAGCCTTTGGTTTCTTCCTGGGGATTTGAAAACGGGAGCGCCATCATGGTCACACTGGCGTTCATTTTTGTCTTTTTAGGGCCGCACCTGCAGCAAGTGGAAGTTCCCAGGCTAGAGGTTGAATTGGAGCTGCAGCTGCTGGCCTGCACCACAGCCACAGCAACACGGAATCCGAGCCGCATCGGTCACCTACACCACAGCCACAACACGGGATCCTTAACCCACTGAGCGAGGCCAGGGATCGAAGCTGCATCCTCACAGAGAATATGTTGGGTTCTTAATCTGCTGAGCCACAACGGGAACTCCATCCTGGGCATTTTATGATGAGAGCTTCCGGATGTAAGGAAGCCTCTGCCAGGCTGTGCTGGATAACACAGCCAGACACGACTTCAGATGAGAAATGGACAGAGAGCTGCTTTTCAGTCCTGAACTGAGACAGTGCTTGTTCCGACCCACTTCCGAGTGGAGGGGACAGGCCTATAGAGGCCCCGGGATGAGGGCTCGAGGGGAAGAGGCCACATGAAGATGGGTGTCAGACTAGCCTGTCAGAGTGACTGCCGGGCACAGCGACAGCCACTCCCTGGTTTCCCTGGGCTGATGGGCCAGAGCCACGGGCAGAGGCGGTGTGGCCCCAGGACACCAAGCGCCCACCTGCTCCTGGGCAGGCGGCAAGGCCGGCGAGAAACAGCCGCCCATGGAGGTGCCAGCAGCTGTCTGGCTCAACCTGGACTGCAAGTCTGTCGCTAACCCCAGGACCAGCATCAGGGATGCCCTGTACAGACACAAACCCATCCTCCGGCATCAGCTTTTATCAATAAAACAGAAGTGACGCTTTGGTCTCTTTCTGCCGTGGTCCTGGAGGAAAGGTTTCTTAATCCAGAGCCCCTGCAGGCAAAGGTGATGACACGGGTTGGACCCCTCAGACCCCGAGATTCGCACTGTGGGCCCCGTGACAGGCCCCAGGGACGAGCACATCACCCACCCAGAGCGCTGAGACAGGTGAACCCCTGGCTGGCATTTCTGGAAAGCAAAGCTCTCTCCCCCATAGCACTTGGCACAGTGACAACACAGCACCTGGGACCAGTGCTGCCAGTCTGCCACTTTGTGGGGCAATCCTGGAGCTGCTGGGGTTCGCCCTATGGGGTGTGCAGAGGGCAGAGGAGGCAGCGACTGTCCCAGGCGCTGCCCAGAGGAGGCCAAGTGACCCTCAAAGGCCTGCGACTGTCCTGGGGCGCAGCAGGGATCTCAACACAGGCCTCGGCCCCACACTCTGTGCTCCTGGCCCCGAGGCCACACCCCCTCCCCCAAGGGGCCCCGAGGCCACACCCCCTCCCCCAAGGGGCCCCGAGACCCTCAGCCTCCCGGAGACCATCAGGAGAGACAGCTGCCCTCAGCTGTCCTCCGCCTCCCTGTGCGTGACCCCGGTGCCACGCGGTTCCACACACCGGTCCTGCATGCAGAGGGACAGCTGAGACACGGTCAGTTCTCTTCCCAAGGGCTCAGTGACTTCATATGATTCCCACCCCTTCCTCAAAAGCTCTGGAAGGGAGGGAGACTACCACGCATTTGATAAATCAAGTTACTTTCACCTCAGAATTCTCCCAGGCTACAAACCCAGGAAATCATTACAATTTAGTGGAAATTTTTCTCGCATTTAGAAATCCAATTACTTCCAAATTCACTGCTGTATTCAAAATGAGGGTTCTAAGCTGTTGATTTCTCTATCAGAACATATCAAATAAGAGGAAACCAGCCAAATTAATCATAATAACGACGAGGGTAAGAACAAGACTGGCAGCTATGGGACTGCAGACTTGCCCTTCTCGAGGCCTGAGCGCTCGGAGGAGGGACCGCTGGTGACCCAGGTGACAGCGGACGGAGCCTCAGAGGTTGCAGAGGAGGGGCAGCCTGGGTGCCCTGTGGCCGGTGGGGGAAGCCTGTCCCCAGCCCAGCCCTCGGGGCCAGCCACCCTTCGAGGTGTTGTCACAGCCACAGCTGCCCCTCAGCCAGCAAGACTCTGGCCCCTCCACCCAAGGACCCGGCCAGTCCAACCAGTGGTCTGGGCCCCCAGCCTGTGTGCCCTCCCCAGTGCCCTATCCTTCCCCACTGGACCCAAGAGTCTTTTGCCTGTTGGTTTATATCCCCTTCCTCCGAGGCACCCCTAAGGGCAGGGCCCTTGCCACCTATGCAGGCACGGAGGGAGGGCCCCGCACGCTGACTGCTGCCCAAGAGGACACAGGCCTGGCCCCTGAGAAGGACGGTGTCTCTTCAGACACTGTCCTGCCTGGATGCAGAGCCAGAGGACCCCCAGGCCCTTGTGGCTTCTTTATTCCAGAAACTCATGAGGTGCAACCATTCTCTCCTCCCACCTCTTAGCTGCAAAATTTACAGGACTTTGGAGTTCCCACGGTGGCTCAGTGGTAACAAACCCAACTAGAATGCGTGAGGACGTGGGTTCGATCCCTGGCCTTGCTCAGTGGGTTAAGGATCTGGCATTGCTGTGGCTGTGGTGTAGGCTGGCAGCTGCAGCTCTAATTAGACCCTAGCCTGGGAACCTCTATATGCCGTGGGTGGGGCACTAAAAGACCAAAAAAAAAAAAAAAAAAAAATGACAGGATCTTATTTAGATTTTTAGTCAAAAATGGGCATTTTTCTGATCAGAATGAGTGCTGCGACCATCCGCGATTTAGAAGTCATTCCTGGCTCTGCTCCCCAAACCCAGAGAACCCTCAGAATCCCCTGCAGCGCTTTCTTAAAAGCCGAGGCTCCGAGGACCGCCCCCCCCCCCGAGCCAACTCGAGTGGAGCCCATGAAATGGCTTTTATTCAAAGCTCTCCACTAATTCTGGTCTGACACTGCCCTTGACACCTGCGACATCAGGTTCTCACGCTCTGTAACTAGGATTCGGTGGGAAGGAGGGAGCCCTCGAGAGAGAGGAGGGAAGGGGACGGGGTTATTCTCCCAACCTTCTGCAGGACCTGCCCGCACAGGGGCCCAGCCTCACCAGTGCACCCAGCCCGCGGCGGCCCGGCTCAGCTCCGCGCTCCTGCAGCCGCACGGCCCTCATGCGCTCCAGCTTGCGCCTGCGGACGGCGTCCCCCTCGCGGCCAGCACCCTGGGGCCCCCGGCTCCCCTGCCGCGGGCTGAAGAGCAGGGCGGCCAGCTCGCTGTCCACGTCGGCCAGCTTCTGTGCCTGGACCACATTTTTCACTGCTGGAAGGTGCAAAGAGAGGGCCAGAGGTTAAAGGGCAGAGTTTATGCTCTTTAAGCAGCCACCGCACCCAGCGAGGAACTCAGAAAGCCTCGTCTCCTCCTGAATTCTAAGATTTATGAAGCTGGCACCCCTCCTTCACCAGCTCTCATGCAGAAGGAGGCCCATCTTGACCTGACCTCACTGCCTCCGTTTCTTCAACATGTAAGTGAGGCCGCTGCTTCAGAACAGAGCCTCAGCCCAACTCCCAAAGCACAAACCCCTGTGAGTTCCTCTCTCCCACGGAGAATGTTCGAGGACCCACAACGTTTTTTTGTTTGTTTGTTTGTTTGTTTTCCCCATGGCTACACCTGCTGCATGTGGAAGTTCCCAGGCTAGGGGTTGAATCGGAGCTACAGCTGCTGGCCTCTACCACAGCCACAGCAACACCAGATCCAAGCCACATCTGTGGTGACCTATGCTGCAACTTGTGGCCGTGCCAGATCCTTAACCCACTGTGTGAGACCAGGGATCGAACCTACACCCTCACAGAGAAAACATGGGGTTCCTAACTTGCTGAGACACAACAGGAACTCCCCACAAAGGTTTGGCTGGAGTTTCGGGGGACGCACGGGATCCTGGAGGCCTCCCCAGATGGCATCAGAGGCCTCTCGGTCCTGACCAGCCACAGCCCTGGAATTCCCCCCGAAAGACACAGGTTCAAAGCCAAGGGCCACCAACAAGAGAATCCGGTGGCAGTTTTGGATTCACACAAGATGACCTGCAACATCTGGGGGATGCAACTTAAAGGGCACCCCCACTTTTCACTCCCATGACCGGTGTTTTATACCCAGGTCTGCGGGTCATTTGAAGGAGGGAGGAAAACCTTCCCTGTTAGGAAAGTATTTTCACCGAGCCCAGGTCTTTATCTCCCAAGCTCCTTCATTGTTTTATTCCTCCTCTTCTCACCATGGGGAGTCTCAAAATAGTTTTTAAAAATCATTCTACGTTCATCCTGACCTCTTCCTTCCCTCTTCCCCGCAGATGAGCAGCTACCCGAAGACAAACGCCACTCATAGGACTGCGATCGCTCCGCAGAGTAACACAGGCGCCTCCACAGAGCCCGGTCTGGAGGGCACAGGGTTTGGCTAAGGCGGCGACTCGACCCGACCCGCAGGCCACTGATCCGGATGCTGACAGCCGCTGTCCGGCCCCCAGATCCAGGGAGGTGAGGACACACACACACACACACACACATACACACGCAGCCTTCCACCTCTCGCTTCTCCCACCCCATGCCTATCCCACCGAGCTCGCCCCTCCGACCGCGGGTCCCTCGCCCCCTCCACTCACGCCTCGGGCCCCCAGGGGAGAGGAGGCTGCCTCCCGCGAAACCGCTGGCTCCGTCGTTGGAGATGACCCGGGACCTAGAATGGGGCAGCGGGCTGGGGCTCTTCACTCTCTGTTCACACAAGTGACCTGCATGAAAAACACCCCCCGCCCCATGTAAGACATTAACGCCAACAGGAGTCTAGGAAACGCAGGGCAGGTGACCTGGGTAGGGAGTTCTGGCTTCCCGCCTGTCCACACCCTCTGGCCCAATAGCACCCCCAATGCCACTCCCGGGTCTCACTCTGTCCTGCCACTAAGAGCCAGCGCAGGGGGGACCTGAGTCCCTTCCAGCTCCCTCCCCTCCAGGTCCAGGTTGGGGTCCACCCCCGACCTCCCCGAGCAGCAGTCCCCTTTCCCACGCTGAATCGGGGCTCATGGAGCTCAGGCCCGGCTCCCTTGGCCCAGCCCGGTGCTCTGGGATGGTCACAGACTCTGCCATCCGCCCCTGGACTGTCCCACTGTTCCCGGAAGCCTGTGTGCGCTTCTGCAAACAAATACCCCTTGAGGGCGGAGCCTTCACTCAGGACCCCCTGGAGTGGGGCGGATCTTCCGTGGGGATCCCCTGGGAGGGGGCGGAGCATCCACAGGGACCCCCTGGGAGGCGGCGGAGCGTCCACGGGGACCTCGGAGCTGGGGTGGGGGAGACCACGGGACCCCCTGGGACGGGGAGGACAGGTCTGGGCTGTTTCCTGACTCGGCCCTAGAGGGGATGGTGCGGTTCCCCGGGACAGGCGACCCAGCGGCCCCGCGCACAACAGTCCCCTGAGCTGAACCGCCGCAGCCCCACCACCCCTCTGACTTCCAATGTCTTGGGCCCCAGGAATGAGAAGTGTTTCAGAAACGCTTCACCCACGAGGGATGGGGTCCTGCTCTCGAAACCACAGTCTCTGCATGTACCTAACACCCCTCGGGGTGAGGCAGAGAGAGGCCTGCTGAGAAAGATCCGGAAACCCCCACCACAGTACCAAACACAAATGCTCAGGCTCCTGATCGCCCCAATTCCAGTGAGTCGTCAAACACCCCTGCACCCCGGGGAGGCAGGGGCGTTGCCACCTTCCCCGGAGCTGTTAGAAGGGAGCCCCGCCCCTGGGGGCCGTTTCCTGCTTCCTCTGGGCCCCAGTGCTGAGTGACATTCCTGCTCAGCTGGCCAGCCACTCCCGTTCCTCACCTCTCTCCAGGCTACCCTGCTACTGGAGGCTGCCCTGCTGCTGGAGGCTGCTGTCTTCCAGGGCCAGCCCAGGGCCCGGAACATCAGCACACACCTGTCCACAGGTGGAACCTCGCCCTCCCTGTGACAAAGGGGGGTTTGGTCTCCAGCGGCCGGACAGAAATTCCCTCTCTCGGCCGGTTCTGAGCCGAGGTTGCAAAGGGAGAGGCTGCTTTTCCAAAGGTCTCGTTCCCTGCATGGCTCCAGATGGGGGCCGCCCCCCCAGATCCCAAGGAACAGCAGACCCCTGGGGTGGGGATGTGACCACAGACCAGCCCCCAGAGGACTAGTGAGGAACAAGGCGCATCTGGGCGTGGGAAAGGCTAGATTCAACCATGACCGAACGAAATCCTCTCCAGCCAAATGCAGAGTCGATTCCCTTGACACAGTTCAAAGGCGGGTGCACAGCAGTGAGCGGAGTCCTTCCCTCAGATCTTCCATTCCCAAGGATTTAAATTCCTCTGGTCACCTTGAGCGTGTACTGGGGCTCTCGGCTCCTGACAGCCTTCCTGCCACTCCGCCTGCAGCAGGAGCCACTCTCAGCCACCTCACTCGGCTCAGAAGCAGCTCTGGCAAAGGTGTGGGTGTCTGCCTCTTGCACATCCTCGGGGGAAACGGCCACACCAGGCGGGTAGAGGCAGCGCCCTCGGCCTCTGGAATCGGAACCTTCCCAGTCTGTGCTCTGAGACGTCCCCCACCCTTCACTCTCATCGCCCACGGCCACCCCCACACTCTGCCCAGGCGTCCCTGCGAACTGGGGCTGCTAAGTCTCTTGACAAAAGACATGCTTCTGGTCTCCGGGGGAACCTACTTTGGACCCTGACAGCAGCCCGTCGTCCTAGGATCATGACCCTCACACCCTCCACCACCCCAGTGCAGCAGCTAGAGGGCCCCTGGGTGGCGGGCAGGGAGGCCTGCGGTCCCCCGCATCTGGCTGGCGTGAGGCTGGCCTGTTGTAAGCCTGGCAACAGGTGCACCGAGACTCTCGGAAACCGAGGACCCACCCCAGACAGCTCGCAGGGGTGGGCAACACACGTCCTCAGATCTCTGACTCTCAGGAAGACAACGGTCATCGCAGCAAGTGGCCCAGCAGGACCCCGTGGTCCCCTCCCCCTGGGCCTCGTGACCATCTCCTCCTGCTGTGTTTGGACTTGAAGAGCTGGTCTGTTTCGCAGGGGGGGGCAATAAACTGGATAGGATGGATTCACATGCGCCCATCGGCTCAAGACCACGTGGGGGCAGAGGCGCCGGGTCTCATCCAGGCACAATTTACAACCTGGAATTGCTGAGGTCTTCACCCCCTTCCGTGAGACAGAAGGTCACGGCCGAGGACCAACACGTTGCATGGGGCAGAGCGTCCCTCCAAATCCTCGGGGCTCCCACCGCAGCCGGGTGGCTGCCCCACCTCCTGCACAGGAGCAGAGCACCTCGCTGCCCTCGGACTCCCAACCAGGGGCATCTGTCAGAGTCCACACCACCCGGTTCTCCTTCCACCCTGAGAGCGCAGGCACTTGAGGGTGCAGCCCCTGCCTCTGGGGGGAGGCCCCTCAGGACGCCTGCAGGTACGGGGACAGCAGGGCTCCTGCGGGAACAACAGTCACACACACAACCAGGATGGCTGGCATAAAAGGCAGGAACACGGCTCTCGCGACATCTGAAGGGTGAACCATCACTGGAAGCCACCAAAGAGGCTGTTGAGAGCACCACAAAGCTTGTCTGAGCAGACAGCCACCAAGCACAGGGTCGGCCCTCCTCCTGGGAAGACTCCCAGGAGAGCGGGGTGTGGGTGGCCGGTGCCTGGACCTGCAGCCTCACATCTGAACAGAGGCTGTGAATGCAGAGGCACGGGGAGCCGTCCAGCCATCACCTGATCTGCTGGCCTGCGACTGCCCTTCGGGGCAGAACCACCAGTTTTATACAGAAATAAGAGCCACAACACTCCCCCCGCCACCCCAAACGCCACGTGTCCAGAGGAAAGCACAGCGTGGCCACGTCGCCCAAGTGTGTGGCAGGCGGCATCTGCCCCGTGTTAATCCCTGCCTTCCCCACCGGCTTCAGAGCCTCTCAGGCGGCGCGTCTCAGCCTCCTTCTCACGAGCTTATCTCTCTCTTGCAGGCAAAGTATGAAAATGACAATTTAAGATAACATATAATGGAGCTAATCTTTCTTCTGAAGATAAGATTTTAAAACCTGGAGTCACTGCACATTTGTGGGCTGGTGAATTAAATATAAAAATAACCAACACAATCTCGAAGGAGAAGAAGGCTTCTAGCAACTCCCTCGGTCGCCAGAGCTTTTGAATAATGTCTGCTTCTCACATGCGGCTCATTTATTTCCCCAGAACCTAATTGAGTTTTGCTGTTTCCATATTGTCTGTTTTCAAGACGGCCTTGGATCCTACATTTGTAAACAAGCGAGCAGAAACCTCAAACCCGGCTTAATGAGCTGTGCACCGCGCCCCCGCCCGTTCCGCCCCAGCCCTGCCTGCCGCCGCGCCGTCGGCAGGGCGATGTGGCCCACGGGGCTCGAGGCTTGAAAATCAGGCTGGCTTTTAAGGAATGGAAAATTCCCCAGCACAATGACGGAGGTTGACATCCCATCCCTCCAGACGTGGCTCCAGAAACCTCAGACGGCTCGGCTCTGTCCTGCTTTCGATTTTCCCCAGAAGAATTCCGATCCTTCCACAGTTCCCTCGAGGGAGATGAAGTGGGCTTGTCACTGGCCCCAAGGGCTCACACTGGCCCTTGGCCCCGAGGTGGGCACAGGCTGGCATGCCGGCCTCACGTCCCCTGTCCCATCAGGGGCCACAGTGGAGCCTCCGGAATGTCCAGACAGGACCGTCCCAGCCACACCCAGCCCGAGCTCCCTGGTGGTGGGCACGGAAGAAGGAGGATCGGAGCTTTCCTCGGCGTCTCTGGCCAGCGGCTCTTGGACACTGTTTGATGGAAGGTCAAAGTCCCAGGCTCTGACAAAGCGCGTCCCTGTGAGTCTCTATTCCCAAGCTGTGCGGAAGCTCAGAAACATTCCTCTTCTCGCCTCTGTGGGCTGAATCTCCAATGAAACTCTCTCCTGGAACCAGTTACTTTATTTGAGGATTGTCCCCAAGAGCCCCGTGGGCAGTAAACAAAGTATGGGCAAGACCAAGACAGCTTGTGATCCCAAACCCAGAAATTAGCAACATCAAACAACTGGGGCCAGGCAGGCTCGGTGGCCAAGGGCAGGCTCCGGGTCAAGGGAAGGCTCAGTGGTCAAGAAAAGATGTTCCATGGTCAAGGGCACGCGCCCAGCGATCAATGACAGATGCCTAGTGGTCAAGGATATTCTCAGTGGCCAAGGGGGCAGACTCAGGGGTCAAGGGCAGACTTGTGGGTCAAGGGCAGATGCTCAGTGAACAACGGATACTCAGTGGTCAAGGACAGACGTAGTGGTCAAACCAATGAAAGCTTTTCTGAATTCTTATTGCGTGATGATGCCACGATGTGACCACTGCCAAATGGGAAGAAGAGCGGCCGCCTAAGAAACCAGAGCAGAGCTGCCCGGGACTCTTACCCACATTGGCTAAGGTCAGGTGCAGCCGGCCCTTCACCACTGCATGCACGTCAATGGGCTTGACGCTGCCAAACCGCGTCATGTCCCCACTCGCCACCACGGCGTCCTGTTCGTACTCGGTCGCCACGACCTCAAGCTCATGCGAGACCTGCACGGCCGGCCGGCCTTGGCGGAGGAGGTGCTGCAGAGGAGAAAGGACAAATGGGAGGGCTGCCGAGGCAGAGGCCGTCTGCTTCCGAAAGCCCGCGCCCTGGACACCGGCCTTTCCCACAAACTCTCTAATTAAGTACAAGCAGACTCCCCCACCCCCGAGCACACCCCCGGGACGCACAGAAGGGCCTGGCAGCCACCCACTGTCATGGACCCCCTGGGGTGAGAGGATGCAGGGACAGAACACAGAATGGAGGGAGGGGTGCTGAGCAGGCCCAGCTCCACACCAGTGGGGGCCCTGGGGTCTCCACTGGACCCCTCAGGACGAAGACGCACCTCTGGACAGGGAAGGGGGCGGGGGACATGAGGCTGGGCTGGGAGCAGTGGGCTTCAGGGTGGCTGGAAGGTGGGCAGCGGGGTCTGAGGAGGGGCTGCGGGGTGGCTGGAACCGGGCCAAGAGCACCTCTGGGCCAGGCCCAGGCTGGTCAGAGCCGGCAGGGCAGACCGGGCAGCATCAGGACCTTCCCGACCCCACCTCTTCTCTGCCCATCAGGTTTGACCCTCACTTCTCTGCCAGTGAGGCCGCCGGGAAGGCTGGCGGACCAACCTCGGGCCAGTTGGGCCCCTTCTCCCCGGAGGACCTGGGAAGGTCGCTGGGCCTCGACGGTGGCTGTCACACAAAAACAGGAGCCTGAGGCCAGATAAAGGTCCAGCTTCTGGAACTCATGCACCACCACTCCAGCCCTATCCTGCTACCCACCCCTGGGGTGGATGCGCCCACCCTCATGCCTCCTTAGCAGGTCTGGGGGCTTCCAGCTGCAGAGACTCCCCCCCTCCTCAGCAGCACTCGCCCACCAAACGCCAGCAAGTTCAAGGTATGGGAGCCTCGGTGGCCGGGCAGCGTGAAGACCCCTCCAGGGGTGCCTGGCCAACGCAAGAAGCAGGGCCCGGTGCTCAGGAGCGGAGATGCCAAAAAAGAGAAGGTATCGCTTTTTGCTGAGGAAAATGCAGGGGTTTAAGGCTAATACCCCGTCAAGGCCGGAGTACGAAGGCACCCCGCCCCGCTCCACATCTGCCCACCCCTGACTCAGAAACCTGAATGGTGGCATCAGACCTGGGCAGAAAGCCTGGTGCCAGCGTGGCCCTGGGCCTCGGCTTCTCCACTGAGGATCAGGGCAGTCGACCTCAGGGCCGGTCCAGGCTGAGGACCCAGAGAAGGGGCAACGGGAACCGGCAGCAACCCCTCCTTCCTCTCGCCTCGGTCACCTCCCCGCCTCTCCTTCCATCCACTTTCAGCCAGGCCCTGCCCATGGCGGCTCAGAGCCCTGCTGGGGCTGGGACAGTCCTATTCCCCATTTCCAGACTCCAGGACATCACCGGCCAGTGTGGGAGGCAGACAGACAGACAGACCTTGATGACCCTGTGGGACCCTGGGGACCAGGATGCGGAGTGAGAGCATCACCTGCAGGCCCCACCCCAGCGCTCTGCGCGCACGAGGCCCCCTGCTTCCTCCCACTGCCCTGGGGGGAGGGGCCGGGGCTGCCCCAGCCGGGGGTCCAAGGGAGGGAGCCAGGGGAGCAGGCGGCAGACGAGGAGCAGGGGTGATGGGACCGGCTCTAGCCCAGACAGGGAAGCTGAGGGGGCCAGAGGCTGGAATCCAGGAAGACAGCCGCGTGGGTTAAAGAGACGGGGAGGAAGGCCAGCAATCCTGGCGCCACAGGCATGGCACTGTGTCCCCTCCCGAAGGCGGAGAGCAAAACTGCCAGGACAGCACCAGTGCCTGTGACCCCTCTGGAGCCCTAATCATGCAGCAGGAGAGGTCTGGGGACAAACTCCAGGAGGAATATGAATTAACACAGACCTAGCATTCAGCACGTGAGGAACGGGAGCACGGCGAGAAGAATTAGATTCTCATTCCACTTAGAATCAGGGAAGCCCAATTCACGAAACAGACCAGGCAGCAGAAACACGTTCAGACCCCACCATCCATGCATCCCTCCTCCATCGTGAGGGCAGATCTGATGGATGGGCCAGGCCCTTGGGCGACAAGGTCGACCCGGAGCTGCTCTCAGGGAACCTCCACCCTCAGCATCGCAGGGTCGGGAGGTGACATTACCCAGCAGGTCGCTTTCCAGGAGGAAGTGATAACTGAGCAGACAGGACCCAGTTAGGACTTCAGACCCTGGGAAAATCTCTCCTTTGGGGAAGGAGAGGACTCGGCGGGGTTTGGAATTTGTGAACCAAGCTGCCAGCCCACTGGACGATGCCCAGGAGGGGGCAATGGTGGACACGGCTGCGCCACAGCCCCGCGGGAGGGACACGGAGGCACTACCTTCATGGGGACGGCGGCGGAGCCCACGAGGAGCAGGGAGTCTCCATCCCACACGTCGACCTGCAGGGTCTGTGCGGCCAGGTAGCGGGTGAACCAGCGCTGCTCCCCGGGTCTCAGGAAGGCGGGGTCCACCACATACGTCCGCTGGAAGCCAGGAGACCCTGTTCAAAGAGGCCCCCCATGTGCCCAGAGAAATGGAATCCCTTGTCACCTGCACTCTTAGAGCTACAGCTTAAGAAACACATTCCTCAAAAACATTATAAGATAGAACACTATAAACCGACTACAACAGGAAACATTTAAAAATTTAAAAATAAACAAGTAAAACAAAATTTAAAAAGAATTATAAGATAACCAAGTTAATGAGGTGAAGAGGCGTGCTCAGGAGTGCATTTCTTTACAGTATTTACCAAAAAACACCTCCCCAAATAAGACTCAAGTTTGTCACCAAGTCCTGGTGACACAGTCTACGCTGGACAAAAATCAAGTCCCCTTATGGGCCCACCATGGAGGATGACCCTGAGTGCGTGGGATTTAGGGAGAAATGTCATGTGCGTGTTCTGTCAGAACAGATATTCACACATGCACACACACGCACACATGCTGAACTCCATCTGAGACGGAGCTTGGAACAACACAGACCCCCCACCACCACCACCACGCCCGGCGGCCCTGAGGTTGCTCCTGGAATCGGGGTTCTCATGAAGGGAAGGGAGCCAGACTGTGGCCCCCGCCTTCACCTTTTCCAAGTGGCAGCATCGTTAACCCGAATTGGACGAGCATGTTACTGAAACCATGGGTCACTACTGAACCGTTAGTTAAAAGGCAGGAGCAACGTGGGGGAAACGCATGCAGACAGCATTTCTGCCTTTCCATCAGCAACGCAGCAGGAGAGACGCAGCCCCACGAGCAGAACACTAACCCCGGGGGGAGGCCATGTGTACTCGGCTCCAGGCTCCTGACAGGCTGGGACCCTCCCCCACCTGCAGCCGACTCACCCTGGGGGTGCCCACACAGCGGCCCCTCCACACACCTCAAGGTCAGGACAGAGGGGGACAGTGAAGTGGGTCAGGAAAGGACACCCCTCTGGGCACTGAGGGGGAATGGGGGGGGCGCCTGGTAGGCCCAAAGGGACACAGAGTGAGGACCAGCTTCGAGGCCTTGCTCTGGCCACAGTGGGGGGGGGGGCGCTGACAGGTGCACCTGCCAGGGTGGAGAAGGGTGAGCAGTCAGCACAAAGGCCATGAGAGAGGCTGGGAATGACGCCACCCATGCCAGGCCTGTCCCCAGTGTCACATCTCAAGAGAGCAGACCAAGTCACAGGGCCAGTGGAGGCCAAGGACACTTGCTGCCCTGCCCCAGCCCCATCTGCCAGCTCTGAGAACTGAGTGGCCTGTGGCATCTGGTCAGTCTCATGACACCCACTTAGAGGTGGGAGCCCCAAGGCTGGCTCCTCAAGGTGCAGCGGGGACTGGAATGAGGACCAGGAAACATGGAAGGTCAAGTTCGAAGCACTGAGCCAGGGACTAAACCAACACCTCAGAACTGATCCAGGCCACGGCCGTGACAACACTGGATCTTTAACCCACCGAGCCACAAGGGAACTCCAGTCTCATATAATTCTATATCAAATGGAAAACACAATCAATACAGATTTTCTAGAATAATAATAATGAAAATACTGCTTATCAGAATTGCCAGGGATTTCCCTTGTGGTGCAGCAGGTTAAGGATCTGGCATTGTAACTGCAGCATCTCAGGTCACTGCTGTGGCACAGGTTGGATCCCTAGCGCAGGAATTTCCACCTGCCAAGAGTGTAGCCAGAAAAAAAATTTTTTCGAAAAAAAGAATCATCAAAACATAAAGCAGTAATCAAAGGAAAATTCATAGCCTTCAATACTTTATATCCATAAGAACAAAAGAAATACAATAAATGAACTGAGCAACTCAAACAAATTAGGAAAATAACAATAGAGAATACCATAAAGAAAGCAGAAGGGAGGTAATAATAAAAACAAATGCCCATTTTAATTTATTAGAAAACAAGAAAATAGCAAAACCTATTTGAAGTATCTTCACTTATGTGTCTTCAGAAGACAGGAAAGCAGAAATGAGCAGATGGAAATGAGCAGATGGAAAGACACGATAACTAAACCAGCAAGAATGTCTGTGACAACCACACAAAAAAGAACATAACAGGAGTTCCCCAGTGGCTCAGCAGATTAAGGACCTGACATTGTCACTGCTATAGCACTGGTTCGATCCCCGGCCTGGGAACTACCACATGCCACTGGCACAGCCAAAAAATAAAATTAAAATAAATAAGTAAAATAAAATAAAATATAACACCTCTGATCAAACAGCATGACCTTCGTATAGTGACAGACAGTTCTAATGAAGAGTCTGATGACTACAGCCCACCCACCAACCCAGGTGTCAGCTAAGAATGGCTTTTACATTTTTTAAGGATTGTGAAAAACAAAAAGCAAAAAAAGAAGAAGAAAATGATTGCCTGCCAAAACTGAATCAAGTAGAAACAGACCAACTGAACAGACCGATCACTAGAAATGAAATTGAAGAGGTCATAAAATCACTCCCTACAAATAAAAGTCCAGGACCAGATGGCTTCACAGGTGAATTTCATCAAACATATAAAGAGGAATTGGTGCCCATCCTCCTTAAACTCTTTCAAAAGGTTGAAGGAATACTCCCAAAGACATTCTATGAGGCCACCATCACCCTAATTCCAAAACCAGAGAGAGATACCACCAAAAAAGAAAACTATCGCCCAATATCATTGATGAATATAGATGCAAAAATTCTCAACAAAATCTTAGCCAACCGAATCCAACAACATACCAAAAAAATTATACACCATGACCAGGTTGGGTTCATCCCAGATTCACAAGGATGGTTCAACATACGCAAATCAATCAGCATCATACACCACATTAACAAAAAAAAAGTCAAAAATCATATGATCATCTCAATAGACGCAGAAAAAGCATTTGACAAAGTTCAACATCCATTTATGATCAAGACCCTCGCCAAAGTGGGTATAGAGGGAACATTCCTGAATATAATCAAAGCCATTTATGATAAACCCACAGCAAATATAATCCTCAATGGGGAAAAACTGAAAGCCTTCTCACTCAAATCTGGAACAAGACAGGGATGCCCACTCTCACCACTGCTCTTCAACATAGTTTTGGAAGTCCTAGCCACAGCAATTAGACAAACAAAAGAAATCAAAGGCATCCATATAGGAAGAGAAGAGATAAAACTGTCACTGTATGCAGATGACATGATACTATACCTAGAAAACCCTAAGGACTCAACCCCAAAACTCCTTGAACTGATTAATAAATTCAGCAAAGTGGCAGGATATAAGATTAACATTCAGAAGTCAGTTGCATTTCTGTATACCAGCAATGAAACATTAGAAAAGGAATACAAAAATACGATACCTTTTAAAATTGTACCTCACAAAATCAAATACCTCGGAATACACCTGACCAAAGAGGTAAAGGACCTATATGCCGAGAACTATAAAACTTTAATCAAAGAAATCAAAGAAGATGTAAAGAAATGGAAAGATATTCCATGCTCCTGGATTGGGAAAATCAATATTGTAAAAATGGCCATACTACCCAAAGCAATCTACAGATTCAATGCAATCCCTATCAAATGACCCATGACATTTTTCACAGAACTAGAACAAACAATCCAAACATTTATATGGAACCACAAAAGACCCAGAATCGCCAAAGCAATCCTGAGAAACAAAAACCAAGCAGGAGGCATAACTCTCCCAGACTTCAAGAAATACTACAAAGCCACAGTCATCAAAACAGTGTGGTACTGGTACCAAAACAGACAGACAGACCAATGGAACAGAATAGAGAATCCGGAAATAAACCCTGACACCTATGGTCAATTAATCTTTGACAAGGGAGGCAAGAACATAAAATGGGAAAAGGAAAGTCTATTCAGCAAGCATTGCTGGGAAACCTGGACAGCTGCATGCAAAGCAATGAAACTAGAACACACCCTCACACCATGCACAAAAATAAACTCCAAATGGCTCAAAGACTTAAATATACGACAGGACACCATCAAACTCCTAGAAGAAAACATAGGCAAAACACTCTCTGACATCAGCATCATGAATATTTTCTCAGGTCAGTCTCCCAAAGCAATAGAAATTAGAGCAAAAATAAACCCATGGGACCTCATCAAACTGAAAAGCTTTTGCACAGCAAAGGAAACCAAAAAGAAAACAAAAAGACAACTTACAGAATGGGAGAAAATAGTTTCAAATGATGCAACTGACAAGGGCTTAATCTCTAGAATATATAAGCAACTTATACAACTCAACAGCAAAAAAACCAATCAATCAATGGAAAAATGGGCAAAAGACCTGAATAGACATTTCTCCAAAGAAGATATACAGATGGCCAACAAACACATGAAAAAATGCTCAACATCGCTGATTATAAGAGAAATGCAAATCAAAACTACCATGAGATACCACCTCACACCAGTCAGAATGGCCATCATTAATAAATCCACAAATAACAAGTGCTGGAGGGGCTGTGGAGAAAAGGGAACTCTCCTGCACTGCTGGTGGGAATGTAAACTGGTACAGCCACTATGGAGAACAGTTTGGAAATACCTTAGAAATCTATACATAGAACTTCCATATGACCCTGCAATCCCACTCTTGGGCATCTATCCAGACAAAGCTCTACTTAAAAGAGACACATGCACCCGCATGTTCATTGCAGCACTATTCACAATAGCCAGGACATGGAAACAACCCAAATGTCCATCGACAGATGATTGGATTCGGAAGATGTGGTATATATACACAATGGAATACTACTCAGCCATAAAAAAGGATGACATAATGCCATTTGCAGCAACATGGATGGAACTAGAGAATCTCATCCTGAGTGAAATGAGCCAGAAAGACAAAGACAAATACCATATGGTATCACTTATAACTGGAATCTAATATCCAGCACAAATGAACATCTCCTCAGAAAAGAAAATCATGGACTTGGAGAAGAGACTTGTGGCTGCCTGATGGGAGGGGGAGGGAGTGGGAGGGATCGGGAGCTTGGGCTTATCAGACACAACCTAGAATAGATTTACAAGGAGATCCTGCTGAATAGCATTGAGAACTATGTCTAGATACTCATGTTGCAACAGAAGAAAGAGTGGGGGAAAAACTGTAATTGCAATGTATACATGTAAGATAACCTGACCCCCTTGCTGTACAGTGGGAAAATAAAAAAAGAAAAAAAAAAGAAAATGATTACACAGAGATCACATGGGAACACAGAAAGTCTAAAATATTTATAAGCTTACCCTTAACAGAATTCAGTTTGACAACCTCTGGTCTAATGGAACAAAAAAGAAAATCTAGAAATAAATCCAAGTAGTAAAAAAAAAAAAAAAAAAAAACCCTTTAGTATACGATGATAAGAATGGCTCTCTAGGCACTGGGGGGAAAAGATTGACTTTTTAATAAACAGTCCTAGATCAACTGGATTGACATTTGGAAATAGATAAAACTGACCCCAACCTGCCATCACACAGCAGGATAAACTACATACAGATCAGAAATCTAAATGTAAAAAATGAAACCTACAAGTCCTAGAAGAAAACACGCATGAGCCTCCTCATGAGCGAGGAGAGGAGAAACGCCTTTGCATCTAGGACTTAAGAATCTAGAAGCAGTAACAAGACCGGCACATTCGACTACAGGGAAGTCACTCCTTTATGGAGTAAAAGTCACCGTAAGCAAAGCAAAAAGACCAATGACAAAGGAGGAAACATATTAGCAATTTGTATCACAGGCAACAGCTAATCAACCTAATAGAGTTTCCAGAACAGATGAAAAACCTGATAGAAACATGGAAAAGGTATGAATAGAAGTTTGCAGATAAAGACGAAAGATGCTCAACTTCAGTCCTAGTAAAGAGAAAAGAGCCATCTCACATCCGTCAGATTGTAAACATCTGAAATTTAAGAACCCATTTTGTGGGGGAGGCCAAAAGTTTGCAGGCACAGAGGGGAGGTGACAATGTCGTCCCCTGGCTGAAGCCTTTGGTCCTTGGGCCCCATAAACCCCCTGCCAGCAATCTGCCCGGGACACCCCTCTACACCCAGAAAATGCCTGCATCGTCTGAAAGAGCAGAACCCTGGAAAGACCCGAACGTCCATCTGTAGGATGATGGTTGAATCAACCGCAGGACACGAATTCAGCACAGTCTGATGAAGCTGCAAAAATCACGCAGACAGTTTCCACAGAGGGGGGAGCTCAGGATGAAAAGTTAACTGAAAAAAGCAGTTCCCATCGTGGCTCAGGGTAAGAAACCCGACTAGGATCCACGAGGATTCGGGTTCGATCCCTGGCCTCACTCAGTAGGTTTAGGATCTGGTATTGCGGTGTAAGTTACAGACGCTCAGATCCCGCATTGCTGTGGCTGCGGTGTAGGCCAGTGGCTACAGCTCTGATTGGACCCCTAGCCTGGAAACCTCCATGTGCTGTGGGAGCGGCCCTAAAAAGCAAAAAAAAAAAAAGAAAAAGAAAAAGAAATTCCACTGGATCCCGAGTTGCTGTGGCTATGGCGTAAGGCCAGCAGCTATAACTCCGATTGGACCCTTAGCCTGGGAACCTCCATATGCATCAGGTGCAGCCCTAAAAGGCAAAAAAAAAAAAGAAAGAAAAGAAAAAAAAAAAAACAGTAAAAATGTGTACCTGGTACCCTACCTGTTGAATAAGAAGAAATATACATATATAAATATACATAGGAGTTCCCACTGTGGTGCAGTGGGTTAAGAATCCGACTGCAGCAGCTCAGGTTGCTGTGGAGGCTCGGGTTTGGTCCCCAGCCCAGTGCAGTGGGTTCAATCCCCGGCCCAGAAACTTCCATATGCCACGGGTGCAGCCATTAAAACAAGAAAGAAAGAAGGTAAGAAAGAAAAATATATATAAATATTTGCTTATTTTTAAAATCAAAACAAACAAAAACAATAGAAAGGGAATTGGGAAACTAGAAACTGTTGCCCGGAAGGCTGAGCAGGGGAGGGCTGAAGGGAGCCTTGAGGGCACATTTCAGGGCCCTTGTATGTTCTGAGCCAGGTCAACATGCCAACACTTTAAATCAAAACACAAGAACGCAAACATAAAAGTGAAAACAGGAGTTCCGGTCATGGCGCAGCAGAAACGAATCCGATGAGGAACCATGAGGTTGCGTGTTCGATCCCTGGCCTCGCTCAGAGGGTTGGGGATCCAGCGTTGCCGTGAGCTATGGTGTAGGTTGCAGACACGGCCCAGATCCCACGTTGCTGTGGCTGCGGTGTAGGCCGGTGGCTACAGCTGATTGGACCCCTAGCCTGGAAACCTCCATGTGCCGTGGGAGTGGCCCTAAAAAGCAAAAAAAAGGAAAACAAAAGAAAAAAGAAATTCCACTCACAACGTGGAACAACAAATGGTGTGGTGGAGGCAGCCGCCAGGCCCACAGGCCTCGGGTTCCACTGGAGCCGATGTGGCAGCTCCTTGGCACGAGCCGCTGAGAGGTGTCCACAGTGGGAGCCACATCATGGACTCTGGGCACCAGCTCATGAACCTGGGGGGATGGGGGAGAAGCAGTGCCCCCTACAAGAACCAGGAAGCAGTGGTCGGGGCTGCCCACACTCTGCCAGAAGACGACATCCCCAGTGCCACCAAGAAAGGGCAACTGCATGGCGGAGCCAAGACCAAGGCCTTTCCTCTCCACCCTTGACCCCCCAAGTCTCTGCTGCCGTCTCCAGCAAAACCAAATTCCGGTCCGTGGGAACATCATTTTGCTAAAGATAACTATTCAAGGCTGGAAATTGGCTTGTTTTTTAAGCTGGGTGGGTGTGGGGCCCACACTTTTCAAATCTTTTTTATGCCCTGTTAACTCTCTGGATTCTTTATGAAGGTCACCAACCCTGATCCCTTCCTCACAGGCCACACAAAATCAGTTCTTTGCGGGAGTTCCCTGGTGGCCTGGCAGTTGAGGATCCAGCACTGTCCCTGGGTCACTGTTGTAAGGCAGGTTGGATTCCTGGCGCAGGAACTTTTGCACGCCATGGGAATAGCCAAAAATAATAACAAAATAAATTTTTAAAAAATAAAGGGAAGACGGAAGCATTACTCTGTCTTCCATTATGAGCTGCACCTCAAGGTCACCAAATACTTGATAGCAGTTTCTCTCTAAGGAACCGTTCCAGCTGAGAAAGACATACTGTAGAAGCAAACGTCCCCACTGGGCAACCTTGGATGAAGTGATCAGTCCATGAGCAGCAGTCCCGACGGCCCCTGTTGGAGCATAAGAAGCCACCGGATGTCCCACTGCTGCAGGGTGGGGACGCACTGCCAGCTATAGAGAATCCTTGCCCCAGACAGAAAGCATGCAACTAGCTCTAAGTGCCAGTGCACAGGAAAAACGGCATAGAGGAATATCACAAACCTCACCACTGGGCTGCAAAACCAGAGCCCAGAACGTGAGACGCTCTAGGGGACCAGCAACGTGGCTACGTCAACAAATACAGTGAAAACAACAACAACTGTGGCGCACAGCGACCTCTACTCGATGTTCTGTGACCACCTGTGTGGAACAGCTACGTGTCTATGTACGGCTGAACTGCTTTGCTGTACTGCAGAGATTAATACAGCATTGTAAAGCATCTATGCTAAAATTAAATTTTTCAAAACTTTACTTCAATGGAGTTCCCGTCACGGCCCAGTGGTTAACGAATCTGACTAGGAATCATGGGGTGGCCGGTTCGATCCCTGGCCTTGCTCGGTGGGTTGAGGATCTGGCGTTACCGTGAGCTGTGGTGTGGGTCACAGATGAGGCTCGGATCCCACGTTGCTGTGGCTCTGGCATAGGCCAGCGGCTACAGCTCCGATTCGACCCCTACCCTGGGACCCTCCATGTGCCGCAGGAGCGGCCCTAGAAAAGGCAAAAAGACCAAAAAATAAAAAATAAAAATAACTCTACTTCAATAAACACTGAAGTTAAAATAAAAAAGGAGTTCCCATCGTGGCTCATTGGAAACAAATCTGACTAGTATCCATGAGGACACAGGTTCAACCTCTGGCCTCACTCAGTGGGTTAAGGACCTGGCATTTCCGTGAGCTGTGGTGTAGGTCGCAGACCTGGCTCGGTTCCCCCATTGCTGTGGCTGTGGTGTAGGCCGGTGTCTACAGCTCCGATTCGACCCCTAGCCTGGGAATCTCCATATGCCATGGATGCAGCCCTAAAAAAAGACATCAGGATAAGAAATAAGCAAAAACAGATCTATAAAACAGCCAGAAAACAATGAACAAGATGGCAATAATGAATCCATCCCTATCAATAATTACTTTAACTACAAATGAATTAAACTCTCCAATGAGTAGATAGACAACAGCTTGATGGATTAAAATATACATATATATCCAACAATAAGCTGCTTTCAGGAGACTCGCTTTAGCCTTTGAAGACATACATAGACTAAGAGTGAAAGGATGGGAAGGGAAAAAAAAAAGCTTCAAGAAAACGGTGCCCCACAGAGACAGTTAGTTATAGGGTCGTCCTTCCGTGTCCACAGGGAACTGGCGCCAGGAAGCCCCAAGGACACCGAAATCCAGAGGCCCTCGAGTGCCTTAGAGAAGAAGGCAGAATATTTGCATATAAGCTACACACTCGCGCCAGTGAACTTAAATCACCCCTGGATTATTAAAGACCTAGACAAATGCAGGTGCTGTGCAAATAGCTGCTGCCACATAGCAAATTAAAGTTTAACTTTACAGGGAAAGAGTGAAAAAAACACAGACAGGAAGGTTTGGGCAACTACAGAGACTGAGGGTGACCTTACTGAGATCCTGATTTGAACAAACCATTAAAAATGAAGTTATTGAGGAAACATTAACCTTGGCTAGATATTCGATGATATTAAGCATTCTTCATTTTTAAGCAGGAAAATAGCGTTGAGTTTGTTTTCCAAAAAAGACTGTTTACTTTCTTTCTTTTTTTTTTTTCTTTTTCTTTTTTATGGCTGCACCTGCGCCATATGGAAGCTCCCGGGCTAGGGGTCAAATCAGAGCTGCAGCTACGGGCCTCCACCACAGCCATGCCAGATCCAAGAAGAATCTGTGACCTATGCCACAGCGTGTGGCAACACCAGATCCTTAACCCAGCAAGCAAGGCCAGGGATCGAACCCACATCCTCACAGACACAGTGTCAGGTTCTTAATCCGCTGAGCCAAAATGGGAACTCCTACTTCCTTAGATATACATAAAGAAATACCTATAAAGAAAAGTATATAATGTCTGGGATTTGCTTCAAATAACCCAGGTGTGGGGAGGGATCTGGGTGTCGAAGTCACTGGTACCCAGAGCTGCGGGGCACGAGCACCAATTCATCACCCTAGCCTCTCCTATTCCGTGTGTGTTTGACAGCGTTCATTGTCCAACATCTTTTAAATCATAAAACCCACAGACAGTGTGGCAGTGGGTCTCACGCTTGCCAGGTACGCGGCACTCACCCGCCTCGAAGGCACCGTCCTTGGGGATCGGGACGAGGATGTGGGACAGGGGGGCAGAGCTGGTCTCCCCCATCCCCTCCAGCTCCACCAGCTGTAGGCGCGGCGTGGTCTCGGGGGGAAAGCGGTAGAACTGGAAGGTGAAGTACACGGTCTTCGGCCACGGGGCTGCCTGGCCTTCCTGGGACGCCCTGGATCCAACAACAGCTCTGAGTTAACGCCGTGTCCAGGCGGAGAACCTGGGCTTTCATTACCCTCATGGGGAGAGAGCGGGTGGGAGGTCACCTCCTTCAGCCCTACTGTGACCTCAGGAAGCCTGCCGGGCATCCCCCCCAACTTCAGACGTGGCCAGAGCACCCTGATCTCAGAGTGCCACCAATACCCAAGGACCGGCCAACACACTGTCCATGGGAGGTTGTTTTGTTTTGTTTTGTTTTGTTTTTGTATGGCCACACCCAGGCCAGGGGTCGATTCCAAGCCATAGCTACGGCAACGCCAGCTCCTTAACCTACTATGCCAGGCCAGGGGTCGAACCCATGTTGCTACAAAAACAACGCTGGCTCCTTAACCCGCTATACCACAGTGGGAATTCCAAGTCCACATGTTTTTTTGTTGTTACTGTTTCATTGCTGTTGTTTTAGCTGTGCCTCTGGCATGTGGAAGTTCTCAGGCCAGGGATCAAACCCACATCAGAGCTATGACCCACGCCACGGCAGTGAGAACACCGGGTCCTTAACCTGCATGAGCCACCTGGGAACTCCCTGTCCATGTTTAATTAGGGACCACAGAAGATCGATCCAGGCAGGTTGGACGACACTGGGTGGGTCCTAGCCAAACGGAACTAAAGACAGGGCACTTCTTAATCCAAGGTCTTCATCTTAAAGACCTGATCGTAGAATCCTGCTAGGTTAGAACCACACAGACGTGCTTCTCAATGAAAGAAATGCAAAAGCCAGGTGAAGAGTAACAGACAAAATATATAAGAGGTTACCTGCTAAAGGCAAGAAACTGTAGCACTATCTCATTGCTTTGCAGACAGTCTGATTCTTCCTTCTGAGGGTTGAACTTCACGGGATCTGTAGGGTTCACGGCCTCGGCTGGTTGCTTGTTGGCGTCCAGAATCTCGGGGAAGCCAGCAGACTGCAGCAGCGCCAGGGCGGCTCTTGAGAGCTTCCCTCCAGAGCTGGATCAGAAAGCCTCCTGAGCCAGCCTTCGGGGAGGGTCGGCCCAGAGGCAGGACCCCGTCTCCAGGAAGCCTGCCATCTGGATCCCACAGCACTCGGCCAGGTGCCTCCCAGACCCAGGCCTCACCTCCTGGTCTGGGTTCCCACGACGATCGGGGCATGTACCGGCATGAAAGGCAGCTCCTGCAACGGCTCAGCAGTGGACGTTCCCAGGCCCGAGGCCGTGTGGCTCAGGTCGGCTTCCAGGTGAGAGATCCTGCCCTCCAGGGGGAACTCCTGCCCAACAAAATAAGGCCCCCCAGTGAGGCCAGCCAGGATCCCAACCTGTCACCAAGGACACTGGGCCATGGGGCTCATCCATGAACTGCCTCAGTCACGAGGCAGAAGAAACACAGGGGGTTCAGCCGCCTTGCAATTCCAAGTGAGCGCTGAATAGTTTTAGTATAAGTATATCCCACTCACTATCCGAGACATACTTATCCTTGAAAGTTATTGTTGATTGGAAATTCAAATTTACCTGGGTAGCCTGTATTTTATGTGAGCTGAAAAGCAACGAGGAAGGAGTCATCGATTTTGTGAACAGGTCAGTAGCACATGGGACATTTGATGCCCGAGAAGGCAAGTTAATATCAAAACCACGTCTGCAGGACAGAAGATGAAACTGCCTCCAACAACACACAACAGACCAGGGGACAGGGCCGCTGCGCATGTGCAGACGCTCCCCTGTCGCCACGTCACCCGCGTGCTCTAGGTGTTCGCCTGCCCCCGCCTCCCACGTCCCTCCCAAGTGGAAGACGACCGTCTAAGTGAAGGGCTTGATGGGTCCAGGATGCTCGCTTCTCAAGCTTCCCAGGGGCCCATGTGACAGGGGACAAGGAACACGGCCCCAGCACCAGTGAGAAGAGACGCAGGCTAACTACCCGTGCCCCGACTTTATTTTAGAATAAGGCATCTCACAGTGCCACGAGGGTTTTCAAATAAGGAATTATATGGAGCCGTTCTTCCTCGACAGGCTGTCAGGGTAAGACTGAAGGTGAGCCAGCAAGCTCGAGGTGAACCCCAAGGTCAGGAGGAAAGAGACCTCTTTTAGCCCATTTGCTTCAAGATGCTCCAACAGCAAGGCGAGCATCCTAGGCGGGAGCTGGCAGCTTGGCTTGACCACTACTCACGTCCTCGGGGAAAATTCCCTTTTCCTCCTGTGGTCAGAGGCCAGGGGGCCTTTAACCGTGTCTTTTCAAGCAGAGCAAAAGCTCCCAGACCAAACGCCCACTGGGCACCAAGACAGGATGGTGGCAAGTAGGTGAAGCAGGAAGGAGGCAGCCAACGTCTAGCCCCGTCCCCACGGCCGCATCCCAGAGAACCTTGAAGGTCTCGTCCATCTCGCCAAAGACCAGGGCAGCTCGCAAAGTCAAGGACTTCAGCTGAAGTCAGGCATTGGGAGCCGTGGGGGGGGTGGCGGTACTCACCCCTGGGGCCTGGGAGAGCGCGGGGCTCCCGCGGTGCTGGGAGCGCGGTTCAGCCGAGCCACGCTGGGCCGGGGACCGTGGGGAGGCCGCCAGCTGGGAAAGTGACAACTGGAGGAAAGAAATCTCGGGTAAGATGACAAAATGCAGCCCAATAACATCCAAAGCCCCCCCAACGCTGGCACAGACCCTCCGGAAGGAGGAGGATGTGCCGCAGCCGCAGAAGACCGTCGGGTCTGCGAGCTCCCGGTCAGTGCTGCTCTGGACCCAAAGCTGTGTCCTAATTCTTCCGTTTTAACTCCTGAGGAGTCAGTTCTGGGATCTCCCCCAGATCATAATATTTGAATAAAAATATTATTAACAAGGAAAAGCAAGCGGAGAAGAGGAAATGGCCTGGGAAGCCGTGGTCCTGGAACCTCCATCCCGGACCTGACTTCTCCAAGACCCCATCCGAGTGAACCCCGGGGCTCCTACACCTTGAACCTGCCAGCTGAGGCGGTGACCACAATGGCAGCCGATGTGGGGCCCCAAGCCACCACTTCGCAGCCGAGTGACAGGGGCAGGTCCCTTGGCCTTCTAATGCCTCAGTGTCCTCACCTGTGAAATGGGGATGCTAACAGCACCTGCATCCCAGAAAGGCTGTGATATCCGGAGAGACTTTGGTAAATGTTATGAATATGTGGGAAATGAATGCTGCTATTAGAGGCTGGTGTGGCGCAACGGAGGGCACAAGCTCTACTGGGGACCCCTCTCAAATCCTGGTCTCTATTCTTTTTTTTTTTTTTTTTTGCTTTTTAGGGCTGCAGCCACACCATGTGGAAGTTCCCAGGCAAGGGGTCGAATCAGAGCTGCAGCTGCCGACCTACGCCACAGCCACAGCAATGCCAGATCCTTGACCCACTGAGTGAGGCCAGGGATTGAACTGGCATCCTCATGGATACTAGTAGGGTTCATTTCCGCTGAGCCACAATGGGAACTCCTTGGTCTCTATTCATAAGGGACACGTTACAAATGGGTCTTCGCCATCAGCAGTGACAGTGGCCCGAGGGAGGTGCTGGTACAGAGATCCCGGTACACGAGGAGTGTTGAGGAAGTGGGAGAGGGGCACGTGTGATCCCGGGGGGTCCAGGAGGCATCCCAGGGGCAGAGAAGATCCTGGGGTCTGCTCAACTTCCCTCAGAGCATGAGCTTCCCCGGGGTGGGGGGGAGGGTGGCGAGAGGTGCTGCTCTGTGGTCCCTCAACACCTGGGCAACAGAGAAAGCTCTGGAAAAGGCTGGGACAGGTCAGTGGGGCATCCCAGGAGGCTGTCCCCAAGCAGGTGTCTTCAGACAGATACAAGGTTCACGTCTCGTCCAGTTTCCAAGCTGCATGGGACACACGAAAGCCACTTCCTGGGGAACCTGTGACACTGAGATAATCAGCCTTTCTAGAAAGTCCATCTCCAGGGTGATGTTGGCAGACAAGGTGGGTCCTGAGGAGGACCAGCCAACTGTGACCTCATTCAAAATCACGCAGCCAGAGCCAGGCCAGAGCCACGGGTGGACCCACAGCCACTCAGATCCCGGAGCGGTGGCCGCACATCCCCGCCGCCCGAGGAGACATCTGCTCTCTGACAGGCTGGTCAACAGGCCGGGCCTCTGCTGGCTGCAGCCCTGTCCCCCCACCACCAGCTGCTCGCACACCGGCCTGGTGACCTAGCAGAGAGGGTCGGAGGGGGAGGGGCGAGGACCACACCTCAGCGCCTCAGGGCAGAAGAAAGGCCGTTGAGTCCTGGAAGATTCTTGGCCGTTAGACACAGCTGCCAGGGAGACCACAGCCTCTGAGTGTAGAAAGGGGCCCTCGATGACAAACTGGAGGATCTTAACCCTTGGAAGCCACCGCCCGGACAGCCAGCGCTGGCCCATCTGCCCTCTGGCTCCCAGGACGCTTCCCAGCCCCACAAAAGTAACAGGACCTCAAGTGCTTTTCCTTGTGTCTTCTTTTTCTTTTTTTGGCCGTGCCTGCGGTAGTTTCCAGGCCAGGGGTTGAACCCATGCCACAGCAATGACCTGAGCTGCTTCAGTGACAATGCCAGATTCTTAACCCACTGAGCCACGAGAGAGCTGCGGACATAAACTGCTTTTAAAGATGTCTGGAAGACCTCTGTGCACCCGGAATCTTTTTTTTTTTTTCATTTTTTTGGGGGGTCTTTTTGTTTTTTAGGGCCGCACCCACAGCATATGGAGGTTCCCAGGGTAGGGGTCAAGTCGGAGCTATAGCTGCTGCCTACACCACAGCCACAGCAACATAAGATCTGAGCTGCGCCTGTGACCTACACCACAGCTCACGGCAATGTCAGATCCCCAACCCACTGAGTGAGGCCAGAGATCAAACCTGCATCCTCATAGATGCTAGTCGGGTTGGCTAACCGCTGAGCCACAACAAGAACGCCCACCAAGAGCCTTTAAATAATGGACTTTGGACTTACCCCGGGTCCCACAGGCGAGTCCTGGGGGGTGGTGAGCCCCTGGGGCGGCAATGCTGGCGGGCCTAGGAGGAAGCACATGGGGGCGGGCAGGGGGCCATCAGCCAGGGCGAAGGAAGGGCACCCGAGCCCAGGGTGTTTCCTCTGGGCAGTAACTGGCGCTGTCGCTGGAGCTGAGCAGCCGCCACCATACGGACCCAGCGCCCAGCGGTTGTAGGGGACTCCTGGGCCGGCTTGATCAGACCAGGGTGGTCCCTCGAGTCTCCGCCTGCAGGATGGAGCGAGCTCTCTCCCCTCCTCCCTGCTCATGCGGCATCCGCGTGCTCAGGGAGGGGAGAGGCTTCCAGACACCGTAGGCTCCCACGTGCTCACCTGCCTTCAGGGGCCAGGCCCTGAGGTCGGCCCAGCAGCTGTTGCCCAGGCTGAGGCCCACTTGCTGTTTTGTGAAATAAGAAACTGCTACACAGACGTGTGCGGCAGATGCGGCAGCGGGCGGGCCCCGCACTCCAGCCCTCGCATCACTCAGTGTCCGTCCTCTGAGCCCCTCTCACTCTAGAGCTGTGTCAGTACCAGGAGGAGCCCAGGCCAGTCCTCCCTGGGTCCCCGGAGGGAGGGGCCCAAGGCACTCGTGCCCTGGGGGATGCCAGGCTTTCTCCTGCAGTGCCCCAGGTGCCCGCCTGTGGAAGGAGCAGCCGTCCCCACAGCACTGTGTCCACCTGCCAGCACAGTCCCCACAGGAGGGGGGCAGGCTGGTATTTGTCTGTGCTGCTTCAGCCCCATCCCAGGTCCTGCACCCCTCACGAGCCCCAACACTGCCCGGCCCCGGACTCTCCGCACTATGCCAGGGCATCTGGGGCCACCACGGCCTCACAACCATCCTGCGCTTCTGCCCTTACCTGCCAGCCACTCCACCTCCAGGCAAGAGCGAGGCTGCCCTCCTGACCTGGACGCATCCTGACGGGGCCCCTGCCCACCTGATGGCCCAGGTGCGACCAGGCAGCCACCAGAGGTGACCCACTTGGCTCCCCTGAGGACACACCTGCCCTGCTCATCACAGTCCCTGCATGGTCAGGACTCTGGTCTCCGTACAAGGACACCACCCCGACTGGACTTGAGGACATCCCGGCCCCTGAGGAATCAGGGCCCTCCCCCAGGTAACAAGGCCGTCCTGTCACTGCCATGTGGCCCTGACTGCCCTCACTCTGTGGTCTCACTCCCCAAACAGACATGCGTGAGCCCCAGAACAGGCAGAGCCAGCAAGCAGCTCACACGGCCCTGAAGCCCCAGGCCCCCAGGGCACCTGGCCCAGGGAAGCCCAGGCGGCACATGCACCTGCTGACGCCCGGTGCCCACGGGCTGTGACGTTAGACACTGTGGACTCTGAGTAGAGGACACCCAGCCCCCATCGAGCTCTGGACGGCACTGAAGCCTCGCCCACCAGGGGGAACCAGCTTTGGGAGCACCCCCCAACCCAGCCCTGCTGTGTCTCTGCCACCATGGAATCCACTTGGCGGGGGGCAGGGGGGGGGGGTGTGTGCCGCAGACTCACCCTAGCCTGAGGGGTTTGGCTGGTGAGGAATGGAGGCTGGAGGGAACCCCCCACCCCTGCCCGGGTCCCCACCAGATGGCCCCACCTGAGCTAAGTAGAGGCTCCTTTCTCACCAGCCAAGTTAACTTGGTTCCTAAGAACTCAGCACCCTCCAGCCCCAGGAGCCTGTGCTTTCTGTAATGAGCCACTTGGGAGGGACTCCCCTGGACTCTCTGTGACTCCCCGACTCTCCATGCCCCCCTCTGTCTCTCTGTGAACCCCCTGACTCCCTCCAACTCTCTGTGACCCCCTCTGTCTCTCCGTGACCCCCCTGAGTCCCCCCGACTCTCCATGACCCCCCAAAGAGCTTCCACTCGCTGAAAGGCACTGTCAGCAGAAGCTCAAGTGCCCAGTTCTCCCTCCAGGGCTGCTTCCAGAAGCCCGAATGCCCTCCACTGGACTGAAAGGCAGGGCGAGGCTAGCGGTCTGCCCCAGACCTGGGCTGTCACATCCCCCTGGGTCACACACCTGCACCCCATGCCCCTCTGCACTCGGCCTGGGACTGGAAATGGGTTGGGAGGGGGGACCCCATAGACCTGAAACCCGCTCCACACTCCAGGGCAAGGGGGGGCAACTTTTCACGTGGACACCGCTTCTCAGACGGCACTTCTGGTGAGTTGAGGGCCAAGGTCACAGAAAGATACAAATGGAGTACACAAAGGAGGCATTCCCCAGGCCGGACCACCAGCCCGTGCCAGCCCTGTGGAGGCAGCACGGAAAGCTTTGCCCCTCAGTGCGCACTGCCTTCCCGAGAAAAGAAGGCTCTTGCTTCAGCGTGGCTGTGCATTCACGTTGGTGGGCGGTGGGGGGCACCAAGGAAGGGAGAATCTGCAGGCAGGGCCTGATGAGGGGGATTCGGCAGGAAAACGCTGCTGCAGGAGCTTAACTGAAAGGAGAGGCAGCTGTTGCTTGGCCACCAAGGCTGGGAGGGGCAGGCAGGGAGGGGGTCTGGGGATGTCACGGGGTGGAGCCAGATAGCAGCCCCCAAAGGCAGGCAGAAGGAGGGTCATCACAGCCAAAGATACAATCACTGTGATTTCCCTTTTTTTTGGGGGGGGGCTTTTTAGGGCTGTTCCCACTGCACATGGAAGTTCTCAGGCTAGGGGTCGAATTAGCTACAGCTGCCGGTCTACACCATAGGCACAGCAACGCCAGATCAAGGCCAGGGATGGAACCCGCACGCTCCTGGATCCTAGCTGGGTTTGTTACAGCTGAGCCACGACAGGAGCTCCACAATCGCTGTAATTTAAATAAAGATTGCGAAGAAAAGCTTTCCCATCAGACCTGGAAAATAAAGGACTACTCAGTGTGTAACGGTACTCCAGACAGTAAGACTTCACAAGGCAGTCCCATTTGAAAGGTCCTTATTCCTAATTATTTGGGCTTAAAAAGTCATTCTCCCGAGACTTCGATCACAGGGATGGGAGAAGCGAGCAAAATCGAGGAAGCAGTAAAGGGACAGGCAGCTGGAGGATGGAGTGCGCGCGGGTCTCTGGGTGGCAGGAATCCAGAGCAACGATGGCTGAGAACCGGAGGTGCCCTAACTCCGTTAATCAGCCCGGGAGGAGGGGGGAGTGTGTGCGGTGCCCTGAGCCCCAGGCTGGGGTCACCTTCAAGGACAGGCTCCAAACGTACCCTCCCTGCTGGGAGCCTCGGCTCCGAGGTGTTCACGGACGGACGGACGCTCCCCTGCAGAAGGCGCCCTTAGAGTCCTGGCCGCTAACTTCTGTCCCCTGTCTGAGCTCTCACTCTCCCCTCTGCCGTGTGACTTCAGGACGACACCACTCAAGGAGACGGCATTCGGGCCAGTGTGGGCAGCACAAGAGGTCACAGCCACGTCAAGGATCTAACGCAGTGCTTTCTGGGAAAGACCATGATGACATGTTTTCAATGACCCTTCTACTCGGCTGCTTCTGTATCTGTTAAACAAACACACCAAAATGATGACACCGCCTGAACACTCAAAAGCAAAATACAGGTCACAGAAACTCCAAGTTCCAAAAACTGGAGACAGAGTGCCCTCTAGCGGCTCCTCCCACGGGCGGTAATGAATGGACCTTTGCTCCCTGGTAATTTTGCAGAAGAAAATAAAAGGGATAATTCAGAGCAGAAAGCCAAAGCACCTCACTCAAAGTGACAGCCACACATCGTTAAGATTTCCAGAGGCACCATACAAGCTGGTAAAATATTGAAGCAGGAAACATTTCCATCATAAGTTAAACACCAGCGGATATTTCAGCCTCTTAGATTGCATCTTGGGAGGCAATGTTTTCAAATGCTTTGAACCTGGGGTACCGGCGATCGCAGTAATGGGACATGAATGCCACGATAAATCCAAATTAAATAAACCAAATGGAATCCAGTTCCATCCATGCAGATCTGCTGGTCCCCAAACGGGAGCTGGGAAACAGACGACACTGTCACGGCACATCTGCGCCAGCTCAATTCCTGCTCCTCCAGCCACCGAAGCACCCACTCCGGTCTGCCAAGGACACAGCACAGATCTCCCAGGAAAGAACTTGGAGCGTGTGCACCTAACGTCTCCGAGTTTTAGACATCACACTGCAGCTCGCCGAGCCCCACACACAAGAGCAACAAGAGGGGCTCGGCTCAGCAGGCAACAGGAGCGTCTGGAGACCAAAGCCAGCTGCCTCGTGGGGAAGCCCCCCCAGGGGGCCCCCACCCAGCCCAAGCACCGCTCTGTGCCCAGAGGCCATCTGGAGGTCGAGAGGGGGGCTTCCGGAGGACAGACCCGGTCTCACTGGCAGGAACTACAATCTCGACTCATTCGATGATGGGGAAACCCAGTACAGGCTGGTCACAACAGGGGTGTGAACTCACAGCGGAAGGAGCCGCGTGCAGGGAATTTGCGGAAGGACCTGTGACCATCAGACACTCTCACCCACCTGAACCCGCTCTCTCTCCAAAAGCAGCACCGATGGTTTCCCTGGGGTCAGAGGGGGCTGGCCCAGCCCCACCCCGTCCCCATCACAGTCACACAGGGCGCCACCGGCCAGGGACCGGGCAGAGCAGGGGGCTCATCTCAGGATTCTTCCTGGACGACTGAGTACAAGAAGCTCTTCCTGCCAGGATTCCAAGGCCCAAGGATAACCAGTGGCTCCCGGAGGCACCGTGTAGGGAAACCCTGCCTGGAGGGAAGCCGACACGGAGCGCTGGAGGGTGAGCAGACAGGGGACTGAGAGACAGACAGACACACCGAGGCTTCACTTCACTCAAGTGCCCAGATGCAGTCAGGCCACAGGTCAGGGCTCTGCCGTCACGTGAGCCAGTCACTCCCCTCCCTGTCTCAGCTGTTTTGAGGTGAGCTTCTGTCCCCTGCATGGAAGAGTCCTGAGTGACCCGCGTCTCCACCCAAGTGTGCCCAGCACTTTCCGAAGGGCGGGTCTCTCGGGGCAACCGAAAGATGAGTCAGCATAGATGCTCCTGGGACCATCCCTGGGGTTGAACACATGGCCACCAAGGAGCTGCACCTCTGCACCTTCTGGGGCCTCGTTGGGACACTGCATGGCCTGCGACTGGGTGAGGTCAGGCGGCTGGCCCTCAAGCTGGGAGGAGTGGCGGGGGGTCACCTTGGGCCAGAGCAGTGGGGGGACCAGACCCCTTCCGGGCCTTTCTTTGTGGGGCAGGGCTGGCAATACTCAGGATGACAAGTGCCACCTGTGACCATAAAAAGCAGAGCCATCACCAAACCACAAGGACATGGAGCGAGAGTAGGAAATAAACTCTTCTGGTTTCTGGTTGGGTTTTGGGGGGCGGCAGGGCGGCAGGCTTGAGGCGTGTGGAAGTTCCAGGGCATGCAGAACACATGCCACAGCTGTAAGCAGAGCCACAGCAGTGCCAACACAGGATCCTTAACCCGCTGAGCCACCAGGGAACTCCCAAAACCCTTCTGTTTAAACCAGCGAGACTTAGGGATTATCTGTTAACCATAGCAAAACTGACTGATACACTGATGCACTCCAAGAGCAGTAGGGGGGAGAAAGAAACAGGAAACACACAATAACGTAAAATAAACAGTAGTCTCTAGAAAGGGCAGGAGGACCTTCCAGGGAGGAGGCATCGGAGCCAGTACCTAGAGACAAGGGTAGGGAGCTCCCTGGTGGGCTAGTGACTAAGGACCTGGTGCTGTCTGCTGTAGCACAGGTTTTATCTCTGGCCCAGGAACTTCTGCATGCCTGGGCGTAGCAAAGTAAAATAAAACAAAATAAAGAAAGACGAGGGCAGGTTCCCACGTGAAAGGACAAGTAGAACTTAGTGTGTTTTTTTTTTTTTACCGTGGAAGTACTTTAAAATACTTCTACATTACAGGTCAAAGGAAATAGAAGTGGAAATCAACAATTTAGGAAGAATGAACACAACAGATCAAAACGTATGGAACAGGGTCCGAGCTGTACTTGAAAGAAAACTGAAGAACCCTAAAAAGTACCGTTATTAAAACCGATAAATGGAAAAAATGCTAAAGTTCAACTTTTTAAAAACTTCTCTTAAAAAAATAAGAGTTGGACTCGATAAAAACATACAAAATTAAATTTTAATTAGGTTTATTAAAATTAAAGCTATAATTAGAAACTTAAAAACAAAGAACAGGAGAATCAATCAGTAAAACCAAGAGCTAATTCTCTGAAGAGAAAGATGACATGTCGAAACTTTCATAAGCCTGACAAAGAAAGGGAGAGAGCCACCAAAATACTGGGAATGAGAAAAGAAATCTAATCACAGATATTTTCAAAAAGAAGCAACAGGCCCCAAATGGGGTCACGTGTCATCTGCACTAAGCCACCGTCACCAAAGACAGCTTAGTACCCAACCCAACTGCAGTTTCAACCATGCCCAGGAATGGGGTCCTAACAGGCCCGTTTGGAGTTTCCTGGCTGGCACCAATGAGGTGACTGCCACGCAGACCCTTTCTGTGCCCAGGAGAAAGGTGGTAACCGCTCTTTCCTCACTGCCCGCCCCCCGCCCCCCCAGCCCCCCTCTGCCTCTTCCCTTTTTCTGGCTCCTCCGAGCACCTTCCCTCTTGCTAGATGGGCAGCTGCTGCCTGATTCGTGAATAAAGCCCACTAGAGCTTACATTTTACTTGGCTGAATTTTCATCATTTAACAATACAAATTAGAATTTCTTTTTTTCTTTTCGAGGCCGCACCTGCAGCCAAGTTCCCAGGCTGGGGGTCGAGTCGGAGCTGCAAATGCAGCCCATGCCACCAGCACGGCAACACCAGATTCCAGCAGCAGCAGCAACCCACGCGACAGCTTGCAGTAACACTGGATCCTTAACCCACTGGGCAGGCCAGGGAGCGAACCCACATTCGCACAGAGACAATGTCTGGTCCTTACCGGCTGAGCCACAACAAGAACTACCCAAATTAGAATTTTTGAATGAGATACAATTTTATCCCAACATCTTTGTAAACTAAATCAAATTGACTGTTTTTCTAGAGACTGTCTCCCCAAGGTTAGCACAAGATGAGACAAAAACCTGCACAGATGGATCACCATATAAACAGGAATTTAAATGGTTGTCAAAACATCCCTTCAAGAGGCATCAAATTCCTGATGGGTTTATAGGTAAATTTTATCGGAACTTCGAGAAGCAGGTTCTGCCTTTGGGCCAAAATATTTTAAACCACAGAATAAGATGGGAAGCACAGGAGTTCGCATTGTGGCTCAGCAAGTTAAGAACCTGACTAGTATCCATGAGGATGCAGGTTCGATCCCTGGTGTCACTCAGTGGGTTAAGGATCCGGCATAGCCGCAACCTACAGCATGGATCACAGATGCTAAAAAAAAAAAGAAAAAAAAAAAGGTGGCAAGCACAGAAATAGCCTAAAGATTTAAATACCAACCTCACGGGAGCACAAGGCACCCAGACATTTGGTAAAACATTATTCCAGGTGTGTCCGTGAGGGTGTTTCCAGATGAAGTTTGCATTTGAACAGGTGACTCAGTCTCAGAGGTTCGCCCTTCCTAACGTGGGGGTCGGGTGGGGGCACCAACGGTTGAGTCTGAAAAGGTGTTGGAAGGAAGAACTAGGCCCTCCTCCTGCTAAGATTTCAGTCTCCTGCCCTGGGGTGGGGGTCGGGGGTACCCCTCAACCCAGTTCTCAGGCCTTCAGACCCAGGCGAAGTCTACATTAACGGCTCCCCTGGTTCCCAGGCTTTTGGACTCAGACTGAAGCAAGGCACCAGCTCCCCTGGGTTCCAGTCTGCAGACGGCAGAAGTGGGGCTTCTCAGCCTCCATAACCACATGATCTGATTCCCCGTCATAAATCTCTTCCTATCCCCTAAGTATATCCCACGGCTCTGCTGCCCTAGAGAGCCCATTTCCCACGACGAGCATGCTCACGGTACCAACACCTGAGAGACACATCGAAAGAGAGAGGATATGCAAGGTACGGCCCACGAGTCAAGTTCGGCCCACAGGCTGTGCTTACAAATAAAGTTTTATTGGAACACGGCCACAGTCATTCATCCTCCAAGGCTTTCACCCTACACCTGCAGGGATGAGCAGCAGCGACAGAGCACTTCTGGCCCCTGGAGCCCAGAATATCTACTATCTGGCCTTAAAGTCTGCTGACCTCTGCCACAGATGAACCCCAAATATGGAGACAGAAACATAAAGCCTGAACACAAGTTAATCAAGTCCAGACACGCATACCTGTCAAGTTCCCACCCGTTAGTCTCTATCTAGTTCTTTAAAATCCTGTTTGTATCATAGCGGATTTACAGTTTCTGTCCATTTCTGCTGCACGGCAAAGCGACCCAGTCATACATGTATACACATTCTTTTTCTTGTATTCTCTTCCATCATGTTCTAGGGATTGGATCGGGTTCTCTGTGCTGCACAGCAGGACCTCATTGCTCATCCATTCTAAACAGAATAGTTTGCATCTACCAACCCTCTGCAATAGACTCTTTTCAGAGCAGTTTCATAATCACAGCAACACTGAGCAGAAACTATAGCGGGTTCCTGTATACACCTTGCCCCACATACACAGAGCTTCTCCCACTATAAACACCCCCCACAGAGTGGGACAGAATTCCTTCCGCTGCCTGAAGTCCCTGCTGGTTGGTTTGTTTATTGTCTCTTTATTGGCTGGCGACACGGGCACTGGTTTGGGGTCCACAACTTCTCTGTGCTGAGACTGTCTGCATCTGGCCTGGTGGCCGCTTTGTTTCCATGGAGATTTGGATCTGTGCTAAATCGGGCCAGTGGTTGAAAGAGGTGTGACCATGTGGCCACTGCCCGCCAATGCTGCCAGCCAGGGGGACGATGACACGGACGACAGGCCACAGTGGTGAAGCGTTTGCCCCGCCAGGAGGTCCCGAGCACCCTGACAAACCTTTACGCATCATCTGACCTACGACCTCTGAGAGCCTCTGCCCATTTTTTTCAGCTGTTTCTCTGCTTCTTATTGCTCTGGAGGAACTCTTCCTATGATCTTTCTTCTGTCCAATCTTCTTTTTCAATTCATTTTTAATGGTTTATGTATTGCAAATATCTTTCAGTCTGAGCTTTGTCTTTTAGCTTCTTTGAGGGAGCCTTCTCTCATAGAAAAGCTTGATATGGTACCATAATCACATTTCTCCATCTTGTCTTTTTTGTTCATGCTTTGTCTATCTTGTCTAAGAAAGCCTTCCTAACCCCAAGGACACAAAAATGTTCTCTGGGAGTTCCCTGGTGGCCTAGTGGTTAAGGATCAGTGCTGTCACTGCTGTGGTGTGGGTTGGATCCCTGGACCAGGAACTTCCACACGCTGCGGGGGTGACCAAAAAGGAAAAAAAAAAAAAATATTCTCCGAATTTTTTCTGAGACTCCTCAAGTGTTGTTTTTCATATTTAGGCCTTTAATCCACCCATTTTATAGCCAAGGAAACTGAGCGGCAGACACATGAAGCACCTGGTCTGGGATCATCCATTTGGCGAGTCTGAACGCACAAACCACCCGCGATCTTTTCAAAGCCCCTCGCGTGCTGCCATCTGTCCATGAACTTTCAGAACCGACCGTCTTCATGGCCCGCTGTCCTGAAGGTTCATCCGTAAGGACACGCAGAGGCCCACCTCGTGCATTCTAACTGCTGTGTGGCATCCACTGGCCAAATCGGTCGGCATATTCACCCATCCCCCCGACCGGGACGCCGGCCGCTGTTCCCACCCTTCGGCCACTAAACCCACAACGGTGTTTAGCCCCCGTGTCGTAGGAACGAGTTCCTCCTTGCCACGGGCATCTGGAAACAGCACGCCCCACGGCAGGAAATTAACTAAACATTAACCAAACTGCTCTTCCAAGTGGCCAGGCCAACCGCGCACCCCCCTGCATGGGGAGGGCTCCTTCTTCCCAAATCCTCCTCAACCCACATGCTGCCAGGCAGCCAGGTGTGCACAACAGGAGGGAATGAAATGCCTTCTCGTTGTCCTTTGCGTGTCTCCGACTGCGGCTGAAACAGCACGTCTCCACATGCTGACTGGTATTCTGTTCCCTCCTCTGTGAATTCCCTCGTCGTATCCTCAACCCGTTTTTCTGTCTTGGTGTTTATTATTCCTTATTGATCCGGAACAGCTCTTTCTATCATCTTTCTTCTTTCGAATCTTCCACTTCTCAAAGTTTCTAACATTTCTAAAGGTTTGTTTTGTAATCCATCTAGATTCATGTCTGTACACGCTGTGAAGCTAGGATCTGATTATGCAGTTCCACTCGGACAGCCATCCCAGCGCGGCCTGAGACTGTCTGTAAGGATGGCTGGGCCATCCTTAATCCTTAGCTGCCAAGGGAACAAAGGAATTAGGATGGAATTGAGGTTACTAATCAGCCAGTGGATGGAATTAAGGTTGCTAATCGGTTGACCTTGAGACAAGACTGTCCTGGATGGTCACAGCCTTTTCTTCCAAGTGAAAGGGAGGCAGAAGGAGCAGAGTCAAAGAGAGGTTAGAAAATGCTATTCTGCTGCCTCTGAAGTGGAGGAAGGGGCCAAAGATGCAGGTGGCCTCTGGGAGCTGGAAAAGGCGAAGAAACAGATGCCTCCCCCCACCACCCCGCACCCAGAGCCAGAGACCTTGATTCCAGCCTGGGAGAACTTTGGACGTCTGACCTCCAGAACCATGTGACAGTAAGTTCATGCAGTTTTAAGCAACTAATGAGCTTACAGCCATTTGTTACAACAATAATAGGAGAGGAAGATGCTCCTGTCTGTAACTGTTACGCATCACACTTTTTATTTTGTCCTGCTATCTCTCTGTCCGTCTCTGTACCAGCGCCATCCCGCTCTAGATACTATGATTGTACAGTAAGTCTGCAAGTCAAGGAAGGGAAAGCCTCTCTTCGAAACTGCCTTGGCTATTCTTGAATATGGAATTTTAAAAATTTTTTTTTTAAAGACTGTATCCTGAGAGAAAATAAATGCAGTGCACAGAGGAGACTTCTAGGCAGAGGGCCTGAGCCAAGACTCAAAGTCAGGAAACAAGGACATGCTTAGTGAATCACACGAAGCCCAAAGCAGCTGGGAAAACCTTCAAAACCACTGCCCCCCTAGCCCTGGGGCGGATGAATTCAATCGCCTAGAGGCCATGAACAGCAGGCAAAGACTTCTGCTTCTGACCAGATTCACCCTCCCACCTGGAACAAAGTTTTTTTAACTAACAAAATACACAAAATGACAGTTCTTAAAACACCACGGAATTCAGGCAGCCAAGGATCCTGAGGAACAGGAAACTGGAGAAGAAAGCCCTTCATTGTCCCCACATCGCTGGGTTGAGTGGCTCTGCAGGTGGCAGTGAGTGGGGTGGGGTGGGAGGGGACCCAGCCAGAGCATCGTGGACCAGGCTGAGACTCCACGGAGACGGAGGGAGCTGGAGCTTGCAGGGCTGAGCGCAGGCGGGAGGGCGCACAGAGAGAGGATTCCAGCCACTTCCAGAGGGTCCCTCTAGGACTCAGTAGATCCCTGATCAAGAAACTACCCAAAGGTGGGCAAAGGACCACCCGAAGAATTAGAGAGACCAGTACTCAGTGCTCACAGGGGGCCAGAAACAGGCTGTTCTTACAGTCTGGCAACCCTCGAAATTCAGGGGCATGAAGCAGAGCATGGAAAGGGGTCTGTCTCATTGCTCTCATCACAGTAAGGAAGCATCAGCCCTCCGACTAAATGCTTATCTGGTCCCATCTAACAAATCTCTTTTTTTTTTTTTTTTTTTGGCCACCCCGTAATGCACAGAGTTCCCACTGCTTCTATGCTGGGTGGCGGATTAAATCTGCATCCTGTGCTGTACAGTGGGAAAATAAAAAAATTTTGAAAATTAAAAATAAAAAAATAAATAAATAAATCTGCATCCTGGCACTGCAGAGACGTGGGAGATGCCCCTGCACCACAGTGGGAACGCTCCCATCTAATAACACTCGAGGGCAAGACCCAAAATGATCAAGAGTATTTATCAACTGCAGAAAATACTCAGCACTCACCAGGAGAAAATTCACAGAAGTCCCGCTACTGTTGACATTGTTGTCTCTGCGAGGATGTTGGCTGGATTCTTGGCCTGGCTCAGTGGGTTAAGGATCCAGCTACAGCGTAGGTCACAGATGTGGCTTGGATCTGGTGCAGCTGTGGCTGTGCCTAGGTCAGGAGCTACAGCTCCATCCATTTCAACCCCTGCCCTAGGAACTTCCATGTATTGCAGGTGTGGCCATAAAAAAAAAATAAAAAATAAAAAAAACCTGATCCAGAACTGGCCAAGATGTTAGAATTGGCAAACGAGGATATTAAAGCACTTATACCTGTATTTCACACGTTCAATAAGCAAGATGAAACACTGAATACGGAGAATACAAAAAAGACCCAAAGAGGACTTCTGGAGATGACAACTGCAATATCTGTGATGAAAAATACACTAGATGGGATTCATGGCAGGTCAGACACTGCAGGAAAAAATATGAGCGAACCTGAAGACACAGCAGCAGAAACCATCTAAGATGGAACATGGAGAGAAAAGTCTACAACTAAAGGAAGCGGTGAACTCGCTGCAGCCTTGCAGCCAGACACAGGTACCAGGAGAAGAGAGAGAGGAAGGCAGAGGACAATCACTGGGGAAAGAATGATCAAAATCGTTCCAACTGTGATTTTAAAAACCCCAGAGACCCAAGAGGCTCAGTGAACCCCAAGCAAAACATCAGGGAAAGTTCAACTCTGGCAAATTGAGGCAGTGATAGACTAGGCTTCAAATCTCCTCCAAGCCCATCGTGAAAACAGACAGGGCAGCTGAGAGAGCAAACCCAGAGCCCACAGGCCACACCCCAGGGATGCCAACAGGGTCACCCTGTCCTGGGTGACAGTTCGTTTGATTAAAAGGGCTTCAAACATAGCTGGCTGCTTGTTTCCAGTGCCATCACCACATCAAAATTCAACACCTGAAAATTCCTTTCCAGGAAAGGTAATCATGTTTTTCCTTAAAGAATAGCCGTATAGGTTCCTTCTTTAAAGAAATAATTTATTCAGGCATTTCAAGGACCGGGGTTAAAAACTATGTTTATTACTTTAAACGACAGTTATTACATGTCACTATTGTCCTTTTAAGTAACGTGAGCAAAACCCAGAATAATTATATTTACATCTTATCACAAAATATATACATTTCTCATAATCGAGGATACTATCATTCTTCCATACTCACATTTCTTAGAGGTTTGTACTTGTTTAATTTTTAAAATATATCTATGAATATATATGAAAGAAGGAAAGATCCTAGATTTTAAAAAGAGAATGGGTTAGAAATAAGGCTGACCTTTTTTGTTTGTTTGTTTGTTTTTGTCTTTTTGCCTTTTCTAGGGCCACTCCCATGGCATATGGAGGCTCCCAGGCTAGGGGTCGAATCAGAGCTGTAGCCGCCAGCCTACGCCAGAGCCACAACAACGCGGGATCCAAGCTGCGACTGCGACCCACACCACAGCTCACAGCAACGCCAGATCCTTAATCCACTGAGCGAGGCCAGGGATTGAACCCGAAACCTCATGGTTCCTAGTCGGATTCGTTAACCACTGAGCCACGACAGGAACTCCTGTTTGGTATTTTTAAATTAGGTGTTCTACGCTTTCAATGTATTCAACTTTTTCCAATAAAACTGGAAATTTATTCTAAACTGACTCTGGCAGAAAACACATGCCTACCACCCACAAGTGCAAGGGAATCTAGCAAATATTCTGGCAATTTCTCAAGTACAGGGGGTGCTGTGTATCTCAGAACCACTTACATAAGAGGCGATTATTAACGTACTTAACGTACACACATCGGTAAACAGCCATCCTGAAAATGCGCAAAATTCAAACCTGGGAGAACCAGTTAAAACCATCAAATGATCCGCCTTTGGGGCAAGAAGGAACATATTCAATAAGGAGCTCTGTCCCGAAGCAATCACCTATGAGGTGTTTTAGATGAAGAGTTTTAGATCTCAGGAAATCGGGGCAGCCCATGAGGATGGGGGCTAGCACTTCGGGGACACTGTGCTGCTCCCACCAACTGTAACATGAAAATCAACAGGACCAGCGTCCAAACACTAGAATCTCAACTCAAAAATTCACTCCCAAACGACAAACTCTGGCACCTTTGCACCAGCACCGGGGACCTGCGCCCAAGAGGCACTGGCCAGCCCTCCGTGGACACCCCGCAGCGGCCGGCAGAGGAGAGACATGGGGATGCAGGATTGAGGGATTACACCTGTTCATTCCCCACGGGCTTTCTAAGAGACGACTGCCTGTGATCCAGAACGTTCTTTCAGCTGGCGAGATCACTTGGAGCCAGGGGCTGGGTGCTCTCTCAGGGTCCCCTCCTGACCGCCTCCTCTTCCCTCCACCAGGACGCTGGCCTGGCTGTCCTTGGGGATAAGCCAGGAGGCCCTGAACATGAGGTGGACGCACACCCATGGGAAGGGCGTCACTCTGCCGGCAGCCCTCGGTGCCCGTCTCAAAGCCACACCCCAAGATGGTGGCCGCCCCCTCTCAGACTGGGCTCCAAAGGAGCAGAAAGCATTTCTTAAAAACAACAAACTCGAGGCTCCATTAAGGGCAAAACAGAGCTGGCAGTCCATGCCTTCCGGCCAGCCTCTAATTCTCAAGCCCTGTGTCTGCAGGACACCCATGCGAAGGGCCCCTTTAAGGGTCACCGACAGACCTTCCAAGGCTCTTGGTTAGGGGGTGGAAGTAACAGAGCCGACTCGTGGCTGAGGCACAAGTGACAAAAAGCTGGGCCACGCTTCTCCACTGTCTGATTCTACACCTCCATGTGCAGCAAAACTGAACCAACTGATTCAAATTAAGGCAATCTAGGAGTTCCCATCGCAGCTCAGCGGCAAAAAACCTGACTAGTATCCATGAGGACACAGGTTCGATCCCTGGCCTCGCACAGTGGGTTAAGGATCCAGCATTGCTGTGAGCTGTGATGTAGTTTGAAGATGCAGCTCAGATCCCATGCTGCTGTGGCTGTGGTGTGTAGGCCAGCAGCTGTAGCTCCAATTTGACCCTTAGCCTGGGAACTTCCAAATACTGTGGGTGCAGCCCTAAAAAGACCAAAAAAAAATTAAAGCAATTTGAGTCCGTTATCTGATCAATGTTGACACAGCGGGAGCCATGCCTCGAAACTGAAGCCTCAGCTCCCTGCACACACTTACTTGAAGGGGACGTGGGTGGCTTCCTGGAGAGCTGCCGCTCGGCCTTGGGGCCACTGGCGTGGCCTGTGGGTGTGTCCGGGTGTCCTTCAGGGCTCAGCGAGTACTGGAACTGGACCGTCCCCGACGCCACCTGCTTCACCTGCGACCACAACAAAAGCAATGACAGCCACACTCCTTCATCAGCACCCACTGGTTACAACTCAACCAGGAGCAGTCGGCGTTGGCCCGGCCCTAAAACAACCACCGAGGGTTGGAATCCCCCAGAAGACCCTCACACGGGCAGAAGGCAACAACACTGATCCCGTTTTGAATGCATTTTTTTAATGAACCTATAGTAGGTTGACTTTTTTTATTTCGGTGCATAGTTCTTTGAGTTTTAACACATGTAACCACCCCCAGAATCCCACCACCATCAGGGCATAGGTCAGCCCACCACCCACAACGCTCCCTCGTGCTGCCTCTTCATCCCCCAACCCGCCAGCACCTGCACCAGCCCCCGACTGTGCTGCTCTCCACCCCTGTCTTCTGTCACATACATGGGACCACAAGGTCTGTAACCTTTGAGACTGGCTTCGTTCACTCCCTGCGATGCTGCTAGGACTCATCCGAGCCATGGCGTGTGTCCGAGGGCTTTCCCTCTCAGCTGAGCAGCGCTCCCCGTACGAGGCAGCACAGGGCTTGTATCCAACCACACTGAGGCCCGTCTGGGCTGTTTCCAGCGTGACTGCTCATCAGCAGCAATGTTAGCAACATCAGTGTACACGTTCCTGGATGAACCTAAGTTTCCATGTCTCTTGAGTTTCACTTCCCTAAGAGCAGGACTGCTGGGTCACATGGTATGTGGCTGTTTAACTTGATAGGAAAGTGCTCAGCTGTGACTGACTTCTGGACGCTATTCTGCGCCATTCATCCGTGTGCAATTCCCCTACCAACAGCACTTGAGCTCTGATTTCCATGGCTTTCCCGAAAGCCTTGAACTTGACTTTGAGTTGAATCCTCCAACTTTACTGTTCTTTTCAAAAAGTGTTTTGGCTCTTCTAATTCCTTTGATTTCCTGTATCAATTTCAGAATCAGCTTGTCTATGTCTATTAAACAACCACACAAGAATTTTGATAGAAATTGCATTAAACCTATAGATCAATCTGGGGAGAATTTGTATCTTTATTATATTGAGTCTCTCAATCCATAGCGATGTCTCTCCATTTATTTAACTTTTCTTTGATCCACTTAAGAGTAACCCATGAGAATAATGACATGCAGCAAGAGGAATGTTTTAGAGTTTTCAGCATTCAGATCATATACATATTTTTCATTTTCTAGATTTACTTCATTCTAACAAAGGGAGGCCTTTGTAAATAATACCATTTTAAATTTTGCTTTCCAAATGTATATATTTTGATAATATATGGAAATGTGGCATTTCTGCTGTGGCTCAGCAAGTTAAGAATCCGGCTAGTATCCGTGAAGACATGGGTTCGATCCCTGGCCTTGCTCACTGGGTTAAGTATCCAGCATTGCCATGAGTGTTGGTGTAGGTCAAAGATGCAGCTCAGATACCACATTGCTGTGGCTGTGATGTAGGCCGGCAGCTACAGCTCCGATTTAACCCCTAGCCTGGGAACCTCCATATGCCATAGGTGTGGCCATAAAAAAACACCCCCTCAAAAAAAAAAAATAGAAATGTGATTGATTTTTCTATCTTGACCTTCTGTTGTATCCTGTAGCCTCCTAAATTCGCTCGTCTACTCCAGGAGTATTTGGTAAATTCTTGGAAGTTCTCTACATAGAAAATCATATCTGCAAACAAGGACTCTTTTGTTCCTTCCTTTCCAATCTGTATGTTTTAAAATTCTGTTTTCTTGCTTAATTGCACTGGCTAGACCTTCCAGGACAACACTGAATAAGGTGCTGAATGTTATGAATGGGCATCTTTCACCTGTTCCTGATCTAGGGGGAAGCATCCACTCTTTCACATCTGGTGGGATGCTGACTAAGGGACTTTGGTAGATACACTTGATCAAGCTGAGAACATTCTTTATTCCTGTGTGCTCAGTTTTTTTATTCTCTTTTTTTTCTTGTCTTTTTGTCTTTTCAAGGCCGCATCCATGGCACATGGAGGTTCCCAGGATAGGGATCAAATCGGAGCTGTAGCTAGGGGCCTACACCACAGCCACAGCAACGCCAGATCCTTAACCCGCTGAGCAAGGCCACGGATTGAACCCGCAACCTCATGGATGCTAGTCGGGTTCGTTAACCACTGAGCCACGACGGGAACTCCTGCTCAGTTTGTTATCATAAACGGATGCTGAATTTTGCCAAATGCTTTTTCTGCATCAATTGTCATGATCACACAGTTTGCCTTCTTTAGGCCATTACTATGGTAAATTACATCTTTTGATTTTCAAAGAGAAAACTGCCTTGCATCCTAGGATGAACCCCCACCTGGTCCGAGTGTATCGTTCTTTTCCCTATTGTTGGATTCAATTTGCAAATATTTCGTTGAACAGTTTGCCTCGAGGTTCACGAAGGGTTTGTATTCACAGTTTTCTTGTCTTGTCTTTTTCTGGTTTGGGTATCAGGGGAACGCAGGCCTTGTTACGTGAGTTGGGGATTGTTCTCATCTATTCTGTTTTCTGGAAGGGACTATAAAACTGGTGCTATTTTTCCATTAAATGTTTAGTACAACTTAGAGTGACTAGGCCTGAATGTGTCTCATTTAAAGCTTTTTTAACCGGGAATTCATTTTCTACCGAGTCATAGGACTGCTCAGGTTATCCAGCTCACCTTGGGCAAGTGTTGATAGTTTGTTGTTTGAGAACCGAATCCACTTCACCTACACTTTCGAATTTGAGGGCACAGGGCAGATTACAGGCACAGGACCCCTGAAGAACATCTGCCTCCTGTGTGGTTTGCAGGGGTGGCCTCCTTCCCTTCCCTGCATCAGTGACGTCTGCCTCTCTTGACGTTCTCGGTCTTGTCAGAGGTTTGCCAACTTTACAGATCTTTCCAGAGACTCAGTTTGCTCTTTCACTGCCTTCCTCTAGTTTTCCCTCCGTGAATTTCTATTTTCATTCGTTTTGGTTTCTGCTCTTATCTTCCTTGCTGACTTTTTTCTGCTTTGCTTTAGGTTTATTTTGTTGTTCTATTTTCCAGTTTCTAAAAGTGGAAGATTAGATTACTGGTTTGAGAGCTTTTTGTGTTCTTATATAAGCACTTAATGCTATAAATACCCAGGTAAGCACATTTTAGTTGCATCCTACAAATTCTTTTTTTTTTTTTTTTTTTTTTTTCTGGTCTTTTTGCCTTTTCTAGGGCCACTTCTGCGGCATATGGAGATTCCCAGGCTAGGGGTTGAATCGGAGCTGTAGCCACCGGCCTACACCACAGCCACAGCAACGCGGGATCCGCGCTCATGGCAACGCCAGATCCTTAACCCACTGAGCAAGGGCAGGGATCAAATCCGCAACCTCATGGTTCCTAATCGGATTGTTTCCACTTCCTAATCAGGAGTTGCACAATGGAAACTCCCCTACAAATTCTGAGATGTCGTATTTGCATTTCTGGCAATTCCAAATGTCTTCTACGTTCCTTAAGGCTTCCCCTCTGACTCGTGGCTTATTTAGAATTGTACTAATTTCCAAGTGTTTCTAACTGTTTACATTCTCTATGTTATTAGCGTCCAGTTTAATTCCATTATGATCACAGAGTATACCTTATATAATTTCCGTTCTCCTAAAATCACTGAGGTTTGTTTTATGACGGGATGTGGTCAGTCGTGGTGAGTGCTGCACGTGCACCATCGAGGAAGGGGATAATCTGCACTGGGGGGTGTGTTCCGCAAAGACCGTTTGGAACCAGACGCTTGAGGACATTGTTCTGATCTTCTTCGTGCTGGGGGTTTTCTATCTGCTTATTTACCCTTTACTCCAAGAGGAGTGCTGAAGTCTCCGCCTACACCTGTCAGTGGGTCGATTTCTTCTTTCTGGTCTACTCATTTGTTGCATTTTGAAGCTCTGGGTAAGGTGCATACACCTTCAGGATCGCATGTCTTCTTGGTAAACAGACACTTTTCATCATATGCGATATCCCTCTTACTTCCTAGAAATTTTCTTTGCCCTGAAGTTTACTCTGTCTGGTGTTGCTGTGGCCACTCCTGTTTTCTTTTGGTGAGTGTCTGCATGGAACATTTTCCATCCTTTTACTTTTGACCTGTTACCTCATTATAGTTCAAGTGAGTCCCTGGTACACAGCATAGAGCTGGGCCCGGACTTTTTATGCAAACTGACAGCGTCTGTCTTGACGTTAGTGTGTTCAGACAGTCAGACTACTTACATTTCATGTAATTACCGGTGCGTCTGGAGTCAGGACTATCATTACATTATGATTTGCTCTTCCTGTTGTTCATTCCTGTTTCCCCCTTCCTGCCTTATTTTGCTTTTGTTTGTTCGTTTGTTTGCTTTTTAGGGCCGTACCCGGGGCATATGGAGATTCCCAGGCTAGGGGTCGAATCAGAGCTGTAGCCGCCGGCCTACACCAGAGCCACAGCAATGCAGGATTGGAGCCGCGTCTGCACCCTACATCACAGCTCTCAGCAATGCCAAATCCTTAATCCACTGAGCGAGGCCAGGGATGGAACCCGCAACCTCATGGTTCCTAGTTGGATTTGTTTCCGCTGTGCCACGACGGGAACTCCTCCTGCCTTATTTTGAATTATCCCATTTTACCTATCTATTGAGTTTCTTACTGTCTCTTTGTACCTTATTTTTAGTGATTGCTCTAGACTTTACAATGTAAATATTTAACTTTCCTCAATCCACTCGAAATCTACATTTTATTACCTCAAGTGGAATGTAGAAGCCTTACCACCCTACAGGTCCCTTTACCTCCCCTTTATGTTATAGTTGTCTCACCTATTACACCTACATACCTTAAAAATCCTATCAAATACTGTTATAACTTCTTTTTTCTTTTTTTTACAGCCACACCTCAGCACATGGAAGTTCTTGGGTTAGGTGTCAAACGGGAGATGCAGCAGAAGCCTATGCCACGGCCACAGCAATACCAGATCTGAGCCGCATCTGTGACCTAAGCTGCATCTGATGGCAACGCTGGATCCTTAACCCACTGAGTGAGGCCAGGGATCGATCCCACATCCTCACAGAGACAATGTCAGGTCCTTAACCTCCTGAGCCACAATGGGAACTCTGAGACACTGTTCAAATTTTTGTTTCAACCATCAAACATATTTTGAAGAACTCAAAAGAAGAATACTGTATTATTTTTATCTTTTTTGTTGCTTTTTTCATTCCTGATATACCAAGTTTCCATCTGGTATCATTTCTCCTCTGGAAAAAAAAAAAAAAAAAAACCTCTTTTATTAATTGTCTTAGAGCATGTCTACTGCCAATGAATTCTCTTAGTTTTAGTTCATCTGAGAATGTCTATATTTCACCTTCATTCCTGCGGGATTTTTGCTAAAATAGAATTCTAAGTTCCAGGCTCTTCTGTTACGGCTTCTACAACGTTGTTCCATTTCCTGGTTTCTGCTGAGGAACCACAAATATTCAAACTGCTGTTTCTCCATAAGCAATGCATCATTTTTCCACGGTTGTGTTCAGGACTTGTCTTGATGTTTCAGCAGTTTGATGGTGGTGTGTCTGGAAGTGAATTTCTTCGCATCTATGCATGGAACCACTTCAACCTGTAAGTTTAAGTCTTTCGCCAAAGTCGAGGAGTTTTCAGCCATTATTTCTTCAAATGGTTTTTCCACACAGCACTTTCTCTTCCACGGGGGCTCTGACAACACAGGCGACGGCCTCTGGGTGCTGCCCCACAGGCCCCTGAGGCTTCATCCATTGTCTTCCAATCATTTTTCTCTCTGTGGTTTGGGCTGGATAAATCCTATCAAGTTCGTGGACTTTTCTTCTATAACCTTCATTCTGCTACTGAGTCTACCTAGTGAATTTTATTTTTCAGTTCTAAAATTCTCATTTGCTTCATCCTCATCGTCTATCTCTCTGTGGAGACTCGATTTCCCTTTGTTTCAAAGGTGGTTTCTCTTATCCACAGGAACCTCTTGATAACGCCTGCGTTAAAGCCTTTGATCACTGAAACGTGAGTGTCATCTCAGGATTGCGGTCTGTTGCATGTTTCTCCCCTGCAAGTTGAGGTTTCCTGGTTCTTTATAAGTTAAGTTTAAATTTTATCGTGGACCTTTGGATGATGACATTGTAAGACTCTGAGGCTCGTGTAAATCCTCGGGAGGATGTTGATATTTCTGTTCAGTCAGGAATCGACCCAGCTGGGTTCAAGCCCCGGGTCCCGACCAGCCTCCTGGGGCTGTGGCGTCTCCATCGGTTCCGGTTTCAAAGCCTGAGCAGCACAACTGGGAGCTTTCCTGCCCCCGGTCCACCCGGTGGGCACCTCCATCCACAGCCCAGGTCTCAAAGTCTGCGACACGCTGCTGAGGGTCAGATCCAGGGACAGGAAGCTCGGGGTGAGCACGGCATTTCTTGACAACTTCACGGGGTGCTTTTCAAGTTCCTCCCTCTCCAGACCTCCCGACTTCGTTGCAGCTCCCTGGGGCTCCCTTTCAATGCTCTGGCCAGACCCCAGTGCTGTGCCCCTCTGGCAACAGTACCTGAGGGGCAAGGCCAAGCCGCAGGGGGACCGAATGGGGCTTTAAGTTCTCACGTATCATTAGTGTAAGTCAATATGATTTCTAAAATTGATAAAACAAGAGATAGTAGTAGAAGCAGAATATTCAGAAAACGAAGTAAATACCATATGGCACAGCTAGGAGTTGAAAGTGGTTGCCCCTGGAGATATTTTTTTATTGGGCCACGCCCACTGCATGCGGAAGGTCCCAGGCCAGGGATCGAACCCAAGCCATAGCAGTGACAATGCTGAGTCCTTCACCACTAGGTCCCGCCAGGGAACTCCAACATTAATTCTTTGAAGATAATTATTTGCTCAAGGGAAGAGTTTAGGAGCTGTTTAAGAAAACAGAATCATAATACACTACTGACCTTCTCAGTAAATAACACTCAATAATCATACCATAAACCCCCAAATTTACTTAGTAATAAGTAATGGGGTGTTTGTATTTTTTATTTTTCTCTGATGAACATCTGCCACTCCCACTCAACTGCAAGGTCCATGGGATTAGAAATGTTTTCCTAGAGCAGACACAGGTGCTCAGTAAAAACTCACGGCATGAATGATTAAGAGAACCGACTGGTCCCAGGGCGGAGCCCAGGAGCCCCTAGGTGTCCACCCTCTGACTTGGTAGATGCTGGCACTGCTGTGAGATAAGAAACACAGGAAGAAGCAGAGCAGAGCTTTAGAGAGCGGGAGAGGGAATCGAGGTTGTGACCAGTGGGAGCTTTTATTTCAGCTAATCCGACCTGTTTAGAGGAGCGAGCCTCGACTGGGGCGACTCTGACCCCAGGAGAGCCCATTCAGCCATGCCACGGATGCTCGGCTGTCATCACTGGGGCATGCTGCTGGCATTTAGGGGGTAGAGGCCAGGGCCGCTGCCGCATAGTGCTGAGGCTAAGAAACCTCCATGAGAAGCCACAGTCCTTGTGAAAAACAGTGGCATTTGATATATCTGTGTCATTAAGACAGTCAAACCTTCGCAACACTGATACTGCAATACCGTTTATGCACTGAGAGAGGGAAGGAAATCGAGTGCCAGGAGAGGCTGAAATGAAACAGAATAAGCATTTATCTATGTCCACGTACACACCAAGCGAGGAGGGAACAGGAGAGAAAATAGCAATGGCTTCAGGACTTACAGTGGCTACTTTACGATAAGGGCTCAAACCCGACCCTGCCGGAAGGCAGCCAATGTGGTCCCGTAATGAGGGACATTCCTTATGATCAGAAGATGTGCACAGTCAGCTTCTCCCGTGTCCCGTCCCCAAAGCACAATCCAATCTTCAATAATAACACCCGAAATAACATTTGTCGCCAGCATCAGCACAGGAAAGACATACTGAAATGACAGGTACGGTCATTCCCGGAAGAAAAACGAGCCCATTGAGTCCTCAAAGGCCCCTGTCTGCACAGCTGATGAGACGGGCATATTTCAGGAAATTAAGAATCAAACAACACCCCAGGCAGAGACTCTACCACGACCCTCTTCGTGTCAGGAAGGACCTGGGACGTGGGGCAGAGTAGGGGTGTCACACGTGTCTGTTACCCGTGGACCTCTGCTCCCCACCCGGTGAGGCCACCGACTGGCCAGGGGAGGCCAGGGGACGAGACCCCCCACACACCCGCGTCCTCCCCCGCCTCATTCACTTTCTATGTTGGAGTTCAGCGTAAGCTTCATTTCAAAATGGATCTCTTTAAATCCTGCCATGGTCCCTGCCCCCTGGACACAGCTGGAGAGAGTGGCGGTCCAGAGGACGTTAGTGATGAGCCGCAAAGACCAGCCAAGGCGACAATGATCACCCAGCTTCCAACCCAGCCTCGTGCACATGAGATCCAGGCTGCAGTGCACCAGACGGTTCAAGACAGCTTTTGAAAAGGACACTCAGCACAAGACATAAGTCTTGTAGCACCGAGTGTCACAAGCTCCCCAGTCACCTTGAGAGAGTGACACCTGAACAGGGACCTTATCAGACCCCAGGTAAACCAGCCTCGGAGTTCCCTGGTGGGCTAGCAGCTAAGGAGTAGGTGTTGTCACTGCTGTGGCTCAGGTTCGATCCCCGGCCAGGGAACACCCACATGCCTCCAGGGTGGCCAAAAAACCCCAAAAAACCAAGCCGGCCTCTGTGAGTTCACTGCGAGCTCACTGCCAACCGTGACCTGGCAGCCACACCTGTTTCCTGAGGGCATGTCCATGAGGTGAAAAAACACTGCTCACGAAACGTCACCCACATCAGTCAGCTTCTGGTTTTGAAAATGCATGGACGTGCCAGGAGCTCATAGGAAATAACCACACGTACGGCGCCTCCACTGATTTACCTCTTCAGAGCTCATGCTGGCTGGGGGCACCTTATAGGCCAGGCGGTGTGCAGGGTTGGGCCGGATCCCACCCTGTAGAGGTAACGTCACGCGCCCGGAGCTGGCCTCCAGCGAGGGGTTCCAGACGGCCCAGCGAACCATGTGCATGCAGGCCAAGGTGGACGAGGCGGTGACTGACGCTGCCTAGAAGGGGAACAAGGCACACCAGTCGTGAGAAACTCCCAAACCCACATGGTGAGGGGGACAGGGGGGGGATCACCAGTGCTCTCCCGGGAAAATTTCTCTAGAGAGCAGGGTAGCAAGAAGCGGGGTCAGCAAAAGCAGGAGGATGCGGCACCCTATCAGCGGCTCAGAGGACACGGCGAGGCCAGCCTGGGGCTCTGAGACCCCGCTGGCCCCACCAGGACCCTCTCGAAGGCCCGCACCGTCCCAATGATGCCTCCTTTTCCCAAAGGATCTTCCTGCGGGTTTGTGAGCGCACTGCACCTTACCAGCATCTTCCCCAACCCAGGCACAAAACAACAGGACAGCGCTTTGTGTTAGCGGGGAGACACTTTGTAACATCATGAAGAATACGGGTGGCTATTCAATTTAGGGTTACCAGCCCACACTTTCTCCCGTGGAGCTTCGCTCCCAGTGGTATGTCCTGTCTGTGTAACTTGTGTGTGATCAGGAATCGGTCAGGTGCAACGGCGCCTGCTGTTCATCCTTCACTGTCTCTGTCACTGGCCCAGTGGAAGGAACGAGGTGGCCAAAAGGCCCCACAATTAGCCTCCACGTTCAAGCAAAGCCGTTTGCACAACTCGGTGTCAGGGCTTGATTCAGTGGTGTTTTTTTCGTTTTTTTGTTTTTTTCTTTTTGTCCTTTTAGAGCCACACCCGCGGCATATGGAGGTTCCCAGGCCAGGGGTCTAACCAGAGTTGTAGCCACCAGCCTACACCAGAGCCACAGCAACGCCGGATCCAAGCCATGTCTGCGACCTACACCACAGCTCATGACAATGCCGCATCCTTAACCCACTGAGCGAGGCCAGGGATCAAACCCACAACCTCATGGTTCCTGGTGGGATTCGTTTCCGCTGCACCACAATGGGAACTCCCAGTGGTGTTTGATAAGAGACCACGTCCATCCACTAGTGCAAAAGAAATAAGAATAAAGCCAAACTCCAAGAAGGCAGCTGGAGAGACGTTGGCAGTAAGAAAAACCCCCACATCCTGGAACACACAAGCGAAGAACCAGGCCAGTAAGAAACCTGAAGTGTAGGACCCTCGGCGTCTGTCAAACACAAGACAGCGTGTGCCCTTCCCACTCCATCGGCCGGGGGAGAACAGAAAAGAGTCCTGAGCGGCCACAGTGTATCCGTGAAAAGTGGATTCTAAAGGCACAATTTTACAAAAATAAATTGTAAACGTGTTGGCAAAAGTGCCCACTGATGAAGGATTAACACCTAGACAACTTTTGTAAACCGTCTCCCACAAAATCCACAAGTTTATTACAGGATCAAAATGAAAAGAAAACATGTGCCCCCATTTACATGCTACTTGGGCAACTCAAATGGGGCGACTTGGATGCCCAGCCTCCTTCTGCTGCTCTGGTCCTCAGTCTAACAGCTCCTCTGTGCAAAGCGGCCTTGGCGCCACGAATGCTCGCTCCCCGCACTTGGTTTCAGCAGCTCTAACAAGAAGTGAGTTGTGAGCAGCCCCTCATGGGACAGGGGAGCCTTGGAGACAATTCAGGGGCTCTGCACTCTCTCCCAACAGGCCAGGGACACATGCAGCAAGGGCCTCCCTAACCCACACTCCCACCCCGACCCCAGCTCCAAGGAGAAGGCCAGGTGCACCCAAGCAAGCGGGCAGGCCAAGAGCAACTTTTGTCTGTAGGGCCACACCCGCGGCATACGGAGGTTCCCAGGCGGTTCCCAGGGGTGGAATCAGAGCTACGGCTACCAGCCTGCACCACAGCCATGGCAACACCAGATCCGAGCCACCTCTGTGACCTATGCGACAGCTTGGGGCAAAGCGGGATCCCCAACCCACTGAGGAAGGCCAGGGATTGAACCTGCATCCTCATGGAGGCTACGGCAGGTCCTTAACCTGCTGGGTCACCGTGGGAACTCCAAGAACAACTATTTCACTGCACAACGTGACAGTGATTCTAGGGGTTGGGATTAGATCCGTAACTTTATAATGTCTTATTCTGTCAAACTGGGTCTGATTTCATGCAAACTATAAAGAAAAGCAAAATACATTGAATTTCTCCCATTCAGAATTTTAATCACTGTAGCAAACACTACACAAAAGGCCAAAGGAATTATACTCCTGGATTACAAACCAGGTTGGCCATGGAACAGACGTTCACCAGGCCAGAGGCAATCAGAAAACAGACACTTGGAGTTCCCTCTGTGGCACAAGGGGTTAAGAATCTGACTGCAGTGGCTCAGGTTTGATCCCCGACCCAAAAGGGATCAGCACGGTGGGTTAAAGGAACCATGGCTGCCGCAGCTCTGGTGGTCGCGGCTGCAAGTTCGAATTCAGTCTCTGGCCTGGGAACTCATGCCACAGGTGTAGCCGTTAAAAAAAAAAAAAAAAAAAAAAAAGGAAAGAAAGCAAGCAGACACCTAACCCTTGGGAACGTGTGACCATCCAGGGCCCGTGGAGTGGGCTGGATGGCAGCCCCCCGAGACGCGTCCACTCCCTGAGGTCATTCCGTGACCTTGTTTGGGAAGAGGGTCCACACAGATGTGATCAAGTTGTCACGAGACGACGAGAGATCTGGAGTAAATTGGGCCCTAAACGCATGACAGGTGTCCTCGCAAGAGCGGGACGGAGAGGGATCTGAGACGGGGACAGACAGAGACCCAGGGGCGGGGACGTGGAGACGGAGGGCGGGGTTGGAGCCCCCAGTCGGGAACAAAACCCACAACAACCAAGAGGCAGGAAGGCCCCTCCCCTAGAGCCTGGGGAGGGGACCAGGCGCCTCCCGCCCCCCCGACACCTGATTCTGGCCCCAGCAGGACCGACTCTGGGCCCAGAGCTTCAAGAGAACAACAGTCGGTTGCTTCAAGCCAAGCAGTTTGTGGCAATTACTCAAGCCACCCCAGAAAGCGAACGGGGTCCCCTCGGCCTCTGTCCTGAGACCAACTGAGAACTCCCTCGAGGCAGGTACACGTGTCGTGTCATTTCACGAGGCTGATTTTCCCCACGTCTTCAGGGAAGCTGTGTTCCCGTTGCTGGGGACCCAGGCCAGCGGCCGAGCCCTCTCTGTGCTGACCTGGCACCACAGCCCAAGGCCCAGAGACACTGCAGAGGTGGCAGGGGACCGTGGGGCAGGGGGAGGTCCCCTGGCCCTGAGGCCACCTCCAGAGACAGCCATGGCGGGTCGGGCCGTGCAGGAGTCCCGGTGAACACAAGTGAAGAAAGCAGACTACTGTGTCAGAATGTGTCCAAAAGTCCCCAACAGCACGTCCATCCCCAGGGTGGGGGGGGCTGGGGGGGGCGGGTAAGACCCAGGGGGCAGGTGGAAGAACCACGCAGAAGGTGGCTCAGCCCGGCAGGCACAGGCCTGTTCTGGGGTGCCCATCACTGGACCCACTCCAGTGACACAGGCACAAACACACACAAACACACAAACACACACACACACACACACATACCCTGCACAGCTTGTGAATGCCGACCACTGGGGCTGGGGGAGGGGGCGAGGCCCGACACGGGCACCACAGACCAAGCCACATCCTCCACCTGCAGCCAAGCCGACCCAGACAAGCAGCTGGTGGCTCTGGGATGTCGAAGCTGGGCCATCAAGCCCGCCCCAGGGGCCCTCAGAGGACACTGGAGCTTGGCCACCACGGTGACCCTCACGAGGCCCAAGAGCCTGAACCCCACCCGAGGGGAAGAGCTGGGAGAGAGGCAGGTGGCCGGGGCCAGGGAGCGAGGCACCGGGACCGCCAGGCAGAGCGAAGGCTCAGGAACCAGGAATCGTCAGCCCGAAGCCACCCTTCCAGGAACGCATGGCTTAAACACCAAAACCTGGTCCCAACAAGACACACCGAGGACCAGGCCACTCCTGCCAACTCCCTTCACACACACTCACGGTGGGGCCTGGATGTGGCCCATGCAAAAGCATGGTGCTCACCGGTCTGCATTCTCTTCTCACTCTACTGAGTAATTACCTTGAAACACGCCCATGAGCAGTGAAAAGCCACAGCTTGGGTTTTTAGAGAGGTCTGCAACCCAGTACAACTCTTCATACTGCCTCTGGGTTCCCAACGCTTCGATCCTCTTTGCAAAAAAGGGATCAGCTCCACAACGGCCGAGAGGCCAAGAGAAGCGACGGCGAACTTGTCACGGTTTGGAGCTGTGACGGGGAGGCGGACGGGCCTACAGCTCAGAGGCCAGAGCGTGGGCTCCCCAGGGCCTTTGCACCTGTGTCCTCTGGAGACGTGGCCCCTTGCCGGGCCTGCCTCCCTCCCCACATCCACCCCTGGGTCCTACAGAGCCTTGGCCAAGGGGCTCAGGCTGGGTGGACTGCCATCTCTTCCCATGGGGATCCGCTCCACTCCACGGGGCCACGACCTGTGCAGGTCAAAAGGGACTCCAGGGCCTGCTGCAGCCACTCCTCCAGGGGAGGGGTGTGCTGGGGCCTGGTCTTTCCAGGAGGGGTTCCTGGGGTCTTGGGAGAAGGCAGCTCTCTTGCATTTGCGGTCACCACCCAGAAGAAGTAAGCCTGAGGCTGTCCACAGCCACCACCACCCCAACCCCACCGCACCAAGAAACCCTGAGCAGTGGGCAGCAGAGAGCAGGCAGGGCAGGGAGTGGACGCAGGGCAGGGAGTGGACACAGGGCAGGGAGGGAACACAGAGTGGGGAGGGGACACAGGGCGGGGAGGGGACGCAGGGCAGGGAGGGAACACAGGGTGGGGAGGGGACAGAGGGTGGAGAGGGGATGCAGGGCAGGGAGTGGATGCAGGGCAGGGGAGGGGACGCAGGGCAGGGAGGGGACACAGGGTGGGGAGGGGACACAGGGGAGGGGAAGGGACGCAGGGGAGGGGAGGGGGTGCAGGGGAGGGGAGGGGACACAGGGTGGGGAGGGGGCGCAGGGGAGGGGAGGGGGCGCAGGGGAGGGGAAGGGACACAGGGGAGGGGAAGGGATGCAGGGCGGGGAGGGGACACAGGGTGGGGAGGGGGCGCAGGAGAGGGGAAGGGACACAGGGGAGGGGAGGGGACACAGGGGAGGGGAAGGGATGCAGGGCGGGGAGGGGACACAGGGTGGGGAGGGGATGCAGGGCAGGGAGTGGATGCAGGCAGGGGAGGGGACGCAGGGCAGGGAGGGGACACAGGGTAGGGAAGGGACACAGGGTGGGGAGGGGACACAAGGGAGTAAGAGGACACAGGGGAAGGGCCTCTACCCCAGCCCTGCAGAGGCTGTGCAGGGACACAAGGCACCAGACCTGAGGAAAAAGTCGACCAGCCGGACTTAAAGCCAAAGACGCTGGGGACCGCGGGTAAAGAGGACGCCCACGGGCCACGCTTACTTCTTACCCCACATGCGAACCTGTGATGATGCCAAAACAGAGTGTGATTTAAAAGCAGTGCAGCAGTTCCCATCGTGGCGCAGAGGAAATGAATCCAAGTGGGAACCATGAGGTTGCGGGTTTGATCCCTGGCCTCGCTCTGTAAGTTAAGGATCTGGCGTTGCCGTGAGCTGTGGTGTAGGTCGCAGACGCAGCTCAGATCCTGCGTGGCTGTGTCTCTGGCGTAGGCAGGCGGCTACAGCTCCAATTGGACCCCTAGCCTGGGAACCTCCATGTGCCGCAGGAGCGGCTCAAGAAATGGCAAAAAAAAAAAAAAAAGACAAAAAATAAAACAATAAAATAAATAGGTAAATAAATAAATAAAATCCACGTTGTGTTACAAATGAACCTGTCTGCAAACAGGAACAGACTCACAAACACAGAAAACAGACTAGTGGCTGCCGAGGGGGAGGGCGTGGCAGGGACAGGAGTTTGGGATTAGTAGGTGCAAACTATTGCATTTAGCATGGATAAGCACTGAGGTCCTGCTGTGCGGCACAGGGAACTCTATCCAGTCTCTCAAGAGAGACCATGATGGACTAGGAGAAAGGAGATAGGTATATACGCATGTATACATATGACTGGGTCACTTTGCTGTACAGCGAAAATTGGTACCACACTGTAACTCAACCATACTTTTATAAAAAATAAAAATAAAACTGGAAAAAATTAACATGTATTTGTATTAAGCTCTGATTTAAATTAACTAGATCTTTACCTCCTAGAGATATGGGATAGGGTTATTTTGCTGTTTGACTCCCCCCAAAAAGGACTGTTTTGACCCCTGGCAGCCCTGTAGGGATCTGCACTTATTCTGACAAAAAATGCAGCAAAAGCCACTGGGTCTGGTTATTTGTACAGCCGCCTTCATTCCGTCTCACTCCCTACGTTCTAAGGAGTCTGCTTAATCCGCTTTAGTCAATCACCAAACATCTGCAGAGGCCTCGCTTGCAGAGCTCACAGCATTTCAAAACGGGCCGTCTGCTGAGGGTGCACTGTCCCCACGGACTCAAATTTCTGAAAAGGAAGTTGTCTGGATCAGAACAGTTGACTCCAAGACAAATCCCAAAGGCTTACGTGGCTAAGAAAAGATGCAAACATTTCACAACAGATTACAACCGAGGGGTGTGCTTTCTCGAAACTGTTTCAAGTTTGTTTCCAAAGCATTTTAGGACCAAAGAAACCCTCTCAGACTCAGGAGGCAGGGTGTAAACTGCCTCCCTCGGAGCTGGATAAACACTGGAAGGTACAGCCTCACAGAGGGACCCGGAGACTGAGCTGCCAGCTCCTGGTCGGAAGGAAGCAGGTGCAAGTCAGGCCGTGGCCAGAAGCCTGGCCCACGTGGTTCTTCCAGCGCCAGGGATACAGACGCAGGATGGAAGGATGGAAGGCGGGACGCGCTGTCCCAAGGGCAGATGGTGAAGAAACAATGCTGCCCCAGCTCAGGCCCAGAACCCGGCCCAGGACCCACGTTCTGGAGAAGAGCACATTTTGGGGGGACTTCACTTATTTAGAGGTGACGATGGGGTTGCTGGGATGTTTTACCCACTGTTCACAGAGGAAATGATGGGGGGGGGGATTTGCTCTAAAATAACCTGGGAGCGATGGGTCAGAAAGGAAGAGCAGAGGCAAGGCTGGGCAGAAGCTGGTGACTTTGGGGACTGGGGGTGGGGACATTCGCTGGGTTCATCACACATTCCCTACATTTCTTTTTCTTTCTTTTTTTTTTTTTTAAGGGGTCATACCTGCGGCATATGGAGGATCCCAGGCCAAGGGTGGAATCAGAGCTGCAGCTGCCGGCCTACACCACAGCCACAGCAACCCAGACCTGAGCCACATCTGTGACCTACACCGTAGCTCACAGCAGGGCCAGATCCTTAACCCACTGAGCGAGGCCAGGGATGGAACCCGCATCCTCACAGAGATGCAGCCCCTTAACCCACTGAGCCACAGTGGGAACAGGGATCCCTCTCTTTTTATATTTGAAATTCTTCATAATAAAAAGAGCTTTTTAAAAAACACAATGTGCATGCCAAAATAGTATTCAGTAATAAAAACAGGTGCAATTACGACTGGAATTTGCTTCAAAATGAATCAAAATGGACAAAACAAGACGGTCCAGGAAGGGGGTAAGTGCGGAGGCCCCCAGGACTCACTTTACCACCCAGGCTGCTTCTGTTCATGCTTGGAAAGTCCACCATACAGGGTTTTTTATAAGCAAAGAAAAGGGGGCGTTCCCTGGTGCCTCAGGAGTTAATATCCCCCTGCGGTGGCTCAGGTCACTGCTACGCGCAGGTTCGATCCCTGGCCCAGGAACGTCCCCATGCTGCAGACAGACCAAAAAACAAAAGAAAAAGAGAAAAGGAAGAAAGGAATTTGCAGGCTGGACGCAGGTGAAGACATGCCCAACAGTGGACCCTGAAGCGAAGCAGGAGCTGGCAGGCTGTGGCCGGTCCCGCCCAAGGTCAAGCCGTGACCTGGCCCCAGGCCCTGGGTGGGGGGCACACCCCTCCTGGGGGCGGGAAAGAGAGCCCCCAGTGTGAGTGCTGTCTCCCCCCCACATCTAAGTCTGGACGTGATGGGAAAGCCTGATTCAGATACCCTTCTTCCCCCCCCCGCCCCCCGCCCCATGCTTAACCCGACTTCCCTGTTTCACACGGCAAGTAATTTGCGCAGAAAACCATTTCATCCATCGGAACAGTTCCTCTCCAGATCACACCAAGGAAAGTACACTTGATGACAGGAAAATGGAATCCAATATTCCGTGTTAAGATAAACGTCCGCATCAAAAAGAACTGATGAGCTATTACCCGCCGCATTCCAAGAGCTTCACAGGCAACAGCGCGCGGCTGGCCCGCCTGCCGGGGGCTGGGCGGCTCAACGAAGAGTTAAAAAATAATAATCAAGTGTCAGGTAAGACCTGCCAGGCTCAGCATAGAGTCCTCACCATCGCCAGCAAATTATAATTAACATTCTTGCGAGAACGTGATTTAAATGTAAATGAGTGGAGAGCGAGGTGGTGCCCCCCCCAAGGTGCGCAGCCCACTGCTCCTCCCATGGGCTCCCTCCCGCCCTCCCCCCAGCCCACCTGAGCCCATCCCCACAAGGGCTCCCCAGCCCCTGAAGCCCCGCCCCTCCAGGTGCAGTCCGACCCCCGGCCCCTCACAGCCAAGCATCTGCACACGGTGGTATTTGAGCTGAAATTTCTGGGAACAAAGAAAAGCAGCCGAGAACCACAGCTTCCTGAGAACAATGGTGACCATGTGTTTGGCCACAATCAGAACACCTGCCTCCAGGTCTGTTCACGTGATTAGGATGCTGACCAACGCAACGAGGTGTGGACAGAGGAGAGGTCCCCCAGGAGGAGATCTGGGACGAACACAGCCACTGGGCTGGCCCCCCATTCTCCCTCCCGAGGTCCCCCAAGACCCCTCGCAGGCCCCTGTCAGCTGCACAGTGACACATTCAGAATGAAGGCCACGGAAGGCGTTTTGTTGGCCTTTTTTTAGGTTCTAGTTTACGTGTTAAATTGTTATTTGCGGGAGTTCCTGCCATGGTGCAGTGGGTTAAGAATCCAACTGCAGCAGCTTGGGTTGCTGTGGAGGCCCAGGTTTGATCCCCTGCCCAGCACAGTGGGTTAAAGGATCCAGCGTTGCCACAGCTGCGGCTGGGATTCAATCCCTAGCCCGGGAACTTCCGTATGCCAAGAATGTGGCCGTAAAAAAAAAGAGAATAGCATGATTTGGATTCTCCCAAGAATCTGCATCGACGATGTAAACGACGTCTCTTGGTTACACTTCTTCCCGCTGAATCCTTACTCATGGTTGTGATACAGGCCCGGCGTCCACTGCACCAGAACATTCGCCTCTCCTGCAGATTCACACTTCACCACACTTAACATCCATTAAAAAATACATTAAAATGGCCTCGGAGTTCCCGTCGTGGCTCAGTGGTTAACGAATCTACTAGGAACCATGAGGTTGCGGGTTCGGTCCCTGCCCTTGCTCAGTGGGTTAAGGATCTGGCGTTGCCATGAGCTGTGGTGTAGGTTGCAGACGTGGCTTGGATCCCCCATTGCTGTGGCTCTGGTGTAGGCCGGCAGCTACAGCTCCGATTAGACCCCTAGCCTGGGAACCTCCATGTGCCGTGGGAGCGGCCCTAGAAAAGGCAAAAAGACAAAAAAAAAAAAAAAAAAAGGCCTCATTTTTCAAAATAGTTATTGGTCCAATCATTACGAATTAGCGCAGTCATGACGGGTGCTGCCTTTAGAACTGTTTATGGCATCTGCCAGCAGAGCGGTGCAAACCATCCGTGTACAGAAATGGGTTACGACGAAGCCAACACTGGGAAGAAGGGCCTCCTAGAGTCACACCCCACGCTCGTTGTCTGTACGGGAATAATAATGACACTGCTCTTGACAGAGACAACATTCACGGCGACCCCGTCAGTTCACAGTGCGTGGAGCCCGTCGCCAGGCGAGACCCGCTGCCCCAGGGGTCTTACGTGGCCATCGGCTCCGGGAGGGCTGTTGAACGCGTACTCCAGCTGAAAGACGACGGCAAACGCGGGGTGGCGGACCATCTCAGGGAGTCGGAGGCGGCTTCTCAAAACCAGAGCCTGGTTTCCAGAGCTGGGCCAAGGATACGGAGAAGGGGCGGGTCAGGGGGTGCTCCTGCTGCCGGGCCCCCCGCCCCCACCATCAGCTCAGGCACCAGGGGGCCGCTGATGCAGGGAGCAGCCCCATCCCTAGCAATGCCACTGAAATATGCTGTGTCTGACCCTCGAGCTAATTTCCCAAACCAGACTTTTTTAGGTGCCACTATCAACACTTTCCCCAACTGTCTGCGCTTGTGTGGGGAGGATGGAAGGTCTCTGGGGAGCCGCCCCTGACCCCCACGCCTCCAGGTCTGGCTTCTGTCTGGCTTCATACGCTGCCCCCTTGGTGATGTCTCTGATGTGACTTAAGCAGAGACTGAACACAGAGCAGAACCACCGCCCCACCCCCAGTTCTCCACCCGGACATGGACCACAGAGCACATCTGGAGGAAAGCATGCCGGGGCCTCCAGAGGCATCTGGACGCGGACTCCAAAGCCGCCTCGGCACACAAACAGGATCCTTCCAAGCTTACAACACTGAGGCTGCACCTGGTGGGGGCGACTAAGGCCCTGGGCAAGGACCCAGCAGCCCCTCACCTCGGGACCAACTCCCTTCCCCTCTGAGTCCTGGCTAGGCGCCCATCCACACCCCTTGATTCCACGCGGGCTGGGACCTGGGACCCTGGGAAGTACCTGGCCTTTGAAGAGGAGCCAACTTTCCGGCTGAAGCTGGCAGAGCGTGTCAAGGCCACGTCCATCTCGGGCACCAGCACCATGACTTGGGGCCTCTGCACGAAGCCCAGCCCGTTGTGCACACCCACACACAGGCGCCGCTCCAGGATCTCCAGGGCACTGCCGTCCAGTGGGCTGCCTGCCTAGGAAAGGCACAGGTCACAGAGTAAGGCCTGGGCAGAGGGGACACGGTGCGCCAGCCATCAGAAAAGAAACCAGAAGTTTCAGGCATTCCAGCCCAGATGGAGCTTCGTGAAGCCTAATGCGGTCAGCACAGTGGCCTCAGGGCATTTTCTAGGTACTGGGCGGGGGGGGGGGGGGGTACACAGCAAGATCTTTAGAGCAGTAGCCCCCTCAGATGCCCGAATCACCTAACCTCACCCTGGACTCCAAGGTTGAGCTGAAAGACGCAGCAAACTAACAACCAGGGGCCTCAGCTCCTCCAACAGGACCTGGTGCCGGCGCCCCAGAGTCAACTCAGACATTTGCAACTTGGGGCCGAAGGGGCAGCAGGAGAGGGAGCATATTCAGGCAGTAAGTCATAAACCAGTAAAAATGGAATCTGCCCCAAAGTGATCACTGGATATTAGTGTTTCATCTTAACAAAAAAAACTGCACAGGCGCTCTGACAGCCGAGCACGGATACTCCCCCGGGCTATTACTGTTTATTAAAGTGTGTGATCAGTGCAAAATGATCCCTGAATTTTCAAGTCATTGCCTATGAATCATGCTGAACGGACGTAAATTGGGCCCGTTAGTCCTGGAGTAATGAAAACAAAACGGCGGAGATGACTGGGTATCTGCCAGTTGGATGAGGACAAAAACACGAAGGGAGTAAAAACACATAAAAAAGTGCTCTTTATGGGAAGATAGAAAACTCAACAGCAGTGCTCTTCACCTGCCCTACACTCGGTCTCCTCCCGGACAGGAAAACGGCAACTACGGCGAGACAACGCAGGCTGCGGTTCCAACCCTCTTGTCTGCTTTGTGTTTCTGTTTCATGTGAAGCCACATTTTTGAGAATGGGTGGGTGGGGGAGCGTTCCCTGGTGGCTCAGCGGGTTAAGGACCTGGCGTTGTCACTGCAGCAGCCCCAGGCGAGGCCAAGAAGTTCCTGGGCCAGGCACGGAACCTGTGCCACAGCAGCGACCCGAGCTTTTTCAAAATATTCAGTGAAGAGCTTGACAATATAGAAGAAATGGACAAATTTCTAGAAACATACAGCTCACCAAAATTGAATCAAGTAGAAATAGATCATTTGAACAGGCCAATCAGCAGAGATGAAATAGAATCTGTAATTTCTTTTTTCTTTGTAGGGCCACACCTGCAGCATATAAAAGTTTCCAGGCTAGGAGTCAAATCCAAGCCACATCTGCCGGCCTACACCACAGCTCGAAGCAACGCCGGATCCTGAGCCAGGCCAGGGATCGAACCTGAATCCTCATGGATACTCGTCAGATTCTTAACGTGCTAAGCCACAACGGGAACTCTAACTCTAATTTTTAAAACTCCCTACAAACGAACTCCACTCCCAGAACCAGATGACTTCATAGGTGAATTCTACCAGACAACTATTACATTTAGAATGGACTGAGGGAGTTCCCGTCATGGCACAGTGGTTAACGAATCCAACTAGGAACCATGAGGTTGTGGGTTCGATCCCTGGCCTTGCTCAGTGGGTTAAAAGATCCGGCGTTGCTGTGAGCTGTGGTGTAGGTTGCAGAAGAGGCTTGGATCCTGAGTTGCTATGGCCCTGGCATAGGCCGGTGGCTACAGCTCCAATTCAACCCCTAGCCTGGGAACCTCCATATGCCATGGGAGTGGCCCTAGAAAAGAAAAAAAAAAAGTAGTAGAATGAATTGAATGTATTTTTCAGAGGGGACTGATTAAGACACATCAAAGGTGACGTGAATTAGTCTCTAAGGACAACAGTACCTCCATCACCATCAAAGTGAGGACAAAGGCTGGACTCCCTGTTCAGCCACAGAGAGAGGAAAAGACAGGCCCACAGACGGGGACAGGACCCAGACCGCCAAGCTCCCGCAGGTCCGCCTGCGTCGGCACCTGCACCTTCAGACAGCGTTCCCCGACCAGGACCATACCTCCCGGACGTGATCGCTGACCAGGAGTTCCAGAAGCTCCTCCTCGAACTTCTCAAGGGAGGGATACAGCGTGAAGAACAAGTCGTCCAGATGGCACAGGAGAGACTTCTGCAGGCGGGGCTTTCGAAGGGCGTCCCCTAAACAAGGAGAGGCTCAGATGGATCAGCGGTGCCGGAAACAAAACCACCAAACTGATGGGGAGGGTCCTCTCGCTCCGGGGATCCAGGCCACAGGCGGAGCACAGAGAAGGAGTGGGGAGCTTCCTGGTGGCTAAGTGGGTTAAGGATCCGGTGCTGTCACTGCTGTGGCTTGGGTTCCATCCCTGGCCCGGGGAACTTCCGTGTGCTGTGGGCATGGCCAAAAATAAAGGGGGCGGTACGGGCATTGCTCAGACAGGACTCCCAGGCAGAGCCTGGCTCAGTCTAAGTCCAGATGCTAAACTGACCAAACAAATGCAAATTCCACCCCAAACTCCTCCAGGAACAAACATCCAGAGCAGCCAGGCTGCGGGTGCAGAGTGACAGCTGTCCCCCGCTTGGCTTCCTTTAATCTCCGCTTCCTCTCCAGCAAGGACACCGCCAGCCATGTCACCTCTCGTGTCATCACGTCTACCTGAGCCATGTGGAAACACACAGGAACCATGCCCGGCACGGCAACACGGAGCAGAAACACAGGCCGGGCCGGCGCCGCAGAAGGAAAGTCCTGTCCCCACAGAGCAGCAGCCCCAGACTGTGTGCTCCGTGAGGACAGAAGGGGACAGTGACCCTGGCCCAGAGTCCTGTGCCCACGCTGAGCAGGCACGTGGAAGCCCGGCTGCGAGGGAGAATCATGTCACGGGTTCTGGTTCTGGTCCTCTCTGCCTCTTCCTAAGTTTTTATGATTATTAAACATTTGGGTATAAGGTCTTAGATTTTTAAAGCCAGTTCCAAAGTTAAAAAGAAAAAAAAAAAAAAATGGAGTTCCCGTTGTGGCGCAGTGGTTAACGAATCCGACTAGGAACCATGAGGTTGCGGGTTTGGTCCCTGCCCTTGCTCAGGGGGTTAACGATCTGGCGTTGCCGTGAGCTGTGGTGTAGGTTGCAGACGCGGCTCGGATCCCGCGTTGCTGTGGCTCTGGCATAGGCCGGTGGCTACAGCTCCGATTTGACCCCTAGCCTGGGAACCTCCATATGCCGCGGGAGCGGCCCAAGAAATAGCAACAACAACAAAAGACAAAAGACAAAAAAAAAAAAAAAAAATGATATAAGACTCAATGCTGATGAAACTATTGTGAAAAGAACACCCTGTCTTACTGGAAGGTTATAAATCAGTACAGCTAAGAGGCAATTTTCTCTTCATCTTTGTATGTATCAAGAGCCTTAAAAATATCCATATCGGAGTTCCTGTTGTGGCTCAGCGGCAACAAACCTCATGGACTAGTATCTATGAGGACTCGGGTTCAATCCCTTTAGTAGGTTAAGGATCTGGAATTGCTATGAGCTGCGGTGTAGGTCACAGACATGGGTCAGATCCTGCGTTGCTGTGGCTGTGGTATAGGTGGGCAGCTCCAGCTCCAATCCAACCCTTAGTCTGGGAATGTCCAGGCTTAAAAGACAAAAAAAAAAAAAAAAATTCCATATCCACCTTCTGCCCCAGTAATGCCACTTTTGAATCTATTGAACATAATAACCAAAGATGGAAACACAGCTTCATGTGCAAGAAAGCTCATTAGAACATTATTTATGAGACAAAATAAGAATGCACCAAATGTTCAGTAATAGAATGTTAAACAGTCTATGGCTCATCCATACAAAACGAGAACAAAAACCATATTGTCAAAGATGATTTAATAATCAGAAAATAACCATGATATTGTAGGTGAAAAGAACACATAAAACTGTGTAGGATGATTTTATTTAAAACATATGCATTTACATGTGCACACATATATCTTTTTTTCTGGAGTAGTTCTGGTTTTTTTCTTTTTTTTTTTCTTAAGGGCCGCACCCAAGGCATATGGAGGTTCCCATGCTAGGGGTAGAATCGGAGCTACAGCAACACCAGATCTGAGCCTCATCTGCAAGGCTGGATTCTTAACCCACTGAGTGAGGCCAGGGATCGAACCCGCATCCTCATGGCTACTATTCAGGTTCGTTACCACTCAGCCACAACAGGAACTCCTCGCTTTCCTTTTTTTTTTATTAAAGTATAATTGATTTACCATGTTTCAGGTATATAGCAAAGTGATTCAGATATGTACACATACATATATTCTTTTTCAGATTTTTTTTCACTATGGGTTGTGACAAGGCACTGAGTACAGCTCCCTGGGCTGTACAGTAGGTCCTTGTTGTTTATCTATTTTATAGGTAGTTGTATACATCTCTTCATCCCAAATTCCCAATTTATCCCTCTCCCCTTTCCCCTTTGGTAATAAGCTAAGCTTGTTCTATGTGTGTGAGGCTATTTCTGTTTGTAAATAAATTCCTTTGTATCATTTTTTTAAGATTCCACATATAAGTGACATCATATGGTATTTGTCCTTCTCTGTCTGGCTTACTTCATTAGTATGATAATCTCTAGGTCCATCTATGTTGCTGCAAATGGCGTTATTTCGTTCTTTTCATGGCTGAGTAATATTCCATTGTATATAGGCACCTCATCTTCTTTATGCATTCCTCTGTCAATGGACATTTAGGTTGTTTCCAGGTCCCAGCTACTGTGAATAGTGCTGCTATGAACACAGGGATGGGAGTGCCCTCTGTGGCACAGTGGGTTAAGGATCCGACTACAGTGGCTCAAGTCACTGTGGAGGCATGGGTTTGATCCCCAGCCTGGCAAAGTGGGTTGAAGCATCCAGCATTGCTTCGGCTGTGTCATAGGTTGCAGCTGTGGCTCAGGAACTTCCATATCCCATGAGTGTGGCCATAAAAAGAATTGGAATGCATGGATTTTCTCAAATCGGAGTTTTCTCTAGGTATATGCCCAGGAGTGGGATTGCTGGGTCTATGGTAGCTCTATTTTCAGTTTTTTAAGGAACCTCTATGCTCTTCTCCAGAGTGGCTGCACCGCCTTACATTCCCACCAGTGGTGTGAAGGGTTCCCTTTTCTCCACACCCTCTCCAGCATTTGTCGTCCACAGATTTTTGGATGACACCCCATATACGTAACTCTGTGAGCAACAAGCCCAGACCGGCCCATACCTTCCCCATCACAAATATGCGTAACATGTGATACCTTTGAGAAAGTTTATGAGTCCTTTTTTTTTTTTTTTTTTTTTTTTTGGTCTTTTTAGGGCAGCACCCATGGCATATGGAGGTTCCCAGGCGAGAGGTCAGATGGGAGCTGTAGCCACCAGCCTACAACACAGCCACAGAAGCTCCTGATCTGAGCCGTGTCTGAGACCCACGCCATAGTTCACGGCAACACCGGATCCTTAACCCACTGAGCGGAGCCAGGGTTCAAACCCGTGTCCTCACGGATGCACGTTGGGTTCCTTACCCCTGAGCCACAATGGGAACTCCAAGTTTATGAATTCTTTTCATAATTCTTTGAAGTGTTTAAAGCAAGTCAGTCAATGAATCAGAACCAATGAAAAGTGCAGGTGCTCACAGGAGCCAAAAGGTGGAAACCACAGTGTCCATCAACAGGTGACCAGAGAGACAAAACATGATCCATCCGCACAACAGAGCGTCATTCAACCTTAAAAAGGAAGGAAACGGAAGGACCATTGCAAATCAACAATACCTTTTTTTTTGTCTTTTTAGGGCCACACCCGCAGCATGTGGAGGTTCCCAGGCTAGGGGTTGAATCGGAGCTGAGCCACCAGCCTACACCACAGCCACAGCAACGCCAGAGCTGAGCCTCATCTGTGTCCTACACCAGAGCTCACGGCAATGCTGGCCCCTTAACCCACTGAGCAAGGCCAGGGATCAAACCCATGTCCTCATAGATGCTCTTCGGGTTTGGTATCACTGAGCCACAAGGGGAACTCCTCAACGATACTTTAATTAAAAAAAAAAAATTTTTTTTAAAGAAGGAAATTCTGGCATATGTTACAACGTGGGTGAGCCTTGAAGACATCATGCTGAGAGAAGCCAGTCCCACAAGGACCCGTACTGGACGATTGCATTTACATGAGGAACTGAGAGACGAAACTAGCATGGAGGCTGCCGGTGGGGGGCGAGCGGGAAGTGGGGGGGGCGTTTGTGCTCCCTGGAGGCCGAGGCTCCTTCTGCAGGAGGAAAACATTCCGGAGACAGAGGTTTGCACAACGATGTGAATGCACTTAAGCCCACGGACCCGCATGTTTAAAAACAGTTAAAATAGTACATTTTATGCCATGTTTACCAAAATTTCTTGAAGTGCAGAAATATAGAACGTGCAACCTTTCATGAAATGGTCAAGCGAGTATCTGACACACACCCTGAACTAGGAGCCTCCATCAGAGGGGAGGGGGGCACAACCAAGGGTCCCCCTCCCTCGGCGACAGAGGCAGGAACCCAAGGCCCCCCAACAACAGGAAGCGGTGCAGACTAGCCCTGCGGGATTTCAGGGAATCTAGGCAGGAGGCCGCCCGCCGCAGGGCCCTCTGGGAGCTGAGAGGAGAGAAAGATGCTGGCAGGACCCAGACTGGGGGGGCGGGGGGCAACGGGACACACAGGATACGTAAAGGACACTTGTCATCTCCGTATTTCTGCAGACCCCGTGTTCATCGATTTGTGTATCTGGAACGCCAGGCAAACATGGACACGTCCTCCTCCAGCGATTTGGGCATTTTCAGCCCCGAAGGGCAGCTGTCAGGAGCTGCCTAGTTCCATGACCCTGAGCTACGTGACCCTGTGCCTGGCGAGTACTCGCTACTTCAGAGCCCAGGTGTTTTACAAACAATCCCTCTGCTCTGGAGCACAGTTCCGGTCCCACACGGGTCACCAAGGTCAAGGGGACCAGGTCTCTGGGGGCAGAGTCACAGGGAGGGGGAAGGGGGCTCCAGGTAAGGCGGTCACAACCTGGGCCCCAGGGGGAGGTGCCATGGCCCCCCCAGCTCCCTGGGTTCCTGGTGAGACGCCCCCCTCCCAACAAACACACACACACATACACGCTCGGCCTTGACCTGGTCACCCTGCCCCCCACCGGGCTTCCATCACTCAGCCTCGGGAGCCCCGACCCCCAGGACACCCACCATCTCTCATCTCTGGGGCACAGAGCAGCTCAGGGGCGCCACCCACTGACCACACAGGGGGGGACACGCTGGCTGCACCTGGCCCCTCTCCCTGGACCGGACAGTAAAATCACCGACCCCAAGGGGACACCCCCGCATGGGACCTGCTCACTCCCCGTGACGTCCAGTCCTGCTTCTGCAGATGGGTGAAGCAGAAACAAGTGTCCTCCCCCGGGGCTGCCCCCCCCCCGAGGGTCTGTGTGGCCCCCACGCCACAGGTCACTCCACGGTCAGTTGGCACCTGTGACAGCGAGGACACCAGCCTGCCAGCCCCTTCTGTGGACTGCCATGGAAACAGGGAAACGCAGGGCCGATGCCCTCCCAACGCCCCGGGAGTCTCGGCTGGAGCCAGGGGCCCCGTTCCACGCCTGGCTTGGCCAGGACCCACTCTGCAACCTTCCAGAAGCCACACCTGAAGAAAGGACAGCTCTGAAGGGCCCTCCCCCAGGACACAGACCAGAGTCCCAGATGCCATAGGCAGCGGGCAGCCTCAGGGTAGCCAGTCAGAGGAGCCTTCTTGGACAGCAGCAGCCCACCTCGCTGGCACTCCCTGGGGGCACTCCCTGCGTGCCCGGGGCTGTGCTCTACTGACCCTCTCATTTGCTCCCGAACACATCTCCCCAGGTAGGTCCTCATAAGGCCCCCACTTCACAGAGGGGACCAGCGACAGCAGGGGCTTGGAGCGCTTACCAGGCGGCCCGGCTCGCCTGGGCCAGGAGCGGCTCAGCACCACCGGCCTTGGGGCTTGTCCCCAAGCCCCCGGCCTCACCCTCAGAGCACAGCTTTAGGCCCTGACACTGTCACTCACTCACTCACTCATTCAACCAGCATCTGCGGACAGGACAGACACAAGGGCGCCTGGCAGAGCCCACCCCCTGGGGGCAGGGGCCCCTTGACCCTGGAGCTTCACTGCTCTGTCACCGAGTCTGGGTGGGGGTGCATTTCTCAAGAACGGCTCCCACGGAGGACAAACCCACTTCACAACAATCCACTTTCTTCTGAGACTTCCCGACCGCACTGCAGAGAAAGGGGGATGGCCAGCCCTTGACCAGCCAGCACCCCTGCGCGGCGACCCCCTTCAGCGAAGCACTTGGGAACATCCCCAGAGCCCCAAGGGGACCCCAGCGCAAACCCCAGCCTGGGGGGACGTGGCTCCCCCGCTGAGCGCAGCTCCTTCACCTGAAGACAGAGGGAACATCCCAACAGGGGCCACAGGAAGAAGAGAACTGAGGGACGGTTTAGGCAGGGGTGGAAACGTGCTGACCCTGCCCCGGGGGCAATGCTGGACCCCTCGGCCCAGCCCCCGGGCCTGGGAATCAACCAATGGACGAGTGAGTCCATGAATAAATTAGCATATAAAAGGTATGCAGTGGTTTCCTCCAGGCAGTGAGGCTGGAAGGGAAAACTTAGTTTTGCTGAAAGTCGTGAATACAGATGGATCTTGTCAGTTTGTTTTTTCTTTTCATCTTTTTTTCTTAGGGCCACACTCGCGGCATATGGAGGTTTGGGGTCAAATCGGCCACAGCATCTCCAGATCTGAGCCATGTCTGCAACCTACACCACAGCTCACGGCAACGCTGGATCCTTAACCCACTGAGCGAGGCCAGGGATCGAACCCACAACCTCATGGTTCCTAGTCAGGTTTGTTAACCACTGAGCCATGACGGGAACTCCTGACCCTGTCATTTTAAACTATCTTTGGCAATGTCCAGGAGGGCACAAAGGACAGGAGTCCAGCTGCAGCAGCGCTGGCCCAGGGCTCACACGGGCAGAGGGAGCCGGCCTCCTCCCGGTCGTCCCATAACTGCAGGGGACCGACCACATGCTCAGGCATCCAGAAGATACGCTCTAGGACAGGGGAGGGGCCGTCAGCTCAACCTGGGAAGCCCAGAGTAGGATATCCCCCTTGCCCGCCCCCTGCCACATAAGGTGGCAGGCTTAGGGCACAGGGCCCCACCCAGAGCTTTGCCTGTTGTTTGTCAAAATGCAGCATCAGTGCCCAGCCTGGGGACACACCAACCCAGGGGCAGCCACCACCCGGCTGGCCTGCAAGTCAGACAGCTCCACCGAGCCCAGGTTTAACAGAGGAGGAAGCTGGGGCTGGAGTCAGTGAGCTGGAGAGTCAGGCAGGGCCGGCTGGCACCGTGACAGCCACGTACAGAGCCTGGTCTGTCGCGCTCGAGATACAGGAGGGAGCAGCGACGGGAGCAGAGGGCGGTGAGCTGGGACAAGCAGGGGATGAGAGATGCCTGACAGCAGGAGGGCCCAGCGGGCAGCCAGTGAGTGCCCTGCACAGGCCAACACACCCCACTGACTGCCCAGCACGGTGCCCTAGATGCGCCTCGCCAGCCCTGCCAGCCAGACCTCCTGTAGCCCATGAGAACCTACAATGGCCTTGGCCCCCATTTCAGTGGAACAACTCAACTCTCCCTCCTCTGTTGTGTGTTACAAATGAACACGCAGCCAAGCCCTAACACGGCATCAAAACAAAAGCAAACCCTCTGCGAATCAGACCAGTGATTCCTGCCACAAAAGCCCGCACCAGTCCCTGCCGGGGCCCTTTCAGGCCCATAAAACCTCACCCAGCAGAGAAACCCTTTCTCCCGAGTGAGTCACAAGAGCCCAAAGATCCTGGCAGGATTTATGAGACAAGGGCTGCTTTCGGAAGCAAGCTCAGTGCCTGCGGAGGCCGAACAAAGTGGGTCTCTGCTCCCATGTGTCCCCACCAGGACTGGAGGGAACACTGTGGTCCCTTCTCCCCAGAGAAGTGCATGTGGCTCCTGTGCCCTGTGAAGGCAGCTCACCCCACCCCCACCTCTGCCAGGACATATTCCAGTCATTGGTTTTTAAATAACAATATAGGGAGTTCCTGTCGTGGCTCAGGGGAAATGAGTCTGACCAGCATCCATGAGGAAGCAGATTCAATCCCGGGGCTCGCTCAGGGGGTTAAGGATCCAGCGTTGCATGAGCTGCAGTGTAGGTCTCAAATGCAGCTCGGATCCAGCGTTGCTATGGCTGTGGCGTAGACGGCTGCTGCAGCTCTGATTTGACCCCTAGCCTGGGAACCTCCATATGCTGCAGGTGCAGCCCTAAAAAGACAAAAATCAATGAATTAGTTTAAAAAAATAAAACGTAGTGGGGAAAAAATGCATTGGGCTACCAAAGTCCAAGTAATATAAGACAGAATCTTACAAACATAAATAAATACACAAACCACAACATGAACTGTCCTTTGTGTCTGCATTTTACAGGCACCACCTGCATCTGTTAAATGCCCCAGGCCCGGCCGCCCCACACCAGGTTGGCAAAGCAGAGGCCAGAGGCACTCAGTTCTCCTCTGAAAACATGACCTTCAGAATCAGGAGCTGGAATCTCACTTCTTTAATCCAGAACCCTCTCTGTCACGCGGCCCCCTGACACCCCAGCCCAACGTGAGGTGCTGAGAACTAGACACTGAGCCCGTCTGGGTACCCACGTTTCTCCCTCAGCTTCCAGGAGTGACAGAAGCAGCTCTGAGCTCCGCTTCTGTATTTTAATGTTTTATGTGCAGTTCTACTGACACCCACTGGCAAGTCACAAAGTGATGGATACACCCTCAGGCCCTGAGAACATGCCGTCTCCGAATCCCAGGTCAGAAGGACACGTGAGCTGCCTCCCTGCAGGTGCGCGTCCAGGTCCCTCGTATCCGCAACCACAGTGGCCTCACAGGGCCGCACTGACCAGTGGGGAGTGGGTATTAGAGCCGGAAGATGCGGGTCTCACCCAGAGGGTCTCTCTCTGTCTCCCAGTAACTGTAGTCCCCCCTCTCTCCGGAGAGAACGCACGACTGCCTACAGGGGGCTGCAGGGGGGCGGGGCAGGGGGGCCTAGAGTTACCAGGAGGCAGAGAGAGAGCCTCCTGGCGAGACACTCCCCACTGGTCAGGGCGGGGGGGGCCCCCTAAGCGTCACTGTGATGCGGATATGCTCCGGGCCCATGACTCATGCGGGGCCGGGATCTCTCCTGGGACGTGCTCCTGTCATGGTTAGTCTGTCTTTCTCATGTCTCTTCTCTGAGATGCTGAGTGACCTCGTGGTGGTGACCCCACCATGCACCCTGTCCCACGGTTCATGAACTCAGATGACCCGTCTGCAGAGCGCCCAGGCCACAGGCAGGGACATCGTTACTGAGACACAGTCTCCATCCCAGAGCTGAGCCCTCTGCTCAGGGTCCGGGGCGTTTCTGTTCTGAGCCAAACTCCCAGCACCGCACACCTCCCCTCCCTCGCCGCGCACACCCGAGGCCAAATCCCGCTGTTCCTGGGGGCAGGGGGAGCCAGCCCCCCAGACAAGAGGTTCCGGCAGCGCCAAGTGGGTAAGGCTGGGGTGGACCCTTCGCCTGGATTCTTCCAGACGGCCAAATGGCCCCCAAAAGGGCCCGGAAGGAGCCCGAGGCCTGTCAGCAGGACCAGAGCAGAGCAGCCCCCAAGTGATCGCATGGCTATAAAGGGTTGACCCACATCTGCCAGGAGAATCTTCTAAAACACCGAGACACAGCCCTGGGCCCGTGACGTGAATTTCAGTTCCAAAGGAAGGGAGCAGCTTCACTCATGAGTCCAAAGGGGGACAGGGCCCCAGTGTCCATGGGCAGGTAAGCGGCTCAACATCATGCAGCCCGTCCACACCACAGGTACCATTCAGCCTTTAAAAGGAGGGAGAAGGGACACACACAGCAAGACGGATGACCCTTGAGGACCCTATGCCGAGGGAAATCAACCAGTCGCGGGGGGTTGTAGATGCCACTTTGGCGAGGTCCCAGGGGTCAATTCACAGAGACAGAGTGGAACGGAAGCGGCCAGGGGCTGGGGGAGGGCGCGAGGAGCTGGTGTTTTAATGGGACAGCTTCCGTTTGGGAAGATGAAGAGCTCTGGAAATGGATGGTGGTGATGGCCGGACTTCACGCCACTGAACTGTACGCTTTCTGGTTTTTTTTTTTTAAGGGCCGCACCTGCAGCATATGGAGGATCCCAGGCTAGGGCTCAAGTCGGAGCTACCGCTGCTGGCCTACGCCACAGCCACAGCAACATTGGATCCTTAACCCACTGAGCGAGGCCAGGGATCGAACCTGCAACCTCATGGTTCCTAGTCGGATTCGTTTCTGCTGCGCCATGACGGGAATTCCTGAACTGCACACTTTAAAATGGTTAAAATAGTAAATGTCTTGTCTATTTTACCACAATTCAAACATAATAAGCAAGCCACTGCTGTGGCTGGTCCCATAAGGGTGAGATCTAGCGACAGTGGTTTTTCCTGCAGCCACGGTCATAACGACATGAACTACTTGCCTGATGCAAGCATTTCTCGAGGTGAGAAAATGGAGGTGAGCCGAGAGATGTGTGGCGGGTTCAGGAAGGGACAGCCAACCGAGAGGGCACTGTCACCTTCCTCCTCCTCCCCCCCGCCCCGCCACCATCCCCAGGCTCTTTGCTGGTGGCCTGGCCAGCGCCCACCCAGTGGAGCCCAATTCCTTCAAAGTCTGACCGTGAACGAAGAAAGATGCACCAAGCGGACAGGAACAGAGTAGCCCTTACCTGCTTCTCCATGAGCTGGAAGGAGGCCAGGCACCTGCTGCAGACCAGACACCAGGAGGTTCTCGGGAAGAAGGTGGAACACAGGCTCCAGAAGGGGATGGGGCCTCAGCGTGTACTGCAGGCTGCAGCTCTCAATGAGGGCCATGTGCTTGTTTTCTGGGGGTGGAAAAGGCACCTTTGGTCAAAGCAGCCAATGAACTGAGCATCTTGGAGAAGAACTCAACAAACAGGGAAAGCATTTTTCCAGGGAGACAAGGCAATTGCTCTGTTAGTTCAGCCAACGGGAACAAAGACTCCATCCTTAAAAACGCTCCCTGGTACAACTGCAATGAAAGAGATACTTGTTTTTAATCCAACATAACAAAATTTCTCCGCTCAGGAGTTCCTGTCGTGGCTCAGCAGTAATGAACCTGACTAGGATCCATGAGGACGTGGGTTCCATCCTTGGCCTCGCTCCGTGGGTTAAGGATCTGGCGTTATTGTGAGCTGTGGTATGGCCCGGCAGCTACAATTCCCATTCGACCCCCAGCCTGGGGACTTCCATAGGCCAAGGGTACTTCCATAGCCTGGGTACTTCCTGGCCCTAAAAGAAAGAGAAAAAAAATTTCCCCACTCACCTCTTCCCCCAGAGCAGTGAAGCGCAGACATCACTTGCAGTGTCAGAGGGGCCTACAAGGCGCTCTGGACCACAGCCTGGGCTCCCTCTGGGTCTAGGCCCTGCACCCATCAAGCCCCACAAAGCAGCAGGACTAGGCCTGGGGGAGGGGGGCAGCGGCCTCCAAAACAGAGCCCTGTTCTCAAGGAGGGGCCCTTCTTCTGGGGTGATCAAGACACTTGCCCGCCGTCATCCATGGGATGTCTCCCATGGGACACGTGGGCGAATGTGCTGGGGAAGTGGGAGAAGAGAAAGCGTCCTGGAGAAGGGAACCGCCAGGAGGAAGTCAGGTGTGGAGCGCTCAGGAAGATGCAGGGAAAAGCTCAGCAGACACTGGGCGCAGAATCACGGGGTGAGGGGCCACAGACATGCCCACAACACGTTCCTCCAGGGGAACGTTCCTCATTGGAACATTTCCTCCCGCTTGCTCGGGCTTGATTTCCTCCACGGATAGGGGGCTCCTGAGGTGGCTGTGTGATTTCATAAGGAGACAAGGAAATAGGACCTACCACATGCCTCAGAAAAACAAAGCTATGTTTTCAACGCGTAACCACTCCAAGCACGGGATCTGCTTGCTAGAAAATGTGAAATGCCCTGAAAAGCAGACAGCTCCAGGGCGGGCTGGGGGCACGTTGGTACAACCTCTATGGAGGGGGAGGGAAATAATACAAAACTACGAATGCACTGGCCCTGGGACCAGCCATTCCACTCTGGGATTTGCCCTACAGGGTCACCTGCACACGTGCAAAAGGGCAGATGTCCCCTGCAGCACAGCCTCCAGCCCTCTGTTCTTACAGAACTGCCCCAAATGTCCATGTGGGGGAGTCATTTCTATCACAAACAGCAATTCAAGGAAATACCACGCAGCTCTGAAAAGAACAAGGATGCTCTCTGGGCACTGACATGACCGGCTCTCCAAGATAAATCACTCGGGGCCGGGGGGGGGCGGGGAAGCCAGGGATGAGCGCACGGGGGCAAAAGCAAGAACAGGGAAAAGCAGGTTTGCGACCGTGTCATCCGAAGCCCAAGAGGGACCCCCGAGTAGCCAGGGAGGAGGAGGGTCACCTGCGCGCAGGTGGGGGGCTGAGCGTCGTGGGGCGGAGATCCCGCCGGGACCTTTCACACTGTTTGATACTCTGAATTCTGAATCATGTGCCCGCGTTACCCATTCAACAAAAATACGCCTGCGTTTTTGGAAATGCCCCCGAGGTGAGCTGATGCGCCATAGTCCCCACCCCCGCCCCTGGCGCCCAGAGCCTGGGCCCAGAACAAACCTGTGGTTGTGCTCACTGTCTAAGGCTATTTCAGGAGAGAAGATGCTGGGAAATGAATGCTGATAACCTAAAAGCCCATCTTGATCAATAAGACCACGTTTCTGAAAGACTGTCCTCTCTCTTGAGATTTCCACCAAATCCAGCAGGGCGGGGAAGGGACGGGAGGCTTGGATCCTTAACACAGGCTGGGTGGGAGCCATTAAATTGGCATCCCGGAATCGGGGCAACATCTCAGAGAGGGGAAGTCACCCCCCAAACAGACCCACCTCCACCATCAGGCACCCTGGCCAGTGATGGACAGGCCCCGACTTCACGGGAGGACAAAGCTGTCACCCTGGAGGCAAGGAGGCCAACAGCCGTCCCTCCAGGCGACCCCACTTCTTCCACGGGGTCACCATCACGGAATTATTCCCACCTTTGAGGCCAGCGGGTTTCAGTTCTTTAAACTATGTCAGCAATCCAAGTTGGGTTCATGCTCCCCAAACCTATTAGGTAACTCAGCTAAGCGGGCGACGAGCAGGTGCTGTGAGCCGGGCCGGGCCTGTCCCTTACTTTCTACGGGGTCCTGGAGAAGCGGGTGCAGGAGGGCACGGGGGCTGCCGTGATACAGTCTCAGCCTGCAAAACAAGACGAGGAGATGCAGGTCAGTGCCTCGCAGCCAGGCCCCGCGGTCAGCTGCGCTCAAGCGGGAGCCCTGTGGGACCCAAGAGCCTCACCAAGTAGAGTTTCCTCCACCGTCTGCAGAACAGACGGCCGAGGAGAGCTTCAGCTCCGAAGGGCCAAGCCCAGCTGCCGCGCACACAGCCCCAGGACAGCCTGGGAACCCCGGCACAGTCGGTAGTGTTCTGAACGAGCCCAAGAAACAACGCTTGAGGATCTTCCACGGCTGCGGATCTAGAGCAGTGGTTCTCAGCCGGGACGCTTCTGCCCCCGGGGACACCTAGTAAGTATCTTTGGCTGGCACACCTGGTCAAGGGGGCACTGCTGGCACCTGGTGGGCAGAGGCCAGGGGGGCTACTGGGCCTCCTACACCACATAGGACGGCCGCCCCCCACCCCAGCCAAGACGTATATGGCTTGAAATGTCCGTGGAGTCAAGAACGAGCCCCGATGGGCATGGACAGTGCAAACCCCGGCCGTGGCTGAAATGACCACACGCCATGCCATCCATCTGCACATGTCCAGCCCCTCGCAGAGCCTGGCACGCAGTGAACACTCAGCCGTGTTTGCAGAGTGACACCCACTGATCACTGGGCGCCTGGCCGGGAGAGCCTCCTGCTTAATGCCCACGGACCCCGAGGAGATAGAGCTGCTGGCCTCACGCACAGACAGGGAATTCAGAGTCAAAAGTTTGGACACCTGGCCTAAGACCCCACAGGAAGAAGGGATGCAGCAGGACCCAGCCTCTACCCACCTCCCAGCAAGCCCCACCCCCACGGCCAAAGCCGGTCCCGCTCCCACCTAGAGAACAGTGGCTTGGCTCATTCAGAGAGGGCAAACCGAGTTATACCTCAAAGCAAAAATGCCCCTCAGGGTACCGTTAGGAACACACGGCAGCACATGCTGACAAAGCCGAAGCCTTCTGTTAGGGACAAACAACGAGCAGTTCAATGACCATGGGAAACCGAGGGGGATACCGTTTGTCCTGGGAGGCAGCGGTGGGAGATTCCGGCTTGTTGCTGAAGATCCGAAGAATTCCAAACCCACAGGACAACGTCTGGAGGGTCCCGTCCCGCGTCCTGCCTTCGGTGACCACCTCGAGCACGGCCACAATGTTAGGGTGGTTTAAGGACGTGTGAAAATACAAGGGCTGTGAGCGAGAAAGCAGAAGCCAGATGATGGGCTGCACGTTCACGCCCTGCAGGGAAGGAAACAGAGGAGGGGGGCGCACCCCCACCCCTCGACCTTCGTCGTGCCAACGCTGCCAATGAGCTCCATGCGGACAGCACCCCTTCCGGGCGCCAGACGGAAAGGGCCCGGCGAGGACCCCACAGAGCGGGACGCGGGGGTCACAGCTCTTCATCGCTGTGCTCAGACTATGGCTTCTCCTCCAAGAACGCTCCATCCACTGAAAATACAAGACGCTAGAGCCTCTGGAGCAGAAAGGGGTCCGGGTGGCCTGCGCCCACCCCACCCCATCACCTGGCAGCACCTGGAGCCCAAAGATGGAACCAGCCCACAGCACACATGCCCGCTAGCCGTTTCACGGGACGCTGCTGTCAATCTCAATCACAACTTGCCCATACCGACGCTAATCCCCATTTCAGGTGGAACTAGGAGGCTGCATCTGCACAAAATTTTTTTTCAGGGCTGCACCCATGGCATACGGAGGTTTCCAGGCTGGGGGTTGAATTGGACCTGCAGCTGCTGACTGACAGCATAGCCACAGCCACGCAGGATCCTAACCCACAGGAGCGAGGCCAGGGATCAAACCAACATCCTCATGGATGCTAGTTGGGTTCATTACCACTGAGCCACAACGGGAACTCCTGAGCAAATCTTGTTCAAACGAAGCAGGATCCTTAGATTTCGTGAGGTTCTCTGTCACTACCCTGGATTCGAAGCCCAAACAACATAACAAAAACCGTTTTGAGATTATTTACAACAAGACTGGGGGGCAACGCGAGCCAAGCAGACACACACAAGTTGTTCCTAAAAGGTTTCCCACTTGCAGCCCTGGCTCTCACGGTGGCGGGGGGAGCACAGCACGGGCAGGTCAAATCCAGCTCCCATCTCAGAGCCACACACGCCCACGTGGGGCTGGAAGCACCTCCCTCTGCGGCTGTTTTCTGTCTCATGAAATCCAAAGCCATTGCTCTCCTCTCCAACTAGCAAACGTCACAGACACAGAAGACAGAAACAGAGGCACCTACTGGGACACAAGCCTTCCAGGAGCCCAGGCTCCACGCTGAGCTCAGGTCTGGACACCAGTGGCCCCGGAACCCAGCGTGCTCATTGGAGCGAAGCCCGGGCTTGGGGTCGCCAGCAGAGCACAAAGACCACCCCCGCCCCCAAGGCAGAGAGAGGGAAGGCAGGGCCCGGCCAGGCTGCGGCAACGTGATTTAAACTTGGAATCATCCCCATTAACGAATCATTACCGTGGTGTCACAGAGAAAACGTTTACTGTAATCACAGACTGTCAGCCCGGGATAACAGAGAGACACATTAAAACATCAGCCGCGAGATATAAATCGTTACTCTATTATCTTTTATTGCAAAATGATGAAATAATGACCACTTACAGCTGACAGGTGGTTGGACCAGGAGAGAATTATGTCTGTTTCCGAGACTCGAGAACGGCTTTAAACAGCCCGACTGTAAAGTCAGGTTTGTCGTTCTCTCTGCTCTCGTAGCTACACCCGTGCAGATCAGCTTTATGAACGCTGCCCACTTCTCCCCTTGGCGGTGAAACAAACCGTTGAGGCTCTGGTGCAGAGCAGCAATGACCCCTCGCTTAGCGGTCACCTTGAAAGTCGCTGCCTGAAGGCGGTGGGACCAGCTGCTTTGGGCAGGACCCAAGGACGAATTCAGGGCTGTGGCTTCTCCCTCTCCTTTTCCTCTGAAAACAGTTATTCTGAGAACTACCAACCACGGAGCCCACATCGTCTGTCTCCAAGAGACCCCAGCTTTAACCAGCAGGGTCGCCTTGGGATCCCAGTGTGTTACACAGCGAAACGAGGTCCGAGGGGCTCACCCTGAAGGTTCAGGATGGCTGCTTTTCCAAACCTCACTTACCACCTCTCAAGAGTGGGCACAGCACATGCTAAAGATCCAAGAAACCTGGAAAACGTGGATTCGCCCTCAAGAAGTTCCAAGGTCAAGGGTCAAGGTGAGATAGGGCTGCTACAAAATGCAAACCCTGCCCAGGACCAATCAGCTCAGGGTCCTGGGGCAGGAAAAGCCTCCAGGGGTGGACAGGGGAACTGGGCAGCTTCAACCCTCCAGACACCTTGCCTGGACGGTGCCAGGCGGACCCGGTAGGATCAGCCCACTGGGCTGGAACCCAGGCGCCCTCCCAGTGGACGCAGTCAAGCCTCACTGCAAACAACCCTCCAGGGTGGGGACTGCGTGACACCACATGGCATGCTTGGCGATGCATCGGATCCACTGCGCGATTGCAAGTTCCAGTCAAGCCGTGCGATCACCTGGCAGAGGAGGCGCTGAGATGGAAGAGGGGCTCCCGCTCCCATCTCACTCATAGGCCCTCACAAGCTTCCTCCCTGACGGGACAAGCAGATTAGTAAGTCATAGAGAAGGTCCTGTCTTAATGGCTTCATCTTCAGCAACACAGGCGCCCCTTTGTCTGGGGGCCAAGCTTCCATGGCTCACCCCGATGACAGAATGGAAATTGGGCCCCATGATGTGCCTTCATGGAGAGGCGGCAGCCACGCATCCCCGGTCGCATGGCCGCTAGACCTGCCCTATGTGACACGCAGCTCTCGGGTCCGGAGGGAGGCAAGGCCAGAGGAGAGAAAGGCAGAAACGATTTAATTTCTAAACCATTTTTTCAAATAAACCTGTAAGAGGACACCTTCGGAAATCACAAATCCTTCCTGCAGCCCCATCCACCCCCCTGACCTTCCACTTGACCTTCAGAACAGTTTCCTGGACCCGAGAGGGCTGAAGCTCCTGGCACAGTGAGCGCCCCCAAGCAAAACGCTCCCCCAGAAGATGCAAAGTCAGGAGCTTCTGCTCCTCTGGGTGGAGCCACTGTCAACCACAGGAAAAGAACACAGCCGTGGGGACGGCCTCCCACCAAGAGAATCACCCGGCTCGAATGCTGAATGTCCGTGGAACTAAGGCGGACGAGCCCCAATGGGCATGGACAATGCAAACCCCGGCCGTGGCTGAAATGACCACACGCCATGCCATCCATCTGCACATGTCCAGCCCCTCGCAGAGCCTGGCACGCAGCCATGCCCAGCCGTGTTCACAGAGTGACACCCACTGCTCACTGGGCGCCTGGCCGGGAGAGCCTCCTGCTTAATGCCCACGGACCCCGAGGAGATGGAGCTGCTGGCCTCACGCACAGACAGGGAATTCAGAGTCAAAAGTTTGGACACCTGGCCTAAGACCCCACAGGAAGAAGGGATGCAGCAGGACCCAGCCTCTACCCACCTCCCAGCAAGCCCCACCCCTACAGCCAAAGCCAGTCCCACTCCCACCTGGAGAACGGTGGCTTGGCTCATACAGAGAGAGCAAACCCGGGGGTCCCCATTGTGGCACAACAGTAACAAGCCCGACTAGTTTCCATGAGGTTGCAGGTTCCATCCCTGGCCTTGCTCAGTGGGTTTAGGATTCGGTGTTGCAATGAGCTGTGGTGTAGGTGGCAGATGCAGCTCGGATCCCGTGCTGCTGGGGCTGTGGCTGTGGCCGGCAGCTGCAGCTCCACTTCGACCCCTGACCTGGGAACCTCCATATGCTGTGGGTTCGGCCCTAAAAAGAAAAAAAAGAAAGAAAAGGAAAGGAAAGAAAAGAAAAAGAAAAAAAAAATCGCAACCCAGTTACAACTTGAAGCAAAAACACCACCCAGGATACCGTTAAGAACACACGACACCCCAAGTTGACAAATTTAAGGTTTCCTCTTGTCCCCACATGGCAGTCAGGTCAGTCACCAAACCGGGAAATCCCATTCCTGGAAACATCATGGGCACAGACGACTTTCCCTCTGTCCGTTCACTCATTTCTCCGCCCCCCCCCCCCCCCCCGCCCCCTGGCTCGGAGTCCCTGGGAGCGGCTGCCGTCTGGCCGGAGAGAAAACAAGCCCTTCTCAGATGACACACTGAGGCCAGACTCTCTCTGCGGAGACAGCGCCCGTGAGTGAGGCTGGCTTCCTGCCCCGCGGATTGTCTAGTCCGGGAGCAGCACTTGGGGGACGTGAGAGGCGGAAGGAGAGGGGAAGGTACGTTCCAGAAGCTGGAGATCCATTTGCAGCAGCATGGATGCAACTAGAGTTTCTCATACTGAGTGAAGTAAGTCAGAAAGAGAAAGACAAACACCATAGGATGTCACGTATACATGGGATCTAAAAGATGGCACAAAGGAAGCTACCTACAAAACAGAGACACTCACAGACAAGGAGAACAGACTTGTGGTTGCCAAGTCAAGGGGGAGTGGGAGGGACAGGGAGTTTGGGGTTAGCAGCTGCACACTATTCCATGTAGAATGGATAAGCAATGAGGTTCTGCTGTGCAGCACAGGGAACTCTATCCAGGCTCTTGGGATAGACCATGGAAGGTGGTACCAGAAAAAGAATGTAGGAGTTCCTGCTGTGGCTCAGTGGGTTAAGAACCTGACCAATATCCATGAGGATGCAGGTTCGATCCCTGGCCTCGCTCAGTGGGTTAAGGATCTGGCGTTGCAGTGGCTGTGGTGTAGGTTGAAGCTGCAGCTCCATTTAGACCCCTAGCCTGGGACCTCCGGTATGCCACAAGTGCGGCCCTAAAAAGAAAAAGGAAATAAAATGAATTATATACATACATATATATGGATGGATGACTGGGTCACTTTGCTGTACAGCAGAAATTGGCACAACATTGTAAATCAACTATACTTCAATTTTTAAAAATGTAAAAAAAAAAAAGAACCCGGCAATCAGCCAGGTCGTGGCAGGGCCTGCGGGAGTTTGGTTTAGATGAACAGCAGCCTTGCTGAAATGGGAGTCGTCGCAGGGCTCTCATGATTCTGATGAACAAGAATGTTCTTGTGAGCACGGGACTCAGAAGAGCCCGACCACCTGTCTCTCAGAGGCGGGGGACCCGCCTCTTGCTTCAGCTACACTGGGGGCTGAGATGAGCTGGGGAGGTTCTGGCTACCTGAGCAGAACCACGAGATCCTGCCCGGTCGCTCACATAAAATTAATAAAGGAGGAAAAACGAGCCTGTCACTGAAAGGCTGAGCGTGGTTAGTTAAGGAAGAAATTAAAGGGAGATTTATGCCCATCTCAGAAAGAAAGAGCAGGTGCTGCACGGGACTCTGGCTTTCCTATTATTTTTAAAGATACCTTTTGAGAGATTGAATGAATAATCAACCATCTCAGAGCAAGGGGGGCCGTTCCTCCCCACGAAGGACCAGCCGAGGGCGAGGGCGAGCACAGAATTCTGAGCTCAGAGCCGAGAGGCCCGGGTGCTGGTCCCCTGGGCGCGGCCAGGCAGAGCCAGGAAGCTGGGACGAGAGGGGGTCTGAACCAAGCCGCAGGCGCTCGTCACTCACGGAAAGAAACACCCAGACTTCTTTCTCCAAAGTCTCTCCTCGGGGCACTGTTTGCAAAGCAATGATAAGAGCATCTTCCTTTGGGGCTGCGTATGACCACGAAGACTCAGAAAAACCCGGAGCCCCTGAGGGCTGATGTGCGAGTCTCCAGGTGGGCAGACAGCCAAGCCCATTCGAAAGATGGTCCCCTGCCATCGGCAGCTTGTGACCCGGTCGCCCCCTCGCCAGGGCCGATCAGTAGAACCAGAAAAACGCAGGCAACTGGTTTTTCTGGTTCTTTTTTTTTTTTTTTTTTTTTTTTTTAATCAGAAGACCTTCACCAAATTTCAGGATCACCTCTAAACAGGTGTGAGGGCCGAGCCTCTGCTCACACAATGTGCCCTCGTGACCAGACCTGCTTCCCAGGCCATCCTGCGAAGGTTCCACGTGTCAGGTAAACACGTACATACGTGTGTGCGCGTGCCCGCAGGGTACACGCACGAGCACAGCAAAGGTTAACCAACCTCCCAGCGTCAGGGATGAGAGGGACGTGCCGGGCGCAGAGGACCGACGGTTCCTGGGGCACCAGTGGCCTCTGCTGCTCGCCTTGGGCACAGCAGCTGGAGCACAGCCGCCTCCCTGAGCAATTCCGTGCTGGGCACGACCTCCCAACCAAAAATGCTCCACTCCCCCACATCAGCCTTGCTCGTTCCCCACTTTGGTGACCCCAAGACGGAAGGGTGCAGATTCTTCCAGAACCTTTAAGGGCTGCGGTCCTCACTAACCCACGGCCCAAGCCCAGCTCAGCAGAACACAAATGATGAGAGGCAGAGCCCTCCAGCCCTCAGCTCCCACCACTGGGGACACCGGACCGAACCGAAAGGGCCTTTGACCCACAGCTCCAGCTCCCAGGACGCAGGGACCTCTGCGAAGCCCTCTCAGGCACAAATGCTCACCCCTGGACACGTCCAGAAGGAGCATTAGGGGAGTTCCCATTGTGGCTCAGCGGAAACGAATCTGACTAGGAACCATGAGGTTGCAGGTTCGATCCCTGGCCTTGCACAGTGGGTTAAGGATCTGGCACTGCCGTGAGCTGTGGTGTAGGTCACAGACTTGGCTCGGATCCTGAATTGCTGTGGCTGTGGTTCAGGCCCGCAGCTGTATCTCTGCTTCGACCCCTAGCCTGGGAGCCTCCCGCAGCCCTAAAAAGCAAAAAACAAAACAAAACAGAAGGAACATCAGCTCTGGAAGCTGCTCCTCACCACGTGACCTCCCTGCAGAGCTTACTGTCACCAAGCTGGCCCTCCAGCCTTGGCCTGTCGAGGCCACGACCTCCGTGCCACCAGGGAAGCCCAGCAGCGGCAGGGTGCCCCGGGCCAATTTCCGAGCATAACCACCGCTGGATAGCACGGCACTTCCGAACGGAGACTGCGGAGCGCGGGCCACGCCCGGGTTAAAACGGGGACAGAGGACCATTGCTGCGCTCCTGGGACCTGCTGGACTGCTCACTACGGTGGGCAGGCAAGAATACCCACCTCCAAGGAGGGTGGCAGAGACGAAACTGCCCATCGTGCTGTGGGCCAGGGCGTGACACGCAGGAGAGGATGCTGTGTCACCTTTGTGTCACCACCGGCTTCACTGCTCACCATAGGAACTGCCACCACACCGGGCTTTCCCTGACCCGAGTGTATACACGAGGAGAAACCCAGACAGCCCGGCCCCGGAAGGCTGAGCCCCAGCCAGGCTCTCGGCAGCATCGGGACCTCACTCTGCCGTGTCAAGGGCACGAAGGTGACTCAGCGCCTGAGCTGAGACGTCGCCCTGAGCAGCTGCCCACAATCACACACGCGGTTTGCAACACACACCCCTTCCCGCTGGCGAGGCTGCCACACTAGAAGGGGCAGCGAACGAGCTGACAGCCTGAGTGCCTCACGACTGGGCCAGGACCGTCCCCCCGAAGGAAAGGGCAGCTCCGCCGGTCTGTGGTCACACAGTGACGTCCCCCAGGACAGCTGTGGCCACCGCCACCACTGCACTGTCACTTATTGGGCTTCCCTGACTCTGTACACAACACGAGAAAGACCACAGCAACACAGAACCCACACACACACATCCACACACACACACACACACCCACACACACACACACACACACCCACCGCCAATGCCCATGATCGTCACCTGTAGAGGTGGCCACGCTCAGGTTCAGCTGTGACGCAGCAGCTGGTCAGAAGGCCATCAGGATACCTCCTGTTCTTACAGGAAAACCCCGGTGTCTCTAGGGAGGCCCTGCCCAGCCACCTCGCCAAGCCCAGCCTCAGCCACTGTCATCCACCTCACACCTGGGCACATGCAGGGCCCACTCTGCTCGCAGCACCTGCCACCGGGCTGTCACGGGGCTGGTTCCCTTCTCTCCTGAGGGTCTAGCTCCCACATCAGCTGGCAGGGCACACCCCCCCCCCGCGCCCACCCACAGCACGTCTCCCCATCTTCTCCCGGGTCGAGGCTGCTGGCCTCTTCCGAGAACTTACCACGCCTGCCCTTCTCAGTCCCTGCCTTGGCGTGTTGACCCCAGCGGACTAGAAATTGTCCCAGGGGCAGCACGCCCATCCCGTACAATAACCACCATCACCCTAGCGCCCAGCACAACGGCCAGCAAACAGCAGGCGCTGAATTGATGCCTGTGGACTCGATGCAGCTGAACAGAAATGGAAAACCCCACCTGCAGGGCGCCAGACACAGAGCCCCGGGCAGAAAACCATGTCACCAACCGAAGCCGAGCCAATCACCCCTTCTGGAGGCAGAGCGTGGGTGTGAGTCACCTCCCACCTGGGCAAAGTCACTTTACTTGTAGGTCTCAATTTGCTCATCTTACGCAAAAGAAACTAACAAGAAAAAAGAAGAAGCGGAGGGGAAACTGGAGGAACTGTATGGATAATTTCCTAACTTCGTTCCAAAAGCTGCAAGGTTCTGTGAGGGTGACAAGACCCCCCACGCGTGTATCCCCCCGCCCCGTCCATTCAGGGCACACGGCTCCCACACAAGATTCTGCCTGGAGGTAGGCTCAACCGCCTGGACAAGCTTTGCAAGGCCCAGACCTGCTGCTCAGGGACATCCCTGGGGCCCAGGACACACTGGCGAGGCCCCCAGGTCCGGGTGCACCCTGCACCCCAGCACCCCAGCTCCCGCCCGCCGCCGCTGCCGCCGCCGCACCCACCTCATTGAAGACAATCCTGGGCGGCTGCCTGGAGAGCTGCTCAGCCGGCCTCGTCACGCTCTTCCATGTCCTCCCGAAGAAGTGTCGGTAGGTGACGTCAAAGAGAGACACGCGCAGGTGGCACCCCACGCCCGACAGGCCCTCCAGCACGCCCTAGGAGACAGAAGACGGGCCCTGAAGGGTTCTTGAGGTCTCGAGCTGCCCCACGGATGCTGATGGCCGCCCTGGCAGAACTTGGCCACTCAGCATCCATCCACGGTTTAGAAATCATTTCCTTTCAGGGATACCTCCCCCAACCTGTGGTCTGACGAGGTTATGAGTCAGCGTGCATAGCCCTTCCCTGGCCAATCAGAGACTGGAGGCCCTGGGCCCAGACACAGACTTGAGATTCACCCGGAGCCAAGGAGACACAACAGGCCAGAGGTGCTGAGAAAGATGCACACGACACCATGTAGAGCCAAGGAAGAACAAGTCCAGCTGACACCACATAAGAATCTGGATCAAGCCACACCTGAAGCCTATACTAACTAGGATGTGTCTTTAGGTGAGTTAACGAATTATTGGGATTAAGCTATTCTGCATTTTTTTAAAAAAAATCATTTACGACCAAGTGGGTCCTTCCTAAAATAACTAAAAACTTCAATTCAATTTAATCAGAATTATTGAGGAGGTCGGGGGGAGCAAAAGAAAAGCAGACCTTTGAGAACAGCGAAGTCATGGCCACAAATACAGACAAGGCACCGGAGACTATAAAGATGAGCCCTTTCTAAACCCAGACCTCTGCGCCACTCTAGGAGAAAAGGCTGAGATGCAGATAAAATCTTCCATGATTCAAAAAAAAGGACAAGCCCTTTGCCTAGAGCTGCACCGTCTAAGGGAGGTTCCAGTGGGGGGCCATTGGGACTTTTGTTACTGCCCACCTGGCAGTGGGGCAGCTCCTCCTCTCTGCGGCTCTGCTTTCCTCTCCGCAGTCATTCAAGAAACATGGTCTAAGCATCTGCCGCATGGATCTACTCTGTGCCGGCACTATTCTGGGCACTAAGACACAGCAGGCAACAGACAAAATCTCCGGTCTCGGGGTCACATGAACCGGGTGAGGAGACAGGTGGGACGGCCATTGGACCAGGACGGCAAGGGAAGGTGGACAGAGCGGAGGACTGAGGGGAGGGCGGGAACCAGGAGTGAACCTGGGGAGAGTGAACCAGGCGAAGGAGCGGCAGGCCAGGGGCTCCGGGCCACGCGAGCTGGGTGCTCAGGGACCAGGAAGAAAGCCTCCTAACTGTGCTTAAGGACATGAACTAATTTTTCTTACTTCCCCTGTTCTTAGTGCTCAGGTACCTGCAGCCTCATCGATGGGGAGGGACGGCCCCTCCCAGGACCAGTAATTCCCAGAGACAGGAAACTGCCTGCCTTCCAGAACACCTTGATACCCAACCAACCAACCCAGAGTCCATCCTCCACCTGCCGCCTATTTGCCTCCAAGGCACAATATTCTCCAGCCCCAGCAGCCCCGGGGCCAGAACCAGGGAACAGGTGCATTCCCTCCCCACCAAAGGCCACTGAAATTACTCAAACCGGCCAGGCCTACATGTCTTCATCTGCTTGTCCGGCCTCTCCCATCCCTTCCCACGAAGCCCATGTTTTTGATTCATCCCCCTGCCTTCCGACTGACCCAGCCGCCTCCCCATGTGGCCCCGAATGGCAGGCTGCGCCCCCTCCTCGGGGGACACAAGTAAGAGACCGTCTTTTCAGCGGCAATCATCTCCCACCATGCCCGAGTAAAAACAAAATCCCAGGTACGTCTTCAAACAGAACGTCCCGGGACAGCAGCGCTTCCATGAGAAATGCAGGGAAGGAGTGCCCATCCAGGCCTCGGGGAGCGGGATTTGAAGCTGGGGAAGGAGCCTGAGAAGGGACGCTGCCTGTTTCGGGACTCTCCGAGCATCACCCACTGTGAGGTGTGGATGTGTCAGTGTACAAGGCACAGAGTACCAATCAGGCCATATCTCGCACCTTTATCCATTATACTTCAATGAAGCTGGAAAAAGAGCCAAGAAGATCACCCTGGCTACACGTGGGGATGGGAAGGTGGGGGCCAGGGTGGGGGAAGGGGGCCCCTAAGGAGGCTGCCACCATGGCCTAGGCAGATGACCGGGCTGTGGGTGAGGAGGAAAGCAGTCACGCTCAGGATGTATGAGAAGGGACTGCTGGGCGACGGGACGGGCTGGATGTGGAAGGCGAGGGAGAGGAGCAGGAAGGCAGCCCTTGCCCCAACCTCGCAGGGTCTGGCAGGGGGGCCCCATGCCCTAGTGAAAGACGCTGGGAGATGGGTGGTATGTGTGTAGGTGGGGGGATGCTGAAGGTCTGGGGGCCTCCCCACCTTCCCCCAGCCTCAGCACCACCCCACACTCCGTCCCAGCCCTCCCCCATGCCCACGCGCACATGCTGCCCTCTGCTGCGCTCACACCCTCGCTTCCAGCACACCCTGACCCCCACCACCCAGACCCCTCCTCCTGCTTTCCCTTTCTCATGCTCATCAGCCGTCTACTTAAGCGCCAGTGGCCTGTGAGTCCCTCCAGGGAGGAGAGCCTGGAACACTCCTTTCCTGCTCCATCCTTGGCGGTAGGGACAAGACTCTGCACGTGAAGGTGGCGCTCAGTGTATGGACCCCTCCCCAGGGGGCCTGGGCCTCAGCACACTGCTGGTCCTGCCCAGGGCGCCACCATGGTCCCCTCGTCTTTGTCCTCACCACACTCTGGGGAGGTGACCACCAGCAGGGCCCTGGTAACTCCCGTCTCTCCCACTGGCTTGGGCTTCTTCCCGATGGATCCAGGTTCTAACAGCCTCAAGAAAACAGCTGGGAGGCACTTCCCCCTCCTCTAATTTCTGAAAGCATCTGTCTAGAATTGGTTATTATTTTTTCCTTTAATATTTTACTAAATTCATCAATGAAGCCATCTAAGTCTGGAAGCTTTTTAATTATAAATTCAATTTCTTTCTACAGGGCTACTTAGATTTTCTGTTTCTAGTGTCACTTTTGATACGCTGTGCTTTTCAGGAAATGTGTCCATTTCACCCAAGCTGTATTTATTGGCGTGTGTTATTCATAATAGCCCTTGATTATCTTGTAATGTCTGTAGGAGATGCACTGATGCGCCTTCTTGCCTTCCTAATATCGGGAATCTGTGTTTTTTCTCTCTCTTGTGATCAGTCTTGCCAGGGGCTTATCAATATTATTAATCTTTTCAAAGAACCAACTTCTAGCTTTACTGATATTCTCTATTATTTGCCTTTATTACTTTATCGACTCCTCCCCATATATTTACTTTTCCCTTCTTCTTTCGGTTGAATTCATTCTTTTATTTATTTAGCTGTACCTGTGGCATGTGGAAGTTCCCAGGCCAGGAGGAAGTAAACATGTGCCACAGCAGTGACAATCCCAGATCCTTAACCCACTGTGCCACCAGGGAACTCCTAATCTGTTCTTTTTATCTAGATTCTTAAGGGGAGACACAGGTTGTTGATTTTTATACAGGCCCCCTGATACATTGAAGGTTCAGTTCCAGACCACCACAATAAAGCAAGTATCACATTAAAGTGAGTCACACATGGTTTTTTTGGTTTCCCAGGAAGCCATATAAAATTATGCTTACACCATATTGTAGTCCATTAAGTGTACATTATGTCTAAAAAAGTACATACCTTAATTTAAAATTTTACTGCTGGAGTTCCCGTCGTGGCACAGTGGTTAACAAATCCGACTAGGAACCATGAGGTTGCGGGTTCGGTCCCTGCCCTTGCTCAGTGGGTTAACGATCCGGCGTTGCCGTGAGCTGTGGTGTAGGTTGCAGACGCGGCTCGGATCCCGCGTTGCTGTGGCTCTGGTGTAGGCCGGTGGCTACAGCTCCGATTCAACCCCTAGCCTGGGAACCTCCATATGCCGTGGGAGCGGCCCAAGAAATAGCAACAACAACAACAACAACAAAAATAAATAAATAAATAAATAAAATAAAATAAAATTTTACTGCTAAAAAATACCTATCTTCTGAGCCTTCAACAAGTCCTAGTAGTAACATCAAAGATCACTGATCACAGAACACTACAACAAATAATAATGAAAAGTCTGATATATTGCAGAAATTACCAAAACGTGACACAGAGACACAAAGTGAGCAAATGTTTAGAAAACGGTGCTGATAGACTTGCTCCATGCAGGGTTGTCACAAACCTTCAATTTGTAAAAAAGACAACATCTGCAAAGCGTAGTAAGGTAAAGCACAGTAAAATGAGGTATGCCTGTACCTTTCTTCATTTCTAATTTGGTCATATAAAGCTATAAATTTCCCTCAAAGGACGGCATTAACTGCATCCCACAAATTTTGATACATTCTTATTTAGTTCAAATTACTTCCTAACTTCTCTTCTTTGACCTCTGGCAGTGGGTTGTTTAATTTTCTACTATTTGGGGATTTTCTAGGTAACTTATTGATTTCTACTTTAATAATATTAGTCAGTGAACATACTATTATTTTAATCCTCTAAAATGTACTGAGATTTACGTTTATGATCCAGCATATGGTCTAGCTCAGTAGATATTCCATGTGCACTTGAGCAGAATATGTTTTTAATTTGCTGGGTGTAGTGTTTTATAAATGACAATTCAGGAAGTTCCCTTCATGGCTCAGCAGTTAATGAACCCAACTAGGATCCATGAAGAAGAGAGTTCAATCCCTGGCCTTGCTCAGTGGGTTAAGGATCTGGCATTGCCATGAGCTGTGATGCAGGTCACAGACATGGCTCGGATATGGCATTGCTGTGGCTGTGGTGCATGCCAGCAGCAGTAGCTCTGATTAGACCCCTAGCCTGGAACCTCCATATGCGGTGGGTACAGCCCTAACAGGGAAGGAAGCAAGGAAGGAAGGAAGGAAAGAAGGAAGGAAGGAAGGAAGGAAGGAAGGAAGGAAGGAAGGAAGGAAGGAAGGAAGGAAGGAAGGAAGGAAGGGAGGGAGGGAGGGAGGAAGGAAGGAAAGAAGGAAAGAAAGAAGGAAGGAAGGAAGGAGGGAGGGAGGGAGGGAAGGAAGGAAGGAAGGAAGGAAAGAAAAGGAAAATGACAGTTCAGTCAAGGTGGTTGGTGGTGGTGTTCAGATCTTCCAATCCTCATGACTTTTTTTTGGTCTATTTGTTCCAACAATTACTGAGAGAGAATTAAAAGGCTCCAGCGATGAAGGTGACTCTACGTGTAGTTCTGTTTAGTTCTAAGCACTTTGCTTTATGGATTTGGAGCCATGTTACTGGGTGCTGGGCACAAGGCCGGCCCTTGGCTGGAGTCTGGGAACTTAGACTTCCCCACCCCCTAGCTGATAAGAGTGGCTCAGTGGTGCCTAAACTGCTGGTACAGTGGTTTATGCTGAACGTCTGCTGTCCTTCTGGGACTCTGGAACCTTGGTGCTTGCTAGGCTGAGGGTACCTCCACGATCAGTTCCCAAACCACCCTGAGGTTTTTCAGAGCCTGTGGGCACTGAGTCTCTAACAAGCTTCCCTGGTTGGTTGGCAGCATTTGACTCGTGTCATTACAGCTCATGGCTGGGGGAAGGAAGTGAGTCCCGTGGGACTTCAGAGACAGAGGACCCTGGAGCCTCGCCTGTTTGCCCCGTCTGTCCCTTGGCTGATCTGACGCTGTATTTTGTCAGTGAAATAAATCCTTCCTTTGGGGACAGCCGTGTTCAGGGTTACATCAAGTCCTCCTAGCGAATCGCCAAACCCGGGGGGTGTCTCTGGGGGCCCCCAACACAGATGCACACGCGTGAGGACGGCCATGTCTCTGGGGTTACCACCATCATCATGAAATGTGCTCTGACCCCCGGCGATTCGCTTCGCCTTGAAATCTACTCTGTCAGTGTGGCCACTGAGCTTTCTCAGGCTTGGTGTTTACACAGCCTCCTGTTCCTTTCATACCTGTGCTGTGAAGACCTACACTTCAGGTCTTTATGTTTAAAGTGAGATTTTTTTATAGAGAACTTATCATTGGGGTTTAAAGGATTCCTTTTGATGTATGAGTCTAGATGAGGAAACCGCTTGCAGGAATCTTTCTACAGACCTCTGCGTTCGTTTCTTGAAGTGAGGTGAATGAGGTTACCCACTACAGCAATGTCTGTAGACACAAGCACCTGGAGGCAGCCGAGGGGCCATCGGCAAGGGCCTAATACAGGGATGATGGATGACAGGTCGGGTCGTCCATACAGGAGAAGCTATGCTATCCTAGGAAAGAACAAGAAGTTCTTCCTGGAATGACGTGCACAATCCATGACACCTGTTGTCAAGGATAAAGGTATAGAACAGAAGATGGGAATAAGCTACCATTTACGTTTTGTTAAAAAACAGGGAAAATATGTACATGTCTGTTTGTCTGTTGCTTTTGCTCAGAACCTCTGGGAAGCTGGACATAAGTCAGGTAGGGCCAGCTGTGTCTGGAGGAGGACACAGGATGCCTCGGGAACTCACAGGACTACGTTCCGTCCCTGCATGTCCCTGTGAATGTGGAACTATGGGAATTGCCTTTGCTAAAATAAAGGCACAGAGTAAAATGGGAAAATAGATACCATTTCCTTTGTAAGAAAGTGCCGTCCACTCTCCTGTGAGCCCCTGGAAGGCGGGGCCTGCTGAAGCCAGTTGCCCAGGCTGGAGTCCCAGCTGGCGGGCAACTGACGTCCCCTCTCTCGGGCTGCTGCCTCTTCTGTAAGACGAGGGCAATGATGGTGCCCACTTCATAGGCCTGCTGAAAGGAGGAAGGCCTGGGTCCAGGAAAGCGCTAAGGAGTCACGTCGTGAAAGCGGTCATTGCCACAGCGGCAAGCACACAGCAGGTGCTCAATCAAAGGGTTTGAAGTGAATGATGCAGGAGGTGAGCGATTCAATAATAGTGAGTTATTCACAGGCCAGCGCCAACCTCGGGCTGCATGGAGAACCTCTCTGCCAGCTGCAAAGGTAGATTCGGTCTTGCCAAGCCGAGCCCTGTGGCCACGGGCTTGCACTGGCCGGCCTGGATCCTTCCTGCACAGCCCCCTGGGACTCAGGGCCTCCCTGGGACCGTCCAATCAGGTGGGGGTCCTCTGGGGTAGGTCCCCTGGCCGCTGAAGGGCCGCAGAGCAAGGGCCTGAGCACACACAGGGCGGTGGCAGCTCCCAGGTCCATCCTCCAGGAAGCCCAGGGCTCCACCCCACTGGTCTAATTGCTGGGCTGGAAGCGGGCCGCGCTGAGCCTCGCACAAAGCCACCTGGCCAGGAAAGAACCCTGGAAATCGAATTACCTGGGTTTCTAGATTGCTCCACGAGAGGCAAAGAGAAGCCTTTAGCCAGTGACAAAAGCGCTGAGCAAGTCGCTGAATCACGTATCCTGTCTGCTGACAGGCCACTTTGCCTCAGAATACTGCCGACACGCAGGGTAATGGGTGCAGCGTCAGACTCAAATAAGTAAAAATCAATAGCACCCCAGCTGAGAGCAGGGACAACGTGCATCTGATGAGAAACAGCAAATCTCTTTACCTGCTTAATTAGCGGGCCATCGAGCCCCTTCAGGACACACTGAAATGCCATCGACTCCTTGAGAGGCTGGCGGGCTCTCTGTGGGTGGGGAGGGACCAGCGGGTTCTGGTCAAAGATCCTGTGCCAGTCATTCATTCCCACTGATGTGACGGTCACCGGGGTCTCAAGGAGGACCTGCACCATTCAGGTTCAGATAAATGGGAGTTAGGAGGACCATGGCGCTTGGAGCAGTTCTGAAAGCTTCCCACCTCCCACGAGCCCCATCCCCGCAACTCACTCTGCAGTGGTACACTCTCACCCCTGCTCCCCTGCAAAGGAGACAGGCACCTGTGCCCCCTTCCCCGGGCAGACATGCCCACCTGACTCCAACCAATCGCTCTGCCCCTTCTCGCAAGCCAACCAGAGCACGGCTATCCTGGCCTTGGTGTCTGGTTTAGGGATGGGCGCACGCGTGGTACAGCTCTGCAGGTTGAGCACTGCACAAGGCACTGGGCCTTGGGACGAGGGCTGTCTCAGAGGCGGCTGGGAGCATGACCCAATCAGAGCCAATCAGATGTGAATCTCAGCTTCCGATGGTTCCGTTAAGAGGCAACACCCTTTTCTATGGACTTTGGAACAGAAAGGTCATCAGCCTGAAGCTGCAAGGGGCCACCACAGGAGCAGCCACTTTGAGACAAACACAAAAAGGCAGAGAGAGCAGGAGCAAGGGGCCCAGACGTCATCACGAGAGCCCTGGCTCAAGGGGACCCTGAATCCGGCCCCCGGGACAGCTGAGCTACACACCGCCTGGTTGGTGAAGCCAGGTGGGGACAGGTGCTGAGTGTTCCAGGTGTTTTGGTGACCTGGCTGACTAAAGATGCTGTCTGCCTTCCAGTGGACAGGGATCTGAGTCTTCTCTAGAGAGTCTTTAGCTGAATCTAAGCTCTCAGCTCTGGTAAGAGGCCGAAATCTATGCACCACAATGGCAATCGAGGAGAAAAGGCAGCGGGTTTGGTTTCTAAGACAGCAGTTCTTGAAACGTGGTCCCCAAATCCCTGAGGTTCCCCAAGGTGGGTCGAAGGCTCCACAGGATCAAAGCTATTTTCATAACTTCCAAATGCCACCTGCCTGCCGCTTTCACTGTGTTGGCATTTGCGCTGATGGCACCAAGGCAATGGTGGGAGAAGCTGCCAGGGACTCATTACGCCTCCAGGCAGTAGAACCAAACCATCACCAGCCACCGCGCTCTGCCGCTCACAGCACACGGCCTAGCAGCTTCACTTAAGAACGTCCTTGAGGGAGTTCCCGTCGTGGCTCAGCAGGTTAAGAATCCGACGTAGTATCCATGTGGATGTGGGCTTGATTCCTGGCCTCGCTCAGTGGGTTAAGGACCCAGCATTGCCACAAGATGTGGCATAGGTCACAGACGCAGCTCAGATCCAGCATCGCTGTGGCTGTGGTGCAGGCCAGCAGCTGCAGCTCCGATTTGACCCCCAGCCTGGGAACTTCTATATGCCGCGGGTGTGGCCATAAAAAGAAAAAACAAAAACAGAAAAAACATCCTTGGGGAGGCTGGGAAAACTATGACCTTGGTTATGTCTTGACCCTGGAGTAGTCAAACTTTTAACATCCTCTGATGGAGTGAGAAATACACAAAAAGCATTTCTGCTGTCACATGAACGACAACGGTCGCCCCAGGGAAGCCAGTGGTGATCCCTGGGCTGCGGGCTGAGCTGGCTGCTTCCTGCACTCAGCAACACCATTCTTACTAAAAGCGCGGCTGGGTGACAAACCGTGGTTCTTTAGGCCTGGGTACTTTATAGACAATCTCTCAAATATGAACAAAATGAACCTGTCACTTCAAGGAACAACTCGCAATAAAAATGCAGCTCGCGGAGACAAACACTGTATGCTACCTCAATTACAGGTGGAATCTGAAATACGACACACATCAACATATCTGTGAAACAGAAACAGACTCACAGACGTAGACTGTGGTTGCCGAGGGGGAGGGGGAGGCAAACTGAGAGTCTGGGGTGAGCGGAGGCAAACTAGTGGATACAGGATGGATTAAACAATAAAGTCCTCCCCTATAGCACAGGGCGTTACCTTCAATTTCCTGTGATGAAGCATAACAGAACAGAGTATGAAAAATATATACACATAACTGAGTCACTATGCGATACAGCAGAAGTTACCACACTGCTAACCAACTCTACCTCAATTTTGATTTTCTTTTTTGTCTTTTGTCTTTTTCGGGCTGCACCCGCGGCACATGGAGGTGCCCAGGCTAGGGGTCCAATCGGAACTACAGCTGCCAGCCTACACCACAGCCACAGCAACACAGGATCTGAGCCGTGTCTGCAAACTACACCACAGCTCATGGCAATGCCGGATCCTTAACCCACAGAGCGAGGCCAGGGATCAAACCCGCAACCTCATGGGATTCGTTTCCGCTGCGCCATGACGGGAACGCCCAACTATACCTCAATTTTTTAAAAAAATAATTTTAATTGAGCTTTCACAGAAAATTTAGACTTGTACCCTCTGCTGTCAGCCTCACAGCTTCGTACCCCTTAAAGAATTTCCTGATGAGATGCAGGGATGGTTCACAAAGTGATCTTATGAAAGGTGCCAACGTTTGGAAGATGTGAATAACTCAGAACCATGTTTTTCTGCGTGAAAGAGCGTGATGACGTTATATCCAGTGTGGGTCAAAGATCCCCAAGGGCGAGACAGACCAAAGGGTTTTAACAGGACGGACTTGGAAAGTTCACGGTCAGGGTGTCAAACTCCCCACGCAACAAACGCCCATAAGAAACGACCACGGGGCGGGGGCGGGGGGGAAGAGTCAGGTGCGGCCCCAAAGCAGCACATCCACGGTTCCGTCCTTAGAGAACCGGCTCTCCTGTGGGGGAGGCTGGATTCCCTTCAAATGCTCGCAATGCCACAGCACAACAGACTGAACAGGGACCTGCACCAGACCAAGGGTGCCCAGCAGTCTGTCGGCCAGACGTCAGAGGCACGCGCGAAACCGCCAAACCACCTGGTTCTTCCCGCCAATGCTGGTGTTTTGGAAAACAGAGTTTGTTTTCAGAAGAAATACATTTTTGTGTTGCCATTAACAGCTCTGCTGTTTCTAAATGAATGAGCCGCATTGTGGACATTTCGCAACAATCAATGTGGGGAAAGATTATTCGGATTTGAAGAAGGTATGTGGAGTCCCCAGGAATTTGTTAAAGCAGGAGGGGGCCTGACTCTAAAGGGTTTGCGAAGGGCTGTTTTCAAGGGACCCAAAAGGGGAGGCTTGGGGCAGGCGGGCCACCCTCCAGGCTCCCAGGCTGTGCGGGAGTGCCCAAGGTCACCGGCCTGCCTGGGGCGTTCTGCCACACCCAGTAGGTGGCAGGGAGGGGTCCAGCCCCACCAGAAGGCCAGCCCACCAGCACCCTGGGGGGGCACGTCACCCCACCCCGGGCCTCCAGATCCCACCTCTTACCATATGAACAGTAAGGCACACACATTAGTTTGTTTGGGGTTTTTTCCTCTTTGGAGGTTCTCATTGGTAGATTTGTGGGGTTTTCTACTCCATGTCCCCTGCTCTGGGGACCGACCCTCCCCAGCGCCCCAGGTGGGAGGCCCGGAGGGCTTCAGCGCTGGGGCTCAGGGATGATCACGTGACACACACGGTGCCACACAGTGCCTTCTGGACAGGTGGTCTCTCCCCCAGGCCGGCCTGGAGCTTCAGGGGCCCCCTGCCACCCCTGGGGAGGCTGGGGGAGAGGTGGGGTGGGGACAGGGGTCCCAGCAGCAGAACTAGCCCCCCACCCACACTCCGGGGAGGTGGAGAGCCTGAAGGAAGGCAGTGCCACCTCCTCCAGGGCCAAGTTACAGGAGCCAAGACAGGCCCAGGGAGGCTGCCTGCGGTCCCCATCCGAATCCCCAGAACCCAGCATGACTTCACATGGCAAGAGGGAGTGTGGGCATGATTAAGCTAAAGACCCTGAGATGGGGAGGGGAGGCTGGGTTACCCAGGTGGGCTCGAGGTGGTCACGGGGTCTTAAGAAGAGAGACGCAGGGCGGGGGGGCGGTGTTCAGAGAAAAGGCTGGGTGCCACCGAAGCAGGGAGAGATGTGGAGGTGAGGGAGGGCTCATAAGCCAAGGAATGCAGGAAGCCTCTAGAAGCTGAACAAGCAAGGAAACGGACTCTCCCTTAGAGCCTCCAGAAGGAAAAAAGCCCTGCCCACACCTCGACCTTGGCCCAGTGAGACTGATTTCCAGCTTCTGACCTTCAGAGCTGACGGATAAATCTGTGTTATTTTAAGATATCCAATTTGCCTGGAACCATCTGGAAGAAGCCTGAAAGTTCCCACCTGGGCCACACACCTGCTTTTGAGAAGACGCCTCCAGGAGCACAGAGGCCTGGTAGTCGGGGCCCTGCCTCCAGCTCCTCTCCAGCCCCAAGACCACTGAGGTCAGCAGGAGCACCACCACCTTGGTCCCAAGGACCCTTGTGCCCCACAGACCGCCAGCTTCTGGTCTACAACCCAAGGTGGTCACAAGCATTGTTGGTATCTTCAATAAAATCAAGTATCAAAAACAGCAAAAAAAAAAAAAAAAAGATACCCAGTTTGTAGTAATTTGTTTCGGAGCCACAGGAACTCATACAGGTGTCCACAGCCTCGAGGCAGAAGTCATCTGGCCGACACTCAGTCGTCTCTGATCATGCCCTCTGGAAAGAGCCCCGCCAGCCATGCACCCCGCCCTGCGGGGTTTCCCGGTGCCAGGACCGAGCCTCCTTTGAGGGGCGCTGCACACCTTGCTCGCTTGCCCCAGATTCCCGACCCAGTACTTCCTCTCGCTTCACTGGGTGACCATGGGCCCCGTGGCCGGCAGCTGTTGCATAAGGGCCCACAGCTCCAGTCCATCAGCAGGGCGAACAGTGGAATGGTCCCGGGCGGCACCAGCAAGAGACAGACCAGGACAAAAGGCAGCTATTCCGCAAGGCGCGCTGCCCCAAACCAAAGCACTGGGCTGGGCAGGTGGAGGTGGGCAGGTCTGATGGGCCATGGAGGGAGAGGTGACCCCTGAGACACAGGCTCCTGAGGGTGGCAGCCAGGACAGTGACACCCAGAGCTCTTCTCTTCCGCCAGCCACCCTAGAACGGCTCCCAGCTGGCCCTCACGCCTGTCCATTCTGCCCCACCCTTGCTTCAGTCCTGCCCAGAGGTCACACACACAACCCTAGAAGTTCCTCCCCTTCCTCGAGGAGTGAGACCAGGTGCCCCCTTCTCAGGGGGGTGCCTCCATGCCCATGAGGAAGAATTAATGGGGAAGCATTAAGACTCCTGTGGAGGAAGGGCAGAGGGGCCTATGGGGCTAAATGAACAACAAAGAGAAAAATGGGGCAGTTCCCATTGTGGCTTAGTGGGTTATGAACCCGACTAGTATCCATGAGGATGCGAGTTCAATCCCTGGCCTGGGTTAAGGATCCACCTTTGCCATGAGCTGTGGTGCAGGTCAAGGACGCAGCTCAGATCTGGTGTTGCTGTGGCTGTGGTGTAGGCCAGGATCCCCAGCCTGGGAACTTCCATATGCCATGGGTGCAGCCATAAAAAGAAAAAAAAATTAAAAATTAAAAAAAGAGAAAAGGGGAAGGGTCCCATGCTTTGAGCCCAAGAGAAGGATATAATGGGTGCTCCAGGGGGAATTTAAAAAAAAAGTGACAGAACCCTGTAAACCAGCTACAGTGGAAAAAATAAAAATCATTATAAAAATCTGAACCAGCTTTTAAGTGGGTTTGAACCACTCTTGTGAACCAGGCGCTCAAAACATTTTCATGTTCGTTATTCCACCAACTCTGCGAGATAAGTACCGCCACACTCCCCATCTTAGAGACGAGGCAAGTGAGACTCAGAGGTTAACACGACAGTCTGAAATCACAGAGCCAATCACACCAACCTCAAAGCCATTACAGGGACCACCAAGGCCAGGAAAGGCCCCACAGGGCAAAGTGAGAGCGCTGCTCCTCAACCCCGGGCCAAGCATCACTCTCCTCTCTGACTTCTGGAAAGTTCCCTGTCTTCCCGGTGTCTGATTCCCATCTAGAAAAGGAAGGGGCTGTGAAGTGTCTTTGGGGCCTTTGCTTCTGCAGACCTGTTCAAGGACTCTTTCTAGCACCTGTTCTGTCCCCGTACACGCCTGACAGAAGCAGACTGTCAAACGCCGTCTTCAAGCATCCAGTAGGACCAAGACAAGGGAGCGAGCATGAGCAGCACTCAGAAGACGAGCCTCCAGTCTCCTCTTGGGAGCGAGGAGGAGATGGTGGAGGAGAGGAAGGACGCTGGAGAGGTAGGTCTCACAGCAGTGGTTCCCAAGGAAAGGAAGAGCAGGAGCCACACAAAGCGACGGGGCTCAGGGAAGCATCCGTCCCAGGCGTGAACAAGGTCGGGCGCCCCTGAGACCCGAAAGCTTTGGGGAGCCTCCCTGAGAGTAAGAGGAGGTTGAATTAAGCCCTGCCGAGAATTCCTCATCCAAGGAATATTCTCTTGAGTACCTACCATGAGCCAGGCCCTGGGAAACCTCCTGAACACTGCAGCCCAGCTCCCTGCCCTGGTTTGGTGTATCTGGAGGGAGGCAGAAAGACAGGATACGAGTCAGCACAAGAAGGACATGGTCGTGACCTATGAAAACCACAAGGCGCTGTCGTGGAGACCTGGATTGGAACCCTGGGCGAGTATCCAGCCATCTAAAGCACATCTTTTCCAACCACACAGCCTCGAGAGGCCAGGCTTCCTTCCTGTCCTTCAACCAAAATGACACACTGCCACACTGAAGGCAGGACCAGGTCTGCAAACGCAGTTGTCTTCCATTGAGACAGGCGTGGAAGAGATGTGCAAAGGTGGGGCCTCTGAGTCTTAAAAAGCAAGCAGGAGAGCGACCATTCCGGCCCGGTGAAGGGCCCAGGTGCGGAGCTCAGAGGCGGTCAGGGGATCAGCGGGCTGGACAGCGGAGGGGAAGGCGAGAGCAGCTCCAGGGGGAGGCTATAGGCGGGCAGGGCCTCCTGCGAGGGCCAGAGAAGGCCAGACCTCCAATGGGAGGCGTCGCCGGGACGGATCTTCAGGGCCAGTAGCGGGCAGGCACCCAACCGGGAAAGGCTCCCAGCAGAGACAGGCAAAGCAGGGACCCTCAGCACGGGTCCGGCCGGAGAAAAATGAGGGCCAACGCCGTGATCTCAGCAATCCCAGGCCGGCCACACCGCGCTCGCCTTAAGCTGGAGGGCCGCAAAGGGGGCGCTGAGTCAAGGGGCAGAGTGCAGAGGTTGAGCCCCCAAAAGCCCCCTTACCCTTACAGGACCAGCGGCCGAGGCCGCACCAAGTGTCAACGAAGGGGGAGGGGAGGTGTGACCGACGCGGGCATACCCCGCGCCCGCCCGACTGCCGCGCCCTGCAGGTACCAGGCCCCCGCCGAGAAACTCAAGAAGCACCCCAACTCCGGGCTGGAAGCCCCAGCCCGCTTGGCGGCCCAGCGCGCCTCCAGGCCGCGGCCAACCTCCCCCACGGCGCCAGCCGAAGTGGTTTCGCCCGCGGCGGGCGGCGTTACCTAGGAGACGCGCCAGCCGCGGCCGCGCCCGCCCCGGGGCTTCGAGGCCCACGCTTTCGAGGAAATGCACCCCAGATGGATCCAGGGGCCCGGCGGCCGGCCAATGCCCACCAGAGCCGCAGGCCCAGCAGGCAGAAAATCGGCCGAGAAGCGCCCGATCTGCTGCCACTCGCCGGAGGAGCCTTGGAAAGGGAAGGACCCGCCCCCAGTCGCTGTCGTCAGCAGAGCGGTGGGACCAATCAGAGCCCAAATCCAGGGGCTCCGCTCCGCGAGCGCTAGCCAATCAGCGCGGCGGCGGGCTCGTCCTGATTTGCATTGCCCGCGAGCCTTCAGCCAATAGGGGTTTGATTGGCGTGAAGGCTAGCCAATGAGAGCCTCGCAGAGGCGTGGCCCCGGGCGTCCCACGAGGTGAAGATGCTGCGGGCGGAACCTGGTGGAGCAAGCGGGATTCGGGGGCGCTAAAGTCGCAAGGGCAGGGCGGGAAGGAAGATCCGGAACGGGGCAGAGGATCCGGAGCTGGAGCCCCCCCAGGTGAGTGCAGGGGGAGACCCCGGCCTTCCGCGCAATACACAGCAGTGCGCCGGGAGAGCGGCGGCGGGCACCCGCGAGGCCCGCGCCGACTCTCCATCTCCTCTTCCCCAGCGCGTCGCCGCTCCCGCCTCCATCCTCACCTCCTCTCCAGCCGGCTCACTTCCCTCTCCATCATCTCCCTTCCCCCATCCCGTCCTCTCTTGCCTGCCCGTTCTGCCAACCCGCCCGACCCTTTAGCTCCATCCCCGACCCCTGCCCCAAACTTCATCCCTCTGGTCCCGTCTCTGCCCCCTCCTCTTACCGCAGCCTCGCCTCCCCCTGCCCCATCCCCCTTCCCGTCTCCTCTCCCGGTTCTGCGCATCCCCATCGGAGGGCTCTTGGTCCAAGTCCTCCGCATCTCTCCTCTCCTTGTTGCTCCTGAAGGCTCACGCTGCCTCTCCTTCCAGGTTCCTGGCACCATCTTCCCACCCATTCCGTGCCCAGTCTGTAGGTCTTCCCCCGTGGGCGCCCTCTTCCCACCTTGCCCTGCTCTCCAAGACCTTGGCGCTCCCTTCCTGCACCAGTTCGTCTGGCTGCCTATACACCCGTCCCCACCCTGGTCCCTATGCCCCTACCCCATCTTCAGCTTCTTTGCTCCCCACATTCCCTACCTGCTCCTGCTCCTGCTCCCGCAGGACGAAGGTCGCAGGACACAGAGACCCAGCTGCTGCAGGGCTTCCTGCTGCAGTAGCTGTAGTGTACCTGTCCACCTTCCCACCCTCCCATCCAGGCAGCCTACCCCAGCTCTGCTCTTCTTGGCATTTGTCCTGAGGGCTCCTGTAGGGTCTGCAGTCTGTCTAGAGCATCTTGGGGGGGCTCCAGGTGGAAAGTCCCTTAGCACCCTTCCCTACTTTCCCCCCCCTGTCCACCGTCTCCCTCCCCACCCAACCCCCACTTTCCTGCTCAGCCTCACTTTGTGATTCAGCGTTTTTGGGGCTGGTAACTCTCTTTACCTCCTGGCAGGATAAGGACCTGGTTGTCAGGCTGAAGGCAGGAGGTCTTGACCCTGCATTTAGAGGGGCCACATTAGCAAACAGTCCTGAACTGCCTGATGGGGACAGGGTTGGGGACCAGGGAACCCACCAGGGGAGGCTGCCTTTTCCTCTCTTTCACTTGTCTGCCCGGGGTTGAAAGACATCCAAGGGAGATGACAGAAGTAATAGCTCTTGGGGAAATGGGCTCTTAGCATTTATGGAAATTAATACATCCACGTCTGAGGAGCCAGAACACCAAGTTCAGGCCACAGCTGTCTGTCGTGTCAGGATTTCTTCTTTCTCTGCAACTTCTCCTCCCCCTCAAAAAACGCCATCCGCCTTGCAATGCCAAGAGCAAGCTCCTGCTCTGCTAGCCACACCGCATTCAGGCCCCATGCTGCTGCAGGGTTTGGACACCCGCGTGAGGGCCATTGCATCTACCCTCCAGATTGCCGCTTGGCATTTGCATCTACCTGCAGAGCCCAGGCTGCTGTGCAGTTCCTGGGCTCCTGTCCCTGTGCTGCCACAGGGGGCCCAGAGGGCATTGGCCCCCGGGTCCCGTCCGTCAGGAACGCTCTCCAAGCCCACACCGGGCCTCAATGACGCTGAGGGTGTTTGGGTTGCAGCACCTTCCTGCCTCGAAAGCAGCCTGCTGGAGGCTTCCCATGACAAAGCCCAGGGCTCTGTGCCTCTCACGGCTGCGCCTGTCGACAGACACGGGGCACGGCTTGATGCCAGGGCACCAGGGAGGGGGGCAAAGGGTCATGCACAGTGTGAAACCCAGTCTTGTGGCTGGATGGTTATGAGTAGGCAGAAAGCGGTTGGCACACAGGAGGCATGACAAGACGGCCACCACTCCTTGTCCTGTGAGGGTCACTGGGGCTCATGGGATGAGCAAGCTCTAGGGTGGGGTAGACCCAGAGACGTCACACCATGGGCTGGCCTTCTTTCCTCCTTCATGATCGGCTAAACCCCAAATGATTCAGGAGGAAGTGAGTGGCACAAGTTTTGGTGGCAGTTTCCGGTGAGGGAGGGGGCCTCCTCTCAACTTTCCTGTTTGTTGGTGCTGGGTCCATGGCAACTGGGCAGCACCGCGTGTGGCAAAGGAGAGTGGGCGAAGGAAGGCCTCTGGGCTGCTAGAACCCGGGGGAGTGTCTTTGGATTCCCAGGACTCCGGATGGAAGGAGCGTGTGTGTTTAGTCCTTGACTAAACTCTCCATGACCTTGAGCAAATACTCCATCGCCAAAGGTCCCGGAGCCAGAGCAGTTTCCTCGAGTCCCTGAATAAACGGGCAGAAGAGTGGCACTTCAGGCCACATTCAGGGAGGACCAGCTCTGAAGGTGTCCCGGACCAGAGACCCCACCCCTCCCTCCAGCCCTCCCAGCAGCCAGGGGTCCCAGCAAACATGCATGTGCTGCAGGGGTCTTGGGCGTGTCCCCTTTTGGAGGAGTTAACAGAAGCCAGAGGCCCTGGCTTCTCCAAGGTCGCTCAGAGGTGGGCTGGGTCGGGCCCCATACCTGCCGCCAGACTGAGGCAGGCCCCTTCACTCGTTCTTCCTCTCGGAGTAAAACGACACCCCATGGACCCGCCGACCCCCTGCCCAGCCACCCTTTGGCAAGCAGTTGTGAGGCGGTGCTGACATGGGTGGAGGAAACAGCACCCTGAGTCACTGGGGCCGACAGGAGCAGGAGATGCCACCAACCACAGAGAAGTCTGGGCGGCCCTATCCTGCCCCCCCCCCCCCGGCAGGTCCCCAGAGCAAGGGCCCTGTGGTTCCCAAGATGTCATCAAAGGGATGGCAGGGTGAGTTGAAAGCGACGAAAGGACTCTGTGCTTTGGCCTTGTTTCCCTGCAGGTGCCTGTGCATAGCCCTGAACACCCCTGCCAGGGAGGCTGGTTGGCCTGCACAGGAAACAGGCACAGAGCTGGGGCGAGGCAGATGGACCCCACTTCCTGGGTGTCAGGAAGCCTGGAATCTGTTCCCACTGCACCCGGCCCCCTGCCCACCCCCGCCCCAGCTCCAGCTCATCGGCTAGTGGCAGGAGTCCTCACCTTCCCCCCCCACAAAGGTGTCTCCTCCAACGGGCTGGATCAGCTTCAGTCCCAGCTCCCGAGGGACATAGAGACCGCCCTTCTCATGAATGGGAAGCTCAGCATGCTTAGCACCCCCACTCGCTGTCCCCCCTTTCTTTGGGGCCACTCAGGAGATGGGGTCCTTGGCTCGGCCAGTGCAGAGGAGACAAAGGGACGGGGCTTCTCCAGGAGAGAATGCACATGGGGCCAGGTGGTTGTCTGGTCACTTCAGGGGGCTCAAGGCTTTCCATCCTCGCTGGCTTGGCAGGAACGGGAGTTACCCTGCCCGCAGATGGGAGCCGCTGCTGAGTTTCTTACCTTTCGCCACATCCCATAGGGCTCAGACGGAGCCAGGTTCCTCTCCCTGTACACTGAAGGGTGCACTCTGAGCCCAGCACCGCCAGCTTCCCCCTCCCCTTCCCCCGAGTGTGCCCTGTGAAGTCAGAGCCCACAGGGCAGGGTCTCGGGAAGCCACTCCCTGCTCCACAGTTTGCCCCCATTAGAGTTAGAGCCCTGGTTCCTGCGGGGTTGTCTGTGTCTCTCTTTTCCTGTGTCCCTCTTTTCCTGCGCCCCTGACACCCGCCTCCCTTGAAGGTCCCCCTCGCAGGTAGCCCGTCCTCCTGCTCACTCAGCTCACAGGCAGGCTGCAGGTGAACTAGGACTGGGAGGCGGGAAGAGCAGAGATGGCTGGGGGCTCCCCCACACACACCCCCTCCACGCCCTGCAGCCCCGTTAGGGGGCTTCCCCCCCACTTGATCTGCGCTCCATCCTCCACCTCAGCAGCTGAATGCCAAGTGCACGTTTCTCCTTCTCCATCCCTGCACCGGTTCCAGACACTCCAGCAAACCGTTTGTGGCTGGGCTAGTTTCCCCACTGAGCGAGCCACTTCTTGGGTCCCATGGACCCTGGGACTTGGCCGCAGGGCCCTGTGTCACTGGCCTTGGCTTGTGGCCGCCGGTGGAGAACCAGCTCTCACTCTCCTGGGCTCTTGGCTCCGCGCCCGTGTCTCCCTCTGTCGGGATGGGGGGACGAGGTAGCACAGGCAGAGGCCTAAGGACAGTCCCTCGCACAGCACGGCCGCTAAGTGTTTGTCAGCTCCCACCCTCTGCCTCGGGTCACAGACCGAGCCCAAAGTTTCCCCCCACCTGGAGCCCAGGTGGCTCCCAGGAAACCTCAGGGTCCCCTCCTGAGTCATTACGTGAGCCCACGGGGTTGGGGGGGCTGCGTTCTCTAGGGGAGCAGCCTGGGAGAGCCCAGCTGATGGCTTTCGTTGCAGGAGAGCCCGTTACTGTCACTGCGGAACACAACCTCACTGTGAGTGGAGGAGCAGCCCTCACCCCGACCTCCCTACCCCAGGCCTCGTGCCCGGCGCCCACCTGCAGCCTGTGCAGTGGCCCTTGGGCGCCAGGGGGGCTGCAGAGCCCCGCCCCGAGCACGCCCACCCTCCCCAGAGCAATGTGTTGTCACATCCAACCCCTCAGCCATTGGATCTTTCAGCGCCAACTCCAGCTGACATCCACGAGCTGTCAAGTGTAGCCCAGGGCAGAAGGATCTAGAATTCTGCCTGGGAACCTTGGCTTCCTGAGCTTCCAGGGGCTCTCTGGAACACGGTGCCCTTCCTGCCCCCTCTCGATAGAGGAGGCTCGGAAATCCCTTGATGTGTGGACAGGGGAATTCTGATGAATCCACGCATTGAAAAGTAAATTAGAATATGTCAACATTATTTAAAACCTGTTACCACCACTGACGGGGAAGGGCCTTAGCGGCAGACCTTTGAATCCCCAGACCTTAAACAAGGCCCCCCTAACCTCTACCTCTGGGGGCCCGGAGCCAGGAAAGGGCTGCAGTCACCACAGACCAGGGACAGTTAGAGAAGCCTCTGCTGACAGAGGAGAGATGGGGGACAGGTGGGTGACATGTGACCAGACCTGGAAAGGAGGCGGGGTTGTGATGGCCAAGCTGGGGAAGGACCGTCTGGGAGGGGGCTCTGGCCAGGACCTGGCAGGTTGGGCATTGGTATGTTCCGGGGGTCGGGGGGGGGGGCGTAAGAACTAGGGTCCGAGAGACCAGCCCTTGGACCCCTGGGGGCTTTGGAGCCAGCAGTGACATTGACGTGTCCACCCCAGGATAGGAGAGGCAGCCGTGTCCACCGCGTGGGGTGAGGACTGCCTGGGACGGCGGGGGAGGCCACGTGTGGTCCTGAGGTCTGTTGTGGGTTCTACTCTAGCCCCAGCGGGACCCCATAAACCTGTCTGGAGAGGTGAATAGGATGAAGAGGCAGGAGGGCCTCCCAGCCAAACCCCTGTGGAACCGGGATCGGGGGGGCCCGGGACCCTCAGCCTCTCATCGCTGGGTCCACTGAGGCTGCCCAGGAAGCAGCACGCTGACCCCGCCTCATGGCGTCCAAGGTTTGTGCCTCGGCCAGTCACGGCTGCAGCATTGAGAAGGGAGCCCAGGGGGTCGAACCAGAGGTGATTGCCTCCCACCCACCAGTCCCAGCCCTGACAGTGGACAAGGTCACCCAGGAGGTGGGGCCCAGGGAGTGGCCGTGAGTGCAGGATTTGAGCAGAAACTTGAAGGTCCAGACAGCAGGGAAAAAGCCCCGGGTTGTCCCAGAGCCCAGGAGGAGGGGGCCTAGAGGGTGGGGGCAGGTCCGCTGCCTCCGGCGGGCCCCAAGCTGCCAGGGCCACGGTCTCCACTGAGAGGGGAGGCAGTGGAGCTGCTCCCGTAACAGGTGCACAAGCCGAGACTTCACCCCGTCCTTCAAGTCCAGTAGCTGCCATTGTCCCCATTGAACTTGTTCAGAAAGGCACTGAAAGCCGAGGTGACTGTGCTGAGGTCACAGAGCAGGCTCAAGGAGGAGTCAGGGTCTGGACTTGGGTCGGGCGCCAGCCCAAGGGTGCCAGTGCCCGCTCTCCCGACCTTTGCGCTCTGCTGCCTGAGTGGCTCCAGAGAAATGGGAGGGAGGGGAGGGGAGGGCCATGGGCTCCAGGGGCCAGCAGGTTGGTGGGAAGAGAAGTCACGTTCTGGTTAACTGAGGCCCTGGGCCACATCCTCTCAGCCTGTCCTGTCATAAGAGATTGTTTCCATGGTGCGTGATTCTGCGTCCTGCCCTGATGGGGGCATTGCTGGGGACACCTGTGAATGATGGGGTCAGGCTGCTCCTTCTTGCCTCACTGATGGCTCTGCATCTAGTGTGATTACAGAGAGTAAGAACAGATTTGGTGGGGGGGCCCTCCAGTGGCCCTGGAGGTGCTGGGCCATCCTGACCCCCGGGGCACCCACCAGGGTCACGGAGAGCAGTGCCCACAAAAGCCCCTGCAGGTCCTGGTGCAGCTTAGCAGGCTGGTTCGCCAGCCCCTGGCCCGGGGTTCTGAGGCTGCACTTTGAGAAACAGCCCCCGGGTTCTCGTGAACTTTCCCGCTTCCACTTCTCCCTCCGGTGGAGCCCAGGGAAACGCGCCTTGACCGTTGGACACTCTGATGGGCTCTCTTCGTGGGGTCGAGGCTCTGGGACACAGGAAGCCCTCTTTCTATGGGTGACCCGCTGCCCTTTGTCAGTGTTCAAACCCAAGTCGCGCTTTTATCCTTGGTGGGTGGGGGGATGCTCTTGCTGGTGGTGTCCCTGTCCTCCTGGAACTGGCTTGGGTGGGATGCTGACTCCGAGCACCTGTCCCGCGTGGTGTGGCCAATGTGGGCTCCCCCCATCGCCTGTCCCCCCACTCCCCACGAGGGCCTGTTACTCGCTACTAAGCCTGTGACATCTCCCCTCCCCCGCTCCTGAGCCTCCCCCCACTGGGGGCGGGGTATCTCCTTTGTCTCTCATGGAGGAGAAGGTGTCTGTCACCCAGCCCAGGAGGCCCGGATCCATCCCTGTCCCTTTGCTCTTGCCAAGGACACGGGGACGCCCGGAATAGAGATTGCAAACCCCAACAGGACAGTGCCACCTTTCTGCAGGGACACCAGGTACTTGGACTCCCAGGAGCAGGGGGCACCTCCTATTTACACCCACCTGCATCCTGGCCAGGGCACTTTGGCGACTCTGGGGCTCCCACTTCATCTTGAGAGACACAGGCTTGAGGAGTTCCCGCCGTGGCACAGTGGTTAACAAATCCGACTGGGAACCATGAGGTTGCAGGTTCAATCCCTGGCCTTGCTCAGCGGGTTAAGGATCCGGCATTGCCGTGAGCTGTGGTGTAGGTCACAGACGCTGCTCGGATCCCGCGTTGCTACGACTGTGGTGTAGGCCAGTGGCTACAGCTCCAATTAGACCCCTAGCCTGTGAACCTCCATATGCCGCGGGAGCGGCCCTAGAAAAGGCAAAAAGACAAAAAAAAAAAAAGACACGGGCTTGGGCAAGGCCGCTCATGGCGCACCGGCGGCTCCTATGGGATAAATGTGGACCCTCTTCCTAGATAAAGGACCTGTTCAGAGGAGGCACATTGGCCACCCTGGGCCAGATGTTGTAACTCCAGGGGCTGTGGCTGCTCGTAGGAGAGACCCCACCCCCACCCCAGCTTTGTGCAGGTGAGACCTGTGCTCAAGGTCACTCTTCCTTCACTGCCCCAGAAGTGGGTGTGTAGACGAGACCTCTGCTCTCGGGACCCACAGTCGGCGGGGGAGGAGACGTGCGGTCCAACCCACGGAGGCGCCACTTGGGGCGCAACAGGGCCATGTGCACACATGTGGTCAGGAAGGAAGGAGGCGAGGCTGGAACCAGACCCGAAGCCACCGTGGCTCCGCAGGGGTAACAGGGGAGAAAGGACAGGGCAGTCTTCTGGCAGGGGGATCTGAGCCCAGAGGCGCAGGGACGGCCTGAGGGGTACTGGGGCCTTGGGAGGGGGACGCCAGGCTGGGGGAGGGAAGATCTTTGGGGGCACTCATCTTTAGAAGATGCCTCCTGCCTCCCCTGTGGGGCTGAGCTGGGTCATTGCCCAGAGTGGGGGAAAGGAAGCTGACTGGGTCCCTCGAGGCCCCCAGCCCTACCCCACGCCTATGGTTCCCTCAGGAGCCCTGAGCTGCTCCAGCCACCGTGATGGCTACAACCCCCCAGGACACACACACACCTAAAAAGCCTTGCCCGGCTAGACCCTCTCTCCCTGCCTCTCCCAGGGCTGGAAGGTTCTGGCAAAGCCCACTGGGGTACCGCTGGGAGGGATATGGAGGAGAGGGTTCCCACCCACCCTCCTGCAGCATGGTAACCATGGTAACTAGGGAACTGCTGGAAGCTCCCAGCCACCTGCTGGGCTGTATGGGTGCCAAGGGCCTGGCTCAGCCCCATGGTACAGCCATGTGGGTCCCTGGGTGGCAGCCTTTGTGAGCAGCAGGAGAGGAGGCGGCAGTTGCTACCCTACGCAGTCATCCAAAGCTCTGCAAGCAAGAACCCTGTGGCCGGGGTGGGGACACAGGCCAGGGGACCCTCCCCTAGTCCCTCAAGGGGACGAGAGGGCACCTGTTCCCAGGCTCAGGCAGAACCCCTGGTCTCTAAAGCAGCCCTGGGCGAGCCAGCATTTGAACCATTATGGGTCTTTATTTCCTTCATTGCTGCAGGGCTGCGGTCCCTGGGCTCCTCCAGCCAGTGGCCCTCAGGTGACACCTGAGGTGCTGCCTCCTCGTTTCAGGGCCAGGGGAGGAATCATGCTTGGCAGGAGGGGCCACCGCGTGGCTCTCTGGCCGCCAGCCTGTGCACCCTCCCCTGGAGCCTTCTCGCCAGCATCCTGTAGGTCTCTCTGAGCAACGCTCCAGGGTGGCCACTGCTACCAAAGTCCAGTCCCTCCTAGAATGTGAGCCCCTGGGGTTCCCGCTGTGGCGCAGTGGGTTCATGATTCGGCTTGTTTTTGGAGGATTGCAGGTTCGAGTCCCAGCCAGGCGCAGTGGGTTAAGGATCTGTTGCTGCTGCAGCTGTGGTGTAGATCGCAGATGCTGCTCGGATTCAATCCCTGGCTCAGGAACTTCCGTGTGCCGCGGGTACAGCTAAAAACAAAAAATAGAATATGCACCATGAGGTGTTCCCATCGTGGCTCAGTGGTTAACGAATCAGACTAGGAACCGTGAGGTTGTGGATTCGATCCCTGGCCTCGCTCAGTGGGTTAAGAATCTGGCGTTGCCGTGAGCTGTAGTGTAGGTCGCAGATGCAGCTTGGATCCCGTGTTGTCGTGGCTGTGGTGTAGGCCGGCAGCTACAGCTCTGATTGGACCCCTGGCCTGGGAACCTCCATGTGCCCCAGGTGTGGCCCTAGGAAAAAAAAAAAAAAAAAAAGAATATGCCCCATGAGAATGGAATGCTTCTGTCCCATCACCTCTGTACCCTTGGCTCAGCCCGTGGGCAGGCTCGTGGCAGAAGCAGACTCTCAGGAATAATGGAGCCCCCATCCCCAGAAGGCAGAGCAGGTAGGAAACAGCACAGGCAGGTCCCATCCACCCCTCAGGGCCACCCTCTGCAGAGCTGGAAGGGTCTGCAGACTGGCAGCTACCACCTGACTCAGGCCATCATTGAAGGGAACCCCCCTACCCTGCACCAGGCAGAAACCAAACCTTGTGCCAAATCCTCTCCAGGATGGCCTCTGTGCATCAGACCACTTCTGGGGTGCTCCTGCATCCCCCAACCCCGGCCTCCCCCCTCCCACTGGTCCTCCAGGGAGATGCTCACTGCCCTGTAGGTGGCGGTGACCACTTCTGGTGCGAGGGCAGGACCACCAGGACCATCACCCCCACTTCGGGCCCAAGGAACACTCACATGACCCAGGCTGCTTCCCCAGACCCCCAGACGCCCAGAGCCCAAGGTTCTTGGAGCCTGCACATCACAGGCATGGGGCCACTGCCCTCACCTCCCATCCCCTCCCGGCTTTGACATCCAGGGCTCAGAGCTGTGGAAAGGTAATACTCCAGTCCCCTCCAGGAGCCCTGGAAGCCACAATTGGAAGAGCTGACCCACGATGCCCGGGCCACCTGGTGAGCTTTGAGTCCTTAAGCGGAAGCTATGGCACTGAGCCTGAGCTCCCTTGTGCCATTTCTCCCAGGCTGGCCACCCCACTGATGGGTCCTCCGCAAAGGCTATCTTACCCCCCAGGGCACAGCCCTGCCACACCCTGAACAACAAGCAGTGCTCCCGGGAAGGCAGAGCGGTCGTGGCCTCTGGGGCCTGGCACCCAGCCAGGGATGCAGTCGGCAGGGATGCAGCTTTGCAGCTGAGACAAAGCCAGGTGCTCAGAGCCTGTGAGCTGAGGTAGCTGTGGTCCAGGGGCTGGCATCTTAGGCCAATGGCCCCAGGCTCCCAGCCGCCTGGCATCTGGACAGATGAGCCATGTCCTGCAGCCCCACAGCCTCCCTGAACAGACCGCATGCTCGGTGCCCAGCAGCCAGGATGCTGCTCCTGTGTTTATAGCAGAGCCACTTAATTATGCAAAGATAATTCCCTCTAACTGCGGAAACCGTCCCAGGGCATCCAGATTGAGTGGCCCCAGGCGGCAGCCCGAGAAGCCTACAGTCCCGTGAGCAGGTTTCCAGGGGAGCCAGGGGCCTCCAGGAGGGAGGCTGGGCAGCTGAGAGCCTTTGCCCCACCGCAGGAAGGAGTCAGGCGGTTTAGATGATGCTGGAAAATGATGCTGATGGTGATGGTGGGGATAAGGGTGATGGCGGCGGTGATGGTTACCATGGTGACGTCATGGCAATGCTGAGGATGCCAGTCAGGACGGTGATGGCGGAGATGAGAAGGAAGAGGACAGGGACTTCGGACCCGTCACTGCATCCGCAGCTGCCATTCATCTCCCACCTGCTCTGTCGGGCTCTTGCTTAAACCTTACGAGCACTGCTGTTAATCCCGCAGCCACCCCAGGAGCAGGTGCTTCCTGGGGGAGAGTGAGGTCCATGCTTTACCTCGGGTCCAGGGGACCTGGGGCCCCAGGTGGCCTCAGTAAGGGGACAGAGGCTCCCCCTTGGCCTTGCCTTGGGCCAGGGTCACCGTGAAAGCCCAGCCCAGCCCCCAGCTTGCTGTTAGCAGGGCCTTGTGGGAGGCTCCCAGGGTTACCCCAGGGGTCTCTCTTTCCCTGCCTTGTGACACGGACCCTTCCACCAGGAGGGAGTCACCGAGTCTGAGGCAGGTTGGGAAGCGGGACCCCTTCCCACTCTCTGTCTTCTCTCCCTCCTGCCCACCAAGTTGGGGGGCTCTCTGTGCCCCCCAGTCATTACTGCCCAGGCACTTTCCCACACAGGTGGACAACGCCGTGTGGGACCGAGTTGCATCCTATGATTTTCCCATAATTCCCTTAAACCGTATTTCCTTAAGGATTTAGCATTTTTTCCGTGCTCCAGATAAGGCTGCTGTGAGGGCCAGCGCGCATCTACGTCTATTTCCTCTTTTGAACGGTTCGGATACATTTAAATAAGTAGGGTTTCTGGGTCCCAGGCTATGGACTTCTACGACCCCATCACTTTCCTAAAAGATGGTGCCACGTACCCCCGAAGCAGCAGTGTCCCACGGGTGTGGCGTCTTCGCGACCTCACCCACCATGCGTGTTTTCATTTAAAAACTCTTTTTTTCTTTTTTTCTGTTAATGATGTGATGGCAAAGGCAGCAGGCCTGATGGCTTTCTTTTGCATATCTTTTAATTCAGCAGAGCCTTTAATGGATGTGGCGGAGTAAAGCTGGCTTTCAAATCACCAGCGCAGTGCTGCCTGGTCAAGATATTAATCTTTCATGCCTCTGTCACGTGGTCCCAGCACCGTAATCCTCTTTGAAACCATTTGTTATTTATTCTCACCGTCCCCTGGAGAGCGGGGAGGGCCCCCGGGAGCCTGTGCACAGACGCTTAGGCAGGGAGGCTGCAGAAATTTCCCTGTAAACTCCCCCTCCCCTCAAAGCATGGAAGTAAGCCAGGGCTGGGGGCACAGCCCCCACCACCACCAGCAAAACGTCACTTACCCGGGGGTAAGGCTTGGCACACAACCTGCTAAAGCTAGAGGGTTGCAAATGTTAGCCAGTGGGTTTGTTTCCTAGGGCTGCTGGACAAATGACCACAAACAAGGTGACTCCAAATTTATGCGCTCATGGCTCTGGAGGCCGAAAGTCTAAAATCAAGCTGTCGGAGTTCCCCTTGTGGCTCAGCGGGTTACGAACCTGATAGAGTCTCCGTGAGGATGCAGATTCGATCCCTGGCCTCGCTCAGTGGGTTAAGGATCCAGTGTTGCTACAAGCTGCAGCATGGGTTGCAGATGAGGCTTGGATTCAGCCTTGCTGTGACTGTGGCATAAGCTGGCAGCTGCAATCTCCCATTGGACTCCTAGCCCAGGAACTTCCATATGCCACTGGCGCAGCCAAAAAAAGACAAAATAACTATGTAAATAAATAAAATCAAGGTGTATGCGGGGTTGGTTCCCTTCGGAGGCTCTGAGCACAGGTCTGTCCCAGGCCCTTGTCCACATGTGGGCTGCCATCCTTGGCGTCGCTGGCTTTGTCAGACCCCAACCTCTGCGCCCGTCTCACGCCTCCTTCTCTGCATCCGTATCTTCTCCTCTCGTAAGGAAGCCCGTCACTGAATTTAGGGCCCACCCTAATCCTGGGTGACCTCACTTTAACTACACCTGCCAAGACCCTTTGCCACAGATACCAGGGATCAGGGCCTTGACATGTCTTTTGGGGGTGGGGGGGGCAGCGTTTGACCCACCACAGTGGGTTTGTGCCATCGATCCCTCACCACCCCCAGGGCCCCCTCCAGAAGCTGCTTCTCCCGCCTTGGCAGGGACTGCACATCGGCTGTTACCGGCCGAGGGGTGAGAGGGCGGGAGGGTGGTGTGGCCCTGGCGCCCAGCGGGGCTGTGTCGGGTCAGCTTGCTGGAAAGCCGGCAGTTATGCCAGAGTTGGCCCGCAGTGAGGAGTCGGAGGCTGCACGGGGTCTCCCTGCCACTCCTGCCAGCATACTTAGCGGCAGCCCCCTTCCTGGCTCAGAGCAGTGGGCCCAGCAGCCTAGGGCCATCTCTTACAGGAACTCACCTGAGGGTGAGCAGGTGAGCCAGGGCAGCATGTGCCACTGAGGGCAAATGGGAGGCGCTCAGAGAGAGCCCCCTTCGGGATGCCAGCCGGTGCCTCCCTGGGGAAGGGGCGGGTTCATGCTACGGCCTTTGGGGCCCCAACCCATCAGACACATTGTCTGCCAAGCAGCCCCCTCCTCAGGCCCCTATTTCTTCTGCAAGTAGCACCAGGGCTGGCCCCCAGCTTTTTGGTTTTTGTTTTGTTTGCTTTTTTGCTCTGCACCTGTGGCACGTGGAGATTCCCAGGCTAGGGGTTGAATTGGAGCTACAGCTGCCAGCCTACACCACAGCCCCAGCAACGCAGGATCTGAGCCTCGTTTGCGACCTACGCCACAGCTCACAGCAACACCGGATCCTTAACCCACTGAGCAAGGCCAGGAATCAAACCTGCCACCTCATGGATACTAGTTGTGTTCGTTACCGCTGAGCCACAACAGGAACTCCCGTGGCCGCCAACTTCCAAGGGTCGCCCTTGAAACCCACCTAAAGTCCAAGAACCCAGCACCACCGTGTGTGTCACCACGTGGATTTGGGGGGACCAGCCATGGACAGTCAGCCTTTTGCTGTGCCAGTCACCATGCCAAGTACAGGGGACAGGCTGGCTGGACACGGCAGCCAGAGGTCCCTGCGTGGGGTTGCCCAGAAGTAGGCAGCCCCCGCCCCCACAGCTGGCCACCAGCCCCCTAGTGTTACCACCGCGAGTAAGACAGGGACACCCACCGCCCCCCAGGCCTCCCTGCCTGGCTTGGAAGGCCCCAGGGTGTGGACTGTCTAGGACTCTGGAGAGCAAGAGACCCCACCAGCCCTGGGGGAGGGCCAAGTGTCCGGGGACTGCTTGGTGGCACAAGAGGGCACCGACTCGGAGACCGTCCCTCCAAGCTGGCCTCTCCCTCCTGTTCCCTTCCTGGGGGGTGGGGGGAGCAGTTATAACCTACCCCTCCTCCCCAGACAGGGAACAGCTTGGAGCCGCTCCCTCCTGTGTCAGCTGCTGAGTCAGGCTTTGCATGGAGGCAGGAATCAGAGCCGTCATCACTGGCAAGGGGGGCCCTTCCCACCTCGGTCTGCTTGTGATGGGAGACCATGCATTTCCCTGTGCCTCTTCCCACGGATGCTTGGAAGCAGTGGGGAAAACCAGATTAGCTGTGGCACTTACCACTTCGGGGGAGGGGAGGTCCGAGCACAAGCCTCCCCTTCCCCCCCCCCCCCGCCCCCGCCTCAGTCCCTGGGCTTCATTGATCATCCTGCTCAGAGGTGGATGCGGAGGTTCTGTCCATGACGCCCGGCCAGGTACTCATGTCACTGCAGCAGCAGCCAGGTCTCAGGTGCTGGAGATGCGGCAGGCCTGGTTCTGCAGGGCGCCCTGGGCTCAGTGCGGCCCGTGGGTGCTGCCCGGAGCCCTCTGGAATTGCATGGCCACCCCCAAGGGAGCTGGTGAGTGTGGGGGGCCAGGAGCCGCTACCTCACCCCGATCCCCTCGCTGCCACCAATGGGGCGGGAATCCTGGAGGTGGGTCATTGAGATCTGCAGCTTGTTTTCTGTTCGGCTTGGGTTTCACCAGGGAAAGGCCCTCCGGGAAGCACCCTATCCCCCTGCTGGAGGCCAGCACTGGGGACAGATCCCTCTCGTACTGCTGCCCTTTAAGGAGCTGTCCTCTCTGAAGGGTGAGCTCGGCTGATCCCGACACCAGAACGGGGAAGAAGTGCTCTGGTGTGGGAAGAGACGGGGGCGGAGGAATGTCGGGAGGATGACAGCTCTGCACAGATCTCACACACTGCGTGTGGCCCCCTGACCCGCACCCCAGCTCCCCATGCTGGTTTATGCGGGGGGGAGAGGGGGGACTCCGGCCTGGGGCTGCCTGGCGGGAAGATGCCCCTGGGCTTGATGGAACCTGGCTCTCTGGAGGAGCCCCGCCTGCCCCTGCTCTAGGAGTGGCTGTTGAGGCAGGAAATCCCAGGGGAGGTGGGGTCGGCCCAGCCCCTCTGCCCCACCCCCACCCCACAGAGGTGTGGGAGTCTCTGTTTGCAGTGTGCTCTGGTGGGCATCTGGGTCACCCCCCCAGCTCTTCACCTGCCCTGGGGAAGCTGTGCTTTTCAGAGCAGCTGGAGGCCAACCAGGCTGGCCTGGGACCACCTGGGACGTGGGCTATGAGGTCGCAGGTCCTACCACACCCAGGAAGCTGGGCGCCACCCTCCTGGCCTGGCCTGGGGTAGAGTATCAGGCCCGAGGAAGGAGATGCCTTCCCTGGCATCTCTCTGGGTACCTGAGCAGGCAGCAAAGCTTAGCTGATGGGGTGGAGTGGGCCCATGTGTGCACGCGTGTGTGTGTGTGCACACACACGCAGACACCTTCAGAAGCACATCCCCCAGCCAGACCCCCCATCAGAGCTTCCTCCAGGGCCGGCCTGGAACTTGCCATCCTGCCAGGCTCTGGTCCCTCCCTAGTCCTCCTGATAAACTTCTTGTAATTGGAGGAACACTGACACTCACGAAAGGGAGGGGATGGAAAATTAGTTTAAGGAAAAGAAAGAGCTGCATGGTGGAGCTCCCTGGTGGCTCAGCAGGTTAAGGACCTCATGTCTCTGCTGTGGCTCAGATTCGTTCCCTGGCCCGGGAACTTCCGCATGCCATGGGCGTGGCCAAGGGGGGAAAAAGAGCTGCGTGATGACCTGGGATTCACTTTTGCCCTGTGGATCCATGGTGGAGTCTCCGTGCCTTCTCCTAGGATTTCTGGGCATGAGGTTCTGAGGCCACAGGTCTCAGGAAGCCCTGTCTCTCCTGCACTCAGTTCCCTCTTGTCTCTGTCTGGCTCCCTGTTTGGCAAGTATTTGCACACTCCGGTCGTGAGCCTTTCATCTGATGATGTGAGTCATTAATTGCCAGTCCTGTTTCTGACTTTGCAGTTCTCTTATAGCTGCTTAAACTTTTCTCTTAAGTAAGGTTATCTTGAAATGAAACTTGCTGTTCCAGCAATGAGAGGAAATCCAGCATAATTGTCATAATTCAAAGATAACTGGAAAAATAGGTAGATAGATATTATGTTCAAGAACTATCTCCAGTGTGACCAGGACACACAGATGGAAATTTCTTGCCTTGGGGATCCATGGGTGAACCACTGGCTTGTTTTCTGGGAATTGCGGGCTCTGCTGTCTGCTTCTCCCCCCCTGGTCACCCCCATTCCTCTGTTCACAGGTGGAATGCCTGGTCCGGTGTTCTTCAGGTTCTAAGGGCAAGTCGGGGAGTCCTTCCTCCATCCTGCTCAGGTGACTGTAAGAGATAGGAAAGCCCCGTGTGTCTCCCAGTTGACTGTAGGCAAGGAGGGGACAAAGTTTTCCTGGGGATGAGGGTGCCCAGGGGTTGGGCTGGCATTCAGTTGTCGAAGCTTGAAACCAGAAAGCTCTAGGGAGCATACTTCTCCAGAAATCATTTATAGAAGGCCACAAAAATGGCGTGAGGTTGGAGTTCCCTAATGACCTAGTGGGTTAAGGATGTGGCTTTGTCACTGCTATGGCAAAGGTTCGGTCTCTGGCTCGGGAAGTTCTATATGCTGCAGGCGCAGCCAAAAAAAAAAAAAAAAAATGCATGATGTTGTGTTAAGAGTGTTGCCTTTGGGGAGTTCCCATTGTGCCACAGTGGAAATGAATCTGACTAGTATCCATGAGGACGCAGGTTCAATCCCTGACCTCACTCAGTGGGTTAAGGATCCGGCGTTGCCGCAAGCTGCTGCTCAGTTCACAGATGCAGCTCAAATCGTGTGGCTGTGGCTGTGGTGTAGGCCGGCAGCTGCAGCTCCAATTCAACCTCTAGCCCAGGAACTTTCATATGCCACATGTGTAGCCCTAAAAAGGAAAAAAAAAAAAAAAAGATTGTTGGCTGTGGAGTCAGGTAGACCCACCCCAGCTATTTGTTCCGTAGAGCTTCGGGTGGGTCGTTTAGAAGACGCAGGTTGGTAGAGGTGTTAGAAGTGAAAAGTGCCAACCCCTTCCCCGCTGTTGCCGATAGTGTGGGGCGACCCGTGCAGGCCGAGAAAGCGGCCATGGCATTTGACTCTGAGCCTGGTGACGTCCCCAGCAGATGGGGAGACACAGTGCCCGCCTCCCTGAGGGAACAGCAGAAACAAGGGCAGAGGCTGCCACAGGCAGGGGTGCCCCGGGGATGCGGCAGACAGGTACACCCCAGGCCAGGTATGTGCTGGAAGTCAGGTGGGCAGGAGGGCTGGTGAAGAGGGAGCAAAGCTGGAAATGCAGGCAGGACCAAGCCGATGCTGAGGCCCTGGGCAGCCACTGAGGGCTTCGCAGGAAGCATGGCCTTCTGCCTTTAAGAAATAGGAATGGGGGAGTTCCCATCATGGTTCAGTGGTTAGGGAACCCAACGAGTATCCAAGAGAACACAGGTTTGATCCCTGGTCTTGCTTGGTGGGTTAAGGATCCAGCGTGGCCATGAGCTGTGGTGTAGGTCACAGATGCGGCTCAGATCCTGCATTGCTGTGGCTGTGGTATAGACCGGCAGCTGCAGCTCCAATTAGACCCCTAGCCTGGGAACCTCCATGTGCCACGAGTGCAGCCCTAAAAAAAAAAAAGAAAAAAGAAATAGGAATGGGACTGCGGCAGTGAGTGGACAACCTGAGGCTGGCAGTGGAGATGGGCAGGAGAGAGAATGTTCCAGGGAAAGTCGTGTGGACGGACGGCGCCAACAGGCAGCCAAGCGTCTGAACCTGGCACTCAGGCCAGAGAGCAGGCTGAAGGTGCAGCCGAGGGGCTCTTAGGAGGTGAGAACTGAAACTCAGAGGACTGGCGGTAAGGGGAAGATTCCAAAGCAGCAGTGCTTGAGGAGGAGGAACCAGCCTGGGGGAAGGTGGTGGATATGCTAGAGGTGGAGGCTGTAGAGGTGGTAGAGGTAAAGGAGGTGGTGGAAATGATGGAGGTGGAGGTGACGAAGGTGAAGGTGGTGGAGGTGGAGGTGAAGGAGGTGGAGGTGAAGGAGGTGGAGGTGAAGGTGATGGAGGTGAAGGTGATGGAGGTGAAGGTGGTGGTGATAGAGGTGGAGGCATAGGTGGTGGAGGTGAAGTTGATGGAGGTGGTGGCGGTGGAGGTGGTGGAGGTGGAGCTGACGGAGGAGGTAAAGGTGAAGGTGGTGGAGGTGAAGGTGATGGAGGTGAAGGTGGCAGTGATGGAGGTGGAGGCAGAGGTGGTGGAGGTGAAGTTGATGGAGGTGGTGGCGGTGGAGGTGGTGGAGGTGGAGCTGATGGAGGAGGTAAAGGTGAAGGTGGTGGAGGTGAAGGTGATGGAGGTGGTGGAGGTGGTGTGTGCGCATGTGCACTCATGCACGTACCTGTGTGCCCGTGAGCTGCCTGGCTCTGTACCTGCCTCATGACCCGGTGGCCATCCTGCTTGGGACTCCAGACCTGGTAGGGACTGGGGTCCAGCGGTAGCCTGAGGTCCTGACCCGGGCCTGTGCGGGCCTCGCTCTCCCACAGTGAGACCCGTTGGAGGAGGCGCAGAGACTGCGGGAAACCCAGGCCCCAGGAAGGAGCAGCTGGAACGACCTCCAACCTCCAGCTCGCTCTGCTTCCCTGGCTCAGCCCTGGGTCCTTGCTGGTCTCCTAACAAAACCCCCACCCCCGCCTTTGCCCTCTCATCCTGGAAAGCGTGGCCATCCCACCCCTCTCAGGAGGGGAACTAAGGTTGCTTCATCCTTGCTGGTGGCAGCACAGGGCAGTGGATCAGACAGGGACCCCCAGCACCGCCAGGTGGCTGCAGGCAGGCCAGTTTCTCTCTGAGCCTTGGTTTCCACAGCTGTCATCGGTGGTCGGTAACAGACAGTACCAAGCTCACGGGCTGTGGGGTGCAGGCTGCAGTGAGTCAGTGCAGTGAAACTCTTCATCCCAGCGCCCCACCCTCACTGCACTCGGTCACCAGCAGCCTGGACGGGTCCCCGCCCAGGAGGGCTGCTCAGGTGGGCGTCCAGCGTGTCCTCCACCCGCACCACTCCAAGGCCCCAGGACGTCCTGGGCCCACCACACTCTTCAAAGCCTAGCTTCAGTGCAGGACCCCGGAGGGCCAGCCTTTCCCCAGAACCGAGTGGTCACCGTGTCTAGGAGAGATGGCCGGTGGCCCCACCTCGGTCAGCGCCCTCCAGGGGCCGCACCGAGGCATGACCAGCAGGGTTTAAAAATACTATGCTTGTTCCATCTCGGGGCAGGGGGGGGAAGAAGACGCAGTCTGTATGAGCAAAATTCAAATCAAAAATAAATGAGGCAGGAAGAGTTACCAAAAATAGTCCAGCGTCAGAGGCAGCAGCCTGCGTCCATGGCCAGCTGTCCCCTGCGAGCGGCGTTGTGGGAGCGGCTGGGAGGGTGGCTTTACGTGTGGCCTGGGGACAGATTAATCAGGCCCGTGGTCTGATGGTAAATCAGAATGACCAGCTCGGTAAAAGCAGGTTAATGAGGACTCAGAGCACAGGAGCTTCTGTGCCCCCCTCTCCTCCCACTGAGCAACGAGGTCAGGGGCTCGGCCAGCAGGCAGCATGGGGGCCACTGAGGGGGTCCCCTTCCCAACAAGAATGTCCCCACAGAAGGACACCACAGCGCTGGTCGTGCTGTGGACATCAGAAGGACCCACCGTTGTCTTTATTTCATTTTGGTGGATGTTACCTCCTTTTATAATGTCAGAGATCAAAGTTCTAAGGACCACATCCAGCCCACCACCTGCTGGCTTGTATGTTTGTTTTAGGGCTGCGCCCACAGCATATGGAAGTTCCCAGGCCAAGGATTGAATGTGAGCTGCGGCTGTGACCTACGCCACACCTGTAGCAATGCCAGTGCTTTTAACCCACTGCCCTGGACCGGGAGTTGAACCCCAGCCTCCGCAGTGACCCAAGCAGCTGCAGTCAGATTCTTAACCTGCTGCACCACAGTGGGCACTCCCACTGCCTATTTTTGTAAAGAAGGTTTTGTTGGAGCAGGGCCACACCCTCGCACTCACAAATGGTCTCTGGCTGCATGCACACAGCAGAGACCAGCAAAGCCCAAAACATCGCCGCTCTGTGAGGCACAGATTTGCCCTCCCCCACCTAGAGGTCTTTCCATCAGATGCTCAAGCAGCCTAGGGAGGTGTCCTCTCCACCAGAAAACAGCTACCAATGAAACGGGCTTGTGTGTGGTGGCGTTTAGTGTGCTGGTGTGGATTTGGGGCTTTAGAGATGTTTTTTAAAAACCCTGGAGTTCCCCTTGTGGCTCAGTGGATTAAGAACCTGACTAATGGAGTTCCGTCGTGGCTCAGTGGTTAACGCATCCGACTAGGAACCATGAGGTTGCCGATTCGATCCCTGGCCTCGCTCAGTGGGTTCAGGATCCAGCGTTGCTGTGGCTCTGGCGTAGGCGGGTGGTTACAGCTCCGATTCGACCCCTAGCCTGGGAACCCCCTAGCCATGGGAGTGGCCCTAGAAATGGCAAAAAAAAAAAAAAAAGAACCTGACTAGTATCCACGAGAATGAAGGTTCAATGCCTGGCCTCATTCAGTAGGTTAAGGATCCAGCATTGCCACAAGCTGCAGCGTAGGTCACAGATGCAGCTCAGTTCCCGCGTTCCTGTGGCTGTGGTGTCGTCTGTAGCTCTGATTCAGCTCCTCGTCTGGGAACTTCCATATGCCACAGGAGTGGCCATAAAAAAAAAAAAATAAAATGCCACAGTAACTAGATTTCTTTGGCTCTTGGAGCATCTTTGGGGCGGGCACATTTGAATCACATGGTGAACCTCTGCCTCGCAGGTGACCAGCTGCAGCTGTCAGCCCCCCCAGGCCCTACTTGCTGCCCCCGTCCCTGTTCTGTTCCCCAGACCTCTGAGGAGGAAGAACAGGCGGGACCCCACTGGGCAGGGTGGAGAAGGACCTCTTGGGGTCCCCTTTCCCTCCTTGGGGTCCCCCATTCAGCCGCCACAAGTCATGGGGAGCCTTTCAATCCTCCAGCCACACAGCACATCATCGTCCCCCCGACCCCGCACCCGGGAGGAAAAGGATCCTTTTTTTTTTTTTGGCATTTTAGGTCCACACCTTCGGCATATGGAAGTTCCTAGTCTAGGGGTCCAATCAGAGCTGCAGCTGCCAGCAGGATCCAAGCCTCATCTGTGACCTACACCATAGCTCACAGCAACGCCAGATCCTTAGCCCACTGAGCAAAGCCAGGGATCGAACCCACGTCCCCATGGATACTAGTTGGGTTCATTACTGCGGGGCCACGATGGGAACTCCAAAGGGGATCCTTTCAATGGACGTGGCACCCAGTCCTGAATCTGATTAGGTGTTTCCACCTGGCCTCTCCTGAGCACCTGTAAAGTGTACGTAACATGTCACAGGGGAAGAATCTCCCAGGGGAAATGGTGCAGGGAGCTTTTCAAGCGTGCTCTGAACCTCTATGACGTCTCCCAGAGACCACCGCGCCCGAGGTGGGGGCCGCAGGATGCAGGTGGATCCCCCAGGACTGGGACACATGGCCCCTCCAGGCTCCCGCGTTGACACCTGCCACTGACTTTGCCTCCCCGCCCCCGCCCCAGGGCAGTTTTGAACAGGGGCGGGCAAAATGGTTTGCATTGCCCGCCTTTGAAGTGGGTCTGCTTCTGAGCATCAGTTATTAAACCGGATTAGTGTCCAGTCCCCGGAGAGGACGTTGTGATCTCATAACAATGAACTCTCACCCGAATCCCAGGGTTGGCTAACAGTCACCAAACCACCCAAGCTACAGCCGAATGCAGGAGGTGAACCGATACCAGGGACGGAGAGGGCGCGTGGGGCGAGGGCTCGGGCTGTGACCTCTCTTAACTGGAGCACCACTTGGAGAGAGGTACGGTCCCTGACTTGGGCCCAGGAAGCAGCTGTGGGCACGTGGGGCTTGATGGGGTTGGGGGGGTGGTCTGTGGCTCCGGGGGGGGGGGGGTGTGCAAAGGGTGCCGGTGGCCTTGTCACTCCAGGAGGGAGGTGTGGCCTCCTAGAGGTCCCAGTAACTCCTAGAACAGGGCTCGGCAGACCTTTGCTCCAAAGGACCTGGGAGTAAGCGGTTTAGCCTTGCAGCCTGTGCAGTCTCCGTCCAGGCCCTCGGCTCTGCCGCGTGGCCTGAAAGCGGTTGTGGATGATTCAGGAATAAGGGTCAGGGCCTGCGTGTTTGTCCCCCCAAATTCATACATTGACGCCCTGATTCCCAGGGGGATGGTATTTGGAGCTGGAGTCTTCGGGAGGCGACTGGGTTTAGAGGGTGTCATGAGGACGGGGTCCTGTCACGGGTTGGTACCTTCATAAGGAGAGGCAGAGCAAGCTCCATCTCTGCCGAGTGAGGGCACAGGGAGAAGGCTCAAGCCCAGAGGGGAGCCCTCCCCAAACGCTGAGTCTGCCAGCACCTGCATCTCAGACTTCCTGCCTCCAGATCTTTGAGGAAAAGATTACACCCTCGGTTCTGTGGCATTTCATTATGGCAGCCCAACAGCCAAGGGGCATGGCTCTGTGCAGTGAAATGTTATGGACACTGAAATTTGATTTTTTTTTTTTTTTTTTTTTTTTTTGGTCTTTCTAGGGCTGCACCCATGGCATATGAAAGTTCCCAGGCTGGGGTTAAATCAGAGCTGTAGCCGCTGGCCTACACCACAGCCACAGCAATGCCAGATCCAAGCCTCGTCTGCTACCTACACCACAGCTCACAGCAATGCCGGATCCTTAACCCACTGAAAGAGGCCAGGGATCAAACCTATGTCCTCATGGATGCTAGTCAGATTCATTTCTGCTGAGCTACAACAGGCGCTCCTGAAATTTGAATTTTATGTAATTTTCACATCCCATGAAATATTCTTTTGTTTTTCTTCCAACCGCTTAAAAACATGAAAACCATTCTTAGCTTACGGGCCAGAAAGCCATAGTGGGCCCTGCGGATAGAAGCTCTGAGGACTCCAGATTTCAAAGCACCATAAAAAAGACCTTTCGCGTCATCTCCGTTGTCAGGGGAAGCACATCTGCCTGGAGGTCCCTGGGAGTGCAGGGGTGGGGGGATCATGTGTCTCCGGAGCCCAAGACCCCCTCTCTGCCCCTCACAGTGGGAGCATCCAGGACGCGTGGACCCAGTTCTCCAGCTACACTCCGGGCACGTGTCCTGCCGCCCACACTTTTGGAGGCAGGTCTGTTCAGTTCTTGCTCCTTAAGTTGTGGAAACAGCCAGAACCACTGTGAGGTCCGCACTTAACGGAGGATGCTTTTGGGGTTCTCAAGACACGATCTTACTCTGTGATCGAGCTGGGGGGACAGTACAAGCCTCTGCTTGCTGCCAGTTACCCCACTCAGGGCCTTGGAGGTGCCACCTCCTGCTCCCTGCCCCGGCCCAAGGTGCCCCCCCGCCAGCATCATTCCTTCTGCTGAAAATAGAGGCAAACCTGGGGGTGGGGGGGCAGCCTTCTCCATGAGGAAGGACATTCCAGAAGATTCTGTCCCTTTCCATAAGAAAGCAGAAGGTTCCTGGAAGCCCTGCCTGCCAGGATCCTGCCGAGAGGCTGTCTCAGGGAAAGATTTCAGGAAATGGGGCCCGTGGATGGCGGCTGGGCCACTCAGCAACTGTGCCACATGTATTGATCTGGCTTAAATCTATGGTTCAGACGCCTCCATGCAGAAGAGAAGCGGCCCCTGGACTCAATGATGCGTCCCTAACTCCACAGCCCAGCCAGCATTAGCGGGCCCCTGCCTTCACGGGCCAGGGTACCTTCTTGAAAGAGAGTCAGCAGATACGTGAAGAAATGTGATTGACTCTTAGGGGCCTGGGTGCAGCTGTGGTTTGAGGCCTGGCTCCCTGTGGCCGACACTGCAAAGCAGCCCTGAGGTTTCAGGCGTTAGTCTAAAACGTTTGACTCCTTCCTGCTGCCTGGAGATTTATGAGAGAAGTGGATTAAGTCTGCGTTCAAGCATCCACAGGGTCTCTGTGCTGGCAGGTGGCACAGGATACCTTCCTGACTCAGGCCCTGGGGCGGGACATGGGGAGCAAAGAGCCCCAATCTAAGGCCAGAGGCACCTGCCTCCCATCCCAGCTCTGCCCCTGATGGCCCAGGTGGGCTTGGGTAGCATTTAGTATTTGTGGACCTCCATTCGGCAGCTGTAAAGTGGCCTCGCCTGCAAGGGTGACACTCAGCCCATGACGGGGCTTAGGGGGTCCTATCTCTTTTCTCTCCTTCCTCCTGCTCCCTCCTCTCCCTCCCACTCACCTCCCAACACCTGCACTTCAGTCAGTCACCCCAAAATCTGTACTTCTTTCTCTTCCCTCTTTTTTCCCCCGTCACCCCATAATCCGGCCAGGGACCCACAGCAGCTGACTCCCGGCTGAGGCTTCAGAGCCCTGTGCTCCGTTCTGGGGGGCCATGGCAGGGGGGCTGGGCTGGGGCTGGGCCAGAGACTCAGCATCACACAGATGGAATGTTCCATCCACTCCTTCCCTTTGCCTCGCGCTCCCCAGGTGCGGGGCCTCCCCGGGGAGGAAGCGCCGAGCTGGGACAGCTCCTAGAGAGCAGAGGAAACCTCCCCGCGGAGGGGGATGCCCCCTCCCCTGTCCTTCGGGCCGCCCCACCCCCCACAGCAGCTGCCTGCACCTGCTGTGTCCTAGCACAGTGTTGAGCCCTGGGGACGGGACACGGGTGAGGCAGAACATCCTAGCAGTGCTGAAGGCAGCCCAGCCCTGGGTTCACATCCGAGCCATAGACCCGCCCTCTGACCCTCAGTGTCACCATCTGTAGAATGGGGGGAGCCGCCGTACCCCCTCGGGCTATGGGGACACTCTGACGAGGGGACATGGGGAAAAGGTGTGGAGCCCGGCCCTGGCACAAAGCTGGCACCACTAAGCAGGAATTCTTTAACGCCCCCAGGATGAGCTGGTGGCTTCATGTCTGTCCCCTCCCTCCCTGAGAAAGGCCCCCACCCATTGTGCCTGCCCCCAGGCAGCTGCTACACCGTCGTTGTCGGGAAGGTCAGGGTGTCTGAGGCCTCCTTGGGGCACGCCTGGGACAAGAGGCCACACCCCAGAGCCTGGAGGCCCCTGGCTCGCAAAGCACCCTCTGCTCTGTCACTCACTGCCGCTGGCTTCCTGGTTGGCCCCGTCGTCCCCGGGGCGCTCGCCTTCCACCACCTACGCGCCAAAATGGTCTCGTCTCTGGCCGTTCTGGAGCAGGTACCCAGGGTGTGTCGGGGATCTTGTTCTCGGGATGGGTTTTGCACGTGAAGGAACAGCCCCTCGGCTCCCTCTGCGGGGTTTAGGTGCTCCCCTGACGTCCAAGGTTAATCAAGCCAGAAGTCCCCTGGGCCCCGAGGCACCACAGGACTGGCTGCAGCAGGGCGGGAGTGGCCCCTGCAGACGCCCTGCTCCTCCCGCCAGAGCCCACGTGGCCGGCTGTCACCATGGCTCAGCAGAGCGGCTGCAGTCACCCTCCTTGGGAAGGATCGGCAGCCCCCCCCCCCACTGACCCAGTGACTGATGGCAGTGGCGGCAGGCGGGTGGGGCGCAGCGGGCGGCACCCAGGGGACCTGTCTGACACAGCTCTGCCTCCGAGCTGCCGGCTTCTGCTTTCATCCCTGGGGCCAAAGCCGCCTAGAGAGCAAGAGCACGGCAGGGCCACCTCTGTCCGGCCTGGGGGGTGACAGGCCAGCTGCTGAGCGGCCCCTGCAAGCTCCTAGAGCGGTCCCCGCCCATCTGTTCTCTCCTGGGAGCCGGGTCCTGGGTTCCCATCTCTGAGTGGAGGCGCAGGGAGTGAGGATCCCTGCCTTAAAACAAGTCTCTGCTGAGGGTCTGAGTACAGGGCGGGGGAGGGGTGGGCGGAGGGCCCTCAGGACCCGCCTCCCCCTGCAGCGCTGCCCTGGGAGGGGGGCCAGGGTCACTACTTGGGGGAGGGCAGGGTGTGCTGCTGGTGCCTCGGGAGCTTCCTCCTGGCCCAGAAAAGCCCAGCTTCTCAGTGCCTCCCTCCCCCGCCTCGCTCTCCTCTCCACTCTGGGCCTGGGCAGGATACTAGGGCAGGGCGTGGTCACTGGGAGGCCAGGGTGTCTGATGGGAGCAGGCCATGAGCTGCCTGGGGTAGAACAGGTGTCATGTGTGCTGAATGAATGGCCGGAGGGAGGCCTGTGGGCGCTGGGGGCTGGTTGTGGGGATTCCGGAACATGTGTGGGCTTCTGTTTCCTGTGTCTTGCCCTGACCCGCCGCAGCTCCTGAGGTCTGTAAAGCACCAAGGCCCCTCCGCCCAGGCTCGAAGCGACCACACCCTTCCACCTGTGGTCCCCAGGGATCCGATGGAGCTGGGGGAGCTGTGGCCAGGAGACCGGTCCCCCCCACCCCATGAGCCAAGCCTCCATTCCCTCTTGCAGGGGGTGGCCGTCCCCAAGACTGGGGGCCTTTGGCTGCTGGCCCCAGCAGACCCCACCCCACCCTGACCCCGCCCTCACTGTGCACAGCCCACATGTGGCCAGGAGCCCCAACCAGGCTTCCCCTGCAGTCGAGAAGCCAGCAGGTGCATGAGCCACAACTGTGGATCTGGGGGAGAGTTGGGATTTGGGGGCTGTGATCTTTTTTGATGTGGCATTAATTCGACTTGAGCAAGGACTCTCCCTGCCGCGGTCCAGCCCCGCTCTGTGCTGGTGGACTTGTTCATGATCTGGGAACAGGCGCTGGAATAACCAGGGGTCCCCATCGTGGCACAGTGGAAACGAATCCGACAAGGAACCATGAGGTTGCAGGTTCGACCTCTGGCCTCGCTCAGTGGGTTAAGGTTCTGACATTGCCATGAGCTGTGATGTAGACTGTAGACACGGCTCGGATCCCTCATTGCTGTGGCTGTGACATAGGCTGGCGGCTACATCTCCAATTCAGCCCCTAGCCTGGGAACCTCCCTATGCTGCAGGTGCGGCCCTAAAAAGAAAAATAATAAAGGCAGACTGAAATGTTCAGTCTGTGATCTTTATAAGCTCTTATGGGGACACTGATCAGATGTGCCAGGCAGTCTTGCCCATGGGCTCTGTGGCTGGTCGGAGGCTTCCGCGGTTGTCTGACCACGTGAGGTCCATACTGTTTAGTGTTGGGCAGGGGAGGGGTCACCAGGCCGCTCAGTCTCCGGGGCTCAGGCCCTGGAGGAGACACTGAGCTTCTCATTGGCAAAGAGCAGGGGGTCTTGGCCGTGACCCCCAGCCCCTAGTAGCAATTGCGCAGTTCTCCCCCCAACTCCATGTGAGTCTGAGCAAGATGTGGGAGGTGCAATGGGGGATGGGATGGGGTGGTGACCTCCAGCCCCTTCTAGGAACTGGGGCTCTCCTTGCCCCCAAGATGACCCCACAGGCAGAGTGGGTACCCCAAGGGCACTCAGGTTCAGCAGCTCTCACCCTTTGCCACCGTCCTGCTCGTAGGAGAGGAGTGGCTCCCGTCTCGGGGCGCCTGGCCTCTGGGAGAGAGGAAGACAGCGTTACTCAAGCACTCTTCCGGCCCCGTGTGGTTTTGAGCAGTTACACCTCTTCCTGTCTCTCCCTGGGGTGCGCTGTGGCTGCCGGGGCTGCTGCTGGCTTTGGCCCCATAAAGGGCGGTAGTTTTTGTGCCTTGTGACGGCAGGGCATTGGTAGGAAGACTTGCCAGGGTTCGAGAAGCCACATGCAAAGTAACATCCGCTGGAGCAGCCGGAGCTTGGGTCCTGGCCCTGAGCCCTGGGGCTTTTGGGAGGATCCCCCAGTGACCCTCACATGCGGGCACTGGGAGCCCCTCCTCCCTGGTCCCTCAGTGGGTTCACAGCATCTGCCATCTGCCTGGCACTGCTCTGGGACACGTCAGGGAGCAGAAGAGGCTCAGCCCTCTTCCCCGATGGAGCCAGCATCGCCTTATCGCAGGGGAAATGGGGGGCACAGGGGACAAGTTAGGAACAGCCCATCCTTGGTGTCTCGGTGGTGACCTCGAGGATGGCCTCCAGGGGCCCTGCATCCTGGCCCTCACGCCTTCCATTGTAAGGCTTTGACCTGTAGCCTCAGTCATAACAAGTACCGCAGCTGCTCTCTCTCCATCCCTCGCTCTGGGGGAAGCCAACTGCCTGAGCCTTGGGAGGTCCAAGGGGTCCAGAACTGAGGCCCCCTGCCCACCGCCTCGTGCAGGAGACGTCTAAGAAGAGGAGTCTTCGAGGGGACTGTAGCCTCCGGACAGACCCTGAGCCTGGACCACACAGCCAAGTCGGTCCCTGGCTCCTGACTCCGGAACCGTGTGGGAAATGTTTCTTGTTGTAAGCGGCCAACCCTTGCCAGGTGGCCGTAGATAACGCCCACGGTGTTCTCTTTCTTAAGACCTCAGCGATCTAGGGCCGAGGCTTCTGGAACCTTTGAGCTTCCAGGATGATCCAGAATTAGGATGCAGCCCCAGAAGGCCCCTCACCCCATGACACCAAGTCATGCCTGTGTATGGCTGGTGACATCTGCAAGCAATGAGCCCTTTCCTGGGAAAGTGGGAAAAAACATGAAGCCTTCTGAGAGGAAGGAAGGAGGCAATGAGGGAAGATCAGGTTGTAGCAAGTCTGGGGACCCTGAAGGTGATTTTCTGGAAGATGGGACCCTTGCCTGGGGTGAGGCCGCCTCTGGGACTTAACTGCCTCTGGCACGTGGTGAGGACATCCAGGAAGGAGCTGTGATCAGGAACTTTCCTAGAAGCACCCCAGGCCCTGGGGAGCACCTCCCAGGCAGATCCCAGCCTCAGGCCCCCCCCCACCCCCCCAACCCGTTAGCACATCGGCTTCTCCCAACTCCGTTCCTCTCCCATTTCATAGATGGAGAAACTGACCCTTGGGAAGGTTGGGTGTTGCCCAAGTTCAGACATCAATGAATGGCAGAGTTAGGGCTCAGACCAAGGGCCAGATCTAAACCCCGACTGGGCTCCTCGCCTCCATCCCCAATCCCCGTGGTCTCCCAGGGTCACTCACAGAGAGTGGAAATGTGTCTTCATTCCAGCCCTAGAAGCAGATGGACATTCTGGCAAGATTTCCATATAGAAGCAGTTACCCTCTCCACTGCTTAGCAGACTAACTTCAGATCAAGAAATCATGGGAGGGAGTTCCCGTCATGGCGCAGTGGTTAATGAATCCGACTAGGAACCATGAGGTTGCGGGTTCGGTCCCTGCCCTTGCTCAGTGGGTTAACGATCCAGCGTTGCCGTGAGCTGTGGTGTAGGTTGCAGACACGTTTCGGATCCCAAGTTGCTGTGGCTCTGGCGTAGGCCGGTGGCTACAGCTCCGATTCGACCCCTAGCCTGAGAACCTCCATATGCCGCAGAGCGGCCCAAAGAAATAGCAAAAAGACAAAAAGACAAAAAAAAAGAAAGAAAGAAAGAAATCATGGGAGTTCCCATTATGGTGCAGTGGAAACGAATCCAGCTAAGAACCATGAGGATTCGGGTTGGATCCCTGGCTTTGGTCAGTGGGTTAAGGATCTGGCATTGCTGTGAGCTGTGGTGTAGGTCACAGACACGGCTCAAATCCAGTGTTGCTGTGGCTGTGGTGTAGGCTGGCAGCTGCAGCTCCTATTCAACCCCTAGCCTGGGAACCTCCATATGCTACAGGTTCAGCCCTAAAAAGCAAAAAAAAAAAAAAAAAAAAAAAAAAAAATCCAAAAAATAAAATAGAAATTCAAGGTCGCCCCCAAAAAACAAACAAACGAAAAAACCCTCAATGCCATGAAAAACAATGAAAACATGGTAGGGAGTGGGGTTGCTGCAGGATTAGGAGAGACCGAAGGAAAATAACAGATGTCCTTTATGAAGCTTGAGTGGACTCTGGATTGTTTGGAAGAACGTACCTTTGGAATAACTGGGCACGTTTTAATGTGGGCTGCAGAAGAGGTGGCGTGGAATTAACGGCCTTAGGTATGATTGGGGTATTGCGGTTGTGTAAGACAGAGCTTATTCTCAGGAGACGCTTGTTGCAGTATTGAGGGGTGAAGTGCATGAGATTGCAACCAGCAAATGGTTCAGGAGGAGAGTGGGGGCCGAGCCCATGGGGGAGAGGGAGAAGGGGAGGGGGGCAGCTAGTTCAGAGGAGGCAGACGTAGACCCCCCGGCAAGTAGGACGAAGGGTACACAGGTGTTTGCGGCTATTCTGATTTTTTACACTATTTCCGATGTTTGAAAGTTTTCAAAATAGTGAGTTGGGGAAAGGCAGTGCCCACAGGTGGGGCTTCATGGCCTTTTAGGTCCTCTGTCGCCACTCAGCTCAGGCTTGGAGACAGTTCCCACTTCCTTTCTCTTCGCTCCTGCGAGAAAGTCCCACCGGGCCTTTGTGAGTGTCCCGGGCTTCTGTGTCTCCAGGTATAAACCCTGCGGTTGCACGCACAGACCAGGGGGTGTGCAGCAGACGGGCCCCCCTGGGGAGGGAGGAGCAGCTCTGCCTGCCTCTCTTGCAGGTGCCGGAGCCCAGTGCAGCCTGGGATTCATAGCATCCCCACTGGGAGTCAGCTCCTTGGGGATTGGCTGCTGGGCGGATGCAGTGGCTCCTGATTGGATGGTGGCAGTAGCAGAGCAAGGAGGTGGGCTCTGAGCATGTTGGCTGTGCCCCTGGTCTGTGTCCTGAATGCTAAGCAGGGGCATGGGAAAACCTTACCCACCCTTCTCCCCCCTTGAGGTGGCAGAGGTGCGCCAGCGCCGCAGGAGGAATGAGGCAGAAGCGCTGTTTGTGGTCTGCGGCTCTTTTCTCTTGAAATAGGCATCAGAGCATGGCCAGTGCCCAGCTGTGACTTGGGACAGAGGAGCCGGTTGCTGGCTTCTTAGTTTGACCTTCCAGAGTCCAGGCTGGGGGTGAGGAGTGGGACAGGTGGCCTCCCTGGGGACGTCTCCCTACATGTGGCCAGTGGTAACTGTAGGGGCCACGAGCACCCCTCCCAGACAGAGCAGGCATTGCATCCTCAGAGAAGCCAGCCCTGTTCCCACGGGGCGAGTCCCCAGGCACCAGGGGCTGGGGGGGAGGCACAGCCACGAACACAGCAGACAAAACTCCCTGTGTTCATGGAGCTGGCGTGGGGCATCTTGGGGTCATACATGAGACAGCAGGTGAAAGTTACGGTGTGTTAGAAGGGGACAGGTACCAGAGAAGGGACCGGGGGAGCATCCCAGGGAGCGGGTCTGCAGTGTAAGATGAGTCCAGAGAAGACCCCAGGAGAATGTGACCTTTACGTCAGGAGGCAGAGGCCAGGGGTCCCTCAGGTGGATCCGGGTCGAAGAGCTCAGGTGGAAAGAAGAGCAGGAGCGGATGCTCTGTGTCAGCAGGGCTCACGGGATCCGCATCAGGAGCAGAGAGCCGCGGGCCGGGAATGAGGCCTGAGAGGCCCTGGGTCACGCCCAGCAGGGCCGAGGCCGAGGCTGAAATTTGGACTTTCGCTTTGGATAGAATGAAAACCACTGGAAGATCCGAGCCACCTAACAACGTCACCTGATTTTTGTTCTCGAAGGTTCATTCTGGCTCCCGTAGAGCAGACTGGGGGGTCAAGGTGGAAGCCAGGAGGCCCATCAGAAAGCTGTAGCGGGGGCTGAGAGAGAAAAGTCGGCAGCCCGGGCCGGAGAGGAGGCGGTAGGGTGCCCCCAAGAAGCTCGGAGTTCTGGATGACGATGATGGGGCGTGGGAAGAGCAGGGCTGGGTGGGGGGTGGTCAGGAGCTCGGCGTTGGATGCGTGGACCAGAGATCCAGGTGCCTGCCCCCCATCCTCGTAGAGAGGCCGTGTGGACAGTTGGAACCACACGTCTGAGGCGCAGCGGGGAGATGGGGGCTGGAGACACGGCCGTGGCGGCTGCAGCAGAGTGACCCCCGCAGAGGTCAGAGCCAGAGGGCGGGCGGAACCTCAGGAACTTCATGTGGATGGAAAAGAGACTCAAGACCTGAGCCTGCTCAGAAAGCGGAGCTGGAGACCAGAGAGGGGAGCCGCCGGGAAGGCAGCAGAACGGCGGGCAGCGCGTGGTCTCAGAGCCGGGACATGGCGCAGCCCCGCTGTCCCCCAACCGTGCGACAGGCACCGGCCACCTCCGCAGCAGGGAGGTCACGGCGACCTTGGCAACAGTAGCTTCCTCAGAGGTGCGAGGGCAGAAGGGAGGGGAACCGCAGACAAGGAAGCACAACCTCACAGAGGCAGTTCCTGTGGATGGAGGGAGAGAGACAGGACAGGGGGGGACAGGAAGTGGGTCCAAGGAGCTGAGCTTTATTTTTTAATTTTATTGGGGTACAGTTGACTTACAAAGTTGTATTAATTTTGGATGTACAGCTAACTCAGTCTGTTACACGTGTACATACATACAGTCCTTTTCAGATTCTTTCCCATATGGGTTATGACACAGCATTGAGTAAATGTCCCTGGGCAGCAACGTGGATGGACCTAGAAGTTATCACACTAAGTGAGCTTTTGGGGTTGTGGTTTTTTGGGGTTTTTGTTTTGTTTTGTTTTGTTTTGTTTTGTCTTTTCTACGGCCGCATCTGCAGCATATGGAGGTTCCCAGGCTAGGAGTCAAATCAGAGCTATAGCTACCGGCCTACACCACAGCTACAGCAACATGGGATCCAAGCCGCATCTGTGACCTACACCACAGCTCACAGCAACTCCAGATCCCCAACACACTGCGCGAGGCCAGGGATCGAACCCGCAACTTCATGATTCTTAGTAGGATTCATTAACCACTGAGCCACAACGGGAACTCCTTTTTGGGTTTTTTGTTTGTTTGTTTGTTTGTTTTTGCTTTGTAGGGCTGCACCTGTGGCATATGGACGTTCCCAGGCCAGGGGTCGAATTAGCTGTAGCTGCCGGCCTACACCACAACCATAGCAATGCCAGATCCGAGCCGTGTCTGTGACCTACACCACAGTTCATGGCAATGCCAGATCCTCAACCCACTGAGCGAGGCCAGGGATCGAACCCGCAACCTCATAGTTCCTAGTTAGATTCGTTCCTGCTGCACCACGATGGGAACTCCTGTTTTTGAAGACGGGATAAGTAATAGTTGATGGTGTGTAGGTGCAGCTGCTCCATAAAGAAGGAAGGATGGGGAGTTCCCACTGTGGCTCAGCAAGTTAAGAACCTGACTAGTATCCATGAGAATACAGATTTGATCCCTGGCCTTGATTAATCGGTTAAGGACCCAGCATTACTCTGAGCCTCTGTGGCAGGACAAAGATGCGGCTCAGATCCTAGTTGCTGCGGCTGTGGTGTAGGCTGGCAGCTGCAGCTCCAATTTGATTCCCAGCCTGGGAACCTCCATATGCCCATGGGTGCAGCCCTAAAAATACAAAAAAGAAGAAGGAAGGATGAGTGGCTGAGGGTCCGGCTGCCAGATGCCCTTGAGTGGGGGCGAGGCAGGGTGTGTGCGCTTGGCAGGCACCGTGGGCATGTCCAGGTCATACAGTAGCAACAGGAGGCAAGCAGAGAGTTCTGAGATGCTGGTGGGTGGGTCGTGCTGCTTCTGTTTTCCTGGTGAAATAGGAAGCGATCAATCAGGAGCTGTGGGCAGCAAGGGAGAGGAGGTATTGGCAATTTCAGGAGAGGGGCACTGGCACGGGTCATCTCAGAGAGTGCCGGGAGAATGGCCTAGGCCTGGGGTCGGCAGGCTTTTCCTGTGAAGGACCCGGTGACAGATAGTTCAGGCTTGGCAGGCCAAACCATCTCTATCGCAATGACCAACCCCACCGTAGTTGTCCAGATGGCACACTTTGTGTTAAAAAAAAAAAAAAAAATGGGCGAGGAGGTAAAACTTCCAATAAAACCTTATTTACAGAAAGAGGCGGCAAGCCAGTTTTGGCACGCTGGCTGGAGTTTGCCAATTCCTAGGCCAGGAGTTCAGCTTTCTCGGACAAGGGTCCCAAGTATGTTCCCTGGACCAACAGCGTAAGCCGCACCTGGGGACTCGTTAGAAATGCAGATTTGGAGTTCCCGTCATGGCTCAGCAGTCAGTGAATCTGACTAGGATCCATGAGGACGAAGGTTCGATCCCCAACCTTGCTCAGTGGGTTAAGGATCCGGTGTTGCCCTGAGCTGTGGTGTAGGTCACAGACGCTGCTCGGATCCTGCGTTGCTGTGGCTGTGGTGTAGGCCAGCAGCTACAGCTGCGATTTGACCTCTAGTCTGGGAACCTCCATATGCTGAAGGCTCAGCCCTAAAAAAAGCAAAAAAAGAGAAAAAAAGAAATGCAAATCCTTGGGCCCCACCCTAATCCTCGGAATCCGAGACTCCCAGTCCCCACACTGTTTCAAATACAAATTCATTCTGTGATTCTGGAATTCTGGAAGTTAAAACACCCCAAAGTGCCCGAGCTGGGGGTTGAGGTGTCTCTGCGTAGCAGCTGAACCCAGGGAAAGCCAGAGAGGAGAGGGCCAGGTGTGGGGCGGACGCACCCTGGTTATGGGCACAGGTGTCTGGACCTGTTGTGCTCCCCCTCCCCTTAGGCTACATGAGGATGGTCTGTGCCCTGCCTTCCCCTGGGCCTCAGGACCAGCATTTGGACCAGCCCTGGGGATGCCTGCTCCCAGCGTGCAGGGCCTAGCACGCGTGTGCCATCAGCTCCGCGGTGGTGGTTTCCCGCCCATGCCCCTCGCTCACCCCAGCGTGCCTGCCTCGGGGCGCAGGCTCTGCAGGGTCATACAGGCAACTGCACACAGGGGGCTACTCACAGGGTATGAGTCCCAGGAGCTGGGGTCGTGGAGCATCTGTCCAGCTGCCTTCCTTACAGCTAAGCGGGGCGTTCCCGTTGTGGCTCAGTGGGTTAAGAACACAACTAGTGTCCAAGAGGATGCAGGTTCAATCCCTGGCCTTGCTCAGTGGGTTAAAGGATCCAGCGTTGCTGTAGCTGTGGTGTAGGCCGGCAGCTGTAGCTCCGATTTGACCCCTAGCCCGGGAACTTCCATATGCTGCAGGTGTGGCCCTAAGAAGCAAAAAAAAAAAAAAAAAAAGCTGAGCCGTGGCATCAGCTGGCCGCAGCAAGCCGGAGTCAAGGGTCAGGGAAGGTGAGGCATCCAGGATGACCCTGGATGGCCATAGCAGCACTCCCTGGGTTGGGGAAGACGTCCAGACTCCCAGGTCCACAGATCTGCTCTGGTGCCATCGTTTCTGCCTAGTTTGGGCCATGGGAGCGTGCGCCCAGAACCTCAGAAAAGTGGGGGGGGGGCAGCATGGGAGTGTGTGAGAGGGAGGAGTGGGAGCCATTCACAGTTTGGGCCTGATCATCAGCCTATCCGAGCCCCCGTGGGGTCTGTCCTTCCATCCATCCGTCTGTCTGGTGAGGGACATACAGATGCCTAAGGAACCGGCCGTCAGGGTCCCTGGCCACACCCGACTAGACTTTTTTAACCGCCTTCCCTCCACCCCTTTGCTTCCCTCCAGAACCTTCCCTCCGTGAAGAAGAGAGCAGGTCGGGACGAGTGAGGCTGGCCCCATGTACCCGGAATCGACCACGGGCTCCCCGGCTCGGCTCTCCCTGCGGCAGACGGGCTCCCCCGGCATGATCTACAGGTGACCCCCGCACCCCCCGACCCGGCCCCTCCCTGGGTGGGACCGAGTGAGCCCCCAGGGCCGTGAGGTGCATGTAGGCCAGTGTTTGCTCCAAGGAAAGGACCAGAGGCTTTTAACCAACATGGGGAAAGAGGAAAACAAGTTTTTTCTGGGCGGCATGTAGCCAGGACCAGAGCCCCCCACCTTGTCCCTGAGTCTTCTGAAATACTCCGTGGGAGGATACAGAGGCCAGGAGTGAGCAGAGCCCTTCCCAGCTTCCGTTTATCTCCTCTTACACATCACAGCGCCCTGTGGTCCCACCAGCATGCACACGCGCGCGCGGGCCCACACACACACACACACACACACACACACCCACACCCAGAGTGAGGCTCAAAGCCTAACAGGCTCTTGCAGAGCCTGGGGGATGGGCGTGGCGGTCGGTGCTTACTGGACCCCCTCAATCTTCTCCTTGTGGAGCCCACCTCCAAACCCAGCTCTGGGCCTTTCTGTTTGGAAAACAGCCCAGATCGAACCACAGGGAAGGTGTGTGGGGCGCTGGTTCAGAGCTGCTGGCTCGGTGGCCGGGGCGCGGAAACCGATGGCGTCGTTGTCACGGAAGACCCACCCCCCCAGGGACCTGCCAGTCCTAGAGCAACTGGACCTCCCGGGGATGGCCAGGGCCTGAGCCGGAGCGAGTGTCCATGGAAACTGGGGGGATGGGATGAGAACCCTCCTTCATCAAGGTCTTAAAACTCCCCCATGGTCCTTTGCGCTTGCTGGTGTGTGGGGTGACCGGCATGTCTCGGCTGGAGGGTTTTCAGCCTTTGGTCTAAAGCATGTTTCGTTAAAACCCAGACAGTCAGGGTCCCGGTGGGTCACCTCTGCCTTTGCTGCCCCACCCGCCTGGTATGGACCCCCAGGGCCAAACAGACGGGCCCTGCCTCCCCATGCCACTGGGTGGCGCTGCCGCCGAGCGTGTGGTACCCAGGCGCATCTCCGACATCCTCTGAGCAGAGCGGGGGTGGGGCCAGGGCTGCGAAGACGCTGGCGCCTCCGGAGGGCGGGCACCTCCCTGTGTGGTTAATGCCAATTGTGGCTTCTCTCTCTTCTCTCCCTGCCTCCTCCTTCTCTCTCCTCCATTGCTGTCCGCAGTACTCGGTATGGGAGCCCCAAAAGACAGCTCCAGTTTTACAGGTAACAAGCCCTCTGTTTTCCCTACACCCTGCGAGCAGGGGAGCGGGTGGGAGCCGTGCTAGCGATTTCTCAGAAGTGAAAAGCACCCCCCGCCACCACCTCCACCAAGATCCAGGCTCTGGCTTTCTCTCAGCATCGCCACGAGAATACGTGACGTTGCATCCATGGAGGGGGCTCATGGTCTAGAATTTGCTTGGATTTGAGCTTGGCTCTCACCCGATCTTTAAAACCTCACTGCTCAGGCAGCAGGTCAAGCCCTTTCCTGTTGTCCCAGGTTTGGTGCTTCTTAGGTGGACAGAGGGAAGGACACGCCCAGCCCAGCCCTCTCCCCCTATCCTTGAACTTGAGCCATGTGCAGTCTATGGGGCTCTCTAGGCTGCATGGCTCTTATGAGACCTGGGTCACGGTGGGGACAGACTCCCTGGTGTCTTTCTGATGCGTCTCCCTCTTGGCAAATCAGCACACTTGTGTCCGTGGGCGAGAGGCTGTCGCCAGGGGACCCGGCATCAAGAGGCCCAGGCTTGCCGTCCAGCCCGGGGTGCATCCAGCAGCAAAATCCCTCTGGGCGGGTCCCTTCCTCCCTCCCTGCCGCCTCTTTCTAACCTGTAGAGTAGGGGGTGCTCATGAAAATCTCTGACTCTAGGGACTTACTGTGACATTTTCCTCCTGTCACAAACGTCTGGCTTAGAGAACCCACAAGGTGGTTCCACCGGATGGGGGGCTGGGGACTCGGTGTGGCTCTTGGGACAGGCCCAGGTGGGTGTCTGTTGTGCGTCCTAGCCTCCAGCGGTGACAGCCTTGCCGATGCACCAGGGACCTCGCTGTGACAGTGGATGTCCACGTGGTTTTTTTCCTGCCCATGGCCTTGGCCCCTCTGAACGTGACCGTGGGGCCGAGGTGAATGTTGCCCCTGCTTCCAGGCCTCCCATGAGGTCTCAGGCCTGACAGGGAGCTTTAAAGAGACAACTCAGAGTTTTGATTCCGCGGAAATTTTTGCTAGATGAGATCTTGCTTGAAACAGTCAGGTCTGACCTTGGGCTTGCAAATACTTTTATGGGATGAAATGTTTAGCATCAGGTACCGTGCGATGTATGAACCTGTGCGATGTATGAACCTGTGGCATAATGTGCCAGAATGAACCTGTGCCCCCCGTCCAGGATTTGACCAGTGAAACCAAACATGCACTTGAACTGCATCCTCAGAGGTCCTGGCTCACCTCACTCTGGGGAGGAATGGAGGGGTGGGGGACAAGGAGGCAGAAGAATCCCAGGCATAGGCCGGCTGGAAGGGCCTGGCCCGTCGGCAGCCCAGCGAGTCCAGTAGCAGTGAGCATGCTCCGCGTCCCCGGCTGGTCCCTTGGTCCCCCGGCCCCCTGGCCCCAGCCTGCCATCCACCCTCTGGGAACCCTCTGGGTGAGCATCTTATCCCCAGGAGGCCTTCCTGCCCCAGGACAGGCTCTGTCGGAGAACTGGGTCCCCATGTGAAGCCCCCTCTCCGCCCCTCAGCTCCACGGTGGACGCCACGGGCTCTGGCCGTCCTGCCCTTTGGTCCAGGGTGGTTACTTCACACAGATACTCGGGCTTCTCCTGTGGGGCCTCCGAGGATGACCGCTAAGGGGGTGGAGTCTTTGTTCAATATACCAGGAACCACTCCCAGGGGGGCGTCCTCGTCACCCAGGCACCGAGGCGGCTGCTGGACGGTCATTTAAGTCAGCAGGGGGCACCCCTCCCCCAACAGGCCCTGCCCTCCAGCAGCTCACAGGCGGGTAAGAGAGGTAAGACCCTGCCCCTGTCAGCTCTCACAAGGATGCTGCTTAACAAAGAACCCTGGGGCTCGGGGGCAATGACAGTAGCATTTGTTCCTTGCTGGTGTGTCTGTGGGTTGACTGGCGTCAGTTCACCTAGGCTGGGCTCAGCTGGTGTGTCTCTGAGCTGCAGGTAGGGCACAGGTGTTCCCAGCTCCCCATCCTTCCTGACCAGGGGCTACCCCAGACCTCCTTCTTCTCACGGCAAAGGTGCCAGAGGGAGAGCAGAAACACGTGATGTCAGCATTCCCGATGTGGCTCAGCCGGTTAAGAACCCGACTGGTATCCATGAGGATGCGGGTTCCATCCCTGGCCTGGCTCAGTGGGTTAAGGATCTGGCATTGCCGTGAGCTGCAGCGTAGGTCACAGATGTGGTTCAGATCTGGCATTGCTGTGACTGTGGTGTAGGCCGGTGGCTGCAGCTCTGATTTGACCCCTGGCCTGGGAACTTCCTTATGCTACAGGTGCGGCCTGAAAAGGGAAAAAAAAAAAAAAAAACACGTGAAGTCTCCGAAGGCCGATGGTTAGAACCCGCCTCCTACTTCTGCTCGTTTCTTTGGCCAAAGCAAGTCTCATGACCAAGCCCAAGTCGGGGGGACCATACACTCCCCCGACACAGAGTCCTTTCGGGATCGTAACCCGTTTGTTCCCAGTTCCGGTTCCGTGTCGTCTCTCACCCTGACATTGCTTTCTACTCCTGATCTGGGGAACTGACGCCGCCACCCCTCGCAGCCACCCTGCTTGCAGGTTTAGGGGCGATCAGCTCAGCCTCCATCAGAACCCCTGGGCACTGGCACGATTTCTTAGCTGGAAGATGACATCCTGCTGAGACTTTTCAGGGCTCCTAGGATGACAATCATCTGTGGTAATCTATGCAGCCCCACCCAGGGCTCAGCCTCAAACATTTTCCTAACCCCAGGTCGGGACTGCGAGGAAGGGTCTCTTGCCCCTGCCTGGAGAGAGAAACAGTGTGGTGTCCAAATAGGAAATTTCAGGAAGCTTCCAGCCCTTTAGAGGTCCTGGCAGTATGGGATATACAGTCTGGGGCAGGTCCCAGTAGAAGGAAGAGGCTCTTCTGTCTGTGCGCCAAGGGCAGTCTCGCCAGCCCGCAACCCCTTCACTGCGGGTGTGGTCACAGGCTGTGGGACCCCCGGCACCCCCGGTGCCGACAGGCATGTGATGGGCCGAAGCTGCCAGCCTGCATCCCATCCGCAAAGTAAGAAAAGCAGAGCCTGCCCTCCCCAGCTGCGGTTCCCAGGCTCTGGGTCTGAGGCAGGACCCCAGCCGGCGCCCCCTCCCAGCAGGAGGCTGCCTTGCCAGGCTGCACCGCGGAACCGCACTTCCCAGGCTTTTAGGGGCAGAGGCGCGCTCGTGAATAATTCAGCCTCTTTCACGGAGATGCAGACGCCCTAATAGGACTAATGGATTCGCTGCCTCCAAAGCCGACCCTTGTGGGACTTCTCATTCACCAATTGCTTCTGACGTTCTGCAGCGACACTCCCTAATGAAAAAGCGGCTGCACCAGCTCCTTAGATGCCTGGTGAACCCTAATAATCTAGACTGTGTCCCTTTTAACCAGCAGACGCCAGCAAGGGAGGTGAGTGGCCCCTTCAGCTCCAGGAGGCAAGTGGCAGCCGCCTTCTTGGGGGACGGGGCGGGGGGGTGGGGGATGCTGCAAGGGGACGAGCATCCAGGGAACGGAAGTGACAGGGACGGCATTTGGGGATGCGCTTGGCTGATCTGAAATTAGACCCTCGGTGTTTCTGCAAAGCGGAAAACCTCCCAAAGAAAGCCAGCCGTAGGGACCCCCAAGACGATCACCAGAGGAAGAAGGGTGGGCTTCCTGCCGCTTGGGTGTGCTTGCCTCCGGCCCCTGCTGCCTCTCCCCCTCCCCCACCTTGCTGGGTTCCCCGCTAAGATCAGCATTTAAGAGTCCCCCTGAGAATGACAGCAGGAGGCTGGGTGATTGTTTGAAAGATCTGTCTGGAAACACTTGGCCTAAGAGCACGGGGGCTGCTTCTTGGGGCCTTGGTTGGCTGATGGCTCTCGAGCCAAAATAGTTCTGGTTTTACCCTGATGGATGCTGTGCATTTGAGAGCTGCACCCGGAATGCTGCTTCTCTCCGCGCTCCCGCTTTCAGGAACTTCGGCTGGTTCCTCTGGTAGCGAGACACACGTCGCCGTTTCAAAGAGACCTTCCAGTTCCTTCCAGACCCCGCGTGTCTGGTCCTTTGGTGGCTTTCAGTAAACAGAGCTCCGTTCAGAAATTCCAGGTGGGAGGCTCCTGCTGGAGGTCGCGATTCCCACGGACTTAAGGAGGTTAATGTCTTCTTGCATTTTTCCGTGTCACGGTGTTCATTCGCATGAGTCCCCCAGGTCCCCTGAACACAGGAATAGATCTGCACAAGGCAGGCCCCGGCGTGGGGGGACAGCCTGGAGGCACTGTCGCTAGAGATGGCTATTAAGGACAGCTGATTTTTCCTGGGAGCGGGGGCAGGACGGCAAAGAGGAACGAGAGTTGGGGTCACTACGTACTTGAGCCCTGAGAAGCCAGGTGGCCAAGGCAGGAGCCCCGACAGAAGGCGTCTTGCTGGGGCCCCTCATCCACAGACCCAGCCCTGCTCACCTGCGGAGGAAGCGGGCTTATTACTCTGTCCCCTCCCGCTGGGCGGCACTGGTCCCCCCAGAGTCCCTCTCTATGCCTCTTCCGTGGGGTCTTGCCTCCCCTGAGGACCTTAGGAGGAACTTGTCCCACCTCCTCCCCCGCTGTGCTCAGCCCTCCTGGGTGCCAGGTCCTCCCCCTCCGCCCCAGGCCAGGAGCCACCATGCCCGCCCACGGCCCCCTTCTCCTCCCACGAGTCCCCAGGCCTGCGCCTGCCCGGCACCATAGGGACCACAGGCCCCTCCCAAGGCCACTATGATGCAGGGGAGACCCCAGCCCCCAGAAAAAGGTGCCCTCCAAATCCTGACCACACCCATCTACTTAGGAGTGTGTGTCCCTGTGTGGGCTGGGGCGATGGCCAGTGTCCACACTGCATCCTCATCAACCTTTTCTCGTGACGTTGGGCATGTGCACTGCTCCCTCCAGTCACTCAGGCCACGTTCACCTGTGCCCCTGGAGTGGCCCCCTGCCTGCCAACACCGTCTCCCCTCCACTCACACCACTTGTAACAGGTGCCGCACTCCACACCTCATGATCGGCAGCCACCTCCTGCCACTGCCAGGCCAGCCCCTGCCCAGTTGTCCAGGCCAGTCCCGTGCAGCCCGAGGCAGCCTCTGCTCATCCCATGTCACAGACGTGGAGACTGAGGCTCAAGCTCCCTGGGGCACACTGAGTGGGTGACAGACAGGGCTGCCCCTGACCAGAATCTGGGCACTTGGCCACTGTTATCCCAGCCCTGGGGCCGTGGCTCAATTTCCTGAGTTGAACCAGACCAGATTGCTTTTTGCAGGTAATGCCTTGAAAGCTAATGCCTATTGATCTCGGCTGCTAGGAGCGTGCGTGTCTGAGGTGGGTCGGGCTTTCTGGGAAACGCCCCTGCAGCTGCTGCCTGCCCCGCTGGTCCCTCTGAACTCGGACCCCCAGAGCATCCAGGACCGGCCTGCTCTTGCCCTGCGAAGGGCTGGCCGCAGGCCACACAGTCGCCTTTGAAGCAGCTGCTTGATGGGCAGTGGGCAGCGTGCTCTTGGAGGAGACAGGGCAAGGAGCAGGTGCTGGGGCCTGGGGGCTTCCATGGTGCCAATTCCAAGGTCGACCCCCGCCCCCAATCCTGGGGTCCCCTGTGGTCCCCAGAGTGGTTCTCCTAGAAGGTGGGGATTTTCATGCCAGGGGCCTGAGAAACCTTAGTCCAAACCCTTAGGGGGGGGATGCCAGAGGTTCTGGGCGCCCCAGGGCCCCTCCCGGTGGGTCTGAGCTGCAGTGAAGCAAGTCCTGGCCCAGGAGCTCCCCCACACTCACACATGCCCCGGGAGAAGGCAGCCGGGAGAGAGCCTTGGCCTGAGTCCGGAGCCAGACCACCCACCAGGTGCTGTCAGAACACCAGGGAAACACCCAGTTACTGCCCCGGTGCTGAGCCTGCAGCAGTGAAAGTGGATGGAAGCATCCCTGTGCCCGTGACCTGACCTGCAGGGGCACCAAATGCAGCAAAGCCCCTCAGCTGATCCCCCTGCCCTGGAGAAAGGGGGCTACAAAGCATCAGGCAGGAGTGGGGAACGCACCCGAGGGAGGGGCCGCCCAGGCCTGGCACTGTCTCTGCGCTCAAGGCCTCTACGGCTGCCTCAGTTCTGGGTCAGCCTGCCCAGCCCTGCCCTGCCCAGGGATAATCCTGTTCTCTTGGAGCAGAGGTGGGACAGTGCTGGTCCCGCCAATGCCCGTGTCTGGGCTCCAGGGTCCCGCCCTGCAGCTGACCCAGCTGAAAAGGTGTGTCTCCTCTGGGCGACAATGCCGGGGCCACCGTGCAGGCACCTGAGCTGGGCCTGGCCACAGGATTTTTTTTTTTTTTTTCCTTGCTGGCCAAGCCCAGGGCCTGTGCAAGTTCCAGGGCCAAGGAGCTAACCCACGCCACAGTGGTGACATCAGACCCTTAGGCCCCCGAGCCACCAGGGAGCTCCTTGCCTTTCCCTTCTTACGCTCTTTCTTAGGACTTGTCTTGTAGAGACACGTCACGCTTGAAAGCTGCACAAATTTCCACTCTATGGATGGATTGTTATTTATGTCACCGGTTTTCCTAAGGATGGACATTTATGTTTGAGTTTCAGAGAGCGTAATTGTCATTTCAGATGGAATTTAGCAGTGGTTCTTAACATTTCCGCTTTTCCTCCCCCCCTTCACCCCCCCTTAAATGCATCTGCTCAGTGTTTGGATTGATTGCAAAAACTCTCGGATGGTGACATCATTCATTTGAGCATGGAGCCCGAAGAACTGTGCTGGTGCCGTGGCGCTTTCTACAAGCCGAGAATGTGTGTGCAGAGAGCATCTGCCTTGGCAAGGCTGCAGGCGAACGAATAGGGCCTTCCTGGCAGTGCGGTGCCCCCTGGCCGAATCACACTAGCCTTTGCTTCAGCGACAGGTGCCAGATGCGCTTATGCTGCTTCCCGAGGCAGTCTGGTTTTACCCTGGGAACACCTCCAGAGGGCGCCGTGAGGTCGCGTCCTCAGCTCCGGGGGCCCGGCTCTGCATGCGTCCAGCCCTGGTTTCATCCAGAGCACTGTTGAGGTCTCCCACCCTGAACGCGGCTTCACCTGCGCTTGTTCAGGGTCCAGGGCAGAGAAGGGTGGGAGCTCCCCGCCAGGGCAGCTTGGAGGACTGAGAATCTCACGCCGAGAGGTGTTTGTGTCCCGGTGTCCCCAAGCACCGAGACCCCTTGGTGACAGCTCTGGTCCGAGGATGGGTCTCTGCAGCGTCCAGCCTGGGCGCTGGGGGCAGTGGGATGCCCTCTAACCCATCGCCCCTCGGCGTTTCCCGTCCGGACAGCGGCGGCTCCCCGGCCGGGTGGGGCCATGTTGTCCATGACCTACAGCGAGAGTCTGCGGAGCGTGAGCAGCAGGTGTCACTCGGACTGGGCCCTGCACCCCGTCCGCCAGACCGACACGCTGGAGCTGCAGCGGCTGCGGGAGGTGCGGGCGGCCGCCCAGGCCAGGAACATGGAGAGCTTCCTCCGCATGCACGGCCTCTCCCTGGACAGCTGCACTGCCCAGCGCACCGGCATGAAGTACCGGTAAGGGCTGGGCCGGGCTGGGGCAGGAGGTCCGCTGGATGGGCAGGAGGCCGAGGCCGGTGCTGCGAGAGGGGTACAGCCCAGGAAACGGGGTAACGACTTCATTGTCCATTGAGGTAAACGCTTCTGGGTTTAAGAATGCCGACCACGGAGTTCCCGCTGTGGTTCAGTGGGTGAGGGACCCGATGTTGTCTCTGTGAGGATGTGGGTTTAATTGCTGGCCTCGCTCAGTGGGTTAAGGATCTGGCGTTGCCACATGGTGCAACATAGGTCGCAGATGTGATTTGGATCTGGGGGCGCCGTGGCTGTGGTGAACTCCTCAGCTGCAGCTCCCATTCAGCCCCTAGCCCAGGAATTTCCATATGCTTGCAGGTGTGGCTGTAAAAAGAAAAAAAAAAATTTTGAAAAGAATGCAGGAGTTCCCATAGTGGTTCAGTGGAAACGAATCTGATTAGTATCCATGAAGATGCAGGTTCCATCCCTGGCCTCGCTCAGTGGTTAAGGATCCAGTGTTGCCATGAGCTATGGTGTAGGTCGCAGAAATCCCGCGTTGCTGTGGCTGTGGTATAGGTCAGCGGTTACAGCTCTGATTCGACCCCTAGCCTGGGAACCTCCACGTGCTATGGGTTTGGCCCTAAAAAGACCAAAAAAAAAAAAAAAAAAAGAATGCAAACCATATAAGTAAGAATGTGTAAGCAGTCCCCTGGCGGCCTAGCGGGTTAAGGACTCAGCATGTCACTGCTGTGGCTGGGGTTGGATCCCTGGCCTGGAAACTTCTGCATGCTGTGGGTGTGATCCAAAAAAAAAGAATATCCAAGAAAGGAAGACGAGATTCTGCATAGTCCTGTCCTCCAGAGATGAGCTATGTGTGGTGTATTCCCCATGGGAAAAGAGTGGTGTGGTTTCGGAGTTCCCATCGTGGTGCAGTGGTTAACGAATCCGACTAGGAACCGTGAGGTTGCGGGTTCGATCCCTGGCCTTGCCCAGTGGGTTGGGGATCTGGCATTGCCGTGAGCTATGGTGTGGGTCGCAGACGTGGCTCGGATCCCGAGCAACGCTGTGGCTCCTAGCCTGGGAACCTCCATATGCCGCGGGAGCGGCCCTAGAAAAGGCAAAAAGACAAAAAAAAAAAAAAAAAAAAGAGAGTGGTGTGGTTTCTTGAAAAAACTTTGCAGCGGGGATAAACATACTGTTGCTTCTGTCCCCCTGCAGTGTCAGTGGGACGCATTTATTAGTAGGGGGTGACTAAACAAAAATCAGGGGAAATACCTCACTTCATCATCTCCACCCACAGATCCACCCCAGCACCAGAAACCCGTGCCTGGTCCTGGGAGCCAAGATGGACTTAAATCAGGCTGTGCTCGTGGGAAGTGATTTTCAGCAGGTGGTCTCTGAACTGGTTGCTGCCACTGCGCTTGTGACCGCAGTTAGCTAAGGCTGTGGGTGAGGCATCCGCGTGCTCTCGGATGATGGGCTTGTACGGTGAAATTCTCTCGGACACTCAGAAGGACATTCCATTTGTCTTGCTTGTCATCGAAATCAGCGTCTGGGACGGTGCTCCGCAAATGGCCCGCTTTCTCCTCTGAAAGCTGCAGAAAATGGCCCAAGAGCCCCAGAGCCCGCACTGGCGTGGAGGGGTTACATCCATGTGGCTTTATTCCCTGGCCTCCTGGGGACAAGCACTGGCCAGAGCCCGTGGACCAGAAGGGACCATCTCTGCCTGGTCTGGGTGGTTGCCAGATTTAGCAAGTGAAGATACAGAATGGGGAGTTAAATTGGAATTTCAAGTCAACAAGTTTATGCAGTCATCGGGACATACTTATACCAGAAGCTATTTCTTGTTTCGCTCAAGTTCAGGTTTAAGTGGATGCCCTGTATGTGGGTTGGCTTCGTCTAAGGCAGGCCCCGGGGGTTATGTGGCTGTTCTCTGGAGAAGAGAGCAGAGACCAGCACTGCTGCTGTCACAATTTCTCCTGCAGACAGGAGTGTCTGCCTTGGGGGTCCTTGCTTGAGCATGTGGTTGGCTTGTAAAGATACAAAGCACTTCTACCCGGAGTCCATTAGATGGCAGAATTCCGAAGGCTTTGTGTTTGGCCTCCCCCCAGGACCTCCTAATTCTGATGGAAATTTCTCACGAGGGAGCTGAGGAGGCTGCTTGCTTTTCTGGTTCTGGCCAGTCCCAGATACTTCTCATTAATTCAGCCAGTGTTCGGTGAAGATATGCTTGGCTCCAAGCAGCAGGCGTGTCAGAGGTCGCGTGGGTCAGACGGACAGGGTCCCCACCCTCTGGGACGTTACAGCCTCGTGGGGGGGCAGCAAAGAAAAAGCACGTGAACGCCTAATTAAGTGTGGGAGGCCAGGACCGCAGAGCCTCCCACCATCTGAAAGGAGGGCCGTCTGCAGGTGTCAGAAGGAACCTTCCAGTCCAAGGAGACAGGGGCCGGTTTGAGGAGAGAAGCCTGGGGGGGGCGGGGGGGCTGGACCAGAGCAAGGAAGACAAGAGCTGTGGGGGATGAGGCGGGGGCCTGACCTGTCCCCCCGCCCTGGCAGACCCCAGCGCCCTCAGGTGTGGGTACCATTTGTGATGGAGGGGGGTCCGCTGGGGCGCGTTCTGTCCCCGCCGCCCCTAATTTCATGTCCACCCAGAACCTTAGAATGGGGTGCTGTTTGCAGATAGGGTCTGGACAGATGTTAAGGTGCAGTCACCCTGGGGTAGGTGGGCCCTAAATGCAGTGATTGGCGGCCTCCTAAGAAGGCCTGGGGAGGAGCCCCTTAGACGGTGGAGCAGAAACTGGAGGGATGGGGCCACAAGCCAAAGAACCACAGTCCCCAGAAGCCGGAAGAGCCAGGAAGGCTCCCCCCAACCCCCAGAGCCTGCAGAGAGTGCCAGGCCCTGCCAAGACCCCATTTCCTACTTCTGGCCTTGGAGCTGCCAAAGAATCGGATCTGTTGCTTGAAGCCCCCCAGTCCGTAATCCTTTGTTACAGCAGCCCCAGCACACAGACAGAGCTGGGGGGCAGGGGTGGAACGAATAAAGACTGTGCCCCACCTGAAACAGGCTGGACTATGAGGCCCAAACCCCTGGGGAGACCTACTTCCCAAGCCACAGAGTTGACAAGAAAACCACTCAAGCCTTTAGTGTTTGATGGGCCGGAGGCTGTCACCCCCGGGGGTCCTTTCTTTATCTGGCGGATCCCATCTTGCTGCCTCCAGGGGCCTTCGGTTAACTGGGAGGAGAGCCTCTGCACCCGCCAGCAGCCGTTATTAAAGGTCCCAGATAAATGCCTTTCTGTGCCCGCCAGCCGCGGGGCCGGGCTGAAGTTAAACCTGGTCTTCAATATTAATATAAAAGATAATGCTTCTTGATAAGCTGCCCAGTGGAGCAAGGCGACAACCACGCCACCAGCCCGGACGCTTTATCCGCTGAACTGAACCTGCAGCTGGGGAAAGCGTTCTTGTTAACTTCTCTCATTTTTTTTTTAAACTGTCCTCAACTCTTGCTGTTAAAAAAAAAAAAAAAAAAAAAAAAAAAAAGGGAGTTCCCGTCGTGGTGCAGTGGTTAATGAATCCGACTAGGAACCATGAGGTTGTGGGTTTGGTCCCTGCCCTTGCTCAGTGGGTTAACGATCCAGCGTTGCCGTTAGCTGTGGTGTAGGTGGCAGACGTGGCTCAGATCCTGCATTGCTGTGGCTCTGGTGTAGGCCGGTGGCTACAGCTCCAATTAGACCCCTAGCCTGGGAACCTCCATATGCTGCGGGAGCGACCCAAGAAATGGCAAAAAAGACAAAGAAAAAAAAGGCGCTGAATTTTTAACTTGACGCAGTCCCTGTGTCAGCTCCCCCTTCCCGCGTCCACCTGGCTGCGGTAAAGGAGGGTCGGGCGATGTGGCTTAAGACAGGGCAGCAGGGGAATTCCTGTCGTGGCTCAGCAGTTAACAAACTGGACTAGCATCCATGAGGACACAGGTTCGATCCCTGCTCTTGCTGAGTAGGTTAAGGATCCAGCGTTGTCGTGAGCTGTGGTGTAGGTCACAGATGCAGCTTGGATCCTGCGTTGCTGTGGTATAGGCCAGCAGCTATGGTTCTGATTGGACCCCTAGCCTGGGAACCTCCATATGCCACAGGTGCAGCCGGAAAAAGACCAAAAAAAAAGACCGGACAGTAGCTGTGGCCACGGGCCAGCTAGAGGCTGTGCCTGGACTCACACGGTGCCAGCCAGATGCCAGACCTTGTTCAGGCGTGTTCCTGTCTGCTATCCACAGCCCCCAGGAATGGCCCCAAACTCCCCACCGGGCCTGCGAGGCCCCTGCTACGTCTGATTTCAGCTTGTACCCTCTCCATCCCGGCCAGAGTGCTCCTCCCTCCCTCCCTCTGTCCTTCCTTCCTTCCTTCCTTTCCTCCCTCTCCCTCTCTTCTCAGAGTCCTTACACATTCTCTTCCTTGCCCTGTAGGTGCCTCATCTGGATTTTCACAGGGCCAGCTCCTGCCATCACCACACCTTTGCCCGCAGAGATAATCCCCCACCTCTGGGTCTAAATGACACCCAGCGAGTCCCTCTCAAGCCCACTGACCTGTCTCTTCACTGTCCTCACCCTCCCGCTGCCTCTCCTACCTTGTTTTTGCCCCTCTGCTCCCCGCTGAGAAGAGGGCTTTGCTCGCCACCCCGAAAACATGCCGAGCCTCTAAACGTGTTGGCTGGATGGTGTTGCGGGCTCTGGGTCTTTATCCGCTTTCCAGAATATTCCCCCATACAATGCATGTCCTTCCTGCTGCTTCCTTGGCAGCAGGACTGGAAGTTGGGCCTGGCCTGGCGGATGCAGGCCAGACGCAGGAGGCAGGGGGCCCTGGGCAGCAAGCCTGGGTCGTGAGCTCCCAGCAGAGCGTGGGGTCCTGCGCCCCTGCGATTTTGACTCTCGATTGTGGCCCCTTGCCTCGGGGGCCTCTTACAGGAATCATGGGCCGTATTTGATCTGTGCTCAAGTTCATGGAACAGACTATCCAGTCGCTCGTGCATTCACAGGAGGTTGCCTCCAGCTGGGCCAGTCGGGGAAGGCTTCCTGGAAGGGCTGGGGACCCAGGTGTCTTAACGGACAGGTGGGAAGACGGGGCAGGGGGGCGAGGGGTGGGGTCGGGCCTGGTCAGGCATCATCTTGAGACGGACCTGTATCCGCGTCCCTGGGCTCCGTAACGAGCACGCAAACAGTGGTTCTTCTCCTCTCACCGTCTGGAGCCCAGAATCCAGAAGCCAGGGCCGGGCAGGGCCACGCTGCCTCGGAGGCTCTCGGGAAAGGTTCCTCCTTGGCTTGCAGAGGCGTTTCTTCCATCTCTGCCTCTGTCTTCACGTGACCATCTGGCCTCTGCGTGTATCCCTCGGTCTCCAGATCGCCTTCTGTGTACACAAGCCCCCATGGAAGGCAGGGCTCTCACCTTGACCCACGATGACCTCATCTTTACGTGATGGCGTCGACAAAGACCCTGTTTCCAAGTGGGGTCACGTTCACAGGCACCGGGAGTTAGGACTTGAACTTGTCTCGTTGGGGGACAACCCAGAACAGGTCCCAAGGGCTGCGACTCAACTCCTGAGTATGTGCGGACTTCGGTGTGGCTCCCGCCAGTGCCTTTGTGAACCTGGGCCAGTCACCTGGCTTCTCCATGTCCCGGCGTCCCCACCGGATGCAGTTACTCCCTCCCAGAATCGTGGGAGGAGGATAAGGTAGTGACAGTAGGCAAAGCTCCGGGCTTGGCTCCTGGCGGGCGAGAGAGACCTGTCTGGGAATGTCGCGGGCACAGACAGTTGCCCTTGGAGTTGCGGCTCAGGTGCTGTGTGGCCAACAAGCAGACGTGAGGGAGGGAAGGAAGGCAGGAGGGGGTGGCGGCATAAGCCGGTCCCTCTGGAAGAGCTGCCAGGCCGTGGTCCCAGGCTGGGGGAGCCAGCCCGCAGGCGTGGGTCTCTGTGAGTCGGCCCAGGACCATGTGACAGCTGCCAGGGCCTGCATTCGTGCTGGGACCGCTTCTGCTGGCAGCAGCCGCTGTGCTGGGCCCACGCTGGGCCTGGGCCTGGGGACAGCCAGCCAGCCCTCTACAGGTCCCAGCCTTCCCCCGGCCTTCCCTGTGTTTCCAGAGATATCGCAGCCCCATCGGGGCCTAGGAGGAGGTGCAGTGGCCTTCACAGGGTCCAGCAGAGAACAGCCACGTGCAGTCAGCCTGGTCACAGGAGTGGGGGCACACCTGCTAGCAAGGCAGACCCCCAGGCCCCGCCCAGAGCTTTGGGGGACCTGTCCCCAAGAGGCTCCTCTGATCGGGCAAAGACGGGGACCCTGGTTGATTGGTCTGTCCCCCTGGAAAGGCAGGGTCAGCACAGCTCTGTCAAATCCACAGACAGTGCCAGGCAGCCCCCAGGACTACACCCACCTCCACCCCTTAATCTGAAGGTCTGAGAGCAGGAGTCTAAATCTAGCGCTTTTCTAAGAATATCAAGAGTTGTGGAGTTACTACTGTGGCTCAGTGGGTTAAGAACCCGACACACGACATCCTGTCATGGCTCAGCAGTTAGCGAACCCAACTAGCATCCATGAGGACATGAGTTCGATCCCTGACCTCACTCAGTGGGTTAAGGATCCGGCATTGCCGTGAGCTGTGGTGTAGGTCTAAGATGCGGCTCGGATCCCAAGTTGCTGTGGTTGTGGTGTAGGCTGGTGGCTGCAGCTCCATTTGGATTCCTAGCCTGGGAGCCTCCAAATGCTGCAGGTGCGACCCTAAAAGACAAAAAGACCAAAGAAAATAAAAGAACCCAGCATAGGAAGTTCCTGTCATGGCTCAGCAGAAAAGAATCTGACTAGCATCAATGAGGACACAGGTTCAATCCCTGGCCTCGCTCAGTGGGTTAAGGATCTAGCGTTGCTGTGAGCTGTGGTGTAGGTCACAGACACAGCTCAGATCTGGTGTTGCTGTGGCTGTGGCGTAGGCCAGTAACTACAGCTCTGATTTGACCACTAGGCTGGAAACCTCCATATGCCGCAGGTGCGGCCCTAAAATAAAATTTAAAAAAAAAAAAAAAAAAAAAGAACCCGACATAGTCTCCATTAGGATTCGGGTTCAGTCCCTGGGTTTACTCAGTGGATTACGGATCCATCGTTGCCACAGACTTCGGTGTACGTCACAGATGCAGCTCAGATCTGGCAGGGCTGAGGCTGTGGTATAGGCCAGGCTGCAGCTCCAGTTCGACTCCTACCCCAGGAACTTCCACAGATGCAGCCCTAAAAATAAAACAAACACAAAAACAAAAACTACGAGTTGTGACCCCTGTCCGGGGCAAGTGTGAGGTGACAGACTCTGGCCAGCCTTTGAACACCCACCTGCCCCCCTTCTCCGCTTGGCAGTTCCCTGCTGGACCCAGAGACACGTTTGTCCCAGGTCCCAGGCGAGTGCCGAGGCCAAACGTCGATTCCCAAGGTCCCAACATGGTACAGAGGATGGAGTGGGGCTGGGATTCTATCACAGTTAGGGCAGGACTCCTGGGAGAGTGAAGGCTGAACTGCTGCTGTGTCATAGGCATGGGTGCTTCCTGCTGTGGTTCCCAGTCCCCTGTGTCACTGGGGAGGGTGAAGTCGGGGCACTTGGAGGAAGGAAAGGGTGCTGGTGCCAGGAGGAGCCTGCTTCTCTTTGCATGTGCTCTCAGGCGATGCCAAGGGTGACACGGAGGTCAAAGCAGAGAATGGGAAGGGCATCTCCACAGGGAACAGCCAGAGTGAAGGCCCAGAGGCTTTTGAGGTCGTTGACTTTTATTTTTCAGAATTAGCTTTATATGTGATATACCCATTTAAAGCATACGATTTAATGGTTTTAGTATATTCATATATTTAGTATATACTGTATATTGGTGCAAAAAAGCACCAACTTTAGAACATTTCCATCACCCCAAAAAGAAATCTCGTACCCACATTAGGGGCCACCCCCGATTCCCCACTCGCCCAGGCCCTTGGCAAACACCAAGCTACTGTCTCTTTCTGTGGATTTACCTGTTCTGAGCATTTCATAGGAATGGAAGCATATAGGACGTGGCCTTTGGTGACTAGTTTCTTTCTCTTAGCGTAATGTTTTCAAGGATCACCTATGTTGCAGCCTGTATCGGTACCTCATTCCTTGTACGGCTGGTCAACACTCTGTGGCAGGGATGGAGCACCTTTCGTCTGTCTGTTTGGCGGTCGGTGGACGTTTGGATTGCTTCCCCCTAGGGGCTGTTCTGAATAATGCTGCTGAGGACATTTGTGTTCAAGTGTTTGTGTGGGCATAGGTTTTCCGTTCTCTGGGCACATACCTAGGAGGGGAATTGCTGGGTTGGGCCTGAGGCAGATGACATTTTACATGTGGTGATGACGAAGTCTTTGTGGCTCTGCCTTAACTTGGGCTTATTTAAAACAGACCATCTGGCTAAGAGCAACCCCCGAGAAATAGTAGGATGCATATCAGCCCTTGTGGAATCTGATGGTTTGCCAGAGCACAGAGAAATATATGCCATAGAATGAAGTGGGCCTTTCCACGTCCTAAAGGCCAGTGCATAGCACCACACAAAGCTCTTGATTAAAACACAGCTTCCTAGGGAGTTCCCATCGTGGGGCAGCGGAAACGAATCCGACGAGGAACCATGAGGTTGCAGGTTCAATCCTTGGCCTCTCTCAGTGGGTTAAGGATCCGGCGTTGCCGTGAGCTGTGGTATAGGTCACAGATATGGCTTGGATCTGGCATTGCTGTGACTGTAGCGTAGGCTGGTGGCTGCAGCTCTGATGCGACCCCTAGCCTGGGAACCTCCATATGCCACAGGTGTGGCCCTAAAAAGACAAAAACAAAAAAAAACAAAAACAAAAAAAACAAAAGCACAGCTTCCCAGGCCCAGCCACAGAGCTGCTGATTCAGTATGCGTGGTGGGGGCCCAGGAATCTGCATTGGTAGCAAGCTCCTCCAGCATCCCGGTCAGGTGTTGAGCATCCCGGCCCTGGACTATGAGCTCCATGAGCCTGGGGAGGAGCCAAGGGCAGAGTCTTTCCACCTGCACCCTCTTCAGCAGGCCCGTGGGCTTCCTGAGGTCCAGGGCCCATTGTCTCCTAATGCAGGGGTAAGCAGGTGAGGGGCCCAGGGAGCCCCTCCAGTAGGGGGGGGGAGGAACCCCCTACCAAAGAGGCTCAGAGAAGGCCCCAGCCTACCCTGAGCTCAGGGGCCCAGGCCAGCCAGGCCCCGAGGCTTACCTGGGCAGGTAGGAGAGGAGGGCAGAGCTGGCCTTGGGAGGCCTGAGGGGCCCCCACTGGCCTCCACATGTGAGTCTGTAACCTGCCAGGGCCCCCTTAGTAAAGGCACCAGCTCTGCCCTTCCAGACCCTCTGTCGCCAGGTCCAGGTCCCCCCGCCAGGGGGGATGCTTCCTCCTACTGAGTCAGGCCTTAGGAAGGACCAAAGGGGTGCACTCACAGTGGGAGTTGGGGAGAGCTTCGTACAGGGGCCTGTCCTGACTCCGCTGCCAGAAAGCTGCTCCTTTCTGCTGAAGGACCGTGGAAGCTCGCTTCTTGAGGGCCAGACCCCGGTGTGAGGGCCTTGCAGGTGTGATCCGACCGCGCCCTCAGGACCTACACTGGGCACAAGGGCACTGAGGCTCAGCGAGGGGGTCCCTTGCCCGGGGCTGCCCAGCTCAGGGGCAGGGAGGCTGAGAGCAGAGCAAGGCGGTGTCGTTAACTTTTCTGTGGAAAAAGGCAGGGCCGGAGCTGAGAGCCACGCCAGGAACATCTCCAGGCCCTGTGAGAGCGCAGGGTGGACAGCCAGCAGGCCTGGAAGGTTCCTGCGGGACCAAGCAAGGAGGGGCAAGTCCTCTGGCCAGTCCCCTCATTCTATCAATGGAGGCCCGGAGGCCCAGAGAGGGCAGGACCTCTGCCTGGGATCACACAGCAAATGAGCAGCAGAGCGCAAGCAAGACCGCTGACCACCAGCCTCCCATCCAGCGCTCTTTCTCAGCCCCTCCTGCAGGGCCAGAAAGGACCCAAACATCAGCTTTGTCCAGGGCCAGGACATGAGGGTGGCAGGCTCGGGGTCAGAGGGCAAAGCCAGCCCCTCTGGGTTTCAGGAAACACCGTGAGCTTTGTTTGAGGAGAGTCTCATCCTCACGTCCATCCCAATCCCGTGACGGTGAGAAAGGATGATGGGGTAGAGTAGGGGGTTCTTCATCCATCATTCATTCATTCATCATTCATTCATTCATCAGTTCATTCATTCACCCCGGAATTATTTGTTGAGCATCTGCCGTGAGCTAATACTGTGCAGAGCAGTGGAACTTCTTAGGTCTCTGGTCCCTTGACCCCGGGCTTCTTTCCTCGGGTCACCTGTGTCCTTACCACCCAGAGTGGTCCTCTCTCCTCCGGATTTCTGGTGATGTGGCTTCTCCTTGTGCCAAGCCCTGAGGAAAGCCCCGCTTTCCTGGGCCAGACCCACCAGCGGACAGAGCCGGCTGGACCGGCTGCCTGCACGCTCAGCCGTCCACCCGACTGCAGTGCCCGCCTCGTCCCCATCCCGGCTCAGCGGCCGTCACCCTGGAGCCCCGGGGACCAGCCTCCCAGGGATCAGCCAGGGCGTGCGGCAAGTGCAGCCACTCCATTAATAATGAATTGCTGGCGGGTCCTGCCCCTCCCACGCCTCCCCAGGTCACCTCGTTGACTTGGTGGGGGTCCCAATAGCCACGCTGTGCAGAGCCAGGGAGGGATGCCAGGCTCCCTCGGAGAGACTCGGGGAGGCCTGGAGAAGCAGCTGCTCCCCGAACCCCCAGGCTGCCACCCTGGTGGGAGGCGCCCTCCCCCTCCCGCTGCTGCCAGTGTCCTGCTCATTGGTCGCGAGTTCCTGGCAGCCCAGCCCTGCCAGGCACAGCTGGGCTGGGGGCTCAGGCGGGCAGAGCCAGACCAGGGCGGGGCCGAGGAAGGAGCGGCAGAGAAGGGAGGGCACGTTGCCCCCCTCCCCCTCGTTGATTCCCCAGTTCTGTCTGATAAGGTCTTTGCTTGCACGTTTCTGGAAATTTGACTCCCTTCCCTGGAAGACCGCACAGGCTTTTTCTACGCCCGTTGCCTTCGGAAATCTTCATCCTGCTTCATCTTCGGGGATAAAGTCCCGTCCCGGGCAGAGAAGGGCTTCCGGGGGCAGATGACTTCGGAGCCTGGAAGGAGGGGGCACGAGGGCAGGAGCTGAGCGCCAGCGACATGCAAGTGTCCTTCGTGTGCTCGGAGCACGGCCTCAAGGGCCGCAGCCCTGATGAGCGACTGGGCCGGCCAGCGGCCAGCAGCCCCAGCCCAGGCACCCGCGGCCGCTTCCGCGCTGTGGCCATGGTGGCCCGGAGCCTAGGACAGCTGTCAGTGCAGAGCCTCCCGAACCCGGGCGATGCCAGCACGAAGCAGCCCGGGATGAAGTATAGGTAGGCAGGGCGGGGCGGCTGTGTGCGCGGGGCTGCCTTGCCCACCTCCATCTGGGGAGAGCCTGGCAGACCCCTGGGAGAGAAACCCGAGGCTCTAGGTCAGGCCCCCGTTTCCCCCGGTGGCGGGGGGGCAGGGGCTGGTGGTGATGCCTTTTCTCTCCTTCTGCTTGTTTGTTTCCTTTCTGGGGCGGGAAGGGTTCACAAGAGCTGAGCTCCTGGATCTGATGCTGTGTGATGCATTCTCTCCTTGGGGACCCCGGGACACTGGCCATGTGCCCCTTGTTCCCCCTCCCCAGGCACACAGGCTCCAGAGGTGCCATGTAGGTGGGCTGATGTCTTTGCAGCTAAACCCCCATCGCAAACGCCAGCTTGATGGTCAGGGATACAGAGTGAACCATGTGATGGGATTAAGCTTCCCTCCCTGTCCTGAGTCCCACCCAGGCCTGGGTTTCTCTACGGGCAACACCGATGCTCCGATGCTCCGCAGGGCACAGAGCTTCCCACTAATGGCTCAGTGCAGGCTGCTGTGTGTCCTTCTGCTTGGGCTCTGCTCCCATCTGCTGTGGGTATGCGCGTCCACAAAGAGCATGCAAAGTGACAGTGTCGGGGGCAGGGGCCTTCCTGCCCCACCCAGGACCTTGCTCAGATGCCTGGTGGATGCACCCAAGTGGCAAAGGAAGGCTGGTTTTGTACCCAGGGCCCCCGTGGGCAGAGTTGGGGGGGGGGGGGTCTGGCCCTTCTTACTGGTGAGTTTCTCCACCTGGAGCCCTGAGCGCTTCGAGAATGGTGTTCCTGGGGAAAGGGGAAGTTTTACAACAGACCGTCTGCGAGAACAGGTCCCTGGTTCCCAACTCTGCTCTAAGTGACTCAAATCACAGAGCCACCAGTCTTGGGAAAAGCTACAGAAGAGTGGAGACGGTCTGGGTTTCTAGCTGGTGTTGGTACCACCCTGAAAAGTATTGAGAAAAATGGGTCCTGTCCGCTGAGCTGTGTAGCATAAACCTCCCTAAAACTGATGCCCGGAAACTGAACCTCATGTGAAAGACCCGAGGTGTCAGTCCCAGGCCCCCTTGAGACGGATTCTGGAGTAACCGGTCCTGCTGCATCTCTGTGGGTGTCCCTTCCTTCCCTGGGTCCTTGGGGCAAGCTCGGCGTGCTTTAATGGACCTCTGGGGCCCAGAGCCTTCATCCCCATCCTGTAAGTTCAGTGAGCACCATCCAGAGCTGAATTCTCTCTTCTAGAAGCTTTGGTGGTTTACCTCTGTTGTTAGGTGGGAAACCGAAAGCTCGGAGCAAACAGACCTGTTTTTCAGGTTAGATACGTGTTACCCACTAGGACTTTTAAGTCAGTCCTAGGATATCAAAGGAGTCAGTACAGGTGAGACCCTTTCTAAGACTGTAAAACCTCGTATACCTGGGACCTGTGGACACTGACATGATTTCCCTCCTAAATCCTAAGATGTGTTGAAGATTTGACATGCATAGGCATGAGTGCTCAAGACGTGTGTGTGTGTGTGTGTGTGTGTGTGTGTGTGTGTGTCTATTTGTGTGCATCTGTGTATATCTGTGGGTGTCTGTGTGCATCTGTGCCTGTCTGTGTGTGCATCTGTGTGTGTCTGTGTGCATCTGTGCCTGTCTGTGTGTGCATCTGTGTGTGTCTGTGTGTGCACCTGTATGCATGCATGTGCGTGTGTGTGCGTGTGGCACATGCTGGAGGCAAGAAGGACAAGACAGGCAGTAAAGGGCAGTGTTCAGTGGGCCAGAAGGTTTGCAGTCTGAGGAGGTGGGTTCGGATCCCAGTCCCAGCTCTTCCACACTGGGAGACCCCCCCGCCAGTCCTGCCATGTGGCAGAGCCTAGGGAGCTTTGCTTGGCAGTGGTGGGGGGGAGGTGGGTTCATACTCCAGAGGATGCGTAGTCTCATAGCAGCTGAAATGGGAGCCAGCATCCAAACCCAGGATGCTCTTGCTAAGTCGCGGGGGGTGGGGATGCCTGTCTCACGGGGTTGCCCCGAATGACAATTTCAGGGCCACAGCCAGGCTGCACGCAGGTAGGAGCTACAGGGGCCACTCCTGACTCTGACCACCTCCTTAAGAAGCTGGCCCTTCACAGTGGCCCTCAAGGTGAGTGGCCCACATCAGGGTGCCACAATCTTGCTGGAAGGCCCAGGAGGTGCTCAGTGCAGGGGGACGACAAGCCCCGGGAGTAAGGAGAGGGGCCAGCATCCAGTCCTGGTGGTGCGGCCGGGACCTGGGCTTCTCACCCCCAAATATACCCACGGGCCCCCGCTGCCAGCTGCAATCTGATGCTAAAGACCCGGAAGCCCAGACTTATCCTTAGGGACCCTGGCGTCAGGGGCAGGGCAGGCCTGTAAACAGATAATCACCCCGCAGGGTGACAGCAGACCGTCCATCAAACCAGCTCATCAAGGCCACATTGCTTTCCAGCACCTGATCAGCCCTTTGCCCTCCGCCCAGACGGCTGGAGCGAAAGGCCTTGAACAGCTATTTTAAAGGGATTTGTCATCATTGCCCAGGGTCTGAAGTGCGAGTTGAGGGGTGTGGCGTGTCCACCGGCTGCGTGATGGGCGTCGATGTCTTTCCTCCAGCGAAGGTTAGATCCCCGAGTCCCCGTTTTTCCAGACCACAGGAGAGACATGAGGCAGATTAATCAAGACTCACATTATTGGGGCTTGGAGATTTAACCAGCTAGTTTATCACCATGTCCAGCCTTAATTAGGGAGGAAAATCCGTAGGAAACAATTTTTCCTGTGTTGAAAGTTGCAAGTGGCAGCGTGTCGCCGGTCGCCAGCCCCGGTCCACGAGAGCCCCCCTCCCACCACCCCCACGGAGCTGCCGTATCTCTAAAGCTCCTATAGCCTGGAGATACCCTGTCCCTTCTCATTCCTTCTCCCCGGGCCTGGCAGCGGATGGCAGAACTAATACCATCATTTTAACAGGGAAACAACTTGAGCGGGGTAATTGCAGCATCGCGCAGTGTCCTAGTTTTGTGAAATGATTCCTGAGGGCGGTGGGTGGAGTGGCAGCTGAGCCACCAAACACGCTGTGTCCCAGGAAATTCGGAGCCCCGTCTGGTAGGCCAGGGGGCTTCAGCCACAGACACAGGTGGGCTCAGCCTCCTGTCAGGGTCTATGGGTAATGCTTTTCCTTCTTTTTTTTTTTTTTTTTTTTTTTTTGCTTGTTTTCTTTTTAGGGCCGCCCTTGCAGCATATGGAGGTTCCCAGGCTATGGGTCTAATCAGAGCTACAGCTGCCAGCCTATGCCACAGCCACAGCAACACCGGATCTGAGCCACATCTGCGACCTACACCATAGCTCACAGCAACGCCAGATCCTTAGCCCACTGAGCAAGGCTAGGAATCGAACCTGCAACCTCATGGTTCCCGGTCAGATTTGTTTCTGCTGCGCCACGACAGGAACGCCCTTGCATTTATGAAACACAAGCTAATCTGCTCAGCACGCACCATCTATTCAAGCACGATTGAAACTATGTAAGAAAAGTTTGGAAGAATGAGACCACTTGAATTTTCTCCACATTATGTTTTTAAGTAAAAGAAGGTTTCATTTGCCCATGTATTTATTTGTTCAAGTTAAAGTACAGCTGATTTACAATGTGGTGCCAATTTCTGCTGTCCAGCAAAGAGACCCGGTCACACACACACATATGTTCTTTTTCTTGTACCATCTTCTGTCAAGATCTACCCGGAGAGCCTGGACCTAGTTCCCTGTGCTGTGCAGCAGGACCTCGCTGCTTATCCATTCTACATGGAATAGTTTGCATCAACTAACCCCAAACGTACACATCATATTTTTAAATCTCTCATAGCAAGTCTGACGCTAAATCAAGAGCATTCTTTTTCCAGTTTTGTTTTTTTTAGAAACCATTGCCCCATAATACTGTATGTGTTTAAGGTATAATATCATGATTTGATACATGTGTCCATTATAAAATGATCTCCATGGAGTCCCCGTTGGGGCTCAGCAGAAACGAATCTGACTAGCATCCATGAGGACGCGGGTTCAATCCCTGACCTCGCTCGGTGGGTGAAGGATCCGGCGTTGCTGGGAGCTGGGGTGTAGTTCGAACTCGCGGCTCAGATCTGGTGTTGCTGTGGCTGTGGTGGTCCCCTGATTGGACCCCTAGCCTGGGAACCTCCATATGCCATGTGTGCAGCCCTAAAAAAGACCAAAAAAAGTAAAAAGAAGAAAATCATCGCCATGATAACTGTAGTTAATTTAGTAATTTGTCACCTCATAGAGTTACGATGGCACCCTTTCTAGTGTCACAAGCCTCAGTTGCTCTGCTTGGGATGGGCAAAGCCGTGCGGGGCACTGGTGGGTTATTTCACTGACTGCAGAGGAAAATAAACACGGGGAGACTTCTCTCCCCTTTTTAACACGGAAACATTTAAAACCTCTTGGTTTGTCCGTTGTCTTCTCTCATATAAGGGAAAGGCTGCCGTGCCCTGTCCTGTGCTGTGTCTCTTGGAAATGAAACACATGCAGAGCCAGTGTCCTGGGAGCCCGCGCCTCAGGCACACGAGTAATCCTATCCCACCCGCGAGCCCATTCTACAGATGAGCCCCCGAGGCATCAGGCGGGGCTACCTGCCACGCCCATGGGCACACAGCCAGGAGGGCTGAACCCCGGTGTGGGTTCAGTGACTAGCCCCTGCCCAGTCCCTCCTCTCCCTGAAAGAGAAACCAGCGGCTGTTACGTCCTCATTTAGGGAGAAGTCCCAGCACTCCTCGTAGGAACAGTGGGCTGCCGCTGGGCTGGTTTTAGTGGAAAATTTGACAAGAAGCCTGGGCAGTGAGGTTCCTATTGTGGCTCAGAGGAACCCAACGTGGGCTCTGCCAGGTTTGATCCCTGGGCGTGCTCAGGGCATTAAGGATCTGGGCTGTAGGTCGCAGACGTCACTTGGACCCATGTTGCTGTGGCTGTGGTGTAGGCCAGTAGCTGGAGCTCCAGGTTGACCCCTAGCCTGGGAACTTTCGCATGCAACTGGTACAGCGAAAGAAAAGGAAGGAAAGAAGGAAGGAAGGAAGGAAGAAAGAAAGAAGAGAGAGAAAGAAAGAAAGAAAGAGGGAGGGAGGGAAAGAAAAAGAAAGAAAGAGAGAGAGAGAGAGAGAGAGAAAGAAAGAAAGAAAGAAAGAAAGAAAAAAGAAAGAAAGAAGGAAGGAAAGGGAAGGCTGAGCAGTTTAAAACTACCTTAAATTCGGTGACAAAATGTCATCGAACTGTTTACAAGTTGATTATATCTGCGCCTCCGCCCCACCAATGACCACCTGTACTGGGGGGAAGGCCCAGGGGTCTTGTAACCAGGCAAACGGAGGCTGCAGAAGATCAGAGAGGGGCAGCCCCCCAGGGGGCAGGTGGGGTAGGAAAACGGAGGCCACAGCATCTGTAGAAGTTAGAACTGCCCCAGGGGCCCGAGGAGGAGGCTGGGGGTCTGGGGAAGGGGGCCGGGGGTTACCCACTGTGTCACTCACAGCTCTTTGGCCTCCCACTGCCCAGAAGGATACCACCCCCGGGTGGTTCCAGGGCCAGGATGGGGGCAGCGAGGTCTCCCAAGGGAGGTGGGCCCCGTCCTGCCCCTTGTCACCCTCACCAGCGGGGCAACTCCCATAAAGGGCCAAGGGTGGGGGCATGTCACATGGTGGGGGCGTGTTAGAGTCCGCTGCCTGGGCGGAATGTCAGCCCCTCTGGTCCGAGCCAGCCTGTGCAGGATGGACAGGCCAGGATGGTGGGCATCTCAATCCTCAGCAGGGCACTGCCAACCTCCAGGACCTCAGGACAGCCCGTGGCCCTTTACCATGGACCCCCGATGCACCCCGGCTGGCAGGCACCCCAGGGGGCCTGTGACACAGCCCTGGGCGGCCATGCAGCTATAGCTGCTGGGCCTGAGGGTGTCTGGCTGGAGCCCCGCTGAGCAGCCCTGGCTGGGGGGCAGACCTGCTGCGGGCACCAGCACCCCTCGGTGAAGCTCTGCTCACCCTCATTCCCACTGCAGAGGGACAGGGCCGAGGGCCGGGTGGCCCGGGTGACGGGGGACTGACTTCTCCTCCACTCCACAGACAGAAGGAATAACGACGAGCAAAGCCGCCGTCGTGACCCTAGAGATGGGGAAAGAGGCTCCTTTGAAGAGGGCGCCCCCTGGCCAGGCCCCCAAGGCCTGACTCAACCTTGTTTCTGCCCCTGAAACAAGACGGGGTCCGTTTCTTGTGTTCTCTCCGAGGGGGCCCTGGGGGACCTGCCCTGGTCACAGCATGGCCTGACCCAGCCACGTGGCTGTGCCCTGATGTGTGGAGGGACAGTGGGCCCTTAACCCCCAGGGGGGCGAGCAGCAGGCCTCTCTCCAAAGAACCCCCCGTCTTCAGAGCCCCCAGAAGAGGTTGGGTGGGTGGTCTGGGGCGCTGGTCAGTTGTGGGGGTGTCCAGCCCTGGTCCCTGGGAACTCACGCCGTGTCTGTTTTCCAGGAACCTGGGCAAGTCCGGCCTGAGGGTCTCCTGCCTGGGGCTCGGTGAGTGTGGTGGCCCCTGGGTCCAGCGGCACCCAAGGAAGCAGGGGCTGCCGGAAGGCTGAAGGGATCACCCCTGGGGTAGGGGGAGGGAGCTGCACCCAGAGCCAGGATGGAGGGGGGCTCGGTCGCCATGGTAACCAGGAGGCAGTAGGGGAGGGTCCTAGGAGAGGGAGGGGGACAGAGATACAGCCTGAGCAGGGGGGGATGTGTCAGGTACCAGGGCCCCCTGCCCGTGCAGCCCCCTGGCCAGCATCAGAAAGTCACGGGCACCCCCACGTGCCAGCATCTTCTTTCCTCACGTGACAGAGCACATGACACAGTCCCTCACGAAGGGCAGTCGCATTTTGCCCTGTTTCTTCTTTTGCCAGATGTGAGCTTTGTTCCCAGAACACGCTGTCCCTCTGCCTCCACGGTGCGCACGTACATACACACACACACACACACACATACACACACTGCCCAGCAAGCAGGGACGTGGCTGTCAGACCTGAGCATCTCAAGGAGACGGCCCTGGTCTCACCGCCTGTGGCGGTCCCTGGAATAGGAGCTGCCTCAGCTTGAGCCCCAGTGAGCACTTCAAAGCCCTGCGGTCAGCCGCCAGCTCTGGGCACTTGCTGTCCCTTTGGTTCAGTGGCCTCAAGCACAGGAGACTTGCCCTGAGGGCCAGGTGTCACCCACACCAAGCACAGGCTCACTGCAGAGCAGAGCAGTGTGTGACCTGGGGCTGTCCCCCTGCACCCTGTAGCCTGGGGAGATGGGGCTCCCCAGAGCAGCTCTCTGACTTGCACCTGTGTCTCCTTGCAGGAACATGGGTGACCTTCGGAGGCCAGATCACGGACGAGGTAAGGTGGGGGTCCCGTTCTCCCAAATCCTGGGGCGGGCCGCCCACACCCAGGCACAGGGTAAAGTCCATGAAATGCACCAGGTAGTCTGCGCCCAGGGCAGCTGCGTGGCTCCCCGCTTTGTCTCTGCAGGGTGCCCTGGGGCCAACAGAAAGAGGGAGTCCTGGCGGCGGTGCTGACACCTGGGGCGTCCCCAAGCTGCTTAGAGTCGCCAAAACTCAGGTTCCTGATATAACACCCATTCCACAACCCGCAAGGAGAATTCAGGGAGTGCTCCCTTTCAAAACCTAAAGCCCAGTGCAGTTCTGTGCTGCTCCCACAGAGGGCGCCCCTGTAAATTTAACACTTCCATAAAGGGAGCTCCCGTTATGGCTCAGGGGGTTAAGAACCCCACATAGTATCTGTGAGGATGTGGATTCAACCCCTGGCCTCGCTCAGTGGATTAATGATCTGGTGTTGCCGTGAGCCACAGCATAGCTCGAAGATGCAACTTGGATCCAACTTTACTGTGGCTGTGGGATAAGCCAGCCACTGCAGCTCCGATATGCCCCCTAGCCCATATGCTGCAGGTGCAGCCATAAAAAGAAAAAAGAAAAAAAAAAAAAAAAAACCTTTGATAAATATCTGCGGCAGCCAGCACGCACAGTCTACACATTTTGCTGCAAGCTGAGGTCCGAGGAGAGCAACATCTGACCAAGCTCCTAGCTGCGCGTGCCCCCTCGCCATCCTTAATCCGACGTACTCGCTGGGGCTTCTCTCCGCCACAGGATGCAGCATGGCCCGCATCTGTCCTGGGCAGGACACTGACTCCCAGGCTGATGGGCCCCTCTGGGCACCGAGTGAATATCTTGGAAGCGAGAACAGTGGCATTTGCTCAGAGAGCTCCGAATGTCTGCACAAGAAGCTGCCTGCACATCCGCCCTTCGTACCACGAAAAAGGCTGCATTTAAAAATTAATAAGCGAGTTCACGTGAGACATCGTAGCTGTGATTTCGGTTACTTTTCAAAGGAAAAGCTTGGCTCCCCTCAAAATCTGGATGCCCTTCATTTGTGTTCTTGTTCCTCTTTCTTCTAGGACAGTGGCTATGTAGAACTAATTGCCCTCGCTTTGAGGTTCTGGGTCTGCCCTATCTCAGGATTGAGACAGGTGTTTTTTGGGTGGCAGGGAGTCGTTTCGTCTTTAGCCGTAAGACTGGTTCCAAAAGCATTTAAAATAGAAGGGACTGTGTTACTGGGCTGTACGCCTGAAATTGACACAACATTGTAAATCAATTACACTGCAATTTTTTTTTTTTTTTGGTTGGGGGGTGTTGGCTGCACCCATGGCATGTGGAAGTTCCCAGGTCAGGGATCGAACCTGTGCCACAGCTGTAAGCCAAGCCAGAGCAGTGACAACGCCAGATCTTTAACCCAGTGAATCAGCAGGGAACTCCATACTTCCTTTTTTTAAAAAAAGAGAGTCATGAGTGAGTTCCCTGGTGGTACAGCAGGTTAAGGATCCAGCCTTGTCACTGCAGCAGCTTGAGTCACTGCTGTGCCGTGGGTTCACAGGGAATTTTCACATGCCACGGGCACAGCCAAGACAAACAAAAAAAAAAAAGATTCGTGAAAAAGAAAGGTCAGAGCCCCAGAGCCCACGTGGTTCACCCCCAATAGGCTGTGTCTGATTCGCCTGTGTCCCTTTCGATGTGCAAGAATTCTGGGGAGGATGTGACTTCGTTTCCAAATGGCATTAGCTACGCTGCATGTGATGTCCTTGAGGGAAAGACATAGAGAAGTGGCCAGATCGTCACTATCCAATTAGGTGACTTTTTCTCCAGCAGACCCATCGCACCCAAAGAGTATTGATTAATGATCCCGTGGCAGCCACAGCTGGCTCCTGCCTTCTCCATCAGAGACATAGTGACGTGCATGAAGATACTGGAAGTCGTTTCCAGATGACACCAAGCTGGGAGGACAGCGGCTACGATAGAAGACAGATTCAGGCTTCTAAAAAGCCCTGGCAGGCGACGATGATGGAGCCAAGGGACAAGCAGAATTTTCCCATGGAATCCTACAGTTAGTGTCCCAGAAAATCAAGACCTCGAGTCTGAGGAGCCACAGTTCAGATGAAGAATGCCCAGACTGGGTTCTCTAGCTGCCTGGCCTGGGCCAGCAGGGTTGGCACCACAAAGAAGCAAGGACCATCCTGGGCTGCAGAGAAACAAGGGTGCTGCCCAAACCCAGAGCAGCCCCTGGCCCATTGGGCACCCTGGATGAGTGACTCTGCCTAGAACACGTGATCCTGCTAAATTCATGGCCAAAGGCAGGTGTCTAGTGTGGCACGGGCTCCAGAAACAGAGTCCTGTTTTTAGAGTTACCTCCTGTATGCAAGACACTGTGCCCGGACACCAGGGCAACACAGAAACAGGGAATGAGAAATTTATTATGGCAGCGTGTTGTGCCGTGGCAGGACTCTGAAAATGTCCGTTAAGTGATGGCCCCAGGGCCAAATCTGGTCCCTGGCCTGGTTTATCTTTTTTTCTTTCTTCTTAAAAATAAGAAACATAAAATTTGCCATTTTAACCATTTTTCTTGTGGTTCAAATAAGCATAACATGTGGAGTTCGCGTTGTGGCTCAGCGGGTTAAGAACCCATGAGGATGTGGGTTCAATCCCTGGCCTCGCTCAGTGGGTTAAGAATCTGCTGTTGCCGCAAGCTGGGGCATAGGTCGCAGAGGCGTTGCTGTGGCTGTGGTGTAGACTGGCAGCTGCAGCTCTGTTATGACCCCTGGCCTGGGAACTTGCATTTGCCTTGGGTGTGGCCATAAATGAAAAATAAAATAAGCATAACATAAAATGTACCATGTTAACCAATTCTTTCAATATATAGTTCAGTGCCATTAAGTATCTTAACTTAGCTGTGCAACCCTTACCACCACCTATTTCCAGAATTTTCCATCACCCCAAACAGAAACTCTGTACCCATGAAGCAATAACTCCCCAGCCCCTGGCAACCTCTGATCAGTCTCTGTGTCTGTGAATTCTGCAGCCCAGTTTTTGTAAATAAAGCTTTATTGACAGGCAGCCACGCCAGTTCGTTTACATATTGTAAGCGGGCTGAGTTGAATAGTTGCCGCAGAGACCACCTGGCCCACAAAGCAGAAAATATTAACCTTTTAGCCCTTTACAGAAAAGTCCCCTGTCCTGTGGGGTCACAGCAGCATCTGTAAATCTCAGTGGGGCTGTCGTCCCACAGAGGGAGGCCCCGTGGGCTGGGCTGGGCTGGGACACAGGAAGCAGACGGTGTTGGTAAACCTCAGGTCACATGGCCAAGTAGCAGCACTGCCCTGGACAGACTCAGATTTCCAAACTCAAGTTCAGCGCCCTTTCTGTGACCTGGCACAGCTGTTCAGGTAGAAAACTCCCCCTCAGGGCACGTGTTCCAAGCAGCTTGGGCCATAAAAATTTAATAAGAATAGTGGCTAAGGACTCCACATTTATTATGGCCCTCAATCCTCCATCCGCCCTGGGAGCGAGGTGTTCTTATCCCATTCCGAGGACGCAGAGCCTGGGGGCTGAGCAGGTGCCGAGGTCACACCTGGAGAGTAATGGCCAGAGGATTTTAGTAGAGAGGGAAGTGGCCCTGACTTAGGTCTTAAAAGCCTCTGTCTGGCTGCTGCCATTTGTGGGGAGGGCGGGGACACTTGTCAGATTGTTACATGTGCCCATATACCCTGGAGATCTGTTTAAAATGCAGATTCCGATGTGGCAGGTCTGGGGCGGAACCTGGGCTTCTGCATTTCTGATGCTGCTGTTGCTGATGCATGGATGGCCCTTTGCCTGGGGTGGGGAGGGACACGAACAGAAGCAAAGAGAGTTAGGGGGCTACCCTAAAAACCTCTCCGGAGGGACGCTGCAGCTGGGACCAGGTGGGACCAGGTGGGCAGGAGCGGTCAGGTACCGAATCTGTTTGCAGGGGGAGCTGACAGGATCGGCCGGAGGTTCGATGGTGGATTGAGAGAAAGATGAGTACAGGATGCCCAGGTGTTTGACCTGAGCACGGGATGGGCAAGACCACAGGTACAGCTGCTGCTCCTCAGCACACACCAGCCCCACTGCCTGCAGCGCCCCCTCCGCAAGCCTCCTCCCCTGCCTGCCAGACAAACTCCTAACCACCCTTCAAAACCCAGCCCTGTAAATTCGGAAACACGCTATAACATGGATGAAGCTTGAGGAGGGAGCTGGGGGAGGGAGAACGGGGAGTGAGTGTTTGATGAGGACAGAATTTCAGTTTGGGAAGATGACAGAGATCTGGAAATGGACAGTGGTGATGGTTGTACAGTGGGGGAAATGGATTTAATACCATTGAACTGTACACTAAAAATGGTTAAAATGGTAAACTTTTTCGTTGTATATATTTTACTGCAATTTTTAATTTTTTTTTTAAAAAAAGGAACAGATGAGATCTCCATGAACTGATGTGCACTGATTTCCAGGATGTATTTTAAGTGAAAAAAGCAAAGTGCAGAGGAATACCTGTAGGGGAACCCTCCCTGTGAGCTTGATGGAACCAAAAGAAAACACGCTGTGTGTCTGAAATATGCAAATAAAAGCCCTGAGCCACCTGGCTCAGCACCCTCCCCAGGGGACACCGTGCACGTCTAACCAGCTGTGTAACCTTCAGCACACGGTGCTCTCTTGGCAGAACCGGGGCAGCCGGTGGGGGGGACACATACAGGAGAAGTCAAGACGGAGACCAGGATCTGCTGGGAGGGAGGGTCGCCTCCTGTGCCTGGAGTCGGAAGACTGAGGAGCCCAGAGCAACTGGGGAGCATGCGCGTGGATGCATTAGATACATTGTTATGCTTGAGCCACCGAAGGGAGGAGCGAGCCAGTCCTCCCGGCAGATGGATCCAAAAAACTCCTCCACCAATGGCCTTCGAAGCCAGGAACTTTCCTACTCGGATGACAGCAGCTGACTGATAGGGGTCAGCATTGACATGCTCAGTATCTAAAAGCTTTGGGGTTCATTGCCAACATGTGAAAATCAGATTTTACCCCCCTCCCCAATATCCTGGATTTCTGGCTCCTCTTGAAATTCAAGGGATTTGTTTGTAGCCAGCCACCTTCCGCAGGTGGTGTTTGTGCCCGCGCCACCCACCAATCCCCATGGGGCACTAGCCTCCTTCTCCACACCCGCCTGGCCAGTGGAGTTTCTGTGTTAGGTTTGGAGGCAGCTCTGAGAAGCTGCTCCTGCCTGGCTCCTTCCTGCGGTTTTTGAGGGTTGAGTATTATTCACTGTGCCCTGGGCTGGCCTGGGCGGCAGGCTTGGTGCTCTGAGCTGAGCTGCTGGAATTGGCTGGTGGGGAAGTTTGCATCTGCGATGCTCGGAGGGACACCTGCGCTATGTGGAGGGCCAGCAGGGTTCGGGGGCTGCTTCTCCGCTGCATCTTGGAGGGGGCTGTCCCTTGCAGGCAGGCTTCGTCACCGTGTCATCAAACCCCGTCTTCAAGGCACTGGAGGAGCTCGGGCCAAGGCCAGGGGGCTCCTGAGGCCAACAGTCTCTCCATCTGCAAATGATAATCATACCACCCTCAGGCGGCTGCCGGGAAGACTTCAGTGGATACGGTGTCCCAGGCGCATTCCAGCCCAGGCTTTCAGAATGTGTTTATTCTGCCAAGATTTACTGCACTCCTGCTGCGGCTCTGCTAGTTTCCCAGCGCGGCTGCAGCAAAGTCCCACACACGGAGTGGATTAAAACAGCAGAAGTTTATGCTCTCACGGTTCCGAGGCCAGAAGTCCAAGATCAAGGTGCAGAGCCTCGCTGGCACCAGAGCCCTGGAGAGGCGTCCGTTCCAGTCCTGTCTCCCGGCTCTGCCGGTGGCTGGCCCCGTTCGACGTTCCCTGGACTGTAGGCTCTTTACCCGAATCCCTGCCTCCGTCTTCACATGGCCCCTTCCCTGTGTGTCAACCACTCGTATTGGGTGTAGGACTCACCCTAATGCAGGTTGACCCCATCTTACCTAATTACAGAACCAGCACCCTGCATCTCAGGACCAAGTAAAGTGTAGGTTCTGCTTCCTCGATGCAGAAAGAATTCAGGGAGACGCGGAGCAACCAGGAAAGGAAAGCGTTTCTTCACATAGGATGCTCGTGAGCAACACAAGCAGGCGGGGAGGGAGTACCCCACCCTGAGAACGTGGGGGGGCTACAGTTTTATAACCAAAGAATGGGGAGGGAGAGAAAACCACCTTATTCTTCATTCTTCTCTTTGTTTTTTTTAAGGGCCCAGCATATGGCAGTTCCCAGGCTAGGGGTCAAATTGGAGCTCCAGCTGCCGGCCTATACACCACAGTCACAGCGACACAAGATCCGAGCCCCGTTTGCAACCTCCACCACAGCTCGCGGCCACGCTGGATCCTCAACCCACGGAGCGAGGCCAGGGATCGAACCCGCGTCCTCATGGATACTAGTTGGGTTCATTTCTACTGAACCACAAGGGGAACTCCCTCATTCTTGAGTAGACATCAAGCTTCCACCATCAGCCCCTGCTCCACGTCAGGCAGGGAGTTTTCTTGGCCCTACGAAGTCAGACTGGGACTGTCATGGCGCAAAGGAAATGAGCAAAAAGGCGGTGATATATATTAAATATGATCAGTCATCTCAGTTTCAGTTTAATGTCACCCTCCCCTATATTTTTGTTTTTAGTGTGCTCAGAGAAGCATCTAGGAATCATTAACCTACCAATTTAGGGACAGGACGTGGGTCTCATTCCACCATAATGCTTGATTATTTGGGGGCATGTCTCATGCTTCTGTTGTGTGGTTTTATGATAAGCAAGCCTGCTTCCCGCTGCCCTGAGGGATCATTAACTTACAGGGTCTCCCATACTTTTTTCCTGTTTACAATCCCCTAGAGGGATAACCTATTTAATCACCTACTTTGTCTCACTACTCTGTCCCCATCAATTGCATCTGCCCCCAAAAAACCAAAACAAACAACAAAAAAACCATTGCTAGGAGTTCCCTGGTGGTCCCGCAGGTTAAGGATCTGGCAGCGTCCCTGCTGTGGTGTGGGTTCAATCCCTGGCCCTGGAGCATCTACATGCCATGGGTGTGGCCAAAAAACAATTTTTAAAAAATCGCCAAATAAATTCACATTCTGAGATTCTGGGGGACTTGATTCAACCTAGTACAGACACTCAGCCCCATGATGACCCAACAGGTGGGGTCCCTGCTCACAAGAAATTCACGATCCAGAGGCTCTTCCTTCACGCATTCTTCTTTCTTCTCTCGGGTCTGTGACTGAGCTGCTTGTGGGCCGGCCCTCTGGCAGGAGAGGACTCGGGGTGTCCGAGGACGGGGACGGGGCCCTCGAAGGGCCTCCCCATGCCTCCAGGTTGTGCTCCGGAGCCCCCGCACCGCACCCCCCACCCCCAGGCCTGGCCAGACAGTGCCACCTGCAAGCAGCCCTGGTTGTCTCATTCCAGATGGCAGAGCAGCTAATGACCTTGGCCTACGACAACGGCATCAACCTCTTCGATACTGCAGAGGTCTACGCTGCGGGCAAGTACGTGCCTTCTTTTGTGGCACGGGAGGCGGGGGTGGGGAGAAAGTGGTGCAGGTCCCGGCTTTCCCGGGAAGAGCCCCCGGGGGCCCCGTTCCCAAGAGGGTTTGTGCCTCCCACTCCGCCTGCTTCTCTGAACTCTAAATGCTGGAGGAGGGTTGTTTTCCCAGAGTCACAAAGTCCTTGGATCCTGGTCACTTGTCCGAGCAGCGAGATGACCACGGTCCCACCGGTGCCAAAGATGCCAAGCTGGGCAGGAGCCCTGATTAAGCTGCAGTCCAGGCTCTCCTGCCGCGCCCGCCACCTGCAGCCAGCCCCGCACGTGTGACATTTTCACATCTTAATGGCACCATTCGGGCTTCAGGAAAGGCAGGGCCTCTCAGCGGCTGGGGAGACGGGGTCTGCCGAGCCGAGCCGAGCGCTGTAGGAAGCACTTCCCATCTTGGCAGTGAACTTTCCTTCTCAATTATGTAAAAGCCCTCTTCAGCCAAGGCTGCTGGCTTGGGTTTTAAAGGCTGGCTGTAATCAAATCATCCACTCCCTTGCATCGGGTTTCCAAAAGTCAGCTTTTGTTTGTGAAATCATTTGTTGGCTCGCTCTTCATCCTCCCTCCGGCCCCCTCCTGCCTGGAGTGAGCCAAGTTCCCATCAGCAGGCTGCTCACCCTGGCCCGCTGCGCATCGTGGCCACGGGGCCAGCACCTGCCTCGCAGACGCTGGGTTGTTACCTGCAGCCCGCGATAGGGCCCAGAGCACCGAGAATCGGGACCCCAGCCGGGCCTCCGCTCAAGTCCTGGCTCAGGGTCTGAGGATCCGACAGCCCCAGGGGCCTCTGGTGGGACCCTCGGGTCTCCCCCAGCCCCCATCAGCAGCCCTCTGTCCCTCCCAGTGCCACAGCGCCCCTCCCCACCTCTTTAAACTGGCAGCTGCTTTCCATCAGAGTGAAACACTTTCCAAACAGATGAGCTAAGCCAATGGGTCAGAGGTGGAAAAGCCCGCTACAGATGCCAAGCCCAGAGGCGCCCCCCATCCCGAGTACCCCGGCCTGTTCCCTGGCCTTGCGCCTGCCTCGGTTTTGCTGCCCACGAGAGCATGCAGGAGGCCGCCCCACGAAGCCTCCTCCAGCTCCAGATGGCCCAGCCCCTGTGACCGGTCCTGGCGCACCCCACTGCCCCCATCAAGGCCGCCAGGCTCTGTGCCCCGTCCTCTCTTCCCCCAGCTTAACCGGACCCCAGGGCTGGCATGCCAGGGCCCTCTTGCTAACCAGAGTGCCAAGCACAAATCTTACCGAGTCCCCTTGCTCGTGCGGATGCTAATTTTGGCCCTTCCCAGAAGGCTGTGGGATATCTGTGCCCCTGCGGGACAAATGCCAGCCTTACCAAATTCACGGCCATGAGACTTCACAGCCAAAAGCAACAGGCTTTGGTGAAGTCACTGTCCACAGCTCCTGTAACCTCCAGACCAAGGTCTGCCCCCCTCTTTCCCTCCTCTCCTGATAGTTTGTCCCACCCCATGAGGAAGACGAGGAGGAGGCCCAGAGCTGGGTGAATTTCTCTGCATCTTGACCATAAATGAAGAGCATTCCGAATGCATGCTAAACAGCTTGCAAATTAGAGCCCATTATTTCTGAGTGGATGACTCAGCCGTGTTATAATTGGAATGTAGCGCTGGGTATGGAGCCTTCTCCCGTCTGCTGTTTTTGCTCAGAAACATTTTGCTACAAGCAGAAAGTTCTTAAAAGTTAATCCAGCACTGCCGTGCCAAGCGAGGCTGGAACAGTCTACACACGACCGCAGCGGGCCCCGGTTTGGTACAGGGCAGGACAGACCGCGGTCAGCGTGGTGGTATCTGTCTCTCTATTGTTCAAGAAACAAGCAAGAAACAAGGGGGACACACACACACACACACACACACACACACACACACTCCGCTAGAAATTCAGCCCCGAGTCCCTGTTGATTGTCTCTGCAAACAGAGGATGCACTAGATGAATAATTTATCCTTTAAAAAGCACATTCTGGTCTGGAAACTTCACCCACATAACGTTGCCACACGTTTGCCCTGGTGAATTTCCAAGGGGCCAGGGGAACGGGCTGCTGCCTCTGGTCTGGCTGAGCAGGACGGCACTCCTTCCTTTCTGGGACACGTGCCTGCCTTGGTGGGGCACCTGCGCCCCCTGCCACCCTTGCAGCCACCTTTGTGGGTCATAAGCCAGCTGCTCCCAGGCGCTCTCCTCTCCCTGGAAAGAGCTGGCCCAGGCAAGGCTGGCATTGATAGCCTGGCTCTCTAGGCCCAGTGGCATTTTCACAGAGGAGACGGAGTGGCTGCGTGTCACCGTGGGGCAGGGTGTGATGTTTCTGTTCCGCTGTAATGAAATCCCCATGTCCCGTTTCCCGCAGGGCTGAGGTGGTTCTAGGAAACATCATCAAGAAGAAGGGATGGAGGTAATTCCTGGGCTCGTCCTGTGGTCTGTCCCGGACACTCGCACATGAAAGAGGACGGGGCGGGGGGAGGCACGGGGTCTGGGGTCGCGGCGGGCGCGGAGGCGTGCAGGGTCCGGGCCCGGCCTTGGCCAACACTGGCTTGGATCCCAAGGCTGGGCCTTCCTGTTTTCCAGCGGAGGGCAGAGCTGGCCTTGTCACCGGTGTGGCCAGCCAGTCTTTCTAAGGCCTGGCGGTCCCGGAACTTTTCTTGCTGGGAATGGGAGGGTGTCCTAGAAGGGAGGTAGCCCATGCTTCCTCCTGGGGACTGAGGGTCACACCGTGGGCTCTGTCATTAGAGGGAGCCCCCTGTGTTAGCGAGTCCCCAGTTACGTCTCAGGTGAGCACATGAGGCGGCGCTTAGGTCATCCTTCCTGCTTGGAGGTGACACTGCCGGCTACGGAGCTCCTGGCCTTGGAAGCTGTTTCCTGAGCGATCCTCCCCCAACCCTTCCATGGGAGGGAAGCACGGGGACACTGTCACCCCCACTTGTGGGAACGGTCAAGGTCAAACGTGGCCCAGCAGGGCTATCCTTACCCCTGGCACCAGTCCCTCCAGGACAGTCACAGGTGTCAGTGTTGCCTCGTGTGGGTTTGTAGCCGGAGACCTGAATCCATGCCCTTCCCTCGGGCTTTCAGCCACCTGAACCCGGACTCCCAGGGGTGCCATCAGGCCTGCCTCTGGGTCTGTACCCCCCCCCAGGCCCCTCCCGCCTCGGTGGCCCCCAGGCTGCCCTCCAAAGTGTCCCATCACAGCTCTCCTGCAACACCGCCTCGGCCTGTAGAGGAAGAGCCAGGCTGTGTGGCCCCTCCATCCTCACCAGCGCCGTCCACCCACCCTGCAGCCCCTTGACCTCCTTCTATGCCCTGAGCCGCGCCCCCACCCCCCCACCCCCATCCCTCTGTGTGCCTCCTCCTCTGGGCTCCAGTCACACTAGACTCCATCTCCAGGCTCCATCTCCATCAGGCCCCGCTGCCCAGCCTGCGGCTACCTGGTTAGATCATTGCATCACGTAGTTGGTTACGTCTGTGGGTTGTCTCCTGGCTCCAGGGGAGCCCCAGGACCCTCCCCGTCGAGGAGTCTGGTTTCACACTCTTGCTCCCAGAGAAGGGCTTAGGACCCCAGTGTTAGAGCTGACGGGAGGGTGGGGCAGGGGAGGGGCCGCGCCCCTCACACGCCTCCTTCTCTCGTTCTGCAGGCGATCCAGCCTCGTCATCACCACCAAAGTCTTCTGGGGAGGAAAGTAGGTGCAGCCGGCAGGCAATGCCCCGGGGGCGGGGGTTCGAGTCTGTGGACACCCCTGATTTAGGAGGCCCCTGAGGGGTGTGGGGGTTGTTATGCTGGAGACTGCAAGGGGTGGGGGCCTGGACCAGCCAGCCTCAGGAGCCTCGTGGAGGACAGAACTAGGCAGGCAGCCCAGTTTCCTGTCCCCTGGGGCCTGACATTTGTGCAGCCAGGTCCCTGTTGAGGGGCACCACGTTCCAGAAAAGCAGCTTTGGCTGAGCTGCCTTCTGCTAAAACCTTGTTTAAATTTTTTTTTCTTCCTTTTTGTTTTTGGACGCCCGGCCAGGGATCAGATGCAAGCCGCACACCACACTTGCGGATGGCAGCAACGCTGGATCCTTTAACCCACTGTGCCGAGCCAGGGAAAAACCCGTGTCCTGGTGCTACAGAGACGCCACCAATCCTGTTGCACCACAGCCAAACCTTGTTTAATTTTACCTTTTACTTTTTTTTTTTTTTTTTTTTTTTTTTTTTGCTTTTTAGGACCACACGTGCAGCATATGGAAGTTCCCAGGCTAGAAGTCAAGTCGAAGCTGCATCTGTTGGCCTACACCACAGCCACAGCAACATAGGATCAAAGCCACATCTTCAACCTACACCACATTTCACGGCAACACCGGATCCTTAACCCACTGAGTAAGGCCAGGGATCGAACCCACAATGTCATGGTTCCTAGTCAGATTCGTTTCCACTGCGCCACAAGGGGAACTCCTGGTTCATTTTTAATTTTTAAAAAACACAAGCCAGGAGTTCCCTGGTGGCCTAGTGGATTAAGGACCCAGCGTTGTCACTGCTGTGGCTCAGGTTAGATCCCTAGCTGGGACACTTCTGCATGCCACAGGTGTGGCCAAAAGAAAAAACGGCAGGGGGGGGGGGGAAATACCAAGCCAGAGAAAAGATTGAACAAGAGAGGACTCCATCCCCCATGGCCACCCCACCTCCCCAGCATGCCAGGGGAGCAGCGCAGCTCCGCCAGGCCTTCTCCGTGAGCAAACCCTCCCAGTCTCTTGGTTTTATCCCCAACGTGGAATCAGACTGCAGGTGGCGTGCGCTGACCTGCTTTTGTCCCAGCCTTGCGTCCTAACCCTTTTCCCCCAAACTGCGTTTGCAACATCACGCACCTTGTTGCCTGTTTTGCAGAGCGGAGACCGAGAGGGGCCTTTCCCGGAAGCACATCATAGAAGGTAAGGGGGGCCCTGGCTCCACACAGCCCCCGAAACCCACACCCTCCTCCCGTGGATGCCAAAGTGGAGGAACCAGGTTGCCCTGCCCCCGCCAATGCTATAAACTCAGGGCCTGATGACACCTCGTGCCCTGGTTCACCCAGGCTCACGCGGGGTGACGGGAGGGAGGGGGCGGGGCGGGGTGGGCTGGTCCCGCATCACCCTGGAAAGACACGGACAGGCCTGGGTTTCAACCCAAGCTGGGCGCTGTGCCCACCGGGTGACCTTGAGTGAGAGTCTGTGGCAGTGTCTGTAAAATGGGGGTGGTAAGAGCGCCCCCCCCCCGGGGTTACTGGAAATACAGACAAACCCTGCAGAAGCCCGGACAGCCCACTTACCCTGATTTTTGTCATCTCCGTGCCTTTCCTCCCCATATCCATTTTCATCAAGGAAATAGCGTCGCTCCATTAAAAAATCAAACAATTAAGGGGGCTTGCTGCCCCCCCACCTGGCACTTCTGAATTGGGAACCGCTGCCAAGCACCTGTGGGCTTCGGGCATCACTGGCCTTTGAAGCTCCAGATGGTGCATGTGGCTTTCCTCCCACTCACCCCCCAGGCCACTCTAAAAGGGGTCCCCCCCATTCAGACATAGGACATTTGGCTCTGGGGAGTGCCCGCTTCTTCTCTCGTGGCTCTTCTCCACCTCGGTGGCACGTGCCCACACGTGTGCCCCGCCGTCCACAGCCCCCATGCCAGGGGCCTTACGTCTTGCTCCCTGAGCCACACGCGCGCGCAGGTGAGGACCCCAAAATGTCTGTGAAGATGGTCACGGCCCCTCCCGCCTCCTCCCCCCAGGTCTGAAAGCCTCCCTGGAGCGGCTGCAGTTGGAGTATGTGGACGTGGTGTTCGCCAACCGCCCGGACCCCAACACGCCCATGGAAGGTATGTTCTCCCGGGAGGCCTCCGCCAGCCCAAGCATCACTGTTCCAACGCACAGTAGGTGCTGAACCTGAGGGTCCAGGGACTGCGGGGCGGGGGATGGGGAATTGAGGGGTTGGGGGAGGCTTCCTGGGGTTGGGAGGGAGAGAGGCCTGAGCCCAGCCTCTGGTCATCCCCCCAGGTGAGTCTGGTCCTTGCTCTGGGTCCCCCCCCCCCGCTCCTGGGTTCAAGCTGCCTGCCGTGTGAGCTAAACAAAGTCACATGAATGACTTTGCAACCCCTGCCTTCTTTTTGGTTCTTTTCAATCACGTTCCAGGTTCCCCTGGAAGGCTTCCAGGGCCTTTTGCTCTGGGGAATAAATAGCTACTTCGAGGAAAAAGCAAACAAAAAAACACGCAATGCTTTGAAAATCAGTTTTGGTTTCTTGGGCGCTTCTGTATTCTTTGACTCCTGCACTCTCGGGCCTGCCCATCTCCGGCTTCCTGCTCTGAGCATCTTCTCATTTGCGTTCTGCTGCTTCGGGGCCTTGGAAATTCAGTGGTGTTCAAGTTACCTTTTCCTTCATTTATTTATGTATATGATATATGTACACATGTATATATACATATAATGCACCTGTGTGTGTGTATGTGTGCGTGTGTGCACGCGCGTGCGTGTGTGGGCTTTTTTTTTTAATCACAAGAGTATTCGGCAGGAAGTGGTTTACGCCTCCGCCCCATCCCCTCTGTTGGACGTCACCCCTCCGCGTTCCCGCAGCTGTGAACTCTGGTTTCTTTCGATCTTTCTTTTACCACCAGGGGATCCATTTAGTTCGTCCAAGTCAAGGACATTCATCATAGAAGGTACACAGTACCCTCGGCCTGACCGTTGACCTCTGTGTCCAGAGCTGCATTTTATGAGACAGTGTTTTGTTTACAGATTCTCTCCCCACCGCCCCCGTGACAAACTTCTCCATAAAATGCACAGAGGAGAAATCAGGGCCCAGTGGGGAACACCTTGCAAGTGAAGAAAAGCAAATCCGCGTGGAGCCGCCCCCCCCCGTCCCCTCCCAGTCCACGCTGTCACCTCATTCCTCCGCCCTCCCGTGCATGCACCCCCTCCTGCCCGCCTTGCATTGCCACGATCCGTGATCCAAGGGGGCCTCTGTCTGCAGGGGCTTTGTCTTAACTCGGGGATGCCTGTGATCAGCGCCTGAAACCTTGACCCCCAGATAGTCTGGGAGGGGGCTGGGGAGACCAGGTTCCCCCAGGAGCGACCACCTCGGGGACCCCAGAACACTGGCCCCCAGCAGGTTTTAACTTCTCCGTGGTCCCCAGTTTGCTAAGTTCCCTCCTCAAACCAAGAGCAAACACACCAGCATCCGGCCGCCCCGCCCCCCCGCTGCGCGTGGTGCTCCTGTCCCCTGGGCCGGCGGGCCACCTCCTGACCCTCTCAGCCCTTGCCCCGCATCTGGAGTGCTCCCTGGAAATGCAGTCATTTTCCTCCTGGGGAAACACCGAGACCAGGGGCAGCCTCTGGCCATGCAGGAGTCTCTGCCAGGCCCCTAAGCTGAAGGCCCTGCACCCCCACCCCCAGGGCCAGCCTTGTTCTCCCTGAGAACCAAGCTGTGTTCCAGGATGGAAGGGCTCCTGCCTGCCAACTGGCTCTGCCACCTGACCCCTCCCATGTATTATTTGTGACGCGACAGCAGATGCCATGGGTTTTTGGCAGCAGCTGGAAGGATTGGTCATCCTGCTTCTGTTCAACAACATTAAATATTGAGGTAGACAATTGCCCCTAATTGTCCCTGTTCCTGAGGCCACTGACCTCAGGCTGGGCCAGAAACACAAATTCTCCTGTATGGGCTCCATGCACAGCCTGCCACTGCCTAGGACCCTCGAGGCACCCAGGAGCCTCTGTGCAGGACTCGGGCCCTCTCAGGCCAGCCCAGGCTGTCACAGGCTCCTGCCCTATCCATCTTGGTCCCCAGGCTCCCGCTGGACTCCCCTCTCTGCACGGAAGGGGGGTCAGGAGAGAGCTGCTCTCCAGGGAGCCAGGATGCCCAACGGGGGTGTCTGCTTCCCTCTCCCCGGGCATGTGGCCCTGCGCCTTGGCTGAAAGGAACTGGGCAGTGATGCTGCGTGGTCACAGGCTCCCCCAGGAGGGTTTCTAAAGACTCCAACAAAGACGGCCAGGCTGGGAGCCTGGGCGCCAGGTTCCCGTGTGGCCAGAGTCCTTTTCCTGGGACCCTCAACATTCCAGCCAGGAGCTGCCCTCCCTCCCATCGAGCCGTTAAAGTGGGGGCCCTGCTGGTGGCCCTAGGTTGGGGGGAGGGGGAGCCAGGTTCCCTGGGATGAGCGGAGATGAGCCTAGTCCCTGCCCTTGGAAGGAAGGCGAAGGCAGGCTTGGCCCACAGGTGTGGAAGCCGAGGCATGATATTTCAGGGGTCCTGGGCGAGCCCACCGAGACCACCACCCTAGAAGCCCCAGCCACCTTAACTTTCTACTGAAAGAGGGTATCTTGGCAAAGGGGCACTCAGGGACCCAGGATGGGTGGGAAGGGATGCCCCAAAACAGAGGTGCCGCTCTCTGCCAGAGAAGGTTCCCACCGGGCTTGGACCACTCCCCAATGGAGCTCTCGGAAGAGACCCCCATGGCCCCTCCTCCCCTCCACCCCCGCCATCTTCGGGGACCTCAGCCGCCCCATGTCAGAGGCCACTTCAGGAGAGATGGGGACTTTCAGGGTACAGGGTTTGTTCTTGGGAACACTTGTTCCTCAGCCATACTTCTGAGGCTGCCTTGAGCAGACGAACTTGCCAGCACAGTCTGGAAGCTGAAGGTGATCTGACCAGGTAGCCCATCACCCCGCAAAGCTAGGAGACACTTGAAACTTGAGGCCAGGTTCCATTTCAAAAAAAACCTCAATATCCCCATGGAGCTGAAATAGCCTAGGGGGCAACTGGGACTTTTTTGAGACTCAGCCACAGTGTAGATGGGGAGAAGGTCCCTTGCTGAATGCTGGGCGGGTCCAAGAAGCCGAGGCGTGGTCCAAACAGGGCTTTCCATGTCCACTGCCTGCTCATCTGGGTGTGAAGGGAGCTCCACCTTGAAGCCCCCACCCTCTGGGACAACCCAGGACTCCATACCTTTGTCCCTATAGATACCGTTGTCACCTCTCCATGTAATTCTCCAGACCCCAGTGAGAATCTGGAAGAGCCCCAAGTAGGAGACTAGATAGGGGCAAAAATTGTGTTTACTCCCCATTGCCGTCTGTCCTTCGGATCGTAACCTTAATCTGGAAGAGCAGGGTCCCCAATTCTTCCCCAAATTGCCAACCACCCCCCCATTCTAGAGTCTAGACTCACATTCTTTGATGTCGCCCCATCCCTCTAACCTGCCATGGAAACATCTCAAGCCATCCATAACCCATTTTTCAAAGACTCCTTAAGACCTATAACTATTTTGGGACATGGTTTTCAAGACCAGCTTCTTGGTTGGCAGCTCGCTTGTTTCTGTCGTCCCAGAAAACCCCTGCCACCCCCGACTCCGGAGCCAGGAAGCCCACTGCTTGCAAGCCGTCTTGGCAGCACCCTCTGTCCCCTCCCGGCGCCCGCCTGTATTTGCAGAATGTCCCCAGGCCGGGCCCCATGCTCCTGGCCGCCCCCTCCACCTGCGGTGTCCCCTTCTCTCGTGACAGAGACGGTGCGCGCCATGACCCACGTCATCAACCAGGGGATGGCCATGTATTGGGGCACGTCACGCTGGAGCTCCATGGAGATCATGGTACGCCGACCTCTTCGTGTGTGTGTCCACGGGCTGGGCTCCCGGGCCCCCCTCTGAGCATGAAGACCCCCAGTGTCACGCAGATACCTGGGTACTTGGGGGAGCGTCAGGAAGGTGCCATGTGACAATGAGGTCTGCAGGCCTTGCAGACTGGAGCATTGGCTTGAGTCCCAGCACTGCATGGCCACGGACTGATGGCTTCACCTCTCTGAGCTTCGGTTTCCCTGCCTGTAGAACAGGACTGCTGGGGCGACCCGCCCCGCAAGAGGCCGTTGTGAGGATTACCTGAGAGAACAGGTGTGATGCTCTTAGCTGAGGTCCTGGAGTTCAGCCAGCACTCAGCATGGTGCCAGGGCCAGCTGAGCTCTCACGATGTTCCCAGTGCCCTCGGACTTGAGGGCTTCGTGTGAACTAACTCCCATTTAATCCTCACAACGCTGTGTGAGGTGAGTGCTGCTTTCATCCTGTTTTCAGATGTGGACACTGAGGCACAGAGAGGTTAAGTACATGCCCAGGGTCACACAGCTCAGAGCCTGGGCTTCCCCCTCACCAGCACTTTCAAGAAAGCATCTCCTTTCCGTGTCATTTCCCTCCACGGGAGCCATCAGAAGCTGAGGGTGACAGATGTTTCATGACATTTCTGGGGTCTCTCAGAAGGGTCAGCAGGGTGGCTCCTCAGAGGCAGGCAAGGCAGCTGGTTGGTGGGGGGCAGGCAGGGGCCTGGGGACTGTGTCTTTCAGGCTGAGCCCCTCACCCCTGCCTCCAGGCTTTCTCCCAGCCTCAGCCCTTCCCATGGCCCACCTCCCAGAATTTCCCAAGTCCTGACATCCTGGGGAAGGGGTTTCTCCTCTAGTGAGCCCCGATTTCCGATTCATTTAAAAAATATATTAAGTAAGTTTTTCATTTCCAGTTAAATACCACTCTAGAAGGCCACAGGATCAATCAGCCTTTGGTGTTTGTGGCATTAATGATCAATTTGTCATTTTTCTGAAGCTGCCCAGGGCCAGCACAAAACACGCTAAGCTCAGCATCTTATCCCCACTCTACAGATGTGAAAGCTGAGTCTCAGACCAAAGGGGAAAGGGCCTCTTGGGCTGGCAGACGGGCTTCCGGGAGCCCACGCCCATCTGGTCTGCAGAGTGGAGGCCTTGAGCTCCAAGTCCCAGAACCAGGCTGAGGCCAGCCACTCCCTGCTCCTGACCGAGGGTTTTCTGCCACTGCCATCATCCTGGGTCCAGGCACTAGAGTGACAATCATGTTAAAACCGTGGACATTGGGCAGGCACTGTCCTGAGTGCTGCCAGCACCGCTGGCTCATTTGACCCTCTTGAACAGAAGGGGAACTGAGGCACGGAGGGGTGAGCCCCTTGCCCAAGACCACCTGGCCAATAAGTGCCAGAACCCAAGCCTCACTCCTGATGCTCACTCCTGGTGCTTTCCCCCCAAATCCCTTTAGCCTTGGAGTCCCGCAATGCACCCACTTTTCACGCCTCACAGAGAGGGCAGCCTAACAGGCTCCCAGAACGGCTTGGGGATGGGGGCTGCCATCTCCTGGGGGTGCCTTTGTGTTTTCTCCCTGCTTTCAGGGAGGCCCCCCAGACCTGCTGACGGGCAGGGACCACTCTCCTTCTACAGGAGGCCTACTCCGTGGCCCGGCAGTTCAACCTGATCCCGCCCATCTGCGAGCAGGCCGAGTACCACATGTTCCAGCGCGAGAAGGTGGAGGTGCAGCTGCCAGAGCTCTTCCACAAAATAGGTGGGCTCCCCTGTCCGGCCCCGCCCTCTCCCTCGCTCCGCCCCTCACCCGACTCCACCTCTTAATTCGCCCCGCCCATCTCCCGGGCCCGCCCCTGCCGGGCCCCGCCCTCGTCCTCGCCCCGCCCCTCGCCCGGCTCTCCGCTTCCATTCGCCCCACCCATTTCCCCGGCCCTCCCCCTACCTCGCTCCACCCCTGCCCCTGCCCTGGCCCCACCCTCTCCCTCTCCTCAGCCCGTCCGGGTTCCCCTCTCCCCGGCCCTCCTTGGGGTCCCGGGCCTGACCTTGTCTTCCTTTCCTCTCCCAGGAGTGGGCGCCATGACCTGGTCCCCTCTGGCCTGCGGCATCGTTTCTGGAAAGTATGACAGTGGCATCCCGCCCTACTCGAGAGCCTCCTTGAAGGTGAAGGAGCAGCTGGGCCAGGGGAGGGCACAGGGAGGGACAGGCATTTCGAGGGATGGGCCCTCTGGACAGATGCCCCGGTGCCGGGCAGGACTTGTGCGGGGGATTGCAGGCATGAGAACTTAGAGGCCCAGCTGGCCTGACCACCCCCCCCATATCTAGAAAGGCTGCCCACCTGTGGGACATCCCCCAGGGAAGAAGCCCCTCCCTCCCCAGGCCCCCTGGCCTCCACCCAGGTTCAGTGTGAACAGTCTGGGCTGGGTCCCCGAGGGCCATTTGAGATGCCTCCCCCAAGTGGTCAGTCCCACACTCTCTCTGGCCCATCCCAAGGCCTCTGGGCTGGGGGCTGCGGAGTTTCTTCACTGTCACTCAGAGGTCCCCATCCGGGACAAGACCGCCCCTCCCACCTCAGGCGCGGGGCCTCTGGATGACCTCCAGGTGGCAGGGTTTGGTGCCAAAGGAGCAGGCTGAGAAAGGCCAACCAGGCCAGGGCAGAGCCAGCACTGGCGCCCCCAGGCCCAGGTTCGAGGACAGGACAGCCCACCCCACCCGCTCCCCCCAACCACAGCAGGCCCCCCGGGGGCTCCCTGATCTGTGGACACACCTCCTGGGCTGCCAGGCCTCCTGGAGAAGGGAAGGTCGTCTTGTCCACCTCCTTGTCCTCGTCAGGGGCCCAGCCTCAGCTCCACCACAGGACCTGGTTAGGCCAGGGTCAGGGCATGCCATCTGGGCACAAATCATCCGCCATCTGCCCACAGAGGTCCCAGTGACCTGCCCTCACCTGCGGGCTGTGCTCTGTCCCCACCCCACAACCAGGGCTACCAGTGGCTGAAGGACAAGATCCTGAGTGAGGAGGGCCGGCGCCAGCAGGCCAAGCTGAAGGAGCTGCAGGCCATCGCCGAGCGCCTGGGCTGCACCCTCCCGCAGCTGGCCATAGGTAACAGGGCTGGGGACTGCTCCCCCAGGAGGACGTCAGGAGGCCTCGAGCACCTGGGCCACCCCCTCCCTCGGCCAGCCGTGGCTCCTGGGCTCCCGCATTCGTGGGGAGGGGATGGGCAGGGGTCCCTGAGCACCTGGGCCATCTCTCCACTGGGGATAGTTGGTGCCAGGGTGCCCCCAGCACTGCTGAGCCCCTGGCTTGCCAGGCACCCTCAGCCCCCTGACCGGGAAGCTGGGACTCTCTGATCCTGTTGGGCTGGTCAGTAGCAGAGAGGGCTCTCCCGTGGGTGTTCTACCCTCACCTCTGGTCTCGCTGCCCCCTAGCCTGGTGCCTGAGGAATGAGGGGGTCAGCTCCGTGCTCCTGGGTGCTTCCAGCGCAGACCAGCTGATGGAAAACATTGGAGCAATTCAGGTGAGTGGGGGCCACCGGGCACCAGCCTCCCAGGCCCTGGGCAGAGCTCCAGGGCCCAGCCAGTCGTCTGTCCAGCACAGGAGTTCTCCTGTGGCACAGTGGGTCAAGGATCTGGCATTGTCACCGCAGCAGCTTGGGTCACTGCTGTGGCAGGGGTTCGATCTCTGGCCTCGGAATTTCCACATGCCGCACGCACAGTCAAAAAGAGAAAAAGATGCTCATCCATCCAGCGTGTTCTCACTCAGTACCTCCTGTGTGCCAGGCACTGTGCTAGGCACCTGGGCTGGGCTACGTCTGTGAGCCACCGAAGGGCCCTGCTCTTAAAGAGCTGGCTTTCTAGCTGAAACAGACGGTAACCAAATGTGAGAAAAAGGAGATTAGAATAATTGTGAGAGCGTGGTCAGCACGTTGGGAAAGAAACCCAGAGCAAGGCCAGCGGTGTCCAGCGGGGGTGGGGAGGGGGGAGCCAGTGGACCCAGGTTGAAGAGTGCTGCAACGTAGGCTGGCTGAGAAAGTGACAGGTGGGAGGGCTTAAAGGATGAGATACTCGGGGAAGAATGTTCCAGGCTGATGCAATAGCACAAAGTGGGCCAGAGCCCAGAGGGCCTGGAACAGAGGGGTGGCAGGAGATGTGCTCAGCCTGTGGGCAGGTCTGGGGGGCACGGCTCGCCCACTAAGGACTTCGGTGGTGGCTGAGTGAGCTGTGAGCTAGGGGAGGTTTTGCACAGGCTTCCTCTGGCCAGGCCTTCTGGAAAACGAAAGCAGCGTGGCCCCTTCTATTCCTCACTGGAGCCACATGAAGTGGGAGCAAGATGGGCCTCGGAGAGGTGACCTCTCTCCAAAAACCAACCCCCTGTCATCACTTCGGGGGCAGGAATTTTCAGGGTTTTTTGGTTTGGGGGGTTTTATGGCCACACCCGCAGCATATAGAAGTTTCCAGCTTAGGGGTTGAATCCGAGCCATGGCTGTGGCAACGCTGGATCCTTTAACCCACTGTACCAGGCCAGGGATGGAACCCACACCTCTGCAGCGACCTGAGCTGCTGCAGTCGGGTTCTTAACCCACTGTGCCACAGCAGGAACTCCAGGGGCAGGAGTTTTTAAGGGGGAATTTCAGGAGCGCTTTTCAGGGGTGGAGGGAGGTCTGAGTACAGAATAGCACATGGTTAGTTAGGACAGTCCTCCTGAAGCTGGTCACACGATGACCCGATCAGCCTCACCTTGGCTGTTTGAAGTACAGTGAATCCCGGACTCCAGGGTCGCATGACTCCCGTTTCCTTGAGTCCAGTGCTCGGAATTGTGTGACACAGAGCAGCTTATGTCCTGGCTGCAGTCGGACCATCCCCCTCGTTAACTTCTTCCACCTGATGGGGGTCTCAGTCTCTGCACAACAGCTCCAAGGATGTGGCTCAGAAACTTTTTTTTTTTTTTTTTTTTTTCTGTCTTTTGCCTTTTTAGGGCCACATTCACGGCATAGGGAGGTTCCCAAGCTAGGGGTCTAATAGGGGTCTAATAGGAGCTGTAGCCGGCTGGCCTACACCAGATCCGAGCCGCGTCTGCGACCTACACCACAGCTCACGGCAACGCCGGATCCTTAACCCACTAAGCAAGGCCAGGGATCGAACCGGCCACCTCATGGTTCCTAGTCGGATTCGTTAACCACTGAGCCACGATGGGAACTCCGTCCCTGACTTTGCTTGATGGCTAAACTATTGTTATTTTGTCCTGTTAGACTACTTTCCTTGTTTTTGCATTTTCTCACTTCTTCAATTAAGGTTATATTCTTTGGCTAAAATATTTCTACAGACAGAGGTGGGCGGAGGACATGGGGGTAGGGGGATCTGTCCCTGGAAGGCCCCATAGGGTGCTGTTCTGTGACACCCCCGCCTCGTCCGCAGGCCGGGCCTGACTCAGGGCGGATGCTGACCAGCTCCTGTCTTCACACACAGGTTCTTCCAAAACTGTCGTCTTCCACTATCCACGAGATCGATAGTATTTTGGGCAATAAACCCTACAGCAAAAAGGACTACAGATCCTAAGAAGCCCCACCACCACCACCCTGGCCATTCGCCTGGACAGTTTCGTTCCCCTCCTAGTCTCTGTTCGCTCGCTTAAGCTGTCTTGAAGCCAAGTCAAGAGTCTGGTTTGCAGCAAAAACAAAACAACGCACCAAAACAATAGGAAAAAAAAATCTCAGAAGTCGCTGCCACATGCCACCCGCTGCTTTGCAGGACCCACGTCCAATCGTGCTGGGGAGTCAGCATTGACTTGAAGGCGTTCGAACAGTCCCACCCAAGCCTGCCGCCTCTGCTCACCCTCCACCGAGAAACCACCACATTTTCTCCGGGCCACGGGCCGCCCGTCTCGGAGACTCAAGTCCAGGCCAGGCCGAGGCCGGCTGGGGCCCCAGGGGACAGGCAGAGCTGGCCTCTCCTCTGCCCAGAACCCCACCTGGTGTGGGGGAGGGGAAGGGGACGCGGATCTGGCTCCTCCTGGGGCCCCTCAGCCCTGCTCTGGCCAAGGGCTCCGTGTCCTTTGTGTGGGGCCTGACCTCCAATCCCACCCCCCTCCTCCAACACCTGCCCCAGCAGGTCTCAAGGGGCCTTCCGAACTGTCCCTTGACCCCCCCCCCCGACCCCGACCCTTGCTGGCAGGGGCAGGGATCCTGGGGGATTCACTCCACAGTTTGGGACTCCCCCGCCCCCGAAGATCTAGAGGTCTGATTTCAAGGTCATCGCCCTGCTGGCTTCCTCCTCGCACACACTTGATGAGCCTGATGCGGGAGCAGCCTGGAGTGCTAGGGAAGCACCTGGGGATAAGGTCCCAGGTCCCCAAAGGCCCCGCCTGCCCTCCCCGCCAGGTGCTCAGTCCTCGTCCCAGGAGGCCCCGGGGTCCTTCGTGCTCAGCTGGACCGTAGCTGCTGATTTCACAGCAGGTGGTCAGCCTCTGCTCTGCCCCGGGTGGTGGGCTTGGGGTCTCCAGAGAGAACAGGCCTAGACCCTTTCAGTGAGGAGGGTCCCTGGGGTTTTCTGTGCTGTGTGCCCAGGGGCTGGGGACGTGAACACCTGGCAGCAGCAGCCCCCAAAATCTAGGAAAAGACCCCTGGGGCGCCTCTCCCTGGAGCGGTGTCCCCTGGAGACCTCAGAGCAGGTAGGATGAGGTGCTGTGTCTGGGGTGCTCAGAGCTTGTTAGCGGGCAGATGGGCAGCAGTGCTGCCCCCAGGACACCCTAGGCGCCCCATGAAGAGGCAAGGGTGGCTGGGGTTGGTCGTTCTTTTCCATATGCCCCTCCAGCCTAGAACAGCCTGGGGACCAGGAGAGAAGGCAGCATCCTCAGAACTGTCAGCCCCTTTGCAGCCCAGCCCTGAGTGGCTGTGATGGGGGCGGGAGAGGGGGTGGCCTGCAGCCAGGAGACCCGGCCCCCGTGGCCCTGAGCAGCACCCCATCCTTTACTGGCTGCGGGGGAACAGGTGCCCCAGCCCACAGTGTAGGGGGCTTATGTGTCCCCTGCTCCAGACACACCCCCACCCCACCCCTGGGTGGTCACTGCCTGTCCTGCTTTGCCCTTCAGAGAGGCTCCTCCGTGCCATTCTCAGAGGGCCTGCCATCCATCCTGGCTGTGAACCAGTTTTAAGAAAGCTACAAGGTCCGGAGAAGCGGCTTCCTGACCTTTGTGCTGACCTGGAGTCTAGAACCTTCTCCCTCCTTGTGGACCAGACCCCTGCAAGCATCCCCCTTGGGTGTGGAGGAGGGGCAAGCCTATCCTGGGGGAGTCCCCAGCCACTTCCCACCATCACGGGATAAGGGTCTGGCTCCCAGGACAGGACGCTGCAGGGGGGCAGCTTTCCCCCCAGGCCCACTCAGGCAGGGCCCACGTGCTCTGGGTCGGGCAGTCCCAGAGCGAGGGGCCAGGGCTGCCGCCACCCCCCCTCCCCAGGCACCACCATGAGCCACACAGGAGAAGGCCGAGCCCCTATTGTCTGTAATTCCCAAACGGAGGGAGATGAGGGCTCTCAGGGTTAAGCTCGGCCAAGGCCGAAATGCCCAGCGCCAAGACTGGAGCGGCTTCCTGGGCCTGGGGCACCCTCCACAGCCTCGTTCTGCATCCCCCAACCCGCACCCTGTATGTGGGTGTGAAGAGATGGCGCCCCACTTCCTGGGGGAGGGACCCCCAACTTAGGAGGGGGCTGGAGGGGGGGCGGGGGAGGGGGATCCAGGGCAGTCAGAGCCTGGAGCTGGACAGAGGCAGGCCCTGGAGGGGCAGCCTGGGTTTGGAGCCCCAGCTGCCTGCCCTTGGCTTCTCACCCTCCCCTTAAAGGAGTCTGCTGCAGGGGTCCGGCTGGGAGTGTCACACAGAAAGTGGGCCTGATCTGGGGGGGACCAGTCTTCCTTGCTCAAGACCCAGGAGCCTCCACGGTTCCTCATCCCAAATCAGTGGCATAGTTGAGGGCCAAGGACAACAGCGGGGCTGGCTCCATCTTCTCTCCTCTCCCGCGTAAATAACGTGCTATTTTTCTCTCCCCTTTTTTTTAACAACCCCGGTCTCTCAGCTACCGCATCCCCCCATAGGCAGGTGCCCTCCACCTTGCGCTTCAGATGCCGCTCAGCAGACACACAGCACTGTATTTATGGAATGACAAAATAAAGCCTAGCCCGTCGGGGTCCGCTCCTTTCCGCCCCTCCTTTGCCGGGCACTCGGGGTCCAGGCCGGGCCAAGGGCAGTGGGGGGATGGAGAGGAGGCAGCCACTTGCAGAGCCCAGCATGCCGGGGCCCCCAAATCCTGAGCCTGGGGTCAAGGGTTGCTGGGAGAAATGGGCCCTGGGGAAAGGTAAAGCCCAGGCACCAGACCCCCCCCCCCAATCTCTTCCAAGTGATTTGAGGATGGAGGTGCCCACCCCCAACACACACATTCTCTGATGTCACCACAGGTTGCTGGGAAGCTGCTGCACCCTCTGGGGATGGAACTCGGGGTCCAGCGAACCCTGCCCACTATCCCTGGGAGCTGGGTGCTCCTCTGAGCAATGGTGTCTGTTTCAGGGTGCAGGCGGGAGGGGCAGGCACCACCCTTCCACACCCTTTGGGGGGTGACCCCCACTTCCCAGTGAGCCACTCCACCTCCTGGGGCCACATCTGCTCAGGTGAGAGGTGACCTCAGTTGACTCCCCATCCCCCCAGATCCCTCCCCAGCCCCCAGCCCCCACCCCCATCCCTGATGAGCGAAAGGTTGGGAAAACACCCCAATTCAATCCTTTCCCAAAGGATTTATTAAAACACAGAAAACCAAGACACACACACAGAATACAAAGTAAAAGGGATGGTGTCGGTTACAGTCTGTTGAGCCTCCCACATCCTCCCAGGGGGCCGGACAGGTCACCTCTCACGGGGCCTCAGCTTCCAGCTCCAGCTCCCCGGCTGGGACCCTCCCGACTCACCAAGCCTGGGGCTGTCCCCAGCGAGGGGCTCTCAGCTGGGCCAGACGCCAGCCTGGGTGGGGGTCTGCCCCCCCCCATCCTCCCGTGCTCAATGCAGGAGGCCGGGACCCTCCCCGCACCCCAGGCACAGAGCAGCCACAGGAGACTCGGGCTCCCATCTCAGTTTCAGGGGTTCAGGACACACACACACCCAACAGGCCCTTTCTGGGTTATCGCATCTAAAAAAATACTTTGTTTAAAAAAAATCTGAAAACTAAGAAAAAAATCCCAAAACACAAGCCAATGACTTTGGGCTGATGCACCACGACCTGTAAACTTCCAGAAATATAAAATGGGGCGGGAGCCAGCTTCCCCCACGGACACAGTGGTCAGCATAGGGAAGCGGCAGGTGGGGGGAGGGGTGCCAGGCCAAGACCCCAGGCCCCACCTCCCACCCAAACTCTTTCCTGCCACCCCGCTCTGGGAACACTCACAGGTCCCCGAGCCCACCCACCACACGACCCCCCGGCCCAACTTCCCTGGGACCCGACACCCAGGAGCAAGGGCTACAGGTGTCCCTGGAGCAAGACCCGGCTGGCCCCAGACCTGGGCCGGGAGTCCCCAGGGGAGCCTGGGAAGGGACCCCCCCACAAGCAGGAGGGCGGGCACCTGCACCAGCCGTGGGCACCAGCAGGGCAGGACCACACTTGCAGAAAGCAAAGGGGCTTCTGCAGGTGGCCTGCAGGACAGGTCTCCTCCCAGGGGTCTCAGGACTTCAGTGGCAGGCAGGCGTGTGTGAGGGACGCCCCCAGACACAGTCCCACCCCCCAAATTCCCCTGGTCCCCTGGGAGCCAGCAGCAGGCGGTGGTTTCCGAGACCGCGGCCCAAAAGTGGTTCAACAGAAAGCCTACGCGGCACTGGTCTAAACAATAAGGTGGCGGGAAATAAAAATACGGGCTGGCACTTTGGGATTTGGTTGCCACAGGACGACCCTCGTTCTGCCAGCAGCAAAAACCCAACGCAGCCTGAAGATGCCAAAGACAGTGGACGCCCCGCTCCCCCCTCCACCACCACCATGACTTCCGGCAAGAGAGACGTGCTAAACCAAGAACACATTCTCAGGATCCTTTTACCTCTCCATCCAGTCAACCAGAAACCCGCTCCCCAGCCACCCGCAGCCCCCTGTCCCCAGCCTCCCAGGTGCTGGCCGTGGGAAGCTGAGCCCTTCCTGGACCAGGCAGTGCCAGGGGCCCGGCCGAACATGAGTGGGTGCCCGGCTCCGGCTGGTGGAGAAGAAGGGCAGAGAGCGGCCTGGCGAGGCCTTGGAATGGGCAGGCAGAGGGACAGAGGGAAGCTTCCTGGGGAGCGAGGGTGGCGGGGGGGGGGACCGCCGCCCTCAGAAAGGGGCAGTGAGACGCAGACTCCTGTCCTGCATCATGACGCCTTCCGACCTGAGGCTCAGGACCCGTCCGCTGTGTCCCCACAAGGCCAGCCTCAGGGCTGGCCCCCTGTCTAGGAGGGGAGAGTCCCAGGGCCCTGGGTGGGGGCTTGTGGCGGTCACCCTGCCCGTGGCCTCAGCCAGGAGCCTTTGCAAGGAGGCGGGGACTAGAGGACCAGATGTGCGCGCACAGCCCTGGATGAACCTCAGGGGACAGGAATGACCCTGCCCCGCCCAGAGGGCAAGGTCAGCTGCTGCCACACGGGTGTCCTAGACACCTGTGTGCCACGTGCCGGCGGCCCTCCACGCTGCCCAGGGTCAGGCGGCCTTGGGGGTCCAGCCCTCCAGGGGTTCAAGGAGAGCCATTTACAGATGAGGACATCTGGGCTCCGGGAGGGCTGGCCAATCGCCCTGTGTCCCCAAGACACCCCCAAATCCTGGCCTGGCCCTCCTCTCCCTCAGACAGGATTCTGTCCCCAGAATCCAAGCCAGGAAGGCCCCTCTCTGCTCACAGCTCAGAAATCCCTTCCAGGCCGAGGTTGGGCCAGAGGGAGCATCGGACACAGGGGGCTCAGGGCCCTGACAGCCCCACGGGGGGGGGTGGGGGTGGGGGGGTGGAGGGCAGGTTTCCAGCGGGCGTTCCTAGCAGGAAACAAGGCAGGAAGGCAGGAGGGGACTTCAGGTGGATCCCGTGCCTCCGAGCAGAGCTTCCTCCAAACCATCAGAGAACACAGCCAGGACAGCAGTGACCCTGCCCCCCAGCCACAAGTGCTGGCATCGAGGCCCCTCCAGGGACAGGACAGGGAGGGATCAGCCCAGGCTCCAGGGGGTGGCCTGCTCCCTCCAGGTCTGAGGCCAAGAGACAGCGCAGGGAGCATGTACTGGAGGTGGGGGTGATGAGCCTCCCAGGGCACAGAGCAGGACCAGGCGCTCCTGGCCCCTGTCCATGCGGCTGTGACCCTCCCTGCTGGGAGGCAGGTCACACCCGGCAGAGGGCCAGCCCCTTCCCGCAGAGGCCCTGGGACAAAGGTTCCGGTGGCCCCTAGGCCGACACACGCGGGCCCTTCCCCTCCCTCCCCGAGCACATGCTGTGACCGGTCACGCAGGTCCCTCCACTGGGGACAACAGTCTGGCCTGTGAGACACGCTGGGCCAGGGACAGACACCTGCTGACACCCCCATGGAGACAGGGCACACCTGGCCGTCTCCAGCCCTGCAGGAAAAGGGCAGAACAAGAGGCCTGGCCTGACCTGGGCACTAGCCAGGTCTCTGCCCTCAGGTCAGGCACTTCCCCAGTCCTGACCCACTTGGCACTGGGGACCCAGGGTCGGAGCCCAGCAGTCACACCGAGGGCGCCCAGGGCAGGCGCTGCGTCCTCCCCAGCCGGGCAGAGTCTGTGGACAGTGGCGGGGCTGGCAGGAGCTTCCCGTCCAGTCTGGAGCCCATGGGAAGAGGGGGCGGAAGTGCTGCTGGTCAGACTCCTCCACATGCCACACAACTTTTATCAAGACAAACCCGGGCAAGTCTTCAACAGGAAAGTGCAGAAGACGAACAAAGGAAGGAAATCTCTAGAAGGTCGTCCTGGCAGAGGCGGCCGAGGCCGCGTCCCGGTGGGGTGTGGGGTGACGCCGTGCGGAACACTTGGATTGGGATTGGGTGGCACTTCTGGGTCGGGCCCAGCCAGGCTGGGCCTCGTCCCCGCGTGATGGCATCCCTCGGTTTCCCTTTCTGTCCTCGGTGGCTCGGCTCTAGAAAGGCGGCAGCTTTTCTCTCCTGTGGGGGTCGGGCAGGGGCCCCGGCAGGTGCGGCTGCAAGAAGCCGTCACGGGTCACACAGCGAGGTGTTCCGGTCCTCACGGAGCAGGACCCAACCCCACCTGTTCCAGTCACCTGCGACCAGAGGGGCTCCCTCGCCCAGACCTCGCAGCCTCGGCCACAGCCAGAGTGCAGGAAGCAGCGGCCCCAAGGGGTGGCCAGCCTGGCGACTGCCCCACCCACACCTCCACCTGAAGCAGTGGCTGGGTTTTTTTGGTTTGTTTTGGTTTTGTCTATGGCCGCACCCACAGCATGCAGACATTCCCGGGGCAGGAACTGAACCCAAGCCACAGGTCACTGCTGAAGCAGCGGTTCTGACGGGGACAGACGGCACAGTGGGGCTGTCAGCCAGGGGGAGGAGGCCAGGGCAGACTGGGGGCTTCTTGGGAATAAGCCCCTCTCCCAGCCAGTAACACGCACCCCTCCCACACCCCAAGCCACCCTCCTGGTCCTTGGTCCGGAGCAGGGAGCGGGAGCGGGGAGACAGAGAGGCGATTTCCTGGGGCCACCCACCACCCAGCAGGAAAGCGCAGGTAGGACAGTGAGGACAAGGTTCCTGCCTGGGGGCGAGGTCCCTGAGTCCCTGCCACAGACACACATGCACAAAGCCTTGTGTGCACATACAGGCACACGCCCACGTGCACCTGCCCCTCCGAGTTGGCGCCCTGGCCTCCAGGGAAGGGTCTGGAAGCCTGAAAAGAAACAGGAGGCCCAAAGCGGTCCCCAAGGCAGAGGGGCGAGGCCCTCCAGGCCCCAGGAAGCAGAGGAGGCCCAAGACTCAGGGCCACGCCTGACTCACCACACCAGGGAGGGGACAAGGGCCAGTGGGGAGCCCGCGGGCGGCCTTACCTCTGCTGGAAACGAGCGCTGCGCCAGAGGGAAGTCTCGGGGACGGCTAGACATCTGTCACAGAGAGAGGGAAGCTTGGCTTGCCCGGGGCGGCAGGGGGCAGGCCGGGGCCCCGCGGGCGCCCCTGCACATGCTGCCCGGAAGCTGACGGGCACCTACCGGTCACATAGGGCCCCAGGGGCATCTGGTTGTAGTTGACAATCCCTCCCGGTCCAGGGCCCCGGAAGTTGGGCCCAAAGTTGTTGTTGTACATCTGGGCTGAGCCGAAAGCGCCCTGGAGGCAAGGACTCAGGTTTAAAGGTCCCGGTCCCGCGCCAACCCAGCCCCAACCCAGGGCGCCCAGGACACGCGGGAAGGGGACTGAGGCCCAGGGCGTGGGCCGAGCCTGACCTGCTGGATGGTGGGGTCACCGGCTCGGTTGGTCAGGCGGCTCAGGATGCTTCGCTCGGACATCTGGAGGCGGGCGGCCACTGGGGGGATGCGGGACAGCATGGAGGGCAGGCGAGTCACATCCGCCTTCATGTCGCTCAGCAGCTCCTCCAGCTGGTTCAGGACTGGGGGGAGGGGAGGGTGGAGCTGGCTCAGGACTGGGGGGAGGGGGGGAACTGGTTCAGGACTGGGGGAGGGGGAGGGGAGGGCGGAGCTGGTTCAGGACTGGGGGGAGGGAGCTGGTTCAGCACTGGGGGGAGGAGGGGAGGGGGGAGCTGGTTCAGGACTAGGGGGAGGAGGGGAGGGGGGAGCTGGTTCAGGACTAGGGGGAGGGGAGGGCAGAGCTGGGAAGCGGGCGCCCAGGCTGGGGCTTAGTTACAAGGGTGTGTTACTGCAGGCCCCGGGCAGTGACCACCAGAGGGTGCCTCCCGGCCAGTGAAGCAGACCTGCCAACTGGACAAGAGCCCGGTTTCCAGGCAGCTTCTCCAGGCCCGAGGGCTGCAGAGATGAGAGCCAGAAACTCTCACCCACACTGGGCCTCCCTCCCCCAGCTCCCAGAGGGACCTGCAGCTCTGCCCACCGCTGGGGACCGGGTCTGCGCTCCCAGGCAGAGCTGCCTCAGGAAACTTCTGCCAGACAGTGGGGACCAGAGAGCACAGGGCCCCTCGGGTGAGCTTGGCCTTGGCCCCCCCACCCCTCACCCACTCAAGACTTGGAGCGAGAGGGTCAAAGGTCTGAGTCCCGGGAGGCCCTGGGCAATTACTTCACTTCCCTCAGCACCAGCATCAGCATCTTTAAAACGGGATTAAGACACCTCACCACTTAAAGACACTATAGAGGCTGGAGAGAACCTGTTTAAAGCGCGCTGTCAGGGCCCCACGAGTGGGCTTTACAACCAGCGTTCTGGGTCACCTCCCCGCCCCTCGCCTGTCCCCCGCGGAGCTGACCTTCAGAAAAGGGCCAGAGAAGCCAGGGCTGCGCTTTTCCTACAAGTAAGAAAGGGCAGGGACTGGCCAACAGAGTGTCCTGTCTGCCTGGAGGCTCCACCCTCTGGGCTGACATCCTGTCCCCAGCACCACGTCCCCATCTACAGCCAAGGAGCCACTGGGCAGGAGGAAGGTGGGTGGGCCAGCCTGCAGGGAGCCAGCTCGCTCACCCTTGTGCAGGACGGCGTTGGCAGGCTTGTTCCCGGCCAGGGACTCCTTGGACAGGTGCTGGTGGCTCTCGGCAAGGCACTCCACCTCGGCCAGGCGGGCGTTGAGGGCCATGGCCGGGTGGTTGGGGTCCTGGGTCATGTTGAGGTACGCGGCCCTCCGGAGCTGCTCCTCGATGACCAGTGCCTGCTCTAGCAGCTGGGGGTGGGGGCGGGGGGGGGCAGACTGAGCGCTGGCCTGGCCCCCCTCCACCAGCACCCACCCCCCAGGCCAGGGCTCTGGCAGGAAGGAGAGGAGGACGACACAGCCCCACCCAGCTAGAGTCCACCCTCTTGGCCACACCCCTAGAGTCCCCGCCAAGCTGGCTTCTGTGCACCTGTCGCCCAGGGCAGCGACACTCGCCCAGTGGGGCCTGGCTCAGAGCAAGTACCCAGCACCTGCTAGCAGACTGACTCAATGACTCCCTTTCTTTTTCTTTTTCTTTTCGGGCAGCACCTGTGGCACATGGACATTCCCAGGCTAGTGGCTGAATCTGAGCTGCAGCGGCAGGCCTCTGCCACAGCCAAGCCACATCTTTAACTGACACCGTAGCTTGTGGCAACGCCGGATCCTTAACCCACTGAACAAGGCCAGGGATCAAACCCACATCCTCACAGATATCATGTTGGGTTCTTAACCTGCTGAGCCACAAGGGGAACTCCCTCAATGACTCCTCGTGGACGGCCTGGCCCACATCCAGATATATGGGGAGGGGGCTGCTGCTCGCTCACTCCTTTGCCCCAGGCCCTGGTGTAACCTGCGCTCTTGCAGCCCCAGCCTGTTGGGTGGTCGAAGGCCAACTTTGAAGCCAAGGACTGACCTTGAACCTGCGGGCCAGGAACTTGTTCTTCATCTCCAGGTAGTTGCCCTTGTGGATCTCAGACTTGAAGGGCTCGTTGAGGATCATGTACCTCGGGTCGTTCTGGATGTCCTGCCAGCGGGCATAGCCGTGCCTGGTGGGGCACTGTTAAGGGCAAACCCGGCCACGGGGCAGGCGGAGGGGACCAGCCCGGGGTTTGGCACCCTGGCTTTGTGCTCCCTGGACCGTCATTAACCTTGGCTGCAAGATGAGCCTGTGGATGGCAGGGACGTGGCAGTGGACACCAACAGGACCCTCAGGGACCCAGGCCCGGCACTGAGGCCTCATCGGATTAATCCTTCACCCCAAGTCCAGACAGTAACAACGTCCAAGTTCTAACCCCAAGCCCCTGTGGCTGTGACCTTATCTGGAAACAGGGACGTCGCAGATGTAATTGAATTAAGCAAGGGTCACACCGGGGTAGAGTGGATGCCAATCCAGTGAGTGACGTCCTTAAGAGGGAATCTGGACACAGACAGACAGACACCTGGGAAGAGGGCATGGCATAGCAGAGGCGAGACTGAGCTGAGGCAGCTGCAAGCTGAGGGGTGCCAAGGGTGGACAGCCGCCCCCGGAAGCTGGGGACAGGAGGGAACAGACACACCGTGAAGTGCTCCTGCCCGAGGTCCCAGAGGGAGGGAGGGCCAGGCTCAGGCCCTGAACCTAGGCAGGCTGGCTCCAGGCATCCAGACCTCATGACTGCGATCAGCACCCTACGGGCCACGCCCGGGCCGTGGCCTGTTTTTATAAAGAAAGTTTTACTGGAACACGGCCACGCTTGCTGGTTTGTGTGTTGTGGCTGATGGCACAGGGGACGAGTCCGCGTCGAAGCCTGAATTATCCACGGCCTGGCCCCTTCCGGGGAAGGTCTGCCGTCCCCTGATCTGCATACAACAGTCCTGGTCACGACCAGCCCCACTCACAGCATCGTGAAGGTCGCTCTGCCGGGAGGCTCCCCCAGGGAGCGTGAGGCCCCGTCCCGTCTCTGGGAGGGCTGTGCTCAAATGCCACCTTCTCTGCCCCTCCACATTAAATGCCACCCCCACCCCCGAAGCTCCTTTTGCCCCTCCCCCCTTTATCATGTCCATGGAACCCCACACTCTACTAATGGATGGTGTTTCTATCTGTATCCCCAGGAGGATGTGAGCTCCAGGCAGACAGAGATCGGGGCTGTTGTGACCGTAGCTGCATCCTTCACGCCCAGCGCGAGGGAGGTGATCAGTAGAGACGGAGCTGAGGAAGGAAGGAAGGAAGGAAAGCCCTCCTACACGGAGCAGCACTCAGGTGTCACTACCTGGAGGTGGTGACGTCTATATCATGTAGGAGCTAGAGCATTCGCTGTGGGGTCAGATGGATGGGCTGGGTGTCCCTGGGCAAGTCACTTGGGCTCTCTGGGCAGCCATTCCCTCCTGTGTATACTGGGGATCACTGGAGTGACCCTTCTGGAAAACTGCTGTGAGGATGGAGTGAGTATTGAGTATAAAGGCACAAGCTACTGCTATGGTCATGGCTGCTGTCACCAGCATCGTCACCAGGGAAGGGTCCTTGTCACCATCAACACCAGGGAAGGGTCCTTGCCACCATCATTGCCACGGAAGGGTCCTGACCCCTCACCCCACATCCCTCCCTGAGGTCCACAGAGGAACAGACCAGAATGCTGCCCAGCCCAGCTTGGCCAAGGATACGTCACGATGCCCGCCAGCAGCCAGTAGTCATGGCGCCGGTGCCAGATGTCATAGATTTTCCCCGAGGACACAGCGGCACGTTCCTCGTTCTGCCACAGCGTGTGTAGCTCTGGGAAGCCAGCCAGGGGAAGCAGAATGAGGTGCCCCCCGTCCCTCACGGAGGCGGGCCTAGGAAAGCATCTCCCTCACCACCCACCATCTCCCGCCCCCAGCGGTTCCGTGCTCCAGGGTTACCAGGAAAGGTCAGACCACAGACTTTTGTTAACCCCTCACATGTTAGTATAAAATAACCACCTGCCCAGATTCCTGGGACCCAGGGTCAGGAAGCCGGTGACACCAACAGCTCTCTGCCCACGGCCCCGCCCCCCATACCTGTGAAGCCCCCGTCCGCAATGTTGAACATGAATTTGAACTTCCCATTCCTGTCCTCCTTCTTCCCCTCCTCATCTTCCTCTTTGTCACCATTCTGCTGTGTTTCAATGGGCTCCTTCTCCTCAGCCTTGGTGTCATCTGTGGGGGGATAGACCCGCCTTCACTCCTCCACCCCAAAGGCGCTGCCCAGGGCCCACTCTGCCAAGCACTGGGGACCTGAAGGCTAGCGGGAAACACCTGCATCCGCAGGGGTTAGATGCCCCAAGGAATTTTAAACAGACAAGCCAACAGCCCCCCTCTCCATCCTGGGGGCGGGGGGCGCTGCTCCAGGCCCGAGTGCCCCTCCCCCACCAAGTCAGGACCACCTGGGAACAGGGCGGGGGGTTCGAGGGAAGGCTTTGTGAAAATGCTGCTCATGGTCAAGGACAGCAGTGCTGCCTGGTGTGGGACCAAGGGACACAGAATAGCGTGCACACGAGAGCCCCAGACCTGGCCTGAAATCACTGCCATCGCCTCTGCTGTGAATTAGGCTTAGCTCCAGCTTGTCCAGGATCTTCTCCTTCTCAGGAAGCACTTCTTCTGCAGGACAGAGGATGTGCAGAGTGAGGAGGGGTCGGGAAGGGCAGAGGGAACCCCAGGCTGGTGGCTTTCCAACCGTGTTCCAGCCACGCGCGGAACCCTCTCCATCGCCTTACTCAGCAGTCCAACAGGTGCCATCAGGAGGGTCTTCTGGGGAGGCGGGGGGGGGGGGCGAGACCTCTCCCCCCTCCCCCAGCCGCACCCTCCTCCTAAACGCCTCACGGCACAGTCCCCAGAGCCTCTGATGGCAGCGGTAAGCAGAGGGCTAAAAGTTCAGGCAACATGTCAGGGCTTCGTTAGCAGAAAACCCCTTACAAACACCCAGAAACATCGCGCAAAACCTAGCACATTAAAAAAAACACACAAGTGGAGTTTCCACGGTGGCGCAACAAGACCGGCAGTGTCTCTGCAGTACCACGACTCGGGTTCAATCCCTGGCCTTGCGCAGGGGGTTAAGGATCTGGCGTTGCCGCAGCTGTGGCACAGGTTGCAACTGTGACTTGGATTTGCTCCCTGGCCCAGGAATTTCCATATGCTAGGGGTGCAGGACAAAAAAAAAAAAAAAAGGGTGAGCTCAGAAAAAGAAAAGGAAATTATCAGGTGCCATAAATGAAAAGAAACTAAAAGCCTGAGAAGCGTATGCAGGGGGCCTGGGCAGGGGCTAAGTGGACAGCAGGAAGGGGCCCAGGGTGCCAGCTGGGTCCCAACACCCTGACAGGCCGCAAGCCCCAAAGAGGTAGAGAACTGAAATGAAACCATAAACCAGCACCTCCCAACGGCTGTGCTCTCTGTGAAAGAAAGTTCCATCCACCAGCTCACAGCCAAGCAGAGGAAGCTTGGCTCCCACATGGCATCAAGGGGCAGAAGGTCCCCAGTGAGAGTCCAAACCGAACAGAGCGGGTGCAGGCTGTGGAATCTGGTACTTTTGTGTGTGTGTGTTTGTTTGTTGGCCATGCCCGCAGCACACAAAAGTTCCTGGGCCAAGGATCAAACCCGAGCCACAACTGCCACCGGAGCCACAGCAGTGACAACGCCAGATCCTTAATCCACTAAGCCACTAGGGAACTCCACGTGGAATCAGAATTGTGCCATAAAGACGGGTCCCAGAGCAACCAGACCATTAGTGAGACCACTAAGCCCAGAGTGGGGACATTTCTGCTACCCAGGTGACAGGGGTTCCCACCATCCAAACAACCCCTGATGAAGATGGACCCACCCGAGAAAAAAGAAGGAAGAAAATCTATAGGAAAAGACAAATCCAAAAAAAAAAAAAAGGAAAGTAGAAAAAGCCGGATACAAACTCTAGAAATAAAAACAAATAATCACTAACCTTTTAAATACTTTGTAGCAAATTTTTAAGATCCCATCCAAGGCCACCTGGCCCTCAAGTACTAGCCTGGGACATAGTCTTCAGAACCATGTGATGAGGCACAGGTAGCCTTAAAAGATGGAGACCATGCAGGTGGGCCTGGCCTCATCACACCGGCCCTTTAAAAAGAGTTTTCTCTGAATGGTCACAGAAGAGGAGCTCCAAAATTTGGAGCATGGGGGGGGACTGGGGCAGCACTGCTGGTGCCCCCAGACAAAAAACGTGGGCAGGTTCCAGGCGCTAAGAATGGCCCCCCGCTGAGGGTCCCCAAGGAAAGAGGGCCCCAGTCCTCCAACCCCAAGGAGCTGATGTTGGCCAACGAGAAGAATGAGCTGGGGAGCAGAATTCTCCCCCTACACCTCCAGACCAGAACTCGGCCCGGCCAGTGCCCTGACTGCAGTCCTGCAAGTGCCTTGGCAGAAAACCCCACCAGGCCAGGCTGGATTTCTGAGCCACAGCACTGGGAGCTAATACATGGGTGTTGCATCAGACTGCTTGATGCAAAATTTGTTTCACAACCAGCAAAAATAATACAGAAGGATAGGTTAAAAACAGCTGTGTAAAGAAAGCAGAGCAGGTCCTGTTGTGGCACCGCGGTAACAAACCCGACTAGTATCCATGAGGATGAGGGTTCAATCCCTGGCCTCGCTCAGTGGGTTAAGGATCCAGCATTACTGTGAGCTGGAATATAGGTCACAGACACGGCTTGGATCCTGCATTGCAGCAGCTGTGGCATAGGCTGGCAGCTGTAGTTCCAATTCAACCCTTAGCCTACGAGCTTCTACATGTCACGTGTGCAGCCCGAAAAAGCCAAAAAAAAAAAAAAAAAAGTAGAAACTGAAGCTACAGCTGAGGATGACTCAAAAATCCCTGCGGAGGAGTTCCCACTGTGGTTCAGTGGGTTAAGAACCCTACATAGTGTCCGTGAGGACGCAGCTTCCGTCCCTGACTTCACTCAGTGGGTTAAGGATCTGGACTTTCCACAAGCCGCAGTGTAGGTCACAGATGCAGCTTGGGTCTGGCAGTGCTGTGGCTGCGGCTTAGGCTGGCAGGTACAGCTCCGATATGACCCCTAGCCTGGGAACTTCATATGCCACAAGTGTGGCAATAAAAAGGGAGGAAAAAAAAAGCCCTGCAGAAAAACAGGAAAAAAAAAGTTAAAGATGTGAAAGATACATCCGCCCCCATCTTTCGGGAACCTTGTACCTGCTTTTCATTCTTCATCATAGTTAGAGTCTGGTGTTGAACAAGATCGACGGGTGGCTACTGCTAATCATTCAGGTCCCCAGGAGGGAATCTGTCCCTTCACATCCCAAGTGAAGGTTTTGGCTCGGGTTCCTTCGTCATGTCCCCAGGGCCTAGGACAGCCCCCAACACACAGGCCTTCAGCACATATTTAGCGGGTGAATGAATGAATCGACAAGTAAGCGGGATGCCAGGAGAAAATAAACATAATGGGAGGAAAGACAACATTCAAAGAGAGAATGACTGAGAATTTGCCCATAATCAATAAAAGACACAACACTCAGCCTTCAGCATCACAGCTGGTTGCAAGCAGGATAAATAAAAATTTCACGGTTGTAAAACTACCCAGGACCAAAGACAAACAGAATATCTTCAGTGGTCTTTCCACAGTAGGAAAGATTTAAAAGGCTGGTTTCCTACAAAGAAGCAACAATGGAAGCAGCTTCCTCAGCACAATGGAAGTCAGAATACAAAAGGAATAGCATCTTCAAAGGGCTGAGGGAAAATCCTTACCCCACCCCAAGTTTTGCTTACTATTATTCAAGGAAAATGCAGGAAGATGTAAGGGGAAACCACACACAATGAGAGAATTTGCCATCCACAGAAATATGCCGAAAGCACCACTTCAGGGCATACTTTGGAAGGAAGGACACTGAACAAAGCAACAAGAACAAACAAGAAAATACAAAACTGCTAAGAATGTGGGAAGGTCTAAATAGGGACTAAAGATTCAGAAATAAGCAAGAGCACATCAAAGACAGAAAAGAAGTGGGTCAGAGCTAAAGTTGCCTACAGTCATAGTATTCAAGAGGCAGCATGATAAAAATGTAAGAGTACAGAATAGAATTGACTGTAAACTTTCCAAAGGAGTGGAGGGAAGAAAAGGGAAATAGAAAGAAAGTTGCATCAATCCAAGAGATGTCCAAAGAAAAAAGAAGAAAAGGCAAGGTTAACACAAAGCATAAAACAAGAGGAGAAATTCATCCAAATACCTAGCTATTACAATAAATGTAAAGAGATTAAACCTGCCAGCTAAAAGGCAGAGATTCCATGATTAGCGTTAAAACAACAAATATCACCATATACTGTTTACAAAAGCTATACCTAAAACTTAATTATATAGATATATTAAAAGTTAAGGAATAGAAGAAAATACTTACAAATCATATATATCTGATATGGAACATGTATTACAAAGAACTCTTATAACTCAATAAGAAGACAAATAACCCAATTAAAAATGGACAAAAGGGAGTTCCTGTCATGGCGCAGTGCTTAACGAATCCGACTAGGAACCATGAGGTTTCGGTTCGATCCCTGGCCTTGCTCAGTGGGTTGAGGATCCGGCATTGCCGTGAGCTGTGGTGTAGGCTGCAGATGCGGCTCGGATCCTGCATCTTTGTGGCTGTGGCGTAGGCCGGCAGCTACAGCTCGGATTAGACCCCTAGCCTGGGCACCTCCATATGCCAAGGGAGCAGCCCTAGAAAAGGAAAAAAGGACAAAAAAAAAAAAAATGGACAAAAGGGGAGTTCCCATCATGGTGCAGTGGTTAACGAATCTGACTAGGAACCATGAGGTTGCAGGGTCAATCTCTGGCCTTGCTCAGTGGGTTGAGGACCCGGCATTGCAGTGAGCTGTGGTATAGGTTGCAGACGCAGCTCAGATCCTGTGTTGCTGTGGCTGTGCTATAGGCCAGTGGCTACAGCTCCGATTAGACCCCTAGGCTGGGAACCTCCATATGCTGTGGGAACAGCCCTAGATAAGGAAAAAAAAAAAAAAAGACAAAAAAAAAATGGACAAAGGATCTGGAAAGACAACTCTCCGACAAAGATATACAAATGGCCAATAACACTTGGAAACATACTCAACATCTTTATGCATAAGGGAAATACAAGTCAGAACCACTTGAAACAGGACTTTTTACCCACTAGAAGGACTATAATCACAAAGGCAGATAATAATAAGTGTTGGCAAGGATGTGGAGAAATTGGAACCCTACACACTGCTGGTGGGACCGTAAAGATGTTCAGCCACTGTAGAAAAAAATCTGGCGGTTCCTCCAAATGTTAGCTGTAGACTTACCATACAATCCAACAATTCCGCCCCAAAGTATATAACCCAAGAGAACTGAAACCTATGTCCACACTAAGACCTACACACAAATGTTCACAGCAGCATTATCTGTCATAGCCAAAAAGCAGAAATAACCCCAAACTCCATCAACCGATGAATGCATACATAAAACGTGGCCTATCCACAGAGGAAAATGTTATCAGCACAAAGGAATGAAGATCTGGATGCAACTAGAGATTCTCATACTAAGTGAAGTAAGTCAGAAAGAGAAAGATAAATATCATATGATATCACTTATATGTGGAATTTAAAATATGGCACAACTGAGCCCATTTACAAAACAGAAACAGACCCACAGACATGGAGAACATACTTGTGGTTGCCACGGGGGAGGGAGAGGGAGTGGGGTGGACTGGGAGTTGGAGGTAAATAGATGCAAACTACGACATTTAGAGTGGATAAGTAAGTAATGAGGTCCTGCTGTGTAGCACAGGAAACTATATCCAATCTCCTGGGATAGAACATGACGGAAAAGAAATTAAAAAAAAAAAAGGAGTTCCCGTCATGGTGCAGTGGTTAACGAATCCAACTAGGAACCATGAGGTTGCGGGTTCGGTCCCTGCCCTTGCTCAGTGGGTTAACGATCCGGCGTTGCCGTGAGCTGTGGTGTAGGTTGCAGATGCGGCTCGGATCCTGCGTTGCTGTGGCTCTGGCGTAGGCCGGGGGTACAGCTCCGATTCGACCCCTAGCCTGGGAACCTCCATATGCCGTGGGAGCAGCCCAAAGAAATAGCAAAAAAAAGACAAAAAAAAAAAAGAATGTAGGAGTTCCCCTTGTGGCTCAGGGGGTTACAAATCCAGCTAGTATCCATGAGGATTCAGGTTTGATCCCTGGTCTCGCTCAGTGAGTTAAGGATCTGAGCTATGGTATAGGTCTCATATGCAGCTTGAATCTGGCATTGCTGTGCCTGTGCCTGTGCCTGTGGCTAGCAGCTGCAGCTCCAATTTGACCCCTAGCCTGGGAACTTCCATATGCCACAGGTGCAGCCTTAAAAAACAAACAAAAATGTATATATATGTATGAATGGGTCACTTGGCTGTACAGCAGAAATTGACACAACATCAAATTACCCATGACATTTTTCACAGAACTAGAACAAACAATCCAAAAATTTATATGGAACCACAGAAGACCCAGAATTACCAAAGCAATTCTGAGAAACAAAAACCAAGCAGGAGGCATCACTCTCCCAGACTTCAGACAATATCACAAAGCTACAGTCATCAAGACAGTATGGTACTGGTACCGAAAGAGACATACAGACCAATGGAACAGAATAGAGAACCCAGAAATAAACCCAGACACCTACGGCCAATTAATCTTTGACCAAGGAGGCAAGCATATAAAATGGGAAAAAGACAGTCTTTTCAGCAATTGGTGCCAGGAAAACTGGACGGTTGCATGTAAATCAATGAAACTGGAACACACCCTTACACTGTGCATGAAAATAAACTCAAAATGGCTTAAAAACTTAAACGTAAGACAAGACACCATCAAACTCCTGGAAGAGAACATAGGCCAACATTCGGACGTCAACCTCATAAATGTTTTCTCAGGTCCATCTCCCAGAGCAACAGAAATAAAAGCAAAAATAAACCACTGGGACCTAATCAAACTGACAAGCTTTTGCACAGCAAAGGAAACCATAAAAAAAAGACAACTTACAGAATGGGAGAAAATAGTTTCAAATGATGCAACTGACAAGGGCATAATCTCTAAAATATACAAACAACTTATACAACTCAACAGCAAAAAAAACCAACAACCCAATTGAAAAATGGGCAAAAAACCTGACAGACATTTCTACAAAGAGGATATATGGATGGCCAACAAGCACATGAAAAATGCTCAACATCACTGATTATTAGGGAAATGCAAATCAAAATTACTATGAGGTACCACCTCACACCAGTCATAATGGCCATCACTAATAAGTCCACAAATAACAAATGCTAGAGGAGGTGTGGAGAAAAGGGAACCCTCCTGCACTGTTGGTGGGAATGTAAATGGGTACAACCACTATGGAGAACAGTATGGAGGTATCTTAGAAATCTAAGACCTACCATATGACCCAACAACCCCACTCTTGGGCATCTATCCAGACAAAACGTTCTTTGAAAAAGACACATGCACCCACATGTTCACTGCAGCACTATTCACAATAGCCAAGACACGGAAACAACCTAAATGTCCATCGACCAATGAATGGATTAAGATGTGGTATATAACACAATGGAATACTACTCAGCCATAAAAAAGAATGACATCATGCCATTTGTAGCAACATGGATGGAACTAGAGAATCTCATCCTGAGTGAAATGAGACAGAAAGACAAAGACAAATACCATATGATATCACTTATAACTGGAATCTAATATCCAGCACAAATGAACATCTCCTCAGAAAAGAAAATCATGGACTCAGAGAAGAGACTTGTGGCTGCCTGATGGGAGGGGGAGGGAGTGGGAGGGATCGGGAGCTTGGGCTTATCAGACACAACAAGGAGATCCTGCTGAGTAGCATTGAGACTTTGTCTAGATACTCATGTTGCAACAGAAGAAAGGGTGGGGGGAAAAATGTAATTGTAATGTATACATGTAAGGATAACCTGATCCCCTTGCTGTACAGTGGGAAAATAAAAAAAAAATTATTTAAAAAAAATGTGGTATATATACACAATGGAATACTACTCAGCCACAAAAAAAGAGCAAAATACTGCCATTTGCAGCAACATGGATGGAAGTGGAGACTCTCCTACTAAGTGCAGTAAGTCAGAAAGAGAAAGACAAATACCATATGATATCACTTATATCTGGAATCTAATATACGGCACAAAGGAACCTTTCCACAGAAAAGAAAATCATGGACTTGGAGAATAGACTTGTGGTTGTCAAGGGGGAGGGAGTGGGATAGACTGGGAATTTGGGGTTGAGATGCAAACCATTGCCTTTGGAATGGATGAGCACTGAGATCCTGCTGTGCAGCGCTGGGAACTATATCTAGTCACTTAGGACGGAGCATGATCATGTGAGAAAAAAGAATATACATGTGTATGTGTGACTGGGTCACCTTGCTGTACCGTAGAAAGCTGACAGAACACTGTAAACCAGCAATAATGGAAAGAAATAAAAATCACCTTAAAAAATAAATGGATAAAATTTTTTTAAAATGGCACACCACTGTAAAACAACTACGCTTTAGTTTAAAAAAATTTTTTTTTAAAGAAGGAATAAAGTTCCAATACATGGGTCCAACACAGATGAAGCTTGAAAACATTATGCTCACTGAGAGTCACACATAAAAGGGCAAATAGTTTATGATTCCATTGATATGAAGTGTTCAGAGCAGGCAAATCCACAGAGACAGAAAGTGGCTTAGTGACTGCCAAGGGCTGAGGGGAGGAGAAGATGGCTATTGGGTACAGCGTTTCTTTTTGGAATGATGAGAATATCGTAAAAGGAACTGTGCTGATGGTTGTAGAGCCCTGCGAATATACCAAAAACTAATGAACGGTACCCTCTGAAGGTGTGTACTGTATGGAACATGAATTTTAACACAATAAAGTTTTCTATTTACACTTATGAGTAAAGGGATAGAAGAAAGATACCACGTATACACTAAAATAAAAGCAAGCCCAATCCAAATCAGCCTAAATAAACCTTAAAACAAAAAGTATGGGCTAAGAAGGTCGTCAGATAATAATTAGAGAAGCTTCAGCAGAAAACTATAAAACACCTGAACTGATATGTACCTAATAGCCTCGCCCTAATCTCTATGAGTGGAGCTCCTGTTGTGGCTCAGCGGTAACGAACCCAGCTAGCATCCATGAGGATGCGGGTTCGATCCCTGACTTCGCTCAGTGGATTAAGTGTCATGGGCGGTGGTGTAGGTCTCAGATGCAGCTCAGATCCCTCGTTGATGTGGCTGTGGTGTCTGCCGGCGGCTACAGCTCCAACTCAACCCCTGGCCTGGGAACTTACGTATGCCACAGGTGTGGCCCTAAAAAGACCAAAAAATAATAATAATAAACTCTATGAGGCAAAATCTTGCTCCACAAAGACAGAGACTAATCCTCAAAGACAGTGAGAGATTTTAATGCAAGTCTCTCAGATTTGACTGATTAAAAGCAAATCAAAGATGACTAAGAATATCAAAAACCTGAACAACAGGAGTTCCCGTCGTGACTCAGTGGTTAACAAATCTGACTAGGAACCATGAGGTTGCGGGTTCAATCCCTGGCCTTGCTCAGTGGGTTAAGGATCCGGCGTTGCCATGAGCTGTGGTGTAGGTTGTAGACACAGCTCAGATCCCACATTGCTGTGGCTGTGGTGTATGCTGGCGGCTACAGCTCCGATTAGACCCCTAGCCTGGGAACCTCCATATGCCACAGGTGCGGCCCTAAAAAAGACAAAAAGACAAAAAAAAAAAAAATTTTGAACAACTTAATGATCTAACACATATATTTAGAACCTTACACCCAGCAATGAAAGAACAGACATTCTTTTCAAGGATGCACGAGCATTTACAAAATCTGACCACATGAAACCAGAAAGCAGGTTTCGCCAATATCATAGAGAAACAATATCCTACAGATTCAGGTATCTGGACCACGATGCATTGGATTGAGAAATTGCCAATAAAAAGATTCCCTAGGAGCTCAGCAGGTTAGGGGTCCGGCATTGTTATTGCCATGACACAGGTTCAATTCCTGGCCCCAGAACTTCTACATGCCATGGGCACAACCAAAAAAAAAAAAAAAAAGAGACAGCCCAATAAATAACCCCCAAACTGTACAGTAAGCAGCGAAAGCCCACGTACAGAGAACAGAGCCCTGGCTCTCACCCACCCAGGACAGCCCGCCCGCAGCCAGGAGCACAGCCTGGCGCCCTTCTCCTCGGACCCAGGGCAACCGAGCCAGGAGACAGCACGATGGATGGAAGCCCACACCTTTCGGCAGCTGTTCCGGAGAGGGCTGGGCCTTCTCGGCCTCCTCCAGGCGCTCCTCGCGGGCCCTCTCCTTGCCGTCAGAGCTCTCGTGTTTGTCCTCGCCCTCCACGCCATCCAGGGCCTAGGGAGGACAGACTCGGGAGCTGCGGGGCCTGGGGCCCCAACAGGAGCAGAGGCGGGAAACGGGCATTGGGCTCGGAACCCACTCTCCTGGCTCCCGCCGCTGCTGGCTCCCAGCCCGCTCCCCAGACCCAGGGGCTCGGACACGGTGCCAGGGGCCCTGGCTCACAGCCGCCTAGGCGAGGCCTGAGAGGGTCCCCAGACCCAACCCCGCACCCCACACCCGCAGGGGCCCAGACACCTGCACCTTCCGTACCTGGATTTCCGGGGGCTTCTTCGGCTTCTGCACCCCCGGCTCCTTCTCATCCATGTAGCCCAGCTGGGCTTCCAGTTTGTCTGAAAGACCAAGGGAAAGGGGTAAGACCGGTGGACTTGGGGAGACGGGAGGGTGGGGGGAGGAAATAGGGAGCCAAAGAGGAAGGAGGGCCTGGACCTGCCCCGCCAGGAGGAGGACGGGGGACAGGGGAGCCTGACAGCCCGGGCCAGGCCAGCCGAGTATGGAGGACAGAGGACAGCTGGGTGTGGTCCTGGCTTTCACGCTGGCTGAGGGACCGTGGGCCTCCCCCCCACTGCCCAGTGCCAGTGACCTGTGTGCCCCGAGTAGCCCTGGGAGGCGGGCACGACCCCATTCCACGTCATGGATGAGAAAACAGGGTTCACGGGGCCAGACACAGGCCCACAGGCACAGGTGCCCAGGAGCAGGGTGGCCTGAGAGGCTCAGCGCCTCACCTGTCACCTGGCAGAGGCTGGATGCCCCAGGTCTGAGGGGTCCCACTGAGGGAAGGGGATGCTTTCCCCAAAAAGACACCCAGAGGCAGCCCGTTAAGGAAGGGCAAAGGATCTGAAGTGACATTTCTGCAAAGAAGACACACAAATGGCCCAAAAGCAGGTGAAAATATTCCCAGCATCTTCAGCCGTCCGAGATGCAAATCAAAACCACAGTGAGGGAGTTCTCTTGTGGCGTAGCAGGTTAAGGATCTGGAGGTGCTGCTGTAGCAGCTCGGGTCACTGCTATGGCGTGGGTTCGATCCCCAGCCCAGGAACTTCCGCATGCCGCAGGTGCGGCCAAAAAAGAAAACAAAAACAAAATCCACCGTGAGACACCGCTCCACACCCACGAGGGTGGCTGCAGCCAAAAGTCAGATAAGTGCTGGCGAGGGTGTGAAAAAAACAGAAACTCTGACGTGGCTGGTGGGAGCGTAAAGCCGTGTGGTCACGGTGAAAAAGTGTGGGCAGTTCCTCCAAATGTTAGACCACGTGACCCAGGATTCCATTCCCGGCCACACACCCCAGAAAAATGAAAACACATGTTTTCACTTGAACCATTGACAACAGCCAAGGACAGAAACACGTCAAAGCCCATCAGCTGATGAACAGACATACACAGCGTGGTGGCTCCAAACAGTGAAATAGTATTAAGCCCCAAAAAGGAATGAAATGCTGCTGCCCCACAAAGTGGGTGAACCTAGAGAGTGTCAGGCTGTGAAAGAAGCGGAGCTACACAAGCCACAGAGTGTATAATTTCGTTCACGTGAAATGTACAGAACAGGCAAACCCGTAGAGACAGAATGTAGATCAGCTTTAAAAAAAAAGAAAGAGGAAGAAGTTCCGGAAGTTCCCATTGAGGTTCAGCGGCAATGAACCCCATTAGTCTCCATGAAGATGTGGGTTCAATCCCTGGCCTCACTCAGTGGGTTAAGGATCCCGTGTTGCCGTGAGCTGTGGTGTAGGTTGCAGACGCAGCTTGGATCCTGCGTTGCTGTGGCTGTGGTGAAGGCCAGAAGCTGTAGCTCCTACTGGACCCCTAGCCTGGGAACCTCTATATGCCTCAGGTGCAGCCCTAAAATTAAAAAAAAAAAGTTCCCACTGTGGTGCAACAGGATCAGCTGCGTTTCCGCCGTACCAGGACGCAGGTTCAATCCCCAGCCGACCACAGTGAGTTCAAGGATCTGGCGTTGCTGCAGCTGTGGCACAGGTCACAACTGTGGCTCTGATCTGATCCCTGGCCTGGGAACTCCATATGCTGCAGGGGAGCCAAAAAAGAAAAGAGAAAGAGAGGGAGGGAGGAAGGGAGGAAGAAAAGGAGAGAAAGAAAGCGTGGCTTAGTGGTTGCCAGAGGAAGCAAAGGGAAGAAGGAACAGGGAGTCAGTGCTAATGCGTCTGTGTCTTTTTTGGGGTGAAGAAAACATCCCGGAATTAGGGATAATGGTTCACAATCCTATGAAGACACTAGAAACCATGGACTAGCACTTTTAAAGGCTGATATTGCAGTCGGTGAATTCCATCTCTAAACTACCAAGAAGAAAAACTCGGAGGTCCCTGGCGGCTCAGCGAGTTAAGGATCAGGCATTGTCACTGCAGCGGCTCAGGTCACTGCTATGACACAGGTTCGATCCCTGGCCTGGGAACTTCCACATGAGCGGGCAAGGCCAAAAGAAAAAAATTCTCAGGAGAGGGACACTTCTGCAAGCAGAAGCCTTGGGAAGGAGGGGGGCTGCCCTTGGTGGCAGGGGAAGGACGTGGGGTCTCCTGGGGCCCTGCCACCTCCCACGACCCAGGTGCCCTCCCCTGCTCATTGGCGCCCAGACCTGGCAGGCCCGGCGGGGCAGGCAGAAGGTGGGCAGGGCTGGCAGGCACTGGAGTGTTGGGGTCCGAGGAGATGACCTCCCCTGGCTTCTTGCCCTCGGGGCCCTCGGGGATCAAGTCCGGAGTGCTATACTTCCCGTTGACGTGTTCAAACTCCTGAACCTGGGGCAGGTGGGAGGGAAGCAGAGGCAGAGGAGAGGCAGCTCAGACCTGAGGGTCTCCGGGCGCCGGTGGGACTGTGAGTGTTCCAGGCTTGGGGTGGCTGCCAAGCCAAATGCACTTCTGACCCCAAACCCCCAGCCAGGCTCTTGCCCCACCCCAGTCCCCACCTACCACCCTGGTCTCCAGGCCCCCACGCAGAGAGGCATTCTGGGTCTGACTCAGACCCCACGCAGGTGCGTGACCCCAGCTGGAGGGATCTGCCCGCGGACCCCCCCCGCCAGGGGCACACCAGGGCTGCCAGGAGAGGCTTACCCACCTTCTTCCTAACTAGTGACATAACCCCAATGCGGGTGAGCACGTGCTGCCTGGAGAGGCCCTCGCGGGGCACGCCGTCCGCAAAGGTCTCCGCGCCGTCAGCCCCCGGCTCACACAGGTGCCGCATGAAGAGGGACACATAGGCTCTGGGGTGGGGGGGACTGGGGCTCAGGGAGGGGGGTGCCGGCAGGACCCCCGGGGAACCATCACCCATGGCCTGCTTCCCAACCAGGCCTGCTGGGTGCGGCCCCAGGAAGACAGAGGGGCCACCTCCAGGCAGGGGACCTCCCAGGCCAGCCCTCAGCTGGATAACCCCAATCCTTCACGCTGCCCTTGCCACCAGCTGCTCTGGCAGGGGCAGCTGGCCAGGGTTTTCTGCAAAGGAGCCCTGCCCAGGGCTGGACCCGAGCCACCCAGACACCTGACGGCTGTGAGTTCCCCAGACTCCCGAAGCCTGGCAGAAACACTGCCCGCCGTGCCCAGCCAGAGCCTGCCTGCTCCGGGATGGGCAGCCCGGCCCCAAGCAGCACCTCCGCCCCTTTACCTAAACTCCTTCTCGCTCTTCCCACGAAGGTCCCGCACCAGCCAGTGGGAGTTGAAGGCGTCCTGGGGGGGCATGCCCCAGCGCATGATGGCATTGAGAAAGGCCTTCCGCTGCCTGGCGTTGAAGCCCAGCACCTGGGCCGGTGGGGATCGGGTGGGAGAGCAGAGAACGCGGAGATGAGGGAGAAGGGGCACAGGGAGGGGAGGGGCGGGGAGGGGCCTCCGGCTGGAGGCAGGACCCCAAGGGGAGCCTGGCCCACCTCTGCCTGGCCGGTGGCCCGTGTATAACCCCCCAGCCCTCCGGCCCCTTCTCCACACCTCGTGATGGCAGCAGGGGTGAGGGGATGAGAGGAATCAGGGGAGGGGAGCTGGAGGAGCAGACATGCAGGCAGACCCCACCTCGATGTTGCCGCCGACCCGGGCGAGAAGAGGGGGCAGAGGCTTGTCCCTGTCGCTCTTCAGCTGCCTCCTGGATTGTCGCCGTCCGCCTGGGGGAGCAGCCCCGCCACAAGTGCTCAGCAGGGCCCGGGGTGTCCTGTCCCACCCTGTCCCCCAACTCACCCCAGGACAGCAGGACCCTTTAGGACCTGCTCCAAAGGATGACAGCCATCAGCTCCCCGACACACAGCCTGGCCCAGCCCAGGGTCCTGGCGCTGAGACTCACTCTGCCCTTCCGGCCTCTCCTCAAAGTCCTCGTCCTCGTCCTCGGAGCCGATGGAATATTCTGACTGGTTGTCTGAGAGCTCATCCTGCCACTCTGCGGGCGTCAAGCAGAGGGGCGCCAAGTGAGCTGCACAAACAGAAGCCCAACCGAGCCCCCCACACCCCCGACCCCACACCGAGTGCCGTATCCAACCCCGAGAGCCCAGCCCAAAACAGTGGCAGTGAAAACACCATGCACTTCCTGCAGCTTAGGATCCCAGCAACCCTGCACTGTGTCCTAACACCTTTTACCACCTCTGTCCCTATTTTATAGATGGAGAGGCTGGGGCTTGCCTCCAGTCACACCACGAGCCATCTTGTTCCTGCAAACAACCCCCCTCGCCCCCGCCCCTTTGCTCCCAGGGACCCTCCCCACCCTACCCCCCCACACACCACCTGGCTCCTATTCCCACCCCACCCCCACCCCACCCCAGGAATGCCCTCCCCCACTCAGGATCCTGCCCCCAGGACACCGACCCTGGTCCTCCTGGGAGGCGTCGTTGTAGTTGACCTGCTTGCGGATACGCTTGCCCTTGCCCAGGTTGCGGGCCAGGTCCTCCTGCTGCTGCTCGTAGTGGTGCCGCAACAGCTTCTCCCAGTAGTCGGGGTCCACATTCTCCTCCTGTTTGATGATCTCCCGCTCCACCTCCTCCTGGGGACATGCAGGTGCCATGGCTCAGGGAGGGCGGGGCCCGCGGGCACCTCTGCCCCCTGGACTCGCTGCTTTGACCCCATCGCACCCTCTCTGGGCTCAAGCATGAACTGGAAAGTCTGCCTGCTCCAGGAAGCCTTCCCTGCTCACCCACCCCACATGGTCTTCCTCTTCCTGCCCCTGTCGCAGTAATTCATTCACTCACTCTCTCCGCAAGTATTTCCTGGCCTTGTGCCTGGCACCAGGGGACAGAATCGAAAAAGCCCCACTCTTGCCCTCTGGAGATTCCCGGTTTCAACAGGAAAAGTGGCACAAGGGAGGATAATTGGCACCCAGGATCTGAGTGGCAGGTGGTGGAAGTTGAGGGGTTAGGGGAGGGAACATTCAGGAAAGACCCAGGAGCCTGTCTTGGGGATAACGCAGGTTTCTGGGGGTAGAGAAGCCGCCGCGGGGGCGGGGCCTCAGAGGGGCGGGGCTTACCACGCCGTCCTCCTCGCGCACCACGTATTGCGCCACCTTGAAGGAACTCAGGTATTCATTCATGTTCTGCAGCTCCGTGTCGTCCGTGGCGTCCTGGTTCCGGTCCAGCAGCTTGGAGATGGCCGCGTCGTCATAGTGGATCACACTGCTGTCCTCCACGTCCTTGTTGTCACCTGGGGGCAGACAGGGTGCAGAGCTGGGGGTCTGCCCCGCGGCCCAGGTCCAGCCGTGGGGCCCCCACCTGAACGCCTATGACCATGGGTCTCCCCAGTCCCGGCCAGGGGTGGCCGCAGAGGAAGCACGGTGGTCAGAGAGAGAAACCTGGACACAGCCCACTGCCCGCCCACCCACAGTCTGCAGACACCCAGGTGAGGGGCTGGTGGGGGGGCAGGCAGGGGTTCGGGGGTCCTCTTCCTTTCCAGGAGCAGCAGTAGGGGGGACGGGGGGAGCCGGGCATGGGCTGGGTTGGCCCCTACCTGGTGGAGTGCTGCCATGCTTTTTCTTTGCACTGGCGGCCAGGGCACCCCCTTTGGAGGACTGGACGTCGGGGATGGGCGTGGCAGGCCTTTGGCCCTGAGACATCATGCCTGTAGGACAGAGGTGAAGGGGCTGCAGGACTGGGGGGACAGCACCTAGAGATGCCACCCTGGCCCTGCCCATCCTGGCCAGGAGCAGGGGGCAGAGGGAGGAGAGGCCGTAGGCTGGGGGTGCCCTGGGAGGGGCGTGTCTCGAGCAGAGCCCTCCTTCCCCTCCCCCCCCCTTGCCCTGGCACACTGGCACCCTGGCACCCACCCTCCACGTCGTCCTTGAAGAGCTCCTCCGTGCCGAACTTGAGGATGTCGTCCAGCTCCTGCTTGGTCATGGAGCCCGACTTGGAGCCCAGGCCGGGCCGCACCACCAGGTGCGTGAGCATCATCTTGCGTTTGGCCACCTGCGTGATGCGCTCCTCCACCGAGGCCCGCGTCACGAAGCGGTAGATCATCACCTTCTTGTTCTGCCCGATGCGATGGGCGCGGCTGAAGGCCTGGGGGTGACCTGCAGCTGAGCACCTGGGACTCAAGGCCAAGTGCCATGTGGGGGGAGGGGCGTGCACGCGCGCTCAGGAGCCACTCTGCCTGGAACGGGCTGTGTGACTGCACGTGGAGATGCACGTGCACCAGGGCAGCCAGGTTCATGTCCTGTGTGGTCTCATGCGGGCCTGGGGGCCTGTGCAGGTGGAACTGTATGTGACCGCAGGTATGTGGGGAGGGGTGGGGGGGAGTGTGAGGGGCAGCGTGGCCCGTGCGCTCGATGCAATGAAGCCACACAGGGCTCTGATGGCTCTCATGCGGAGATGGCGGCTGCACCTCCCAGGGAGTGACCCCCGGTGGGGCTGTGAGCCCACCTGCTGGAGATGCACAGCCACCTTGTGGGGGCAGGATGTGATACGAGAATACTCCTGGGACTCTGTGTGTTAGGTGACCCTCGATGTGGAAGACTGTGCACAGGAGCACACGCGTGTGCGTGAACCATGAGGTTGTGTGTGTGCCCCTGAGAGCGTAAAGTGTCTCTGTGTCCAGCCCTGCCCCAAGAGGGTGGCCAAGGCTCCCACGACCCCTACCCCCACCCTCCCATCCCTCTTCACCAGCCACATTAGCCCCTCCCCCATCTCGTCCTCTCCCACTTCCAACAGGCCTCTCCTCCCAAACCAGCCCCCTCTGGGACGCGGGACCCCCTCATCCTGCCTCCCTCCATGGCCTGGATCCCATAAGTGATGGAGAGACCAGGGGTCATGGGTCACGCAGACGGCTGCACACTCCTGGCCATGTCCCCTGCCCTCCCTGGGCCTTTCCTCTTCTGCACAGCAAGGGAGCTGGAAGGGCTCAGCTCCTGGGCCCCGGAGGCGGGTCCAGGAGGAGGTAAAGCCCTGAGAGTGTCTGCGGGGAGGGACGGAAAGCCTACAGAACCAGGGGCCGAGGGGGGCCCTCTGCGCGGGCTCTGGTGTCAAGGGCCACACACCTGGATGTCATTGTGGGGGTTCCAGTCGGAGTCATAGATGATGACCGTGTCTGCCGTGGCCAGGTTGATGCCCAGGCCGCCTGCCCGGGTGGAGAGGAGGAAGCAGAACTGCTGGGCCCCAGGGGCTGAGGGAGAGAAACGGGTGAGTGGGGGGCACACCCAGAGAGGTGGAGGGGGGGACAGGTGGATGGCAGACAGGAGGGCTGGAGGGAAGACGGGGAGGGGGGGCAGGAACTGTGACCCCATCACAGGCAGCCACAGCCTCAGCTCTGGGAAGCCAGGGGAGGCCTGGGACTCAGGGTAGGGGTGGACGGAACAGCCCGCGGAGCCCCCCAGAGCCCCCAACTGTGCTCTGAGCCCTGACCCCATAAGAGGGAGCCAGAATGGGAAAGACCCAATTTTCAAAGCCCAGACAGACAAAGAAGAAACTGCACACACGAGCCAAGCCCGAGGGTCAGCCCCCAGGGAACTCGGTGCCCTCACTCCTTCACCCCTCCCGGCTCCCCCGGCCCGAGATGCTGACAGGGCAGCCAAGGGACACCCAGGCATATCTCCAGGGCCCTGGCCACCGCTCTGGGTGGTCTCCACTGTTCCTGAACGGTGACACTGTCAGTCACCGTCAGTCTCCACCAGCACAGGACAGCTGGTTCTCAGGTCCATCAGGGCCCCTCACTAAGTGACCTGCGACTGACCACAGCACCCACTGGAGCTGCCACAGGTCCTCGACCTGCCGGGTGCTTCCGCTGCACCCACTTCTGCGTGGACCAAGGCAACATCTAGATCCTGAAACTGCACCCACTTTACTTCTGCCGTGAGTTGGCAGCCGTGCAGAAGGTGGAGGGCGGGAAACAGCTGCAAGCTCCTGGGAAGCAGAACTCAACACCACTTGCTGCAAACTCACCACTAAGGAGGCGCTAGTTCAGCTGAGTGCCCCCTCCCATGCTCCCCTGCCCCAGCCAGCTCCTGGCCTCCCCTCCTTCCCAAACAAGGAAGAGAGGCAGGGAGTTTGGGCATGGATGGCCCTGCCCTTTCTCTGTCCTTCCTTTAAGAAGCCACAGGGGGGAGTTCCCATCGTGGCACAATGGAAACAAATCCAACTAGGAACAATGAGGTTGCGGGTTCGATCCCTGGCCTCGCTCAGTGGGCTAAGGATCTGGCATTGCCATGAGCTGTGGTGTAGGTCGCAGACGCGGCTTGAATCTGGTGTGGCTGTGGCCAGCAGCTGTAGCTCCAACAGGACCCCTAGCCTGGGAATCTCCATATGCCGTGGGTGCAGCCCTAAAAAGCAAAAAAAGAAGAAAAAAAAGAAGCTTTCCACAGCCTGTCTTCTTCCGGGGACAGGCCTTGTTCAGCCCTGCTTGTAACTGGTCATTTACCTGGTGTCGGTATCAGAAGCCCACGGGTGCCACCCAGACCCCCCTGCACCAGCATCATTTAAGAACAAGGGTGTTTTCCTCCACCTCTGCCTCCCTCCTTGTCTAGTTCTCAGTTCTGAACAGGTGTTATCTACTCGCCCCTTGCACCCCAGCAGGCCCCTAGAAAGTTCCATGGAACGAATTCCTCTTACCACTCAAAACTAAGGGGCAGCTGTTAGGACCTATGGACTGGCCTGCTTTCTTCAGCCATATGAGGAGCAGCTAGTCTAACCAGAGGTTGGGGTTCTGGCTAAGATCCTAGCCCAGGAACAGAGGCAGACAAGGGTCCCAATCAAGACCCCCAGGTAAGGGGTGGGGGTACCGTTGAATCTGTCAATCGCCTCTTGCCGGAGGCCCCCAGTGATGCCGCCGTCAATCCGCTCATACTTGTAGCCCTCGTACTCCAGGAAGTCCTCCAAGAGGTCCAGCATCTTGGTCATCTGCAGGGGACACGGTATGCCTGAGTGGCTGCTGCACAGCAAGGACTCCCGTGGGGCTGTGGGCAGGGGCCCCCTGACAGCTGGGTGAAGACAGAGCAGACAGCTGGGTGGGGAGACAGGTGCAACCTGGCAGACACGACCCAGGGCTCTGAAGAAGAATGCAGCCTCCAACCTCACATACTCCATCCCCCACACAAGCCCCACAGGCACCTGCCTGAGACACAGCTCTGAGCATGGGTCTCCCTGCTCTCCTCCCATAGAATAAACTCCCAAATCCTCACTTCGGCATTCTAGGCTTGCAGGATTGGTGCCCCATCCATCCAGGCTGCATTTCCCCAAGCTTCCTTCATACTCTCCACCCAGCCCAAATTCCCTGGACTCTCTTCCCATCCCCTCAGTAGGTGGGGAACTCAAGCAGCACCTCCTCCAGGATGTCTTCCCTGATTTCACGCTGCCCTATAAGAAGAGCTTCCAGAATCCTCCCAGAATCATTCCTGAGAGATAGTTTAGCTGGATATAAAATTATCAGTGCCATTTTCCCACAGTGTATCAAAGATTTTGCAGTTGTCTTCTGCCACTTATTGTTGCTGATGTGAAAGCTGAGAACAGTCTGAGGGTCTCTCCTTTCTAGGTTCTGGATCTGAAGTGCAGCATTTTCCCTACAATTTGCCCAGAGGTTTCTTTATTTATATTTATCTCACATGGTTCTCCAGAGGGCACTTCAGATCTGAGACCTCACACCATTTTCCAGGTCTGCAAACTCTCATCATATCTGGCTTCTTTGCCATTATCTCTATTTCTTCTTCTTCAATTTCTCTGAGATAATTATGGGAGCCTCTCAAGGCTCCATGCAATTTCTCATTTTTATCTTTGACTCTCTATGCTGCATTCTGGGGAAATTCCTCCACAACCACTTCCCATTCATCAATGTTCTTTTCAACAGTGTTGAGAGCTTATCCACTCTGTTGGATTTTTTCTTTTTCTTTTTTTTTTTTTTTTTTTTTTTTTTTGTCTTTTCTACGGCTGCATATGTGGCATATGGAGGTTCCCAGGCTAAGGGATGAATCAGAGCTGTAGCCACCAGCCTGTGCCACAGCCACAGCAACACAAGATCCGAGCTGCATCCGCAACTTACACCACAGCTCATGGCAATGCCAGATCCTTAACCCACTTCACAATGCCAGGGATCAAACCCATAACCTCATGGTTCCTAGTCTGATTTGTTAACCACTGAGCCACGAAGGGAACTCCTGTTGGAATGTTTTGTTTCAATTTCAAGCAAAGCCTTTTCCTTCCTGGTTAGTCTTGATTTCCTGATGCTTGTGCTTAATTTTCTTTTCTTTTTTTTTTTTTTGGTCTTTTTTGCTATTTCTTGGGCCGCTCCCGCGGCATATGGAGGTTCCCAGGCTAGGGGTCGAATCGGAGCTGTAGCCACCGGCCTACGCCAGAGCCACAGCAACACGGGATCCGAGCCGCGTCTGCAACGTACACCACAGCTCACAGCAACGCCGGATCGTTAACCCACTGAGCAAGGGCAGGGACCGAACCCGCAACCTCATGGTTCCTAGTTGGATTCGTTAACCACTGCACCACGACGGGAACTCCCTTAATTTTCTTCTTGATTTATGAGTGTTACCCCAGTACTTTTGAGGATCCTAAATGTATTTTTCTTTAATAAGAGTTACAATGTTTATTTTAGGTTCTCTCTTGGCGGGGTTTTTTTTTTTTTTTGGTATTTTTTTTTCTTTTTTTGCCATACAGGCATTATGTGGGAATTCCTGATTCAGGGATCGAATCTACACTGCACCACAGCAACCAGAGCCACAGCAGTGAGAACACAGGAGCCTCAACCCACTAGGCCATTAGAGAACTCCCCTAAATGTGTTTATTTGAAGTCTTTTTCAGGCTCTTCTATTTTTCTTTTCACTGGGATTCTACTTACTATTTCGTGGGATGGCTCACTGAAAGTTGTCCTGAGTTTGGGAATTGGGGTTTGCAGGCTCATTTTGGATGGCAGGGCTCTGTCTCTGTCACTTTCTGTCTGTGCACATTTCCAAAAGTTGTACAGTCCCCTCCACTTGGTTCCTCAGCCCAGAATCATGCCTTATGTTGGCAGGGGGCTGGGGGACTGTGGACCCAGGCTCCAGGCCAGCCCACACTCATGGGCTTTGTCTGCTGTCCCCAGATTCCTCAGCCTGCTGCAGGCCTAGAGTGGAATCAGGGGCTGTGGGCAGGAGCAGCTGTTACCCACCGACTTTTGTCCATGGAGAAGCCACACCCTAGTCACCAGCTTTGAGCCATGAACCTGGCTCAGCCCCACCATCCAGCAGCATTTTTTGCACCAAGCCCCCAGGACCATCACCAACCTTCATCACAGAGATGGCCTTGGGATTAGATAACTGTCAATACCTCCATCTTCCACATTAGACTATGAGGGTCTCGAGAACAAGAGCTGGACCCTCATGCCTAGCACAGAGCCTGATGTATGACAGATGCGAAAGGATGAAGGAACAACCAGTGCGCAGACGAACAAGGCTCTGAGACTGGACAGCTCTGCCTCTGACTGCCCCAAAAGCAATGCTGCAAGTGCAACTTCAGGATCCAGCTGGGGACCCTCTCAGCTACGCCCCCTGCGGGGCTCCTCCTGAACCAACCTCCAGGAGACGCTGGGCTACAGAAGCGAGGGGCAAGGGGCGAAGGGCGAGGGCCTATCATCCCAGCCAGGACAGGAAGCTCCAGGAGGAGCAGGCCAGAAGCAGCAGGTGATGGGCAGGCCTCTGGTGCTCATCACCCACATACCTTAAGCATCTTGAACTTGAACCAGACAGCAGGTCCCCTTGGCCGCGTAAGGCTAGGGCCCAGAGGAGTGACTTTTGACACTCAATCCACATGAGGATGGCATTGGGCCCTGAGGGCTGCTGGCAGGTTGTGCCCTCAGCTGGCAGGGGGCTGGATGGCCTTGCAGGGGTGAGGTGGGGCAGGGGCGGCTCACCTGGGAGAAGATGAGCACACGGTGCCCTTCGTCCCGCAGCTTCTTGAGCATCTTCTGCAGCAGCATCAGCTTCCCTGAAGACTTGACCAGCGAGCTGCCATCATAGGAGCCGTTGGGCAGGACGGGGGCCTCCTGCGGACACGGCAGGAGGTGGGGCTTTTGGGGCTCCCCTCTCCTCTCTGGCTCTGCACCAAAGAGGCCCCAGGGGCTGGACAAGCGCCCAGCAACAGGCTGAGCACCAAGCCCAAGCCTCTCCCAGCCCCAGGTTCCCAGGAGGGCTCAGACTTGCCAGCCCTGCCCTCCATCGCCCCCTGCTGGCACCCCACCAAGACCACCGACATCAGTGACAGATAGATGACAGTCTGGAGCCAAGTGGCCTTCCCAGCAGGAATCTGGCCTGGCCTCTGCAGTCACTGTAGGGCACAGCCGGGCAAAGCCAACCTGGACCCCAGCTGGGCAGAACCTCAGCCCAAAGGCTGCTGCCCGGCCAGGGTCACGAGAGTGGCCTGGAGTTGCCCAAGTGTGGACCACCTGCAGCACGGCCTCCACACCTACCTCTGCACATTGATCTGTTTTTTGGGGGGCAGGGGGAGGCCTGGGGGTGGTGGAGGGAGGTACAGAAAATGAAGGGTTGAAGTTAGAACCAGAACAGCAGTGACTGCGCCCTCTCCTTAAAGCGCCTTATATGAACTTCCTCGCCTGGTCCTCAGCCCTTGCAGGTGGATGCCGTTAGGGTCCCCGTTTTACAGACAAAAAACCTGGGGCTCTGAGAGGACCAGTGATTGTCCTGATACCACAGGGCTGGAGCTGAGGGTCTGGTCTCTCACCCAGGGCTGCACGTCAGCGTCACCCGGGGGCCCCACCCAACCCCTCCCGACTCCCTTGGCAACTGAGTTCGGCCACGTCAGCCCTTGGAATCCCTGACACTGAGGCTGGAGGGGACCCGGTGACCCAAAGCCCCCATTACTTTGTAGGCACAAGGAGGCGCCGAGGGAAGGAGAGGGCCTGCCTGAGCAGAAACTTCTGGCACCGTGGGGAGCCACATCACTTCCAAGTCCTCATATTTGGGGAGGATTGGGGGCTGAAGGCCTGAGCACCAGCCACAGCAGCCAGGAGCACCATGGCAGCCAATGCCACCTGCAGGAAGGGCCCAGAAAAGCCACCACAGCAGCCACAAGCCCCTCCACGGTCTCAGGCCCCTGCCATGGGGGACTCGGCCAAGGGCAGCCATCACGGTGGCCACGGCAGCAGCCACGGGGACCTACCACAGCGGCCACGGGGAAGAGGTAGGGGTGGTTGCAACACTTCTTCAGGTCCATCATGATGTTGAGCAGCGACACCTGGTTCCCGCCCCCCTTGGAGTTCAGCGCCTCGAAGTTTCGCGTGAGGATGAACTTGTAGTACTTCCTGTGGCAGAGGAAGGAGAGCCGGGCTGGACACCTGGCCGCACCTGCCTCCACGAGGGCGCTCTGCTCCATGGGGAGGCAGGGGCTGGTGGCCGAGCGCCCAGCTCCAGACAGACGCGGGGAGCCCCGAGAGGTGAAGCTGCGGGCCTGGCCCAGCGAGGTACTGTGGGACCACGCGAGGACTGGGGTGGCCCCAAGCCTGGTCCCTGGACCTTGACCAGAGGTCCCCAAGAAGGAAGCAGAAGTGAAAGGTGGAGTTCCCGTCGTGGCGCAGTGGTTAATGAATCCGACTAGGAACCATGAGATTGCGGGTTCGGTCCCTGCCCTTGCTCAGTGGGTTAAGGATCCGGCGTTGCCATGAGCTGTGGTGTAGGTCACAGACGCGGCTCGGATCCTGCATTGCTGTGGCTGTGGTGTAGGCCGGCAGTTGCAGCTCCGATTCAACCCCTAGCCTGGGAACCTCCATATGCCGCAGGAGTGGCCCAAGAAATAGCAAAAAGACGAAAAAAAAAAAAAGTGAAAGGTGACATGAGGTCTCTGTGGGTCCCAAAGGCCCTCCCACCCACCCTGGGCAGCGGCCCAGGAAGGCCAGGTCAGGCCCCTCCAGGAGGGGAGACAGCCGGGGGACCCCGGGGCAGGCTGCTCACTTCTGCATCTGGCTCAGCTCCACGCGGACGATCAGCTCCGTCTTGGCCGGCATGTTCTTGAACACGTCAGCCTTGAGCCGCCTCAGCATGTGCGGGCCCAGCAGGTCATGCAGCTTCTTGATCTGGTCTTCCTTGGAGATGTCGGCAAACTCCTCCAGGAAGCCCTCCAGGTTGCTGCCAGAAAGAGCTGGGATGAGAGCCCGGGAACCGGCCAACGCCCTCTGTAGAGGGAGCCAGGTCCCTACCACCTGCCAGAGGGTCACAGGAGCAGCCAACTGGCTGGTGGGCCAAGAAGCCCTGGCCCTGCCCCAGGTGTTCTTTCAGTCTCAGCCTGTGTCACCCCCACATATCACAGCTGTCTCAGGATACCTGCCCGGCCTCAGAGCTGTCCTGGACATGTGTCTGTGGGACTCCTGCCCAGATCACAGATAAAGAAACTGAGGCTCATGGGAGCCCAAGTTCCTCAGTGCAACCTGCCCTCTAACCTACATCTCCTGAGGCCAAAATCAGCACTCTCCACCCTGAATCCCGCCCCCCCTTTCTTTTTCTGTCTTCCTTTCTTGCTTGCTTGCTTTCTTCCGTGTCTTTTAGGGCTGCACCCGCGGCATATGGAGGTTCCCAGGCTAGGGGTCCAATCAGAGCTACAGCTGCCGGCCTATGTCACAGCCACAGCAATGCAGGATCTGAGCCGCATCTGCAATCTACACCACAGCTCACAGCAACACCAGATCTTTAATCCACTGAGCGAGGCCAGGGATCAAACCTGCATCTTCATGGATACTAGTCAGGTTCATTACCACTAAGCAACAGAGGGAACTCCCATCTTTTTCTCCTTTTTAGGGCCGCATCTGCAGCAGCATATGGAAGTTCAAGGCGAGGTGTCGAATCAGAACTGCAGCTGCTGGCCTACACCGCAGCCACAGCAACGCCCGATCTGAGCCGCATCTGTGACCTACACGGCAGCTCGCAGCAATGCCAGATCCTTAACCCATGGAGTGAAGCCAGGGTTGGAACCCACGTCGTCACAGACACTGCATCGGGGTCTTAACCCGCTGTGCCACAATGCTCACTCCCTGAATCCCCTCTCTGAGCAGGAAAATGGGGGGAGGAAAGGACAGGCAGCCGGGGGCTCTGACTTCACCCCCAGCCCCACCACCTCCACCCCAGCTTCAGCCTCCATCACCGTCGCCCATGTGGTAACTTAGGCCACTGTGGGGGGAAAGGAAGGAGCCAGGGATGTGGGGGCAGGGAAGGAACCCAGGAGGACCCTAGGGTCTTCTGGGGACAGAGCCGAGGAGAAATCACAGCGTTAGCAGCAGGCGACAATTCCCAGGCATGAGGCACCAGCCAATGTGAAGCCCCCTCCCGTCTAGATCATTTGAGGTGGGCGCTGCTGCCGTCTCATTTTACAGACGAGGAGACTGAGGCCCGGCGAGCAGCCCCAGAGCCAGGACGGGCACTGACCCCCCTTCCCTGGCTGCCCCCCGCCTCGTCTCCCCAGCCGGCCCCCCAGGCTCACTTGAACCTCTCCGGCGTCAGGAAGTTGAGAAGATGGAACAGCTCCTCCAGGTTGTTCTGAAGGGGGGTCCCCGTCAGCAGCAGCTTGTAATCGATCTTGTAGCTGTTCAGGACCCTAAAGAACTTGGGGGTGACAGAGAGACGTGAGGGGGCTGGGCGGCCGGCCGCCCCAGCGGCTCCGGGGGCCAGCGGTCAGCGCCTCCTACCTTGGACTGGTTGTTCTTGAGCCGGTGGGCCTCATCCACCACGAGGCAGGCCCACTCGATGGAGCCCAGGATGGCCTGGTCAATGGTGATGAGCTCGTAGGAGGTGAGCAGGACGTGGAACTTGATCTGCACTTCTTTCTGGAAGGAAGGGGGGGCATGGGGGAGGACCGCTGGGAGGGCAGCCGATCGAGGTCTCCAGAGACAACGGGGCGAGGAGCAGGGGGCACAGGACCCCCCACCGGGAAGGACAGAGGGCGAGACATGGGCCATCAGGCACAGGGGTCAGCTGAGGCCCAGAGCACCGACCTCGAGCTGGGGGGAAGGGGTCAGAGGGGCTGAGCGGAGTCTGGAGGCGGCACGGGGCTTGTCCCCGGCCCTGCCCTTTTGAGCTAGACCTTGGTCAAGTTAACGAACCTCCCCGAGCCTCAGTCTCCTCACCTGTCAAAGGGGAGCAGTACTGTCTATGGGAGGAAGGCCGTGAGACCCAAAAGAGCTCAAAAAATCACACAGAGAATTACCATATGAAACAACAGGGCCCGCTGCACAGCACAGGGAACCGTGTCAGTGTCCTGTGACGAACCAGGACAGAAAAGAAGGTGAAAGAGGGGGTTCCTGTCGTGGCTCAGCAGTTAACGAACCCAACTAGTAGCCCCGAGGATGAGGGTTCGATCCCTGGCCTCACTCAGTGGGGTAAGGATCCGGCGTTGCCGTGAGCTCTGATTTCCTGATTTGCAAGGGGGCCTCTCATGTGCCAGGTGCCCTAAGTACTGAGTGATGGGTCCTTTGCTTCTCAGACTGCAGCCCAAGGATCAGAAACATGCATCTCCTGGGACTTCGTGCTGGGTCAGAACCTGCGCTTCAGCAAGACCCCCCGTGACCCTACCCGGGGGCACAGGAAGTTCCAGAGACCCCACCCAGTGCTCAGTCAGTCAGTCAACCCTCCACAACTCTGGAGTGAGTCTCTGATCTCCACTTTGCTGAGAAGGATCTGAGGCACAGAGACACTGAGTGACTTGCTGGAGGTCACACAGCTGATGGACTGAGTTGAACCATGTGCCCTCAAGATCCACGTCTACCCCAAAGTTCAGGATGTGACCTTTGTCGGAGCCAGAACAGGTGTAATTGATTAAGATGAGGTCATCCTGGATTTGAGTCGGCACTAAATCCAGTGTGAGTAATGCCTTTTTTTTGGTTTTGGCTGCATCTGTGCCATGTGGAAGTTCCCGGGCCAGGAGTGAATCCGCGCCCCAGAAGTGACAATGCCAGATCCTTAACCCGATGCATCACAAGAGAACTCCCCAGCAGCGTCTTCATAAGAAGAGGATACACAGATGCACAGGGAGAGGGCCACGTGACAACACAGGCAGAAACCGAAATGATACAGCTGCAGGTCAAGGAGGCCAAGGAACGCCTGCAGCCACCAGATGCTGGAACAGGCACCAAAGGACCCGCCCCTAGAGCGTCAGAGGGAGCAGCACGCTGGCAAGAGCTGGATCTCGGACTTCTGGCCTCCAGAACAGTGAGAAGATGAGTTTTTTGCTGTTGGGCTTTTTTTTTTTTTTTTTGGCGGTTGTGGGGGGGCACACCCGCAGCCTATGGAGGTTCCCAGGCTAGGGGTTGAATCAGAGCTACAGCTGCCAGCCTACACCACAGCCACAGCAATGCGCGGGATCCAAGCTGCGTCTGCGACCTACACTGCAGCTCATGGCAACTCCGGATCCCCAATGCACTTAGCGGGGCCAGGGATCGAACCTGCAACCTCATGGATCCTAGTTGGATTCGTTTCCACTGCACCACAACGGGAACTCCCGCTGGTGGGTTTTTTGTTTTGTTTTTTGCCAGCGCTACGGCCTGATGTGGGATCTCGGTTCCCTGACCAGGGACTGAACCCGGGCCACAGGGGTGAAAGCACCAAGTCCTATCCACTAGGCCACTAGGGACCTCCCGAGAGGCTACATTTTGCAGCTGTTTCCAGCCCCCCACCCTGTCTGTGGTCCTTTGCTACGGCAGCAGCGTGGGAACAGGGACAGAGTGGTAACTCCGCCTCAAGAGATGCTCTATGCCAGACGCGGCCTCCGCAGGAGCCTGGGGTGGGGGGGACCCGGATGGGCTGCAGGGCCCGGGGGTCGGGGCGGGGGGGGACGACCCCGGGAGCGACGCCCTCACCTTCATGCGGAACACCTTCTTCCCGCTCCGAATGGCATTGTCCTCGAAGGAAAACTCGTTCTCCCGGATCACGGAGCGGCTCTCCTTGTCCCCCGTGTAGGTGACCACGTAGAAGTCAGGCGCCCACATCTCGAACTCACGTTCCCAGTTGATGATGGTGGACAGGGGCGCACTGACCAGGTAGGGCCCCTTGGAGTGCCCCTGGGGAGGGAGGCGGACGCACTGAGGCTGCGGCCAGCCCCCATCAGCGCCGGCCGCCCCTCCCGGCCGCCCAGCCCAGCCCTCGAACCTCCTTGTACAGGGAGTACAGGAAAACAATGGTCTGCACGGTCTTGCCCAGACCCATCTCGTCAGCCAGGATGGTGTCGGTGCCCTGGGCCCAGGAGAAGCGCAACCAGTTAAGGCCCTCCAGCTGGTAAGGGTGCAGCGTGCCGCCCGTGGAGTCGATGTACCACGGCTGCTTGTCGAACTTGACCGTGGGCTGCGGGGGAGGCAGAGGTTCAGACTCACCCTGGATCCTGACCAGCAGGGCTCACCGCCAACGCCTTTGCACATGCAGTTCCTTCTGCCTCAAAAAACTCCCCACGCCTCTCATCCCTGCTAACTTATCCATCCTTCAGATCTCAGCTGGAACGCCACTTCATCCAGGAAGTCCTCCCTGACTCCCGCTAGGCTTGGGGGTTCCCACTCTGCCCTCCCACGGCGGCCCTGATTCCCAAGTGTCGGAGTCTCGGACTCTGAGCCCAGCTTGTGGGCACCACACTAGTCCCTTTCACCACTGCTTCCTTTGAGTCTCACCCAGTGCCCAGGATACAGCGGGCACTTAGCCAACCTTTGATGCACACCCAGGGTTCCTGACCATCGCCCTCTCTGCTTCTTTTATTCTGCAGCTCAAGGCCTCCTCCCCTGTGAAGCCCTCCTGAAGTATCAGACCCATTCATCTTCCCCTGGCACCCCACAGGTCCAAGCTGAACCCCGAGCTCTGGGTGTACCTGCCCGTGGGCCCCTGGAAGATGAGCCTGTCTTAAAACTGGGGGCCAGGGCCTTGTCCCCCCAGGGCCAGCCCAGGGCAGGTGTTAGCAGAGCCCCTGGCAAGGTCTGCCAAATGAATAAAAGTCAACCTCGCGTTACTCCGGAATGAGCGCCTCTAGGGGGCAATTTTGTGCGCTGCAAAACCGCTCTGCCCCCTGGGAGCTGCCCCTCTGCATGAGGCTGGGGGCCCTGGACCCCAGGATGTGAGCCCACCCCTGCGGGGAGAGGCTGGGTCCCGCCCCCCTTGCCCGCCAGGTGCCCGGCCAGAGCGGACTGGACCGTGGTCCCCCTCCTGCACGGAGCCCAAGCTGGGGTCCTCCGGAGTACGTGCCCTCGTCTGCGGCCACCCGCAGCCCGCTTCCCGCTCACATCCACAATGGGCGTGTCCGGGGGCTTCTCCTGTTTATCGTCCCTCAGCTTCTTGCCCTTCTTGACCAGCCTCTTGGGCAGCCTGGCGTCCTCTCCCAGCATCAGCTCCCTGGGAAAGAGCAGGGGATGACGGGGGCAGAGCTCAGGGCGGCGGGGGTGGCAGGGAGGCGGGGGGTGGGGGGCGGCCCACCTGTGGCCCCAGTAGGCCTGCTTCAGGCTGTCGTAGTAGGGGATGTCAATGTCGTCGATCTCCCAGGTGCACTGGTCGTAGGGCAGGTCTTTCCACTTGATCAGGTAGTGCACGTCCCCCTTTTTGTCGAAGCTGCAACACAGAACACCCATGGGGGCAGGCGGGTCACCAGGCCGTGGCCGCAGCAAGAGGCCACGGCAGGGGCCTCACAGGCGGCAGAGCCTCTCGCCCCCACAGGCCCTTGGGAGCCCCGGCCGGGAGGGCAGCGCCAGGACAGGGACTCCAGAGGGAGGAGGCGGCTTCACCGAGGCCACACAGCTCGTGAGGAGGGAGTGGGGCACGGGCCGAGGGCAGAGCAGCGAGGACATCTGGGCGGCCAGGCTAACGGAGGGGCAAGAGCCGGGGTCCTCCCCATTCTCTGTGGAGATGGACCCCCTTCTCTCACAGGGATTTCCCGGAATTCTCAAATTTTTTTTGGTTTGTTTTTCTTTTTCTTTAGGGCCACACCCGAGGTACATGAAAGTTCCCAGCTAGGGGTTGAAGAGAAGCTACAGTGACCAGCCTGCACCACGGCCACAGCAACGTAGGATCCGAGCTGCATCTGCGACCTACACCACAGCTCGTGGCAATGCCGAATCCTTAACCCACCAAGCAAGGCCAGGGATCGAACCCACATCTTCATGGATACTAGTTGGGTTCACTGCCACTGAACCACCACAGGAACTCCTTTTTTCTGTTTTTTTTTGTTTGTTTGTTTGTTTTGTTTTTCTCTCTTTTTTAGGGCTGCACCCATGGCATATGGAAGTTCCCAAGCTAGGGGTCGAAGTGAAGCAGCAGTGGCCAACCTAGGCCACAGCCACAGCAATGATGGATCTGAGCTGCATTTTCGACCTAAGCCACAGCCTACAGCAATGCAGATCCTTAACCCACTGAGCAAGGCCAGGGATCGAACCCACATCCTCATGGAGCCATCAGGGTCTTTTTTTTTTTTTTTTTTTTTTTGCTTTTTTTGCTTTTTAGGGTGGCACCTGTGGCATATGGAAGTCCCCAAGCTAGGGGTTGAATCGGAGCTCCAGCTGCTGGCCTAGGCCACAGCCACAGCAACATGGTATCCGAGCTGCATCTGTAACCTACACCACAGCTCACAGCAACCCCAGATCCCTGACCTGCTGAGCGAGGCCAGGGATTAAACCCACATCCTCATAGATACTAGTTGAACTCACTTCCGCTGCACCACAATGGGAACTCCTTTTATTTTTTTTAGGGCTGCACCTGCAACATAGGCAAGTTCCCAGGCTGGGGGTCGCATCTGAGCCTCATCTTTGACCTAGACCACAGGTCACGGGAACACTGGATCCTTAACCCACAGAGGGAATCCTCATGGATATTAGTCGGGTTCATTACCACTGAGCCATAACGGGAACTCCGGAATTCTTTTTTTTTTTTTTATATTTTTTTTTTTTTTTTGGTCTTTTTTTGCTATTTCTTGGGCCGCTCCCACGGCATATGGAGGTTCCCAGGCTAGGGGTTGAATCGGAGCTGTAGCCACCGGCCTACGCCAGAGCCACAGCAACGTGGGATCCGAGCCGCATCTGCAACCTACACCACAGCTCACAGCAACGCCGGATCGTTAACCCACTGAGCAAGGGCAGGGACCGAACCCGCAACTTCATGGTTCCTAGTCGGATTCGTTAACCACTGCGCCACGACAGGAACTCCCGGAATTCTTAATTACTGAGTCAGTCAGCTCTCCCTGGACTGTAGGCCTTTGTTTTCCCCTTAAAAACTCCCACCCTGGTCCAGGGCCCATCCCTGCACAGTAGAGGAGAATGAGATGCTCCCTCCCAAAGGTCCCAAAGACCTCTGGGGACACAGGGCTCTGATGGTCCAGCCAGCGGCACAGAAGGGGTGCTCAGAGAAACACCTCGCCCTGCAGCATGCACATGCCCCCGGAAGTGTCCCAGGGCCTCCCACCCAGCCTGAGTTGTTGGGGCCACCAAGCCAGAGCAGCCCCACAGGGCGCGGGGAGCCATGCATGCTCACCTAAATGGCAGTGACTGGCCTGGGGAACCACTGAGGCATCGGTTGGAAAGACCGATGCCCAGTCACCACGGAAACCAATAGATTGCTTTTTCAGTAAGTGATCAGCTGTTACTCAGACTGTTCAGGTAATAAATCTGGAAGAAATTCACCTGCCCTGCCCTGCTTTGGAGGCAGTGAGAAAAACCGCCGCTTATGTTCTGAACATGCAATTTAACAACGGTAAAAACGCTGTGGTTCAGTTCAGTGGGGGGCTTGGGTCACTCTCAGTGAGACCTGAGGGTGGGAGGAGGGGGCATTTCATAGCCAAGGGGCCACTTCTCCAAATTCTCCTGCCCGCCCCCCACTTCCACAGCCACAGCAACACCAGACCCTTAACCCACTGAGTGAGACCAAGGATCGAACCCACATCCTCTGAGACAATGTCAGGTTCTCAACCCACTGAGCCCCAACGGGAACTCCAGGCTCAGGTCCTTAAGCTCTGGTCTCCCTAACTCTTGTGTTTGGGACACCTGTGGTCTACTGGATCCCAAGTCCCACCCTGCACCTGTCCGCCACCACCGGGTCTCAAGAGCCTGAGCTCAAGAATCAGCAAGAGCTCCCACCACCCACCAAACTGAAGCCAGACTCTCAGCGTCCAGGAGCCTCCTGCCTTGGCCTCTGCAGCCCTTGACCACTGTCACCTGGGGAATTTCCGATTGCCCAACAAAGGGTTGTCGCAGGAGCACTGGGGTTTGGCCAAGCAAGCAGGCCCTGCCTCCAGAAAAGCACTGGATTCCAATCCAGTGCCACCACCTCTTCACCATGTGACCCTGGGCAAGAGACCTTGCTCCCGTCCTTAAACACGAAAGCGGAGGCAAAATGCCTGCGGCTTGGGGTAGACGGCGCGCAGCGGTGTCAGCCGTGTCATAAAAGAAGCGCGAACGTGTCCACGCTCCCACAGCTCAGGCCCACCTGGTCTCTGGGACCCTCCCGCAGGTTCAAGCACTGACTTCAGCAGAAGCCCAGGAGCCCAAGGGTCCCGGCCACCACATCCAGTCTACAAACCTCAAGGGCCATTTGTAAAGGTGTCCCTCTATGTACACGACTTAAGAACTGTTCTCCTACCAGGTAGGTGACATGCCTGCACATGTGAGTGTGCATGAAAACCCCTCCAGCCAGACGGTCAAATGGCTGCGAGTCGGGGCCCCCTCTCCTCCTGCCCCAGCTGCACCCACACGTGGCCCTGTGGCTGAAGCAGCCAGCACATCCCGGACCTGTGGGCACCCCGCTCCAGCGCGGTTCAGGGCACGCACCTGTGGTTCAGGATCCGATGGACCATCATCCACTCGGGCTTGATGCCGTAGCGGTAGAAGCGCTCCTCCATCTTGGCGTAGAGCGGGTCCTTGTTCTTCCTCTTCTCGCTCTTGCTGTCCTCGTCCCCGGAGCCGTAGTCAAAGGGCGGTGGCTCGTCCATGTCGTTCTTTCTTTGGTAGTTTCGATACATGACCGTGTGGTAGAGCTCCAGCTGCTCGTGGGCCGGGCACAGGTCACGGAAGGAGAAGGGCCGTGACCCCCACGTCCCCCAACCCAGCTCCTCCAGCCCCAGCCTGGGCCCCAGGCAGGACAGTTTTGCCTTCAGCCCCCACCATCCCCCAGCTCCCCACAATCCCCCTCACTCAAGAAGCTGGCCAGCGCATTTTAGGCCCTGGGCACAGTCACACCTGCCCAGGCGCCTCACCTGTAGCTCCTTCACCCAGGAGCAGTGCCAGTAGGAGAGCCCAGCCCACTTGACAAAGAACTCTCTCTCTGGGATGCCCTCCAGAGGCTTGGGAGGGGGGACGCCTGGCTCCACGTCGGGCCCCGGCAGCCCCACCATGAAGGGGGCCGGGGGCTCTGTCCACCTCCAATGCAGGATCCGCTGGACTTTGCCCTTCAGGGGGGGACACTGTGGACAAAGGAGGGTCCCCAAGTTCAGAGCTTGGTGGTAGGGCCCCGCCCCAAGGCTCCCTCCAACAGGCTGCACTGCTCCCCACGTCAGACAGCACCACGGTGACTCCGAGACACCACCCTGTACTCAGGACCCCACCTGTGCCATGCACACAGGAGGGTCTGCGCACACACACACACACACACACACACACACACACACACACAGAAGTCCAGATGCACACGGGGTAACGGAGGGCACAGCCCAGCCCAGGATCCATGGGGCAGGATGGGGAGCGGTAATCTAGCCCTGGGGGGGTAGCTGGGGACAACTCAGACCACGGAGGCCTTCAAATGCCTATGGTGACTGGGGGGTGCTCCCCTCTCCCTGTAGAAACAGAGACTCCACCCCAGAGGCCTCCCCCAGTCACCCCCAGGCCTGGGACAAGAGCCAGGTCCAGGGTGGGTCTGAGTGGACGGTTCAGTCTTGTGTGGCCTTGGGCAAGACACTTTACCGCCCTGAGCCTCAGTTTTCTCATCTAAAAATGGGAATAACAAAAGGCCAGGGTGTTTGAAAACTCAGCAAGCGTTAGAGAGATACCCCATCAACAGAGGCTGGGGTGGCTGGAGGCTGGTTTGTCACCACCACCGACCGCTCTCTCTATAGCGGCTGAGACGCAAGGGGATTGAGGAGTAGAGTGGGCCTGGGTGAGGCGGTGGGGGCCTCGGGGCAGATGGTAGCGGGCTTGGGATGGAGCCTGTGGCCAGTGGGAGCTGGGTCTGGACCGGCGGGGAGCTCAGGTCTAGCGGGGGGCGGGGCGGGGGCGCGCGGCAGAGGTAGTGGGTGGGGCCTGGAACCGCGGGGGCGGGGGCGCGTGTGGGCGGGGCGGGGCTGGCGGAGGCGGGGCCTTAGCGGACCGGGCCGGCTGGGGCGGGGCCTCGGCGGCTGGGGCCTTTGTGCGCAGGGCCTTGCAGGAGATGGGCGGGGCCTTGCCGGGGCGGGGCGTTCGGCGCGGGGCGGGCGTAGCACTCACAGTACAGCGCGGGCAGAGCCATTCACCGTTTGGGATCTCGGGCAGCGGCGGGTTGAGGCAGTGCAGGTGGTAGGAGGAGGGGCAGGCGTCGCAGCAGAGCAGCTCGCCGCCGTCCTTGCACACGCGGCAGAACTCCATGTGGTCGTCCTCCTCCTCCTCGCAGCCGCCCTCCTCCTCCTCGTCGTCGTCGTCCTTCGGCTCCCACTGGATCCCTTCCTTCTCCTGGAGGGGGAAGTCCAGGTGGAGGCATCCTGGGCCGGGACCACTCCCCACCCCCACCCCCGCCTCCACCGGGAAGCGACTCCCTCCCTCCCACTGGCTCCTCCCCACGTGCCGGGTCTGGAATCCAGGCGCGGACTAAACCGAGGCGCGGGGCGTCTTGCCAAGGGCTTACACAGTGGGGACAGCTCCACTTGCCCTCCGGAGCTTTCTCCAGCTCTGGGTCCAAGCAGACGAGGTGGTAGGCCCTCGGGCAGGTGTCGCACAGAATGATCTCCCCGCCCTGCTGGCACACCTCACAGTAGTCCTGGTGGTCTGTCTCGTAGCCATCACCATCATCAACTGGGGAGAGGGTAGAGACCATCGTGGGGGCCTCGTCCCCACTCCCAGGGCACCACCAGTCTCCACCCCAGGCTGCACTGGCAGTGTAGACCCTTCATAGATGCTGGATGAATAGGGTAGTGGACAGAAAGACAGGGTGAACAGAATGGCTGAGGGAGTAAAGGGGTGAAGGGGTGATGGGGTGGGTGGGTGGGAGGAGGCAGGAAAGAAGACAGGTGGGTAAGCAGGTAGACAGGTGAATGGGGGATGGATAAAGTAAGTGAGGGAGGGAAGGAGGATGGAGAGACAGAGGATGGGTGGAGGTGGGGGGAGGGGACAGGTGGGCAGAGGGTAAATGAATGCATGAAGGGTAGACGAGGTCAAGAAGCAGGTCCTGGAGTTCCCGTCATGGCTCAGCAGTTAACGAATCCAACTAGGATCCATGAGGTTGCGGGTTCCATCCCTGGCCTTGCTCAGTGGGTTAAGGATCCGGCGTTGCCGTGAGCTGTGGTGTAAGTCACAGAAGCGGCTCAGATCCCGTATTGCTGTGGCTCTGGCGTAGGCCAGCGTCTACAGCTCCAATTAGACCCCTAGCCTGGGAACCTCCATATGCCATAGGAGCAGCCCTAGGAAAGGCAAAAAGACCAAAAAAAAAAAAAAAAAAAAAAAAGAAAGAAAGAAAGAAAAAGCAGTTCCTTCTCTGGTGCCCCCTCTGCCAGGGCCAATGACCAGGGGTGGCTGACATAGGTCCCTAATGTATGTTGACTCGCTGGGACAGGACCCCTCTCCTGGCCATAGAGGCCAGGGTGGTTGAGGAAGCACAGGGGATCTGCACGGCCGAGGCCTGATGCTGCCCTTCCCCGCTCCCGAAGGGGGGCTCTGCACCCCCATGTCCACAGTGACGGCCATGGGAACCCTGCAGGCAGGCAGCCTTACTTCTCTTCTTCTTGCGTCTCCTCTTGCTCTTCTTCCCCAGGGCAGCAGAGCACTCGGAGCGCACGGAGGAGCTGTGGATGCTGGCGCTGTCGAAGTCCGACTCCTCCCGCTCATCCTCCTCGCTCTGCAGGGGCAGGAAAGGGCCTGTGAGCCCAGAGCCGGCCCTGGGGCTTCGCAGGCCCGGGCAGGGGTGTGGTGGGGTGGGGCACGGTGGAGGCTCCAGAGGCACAGATGTGGTTCATCTCCTCTCTCCAGCCAGCTAGAAACCCAAGGGCCCAGCCCACGGGTCCAGCCTGATGTCCTAGCACCTTCCCCAAGCCCTGTTCTCCAGCCCACAGCCATTCCCCACACTTTCCACCTCCGTAAGGCTCCCAGGCCCTGCCCTCCACCCTACCAAACTCCTACACATCCCTCAAGGGGAGGACCTAAGGACACTTCCCCCAGGAGCCTTCCCAGATCGCTCCCCAACTAGACCCGTGCACAGCCTGTGCACCAGGTCCAGCTTGTGCCATCTGCTTGTGGTTGGTTCGCTCCCAGCACACATGCCCAAACCTCTTCCCGACTATGAGCAGCTCCAGAGCAGGGCCCATCGTGATGGAGCAGACAGCCTGGCACATGAGCATGCGCGCAAAAGCTAAGCAGAGCTGGATCACCAGCTCCAGGCTGGGCCACAGCTGCTGCTCCGTGCTCCCCTCCATGGCAGCTAAACTTGAGACCTGTGGCTTCCATCTGGGCCCCTCTGCAGGGCTGGGGCAGATGAGGGAAACAGGTACCCCCAGAGAAAAAGGGTCCCAAGGCTCAGACAGGAACTTGGGGTCATTCTGAACCTGGTGCCAGAGCTAGCCCTGCCAGGGCCAGGGAGGGGCAGGCCTCCAGCCCAGGCTGGTCCTGCCTACATGCCCCCCTCCTGGGCCCACCCTCCCAGCAGACCTGAGCGTCCAGGCCCCACCAGGCCTCTCCTGCCAGCTGCCCAGATGGAGGCAGTTGGGGCAGAGGGACTGGACCGAGCCCCCAGCTCAGCAGGGAGGGCAGGAGAGCTGCCCACCCAGCGTCCAAGCTCCAGAGGCCCTTGAGGGATCCTTTCTGAACCCCCACCAGTCAGGTGGGGAAGCAGGCCCAGCAGGCCTGCGTGTAGGACGGGAAGATGAGAGAGGGATGCCTGGGCCAGAAGAACAGCCCTGCTTCCCACAGTCACCCAACCGCTGTGCGGCAGGCGTGCTCAGCACACACGCGCACACACGCACACACACGCACGCTCACCGAGGAGCCCTTCTTCCTCTTGCTGCCGACCCCTCCGAAGCGGAATTTGAGCCCGGCCACCTTTCTCCCTTTGCCCTTTTTCTTCGCATCCTTGGAGCCCTTGACCTTCTTCCTCACTCCAGGCCCTGAAAAGCACCAGGGAACAAGCAGCGCTCACCACGGCTCGCTCGCCTTCCCGCCAGGCTTTCACAGCTCACGGGAGCCAGAAAGGAAAGGGTCGTTTCCCCTTTTCAGACCAGAAGACTGAGGCTCCGAGAGGCTGGCATCCTTGCTTGAAGATGCACAGCAAGTAGAGGGGGAAGCCAGAAAAGAACCCTGGCCCAGCTCTGGCCCTTGCGCTGCCCCTATGCCCTCAGCCACATTGGGAACAGCCCGGTCCCATCCCTCTCCCCGGAAAAGAGCTGTTCCCAGTGAAACCATGGGCCCCAAGGGCCAGCAGGGCCACCGAGGGCACACCCACCCACCTGCAGTCCATACCCGGGCCCTGGGGATTTGCTAGGGCAGGAAGCCCTTCCCCAGCTGCCAGCTGCCAGGTGGTCCCCAGGCCCAGGCCACACTGGCACCGAGACTGCCCCCACCTCTGCCAATCATCCCCAGGGAACTGGCTCCCAGGTGGCCAGCAGGGGTGAGGCTGTTTTTATAGAGCTGGCCACAGGACAATTAGCTGCCAGGGGAGTAAGGACCTCCCAGCAGCCCCTCCCACCAGGCCGAGCAGGGAAGTTGGGGGCCTGGAGGCAGGTGGCCCCGCCCCCGGCCCTCTTCCACCACATCACACACAGAGAGATGCGGCCGGGAGCCCAGCTGTAACCTCAGCGGCGCCACGGGAAATCTATTTCAATTTTTCAGAGTCTGAACAGGCAGCTCAGGGAATCGACAGCCCAGTGGCTGAAGCCCGAGAAGAAATGAGAAAGGAGGCAGCCTGGGCGGCCAGGAGCGGGCTCTAAAGCCCATGTCAGTTGCCCACGGGCCCCCTGCAGGGACTCGGCAAAGGAGTGCATGGTCCCAGAAACCAAAGCTCCTTAGGGGCAGAAACAAGGGGTCCCCAGGGTCCCCTCCACCCCCCATCAAAACCCAGACAGGGACACCCAGGAGCATGAGCTGCAAGTGGACCCACCATTCAGAGCCCTGGGGAGATCCATGTACCCTTAATGGGGCCAAAACCCCTCCACCCGGAAAAGGAACCTCCCTCCCCTAGAACTTCAATTCGCAGGGGACCTCTGCTGTTCTGTTCTCCCAGCCAGACACCACCACGGAGTCTGATTTTGCGGGACCTCCTTCCTGGGGGGCCGGCCCCGACCACAGCCACACTCACGCATGTCCCTATCCAGGGATCAGGGCTTCAGAAGAGAGGGACCCCTACTTGCGGGGAATCATGCAGCCTCAAACTCAGGAACCCCCTAACTCCCAGCAGCACAGGCCACCTCTGCCCTGTCCTCCAGGCCCAGGAAAACTCCCAAAGCTCCAAGCCCACCACCTCCTCCACGTCCCCAGCAGCCGCCAAAGGGAGGCAGGACGGAAGCCAGCACACAGCGGAGAAAGAGCACCGGGTCCTTGATAAAGACAGGCCTGCTGCCTGGGCTGGCCCGGGTGCCCACCCACCCAAAGCCTTACCCTTGCCCTCCTTGGTCTTGGCCTTGCGGATGGGCACCGGCTGCGGTGCCTGCTGGGGGCTGATGGTCAGCGGAGGCGCGATGGTAACCGTCTCCACGGCTGCGGCCACGGCCGCCGCGGCAGCCGCCGCCGAGCTGCCCTTGAAGGGGTTGTTGGCACTGAACTCCCGCCACTTGGCACCCAGGACGGTCATCATCTTGGACATGGGGATCTTCGGGTTCTTCTTGGCGATGAGCGGCCTGCGTGAGGGGCAAGGCGGAGGGTGAGGGCGGCACCGAGTGGGCGGGGTGGGGGGGCCCCACGTGACCTGCCCCGGGCCCACCCTTCTGCTGCCACCTGGGATGTGTGGCCAACTGGGAAAACTGGGCAGAAGGGAGGGCAGGGAAGAGGACAAAGACAGACACCAGTCGGTCCCCAAACACGTCTGATTCCGTTTACGCGGCTGGTGATCTAATCCAGCCGCCAGACCCTGGAAGACCTGAGGGACCAGAGGGAGGGGCCCACCACAGGCCCCTGGGTGTGTGGGGCCACTTCTTCCAGAGCTGAGAGCAGCCATGGGGGCTTAGGGCCCCGGGGACTGACTGGGGCCACGGTCCCTGGGTGAAGGGCCAGCGAGGAGGCGAGAGCGTCTTTTAAAATCCAAGGGTCCTGCCCCTCCTGCCAGCTCCGCCCAGGGTCAGTGTCAGCCTGACTGCCCATCCCCCCCAGGGGCCCGGGGTCTTGGCCCTCTCCCCCCGCCCTGTGGGCCCCCTGGGGAGGCAGGCCTGGTCTCCATGGGTACCCAGCTATGGCAACCCTGAGACCCACCTGAGGAACTGGCTGAAGGCCTTGTAGTTGGTCAGCGTGTGGTAGTCGGCCTCCGAGAACAGGTAGTCCACGTCGTCCAGGCCCCACTCGGCCATGAGCTGTCCTGAGGACTTGGGCTCCTACAGACACATGAGGTGGACGTGGAATCAGAGGTACAGGTCCTTTTTCTTTTTTGGCCGCCCTGCAGCTTATGGAGCTCCCGGGCCAGGGATAGATCAGGCCTAGTCTCCACCTAGGCCGCAGCTGTGGCAACACCAGATCCTTAGCCCTCTGTGCCCGGCGGGGGATTGAACCCACATCCCAGCGCTCCCAAGATGCCCCCCGTCCAGGTGTGCCACAGCAGGAGCTCCAAAGGTACAAGTCCTTCTAACCTGCACCCCGCCCCCCGCAAGGAGGCCTCAGAAAAGCAGGGGGGATTGTGTCTGTGACCGTGGAAAACATCCTCCAGCATCCCAGGCCACCAGCCCCCGGATCAGTGGGAATGGCTCAGATGCCAGCCCATGGGGGAGGGGTACGGGGCCATGTGCCTAGGGGTTCGGAGGGAGCCATGTACACACCCAGGGTGGGAATAACAAGAGGCCTTACTGAGTATTCTGGGAACCTGAGCATCAGGACGAAAAGAGCAGCCTGAAGCTGGGTTTTAGGGGTACAGGTGTCCTTGAGGAGGCAGCAGGGGATGCTGGGAGAAATGAGGCCATCCCAGGATGTCACCCAGTACAGTCACCCATGGGCCTCCTGAAAGGACAGGCCGCTGCTGGATTCTGGGGCCAGGAAGGTGTGCCCTGGCCAGGGCAGAGCGTGGGACCATGGCCCAGCTGGGGACAGAGCCCGGAGAGGGTCCCTCAGCGACTGCTTCACTTTCCAGATGGGGCGCTGGGGCCAAGGGCACTCATTGAGACAGCCAGCCAAGCATCAGGTCACTGGGCAGACCCGGGCTGGCTGGGATGGGGGTAGCGGGCCGTGAGCTTGGGCTCTGGAGCCAGACAGACCAGGTTCCATTGCTGGCTCTGCCACAAACCGGCAGAGAAAGGTGAACAAGCTCCTTTGCCTCTAGAGTTGGGGGCCTTAGTTTCCCCATCTGTAAAAAGGGGCTACCAGCATCTCTCTCACAGGAGGGAAAGAGTGAGTACAGGTGCCTGCAGGACCTTTGCTCTAATCTCCCACTTGTGCCAGGCTGCTGCCCTAGTCCCACCCGACCTGCTCCACCAATCAGCACATACCACACACAGGCCGAGCCACAGTCATTGGTCCAGGAGGGCAGGTGACCTCACCTCCAGGAAGGGGCACCCCTGGGTCCCCTGCTCAGACAACTAGGACATAGGCCAGCTTTCCCCAGATGGGGCACCGGGTCCCCAGGAAGCCCTGAGCTACTGCCACACACATTTCAGCCACAAAGACAAAGAAACGGGGCCCTGGACCACACCACTGGGTACCGGGAGCTGGAAGCCCCTTGACTCTCAACTCCTGGGGCGCCGACCCAACAAACCCCTTAAGCTGCCTAAGCCCCTCAGAGCTGGGCGCTCTGCCCCGGCAATGGGTAGAGGACACAGCCTCCCTCAGCCCCAAGAGACCGATTCCCAGCCTCCTGTTCTCAGCAACGGTTCAGAGGTGCTCCCACGTGGGACCCCCCCTCCCTTAACCAAACTGCCCTCAACACACAGCCATTCCTGGAGGCACATCGGACCTCCGTTCCCACCAGGAAGCAGGGCAGTGAGGGAGCGAGTGATGGCATTATTACAGGACAACCTGAATGGCTCCTGCAAGCTCATCTTCCAAAGCTGTCAGCCTCTCAGCCGTTAGCCGTCACGGATGACTCATAAAACACCTGCTAAGGAACGAATTCCCTCTGGGTGTCAGGACAGCACCGGCACCTCCTAACTTCAAGTCACTGGCAGTCAGCATCTCTGCCACGCCCAACGGCCCCTGGACTAATCCTGACAGAGCACTTGTCTTTAAATCCACAGCCAGCTCAAACTGAGCTGGGAGCCCGTGAAGGAACAGTGGAAGCAGGCGGCTTATCCCTGAGTGTGTCCTGCCTGCCTGGCCCCGGGCCCCTTCCCCTCCCCTCCAAGCCCCGCGAAGCAGCCTAGGGATTCCAGGGACACTGGCCCCTTCTCATCACTCCCCACACCCACGGAGACAGGCCTTCCCTTGGGGAGTCTGCCAGCCCATCGCCACGGCATCCGACTCTCGCTCCCTGGGGCCCTCTCTCGGATGCCCGTGAGGGCGGGATTTCAGAACACCCCCGGATGAAGTCTCCTTTCTACCGTAAGTGGAGCTGTCCAGCCACTTTTCTTTTTTTCCTTTCTTTTTAGGGCCACACCCATGGCATATGGAGGTTCCCAGGCTAGGGGTCGAATCAGAGGGGTCGAATCAGAGCTGCAGCTGCCGGCCTACATCACAGCTCACAGCAACGCCAGATCCGAGCAGCGTCTGCAGCCTACACCACAACTCACAGCAATGCCAGATCCTTAACCCACTGAGCGAGGCCAGGGATCGAACCTGCAACCTCATGGATCCTAGTCGGATTGTTTCCGCTGTGCCACAATGGGAACTCCATCCAGCCACTTCTTGGCAAAAGCTCCCTCTGTTTCATTTTTCCCACATTGCTCCAAACAAGAGGTTCCTGACACCAAACCTGAGCTCAGACCATCGCCCTCCTCCCGCCGAGACAGCTGTGCGCTCAATGGCCAAGACAGCGGACAACGCATCAGCCGGAGGCCACACAACTTCCTCCCCCAACTCCTTCCTGCCCCCGATCATTTCAAATGTGTCTCCCGGACTTGTGGCTACAGTATTTCTCACAAACTCGTGACCTTCACGAGCGCGCACATGCACCCATGCATGCACACCCAGAACCCATCTGCCCCAAGAGCCACTCGTGGGAAAGGGTGCTCTGGCCTTTGCCCTCAGAGGGGCAGAGAGATGACAGCAGGAGACTCAGCCCGTCCGAGCGGGTGTCCCCGAGCCGGGCCCCCGTGTTACCTTGAGGCATCCATCATCGTTGTCATCCTCATCGTCATCCTTCTTTTTTCGCTTGGCTTTTTTCTCTTTCTTGTCCTTGAGTTTTTTCTTCTTCTTTTTATTCGGGGAGTAGTCACTACCCTCGCTCTCTGACTTCTCTTCCAGATCCTCTTCATTTTCCGACAGCTCATCATTGCTCCCCTGGAAGAGAAAGGGGGGACAGTGAGGCCAAATGGGGGCCCAAGAAATGCAGAGTCCTGGGAGTTCCCTGGTGGCTCAATGGGTTAAGGGTTCAGCATGGTCACAGCTGTGGCTGGCATCAAGGGTCAGTCCATGGCCTGGGAACTTCCACATGCCATGGGTACGGCCAAAAAAATGTCAATACATAAGACCAACTCTTTCAAAAGAAAAGATTTTAGAGTCCTGGGCAGCAGTACTGACCCGCGAGAGTGGCCTCCTGGCCAAGTCAGTTGGTCCATACTTCCTGGATCAGTCACCCCCACATGATCGCCAAAGCCCAGCCAGAGGCACCGCCCTGAGTCAGCATGGGGCAAGGGTCTCAGCACCAGTGACTGGTCTGTGACAAATGGTGTCATGCGGATGACGAGGCCTTGTATGAAGTCAGAACCCCTGACCAGGCACGCTCAGCGCAGCCTGCTCAGACGGCCCTAGGGTGGGGCTCAGGCTCTGCTTCACTTTCCTACAGACTTCAGGGGGGTTTTTTTTGTTTTGTTTTTTGGTTTTTTTTTTTTTGTCTTTTTGCCATTTCTTGGGCCGCTCCTGCGGCATATGGAGGTTCCCAGGCTAGGGGTTGAATTGGAGCTGTAGCTGCCAGCCTACGCCAGAGCCACAGCAACGCGGGATCCGAGCCGTGTCTGCGACCTACACCACAGCTCACGGTAACGCCGGATTGTTAACCCACTGAGCAAGAGCAGGAATCGAACCTGCAACCTCATGGTTCCTAGTCAGATGCGTTAACCACTGCGCCACGACAGGAACTCCGACTTCAGGGTTTTAATGAGTGTCCAGCGACGGCACTTGGGCCCAGGCAATCGTGGCAGAGACATGATGCCCAGAGCCAAAAAGCAACAGGCAGGCTGAGTGCACAAAAGCCACTGGCTCCCACCCCCGCTCCCAGCTCCTCACCTCCCCGCTTGCGTGCGCACCCTACGGAATTGCGTGCGTCAAGTGAAACCTCTAATTAACACAAAGCTCGCATCCCGGTTGGATATGCCCATGGGCTCTCCGGAAGCTGCTATGGCACAAGCCCACCTTCCCCACTGCCCCCACCCCTGCGGCCGCTTCATCTCAATACAAGACAAGGTCATTTACACAGCTCCTAAGCTTGGCTTCCCTGATTTAGTTTCCCGTCGCTACAGGCAGAAAATGGCCCATTTATATGGAGATAAGGGTGTTAACACAGAGGGCATCCCCACCAGAAAGGCACTGCCCCTTGGAGAAAGCTGTGCATTGGCTTTCTGACATGCCAGTGGGCTGAAAAGGCCCCTCCCAGCCTGGGTCTGCGAGAGAAGCCGGGCACTTGGCATCTTTCTGCTGGCTGTTTACTGTCTTCAAGCAAAGAGAGGCATGGAAGAGATGAAGAGAGATGGAGAATGAGCTCCAGAAAGAGCCGGGAGGGAGGGAGGCAAAAGTGGGGCTGGGGAGGGAGGAGGAAGGAGGGGGGAGGGGAGGAGGAAGGAGGGGGGAGGGGAGGAGGAAGGAGGGGGGAGGGGAGGAGGAAGGGGGGGGAGGGGAGGGGAAGGGACAGGAGCGGGGAGGGCAGAGAAGCCAAAGGGCAGCGGGTCTGCCTGGAGAATCCTAGGAGGTCCTCAGCCCGGCTCTGCCCTTCCCAGCCCTGCCGCGGAGTGGAGCCTTTTCCCGGGAGAAAGGCTCTCGTGACAGCTGGGAAAGGACCCACGGGGGTAGGGGGGTCCCTGCACTTCCCGACTCTCCTGCTTGCCCAGCTCACTCTCTCCCCATAGCCAGCTCCCTGCTCCCAAACCTTTCACTCCCATTAAGCTGCTGAGTCAGTGCGCTGGCGGGCGGCTGGCAGGCAGCGGGGCCTCTGGGCCTTTCCAGAACCCAAGTGTTTCCTGGAATACGGACTCGGCCCCAGCGGCAGTGCTGGTCCTGGCTGCTGCCAGAGCCTGCCCGGGGCAGGACAGCATTGCAGGTGCTCCTGTGCCCAGGACTAATGGCCATGGCTCCCAGCTCTGACTCGGTCCTCTGGGAAGGCCAGGGTCAGAGAGGGAGGCCCATTTCCGCTGAGGGTTTAGAGTTTGGCCAGCGTGGAAAGACCAGCCTTCAAGAGACCCGAGAGACAGGCTGTATCCCAGCCCACAGCCCCGCAAAGGTAAGGCTGGGGGGAGGAGGCCACCATGGACTTCAGCACCGCGGACAGAGGCTGTTGGGCCGGCCAAGGGAGGGGCGCAGGGCGGGCCCTCAGCAGCCCTGGGATCAGAAACCAGACGGGGATGAGAAAGAAGGACCCGGGGCTCCCTGGGGAGGCTTCCAGACAGAGACTGGTTCTGACCCTTGCTGGCCAGGGAACCAGGCAAGTCACTGCAGCACCCTGACCTCAGCTTCCTCGTCCGTGAAATGGGGACGCCGCAAAGGGTGATAAGAGGAGCAAAGGAGACCAGGTGAGAGAAGGCCTTAAACATTCTCCACTAGGATGGTCCCGAGACCCCACGATGTCCAACTCTGCTTGGAAGCCAATGATGCAGCCAGGACCACAAACTGGAGGACACGACCAGCCTTATGCCCCCCGTTTCTGCCCATCAGGAGTGGACTAAAGCCACCTGCGTGGACAGTGCCCGAAGCTGGGCGACAATTACAGTACAAATGGGCAATGTGCTGCCAACGGAAGGGGCTCTTGTGGCCACACTTGAGCATCTGCCAGGAAGCAAACACTGTGGCATCTCAAGTGAAAGAGAGGCGAGCAGTGGATGGCAGGGCCCAAAGAGAGCTGGAGGCTAGGGGAGGGAAGGAGGGAGGGAGGCGCCTCCAGCAGACTTCCCTCTGTGTGTGTGTGTGTGTGTGTGTGTGTGTGTGTGTAGAGTGCAGGGGGGGGAGGGTGGCTGCTGCCTGGCAGAAGGCCCCAAGCTGAGCACGGCCAGGAGGGCTGGTACAGAGCCACTCTGGGGCTACAGGTGGGGGAGTGGGAGGGCAAAGCCCTTTCTCAAGGAATGAGCTGGAGCTACAGCAGAGCAGGGCAGGGCAGGGCCCCTGTCGCCCAGTGGGGAGATAACAATAGCAGCCCCTCGTTTCAGGGAAGGGGGGCCCCTCCCGCCCTGTCTACCTGCACTGGGGAAAGCTCAGCAGAAGAGAAGATACTCAATTCTCCGACTCCCCACCCAGTCCCTGGTGCCCTCTGTGCCTGCCTTCTTCCACCATCCCATGAAGCTTACACCTGCACCCTGATCTCAGCCAAGCCGTCTTGCCCACCCTCGGGGCCAGTGGAGGGTGGGCTGCAGGACTGGTCTTTGGAGATGGGTTTCCCACTGGTGCAACTTGTCTGCAGCCACAGCATCTCGCTGCATCCAGCTGTCTGGACACATCTACGACCTCCTTTCTCCTGTGTTTTGTTTTTCCAAACTCCTTCCTTGCAGAGAAAGGGGCAAGAGACAGGGCAGTGAGTGGTTCCAAAAACGACTCAAAGAGGAGTGACCATCAGCAAGACTTGAGGGAGGCAGGTCAGCCAGTGGCAAGAAGGAGAGGAATGACCGAGAATCAGGAGTAGACCAGCCATTTGGTTTTGGGGTTTTTTGGTTGTTTTTTTGTTTGTTTTTCTGGTTTCTTGTTTTTGAAATTTACCAGGGGTGGGGGGGCGCACAGGCCAAGCCACATGCAGGGAGGACACAGGGTATGAAGCAAAAAGGCCCTAAGAAAGCCCTAACCAACCTCAGCCCCAAGCCACACTGTGGGCTCTGAACATCAGGACCAGTCAGGACTGTGACCTTGATGCTGTCCTTTGGGCTTCAGCATCCCCAGGTGTGACTACAGGGGATGCCCCTGAGGGTAGAAGAATCTAAGTGGACTTGGAGTCCCACCAGAATCCATCTGCAAAGCTGCCTTCAACCTTACGCCCAGGCTGGGCGTGCCAGGAGCTGGGGGCGGGCCAGCGGGGTCTCTGCCCTGAGCCCCCGGCTGGCTGAGGGCACAACATGCCACCAGTGCAGGCCCTGGGGACCCCGCGTGGGTAGTCTGTGCTTGCCCTTCCTCCCCCCCCCCCGACTCTGCAGCTGTCTTTCCATCAGGGCCGCCCTTCTCCCGCCCCTCAGCCCAGCGCTCAGCACACACGCCGCATCTCTAAAAAGGAGGCATTTCAACGCAAAAGGAAGGACTAGGAGAGTTGGTCCTTCTCAATTTGGGGTCCTTCAAGATTGAGAGGGAAAAAGAAAGAATGAAATATGAGCCTTCCCATTCACGAGTGTTATAAACAGTTATAACTTAGCACTGAATAATTGGTTGCTATGGCAACGGCTGCAGTACAGGTTGAAATCATTTCTCCCTCCTGCGCTGGGTCTGACGAGGAGCTTCATCTACATATGCTCAGGTTCCGGCCCAAGCCGGGTTATTTTACAGAAATCAGAATTCACGACTTGCTGCCTGTCCCCCCTCCCAAAAAACCTGCTGCGGCAGGGTCCCCCCCGCTCCGCCCCTGCCCCAGGGCCCTCTGCTGCCTCCGCCCGCCGCCTTGTGTGGTGGCACCTGGCTGGAGATGGGAGAGGAGTGTGCCCCTGCCCACATCCTGGGGGCCGGGATCTGGGGCGGGGGGGCAGGACCCTGCTCTCTGGCCGCAGCGCACTCCAGACCCTCTGAGATCTGACAGCTGCCAAGCCAGGCTCTCAGCACTGGCGGGGAGGGGGCAGCTGTGGCCGAAGAGCCACCTTGGGGGCCTGTCTGGCACCGGCTGGTCCTCTGCAGCTCTTGTGTCCACCCCGCCTTCGCCTTCAAGAGCCGAGCTGAGCAGAGCCGGAACTGCATCTCTCTCAGTAGAGAGCGAGAAAAGGGGGGGAGAGCGGAGAGAATGGAGGAGGGGGAGGAAGATGAGCGGGAGGAGAAATGAGAGAAATGAGAGAGAGGGCACGCGAGACAAGGAAGAGGGAGGAAGCGATGGATGCGGCCGAGGGGCTGAGCTCGGGCCGCAGCGGCCAGAGCAGGCTCACAGACAGGCAAAGTCACATGTCCAGGCAGGGCCGGAGGAAGGAGACATGGACCCGCTGATCGCGGTCCCCCACCCCACCTCACCCCCGAGGCGCCGCTGCCCAGACACGGCCCATCCCCAGCTCCTTCCTGACCAGGGCAGGAGGGAGGCATCTGCTGTACCCTCTACAAGAGAAAGCCCAGCCCTGCCTGGGGCCGGAAGGGGAGGAAGGGGGACACCCACAGGCCCCTGCGGGACCCAATGGCCCTTCAGTGGCACATGGGAACCAGGCAGACCCAGCCTGAGGCCTGCGACCAAAGACCACATGTAACTGCTCTTGGCTCCCAGCCTGCCTCTCCAGCAGCTGCAGGAAAGAAGTCGCCGAGGAGCAGGGACGAGGCTTGGCCCCAGTCACTCAACCCCGGGACCCTGGAATCCACCGCCACCCCACATGCAGAGCCTCGGGTCTGCGGGTTAAGAGCGGGGCTGCGGCAGCAGATCTCACGGCCTCAAGCAGTAAGTCGGCCCCCTGCACCCTAGGGCCCTGATTCTCTGCCAGGAACGAGGGCAGATCTGCCACCGGGGGCGGGGATTCCAAGCCCCCTCCCCATAGCGGGGGAGCTGGCACAGGGTCCCCTTCAGTGAGGGAGCTTCCAGGCACGTTTCCCCCCTTGGCCTCCCCCGCCTCCACTTCCCCACCCGGATAATGGGGACCAGGAGCTTCAGCTCACAAACCTTCCCTGGTGCAGCCCACATGCCAGCCCTGGGGTCAGAGGTAGGGTGACCTTTCAGTCCAGGGGCCCAGGCAGTGAGGCCAAGCTGAGGGGCAGCAGAGATGGCAGGTGGCATCAGGGGCAGCCATGGGCTTGGGAAGAAAGGGCAGCCTATGGGTGCCAGAGGAGGGGAGCAGCCTGGCATGGCCACAAGTGGGCAGGGAGAGGCTGGGTAGCTTTGGCAGGAGCCTGGACAGGAGCCAGGACAGCAGCACAGGGGCTGGTCCAGGTGAGAAACGCTGACCCGGCCTCCCCAGAGAGCACAGGCAGGACTCACGTGGGCGCCTCGGGCTGGGGAATGCCAGGCTCCCGACAGGCCAGCCCTGGGCTGACCACCTCAGGTCCCCGGGGCAGCCCCTGCCCTCCAGACACTTCCAGACTGACACCTGGATGTCCCCAAGGGCCTCTGGCCTTCCTGCGGCACCCTACTGGCCCACAACTGACTTGTCCCCAAATAAGCAGGAGGGTGGATAGGCGATGCCCCCAACCCTGACTGCAGACACAGAGCAAGGCTCTGACAGGTGCAGACAGTGGCCCTGGGGGAGATCTGAGGAAGAGAGTCCAGTCCTTGTCCCCTGCCCCCCATCCCACTGGCCCGCAGCATCCTCAGGAACCCTTGAGAGCTGGGTCACACGACACCCTCCCCCACCATGAAGCCTCGCAGGGGACAAAGCAGAGGTCCACAGGGGCCTTTGAGGGCACATGAGAACATTCCAGCAAGCAAGAAAGCGCAGGTGCACACGCGTGTACACACATGCACACACACACACACACACACACACACTGCTACTCTGCCCCAGGGTCACTGAAGGCCTCAGTACCCTCCCCACCGCCTCCCCTGCGAGGCTGCCCCGGTGGGTCTCCTGGGGGCAGGGGGCACGAAGGCCAGACCTGACAACACGTCCCCTTGGAGCAGGCAGGCCGGGGGGACCAGGCCTGGGGGAGCGGCCGACAGCCCCAGGGCCGGATCTCAGCAGTGTCACTGTGACCCTGGAGCCCGTTCATCCCTGAACCTCGTCTCTAAAGCAGAGTACACACCCCGTGAGGCTACTTGCAGGACTGAGTGATGCCAAGAAGAGGTGGCAGCCATCACGTGGCGAGGAGACGGGAGTTCCCACGGTGCCCTACAAGGGCGAAGGGCTTTAAGCCTGAGTCAGCCTTAGCTTCCCCTCTGCCCCCGGGACCCCCAGCTGATGAGGAGGGAACAGCAAGTCTGCGTGGATGCGTCCTGGAAACGCTCTCGAGAGTCAGCACCGGGGGCCCCGGCCCCCACCAGGCTGTCCTGTGTCCCATGTTTAATGTTTCATCAGGATTCCAGCTCCCAGTGGGAGAAAGGGCCCCTGGGTGAAGGGCTGCGAGCGCCGGCGAGCCCGTGTTGTCACAGCCCAGGACGGCCACCCAGAGCAGGAGACTAAACGCCGGAAACACCCAGCTGAAGAAGACAGGGCACGCGAGAGACATCTCAGGCAGTGTCCGTGGGCACGGCCCATGCCAGGCATCAATCAGTTCGGGTGTTTCTCGCTCAAGCTCGGCTCTCGGGGCGCCCCCTCCCCCGCCCCCCAAAGGTTCCATGAGCCCCCGTCTTTCTCCCCAGGCCCAGGCGGAGCAGCCACGACCCCCGCAGGGTGACCTCCCTCACCTCCTTCTTCTTCCTCTTCCCTTTGGACCTGCTCTCCTTGAGCTTCTTGGGTTTCTTCTTCTTGGGGAGGCTCACAGGCTCCTCGGGGAAAAAGTCATCAAAGGCTTCAAGGCCACCGTCTTCTTCTTCTGGAGGATCAGGAGGGAGTGAGGGGTTACTCTCCCACGTCCCTCAGGAGACCCCCAGGGACACAGAGTGGGGGGGGGCGCTGGGACGGCCAGCACCCCTGCCCCCCAACCTGGCCCGGTCATGGGCACCTGCCCTCCCCAGATGACCCCGCCCCTGCCCGCTCCCACTTATACCCCCGGCACCCCCAGTCCTTCCCCCCATCTAGCTCCCTGCCCTACCCCCGCCCCTCAAAGCCACCCCCAGACCCGTGGAGTGGAACCCCAGCTCCCGGAGGCTGTGTCACAGCACCCTGCCTCCCTGGGCCTCCCTTCTGTCATCTGGAAAATGGGGCATGAACCACCTTCCCTGCTTGGACGGAGCTTGGGAAGCTGAAGCCAAAATGAGGGCCCAAGTAAGCGGCCGTGTCGACACGGCTCCCCGAGGAGGGATCAGCCCCACGGAGTCACGAAGCCATCTCCAGCTGGCCCTGGAGACAGAGCAGGCCCATCGCTGCCCTCCAGAGGCCCCCAATGTGGCCCCGAGACAACCCTCATCAATGCAGAATGACAGGGACATACAGGTCACAGCATACTGGGAACCCGTGGACCGTGGGGCTAGTGCCCGGGGGTCTGGAGGAGACAACAGACGGAAGATGCCGGGAACCCCCTTAATGGGGACTGGAAGGCCACCTGCCCCCCACGTCCTGCTCCCACACACGCACCCACACAGGTCCACTCCCTTGTCACATGCACAGGACATGCATGCACAGCCGGTGCCCCAAACCAGCCAGACTCGGCAACGGGGACAATGGGACATTCCACAGAGAGACGTGGGTTCCCTAGAAGCTGCTGTCTTTCCTGAATCCCTCGCTCCTTCAGGAATGGGAAAGGCCACCGGGGAGCAGCGGGGTGGGCAGTGGGTGTCACCGAAGAACCTGCTGCTGACATGCTTCTTGCTGCCCCCACAGGGAGCATGTGGCCAGGGTCTCACTGCCACCCAGAAAACCAGGGGCAAGAAAGGGCACACACCCCAAGTTCCTGGGCACCGGACGTTGGCCCCAGGGGGAGAACGGGAGGGTCCCCTTGGGAACAAAAGGCCACAAGAACAAACCACCCAGAGGAGCGCTACATCTGTCCACATGGGATGAAGGAAGCTTCCAGAAAGAACCAGCCAAACCTCCCAAGAGTTCACAAAAGGGGCCCATGAGAAAGCCACCCCTGACGCCAGTGGCCTATCCGCCACCGCCACTGCCCATGTGCTCAGTGAGGGCAGGGGGGGGCGGGGGCGCCAAGAGAAGCACCACGGGAGTGGGGTTCCTCACGCAGTCTGGGGTCTCCCTTGAGTGGGACCCCACTGCGGGGCTGTCACCCAGGGAGACCCTGAGGGGGACGAGAAGCACCAGGCCACTCAGGTGACTTCCATCTGGAAAATGGGCAGAGTATCCCTGCCGCATCACATTTAGGTAAGAGGGCCCCCCCCAAACTAAAATCATTAAAAATATATACAATAATGCATATTATTTTGGCATAATGCAATCAGTGGCATCTTGGGAACGCTGGGACAGCACAGCGGGTTAAGGATCCGGCATTGCCGCACCTGCGGCTTAGGTCACAACTGTGGCTCAGATCTGATCCCTGGTCCAGGAGCTCCATATGCTTTGGGGCAGCCAAAAAGGAAAAAAATAAAAATAAAGTAAAATAAAATATAACAGGAAAAGTCTTCTAAAGAAAACCATCCTGGGTGTTGAACATGTCAGAGCCACCGATGCTTGGACACCGTACCCACCCTGGACACGCCAACCTCTACTCCCCCCGCATCCTCCACGGGGCCCACCCAGGGGCCTGGGACCACCCACCCCCGCCCCCAGAGTCCCTGGCAGGGAGGGAAAAGGCTCCCATCACACTCTGGACGCAGCTAGAGGGCACTGGTGACTCTGGTGGCCCAGTGGGTGCCCCTGCCACCCCCACACCCCACAGCGCCCATCCTACACATACCACCGCTACCAGGGGAAGGTGGGGGACCACACCACTATCTGGGCACCCTCTGCACCTTGCTCCCAGGGGGCAGGGGCCATGGCATGCCCAAGGCCCAGCTCCTCCCCATCCAGCTGGGCAAACACAGACTCCTGACTCCAGGCAGGTCAGGAGCTGCCACGGAGGAGGTGGCCTGCATGCTGACCATGCCCCGCAAACCAGCCCAGTGGTCCTGACTGGCAGAGAGGGGCACTGCTGGGGACAGGACCCGTGGAGGGCACGGCTGCTGTGACCTTGGCCAGGGCTAGGGCACACGGTGTGAGCAGCGAGGGCGGCCCAAAGCTGGGTTTACCACAGAGGCCTCGAGCGGAGCCAGGCTGAGGCCACAGGAGCTGACCCTGTCCTGTCCCCAGAGCCCTGACACAGGAGGAGAAAGGATTTTCGAGGCAGGTGAAAGAGTTCCTAGAGTCGCCTAGAGTCCCCCTGGAGTGGATGGCTATGGTTGGCAGGGAGCCGGGCTGGGGATCTGAGGCCTGTCCCGCCTGCCCACTCCCCCTCCCGCCTCCACTCTCCCCCCACCCCCTGGAGCCGCAAAGAGACCGCCTGGGCAGAGCCACCCCCGCACCCTGGCAATGCCCAGCACAGTTATGTAACAGGCCCAGCTGACGCAATTGGGAGGGGCCTCTCCTCCTTCCTCCTACCACCCCGTCCCCGGCCCCCTCAGCAGGGCAGTCCCCCAGACTGGGAAGGCCAGCCCAGAACGCAGTCCCAGACTGACCGGCCAGTAGAACAGCCAAGGGGATACACAGGTGGTTGTGGAAGATTCTAGAAGGAAGCCTGTGCTCTCCCCTGGGCCGCACCCCCTCCCTGCCTGGGAAGGCCTGGGGGGCTCACTCTGGCCCTACTCCACGCCCAGAAGGACAAGGCCTCAGGCCCTCTGCCCTTGGAGAGAAGACCTCCTCAGCCCAGGGCCCTCTGCCTGGTTAACTCCCTCCTCTCAGAAAATTCCAGAGTCGGCACAGGAGGAGGGAGACCCCGCCCTGCCCACTCCCTCCTCTGACAGGCCCTTCCTCCCCCACCCGGCTTCTGGTGGCTCTGAGGACACCCAGGACTGCCTTTCTGTGACACTGCTCCCCGACACCCCCCTGATCCACACCCGGGGCTCCCCCCAGCCCCGCCCCTCCTCCGTCCTCTGCAACCGCCCTGAGCATTTCCTCAAACCAGACAGACCAGGGGAGTCACATCCCAGCAACTCTCCCCGTGCCATCGGCCCCTCACAGGGCCCAGCCAGTGGGAAGGTAGGATCCCGCCTGCCCTGGGTGATCGTCCCGAGGAGGGGTGGCCTCGAGACGCCTTGTGCTGCCAGCTCCTGGCCCCGCCTGGCATTGGCCTCCCGCACCAGCCCTGCCCCTCCAGGGCCCGAGGCTCCATCGATCCCAGAGGGGCTATAATTAGGACCCATTAGCCCTGTTCTGTCTCCCTGGGGAGCGGGCGGGGGAGGCTGCTTCAGAGACAGGCAGGGCTTCTGCTGCTCTTCCCCCCTGAGCTCACCCCCAGCCCCCCAGGGGCTCCCTGCATGGCTCTGGGGTCGCCCGGCAGAACCCCCAGGCTGCACTGCAGGGTGCAGCGCAGGCAAGGGTGGTGGACCCTCTTCCTGGGCAACACTGTAAGTCCCCAGGTCCACCTGCGCCAGGCTGGAGGCAGCGAGCACAAGCTAATTCACGTTCATTCATCTACTCCATGGGGCAGCCTGCGAGGCGGTGCTATTATTATGCCCGTTTGCAGAGAAGAAAACCAAGGCTCCCAGGATCTCACCAGAGTGCCCACATCTCAGTTTCACAGTCGGCAGGTAGTACAGCCAGGATGGAGCTCCAGCAGGTGGCTCTCACCGTCAGGTGTGGTCCCCATGCCTGCCCCTCCCTCCAGGCATGGACTCTCCCAGAATTCAGATTTTTCCCACATTTCCTTAACAAATATTTAAACAGCATAGCCCGTGTGCCAAGCTCGGGCACACCCTGGGGACACTGAGGTGACTCTGGAAGGTCACCTGGGGTCCCTCAGTGGGTCAGGGCTACTCTACTGCCAGACCCCACCCTCTGCCCACCTCCTGCCCCAGTCCTCCAGGGGAGGGGCAGCTGCAGAGCCCAGAGGGGCCTGGGCAAGAATGCAGCCCCCCGGGGAACTTAGCCAATACAGGCCATCAGAGCAAAACAAATGATTGTGTTGGAGTTCCCTGGCGGCTCAGCAGGTTAGGGACCGGCACTGTCACGGCAGCAGCTTAGGTCGCTGCTGTGGCTCGGGTTCAATCTCTGGCCAGGGAACTTCCACATGCTGCGGGCATGGACAAAAAAAAAAGCCTATGACTGTGAAAGGAAAAAGAGTTGGGTTATCTGATCTGGGGTGGCGGAAGGATGTGGAGAGGTCAAGCCAGGACCGGATCAAGAGCATCAACATCCGGGTCCAGAAAGGAGAGGAATCGACACACGACACCCTCTGGGGAGCCTGGGGAGAGGGGCTTTTCCCCTCCCCCAAGCAGGAAACGAGACCACCTGGTGGCCAGGGGGAGGGACGGGGCAGGGAGCACCGGTTTCAAACCATCCGCCCTCCCTTGGTGGGGCGGCCCCCAACCCCTTCCCCGCAGAGCCCATTTCTTCACCCTTAAAATGGACCTGGTACCGCCTTTCTCATGGGCTGTGAATTAGAAAGTGAGATGCAGTCTAAACGCTTGGCAATGGCCCAGGGCTGCGGGAGGGTTAGGCTGGTGGGTGCTGAAGGAGTAGATGGGGGGGGTTCGTCTCTGGTTTGCACCCTGCTGGGCCAGGCATTCTCTGGACCACCCGAGGGCTGGCCGAGGAGGGGGCGCCAAGGCTGAGGTTCCCATCAGTCCTTGCAGTGCCCCTTTCACCACGGGTGTGATAATGGGGGGGGGAGTGCGTGCTCCAACCCAAGAGAGGATTAATAATTTATTTATGACATTTAACAAAACCCAGACATCACCTCACTGGCGTCTCATCAAAGAAAGCATCAGGAGGAGCGCCGCAGGCAGGCAGGCGGGCGGGGAATAGGTGAGGCTTTTAACCTGAGGGATTGGGGCCGCCAAGGAGCAGGGGGGAGACCCAGAGCACTGATGGGGAGAAGGAGGAAAGGGAGCCGAGCGGGGAGGGGTGGGGAGATAATCCCCCAGGGCCAGGGAGAGACAGGGACAGAAGGACACAGAGAGGGACAGCCAGACAGAGAGAGGCGACGACTCGGGGAAGACAGACCGCGGACCTGGAGACAGGCAGGCAGAGGGACAGACAGGAGGACAGAGTGAGAAGCAGAAATAGGGAGAGGGAAATAAGGACATAGCCAAAGAGGTAAGGCAGAAAGTCTCGAAAGTTTTACCTGCAAAAACCTCAGAAATTTAGACATCCTGTAATGGGTTCAGCACTTGGCCCAGAAAAGACACACAGGAAATCAGGACTGGGCAGATGGATGAATGGACGGATAGACAGACGGATGGTGGATGGATGGACAGATAGATGAATGGACAGATGGATGGATCCATGGACTGGATAGATACATACGTGGATGGGTGGATGGAAGGAGACTGGGCAGGATGGATGGATGGATGGATGGACAGACGGATGATGGGTAGATGACTAGACGGTGGGTGGTGGGTGTACAGCTGGTTTTGTGGCTGGATGGGTAGATGGCTGGGTGGGACGTGGATGGGGGATGAAAAAGCGGGTGGGCAATTAAAGGAACTGAAGAAATGATCAATCCCACAGGCCAAGCCACTGGGCAAAGTGCGCGGATCCCTTTACGCCTCGTCCCAGCAGCGAGTGTTAGACATGATCAAACTCCCTGCGATGCCCCAAACCCACGTGTCCCCAGAGAGGGGGGAGCAAGCTAAGAGGGCACAGACCTTCGGGAATCATGGCTCCCTCTCCCTCCCGGGCCCTGGGCCCACAGAGGCCTAGATGCTCACGTGGCTGGGCCGGTCCTGTGGGCTGGGGGGCACGGGCCAGTCAAGTGCCAGAGGGGCCACGCTGCGTGGCCAGGAGAGAGGCTGGGCTCCTCAGCTCTAGGAAAGCCACCTGAGTGTGTGAGACTGAGAAAGGGCGGGGTCTTCCCGGCAGGGAACTCAAGGGGCAAAGGCCTGGGGTGCCCCCTCCCTCGCCTCTCCCAGGCCCCCCAGCTTACTGGATGAGGGTACACGTCTTGGAAGCATTTCCTTGGGGAAGGCAGGCCGACTGCCCTCCTCGGAGGGTGCCAAGGATAAGCCACACTTTATTGGGCACCTGTTATGCGCTGGGGACTGTGACCTAAATGTTCCACATGCACCGTCTCGGCCGCCCTCATAATAACCCCTCTATGAGGTAGCTGGTGCGACAGCCCCATTCCATGAGGGGGGACACTGAGGCAGAGGGACTGGGCAGCTTGCCCAAGGTCAGGCCGAGAACACACAGCAGAGGTGGAGCCCCCTGCCTCCTGGGCCCTCCCCTGGACCTGCCCTCCGCATCCCCTGGAGAATGTGGCAGCTAGGGGCCCTGAGCCCCAGAGGCAGGCACCCACTCTGCCTTTCACCGGCCTCACGGCCAGAGAGTTGGCAGGGCCGCGCCTGGGGGGGGGGCAAAGGGGAACAGTGCTGAGCTGTGGGGGGGGGGGCGAGCCGAGTGAAAAGAGCCACCTGACAAGTAGTGAATCCACTGTGGCAGATTTCACACTGAGTGTGACAGCTCCCAGCACACTGGCTCCCCCACCCGCAAACTGCCACGTGTGGGGCCTGCCAGCTGGAGGTCCCTTCAGGCCACGGCCATGAGCTCAGGCGGAGGCTGCAGAGGGGCCACAGAGGAGGGCTGGGGGCCAGGTGGCCAGCCCTTGAGGAGAGACACGAGGTCCGGGCTGAGGCTGTCATCACGTCCAAAGGCCAGGGGGACCCAGGGACTCCCAGGCCTCAGACAATGGGGCCACAAACCTCTATCTAGCATCCACGGCCCCAGGCGCGGGGCACACTGGGTGGTCAAAGGAGTCACATTCGAGGGGGGAGCCGACAGTCACAAGGCAGCTGATGATAATATTTCAGGGAGTAGGAAGTGCTGCCAAGAAAACAAAGCATTAAAATGGGCCTAAGAATGACGGGGGTGGGTGGGAGGGGGACGGACACTTGAGCCAGGAGCTGGGACCTCGATGGCAGGAAGGCAGCAGTCATGAGCCGAGGAAAGAGCCTGTCGAGGCCACGGCCAGTGCTCAGGGCAGGATGGAGCCTGGGAGCTTCCAGAAGCATCGAGGAAGCCAGGATGTGAGCAGGAGGTGGGGGCGGAGAAGAGGGTGGGCTCGAGCAGCGCTCTGCGATCCGTCCAAGCCGTGGGGGTCTGGGTCTGGCTTGTGCGGACCAAGGTGACCCTGACTGCCGAGCGAAGCCTGGGCGGGGAGGACAGGATGGGAGACTCTGGTATGGACGAGCCGGAGGGGACAGTGGCTCAGACCAGGGGCAAGGCGGAGAGGAGCTGGGAGCTCGGAAGGCTCAGGACACACTCTGGTCTTGCTGAAGGACAGGCCTCGGTCTCTGCTCTGCAGGGCTCTGAGAGCGGTCCCAGAGGCCCTGGGGACAACCCTACCCCCAGGCCCTGCCCTGGAGCCATGGGTGCCAGCTGGAGGGAGACAAGGTGGAGGACAGGGCACCCTGACCAAGGCCCAACCCCTCTGGCCCAAAGAGAGTGAGTTGGGTGTCTGCCAGCCTTGGAACATCTGCCCTGGTCCCCTCCCCTCCAGATCCTCTGAGCCCTGGGGCACAACAAGGAGAGCCAGAGTGGGTGGGAAGGGAAACAGGGGATCCATCAGGGAGCTAGAGAAGTCTGGAAAATAAGCCATGTTCAGCTGGCCACTGCCCCCACTGGTGCCACAAAGGGCCACGCCCCAAGCACCACCAGGATGCCCGTGAACAGGCTTACGGAGGAGCTGGCTTGCTGGGCAGAAAACAGCCGTGGATTTTCTCCTGGGCCCTCTCTGTGTTTCCTTCCGGAAAATGGGCCTAATTCCCCGGACCCCAGGAAGCGACGGTCAACTATTGTCCAAGCGACCACGCAGCGTGGGCCCACCTCCTCCTCACTCCCCTCGCTCCAGGAGGCTCTTTGCAAACTTGGCCGAACTGTCCAAACGGGCTGGGTGAGGCCCCAGGCACAGCATGAAAGCCCGCAAACAAGTGGGGAGGGGGGGTGGGGGAGGCCCTCCGGTGGGCGTGGCCACCTGGCGGGAATCCCTTGCGAGGCGGGCCCTCCCCCCTCACCTCCCGCACCCCGGAGCCCAGGGGCCAGTCTGTAGAATGGTCTCCCCTCGGGGGCAGGGGCTCCTGGGGCCAGACGGCACCTTCCGGGGCCAAGGCGGGCTCCCGTGCCTCCCGCAAGTCTCTCTGGAGCCCAGGAGGGGCCGCCGACGGGGTGCGGGAAGCTGAGACCGAACAGTCCCCGGGAAGAGGAGGAGGAAGGCTGGCCGACCGGGTGAGGCCCTGCCCAGCTGCGCCGGGAGGGAAAACGTCCCGAACAAATGGGGAGCAGTTAACTAAAGAATCGCCCTGCAAGGGCGACGCACGAGCCCTGTTTCTGCTGAATTCTGGAGAGGGATGGGCCAGGGCGGTGGCCCTAGGAGTCAGGCCCGGAGCCAAAGCCCGGTGGGCTGGGAACGCCACTACCCGGGCGACCGCGGGCTGGAGACGCTGGCCGGCGCTAGGGCGCGCCAGGACGACGCCGGCGGCCCCGGCAAAGTGCTTGGGAGCGGCACTCGCGGCACCCAGCGGCCGGGGAACAGGGAGCGGGAGTCCGAGCCCGCGCGCTCCAGCCCGGAGCCTTGGTGGGCCTGGAGGGCAGCCAGGGCGCTCGCGGCTCGCCCAGCACGCCCGGTCCTCCGCCCGCTCCGGGCCCCACCCAGCCCACCCTGCGGCTGAGACCCCGGGGCCGAGACCCTAGGGCTGAGAGAGGCCGGCTCCGGGTATCCGGTCCCTCCAGCCCCCGCCAGGCCCCGCGAGGTCAGGGGTGCGCAGCGCGAGCCGGGAGCGCCGGGTGCGCGGCACCCGCCGCCGAGCGCGATTCCCGCCCCCTTCAAGGGCACGCGGGCTGACCCCCGCGGCGCCGCGCCCCCTCCCCTCTCCGGGCGCCCGGCGAGGCCCCCAGCGGTCCTCTGCCCGCGCCGCGGCCCGGGTGGCCCCGATCGCACCCGCCCTTGGCGGCCCGCGTGCCGCGCCCCGGCGATAGCCCAGCCCCGCGCCCTTGGCTGCGCGGCGCCAGCAGGGCGGGAGCGCAGCCCGCAGCCCAGCGCCCCCTCCCGCGCGCCGCCAGCGCCGCCCGCGAGGTCCGGCCGCGGGGCCCCGGCGGACCCCGCGCCCCCCGCAGTCCCGGCCCCGGGCGCAGCCGGTGCCCGGCTCACCTGACATCTCGTCCTCGTTCTCCATCTCGTCCGCGAACAGCCGCGGCAGCTCCTCCTCGGTGCCCAGCGGGCCCCGCATGCCCGGCGCGGGGGGGAGGGGAGGTGGGCGCCCCCCCTCCCGCCGGGCGCGGTGCCAGCCTTAACCCGTGCGCTGCCGGACGGGCGCGCGCGGCGGGCGAGGCGGCCTCAGCGAGAAGATGGCGGCCGCCTGCCCCCCCACCCCCCCAAACCTCCACTCCCCCGTCTCGACCCCCTTCGTCTCGGCCGCCTTCACCCCGCTCCCCGCAAAGCCCGGGCTGCTCCGCCCACCGCGCCCGGCAGCCCGAGTCCCGCAGCCGGCCGAGGTGGCGGCGGCAGCGCCGGCTGCACGGAGGCACGGCGGGGGGGCGGCACACATGCCCGGATTGTGACGTCCAGTCTGGTTGCTGTGGCAACCCCATCCCATCGTTCCGGCAGCGCGACTAGTTAACAGCAGAGAACAAGTTGAGGGGACTAGTCCTGAGCCTCTGGGTGCGGGGTGGGGGCAGAGCCCTCCGGCAGGGGGAGCCGTCGAGGCGCCCGCGCGCCCGGGGACCCGACGGCCGAGCGGGCAGCGGGGACTCGGGCGGGCAGGCCGGGCCCAGTGGGAGGCGGGGAAACGCCAGCCCGCGCACCCCTAGCGGGACCCGATGCCGCCGCTGCCCCCGCCCGGAAAGGCGCTCGGCCCCGAGTCCCCTGGGGCGCGGAGGCCCGGTCCCCGAGGCAGCGGGCTGTCGTACTCCGCTCACACGCACCGAGACCCTCGGCTCCTGCAGCAGCTCCAGCCGCAAAACGCTTCTAACCCCCTTTCCAAAAAGGATTAGAAGAAAAATGCGTTCCGCACATGGTGAAGGGCCGTGCTGCAGACGGCGGGTCTGATTCCTCCCGAAAAAAAATCCATGCAGGCTGGCTCCTCCCTCCACCCATCGCACCCCGCTCCCACCGCCCACGTGCCCCCTTCCCAAACGCCCCTCCAGGCGGGGTCCGCTTTAAACCTATCCAGGCCCGACCCCCGCGGGCGGTGGGTGATGCGGCTCTGCGTTCGCGTGCCCAACACTCCCGCTCAGAAGCGACACCTGTCGCGGAGCGGGAAGGAGCCACGCCACCAGCCCTCGGTTGCTAAAGGTGAAGATGGAAGCCAAAGCCCTCGGGAGCAAGACTGGAATTCTAAATGAGCTCCGCCAGCCTTGGCTGCTGCCAGTCTTAAAGCTACTCTAAGAACGCAAAAGTTTCCGTGGTGGGGAGGATGGCTGGCTTTCTAACCCTGGAAGAGCCAGTAAGGGGAGGGCACCCTCACCTCACAGCCTGGGGCCAGGCTCACTTGGGGGGAGACCCACTGGAAACCTGGTTGTTGGTTACCAGGGACCCTGGCAGTATCCACCTGACGGGAAGCCCAGAGAAGCTGGGAGGAGGTCTCCTCTCTAGGACCCACCCCTCTGGTCTTGGCTGAGCACCTGCTCTGTCCAGGTGGGCATTCACTAGGACCCGTGACACTGGCATCCCCAGGAGGGCTCCTCTCCTCGGGCCTTTGAGGAGCCAGGAGAGTTGTGGGTGCTTGGTGAGGTGGTCACAACGCAATCTCCAGTGAGTCCAAGCTGTACCCTGCAGGTGACGATGGCTCGGGGAGAGCTGGAAAGATGTATAGAATCTTCACTCCCTCTTCCCATCCCAAACCAAACTCCTCTTCATTCATTCCTGGGCGAGGGCATGTCTGTCCCGCCTCCTAGATAAAGTACAGGGCGCCTGGAATGCCATCTCCTAGACCCCTTTATTTTTTATTTATTTACTTTTTAGGGCTGTATCCACAACATTTGGAGGTTCCCAGGCTAAGGATCTAATCGGAGCTACAGTTGCCAGCCTACACCACAGCCACCCCGCTGATCAGGGCCAGGGATCGAACCTGCAACCTCATGGTTCCTAGTCGGATTGTTTTCTGCTGCGTCACGACGGGAGCTCCTGGACCCCCTTTAAGCCACACTAGGAGAGATGTTCATACCACCCCAGGCATGGGGCCTGCAAGGGCATAGGCAGAGGGGAGGCAGACTAAGAAAGCAAGGACTCGGGAGTTCCCGTCGTGGCGCAGTGGTTAACAAATCCGACTAGGAACCATGAGGTTGCGGATTCAATCCCTGGCCTTGCTCAGTGGGTTAAGGATCTGGCGTTGCCATGAGCTGTGGTGTAGGTTGCAGATGCAGCTCGGATCCCATGTTGCTGTGGCTCTGGCGTAGGCCGCCAGCTACAGCTCCAATTGGACCCCTAGCCTGGGAACCTCCACATGCCGAGGGAACCTCAACCACTGATGCTTTAGCAGGGCTTCATTTTCCCTCTGGCAAGGCTGCCCTTCCTCTTTCCAGACCTCCTGCATGTTAACTATCCAGGAAAAAAAAACCTGCAGTGCCACCCAACTGCCCACCCTTCCGTCACCAGCCCTGCCCCCAACCCCTCCCTGGGGGTGGGATGAGGCCAGGACACTTCCACAGGTCCCCTGTCCCACTTTAGGAAACTCTGACCATCACCAGAGAGCCGCCCAGCACACACAGGAGCACGCGTGCACCATCAACCTTGGCTCCAGTTCCCAAGGTGAGGTTGAGAAAGACAGATGCCAGTCAGCGAAGCACAGTTCCAGCTGCTTCATGTGGCGGCAAATGAGAGTCGCGATGGTCATCACTCATGGTAAGCCTCTCCCGCGGCCCTTGTTCTCACAATGGCTGCAGCTAAGTAACATTACTTAGTGACCAGAAGCAAAGCAAAGCAGAAACTGGAATGGCAGAAACAAACAGGTTTTTGACTAGAAATCTCCAGCTGTATTGAAAGGAGAGCTCCGTGTATTGTTAAACTATTAAATGTGTGTTTTAATGACAATGGACCAAAAGTGACTTGTCAAAAGCAATCACTAAAAAGGTGAAAATTCAATAAACTCCACAGTTCCAAGAAGCCTGTCACTCAGGTTACCTGCAAGACAACAGTTCCCCTATCTGCTGATCACAGAGCTTGTCATCACTCCTCAGTGACCCTGCAAGATCAAAATATTTTTTGTTTCTTTTTTTAATGGCCACACCCCAGTACAAGTTTCTGGGCCAGGGATTGAATCTGAGCTATGCTGCAGTGGCCGCAGCACCAGATCCTTTAACATCCTGTGCTGGGCCGGGGATCGAACAGCACCTCCACACCTACAGGAGCCACTGCGGTCAAGTCCTTAACCCACTGAGCCACAGCAGGAACTCCTCCAATATTGTAAAAAATATATTGGTTCTAGAGTTCCTGTCGTAGTTCAGCAGTTAACGAGTTTGACTAGCATCCATGAGGACACAAGTTCGATCCCTGGCCTTGCTCAGTGGGTTAAGGATCTGGGGTTGCCGTGAGCTGTGGTGTAGGTTGCAGACACGGCTGGCATCTTGAGTTGCTATGGCTGTGGGCTGTGGTGTAGGCCGGCAGCTACAGCTCTGATTCGACCCCTAGCTTGGGAACCTCCATATGCTGCATGGGTGCGGCCCTAAAAATAATTAGTGAAAACATTGGCTCTGTCCAAGGTTACCAAGCAGAGATCTGTCCCCTCGGTACTGCCAGATCTGGCGTTATCACTGCCCAGGGGTGTGCCCAGTGAGGGGCCAGCATAGGACTCCACTTAGAGCTTTGAGAAGCTTGGTGATAAGTCAGTGGAAGGACCAGGCAGGAAGATGGAAACAGGCTGCCAAAGCCGGCCTCCTGGCTGCACTGAGGGGCTCGGTGACTGACCAGGGGACCATGAGCACCTTATGGGGATCCTGCTCACCTTCCAAGAAATCAAGTGACCCCTAAAAAGGATGAGGTTTAAATACCCTAAAACATTCTAGAATTGTGACCAGATGCCTTTAAATACCTTTGATGTGACCAAACCTCTCCTCCTGTTTGTGACACGCGTGTTTCTGAACCCCTCCGGGCTGGCCCCACCGACCAGCTAGGACTCATCTATTTCAACACATGGCTCTTCCTGAAGGGCTAGGAGGATGACACTGGCCACAAGAGTACACCTGCACTCAAAGAGCCACAGAAGGGGTTTGCTGAGGTTTCTGAAAGGAAAGCAGCAACATTACACCTTTGGATGAGAGAGTGCTGGTCAACCCCGGGGTGCAGTCGTGTGGCGTCGGCTGAGAACCAGACTGTCCCAACTTCCCACTTGGCTAGGTCCGTGAACTTCAATCTCAGCTTGAAACTCTCCATGACCCAATCTGCTCCTGGGCCTGGATCAGGCAGGTGAGTCATGAGGCAAGACAGATCAAAAGGAAATTGATCTAAAGTGTGGTTCCGGCTCAGCTGGTATCATGGATGCATGTACTTCATCCCCCATCGGACACAGTCATCAGTTTGCAAAGTTATTCTCCAGGCTCTGGATCTGAAGAAATTCTCTATGGAGTTCAGTTTCGGCCACTCAGAACCTCCCTGAGGAATAAACTTAGGTGAAGAAAATGAGAACAAAAGACACACATTCTTGAAGCCCAAGGTCATTTTTGGTACAGCAATTAATCAGCTGAGGACAAACAACCACATTTTTGTTGCTAAATAGATTAACATGCCAATGCTTTAAAAAAAAAAAAAAAAAAAAAAAAAAGCCTTGCACAGGAATAGTAGCCATGTGTTAGCCACTTTAATATAAAGCGTGATCCAAACTCAATTACAAGAGTTCAAAAAAGCATAGAAAAACCATGGAGTTTCAATTTTGTTACAAGTTTTAAAATCTGGGAGTAATTTAAAAAAAACTTATATGGTAATTTCAGCCCAGGGTTAAGTTTTCACAACCAACCTAAGAATTACTACAGGGGAACATCAATGCCAGGAGTAAAATGTGAAAAACCAAGTCACGAACTTGCTACAGAGTTAACTCATCACAGGAAGGGGCAGCGCCCAAGAGCAACTGATGCCTCCGTTGGAAGTGAAAGAAACCCTGCCTTCTCTGAAGGCAAAAGAAATATGCCAACAATTCTGCTTCAAGAAATTTGCATAGAAATAGAAAATGCTAGAGCCTTTACCACAGATGAAATTGCAAAGCCTCAACACATTAAATTCAATCCAAAGGGCATCACATGTCAAATTGGAGCCAAGATACGACTGAAAACATTTCATTTCCAGCTATGCAACTAGCAAGAGCACGAGAATTTCAGGTGTGGAAATCAGCTGTAGGGAAGCTCTTGAAAAACATGAATTTGATACACCATCATCTTAAGACAACGCAGAACTGTTGAGAAGGGCACCAAAAGGCATCCGAGTCTCTTCCCAAAGTCACTCTTGGGATTTTCTATCAGCTACAATTAGTATCTTTACAGCCTCCTTGGTAATTTTCCACTGGTCTCCAGCCTCCACACACATGGCAACAGAAGCCCCAGAAGCCCCCAGGAACTTCACCTTCAGTTTGGTTCTGCTTAATGTCAGCTTGTAGAGAGCCTTTTGACACTGGCATTAAGCCCAGCTGTGGCCTGGAGCTCCCGTGTGGTGAAGCAGGTTACAAGATCCAGCACTGTCACTGCAGCGGCTTGAGTCACCGCTGCATCTCGGATTTGATCCCTGACCACGGGTGCAGCAAAAAAAAACAAAAAAGGCCGAAATGGTGTGGAAGCCACTACTCCCTGGGCATCTCAACATGTTCCTTCTGACTCCCAAGCTCTCCTTCACCTGCCACAAAAGGATTCCAGAGGTCTGGGCATCCAAGAATTCTGCCGCCAATCCCGGAGAACCCGAGTCCCCCTCTGGAAGCTCCACTACTCCTCATCTCTGGCGCCCTCTGCTGGGGTCAATGCGACAGTTTGGTGCCAAGACTTCGAAACAAAGATTATTTACACATCAGCATATTGTAGACTTTGACTGAACACCTAAGGCTTTCACAGTCACTCTCCAGACCCTTCCTGGGGTGTCACGAAACGCGCGCTAACAACAAAGAGCCACATTTTATTTCTACAGGAAGAAAAAAGGTTAACATACATAGTAACTGGGTAATTTGTCATCAAAAAATAAAAAGACAAATGCCCCCGAAACCCTGAATTCTTTTATCAACACTGCCACCTTCCCGAAAAGAACCTCAGACACAAGTCGCTGGTTCTGCTTTGAGTTAATCTGAAGTTCCCACGTTTGCATTCCTGAATCTTTGAGAAAAGCACCAGATGAGACTGACTCAAGCCTGTTTCCTGTAAAACGTGACTGCATGCACACCATCACATCTGTCCACCTGCTCAAGGTCAAAGAGCTCTCAGTTCCTCGAAGGAGTCGTCCCCTTCCACTGCGGCATTTCTACCACAAGCACTGCCATCTTGGAGCAAAAACAACTGCAGGGATAAGTGAGGTACAGCCCGAGTGAAGCCTTTTACTGAGCTTTCCATGTTCTGCTCAGTTTGCACTGTAGAAACACAAGGAAAACCACCATTTGATTCCTTACTTTTATTCAAGAACTCATACAAAATGTTACAGATAAAGGAATTTCAATCCTCATCTTCCTCCTCCTCTTCATCCTGATTAATCTGGAAGTAGCGTAATTCATAGCTCTCTTTGCTGTTAGCAACGACACGTAACCAGTCACGTAGGTTATTCTTCTTCAAATACTTTTTGGTGAGATATTTCAAATACCTGCAGAGAAAGGACACTTGAGACTCCACTAGACACAAGGCCTTCTTACATTCTGGCACACTGCAACGCCTACAAAACCTGTGCATTCAAAATCATTACAGTTCAGGAGCTCCCGTCATGGCGCAGCAGAAACAAATCCAACTAGGAGCCATGAAGTTGCAGGTTCGATCCCGGCCTCGCTCAATGGGTTAAGGATCCAGCGTCGCCATGAGCTGTGGTGTAGGTTGCAGATGCGGCTCGGATCCTGTGTTGCTGTGGCTGTGGTGTAGGCCCGCAACTACAGCTCCAATCAGACCCCTAGCCTGGGAACCTCCATATGCTGCGGGTGTGGCCCTAAAAGAGACCAAAAAAATATATGTGTATCATTACAATTCAAGGTGTTTTCCCATGGTTCAAAATGCCAGAGTTCCTGCTGTGGCTCAGCAGTAAAGAATCCAACTAGCATCCATGAGGACATGGGTTCGATCCCTGACCTCACTCAGTAGGCTAAGGATCCACATTGCTGTGAGCGGTGGTGTACGTGGAAGACGTGGGTCGGATCTGGTATTGCCCCGGCTGTGGCATAGGCCGGCAGCTGCAGCTCCAATATGACCCCTAGCCTGAGAACTTCCATAAGTCGTGGGTTTGGCCCTTAAAAAAAAACAAAAGCCAAAGATACGGCAAACATACACAACCAATGTTCTAATGAGAATAAACATCAGCCATATTTCATCTAAACTGGCCAAAAAATACAAAGAGATTAAGATGCGACTGCTGTCCTCTCAACAGCCATCACTTGTAAAATGGCTCAGCAACCAACGGAGAAAGAGATGAGGGTGGTGCCTGACAAATAAGCACCGATCTTATACCTTTTATGGAGAAGGTGAGGTTTCTTACAGGCTCCCAATATTTCCCATATCACCTGAGGGATTCAAATCTCCTCTTTCGATGACCACACCTGTAGAAATTCCCTAGCCAGGGACCGAATCGAGCCACAGCTGTGGCCACACCAGATCCTTAACCACTAGGCCACCAGGCAACTCCCCGAACTCCTTCTTTGAGGCTCCCCTCCCAGCTCCCTCTTGCAGCTGCCCAGATGCCAGCTCAGCAGTAAGAGCACCTGGCATCTCTATTCCTTCTGCCCAACCACTGTGTCGGCCTGGAGGAGCAGTGAGCAGTCACCATGGCACATGGCAGTCACAAAGCTGTCACCTGAGGGCAGTGATGGACTTTCCTGTTTCATCTCTCACCTGTTTGCTTACGAGGCCCTGAGGTTTACTTAACTCTGGCATCTTCCCAAAGCCACAGAGAAAAGAGAAGACCAAGCAAGGCCACCTCTGGGCAAACTAACCTTTCCAGACCTCCGTTTCTCCTTCTATAAAGTAGGACCCATGACACTTAACGTAGCTTCAGACTGGTACCAGGACTAAATGAGATGCGTGAGCTAACACTGGCACATGAGCAAGGACCCAAATGTTATTAACAAACCAACAAACTCAACACCACCAAGAAATGAATACTGTTCGGGAGTTCCCATCATGATGCAGCAGTTACAAATCCAACTAGGAACCATGAGGTTGCAGGCTCGATCCCTGGTCTCGCTCAGTGGGTCAAGGATCTAGCATTGCCTGTGAGCTGTGGTGTAGGTTGCAGACACGGCTGTGCCTCTGCCATAGGCCGGTGTCTACAGCTCAGATTAGACCCCTAGCCTAGGAACCTCCATGTGCTGTGGGAAGCAGCCCTAGGAAAGGCAAAAAGACCAAAAAAAAAAAAAAAAAAAAAAAAGGAAAAAGAAAAAGAAATGAACACTGTTCAACTGTATTACTTACGCCAACAGAGCAACCTTCACAAAGATGTGAAGATGTCAGTTCAATTCTATCCAGTTTTCCCTACATAAAAATAAATCAATTTGGTCCATTTCATCTAAAAAGTATTCTTTTTTTCCTGGAGTTCCCGTCATGACGCAGTGGTTAACGAATCCGACTAAGAACCATGAGGTTGTGGGTTCGATCCCTGCCCTTGCTCACTGGGTTAAGGATCCAGCATTGCCGTGAGCTGTGGTGTAGGTCGCAGACGCAGCTCAGATCCCACGTTGCTGTGGCTCTGGCGCAGGCCGGCAGCTACAGCTCCGATTAGACCCCTAGCCTGGGAACCTCTATATGCAGCGGGAGGGGACAAGAAATGGCAAAAAGACAAAAAACAAATAAGTATAATAAAATAATAAAAAAATAAAAAGTATTCTTTTTTTTCCACATTTATTATTTCTACTACGTTGTATTCAGCTGCGGGGGTTAATTCCTAAGTTTCGGTGGCTCAAGTATTTTCATAACAGAATGCTGGTGGAAGTTTTAGCAAAGCTGAGGAGCTCTCTTGTAGGGCAGCAGGTTAAGGACCCGGTGTTGTCACTGCTGTGGTCCAGGTTCAACGCTTGGCCAGGAGCTTCCACATGCCAAGGGCATAACCAAAAAAAAAAAAAGACTAGACTCTTCCTGCAGGCTGTGTGAAAGCCCCTCCACTGGGGGGGGGGGCAGCCCACCTCCACCTTGGAAGCCCTCTCGTTGTCCCCCTGTCACTCTACCAAACTGTCTTTCCTCACATAAAACAGCTCAGCCAGAGGGAAGGGGAGCAGTCCGCTTAACCTTAAAGTCATCTCTTGACTGATTCAGTTAAAAATAAAAGCAGGGAGTTCCCGTCGTGGCGCAGTGGTTAACGAATCCGACTGGGAACCATGAGGTTGCGGGTTCAGTCCCTGCACTTGCTCAGTGGGTTAAGGATCCGGCGTTGCCGTGAGCTGTGGTGTAGGTTGCAGACGCGGCTCGGATCCCGCGTTGCTGTGGCTCTGGTGTAGGCCGGTGGCTGCAGCTCCGATTCAACCCCTAGCCTGGGAACCTCCATATGCCACAGGAGCGGCCCAAGAAATAGCAAAAAATAAAATAAAAATAAAAATAAAAATAAAAATAAAAATAAAAGCAAAGGCTTAACCATAACCAACTTCAGTGACTTAAAAAGTGTTTTAGGAGTTCCCGTCGTGGCGCAGTGGTTAACGAATCCGACTAGGAACCATGACGTTGCGGGTTCAGTCCCTGCCCTTGCTCAGTGGGTTAACGATCCGGCGTTGCCGTGAGCTGTGGTGTAGGTTGCAGACGCGGCTCGGATCCCGCGTTGCTGTGGCTCTGGCGTAGGCTGGTGGCTGCAGCTCCGATTCGACCCCTAGCCTGGGAACCTCCATATGCCGCGGGAGCGGCCCAAGAAATAGCAACAACAACAACAACAGCAACAACAACAAAAATAATAATAATAATAAAAAAAATTTTAAAAAAAAAAGTGTTTTAACCTCAAAACAAAACAAACACAGCAGGGCCAGCGAACTGCTGTCTGTGACGTAAGGAAAAACTGGCCCACAGGAATTAAATGGAGCGGCTTCAGTCTAAACTGAGATTTCAGATTCCTCATCTAACTGCAGCAGCCTTTAGCGGCAAAAAACAACATAGAATTGGAAAAGTGAAAGCTCTTTAACATGGTCTAGAGGCAAAGAAAGCAACATCTTCACTTCTGAGAATACAGTCTAAGCCAGCCTGAGCATCTGTACAGCCTGAAACCCGTTAACCTTTGAAAAATAAAATGCTGACGTTCCCACGGTGGCGCAGTGGAAACGAACCCAACTAGTGTCCATGAGGACCCCTGGCCTCGCTCAGTGGGCTAAGGATCCGGCGTTGCCGTGAGCTGGGGTGTGGGTCGCAGACAAGGCTCGGGTCTGGCGCTGCTGTGGCTGTGGCGCAGGCTGGCAGCTGCAGCTCCGATTAGACCCCTAGCCTGGGGAACCTCCATATGCCACGGGTACGGCCCCTAAAAAAACAAACCAAAAAAAAGGTAAAAAAACCACCAGAAGTTGAATGCTTCTTTGGCCATGCCCACCCCACGTGGCCATTCCTGGGCCAAGGGTTGAAGCTCTGTGACAACCGCGACCTGAGCCACTGCACTGGCAACGCCCAATGCTTAATTCACTGCGCCAGAAGGTGAAAGCTTTTACCAACCGTAACGACATCCGTTCATGGAGTCATTCATCCACTCAGTGCCTCCTCCCACCGGACATGCTTCAGGAGGTGGCAGACGCAACCACAAAGCACAGGAGGCTACAGGGAACAACCCTCCTGGCCGGTGGGAGCGGGAACCAGGGCCAGGACGCAGGCAACCAACACGCCTCTCTCTCCCATACCTTTTGGAAAAAGGCACCTCGGAAGTTACAGTGATCTTGCTTTTGCTTCTCTCGATTGTTACAACCCCTCCTCCGAGGTTTCCAGCTTTCCCATTCACTTTGATTCTTTCCTGAAGAAACTGTTCCTGTAGAAATCAACAAATGATCCATCAGAGAGGCCGGCTCGCCCTCCTCGCCAGCAGAGTATTTCAGTTCTTTAACTGTTCGGTCTTATCTTTAGCTATCGGCAAAAGGCCTGAATCCAGGAACTGCAATCAGAAGACGGCACTAAGCAACTGCCCACAGACGCGCCAGGAGCCATGCGCGACTCCTTCCGTGTGCGCTCAAAGGCACCCCAACGCCACAGAAGGCTGACTCGTGGGTGAAGGACAGAGTAGACTTGGATTTCCCGTCAAGGCCCATGGCAAACGAATCCAACGAGGAACCATGAAGTTGAGGGTTCGATCCCTGGCCTCACTCAGTGAACGATCCGCGTTGCTCTGGCTGTAGTGTAGGCCGGCAGCTGTAGCTCCAATTAGACCCCCAGCCTGGGAACCTTCATATGCTGCGGGTGTGGCCCTAAAAAGCAAGCAAAAAAAAAAAAAAAAAAAAAAACAGGAAACCCAGCCCCAAACTTACAAGATCCAGGCAAGTCTCAGGCAACTTATGGCCCTGAGAAGCATAAAGCACTGTCTTCAAGTGAGCAGAGAAATGAGGTCTCCAATCGGGCAGAAGGAAAAAAAAACGCAGTGGTAACCAAAACAATTCCAGATCTGCTGAGGGGCCATGTGCACCATCACCCAACAGTAGAAGGGACAGCAGCCCAGGAGACTAGAGACGGACTCTGGGCAAACCCCAGTGGAAGCCTAGGCTGGTCCTTCACCTCTGTGGGCTACATGGATCTTCGACCAAAAAAGAGGACTCTGGAGTTCCCGTCGTGGCGCAGTGGTTAACAAATCCGACTAGGAACCATGCGGTTGCAGGTTCGATCCCTGCCCTTGCTCAGTGGGTTAACAATCCGGCGTTGCCGTGAGCTGTGGTGTAGGTTGCAGACGCGGCTCGGATCCTGCATTGCTGTGGCTCTGGTGTAGGCCGGTGGCTACAGCTCCAATTCGACCCCTAGCCTAGGAACCTCCATATGCCTCGAAAGCGGCCCAAGAAAATGGCAAAAAGACAAAAAAAAAAAAAAAAAAAAAAAAAAGGACTCTTTTTGGGGGGAAGGCGGGGGGCTACTGCAATGATATGAAGTCCCTTTCAGGTCCAAACCCCTGTGCTCCTCTATTTTTTGGTTTGTTTTGGTTTGTTTGGTTTGGTTTGGTTTGGTTTTTTAGGGCTACATGTGGAAGTTCCCAGGCTAGAGGCTGAATGGAAGCTGCAGCTGCCAGCCTACACCACAGCTCACGGCAATGCCAGATCCTTAACCCACGGAGTGAGGCCAGGGATCGAACCCACATCCTCATGGATACTAGTCAAGAGTCGTAACCCCACTGAGCCACAGCGGGAACTCCACTACAGTCCTTTATTTAAAAGCTCCAATGCACAGTATGTTAACTGACAGTAGGGTAGAGTGATTGGGACAAAAATCCTGATTTCTGCTTCTTGCATAATTGTTTCCTACCCTACGGAGGCATCTACAAGGAAAACGGTCACATTCACAGAAGTCAGGAGGCGGCGGGGGCGGGGATGACGCCAGAACAGGGCCACCCCAGACACAAACTAGAAGGAGCCACAAAGACTCAGCAGGACAAGAGGCCACAGAGAAAAGAAGTCACTGAATAGAGAAGGAACTAAGAAGCCAACTGAGGGACCTCTGGCAGGACAGGGACACAAAAAGCACCCACATGAAGGCAGTGAGCTAGAAGCTTCCTGAATTCCACTGTTACGCAGTGGCCATAGGCCAAGCTTTTAATTTCTTTACTTATTTTTTGTAATTGTATTATCTTGGCGACAGCCGACCTTGTGGAGACGAAAGAGATAATGTTAATCCAGGGTTCTACCCAACTGTGAATTCCCCACGCTGGGCTACTGGAGAGACAAAGAGTAAAATGCCAAGACCAAGCTGCAGAGTCAGAATGTGGCAACGACGTTCATAGTCCTAGATTTATGTGAAACAGAGGAATACTGGGGAATGGGGCCAACATGAAGGCAACAAATCAGTACAGAGGAGTTTCCATTGTGGTTCGGGGGGCTGCAAATCTGACTAGTATCCACAGGATGCAGGTTTGATTCCTGGCCTTGCTCAGGGGGTTAAGGATCTGGCGTTGCTGTAAGCTGTGGTGTAGGCGGCAGACTTGGCTGGGATCCTGTGTTGCTGCGGCTGTGGTGTAGCCCAGCAGCGCAGCTCCAAATGGACCTCTAGCCTGGGAACTTCCATAAGCCCAAGGTGTGGTCCTAAAAAAAAAAAAAAGAAAATTCAGTAAGGAGCTAGGTTTGGGAAAAAACCAAGCTCCAATAACAAGTTAGCAAGCAGGATGTTTTAATATCAACACTGAAGCTCTGATGCTTAATAAAGTAACGCTGGAGGAGATGCTGCCATCTATCCGGTGCCCCAAAGTCAGTCAGTCAGGTCCAGGGCACAGGTAGCCCCTTGTCCCTGAGGACCAAGACCCAGAGTTCCTGCAAAGGAGATGCTAGATCCAAGGGAGTCTACCTGCTTCCCAGTAAATGTTAGGTAAACCACTTTGGTAAAGTGAAGAAGCAGACGAGGCAGTTCTCTGGCACTGCCCGGCTCCAAGGCATCTCCTTCACTCTTCAAAACCAGGAGACACAGAGAGTGAGTGAGCGAGGCTGAAAAACAGAACCAGCCCAAGCTCCGGAGTTCCGGTCCGGGAGAGCCAGAACCAGAGCAGGCTGATCCTGCAAACAAACATCCTCCAGTAGGCTTTCCTCGCAAAAGCTCTAAGGGTTCATTACTGTCCAGGGTGATGACGTCAAGGGGATAACTTACAAAATTGGCCGCATCCATGATTCCATCTTCCACTGGGTGCGTGCAATCAAGAGTGAACTTGAGAACCTGCTTCTTTTTTTTGCCCCCCTTCGCCACAAGCTTTTTCTAAAAAAGTATACAAATGAAAACAGAGATGAAGGGCATAACCAGTCCAAAAAAAAAAAATTAACAGAAGCAAAACCACCAGAGTTGTACAAACACAAAAACTATAGCTCTGAGTCCAGAATTGAGCTCTGCCCCAGAGTGGAGGAGGTCGAATGCTCAAAGGTGCTGCTGTGCAAGCCTAGGGTCGAGCCCTCCGGAAGGGGAAGTTACTCCAGCACTCTTGACCCATTTACACTTTCCAGCCCCCCAATATATATGAGTATCAAGGTCTGCTAGCTTAGGAAGGACAGTAAAATGAACGTTTCCTTTTACTTGCCCTAGAAGTTCCAAAATAAAGGTTCAAGGAACACTCCTTTTATTCGCTCATCACAGCACAGGCATGCCTGCAACAACTTTAATTTGAATCAGTCCTTGCCCTAACTCTCCAGACTAGAGTCCTGATGCCCTTAACCCTGCCGCATCCACCTTCTCAGAATCAGCAGCCAGATCCACACAGCTTAGCAGTGCATCTTCCCCAGTCAGGACGAGGGTAAAGCTACCCCTTGGGCTCTAATTACAACACTATGGTCAACAATTTCTGGCCTTTTGACTAGTTTGATCTGTGAATGAGCCTTCCAAACCACGGGTAAGCACATTCTACCAAGGTTCCAGATCCTTTCATACTCACAAAGCAGCTTATATTAACCTGGTCCCTCTACAAACTCCAACACCATCTAAGGAAGCCTCTGTACTTACACTTTAAAAACCATTTCAGAATCTAAAAAGGCCTTTCCAAGAACACATCTTAACTCCCTTCCTGTTTGAAAGAACTTCACTGAAAACTTGTCAACGGGGTCCGTTTTTCAAACACGGAGCTCCCTTCCAAAAAACACTTATTTTCTCTAGCATCTGTCTTCCTAATATCAAGAGGGCAGTCTTAAACGCAACCCCGGAAATATACAATCAGCAGGCACACGACCTGGCCGCAGTGGGCTGGATACCCCTCACGAGTTTTCCACCTAAAGCTTAAAACGCCTAAAAGCGTCAAAAAGCCCATCCAGGCAGAATGATAGAGGTGAGCCGAAAATATTAACAAAGGTGTCCCAACAAAGGAGGAGAGAGAAACTTTCTCCCAGTCACCTGGGAGAACGACCTGCGGCCGGAGTGACATGAGAGCGCCGCACGAGCCGGTCCCAGCCGAAGAGAGAATGGAACGGGGCCCTCGCCTGACACGAAAAAGGGTCTACAGAGCTGCGCCCTAAAACCTAACTTCCTCCGGAGACGCTAGAGGTCCCCTGCCCCGAGCCTCTTTCCGAAAACAGGCCCGCCAGACCCGTACCCTCCCACCTGCCCCCGAGTCCTGGCTGTAGGCTTCCCGGATGCGCGGTCGCCGGGGGTGGCAGGTCCCCTCCTTCCCCGCCTTCAGCCCAGGTAACGAGGCCTAGGCCTTGGCTGCCTCACGCCGGCCGCACTCCAAAGACCGCTGACCGGCCCAGGCTACAGCCTCGGACCCCCAGCTTCCCACGGGCCGCAGGTAGGGGCCCAAGCCGCGATCTCCCGGAGCCCCGGGACTCCCTCTCGGGCCTCGGGCCGCGGCCTTCTCCGCCCACAACGTGCGGGACCCCTCGGCCGCGCCGGCCCGCTCCAGCAGATGTGCCGGCCCGGCCCCGGCAGGACGCTGCAGAGCGCCGGCCGGCGCGAGCCAGGCAGGGGCCAGGCTGGCGAGGCCCACGTGCCTTCCCCAGAGCCAAGGCCTCACGCGGAGCCATACTAACCACAGGCGCCATGGCGGCAGCAGAGGCAGAAAGGGAGTTGAGCGAATCACGCAGACGCAAAGAGCCGCAGCGCGCAGAGCACGCAGGACTCAGGCCGTATCAATCGCTCTGCCACGCCCCTCGCTCCTCACCATCTCGTCCTGTTCCGTACGCTCGGGGAGCGATGATTTTTGCCTGAATGCAAAACCCGTCCTCTCCCCCGCCGGGAGGATTACGGGGGGAGGGAAGTGGCCTGTCCCACTGCGAAGGATCGGAGGGGGGGGGGGGTGCCAGCCTAGATGAGCCCAAAAAGAAATAAAGGGGCTTGCTCTACTGTGAAAGTCTTAGGAAGAAAACGGAAAGAAGGAGATCCAGTAAAGCATAAATTAACAGCTAGTGGGGTGGGAGTCGAACCTACTAGCTTGGGGAGGTGAGGCCCTTCTGGCCCTGGAGTCCCAATGCCCAAGATCACTTGGCTTCTTCCTAAAGTGCCCAACCTGGAAGGTGGTTCCCCGGGCTGTCTCGCTGCCCTGATCCTTTTTGCTGTAGTCAGGTACACTCTCCACAGTCTCAGATTCAAGCTGCCCGCCCTCCAGTCACCACCTCCTAGCTTTCCAGCTCATGCCTTCCAGTTTCCTGGTTCCAAAAATTCTTCTGCCAGCATTTCTCAAAGTGGCATTTGAACTTGAATCACCTGGGAATCTCCATAAATTGCAGATGCCAGTACAATGGATCATATGGGCCTGAGGTTCTGTATTTCTCCAAATCTCATAGGGGCCTGAGATTCTGTATTTCTCCAAAGCCTGAGATGCTGCTGCTGCTGATCCATGGACCAAAGTCGAGTGGCAAGGGTCTTCATCCCCAGACCCACAGTCCACGCACTGGCTGTTTTCACCCACTCTCATCCCCTCGTGTCCTTACCAGTTACATTCTAGGGTCCTGCGTTGTTCACTCAGTTACACACACCCTGCACCACAGTACCTAGCTGCATGTAGTCACCTAGCAGAGGCCAAATCCTGGCTTAGAATGATGAGAGGAAACCCCATGCTGACCAGTCTAGGTTTACTCTCAGGCCTGCTCTGCCAATTGACCTTTTTTTCTTTTTTTTTTTTTAGGGCCGCACCCACAGCATATGGAGGTTCCCAGGCTAGGGGTCGAATGGGAGCTGCAGCCACTGGCCTACACCAGAGCCACAGCAACACTAAGATGCGGCAGATCCAAGCCACATCTGTGACCTAGACCACAGCTCACAGCAACGCCGGATCCTTAACCCACTGAGCAAGGCCAGGGATCAAACCTCGTCCTCATGGATGCTAGTCGGGTGCGTTCATTAACCTCTGAGCCACGATGGCAACTCCCCCCCAAAAAAATTTTAAATAAATAAAAACAATCTCCCATCTTGGAGCTCCTGCTGTGGTGCAACAGGATCAGCAGTATCTTGGGAGCGCCGGGACCCAGCTTATCCTGGCATGGCACAGTGGGTTAGGGTCTGGTGTTGTGGCAGCTGTGGCTTAGGTTGAGTTGGTGGCTAGGATCTGATCTGTGGCCTGGGGAATTCCACATGCCCTGGGGTGGAAAACAAAACAAACTCCCATCTTAAAACAGAAAAAAACAATTTGTCACCCCCAACATTCCTTGTCACTTCACCCCCCCTTTCGCTCTCTCTGCTATGGAGTCTAAATAAATATTTGTGTCCCCTCAATTCACAGCTGAAGCCCTAGTACCCGCAGTGATGGTATTTGCAGGCAAGTCCTTTGGGCAGTGATTAGGTTTAGGTGAGGTCAGAAGAGTGGGGCTGGCGACTTTTTAAGGAAGAGACATGAGATCCATCTCCTGTCCCGTCGTGGGGACATACTGGGAGAAGGCTGCCACCTCCAAGCCAGCAAGAGAGCCCTCAGCAGGAGCCAAATCTTCCTCCCCCTGATCGTGGACTTGCAGCCTTCAGAAATGTGAGCAATTTCTGTTGTTTAAGCTGCCTGGCCATGTCTTTGTTACAGCAGCCTGAACTACAACAATCTCTTTAACCAATTTTTTGGGACGTTCCCTCTGCACCAACTGCATCCTGTTTCCTGTGGAACTCTCTCTGGTCTGGCTTTTGCCCCCAGCTACCGGGACAGCCCTTACCAAGGTCACTGGTGTGTCCCCCTGCTAAGCATGGGGGCGGGTCTGGACTTTCTTCCCTGAGCCCCCAGCACCTTGCCACCTAGGGCTGCCAGGCTCTCCTCCCACCTCGCTCCTTCTCCCCTCCTTGCTGCTCCCTCCTCCTCTCTGGACTTCTTTATCTGCCCTTGACCTTTGGCATGTCCCAGCCTCATGCCCTTAAATACGGCTCCCCACGTCTGTGTGCGCAGCCTCAGCCCTCCCTGGACTCCTGACATCTCCAGGCTAGAAGGTCAAGTTGACTACCTCACCCCCAGGACCCCACTCTCAGCTCGTCACCCTTACCCCCACTCTCCACCCTCAGCCTCACCCCACCGTGCATCCCTTCATCTCCGCCCACGTTGGTCTTCTTTCCTCAAAATGTATTCCAACCTCTGGGACCTCGTCCTCTCTGTCGCCTCAGCTTTGAACTCTTCCTGGCTTTCCTTGTGTATGATTTCTTCTCATCCTCCAGGGGCTTGGACCCCTGCGGTCTGGTGTGTCCCGAGCTCCACCCCCTCCCAGCTGCCCTCCATCACATCCTCCTGATTCTTCAGAGCCTTTAACACAGTCTGTCATTATTGTACATGTTTATTTGAGTACTTGGTTAACCTTGGCTGGTGTGTCCCCTTCCATCTGTATGGCCCATGGCAGATGCCCAGTAAAGTCCAGCTCAAATAGATGAAGACAGGAATGGAGGGATTAAGTAAGTCCAAATAGCAGGAACAAACACCTACCTCCTACTGCCTTGCCGGGGGAAACTAATGCATCATCATCCAGTTTTTTTGTTGTTTAGTTTTTTGTTTGTTTGTTTGTTTTGTCTTTTAAGGGCCGAAGCCTTGGCACATGGAGGTTCCCAGGCTAGGGGTCTAATCGGAGCTGTAGCCTCTGGCCTATACCACAGCCACAGCAATGTGGGATCTAAGCCGTGTGTGTCTTCGACCTAAACCACAGCTCACAGCAACACCAAATCCTTAACCCACGGAGCGAGGCCAGGGATCGAACCTGCGTTCTTATGGTTGCTAGTCAGATTCGTTTCTACTGAGCCATGGCGGCAACTCCCAAGACCTCACCCAGTTTTGTATACCAGCTCTACCACCTACAATGGTAACATTCATTACTTCATAAGGTTGTCAGAATTAAATGAGTTAATACAAGTAGAAGAGCTTTGAATAGTGTATTGGCCCATAAACAGTGACCACTGTTGTGACTTGGAGCGCAAATAACTTGGACCAGGGCTAGGGAGGACCCTTGAAAGAATAGGTGGTTCCTGCCTAGAACTCACTTCCTTTCTTCCCGCTGGCCAACTTCTACTCATCCTTCAAAACCCAGCTGGAATACAATCTCCTAGGTTTTTTTCTGATTAGTCAGATTTTATTCAGCACCCTCTGTGGGTCAGGCTCTGGGCTAGACTGATTTCAAGAAGGGCAGAGACAGAAGCCACAGAAGCCACTTCCCGGGGCTCAGGCTGGCATGGGCAGAGGAAGCAGGCACTCTGGAGAAAATGACACTGGCTGAAACAAGCACTCGCCAGGCCAAGAAGGGCAGAGGGGAGCCAGCTGGAAAGGCTCAGAGCTTCCTCTCTCATGCTCCCCCCCAAACCTACCTCTTTTTTGGGAACTCGGCTGATGATGGGAGTGGGGTCTTAATTATTTGGAAGCTCCGGATGTGCTTTTTACTTCATTGAAGACTCGCCTCATCACTGCGAGGCTGCCCTGTTTGACCCCAGCTCAGAGGCTCTGAGTCGTCAGTAACTTTTGCCATTAGGAGCCAAAGGCAGTCCTGGGCTTCCCACCTCTCACGTGCTCTCCCAAGGGCCTGCTGCTCTCTGGCGCCCTCAGTTGGCCGTCGAGGAAAGGGGGCCGCGCGGACCCACTCCTGCCTGGGCCGAAGTCCGACCTGACAGATCCCGTCTAGCTGGCGGGGCCAGGGGTGACCCCCGGTCCTGGGGCCCCTCTCTGAGCCGCGATCCCGCGGCTCCGGGCTCTGTCATCCCATGCGGGGTCCAGTCCGAGCCTCGAACCCTTGCCTCGCGGGGTCCTTTCCAGGTTCGTGCTTCTTCTGGGCGCGGGGTGGAGTGGCGGTGGCCCTGACCGGAGTCCTGGGGCGGAGCGCCGGCGGGGCCCGCCTGGGGAAGCGAGCGGGACGGGAGCACCGCGCCCGAGCAAAGGGGCGTCCAGCGCAGAAGGGGTGTCGCCTGCAGGTCACGCAGAGGACATCAAGAGGGGCATTCCTGGGGTGGGAGTGAGGGGAGGTGGGAGAGGGGGAGGCAGGGGGAGGCGGGGCATTGGGTAGGAAGCCTTGCGGGTCCTGCGGTCTGACCTTCCAGGGCTGCGGTGGAGAGGTGGGGAGGGCGGGCACCGCGCCCGCCGCTGCAGCCCCCAGCCCTGGTCCTGGGCCCTAGCCGCTCCCCGCTGCACGACCACTGGACGTCCCGGGGCGGGAGGCGGGGGTTCGCGAGCGACAGGTGGGAGGGCGCCGGCGCCGGGGCAGAGGGGCTGCGGGAACCGGCGCGGGCTCTGCTGCCCGGGCCTCGCACCGCGCGCGCCCCGCCGCGCTCCTGCGCTGTCCGGGAAGATGTCAGGAGCTATCTTCGCGCCCCTGGAGGGCTCGGGCGCCCTGGACGCGGCGAGCGGCCACCCGCTCGTGTGCCCGCTGTGCCACGTGCAGTACGAGCGCCCGTGCCTGCTGGACTGCTTCCACGACTTCTGTGCCGGCTGCCTGCGCGGCCGCGCCGCCGACGGCCGCCTCGCCTGCCCGCTGTGCCAGTGAGTGCCTCCGAGTCCCCCAGGAGGGGATGCTGGCTGCCCCCGGGGCGGAGACTAGGTACAGAGAGGGCCGGGCTCTGACTCTCCCTCTGCAGAGAAGGCTGGGAGAGGCTGCCTCCAGCCTGTACCTCTCCTGGAGAAAAGGTGAAGGCTCTTGCCCATTTTACAGATCAGGGTAACTGAGTCCTGGGGTTATGGCCCAACGCCTCCCACAGAAAGTCTGGGGATGGGGCAGCCTAGAGGGCGGGGCTGTCCGATTGGATTCCATGCTGCTGCAGTAGAGGATCTAGGCCCAGCCTCAGGACTCACTTGGAGGGTCCAGAAGTCTTAGGTCAACACAAGCTCGTTGTGTTGGCTCAAGTTACCAGAGTTGTCCCCACTGAGAGGGGGTTAAGGGGACGCTCCTGCCTTTGCCACCCTGAGTCACTAACCCCCTCCCCCGACTACCCAGGACTGGAAGGGGGTGGGGTCAGAGTGAACACTGGCTGAGATCAGTATAGAGGTCAGGCCTGCAGGCACCCCCCTCCCCCATCTATTTTTAGTTCCAGCCTGGAATGTGAAGGGGAGGGAGAGGGAGGGGGCCTTGGGGACCCGGCATCTGGATCTTGGCTCAAGCTTCTCCGCAGACACCAGACGGTGGTGAAGGGCCCCAGCGGGCTCCCTCCAGTGGATCGGCTGTTGCAGTTCCTGGTGGACAGTTCAGGGGATGGCATGGAGGTGGTGCACTGTGCCAACTGCGACCTGGAGTGCGGCAAGCAGGCAGGGGGGCCTGGGGCTGGGGTGAGGAGCAGAGGGTGCCAGGTTGCCATGTCCTGGTGCCTGCAGCATGTGCCAACACGTCCTCTGGATCAGCCATCAGTAGATCCTCCAATGCTTCTCTAGGGCACCCTGTTTCCAGGATGTGAGCCCCACTTGCCTGGCATGGAAACGGAGGTCCCAAACAACCGACTTGAGCCAACAGCCAGACAGGTGCAGAGATTAAGGCCGTTTCAATTTGAGGGGAGCTTACTGGTCCCCAAATCAGGGTGCAGTTGTGAGCTGGAACAGGAAGAGCAGTCCAGCGCACCGGCCTGAGCCAGCCCTCGAGGGCCCCCTGCTACCTGGGTAGCTGCCAGCAGCTGTCCACAGCCCACAGGAAAGTGAGGACCGTGTGGGCAGGGACGATCCTGAAAGCCCAGGGAGCAGAGGCCAGGCTTCAAGGTGGATGGTGAAGGGTATGTGGGTCTCTCTCTGGCCTGAGTAGGGTGTCACAGGAGCAAAAGGTGGGGGTGTGCTGGGTAAGTTCTAGAATGTGTGCTACCCAGAACTACGGAGATGAGGAGCAGGAGGTGAGGGGCTGCAGGGAGAGCATGGGGAGGAAATGGCCTTGACTGCCCAAGTAAGGAGTTGGCAGGGTCTGTGCTTGCATAGCCATTGCTTGGGTCGGTGTCCTGGACTTTCCGCCCTGGGGAAGGGCACCTGCAGGCCTTCACTCCTCTCCTCCCTCAGCCAAACTCTGGCTCCATATGATCAGGGTGGGCATTGCCATGTGGCTACTATTGAAGGTACACATTTTTGTCGTAGGTAAAATGTTTTGCGAATGCAGTGTCTGCCTTCCCCGCCACCCCGTGAACCCCTCTCCCAAAGCCGGTTCTGGGTACCTGTCCGTTACTGGACCTACTTAGCTATTCTCTGAGCCTCCACGTTCTCATCCGTAAACTGGGTGTGTTAGACGCGCTGAAGGTCCGGATTACAAGAAAGACCTGAATTTGGCCGCGGGCGACTGCCCCAGGCTGGGATCCACGCGTGCAATGACGCTCGGGCTGCAACCAGGGTCAGACTCCCAGTTCGTGGGCGGGCTGAGCCCGAACTCTGTCTGCAGGATGCTGAGACCACGTACTTCTGCAACACGTGTGGGCAGCCGTTGTGCGCACGCTGCCGCGATGAGACGCACCGGGCACGCATGTTCGCGAGCCACGACATCGTGGCCTTGGGCCAGCGCAGCCGCGACGTGCTCCAGAAGTGCAGTGAGTGCAGTGTGCCAGGTGGGGAGCAGCGCTGGGTGGGGCTGGGGGCAGGCAGCGCCCAAGCCCTCATCGCCGCCCCCCCCCCTGCAGCGCTGCACGCTGAGCCCTACATCATGTTCTCCACGGACACGAAGTCGCTGCTGTGTATCCGTTGCTTCCGGGACATGCAAGGGTGGGTAGAGGGCACGGGAGGTGAGAGGGCGGAGGGCGGCCTGAAGCGGAGCTCACCCTCGGGTTCCCCACAGGGAGAGCCGGGCCCACTGCGTGGACCTCGAGTCGGCGTATGTGCAGGGTTGCGAGCGGCTGCAGCAGGCGGTGCTGGTGAGCGCAAGATGCCCGGCGCTCTGGCCCGGGGAGGGGAAGGCACATCCACGAGGCTGAGGCGCCCTGTTCCCAGGCGGTGAAGGCCCTGCAGATGTCCACGCGGGAGGCCATCGCGCTGCTGCAGGCCATGGTGGAGGACGTGCGACGCAGCGCGGCTGATGAGGAGGCTGCCATCCACGCCCTCTTTGGCAGCATGCAGGTGAGAGGGGTCGGGGGACTGGGCAGCCACAGGCCACATCCTTATCAGCTGTGACTGGTGCCCAGGACACAGGGCAGGGCCCCCAGGGCCTTTGCGGAGTGTCCAGTGTAGCAGGGCAGCAAGCATTGAACCACTTCCCGGAGTTACTTAATCCCAGGTTCCAGGAGCATTCTAGAGGGTCAAAGGCCTGCCCTAGGCTGGTGCTAGTGGTGAGAAGTAGTCAGGGAAGACTTCCCGCAGGAGGTGACCTTTAAGGTGAGGGGAACGGGGCTCTCAGGCTGCGGGAATCAGAGGAGATAGCTCAGGGAGCAGAGCTGGTAGACTGGGGGGCCCAAGCGGGGTGGGGGGGGAGAGCACTGGGAGGTGGCAGTGGCGGACTGTTCCTCCCAGGACACGCTGGCCGAGAGGAAAGCGCTGCTGCTGCAGGCTGTGCAGAGGTGAGTGGTGGGGGTGAGTCTCTGTCCCCTGCCCCTTGACCTCCAGACCCCTATCTCACAGCCTGGAGAGCAAGACAGCCAGGCGACCCCCCCCCCCGGTGAGGAGGACAAGGGGGCTCAGGGGAGGGGTGATGGGGAAGGACGCACAGAGCTGGTGGGGAGGTGGAACCCCCAGTCCTAAGGACCCTCAGCCCTCCCCGTGGAGACGAGGCTGCCTGCCCCTCCCCCAGCCAGTATGAAGAAAAGGACAAGGCCTTCAAGGAGCAGCTCTCCCATTTGGCCACTCTGCTGCCCACCCTGCAGGTAAGGGATGCTGGGGGTGTGGGGCCGGGCACCCTGCCCAGGCACTGAGCAGCATCTCTCTCGCAGGTTCACCTGGTCATCTGCTCATCTTTCCTCAGCCTGGCCAGCAAGGCCGAGTTCCTGGATCTGGGCTATGTGAGTCCCCAGCTCCTGGGAGTCTCCGCCCTCCCCAGGAACCCACCCTGCACACCCTAGACCCCTGCCAGGAACTCACCTGCACACTCTAGACATCCCCCGCCAAGAACCCACCCTGCACAGCCCACACAATCCCCCCGCCAGGGAACCCATCCTGTACATGCCGAACCCCCGACCCTCAGGGCTGGGCAACCTGTCACCTAGATGCTGGGTCAGAGGTCTTTGGGTTTACTGTCCCCTCCTCCACCTGGTCCTCCGCAAACCATTTAGGGGTCAGCTCAGTCCCTTCTAAAAGGACAGTAAAGTGGCTGGCAGCTGCAGCTCTGCTTCCATCCCTAGCCTGGGAACTTCCATCTGCCATAGGTGTGGCCCTAGTGATACATAAATACATAAATGGACAGCAAAGCCCGGAAGGGAGCATAAGCCTCCTCCCCGGAGTGCAGCGCATCCCCTGGAGTCCAGACGCCCTAACCTTTCCTGTGGTTTGGGGGTGGGGGTGATGTGGGCGTCCAGACCATTCCCAGGGAGGACTGGACAGCAGGTAAAGTCCTAAAGACAGATTTGCCCTCTGCCCCCGCCTCCCGGTCACCTCCACCCCCACCCACCGGAGCGCCCTCCTCCGCTGCAGGAGCTGATGGAGCGGCTACAGGGCATTGTCACGCGGCCGCAGCGCCTTCGGCCCGCCCAGAGCAGCAAGGTGGGCGGGCGGCGCTGGGTGGGCCGGGGCCGGGGGCGGGGCCGCGGGGTTTGGAGAGGCCTCAAGCCCTCCTCCCCCCCCCCCCCGCCCAGATCGTCAGCGACCACCGCGCCGAGTTCGCGCGCTGCCTGGAGCCGCTGCTGCTGCTGGGGCCTCGCCGGGCCGCGGGTGCCGGGGGCGGCGCCAGCACGTGAGTGCGGGGCAGGGGAGGGACCCGGCCCGAGGTCCCCATTGGGGTGGGGGCCACAGAGCGCCGCCTTTCCCTGCTCGCCGAGCTCCGCGGGCCTCATTTGGGCGCCAACAACCTCCACGCTGGGGAGCAGGGAAGCCGGCCTAGCGGGAAAGCAGCCGTCCAGCCTGGGGCTGACCTGCCAGGTCAGGGTGGACGGAGGACTCAGAGCTGTGCCCAAACACCACTGCTGTCTCAGCTTCCTGGCTAGCAGTGTCTAAGGCCTGAAAGGAAGGGGTGGCTTAGGGTGGGGTCCGGGGGGTCTGACTTTTGCGTCCCAGTCCAGAGAGCTGGAGACTCTGGGGGAGTCAGGACAAATGCCTAAGCTGGATGGGTGTGCCAAGGCCCCAGACACAGGGGACTGGGCATTAGACCAAATTTTCAAGGTCCAGCGTGTAAATGAGCATAATGTCTGCTGGCGACCAGCCCTGAGAACATCCTGGTGGACCTCTCCTGCTCTTGGGCTTGGCTTTGCATCAGTGCCTTTCAGAGCTCCTGGGGTTCTGGCGCAGCCTGGGCTGAGGGGGCCGAGAGCGCACTGGGAGGTGGGGAGAAGTTCTGGAACCCCGCCTCTACATCCACGCGCGTTTTCTTCCCAGGCTGGCAGGGGGCCCAGGCCCCAAGGTGCTGATGGGGCCCAGCTGCCCTTCCCCGGTGGGAAGGATGTTGGGGTCGCCGGTCCAAAGGCCAGCGCTGCGCCGGTACGTGAGCACCAAGATGCTGCTGGCAGAGGGTGACGACTCAGCCTTCGCGGAGCACTGCCGCCGCCATGAGGACTCCTACCGGGTGAGGGGGGGAGGGCCTGGGACCCGCCGGCTGGGAAAGCGCCACCCCTTCTGGCCAAGGTGCAGTGGCCAGTCGAGCACAGGCCACCCAGCCTGCTAGCCATCCCTCCCCACGCCCCTCCCGCCAGCCGCCGCGTCCCCAGCCTGCAGGAAACCCGGCACTCACTTGGTCTCTCCCCCCAGCGCCTGCAGGTGGAGATGCAGAACCTGAAGGACCAGGTCCAGGAGCTGCACCGGGACCTCACCAAGCACCACTCGCTCATCAAGGCCGAGATCATGGGCGACATCCTGCACAAGTCCCTGCGGGTGGATGCCCAGATCACCTCGGAGTATGCTGCCCTGGAGGGCCTGCGAGCAGTTTTCCAGGAGGTAGCCCTTCCGGAGGCCCCCGCCTCCCCTGCAGCGCCACCTGTGGGCATTGACACGCTCTACCCCAAGACGGGAAGCAGAGGGGGACCTTGGCCCCGTGCCCCCTGAGGCCCTCGTGTGGCCGGCTCGGGACCCTGGGTCTTTTCTGCCTGGAGCCTCGTGATCGGGCTGGGGGTGCCCTTTGGCTCCAAGAGGCTAGAGGATGGAAGGGCCACCAGTGGAAACTCCAACTCACGGCCACAGGCAAAGTCCGACGTACTTTCTCTTTCAGATTTGGGAGGAAGCCTACCAGCGGGTGGCTCATCAGCAGGAGATTTATGAAGGTCCTGGAGCTAATCCACACGCTTGCTTTCAGGGGCAGGAAGCCAGTTTTCCACTAACCCAGCCCCTGGGTTAGCTCTCCCCCTTAGCTCTTGACTTTGCCTCACAGCTGCTAACTTGCCCCAACATAACCCAACTGCGGTCGGGACTCAGTCAGTAGGTGCCTTCCAAGCCTTTCCCCTCACTCTTTGCAGGTAATCACGGAAGTAGTTGGGATATTTAGATGGTTCGAAGCTGGAAGGTAAGAATCCGAAGCCAACCGGACCTAATGCTCTGGCCTTGACCCCCACAGCCCAGCTCCAGGACCTTCTCCAGCTGAAGCAGGAGAACGCCTACCTGACCACCATCACCAAGCAGATCACGCCCTACGTCCGCTCCATTGCCAAGGTGAAGGAGCGGCTGGAGCCCAGGTGAGCCCAGGGTGGGTCCCAGGGAGGCCGAAACACTTGAGTGTGTGCGGGAAAAGGGCCATGCATGTGGAAGAGCCCTTTCGGGAAGTCCGTGGGCCGGGTCGGGAGGGTTTGATCAGGGCATCTGGGCAGACCCAGGGCTGGACACCTGCCAAGACACAGAATGAGTAGGCTGCTCTGAGCGTCTGCTTCTAGGCACACAGCTGCCCACCTCTTTATACCGTGGGGGTGTTATGAGGGCCCTCCGCTGGTCCAGAACGGAGGAGAGAGAACTTCCTCGGGACTTGGCTAAACCAGGTCTAGACAGGAACCTGGAGCAGGCTCAGCACCACACTTGGGTACTGGTGGTGTGACAGTGGCAGAGGGTTTTTTGGTGGCAGGTCTTCGTGTGACTGTCTCTCATGGCACTGAGCCCCAGGGTGGTTGCCCTGTAGGGCGGGTGCACAGTGATCAGCCTGGGCGCTCCCTCCGCCACCCTCCGGGGACTGTTTCCCTCGCTCCACCCTGAGCTCTCTGGATTCCAGCATCCCAGATTTCCTCGTTCACGGTTTGGTGGAGCCCATCCCCGAGTAACTCCTTGAGGAAGGGTACACATTGTTTGTTTAATTGTATGAATGCACCCAAGGCAGATGGAAGTTCCTGGGGCCAGAGATTGAATCTGAGCGGCAGCTGCAACCTACGCCACAGCTGCGGCAAGGCCAGGTCCTTTAATTAACTCACTGCACCAGGCTGGGGATCAAACCAGCCTGCTGGAGCTGCTGCAGTCGGATTCCTAACTCTTCATTTTTGGAGAAGTTTCCAAGAGCTCTCTCTCTTTTTTCTTTTTCTTTTTTTAGGGCCGCACCCTCAGCATACGGAGGTTCCCAGGCAAGGGGTCGAATCGGAGCTACAGCTGCCGGCCTACACCACAGCCACACAACGCCAGATCCGAGCCGTGTCTGCAACCTACACCACAGCTCAGGACAACGCCGGATCCTCAACCCACTGAGTGAGGCCAGGGATCAAACCCGCAACTTCATGGTTATTAGTCGGATTCACTTCCGCTGCGCTACGACGGGAACTCTCAAATGTCAGGAACTCTTCGCTGAGCTGTTCATACAAGGAATTGGGGTTGAGAGGGCAGGCTGGGAGCTCTGAGCACATGGGTGGTGCTTCAGTGTTAAGGGATCTGGTTGGGGTTTTGTTTGTTTGTTTGTTTAGTGCCCCGATGTCAGTTTTAGATCTTTGCCCAGTCTCCTTCCTGGAAGGTCATTGTCACCTGATTCAGTAGTTTTTCCCCGTGTGTGTTGTACCCTCCCAGAGCCTAACCCTTATGCGGCTGCCATTTCCTGGGGCCCCTTAAGAATTCAGCGGTGGGAACCAGTCTGGCCTTAGCTTGTTCTGCTTTGCACTTTGAATTCCATCTTCCTCAGTGGCTGGATTAGTGACCACCAGGCCATAAGCTTCCAGAATCCTGGTGCATCCCTTCCTGTACACCTGGAGGTTTCCCCCTCGTTCTTTTGGTCCTTTTACTAATGTCAGTGAGTTTGGGGAAGAAGGTGTTAGAGCCTATCTCCCCGACCAGAAGGCAGCTCCCACGAGAGCGGGGCCCAGCCTCTCTCGTCCATTGCCACGGCTGTGTCCCTGGCCGTCAGTAAATATTTGAGGCTCAAAGCCCGAGGCGGGCCCCTGAGTGTTTGCTCAAGTTTGGCGTTTGTGCAGTGAGCTCTGCTGCCGCCCAGGTTCCCGAGAGCTGCTTTCTCGCTCAGGTTTCAGGCACCTGTGGACGAACCGTCAGACCATCTACAGAACACGTATGATGACAGCGGGACTAGTGAGGTTCAGACCAGGTAAACAAGTCTTTCCAACCTGAGTGAGCAAATGATTGAATCTCAGAGACAAAGAAGGACGGACGACAAAGACAGACCCTGGGCTTTCTTCTTCTTCTTTTTTTTTTTTTTTTGTCATATTGCCATTTCTTAGGCCGCTCCTGTGGCATATGGAGGTTCCCAGGCTAGGGGTCGAATCGGAGCCAGAGCCCCCGGCCTACGCCAGAGCCACAGCAACTCGGGATCCAAGCCGCGTTTGCGACCCACACCACAGCTCACAGCAACACCAGATCCTCAACCCACTGAGCGAGGCCAGGGATCAAACCCACAACCTCATTGTCCTCAGTCGGATTCGATTCCGCTGCGGGACAACAGGAACTCCGGAAATGACGTAGTTCTTCGTTCTGGTTCTGAAGACGTGTTAATCCACTGGTACCTTCCAGAAGGGCTTGCCATCCTGAAAGCCTCTGCCTGGTCGGGCTTTAGGGCCGGACGCGGTGAGACGGGGGAGGGGGTGGGGCGGAGGCGCTCACGTTAGGTGTTTCTTTAGGAATGATCCAGTAAGCGTCTCAGAAAAGAAGGAGAAGACCTCAGAGCCTCGAGGAAACGGCAGGACCCTGAGCAGCCTCACAGAGGAGCCTCCACAGAAAAATAAAGATTCTCACAGACCCAAACCGAAACCTGGGGGTGATGCCCCCACACGGAGAGAGCGCCCAGCTTAGCAACCGGGACTGGCCCCCGGGGTTGAGCATTTTACAAAGGGTGGGACATCTAAGATAAGGCGTACCTGTCATAATCTTTTTTCTTTTTAAGGCCACACCCGCGGCATATGAAAATTCCCCAGCAAGGAGTTGAATTGGGGCTGCAGCTGCCAGCCTACACATAGCCACAGCCACTCAAGATCCGAGCTGCATCTGTGACCTATACTGCAGCTCGCAGCAACATCAGATCCTTAACCCACTGAGCAGGGCCAGGGATGGAACCTGCATGGACACTGTGGCGGGACCTTAACCTGCTGAGCAACAATAGGAACTGATTTTTTTTTTTTAAAGTGTAATCATTTATCAGCAGCAAACCCAGAAAGTCCCTGCCAAGCCCTAATTTCAGAGTCTTTGGCTTGGGCTAGACTCTGGGTTGCTTAAAGTCTTGGTTAAATGAATGAATGAACATCAGCCCCAAGGCCCTCAGTGCCCCTGCGTCTCCCATGTGCTGGCCCTGTGAGCTCCCGCCTGGGTGCATCCATCTGAATGATAGATAACATGTCTTGCCTGCTAGCCACCTGCCCTGCCTCAGAGGAATCCAGCTCCTGATTCACAGCCCAGCTGGGTGCGCCTGGAAACTTCCACCCACTAATCTGAGCACTGACTCAACAAAAGGGAAAAACCTTTGCTCCAGCTTTTCTCCCTTTAGAGCCCAGGCTAAGCTCATAAAGCAAAGGAGCAGCACCTGGAAGCAGGGGACAGCCGCCGTCACCTCTCCTCCATTCCTTTTTCTGACTGCTGTCACTCTCCTGTGTTTGCCTTCCAATACTATTAAAGCATGATTCACCAGCGACTTTGCTCAGTTTTCCATGCCTCCCCAGGACTTTTTATCAAGTGGGACTTAAAATGCTTAAAAAAGAAAATTAGCTGCATGACCTGAAATTTAAAGTTTTGGAGGCAAAATGATGCCCAGATAATCACAGTGGTTCAAATCTCGAATGGCGTCTCTGCATCAGGTAGGCCCGCAGGTCCACACACCCATGGATCCCTGTCTCATCGAGAGCCGAGGCTGCTACACGCCTGCCCGGTCAGGGCACGATGCCCCCATCCCAGAGCATCACAAGCTCCCAGGAGGGACCTGTCATTACAAACTGGTTAGAAGTAGGAATTCGGAACAGGATCGAGTCGGCAGAGCACATCTGGTTTTACGCGGGAGGTTCTGGACGTCTTAGTCAGAAGCAGCAAGATCTTAGAATTCCTGAATCCCACACAATGACACTATTGTTCATAGTGAAATCAAGTAGTTTTATTTAAGAATTGGAAATAATCAGTATCTGTGAAAGAAAATCCAATATTGAAATAAACATTTCTGTGTGTAAAAAGTAATTACGCCATTAAGTTACTCCCCTAGCTTCGCTGTGGGACAGGTCCCTGGGAACAGGTGCCGGGGACCACTCCTGACGGCCGGCCACCCGAGCCCAGGACGAGGCGAGGCGTCCGCTTCCCTAGCAGGGCACGGAGAGCGAGCCTCCCCAACACTGGACAGGCCTGGCGTCACCGAGTCACCAAGGAAACGAGGGCGCCCATCTAAGGCAGTAAGGAAAGTGCAGAGGGACGGTGCTTTACTGTGCCCGCTCGGGGAGACTGCCACGAGGAGCCGTGGCCGAGCCCCTGCCAAGCCCAACCTGTCAGCACAGACCCTCGGTGTAGGGACAGTCCCTGTCAGGTCAGTCGCCCAGAGCGTTACATGAGGGGAAGGGATTGCTAACGTTCACGTCTAAGGCTGAAGCAGCAGCTCATGCTGACGAAGGGTGCTGGGTGTGCCGCCTCCTGCTTTCTGCCAGGCTCGCCCCAAACCTCTCTCCCATGAACTGCCATTCTCTGCCCCACACTGCAAATCCTCATCCAATGTTTCATTTTGCGCTGCTTCAAAGTAGCTTTGTTCTGGGCAGTGCCTACTTTGCATTTCAGAAGCTCCAATTTAAAACCTGCAGTGAAAAAAGAACTCTCCTGACAATTTCTCAATGGAAGGAGCCCGCAACACGGCCTTTACCCACAAGGGCTTTCGGGACTAGCCGGCAAGCCTGTGCCGCGCTGACCTGATTCTCTGCCGCATGTGCTGTCACTGCTAAATTTATAAAGTTAAAAATAATCTGACAATCTCAGTGCTAGAGGAAAGTTGATCACCCGCCAAATCCTGCCCCTAAGCAGTTCACCTAGGGTCCCAAAGTCATTGCTGACTTCCACCCTGGGTTATAGATCATGGTGGGAACACGCTCGTGGAACTGCTCTCTAAAGCCCAGCAGGGTGTCACAGCAAGCCCAGGTGGTGTGACGTTGGCATCTCGCTGCCGACACCAGGGACCGCGTGCTGAGCTCCAGGCAGGTGGGCGGAGGAGGAACAGAAGGTCAGATGCCAAGACCTTCACTCTCACCGTCCAGAGCCAGGGGTGGCATTAGCTGCTTTCCACCCACTAAAAAGGCAACGTCACGGCCCCCAGCGGCAATGAAAGCTGCCCGCAAGACAGGACTCTCCCTCGAAGAGAGCCCAAACCTCAGCGGCCCCCTCCTCTGTTCTGCAGCGGGGGTGACTTTGCTAAGCGTGGTCTAGAGAACAAGTCTAGATCTGATTCAAGTCCCCAAACACAGGAAGTGCGCGCTGGTGTCCCACGGCGCCGTGTGCCCACCAAGGCTCCGGCTGCCGCCTGGGCCCGGCCTCTTTCAAGACCTCAGGAGGGCGGAGGCTAGAGTCTGTCCAGCCCTCACACCGGCGAGGGTCACACCTGTCACCGACGAACCCGTAAACCTCTTTGGTATATATAAGAATGAGAAAATTAATTAGGCCATGAAATCGAGAAGTCAGTCATGTTTTGAGTTGTCAGTCATGCTTTTTGGAACACACACTTCTGGTGTCAGGTGCAGTGAAACCCAATGTCTGTTTCCGTGGAACTCATGCAGTACTGGTTTCAGTGACGTCCTCTCTCTCACCTATTAAAACATCTGACATGGTTCTGAGTCTTCACAACAGCCCTGTGAGGTAGGCGGTATGGACCCCATTCCACAGATGGGGAGGTCTAGGCACGGAAAGGTTTAGTGGCCCCTGAGAGCCACGGGGCGCGGCGTGGCGGGGCGCAGTGGGGCAGGGCAGCGCCCCAGCCAGGGGCTGAAGCCACCTCCGATTCCCGCTCTGCAGGTGCCAGGCAGGACCACACGGAAGGAATTCACACGGAGACCAAGCTCCTCTCTGGTCCAGAATTCAGCAAGGGTCTCAAGGCTTTTATGTCTGACTCATAAAGCCAACGACGCTCCCCAAACGTGAAAAACAAAAGTACTGACTAAACCTCAGCTGGGATTATTTGCTCTATTTTTTTTCATGAGTTGACGTGCTTGAATTTTGTAGTTGTATATGCTCAAACAAACCCCTCTGGAAAAGACAGTTTGAAATGGCATTAGGGACGATGGAATTTTGAGAAGAGAGCATAGAAATCAATGGTTAATAATAGATTTAAACCCAAACGCAAAAATATAAGCTATGGTAAAATCAGAATAAACCCCAAGTGAACGGAGAGCAGTCTCTCTCAAGGTTTAAGAACGCCTTGCACGCAGCAGGTGTCCTGGAAGCATCTCTTGGGTGAAGGAGAAATGAGACCTCTGGGACAGGCCCATCAGCAGTAACAGCCCCCCTTGCGGGGAGCAGGAGCCGGGACTCCAGAAAAGCCACAGGGGCCCACGGTCCCCCTGGCCTGTGGAGCCCCGGTAATGCAAAGCCTCGGCCCGGTCGTCTGGGGGCGTCCGTGCCGCCTTTCTGCCAAAGAAAAGCTGGGGCTCACAAGCCAAGTGACTCCCCTTTGAGTTCATACTGCTGTTTTTTAAAAAATAGATATGTAAATACCATGAGCTGTGAAGAGCCAAAGTGCCTTACAAGGAAGTGTCTTTCAAACTTAGACACGCTCATGCGCGGGGGACAGAAGTAAGGAGGTTAAAGCTGTGCTGCTCGGGGTCTTCGGCTACAGTTGGGGTCTGACTGAGTTTCTAGCGCTAACAAGCACGGATGCCCTTCCTGCCGCGGGAGCCTGGCTCACTGGCAGGAGCGAGCCCGCCTCTCCCCAGGGGTCTTGGTTACCACTGGCCTCGTGGGGGATGGAGCATGGCCCAGGCTCCCCCAGGGCACGTCTGGAGGGCACCGCTGAGTATTGCTCTTATTTGCTTCTTGTCCATTTTTAATCCATGTCCTGTCTTGATTTAGGCCAAGAGCAGGCTGCTCTGGGGTGGTGGGGAGTTGGGGGGGGGCGTCCTTTGGTCCTAAGGCCTTCTGACCACTTGGTCTTGAGTGGTATTCCAGAAGAGCGATTGGTGACATACAAAAAGGGGAAGAAAATCCATTCCGCAGAGTGGCCGACAGGAGGCGGCTGGGTCCCGGCCTGTCATAGCTCCACTTTGACCCCTTTGATGAAGGGCAGGCCCGTGGGCACCCGCTTCTTGTACTCCAGGTACTCCTCCCCAAAGAAGTGGATCAGCGAGATCTCCTCCTCTTCTGTTCGGTCGCGGAAGAACCGCCACACAGTCAGGGCATAGCTCACGCCGCAGATGGGATTACACAGCATCACCTGACAGAGGACACGGGGTTAGTGGCCCGGGTCAGTGGGACTGGACACCGTCCGCTTCAGCAGCACCTGTCGCCTCCCACACCCAGAGGGCTGCCTGCCTAGGGCCCAAGGGTCTCTGGAAATAGCCCGAGGGCGTCTGAGAGCCAGCGGCCTGTGGACTGAAACACGCCATCGCTTTCCCAACAGAACTAAACTCTCGTCACTGTGGCCTCTGTGGATATGCTTTCTTGTCCCTCTTACCTAATACCTAAAACTTACGAGGAAAGCTCAGCCTCTTGGATTTCGACCCTCACGTAGGGGTGACGGCAACTCCCCACGACAAACCCCACGTGTGAATCCCCACTCCACGCACCACTGCCTTCCCGCCCAACACATCCTATCGTGCTCCCTCCCACCCCACAGCCACCTGGCCCCCTGCCTCTGGTTCCCTCTGGACTCCATACACTGCTGCCCCACTGAGCTTCTGAAACCACTTCTTTTTTTTTTTTGTCTTTTTGCCTTTTGAGGGCCGCTCCCGCGGCATATGGAGGTTCCCAGGCTAGGGGTTGAATCGGAGCTGTAGCCACTGGCCTACGCCAGAGCCACGGCAATGCGGGATCCAAGCCGCATCTGCAACCTACACCACAGCTCACGGCAACGCCAGATCCTTAACCCACTGAGCAAGGCCAGGGATCGAACCCACAACCTCATGGTTCCTAGTTGGATTCGTTAACCACTGAGCCACAATGGGAACTCCCTGAAACCACTTCTTTCATCAGATCACACCCCTGCTCAGACAGCACCAAGGACTAAATCATGCCTCTGTAGCCTATTTTTTTTGAACCACGATCACACCATGCAGAAGTTCTCAGGCCAGGGATCAAACCTGAGCCACGGCAGTGCCAACACTGAGTCCTTAATTGCTAGGCCACCAGAAAACTCCCCAGCCTAGCATCTGAAGCCCAGAAAAGCAGCTCTTCAACGCCCCCGCCCACTGTGGCAGAACCCTTCCCGGATATGCGTCTTCCCCAAGTGGGTGACTTTCACCAAGAAGCCCGTATGTCCTCACCTCTAACCCTCATCACTGTTTCCTGAGCACCTGCTGCATTCCCAGCACACGCCAAGCCCTTCATGACCAACCAATAAGCTGCTCAGCCCTCAGAGCAAGCCTCTGAGCTGGCGCTACTGCCCCCACTAACTCAGGAGGAAAGGGAGGCCCATCAGCCAAGGCCAGAGCCTGTGCTGTCCTGGCCGGCAGACGGGTGCAGCTGCTCAGCGTGCCCTCATGCGGAGTTTCCCAGGCTCAGCACATCATAAAAAGCATTACAAACAACCACAATGCAGAAACCAGAGTGCTCTGTACACGGTAGGGGTAAGTGTTGCTCCAGGAAAGATTTATCTGTTTTTACACAACTGTGTGTGCTGGGCTGTGGTGTAAAAATATTCATGGTCAAAGAGGTATGAAGAAGCCCTCAAAAAAAAAAAAAAAAAAAAAAGAGTTCCCGTCGTGGCGCAGCGGAAGCAAATCCAACTAGAAACTATGAGGTTGAGGGTTCCATTCCTGGCCTCATTCAGTGGTTAAGGATTTGGTGTTGCTGTGGCTGTGGCCGGCAGCAACAGCTCCAATTAGACCCCTAGCCTGGGAACCTCCATATGCCGAGGGTGCGGCCCTAAAAAGACAAACAAACAAACAAACAAAAAGCCCTTAGACCTAGAGCGCTTGGGTTTACTAATTAGCACTTACGCCAAATTACATGATTCAACATCAGTTTGTTCCCAGGAAAGGTGTTTTGCTTTTTGGGTTTTTTTGTTTTTTTTTTTTTTTTGCTTTTTAGGGCTGCACCCATGACATATGGAACTTCTCAGGCTAAGGGTCAAGTCAGAGCTACAGCTGCTGGCCTACACCACAGCCACAGCAACTTGGAATCCAAGCCGCATCTGTGACCTTCACAGCAACACCGGATTCCCGACCTACTGAGCAAGGGCAGGGACTGAACCCGCGTCCTTATGGATACTAGTCAGATTCGTTTCTGCTGCACCACGGAGGGAACTCTGGAAAGGTGATGGTTCAAGGTAGGAGTCTTGAGTTTCAGAAACACAAGTTTTAAAACTGCTGTGCAATAACCTGCCACTGGGGGTCGCCAGTGTCCCCAGGTACCAGGCGCTGCAATGGGATAACTAGGGGCCCAGACTGGACTTTCCCAAAGAGGTGATGGGTTTTCTGAAACAGAACAACCTCCATTGCTCATGTTAAATCTGACACATGACCTTGGCCTCATCAAGAGCAGCTTCTAATGAAAATCGGCTAAGCTCTAAGCTGCCACCTTAGGGGCAGAAGGCACTCCCCAAAGCCCCATCTCTGTCCTCATCCCACTGGGGTGCTCCAGATCTAAGTTAAAGAGCCAGAAAAGCAGTACGACAGATGGAGTACCAGCTCCTAAAATCACCCAGAGTTTAAGTACCTCACAAAAAGTGCTAAGGATTAAGTGAGTTCTTTGGACTTTATCACTTGAAATGTGTCGGGGAACACGTGTACCTATTTAAAGAAGAACAATAGTTGCAAATACACTGAAACCCTCTGAACTGTACACGTGGACATGGTGGATGTTACCGTATCTGAATGAAAATATAGTTTAAAATCCTTGAAGAGAGATGGGTATCACATCCGATACCATACCTGGGTCCCAATACTCCAGTAAAACCACCCGACATAAGAAGGATGCCGGAACCAGGCGTAGACTCCGCTGGTCACCAGAGTATGGGTTTCCGATTTTTCATTCTGCACCACGTGGTTGAAGTTGGAACCAGCTGTAAACATGGCCGCTTTCCGCAGACATTCTCCGAAGACCACCATCAGCAGCCCGGTGGCACTGAGCCAGGTGATCTGCTTCAGTTCTGCAGGACAGAGACGGTGACAAGCGGGAATACAGACCGGGGCCTCCCGAGTTCTCCCTTTGGATGCTTCAAATGGACCTATTTTTCCAAAGGCAGGAGCCCTAGAAAACATGCTAGTGGGCAACTGGCATTTGTGAACACATTAAAATTTAATTAGAAGCACAACAGATGTGTTTCTCGAGTCACAGAAGATGAACAGATACAGCTCTCCTGACGGTCAAACTGGGATTCCCGCTATCCAAGGCTGGGCCTTCACCTGAGACGGGTCCAATGTTAGGCCAGGCCTAAGGGGAAGGTCAACACGTCCTCCACCCCAAACCCGTGGGGAGCGGATTCCCAGGCGGAGCTTGGCCTTTGTAAGGAGCTTAGTGACGATAGAGGCCTGGGGAAAAGTACTCGGCGGGGATTAGAGCTGAGAAGGTGACCCCACGTCACTGTCCTCAGGGCCACGTGGAAGCCACCGTCTCCCCTCTGAAAGCAAAGCAGGGCACACTGACCTGGCCAGAAGATATTTTCAAGGGTGAACTCTATCCAAGAAGAAAGAGCGGCTACTGTATACTCCAGGCTGTGATTCAGGAGAAAGGAATCCAAGGACAGGCTCTTGGGGTTGTTGACTGCTGTGACCAAGTATTCGGAATAGTGGAATAAGGACAGAGAGCACATATACCTATTTATACACACAAAGAAAGAGAGGTAACTTGGGGCAAGGGAATCCAGGCAGCTGTAAGTCGAAGTCCGGATCTGGTCTGAACTGCCCCTGAATTCTAGGATGAGGACCTGCTGTCGTCTGTCTGAGAGTGGCCGTCAGGCACCCACATGTAGCTTTACTCCCTGAGGTTTTAAAGGGACTACGTTTGTGAATGTCACTGGGGGGGGGGGAGAAACCCCAAAACAAGAAACATAGGTTAGGAAGGCATTATGGGCCTGCAGCCTTTTTTTTTTTTTCAATGACACTACACACAGTAAAACATGAAAGAGGGAAGTATCAAAATAAAGTCGTGATGTATGTAAAATACAAAAATTCCAAAAAACTGAAATAATTCCAGCAAAGAAGGATTAGATGGCTCAGAGTATTGATAAGAGGAGATAAAGCTTTTTACCTTGAAGCCACTGGTTCATATCCAGGTCAGGGACTAGAAGGCTCAAGGGACTGAAATCGCAGTGTAGGGAAAAATCCTACACTGGCCGTGGGGGATGCACTAGATGTGACCTAATAGAAATTAGAGACGGAAAAGGCCTGTGAAGACGAGCCAGAGCCTCGCCCCTTCCTGTCACTGAGACCTGCACCCTCTTCTGGGAAGGGCTGGTCACATTACCGAATGTGCTGGGGCGGCAGTAAGGGCACCTGTTGGGGGAGGGGGTTGCCGGGGAGACCTGTTTCCACCTGCAACAGAAGCAACCAAGGGGCACAGGGCACACGTTCTCACGGTCCGAGATGCAGGCACCTAGCATTCTAGCGACCTCCTCTCCTTAGAACCCTCAATAGCCTTCAGCCAGCCAGGGATGCAGAAGGACCGCTACTGACCCTCTGATCAGCCCACCCAGACCTCAAAACTCTCATTTCCGAAGCACTTCTTACCAGCCAAAGTGATTCCAAGAAGACTGGCTAAAACTTAGCAGCACTCCACAGCCAAACACAAAGCCAAGGAAGCAGGCTCGGATGGCTATCTGAAATGGACCCAAAAGAAGCTCAGTCACCTGGCTGTTCTCAGCATACGTCCCGGCTGCAGGAGCATCACCCTACGTCCTGGGATAAGAAGGCCACGGGCAAGTCCGCAGAGCTCATCTGCTCAGAGGTTAGCAGGGTGAAGCAGGGCTGCCTGGGTTCAAACCCCAAGCCCACCCTTCTCTGGCTCTGTGGTCTTAGGCAAGTCGCTTAACGTCTCTGGACCTCGGTTTCCCCATCTACACAGTGGGGATGACAACAGCACCTACCTTTGAGAACAGCTGTGACCATCACCTGAGTAAAGCACTTAAGAGTAAGTGCTGCCCACGTTTTAGCTACCGTCACTATTATTACTGCAATTGCTACTCAGGGCCGTGGGAAAACTGCGTAAACCTAGCTTATTGGCCGGATGCTTCCAAGTCCACGCAGCGAACCTGGTCGGGGGACCCGGGACTCTGCGCCCAGCCCCCTCCACGTAGCTGCGGGGCCTCTGACCTCAGACTTGACAGCAGATAGTTCTCCACACCTTAAATTACATAAAAGAACTCGTGGGCTCCCTCACTCCCCACCGCACGCGTATCTGCCGCAGCTGCAGAACCGCACCAACTGCAATTTGCCACCCACTCCGCCGGGCGGAGGGGGCCCCCCGCCCCCAGCTCCCGAGACTGTAGAGGAGGGGGCCCTCCTGCCACCTGAACTCGCCGATGCTAAAGAACACCGGCCGGGGGAGGCGGTCTCTCTCGCAGGCCGGGCTCTCGGCCGACCCGACCCAGACCTCGACCCCGGGGGACGGTGCCCCTGCGCCGCGCCCAGCCCGCCCGGCCCCGGGCCCTCGCCAGGCCCTGCCCGGCCTGTACCTGGTAGCGCGGCGGCCGGTAGAGCAGCAGCAGCAGCGCGTTGAGCACGGCCACGTAGAGCGCCAGCCCGGTGCGGCCCTGCAGGCCGGCGCGTGTGAGCAGCGGCAGCGCGAGCACGGAGGCGCCCAGCAGGAAGGTGGCCAGGCTGAGGCGCGCCTCAGAGCCTGGCGGAGCCCGCGCCGCGCAGCCCGCCATGGCGCAGGGCGGCGGACGAGCGGGCCGCCGCGCCGGCTGTAGCCCTGGGAAACCCGCCCCCCGCGCCTGCGCACTGCGCCGCCGACGCCGACAGGGAAGGGCAGCCGCCCGGACCTGCGCGCCTCCCGCGCGCTCTCGCGATACCGCCGCGCCGCGGAGCTGGGGCCCGAATTTGGCGGGAGCGCCCCGCCCCGCGGCCCCGCCCCGCGGTCCCCTGGGGGACCCCTCCCCACCCCGAACCAGGCCGAGTGGCAGCCGGCGGGCGGGGCCGCGGGGCGCCTGGGTCCTCGGCCGAGAAGGCGACCCTGGTGTCTGCCAGGAGTCCGCCCCAAACTCCAGAATGTCCCTGTCCGGAGAAATCACCTGAAAGCCGAAGCGAGCCCACCTTCGCCGGCCCCGCGCGGTCCCACCCGCAACTGACACCCCTGGGCAGCGCGCGGGGACGAGCGGGCCACCCGCCTCCACCCCACCGCGCCCCGCGGGGTCCGCGCGCGCAGGCACGGCCGGCCCTCCGCAGAGTCTCCGAGCGCCCGCTGGGGGCCCAGGCTGCGGGGACGCTGCCCTCGGGGAGCCTGAAATCCCAGCGGGCATCCACGCAGCGGGATGACCGCCCACTTCGGTTCGTGTTCAGGAAGAATGTTGGCAGACAGGTGAAATACACAGGACCTATTAAAAAACAGAATGTGCAAAACTTGACAGTGTGGTCCTGACTCCACTTGGGAAAACCAGAGCTTATGTGTGAGCCTGGGGAAATGATTGACACAGAAGCCAATTTCACGGCGGTAATTGTCAGGTGGACTCGGAAACGTTTTACTGTCTTTTTTATATGTTTTTGGATCTTCCATATGGCCCACAATCAATATATATTACTTTTATCATTAGGAATTTTTCCTTACTTTTTTGAAGGATAAATGTCCGACAGAGGGATGGTGGAGGAGAAAGACAAGTAAGCAAATAACTGGAATAAACTCTGGTGGGGTGGGGGTGAGGTTAGAGAGGGAATGAGAGGGACCCCCAGGGAGAGGCCCGTGATTGGGAGGCTTAGGAGCCTGCATGGAAGAGTGTGTGTACTGGCAGCCGTCCTGCCGCTGAAATGAGAGCAAGGGCATCCACAGGGAGGGAGGGGGAAGGCACAGAGTTTGCAGACAGAGGCAGGAGGAAGCAAGCCTGAGCGATAGGGGACAGGCCCCCAGGGAGCCTGGAACCCAGAGTAGTGGGTCAGAGAGCAATAAAGCCAGGTGGGCTGTGAGCGGCAGGGAGCCGAGCTTGCATCTGAACCCCTAGCCACCCTCCCCTCCTCTGTTCCTGGAGGACCTGGCAGGAGACCTGGCATCTGGACAGCTGGGTTTAGAGAAGGATGGAGAGCCAGCCTCAAGGTCAAAGCAACTGTGTGAGCCTCACCTTCCCCGTAAAATGGAGATCCTGGGAGTTCCCATTGCAGCTCAGTGGATTAAGAACCCGACATAGACTCTGTGAGAATGCGGGTTTGATCCCTGGCCTCGCGCAATGGGTTAAGGGTCCAGCGTTGTTGCAGATGCAGCTCAGATCTGGTGTTGCCCTGGCTGTGCCACAGGTCTCAACTGCAGTTCCAATTCCACCCCCGGCCTGGGAACTTCCATACGCTGCAAGTGTGGCCATAGAAAGAAAATGCTCTGTAAACCCTGTGTCATGTTTAAATGTTGCTGGGAAGATATTTGCTAAACTTACTAGATGGGAAGTAACTGAAAGGACATTTCATGTTTCAAAGCCACCCAGTTGCAGTGCCACATGGGAAGGAAGCCTGGACTGTCCCTGGGGGCGGAGAGCCCCAGCTCCTGCCACTGCTCTCAGTTTCTTGGGCCTCCCCCACTCGGCACCTGTCCCTCATCGCCAAGACGTCTTGGGGCCACTAGAGGGTGCATATTGCATCTTTGCTCCTAGGAGTGAGTCTGTCCTGGGACAGAGGGCGGCTCCGAGGAAGTTCTTTTCTCACCAGTTCCTGCACTCCACGCTGACTTAGGGCCCTGATTTACCCTTAGGGACGGTCCCTGTACTGGGGGGCAGAGAGTAGCATGTAATCCAGACAGGAGGGCTTGAGCAAGCCTCTCTCTTCCACTCATCCACTCCCCTTAGACCATACAATCCCTATCACTCCTATCTTGGAGAAGGGAGAAACGAGGAGGCAGTTGCCTCCCAGGTAGAGCCAGACTGGAGGGAAGGGGAATGTGTTTTTTTGATTTATTTATTTTTGTCTTTTTTAAGTGCTGCACCCATGACGTATGGAGGTTCCAAGGCTAGGAGTCGAATCAGAGCTGTAACCGTTGGCCTATGCCACAGCCACAGCATCCGAGCCGAGACTGCAACCTCCACCACAGCTCACGGCAACACCGATTCCTTAACCCACCAAGCAAGGCCAGGGATCAAACCTGCGACCATCTGCATGGATACCAGTCAGATTCATTTCCGCTGAGCCACGATGGGAACGCCAAGGGGACGTTTTAGAAGTTGCCAGAGTTGCTGAATTTGTCAGGGACCAAGGTTCACAGAGCAGTGATGGAGAGAATGGCAAAGAAGCAAATTTAGGAGTTCCCGTTGTGGCTCAGCAGTAATGAACCCGACAAGTATCTGTGAGGATGTCGGTTTGATCCCCAGCCCTGCTAAGTGTTAAGGATCTGGCCTTGCCACGCGCTGTGGAGTATGTCGAAGCTGTAGCTTGGATCTGGTGTTGCTGTGGCTGTGGCGGAGGCCGGCAGCTGCAGCCCTGATTCACCCCCTAGTCTGGGACTTCCTTATGCCACAGGCACTGCCCTAAAAATAAGACAAGAAGAAGAAACACATGTATGCACACACTGGCACAGATCCAGAGAAACAGTCACACAGAGAGATCCACATAGAGAAACAGTAATTCACCCAGAGACACAGACAGTAACACAGAGAGGAAAGCAAATCCACTCTGCACTCAGCTCTCCAGTGTCACCCCAGTTTGTCATCCCCCGGGGTTAGAGGAACCCAGAAAAATATAAGAAAATCAAGAAAAGCTACTCAGCAAGGGATGCCTCGCTTTGCCTCCCCACCCACCATAAGCATTTGAATATGTTTTGTTCTGGGAACTGTGAGGCCAGCACAAGGGAAAGCCTTTCTCATGCAGGAAGGTTCCTCTCTAGGGCCTCCCCTCCCCCGCCATCCAGCCACCTACCCATCTCCTGAGGGGGCTGTCCATCCCGGGCCCTAGCGGGGTCCCTGGTATTTTAAAGAGCTTTCAGAACTGTGAGGACTTTTCCAAGTTGAACTGCAGGCTGAGATGAAATTAGGCTCCCTTTTCTTTAAACAAGCTTTGCTTTACTGAGCCAGAGGAAATACAGGAAGAGCAAGCGGGACACAGGTGCAAGGATGGGGTGTTTTTGTGTGTGTGTCTTTTTAGGGCCGCACCTTCAGCATATGAAGTTCCCAGGCTAGGGGTCGAATCGGAGCTACAGCTGCCGGCCTTCACCATAGCAACTCGGGATCCAAGCCGCATCTGTGACCTACACCACAGCTCGTGGCAACGTCGGATCTGTAACCCGCCGAGTGAGGCGAGGGATCGAACCCACATCCTTATGGACACTAGTAGGGTTCGTTGCCGCTGAGCCACAGTGGGAACTCCCAAGGGCGGGGTCTTAACCAAGCACCACAACCCACACCAGCTTCCAGGATGAAAAGTCGGCTGCCGTCCAAGCCTGACACCAAGTAGGAAAGAATGGAGGAACTCTGCTTCTCCCTCCTCCCTGCCAGTGGGTCTTAGCCAGGGGTTAGAGTGCCCTCCTGGGACTTCTGGTCACTCACAGGCCTCTGCCTAGTCCACGTCCCACGTGGAGACCAGGAAGGGCCTGTCCAGTAAGGCTGCAGCTCGCTCTCTCCAACCCAAGGCTTTTTTTTTCCCTTCCTCTGGCCATTCGCTGCCCTGGGCATGAAAGCTCCTCTCCCTAAGTCTGGCAAATGACTTGTCATGTATGAGCCCGAAGTGCATAAGTCATGTGTGCACAAAGGGGCCGGGTAAATATTTAAAGATTAGAGCCAGCTGGGGAGAAGCACAAAGGGCTCCCTGAATTTACTCTCTCTGAGCTGGCCCAGCCCGGCTCAGTGCTGATGCGCTCACCGCAGTCCCAGCCTTTGTGCCCTGGAGGGCCCTTGGCTGCCAGGCTATTCGGAGTCCTAACACAGCTAAAGGGAGTTAAGCAATTGCAACCTCTCCAACCCCATCTGGAGACAATTGCTTGAGTCACTTCAGCACTTTTGCTGTGTCCCCGTAGTTAATTACAAGGAGCAGTCCCTTCATTCCATTTTGAAAGGCATCTGTGGAGGTGGCCGCTCATTCTCTCTCCAGTCCCTGCACCAGCAGCGGCCTTCACAGCACCCAACAGTTAGTGTAGCTTTAGTTTAGTTTTGTTTTTTAATGGCCATACCTGTGGCATATGGATTCCTGCGCTAGGGGTCAAACAGGAGCTGCAGCTGCCGGCCTACACCACAGCCACAGCCACAGCCACTCAGGATCCGAGCTGCAGAGCTGTCCTGCGGATCTTTCACCCACTGCGAGAGGCCAGGGATTGAAACCACATCCTTACAGACACTAGGTCAGGTTCCTAACCTGCTAAGCCACAATGGGAACTCCAGTTAATGTAGCTTTAAATGCCTGCGGACTGCAGGAAGGAAGGGGTCCCCCTAGGGCCTAGAGGCGGCGCCACTCTGTAACGTTCTTTCTTTTGCCAAAATCAGCAAACCAAGTGGAGGAGTTCCCATTGCGGCACAGCGGAAACGAATATGACTAGGAACCATGATGGTGTGGGTTCGATCCCTGGCCTTGCTCGGTGGGTTAAGGATCCGGTGTTGCTGTGGTGTAGGTCGAAGACGCGGCTCGGATCTGGCGTTGCTGTGGCTCTGGCTGTGGCTGTGCTGTAGGCCAGCAGCTGCAGCTCTGATGTAACCAGTAGCCTGGGAACCTCCATATGCCGCGGGCGCGGCCCTGAAAAGCAAAAAAGGAAAGAAAAGAAAGAAAAAAAGTGGAGGAAGGGAGGACAAAGGCACAGGTCCTGCTGCCTTCAGTTCCCCAGCGTGAGGAAGCAATATGCTTTGAAAGTAGCCCTGGAGGCCCCCAGAGTTACAGAAGGAATTTTTCCTGAAGGAGCGGAGGGCGGCCTCTGTCCCGCCCCTCTCCCCGCAGCGCGCTCCGTCTGCACTTGTGCTCCTTTCCAAACCCCAGGGGGACCCCAGAGGCTAAAGATGGAAAGGGAGTCGGTGGCCTACATCCCCGCTTGCATAAGCCGCATTTCTAAGTTGGTCCATGCCCTTGCAGGCAGCCCGGAGCGTTTCGTCCTGCTGGCTCTCAGAGAGGACAAAGTGAACCCGCTGCGGCTCCCCCGACCTCGGAAAACACCTCTCCGCCTGTGCCCTCGACCTGCCAGCCGGGCGGGCCTGATATGTGTGTGGGATGCCCAGACGCAAAACTGGCGAAGAGACCTGGGGCCCTGGCCTGGGTCTCTGAGAAGGACCTCGATGGGGACTCACCCACTGTCTTTCCAATGATCTTGCCAAGTGCAAACATCGGCCTTTAATTAAGTGAGGAAATTGGCTGCCCAGAAGGAGCCTGAATTGGGGGTAAAGGGGGGTGGGGAGTGCGGGGAGTTGTCTCAGAGCACAGGAGGAAGGGAAGACGGAAATTGCATGGAGATCCGTTTCCGCCTCGAGTCCCGCGCGACCCCCCGGCCAGCGAGAGGCGAGGAAAGAGCCATCCGGGCTGTCTGTTGCTGATGGAGCCCCGCGAAGGCAGGGGGAAGCCGGGAAAGTGTGTGTGGGGTCAGCCTAGGTGGGGAGAGGCCAGGCCGAGGACGTGCCGAGGGGGAGGGGGCGCAGCGGGCAGTGCCGGGGTGGGGATGGGGGCGCCGCGGAGGCGGAGGCCCATTAAGTGGTTGGGGGCGGAGCCTGACGCTGCGAATTCCGCCCCGGCGGCCGGCCTGAGCCTCGCCTCCCGCCGCCAAAGCAGAACATTGCGAATTAGCGCATTTTGCGGTCAATTTTCCACAGCTTAAGGATCACTAAGCCACCCACGTGAGCGGCCCCACCCAGCGCGGCTGGGATCTCAGGGTCTGGGCTCGAGAGGGGTGGTGGCCCTAGGAGCTGCGGGTGCCAGGGTGAAGAGGGCGGCTCTCTGGCCCCTTTATTGCGGCCCTAACTCTGGAGAGGGGGCGGGTCGGGCGCCCCCGCTGCGGGCCGCAAGAGCTGCGCAGAGGGCCATTGGTGTGCTAATACCGCCGAGTTGAAAGGCGCGGACGGCGGTTTATGGGGCGGGATCATAATTAGAGGACAAATTGCCCGGCTGCCCGGGCAGCTCGAGACCGCGGGTGGGGCGAGGGGGACAGGCCGAGCGAGGCGCGCGCCCAGCCTCCGTGCAGATGTGCAGCAGCTGGAAGCCCGCGCGCGGCGGGGTGCCCCGAGTTTGGCCCCGAGGGGGCGGGCGCGGGCGCGGCTTTGTGGGACCAGCACAATGCCCTTAACACTCGGCTGCCCCCTTTGTGCCGGGCCGCGCCGCCCGCCAGCCCTGCAGCGCCTTTGTAGCGCGCCGCCACCGCCCCAGGCCGAGCGAGAGCGCGGGAGCCACTCCGCCCAGCCAGCCCCCGGCGCTTCAAAGCTGCCCGGCGCGTGCCAGAGCCCGCAGTCCAGCCGCGGTCCAGCCGCTCGCCCCGGGCCGGGCCCTGCTCGGATCTGGGCGACTGGCCCTGCGGCCAGGATGGAAAAACAATCCGGAGCCGCTGTCGCCTACGCCTCTGCCTGAAAGGAGGGCGGGGCGAGATTCTCCACGCTGCTTGGCGCCTGGGAACGCCGCTGCCTGGCAGGGCCCATCCATAACCCGAGCGGGTGGGGAAGAGGGTGCCTCGGCTCCGGGAAGCTGGGGGACCCACCAAGGTCCAGTCATTTCCCCTCCATCTCACACTGAGGCCCTGCAAAGGCCAATTCGTTCATTCCTTGGCAGCAGGGCTCCACTGACGCACTTTTGGGGCCATGCAACTTTCCCATCTCCCTCACAAGCAGCAGCAGTGGCCCACTTGTTCATGAAACCCAGGCCAAAAGAACCCAGTAGAGAGAAATGTGCAGGTTTGAACCCGGGGTCTCCCCTGGACGGCAGTCTCCTGGACCCTCACAGCTGCTGCAGTTCCACCTCCTGCAGCCTAAGCGGAGACACAGCACCCAAATCTGGCTAATAAGGCCCAGCGGTCCTGGGGCATATGCCTCCTCCTCCGAGTTTTGCGGGTCTCCAGCCACAGCCTGAATAATGAAAAGGGGTTGGCATCTCAGACTCCCCCTCCCATTTGTAGAGACCCAGAGGCAGCCAAGGGGCAGCGGTGAGGAGGATAAACGCCCAGGCCTTCCCTGTGAGGGAAAGGGTTCTCAGAGCCTGAATTGTCCACCTGCAAACTCAGGACTGGGGGTGGGGCGGCCATTCTGACTGCCCTGGCTCGAGGCTGCCTGAAGCTTGCCCTCCAGCTTGAAGAGTGTGGGGTGGGTCCTAACAGGCCCAGGGGGCACCAGAGCCCAAATTGCACCCTGACACAGGATCGCTCCCAGTCTCGAGGCCCCGTGGAGGAGGAGGCTGGCTGTGGCCCCGTGGGAGGGCTGCGCGCTTTAATGGGACACATGTTGCTGTGTGGCCCCCGTGGGCCCGGCCTGTGCCTGGCTTTGAGTGGCCACAGGCAGAAAATTGCTGCATTGTCCCGACATTAGGGCGACTAATGCGGCATTGCCAGTGTGGCCAGAGCGTGAAGCCCACAGAAAGGCCTCGCTGGCGGGTGCTCCGGTCTCAGCGTCTTCATCAGGCCCAAGGAGGCCTGGTGCTTGATCACAGTCATTAGCGGGCCTTGCAACCAGCAGGGCTCATGGATCTTCCCCAGTGTGCTTGGTAGAGGGGCCCAGAACCTATGGACACTGGAAGGGGACAGGGCATGGTTGAGGTGGGCACGGGAGGGAACTCGGGACTCAGGACATGGCGAGAGTAAGAGGGATAAAGACTGAGAAGGGGTAAAAGACGTCCCTCAGGAGGGAGGAGGGGTCCTGGAGGTGAGGCCTGGGCTAAGGGAGGGGGGCAGGCAGAGGGAAGGGGGAGAACTTCCCAGTTTGCTCCCCTCCCCTCCCCCACAGGGCTCTGTGAGTCCGGGAGCACCTCATTGACATGTAAACGAGAGGCCCCTATAAAGGCGGCACTGTCCTGGCATGCTCCGCTATGACAACATGGGCGCTGAGCCCGAGACCCAGGGCAGCTCTGGGGGCCCCTCTGGCAACTTCCGCAAGGTCTGGGGTCTTGAGCATTGCAGGGTCGGGGATCTCGGGGGGGGGGCGGAGGGTGAGAGGGCTGAGACCCAGCTGTCTAACTGCTGCTCACCCACAGATCTCCAAGCCCCTGATGGAGAAGAAGCGACGGGCGCGCATTAATGTGTCTCTGGAGCAGCTCAAAGCATTGCTAGAGAAACACTACTCACACCAGGTGAGACGGAGGGGACGTGGTGGAGCTCGGGAGTGATAGGATCCCCAGTCTCCTCCCCTCGAACCCTGGCCGCCGTGCTAAGAGCCCTTTCCGCGGGTCGGCAGATCCGGAAACGCAAGCTGGAGAAGGCGGACATACTGGAGCTGAGCGTCAAGTACGTGAAAAGCCTTCAGAACTCGGTGCAAGGTAGAGAGAGGGCCTGGGGGGGGGGCGAGAAGGAACTTGGGGGGGTGGGGAACTTGGGGGGGGGTCAGAGCTATGGATGCTACAAGGCCAGATAAAGGAGGGATGGATGAAGAAGAAAGTCCAGGGCAGCGGGCAGCTGAATGAGGAGGGTTCCCCAGGTCACTGTAAACGGGGAGGCAGCAAACTCCCTGAAGGTGTAATCCAGGTGGGCGAAGGTCTGGACCCCTGGGGGGATTTACTGGTTGTCTCCCCTCCCTTCTCTTCCCTCCCCTTCACTCTTCTTCCCTCCCTTTCTCTCTCCTCTCCTCTCCTCTCCTCTATTCGCCCCTCCTTTCCACATTTCTCTCGGCCGCTCCCCTTTCCCCAGGGCTCTGGCCGGTCCCCAGCGGAGCCGAGTACCCGTCGGGCTTCCGCGGCTGTCTGCCAGGCGTCAGCCAACTTCAGCGGTGCGGCGAGGAGGGCGGTGGCAGCCCGCGCTGCCCCCTGGTGCACGAGCGCGCGGGTGGCAGCACCATGGACAGCGCCAGCCCCGGGCCCGAGGCGCCTGCGCCGCGCGGCCCCTGCGCCCCGGTAGTTTGGGCCCCTGACCCGGCCGCGGGCGGATCCCGGTCCCCGCCACCCCGGCTCTTTGGAGGTCTCCCCGGCCCGTCTACCAGCGTCCCCGGCCCGCAGTCGGCGTCTCGCCGCTTCGCCGAGAGCTCGGGGTCCGGGCTGCGCTTGTGGCGGCCCTGGTGAGACTCAGGTGCGGTCTCGGACTCAAGAGAGCCCTCGTCTTGCCTGGGGACGCAGAGACTGTTCTGAACCGCCCGAACCGCGGTCATCGGTTCTGGTCCCGGGACGGGATGGCCGGGAGGGAGCTGCGTATCTGCGAACTCGGGGAGGTACAGGAAGCCGCGGTTGGACAGGGTTCTGCGCTTCTAGGCATAGCCCATCCCCCACCCCAGCCCTACCAACTCAGGCTGAACCCACTTTCTCCTCCCACCTTCTAGTAGATCAGGGAGGGGGGTGTACCCGGCTGCGCCCCTTTCCCAGGGCCCCTGGCGGGCAGCCCGCCCCCACCCCCGCCCCGCGGCCGCGCCGCTGTGGGAAGGTCGCCGTCGGCAGCGGCGCAGAGCGGACCCCTCGCAGCGAGGAGAATCGCTGCCCCGCCCCGGCCCATTCAACCAGCCGGGGACGCCCGGTTCCCACCGGCACAAAGCGCGCCAGGTCCCGCCCCGCCGGCGAGGGGCCCCCCAGCCCAGCCCACCCCCGCCCTGGACCCACTCTGCTTCCACGGATCCCCACCCCCTCCGCACGCTGCGCGGCCCACCCGCTGGCGCGCACTCGGAAGTCAGCCCCGTCCCTGGAGACCAGCCCTGCGCGGGCCCCGCCCGGTGAGATGCTCCGCCTCCGCCCCGGCCCCCTGACGGTGCGCACCGTCACACCAGCTTGAGGGTTGCGAGGGCAAACCCCCGGCTCCTCTCTAGCGGGAATTCACTTCTCCCTACTCAGAAAAGAACTTCGGCCCGCGGCCTGGCCTCGGGCAGACCCGCCCCAACAGCGCAGTGGCCCCGCCTCTGGGCCTCTGGGCCCGCCAGGAGCCCACCACTCTTGACCACCGAAAATGAGGTCATTGCTGTGCTCAGGCCTGAACCCAGGGGTCCCGGCCCGCGAGGGGAAGCCTAAGGGTAGAGGACAGGAATCCTGCGCTGAGGCCAAGATGAATTCCCGGCACCTCCTCCCACTAGCTTAAAATTCAGAATAAAGAGGCCACGAAGGTTCTGATTTTCTCCCATGATGCCTACTTAGGTGAATCTTCTTTTGAACTACAAATAGCAACTTTGTATAAATCATTGCTCATTTTGAGCTGCCCCTGCCTTGCCGCGTGCTAAACCCGACCTGGTCAGATGGCGGGGCTCCCCTACCCGACCCAGCGGGCTTTTCCGAGGTGGGGCGGCGGTCCCCGGCCGTCTGTCGGGTCTCAGCTTCCCGGCTCTAATCCTTCTGCTGGCCATTAGGTGGCGACCTTGCAGCGTGGACCCAGGCCGCGTCCTCCAGATTCCAATCCTGGCTGGACCGGGGTGGGGGGTGGGCGGTGTCACCGGCACCACGGGTCCGCCTCCTCTAGGCGGGGCTCCATCGACTCCGCTCTCCTGGCCCTCCAGAATCCACCTCAGTGGGGTCAGCGGTCCCTGAAGCCATCCTCAGGCCAGGGCTGCCACCTTCAGTCACAGGTCCTCTCCTCCCTCTGTTAGAGCTTTGAGGCCCCCCCCCCCCCACGCCATCCTGCCGCTGCTCCAGGCCCGTCTCGCTCGCTGGGTGGGTGTCGCGTGATTTGCAGAGCGAAAGGGGCAAGTCTGACTCAAAGGAAGGGCGCGCTAGCGGAGGAATTCAGGACCCAGAGGGAAAGATGTTCGGGTGTAGCTGTGCTGTTGGGTTCTAGAGAGGTGTTTCTAGGAAACTGGCATGGGATTGCCTGGTGCAAATCATAGGAAGTTTTTATTGGATTCTGTACAGAAATGCTCAGTTGTTGAAGAAAAAAAAAACCTACAAACGGATCCTGGCTCTGGGCTGGGTGGTGGTATGAAGACAGCGCTCCCTGCCTGCTGAACCCAGGGTCCAGCTGCTCATCAAGGCAGCCAGCAGGCCTGGAGGCTGGACAAAGGGAGAGAGGGTCCTCCCTTCTCTTTAATTTTGTAAAAATCAGGACTGGAGGGACTTCAGGAGACCATGCCTCCTGTGGGTATTGCCATCAGATATGAAATACACAGAGTGAAAACGCAAGGTGACAAATTGGCCAGCCTGATGGGGGTGGGGGGCAGTGGCTAACTGCTGACCTCTGCCCCCACATGACATGTCTGTCCTCGAAGGCACAGCTGCGTTGGCAAGGCAGGCCTCCCACGGCTGAGGCTGGACTGGAGCCCCTGCCTTGCTCACGTGGCCAGCCCATCCCCCCAAGTTACCCCACAGCCAGAGATGGAAGGGGCCTCTGAAGCTGAGACAAAACTGGGCACTAGTTCCCATGGCCCCCACATTCTCCCCATTCCCAGGGGCCTCTCTGGAGCTGGGACCCTGCCTGGAGGGTAAGGAGACAGCCTTGACCACCTGAGTGGCAGAGGCAGTGCTGCAATTCCAGATTCCAGAACAGGAAGGAAGTGGGTGTAGACCAGCTCTTTGCTGAACCTGGAACCCACTCCAGGTCTTCATATGTCGGAGCCACCGATGGGAGGCAGGGGATGGGGTGAGACTCCCTCTGCATCCCGCCCCACCACTCCAGCCCAAGGTCACAGCTGTTTCTGGGCTTCTCCTTAGCCCGAGTCTGGCGTCTTCCGCCATGGAAGACCCAGCAGGCCCTCTCCAGGGCCCGTGGCCAAGCCTGGGCTGGCGAGAGGTCTGCCCAGCATGGAGAGCAATGAAGAGCCCTGCCTCAGGGTGGAGAAAGAATCTCACCAGGGACCAGGCCTTAAACCCAGAATTTGGGAGGCCTGGAAGCCAAAATCCCTTCCTGGGCAGACCTGCATGGGTTGGGGAGAGGCACCAGGACCAGGAAGCCCCCTCCCCCTTTGCTTAATTTCTGTCCACCATGTATCCAGGACTTTCATGGTGGGAGTCACAGAGGTGGCTGAATGAAGGCAGAGTGATGGGGGGGGGCAGATGCTAATAGCGGTCAAGGTGAGTGTGGTGCAACGGGGACGGGTGCAAAAGTGTTGTGCTTTAGCTGGGGTGGGAGGATTTCCCAAGCAGGCCAGGGGCACTAAGCATGGGCGGCCTCAGGCTTGGGGGCCACATCAGGCCAGAAGACTGACCTCCACAAAGGTTTCATGGAGGGCCCTAGACTCACTCTCACTCCCTGTCCACCCAGTGGTCAGGGCACACTGACCAGGAGCCTTGTCCAAGCAGTCCTGAGAGTTAATATGGTCGCCTGCTCATCACACATGGGGAAGCCAAGGCAGAACAGGTCAGCAGGGAGACCTGCTGAGAGAACGGGTTGGGCTACGAAGACCCCTGTGCTTAGAGACCCTCTGTGCCCCACCCCCTGAGGTGCGATAATTACAGTGCAGGGCAGAAAGCTGGGTGCAGTCTCGTGGCTCCTGCAGGGCTGGGCTTTGTTGCATCGGGTGGTGGCCCTGTCCCTGGCTCCCCACCAGCCTCAGCCCCAGCCCCCATCCCCAAGCCCCAGCCTCCCTCTGCCCCACAGACGCCCTGCCCAGCCGCTGGTCCATGCCCACTGTGGTCATCCAGGGAGGTGGTCGCCCCTCCAGGCAATGGCCGCTTTCCGGGGCTGGCAGAGAGCCACTGCCGTCACCTCGGGAGGGCTGGCACGTCTGGGAGCCGATGGTGGTGGGTTCAGCGTAGCCTGCCCCGAGCGCGGGCCAGGATGGCATCTTTGGTGCTTTGGTCCCGCGGGCCGCCCGGCCTGCCTGTTGACCTGGGCAGGCGCCAGCGGGCCCTAGGACGCCGAGCCCAGCGAGTCCGAATGCAGCGTGACGTAGCCCGACGACTCGGAGGGCGAGCTCAGGAAGCTGCTGGTGCTGCCGCCGCCGCCGCCGCCCGCGCGGAGGCCCCCAGGCTCGCCCCACGACGCGCTCAGGCCGGTCCGCAGGGTCCCCGCGTGCGCGTGCACGGGCGCCGCCTGGCGCGGCCCGGGGCTCCCTTGAGCGCCACCGCCGCCAGGGGGCGCCGCGTCCCCGCCGGGCTCCGCGCCGTCGGGGGCGGGCGCGCGGGCCGGGAAGGGGCGGCGCGGGGCGCGCGGGCGGCGAAGGGCCTGCGGCTCCCGCTCGAAGGCGGTCAGCGCGAAGGCGTCGGGCAGCAGCGAGGCCGAGGCGCAGCGGATGCCGGGCCCGGGGCGGCGGCGCGGGCTGCCGGGGGGCGAGCCGGGGGCCCGGCGGGGGCCTTCGGCCGCGGCCGGAGGGCGCAGCGACAGCAGGCTCTCCGCCGAGCGACGGCGCGGGCGGAAGGGGGGCGCATCCTCTGCGAAGGCCAGCAGGCTGCCGCGGCGCCGGTCTGGCCCTCCGGGCAGCACCAGGGCGGCCAGATCCTCGCCGGAGCCCCAGCGCGGCAGGAACGAGGGCAGCGGGACGGCGGCCCACACGTCCGCGTCGTCGTGGGAGAAGCGTCGCGTGGGCGGGACCTGTCAGGACAGTGGGGTTAACCCGGGCTGCCCTCCTGGAAAGGGGGGACCCAGCCGCCCCACACTGGGCTGGGCGGCCCATGGGTCAGGGACCAGGCCTGGCCAGGGCACCCTGGTTTGGCGCTGTGAGATTTGGGGCAAGAGACAAGCTTTCCCATCCTCAGTGTCGTCCTCTGTAGCTTGGGTCGGAGGGGGAGAAGTCCCCTCGAGTAGGGTGCTGGGCCTCCAGGAGGTGCCAGATGGAGCACCCTCTGGGAACACAAGGGAACATGGGCACAGGGGCTGGGATGCCCTCCACGGGTCCAGCCCTCCACCCTCTGTGACCTGGGGCCAGCCTCCAGGAACTGTGGCAGGCGAGGTGGCTCAGAGAGGGAAGGCCATGGAGCGGTCCCGGTATTCCCCCCACCACGTATTGTGCGCTCCTGCCCGGCCTGTTCCTACCTGCAGGTACTGCATCTTGTCCTCCTGCAAGGGCTGCAGAGGGCAGAACTGGGGCAGGCCGCCCTCCAGGGCAGAGAGCTCATACTTGGCCATCCTGTCCAGGGCCACAAAGTCACCCCCACAGCTGTAGTCACCAGCACGCTCCAACACTAGGTCTGGGGAGATGCCGCCTTCCAGGCTGGTATCTGCAGGGAGGGCACAGAAACTTAGGGCCAAAGAAACCGGGGGCGGGGGGGGGGGGCAGGCATCCAGAAGTGATTCCCAGAGCCCTCAGAGAAACACACAGGGCAGGGGGGCCTGGTTAGAGAAGAAGGGTGGGGTCCTCTCTTCAAATCCTGACTCTGCCACCTTCCTTTGTTTTGTTGGGTTTCTTTTCTTTTTTTGTCTTTTGACTTTTTCTAGGGCCGCACCTGCAGCATATGGGGGTTCCCAGGGTAGGGGTTGAATTGGAGCTGCAGCCACTGGCTTACACCACAGCCACAGCAACTCGAGATCTGAGCCGAGCGTCCGTGACCTACACCACAGTTCACGGCAGCACCGAGTCCTCAACCCACTGAGCGAGGCCAGGGACCGAATCTGCAACCTCACAGTTCCTAGTCAGATTTGTTAACCACTGGGCCAGGATGGGAACTCCTGTTTCCGTTTTTTCTTTGGTCACCAGGGGCATTCGGAAGTTCCCTGGGCAGGGATCGAACCTGAGCCACAGCAGTGACACCAGATCCTTAACCCTCTAAGCCACCGGGGAACTCCTGCTTCTAGTTGAGGGGCTGGGGAGATCACACCCTGAGTCAGTGTCCTCCTCTGTGGGGGTGGGAACTAAACAGAAACCAGGAGCTGACACTGCCCGGCACGTGGCAGGGGCTCAGCCACGGGTAACACTGTGACTTCTGTGGGGACAGGACTGGGTCTGCAGGCGCCCCTGGAACAGTTCACCCCAACCCCTCAGGTCAGAAGCTTGAACATTCAGGCTGGAGTCCACAGCTACTCTGGGTTTTGTTTTTGCCTTTTTGGGCCGCACTTGCGGCATATGGACGTTCCCAGGCTAGGGATCAGATCAGAGCTACAGCTGCCAGCCTACACCACAGCCACTGCAACGCCAGATCTGAGCCCTGTCTGCAACCTACACCACAGCTCGCAGCAACACTGGATCCAGAAAGCACTGAACAAGGCCAGAGATCGAACCCAAATCCTCATGGATACTAGTCGGATTCATTTCCGCTGCGCCACAATGAGAACGCCCCACAGCTACTCTGTTAACCAGAACATCTGCTTACCTGGAACCCTGGGGCAGCCAAGCGACAGGAGACTATCCTGAGGGACACCCAGCTTGGGTCCCTTAGGGGTTCAGGCACCTTTGGGGTCATAGAGTTGTTATCCCACTGAGCCCAGCGACCTCACCCAGGCACCTCTCTCCCCGGGGGCTGTTCTCAGGCCATCCTCACCTTCATCCGAGTCCTCTTCGTTGGCCAGGAGGGCCAGGCACTTCTCCCAGACGGCCCTGAGGTCAGCGCGGTAGCGGTCGCAGGCCCAGAGGAACACGGGCAGCAGCAGGGCCTGGGTCACCGAGCACCACAGCACACACAGTGCCATCCAGGGCGCCGAGGCGTCTGCCCGCAGGCTGCTGAAGCTCACCACCTGAGGGGACAGGGCTTGGCCTGGCACCCAGCGGGACCCCCATCTGGCTTCCCCTCTCAGCCACAGTGCTGCCATCCACGGGGCAGGTCTGACTGCCCAGCTGCCAGAGGAGGACGAGACGTGTGGGGCGATGACCCACAGAGCTCCAGGCTCTTGGGCGAGAAAAAGCCAGAGTGGGAGCGGAAGCACCTGTCCACCAACAGCTACTGGCAGCCAGGATGAACGATCATAACTCTGAGTGTGCACAGCCCTTCACAGTGTACTGGTTAATTATAACCCCATCTGTGTGCACAGCCCTTCACAGTGTACCCGTAGATCATAACCCTGAGTGTGCACTGCCCTTCACAGTGTACCAGTGAGATCACAACCCTGTGGATGCACAGCCCTTCACAGGGTACCGGTTGGCACTGGGCCTGCCCTCGCCCATCTCACCCCGTGGCGGCCCAAGGAGGGGGAGGCAGGGGTCAGCACCCCTTCTGCGAGCCAGGTCTCAAGTCTCCCAGCTCAGCGGCCTTTCTACTATCCCCGCTGCTCCTCGGCTAGTGGCCTCCTCGGCCCTGCCCCTCCTCTGAGACCCTCGAGGAGAATCAAAGTTGTTTCAGAGGATCAGAGGGTCAGCGAGGGGGGCCTGCAGGCCACTGCCCTCACTCCCCTGCTCCCGGAGACTTCATTCTCCAGCCCAGAGTGACTTTTAACTATTCCCCTTGCAGAACAGAAGCAGGCATGGGGCAGACATCCCAGTGGCTCTTCCGTGCAAGCTGTGAGGCCCTCGGAAACATGCGGGGGGCAGGAGGTGCCCAGGGGCTGGACCCTGACTAGGAGGGTCACGGTCACCTTCTGGAGCTCAGATCCTGCAATGACACCCTGCCCAGCTGCTAGGACAAAGCCCCTCTTTGGTCACTGTCCCTAGACCCTTCCCTCCCATGGGTGGGAGGGCTTGGCCTGCGGCCAGGCAGCCCTTGGACCCTTTGCTCGCAGGGCCTTCTTCTAGCCAGTCCCCACTTAGACCTTCTCACCCATCGGGGTCAAGTCCAATCCACAGCCCACGTTCAAGGCCTGCCCTGCCTCCGGATTCAGGGCCAAAGCCGGTTCAGCCACATTAAATCCCCCGGTGTCCATCCTGGGACCTGGACCCACCAGGAAGCCTGTGGCATGTTCCACCTCCCACCCTCAGCATCGAATGTGCCTTCTTCAGGTCAGGAGAGGAAAGTCCCCTGCCGTGTCACAGACAGACCCTAGTATCTGCAGCCACCTTGACGTGTTTTTTGGCCGCCCCACAGCATATGGAGTTCCCAGGCCAGGGATCACATCTGAGCCAGTGTTGTGAACCACACCACAGCCACGGCAACACCAGGTCCTTAACCCACTGCTCTGGGCCAGGGATCGAACCCGAGTCCCTGCAGTTGCAGAGACACTGTGGATCCTGTGTGTCACAGTGGGAACGCCAGGCAGGTCATTTGAGGTCTCTGAACTTCGTTCCCTACATCTGTAAAATGGGATGAGGGTGGTTGCCTCTGCAGAGATCTGGCGTGAGGATTCCAACACCTAAGGCCTGGAGCAGGCCCAGCACCAGGGCTGCCCCAGAGCGCCCCCCGAGCCCCACCCGCCCGCCCGGGAAAGGCTCACCCACCAGCACGGGAAAGCCCATGAGGCAGTCGTAAATGAGGACAATGGTGGCCACCAGGCCCGTGATCTGCAGCGAGGTTTTGGCGGGCTCGGAGCCGTCGATGGAGGAGCGGCGCTTGCCCTGGGCGTCCTCCACCACGATGGTGGGCACGGTGAAGGCACGGCGGTCCGCCCGGCGCCCCACCTGCCCGGCCAGCGTCTGGAAGAGGGCGATGGCCGTGCAGACCACGCCCATGGCCACGCTGCCGCCCACCAGCAGCAGGAAGCAGACGCCGAAGCCCAGGCCGATCTCAGCCACGATGAAGCGGCAGCCATGGGTATAGAAGCGCTCGCTCGTGTCGTGCCAGCCGACGGCCGGCAGGGCCGACAGGACGAAGGACACCATCCAGATGCCCATGACCGTGTGCACCGCCTGCTTCTTGGCATTGCTCAGCCTGGCACGGGGGAGGGGTGGGTGGGTAGGAAAGAGGGACCAGGAGTCACTCGCGGGGGCTCTTGTGAGGCCGCTGGGGATCCTCCACTCCCCCAGCCCCCGAGGACGCGTGCTGTCACACGCCTGTCGCACCAAGTTCTTCACTACCAGACACTGTACACACGCACACAGCCACATGCATACCCACGGGGGTGGCACATGGCACGGGGGCCCCGTCCCCATGCCGAGGGCATCTGTGCACTCGGGCACACGTGTCCCCCTCTCCAAGGACACCAGACCCTCGGGGGCACACGTGCTCGCGCCCAAGAACTCACCGGTAGTTGACGGGCCAGCGAACCATCCACATGCGGTGGTAGGAGAGGGAGGTGACAGAGAAGCAGGTGGCCAGGGTGAGGGTGTAGAAAGTGGAGACAAAGACCTTGCAGAGGCCCTCGTTCCACTCGTAGTCGGGGCGCTGGCGCCGCAGCTGCACCACCGCGTAGGTGGCGATGGGCACGGCCACGTTGAGCATGTGGGTGGCCGCGAGCGTGCACAGCAGGAACTCCAGGGGCTTCCACTTCTTCTGCTTGGCACCCACGCTGAGGATGCCCCAGGCGTTGGCCAGCAGGGAGAGGCCTCCACATGCCAGCCAGCCCACCGCACTGCCAGGCAGCCGCCGCTCATCACTCATGGTGCAGACGGAGCTGGCCGGCGACTGGGACATCCTCCTCGAGCCAGGCCTCGGCTCAGAGCAGCAGCCCTCACAGGTGGTGGCCCGGGGACCCCAGGGACCAGGAGCATCTGCAGTGGAGGGGAAGCCAAAGAGTTCTCAGTGGCTCCCTCTGGCTACAGCATCGGAACTCTTGGGAGTGGGAGACGGAGGGGGTCCCTGATGGGCCGTGACCTGTCTAGTCCTGGCCTGGGCTGGCTATGTCACCCTCGTCCTCCCTCTCTGGAGCCTCCTGGCTCCCAGGGGACATATACAGAGGAGCTCAGTAAGTGCACATTTCCTAACTTCCACCCACTCCTGGACAATGTGCAGCATCTAGGCTTCCTTCAGGGCCAGCTGCGTCCTCAGGAAAGCAGCCAGGCTGGGCCCAGATGGGCACTGTGCCATCTGTCTGCTTTGGTCCTGTCCCAGAACCAGTCATCTCACGGTTAAACGCCCCAAGTCCTCCCACATCCCATGAGGGGTTCCCCCAGTGCAGGCTGGGGGCCCCTTAATTTTTTTTTCTCTTTAGGGCCACCCCTGCAGCATATGGAAGTTCCCAGGCTAGGGGTCGAATCAGAGCTGCAGCTGCTGGCCTATGCCACAGCCACAGCAACGTGGCATCTGAGATGCCTCTGAGACCTATGCCAGATCCTGAACCCAGTGAGTGAAGCCAGGGATTGAACTTGCATCCTCATGGATACTAGGTGGGTTTTTAACCCATTGAGCCACAGTGGGAACTCTGAGGTGCTGCTTGCTTGCTTCCTTCCTTCCTTCCTTCCTTTATTTATTTATTTATTTATTTAATGGCCCCATCTGCGCACATATAGGGCTTCCCAGGCTAGGGGTTGAATTGGAGCTGTAGCCACCAGCCTACACTACAGCCACGCCAGATCTGAGGCACATCTGCAGCCTACAACACAATGCACGGCAACACTGGATCCCCAACCCACTGAGCGAGGCCAGGGATCGAACCTGCATCCTCATGGATACTAGTCGAATTTGTTTCTACTGTGCTGCAATGGGAACTCCTGAAACAAGGACTTTGCTGCCTCCTCAGGGGCGGGGGCGGTTGGCGGGAGACACCACAACTCTCAAGCCTGGGGCAGGCCAGCTCTCACACACGGCGGGTGCTCTGGATGCCTTGGGCAGCACGGAACTGCAGAATGTGCCCCCAAGGACAGCCTGTGGATATGAACCAGGGATGGGACACTGGGCAGGGGGCACGTGCCAGGGAGCTGGCCCATCCTGCCAGTGGTGAGTCCTCCTTCCCAGCCTGTCACCTCGCTGTGCAGAGCACTGGCCGGTCCCTCTGCTGTGAGCCCGCTCCTCCTGCAGGCTCTTCTGGCCACAGCCTGGAGCAGGCGGGATGGGGAGAAGTACCGCCCTAAGTGCAGGCGGAAGCGTGCACTGCCCACACTTGGCCCTGCTCACCCTCCGGCCTGTTTAATCTCATTGGCAGCAATTCCCCTCTCTCTCTGTCTCTTTTTTTCTTTTTTGGCCACACCCACGGTATGAGGAAGTTCCTGGGCTAGGGATTAAACCTGAGCCACAGCAGTGACAATGCCAGGTCCTAACCCACTGAGCCACCAGGGAAGTCCTTGGGTGCAGTTCTCTTGCCCCCAGCACTTATGGGCACCTACTGTCCCAGACACAGCTATGGGATTCCCCCAGGGACTGTTTCCAGCATGGGATGGACAGGACATCGCAGGCCCCTGGCACTCAGGACAGGGGAAGCCATACCACCTGGCCCGCTGCCAGGCACCTCTGCTTGTCTCATGCAGGGTATTCTGGTTTGTCTTGGCCCGAACACTGTGCGCACCTGAGGACCAGGGAGGGTGTGTCTCCTTCACCTCTGTGCCCCGCTTTGGGCCTGCTCGGATGCCTGACCCAGGGGGGGAATATATTCTGGACCCCACCAGTGCCCACCATGGAGGGCTCGGGGGGCTTCTGGGGCCGGAAGCCTCGTCCCCAGCATCAGGCTTCTGCTTGCACAGGTGTCTCCCCTACCCTACCCCAGCGTGGGAGGGGAGGTGGCCCCTCTGGACCCCCCAGCTGCCGTTCCCGTGTCCAGCAAACCTCCTTGACCCTAGCATACAGAGGCCACCTGGTGTGGGATAAAGAGCTGTTGGCCCCCAGCTCTAGCTCCCCAGGCAGTTATGACTCTGTGGAGCCTCAGTTTTCTCATCTGTAAGTGGATACCACAGTATCTACCTTGTGTGTGGGGAGCCAGGAGACTATGCCAAGGGAAGTTCTGAGAATGGCGCCGGGCACACAGTAAGTGCTCAATAAATGCTTGCCATGTAGCTGTCTGTCCCAAAGGCCTCCCTGCTCACTGAGCATGCTGCCTCTTAAGGGCCAGGACACTGAGCACAGGCAGATGCAGAATCATCCCAACCAGAAGCTGGGACAGCCCAGCTTTGGGGGTAACAAGGCCACAGGGCTACCCTCAGCCAGGCAGGCTGCCTGGCAGTCTACTTGGGGTCCAGAGCAGGCAGAGCATGCATGCTTCTGTGGGCCAGAGGCTCACATCATCAAACAGAAAACTGCAGGGGGTTCCCTGATGGTCCAGTGCTTAAGATGCAGCACTTTCACCAATGCGGCCGGGGTTCAAGCCCTGGTCTGGGAACTGAGATCCCATATCAAACCACGGCCCACTGCAGCCAAAAATAAACACCTACAAAACTGGATTTAGCATTGACCTGGTGGGCCGGCATCTATTTCTACTTGCAATGGGCTGCCGGGCCATCAGATTGGGAGGCATTTCCTCTGATGCCCAAGCAGGCTGTCTGACCCCTGTGACGCTGAGCCCAGCCCCCAGACTCTTCATGGTGCCAGTTCTTCCCCGAGCCTACCCTCCTGGTTCTCACTGCAGGGAAAAGCCTAGGTTTGTGGGCAGGTGAACGTGCCCTCAGGTTCCCTCCTTGGAACAGGCACCCTCCTCTCGGGGATCTTGCCTGAAGGACGGTCATCTTACCCATTTTATTTATTTATTTATTTTTGCTTTTTAGGGCTGCACCCTTGGCATATGGAAGTTCCCAGGCTAGAGGTCGAATCAGAGCTGCAGTTGCAGGCTTTACACCGCAGCCACAGCAATGCGGGATCCGAGCTGCATCTGCAACCTACACCACCGCTCATGGCAACACCGAATCCTTAACCCACTGAGCGAGGCCAGGGATCCAACCCGCATCCTCATGATTCCTAGTCAGGTTGGTTAACCTCTGAGCCTCAAAGGGAACTCCCAGCTCACCCATTTTAAAGATGGTCAAGCAGAAGTAGAGCCATATGCCTAAGTTATTAGGTGCCTGAGCCAGGATCCAAACTCGGCTTGCTTGACATCAAAACCCTGGCCTCTCAAACATTAAAATGCTTGGAAACTTGGCATTTTTTTTTTTTTTTTTTGTTCCTTGAGCTGAGGTTGTCTTTCTGAGCCTCCTGCCCCTGAAAGATGGATCCTAAAGTCCTCTCGATGCAGATGGGAACACGGAGGCTCAGAGCCCCATGCAACACATGGAGGAGGTTTGAAAGCTGGGTGTGTGGACTCCTGAGCCCGGTGTCCTGATCTATCACTGAGGTGGGGAGTGGACAGCAAAGCCTCCAAACGCAGAGTGAGAGGGGGCTGGCTCTGTGGGAGCAAGGAGTCCCCTTTCCTCCAGGTTGATGACCAGCGACTCACTGGTCACACACCTTCCACGTTCATTCTTCACAGGGAGCAGCGGACCCTAGAGGCCAGACCCTAACACCCCAGGCGTCTTGTTGCCCCCTGCGGGGGAACTTTCTCCCGCATCACACTCAAGGAGTCTCCATGGCCTTTCAGGATTGGACTTCCCCCAACCCTGGGTCCCCAGGGACCCTCCCTTCCCTCCCTCTCCCCCCAGGACGTCGTAGGGCAGGCTGCAGGTGTAGCGTCCCTGGGACCCGCTGGACTCCCTCCGCAGGGCCTGCGGGCGGGGCCCCGGCGTGACGTCAGGGCCCTGGGCCAATGAGGCCGCATGGCCCCAGGGCTCTATTGCGCAACAAAGAGAACCCAGAACTTGAAAGGATTCCCGGGCTCGGGCTGCCGCCCCCAGGCTGCTCTCCGCCCGCGCTGCTGCCCGTGCGTCCTGCAAGGGCCTGCTCGGCCGCCGCCCAGGGCGGAGCTCGCGGCCCGGAGCCTCGACATCTCCGCCACGCCCCCCGCCCGCCACGCCCGCCCCCCAGCCCCGCGGTCCCTGCTGCTCGGCCCTCGGATCCCCCGCCCGACCCCGGCGCGCGCTCCGGCCCCAGCGGGGCCCCCCGGCCCTGCCCAGCCCCGAGGGCGCGTCCGAGCCACAGCCTGGAGCCGACGCTGACCGGACTGCGGTCCCCGGACGCTCCCCCGGGTTTCGCGGGGCAAGGATGGGCCCCCGACCCCCAGACCCGGCAGCCCCGCCTCCAGCAAGCAAGCCCCCCGCTCGGGGGCGGCGCTGCCAGGCCCAGAAGAAGGGGTGGCTCTCGGGAAGTTACCCTGAGGTCCCTAAGTTGGGGAGGGGTGCGCAGCTTGAAGCGGTGTCCGCGACCATCCGACCGACCCCGTGACCGACAGACCGCGGACAGCCCCTCCCCGGCCGGAGTCCTCTCTCGGGTCCCCTGCCCGGGGTCCTCCCGCCCAGCCAACCCCCGGACCACGGCGGCGGCGCTCACCCGGCTTTCGGGCGCCCGGGGCTCCAGCTCGCTGCTCCTGCCTCCGGCTCCGGCTGCAGCTCCCGCGCCCCCGGGCCGAGCGCGGGCCGCCGGGGGCCGCGGGGATGGCCGGCGGAGGAGCGGCCCGCGGGCCGGGGCATCCTGGCGGCGGCCGCCCGTGGCCGGCGCGTTCCGCTGCGCTCGGCTCGGCCCCGCCGCCCCTCTGCCCCTCCCTCCCCTCGCGCCGCCGCCGCCGCCGTGCTCCGCTCCCGCCGCTCTGCTGGCTGCGCCCGGGCGGCCGGGGGCGGGGGGCGGAGCAGGGCGCATGCCTCCGCGGGGCCTCCGCACCGCCCCTCGGACCGCCCCGCCCCCGCCCCTCGGAGGCGCGGCCGGGCGCGTCGGTGTGTCTGTCCGCGCGTCTGTCGGTCGCTGTCTTTCTCGCGCTGGCGGAGGCGCGCCCTCCGCACCCGCGCCGCCTAGCCGAAGCCCCCTGGGACGGCGGCGCCTCCCGCGGCTCCGGGACCGCGCTTCGGCCTCTCGCTGCCGTCTTGGGTCCGTCCACACTCCCGATGCCAGGGGAAGACCTAGGCCAAGGGGGCCTGGGGCTGGAATGGACGGTGGGAACCTAGGGCCGGGGCTGGGGGCCTCAGGGAGGCCTTCCCGAAGGAAGCCACCTCCGAGGTGAACCATAGAGGCGGGGCGTGGAGAGGACGAGGGGGGCCTGGGAATTGGGGTGGGATGGGGAGGGGGCGCAGCAGGGAGAGGTGAGGATGGGCCCCCCGAGGTTAAACCGCCCCTCGGCCTGAGGGCTTCAGCCCTCGAATCAAGTGAATGCACCCCTGGGCTGCGGGGTGGTTGCCTCTCCTGCCATGGGCTCAAATGTCCAATGTGAAGCTGAGACCACAACCACGCAGCTGGGAGGGGCTGGGACCTGCACCCTGGAGCCCCTGACCCTCTCCCCTCTCTCAGGAGCTCCCCCTGCACTTAGCACTCCTAAAGGGGTCACAGGCTGTCACCTATAGGCTAGATGGGGAAACCTATTATTAGTCCTCTTGATGGGGGTTTCTGGGGGCCCAGGTCACAAGAGAGAGTGGCCTCTGGCATCTTGGCCTCCCATCCAGCCAGAGGATCCAGTCTGTCTGTTCTAGGAAGCCAGTGACCACACACACCCTGGACAAAAGGCCTCTGGAGTCACTTGTCACTGTCCTGCCACGCATCTGGGCAGCATCCATGAGTGGGCGGCCCTGTGTCTGGAGGAAGGCGGCCACCTGCCCAGAACTAGAGTCAACCAAATGCAGCCAGTGCTGCCTGTGCTGCTGGAGAGCCTAGCTCCTGCGCCTGCCTGACTGTCTCCACACCCAGAAACAGCTGGGGAATCAGAAGCAGCTTTTAGGGCACCTAGAGTGAGCCATAGGGTCAGTTTTTTGGTTTTTGTTCGTTTTGCCATGCCTGTGGCATGCAAAAGTTTCCCAGCCAGGAATCCAACCAGCGCCATAGCAGCGATCCAAGCCACAGCAGTGGCAATGCCAGGTCCTTAACCCACTGAGCCATCAGGGAACTCCTAGGGTCATGAGACAAAAGTAAAGGTATTTGTATAAAAGGCTGCACAAGGAAGCAGGGCTGGTGAATATGGAGCCCCAGGCCATGCACTCCCTGTATGTGGCTTCTGGGTGGTCAGGGTCCCTAGTGAGCCAGCTCCCTGCCCATGTGGCCCTGGTTATAAGTAGGCCACCAGTGGTAGGAGACTGAGGGAGGGCAGCTGGTAGTCAAACGTGGCATTTCTAAGGCAAACAAGCAAGGCAGCTATCCAGAGCCTTGGGCCGGGCTGCTGCCCAGCTGGCAGAGGGCCTGTGGCCCCAAGCGCATCTCCAGCAGCCCAGCTCACCACTGCCGCCTATACTAGTGCCCTGCCCCTGGCTCCGCTGGCTCTGGGGGCAGGTGGGAGGTGAGTGTCCGATGGCTGCCTTGAACTGCAGGGCTCGGGCACTTTGGGGGCTGCGTGGCTGACTCTGGGTTCTCAGACCAAGGTTTGGCTGGGCTGTCTGCTCGCCCAGCAGGGCAGGCCGCCTCATCCCTCCCTGCCCAGGACACCGCCCAGCGCCTTCAGAAAGTTGGCACAGGGCATGGTTGGAGCTGGGAGGCTGAGGCAGCCTCCAGGGGACCAAGGGGCAGGCGGGGTGGGGTTGCTGTGGCCTCTCGTTGTAAGCATGTTCCCTCCTCAGGCTCCCAGGCAGGAAATAACCCCGTCAGCCGGGACGGGGGCCCGAGACAGATTCCGAAGGTCTTGGCGGGTGTTTCTGCACATCTGGAGCCTCATTCTCTCTTGGGGCCCGAGGGAGCCCCGTGCGAGGCTGCAGCTGTTGGCGGCCAGTCTCATCTCCAGGCTTCAGGGACGAGCCTGAGTCGGGAACATTTCACCCAGGCGCCACCGCCAGGAGGGCTTGCTGGAGGGGCCTCTCTCAGCTGTGCGTGGGGGTGGGGCTGGTCCCTGCAGTGGCCTTGGCAGCTGATCTGCCCTGGAGCGGCTGCTAGGCCAGATGCACACACGGCCTCATGCCTCGTGTGTGCACAGCCTCACACCTTGTGTGTGCACAGACTCACATCTCACATGTGAGCACACGGAGACATCCCACAAGTATCCAGACTCACACCTCACATGTACACACACAGACTCACACATCATGTGTGCTCAGAGACTCACACCTCACACGTGCACAGCCTCACACTTCACACATGAGCACAGACACATTGAATGCACACACAGCCTCACGTCTCACGTGCACACACACGCAGACTGACACAGGTGCGCGTGCACACACACAGCCCCACTGACACCCCCCCCTCAGAGCCCCACCCCACCAGCCTTCCCAGTAACTCCCCTGCCCAAGTGGCCGGGGCTTCCCACGTCAGGCACGAGGGCCTGGCACCATCTGGGGAAGCGCCTTCCAGCACAATCCCTGCCTCTTGCTCCGAGGTGTCCAAACTGCTCTAGCGAGAACAGGCCGGGCCCAGGGCAGGGCTCCCGCCTTCTGAGCTGTGGTCCGGTCTGGCCAAGTCCCACTCTTTTGGCCCATCTCCTCTGAGTCCTCGCTGGCACCCCAGCCCCCATCCACACAAGTTCAGAGCTGGCGACCTGTGGAGCCAGACAGGGCTAATGGGGCACTGGGTGGGCTTCAGAGCCGGGACGTGGAACCAGGGCCCCAGCAGGGGTGGGACGGGAAGGTGAGTGCCTCCGGGCAGCAAGCCCTCAGGCAGACCAGGTGTGCTGGGGTCTACGCAGGTGCAGATACCCGGGACAGGGGCGGAGGGGGGCCTGGAGGGAGGCAGGGGAGACCACCCCCCAGGACAAACGACCACCTAGGACCAAGGTCCAGCCAAACAGCAGCTTTATTAGTGATGCTGGATTCTTTACACACCGTACAGTGTGTGCCCCGGACTCCGCAGGGAGCGCCTCGGGGCGCCAGGACAATACCGTGTAGCATTTACACTGGAATGATAGAAAGAAAGCTTTGGTGTGTACAGGTTCTCAGGATTAAATAACAGGTTAAATAACACTGCGAGACAATACTTCACACAACACCAGCTGTCAACGTGACTGGGGTTCTTGGCCGAGGGGTAACTTCTAAGCGATCAAACACTGGGGGCAGCTCCAGGCCCCAGCGGCAGGAGGGGGGCGTCTAGGGCTGCGGCTCCACCTGGCCCTGCCGTTTCGCCTTCATCTGCAGGTACCGCCCTTTGCCCTCCTCGAAGCGCTTCTTCTCGTCCTCAGTCTCAGGCTGTGAACCAGAGAAACAGGCAGGTTAGAGATCCCGATAGAGCCTGTGACGGCAGCGGCCAGGACCCTCCCTGCAGGGGCGCCGGCATCCGAGGCGCCCTGCCTCACCTGCCACCGTGGGCCTGCCTCTGAGCCCAGTGCCTCTTTGGCAGTGAACTTCAGCTGAAAATGCACTTGATGGTGAAACGTGGGAGGGAGGCCTAAAGCAGAGCTGGGCGAGAGGAAGGAGACGGAGACCCGCGTTTACTCCCCTCTGGGGCATGTCAGAGGCTCTCGGTCTCTGCCCCAAAGCGAAGTAAGGACAAACACTGCGCTGGCAGTGTGACCTTGAGGAAGCCACTTTATTGTGCCAGGACCGAGCGGCGGCTTTGTGGGCAGCGAGCCTGGACAGCACAGATGCCTAGGAAGTGGTACCTGGAGTTGTCCCCACTGCTTCTCTGCCGCTTCCTTCTTCCGAGAAACTTAAGAAGCCAGGTCCCCAAGAGACCAGCAGGGCTTGGCCAACGGCCAGGTTCTGCCTGGGACAGTCCCGATTTGTGCCTGCTGACCTGGCGTGATGGTGAACGGTGTCCCCTTTCATTCTTTTTTTTTTTTTGTCTTTTTGCCTTTTCTAGGGCCACTTCCTGCGGCATATGGAGGTTCCCAGGCTAGGGGTCGAATCGGAGCTGCAGCCGCCGGCCTACGCCAGAGCCACAGCAGCGCGGGATCCGAGCTGCGTCTGCAACCTACACCACAGCTCACGGCAACGCTGGATCGTTAACCCACTGAGCAAGGGCAGGGACTGAACCTACAACCTCATGGTTCCTAGTCGGATTCGTTAACCACTGTGCCACGACGGGAACTCCCCCTTTCACTCTTGAGAGGGGCCTGGCCTGGCTGCCAAGTGGGGTGGCCCCCAGGCAGAGGTCACTGCAGCAGCATCAGGTGGTCACTCCCCAAAACCCCATGTGTCCCACAGCCAAGCTCTCCCTCACGGCCCAGGGCCAGGGAACAGGCTTACAGAGCTGTGCTAATTCCTCTGGGATGATGCTTCTTTGTGATACTTCGAGAGTGTCTGAAAGCCGGAGAAGCAACTCTTCATCCACAATGACGCCAACGCCCCAGCAGCTACTTTTAGGCCCAAGTGTTTTATAGACAAATGGTATATTGGCAAGAGAGAGAGCCACCAGCCAGAGGACGGAATGTCAGGTTCTACCAAATACCTCCTCCCTCGCAGAATTGTTCTCTAAATGTCACCAGGTATAAACGGTCAAAACTTTGCGGCTTGGAGCCAACAGAACATTTGAGTATTTAAAGAACTGGGATGGTGCTCCTTAGAGCCGTTGTGGTTCCCATTTGGGAAGTCTTGGGGGGCACGCGTGAAGAGAGTGGTTCTTCCGAAACACCTTGTCAAAGGCCTGCTCTGGTTTCATCTCTGGCTGACATTTTGAAAAAATGGAATGTGAGCCTCTGCCATTCGCCCCGAAACAGGTCTACCTTAGTTTCAGTAGGCAGTTCTAAGGGGCAGGGCCCTGAGTCCAATAGCCATTATGGCTGGAGGCATCCCATGACGACAAGGCCACACCCCGGCCGGCCCTGCGGAAGGCTTCTATGTGCGCCTGGGCAGAAAGTGCTAGATCGGTGCTTCTCCAACGTCCATGCAGCAGGAATCACTCAAGATCATGGAAATGCAGATTCTGACCCAGTGGGTCTGGGGGCTGGGACCCGGGACCCATTTCTAACAAGCATCCTGGTGACGTGATGCTGAGCCCACCCGCCCGTGGAACACTCTGAGTAGAGGACTCCGCCCCTTCTCCACCTCCGTCCCTGTTCCAAATGCGGGACAGCCAAAGTGGCCAAGAATGAAGGGTCAAGGCCACCAGGCTAGGACGGGGGCGGGGGGGGGGGCTCTTTCCTCCCCTGCTCTATGCAGAACTTGCTCTGCATGGCTGAGGAGGCCTTGGACTCCCATCCCTCTGCGGCCGAAGGCATGGCCGTTCCTTGTAGGAAGGTGGGGCTGGAACCAGGCTTCCTGCCTGCCTCGCAGAGGACCCCCGCCATGGGCAGTGTGTATGGGGTCCCGGAGCTGGGAACCTGGTGGGCTGGCTGAGAGGGGACTGGAGGAGGGCAGGGGTGGGGGCCGGACCACATTCCAAGGTCTCTCCCAGCTCTGAAAATCCAGCCCCTCTTTGCTTGGGGATCTGAGTTTTTTGCGTTTGTTTGTTTACTTTGGTTTTTTCTAGGGCCACACTAGTGGCACATGGAGGTTCCCAGGCTAGGGGTCTAATTGGAACTGTAGCCACCGGCCTACGCCACAGTCACAGCAACTCGGGATCCAAGCCGTGTCTGTGACCTACACCACAGCTCATGGCAACACCAGATCCTTAACCCACGGATGGAGGCCAGGGATCGAATCCACAAACTCACGGTTCCTAGTCGGATTCGTTAACCACTGAGCCACGACGGGAACTCATGTTTTTTGTGTTTTAAGGCGACGCGTGCAGCATATGTAAGTCCCCAGGCTAGGGGTCGAATCAGAGCTGCAGCTGCCGGCCTATGCCACAGCTACAGCCACACGGGATTTGAGCTGCATCTGTGACCTATACCACAGCTCACGGCAATGCCGGATCCTTGACCCACTGAATAAAGCCAGGGATCAAACCCATATCTTCATGCATACTGGTCGGGTTCATTTCTGCTGAGCCACAACAGGAACTCCCTCTGTTTGGGGTTCTAGAGCAGGCCCTCCTTCTAGCTGGTGGAGTTTCCATCTTGGGGGATGGGCAGAAGAAAGAAGGCAAGACTCTGAGGAAGAAAAGATTTCTCAAAAGCAAGAAGGTGTGAGCCCGGCCTGGGCAAAGCAGCAGGACCGAGCGGGGACAGCCACCAGGCCCCACAGAGCCCACTGGAGCCATGTCCTGCCTCACACGGGGGGCCTGCCTGTTGCTCCAGCCCAGTGGGGTTCTTGGAAACCAGCAGATGTGGGTCTGGGTGAGGAACTGAGTCCCCAAAGGGAGGGTGACAAATGGCCCCATGGAGCTTCTGGCTCTCATCCTCGATGTCAGGCAGGAAGGGCCCATGTGGGGCCAGGGCCTTGGCGCGGGGGGGGGGGGAGAAATAGCTGTTACTGGGGCTGGAGAAGGGCTGCTGAGCTCAGGAGACACCCAGGGAGCAGTCCCACCCTCTGCGGCCACCTCTGCCGGGCCATCAGGCCACAGATCCCCTGGGGTGGCCACACCACCTACTGGGTTCTTCCCTCAAGGGTGCATCTGCACTGACACCACTGCTGCAAACCGTGGGCTCTGTGGCCTCCTGCCTCCTGGGGCCACTGTCACCCCAAGTCCAAAAGGGAGATGAAGCCTCCTTGATGGCCTGTGGCCACGCAGATCTGGACACACGCATACCCATCAGCTTCCAGTAAAGGATGCGCACAGATCAAGGTCCTGAAAATCTTGGCGTAAAATAAACTTGTGGAACGGTCTTTAATCTGGGCCCTCCCACACCGATGTGGCAGGGCACCCCTTTTCCTAAGGAACCCCACTCCCTGTCAGGGCCAGCTGGATGGGAAGCGCTGCCCACGCTTTCCTGCAGTTGGCTCGCGGCGTGTGCCCATGAAGCTGGCTGCCGCCCCGGGAGAGGCCTGGGCGGACACTGGCCAAGATTTGCCCGGCCAGGGCCCAGGCTGGCTACCTCGGGGCTGCCAGCACCTAGCACACCCTTCTGGGAGTGGCCTCTTTGTTCTGTCCTGAAGCCAGCCCAGGGCCTCCCTCCAGGGGGCCAGCCTGGCTTGACTCTGGCTTCACCACTGATCACTGTGAGGCCTCGCAGACTCAGCTACATTCCTCTTCTGTTAAGACGGCCAGTTTCTATCCCGCGGTGTTGCTGCGAGGACCAAAGTCCTCCTAGCTGTCCCCGCTGCAGACCAGTCACTAAGAGCCAACATGAGGACAAGAAGCCAGGCTCATGTGTGACCCCAGTTACGCGGCACGCCCAGGACAGGCAACCTTGCGTGTAAATGCAACGCCACCAAGGATCTGGGTGTCCTGGGCCCGGGGTTAGAAGAGGCCCAGATAGGCATCCCGGTTGCCTCTGTTCGGTCTGGGACAGAGATGCAGGTAAGTGGGGGCTGGGGCGGGGGAGGGGTGATGGCTGGGAGGGGGCGGGGGGGGGGTGCCGCCTGGGCAGCATGTAATTACAGCTCAAGGCCACCAGGGAGGCGTACATGCCTTCCTAGTTCACAGAAAGTCAAAGCCAAAGCATGGTAGTGCCCCCGCCCAGGGGCAGCGGGGCGGAGGAAATGCTCATTGAATTAAGCCGGGCAAGTCTCCAGCTGCAGGCCCAGGCCCGGGTTTGTGCCCTCCGCACCAAGCATGCAGAGCCCCCCTGCCCTGTGCAAGGTGCAAGGACCCTGCCCTGGGGAGCCAACGGGCCAGCTGACAACACACAGGAAAACAGGCAGAGGACGCTGCACTAGGAAGGCGACCAGGGCAGGGACCGAAGACAAAGCAAAGCAGAGGGAGGTGGCCTGAGGACCAGGCGCTGGGGGGCGAGCCGGGAAAGGTGCTGACCCACAGTGAGGGCTGCAGGCCGCCTTCCCGTCTGGGGAGGGGCTTCTTGGACAGGAGTGGAGGGTGGTCCTCGGCAGCGGCTCCTTTCCGCCCTGGGCTTCACTTTCCCATCTGTGGACCTGGGATGAGGGCGCCGGGAGAGCGCCCACGCCGTCCCCAGAGGAGACCCACAGGGGCTGGCAGGTGACCTGCTGCTGGGGTGGGAGTGAACCCTTGGTGGTGCCGCATTTATAAGCATGAGCGTGACTCCGGGGCCACTGGTTTTGCGGCCAGGTCTCTCTTTCTCTCTCCTTTTCTTTTTTTTTTTTTTTGCTTTTTAGGGCCACACCCACGGCATATGGAGGTTCCCAGGCTAGGGGTCCAATCAGAGCTGCAGCTGCTGGCCTACGACGCAGCCACAGCAACACAGGATCCAAGACATGTCTGCGACCTACACCACAGCTCACGGCAACACCAGATCCTTCACTCACTGAGCAACGCCAGGGATCGAACCCACCTCCTCATGGATGCTAGTCAGGTTCATTAACCACTGAGCCATGATGGGAACTCCTGCAGCAGGGTCTCTGCAGGGCAAGGGCCACCCAGGGTCTGCTGCCCAGAGCCTGCTGCCCAGAGCCCAGTCCATGACAAATAAACCAATGACAAAGGACAAAGAGCCCTTGTCTCTCAGAGACACACACTGAACTACTTGGAGGTGGTGATGTGATGGCTGAGATTTGCCTCCTGGGCCCAGGAAGGGGCTGCGGGGGGCGGCAGCGCGGCAGATAAGCAAGACCAGTCCCGTGTTGGTAACTACTAAGGAGCCTTTCGCCTCTTCACCTTTTTGCTTATGTTTTAACTTTTCTATAACTAAGAAGTGAAACAAAGAAAAGCCAACTAGACCTGAGAGGGCAGCCGAGGCTTCAGGAAACTCAGCCCCGCCTCCCGTCTCCAGGCACAAAGGACAAAGCCACACGCACTCGAGGGCCATGACTAGGGGAGCTGCCCCTTACCCTGCACTCTATTCCTGAGTCCCCATGGTCACCTTCTCCCCCTGGCACCTGGCTCCAGGCAGGGATAATGCTCACAGCATCCTATTTAATCCACCTGAGAGCACGGGGCTGCTATGCACCCCGCACAGCCCTGCCCACAGGGAGTGCTGCACCCAGAACTGAGAGCCCGCGTGGCCTCAGACAGCTGGGCCCTCCCTCCTGCCAAGCCATCCCCCATGGCGGGGATCCTGGGTGCTGCAGGTGACCTTCTATGTGTTTCTTAATGACCTGGACCCAACCCCTCCTCCATCCTGACCCAATGGTGGGTGAGAACTGCCCGGGGGGCTGGGTACCACTTCCACAGGGACCAGCCACAAGATCATATCCCTCCAGGCAACCCAGGTAAGCTTTCTGCAGCGACAGAGCCAAGATCTGTCCTGTCCCTCAACCCACACAGGTGTGTACGTAGGGACCAGCAGCCTGGGACGGGGGCAGGGGAAGTTCTCCAGGCTCTAGCTTTTGGGGTGGCCTGCATCAAGTGACCCAGCACATGCGACTCAGTAACGACCCAGGAAGGACACAAAGTCATCACTGTTCCCCTTCCACCGCTGGGAAGTGGGGCAGAGAGAACAAGTGACTTGCCCAGGCGACAGCTAGTACAGGTCAGAGCCTTGACTTGAGCCTGGGCACCGCCCCTGACCAGGTCACCCCAAACGACTGCAGGTACTTAGCCGCCAATAGCCAAGAGGCCATCGCGTGTCCAGACCGCATGCACCAAAGGCTCTGGATGCTTCCCTCACTAGCTCAGTCAATGGGTGACCTGAGGGGGGCAGAGGCCGAGGTGCTAGTTCAAAACACAGACAATTCTGGTGCCTGCGCAGTGCAGGGAGAAGCCAGCGCCCAGCCCCGGGCCTCAGGGGCTGCTGTGCTGAATCTCTGATGTTTAATACTCTGCCACTCACTCATCAGCCAGGATCTGCTCTCAAGACCGATGCCATCCGGTGATGGGTGCCGTCGGATGATGGATGCCGTCTGGGGATGGGTGCGTGCGGCACGGCTAAGACATGTGCAAAGCCCTGGGAAGAAGGGGCGGCCGGGGGTTCATCTCGCTTCTGGTCTCTGGGGATGGCAGCCCGCGCTGCAGGTTCTGGGCTCTGTGGGCCTGGCCTGGCCCAGGAGCAGTGTGCTGCCACCCCACACGCTGGCGGCCCTCCTCACTGCTTGCCCTGGAAGGTGCCCAGCCAGGGCACAGGGTTAGGAAGACAGTGAGGGCCCCTGGCTGCCACCACAGCATCTCTGCTCTCTTCGAGGGAGGGTCCCTGCCCTGCTGGCTGGTGGACACTCCGCCTCCCTGGGGCCGCCAGCTCTGATAAACAGCTCTCCCGGCCAAGTGACTAAGCGGGGCCACCACTTCCCTGCTGGGCACGGAGCTGACAGAGCGAGACAGATGGCTCCCTGCACGCGGCCCCCACCCACGGCCCAGCTGCCGCCTCCTTGCAGCCCGTCTTCCTCCATCCGGCAAAGTAAATAAATACATAAGTTGTTGGCTGTTGCTGTTTTTAATGGAGGGCTGGGGGTGATGGGGTGGGGGACAGAGCTCCGCCACGCAAAGTCACATTTCTCTCTCCAGTGCCTGAAGCTGCTGGCAGGGAGGAGGGGGGCCAGGACCCCAGCGAGCAGCCCCTGACAGCACATCCCCAGTCTGGGGGGCACCCTGTGCTTATAAAAAGGAGGTGACTGCCAAGGGGCCCGCTGCCAGCTTGGGCCATGACGACCCATCTACCAGGAGACACTTGCCTGGTGGCAGGGACGGTGGAGGGGTGTCCGCGAACACAGGGTCACGGGGACCTGGCTGTGTGGCCTCAAGGATGGTGCCCACCTGGGGCCAGGTTCACCCACCTATGAAATGGGGACTCAGAAAGGTGATGTTGCAAAGTGCCAGCTCGGGCGGGCTCTCAAAGCACGGCAGTTGCGTGTGTGCGTGTGCACATGTGTGCACACTCGCATTTTGGACTGCTCCTGTCATCACGAACAGCCTCAGAGCCCGAGTGTGTGCTCCCGGCTGCCGACCCATCGCCACCACCCCAGGGGAGAGCAGGCGGCCCTGGAGGCCATCGCAAGGCAGCCAGGCCTTTGGAACGCCACACTCAGCCCTGGGGACCCAGGGCCTCGCCCCTCTGGCTCCTACCCGCTGGCTGAGGGCCTCCTGCAGCGCCGTCCCAGGCTGGCTCCCACTGGAAGGGAAGCCTGTGGCTTTCGGAGCCTAACTGCAAACCAAATGTTTTCCACTTCGCATTTTCTGGGCTTCAAGAAGGCACATTTGGAAGCTGGCGGTGGGGTGGGAGGGGCATCTAAGTTCCACCATCAGGCAAATCAGGAGCTGGTCCTTTTTTGTAATTAACAAAGGTCTGAGGCGAAGAGGGTTTCCAGTGGTGACACAACAACTTCCCGTGCCCTGAGGGACGTAGACCTGCTTAATTAGGAAGCTGCACAGCACAGCCTCGCTGGCCTTTGGAAGGGGAGACAGGCTGGATCGTCGGACAGTCACACGGGCAATTAAAACATCTTCTGATTACACGGGCCACTCAGCACGGTGTAGCGAGGGGCTCTGAGTGGGTGCGGCTTCGTGCGCAGACCCCGGCCCAGCAGGGCTGGGCAGGGCAGCCAGGAAGCTGCCCTCTGTGGCTGGGTTCCAGCACCTGCAGGCCTGGGCTGTGCAGCTCCTGGGCCTGCCTGCCCCGTGTGCCACCGTGGAGCCTCCGGAGTCGCAAACCCCCTCCCAGGGGCTCCCCTCACCCGGCAGCACCAGCTGAGTCCACAGACTAAGTGCCCTTGTGCACGGTGGTGAAAACCCCCCGCGTGAGGGCCAATAGGAGGCTGCGGAAGAGGCAGGGAGCTCAGGTGCTGCCTGGGAAAAGGGGGTGCCCGTGCCCCCGAGGACAGGACTCAGGGCCTGGGCCTCTCTGGCAGGCCTCCCAGTGGCTCCCCCTCAGGCCCCGCTCAAGCACTGGCTCTTGCACCCAGAGTGTTGACTGAGCTGTCCCTGCCAGACCACAGCTGCAAGGACTCCGACTGCCTTTGGCCGAGTCCTTCCCACGCAGGGCCTGGGCCAGCAGCGCGTCCTCACTGCAAGCCTTTGGCCCCGAGCGCACTCTCTCCGTGTCAGCATCTTTCCTGCCGTCCACCTGAGGCCAGCGCTATGCCTGGGACTCTGACTGCTGAATGAATGAATGAATGAGCAAACCAATGACGATCAAAGCAAGAACGTCTTAATCCCAAATCAACATAGTCTTTGGGTTAAAGATCCAGAACTGAAGGTTTTGCTGAATGGACAGTCAGGCATCACAGGTCCCCAACCAACTCCAGGAGGCTCCGCCCACCGAGGGCTCTTGTCTGCGTTGGTGACAAGGGCGTGGCCAGGTGTGTCCAGCACACCTGGGTTGGACATCCCCCGAGACGAGACACCTGTCCTGCTCGCAGGCCGGCACACCCTTCTCCGATTCTGTATGTGCGCAAGACCAGAGAGGCCCTCTGCTTCCTTCCCATCAGCATCGGCTTCCAGGGTCTGTTTCTTCCTTGCAGCTTTGAGCACGGTGTTCAGAAGTGTCCCTGGCCTTGTAGGGCCTTTACCAGGGGATGCCATTCCATCTCACTGAGGGTACAGGAGGCTGCTGAGACCAGAGGCTGTGGACACACCAGGTACAAGCTTACTCTGCTCAGAGATGCCCTCTGGGCAGATGGCCGTGGCCCTCATCCAGGCCCACCTCTCTCCCAGCTCCCTGCCCACCTTCCAAGGTGGCCACAGTCCCAGCTGGGACGCCCCTCTTCCCGTCGCATCCTCTGTCCACAGGCCTCTCCTGCCTCAGCCCTGTTCCCGGCACCACGCGGGGTCAGGCCTGGCAGTGCCCCTAGAGCCGGCCCCGGGTTTACAGACATCAAGGCAGTGGGGAGACATGGCAACAAGAAGCTGCTATTCCCTATGTGGACCCTGCAGTGTTTTCATGAGAAAAGGTGTGTCTTTGGCGCCTCGGGTCCTCTGGAGAGCTGGCTGTTGCGTGAACTGTTTTCCAAAGCTCTGCGGATCCCGCAAAGAGGACCCGTCCTCTGTGCCCGGCCTTCTGTGTGAACCAGGAGGCTGAGACCCCAGGCTGCAGGCTTGCTCGGGGCTTTGGGTTTTCTGGGAGCCGAGCAAACCGGCTTAGGAAAGACCGCTGGCTGCCCCACTCGAGTGGCTCGGCCTCGCCGGGGAACACGCTCCTTTTCCCAAACGATCCATGAGGCTGTGCACACAGGCGCTCTCTCAAAACCCGCATCAACTAAGCGTGTGGTCCGGTTCCAGGCTCCTCCCCTGTCCAGGGCAGCACGGCCTCTCCCCCACTGTCCTCACACCCACGCCCGCACCTCTTGTCCTCAGGCGCGTCTCCCGGGGCTTAGGGGCTGCAGCACCCATGTCCGAACCAGAGGACGGAGGCAGGCCTTGAGCCCAGGACGGGCTCGCTCCAGGCTTCAGCAGAATCCATCTGGTTCTCTCGTTTCTGGACACTGCAAAGGCTCCCCCCGGGGAGGTGCAGGGGCCAATCTGAGCCCGCCCCAGGGAGCAGGCTTGGTGGGTCCCCCATGACCCTCTGCACAGGCCTCCTCTCCAGCTCCATCGGGCCTGTCCCCCTCGCCCAAGGTCAGAGGGCACAGCCACAGCGAGGCCTGTGGAGGGAGGCCCGCATTTGCCTCTTCTAATAATCGGCCTGAAGTGCGGGCAGCTGCTGGACTCTTGTGCGGCAGGCCCTCCCCAGCATAAAATATTCATCAGGAAGAAATCCAAAGAGCCATGCTGCCTTCCATGTCAGCCGGGCCCTGGGGACGGGAGCTAAAAATAGACAGGAGGATGAGGAAGCGCTGACAGTGGGGGTGGGGCGGGCTGGGCCCCCACGCGGGCACACGTGGCTGAGAGGCAGACGACGCGGTGTCGGTGGTTCCCAAGTGAGCACCCGGAGGGCCGGCTGGAGTCTGCCCACCCTCCCCGCCAACAGCTATTTTTATCCGCATCGCTGGCCCCAGGATCAGAGGCCATCCTTAATTCGCAAGAAGAGCCTGGATGGACCTGAGGCTGGCCAGCAGGAAGACGTGGCCGTCGCCAACTGCCGGCCCCTCAAACCTGGGGAAGGGTCACCACCCCCTTCCCCGCATCCGAGCAGGTGACCTTCCCCATCAGCCCCTGCAGCCTCTGCCCCAGCACCACCTCCTACATGGACGCCCCCAGCCCAGGTCTCTAGGTTTCTGCAGAGGGCACATGGGCAGCCTCCTGGTACACAGAAGCCCAGCCCCAGGAGTGCTTCCCAGCTCTCCATGGGAGACTGGACCCCGGAGGCCCCCCTCCCTGAGCCTATAGGCTGCTGAGCCTCCGCAGCTGCCTGAGCTCTGGGGCGTGCAGGGTGGAGGGGCCGTTGCGGTGCCTTCACTCAAGCCCCGAGCAGCTCCTGGGCAGGCGCCCTGCAACCACTACGGCCAGACTGAAGACCTTGTCAGAACCCTCTGTCGATCGGCATTTACTCTGTACGAGCCGCTTCGTTTCTCTTCTCAGCTGTGCCCGCAGCACACTAAAGTTCCAGGCCAGGGAATGAACCCGCACCACAGCAGTGACAACACAAGATCCTTAACCGATACACCACTGAGACGGTACCTTGGTCTTGTGAGCACCTGGAGGTCCTGCAGGCCCCTCCTGCAGCCGGTGGTAGAGGAAAGGCTGAGTCCTGGGCCGGGCCTGCCTTCTAGCAGCTGGGCAGCCTCAGGGTGTAACTGCCCGGCCTCTCCCGGCCCAAGCACCGGCTCCAGCTCGGCCCTCTGTTCCGGTTCCTTTCACTCTCTCCTGCCAACTGCAGGCCCGTTTCCAGGCAATGGGAAAGAGTGATGTGGGTTGGGGTGGGGGTGGGGTAAGGCTTTATCCAGGGAGGTGAGGAAGGGCCATCCAAGGAGCAAAGATCTGAGAGACGGTGGAAGGTGCTGGCTTCGAGACAATCTGAGGGAAGGTGTCCAGGCAGAGGAACAGCATGTGCAAAGGCCCTGAGGCAGGACTGAGTTTGAGATTTGACGAACAGAAGTGGGCAGCTTGGCTGGACCATGTGTCTTGCTAGGGCACGAGGAGCCGCTGGCTGGTTCGAGGGAAAACAAACGTGATTCTGTTCTAACAACCTGTGCAGGTACAGCACAGAGCCCAAGTGAGGGTGGCAGGGCTGGGGGATGTTCAGCCTGGGGCTGAGCAGGAGGGAGGAGCCCACTACGGTCCCAGAGACAGGAGGGGGTGGGAGGGTGGCAGGGGTGGGAGTAAATGAAGGAGGCCCAACCCCCAGGGAGGGGGTGGTGCAGGGCGGGATCTGTCAGAGTCCCATGTTAATAGGACCACGAGGTGGCTCTCTGGACACTGCAGAGTCCCTCGTCGAGGGAGCACAGGCTTCCATGAGGCTCAGTGAGTCGTGCCAAAGCCAGGGAGAGGCCAGTGAGATAAAGATGAGAGCGTCCTTGGATCTGGCCACCCTGGAGGCTGGAGGCCTGGGAGGGTCGGGGTGGGGAGGAGAGAGGTCAAGGATTCGCCTCTGTGCGGCGGGAACTCAGCATTCAGGACAGAGATGCTGGGGGCAGACACCCTGACAGGTGTCCCCTAGGGGCCCTGTGGCAATATGGAGTGAGAGGGGACAAGGGTCTGGGAGATGGTGAGGACAAGCCTGTGCTGAGAGGGGCAGGTGAGGTTCGGAGAAGGGGTCCAAGACCTAGAGACACATGGTTACCAAGATCAAGGCCGGAGAGGGAAAGGCCTGTCAGCAGGGGTCGGGGGAGGCCTGTGTCAGCAGGGAGGTGGAAGCCATCCTGCTGGGGTGGCGGGTGGGCGGGGCGAGGAGGGCGCGTGGCTGAGCAGCCGGGTCCTCGTGCTCAGCACAGCAGGCCCCAGGGAGGCTCTGTCGGCGGCGGGGGGGGGGGGGGGGGCATGTGGAGGTCCACCTGGGGGCTGGCGGGGGGCAGATGGGGGGCCAAGGCCCAGCCAGGGAGGCGCCCAGGGCAGACGCAAGGCAGGGGATGCGAGGCTGAGACACAGGGAGGGAGAGGCTGAGGCTAATGAACAACCCCACTTCCCCCGCCCCCAGGCCAGCCTTGGGCAACGGGCAGCTGGACCAGGGTGGTGCGTGGGGAGGCGACAGTGCAGCACCTGCCTGAGGACAGTGCCCACCTGTCCTGGCTCTCTTCCTTCCTTCAAGGCCAGGTTCACCAACCTCCTCTGTGCACACTACCACCCCCCCCAATGTCCTGAGGTGGATCCCAACCTGCCGTCTGATTCACCAGAGCACTGGGGCGGGCCCGGCACCAGCCAAGGGCCAGTGGAAGGAGGCCAGGGAGGAAGGGGGGGCCCTGTGGGCAGCTGAGCCGCCTCTGGCCACGTCGGGGCCTGGCCACCAGAGGTCGGCTCCTCCACTAAGCCTTGGCGCTGCCCCCACGGGCCTCACAGGCTCCAGAAAGGGGGGCAGGATGGGGAGTGAGTGGCTCCGAGGAGGTGCCTCAGCTGCTTCCGAGAAGCCGCTCGCCACAGGCAGGCCAGGCCAGGCCAGGCCAGGCGGCCACCCCTGGCCACAGGTGGAAGCCCGTGAGGACGCCCCTAAACACACACATTTACTCTTCAGAGGTTCTAGCACCTGCTCTCCTCCAACGGGCAGGATCTGCGTGGGGAGCAGATGCTGTGTGGGTGGCAGGGCCCTGCGAGGCGCTTCTGGAAATGGGGTTCAGGCTTTCACAAAAGCACCAGACCCGGTCCCCGCTGCCCCCCACTGCTGCCCCCAACCACTGCCCTGGGAGAGAGGCCTCTAGTGACAGACCAGGGTCTGGCTCAAGGCAAACTGGGTGCGGCCTAAACAGGGGCCTTCTCCACGCCCAGGCTCCCCGTCTTCCACAAGTGCCTCAGCCTTGCTGGTCTGAGGGGGGCCTCGCCGGGGAAGCCGGGCCCCCAGGACTGGGCTGGGGTTGGCTGCGAGAAGCAGGCTGGACCCAGAGCCCAGGGTGCGGGGACACGGGCCAGGCAAGGCGCTCAGCGGAGTGGCCCTGGTAAGGCGTTTGTGAGGCTCACGAGGCCGTCCTCAGCCTCGAGGGAACCTTGGAATCCGCTTGTTCATTGGTTCAGCACACACGGCCCAGCACCTCCCGGCAGCACCCCCGCGGCGCCCCGCCACCTGCCTTGCCCTCCACAGCCTCGGCCTCCCTGACTCCCAGGACCTCTCAACAAGGCCCCTGCCCCACTGGCCTTCCTGGGGGCTCCAGCCTACTCTGGTCCCCTCCCTGGGCACCATGTCACGCCTCTCCCCTGGCGCACACCGCCTGTCTCTCCTGCCTGCTGGGCTTCAGGCCTAGCACACAGTAGGATTCATGCATTTTCCAGAGCACACCCACTAAGCACCAAGACTGTTCCAGCCACAGTGACCATTAGGAGCACAAGCGTTCCAATGTCTATGAGCTCAGTCCAAGGACGGGGCAATCGGCCAATGATCGGCATCCCTAAGGTGGGGGAATGGTGCTTTAGAAAAAGGCAGAGCGGGGACCAGGCCAGACTGTGACGAGGACACGCTGGATGTAGGGTCTGAGGGATGACAGGGGGCCCACCTTGGGGTGAAGCTTCAGCCCTGCAGGCAGCAGGGGGCTCCAGGCAGGGCAGGGAGCAGGCTGCACTGGGTGGAGCTGAGCCAGGGTGGAGCACACGGTCGGGACCCTCAAGGCACGAGCCTCGGAAACTTAGACGTTTCAGCAGGGAGGTGACAAGATCTGAACAGCTGAGATCACTCTGTGCCGTGAAGGATGAGGCATGTGCATGAGTGTGTGTGGGGGGGAGGGAAGGGCCGGGGGGAGGTGCCCTCAGGGACCCCAACAAGGAGAGGGGCGGTGCCCCAGAACAGCGCAGGGGTGGTGAGAGGGGAAGAGAGCCCTGAAAGTCTCCTGGGATTGCGGCCTCGAGCACTGGGGCCTGCGGGCGCCAAGAGCTGAGGTGGGGGCTGGGGACAAGTCATTGTTCAGTGAATTCAACCTGTTTCGCCAACTAAGGAAATGCTAGTGAGTCCCTGCCCCCCTTGGGTGAGGAGCCCAGGCCGGTGGAACCTTCCGGAGGTGGAGACCCTCTAGGGTCTGGGCCTGCACCAGAGCCCCCAAGCCCTGCTTGCAGTGGCAGCCGCCCACCACCTCTCTCTGCACACCCAGGGCAGAGCCTAGCGGGGGCCGGGGCAGGGAAGAGCCAGCTCTGGGAGGGTCCGCACCCCCACTGGAGCATCTGCCCACGGCATCAGGACCCCTGGGCAGCATGCTTCTCCCCAGGCGAGGAGCGCGTAAGGAGAGCTCTCACCCTGTCCGCGCAGCCCTGCCTCCGCTGTCCACAGGCACAGGCACCGTGGCCCGGGGAAGGGGCCCAGCCCTGCAGGGGACAGCGGCCACGCCCAAGGACACACAGGCCGGAGGGGGCCACTCACCAGGAGCTGGGGCACAGGCAGAGACTTGCCCTCCTGGTTCAGGGACACATAGGTGAAGAAGGCACTGGCGGCCCGGTAGCGCTTCTGGGAGTTGTCCACCACGGGGTCAGCGTCCACCAAGACCTCGATCTCCATGGACTTGTTGCTCGTGAAGGTCATGCGGCCGGAGATGGTGATGACACAGCCTGCGGGGCACAGACGGCGCGTCAGGGCGGCTGGGCCAGGGAGGCGCGGAAAGCCGCCGGGCCAAGGACGCCCAGTGACACCTGGTTAGACAGCACGGGCCATTCTGCTCCCTGCCAGGACGTTAAAACGCCAAGACACTGGGGCCCCCGAGTGTCCACCTTTCTAGTGGGCGGGTGTTTCCTCCATTTATGGAGATATTTAGAGCTGAACAGTGGCCGAACAGTGGCTGTCACCAGGTCCCACCCACCCTCCCAGGCTCCACTCTCTCCTCCCTGGGGGTGTCTGCTGGGCAGTGGCCTCTGGTCTCTTGGGGGCAGCCCCCGACCTGCTGTCAGGTCCCCCGGCTGGTTAGAGACAACCTGCACATCCAGGCTTCGGCCGTACTTGTGGCTGCCCATCATATCGCTCTGAGCACCAAGGAACCTTCTTTAACCTTCCCTGGCCCCTCCCCAGCTCCTGATGCTGGTCCAATGGCACGGTCAGGCCAAACTGCCCCAGTGCTCCAGTCTCCTGGAGCCACGTCCTCCTGCCCTTCTGTCCCCGTGGGACTGCATCTGTCTTGTCAGGCTCTCCCTCTCCCCGACTGTCCTGTCCACGGGACAGGCCACTGTCCTCTGAGCTGCGGGTGTCCGCCCTCCTAGGACACACACAACGCCGTGTCCGTGGCCAGAGTCCCCTCCCCACACTAGCAGTCTCCCTTGTAGAGTCGCCCGTCGCCGCGACACTGTCCCAGGTGGCCCTCCCTCCCTCATCCCCAACACAACCTGCCCCCCCGCCCCCGGGGTCCTGACTGTCTACCCTAGAGCGTCTCCCGGTCAAGGGCGCCCCCATACCTCTGGTCTTGGCTGTCCCTTCCCTTGGCTTTATCTCACGGGGCCCAGTGTGTCTCTCTCTCTCTCTCTCTCTCTTTTTTTTTTTTTGGTCTTTTTGCCATTTCTTGGGCTGCTCCCGCGGCATATGGAGGTTCCCAGGCTAGGGGTTGAATCGGACCTGTAGCCGCTGGCCTACACCAGAGCCACAGCAATGTGGGATCTGAGCCGCATCTGCAAACTACACCACAGCTCATGGCTACATCAGATCCTTAACCCACTGAGCAAGGCCAGGGATCAAACCCACAACCTCATGGTTCCTAGTCGGATTCGATAACCACTGAGCCACGACGGGAACTCCCCAGTGCCTCTCTTATAAAGGGACACAAGTTGTCTCATGGGGTAACTACGGGGCCAGCGTGAAATGAGCCCAGTGCCAAGCCGGCGGGCAGTACCGAATATAGTTGTCACTGTCACTGATGCTGCGGCTCTGAACCATGAGGCAGTGCTGACCCTGGGGGCTTTCCCCTGGCGTGTGATCAGGACCCCAGCTCCGCCCAGCACAGCCTCGTTCTCGGCTGGGCTCAAGGACTCTTCTGCCCAAGGGGGACACAGGACGCTGGGACCTGCTCCCCTGGAGCCAGCGCCAGCTGCAGGGACCTTGTAATATCCTGGGAACCCCAATGTCCCAGCTCCACAGAGACACCCCCCCCAAAGCATGGCTGCGGACCCAGGGAGACAGACAAGTCGGGGCAGCACAGGTGTTAGGGGTGAGCAGGTGGGCAGGCTGGAAGCAGAACGGTTACTCCTGTTACAAGGCACCAGGACGCGACACTCCGCGTTCACGCCATACTTACAGGGAGCTCTCCGTGTTGGGCATGGCCACATCTGGGGGACGAAGGCCACAGAGTCAGCGACGTGCAAAGCGCCTGGGCCCACTGTGGGAACAGTCCTCACGGGGCCCCAAGGGCCATTTCCAGGGGAGCAGGGAGGGGACGCCTGAAGGTCTCCTGGCATCCCTGTCTGTCTGCCTCGGGCCACCCCCAGTGCCAGCCGGCACCCTCTCTCTGTGGCCTGCTGCTCCCACGGGAACTACATTCCCTCAGGGCCACACAGGCTCCCCACTGGTCCAGGGGTGATGGGGCCCCTGCTCTCAGGGGGTCCCCAGGCTGGGAGAGACAGACGTCAGTGAAGAGACAGGTGGGCAAATGCGCTGGGGTTGGGGGCCCTGAAGGGGAGGGGCTGAGTTCTGGAAGGAGCGACGGGGGTGCCTGAGCTGCCGGGCAGGGGCTGGTTCGGGGGCCACCCAAGGTGAAAAGCAGGGACGAGCCCCTCCCTCAAGAGGCAGCTGGCAAAGCTCGTGTCCGCGGGGCAGTGACTGGGGGCAGTGAATTCAGGGCCTTTCAACACTGATGGTTTTTTCCCCGAGAACAAAGAGCACCGCATGGTTGCCTTGTCTCCCATGAGGCTCCCACCAGCCGCACGGCTGATCGTGCCTCATGTCGGGTAGAAATCCAAAGAAACTTCTACCCCCTAATGGTTCCAATCAGTGAAGCAGGCTGACGACGAGCACGAGACTCAGGATAACGCTGTCCTGGGGCCGCTCCTGAGACCAGACCCAGTGATTGCTTCCTACACGTCGGGGAATGTCAGTCCCAGCCCAAACACCAGCCTCGGCCCCCTTCAGAGGTGGCAACGGCATAATTCTAACGAGGCACAGGCTGTATTTACCGTTGGCTGGCCAGGCCCAGGGAGACGCCAAAGGCCAGAAGCCAGACTGAGCCACTGAGGGCTGGGACTCAAAGTGAGCCGGGCGAGGGCAGACCCCAGTGCCGCCCAGGCCCCTCCCGCCTGAGGGCCTCCCCGACCCTCGGCTTAGAAAGTGTGCCCCACATAACCCCAGGGTGTGCGGTCAGGCTGGGGGAGGGGTGCTCAGAGGCACCCCAGGGTCCCTCTTTGTCAGCACCCAGGTGCCAGGAAGGTTCACGCCAAATCCCTCCCACCTCTGAGGCCACCGGCCGCCGCCCTCAGGACCCGAGAACGTGGACTGGCCGGTCCACGGCGGGGGCGGGGCAGGGTTACAGCGAGGGGTCTCAGCTCTGTGGGACTGGACACTTCCACCCTACAGACCCCCTGGCTCCCAGTGCCCCGGAACCAGCCCCTGCCCAGCAGCTCGGGCACCCCCGTCACTCCTTCCAGAACTCAGCCCCTCCCCTTCAGGGCCCCCAACCCCAGCGCATTTGCCTACCTGTCTCTTCACTGACGTCCGTCTCTCCCGGCCTGGGGGCCCCCTGAGAGCAGGGGCCCCATCACCCCCAAACCAGTGGGGAGCCTGTGTGGCCCTGAGGGAATGTGGTTCCTTGTGGGTGGCAGAAGCCGCTGCAGACCCAGCTGGATGGGGGGCCCCCCTGCAGGTGCTGGGCCTCAATCAGCGACATGGCCCCTCTGAGCCCTCCCCAGGCTCAGGGCAGCCCAGCTCCTGTGTGCGGAGCTGGCCTCAACCTGGGGGCCCGACTGAGTGGGGCGTGGCCCCAGCCCGAGTCTAGCTTGGTTCTTGTCTGCTTCAGAAAGTGCCAGAACAGGTGCCACCTGCCACGTGCTTAAGGGCGCCAGGCAGGGCCCTGGCTGAGGGTGCAGAGCGCTGAGACTGCCTGGGGACTTTTCTACCAGGCCACACGTCCAAACCCACATGGAGGATGGCCAATTACTTCAAAGAGTGGCTCAAAGGGAAAAATGGTATCGCCCATTGGCCCTGGGCACTGTGCGCCACCTCGACAGGGGCAGGGCGACAGGGCCACTCTGGGTCTAGGAATAGAGGGCCACCTTGTTCTCTTCCAAGCTTCTGAGGCAGGGACAGACAAAGCCCCGACACAGCCAGACGGTCCCCACGTGGGTCCCCATGTGTCTCCACGAGAGGCAGGCTCTCCAGGCCTGGAGTGGCCCCGGGGCCTGCAGGGTCCTCAGGCCACCGCATCTGGGTCCCACAGGCTCTGGAGTCCACGGGCCTGGCTGGAATGTGGCTCAGCCAACAGGCAGGAGGTGAGCCAGGAACCTGTTGTGCCTCGGTCTCCTCGAGGGCCCCAGGAGTGGCCTTCTCTTGGGGGGTCACTTCTGCCTATTACGTCACATGGACAGAAGCCCAGGCCAGTAGTTTCTGGTGGGTCTGTGCCCTCCTGTACCTGCCTCCAGGGAAAGGCACCTGAAACCCAAGGGGAGAGTGTGTCCCCAGAAGGCTCCATTGTGTCTTTGGGGGGTGGGATGAAAAGATCGGTTCAAGGAGGTCGTAAGAAGTGACATTTACAACAAGTCTCCCCTTCCCTGTCCTTCCCTGGCAGCGGGACCACCTCCACCAGGCAGGAAGCTGCTTCGCATGCTGTCCAAGTGGGTCAAGAGGTGACGGCATCAGCAAGGGAGTCTGGCTCTTTCATGGGGGAAGAGCACGGCCACCAGCGCAGCCCTTCCTCCCAGTCCCAGGACGTGAGCGGTGGTGCCAGGTCTGACACTGTCATCGTGGCTGCCCCGCTGCAACCCCAGGGCAAGAGCCGGTCCGAGAGGTGCGGTCTCAGCGGTGCTCATGGGGACCCCAGTTCTGGGGCAAACGCTCCATGAGAGGAGGAGGGGCTAAGCCAGGAAGCCCACTGCTTCCGTCCCTCATCCACAATCCCAAACCTCAGAGCGGCCCGCAGCCCTGGGGGACGGGGTAGGGGCACTTCCTCTCCTGCTGCCTCGAACCCCGAGAGTGGAGGAGCCCCTTGCTCTCTGGGGTTTTCTGCTGGCGTCCTGTCTGCAGGGCAGGTGTAAGACAGGGGTAGGGGAAGGCAGAGCGCAGAGGAACTTAACTCCTGGAGCAGGTGAACAAGAGCCCCCAGACCTGTGGACGTGGTACCTCACAGGCAAAGGCACTTCCTAGACGCATGAGATTTTGGGATCTTGAGGTGGGAGACCAGCCTGGACTGTCCAGGAGGGCCCGACGTCAGCATAAGGGGACAGGGAGGCAGGAGGGGAGAGCCAGGGGCTGGTGACAACAGCCTTGGGGGCAGAGAGCTGCTCTGCTGCTGGCTTAGGATGGAGGAAGAGGCCACCAGCCAAGGCATGCAGGTGCCCCTAGAACCCGGGAGAAACAGGAAACGGATGCTCTCCTAGAGCCACCAGAAAGAATGCAGCCCTGCTGACCAAGCAACTGCACTGTCCCTTTTCTTTTCTCTTCATTATAATGTAAATAGCCGTGTGTGGCTGGTGGGGAGGTACTGGGGGGCTCCTGCAGGCAAACTGACCCCAATCAGGGTGGAGAGCTGCTGCGGGCGAGAGACAAGTGTCTGCCTCCGACTGCTTCCAGCAGGAAAAGGGGCCCCTGGGCTGTGACCAACTCAAGGGACACGAACAGAGCTGTGCCTCCTGGGAGCTGGACACTCCTAACTGTGAATTTTACACACAACAGGGTGGGGGCAGCCACCCCTCTGGGGGTGCAGGGTGAGCATCAGAGATGGACCACGGGGCATGTGGTCAGCAAGGGTCAAAGCCCATCACTCGCCGAGGCTGAGGCGGGGTGGTTCAGGCCTGCTGGCGAGGAGGCACCAAGGCACGGCATTCAGAGTTCAGGCCCTGGAGCCCTCGGGCCGGCCTCCCTGCCAGGATCTGCCCTGGGGGTGGGGGCAGTTCCCAGATCAGACACATGGGGATAACAAGAGCTCCTGTCTTGCGGGGTAGAGCAAGCTGTCCGCCCCAAGTGAGGGGTGACGGGGGAAAGCACAAGCCTGGCACTTGAAACCGAGCAACGTTCGCAGGAAGTAAACAGGTGAGTGCCTGCGGGGAGCAGAGATGTGAGTCAGCTGAGTTCTGTTTTGAAGTCACGGTTGAGCCGCCTGGAGCAGTACAAGCCAGGGGCCTGGCAGCTGCCCCACCGACTCCCCCAGCACCTGGGGGTCTCTTCCAGGCCACACTCAGTAAGATGACAGGGATTGGGAAAGAGAACAAATCAATAAAACACCGCTCTCCCCACGCCTACGTCGCCAAGTGTCACAAACTTTGACACCAGGTCAGCATGGAAGCTCCGAAGCAAAGCTGTGTCAGTGAACGTCCTTAAGAAAGTGTAGAAACGGGGAAGAACCTTCCGTATTTCTTACGTGACCCACCCAGAACATCTTCCAGAAGTTTCCTCGCTTTCCACTCTGGTAGTCTGGGGAGGTCACTTCTCTACAAGAGAAGGTCAGCTTTGGTTTTCCTCCCCGAGGCCTCCGAAACCATGCCGTCGGAGGAAACCAGTTCTCCCTGTAACTGAGCAGTTTAACAGCTCGACTTTGAGAAATGCAGAAATGCAGCAAGTGGAAGGAAGTCTGGTCTTCGGGCTTCAGCAGCTCACCCTGGAAGACGCCGGCAGCCTCGTGAGAAGACAGGCGGCTGGGGTGCGGCTGGGGTCCACCAGGCCCTCCCCCAGGGCTGGCCCCTCCAGGCACAGGGTGCTCAGAACCCTGGAGGTCACAGCCCAGCAAGGTGGCTGGCCTCAGGCCGTTACTGTCTTCTGATGAGCGACAGGGTCTGGGCTGCTGGAAGCCCGCTCGATCCCGCCCCCTGGACAGAGCGCTCCTCTTCCCTCGACTGCCTGGCTTGAGTTTGACTCTGTGAGTCTCCGGCCCGCTGGGCCTGGTGGGGAAGAGAGACAAGCCCTGGTGGACTTTCGGTGCCCAGCGGAGGGGCTGGGCTGAACCTGGCGTGTCCCAGGCAGACAGTGAGGCTGTGATCAGAAGGACAGCTCGCGGGGGTTGAAGACTGTGAGGGGGGGGGGAGGGGCCAGGGTGTAACAGAGGCGGGCCCTCCATGGTCCCGGCATTCTAGAAGAGTCTGGCTTGTGACAGAGCGCTGTACCCACCCCCTGCAAATGGCCCTGCTGTGCTGTAAGTGTGGGCGCGGTCAGCCCAGCTTAGCACACACCCTTCGTGGCTGAAGTTCAAAGTCATCTTCTGACCTTCTGGGGCGCTGTTTTCTGCTGCAAAGCTGCAGGCGTGGCTTCCTGAGGGACACACACCTGAGTGACGGGGAGGCCACATTCGGGTGGCACCTAGCTGTCCGCACACAAAGGACATAGCCTCGCCAGCGGCTGAACTGAGACTGAGCAAAGCATTTCCTGCTTTAGATCTGAAGAAGCTGGTCAACCCAAAGACCTGCTTCCTCTCCATTCTAGCAGTTTCCATGTTTCCTTTTTTTTTTTTCTTTTTTTCTTCTTTTTTTTTGGCTTATGTCTTTTTAGGGCCACACCCGTGGCATATGGAGGTTTCCAGGCGAGGGGTCTAATCGGAGCTGTAGCTGCTGACCTACACCACAGCCACAGCAACACCAGATCCTTAACCCACTGAGTGAGGCCAGGGATCGACCCCGAAACCTTATGGTTCCTAGTCAGATGCATTTCCACTGCGCCACAACGGGAACTCCTATTTCCATGTTTCTGATGTAACATGCCGAAACGGGGACACCACATATGGTTATCAGAATAATGGTCCCCAAAGATGCCCGCGCCCTGATCTGGGGAGTCTGTGAACGTTTTACTTCAAGCAGCAAGAAGGACTTTGCAGATGGAACCAGGTTAAGGACTCGGAGATGGGAGGTGACCCCAGATTGTCCAGGCAGGTCCTGTGTCATCTCCAGGGAGGTCAGAGTAAGGGGAGGAGATGGGGTGATGGGAGTGGGGGCCGCAGGAGGGGCCCCAAGTCAAGAAACACAGGTGCCTCTGGGAGCGGAAAGGCACGAAATAGCTTCTCCCCAAAGCTTCCAGAAGGAACGCAACCTGAGGCCTCTTAGACACCTGGCCTCGGGAACCGGAGAGAATAATCTTTCTTATTTTAAGCCACTAGTTTGTAATAACTCGTCCCAGCAGCGACGGGAGACCCACACAGACGGCGTGTGTGGCTGGCAGGCCACGGTAACTTCTGGGCTTCTTCCCACTGTGTCACCCCTTCCAGGAGGACTGCTGATGGGTGAGTGGGGGAAGCGGGAGACCCACTGGGCTGTGTGTCGAAGAGATGGGACGTGGGCAGGGAGACAGTCAAGCATTTTCCCAATGAGACGGCATGGGCACTGCCCAGTCACCTGCCCAGTGGTGTCCAGGACCACCTGCTGGCACCTCTTCCACGAAAATAACATTACTTTACAAACAGTCCTTGTGCGCATTAAGTTTTCAGTCGATTTCAGAACAAGGGAATTCTAGGCCCCCTACAGAAGCGAGACCCTCCCCTGTGCTTCCTCGTCATCGCGAAACATTTGCTTCCCTGCTTCTTGTCCTGCCATTTGTCCCTCTGCAGGGCTCCCGGTCCCTCCGCAGGGCTCCCATGCCGGGAGCACAGGCCTCTCAACTTTGCTCTGGGAGGGGGCCTGTTCTCCAGAAGCAGCTCCCAGGGCTGCCACCCCCTGGCCGTGTGACTGCCCCTCTCTGAGCCAGGCCCTCCCTTCCGGACCCCAGCAGAGCCGCACCTTCTCTGGCGGCCTCGGACCTGAAGGGGGGAGGGGGGGCTCTCACCAGGGAGGGGCCCACACCCACGTGGGCAACAGGATGGGAAAAGGGCAGGTTGGGGCCCAGAGGAGATTTTATCCACCTAGGGTTTTTTTTGTTGTTCTTTTTTTGGGGAGGGGGCACACCTCCAGCCTGTGGATGTTCCCGGGCCATGGGCTGACTCACACCAAAGCAGTGGACCCGAGCCACAACAGTGACAATGCTGGATCCTTAACCTGCCAAGCTACCCGGGAGCTCCACCTACAGAAAGTGAGCTCAGGTCTACCAGAATCAAACTGTAAAAAAACGAAGTCTCTGCTGTGACTTGATGGTGGCCCCCACAAAAGATCAGTCCCCTAGGCACCTCAGAATGTGACCTTATTGGAACAGGCAGCTCTGCAGATGTCATTAAGGACCTCGATGAGAGCGCCTCCTGGACCCAGGGGGCCCTAGAGCCTCTGCAACCTTCCCTGCGAGTCCCAGAGAAGGGAAGAGAGAGGGGAGGGCCCCGTGAGGGAGATGGAGGATGGGTCTGTGGGCAGCCCTGGAAGTGGAGGCAGGAAGGACCCTCCCCTGGAGCCTCTGGGTTTGGAAGCCTGGCCTCCAGAGCTGAGAGGGAGTGAACTTTTGTTGCTTTGAGTCCCAGTCAGTGGTCACTGCTGTGGCACCTGTGCAGGCTGGGGGTTCGTCCCTGCCTGGGGTACTGGGAGCAGCCACGCAGCCTCCCCCAAGAGGGTGGCAGTGGATCCGGCCCCCTCACCCCTTCACATCAGAGGGGAGTCGTGAGGCCAGAGGAGAAGGCGCTGGGCCTGGAAGGCTCGCAGGCCGCACGCAGAGAGGCCCGCAGGCTTATAGTCATCTCAGCAGATTTGCATCAGAAAATCAAAGCAGAACAACTGGGAATGTCAATCCCAGCCCTTTGCCAAGTGTCTGACACGCTTCCACTGCCCGGTGCCAAGGACCCAGAGCCAGCGGGGTCACTCCAAGCTCAGCCAGCCCCGCCTGGCATCCCCCACAAACATGACATGGGACCATTGTGTCTGAAGCGGCCCGGTCTGACGGTGGCCTTAACCGAGACGTCACCGTGGCAGTGACCGAGCTGGGCTCCTCGATGGAGCCACAGCAAAGGGGAGAGAGCAGAGGAGCTGACAGCTTCACATGGGGACATTCCTCGGGAAAACAACAAATAAGGCGTGACACTGTCTACTGGCCCCAGGGGACAGTGCACAGAAATAGGCCAGACTCCATAACTGTTATTTTAGTTTGGCCCAAATTCCTCTCTACACGAACCGAGCTGTGATCTGAGAGAAGAGAAACTATCTCTCTGCTGCCCGGGGTGCCCCAGGCCAGGAGGCTGCCTCAGCTCCGGGCCCAGACTGCAGGGGCTCCAGCCAAGGCTGTGATGCCAGCCAGGGGCACGGGCGGGGCCCAGCCCTCACTCTCCAGCACCCACAGTGGAATGTTCCGCAGGAGGTTCCGGCCCGTGGAAACAAGGACCCCTTTCTCTGCGTCTTGGAATCGGAGGAGTCACCTCTTAGAAACAAGCACATGGAGCTCCCGTCGCGGCGCCGCGGAAACGAGTCCGACCAGGACCCACGAGGTTGCGGGTTCGACCCCTGGCCTCGCTCAGTGGGTGAAGGATCCGGCATTGCCGTGAGCTGTGGTGTAGGCCACAGACCTGGCTCAGATCCGGCGTTGCTGTGGCTCTGGCGTAGGCCAGCGGCTACAGCTCCGATTAGACCCCTAGCCTGGGAACATCCATATGCTGCGGGTGTGGCCCTAAAAGGACAAAAGACCAAAAAAAAAGAAAGAAAGAAAGAAAGAAAAAGAAACGAGCACTGCGCTGCCCTGATGTCTTCCAGGCCGCTCCAATTACCCCGGCAAAAGCGCTCTCCTCGGACTAAAGCGCTTCAGAACTAATCACGTAACTAACCAATCCCTCAAAACTAACCAACCGCAGCCCCCTGAGCTCTCCTTGAAAGAGATCGAAGGTGAGGAGTCAGGGTTTGGGGGGCGCGCAGGGCTGCTTAGCCAGCTCCTGGTTTCCTTTCTTTTCTTTTCTCCTTCCTTCCTTCCTCCCTATTTTCCTTTCTTCCTTGCTTTTTAGGGCCGAACCCCCGGCATATAGAAGATCCCAGGCTAGGGGTCGAATCAGAGCTGTAGCCGCCAGCCTATAGCACAGCCACAGCAACGCCAGATCCTTAACCCACTGAGCAAGGCCAGGAGTCGAACCTGCAACCTCATGGTTACTAGTCGGATTCACTTCCACTGTGCCACGACGGGAACCCCAGCTCCTGGTTTCTAACAGGGTCGACTTTCATTCTCCCGGACCTCCCCTCAACGGCAAAGCAGCCTTGAGGAAACAGGCTGGCATGGGGAAAGTTCCCTTTGTTTCTTTTTTTTTCCTTTCCTTTTTGGCCGCCCCTTGACATATGGGGGTCCCAGCGCGGGGCTGGGGATCGAATTCGCATCCTTGCCGCTGCAGAGGCACCATCCATCCTGTTGCACCACAGTGGGAACTCCCCCACTTCGCTTCTCAGCGGGCGGTTCTCCAAGGCCCCCCGGGAGACGCGGAACGGAGCAAGCGCCGTGGAATGCAAGCGTTTCCCACTGTGGGTTTTCAAGTCGTGTTTAACAGTGAAGCTGTGATCGCAGGAATTTACCCAGGGAGTAGTTCCAGAAAAAGAGAAGCCAGGCATCGGGCACGACAGGACTCTTCCTTTCCCAAATGTTCACGCCAGCGCCACACACAACACCCGAGGCCCGGGGAGGACCAGCGGGACGGGACAAACAAAATCACCTGTTCTGGGCAAATTCTAAAGGGACCGTGCGGTCTGTGTCTGAGGCGAACACCCACTAGCTGAGAAGGTTGCTGCAAAGCAGAGGAAAGCAGGGCACAGACCCCCCTCCCCTTCCCCTAAAAGCACCCAAACCCCGCACAGGCCAGGCTGATTTGCTCTCAGTTATGCCAGGACGGGAGGCAGCCCTCCACCCTTCCTATTTCAGAATGCTCTGTCCTCAGCACACGGCCACCATGTTCCGCAGGGGAGGGCACGCAGCTGGGCGGGACCTCAGCTGGACCAGGCCGGGGCCTCCGAGGGCCTGGATGAGGCCTTGTGGCTCCGGCCGTGGCAACGCCTGGCTCAGCGCTGCTCCTCGAGGCTGCCTCCCACCCATGTCGTCACCCCTCCGTTGTCACTCCCATGGCTGGGGGCTGGGCTTGCCCAGCCAGTAGCTTTTTCCAAGGCCACCTTCCCGGTGAGGCTTCTTCAGAACCAACCTCACAGCCCGGACCCCGACCCCCTGCCGACCCCACGGAGAAGGGCTGCTTTCCCGGGGCTCACAGCCTCAGTTCTGAAGACACAGCAGCCACTGAGACAAGCGGGGGAACCGTTTCGGGTGGGGCTGGGGCTGGATTTCTGTGCTGCGAGAACCACCGCCACCAGCACTGCCCCGGGGGCACTCCCGCTACTCTGAGGAGCCGCTGTTGCTCAAATCCTGGGGACCTGTACTTCCTGGAGACGTAATGTGCCCCGAGGGACGTAGTGGCAGTGGGCTCGGCTCGGTGAGTGTGCACACGGGCCCTTGGCAGGGCTCTGTGCCCAGGGCATTCGAAGAGGATGGGTTTACGCCGCTCTTTAGCAGGATAAAGGCGCCACTCACGTCTGAGTACAGAATTACCAGACTGAGAAATCAAACTGGCAACTGTAACTTCACAGACACATCACCCAAGGCAGAGCTCAAGGTTCTGGAACGCGGGCAGATTCCAGGGCCCGGCAGATGCAGGGGGAACAAAAGGCCACTGTACGAGGGACCCAAGCAGCCAGGGCGGCCCCTGCCCCTCGGCGGAGAGGGTTCTGTTACCTTTTCGGATCTTGTCGTGGAAGTTAATGGCGTCCACGGAAGCAGTGACGATGTTGGTTTTGCAGTGACGTGCGGCCACGATCCCGGCCACCTCGTCCATGAGCTTCATGGTGACACCTGCACAGAGAAGGCACACGGCAGGTTAGATGTGGGGGAAGGGGAGCCCACCGCCCAGCCTGGAAACACGTCGGGGGAAACGCGTCCCCGGGACCCACCAGTGGGGCCACGGCCCGTTGAATCCCGGGCTGAAAACCTGACTCCCTGGGGCGCTCTGGAAGATGACCACGGCTGCAGCCAGGGCTCAGGCCACCAGAACAAATGACAACCCTCCTCCTAACCTCTAAGGTGCCCTGTCCTGCCAGGAAAGTTTCGCCACATGCTCCACTGAATGGCCACAGTCAGAAAGCCAGGCGACAGGTGCCCGTGACAACGTGGAGAAGCCAGAACCCGTCACACTCCGGGCAGGGATGGAAATGGTGCGGCCTCTTCGGAAACAGCCTGGAGTTTCTCAAAAGGCTAATAAACACACAGTTGCCACGTGACCCAGCAATTCCACCCTCAGGTGAGCACCCGAGGGAGATAAAAACACACGTTCGTGCAAAAGCTCCAGAGAGCGTTACTCCTAACCCCCTGGAGCGGAACCAACCCGAAGGTGCATTGACTGGGGCTTATCCACACAGCGGAATATTACTCAGCAATAAAAAGGAACGAAGGACCAACAAAGCCTACAGCAAAGGTGAACCCTGAAATCATCATGCGGAGGGAAAGAAGCCAGACATAAAACCTTGCATACTGAAGGAGTCCACTGATGTGAAATATTCAGAAAAGTCAAATCCATAGAGACAGGAAGTAGATTAGTGGTTTTCGTTTCTTTTTCTTTTTTCCTTTTTTAGGGCTACACCTGCTGCATATGGAAGTTCCCAGCTTAGGGGTTGAATGAGAGCTGCAGCTGCAGCAAAGCCAGATCCTTAACTCCCTGAGTGAGGCCAGGGATTGAACCTGAATCCTCATGGATACTAGTTGGGTTTGTTACCACCGAGCCACAACGCGAAGTCCAGATCAGTGGTTTTCTAGAGAAAGGGAGTTGGAGAAATGGGGACGGGCTGCTGTGCAGCTCTGAGGTCTCTCTGGGGGGATGAAAATGCTCTGAGACGGGCTGTGGCACTGGTTTCAGTGCGACGACACTAAAGATCAAGGAGCTGCAACGAGTGAGCTGTAAGGACTGTGTGAAGTACATCAATAAAGCTGCTAAGTCAAAAAACAAACGGAACTAGAAGCGCGGCTCGGGACAAGCGCACCGTGGGCCGAGGGGACCCAAACCTCAGGCGCGGACGTTTCCACCCGCTCACACCCCTCAACTGACGGCATCTCGACACATGCCGCGGCTGGTCCCCTGCCCCCAATTCTCGCTCCACCAGTGCAACACAGTAATACACGTCTCATTTAGTTAGAAAACTGAAACCAGAAATTCCCGTGGCAGAGCGGGTTAAGGAGCAGGCATTGCTATAGCTGTGGCACAGCAGACCTCTGGCCTGGGGACGTCCACATGCCACGGGCCCCAAACAAAACCAGCACACTTAAACCATAGCTTTTACTAGGTCAAACTACAGACAATAGCCATGAGTCAACCACTGTGACCCATAAAGGTAGCAAAGTGCTGTTGATCCATCTGATAACTATCAAAAATCTTGGAAAGCTGGAGTTCCCGTCATGGCGCAGTGGAAATGAATCCAACTAGGAACCATGAGGTTGCGCGTTTGATCCCTGGCCTTGCTCAGTGGGTTAAGGATCTGGCATTGCTGTGAGCTGTGGTGAAGGTTGCAGACGTGGCTTGGAACTTGCATTGCTGTGCTGGTGTAGGCTGGTGGCTACAGCTCCGATTAGACCTCTAGCCTGGGAACCTCCATATGCCGCGGGTATGGCCCTGGAAAGGGCAAAAAGACAAAAAAAAAAAAAAGGAATCTTGGAAAGTTATATATGTCCAACCAGCACACAGAATGATTTCTAAAAATCCAGAGAGAGGCAGAAAAACCAACTCCATCCCACCCATAAAAGCCAGGCTCATGGGGAGTCAGGTTTAGGGCAGGGCTTGTAGTTCCCAGTGCCTGCAGGACCAGGCAGGGGTTATGCAGGGTGGTGAGGAGGGCTGGCGGCCCTTCCTACTGTCCCTCACCCACAGGAACAAGGACAGACTAACAATGTTTCAGGAGAAGCTTGGAACCTACATGCTTACGAGGAATCTGCCAATTATTAAACATTGGTAATTAATTAAAACGCTCTTAGGAGTTCCCTGGTGGCCTAGTGGTTAAGGTCTGGAATTGTCACTGCTGTGGCACGGGTTTGATCCCTGGCCCAGGAACTTCCATGTGCTGAGGATTCGGTCAAAAAAAAGAAAGAAAGAAACAAAGAGAGAAAAGAATGATGAAGGGATAAACAGGATTCTGGGAACTACGTGTGTGTGTGGGGGGGGTGTTGAGAGCATTTTATTTTATTTTATTTTATTTATTTATTTATTTATCTTTTGTCTTTTGTTGTTGTTGTTGCTATTTCTTGGGCCGCTCCCGCGGCATATGGAGATTCCCAGGCTAGGGGTCAAATCGGAGCTGTAGCCACCGGCCTACGCCAGAGCCACAGCAACTCGGGGTCCGAGCCGTGTCTGCGACCTACACCACAGCTCACGGCAACACCGGATCGTTAACCCACTGAGCAAGGGCAGGGACCGAACCCGCAACCTCATGGTTCCTAGTCGGATTCGTTAACCACTGCGCCACGACGGGAACTCCTTTTTTTAAATTATTTTTTTGTCTTTTTAGGGCCGTACCCGCGGCATACGATGCTCCCGGGCTAGGGGTCTAATTTAAGCTACAGCTGCCGGCCTCTGCCACAGCCACAGCAACGTGGGATCTGAGCCATGTCTGCGACCTACATCACAGCTCACGGCAATGCCGGATCCTTAACACCACTGAGCGAGGCCAGGGATCGAACCTGCATCCTCATGGATGCTAGTCATATTCATTTCCGCTGAGCCGCGATGGGAACTCCGAGGGCATTTTAACTAGAGGATGTTAGATGTTTACGACAGACTGTGTATTCTGCGTGGCTGTCTTGTTTTTAGGGGGAGACACCAGCAAACTCAGCCACATCAGGGGCCTCCTGAGAACAAATGAGACAGAGGTAGCCAGGAGTCTTCAAGAGAAAAAGAATGGTGACGCTGGGGTCTGGGTGGCAGGCGCCACTCGGGCTGGAGGGACGCCGTCTGCAGTTCACCCATGTCCCCAGGGCCTGCTCCGTGTCAGGCTCTTAGCAAACACCGACTGCAGGAGTGAACAGAAGGAGGAAGGGATGAGTGCTGGGCCTCCCTGCACAGCAGCCCGGGACGGGCCCGCACTGTCCCCATGCCACAGCAGAAGGCGGAGGCTTGTGTCCAAGGCCACTTGCTCAGGGAGAGTGGGGACCAGCCTCTGACCACAGGGCACCAGCGGCCACGCTGCCTTCGATCCAGATCCGGTGATACTGAGACTAAGACAGGACTGTGGAAAAAAGAGCTCGAGATCATGGGGAGAGGCAGGGGTGGCAGGAAAACTAGGGCGCGCCGGGGTGGAGGGTCCCAACCCAGTGCTCCCGGGCCCCCCAGTGGCGTCATCACTGGGGGAGGCGGTGGGGGAGGATTTGGAAAAAAAGAATTTAAATAGGAATGAATGTTGAGAACACGGAAAGTACATATGATTAACCCCTGGTTTGTGGGTCCTGCAAAGTAGAAGCTGTTAAGAATGCAAGACTAAATGGAAGAAGAATCAGCCTTTCAACTGGGGTTTTGCCCTCTTTCTCCAAAATGTGGGCAGAGGTTCCTCAAGGGACTTCACTGGTACTAAAACCACTGCAGGATCCAGAGCGAGTGTGGCCAGAAGGGGACCGTGCCCAGAGCAGGCGGGGCGGGGAGACCGAGCAGCCATCGGAGGTCCTGACGCCAGATGTCCCCTTGCCCGGGTGTGGGGCGTGGCGCCCCGACCATCTGCATCGCATGACTCAGATGCTGACACAGGGTGGGGACTGAGTGGTCTCCAAGCCCCTGACCAATTCGGAACTGGACACATAGCACTCAGGAAGGGCTGCTGAGTAAGTGGGTCGGTGAACAAAGGAACCCAAATCAGCCCAAGAAGTGGCTCCACTAGAGTCGCAGGGCAGGTGCTCGGGAAGCAATCACGTTTAGTCCGGGTGAGGCAGGAAAAGCATGCTTGTCCCCACGGAACCCCAGGGCCAGGGGAGCTGCCGAACAGAAGGACCCTCCAGATCCGACAGGCAGCCCAGGAATCTGAGCTGGGAGGCCCGACAGGAAACGAGACTCAGATGGAGTCTCTGGATCCCAGTGTCAGGCGGGGGCAGGCGTGACCCCACCATGCACCGCAATGACCAGATTATACCCCAAACTGGGGTTAATCCCAGGCCGGGACAGGAGGTCTGCTCCACGGAGAGGAGGGCCCTGGGGGCTCCAGATGGCTGCCCCGGCCCATCTCCACCCACCCCCGTGATCTCTACCTCCCGGGAACCCACGGTGGGGTCAGTGGGAAGTGACAGCAAAGTAGGTTTTAGGGCTCAGGACATGCACAGACTTTCTGGGGGAAAAACTTAGACTTGTGCACAACTCCGAGTCCCCACCATGTGCGAGGGAACCCTGGGGTCAGAGCTGGAGGCTGAAACCTGTGCCTGCAGCTCCAGGCAGCCCCAAGTCCGTTCCCCCATAACTAGGCCCTCTGGGGTCCTGAGTGTAAAGTGGACGCTGGGGACTACTTAAGAGGGGCGGGAAGTGATCTCAGAAAACCCAGATTCCAGGCATCTCAGAGAAATTCGGTTCCAGACCCTTGCAATAAAGAGAGAATATAGAAATAAAGTGAGTCAGGCGTTCCCTGGGGCCTAGTGGGTTAAGGACCTGGCGTTGTCACCACAGCGGCTTGGGTTGATTCCTGGCCCGGGAACTTGTGCATGCTGAGCGCGTGGCCAAAACAAAAAACAAACAACAATAACAAGCGTGAAAAGGTTTGAAATGTAATGAAAATGACCAAAATGTGACACAGAGACACAAAAGGGAGCAGATACTGTTGGAGAAATGGCGCTGATACACTTGTTCAATACAGGGGCTGCCATGAGCCTTCAGTTTGTAAAAAAAAAAAAAAAAAAAAAAAAATCTGCAAGGCGCAATAAAGTGAGGTCTGCCCGTATAACAAAACACGGACGACCAGCCCTCTTTGTCCTCTGCCGGGAGAGGAACAGCCCTGGGCCTGTTGCTCCGTGGATCTGGTCTGAGAAATTCTTGTCCTCTGCTATAAGAGAAGAGCCCTCGAGGGAATAAGACAATAGAAATCCACGGAATCGTGGAGTTTCCGTGTGGTGCCGCGGGTTTAGTAGCCGGCGTCACTGCAGCAGCCCGGTCACCGCTGCAGCGCGGGTTTGATTGCCGGCCTGAGAACGTCCACATGCCGTGGGTGTGGCCCAAGACAAATCAAACCAAACCAAAGTCCACGTCCCCGCATCCCATCACAACAGGTTTGTAAGGACGGTTACCGCGAAGCCCCCTCGTCTCTGACTGAGACACAATGTGCTGCGATCAACATGTCCACCAGCAAAGGGAGCTTTGTTTAAGAACAAAACAACCAGAAAGCCCCTCCTCCTAACACTGCCCAACGGGCCCCACCCCCGGTGCTGTCGAGGCGGGGTGGTGGTGGGGGGCACCAGCCCACTTTGGCACCGGAAGGCACTGTCTCCCCTTCTCTTTTTTACACCTCAAAGATATCAAGTATCTGGGTTTTCTCCAAAATGCCTCTTTCCAGGTTCCTACTGGAAAAACCTCGTCAGTTCCTTCCCATTTAGGTACAAACGAGGGGAAGATAACTTTGGCAAATTACAGTCTGTCATGTGCCGTCCTTGTTACCCAAGATGCGCCATGTAAAAGATGGCAAGGAAATTGCAGGATTTGCTGTCCTTGGATGCTGCATTCAGTTCAGGAATTATGGGAAGAAAAACAAACAAAAAAAAGATTTGCTTGGCTATTAACATATAGATAAATATTGGGAACCAAAGATATTTCTGAATCTAACATTTAAGCATCGACATATTGACTGGCTGAAAAACAGAGGCTTGATGTTATTTTCCCAGGCCCGCCTAGCTGACTGGGTCACGCCTGCCACCATCCCAAGGCAGCTGCTAGCAGCTCTGAGCCCTGTGCCACTGGCTGTTCTGTGGGTGGCGATTTGAGATGTCCCCATTTCTATATTTAATCCCAACTGATGGAGTGTGGGTGCCAGCCTCCTATATTAAGAAAACGATAGTAAGTTCATCTTATTTTAACTAGCACACCCTTCGGAAATTACAGGGGAGTTATTCTAAGGTCCAGCTGAGTGACAGCCACCTGGACCGTCTGGCTTCGCCCCCGCCCCCAGGTTTCAAATGTACCTGCAGGCATCTCTGCGAACCGGGGCCAAGGGCAGAGGAGTATTAACCAAGGCAGCCAGTACAGATCGTTTCTGGCAATTCATGCACAGTGTAGGAAAGGCAAAGGCTTTCTAACGTCAAAATGTCAAAAGTGGAATCTGGCGGAGGCTTCGGGCCCCATTCACCCAAGCACGGCAGAGCCAGGGAGCTGGTGGAAGGGCTCCGGCCACCATGTCCCCTCACTCTGTGTCAGGGAACTTGAAATGGTCATGACGAAATTCGTTTACTGCTGTTTAAGGATCAATGCCTTCCCTGTTTTGAACAGGAAACGGGGGAGAAAGGCAGGTGGAGTTCTGTCCCAAATGCCAAGGAGAGCAGGGACAAGGAGGCAGTGGTGACACAGAAGCCCCCTCGCCCAGCCCGCTCCCAGCAGGAGGCTGGAGGCAAGGTCACGTGGGCCCAGTGGCCCGAGCTATTCTGGGGGGTGTGGGTTTCCTCTCAGGAGACTAGGCTGCAGCCGGGGGCTAACACTGAAGAATTCTCCGTCCTGATATTGAGCAGGAAAGACACCATTCGGGGACATCGGCCGAGTGCCCCTAAGGATCGCAGCCCAAGAGGAAGCAGAGCTGATGATGTTAAAAAGCAAAAAAGCACCTGCACGTTGGTAGAGAAGGATGCGCGGCGTGTGGCTGGTGGGGTTTCTCACGCAAAGCGCTTTGCATTTCGGGAAGAGGGACCCAGGGCCACACGTGTCCACTGCGGAGCCGCCGAGAGGACCAGCACGGGCAGCAGGGACCCAGTCCAGGGATGGGGTCAGCCGCGTCCTTGGCGAGGGAGGCAGGGACCTCACAGCTGGCCTGGGAGGGGCGGGAGGGGCCAGGGCTTGGACCGGTTCAGAGCACTTGGGGGCTGCGGGTTGTTACCAGACCCCAGCTACCGCCCTGACATCTGGATGGACAAAGGCCTCTCTCCGGAGCCTCCGCTGCCAGAGGGTGTTTTCTTAGAAAGTGAGGACCTGTGAGGACCGGAAGGGCGGAGGCCACTGCCTCGCACAGCTCAGCCTCCCGAAGAAGACAGTGGGGCCCAAACTGGCCCTGGCCCCCTCACCTCCTGACCCCCGAGACCAGGAGCTCCTCAGGCGGAGGAAGGAAATGCCTTCCCGGCCTCCTTGCTTCCTCTCCGGCCAAGGGTTTGGCTCTCTGCCCGCCACGCGGCAGGGGCCCATGTAAACGAGGCCACAAAACCGGAGAGGAGCATCTGTGCCCTGGTCTGCACTGTTCAGGGAAACCAACTCCTCCTCCAGGTGCAGAGGAGAGCTTTTCCCAACCGCCCACGGAGACCCCGCGAGCGCGTGAGGGCGTCTGGTCGGGAGGCGGCACCCTGCGCCTGGTCCCCCCGCCCCACCTCCTGCACCCGTGTGTCCCCCGCCCCACCTTCTGTGCCCCCCCACCATGGGCTGCCGTCTCTGCCTCTGCCTCCAGACCCTGTGTGGTTGCCTGGCCTCAGATCCCAGGGCAGCCTCGTGTGGCCCTTGGCTGCTGGACACTGTGTGGAGGACGTGTTTTAGGTTTGTCTCCATAGGTTTATAGACGTTTATAGGTTTGGTGGGGCAGTGACATGTCCCCAGGCCCCACCCGGGAGGTGTTGCTGGGTGTTCACGAGTCAGGCAGCCGCCGTCATCACAAGAGTCTGGGTGGGGCTGACCCCGCTGCCCCCCGCCCCCCCCCCCCACCGCCCCATGGCCCTTCTCAGCTCGCAGGCCATCTTCACAATCTGGTCCCTTCACCCAGCATGCGGCATGTCTACATCGCCCAGGGCCCGGTTTGGGGGTGGGGGCATGTGGTGAGGCTGTGAGATGCAGGAAAGGGTCTCCATGCAGGATCGGCCAGCGAGCAGGTGGGGTGGGGTGTTTTACACAGGTGGTCAGGAGAGGCCTGAAGACAGAGGGCTGCAGCTGCCCAGCTGTTTGGGGACCACAACGCAGGCAGAGGGCCGAGCAGGAGCAGGGCCACAGGCCTAAGTGGCAGGAGGCACCTGGGAAGACAAGGGCCTGGAGGCCTCGCGAGGGAGAGAATGGCAGAAACCCAGGGGCTGGGCTTCTGTCTGGAGTCAGACGGGAGCCTCGGCCGGGGCTGAGCAGGCCTGGCTTCACCTGCCTTCGGCTCTGGGAGGACCAGGGAGGCTGCTGTGGTTCCCACTCAGGGAACTGGGAGACCAGGGAAGAGGCCATTTCCACGATGACAGGCACACCTGGGGGTGACGGTGGAGGAGGTGAGAATTCAGATTCTCGTGGTTGTTATGTTTTGTTTTGTTTTTTAAGGCCACACCTGCGGCATATGGAGGTTCCCAGGCTAGGAGTCAAATAGGAGCTGCAGCTGCCAGCCTGCACCACAGCCACAGGCACACGGGATCTGAGCTGCATCTGTGACCTACACCACAGCCACAACAACACAGGATCCAAGCTGCATCAGTGACCTATGGTGTAGCTTATAGCAATGCCAGACTCTTAATCCACTGAGCGAGGCCAGGGATCGAACCTACATCCTATGAACACTAGACCTCTAAGCCACAACAGGAACGCCCAGATTCTCATATTTTGAATGCAGATCCCAAAGGACTGGCTGACAGATGAGCTGGAGAGCCTTTAGGAGAGGCCGCGTCACAGAGGACCGCAGGAATTCTGGCTGGGCAGCCAGAAGGATGGCCTGGCAGCCACAACGGAGGCAGGATGGAGGAGCACCGTATCTGACACTGGGTGAGAGAGGCCTGCCAGTCGCCCAGAGCTGGTCCTGGAGAAGCAGCTGGAGTCTGGGGGGTGGGGACAGGGGGCAAGGATGGGGCCCTGGGTACCCAACCAGGGCAGGAAAGAAGCCAGAAGGGACAGCATAGAAACAGAAGGGGTGGCAGTGGGCTGAAGAAAAGTGGGGAAGGGCCACCCTGGGCCTTGGGAAGGAGGTGGCAGGGTGGGGGCAGCCAGGTGAACTGTGAGAGCCAGTCCCACCCACTGGCGTTGGCCATGGCAGGTCACAGTGACCTTGACGGGAGGCATGTGTGTGGATTAGGCTCCAGGGAGGACCTCAAGAAGGACCAGAGGGAGCGACAGAATGCAGACACCCCAAGTTGCCGAGTGGAAAGTGCCAGGCCCAGGGTGCCTCCGGCAGCCCAACACGGGTCCCCTGTAGAAGCGTGGCCACCGGCCACCGCAGGACGCTGTTCTACGAGTGGGAAAGGCACCTTGCCTGCCAGCCTTTGCCCGACCTGCAGCTTGATGTGAAGACATAGCAGCCACATGCCCAGGGGGACTTATGGCCCGAGATTCTAGCAGAGAAGACTGCCAGTGGCTCAGGGCAGAGCTGCCCGGCAGCATCAACTCAAACTGTGTGTCCGAAAGACTTGTTTCATTCACGCAATGGACATCCCCCAAGCTCCTCTCCACAAAGCAGTGCCGGAGAGAGGAGAGAAGGAGAAGGAAGCTGGGGAGAAGACCACAACCAGGCAGGAGGGAGGCAGACAGCCAGGCAGCTTCGAGGAGCAGTGGCAGTGAGGGGGGCGGGCCCCGGGGGAGGGCTTCTACCTGGGGGCTGGGCAGGCAGACACGGGCAGGTGGAAGAAGAGGATGAACAAAGATGCCACGGGCCGCGATGAGGAAAGAACATCCCGGGGCCCATGCCAGGAGCTGGGAGCCCTGGAGGCAGCAGAGGCCATGGCTGAGAGCCACGGGTGCCAGGGGCCGAGCTCTGCTTTGCCAAGGCTGACCTGGCTGTGAGGGAGGGTCCGAGGGGAGACCCCGGAACGGGGGGGCAGGACCTGGCAACCAGGGGAGGGACAGCACCGGTGGTTGAGAGGATTCGGACCTGGGGACCAGGGCGGGGATGGCTAGGGGACGTGGGACCTGGGATCCAAGGACAGGTGCTCGGGCCTGCTGCCCGAGTCCTGGGGGTGCAGTTTGTTATTCTTCTTCCAGTCCTAACGCTTGGGTATTTTTTGACTTTCTAAGGATCACAAGCTCCAAGTTACCCACTCTTTTTCTCTGAGGACAGCTTCAGCCACTCCCCCTGCTCCTGGGAGAAGCACTCCTCTTTGCATCATTTTCTAGGCAGTGGAGACGCCCTGCCTCTACTCTTTCTTTGACCAGGAGTTCTCTGCAGGAGTGTTTCCCACCTTCCAGCTGGTTGAGTTCTAGTTATGGATGTTTAGGCTTGATGGGTGCCCTGCGGGGGAACTGAGAGTGAAACTGCTCTGTGGTCACATATGTGATCCTATTTTGCAAACCCCCTCTGGATACGAAGGAAAAGCATGTGTTTTCCACGGAGCAGAATGTCTTCTCTCTGGGTCTTTAAGTAAAACCAACCACATACGCGACAGAAAAAATTGTAACAATAACAAACCTATATTAAGCGCTTCCTTCGTGCTGGTTGTTTTCCCCGTATTATCACAGGCAGTTCCCCTCCTAGGACCCCCTACACAAAAGGGAACGCGAAGCCCAGGAGGAAGCCCCCGGGCCACCGAGGCACTAAATGGGGAAGCTAAAGCCTGTAGGGGAGTTGCCGCCGTGGCTCAGCGGTAACAAACCCGACTAGGATCCACGAAGATGCGGGTTTTGGCCTCACTCAGTGGGTTAAGGATCCGGTGTTGCCATGAGCTGGAGTATAGGTCGCAGAGGCGGCTCGGATCCCTTGTGGCTGTGGCTGTGGTGTAGGCCTGTGGCTACAGCTCCAATTCAACCCCTAGCCTGGGAACCTCCATATGCCGTGGGTGCGGCCCTAAAAAGACCAAAAAAAAATCCTTTCGGATCCACAAGAAGGAGGTCACGGAGGCCGAGGGAGATCACGAGGGAGAAGAGGTGGATTGAGGGAGGAAAAGAGTGCCCAGGACAGCCACGGGGGGGAGAAGAAGAGAGGGGACATCGAGCGCACCCCTGGTGCGGGAACCACCTGCTGGGAAGGTCGTCACCAGGCGGACGCCAGGCATCCGGGTCCCCACCATGCCACTCGGTGCCACCATGGATTCGGAGGGTGTGGGGTTTCAGGGACGGCGGGTCAGTGGCGCCCGATGCTCGTGAGGGGCCGGGGGACAGGCTGTGAGGACTCGGCTCTGGATTGGTTGAGACAAATGCACACTCCACACTCCAGACCCACCCAGGGCACTCATGAAACACACAGGATCCCCCACCCCAGCCCCAGGGCATCAAGCCTGCCAGAGAAAGGCCCGGGAATCTGGGTTTTAACAGGCGCTGGGAGGACTGACGCGCTGAGGAGGCTGTTTTAGCCCCAACCCATGGCTACAACAAGATCCTGAGCTCTGAGCAGAGGGAGTTCTCACGCAGGACCGAATGTGACCTTAACGTCGACTAGAAACTGTAAGCCACACACTCTGTTACTCAGAAAAGCCTGTTACGTCGGGGAGGATCGGGGACGGGCCCTGGGGCTGGAGGCTGAGGGCGAGAGGGGCAGAGGCCTGGGAAGCTGCAAGGTGACCAGCACAGCCGGTCCCAGCAGGGAGCGATTTCACCTGTGAAACTCAGAAGCCACCTTCGCCCCCAAGACAGTCAGTCCTTCCCTTCCGGTGCTCACTCCGGCGACCCCGCCACAGACTGGCGGATGGGGTGCGCGCAAGGGCTGCAGGCAGCTTCCTGGGATGGAGAAGGAGGCAGGGAGGAGCCGGCTACACCACACGGCAGGGGCGGCAGGCGGAAGGAGCCCGAATCCCTGGCACCGCGGGGTCACTGGGTCGGCCCCGACGTCTTCGGACTGCATCGCTTCATGGACACTGGCAATGTTCCTCTCTCTCACTAAAGCCACTGCTGGGGGCCTTCATCACAGCAGTTGAGCCTTCGTCCTGGTTAACGTGTTACTTGCACAGGAAGCCACTGGTCTGCCACCAAAACTAGCGAAGGGGAAAATCGAAGATCTGTGGACCAGGTGGTCCAACCCAGATGAGAAGCAAAGGCCATCCCAGGGGGGCAGAAGCGCACGGGCAGGGCCGGCACCCCAGTTTGGGGGAGGCGGGTGGGAAATCTTGGCTGGCAGGCAAAGCTTTATGAAGCTGCTAGGGGTGGGTGAGGGGTGGGACTTCGATGGACGGTCGAAGCCAGGGGAGCAGGAGGCATTACAGAGCCACGGCACGGGTGACAAATTGCAGCACTCTGCCGGGCTCCGAGCTCAGGGCTCTCACGGGGCTTTAGGCCTGACCATGGCCCATCAGACACATTTAGGTCCCCAAGTCGCACAGCAGAAGCAGCCACTGAGGCTGCTGGGAGAGGGGTCGGGGCGTGAGGGAGCACCAGGCACAACTGTGTTCTGTCAGACGCCACTTTGGACCATTTCCACAGGATACGTGGATTTACGATAATTAATTACAAATAAAAACGAGCCAGAGGAAAACCCAAGTGCAGACGTGGAGGATTCATGTTGAAGCCTCTGCTGGGGTCGGGCCATGAAGCCCCCCCAGCCCCCAAGGGTAGGCCACAGCGGTCCAGGCTCTGGGGGCCGTGCCGCCTTTCACCCCCTGGCCAGTCACGGCAGCGACGGCCTCTCAGGCTGGGACACCTGCGTGGAAAGAGCCAACCGAGGGCCAGGTCCTCCGGAGAGTCCCCCGGGAGAGAAGGCAGCGGACGTCTCGGGACCAACGCGGAAGAAGGGAACAGAACCTTCGAGAAGATGAACCGACGACAGAGAACCCCCCTCTTTATCAGATGATGAAAGTCATGTTTCAGGATCCAGTTAAAATCCTTCAGCACAAAACACACCTTAGAAACCAAACCAACCTATGAACAAAAATAATGAAAAGCAGATTTTCTCTCCCAGGCAGGCTTTTAAAATGAGTACTCGTTCTGCATGCCATTACCTTCCTGAATCTTAATTGTGCGAGTTATTTTTATCGCTGGATCTCTTGGGTTCTCCAGGTGTGTTACTACGCCATCTGCAAAGACAGCTTTACTCCTTTCTTGCTAATTCTGGTGCCTTTCTTTTTTCCCTCTTGTTTTACTGCAGCAGCGGCTAAAATCTCCCCAACAGCATTACTCAGCAGAGAGGGAGGGGGCCCCCCTCACGCCCCAACCTGGGGGGCAGCGCCCCTGAGAGTCAAACGCTCACGCGAAGGCTTTCCTCGGGTTGGGAAGTACAGTCCGTTCCTACTCTTACTGGGTGTTTTTACCAAGGATGGGTGTCTGGATGCGTTTCTAAAAGGGTCTTGACTCTTGCGTGAACCTAAAGGCACCCCCAGAGACAACTGCCAGGTCACCCCAGTGAGCTGCACAACCAGAGGGGCCACCGAGGGGAAATGGCCTTTTCTGGAGCAGAACTTCCAAGAAAAGAAAGGGAGGCTGTGCACTGATTCACGCAGGGCGCAGAAGGCGGGCGCCAAGGCCGGGCCAGCGCTTCTGCACAGCTGCCCTTCAAGTCAGGGCGACGGACAGGCAGCCGGCCCTCCCTCCGCACAGCAAACAAGCAAACAAGCATCCTCTGCAGCCGCCTGCTCCCGGGACCCCCGCATCTTTCTAGCCCCTCAGCGAATTCTCGGAGGCTCTGTCCCTGAAGCCAGGAAAGGGGTCCTGGATTCCATCTGTGACTCACAACCCTTTCTGCTACGTCTGTCACCAGTCGGTGTTGCCGAGATCTGTGTGTGTGTGTGTGTGTGTGTGTGTGTGACCGTATGTATGTGTCTACGTGTGCACACGTGTGTCTGTCTCTGGGTGTGTGCCTATGGGCACGTGTGTGATGTGTGTGTGTGTGTGTGTGTGTTTTAAGCAGCAGGGTAGGAGCTACTCCTGGAGATGAACACTCTCCAAAGTGTGAAAATCACAGAAGGTAGGACAAGCGAGTAGATTTTCAAAGATACACACACAGCGCAGAAGGACTGAATCAAAGCCAAATTCGCATTCATCGTGGTTCATTGATTTCTCCTGGGATTGGCATCCACTGAATTACAGTTTCTTTTTATTTTTTGGCCGCACCTGCAGCATGAGGAAATTCCTAGGCCAGGGATCAAACCCATACCACAGCAGCGACAACCCTGGATTGGTATCTGCTAGGCCACCAGGGAATGCCCACTGAATTACAGTTTACACTGAATTACGGTGCGTATGGAAGTCCCCCGGCCAGGGGTCAATTTAGAACTACAGCCACTGGCCTACACCACAGCCACAGCACCAGATGCGAGCCACATCTGCGACCTTCACCAGAACTCATGGCAACGGCAGATCATCTGACCCACTGAATAAGGCCAGGGATTGAACCTGCGTCCTCAAGGATACCCGTCGGGTTCGTTATCGCTGAGCCGTGACGGGAGCTCCCACACTGAATTAGTTTAGAGAAGACTTTTATTCAAATGGCTTGGATGCCATTCTTGCCAGCAGTGTTCTCTCTATAGGAAAATACAAGAAAATCACCGGTGTTTTCAGCCTTGTGTTCGTTCCTCCGTTCCCGGTGAGTTACTAGGCATTATGATTATATGATTAAGCTTGGTGAAATTATTAGGCACGATTTTTTAAACCGGGGGCACAGAACCCCTATTGAAATAAGCACAGGAGTTCCCTGACAGCTCAGTGGGTTAAGGATCTGGCATTGTCACTACTGAGGCACAGGTTCGATTTCTGACCCAAGAACTTTCGCAAGCTGTGGGCATGCATGGTCAAAAATAAATTTTTTTTTTCATTAAATAATTTTTAAAAAAACCATGCCTGTCTCAAACGTAGCCTCGCAGGCTCCATAAATGGACACGACACGCTGTAGGATCCGGGGATGCTAACAATTCTCCCACTCCCTGCATTTCACGGCCGCCTCTCAGCACGGGACGAAAGGAGACCAGACTTAAGAGTCTGGACGCTTTGCCGTGGAGATGGCAATGGTGGAAACGCCATATTTAGTGCATCTCCAATAGCTGGACGAAACGAGCAAAAAATTTTAGCACAGAGTCTCACAAACTGCAAGTAGAAGGGCGCTCTGGGAGGCTCAAAGAGCAAAGGTAGCAGTTACAGAAACCCGGCCTTTGGATGGTTAGGCTCCAAGGGGCAGGCTGCCCCTCACTTCCAGGAGGGAGCCAAGAGCTGGTGAGGGCCTGGCTGCTCTCCGAGTGGAGAGACCCTCGATTGTCCTAACAGGCACCGGCCTGGAAAGCATCGTCTGTTCCAAAGAGGAGCTTCCTTTAGATGAGCCCGGGTTAATCAGATCAAAGGGCATCATGGCCAGTGTGTAGTTGAAAGAGGAAAATAACCAGGAAGTTGAATAAAGAAACACACAAGAAGTTCCCGTCGTGGTGCAGTGGTTAACAAATCCGACTAGGAACAATGAGGTTTCGGGTTCGGTCCCTGCCCTTGCTCAGTGGGTTAACGATCCGGCGTTGCCGTGAGCTGTGGTGTAGGTTGCAGACGCGGCTCGGATCCCATGTTGCTGTGGCTCTGGCGTAGGCCGGTGGCTACAGCTCCGATTGGACCCCTAGCCTGGGAACCTCCATGTGCCGCTGGTGTGGCCCTAGAAATAGCAAAAAGACAAAAAAAAAAAAAAAAAAAAAAAAAGAAACACACAAAAGAGGATTAGTTAAAAAAAAGAAATAAACTTTAGGAGTTCCCATCATGGAGCAGTGGTTAAAGAATCTGACTAAGAACCATGAGGTTGCGGGTTCGATCCCTGCCCTTGCTCAGTGGGTTAACGATCCGGCGTTGCCGTGAGCTGTGGTGTAGGTTGCAGACACGGCTCGGATCCCTCGTTGCTGTGGCTCTGGCGTAGTCTGGTGGCTACAGCTCTGATTGGACCCCTAGCCTGGGAACCTCCATATGCTGCGGGAGCAGCCCAAGAAATGGCAAAAAGACAAAAAAAAAGACAAAAAAAAAAAAAAAAAAAAAAGAAAGAAACTTGAAAAATATATCTCAAACTGGAGTTGCACGGCGGCACAGCGGGATCGGTGGCATCTCTGTAGCACCAGGATGCAGGTTTGATCCCAGGCCTGGTGCAGTGGGTTAAAGGATCTGGTGTTGCCACAGCTGCGGCATAGGTCGCAGCTTCGGCTCTGATCTGATCCCTTGCCCGGGAACTCCATGGGCTGTGGGACGGCCAAAAAACGGAAAAAAACAAAAAACGTGCGTGCGTGCATGTGTGTACACATTTGATATATATATAAAATTGAGGCCCATTCTCTGATTCTGACAGGTCCAGGACTGGTTAGCCAAGCTTTTCAACTTGAGCCTGACCTGTGCCACTCGTTCATGGAACAAGCTTCCACCACACACCTCCTCTCCGTGTGAAATCCTGGAGTTGACATACAGAATAAGATGGAGGGAGTTCCCGTCGTGGCGCAGTGGTTAACGAATCTGACTAGGAACCATGAGGTTGCGGGTTCGGTTCCTGTGCTTGCTCGGTGGGTTAAGGACCCGGCGTTGCCTTGAGATGTGGTGTAGGTTGCAGACACGGCTCGGATCCTGCGTTGCTGTGGCTCTGGCGTAGGCCAGAGACTACAGCTCCGATTAGACCCCTAGCCTGGGAACCTCCATATGCCGCAGGAGCGGCCCAAGAAATAGCAAAAAGACAAAGAAAAAAAAAAAAAAGAATAAGATGGAGCCCCTGCTCCTGAGGCACCCCTGGCAGAAATATCAATGCGTAATCCCGCACAAAATGGTACCATTCGAGCTGGGTTTTAAAGGATGAATAGGAGTTTTCGGAGAGGAGAAGAAACGTGAGCCTGGCATTCCAGACAACTGGAAAGGAAGAGGGCAAAGGAACGGTAGGGCAAGTGCCTATCTGGCCTGGAGACAAGGAATCGCTCGGTATGCCCAGAGGAGCGGTGCCCAGGCTCCGGTCACCCACACACTGCTATCACAACTTCTGCCATCACCTAGACCAATGAATGACTTTTCCCCTTAATGTTTTTCTTCAAATTGACTTGTTTGTGAAAGTTTCCCTTAATCTCATCTGAGATAATATCCATTAGCCTATGGGTTTGATGAGCCACTTACGCTTTCCCTAAAGCACACAAAAATAACCATACGCTGAGTAGAACATGCCTCTCTGTGAGCTGGGACCTCAAGGCCTCTGTTATCTGAAGTGGAATCTGACCAAAGGAAGACACACATGCAAACACCAGAGGCAAAACCATTTCATTAACCCCTCTTTCGTAGGCGGGGTCACACTGTTACTCCCTGGTGACTTGAACTGTCCCCCAAAAGGCCCCGCCCTGCCCCACAGGCAGCCACAGACACCTCGCAGCCACGAGCTCCTCGGGTCACGTGGGGCCTCCTCCAGGACAGCCAGCCGTCTGACTTTCAGGTCCAATTTTAAAAACAGGCACCGACAATATTTCAGTAATTTCTTTCTTTCTCTCTCTCTTTCTTTCTCCCTCTCCCTTTCTTTCTTTCTCTCTCTCTTTTGTCTTTTTAGGGCCACACCCACAGCATATGGAGGTTCCCAGGCTAGGGGTCCAATCCGAGCTGTAGCCACCGGCCTACACCACAGCCACAGCCACGAGGGATCCGAGCTGCATCTGCGACCTACACCACAGCTCATGGCCACACTGGATCCTTAACCCACTGAGTGAGACCAGGAATTGAACCTGTGTCCTCATGGGTGCTAGTCAGATTTGTTTCCGCTGAGCCATGACGGGACCTCCATGGTAATTTCTTATGCAGCCTCTTAAAAGCTTAAACCTATGCTTCACTAAAGACAAGAGCCTAAATTGGGTCAGACGGCAGCACGGCTTCCTGGGGGGTCAATGAGGAACCAGCGAATGGGAAGAAAACAGCAAGGGTCGCTTATTCTTTCAGACTTACCTCCGTGCACGAAGCCGTGCAGGGTGCAGTCGGAAGGCCCCACCAGGTGGATCAAGCTGGACTGGCTGTAGCTGACCGTGTTTGGCTCTGGAATTGCAAAGGAGAGAGGTCAGGCCACGGGACTGGCTGGTCCCCAAGGCTCAAAGGCCCGACGCTGCCCTCATGTTGTCTGCAGGGTCACCAAAGGCATGCGGCTGCCATCACCACCTAGTCTCAAATGCTCCAGTCCGTGGGGGGAAGGCTTTCAAGGATGAGTCAGCCACTTTGTTAGTGGCTCATGACATTAGCCATGGGGATACCACAAGGCCCTGCCCTGACCCCGGAGCAGACGCGGAACGCCTCCCGGCAATAACCCCCCCGGGTTGTGTGTGACCCTCTGTTAGGATGCAGTCACCAACTGACTCCCATTCCAATTTTGTAAACAGGTGCCCACAATAGTCTAGCAAGCTCTCAAAAGTTTAAATGTCTATTTCATTGAACACAATGGTAGGTGGAGACTGGGGAACACAGAGAGACTTGGCAGCTGTGGCATCCCTGGGCCCCACCCTGGGGCTCCTGCCTGCCCTCAGTCCTGCCCCGGGCCCAGGAGCCACGGCACTGGAAGACGTGCTGACTTCTCCCACCCGAGTCCCCCATTCATCTTCCCAGAGCGCCAGGGTTCAGGGGGGCAGCTCTCACCCGCCTGGCGCTGCTGAAATATCTGCAAGAGGATGCGCTTTAAAAAAAGATGAAACAGGGAACTCCCTGGCGGTCCAGTGGTTAAGATCCGGTGCCGTCACCACTGTGGCCCAGGTTCAATCCCTGGTCTGGGAACTGTGACCGACATCAAGCCACTGCATGCCATGGCCGAAAAAAAAAAAAAAAAAAAAAGAACTAAAGCCCTGTTTCCAGAAAAACAACACTATCCCTTGACACTGACTTTTTAACAGGTGTGGGAAACATTCAGGTCTGAGCAGACCCCTCCTCGCTCCCTCTACTTTTCCAAGGCCTTCCGTGAAGCAGTGGTGTCCGTTTCCTGCCTGGAAAGGGCAGCCCTTTCCTGCCCCAGCAAGACCAAGCTGCCGAGGAAGCCAGCCCTCCAGGCCCAAGGGGCGGGAACACGCTGCAGGTGAAGAAGGGTCCTTCCTCTATCGGGCCTGGGGTCTGTGTCTCCCAAGCGTCAGCGGTTGCCCACGTGGGAGCCGAGGCTGGGTGGCTGCCTGAAGGGGTCCCGAAGTGGCAAGGCTGGAGTTTGGGTGAGGTGGGGCCTTAAGGCTTTACTTGCAAACTCAAGACGCTTTCTGTTTGTTGTCAAGCCTCACAGTGTAGAGATTTTGTTTCAAGCTCATGTGTGAAGTGCCATCTGCTCTGAGAGGCCCTGCGGGAAGGACTCCAGCATCTCGAGATACTCCTGCTGGAAGGGGCCTTGGCGGTGTCAGAAGCAGTGAAGTGGCCCCACCTTGGGCGGGGGAGGGGGAGGCGGTCCTCACTTTCACCCACAGTCAGTTCCCAACTCCGGGGGTTCTGGTGACCGGCCTGCTCCCTGCACCTGCTGGCTCATGTGTGTGGCCAGCCAGCAGAGGTGCCAGCTGTCACAGGAGGTCCCAACTCCCGCCTTGAGCTCTGCCAGGCAGTACCCTCAACCCTCAACCCTTAAGCTGGGGACACAGGAAGCAGCAGCCTGCCGTGGCATCAGGGGCTGGTGGTCAGCAGCCCAGGGGAGAACGGCCTCCCAAGAGGCCACAGTAGGGGCACTCCGCCATCCAGCCCACCCACCTGGCGAGGGCCCCTCTGGGCAAGTGTGCAAGGACAGTGTCTACACCCAGCCAGCAGGTGACACGGGCGACCCTGAGCACGAGGCTCCGGGAGAGGAGCTTCAGGGTCCACCGCGTCCCTGGGGCTGCAGCAGCACAGAGGACCCAAGAAAGAGAGGCTCCCTCTCCCAGCCGTTTCCAGGGCCCAGGGCATCCGGAACGGCCAAGGTCACCTGAGACCACGCTGGGTCTCAGGGTAAAGTAGCCGGACGCACTGCACAGGATGAGAGGGCCTCTGCCCCGTCCAGTTCCTAACTTTGCCAAAAACCTCGTGCTCAGGAGGGGTGGGTTACAGACCCTGCTGGTCAGGGGGCACCCAGGGTCACGGCTACCATGGCTCTGGATGTCCAGACCCTGCCTGGGGAGGCTGGGAGGAAGGACACAGCCTGAGGAGCCACAGAGGACATCAATGGAGTCCCTCTGCCGCCACAACCATCAGGGAAACACTGGGAGCCAGCGCTGCCCAGCCCGCGACACCCCTGATCCCCAAGGACCGTCTCCCATGGGTCTCTCTCTGCAAAAGAAAAAGCCCCCAGAGCCACGGGCTGCCCTGCAACGCTTTCTCTGCTTTGTGTCCTGCTCACAAAAGACATCGAAGTAGCTATTTGACAGCATGAATGGAAATGAAAAGCCTCAAACTTGGCTCCACTCTCAGCAGCTGCTCGGACCAGCGAAGAGGTGTGTGTGCTGACAAGGGCAAAAGAATTTTTTAAAACTTCAAACAATGGAAACAGCATGCAAACGTCTTTGTCACGTCAAATATCTACTCATTCAAATGACAAGCCATCTGAAACAACTGAAACAACGTAGTCGAAGGTATGAGGCAATGTTTCAAATATCTGTTAAGCCGCGTCTAATGATTCAACGTTCTCATGACTTGGCAGTGATGTGCTTTTAACCAGTGAAAACACCAAAATGCTGATGGAAAAAAAAAACCACACTCCACCCCCAAGCCCCAAGCCCTCCTTCCCTTGGCCGCCACTGTAACTCCCCCCGCTCTACTGGGGTGGGGGCGGGGGGACCATGTCCCCAGGATCAGGTACTTCCTGGCCTTGGTCGTCCTCCGTGGCCTTTCCCCCTGCCCCTCACATCCTGTTTCTCAGGGAACCCAAGGGAAGCATGAAGACAACCTCCAAAGGTCAAGCCATGGGGATCAGGTCATCCGTGCTCGCTGCCAGCGCTGCCTTAACAAATGCATGTGTGGGCGGGATGGGACTCGGGGTCGGGGTCCTTGAAGCTGAGGTGACCACATGCGACCAGAAGGTAGGACGGGGACAGCTGCGGCTCCTCCCCCGCCCCCGTCATACCCAGACCACGTTTCCCTGCCACAGGGGTATGAGAAGCAGTGTCCCAACCACAGCCCCATGGGTGAGCTTCCTGCTCCTCCCTGGCCTGAGGTTCCCCCCGCCCCAACAGCCACCTACTCAAGATGCAGAGCCATGAGCTCAAAGGGCCTGAGTCCCAGAGATAAAACGTGCTGGAAGAAACCCCTGATTAGGTCTTGACGGGAAACTGACCTACTGAGTCAGGCACCAGGACTTTAAGGCTGAAGCCGCTAACCTGACCTTGACTAACGCTGAGCCAAATCTTTGAACCTGCAGTTCCGAGATGATTCCCTGGGGCGGGGGCGCTTCAACACGGCCAGAGACAACGTCAGGACTCCCTCTCCTGCGTTTCCAGCTAAGGAAACAGAGGTACAGAAGGCCGAAGCCCCACGGAGCAGAGCCGGGGTTCAAGCCTAGCCTAATACAGGAACCCGCTATATTCCTCCTCCTGCTCCCTCCTGCCCCCGTCCCCAGAGCGCACTCCCTCCCCAGAGCAGGTTCTGCTGCAGGTTGTGGGGTCTGGCCAGACCCTGGGGAGAAGGCTCTCCCACCCAGAGTGAGCCCTGAAAAGGCAGCCAGCGCTCCTGTGCACAGCTCGGAGCGGATCGGCCTGTGAAGGCAGCCAGGCACTGGCTGACCCCAGGGAGGAGAGCCAGGCTAGGAACCAGGGGCTGGTCTGACTTGCCAAGACCTTGGCTGTCCTGGCAGTGGGGGCCAGACTGAGGTGAACATGCCTCAAACCCACGGGCCGGGGATAAGGTAGGCTCATTTTGTCATCAACCCGACAGCTGCCCAAGCGGACGGGTCAGTCACGTAGCCAAATGGTCCCCACTCAGTTAAAACTGGACAACGAACGGGATCAAAGAGTTTAAGATAATTGTGTTTTGTCTCATCAGATGGAGAAAACAATATGGAAAACTGGGCTTTAAAGAACTCCCAGACTCTGAAAAGACACCTGAAAGATGAGCTTGGCCCCTTGTGGGGGTTGCTAGGCAACAGCCTCAGAGGCAGAAATCTGGTTCTAGTTTCAAAAGTGATGGAGAGCTGCAGGTCCAGGGGACTTGCAGGCAGGGGGTGGCAGGTCGAGGGCCAAGCCTCCTCACCAGCGTGGGGCTGGGAGTCCTCCCACAGGAAGGGGTGCCGGTGTTAGAAGACTCCATGCCAAGAGCTCACTGCAGGGTTCCAGGAGACCAAAGAATGGATGTGCGACTTCCTTAAGAAGTCCCTATTTCTGAGAAAGATACATTTTTATTAGGGCCAGAAAAGTAAAAAATAAAAGCTTGTAAAAATCTATCAAGAAGTTTTGAGAGGAGTTCCCATTGTGGCTCAGGGGGTTAAGAACCTGACAAGTATCCATGGAGAGGCTGGTTTGATCCCTGGCCCGGCTCATTGGGTTAAAGGATCCGGCATCACCCCAGGCTTCAGTGTAGGTCGTAGATGTGGCATGCATCTGGCGTTGCTGTAGCTGTGGTGTTCCAGCAGCTGGAACTTCCATATGCCACGGTTGTGCCCCTAAAAAGACCAAAAAAAAAAAGACAAAAAAAGAAAAAAGGAATCTTGAGATTCAGAACACCACCTTTCATTAGTATCGACAACAGATCCTGAAAAATATTATGTATCAACTTTATAATCCAACAGAGGATGGCACAACACAGAAAATAATCTCATGAGTGAAGGAATTTAAACGATTGAGGACCCTGAGTAAATTTATCTTCCCAGACAGCCAGTCAAAAGAGTAAACCAGGATTAACCTCAGGGTTCACAAAGCCTTCAGCTTCCATCCCAAGCACTTGCCAGCAACCACCCAAGACTGGGGGCAGGGGGGTCCAGCCCCATAGGCCAGGCAGGCCCTTTCCCAGCTCCCCTGTGGGCTGCTTTGGGTCTGATGCTGTGTCTTCCCTTCTGTCTCCTACAAGGACACTGGTCACTGGATTTGGGGCCCACCTGGGCAACGCAGGATAATCTCATCTGGAAACCTGTAACTTGATTACATGGGCAAACGTTTGTGACCGAAGCTCCCAGCTGCAGGGCCCAGGGGCCTGGGTGACATTCAGCCTGAGCCAGCCTCTCTCTCCCCAGGGACACCCCCAGCACCGGTGGTGTCTTTCTCAGGGCATCTCTGCACCCCATGTCCCTCTGCAGTCCTTTCCCCGGGTCTCTGACTGACCTGCCTGCTGACCTGCCCTCTCGAGAGCAGAGCCTGAGCCCGAAGTCACTGCCTGCTCGTGGCACGTGCCCCGGGGCCTGGATCATCACAAGAGCCCCCACCCAGGCCTGTCATGAGGCTTACCTGTCATAAACCCACATCTGCTTATGTCTCATCTTTAAAAGACACAGCTTCGTCAGGTTTCATGAAAGCCGCAACATTCTATTTATACAGACAGGTAGTTTTGTTGTTGTTTGCGGGATTTTTTTTGGAGTTTGTTGAAAAGCAGAACAGTAAAGCCACCAACCTACACTGCACTGGCCTTCAGCATAAGCAGGTGAGGGTGGACCTCGGGAAGGGTGAGCATGAGACCGGGGGTCTGCAGACTCCTACACAGGGCGGCCAGCTGCTGCCCAAGGGCACACCCAAAAACAACAGAACTGGAAGCCCAGAAAGTCCAGTCCTAATCTGCACACTTTCTGGTTTTCACCACTCCTGTCCCCTCCACTGCCATCCTGACACCAAAAGTGGGCTGCAGCCCGGAGGGCTGGAGGACAGCAGAGGCTTCTCCAGCCAGAGCCAGGAGCTGACAGCGCTCTGCCTCATCAAGAGCAGGTGTCTAGCCGCGCTGGGAGGGGGCGGGACCTGTAGGGGCGGGGCCGGGAGGGGGCAGAGCCCAGAGCACCAGAGATGGGCAAGTCACCCCATGGTGGCCAGGGTCCCTGCAGTGTCGCTCTGTGACCCGGCACAAAACAGAACTCATCACAGGAGCCTGGCCAATGGGGAGGCAGAGGGCACAGGGCATGCGCTCCACACGATAAATCAGGGGATGCCGCGAGGGACTCGGGGAAAACCTCCCTCCCTATTTGGACATGGACAGACGTTCTGCTAAAGCTGGACGGCCCTGGACTTGCCGGCACAGGCAGGAGGATGGGAAGGAAGCAGCGCCGCCAGGTTTCAGGCGCCTGGCAAGCTTTCTGGGCCACGCGTGCCTGAGGCCACGTCAGGGCAGCAGGTGGGGAAGAACAATGTGGGGAAAATGGCGGCCACTTTGCCTTTTTTATGAGATGGAAATCTCATCAGAAACGCGTACCTGGTGAACCTGGGGCCGATGGAGAAGAGGAACTTCTCCACGAGGTATGCTGCCTTCTGCCCGGGCAGCGGAGACCCTCCCCACAGGGAGCCTCCCAGCCATGGAGGCGCTGAGGCCTCCAGGCGCGGCCCTCAGCCCCAAGGTCGGCTGAGCTCCTGGGAAGAGGCTTGTAAGGTGCAGGGCAGGGCCCAGGGGACACGAGCCTGTCCCGGGAGACAGTGCCTGGGACACTGGCCCCGAGATGAGAGTGCTGGGGAAGCGCTGCGCTCCTTCGGGCCAGCCGGCACCCAGCTCCTACCTGGGTTCAGGACAGGCTGGACGATGTCCCCGTTCCTCCCCTTGGTCTCCATGCGCTCCAGCTTCTGGGCCTCGTAGCGCTTGCGGCCCTCCTCCTCCTGCTCCTGCCGGGAGTACTGGGGGGGGACAGGGGCCGTCAGACCAGCCTCGCGCTCAGACTCCTTGTGAACCTGCCTTTTTGTATCTGGGACTATCTGTTTTTCCTCAAATAATAGATGTTTAACATAAATCATACAAACACAGAGCAGGGGGAAACGCCGTGCAGCCTTCCCACCCAGAGAAGCTGAGTCAGAGCTTTGCTTTATGTCCACCCTAGAATTAGTGTATGCCCGTGTGTATATAAAGAGTTGCGCCACGCTGTATGTGAAACTTGAAAGTAACAGTAGTGGAGTTTCCCAGTGGCTCAGCAGGTTAAGGACCAGGCGTTGTCACTGCAGCAGCTTGAGTCACTGCTGTGGTGCAGGTTAGATCCCTGGCCTGGGAACTTCCACATGCCGCAGGTGCAGCCCAAAAAAAAAAAAAACCAAAAAACAAAAAAAAACATTGGAGTTCCCGTTGTGGCTCAGTGGTAATGAACTCAAGAGTACCAATGAGGACTCGGGTTCAATCCCTGGCCTGGCCCAGTGGGTTAAGGATCTGGTGTTGCTGTGAACTGTGGTGTAGGTCACAGATGTGGCTCAGATCCCATATTGCTAAGGCTGTGGTATAGGCCGGCAGCTGCAGATCTGATTCAACCCCTAGCCTGGGAACTTCCATATGCCACAGGTGCTCCCCTTAAAATAAAAAATTTTTAAAAACTGAAAAAACCCCAACTAAACATGTAAAAATCAGAGAATTTTGTCCCCCCACTGAACCATCCCGCCATAACTTATATGATGGATCCATTAAATCCAGACATTCAGTCTGCTCCCAATTTTTCAGCATTAAAACATGACTGCCCCAGGAGTTCCTGTCGTGGCGCAGTGGTTAACGAATCCGACTAGGAACCATGAGGTTTAGGGTTCGATCCCTGGCCTCGCTCAGTGGGTTAAGGATCCGGAGTTGCGTAGAGCTGTGGTGTAGGTTGCAGACGCGGATCGGATCCTGCATTGCTGTGGCTCTGGTATAGGCCGGTGGCTACAGCTCCGATTTGACCCCTAGCCTGGGAACCTCCATATGCCACGGGAGTGGCCCAAGAAATGGCAAAAAGACAAAAAAAAATAAAAATAAAAAAATAAAAAAATAAAAAACACGACCACCCCAACAACCATGTCACATCTGCCCCGTTCCCTCCTACAGTTCTTTCCTGGACAGAACTAGAGTCAGGGACCCCCAGAGAGGCTGTGTCTCCTCCCCTACAGACAGGGCGAGGTGAGGGCAGGTCCCTGTGTGCCCCTGACACGGGGCAGCTGGCAGGACAGGCTGACCGTTGTAAGGAACAACCCCCCCCCCAAACACCAGAACAGCCCCACTAAGCTCTCCTGATGGATCCCAGGGGCTTCTAACACAAGAAGTTATAAAAAATGTGAAAACGAAGCCTGGCACAAGGGACAATGCTGGTGCCCAGAAAAGGGAACAGCCCCCGGCCCCCGGGTCCCTCAGAGGCGGGGTCCCCAGGTGCCCTCAGCCGCTGTCCTTCTGATGAGCTGTGGCTTCTGCCCTCTCATTTACCAGCATTTCCGGCCGAGCCCATGGAGAGGCCACCGGGCTCAGGGCTGCGCTCTGCTCCCTGCAATTTCAGGCTTTCCTTCAAAAGCCGATTTTAAACGTTTTGCTTTTCCTGCCTGTGGCTCTGCTCCAAAACGGCACAGGTCTGAACCCATTCTGCAGCTTAATTACTGAAATCATGGGCTGGAGAACACAGCTCTAAAGGAGGCTTTGAGAGGGGCTGAGTAGTTTGCTCAAGAGAAACAAAGCCTTGCGAATGTCCACGTGGCCAGGGACAACTCAGCCTCTTCCTCCATCAACACACATCCTCATCTTCCCCCACGCGGAGCAGTGACTGCGTGTGCGCTGCACCTTTCCAGTAAAACCGAAGAATGACTGACGCGTCCTCAAGCAACGCCTTTGAAAGAGGTTTTCTGAAAAAGAGCCAACCGCCCTCATGTCCAGCACACTCGTCAGACCTCTGCAGTCACACGGCAACTGACGGGGGCCCCTGGTCCTGACATGGGGCATGAGGATGGCGAAAACACAGCCTCCTCGCAAACGCTTCCTGCTGGTTTTAAATCTGGGGACAGCTCTAACGACAGGCTGGCACCCAATGCTGGCTCCCGAGGGCTCATCACCCCAGGGACGCTGGAGACGGCGTGGCCCAAACGGCCGTGGCGACCGTGGCTGCCAGACTCGTCACTCAAGCTTAAAAACCAGCGTCCAATGCCCAAAGACCTCCCAGCCTCTCGGGGCCGCAGCTGCCCTCCAGCCACCACAGCGGTCTCTCCCCATGGCAGGGTCCAGAGGTCCCTGTTCCCTGGGGGAAGACGTGGAGCAAAGGGCAAAGTCCTCCCCGAGTGACACTGCAGGCGGGCAGCTGGGCTCCCTCCAGGGAGATGCACACGTGGCCAATCCAAGCACACACATGTATGTGTGACGGGGTCTGTGTGTGAGACGCAGGTTCTGTATCTACGTATGTGTTTGTGTGAGGCGTGTATGTAAACGTGTGTAATACATGTGTATGTGTGATTCACATGGCAGGTGCACACATGGAGACAGAGCCGTCTGTGTTCTTAAATAAATGACTGCTCTGCGGCAGGACAGGAGGAAGTCTGATGGCCAGGCTGCTGGCACATGAGCGTAAATGCCCACTGGAGCCCGATGCCCCATCAGGACACCGGCTGGGCAGCGCCAGTGAAAACAACAGACCTACATTTCAAATCAACTGAAGGCTCATCTCCTGTTTGTGCGCGCCCTGCGCTCGCCCAGGGAAACAAGTCCAGCCTCCCCTCTTAACGGGGCAGGGTTGACTTTCTGACTTACCGAACCTGCTAAACAAAGGGGATGGGAAGCTACTGGGGGCTCCTCCAGGCTTCGGGGGTGGGGGGAGAGCTGGGGAGGAAAGGGGTGAGGTGGTGCCGGTACAGGAACGGATGCAGCCCGCCCCTCCCCGCTGGCTAAAACCTGCCCAGCTCTCAGCACAGGGTCCCGAGGGGCCAGAGGGAAGCAACAGCCCAGGAACCTTCCTTCAGCAGCAACCCCTTAAGGTGTATCACGTGGTGCTGCGACCAGAGCTGTGGCCTGCTAGAGCTGTCTCAACTGTGTCGCATGTGAAAGTGAAGTCAGTAAAATAATTGTGTTTGAGTATTTACATGTGATGCGGCTAATTTAACACCAAGTGCTTATTTAGTGGGAAAGATGAAAGCGGGGCCCAGCACACTTGTAATTTCTAAAAAGAACAGTCACTGCGCCTCAGACTCACTCCTGCTTCTTGGGTCTAAAACCCCAGTCCCTGCTGCTTAAAAATGACGCAATTTCCATCTTGTCAGCAGCAGAGAGAGGAGAGCAGCTCCAGGAAGAAAGGAGGGGACAGAGAGGAAGGGAGAGATAGAGAGGGGTGGTGGGGGTGTGTACTGGACTGAAGGGCAGGTTCGGGGTTGAGCCGCGTCCTGTCAAAGCTCCCGTCTACCTGGAACAGGTGCAAGTGACCTTTGGGAACTAGGATCCATGCAGGTGTAATTAGTCAGGATGTGCGCATGCGTGTGCCACACACACACACACACACACACACACACACACACACACACACACACACACAGAGAAGGATGACCAGATGACAACAGAAGCAGAGCTAAGAGCAGTGTGGCCACTCTGGCCACGACTCTCACCCTCGCCTTGCGTGTGGAATGACAGGTGGCACTGCTGCTGGCCCAGTGCTGCTGGGCTTTACCACCCTGCTCTCATGGAACCGAGCCTCTGACCACCAACCCGAGGCAGACCAAGGCCTGAGCACCCTTCCCATTCCACGTGGAGAGGGCTCCACCATCAAGATTGTTTCTAATTTTATTTATTTATTTATTTATTTATTTATTGCTTTTTAGGGTCGCATCTGTGGCATATGGAGGTTCCCAGGCTAGGGGTCGATTTGGAGCCACAGCTGCCAGCCTACACCACAGCCACAGCCGTGACCTGTACCACAGCTCATGGCAACACCGGATCTTTAACCCGCTGAGCAAGGCCAGGGATCAAACCTTCGCCCTCAGGGATGCCAGTCAGATTCTTTCCACTGAGCCACAACGGGAACTCCAAGATGTTTTTTTAAAAGTCCGGAGCCTAGCAGCTGATGGTCTGACTGGGAAATGCCCCACCAGGGCCTTGACTGCCTCCTCACAGGCAGGGTGCCAGGTCAGACAGGAGCTGGCGCAGGGAGAGGGCAGGGAGCGCCCCTGGTGGCCGACACCTGCAGCAGCACCACGAGCAGGTCACCCTCAGCCCAGGTGGCCCAGGGCCCTGGGAAGGTGCGCAGGGAGGCAGAGTGGGAAGGAGGGGGACAGACTGTGAAGGGGGGAGATGGAGGGGGAAGGAGGGAGGTGGGGGGGAGAAGAAGGGGAAGCGGGTAGACAGAGGGGGAAGAGGGGGGAGACAGAGGGGGAAGGGCCCCAGTGGTGGGGGATGCCGAGGAGGAGTGTTCTTCCGTGTGGGTACCAGTTCCTAACTGGTTCCTCGTTTTGCTATTCTTAAAACTTTGCTCGACGTTATCTTAAGCACAGGAAAATGCAGGTGCAGACGCTGCTCAGCCCTCTGGCTCAGCTCCCTCGGAGAGAACTGCCTCCCCACAGGTGCGAGAGCAGAGCAGCCTCCAGGGTGAGCCGGCACCAGCGGCCTTGACATCGAGAAGGGAGCTACAGCGGAAGGAACTAACCCCCTCTCGGCCAGTGTCCCCGCCTCCGGAGCCTGCCCCGAGCCTGCCCGCAGCAGGCCCAGGAGTGAATACGTCTGTCCACGGCAAAACCAAATGAGCAAAACCAAGGAAAGGGAGTTCCCGCTGTGGCACAAGGGGATTGGTGGTGTCTTGGGAGCGCTGGGACGCAGGTTCGATCCCCGGCCCAGTATAGTGGCTTAGGTTGCAGTTGTGGCTCAGAGACAATCCCTGGCCTGGGGACACCATATGCTGTGGGGCAGCCAAACAAACAAACAAACGAACAAACAAAGCAAGGAGGGACACGGAGGCCAGCAGGAGAGGGGCTCCAACACGTACTCGGGGGCCGAGATGGGGAGTGCCCACAGGCCCAAGCCAGCCTGCACTTGGCTCCCCAGCGTGAATAAAACCCGCACTGAGGGACCCCAGCGGGACCCCCTCACCCACCCAGTGGCGCTTCCTGCTGGCACCCAACACCCCCGTGTGGACGTGGACGCAGCCACTTCATCTGCGGAGCAGTGGGAGGGTCTCCTTACCACGACTGGTGGCACCTCCAGGACCTTGTCCACATTCTTCAGCGACAGGGGCACGTACCACAGGGTGGCTTTATTGGTCAGCTTTTTGTTACCTGCAGAGAAGAAAAACACGTGAGTGGGAGCCAGCAGGGTGCACAGGGCACATGGCAGAGACACCCGCCCCTCCCCCAGGGCCCTCTTCAGCAGCGAGACCCAAGAGTGGGCATAGATCGGGGAGAGGCGTGGGCTCCCGGCGCGGGGAGCCCCCACCCCAGCCTGCCATCCCCACACTGAGGCTGCTAGAAAGACTTCAGATGGCATAGTGTGAGCCTGGAGGTCCTGAGCCTGTGCGTTGTCTAGCATTTTCTAACATGGAAGGCCTGCATCTGGAGGGCTCCGACTCCAGGCAGGCCTCCGAGAAGCCTCCAGAGGGCGTGGGAGGGAAGGGCTGTGGAGACGGGCAGACAGGCCAGGGCCCTCCCAGGGCCAGGCAGGACGAAGCCAGGCGATGTGCTGGGCTCGGTCTCTGCAAGAGACCTCAGCTGATGATCTCACACGAGTCTGAGAAACTGCTGAGAAACTTGACATCGAGATGCTCAAAAAGGATGCTTCCCACGGATCCATCCGCCTGTTTAAAGGCCTGGACAGGAAGCAGCTTGTGGATGACGTGAGGCTAAGGTGCCGTGGAGGCAGAGCCCACCAGGCATCTGGGGAGGGGCGGCGGCAGGCTCAGCCAAGCCCACCCGCCTCTGGAGCCTTCCCCAGGCTCCCTCTTGCTAGGTGGGGGGCACAGCTCCAAAGTTGCTGCTGGTGACCGAGTTCCAATCCTGCAGTCTCCGTGTGGAGGCCTGGGGGAGGGCTGGGGGCTGTTGACTTCTGCTTGGGGCCGAAGGACAGGAAACAGAACATCTTTGGGGCACTGAGCCTGCCTCAGGGCAGAGTGGCCCCAGGGTGGAAGCCTCTCTGGGCTGAAAACCCCAGGCCAAGAGCTCCCAGAGCTGGCTTGGTCACCCCTCATTTGCACAGGAGGCCCCGACGTCCAGAAAGTTCAGGAGTCTGCCTAGGCGACACGGCAACTCAGCGCCACTCTGAGTAGAACCTGGGCCTCCCAGTAACGTCACAGACGTATTTGCCGGGATTCCTCTTATTTTATTTTACTGGCCGCACTCATGGCAGGCGGAAGTTCCTGGGCCAGGGATTGAACCCACGCCACAGCAGCGACAAGGCCGGATCCTTAAGCCCTGAGCCAGCAGGGAACTCAAGCCAGGATGCCCTTTAAAAGCTGCCTCTTCCGCAGGGAGGATTCTCGATGTAGAGAAGGGCAGAACTGGGAAGACAGGAAGCAGAGAAGCGGGGAGCAGGCCCGGCACTCACCCCAAAGTCCCCCGGTAACTCACTTCCTAGGGGCTCCCTCTGACCTGCCTTCCCAAGGCACAGCTGGGGCTTCGGTCCCCCCATAAACGTAGCCCCAAGGCCCAAGCCAAGCCCCGGCGGGTCAATCAGAAGGCAGTGAGGCCCCTGGTGCCCAGGCCCGCTCCTCACGCCAGGACGCGCACCGCTCGGCCCGGGCTCTCGGCACCCCTGGGACCATGAGCCGATAAGACGGAAAAATATCTTCTCTGCACTTTGACTGAGAGTGGATCTGACAACCTGCTTTGGGGAATAAAGATTTCCTGTTTGACTCCGCGAGCGCCGGCCCGGCAGAGCTGGTTTCCATGGAAACCCCGAGTGGCCCGCCTCCAGACCTAAATGCACAAACGAGGCAAAACACGCTAATTGTACTTTATCATTTAATAAAACCATCAAAAGACAACGGCGGCACTAAAAACATCTATTCTAAAATCTGAAGCGCTCCCAGCTATTTTCTGGAGTGATTCGCAGCAATCATGTCCCAGTTAGCTTAATATTTTGACAGTTGCCGCTGATGGATGAGGAAGCTTTGCTGGTTGTCTGCCTGGGCGCGCGCTCGCCCCGCCGCCTCCCGACAGGCGCCCGGAGCCGGGGGGACGGCACCTGGCCTCTTGGGGTCGCGGGACACAGGGAGGTACACGAGGCTCTGCTTGGTCCCGGTGTGTCTGCCAGCCCGTGCTCACCGAGTGCCCGCGGGGGACGAGTCGGGGACAATCTGGATGAGGCGGCCACAGGCCCTACCCTCACAGGGCTCACATCCCAGTGCACATGGCAGAGACCCAACAAGACCGGAAGGCTGCCACACATGCGGGCCCAGAACAAGAGAGACGCACACGGACCCAAACACGGAAGACACGAGATGCACAGACACGAGGCTGAGACCCAGGCAGGCCGCCCGGACATGAGAACAGCAGGGGTGCCCGGCCAAGGGGCAGGACGGCCCAGACTGTAGAAGAGCCACAGCCCCAGCTCCAAGGCTCTGTCCCCACCCCGAGACCCGGCCTTGGCGTTCTCCCTCGACCCCAGGCGTCCCCATCTCAAAAGGCTAGGCCCGTCCCTGCCTTCTCAGAGCCTCTGTCCTCAGGTGCGCAATGCCCACCCGCTGTCCCGCGAGGGTGGATGCCTGCGGCTCTACCCCTCATGGCCACTTCTCTCCTCCGGGTAGCCCAGGCTCTCTGAACCCCTGGCCCTTCAGGGCCAGGGGGGCCGGGGACACAGGGCAGGGTGGGTGGAGAGCATCCTGACCTTGGTGGAGCATAGTTCTGGGCCAGCGCTGCCCCCCAACCCTCTCCTGACCCCTCCTGTCCCCTCCTGACCCTCCCACCCCCTCCTGCTCTCTACCCTCTCCTGTCCCCTCTGTCCCCACCCTCTCCTGCCCCCCACCCTCTCCTGCCCCCCAACCTTCTCCTGCCCACCCCTGTCCCCCCTCGCCCTCTTCTGCCCCCTCCCGCCCAGCTCTGCCCCATGGCAGCCAGAATCCCGCAGGAAGTCCTTCTAACAAAGCCCTCTGTGAGCTGCCCTCCCAGTGCAGAGACCCAGATCTTCCTGACACACCTCCCCCTTCATTCACTCACTCATCAATTATTGATTCCGCCTCTGTCTCGTGAGCCGACGGCAGCTGCGGGGAAGAGGGAGATGTGACCTTTCCCTCAGGAGCCAGGAGCCAGGGTCCAGGGCCGGCCTCCGCAGCCTCACTACTCAGACGGCGGGGGCCCATCAGGCTGTGGGGCCCCCAAGCACTGTAGGGTGTGCAGCAGTGTCCCAGGCCTCCACCCCGACTGTGACAACCAAAGATCTCCCCTTGCAAACACCTCTGGTGGAAGGAGCCACGACCCTGGGGACCCCTGCCCCACTGCAGTAGCTCTGGTCCCTGTCCCCTCGGCTCTCGTTCCCACTTGCACACAGCATGACGCTGTTCTGTTCATGGGGGTTCCTCCCGGGCTGTGGCCTGATGAGCCAGAAAGGGGGCTTGGGGGATGGGAATCTGTAAAGCAGGCCCCTCCCCCACTTTTGAAGTCAATGGCTCTCTGACCCTGGACAATACAAAAACAATCCTGCTTGGAGTTCCCTGCTGGCCTAAAGGTTAAGGATACAGTGCTGTCACTGCTATGGCTCAGGTGTGATCCCTGATCCCGGAACTTCCAAAAGCCAGTGGTGTGGCCACAAAAAAAACAACCCACCGAAAACAATGCTGTTGAAGACGCTATCAACAAATAAGCCTAAAGTTCAAGAAAAGCAGCGAGCATAGCCGTTCCCCTCTCATGACAGGCATAGGGAGGCTAAACCCCCAGCACAGCCCAGGAGAAAAGGGTTGGTCACCCCCGGGGCACACCGCTGGGGCCAGCGCCACAGTGGGAAGTCAGGGCCCGAGCACCCCTTTCTGTGGCACTGCCTAAGACCGGCATCCAAGGTCCCTCTGATGCCACAGCTGCCCTCTGAACACAGGGCTTGGGCCACCAACGCAGAACACGGGCCACGAGCCCGTTGACCGCTCCCCACGCCAGGGCCTGGCTCAGCAAAATAGTTCCCCGAGCACTGGCAGGGGTGCTGTCATCACTGGAATGTTCCAGATGAATAATTGAGCTTCTTCCTTGTGGGGGGACAAGCCTGGGGCCCCCTAAAGATCCCCGTGCACAGCACTCTGCAGGCAGACACGGCCCAGGAGGGGCCGGAGAAGAAGGTGCAAGAACCCAGGCAGCTTCTCCCTCCAGAACGGGCCCCGACTCTCCTCCGGGTGGCCTGCGACAAGGAGGTAGGCAATGAGGGGACCAAGAGGCCTGCCTCCCCCATCAGCAGCTGGGTTATAAAAAGCAGCGAGTGTGAACCGGAGCCACCCTCCCCTGCAGCGCCCAGTGGGAGGATGAAAAGGGGTTTCCATGGTTACCACCGGAGGAAGAGAAGATTCAGATCAAACCAGAGTCAAAGGTTCACCCAGCAAGCGCCAGCCTAGGCCTGGCTCCCGGGGCCCAGGGGGGCAGAAAGCAGCCAGGCCAGTGTCCTCCAAGGGGCAGCAGTGTCCCCAAGCGGGGATGGGCAAGTGGGGGAGGGGGGCAGGCAGGGGGGCCACAGGATGGCATGTGCCCTCCCAGGCCACTCCCAGCTCTCCCCCCTAGTCCTGCTGGGGGTTGGGGGGGTGGGTCACACGCTGGGCACGCGAGCGGGGGCTCGCTGCCTAACTCGTCTGTGCTCCCGTTTCCCCGTCCAAAAAACAGGACAGCAGAGGTTCCTGCTCCCAGGTGGAGGTGGGAACTCAGGGAGGTCATCCCTGGCCACGCAGGAGCTGTCAGCGAGCTGTCACGGCTGCGTCCATGCCGCTGTCGCCACTGCTCCCGGCCCCGCCCGCGGCCGGCGTGCGGGTTACCTGTGAGGATGTTCTCGGACATGACGTGGACCTGGACCTCCACGGAGTGCTTGGACGTGTAGGTGATCTCCGCGCTGACGTGCGCCACCTCGCCGATGCACATGGGCGACAGGAAGTCGGTGCGCTCGACCCGGGCCAGGGCGGCCACGCAGCGCTCCTGGAAAGACCAGAGGCGGGTCAGCCAACCGTGAGCCGCTCCCCCCACCCCCCCCCGGACACGCTCCCCCCAGGTTTCGTATCCACTGTTGGAGTAACAGCTTTTTTTTTTTTTTCCTGTCTTTTTTTGGCCTTTTCTAGGGCCGCTCCCACAGCGAGGGGTCCAATCAGAGCTGCAGCTGCCGGCCTACACCACAGCCACAGCAGCACGGTATCCGAGCTGCATCTGCGACCTACACCACGGCTCACGGCAACGCCGGATCCTTAACCCACTGAGCAAGGGCAGGGATCGAACCTGCAACCTCTTGGTTCCTAGTCAGATTCGTTAACCACTGCGCCACGACGGGAACTCCTGGAGTAACAGCTTTTTATGCCCACACGTCATGGCCATCACAGGTTCCTAAACGCAGAGCCCAGGGGCGGAGCCCAAGGGCCACACAGGGGATGCTCTGGCTGGCAGGGTTCCAAGCGGCTCTTTTGTTCTCCTACACGAGACGTGTGACTTGCTCATGAAAAGTGGAAACGTGCACACACTCGCTCCGGAAAACCACGGAAGAGCACACAAAGGAGGAAAAACACCTCTCCTATCCAGAGATAAACACGGTTTGGTTTCTCTTTGGGGATCTTTCTTTCCAGGCTTTTTGCCCTAAGAAGAGAGGTTTCACTGGTTTACCTGTTTGCCTACCTGGCTCCTTGTTTTAGTCGTTTGTGGTCCTTACTCACAGTCCTACATAGTCTTATATTGTTGTCACTTATAGTCATACATGTAATTGTCACATAGAGTCTTACACCAGTTGGGCAAAACCTAAGTATACATTTTCACAACCATTTTTACTCAACGGGAAGATAAATAACCTGCCCATCTTATGACAAAGCCCTTACCAATCACAGTCCCTTTATTTACATTTTATTTATCCTTATAACAGCAACCCAAATTACCTCATGACTCAAAATTCAAAAGGAACAATAGGGCTACACCTGAAAGTGACACAACCTTGTAAATTAACAATACTCCAATAGAAAACAAAATTAAAAAAAAAAAAAAAAAGCAACAAAAAGGTATACACCCTGGGCCACCCAGGACTCCCGGTTACTGCAAAGACACAGCCAGTCAGCACAGGTGCACACCAGGTCCAGCCAAACCCACTCAGGAGCTCATTCTGCATGAACGCGAGGAAGAATGAACTTCCTCCACTTTTTTTTTTTTTTGCTTTTTAGGGCTCCACCTGCAGCATATGGAAGTATTCTGGCTAGGGGCCACCTCAGAGCCACAGCTGCTGGCCTACGCCACAACTCACAGCAACGCTAGGTCCTTTAACCCACTGAGCGAGCCCCGGGATGGCGCCCGCATCCTCATGGCTACTATAATTGGGTTCATTACCACAGAGCCACACTGGAAACTTCCTCTTGACACTTTCTCCGACGGCCATTTCACTGCACTCCATCGCAAACCCGTTTAACAGCCGGATAGAACAGTCTCCTGTTAGACTGGGGCCAACCCCAACTGTTTCCCATTTAAAGAACTGGACGAGCCCCCTTTCATTCACAGTCTTTACAGAATCACGATTGGTTCTTGGGTGGAAGGGACAACCACCTCACTTCCCAAAGTGCTTCTCAATAGGGCAGAGTGCTTGCGGGCCCAGCACCTCCCCGCGCCAGCACTGAAAATCAGCTTTTTCTTTCTTTTTCCTTTTAGGGCCACACCCACAGCATATGGAATTCCCAGGCTAGGGGTGGAATCAGAGCTGTAGCTGCCGGCCTACACCACAGCCATAGCAATGCCAGATCCGAGTCACATCTGAGACCCACACCTCAGCTCACGGCAACGCCGGATCCTTAACCCACTGAACAAGGCCAGGGATAGAACCCACGTCCTCACGGATCCTAGTTGGGTTCGTTACCACTGAGTCACAACGGGAATTCCAAAAGTCAGCTTTTTTATTTAAGTGTAGTTTTTATCGAGGCAACGCTGGTGTCTAACTCTGTGTTAAAAGTGTCATGTGTTATTTCTACCTCTGTGTGCCCTGCTGCACGCTCACCACCAAAACCAGTTTTCACTGGTCACCACACAGTCGGCCCCTTTAACCAGTCTGCCTCTGTGCCCCACCCCCCTTCCCCCCTGGTGACCGCTGCTCTGTTCCCTGTATCGACGTTTTTGTTTGGCTTGTTCTTTTATTTCATTTTATTATTATTTTTGTCTTTTTAGGGACACACCCACAGTCTATGGAGGTTCCCAGGCTAGGGGTTGAATCGGAGCTGCAGCTGCCAGCCTACACCACAGCCACAGCAACACCAGATCCAAGCCGTGTCTGCGACCTACACCACAGCTTATGGCAACGCCAGATCCTTAACTCCTTGAGGGAGGCCAGGGATGGAACCTGCGTCCTTATGGATCCCAGTCAGATTCATTTCTGCTGAGCCATGAAGGGAATTCCCTATTTTATTTTGGTTGTGCCTGCGGCATGTGGAAATTCTCGGGCCAGGAAATCAAACCCAGCCACAGCAGTGACAATGCCGGATCTTTAACCCACTGCACCACTAGGGAACTCATTTAAAATCATAAGCCATTTGTTTTTCTCCGTCTGACTTATTTCACTTAGTATAATACCCATTTTGTCACAAATGGCAAGATTTCATCTTGCTTATGGCTGAATAATATTCCAACGTGTGTCTACATACCACCTCTTCTCTATCCATTCATCCATCAGTGGACACTTGGGTGACTCCATGTCTGGGCTATTGTAAATAGTGCTGCCGTGAATGTAAGGGTGCAGATGTCACTTCAAATCAGTGTTCTTATTTTCTTTAAACACACAGAAGTGGAGCAGCTGGCTCATAGGGTAGTTCTACTCTTAATTTGGTTGGGGAACCTCCATGCTCTCTTCCACAGTAGCTGCATCGCTATACATTGCCATCCGCAGCATACGAGGGGTTCCTTCTCCCCACATCCTTGTCAATACTTGTTTCTTTTTTTTTTTTTTTTGTCTTTTTTCCATTTCTAGGGCCGCTTCTGCGGCATATGGAGGTTCCCGGGCTAGGGGTCTAATAGGAGCTGTAGCCGCTGGCCTACACCACAGCCACAGCGACTCGGGATCCGAGCTGCGTCTGCGACCTACACCACAGCTCACGGCAACGCCGGATCCTTAACCCACTGAGCAAGGCCAGGGATTGAACCCACCACCTCATCCTAGTCAGATTCGTTAACCACTGCGCCACAACGGGAACTGTTTCTTCTTTTTGATAATAGCCATGCTGGCAGGTGTGAGGCACTGTCTCATTGTGCCTGTAATTTGCATTTGCCTGATGATGGGTGATGCTGAGCATCTTTTCATGTGCTGTTGGCCATCTGTATGTCTGCTTTGGAAAAACCCACCCAGTTCCTCTGCCCGCTTTTTTCTTCTTCTTCTTTTTAGGGCCACATCCGCAGCATATGGAAGTTCCCAGGTTAGGGATCGAATCAGAGCTATAGCCACCGGCCTACACCACAGCCACAGCAACGCCAGATCCGAGCCTCATCTGTGACCTACTCCACAGCTCACGGCAACGCTGGATCCTTAACCCACTGAACGAGACCAGGGATCGAACCCGCATCCTCGTGGATCCTACTTGGGTTCATTTCCGCTGAGCCACAATGGGAACGCCTCCTCGACCCATTTTTTAATCGGGTTGTTTATTTTTTGTTGTATCCATTCTTCATACGTCACGGAATCAGCTTCCTCTTCAGCCGTGCTGACTGAACAACACAAGACAGTCCTGTGTTTGGGTCGGGGGCCTGTGGATCTTCACTGCCAAGCAAGCACTCGGCACCATTATGACTTTCTAGCAGGGACCAATCAGCTTTTTTAGGAGAGTGGACAGCCTGGCTACCCCCAGGCTGGGTGGGGGTTGGGGGCAGGAACAGGTTCTCCCCCCTGCCCCCGGTGCCAGCACCAGCCTTCACTTTCCCGGGTGATCCTCTCGGCGCCCCTTTCGCAGGAACCAGAGACATCAGGCTTGCGGGTGATGGTCAGTTCGAGCCCTGGCGTGTCTGACCTCTTTCCTTCCACCCACCTGAGCACCAACGCACAGCCTCCCACCTGCACGAGAACTCACCCGATACCTGGCAAACACGCAAATTCCCTGACCCACCCCAAACCCACAGAACCTGCCTCTCTGAAGGGACCCCCAGGGGACCTCCATCTTCACCCCGTCCCGGGAGAGTCTCAGACCACCGGGGGACTTGGGATGGTCCTGTTCCCATAAACACCCCGGTCAGGTCAGCGAGGCACAGCAGGGTGACTGGGAGGGTCCCAGGGTGGAGCAGGCAGGCGCAGCAGGTGGCTTCCCTCCTCTGACTCAGGGGCTGCTCCCCTCAACCCAGACCCACCCAGACACCGCACCCACTGAAGCTAAAACAGCTTGGGGAAATTGCTGGTCTTTCATCCCAAGTAAATTTGTGTGGCTACAGCGCCACCCACTGGCAGAAAGTCAGAAAGGCAAGTGCTAAGCGGCTAAGTGAGCCCGGGGAGAGGGACCAGAAATGAACGTATAGGAGCACCCGACGTGGCTCAGTGGTAAGAAACTCAACTAGTACCCATGAGGATGTGGGTTCGATCTCCAGGCAGGTAACACTCCAATACATCGATATTTTAAGTGGACATGCAACTTGTTTCTGGAGCCTTAACACATCTGCGCTTTTTGCGGCTACAAGGGCATTCCTTCCTATGTGGCGTTTAGGGAGCCAGGCACTGGCGCCTGCCCCTGGCCTGGGCTCTGGTTGGGGGACGGATGGTAGGTAAATAAACAGGGCAATGCCGCAGGTGGTAGGTGCTCTGGAGAGGGCAGCGTGGGATGTGGGATGCAAGACGGCCTGAGGAAGGGATGGACCTGAAAGACGAGGTGTCAGGAAAAGGTGTGGGGGCACGGGCACCCCGGGCAGAGGGCAGGGTGCTCCTGAGGTGGGGGGCTGGGGTGCAGACGACACAGACCGAGAACCAGATGGCTCCGGCTTGACTGAGAGCTGCCGTTTCGTGGGATCTAGCGGGGCCCACCCCGGGCCCTCTGTAAAGACCTGGGTGGCCTAGGAATTCTAAACAGGGACTGACCAATGTTTGCTTTCAGTGCGAGGGTCTCTGAGCTGCAGGCAGCTCTGGCTCCTCACACCTCAGGGGCACCTGCAACTTGCTGCTTCAAGTAGGAGGAGCAGCCCCATCCTGGGAAGCAGCCATGCGGGTACCAAACAGCACCTCCCCCAAGAAGCGCCCTCTGCCACGCTCCCAAAAGCAGCCCACATCGCACTGCCTGCTGGGCACAGGTGCCTGGAAAACCATGGGCCTGGGCTCCTGAGGGGCCACAGGACTTCAAGCCACGACAGCAGCTTCAGAAGCAAAGCCAGACTCAGCTGGATTAGGATCTGGTGTTGTCTCGGCTGGATTAGGATCTGGTGTTGTCGCTGCTTGGGTCGCTGCTGTGACGTGGGTTCCATCCCTGGCCTGGGAACTGCTGCAGACTACAGGTACGGCAAGGAGAAGGAGAGGGAAACGAAGAGGAAAGGGGAGGAAGAGAAGCAGCAGCAGAGCCAGAAAGAACAGGTCTGAGCGCCCTGGGCTCAAATCTCGGCACTGCCGCTTACTAGCTTTGGGGCTCGTCTCTTTCCAAAGCAGACAATAAAGGGTACCAGTGACCATTGCCAGGATTCCAGCGGATGATGTGTGGCGAGGAGGGCGTGAACTGCCCCTTTCTCACAGAAAAGTAGGGATCAGAGTCCAGAAGGGTTAACCCTGCTACTCTTGTCATTTGGGCTGCACCTGCCCCACAGCCAACAGGGCCCCCTCGGCTGCTGCCAGCTCCGAGGATGCAGCTCTGTGACTTTTGGGAAGCCCTGTGGCTTTTCTTGGCCTGTTTCTACACCTGCAGAGGGGGGTTAAGAAGACTCCCCAGGTAAGGAATGTCCAGCTTGCAGCATAGCCACTGGTGCTCCACGAGGGTGTGTCACACAGAAGCCCTCAGGACACTTCCAGACGCAGAGCCAACAGGAGTGCCAAGTGTCCAGCGGGAAATCGATGGGCCAAAGTCCCTGCTCTGGTGGGGCTGACACTCTAGTGGGGCAGGTGGCCCAAAGTTAAACGAGCAAAGCACAGTGCCAGGAGCCACAGAGCAATGGGGGAGGAGCTGGGAGCAGTGAGGGAGCCGGCCAGCGGGGAAGGCCACAGCGGAGATCGTATTTACACAGAGACTGGAAGGACGGGGGAGCCAAGCGGGTCTCTGGGGGACAAGCAGCCCAGGCAGGGGAGGGGCCAGTGCAAAGGCCCTGGGGCAGGAATGCCGGCATGGCCCGAGGGCGTGCTGAGGGCACAGAGGGACAGGTCTCTCTGGCGGCTGATGGAGCGCAGGCGAGGGGCAGGAGGAGCAGAGGCCACTGTTAGGAGGCTGTTTCAGGAGGGAAGTGACGGTGGCTCAGCCCAGATGCCGGGGGAGCTGGTGCACAGCGCTCAGACCTGGAACCATCCAGGAGGCGAAGCCAACAGGACTGGATGCCAGTGTCCACGGGTGTGAGGAAGGCAGTCAACAGAGGCTGCAGGTGTTAAACCTGAGGAAACCACAGGCTGCAGAGGTCACTTACTGAGCAGAAGTCACCTAGGAGCAGGTCCTGAGTGTTCTCGGCTCGTCCAGGTCAAAGACCCAGGTGGAGCTGGCTGGACACAGAACCTCGGGGCTACCTCATGGTACTAAAGCTGGCTGGGTGGAACCACCAGGGGACTGTGGGTGGCAGTGCCCTGGTCCCGCCCAGAGCCCCAGAGGCCAGCATCAGCCCCCTGGAGCTGCTGGGGGCGGGGGGGTCACACCCTCTTCCTGAGCCTGGGATCCCAGATTGTCTCCTGGGACCACCAGCCCAGAGCCAGCCTCGCACACCTGTGCCCGAGGCTCACTCTGGGGCAGGAACAGGACGAACGGGGCTCAGAGCAAAGGTTCAAGACCCAGTGCAACCACGTGCCTCCCACCTGGCTTGGGGCAAGCAGTCAACCTCTTAGCTCAGTCTCCTCACTTGTGCCGTGGGGATATTAAAAATAATCACCTCTGGAGTTCCCGTCGTGGCGCAGTGGTTAATGAATCCGACTAGGAACCATGAGGTTGCGGGTTCGGTCCCTGCCCTTGCTCAGTGGGTTAACGACCCGGCGTTGCCGTGAGCTGTGGTGTAGGTTGCAGACGCGGCTCGGATCCCGTGTTGCTGTGGCTCTGGTGTAGGCTGGTGGCTACAGCTCCAATTCAACCCCTAGCCTGGGAACCTCCATATGCCGTGGGAGCGGCCCAAGAAATAGCAACAACAACAACAAAAGACAAAAAAAAAAAAAAAAAAAAAAAAAATAATCACCTCTACGATCCCAGGGGTGTCGTGAGGATGACACAAGCTAGGCGCTTTGCCACACGCTGGCGGTCACCGAGGGCTCTGCCAACCACTTGGCCCAGGCCCTCCTCCCTCACGCTCCAGTCCGGGGGCTTTTCCTTCGCAACGTCCAGCTCCAGCTCGCTGCCAGGCCCGGCTGGGACCCTCACTCTCTCCAGGAGGGTCTACCAGGCCATGGGCTCCCGCCTCAGCCTGGCCCCTCAGGGCCACCAGAGGGCGCTCTCTGACCCAGCCCAGGCTCCGCCCCAGAGCCTTAGGGCACCCGCAGCAGACAGGAAAGGCCCTCCTCCACGGCGAGGGCCCAGCCCAAGCCCCACACACCTCACACTCACCCCAGCTGCGTTCACCTACACATGCAATGCTGCACACTCACGCGCAGACTACACCAGCACACAAGCATCCTTCTCTGGGCCTGGAAGGCAGGGACTTGGCAAGTGGCTAGCTGAGGCCCACAGGTACCTAGAGGCCTGGGGCTGCCCAGGGAGCTGCTTCTAAACTGGCATCAAGCTGGCAGCTGCAGTACAGACCCCTGCCCCCAGCACCCACGGGCAGGTGGCCTTCAGAGAGAACGTCCACTCCCGTAGGGCTGGGGGCAGGGATGAGCAACGCAGATGCCCTGAAGCCCTAAAACCACAAGCCTGGCCCTGTCTGGACAATGGGTGGAGAGCGGGCACCCTCGCAGGTGCCTGTGCAGACCTGCCAGGCCCACAGCCCAGAGGCCACCAAGGGGAGAGCCCCAGACTTGCCCACGGACCCTGGGCCCAGGCAGTCTGACACCAGGGTGAGCTGCCACCCACACAGGATCTGGGGGTGGGCCCATGGGAATCAGGAAGCTAAGACTATTTCCAAACACAGGGGAGGGCTGAAAAGGTGGCTCTGGGGAGTTCCCATCATAACTCAGTGGTAACGAACCCGCCTAGTTTCCGTGAGGATGTGGGTTCCACCCCTGGCCTTGCTCAGTGGGTTAAGGATCCGGCGCTGCCGTGAGCTGTGGTATAGGTCACAGACGCAGCTTGGATCCCACGTTGCTGTGGCTGCGGTGCAGGCCGGCAGCTACAGCTCCGATTCGATCCCGAGCCTGGGAACTTCCATAGGCCACGGGGGCGGCCCTGAAAAGAAAAAAAGAAAAAGAAAAAGGAAAAGGTGGCTCTGGTAGCTGGCTCTCAGCTTATTTTCTTTCCTTTTTTTAAATCTCAGCTCATTTTCTGTAAGCCCCCACCCCTCCTTGCTGAGCCCCAAACCAAGCGCCAATCCAAGGCATCTCCCATCCAGGGCCAGAGCTTCTGGAAGCCCCCAGGCCTGGGGTCCAGGGAGGGGAAGGCTCTGGGCCTGGGCTCCATCCAAATCCCTTTCCTGGGAGTTCCCTGGTGGCTCAGTGATTAAGGATCGGGCGTGGTCACTGCTATGGCTCTGGTAGCAGCTATGGTGTGGGTTCGAGCCCTGGCCTGGGAACTTCTGCAAGCCGTGTTCACAGCCAGACAACAACAACAACAATGAACCTCCTTTCCTGACCCGACAGAGGCGAGAGGCCACAGAGGGAATGGAGCCCAGAACCTTCCCTGCGGCCCGGCGCTCACCCCGTCCTGACTGTTGCAGTGCCGGGTGCTGATGATGGCTCCGGCCTCCTCTATCATCTTCAGGATGGTTCCTCCGTGCACATTGCCGGCCACGTTAGCGTCGTCGGGCCGCATGATCCTGGAGGGAGGAGAGAGAGGCAGAGGCTGAGCCCTGGCGGGACCGCGGGACCAGCAGCCCTCAGGGGAGGGAAGGTCCCCCAAAGGGCCCGGTGACTCCCAAAGAAGGACGGGCTTCCCGCAGGTTTGCTCGTGGGGAGCCAAGCTGACAGCCAGATGGGGCTTCAGGGTCATGTTTCCACAGGAGAGAGGAGGGCCGAGGGGGACCTTCCTGGCCTGGCACCCAGCCCACCGTGTGAGAAGCACCTCCATCCTCAGCCGGGAGGGCCGTGAGCAGTGGGCAGCGTGCTGTGGTGTCTGCAGTGTGCCTGCCTCCCTGGCTCCCGGGACCACCAGTGACCAGCAGGGCTGAATGAGCACAGGGACACAGGCCACAAGCCCTTGGAAAATGGACAAATTCCCAGGACCACCACCTCCATCTGGGGTCCCAGAGAGGCTGGCCTCGTGCAGCCGCAGGTGTTCTGGGGACCTGGAAATGAGTCAAAGCTTCCAGACCTCTGTGGGCAGGTGAAGGCCTGCTCACCACCTGCCTCCAGGCTCCGAGGGGGCCGACCCCCACATGGAGATGGAGAGCTGGGCGCTCCCCACAGCCAGGAAGGATGGAAGTGCCACCCCATTTCCTCAAGAGGAAAAAATCACATCCTTGCCATGGGCGGCGGCGAAGCCCCACGAAATCCCTGGAATCTTGAGAAGCCAGCTTGGCGCTCCTACCTTGGGCAACCGCAGCCGAGCTGGCACTTTCCCAGACACCGTCTGGCTGATGAAATCCGCCTGCACCAGCCTCAGGCCTAGAGACAGATGCCAGGCAATGAACGTGTGTGCGGTTCCTGGGGGCCCAGCATCACCTGGACCTGGCCAGCCTGTTCCAGCCCACTGACCAGCCTGGCCCCCTGGGCCCAGCACCCCCCTCTCCCTGCTCTGGCCACCGAGCTCCACTGCCCTCCGGGTCTAGCTGCTGTCAGGCTCCCACTCTTATTAGCTGGGTGACCCGAGCAAGCTGCCCAACCCAGCCCTCCACTTCTCATGTGTGAAGGAGAAACAGCGCTGCTGCCACCTTTGACCGTGGGGCGACTGGGTCACACGAGACGGTGCAGGTGGTGAGCGTGGCTGCCGAGCCAGACACACAGCCAGGGAAATAAACCCTCACCAGTACCTCGTCCCACTTCTCTAAGTGTCAGCCAACCGACTGCCGGAGGCTGGACACCCCAAGAGCTGTAAGATGCCACCTTCTGGAGCAAATGGCACTGGCATTCTGGGGCAACCCCAGCTGTCTGTATCTGTCACCAATGCCCAAAGATCACCCCTTCATCCTGGGGGAGCATTCAGGACCCCTGGTTCTCGCCCGAGTCACTGTCTCGGGAGCAGCAGCCACAGCCACTCAAGCAGGGGCCAGGGGAACCCCCAGAGCACAGGAAAGCAGCTTCACTGGCTTCTCAACCATCCACTTAAAAATACTTTTTGAATCGAGAGTTCCCTGGTGGCCTAGGGCTTATGGGTCTGGTGTTGTCCTTCCTGTGGCTCGGATCCCTGCGGTGGCTCGGGTTTGGTCCCGGCCCGGGAACATCTGCATGCCGCAGGTGCAGCCAAAAAAAAGAACAGAACTACCATATGGTCCAGGAATCCCGCTTCTGCGTATTTATCCGAAGAAAGCGAAATCACCATCTTGAAGAGGTATTTGCTGCCCCGTGTGTGCACAGCAGCACGATTTACAGGAGCCAGGACACGGAACAGCCGAAGCGCTGTTGACAGCTGAGGATGGAGACCAAGTGATATTTCTGTTATTCGGCCACAGCAAACAAGGCACTCCGGCCTTGCAACAGCATGGATAGACCTTGAGGGCAAGCATGCCACGTGAAACAAGTCAGACCCAAAAAGACAAAAACTAGATCGTGTCACGTACATGTGGAATCTAAAAAGCCCAAACGCACAGACACAGAAAACAGTACTTGTTGCCAGAGGCAGGTGGGGGCAGGGCTGGGTTGGGGGGGGCTTGAAATGAGTGAAGGGGTCAAAAGGTCCAAACTTCATTATAAAATAAATAAATCATGGGGTGGAATCACAGCGTGGCGACGAAAGATAACACAGCTCTATCATCTATTCGAAAGTGGCCAAGAATGGATCTTAAAGGTTTTCATCATGACAAAAAAAATTACTCCGGGAAATCTACTCAGTGCTCTGGCCTCTGTGGGGAAAGAGTCTGAGAAAGAAAGGATGCAGGCGTAACCGATTCATTCTGCTGCCTCCTGAAACAAACACAACACTGTAAGTCAACCACACGCTCCAGTGAAATTTTTCAAAGAAAGAAAAAAAGTTTTGACGACGTGAGGTGATGTGCGTTAACTAAACGTACTGTGATCAGTTCATACTACACACAATTATTTAAAATTTTTTAAGTTTGAGTTTTAAAAATTCAAGCTTATACGGTTAGGCTCTTTTTTTTAAGTTTGAGTTAAAGGTTTGTATGTGTGTGAGACGGGGTCCCTTTGCTGCACAGGAGAAAACTGACAGAACACTGTAAACCAACCATAAAGGAAAGAATAAAAATCTTTTAAAAAGTTTAAGAGGCAGCCAACTCAATAAAACTACTGTATCAAACTCCTTCCCTCGTATTGGTTTTTGACTTAGCAAAGAAGGCCAGATGGCCCATCTCTGCAGACAGGTTGGCCCTCTCATGGGCACACGCGCTGAGTGAATGCTGGGGGGGTAGGGGGGGGATGGTGGAGGGGAGGGAAGATGGGGGGTGGAGATGGGGGGGGTGGGGGTCTAGAGGGGTGAGGACTGACGGTTCAACACTGAGCAGACTCCTAGGAGTACCAGGGCCTGCCTCCGAGAGAGCCTGACTTCGTCTGGAGCTTCGCTTTCCCTTCTGTAAGTTGGGGCTGCAGGCCCCAGGTTGGCCCAGAATGATGCAGAAGTGCAGACAGAGGGCCCCAGGGCGGAAGAGGAAGCGCTTACATCCGGACTGAGGAAGGGAAGGACTGATAAGGAGGCAGCCTCCCAGGAGAGGGGAACAGGGAGAGTGCATGAGGCCCCAAGGCAGAACCTGGAGCCACCCTGCAACACTGGGCATCCCCAGGGACCTGCCCCATCCACACCCCACTGCTCGCAGGCCCGGGGCACTTGGGAGTAAATGCCAGCAGCTCCAGGCCGCGTGCTCTCCAGACCAAAGGGTCACTGCAATGGACCTTCCTGGTCACCCTGGGTCCTGCACCAAGGACCGTTCTGACCCCCAAGCCAGCTGGCCACGGGCAGGCTGCGGGCACAAACCTCCCCCCAGGACCATATGCCAATTCAGCTCTACAGTCACTGCAAACACGGAGGCCGGAGCGCAGCTCGCTCACGCCCTCCCTGCAGCCTCATGCGATTCCTTCCTCACCTTCATCCCGCTGCCAAGCTGGCGTCCAGCATCCCCCCACCGCCCTCCAGAGAGTCCTCCTCAGTGCACCTTCCCCAGAGCTCCCCCAGAGGTCAAATCGGAGCTGCAGCCACCCGCCTACACCACAGTCACAGCAATGCGGGACCCAAGCCACATCTGCGACCTACACCACAGCTCGCAGCAACGCCAGATCCTTAACCCACTGAGCAAGGCCAGGGATTGAACCCGAGTCCTCATGGATACTAGTTGGGTTCATTAACCGCTGAGCCACGAAAGAAACTCCCACTAACCAGGTTCTTAACCCTCTGAGCCACAACGGGAACTCCACCTCTCTCCCCATCTTTAGTAAAGATGTGTGTGTGAAAAGCGCTTCAGACTCTTTGGTGCTAAAAAAGGAGAAACGAGAGCCCAGTGAAGGAAGGAGATGCCATGCGGCTCCGCCCGCTCTCCTGTCAGGGAGGCAACGGGGCGGTCCTGGCACACATGCTGGCTAAGAGCTGCAGCCCTCACTGCTGAGCTGACCGGTTGGGGTTTGGGTCCAGGGTGCCGAAGTTCTGGGTTTTCAAGAGAAGCTGGCAATCCAGAGTTTAACGCGAATTCTGCTATTTGACAGGGGGCGCCCGACTGAAATGTTCCAATATAATACAGGCCAGCTCGGGGTCGGGGGATGGACAGAGCAGATGGTGGGCCTGACCCAGGCCCGGGGAACAGTGGGTAACCCCTACTCACACCTCTCCTGCCCCTCTGCCCTTGTGCCAGCCTGCACCTCCTCCCTCCTCGAACCCCAGAAATTTCAGGGAAAGGCAGGTCGGTCTGGGGACCCTTCCTCTCGGCTGACCAGTGGCTCTGATGCTGCCTCTGTGACCAGGCCCACAGCCCCAGCATTCTCTCCGCCCTCCTCCCAGCAATGAATGTCACCCTGTCACCCACAGCCCCTCCCCTTCCACTCCAGCTGCTCCTGCTCCAGACCACGGAGTGAGCCGGCCAGGGCTGGAGCCCACGACTAACCCTGCTTCCCTCTGAAGCAGACACCAAGCTGATGACAGGAACTCTAAGGAGCCACTCCCAGAAGGAGAGCCACCCACCTGGACTCTGGACAAACTTAGCAGAGGAAGTGACACCTGGGCTGAGTCCTGGGGAGGGGGCAGGGCTGAGCCAGGAGCAGGGGGCAGGGGTTGGGGGAATGTTCCAAGGAGAGGGGGCATCTCAGGGGAAGGGCCCAACGCTGGGAGAGCCCGGTGGGTCCAGAGACGGACAGCAATCCGCCAAGGCTGGCCAGTGGCCCGTGGGGCACTCTGGGGGCAGGAGAACGACGGGGGAGCTGGAGCCTAGAGCCAGGAGCTTGATGCCAAGGCCTGGGACTGGGGACAGAGTCAGAGGTGTCCTGGAGGATCGAGAAGCAGGGCTGCTGTGTGGGAGAGTCTCCCTGGGGCTCGGGGTGACGAGGGATTTCCACATTTGCCTCTGGCTCCCAGCCTACCTCACCGTTGCCCCAAGTCACTCTTCCTAAGCAGGAGTGTGCTCCCTGCTCACACTCCCAGGGCCCCCCCTGCGGAATAAAGAGTCATCCCTAGCCAGGCATTTGAGGGCCCCAGAGGTCTGGAACTCTCCTCACCTGCCCTCCCCCTGCCCTGCAGGGCTCCAAGCTGCACCTGCTCAGACCAGCGCTGTGGGCCGGGCACACCTGCGCCTTCCTACTGCCCTGCCCGCGCCCATCTGTCCGGCGACATCAGACCTCCCCCGGCGGGGGAAGAGGACTCCTGTGCACACGGGAAGCGTGAGCAGATCCAAGCTTCCGGAGGGCACCCCGGCATTAAACTCCAAATGCACAGGCGTGCCCACGCCAGCCGGCCCACAGACAGGAAGCCATCCCACAGATGTTTCCGCACACGATGAAACCAAGTGTGTTCAAGGTCACTCACTGCAAAGCTGTTTGTCATGCAGAAGACTGGCCATGTCCTAAATGTCCACCAATAAGGAGTTAGACTAAACGACAGCCACCCTGCGCCAGCCCGCACGGCCTCCGGCGAGAGGGAGGAATGGGCTCCGAGCGGCACTGCTGGATGTAGAAAAGCAAAGCGCAGGATGATGGGAACCAGGTGTCTACACCTGCAGGCCCAGCGCAGACAGTCTCTGGAGGGCGGCCAGGGAAACCAGAAGCTTCCACGGCCCGAGAGGGGAACTAGGGACAGAGCTGGAGGGAAACCTCGCTGAGATGCCTCCACGTCTTCTGAATGTGAAACCATGTCAACCCGGGGCTTCCCACTGCAGCTCGGCGGAAACGGAACTGAGAGTAGCATCCAAGAGGAGGAGGGCTCAGCCCCAGGCTTCGCTCAGTGGATGAAGAATCCGGCATTGTCATGAGCTGGGGCTGTGGCACAGGCCAGCAGCTGCAGTTCCGATTCAACCCCTAGCTTGGGAACTTCCATAGGCTGCACCTGAGGCCCTAAAAAGCAAAAAGCAAAAACAAAAAACAAAAAAAACATATTGACCTGGAGTTCGCTGGCAGCTCAGTGTGTTAATTATCTGATCGTCACTGTAGCGGCCTGGGTCACTGCTGTGGCGCAGGTTCGATCCCTGCTTCAGGAACTTCCCATCCAAAAAAAAAAAAAAAAAAATCTGGGGAGTTCCTGTCGTGGTACAGTGGAAACAAATCTGACTAGCATCTACAAGGACGCAGGTTCGATTCCTGGCCTCACTCAGTGGGTTAAGGAGCCAGCATTACCGTGAGCTGTGGTGTAGGTCGCAGATCTGGCGTTGCTGTGGCGTAGGCCGGCAGCTACAGCTCTGATTCGACCTCTAGCCTGGGAACTTTCATATGCAGCCGATGCAGCCATAAAATAAAATAAATCTGTCAGTGAAAACCATGTCAACCTGTTCGAAGAAATTGATGGTCTTTAAAAATCTCTTCAAAGCACCAGCCCTCAGCAAGGCCTTCCCTGAACTCACCAAGTCAAGACCACCATCTCCTGGACTGGTCGGCGCCCAGCCCCCATCCTACCTTTCTGCCAGTTCCCAGAGGGCAGAAGGGAGGCAGAGGAAGAGGATGGGAGATGCCACTCCAGGAGCAGAGGGCAGGCAAGGGACAGCCTGGGGGGCGGAGGAAGCACCCTGTTCCCCACCGAGTTCCATGTGCCCTGGGGGCAGGCCCTGTCCCTCTGCTCCTCAGAGTCCCCCCCAAGGCTGAGGCGGTGCAGGCCCTACAGAGAGGCCTTTGTACTGGGTCAAACTGTGTCCCCAAAGGACTAGTTCAAGGCCCAACCCCTCAAACCTGTGAATGGGACCTTATCTGAAAACAGGGTCTCTGAGTTCAGGTGAGGTTGGTAGGATGCCCAGTTCCTACGAGCAGACCCTTAGAAGAGGGAAATCTGGACACACACAGGGGAGGCCATGTGCCAACAGAGGCAGAGACACTGGCCAAGGCACCCAGGAACCAGCAGCAGCCCCCAAAGCTGGAAGAGGTGAGGAGGGCTCTTCCTGGAGACGAATGACTCACAGAGGGGAAGTGGCCCTGCCCAGCCCTGGGCTGGGGCTTCTGGCCTCCAGGCTGGGAGAACATTCGCTTCTGTTGTTTGAAGAGTGTGTGGCCACTGTCACAGCGACCCCGGTAAGCCCAGGCAGGCTGCGCCCCTGCAGGCCCCCCACCCGTGAGGCCCCCGCCTGCAGCCAGCTCGGGTCCTGCTCCCTGCGCCCAGCCAGCCCAGGGCAGGCCCCCCAGTATCTCCGATTCTGACACGAAGATGTCAGCGCTAAAATTCAGGCGCCGAGTTCCATGGTAACTGGGGGAAGCTGGGGGTGGTTTCCTTTACCCGCGAGAGAGCAGAGATGGGTGAAGCAGAGGTGGTGGCACCAAGCCCCGGTGGGTTTCTAGGACAGAAAAAGTCCTGGGGATTTCCGTCTGCACCCAAACGCAGGCAGAACCCCTGGGCCTGCGCCAGGGCTGGGTGGGGCAGCCAGCACTAAGGACACCTCCCGGCCTGTGCCGGAAGCTGCCAGGCCCCATCCCTTCTGAAGGAGCCTCCAACCAGATAAAGCAGAGAGGCAATGACAGGTCAGGACAGAGGCTTTCAGACAGACCCCACCCCTACCCACGGGGCGCAGGTGGCAGGCACGGAGGTGCCTTGGAGGGAGTGGCCAGGATCCGAATAGGAATCAGAAGGGGGCCGGGGAGGAGACAGGAGGGGCAGGAGCTGCCATTCGTGGTGAGAAAGGCTTACTTCGGGGCAGGCACCTGCCAGGAAGACCACGTGGGCCGCGGGGCTGGTTCACACCAGGAGCTTCGACTGAGGCCTTGAAGGCCAGGGTCAGGCCAAACACACCACCTTTCTATGGGGGACTCTGCCCAACAGAAGCCCAAGTGGCACTATTTATCGCCTGTTTGCTGTCTGAGAAGGTTCTGGCAAAGTTCCCTCAACCCCTACCACATCCCTCAGAAGAGGTGGCTGGAAAAACAGCTGGGCCAGTTAAGAGTCCCTGGGGCCTCCCAGCCCCAGAGCAGGACAGGGGAGGCACCCAGGGCAGGCAGCCCGCCGACCGGCCCCACTGGTCCCAAGAGCCCAGAGCACCCTGGGCTGAGCAGACAGGACACGAAGCAGCACTCGGCCCACCTGCAGAACCTGCTGGCAGGAGCGAGGGAAGCACCACGGGTGGCAAAGAGGAGCGGCTGCCCCCCAAGGGCTGGACCAAGTGGGCGAGACCTGAGCCTTACTGCCCAGCTCTTCCACATACCCGCGATCCGAGCTGCCAGGAGCCCAGGTAGTCACGCAGAGGCTGGACCTGCCTGACGTCCAAAGTCAGCAGAACTGGGCCAGGCACGAGTGCCCCTGGCCACGTGAAGCCAGCGAGTGCCCTCTACCACCTGCCACAGTGACCCCCCCACCTGGGGGTCAGCAGAGAAGCTGTGTCGGCTGGGACGTCCCAGGTCCAGGGAGAGGCAAGGGGGCAGCTGCAGCCCAGGTGCCCATCCTCCCCCACCCCTAGGACTGGCCCAAGTCCTGCCCTGCGGGGAGCACCCTGACTTCCTGCCTGGTCTAACCAGGAAGAGGCCACCTCACCAATCTGAGAAGTCCACCAGAAGTCGGTTGTCACGGAAACCTCGGTTAGTGTATCATAACAGTGGAGAAGTAAATCCGCGAACACTTCGGCTGCTGCGCCCTGAGGTCAAGGAGACCTCAGAGAGGGCAAGTGCCCACCAGTCAGCTCCAGGGTCTCTGCAAAGGCTGGGCCAGCTTCCTGAGATGCAGACAGGATGCTGGCGACACACGCCAGGGTGCGTGTCACAGCGAGATGTCGCATCCCTGCGCCCAGCTCACGGGAGCTGGCATCTGAAACTGTCCCCGAGGCCACCCCCGAGCTGTAGGGGCCAGTGAACTGGAAGGAAGCGGGAAGCGGGATCGGCCGGCTCCACCAGCCTCGGCCCCACCCCACCCCCCCGCACACACACCTTCCCCTCCCCTCAGGTGCACCGGCTGCCAGGACGCCCCCCACCTCCTGGGCAGGGCCTGCACTTCTACTTGTCCCTCGCTGGGTTTGGGGGGAAGACCAGCCAGCAGAGTGGCCCTGGTGCAGATGCCACAGCTAGGGCCCCTGGAGAGGAAGCTAGATGCGTCATGATTGTCACTCAGCCCCAGGGCCACCCCACACAGAGCCACTCTTGCAGGATCCCGGTCAACCAGGCAGCATTACAGCCGGCATGAATGAAGGAAGCCACACACAGACCAATCAAGGGCTTCCTTCCTAATGTGCCGTCCTGGCTTGGCTCCTGGGCACCAGTCCAGCTGGCCCGTGAGGGTGAGGCAGGTAAAGTTAGGACAGCAGATAAAGTTAGGACAGAGTCCAGATGAGGCTTGGCCAATGCGGCCTGCCACTCTGGCCCAAAGAGACCCCCTCTCAAAGGCCAAGTGCCCGCCTCCTTCTCGGAGGCCTTCCAAAAATACGCATCAAGTATTATTAAAAGCACGAGGGGGAGTTCCCGTCGTGGCGCAGTGGTTAACGAATCCGACTAGGAACCATGAGGTTGCGGGTTCGGTCCCTGCCCTTGCTCAGTGGGTTAACGATCCGGCATTGCCGTGAGCTGTGGTGTAGGTTGCAGATGCGGCTCGGATCCCGCGTTGCTGTGGCTCTGGCGTAGGCCGGTGGCTACAGCTCCGATTCAACCCCTAGCCTGGGAACCTCCATATGCCGTGGGAGCGGCCCAACAAATAGCAACAACAAAGGACAAAAGACAAAAGACAAAAAAAATAAAAATAAAAAAAAAACACGAGGGCCCACACCTTTCTGCAAAAAAGAGAAAGAACATCCCAGACGGATCAACACCATGGCACTGGTTCCACAAGGAGACCAGCGCTGCCCCCCTCAAGCCCAGCCTGGGCAGGAAGCGGCAAGGCTGCCACTGGCTGTACCCCTGGACGCTCAGTGACTGAGACCACTCAGGGGAGCTGAGAGGGCCGCTGACCACCCCCGCGTCCACCTGGGGGACACATCAGGATTGAGTCTGGGCCAAAAGCCCTCCCCACAAGCCTGCCCCACCCACACAGCCCAGCAGGCCTGGCCAGGACGGCAGCCCTGCCCCACCGCTGCCCCCCACGGCACTTCATCCTGAGGAAAGAGGACCCCACTTGGCAACAGCCCCGCAGACTCCCGTCGGGTAGGGCTGGGCCGTCCTGCTCAGAGCAAACAGCCAGGAATGTGTCAAACTGGAGGCTGAGCTGGCGCCTGGGAGAGGCAGTGACAGAGGCCATCCCCACCCACCCCAGGCCCTGGGTCCCCTCGGGTCAGGTGCGTGCTCAGGACCTGGGCGCACCGGCCAGCGGCCAGCCCTGCCTCCCCACACCCTGCCCAGAGAAGCCTGGTCCCACTGCCCCCCAACTGCCGCCCTGGACTACAAGGCCAAAACACTGCTGCCACAGGCCACTCAGGATGCAGGCCACCTGGATACCACACGCGCTGGGTCTGCTCAAGTCCACCTCTCACCTTCAGGTCAGAGGAAAGGCCCCACGGCCACAGACACCCCCTCTGGCCACATGGTGACCCAGAGCCACAGGTCCCACCTGGCACGGGGACCAGGGTCTCCGCCAGGGACCCCCCGCCCTGGCCACACCCCGGTTTTCCCACAGCTCTCAACTCACAGCTTGGCCTTCTCCCTAAGAGAGGCCTCGCTGGCCGCCTTCCTGAGGGCGCCCAGGGCCACAGCTCGCCGGACCAAGAGCATGGGCTCCGCAGTCTCCACTGGTCCCTCCCAAAGCCACAGACATATGGGGCGGGCCGTGGCCCTGAGGCTGTGGGCCCTTTGGACTCGGCCTGGTCCCCGCACGAGGGCATTGCTCCTAAGCAACCCTGGATTCTTTCTCTGCCTGGCACGCTGGGCACAGCGCTTACCCCAGGTAAGAGGCGGCTCTCTGAGGAGCACCCATCACCCCATCACTCCAAATACTGCACGTTCTGTGACCTTCTTACCTGACTTTTTTTTTTTTTTTTTTTTTTGGTCATGCCTGAGGCATTCGGAAGTTCCCAGGCCAGGGATCGAACCCATGCCACAGCAGTGACAATACCAGACCTTTAACCCGCCAAGCCACCAGGGAACTCATCATGACCTTTTTAAATCCCTTAAAAATCACAGGAAACTAGAGTAGAAAGAGATGTTGGAAACCGCCTGGCTCGAGCCCCAACGTCCACGGGTGGGGAAGCAGGAAGAGCCCCAGGCCCACATCAGCTGGACTCAGATGACACCAGAGGGGCCACCCCGGGAAGGAAGGCCACGAGAGGGAGAGGCAGGCTCCTGCACACTGTGCAGATCGACTGGCGGTCCTCTCCAGCAGCACCCCAACCAGGTGGCGTGGCCAACGTGACCAAAACGACTCCGTACAGACAAGGGCGGGCACAATCTGTCCCTGCTGGTTCTAAGAGCATCACAAACCGTACGAATGGCTGGAAGATGCACCAGCCCTCAAAGGAGCACACCGAGAATCCTGAAATCAACCTGCACCTGATAAGAGTTCTCTACACGAAAAGCCAACCAACAGAGGCGTGAGGATTTATTTACACAGCAGGCCAGGCTCAATCTGGGACAGTAACGCAAAGAAAAATGAACCAAAATCCACAACTGAGAAAACGCTATCTAGAGAAATGTTTTTGATGAAACACAGAAGTTAAAACTGAAATGAAGCAGCATTAGAGGGAAGACATTTTTCCAATGTGGAGACTGGTCTACTGAATGATAAGAATGCACGACTTCAAACCTGGATACGGGAGTTCCCTTGTGGTGCAGGGGATGAGGATCCGGCGTTGTCACTGCTGTGGCATGGGTGTGCTCCCTGGCCCGGGAACTTCTGCATGCCATGGGCGCAGCCAAACCTCCCCCAAAGAAACAAACAAACAATCTGAGAAAAACAGAATGGGGGGAAGGGGAATCTCTAAGAAGCGACACAGCGTTAACTGTCTAAAACTCTACCCGCAGCTCCATCTGATCAAGTTAGTTCTGGACCAGCCCTCCACAGTTGTGCCACCTGCTCAGACAGCTTTCCACTGAGAGGAACCAGCTGTCACTCAGCGTCACATGTAAACAGTTTTGAAGCTAAACAACCATAAGGTGCGATTTCTTATCATTGAAATTAATCAATACACTTTTGAAATGATAAGACCAGACTCTGGAAAGGTTCATGGCAACAGCAGTCCTAACAGCCCAAAGGTGGGGACAACCCAGAGAAGCATCGCAGACGAAGGGGTCAATAAAACGGGCTTTGTCAACACAGTGTGCCACTATTTGACTGTTAAAAAGGGTGAAGGACTGATAACACCCGACACGGGGCCTCTCGCACGCCGCGGTCTGGGCAGTCGCTGGCTTGTCCGTGAGTTAACTCGAACCTTGTGTTCACTAGAACAGCCTATTTGTGGCCCATCAACTGTCCCTCTGCTTTAGTTATTAAAGAAAAGGGCACGCATCCCCTCTGTGGCATAACAGGGTCAGCGGTGTCTCTGGAGCACGGGGACTCAGGTTCGATCCCCCGCCTGGACCAGCGGGTTAAGCATCCATTGCAGCAGCTGCGGCCAGATCTTATCCCTGGCCCGTGACCTCAGTATGCCACAGGGCGGCCAAAAAAAGAAAAAAATGTAAAGAAAAGGGGCACAATGACCAGAAGAACGTCCACATTCAAAATACAGATGAAACGCCTCTCCTTCCTGGGACGCCGGCACTGAGGCTCCTTCCGGGATCAGACCCCCTTCCCAGGAGCCACGGCTGGCCTGACTCTGTGCACGTGCTGCTCTGGTCTTTCGAAACCCGGAAGGACAGCTTCCCTGACTTGTCTGATGGTCTTTGCTCTGACAGACATAGAACCGAGCCGAAAACCCTGCTTCTTAGGAGCAGTTCCACTGTCACCTGAGAGGCTGTCTCCCAGGCCACAGTCCTCAGTTGGGCTCAAATACAACTCTTTTCTATTCCTATTATTACACTGTTTAGTGATGATTTTCACCCACAATATGAAAATGTGGGTGAACCCTGAAAACATTAGGCTGAGTGAAAAAAAGCCAGATACAAAAGACCACATATTGTATACATTCATTTAAACAGAATACCCAGGAGCTCCCTGGTGGCCTAGTGGTTAAGGATTCAGCATTGTCACTGCTGTGACTTGGGTTAGATCCCTGGTCTGGGACTTCCACATGCCAGAGGCACAACCGTTAAGGGAAGAGAGACCAGGCTCCGACTGGAAGAAAATATTTACAAAACATATCTGATAAAAGACTTCACTCCAAGAGCAAGCAGCCCAGGATGAAAATGGGCAAAAGATCTAAACAGGAGTTCCCACTGTGGCTCAGCAGTAATGAACCTAACTAGCACCATGAGGATGCAGGTTCATTCTCTGGCTTCACTCAGTGGGTCAAGGATCCAGTGTTGCCATGAGCTGTGGTGCAGATCGAAGACACAGATCAGATCCCGTGTTGCTGGGGCTGTGGTGTAGGCTGGCAGCTGTAGCTCCGATTCAACCCCTAGCCTGGGAAGCTCCACAGGCCACAGGTGCAGACCCAAAAAGAAAAAAAGAAAAAAAAGATCTGAACAGACACCTCATGAAAGGAGATGCACAGATGGCAAATGAGCACCTGAGAAAACATTCGGCCTCAGGTCACCAGGGCACAAGCTGGTGGCACACGACCACTGCACACCTACTGGAATGGCCAAAATCCTGAAGATGACAACACCAAATGCTGGAACCTCACTCACCAGGTGGGAACGCAGCGTGGTGCAGCCACCTTAGAAGACTTGGGCCACTTCCTAGAAGACGAAACATACTCATTAGTTAATTCTCTCCTCTAGTCTATTAACTACGTAAAATCAAGGGAAAAACTCAGTAGGTATACAGGAGCAATTAAAAATATCAAGTTGGGAGTTCCTGCTGAGGTGAAGTGGGTTAAGAACCTGACCGCAGTGGCTCAGGTCACTGCGGTTCACTCCTCCGTCCGGCGCAGTGGGTTCAAGCATCCAGTGTTGCTGCAGCTGTGGCTTAGGTTGCAACCTTCGGCTCAGATTTGATCCCTGGCCCAGAAACTCCAGATACCGCAAGTGCCCAAGACAAACAAACAATATTAAGTCCAAAACATTGTCCCTGGTATGGCTGAAAGAAGACTGTTACTACCATGTGTCAGATAACGTGGGCCACTTGGGCCAACTTTGGACTGGCTGAGAGCCTCGCTTTTGTGACAAGGTGGGAGCAGCCAGTCACTAAAGAAAGCACAGAACACAAATCTAATGGATCCAACTTCCTGAGATACCAAAGGGCGGCAAAACCAATTCAGCTGTTAGAGCTCTGAGCGCCAAGGGTTCTCTGGTGACTCAGCGGGCTAAGGATTTGTCATTGTCACTGCTGTGGCATAGGTGCAGTCCCTGGCCCAGGAAACATGCATAACATCTGTATGCTGCAGGTGCAGCCAAAAAAGGAAGAAGGTCTGAGATCCAGTATCTGTGCACCTGTTCCCCTGCCTCAGGGCTCCATGTCCAGGGAGTGAGTCCAGATCAGCAGCAGCGTCACGGGGGGTGAGTTCCAGCCCCTGAGCCAGACCGTGAGCTTCAATGTGCTCAAGGTCACCAGCACCAAGAAGCAACTTTAGAGGTTCTGAGCCAGACCCTGCACATTCCCCCAAACAAAAAGTCAAAAAGGGGGAGTTCCCTTGTGGTGCAGGGGTTAAGGATCTGGCATGGGCACTGCCGTGGCTTACGTCATTATTTTGGCACGAGTTCAGTTCCTGGCCTAGAAACTTCTGCATGCCATGGGTCTGGCCAAAACAAACAAACAAACAAACAAACAAAGCAAAAAAGCTCTGAGTTCCAAATCCAAGCCAATTACAACACCAGGGGGTAGGGGGCCTTGTCCAGCCGCGTGTCCTACAATTCGCCTCAATTCTGATTCTACCCAGAGGCGGCATCAGATCCCACAGGCAAAGGGCTCAGTCTCCAAAGACTGACCCCGCCCCGTCTTGAGAGCCACTTCCAAGTCGGGGTTGTCACCTGTGCTTCTGACCAACCAACTAGAGCAGCTCCCAGAACTCAGGAAGCTGATTTACTTATCGGGAGATTACTCATTTATCACCAAGGGTATTAAACAAGGCATCAACAGCCAGACGAAGGGACAGGCAGGGTGTGAGCATGACGACTGGGCATTCACGTGCTTGTGTGACACATGCCTCCCTTACTCCTTGTTATGACATCGACACATTATACCCGCCCGATGTGAAAAAAAAAAAAAAAGGAAGAAAAAAAGAGGAAAAAAGAAAAAGTGAAAAAGAAAAAAGAAAAAAAGAAAAAGACACCATCAGGGCGGAGGTCTGTGGACGACAGGGAGTGGCCCTGTGCCATCCAGGCGCAGATGCGGCGAGTCTGGACGCTCCAGGGGTCACCAACCCAGCTATCTGAACCTATCCTTTTAGGTTTTTATGGGGCTTCATGCCATCAGCATGTTGAGCAAATCACTGGTGGTTGATTAGACCACTGATGTGGCCTCCAGCCCCTCTCCTCCTGGAGCCCAGGGGCTAGGACAGAACGCTCCAAGCCTACGATCACATGGTGGGCTTCCCTGGCCTCCAGCCCCCATTCTTAGGCCTCTTCCAGAACTTATCTCATGAGCATAAACTTGGGTGTGGCTGAAAGAGAAAATTAAGGTATCTCTGGAGATCTCGTTGTGTCGCAATGGGTTAAGAATCTAACTGCAGCCGCTTGGGTGGCTACGGAGGCGCAGGTTCAAGCCTAGGTCTAGGGCAGTGGTTAAAAGACCCGGTGTGGGAACAGCCGCAGCGTAGGCAGCAGCTGTGGCTGGGCTTCAACCCCTGGCCCGGGGAATTTCCACATGCGGAGGGTGTGGCCATAAAAAAAAGGAAAAAGAGAAAATTAAGATGCCTTTATGGCTCTCATCACTTAGAAGATGCCAAGGGTTTTAGACTCTGCCAGAAACAGGGGTGAAGACCAAAGCCACACCTGAAAGAACACAGCACCAGGACAGCGAAGAAACACACCAACAAAAGAGAGTGACACTTACTGAAGACGATGGCTACCCACCCCTGCTCATCCCGATCAGTTACAAGGCTAAGGTTTCCACGGGCTAAGGGCCCAAAAGGTAATGGAATAATTTAGTTGGCTCAGGAAGAGGCTGGAATTTGAAGCCTGAGCACTGAATAGGCAGAGAGAGGGCAGTGCCAGGAAAGACCAGCTGGGGTCGGGGGGACAGATACCCACCCCCACGTGTTTCCCAGCCCCCATCCCTTGGATGACAGCAAAACACTCAGCTCAGATGCCCTTTGGGGACCCACCAGAAAAACTCTGCAGGCAGGAACTGTAAGACGCCCCTTCTCTGAGGCCCAGGCTGGGCTTAAAGACCTGTGCGCAGTGAGAACAATGGCCTGGCTTTCACCGCATTAGGAAGCTCTTGGCTTTGGGAGAAAAATCACATCTAAGACTTTTAATCCCACCCACTCATAAACCAAAAGTAAGAGAGAGGCCCCTTCCAGGGCAGCTGGTGGGGCAGGGCGGTCTCCATCGCCCCTGCCTTTCGCTGCATCTGGCCCACGCGGGGCAGGGCAGGGCAGGCTGACAACACACTGTGGTGCCGACAGTCCTGCCCTCAGGTTCCCATCTGTAAAATAAAGGGGTCTCCTGTGCCTCCCGGGGCTGAGAACTCAGGATGGGGGTGCTGCCTCTGGGGCAGAGGGCTGCCTACCCCCCCAACACAGAGCTGTTGGGGTGCTCTGCTCCACGACACATCACGAGGGTGAGAAAATTCGTTTTACAAAAGCAATTCTCTCTCCTGGATACTTCAAGTCCCAGTATGAGAGCTACTGCTCTAATTTGGATAAAAATTCTGATTTGCCAGCTCCTTTGATGCCCAGGCAAATGTACCTACAGGGCCAAGGTGAAGGGTGTGCCTGCAGCAGGCAGCTTCCCAGCTCCCAAGGTGTTAAACATGTCATGCCTGCTGGGCCTTGGCCTGCCACAACCTGGGCCTCTGTGCCCTGAGGCCTGAAGGACTTCGATTCAGGGCACCAAGGGGTTTGAGCTGTGTGGCATGGCCCTGGGAAGGTCCCCACTGGGGACCTGGCCCACGAGAGGTTTGGACAGCAATAGCCGGCACCTGCCTCGGGAAAGGCTGAAGCTGTAGAACTGGTGGGTAGAGGAAGGGACAGAAAGGCCAGTGGGGGTTGGGGGATGGGGATTCGGGGCGGGGGAAGAGATGGCCATTCTACGCGGACCACACACATACTAGCCTCTTCTCCAGGAAACGCGGGTGATGAGAACCCCATAGTCTAAAGGGCACGACTTTTCTGTTTCTCCTGCATTTTTTTTTTTTTTTTTTTTTTTTGCTTTTTAGGGCCACACCCATGGCATATGGAGGTTCCCAGGCTAGGGCTGAATCAGAGCTACGCCCAACAGCCTACACAACCACAGCAATGCAGAATCTGAGCCACGTCTTCAACCCACGCCACAGCTCACAGCAATGCCAGACCCTTAACCCACTGAGCGAGGCGAGGTATTGAACCCGCAACCTCGGGGTTCCTAATCAGATTCATCTCCTTTGCGCCATGAGGGGAACCCCACTCCCAGACTTTTTGGTTCCGTCCTCAGGGCCAGGGGTCAACAATAGTTGCCACCAGAGTTTAAAGCAGCCCGGAGGAGCCGGAGAAGCCGCAGATGAAGGGTCTGGAGGTTTGTGGTTTCAGCCCCTCCACTTACCAGCCTGGGACCCTGAGAAGCAAGGCAGCCATTCGGCACCCATTTATCAGCTATAGAAAGGGGTCCATCCACGCGCAGAAGAGTGAAAGCGGACCTTTAGCTCATATCATCTCTGAGGAAGAACTCGAAATAGGTCAAAGCCCTAAATGCAGGAGCTGAAACTGTAAAACTCTTCAAAGAAAACATGGGAAGGTTCATGACCTTGGATTTGGCAACGGTTTCTTAGATAGGACAATGAAAGCATAAGCTAGCAAAAAAAAAAAAAACAAAAAACAAAAAACAAAAAAAAAACCATACATCAGACTACATCAAAATTCTAAAGCTTTTGTGTTTCAAGAAATAACATCAGGAGTTCCCATCGTGGCGCAGTGCTTAACAAATCCGACTAGGAACCATGAGGTTGCGGGTTCGGTCCCTGCCCTTGCTCAGTGGGTTGAGGATCCGGCGTTGCCGTGAGCTGTGGTGTAGGTTGCAGACGCGGCTCGGATCCTGCATTGCTGTGGCTCTGGCGTAGGCCGGTGGCTACAGCTCTGATTCGACCCCTAGCCTGGGAACCTCCATATGCCGCAGGAGCGGTCCAAGAAATAGGAAAAAAAAAAAAAAAAAAGACCAAAAGAAATAACATCAAAAGTGAAAAGACAGGGAGTTTCCTGGTGCCCTAGCAGTTAGGATTCAGTGCTTTCACTGCTGCAGCCCAGGTGCAGTCCCTGGTCTGGGACCTGAAAATTCCACAGCAAGCTGCTGTCTGCCTAGGCTACAAAAAAAAAAAAAAAAAGTGAAAAGACAACCCAATGAATGGAAAAAAATGTTTGCACATCATGTACCTGAGAAAGGATCTGTATCTGGAATTATGTTTTTGGCCTTCCCAGAGTTCCCAGGCCAGGGATCAGATCTGAGCCACAGTTGTGACCTATGCTGCAGCTGCAGCAGCACCAGATCCTTAATTCACTGTGTTAAGGATCAAACCTGCGTCCCAGCACCCCAGAGATGCTGCCAATCCTGTTGCATCACAGCGGGAACTCCTGGAATTTAGAGGGAACTCTTACAGCTCGGTAATAAGAAATACAAATCCCCGATGACATCATAGGTTAAGGATCCTGTTGTATTGTCACTGCTGTGGCTTGGGACTGATCCCTGGACCAGGGCCTTCTGCCCTCAGGCACAAACAAAAAAAACAAAAACAAATAAATAGACAACTGAAAAATAAGCATAGGACCTGAATAGACAATTCTCCAAGGGTACAAACAGCCAGTGCCCCTGGAAAAACGTACTGGATGTCATTAATCATCAGAGAAACTCAGAACCACGGTGAGGGGCCACCGCACACCCGCCAGAAGCAAAACCACAGGTAACAGTGTCTGCAGGATGCCAAGCCTATACGCTGCTGGTGGGAGGCTCAAACGGCCCAGCCACGATGGAAAACATCCTGGCAGTTCCGCCAAAGGTTAGGGGAACCATGTGACCAGCAATTCCACACCAGGGTGAGCCATTTTGACTCACGCCACCTCTACCACCAGGTGGGATTCTTCCTCATGCCAGCCAATCGTCTTGGCCACCAGCTGGGTGGCCTACAATTCGATGCAGGTCTGAGCCCTCCTCAGGCTGGACAATTTGCTAGAGCCGCTCACAGCACCCAGGACCCAAGGTTCCGTTTTCTGGCTTTTTATAAAGGACACAGCTCAGAACCAGCCACATGGAGGAGACGCGCTGGGCAAGGCTGGATTCGGATGGGGTGGGGGTCGTGGTACAGAGCCTCCACACCCCCTGTCCAGACCCAGCACCCTCCTGCCCCCTCCAGGTGACCAGCAACTTGGAAGCTCTCCAAACTCCACTGTTTAGGAGTTTGAGAGAGGTTCCAGAGAGTTCCCGTTGTGGCTCAGTGGGTTACAAACCCAACTAGGATCCATGAGGCTGTGAGTTCAATCCCTGGCCTCACCCAGTGGGTTAAGGATCCTGCGTTGTTGTGGCTGTGGTGTAGGTCAGCAGCTACAGCTCCGATTCAACCCCTAGCCCAGGAACTTCGGTATGCCACAGGTACAGCCCTAAAAAGCAAAAAAAAAAGAGAGGAAAGTGAAGTTCCAGTACTAATAAAGATTGATTAGATTAATCTGTGATTAAGTCACACACCCTCCCCAGGGCCTCTCCCCCAGCCCCAGGTCTGGGCAGGGCTGAAAGTTCCACCTCTCCCATCAGGCCATCAGAAGCTATCTCAGGGCCCCCAGGCACCGGTCCTCCCATGAGCACGCAGAAGATACTCTGTCCAAGGTCTTCCCAAGGGTTTTAAGGGCTCTGTGCCAGGACCCAGGGACAAAAACAAAATACATATTTCTTATTATGCCACGCCAAGTGTATACTCAAGAGAAAAACATATGTCCACACAAAAACCTTGAGCAGGAATGTTCATAGAAATATTACGCATAACAGCCAAAAAGCTAGAAGCACTGATGGAGAAACCGGGCGGGACATATCCACACAGCGGAAGCGCTGACACGCGTGACGCACGGCTGAACCTTGGAAACGTGATGCTGAGTGAAAGCAGCCAGACACAAGGACCACATGGCACAGCTCCATTACCATGAAATGCCCAGAAGAGGCAGAGCTATAGAGAAAGGAAGCTGGGGGGACGGGGAGAAATGGCTAAAGGGTACAGGGGTTTCATTGTGAGGTTGTGAAAATGTTCTAAGCTGACAGTGGTGACAGCTGCCCAGCCCTGGGTGCCCGAAACCACTGAAGGGCTCACTCCCTGGAGGAAGCAAAGGGACGCAATTCCACTCAATAAAGCTCCACAAGAGGGGGCCTGCGAAGCTCACTGCTGGCTGAGGCGATCACACCAGGCGCGAGCCTGCTGGTCCAAAAATCACAGCCAGTCCCCACCCTGGGGACAGCACCAGACCACCAGGCTCCAGGACCCAGGCCCGATGGGTAGCAGCTATGGAGGGAACCGCCAGGTGCTCGGATGCCCCTGCCCGCCTCAGGCCCTCCTCCTCCCAGAAGCCGAGTGGGGTCCCAGGGGGGAAAAACCCTCCAGGTTTCCCCTGAGGCTGAACACGGGCAGGACGCAGCTCCCCGGACACCCAGCACCCATTCTCCACTCCAGACCATTTCCAGGATCCTGAGTCAGGAGGCCTGGAGCAGGCTGTCCAGTCTGCCTCACAGGCTGGCCCCCACTGAGGGCAGAGGACCACTGTGGGCACGGACGCGTCCCCATCCTCCTACCTGGCGGTGACACTGGGTTGAAACAGCAGAGAAGACGTGGGTCCATCAGCCGGCGTGGAAAGCCAGCATCTGGTCCCGGGGCTCCGGGGCCGCAGACACTCCTGGGCACTGACCGGCCTCCTAGAGGCAGCCTGAGTGCCCAGCTCCCAGAGGCGGAGGGCCCAGGAGAGCAGCCTCATCCTGCGGCAAACAGGCCAGACACTCTACTCGGAGCCCAGCCCGCGGCTCAGCAGCCTCCTCGGGTATCCAGCAGCCTCCTCGGGTATCCAGCTCCACACAAGAATGAACAGGTCTCCGGCTCCACGGGCGCCTCCAGGGACTGCCCCTCCCCCTCGCACCCAGCAGCTTCCGCCGCCCTCATAGGCTATGAGGAATTAATGACCAGGCCTGAAGTCACAAAGCAAGGCTCAACGACAAATGAGGGATGAAAGCAAGAAGCAGCCACAGCCATCCCAGGGATTGGAGGAAAGCCCCGCCCACCAAAATTCCATCTCCAGGGCCACCAATCAGACCCCACCAGGCCGCCAGGAGTGGCTCCATGGGGAGGGGGGCAGAAGGGCCTCTCACACAGCAGGTGTCAGGAGGGCTGGGAGGTTGCCTACTAGTGCAAGGGTCCTGGGACAGCGGGTCCTGGGACAGCGGCTGATGTAAGGCAGCTCAAGCACACAGCACTGGGTCACCATCCCCATGTCAGCAGACAGCGGCTCTCAGACTCCAGGGGAGGGCTAGGGAAGATGCGGGTTCCTGGGCCCCCACCTCCAAGATGCTGGGGAAGCGGGTCTGGAGCCAGGACTCAGGAGCCTGTTTCCCCTTTTATTCTTTTGGGGTTTGGGTTTTTTGCTTTGGTTTTTTTTTTTTTTTTTTTTTTTTTTTTTTTTTTTTTTTTTGGCTATGGCTGCACTATGCAGAAGTGGATCAAACCTGCACCACAGTTGTAACCAGAGCCACAGCAGTGACAATGCCAGATCCTTAACCTGCTGAGCCACCAGGGAACTCTGCATTTTTACTTTTTTTTTTTGCCTTTTTGCCATTTCTTGGGCCACTCCCACGCCATATGGAGGTTCCCAGGCTGGGGTCCATTCAGAGCTGTAGCTGCCGGCCTACACCAGAGCCACAGTAACGCCAGATCCAAGCTAAGTCTGCGACCTACACCACAGCTCATGGCAACGCCGGATCCTTAACCCACTGAGCAAGACCAGGGATCGAACCCCCAACCTCATGGTTCCTAGTCGGATTCTTTAACCAGTGAGCCACGACAGGAACTCCTCTGCCTTTTTACTCTTTATTATGAAAAACAACAACGGCCCACCAGAGCAGAGAGAAGGGAATGAGTGTCCTGGGGCCCTAGTGTGTAACTCCAAAGGATCAGCTCAGCTTCCCCTCAGCTGCACCCACACCCAACTCCAGGTGAGTCCTAAACAAATCTTAATAGCACAGCCTGGTATCACTAAATATCTCAGCATTCCCTCGAAAACACGAAGACTCCATTTAAAAACAAAAACACAGGAGTTCCCGTCATGGCTCAGTGGTTAACGAATCCGACTAGGAACCATGAAGTTGTGGGTTCGATCCCTGGCCTTGTTCAGTGGGTTAAGGATCTGGCATTGCTGTGAGTTGTGGTGTAGGTTGCAGACAAGGCTTGGATCCTGAATTGCTGTGGCTGTGGTGTAGGCCAGTAGCTGCAGCTCTGGTTTAACCCCCAGCCTGGGAACCTCCACATGCCTCCCGCCCTAAAAAGCCAAAAAAAAAACCACAAGGACGCTCCCTTGTGGTGCAGTAGCATAAGTATCCAGCCTTGTTATAGCTGTGGTGCAGGTCACAACTGCGGTCCAGGTTCGATCCCTGGCCCAGGAACGTCCACATGCCACAGGTGCAGCCAATAAATAAATAAAAACAGAACCACAGAACAATTATCCCACCAAAAACATAATTCAGATTCCTTAATATAATTTTTTTCTAGTTGGCTTTATTCATCAACTCATGGACTGGGCAGTATCTATTCTAGCAAGCAGAAAGGAGCTCCCTTTAATACCATTAAATATCTGCTGAGTGTGTAAGTTTCCCCAACTGTGTCCCAAATATTTTGAAATCTGCATCTGTGAACTGTCTTCATAACTGTCCAAAGCTGGAAAGACCTCAAATGTCCACGGTCTGACGAAGAGATTAAACCAGCCATACATGTAACGAAAACTACTAGGCAACAAGAGCAAGAATCTTTCATACACACACACACACACGCATGCACACGCACACACTAGAAATTCATGAGCACTGTGCTGAGTATATGATTCCATTTATGAGAAATTCTAGAAAGGGCAAAACTATGGTGACAGAGGTAGACCTGTTTGCTGGGGTCCAGAGCTGGGAGGAAACCAACCGCAAAGGGGCAGGAAGGAACTTCCTGGAAGGATGGAAATGTCATGTGGCACAAGGGTTAGAGTCATTACACATTCTGTGCCGCAGTGGTTAGAGTTGCTACACAGGTGCACACATTCAGCAAACCCAGCGACCTGTACCTTCGAAACAGGTGCATTTGATGAAACGTACATTATACAATGAGGTTGTTTTGAAAAAGCACAACTACAATACAATGATCTCACCTTGAAAAAAAAAACTAGAAAGTCCTTCGTGCCATTAACTATCAAGGAACTATTCATTTTCCCAAGTAGCACATGAATGTTTTAAAATCTGCATTGTGTTGATCTTGTACTCAAGTACAATTTGTATGCAGAAAATCAGCATTTGGGGAGTTCCCATTGTGGCTCAGCGGGCTAAGGACCTGACAGAGTGTCCGTGAGGATGTGGGTTCGGTCCCTGGCCTCGATCAGTGGGTTAGGGATCCGGCGTTGCCGCAAGGTGTGGTATAGGTCACCCATGCAGCTTGGATCCTGGTGTTGTTGTGGCTGTGGCATAGGCCGGCAGCTGCAGCTCCGATTTGACCCCTGGCCTGGGAATCTCCATATGCCCCAGATGCAGCCTTAAAAAAAAAAGAAAATCAGGAGTTCCCATCAGGGCTCAGAGGAAACAAATTTGTCTAGCATCCATGAGGACGCAGATTCGATCCCTGGCCTTGCTCAGTGGTTAAGGATTGGTGTTGCAGTGACTGTGGCGTAGGCCAGAGGCTACAGCTCTGATTTAACTCCTAGCCTGGGAACCTCCATATGCCGTGGGTGCAGCCCTAAAAAGACCAAAAAAAAAAAAAAGAAAGAAAACCAGCATTTGTAACACGCTTCCTCAGTTACTCAGATGCAGGCAGATGAGGGTGAGGTGACCATAAGGAACCCTCCTCCTCCAAACACCTCTGAGAAAGTAGAGCAGGAGACAAACAGTGCCGTCACCCCTGGCTGGCCCCACCTGGAAAGGCCCCACCCATGGGGGAAAGCAACTCCTGGCGTGACCGAAACCCAGGAACCGGTCAATTGTGGCACCAGGTCGAGGGCAATGCCAGGCCACAGGCCCACGTACAGGGGGAGGCTGGACACTGTGAGCACAGCCTCGCCCACCACTGGCTCTCTGGGCTGCAAAGACTGCATTTCCACCGACAGCCCCCACACCCCAGCAGGAAGAAAGCCAGCACCTTGCATGGTCTTATGGAATGTCCCAGAATGCTAGCTCTGAATGTGGTTTCTCATGACGCAGAGTTTATGTCTTCATTAACTCCATTGTAGACTCCGTGACAAAGCCCCAAAGAAAAAAACTTCTATACAAGTGTATCCTGAAGATGTTGCATTGGTTCCAGTGCAGCAAATACTGCAATAAAGTGAGGCAAATGAATGCTTTGGCTTCCCAGTGCATATAAAAGTCGGGTATAGGAGTTCCCGTTGTGGCTCAGGGGTGAGCGAACCTGACTAGCATCCATGAGAATGCAGGTTCAATCCCTGGCCTCGCTCAGTGGGTTAAGGATCAGGCGTTGACGTGAGCTGTGGTGTAAGTCACCAACGCGGCTCAGATCCCAAGTTGCCATGGCTGTGATGTAGGCCAGTGGCCACAGCTCCTATTCAACCACTAGCCTGGGAACCTCCATATGCCACAGGTGCAGTCCTAAAAAGACAAAAAGACCATTAAAAAAAAAAGTCGGGGTTACACTATTAAGTGTGCAACAGCATTATGCCTAGAAAAAAATGTACATATCTTAATTTTTAAAAATACTTTATTTTTTTTTTATTTTTTTATTTTTTTTGTCTTTTGTCTTTTTGTTGTTGTTGTTGTTGCTATTTGTTGGGCCGCTCCCACGGCATATGGAGGTTCCCAGGCTAGGGGTTGAATCGGAGCTGTAGCCACCGGCCTACGCCAGAGCCACAGCAACTCGGGATCCGAGCCGCGTCTGCAACCTACACCACAGCTCACGGCAACGCCGGATCGTTAACCCACTGAGCAAGGGCAGGGACCGAACCCGCAACCTCATGGTTCCTAGTCGGATTCGTTAACCACTGCGCCACGACGGGAACTCCTAAAAATACTTTATATACGGGAGTTCCTGTTGTGGTACAGCAGAAATGAACCTGAATAGTATCCATGAGGATGCAGGTTTGATCCCTGGGTCAAGGATCTGGCGTTGCTATGAGCTGCGGTGTAGGTCACAGACATGGCTCAGGCATTGCTGTGGCTGTGGAGTAGGCCGGCAGCTGTAGCTCTGATTTGACCTATTCGCCCCCTGGCCTGGGAACTTCCACTGCTACGTGCTACAGGTCTGGCCCTAAAGAGCAAAAAAATTAAATTTAAAAATAAAATAAAAAACACTTTATATCTACAACAGGATGTATATAGAAATATAGCCAATATTTTATAGTAACTATAAATGGAATAATCTTTAAAAATTATGAACCACTGTTACCTACCTGTAACATATAATACAGTACAGCCACTATCCTTCAATCTTAAAAAAGTTTTAGGAGTTCCCATGTGGCTCAGTGGGTTAAGGACCTTGCATTGTCCCTGCAGCAGCTCAGGGTGCTGCTGTGGCACAGATTCGACCTCTGGCCCAAGACTTTCCACATGCCTCAGGTGTGGCCAAAAAAAATATTTAAAACTTTATTGCCATAAAATGTTAACCACCACCTGACAATGCAAAGTTGCCATAAATCTTCAATATGGAAAAAAAATCCAAGTATCTTCAAAGTGCGAAAAAGTGAGGCAATAAAACAAGGTGTGCATGAACTAAAATTCAAATCCACTCCACAAATCTTTTTTTTTTTTTTGGTCTTTTTAGGGCCACACCTGAGGCATATGGAAGTTCCCAGGCTGGGGGTCGAATAGGAGCTACAGGTGCCAGCCACAGCCACAGCCACAGCCACGCAGGATCCGAGTGTAAGCGATCTACACCACAGCTCATGGCAATGCAGGATCCTTAAACCCACTGGGCAGGGCCAGGGATGGAACCCGAATCCTCATGGATACTAGTCGGGTTCTCAACCTGTGGAGCCAAAATGGGAACTCCGATCCCACTTACCTTGACTGGCACATCTGCTAGATGCCAGGCATTTGGCTGGACACTCAAGGTCCAGCAATGAACATCCCTGAGCTCTCAAGATACCTGCGAGCTGATTTACACGTGAAAGCACAGCAAGCGAGAGAACGCCCTGCAGGTCTCACATCCCTATGAACAGAGGGTTCCAGGTTACCTGCCCTGGGCCAGGTCCACACCACAGTCCCTCTCCACGAGCTCCATGGTTAGAGAGTTGACTCCAGTTCTCAGAGAATGTCCAAGCTTCCCTTAGGAAACCCTGCCCCTCAGTGGCCAGCCTGGAATTCTGGTTTCCAAATTCCTCTACTGACTTCACTGTCCCATAAAGTAGACACCAACCACAGGGGCCAGCCCATTTACACTTAAATAAATTTAAATGAATGCAGGGAGTCCCCGCTGTGACTCGGTGGTAACCAACCCGACTAGTATCCATGAGGATGCGGGTTCAATCTCTGGCCTCGCCTAGTGGGCTAAGTATCTGGCATGGCCGTGAGCTGTAGTGTAGGTCAGCAGCTGAGGCTCTGATTTGATCCCTACCTAGCCTGGTAACTTCCCCATGCCGTGGCCCTACAAAGCAAAAAATAAAAACAAAAAATAAATAAATGAATGCAAGTAAAAATGCAGCTTCTCCATGTCCGGCCTCATTTCAGGCACTCAGTGGCCACACGTGGCTCGTGGCTAGCATACTGGACAGAGCAGAGAAGACGCGCCTCCATCACTGTGGAACGGTCCAGTGGATGTCCTACTTTCCAATAAGCTGGTATGTGATATGTCCTTCGCTTCATCTCAGCCCATGCCCAGGGGCTCCTCCTAGGGCCTAGGTGGATGCCAAGATTGAGCCTCCCAACTAAATGTGAACTTGAACCAGAAAAGTGGAAAAACCAGCAGAGCAGAACCCTCGACAGGAACCACCCAAAGCTGCCTGCGCTCCCAGGCCAACCTAGACTTAGGCTTCAGCCTCTGCAAGCTGCACGTTCCCCAATCTGTAAACAGACTTGGCCTGGGCGCCTCAAGGGGTCATTCCAGGAATGACACTCTGGAACTCTGAGTCCAATGAGGAAAAGCAATGTGCTACCAAAATGCTACTTAACATGACTCAAAAAAACCAAAGGAAGAATGCTTCTCTGAGTCTTTAAATGCTGTCCCAGAGCCCGCATCTTCAGAGCTAGCTCCAAAGACGAGCGGGACGGCCCACTGCAGTGGCCTGGCTGTCCAAAGGTCGGGCTCTGCAGGGTAAACTGTTCCTTCTGTTAACAACTGCCCAGCACTGTGCCAGAGGTTTTCATGCTCAGAGCCACCCTGAAACAGCCGCTGTTATTTTCTCCACTTCACAGACAAGGAGACGGAGGCCCTGCAAGCTTAAGAATCCAGCCTAAAGCCCACACCTGCAAGGGGCAGCCCTGGGATTCGAACGTAGGCTCCTGGCTTCCTAAGCCTGTGTCCCACTTTTCGGACAAAAAGAGCTTCCCTTTACTTACAAGGTGCCAGCCACTCTGCCTGGCACCAGACATACTTTCTTTAGCGCTCAGAAGAGCCCATGATAAAATGGGTGGGGCCCAGGAAGGTCGACAGCTTCCAAGGGGCAGAGGCCAAATTCACACCCAAGCTGGCTCTAACCACTGCCCTCCCCAGCCTCGAAAGCCCATCCCTTCGACACCGCCAAACCGAGGTCACGTGACACTCTTAACAGACGAGGATGCCACGTGAGGGGTTCTGGCATCCTCTCCCCGCTAGACTGTGAAGCCCCTAAGCTGGGGACCAAATCTTCCACGTTGGAGTTGGCCCTCCTGGCACTTCAGCCCTAGAGGCTTCCAGCAAAGCTTGTTAAATTCATAGGCTTGGCTGCCCCAAGCCAGGAGGCTCCTCTTTCAACATGGGCCATTGGCTCAGATGGCCTTAAAGAGCTTCCCATGCTGGTACATCCACTCTCCCATGTCCTGAGATTTCTCTGGGCCAAGCCCTGGTGACTGCAGGCCCTCTGGCAGTTGTGTTGGGCACCTGAGGCCGACCTCAGCCAGGTGCCCTGTCCATGTGTCCCCATTCAGAGACAATATGCCATTGTGAGTATCTGAGAGATAGGCAAGTACCACGGCTAAGAAGCAAGAAGAAGCATGGGCACACACGCGGAAGTGTGTCTAGTAAGGTTGGAAGCTGATTTTTAAAACGGTCACATATATGGACTGGCTAGTCATCACCCTGAGGAAGTAATAAGCCTTTCTGAGTACCCTGAAATCAGTATTTCCATTTGGGGGAGAGCACAGTGCAAAAAACGCAGCTCCGGAGAGAGAGGACCTATCGGCAGCCGCCCCTCCCGCTCCTGTGGCTGGATGACCTTATGGAGGCAGTGCGTCTCCCAGGACCTGTCTCCTCTTCCACAGCAAGAGTGGTGAGATTCCTGCCATCCTCCCTCCCCAGGGATGCTGGGCAAACCGAGCAACATGAGAGATGTTAAAACCCTTTGCAAAGATGAACTCCAAGTTCACCTGGCCAATACGCAGCAGAGACGGATCTTAGGCCTAGACTCCAGGCCCTTCTGTCTCCCAGGATCAGCCACTTCTATTATTTTTGCCCCTGGAACTTGGAGTGGGTGGGGCCAAGACAGCCAATAACAAATCAGTGGTGAAAGACCCCCCCCTCCCCAGAGAATTCCTCTCCCTAGAAAGATCAAAACTGCCCTTGAGGTCAGGATTCAGGGCACCCCCTTGATACCATAGTGTATGCCCAGCCTTTGCCTCTTCTAAAGAGATGCCGGCATTCACAGGAAACTAATCTGGCTTGGACCCAAGGTCAGTGTGATGCCCAATCTCCAAATCTGAAGGACTGGCCCTCAAACAGGAAGCCGCTGTCACTCTCCGCCGAGGCATCAAGCAGCACAGGCCCCGTGGCAGGCCCCAGCCACCATTCGGCCTTCCTAGCTTCCTCGCCCCTCCTTAGCTCAAATGCCACCGTGCCTGCTTCCACTCGGTCCCAGGGAATGGAGAGTAACCTTGAGGCTGCCCTCCCGCTCCTGTCGGAAATGAGCCGGCTCGCGATCTTCCGCGCGTCCTCCAGGCCCTCGATCTGCCGGTGCCGGTGGAGAAAGGCAGGGCTGGTCCCCCGACAAGAACAAGCCTTTGCCCCCATTGTGTAAGATGCTTCCGGGCTCAACGACCATCCTCCCCTCCTAGCAGTGCAGTGTTACAGAGGAAGGGCATTTCCTGTTCTTGCTGTTAACAGCCTGCTCCCCCCCGCCCCAAACCGTGGCAGCGGACAGGAGGGACTGCATATCTGCAGCCCCCGCCCACTCGGGCGCCCACCGATGGGCTCCGGCCGCCGCCCAGCCAGCGGGTTACTTGCGCCGCACAGGTCGGGATATCCGGTTGGCTTTGCACCACCGCCCGGATCACGACCTCGAATTAGGGGGCTCACTGGGACCTGGGCTGGGGCTTCGGCGCGTTCGGGCACCGGGCGGGGCTGGGCTGGGCTGGGCAGAGGCGGGATGCGCTCCGACCCCCGCCCAGGGGAAGGGCTCCGCACCGCTTCCTCATGCAAACGGCCTGCGTGACCGGAGATGCGCCGGAGGCCGGCAGAGAGACGCGGTGAGGCTGCCGGCTCTGCGGCACCGGAGGCGCATCCCAGCCGCGGCGGGCGGGCGGAGTCCGGAGGTAACCGGCCCGGCGGGGGCGGGGACTGAGGAGGGGAGGGCGCACAGGGTCGGCCAGGCCCGGGCGGCGACTCGGAATCCTGGCCGCCTGCCGCCGCACGCCACGCTTACCGGCAGATCTGGATGGCGGACGGGGTATCCGCGGTGGGGCCCGACATGCTGGCGGCGGCGGCGGCGGCGGCGGCAGCGGCAGCAGCGGGGGCGGGCGGCCGAGGGAGAACGCAGGTGTCTGGCAGGCCCGGGGCGAAATGAATGAGCCCGGGTGGCGCCATGGAGGGGGAGGGGAGAGGCGGGGCCATGGTGCCAGGGAGGCGGGGCCTGCGCGCCGACCGCGAATCGAACACAGACTCCTGCGAAGGCCCGCCCCGCGCGCTCGCCTCCGCCCCGCCCCCCGGCCCGCGTCGGCTCCCTGGGCGTCCGGTTCTGGCGGCGGCTGTGGGGCCGCGGCGGGGCGCCGCTTCCAGAAGGTTCGGCGGCCGTTGAGAGGCATGGGCGCGGGGCTGGGCAGCCACCACGGTCAGCCTCGCCCTGCGCGTGTTTGTTCGCGTCGTTACCCCATCCGCGGGCCTGGGGCGCGCCCAGGAGGCGACGAGGCCGCACCTGAGACCCAGATGCCTGCGTGGGCGGAGAGGCCTGCGGGAGGCGGTGGCCTGGTCGCGCTTTCTCAGATCAACTTCGAGAGGAAACTGGAGGCGGTTTTCTCGTAAAGGAGCCTTCCTGGCCAGGCTAGGGTGCGCAAAACGGGGAGCAAGAAGCCGTCAGGCCTCTGCTGCCCCAGCCTGCAATTGCAAAGCACCTCTGGGTTATTCCAAGGAGACTTTTCTAGAGCGCTGAGCATTGTCCTGGGAGTGCCTGACCTGCAGTGAAGAGCCCCAAAGATGCTAATAGGTTCTTTTGCATACTGTATCCCCTGCAAGGGAGTCCAGGCCAAGTTGAGGTCACAAAATCCGCCCAAAAAAGAGGGGGAAGGTGAACACATCTTTGTGTCGTAATTTCAGAGCGCTTTTACTCGATAAAACTACATATGACTTTTCCCCAATGTTTTGCAATGAACATAAATTGCTTCTATAGTCAGATTTTTGAAAATCAAAACCCACATAACTCAAGTTCTCCAGTGCAATTTGAAGACCTATTTATACGAAACTAAATAGTTCCTCCTGGTCACACCTGTATTACCAGACCATAGCAGCAGCCCACCACTTATCTATAAGCCTCAGGACCAGAGGGAGCAAACCGGGTCATGTCTATCATTTCAAGATTATTAAACTAAAAATGTCATTTTCTAGCACGAATTAAGTCGCTGCAGGTGTCTAGGGTCAGCAAGCCTGCGTAACCACCACTCAGCATGGGTCCTAGACTGGGGAATGGGCTGATTGGGTCAGAATTAACAGCCAGATCCCTGCCAGAGAGGGGCAGACAAGTTCCTGCTGGGGCGCAATGGGGTGGGCGCTGTCTCTGCAGCACCAGGACACAGGCTTGGCACAGCAGGTTAAAGGTTCTAGCATTGCTGCCGGTGTGATGTTGGCTGAAACTGGCTCGGATCTGATGGCTGGTGTGGGAACTCCATGTGCTGCAAAGTGGCCAAAAACACAAAACAAAAGTGATCTGGCGCAACATCTGTATCTTTTTCTTTTTTGTGTCTTTTCTAGGGCCACACCCGAGGCATATGGAGGTTCCCAGACGAAGGGTCTAATCGGAGCTGTAGCCGCCGACCTATGCCAGAGCCACAGCAATGTAGGATCTGAGCCACGTCTGCAGCCTACACCACAGATCACAGCAATGCCGGATCTCTAACCCTCTCATCGAACCCGCAACCTCATGGTTCCTAGTCAGATTCGTTAACCACTGAGCCACAATGGGAATTCTTTTTTTTTTTTTTTTTTTTTTTTGGCCTTTTAGAGCCACACCCATAGCATCTGGATGTTCCCAGGCTAGGAGTGTAATCGGAGCTATAGCTTCAGGCCTACACCACAGCATCAGGGGATCCAAGCTGCGTCTGCAACCTACAGCACAGCTCACAGGGACGCCAGATCACTGACCCACTGAGCAAGGCCGGGAATCAAACCCCCATCCTCATGGATACTAGTCGGATTGTTTCCGCTGCACCACGACGGGAACTCTAACATCTGTATCTTTGGGAAAGGCTGTGGCTACCCACTGGCCCAAGACAGCATCTGTCAAAACACTCCATGTGACAGCTTCTCTGGGGGCGAAGATAACGAGGTAAGATAACGGCTCAACAAAGATATTATTGTGTCCCGGATCCTGTAGAGAGAAAACAGTGCCCCAGGATGAACCACTTGTGTATGATTGAGGATTGCTTATGATGTGGCCCTGTTTTCAGGGAAAACAATGGGGGACCCAGTCTCTTAGCAAAAACATCCTGAGTTATTTTTGCTATAGTGCTGATGGCTTTACACTGATCTTTCAGAGTCTCTCATTTTCCCATTTTAGCTTTTTTTTCCCTGCTTTCTTCTCAGGCCGCTGGGCCATTTCTATCCCTCTCTTTGAGCAAAATGTCTCAAAAGAGCTGTTGAGGAGTTCTCTTGTGGTGCAGCAGGTTAAAGATCCGACATTGTCACTGCAGTGGCCTGGGTAGCTGCTGTGGCTCGGGTTCAATCCCTGGCCCACGAATTTCCACATACCCTGCACTCGGCCAAGAGAAAACCGCTCCCCAAAAAAACAGAAAAAAACAAAAAACAGCTGTTTATGCAAACACCTTCTCTCCTCTTCTCACCCTCCCATGCTCTTTGAAACCCATTCCATCCTGGTTTTTCTCTCTCCTGCTCAATTTATCAAGGTCATTTGTTCCTTGCAAGTTGCTAAATCCAATAATCCGTTGTCAGAAGTCATCTTACTCGACTTCTTGAAGGCACTGAGCTGACACGATCCCTCTCTTCTTGAAACGCTTACTCCTTGCCACCCACTCCTGCATTTCTGGCCACTCTGCTCAGTTTAGACTCGAGGTCTCATCCTGTTCCTTGATTTTAAATCCCATCTATTCCACAGTCATCCCATATCTCCAGCCCAGACCACCCTCCTAAATTCCAGGCTCAGGTGTTCCCTGCCGAGGTCACGAGGTCACGTCTCACTGTGGTTGTGTAATCAGCATCTCACGCTCACCCCGTGCCTCCAGAATTTGCACCTCCTGCCAACTTCCCCACCTCGGTAAATTACACTCCCTTCCTCCCAGGTGCTCAACCCAACATCCTTGACACCTCTGTTTCTCTCGAATCCTCCATCCGACCTAGCAGCAAATACTACCAGCTCTACATTCAAAATAAGTCTAGAGGAGTTCCCACTGTGGTGCAATGGGATAGGTGTCATCTTTGCAGCACCAGGATGCAGGTTCAATTCCCAGCCCTGCACGGTGAGTGAAAAGATCAGATATTACGCACAAGTGGAAACCGAGGCCAGGGATCTGATCCTGGGCCCTGGGAACTCCAAATGCCTTTGGGGGTGGCCAAAAACAAAAACAAAGAAAAAAGTCAAAAATGTGGTCCTGTCTCTCCGTGGCGTTCAAAAATCTGCCCAAGCCTACCGTCACACGTCTGGCCTCACTCACACACCTGCCCCTGCTCACCGAGCCCCAGCCATCTGGCCTCTGTCATGGTCCTTGGATATACTCGGCCCACCTTTCCTCAGGCACCCAAGGGCCGTCCCCCTCACTTCCTCAAGTCTGTAATATCACCTTCTTCTTTTTTTTTTTCCTGTCTTTTTAGGGCCGCACCCACAGCACATGGAAGTTCCCAGGCTAAGTTAGAGCCGTAGCCGCTGGCCTGCACCACAGCCATAGCAATGCTGTATCTGAGCCGCCCTGGGACCTACACCACAGCTCATGGCAACACAGGCTCCTTAACCCCCTGAGTGAGGCCAAGGATTGAACCTGCGTCCTCATGGATACTAGTCTGGATCATTACCACTGAGCCACGATGGGAACTCCTATAATATCACCTTCTAAATAAGGCCTTCCCTGGCCATCCTGTCTAAAATCATAATTCCTCCACACTCCCTGGCCTCCTTCCTGGCTGATTTTTCTCCATTGCACTTAATCGCATTTAATATATATTTTACTCATCAATTTAGTGTTTATCCCCCAACTTGAACATACGTTGCATGAGGGCAAGAATTTTTCATGATGTTGTTCATTGCTCTATCCCAAGGTCCTAGGAGAGTGCCTAGCACTTAATAGTTACTCAGTAAATAGTATATGAATGATTGAGTCAACGGAGCTTTACAGGAGTTCCCTGGTGGCTCAGTGGGTTAGGGATCTGGGGGTGTCACTGATGTGGCTCTGGTTACTGCTGTGGTGCAGGTTGGACCCCTGGCCTGGGAACTTCCACATGCCATGGGTGAGAGCAAAAAAAGAAGAAAGAGGTGTAGTGATAGCACCAAATTTAGCAGCAGTAAATATTTAATTTGCACATTCTTTTCCTTGTTCTTTAAGGGTTTTTGACCACACCCTCAACACAAGGAAGTTCCTGGGCCAGGAATCAGTGACGTGAGCCATAGCAGTGGCAACACCTAATCTTTAACCCACTGAGCCACCAGGATACTCCCTGCACACTCCTTCTTTCTTTTTGGACCAGAAATATTGTCCACAAATTGTCATAAAAAAACTTAAGCAGGAGTTCCCATCGTGGCTCAGTTTTTTTTGTTTGTTTTTTTTTGTTGTTGTTGTTGTTGTTTTTTTGTTCTTTTGCTATTTCTTGGGCCGCTCCCGCGGCATATGGAGGTTCCCAGGCTAGGGGTCGAATCAGAGATGTAGCCACCAACCTACGCCAGAGCCACAGCAACGCAGGATCCAAGCCGCATCTGCGACCTACACCACAGCTCACGGCAATGCTGGATCGTTGACCTACTGAGCAAGGGCAGGGATCGAACCCTCAACCTCATGGTTCCTAGTCGGATTCGTTAACCACTGCGCCACGCTGGGAACTCCCGTGGCTCAGTTATAACGAACCCAACTAGCATCCATGAGGATGCAGGGTCAATCCCTGACCTCACTCAGTGGGATAAGAATCTGGCGTTGCTGAGAACTGTGGTATAGGTTGAAGAGGCAGCTCAGATCCCCTGTGGCTATGGCTGTGGTGTAGGCGGGCAGCTGCAGCTCCAATTCTCCCCCAGCCTGGGAACTTCCATGTGCTGCGGGTGTGGCCCTAAAGAGTAAAAAATAAATAAATAAATAAATATATTATGTAAATAATTTGTTCAAGTTTTTATGAAAGGATAAACCATTGACATTTGTGCCCTTTGATGGAAAGGACTAGGTGCTAAGGGCTTTACTTTTCATTTATATATTTTTGTGCTATTACCATCTAGCCATGTATCTATTTTATTATTTTTTCATGTCAATATGCAGCAATGGCTATGAAGTGACAGGAACCCTTACACACTGATTGTGGAATATAAATTGGTACAACCTCTTTAGAAAACAATTGAAAGTAATTCTTGGAGTTCCTGTCGTGGCTCAGTGGAAACGAATCTGACTAGTAGCCATGAGGACACAGGTTGGATTCCTGGCCTTGCTCAGTGGGTTAAGGATCTGGCATTGCCATGAACTGTGGTGTCAGTCCCAGACACGGCTCGAATCTGGCATTGCTGTGGCTGAGGCAGAGGCCGGCAGCTACAGCTCCAATTCAACCCCTAGCCTGGGAACCTCCATGTGCCACGGGTGTGGCCTTAAAAAGACCAAAAAAAAAAATTCCTTAAGTTGAAAATAGCCATATTCTTTGGCCCAGCAACTCCACTACTATAGATATGCTACATATCGAGCATAAGTGGACCCAGATACACTTCCAAGAGGATTCATAGTAACCCTGTTTGTAATAAACCCAAACTGAACATAACTCAAATGCCCATCAACACCAGGCAGGACGCGTACATTGCAGTGTGCTCATCAGTGGAAAACCAAATAGCCGTGAAAACCAGGGAACCTCAGTGACACACGAGGCAATTTTTTTTTTTTGTCTTAGATCTAAACTCTACTTTTTGCTACTATGAAAAAAGATAAGAGGGAGTTTCCACTGTGGCCAGTGGGTTAAGAATCCAACTTCAGGAGTTCCTGCTGTGGCAGAGTGGGTTAAGAACCTGACTAGTATCCATGAGCATGTGGGTTTGATCCCTAGCCTCGCTCAGTGGGTTAAGGATCTGGTGTTACCTCAAGCTGTGGCATAGGTCTCAGATGTGGCTCGGACCCATGTTGCTGTGGCTGTGGTGTAGGCTGGCAGCTGCTTTCCAATTCAGCTCCTAGTCTAGAAATTTCCACATGCTGTAGGTGTGGCCCTAAAAAGAACTGGGGAAAATAAATAAACAAAGATTGCAACTGCAGGAGCTTGCGTCACTGCAGAGGGCAGGTTTGATCCCCAGCACTGCCCAGTGGGTTAAAGATTCAGTTCCCATCATGGTGCAGCAGAAAGGAATCCAACTAGGAACCATAAGGCTGTGGATTTGATCCCTGGCCTTGCTCAGTGGGTTGAGGATCTGGCATTGCCATGAGCTATGGTGTAGGTGGCAGACACGGCTCAGGTCCCGAGTTGTTGTGGCTGTGGTGTAGGCTGGCAGCTGTAGCTCCAATTTGACCCCTAGCCTGGAAACTTCCACATGCCTCGAGTGAGGCCCTAAAAAGCAAAAAAAAAAAAAAAAAAAAAAAAAAAAGAGAGATTATGGCATTGGTCACAGCTGCAGCTCAGATTCAGCCCCTAGTCCAGGAACCTCCATGTGCTGTGGGTGCAGCAATTTAAAAAAAAAAAAAAAAAGGAACTATCATATGATCCGGCAGTCCCACTTCTGGGAAAGTGACCTACATCACAGCTCACAGCAATGCCAGATCCCCGACCTACTGAGCAAGGCCAGGGATCAAATCCAAGTCCTCATGGAGTCCCCATTGTGGCACAGCGGAAACGAATCCGACTAGGAACCATGAGGTTGCAGGTTCGATCCCTGGCCTCACTCAGTGGGTTAAGGACCCGGCATTGCTGTAGCTGTGGTGTAGACCAGCAGCTGTAGCTCCAGTTGGATCCCTAGCCTGGGAATTTCCATATGCCACAGGTGTGGCCCTTAAAAAAAAAAAAAAAAAAATCTGAGTCAGATTCGATTCCACTACACAAAAATGGGAACTCAGAAATCCTGCTGTTTGAGACACAACATGGATGGACCTGAGAGCATTATGCTAAGTGAAATAAGCCAGACAAAGACAGATACTGCATGGTCCCACTTATATGTGGAATCCTGAAAAAAAAAAAAAAAAAAAAAAAAAACAACGCCAAACTCATGAAAACAGAGTAGAAAAGTGGTTATCGGGGCTGGAAAAAACAGGGAGAGGTTGGGCAAAGGGCACACGACGTCAGCTCTGAGATGAACAAGGCCTGAGGACCTACTGTGTGGTCTCTGTCGTTGATGACACGCTATGGCATGATTTAAATTTGCCAAGAGTAATAAAACAATAAATAGCTCTGTTAGGAGAACATAAGTAGGTGATAAAGCCATAAAGACAAACAAGGGGAGGCGTTCCCGTTGGGCTCAGTGGGTTACGCATCTTGTCATTGCTGTGGCCTGAGTTCGATTCCTGGCCCATGAACATCTGGCTTGGCCAAAAAAGAAAGAAAAAAGACAAAGGAAAGCAAGGAAACAATTGTCACAAGAGCCAGGCTAGTGGGGGAGAGGATTGTCTTTGGGCGGGGCCCCAGGGAGTCTTGTTAATGTTTTCTGTCTTGACTTAGGGGAGGTGTAGAGGCTTATGATTTGTTTTACACCATATGTATATGTATATGTATTATGCATTTTTGTATCGGTTATACATCAGAACTGAAAAAAAAGTATAAGAAGGAGTTCCCATTGTGGTTCAGCGGTTACTGAACCTGACGCGTATCTATGAGGGTGTGAGTTCCATCCCTGGCCTCACTCAGTGGGTAAAGGAGCCAGGGTTGCCGTGAGCTGTGGTGTAGGTTGCAGTCATGGCCCAGATCTGGTGTGGCTGTGGCTGTGCTGTAGGCCGGCGGCTACAGCTCTGATTGGACCCCCAGCCTGGGAACCCGGCTGCCACGGATGTGGCCCTAAAAAGACAAAAAACAAAAGTATAACAGGGAAGTGGGGTATGGACATTTTTTTTCTCTTCTAATTTTAGGAAAGCAAGCGAGCCTGGCGGCTGCTGGCATGGACTCTGCAGTCACAGCCCTGCGTTTGGATCTTTACTATCTCTACCCGAGTTATGGCCTTCGGCACGTCACTACCTAAATGCCACCTAAATGTTTTGTTTTTGTATTTTTGGTTTTTTTTTTTTTTTTGTCTTTTTGCTATTTGTTGGGCCGCTCCCGTGGCATATGGAGGTTCCCAGGCTAGGGGTTGAATCGGAGCTGTAGCCACCGGCCTACACCAGAGCCACAGCAACGTGGGATCCGAGCCGCGTCTGCAACCTACACCACAGCTCACGGCAACGCCGGGTCGTTAACCCACTGAGCAAGGGCAGGGATCGAACCTGCAACCTCATGGTTCCTATTCGGATTCATTAACCACTGAGCCACGACGGGAACTCCCTAAATTTTTTTTACTCTTTTTTTTTTTTTTTGCCACACCCACAGCAAGCAGAAGTTTTGGAGCAAGGGATGGAACCCACACCACAGTAATGACAATGCCAGATCCTTAACCTATGAGTCACTAGGGAACTCAGAAAACATTTTTTTGCCTTTTTTTTTCCCTAGGGCCACACCTATGGCATACGGAAATTCCCAGGTTAAGGGCTGAATGGGAGCTGCAGCTGCCAGCCGCAGCCACAGCCACAGCAATGTCAGATCTAAGCCATGTCTGGGACCTACACCACAGCTGTGGCACCTCCGGATCCTTAACCCACTGAGCGAGGTCAGGGAGTGAACCTGCAACCTCATGGATACTATTTGGGTTCATAACCTGCTGAGCCGAGCCACAATGGGAACTCTATAAATATTATTTTTTAAACTGAAGATGTGGTCCTTGTGTAAGCTGGATATAACTCAGAGAAAGAGAAAAGGCCTAACACCAGGCAGGGGCCCCCACACTGTCCTCCAGGGAACCAGACGGAAGATGCAGCCAGGAGAGGGGTACCTGGCCCCCGGCTCACACAGTTCATCTATTTCTTCTCATGTTGATAATATTTAGCTGTCTGACTAAAGACTTGTGTTTTTCCTCTTAAGAGAGGCTGGATGCTTTGTGACGGTGCCTCTCGCTCACTGAACAGAGTGGACAAGAACTTCATGTTTCCAGGAGGAAACACATCAATACACACACACAGCCCTCCGTTCACAAGGGGAGGACAAGGAGTTCCCATCATGGCTCAGCGGTAAGGAACCTGACACGTACCCATGAGGATGCAGGTTTGATCCCTGGCCTCACTCAGTGGGTTAAGGATTGAGCATTCCTTGCTGTGAGCTGTGATGTAGGTCACAGACGCAGCTCAGATCCCACATTACTGTGGCTGTGGTGTAGGCCAGTGGCTATAGCTCCAATTCAACACCTAACCTGGGAACTTCCTTATGCCACACATGTGGCCCTAAACAAAAAAAGTAATTAATTTTTTTTTTTTTAAAGGAAGGACAGGCTCTTCAGGGAACTGCAGAGGCTGCTTAGAGAAGAGACCCCATGACCTGAAGAGCACCTTCTCCTAACACCTTTAAAATTGAGCCCTGGGGTTCTGACCCCAGAATGAACCCTCTCAGGAAACCTAAAACTAATCAATGAACCACTGAAAGCAGGACCGTAATCCAGGAAGGAAGCCGAGAACCCATATGGGTCATTACACGGAGCAGAAATATACTCACGAGTATAGACATAGATTCATTTTCCAAATGAAGTGTTTAGAAATCATCTCTTCAAGGAGTTCCTGTCTTGGTGCAGTGGAAACGAATCCAACTAGGATCCATGAGGACACAGGTTCGATCCTGGCCTCGCTCCGTGAGGCCAGGATCCAGGGTTGCCGTGAGCTGTGGTGTAGGTCGCAGACACTGTTCGGATCTGGCATGGCCGTGGCCGTGGCTGTGGTGTAGGCTGGCGGCTACAGCTCCGATTAGACCCCTAGCCTGGGAACCTCCATATGCCTCCGGTGCGGCCCTAAAAAGACAAAAGACAAAAAAGAGAGAAATCATCTCTTCGACTCTAAGTAGCTCAAACTTTAAATCTAGAATTAGAGCCCTGCCCGGGCGCCTGCACCTTAAGGAGTCTGAGAAGAGGTCTTCCGCACGCCCTTGGCCCTTGAGCGGTCCCTTCCCTGGCGCCCCGCCCGGGCGCACGGTCTCCAGTCGGAAGCTCTATGGCTCCACCTAGGGGCCAAGTGAGTTCCCTACAGCACCATCCTTCACTCCCCAGGCCCCACCTGAGCTCCACCCACCCCAACATCTTGCCAAAGTCAGAAAAAACATCAATTGCTCACATTGATGTGGGAAACCCTGGGACTGCAGCAAAAGCCAGGCCAAGCCAGAGTAATTCTGCGTTTCTCCCCATGTGATGGTAGAAAACTGAGATATCCTTATGTGTTTCGGAAGCGACCTGAAGAAAAACGGTGTTGGTTTCCCACGCATGGAGGATCTGCTCTCTGAAGAGCCAGAGGGCCCTTATTTGTGAGAAATGCTTAAAGGGAGCTCCGCACGAAAGCGTGAGTTGTGAAGAACCCCTCGGGGGCACTGCTGCCAGCTGGCTCGCCCTGCCCTGCAGACCCCAAAGCTTGGGGGCTTGTGCCTAAAAGTGACCCAGGTCTCTGCAGGCTCCCAAGAGAAAGACTGCTTGCTTGCTTTTTTTTGTTTGTTTGTTTATTTTTCAATTTTTGGCCATGTAGCAGCTTGATGTGGATCCCAGTTCCCAAACCAGGCATGGAACCCAGGCCTCAGCAGTGAAAGCAATGAGTCTAACCACTAGGCGACCAGGGAACTCCCAAGAAGGACTGCTTTATTTTTTTTCTTTCTTTCTTTTTTTTTTTTTTTTTTTTTTTGCTTTTTAGGGCCACACCCGGGGCATATGGAGGTTCCCAGGCTCAGGGTCCAATCAGAGCTACCGATGCTGGCCTACGCCACAGACACGCAACACGGGATCCAAGCCGCATATGTGACCTACGCCACAGTTCACGGCAACATCGGATCCCTGACCCACTGAGCCAGGCCAGGGATCGAACCCACATCCTCATGGATACTAGCCGGATCCGCTTCTGCTGCACCACAATGGGAACTCTGAGGAGGACTGCTTCCTAACCAAGCTGCTGCCTGGCAAGAGATTTGGGGTGAGCTCCAAATATAAATGTCCAGATCGCCCAGGGAACAGAACTGCACTTTTCTCCCTCAGGAGCATAGTAGCGCTAGTGGGATTCGATATCAGTAGGACTGTCCTTATGGGGGCATAACTGATCATGGGAGGGTAACTAGTTCGGTGAAGAGGTTAAGAGGAGTGGATCTGGAGCCCTCCGGGAACCTCCTTGCTGTGTGGCCTTTGATAGGTTTCTTGACCTCTCTGTGCTTGAGTTTCCTCACCTACAAAATGAGGCTAATACCAATAATAATATCATGGGGTTTTATGAAGATTAAATGAGTTATATATAAATCATTGAGGGACATGCCTGGTACATGGGAAGAGCTCAACAAATGATTGTTGGCAGTATAACTAATTTTTATTTTCATGCACCCAACAAATATTTATTGAGCATCTTCTATGTACAAGGCTGTGTGCCAGGCACTACATCATACCTACGATACCACACAGTATGGGAACCAGCCTGATATGTATAAGGAAAACATACATGCAGAAAAATGCACAAATTATGGAGTTGCCATTGTGGCGAAGCGTAAACGAGTCTGACTAGTAACCGTGAGGTTGTGGGTTCGAGCTCTCGCCTTGCTCGAAGTGGGTTAAAGATCCAGTGTTGCCATGAGTTGTGGTATAGGCTGCTGACGTGCATCCTGAGTTGCTGTGGCTGTGGTGTAGGCCAGCAGCTGTAGCTCTGACTCATCCCCTAGCCCAGGAACCTCCATATGCCTCAGGTGCGGCCCTAAGAGGCAAAAAAAAAAAAAAAAAAAAAAAGCACAAATTGTAATTGTACAGCCTGGAAAAGTTATGCATACATGTATGTGTAACTTGGTCCCCATGCTGTACAGTGGAAAAAAAGTAAAAAAATAAAAACAATAATTGTACAGCCCGATTCATTATGATAAATACATCCATGGAAACCTCCCCTCCGATCAGGGCAGACAATATCACGGACTCTCCAGAAGTCTCCCTCCCGCCCGCTCCCAGCCCAGGCCCCCGCCCTCCACAAAGGCGGTCTGGCTGCAGCATCGGTGTTGCCCTTGGAGCCGCGGGTGCCGCACGGGGCCCCATCTGTGTGTTTGCCACCGTACAGGGACCATGAGGATCCCTTACGTTTCTAACCCAGAGTTTCCCCCAAGTGCCATCCTCACCCCCTTTCAGCGTCTCTGGACCACTTTCCTTCGACACTCAGATCCTCAGAAAACACCGCCTGTCCTTGTCACAGTATTCTGATCTTGAAGAAGTCCCAACCTCTCATTCCTCCAGAAGGCTATCGCCCTCCCTAAGCCCACCCCCCAGGCAGAGCAGGTGACTTCAATATCCACGTGGGAGTTCCCGTCGTGGCGCAGCGGTAACGAACTGGACTGGCATCCATGAGCACGCAGGTTCAATCCCTGGCCTCCCTCAGTGGGTTAAGGATCCCACGTTGCTGTGGCTGTGGCGTAGGCTGGCAGCTGTAGCTCTGATTTGACCCCTAGCCTGGGGAACATCCACATGCTGTGGAAGTGGCCCTAAAAAGACAAAAAATAAGAGAAATCTATATCCACGTGGACACCCCTCGCACGGCTCTACCTCCATCCACTCTGCCACAGCCGTGGAGCTTGACCTTAGCCTTGCTTGACCTTAGCATTACCGGTGAGAACAGCGTCTTGAAACTCCCTGGCTTGACCCTCTCTGTTCCCATCTCGCCTGCTCCCGTTCCAGCCCCAGTCATTCTTAGCTCCCTGTGGGTATAACAGCCTCCACCCCCTTGTCCCTCTCTAGCTTCTTTGAACTTCTTGCTTTGACAAAACCACAGCCCTAGTTAAGTCCAACTTAGCCCCTATTCTGTGCCTGCAACCATGCAGCCGAAAGCAGCTGGAGGGAAATGCACAGAAACACTACACGCATTAGTCTTATGTTTTATATTTTTTATCAAAGGATAACTTGCCTACAGAAATGTGCCCATATTTTAGGTGTACTTTCAACAAATTTTCATAAAGTGAAAAAAACACACGTAACGAGCTCCTGTTGACCTTAAAAATAAAAGTCATTTTGGAGTTCTCTTGTGGTGCCATGGTTTAGGACCTGCTGTAGTCACTGCATGGGCTTGGGTCACTGGTGCGGCTTGGGTTCAATCCCTGGCCTGTGCCAAGGCCAAAAAAAAAAGTCATTTTTACCTGCAAAAAATGGATCTATTCAGAGGTGTTCCCACGGTGGCGCAGTAGGTAAATGATCTGGCTTGTCTATGTGGAGGCTCTGGTTCAATCCTAGGCCCAGCCCAGTGGGTCAAGTATCCAGCATTGCAGCAGCTGTGACATAGGTCTCAGCTCCGGCTCGGATTTGAACCCTGGTCCAGGAGTTTCCATAAGCCACAGGGGCAAAAGAAAAAGGGGGGGCTGTCTATTTGGGGATAGCAGAGAATTGCAATTCAGGACAAGCAAACTATAACAAAATCCACAAGCAAATCTAGCAAACAAAGGAGAGGAATGTGATTTTCTAGAGAAAAAGGACGAGGGGAAGGGTTGTTGAAAGAAAGTCCTTTGGCGAAAACGACGGTGATGACGGCGACTCGCGGGCCGACCTGCGGGGGTCGCTGCTTTCTTACAGAGACGCCATGTGCCTCTTCTCCCGTTGGGGCTTCTGGGGGATGATGCCTACCTGTCGAGAATTCTTCCCGTAATTGACGTTGCGTGGGACCGTCTGAGCGCGCCCCCTTCTGGCCGCTCGACTGCATTTGCGGGAAGGTTCCCTTTATGAATTTTCACAGTCCTGATCTAAGCCACACATCGCCAGAGCGGCTTCACACCCTTCCAATCCCTGCCGCCCTACTAAGGGCCCACCATCCAAACTCTAGCACCACAGATTAGCGTTCCCTGTTTGTTAATTTTATGTAAATGGAACATATGTATATCTCTGTGTGTGTGTGTGTGTGTGTGTGTGTGTGTGTGTGTGTGTGTGTGTGTGTTTGCCTTTTCTAGGGCCACACCCGTGGCAGAGGGAAGTTCCCAGACTAGGGGTCTAATCGGAGCTCTGCGGCCTATGCCAGAGCCACAGCAACGCCAGATCCGAGCCGCCTCTGCAACCTACACCACAGCTCACGGCAATACCAGATCCTTAATCCACTGAGCAAGGCCAGGGATCAAACCTGCAACCTCATGGTTCCTAGTCAGATTCGTTAACCACTGTGCCACGACAGGAACTCCTTTTTTTTTTTTTTTCCTTAGCAATGCCCACGGCATGTGGAAGTTCCCAGGCCAGGGATCAAACGCACTGAGCTGCTGCACTGACTACACTGGGTCCTTAACCCACTGAACTACCAGGTGACTCCTGTATGTGCTTTTTAGTGTGGCTAGTTAGTATTCCATTGCATGATTAAACCATTTTTTACTTATTTTTTCACCTTTGCTGGGCATTTATGGTGTTTCCTATGGAGCGCTTTTTTTTTTTTTTTTTTTCTTTTCTTTTGAGGGCTGAACTAGACAGCATATGGAAATTCCCAGGCTAGGGGTCAAATTGAAGCTTCAGCTGCCGGCCTACACCACAGCCTCAGCAACACAGGATCCAAGCTACATCTGCATCCTACACCATAGGTCACAGCAGTGCCGGATCCTGGTGTAGCCTGGCAGCTCCAGCTCCGATTCAACCCCTAGCCTGGGAACTTCCATATGCTGCAAGTGCAGCCCTAAAAAGCCCCCCCCAAAAAAAGAAGAAAGAAAGAAATCTAGAGGTTCTCACTGTGGCATAGCAGATTAAGGGTCCACACTGTCTCCGTGGTGGCTCAGGTTCAATCCCTGGCCTGGCACAGTGGGTTAAAGATCTGGTGTTGCCACAGATGTGGCATCCATCTCAGCTGTGGCTTGGATTCTGTCCCTGGCCACACTGCTTGTTCCAAAGTGGCTGGACCGTTTTGCACACCTGCCGGCAGTGAATGGCAGCTCCGGTGGCCCCCATGCTCGCCCACACTTGGTGTTGTCAGACTCGTTACTTTCTGCCATTGCAGCAGAGGTGTAGTAATTTCTGCAGCATTTCTGTGATAACTAATGATGTTGAGTCTCCTTCCATGTGCTGACTGACCACACCACGTGTATGTTTCTTTATGAAGTGTCTGTTCAAATGTATGCATTTTTTGAAGTTCCTGTGGTGGCACAGTAGAAATGAACCTGACTAGTACCCCTGAGGATGCAGGTTCAACCATGAGGTTGCGGGTTCGATCCCTGGCCTTGCTCAGTGGATTAAGGATCCGGCATTGCCGTGAGCTGTGGTGTAGGTTGCAGGGATTGAACCTGAGCCATAGCAATGACCTGAGACACAGCAGTGACAACACTGAATCCCTAACCACTAGGCCACCAGGGAACTCCATAAAAGGCTTTTGGGGGGAGTTTTTTTGTTTTTGCTTTTTAGGGCTGCACCCTCGGCATATGGAGGTTCCCAGGCTCGGGGTCTAATCCGAGCTGTAGCCACTGGCCTACACCACAGTCACAGCAACACCAGATCTGAGCTGTGTCTGTGACCTACACCACAGCTCATGGCAACACCAGATCCTTAACCCACTGAGCGAGGCCAGGGATCAAACCTGCGTCCTCATGGATGCTAGTCAGATTCTTTTCTGCTGCGCCACAATGGGAACTCTTTTTTTTTTTTTTTTCAATATTGATTTCTTTTTCCTGCCTTGTTGCCCTAGCTGGGCCCTCCAGTACTATGTTTAATAGACATGGTGAAAGAAAGGAGCCACGCTGTGTTCTTATATTGTTGGGAAAGCATTTAGTTTTTTACCATCAAGTATGATTTTAGTTGTAGGTTATTTACAGATGTCCTTTAGCAGGTTGAGGAAGCTCCCTTCTGGTCTTAGTTTGCTCAGACCTTTGTTCGTTTCATTTGTTGGTTTTTGTGGGGGTTTTAGCTGCGCCCATGGCAGGCAGAAATTCCTGGGCCAGGGATCTTCTGCACAGCAGTGACCTGAGCCACAGCAGTGACAACGCTGGATCCTTAACCTGCTGAGCCACCAGGGAACGTCCAGATATGGTCTCTTTTGATTTACTGTTTGGTGGTAAAATACACACAAAATATATCCTGTCGGAGTTCCTGCTGTGGATCAGCAGAAACGAACCCGGCTAGAATCCATGAGGATGCGCGTTCAATCCCTGGTCCTGCTCAGTGGGTTAAGGACCTGGCACTGCTGTGAGTTACAGTGTAGGTCGCAGACAGGGCTTGGATCCTGAGTCGCCGTGGCTGTGGCGTGGGCCGGCAGCTGTAGCTCTGATTCGACCCCTGGCCTGGGAACCTCCATATGCCGCAGGTGCAGCCTAAAAAGGAAAATAAAAATGTATCATGTCAACCATTTCTAAGTGTTTAAGTGGCATTAAGACCATTCACGATATTGTGCAGCCATGTCCACCATCCGTCTCCAGGACTCTTCTTATTTTGAAAAACAGGAATTCTGCACCCATTGAGCACTAATTCCCCATCCTCCAGCCTAGCTCTCACAGCCCTCCTATGTGGCTTCTTTGCTCAAGCAAATGACCCCAGCCTTGGGTGTACAGTATGAAGTCTCCCTCTCAGGCTGGACTCAGACACCGGAAATCCGAACCCCTGGAGGGAAGATCTGGAAATCTGCATCTCATGAGCCTCCGAGTTAGGTGTGAAAGGGGGAACAATTGCCATGAATGACGTAAATGTGTAAACAACCTTGTAACTATACCTTGTGATTATAGCCGGAGACGAATGGAGGAAGCCAACGGAAGGTATTTATCTGGTTATTGTCACCGCTGGAGACCCCGCATCCACTCTGGGCAGAGGTGGATTTGCCATGAGGCTGATGAGGCTTAAGCTCAGATCTGTCCACAGCAAGGAAAATAGGAAGAGGTCCTAGAAGCAGAGGGAGGCCACAGTTGTCACCGGGAAGTGTTCCCATGGAAGTGTGTTCGAGATGTGCTGAAAGGGATTCGACGTCAACCTGCAGGCACCACTAGTTTGATGAGACTTATTGTTTCACTCTCAATAAATATTCACTCCTGGAGTTCCCGTCGTGGCACAGTGGTTAATGAATCCGACTAGGAACCATGAGGTGGCAGGTTCGATCCCTGCCCTTGCTCAGTGGGCTAACGATCCAGCGTTACCGTGGGCTGTGGTGTAGGTCACAGACGCAGCTCGGATCCCGCGTTGCTGTGGCTCTGGCGTAGGCCGGTGGCTACAGCTCCGATTCAACCCCTAGCCTGGGAACCTCTGTATGCCTCGGGAGTGGCCCAAAGAAATAGCAAAAAGACAAAAAAAAAAAAAAAAAAAAAAGGCAAAAAATAAATAAATAACTAAATAATTAAATAAATATTGACTCCTGATCTAAATCTATATTCATAATTTTATATTGGTTTTTGTTTTGTTTTGTTTGGGTTTTGTTTTTGGCCTCACTCATGGCATGTAGAAGTTCCCCAGGCCAGGGATAGAACCCGTGCCACGGCAGTGACCCTGAGCCACTGCAGTGATAGCACAGGACCCTTAACCCATTGAGCCACTTGGGAACTCCCTATTTTTCTTTGTTGTAAATTTTTTTTTGTCTTGTCATGGCTATACTTGCAGCTTATGGAAGTTCCCAGGTTAGGCATCAAATCAGAGCTACAGCTACCAACCTACACCACAGCCACAGCAACACTGGATCCTCAACCTGCTGAGTGAGGCCAAGGATCAAACCCATGTCCTCACGGATACTAATCAGGTTTGTTATCACTGAGCCCACAACGGGAACCTCCCTAGTTTTCTCTTTAATTAATGTTTTTTATCTTTTTTTTTTTTAGGGTCACACCCGCGGTATATGGAAGTTCCCAGGCTAGGGGTCCAATAGGAGCTGCAGTCGCCAGCCGACACCACAGCCCCAGCAACAGGGGATCTGAGCCACATCTGCAACCTACATCACAGCTCTTGGCAATGCCAGATCCCTAACCCACTGACTGAGGCCAGGAATTGAACCCCGAATCCTCATGGATGCTAGTCGGGTTCTTAATGACTGTGCCATGACAGGAACTCCTTAATTAATTTTTAATTGAAGTATAGTTGATTTATAAGTTGTGTTCATTTCTGCTGTACAGCAAAGTGATTCAGTTATACATATACACATATACGCTATTTTTTTTTTTTTTTGTCTTTTCTAGGGCTGCTCCCGTGGCTTATGGAGGTTCCCAGGCTTAGGGTCGAATCGGAGCTGTAGCCGACGGCCTACACCACAGCCACAGCAACAGTGGATCCGAGCTGAGTCTGCAACCTACACCACAGCTCACGGCAACGCCGCATCCTTAACCCACTGAGCAAGGGCAGGGACCGAACCCTCAACCTCATGGTTCCTAGTCGGATTCGTTAACCACTGCGCCACAACGGGAACTCCTATATGCTATTTTTAAAAAATATTCTTTTCCATGATGGTTTGTCACAGGATGTTGAACAGAGTTCTCTGTGCTGCCCAGCTGGACCCTGTTAATTCCCTCCATGTATAACAGCTTACATCCGCTAACCCCGACCTCTGCCCCACCCCTCCCCCCATCCCCTTATATTAGTTTTCTTACAGAAGGCCTCAGAAGGTAGTCCCCATAAAATCCGGATCTGCCTCTGATTTCTGAGATCCAGAATGATTTTTGCTCTTTGTTCTTTAAGAACTTTGTCCGGAGTTCCCGTCATGGCTCAGCAGAAATGAATCTGACTAGCATCCATGAGGACACAGGTTTGATCCCTGGCCTTGCTCAGTGGGTTCAGGATCCGGCATTGCTGTAAGCTGTGGTGTAGGTCTCAGACACAGCTCGGATTTGGCATTGCTGTGGCTGTGGCGTAGGCTGGCAGCCACAGCTCCAATTCCGCCCCTAGCCTGGGAAACTCTATATGCTGCAGGTGCGGCCCTGAAAAGAAAAAAAACTTTGTCCTGTTCTCCTCCAGGTTTTTAATACATCAAACAAGTGGCTTTCAGCCCCTCCCTCCAAAACAGAACCAGCAGTGGGCACATATTCAGCTGGAAGTCTCCTTCCTTCCCTCCCAGGCCAGGGAACCCCTCACTCACAAAGTGGGGGCCTGTGACCAGCCATGGACCCTTGCTCTCTACTGCCCCCAAGTGGACCTCAGGTGACAAGACACCTCCTGTGCACCTAGGGTGTGCCCTCTAGTGCCTTTCTCACGCTCCTGAAACCAAGCAGAGTTTTATTATAGCTGCTTTATGTGCCTGGGGCTTTGCCAGGGCCTCTCAGAACCCAGAGTGAAACTAGTTGCTCACTGGGAACCCTCGGTGGGTGGTTGCTTTTCCTCTTCACCGCATGCCCAGGCAGCCCTCTGCGCAGGGACCTCTGCACGTACACAGGCACAAGCACCCCAGAGACACGGGGACACTGGTCTGGGGCCAGGCAAGAGGTAAAGCCAAGGGAAGTAACACCACGAGGCGGGGGTTGGGTCTCTGGACCGCCTAGAACAGTCTGCTGTAGGGTTTGGGGGTTTCGTTTTGTTTCGCTTTGTTTTTAATTTTTTTGGCTGCCCCACGGCATATGAGTTCCTGGGCCAGAGATCAGGTCTGAACCACAATTGCAACCTAAGCCACAGCTACAGTCAGATCCTTAACCCTCTGTGCCGGGCTAGGGATTGAACCTGCATCCCTGCCTGCTCCCATCCCACTATGCCGCAGCAGGAACGCACTCCCCTGATGTGTTTTTTAAAAGTAAATGTGGGGGAGTTCCCATCGTGGTGCAGTGGTTAACGAATCCGACTAGGAACCATGAGGTTGAGGGTTCGGTCCCTGCCCTTGCTCAGTGGGTTAAGGATCCAGCGTGGCCATGAGCTGTGGTGTAGGTTGCAGACTCAGCTCGGATCCCGCGTTGCTGTGGCTGTGGTGTAGGCCGTCGGCTACAGCTCCGATTCAACCCCTAGCCTGGGAACCTCCATATGCCGCGGGAGCAGCCCAAGAAATAGCAAAAAGACAAAAAAAAAAAAAAAGTAAATGTGGGATTTCCCTTGCAGCCCAGCACATTGGGGATCTGATGTCACTGCAGCAGCTCAGGTCGCTGCAGTGGCATGGGTTCAGTCCCTGGCCCTGGAACTTCCACATGCTGCAGATGCAGACCAAAAAAAAAAAAAAAAAAAAGTAAATGTGGCTGCCTATTGATGTTCTGAGCAGGAGGGGGCTGCCTGCACATGATGGGGAAGGGCCCCTCCATGCCGTCACTGACTCCAGAGTGTCACCCCAAAGCATGATGGGAGGATTCTTCAAAGCTGCAGCTTTTTCTAGACATTCCCGCAGGCTATGTGCATCTCAATCCTATCCCAGTGGAGCCGGAGGAAGACATCCTCCGTCTGCACTTCAAGGTGGAGAGGAGCAATTTGTAAGTGATTATTAGAGGGTCGTCCTTGGCAACCTGCTCCTTATCTTCCTCACTCCTGGAAACAAGGTCTGCCCAGAAACAAATTAGCTGATGCCAGGGGACTGGTGGGGACTGGGCCAGCCTGACAGCTCCATGCTCTGGTGCTCCTTGGCTTATTAGACCCTTTCTTTCCCTTTCTTTCTTTCTTTCTTTCTTTCTTTCTTTCTTTCTTTCTTTCTTTCTTTCTTTCTTGTCTTTTTAGGGCTGCACCCACGGCATATAGAAGTTCCCAGGCTAGGGGATCCCATCAGAGCTGCAGCTGCAGGTCTGTGCCATAGCCACCGCAAGGAGGGACCTGAGCTGCATCTGCAACCTATACCCCAGCTCGCAGCAAGGACAGAACCTTTAACCCACTGAGCGAGGCCAGGGATTGAACCCATATCCTCCTGGATACTTGTCAGGTTCTTAACCTGCTGAGCCACAGGGGGACCTCCTGTTGGACCACTTCACCTGCTGCTTTATGAGAGACACAGGAGGTTTCCTCCAACCAAGCATGATGACCAGACAGAGTTAGACGGAGTCATGGGACCAACGCAGAGAGGACATCGGAAGAACTGTTCTCGGGCACAAGGTGAGTCTTGCCAAGGATGATTAAATGCCCCTGAGTGAGGCAGCCTCCCTCCCACAGAGAAAAAAGTCTGCTCTGCCCTGTGCTTACCTTCGGCCACAAGACAGGGTCTGGGAACAGACGGGGGGAGCTGCCAGGGGGAGGTGCAGGTGCCCAGCTCAGAGTCCCACTGTGACCTTCTAGACAGCTCTGGCACATCTCTGCTGGGAAACTGGCTTCTCGCCTCAGGCCCAGAACCTCACCCACCCGGGCATGCCTCAGCTCCCTGCCAGGGCACGGCTGGCTGCCTGACTCAGGCTCCCCAGGATGCCTGGTCCTGTGAGTCCCAGGCCCACCTACACACCTGCTTGGGGTCAGGTCAAGGAGAGTCGCAGAGCTGGGGATACAGAAGCAGGCAGTGGCCAAAAGGAAGAGGGGCCTCTGGGGGCTCAGTTCTCACCGAATTTAAATTCATCTTGAAAGTTCCTATTTACAAACACCCTATGATAGCACTTCTGTGTAGAATCTAAAACATGGCACAAAGGAACCTATCCACTGAACCGAAACAGACTCACAGGCACGGAGAACAGACTGGTGGTTGCCAAGCGGGAGAAGGCCGCAGTTTGGGGTTGGTAGATACAAACTATTCCATTTAGAATGGATAAGTTATGAGGTCCTGCTGTGTAGTACAGGGAACGACATCCAATCACTTGTGATGGAACAGATGAAGGAAGATGTTGGAAGAAAAAGAATCTTTCTCTCTCTACATATATATGTGTGTGACTGGGTCAGACTGCTGTACAGCAGAAATTGGCACAACACTGTAAATCAACTATACTTTAATAAATTTTTTTTTGCTTTTTTTTTTTTTTTTTTTTTTAGGGTGTACTTGCAGCATATGGAGGTTCCCAGGCTAGGGGTCGAATCGGAGCTACAGCTGCCAGCCTACACCACAGCCACAGCAACACCAGATCCTTAACCCGCTGAGCAAGGCCAGAGATCGGCTCCATGACCTCATGGTTCCTAGTCAGATTCATTTCCGCTGCACCACAAAGGGAACTCCTAAAAATTTTTTTAAAGGAAGAAAGTTCTGGATTAAAGGGACAAGGAGGAACTTCCCTGGTCGTCTGGTGGTTAGGATTTGGTGCTTTCACCAAGGCCAGGGTTCAGTCCCCGGTCTGGGAACTGAAATTCCCCATCAAACTGCTGCACACTGCAGCCAAAATAAAAATAAAAAGATAAAGGGACAGGGAGCCTGTCCTTGTGCGTGCCCAATGGATGGGACTCCTTGACCCAAGGAGGAAACGTGAACTCTCATGCTGGGTGTGGGCTTGTGGGCTACCTGCCCACCTCCACTTGCTCCTGGCAGCTCGGGAAAGCAGGCGTGAGTTCCCAGGAAGTGCCCTCCTTCCTCTCCACACCCTCCCCCACACTGGCCCACAGGCTCTGGTGGAGCAGCTTTTCAAAGTGATAGCAGGCATCTGGGGGTAGAAGTTGAGGCAAAAGCCAGGCTGTCAGGGTGCAGGGCAGGGTGGACCAGCCACATCATCCATTCATTTGTTCACAATGTTTATTGAGCACTCGCCACACGCCAAATGCCTTGGGGACAAAGAGGTCCGCTAAGCCCCAGCCCTGCCCTCCAGGGGCTTACAGTCCAGCCAGCAGCGCCCAGACAGGCCATAGGACAGCCCCCTTGATGGGCTCACCCTGTAGTTCTCAGCCTTGACCTCTTCCATAATGTGCCCACAGCTTCCCCACATCCTGCCACCCCAATTGGTGCCAAGGTTATCATCATGAGTTTATGTGGCATCATTCAGCTTGGTGACCACCCCCACCTCTGTCAGCTCTGTCTTCTTGTCCCTTGGGTCCTGGACCCTCACACAGGCTGTTGGACGGGATAGGAAGGGGCAGGACTCCCGATTCCCATAAATGCCCAGCCAGTCCCCAGGAGATGCTGGGAACACGACCGCAAGTGGGTGCAGGCACTCTGGCCTTCTCTTGGGCACCCACTGCTGGGATCTGCAGACTCTTCTCTGGTCTTCAAAGGCTCTCTGGCTTCCGTGGGGCAGAAAGAAACGTCTTAAGAACAAGCTGCTGGAGTTCCCGTTGTGGCGCAGTGGTTAACGAATCCGACTAGGAACCATGAGGTTGCGGGTTCGATCCCTGCCCTTTCTCAGTGGGTTAACGATCCGGCGTTGCCGTGAGCTATGGGGTAGGTTGCAGATGCAGCTCAGATCCTGTGTTGCTGTGGCTCTGGCGTAGGCCGGTGGCTACAGCTCCGATTGGACCCCTAGCCTGGGAACCTCCATATGGCGTGGGAGCAGCCCAAGAAATGGCAAAAAGACAAAAAAAAAAAAAATAAAAAAGAAACAAGTTGCTTCCCGTAAGCTGTCTTGACAATAGCAAGGAGCAGTTTGAAAGAGAAAACGAGGAAAGGGGTTCCTGTTCCTTTACCTGCTGCATATGCCTTGACTTTCTGCTGCTCCAGGACCTGGGCCCCACTCACCTCACATGGCCATGGTTCTGGGCCGGACCCGGCCTCTTCAAGGTGACAAGCTTCCTTGAGGCCACTGGGCACCCTTATTCTTGGGCCACCCCTTCTTCACACTCCCAAGACCTCCTGGCCAGGTGAGCCATACTCAGGTGTGACCCTAATGCTTGGGGAATTAAATCCTTCCTGCAACTGCCTGAGGAGGTCCCCACCCCCAGGGACACACAATCCTGGTGGCATCAGTCCTGGAATCAGAAGCTTCAGGTGGGAGAGCCCTCGAGTGAAGGTCATGGCTCCCCAGCCTGCAGGGCCCCTCAGGCCATCGCTGCTGTGTGTCCAGCAGTTCTCAAGCTGAACTGGCGAGGAGGCAGGCCCAAGCAGGGTCAGGAAAGCAGGGACCAGTCAGAGCATATGGCTGCACCTGGCTCAGGTGAGCTCCTGGCCCAGCCTTTGGGCTGGTGCCAGCTCCAGGGCAGGTGTGTGGGCTGCCCGGGGAAGCTGTGGCTGGCCCAGTTCTAGAGCCCTTCCACCACCTGGGGTGGGAGGCGTCTTACCCCCATCCCCGCAACCACCTGCCCCTTCACCAACCAGCCCTGACACCCTAAGTGGGGGCTGAGGCTGGGCCTGTCCCCTTATTTCCTGAGCCTCCGTGGACTTCAGTCGGCCACACAAATATCCAGTTCTGGCCTGGTACCAGGCTGGTCCCTCCGGGTGGAAAACCCAGCCACCGCCAAGAACTTTCTCAGTCTGTCTAGTGCTCTTGGTCCCTGGTAGTCAGCAGGGTCCGTGGACCGGCCAGGGGGCTACCAGGGCCGCCAGAGGCTAGGGCCACGGGGCGGCGCCGGCGGTGAAGGTGCAGGTGCAGGCGGCGGGGAGGGCGCGGGTGGGCCACTGGGGTCCCCAGCGCGTCCGCTGTCGGGGGTGGCGCAGGCCGCCCTCCGGCGCAGGTGCTCCAACAGGCGGGCGCTCAGAGCAGGCTCCAGGACACGGCAAGCAGGTAGCACGCGGGCCAGGCGTGCCAGACAAGCTCGGTAGCCTTCGCGGTAGCTGTCGGAGGACGCTGCGGGCAGAGAGCGGGCGTGAGGCGCCAGGCAGAGTGCGGGGCACGGGGCGCACGGCCGGGCGGGGGCGGGGGCGGGGTGGGGTGACTCACTGGGCGCTGCCGTCGGGCAGGAGGACGCAGGCAGCTCCTGCAGGAAGCGCACGGTCATTTCCAGGATGTCCGCCTTCTCCAGCTTCGAGTAGTGAGAGCTCTGCACCCCGCCAACAATCAAGACAGACAGACCTCCGGCAGGCTGCCATGAGCACCCCGCCCTTGCCAGGAGCTGGGTGCCTCCCGCACAGTGGCCCGCGTTGGGTCGGTCTGCCCCTCCCAGCCTGGGCTCGGCCTTGGGTGCTGCTTGGAGTCCCCTCGTAGGTCCCTGGCAAGAACACCTCTGCCCGCCCAGCCTCCTGGCCCTGTGCCACAGGGCACCCCCACCCTCGGCCCCAGCGCGCCCAGCCGGGATCCGAGCGCCCCGGCACTCACCTCCCTGCCCAGGAGCGGCAGGATGAGCCCCTTGAGCTGGCTCAGGCTCGCGTTGATGCGCGCGCGGCGGCGCTTCTCCAGCAGGGGCTTCAGGTTCTGCAGGCGGGCGCGAAGCCTGCGGTTACGCGGATCTCAATCCAGGCCCCCGGCCCGACTGCTCAGCCCCCAGTCGCCAGTCCCGGCTTCCTACCTTTCGCAGCTCCGCTGGGTCCCCTGCCCTTCGAGGCAGCCCCATGCTTGGCAGGAAAGCAGTGCGGCTGCAGGGCCCGCGCTTGAGAGCCCTGTGCCTGCCCTGACACGGAGCGGAGACCGAGGCTCGCAGGGAGGTCCCGTCCGCAGCCGGATCGGCAGCCAGTGGAGTGCGCGCTACGCCCGCAGCCCGGCTTTAAGGAGGCGGCGGCGCCCGCCCCGCCCCGGCCCGCCCCGCGGAGTCAGGCCGCCTGTGGGTCCCACCTCCCGCCTTTGTTCCTGCGCGGGGTGGGGCGGGAGGGGGAACGGTGGAGCCCCCGGGATCCCCTTCCAGGCCTCGCGTCCCATCTGCGACGGGGTCGCGGGCCCGGAGCATCCTCCTGCCTGACCACCTTCAAGGGTGTGTATGGGCCTCATTGAAGCCATCGCCGCCCCGGGCCTGCGGGCGGGAGGGGAGCAAGTGGGGCCAGGCCTGGCCTCCTCAGGCAGCCGTCGGTCCATATCCAGCGCCGTCTTTCCTCCCTCCTCCGAGATCAGCACCTCCTCTGAGCCCTGCGCTAGGCCTGGGCAGGGGACTCTGCAGCAGCAGGACCCCTAAAGCCAGGGCTTCAGGGAGCTACCTCTTGGGTTTCTGCTGGGGGAGGAAGTCTCCCCACTAATTGTTCTGTGAGGCTGGAAGGGGAAACGCAGGCCAGGAAAGAGGTCTCCAGTAGCTTCTTCTCTAACAGCTGGAAACTAGCCGGGCAGGACTGAGGCCCCGGGTCGCTGCCTAGACTTCTCCGGCCTTCAGCGAGTTGGGGGATCACCTGCTTCCCCGGCCTTCGGTTTTAAATGGGGAAACTGAGGCCCAGAGAAGATGAGACGACCCAGGAGCCCTCGGATCTCATTTTCATTTCACAGGCTCCAGCTCCAAGTTCCCACCCTCGGGGCAGTTGGGGGTCACGTGACGGGTGGGGCGGTCCTGGGTGCCGGCTTCTGGCCGCCTGCCTCGGCCCCAGCGGCCCTCCGGGCCCGCCTCCGCGCCGCGTGGCCGTTGCTGCAGCAAACTGGCTGGGCGTCCCCCGCCCATCTGCTCGGGGCTGCCCTCCCTAAACCGGCTGCCCGGGCTGGCAACGGCCAGCCCAGCGGACCGCACGGTGGACTGCCGGGCCGACCCTCCAGAGGATGGAGGGCTGGACCCACCTCGCCAAAGCTGGAGGAGGAACCACAGAGCGAGCCGAGCGGTGCTGTCCCGGGTGCTGGACTGGGCTCCCCCCCGCGCCACCCAAACCCCACCTCCATGCCCCACCACCGCGCTCACCCTAACTCCCCTGGGGGCGCACTCCCCGAACCAGGCTTTAGAAAACCAGCGTGCCCAGCAGGAAGGGGCCAGGAGCAGCCCAGCGAGGGGGAGTCCTCACCACCCATAGACCACAGGTGGCTCTTACTGTCTGGCCACCGTTTATGGAGCACCTACTGTATGCCAAGCGCCTTTTAGCCCTCACCTCTGTTCATTCAACACACATGACAGAGCAGGGCCTTAGCCACTGTTGCCTTGAATCATTGAGCTCAGGGTACCTATGGCCGGCCTCCTCCAACATAAGTAATTACTCTTTAGGGGCTTAAATAAATAAATAATAAATAAATAAATAAAATGTGCTTGGATGGATCACTCACTGATGCCCCCACGTGTCCTCCCGATGCCACCCCTGGCCGCATACACTGGCTCACTCAGCTCTGTGCTGACAACCCACCTGCACCAACCTCCGGATTCTTACTGAGAGACCCCTGTATTACCTCCTGGGGAAGAATACCCCCTAGAACACCCCTCCATGCCTGTGGACCACCATTTGAAGAGTGGAAGGCAGGGGAGTAAACTCCCTTTTCAGTTTTAGTTACCCCAGATTTCTGTGGGTTTTGACCATACCCGAGGCATATGGAAGTTCCCTAGCCAAGGATGGAACCCATGCCACAGCAGCAACCCAAGTCATAGCAGTGATGACACCAGATCCTTAAACTACTGCACCGCAAGAGAACTCCAACCCCAGATTTTAAAAATCTCTCCTCCATTTTCCCATCGCTGTTCCTGTCAACTGAAGGATTCTGGAGGTTTGGCTGATTACCTGGAGAAAGGAGTTATTTATAACCAGGGGGACTCAGGTGCAACAACTGAATGGAGAGGGTGCAGGGGTGCAGGCTTTAAGGAAACTGGGACCACTCAGAGTACAGCAGGGACACACTCCCCCTGGATTCCTGCCCTTGGGTCGGGGGAGAGGTCTGAACAGGTGCTTTCCACATACCTGGGGTGAGCAGATGGCCTGATCCCAGCAGAGGATGAGAGGAAGAATCTTGGTGGAGGAGGGAGCTTGTCCCTAAGCTGCCATCTGGAGGGTGGGTGTCATTGAGGGTGCTCTGGGCAGAGGGAGCTTCAGGAGCAGAGCGAAGGGCATACTAGCATCAGTCTCTGTGAGGGTCAGCCCCTGAGCTTTGCCCCTTTCGATTTGTGTCATCTCAGGCAAGATTTATTACAAAACAGAAACAAGCAGAGTTCCCTTCAAACCCCACTAGTATCCATGAAGACGCGGGTTCGATCCCTGGCCTCAATCACTGGGTTAAGGATCTGGCATTGCCGTGAGCTGTGGTGTAGGTTGCAAACGCAGCTCAGATCGGACATCGCTGAGGCTGTGGTGTAGGCCGGCAGCTACAGCTCTGATTTGACCCCTAGCCTGGGAACTTCTATATGTCTTGGGTGCAGCCCTAAAGAGACAAAACAAATGAGCAAACAAGCAAGCAAACAGAAACAAGCAACAAACAAAACCCCTACCTGCTTGTGCCTCCGTTTTCCCAGCTGCAAAATAGTGATAGTGTGGGAGCTCTCATAGCATCCTCGTGGGATTAAATAGGCTGCTAAGCTTGGCATAGTGCCTGGTAAGCTGTAGGGCTTCCAAAAATGTGTTCTTGCTGGCGTGCACCCTCTAGAGTTGCTGAGGGGAACCCAGTGGACCCAGTGCAGCCCAGAAAGGGTTTGGACCTCAGCCTGAGTTTGACTGGCATCCTGAAAGGAGCCTGAGGAGATGATTGGCAAGGATGGGTGGTCCCCTGACGTTTATGGAGAGGTCCCTGTCAGCAGTGGGAGGGGCTCAGGGACACTCTTCTGCCTTGCCCAATGCCCTGACTTTGATCTGGCCCCCAAATACCGAAACCATATGATAGAAGAGGGAGGGTGTCCAGGTCCAGGGGAGCCACCTTGGGAGTGGAGAACATGCACTTCAGGGATTTTTTTTTTCATGGTGGAAGCACAGGGGAGGGGCCCTCAAAACAAGCCATTTTAGCTCTTTCTCCTCAAAGCACCCCCGCCCCCGCCACTCACAGGCCTCAGGGAGACTCCTCCCTCTCTTGGTCCAAAAACCACTGGGCGAGGGTCCCAGACCCCAGCATCCTCAAGTCCCATGGGGGAGTGAGGCAGGTGGGGGTCGGTGGAAGTTGTTGGAAACCTACCTGGTCACTCAGCTCCAGAGATCCCAGTTTACAAAGGTGCCATGGAGCACAGGCGGCCATTGCATGTGGCGCCACCTGGTGGCATCCTCAGGGAATTGTATTCAGCCACAGCCCCCGAATTCCACCCTAAGACTCCCACTGTTCCTGGAAACAGCTTCACTCCACAGCATTTCCAGCACCATCCTGTGCCGGGGGGCTGGGGGGGGGGAGAAAGCACAGGATGTTTCGAGGTTGCCGGATGTGCAACTGTGCTAGCAGTGTTTCCTCCTGTCCAGCCCGCTGTGCCTCCCTCCAGCTCCCACGAAGGGCTTCCGGCCAAGCAGGCAGGGTGGTTTGGTGCACGTGTGCTCTCCCGGCCCGCCGGTCTCCCAAGGCCTTCCTGTAACTTGGGGAGGGGTCCTGACTCTGCTCTCTGGGTGGCTGCCCTGGTGCATCTCCCCATGGCCCCCAGCCCTTGCATGCCTGATTTCCATCTCTCACCCTGGAGCTCAGGATGACGCCTCCCACCCCAGAGCCCAGGGTCTCTAGATCTGGAAACCAGGGCGAAGCAGGCATTTCCCCCTCTCCCCTTTCACCCCTCTGTCCCTCCTTTGGGGAGGCTCTGAGGGCAGTTCTTGGGGTCTGGAGGGAACCAGGAGGGCCGAGGGCCCAGCACCCGTCCCACGTGCCGGGCCATGGACCCAGAGCCCCTCAGGGACTCGTTAGTCCTGTTTCTGGCGCCCCCGTTGCCCTGGAAGTCTCCCCTGTCTGGAATGCGTCTTCGTCGAAGCCTCTGAATAAAGCCCAGCCCACCGCACCTCCTCAGGTGGCCCTGCTGCCCACGCAGCCCCTACGACTCTCTATCTTCCCGCTTTCCTCTTCTGATCTCACTCTGATCCCTCCCTGGAATTGTGGTCATTGATGCTGGCTCGTGTCCCCAGCGCCTGGAGCTGGCCCTGGGTTGATGAATGAATTCGTCGGGAGGCTCTGCCCGACAGCGCCCGGAGGGCTCTTGAATTCGAACCCAGTCTGGCCACCCTCCGTGGTCTCCTTGTGGACGGGAGGGAAGTTAGGAGAGAAGTCCCTGGGCGCACGGCCTCTGCGGCGGAGGCGGGAGAGGGACTCGGGCGACGCGGGGCGGGGCGGGGGCGGGGCGGGGGGCGGGCCCGAGGCTTAAGCGGGTCGCCGCTGCGGGCCCCGGGCCCAGAGCGCGGCGGAGGCGGAGCGGAGCGGGCGAGGCAGCGCGGGGCAGAGGCCGGGCCGGCAGCCGCTCCGCCTCCCGACCGGCAGACCCCCGACGGCCGCGCCGCGGGCTCTCCCGGGGCCCGAGGGCAGGGGCATGGCGCCCCGGGGAACGCGCTGAGCGCGGGTCGCGGCGCCGCGGGCGGCACCATGGCCCTGGAGCAGGCGCTGCAGGCGGCGCGGCAGGGCGACCTGGACGTGCTGCGGTCCCTGCACGCCGCCCGCCTGCTGGGGCCCTCGCTGCGCGACCCGCTGGACGCGCTGCCGGTGCACCACGCGGCCCGCGCCGGCAAACTGCACTGCCTGCGTTTCCTGGTGGAAGAGGCGGCCCTGCCGGCCGCGGCCCGCGCGCGCAACGGCGCCACGCCGGCCCACGACGCCGCCGCCACCGGCCACCTCGCCTGCCTGCAGTGGCTGCTCTCACAGGGCGGCTGCGGAGTGCAGGTGAGTCCGGCCGCTTCCTGGGCGCCCGGGAGGCCCCCTCCGCCCCAGCAGGGAGTTCTGGCCAGGGGCCCGCGGGGCTCAGGGATGAGTGGGCCGGGAACCTCCCGCTGAGCCTCCCTCGGACTCCCACCAGAGGACCTGGGACAGGGTGGGCTCCCCGGGTTGAGAACCGGGCAGCTGCTCTGGCAAGCCTGGCCGCCGCCTAGAAGAGCACCTGGGTGATAGGAAACCAGAATAGAATGGGGCTCAGCTGGGATAGTATTTAAGCTGGGGCTGGGGGAACACACGGAGCCAGGCAGCCCTGGAGAGTGGGAGGGGTACCAGGGCCTTGGGCAGCAGAATCCGAAGCCCCCGTCCTCCAGGATCAGGTCTGGAAAGGGGAGGAGCACAAACCCTTGGCTTCATCCCAGGCTCAGTTGCACGTTTCCTCATGGCCAGCAGTGGGGGTGGAGTCGGGGCTTGGGAAGGGGGGTGCCTCCCAGGACCTGAGCTGACTCAGGACCTCAGCAGCTTCCCGCCTCCCAGCTCCTTCAGCCCAGCCTCAGTCTTTCTGCCCCGAGACCCCACCTGGTCTCACTCAGTGCCCCCCTCCCTGCCTCCCTGCGGCTGGGATCAGCCAGCCTGCCTCTCCTGAGCTGGAGAAGGAGGCAGCTCAGGCCCTGATAGGTAGCTCTCCTGCTCAATCCTGCTGCAAAGAGAGTGTCCAGCAGGTCCTTGGCCCTGGGGATTCAGGTGTGCTCCTCTCTTGCCACTGCCAGTCCATCAGGGCAACGGACAGCAAAACCTCGGGCTGGAAAGTAAACCAGGTACCATCAGGCACTGTTTGCCCCCGGGAACTGCCTGGACAAGGTGGCCAGGGAGGGCATCCGTGAGGAATGACCTTCGAAGAGAGTCTTGGCTGATGGGAAAGAAGTGACCAGGGGACAGTCAGAGAGTTCCACACACGTGGAGCAAGAAGGACAAAGCCTTGAGGGGGACACAGTCTTGTCCCGTGGCAGGGACGGCAGGGGAGCGAGCATCTTTGGAGCCAGAGAGGGAGGGAGAAGCCAGCAGGGCCAGGTCCTCGAGGGTCCTGTAGGCTGGTCAGGAATCTGCGCGATGCTCTGGTTGCAGGGGAAAAGCCAGTGAAGGGAGGAACCAGAGCTGATTTTCCACCGAGTAAGACCACCGTTAACTGGATATGGATGGAGAGGAGGCAGGGGCCGGGTGGCTATACCAGAAGGGTGGCCAGGTCCATCCCCCACCTTTGGTCTCAGGCAAAGCCCCCCATCCCACCCTTCCTGGGAGACGGCCCTTATCTCCTGGCAAGCTCTGTTATCAGGAGTTCCTGGCACGTGGTCCATGCCCACTCTTCTGGGAGGCAGTGTGCCTCCCAGATCCCAGTGTCGATCCTTGGCTGGAAGCCCTCCCAGCCCCTGTAGAGGAGGAGAAGGAGCAGGTGGCCCTGTGCCCAGCTTATCAGGTCTCCCGCCCTCTAGCCTTGGGGCCTGGGTGCTGGGGGCGGAAGTATGTGTGTCGGGGAGGATGACCTGGATCTGGGGCCCTGCTCAGCCCAGAGAGATAAGCAGCTTTAAGGTGTGGGCTACAGCACGTGAGGCTCCGGGGGGACCCACGTAGCTGTTGGAGCCCTGGGGACAGGCCATAGGCCTGTGGTCCTTTCCTTACTGCCACCCTCGCCCAGAAGCCCAGAGCCATCAGGACCCCCTGGAGCCTCAGACCCAGTCCCCGAGGCCAGAGGGAATCGAGGGCCTTTCTCAGGAGCTGGTCCAGTCTGGGTCACCTCTAGCCAGCCTTGTCCCCTGCGCTCAAGAGGACAGACTGAACCAATCCTCTTCCCTGAGCGTGGCACACACAGAGGCCTCTCAGCGGTGTCCTCGGCTTCCTATGGGCTGTTTGCTCTCCCTCCCCCACCTCCCTGCCTCGGGTCTGGCCCATTTGTTTGCCCCTCACCCCAGAGCCCCACCATGGCTTCCCTGTCGAGCCCCCAGGCCCATTTCCTCTGTTCCCTCTTTTCTTTCTGCATTCTTTGTTTTGAGGGGGGCGCCCATGGCATGCAGAATTTCTCAGGCCAAGTGTCGGACCCGGGCCATAGCAGTGACAATGCCAGATTCTCCACCCCCTGCGCCACCAGGGAACTCCACCTTTTACACTTCTCGGAGGAGCCTCGGATGTTCTGCTGCTGAGATTCATCTTCCTTAAGCTGGAGATGCCTGGCCCACACCTGTTCCCACGGGGCCAAGGGGCTTCCTAGTAAACCCGCTGCCTCTCACTGCTGCCCTGCCCCCCTGCCCAGCTCCCTGCCCACCTCTCCGTCATCCCATGCCCTCAGTGCTGGGAGCTCATTCTGTTCTAGGACCAGTGCCCACACTCCCAAACTCCCCACCTCAGAGTCCAGACCTCTGGGCTCTCGGTGACTGTCCTCTGGCCTGCAGGTCACATAAGCAGCATCCATGCCAGACCCTTTCTAGAAGAGACACACACATCTGGGTGCCTGGATGGCCCCTTCAGCAGTTCAGGGCCCAAACCATCGGCCTGCCCCCTCTGGGCAGCCTGGGAGAGGGGTCTTTTGCCCAAGCTGCCTCTAGCCCATACCTACCTCCGCTGGCAAACTGCCTGGGGCCCTGCCCACCAGTCGCCAGAGGCTTCCTCCTCCAGGGACACAGCCTGTTCCCTGGGGGCTGGGAGCAGGGAGTCTGCCTGGCTGGGGGCGTTCTCTGCACTGAGGTTGGGCTGTGGGGGTACATCAATCTGAGACCTCTTTCCCCATGACACCTGGTGGGGGGGGGAACGTTGGACTCAGGAGGTGCCCTCCACAACCCTGACTGCAGCCTGGTGCGGCCCCAAGAGCCCACCTTTCCTGGCCCAGTGACTCCCTTAGGTGTTACCTGAACACCTGGGTGACAGGTGCTCCTACGGGACCATGACAAGGTAGGACGTCCTGAAATCCTGCTGTGTACAGACACTTCACAGTTGTGACCTGCAGGCCTCGAAAGCCCAGCATGGATGGCGTGGTGGTGTCCCCAGGGACTGAGGTTCAAAGAGGGCCCGTGAGGTGCTCGGGGACAGAACCGCCCCCGTGGCAGGTGGGATGCAGGGACAGGGGCGGGGCCAGGCTTTAGGACGAAGGGCTCTCCTCCCACAGGACAAAGACAATTCCGGTGCCACAGTCCTGCATCTGGCTGCCCGCTTCGGCCACCCTGAAGTGGTGAACTGGCTTCTGCGTAACGGCGGTGGGGACCCCACCGCGGCCACAGACACAGGCGCCCTGCCTGTTCACTATGCTGCCGCCAAAGGAGACTTCCCCTCCCTGAGGCTGCTCCTCAGGCACCATCCTGAGTAAGGACACTCCTCGAGGGAGAGGGGGACACTTGGGGGGACAGATTTCTGGGGATGCCTGAACCTGGCCATGCTCCTCCCACATTCCAGGGGAGTTCCTGCTTCTGGGCCATCCCAGTGGCCAGGGGCCTGGCTGAGACAGCTCCTATCCAAGCCAAAATATCCCCCCTCCTGGCCAGCTGCCCGCAGCCACTCGCCCCAGGGCCCTATGAGCAGACGCTCTCCAAGTACATGCAGCTGCACTTGAGAGGCTGGGCACAGAGGCCAAGATCCCTTCCTCCGTCCGGGACACTTCCGGGCCTGCAGCAGGTGGCTCTCTAGCTCTGGCCTGTGCTCATTGGCAAGAGGGTTCTAAATAGGCAGTGGGGTAGAGAGACTGGGGCATCTCCTAGACCCCTAGTCAGTCATCAAGCAGTGAAGGGAGAGGGGCCAACTGCCCAGACTGCCCCCTACCTCCGCGCCACCCCCTGGCCTGTCAGAGAGCAGCTTGTCATCTCCTGTGACCAGCTGGTCATTCCCACCTCCAGGGCCCTCAGCCAGGGGCTGGTCTGAGAAAGCAGCTGAGCAATAGGCTGGGTGCTCCCCAGGGTAGAGTGGGTGTGTGCCAAAGAGTGGGGTTCAATGCAGAGCATGGGAATGGGGGAATCCTGGGGGACGGAGGGAGCCAGGTCTTAGGTGCACCTGGAGGGTGGAAGGGGTCCTGGGGGAAAGCCACCCAGAACCTGACTGAGGGAGTGGGACACCAGTGGCCCCCAGGGACCTGACACACGGGGGCTCTGACTGGTGACCTTTGTCAGTTCGTGTGGGTACCTGGGAAATTAGGGGTGACAGAGGACCCAGCCTCAGGAGGAGAGTGGTCACAGGTGAGAGGGTCTGCTCACCGCTGGCTTCGCTCCTGAGGGCACCTGCCCAGCCACGGGCCACCAGGGAGCAGGCAGGAGACCAGCATGTCCCTGGAGCCTCTTGGGTACAGTCACTCTGATGCAGATGTAGAGCAGCCCAGAGACCCAGGCTGGGCCCAGGCTGGCGGGTTGAGCTGGCTGGTTCTTCCTAAGCAAGGGGTTCGCTGGTTGGTTCATGGGAGAGCAGCAGGTACACCGGCGGGCCTGGGGTCTCCTCACAGCCCTCTCTGCCAGAGGCCACTGGCCACCACTTGGGCACGAATTCTCTGCTTTTGGACAGGCTGGGTCTGGTCACATCAAAATCGGTGGGATTTCAGAGTTCCCTCTGTGACTCAGTCGGTTATGAACTTGACTAGTGTCCATGAGGATGCAGGTTTGATCCCTGGCCTTGCTCAGTGGGTTAAGGATCCAGTGTTGCCATGCGCTGTGGTGTGGGTCGCAGATGCAGCTCAGATCCCGCGTTGCTGTGGCTGTGGCACAGGCCGGCATCTGCGGCTCCAATTCGACCCCTAGCCTGGGAACCTCCATAAGCCGCGGTGTGGCCCTAAAAGGAAAAAAAGATCAGTGGGATTTCGAGGAGGAGGGCCCCAGACACCTTCAATGCAGGCTCCCAGGCCTGCAGCCATCAGCAGGGGCCTGGTCCCAGACGCCCGAGGTGGACTCCCCAGGTTGGGGCTGCGGAGCTGCACCTGTGCCTTCCCCCCACTCCATTTAACACAAGGTCCTAAGAGAGATGAGACAGGCCGTGGTCATCCGCTTGCACCCGCCAGCCTCCCCCATCGTATGTAATGGGCCCTGGGAAGTCAGGCTGATGGCAACAGCAGGTTAGCTCCAGTGGTGTGAACTGAGGGGCTCTGAGCCTACCCCTAGAAGTACTGGGGTGGGGTGTGAGGCCCCAGGCTGGCTTCTGAGCCCCCCTCACCAAGAAGTCTGGGTCCTGGATGAGCCTCCGTGGGCTCGGATTCCAGCCTTCGGAAGCCGTGGGATGGGCTGGGGACACCCTTGGGGGCCCAGGCCCCGGGGGACCCCACTCCCTCCTAATCCATGCTGTGGTGCTGGCCATAATTGGGCCCTGGTGCTGACTCTGTGGCCAGATGGCCCAGGCTGATGAATCTCAGAGAAGCTGACAGGGGACTGGGGCTCCGATCCCGCAGCGAGGATGTGTGACCTGGCTGATAAGGAGGTCCTTTGTGTGGTTCCCAGGCTGGGCTCAGGCAGGAGAGGGGGCCTGGGAGTTGAGGAGGGCCGGCTGGCTGGGGGACTGGAGGCCAGTGCCCACTTCCTGCCTTGGAGGCAGACACTCCGGCTCCCCAAGGCCCGGGGGGCGGGGGACACCTCAGGGCTGGGAGCTGGGGAGGGGTGGAGGCTCGGGCTGCCCTAGGCTGCAGGGTGCAGTCAGGGGACCCAAGCAGCCTGGCTCTGGAGGCAGCGCCTCCGCTCTCTTGAGCCTCCCCAGCCTGCTGTGAAACGCTGTGAATTATTCACCAGGGCTCAGGTGAGGGAGGAAGAGCTCCGACCAGTGGGAAACCTGATCCCGCCAGGGAGGCGGCAGGAGCGACAAGCAGCAGAGGAGAGGAAGGCTGGCGGCCTGGGGGAGGGCCCCGTTAATGCTGGGGTGCACTTCGGGGTGTTAGAAAGGATTCGAAGCTGCAGGAACATGGAGTGCTCGTTGTGGTGCCACAGAAACGAATCTATCTAGGAAATGTGAGGTTGAGGGTTCAATCCCTGGCCTCACTCAATGGGTTAAGGGTCCTGTGTTGCTGTGAGCTGTGGTGTAGGTCACAGACGCGGCTTGGATCCTGAGTTGCTGCTGTGGCTGTGGTGGAGGCCGGCAGCTGTAGCTCTGATTCGACCCCTAGCCTGGGAACCTCCATATGCTGCAGGTGTGGCCCCAAAAAGCAAAAAATAAAAAAATAAAAACAAGAACGTGCAGGAACAGCCTGTACCCACCCGCCACTCCTCCAGTTGCAGAGGAACTGCCACAGTGACTTCAGGGGCTGCTCTCCTCGGGACCCTCCCTCTGAACCCCCTGGGGAAAAAGAGTTCTTCAGCTGGGGGGGGGTGGAAATGCTGGCAGGAGCTTGGCTGTGTCACGCCTTGGGTAGGAGGGCGGCAGGCCAGGGCCACATCCCCATCTGGAGCTCAGAAGGGGCGAGAAGCAGGTTGCCCTCGGAGCTCCTGATCACCTGGCCTGCAGGGTCCTGGGGCCCAGGAACCATCTTATGCTTGTTCTATCTTGACCATGTCCTTCCCGCACCCCCTGGGCCCTGGAGTAGCCAGAGGGAATCCCTGGACTCAGCTGCGACCCTTAGGCCTGAGCATCAAGGCTGGGGAGAGTCGGGACAGGGCTCCAGGCCTTTCCTTCCCCCCCAGCCCCACACGGAGCTGGAAATCCAGTTGGCCCAAGATTATCAATGGCAGCTCCCTGCAGGGGCCTTCGTCGCTGGGGCCCCCTGCCTTGGGGCAAAGATCGGAAACTGTCCAGCAGTCAGGATAAGCTCTCCAACCAGCTCCCACCCACCGAGTGCCTACAAGGGGAGCTGATGCCAGGCAGTAGTGAGCCTTGCCCTCAGCAGTAGCTCTACAATCAGCCCATTTTACAGATGGGCTCATCCAATGAATGTTTACTGAGCCTCTCCTCTGGGCCAGGCTGTCTTCCAAGGGCCAGGGTTACGTGGGTGCACCGACCGGACTGATGTCCCTGCCTCGTGGTGCTGCAGATACAGAAGTAGTGTCTCCAAGAGGCCGAAGGACCAGCCTCAGTCCCCCCAGCTCCCTCTGTGGCCTTAGCCAAACTATGCCCCTCTCTGGCCCTGTCTCCCACTGCAGTATAGGTTGCAGATGCAGCTCAGATCCCAAGATGCCATGGCTGTGGCATAGGCTGGCAACCGCAGCTCCAATTTGACCTCTAGCCCAGGAAGTTCCATGTGCTGTAGATGTGGGCCTAAAAAGAAAAAAATGGGGGGCTCCAGATGGAATCAGGAGAAGCCCCCTCGATGGGGACAGCCTTCACCTCCACCAGCAGCTCCTGGTCTGAGCCTGTCATGCCACTGTGGCCCCACCTGGCCTCTCTGCCCTGGCCCCTGCCCTCTCCCTGGCCAGCCATGCCCACGGTTGAGATCGTGAGGCTCCTCGCTCGTGAACAGGCAAGGCCACTTCCTTATGGCGCCCCAGAGGTCCTCCTGACTTTGGTCCCCCACACGTCACCTCCCACTGCTTCCCTCATCACCTGCGCTGCTCCACCTGCCTGGCCTCTGTGCTGCACACTGCACGTGACCTTGGACAGCGCTGCATGTCTGGCAACCAGACCAGCAGAGGCCAAGTGCGAGGAGGCATCAAGGGCTCCTCCCATGTTAATCCCTCTACAGCCAGCATCCGGATGTGCCCCAAGGGCCCAGCCCCAGCAGCACGAGGGCGTTATTGAGTCCTTATCTTCGTGGGGCCGACTTTTGATGGGGGCTCCAGGGCGGAGAGGGATACAGGTCATGAGCATGTGCCACACGCAGAGGCGTTCTTGCCAGTGTGTCAGGGTGCATTGGGCAGCCCTGGTGAAACCCAGCTTGAGAGGGCAGGGATCTGCTATTTCCACTGCTTTGCCCCAGCCTGGCACATGGCAGCCTCGTGATACGTGTCCCTCAAATGAAAGAGAAAAGCGACAGGACAGTTTCAGAGTGACAAGTGCTATGAGGTGAATCGGGGTAGTTTGTAGGAAGTTCTTTCCACAGAGGGGGTCGAGCGCTGAAGTGGGGGAGGGCCAGCATGCCAAGAGCGGGCGTGGGAGAATTGCAGGTGGAACTGGAATGGGCAGAGGCCTGAAAGGGGCCACGCTTGGCTTCCTCGAGGGTCAGAAGGGCCCGGAAGCCTGGGAGAACTGCAGACAAGCGTAGTTTCTTCTGGAAATACTCCAGGCTTGGCTGCTGGAATAGATGTAAAGCAGAATGTTCTAGAATCTTCCTCAGATCAGGGCTGCATTTCTTCCCCCAGGCCAGGCCTAACTTGGGATCATTTCAGATAAGCCAGGAGGGGTGGGTGGAGGGTAAGAGAGAACCGCCAAAGGCCCGGAGAGTCTCAGTTCCGAGCGGCCTTAGCCCACAACCGGGTCTAACCCCTCCAGACCTCCTGGGGGCAGAAATTATTGGTAGTCTGCGGAGGTGGGGGGTGGGGGAGAAATGTTCTTGGACCTGAACCCGCCTCCGCGGGCAGCACTCCTTGTTCTTGTGGCAGCTGTAGCATTAGACTGGCACCAACCTCGGACAGAGATTTCCTACAACCCCTCACAAGCCTTCTGTGTTTCTTTTGTGTCACCCAAGGTGACCCTTCCGCATTGTCTTTTTTTGTTTTTTTTTTTTCTTTTTCTTTTGTTTTTTTGGTCTTTTTGCCTTTTCTAGGGCCGCACCTGCAGCATGTGAAGGTTCCCAGGCCAGAGGTCTAATCAGAGCTGTAGCTACCAGCCTACACCATAGCCACAGCAACTCAGGATCCAAGCCACGTCTGCAACCTACACCACAGCCCACGGAAACCCCCAATCCTTAACCCATTAACTGAGGCCAGGGAGCGAACCCGTGTCCTCATGGATACCAGTCAGGTTCTTAACGCACTGAGCCACAACGGGAACTCTGAAACTTGCAATGTTTCAAGCTGCTTCTTCCATCTCTCAGAAAAGGCACAGAGAAGCTGGACAGTTGTGATGAGCATCTGTAGAAACTGAGGCTCAGGAGGTTGAAGAACATGCCTGGGGCCCTGTGCAGTGGGCTGCAGAGTCGGAGCGCTGGGCAGAGGCCAGGGCAGAGGGCAGGGCCTGGGACCGACCCATCCACCCATGGTGTCTCTTTGGCCAGAACTTGATGTGCTGGATCCAGGCAGGGTCTTCAGGCCAGAGGTCCCCCGGGACCCCGCCCCTCTCCTCTAAGCCACAACTCTCCACGGCAAATGCTGCCTGGCCTGGCCCTTGCTGGTGCGGGGCCGGCTGGACACCCCAGGGCAGCAGCGCACCCAGCCCGACACAGGGAAGAGCGATCCAAAAAAAACAGCGATGAGAGTTCCCATTGTGGCGCAGAGGAAACGAATCTGACTAGTAATCATGAGGTTGTGGGTTCGATCCCTGGCCTTGCTCAATGGGTTAAGGATCTGGCGTTGCCATGAGCTGTGGTGTAAGTCACAGAGGCGGCTCAGATCCTGCGTTGCTGTGGCTGTGGCGTAGGCCAGCAGCTACACCTCTGATAGGACCCCTAGCCTGGGAACTTCCATTTGCCACCAGTGCAGCCCTAAAAAGCAAAAAAAAAGAAAGTTCTGTTTGAAAAAAAAAAAAAAAGAAGAAGAAGAAGGCGTTCTCGGCATGGTGCAGCAGAAATGAATCCAACTAATATCCCTGAGGATGCGGGTTCGATCTCTGGCCTTGCTCAGTGGGTTAAGGATCCGGCATTGCTGTGGCTGTGGTGTAGGCTGGCAACTGTGGCTCTGATTCAACCCCTGGCCTGGGAACTTCCATATACCACTGGTGCGGCCCTAAAAAGCACACACACACACACACACACACACACACACACACACACAAATACAGCGATGGCACAGGCCTTGCTGAGGGCTCTCCAGGCGGGTCTCAGGGACAGTTACTAGCCTCCCTTCATCAATGGCTCTGAACATAGACGAGAGGCAAGACACAGCTTGTGAGGTGTTCCTACCCCAGGTCCTTCTCACCCCAGGTCCTGTCTCCCAAGTGATCCTAAGCCCTCGGTGCTCCCGGCTCCTCATCTATCAAAGGGGAAGGATGTTGGGATGCTGCCACCTTGTCCATAAGGTCACTGGGAGGACGAGCTGGAGAACATGGGGCTGTGCTCATCCCCAGCTGTGGCTGGGAGACTGTTCAGTGGAGGGTGCCGTCTCTCTCATCAGTATCCTTGTCACTACTGCCCTGTAAATTCATTTCTCTCTCCATCCTGATTATTTATTTTACTCCTCATACGCATCCGTATTTTTACAGTTCTCCCCAGTGAGCACCCAAGGGCCCTTTCTTGCCTCCGAGGCCGGGACCCCCTTGCCCACCCCAGCGCATTTATCTATCTGCCAGGCGTTCTGGGTTCTTCCAGGCTGGATGCTATGGCTCCAGATTGGGTGACTGTGTGCTTTCTCTGAACCTAGGACTTCAGCTGGGGGTGTCAGCCAGTGGCCCAGCAGGAGGCTATGGGCCGACTGCCCCCTCCTGCTCAGGGCCTGCTCTGTGCCAGCTTCTCAGACCTCCTGAGACCTTCTCAGGCTAGCTGGGCACCTGTGGGTGTGGATACCAGCCAAGCAGGGTGGACTGGGAGAACTGGGCTCCAGTTTGGGTGCCCTGAGCCCTGCACATTGCCTCAGGCCTCCCCTGAGAGAGCCTGGTGGGCCCTGGGTGGTGGCCCTCCAGTCTCCAATCCCCAGGACCCCAGCACTCGCTGTGCCTTGGATACGGGGTGAATAATTCAGGCCACTGAGTGTCGGTCATGCAATATTAAATAGGCTGTTGCTGATGCACCAGCATGTGAATGTGTGTGGGGGGGTGACGCGGGCACTGGGGCGTGGAGGCTGGTGGCCCAGAGCCAGTGTGTTCCCGAGGTGAGGCCTGTGGGTGGGTGTCTGTCTGCAACACCAGCTAGTGACACCACTCCCCACCACTACTCACACAGGTGGGGTAAAAGCGGGCAGCCAGGCACGGTCCCAGGCTCGGTGCCAGCCCCAACAAATGACAGCTGTGTCTGAGGAGGGGGTTTCCCCTGCCAGGAGGATGGAGGAGGCTGGAACTGGGTGCCTGGTGGGGGCTGCAGGCAGCCAGAGGTCAGGAATCAGGGAAGAGGACAGGGATGGGGTTTTAGGGACGGGGAGGAATCAGCCGGGAGGGTTTGAGGAGCATGAGAGGGAGGGGCTAAGACACAGGTGGGGGATAAGAGGGTGGGGGAGTGGGCAGATGGAGGAGTAGGTGGCTTAATGCCCACATGAATGGACTCTTGGCTGGCAACTGGATAAGGCAGGAAGGGCATGGATGATGGGAGTGGAGCGTGTGATGGATGTCCTGAGCCTCTATGTGGGGGAGGCAGATGGGTGGGAGGATATGAAGTCGCATGAAAAATTGCACTTCCTGGGGCGCAGAGCGTTGATCCCTCCCAGAGGGTCGCAGCTCCCACTCCGCGTCCCCACGCCAGCTGGGAGCTCCGGGGTCTGGGCCTAGATTATGGCTCCACCTAGTGCTCACGTCTGGTAACTGCACCTTGGTGTCCACACCCACTGCGAAATCAGAAAACTGAGGGTCAGCCTGCCCCCAGGCCAGCTTCCCGATTTCCCAGCAGCACTCCACGTCATGGGGCTGGTTCCCCAGGTAGGACCTGTCTGTGGGAGCTGGGGAGCAGGGATGAGAGGCAGTGACAGCTGCAAGCTGAGCCCCAGGGAGGCCTGAGGGAGTGAAGGAGGGGAACAGCCCTGCTCTCCCCCTTCGCTCCCCTCGTCCCTGCTGCGTGCCTGGCCCTGCATCACAGACAGATGTGTGTGCAGATACTACTTACCAGCTGTGTGACTTTTGGCAAGTCACAGCCGGAGCCTCAGTTGTCCCTCTGCAAAATGGGAATGACAATAGGACCTAAGTCCTGTCTTGGTAGATGGCACTGACCTGTAGCGCTGCCAGAGTGACAACAACCACCACCAGGATATTCAACAGAATTTTTTTTTTTTTTTTAGGGCTGCCCCCACGACATATGGAGGTTCCCAGGCTAGGGGTTGAATCAGAGCTACAGCTGCCAGCCTATGCCACAGCCACAGCAACACAGGATCTGAGCCGCATCTGTGACCTACACCACGGCTTACAGCAACGCCAGATCCTTAACCCACTGAGCGAGGCCAGGGACCGAACCCACAACCTCATGACTCCTAGTCGGATTCATTTCTGCTGCACCACGACAGGAACTCCTCAACTGAATTTTAATTTCAATGTATACATGTAAGTGTGACTTGGTCCCCATGCTGTACAGTGGGGAAAAAAATAAATTAAAAAAAATCTTAATTTCGGATAAACAACAAATAATGGTTTGGTAGAAATATGCCCTGTGCCGTATTTGGGACTTGTACTTAAAAATTATTATTTATTTATTTATTTATTTATTTATTTTTTTTTTTGTCTTTTGTCTTTTTTGTTGTTGTTGTTGTTGTTGCTATTTCTTGGGCCGCTCCCACGGCATATGGAGGTTCCCAGGCTAGGGGTCGAATCGGAGCTGTAGCCACCGGCCTACGCCAGAGCCACAGCAACGCGGGATCCGAGCCGCGTCTACAACCTACACCACAGCTCACGGCAACGCCGGATCGTTAACCCACTGAGCAAGGGCAGGGACCGAACCCGCAACCTCATGGTTCCTAGTCGGATTCGTTAACCACTGCGCCACGACGGGAACTCCTGTACTTAAAAATTATTTGTGGAATTCCTGTTGTGGCTCAGCAGCCGGTTAAGGACCCATAATTGTCTCTGTCAATATACTGCTTCCATCCCTGGCCTCCCTCAGTGGGTTAAGGATCTGGTGTTGCCCTGGCTGTGGTGTAGACTGCAGACTTGACCTCTAGCGCAGGAACTTCCATATGCCGTGGGTCTGGCCATAAAAAGGAAAAAAAAAAAAAAAAAAAAAAGAGGCTGCTGGAGAGAGGTGGGGAGCAAGCCAGAGGGCCCCCCCCCACCCCATCCCCTACACCCGTTCCCCACCACCACCTTGAGGCTGGCACAGGACTCAGTCCAGAGGGAATTGAGCAGTGGGGCCCAGTGACTAGGCCTTCTCCAGCTCACCCTCCCAGCCCTCCAGAGCCCCCGGGAGTGAGGGAGGGGCGGAGAAGGCCTTGGAGGGGGCAGGAGCTGAGAGTCCACGATGGATGCTGTGTCTTCCTAGGGGAGTGAATGCCCAAACCAAGAACGGTGCCACGCCCCTGTACCTGGCGTGCCAGGAGGGCCACTTGGAGGTGACACAGTACCTGGTGCAGGAGTGCGGCGCGGACCCGCACCTGAGCGCCCACGACGGCATGACCCCGCTGCATGCCGCAGCGCAGATGGGCCACAGCCCGGTCATCGTGTGGCTGGTGAGCTCAGGGACAGGGGGGGGCGGGGGCCGGGCGGGGCGGGGCCTGCAGGGCGGGGGCGAGGCCAGGAGGGGCCTGGCGCCCAGACCCCGCCCCCTTTGCCCTGCCTCCTCACACCCAGGTGAGCTGCACCGACGTGAGCCTGTCGGAGCAGGACAAGGACGGCGCCACGGCCATGCACTTCGCGGCGAGCCGCGGCCACGCCAAAGTGCTCAGCTGGCTCCTGCTGCACGGCGGCGAGATCTCGGCCGACCTGTGGGGCGGGACCCCACTGCACGACGCCGCCGAGAACGGGGAGCTGGAGGTGAGGGCGGGACGGGGCGTGGCCGGGAGGCCGTGCGCGCGCAGGAGGGGCGGGCGCCCTCTGCTGGCGCCGCGCTCTCAGCACAGCGCTGCCCAGGTCTAGATCAGGGGTCCTCACTGCGCGCCCCTGCAGTGCTGCCAGATCCTGGTGGTGAACGGCGCGGAGCTGGACGTCCGCGACCGCGACGGGTATACGGCCGCCGACCTCTCAGACTACAATGGCCACAGCCACTGCACCCGCTACCTGCGCACCGTGGAAAACCTGGTACGCCCCTGGCGCGGCTCCCCTGCATTATTTCACCCCCACCCTGCTCCACCTCCCCCGAGAGGTAGGTGGTGTTACCCCTTTTACCGTAGAGGAAGCTGAGGTTCAGGGAAGTGAAGCCCCTGGCCAAAACTCCCACAACGAGTAAGTACCCAGACCACCACCCCACAGGACCTCCCAGCCCGGAACCACTGACCACTGGGGTGTGAGGAGGGGTGGAGGCAAAAATGTCGAAGGGCGTTCCCACTGTAGCCCAGCAGAAATGAATCTGATTAGTATCCATGAGGACACAGGTCCGATCCCTGGCCTCTCTCAGTGGGTTAAGGATCCAGGATTGCCATGAGCTGTGGTGTAGGTCACAGACTAGGCTCAGATCTGGTGTAGCTGTGGCTGTGGCGTAGGCTGGCAGCTGTAGCTCCGATTAGACCCCCTAGCCTGGGAACCCCCGAGCCTGGGAACTTCCATATGGCACAGGTGCGGCCCTAAAAAGCAAAAACAAAAAAAAAAAAAAAAAAAAAAAAAAAAGAAAGGAGAACCAGCCTCATCCTGATGAGAGCCAAGGCTTGGAGAAGCAATGACACTTACATGCTGCTGGGACCCGTAAAGTGCATTTACCTGCCCACAGGTGTTATTAGCTCATTTAATTCTCACCACCACCCTCTGAGGTATCCCCATGTCACAGGTGGGTAAACTGAATCTTGAGGAGACCCAAGATCACACGTTATTAAATGGTGGAGCCAGGTGGCCTGGCCTGGAGCTACCTCTCTTCACCACTGCACTGTGTTTGCTCACCATGTGGTTATTTCATAATGGAAACGCATGGTACTCTTTTTAAATTATCTTATTGTGGTTACAGAGCCGCGAATAACCCACTGGGACTTGAGCTCAGGTGCAGTGGCTCCCAGTTCAGGGCTCTGCCTCATCTCTTGCAATGTCTGCACTGGAGCAGGAGGGAGGGGAGTGGGCTGGCTTCACGGGCCTCTTCTGAAGGGGGCAGCCAGGCCATAAGAGGGCCTGCAAAATGAGGCTGGAGGAGAGCAGGCAGGTGGCCCCCTGCCCAGGGCATGGTCTGCCCTGTCTTTGAGCATACAGGGCCACCCTGGTTCTCCAGAGCACAGCAAGGCCCAGGGGTCAGCGTCTGCAGCTGGTCCCCATGAAGATTTTCCTCCCAGAAAGGGACACCCAGAGAGAGCAGGGGTCCAACAGATAGTGAGCACCCTGTCATCAGGGTATACAAGCAGGAGTGGACACCGTGAAGGCCATTTCTGCAGCGGGGTGGGTTCCTTTCCACTGAGAGAATCTGATTCTGTTGGTGGGCACGGAGCCCTGGTGCCTTCCAGCACCTTCTTTGCTCGTAGGCCGCAGGCAACAAGCAAAGAAGCACCATCCCTTGAATTCTGATCCCGGTAGGTCCCCAGCCGAATGCCTTATGGTGTAACTCAGTTAATCATCACAATAAAATAATGCTAATAGTTGACATGCATGGCATTAACCAGCCATCATGTCCTGGCACTTCGCTTACTTTTAAAACCTTTCTTGCCACCTCATAGGACAGTCGGTACTGTTCTCCCCACTTATAGATGAAGAAACTCAGGTCCACACAGAAAGGACAAGTGGCTTGCCCAAGGCATGTAGCCAGTCAATGGTGGAGATGAAATTTGAAGCCATCACCCCAAGCTGCAAAGTCTTTGCCCCTAACCATTGTTGCCCCTGCTGCCAGCCAAGCAAAGACCATCTTCGGGCTGCCCCCAACACCCAGCTCCTATATCACCCCTTGGCTCCTGGGTTAGGCAGCAGGGCCTGGCCCCCCTGAACTGGGTGGGACCTGGAGGCCCTGATCCACTCACCAGGCGGGCCCAGCTGGGGCAGTGACAGATCCAAGCAATGAAGGATACTGGCCCAGAAAAGGCAAACAGTCCCGCAGAGCCCCTAATTACAGGACCAATGAGCGTGGCTGCTGAGCCGTTACCTGGTGCCAGGCCTGCCTCCCATTCCCGGGGGGCCTGTGACACTTCTCAGGCAGGGAGGTGGCACAGGGCAGGGAGGAACAGGCCTGGGCAGGAGGCAGCAGGCGAGCCAGCAGAGATCTTGCCTGCAGCAGGGCCAGCATGGGCAACGTAAGCAGGGTCCCCACCCCAGCCTGCCGCCAAGCGGGAGGGTCCAGAGACAGTGGGGGGGGGGGTTGGCAGCCTGAGCTTAGGCTGCCCCTCCACCCAGCTCAGCTGGGCCACACCAGGCCCCATCCTGTCCCCAAAGTCCCCATCAAGAGACAGGGCCTGGGCTGGTGTTGGGGTTTGCGACAGTCCAGCAGGGGGAGACAGGGGCTACTGGCCAGGTAATGGGACCCTGCACCCCTTCCCTATCCCCTGCTGCTGCAAATGTTCTAGCCGACTGCAGCCCCTTCGCCCCTTCATCAGAGACACTGGAGCCCAGGCCCTCTGCCCACTGATGAGAAGGGAGAAGGCTGGTGCCAAGGCTGTTCTCACTTGGAGGTCCAGCTCGGTGCCCTGCCTCCTGTCCATCTCTCTAACCCCCTGAGCGAGGCTACTCCAGAGTCTGGAGTTTCCCAGGAACCCAAGGTCCTGCTGCTGGGGGGTCAGCTTGAATCTCAGCCTGGGAAGAACTTGAGAGACCCTCTCATGATGGGGGAGGGAGCCCAGAAAGGGAAGCGGTTTGACCGATCCACTTGGCAAGGGTGGCCTGAGCAGGACCCCTGGCCCAGGGTGTGCTGGTCTTCCCGGCACAGCTGCCCTCACAGCCTCCCCTCCTGCTCAGAGCGTGGAGCACCGCGTGCTGTCCCGGGATCCATCCGCCGACCTGGAGACCAAGCAGCCTGACTCGGGCATGTCCTCGCCCAATACCACCGTGTCGGTCCAGCCGCCCAACTTTGACCTCAGCTCGCCCACCAGCACCCTCTCCAACTACGACTCCTGCTCCTCCAGCCACTCGAGCATCAAGGGCCGACGCCCCCTGCGTGGTGAGTGGTCCTGGGAAGAGGGAGGAGGGGGAGCTGCCTGGAGCCAGACCAGTGGGCCCTGAGGGCCACCATGGGGCCACTCTGCCCGCAGCTGCCACTGGAGGCTGCCCAGGAGGGGCCACTGGTTCTGATGAGATGACACTCATCCATCACAAGCCAGCGCATCCACAGGCACCCTCCCCCTCCAACATGCACCCCACATTCAATTCAGCATCCTCTCTCACATACGCACAAGATGCTCCCCAGACTTCACACACCCCTACTCACACTAAAGAGTGCACTCTTCTGCATGCATACACGCCCTATTCAGAAGCGAATGCACAGCCGCACACGAGGAGCCACACAGATATATGCAAACGCCTGCATGACATGACACTCGAGTGCTCACACACCCCAGGTCCACAGACCAATGCAAACACATTCATAAGTACAAAGAAGCATGTACATATATTCACAAATGTACACGAATGCACACTTGTGCAGAAGCCAGGCACACATGCCAATGCGTGCTGACCACGCCCTGAGCTTAGGGGGTCAGTCTACCTGCCATGCTTGCTTCAGGCCACCAGGTGGCAGCCCGCAGAGCTGGCGGGGCACCCTGCAAAGATGGGGTGTGGCTGTCCGGACTCCTGCCACCTGTCCTGCCAGATCTGACCTGAAGAGCCACCCCTCCATCTTCCAAGTGGCTCTGCTCCACAGGTCCATCCTAGAGCCCACAGCTCCCCTTAAACCTGAGCACAGGCCTCTCTCCAGTAAGAGCAGAGTGGCACTGTGCTGGGTGGGCCCAGCACTGTGCAGCAGGCCCTGGGGCTGTGCCATGCTGCACCCAGAGCCTGCCTCCTTCCATGGCAGGTCAGCTCTGGGCAGGAGAAGGTCTTGGTCCTGGGGCAGCCTCTCTGCAAATTCCCAGGCCCAGCCTTCCCTCTTTCCCAGGGCTTTCCAGTGCAGGAGCTGCCGATATACAGAGTTACATGGACATGCTGAGCCCTGAGCCCAGCCTGCCCCAGGGCAAGGTGGAGAGACCCAGAGCACCTCCGCCACCCCCCAGCTTCCCTCCACCGCCGCCACCCCCGGACACCCAGCTGCCCCCACCCCCGCCAGGCTACCCAGCTCCCAAGCCCCCTGTGGGGCTCCAAGCAGCTGACATCTACCTGCAGACTAAGAACAAACTCCGCCACGTGGAGACCGAGGCCTTCAAGAAGGAGGTAGCCAACCCTCACCTGCCAGCCCACCTCCTGGATCCGGGAGTGGGCTGGTGGGGGCAGCAGAGGCCAACGACTGGCCTGGCTCATGGGTCCTGGGCGGGGGGTCCCTGGTCCCATGGTCTGTTCGGGAGTTGATGCTTCTGGTTAGCCCCATGGTGGCTCAGGGCTGGGCCCTGGGGAAAGGGAGATGAGGACGGCCAAGCCACCACCCTTTGGGGGACAAGGGAGGGGTAAGGAACACGCAGCCAGGTAGCCCTGTCTGCTGCACAGAGTGGCAAGGTGGTCATGGAGTTGGCAGAGAACCTGTGCCAACTGCCTCTCCCCAGACCTACTCGGTGGAGCATGGTGCCCAAGGGAGCGCCTTCCAGGTGGGAGATGCAGATGGTGGGAAGGCAAAGGCCACGAGGAGACAGAGCGAGCAGCACCCGCAGGGCTCACACCCACTGGCAGTGGGGGCTGGGGGAGGGGTAAACTGGAGGCTGACTCCCTGGTTGGGGGCTTCAGTTCCCAGGAGTTAGAAAAGCCAGTCCCAAGATGGGAGTCCTGGGGCAATGCAAGCTGTGAGAAGGGGATGGTGGGCATGTGGAGTGTGAGGTGCCCAGGACGCAGGTCCTGGGGATCCTGGCCAAGGCTCTGGAGCAGGGGAGGGGGCAGGGGGCTGGGCTGGGCAGCTCTGAGAGTCTCGGGCACAGAGGCCCAGAGGGAGCCCTGGGGTTCTGGCCAAGAGGACAGAGCAAGGCTGGTCTGGGTGGGGAGGGCGGCCTCAGACCCCAGGTGGTTGCGTGGGGGAGGAGAGAGGCCCCCTAAGCTCCTGGGGGAGCCCTGACCTTGCGGTTCTCTTGTAAGCCGCAAGCAAGCTGCTCCAGAGCCTAGCTGAGTAACCCATTCCCAAAGGTGACCCAGGTCACAAGGCCACCGGGTGGGGGAAGGGAAGGACACAGCTCCGGAGCAACTCTATCTGCCCCCCTTCTTGAGGCCACCTCAGACCAGACTCCCGGCCCACCTCCCCTTTCATCTCCAGGAGGTGAGGGGGGAGCAGCAGAGACCTGCAGGGGGCCTGGGGCTGGACCTGGCGGGCCAGGTGTGTGGGCCCTGCCCCAAGCCGCAGGACTGGTGCCCTGGCCTGGGCCCCCCTCCCCTCCCCCAGCCACAGCGCCGGGACTGCGCCCTTCCCCGGTGAGTGCTTAGAGCCGCTCCACAAAGGGCCCTTTGTGTGCCCCGCGCCCCCCGCCCCGCGCCCCGGGCTTTTTCCTGACCACGGGCCAGGGCAGGGTCGTGGAGACCTCGCCTCGGGGCTGAGGGGGCGCCGAGGGGGCGCCGAGGGGGCAGGCTGGCCCAGAAAACAAATCCTGCGGTGTCGCATTTCCTTGCAACGTGAGCCCGGCCTGGTGGGGCACGCAGGGTCGGGGGCCACCGCGGGGACGCTTGGGCTGGGGGGATGGGGCAGGGGACAGACCCTGCTGGGTGACTCGGCCTTTGGCCCCGCCGCCTCACGTCTTTCTTCCCGGGCAGGGTTGAGCGGGGTGGGGGGCTGGGGGGCGGCAGCTGCGTCGGGGCGGGCCATCGGTCCGCGCGGTCACCCGAGCCCGCCTTGCCGTCCCTGAAACCCGAGGCCTGGGCGCGGGTTTCGGTGTCCCTTACGCGGATGGCGATGGTTTCCAGATGCGGGAGGGGAAGCGCGGGGGCGTGACCCGGAACCCGGGGGGCCAAATGTGGGGGCTCCACTGCCTATCGTGAGGCCCGAATTCTGTCTCTGGTGGACGGAGGGGCTGAGTGGGGAGATGCAGGCTGGGATGGTCAGCACCCAAGCAGCGAGGCGCAGGGGGCGGCGCCACATCTGGCCCGCGGGGTGGGCGCAGCGGCCCGGTGTTGGCGGGGCAGTTCGCGCCCCCGTGGCGTTCCCTGCTGCCGGGGGGTTCGGCCAGGGATTGGTAGGCCCTGGGTGATGTCAGGCCGACTGAGCCGAGAGGCACTCCGAGGCGCAGGCGGGCTGGGCTGTAACCTGAGAGAAAGGATCAGGTAGCGCAGGTGGCGAGTCCATGCCGCCCCCGCCGCCAGGTGCACAGCGGGGGCCACCGGCACAGTCGCAGGTAGGAGCAGCCCCAGCGCCGGGCCGGGTGGCTGGCTGAGGGGCCTGGGCAAGCAGGAGCCCGACAGGACACAGGGGCTTCCTCGGGGGCGGGACCCCCGCAAGAGCGGGTTCGGGGAAGCCTTGGGCGCGCGTGGGACCGGCTGGCGGCCCCGGAGCGGGGTGCGGCTGGGGCCTCAGCGCTGCCTAAGCTGGGAGCTGCCCCTTCTCCGGCTTCCCCCCACCCCCGGCGTTTGGGCTGGGCCACCCCGCCCCTGGGCCCGCCCCTTCCAGCCTTAGTGGGGGCCCCTGCGCCCCTTGGCCCGCGCCCAGAACCCCTCCCTGTCCGGCCGACCGAGGCTGCCCTTTCACCGAGGCCCCCCCTGACCCTCGCCCCGGCCCCGCTCTGAAGAGGGTCTGGGACCGCGGCTGTTCGGGAGCCCCTGGCAGGTGGCTGGGAGGGGCGGACGTGGCGGGGGCACAAGGGCCAAGCGTCTGGAGCCCACGGTGCCCGCTGTCTTCCCGCAGCTGAGCTCCCGCGACGGCCGCAACGGGCTGCGGAGGCAGGACTCCAGCCGCAAGCCCCGCGCCTTCAGCAAGCAGCCCAGCACGGGGGACTACTACCGCCAGCTGGGCCGCCCCCCCGGGGAGCCGCTGGCCGCGCGCCCGGGCATGGCGCACAGCGAGGAGGTGCGTGCCCGCCCGCCCGCCTCGGCCGGCCGCCTGGAACCCGGCCGGGCCGCCCGCTTCTCACTCGCTGGCCCCTCCGCTCCCCCGCAGGCGGCGCTGCTCCCCGGGAACCACGTGCACAACGGCTGCGGCGCGGACCCCAAGGCGTCCAGGGAGCTGCCCCCGCCGCCCCCGCCGCCGCCCCCGCCCCTGCCCGAGGCCCTGAGCTCGCCGCCGCCGGCTCCTCCACTGCCCTTCGAGGGCGCTGGCCCTGGCTGCGGGCAGCGCCGCTCCTCCTCGTCCACTGGCAGTGAGTAGGGGTTGGATTGAGGGGTGGGGGCGGCGCTAGCCCGAAGCGGGAGGGAAACCTAGACATCCCCCTCCCCCAGCCGCCCCTGCTCTAGTGCTTCCTCTTCTCCCACCTGATCTTTCTGCAGCGCCCCTCGCCCCCGCCCCCGCCCCCATGAGGACTTGACCGGAAGGGAGGCTCTGAGTTTCTTGAGGCTGGCCCAAAGCAGGACTGGGCTGTGTGACCTGGGGCAAGTCCCCTTCCCTCTCTGGGCCGGCCTTCCATGCAGCAGGAAAGGCCTCCCAGCTCTGGTGGCTGGTGTTTCTGAGGAGCCGGTTCTAGAGGCAAAGCTCTGAGAAGTAGACCTAGCTTCCAGGAAGGAGGATTGCTGGCCAGCCTGCTTCCTGCCTGACGTCTGTCTTCCGCTCCTCCTCTCTTCTGTGCTCTTCCAAACCAACTACAGCCCTCAGCCCTTCTCAGATGCATCAGGGACTCTTCCTCTCCAGACCTCCTCCCCAGAGGCCCCTAGCCAGCCCCAGCCAGGGTCTGGCTCTGGGGACAAGGCCAGTGCCCCATCTTGCCTTTCCCTCGCCCTCCTGGTGACTCCTTTGAGCGTCCTATCTTAAGAGCTAGACTGTGACGGGGACCCTGTGCTTCTCTTCTGAAATGTGGGACAACCTCCCACATGCCAGGGCTCCTGGAAGGCCCAAGAGGTGGTGACTTCCATTCCAGCCTGACAGGGAGTGGCAGAGGTGCCTTCCTCACCCAGCCACTCAGAGTAGGGATCACGTTTGATGGCACCATCCAAGGCTTCATATCCTTGGCCGGATATGCAGGGGTGCAGGAGGGTGCAGGGAAGGGCCAGCCTGGGCTCTTCGGGGCACCTATGGGGCCCCAGCCCCCACAGACCAGAGCCTATGGTAGCATGTTCCCCATCGGCTGAGCCTCCAGAAAGGTCCCTGGCTTTGGGGTCAGTGTCTTCCCTTGGCAGCCTGGAGCCAGGCTGGAGCTAGGGGCAGAAGAAAAATGGATTCGGTGCTTCTCCAGACACCCCTTCACCGCAGAACCTGGGCTGGGTGCCCTATCCCAACCCAATGCCAAGACTGAGGCCCTTGCTAAGGGGGGCAAGGGCCAATGACAGCTCTGCCCAGCCCTCGGGGGCGGCCGGCAAAGCTGGGAACTGAGCAAATCGCCCTCGGGGAGCCCCAGAGCGGCCTGAGCCAGGGGCAGATGGACCGGAAAGTACCTCCTCTCCTCTCCCCCCTCCTCTGTGCATCTCCCTCCCCTCCTCCTGCTCTCCCCGCTGTCCTAGCCTCACCCCAGCTCCCTCCCGCTCCTAACTTTGCTGTCCCTTCTCTCCTCTCGGTCCCTAGAAGTGAGAGTCCTGAGACACAGGAAGAGTGAGTAGCTGGCGCGCGGCTCCTGGCTGAGGCGCGGGGGCGGGGTGCGGGGCGCGCTCAGGAAAAGCCAGGCTGAGGGGCTTGGGGTCTTGAGGGAAGCACAGGACCAGGGGCCGGCAGGTGAGGGGTCTTGGACGCTACAGGCTCTACCCCCACCACACCCACCTGCGCACACCCACTCTGCCCTGCTGACGGCTTTGCCTAAAGAGAGTAGGTGCCTGCTGCCGGCACCTACCTGCACTTTTCCCTTTCCCCCACTCCCACTTCTGCGCTCTGGGAGCCCCAGCCCCGGAACCCAGGAGCCATCTGCCCCTTTTGTTCCCCTCATCCAGCTTTGACCGATTCCTCGGGCTCTAAAGACAACCCTCCCCAAATCCCAGGCACCTCTGCTGGCCTCGTCGGACATGCAAACTCTGCACCGAGCATTTGCATGTTTTCCGTCAGGCCCTTCTTCCTGGGGGCCCCCACTCCAGATCCTTAGTAAGAGCTCGGCTTTCCTGGGTCCCCCATAGCTGAGCTGCGCTTTGCCATAAGTGTGCTCCCGGCTTGCAACCAGTGTGTCTGCGCGCGTGTCTGTCTGTGGGTGTGTGTGCGGGGAGGGGGCTGGCTGGGTTCTGGCATTCACAGTCCCAAGTCTATAGTCACAAAAGCCCCAGGTGACTCAGTCCAAGGGTCACTGGGCTTTGCTGATGCAGAGAGAGGGCCGGAGGAAAACTCCACCCTAGCAGGGCTGGCCCCGGGGAACCTGGGACAAAGGTCGGGTGGCTGGCCCCAGGTAGTGTTTTGGAGCTGGCAGTCAGTGCGCTGGGCGGAGACATTTGCTCCAGTCCCCAGCGCTGGCCCACGAACCACCATGAACTCCCAGGGGCCTCTGGGCGGGGGCCCCACACCTCGTGAGTAGGGCCGGGAGGATGGTGGGGCTCTGTGGGCTGTGACCCGAGGACTGGCTTCTGGGGTCCCTGAGAGCCTCCCATGGGGCCCAGGACTTGGAGAGCTGCCCTCTGGGCCCCAGAGAAGGCCCTGGCCCTCCCTGACCTGGGGAGGGGGCAGCAGAAGGCAAGTAGAGGGCGACGGGGACTCAGAGACCACACCCAGCCAGCGTCTCCTCTCCTGCCTCCGCGCAGGCACCAAGTCTTTCAACATGATGTCCCCGACGGGCGACAACTCGGAGCTACTGGCTGAGATCAAGGCAGGCAAGAGTCTGAAGCCGACACCACAGAGTAAGGGGCTGACCACAGTGTTCTCGGGCAGCGGGCAGCCAGCCTCCCAGGTAGGTGACCCGACGGATGCCCCCGCCCCGGATGCTCTCGCCCCTGCCCGCCCAGCACTCAGCCCAGCCGCTTCTCCCCACAGCCCGACTCGCCGCTGCCGCCAGCGTCGCCTGCGCCGTCACGGGCCCGGAGCCCCACTCCTCCTCCAGCCACAGGGTCCCAGCCACTGCTCAATGGCAGTGTGGCGCCGGCGCCGCCCGCAACCCCTGCGCCAGGTGTGCAGCTAGACGTAGAGGCGCTCATCCCCACGCATGACGAGCAGGGCCGACCCATCCCCGAGTGGAAGCGCCAGGTGATGGTCCGCAAGCTGCAGCTGAAGATGCAGGAGGAGGAGGAGCAGAAACGGAAGGTGGGCGGAGTAGGGCTTCCCAGAGGGCCCCGGGGTCTGCACCTGGGCCCGCAGCCCATTCCCCCCCCCCACAGCCCTTTCGGTCTCAAGTGCTCTCTCCCCTTGCCTTTTGGAAAAAGCACAACTAGACCCCCAACCCCCGCAACCTGTCCTTGAATGAGTTGGCAGTGCTCATCAAACTCTGATATGCCTTCCGATCGCCTGCGATCCTTTTAAAATGCCTGCTTTGATTCAGATGCTCTGGGTGGGACTGGGATTCTGCACTTGGGACCAGCTCTGGGCTGAGGCGGACCCTCCTGGTCCAGGAACCACACAGGTAGCTTTTGGTCATGGTCAGACTGGCCTCGGCTCTTTCTCTGCACTGTCACTCTCCAGGCACTGATACTGAGCATCCTCCAGCCTCGGTTTTCTCATCTATCGGATAAGCTAATCATCCCTGGCTGGCAGCAAAGTTTGCCATTGAGCTGCTCAACAAGCATCTCTCTTGGGCACTGTCTGTGTGCCACACACGGCTGTAGCCTCTGGGGATTCACACTGGGTGTACCGGGGCCTGTTCTCAAGGTGGCTGCAGGAGGGCAGGGGGCGGGGTGGTGTCTGCGGGGGAACAGCATCTTAATAGAGTGAGAAGGAGATGAACCAGGGCGATGGGAGTGAGCAAAAGGGGAGGAGCACAGAGGCGGAGGCCAGAGGACTCTAAGGAGGCCCTAAGCTGACCATCCTATTTGGGTTTGGGGTGGTGTCAGGGGAGGAGAAAGTGACGTCCAAGGTAGACTCTTGGAAGATGAGTAAGAGGGGGACAGGGAAACTGGGCAAAGGGCAGGCACGAAGGACATGGAGAGGGCTGGAAGTCAAAGTGGGCGTGGTGGCTCCAGGACTGGGAAGTGGGCGGGGCTGGAGGCTGTCGGTGAAGGTCAGATCACTAAGGCCTGGCCTGGGAGAAAATGGACTTTCTCCTGGAGGGGTGGGAGCGGGGTTAAGTGGGGAAGGGGCGGCGTCCTATTTATGTGTGGGGAGCATTTGTACGTGGCACTGTAGTGAGCTGGAATGAATGGGGAGGCCTGTAAGGAGGTGATGGCAGCGCCTCCCCCACCAGGGAGGGAAAAACTTGGCACTAAAATGAGGAATAGATGAGATTATAAGAAGTGCCTAGGAATTCCCATTGTGGCGTGGCGCAGTGGTTAACGAATCCGACTAGGAACCATGAGGTTGCGGGTTCAATCCCTGCCCTTGCTCAGTGGGTTAAGGATCCCGCGTTGCAATGAGCTGTGGTATAGGCTGCAGAGGCGGCTTGGATCTGGCATTGCTGTGGCTGTGGCGTAGGCCGGCAGCTGTAGCTCTGATTCAACCCCGAGCCTAGGACCCTCCATATGCTCCGGGTGCGGCCCTAAAAAGAACAACACCAACAAAAGAAGAAGCTCCCAGCAGGAGTTCCCCAGTGGGCTAGTGGTTAGGATTCAGTGCTTTCACCAGTGCTGCCCCACATCTGGGAACTGAGATCGCACATCAAGCCAATGCATGCTGTGGGGGGAAAAAGTGCCTGGCCAGCTGAGCTTTATAAATTGTATTTATCATTCCAGGAGCCAGAGGGGGTGGGGACAGGAGTAGAAGCCACAGCTTCAATTTGAAGCCTCTCACTCAGCAGTGAAACGGACAGCCTGGACAGGGAGGGCTTAGGCCTCAGGGGAGTTTGACTAGGGGTCAATCTCTCCGGGGGTAAGGAGAGGCCTCGCTGGGATTCGGCCTCGAAATCGCGGACACTGGATGTGGGGCGGAAGAGGGCAGCTGTGTGTCGCAGCTTCAACGCCTTTTGCATGTTCCTTCGGTGGTGTAATGAGCAACCCAGCCAGGTGTGGAGACCCCACCGCCGGCCCTGCCTCTGCAACAGCGCCCGACGACCGGCTGTGTCCCCGACAGCGACCCAAGTGGACACTGCCCAGCGCCTGGAGCAGCGGCCTGGGCCGAAGCCTCGCCCCAGCGTAATCGCCCTGCAAACGCAACCGCGCGGAGCCATTACACCACCCAGGACATGCAAAGGGCGCCCCCCGGCGGCCGCTGCGGGAGCCAGGCCAGAGGGAGACGCGCCTCCCTCCCCTCTCTTGTCTTCCCCGCCTTAGCTGACGGCCGCCAGCTCCTGCTGCTACCCCCGCGAGGGCTGGAGGTACTCCCGCGAGTACAACGCCATCCTCGGGCCCTTCGGCGAGCTCATGACCGAGGCCGACATCCTCCGCATCGAGCAGCAAATCGAGAACCTGCAAGTGTTGCACAAGGCGCAGAAGCTGGAGGCGCGCCTGGAGCAACTGGAGTTGGAGCTGGAGCAGCTGCTGCCCATATCGGCCGCCCTGTCGGCGCCGCGCTTCACCGTCGACCCGCGCCGCATGCACGGCCGCGCCGCCAGCCTGCCGGCCTGGTGCAGCAAGATCTCCACGCTGCTCAAGAGCATGGCGACGCTGCTGGCCACGCTGGGCGGACGGCCCGCGCACCTGGCCGAACTCCTGGCCGCCGACACAGGCCAGCCGCTGCCTCCGCTGTCCGACGCCCCCTGGCGGCCGGGCCCGCTCTGCTTGGGCCGTTCCCATTCGCTCAGCTGGTGCCGCGAGGCCGTAGCACGCGAGATCCTCGAGTGCGGCGTCTCGGTGCAGCATCTCCGCGCCACCTACGAGCGACGCGCCCAGGGCCCGGCGGCCCCGGGCGGCCCGCGCCGAAAGCTCTCGCTGCCCGCCGGCGCCCCGGGCCGTGAGCCCATCCTCGAGGAGGACTACGTGGCGGCCGGCCCCGGCGAGCCGAGCAGCGCCGCCGCCGCTGCCAACGGCCTGCTGCCCGCAGAGGAGCCCCTGGACGTCCTGGGCCTGCCCGAGGCGCCGAGCCTCCAGGCGGCGCTGCCCGAACCCGAGCAGCTGGCGCGCAGGCCGCCGTCCTCCACGGAGCTGCGCGGCGTCCAGGACTACATCGACATGCGCAAGGAGCGCATCGTCTACCTCTTCCTGGAGCATTGGCGCAAGTGGACCTTCCGCGGCCCCGGGCGCCATGCCCAGGTGCGCCTGCGCAGACTGCTGCCCCGCGTGGTGGCGGCCGGCGCCGGCCTGAGCCCGCAGGCCGCCGCCGCCGCCCCCCGGCCCCCGACGGGCGACGGCCGGGACCGGCGGCTGTTGCACCTGCTGAAGCAGCGGCAGGTGGTGGGCAAACTGCTGGGCCACTGGCGGAGCCTGCTGCGGAGGGTGCCAGCGCGCCAGCCCCGCGGCCCCGGCCTGGCGCACGGCTTGTACTGGCCCGAGCACTTCCTGCCGCCTCTTGACGGCAGGGCGCCCCCGACCTACGACAGCCTCACGCTCGACCTTTTCATGCTCGGCTACTTCCAGCTGCTGGAAATGGGCCTGAGCCGCGAGGAGCGCAAGTTCCGCCACCTGCTGTGCTACGAGATGTTCGACCGGCTGGGCAGCCACCCGTGGGAGCTCATCCGTCTCTTTCACCGCGTGGTGCTGGAGGAGGTGGAGACCGGCCGGCGCCGCTGGAGCGATGGCTTCGAGGACCTTAGGCGCCAGTTCTTCGGAGACACCCCGGAGGCTGAGCCGGCCCGGGAAGAAGAGGCGGAGATGCCGCTAGGGGAAGGGACAGAAAAGGGGGAGAGGGAGCCGATCGAAGAGACCACTCCAGCTCAGATGGGCGACCGGCCTGAGGCCCCGACCCCCGCGCCGCAGCTTCCACCCCCGCCAGCCGCGCCTCCCCCGACGTCAGCCCCTCCTAGTTCTGGAGCCCCCGCCGAAGACCCCCTGGAGCTGGTATCTGAGATGGGCGAGTTCAGCAATGAGGACATCTGCCGATACATTGACCGAAGCTTCTCCTTCTGGAAGGAGAAGGAAGCAGAGCTTTTTGACATCTGAGCCGCAGAATTCGGAATTTACCCTTAAGCATCTTAACCCGGGCCTGGATGCCCTTCGGATGTCTTCCAGAGGGCAGAAGCCAGCAGGAAGAATCCAGGACAAGACGAGTGGCCTTGGAAAACCCAGAGTGCCTCAGCCTTTTCGATGCCATCTTGTCGGGATGTGGGGCATTGGCCGGAATGGGCGGGGCACGCACAGGGCAAAGCAGGTGTTGCCCTGTGTCCCTACAGCGATGCCTGGCTCCGTGTGGAGCCAGATGGAAGAAGCAGTCCCTCTGAGTGCGGGACCGTGGGTCCCGCTTGGGGCTGTGTGGCTGTCTTTCTGTCTTTGGTTTTTCCTTGGAGGTCACAGCTACCTCTTTGGTGAAGATCAAAGGAGCCATGTGTGCAGTGTTCGTGTGACGTATGCAGATGCATTTTCCTCTGTAACGTGCGAGTAATAAACACCTTTGCTGTAAGCTGCCTGTGTTGGATGCCCCCCGCCCCCTACCAGCTGAACACTGGTAGAGCTGGTGTCTACTCCCTTTGAGAACAGGACAGGCATGGGCCAGAAGGTTCTTCACAGTGGAAGCAGGGATGAGTTGGAGCCTCTGAGCTGGCAGGGTCTGTGGGTGTCAAGTATGAGTCTGCCAGGAGATTCTGGGTCACTGGCCCGGAGCCATCCATCCACCTGCCCCCCAGTGGGAGATCTTTCTCTGCTCCCCTCCCACACTCAGCTCTGACCTCGCTGGCACTGCCTCTAGGACTCAGGGACCCAGGTTATGGCATTTCCATCCATTTGTCCTGTAGAAGGGCATCCAAAGGGCCTCTTCCTGCAACCCTATCTGTGTCCCATTGTCCCTGAACCCTGCAGGTCCTCTGGGTGGGGGTGAACCCTCTGGCCCCTTTCTCCCAGCCCATGCCGGCCCTGAAGCCTTGTGCTGTGTTTCAGGAGGAGGAGGAAGAGGCCTGGCTGGCCAGCATGCCTGCCTGGAGGCGGGACATCCTGCGGAAGAAACTAGAAGAGGAGAGGTGAGCAGGCGAAGACGCGGGGCTTGGCAGGGTGTCTTGGTCGCATCCCTGAGATGGTGAACCAACTAAGGCTGTCTTTTTTTCTTCCAGGGAGCAGAAGCGGTGAGTGTGGGGCTGGGCCTGACCTGTGTGTGTCCCCATCCCCCCCCCCAGTCACAGTCCTTGGCTTCTTCATCCAGCCCCATCTTGAGCACATCCCCTCATCACTCAGCCTTTGGCACGGCCTCTCTGCTCCCAATAATGTCACCAGACCCCTCTCTCCCAGTAGCTTAACCACTGCCCCCCGCCAAGTCCAGCTCTGATGCTGTAATTACCTGTTCCCACTTACCCAGCCCCCACCTCGTGCTCACCTAGCCTTTCTGCCCTGCAGTCAACCCCACCTCAGTATCAGTGACCTACAGCATCTGTCCCTCAGATCTTTCGCTTTTGCCTTTAGTAATCTAGCCCACCGCTGTCTGATAAATGTATAATTTAAGTCACATATGTAATAGTAAATTTTGTAGCAGCCACAGTGGCAAAAAATAAAAAGCTATAAGTGAACCTAATAGTATATTTTACAGAGTTCCTGTCGTGGCTCAGCAATAGTGAACCCAGCTAGTATCCATGAGGACGCAGGTTCCATCCCTGGCCTCGCTCAGAGAGTTAAGGATCTAGCATCGCCATGAGCTGTGGTGTAGGTTGCAGATGCGGCTTAGATCCTGCATTGCTGTGGCTTTGGCGTAGACCGGCAGCGGTAGCTCCAATTCAACCTCTAGCCTGGGAATCTCTATTCCACAGGTGCAGCCCTAAAAAGGCAAAAAAAAAAAAAAAAAAAAAAAAAAAAAAAAAAAAAAGATGGAAAGGGAAATTCCTCAAAAAAATGATATATTTTACTTAACTCAATATATCAAAATTCAGTATAGAGTAATCAGAGCAATTATTGAGCTTTGTACGCTCTTTTAAAACTGAGTCTGGGAGTTCCCGTCGTGGCGCAGTGGTTAACGAATCCGACTAGGAACCATGAGGTCGCGGGTTCGGTCCCTGCCCTTGCTCAGTGGGTTAACGATCCGGCGTTGCCGTGAGCTGTGGTGTAGGTTGCAGACGCGGCTCGGATCCCGCGTTGCTGTGGCTCTGGCATAGGCCGGTGGCTACAGCTCCAATTCAACCCCTAGCCTGGGAACCTCCATATGCCGCAGAAGCAGCCCAAGAGATAGCAACAACAACAACAACAAAAGACAAAAAAAGACAAAAAAAAACAAAAAAAAAAAAACAAAAAAAAAACTGAGTCTGCCAGGCATGATGTGCCTTTTGTGCCTGCAGTGCATCCGCATCCTGACATTTCAAATGTTCAACAGCCACGAGTACTTAGCAGCGACCTCATCAGCAGTGCAGATCAAGCCATGCGCTAATAACCTGTCCCCAATTACCCAGCCCCTGTCTCCCAGAAATGAGGTCCCTTTGCTCCCAACCCCAGATACCAGTAACCCAGGCCCCAGTAATTTCCTGCTCTGCCCCCAGACTACCGCCTCCTCACCCTCATCCACACTGTGACCCAGCTCCTCTTTCCAGTAACACCCCCAGCCACCAATAACCCAGCAAAGCCTCTCGCTCACACAGCCCCTATGTGTGGGTTCCCCAGTGACCCCAGTCAGCCCCCAGTCAAGCCCCTCTGTCCCTAGCAATCCACCCCCATTGCCTCCTAACCCAACCCCGTCCCCCATCAGGTAGCCTTTCTGCTACTACAACCCGCTGCTCTGCCCACTGGTTTTTGTGTTTTGTGTTTTGTTTTTAAGGGCAAGGCATTCGGAGGTTCCCAGGCTAGGGGTTGAATTGATGCGGTAGCTGCTGGCCTACACCGCAGCCACAGCACCACAGGATCTGAGCCGTGTCTGCAACCTACACCACAGCTCACGGCAATGCCGGATCCTTTAACCCACTGAGCTAGGCCAGGGATTGAACCTGCGTCCTAATGGATGTGCTGGTCAGATTCTTTAACCACTGAGCCACGAAGGAATTCCCTCGCCCACTGTTCATTAGTCCCTCTGTCCTCGGCAACCCAGCCCCTGCCACCGGTAACCCACCCCTTGCCGCTGGTGGCCCCTCCTGGGGCCTGGCTGGCCCTCTCACGCTGGCCGGGGATTCTGCCCCCACCCCATGCCTAGGAAAGAGGAGGAGCGACAGAAGCAGGAGGAGATGCAGCGGGAGAAAGAGCAGTCGGAGAAGCTGCGGACACTCGGCTACGATGAGAGCAAGCTGGCGCCCTGGCAGCGACAGATCATTCTGAAGAAGGGGGACATCGCTAAGTACTAGATGCCGCCCTCCTGCCTGCAGCCTTGCGAGCTTGGGGGGCCCCAGCCCCCGACCCGGCCTGCCCCGCTCGGGTGGAAGGGCTGGGAGCCGCACCGCCCTCCCTCCCGCACCGGATCCCCTCTGTGACCGCTACCCCGGCCCCCGCATCCTTAGCCCGCGGGCGACGCAGGAGCGCGCCCGCCGCCGCCGCCGGCGCAGTCGCCCAGAAAAAGTGCCCAAGCTGTTAACGCAAAAAGATGCTGCTTATTTGCATGCCTATTTACATACATTTGCATGTTCGTTGAATGTCAAAGTGTGCAGAGCTCTCCCCAGCCCCGTAGGTGATGATCTCTTTTCCTGCGGGGGGCGCGCCCGGCTGCCGCCCCCTCCCCCGCACCCCGGAACCCGCGTTGCTGGCGCATCCTGGGCGGAGGCAGGCCCCGCGCTCGGGGAAGGGGCTTTCCTCCCATCCTGACCCAGATCTGCGCCCGGCCCAGCCCCGGCAGCATTTCCCATCCTGGCCGAGGGTTTCCTCTCAGTCATTTGTTTACCAGAAACGGTGGAAACTGCAAACTACCCGTTGGGACGGAGTTGCCGCTCCTGGCGCCCCACCTCTGCCGCCACCTCCCTCAGGTCTGCGCGCCGTCCGCAGCCAGGCCCCGCACTCCCCGGCCCGTTTCACTGCCCCGGTGGAATGAGTGGAGGACGAAAGACCCTGGACCTGTGTCTCCAACTGCTGCCTCCCCGGTCCCCGCGCCCCCGCCGTCTCGCGCCCCCGCCGTCTCGCACCCCCATTAAAGCTCTCAGCCGCCCGGGGCTCAGGTTCACTCTCACTCGCCGTCACCGCGACTTCCTCTCTCCTCGGGGTAACTGGGCCACGGCGGAACGGGAGGGGCAGGTTTGGGCCTCGCACCAGAGACCACACTGGTCTCCACCGGGGGTCCCAAACCCTGGGACGGCAAGACTTGTGGCCCTTTCGACGCCCCCTGCCCGCCCCCGGAAACCCATCCCGGGCTGCCTAAAACCCGCGGCCCCGCGGAAACACCAAGCAGTAGCTTTTCTTCGTAGATTTAATACCAAGGCCTTGGCCAAACTCGGGCGGAGAAACAGCTGAGCAATCTCAACGCCCTCCCGAGCCTCAACGCTGATGCTTCCTCGCCTTAGCTGGAACCCTGGGGGCGCGCAGGGGTGAGGCTGGCTGGCGCTGCTACGCAGGGCCGTGCCAGGGGCTTAATAAGTGACATTAAATGTCTACACGCATAAGTAACCGTACTTAGGGCTTCTGCAAGGGCTACCAGAGCCCCGAGCTAGTGGGTGGGCCCTAGCGTCACGGGCCACGCTGCAGGCGGCTCCGCAGGTCCTCGGCGCAGCCATCCAGCCCCATGCGTTCCAGGGCCGCGTAGACGGCGGCCAGGCCGGCGGGCTGCTGCTGGCGCCAGCGCTTGAGCATCTCGTACTGTTGGTCGCGGAAGCGGCCGACCTCCACCTCCACCGCCTCGATCTCCGCCTCGCGGAGCCCCAACGTCCGCACGAACTCCTTCCAGCGCCTCGCTGGCACCGCGTCCATCACGTCGTAGAGCTGCGGGCCGGGCTGGAGCGTGGAGGCCGCCGAGCCTGCGGGGGGCGCTGGTGAGGGCGGGGACGGCGGGCCTGCAGATGGGCCAGAGAGAGCGGAATGGGGAATAAGGGCAGGAGTCAAGCAAGGGACAGGGGCCCGGGGCAGGACCGCGTCAGGAGGTCCACCTGGTCAGGGGATGGAAGGTGGACACATGGCCTCAGGAAACCACAGCATCTCACCTGGGACTCAGGAGAAAGGGGTCAAGGCCTCAGGCCTCTGAAGTCCCTTACCAAGAGCTCTGCTGGGCAGCTGGTCCCAGGGCCATGTCACTTCCGGGCTGGGCAGCTCCTGGGTCTGGAGAGAGCCGGGGGACCAGCTGCTGCCCACCAGCTGGACAGTGCAGACCTTCTCACTACTGCCGGCTGCCACCAGAGGGGTGTGGGTGCTGTTTGGGGGTGAGAGCTGCGTGGCCTGGAAGACAAGAGAGGCCCCGGGTCAGCCCTGCTCGCCTAGCGGGGCCCCTTTGCTGGGGCTCTGCCTGGGCATGGGCACCCCTGGCTCAGGCAGCAAACATTGCCCAGCCGCCAGGCTCTCTCCCTGCGACCCCGTGAGGGGTTGCGCCCTCTGCCTGGAATGCCCTGGCTCTGCTGTCCTGGCAGAGGCCTCGTCGCGGTGGCACCCATCCTGCTGAACTCTTAGCTCCCGTTTATCTGTCTGGTTCCCAGTAGACTGAGGACAGGCCCTGAGCTGCTCTCATTCCCTGGCGGCTCGGCACGTGTGTTGGTCAGTCTCCTCCGTGCCAGCCACCATGCCCCACACGGGATCACGGGTTCTAATGAGGCCCCAAGCTCTCCACTCCAGAAGCCTGGCTCCCTCTCTTGCTAGAACACCACTGAGGATCTCACCTGTAGGGGGGTCAGGGCCTCCACTCCAGCCTCACCTGCTGAGAGAGACAGAGTTGAATCAGGCACCAAGCAAGGCTCCTGAACCCCGGTGCCAGTCCAGCTGCACCCCCTTCCCAGCACATCCTGCCTCAGTTTCCCCCTCCGAATCAGGGCTGAGTGGGCTCTGGGCTGCCCAGCCTGACCCCAGGCCTCCAGGAGTGTGCGTATTCGCCTGCGCACCTACCGGGAACCATGGCCTTGCAAGGCTGGCAGCGGCGGTATGTGTAGGTCAGGGTGGCGCCAAGTAGGAGTGGGGCCACCAGGCCTGCCAGGAGCACCTGGACCCAGAACACTGAAAGAGCAGCTGGTGGGTGGTGGGTGGCAGCTGTCCCCCAACCACCCCTTGCCCCCGCCAGCTCTCCCACTCCCTTTTCTAGCAGACCACCTACTGTGCCTCCAGCCACAGACAGCCACACAGGGCTCAGGACAGCTCCCAAGGGTGCTCCTGCAAGGGGAGGGGATGGGGTGGAGGGTGAGTGTGTACACACTCAGGACCACCTGGCATCCTCTCCATCCTGGAGGCCCTTCTCCCCGAGAGCCTCACTCTACCCTAAGCTGCCAAAAGGTCACTGGCATCCCAGGAACAAGAGCAACAAACCCGGATTCCTGAGCTGCTCCTAGACTAGATCGGGGGAATGTCAGCTCCGGGATTTGTCTACTCTGTTCCCTGTTGTTTCCCCAGCAACCAGAACAGTGTCTGGAAATGATGCTCAATAGACACTTGCTGGAGGTCCCGTCGTGGCACAGTGGAAAACAAATCCGACTAGGAACCATGAGGTTGCAGGTTTGATCCCTGGACTCCCTCAGTGGGTTAAGGATCTGGCACAGCCATGAGTTGTGGTTTAGGTTGCAGGTGCGGCTCGGAGCTGGTATGGCTGTGGCTGTGGCATAGGCCAGCAGCTGTAGCTCCAATTAGAGCCCTAGCCTGAGTACCTCCTCCACATGCCATGGGTGCAGCCCTACAAAGCAAAAAAAAAAAAAAAAAAAAAAAAAAAAGACACTTGCTGAACAGATGAGTAGATAAAGTTAATCACCCCTTAATCATCACCCCGGATGGAGCCTACTCAAACCCCCAGGTTCCGATGGGGAAGCCACAGATTGGAGAGGTCAAGCAACTGGCCTGAAATCCCTCAGAGAACGAGGGGCTGATCTTGACTCTCAGCCCAAGTTTTGAGGCTCTGTTAATGGTGACTCTGTCTGTAAGTGACACATCTTATCCTCAACACAGGGCTGGAACGTTACTAAAGGAAACTCTGTCGTAAAAAGATCCGCCCCCGTATTGACCTGACATCAGCTGAATGCAGATTTCTCTTTACCCTCCAATGTTTGCCTAAAGTGGGCCCACCCACTGCAGGGCCAAGCCCCCTCCTCCCTGCCCCTCGAGTCCCCCTCTGCTCTCAGCCTCCCTTCCCCAAGCCCAGGGCAGCCAGGAAGTTACGTGGGACAGGACACGCAGCTGTTGCCATGTTCGTAGAAGCCAGGCAGGCAGGCCCCACAGTGGGCGTCTTTGCTGGAACCTGCGGTCCAGGAGATGGCGTGGGTCAGGGTGGGAGAGAGGGAGGCAGGGACAGGTGGGCCGGGGGGTAGTCAGCCCGGAATCGGGATACTCACAGGGTTCCTGGGTGTGGCGGTGCAGGGCCCCACAGTCTGTGCACCGGCGGCAGCGAAAGGGGGAGCCAAGGAGACACTGGCTGACAACGCACTCCATGAACCAGCCTGGCCTGCAGCCGCAGTGGGTGTCCGCCACCGCCGAGCAGTTCTTCAGGGCCACCTGGGGGGCTGGTTGGAGGTGGGGGGCGGGGGAGACCGAGGGAGCAGAGGCTGTCAGAGCCAGAGACCCCCACAGAGAGGCAGGACAGGAACCCCGGGGAGTGGAGATGGGGACACCAGAGACAAGGCCACCCCCAAAGTGAGAGAAGAGGGGGGATCGCCACAGAGCAGACCAGAGGCTGGGGCGCGACCAGGGACAGGGTGGTCGTCAGGATGAGAGCCCACAAAGGCAGCCCAGGCAAGATCTGGGGAGAGGGCCTGCCTGGTGGGCACGGGGCCCTCCCAGCCCAGGGTGGGACAAGCCAGCCTCTTCCGTCGGAAAGACCCTGGCCGGGGCTTGTCCTCAAGAGTCCCTCACTGAACATGAGGCAGCCCCTCACCCTGCTCATCACAGGCCTGGCAGCGGGCACAGCGGGTCTCGTGGTGGTTCTCCCAGGCCAGGAAGGTGCCCTGGGGGCACGGGAGGCAGGTGGCAGCGCCGCAAGGCTTTGTGCAGGGCGCCTTCAGGTAGTGACCTGTGGAAGCCAGGCTGGGGTCAGTCAAAGGCAGTGCCCACCATTCTCCCCCTCCCTGTCTCTGTCTCCCTACTTCCCTTCCGCCCTCCCCCGACCCAATCCCCAGCCTGACTGCCACCACTCCCGGCCCACCTGTCCCCCCAGTCGGCCCTCACTCGCCCCCAAGTCCCTCCTCCCCTTCAGCCACTCACCGGCTGGACAGCCCCTGCAACAGACCAGACCGTTCCTCTTCTGGTTGGGGACACAGTCACAGTGGGCGCTGGGAGTGCTGCCCTGGCCCCGGGCACCGGGCAGCAGGAGGAGGAGGGCCTGGGGGACAGGGTCCGCTGGTTCCCAGCCGCACTGCCTGGCTGGGAGCCTCTCTCCACCCAGTCTCCCCCCACTCAGAGGCCCCAGCTTCTGCCCTCAGGGCAGCCCACCTGCCGGGTCCTTGGGGGCGGAGGTGACTGACTTCCTTCTCCTGCACACACCAGGCTTGGGAGAGGCTGACTAGAAAGTTCCTGGCAGCCCCAGCACATGTTTCCCTTCCACCAGGACAGGAATCGGGCAGCCCCACCCCACCATGCTTTAGGTAAGGTGGGGAGACCATGCTCTCTCTCCGCCTGGGGACCCCCCCCCCCCCCGCACCTCCCTGGGCCCTGAGCGGGTGTTTCCTCTCTGCGGAAGGGCTCCGCCCCAGTGGAGCCGCTAACTAGGTCGGAAGGGGGACTGGCCCGGCCCCTCCCTCCACTGCAGGGACCCAGGCCCAGCAAGGCCCCAGGTCGTGCCCCCAAGTCCCCACTCACCACAGCTACCACCACCGCACATGGCCCTGGCCGCAGCTCCATGGCCCTGGGCGCCACGCTGGGCCCTCCAACCGGGGGTTCCCCGCTCCGCCTGCCCGCTGTGGTTGGGGCCCAGCCTGGTGCCCGCAGGGCCCGCCCCCCACCCCAAGAGCCCGCCTCAAGGCGGGGGGGGGGGGGCAGGGCGGGGCCATTGGTCCCTGGAAGTGAGGCCTCAGCCTGAGGTCCCTGCACCTGAGCTCACCTGAGGCAGCGGGTGGACAAGGTGGGTGACAGCCGGGTCCCCATGCCTTGTTCTGGCTTCACCCCTGAGACTACAACTTCAAAGCTCTCCCATTCTGGCCCGGGAGGGGTTGGGCCAGAAGTTGGCAGGTGAGAGACCCCCAGCCCCCAATACTGCACAGTCCCTGCCCTGGGGGGGGGAGTCGTGGAGGGCACTCTCAGCAGAGGCCCACCCTGGCCTAACCTCACAGGGGTGGCTCAGGGCCAGGCCCCCTAGGGCACCTCATCTGGGAGGGCACCTCCCCACAGCTCTAATGGTGGGCCTCACAGCTGTGGCCGGGGACAGGGGTGGATCTTGAAAGGACTGGTCAGGCGATCTCTGCCCCGTTAATTCATTTCTGCTTCCCACAGCCCCTTCCAGCCATCCCTTCCCCACACCCAGCCCCATGGAGGGGGCAGGAACCCGGGGAGGCACGCGAGTGCACCCAGAGTCCAGAAAGGGGGGACTTCCAAAAGCAAAGGACTCTTTCCAGTGGAGTATATACAAGTCTTTATAAAAGAATCAAAAGCTCAATAAATATGCAACTTTACACAGAGCCCAACCCAAGCCTGGGGTGGCCAGAGGGATGGGGTGGGAGCGAGGCGCCTGAGGGCAAGGGAGTGTCCCCTTTGGGGCCAGATGAGGGCGGAGGTGGGAAGGGTTGCCAGGGTCCCAGCCCTGGAGCCCAGCCGGGAGGACTGGCACTGGCGGCCTCAGGGAGTATTGGGCAAGGGACCCAGTCTAGGCTGGGGGGCAGGTTAGTGACAGTGGCAATGGTAAGGGGCCTGCAGCCCGGGCCTCTGCTGAGCCCTCCTCCACTTCCATCCAGCCTGGCAAAGTGCACACTGGGGCCTGAGGGCGGTGGCAGGGGTCCTGCCCGGCCCTCTCCAGGAGGCATGTTGTCTGCTGTCCCTTGGTCAGTGGCACCCCTGGGGGCCTCCCTCTGCTCAGACCTCCCTGCAGTGGAGAGGAGGGGAGAGAGAGTCCTTCCTTGACTGATGGCACCTGGCGGGGCTCCAGCCTCTCTGCCCTCCTCCTGGGCATCCTCAGGCCCCTCCCCTGCTGCCCACCCATGGACATCCTCACTGGGCACTGGGACAGGTCTCAGGCTCCTACTCCCCTCCCCAGGCATGACCGTGCCCCTGACCACTCCCGGCACTCAGGGCCCCCAGTGCCAGCACCCGGGGCCACCTGTCCTCCACCCCAGGCCAGGCCAGGCCACTCACGAGGCAGTGAGGGTGGAGTTGAGCAGCAGAGTGGTCCTGATCCGGTAGAGCTGGGCCAACGTCAGCTTCCTGTGCTGGGCCGAGATCCCCGGCGGGGGCTCAGGCTGGACCTGGGGCAAGGCCTCCAAGGGCAGCTCTCTGCTCCTCCTGGGGGGTCCTTCTGGCTCCCCACCTGGGCAGCTGGCTCCACCCTCCAGCTCTGACAGCCCGGGGCCACTACCAGGGCCCGGTGTCCCCCGGCAGTCCCAGCTGGGCCCAGCCTCCTGAGGGGATCCCCGAGGCCTGGCGCCAGGGACGGTGGCAGCCAAGCAGAGTTCCGACAGGCTGCGGCTGGGGGCTGGGGGCGCTCCCCGGGTAGTGGCCCCTGACAGCAGCTGGAGGAGGCTGGCCTCGGATTTGGACTTGAGCAGGTGGGGCAGACAGGGCAGCAGCTGGACGGGGGTGCGGCGGCGGAGGCGGGGCGAGGGTGGGGGCGAAGGCGCCTGGGGTGATTCTGGGGGCCGGGGGGCCGGCTCCGCCACGGGGGCCGGGGCCACAAAGTCTTGCAGGGAGGTGGGGGAGAGGGTGCCATAGGCGGAGTCCATGGAGCAGGAGCGGCCGTCCGCCGGACACAGGGGCAGCAGCTCGCGGGTGGGCGTGACGGACGAGGCGGTGGTGCTGAGTGAGGTCTCGTCTGATTGGGAGCTGAAGGGGCCACCCTCGAATTCGGGGGACGACAGCATCTCCCCGGGCTCCACCACCACCATGGCCAGGGTCTCCGTGGAGCCGTCCGAGGCGCTGTGGGGCCGAGGGGAGGGAGTCAGCCCCGCCAAAGGACACCTAGACATGCGGCTACACGCCGGGCGATGCGGGAGGGCCACAGCCTCTGCCCTCCCAGAGCCCAAGGCTCAGAGGTGGCAGGCAGGCAGCACGTGTGCCCCCAATGCAGATTATCAGTAACGCTGCCTGTCATGGCCACGGCACTCTCCTGCTGGATCAGCTCTGGGCAGCTACCGCTAATGGATCAGAGGTGGCACTCAAGTTGCAAATCATCTGCCACGTCCCCTGTTGGACTCTGGGGGGGGGGGTCAGAGCCCCCACCCCCATTGCCCCACCCCCACCCAATTCATATCGTATAGTCATTCTGAGCAAGGGGCTGTGACTGGGCACTGCCCAGCTTTAGCGGCCTTGGGGTCGGGAGTCCTGGGTGGCAGCACCTGCCCTGCTCGGGCTTGCCGGGTGGGCCTGGGCAAATATACCAGTGCTGAGAGTTAAGGCTGTTGCTGCTTTTGCGCAGGATGGTGGGGGAACTGGCCGCCGAAGTGCTACTGTCCCCTCCTTCCTCTTCCTCCTCTTCCTCCTCCTCCTCCTGCTCATCCTCCTCCTCTTCCAGGCTCTGCAGGTGCTGCTGGCCGCCTGGCTGCTCCTGCATGCGCAGCTGCTGCAGCTGGTTCTGCAAGGGGTGGGTGCACAGGGGCAGCAAGGGCTGTGAGCAGTGGCCCCCACCAGGCCGCCCCGCCTGCCTGCCCACTGTTCCGCTCTCACCTGGGCATTGTAGATGGCATCCACCCAGCCACGGCACAAAGCCTGGCCGCTGGCCTGGAACGTGTAGGCCCCCACAGCGCAGTGGAACTCGTTCAGGTAGATGAGGAGGAAGGAGCCTGGGGAGGAACCGCTTGCATCAGTGTCGGCTGAGACCATGGCCCCTGCCCATCACAAGCCCTGCCCAGAGGCCGGGGGCCCGGCTCCTCACCAGGGTCCCGAAGCTCCCGGCACACGATCCTGTCCACCAGCAGCGGTGGCCTGATGACCTTGGTCCTCTCAGCCTTCTTCACTGCCTTCGTCACCAAGAGCAGGTCCGTGAAGAGGAAGCAGTACACATCCATCTGGGGTAGAGGCAGGGGAAGCCAGAGGTCAGGGCCAGGACAGGGACCCTCAGCCTGTCCCAAGGGGACTCAGAGTTAGTCAAATACCTCCCTGTGCTCAACCCCTACGGGCCGGAGAGAAAAATTAAAAGGAAGAGTAAGAGGACTTTCTTTCACTGAGCAATATGCTTGTGATTCATTTCAGTTAAAAGTTTACATGAGAGAAGAAAAGGGAGGTGATTTTAAAATCATGGTTTGTAGGCTCTGGCTTACACGGCACCTGAAAAATTAACAGGGCAGTGGCATGTTTCTGGCCTGCTCATGGAAAGGGCCCCATCCCTCCCACCAGGAATGCATGTGGCACTGACAAGTGGGCTAGAATGGCACCTGAAGGGCTGGGATCCTGCCGCTGTGTTTGTAAAGAGTAAACTGCAGGCAGATAATCATTCCTCATGTGATCATAAAGTCACTAGGTTGTTCTTTTTTCTGTTTTTACGGTTGCACACGAGGGCATACAGAAGTTTCCAGGCCAGGGGTCGAATTGGAGCTGCAGCCACCGCCCTATGCTACAGCCATAGCCACAGCCACAGCCGCAGCCATGCTGGATTCGAGCCTCATCTGCAACCTACGCCAGAGCTTGTGGCAATGCCTGATCCTTAACCCATTGAGCAGGGCCAGGGATTGAACCCGCATCCTCATCAACACTATGTCGGGTTCTTAACTGGCTGAGCTATAATGGAAACTCAAGTCACTAGATTTTTTTCTTTATTTTTTTTTTTAGGGCCACATCGGATATTCCCAGGTTAGGGGTCCAATTGGAGCTGTAGCTGCTGGGCTCCACACAACAGCCACAGCAATGCCAGATCCGAGCCGCGTCTGCGACCTACATCACAGCTCACGGCAACACTGGATCCTTAACCCACTGAACAAGGCCAGAGATCGCACCTGCGTCCTCATGGATGCTAGGCAGATTCCTTTCTGCTGAGCCATGATGGGAACTGCTCAAGTCACTAATTCTTGAACTGCCACCCAAGTGACTGGGCAGCTGTCTAGGGAGGGGAAGGTTGGAAGGAAGGGGTGGGGTCCAAACCCACAGGGCAAGAGGGGTGGGGCAAGGCCCAGGTGTGTGGTGGTCCCTGGAGTCACCTTGCTGTCCTTCCCCTCCTTCATCCTCAGGCTCCCTTCCAGCAGCAGCTGTCGTGTCTCCTCAGGGGAGGCGCCAGGGATGGGCGCTGTCAGGTCCAGATGGAGAAATTCCCTCAGGAGCTGGGAGGTGGGGGGCAGGTGCGGGTCAGGTCAGGGGCTGGCTCCTCATCCCAGCTGAGGGTCCTCAACTGAGATTCCCAGCCCAGCCCCGTCTGCCAGTTTGGCCCTTCCTCGCTCCCAGCAGGACCAGGTCCTTCCTCACTCCCCCCGCCCCCGCTCCGCGTCAAGGACAGAGGCACCCACCTTGTCCACCTCGTCGTTGCTGCCCTCCACCACCTCGTAGGCATCTATGCGGCTCACCACGGCCGCCAGCCGTTGCCGCTCCTGCCGCTGCCGCATGCACGTGTTCACGTGGTGGATGAAGCGCTCCACCGAGCCGATCTGCGGGGCGGGCCAGGGCAGCTCAGGCCTGGGGTCGGGAGGGGCTGCGAGCCAGGGAGGGACCGGCCCGCCTGTCCTAGTTACCATGGTGACGATGGCCTCCTTGGCGCGCGGCTCGTCTGTCTTCCTCAGCACCGACTTGAGTAGCAGCGGGTACTTGGTGAGCCGCTGGTGGGGCTTGGCCAGCATGTCGCTCAGCTTCAACCGCTGGCACTGCTGGTGCTTCTCCGCCCACTGCGACAGGGAGGCGGGGGCGGGGCTCAGGGCAAGCTCCGCCCACCGCCTGCCCCATCCCCACCCCCCATGCACCTGCAGCCCAGGTGGGCCCACCGTCCAGGGCCCCTGCCCACAAGCGAGCCCGACCCGCCCTCACCGTGACGTAGGCCCGAAAGAGGTCGTTGTCGCGCAGGAGGCCGCGCATGTACTCCATGCAGCCCTCCTCCTCCATGCAGTATCGGATGTAGGGCTTGAAGAGGGAGCCGAACTGCGCACAAACACAGCACCAGTTACTCGTGCTCCCCGCGGGCTGCGCCCTGCACGAGCTTCTCCCTTCTGCGACCACTCCCAGGGCCAAGCTTAGGATCCCTGGTTTCAGGAAACAGCCTCCGCGAAAGCGATCGCCCTCGGCCAGGTAGCAAGGGTACCTCGCCACTAGGGAACATCATCGCTAGGGGTCCTTCAGGGCACTGGTCAGGGAGAGGTTGGGGTGACGGGATGAGACTGGCGCTCCAGCCCGGCCTCAGTGTCCCTGCCTGTGTGCGACGACCCAGCCGTACCATCTTAAAGCCTTTGAGGAAATCCCCAGGCTGCAGCAGCGCCCGCGTGCGCCGCGCCTTCTCCAGCACCGGCGCCATCACGCTGCCCCACAGCCCGCGGTGCAGCCGCGCGATCTCCGGGATGTTGCTGAACAGACGCTCCACCTCCACCTGGGGGCGGGTGGGAGGGAGGTGCGCTCGGCCTCGCCCCCTCCCAGGCCCCGCCCACCGATCCTTGTTTAACCCCTTTCCCTACCCCTCACTCCACCAGTAGCCTCTCCAACTTTCTCCCCGCCCCGCCCCCTAGCGACAGGCCCCGCCCCCTGGCCACCCCACCTTTTTCAGCCCCACCCCTTGAGGGCAGGCCCCGCCCCTCACCTACTCCACTAGCGAGCCCCTCCCTTGCTTCAGCCCCTCCCCTATCCCGTTACTTCCCAGTACCGCACCTCACACAGCAGCCCAGATTCTTGCAGGTTCAGGAGGCAGCACAGGAACAGCTGTAGGCGCAGGGAGCACGCCGCTGGGGGGGGGGACGCTGTCCCAGTCCCGAGGCCCCACCCAGACTCTTAGGCTCTCCTCTACCCCTTCCCCATCCCAGGAGGCCCTGAGGCAGTCTGGGTCAGAGAGGGTTCGCCCTTTGAGAATAGACCCTGCTCCCCTAGGGGTCCTCCCACCCAGACCCTGCCTGGAGAGAAGCTCAGGGAGAGTGCCCTTGCCCACACCTGGAACTCTCCTCCAGCTCTGCCCTAGCTCAGTCTCCAAGCTTCTGCCCAGAGGGTGCCTTCCTTGCACCCACGAGCCCAGGACAGATGCTCCCGCCAGGCTTCCGTCCTTACACCCCCCTCCCCCCGTGTCTACCCGTTTTGTCTCCCGTCTAGGGTGTGGGCTGCCTGGCACCTGGCACACAGCAGGTGCTTAGAAAGAGCCATTGACTGATGAGAGAAAGGACGAGGTCTGTGTAGCTCAACCTGACAAACTGGCCCTAAGGCCCCTCCCAGGAATCACCTCCATCTCCGGGGGCAGCCCTTCTCCCACTCCCCCTGCCCCGCTTTGTTGCCTGGCACCTGCTCTTTCTGAAAAGGCCCACATTCGGCTTGCGGCATCTGGAGGAGGCCATGCGGGGGGAGGGCAGGGTGGCTCTGGGGGGCCCCCCACTCACGTTGGTGATCACCCGCAGTTTCTTGATGTAAGAGGCCTCTGTGTGCAGGAGCTCCCACACCGCCTCCTGCTGGTGGCATTGCCGCCGCGTCAGCTTCTGTGGGAAGGGCAGAGTGTCTCCAGGAGCCCCAAGAGCTCGAGGAGCGGGCGGAGCAGAGCAGAAGGGCGAGCCGCCCCACAGGCTCCCTTTTCCCCAGTGGAGCCGCGGAGGTCCCTCAAGGGCTAGGCCGAGCGGCACACACTTTCGCCTGCTCTTAATGGGTTAATGATGCCAGCAGCCCAGAGGGCTGCCCAGTGGAACATCCTGTCACCCTAGGAAGGGCCCCGTGGAGCTGGGGGATAACGCCCCCCTCCCCTGAGGGAAGGGGCAGCACCCACCTCATGCCCGTCAATGAGCTCCCGCCAGCTGTCCTCCAGCCGCAGGCAGGCGTTGTCCTCGTCCTCCTCCTCGTCGCCTTCCTCCTCCCATGAGTCCTGGTCGAAGCGCAGCCTCCGCGGCAGCCGGGGCAGCCCAAAGAGGCCGTAGGCATGCAGCTTGCCCTCCAGCTGCTCCATCTTGTCCACCTCCTGAAAGGAACCCCGGGGTCAGAGGCAGGGGGCAGGGCCAGCCAGCTGCCCTGCCCCAGGGCCCACGGGGCCACATACCCGGCCGAAGGCGCTGGTGCTGGGGCCTGAGCTGAAGAAGCCGCTGAAGCGACTGGCTGCCCGGTTCTTCCAGCTGTCGCTGCCACCGCTACTGCTGCTGCCACCACTGCTGCCACTGGGCAGAGAGCAGCTGGAAGGCGTGGGGGGCTCCTGCCCAGGAATGCTCGCCTCCCCCAGGAACTCTGACATGTTCTTTCGTCGGCGGCCGGGGGCCTGGCCGGGGAGCCGTGGTCAAGGCCAGACCCACCCTGACCCCAGGGCCCCACCCCACAGTGGGTTTCCAGGACCTCAGGCTGGCCTGGAAGGGTCTCTGCAGGCCCCCCCACGCTGGGAGGCCACTGCTCCTGAGACCTACGCATGTTCTGGGGGCTGGAGGTCCTGACAGATACAGCTGGGCCACCCCCCGCCCCCCACCCCCGACCAGTGGCCTGAAGCAGGTGGGGAGAACACTCAGGGTCACACGTGCTCAGCTGCACTTAGAAGCACGGGTCCAAGGCGACCCCTGACATGCAGTCATGAACACAGCCAGTAACACACACAGCCTCGCCCCCCGCTCCCCACAGTGTCGGCTTAGACACAAGGCACAGACTCCTCGGGCACGAGTAGACTCTCTGATCACCTTGGCATGTGGTTAGACCCAGAGAGGGCCCTGTATTCTCAGAGCCAGCCCCATTCACAAAAGGGGAGATAGAGGCCCCCAGAGGGAACAGCAGGTCGCCCTCCCCACCCCCAGCCCTGACACAGCCCCTCCTCACCAGGATGTCCAGGCTCTCCCGGCGGATCTGGGGGTCCACGCGCTCCTGGGTGGGGGGCCCAGCCCCAGTAGGCCGCAGGATTGGCAGACTCAGCGACTTGGAGTCCTTCACCCCCTGCTCCACCTTCCCCTCATCCCCTGGCTTGGCTGGGGTCGCATCAGGGGACAGGTAGAGGACCTCAACACCCAGGCTCAGTGGAGGAGGGGGCCCCAGTCCTCTCTCCCCCGAGGATCCAAACCGAGGCCTAGCTGCCCTCCCCCGAAGCCCCGCCCTGCCAGTGCCCATCCCAGCAGAGACACCTGTATGGTAATGAGCCTGCTCAAGGCCATGGCCAACGGGAACCTGAGCCTGGCAAGAGGCACCCATCCCAAGGGAACCCAGCCAGACCCCAGCTACCCTGCCCGCCTGGTCGTCTGCTCACCTTTGACCCGAAGGTAGTGTCCCCCGAACCTGTAGGCCTCGAAGGTGAGGGACAAGGGTGTGTTGGACTGGTCCAGGAAGATATCCACTTTGCCCGGGGCAATGCCCTTCCTTTCAAATACCGGCAGCAGCACCTCCCTGGCCCAGGACAGGACGTGTGGATGCTGGGGGCGGTCACGGGCATCCCACCCGATCTGCAGCCCCTGCTCCGTCCTGCCTGCCCCGAGGAAGGGGGAGACACCCACGGGGTCACACACAGGTTGATGGGCACACACACACCTGCGCACAGAGGATCACACGCTCCTGCACACGTCCACACACAAGCCAACCACCCAGGCCCGCACACTTTCCTGTCTACACACCAGGGCAGACACTGTGACCTCGCCGTCCACACCCAACCACCCCTGGGGACTGGGCCACACGTGCAGGGGTCGGAATACACACACAGGCCCTCATGGCCCGTCCCTTCACCTGGGGATGCACAGCACATGGTGCCCACAAGAGGGGGACCCCCTCATTCACAGCCCACCACACAGACACAGGCGTACCTGCCCCCTCAGCCCCACTGCCCCGGGGGCCAACCAAGCCCTACCCCAGCGACTTCTTCTTCATGGCCGGTACAATCTCCGGCTCGATGTCCACGTTCAGGTCAAATTTCAGGGTGAAGCACTCCTTGCTTGGGTCCTGAGAGGACAGGGGTCTCAGTTCTGCACCTCTCATCCCTTCCCCTCTGCACCCCAGGGCCCCAGATGGGAACCCCAGCAGGGGAGTGAGCGCAGGGATCTCCCAGCCCTCGTCTGTCCCAGGGAGGCCCCCAGCTCCCCCACGACAGGAGGCAGATGCTTCTGAGCATCCCCCACCTGGGCCAAGGCGGGCAGGGCTGGGATGCAAGGCAGGGCGGCGAAGGAGGCACAGGCCCACCCCGGCCCCATCCCTGGCCCTGGGGTTCAGGGAATAGAAAGGGGAGAGGCTGTCGGCTGCCCGCTCTCCCAGCCTGGCGGCTCCTTACATCTGTGTGTCTCCTCCTGGCTTTTTTCTTGGAGAGTTTCAGGCCCGTGCTCCTCCGGTCCCTGCAAGGAAGCCGGTGAGGGCAGAGGTTGGAGGCGTGGGTAGGCCCTCCCCAGGGTGGGATGTGAGTGGGCCCTGGCTGGCTGCCCTTGGCCTTTCCACCCTGAGTAACCAGGTAACTCAGGTTTGCTGCAGGCAAGCCAGGGCCCACCAGGGGCTGTGCGCCCTCTAGTGGCCAACTTGGGAGTCACACCCAGGGTACCTAGTCAGGGGCAGCGTGATCCCTAGTCAGGGGCAGCGTGATCCCAGAAGACCTTGGAGGCTTGCCCTCTGGGAATCAGGGCCCAGGAGGGGTCTCCAGGCAGCTCTTCAGAAAACCCTCTGGTCCCTGGACCGGTGATCTGAGACCCAGCCTTGGGACCCTCCCAGGTGTCTGCTGGGTCCGCCCGCCGACCCCTCACCTACCCTTTGGCATCCATACAGCTCTCCTCCTCCTCCTCCAGGTCCATGGCAGGGCTGGTGCGTGGGGGGCATGACCGGGTAGACACGTTCCGAGCCAGGACAGAGCCTTTGGAGTAAAGCGGGAGTGGGGTTGTGGCTGCTCCCTCCCCAGCCCCCTCCTTAGCCTTCCGCCATGGGCCGTCTCCAGAGAGACCACAGCCTACGACTGACCCCCAACTAGCCAGGGCCCCTCAGTTCTGTGACAATAAAGGACTCAGTCACTGCTTAGCACTTATCTACCCCCAGACTCAAGAAGACACCCCGGGTAATGCCCTGCCCCCCAATACAAATCCACCTGTGGTCTCAGTTTACCCATCTATAAAATAGGGAGAAAGAAGCCCTGCCCTGGGGTTGTTGCAGGAAAGGACCAAAGGCCATGGCTCTTTCTTGAAGGTGTTCCCTCCCCCAGCGCTGTGACCACACCCAAAGTCCCAAGGGGCCCTAGGAGAGGGGAAGAGTCCTTTTGTCCCTCTGACCAGCTGGGAAAGGAGACAAAGCCATCCAACATAGCCAGTAGGTGGTCCCTGGTCAGCAGGAGGGGTTTTTTGTTTCTGGCTGCAAGTCCCTCCCCACCCGCCCTCGCCCACTGCCTCTGCTCACGGGCAGCCTGGGCTGGAGAATCTGCGCAGACATCCCCTGTCCTGAGCACAAGAGGGAAGGGGGCTTCTCCTTGCTGGTCGGGGACCCGGAAGGGGCAGGGGCAGCTGTGGGATGTGCGGGCCCATCAAGAAGGAGCTGGCACTGGTGGAGACAGTCTTGCCCTCGGGCTGGGGAGCCCCAACTTTTTCTCTTGTTAAAAAACTTGTGAAACAGGAGTTCCCATTGTGGCTCAGCAGTCATGAACCCGACTAGTATCCATGAGGATGCGGGTTCGATCCCTGGCCTCGCTCCGTGGGTTAAGGATCTGGCGTTGCCGTGAGCTGTGGTGTAGGTCGCAGATGCGGCTCGGATCTGGCATTGCTGTGGCTGTGGTGTAGACCGGTAGCTGTAGCTCCGATTGGACCCATAGCCTGGGAACCTCCATATGCCGTGGGCATGGCCCTAAGAAGACAAACAACAAAACAAAAAACAAAAAACCTTGTGGAACAAAAGGGACGGGTGGGGACTCGGGCTTCCTTGTCTCCGATCACCCTTCTGATGGCCCTGGCCTGATTCCGACAGTTACCAGACACGGTGGCTCCAGGGCCCGGGTCAGACCCCCTCCTAAAGCTCACCTTGCGGGGGCAGGTCGAAGCGGACGTGCCCATCGTAATGCATGGCGTTGTGGACCTTGCTGTCACAGGCCTCGCAGAGGTTGAGGGGCCCCCGGCGGTGCAGCTGCTGGCAGTCGGCGTGGTGGCATACCTGTGTGGGGAAGGCCGGGGAGACGGGTGGGTCCCGACCACTGCGGTTCACGTTCCTGGGGCTCCTGGCCCCAACGTCCGTCCATTCCCCACAGAGTGCCTGTGCCCATTATTTCATCCATCGAAAGTTCCCCAAGCACCTACGAGGCGGCCATTCTTGGGGACACAGAGAAAGCAAAGCCCTGCCTGCCAAGGACGTGGTGGCAAGGGTGGAGACCTGGAGTAAGTCACCACGAGGTGGCGCTGCGAGGCAGAGAGGCCACCAAAAAATGATGCCAAGGCTGCCACTGAGTTGACCCAAGGCAGGGTCTGAGCGTCCTTCCCCTCCTCCGTGCCCAGGGCCTCTGCCCTCAATCCTGTGCCCTGTCTGGCTCACAATAGCTGACCCCACCTGGATTTCTAAGTTAGGGCGTGAAAGGGCTAATGCAGGAGTCAGGATGGTGTTGGCATCTGCCCAGGTAAAGCCTGGGCTTTTTTTTTTTTGCTTTTGCTTTTCAGGGCCCCACTCGCAGCATATGGAGGTTCCCAGGCTAGGGGTCCAATTGGAGCTACAGCTGCCGGCCTACGTCACAGTCAAGCCATGTCTGTGACCTACACCGCAGCTCCTGGCAACGCCAGATCCTTAACCCACTGAGCAAAGCCAGGGATCGAACTCATGACCTCACGGATACTAGGTGGACTTGCTACTGCTGAGGCACAATGAGAACTCCAAATGCCAGATCTTTAACCCACTGAGCCACAGCGGGAACTCCCATGACATGGATGTCTTTGAGGCAGCCAAGACAGTGGTCTGGCAAAAAGCCCCTCCAAGTGGATTCATCTGTAGGTCTTGTGGAGTTTCAGGTTGAGCGTTTGAGCACGGACACCAGAGAGCAGTCTGTGTCCTCCTCGATGTCCCCAGCTGCCAGATCATCTGGGGACCTTGCCGTCCTTTGTAAAGTCCCTTATCTCTTTGTACTACACAAGTCATCCTGGGGTGACACTATGAGGTGTCACTTTCCAGGTGTTCACCAGAAATCTTACAATCTAGGGCTTGAAACCTCAAGGATGACTCTTACCTAAATCAAGTATTACTATGACAGTTGCAATTGGAGATTTTCTTTTTTTCTCTTTTTTGGCCACACCCGCCGCATGAGAAAGTTCCCGGTCCAGGGACTGAGCCTGCGCCCCACAGTGAACAGAGCCACAGCAGGGACAACCCCAGGTCCTTAACCCACTGAGCCACCAGGGAACTCCCAGGTGTTCTAATTCTTCCATTTTCTCTCAGACCTCTTCCATCAACTTCCTAACCCTTCCTCGATTTACTCTTCTCAGGTCCCCAAGGACACGCACATTTCTAAGTCCTCTGTCTGCCCTCCCAGGATCCAGCATTTGACACAGGGGGTCTCTTAGAAACCATTTCTTCCTCAGCCCCCAGCGTCCATGCTCTGCTGGTTCTCTCCCCTCCCAGGCCCCCGCCTGCTTCCTGCCCTCTCTCCGTCTGCATCCACCCACCAGGGACTCAGCTAGTCTCATGCCGAGGGCTCCCAGAGGGAGATCTCCAGTCTGGACCTCGCCCCGGACCCTGGACCAACTTTCTCCATTCTCCCCATGGAGCCCAGCAAACATCTCACACTTGAGACAGCCGCACATGCCCTCCCAAACTTTTCCACCTGGTCCCTCTATTCGAGTTACTGACCACACCTTCCAGGGGTGGTGTCGTGGGTTGGATTGAGTCCCCCACAAAAACAGGGGCAGTCCTAAGCCCTTGTGCTGGAGAATGGGACCTTATCGGACTCAGGGTCATGGCAGATGTCATGAGTTAGGATGCGGTCACGCCGGGGTCGGGAACCATCCAGCACAGAGTAAGGGCAGGCACAGGACTGGTGTCCTTATGGAGTAGAGGAGCTCCCTGGTGGCCTAGTGGTGAAGGATCCTGCGTTGCCACTGCAACGGCTCTGGTCGATCACTGGGTTCGATCCCTGGCCCAAGAACTTCCACATGCTACGGGCACAGCCAAAAACAACAACAAAAAGAGAGACAGAGACAGGACCCATGGGCAGAAGGCCATGTAACCACAGAGGCAGCAGGTAGAGGGAGGCAGCTACAAGCCCTGGAGGTGCCAGAAGCCGGAAGAAGCAAGGAAGGCCTCTCCCCTCACCGCCAACACCGCAACCTGGGACTCGGAGAGAATAAACTTCTGTTATTCTTCTCCCAACACTTTTTTCTTTTTTTTGGCCGTGCCTGTGGCATGCAGATGTTCCCAAGCCAGGGAGCAAACCCGTGCCACTGCGGCGACAACGCCAGATCCTTACCTCCTTGCGCCCCGGAAGAACTTCAAAACTTCTGCTGCTCTAAAGCCACCCGGATTCACTAGGGCCACCCTAGGGCGTTCCCTGGGAGCTTTCTGTTATTCCCCATCCAGGTGAACAGCTCTGCCAGCTCCACCCTTACCATCCAAAGCTTCAACCCAGCCACCCCCTCCAGGCCACCTCTGCCACATCCCCACCGACCCTCCACTGGAGGACAAGGCCGCAAGGCTGGCCTCCCACTTCTGCCCTTGACCCTTGACCCCAGTCTGTTCTCCATGAACAACCACAAGAGTCCTGTGTACCTCCTCAAAACCCTGCAACACGACCCATCCCCCCCTCCAGCTGGTAACCTGGCCCCCACACCTGCTCTCCCATCCTGGCTCCCTCCACTGCCGCCACTGGTCTCCTGCCCTCTCTGACATGTTCTTTGTATTTTTATTTTTATTTTTTTTTTTGTATTTTCTAGGGCCACACCCGCAGCATACGGAGGTTCCCAGGTTAGGGGTCTGATCGGAGCTGTAGCTGCTGGCCTTCACCAGAGCCACAGCAATGCCAGATCCTTAACCCACTGAGCGAGGCCAGGGATCGAACCTGCAACCTCATGATTCCTAGTCAGATTTCTTTCTGCTGCACCACGACGGGAACTCCCTATCTGTGTTTTGTTTATTTATTTATTGGCTGCATCCACGGCCAGGTGGAAGTTCCTGGGCCAGGGATCCAACCTGTGCCATAGCAGTGATAACATCGGATCCTCAAACCACTAAGCTGCCAGGGAGCTCCTGCGTTCCACATGTAAGTGGTATCATACGGCTTTTTTTTTTTTTTTTTTTTTTTTTGTCTTTTTGGGCCGCCCCATGGTATATGGAGTTCCTGGTTCAGAGGTCATTTCTGAGCCACAGCTGCGACCTACACCGCAGTTGGGGGAACACGGATCCTTTAACCCACTGTACCAGGTGGGGATCGAACCCAGGTCCTGGCACTACAGCGATGCCTCAGATCCCGTTTTGTCACAGCAGCAGCAATTCCTCTTAGGGCATTTCTTTTTTCTTTTCTTTTTTTTTGTCTTTTTGCCATTTCTAGGGCCACTCCCGAGGCATATAGAGGTTCCCAGGCTAGGAGTCAAATAGGAGCTGTCGCCGCCGACCTACACCAGAGCCACAGCAACGCAGGATCCGAGCCGCGTCTGCGACCTACACCAGAGCTCACGGCAACGCCAGATCCTTAACCCACTGAGCAAGGGCAGGGACCGAACCCGCAACCTCATGGTTCCTAGACGGATTCGTCAACCACTGAACCACGATGGGAACTCCCTCTTAGGGCATTTCCGACCTGCTTCTTCAGCCGTGCCCCACCTCTGAGCCTTGGCATCTGCCAGTCCCTCAGTTGGAAATGCTTTTCCCTAGATCCTGCAACGACCAGCTGCCTCCCTTCCTGCAGGTCTTCACTGGAAACTCACCTTCTTGCCCGTCTAAGGTCTCCACTCCTCCATGCTCCCCGCCACCCTCCCTTCTCTCCTTCACGCTTTCTGCAGCAGACATCTGTGTGTTTTGGCTTTGTCGCCTCTGCCTCCCGTCAGCCCTACAAGGACAGCAATTTTGGTCTGTCCAGCTCACTGCCATCTCTCCAGTCCTAGCCACTCCCTCCGTGCTGGCTCCATGATGAAGAGGCGTGATGGAGGACCGCGGGACATCTGGGCTGGAGAGAGCCCATTCGAGAGTTTCCAGGTGACAGACAGGGTGAGGATGGCTTAGACAGCAGAGAAGGTGGCCCGAGAGAGGAGGGAGGAGGAAGCTGAAAAAGTCGGATCATGCATAACGCGTTCATCATGTGCCTGGGGCTGCACTGAGGGCTCCTCATCCTGGAAAGGAAGGGCTGTCTCTGACTGTATTTTACCCAAGAGGAAAGCGAGGCTCAGAGAGGTTATGTGGCTTGTCTAAGATCACACAGCTAGTGGAGTCAGGATTTGAAGACGGGATATGTAGCCCCACATCCCATATTTTCATCACATTTCCACCCTCTCTTGGGTGGTGGAGAAGGGACAGAGGAGTGGGGGAGGCTGGCCCTGGGGCAGCCCAGGGGGCTGTGCAGACAAGAGGGAATCAAGTATAGTTTGATGCTGGCTGTTTGGGCTCTCGTGTCCCCTCTACTCTTCCATCAGACAAAAAAGAGAAGAGGGACACTGAGATGACAGCTGGAAGACTGAGGAGGGCACTGCCTCCAGGGGGCTGGCCCTGGGCATTACGGCCCATATTCCCAATGGCAGCCTGGGCACCAGATGCCCTGCACTTTCACACCCTCTTCAATGGGCTTCATGTGTCTCTCAGGGCTGAGGCCGGGGTGACGAGCACCCTTCGGCCAGAACAGCTGTTTCTTTTTTTTTTTTCCCCGCCTTTTCTAGGGCTGCACCCGCTGGAGGTTCCCAGGCTAGGGGTCTAACCAGAGCTGTAGCCATCGGCCTACACCACAGCCACAGCAACGTGGGATCCGAGCCACGTCTGCGTCGGATACCACAGCTCATGGCAACGCCGGATCCTTAACCCTCTGAGCAAGGCCAGGGATCGAACCTGCAACCTCATGGTTTCTAGTCGGACTCGTTAACCACTGAGCCATGACAGAAACTCCAGAACAGCTGTTTCTTTTGATCCCCGTTTGTATGAAATATTTTCTTCCATTCTCTCACTTTCAATTTGTATGTGTCCCTAGAAGTGAAGTGGGTCTCTTGAAGACAGCATATATATGGGTCTTGTTTTTGTATCCATTCAGCCAGTCTATGTCTTTTGGCTGGGGCGTTTAGTCCATTCACTTTTAAGGTAATTATTGATATGTATGTTCTTATTGCCATTTTATTAATTACTTTGGATTTGTTTTTGCTGCTCTTTTTCCTTTCCTTCTTCTCTTGTTCTTTTCTGCCTATAGAAGTTCCTTTAGTATTTGTTGTAAGGCTGGTTTAGTGTTGCTGAATTCTCTCAGCTTTTGCTTATCTGTGAAGGTTTTGATTTCTCCCTCAAATCTGAATGAGAGCCTTGCTGGGTAGAGTAATCTTGGTTCGAGGTTTTTTCCTTTCACCACGTTGAGTATATCATGCCACTCCCTTCTGGCCTGCAGAGTTTCTGCTGAAAAATCTGCCGATAGCCTTATCTGGGTTCCCTTGTATGTTACTTGTTTCTTTTCCCTTGCTGCTTTCAAGATTTTCTCTTTGTCTTTAATTTTGGTCAGTTTGATTAGTATGTGTCTCGGGGTGTTCCTCCTTGGGTTTATTTTATATGGTACTCGCTGTGCCTCCTGGATTTGAGTGAGTGGTTCCTTTCCCATGTTAGGGAAATTTTCAGCTATTATCTCTTGGAATATTTTTTCTGTCTCCTTCTCTCTCTCTTCTCCTTCTGGCACCCCTATAATACAGATGTTGGTGCGTTTAACGTTGTCCCAGAGTTCCCTAAGATTCTCTTCATTTTTTTTCAATCTTTTTTCTCTTTTCTGTTCTGCATCCGTAATTTCCACTAGTCTGTCCTCCACCTCACTTATTCGTTCTTCTGCCTCCTGTATTCTGCTGTTGGCTGCTTCTAGATAATTTTTTATTTCAATTATTGTATTTTGCATCTCTTCTTGTTTTAAGTTTTATATCTTGTATCTCTTTGGTCAGTATTTCCTGTAAGTTATCCATTTTTGCCTCCAGTGTATTTCCAACATCTTGCATCATCTTCAGCATCAACAGTCTAAAGTCTTTTTCCTGGAGGCTGAGAATCTCCTCATGGCTTAGTTGTTTTTCTGGGGTTTTCCTTTCTCCCTCATCTGAGTTACATCCTCTGTCTTTTCATTTTTATAGGTTTTTGGTGTGGTGACCTTCTTACAGATAATAGAGTTGAGCCTCTCTTACTTCTGGTGTCTGCCCCCCTTGTGGCTGAGGTCCGTATGGGGGCTTGCTGTAGGCTTCCTGATGGGAGGGACTGATGCCTGCCCCCTGGTAGGAGGAGCCGATTCTAATCCCTCTGGTGGGTGGGGCTTTGTCTCCGGATGGGATTAGAGGCAGCTGGGTGCCTGAGGGGTCTTTAGGTAGCCATTTACTGAGGGGTGGGGCTGTGATCCCACCTGGGTTGCTGTTTGCCCCGGGGCTTCTCAGTGGCTGACTGATGGGTGGGGCCAGATTTTCCCAAAATGGCCCCCTCCAGAGAAAGGCACTGCTGCTGAATATCCAGAGAGCCTTGCTTTCAATGTCCTTCCCTCACAACAAGCCACATTCACCTCTGTTTTCCCAGGATGTCCTCCAAGAACTGTGGTCAGGTTGACCCAGGTTGCCTTGGAGATCTCGATCTGCTCTGGGACCCAGTGCACATGAAAGTCTGTGTGTGCCTTTTAAGAATGGGGTCTCCGTGTCCCCCAGTCCCGTGGAGCTCCTGTGCACAAGCCCCACTGGCCTTCAGTGCCAGATGCTCCGGGGCTCTTTCTCCCCATGCCAGATCTCCACACGTGAGAGTCTGATGTGTGGCTCAGAACTCTCACTCCTGTAGGTGAGTCTCTGTGAACCAGTTAGTTTCCAGTCTGTGGAGCTTCCCACCCAGAAGGTATGGGGTTGTTTATATCACGAAGTGGCCCCTCCTACCTCTTGATGTGGCCTCCTCTTTTTCTTCTGGAGTAGGGTATCTTTTTTAAGGTTTCCGGTCCATTTGGGTGGAGATTGCTCAGTCTTTAGTTGTGGATTTTGTTGTTTTTAGGAGAGAAGTTGAGCTCCAGTCCTTCTATTCCGCCATCTTAATCCCATCTCCTCTTTTTTTTTTCTTTTGGCTGCCCTGAAGAGTATGGAGTTTCTGGGCCGGGGATCAGATCTGAGCTGCAGTTGTGACCTACGGTGCTGCTGGGACAATGCCGCTCCTTAACCGGCTCTGCCAGGTCGGGGACTGACCCTCCATCCCAGCTTCCAGGGATGTCTCTGATGGATCTGCTGCACCACAGCGGGAACTCCACTGTTCCTGCTTCTATCTTTTTTGACCTACTGCTAAAGAAGGTGTGAAAACCCCTCCCTCCCCGGGGCCCTTGAGACAGAGGGCCTGCCCTTGAAGATGCTGGGATCTCCGCTGTGAGCACCTCCCCTGGACAACAAATTTGGGGAAGTGCTTGGCCCTTCCTCCCTGGAGACCCACAGCTGGCTGGGCAGCCAGCCTGGCACAGCCTCCCCCCCCCACCCGCCCAGCCCCTTCCAGGCCTCTCTCCATTTCCCCAGCAGCTTCATTTTTTCTGGTGAAGCCAGGCCAGGTACTGGGCAGTGCGGCTGTGGACCTACCAACTGCCCAGGCCCTGGCCTCAGAGTGGACGGGAGGGGGTGGGTTTGACATGGCAGAAGTCATGCTAGATTGTGGGGTTCTGTGGAGGGGGAGGGGCGGTCTTGGGGGCCCTTCCAGTCCAAGTCCCTGGTTTTGTGCCACAATCTCATTTTCAAACCAATCCAGTATACAGAGAGCAAATTTCACAGATTCAGTCCTTATGGCAGAGTCAACAAACATGCATCTACTGGGTCCCTGCCCTGTGAGACCCTGGGTATGAGCAGATTCACTTCCCAGCACTGCAGGAGCTGGGGGTGGGCTTTGGTTCTCACCGCCTCCTCCTCTTACTACTGCTGTTACTACTTACACTCAGGCTAATAATAATGATGGGAGCCCAGCTGGTGGCTGACCTCCTCTGCTCCCATTCCCCCCCCCCCCCCCCCCCCCCCGCCCCCAGGCTCAGGGACACCAGGCGCTGCAGGAGGGTCAGGCCCAGGATCTGAACCACATCTGTTCAGCAGGTCTGGCTGAGGATGACGTTGCAAGGATCCCCAGGGAGAATTGCTTGCTCAACTGGGAGGCCGGGGCTGGAGGCTGGGGTGGGCAGAACTGGCTCACACTGTGTCTGCCCCTCTACTTCTCACACCTCCACCCTCAAACCTCAGGGTCCCCACTGCTCCTTCTGGGGTTGGGGAGGGGGTCTCCCCTGCCCAAAGCCAGACTCTTGGCCCCCTTCCCTCGGAGCCAGGGTTACTCCCTCCTTGATGCTGCCCGTGGTGGCGGCACCCCTGCCATCTGGGAACAGACAGCAGGGCCCAGGGCCCAAAGTTCCCAGGATTCAACCCAAAGAGGGGAGAGCCCACCGAATGGAACACCCAGGGCCCACCGCATCTCCAAAGGCAGCGGATGGAGGACAGTTTTAAGAATAGCGGGGCGGGGCCGGCGGGCCTTAAGGGAGCAAGGTAAAGCCTAACCCCCTAGGATGGGGGGCACCAGAAGTCAGTCTTCCCTGTCAGGCCAGGGTGGCGGCCAGAGGCAGGAGTAGGAGGGGTGCGGGCAGGGCCTGGGCAGAGGAAGGAAAGGGGAGGGAGGCCCACGCGGCGGCCCGGGAGCCACAGGTGTGTCCGGAGTCAGCCCCAGACACAAAAGGCCGGGGACCGGCGGACCGCTCCGCCGCCTGGTGCCCTTGACGCCGGCGTGGGGGACGCATCTCACGCCCCCAGCCCCTCGCCTGCCCCCTGCCCGCCGCCGTGTGCGCCCAGGGCAGGGACTGGGCCGCCGCGTGCCCGATCCGCTTGGAGGCGCGCGGAGGAGGGAGCGCGCGCCCGCCCCGGCCTCCCGCCCGGCAGCCCGCGCCCGTACCTGGTCTTCCCCGTCGCGGCCTCGACCCCCGCCCCCGCCGGGCTCCGAGTCCCGGGAGGGCAGCCCGGGGCTCGGCCTGGAGGCCGCGCGGCGCCCGGAGACGCCGGGTCCCGTCCCCATGGCGGCCGGAGGAAGCGCCGGTCTGCGTCGCCCGCCCGCCGGACAAAGCGCGGAGCCCCGCTTCCTGCCATTGTGCGGCCGCGCCCGCCCGCCGAGCGCGCCGGGACCGGGGGTTGGGGGGGCGGGGGACCCGGGCCGGGAACACCCTCCAGCCCGCAGCCCCGCTCTGACCCCCAGGCCCCACCCCCGGCGCAAAGATCCCGGCTCCGCGGGTCCCTCTCCTCCCTCCCCCAGGGGAGCTCCCTGGATGCTAGGGGCGGGGGAGGGGAACCTGCGGGTGACAATCCCCTTCGTCTTGACCGCGGAACGCCGACCCCCGCCCAGCCCCATGGGCGCTCCACTCTACTCTGACCTCCACCCTACCCCCAACGCACAGAGGGTCCCTCCAGGCCAAAAGGGAATCAGCCCCTCCCTCCAGTCCTGGGGACCCCCGCCTCGGAGCCTCAGCCCAGGGGACCCCTTCTCCCTCCCTTAATGCTGGGGACAGAAGTGGGGGACCGGACCAGGGACACATCCCCCTCCAAGTCCTCAGACCCTGCTGTCCAGGCCCAAGGTATCTGTCACTGCTCAGACCACCAGCTTCCCCGGTCCAGCCACACAACCTGCGCTCAGAGGCCCCACTGAGGGTCGTCTTAGTGCCCGCCGACAACCCCGGGGGACCCGTGCTCCCACTGCCCAGGACAATGATGTTGACAGAGCAGAGCAGGGCTGTGAGCACGGGTGGAGGTGGCGGGCGGGGGGGAGGGCAGGTGCGCCGGCTGGAGAGGACAGTCTTTGGGGACGACCCCCGGAGCTGAGTGAGACGAGGCGTCGGAAAAGCCCGAAGCCCAACTCAGCTTTCCGGGAGGTCCCTGCTGCTCCTGGCTGGTCCCTCCGGGCTCAAGGCCAAGCGCGTGCCCTACCGCCAGGGGGCGCTCATCAGAGCCAGAGAGGGCGCCGACCAGGATTGGGGTGTGGCGCTGGGGTCCACACGGTAGGCTGTCAAATCGCTCCTTCCCGCGAGGTGGAGGCAGGCCCTATTACCCTAATTCATCGCGAGGGGATAAAGTGACTGCCACCCAGACTTCTGACTCTGGGGCTCCGGAATGGCCTTCCTGCGGCGGTTCTCAGTGTCCACCGGGGAGGGGGCCATGCCGTCATCATCCCCACCACCACCACCAAACCCTGGCGGGCAGCTTCCTCAGTTTGGTTCTGCAGGGAACAAGGGTGGCGGGAGCAAGTCTTTCTGAAGGTTCCGGGGGAACAGCAATTTACTCAGGCCAGGAGGTTTTAAGGGCCACCTGTGCTCCCAAATCCTGAGTCACTGTCCACACCATAGGCAAACCTTATGAAAACTAAAACCTGATCATGTCACTCCCCCACAAACCTTCCTGCGGCTTCGCTTCCCGTCTTGCTTAAAATAAAATCCCAAGAGGCCTGCCATGCTGGGCCCTACAACTCACCACACTCAGGGCCCGCCCCTCTGTGTTCTCGGAACACCCTGTGTCCTGGATCTTTCAATAGCTGACCCTGGGCCCCGACTTAATGCTACCTCCACAGGCAGCCTTTACCCTCCTAACAAAATAAACGGCCCTCACCCTGGAACCCTCAATCCCCTTAAACTGAATCATTTCCTCTGAAGCATCTATTACTACCTGAAGTTATTTTTTTTTTCTTTTTAGGGCCGCACCCATGGCATATGGAAGTTCCCAGGCTAAGAGTTGAACTGGAGCTGCAGCTGCTGGCCTACGCCACGGCCATGCCATGTGTGAGTCACATCTGCGACCTATACCACAGTTCATGGCAATGCCAGATCCTTAACCCACTGAGCAAGGCCAGGGATTGAACCCACATCCTTATGGATACCAGTGGGGTTCTTAACCTGCTGAGTCACGATGGGAACTCCCAACCTGAAATTATTTTATTTCTTTGTTCACTTTTTGTTTTGGCCGTGCCTCCAGCATGTGGAAGTTCCTGGGCCAGGGATCGAATCGGAACCACAGCAGTGATCCGAGACACCAGCAGTGACGACACCAGATCTTTAACCTGCTGTGCCACAAGGGACCATTCATTCGCTTCTCCATCATCACCCTTCCCTGTCAGAATATCCTCTCCAGAGGCTGGGGTCTCGGCTGTCTGGCCCGTGCTTCATCCTTGGCCCTTAGAGCAGCCCTGGCCACCACGGGTGCCCAGCATGGATGGGCTATGCGTGGAAAAAGGGAGGCAGAGGAGTTGTGCCAGACAAGGGCATTGGGCTAGGAAGGTCTCGGCCTGGATGTCCCTTCCTAAGGCCAGTGGTCAACAAAGCTTTCCCCACCGCCTGACAGCAGGTTCTCTCCTTCCTCCTAGCAACGGTTGCCTTGGCTGGCTGGCCCCAGGCAGGGCAGTTTCCACCTCAAAGCCTGGTGGGGTTGCCCCCTGCTTCTGGGCTGCCCCCCCAGGCCACCCACTGAGCATTCCCAAGTGCTAGGCCTGTGCCAAATCTTGTTTCCTCTTCTCAAAGACCGTAAGGAGGAGATACTGTTACTATCCCCATTCAACAAAAAAACTGAGGTTTGGGAAAGTACAGTGGCTTGTTCCCACAGCGCCAGCTGGTAAGCGGGGAAGCAGGTGCTCTTGCTTTGGACGCTCACCTGTGTGCCTCAGGCACAGGGGGGCGTGGGGGCACGAAGCTCAGCCAGTGCTGGTTTGGGCAGCAGGGCCTTGAGGTCCACCTCCTTGGCGACAGGGCAGAGTCCCAAGCCCACTGACCTGGGATCATCAGGTTGCATCAAGTGGAGACTAACGGGGTTGGGCCCAGGGAAGGTTATCAGAGGTCGCCCGAGTGACCAGGTCCTGGCCCTCCCTGAGCCAGGCTCCTGCTTGTGTCCTCCAGTCAGGGCTGGGGCTGCTCCTGGGAAGGCCAGCGCCCTGCTGCCCCAGGGCCAAGAGCACAGGATTAAGGACCCTGCGTAGCAGGGGAGGAAAGGAGCCCCAGGCCCCTACACCAGGGGAGGGAGGACCCCCCCCAACACCAGGGACCTGAAATAGCCCAAGTGCAGGTCCCAAAGGTCCCAGCCCCTGACTCCCTGGGGAGGGGCCCCCTCCCCAGCGCAGCCCCACCTCCAGGCTCATGAGTCAGGACTGGCTTGTTGAAACTGATATCCAGAAACCAGATGCTGGCGCTGATGAATAATGGAGTCTCCAAGGCAGGAGCACCCCCACCCCGCCACCCCCCCGCAACTCCCGCCTGGCACCACCTCCCCAGCCCTGGAAAAGCAGAGGCCTTTGTCATCCCCCCCCAACAATGGGTTGGGGCCCCAGCCTGGTCTGCAGTAGGAGAGGATGCTCCCCATCTAGGAGAGGTCACAGGTCTGGGCCAAGGCCTGGGGCCAGCTCCGTGCTCTGTCCACAGGAGACTGGCCTGGAACCAGGAGTTGGGGCTTCCTGCCCGGGGCTTCCAACCTGAGCTAAGCTCCCATGGGCGCCTACCAGCCCCGAGGCCCCATCTGGCACCTTGGAAACCCAGGGGTGGAGGCCGCATATGTGGGCAGGGTGGCCAGGGAGGAGCCAGCTCTGCCAGGCTGCTCTCCTGCTCCCAATGGCCCACCTGGCTCCTCCTTTCCCTGAGGCCTGGGCCTTACCCCTGGTCCTAGGTTCTGGGGTCCACCTGGAGGCAGAGCCTGCCCTAAGGCCCTGCCCTGTGCTTGGCAGACAGCAGGGATGTACAGAACCTCTCCGCAGGCCAGCCCCACTGCACCAGCTCCAGAAGCCAGCTAGGCCCCTTCCATCCCAGGGAGCCACCCAGCTGGGACGGGTGCTAGGCAGAGAAAGAGAGGCTGTGGTCTACGAACTTCACCTCCTGCCCAGTCCCTGTACAAACGTGCCAGGACCCCAGCATGGCAGCCTGTGCCTTCTGCTGGCACCTCTTCAGAGTCACATAAAAGGCTCCTTGGGAGGGTGTGGGGCAGGGCACACGCTTGGGCTGCAGAGGATCTGCTCCTGGGGCCCACCTACCCCCCTGCTCTTCCCTGCCTGTGCAAAGAGAGCACTGGCCAGTTCTCTAGAATTTTCTATCTGGTGCCGGCTGCTGGGTCCTAATGTGTGTCTGAACTCTGGCAAAGGGGCAGAGGAATAGTGAAATCCTCCTGGGGCCCCCAACTCTGGGGAAGGTTGTGGAGGAATCTGTAGGGCCCAGGGTCCCCTCGGCCACCCGTTCTCAGTCCTTCATCAAGGCGGGCCAGGGCCTCTCCTGGCTTCCTTGGTCCTCTCCCGGCTTCCTCGGTCCTCTTCCTCTCCCCTCCCTTCCCCGTCGCGGGTGCCAGGCCAGGCCCAGGTGAAGCTCTCGCGCCCCCTGCCGGCCTCGAGGGGACTTTCCGCCTGGACCGACTCGGACACCCAGATGCGGCAAAGTGGGGGAACCCTTCGCACCAAAGCCCCTTCGCCTCCCCTCGCCCCACCAGCAGCCCTCGCACCAGGGCCGGGGCCCTACAGGCCTCAAGACCTTTTCTCCCAGCCACTCCGCCCTAGCGCCGCTGTGGGGGCGGGCGCTTGAGCCCATTCTATCTTCAAGTAAGCGAGGTTTGAGCCAGTGGGGCCCATCGATACCCACCCGCAGTCCTAGGACTATGCGGGACACTCCAATCCCGGGTTCTGCCCATTAATTCGGGGGGAATCTTAGCGCCCGGACCCACCCCTGTCCGGACCCCAGCTCCCCCGTGAGACTCACCTAGGGACATGGGTCTCCTCTCCAGTGGCTGGGGCTTGGGCCTAGGCTGCCAAAGCTCCGCGGGGCCCGCAGAGCGAGGGGCACCGGAGGCGCGGGGCGGGCTCAGTCCGCTCTGCGCCGGCGGGGGGCGCCGGACGTAGGGGAATTACGGTAGGCCGGCGCGGGCGCTACCACCTGGGCGGGCCGGGACGTACCAACGCGCGCCCGGCTGGGGCGGGGGAGGGGCTGCGATCCCGGGAAGCGCCCGGCGCCCCACCCCGCGGCCCAAGTGCTGGCAGCAAGGCCGGCTGGCGCTTGGGGGTGACCTAGGATCCAGCCTGCGGGCGAGGGGCCTGCCCTTGCAGACCTGCGGAAAGTTCAAAGTCTGTAGTCTTTAACCTGGGCTTGAAGATGGGGGCTCACCCGCCTCCGAGGGGGGCCCGCGGGGGGATGCTGCCCCCGCCAACCCTGGTCCACCCCCACCCCCACCCCCGGGTCCAGGCAGAGGGACCCGCAGGCCCAACCCGCCCCAGGAGTCGCCCCAAGCCAGGCTCGCTTCCGCTGGATTCTGAACTGCGCCCTCCGAGGCGCCTGAGAAAGGGGCCCGCCTATCTCCGAGCCACCCTCTTTCTTCCTGGCCCACGCCTATCAAGGCTGAAAGAGGGGGCCATTCCGCCCTTGGTGGTTCCCAGCAGCTTTGAGTTTAAAATAACTCTGCACTTGGGACTGGGAGTGGAGGCAGTGTTTGGGGACACAGGGATCCCACTGAGGAGGCAGGCAGCTGGGCGCCAAGCACACGGCCCGCTTCCCGCTTCCCTAATTACGCAGCTCGCCAGATGGGCACTGCTGGGTTCAGGCCTAGCTGCACTTGCCCAGTTCTAGATCCCCTCCATCAGGTCCCTCACCAGGCGGGGGCTTCCAGGCTGCTGGAGACCCCTCCTCATGGGAGCTCCCCTCCTCAGAGCCCTGACCTCCCTGGGGCCAGGTTGCAGGTGGTGGGTCCCCTGTCCTCACCCTTAGGCACCCCAGGCCTTCACTTTCTCCCCTCTCAACTCCTCAGCCAGAGCCCCTAATACTGGCATGGCTTCTCTGGTCCTGCTCCATTCTCCAGCTACACGCTGGACTGCCTCTGTCTACAGCTGACCAGCATCTCAAAGGACCAGTTACTTCCAGAGAGCCTCAGAATCTGGCCATTCCCTAGGGCACCGCGGCCTCCTACCTCTTACCCTCAAAGCAATGCCCGGGAGACTAGGTGACTCCCTCCGGCATTATTCACTACATCCTGCCCATTCTTCCTCCTCAAGGATCTCAGGTCCACCCCTTCCTCTGCCCTGTGTCCCCTGCTCTTCATCTGACGGCCCCTCCCTAGACACGCACACCGCCTCTCCTGACTCATCCCTGCCAGCTCACAGTCCACTGTTAGGCTGAAATCATCAAATCCAAGCTCCACACTCCCTGCTTAAATACCTCTAGGGATGGGGCGCTCATTACCTACACCCCAGGGAATAGCTTGGAAACGCTTGCCTTTACTGCACCGAAGCTCACCTCCCTGCCAGGGCCCTTTGGGAGCCAAGCAGAAAAACTCACCTCCCTTTCCTCCTGACAGGTCCTTAGAAATGGGTGGCTCTGAGGACCTGGTTGAGTCCTAGCCTTGCCTGCTTCTCAGTGTCCTGTCTCTAACATGGAGAAGGGGTGGCCCCTGCTGCACGGGTGGGTGTGAAAACCAGGCTTCTGCGGTGAAGCACTAAAGCAGGGCCACGCACACATGGGTAGGTGCTAAATAAATGATGGCCGCTAGAGTGATTAGCTTTGAGGACAGGGCCCTGAGGGTCCCATCTCCAGAATAAACAACCCAAGTTTTCTGTCTCCTCAAATGTGGTCACACAGGCCAGTGTCAGCCCTCCTCCATGTCCCCTTGTGACCTGAGGTGCGCTGTACAGACCGTCACCAGAGTGCCCAGCTCAAGGCGGCCCAGGGTCTGTCCTGTGGTTAACTGGCAGGAGGACAGGGACACCCATCGTGTCACCGTGACACCATCATGACAGGACACCTGCCCTGGGAACAGGATAGATGTGCAATAAGCATTTGTCTGGCTGGGTGGTGGCAGCTGGGGTCTGGGATGGAATCCAGAGAGGTCTCAGATCTTGGTTCGGCAAGCGGGGGGGGGGGGGGCCTCCAAGCCTAGGGGTCTGTCTCTCCCCCCTCCACGGTCGATGAGCACATGATCACAGCGTGCCATGCTCTGTCCTAAGTACTTCATATTGGAACTCTCTTTTCATTCCCGTCTTAACTCTAGACGCCCCAGTTTCCACACGAGGAAACTGAGACACAGAGAGGTACAGGGACTTGCCCAAGGTCACACAGCTGGAAAGGGGTGGACTTTGATCCTGGAGTTCACAGGTGTGGGCTACTCTATACACCTGCATCCTGGGGAAGGGGAGGGACCTCACTTCGCTCCTGTGGTCCCCCAGGCAGGGAGTCCAGACACCTCACCTGGACATCAGGGAGTCCCTGTTCAGCTTTGCCTCCTCTCCCCATCCCCTGAGCCCCGCTTCCTCCTTACAGGCCAGCATCCCTCCCTGCTCACTCAGCTTTCTTCCATCTCATTACCTCATTTCTCTGGACACCAATGGCCTCCTCCAGGGAGCCCATCCTGGTTATCCCCCTCCTCGGAGGGAACTCCAGGGACAGGAGGTAGGGGTGGGGTGGCTGATTCATCTCAGAAGCCCCAACATCCAAGAGAGGCTCAAAGAGAACCTCAGGGGTGGGCCCAGAAGCGGAAGGGTCCATCCCTGTTGGAAGAGGGCCCTTCCCCATCGTGACAAACCGAGTCCCCACCTCCCTCCTCCTCCCGGTGGGGCTGGGATGCAGCTCCAGGAGGGCAGGATCTTTGTTCCCTGGAGATTCCCAGGGCCTGGCACAGCAAGTGCTTAAAGCTGACTTGGTGCGTGAATGATGTCATCTCCTTCCAAAAGCTGGTCGTATCCTGGAGTTCCCGCTGTGGCACAATGGGATCAGTGGTGTCTTGGGAGCACGGGGACGCAGGTTTGATCCCCAGCCCGGCACAGTGGGTTAAGGATCTAGCGTTGCCGCAGCTGTGGCTTAGGGTGCAACTGCGGTTCAGATCTGATCCCTGGCCTGGGAACTCAAAAAAAAAAAAAGCTAGTCATATCCTGCTAGCTTCCTAGTATGGCTGGGAGGAGAGGAGGAAAGACAGCCTCCAACCCACTCCAGGCCAAGCTTTGCCACTCATGCTGGCAAAAGTTCTTTCATCTCTCTGAGCCTCAGTTTCCCTACATTTCGCATGGGAAGAAGAATAGTGCTTTTCTTTCTTTGTTTTTTCTTCGCTGCACCCTGTGGCATTTGAAGTTCCTGGGCCAGGGATCGAACCCGAGCCACATCCGTGGCCCACAGCAGAGACAATGCCAGATTCTTAACTGCTGGGGCACCAGGGAACGCTAGTAATGCTTTTCTTCTGAGGTTCTCTTGAGGATTCAGTGAGCCAAGCATGAGGGCCTAACAACCTGCTTGGCACATAAACATGTTCATTCAGTGCTGGTTATTATTATTACAAACAATAGGATGTTCTTTGCTCCTTTTCTCACCAAACCCAAGCGTCATTCACCTCTGGTCACCCTCTGCCCCAGCCTGCTCATACCCTCGGCCAGACCTGCCTGTCGCCCCTTCGTCCCTGCCTCTGCCCTTCCGCCTGTGGCAGTTCCCCCTCCCTGGACTGCTTATGCCTTCTGCTCTGCTGTCTACATTTTTGCATCCTCCAGAGGGCACCTCCTCCAGGATGTCCTCCCTGACTGGTCCTTCTGCCTCTGATTGCCCAGGCATCCTTGTCCCTGAAGTCTGGTCTGTGTCACCAATCCCAAAGTGGGTCCTACCAGTGAAGGGGCTCAGGCTCTCCCCTCTGCAGGCTGGGTGACCCTCTGGCTGCTGACGTCAACATCAGCCGTGCTGCGTTTCAGGCAGCCCAGGGTCAGGCTGGGGCTGGGACCTGGAGGCTGCTGAGGGCCCACATGAGCTCTGGCACCAGCTCTCATCTCACAGGCCTCACTCCTGCCCCTTCCTGCAGCAGCTCGAGGGCCTGGCCCAGGAGCAGTGGCCCACAGAAGAGGCTGGGACAGTGGGGCCTGGCTCCCTTTGCCACACCTCTGGGTCAGGCAGAGGTCCCAAGGCTTTGCAGACCCCTGGCAGGATGTACGCTGGGGGTACCTGAGAGTAGTTTGTTGCCAGGAATCCCATCTGGGTGAGAGCAACCAGCCAACACCACAGCCCCAATGCCAGGCACCATCCGTGCCAGCAGACTGCAACTGACATCACCGCCGCCCCCTTGCCCGGTGACCACGGCAACGGAACGCCTCCCCCTCCAATGCCCGCCCCCAGAACAGGCCTCCCGTTCCTTCTAGCCATGGTCTTCCTGGGCAGAATGTAAGCGCAAGTGTCTGGGTGGAGGGGTACCGGGATGGCATTTTTAATCTGCAGCTGGCAGAACTGAGCTACACATGGTTGGAAACAGGGCTCAGAGAGCTCACAGATCTAGGTTCTGGTTCAAATCTCAGCTCTCCCACATCCTAGTGATGTGTTCTTAGGGGAGCCACCACCTCTCGGAGCCTCAGTCTCCTCAGCTATAAATGAGAATAATGATAGGACAGATGTCAGAAGCCGGAGCGGGGAGACAGAGTCCTTAGCGCCTGGGCCTGACACACTGAAGCTTGGCAGTTAGGACGATTATTACTCAAAGGCGTGCTGGGAGGGGCCGAACCTGGGTTCAAACCCTGGCTCGGGCTCTCATGAGCTATGGAGCCTCAGCCAAGTCACAGGACCTCTCTGAACCTTGGTATCTTCATCTGGGAAACAGGGCGACAATGCCTTCCTGGCAGAGCTGCCACAAGCAGCACGTGAGACACAGAACCCAGCACGTAGCAGGCAGAAGTGGCCCCGCTGTCATTTTTATCCTTAGTCCTCTTGCCTGCCCCTAGCTCCCAAGCCCTGGCACTCCAAGGCTAGTTTGTCCCTTCTTCCAGCTTGTCATCCCCAGGCCCACAGTCATTGTCCCAAAGTGTCCCTGACCTATGCCCAGGCCTGAGGTATGGCCTGGTGCCCAGGAAGGATGCCCGTTGGGCACTGGAATAGAACCTTGCTGGGGAGAGGGGAGAGAGGGGGTGTTCCTCTTGCTGATTTTCAGCTTCCTCATCTGTGACATGGAGCTGCAGCTCCTGTCACCTCAGGGCTGTAGGGACCACAGTGCAGGAAAGGGCTTTGGGCACCCCTGTTCCTGCTAACCTTGGGGAAGCTCCCCCACATCATGCTCCGCCATTTCTGAGCCAGGGTCAGCTCCTCTGTCTCTTAGACCTGCTACCCTGTGGCACTGCCCAGCTCTGAACCCAAATGACACTGTGGCCAAGCCAGCGGCATCCTTGCCAGCCCCGTGATTATCAGGCCTGGATAGAGGATGGTTAGAGCCCTGTCCCCTCTACCCCCAGGCCCTCCAGCCTCCCTACCTTGGCCGCCCGCCCCTTGTCCATGCAGTCGGGGTTCTGACAGTGCAGCCCCTTCTCTTCGGCCAGGCTCCGGTCTTCTGCAAAGGAGAGGGACAGACAGTTACCATTTGGGTGGGGCCCAGGGAGGGCGCGGCCAAGGTGGGGGCACCCAGGCCCCCCGGGGGGACCCCAGTAGCCTCCCCATCAGAGGATGGGTGGGGCTGTCTCCTCAATGCACCCTTCAAAGGAGGTCAGTGTCCCTTTCTCTTTTAAATGCCAACTTATCTGCAAGGGAATCTGTTTTCAGAGCCCTTTTCTTGTTGCAGCTCCCCAGGGAAATTATCCAGATTCCACGGGGAGAAAATGTCTTTAGAAATAAGCTGCCCCCTCTCTGTCCCATTAGTGTGTGTGTGTATGTGGTGGGGGCCCTCATTGACCTTGGGGCCCCAGGTTTCCTGGGGGATCCCTGCAGGACTGCTAGGGGAAGGGAGACTCCAGGGGTCCAAGATCTCTACCGACCCCTGCCCTCCACCTCGCTGCCTCTATGGAGGTTCACACACCCAACCCCGCAAAAGCCCCGAGTGGTCCCCCTTATCTGCTGCCCATCCCAGAATTTGGCCGCTTCCAAGCCACCTCTCTTCCTGGGGCGCAGCAGAAGAGGGGGCAGGGAAGGGGGCCTAAGAGGCTGCCCGCCCGGCCAGCTTGCAGAGCCAGGGGAAGGGGTGCTGCAGCGTGCCCCGACACGGGGGCAAGGTGTGGACCCCCGCAGCCCTGAGACCGGCGTCTACCTCCCACCTTGAGCAGGCCTTCCCTGGAGGAGGGAGCGGGCTAAGCCCCCGCCTGCCGAGAAGGGGCAGGCCCTGCCCCCCACACGGGTCTCCCCCGTACCCCAGAACTCCCCAGCGGGCCCGCGATGCCCCTCGCCCGCGCCCCTCCCCAAGCCGGCGCGGAGGCGGCCAGGCCCGCCGGTCTGCATGGCGGGGCCGGGCCGGGGGCCCGCACTCACCCATGGAGGAGGCGCCGGGCTGCCGGGGCCACGAGCGTAGCGGGGGGCGCCGCGGGCCGGCCCGGGGCGAGCGCGACGGCGGCTGGGGGCGGGCGCCGGCCGGGTGCCGGGGGAAAGGCCGGAGCGCCGCGGCCGCGGGACCCTCGGCGGCGAGAGGCGGGGCGGGGGCAGGTGGGCGGGGGGAGGAGCCGATGGGAGGCTCCGCCCACGAGGGCGGGACTCCACTCCCCTCGCCCCGCCCTCCGCGCCCCCAGCCCGGATCCCGGCTGGGCAGAGCCTGCACGCGGACACGTGGGGCATCTGCCAGGAAGACGCGACCCACTCTCCTCCCCCATCTGGGGCCTCCTCCTCCTCTCTGAAAAGTCGTGGGTGCGACCAAAGACCATCCCTCGCCCCCCAGCTCCCTCAGCCTCCCTGCCACCTCTGATGAGAGCACCGCTGTTTTTGATGTGGTGGGGAGACATCTTCTCAAATCTCCTGGGAAGTGAGATTGAAGACATTTTAGACAACTTCGCTATTTCTCCTTATCAGAAAGATACCCATCTAAGCGGAAATGGTGCATTCTTGAAATTAAGAAGGAAGATCAGGACAGCTCCCTGCGCCCTTGGACTCCCACCCCCAGCAGAGGCCCCCCCCCCCCCCCCGCCCTCCCATACAGAGATGCTGTCACGGATGGAGGTAAGGGCTCCATAAATGGAGTGGGCTTGGTGGCTCCTGTGGTTTTATTACTCTTCATCTCCCGTGTTGGTTAGCATTTTTTTTTAATTTTGTGGAAGTGTAAAATAAATACGTACAGAAAGTGCAGCTTTCTCGAGTACACAGCTCCGTGCATTTTCATTAAACATTATTTTTGCAGAATAACCTGCACCCAGATTAAGAAGGAGAGCATCGGAGTTCCCGTCGTGGTGCAGTGGTTAACGAATCCGACTAGGAACCATGAGGTCGCGGGTTCGGTCCCTGCCCTTGCTCAGTGGGTTAACGATCTGGCGTTGCCGTGAGCTGTGGTGTAGGTTGCAGATGCGGCTCGGATCCCACGTTGCTGTGGCTCTGGTGTAGGCCGGTGGCTACAGCTCCGATTTGACCCTTAGCCTGGGAACCTCCATATGCCGCTGCAGTGGCCCAAGAAATAGCAAAAAGACAAAAAAAAAAAAAAAAAAGTAAAAAAAATATATATTAAAAAAAAAAAAAAAAAAGAAGGAGAGCATCACCAGCTACTCTGCGGAAGTCTCCGCTGGGGAGCATCCACTGAGCGGATGTTGTCCTGGCTTCTGTTCCGGTTAGTTTTGCCTGGTCTTGTGCTTTATGTAAATGGCGTCACAAGCTGCTCGGACAGCCTTTTAATGGTTACAACACACTTTGCACTACAGAAAAGGAGCCTCGGGGAGGTGGCCAAGACGCCCCCAGAGTGGTCCTGAGCCTGTCTAGACCCCTTTGCACCTGCAGCAGGTTGGTGCTGGGAGGGTCTGGGTAGATCAGACCCAGGTATGGACGGTCCAGTTTCCCATGGGGCCCCGTCTCTCTCCCAAAGGCTCCCCCGGCCCCTTCTCTAGCCAGAGTAGACTGCCTGACTTTCTACATGTACCCCTTTCAAGGGCTGGCCCTGGGGACTCACAAGTGACCAGAATCCAGTCCCTGCCCTCAAGGACTCTCTGTGGAGGAAGCTGTGACAGATCTCTGGATTCGCTCAACAAGCACACAGCCAGGGTCCTCTGAGGGCCGTTCATGTACCTAGCCCTGAGTTGAGCCCTGGAGACCCAAGGTGACCTTGACAAGCCTTGAGGACTTCACGAGGGGCCTGGCAGAAGGCAAGGCCCTTTGGAAAGCTGCACATGTGAGGTGTCTTGGCCGGGAGGCTGGGTGTGGGAGCAGCTGCATGCGGCCCTCATACAACATCCTGAAACCTCCAGGCCGAGAGGGAAGCCATGACACAGTGACCCCCAGAAGACCCTTTGGGCAACGTGGACCTGGGCTTCTGAGAAGCGCCCCATGTCTGTCTGCCCCCCACTAATTCTCAGGACGGCCCCGACTCACCCAGTTCCTAAAATCCCACAGTTCTTTATTTTTTTGGCCACACCTGGGGTATGCGGAAGTTCCCATGCCAGGGATCAAACCCACACCACAGCCGTGGCTGGAGCCACAGCAGTGACAACACCAGATCCTTAACCACTAGGCCACTGAGGAGCTCTGAGAATCACACAGTTCCGATTCCCCTCTCGGAATCTCCGCTTCCTCAGCCGCATGAAGGGCCAGTGACACCTGTCCTGCATCTAGCCCGGAGGCAGGGGCAGCTGAGATGGGAGATGGCCCTATGAGGACCCTGACCAGGTCCCCGGGGTCAGCAGTCCCTCTGGCCCTGTCCCGGCCCTGCCTGCCAGGATGCAGCTGCCTCGAGGGTGGGGTGGGAAGCAGGGGTCTTCTCTACCGCCCAGCAGTATCCGCTCTGCCGTCATGGTCTCCAGGGACCTGGAGATCTCAGCCGGCTTTGGGGAGTTTCCCATGCACCCTACCTGAGACTGGGGAACACAGCCAGATGAGGTCTGCTGGTAACGCTCAGTCCCTGTGTTCCCACAACTAGGGCCTGGCATTGGGTTCTAACAAGATTTCTGGGAGTTCTCGCTGTGGCCCAGTGGGATTGGCAGCCTCTCTGCTGCGCAGGGACACAGATTCGATCCCTGGCCCGGCACAGTGGGTTAAGGATCCAGCGTTGCTGCAGCTGTGGTGTAGGTTGCAACTGCAGCTCAGTTCGGATCCCTGGCCCAGGAACTGCATATGCCATGGGGTGGCCGAAAAGGAAAGAAAAAAAAAAAAGACTTGTAGACTCTGGTCCTAAATTCTGTAGGCCCTGGGCTACTTCCTCCACCTCAGGGTCCTGGAGCTGCCTTGCCAGCTCTCTGGGTCCTGCCATGACTGCTCCAGGCCACTGCCACCGCAGGGCCAGACTCCCCTCGGCTGCTGTGGGGCAGTTTTGGGTTCTGGAGCTCTTGGCACCGGTTCTTCCAAGCCCTGGAGTTCTACCTGGCTGACATCTCTGGCCTATAATGCCCGCCCCGCCTGGTTTCAACTCCATCAAGGTGCTCAATCCGCTTTGCAGACACCCGTTCCCTTCGTGGTCCTAACCCCTCTGGAATCTAGTTTTCCTGCTCTCCGCACTAAAGCTACAACCTCCCAGGGACTGTGGGCCTGCTTGTCTCCCCAGAGACTCCAAACACAGGAAAATCACTGAGGATTCTGATGGCTCTCAGGGCCAGGAGAGGGGCCTCTGGGGGCTGGGGAGGAACTAGGCACTGACTGGAACAGTCTGTCCCCATCCCAGGCCTGCCATGGGCTCCCCTCTAGCAAGTTGCTCCACTTCCAGCCCTGCAGAAAGCGTGGGCCCAGTAAGGACATGGTATCATACCACAGACATAGTCTATTGGGTCAGAGGGGGCCACCTGGCCCAGCAGAGTTAGATTTGCTGTCTTGAGAGTTTTTTTGTTGTTGTTTTTAGGGCCGTATCTGCGGCATATTGAAGTTCCCAGGCTAGGGGTTGCATCGAGTTGCAGCTGCCGGCCTACACCACAGCCACAGCAATGCCAGATCCGAGCCACATCTGTGACCTACACTGCAGCTCAAGGCAATACTGGGTCCTTTAACCTACTGAGCAAGGCCAGGGATCAAACCTACATCCTCATGGAGACTAGTCAGGTTCTTAACCCACCAAGCCACAATGGGAACTCCAGCTCTCTCTCTCTTTTTTTTTTTTTTTTTTTTAGGGTTGCACACATGGCATATGGAGGTTCCCAGGCTAGGTGTCGAATCAGAGCTACAGCTGCCGGCCTACCCCACAGGCACAGCAATGCAGGATCTGAGCCCATCTGCGTGTCCTACACCACAGCTGGAGGCAATGCCAGATCCCTTAACGCGCTGAGCGAGGCCAGAGATCGAACCCACATCCTCGTGGATACTAGTCAGCTTCTTAACCTGCTGAGCCGCAGTGGGAACTCCAGCTCTCTAGAGAATTTGAATGGAGATGGGCAATGCCCATTGGGCCCCAGAGTCCCGAGCTTTTTGGGTAGCAGCTGGTCAGGGAGACGGCCCTGGAGCAGTGAGGCAGAGGAGGAAGTGGCTCTGTGAACTTGGGGCAGCTCCTGGGGATCCCGCCCTTGCTCCCCGCAGGGTCCCCATCCTGTAGAGCCCCTCTGACTTGGGTCAGATGCAGCAGGGGTCTGCCGGCTGGCCCTCAGCCAGCCCCAGGTAGACCCAGAACGCTGAATTTACCCCCACCCCAGGGTGCCCAAGGCTGTCTCTCTGGGTCTGAAACAGACTGGCTGCCCTTCCGGCCTCCTCAGGCCCCTGCGGCTCCCACCATCCTGGGGAAAGCCAGGGCCCCTCGGCCAGCAGACAAGCCCACGCGCCAGCCCCCCCCCCCCCCCGCCTTGGTCTTAGTCACAGGATGCCGGTTCTGTGTCTCCTCCAACACGATCCCTACCACAACTGGCCGACGGGGCGCCTGGGCAGAAGCCGGCCGGCAGACATGTTTTGTTTGGCTGAGCACAGTGCTTCAAAAGAATTTGAATTGGTTGCCAACTTTGAAAAGTCAGATTTCACATAAAAATCCAGATTTCTGGCTTCTACGGACAAACCCGAGGAGCCTGGCGGCTCTAGACCCATATTCCTAATGGCTCCAGCCCCCAAGTTGTGTCTGCCTGAGACCAGCACACTCTCTTCCAGCCTCCGCAGTCCCCACCACTCCCTATCGCCTCACCCCAGCCCCCACACTCACCGCCTCCCCTGGGAGCGAAACGAGCTTCTGACCCCAGCCCAGCCCTTCTTGGTTCTGTTCCTCTGTCCCCTGCCACATTCTTCCCATTGCTGTCTACGGTCTACTGATATCCTGCTTACTGTCTAAGGCCCACGTCAAGTGCAGGGACCTTCCAGAAGGCCTCTCTATCTCATCCTATCCAAATTCCAGGTCAGTCTCTCCTTCCTTGATCCCACTGGCCTGAGATGGGCCTTAGAATTCACCTGTTACTTTGGGCCTCTCTTCCCCACCAGATCGCTCTGGAAACAACTGTCAATAACTGTAGCTCTGACGGAGGACCTGCCGGCCCCTCTCGGCTTTCCACAGCTGGTCTCATTTCACCGTCAAACCCTCTGCTGCCTGATCTGACCCCAAAGGCCAGAGGCTGACCACTCTAGCGACTGAGCATGTGCGATGGGGCTAGTTCAAACGGACATGCGCTGTGCATGTGAAATACACAGCAGATTTGGAAGATTTCATGCAAAAAAAAAAAAAAAAGAAAAAAAGAGAGAGAGAAGAGAATGCAAAATCTCATTGATGGAGTTGTCTATGGCACAGCGGGTTAAGGATCCAGGGTTGTCACTGCAGTTCCAACTCTGGCCCAAGTTTTCACATGCTCTGGGCCTGGCCAAAAAAAAAAATCTCATTTATGATTTTTTATACAGATTATATATTGAAATGGTAAGGTTTTTGTTTTTTTTGTTTTTTTTTTTTTTTTTAGGGCTGCACCCATGTCATATGGAAGTTCCCAGGCTAGGGGTTGAATCGGAGCTGCAGCTGCCGGCCTACACCACAGCCACAGCAACGCGGGATCTGAGCTGCATCTGCAACCTATACCGCAGCTCACAGTAACACCCAGTGATCGAAGCCACATCCTCACAGATACTATGTTTGGTTCTTAACCCATTACACGTGACAGAAACTCTGAAATGGTAATGTTTTGGGAGTATATTGAGTTAAATAATATATATATATATATATATGTATGTATTTTCTTTTTATGGCTACACCTGTGGCATATGGACGTTCCCAGACTAGGAGCTGAATTGGAGCTGCAGCTGTAGGCCTACACCACAGCCACAGCAATGCTGGATCTGAGTCCCATCTGCAACCTGCACTGCAGCTTGTGGCAATGCTGGATCTGTAACCCACTGAGTGAGGCCAGGGATCGAACCCACATCCTCACAGATGCTATGTTTGGCTCTTAACCCACTGAGCCACAATGGGAACTCTAAAATTTTAATAATAATTTCACTGGCTTGTTTGTAGTTTTCACTTGTTTTTTTTAATGTGGCTAGTGAAAAGTTTTAACTGATGAAAGTTCTGTGGGGGAGTTCCCGTCGTGGCACAGTGGTTAACGAATCCGACTAGGAACCATGAGGTTGCAGGTTCGATCCCTGGCTTTGCTCAGTGGGTTAACGATCCAGCGTTGCTGTGAGCTGTGGTGTAGGTCGCAGACGCGGCTCGGATCCCACGTTGCTGTGGCTCTGGCGTAGGTCAGCGGCTACAACTCCAATTAGACCCCTAGCCTGGGAACCTCCATATGTTGCGGGTGCGACCCTAGAAAAGGCGAAAAAAAAAAAAAAAAAAGAAAGTTCTGTGGCATAGCATATTGTTCTGCACAGTTAAGAGGGGGCAGTATGATGATAATGCCTATTTGATAAATGAGGAAATTGAGGCTTGAGGTGGGGCCGCTTGCCCAGGGAGCCATGAGGCTGGGACATGAGCCGAGATCCATGAGACTCCAGGTCTGCACTTCTGACCATTAGACAACACCGCCCCCACAATGCCCCAGGGGTACCTGGCAGTCGGGTGCTTGACACACATGAATGGATCCTCCCCATTGTCACCTACGTGCCCCCTTTCCCAGCTGGCTCCAGGCTGAGACAGTGTAGGAGAAACAATCCATGATATTCCCTGGGGGAGCCCCTCACCTATGAGCCCCCTCCCATGAATCCTTCTGCCTCAAGAAGGCAGGGCTTCCCTGCCCACCACCTCCCAGCCTAGGCCTGGCCACGCAAAGGCTGCCCCTCCCAGGAAGCAGCTGTGGCCTCAGACGCCCTGCCCTCCAAGGAGCTTGTCTGTGGTTGGCCACCTGCCGTGGGCTGTGCTAGACTTGAACCCGTGTCACCAGGGCAGCCTGCAGAAGGGCAGAATTTGACCCAAACCAGCCCCAGAGCCGAGGAGCATGTTCCAGGCAAACGGCTGCTGACCCCAGGAAGCATCTGCCACTCCCTCCCCCAGACCATCATGGGTGGCCTGGAAAGAAATGTGATCCCCTCCCAAAGCCCCATGAGGTGTTTTGGGGTCAGACAGTCAAGAGGGGACCCAGCTGGACGAGGGAGCATGGACCATGGCCTCTGATGCTGCCCCTGCCTACAGCCCAGAACCACGGGATGGCATTGTCCCCGGGGGCCTAGAGACCCCAACTGCTGCCCTGCCCACCCCCGTGCCTTGGGCTCGGTAAGAAGAAGTGAGAGGGCACATTCAGGGTTCCTTTCTGGGGCCAGAGAAACTGTCTGGAAAGTTTCTGCACTCGGGCCCGGAGCCGGCCAGCTACTTCCTCTGGCCGAGGCTGCTGTGGGCACCTGCTCCTTGGCCACCACGGGCTTCCTCCTGAGGCTCCTGAGAGGAACTGAGAGTGGCCAAGGGAGGAATGGGAGCGGGACGGAGAGGCTGGTGTGAGATTCTGGCTCAGGGCAGTCATGCTCCGTGCATGAGCCCCACCCCATCTCGGGGCCGGGCTGCCCCAGGGCCCACCACCCACCCTTGATGGGCCCTGGCCAAGGGCTGGCTGGCTGCAGAGGACAGAGCCCACACAGACAGCTGTGTGCCCGGCTCTCCCACTCACCCCCGGGGCCTGCTCACGCGCTGCGACCCACCCACTCCGTGCCGGGGCCTCTTTCCCAGCCGGGGTCTGGCACGGGGACCTGAGGGTGGGCAAGGACTGGTCTTGGGGCTCCGAGGCTGAGAGCCTGTGTGTCTGGGTGCCATCGCTTTTGACCCCACTGAGCCTTGCCTTCCAGAAGGAAGGGGGTACCAAGGAATCGTCTCTGTCTCCAAAGTGTGGGCATGAAGATGCCAGCAGCCAAGGCAGCTAAATGTTAGCTGTGGGGCCACAGAGCTGGAAGCAGTGGATCACTGGGCCCTGGCTTGTGGGGCCCAGAGCTGGCAGGGACTGCCCTGCCTGGGGAGACAGCTGGGGAGAAGAGGGGTGGGGTGGGGTGGGGGTGGGGCAGGCTTCACAGAAGTTGCTCCAAAGCCCTGGGGAGGGGTGACACGTGCCTCGAAGTGACTAAAATGTAGAGGACAGATAACAGCAGGGGGACTCGGCCCTGGCTCAGCCTCCCTAGCTTATGTCTGGGACTGGCCGAGTGACCTCAGGCTGGACCTCAGCTGCCTTCCCACATTGATAGACAGGAACCTGCCAGATGAAGCAAACAGGACTCAGCCCGCTCCCCAGGCCCCTTCCCCCAACCCATTCTCTGGTTCCAGAAGGGCGCCAGGCTGAAAGAGAAGGGGCGCTTTCCACCAGGCTGGCCAGTGCCTCCCCCGTGCCATCCTCTTGCCTCCCCCTGCTCCACGCCCTGCCCAGCATCATGGGCTCCCCACCCATCAGCCTCCTGCACAGGTGCCAGTGCTCCTGGGGCCCAGCTGGGCACCCTGCCCACCCCGCCCTGCCAAGCAGCCACCTGCCCCTTGTCCACTTTGGCCAAAGGGACAGGCAGATGAAGGTAGTTGCTCACACGCGGGACATCTGTGCTTTATGCCCGCCAGGCATCCATTCTCCCTCTGAGAGCAGCATTGCCTGCCCTCCTGCGTGGAACAAATGCCCCTGCCGTCTCTTTCCAAGGTGGGCACCAGGCCTGCCCATCACTTTCCATGCCAACCCCTGTGCCTGGCTCCTGCTCCTCTGGGCCTGTGGCCTTGGGGTTGGGGCAGAGTGGCCGAGCCTAGGGCCTGAGATGAGGCCAACAGAGGAGAGACTGAGACTCCAGTCACCACACCCTGTGGGCTCCTGCAGGCTGGACCTGGGCTTCCACCACAGGCACCGAAGCGTCCTGACAGAATCCGAGTCGCCAGCCTGTGGCCAAACCCTTTTCTGGGCCACTCACTAGCTGAGCTATGATAAAATGTGTCAATAATGGAGTTCCCTAGTGACCTAGTGGTTCAGGATCTTGCATTGTCACTGCTATGGTGTGGGTTCGATCCCTGGCCTGGGAATGTCTGCATGCTGTGGGTATGGCCAAAAAAATAACAAAATTAAAATATGCAGCAGAAACAAAAAAAAGCCTGTGGCATTTGGGGTTTGAAGTGCTCCATGCGACAGCCCAGTGAGGCCTCCAGGCAGCCCCTGGCACCCCCGGAATCATCACCCCATTTACTCCGCTTTCCCGACATCTCACATCCGGGAAGTGGCCGGGTCCGCATGTCCAAACCCAGGCCTCGGGGCTCAGCATCACCCACTACCTGTCCTGCCTCTCAAGCTGCTTAATCTCTCTCTCTGCTTCTGCTTCCTCACCTGCAATGAGGATAATGGGAGAAACACGTGTCCTGGGGCCTGAACATGAACATTCCAGAAAGACCTATCCCACCACATGGCCCTGATCTTGGAGGCAGAGGACAGAGGCTGGGCCCAGGAAGGACAGGAGACAGCACCACTGCCGTGTTCCAAGCCTCGCTGCGGGGCCCCCGCTGCCCAGCCCAGCCCCCCTCGGGAAGGAGAGGCTCCTTGGCCTGCCCTCTCTGCCCCTGAGGCCCCAGGGTCCTTGTGCTCAGGCCCCTCTCCCCCACAGTAGCGGCTCTCAGGAGGGGCCCCGGGTCCCACGCAACTGTTGGGTCAGGGAGGGCAGGGGCGCGTGCACAGTGAATGGGCCACAGGCTCTGGCCCCAGGAAGGCAGCCAGGTAGACCAGATGTCCAAGCCTCTGAGGGCCCTCTTGGGGGAAGCGGGCCTGCACCTACCCCTGAGGTCCTCAATGATGTCCAGGGTGGAACTCCAAGAGAAGCGCTCCACGGCCCCCAGCTCCAGCTCGGCCAGGCCACTGGGCAGGGCCTCCAGCTCGTAGGCACCCCGCTTCTTCCAGTAGAAAAACATGCTGGCGTCTGGGGAGGCCTCCCCACCAGGCCCGTGCCAGAGGCTGGGCGGCCCCGGGGACCCGGGTCCCCGAGGCCCCGACGCAGCGGGTGCAGGGGCTGCAGAGGGGCTGCAGAGACCCTGGGGCTGGCCTCGGGGCGGGCAAGCGCGGCCCTCCCGGGGAGGGGAGCATGCTGGGAGCGGCCGGGGGCCTCGGAGCTGACCAATGGCCAGGGCCCCGGCCCCACACAAAGCGCCTTTCTTCCCCTCCTACAAACATTTTACAAATTTCAACTTCCCGGCCCCCTCGGAGCCCCCACCAAGGGGATGGGCCGGCCGTCTGGGGATGGCAGAGGCCCGGAAAAGAGTCCAATTGTTCCGTGATCTCTTTGCTAAGATAAGTTTTCAGAGGAGAAAAATGTGCTGCCCCAGGAGCAATTCCAGACCCCCCCACCCCTGACCTCTGACCCCAGCCCCCGGTCCATCTGGGCCCTGCAGGATTTCTCAATGGGGAGTGGACGCACCCATGGGGTGCTATGGCACGACCCTAGCACTGTTTTCAGCTGCCCCAACGGGGGCCCCTTCCCCAGGAAGCATAGGCGTGTCTCCCAACTCCATTGAGCCGAGGCCTGGACAAGGCCTCCAAGGGTCAGAGGGCACGAGCTACGGGCCAGGCCTTAGCCTTAGGCAGCTGGAGAGGCCCAGAATCTGCCCTCTGGGCTCTCACCAAGGGCCTCTTCCTCCCTGAGCTGGCCCAGCTTCACCAGGCTGCCCACTTACCCCTGCCACCCTACTCCACATCCCTATACTGATGGCTGTGCCATGCACAGAGCCCTGTTCAGGCTCAACTGATGAAAAGAGCCTTGAGCCTCATGACAGAGCATCACAGCCCCCCGCACCATGGGCATGAGGGTGAGGTGGGAGCCAGCAGGTCAGAAGGGCCCGTGGGGGCAGAGCCACCCACAAAAAGAACCATGAGAAGAGTAAAGAACAGCTACGCAGAAAATGAAAGTCACCAGTCAACTACTCCTGAACCTTTGTAAAAATCGCACATTTTTATCTACTTGGAAAATAAAACTAAAACCCGGAAAGAGAGCTGCCCTCGGATGCAGGAAATCTGTGTCTGCCTGATGGTTTCACCTTTCCCCAAGGAGCAGGAATTATCCCCATGGCACAGATGAGAAAACTGGGGTTCAGCTAATAAAAAGCAGAACTTGAATTTGAACCCAGGACTATCTGGCTTCCAAGCCACTTGGGGGCCCAGACAGCCGCCCTGGGGGGAAAAGGCCGGGTGGGGGAGGGGCACCGTGCTTGGCCTCCCAGCCCGCCTCTGCCACGTTGCTGAGCCTCCTCTGTGTGACCCTGCGTGGCTCCACAACCTTCCAGGGTCCCAAGGGAGCTAGTCCGGGTGGGGGTGGAGCTGGCTGTCCCCATCCCCACCCCCGACCAGATGCCAGGCAACGGAGAGCACGAGGCCCAGGCAGGGGGAGCCAGCAGCAGAAGACTCTACTTTTGGGTGGGTGGTCACCCCAGGGCTGTGGTGGGTGGGAGGGTGGTCGGGGTAGCAGGCCAGGCAGCCTGCGGACCCCCAGCTGAGGGCTAAGGTGCCAAGAGGCAGTTCAAGTAATTCCAACCACATGCCGGCCAGCCCACCCTCCCGTTCCCCCTCCCCCTCGGGCCTGGGGCCAGGGCCAGACAAATGCGGGCCCCATGGTTCTCCATCACTGGCACCCACGTAACCTGGGCCCACATGAGGTCTGGGCGGGGGGCGGGGAAGGGGGGCAGGGGAGCCCTGGCTCATGTTTACAGGCAAGTGGCCAGAGTGGGGGTGTCAGACCAAGTGAGATGCTTCATCCCCAGCAGCCACGGCTGCTCTCAGGGCCCACCCATCAGGAGCCAAGGCTGCAGGGTGGAGAGGGGTCCCTGAGCAGTTATCCAGGCCAGACCCCTCTGCATGTGGGCCTGGAGGGGCTCTGCTGTGTTACGGTTACAGAACAGTGAGCCCCAAAGCCGCCCCACTGGGGGGTTAGGGGGAGATGTCTTCCTACCTCAGCTTTGGGGTGAACACAGGGAGCCCCCATCCCCTGCCTGCACCCACCTGCAGAGGCCCCACTGGGGGGCCGCTTGTGCTCAGGCTCCGGATGCCCAGAGACAACGATGAGGCCTGGCTGCGCCCCTCCTACCCCCTCTCCAGGGCACATACCGCCTCCTCTCAGAGGTTCTGTCTGTCCCCAAATGTGCCTTCTGCTTCCCACCTCCCCGCCTTGGCTCGTGCCAGTCCTGCTGCTTGACGTCCGCCTCCTGCTCCCACGGAGAGTCGCCCACACCCCTCCTATCCAGGCCCCCATCCTTGGCCTTGCCTCCATCCTCCCGAGTAGGAGAGCGTGAGGCACCAGGCTGGGGGTCCAAGCAGGCCCACCCAGCTGATAAAAGGGCCCTGGCAGTGTCCCAGGGTGACACAGCAGCCCCCACCACCCCAAGGCAGGCATCAAAGGCAGATGGACAGACCTGGGCCTTTTCCTGGGTCTGGGGGAAACCAGGAAGCTAGATGCTGCTTCCAAACATGGGGAGAGGGCTTCTCCTCACCTCCAAGAGAGCTGGGGTGCAGCAGGTCCGTCTCATCTGCTTGTGTCCCCAGCCCCAGACAGGGAGTGTGGTGACAGGCCTGGGGGGCCAGATGCCGCGCTGAGCACTCTTTGTGCGTTAAATCCTTTAAGCCTCATATCAGCTCCATGAGGCCGGCACTATCCCGTGTCGGAGATGGAGAAGCTGAGGCCAGGGGCCACTTGCAGGCCCCCATGCAGAGCTGGAAGGGGGCAAACCGGGGTGAGCTCCAGAGCTCTGCTCTCACTACGAGGCTTCCCAGCCTGGCCCTTGATGATGCAGTCACAGGGCACAGATGGGAGCCCAGGGCCCAGAGGGAGACTGGGCGGCCCCGAGCCGGAAGCCCATCCTCCCAGAGTCCCAGGCCCACCTCTCCTGCCTGGCTCCTCCCAGAAGCTCATGGTCTCTGGACAGGATGGTCCCAGGGGAGCCAGGTGACCAATGGCTCATGCCTTCCTCTCAGCAGGCCCCTCAGGACGGGGAGCCTTGGCCCCAGGCAGGGAGACCCCAGAAGCCAGGGACCAGAGCTGGGACAGGCAGAGGGACCAGGAGATGCAGACTGAGGCAGCTTCATCCAGTGCCTGTCATTTGCCTTGAACGTGGGGAGAGGGGTTGAGCCCTCTGCAAACCCAGCTGTTTCCTTGAGAGGGGAAGTGCCACGTGAGGGCCCGAGCAGGAGGCCAGAGAGACGCGATGAGTAAGGGGCTGAAAGAGGAAGAGGAGCAGGTGGCCCAAGCTGGCCATCGACCCCACCCCAGCTGCTTCTTGGCAGGCCTTGGCAAAGAGGGCCCTGGGCCCTGGAGGGTACCTTCCCTTCCTGAGTTCACAGACCAGGGGTCCCTGGGCCCTCTAGATGCCCCTCCCCCTTTGGCCCTGGCTGATCCCTATCCCACCAGCTCCCTGAGGGCAGCTCCTTAAGGACTAGGATGGGTCCAGGGCCTTGCCTCTGCCTCACTAGCTGGGTAGCTCCAGGCATGACGCTTTCTAAAGCCTAAAGTTTCCACATCTGTGAAATGGGATAAGGAGAGAGCCCCCCCGCCCGCCATTGTATTGTCTCCAAAAGATCCTGCTCACATGAGGCTAAGCAGAGAGCAAGGGCTTGCCCCATGGGGATGAGGACCCGGGGGTCCCCCACATTCTGCCAAGGGTCCCGCCCTTCCCCCTCACCAGGCGAAGTCCTCTGCCACTCTCGGTGACCCCCTGAGTCCCCCAGGAGCAAGTGACCACATCTCTCATCACCTTCGGCCTTTGGGGAAGCCTATCTCGACCCTCCGGGGCAGCCTGGGGGCGCCAGCTGTGGGGCTGGGGGTGGGGAGGCCGGGCGGTGCCCAGTGCCAGCTGTGCAGCTTTGCGTGAGAAGCAGCCTCATGGGCTGTGCTAGGCTTAAGTACTCCCAGGTCAGACTGCAGAGCCTGTTGAGGAATGATGCCTGGCCTGCCAGCCAGAGGCTCGTTATATAACACGGGCCTGGGCAGGCACAGCCAGCCCCCAGCCCCCAGCCCCCCAGCCTCTGCCCCATCGGCCAACCCTGAGAGGAGAAGTGTTCTAGCCACCCCTCCCCCTTACACACACACACACACACAGGACACACCAGACCTCCAGCTTCAGGTAAGGGGCACAGTCTGCTCCCACCTGCCAGAAGCACATACCAGCCAAGGACTCTCCAGGACCACAACCTGACGGTGGCCTCTGGGGGGGCCCCTGTGGGGGGCGGATACCATCTCCCAGCCAGCAGGCAGTGTGCCTGGGGCTGGCACCTGCAGGAGGGACCAGCAGGGTCTGGCATGGGTGGCATAGAGCCCTTGCCACAAGTGAACCATTCGAGAGGATGGATACTGGGGACTGAAGCTCAGCCCTCTGTGGATCCATCACTGTGGGAGGGGCTGGGGGAAACCTGGGCGGCGGCCACCTGGCTGAGAACAGCCTGTCCCTGCCCTCTCCTCAGACACCCGCTCAGGGCCCACCAGAGCTGGCTGAGCTCACCATGCCAGGAGGGATCTCCCCACATACTTCCGGGCCCAGAGCCCTTTCTCAAACCCTCAGGGGCCCCAGGGGCTGGGACTGAAACTGCTGGGATGTCCAAGCGTAACAGCGCCCAGGATGGGGTTTGTAGAACCCAGGACTAAGGCGGGCAAAACCCCGCAATGGGCTTCTGCTCCATCCCCGCAGTGGGTAGCAACTCCGCAGCGGCCCACACAACCAAGCTGTCCCAGGACTCAGAGTGCATGTCTGTGAGCTGTCACCGGGAAAGAGGGGAAGGGTTTGGGGAGCAGGGAGCCCTGTCCCCTGCCCAGAAGAGCCTGGGCCTCTGTGGCCCCTCCAGGGAGCCTGTGCCACTCTAACCCAGGGGCTCTGACAAGCACCCCTCAGAAGCAGAGGCTTCCGCTTGGCCAGCGACCCTGACTCAGTCCTTGTTCTCCAGCTGCCAGCTGGGCACACAATAGGGACATTGCCATTAGCCAAGTCCCCCTGTGTGCTAGGCCCTGGACCCAGAGCCTTCGAGGCTCTTCTCTTTAATCTGCATAACCATCTTGCCATTTTTCTCACGTTCATCCCATCTTGCAGAGCAAGGTTCAGAGGGGCCTGGAGATCTGACCAAGTCCGCCAGGAAGTGGTGGGGGGGGCGCCAGAGTCTCCTCAATCCCCCCCGCCCCCCTGCCCTGGGCCACACTCTGCTCCCGCCGTGGCTGAGATACCAAGTTCCACGTGCCACCAGGGTCCAGTCAATAAATAGCCCTCCCTGCCCATCACAGCAGCAGCCTGAGCTGACCCATGGGGATTCGGGGGCCCCCTCCCTTACTGGATGCCCCCCTGCTTTGCTACGCCAGAGTCCTTCAGGCCTGTTACTGATCCAGGCCTCAAAGGGAATGAAGCGCTTTCTGGGCTCTCCTGGGTATTGGTGGGGGTATGTCAGACAACAGGCCCCCCAGACTTAGGCAACTCCCCAGAGAAGACGGGGTGCAAGGTCTAGTCACTGGTCAGCATCTGGCCTGACCATCGTCCCCACCCATCTCCCCACCGTGGCCTGGGGACAAGCACACCCTGGGGAGGAAGGGCCAAGGAAGAGCCACCCACGCCATTCTAAGCTCTGCTGCTAGAATGCTGTGGCCCCAGCTCAGGACGCCATCAACCTGTTTGGGCCCCAGGCATCACTCTTTTTTTGTTTGTTTGTTTTTAGGGCCACACCCGCGGCATATGGAGATTCCCAGGCTAGGGGTCCAATCAGTGCTACAGCTGCCAGCCTACACCACAGCCACAGCAATGCCAGATCCAAGCCGCATCTGCGACCTACACCAATGCCAGATCCAAGCCACACCTGCGACCTACACCACAGCTCACAGCAACACCGGATCCTTAACCCACTGATGGAGGCCAGGGATCAAACCTGCAACCTCATGGTTCCTAGATTCATTTCTGCTGCGCCACAGTGGGAACTCCCCCAGGCCTCTCTCTTGACCCTCCAAGTTGGCCTCCAGAATGCAGTCTGGCACCTGGGTTCAGATCCTAGCTCCTGCTGGCTGTGTGCCCTTGGGCAAGTTGCTTAGCCTCTCTGGGCCTCAGCTCCCTCATCTATCCAGGGAAGGTACTCACAGTTCTATGTCCCAGAGTTGTCATGGGGATTAAATGACTTAATTCGGAGGAGTGGCCTCCATACTCAGGGTCTGCTCCATGGACAATGGCTGACCCTCCTAATAAGAGCACAGTCCAAATCTGAAAATACTTTTTTTGGTTGTGCCCGCAACATGTGAACTTTCATGGGCCAGGGATTGAACCCATGCCACAGCAGTGACCTGAACCCCTGTAGTGACAACACTGGATCCTTAACCTGCTGCACCACAAAGGAAGTCCAAAATGTCCCTGCTTTCATGAAAAACCTGCTCCCCACCACCTGGGGGGCAAGGCCACCCTCCCTGGTGAGGCTGCTCAGACCCTCCCGGACCTGCCCCCACCCGCTGCTCCCCAGTACAGCGATGGTGCCACCCCCAGCCACGGAGCCAGGCTGCCCTCTGGTCCTGCCTCTGTTGCAGTGCGAAAGGTGCCGTCTGGATCTATCTGGACTGGGCATCCCTGGCAGCTACTGGCTCCATTCTCGCCTGAACACAGGGCCCAGGCCAGCCTGGCCCACAGCAGGTGTCAGGGGAATGCTCATTGACTTGAACTTGAATCAATTCACTACCAACAATCTCTAGCAAGGCTGACTTCTGAATACCTCTAAGCTTAGTTCAGTAAAGGTGGCAGGGCACCCTGGTCTCCAAGGAGGGTTCTGGCTCAGAGGGAAGCCCACAGGCCTGGACACCCGGCCTGGGGTCAGATCTGGCCGCCCCCTGGGAGGAGCTGAGACCCCTGCCTACAAACGTAGGCACTCTATCAGCTGGTGCGCCAGGGTTTTCCCGGCCCGGGAGGGGCAGGAGGAGGAAATGCAGGCCTGCCCGTATCCCAGGACTGTCTGTGGCTCAGGCAGGATGGCTACATTCCAGTCTCGCTGCCAGCCGCTGGCCACTGCAGAATTTTAGACCTGGCCAGACAGTCTGAGAGGCTGGGCCCTCTTAAGGGCCAAGTCTGTCCAAGGAACAAAGGCTTCTGAGCCAGGATCCCAACCACAGAAAAGATTGGCCAGACGTCCAGATCCGCCGGGATTTCAAAATATCTGACCCACGGTGGGCGCACTGATCCCAATGGTTGGAAACTATTATTTCTGCCCCTTTGGACATCCCAGCAGGGACCCAGGTGGCCTGGGACAGGCTTTGTCTCCCTGTTGGCCCACGAAGGCCAAAGACCCGTCGTTCCCCCAGGATGCAGGCCCAGCCCATGGAGACTGCTTCTGGGCAGGGCGGCGGCTGGGTATAGCCTGGCATGGCTTTGTAGTGGATGCTGGTGCTCGAGAGCCTCGCAATGAGCCTGGAGAGGTTCTGCCGGGGTCCTGTTCGTTTGCACCTTAAGAAAAATAAAGCAGATGATGGGCAGAGAGGGACCCGGTGTGTGCGTGTGTGTGTACGCACACGTATCTTACTTTAGATAATCCTGAGTAAGGTGACTTTGGGCAGAGACGGGAACCACGTGAGGAGCCAGCTGTGCGGATGTTGGGAGGAGCATCTCAGGCTGAGAAACAGCAAGAGCAAAGGCCCTGAGGTAGGGACATGTATTGTGGTCAAGGTAAGGTGACCAGATGGTCCAGTTTGCCTCGCCCAGACTAAGAGGACTCCCAGGATACAAGACTTTCCGTTTTATTTATTTTTATTATTATTATTATTTTTTCTTTTTAGGGCCGCACCCACGGCATATGAAGGTTCCTAGGCTCGGGGTCGAATCAGAGCTACAGCTGCCAGCCTACACCACAGCCACAGCAAGGCCAGATCCGAGCCAAATCTGCGACCTATACCACAGCTCACGGCAACGCCAGCTCCTTAACCCACGGAGCAAGGCCAGATCGAACCCGCAACCTCATGGCTCCCAGTCGGATTCATTTCAGACGCTCCACGACAGGAACTCTGCCCCCCCATTTTTTTTTTAATTTAAAAATATCAAAGCAGGAGTTCCCGTCGTGGTGCAGTAGTTAACGAATCCGACTAGGAACCATGAGGTTGCGGGTTTGATCCCTGCCCTTGTTCAGTGGGTTAACGATCCGGCGTTGCCGTGAGCTGTGGTGTAGGTTGCAGACGCGGCTCGGATCCCGCGTTGCTGTGGCTCTGGCGTAGGCCGGTGGCTACAGCTCCGATTCAACCCCTAGCCTGGGAACCTCCATATGCCACGGGAGCGGCCCAAGAAATAGCAACAATAACAACAACAACAACAAAAAAGACAAAAGACAAAAAAAAAAAAAAAAAATCAAAGCAGACAAAGTACAAGAGGGGAGGATCCAAGGAGGTAAATGGATGATAATTTATGCATATTCTAAAGTGGGGAAACAGCCTCACTTTTCATGGCCTTATGGAACTGGGGGAAAAGCTTGAAGTGCAGGGCACCTCAGACCTGAGCTTGGATTAAGGTGCCCGCAGACTGCTGGTGTTCCCAGGCCTAAGGCAGAAGCACATGAACATCCTGTATCATCCTAGGCCTCAATTTTTTTCCTGCATATAATTTTTTTCCTTTTTTTGCCCGCCCCGTGGCACACGGAGTTCCCGGGCCAGGGGTCAGATCCGAGCCACAGCAGTGACCTACGTTGCAGTTGTGGCAATGCCAGATCCTTTATCCCACTCTGCCAGGCCAGGGACCAAACCTGCGTCCTGGAGCACCAGAGACATGCTGATCCCGTTGCGCCACAGTGGGAACTCCCTTGCAAATGATTTCTAAAACACAATGTCAAGGAGTTCCCGTTGTGGCTCAGCGGTAACAAACCCAACTAGTATCCATGAGGATGCGGGATCCATCCCTGGCCTCGCTCAGTGGGTTAAGGACCTGGCGTTGCTGTGAGCTGTGGTGTAGGTCACAGACGTGGCTTGTATCCCACATTGCTGTGGCTCTGGTGTAGCCTGGCAGCTACAGCTCCTATTCGACCCCTAGCCTAGGAACTTCCACATGCAGTGGGTGTGGCCCTAAAAAAAACAAAACAAAACAAAATATATATCTTCGTAATATGCAAGAGAGAAAACACTATCTACCCTGCTCCAGTGCTGAAGAGCTCATTGACCCAGGATGAAATCTGGATTCTGTAAGGTGCTCTAGCGTCGTCTCGGGACTGACCTCTGCACATCGTTTTCCAGCACCCAGCCCCACCCATTCCTCCCTCGGCCCCCTGGGCACCCTGAACATCCCAGCCATGTCGGACGCATGCTATTCCGAGCTCCTGTTTTTCTCTCTTCCTGAGGTGGCCTTTCTCTCCCTACTCTTTTACCCAACTGGCCCCAGTTTATCTTTAAGTGATATCACTTCCTCAGAAAATCCCCCAGATGGGTGCTATAAGAGATGGGTGCTATAAGCGGCATCTCTCTTACGTGTGAACCTGTTTCCCCACAATTACTCTGTTTACGACCCATCAAATTGCTTTTCCATTTCCTGTTTACAGGTTCTTGCCACGTCTTAGGAGGATTCTAGAAGGCTGGGCATTTATCTTGCTCACCGCCCCCTGGCCCCAGCACAGTGCCTGACAAGTGAGTGTTCAAGAAACATTTGCCAAGTGATTCCGTGGGGAACTAGGACACATTGAAGCCTGTTAAAACCCTAAACCTTGGAAATACGGCAAAAGCATAACTAGTGGTCCTTTTGATGTCAAAGACAACATAATAATAAAGGGCTTAGAGACAGTCATGCTGAAGCAGCACAGGTGGCCATCCTCTGGCACCCGCGTGACGGTCGTCATCTGGGGACCTGCTGAGAGGCCCGTCGCCCACATTTCCCCCAAGCCTGGAAACAATCTCCCCTGCAGAGAGGGAGCAGCGACGGAGTCTGAGTTAACTGGACGTCGGCCACTGGCGGGGCGACAGTGTGACAGACCAGCTGGCACACGTGCAGTTCCCTCTGGCTGCTCCCAGCAGAACCCAGCATGCTCGTTGAGATGGGGCTGGGGCTGTGAGGCAGGGGGAGGGGACCCCCTTCCTGGGAGGGGGACAGACGGCAAGGAGGCCTGGGTGGGTACTAGGACGAATTCTCCGTGACTCACTGTCTGCTTCCTCAATCCGTTTTGGGCCCGCCTTGGCGTGGGGGTGGGGGGCCAGCCAAAGTGGGAATGAGGGCTCTTGCAGAAGCTCAGCGGCCAGCACACCCTCAGGCCATTCCTCTGGTCAGGGGTGGGGTGCTTCCAGGCCACGGCTCCAAACCTGGGTGCTGAGCGGCTGTTTCATCCCATGCACACCATTCCCGATCCCCCAGCTTCCAAATGCATCACGGCTGCATCAATAGTGAACTTAGCAACAGTGGCGGTTTAGAAGGAATGTGATGGGCCTTCTTGAAAGCTACAAAGGCATGCTCGGGACCCTGTCTCAGCCCCTCCTAGCAATGGGGACACAACCTGAAGGCACAGGACTGAAGGCCTGAAGGTCTGGGGTCCCCCTTCCCACCCCACCTTCCATCTCCCCCAGTCCCTCCACAGCAGCTGGCCGGGGAGCGGCCCTTCCCACGGGACCTTAATTTCTTCTTTCAGGAGCTGAAAGCCTCCCTCCTTGGCCTTCTCAGAAGATAGGACATTGTCCGCACCTAAACCAGAGCTGATGGCAAACACTCTGGGTGAGTCTTGCCTTCCTTACTCTCCACTCATTAAGTCACCGCTAAGGACAACACGGGCCCAGCCTGCAGGAGGCGCTCTTAAAGGGCCCAGCCGAACTCGGCAAGCGAGGGGTGGCAGCGACCCCCTTCAAGGCCCACATCACTTCCTCTTCTTACTTCTCGTCAACCCTCCTTTCTGGACACAAGAAGAAGCAAATGGACTCACCGGTTCCTGAACGCAGGCTGAGCCAGCTGCAAGGTGGAGACCCGCGTTTGGTCAGGGCTGAATTCATGTTTGACCTCTGGAGTGGTGGCACCTCGTCCGGCCCTTGAGCCACGTGCTAGCCCTAGCCCCACAGTCGCTGTCCCTCTTGGCCCAGCTGCAGTCCCAACAGCGGAGGGCTTTGCCCAGACTCAGGTCCAATCCCAGTTTCTCCAGCTGAACCGTCTGCACAGAAAACCAGCGAGCTCTCAGCCCTGCCAATTTGCTTCTCCTCCGACACAGACCCTCTGGGCGTCGCATATTTTAACATATGGACTCTGTGGCCGCGTTTTGCACCACGTCTCCTTGCTGGTGGCTTTCTCCCCTTGGATTTTCCATCCCCAAGTACCCATATGCTCCCTGGCATGCACGTCTCACACTGTGGGCCGCCTGGGCGGGTGACCGCCCTCCTTTCCTGGAATCAGCGCCACGGAGACCCTGGTCTCCGCAGTCCCACCAGCCTGTGGCAGTCCCCTGGCTGGACTCCTTGGCCAGGAGGAAGGCCTGAAAGTTTGGCGGCTTCTCCCTCCCTGCCCGGCAGACCTTCACAGACTGGAGACCAACCCAGTTCCAAAGTATTAGAGAAACCCCAGCCACAGTCCACCGAACGCCACGGCTCGGGGGCCGGTCACCATGGCAACCCTTGGCTTCCCAGCCCAGCACATCGTCTGCCCTGCCGGCTCTGTGTGCTGACTCCCAAGACTGCTTACTCAGCTCCTGGGATCTCCAGATTGGACCTGCTGCCCCCCAGGTCCAAGTGCGGCTCCTCTCAGACGGCTCCCTCGCCCCGCGGGCTGCCCTCGCCCCATTCTTTTCCTGGCAAAGCCTTGGAAACCTTTAACTCAGCAGGGCCTCCATGGAGGCCTGACATCACATGGCTTCTTCCCCCCGCTGCACAGATGGCCCCCATATTTATTTTAGCCACTGTTTGGGCTGGCTCGTCAGCCACGTCTCGGTCCCTCTGCCAGGCCCCACCCTCGGTGTGCAGGCCGAGGGGCTGAGCGCTCGCTCGGGGACAGGCAGTGACAGCACAGACCCCTGGCCTGCTGGCTCGCTTTCTGTTTGAACCCTCCTGGGAGCAAAATTATTTCTCCCCCTGACACACACGCAAAGAGAGTCCAGAAATGATTTCGTTTACATACTTGTGCCCAAACAAATACATTAATGTAAAATTCCCACTGCAGTTTATCCCACTCAATACTTAAAAAACGGAAAGAACAGTACAGGCCCTTTTTTCCAGACAGGTTTCCCGTCTTCCCCGCTGTGACATCCAGAGTTCACTACCCTCCTCCAATGGTTCTGCCATAATTTCTCTTAGGCACTGAAATGATTTCCTGGAATAAAATGATCTATTTATATCTGTAACAGAATTACACAATTAAATTCATATTCTCAAAAAATATTTAATGGTACAGAAGTTCACATGTTCGGTGGTTTGTTTGTTTTTTTTTTTTGGCAGAAGTTCACATGTTAAGTGAAAAGAGCTGGACAGGAAACCATACATACAGGAGGACACCAACCCTGTCAAACACCTGCAAACATGTGCATTTAAAAAAAATACCAGATGAGACAGCGCCGCAGCATCACAGTGATTACGTGGGAGGGATTTCAGGGTCACTTCCTGCATGGGTGCATCAGTCGCATGATTGGGGTTATGAAAAGCTCCTGGGAAGGGGATCTCACTGGAAGCCGCAGAGCCACCCGCCCAGGCCCTCAATGGCACCTGCAGCAGGAGGAGGAACAGCGTCCCCAAACCTGCCTTGGGGCAGCTGGGGAAGATGGTCAGCGATGCAAACATTTTGTTTCGGCTTCCACCCGACCTGACTGCGAGGGACACCATCGTGGACATGCCTTCCAGGATTCACAACCCAACCAGAGACAGGCCACATGCGAAGAGGCACCCCCCACGCCTGCCAGAGACATGCCTCATGCCCTTCTCAAGCAGGGTCCCCTAAGGAAGCGCTATTGCCCATCTTAAAGAAGGAAACAGGCTCCGATTAAATACCCCCCCCCATTCTACTCCTTGCCAGTGGCCCAGCCAGGATTTGAACTCAGAGCGCTAACATCAAAGCCTGTTGTCATAGCCACACAGCCACATAGGAACCTAAGGGCAAAAACTGCCAGACAACTGAAATGTCCCATGTCACTTGGTCCTCACACCACCTGTCCGGCAGGGGTCCTGGTAGGGGCAATGGCTCCCTCGGCTTAGCCAGGGCCTCCTCAGCTGGCCACTCCAGATTTTAATTTCTCAAAAATCACAACGCAAAGCAGCCGAAGGGCCAGTTCAACCGCCCGGCCCCCTCCCTCAGGTCTTCTGTTCTACATGGAGGTCTCAGATACCCTGGCTCCTGCCCCCGGGCCTGACGGGGGACAGACGGGGACAAGGGAACCACCTCTGTTCCAAAAATAAGATCAGCCCTAGAACTGGAGACTCCTTCCATTTTCATGTCTGCCTGTTCTAGAAACAGATCTAGAGAATGAACTTCAAAGAAGCACAAAATCGGTCCCGTGTTCCAAGTCAACATAGAGCCCTTTCTCTTGAAAGAGCAGGTGCTGCTCTGAAAATCACACACAGACATGATTAAGACTGTTGGTTGAGATTAACTCTCACTACCCTCCTGAACCACCACCGGCTGTGGAAACGACAGGAGGCCCAGGCCATCGACACTGAGAGTAAAACGGGCAGACACCCAAGGTGGTTGCCCAGCCTGGCACACCCCAGGCTGACCCCAGAGCCTGACCCCAGCATCTCTGGCCAGCTGACCAATGGCTGACAGCTCCCTCTAGCGGCAACGCTTGTCTTCTCCACCGATGGAGACTAACGACAGGGAAGCTTAAAGGCCCGGGACACGGGACACAGGTAAGCCTGGGCTTAATGAAAATGCACGTGATCAGCCACCACTTTCATTCGTCCTGAGACATGCTGCTAAAGACCTACAGTGAGTTCTCTTGTAAAGACACAGGACCTGGGGAAGGAGGCAAAATGCTGATGGACTGTCAATATTCTCTGCGAGGTCACGACAGAGAAACATGTACAAGATAAACTGAGATATAAATAGATCTTAAATGGCCTCTAGGGTATCAAAACTAACCCTAGAGCGTCCACGAGGTGAGGAGAGGCCACCAGAGTACTTTAGACAAATATCAATAGTTTAAATGAACGTACATGTAAATGCACACATCCTAAGGGTCCTTCAGGTCCAGCTGAGATGCTGCCTCAGGAAGTCTCTCACCGGCCTAAACGCAGAAACGACACGATCTGACCGGGTTGTGCTGACTTTTACCAAAACCCCTTCTGACCTTGGAGGGCAAAGAATCCTGACCACCAGGGAGAAGATGAAGACAGGACATCCACTGTTCCCCATAGTCTCTGGGAGGACAGCACCATCACTGGCAGAGTTCATGTCCTGCCGCCAAAGCCAAGGGCACGGCCCCCCTTCCAGTCCTAAGTCTTCCAGACCGCCTGGTTTCCGGCTCTGCCCACCGTATGTTTTCAATCTCAGACCAGAAGTCAGTTAGGACAGATGTAGTTTTAAAGAGGCCCCAGGACAGGCTTCTTGGATTTGAGAGAATTTTTTTCAGCACAAGACCATCAGATAGATTTTTTAAAAAAGGCTCTTGAATCAACCTTTTCTCCATGGAAACTTGATTAAATTCAACAGGTGAAATGCAAGCAGAACCCTTGACCCGTGTGCATGGCATCAAATGAGCAGGGGTTGGGGGGGGAAGGGTGCCCACCTGGTGAGGCCCCAGTGGCCGCCACATCCTGTGATGCGGTCCACCTGCTGGCCAGCCTGCCTCCTTCCCGGTACGTTTCTGCAGTCCCAGTTTCCCCCATTTTTTTTTTTTTTTTCCTTGGTCTTTTTCGGGCCGCACCTGCAGCATATGGAAGTTCCCAGGCTAGGGGTCAGATCAGAGCTGTGGCTGCCGGCCTTCACCACGGCCATGACAACACCGGATCCTTAACCCATGGAGGCCAGGGACTGAACCTGCATCCTCTCAGTCACTGTATTGGGTTATTAACTCGCTGAGCCACAACGGGCACTTTTTTTTTTTTTGGCTGCATGTGCGGCATGTGGAAATTAGCAGGCCAGGGACTGAACCTGTGCCACAGCAGTGACAACACCGGATCCTTAACCACCAGGCCACCAGGGAACTCCTTCAGTTTTTCTATTCTTATCCAGATTCCAACAACCAGGTCCTCAAAAACCTTTTTGAGGAATCTACCATGTTCTTAAAACTGTTTTAAAACGGTGCTCAAACTTTTCCCTGCTGCTTTGTCCCTTTAGCGAGTAAAAGAGAAGGCTGGGGAATCTCCAGGTCACCTGGATTCAAAAAGAGGCTTTCACGTACTCTAAACACCCACGAGTTATGCAGGAAAGACTGGCCGCCGGTAAGAGCACCGTTTGGGCCACAGAACCCTGTGAGTCTGCTGCCGCCAGGCTGGAGGTGGAGTCCAGCTCCCGGGGGAAAAGTCCCTCGCCGCGGTGGGGGCATCACTGTCAGTGTGTGTTTCGATAGAGTTTAGGTTTGGGGTGCACTTTCTCTCTCTGTGTTTCCTTGATTTCTCTTGCTCCAATTTTCTCTGATGCTCCAGGAAGTTTAAAATTATAATCTGTTGTGACGTAAGGGATCGTCCCTTCGAGCCCACGCTGAAATACAAACACAGAGAAAATACGTGGAAACACATCAAATCTGGCCATGAAGAGCCTGCGGTTTCCTTATCCCCCCCCCCGAAGGCAGCGTTAAAAGCCAGAGTCTGGGTGAAATCCTCCGGCTCCTCGGTCCCACCCACCACTCAACCCCACAAACACATCACATGGCACGAGAACGGGGGGTGGAGGTTCTCTCTCAAACCAGCAGGTGACGGGGGGACACTGGCTGCCTTCCCCGTCTGGGGTCACACAGATGCTCTTGGCCAACACGACCCTCTGTGACCTTCCCCCGGGCGCCCCTGAGGACGGTATTCAGGAAGGGCCACCCTGGGATGCCCCCTCTCCTCTCGCCCTTGACCCCCTGTTGCGATGACGGCTCTACCCCAGGGGCGCCTGACCGTGACTGCTGCCCATTCACAGCCCTGGACCTCGGAGGCCACGTGGACACCCGCACTGTGCCTGGCTTGCCTCCGAAATAACCCGCTCCTGGGACTCTGGCCCCGGCGTTGGGTCCGCACAGCCCACTGTGGGCACGGCCAGTGGGCTCGGGGGCGGCCCTGGGAGCCGGGCTCACCTGGCTCTTGAGGACACACTGCGGAATGGAAATGGCTCCGACCAGCAGACAGTTCACGAGCCTCAGCTGCTCCGGGGGCACAGGTGTGAGTATGTGGTAAAGCCTCTTCTCCATGTCAACCCCTCTGCAGATTCCTGGACGGCACACAACACGACATGCACACAGCCCACCCTGCTGGACGACGGCGAACCTCCCCGCCACCCACAACTGCAGAATGGCCTGGAAGGCAAGACTTTCAACTCCCAGAACTATACCCTGCTGCATACTGACCTCAGCGGGAAAGGGAGGCTTGGCGAAGGGGGCAGGGACCCACACCCGCTGGGCATGGCAGGACTGGGTCCAAGGCTGGACCCGTGTGAAGGGAAAAGCACCAGGGGGGCCCTGATCACGTGTGTGCCAGATCACCCCTGACGTGGGGAGTCCAGAGATGAGGCTTTCCCACGGGTCCAGGACAGAAGTGGGGTGAGTACAGTGAGAAGAGATGAGGTGGGGGACTCTGACATTCTGAAAACAGAAGGCACTAGGCCTGCGAGCGGGCTGAATGTGGTGACAAAGGCAAGGGGTGCCAGGAGGCCCCAGGGGCCTGGCCAAAGCACCAGAGTAAATCTTGAAAGGGCCACTGATGGTCTGGGAAACAGTGACAGTGCAGGGACGGGAGGAGGAGATCTGGGGAGGCCACTGGGGAGGAGGAGGCTGGACACCCACGACCTCAGTTTGGACCTAAGGCTCAGGTGCCGCCAAGCACACTGGCAACGGAGGCTCGGCACCCAACACGCCGCTGCACTGGAGAGATGCACGGAGGTGAGCCCGGAAGTGGCCTCTGAGCCCCCGCAGTGGGTACTGGCCTACAGAGAACGCGTCCAGCGAGGAGGCCGCGGCCAGGCCCAGAGGAACCCTACTTAGAGGAGCTGCCAGGAGAAGCAGAGCAAGGGCAGCTCGTCCTGCCCTCCAGCCCCCAAGGCCCACCGTACAGAAGGCAGAGAAGCTCTCTGATCCCTCTGGCCAAGTGACAGCTACAAGGTCAGGACCCAGCAGCCACAGCCCAAGAAGTGGATCACCTTCAGGATGTTTACAAAGGCACCTGTAACTCGGACTCACCAAACCCCAGACAATCACAGATGGGCGTCTGGGCCAGAAGGATGGGCCCGTGTGCATAACCCCTGACATCGTCCAGGATCTTGCAAAGGCCGACCCAGCTGGCGTTCACCGCGTATAGTATGTGGGTAGGAGCCACGTCGGCGTGAGTAACCCGCAGCGCGACGGCGTTGAAAGGGACCTGGAAAATAAGCTCACATCACCCTCTTTTCATTCGACTCAAAAGACGACTTTTCCCTTTTCCCTTTCTGGCCGCATCTGAGGCATGTGCAAGTTCCCAGGCCAGAGCTGGAACCCACGCCACAGCAGTGACCCGAGCTGCTGCAGGGACAACCCCGGATCCTTACCCTGCTGTGCCGCAGGGGAACTCCAATTTTAATTTTCACAAGATGACTATCTAAGGTTTTATCTGCCAAACTGCCTACCAAAAAGCATCTGGGAGTTCCCATTGTGGTGCAGCGGAAACAAATCTAACTAGGAACCATGAGGCTGCGGATTCGATCCCTGGCCTCGCTCAGTGGGTTAAGGATCCGGCGTTGCCATGAGCTGTGGTGTGGGTTGCAGACACGGCTTGGATCCTGCGTGGCTCTGGTGTAGGCCGGCAGCTACAGCTCCGATTAGACCCCCAGCCTGGGAACCTCCATATGCCACAGGAATGGCCCTGGAAATGGCAAAAAGACAAAAAGAAAAAGAAAAGAAAAATCGGAGTTCCTATCCTGATGCAGTAGAAATGAATCCGACCAAGAACCATGAGGTTGCAGGTTTGATCCCTGGCCTCGCTCAATGGAATGAGGATCTGGCATTCCCGTGAGCTCTGGTGTAGGTGGGCTCGGATCCGGCATGGCTGTGGCTGTGGTGCAGGTCGGCAGCTGCAGCTCTGATTCAATCCCTAGCCTGGGAACTTCCATATGCCGTGAGTGCGGCCCTAAAAGGCCAAAAAAAAAAGAGCACCATGCACCCAGCCAACCCCATCAGGGCTGGATGAGCCCCGCCTGGGGCTCCTGGCCCAGCCCAAACTTTTACTGTGGCCCCTGGGCAAGCTAACTCAGTGCCCTTGGCCTCGGTTCCACCATCAGTGAAACAAGGATAATAACAGGGCCTCGGTGAGCGAAGGGTCAGCACAGGCTTAGGAGATAGCATAGCGCAGAGGAAGTGTTTAGGAGATGTGGCCTGTTTCTCTCTTCTATTCCTGCATCATCTAGAATCCTACTCTTATATAGTTTCTGCCCAAAATATTTTTTTTTTAATGGCCGCACCTGCAGCATATGGAAGTTCCTGGGCCAGGGGTTGAATCTGAGCCACCCACAGTGACCTGAGCTGCTGCAGTACAATACCTAACCCACTGTGCCACAGTGGGAACTCCCCAAAGTAATTCATAAGAGTTTGGGATCCAAGATGTAAATACTTTACTGCTAGAATCTACTTTTTTGTTTTTAGCTGCCCCAAAGCTCAGGGAATTCCTGGGCTAGGGATCAGATCCAAGCTGCAGTTGTGACCTAGGCCGCAGATGGGGCAACACTAGATCCTTAACCCACTGTACTGAGCTGGGGATCAAACCTGCATCCTAGCGCTGAGAGATGCCACCTGATCTCCCTGCACCACAGCAGGAACTCCTCCTTTGGAGAGGGGGAGCCTGGGGCATGAGGAAGTTCCTGGGCCAGGGACTGAACCCACACAGAAATGGCAGTAATGCCAGATCCTTAACCTGCTGTGCCATATGGGAACTCCTTAGAATCTACTTTCACGATAACATGAAACTCTTTAAGAGTGAGCTCTGGGTACCAAGCCCTGCTGGGGACGCCGGGCCACTCTGTGAGGTCTGGTCCTGTTTGCAAATGACAGCCCAAGTTGCCCTCAGCTCAAGCGCTGGAGCTGGGCTGCCTGGGTGTAATCCTGGTGCCACTTCCAGCATTCGGCAGAACATTAACCAGGATGGCAAGAGTCACGGCCAGCGCAGCAGTGAAGGTCACAACTCTGGAGCTGGGCTGCCTGGGTCTGGGGCCAGCACTGCCACACATGCTGGATCACTCAGCCTCCCGTCTATCAAATGGGGACAGTCACCAAATAAATGCCACAGAGCTGCTCTGAGAAGAAAACGAGTGACGTGCTATAAAGTGGTTAGACGTGCACTTGGGGAGTTCCCACTGTGGCTCAGCGGTAATGAACGCAATCCACGAGGATGTGGGTTTGATCCCTAGCCTTGCCTAGTGGGTTAAGGATCTAGAGTGCTGGATCCACAGTGTTGCTGTGAGCTAAGGTGAAGGTTGCAGACGCGGCTCGGATTCCATGTTGCTGTGGCTGTGGCGAAGGCTGGATGCTGCAGCTCTGATTCAACCCCTAGCCTGGGAACCTCCATGTGCTGCAGGTGCAGCCCTCAAAGAGAAAAAAGGCATGCCCTCGGCGGGCAGAAAGGTGTTATGTGTTCATTAAGTAAAGAAAGTAAAGCGGTCCCCCCACAGTTGAGTTACCTGATAGGGTGTCAGGCCATGTAAGGGACAAAGTGGTTTGGGCACCGGGGGCTGCAGCTGGCCCAGGTAACCGAGCACGGCCAAGTCACGAAGAATCTTGTTATGGGATTCCCTGCAAAGCCAACGGGAGCGAGGTCAGCAGAGCTCTGAGCTCACGGGCCCACCTCCCACTCGAGGCAGGATACACCTGTCCACACGGCCCCACACGTGCAGACCCGCCTTTCTGCAAACCCATAGGAAATCCCTGGAGTCAAAGCCCCCGGCAACCAGACCCCAAGGCCGGTTCTGGGTCTTCCCCCTGGGGAGGTGACCCAGTGGAAACAAGGGACCTCCTTCACACACAGGAGCCGGGGCAGAGATCTGAAAGCCTCAGAGGACGTCTTCCTGCGGAGGAAGTGAGGGGGACAGACGACTCGTTCAGCTGAAGGACACCTGCTTCTGCGGCTGGGCTGTGGCTGCCTTACCTATTTCTTTCGGTTTTTCTAGACACAAACTCTGACTTAACGGACATCAGCTTGTATCCGGGAAACACAAGCGGGCTCTCTTTTTCTTCATCAGCAAATTCCAAATGCTCAGCAAACTCTGCCAGATGGAAACCCCTGTTTCTGACTTTGGATTTGCTTTTTGTGTACAAGCCGTCCATGTCGTCCACGTAGTCAGGGGTGAGGTTCGGCATGTATTTACTCCGGCTGGAACTGAACTGAACGACGTGGCTCGGGGACAACAGTCGGATCAGGTCCACGAGCAGCAAGAGACCTTTGTCTGCGAGGAACGAGATGACAGCAGCGCAGTCAGGGCACAAAACAATGACACACCCCTACGAGAAGCTGCAACTCTGCTTCCAAGACTCAGATGAGAAGAATCTCAGTATTTTCACACGCCTACATATAAAACAGATAAAAGACAAGGTCCCACTCTACAGCACAGGGAACTGTGCTCAATGTCTTTCTTGGGGGGTGGGCACACCTGCGGCACATGGACGTTCCCAGGCCAGGGGTGGAATTGGAGCTGGAGCTGCCGGCCTACACCACAGCCACAGCCACACCAGATCCTTAACCCACTGAGCAAGGCCAGGGGTCAAACCCACATCCATGTGGATACTAGTCAGGTCTGTTTCCACTGAGCCACAACGGGAACTCCTCAGTATCTTGTAAGAAGTGTTCCCTGGTAGATCCAGTTTTGTCACTGCGTGGCTCAGGTGGCTGCTGTGGCTCGGGTTCAATCCCCGGACTGAAACATGCACAGGCCACAAGTGCGGGGGGAATCTTGTAATAAACGACAGTGGAAAAGAACATGAAAGTGAATATACGGTGGGTTAAGGATCTGGTGTTGCCACAAGCTGTGGTGTAGGTCGCAGACACAGCTCAGATTCTGCAGGGCTGTAGCTGTGGTATAGGCCAGCGGCTACAACTCTGACTCAGCCCCTAGCCTGGGAACCTCCATGTGCTGTGGGAGTGCAGCCATAAAAGCAAAAACAAAAAAACAAAAAAACAAAACAAAAAAAAAAAACCCTGAATATATATGTATAACTGAATCATACAGCAAAACCTAGCAGGAGCATTATAAACCAACTCTATTTCAATAAGAAAAAAAAAAGGAATCTTCTAAAACCCAGGCTTCCGCACTAATCATTAACGCCTGAAAGTCAGGCTGATTCCCACTGGCTGTCCCTGTAGGATGCGCAACCCCCCCCCCCCCCCCCGCCTTACCTGCCACCCAGCCCATCGTGTTGACGATAAGCGGGGCCTCTCTCTTGTAGGAGCTGAACACATACTTGATTATCTCAATATAGTTCTCAAAGTTGTCTTTACAAGAAGTCTTCCCGTAATACACCATCTTCTGTGGCGTCCTCTGGTGAGTGAAAGGTGGGCCTGAGGAGATGAAGGTGAGACCCATCAATCCACAAGTATTTATTCATGTATTTATGCTTCTGTCTTTTATTTCAGGGGCCATACCTACCGCATACGGAGGTTCCCGGGCTAGGATTTGAATCGGAGCTGCAGCTGCCGGCCGACACCACAGCCACAGCAACGCAGGATCCGAGCCATTTCTGTGACCCGCAGCACAGCTCACGGCAACACCAGATCCTTAACCCACTGGGCAGGGCCAGGGATCAAACCCACATCCTCATGGATACTAGTCGGGTTCATTTCCACTGAGCCACAATGGGAACTTCAATCCATGAGTACTTAAAAGGTGGCAAGGGTTTGCTTCAGCCACTGTCCCTGACAAAGCTCCTCAGGAAATCTGGGACCACCCTACACTAGGAATAGCTGTGCTCTCACTTTCACAAATCTAAGCTCCCAACTTCGTACAAAGACGCACTCACGTTTACCGACAGAGTTGACCCCAATTATGTGCCAATGTGGCCATGCACTCAACAAACACTTCCTGATAGTTAGGGCATCTTCCTAGACACTTAGGCTATGTCTGTAAGCAGAACAAATACCCCTGTCCTTGTAGGGCTCACAGGCTAATGAAAGAGCGATCACAGCAGCAGCAGTTGCTCGCTGGAATAGAGCACTTACTGTGACCCAAGAATGCGACATACAGTCTCTAGGTTTCAGAAACACCCTATAAGCAGGTAGCATTACTTTCCCCATTTTTACAGACACAGATAGTAGCCATCAGCTGGGCTTGAACCCAGGGGGTCCAGCTCCAGAGCTGATGTTTCCCAAGCCACTTCCTGTCCCCGCTGGCTGGGGCCGGGGTCGGCACCCGCGGCAGAAAGGTAACCAGGACGAGGGTACAAGGCTGTCGGCAGGGCAAGAGCCTTGGTGGGTTTGGCTGGCACGAGGCCACCTGGGCTGGGGCTGGCTCCCCTCAAGGCTGGGGCCGGTGTTCCAGGCAGCCCACAACTGAGAGTGGCTTTTATTGTGGAGGGACAGAACCAACACAAAAGGAATGAGCAGATACACCTAGAATCACTGTTAACCACAGTTCTTACGATCAGAGACGGAACTTATCAGCATGGAAAGAGAAGGTTGGAGTTCCCGTCGTGGCACAGCGGAAACGAATCTGACTAGAAACCATGAGGTTGCGGGTTAATTCTGGCCTCGCTCAGTGGGTTAAGGAGCCGGTGTTGCCCTGAGCTGTGATGTAGGTCACAGACGCAGCACAGATCCAGTGTTGCTGTGGCTGTGGTGTAGGCTGGCAGCTGCAGCTCCGACTCCACCCCTAGCCTGGGAACCTCCATATCCCTTGGGTATGGCCCTAAAAAGCAAAAAAAAAAAAAAAAAAAAAAAAAAAAAGAGGTTAACTCAGTGACCCCCCGGGGTGCCAGATTAGAATCAGAATGATCAGTGCAAACTCATGGTTCTGAAAAAAACAGCAAGACATAGGAGTTCCCTGAATAGTGCAGTGGGTTAAGTATCTGGCATTGCTACAGCTGTGGTACAGGTCACAGCTCTGGCTCAGACTGGATCCCTGGCCTGGAACTTCCATATGAATAGACTTGAATAGACATTTCTCCAAAGAAGACACACGGATGGCCAACAAGCACATGAAAAAATGCTCACCATCCCTGATTATTAGGGAAATGCAAATCAAAACTACTATGAGGTACCACCTCACACCAGTCAGAATGGCCCTCATTAACACGTCTACAAATAACAAATGCTGGAGGGGATGTGGAGAAAGGGAACCCTCCTGCACTGTTGGTGGGAATATAAATTGGTACAACCACTATGGAAAACGGTATGGAGGTACCTCGGAAAACTAAACACAGAACGACCATAGGACCCAGCAAATCCCACTCCTGGGCATCTATCCAGACAAAACATTCCTTGAAAAAACACACATGCATCTGTATGTTCACTGCAACACTATTCACAATAGCCAAGACACGGAAACAACCTAAATGTCCATCGACAGATGAACGGATTAAGATGTGGTATGTGGAGTTCCCATCGTGGCGCAGTGGTTAATGAATCCGACTAGGAACCATGAGGTTGCGGGTTCGGTCCCTGCCCTTGCTCAGTGGGTTAACGATCCGGCGTTGCCGGGAGCTGTGGTGTAGGTTGCAGACGCGGCTCGAATCCCACGTTGCTGTGGCTCTGGCGTAGGCTGGTGGCTACAGCTCCGATTCAACCCCTAGCTTGGGAGCCTCCATATGCCGTGGGAGCGGCCCAAGAAATAGCAACAACAACAACAACAAAAGACAAAAAAAAAAAAAAAAGAAAAAGAAAAAAGAAATGATAGGAGATCTAAAAATTGGGACCACATCCTGTGTGGATGGACAGGAAGACTACTCAATCTAGAGACTCAACACAAGCCCTATCAAAATCCCGAGTCTTTTCCCCAGAAATGGAAAAGCCTATTCAGATTCATATGGAATTGCAGAGTCTGGAAGCCAAGACAATCCTGGAAAAAAAACAAAGTCACAGAACTCACATTTCCCAACTCTGAAAAGATACAATAGTGGGAGTTCCCGTCATGACCCAACGGAAACGAATCCCACTAGTATCCATGAGGTCACGGGTTCGATCCCTGGCCTTGCTCAATGGGTTAAGGATCCGGCATTGCCATGAGCTGTGGTGTAGGTCGCAGACATAGCTCAGATTCTGCATGGCTGTGGCTGTGGTGTAGGGTGGCAGCTGCAGCTCCGATTCGACCCCTAGCCTGGGAACTTCCATATGCCTCGGGTGCGGCCCTAAAAAGTAAAAATAAATACATAAATAAATAAATGAGGTGGCCAGAATAGGGAACTGGCCTGGGAATTTCCACGTGCCAGACACAGGTGCCCCCACCTCCCCAGAAAGCATGGAATTCTGATTTGGATTCTGAACCATTAAAAGAACGTTAGTAGGATAATTGGTGAATTCTAAATAAAATCTATAGATTAGTTAACGGTATCATATCAATGTCAATTTCTTGGTTTAGATCACTGTGCATGGTTATATAAGATGCTTAATTATTAGGTAAAAAGTATGTTCCTAATTTATACTTAAAAATGAATGAGGGGGAGTTCCCGTCGTGGCTCAGTGGTTAACGAATCCGGCTAGGAACCATGAGGTTGTGGGTTCGATCCCTGGCCTTGCTCAGTGGGTTAAAGGATCCGGCGTTGATGTGAGCTGTGGTGTAGGTTGCAGACGCAGCTCGGATCTGGCGTTGCTGTAGCTCTGGCGTAGGCCGGTGGCTACAGCTCCAATTTGACCCCTAGCCTGGGAACCTCCACATGCCGCAGGAGCGGCCCAAGAAATGGCAAAAAGACAAAAAAAAAAAAAAAAAAGGATGAGGTGTTCCCATCATGGCTTAGTGGAAGCTATTCTGACCAGTATCCATGAGGACGCAGGTTCAATCCCTGGCCTCACTCAGTGAGTTAAGATCTGGCGTTGCCGTGAGCTGTGGTGTAGGCCGGCGGCTACAGCTCTGATTCAACCCCTAGCCTGAGAACCTCCATATGCCACAGGTATGGCCCTAAAAAGAAAAAGTAAATAAATAAATAATTTTAAAAAAAAATAATAATAATATGGAGCCATAGAAAAGTACCACTGGGTTTTGCTTTTTGTTTTTTGTGGGTTAGAGGAATAGTTATGGGCAGACCATGAATTTGCTGGGGGGGGGGAATGATCATTTTTCCATATTTTATACTTTTCTTGAGCTTTCTGTAAACATCATTACTTCTGCATTTTACAAAAGCAAGACATTTAAGAAACATACAATAAACGATACATACCTAGAACTGGTTCTGTAATATTAAGTAAGGAAACACAACCTGGAGGAGTAAATTCCGTCTGTCCCAGATCACATTCCAAATAGTCAATGCAGGGTATGCTGACAATGGAAAAGAAAGAAAATCTTAGGCAGTTTTACTGTGTCCAGAGGAGAAATAAGATCATAAAGATTTTACGTGATACACAGGCTTAATCTGCCCTAGGTGGCCTCTGGCGGGATGTTGCCAAAATGACAACCAACCTAAAAAGAACAGTGAAGAGAACATGGGATGCAGGTTTGGCCATGGTGCCCACTTATATGGATACAAGTTTCTCTTTCCTAAAATTTTATCTTTTTTAAAAATTTTTATGTATTTACTTTTGCTTTTTAGGGCTGCACCTGTGGCACATGGAGCTTCCCAGGCTAGGCGTCGAATCGGAGTTACAGCTGCCGGTCTACACCACAGCCACAACCACACCGGATCTGAGCCACATCTGCGACAGGCACTGTAGCTTGTGGCAGTGCCGGATCCTTAACCCACTGAGTGAGGTCAGGGATCGAACCCACGCCCTCACAGTTACAGCCAGATTTGTTTCCACTGAGCCACAAAAAGAACTCCAAATTTTATCTTTACTTATTTTTCTATTTTGGCTGGGACCTTGGTGTGCAGAAGCTTCCAGGCCAAGGACTGAACCCATGCCACAGCAGTGACAAGTCAGGTCCTTAACCCACTGAGCCACCAGGGAACCCCTAAAATTTTATCTTTGTTTTCTCTGCAGCTCCCATTCGACCCCAGCCTGGGAACTCCCACATGCTACAGCCACGGCTGTTAAAAAAAAAAAAAAGAAAAAGAAAAAGAAAAAGGGAGTTCCCGTCGTGGCGCAGTGGTTGACGGGTCCAACTGGGAACCATGAGGTTGCAGGTTCGGTCCCTGCCCTTGCTCGGTGGGTTGACGATCCGGCGTTGCCCTGAGTTGTGCAGACGCGGCTCAGATCCTGCATTGCTGTGGCTCTGGCGTAGGCCAGTGGCTACAGCTCCGATTGGACCCCTAGTCTGGGGACCTCCATATGCCGTGGGAGCGGCCCAAGAAACAGCAAAAATAAAGACCCCAAAACCCCCAAAAAACCGACTTCCTACCAAAAAATTTAGCAATGCGTCAAAACAGAATTAAAAACACTCTTACCTATTTAACAACTGGTTCATCAGGTATCTAATAAACGTTGACTTCCCCACGTCCTGCGAGCCACAAACCAGGATTACAGGGCAGCCGTCTACCTCTTCTGGAGATGAAACAGACAACGAGCCTGAGGACGAGCCTTTTCCCATCGCAAACCGGAATCCTCTGAGGCTCCGGGGAATAAACACCGACCCACCCGTGTCTGCCACTCACCGCAGGAAACGCTGACTAACTCTTCCATGACCGAAAAGGCGCTCTCAGTCAAACGAAGGCCGGTTTTTTTCTTCTCTCTTCTGATCCCCACAGACCTCAAGGTGAAATACTCCAGGTTAATCTGGAAAGGCGGGACCTGAAAGGAACAAGCCCGGTCAAGGAGAGGCGAGACCCGACGCTCGCCGCCCTGCAGTTCCAAAGGAGTGAGCCTCGCAAGCTGTGAGCTGGGCAAGGTCCACGTGATCCCGCCCTCTCTCTCCCCCCACACCCGACCCCTCCGTAAGCCTTGCCAACTGCCTTCCTAAGGTCGTCCACGTCTCTGTTTTCAGAGCTGACGCTCACTTCCAAGCGGCCATCGCCTCTGCAGGAGACGCCAGGGAAAATGCAAAAGTAACAGTGACGGTCGAAAGAGAAATTCACCCGCAGACCCAGCTGTAGATCAGGCTGGTGGTTTGCAGCAGAGTCAGGACCATCTCCAAAAACATCGAGCAAAAAGACCAAAAGCTGGAAGGATGTGGAAGACAGAGCCAGGAAGGCCAAAGGTGTTCTGCCAGAGGCACCAGGAAACCACAGGACCGCCCCCCACCCCAGGCAGGAAGAGCGGGACCCCAGCAGGAGCCAGAGGCAGCAGGGAGGAGGGGGGGGAGGGTACCAGGGGGAGACCCAGCCGAGACCACATCCTCAGGCGATCCATCAGCCCTGAGGATAAAGACACCATCGAAGGAGCGAGACTCTGCCTGGCGTGAGGATTCCTAGCAGCAGCTCCATTCTAGAAAATAGTGGGCCAAGTCCTTCAAGGTTCTGAGGAAAACTCCTTTTTCAACTTACAGTTCTACACTCTGCTCTGCTACCAATCACGGAGGATAAATAAGAACAGCTTATAATAATAATTATAATAAATTTAAAAAAAAAAAGAGTTCCCGTTGTGGCGCAGCAGAAACGAATCCAACTAGGAACCATGAGGTTGTGGGTTTGATCCCTGTCCTTGCTCAGTGGGTTAAGGATCTGGTGTTGCTGTGAGCTGTGGGGTCCGTCGCAGATGCAGCTCGGATCCCGTGTTGCTGTGGCTGTGCCGTAGGCCGGCAGCTGTAGCTCCGATTAGACCCTAGCCTGGGAACCTCCATATGCCCTAAAAAGCAAAAAGAACAGCTTATAAAAAGAGATAATCTGAAGTTCACTCTCCGCTGTATGTGAGAACACCACTCCGGATGTATTCACACCTGGAGAAAGTTACCCAAGAAAGATCATAAACAGTGGTGGCTCAGGAGGTCACGGGGCGGGGGGGCTGGAAATAAATGAAAAAAAAAAAAAAAAAGATGTGTTTGACGCTGGCATTTGGAACATTCACTTGGTAAGGCGGGGTTTCCATTTCCTTCTCCGCGCCCCGACCAAGCCTCTGGATTACATTCCCATAACCACAGTGGCCCATTCTTCATCCTGCCCATTCCAGACCTTCTCCTTTCAAACCTCTGCCCCCACTACCTAGGCCCCGCCCAGGGATCACCCTGAGCCATTTCACAGAGTAACAGCAAACTGTCAGTTTGAGGAGAGAGCTTCTCCTTGCCCTGGGCCCTGTCCTGGGCACTTCCTCCGGCCACTGTGAATGACCTGCCTTTGCTCCTAAGCCCAACCCCTCCCCACCGGCAGCAGAACCTCTCCCTGGAGGCCTTCCAGGCGCCCCATCTCTACTGTGCCATCAGCGTATGCTCTCCTGTCAACCTCCGCCACCCACTCCGTGCAGGCCCGAGGTTTCCCATCCATCCTGACAAAAACCTAAACTCTCTAGCTCACACCTACTCCTCCAACCACTGTTCATTTCTTTCTTCTTCCTTCCCTTCACAGCTAAACTCTCTAAAAGCAAAACCCCTTTGGACTAAACCTCCGAGTTCCTCTCTTTCCCAGCTCCTGACCCTCCAACATTCGGGCTGCCCCTCAGCAACCCAAGCACAGCCCTCCTGTCCACACTGGCCCTGCACCCAGCCTCCCTTCTCTGGCCTCCTCTCACTGTCCGCAGCTCTGGGTGCTTCCCGTACTTCCCAGGCCCTGACGGCACCCGCCTGCTCCCCACCAGGGTTCACCTGAGCACCCCTTCTCAGCCTTGGCTGTTCCCTTGCCTAGATCGCTGGGGCCTGCCTCCGGCTCAGACCCTGGCCCTTCTCATTTCTATCCATAGCAAGTCCTCGGTGCTTCTACCCCATCTCGTGGGCTCTGGAACTGTCTTCTGCTGAGAGCTCCCAAATTTACACTCCCAGCCTCTTTTCTCCAAACTCGACTCACATGTCCCAACTGCCCACTGACACCTGCAGCAGAATGGCTAAGAGGCATCTGAAAGCTAACAGACACCCATCTCCTCCGGCAGCGCCCCTAGCGCCTCGCACCACAGTGGTGCGGCCAGAAAGCCTGGTGTTGGTCCTTGAACCGTCCTCACACCTCACACCCAGTGTCTCTGACGTTCCTAGAGACTAGACACAATCGACTGGCTCAAGGGCGACAGTCACAGAAGCAGGCTTGACTTCAGGCTGTTTTTTGCCCAACAATATGGGCAGAAAAATTTGGAGACGCGGAAAGAGATGAGAGGACGTGTACGTACGATGAAATCACTCATTTAGAGTTCGGAGAAAATGTATACTGCCTGAACTTCGTAAATCAAGATATAAAGACAATCGCCTGAGAAAATGCCAAAAGGCTCGGAACCAACGACAACAGAGAGTGATGGCCTTCTCTGGGGAATGAAACTAAGGCGGCAGCAGAGGCAATGATCACGATACCTCCTTCTACGCTGCTTCTTACTGTACACACGAATTACACTCAGGGCAACTTACAGCACAGTATCACAGACAGACTGATCTTCCCAGGGAGCATCCTACACGGGCCTCTGACTGTTTGGGTGAAAGTAATTAGCAAAACTCTGAATGAAAACTGGTTCTACCTCTTGTACGAAAACGTAAGATAAACCTGGATGGCTGGTTATGAAGTTCACGGTGGAGGTTTTCAGGTGTTCTAGCATCATAACGGAACACAGAGGAGAGAAATTCTTCATCAACCAGCGTCTGTCATCTGTAAAGAGAAATACAAGCTGCTTTAGAAACAGAACTCCGCAGAGCTCCTGTCGTGGTGCAGCGGTTAACGAATCTGACGAGGAACCTTGAGGTTGCGGGTTCGATCCCTGGCTTCGCACAGTGGGTGAAGGATCCGGGGTTGACGTGAGCTGTGGTGTAGATCGAAGATGCAGCTCGGATCTGGCGTGGCTGTGGCTGTGGCTGTAGCTCTGATTAGACACCTAGCCGGGGAACCTCCATATGCCATGGGAGCGGCCCTAGAAAAGTAAAAAAGACCAAAAAAAAAAAAAAACAAAAAACCATAACAACGAAAAAAAACAGAACTCCATTAAGCTCTATGCCATTTAGGACTTCCCTCCCTTCTGCTAAATTCAAACTTTTTGAGAAAAGGAACTATGTTTGAGAGCCTTTCTCGGGGGCCATACTGCGTAACAGGAAAACACATGGGTAGAGAAGTCACCCCAGGTTTGCCACATAAAAGCCTGTGGCATCAGGCAACTTTCCTCATCTGTAAAATGGTGAAAACAATAGTTTCTCCACTGTAAATCAACTCTAACAGAAAAAATAAACATCATAAAAGAAAAACAAAAAACAATAGTTTCTCTCTCAGGACCCTGGCGAGGGTTTAAATAAATACAGGAAAGAATACAAAGCCTAGGTCACAGTAAACATATAAAAATTATGAGCTTTAAAAAAAAAAAAAAAAAAAAAAGAAGGGAGTTCCCGTCGTGGCGCAGTGGTTAACGAATCCGACTAGGAACCATGAGGTTGCGGGTTCAGTCCCTGCCCTTGCTCAGTGGGTTAACGATCCGGCGTTGCTGTGAGCTGTGGTGTAGGTTGCAGACACGGCTCGGATCCTGCGTTGCTGTGGCTCTGGCGTAGGCCGGTGGCTACAGCTCCGATTCAACCCCTAGCCTGGGAACCTCCATATGCCTCGGGAGCGGCCCAAGAAATAGCAACAACAGCAACAACAACAACAACAACAAAAAGACAAAAGACAAAAAAATAAAAAAAATCAGGAGTTCCCGTCGTGGCGCAGTGGTAAACGAATCCGACTAGGAACCATGAGGTTGCGGGTTCGGTCCCTGCCCTTGCTCAGTGGGTTAAGGATCCAGCGTTGCCATGAGCTGTGGTGTAGGTTGCAGACGCGGCTCGGATCCCGCGTTGCTGTGGCTCTGGCGTAGGTCAGTGGCTACAGCTCCGATTCAACCCCTAGCCTGGGAACCTCCATATGCCGTGGAAGCGGCCCAAGAAATAGCAACAACAACAACAACAACAAAAAAGACCAAAAAAAATAAATAAATAAATAAAATTAAAAAAATTAAAAAAAAATAAAAAATAAAAATTATGAGCTTTAGAAGTTTCCATCATGGCTCAGGGGTTAGCAAGACCAGCTAGCATCCATGAGGACGCAGGTTCAATCGCTGCCCTTGCTCAGCGGGTTAAGGATCCAGCATTGCCAGGAGCTGTGGTGTAGATCACAGACGTGGCCCAGATCCCACACTGCTGTGGCTGTGGCCTAGGGTGGCGGCTACAGCTCCCACTGGATCCCTAGCCTGGGAACCTCCACATGCCACAGGTGGGGCCCTAAAAAGGACAAAAAGACATAAATTATTAGCTTTATTATATGGTACATCCTCAGAAAATCACTCAGTTCTTTTCATTACCTCGGTTCAGATGCGACTTGAGCAAAGTCCGGGCTTCCCTTTTCATCTCCTTCTTGCTTTTCTCAGACACTGAGTAGTGAACTGCGGTGACAGTCAGGCGAGCGTGCGTATAGGTGGAGTACACGTCCTGAGCGGGCTGGCCTTGGCTGATGTTAAAACCGAGCACCTGCACTTGACCGTAGAGGCAGGTCACACGACAGATCCCGCTAAAGATGAAGCTCTAGATGGAAAGAAAAAAGAAAGGGAGAAAGAAAGTTACAGAGTCTGTTACTAACAACTAAAAACTTCAAAGTTCTTAACTGGCTGTGCAGACATCAAAAGGCGGCTGATTTCTAGTAACAGAGTACCTTGTAGGTGACTATCTAGTATTCCCCCCCCACCTGCTGTACAGCATGGGGATCAAGTTATTTTTACATGTGTACATTTCCCCCCCACCCTTTGTTCTGTTGCAATATGAGTATCTAGACGTAGTATTTTTAACTAATAGTATCACTATCTTTTTTTTCTTTTTAGGGCCACATCTGGGGCATATGGAGGTTCCCAGACTTGGGGTCAAATCGGAGCTGCAGCTGCCGGCTTACACCACAGCTGCAGTAATGCCCGATCCAAGCCGAATCTGCAACCTAAGCTGCAGCTTACTGGCAACACTGGATCCTTAATCCACTGAGAGAGGCCAGGGATGGAACCCACATCCTCAGGGACACTATGTCCAGTTAAGAGCCACAATTGGAACTCCAACTAACAGAGTATTTTAACTAATTAACATTTTAAACCTATGATCATATCCTACAGCAGCTATAGGGACAGAGAGTCTGTTTTTTTTTTTTTTTTGTTTTTCTTTTTAGGGCTGTACCCAAGGCACGTGGAAGTTCCCAAGCTAGGGGTCAAATCTAAGCTGCAGCTGCTGGGCTACCCACAGCCACAGCAATGAAGGACCCTAGCCAAGACTGTCACTTACACCTCAGCTCACGGCAGTGCTGGATCCTTAACCCACTGAGCAAACACAGGGATCAAACCTGTTCTCATGATACTAGTTAGATTCGTTACCGCTGAGCCACAATAGGAACTCCGGGACAGGCTGGTGAACACTGACCCAAGGGGGTCTCCCAAACTCAGCTCTGCTGTTCTCACGGCTCTCTGTCCTCACAAAGGCCCAGGCCTGCAGAGCCTCTGCCTTTCTTAGGGTTTTACTTCCCTCCTGCATAGAGGGGGACTGCCTAGACCAAGGTCCAGGTGAAGAGCAGGGGCCCTGCCATGAGGCTGCCAGAATGTGACTGTTGGCTCTGCCTCCACGTATACTTTTTGCCAAGTTACCTAAGCTATACTCTTCCTCTCTGTAAACATTCCTAGTGGTAATGACTCCATAGAGAGCTGGTAGTGTTAACGGAGTTCATATGCCCAAAACACTCAGAACACTTAAGGGCCCGGCATACCAAAGCACCCAGTAAATGCGGTCTATTCTTATAATTATTATTCTATTTTAAGTCCCTCCAGCTCCGCAGACCTAGAATTAGGGAGGTCCTTGTTACCCTCGGTTCAGCACCACCGCCCGAGGAATGCGCCCGTCTTACAGCCGGAGAACCCGCAGAAGGATACTGTCTCTCCCAGTCGGCAGCTGCCAGTCAGCAGCTCCCGGGGCTCCCCTCCACCCGCTCTGCCCGCCCGGCTCCCTCGGCGCGACCCACCTGCCCAAGCGGCAGCAGCACCAACGCACGGCCCGGGCCGGCCGGCCGCACTGGCGGGATGGAGAGGATGGCGGAACAACTTGTGGTCAGGTCCGCGGCCACGTCTGGGCTGGGGTCCGGCCTGGGGACCGCGGTCTTGGGCCTCCGGGGCGCCGCCGCGCGCGACACCAGGCAGCCGCCCTCCCGCCAGTCCACGCCGGCCGCCTGGGCATGCAGCAGCCGCCGCCGAAGCCGCCTTCGGCCGCACCAACGCAAAGTCCTGAGCCGCCGGCGGGGCCGGTGGCCGAGAATGAGTTGGGACCGGGCCTTGCGGGCCCGCAGCCACGTGGAGCGGGAGGAACCCCGCTTGAGCACCAGCACTGAGTCCGCCATGCTGGTCCCCGGCGCCTCTCTCTGGCGAATCTCGCGAGAGAGCCCGTCGCTCCGCCCCGCGGCCCGTCAAGCCGGCTGGGAGCCACGGGCGCTCTCTGCCGGCGGCCTCGGCAGCGCACCCGGACCTTGGCGGGCCCCTCGGAGTCTCACGCCCGCCGGCGACCGGAGAAGGGGCCGCCTGGATGACACCTAGCCGGGCGGTCCCAGCGAGGGTGACATTTACATTATGCAAAAGATCTTATCTAGCCTCCCGGGGGCGGAAGTCGGTTACCCCGAGTCCAGGGCCACCTCTCCGGAAATCCACCAAGGTTTTTTTTTTTCCCCTGGCAGAAAAAGCTCCAGGCTTGGCGTTGTAAACAAAACCGGTCTATTTGCATAGCCTCTGTTTGCATGCATTTGTCTTTTGAGTTGTAGCCAGCAAGCCTGTAAAACCAGGCGTAACTAGGATGATTCACTCAGAATTTCAACTTAAGCATCCTGAGGACTGGGGTGGGGGTAGGGAGCAACGCAGAACTTTGTCTCACGTGGTGAACGGAGGCCCGGGTAAGAGGTTCTAAAGTCTGCAGCTCCCTGATGGAACGGTCCCCGTTCCCAGCCCCCCCCCCCCCCGCAACTGTGTTCCAGCCTTCCCCTCCCCCACCCGAATACTGGGGCTCCCTTTCTGAGCTGGGTGAGGCCACAGGCACCAGAGCAAGGACAGAACCCACAACCGTCCAGAGGAAGGGTCAGGGGGTGCCACCTGGCTTGCACCTGTGCCTTGACTCTGCCCAGTTCCTGAGGAGGACCGCAAGCCCGGAAGGCCTAGGCCAACAGCCGGGTTCCTACAACCGGGCTCCTGTCCCACCCCTTTGAAAGGCATGAAGCTGGGAGGCATCCTGGCAGCTGCAACCTTTCTATTTAAACAGCCCAGCCTGGTCGGAGGGCGTCGCTCGGCCATGCCAGGCTCAGGGCGGCGGTCTGGCCAGCATGTTGCTCTGGGAGGCGTGCCTGCTGGGTCTGCAGCTCTCCCTCTCCTGCTGCTGGGCTTTGGGCTGCCAGGGCCCAGAGTCCTCCCCTGACTTCAGCCTCCCTGGGGACTACCTTGTAGCTGGCCTCTTCCCTCTACACGGTGACCACCCAGAGGCGAGGCGCAGACCCACAGTGGCCTTCTGTGACAGGTGAGTGAGGGGTCCACGGAACGGTCAGCGAGGGGGCCCTGTGCCTACAGGGTCTTTGCCAGCCCTCCTCAGCAAGACCTTCTGCCTCTGGGGTTACTATTTGAGGGGTTTTTTTGTTTCGTTTTGTTTCTTTTTATTATTACTCAAATGAATTTATCAGATCTGTAGTTGTATAATGATCATAACAATCTGATTTCACAGGATTTCCATCCCACAGCCCAAGCACATCCCTCCACCCCCCAAACTGTATCCTCCAGAGACCGTAGTTTTTTTATTGTTTGTTTTTGTGTTTTGTCTTTTTGCCATTTCTTGGGCCGCTCCCGCGGCATATGGAGGTTCCCAGGCTAGGGGTTGAATCAGCTGCCAGCCTACGCCAGAGCCATAGCAACGTGGGATCCGAGCCGCGTCTGCAACCTACACCACAGCTCACGGCAACGCCGGATCGTTAACCCACTGAGCAAGGGCAGGGACTGAACCCGCAACCTCATGGTTCCTAGTCGGATTCGTTAACCACTGTGCCACAATGGGAACTCCAAGACCGTAGTTTTTCAGTGTCTGTGAGTCAGCATCTGTTCTGCAAGGAAGTGCAGTGTGTCCTTTTTTCAGATTCCACATGTCAGTCAAAGCATTTGATGTTGGTGTCTCATTGTCTGACTTCACTTAGCATGATGATTTCTAGGTCCATCCATATTGCTAAAAATGCCGGTATTTTGTTCTTTTTAATGGCTGAGTAATATTCCATTGTGTGTATGTACCACATCTTCTTGATCCAGTCCTCTGTCGATGGACATTTAGGTTGTTTCCATGTCTTGGCTATTGCAAATAGTGCTGCAATGAAAACATCGGAGTACATGTGTCTTTGTGAGTTGTTGTTTTCTCTGGATAGATGCCCAGGAGTGGGATTGGGGTTTTGTTTTTTACTTTGGGGTTTTTGGTCTTTTCAGGGCCGCACCCATGGCATATGGAGTTGTCAAGGCTAAGGGTCCATTCGGAGCTGTAGCAGCCAGCCTACACCACAGCCAGATCTGAGCCGCGTCTGCGACCTATCCTGCAGCTCAGGCAACACAGGATCCTTAACCCACTGAGTGAGACCAGGGATCAAACCTGCAACGTCATGGTTCCTAGTTGGATTCGTTTCCACTGCACCACAATGGGAACTCCCTGTTTTTTGTTTTTTTGTTTTTTGGCTGCCCCATGGCATATGGAGTTCCTGGGCCAGGGATCAGATCCAAACCGTAGCCCCGAACTAAGCTGCAGCTGCGGCAATGCAGGATCCCTAACCCACTGTGCCAGGCAGGGGATCGAACCCACGTGCCAGCACTCCCAAGACACAACCGATCCCTTGCCACAGCCGCAGCTCCTGGGTTACTATTTAAACTGCCTCCACCCTCTATCCAACCTGCAGTCTCCACCTTCAGGCACTGGCTACCCGTCCCTGGCACACACTCCCAGTTTCCAGTTTGTCACACATTCTTTTGACCTGGCTGTTAGAGTCCTTTGTGTTATAATCCCATGCCACTTGCTTCCTGGCTTTGTGACATAACTAGACAAGGCAGGGATTAAGCAAGGGTGGCCTTGCCTGCTTCAGCTCCTCCCTGGTTTCTCCCCCAGTACCCACTCCTTAGTCCCCCAGGGGGCAAGTATGGTTCTCAGGGGAAGGGAAGTGGGGGACCTAGCAGCAGATTTTTCCAGAGCTCAGCAAAGATAAATCAGGTCGGTGCTTTCATGAAGTTGAGCGTCTAGGTAGAAAGAAACAATTGCTTTTCTTATAAAGAAGATAGTTGCTTGGAGTTCCCTTATGGTGCGGTAGGTTAAGGACCCAGTGGTGTCGCTGCAGTGGTTCGAGGTGCTGCAGTGGCTTGGGTTCGATTCCTGGTAGGGGAACTTCCACATGCCAGATAGTTGCTTGCCGTCTGTATGAGCTCTAGATTGGGGCCGCTCGAGGATGTATCATGGTTCAAAGGCAGTATGCCCTGAACGTGAAGCACACCTGATGGCCGGCCCAGGAGGAAGGTTCTGGAAAGCCTGGTGCAGGAGGACTGGCCCAAAGACCTTGGAAAGGTCTTGGGAAGAGAAGACATGGGGGGGAGACGTGGGAAGACTGGCTTCAGATAGCTGAAGGGCTATCAGGCAGGAGAGGCTGAACTTCCTCTGAGGGACTCAAGGACAGAGGGATATAGGAACAGCGGACAAGCCTGACAACGGGCAGAGAGGCTGGACGGTGGAATCCTGTCCCCGATGTGTCCCCTATCGTTGTTTCCCAGAGAGGCCATGAGGAACACAGGCCGTCACCAGACTCAAGATGTCCCAAGGAAAAGGATGAGTTAAGGGACTTCCCACTGTGGCTCAGCAGTTTAAGAACCCTATATAGTGTCTGTGAGGTTGCGGGTTTGATCCCTGGCCTAATTCAGTGGGTTAAGGATCTGGCATTGCCGCAAGCTGCAGCATAGATTGCAGATGCGGCTCGGATTTGATGTGGCTGTGGCGTAGGACGGCAGCTGCAGCTCCTGTTCGAACCGTAGCCTGGGAACCTCCATATGCCACAGGTGAGGCTGTTAAAAAGAAAAAGAATAGCATAGTCATAAAACTTTAAAAGTACTAGTTAAACTAGTTAAGGCTAAGCAGGTGCCATGGGTAAATTTCATATGGCAACTTGGCTAGGATATGGTGCCCAGTTGTTTGGTTAAAGCCCAGTCTAGATGTTGCTGTGAAGGTTTTTATAGCAGTGGTTAACATTTAAATCAATAAACTGAGTAAGACAGGAGTTCTCGTCGTGGCACAGTAGAAACGAATCTGACTAGTATCCATGAGGACGCAGGTTCAATCCCTGGCATCACTCAGTGGGTTAAGGATCGGGCGTTGCCATGACCTGTGATGCAGGTCATGGACGCTGCTTGGATCCCGCGCTGCTGTGGCTGGGGTGTAGACCACCAACTACAGCTCTGATTCAACCCCTAGCTGCAGGTGCAGCAACAAAAAGATAAAAATTTTAAAAAGAAAGAAAGAACTGGAGTTCCCGTCGTGGCGCAGTGGTTAACGAATCTGACTAGGAACCATGAGGTTGCGGGTTCAGTCCCTGCCCTTGCTCAGTGGGTTGACAATCCGGCGTTGCCGTGAGCTGTGGTGTAGGTTGCAGACGCGGCTCGGATCCCGCGTTGCTGTGGCTCTGGCGTAGGCCTGTGGCTACAGCTCCGATTCGACCCCTAGCCTGGGAACCTCCATATGCCGCGAGAGCGGCCCAAGAAATGGCAAAAAGACAAAAAAAAAAAAAAAAAAAAAGAAAGAAAGAAAGAAAGAACTGAGTAAAACAAATGGTCCTCTGTAATGTCTGTGGCCTTACCCAAACAGTTGAAGACCTTAAGAGAAAAGACTGGGGGAAAAAGGAGTTCCCTGGTGGCCTAGCGGGTTAAGGATCTGGCATTGTCCCTGTGGTGGCTCTGGTCACTCTTGCCAGAGATGGTTTCAATCCTTGGCCCTTGAATTTCTGCATGCTGCGAAAAAAAAAAAAAAATGTAAACTCTCGCGGGGATTTCTAGCCTGCCCTGCAAACCGTGGACTTGCCAGCCCCCACACTCACACGAGCCAATTCCTCAAAATAAACCTCCAGATGGATCACTCTGTGTGTCTATCTGCGTGGCTCCTCTTGGTTCTCTTTCTCTGCTATAGGTCTTGTGAGCCTTTCAATGTTAATTTCATGGGGGGGAGGAGCACGACAGGTGTAGTTCTCCATTTAGTCCCCCACCTCTCCGAAGACCTGTACCACAACTCTGTGTATGCCGTGGGGCCCATGCAGAGGCCACGGAGGTAGGGAGCTGGATGGGCTACCTCAGCGGTTCCTTTCCCCCCTGGCTTCCCCTACAGACCCAACACCTTCAACGGCCACGGCTACCACCTCTTCCAAGCCATGCGGTTTGGCATCGAGGAGATAAACAACTCCAGCGCCCTGCTGCCCAACGTCACTCTGGGGTATGAGCTATACGACGTGTGCTCGGAGTCCGCGAACGTGTACGCCACGCTGAGCATCCTGAGCAAGGCTGGGACAGGCTACGTGGACATCCAAGAAAACCCTGCCCTGTATTCCCCCAAGACCGTGGCGGTCATCGGGCCCGACACCACCAGCCGCGCTGCCACCACCGCAGGCCTGCTGGGCCCCTTCCTGGTGCCCCTGGTAAGCTGGGGCCCCAGAGTCCGCTCATCTCCCCTCCTATCGCCTGGGGGAGGGAGCGGTGGGAGCTGGCGTGCCCCAGGCCAGCCTGGACTCCTGGACTCCTGGTGGTCACTGGTCTTAGTCACCCACCCGGTGTTCCCGCCTCTCCCGGCACTGCTTCCAGATCTCTCTGCTTCGGGGCTCCCTGGCACATCTGTTCTCAGTGTTCCCCTTGGGGCTCAGTGGGAATCCAATATAGTGTCCATGAGGATTCGGGTTCAATTCCTGGCCTCACTTGCTTAGCGGGTTAAGGATTCCATTGCAGACTGGGCTCGGATCTGGCCTTGCTGGAGTGTAGACTGGCAGTTGTAGCTCCAATTCAGCCCCTAGCCTGGGAATCTCCATGTGCCACAGATGCAGCACTGAAAAGGAAAAGAAAAAAAGGAAGAGAGGGAGGGAGGAAGGGAGGGAAGGAGGAAGAAGGAAGGAAGACAGGCAGGGAGGGAGGGGGGAGGCCAGCCATCCTCCTTGGGAATGTCTGCCCTTCTCTCTCTTCCCACCATCCCATCTCCTTTGGGCAGAACTGAACGCCCACGGCACAAACCTCACCTTGACCTCCTTCCTCCCCTCTCTCCAGGCTCCTGTGCAGAGGGGTGGGTCCCTCCTGTGTGGCCCAGTCCTGTGCCTCCCCTGCTCTGCTCATCACTCTCGCTTCCTCCTCAGCCTGCATGCTGGCTGCCTCCCCTCCACACTCCCAGCATCCTCCTCGCAGACCTGGCTGACTCTGCGCCTTCCATGGAGACCTCCCTTCTCGCTAGAGAACCGCAGAGTTCTCTATTCCTGGGTTTTCTTTCTCTTTCTTTCTTTCTTTCTTTCTTTCTTTCTTTCTTTCTTTCTTTCTTTCTTTCTTTCTTTCTTTCTTTCTTTCTTTCCTGTTTTAGGGCTGCACCCACAGCATATGAAGGTTCCCAGGCTAGGGGTCTAATTGGAGCAACAGCTGCTGGCCTGCACCAGAGTTCATGGCAATGCCGGATCCTTAACCTAGTTAGTGAGGCCAGGGATGGAACCCGAAACCTCATGGGTGCTAGTCAGAAAATTTTTTTTTTTTGGTTGCACTGTGGCACATGAAAGTTCCCGGTGCAGCATTGACCTGAGCAGTTGCAGTGACAACACTGGGTCCTTAACCCACTGAGCCACGAGGGAACTCCTCTATTCCTGTTTGCTTCTCCCTCTTTTCATTCACTGCCCCCCACACTGTCCTGGACTCTGCTATTCCAGGCGGGGCTTGAAGGTGGTGACTGGGGGTTGGGTGGGGCTGTGATTAGAGGCGGTTCCAGTGGTACCCCCAGCGGGGGAACGCACAAGGTCCTCTGGCCTCACTTGTGGCACTTCCTCCTTGGTCTCCTTTAGAGAATTCTGACCGCACCCCATCGCAGCTGGGCAAGGGGGTGACTCCTAGGGCAGGCCCCTCCCTTTCCCAGGCCGGCCAGGGTTCCCAGCTGAACTTCCAGTCTTCCACCTTCTGACTTGTGTGCACCAGCCTCACGTCCAGATGCTGGCCCAGCCTCTCCACTCCATGAGCCCCGCAGGCCCCAAACAGAACTTACCGTAACAAATGCCTCTTTTCTTCCTGCACCCCGTCCCCAGCCCATCTCGCAGAGCAACCATCTCTAAAGAAGCCAGAAACCCCCAAAGTCCTGCCTGTGTTACCTTTCCTGCCTCCCCCCCATCGCAGCCTCTGCAGGGGTCGGAGGGTGGGGCTGGGGGGCCTCCAAACCGCTGCCAGCTCCATTCTTCTTCTTCTCTGCTTTGACCAACCACCCTCCTCTCTCATCCAGATGGTTCCGTCAGCTCCTAGGAGTTCTTCCTGACTCTGGCCCTGAGCCTTATTTAAACATTCCTCAGTGAAATCAGAGATCCACGCCCAAGACACAAATCTGATGTCAGTTTGCTGCCTAGACCCTTCAGGGTTCCCTGCAGCCTTTGGATAAAGTCCCAGCCCCGCTGCAGTGATCAGCCTTCCTGCCCTGACCAGACACGTCTGACCTCCAGCCGAGGGGACATCCTGAAGGGCCCCACACGCTTAGCGCTTCCCTCCCTGCTCGCAGGTTTTGGTCCCTGTGTCCTGGGGATGGATTCCCATTCCTTTCCTCGGGACCTGCCCCCTTTCCTGCGGGGAACTTGCCAGCCTCACGTGTGGACCAGGGCTCTGCTTGAGATGCCGGGCCAGGACTTTGTCTCCATCCTCCCCTGTCCCTGCCGGCGGGGCCCTTGGTCTGGGCTGATGCCACTGAACTTGAACTCCACAGGTCAGCTATGATGCCAGCAGCATGGTGCTGGGTGTGAAGCGGGTGTACCCCTCTTTCCTGCGCACCATCCCCAGCGATGACCACCAGGTGGAGGTCTTGGTGCTGCTGCTGCGGAGGTTCAGGTGGGACTGGATCTCGGTGGTGGGCAGCGAAGGTGACTACGGGCAGCTGGGGGTGCAGGCGCTGGAGGACCAGGCCCGCCGGCAGGGCATCTGCATTGCCTTCAAGGACATCGTGCCGTTCTCTGCCCAGCCGGGCGACCAGAGGATGCAGAGCATGATGGGCAGCCTGGCTCTCGCAAGGACCACCGTTGTGGTCGTTTTCTCCGGTCGGCAGCTGGCCAGGGTGTTCTTTGAGTCTGTGGTGCTGGCCAACCTGACCTCCAAGGTGTGGGTCGCCTCCGAGGACTGGGCCATCTCCAGACACATCAGCAGTGTGCCCGGGATCCGGGGCATCGGCACAGTGCTGGGCGTGGCCATCCCCGGGAGGCTGGTGCCCGGCCTGAAGGAGTTTGAGGAGGCCTACGTCAGGGCAGAGAAAGGGGCCCTTGGGCCTTGCCCCAGGGGCTCCTGGTGCAGCACCAACCAGCTCTGCACAGACTGCTGGGCTTTCACGGCCCAGGAGATGCCCACACTTGGAGCATTCTCCATGAGTTCTGCCTACAACGTGTACCAGGCTGTCTATGCCGTGGCCCAGGGCCTCCACCAGCTCCTGGGCTGTGCCTCTGGCATCTGTTCTCGAGGCCAAGTCTACCCCTGGCAGGTGAGGCACTTACCTGCCACTGAGCCATGGCGGGAACTTGGGGTGCTTTCCCAAGACAAGGGGCACTCTTCAGCTATCCTAAATGCGGAGGTGAGGGGCAAAGGCCCCCGGCTAGAGGGCTGATCCCTTCTCTGGGGCTCCTCTTGCTCTTCTCTGAACTACAGGCTCTCCACCCACCAGGACTCACATCCAGGGCTTGAAACCTCTCTAAAGGGTTCCTTTGGGAGTTCCCTGGTGGCCTAGTGGGTTAAGAACCTGGCATCATTGCTGCTGTGACATGGGTCCAGTCACTGGCTTGGGGAACTTCCATGTGCTGCTGCTGTGGACATGGCCAAAAAAAAAGGGAGGGGGAGATTCCTTTGTTTGGGTGAAGGAGAAAATTTTTCTTTGTTTAGCCATAGCTGGCTAATGCCCTAAAGACTGTGCCACCCTCGGGAGAGAATAGGAGGAGGTTTTATAGTTTGGGGCGTGGAAAACAGGGCCACAGATAAGGATCAGGGTAGGTGCGAGCAAGCTCTCATTCTTCTTTTTCTTTTGGTATTTTGTGTGTGTGTGTGTCTTTTCTTTTGTCTTTTTGCCTTTTCTAGGGCCGCTACCACGGCATATGGATGTTCCTGGGCTAGGGGTCTAATCAGAGCTGTAGCCACCGGCCTACACCACAGGTCATGGCAATACCAAATCCTTAACCCACTGAGCGAGGCCAAAGATCGAACCTGCAACCTCATGGTTCCTAGGCAGATTCGTTAACCACTGAGCCACGATGGGAACTCCTCTTTTGTTTTTTGTTTTTTTTTTTTTTGGTCTTTTTGCCATTTCTTGGGCCGCTTCCACGGCATATGGAGGTTCCCAGGCTAGGGGTCTAATCGGAGCTGTAGCTGCCAGCCTATGCCAGAGCCACAGCAACGCGGGATCCGAGCCTCGTCTGCAACCTACACCACAGCTCATGGCAACGCCGGATTGTCAACCCACTGAGCAAGGGCAGGGACCAAACCTGCAACCTCATGGTTCCTAGTCGGATTCGTCAACCACTGCGCCACGACAGGAACTCCCTCTTTTGGTATTTTTAAGGCCACACCTGCAGTATATGGAAATTCCCAGGCCAGGAAGAGGTCGAATCAGAGCTGCAGCTGCTGGTCTACACCACAGCCACAGCAACGCAGAGGATCTGAGCTGCATCTGCGACCTACACCACAGCTCACGGCAACACCAGATCCTTAACCCACCGAGCAAGGACAGGGATCCAACCCATGTCCTCCTGGTTACTAGTCAGGTGAATTACCACTGAGTCACAACCGGAACTCCCAAGCTTTCATTCTTCTTCAAAGCTGCTGTTTAGTGGCTGGGTCTGGTTCTGGTGGTCCTTCTTTCTGGAATGAAGCAGGCTTCATCAAGTGTGATTCTTCCTCAGGAATGCTTCATCTTTCATTTGTTGGAGGTTTTAGTTCTGGGGTCTGAACTTACTGAGGCTCAGGTTCTTTGTGTCTCAGCACAGAAGGAATTCAGCGAGAGACAAAGTGATAGGCAAGAAATGGATTTATTAAGATGGGGAGTTCCCATCGTGGCACAGTGGTTAACGAATCCGACTAGGAACCATGAGGTTGCGGGTTTGGTCCCTGGCCTTGCTCAGTGGGTTAAGGATCCGGCGTTGCCGTGAGCTGTGGTACAGGTTGCAGACGCGGCTCGGATCCCGAGTTGCTGTGGCTCTGGCGTAGGCCAGTGGCTACAGCTCCGATTGGACCCCTAGCCTGGGAACCTCCATATGCCGTGGGAGCGGCCCAAAGAAATAGCAAAAAAGACAACAACAAAAAGATAGGATGCTTGTGGAGTTCTCCTTGTGGGTCAGCTGTAACGAACCCAACTAGTGTCCATGAGGATAGGGGTTTGATCCCTGGCCTCACTCAGTCGGTCAAGGATCCAGTGTCGCTGTGAGCCGTGGTGTAGGTTGCAGATGCAGCTCAGATCTGGCATGGCTGTGCCTGTGGTGTAGGCTGGCAGCCACAGCTCTGATTTGACCCCTAGCCTGGGAACTTCCATATTCTCTGGATGTGGCCCTAAAAAGACAAAAAAGGAAAAAAAAAAAACCCAAAAATAGGATGCTTGTGGGAGAGACAAGCGGGCAGAGGAGAAGGCTCTGTCAAGGGCTCCTTCGTGAGAGGTTTCCTCTCACTCTAGAGGCTGGATGGGAGGGGCCGAGGGGCCTCGTAGGAGGGGAGGGGCCCTGAGGAAGGGACCAGAACGTGCAGATGGGCTGAAACTGCTCAGATAGCAGCTCAACAAGGCCCCACACCCTTGCTTCCTGGGCTGTCTGGGTCTGGGAGGGTCATCACTGCAGCTCCGTCACCCCGTTGTTTCAGCTCCTGGAGGAGATCCGCAAGGTCAATTTCCTTCTACACAAGCACACTGTGACATTTAGTGACAGTGGGGACTCGCTCAGCGGCTATGACATAATTGCCTGGGACTGGAGTGGCCCCAAGTGGACCTTCAGGGTCATCGGCTCGTCATCGTCGTCATTGTTGTCGCCAGTTCAGCTAGACATAAATACTACCAAAATCCCATGGCGTGGCGGGGACAACCAGGTAACGTGGACATGGTCACTCAGCAGGTGACTGCCCAGTGGACTGTCAGGAGCCTGGGGACAGGGCGGACACAGCCTACACAGAGCAGGAGAGGGGGCCCTGGGGACCCGGCCGCTATGCATCTACGGGCTCCCAGACAGATGCCCGTTTGTCGCTGGTCACACAACCCAGGGCTCTGCCCTGGGAATGAACCGTGGGCGCAGATGCCAGGGAGCCAGTTTTCGGTCCCACATGGGAGCATCCCGTGATTTGGAACCCCCGTCCACGGTTGCAGAATGTCGATGGCTTCTTGCAGGTGCCGACGTCCGTGTGTTCCAGCGACTGTCCTGAGGGCCACCAGAAAGTGATCATGAGTTTCCACCACTGCTGCTTTGAGTGTGTGCCTTGTGAGGCCGGGACCTTCCTCAACGAGAGTGGTGAGTGACTGAACGGTGATCAGGTGACCCACTGGGTGCTCTGAAGGCGTAGAGCAGAGGACAGGACCTCCCTCCGGCTGTACACGTGCAGAACCAGGGCTTGGTCACTTTTCTGCCAGTTAGTGACAGGTTGGAGACTGAATTCTGATCAAGCAGAAAGAACCAACCAGTTGACGGCCTCGGGCCTAGCTGTGTCCTTTGTTTGAGAGCTCCCAAGCCAATGCCTGCAGAGGCAATGATATCCTAAATACAACCTTTTTGTTTTGTTTTGTTTTTTTGTTTTTTTGCCATTTTAGGGCTGCTCCCACAGCATATGGAGATTCCCAGGCTGGGGGTCGAATCAGAGCTGTAGCTGCCGGCCTACGCCAGAGCCACAGCAACACAGGATCCAAGCCACGTCTGCGATCTACACCACAGCTCACAGCAACGGTGGATCCTTAACCCATTGAGTGAGGACAGAGATTGAACCTGCGTCCTCATGGATACTCGTCGGGTTCGTTACCACTGAGCCGCCACAGGAACTCCCTAAATTCAACCTCTGTTCCAAACAGATGTGGCTGTCGTTTCCTTTGTACCCTTCCACGCTATCTGTATGAAGTCCCTCCCGTGATCCATGCCACTGACAGCCAGCACCGCGAAGAGCTTGGCCTGAATGCAGATACTCGCATGTCTACAGCAGAAAAACAAAACAAAGCAAAACAAGCATACTCTCCTCAGTGATGCAAGGTCAAGATCAGTGGCAAACTGAGGTTGCTAAGGGTTCAGCCCAGAGATGGACTCCAGGAGCCACACACTTGCCTTTGAGTGTCTCCCTGGGCATGAAACTATATGTCCTCTAACCTGAGAAAGTCAAATCAGAGAAACCTCAGAGCAGCAGCTCAGGCAGGTGGATCTGGTTAGTGGTAGGGCCACGGAGAGATGAAAATGCCCTTCCTTTGGGGCCTGGCTGCTCCCGTTGGATCATAGCCTCCCTAGCATGTGGGGAGATTTATAGGGTAGGGTCCTCCATAGGACCTCTTGTCTGTAAACCTCTTCTGGGATCATGAGTTGTACAGAACCTACCCCAGTGTCGCCCTAATCAACACAGGCATCTGGAGGAAACATGTGACCTCTGGAACCCCGTCACTCAGGGATACTCCCGTCTTGCTGTGCCTGGCATAGCCTGGCTCCTGCGGGACAGCCCTCCCAGCACCCTGCAGCCTTGCACACCTCCCTTCCCCGTTCCTGCTGGGCTCACCTGGCTCTCAGGAACCCTCTCCGCCTTCCCTTCCAGACCCCTACAGCTGCCAACCCTGTGGGAAAGAAGAGTGGGCACCTGAGAGAAGCCAGACTTGCTTCCCACGCACCGTGGTATTCTTGACTTGGCATGAGCCCATCTCTTGGGTGCTGCTAGCAGCTAACACGATGTTGCTGCTGCTGGTGGCTGGGACTGCTGGCCTGTTTGCTTGGTACCTAGACACCCCTGTGGTGAGGTCCGCTGGGGGCAGAATGTGCTTCCTCATGCTGGGCTCCCTGGCAGGGGGCAGCTGCGGCCTCTATGGCTTTTTTGGGGAGCCCATGCTGCCCACATGCTTGCTGCGCCAAGGCCTCTTTGCCCTTGGTTTTGCCATCTTCCTGTCCTGCCTGACAATCCGCTCTTTCCAACTTGTCTTCATCTTCAAGTTTTCTGCCAAGATGCCCACATTCTTTCACGCGTGGGTCCAAAACCATGGTGCTGGCCTGTTTGTGGTGATCAGCTCGATAACCCAGCTGCTTATCTGTCTGGTTTGGCTGGCAGTGTGGACCCCACTGCCCACCAGGGAATACCAGCGCTTCCCACAGCTGGTGGTGCTTGACTGCACAGAAGCGAATTCACTGGGCTTAAGGCTGGCTTTCACCTACAACGGTCTCCTCTCGGTCAGCGCCTTTGCCTGCAGCTACCTGGGTAAGGACCTGCCAGAGAACTACAATGAGGCCAAATGTGTTACCTTCAGCCTGCTCCTCAACTTCGTGTCCTGGATCACCTTCTTCACCGTGGCCAGTGTCTACCAGGGCAAGTACCTGGCCGCCGTCAACGTGTTTGCCATGCTGAGCAGCCTGAGTGGAGGCTTCAGCGGTTATTTCCTCCCCAAATGCTATATCATCCTGTGCCGCCCAGATCTCAACAGCACGGAGCACTTCCAGGCCTCCATCCAGGACTACAGCAGGCGCTGTGGCTCCACCTGACCACTGGTTCGGGGAGGGCCAAGCAGGAGCAGGGTGGACTTGAAGTCTCCGCTGCCCAGAGGGTCACAGGTGGAGCAGGGTGCTCAGGACCTGGTGTGTCCGGGAGGTCTTTGGGCTCCTCAGCCTTAGCTTGGGAAGTATAAACCCAGGCTAAAGTTCAGTCTGGGCTCCGCCAGCCGCCAATGAAGAGGTGAAATGGGCAGAGCCTCCTTGCCTGCCCGCTTGCATCTCTCACAAGCGTCCTACCTTAATAAATCTATTTCTCGCCTTAAAAACAAAAAAAAAGAGGTGAGATGTGCGTCTTAGCTGCGTCTTCCTCTCTAGGGCGAGGGTGGGGCGCTGCCTCTTCAAGTCTGGGGGCGCCAGGCGGGGATAAGCGCAGCCGAAACCTCGCGACTTCGCCAGCGTGAGTCCAAATCCCAGCCGCCAGCTTGGCGTTGCTAGGCAACTCTGGGAAGCGGGCCCAGAGCCGAGGGAACAGGGCTAGTCCCGCCTCTCCTCGCATCCCATTGGCTGTTCTCTAAGTGGTACCGCCTCCAGGGGCCGGAGGCAAAGACCTGCTCCTCCGAGGCGTCCCGCCCAGGCCGGCGCGCCCTGACGTCACGTCCGGCGGCGGCGGCGGCGGCGACGGCGGCGTCGGCGTCTCTGCACGGCCGGCAGTGCACGTACGGTTCGGGCAGTTGGTTAGTGGGGCTGTATGGGCGACTTGGCCTGGGGCCGGTGGGGAGGCCCGGCCTGGGTGAGGAGGTCCGGGGACACGGGGCGAGGGAGGGGGCTGTGGGCCGCGGTGGCCGCTGACGGAGTATGACCGCGGCCGCCTTCCGGGACGTGTGGGCGCGGCGTGGGCTCTGTTCACCTGTCCGCAGCCGCCGCCCTCCCCTGTCTCGGGTCCTCTCGCTGCGCCCGGCTGATCAGTTTGCGCTGATCCTTCGCCTCTTTTCCCAAACTTTTGATTTCCTCCCACCAGCACCCCTTCACGACTCGGTCCCCACCTAGTCCGTCTGCACCTCCACCACCCACTCTGGCCACCCCCAGTGATGGGCTGCTTACTTGGCCCCCGCCCCCAGGAAGACTTTCAGTTCCTGTGTCCGCTTGCATCTTCTATCTCGGTCTGAGCCTCATTGAAATAAATAACTGAGTAGAGTCCCTCCTCCCCTTCCCCTCTTCTCAGATCCAGAGGCTTTCTCTTGCTACCCTGGTTTGGACTGGTGAGGGTGTCACTGCGGCCTTTCTCCCCTGCAAAGGACCATGGACGGCTCCTTCGTCCAGCACAGTGTGAGGGTTCTGCAGGAGCTCAACAAGCAGCGGGAGAGGGGCCAGTACTGCGATGCCACCTTGGACGTGGGGGGCCTGGTGTTCAAGGCACACTGGAGTGTTCTTGCTTGCTGCAGCCACTTCTTCCAGAGCCTCTATGGGGATGGCTCAGGGGGCAGTGTGGTCCTCCCCGCTGGCTTCGCAGAGATCTTTGGCCTCCTGTTGGACTTTTTCTACACTGGTCACCTTGCTCTGACCTCAGGGAACCGGGATCAGGTGCTCTTGGCAGCCAGGGAGTTGCGAGTGCCCGAGGCTGTAGAGCTGTGCCAGAGCTTCAAGCCCAAAACCTCAGTGGGACAGGTGCCAAGCGGCCAGAGTGGACTGGGAAAAGCTGGCCCCCGGGATGTGAACAGCCACCTCAAGGAGCCAGCAGGCTTGGAGGAAGAGGACGTGTCGCGGACTCTGGGTCAGGTCCCCAGGGATCAGGAGCTCAGTGGCAGTCCCAGCCCCCAGAGGCCCCAGCTCGGTCTCCCTGCTCAGAGCGAGAGCCCCTCCTTCCTCCGTGGGAAACTCAAGCAGGCCCTGAAGCTTCATCCCTCCGAGGACAAGGAGCCTGAGGATTGCAAAGTGCCCCCAAGGCCCTTCGAGGCTGAAGGTGTCCAGCTGCAGGGCGGGAGTAATGAGGTACCATGCCCAGGGTGCTGGAAACGGGGAGGCAGGAGTAGGGAGAAGACATCCACACTTCTTTGGGGAAAGTGTGACTGCGGGATAACCTAGACCCTAAGGCCGAATCTGTTTGGTGGGTTTGGAACAGGTTTTCTCCGAATCTAAGAAGCCGGCTCCATTCTGCAGCCTCAGGCTGATCTGTTGGCGAGTCGTGTCGGTGGTTGCCAGCTTCTTGGGGTGGAGTGGGCACATCCGGTCTTTCCCCAAGGTAGTGAAATCCAGGCAAACCCCCAGTTACCCACCAGTAGCTCAACTGTCCTCCAAATCCAGGATTCGGATGCTGCCTGCCCTGGGCCCTTGAAGGGAGCAGTCACTAATGAAGCCTGGATTGGGACTTAGAAGGGGCCTGGGTGGAGCTGGCTGCCCTGTAGATCCACCACCAGAACCATTGTGGATTAATTTGGTAACCTTGCTCTTCTGCTCTAGTGGGAAGTGGTGGTTCAGGTTGAGGACGACGGGGATGGCGATTACGTTTCTGAGACTGAGACTGAGGCTGTGCCAACCAGGAGGAAATCAAACGTAGTGAGAAAGCCCTGTGCTGCTGAGCCGGCCCTGAGCGCAGGCTCCCTGGCAGCCGAGCCTGCCGAGAACAGAAAAGGTACAGCGGTGCCGGTCGAATGCCCCACATGTCATAAAAAGTTCCTCAGCAAATATTATCTAAAAGTTCACAACAGGTAAACGTTCTGTTTTTCTATTTTCTTTTCCCATCTGCTGTTCCCGTGTTGGGGGAGGGGGCCTGCGCTCCCCACTTCTGGGCTGTGTGGTGGCCAGGGGCTCCGTTTGAGACCTACATAGCGCCTGGCATTGGCATCCCCTGACCCCTGGGGCGTGAGAACCTGACCTTGGTGCCTTCCTTCCCCGCTCCCTCCTGGGAGCCCTCTGCTTGGAGTGGGTTTGTGGACACCTTAGCAATAGGTTGCACCCAGCATGGACCTTGACCTCCAGCTGGCTTCTGCCAATGGCATGAGTGAAGCTGGTGGCCCCGCGCTGTGGCTGAGGCCTGACTGTGGGTATTTCTAAAGCCCGGCAGTGTGGGCTTTGGGCCAAGGTATGGATCTTGACGGTTGGTGCCACCTGCCTGTATGGGGCTAGGTCAGCTCTGAGGTGTCGGCAAAGCATTAAAGACCATTTGTCTACAGCTGCAGTGTCTGATAAGGTCATCAGATGCCCTGTGAAGCTATTTTAACTGAAAAGTAATTGAACTTGGGAGTTTCCTGGTGGTCTAGTGGTTAGGACCTGGTGCTTGCACTGCTGCAGCCTGGGTTCAGTCCTTGTGCTGGGAGCTGAGATTCCACATCAGGTGGCTGCACACTTTGCCCCCCGCCCCCAAAAGAAAGAAATTAAAATTAAATGAGTTCAGTTCCATGGTCACATTTCAAGGGCTCAGTAGTCATATGTGGCCCCAGCTGCTGCCGGTGCAACAGCCCAGACATAGGATGTTTCCGTCCTCCCAGGAGGTCATCTAGGAAGTCTGCTCCAGAGGCTCTGCGAGGCCTCCAGGGATGGCAACTAGGTGACATGCCTTTCACTCCTGCCCTCCCCAGCCCAGGGGGCCACTCATCCACCAGGGCGCGATTTCTCGCCCAGCTGGGTTGGGCCGTCCACACTTCCGTAGTGTGACACTTGGGGACACCTCTAGGGACTCAATGGAGTTGGAAGTGGGGGCAAAGCCCATTTGCTCTCCCTGCTTTGGGGCAGCTGCTGCCAGGAGAGTCTTTGGGGAGGTCGCCCTGGGGTGAGCCCTGTCTGCCTGGACACTCCCCCAGTGTAAGGTTTGGCTGCAGCACTGGCCCTGAGAACTGGAGGGGGTGACGGCCTCCTGAGGTCATGGCGATGGGGGACAAGGACCGTCAGTATAGCAGTGGAGGATGAGAGGAGTGTGGCCCCTGGCAGGTCACAAGTGCTCTCCCGGTGATGCTCACGTGCTCCGAGGTCGGAGTTCATTTAGTTCATCCAGGGAGCTCTCTGCCAGGCGCCTGGAGCTTGGGATACCTGAGTGAACAGAACAAAGAGGCTTTGTGGAGCTTGGCTTCCAGCAGGGCCATGAGACTGTGAGCTACCAGATAGGAGACTTTGCAGTGTGATAAAGGGCTGGAAGTGCCACGGAGCAAAGGAAAAGGACTGCAGTGCCAGGGGGCTGGGAGCTCAGGGTGGGGTCAGGTTGCAGCAAGAGACCATCCAGCAGACTCAGAGGAAGAGAGGCAGGTGGTCTCATGGATGGCTGCGGGCAGCGATCTGGGCTGGAGGGGTGCCGGAGGCTCTGGGGTGGGTGGCAGGGAGGCCAGCCAGGTGAGGGGCAGGGGGGCAGTGCCCTCACGGGCCCTCAGGCCTCTCTCAGGGTGAGAGGGGAAGCCTTAGAGGGTTGTTGGCAAGGGGGTGAGATCTGATCATACTTGTGGGCCTGTCTCGCTCCTGAAGTGAAAAACTCTCAGCAGGCAGACTGGACCCAGGGCCTGCGTGGCTGCCCTAGGGAGTAGCGTGGAGGCTAGGTGAGGTGGTCAAGTTCTGGCCATGGTTTTTTTTTTTTTTTTTCTTCTTCTTTTTTGGCCACCCCATGGCATCTGGAGTTCCCGGGGCGGGGATCAGATCCAAGCTGCAGTCTTGACCTAAGCCGCAGCTGTGGCAACGCTGGATCCTTAACCCACTGTGCCGGGCCAGGGATTGAACTTGCGTCCCTGTGCTCCTAAGACGCTGCCGATCCTGTTGCACCCCAGCTGGAACTCCCTGGCTATGGTTTTGAAGGCAGAGCCCACAGAAGTTGCAGGCAGCCTGCGTGGTTTCTCCAGGAGTCAGGGCTCAGGGACTGTTTCTGCCTTTGGAGAGATGCTGGCATCTGGGCCTGGGGCTTGGAGCTGTGCGATGCTCTCCCTTGCGGCGTCCCCACAGGGAGGAGGGTTTCTGGGCTCCCCCTGCAGCTTCACCAGCCGGGTCTGGCCTCATGCCTGGTCCTCCGTTGTGGAGCACGGTGCTGGCAGCCAAGGTGCTGGAGGGGGCACTGGGTGAGGGAGGGCAGGTGGTCCACTCAGCCCCCACACCCCCTGTGGCTTCTCCCAGCAGGAAGCACACTGGGGAGAAACCCTTTGAATGTCCCAAGTGTGGAAAGTGTTACTTTCGGAAGGAGAACCTCCTGGAGCATGAAGCCCGGAACTGCATGAACCGCTCGGAACAGGTACTTGGGAGCTGGCCTGGGTTCTTGTGGGGAGGGGCACATGGGCCTCTGTCTCCACCATCCAAGAGCCCCCCCAGCCCCTTGGCCCCGGGGACTTGAGACTTGAGAGGTGCAGGGTCCTTGGATGTCATCGAGTCCACTCCCTGGTATTACAGGTGGGGACACTGGTCCCAAGGGCAGATGGGACACGCCCAGGAGGAACTTTGTCAGAGACACTTGGGGTCTGCCTGCCCAGGTCCCCGGGCCTGGAGAAGGGTGCTTGGTGGGGGTGGCTGCTGAGGAATGCCCCCGGATACCTCCCCTAGCCCCCCTGGGCGGCCCGTGTGACTTGGCCAGCTAACTCCCTGACTCTCTTCCTAGAGGCCTGCGCCCGCAGGGTGGAAGCTGCCAGGGAGGCCGTCGGACCGTGTCTCCAGCCTGGCCCCAGGCTCCCAGTGCTCAGCGATGGTCAGGGTCAGGTTCAGGGTCAGGGTCAGGGTCCGGGCAAGCAGGTTACCTGGTGCCCTCTCCCACCCTAGCAGCCCCCCTCAGGCAGACTCTTCCCAGCAGCAAGTAGAAGCCGGGCCGAGGCTGCGGGGGCAGGCGGGGGCCCCGCTGATGCCGGCCTGCTCGCCCCTCACCCCGCCAGGTCTTCACGTGCTCCGTGTGCCAGGAGACCTTCCGCCGGAGGATGGAGCTTCGGGTCCACGCAGTGTCCCACACGGGGGAGATGCCCTACAAGGTCAGGCCCGGCCTGTACCCCAGGGATCCCCCTGCCTAGCCCTTTGTAGGGGATGGTGTCGGGCCCTCCCTCCCCATCTGGTGCTCCTGTGGCTTCTGGAAGGGCCACTTTTTCTTCCCCCGGAGGGCAGGCTCAGCCTCCCGCAGGCCTGGCCCTCACACCAGGTCGAGGAGCCTCTGGCATCTCGGGCTCGGCCCTGCCTTTGGGTTCCCCTCTGGGGGTGACCAGGGTTCCATAGGTGTGGCTGGCCTCAGAGGTGCCTTTGGGCCTGGCCTGTCTTTCCAGTGCTCCTCCTGCGCCCAGCAGTTCATGCAGAAGAAGGACTTGCAGAGCCATATGATCAAGCTGCACGGAGCCCCCAAGCCCCACGCTGTAAGTGCCAGGCCGGGCTGAGCATCGGGGCCGGCGTGTTCCCAGCAAGAGTGAGGCGGCTGTGGCTGCGTCTACAATGGGTGGGCTGTGAGGTTGCCACCAGGTGGCAGGGGCGGCCGGGGGGGTTCCCGGGGGCCCTCTGGGGCCCTAGGGACAGCCCTTCCTGCCCTTTACTCTGGCCCTGCTCCCTCTGCCCCTTAGTGTCCCACTTGTGCCAAGTGCTTCTTGTCCCGAACGGAACTGCAGCTGCACGAGGCTTTCAAGCATCGTGGGGAGAAGCTGTTTGTGTGCGAGGAGTGCGGGCACCGGGCTTCAAGCCGAAACGGCCTGCAGATGCACATCAAGGCCAAGCACAGGTGGGCGTCGGCCCGACATTCCCAGGGCCCTTCCCCCTGCCCGGGGTTGCTGCTCTTGCCCCAAGTCTGGTGGCGGCCCCTTTCTGGGTGGGGGCGCCTGAGGGATGAGCAGGCCTCCAGGCAGGGAGGCTGGCGGAGGAGATTTCAGCTAAGCTGGGTCTCTGTACCTCCCGGGGCAGGTTCAGTTTCCTGTGGCTCCTGGTGTGGAGCTGGTGCCCCTCGCCCTGCACTGCCCGAGCCCTCTTCCCATGGGGCAGCTGGTCGCAGCCTGGGCCCGTCCCAGCCTGTTTCCTTGGCTCTGGGGCCAGGCGTGTTCCCAGCTGCAGAGGCGTGAAGGGGGCCGCTTCCCTCAGTGAGGCCCTGCCTCTGTCCCCCGCCTGGGCAGGAACGAGAGGCCGTATGTCTGTGAGTTCTGCAGCCACGCTTTCACCCAGAAGGCCAACCTCAACATGCACCTGCGCACGCACACGGGCGAGAAGCCCTTCCAGTGCCACCTCTGTGGCAAGACCTTCCGCACCCAAGGTGAGGCTGCCCATCCCCTCCCTGGCCTGTGGCCGAGGCCCCGCGGCTGAGCCCTCGCCCTGTGCCCACAGCCAGCCTGGACAAGCACAACCGTACCCACACTGGTGAGAGGCCCTTCAGCTGCGAGTTCTGCGAGCAGCGTTTCACGGAGAAGGGGCCCCTGCTGAGGCACGTGGCCAGCCGCCACCAGGAGGGCCGGCCCCACTTCTGCCAGATCTGCGGGAAGACCTTCAAAGGTGCCCGGGCCTGTGGAAGGCCGTCCCCCTCCCTGTCCCCGGGCCATCCCCCCAGAAGTGGAAGGCTGGGCCGTTGCCCGCTGGCCAGCGCTGGCAGGGCACCCCTGGGGGAGCAGCAGCGGCTTTCACAGACCTCTTGGCAGCGAAGGTTCCTGCCAGCAAACCGTGTCCTGTCCCCAGGGGTGAATGACTTTGACTGAAGGGGAGTGAGTGGGGGCTCCCAAGCGTCCCCTGCAGTGGTGACCTCAGGGTGGCTCTGGAGAGTCTGGCCGCCCGACAGCAGTAGCAAGGCCCCCGGGCCGCCTCTCCTCTCCTCTCCTCCGTTCTCCTCTCCTCTCGGGCCATCTGCCCACCTCCTCCTCCTCCCTAACCCCAGGCTCCCTTCCATCCTGCAGCCGTGGAGCAGCTGCGCGTGCACGTGAGACGGCACAAGGGGGTCAGGAAGTTCGAGTGCACCGAGTGCGGCTACAAGTTCACTCGCCAGGTAGGCCTGGGCCTGGCTCACCCCCATGGGCCCCTGAGCCCCCCTGTACCCAGCCTGAGCCCCCTCCCCACCCTGCCTGACCCCCCCCTCCCCCCAGGCCCCTCCCCACCCAGCCTGAGCCCCCTCCCCCCAGGCCCACCTGCGGAGGCACATGGAGATCCACGACCGGGTGGAGAACTACAACCCACGGCAGCGCAAGCTCCGGAACCTGGTCATTGAGGACGAGAAGATGGTGGTGGTGGCCCTCCAGCCGCCTGCTGAGCTGGAGGTGGGCTCGGCCGAGGTCATCGTGGAGTCACTGGCCCAGGGCAGCCTGGCCTCCCAGCTCCCTGGCCAGAGACTGTGTGCGGAGGAGAGCTTCACAGGCCCGGGCGTCATGGAGTCCTCGCTCATCATCACGGCCTCCATCCCCGAGGACTGTGACACATAGTCCCCTGCCCGCCTCAGCCCGCTGGGCCCCAGTCCCCAATAAACCACGTGACTTTGGACTTGCATGTTCCTGCCCATCCAGCCCGCTGTTCCCCAGCGACCGGACCCAGGGGTGTGTTCCTTTCCTGTGTGTCCTGCAGGAGAAACAGGCCCCTCGGAGCTCAGCCAGCAGCCCCCCAATGCAGGGAGACCTCACCTGAGTGAACCGTGGGCGGGAGCTGCAGGGGCTAAGCCTCCCGCCTGGGACAAGCTCATCTTCGTCCTGTCTGGGTTTCGAACCCGGAATGGGTGGCCGGGTGGAGCAGCAGTGCCTCTAGAGCGCAGCTGTGGTGCTGCCAGCTCCTGAGGGTCAGATTCCAAAGTCGACCTCTGCCGTCAAACCAGGCTGGCCAGGGCACCCGAGGATGGCGCCTGACCAAAGCCAGGGGCCTGGTTGTGTGCGGCTGATTGGATCTGGGGCCTGAGGAGGGTTGGGCCTGCCGCTGAGCGTGTGCTGGCTCTGGGCTGGCAGCACGGCCCCGGACAGGACCTTTCCCTGAGGTGAAGCCTGGTTGGCTGGTCCAGGAGGCCTGGGGCACAGGCCTGGCCAGGCCTAGAATGGCAGAAGGCCCTGGTGGTCCCCAAGTCCTGGGCCTTGGCCTGGGGAAGAAGTGCGTGTGGGCGCTGGCGGCCAACTGCCTGCATCGACTCCTTCCCAGCTCCTTTCTTTTAGCTGTGACCCGGGGCAGCCATCACTCGCTGCTTCCCTTCCTGACGTTTAATGGAATTAGGAGCAGTACAGATCCATAGATGAGGATCCAACGAGGAAGCCTGTTCCAGTGTCACTGCTGGGTAACAGGCCACCCAAGCCCGGGCGGGGAGGGGCTGCTCTCGAGATGTCTCACTTAGGTGCCTGCCTGGGTGTCCTCACAGCATGGGGTGGCAGGGTGCCGGGAGCAAATGGCCCAACAGGCCAAAACTGCAAGGCCTTTTTGTGAGTCAGTGTCACTGTGCCACCTGTGCCATGTTAGGTTGGTCTTGGCAGTCACCAAAACGTTCCTTAAATTCAAGGGGAGGGGACAGAGACCCCACCTCTCCATGGGAGGGGCGTCAAAGAATCTGCATGTTTACAGCTGTCCATCAAGAGAGGTAAGTGGAGTTCCTGTTGTGGCTCAGTGGTTCACAAACCCAACTAGGAACCGTGAGGTTGCAGGTTCGATCCCTGGCCTCACTCAGTGGGTTAAGGATCTGGCATTTCTGTGGCTCTGGTGTAGGCTGTCGGCTACAGCTCCAATTAGACTCCTAGCCTAGGAACCTCCATATGCTGTGAGTGTGGCCCTAAAAAGAGACACACACATAAAAAAGTAAGTGCTTCTGCTCTGCCTGGCATGGAGTAGATGAAGAATCAGAGTTGGTGACACTGTCACCCCCAAGAAGTGTCAGGCGCCATTCACGCCTCATCACTGGAGGATTCCCGAGGCACCAGCTCTACTCTATGCTAGGGACCTCCTAGGGTTTGAGGAGAACTCCATTTTAAACCACCCATCCCTCTCCCTTTACTCCTTAACCACTAGGGAGCTCAAAGGTGAAGCCATTATTATTATTATTATTATTTTATACTATAGGGAATAATGATCAGTTTTTTTTTTTTTTTTTTTTTTTTGTCTTTTTGTCTTTTCTGGGGCCACAGGCTAGGGGTCTAATCAGAACTGTAGCCGCCGGCCTACACCAGAGCTGCAGCAATGCTCCATCCGAGCCGCGTCTGCAACCTACACCACAGCTCACGGCAACGCCGGATCCCTAACCCACTGAGCAAGGGCAGGGATGGAACCTGAAACCTCATGGTTCCTAGTTGAATTCGTTAACCACTGCGCCACAACAGGAACTCCTGACGCCGTTATTCAAGTGCTGTAACTGCAGGATAGTCCTGAGATCCTTCAGACCTGGCACCGGGACCAGGGCACACTGTGGCCTCACAAGGCCCCCTTCCCAGCCCAGCCCTGGCCACTCCCTTGGGTTCAGTGAGTTCTGCAGATGTGCAGGATGTGAGCATCATGGTTCTTCCCAGGGGCCTCTATATGAGGCAAGAAGCGGTGCCGAGGTTGGAAACAGCTTAGGAGCAGGCGAAGGGAGGCCTCCCATCTCTGGGGATTGGCCTCATCTTTCCACCACCTCCTGCCTTGTAGCAATCAAGTTGAGAAAGAGCCTGAAAATCTTCGCCCCCAGAACCGTTCCCATGAGCCCTGGGTGCTCCAATCACTCCCCGTTTCCTGCTAGCACAGGGCCAGCCCCAATGATTAAGGCGCACTAAGTATGCTCCTTAATGCGCCTTCGCTCCCCCTCCACCCAGCACTTGGCCTCGCCTAAGTTCCAAGACACAGCCGCGGCAGGACAGAAGCAATGACACCAAATGTATAGGAAATATTTTTATTTCAAAAAGTTACATATTGAAGGCATCCTAAACCCTTCAACAGGATTCTGGACATGGAAGCCTACAGAACGGACAAATAAATACGCCCATCTGCCCCATCCTTAGGGGCTGGCACTGGGTATTGGACACTGCAGGGAGGGTGTCCTAGTCCATGAGTCTCTGAAGTCATATAAATATAGAATCTTTATAGCAGTAGATCAGCATTAAATATTAGTCACTGAATTTTCATAACTTAGCTTTTGCCACAGACTGAAAAAGTTGTGTCCATCCAACAGAACGCCTCTGCTGCTGGCCCAGCCTGTCCGTGCACAGACATGTGCGTGATGATGGGAGCCCAGAACCTGTGCCCACGAGGAGCGAGCAACCACCAAAGATGGGTCTGGGTGGTGGGGACCTTCGTCTTTCTAGAGCGTGAACCTCACCGGCCCCACCCAACTGACCACCAGCTGAGCAGCCGCCAGAGTGGGGCCTGGTGAAGGACCAACATACAAGGAAGAGCAGACAAAGGCCGGGGCCCAGGCTCTGGCCCTGGGCGCTGCCCAGAACCGCTGCAGCGGGCTACACAGGCTGGTTTAGATGAGGGAAACGTGAATGTCTGCAGCCCCCTTGGCCCAGCAAGAAAGTTCTGCCCGTAAGTCGGCATCTGCGGGAAATCCACGCCCTTGACCTGCAGGGAGGTGGGGCGCTCCAGTGACCAGGTGACCGCTCCACGCCCTGTCCTACCTCCTCGGGCCACCCAGGCCCTCTACAGACAGCCCAGCAAAGGCGCAGGGACTCATTCCCACGAGGGCCAGGCCCAGAGCTGTCCCCTGGGAGGCCCCCAGGTGACCTGTCACTGCAGGTAACACATCGCTCTGTGTGACAGGTCGCACTCACCACACAGGGGAGTCTGGGGCTGAGCTTGGTGACTGGTACATACATACTCAAGGCTCCATCAATCTCGTGCAGCCCTCGGGTGACGAGCCATCAGGCCTGCAAAGGCACCTGGGTTGGCCTCCCCAGGGAGGGGATAAGCTCTGGATGGGCTTGGCCTGCCAAGAGGGAACCTGGGCCAGAAAAAGGTCTCGGTTACCCCTGGGAAGTGAAGTGCAGGCTGTGGAGAGGGAGTGTCCAGGGCTGTGACCATCCTGGGGGGAGGGTGCCCAAGGGAGCAGAGGGCACAGCACCCACCTTGGCCAAGGTCTAAGGCAGTAAGTACCACCCCTCCCACGAGCCCTGCGTTCCCACCATGCCAGCCACACAGGGCATTCGGGAGTGGCCGGGTGAGCCATGACCCAAAGGGACCAGAAAGGCTAGCTGTGAGCTGAGGCTGCTCCAGTGAGGGTTCCAGAGCGAGACGCTGACCTGATAGTGATGATACCCACCAGGGCTCCTCTAGGGACACAGGAGGGAAGGCAGGGCCCCGCCCGGCAGCCCCAAAGGCCACAAGGCTTCTGGTCAATGAAAGGGTTTTAGGTGCCATTTATGCAGTGATGATGAGAACGTTTTTCTTCTTGGTGAGGACAAATGAACGTGTATCTAACGGGGGAAATGTAAACACCTCCCCCTTGGGAAGGGAAGGAGGACAAATTCAGGCAAAGGCTGCTTTGGGGACCTTGGGGGGACAAAACCACCAATATACTGAAACGCTCACACTCCTCAGAGAAAACCAGGGACACCGGTTATGGGGTCTCCGAGGAGCTCCTGCCACCTGCCCAGACAAGCTGGGCCTCCTAGGAGCTTAAGGCATCCCTCACCTGCAGAGAGCTTCAGAAGCGGCACTGGGGTAGAGGGAAACCCAAACTGAGTGTTCCCCGATGGCCTGGCCGTTAAGGACTCAGAGCGTCACTGCTGTGGCTCAGGTTTGATCCCTGGCACAGCCAAAAAACAAACAAACAAACAAAACTCAAACAAAGCAGATGCTGCTTCTAGCTGCCTCCCTGTCTTTGAAGGTAAGGCCAGTGATGTTTGAAACTTTGCAACCAACTACTGAGGCCGCCCTGCCCCAGGCTTCCTGGAGAAGCAGCAAAGGCCCTGCAGCTGCCTGCCTGGGCTGCAGCGACCAAGTCCCAGGGCCTCCCCCAGGGGAAAGCTACAACCCTGCACTTACAGGTTGCATCCTCTCCTGCGCTGGCCTGGGACGAAGGTCTCAGATGCCCCCAAGCCCGGGGGGGACACACCAGCACCTGCCTCAGCCCGGGTCCACCAGAGACAGAAAACACTCCATAGGTCCCTCTGGGCCCCCTTGAAGGCCACACCCCTGTCCAGACCCACGGCCTTGCGCCCCCACGTCTGAGCTCCCCCCGGGAGGTTCACCCTTGAGGGATGTTGTGGTGTGAGACCCCAGCGGGGGCGGGGGGCTGGCAGGCAGACCCTCTCCATTTGGGGAGCTGGCCTGCCAGGTGTCTAGGACTGGCTGTGGAGTTGGGGACCCCACCCCACTGCAGCCCTCCTCGATGCCCTGGGACAACAGGGCCTGGAGGAAGGCAGGGTGAGGCCAAGGCCACTCCCAGATTTCTGGAAGGACCCCTCCACTTCTGCTGGTACTCCAGAAGCGGCCCCCCTCTCCTGATAGGGGAGCAAGTAGGCACAGGTGGTGGCTGCAGGAGGGGCATGCGCTGCATGGGTAAGGTGACAGGGGACTTGCTGGAGCCAGAGACGTGCTGGCAGGGAGGCTGCTCTTCCTGGGCCAGGGGTGGGGCGTTCACGACGGGCTTGGGCCCCAGCAGCTGCGACTCAGGCTCTAAAGGCACAGAAACCTGCCGGGTGTCAGAGCCACTGGCTGGCCCGGTGGCCCCTGAACCCGCGCTGCACCCATTGAGCCCAACCTGTCCTTGTGCAGGAAGGAAACGGCTGCGGCCCCCAGAGGTGCCGGGTTACCTGCACTGAGGCCCTCCCCGGGCCAGGCCGGGGCTAGTGCAGCTCGGCGGGGTTCTGCGGTGGCCGGGGCCGGCCCACGTCCATGTCACTGCCGCCACCGTCCAGCTCAAAGCCGCGTCCTCCCAAGGGCGTCTGGGGCATGAACTGGCGGAAGATGCTGACGCTGCCGTGCCAGAAGGTGGGCTCCGGGAGCCGCCCCACCACGCTCCACGCCCGGGTCTCCGGGTCATAGGCCTCCACCACGTCGGAGAGTTCAAATGTATTGTCATAGCCTCCGGAGACGTAGAGCTTCCCTCCGAGGACGGCCAGGCTGCCCCCGACGTGCACCTGCCGGCAAGGGGGGCCGTGAGTGGAGGCTGGCTGCCAGGCAGCGGAAGGAGCCTGGGGCCCTCGGGAGGGGCGGCTCTGCCACCTCCTGGAAGCGATGCGGGAGCCGCCCTCCGCACACTCCAGGACGGGCCAAGGCCCTTCCAACACCACGGCTAGGAAGCGAGGTCTCTATGGTGGTCAGGGGGCCGCCGAGGTGGTCTCCCTTTGAGCAGCCATCGGCCCTGTCGGCAGGCCTGAGTGTCCTCCCATCCGAGAGATGGAAAACTGAGCCTCGCGTGGCCGCCAGAGGCAGAGCTGGGACTTGATCCCGAGCCTGGGCCCTGAACTGTGAGGCGAGATTACGCCATCTTTCCCCAAATCACTACCGAGTATGTGGAGCTCGTGATGGGGAGAAACTGTCGCATTTCCTAAAAGCGAGGATGCCAAGTAAGCTGTGACCCTGGAAACTGGGACACCTGCCATGCAGAGCTATCGCGACAGCAGGCCTGGAAATCTGGGTCTTTTTTTTTTTTTTTTGCTTTTTAGGGGCACACCTGCGGCAAATGGAAGTTCCCAGGCTCAGGGTTGAATCAGATTTGCTGCTGCCAGCCCACACCACAGCCACAGCCACGCGGGATCCAAGCCGCATCTGTGACCTACACCACAGCTCACAGCAATGCTGGATCCTTAACCCACTGAGCAAGGCGAGGGGTCGAACCCACATCCTCATGGATACTAGTCGGGTTCTTAACCTGCTGAGCCACAACAGGAACTCCAGGTGTAGAACTTTGAAGGAAGGTAGAAAATAAAGATGTGGGCAGGGGTGGAGGTCTACCTGGGACTAAGGAGACTGCCCGTGTGGCCAAATGCCACTGAGCCCTCCCAGCGCCATCACACTGTCACACTCAACACCCTCTTCTCAACAGGCAGAGCGAGGAGAGACCCTCATCAGGCAGCAGCAGTGTGAGTACACAGCAGGTGCTCAATAAATGCATCCCCAAGGACAATCCCCAAGATGTCCCTGTCTGACCTCACCCCACTGGGGTCCCCTCGTTCAGGCTGCTCCAGCCACACCAGGCTGAGGGCTTGCTATGAAGCACCAGGTATGCACCACCCCAGGGCCTTTGCACTTGCATCTCTTGGGGGAACACTTCCCCAGCAAGTGCCCTGGCTCACAGCAGGGACTCCATGAACACTCCTCCGAATGGATGAACCCACTAAGCTGTGTGACCCCGGCATCTCTGTTTCAGTGACACGCCCCCTCCGCCCCAAGTACAAGCTGAGGACAAGAGCTGCCCTCTGTGCAGTGAGGTAACACCAGGTAAGCGCCCTGCCCCCCAGGACGGTCTCCCAAATACTTAAGCGGACCCACTGGTTGCGAACCAGGAGAGCCCGGTCTCCCAAGGCTGGCACGCCTGCAGCTTTACCTGATTCATAGGCGGGATCTTATCCCACTCGTTCTTGGCGGGGTTATACACGTCCACCTCAGCCGAGTCGTCCCTGGGGCAGGGAGAGGGAAGAGCCGGTCAGAGTGAGTAGGACGCACCCGAGGTGAAGGCCTGGAGAGAGGGGGGTCCTCTCCTTTGGGGACCTCTGGGATGCTCCTGGGAGCTCCACTGGCTAGTGGGACCCTACCTCTGGTGCGCAGAGGCTGATTCCCAGCCCCTACATCTACCTGGCCTGGGATCTGAAGCCAGAACCCAGCCTTGCTCTGCAAACCCAAAGAGCAGGGCTCTCAAGCCCTCCCTGCAGTCCTGCACCAATGTGGCCGCCCCCTCGCCGTGGTCCCGCAGGCGAGCTTCAGATCTTCAACCTCACGCCCCCCCACCCCCGAATCTCCACTCACCCTTCTTTTTGCCTTTTTTTTTAAGTCTTTTGTCTTTTTAGGGTCGCACCCATGGCATATAGAGATTCCCAGGCTAGGGGTCCAATCGGAGCTGTAGCTGCCGGCCTGCACCACAGATCTGAGCCACACCTGCGACCTACACCACAGCTCACATCCACGCCGGATTGTTAACCCGCTGACCGAGGCCAGAGATCGAACCCACGTCCTCATGGATGCTAGTCAGGTTCATTAACCACTGAGCCACCACGGGAACTCCTTGACTCATCCTTCTGACGTGGACTTGTGTTTTCCACGGCTGACCAGCCCAGGCCAGGGCTCCCACCCCACCGCACACTCCCACGTGCCCTGGACCACTCCTCGGCCACGACCCCACTGCTGCTGCTGGCCGCCCCCCCGATCCCGTTCAGTGCTGTGTCCTGGGTGACCAGCAGGATGGCCACAGGCACAGGAATGAGGACACCACCCCCGTCCTTCCCTTTGGGCTCAGCATCCTTCAGTCCTGTTTGACACGCTCCTGACCCCTGCAGTAAAAGGCTCAAAGGCACCACCCTGAAAAGCAAAGACACAATCCCCCAAACAGCAGCAGTAACAGTATCGATGCTGACAGGTCAGGGGTCAGCAGGCGGGCCAGACGGGAAATACTTTAGGTCTTTAGAGCCGACGGCCTCTGCAGCAGGTCCCTGAGGCTGCCGCCGGGAACAAAAGCAGCCAGACGTATAAACACAGGGGCTGGCTGCCTGCCCACAAAGTCTTATTTGTGGACGCAAATTTGAATTTCACATAACTCTTCGCACATCATGAAATATTACTCTGGCTTTTATTTTATTTTTTTTTCCTGCAACCACTTCAGAATGTAGAAACCACTTGGTTGGTGGCCAGGGTGAGGATAATGAACCTGGGGATGCACTGGCTGCCCTTCCCCTAGAGAGAAGCTTCAGCCAGAAGGTGCCAGGCTGGAGGCGGCTCTCCGCCAGCCACTGCTTGCAGCCGGGGACAGCAGTGGCAGACCGGCTGAGCCCTCGCGCATCAGGGGGTGCCTCCCTGTTCCAGCACCTTCTGGACAGGAGCTACCCCAACAGGTGGCATTCTGAGCAGGGGAGTGGCTGAAGGGCCAAAGTGCATGAACAGGGTTGGCTCTGAGACAAACGGTCAAGGGCATGAGACCCAGGCACCCCCTGCGCTGCCCACACTCTCAGGCGAGGCCAGGCCCCCACGACTCACCTGGAGGACAAAGAGTCTGCCTTTCTTTCTTTTCTTTCTTTTTTGTCTTTTTAAGGCTGCACCTGCAGCATATGGAGGTTCCCAGGCTAGGGGTTGAATCTGAGCTGCAGCTGCTGGCCTACACCACAGCCACAGCAATGTGGGATCCCAGCCACATCTGCGACCTACATGGTAGCTCATGGCAATGCCAGATACTTAACCCACTGAGCAAGGCCAGGGATCAAACCCGCGTCCTCATGGATCCTAGTCAGGTTTGTTACCACTGAGCCACGACGGGAACTCCCTATTTATTTTTTTCTTTTGAAGGACGCACCTACGGCATATGGAAGTATCCCGCCTAGGGGTCCTCCAGGAACTTCAGCTGCCGTCCTACACCACAGCCGCAGCAATGCCAGATCCGAGCAGCATCTGTGACCTATGCTGCAGCTTGTCACTGGATCCTTAACCCAGCCGCATCCTCACAGAAACTCTGTCGAGTTCTTAACCTGCTGAACCACAATGGGAACTCCTACTTTTTTTTTTTTTTTAATGTTTTGTTTGTTATATTTAATACAGCACATTTTTTTGGCCACACCCACAGCATGCAGAAATTTCAGGGCCAGGGATTGAACCCGCACCACAGTGGCGACCTGAGCTGCTGCCGTGACAGCACTCCACTGTGCCACAAGGGAACTCCAGGGCTGCCTTTCTAGATGGCTCACTCTCTCGGTCAGGTTTGGTGCTTGGAGCGGGGGTGGACACGAGCAGAGCTGAACCCACCTCCCCTGGCCACCCCGTGGCTCAAGAGAACCTGTACAGAGTCTAACAGTGGGTCTGGGAGGAACCCGGCCATTTGCATGAGGGGTGCTTTAGCAGCTGACCAGCAACACCGACCAGGAGGAGGAAGGCCAGGGCCCTTCCCTCCACGGAGGCAGAAGCACAGTCCTGGGCACGTCTCGCAGGGTGGCAGGTGGGGAGGATGTTCTCAAAGGCGTCCAGCCTGGAAGTAGCAGGAGGGGCCGAAGCCAAGGCTCTGGCAGTCTCCGAAGTTGTATTTATAGCCGTCGCCACCCCCTCTTTGAAGACATTACCACGACTTGGGGGAGGGAGAGCTGGGCGAAGAGTCAGATGATGCTTTATAACCGGATCGGGAGCTGGCTGGGATTCTGGGTCTTTCTCGGAGCAGACCTTGGCTTCCTGGGACATGGTGAGGCCTGGCCCCTTGGCCACTTGCGTGACAAGCAACACCACCTCTGTTCCAAATATGTTCTCCCAGAAAGCCTGAGCGGGAGCCTCGAGTCAGGGGAGAGGCCGACAAGGGCCAGCTCAGCTCGGATGGCAAGAGGGGGGTGGGCCGAGAAGCACTCTGTCCTTGTCCCTGAGGTTCCCAATTCAAAGCCTCAGATGGGGAGTTCCCATGTGGCTCAGCAGGTGGAGGATCTGGCACTGTCATTGCAGTGGCCAGGGTCGCTGCTGTAATGCAGGTTCGATCCCTGGTCCGAGAACCTCCCCATGCCACCAGTGTGCCCCCTCTCCCAAAAAAAGGCTCAGGTAGAAAGGGGACAGAGGGGGATGGCTGCTCACGCCTTACCCTTCCCACCAGGTCCCATAGCTTCAGGCAGGCTCTGGGCCAGGGAGGGGAGCAGCAGAAAAACACACCCACCAGCATGTGTGTATGTGCACACACACGCACACACGCAGAGGCCATGAGCAGCAGGCAGGGGCTCCTAGCTCCCTGGATGCCCCCGGGCCCATCAGGAGGGGACATTTGGTTGGGACACGTCATCAAGATCCACAGACGTCTGGTGTCCCATCAGCTGCCCATCCATCCCCGCTGCCCACTTCCGAGCCTGGCCCAGCGAGGCCATGATGTGGTGACAGCCCATGGCACCAGGGTTGGATGGCCTCGGTTCTAACCCTGTGCCACCACTTAAAGCCTGTGGTTGCGAACAAGTCCCTTATCACCCCTTTTAGCCTGTGCTTCGCCACCTGTGGAATGGGGACCAGCGTGGTGCCCATCTCACGGGGATCAGCCACGAAAATGCCCGCAAAGCAGGCAGTCCTCGGCCCCCCATCAGGGACCCCAACAGGCCCGGCAGAAAGGGATTAGACAGAACCCACGGGAACGCGCTGAAGGTGAAAAGTGCTGCTTTCCGCAGGGGGCACGGGGTGATCCCTCCACCTGCCAGGGAGGAAAAGGTCCCTCTACCAAGACCGCCCCCGCCCCCGCAACCAACAACTCAGATGTCCAGAATGTTCTCCTCTGGTCTTAAAGCTTCAAAGTCCCTCTCTGGTGGGACAGGTTCCTTTCAGTAAACGCCACGTGAGACCGACCAGAGCTTTCAGTGGGACCTCCCAGGTGAAGTCCTGCTAGAGACACAACTGATTGGGCATCTATGACTCTCAAAAACTTCTCTGAAAAGACCCGGCTCCCTTGGGCCCCCTGAGACACATAGGGTCCCCAGAGGCCCCGGAAACCGCTCTAAGACATGGGGGCAGAACAAAGGCTGCAGGTCAGAAGGACCCCGCCTCAGAGCCCCCCCTGTGGCCTCAGCTTCCTCACCTGTGAAATGGGGAGACCAGGGGTGCTGTGCTCAGCACAAGGCCTGGTAAAAAGATCACGCGCTGGAGTTCCTGTCGTGACGCAGCGGAAACGAATCTGACTAGGAATCATGAAGTTGCGGGTTCGATCCCTGGCCTCGATCAGTGGGTTAAGGATCTGGTGCTGCCATGAACTGTGGTGTAGGTCACAGATTCGGTTCGGTTCTGGTGTTGCTGTGGCTGTGGCGTAGGCCGGTGGCTACAGCTTCCATTAGATCCCTAGCCTGGGAACCTCCGTAGGCCGCAGGTGCAGCCCTAAAAAACTAAAAAATAAAATAAAATAAAATACAAAATAAATCACACATCAGCCTCAGCCCCTGGAGACTCACCTGATGAAGTACATGAGTCCGTTCAGAGTGACCGTCTTGGGGGCAAAGGACCAGGGCGGGAGCTGGCCGCAGTCCACCAGCGACCACAGGTCCGTGTCCGGGTGGTAACACTGCATGACCATGGTCTCCTTGCCGGCCAGGGAGCCGATGGCGTAGAGGCGGCCGCGGCAGGCCGTGGTCGAACAGTTGTCCATGGGGTAGGTCATGGGCTGCAGGGCCTCCCAGGAGTCGGTGGTGTGGTCGTAGCGCTCCGTGCTGTCGGCAGCCACCACGTACAGCAGCCCGTCCAGCACGGAGGAGCTGTGGTACTCCCGGGCCTTCAGCATGGGTGCCACCTCCGTCCACTCGTTCACGCTCGAGTTGTACCTCCACACGCAGTCGTAGAGCCGGGAGCCATCGGAACCACCTGTGGGGGTGCACAACGGGCAGACAGTCAGCCTGTGCCCACCCGGGGCGAGTCACGCCCTAGTGACTCCCTGAACTTCCAAGAGGGCATCTCCTGGGGGAGGAATGCAATGCACCCCCCCCGTCCCCCGCCTCCATGTAAACACACATCGGGAGTTGCCTGGTGGCCTCGTGGTTAGGACTCAGCGCTTTCACTGTGCCACCACTTAAAGCCTGTGGTGATGAACAAGTCTCCATCCCTGGTCTGGAGACTGAGATCACACATCAGGCCACTGCATGTCGTGGCCAAAACCAAACCAAACCAAAGCACACATCCTCTCTCCCCGAGGCCCAGGCCAGGGGCTCCATGCTAGGGCTCAGACAATGACGCTGACCACAGTCCAGGAGGATGGTCGAGCCTCAGGCCACAAAAAACACACCACCCAAATCTCTGTGGGCTGAGCCAAGGCCCAGGGGCCGCAATTCTAAGTAAACAGCAACCTCAGTCTGGACCCCCACACCCGGTCAAACACCTCAACAGGACTGGGGCATCAAATCTTAGAACCCACGCTCCCAGGAAGCCACAAAGCATAGGGGAGGGTGCCCGGGGACTTGCTCACCAAATTCTAGGCTTCCTGTGCATCTTCTAACCAGAGCTGTGCCAGGATGAGGGGAGAGGAAATCTAACGCGTCGCAGGCAAGAACCTAAACCAGAAAGTGATGCGACGAGTGGACTTTTGGGCTTGTGTTTCTTCCTTTCCTTTTTTTTTAGAGCTGGACCTGGGGCATATGAAACTTATCAGGCTAGGGGCCAAATCAGTTACAGCTGCCAGCCTGCACCACAGCCACAGCAATGCCCGATCCGAGCTGCGCCTGGGACCTACTCCACAGCTTGAGGCAACGCTGGATCTTTAACCCACTGAATGAGGCCAGGGATCTAACCTACATCCTCATGGAGACAAGGTGGGTTCTTAACCCCCTGAGCCACAACAGGAACTCCAGAGCTTGTATTTCCTTATGTGCAGGGGTTTTTTTTTCTTTGCTTTTTCTTTTCTTTTCCTTCCTTTTCTAGGGCCACACTCGTGGTACACAGAGGTTCCCAGGCTAGGGGTTGAATCGGAGCTGTAGCCACCAGCCTATGCCAGAGCCACAGCAACGCGGGATCCAAGCCACATCTGCAACCTACACCACAGCTCACCACAATGCCGGATCCTCAACCCACTGAGCAAGGCCAGGGATCGAACCCGCAACCTCATGGTTCCTAGTTGGATTCGTTAACCACTGCACCACGACGGGAACTCCTGCTTTTTCTTTTTTAAGACCACACCTTCGGCATATGGAAGTTCCTGAGCTAAGGGTCAAATCAGAGTTGCAGCTGCTGGCCTACACCACAGCCACAGCAGGGCCAGATCCGAGCTGCATTTGTGACCCACGACACAGCTTGTGGCAACGCCATATCCTTAACCGAGTGAGGCCAGGGATGGAACCCACATCCTCATGGATCCTAGTCAGGTTCATAACCCGCTGAGGCACAACGGGAACTCCGATTTATGTGCAAGTTACTGACATGTTTGGTTTGGAAAAACTCATCAAGCTGGACAAGTACGATGTATACTTTTCTGACTATATTTCAAAAAGGAGCTAAAAACCAGCCAACCCACCAAACAAACCCCAGCAGTGCTGGCTGTAACCATCCATTAAACCATCGATTAAACTAGGACGTTTGAATTCCCAGTGTAAAGGAACCCCAAGACCCTGGGGGTTGTGTTCCCCCCTGCCCCATGGCCGAGGCCACAGGACAGAGCCAAGCAGGCTGACATTCTATCTGGCTCACTGCCCTAGGCTTTTAGAAACAGGACAAAGTCCTTGGTAAGTCCTTTCTGCCTGCTTCTTCCTTCTAAAGGAAAACTGCGGCAAAGGCAGCTGAAGCCACTTTGTCGCCCCCATGAAATTCCCTACAGGCAGCTGTAGGGAAGGACCCAGCCACCTGTCTTAAACCCAAAGGATTAGTTGCTCAGCTGAGACATTTATGGAAGGGTGTGCGAAGCCGGGGCGAGTTGGACCAGTTCTGGGAGTTCACAGGCCAGACCTCTGTGGTGATGGGTGGGGGAGGTGGGGGGGAGGCAGGCAGGAAGGTTCCCAAACACAGGGCCCACCTGAGATGAAAGGGACTGATTCTAGCAGATTCCCGCAGAGGCTGGACCTGGAGCTGGGGGCCAAGGAAGCTGTGGCCGCAGAGCCAAGCCAGTCCTTAGGCGGGGACGCGCCCCACCCGTCAGCTCAGAGCCCCACAGAGTACCAGCGTGCGTCCGGGAGGTGGTTTTCTCCTGAATGTGCCAGGCTGGACAAGGCCTTGTGATGGCCCAGCCAGCGTCTCCCTGCCTGATCCAGCCCCAGCCCCGCAGGCCCTGAGTCGGGATCTTTCCTTATATAGCCGTCCCACAGACCGCCCCTCCTCGGCCCACGCGAGGCGGTGGCCTCCTGTTTGAACCGGGATTCATCTTTTACAAAAAATGCGGGCGATGCCCAGGACTGGGGCGGGCTGGGACCCGCCCAGCATGACTCGGCACAGTTTTGGGGTTTGGGCCAAGTTAACTGGAAGAAAACCTCTTAGCATGTGACTCTGTTTACAGTCGCTGAGCAGGCAGCAGCCTAAACACCACGTGACCCGCTGCACTGGGCCTAGGTGCAGGGCCGAGGGAATGCTGTCACTGGTGACTAAGTGAGGGTGTCAGGAGGCCTGTGCTGCTCAGACGTGAGGGAGAAATGCCGAAGGGGGAGAGGGGATGTGTCACAGGGCGTCAGTCCCTGGCCTGTCCCCGGATTCCCTAGGGAGCAAAAGAAAGCACTCATTGTGCAGCGTGACTGCTCCTGTAGCTTCCAACCAAATGGGGGCACCTCCCCACAAGAGGGAGGCTCTCCAGGCAGGCCCTGCGGGTGGGGAGGACCCACAAACAGCAGCTTGTCCTAACTCACACAAGGGGTTCTTCTTCTCTGTCTTAAGTATCACCCTGGAATCGCACCCGCGTGCCAGCCTGGGGGTGGAGGAGGGGAAGGGAAGCGGCTGCTTGAGCCCAGGTGCGGGGCCGGGATTCCAGGGGCTGTGGGTTCTCCTGCAGGTGGATGTGGTTCCCCAGGTGCGCCGGGTGTCCGGCCAGCCCAGGGGGTCCTGCTGACCATCCCCCGGCCCACTCACCCGTCACGTAGATGTCGTTGCCCAGTGCCACGATGCTGTAGCCCCCGCCCAGGTGGTCGGGGAACTCGGCCAGGTAGCGCCACTGGCCCGTCTGCGGGTTGTAGCAGTCGACGGTGACCAGCTCGTCGCAGTCTTGGTCGCAGCCGCCCACGAGCACGAGGATCTCGGCGAGGCCGGTGGAGGGGCGCGGGCGCATCCTGGGGCAGGGCCCGCGGTCGTGGCGGTCGTAGCGCGCCGCCTGGAAGTCGCGCGCCTCGCGCAGCAGGCGCAGGCAGGGCGGGCAACGGGCCACCAGCGGCTCGGCCTCGACGTGAGCCAGCAGGTAGAAGCGGCGCACGAAGGGCAGGCGCACGGCCTCGAGCAGCTGGGGCCAGTGCACCGCGCGGCGCGGCGGGTCGGCGCGCACCCAGCGCAGGGCCAGCTGGTAGGCGGCCTCCTCCTTGGGCACGCACAGCCCGTCGTCGCGCAGGTAGCGCAGCAGCCGCGCCAGCGGCAGCCGCTCCAGCTGCTCGGCGCCCAGCTCGCCCACGTGGCGCAGGATGAAGCGCTGCGCCGCGCTCGCCAGCCCCGCGCAGCTGAAGGCCTCGGCGAAGTCCTGCATGTCCAGGCAGTTGGCCAGGTCGAGCTGCTGTTGCAGGAAGGCGCCGCACGCCTCCTTCACGGCCGGGAACTGCAGCAGGTCGGCGGCGCGCAGCAGCGGCTCGGCGTTGTCGCCGCTCACAGCCACGCGGCCCGTGTAGCTGAAGTCGAGCAGCAGCTGTAGCATGTCGGGCGGCACGCCGTGCAGGCGCACCCGTTCAGCGCGGCTCTCGCGCAGCTGCCCCGCGAACATGGCGCGGAAGTAGGGGCTGGCGGCCGCCAGCACGGCGCGGTGCGCGGGGAAGTCGCGCCCGCCCGCCGCCTCCAGGGTCACGTCCAGGAACTTGCGCTCCGCGCGGAGCTGGCTCAGGCCGCGAAGCAGGCTCAGCGCGTGCGCGGGGTCCGAGAAGGGCAGCACGGCCAGGGGAGCCGGCCGCTCCATGGCGCCTTCACGGGGGGAGCGGGGCCGCTGCGCGCGCTGCTCGGGAAGGCCGCGGCCGGGGCCAGCGGGAGAGACGCTGGACGCTGGACGCCGCCGCTATAAATACTGCCGGGCGCCTCGGCCTCCGGGGAGGGGGCCGGGTCGGGCGGGGGCGGGGCGCCGACGGCACCGCCCAATTAACCCCTGCGAGCCTGGCACCGCCTCCCGCCCCGCGCGCTGCGGAGCGCGCTGCCTCGCCTCCCCTCGCGCGCTCCCGCCCGCATACTCCAGGCTGAGTCACCGCCGCCCGCGCCGCCTCCCCTCTCCGCCCTTCCGGGGCTTCCTGCAAGCCTCCCGCCGACGCCTGAGCCAGGGACACCGAGTGACAAGTGTCCTCTCCTAGGGGCGGCTGTGCGCTGGATCCGGGGCCTCCAGGGCCTGCCATCACCCACCCACAAAGCCCCTCGCCGGGAAGCGAAGGCACCCATTTCGCGCCAGACTTCCCAACCGCCCCAGGGCGACTGGGGACAATGACTTTTTTTTTTTTTTGGATTCCACTAGTTCCAAGCGTTGCTAGTTAACCCTATCTCAGGACAGGTTTCAAACGACAGAATTTTTTTCACTTCGGGACCAAAAGCATAAATAAGTGTGAGGTTTTTAGGGGACGCTTTTTCCTTGGCGCGTCAGCGACATGGGACCAGATGCCAGGAATCTGCCTCGCTATGTTCCTGCAGGAGGTTCGAACTTGACCGACTGGGTCATTAAGTTCCGTCAGCACGCAAGGCGCGCAGTTTTCGTTTCCGACTTGTAGCGACTCTTTGAGTCTCCTGAGCTGCCCTCTGAAGGGGGTCAGGCCTGCTCTGGCTGCATTATGTCACGCTGGCCTCCTGGTCGGGAAATGGAAGTGGGGAAGGCAGAAAACAGTGTAGGAAAAACCCATGAAAATTCGTAAGAGTATAAAAATTCAACACAAAGCTGAAGCACCAGAAAATAATTCTGGGGAAAAACAGCACTTTGTCCTATTTCATGAGAGGGGCACTGGGTTCAGGGGTGGGGGCGGGGCGGGGCGGGGGTGGGGTGGGGCACAGGGCCTCAGCTCAAGGTCAAACAGAGGACTACCTTAAAAACCAGGGAATATTGGAGGTCCCCTTGTGGCTCAGTGGGATAGGAGCCAGACTAGTATCCAAGAGGACACGGGTTCAATCCCTGGCCTCACTCAGTGGGTTAAGGACCAGCATTACCTTGAGCTGTGGTGTGGGTGGCAGACGTGGCTGGGATCTGGCATTGCTGTGACTGTGGTGTAGCCTGGCAACTGCAGCTTTGATTTGACCCCTAGCCTGGGAACTTCCATATGCCTTGGGTAGAGCCCTTAAAAAAAAAAAAAAAGCAAAAAACCCCCCACTAAAACCACCCCCCAAAAAACAGAGGATATGGCTGCTCAGATATGTCACAGTCACTTGCGGGTGAAGAAAGAAATCTTCCTTACTCTGGTTCCAATATATACAAAACCCGGGCTGTGTTTTCAATGAAACCATATGAAAAAATTCTCTCACTTGAAAGCCATTATTTTCTTTAGTTTAATGTATGTTTTGCTCAATTTCAGAAAAGACCCTTATTCCAGGAGTGTCTGATGTGGCTTCATGGACTCTGTGGTGTCTCTGTAACGCTGGGATACAGGTTGGATCCCTGGCCGGGCACCGTGGGTTAAGGATCTGATCCAGAGCCCTGGAACTCCATCAACCACAGAGCAGCCAAAAAAGAAAAAAAGAAAACCCTTGTCGCACTTGTTTTGCAGATGAAGCCTGGGTTTCTGTTATACGATAGCCCCCACCCTTGCCCTGTAAGCCCGGCAAAGACATTCCTGATGGAAGCCTCACTCTGCTCACACCCACGTGTGTCCCAGGGCAGACGGGCACCCCGGGAGTTGCTGTCATTTCTTGGTTCCAGCTCAGTCAGCACAGCCTTTGGAGAAGACATGTTTTTATTCCACCTCTGAAAGGAGAAAGGTAGACCTTCTCTTCTGCTCACGAGTCTCTCATCATCTTGCCTCAAGAGGAATCTGGGTCTAAATTGCAGCACGGGACGCACAGCTCAAAGTCGGAGACATTCAGGTACCCAGGCGGGCTGCCTCTTGCCCATAGATGGACTGTTCACACAGCTATTAATGGCAGCGGCAGCATTCCTGGGCCCAGGAGCCGGGCCAATAAGCTTCCTAGCTCAGGCTTTGTGACAAGAAAGTCTGAGGAGCCAGGAAGTGGGATTTTGTAGGGAAAAGTACTACAGTGCCTCTAGGTCAGAACTCAGCCACCTGGCTTGAAGCAGATCTTTATTTAAATCACTGACGTTTCTAGAGGTAAGGACCAGAGTTCAGTTTTCTGTATTCCTAACAACAGGGGCATTTGACTCATGTTCAGCCTCCCTCTGAAGAATGATGATGTGGATATCTACTGAAATGGAAAGATGTAAAAAAAAAAAGAAAAAAAAGATGTTCATGTCACAATATCTAGAAAAAAATCTCATTAGTCATAGTAAACCCAGTTTGCTATACGTGTTCATATGCCTACCAAAAAAATAGTGCAGATAACATTTTCTCTAGGTGGCTAGGTTTGCTTCCTGTCTTTCTCGATTAAACATATAAAATCTGTGTATTAAAGTAATATTAAAAGTTCACTATAAAATTGAAAATTCAGCTATTGAGAAAAAAGTATATTATGAATATCCTAAACCTCACAGATAAAATCCGTGTATTAAAGAAACACTAAAAGTTCACCATAAAATTAAAAATTCAGCTATTGAGAAAAAAGTATATTATGAATATCCTAGACCTCACAGAAGAGCATTTGCAGCCATGTGTATCTAAGTCAATAAAGGAATGTGGTGATAAGAGAAAGGAACAGATTTATTTATCAGCCGTGTTTGGAATTTTGAATAACCTGCTAACCCAAGCATGCTATTGAGTTGCTTTTTTTTTTTTTGCTCATTAATCTCATGAGTTCAAAAGGGGGATGTGAGAAATTCATTCAGTGCACATGACGTGGTGGATGCAGTCAGCACACTGTATTAACTAAGGGAATTTAAATTTCTCAGATGTCCAACACTGGCCTGGTGGAAACACCAGTGTTTGGTGAGGAAGGTGTTAACTCTAGCCCACAAAGAACGGTTTGTGGGCAAATGTATTTTTACTTTATTTTTTTTTTTAGTGGGGGGAGGCAAAACCACATATGGAGGTTCCCAGACTAGGGGTTAAATCGGAGCTACAGCTGCCGGCCTACACCAGAGCCACAGCAACACAGGATCCCAGCAGCGTCTTCCACCTACACCACAGCTCAAGGCAATGCCTGGTCCCTGACCCACTGAGTGAGGCCAGGGATGGAAGCCACGTCCTCATGGATCCTAGTCGGATTTGTTTCCACTGTGCCAAACAGGGATCCCCTGGAAAATTTATTTAAAGACAAAACTTGAGCCTTGAAAGTTGTTGTTTTGTGTGTGTGTGTGTGTGTCTTTTTTAGGGCCGTACCTGGGGCATATGGATGCTAGTCAGATTTGTTACCGCTGAGCCACGACGGGACTTCCTAGCCTTGAAAGTTTTAGAAGCATATATCTTCTAAGATCATGAAATGGTCCTTCTGCAAGTAACTCTGTAATAATGTAACTTAATGTGATTTAACAAATAGTGGGGAGTTCCCTTCGTGGCTCTGCGGTTAATGAACTGGACTAGGATCCATGATGATGCAGGTTTGATCCCTAGCCTCGCTCAGTGGGTTAAGAATTCAGCGTTGCCGTGAGCTGTAGTGTAGGTGTCAGATGCTGCTCGGATCCCATGTTGCTTTGGCCGTGGCTGTGGCCGGCAGCTACAGCTCTGATTCAACCCCTAGCCTGGGAATCTCCATATGCTGCAGATGCGGCCCTAAAAAGCAAAAACAACAACAACAAAACAGGTGCTATCATTAAAAAAATGAAAACCTTAATTTTGATATTTGGATTCTAATAGTAGGCAGGCAGGCCAAGAGGTAACCAAGATAATTTCAAAAACTGCTGTTACCAGGAGTTCCTGTCCTGGCGAAGTGGAAATGAACCCGACTGGTAACTGTGAAATTGCATGTTTGATCCCTGGCCTTGCCCACTGGGTTAAGCATCCGGCATTGCTGTGAGCTGTGGCGTAGGTCACAGACGCTGCTCGGATCCCGCGTTGCTGTGGCTGTGGTGTAGGCCAGCAGCTGTAGCTCCGATTTATCCCCTAGCCTGGGAACTTCCACATGCTGCCAGAGAAGCCCTAAAAAGCAAAACAAACATACCAAAAAACACAAAAAAACTGCTGTTACTTCCTTTTTTTCCTTTTCTTTGAGAACACATAGGAACATAGACCATGATATTTATAGAGTCAAAAAGAAATTGCATCTTTTTCCTGTTTATACTGATTTTTCTGATTCTGGACTGCCTAAGGTGTAATTTGTAATGCACTTGGTACACATAAACTTTTTCCTCTAAGGAGTGGGAGTGTTACAGTATTTAAGTGCTTTATTTATTTATTTATTTATTGTCTTTTTAGGGCCACACTCAAAGCATATGGAGGTTCCCAGGCTAGGGGTTGAATCAGAGCTGCATCTGCGACCTACACCACAGCTCACAGCAACGCCAGATCCTTAACCCACTGAGCGAGGCCAGGGATCAAACCCACGTCCTCATGGATATTATTAAGGTTTGTTAACCACTGAGCCGTGCCGGGAAGTCCTTAAGTGCGTAATTATATATAAATGACATATTGCAAGTAAAAACATTTAGTTTGGCACATAGTGTTAGCCGGTTAGGGTTAGGGTTAGGGTTATATTTTACCTGTATGAACTGTAACACGAGAAATTGGATTCATGGGTTATTCTCCTCACCATATGCAAAGATGACAGTAGCAAGGTTAGCAATTATTTATTGATGATTTAAAATTATTCACACCTATATTCATAACATAGTCAAGGTACTAAAAGTTGAAAACAATATATATATATATATATATATATATATTTATTTTTTGTCTTTTTTTTGCCTTTTCTTGGGCTGCTCCCGCGGCATATGGAGGTTCCCAGGCTAGGGGTCGAATCGGAGCTGTAGCTGCCAGCCTACGCCAGAGCCACAGCAACGCAGGATCAGAGCCAAGTCTGCAGCCTACACCACAGCTCACAGCAACACCGGATCGTTAACCCACTGAGCAAGGGCAGGGATCAAACCCGCAACCTCATGGTTCCTAGTCAGATTCGGTAACCACTGCGCCACGACGGGAACTCCGAAAACAATATAGTTTTGAAGATTTTCACTTATTTTCCTCTTCTGGAAACAGAGGTGAGAAAGCAGAAATGTGCATAAGAATCCAGAAGCATATGCTATTAAGCAAACAAAAAGGTGCAACACCAAAAAATAATTCCAGGAAAAATAAACTTTGGTCATTTTCATAACCACAGTCAAGCACAGAGTTAAAATGGGAGCCAGAAAGCTTTCCTGAATTCTCCCCCAAGTGAATGCAGTGTCGCTAGTGAGATTTAGGAAGGTGAAGCTATATTTGGTAACCCAATTAAAATAACTACATTCTCAAGTTACTTACTGGGAAACCATGGTATTCTTAGTATTTTAAAACTTGTCACAACCTGTGCTAATGTTGGCTTTTTCTTCCTCTTTCTTGAGTAACTATAGTCGTCTGAGAATTAGCCTTCAGCAGCAGGTGTTTCTTTTTTTTTTTTTTTAAGCAGAAAACAAGGATTTGGTAACTGTGGCTAGTATTCTTGCATTCATCATGGGATTCCAGATTTGTCCTCTGTAGCCCAGAAGCAGTACAATATACCTGAGAAATACATTGAATATACTGAAGAAACCTGAGCCTGTCATACAGAAAAAAAACTGGCTTTAGGAGTTCCCAGGCGGCACACTGAGTTTAGGACCCCAGTGTTGTTGCTGCTGTGGCGTGGGTTTGATCCCTGGCCCAGGAACTTACGCATGCCCCAGGTGCCACCAAAAAGATTAAAAACAAACCCCAAAACTCATTTTAGTATTCCCATAGCTACATATTATGCTGGTTTTTTTTTTTTTTTTGTAATTCCAAAGCTTGGATTTATTTGTTTATTATTTTTTAGTTAATGATTTTTATTTTTTCCATTATAGGTGGTTTACAGTGTTGTCAATTTCTACTGTACAGCAACGTGACCCAGTCACACATACATATACATTTTTTCTCACATTATCCTCCATCATGTTCCATCACAAGTGACTAGATACAGTTCTCTGTGCTACACAGCAGCATCTCATTGATCTCTTTGCTTATCCACTCCAAAGGCAATAGTTCACATCTATTAACCCTAGACTCCCAGTCCATCCCACTCCCTCCCCCTCCCTCTTGGCAACCACAAGTCTGTTCTCCATGTCCATGAGTTTCTTTCCGTATACTAGATTCCAGATGTAAGTGATATCATATGGTATTTATCTTTCTCTTTCTGACGTACTTCACTCAGTATGAGAATCTAGTTCCATCCATGTTGCTGCAAATGGCATTATTTTGTTCTTTTTCATGGCTGAGTAGTATTCCATTGTGTATATGTACCACATCTTCTTAATGCATTCATCTGTTGATGGGCATTTAGATTATTATCATGTCATATTAGGCTATTGGATTTCAGTCAATTATTGGTGTCATAGTCCTCCTCCTTCTTCTTTTTTTTTTCCTTTTTTTTTTTTTTTTTTTTTAGGTCCACACTGGAGGCATATGGAAATTTCCCAGGCTAGAGCGTGAATCAGAGCTGTGGCTGCTCGCCTACACCACAGCCACAGCAATGCCAGATCTGAGCCGTGTCTGTGACCCACACCACAGCTCACGGCAACACCGGGTCCTTAACCCACTGAGTCAGGCCAGAAATCAAACCTGACTTTTCATGGATACTAGTCAGAGTCATTACCTCTGAGCCATGCCAGGGACTCCTCTAGTCCTTTTGGAGTCTAGGGAAGGGATGGTAGATATTAACATCTAAACTTCCTCCAAAGGGATAAATTTCTAAGGGAAATCACAGGGAGGAGACACAAAGTAGGTCTTCCTCCATTAACTCTTCTGGTTCACTGGAGTGGAGGCGAGGAGACAGAGTACTCCAGGCAGTACAGGTCAACTCTGTGCACTAAAACCTAAGGTTCACATGGCCAATAAGCGCATGAAAAAATGGTCCACATCACTGATTATTGGGGAAATGCAAATCAAAATTACTCTGAGGTACCACCTCATACCGGTCAGAATGGCCCTCATCAATAATTCCACAAATAACAAATTCTGGAGGGGGTGTGGAGAAAAGGGAACCCTCCTGCACTGTTGGTGGGAATATAAATTGGTACAACAACTATGGAAGACAGTATGGAGGCACCTCGGAAAACTAAATATAGAACGACCATATGACCCAGCAATCCCACTCCTGGGCATCTATCCAGCAAAACGTTCCTTGAAAAAGACACTTGCACCCGTATGTTCATTGCTGCACTATTCACAATAGCCAAGACATGGAAACAACCTAAATGTCCATCAACAGATGAATGCATTAAGAAGATGTGGTACATATACACAATGGAATACTACTCAGCCATGAAAAAGAACAAAATAATGCCATTTGCAGCAACATGGATGGAACTAGACTTTCATACTGAGTGAAGTACGTCAGAAAGAGAAAGACAAATACCATATGATATCACATCTGGACTCTGATATATGGCACAAATGAACCTTTCCATAGAAAAGCAAAGCATGGACATGGAAAATAGACCTGTGTTTGCCCAGAGGGAGGGGGAGGGTGTGGGAGGGACTGGGAATTTGGGGTTAATTGATGCAAACTCTTGCCTTTGGTATGTACAAGCAATGGGATCCTGCCATATAGCACTGGGAACTATGTCTGGTCACTTGTGATGGAGCATGACAATGTGAGAAGAAAGAACGTATGTGTGACTGGGTCACCTTGCTGTACAATAGAAAATTGACAGAACACTGTAAATCAGCAATAATGGAAAAAATAAAACATTATTAAAAAAACCCCTACAGTTTACTAAGTACTCAAACAACTACTGGAAGAGTTCCTGCTGTGACACAGCAGGTTAAGGATCCAGTGTTGCAGCAGCTGGGGCTCGCGTTGGATCTCTGGCCTGGGAATGTCCATATGCTACAAGTGCAACTAAACAAAAAAAGGAAATAACTATTGTATATCTTTTCTAAGCAAGAGTTACCACTGTCTTGTGACACAATCCAAGTTTGGAATTATCTTTTCTTAGTGTGACTGAGTGGTCCAATACAGGTCTCTGAATTATAGGCGCTCTGTTGTCAGTATTATTACGAAAAAATTCTTCTTCCTCTTCTTCTTTTTTTTTTTTTTTTGTTTTTTTAGGGCCACACCTGAGGCACATGTAAGTTCCCAGGCTAGAGGGTCGAATCACAGCTGTAGCTGCTGGCCTACACCACAGCCAACACCAGATCCTCGACCCACTAAGTGAGCTCAGGGGTCAACCCTGTGTCCTCCTGGATACTAGACAGATTTGTTTCTGCTGAGCCACGACAGCAACTCCATGAACAAGTTCTTTATTTCAGTTTCTTAATGGGGGGGATTTAATGTTTATTTTTTAATTAATTTATTTTTTTGTCTTTTTGCCTTTTCTAGGGCTGCTCCCACAGCACATGGAGGTTCCCAGGCTAGGAGTCTAATCGGAGCTGTAGATGCCGGCCTCCAGCACAGCCACAGCAACGCAGGATCTGAGCCGAGTCTGCAACCTACACCACAGCTCACGGCAACACCGGGTCCTTAACCCACTGAGCAAGGCCGGGGATCGAATCTGCATCCTCATGGTTCCTGGTCAGATTCGTTAACCACTGAGCCACGACAGGAACTTCCTTAATGTTTATGATGTGAAAAATTATACTATAGGGAATAATGATCAGTTTTTTTTTTTTTTTTTTTTTTTTTGTCTTTTCTGGGGCCACACCCTTGGCATATGGAAGTTCCCAGGCTAGGGGTCTAATCAGAGCTGTAGCCACCGGCCTACACCAGAGCTGCAGCAATGCTCCATCCGAGCCGCGTCTGCAACCTACACCACAGCTCATGGCAATGCCGGATCGTTAACCCACTGAGCAAGGGCAGGGATCAAACCTGCAACCTCATGGTTCCTAGTCGGATTCGTTAACCACTGCGCCACAATGGGAACTCCCTCTTTCGCATTCTTTTCCATCACGGTCTATCCCAGTTCCCTGCGCTGTATAGCAGCACCTTATTTATCCATTCTCAATGTAATAGTCTGCCTCTATTAACCCCAAGCTCCCAGTCCACCCCAGTCCCTTCCCTCTCTCCCTTGGCGACCGACCACAAGTCTGTTCTGTTTGTTTCTGTTTTGTAGATAGGTTTATTTGTGCCGTGTTTTAGGTTGCACATATAAGTGGTATCATATGGTATTTTTCTGACTTACTTAGTGTGACAATCTCTAGTCACATTCACATTGCTGCAAATAGCATGACTTTTAGTTTTTTTTTTATGGCCGAATAGTATTCCAGTGTATACATTAACCACATCTTCTTTAGGCATTCATCTGTTGATGGACATTTAGGTTGTTTCCATGTCCTGGCTATTGTGAATAGTGCTGCTATGAAAATAGGGGTACATGATTCTTTTTAGGGCCACACCCGAGGTATATGGAGGTTCCCAGGCTAGGGGTCGAATCGGGAGCTGTAGCCGCTGGCCGACGCCATACCCACAGCAACACCAGATCCAAGCTGTGCCTTCGACCTACAACACAGCTCACAGCAGCACCGGGTCCTTAACCGAGGTCAGGTATTAAACCTGTATGCTCATGGATGTTAGTCAGATTCGTTTCTGCTGTGCCATGACAGTAACTCCCACATGTACCTTTTTGAATTACAGTTTTGTCCAGGTATATTCCCAGCAATGGGATTGCTGGATCATAAGGTAATTCTATGCTTAGTTGAAATAGTATTTTATTTCTGCTTTTTAGGGCCGCACTAACGGCACATGGAAGTTCCTAGGCGAGGGGTCACATCCTAGTTAAAGCTGCTGGCCTACACCACAGCCACAGGAACTTGGGATTTGAGCTGCATCTGTGACCTGCACCACAGATCATGGCAATGCTGGATCCTTAACCCACTGAGCGAGGCCAGGGATCGAGCCCGCATCCTCACGGATGTTAGTCTGGCTCGTTACCACTGAGCCACCATCAGAACTTCCAAAATAACTTTTAAAAAGTAGCAAGGGTAAACTACTATTATGGGGCAAGCTAAACAATTTATAGCTCAAGTAATTGAGGCTTGGAGACGTATTTCTAAGATAAATCCAGTCTCTTAACTACGAAATGTTTCCATCAGAATTCTCTTAACCAACCAATCAGCAAGAGTCAACCAATGGAGCAGTCACTCCCTTGGGAATTATCCGCAGCTTTTAGGGGTTCTTCCAATCAGTGTTCTGATTTAGCACAGGATGACTTGAATTTAAAAATTTATGTCATTTCTCTTTAACAGTTGTCTTTGAAACTACCAAATACGTTATCGAATCATTTGCAGTTTGTATTTTTTTTCTTTTAAATGGTTATGAAAAACATTCAAGCACCTCAGGCCTCCGCACGGTCACTTTATCAAAACAGTTTAATTTTCAACTAAGTGTTCAGAGTCTATCAATCTTCAACACCAAAGTCGTAAAATACTCCAGCGTCCAGCATTTAAACACGGCCAACTCCTCAATTAAATATCAATTAAAAAAAGTCAACGTCAATACCAAATATCTCTATCAGGTTTTCGCCTCCCCCCCAATGTCGTAAACCTGTGAGGAATCTATTCGGGAACGAATTCAAGGTAAAGTGAGAAAACGAGCGGTCCCAAGGTTAGGCAAGAAGAAAAAAAAAAGGAATTTAAAGCCAACATCTTCCCAAACACTGGTAGTACCGGCATAGTTTTTGAAAAATGCGGTGGTAATCCGACCACCCGAGGTGCTTCCTACGGGGAGTCAGGCAGTCCGACCCCCGCTCGGCCTCGGTCCCGCCGTCCCCGACCCCCGGGCGAGCTGGAACCGGCCAGAAACCCGCAGCCGCCAAAACAAGTTCGCTCAGCGGACCTGAGGCGCGGGGGGGGGGGGCGGCAACGACGTCAGCACCCCCCGCCCCCGCCCGGACGCGGTGACCCCAGCCCCACAAAGGGGCACAGACCCCGAGTCCCAAAGGAAAAGAGAGGGGGCGCTAGCCGCTGCCGCCCATCGCGACCGAGGCCGTCAGCGCCGCCCCCACCCGCCGCGGCGACCCCTGACCTCCCTCGCCCCCGCAGAGACCGAGGCGCTGTCTCTCGCGCCACCCCTCCCCCATCGCCGAGCCGGCGCGAGCCCCCGCACCTCCCCCGTTCCGGCGGCCTCAGGTCCCGGAGCCACCGCCTCCGTAGACCGGGCAGTTGCCCCAGAGCTCTGTGGGGATTGGAGTCCTCGAGGTGGCCTTTGTGTGCCTCAGCCGTGGGGCTGGAAACTACGAATCCCACAATGCCCCGCGCCCGCCCCCGCGCCCCGCCCCCTCGCCGTCGGCTTTCCGTACGCCTCTAGACTACATTTCCCGAAAGGCCTCGCGGCTCTCCCGCCCTCCCTCCCGAGACACGAGCCGAACTGGGCGTCAGGTCGGGGAGCCGGTCGGGTTCCCGCTCGCCGCCGCCGCCGCCGCCGCCGCCCCCCGCAGCGACTCTCCCGCCTCTCCAGTCGCGTTGGTCGTGGGGAGCTGCATCAACAACTCTGCTCGGCTGTGGAGCCGCCTGCCCGAGAGCACAGTGACTGGGACGCGACACGCCGAGCCCCCCATCATCTCTAGTCAGGGCGACCCCTCCCGGGTCCGCCCTCGCCCTGCGCGGCCGCCGGAGCCCCCAGCCCCCGCGCGGCCCCGCGACTCGGCGCCCGCATCCCGGCCCCTGCACTCCCGCGGCCGCCGCCCCCCACCCTGAACATGGACTCCGACTCCTGCGCCGCCGCTTTCCACCCGGAGGTGAGTGAGAGCTGCGTCTGGGCAGCCCCCGACCACCCTCACCCCTGTCTTGTGCTCTCGGAGCCGGACCCTCGCCGGCCGAGCGCCTCTCTCCCCTCCCCCAGCTATCCCTCGTCTCCCCCCCACCCCGGGCGCCCAACCCCGCCCCCCACTCGGGCCCGCGCCCGCTCTTCCCCGCCGGTCTTCTCCTCGGCGTCCCTTCCGCGGGCGTCCGCGTCCTCTCGGCGCCCCTTCCCCCGATGTACCGTGCCCACTCCTCCCCGGCCTCGCGTAGCCCGGGGACCTGTCGGCGCCCCCGGCCCCTCCCTGCCGGCCTGGCTTACCCCTTCCCCGCCCCCGGGGACTCGGCCCGAGACCCCGCAGCTCCGCGCTCCCGCTTCTCGGAGGAATCCCCCACCCCCTCCCGCAGGGGCTCGCGGCCCCCCTCAGACGGGGACTCTGCTCCCCGCGCCCCCGCCTTCTCCCCTAATCCCCCGGGCCTTGTGGCCCGCGCCCCGCCCCCTAACTCCCGTTCGGCCTCCGCCCCCTCCGGCCGGGGAGGTGTGGGGGGGAGTACTCGTCCTTCGGGGTCCCCACCCTTGCGGGGGCCCGAGCGGTGCTCCCACCCCCGGCGCGCTCGCCTCCCCCTCCGGGGCCCCCGCCCCCGGGCTCTGCTCGCCCCGCCCCGGCTCCCCCTCCTTCCGGGGATCGGCCCTCGGTTCTCCCGGCCAGAGCCCCCCCCTCCTCCGGCGCCCCCGCCGCGGTCCCCTCCCCCTCCCGAGGCCCGCCGAGTCCGGGGTGCGGGTCCGGCAGCAGGCGGGTGGGGGAGGGGAGGCGGCGCCGGGCGCGCTCTCCCGCGGCGCTGCCGCCTCGGGGGCTCGCGGGCCTGCCCGCCTGGGTCCCCGAATCCTGGCCGGCTCTGCGCGGCCCCTTCCCCCCTGGCTGGGCCCCGCACCTTCCGGGGCCGAGTGTCAGCGGGGGGCGGCTTCCGCGGGAGGGCGGGGAAGGGGCCGCACCGCCATCTGCTTTTCCTAAAGGCGGCGGGGCGCGGGCGGCGGGCGCGGTGGGGGCGGCGCGGGTTCCCCGCCCTGGGCCCGAGGGCGCCGCCGCCTTGCACTCTTGGTCTGGGCTGCTGATCCACTTATATACGTTCCCCGCCGAAATAAAAGTTCTCCCCGAGAGTTTGAGGGCCGCAGTCCTCCCACCCACCCGGCGGGAGAGAGGGCGGCCACTTCTTCCCGGGCGTGGGGGCAGGATCTCCTCGGCGCAGGAAGCAAGGGGTACCGCGCGGAGTCTGGCGCGCCGCTGACCTGCCCCCCCCCCCCCCCCCGCCCCAGGGTCCGGGCGGCCGAGCGGGTGGTGGGAAGAAGGTGGTTTGCTACCACCGAGGGGAGAAAGTAAGTGGAGCCCTTGGAAGGAGACCTGCGGGCCGCGCTGCTCTCTGGGCACTCGGTGCTGCGGCGGGGCCGGGCTGGGGCGGGCCCAGGAGCCCACCCCCCTCACTTCCTCCCCTGCCTGCACCCTGGTGGGGAGTGGGCCCCTAGGTTCTGGACCTTAGGTTAGCGCCTGAGGGTGGGGTTGGAATGGGTGATAAAATGATTAAAGAAAACCTCAGTGAATTCGCTGGGCGCATGAACCGTAGCGAGGCACAGTTGTTTTGTTTAGTAGCAAATCAGAGCTTTTTCTCCTTGAGCTCATCTCTTCTTCAGGAGAGAATCCGCTCTTGTTGAGGGATTTCTGGATTTGATGGGGACGGGACACGCAAGCCAAAACTTAAGAGTGTTTCATTTTCAGCGTGCAAGTGATATTAGCGGGATTGTTTCTGGTTTAGTGTCTGAGTTGGGGATATTTAGGTGCCTGGCCTCCGGATGTTGGAGCCGCGGAGGGACCAGCACGAAATGTCTCCTTTGCAGGAGAGGGTCCTTAGGAGCAGGGGGCCCTCAGGCAGCCCTGCCTGGGGAGGGGTCACGTGAGATTCCGCTCCAGGGTCTCAGGCCCGAGTTCTGAAGGTTACATCCTTGAGTTTTGAAGTCTCTCACAATGCTTTAGTTACAGCTGCAGCAGGAGTTTGTTTTCAAAATGGAAAATTTGTGGCAAAAAAGTAGTTGTAGGGTTCTTGATAGGCCTGTAGAAACTAATAGATAATGTCAGAAAATGCCCTGTGAGTACCGAGAAAAAGACTTTTGTTTCTTAAGCTTTTATCTCCTAACCAGTTTCCCAGTATTCTTGGCATAACATCTTAATACCCCTCTTTCAGCCTTCTGAAAACTTATTTCTTGATCCTTACTTATCTTGTTTGAGAGTGTTCGTTTGTAAATCTGGCGGTGTGTTTTTGAGTGGCTGGCCCTGAAAGCCCCCGCTTGCTTAGTTTTGTTTCTGCCCACCCTCCTCCGAGTTTCTCCTTTCAAACGTGCCCCTCTTCTCCCCTGTTCCCAGGAGTACTCCCCCGGCTGCAAGAGGCGCAGGACCGTGGAGGATTTCAACAAATTCTGCACCTTTGTCTTGGCCTATGCGGGCTACATCCCTTACCCTAAGGAGGTAACGTTCAGCACGTGGGAGAGCTTGCTGGCAGCAAAACCAGAGCTTTTGACAAGGCGGTGGGTCTGGAGGGGTTTCCTGGAGGGGGGACTTCAGCCAGTAATGGGCCAGAAATCTTTCCTTATTATCATAGACCAGCCTGGGAAGTGGTTCCTAAAACTGATGGAATATGCAGACTTGTCCAGAAACGAGTTGATCAACTTTCAGAGTTTGCTTTTGCACATAATGTATCTGATACCTACCTGCTCCTGATGGCTAGTACTTGCTCATGGAGTGTGTGTTACTGCGGCCAGGCACGGGTTCTGGCCAGGTCATGGTTGTGTTATGAGGTACAAGCTGTTATCTGTCTCCGTTGTAAAGATGAGCAACACTGGGGCCTGGGGAGGGAACGCTTTCTTTACACTGGTCACAGGTGAAGCAGGAGAGCCTGAGGTTCACCAGATCAGGTGGTCGGGCCCAGTCCACCCTGCCCTGCCTGGTGGGTGGCATCCTGGTCACTTTGCCCACCACATTACAGATCTTAGGGACTTGTGGTCAAAATCCCATGTAAATTACAGCTTTCTTTATTCTCGGGGAGAAATAGGCAAAACCATGGACTAGGGCTGCTACGGTGCTCCAACTTCAGGGCCTCATTCATTCCTAAGGAGAGAGGAATCCAGCATTGCTAGGGCAAATCCCAGCGTTTGCTTTTGTTTCCATGTTTGCTTCGTGCCACGCAGAATGTTGACACTATTGGGCACTCCCTTTGTGGTGCAGTGGAAACAAATCCAACCGATATCCACGAGGATGCGGGTTCGATCCCTGGCCTCGCTCAGTGGGTAGGGGATCCGGCGTTGCCATGAGCTGGTGGTGTAGGTCGCAGACAAGGCTCCGGTCTGGTGTTGCTGTGGCTGTGGTGTAGGCTGGCAGCTGTAGCTCCAATTTGACCCCTAGCCTGGGAACTTCCATATTTCTTGGGTGTGGCCCTGAAAAGGCAGAAAAAAAAAAAGCATGTTGCCACTATTTGCAAGTTAAATGCTTGAATGCTCAGAAGGAAGCCTAGAGTGGAAGTCACTGCTTTGGGGCAGTGATTTATGCCTTCGGAGTAATTACCTACTTAGATTTTGCAATATTTTGGGATATGTCCAGTTTTTGAGAAGAGCGTCAGGAATGTCTCACCATTAATTTACCATCACTTGATTAAAAAACTACATCCTGGAGTTCCCGTCGTGGCGCAGTGGTTAAGGAATCCGACTAGGAACCATGAGGTTGCGGGTTCGGTCCCTGCCCTTGCTCAGTGGGTTAACGATCCAGCGTTGCCGTGAGCTGTGGTGTAGGTTGCAGACGCGGCTCGGATCCCGAGTTGCTGTGGCTCTGGCGTAGGCAGGTGGCTACAGCTCCGATTCAACCCCTAGCCTGGGAATCTCCATATGCCGTGGGAGCGGCCCAAGAAATAACAACAACAACAACAAAAAGACAAAAGACAAAAAAAAAAACACAAACAAAAAAAAACAACTACATCCTTTGGGAGAATAAAAGGCAGGTAGGTGGTGCCAGCTGTCAGGGAAGAGAAGCAAGCGGAGGGCGTCTCCAGCATGCCCCTCCCAGATGTGTATTCAGCATCTACCGGGTTCCCAGCTCAAGCACAAGTGAGGGTTTAGCAGGGGCTGGAGGTTCTCTCCTCTTGGGTTTACATTCTGTCTGGAGGGTCACACCCAAGTACTGGTGACACCAGTGAGTGACTAATGCTGGTGAGAGCTGCGTGCTCTGGGCTTTGTGCTTCCCACACCTGTGGGCCTGACCTGGCTGGGAGGCCCTGGGGAAGACCTGCCCGGGGCCAGCCCTGGGTACAGCCCTGGGTACAGGGGGCCGTTTGGAATAACCAGAAGCTGCCCCCTTTGTCTCCGTCCTTTCAGGAACTCCCTTTGAGGAGTAGCCCCAGCCCTGCCAACAGCACCGCTGGTACCATCGACAGCGACGGCTGGGATGCTGGTTTTGCTGACATCTCGTCCACGGTGCCCTTGCCCGTGTCTGACCGCTGCTTTGGCCACCTGCAGCCTACTCTCCTGCAGCGAGCCAAGCCCAGTAACTTCCTGCTGGACAGAAAGAAGACCGACAAGCTGAAGAAGAAGAAGAAGAGGAAGCGCCGGGACAGCGACGCGCCCGGGAAGGAGGGCTACATGGGGGGCCTGCTGCAGCTGGAAGCCGCCGACCCCTACGCAGAGACCCCCACAAGCCCCACCCTGCAGGATAGCCCCCAGGCCCCCGGCGACCCCTGCTCGGGCTGGGACTCTGACACGCCTTCCAGTGGATCTTGTGCCGCGGTGTCCCCCGACCAGGTCAAAGAAATAAAAACTGAAGGCAAACGGACTATCGTCCGGCAGGGCAAGCAGGTGGTGTTCCGGGACGAGGACAGCACCGGCAACGACGAGGACATAATGGTGGATTCAGGTGCGCTGGCCCCGAAGGACTGCGGGCCCCGGGCTGGTGGTCAGAGAGCGGGTGGGGAGAGGGGTCTCGGAGCAGCTTGGGTCAGGGAGGAAGGTGCAGGAAGGTGGACCTGAGATGTTTAGGAAGCGGTTACCAAAGCCCAGGAAGCTGAGATTCCAGAACAGGCTGCAAAAGGCAAAGACTCCCGAACGCAGAGCTCGTAAGCCAGCACCTCACCCAGGCACCGCCCGCTCTGGTGCCCTGCGTTGTGCTCTCCTTTGCTCTGTCCCACTGGAGAGTGGCTTTAGAGAGGGGTGGGGGGGGAGGGGGGCCCCCGAGCGGTGGGGGGGGCGATGGGGAGGGTGGGGGGAAGTTCTCTCCTCTGAGGGCTCTCTCTCCTCTCAGATGATGACTCTTGGGACCTCGTCACCTGCTTCTGCATGAAGCCGTTTGCTGGCCGCCCCATGATAGAGTGTAACGAGTGCCACACCTGGATCCACCTGTCCTGTGCCAAAATCCGCAAGTCCAACGTTCCCGAAGTGTTCGTCTGCCAAAAGTGCCGGGACTCCAAGTTCGACATCCGCCGTTCCAACCGCTCCCGGATGGGCTCCCGGAAGCTGTTCCTGGACTGACCGGGGAGAGCGAGGAGACGGTGGGCGAGGAGTCGGGAGGGACGGGGGGCCTCCGGCCCCCTCTTAGTGGAGCACAGAACTCTGAGCTCTGGTGCGGGCAGACCCCTGCCATTCAGGTGCCTAAGCGGATGGACCGGCTGTCCAAGGTAGAAACTGTACATACAGCCAGTGACTGAATAAACCCTCGTTGGCCGAGCTGCTGCTGCGGCGCTGTGTCCTCCGCGATGGAGGCGGACTGCACGCCTGCAAGTGGCCGGCTTGGTCCAGCTGAAGCAGAGGGTACGTGGTAGTTGTAAGTTCTTGCTGTCGTTGTAAACAAGCTCCCGCCGAAGGGAACGCCTGCTGGCTGTCATCCTGCTTCCGCCGTGTCGGGGAGGGCGGTCGGCGTCCCCGGCCTGTGGACGAACAGCCCCGCGTGTGAGCTTCTTCGCGATGTCAGTCTTTTGCCATAAGTGTCTACAACAACCATCGGAGCTGCCCCTACCTTCCTGGTCCGCCCTCTCCCCTGCCTGGGGGGCCGCCCGGGGGCCTAGCTGGTGAGCCCTGTGTTTTTTCTGTTTGTTAAAAGGGACACTGCAGCCGTTTCTCTCTGGAAAGGGGGTCAGTTGGGGTTCAAGGTGGCCCATGTTCATAACTCAGTTTCCTGTTTTGCACGATGTAAAAAAACTGTCTTTTTGCACGAAATAGCCCAAAGTATTGGCAGACTTCTGCCCGGGTTCCCTTTCTCTCCAGTTGGCTTTTGAGGGCCTGGGGGTGGCCCAGGAAGCAGATTTCAAGCAGCGGCACTTGGATTCTCTCCCGGCCTCTCCCTCTCACGTTATTCTAGTAGCGCCCTTAAGGGTTAGGCAGTCACGGGGCCAAGTTCCGCTGCCTAGTGGGGTCAGGGAGTGTCGGAGGAAGGCCTCCCGTGGGTTGTTAGTAGTGTGCCCCTCACACAGGCTGGCCTGCTGGTTCCACGGGGCAAGGTAGGACCTTTGAAGCCTTTTTTTTTTTTTTTTTTTTTTTTGGTTTGAATTGGTGAGTGAGTGAGACGTAACACTGGCCTCTAGGAAGGTACCATTGAGCTGGGTGGAGTTCCTTCGAGCTAAACTGGGACCCTGGCCTGGGGGAGACCCCTCTGCGGGCCCGCTCTGGAGAAGCTGGGGGGTTGCAGGCCCTGCTCTGCTCGAGGGCGGCGTCGCGGGGACACTGGTGGTTCCGGGGCGCCAGGGAGAGGGAGGGCTCGAGCTTTCTCCAAAATTGATGTTTTTTAGCAGTTCAAATGCTTGTTCTCAGAAATGTTTTTTTTGTAAATTGATGGGTGTGTTTTGCCTAAACATTGTTCCTTATGAAGCATGAAAAGGGAAGGGTGCCCAACTCAGTCCTATTTATGTAGAGCAGGATGGACCCTCGGCCTCCCTGCTGGGGCCTCTCCCCGGGGACCCTTGTGTGGGGCTGCGGGGGGACTTGGTCCACGTCCCCTCACTGAAGCATCCAGGGGGTTGAACTTTCATTGGCTAATCAGAGCCTATATCTTGTCCTAGTGTGTTTCATGCTTTACCAGCCAACTGCCTTTTTGTTTTATTTTTTAATTCTGTTGCTTATATTAACACAAACCTAGAGAGGAATAGTTTCTGAGACCCATTTTATTGTGAACATCCCCAAGGGAGACGTTCTGCTGTAGAGAAAAATAGTAAGAAGCTGGCTTAGAAACAACCTTTTCCCCAGACGACTGTCTGGCTCTGACCAGGGCAAACCTCCAGGCAAAGTTGGAGAGGCATTTGCCAAAGATCTGCCCCGTGACGTTGCCTGTCCAGTGTCTTTACTATGATAGTAGCCAAAGCTGCAAAGTGTTTCTCTCTTAAATGAAAACTCCACCAAGTTTTAAAAGTGCATTTAAAAACAGGCGTAATTTTTAGAGTGGTACTGCCAACCCTGGCAACTGCCATGTTGCTTTTAGAAGGTTCAATTCCTGGTGGTGCCTCTGGAAGGCGTTTGAGATTCATCTCGATTTGTTTCCTTCGTTTCCTCTTTGTTCTTGCAACAGATTTCTCCCCGTGGGTGGTGTCTGAGAGGTTCAGGATACCTTGGTTTTTGTGTTAGATTGAGCTGGGCAGCTGCAATCAGCTTTATGCAAATGAGACACGGCCCATCTAGGGGTTCCTGGTTGGTGGCTGATGGAGTGAGGGGAGGGAAAGGTGTCACCCCAAAAGCCCCTCCCATTGGCTTTGGCCAGGCCAGACACTTAACATCGTTTACATGGTTCTGTGTAATTATAAAGTTTATGTGTATAAAGCGAAGCTGTTTCTGTGAAACTGTATATTTTGTAAATAAATATATTGCTACTTTGAGGTTCATGTCTGTAGCTTCAGGTGTCTGTGTTGTGTGGAAGGACCCTTGTGCTTCTGCTCCCATCATCACCTCTCCCAAACCATGGCTACATGAAGACTTGGGAAGTTAGAATTTGGTTTAGCAGGATGAAAACTGCCCGCAGCCCTTATTCTGCTTTTCTCGTACATTCTCCAGAAGTAAACCGCAATATGAATAGACATCAATAGCTTTCACATCCATTTGTGCATTAGGGAGTGGTTAACCTGCCCTGGAAAAGCTGCAGCCGCCTCTGAGGTTCTGATGGCTCTGGCATCTCCCTGGGGTGCTCATTCTGCCTTTACCCTTGGGGGTCCCCAGTGGCTGAGCCTGTTCTATCAATCAGCTGTGTCTGCCTTAACTAGTCTGGGATCAGCTAGTGGTCAACTTGTACCTCTCTTGTGACATTGGAACAGCCCAAATCCATGAATCAACACCTTGGAGTTTCTGTTGTGGCTCAGGGGGTTAAGGACCCAACGCTTTCTGGGTGAGGATGCGGTTTCTATCCCTGCCCTGGCACAGTGGGTTAAGGAGCTGGCGTTGCTGTAAGTTGCGGCATAGGTTGCAGATGCAGTTCGGAACCGGTGTTACCATGCCTGGGCCAGGTGCAGCTCCCATCTGACTCCTGGCCCAGGAACTTCCATAAGCTGCCGGTGTGGCCACGGAAAGAAAAAAGAGAACACGCCTCCTCCCCTCCCCCCGCTTAAAAATACTGGGCTAGGTGGGCCTTGAGCCTTCCCCAGTTTCCGCTTGTCCAAGGCTGTGGGTGGGTGTGAATTTTGGAGGTTTCAAGGCAAAGAGGTGAGAGTGACCGGCGTCAGCAAGATGGGGTGACACTTGGACCGGCTGGCCCAGTGGAGGGTGTCGGGCTTGAGTTGAGCCCAGGATCACCCCTTGATTCGGCTCGGGGCACGGAGCAGAGGCAGGCCCGCCTTCACCTACCAGCCACCCACCAGGACCCTCCTCTCCTACGGGCTTCCGCAGGACCCTCCTCTCCTACGGGCCCCGCCCCGTCCAGGCCCTGCCGCGCCAGGTAGCCCCGCCCCCGCCGCCCGCCCCGCCCCACGCGGTGGCCCCGCCGCGCCCCGCAGGCCCCGCCGCCGCCATCTTTGTTGGGGGCAGCAGGGCCGGGCGTCTGGAGATGCCGAAGTCGTGCGCTGCCCGGCAGTGTTGCAACCGCTACAGCAGTCGCAGGAAGCAGCTCACCTTCCACCGGTGAGGGGCGGGGACTCCGGGGGACTCCGGGACTCGCCTCGCCCGGGCCGCCCGGCCGCGGCCCCCGCCGGAGCCCCAGGCCTGGAGCGCCGGGGCCCTGCCGGGCCACCAGGGAGGCCCGAGGGCGTGCGGCCGAGCCCTTCGCGCAGCGGTGGCGGCCCCGGGACCAGGAGGTCCCGGGCCAGGAAGTCTGGCACCGCCTCGGCCGCCGGGGCGCGCGGGGAGGCGGTCTGAGAGGCTGGGGCACCTGCCCAAGGGCGCGCCGCCTCCCGCCGGTCGGGGGAGCCCGGGGCTGGGGGTGCCGCCCCGCCCAGCGCCCCCGCAGTTGGGCGTGCGTCCCCTCCGCGGCCCGGCGGTTTTCTCTCATTCTCAGATGCAGCCCGGAACGTGGTAGGGGTGCAGTGTTGGCTGCATGAATGAGAGATGCCGATGTCTCTCAGGTGTGCGGTGCGCGGGGCGCTCGCCTCTCCTGGCATCTGGTCGGGAGGGAAGGGTAGGGTGGAGGAAGGAGCACTTTCCGGGGGGTGGGGGCGCGGGGCCGGGACGCGCGGCCTTTCCCGGACCCCGGGAGGATGGCGGGGCTTTGGAGTCTGTCCCTTTGCGGGTGCCAGGCCCGCCGCGGGAACGCGGCCCGCCCCCCCCCGATCAGGTGCTGCACGCCTTCTTCAAGGTTCCAGCTCCGGCCCCTTCCCCTGCCCCGTTCAGAGCGGGAGTCCACGGGGCTGCCGCGCTCCTCGTCTCCTCTTTCCTCCTGTTAGCGTTTGCTGTTTCAAGGCGAGGATATAACACGCATACAGAAAAGTGCACCGGCCCTAAGCACGTAGCGCAACCGGCTTAACAAAGTGAGCCCCCTGCGGCTGCCCTGAGCTGGGCTTCGCAGCCCCACCCCCTCCAGCCCTTCGCTCTCCCGCCCCCTCAGGGGTGAGGCTCTGCTGCCTGTGTCCCAGGGGCCTGCTTTGGCCTGCTGGGAACCTCACCGGAGTGGAATACCAGGCTGCACTTTCTCTTGCTCAGGGTTGTACTTGAGGGTCACCCGCAGCGGCTCGTCCTTTTCATTGCTGCGCGGTGTTCCTGGAGTGTATTTTCCAGGGTTAACTGTCCTGCAGCTGAAGGGCCTTTGGTCCCTGTGATTTTTTGGCCATTATGAGCACATGGCTCTGGGCACTTTTGCTGGGACTTGTCTCCCAGCTCTTGTGTGTGTGGGTGTCAGGTGTGTCCCTGGGGGTGGCGTTGCCTGGGGTCTCTCTCCCATTCCTGTCACTCTTGTCCCCACCCCTCCCACAAAAGCGCTCTAAGTCCCCCGTGGCCCTTATGGTGCTCAGTGCAGTGGTCCATCTTCATCTGAATGGACCTCTGCAGCCTCTGACGTGACTGACCGCTGACTGCTTGAGATCCTCTCCCTTTGGCTTCTAGGACACCTCTCAGCTGCTTTGTTTGTCACAGGGTCCCTTCTCAGTCTGGCTGGATTGTCCTCATTTACAGCACTTGATGGAGCGCTTCAGGGCCAGAGCTTGCCTCTGGTTCGTCCCTGTCCCTACTCGCTTCCTAGGGCACCCATCTCACCTGGACTTACTGCTCTGCCACCCTCTACCCGGGGACTGCCACAGCGATACCCCCAGGCACGCATGCTACCTTATCACTCAACTTCAGCACTTGGATATCTAAAAGTCACCTTGGGGAGTTCCCTTGTGGCTTAGTGGGTTAAGGACCCAGCATTGTCACTGCAGTGGCTCAGGTCACTGCTGTGCTACAGGGTTTTGTTTTTTTTTTTTTTGTCTTTTTTACCATTTCTTGGGCCGCTCCCGCGGCATATAGAAGTTCCCAGGCTAGGGGTCTAATCGGAGCTGTAGCTGCCAGCCTACGCCAGAGCCACAGCAACGCAGGATTCGAGCCGCATCTGCGACCTACACCACAACTCACGGCAACGCCGGAACGTTAACCCACTGAGCAAGGGCAGGGATCGAACCTGCAATCTCATGGTTCCTAGTTGGCTTTGTTAACCACTGCACCACGGAGGGAACTCCTCACCTTAGGTTTAATATCTAAAATATAAAACCAAGCTTCTAACCCCCCCAAAGCTCCCCTCCGCCTAATCTTAGTAAGTGAAATTCCTTCCTTCTCTGTTTCACGGCCCACGGGCAAACCTTATTACATGACTTTGAAAATAGATCCCAGGTCTGCCTGCTCCTGCTGATGCCCTGATCCCAGCCACCAGGTGCCTGGGTGGCTGCAGCAGCCAGGGTGGACTCAGTCTGTCACCCTCTGCCAGAGCCTCCGGGAACCCCCTTCTGCTCCAGGCCCAAGTCCTCGAGTCCTCCTCTTGCTCTGTCTCAGCCACACCTGCCCCTGACTGCTCCTCACACACGCAGGCGCGTCTCATACCCGCACAGCTCGCTGTCCCAGTTCTTGCAGCTCTCCCTGCTCCCGTGTCACCTCTCAGGTGGTCGTCCCTGACCACTTACAGCAGCACAGTCTGTGTTTGCTGTATTGCCTGTCCCCCTGTTCTAGAAAGTAGCGTCATGGCCACGCCCCCAGGGAACGGACGGCCAGGCAAATGCGGCTCCAGAACATGGCTCTTTGGCCACGTTCATGGTCTCAGGCTTCCTGCTACAGATGCTGTACCTGCCGTGACAGAAGCTTCCTGAATGGATGGGGTTTAGAGGATGGGGCTACCCCATTTCCCAGGCTGTGGTGCTGCCTTCAGCCTCTCGAACCCCTGTCACGTCTTCGCTGTGCCCCAGGTTCCCGTTCAGCCGCCCAGAGCTGCTAAAGGAATGGGTGCTGAACATCGGCCGAGGCGACTTCGAGCCCAAGCAGCACACGGTCATCTGCTCGGAGCACTTCCGCCCCGAGTGCTTCAGCGCCTTTGGGAACCGCAAGAACCTGAAGCACAACGCGGTGCCCACGGAGTTCACCTTCCAGGGGCCCCCGCAGGTGCGCCCGGTGGGGGGTGGGCGTGCGGGTCCGGGGCGGGGACAGCAGCCCGGGAAGTCCTGTCAGTCCTTGAGGGAATCCACAGCTTAAAGCTGCTTTCTTTATTTCTGGTTCATTTTGTGTATCTTTTTGATTGGTTGGTTGGGTTTTGGCTGTATCTGTGGATGTGGAAGTGCCCGGGCCAGTGATGGAACCCGTGCCACAGCAGTGACGTGAACCACAGCAGTGACAATACTGGATCCTGAACCCTGTTGAGCCACCAGGGAACACCAACGCTGCTTTAAAAATAAACCAGAGTCTATCAACTATACTTTAACATGACCTAAAAAAAAGAATGGGGAGTTCCTGTCGTGGTGCAGTGGTTAACGAATCCGACTAGGAACCATGTGGGTTCGGTCCCTGCCCTTGCTCAGTGGGTTAACGATCTGGCGTTGCCGTGAACTGTGGTGTAGGTTGCAGATGCGGCTCGGATCCAGCGTTGCTGTGGCCCTGGTGTAGGCCAGCGGCTTCAGCTCCAATTAGACCCCTAGCCTGGGAACCTCCATATGCCGCGGGAGCAGCCCAAGAAATGGCAAAAAGACAAAAAAAAAAAAAAAAAAAAAGAATGTACACCCCCCAGGTTTCCTTGTGTCTCGTCAGTGCAAAGACGACAGAGATAGTCCTGATGTAAGTCCTGATGAATCTACTCGAGTATATAATTTAATGCGATGAAAAATCAAAATGTAAACTTTATTTTTATTTTTTTTGACTTTTGTCTTTTTAGGCCCGCACCTGCAGACCCAGGCCAGGGGTCCAATCGAAGCTGCAGCTGCTGGCCTACACCATAGCCACAGCCACACAGGATCCACGCCATGTCTGCGACCTACACCACAGCAATGCAGGATCCTTAACCCACTGAGTGAGGCCAGGAATCGAACCTGCAACCTCATGGTTCCTAGTCAGGTTCATTAACCACTGAGCTACTACAGGAACTCCCCCAAATGTAAACTTAAAAAAAAAAAAAAAAAAAAAATCACTGCGTAGGAATGGTGGTTTAGTGGATTAAGGACCCAATGTTGTCTCTGAGGATGTGGGTTTGACCCCTGACCTGAGTCAGTGGGTTAAGGATCCAGCATTGATGCAAGCTGTGGAGTAGGTTACAGATGCAGCTTGGATCCCGTGTGGCTGTGGCTGTGGTGTAGGCTGGCAACTGTAGCTCCGATTTGACTTCTAGCCCAGAACTTCCATAGGCCGCAGGTGCGGCCGTAAAAAGAAAGATAAATCACACTTGGGGAGTTCCTTGGTGGTCTGGTGGTTAGGACTCGGTGCTGTCACTGCTGCGGCCCTGGTTCAGGGTGCGCCAAGAGCTTGGTCCTTGCTGCGTTTCACTGTTGGGGCCTCCCCTGGGCTCGAGGGTGGCAAGACCTTCTGGGCTGTGCTGCGTTCAGACCTTGTCCTCTTGCTCAGCCTGGGCTCAGAGCACGTGGCGCCAAGGTCCTCCTGTGGCTGCTCTGTCCTGGGTGCAGGAGGATGGCACAGGCAGAGTGCTGGGGGGTGGCGGGGGCTTGGCAGGCGTGGGGATTTGGGTCCCCTCAGCAGCAGCAGCAGCAGCAGCAGCTCAGGCTGGCTGGAGGGCGCAGGGCCAGTTGGTGACAGGCTGGGACAGGTGGTGGGTTTTTGGGTGAGGCCGGTGGGGAGGGACGCAGCTTTGGAAGCCTCCGCCTGGCCGGAAGCTGGTTTGGAGGCCGCTGCAGCCTTGCAGGTAGGGGCAGTCACGGTGTTTTGAGCCGAAGGTGGGCACCGTGATGAGAGGGGGACTTGGGACTGACTTTGCGGTCCTGGTGGGCCCAGAGGGAGGTGGTCTGGGAGAGCAGAGCCCTGAGTCCTGAGTTTGGCTTCCCAGTGGGACACTGAGGCGGATCTGGCTCAGGAGAGGCCTGAGCAGATCAGGGTGGGCCAAGCGGGCGCCTGAGCCTGTGGCAGGGGAGCGGTAGGAGCAGCAGGTGGCCTGCAGCCCGGGTGCTGCTTTGATTTCATTGGGAGTGAGGGGAGGGAGCCGCTGGAAGCCCTGAGTTCACGGTGTGGGGAGAGGCCTCTGCCTCCCGAGCTCAGGCTCCTCACCACCACCCTTCCGCCCCACCCCGGGGACCCACCTGGCTCCACTGCTTTAGTCCCAGTGCCCAGAATGTTGCCTGGCACAAAGTAGGTACTTAACTGCCACAGCAACTTGGGATCCGAGCCGTGTCTGCAGAGGACACCTCAGCTCATGGCAATGTGGGATCCTTAACCCACTGAGTGAGGCTAGGGATCGAACCCGCAACCTCATGGATACTAGGTGGGTTCGTTTCCGCCCAGCCATACCGGGAATTCTGCTTAATATGCTTCTAAGTACACAGCCCAGGTTGCTGACAGTGGGCACCAGGCTGCACTGCAGGGTGTGTAACCTACTCTGAAACTTTGTCCCCTGATTAGCCCCCCCATGCCCCGTTCAGTGCATGTCTGTTCACGGGCTGGTTACTGTGACACGATTGTGGGAGAGATGACAGGCTAACCCCTGGGGGGCATTTGCCATCCTGCCTCTCAGTGCTCCTGGTGCAGGGGAGCTGTTGGTTCTGGCCGCAGGGGCCCCAGCTCTGCACTGTGGTGGCCTGGGGGCTGTAGGCTCCGAGCTGGGTGTTCCCCACCGCGTGGCTGCCACTTTGAGTCACCCACTGTGTGCCTTGAAGAGTGCCAGGCCCTGGGGCAACGCATACGTGTACGGGGTAGATGGGTGAAGCCAGGGGCTCCACCTGAGCCAGGAGCCCCACCTGAGCCAGGAGCGTCTTTGGAGAAGGGCAGCGGGTGGTGGGGAGCGGAGCTGGGCTGGGTTTGAGCATCATGGGGCTGAGCGTGGGGCCCTCGGGGAGCAGGTCTCCGGCTCGGACCCAAGCCTGGGTGCTGGTCTGCAGCTGTGCTGTGTCTCTTGCAGCTGGTGCGGGAGACGGCTGACCCTGATGGCCAGATCGGGGCCGCCTCTGAGAAGGGAGAGGTGAGTCTGCCCGGCCGCCTGCTCTGCTCTCCTCTCGAGCTGGGGTCTAATCCTCTGCCTCCCGGGCCTTCCTCCTGGTCACGATGTGGGGCCACAAGTCGCGGCCCCCAGGCACCACCCCCCCCCCCCGGCAGAGAGAGGGGATCGCTGGCTGGCGGGAGGGACAGGCAACAGCTGGGGGAGGATCCGGTGTCCCAGCCTCAGCCTCTTCGGCCCTGTGGCTCCTAGGTCCACCCTGAGACGGGGCCCAGCGAGTGTGGCCCGGGGAGGAAGAGGGACACAGCACTCGAGGTGCGGCAGCCGCCCCCGGACGCCGGGGGCCCCCGAGCACAGGTGAGGTGACAGCTGATGTCTGGGCCTGAGGGGCTTTGCGCTGTCAGGAGAGCCTGGGGTGGGGGCGGGGGCGCCGCTTCTCTCACCTCTGTCCCCAGGGCCAGCCTGGCAGAACGGGAGCCGTGGCCAAGGCCCCGGGGCAGCCGGCCAGCCCCCCGGGGGCCGGAAGACCGCCGTCCACGCAGCCACCGGACCACAGCTACGCTCTTCTGGACTTGGACGCCTTAAAAAAGAAACTCTTCCTGACTCTGCGGGAGAACGAGAGGCTCCGCAGGCGCTTGCGGGCCCAGAGGCTGGTGATGCGGAGGATGGCCAGCCACCTCCAAGCCTGCCGGGCCGGGTCGCGGCCAGAGCAGCAGAGCTGAGCCTGACAGCCGGGCTTCCTCCCCGGAGCCCCTGGCCCTGGCGTCGCCAAGAGCCCAGAGCTGCGGCCGCGGGTGAAGGTCAGCGGCATCGGGCATGGAGGGGGCAGGGCCGGGAGCAGACCCCCAGGGTCCCCGCTGTCCCCCCAACACAAGCTGGGCCAGCGTCTGGGGAACACCCCAAGCCACACGGGCAGGTGCTCCCAAGAGGGGTAGCGGGTGTGGGGTGGCCGGTGGGGGCGCCGGCCGACTCTGGGGCAGCTGAGCCGTCCCCTCTGTCGCCTGGACAGCCCGCTGGCGCTCTGGGGCCGACACTGGCTTCTGTTCTAAGGAGCAGCCCCGGCTGGCCAGGGTCGCGCCCACGGCGTAATAAAGCATCTTCCTAGGCCGTGCGTGTGTAGACAAGTGCACCCTGATTCGCATTCTCTCTCTCCTGCTGAAGGGCCAGTAGGCCCCGACCACCATCGACTCCCAAAAAAGTGACCTCACTTAAAAAAGGAGCAGGAATGCCAGCCTCGGAGACATCCTATCTCTGGAGTCCCCGTTTCAGGCAAACGTCTGACAAAACCAAACTGCAGCTTCAGGTTAAGCCTCGTGGTTTAAAATGCGGTTTAAACAGGAAGAAGACGGGCAGGATGAGGCCTGGGGGTGGGGGCCACCCTCACTCGGCTCCCTCCTCAGACGCACAGATGTGCGGACACACTGGCTTTCGGGAAGGTTTCTTGTGGCCTCTGTACAGCCCGCTTCAGACAAAGTGCCGAGCTGGAGCTGGAGCCGGAGCGGCGCAGGGACTGAGGCCACGGCCGAGGGCAGGCCTGGCCACGCACAGCTTCCTGCATTTCCATTCAGAGCCGCAGCTCGGAGGAAGCCGCCTAGAAGTGGAGAGAACATTCCCACAGGACCGAACTGGCTGAGAAAGGGGCCGAAGGAAGGGGTTGTGACGGATTCCTCTGGGCCCGGGGTCAGGAGTGAGGCCTCTGCCCCTCAGGAAGCCGCCGACCAGTTCACACCAGGCTCTCCAGGAGCAGCCTGGCTCCTGAACTAGTCTGCAACCCAGAGAGGCAAGTGGGGAAAGGGGTTCCTGGGAGCAGACCCCCAGAGAGGGGCCATGCCTTCTCCGAACCCCCTCGTCCCCCCAGCTCCAGCGTGGGCTCGGGCAGGCTGGGCTGAGGCACGCGCGGGGCTCCTGGGACGCAGTGGCCTGGGACAAGGGGGCCCTGGGACCGGGAGTTACTCCGTCCCAAGCCAGGTGCCCCTGGGATGACTCGAGACGTTCTGAGAGGGGCGAAAGAGAGACTCGTGTTCAGAATCATTTGTTCTCAGATAAAAAGCAGATTTATAAACCCACGCAATCCTCTAGTGACATTTCAGCAGGAAAAGGTGGTTCTCTGGACGCAGACGGGACAGAGGCTCACTTGATCTGGAGACCCGCTCGCTCTGCCCGGGGGAACTGCCCCTCCTTCCATCCGATTGCCGAGCTCAGTGTGGGTTTTAGGAAAAGTAGTTCACAGTCCTGTGCGTGGGGGGAGGAAGTTCATAAATACCTACGGCGGCCCGAGGGCTGCTGGGTGGCGCAGCCGGCGCCTGAGCTCAGGGGCCTGGGGAGGCCCCTGCCTGCGGGGACTCGATCCTTGGGAAGAGCGGCGGCTCGGGTCCCAGCTTGGCCCCCCGGGGAGGCGGTGCCCGTGACCGTGCCCCTTCACGTGACCCATCCGGCACCACCCTCCAACGGAGACACGAAATAAACACGCCTCAGGTCTGGGTATTTTCCCTGCTTCCAAATTTGTAGATTCCCAGGAAATGATTTTTTGCAGCCTCCTTTTAATCCGGTTTCTCAAGCCCTTTATCCATCAGTATCAATCCTGTGAGCTGTAAAAGAGGCAAAGGCAAGGTCTAAACGCGCTGTCTAAAGGCACCTGTTTCAGCGTTCCCGCAGAGGCTCAGTGGAAGCGAACCCGACTAGGATCCACGAGGACGCAGGGTCGATCCCTGGCCTTGCTCAGTGGGTTAAGGATCCAGAATTGCTGTGGCTGTGGTGTAGGCTGGCAGCTACAGCTCCGATTCAACCCCTAGCCTGGGAACCCCCATATGCAGAGGGTGTGGCCCTGAAAGACAAAAAAACAAATGAACAAAAAACAACACCCAACAACTAAAAGGCAACTGTTTCCACGCCTTCTTTCCACTTAGGAGGTTCGGCCACTGCCAGATGGCTGAGCCAGAGTCACCTTGGTTCCCGAACACAGGACAGCAGCTGAGTCTGCCTCTACCAGGCACCCAAGCTGCAGTTTCCAAGCAGAGAGCTCCCACCCTCAGGGCATTGCCTCCTGGCTCAGAGCAAGTTGGGAGCCCAAGCCCACGGCTCCGGGCCCCCCGGGGGAAGCTGGCTGTCTCCCACCCCGAAGGCCCTGGAGCCGCCAGGGGCAGCTACTCACACTGCTTTGGTATCCTGAGCGCCTCGCTGTCCAGCGCCATCACCTGATGCAGGACGCCTCGGAACTGGTAGAGCACTTTCAGGTTCTTCTCTTCCCCCACACACGGGTCATAGAACCCAGGCAGCCCCGCCTGTAAGAGACAGATGCGCACTGGGGACGGAAAGCCCGCAGCGCTGCCGTCTGCTGCCACCTGGAGGTGCAGCAGGGAAGGGCCCGGACTTGCCCTCAGGAGCTCCCTGCAAAGCGCGCCCGCTTGGGGGCTAGAGGAAAACAAAGGAGCATTTCAGAAAGGTGCCTAGAGTCCTAGGCTTCCCTCTCAAAACTGGCCCCTTGGGGGTAGTTCCCTTGTGGCTCAGTGGCTTAAGGACCTTGCACCATCACTGCAGTGGCTTGGGTTGCTGCTGTGGGTGCAGGTTTGATCCCTGGCCTGGCCATTTCCATGGGCGTTGCTAAAAACAAAACCAAACCAAACCGGGCCCCTTCTGCCACACTATCCGCAGCTCCATCGTCACCGAAGCCCCACTAAGGGGGAGGAAGCTGGAGCCTGCTCAGGGAACCCGAAGTTCTTTGGCCCAAGCTCCTCTGCACTTTATTTTCTGGCTGTGACGTGCAGCGGTCTGATGTGGGATCTTGGTTCCCAGAAGAGGTTTTGAACTTGGGCCACAGCAGTGAAAGCCCCAGCCCAGCAGGGACCGCCCCTCCCCCGCACTTCAATTCTCCTCCGTCTCTCCCTGCTGGGCTCCAGGGGTCTCAACCGTCTGGGGAGTCGAGGGGAGCAGGCTGAGCCCCGCGCAGGCAGCGAGCAGGTTCTGTCTGCAGCGGGCGCCGCACCTTGGAGGCCTCGGTGAGGATGAGCTTGGAGTCCCTGACCAGGCACTGCAGGGGCACGGTCACGTCGATGGCCTTGACCCTCTCGTGCCTCTTGCTCCTGTCGCTGACGAACTTGCCGTACCAGGCGTTGACAATGATGAGCCCTGCAGACAGGCGTGGTCAGGGCGGGGGCCCCTGGCATCCCCCACCCCAGAGAGGCCCTGCCATCCACCTCACCCATTCTGGACTCTTCGGCCTCGATTATTCTTCGGACCGATTCCTGCATCAGTCGGACCTGCGAAGGGCGAGGACAGTGCCATCAGGGCCTCTCGGGGCTCCGCCTTTGGTCAGAGCCGTGGCCAAGAGCCCGCGTCCCCACCTGCCAGGAACCCTGCCGAGACCCCAGCCATTGGGGATCTCCGGTCACGTCACAACTCACTCGGGGGGGAAGAGGGGACAGTACCCGCTGCTTTTACTCAAGGACCCTGTTTCGACTTTGGAGGGTGACGGTACCTGCTCCCGGGACAGGGATCACTGGGCCCAGGACGCAGCCAAGGCAATGAAAAGACCAAATGACCCGTGAACTCTGGGGAAGAGCCCGAGCCCCGAGGCCCTGGTTTAAGCAGCGGGGACAGGAAAAGAGGGGCTCACGCTGTGGTCCAGGCTGCAGGACAGGCAGGACTGCCCAACTCCCGGAGCCCAGCGGCCGCGGCACTCACCGCAGCTTCTGCCTCCTGTTTCTTCTGCAGAATGTCGGTGGCTGTGCTTTCCCTCTGCTTTTCCAGCTCCCTAATTCGAGAGAAACACAGGGCACACGTGAGCGCGTTGCCAGCAGGGAGCAACAGAGCCCCGCGCTGGACCCGCGCCCAGCAAACAGCCTGTGATCCTATTGCGCTCCTAGTTCCAGAACTTTAGGCAACATTTCCAAGATGATCCCAAGCAAATCTTCCCGTCACAGGCCCGGGCAGCTTTCCTGCTGTCCCCAGACGGCGCTTTTCCACCGCCTCGGCAGGAAAGCCACTGCCATGGGAAGTCTCGGGAAAAGGGAGGTTGGGCAGGTGATGGTCCCGGGAGGTGCCGTGACCTGGGGAGACTGCAGACGCCTTGGGCAGGGACAGCGCACAGCACCCTGGAGATGGAGACGCACTTTGCTTACAGTGGAGCCCGGGGACCTGGGACAGCAGGCCCTGTCCCGTCAGACCTGACCCAGCACGTTCTCTGCTCCAAGCCCTGAGCCTCCTGGGAAATCTGAGCCCCAGTGAGTCAAAGGCTGGAGGGGCCAGGCGGAGATTCAGTCCTCTCTCCCAGACTCTAAGCTCAGTGGTTTCCTAATGAGACCATTATGAAGTCACGGACCTAAACCACCTCTCAGATTTGATGTTAGGCTGGGTCATCTCTAAGAAGCTGCAAAAGAAAATCGTCCCTCCACGTGCCTTCTGAGATCTTGTTAAGGCGTGTGCCTTGTATGTAGGAGCTCAGAACCAATCCTCTTGAATTCAAAAAAGAAATGGGGAGAGCGGGAAAGAGGAAAACTGTTGATTGGTCATGGTTTACAGGCCTGACGATTCTGTAAACGAACTCTAATTCTTCCTGCAAGGAGGCAATGTGGGTTGACAGTAGTACTGTGACACTAGCTAATATATACTGAGGGCTTACTATGGACTGGTCACCATGGTAAGCACTTTATATGTATTAATTATTTTGGAAATTCCTGGGCCAGGGGCTGAATCTGAGCCGTAGCTATGGCAGCAATGCCGGATCCTAAACCCACTGCACCAGGCCAGGGATGGAACCCATGCCCTTGCAGTGACCCAAGCAGGTGTACTTGGAATCCTAACCCACTGAGCCACTGTGGGAACTCCTAATTTAATCTTCCTAATAACCCTTGCAGGTAGGTTCTATTATCTCCATTTTTTTTTTTTTTTTCCCTGCCGTGCCTACAGCATGCAGAAGTTCCCAGGCCAGGGCCTGACCCCGAGCCACAGCAGCGAAAACACAGGACCCTGAACCTGATGAACCACCAGGGAAACCCTCATCTCCATTTTAGACAGCAAGCCAAGGCTCAAGGCTGTTCCGCAGTGTCCCCGTGACACGGAGCACTCACTTCTCCTTCTGGGCCCTGAGGTAGGGTTTGATGACCAGGCGGTGCATTGCGAAGTAGAGCACGAGCGGCCCCACGGTGGCATAGAACACGGCGCTGGGGAGCAGCTGGTCCGTCAGGTGAATCGGGAAGAAGTAGGTCTGACTGGCCCTGTTTAACCTGCAGATCAGAGAGAAACACCCCAATGGGTCAGGGGTGCAGCAAGGGATGGGTCTCGGTCAGGAGGAGACCCTCTCCATACGGGATGCCAGCTGCCCTGTGTGTTTCCCCGTCCACCCCCCTCGGCGGTTCCCTGTCCCAAAGCTTAGCTGAGGGATCTGATGTAAGTGACAGAAGAGAGGTCTCACTACCTGCTGACCGCAAACAACAGACCAGTGTAAACACAGCCCTCTTCCAGGTGTTCTGGACAGAGTCAGCTCTCAGCCCTGATTCGTCTGTGTAAACGAAGCGTGTGAAGATTCCCAAAATCAGCAAATCAAGGAGGTTCTGGGCCAGGGATCAAACCTGAGCCAAACTACTGAGAATGCTGGATCCTTAACCTGCTGTGCCACCAGGGAACTCCTGCAATTATTATTTTTTTTCTTTTTCTTTTTAGGGCCACACCTGCAGCACATGGAAGTTCCTGGGCCAGGGGTTGAATCGGAACTATAGCTGTCAGCCTATGCCGCGGCTACACTGGATTTGAGCCACATCTTTGACCTACACCACAGCTTGCAGTAATGCTAGATCCTTAACCCACTGAGCAAGGCCTGGGGTTGAACCTGCATCCTCATGAAAACTATGTCGGGTTCTTAACATACTGACCCACAACGGGAACTCCATGCAATATATCTCTGAAAGTGAAATTAGAAAATTATTTGAGCTCACTGCTATGGAACAGGTTTGATCCCTGGCCTGGAAACTTCTGCATGCTGTGGGCATAGACAAAAAAAAAAAAAAAAAAAAAAAAAGAAAGAAAAAAAAAAAAAGAAAAAAAATTGAAGTGAACGATAATGACAGTGTATCCAAATTGTGGTATGGAGTAAATCAGTGTTTAAAGGGGCGTCTCTAGCCTTTAAGGTTTATATTAGAGAAGACGGGAAGGTCTCAAATCAATAACCTAAGGTTGGGCCCTACTAGTTTCCATGAGGATGTGCGTTCGATCCCTGGCCTTGCTCAGTGGGTTGGGGATCCAGTGTCACTGTGGCTGTGGTACAGGCTTGTAGCTACAGCTCTGATTGGACCCCTAGCCTGGGAACTTCCACATGCTGTTGGTGTGGCCCTAGAAAGACAAAAAAAAAAAAAAAAAAAAAAAAGAATCAATAAAACAGAAAACAGGTAAACACTATAGGAAATGATGAAGAGTGGAAAGCCTTCGCCAGACTAAGAAAGGTAGAAAGAACACAAATTAGCAACATTAGGAGTGGAGAGAGCATCTGAAGATACGGACGTTAAACGGACAAGGGGATGTTAAGAGCAAGTTCAGGCTTTTTTCTGGCTGGGCCTGTGGCTTGAAGAAGTTCCTGGGCCAGGGATTGAACCTCCGCCAAAGCAGTGACCTGGGCTGCTGCAGTGATAATGCTGGATCCTGAACCTGCTGAGCCACCAGAGAAATCCTACAGCAACTAAATGCTGACAAATCTGACACTTAAATGAAAAAGACAAATTCCTTGAAAAATACAAATTAACAAAGCTGACACAAGGTGAAACAGAGAGCGGGTATCCTCGAGTTCTCATCACAAGGAAAAAAAATTCCTTTTATTGGCGTAACACCTGCTCAGGAGCAGTGTTTACACCAGAGGCGCAACCTCTGAGGGCCGGGGTAAGGATGCAGGAAGCCTGACAGCCTGACAGCTCTGTGCTGGTCCCCAGATCTCATGTGAGAGAAGAGGTGCTTGATGCCAGCTCTGGTCTTGGTCACCCACCCTGGCTCAGCTTCCTCTCACTCGTTCACCAAGTCCCTCTTAACGGCCGGGCTGCACTCGTAGTGACAGGAGTACAGAAGGGAGCTGACTGCATTAAAGAGCTTCTGATGAGGGCAGGGGGACATGGATGGCCTGTCAGCTGGCGGGGGTGCTGGGGGACAGGGAGAGGGACACCTGGGGAATGTGAGGGCCACTCTCTTTTTACGGGGCGATGAGAGATGGCTTTAGGAATTAGGGGATGTGTGGGCAGCGCCTGGGGGGAACTGGAGTTGGCAGTGTGGTCACCTGGGGACTGAGAGCCGGCAGGTGCCGAGTCCGAAGCAGGAGCAGCCTGGCTGGAGCGGAGGGAGGAGGGCACAGAGGACAGCGAAGGGCTGAAGCAGGGAGGTCCCGAGGACTCTGGCTTTTGCCTGAATTGAGGGGCACCAAGGGCTGTAAGCAGAGGCTGCCATGCACCGACTCCGATTGTATCAGCCTGACTGTGGAGGGCAGTGTCCCAAGGGTGAAGGACATCAGCCAAAAGGACACCAGAGCTCAGACACGAGTTGGTGGCCGCAGAGCTTCTGAGAAATGGCCGGATTCACGATATGCTTTCAGAGGAGCAGAGATAGCCGAGACACATTAAATTCAGAGGGTGGCGAAGGGCGATGCAGGCTAACGCCAGGGTTTTTGTCAGAACCAGTGGGGGACGGAGCTCCAGGCAGAGCAGGTTTTGTGGGGATGTGTGGCCGCGGGTGGGGGAGGACGGGGCTGAGATATGACACCTGAGATGCTGTGAGATCTGAGAGGACGGGAAAAGGAAGATGGGTAACGTGAGCTGGAAACCTGCGCGGAGGGCCAGGCCGGAGCTGGACACGTGAGCGTCATCAGAGCCGGACAGGATTTAAAGCCGGGAGGCTGGGTCGAGCCACCGGGGGTGTGTCTCAGCAGACAAGGACCGGGCCCTACATGTGGCCTCCACCTAGAAGCACCCAGCCAGCGAAGCCAGAGGCAAGCCGGCCGGCCACTGCAGTGGGGGACAGAGGGAAGGGTCTGGAAGGGGAAGCAGCGCTGCCTGCACTGATGCCCATGCTGCTGCACCTGTGACCCTGTGAACTGCTGCAACCGGTGCTGAGCCGTGTGCGAAGCTGGCACCAGGGCTGTTTGTCTGGGGCCATCGGGGAGGCAGAGAGAAGGAAGGGCCAGGCCAGTGGGGCTCATGCAAGTCCTTGGAGCACAGACTCAGACAGCACTGACTGAATGTCCGGCAGCTGGACCCTGGCCCACGACAGAGCGACTGTGTCCTTACGGACAGAATTACCAAGCAGAGTCTCTTCCTTAACGCAGGGGGAGCCCAGGAAGCCTATGAGGGGCCAGAAAGAGCTGAATTCAACATACTTGACTTTGAGAGAGACGCCCTGGGGGACTCCAACGCTGACCACTGCCCCTAAGACACTGTGCCTGGAGATCTTCCTCTCCGCTCCGTACTCCACCACCGTCCCGAAGAAGCCTGCCCTGCAGGAGCAGGCTGCAGTGAGCGAGCAGGGCCCCTCAGCTCCCCACCCCTCCCGGTCACCAGCAGCAAACTGTCACGGACAGAGCCCCTCCCCGCCCCCAAGATTCACGACCAACGCCCTCGGTCAAGGAAGAGAACCGTCCAGACAGCAGTGGTGCAGCTCTGCCACCAGCCCCCGTTCAAGGACAGGGCTGACAGGTCAGGGCCACGTGACCGACATGAGCAAGAACACGAGCAGGAGCCCCCCATCACCCGGGCCGGGACTCACTTGAGGGAGCCTTTGACTCGGGTCTGGTCGTCATCCTGGAACTTGTGCTGATAACTGATCAGTGCGAAGGAGTGAGGGATTCCGAGCTGGGGAGGCAGTGCAGGAGGGCAGCGGGGCTGAGGCGAGCGGGCCGCGCTGCACAGCCTCCCCGAGTGTGTGAAAACCCGGGAGCTTCCCCACAAACACCCAGGAAAAACAAACCCCTGCACACCGAGCCTGCGTCCTTTCAGGCAGCAGCTGCTGGCTGAGGTGCCCCCCGACCCCACCCGGCCCCTGCCCGCAGGACGGCCGTGGGCTCCCTGACCGACCAGGGCCTCTCCCACAAGAAATGGGGGAAAGCCCTTTGCTTTAGGACAGAAGGGACCCAGCTCCCCTGGGGGCCTGAGAACAACAGTATTTCAACGCCTGAGGGCGGGGGAGCAGAACCTGCCCCGAGGTCCCACGGGTGCTGGGACTTGGGGTGAGCGGGGGGAGGGCTGTCAAGGGCTCCCAGGGGTGGGGAGGGGCCATCCTCACTTGCAGCGCCACGGTGAAGTGGCTGGTTTTGGTGTCCCGTACGATGCTGGTGTTCATGGCTGACTGGATGCCCCAGCGCCACTGCAGGTAGCCCACGGTGTTCTTGTCCAGGTTCCGAGCCAGGACGGTGGTGAGGCCGGGCCGGATGCCGCGCGACGAGAACTGCAGAGCACAGTTCGTCGTCACGAAGCTGGGGGGACACAGAGAGAAATGGTCCTGGCTGACACCTGCTCTCGGCTGGGCTCGGCCCCTTCCTCTCCGCCACCCCCCATGCCTCCCTGGGCTGGCTCTCCAAAAGGCAGGCGGGGGCCCGAGCCCCCTCCATGGGGCCGTGTCCAGGTAATCCTGCCTCTGAGCTGCACTCCCCACCCCGTCCCACTCCAACTTCAGCTACAACCAGAGGCACCTGCTGTCTGTGCTCCTAAACCAGCAGGTCCAACCCTGCTGGAAGTCGGAACCACCTGCGAGGTTCCCAAGCCGGGTCGCCCTCTGCAAACACCTGGCTCATCCGAAGGTACCAAGTGCTGGCTCCGCTCCAGCCATTCTGACCTCCAGGCGGGAGGCAGAAGTGTGGAGTCAGAGTCTGACGTGGTCAAAGCTGCCCAGGTGAGGCTCACGTGCAGCCATGACTGAGAACTCCTAACCCAGGGCCCAGCCCAGCCCAACGAAGGCATGCTTCTGGGTGGAGGCCAGGCATCAGCACAGGCTGCACAGGACTGACGGAAGCCACGCCAAAGCCAGAGTGAACCAGTTCCCAGAAAGGCCTCTGAAGTTTGCTTCCAAGGGAGTCAGCCCCCTCTTCTGGTAAAGAAAGGGTATTTCATGTCCATGACAAAGGAATCTCGGTGCTTCACTCAGGAGTTAAAAGCAAACGGCTGGCCTGCAGTGACCAGGTCATTCTCCTTCCTAAGCTCTGGAGGCCCCGCTTTTGCCACTGAAATAACAGTACATGGGGTACCTCTGATGACAGTGGCCCCGGTACTCACATACCTCCCCCGGGCCAGACCAATCAGGACTCAACTCCGTGCTCTCTGCAGCCCCCCACTTCCCTGCGGACCACATTCCTCTGCTGAGCCCCCCCAGGGTCAGAGGGCAAACAGGGAGAGGAGATAAAAGTCACCCTGAGATGCTGCCCAGTGACATGTGAAAGAATCAAAATGCAGAGAATGAGACCGCTGTTTATTCAAAGTTATGTGATGTAGTATTTTTATGGAACGGGCCCGAGAGAGAGGGGCTCTGGGGAGATCAGCAAGATGGGCAGAGCCAGGGGAGAGGGGGGCTTCACACGGGCAGCCTGCCTGCGGGTTTCACACCTGCACCCCCCGCCCTTTTTTTTGCTTTATAGGGCCACACCAGCAGCATATGGAAGTCCCCAGGCTAGGGGTCCAATTGGAGCTGCAGCTGCCAGCCTACACCACAGCCACAGCAACACAGGATCCAAGTCGTGTCTGTGACCTACTCCACAGCTCACAGCAATGAGGCCAGGGATCGAACCCACGTCCTCATGGATACTAGTTGGGTTCAGTATCACTGAGCCATGATGGGAACTCTTCACCAGCTAACCTTCTGATCACTAGTTTGGATTGGTAACTGGGAACAGGGCCCCCTGGACAAGCAGACACTGTACATTAATAAGCTGGCATCCTTTTAATAAATCTGTACTCTCAAGTCTGATAAACTGGGTGCTTTGATGAAATGCAATTTCCAGACCTGCAAAAGCTGCTGACTGGCCACACCTATAGACCAGGTGGCCACTTGATGGACAGACACTTTGAGGCGCCACCACATGAAACTGTCCACGGGTTTTCCTCAATTGAGTGTCTTCTAAACATGTCTGATGTTCAGGATGACTGGAGCTGTCTGCTAAAACCACAGACGTGTTTTGTTTTTTTTTTTTTGTCTTTTTGCCTTTTCTAAGGCTGCTCCCATGGCATATGGAGATTCCCGGGCTAGGGGTCAAATCAGAGCTGTAGCCACTGGCCTACACCAGAGCCACAGCAACACAGGATCCGAGCTGCATCTGCCACCTACAACACAGCTCACAGCAACGCCGAATCCTTAACCCACTGAGCGAGGCCAGGGATCAAACTTGCAACCTCATGGTTCCTAGTCGGATTCGTTAACCACTGCGCCACAGCGGGAACTCCCCTCCTCTCTTTTAAACTACAGATTCCTCTAGGCCCCTCTCTCAGAGGACCTGAGAGAGGGCTGGTGTCAGGCAGGAGTCCATGCTTTCAGTCGGAAGCATGGAAGGTGACAACTGTAAGCAGACAAGGTAAAGAGAACGCTGACATGTTCCGGTTCAAAGCCTAAATCCTTGTCCTTTCCCAGACCACTGAGTCCAAGAGCAGAGGCCGAGGAGCCGTGTTCTAACTGCGCACGGGTGACCCTAGTGCTAGGGTGTCTCTTCTGCCTACTTCCGGGCCTCTGCTCGGCTGTGCTCCCTCCATGGGCTCCCAGAAGCCATGCCCTCTTTCTCTCCACACTTCTTACCTGTCTGTGGGACCGCCCTGCAAACCCGCTTTGACTCCAGGGCTGGAGGGCAGGCTGGGCCTCCCGGCAGAACCTGTCCGGCACACAGGCGCCCATCCAACCCGAAGTGACAGGCCCTCCTTTTCAAGCATCTGCTCCATTCCAGGACTCCTGCAGCTGTGTTCTATCCCCCAGGGGGAAGAGTTTTGACCTTCTACCCAATTCTTTTTTACATGAGCTCACACAGGTACCCCGAGTGGAAAGTAAGGACACTTCTGTGGTTCTAGAAGGGACAGTCCTAGGAGAGTGACGTCACTGCAAGAGCAGAGAAGAAGGCGAGCAGAGGCTGGTGGGGTTTAAAGCTCTGGCCTAACAGATCCATTTGATAACCAGACATGCTGCCTCCCTTCCTAAAGAAGCCCCCTTTCCCAACTTAAAACACATTCTCTGGGACAAAGAAATGACCCACAAGTCCACACACATTCCAGACCCTGAGCAACTGCCCTACGAAGGTGTGTTCCTCCAGTGCGTCACGGGCCTTTCGGCCCTTGGGGACCGAGCAGGGAAGGGGACTCACCCCAGGGACGAGGAAACTGAGGTCACGGCCAGGAGGCTGGCCCTGGGCTGAGACAAGCAGCAGGGTCCACCCCACCCCCAATCCAGAGCTTTTTCTTTTTTTGTCTTTTTGGTCTTGTTTTTGCCTCCAGTGTGGAGAGGCTTGATGCAGGATCTCAGTTCCCAAGACCAGCGACTGAGCCTGGGCCGTGAAGGCACCGAATCCTAACCACGGGACCACCAGGGAATGCCCCCTCAACCTGGTGCTCTTGCAACAAGCACGCCGCCTAGGCTCTGCGCTGGCACTGCTGGGTCTGCCCCGAGGGACCTTGCAGGACACACACAGTAAGTCCAGATGACCCTGACAAAAAGAACACAGGGTCTGGTCTCCTAAATCCACAAAGACCAGCAAAGAGCCTGGATCTCTTGATATTTACCATCTTGGTGTGAGATTACGGAACAGCTTCAGGCCAAATAAAGGTCCCTGCAGATCCCCAGCTCCGAATTCTAACTGTTCAAAAAAGAAAAAAGTATTAATGGTGTTTTATCTCACGGCAGCAGCCCAGGTCTCAGGGAAGCGTCTCTGGTGAGAATCCCTTTACCCCTTTACCGAGTTCAAAGCCATCCGCCCTTGCCAGAGCTCTCCAGGGAGGGGCGGGGAGATTCTTTCTTTTTTTTTTCTTTGTCCTTTTTAGGGCCCCACCCATGGAATATGGAGATTCCCAGGCTAGGGGTCTAATCGGAGCTGTAGCCACTGGCCTACACCACAGCCACAGCAACGCCAGATCCGAGCCTCGTCTGCGACCTACACCACAGCTCACGGCAACGCCAGATCCTTAACCCACTGAGCGAGGCCAGGGATCGAACCCATGACCTCATGGTTCCTAGCGGGATTTGTTAACCATTGAGCCATGACGGGAACTCCAGGATGGGGAGGTTCTTAATACCTCATCTTAACCCTTGCCAGACAGACCCCGAAGAGGCAGTTTTCAGCGGCGTTCCGAGAGGAGACCTTCCACAGGCACTGCTCGCCCACGGTCTCCCTCCCTGTGTGCCACCTGCAGGGCACCTGCTGCAGTCAGGTGCCCCATCCCATGGTGCTGGCTTCTGTGCATTGTCACCTGCTCTGCTTCCCTGTCTGCAGGTCTCACAGGTGACTGGAGATGGCTCTCATGGATCTGACCTTAAACCCACCAGCAGTTCCACACGTGTAAGTACAGCCTTGAAGTCCAGCTGGTTCTGGCTGCCTCATTCCTAGTCTGGGTGACTTTCAAGGCAACTCCTCAATGTTAATTTAATGCAGCTCAATTTATTTGGCAGAACTGGCTGCTAATGACCACCAATCAGGGATCAGAGTCCTGACACCAAACACTTGCCTTCTGAATTGTGCAAGAGAAGGGGACAGCCTGCAGGTGTTTTGTTTTGTCCCCCCCGCCCCCGCCTTTTCGGCTGCACCCTCGGCATATGGAGGTCCCCAGGCCAGGGACTGAATCCGAGCTGCAGCTGCAACCTATGCCACAGCTGCAGCAATGCTGAATCCTTAACCTGCTGCACCACAGCAGGAACTCCCCAACCTGCAGTGTTTTGTTTCAGGGAGCAAAGAGCTGAGTTTCTAGAGGTTGGATTTCCTAAGTTGGCATCTCAGAGGAAATCTCGTTTTTCTATCCTAACTCTCAGCTGTCAGATGGAGAGGATTCCTTCTCAGATGTGAGACGTGGCTTTCTCTTTGGGACAGTCAACTCATTCAAGTGTGACAGCTGGCACCCTGTCACACAATGGTGTGAACAACCAAGGTCATTTTGAGGGTTAGTTTTGAGCGGGTAAAATAAATAAGGCCGTACAACAACACGATGCCGCCTGTCGCACTCTTACCTCACCCCATCCCTTTGCAGAAGTGACTCGTCTGAGCGCGAAGTTAATGGACCCCCCTCCGTTTCCATTCTGGGTTGAGAGGCTTCCAGAGAGGATGGCTGTGTCTGAAGCGGTCAAGGGTGCCTAGGAAATGAAATCTGCTGGTAATAAATTAATCACAGCAACAGAAAGTGCCTCAGCTGGCAGCCTGACAAGCACACCGTTAAATGCAAGGCCACACGTGCAGGTGAGACCAGAGCCCAGGGGTGCAGCTTACAGAGCTGCCTGCCTGCCTCCCTCCTCTCGCACTTTGCTGTCTGAACTGCTCCTGGCACCAAGATCATGTTTTGCAAAAGTGTCAACGGGCAAATTAAAACACCCGGGGGAGACGCAGATGTCGACACTGGTTCTGTGTGTACCAGTGGCATCCGAATGCACGGGGACTTTATCTTGTACCATCCCACGTGCGACGTCTGGGACTCCCTGGTCCTTCCCGTGGTGACAGGGACAGACTCTGGAAGCCCCAAGGGGAGGGCGAGTTTCCCCGAATCAGGACTGGACGTTCTAGGCTGATGTACTGGAGGATAAGTAAGTGCATCCGGGAGGCAGAGACCTACCCTGTCAGCAAAATGGCCTGATGCGGCCACATCCACACAGTGGCTGGAAAGATGACATTTTCATGACCCCAGGGCTCAGCTGAGTATGTTGTTTTCAGCACACGGTGGAGTGTGCCTTTCAACTAAGACAGGTTCCTGGAATTTCCCACAGAGGTCAGCTTTCTCTCTTAAAATCATCATGACCTTGGCTCCCACTTTGGACAATTAGTGTTTCCCGACAGGAGAGCCCTGAGACTTTGGAAGCTAAGTGCCCGCCACTGCCAACCACCCCTGCCCCTGCAGGCACTTGCGCTGCTAGCATGTCGGCAGAGCAGCGTAAACAAGGTTGTGACCGGAGAGCTTCTTTTTTAAGGGGCTGACAGCATCCTTCATAAATAAAGAGGAGGACACCTGAGCAGACCCTCTCCTCCGGCTGGGGGCGCTGCCCTCCTTAACCCACGGGGCGCCCTACCTCAATGGACTGTGATATGTGCATCTTGTTAATTTCAATCTGTGGAAAGCCACTTCCCGACACATCTTCGTACTCCTCCTCGTAGCGATCAAAAAGGTCGGTGGCATCGATGCCGACGCTGATGGTCCCCTGGGCAGAGAAACGGGCAGTCAGCACCAGGCTTGCTATTTGTGGACCGAAAGCCACTGCGCCGCTTCCAAAGCTGCGTGGTTCACCGGGCGAGCACAGGACTCCGAGGAGCGTGAGGGTCAGGGGTCAAGCCAAACCGTGGTGAAGAACCAGTGACTTCCTGAGTCAGAAAACCAGGCACGTCGCAGATGAATGACTTGCCAAAGACAAGTGTTGGGGGAAAAGAAAGATGAACCTGCTTCATGGTTCCAAACTGCTGATTTCCACATGTTACCCATGAATGCAGAAAACAGCTACACAGATTAAATACTTCTAATACTCGATTCTAAATTCGACTTACGTCCCAAAACTACCTCAAAAATACCTTCAAAGACAAAGAAGTGCAAAAAAAAAAAAAAAAAAAAAAAAAGAACAAATGGGAGATTTGAAAATTGTTCCAACTTCTAAAATTTGAAACTTAAGTTATGAGAAACAGACCCTCGTATTCTCTCAAGAAAAACTAAGCTAAAATTTTGCTGATAAAAATGCTTCTGGAGTTCCTGTTGTGGTGCAGTGGTTAACGAATCTGACTAGGAACCATGAGGTTGTGGGTTTGATCCCTGGCCTTGCTCAGTGGGTTAAGGATCCGGTGTTGCCGTGAGCTGTGGTGTAGGTCACAGACAAGGCTCGGATCCTGGGTTGCTGTGGCTGTGGTGTAGGCCAGTGGCTACAGCTCCGATTAGACCCCTAGCCTGGGAACCTCCATATGCCGCGGGAGTGGCCCTAGAAAATGCAAAAAGACAAAAAAACAAAAACTCCTTACTCAGAAAATCAATGTTAATTGTTTTCTTTGACTGTCTTTTATCTTCAAAGAAGCAGCTAGATCTTAATCCAACACAACACACATATTTTTTTTTTAGGGCCGCACCTGTGGCATATGGAGGTTCCCAGGCTAGGGGTCTAATCGGAGCTACAGCCAGCCGCTGGCCTACAACACAGCCACAGCAATGCCAGATCTGAGCCACGTCTGCGACCTATACCACAGCTCACGGCAAGGCCGGATCCTTAATCCACTGGGCAAGGCCAGGGGTAGAACCCGCCACCTCGTGGTTCCTAGTTGGGTTTGTTTCCGCTGCACCACGATGGGAACTCTGCCCCCACATTTTTATTAAACTTCCTGCAGCCCATTAAATACAATTTATGGAGGTTTACTTTCCATATAACAACATAAACCGCTCCTGTTTGAAGGGTACAATTTTTTTTTTGGTCTTTTCTAGGGCTGTTCCCAGGGCATATGGAAGTTCCCAGGCTGGGGGTCCAATTGCAGCTGTAGCCACCAGCCTATGCCAGAACCACAGCAACTCAGGATCCGAGCTGCGTCTGCGACCTACACCACAGCTCATGGCAACACAGGATCCTTAACCCGCTAAGCGAGGCCAAGGATCGAACACGCAACCTCATGGTTCCTAGTTGGATTCGTTAACCACTGAGCCATGATGGGAACTCCAAATGTACAATTTGATGAGTTTTGACAGGTCTGTACACTTGTGAAGCCACCACTGAAATCACAACAAGGAATGTTCCTGTCACCCCAAAAGTAGCCAGGGACAAAGAGTTTTTCTCCCCATGAAGGGGACGAGTGCAGGAAATAAAGAGTGAGCCTGAGGGTACTGCGTGGAGGAGTTAGGAGGCCGCTGGAGCTGGAGCCGGGGAGCAGGGGAAAAGGCCAAGGGGGGACGGAGGCGTGCTGGGCATGTGGGGGCCTGTGGAACGCCACGGGTGGGGTTTATCCGAGGTGATACCAGATTAACCTCGAGGTTCTGGGTGGTTATTCTTTTTTTTTTTTTTCTTTTTTGGGCCAGGATCAGACCCAAGCTGGAGTTGCCACCTAGATCCTTTAATCCACTGTGCGAGGCCAGGGAGAGAACCCGCGCCCTGGCCAATCCCACTGTGCCACAGCAGGAACGCCAGGGGACGGTCAATTTTAAACAAAGTGATATCGCCAACAGCAGTGTTTTCATCACCGACAGTCCTACCATCGTCCGAGCTGCGGAAGCTGAGAGCCAGGGCGGACCTCGTCCAGGGGTGTGGCGTGCACCCTGACTTTCGGAGGGGACAAGGCTAACCTGTCAGCCTGCTCCTGTCTTGGTCCAGGTGGACAATGAGCGGCACCTCCCGTTCAAGGACCGAAGGCAGGTGCTCGCAGAGCCGGTGGCCAGACACAGCTCACACCTTCTGGTCTCAGCTGCTGATGGGATAAGTGTTCGCTGCTGCTGCCACCCGGGGCACCAGGCAGGTGGCCAGTGCCTTGGCCTGTGGTGTGGGTGAAGCCATCACCGGGTCAGCCCCGCACAGGGGCAACTCTAGTATATGTGAACGCAGGGGAAAGGCGGAAGGCACCCGAGCCCGGTCTTAGCACAGCTGCCACCGTGTCCCCCCAGCTCCTCCCAAATGGTTCAGTCAGGAGCCCACACACTTGCTGCGAGGAGCCACAGGACACACTTCAGGAGCCGTGGGCCACACTGTCTGCTGCATCTCCACCCTGCTGTGGGGAAAGCAGCCAGACTACCCAGTACAGCATTGGGCCTAACTGTGTTCCAGTAAAACTTTTATTATCCTGGAAATGGGAATTTCTTATAATGTTCACATCTCAGAAGAGTATTCTTTTGTTTTTTTCCCCCGACTATTTAAACATGTAAAAATCACTCAGTTCACAGGTCACAGAAAAAGCAGCCGTGAGCTGCCTCTGGCCATTCCCGATGTCAATCTGCACGGTGTTTCCTTTCTTCTGGGGGCGGGGCTAATGCTCTATGTATGTATTTATTTATCTAGGCTGCATCTGAAGCACATGGGAGTCCCTGGACCAGGCATCAGACCTGTGCTGGTGCAGAGACATCTCCAGATCCTTCACCTAGAGCTCCACAGCGGGAACTCCCTTTTCTGATACACTCTTCCAGCAGGACTGAGATTAAACATCATTATGCTCAATGGAAAAAAAAACAAACAAAAAACCAGTATTAAATTTCCATTTTCTCAGAGAGTTGATGAATTTGTACCTTGTGCAAAACATTTGTCAACGAGACCATCCACAGTGCTCTTTCTAACCACATAAAAAAATCAGGTCTCAGACGTGCTACAGAAGCATGAGCATCTTCTTCATAGGGAGTCTTTCTTTAAAGAAGACTATGGCCAAAAGTGAGACTGTAGCAGCAGGTGTACTTAACACATGGCTGTGAAAAATGACTTTTCATTTGGCCGAAACAGGGCCTCTTTGTTAATTTCACTTATGTCTCCATTCTAAGGTGTGCAATGCACGTGTGAAAGACAGGAGTTCCCACTGTGGCCCAGCAGGATGGGGGGTGTCACTGAAGTGCCAGGACCTTTGATCCCCAGCAGGCCCTTGCCGAAGCGGCAGAGCATAGGTCACAACTGTGGCTTGGAAACTCCGTATGCCACAGGGCGGCCACAAAGGATAAAGCAATAAACTCCTCCTAAGTTGGTTCTATTAGCAAAAGAACTTCTCAACTGCTAGTGATGACAGTTTTATACCATTGTCAACCAGATGCTTCAAATGAAAAATCACTGACATCAAAATTTCAATCAGAAAAAGATGCTCAGTGGGATGCCCCACTGTGGTGTAGGTTAAGAATCCAACTGCAGTGGCTCAGGTTGCTGTGTAGGCTCAGGTTTGATCCTGGCCCAGCGCAGTGGGTTAAAGGATCTGTTGTTGCCGCAGCTACAGTTCAGATGCAATCCCTGACCCCAGGAACCTACACATGCCACAGGTTCGGCCATAAAAAGAAAAAAGGGAAAAAAAAAAGCTAAGTGAAATAAGTCAGTGAAAGACAAAAAGAGAATACTATGCTATAAAGAGTCAACTAATATGCTAAAAACATCAAATTTACCTAGTAAATTGGCAACTTGTATGAATATAGCAGGTAGTGTACTCAAAAAAAGAGGGAGTTCCTGTCGTGACTTGGCAGTAACAAACCCGACTAGTATCCACGAGGATGAAGTTTCAATCCCTGGACTCCCTCAGTGGGTTAAGGATTCAACATTGCCATGAGGTGTGGCTTGGATCCTGCAATGCTGTGGCTGTGGTGTAGGCTGGCATCTGCAGCTCTGATTTGACCCCTAGCCTAGGAACTTCCATATGCTGCAGGTGTGGCCCTTAAAACAAAACAAAACAAAGGACAGAAAAAAAGACAGGAAGCCCAATAGCAGGTGGAGAGGCCACATGGGAGATGCCAGGCCACCCCTTGCCACTGAGGCACAAAGAGGCACATGAGTGCACCTGCACCTTCACTGTGGTCCAGGTGGCATCGGGCTGCAAGCGCCCCAGTCAACCCAGAATAAGGTTGATTATGGTTTTCTTTCCTTTCCCAAAGAAAACTTTTCTTTTTAATGTGGCCACTTCTGCAGCATATGAAGGTCCTGGGCCAGAGATCGAACCAGAGCTGTTGCAGAGTCAACACCAAGCAATTATGTTGTGAGCCACAGGGAGGTCCTCCCAAAGAGAAGTTTTTGAAAATGACAAATATCTGTGTTAACTCTATACTGACAATCGACTGACTCACAGGAGGGTAGGTTTTATTTTATTTTATTTTTGTCTTTTTAGGGCTGCACCCATGTCATATGGAGGTTCCCAGGCTAGGGGTTGAACTGGAGCTGTAGCCGCCAGCCTATGCCAGAAGCACAGCAACGCTGGATCCAAGCTGTGTCTGTGACCTACACCACAGCTCATGGCAACGCCGGATCCTTAACCTACTGACCAAGGCCAGGAATAGAACCCGCAACCTCATGGTTCCTAGTTGGATCCGTTTTCACTGTGCCATGACGGGAACTCCAAGGAGGGCAGATTTTAGAAGTTAAAAAATACTGCTCATCACTTTCCCAATTATTTTGTTGTTTCTTTTTCTTTTCTTTTTTTTTTTTTTTTTTGCTTTTTAAAGGCCTGCAGCATATGGAAGTTCCCAGGCTAGGTGTCGAAATCAGAGCTGTAGCTGCCGGCCTACAACACAGTCACAGCAATGCTGGATCCTTAATCCACTGAGCAAGGCCAGGGATGGAACCCGCATCCTCATGGATACCAGTTGGGTTCTTTAACCGCTGAGCCACAATGGGAACTCTTCTGTTTCTTTTTAAACAAGGCCCTGGAGTTCCTGTCGTGGCTCAGCGGTTAACGAACCCAAATAGCATCCATAAGGATGCGGGTTCTATATCTGGTCCTACTCAGTGGGTTAAGGATCAGGTGTTGTCGTGAGCTGTGGTGCAGGCCAATGGCCACAGCTCCCACTGGACCCCTAGCCTGGGAACTTCATATGCCGCAGGTGCGGCCCTAAAAAGACAAAAAATAAAAAATAAAAATATTAAAAAATAAACAAGGCCCTAAATAACCAGAAACTCTAATAAACTCTAATGAGATGGTGACCTTGGTGACAGCCTTTGGCGATGATCCAAGTCTATGGAAATGATCCCGAAGAGTCGAGAGAGAGAGAGAGAGAGAGAGACAGACAGACAGACAGACAGACAAGAGAGAGAGAGAGAGACAGAGAGAGAGAGAGAGAGAGAGACAGAGAGAGACAGAGACAGAGACAGAGAGAGAGACAGAGACAGAGAGGGAGAGAGACAGGGAGGGAGGGGCAGAACCTTAGGCTCAAGTGCCAGCCACGCCTGAGGAACCGTCCCAGGGAGGGGTGACCCGTCCCTCTCAGGTCACAAGGACACGTCTTAATACTTTAGAGGGTGGTTCAGATGCCTGCCTTCTGCTCTGCTTGCATTTCCAGGAAACGACCTTTTGAAAATGGACTGGTCACAGTACCAGAATCTGACAGATTTCCTCTCTATGAGAGAAACAGGGGTTTGGCTGCAAATACAATTCATTTTCAATTTCTACATGATATGCTTTTTATACAATGAGAAGTCACAGCTTAGAGAGGAAAGAGAATCAGGTTTGAACAGGAGATCAGAGGATTGAGAAAAAGAAAAATGGGAAAAGATAAACAGAGTTCTGATCACTGGATAATTTAATGCGTTAGATTTTTTTAACAACTTCTAATTCAATATATGTGAGTTTATGTCCTTTTATTATTAAATTATTACTAAATCCTATTTTTCAAATTAAAAAGAAGACTTTTACCTGCAGCAGAGTGGCTGAACGTTTTCTGTCAAGAGCCAGAGAGTACTTTAAGTTTTGTAGGCAACTGCTGTTGAAACCTACTCAACTCTGCTGTTATAGGGCAAAACAGCCATAGGTAACATGCGAATGAATAAATAAACTTTGCTGTGTAACAACAAAATTTTATGGAGTGAAATTTAAGTTTCTTATCATTTTTATGTGTCACAAAGTATTATTCTTTTGATTTCTTAAGAAACATTAAACATGTAATAAAAATGATTTCTCAGCTCACAGCTGGACAAAAGAGGCAGCAGGCCACGGTTTGCTGCCCCATGGTCTAGGGACCTAACTCTGCTATCAGACTATAAGAGGACGACAGTGACAAGCTACAGACAGTCCTTTCTCTACAATGACAATGCTACTAAAATACTGCCAGTGGGACACCCAGCAGCTACAGATTCTCAGTTGAGAACTCTGAGACTTTTTGGAGCTGAAAGATGCAATCTACACCATGGGACAGTCCGCCTCCTCCCCCAGCCCCCCAATACCAGAGACTGCACGGCGAAAACCCTCACACTGTCATTCGGTCCTTGGTCAGGTCGCGGTCAGAAGAGTGTAACACAGGTGGTCAAGAGAATCTGATTTGGTTCCTCGAGTCTGAGCTCCGCAATGAAAACCACAACCTGAGAAGCCTCAGAGGTGTAAGGAGCTAAACACAAGAGGAAGTGGCTGAGCGTCAGCACCTGCTCCCGCCCTGCTGGGTCACCATCTTCCCAGACAACCAAATACTCCACCCAGATAGATGTCAACCCTTTGTGCCTTTAACCATCAACAAAACACAAAAAAAGAGAGCCTTTAATTCTCTCTACAGACTACTGCAGTAGTTCTCAAATTCAGCTACCCATCTGAATTCCTGGCGTAGGTGCTTATAAAAAATACAAATTCCCAAGTAGGTAGCCTGATAGACTCCTAGTTATTTGCTCTGAGGCAGGGTCTGGGAATCTTCCTTCCTTTTTTTGTTGGCATATGGAAATTCTTGAGCCAGGGATCAGCCTGCACCACAGTAGCAATCCAAGCTGCTGCAGTGACAATGCCAGATCCTTAACCCACTGAGCCACACGGGAACTCTTAATTTTTAATAAGCAAACATACTGCACATAGCTGCGTTAACTTATTGGCTTTGGGAACCATAAACTAGTTGGGAGTCTTTTTAACATGTGAATATTTAATTTATTTTTTGGCTGCGCCCAAGGCCTGTGGAAGTTCAGGGGCCAGGGACTGAACCCATGCTATAGCTGTGACTTGAGCCACAGCAGGGACAACACTGGATCCTTAATCTGCTGAGCCACCAGAGAACTCTGTGAATATTTTATTTAGATTGTTGTGGCGTCACATGCTGTTGTGAGAAATGAGACCCCGAGTTCTGCTTTTTCCACAGTGATAACACCTGCAAAACTACAGCACATACCACAACTCAGGTACTGACATCGATATGGGCCAACAACCTTATTCAGAGTTCCTCCTCCTCTGAGGAACAGTGTGCTCGTGCCACAGCAGTGACAGCACCAGCTCCTTAACCCACTGAGCCGCCGGGGAACTCCCTAACAGTCTTTTCTAATGCAATTACCTCCAATAAGTAAACGTGGATGGGTTAAACCAATGGGATTAAATACACACTTGTTTATCTCGGTGTCCTCCTGAAACCCTCCTCCCACCCAAAGTAACAATAAAGGGATAACAAAGCTATAGACAGAAGAACAGGCTACCTAAAAGTGACACATAAGAGGTGTTAACCAGAAACTGGGAATAGGATGAAGAAATGATAACTGATTCGGCAGAGAAAGCTGAAACCTGAGTGTTATTTATCGGGAACTGGAGGAACCAGGTACCTGGGAGTCAGGGAGCATGGACCCCTGCCCACACCCCTGAGGATCCAAGGGACAGAGGCTTGTTCTCTGGAGAAATTAAAGGATGGCATTTACTCAACACAGCAAATGGTCCCATCCCAAATTTCCTAGTCCACTCAACTAGGAGACTGCTGGCAGACCCGAGGCTTTGTCTCAAGAGACAAATCACCTGCTAATTAGAGATAAGGCTTCAGATACTGACCTTTGGCTGGAGCGGGGTCCATTCAAATACCCCAGCGTCAAGCCCACAGCAACAAACCCTGCCAAGTGCACGCAGTGTCTACCTAGCCTCACTCCTGGCAGATGCCAAAGACGGTGCGACATCTGAGGAAAACCCCCAACATGAAAGACTGACACCATGCGGAGGCCCAAAAGCACCGGAAAGATGCAGAGGATACAAACGCCGAAGAAAATGGCAAGAAATCTGTAAGTAATGTCCTTAGGAAAATAAGAGGTATTGCATTACAAATAAAAAACAACAGTTACGAATGCTTACTATGTGCCAGGAATGCTTCTAAATATTTGACAGGTATTGTTTCATTTAATCCTTTTTTTTTTTTTTTTTTTTTTTTTTGCTTTTTAGGGCTGCACCCGCGGCACGACAATATGGAGGTCCCCAGGCCAGGGGTCCAATCGGAGCTACAGCTGTGGCCCTACGCCACAGCAATGCCAGATCTGAGCCTCGCCTGTGACCTATGCCACAGCTCACGGCAAGGATCCTTAACCCACTGAGCGAGGCCAGGGATCGAACCCAAAACCTCATGGTTCCTGGTCGGATTCATTTCCTATGCGCCACGATGGGAACTCCTCTGTTTAATCCTTTTATCAACAAGCAGGTACCATAATTTCCATTTCAGATGAGGAAACTAAGGAACTGAGAGGTGAAGTATCATGAGGTCACAGCTGGTAAGTGGCAGAGACAGGATCTGAACCCAGGACATCCATCTCTGGAGCTCAAATACCAAAGCCCTACCCCATGAATTAAAACACACAAAAAACAAAAAACAAACCACAACATATTTAAGAATAAGAAAGTCTAAGAAATTTAAAAAATATTACAGGCGTTCTCTTGTGGTACAGTGGGTTAAGGATCTGGTGTTATCACGGCAGTGGCTCTGGCTGCTTCTGTGGCACAGGTTCGATCCCTGACCCAGGAATTTCCACATGCCATGGGCGTGGCCAAAAATCATATAGAAAAATTTTAGGAGTTCCCGTCGTGGTGCAGTGGTTAACGAATCCTACTAGGAACCATGAGGTTGCGGGTTCGATCCCTGCCCTTGCTCAGTGGTTTAAGGATCTGGAGTTGCGTGAGCTGTGGTGTAGGTCGCAGACGCGGCTCGGATCCCGAGTTGCTGTGGCTCTGGCGTAGGCTGGCAGCTACAGCTCCGATTCAACCCCTAGCCTGGGAACCTCCATATGCCGCGGGAGCGGCCCAAGAAATGGCAAAAAAGAAAAAAAAAAAAAAAAAAAAAAAACCAAGAAAAATTTTAAACCAAAAATTTACAATAATCTAGGGGGAAAAAAAACTCAAAAAAAAAAATATGCGAAATGGAGAGAAAAAATAGACAAGACAGCCCAAAGGGTCCAATGTATGAAAAAAAATAAGAATCTGGAAAGAGAGAAAAGGAGGGGAAAAATACCAGAAAACTTCCTGGAACTGAAGACCGCTCAGTTTTCCAGGTGGGAGGGGCTGCTGTGAACATCAGTAAGAAGGTCACTCCCGCTCTTGGCTGGGAAGGTGCAGCAGCCCAGAGGGAAGGGCTTTAAGGGTTATCCAAGGGGGAAAAGATCACACCCAAGGACCAGGAACTGGAAACAGTCTTTGCAACAGCAACGCTGGAGGCTAGAAGCCTCAGAACAAGGGCTTCTGAAGGCTCGAGGAAAAAAATGATCTCCAAACTGGAATTTACATGCAGTCAAACTAGTAGGTTGAATTCTCTTCATGGCTCAGCAGTTGATACACCTGACTAGGATCCACCAGGATTTGTGTTCAGTCCCTGGCCTTGCCCAGTGGGTTAAGGATCCAGCATTGCCATGAGCTGTGGTGTAGGTTGGCAGCTGCCGCTCTGATTTGACCCCTAGCTGGGAAGTTCCATATGCTACAGGTGGAAGTTCCATATGCTAAAATGATAAAAAAAATAAAAAAATTAATAGGTTGAATTACATAAAACTGCCATTTTTTAGGTACAAATTGACAGAAATCAGCAATTCCTATTATTAAATGTTGAGAAATGAGCAAATATTAAGATACAGATACACTTGTACTTGTGTGTATATATAGGTAAATACACATATATACCATAAAAAGTATAAAGATACATGCTTTATAGTACTTAGCATCCAGTATAAAGATACAATGAAGACATTCTGAGTTATGCAAAGTCCGGATGTGACCTCTGGGAAGCCGTCTGGCGAGGTCTCCCAGGGCTGAACACTGACATATGATATGACCCATCAGCTTCCTGTTTAGGTGTGTGGCACGTGCGTGTATGTGCAGAGCTGCAAATATACACCCACACTCAAGGGGCAGCCTTGCATATAGGCACCAGGAAAAAACATGCACCAGAATGTCCACAGCAGTAATATTCCTGACAGCGAAGACCTGGAAACAATCCAGACATCCCGCAGCAGGAGAATGGCGAAGTGGAGGCACCCAGGAATGAAGACGACAAGCCACAGCCTCCTGCAACAAGGACGCTCAGCAGAGGATGAGCGGTGGGGAGAAAGCAAGTCCCAGAGCAACACCTACAGCACGGCCCTGTTTGCACAAAGCTCAAAGCCAGTTATAACCAGACAAAAGACAGTGCCTGAGCACACAGCCAACTGATGACACCATTTAAAAAGCAGCAGAACGATGACTGCGAGTGAGTTTCTCGCTCGGGCTGATGTGGAACGGATTCTTCCCACTGGAAAGTTGAGTCCTTCAGTTCAGGAAACTTCTCGTATTCCTTCTTTTCTATTTGTCCTCCCTTTCCACTTTCTACATCCCTGTACTCACAGATTCTTCTGCACGGGGCTCTTCTGCACGGGGCTTCCTCGGGCAGGGGGTGGAAAAGGAGAGAATGGGGGCGTGCATGCCGGCCGCGGACACAGTAGTCTCGTTTTGGGGTCAGACGGCGGTCCTTGGTGTTTGTTATGATGTTATAACATATATTACACATCTTTTCTATGGATGTGTGTGTGTGTATAAATATAAATATATATAAATATAAATAGAATTATTTTTTCTAAGACGATAGAATGGAAAGAAAAGGAAAAAGGGAATTTGCCATTGAGGCATCTTTTCTAAAGGAGCTTCTGGAGAATGTGTTTTCTGCACAAAAAGAGGTAAACCAAAAAGAGGAAGGTGTGGGAGCCAGCCAAGGAGAGGGCTGGAGGGAACCAAACTCCGCCAGGGAAGGGGCTGTCCTGCTGAGCGGCTGGCAGCGCCTCCCACGCTGGCACCAGCACCAGCTTGTCCAACGAATGAACGCAGAGGCAACCCTAAGAAGGTGGTGAGCAAAGTCCTGAGGTCACAGCTGCACAGCAGGCCTAGAAAGCGGAGTCTAGACTGAGCTGGGATGGCAGACGATGAAGGGGGGCTCCAGGGGGATATGCTACCGAGAGCCAAACGAGGGGGAGAGTACGCAAGGCGCAGGCCAGGTTCACAGAGTGCCAGCCAGAGGGGCCAAAGAGACCAACACCAAGGGCAGGAAGCTTACTAAGAAAAGGCAGGTGATCACAGATACTCCCTGGCTCGACAGAGCATTCAAATGTAAAAAGACAAGAACAAAAACAAACAAAAATCAGAGAACAGTGTAAATATGCAAGTTAGAAATACCTAGGAGATGTCAGAAGAGCTCAGAGAGGTAGGAAGGGCTGCCTCGGGGAACAGGTGTCAGGAGTCCACAAGAAGAGGAAACCTGTCTCCCCACCCCCACCCCCCGCCCTCAAGGCATATGGAGGGTCCCAGGCTAGGGGTCAAATCGGAGCTACAGCTGCTGGCCTATAACACAGCTACAGCAACGCCGGATCCTTAACCCACTAAGCGAGGCCAGAGATGGAACCTGTAACCTTACGGACACTAGTAAGATTTGTCTCCGCTGAGCCACAACAGGAACGCCACCTCCTCTTTTAAAAAAATAAGCCCAGTAACGATTTGACTTTCCGAACTATGTACATGTATTACACTCAAATACACACACTGAAAAACAAACAACTTCCCACACTTTAGACTAGAGGCCACTTAAAAACTATTTCTGGAGCTCCCCCTGTGGCACAACAGGATCAGCAGCATTTTGGAAGCGCTGGGACTCGGGTTTGATCTCTGCTCCCAGCACAGTGGGTTAAGGATCCGGCGTTGACAGTTTCGGCTTAGTTTGCGGCTTGCAGCTTGGATCTAATCCCTGGCTGGGAGTTCCATATGCTGTGGGGCGGCAAAAAAAAAAAAAAAAAAAAAAAAAAAAAAAAAAAAAAGAAGAATTAAAGGAAAAAAAACGATTACTATCTCAAAAAGGTCTTATATGCATATTTAAGAATTAGCAGACTTCTGGGAGTTCCCGTTGTGGCACAGGGGAAACGAATCTAACTAGGAACGATGAGGTTGCAGGTTCAATCCCTGGCCTCGCTCAGTGGGTTAAGAATAAGGGGTTGCTGTGGGTGTGGCTGGCAGCTGTAGCTCCAATTTGACCCCCTGGCCTAGGAACCTCCTTATGTCACGGATGTGGCCCTAAAAAAAAAAAAAAAAAAAAAGAATTAGCAGACTTCTTATGCCCATCAGTCTCAGTTGTCCCTGGAGCAGGAGGACCCAACACACCACCACCCACAGACAGGGCCTGGAGTAGGAGAGATGGGCCTGGAGGCCATCAGACATCATCACAGGCTCAGCCATTCCGGATCCAAAGGAACCTACGCCCGCTGGGAGCACTGCCTGCCGGCCCAGCGTCTGCCCCCAAATTGCTTCTGTAAACAGCCTGGAACTTATCGCTAGCTTCATTACACACCCACTGCAGCCCACTGCCACTCAGATAAAAGTGCAGTGTCCATTAATCCCTGGCAGCTTGCCTGGCTCCGTGTTCCCTCAGCCAAGCCCAAACCACCTTCCCGCCGCTGGTTCTGTTCCTCGTGGCTAATCTTCTTAAAGCCAGCGATTAAAGACCGTCCCGGAGTTCCCGTCGTGGCGCAGTGGTTAACGAATCCGACTAGGAACCATGAGGTTGCGGGTTCGGTCCTTGCCCTTGCTCAGTGGGTTAACGATCCGGTGTTGCCGTGAGCTGTGGTGTAGGTTGCAGACGCGGCTCGGATCCTGCGTTGCTGTGCCTCTGGCGTAGGCCGGTGGCTACAGCTCCGATTCAACCCCTAACCTGGGAACCTCCATATGCCGCGGGAGCGGCCCAAGAAATAGCAACAACAACAACAACAACAAAAGACAAAAAAGACAAAAACAAAAAAAAAACAAAAAAAAAAAATAAAGACCGTCCCCTCCCTGTCTCCCCTTCTCTTAGCCAGAACATGCGTCCCCTCTGTTCCAGCTCACTGGCACCTTCCAGAATCTTGGTTCTGTCCTTCCACCCTGGGTCACCGAGGTGTGACGGCCACGTTTTCACTGACGTCATTCACAGCAATTCTGAGCAGGTCAGGCTAAAGCCCTTCTCCCACAAGGAGCTTCTCAGCAGGCTGGAAACGAGGAGCCCGTCAACCTGGTGAGTGGAATCGGTTGTTCCCTCGGCCCGGAATGTTCCCTTCTGAAGTTTTTCTTTTGGCTCTGCCTTGGGCACGGGCAAGTTCCTGGGCCAGGGATCGAGCCTGAGCCACAGCAGTGACAACGCCGGATCCTTAACCGCTGGGTCACCGGGAAACGCCCAGTCGGAATACTACTGTGTTTATTACTTCTTCATCTGGCCACGAGGATAATGCGGGAAATTCCTGCCAAATGCAACCTCAACAGCAACCACTTACTAGCTGAAAATTCCACCAAAAGAGGCAATTATGATACGAGGCGATGTGAAATTTGCCCATTTTATAGCTGAAGAACCTGCAGTGGCTCTCGTGAGACTCTCCCCGAGAACCACTCTGAGATGAGAGCTGGAACCCCTGTTCCCCAGCTGAAGGGAGGATCAAGCTCAAAATTCCAGGGGCTCCCACCCCTTCCCCCGGCCTTTAGTTCCGTGTTCCCAGGTGGCACGCTGGCAGGGTGGGGTGGACCGTTCTCCAGCCGCTGCCCACCTGGCCAGCGTGTGCTCGTCTCTCCTGTCAGCCCCTTTCTCTCCTCCAGAGCCACGTTAGGGAACAGCCCTCCCCAGGCCTGACCCCTTCTCCTTGTGTGTCGACGCTCCGATTTCTTCAATTTTAATAGAGACCATTTCTGCACATGGTAAATTGCCCCTCTCTGCCAATGAGCACAGTAAACATATGGGTTCAAACAGCTTTTTTCTGCACGGTTATCTTGCCAGCCAAGTCGATTCAGTTTATGACATCAGCATTGTTTCTACAGAACAGACTGAAGCCACAGCCCTGGGCTCATTCCGATGGCTACAATCATTAGCCATGGCAACCAAAACAAATCTTTAAAAAAAATCCCCTAAGAATAATTGAGTAGTGAACTCATACATCTTTACAAAAATACTTAGGGATTATGGTTATATGTCTTCCTTGAAACTTTTTTTTTTTCCCCCACTAATAAAGCTGAATTGTTTTTCAGCTATTACAGGAACTGCACTAATAGGTCTTTGGGTCTTTCTAAAACCAGAAAGGAGGTCTCACCAGGGAGTTTTTCTGTCAACCTCTGTAACAGGAAAAGGAGAACAGAAGGGTCCAGGGTACATGGCGACAATCTCCACGAAACCTCCACGTGACAGGGCCACAGGGAAGGAGCTGGGCCTTCCTGCTGTGGCACAGTGCGTTAAGGCCTTGCCGTGGCTGCAGCTGTGGCCAAGAGTCCACCCCTGGCCCAGGAACTTCCATATGCTACAGGTGCAGGCAAAGAAAAGAAAGGAAGGAAGAAACAAAAAAAGAAAAGAAAAGAAAGAAAAGGAAAGAAAGAAAGAAAGGAAGGAAGGAGCTGATGATATTCTCACAGTCAGACAATGCAGCCCCCCAAACAACCCTCAACCCAATGCCCTGTTTCTTGGGGGGTCTGGACAAGCTCATCAAGAAGGAGGCAGTGAAAGGCCCGACTCCCCAACTGGCTGCCGTCCCCAGAGAGAGAAGATTGACGGGTATTAACTAAAGAAAGGAATGACAATAATCAATACAAAACGAACACACACAGAACAACCTACCGTACGATCTTAAGTCTCTAAAAGGCAAGGAATGGCGATGGTTATGCAAGGAAACCAGGGATCTCAGAGACGGAGAGGAAGGCCAGGGTGGTCCGGCCAGATTCTAGTCCCCCACAGCCCTCAAGGACACAGACAAATCTCACTGTCCATCTGGGCACAAATCCCCCCCCGAACCCAGCCCACCCCCGGCTCAGTGTGGAAGGCTGTAGAGACCCAGGATCCAGCAACCTGGGCTTGGGGTCTCCCAGGAGGAAACAGAGATGGAGGAATTTACCCCCACAAGGCCTGAGAGACAGAAAACAGAGGCAGTTAAACGGAGGACCCCGGAGTTCGATGGTCTGACCCCAAGCACCGGGCCTCGCGGCAAACCTCCCACTGCACACAGAGAGACGCGGGCTGAGGGTGGAGAAGTGACTGGCCCCAGGGCACAGAACCAGGGCTCTTGAGGACAAGTGCCAGGCTCTCCAAGGGCCTCCAGTGCCTGTGGGCCCGTGTGTCTGCATGAGGGGTCCTGCTGGCTGCAGAGCTGGCGGGGAAAGGGATGTGCCCTGGAGCTGGGACCGTGCCCCCTCCAGTCGGTGTTGGCCGCAGCACCTTTCACAGACCATAACTCCCAGGCCCTGGGCCAGGGCCGAGCTGCAGGTGGGTGGGGTGGAAAGAGGGCTGTTTGGAAACCCAGCCGACAAATGCCACCCAAGCCCGGCCATTACCTGACCAAGCCGATGCTTCTCACACCACACGGTGCCGAGCAAGACACTGAAGCAACACGCAGGCCTGGACCTCACCTTGGTACTCGTGCCATCTTGCTTTTACCCAGCAGGCTCGTCTTTCTCTAACACCTTAACGTGCACGTCACTTTTTTTTTTTTTTTTTTTTTTTGGACTTGGCAGAAGTCTCTAGGCTGGGGATGGAACGTGCGCCACAGCAGTGACAACATTGAGTCCTCCGCTGCTGGGCCACCATGGACGCCTCATCTACTTTCTGTTTTTTCAATCATTTACAACCTGTGTGGTGTTCGGATCTGTGTCCTCATTTTACAAATGAGAAACCAGGTCAAAGGCGAGCTCTGGGTCCGGCATCGCTGTGTCAGAGCCACTGTTTCCAACCTAGGTTTCCCCACTTGACCCTGACTCCCTGGTTACCTAGTGTGCCAACCCCCACAAGCTGTGGTCCTCTGTGGGTCTGGGTGACAGGCCAGAGGCACGCCCCACAGTCGCCAAGAGTGTCCTTTACCCTGCAGCCTTCCTAAACGAGACCACCCCTTTCTTTTCTGGATGAGAACATTCTGAACCTTTCTGCTCACCTTGCAAAGCAGAGCACTCAGAAGTGGAACCAAAGATGCAGCTCAAAACCTCCCCTCTAAATGCTGTGTAGCCAGCAGCTGGTTACCACCCTGTGCTTCTGGTTAGGAAATGTCTCATTTATTCGGCGGCCATTTATGGAAGGAGCAAAGTACTGGGAACTGCACAATATCCTGCATGCTTGTGTGGCACGGTCACAGCTGTGCTGCCTCATTCCACAGAAACATGGCCTGGAGACACACTTGCACAGAATCCCAATAAGCAATCGCTGCGCACACCCAGATGGCCCATTTTATCACAGGGCGAGAGGCTCAGGCTGCCGGGATGCTCTTTCCCCCTCACTGCTCTGAATGCAGCAAAACTTCAGCCAGCAAAGCAGAGACACCAGCAGCAACCTGCTCCCGCCAGGCTCCCCCCAACCCCAGGACGCTTGCCTCTGCCTGCGGACACTCCGACCTGACCGCCCCCAGAGCACCGGCTGGGATATGCACAAGGGCACCATAAGCACAGTTCAGGGAGCCTGGGAGATTTTCAACACCCCAGCTCGGTCCCGCGTCACTTCAGATCTGCCTCCGGGACAGAGCCGGCTCACCTTGGGGTTGGTCCGCTGCTGCAGCCGCCTCTCCTCCCTCTCTCGCTGCAGCCGCTCATACTCCTCTCTGATTTCGGCTGGAGTCCTCCTCCTTTCCACAACCTGCGGGCAGAACCAAACGGAGAAGTCAGAGAGGAGAGGGCCTGGAAGGTGGGGAGAAACCCAGGCGCCGCCGTCCTCCCCCCGGGGCCCAACCCCATCCGATGGCCCGTCCCCGGGGAGTGAGGCTCACCGCACAGCCACTCACTCCCAGAGTCGATCTTCCCTCAGCTCTCGAGACTGAGACATTATTTTCTCCATTTTACTAACTTATTTCTGAGGCTGCAGGGATCTTACAAAGAAAATGTCACCTTAAGGTTCACAGTTTGGGAGTTCCCCTCGTGGCTCAGTGGTTAACAAACCCGACTAGGAACCATGAGGTTGCAGGTTCAATCCCAGGCCTCGCTCCGTGGGTTAAGGATCTGGCGTTGCTGTGAGCTGTGGGGTAGGTCACAGACGCAGCTCGGATCCCGTGTTGCTGTGGCGTAGGCCTGGGAACCTCCGTATGCTGTGGGTGCGGCTCTAGAAAAGACAAAAAGTCCAAAACAAACAAACAAAAAGTGTCACAGTTTAAATTTCATAATGAGTCCCAGGGAACAGAGGCTGAAAAATGGCAAGACAAAGACGAGGCCGTGCAGAGCAGCACTGGCACGTTACTCTTGCCTGCTCCCTGGACCGAGAGGCCTGCAGCACAAGGTCTCGGTGTTTCCGAATTGGGGCGCTTCCTCCTACAACCTGAAATGAGCCCCGGAGTGTGTGACATCAGCCATGCTCGAGTATAAACAATACCCAGGTTCCCGAGGGCACAGCATGCTGGCCTTGGGGGATGCACAAGGACAAGGCGTCCCCTCAGCCCTTCCTGGCGAAGAGTCCAGCTGAGATGTCACACGGGCAGAGAAGGGCCCCGTGGGCCTGGGTACCACACCCGTGAGAGACAAAGCCGCACCCTGAAATCTCCAAGGGCCCCCAAGGCTACGGCCCATGGGAAACTCAGAGCGGTTCAGAAGTAACTGGTCACGACCGTGCGAGGGGGGAGGGCCGGATGGCACAGACCCCGTGTCAGCAGCGGGCACACAGGGGCGTCCTGAGCGGCTGAGCAAGGGACATCTACAAAGGCAGGTGATGTGGGAAAAGGCGACCTTGGAAATCACAAGTTTAAAAAATTATTCCAAGAAACCCCCATGCTTATAGCAAAATATCAAAATATTATAGAAGGATAACGAAGTAAAAAGTACACCCCCCCATTCTTCTCACAGGCTAACAGTTAACTTTTCATGTATCTTTCTAAAAATCTATGAATATATAAAGTAAATAGAATCCTATTACAGGTTTTGTGCAGATTGATTTTATTATTCAGTATATAGAAAAATATATACAAGAACTGCCCAGTCCCCCAAAACTGGGAAGTTTGTTCACTACTGTTCTCAGCAAGCGAACAAAAACAAAACAAAGCAAAACAAAAAGAACAAAACCATTTTCTCTTTAATCGCCCAGTATAAATGGCTCATTACTAAAAAGGTGGGATGTTTCTTTTCAGGGAAGTTTTAGGAAAAAGGTGCTACTAAAATAATTCAAGAACAAACTGAAGGTCCGGGTGGCGTGGCAATGACGCTTCGGGGCCAAAGAGAGACACACACAGTCATAAGGGACTGACTGGGCCCGCTTGCGCTGCTAGTTCTTCCCAAGGCTGAGTGTGTGGGTGACTATTTACGGCACTTCCACTTCCCCAGTGCCATCCCATCTGCAGGCTGGACAAAAGCAAGCATGGTTTTCCAAAGTTTCTACTACCTTCACAACCCCGTCAGCCTCTCCCTTCATCAACAGATAACAACAGCTAAGAGAAGGTCAGGGAAATGGAACCACCTGCTAACCACCTCAACCTTGAAGATCAAGAAAGACCAAGAAAAAGTGATTTTAAATACTCCACAAATCATGTCCAACTCTCATCTGGGGCCGTGCCTGTGGCATGCACAAGTTCCGGGGACTGACTCTGAGCCGCAGCAGTGACAACTCTGAAGCCTTAATCTGTAGGCACCTGGGAACCACCACTTACATGGACCCCCGTGGGTGGTGACCTGAGGGACTCATTACTAAGGACCAAGGAGGGTCTGGGGTCTGGACGGGAAGGGCTTCCTCCACGGGTCCAGCGCAGGCAGGATGTTGCACCCAGATGAAAACTTTCCTACTGAATAGTCTAGCCAAAGGATGCCCGTGTTAAGAATGCAGATTAAACAGCAGTGACAAGGATGGATCCTTAACCCACCAGGGAACTCCCTGATTAGTTATAACTTTTAACCAGTGACATGGACTCCATGAATATGCCCCAAACTGTTTTTTTTTTTTTTTTTTTGTCTTCTTGCCTTTTCTAGGGCCACTTCCGCGGCATATGGAGGTTCCCAGGCTAGGGGTTGAATCAGAGCTGTAGCCACCAGCCTACGCCGGAGCCACAGCAATGCAGGATCCGAGCCGAGTCTGCAACCTACACCACAGCTCATGGCAACGCTGGGTCCTTAACCCACTGAGCAAGGGCAGGGACCGAACCCACAACTTGATGGTTCCTAGTCGGATTTGCTAACCACTGTGCCACAACGGGAACTCCCCAAAACAGGTATTTTAAAAAAAATTTCTTATTTAATGATTTTTATTTTTTCCATTATAGCTGGTTTACTGTGTCAATTTTCTACTGTATAGCAAGGTGACCTGGTCACTCACGCACACACACACACACACACACACACACACACATTCCTTTTTCTCACATTATCCTGCTCCATCAGAAGTGACTAGATACAGTTCCCAGTGCTACATAGCAGGATTTCATTGCTTATCTATCCAAACTGGTATTTTTTAATAACACATCTGTAAGATTCCAGAGTTAAAATCCTAGATCCAAACCCTTCAGGGAATCCCAAAGACTGCAAAGTGTCAGAGGTCAGAGCAGAACAAGATTTGTTTTCAGGAATGCTCGCTCGTTGTTGACTTTCCTTTGTAAATGACCTTTTCTCTGTGACACTCTGCGACAGAGTGAAGAGGCCAATATTCCAAAGTCATCCCATTTCATTGCAGAAGTTTTGCAAACGGCTAGTACATGATCCGAGCTAACTGCCAAGTCAAGATGCAGGCCCTCTAGAGCAGGCAGGGCACCTCACTCCAGCTCCCATAGGCCCTCAGCAGCCACAGGGTACGTCAGTTATGATGGAGAAGGGAAGAGGGCTAAGCCGGCTGCGAGTCACCTTTCTCCCCTTCAGTGACCCTTAGACACCCGCGTTCAGTAAGGCAGGGCCCTGAACTGCATTCCAGCTGGTAGGTAGAAGATATTTCAATGTTTTTCATCAACGGAGTGTATCATGTGCAGCCCGTGAATCTACACACCTGCACTGTCCGCCTCTGGAGACGAGGGGACTAGAGACCTATACAGACCTGTACGAGCAGGTGGCCTGGCAGGAAGACAGATGCCGAGGCTCTCGGACATGACCTGAACCTCGGAGGTTCAGGTCAGCCAGGCAGGCCCCTTCCCTCCCTAAGCCTCGGTTTCCTCCACTAAATGAGGAGGGGGGATGTTAAACCCACACAATTCCTGAGGTGTTGTCGGACTCGAAAATTCTATGGTTCAAGGTAGGCGATTTTCCCTCTGGAATAATTTGAGGAAGTCATGTAGGATGCAAGGTTGTGCAGAAAGCTCCTGCTTACCCTTCACCTGGCCTCCCTGTGTCAACATCACCCACGCGACCACAGGACGGACCCCCGTCAAATCTAAGAGACCAGCATTCCTAAGTCACCGTCACCTGAACCCAGGCTCTGGGATTTCACTGTCTCTCTGCTCACTTCACCGTTGGGTCCCAGGGTCCAGTCCAGGATCCAGGACCGCACTGCGTCACCCGCCTCCTGAGTCTCCCCCGGCCCCGGGAGTTTCTGTCCTCACTTGCATTATCTTGACCACAGTGCGGCCCTGGATACAAGTCGACTTTCTCAGACCCTCGAAGAGGGATGTCAGAGGTGGGAGTGACATACGGATGGAGGCAAAGGGCTGGGGACAGAAACCAAAGTGGGGATGGGACCCGGAAAGGCTGCGCCTCCAAATGGGATCCGCTGGCCGAGAGCGCCGTCACGCTGCGTGGTTGCCGTTCTACTTGCCAGCCGTTAGCAGAGCTCTCACAGCCCAGAGCTGGATCTTCGTTGTCTTCAACGCGAGCGTCTGCACAAACACTGCCAACTAACTTTAAGAACACAAATGGCTGCGTCTCATTCCTTGGGAATCCTGCCAGAGAATGACCAAGTCTCTAGAAAAGTTTTAAAAAAAGGCAAAGAACCTACCCAATGCCTGGAAACAGGGCCCATATTTTAAGCCACCTGTACAAGCTCAATTCACCTCCAGCGTTGCCAGCAGAAAGAGGACGACACCACTGCTGGGATCAGAAGTGACCGTCAGGTCTGTGGCTGCTCTGACATCTTTGGACAACAGGTGTCCCAGACACCAGGGGTCTTAACTGTGTCCTCCATCCCACGCTGCCTATCCGCGTGTTTAAACTAACAGGCATGTGGCAAAGGGACAGTGGTCATCAGCTGGGAGAGTATGAGAGTGTGACAATTTCGGCAAAAGCATCAGGGGAACACAGCTTCCCCTGCCTGGGGCGGAAGCGACGACTGAAACGGGAGAATCTTTGTGTGAACGAGCCACCAGCTGCAGGAATTCCTTGAACGGATGATGACCCAGCTCCACAAAAGGCCAAGACTCTTCCTCTACGGTATAAACAGTGGGCTCAACTTCCCTGTCGTATGTTAGGGGCCGCTACATCTCTGATAAATACCTGAGGAGGAACCTTTATGTAGTTTTCCTTTAAGGCATTTTTATTGTCAGTGAGGGCTTAGCTTCAATACCAAAAAAGCCAATTCTGATCGATGAGAACTTGATTCTCTTAAAGTAGTTATGAAAAAACGGGAAAAGGAAGTCTTATCCAGAGAAAGGAAGTCTTATCCAGAGAGTTCCCATCGTGGCTCAGTGGAAATGAATCTGACCAGCATCCACGAGGACGCAGGTTCCATCCTTGGCCTTGCTCAGTGTGTTAAGGATCCAGCATTGCTGTGAGCTGGGGTGTAGGTCACAGATGTGGTGTGGATCCCGTGTTGCTGTGGCTGCGGTGTAGGCCAGTGGCTACAGCTCTGATTCCACCCCACCTGGGAACTTTCATATGCTGCACCTGCGGCCCTAAAAAGACAAAACCAAAAGCCAAAAAGCAAAAACTAGGGACTTTTAATGTGTGGCATGAGGGAAAATTTAGTAACTACAACAGGATTCTATTCCCCCCCACCCCCGAGCCATGCCCAGGAAGTTCCCGGCCAGGGACTGAACCTGTGCCACAGCAGCGACCCGAACCTCTGCAGTGACAACACTGGGTCCTTCACCTGCTGCACCACAAGGGAGGTCCTAAACCTCCCAAATTTTACATGTCAGCAAATAACAATCGTGGTGTGGCAAACCAAAACATGGCTATAGGCTGAACATGGCCCACAAGCCAGTGGCCCACAAGCAGTGGTGAAAAGGGCTACAGAGCCCGCATCTAAAGGCCTTTAGAAGGTTTTCACAGTAGAGCAAGAGACAGGCACGCAGGCGCAAGATCAAATACAGAGGACCTTCGAGGGAAGTCCTGCGTGATGATGAAAAACAGCGTGGCGGTGGTTCATTTCCTGTTAATGGCCTATCAAGAGTCCTTGGGCGCCAGAACCAAGTTTCTTTAACAAAAGTAAGCACGAACCCTCTATGTTCTTACAGCAGCACAGAGTTTTACCACTAATTTTCATATTAAGTTTTCTACTCGATCCCATTATCGTTTTTTGGAATAACAACATGGAAGCCCAAAGCAATCAAATGACTTGCCCAAAGTGGAAGAAAACGGAAGCTTGTGACTCGTAGGGACTGGTCTTCCATGGCCTGGCCGCCCAGGATAACCTCTTTCATAGACACTGGCTAGCTCTTTTGCTTTTCTCACTGTATCTGTAACATTCTAGTGCTGCAGCCCACTAGAGCCAGAAGGGCTGTGCCAGACCATCTAATCTGCTCCCATCTTGTTCCTGGTACCAGCCAACACTTCCTCAGTGCAGTTACGGCCTCAGGGGGAGAGAAGATCGGGTGTGGAGGGCGGAAGGGTGTGTGTGTCCTTGCAGAAACCACCTCCAGCCCCGCAGAGCGGCCCCTCCAGCCCGGCTGGAAAACCGCTGGGCTCAGCCATCCCTCTTATGAGTCTCTTGACGGGTCAGGAAATGGAGGACTAGCTGGATGGTGGAGCGCCCCAAGTTCACAGAGCTACCAGGGGGCAAAGCCAATCCTGGAACTCAATCCCTTAAACTGAAACATAAGGTGAAGGGGGACTCTGGTGTCTCCAAATACTCTCGACGGCGTAATGGCAGGCTGCTGGACGAGGCAGTGGTTGTGTAGCTGCTGAATGACTTTCCAGGGACAAAAGACGCGGCTTCTCTTACCTCCCATCCTTCCATTTCCAGTCCTCTCTTGCCATAGATGTCATAGATGGCCCTGGTCTGCGGGTCGCTGAGCACTGCGAATTAAAACCAAACACGTTTGCAGCAGGCGTCACTCCCGGTTCTGAGCACAAGGTCACGAGGCAAGGCCACCCGATCTCACTCCTCTCCGTCCAACCACAATCGTCCCGGAGACCCCGCTCCCAGCGCGGCTCTCCTCTTAACTGCCTTAGATCCACTTGAGGCTGTTTCAAGGTGGCTACTACCCACAAGAAACAGCGGAGGGATGTGCCCAGGCTACTCTCACCGCCCCAGTCTCACTCAAGGACGGCAGTCTTGAAAAGAACTTGGTAAGCTTCCGCCACAGTCCACCAAGGACCGACCGTGGCTTGAGAGAGTTAACTCCAGTTTCTAACGAAGCCTAACGTAAGAGTAGGGACAGGCTCTGACCAGAAAAATCCGACTGATTATTTAGTTTCACTAACTCCTGCAATAGTCTATGTGAGTTTTGGGGCTTTTTTGTTTGTTTGTTTACTGGCACCTCTCTTCTTTATCTGTACATCATTTTATTTTATTTTATTTTGGCCGGGCCCGCGGCATGTGGAAGTTCCTGGGCCAGGGATTAAACCCTTTCCTCCACAGCAGTGACAAAGCCGGATCCTTAACCCACTGAGGGAATTCTTATTTGTAGATCACTTTAAAGGACACAAATACCTGTCACTATGGTGATATAAACACCTATCACTTGGGTCATGTTACCTAAAATACATCAGAAAAAGATTTTTTTTTTCCGGTGAGGGCAAGAGCCCTTACGCAAAGGATGGCAAACTGAACTGAAATCTCCATACAGCTGCCAGCCGGCATCTCCTCCTCGGCCGGGCCCATCTCTGCTCAAGACCCTTGAACCTTGTCTCCTCTGAGACGGCCCTTGTATATTTTTAGGCCTAATTAAAAAACGATGTAAATGACTCTATCCATATTCAAATCTAATGGGGAAGAAAGAAATGCTGACCACTGAAAAACTCGGGTGCCAAGCTTGCGTTAATCTCTAGGATTTAAGAAGGAATTATTTATTCACCGTTGCAGTCTCCCTTCAGGCTGAACACTGGGACCAGGTCTGCTGCTGCAGCATTTTCCCAGGCCCTGGGAGGGTTTTTCCGTTAACTCTTTCCCAAATCATCAAACCAGTACAAACCAGCGAGGTGGGTAACTGAGACAAGCAAATACAATGAAGGGGACAGGCTTCTGGTCAAGCTGTATTCGGATCACACAAACAGTCTGAATAGGGACGTTTGGTGCAGACACAAGCTGGCTGTACACGACACGCGTCACAGTCTCAGTTTTATTGGTCATTAAAATCTAACTTGTTGGTAACTCTGTAGCGAAATACAGCACACGCTTTTCTGTCTGTGACAAGAAGTCTTTATTTTATAAAGAAAATCTAATTCTGGTCTAATTAAGGAGCAAATCGCCAAAAGGCTCTGGAATGACTAACCTACCCTACCTGCCATACACACTAAGAGGGATGTAATATTTTTAAAATTCGTATTTTTTAAGTTGTGGTCAAATGTACACCACACGAACTCGATCGTTTTAACCACGTTCAAGTGCACAATTCAGGGGTTAAGCACATTCACAAGGCTGTGTAACCACCCGCACCATCCGCTTCCAGAATTTTTTCATCATCGCCAACAGAAACTATACCTGTTAGGGACTTCAGTAGCTTATAAAGAAATATATCACCACACTGACAGATGTAAGTATAAAGATCGGAATTACTTGATTCCATTCCCCTTAGGCTTCTGACGAGCATCTTCTTTGGTTAGAACCTGAACTGAATGCTGCGGAACCAATAAAATCCCTTGCAGGTGGAAACATGGGCTCTGTAATTTCGCCCAAAGAAAAGAGGACAAAGAAAGCTTGTTTGCAGCCCTCAGCCCTGTACCGCTCAGAGGGCCCTTCTGAAGGAAACCGGTGAGCGATTTAAAACTGGAGCATCCCCTGCAGTTCGGTCCTGGCTGGTACTCGACGCATGTGCTCATTTCCTACTTACTGGACACATATTGATTCTGCCAAAGCAAAACACTGCTCTTTCAAAGGGCCCTGTCAGTAAAATCACTAACCTAAGCACCTCTTTTATAAACCTCTGAGGACGCTCTTCTTCTGTCCTCTACAAATCAAGCCTCTTCAAATCGAGTACCTGCTACCAGGGCACTTCTCTAAAGCCAAGCCCTCCACTGACCTTCATAAGCCTGGTGAACAAGGTTAAACAGTCGTTCCGCCTGTGATTTGAGCTCTGGGTCTCTGTGCTTGTCGGGATGGTAGAGCATACACAGCCTGCGGTAGGCAGCTTTCAGCTCTTCAGAAGAGGCCTACAGAAAGAACAAATCCAATTAGCGGGCCATCAGTGCGACTTAAACATTATCAGGATCAGAATCGGCCTGGAAATGGGACGCTGTCAGCTGCTTTCCAGCATGTTTGCTCTTTACATACAGGACATAATGAAGTTATGCTTTATCACTTCAGTAAGGGTCCTCCCCCCCCCGCCCCAGTTAATAAAGTGATCGATTATGTACAGCAATAACCACTGTGTCTTGCTGGGAAACGCTGCTATCAGATGCAGCCAAAGCCTGTGTCCCTACACGGGTTCTCTGTGTGCTGAGCTGGAAAAGAAAACGCTAAAGAGACCTGCTTACACGGCGATGGCATAAGGACCGCGGTGTGGCACACGGAGGCTCCTGGGCTAGGGGTTGAATTGGAGCTGCCGCTGCCGGCCTAGGCCGCAGCCCTAGCAATGCCGGATCCTTAACCCGAACCCTTATGGATACCAGTCGGGTTTTTAACCCACTGAGCCACAACAAGACCTCTGAACCTGCTTACCCTTTTCTTTATGTCTGTTGAGAGCTGCATTCCTGGTATATGGAGGTTCCCAGGCTAGGGGTCAAATCGGAGCTGTAGCCGCCCGCCTACACCACAGCCACAGCAAATCGGGATTCGAGCCGCGTCTGCAACCTACACCACAGCTCACGGCAACACCGGACCCTTAACCTGCTGAGTGAGGCCAGGGATCGAACCTGTGTCCTCACGGATTCTAGTCGGGTTTGTTAACTGCTGAGCCACGATGGGAACTCCCTCTGCTTACTCTTTAACCTAAGTTATTTAAAGTAAATCCTGCCCAGGTACTCTGGACAGAGAATCTGTTCAGAAAAGAAAAAAGCTATATACTATAAGACAGAAATGCCATGCTTTTAATCATTTTTCTGACAAAGGAATTTCAATGAATATTCATATTCTTAAAAATCAAAGATGGCGCTCCCATCCTGGCTCAGTGGTTAACGAGCCTGACTAGTATCCATGAGGATGTGGGTTTGATCCCTGGCCCCCCTCAGTGTGTTAAGGATCCAGCATTGCTGTGGCTGTGGTGTAGGTCGCAGCTGCAGCTCCAATTCAACCCCTAGCCTGGGAATGACCATATGCCGCAGGTGTGGCCCTAAAAAGAAAAAAAAAAAAAGAAAAGAAAAGAAAACAAAACAAAACAAAACAAAAAAAGAGGACTGTTCCAGCTGGAGCACAGGGGATAAAGAATCTGACTGCAGCAGCTGGGGTTTCAGCTCCAGCCACAGGCAGAGGGTTAAAGGATCCAGTGTCGACACAGCTGTGGTGCAGGTCACTGCTGTGCCTCAGATTCAATCCCTGTGCCTATATGCCTTGGGTGCAGCCATAAAAATATATAAATTTAAAAAAGGCATAAAATGGTAAACTCATCACACATTTCTATTCAACTTGAATCTAAAAGGCAGCACGTAAAGCAGGCAAAAATGCTTTACGACCCTACAGTAAAAACAAACTGCCCCCCCACCAGTGCCCAAGGGCCTCCCACCCCCAAATGCAACTCCCCAACTCTTAGTAGTGGTCAATTTGAGGGGAAAACGCATCCTAACAGGGGCACAGACGGACTCTGGATCTGTTTTAACCACACAGAGGGAGGGAGGAAGAGTGAGGACAGAAAGCCACTTTCTACTCTGCCTCATGTGCGGCAAGAAGTCCTCAGCAAGAGACTTTGTCAGAGGCTCTAGAGACACCGTATCATCCACCAGGCCAGGCCCTCAGGTGGCTTCTGGGGAAGTACTATGTCTTTTTTTTTGGCCGGTGTGCAGTGGCTGACGTGGAATCTCAGTTCTCAGACCAGGGATTGAACCCAGGCCGCAGTGGTGAAAGTGCTGAAACCTAACCACTAGGCTGGCAGGGAACTCCCGCTATGCCTGCGTCTGTAACAACCTCAGGGACCATTTTTATCAGTTTATCAGAGGTGATGCCAAACGGGTAGCTCTGGCTAGATGATTTGTCAAGGAAAGGCATTTTATTTGGGGAGGCAACGCCACCATTACGACCACATTAGCAGGCTCTGGGTCACTGACAACATGCCAGAGGGGCCTGAAAAGCCAGTCCTCTGGGTAGAGCACTGGAGCCAGGTCCCCCGTGAGGATGCTCGGTGCTGGGATCCACAAATATTATTTTATTTTTTGCCCTTTTAGGGCCGCACTGGCAGCATATGGAGGTTCCCAGGCTAGGGGTCGAACAGGAGCTGGGAACAGGGTACATAAGGAGAGCGGGTCACAGGGACAGGACCAGTCAAAGGGCCGTGGTTACGAGGCAAAATGGTAAACTATATTTTCCCTAAATTTCCACAATTTTTCAACATCTTCCAATTCCAGGAGTAATGGCTGCTTTTACCAATGAAAAAAGGCAAAACTTTAGTAATAACTCTTGGCATGAAATTTAAGTACTTTAGATGGGATTAATTTATCCAGATGCCAAGACCTTTGTGCACGTTTACCAGAGATCTCCAACAAGGAACTCAGAAGACACTGAACGTCCTGGAACGCCAGGTGGGTCAGTCACACTGCCGGGGGCCCGGGTGCCAGTCCCCAGGCTGCGTTCTCTGTCTGAGGAGTGGGTAGCTGGATGGGTGACTGCCAAGGGCCTTTCCAGCTCCAACATGCCCGGGTCCTGTTACGAGAAGAGCCCAGCTAGACCCGGACCACTCAGCTGTCCTTTAGCCCAGACAGAGGCGTGGTGGTGTTTCAAATCAGCAGCTTCTTGGAGTTTCCATTAACTGCTTCACTGGCAAATGGTCAGGGATCTCGCTGGCAGAGGGAGCATACTTCTGCCGCCGAGGCTTAGGCCAGCGTCTGCGCTGGGCGGCACTCGTCTCTTCCTCCGTCTGCTCTCTGGTGTGGCCTTTGGGGACCCTGAAGTCCTCCTCCTTCCCCGCCTCTGGCCCCTGTGTGATGTGTTCTGTGCTCACACACCAGCCTTCAAGGGGAGTGATTATGCACACAGGCCTCGGGCCAGGGAGCTTCCTGATCCTGGCCCTTCTCAAAGGCTAAAGGGCGGGACACCTGTGCTCAGGGGCGGAGCGGGAATGAAATGACAGGGTGGCCGTGAAGTGCTCTTGCAGTGCCCAGCACCCAGCAAAAACCTACTAACTGCACCTCTTTTAAAACCTGTTCTTGGTTTTCTCACCTCGCAGGTGTAGACAACAGCACCTCTCTCACGCTTACTGAGGGGAGCTGATGAGCTAACAAGTGGAGATGCTCTCAGAAATCCCTTGCGCACAGCAGGAATTTATCATTATCGTCACAATTCAGTTTTCTTTCTGGGCTGCGCCCCTGGCATGTGGAACTCCGGGCCAGGGATCAAACTCAAGCCACAGTGTGACCACGTTGGTTGGACCCCTGACTCACTAGGCTGCCTGGGAACTCCTGTCACAATCCAACCCTGACATCCCTCTGCAGACTGACCAGGAGAGTTCCGAGAGGAAGCTCAGCCCTGGGACGCAGATCCCAGGCACCACGGAATCGTGAAGCGGCCCGTGTTTGTGAAAATTCACCGAGCAGCAAAGTTGACGACGTGTGCTTTTCTATACATCTGTTCTATTCCAAAAGAAACACAAGACATAGAGAGGGCCTCAACGCCCCCACTTCCGTGGTCCCCCTTGCTTTTTCCTACCATGGGCGTCTTGCCCTGCTTACGTCAATTATTCAGTGCATTCCTTGCCACCCTTACCAATATGCCACCTGTGCCAACCCCCAATGTTTACGCAAAGAGATAACAGTTGACTAATGGCCAACGAAATGATCTTCTCCAGTAGGTTTACTTCTGTGACGATGGAAAAGGGCTCCTTCCTTCCTGAGTGGGCATGACAAACTATTCTCTTTCCACAAATTTTATTTTATTTTTTGCCCTTTCAGGGCCGCACTGGCAGCACATGGAGGTTCCCAGGCTGGGGGTCGAATAGGAGCTGCAGCCGCCGGCCGATATCACAGCCACAGCAACGCCAGGTCTGAGCCACGTCTGCGACCTACACCACAGCTCATGGCAACGCCGGATCCCTAACCCACCGAGAGAGGCCAGGGATCAAATCTGCGTCCTCATGGATACTAGTCAGATTCGTTTCTGCTGAGCCATGACGGGAACTCCTTTTGACTTTATTTTTTAATTTATTTTTGCAAATTTTAATTGTTCTTTCCAGCATCTCATAAAAATTCCAAGTGCAGGATTAGACAGACTCGACTGACTTTAGGTTATACTGCTATTTCTTGGTGGTTAAAAGTAAACCGGATGACAAGGGAGTAGACTCTTTAGTCTGCTGTGCCTTCCTTGAGCATATTAATAAATGGCTTCATGTGCTATGGATTAAGTAATAGAAGCGAGAAGTTTCATTTTTAATAAGTATCACATTCAATAAAAGGTTAGATTGGACCTTTTATCATAACTGAATAGCTAAGGTCACAGGTTCGATATTTCATAAATGATAAACTCTTTCGCTATCATGAAAATACTGGTATCATGTCAAAACATGTGATCCCACTAAAAATGATACCTAGGGGAGTTCCCATCGTGGAGCAGTGGTGAACGAATCCATCTAAGAACCATGAGGTTGCGGGTTCGATCCCTGGCCTTGCTCAGTGGGTTAAGAATCCAGCATTGCCGCGAGCTGTGGTGTAGGTCGCAGACGCAGCTCGGATCCCGTGTTGCTATGGCTCTGGCGTAGGCCAGCGGCTACAGCTCCAATTCGACCCCTAGCCTGGGAACCTCCATATGCTGCGGGAGTGACCCAAGAAATGGCAAAAAGACAAAAAAAAAAAAAAAAAAAAGCCTAAAGTTATATACTTATTTCTAAAATTCTATATCAAATTAAAAGAATATCACACTTTACATCTGAAAAGTTTCATCATCTCAATCATCTGGTTATCATTTCAATGGAAAGGACATCTATCATAAATTCAACCTTTATATATCACAAAATTCATACTGAAAGGGTCCCTAGGCACTTGCAGAGTTTAGTGGTCTGTTAAAACTGTTGGATTAGATGCCGTATGTTACAAAAACGTAATAAAGCACAAAAAAGAAATTCAAGGCAAACAGATTAGAAAGGAAAAAGTAAAAATGTCTGTATCTGCAGATGTCGTCAAAGTAGAAAACCATAAAGAATCTATTAAAAAATCCTAGCACATGATTTTCAGTAAAGTCATGTGATACAGGCTCATTGTGCAAACATCGATTTATTTCTATATTCTAAAAACTGAAATTTAAAGACGGTATCATTTAGAGGACCATCAACAAACACAAACTACTAAAGGACAAATTTAACAACTGCAAGACGCATACAGGGAAAACCACAATGCAGTGCTGACAGAAATGAAGACAGACCAAAAATAATGGAGCGATAAGCCGGCTTCCCGCATCAGAAGATTCAGTATTATTAAGACGTCAAAAATTTCCCAAAGCCACCTGTAGACTGAACGCAATCCAATCAAAATCCCAGTTGGCTTTTTTGGGTAGAAACAGACAAGCCAAGTCTAAAATTTATACGGAAAAATGATATGGAGCGAAAATAATTTCACTTTCCTAGTTATTTTACTAACCAAAATAACTTTGAAGGGAACTGGAGGACTCGAGCCACAGAACTTTAAGATTTCTGACCTGCTACAAGACAGGGGGATGCCAGTGAAAGAAGAGATATGCAGCTCAGAGGGACAGAAGTGAGTCCACATGCAGACCCCCATATACATGGTCGGTTGATTTTTGACAAGGTGCTGAAGTAGTGCCATGGGGAAAAGGCCGTTTTGCAATATGTGATGCTAGAAGAAGCGAAATCCACATGCACAAAAATGCACCTTGACCCACCCTGTGCAAGCCTCCACCTGCCTGCAAGAGATGCTCAAGGGAGTCCTGCAGAGTGAGATGAAAGGATACCAGGTCATACCTCAAAGCCACATGAAGAAATGGAGTCCTCAGTAAAGGTAAATGCATGGGTAATTATAAAATCTAGTATTACTGTAAAAACCTTTTCTAACTCCACATCTTAGTCTCTCGATGACTGAAGAAACTAACACATTAGGAGTTTCCTGGTGGCTGCGGTGGTGTGGGTTTGATCTTGGCCTGGGGACTTGTGCATACAGCAGCAGGGAGGAAGAAGGAAAAGAAACTAACTTAAAAAAAAAAAAAAAAAAAGGATTAGCTAAAGCTAGTCTTATAATTCTAGCTTGTAACTTTACATTTTGTTTCTACATAAGAGACTAACGCATTATAAAGAACGATGATTGCTTCATTGTTTAGGCATATGATATGTTTGTGGGACATTACTGAAGGTAGGATGGTGTAAATTCAAAGTAGTGTCCCAACTTAAGGATGTTAAATGTAATGTAAGGTGTTAAATGTGACCAGAAAGGAAATAATTACAGGACACACATGAAAGGAAATGAGAGCTGAATTAAAACATCTCACAACAAAAAAATCAGCTAAACACAAGACAGTGATATGGGAAAATGAGGGACAACAAGAGGGCGCATAGAAAACAAACAGCCAAGTGTAGAAACAGTCCCTCTCATCAGTCGCTACCTCAGAGGTCAACACATTAAATTCTCTAATCAAAGGTCAGAGGCGGGCAGAACGGGTGAAAACAGACCACACTATGCTACTGACACGAGACTCAACTGAGATCCAGACACAAACAGGTGGAAAACGAAAGGATGGAAAAAGACATTCCTTGCAAATAGTAATCAAAAGAGGGAGAGTGGCTGTACCCATACCAGACAGAACAGATATTAAATTAAAAGAAGTCTATAAGACACAAAGAAAGATTTATGAATGAGGTTCTGTACAGTAAGACAGAATAATTAAGAATGTAAGTACCTAACAGACCATCAAATATATAAAGCAAAAACTGACAGAACTGAGAGAAATAGACAGTTTCACATAATAGTTGGAAACGTCAGCATCCTAGAAACAATCAGACGTAAGGAAGGAAGCGGAGGACTTGAATGACGCGATGAGCCAGCCAGATCGAGGGACACACAGGGCGTTCTGCCCACTTTCTTCTCAGGAGCCCATGGGACATCTTCCAGGGCTGACCACTTGTCACGCCGCAATTTAAGTCTCAACAGACTTAAAAAGAGAGACGTCACACAAAGCATCTTCTCCAAACACAATGGGATGAAACTGACTACAGAAGAAAAACAGGGAAACTCATAAATTTGTGACACACAAGGCCCTCTTACATGACCAACAGATAAAAGGGGAGAAATCACAAGGGGAAAGTAGAAAACATTTACGAGATGAAGGAAAACGAAAACACAACACACGGAAACTTTAGGGATGCCGTCAACACAGCGCTAGAGGGGAAATCTACGGCTATAAACACGTGCCAAAAACCAAGAAATCAGAGTCCCTGTTGTGGCGCCAAAGAGGCAAATCCAGCTAGAATCTGTGATGATGCGGTTTGATCCCTGGCCCCGTTCACTGGGTCAGGGATCTGGTGTTTCCCTGAGCTGTGGTGTCGGTCACAGATACAGCTTGAATCCTGAGTTGCTGTGGCTGTGGCTGTGGTGTCGGCAGGCAGCTGTGGCTCCAGTTCGATCCCTAGCCTGGGACCATCCATATGCTGCGGGTGCCACCCTAAAAACAAACAAACAACAAGAAATCTTATAAGTTCCCTGGTGGCCTAGTGGTTAAGGATCTAGCATTGTCACCGCTGTGGTGCAGGTTCCATCCCTGGACAGGGAACTTCCACCTGCTGCAAGTACAGCCAAAAAAGCAAAACCAAAAACCAAACAAACAAAAATCTCAAATCAACAACTAACTTTACAACTTTTAAGAAACTAGAAAAAGAAGAAAAACTAAACCCCAAGCTGGCAGGAGAAGGAAACCATCAAGATTAGAACGGAGATAAATGAGAGAATAGATAAAAAACAGAAAAGAATGAAACCAAAAGCTGCTTCTTCAAAAAGATCAGCAAGGGAGTTCCCTGGTGGTCTACTGGTTTGGAGTTGGCACTTTCACCACAGCAGCGTGGGTTTAATTCCTGGTCCAAGAACTGAGATCCCACGGCAGGCCGCTGCACACAGTGAGAACACCAAAAAACCCCAAACCAGAAAAACCAACAAGAGTAATGATAATAATAAAAAGATCAACAGGCGACTCTCTGGTCCTCCGAACCCCAGTGGTCAGAGCTGCTCGTGTCTCAGTGTTTCTCCAGGACCGACCTACCCTGGGGTGATGTGGAGTACAGCACATTCCCTTGTCACCCAGACACCGGTGGGCACTGGACGGGTCGTTGCTGACCACGTTTGAGGGGATGCACGGCAGAGAGCCGCCAAGGCAGGCCCATCGACGCTCTCGGCTTTCCCCTTGGCTGGGCTCTGCTACTGCAGCGATGATGATGTGGGCATCTGCACAGCTGTTGCCCTGCTGCAGAAGCTCTGAGCTTTTAGACCTAGTGCCTTGAGAATTGACTGGACACCTCCTTGCCTCTGCTCTGCCATGCCCTTCAGCTCACCGTAAGGAGGAAATAACAGATAAGCCCATCAGTGAGACAAACCTCTTCTCCTAAGCGGTGGGTTATTTTTGGAATTTAATCTTTGAGCAAAGATTTGAGAGGAATTGTATCCAAGAAATTGTGAGACTGAGCTCTCACAAGACTCAGTGCCTCTCAGCTTCTCATGAGATGCAGTGTAACTAACTAGGCAGTACACACGAGCTTTTGCCTTTTCATTTATCAAACTCTTAAAGGGAATTCAGCTTTGACTCTCAGTATCTGCTCACACTTCTGTATGTGTCCCGGGATGATGGAGAAAGGGAAAGACTGTTAATTCCTAAGGAAAGACTTCGAGGAAAAGTAGGCAGTGTTTTGTTCTTACAGACTTCCCTCTCTGTTCAGTTGACACCAGTTACTGATGGTTACATGTCCCAGGGAAGTCAGAAAATTGGAAAGGCTGATATGTCATATTACTGACTTCTAAATCCCAGGAAGAAGAGCCTGGAGAGTTTCTGATATAGAGAGGTTCCATGTAGGGAAGAGGTCCCAGTATAGATGTTTCAAAGTGTTACAGATTCTAAACTGAGACCTAACCCTCGCATGTGTTTATTTTACTTGTTCAAAAATAATCTGTCCACAAATATAAAATTATAAGTAATAACTTGTTTTCCTGCTGTGGGGACTGCTAACGCGAAAATGTATTCTATGAAGATAAAGACTTTTTAAAAAAATAAAATGCTCTATAATTAAAGTTAAAAAAAAATCAACAAACTTGATGAAACTTTGGCTAGACTAAGGAAAAAAAGAAAGAAGATTCAAATTACTAAAATTAGAAATGAAAATGGAAGAGTTCCCGTCGTGGCGCAGTGGTTAACGAATCCGACTAGGAACCATGAGGTTGCGGGTTCGGTCCCTGCCCTTGCTCAGTGGGTTAACGATCCGGCGTTGCCGTGAGCTGTGGTGTAGGTTGCAGACGCGGCTCGGATCCAGCGTTGCTGTGGCTCTGGCGTAGGCCGGTGGCTACAGCTCCGATTCGACCCCTAGCCTGAGAACCTCCATATGCCACGGGAGCGGCCCAAGAAATGGCAAAAAGACCAAAAAAAAAAAAAAAAAAAAAAAAAGAAATGAAAATGGAGATTACTACTGATTCTACAGAAATAGAAAAGATTATCAGAGTTCTACGAAAAACTGTATGCAACACATTGGAAAACTTAGGTGAAATGGACAAATCATGAAGAAACAGAAAATCTATAACTAGTAAGGAGAGTGAATGAGTAGTCAAAAACTTCTTGACAAAAAAAATGCCCTGGACCTGATGGATTCACTGGTGAATTCTTCCAAATACTTAAAGAAGAACTAATATCAATTCTCAAACTTTTCCAAAATATTGAAGAGGAAGGAACACTTACAAACTCATCCCATGAGGTCAGTATTACCCTGATGCCAAAGCTGGACAAACGACTCCACAAAAACAGAAGACTACAGCTCCACATCCCTTGTGAACATTGATGCACAAATCCTCACTAAAACATCAGCCAAGTTCAGCAGTGTATTGAAACGATACATCAAGACCAAGTGGGATTTATTTTTGGAATACAATGACAGTTCCATATATGAAAACTGATCAACATACCATATTCATAGAAACCCCACAGGACCACTTCAATTGATAAAGAAAAAAGCACTGACAAAATTCAACATCCTTTCGTGACAGAAACACTCAGCAACCTAACAACAGAAGCAAACTACCTCAACTTAGAAAGTCCGTAAAGACAAACTGAAATCAAACATCATGCTCAATGGTCAAAAACTGATGTCTGTTCTTACCATTTCTATACAGCGTAACACTGCACGTCCCAGCCAGAGCGATTAGGTAAGAAAAAGAAATAAAAGGTATCCAATAAAGAGGAAGGGAAGAAAATATCTGTTTGCAGAGAATATAATCTTCTACGTAGAAAACTCTAGAAAGATTCCACACGCACACACATATCCCTGTTGGGACTAACAAATGAGTTCAGCAAAGTGGCAAGGTACAAAGTCAACCCAAAAATATCTGCTGCATTTCTGTGGATGAACAATAAACAACCTGAAAAGGAAAGGAAGAGAGCAGTTCCATTTACAACAGCATCCAAAACAGATGAAAAACTGAAGAATTAACCAGGGAGGTAAAAGACTTACATAATGAAAGTTACAAAACATGCTGAAAGAAGTTAAAGAGGACATAAGTAAATGGAAAAATACTTCATATGGATGGATCGGAAGCCTTAATATTATTAAAATGTCATTACCATGGAAAGCAACTAACAGAATCAACACAATTCCTATTAAAATCCTAATGCCAGAATTCCCACTGTGGGACAGTGGGTTAATTCATCTATAGTGGCTTGGGTCACTGTGGAGGCTCGGGTTTGCTCCTCACCTGGACACCTGGAGCAGTGGTCAGAGGAATCTGGTGTTGCCACAGCTGCAATCCCTGGCCCAGGAACTTCCACATGACATTTTTTATAGAAAGAGAAAAATCTATTCTCAAATTCACATAGAATCTCAAGGGATCCCAAAGAGCTAAAATGATCTTGAAAAAGGAGGAGGTGGAGCACTCACCCTTCCTTATTTCAAAATTTACGACAAAACTACAGCAATCCAAACAGATTGCTACTGGCATAAAGACAGACACAGAGACCAATGGAATCGACTAGAGAGCCCAGAAATAAACCCTTACACAAACAAATTATTTTTGACAAGTGTGCCAAGACTAAATAGGAAAAGGATAGTTTTTTTTTTTTTTTTTCCAAAAAATGGTGCTGGGATAGCTGAATATTGACCTGAATGAAGTAAGACTCCACCTAACGAAATATAGAAAAATTAATTCAGGGAGTTTCCACTGTGGTGTAGTGGGTTCAGAATCTAGTTGGGGCAGTTCAGATTAAAATTTTAAATAAAAATTTAAAAAGCTGTATCCACGGAGTACATCAACAGTTTTGAGACTTATAACCCAAAACAGCATGCAGCCCCACTCCTCAGATGCAAGCACTTTAAATCTTTCAGCATTTTTCTCATATTTCTAAATCTACTTATACCCTTAATTTTTAAATTTTGGACCTAGTTCTCTTCCACTTCGTTCTGCTTATCATTCCCCTTCTTTCCATGTAATTATCACAACTTTGGTTCAAATCAATACATGTTTTCTTTTTTTTTTTTTTTGTCTTTTGTCTTTTTGTTGTTTTTGTTGTTGCTATTTCTTGGGCCGATCCCGCGGCATATGGAGGTTCCCAGGCTAGGGGTCGAATCAGAGCTGTAGCCACCGGCCTACGCCAGAGCCACAGCAACGTGGGATCCGAGCCGCGTCTGCAACCTACACCACAGCTCACGGCAACGCCGGATCGATAACCCACTGAGCAAGGGCAGGGACCGAACCCGCAACCTCATGGTTCCGAGTCGGATTCGTTAACCACTGCGCCATGACGGGAACTCCATAAGTTTTCTTTTAATTGAGTTTTTATTAGGACTGTTCAATGAGTTCAAAGCTGAATCAAACAGTGATTTCTTTTCTTGAACTACTTTTTATTTCTTGGGAATTAACAGCTGCCTCATTTTTCATTTGCTTTAGCTTTCTTTGTTATCTGTTCTGTTTCTTCTGTTATCTGTTAGACTTCTAATATTCCTCTCAATACAAAAATATCAAATAGTCTGCCATTGTCATTTTTCCATCTAAGGGGCATATTCCCCCCAGAGCTTCTGCACTGTGCTCGCTGTCAGGCATGTGTTGAACAAACTCCCTCCTAGGCCTTCCTGTTGCCATCTCCCTGGGTATCTTTCCTAGGCTGCTCCCCTCTTCTGTATCCTATGCTGCGAGCCGGATGGGACGTCCTGTATCCTACGCTTTTCTCACTCTTGGTTTTTCTTCTTTATTGTGAAGGAGCTGGAGCTTCAGTAGTTTTCTTTACAGAGATTGACTGGGAGGAAAAATGCTTTAGGCTTTGACGATCTCGAAATATTCTTATATATATATATTTTTTTTTTTTGTCTTTTGTCGTTGTTGTTGTTGCTATTTCTTGGGCCGCTCCCGCGGCATATGGAGGTTCCCAGGCTAGGGGCTGAATCGGAGCTGTAGCCACCGGCCTACGCCAGAGCCACAGCAACGCAGGATCCGAGCCGCGTCTGCAACCTACACCACAGCTCACGGCAACGCCAGATCGTTAACCCACTGAGCAAGGGCAGGGACCGAACCCGCAACCTCATGGTTCCTAGTCGGATTCGTTAACCACTGCGCCACGACGGGAACTCCGAAATATTCTTATATTCTGCCTTTATACTTGATAAATAGTTGGCGGGGTCTAGAATTCTAGCATGGAAGTAATTTTTCGTCAGGATTTTCACTATATTGCTCCACTGCCTTCTAGGTTATGGTAATACTGGTGAGAGAGCTAGTGTCTTTCAATTTCCAATCCTTTGTGACTTGTTTGGAAACTTTTAGGATTCTCTTTAATCTAGGATTTTTTTTTTTTTTTTTGGCCACAGCTGCAGCATGTGGAAGTTCCCAGGCCAGGGACTGGACCCACGCTGCAGCTGTAACCAGAGCCACAGCAGTGACAACACTGGATGCTCAACCCACGGCATCACCAGGGAACTCCTGATCTACGATTCCTTTTAGTGTAGGGCCTCCCTCCCAGCCACTGTGCTAGTTACCTGATTGGCTCTTTTTACCTATAACCTCATATCTTTTTTTTTTTTTTTTTTGTCTTTTGTCTTTTGTTGTCGTTGTTGCTATTTCTTGGGCCGCTCCCGCGGCATATGGAGGTTCCCAGGCTAGGGGTCTAATTGGAGCTGTAGCCACCAGCCCACGCCAGAGCCACAGCAACGCAGGATCCGAGCCGCGTCTGCAACCTACACCACAGCTCACGGCAACGCCAGATCGTTAACCCACTGAGCAAGGGCAGGGACCGAACCCGCAACCTCATGGTTCCTAGTCGGATTCGTTAACCACTGCGCCACGACGGGAACTCCAACCTCATATCTTTTGAGAAATTTTTTCATATTAACTATTTCCCCCTCATTTTGCTTTACTTAATGTCTTAGAATTGGTCTCTAGTTTTTAAATCTTACTTTTGTAGATACTTCCTCATCTTTATCCTCCAGCCTTTCTATAGAATTTTTTGTTACTTTTAATTTCCAAAAGCTTCTTCTTTTTTTATATACTATTTCTTTTGACATGTCACCTTGCTCTTCTTTCTTACATGTAATATAACTTTTCTATCTCAGGATGATCCAGTTTCTAAACTCCCTGCATTGTCCGCTTCCTTCACATTTCCTCCCTGCTCTCTGCAGGATCTCAGAATTCCACGCTGGAGCCTCTCCTCAAACGTCTGATGTTCTCTGGCCATGGATTTACACATCGCAGTGGGACAGGAGCAGCTCTCTGGAAGCTGTGTTTCACAGCTTGGATCAAGCTCGCCGTCTGAGGAGTTTCTCTGTGAAATGCCTGGGAGGGCACCTGGAGGTTTTGTGTGGCAGTCTTTTCTCTTAGATAGGTTAGGTCCTTCACAGAAGAGCCCAGAGAACAGGCTGGGAGTCTCGCTGGGCAGGGTGCAGATGCTAATGTGCCCCCTCACCCTCCACTGGCTACATGTCTAGGCTCTAGAGCGTCTGGTTCAATTTCTCCAGAGGATAATTCTCCTGTCTCCTGGCTGCGTGGGCTAACAGATTTCATTTCGTAGAGCTCAATACTGTCATTAAAAAGAAAAAAAAATCTGTCAGTCTGGTAGAAAAAAAGCCAAACACACAACCTCCTTCCCTTTTTTTTTTTTTTTGCTTTTTACGGCCACACCTGAGGCATATGGAGGTTCCCAGGCTAGGGGCTGAACTGGAGCTACAGCCACAGCAATGCAGGATCCAAGCCAAGTCTGTGACCTACACCACAGCTCAAGGGTACACCAGATCCTTAACCCACTGAGTGAGGCCAGGGATTGAACCTGCATCCCCATGGATACTAGTTGGGTTCATTACCACTGAGCCACAACGGGAACTCCCCAAAACCCCTTTGTTTTAACCAGCATTTGTTTATCAGTGAGGGTGAGGATTTCTCCATAAATTGATTTCCACTTTAGATTTCTTCTTTTATGAAATAACCTATTTATTTCCTCTGTATTGTTTGCCTATAAGGTTTTCATCTTTTTCTTGAAATTTTACCAAATATACTGCAGATTCCTTTTGAGTCTTCTGTGTTGCGAATTTTAAAACAAGTTTTACTGTCATTTAATAAATGCAGATGTTTCTCATTTTTTCAAAATCACCTCTATAGATTCTCTCTTTTCTGATTTCCACTATGGTATCATGCTTAGAAATGTCTCCTGGAGTTCCCTGGTGGCCTAGTGGTTAAGGATTCGGTGTGGTCACTCACTGCAGTGGTACAGGTGCAATCCCTGGCCACGGAACTTTGAGCATGCTGAAGAAAGAAAAGTCTCCTGACTACAATTTCAGTGTATGTGCTGCCCTTAGGAAATAAGTCAGCAGTCAAAGTCACGGTTACCTCTTCGCTTCGAGTGATGGAGACCGAATCTGGAATCTCTGTGACAGCACATATTCAAAGAGTACATGGCCACTCTTATTTTCGACCTTCATTTAAGCAGAGTAAGCTAAAGCGTGAGAAGAACATCAGTATGTCTCAACCATGTTTGGACTGGTCAGGATAGGCCAGGTCAGTGGCTCTTAAGGTGTGTCATGAGGCCCCTGGGAGTCCCTGAAACCCTCTCAGCGGGTGAACATGGCAAAACTATTGTCACAATAATTATCAAGATGTTACCTGACCTTTTCTCATCCTTATAGTATACAGTGGGATTTTCCTGAAGCCATACAATACGTGAGGATATTATTATTTTGATGGGTAATGAAATGTGTACTTTGATTTTTTTTTTTTTTTTTAAGCTTTTTAGGGCCACACCTGTGGCATACAGAGGTTCCCAGGCTATGGGTCGAATCAGAGCTACAGCTGCTGGCCTACACCACAGTCACACAGGATCCAAGCTGCGTCTGTGACCTACACCACCAGCTCAGGGCAACGCTGGATCCCCAAACCAAAGAGCGAGGCCAGGATGGGAACTCCCTGTATCTGAGTATTTTTATGTTTTCTGGAAATTTCTAAGGTGGTAGCTTTACAGTATAAATAGGAGTTTTCCGATGACTAGCTATCTCTTGTTATACCTGCTATCTGTGTATCTGCAACCTCATCATGCAACACACAGTTACTGTGAAGTCCTTAAATCTTCTTGCGCATATACTGAAATATAAGAAGTACACTGTGTCTTATTTCACCTTTTATCAATTATTCAGTTTTAATCTCAAATTAAATATTGATGGCTGTAATCCATACAAACAACAGCTCTTTGATAATGTACAGGGTCTTGCCATCACAAGGTTTGAGAACTGCTGGGCTGTGTGATACTGTGGTAACAAACAACTGAAAAATCCCAAAGGTTTACTTTGTTACACGGGTCCATCTCAGGTCAGATGTGTCCATCCCAGTTCTCTGCCTGGCAGTGTCCTCAGGTCCCAGGTGGACAAAACAGACACCCTCTGGAGCCACTGGCAGTCACGGAGGCAGAGGGAGGGGCGTGAGACTCTGGCTCCTCTGGGCAGGACACACCTCCACTCACACCCCCAGCCAGAGCGAGTCACCTGACGCCCTCCGCCACTCGGAGCCTGGGAAGTGCAGTCCCCTCTAGGTAAGGGCCACCCGTGTCTGGGGGTAGAGCCCTTGTAACTACCACAGTGATGACATTTAAGTCAATACTCTGAAGATCTCACAGAGCCTGTAAGCAACGAGGCACCTCACACCTTCATTTCAAGAAAAGGAGAGCTACCCAAGCTCTTTGTGCTGAAGCCTACCGATTTCAAGCTCCAACTTCCAGACTGTATCTATATTACTGTATTTCAGCAACGAAGTCTCCATAAACTACATTCTACTGGATTTGGGGAAGTCTGCCTAATTACCACAATTGAAGATTCATGACTGCCCATATGTTCCATGACAATCTGATGGAAATAAACTGCATCAGCTAATAACAGGCTGTAATTTTTTTTATGATACTTGGTGCTCATACAATTTAAAGGAAGAAGCAGATTTCAGAGCTAATTAACACCAATGGGTACTCTGTGCTGAGTAAGAGCTGTTCCATGAAGAAAAAGGGCATTACAGATTAGATGGTGCCACCAAGCAGATACTGACTCCACTGGGAAACTAAGCCAGTCACTCATCAGGCACTAAAATGCAACCCTTGAGCTGGACTTGGAAAAATTTCTTTTTTTCTTTTTAGGGCCACACCCACGGCATATGGAGACTCCCGGGCTAGGAGATGAATCAGAGCTACAGCTGCTGGTCTACATCACAGCCAGAGCAATGCCAGATCCAAACCGCACCTGCAAAGTACACTGCAGCTCATCGCAGTGCCGCATCCTTAACCCACTGAGTGAGGCCAGGGATTGAACCTGCATCCTTGTGGACACGAGTCGCATTCTTAACCCACTGAGCCACAATGTGGAACTCCCGGAACAGGATTTCAAGAGAGACCAACCTAAGTCCATTGTAAAAATTCAGCTCTTTCAACTGATGAAAGAAAAAACTGTACAAAATAAATCTAATCCATTTGAAGCGATTTACTTTTACAAACATCACTACTGGTGCCAGGGCAAAGGATGATAAACAAGTCACCTTTTCCCACTGCAATAAAGAAACGTGAGAGGAAGATAATCAGTATCTGCCAGATGAAAAAGGACAAGCCCGCGGGGAAAGCGCACTTCCCCTCCTCTCGCCTCCACCGGCCCTGGCTGACACAAAGGCCTGTGTCTGCTACCTGACTTTAAGGCATTTTTATAAGAGAAAATTTAGATTCACCAGGCTGACAATCGATGCACTCCTTCTGATAAATTCCGATTTGTTGCTGCAACTGCAATGTGGTCCTCAATACAGGCACTCCACAAAGTAAACCCACCTCAACAAGGTCAGGAGGGCATCAGCAAAGAGTCATCATTTCAAACCAGCACGTGTACTGAGCACCAGCCTGCTCTAAGTACCACGGGAGGCACCAAAGAAATGTCATCCCTGCCCGCAAGGAGATGCGAAACTAGGGGTGTGTGTGTGTGTTTCCTCTAAAACCACACACACGGATTTAATTTAACTCAACAATATAAAGCAAAAAGGCTAATATTACTGACAAAGAAATAAGTTTAGAGCTGTCAGGATGCAAAGAAAACTTCATGGAGGTAGTGGGGTCTAGACGGGGTCCAGGTGGATTTCGATTTGCTTCAGTATCCAAGACAGGAAGGCACGGTGGGGGAAAAGGATGCCCTGGAGCTCATAGCTGGCAGAGGCAGGGGCAGAGGTGTGAAAGGGGTGTGTGTGTGTGCAATTAAAAAAAGAAACAAAGGAAAAGAAAACAAGGCCCTGAGGAAGCAGGACAGATGATGACTGACGAAATGGGCAGGGGGGAGGCAGGAAGTAGGCAAGGAAGGAGCGTGGACATCCACCCATCCACCTGCTTATCCACACAGCAGCCGCTCCGTACCTGTTATGTGCCTGGGCCGTTCTAGGACAAGGACAGTAAACCAGGCAACCATGGTCCCTGACCACATGGAGCTTGCTCTGCAGTGGAAGAAGGCAGAACGCCACCACAAAGTAGGTAGCAAATACAGAAAATACCTACTCTATAAGGGGCTTTAAAAATGGAGCTGAGGAGTTCCCACTGTGGCACAGCGAGTTAAGAATCCAACTACAGTGGCTTGGGTTGCTGCAGAGGTGCAGGTTCCTTCCCTGGCCCAGTGTGCTGGGTTAAAGGATCCAGTGTTGCCACAGCTGTGGGTATAGGTTGCAGCTGCGGCTTGGATTCAACCCCTGGCCCAGGAACTTCTGTATGCCAAGGGTGCCGCCATAAAAAGAAAAAGAAGGTATGGAGTTCCCTTCGTGGCTCAGTGGTTAATGAATCCAACTAGAAACCATGAGGTTGCGGGTTCGATCCCTGGCCTTGCTCAGTGGGTTAACGATCTGGAGCTGCCTGGAGCTGTGGTGTAGATTGCAGATGCAGCTTGGATCTGGTGTTGCTGCGGCTCTGGCGTAGGCCAGCGGCTACAGCTCCAATTCGACCCCTAGCCTGGGAACCTCCATATGCCGCGGGAGCGGCCCCAGAAATGGCAAAAAGACAAAAAAAAAAAAAAAAAAAAAAGAGGGGAAAAAAATGGAGCCAAGCGTTTGACCTCTATCCAGTAAACAATAGGAAGCTGTGGTGTAGGTCAAAGACATGGCTCAGATCCTGTGTTGCTGTGGCTGTGGTGTAGGCTGGCAGCTGTGGCTCCAATCTGACCCCTAGCCTAGGAACTTTCATATGCTGCAGGTGTGGCCCTAAAAAGCAAAAAAAAAAAAAAAAAAAAAAAAAAAAAGGCGGGGGGAGCCCAACACTTTATGGAGAGGAAGACTCAAAGTGCAGCCTAGGTTTTTGACGGGGATACATGGTTAAGGAGGAACCAGGAAGGTGTCAGGCTTGGGAGGAAGAGGAATCTGAACACAGAAGCTTAGTGGCCAGAGGGCAAAGACACAGGGCCAAAGGAAAGCATTTCATTTTATTGTTTATTTCCTTGGCTGCGCCCGAGGCATGTGTAAGTTCCTGGGCCAGGGATGGATCCAGCGTCACTGCAGTGACAATGTTGGATCTTTAACCTGCTGAGCCACCAGGGAACTCCCAAAGCAAAGCATTTTTAACCAGCTGAGCTGGTGAGGACGGCACCTGGGGGAATTCTAAGGAGGGCAGGAAACGGGCACCTGGCAAAGTGAGACAGGAGGACAGAGAGAGCATTAGCAAAGCCCAAGGGGATCTCAAGGGTGTCAGCAGTGTCGCCCACGTGTAGATTTATAGCTAAAAGAATATCTGCATGGCTATTTCCTCACTTAATTCTTGAATACTTGTGACCCGTGCTGAGGTTGGTATCGGAACCCCCGTTTTACAGATAAGAACACTGAGGATCAAAAAGGTTACTCAATGACTAGTCTGAGATGGAGAAGTTGATGTGATTACCGACCCCTGACTCAAAAGCTGATGAGAAACGATAACTTTCGTAATGTGGCTGCAAACCAAGGCCAGTTCGTGAAGGTTTACCCGGACGCCAGGCAAGCTGCAGAGAGGGAATAGGTATCTATGCTCATCTATCAGACAAAGGACTCCTTCAAATTCTACAAAGAATTCCTACAAATCGGTAAGAGCATTCTTTATTAACTTTTATGCTCATGATACTATTAAAAATATACTGGCATTTACTTTACATAATAATATGCCCATTACTATGCTAAGCACTTACATGCATTCTCGCTTAATTCTCCCAACAGCCCTATGACAGTAAAATTATTGTCTGGATTTTATAGATGAAGAAAAGGCTCAGCGAGGTTACGTAGCTTGCCCCAGGTCAGGCGGCTACAAAGTCAAACTTGGACCTGACTTCAAACGCTTTGCTCTTTAAACCACTGACCTCTTTGGAAGCTCCACCTCCATCTTAGGCTCTTTCAAATGAGCATCAACAAACTCACAGGTGCCTAACATGCTGGGTCCTGGGCTAAGTGATCTCAGCTGCCCTTCTCAAAAACCCGCCTCAGTTGCGTCCAGAGGTCAGGTGCACACATTGTATTTCTCATCATTTGGGGCAGCCTCCTACGACCCCTGTAGGACTCTTCATTTTGAACACATCATCAAAGCTAAATACGAGGCTCATGAAATGATTTCGAGTTTCTGCAACTAGGAACAACCTTGGAAAACAAAGTTCCACTAAACACAGAAGGAAAAAACTTACAACATTTACAGAATCCATGACTCTAAGACGGCATTATAAGTTCAAGAAAGGATTAGCCAATCAAACAAGCAAACAGGCAGGGCCCCCACCAGTTTAAGGTTGGTGGGGTGGGGGGGCACCCTGCTGGCCACATACCTCTCTTACTGACAACATGTGAGAACAAAGGTCTGCTTCCTGACCAGAGGGCATTCCAAGGGCTTAGGGAAGACTTTCCTATGGCCACACAATTTTTTCTTTTCCTTTTTTTTTTTTTTTTTTGTCTTTTTTGTCTTTTGTTGTTGTTATTATTGCTATTTCTTGGGCTGCTCCAGCAGCATATGGAGGTTCCCAGGCTAGGGGTTGAATCGGAGCTGTAGCCACTGGCCTACGCCAGAGCCACAGCAACGAGGGATCCGAGCCGCGTCTGCAACCTACACCACAGCTCACGGCAACGCCGGATCGTTAACCCACTGAGCAAGGGCAGGGACCGAACCCGCAACCTCATGGTTCCTAGTTGGATTCGTTAACCACTGCGCCACAACGGGAACTCCTCTTTTCCTTTTTTTTTTTGTCTTTTTAGGTCTGTACCCACGGCATATGGAGGTTCCCAGGCTAGGGGTTGAATGGGAGCTGTAGCTGCCGGCCTATACCACAGCCACAGCAATGCAGGATCGAGCTGCGTCTGTGACCTACACCATAGCTCACGGCAACGCCAGATCCTCGAGCCACTGATCGAGGCCAGGGATCGAACCTGCATCCTCGTGGATGCTAGTCAGGTTTGTTTCCACTCAGCCACAATGGGAACTCCAAATTTTGTCTTCATTTCTCCTTCCAGATGTGTGTAGGCTAATTTGGCCTCTCTGAGACACAACAGTAAAGAAAAAGGCCAGCATCCGAGGGAAATGAACTCAAGTTCCTTTCTGGGTCAAAAGTGATGGTTCAGAGCCTCTCTTCACATCAAGAGTTTGGTTTCTTTTTCCCTAAAAGCCTGACCTTATACTTTGCCTCGTCCGCATCCATCTGTTCTACCCTGCCTGCTCGCGCAGATTTCTTGTGGCTGATGTCTGCTGGCATTTCACTACTGCAGAACATTCTGGCCCCAGCAGGCTAGGAGGGAACGCCGTGCACTCAACTGCCTGCAGAAGCGGCTCCAATGGTCCAAGAGCCAAGCAGGACCAGTCATCGGGCGGGCTCTGGGCTCCAAGTTCCACCTCAGACTACACGCTTCCCGATGGGGTGAGGTCCGCATAACGCCTGTGCCACAACAGAGGCAATAACACGGGAATATTCCCAATGGCCTTTTTGTGTGTGTGTGCCCTCTTTGAAACATTTATGCCATTTTATTTTTTCATCTCTGTGAGTTGCCTTAAATCCTTTTTTGAACAAGTAGGATATAAATAAAATACACAAGTAAAATTAAAATGAAGGTTTTTTCCCCCCTTTTTTTGGCCTTTTTAGGGCCACTCCTGCGGCATATATGAAGTTCCCAGTCTAGGGGTCGAATCGGAGCTGTAGTAAGGCAGGATCTGAGCCTCATCTGCAACCTACACCACAGCTCATGGCAGCGCCAGATCCTTAACCCCAGATCCTTAACCCACTGAGTGAGGTCAGGGATTGAACCCGTATCCTCATGGATACTGGTTGGGTTCGCTACCACTGAGCCACAATGGGAACTCCATAAAACAAAATTTAATAGAAGTTAAGCACGAAAATTCCATAGCCAAGCAAAACGTGCTGCTTCCATGTCCCATGTTTTCTTCTCTGTTGCTTTATTACTGAACTCACAGCAAATACAAAAGCTTTCAATTGAATTCTCTTTAAGAAAGGAAAAAAAAGAGGTATTTTGGTAGATAATGCAGAAATAGAGCATTAAAATTTCAAAATGCAATTGTTTGAAATGCCCAGAGCAGAAAGGTAATAATCAGCTTATGGTTCATTAAAGAAACAGTTTTAAAATTCAACCTCACATCACGAGGGGGCCGTTGAAGGAGCTGGCCATCCTAACGGCTCCCTCCCCACCCACAGGCGAGAACCCCTGAGGCCTCTCTGAGCCCCACCCGGGCACCCACCTCTGCCTCTGCTGGGCCCTGCAAAGCTGATGGCTGACAACAGCTCATCTGGGGGCCCCGCTCCGCCTTTCCTCCAGATAAGGCCTCTGGGGACTCCCCCTGGGCTCGGCACCCTCCTCCCCAGCCTCACCCCAGCTCTCGGGGACCACAGCCCTCTGCCACCCAGGTCAAATTCATGACCTTGCAGGAAGAGTTCAGAGAGAGAACTGTCTTTTGCAGAGAATAAACTCAGTATTTTGAACAGAAAGAATGAAGAAAGCTTTGGGAATTCACAACCTAAGGCTTAGTATAAATTCTGACACTGTGTTTTCTAAAAAAAACCACAATAGCGCATTGACCCAGGATGAGGCCTGCCAAAATCGTCTATGTACATGCACGTCTTTGCAAAAATAAGCAAAACCTCATGTTCACCTAGATCCAAGCAGCAACAATAAACATTATTATTATTATTTGGCCCTGCCCACAACATACAGAAATTCCTGAGTCAGGGACTGAACCCAAGCCACAGCAGTACCAACACTGGATCCTTAAGCACCAGGCCACCAGGGAACTCCAGATTATTAGTAACTGAATATCTGCTTACGGGCACACTCCAACACACAACATCCTGGTTCACAGTAAGTTCTTAATACATTTTAACCAGTAACCTCCACTCCAATGTCAAAGGAGATAGGGAGCCAACAGGTTAAGCTGCTAGCCTGGAGGCACAAACCTGTGGGAGATAAAACTGGGATTTGAAAATACAGGACCACCGGGCTGCAGAGCCCAGTGCTGCCTCCCCCATGAAGTACTCCTGCAGATCAGTAAAGGACAAGGTTAACCGGCTTGTTCAAGGTCACCAGAGCCTGAGATTCCGGCTCCTAAGGACTGTGCTCTTTGGCTAAGTTAGGTCTCTGGACAACTGAGGCTCACACTACTTGCCTGATGCACGTATGTTCAACAGGGCCACTGTTGTGAATGTCGAACTTTGAACCCAAAGCAGGAAACCTGTTGAAGGAGAGACCTCTTCGCGCCCCCACCAGGACGAAATTACCCGCCCATCAAGCTGGAGAAGCAGCCAACACAGGAACACACAGCACCTCGCCGCCGCCCTACGGCACTGAAGCACTCACCCGGTTTAGCCGACCCTTTACAGCCGATTTCCCCAGATGCAGTCCTGGCTGGGGGGCCCGGTGACTCTGGTCCCCCCAGGCCAATCCTGGCAGTGACCAGCAGGCCTTCCTCTACTGCCCTAGCCTCTTTCCACCTGCGGTCCAAGCTGGAATTTTTAGCCCCACTGTGTGACTGTAACCTGCAGCCAGAGAAACCCAGACAACCAAAAGTTGTGGCAAGAACAGCGTACCCTACACCAGGGAAGGAACGAAACTGCAGGGGCTTTGGGAGACCTTTTCACTGAGTGATGAATCTGCACTTCCAGTTTCACGGCTGTTAAGAAGAATGAAGAGGGAGTTCCCGTTGTGGCGCAGTGGTTAACGAATCCGACTAGGAACCATGAGGTTGCGGGTTCGGTCCCTGCCCTTGCTCAGTGGGTTAACGATCCGGCGTTGCCGTGAGCTGTGGTGTAGGTCGCAGACGCGGCTCGGATCCCGCGTTGCTGTGGCTCTGGCGTAGGCCGGTGGCTACAGCTCCAATTCGACCCCTAGCCTGGGAACCTCCATATGCCGCGGGAGCGGCCCAAAGAAATAGCAAAAAGACAAAAAAAAAAAAAAAGAAGAATGAAGAGCCTGGAACACGAGCCTCTACATGTGGGCTCCGAGACAACACTTTTTAACTTAAGTTTGTTTTTTGTTTAACAACTGCGTTTTTTTCAAAAGTGTTTACAACGTGAAAAAGAGACTGGCTCCTTTCAAACTAAACTGACTGGGGCTGAAGATCTTAAAATGGCTTGTAAACGTTGCTGACTGACGTGCACAAAAATGGAACTCTTTCAAACAAAACGTGGGTAAAGGAGGAATAAAACTCAATTATTTAGGAAGCAATTAGGTTTGAAATGTGTCAGGTCTGATGTCTATAAAAAGTATACAGATCAAGAAAACTTCCCTCTGATTTATTGTTCAGGAATCCTTTCTCCAAATAAATTTTGGAAAATCATCTCAGAAATTGCAGCAGGCACCTGATGATGACTACAGAGGACTGGAGACGCAGGCATGGTAGTGCTCCCAGTTAATGATAAACTACGCCGCCCGTCAGTGCGGCGGGCAGAGGATGGCTCCACACCATAAACAGGAAATACAGGGCACTAGAGGAAGGGAGTGATTAAAAATCCTAGAGGTCTTGCTGACAGCAGAAGTTGGTGGTTCTGTCTAGCTGCCTGCTTTCCTCTCTGGAATACAATTGAAGGGGATATTTTAAAGTTTTAAACATGGGAACGGAGTTTCCTGGTGATCTGGTAGTTAGCATTTGGTGCTTTCACCTCTGTGACCCAGAGTTCATTCCCGGTTCTGGGAACAGAGATCCCACATCAAGCCTCTGCTCAGCACAGCCAAAACAAATTAAAAAAAAAAAAAAAAAAAAAAAAAAAAAAAAAAAAAGGGAAAGGAGATTCTTAAACTAACATCTGACATTTCTGTATTACTCCATCTGTTATAATCGTGTATTATGCTTATAAACCTGAAATTTTTTTTCCTTTTTACTGTGGCACCTGTAGCATATGGAAGTTCCTAGGCTAGGGGCTGACTTGGGGCTGTAGCTGCAGGCCTACATGCACCACAGCCATAGCAATGCCAGATCTGAACTGCGTGCAACCTATGCCACAGCTTGCGACAAGCTGGATTCTTAACCCACTGAACGAGGCCAGGGATCAAACCTGCATCCTCACAGTGACAGGTCCTTTGCCCACTGAGCCACAATGGGAACTCCTAAACTTGAAAATTTTAGATGGAACTACTGGTGGAAGAGGACCTCGCCTCCTAGTTACACTTCAATGCCATCGAGCTGCAGACCTGATAGAAACACATCAACAGGGTTTATTACCTGCTTTTGACCCCACATCTAAGAATAAAGATTACTTCTGTTTTTTCTGAAATTCTTCAGCTAAATCGTAGTATCTATCAACTTCAGGTTGATTTCTAATTTCATTAAAAAATTCTAGGAAATACCGAGTCCAGAGATCACCTCCAGAGCTTCCAGTGGAATCCTGAGAGAGAACACCTGCCCACCACACGGGAGGATGTTTTACGTAGGGTTTGTTGACAATGGCAACACAATGGGACTTAAGCAGGAAGACGGGTTTCTTCAGGATTTCACCTACAGCAAAAAAGGCGGGAGGTGCTGCCACTCATCCGGAGAAGTGTTTTTTTAAAAGAAGTATTTCTTGGAGGTCCCATCATGGCTCAGTGGTAATGAACCCGACTAGTATCCATGAGGACTTGCGTTCAATCCCCGGCCTCACTCAGCAGGTTAAGGATGTGGCGTTGCTGTGAGCTGTGGTGTAGGTCGTCGCAGACCCAGCTTGGATCCCATATTGTTGTGGCTGTGGTGTAGGCCGGCAGCTGCAACTCTGATTCCACCCCTAGCCTGGGAACTTCCACACGCCTCGGGTGTGGTCCTATTAAAAAAAAAAAAGTAAAGAAGTATTTCTTTGGCTCTCACCCATCAGTCCAATAACAATGACAGGTCCTAGCATTCTGGCAGTTTCAAGGTGTACCTCAGATAAATGTTTACTTAGGACTCTGGCCAAGCCTATTATTCTAGGTCTATTTTTTTTTTCTTTTTAGCACCGCACCCGTGGCATATGGAAGTTCCCAGGCTTGGGGTAGAATCAGAGCTACACCACAGCCACACAGCAACAAGATTCCAACTGCGTCTGCAGCCTACACCACAGCCACAGCCACGGAGCGAGGCCAGGGATTGAACCTGCATCCTCACAGATGCTAGTCGAGCTCATTAACCGCTGAGCTACAAAAGGAATTCCTATTCTAGATCTTTTGATCATCTGCAGCAACCTAAGATTCAGTAAGCCGAATAGACAGGTAAATGGCTGCTCAATTACTAACAATCCAGACCAACTACGAATGAGTACAAAAGGATGATTTCAGAAAAGCTGCTTTCATTAACTGCTTTGCTTCTGAGAAGTGGAGAAAAAGAGTAACTGACTTACTTCTTTCAAAGGGAAAAGAAATGAAGGCCAAAGAAGCGGTTTACTCAGAGCCTTATCACTGATACTCGCGAGACTGTCGCTGTAGCAGCCTAATAAAATCTGCAATTCCTCAAATCAGTTCAATGGGCGTTTCTGTAGTAAACTGTGGCTAATATATTCAAGGAATTTTTTTTTGTGGGATTCCCAAGAAGTACCCTGGCTTTGTAGCTTGAGGACTGGCAAGCTAGGGTGAGAGTACAGAGAGATCCAGAGCTGGGGCTCCAGAGTCAGACTGCCCAGGGCTGAATTCAGGCTGCTGAACTTTCTAGTGGTGTGACTTTGGCTAAATTACTTAATCTCTCTACACTTCAGTTACAAATCAAGAATTATCTTAATACCTACCTCAAGGGCTGATATGAGAATTAAGTGCAGTAACATAAAGTTTCTTTCTGCACCACGGACCTGCACGAAATAAGCACTTAAAAACATTAGCTGTTTTGTTTTGTGTCTTTTCTAGGGCCGCACCCGTGGCATATGGATGTTCCCAGGCTAGAGGTCTAACTGGAGCTGTAGCCACAGGCGTACACCACACCCACAGCTCCACGAGATCTAAGCCGCGTCTGCGACCTACACCACAGCTCATGGCAATGCCAGATCCTTAACCCACTAAGCGAGGAGGCCAGGGTTGGAACCTGCAACCTCATGGTTACTAGTCGGATTCGTTAACCACTGAGGCACGAGGGGAACCCCTCAAAAACGTTAGCTGTTATTAACATTACGTACACCAACCTTCACTGACAACACAGAGCCTTGACCCGCTTGCTCTAGGAGTCAAACGTCATGACTTGACCTTGGAAGCCTTCCCGATGACCTCAAATGTACTAGTCAACAAGAAAGGAAACTTACTGGGCCCCTACTACGTGCCAGACGCAGTGTGAGGCTCTCTCGTGTTATCTTTTTATTCGGTGAGGAAACCGAGCAGAAGCACGTGGAGTCGAGCGCGCACGCCGAGGCCGTGCTCAGCTCATCACTTCTTTCCTGACTATTCTTAACTCGGGCCTCCGAATTGAAGCTATTTTTCCAGAAGGCTCTTCCTTCAATTTCTCTACAGCCGCTCAAGGGAAAGGTCAACAGACACGTGCCTCCGAGCCTGGACTCACGTCAGAAACCAGATGTCCCCATGCAAGACTCGGGAAGCCAACAGACCCCTGGGGAGGTTCCCTGGTGGCCTTGACCTTGGTGTCTAAGACTCGGTTTCCCATCCTGCCGGCTGGGGGCGAGGACACAGCCCCTGAACCAGGGCGGGTGTGAGCCGAGCCGGGCACCGGGTCCCGGAAGACTTGGACCCCTATTCCACTTCCACCTTCGGGACCCATTCCTTCCCGGGGGGGTTCGGGGGCCTCTGGCCTTGTCCGGACGCAGCGCGCGCAGCGCACCCGCCGCGGAGAGCCGGGGCAGACAGCGACCCGGACACCCCCGGCGCAAGGGTCGGGGCGGTGGGGACGGCCCGGTCGGCCGGCGGTCGCGCACGGCGGCCAGGGTCACGCGGCCTCGCTGCCGGGCCCCAGCCACCCGGGGCGGGAACGGGGCGGCCGCCGCCAGCCTGGCTGCCCCCAGAACGACCCGGCCGGGCCTCAGCCCCGAGAGCGACCCGCCGCAGGCCTCACCTCCCTGCGCACGTTCAGCAACGAGTAATAGTCTTCATTGTCCAGCTCCTCCTCGCTCAAGGCCGTCGCCATCTTTGCAACCTTTCACCCCGCCGAGCCCGCAAGGCCGTGCTCAAGAGGGACCCTCGGTGCGCGGCTCCAACAGCGTCGGCCGGTGCGGCTGCCCCACAGCGTCCCCTGGCGGCTGGGAGTCGCGCCACCGCCGTCTCCGCCCGGAAGGAGCGCGCCTGCGCCCTGCGCCCCCGCGCGGCCGAGGGCTGGATGCGGCACTCCGGGGGCCCCGCACGTGCCTCCCGGGGCCTAAAGCCTCCGCGGATTGCCCTAGGGCTGTGCCTGGGCGGGAGAGGGGACTTTGCAGCCACACCCGGGGGTTGTCACCATCTGGGCGCCGGGGAAGACAATCTTCTGCAACACCCCCGTCTCCCTCGCCGGGCCCCGGGCAGAATGCATCGAAATCCCAATCCCCTCTGGGCCACACGGCCAGCTACCCCGGCGAGGCCACTCCAGGCCCCATTTACTGCCTTGTCTTTACACAGGAGACATCCAGAATGGCACGTATTTCTGCCTCCAATGGTCGTCCCCTCGTCTCTTGACCACCTGCAACCCTGCCCAGAGGGTGACCTTCCTCGTTTTCGTTTTTCATTCTTACCCCATATTTAGGGGCACCTGGCCATTTTTCTGCTGCTTAAATGACGAGGCAATAGCCGTTGGGTTCCCACTATTACTGTCTCTGGCAGGCGTGCATATACCTGCAGACTCTATCCCAGAGCTGTTCTCTTGTAAATTTCTATCTTCTAGGTTAGCCCCGGAGTCTAATTGATTTCAACTCGGTGCCTGCTGTTCTGTGCGCTGTTAAAGCTGTCTCCCTTACAATCATCTAAATAATTTAAACGTCTTTGAAATGATGCCGTTATCAAGAAAAGCTGGACAGGAGAGCGCCTGTGCTCTTGTCACCAGCTTGGCCGACCTGTGCCAATTCTTCATTATTTCTCAATAACGTTTGTTCCTTAACTAACCATTGATTCAGAAGCATCCCGGTTGCCCTTCCTAAGCAGGTCCCCTGGGAAGCTCCAAACACCTGTCTGTGGATTTGAGAAGTTGATTTCTTTCTCTTCCTAATTTTTGACCAGATGTGCGCCATCTGGGCCTGTGTATGGTCCTTTCCAAGTTGCCCAGCCCTCTGAAGGATCTTTTGGCATGAGACACTTAGGTGTGCGGAGACACGTTGAGTCAGCCTGGAACAGACTGTCAGCCCACGTTGTAAATGAAGAGCTATTTTTTTATTTGCGTGAGGTTTCCCTGTGATTGCGTTCACAGACATTCCCGGTTCATCCTCTATTCCAGCGATTTTTTTAATGGTCTCCCCCCCTTTTTTTTTTTTTTCCTCCATTGCAGAGCAGTGATTAGGGCTAAACTGCATGCTGACATTTGCTGGTCTTTAAGGATTTCTCTCAGAGAGGCTGGGGGCGAAGCTATGATGGTGAGATATCCCTTTTTTCCTTTGGGTTGTAGACATTAATTGGGACATGATGCTCAGGTGGGTAGAGGAATCCTTTGCCACATTCCCCCTGCTTTGGAAAACACTGCCTCAAGGGATGACGTGAGCGGAAGAGAACATACGTCTCGGAACACCCAGGTCTGTGGTTCTGTGATTGAGAATGACCTGGTTTTTATCACCACTCAAACAAAATAAATAGTGGCTCAGGGATGTCTGCGTTTCGGTCCTCTCTTGGGTCCACCGTGTTTTGCATGACGGTTACTTGGAAAGGGGTTGTGACAAATGGGAAATAAAGTAAAAGATGCCACACGCCTGAGAATAAATTTAGTTTGGAGGTTGACTTTCTTGTTTCTCCCCTCCAGAAACCCCGATCTAGGATGGGCGAAATAATGCAAAGCAAGAGCACTACAAATTTATAAGTTAACACCCATCCAACAAAATACTCACGCCAGAGCAGTGACAAAAGTCAGCCACATTAACTCATTGTCTTGCACTTTTGTTTTCTTTGTATTGGGTCAGGTCACTAAGGAATTTGTTACTTGGCTGCATTGTCTAATATACTTATGTCATATGTTTCTATTAAACATGGATATTTATACACATAGGTAAGTATATATTATATATGTATATGATTGCATTGAATTCTCTCATCTTTATTATTATTTATTTTCTTGGCTGTGGCAGGCAGTGGCTTGATGTGGGCTCTCAAATCCCAGGCCGGAGCTTGAACTCTGGCCACAGCAGTGAAAGCACCGAATCCTAACCACTAGACCGCCAGGGAACCCCCTGAATTCTCTCATCTTTAAATGGTAACGATAAGGTCATTTACCTCCATCGTTGTCATGTTCAGAGTGACCCCAGAGTAGGTGGCTTCAGCACAGCCACTCAGGAAGTTTCATCTGTTTAAAGACTCGACCCTGGGCCCTCCCTTCTAGCATGCAAGGTTAGGGTTGCTGGATGAAATGCAGGATGGTGATTAAATTCGAATTTCAGATAAACAATGATTAATTGTTAGTAAAATACATTACTGTTGTCAGGGACATATACTAAAAAATTCACTGTTTACCTGAAATTCAAATTTAACTGGGTGTTCTATATTTTTATTTATTTTATTACCTTTTTTTTTTTTTTTTTTTTTTGGCTGTGCCTGCAGCACTTGCAAGTTCCTGGGCCAGGGATCGCACCTGAACCACAGCAACAATCCAAAGCCACAGCACTGACAATGCAGGATCCTTAACCTGCTGCACCACATGGGAACTCCATCTTGTATTTTTTTTTTTGAGGGCCCTACCTGAGGCACCTGGACGTTTGCAGGCTAGAGGTTGAATCAGAGCTGCAAGTGCCGGCCTACACCATAGCCGCAGCAACGTGGGATCCGATCCGCATCTGTAACCTCTGTCAAAGCCTTACAGCAATGCTGGATCTTTAACTCACTGACTGAGGCCAGGGATTGAACTTGCATCCCCATGGATACTATGTTGGGTTCTTAGCCTGCTGAGCCACAAGGGGAACTCCTGTCCTGCATTTTTTTTTTTTTGAGAGTTAAGCTTTATTGGGGGCAAAATTAGGACTTAAACCCGGGTAGTTCTGGAAAAAATGACTCCCCTGTCCCGTATTTGTATATGTTTTGCATCTGGCAACCTCCACTAGAAACCTTATAACCTTCCCCATTCCCTGAATGATACTCTGAAGAGATGAGGTGAGCAGCCTGAACCCCCACCCCTTTGCTACAATTCAGGAGGAGGGATCACCCTTAATCTCTGTCTTATTCCCTGGTCACTGAGTTCAGACTGGGATTTAGTGGCTGGGGGCCAGAGATTCCCAGCCTGTTCTCCCTCCCCCACCACAGAGCTCTGGTAACCCTGTTAAGAGGCGTTGTGTGTGTTTGGGGGGAATCCTTAGCTAGAGAAAGAAGGCAGATCTGCAGACACTCAAGGATTAAATTTCCCCTGAAGTTCCCTGGTGCCATTAAGGATCTGGCATCGCGGCTGCCGTGGCTCGGATTCGATCCTTCCACATGCTGTGGGCACTCCCCCCAAAGAGAATTAAATTTCCTTGATGTTCTGTCATCCTTTCCCATTTCAGTGACTTGTCATTGTCATCTTTAGCCAAGATGATAATTGCAGGAGGGTCAAGTCGCCAGAGGAAACGGCATAGCTGCATGCGGGAAAGAGCCTCGCCGTGGCCGCAGAGTCTGACCCCAGAGGCAGATTGACCGGCAGGAGTGGCAAGGCGGGGGTGGCCTGGAGGCCTGGGGAGTGGCACCTTTGTGACCTGGCCATCCAGTGGGAGCGTGAATCTCGGAAATCTCCAGCTCAGAGCTTCTGCCTCTGGACCTCAGCATTCCACCTCCGATGTCATCCGTCTTTTGTGCCCATGGTACTCACCAGTTTTCCCTGCTGTTTGCAACTTCAGATCCTCCATCCCTGTGTGTTCATCTCTCCTGATCCTCTAGCTTCCAGCTGGGGTCCCGTTCCTGGCGGCTTTCTTGGCCGCTCAGTGATGTCATAATCCCTTGGCCTTTGGCTCTGGTCACCATGGCCATTAGCAGTTGGGTTTGCTTCTTTTCTCTGCCTTTGCACACGCGTCCCAGGCTGCCAGGAGCAGCCGAGGACTGTCTTGGGAGATGCAAAGTTGACCAGCAATCCTTTGTATTCAACTCTTATTAACACGTCATGCATCCCCCCCCGCCCCGCAATTTACAAGAGGGAAATGATTTCTGTTCTAATGAATGTGTGGGAGCGGAGCAGACGCTAAGCAAGGCAGTTAATAAACAAGGTACTAAAGTAAAATAAAACTATGATGTGATGGAGAAACATCTCAGAGGGAGGGAGGTCACGTGAAGCGGGTTGGTTTCGAAACCTCTATCTGGGAGGTGACTTTTTTGGACATTAACGACTTCGGTACAGGGAGTTCCCTGGTGGCTCAGCAGATTAAGGATCTGGTGTTGTCATTGCTGTGGCTCAGGTCACTGCTCTGGCGCAGGTTTGATCCCTGGCCCAGGAAGTTCTGCATGCTGTGGGTGTGGCCAAAAACAAACAAAAAACTCCCCCAGTACATTTGAATGGTGAACTTCTATTTTCTTTCTTTTTTTTTTAACATTGAAGTATATAAAAAAGTGAAAATAATTTTAAAAAGAGTTCCCATTGTGGCTCAGCAGTTACAAACCCGATTGGTATCCATGAGGGTGCAGGTTCCATCCCTGGCCTCGCTCAGTGGGTTAAGGATCCAGCCTTGCCGTGAGCTGTGGTGTAGGTCGCAGACATGGCTCAGATCTGGCATGGCTGCGGCTGTGGCATAGGCTGGCAGCTGAAGCTCTGATTCAACCCCTAGCCTGGGAACCTCCGTGTGCCACAGGTGTGGCCCTAAAAAGACAAGAAATAAATGTTGATTTACAATGTTGTGTTAGTTACAAGTATTCAGTTGTACATGTATGTATCTATTTTTTCCAGATTCTTTCCCCATATAAGTTATCACCCTTAGGTTTGCTGAGGGAGCACCGTTCAAGGCCAAGTTGGCAAAGCAAGAGGCACCTGAAGCGCGTGGGCTGAGCTGAAGATGGTGCCAGCAGCGGCTGCGAGGAGATGCTGAGTTTATACAGGACTCGTGGCGGGAATCTGTGGCAGGAACAATGAAGAAGGAGGAGAGGAGGGTCAGGGGAGGCACAGAGGGCAGTTCGTCTTTGCTGGTGGTTAATCTATGCACACAGGTGTCTTCCGTAGGCCATTGTTTCTTGCTGCCCAGTTTGAATCTCTACATACCTGGAGAGGGCGTAAATTCCGCCCTGGGCTGGGCACCCATGTCCCCAGCACGCGTCCAAGGTGAACAGCTACCTTCGGGGTGGGGGTGGAGGTGGGAGGGTCTGTCACCATCCTCCTGGGAACCTGTCAATTACGAAATGTTGAGCATGGTTCCCTGTACTATATGGTAAGTCCTCATTGGTTGTCTATTTCATTACATTCTTTTCTTTATTTTTGTTCTTTTTTTGGCCACTCTGAGGCATATGGAGTTCCTGGGCCAGGGATCAGAGCTGCACTGATCTATGCTGCAGCTTCAGCTGCACTGGATCCTTAACCCATTGTGCCGGGTTGTTGATTGAACCTGTGTCCCAGCTGATCCCATTGCCCCACTGGAGGAGCTCTGGTTGTCCTTTTTATTTTATTTTATTTTATTATTTATTTATTTTGTCTTTTCTAGGGCCTAACCCGCGGCACATGGAGGTTCCCAGGCTAGGGGTCCAATCGGAGCTGTAGCTGCCGGCCTACACCAGAGCCACAACAACACGGGATCTGAGCCACGTCTGTGACCTACACCACAGCTCACGGCAATGCCGGATCCTTAACCCACTGAGCAAGGCCAGGGATAGAACCTGAAACCTCATGATTCCTAGTCAGATTCATTAACCACTGAGCCATGACAGGAGCTCCTGGTTACCTATTTTATATATAGTAGTGTATGTATGTGAATCCCAGACTTCTAATTTATGCCCTCCCCCCCTACTGGGGAGGTAATTTTGAACTGAATGACAGATTGGATTGCCTTTGCAAGACCTAGAAAGAACTTCCAGTGCCAAGGCTTGGAGACAAGGACAATTTCGGTGTGTTCCAGGGACAGGGAGTGAGCCAGTGGGCACGAAGCTGGTGCAGGTGAGGGTAGGCAGTAGGAAGAGATGTTGGAGAGGCTCAGTCGGGGGTGGGAGGGGTCATGGAGGGCAGAGGTCAAGAGCTTAGTTTTATACGGACCATGGTGGGGAGCATTGAAGGATTTTAGGCAAGGAAGAGACAGGGTCTGACTCTTTCCCCCAAAGGGTCACTGTAGGGAGACTGGGTTGGAGGGGCTGGAATGGAAGCACCCCTGCCCTGCTTGAGGTTATTGCAGTTCCTAGGAAGAGGGGATGGTGAACTTGGCCTTGGATGGTCGGGCATAGAGTGCATGTGGGACGGCAATCAGCAGAAACAGCTAATAGGGCTCATCTGGGGGTGGGGGTGAGGGTGGGGAAAGAGGAATGAGCGGTTATGCCTCATCTTGGCTTGAGCTAACGGGTAGTAAGGCCATGTGTGGGGCCGAGGCAGGCTAGAGAAGAGGTGGGTGAGGGAAGTAACCAGAGCTCTGTTTTGCAGAAGCGGAGCCGGGTCTTGTTAGGTCTCCACGTGGACTTGGCACCTGCTGCTTTTCTCTCCTTTATTGCTCACCTTTCATTTCTTGCAGTCAGCATCTCTCTCATCCTATCATGTCCCAAAAATTCCCTTCTTAAAGATTCCCATGGGGAGTTCCCATTGTGGTTCAGTGATAGTGAACCCAGCTAGTATCCACAAGGAAGCAGGTTTGATCCCTGGCTTCGCTTAGTGGATTAAGGATCCTGCGTTGCCGTGAGCTGTGGTGTAGGTTGTAGACATGGCTTGGATCCTGCATTGCTGTGGCTGTGGTGTAGGCCAGTGGCTGTAGCTCTGATTTGACCCCTATCCTGGAAACTTCCATATGCCTCAGGTGTGGCCTTAAAAAGCAAAAAGTATAAAAATAAAAAAATAAAATAATGAACATTTTCATTACCACCAAAAGTTTCCTCATGCCCTTTTATTTTTTAACTTAATATAATTATATTTTTAAGGCCACACCTGAGGCATATGGAAGTTCCTAAGCTAGGGGTCAAATCAGAGCTGCAGCTGCTGGCCTACATACAGCCACAGCAATGCAGGATCCAAGCCATGTCTGTGACCTATACCACAACTCACAGCAATGCCAGATCCTTAACGCACTGTGTGAGACCAGGGATCGAACCCATGTCCTCACGGATACTAGGTGGGTTACCACTGAACCACAACAGGAACTCCTCCTCATGCCCTTTTATAATCTTTCCCTTTCTTTACTCCTATCTCCAGACAACCACAAATCTAATATCATTATAGATTAGTTAGAAGTTTCTAGAATTTTATATGTGGAATCACACAGTCTGCTCCAAAGCTGTCGTCCTGTATCTTCCCTATCCTCTCAATGTGGGGAGACCCTTTTCCTCTCTTCAGTGTTAGCACCCCTGTTTCCTGAATGGCTTTTTTTTTTCTTTCTTTTTTTTCCACTGTTTTGATGGAGGAAGTCTTCCACCCACAAGTTTTTTGAGAACTTGAATATCCTTATCCTTCCTTTATATTTGATGGCTATGTTGATAGGTAGATAGTATGGCAGGGTATAAAAGTCTAGGTTGTAAAAATTTTTCCTCAGAATTTTGAAGGGATTGTTTTAGCAGCTTTAGTTCCCAATATTGCTGGCAATAAATCTGATTCTATTCTGATTCCTGAGGCTTTGTAATTCTTTTTTTTCCCCCTTTGGATATATTGTTTTGGTTTCTAGTGTTCTGAAATTCCATAATAATATATTTTGCTTGGGTTTTTAAAAAGTTTTGTGCCATGCATTTAGTGGGCTCTTTAACTAGGAAATTTCTGTCCATTACTTCTGGACAATTTTATTTGATTGTTTGATAATTTAATTCCATTGATTTTCTTGGTTTGTTCTTACTGGAATTCAGTTTATTGTGATGTTGGACCTCTTGGACTGAGTCCCTAATGCTTCTTCTTCTTCTTTTTAATCTCCATTCTTTCCCTTTTTAGTCTTTGTTTGGAGATCTCAACTATATCTGCCATTCCTTTTGTGGATTTTTAAACATATCTGTAAAAATATTTTCTTTTTTTTTTTGTCTTTTTGCCATTTCTTGGGCCACTCCTGCGGCATATGGAGGTTCCCGGGCTAGGGGTTGAATCGGAACTGTAGCTGCCAGCCTACACCAGAGCCACAGAAACACAGGATCCGAGCCGCATCTGCGACCTACACCACAGCTCACGGCAATGCCAGAACCTTGACCCACTGAGCAAGGGCAGGGATGGAACCCGCAACCTCATGGTTCCTAGTCAGATTCATTAACCACTGTGCCACGACGGGAACTCCCTAAAAATATTTTCTGATTGGAGTTCCCATCATGGCTCGTTGGTTAACGAATCTGACTAGGGACCATGAGGTTGCGGGTTCCATCCCTGGTCTTGCTCAGTGGGTCACGGGTCCAGTATTGCTGTGAGCTGTGTTGTAGGTTGCAGACATGGTTTGGATCCCACATTGCTGTGGTTGTGGTGTAGGCTGGTGGCTACAGCTCCAATTGGACCCCTAGTCTGGCAACCTCCATATGCCTCAGGTATGGCCCTAGAAAAGGCAAGAAATAAATAAATAAATAAATAAATAAATAAATAAAATTCTGTTTATCCAGAGTTCTTTCTTGTTCTCTAATTTTTTTCTTTAAAACAGTTTCATGACAGAGTTCCCGTCGTGGCACAGTGGTTAACGAGTCTGACTAGGAACCATGAGGTTGTGGGTTTGATCCCTGGCCTTGCTCAGAGGGTTGATGATCCAGCATTGCCGAGAGCTGTGGTGTAGGTTGCAGACATGGCTCGGATCCTGTGTTTCTGTGGCTCTGGCGTAGACTGGTTCCCTAAAGCCTGGGAACCTCCATGTGCTGTGGGAGTGGCCCTAGAAAAGGCAAAAAGACAAAAAAAAAATAGTTTCATGAATGTTATAGTTCTTTCAGCATATCTCTCAGGATGTATCTAGTTTATTCCACTCCCTCACTGTTTCTATATCCTACCAGTTATTTTTTCCTGTTTTCTTCCCTCACAGATCTGATGGTCCTTGGCTGTCTATTCATGGGAGCCAAGGACCATGTACATGTTCAAGGCTAGTCTTCTCTTGGACCTACTTGAGAGATGTCACTTAAGCTCCCATAGATGTCAGATGTGTAGGTCTTTTCTCTTAGATGGGATGATTTTCCCGGTGAGAGGTCTTCCTTTCGCCTGCCTGGAACAGGTAAAAGTCCTGCAGATGAAGGGGTCAGGAACAGCATTGCAGTACTGAGACATTCACAAAATTTCCATTTTTGAATATTACATCCAGTGTCTACCTATACTCTGGTATCTAGACCTGAAAGCCTTTTCTCATGAGACAATAAACCTCCAAACGAGGTGAGGATGGTATTATTGTCTGGCTGGGTAAATGGGGGCTGGGGAATCTGGAATCTGGGTGTTCTTTTTTTTTTTTTTTTCTCTTCATGGCCATACTTGCAGCATTTGGAAATTCCCAGGCCAAGGGTCGAATCAGAGCTGTAGCTGGGGCCTCTGCCACAGCCATGGCAACACTGGAAAACACTGTTGTTTTCCTTGGCAACCATGCTGAGGAAAGCCCTAAGGCTAAGATCCACTGAGCGAGGCCAGGGATCAAACCCACATCCTCACAGAGACAATGTCAGGTCATTAACCTGCTGAGCCATGATGCGATGTGAGCTCTGAATGTGGGGTCCTTAACTCTTTATTTATATAGACTATCAACACCCCCGCCCAGCCTCCAATTCCTGAACCACTTCTGGATCCTACAGGACAAACCAGCCCAACTCTAGTTGCCTTCCCACACCCTATGGGCATTTACCAGAGTGGACGAAGCTGGAGCCAAAGTCTATGCCAAGGGCCCCGCCAGTTTACATTGTCCAAAATTGTGTTGCCATCTTTTGTCCGATGTCATCTTCTCTCCCATTCATTTTGTCCATATGCATTTGTACCTGTTTAATTCCTTTATTGTGATTTTATTGGGACTTCAGGAGCGAGTAAAGACAAACTTCTGTGTGTGTTCGGTCCGTTTTCATCTGAGTCCCTCTGTGTGACGTAATGTTATGGTACTTCCCTGTCAGTACCACTCATATTGCACTGATGAATTTCCGTCTTCTACACAGTGGTTTCCTCTATTAGACTGTAAGCTCCTTAAGGCAAGTGTAATTTGTGTTTATACCTCCAACAGCATTGTGTGCTTGGCATAGAAGAAATGCCTGAGGCACATGCCTGTATTTAGCGTTTGCTAAAACCAGGAGCGGGGAAGAGCTGGAAACAAAAGGTGATGGAGAAGCAGAGAGCTGTTTCATACACTGAGCGCAGAGGAGCAGAGCTCAGGTTGAAGTGCCAAGGCCCCCAGGAGCAGAACACTGCCGAGGAAAGCCCTAAGGACCTCTGAACCGGGGCAGATCAGCCTTCTTCCCTTCGCCTGGACCCCAGCAAGAGGATCCTCTGCAGTTCATAACTGTCCACCTGCCTTCCCCATCCAGTGGGAATCCCAAGAAGAGCCAGGGTGCCTCCATCACAGAGGGTGCTTGGGTGGGCACCTGCATTCACCTCAGAGTCGGGCCAGGCTGGAAGAAATGGCTCCTTAAAAAAAATTAACAGTCTAGTTGACTTACACTTGTGTGTTCATTTCTTTGGACAGCAAAGTGATTCAGATACACACACACACACACATATATGCACACACATTTTTTTCATATTCTTTTCCATTATGGCTTATTGCGTAGGATATTGAATGTAGTTCCCTGTGCTGTACAGTAGGACTTTGTTGTTTATCCAGCCTATATATACTAGTTTGCATCTGCTAACCCCAAACACCCAACCCTTCCCTCCCCCCACTGCAACCACAAGTCTGGTCTCTGTGTCTGTGAGTTGAGTCTCTGTTTTGTAGATAGGTTCATTTGTGTCGTATTTGAAATTCCACACATAAGTGATAGAAATGTGGTATTTGTCTTTCTCTTTTTGACATACTTCACTTAGTGTGATAATCTCGAGGTCCATCCATGTTGCTACAAACAGCATATTCTTTCATTCTCTCTTATGACTGAGTAATATTCCTTTGTATGTACGTATATTTTCGGTATCTATTTCTCTGTCCGTGGACATTGAATCTGCTTCCATGTCTTGGCTATTGTGAATAGTGCTGCTATGAACATATGGGTGCACGTATCTTTTTGAATTATAGTTTTGTCTGGATATGTGCTTGGGAGTGGGATTGCTGGATCATACGGCAACTCAATTTTCAGTTTTTGAGGACCGTCCATACTGTTCTCCCTAGTGGCTACACCAACTTACATTCCACCAGCAGTGTAGGGTTTTGTTTTTTTTTCTCCACACCCTCTCCAGTATTTGCTGTGTGTAGACATTTTTTTTTTGGCTGCACCCACAGCATTTGGAAGTTCCTGAGCCAGGAATCGAATCTACACCACAGCAGTGACCTGTGCTATTTCAGTGACAGCACTGGATCCCTAAGCCACTGAGTCATCATGGAATTCGCTATTGGTCGACTTTTTAATGATGGCCATTCTGACCAGTGTCAGGTGGTACCTCACTGTAGTTTTGATTTGCATGCAATGGCTCATTTTATGTTGTCAACTTAAAAGAAAAACCTCTGGGGTTTTTGGGGTCAGTTTTTTTGTTTTGTTTTGTTTGTTTTAGTTTGTATTTACATGTTCTCCCTAATGGTAAGAACTTTATTATCCAGCATAACAAGAAGCCCAAGGCAGGGCTAAAGTAGATGGGTCAGCTGCTCCATTATTACATCTGAAGGAAGAAGGTTCACTTCCATGTTGCCTCCTTCCGTTCTAGAGAATTGTATCTGCTTGGACTGGATGCTATTGGTGTACCTAGATGGCTTGGAAGGTCAATAAATAATGAGTGTTTTCCTTACAAAGTAAGAGGCGGGGGGAGCAAGGAGTTGTTTATTGGGTGTAGAGTTTCAGTGTTGCTGGATGGAAAGGGTTCTGAGATGTGTTGCATGACAACATGAACGTACTCAACACGGTAGAACCATACACTTAAAAATGGTACATTGGTACAACCACTGTGGGAAACAGTATGGAGGTTCCTCGGAAAACTATAGAACTACCATATGATCCAGCCATCCTTCTCCTGGGCATCTATCTGGACAAAACTATGGTTCAAAAAGATCCATGAGTCTGTATGTTCATAGCAGCACTATTCACAACAGTCAAGACATGGAAGCAACCTAAATGTCCACCAGCAGATGAATGGATTAAGAAGATGTGGTACACATACACAACGGAATACTACACAGCCATGAAAAAGAACAAAATAATGTAATTTGTGGCAACATGGATGCAACTAGAGATTCTCATACTGAGTGGAGTAAGTCAGCAAAAGAAAGGCAAGAACCATATGATATCACTTATATGTGGAATCTAAAAAATGGCAAAAATAAACCTATTTACAGAACGGAAATAGACTCACAAGCATGGAGAACAGACTTGGTTGCCAAGGGGGAGGGGGAAGGGGAGGGAAGGGGAAGGGGAGGGAGAGGGATGGACTGGGAGTTTGGAATTAGTAGATGCAAACTATTACATTTAGAATGGATAAGCAATGAGGTCCTGTTGTGCAGCACAGGGGACTAGATCAAAATTCTTGTGATAGAACATGATGGAAGATAATGTGAGAAAAGGAATATATATGTATGACTGGGTCACTTTGCTATATAGCACCAATTGACACAACACTGTAAGTTAACTAATAAAATTTTTTTAAAGACAGGTTAAGGTGGTAAATTGTTATGCATATTTTATCACAATTTTAAAAAGTTAAAAAAAAACAAAAAACAAAAAACTGGGAGTTTTGGCCTTTTGACTTTGGGAGGCTTTTGAATCTGGAGGCTTTACTCCTAATCATACTCTCATCTAGGAAGCTGAGCAATAAGCAGAAATGCTACCCCTAGGTCAGGCATTGAAAGTTCTGGAACCTGGCAGAGAGTCACCCCTGCTAAGGGGCTCCCACCTGACACACAGCGAGGGCTTGTCGCTGGCATCTGTGAATGAGTTTGCAGCTTCAACTGTCAACAGTGGCTGGCTGAGGCCTTATTTCTCTCTCTCTCTCTCTCTCTTTTTTTTTTTTTTTTTTTTTTTTTTTTTTTTTGGCTGTGCCCATGGCACGTGGAACATCCCAGGCCAGCGACTGAATCTGCATCATCGTTGTGAGCAGAGCCGTAGCAGTGACAAGGCTGGATCCTTAGCCCACTGAGCCATGAGGGAACTCTCAGGCCTTGACTCTTCAGTGTCAAAGCTAAAGACACTTCTAGAAAGGCTGGTGCCGTTTCCAACCTCAGTGCTAATAACATTTGGGGCTGGGTACGTCTGTGCTGTGGGTCTGTCTTGGGCCCTGCGGGAGGCTTAGCAGCATCCTGGCCTTCACTGCTAGATGCCAGTGGTACCGCTTCCCAACCGGCGTGGCCAAAAATGTCTCCAGACATTGCCAAAAATTCCCTGGGTGACCCAATCACCCAGGGTGAGACGTCTTGAGCCAGAGGTGACAATGCTGTTTGCAAACCACAAGGATCTCAAAGCCCACTTTTCTTCTCCAAAACTGGCTTCTCCCACTGTGGAGAAAAGAAAAATATTTACACTACCATTTATGGAATATTTACTGTGTGCCAGACGCTATGGCAACCAGGTCATTATGGCATTAAATCTTTCGAGAACTCTGATGTAAGGACTTGAGGCCTCGCTTTATAGATAAGGAAATTAGGTTTGCAGGATGTAAGTGTTTGTCCGACATCCTGGTGCTAGTAAATAGCAAAACCAGGATTCGGATGGTCCATTTCCATTTATTTACATATTTACTGGGAGTTCCTGTTGTGGTGCAGCGGGTTAAGAATCCGACTAATGTCCATGTTGATGTGGGTTCGATCCCTGGCCTCGCTCAGTGGGTTAAGGATCCAGCGTTGCTGTGAGCTGTGGTGTAGGTTGCAGACGTGGCTTGGATCCTGAGATGCTGTGGCTGTGTTGTAGGCCGGCAGCTACAGCTCCGATTCGACCCCTAGCCTGGGAACTTCCACATGTTGTGGGTGTGGCCCTAAAGAAATAAGAAAAAAAAACAAGAAAATCATGGACATGCATGGAGATCAGACTCGTGGTTACCAAGGGGGAGGGGGAGGGAGTGGGATGGACTGGGAATCTGGGGTCAATAGATGCAAACTATTGCCTTTGGAATGGATCAGCAATGAGATCCTCCTGTATAGCCCTGGGAACTATATCTAGTCACTTATGATGGGGCCTGATCATGTGAGAAAAAGAATGTATACATGTATGTGTGACTGGGTCACCTTGCTGTGCAGTAGAAAATTGACAGAACACTTTAAACCAGCTATAATGGAAAAAATAAAAATCATTATAAAAATTTATTTATTTATTCATTTATTTTTGGCCACATCTACAGCATGTGGGAGTTCCCGGCACAGAGTTCGAACCAGTCCATAGCAGTGGGTCCTTAACCCACTGAGCCACGTGGGAACTCCTCTGCTTCCTCTTATGACCGCCTTTACGGCTATGTGCTCTCTTTCAGATTAATATATATATAATGACGCGTCAGAGGACTTTAAGCCATGTATCTGTGTGACAAAACAAGACTTATCTTTACCTGGACCCTGTGGTGGTAGAGGTTTTATTGGTGACCCTCCGTGGCAGCGGATGCGCTGTTGCCCACTCAATGGCTCGGACTCTGAGATAAGGTCTCTGCGTTAGGAGAATAAGTACATTTCTGCATCCCTGGCAAGGCAGCTGGCTGAGGGGCCCAGCCTCAGTCCCCTTTCCAGTTGTCATAATGCTCCGATGTCCCTTAGCCAGCAGAGGGCAGACCTGTGGTCCCTATCAACAGAAGTGGGCAAAGAAAATTGTTCTTGAGATTTGGAACAAAGGGGAAAGGTTTCAGGGAAGTGCTACTTGCATCACTTCCTTGCCCAAAGGTGGGGCCCTTTTTATCTCATTTTTTGTGGACAATGTATTTATTTGTCCTGTTCTTTTAAAAAGGCACAACCTCCTTCCATACAGAGAATTCAAAGACCATTTAGTTTTGCCTTCCTATTTTTTTTTTTCTGCACCTGTGGCCTGTAGAAGTTCCAAGACGAGGGATCAAACCCGCACCATAGCAGCCACCTGAGCTCAGCAGTGAGAACGCCAGGTCCTTAACTCGCTAGGCCATCAGGGAACGCTCTGAGTTTACATTTTGATCTTGGTCTGTAAGGGTGAGAGGAACAAAAACTGTTTTTGCTGTGAAATACCATTCAGAAAGAGAGGGTTTCCTCTGCATCTTTCTTTTGCGTGGGTTCTCAGGGGCTCTGGGCCTCACCTGCCACGTGGGGCCAAGTGTTCAGGCTCCAGCCTGCTGCTAAGGCAGGGTGTCGAATCCAGAAAGTGATGGATGTATTGAAATAGGGCCTATTTTTATTTAGGGAGCCGGAAATCACCTGCAGAACCTTTAGCCAAAATTCTGCCCCAGCTGAAACTCAGAGGTATTTACTAAAAATCTTCTCTTTGACAAGCTTACCGGCCTGAAAATCCCAGGAAGGGTGAACAAAAGCCAGGATCTCCGCAAGTGGGTGGAGGTTCCTGGAGAAACAGGCTTTCACCTGCTGCCTGGCCCTTCTGCCGGCTCCTTGTAACGAGTCTGCGCCTGGCAGAGCCATATCCATCCTGATATGCTATGGATACAGAGGTTTTTTCTTTCTGGTCTGTATTACCACCAGCATCTTTGTGGACACCAGCGTTTTCAAAATCTCCTGGACTGGTGGCGGGTGGTGAGTATGTGACGCACTTCTTCCCCTTTTCTCCCAAATGTGTCTGATTATGTTTAGGGTTGAAGGTTGTTGCTAAGGCGAGGACAGTGGTCATTTGGGAACAATCCAAAGACTCACAGATTTTTGTGTGTTTGATGAAGAGGAAAGTCGCCACCCTGAGCACCAATTTTCCTCCAGAAACAACCCACCTATTTGACTCATGAATTTTATGTGATGTTAGAGCAATTAGTTCCTTGCAAACGATACAAAAGGACAAAAGTTTCAAGGTTTGGAATCGCCATGGCAACGTCTCAGGGTCCCTGCTCTGCCCAGGTCTCAGAGTGATAGGAACAGGTCTTGCCATTTCTCTGAAATTGGCCAAAGCCTCAAGACCCAGAGGCCCCCCCAATTTGGGACATAGAATGAATGATGGCAGCTCCCAGGACAAAGTCTCCAGTGATGTGTGTCTGGTGGGTAGAAGAGGGGTCCCCAAAAAGATATGCCCCCAGTTCTAATTCTTGGAACCTCTGACTGTAACCTCACTTGGGAAAAAGGTCTTGTAGATATAATTAAGGATCTCGAGGTGATACTATCCTGGGTTTAGGGTGAGTCTAAAGCCCCTGACAAATGTCCTTAAAAGAAGAAGGCAGACGAGTTGCCACTATGGTGAAGCAGGATCGGTGGCGTCTCTGCAGTGCCAGGATGCAGGTTCAGTCCCTGGCCCAGGGCGGTGGGTTAAAGGATCTGGTGTGGCCACAGCTGTGGCTTGGATCTGATCACCGCCCTGGGAACGCCATATGCCGTAGGGTGGCCAAAAAAAAAAAAAAAAAAAAAAGGAAAAAGGAAAAAAAAAGCAGAGGGAAATTGGAGACACGGATGCAGAGGGAAGGAGGCCACGTGCACATAGAGGCAGAGTTTGGAGGGGTGCTGCCATCAGCCAGTGAACGCCAGGAGCCACCAGAAGTGGGAAGAGGCCAGGAAGGACTGTCCCCCAGACCTTCAGAGGGAGCATGGCTCTGTTGACACCCAGATTTCAGACTTCTGGCTTCCAGGACCATGAGAGAATAAATTTCTGAGGTCTTTTTGGGGGGCTGCACCCTTGGCATGAGGAAGTTTCCAGGCCAGGGATCAAGCCCTGCCCCTGTGCCACAGCAGCAACCCAAGCCGATGCAGTGACAACGCCAAGCCCTTAACCACTAGGCTACCTGGGAACTCCTACATTTCCATTTTTTAAGCCACCTCGTTTGTGGCACAGTGTAAGAGAGTGTCACAGGAAACTCACACCAGGGGTGACTTCTGCTCCCTCGTCCTGTGCTTCCCCCTGCTCGAGTTATAGCAGGGGGCTCTTTGACACTGATCGAAGGACATACTATTTTTCTCTTAAGAAAACAAAACGGTAAAGCTATTTTGGATGGGCCACCCAGCCAACGAGATCATCAGAATCAACTCTGGGGAGCTCCCCTTGTGGCTCAGTGGCTTTAGGACGTTGTTTCTGAGGACGCAGGTTCCATCCCTGGGCTGGGTCAGTGGGTTAAGGATCTGGTGTGGTCACAAGCTGCTGGCGTAGGTGCCACAAATGTGGCTCAGATCTGGTATTTTCTGTGGCTGTGACAGGAGGATGGCAGCTGCAGCCTGGATTTGACCCCTAGCCTGGGAAATTCCATAAGCTGCACATGCGGCAGTAAAAGGAAAAAAAAAACAACAGATTCTGGGGTCAGAGGGCTCTGCTTGTGCTGCAAATGCTCATCAGTGGTGTATTTAGAGCTTCATTTTTCCTTCGCAGTAGCTCCAAGTACAGCGCCTTGGTTTTTTTCCTGTCCTCCCTCTACCAGAAGCTTATCTGAAAGCTAGCTTCATCGCTGCTCGTCCTTTCTCACTCTGGTCAGAACCCTCTTTTTTGTAGCATCATAAATGGTTTCCATGGAAATGAAAAGTTGAGATAGAAATGGTACCAACCTGCATGTAAACTTCAGGATTAAACAAGGGCTATTGTTTCTGCCTGTGTGGAGCTTCATTCATTCTGAGGATGCTATGGGGATTTTGGAATGCATACCCTCAACCTCCCGATTTTCTCCCCCCCGCCCTTTTTTGGCTTTTTAGGGCTGCATCCACAGCATATGGAAGTTCCCAGGCTAGGGGTCAAATGGGAGCTGTAGCCGCTGGCCTATGCCAGATCCTTAACCCACTGAGAGAGGCCAGGGATCAAACTTATGTCCTCACAGTTACTAGTCAGATTTCTTACTGCTGAGCCACAATGGGCACGCCCAACCTCCTGATTTTCTTTTCTTTCTTTTTTTAAATTTTTTTTTTAATATTTTATTTTTAATTTTAATTTTATTTTATTTCGTCTTTTTGCCATTTCTAGGGCCGCTTCTGCGGCATATGGAGGTTCCCAGGCTAGGGGTCAAATTGGAGCTGCAGCCACCGACCTACGCCAGAGCCACAGCAACTCAGGATCTGAGCCGTGTCTGCAACCTACACCACAGCTCACGGCAACGCCAGATCGTTAACCCGCTGAGCAAGGGCAGGGACCAAACCTGCAACCTCATGGTTCCTAGTCGGATTCGTTAACCACTGCGCCACGACGGGAACTCCTTAAATTTTTTTTAATTTTTAAAATTTTAGGGCCACACCAGAGGCATATGGAGGTTCTCAGGCTAGGGGTTGAATCGGAACTGTAGCCACAGCAACGCCAGATCCGAGCCATGTCTGCAGCCTACATCACAGCTCACGGCAACGCCAGATCCTTAACCAAGTGAGGCCAGGGGTCAAACCTGTGTCCTCAAGAATGCTGGTCGGATTCGTTGCCGCTGAGCCATGACCGGAACTCCCAACCTCCTGATTTTGGACCGTATTCCAGCCCCGCTGGCTGAGAAAGCTTGGAGATGAATGGAAACACCCCTGACCTTCCTGTTGCTCATCCTCAGGCTTTCTTCTGGTTTGGGCCTGTGCCTGTAAATGTCAACAGGTGACCTGAGATTTGCTGGGAATAAGCAGATGGTGCCCCCAAGGTAGGCTGTGGGTGAGATGAAAATTCTAGCCGGAGCTCTCAGAGGCTGAGCCCCTGCCGGCCGAAAAGCATCCTTTGTCAGAACAAGTGAGTGGAGGAGGAGGAAAAGCAATCCAAGCTGGGTGCTTGGCCTTGGGACCCGAGCCCAGGGGCCTGGAGTTCATACCTGCTTCCTGCCAGGACCGAGATACAGCCTTCCACGTGCAAAAGCTTCTCCAAGGTGGTTTAATCGTAGGGGAGAAACAGACTGTAACCAGTCTTCGAAATCGCTCCCAGTAATGAGATGAGCACATGGTGGAGCAGCCCAGGTGGGGGTTCTGAGTCACTGCAGCACTGCATCCTTCCTTACAAAAGAGGCCACCTGGGCATTCATTTTTTTTTTTTTTTTTTAACAGCCGCACCCACAGAATATGGAAGTTCCCAGGGTAAGAGTTGAATCAGAGCTGTAGCTGCCGGCCTCCATCACAGCCACAGCAACATAGGATCTGAGCCACTGACCTACACCACAGCTCACGGCAATGCCAGATCCTTTACACACTGAACAAGGCCAGGGTTTGAACCTGTGCCCTCATGGATACTAGTTGGGTTCATTACTGCTGAGCCACCACGGGAACTCCTGACCTGAGCATTCTTACTTCAGAGTAGGTGGGTTGGCCATGCTGTCACCCACAGTGGAGGAGTCACTATTTTTTTGTCTTTTTTTTTTTTTTTTTTTTTTTTTTGCCTTTTCCAGGGCCACTCCTGTGGCATATGGAGATTCCCAGGCTAGGGGTCTAATCGGAGCTGTTGCTGCTGGCTGACGCCACAGCCACAGCAACTCGGAATCAGAGCTGAGTCTGAGACCTACACCATAGCTCATGGCAATGCTGGATCCTTAACCCACTGAACAAGGCCAGGGATGGAACCCGCAACCTCATGGTTCCTAGTCGGATTCGTTAACCACTGCGCCACGATGGGAACTTCGAGGAGTCACTATTAATTATACCAAGACCATAAGCACAATCTGGGCTGTCCTCAGGGGAGAAGGTTACCAGCTTTAGGCCAACCTGTACTCAGCTCTGCTAGAGATCTCAGTAGGTTTTTTTGTTTTTTGGCTTCTGGATTTTCCTCTGCTGCTCTATGACTATACCTCTATTGTTCGATTTTCCAACTTTTTAAACATTTTTTGACCATGTCAAAGTTCCCAGGCCAGGGACCAAACCTAAGCCACAGCAGCGACCTGAGTCACAGCAGTGACAACACCAGATCCTTAACCTGATGAGCCACCAGGGAACTCCTTGATCTCAGTATGGAAGTGCCCTTGGACTCTGGGCTTCGGCCTCTCCTTTCTTATGTCTTCCATATGTCTTACACCAGGCTGTCCAGCGGGGGTTTCTGCAATGATGGAAATTTTTACATCTGTGTCCAGTAGAGTAGCCATGAGTCACACGGGTCTGTTGAGGACCTGAAATACGGCTCGTGTGGCTAAAGAAGTCAAATTAAAATTTTCTAATTTAAATGAATTTATACGGAAATGGCTACATTGACTAGTGGCTACTGTACTGCACAGAGCAGATCGAGGTGATTTCAGCCAGTGTCATGGCTTTAAATACCATCTGCAGAGTTCCCACTGTGACTCAATGGGTTAAGAACCTGACTAGTACCCATGAGGATGTGGGTTTGATCCCTGGCCTCGCTCATTGTGTTAAGGACCTGGCATTGCCACAAGCTGCAGCATAGGTTGCAGATGTAGCTCGGATTCAGTGTTACCATGGCTTGGCTATGGCATAAGCTGGTGGCTGCCGTTCTAGTTCAACCCCTAGCCTGCGAATATACTGCAGGTGCAGCCCTAAAAGGAATGAAAAAAAAAAAAACAAAAAACTGAAGGCCCTGATTCCCAAATTGGCCTAGCTGCCCCAATCTCTCTGCTAAAATCCAGATGGAGGATATGGAGAAATTGGAAACCTAGTGCATTACTTACGGGAATGTGATATGGTGCAGCTGCTGTGGAAAATGGTAGGACAGTTCTTTGAAAACTTAAACAGAATTACCACATGAGCCAGTAATTCTGCTCCTAAATATATATACTCAAAAGAACTGAAAAAAGGGACGTAAACAGATATTTGCACACCCAAGATCACAGCAGCACTATTCATGATAACCAAAAGGTGGGAGCAACCTAGGTGTCTCCTAAAATGATGGACAAACAGAATGTGGTACCCACCCATGACGGGATACGGTCCAACCTTAAAAAGGAAGGAAGTGTTGACAGGCTACACTGTGACTGAACCTCAAAGACATTAGGCTAAGTGACAGAAGCTGGGCACCAAAAGACAAATATTGTATGATTCCTCTTATATGAAGTTCCTAGACTAGTCACATTCTTAGGGACAAAGTCGAATGGTGGTTGCCAGGGGCTGGGAGGAAGTAGGGGTTTCATGGATACAGAGAGTCAGTTGGGGAGATAATAAAATTTCCAGAGGCAGAGTTCCCGAGTGGCCTAGCAGGTGAAGGATCAGGGGCTGTCACTGCCGTGGCTCAGGTTTGATCCCTGGCTGCGTGCTGCAGGCTCGGCCAAAAAAAAAAAAAAAGTTCCAGGGATGGAGGATGGTGGTGATGACTGTGCAACCGTAAATGAATTAGATGCCGCAGAACCGAATATTTTACCGTGTGGTTCAGCGTTCCGGTTGTGGCTCAGCAGTAACGAGCCCAACCAGTACCCATGTGGATGTGGGTTCAATCCCTGGCCCCACTCAGTGGGTTAAGTGTCCAGAGTTGCTGTGAGCTGTGGTGTAGGTTGCAGACACGGCTCAGATCCTGTGTTACTGTGGCTGTGGCACAAGGCTGCAGCGGCAGCTCTGACTGAACCCCTAGCCTGGGAACTTCCATAGGCTGCACATGCAGCCCCCCCCCAAAAAAAAGCAAAAAAAGCTGTACCCTTCGCTGTATGTCTGAGACTATTGTAAATCGACCATATTTCAATAAATTAAAAAATATGTTTAAGTATCTGGCAATATGATCTTCCTCCTCTTTCTTTTTTTTCTTTTTGGTCACGATGTGGAACAGCTTGATGTGGGATCTCAGTTCCCAGACCAAGGACTGAACCTGGGCTGTGGAGGTGAAAGTGTGGACTCCTAGCCACTGGCCCACCAGGGAGCTCCCCAATGTGATCTTCTTTGGAAATGGATATAGCTACAAGCCAAGGGACGCCAAGTTTTGCCAGCAGCCTCAGAAGCTGCAGGGGGAGTGCCTTCGTGGTTTAGCAGTTTGTGAACCAGACTAGAATCCATGAGGATGCGGGTTGGAACCCTGGCCTTGCTCCGTGGGTTAAGGATCTGGCGTTGCCATGAGCTGTGGTATAGGTCACAGACATGGCTCACAGTCGGAGTTGCTGTGGTTGTGGTGTAGGCTGGCAGCTGTAGCTCTGATTCAACCCCTAACCTGGGAACCTTCATATGCCGAGGGTGCGGCCCTAGAATAGGAAAAAAAAAAAAAAAAAAAGTAGCACAGCAGCAGCAGCTGCAGAGCCTTTAGGGAGGCAGGGCCCTGCCCACACCTTGGTTTCGGAGTTCTGGCCTCCAGCTGTAAGAAGATACATTTCTGCTGTTTGAAAACATTCAGGCTTGGGTACTTTGTTTGGGCGGCCCCAGGAAACCGCTGCAAGAGTAGATCCAGTGCTAAACCCAAACTTGATGTGCGTGGGGTCTCTGCCCCGTGACAAATCCATTTCTTGGAAAAATGAGAGACTTTGCGGGGACAGTGGGTCCCCTCCTGTGGCTGAGGGAGACGATGAAGGAAGTTCAGTTCTCAGGGTATAAACCCTCCCGACCAAGGGCGCATGTATAATGCACGTTCAGACCCACCGGTCTCCCCAGCCTTTTCCGGGAAAATCACCCTCACCTGTGGGTGCTTTCTGCCAGTATTAGCTTTGGTTCTGGTTCAGCTCAGTGGAGGCAAAACCCAGGAGCTCCTCTAAATCCCACTGAGCTTGTCCTAGCTGCCACGTTCCGCCCTGATAAAGGTTCTTGTGGCTAAAGTTACAGCTGGTCACTGGGCATGGATGCGGGTGGGAGGGGACTTTCTGGAGAGCATCTGGCCCATCGTGGTGACACTTACAGAGCAGTATCTGAAGGCTCTTTGGCTCTAATAAAGGGGGAAGCGTTGGATATGTTTGTTTGTTTATTTATTTATTTATTTATTTATGTATTTGGGTCTCTTTTAAGGCCGTACCCACAGCACATGGAAGTTCCCAGGCTAGGGGTCGACTTGAAGCTGCAGTTGCCGGCCTACGCCACAGCCACAGCACCTCGGGATCCAAACCTTGTCTGTGACCTACACCACAGCTCATGGCAACGCTGGATCCCCGACCCACCGAGTGAGGCCAGGGATCGAACCTGCATCCTCATGGATACGAGTCGGGGTCGTTTCCACTGCACCACAACGGGAACCCCAATAATGGGGATAATTTTTAAATAAACAAAGGTCCGGATTTAAAATCCTCTTGTTGTCACAGGACCAAGATTAATGGTGAATGGCAAATTTTTGTGACGATCTTCTGTAGCCCGATTAGCTGGCCTGGGATTCCAGAGAGATAATGCCTTTTCACATATAAAAGATGCTATTGATTTCCTGTTAGTATTATCCTGAAAATGTGCAGTGTGTATCTATGGAACAGAGAAAATCTTCCATCACTTACTTTATGGGAAGAGAATGGTTATTGCGTCTTTTCCCATAAAATATAATCTCTTTGTCTCATCCAAAAATCTAGCCGTCCCTCCGGGAATTTCCAGTTGTAATCTGTGCGAGTGAATTGATTTTTCTCTTCTTTTCTTTTGCATGTGCCAGGATTTTTATATTTGACTTCCCTACGTTTTCTCGTTTGTTCTCTGGAGTCTGGCTTTTCTAGATTGCTATTTGAGCTGTCTCAAAAAAAAAAAAAAAATTTTTTTTTTTTTCCCTTTTAGGGCCGCACCAGCGGCTTATGGAAGTTACCAGGCTAGGGGTTGAATTCAAGCTGTGGCTACCAGCCTACACCACTGCTCATGGCAATGCTGGGTCCTTAACCCACTGAGCAAGACCAGGAGATTGAACCCACGTCCTCATGGATACTAGTCAGGTTCATTACTGCTGAACCACGACGGGAACTCCATTTTTTTTTTTTTTTTAATCAGTCCCATTGAAACACACACAGGATGGTGGATGTGGGGTTCGAGGTGACTTGCTCAGATCTGAAGTGGCCCTCCCTCTCGCTCCTTTGGGGGTGATGTTAATGCCTGGAGTGGTTGGGGGGCCCTGAGAGGTTGCCTAGTGAAGTCCAGCAGGATAAAAGTGCAAAAACCCCAATCGAAGAAGGAAGGAAGTTCTCTTTCATATTAACTCTGGGCGTGTCTTCAGAATCGGTTAGGATGCAAGGGTGAAGTTCCCTGGGGCTCAGTGAGTTAAGGACCTGGTGTCACTGCTGTGGTACGGGTTCAATTGCTGACCCAGGAACTCCCATGCTGCAGGCACAGCCACGGAAAAGTTGCAAGTGCAAAGTCCTCCGTATTTAAATATTGTGCTCTGGAGTTCCCGTCGTGGCTCAGTGGTTAACAAATCCGACTAGGAACCATGAGGTTGCGGGTTCAATCCCTGGCTTTGCTCAGTGGGTTAAGGATCCGGTGTTGCCGTGAGCTGTGGTGTATGTAGGTTGCAGACACGGCTCGGATCCCGCTTTGCTGTGGCTGTGGTGTAGGCTGGCAGCTACACCTTTGATTCGACTCCTAGCCTGGGAACCTCTATATGCCTCGGGTGTGGCCCTAAAAAGACAAAAGACATAAACAAACAAACAAACAAACATCATGCTCTGAGCAGCAGCTCCCTAACCGATGCATCTGGCTGAGAAGCCCCCAGGTACGCAGCCTCGTCCAGACCTTACAGACAGAGAGAGGGCTGCAAACTCTGGTTCCGGCTGCAGAGCCTGTGTTGGTGGTTGAGGCCGCCTTCACCTCTTTCATGCAGACCCTCCCTCAATCTTCCTATCCCAAACCCCCCACCCTTTGAGGGTGAATTCTCCGCAAGCCCCCTGCTTCACTTTCTTCCTTCCCGTTTCTCCCTCTGCCCTGAGCTCCCGTGGTACTTATGGGCTGGGCTGCAGCACCCAGCCGGCATTTAATTACCTCCTTTTATTCCCGGCTTACCACGTGTGCAGGGTTTCACAGCTCTGCAGCGGCCTGCGTCTTCAGGCTTCACTCTTTTCTCACTCTCTCCACTTCTGCCCTGTGCCTGGAGCCAACCAATTTATTTTGCACTATTGCCAGATGAATTTTTTTTTAAAGCCTAAACTATGTATGTTTATGTATGTAATAGAAATATACATCTCACCGTGATGGGAGGAAAGGTGTCCTGTCCAAACTCATATGTCGAAGTCCTAACCCCTGTTACCTAAGAAGGTGACTGTATTTAAGATGGGGTCTCCAGGAGTTCCCGTCGTGGTGCAACGGAAACGAATCCGACTAGGAACCATGAGGTTGTGGGTTCGATCCCTGGCCTCGCTCAGTGGGCTAAGGATCCGGTGTTGCCGTGAGCTGTGGTGTAGATTGCAGACGCAGCTCGGATGTGGCGTTGCTGTGGCTCTGGCGTAGGCCAGTGGCTACAGCTCCGATTTGACCCCTAGCCTGGGAACCTCCACATGCCTCGGGAGCGGCCCTAAAGGGACAAAAGACAAAAAAAAAAAGATGGGGTCTCTAAGGAGGGAATTGATCCGAAATGAGGTCATTAGGGTGGGCCCTAGTCCAAGATGATTGGTGTCTTTAAGAAGAGGAGATGAGGAGTTCCCTTGTGGCACAGCAGATTAAGGATCTGGCACTGTCACTGCAGTGGTTTGGATCACTGCTGTGCCACTGGTTCGATCCCTGGCCTGTAGGGGAAAAAAAAGAGGAAATTAGGACACACACACACACAGAGGGAAGATCACATGAGGACACAAGCCAAGGAGGGACGCCTCCGAGGAAATCAACCTGCTGACATCTTGATCTTAGACTTCCAGCTTCCAGAAAGGTGGCAAGATCACTCTCGGAGATTTAGGCTATCCAGCCGGAGGTGCTTTGTTGTGGCAGCTCGGGCACAGTAATAGTCAGCTAGTCACAGACCCAGTTGCACAAGACAAAGCCCAAGTTTCTTGGCTTGCTATTCCAGACCCTCTATTCTTTTCCCGCCCTGTTTTCCCAGTCTGTCTTCCTTTCACCCCGTCTTCCTGCCTGCCCTATTTTTTTTTTTTTTTCATTCTCTTTAGGGTCGAACCCTCGGCACATGGAAGTCCCCTGAATTGGAGCTACAGCTTCGGGGGTACACCACAGCCACAGCAATGCAGGATCTGAGTTGCATCTGTGACCTATACCACAGCTCACGGCCACGCCAGATCCCTGACCCACTAAGCGAGGCCAGAATGGAACTGCATCCTCATGGATGCTAGTCGGATTCATTTCCACTGGGCCACAGGAGGAATTCCCCTGGGCCCTATCTGATGGACTCCAGGTTCCTCACACCCGATTTCCCCCCATCCCCACCCCTCGCCTGAGTTGCTTCCCTTCCTGGTCAGGGCTTCCCTCCCCTCCCCACAGACCCCAACCAAGGTCAACCCAAGGCCAGCCCTTCCTCAAAGTTTCAGTCTATTAACCGAGAAAGAGACCTGGGGGTTTGCTTTGGATCCTGCGGTGGTTTTCAAACTCTGCTCTCCAGGACGCTTCCTCTGGGGCTCCTGTGTTTAACGGGAGAGGACAACGCAGGGGAAAGGGTCAGGCCCTCCTTGTCACCCACTGAACAGAACCGCCTGGCTTTTTTTTCCTGTGTGATTTGTTTTCTCCACGTATTATTCAGAAAAGGTTCTGTGGGGTGGAAAGGTGCTGGAGAGCTCGGCTGAAAAGCCTATCCGGGGTGTAATGACAGCAAAATGTCCAAAAAAGTCATAGGAAGCTAATGGTCCTTGCTCAGGAAACACTTAAGCAAACAAAGCCCGTAACGCTTTTATCTAGATTTCCTAGAACTGTACTCTTGGAGAGGGATAAACTCAATTATCAGAACTCATTGCCTCTGAAAACGTGACATCCCTGTATCCCTGCCCCTTGCGGTTCATCAGAATTACTCCTCTATCTCGGAAGTAGGGAAGGGGGGTGACTTGGGTTCTCTCATACAGATGTGGGCCTTTGCCAGGGGGTCAAGGCACCATGACTTCATGCCCAAAGAAGTTCTGCTGACCTGAGGGCCATCTTTTCAGGCCCGCTTTTCTCTGTCGGGGATGTAAAAATGAAATCCCAGTCTTGATGCCGTAGGCAGTGCTGTTTCTTCCAGAAGCTAACAGCACATTGTGTATGTCAGCGAGGTCCTGATGAGGCGTGAAGGGTGGTCTGTTACTACTTCTCTCTGACAATTAAGTGAAGGACCCGCTCCAAAGATTAGAGCCAATTTCCTGGGACTTTTTTGCTTCAGAGCCCTGGCCAGAAGATTTCACACCCATAGGACTTCATGCTTTCTTTTTCTTTTGCTTTTTTTAGGGCCACACTCGAGGCTCATGAAAGTTCTCAGGCTGGGGGTCAAATCGGAGCTACAGCTGCCGGCCTACACCGCAGCACCGTGGGATCTGAGCCGCATCTGTGACCTACACCGCAGCTCAGGGCAACGCCGGATCCTTAACCCACTGAGCGAGGCCAGGGATGGAACCTGCATCTTCATGGATCCTAGTCAGGTTCGTTAACTGCTGAGCCATGAAGGGAACTGCCTTTCTTTCTTCCTTTCTTTCTTTCTCCCTTCCTTCCTTCCTTCCTTTCTTTCTTTTTTTCTTTCTTTCTTTCTTTCTTTTCTTTCTTTCTTTCTTTCTTTCTTTCTTTCTTTCTTTCTCATTTTAAAAGTTTTACTGAAGTATAGTTGATTTACAAGGTAGTGATAATTTGTGCTGTGTAACAAAGTGATTCAGTTATACACGTACATGCTCCATTCTCTTTTAGATTCTTTCCCCCCATAGATGATCCCAGAATATTGGGGAGAGTTCTCTGTGCTGTACAGCAGGTTCCCATTGGCCAGTCGTTCCTTATACCTCAGGGTGCATATGCCAATCCCAAACCCCCAGTCCACCCCCCAACCATAAGTTTTTCAAAGTCTGTGAGTCTGCTTCTATTCTGCAAATAAGTTCATTTGTATCTTTTTTTTAAGATTCCACATATAAGTAACATCATATATGTGTCTTTCTCTATCTGACTGACTTCACTTAGCATGAGAATCTTTAGGTCCATCCATGTTGCTGCAGATGGCATTTGTTCATCCTTTTTTATGGCTGAGTAGTATTCCATTTTATATATATATACCCCCTCTTCTTTATGCATTCCTCTGTGGATGGACATTGAGCTGCTTCCAGGTCTTGGCTACTGCAGATAGTGCGCAGTGAACATTAAGGTGCATGCGTCTTTTTGAATTATGATTTTTCCTGGATAGATGCCCAGGAGTGGGATTGCTGGATCATATGGTGGTTCTATTTTTAGTTTTTTAAGGACCCTCCATACTGTTTTCCATAGCAGTTGCACCAATTTCCATCCTGCCCACCGTGTGGGAGGGTTCCCTTTTTTTCTGCACCCTGCGTCAATCTGTGAATTACAGCAGATATTTTGGATGCCCATTGGAGGAGTCAGGAGAGGGCAGCTGGCTAGATGTTCCCCAGAGAGACATACAAGCTTTCCCTCCTTCTCCCGCTGTGCCCCACCACCAACCCTGCCGCTAAACACACAGCTTTTGAGCCTTGGATGCCTGGACTTTTTCAGGGAAAAAGACAATTCTCTTGGAATCCAGGTGAGGTTCTTTATTCTGATGCAGATGGATTCCATGTGGATGTGTGGACTCCTTCTCCCTGGAGTATAATTCTTTTTCTCATAAAATGCCATCACTGGCTTCATTAGTCAGTGTCCTCTATTCCGATTACTGTGTCATCAGAGATTCCTGCATCATGGATTTCCTCTGTTTCTGATCAGTTACCATGGATATGGTTTGGTTATCAGCGTTCTTAGTAACTACCAGCTGCACTTTTGTGGCTTCACCCACTGTAAGAACCGATCTTAGCAAAGCTCTCAAGATAAACCTGTTGGTTGGTTTGTTTTTAATTCCTTTTCATGGGATGGAAGGATTATAGAACCAGGGGAAACAGTGGGGAGGGGAACAGAAACAAATTTGCCATATGCTGGTTTATTATCAAACGCTTGCATCTCATCTTCACTCAGAGCATAAATTTTCGAATGTGGTTTCAGCTTTGGAGACACTTTCCTCTGAGGCGGCTGGGACCCTTTCAATCATTTCCTTCCTCTCTGGATTCTGCTCATCACATCACAGCGTAATTACTTGTTTACCTGTCTGTCTTCTTCTCCCTTCCCCCCACCCGACTGTGATGTCCCTGAGAGGGACCACAGTTCATTGCTGACGTCCCTAAAGCCTGATAGAGTAGCTGGAGGCACAGAGTTCTCAGTATGAACGAATGGAGGGATGGAGGGAGGGATGGAGAGAGGGAGGGATGGAGGGAGGGATGGCTATTTTCTTGTATTTCTTGCCTCCCACTCAGCTGAAAAGTGTAGTTACATCTAAAATCCCTTGTTTGGGACAAGGCTCCTCTGGTTGTGGGAAAAAACAAAAACAAACAAAGAATGGGGATGAGAGAGAAAGAGAGGGCTGTGCCCAGTCAAGGATCCCAGGAAAATTTGAACCTGCAGACTCCGGAGTTACAGCAGTGCAGGGGCCGTTCTTGTCCAGGTTTGCCGGACACTCAGGAGCAGGGGCTTGTGAGTTTTACTCTGGCCGATGTCATTAATGTGAGGCAGCCAGCCCCTCAGGGCCTCTCCCTTCCAGTATCCTCCTTCTCATCTTTTTTTTTTTTTCTTTTTTTTGGCGGGGGGGGAGTTCCCAACATGGTTCAGTGGAAGTGAATCTGACTAGCATCCATGAGGATTCAGGTTGGATCCCTGACCTCACTCAGTGGGTTAAGGATCCGGCATTGCCATGAGCTGTGGCAGACGTGGCTTGGATCCTGTGTTGCTGTGGCTGTGGCATAGGCTGGTGGCTATAGCTCCAATTCGATCCCTAGCCTGGGGACTTCCATATGCTGCAGGTGTGGCCCTAAAAAGCAAAAAAAAAAAAAAAAATTTTTTTTTTGGTGCCTGGGGCATGTGGAAGTTCCCAGGCTAGGGACTGAACACGAGCCGCAGCAGTGACAACACCGAATCCTTAAATGCTAGGCCACAGGGAATTCGCATGCTTCTGATTTCTCTCCCATTTTTTTTTTATCCTTTTTTGGCTGTCCCATGGCCTTCGGAGTTCCTGGACCAGGGATCAGATCTGAGCCACAGTTGTGACCTACACCACAGCTGCGGAAAAGCTGCATCTTTAACCCACTATGCCAGGCGGGGGATCAAGCCTGCATCCTGGTGCTGCAGAGGCGTTGCTGATTCTGTTGCGTCACAGCAGGAAATCGGCTTCTCATCTCTTAACGTCTTTTCTCTCCTCTGCAGCTTCTGCTCCTCCAAGGCTTTCTTCTCCCTCATAACTTCAGTTGCACAAGACCCTCTGCAAATCTCTCTGACTGCTTTCTACGTCGTCGTCATATTTCAACTTCACCTTTCGCACGTGTACCATCCTCTTCTCGCGGTCCCGTAGTTTTGATAGGGATGGAGGAGGCACAGGTGGTTGTGAAAGTCCTAACAGGGGATCACAGTCAAAGAGAGAAACCTGGCGGAGGTTGGGAGACCCCTGTAATTCAAGAAAGCCATCAGAACGAGGCAGGCTTGCTTAACCAGAGGAGGGGCTAGCCTTGCCTCACTCAGGTCGTTGGGTGGGGTTGGGATGAGGCCTGTGCTCCAATTCAGACCAGGGGCAAAAGTTTGAAGACGGCCCTTCAGCTGATTTGAATACACACCTTACCACCTAAGGAGGAGCTACTTCTCCTCAAAGGAAGTGGCGGGCCTTTCCAACAACTGCCCCCACCCACCCCACACCGCCCCTCGGATGATGAATGCATGGCCCAGAAGATCCTGGGGCCAGAGCTTCCTTTCCTCCCTGCTTGCATCTCTCACAAGCATCCTATCCTAACAAATCTGTGTCTTGCCCATCACTCTGTCTCTCGCTGAACGTCTGCACAGAGGAGGAAAGAACCTGAGCCTTAGTGAGTCCAAACACAGGGTGAGTAATTTGAATTTAAAACTGTGCATTTAAATCCCAGTCTGGCTTTAGGTTGGGTTCCAGTCCCGGCATGTGTGTTCAAGCCCCAGTCTGCGTTCCTGCCAGGTTCAAGCCGTTAGTGCTGTTGGTTTCTGTGTCTACTTCGAATGGCCAGAGCCACAATCTGGCTCGTTCATCTTTATAGGGCAGCGTCACGATCAGTGGATTGGTGGCCCCATGGTCGGGGTACCCGTGGTCTTATCAGACACAGCTGGAAGCCAGCGTCGTTTGCTAGAACACTGGCAGCTTTCACCCGGCGACATGGGCAAGGTCCCTGTAACACCCTCCACTGTAAAGCAGCCGTGTGGTTCAGGGGCTGGACCTCAGCTGGATCAGGAAGGGGCAGCTGAAACCAATGGAGATAATTTCACGTACCCGTCCTCACCCGTTCTCTGTTAAAGGATCCAAGGCTGGGTCAGCCCATGCCATCCCCCTCTTCAGGGACGGGGCGTGGTGGGTTTGTAAATCAGTTCCACGTTTCACAGGGATGCTAAGCAGAGCACTGCTGGGGTTAAATATCCCTGCTCTCAGGGTATAGCCATGGAGGGAGGTGGTTCTCCTCCCGGAGATGGTGTGGTGCATGGTGTGTGGGGCCCAGAGCTGCTGGAGCCATTCTGGCTCCGGCCCCAAGATGAAGTTCCCCCCAGGAGGGCAGGACTCTGAGCAAGCCGGGAAACAGCCAGAGCTTCATCCTGAAGCCCACCCTTTCTCTTGACCTCCAGTCACGAGATCCAATACACGTCCTGATGGTTTAGGCCAGTCGGCATTGTGTGTGACGTGTGGCTGCTCTACAGAGGTGGAGGGGTAGGGGCGGGGGAGGCAATGGGTCCTACATGTGTTTCAAATGATTGATTTGGAATTTCAACAGGGGCAGGGCCAGTTTTACAGGTGATCTAAGAAGTCACACAGGGCCCTGTGCTTGGCCTACTGCTCCGATGTTGCCATCCTGAGATTTCTAAAAACATTTTTTTTTTGGAGATTCCTAAACGTATTTATTTATTTAGTCTTTTCTAGGGCCCCATCCTCGGCATATGGAGGTTCCCAGGCTAGGGGTCGAATCAGAGCTGTAGCCACCAGCCTACACCACAGCCACAGGAACACGGGATCCAAGCCACGTCCACGACCTACACCACCGCTCACAGCAATGCTGGATCCTTGACCCACTGAGCAAGGCCAGGGATACTAGTCGGGTTCATTACTGTTGAGCCACAGTGGGAACTTCTGTGATTCCGACAAATTTTTAATTGAGAGTTTGTGTTTTCTTTCTTTCTTTTTGGAGATGCTCAACATCACTACTTATTAGAGACACACACATCAAAACTGCAACGAGGTATCACCTCACACACCAGAGAGCATGGTCATCATCAAAAAGTCAACAGGGCGTTCCCATCGTGGCGCAGTGGTTAACAAATCCGACTAGGAACCATGAGGTTGCAGGTTCGGTCCCTGCCCATGCTCAGTGGGTTGGGGATCCGGTGTTGCCGTGAGCTGTGGTGTAGGTTGCAGACGCGGCTTGGATCCCAAGTTGCTGTAGCTCTGGTGTAGGCCGGCGGCTACAGCTCCAACTAGACCCCCTAGCCTGGGAAACTCCATATGCCGCAGGAGCGGAGCTAGAAATGGCAAAAAGACAAAAAGACAAAAAAAAAAAAAAAAAAAAAGTCAGCAAATAATAATGCCGGGGGGTGGGGGTTGTGTGGAGAAAATCGAATGTTCTTACACTGTTGGTGGGAATGTAAATGGGTGCAACCTCTATGAACAGTATGGAGGTTCCTCAAAAAACTAAATGTAGAACTGCCATGTGATCCAGCAATCCCGCTCCTGGGCACATATACAGACAAAACAATAATTCAAAAAGACACATGCAGCCGTATGTTCATTGCAGCACCATTCCCAATAGCCAAGACATGGAAGCAACCTCAATGTCCACTGACAGAGAATGGATAAAGAAGATGTAGGATATACACACAATGGAATACTACTCAGCCGTAAAAAAAGAATGAAGGAACGCCATTTACAGCAAGATGGATGGACGTAGAGATTCTCATACTAAGGGAAGTTAGTCTGACAGAGAAAGACAGATATCATAGCTATCACATATGTGGAATCTAAAAATTGATACAAATGAATCTGTTTCTAAAATAGAAACAAACATCCAGATTTCAAAATCCAACATGCTTCCCATGGAGGAAACTGTGGGGAGGATGGGGCTAAGCCACAGACCTACTGTGCGTCAAACAGTTAAGGACCTACTGTGTAGCACAGGGAAATCTACTCGATAGTCTGTAATAGACTATACGGGGAAAAAAGAGTGGATATAGTCATACATATAAATAACTCGCTTTGCTGTACACCTGAAATGAATACAACATTGTATCAAATATATTCCAATAAAATTAAAAAAAATTAAACTGTTTAACTGTTAAACAAGCAAATATGAGCAGCCACACACACACACAACACACCCCTTTGTTTGCTGGGCCAGATTTAAATCTACTACCTGTTTGTGGTCTTCCTCTGTCCTTCAGGGACCCATCTTTAGCCCACGGGCCAGATTGTCCTAGCTTTATCCCGCCTGTGTGTGTGTGTGTGTGTGTGTCTCAGGCGGAAAGAACGGCTGTCTGGTTCAGCCTGTCCTCGCATCCTGCTAATGTGGTTACAGAGTGAGTGTTACTTTGGAGATAATTAATGTGTCCCATTTTAGTGCAAAAATATACCTTGTCCCAGGTCACATGACGAATGTAACCATAAAAAGTTTAAAATGCTATTATTTAAAATTTATTTTCTCATAAAAAATGGTTCCTGAAATGATCATAATTTGAATAACTTACTCTATAGTTATAATACATTATGCCCTGGCCCGGGGCCAGGCCTGGTAATCCTGCAGCCTCGGGAGATCTCTCTGTCAAGTGAGGACTACTGGCCCAGCAGCCAGTCTTGCTTGGGAAGCTCCGTCCATTCCAGTTTGCATCCACCTGGAATTCGGGCTGCCGAGCATCCATTTTATGTTCTTTCCCCCTCTTTGTGCAGTTATTGTGAAAGTATAGCCATTTGAAAAATTGGACTCATGGAGTTCCCTGGTGGAGCAGTGGGTTAAGCCTCCAGTGTTGTCAGTCCAGTGGGTCAGGTCACAGCTGTGGCTTGGGTTCGATCCCTGGCCCAGGAACTTCCACATGCCGTGAGAACGGCCAGGAAATAGAGAACTAAGGCCTCAGCCAGCCACTGTCGACAGGTGAAGCTCAAGCTGCAATCTCATTCAGAGATGCCAGTTATAAGCCCTCGCTGTGTGTCAGGTGCGAGCCCCTTAGCAGGGGTGACTCTGCCAAGTTCCAGAACTTTCAATGCCTAACCTAGGGGTAGCATTTCTGCTTATTGCTCAGCTTCCTAGATGAGAGTAAGGTCTCTGGATTCAAAAGCCTCCCAAAGTCAAGAGGTCAAAACTCCTAATATATATTATATGTTATATTATATAAATATTATATTTATATTTATATATATATTATATATATATATATATATATTTTTTGTCTTTTCTAGGGCCACTCCTGTGGCATGTGGCAGTTCCCAGGCTAGGGGTATAATCGGAGTTGTAGCCACCAGCCTACGCCAGAGCCACAGCAATGCGGGATCCAAGCCTTATCTGTAACCTACACCACAGCTCACGGCAACGCCAGATCCTTAACCCACTGAGCAAGGCCAGGGATCAAACCCGCATCCTCATGGATCCTAGTTGGATATGTTTCCACTGCGCCACAGTGGGAATGCCAACATCTTTGAATTCTGGAGGGCAAGGGTCATCTGAGGTTAAAACCGCAGTGTGGGAAGACTTGCATTCCTTCCAAGGCTCTCCGTGGGGGGGAACACATGCGTTTCCTCGCCTTTTCCAGCTTCTGGAGGCCACCCACATTCCTTGGCTTGTGGCCCCTTCCATCATTTTCTGAGCCAGGGGCTTGGAAATGTGCCAGTCACTGAAGGACAGATATTGTAGGATTCCATCCATACGAGGTCCTTAGAGGAGTTAAAGTCAAAGGCAAGGGAGTTCCCCGGTGGTGCAGAGGTTAAGGTCCAGCATTGTCCTGGATCGAGTTTGATCCCTGGCCGAGGAACTTCTGCATGCAGCAAGCTCGGCCAAAAAAATTAGAAGTAAATTCATAGACATTAAGTAGAATGGTTACCAAGGGCTGTGAGTAGGGGGAGAGAGTTAGTGTTTAATGGAACAGAGTTTCAGTTTGGCAAGATGAATAGAAATGGATGGTGGTGATGACTGCACAGCAATGGGAATGTATTTAATATCTTTGGATGGTTCCTTTTAAAAATGGTTAAAAAAATAATAAAAATGGTTAAAAGGAGGAGTTCCCGTCGTGGCGCAGTGGTTAACGAGTCCGACTAGGAACCATGAGGTTGCGGGTTTGGTCCCTGACCTTGCTCAGTGGGTTAAGGATCTGACGTTGCTGTGGCTCTGGTGTAGGCTGGCAGCTGCAGCTCCAACTGGACCCCTAGCCTGGGAACCTCCATATGCCAGGGGTGTGGCCCTAGAAAAGGCAAAAAATAAAAAATAAAATAAAAATGGTTAAAAGGGTATATTTTATCTTATATATATTTCACTACAATTTTTAAAATAATTTTTTAAAAAGCTTGGGCTTATTCTGTTGGAAAAAATACCACGTTGTAATGGCATACTACTCAGCTGTTAAAAAGAATGGAATGGTGCCATTTGCAGCATCACTGATGGATCTGGAGATTATCATACTAAGTAAACTAAGAACGAGAATGACAAATATCATATGATTGAACCTCTATGCGAACTTTAAAATATGACACAAGTGGTCCTATCTACAAAACAGAAACAGACTCACAGACCCAGAGAACAGAGTTTTGGCTACCAAGTGGCGGGGTGGGGGGGATTGTGGAGGGATAGAATGGGAGTTTGGGTTTAGCAGATGAAAACTATCACAAATAGAACAAATGACAACAAGGTCCTACTGTACAGCACAGGGAACTATATTCAATATCCTGTGATAAACCGTAATGAAAATGACTGTAGGAGTTCCCATCGTGGCTCAGCAGCTAACGAACCTGACTAGCATCCATGAGGACGTGGGTTCGATCCCTGGCCTCACTCTGTGGGTTAAGGATCTGGCGTTGCCATGAGCTGTGGTGTAGGTCGAAGATGCGGCTCAGACCCCATGTTGCTGTGGCTGTGGTGTAGGCCGGTGTAGCTCCAATTCGACCCCTAGCCTGGGAACTTCAATATGCCGCCGGTGTGGCCCTAGGAAAAAAAGACAAAAAAAAGGAAAAATAATGTAGGGGTTCCCTTGTGGCTTAGTGCATTAAGGATCCTTAGTGCATTAAGGAATTGTCACTGCTGTGGTGCAGGTTCAACCCTTGCCCAGGAACTTCTGCGTGCTACAGACGCAGCCAAAAAAAAAAAAGAAGAATATATATATGTGTGTGTGTATATATATATATATATATATATATATATATATATATATATATGCATATCTGAGTTGCTTTGCTGTGCAGCAGAAATTAACACAACCATGTTGTAAATCAACTACTTCAATTAAATAATTACGTAACAAAATAAGGTAAAAATATGATGTGCTTTGTTGTAGGAATAATTACGTAACAAAATAAGGTAAAAATATGATGTGATGTTGAGATCGGAGCTCAGGGCAGGGGGCATCTGAGAGGGATGTGGAGACGGGGAGGGAGGAAGCTTGCCCTGCCTGCGAGTAATGACTGTGGTTTGCTGGCAAACATTAAGGAGGAAGGAACTAAAAATACTTAGCGGCCACTCTGCCAAAACTCGCAGCGCGCAGAACGTACCAGGCCAACATGTTGACGTGCTCTCGGAGTGAGAGGAATCGGACCAAACACCAAGGTCAAAGTCACTTCACACTTGCCCTTGTTGGTGCACAGAGGACAGACCCAGTGCCCAGCACTGCCCCAGAGACTGTCCAGCGCTGACAGGCGCAGGGGGTGGGGGTAGGTGCTCAGGAGGAACTGGTGGGGACCCCCCCAGACATGCCACCCCACCAAGCCCTGCTGACAACTCACAGAAGCCAAGACGGAAAGAGCAGCGCAGTTGTTTCCCCGCTGCTTCCTCCCAGGCTAATGGAGTGAGAGCCCCAGACACCTGCGGAGGGGCTGGGAGAGAAGGTGGCCTGGATGGGGCATGGTCCCCCAGACCATGCTTCTCAAACTTCCTCATGCAGGTGAATCGCCAGGGGTTCAAAGTTGGTTTCAAATTCAGCAGGTCTGGGTGGGGCCAGAGAGTCTGCCTTTCCAACCTGTGCCCAGGTAGGCTGATGGTGCTGATAACATGGACCAGGATGGACAAAAACCCACCCGGAACACAGAGCAAATTGGGACAGGGATGTGGGTGAGGCTGATGGCATCGCGGGTGCAGTGGGCTCTTGGTTTGGAGGACGGAGAACAGTTTTCTGAATCCTGGTCTTGACACGCAGATCAGCATCAATGCCAGTGGCCCATGCTGGATCCTTAACCTTTGTGCCACCAGAGAACTCCCCTGCCTATGAATTTAACTCCAAGGACCTCATGTGAATGGAATTCTACAATATTTGTCCTTTCGGGACTGGTACATTTCATTTGGCATAATTTTTCCAAGGTTCATCCTCATTGTAGCATCCTCAGCTTTTTTTAAAAAAAATCACTCACCTAATTGATAAAAGCGGAAGCATGACTACATTTTTTGCTTTAGGCAAGTAGTTTCTGATGAGTCCTAGCACATGTCTGCTGAGGTAGGGCAGCATCTGTTTTCAAAAAAAAGGGATGGGAAACTAGGAGCGTGCCAAAGGCGGACCACCCCCCAGCTCCTTCACAGGAATGGTCTGGGGAGAGCTGGCTTGGCACTGTCAGCCCAGGAGAGTGAAGTGTACACAAATGCCAGGATGCCAGTTACCTCTGCCAAGGGGAAAGTGCCTGCATCCTCAGCATCTTCAATTCTCGTTCCCTGTGTGGATCTTATTTTTAATGGCAGTACCTCCCAGACCACAAGGGATGAGGCTCCCTCGGAAAAATCTCGCCTTTGGTGGAAGGATAATGGCCCTAAGGATCTAGTTCAGTAAACACAGGATTCTTTTGTGATGCACTTTCCAAATGAAGCGCACACTTTGGGATTAATTAAACTCTTTTCTAGCTGCCTGCCAGTGTAACCTTTCCTTTATGCTTCTTAGGGGGGCGCACGATGTAAAAAGTCAAATCTATTATGTTCATGACTTGGAGGGAAAGATCTGGGACAAAATTACCTTAGACACTGTGCGGGTGTTTTTTTAAATTTTCTGAGTATTGGATCCAATTGAAAGCCCTCTGAGCTGTATGTTCCCTGAGCAACAGATTCAATCCTGAAGAAGAGTGATTTGGAATTAAAGATGGAAAGACCACTGACGGCAGTGTGAGCCCCCAATTTCTTGGCACACCTGGTGGGGGGATGGCAGAGACAGTTGTGAAAGCTGAGCGCTGCTTGTTTAAGCCACAGTCCACGTTCTTGTTCCCATCTTGCTGTGACATTGAGCACATGACATTTAATTAATTTTACAGATAGTTCTTTTCACTGTTCTGTTTTTGGACAGTGTCCCTCTGTGGTCTCTCAGCTGGTTGGGGAACATCTGTATCAGTCCTCACCCTTGTTGGAGCCCAGATCATCATCTGGCTGCAGCTGGAGGCTGGGAGCCCCAGCAGGTGTGGAGCCAAGATTTCCATGTGAGGACAGTTTCGTGGAAGAAGCTTGGTCCAGAAGCTCCATCTCCATGTCCCATGAGTACCTTTAAAAACTTCTCTTTCCCTGGCCTCCATCTCCAGGAGTTTAAAAAAAAAATGCTTATGGTTTCACAAATTTAAAGAAAAGCTTTGTATCAAAGTAACACACACACACACACACACACACACACACGCGCGTGCAATAACAAATAAAAAAGCAGACAGGAGGGAGTTCCCTTTGTGGCTCATTGGTTAATGAACCTGACTAGGATCCATGAGGATGCGGGTTCAATCCCTGGCCGCACTCAGTGGGTTGAGGATCCGGCGTTGCCATGAGCTGTGGAGTAGTTCGCAGAAGTGGCTTGGGGCGTGCGTTGCTGTGGCTGTGGTATAGGCTGGCAGCTACAGCTCTGATTTGACCCCTAGCCTGGGAACTTCCATAGGCGGCCCTGAAAAGAAAAAGAAAAAAAAAGAAAAGAAAAGAAAGTGGACTGGAGAAAATGCTGAAAACAGCTTTCTTACTGCAGCCCTCTCCCCAAATCGACTTCCTGTTCTTTGCTTTAATTCTTTGGGATGAGACCTCTTTCGCTTGATTGTCCGATTTTTTCTTTCTTTTTTTTTTTTTTTTTGTCTTTTGTCTTTGTTGTTGTTGTTGTTGTTGTTATTGTTGCTGTTTCTTGGGCCGATCCCACAGCATATGGAGGTTCCCAGGCTAGGGGTTGAATCGGAGCTGTAGCCACCGGCCTACGCCAGAGCCACAGCAACGCAGGATCCGAGCCGCGTCTGCAACCTACACCACAGCTCATGGCAATGCCGGATCGTTAACCCACTGAGCAAGGGCAGGGATCGAACCCGCAACCTCATGGTTCCTAGTCGGATTCGTTAACCCTGCGCCACGACGGGAACTCCTCTTTCTTTTTTTGCTACGCCGGAGGCGGGCAGAAGTTCTTAGGCCAGGGACAGAACCTGGGCCACAGCAGCCACGTGAGCCACAGTAGTGACAGTGCCAGATCCTTAACCCGCTAAAGCCACCAGGGAACGTCGGATTTTCCTGTTTCGAGCCCTGTCTATTCCCTCCCAGGTAGACAGATAAGGATTTCGCTCACGTCCCCCACCCTTGCCTCCTCTTCATCTCTTTTATTTTTATAACTGCTTTATTGAGCTAGAATTCACATGCCATAAAATTCGCCCTGTTAAAGTGTACAATTCAGTGGGTTTTAGTATATCCACAAAGTTGCACAACCGTGTCTAAACCGAGTGTGCCGTTCTCTGAATCCAGAACGTTTTCCTCCCCCACAAAGCAGCCCCACACCCACTCGCAGTCGGTTCTCCTTCTGCAATTCCCCACCTTCAGCAGCTACACATTTTTCCGCATCCCTCCGACATGTATCATCTCTCTTTTCTCTTACAGGCACCCTGGTGAATGTGAAGTAGCTTCTGCTTGTCATTTTCACTTGCATTTCCCTAATCACGAATGATTTTGAGCCTCTTTTCATGAGCTTATTGGCCGTTTATAGATCTTTTTGGAGAAAGGTCTGTTCAAGTTATTTGTTTGTTTCTTTAAACTTAGCAGAGGTCTTTTTATTTTTATTTTTTAAATAAAAGTTATTTTTTATTTTTGGTCACCCCATGGCATATGGAATTTCCTGGCCGGGGATTAGATCTGAGCATCGAAGCTGCAGCAATGCCAGATCCTTTAACCCTCTGTACCGGGCCAGGGATCAAACCTGCATCCTGGAGCTGCAGAGATGCTGCCAATCCCATTACACAACAGTGGGAACTCCTCAAGTCCTTTTTAAATATTGGATTTCTTGTTTATTGTTGAGGTGTAAGAATCCTTTATATGTTCTGGATTCAGGATCCTTATCAGGTAGATGGTTTGCAAATATTTTTTCCCGTTCTAGGCATGGTCTCTTTGCTTTCTTGATGGTGTCCTTTGAATCACAAAGTTTTAAATCTTGATGAAATCTAATGTATTTTTTCTTTTGTCACATACTTTTTGTATTACATCTAAGAAACCATTGCCTAGACCAAGGTCACAAAGTTATACTCCTACTGGAGTTCCTAATGTGGCTCAGCCGGTTTCGAACCCAACTAATATCCATGAGAATGTGGGTTTGAAACCTGGCCTCCATCAGTGGGTTAAGGATCCCGCATGTTGTGGCTGTGGCTTGGGCTGGCAGCTGTAGCTCTGATTCGACCCCTAGCCTGGGAACTTCCATATGCCACACATTAAGTCTTCTAGTCTCTGAATATGCATTTTGTTTATTTAAGTCTTTTTAATTTTCTTTCAATAATTTTTTGTTGTTGTCAGTTTTTGATGTCGTGAGAAATGGAATTATTTTCCCCCCCTTTCTTTTGGCCGCACCCATAGCCGGCAGATGTTCCTGGGCAGGGGATCGAACCTGCATTGCAACAGCGTCCTGAGCCACAGTGGTTACAATGCTGGATCCTTAACCTGCTTCACCACCAGGGAACTCCTGGAATTGCTTTCTTAATTTCGTTTTCAGGTTGTTCATTGCTAGTATATCAACAAAGTTGCACATGTAGAAATACAATTGATTTTTTATATGTTGATTTTTGTATCCTACAGCCTTGCTGAACTCGTTTACTAGTTTCTAGTAGTGTGTGTGTGTTTGTGTGTGTGTGTGTGTGTGTGTTCCTTAGGATTCCTTGTATATAAGATCAAGTCATCAGGAGTTCCCATTGTGGCGCAGTGGTTAATGAATCTGACTAGGAACCATGGGGTTGCGGGTTCGATCCCTGCCCTTGCTCAGTGGGTTAACGATCCGTGAGCTGTGGTGTAGGTTGCAGATGCAGCTCGGATCCTGTGTTGCTGTGGCTCTGGTGTAGGCTGGCAGCTATAGCTCCGATTCTACCCCTAGCCTGGGAACCTCCATATGCCGAGGGAGCGGCCCAAGAAATGGCAAAAAGACAGAAAAAAAAAAAAAAATCAAGTCATCAGTGATTAGGTAGTTTTACTTCCTCTTTTCCAATATAAATGGACTTTTTTTTTTCTTGCCTAGTTGCCTTAGGTAGAACTTCCAGTGCAATGTTGAGTGGAAGTGGAAAGAGTGGCTGTTCTTGTCTCACTCACAATTTTAGGGGGAAAATACTCAGTCTTTGACCATTAAGTATGATGTTACTGTGGGCTTTCCATAGATGGCCTTTAGTAGGTTGAGAAATTTCCCTTCTATTCCTCGTTTCAGTACTTAATGTGAAAGAGTGTTGTATTTTGTCTAATGCTTTTATTTGTGTCTATGAGGCAATTGTGCAGATTTGGGCTTTCTCTTATTAATAGAATGTATTACATAGATTTTCATATGTTAAACCAACCTTGGATCCCTGGGATAAATCCCACTTGGTCATATAATCCTTTATATGTTATTGGATTTGATTTGCTGGTATTTTGTTAGGATTTTTGCATCTACTGATTTGTTACTGAAAGAGGGTCTGGCTACTCAGAGCTCAGAAGCAAAGAAAGAGGCAAGGTTGGTGGAAAGGAAAGTTTGCTTTATTTCCAATGCCAGCAACTGGGAGGAGGGGGAGGGTGGACATCTGTCCAAAGGCCACCTCCTTGCAGTGATAATCAGTGGCAAGAGCTTTTGCAGGTGGATGGAGGTGGCTCTATGCAGAAGAGCGTGGTCAGCTCTGACAGTCATCTTTTTTTATAATGATTTTTATTTTTTCCATTATGGCTGATTGACCGTGTTCTGTCAATTTTTCTACCATACAGCAAGGTGACTCAGTCACACATACATGTATACATTCTTTTTTCTCACATTGTCATGCTCCATCACAAGTGACCATAGTTCCCAGTGTTATACAACAGGATCCCATTGCTTATCCATTCCATTCGTTTGCATCTATTAACGCCAAATTCCCAGTCCCTCCCAGTCCCTCCCCCTCCCTCTTGGCAACCACAAGTCTGTTCTCCATGTCAGACAGTCATCTTGAAACTGGTCATGCAGGGGTCTGAGCAGCATCTTTTTTTTTTTTTTTTTCAGTCTTTTAGGGCAGAACCCGTGGCATATGGAGGTTCCCAGCCAGGCCAGGGGTCAAATTGGAGCTGTAGCTGCTGCCCTACATGACAGCCACATGGGATCCAAGCCGCATCTGCGACCTACACCACAGCTCAGGGCAACCCTGGATTCCCAACCCACTGAGCGAGGCCAGGGATGGAATCTGCATCCTCATGGATACTAGTCAGGTTTATTAACCACTGAACCATGATGGGAACTCCTGACCAGCATCATCTTGATTGTTTAAGTACAGGCCATCTGTAGTTCTAGGGTCAGTTTGTTCTCATTTCTTTGAGGCCAGTTCTCAGAATTGTGGCAGCTGATGTCAGGGCTAAAGTCCGGCCATCATGCCAGTAACTTCTTCCACCTGGTGGGGGTTTCAGCATCTACACAGCTCAGCCTTTGAGGAGGAATTAAAGGTCCTTGTGTTTCCTTAGTGACTAAATCCCTATTATTTGGTCTTGTTGCACTGTTTTCCTTTGCTTTTGCGTTTTTAAAGTTCTCTGATTAAAGGATTTCTCTTATTCTTTGACCAGAGTTTTTCTACAGACAAAAGGCCGGCAGAGGGCTTGGGGTGGGGGAGGACTGCAGGGTCCTGCCCCATTTCACATTCAAAACGGATATTGGTATGTGATTTTTTTTTTTTCTTTTGTCTTTTTGTTGTTGTTGTTGTTGTTGTTATTTCTTGGGCCGCTCCCGCGGCATATGGAGGTTCCCAGGCTAGGGGTCTAATCGGAGCTGTAGCCACCGGCCTACGCCAAAGCCACAGCAACACGGGATCCAAGCCATGTCTGCAACCTACAACACAGCTCACGGCAACGCCGGATCGTTAACCCACTGAGCAAGGACAGGGACCGAACCTGCAACCCCATGGTTCCTAGTCGGATTCGTTAACCACTGCGCCACGATGGGAACTCCCGTGGTATGTGATTTTTTGGCGATGTTTTTATTCAATTTTAGTGTCAGGGATTACTGGTCTCATAGAATGAGCTGGGAAGTGTTCTCATCTGCTTCATCTTTTGGGTAGAGTTTGTGAGGGATTGGTGTCACTTCTTTAAACCTTTGCAGAATTTACTGGGAAGCCATCTGGGCCTGGGCTTTTGTGTGTGTTTTGGTTACGTGTGGGGGTGGGGCAAGTTTTTTGACTGAGAATTTAATCTCTTCACTTATTTTTTACATATATATGTATATGTACATATATACATATGTATTTCTTATTTTCTATTTCTTCTTTCTTGCAACCTCCTTGAGTTTTCCTTCTTCTCTCAATTTTTGGTATTTACACTATTATTTTAAATTCTTCCATTAGTCTAACTTTTCTAATTCTAAACAATGGTTTATCTCTTGATTTCTTGTACATCAGCTATCCACAATTTCTTTTCTTTTTTTTATCTTTTTAGGGCTACACCCTCTGCATATGGAGGTTTCCAGGCTAGGGGTGGAATCCGAGCTGTAGCTGCCAGCCTACACCACAACTACAGCCGCACCAGATCCGAGCCGTGTCTGTGGCCTACACCACAGCTCACGGCAATGCCGGATCCTGAACCCGATGATCAAGGCCAGGGGTCTAACCTTCATCCTCATGGATACTAGCCAGATTAGTTTCGGCTGCGCCACGACGGAACTCCCACAATCTCCATTTCATCCTCTATGTTTTCAGATAAGGCGATTTACACCCAATTCTTCCTCCTCTTCCTTGTTATAACATCTTCCAGCTACCCTTTTAAGACATCAAAGTTGGTAACTTTTGTGACCTGAAGACACAACCAACCTTAGGTGTTATGTCTGCCATTGAATGAAAAGTTAAAAACCAAACCCATGACTGGTTTACATTCTAACGGCATCTTCAGAAGTGTTTGATGCCTGTTCCAAGAGTGAACTCTGTGCCATTCTTCCAAGTAGAAAAAATTATTATCATATTCTATTGATTGCTTAACATGACACATTTTTTTTGCTTCATTTTTGTATACCTTTTTTTGTTAGTTTGTTTTGTTTTTCCTACAAGGTCTCATTGCCCTTTTCTTTCTTTCTTTCTTTCTTTCTCTCTTTCTTTCTTTCGACTTACCTTAATCCTGTTCTCAGTTCTTTTTCGAGCTCTCAATTATTCTCTCTCTTCTTACCAGAGACCACCCTCCCAGAGCTCTCTGCTTTCCTGCTCCAAACTGGGTGGTTGCTTCTTAGAGTCCCGGCTACTTTCGACAGCGTTCCTCCTTGCGTCATCACTAACCCCCTGGACTGGTCCTCACTCTTTTCCTGGGTCCTTTCAGCAACTCTGAGCACTGGCTTTTCCTCCCTCCCTAGTTCATCTCTTTCTGAGGCATCTCTTCTTCTCTTTTTTCTGACTGTCGTCATAGAACTTTGCTTTACCTCAGTGTTCCCATCTCTAAAAGGAAAAGTCTGGATCTTCTTGGAATATAACTTCCGCAGAATTAGAAAGCAATGAGCTCATGTTGGAAATCTGCCTCAAAATGCCCAGGAGAAAGAGGTGTGACACAAAATCAAGAAATTGATTTCATTGTTAATTTCTTGTGACTTTTCCCTGGTTTTGACTAATTATCCATCCTGCAGGCTAGATTAATTTTTGAATTTAATATCATTGTATAGCGTTCAATCCGGAAAAGGGATAATGAAGGTTAAAACTGTTGTACAATTAAATCATAGGTTTCCTTTCCTCTTCAAAGGGAAATGTTAAGAATTTACTTCTTTAGCATTAAAGTTAGGAGTTCCTGCTGTGGCTTAGTGATAACGAATCTGACTAGTATCCATGAGGATGCAGGTTCAACCCCTGGCCTTGCTCCGTGGAGTTAAGGATCCAGCGTTGTCATGAGCTGTGGTGTAGGTCACAGTCATGGCTCAGATCTGGTGTTGCTGTGGTTGGTGGTGGCGTAGGCTGGCAGCTGTGGCTCTGATTTGACCCCAAGCCTAGGAACTTCTGTATGCTACATGTGTGGCCCTAAAAAGAAAAAAAAATTAAAGCTAATCCAAATATTGATAAGCCCATCAGCAAGTTTTTGAGGAAGATAATTTAATGCATAATCCCTGCTGAGCACTTGGTAAACCTAAGAGCGGAATTTGTGTTTGCATCAGGTGCTTCCCTGGACATTTTCTGGTGAAATTCAATACATTTTTTTTAAAAAGGAAAAGGATGAGCAAATTTTCTTTGTAGAAAGAGGGAAGAATCATTTCATTATGAATAGTAAATCAAGAAATCAAGCTTTTACACCTAGGAGGTTTATGGGCAGGCTGAGTGGTTGTTGAGATTCTGACAGATCTCCTGGTGTCCCATTTCATATTATGGAACAAATGGCATCCATTCAAATTTTTTAATTCGCATGAAAAATTCAGGCCCAAAATACATTAGGATACATTGAAGGATGTCAAAATCATATAAAAATTAAGATGCTTGGCATCACATGTGACTTTTAGGACTGTTAAGAAGCATCTTTGCCTTTATCCACACAAGCCTTTGGGACAATGTTAGCTCAGACGTGCAAGTAACTACAAGAAAAATTGCCAGCTCAGAAAATGTTTTTCTTGTCTGTCATTCCCTCCTGCAGTAAAGCAGGAAGAAAATATCCTTTTACCACCTTCCTGGACGAAATAATAGTTTAGGCAAGTGGGCTAGTAGCTATTTGAGAAGCAGAGTTAAACAGATGCCACGCCAGAGATAACACATATCACTTAGAACTTGAAATTGACACGTCATAGGTTTCCCCCAATGATTTATAGCGCAATAAAAGCAGTAATAAATGTAGGTGAATGCCACCCTTGCAAAGAGTTACCATTTTACGATTTTGACGTGTTCACACTCCTGGTTTTACCCTCACCCTGTCCTGGGCTCTAGTATTTAATATTTAACAATCTGTATTCTATAAATAATAGATGTGCCTGTCTTCACAACTGAAGATCAGCAGCAGATTTTATTGTTGACACGAGTGATAATGTTCTCTCACCTTCTTAACTTTTTATGTGACTGTTAATTTTCCCTTTGTCGCTGAGGGTTGAGGGAGCGGTTTGGGTCATTCCAGAGGGAAACAGGCTGTAAGAACCCGATCGGGACCAAGCACTTGGAGAAGCTTGGATAAGTCCAGACCATTTTAGCAGTTTGAGGTCACAGACTCATATAAACACTGGGGCTGGAAAGCACGCCAGGCATCCTCCACCAATGTCCTATTACAGTGAGATGGCCAAAAACCATCCAGCAAGGACAGGGCTCATGCCTACCAAGTGCAAAGATGCCTCTGCAGGAGAATTGTTGGTGAAGGGTTTTGGCCAAGGTCACATGGCTGATATTGGCGGAATGGATGAAAATCAATTGAATTTAATAAATGGTCTGAGACCTATACCACAGCTCCCCGCAACAGCAGATCTTTAACCCACTGAGCGAGAACAGGGATCAAACCTGTGTCCTTATGGATACTATTTGAGTTCGTCACTGCTGAGCCACAACGAGAACTCACTATTTTGCATTTTTGAGAGCTTTTTCAGGTGTGCTGACATTTATAACGACAGGTGCCATGCCACAGGACGTATTACAAACATGTGCTGATGAAGAGGCCAAATCTGAGAAGCCATGTGACCTGCCCCATGTCAGCAGCCCAGTGACTTTGACAGAGGCAGGCACAGAGTCCAGCACGCATGCTCCCATATTGCAAAGCAAAGCTGGGAACCACAGCAAGGGAAGCCGAGGCACTCCTGCCAATACCACGATAGGGACAACCCACTAGGAGTTCCCTCAGATCCCCTCTCCTTTGCCCTCTTGTGTGTCTCTGCCATGGGAGCTCTGGTTTAGAGATTTAAGCTTGAGAGCGGCTTCAGCCTGTCATCATCCTGGCGGCTCGGAGATGCTGGGGTCTTGTTCAGTCATCCTCTGTAGGATCGCATCGTGTCTTTGGGGAGGTCTGCATGTGAACTGTGAGGACGTCCCTGCTCCTGGGGTGAGCGCTTCTGGAGAGGCTGCTCCCTGGGTCCCTCTCCTGCCCCTCCCCCATCTGGCATTGGGTGCCCACAGAGTCTGTGGCTGGTAGGGGCCTGCTGGAGGCGGGGGGCGGGGAGGGAGGAGAGCTTTGTGTTAGTTGAAATCACCATCTTTTTCTTCTTCATTTTCTCCCCAAGTTTTATTGCAGTAGAGTTGAGGTACAGCACTGTGATCGCTTCTGCTGTACAGCAAACGGATGCGGTTATGCACATCCATGCCCTCTCAGATTCTTTTCCCACATAGATGATCAAGGAATGGGGTAGCGTTCTCTGTGCTCTATAGTGGATCCCCGTTGGCCATATGCTCATCTCAGAGCCCCAGTCCACCCCTCCCAATCCCACCCGTGCCCTTCGGGAACCATAAGCTTTTCCAAGTCTGTGAGTCTGTTTCCGTCCTGCAAATAAGTTCATCCGTACCCTTGAACTTCACCCTCTTGGGCTCTGGGTGGCCCCAGTCTGGGCAAACTCTCTTTTCTACTTATCGTCAAGCTCCCCTCCCTGCCCCACGTCCAGGAGCAGACTTGGTTTATTTCCTGATGAAGAGCAGCTCTGACAGGTCTTCCCTTCCCTGTCCCGGAGCCTGTCATTCTAACTCGGGACAATTTTCACCCAGAGAAAGGGACCTCTGAGGCACAGCCCGGAAAACAAGGAACGTCTCTTCCTATACTTGACACAGAGTCCCTGTGCGCAAAGCAGCGGGGGCGGGGGGACAGTGCCTTCTCTTTCTGATTCAGGATTTGCAGCTCTGGGTCGGGGGCGGGGGGGACAAGCCTGGTGACCTGTCTCATAGGACCGATAAGAAAATATTGTATGCCAAATCTGTGCTGACTCAGCACCCTCTGCTCATATGAAATTCCTGGCATAGCTCTTTTCCTTCAAATCCCAGGAACATATCAATGAAGACAAGAAGACAAGACAAGACAGTCACATTAGATGGATGGGCCCGAAGAGGGTGGGGCTGGAAGAAAGGACAGATAATGCTGCGTGGTTCTGAACCCGTATTTGGGAAGCTTGGCGGTGTCTCATGAAGCATACAGCTGGACTGCTGCAGAGACTCAAACTTTTATAAGAAAAAAAGAAAGCAAAAGGGCTGAGTTTTCGTGCATTCCCAACTGTAAGGCAGGCTGGCTTCGAAGGGTTTCCCCCATACCCTATTTAGAAAGAAGGATCCGGGAGGAGACGCCACGCCAAAAGAACAGTTGGTTTTATCTCAATCACACAAACATTGAAAAAGGGAGCCTCATGTTTGACTAGTGTTGAAAAAACAACAACACTTGGCATTTTTACCACTGCTTTCCTCTGTAGAGAAACTCTGGAACTGGCACAAGAGGAAAAGCGTTTCGACATCGCCATTCTCACCATTGGAAATTGTGTACGTCGTCTGGCTGTGTCGCACCTGCCAGAGCAACTGGACACGGGTGCGTGTAATTGGTTGGGTGTCTTCCACAAAATGCTTGGATGTGGTCCCCACGCCTCACATGTGTGCATCTTCAATAAGCAGAGTCACTCTATCAATTAAGAAAGCTCTTGGAGTTCCCGTTGTGGTGCAGTGGAAACGAATCCGACTAGGAACCATGAGGTTGGGGGGTTCGATCTCAGGATCTGACATTGCCATGAGCTGATGTGGCTCGGATCTGGCATGGCTGTGGCTGGCGGCAACAGTTCTGATTCGACCCATAGCCTGGGAACCTCCCTATGCTGTGGGTGCAGCCCTAAAAGGTCAAAAGACAAAAAAAAAAAAAAAAAAAAAAAAGCTCTAAACAGGGCGCCTAGAAGGGACAGACATAAAGAAAAGCCCCTCTCCACTCCACCCTCCAATTTATTTTTTTGTCTTTTTAGGGGTGCTCCCAAGGCATATGGAAGTTCCCAGGCTAGGGGTCAATTGGAGCTACAGCTGCTGGCCTACACCACAGCCACAGCAACTTGGAATCTGAGCCACGTCTGTGACCTACACCACATCTCACTGCAGTGCTGAATTCTTAACCCAATGAGCGAGGCCAGGGATCGAACCCACATCCTCATGGATACTAGTCAGATTTGTTTCCACTGTACCACAATGGGAACTCCCCGCCCTCCAGCTTTTTTTTTTTTTTTTTTTTTTTTTTTGGCCACATTAGCTTGATGTGGGATCTCAGTTCCCAGACCAGGGATTGAACCTGGGTCGCAGCTGTGAAAGCACCGAATCCCAACCACTAGACCACCAGGGAACACCCAGCCTCCAACGCTCTAAAGTTTACCCTCCCAAAGGTAAGGACGCCACTGGAGTGGTGCCTCTCTAACTGCAGTGCACCTCAGAATCACCCATGTGATTTAGGACACAGAATGTGGGGCTCCTCTCCTCCCGGAGTTTCTGATGTAGCAGGTCTGGGGTGGGACCTCAGGATCTGCCTTTCTCACAATTTCCTGGAAAATGCCAATGCGGATAACGCAGGGACCCCACCTGGAGAACCGTGGGAGTGGACACCCCCACTTCCCCACACAGTCAACTCCCCAAAATCTGAAGGTGAATAGGTATTTATAAAATGGCCCACATTCAACAAAGAAAACCTGAAAATTCACCTTTCCCGAAGTGACAATGTTATGGCCTCGTCCAGGAATATGAGGCTGTCTTTTGACTGTATTCTCCTTCTCTAAGAAGAGGCACCGGCTACAAAATTATTAACATTTTATTCTTGACAGTTCTTGATGATTAATATTGATGAACATTGACAGCAGGTTTATTCTTGATCCGCCAGTGGCAGAATAAATGGAAAGTAAACAAGTAAACTCTTCTTTTTTCCCTTTTTTTTGGCTGCACCCTTGGCATATAGAAGTTCCCAGGCTAGGGATGAAACCCGTGTCATAGCAGCCACCGGAGCCACTGCAATGACAATGCCAGATCCTTAACCCGCTGTGCCACAAGAGGACTTTGAAAGTAAACTCTTGGTCATGAACTTTGTGACTCCAAGTTCACATCTCCGAAATGAAGCTGGAGGAAGCATCCTGGGAAGGGGTTAGCTCGCTCCAGGCAAGAATTGGTCCACAGGGTGATGCAGCCAGTCAGAGGTGAGTTTAATCCTGCCCCACAAACAGGCTTCCCCTTCTAGGAATCATTAAGAAAAAAATTATTGAAGTAGAGTTGATTTACAATATTGTGTTAGCTTCTGGTGTACAGCAAAGTGATTCAGTTATACATATATGTATGAAAAAGTATATATATACATACTTTTCAGATTCTTTTCCATTATAGGTTATTATAAAATATTGAGTATCGTTTCCCAGTGCTATGCAGTAGGTTCTTGTTGCTTATCTATTTTATGTATAGTAATGTGTATCTATTAATTTCAAACTCCTAATTTATCCCACGCTGCTTTCCCTTCGGTAACCTTAAGATTGTTTTCTGTGTCTGCAAGTCTGTTTCTGTTTTGAAAGTAAGTTCTTTTGTATCATTTGTTTCGCTGCCATCATTTTGCTTCTCCCTTTCTCCCTGCAGTCCACCTGCAGTCCACCTGCAGTCCGCCAGCAGATCCTGTCTGTTCTGCCTCCAGTATCGATCCAGAGCCTGACTTTTCTCACCACCCCTGCTGCTCTCACTCTGGAGCCACCCACCACCACCTCTTGCCATGACTGTGCAATTACTTTGTCACTGGTCTCTCTGCTTTTCCTGTTGCCACCCCTCCTGGCCCCCAAGTGTTTATTCTTTACACCATGGCCCGATTTCAATTCCTCTGTCAGATCAAGGTGTCTCACCCTCTCAGAGGCTTTCTCACCATGGCCAGAATGAGAGCTGCAGCCCTCACCTGCTGGCAAAGTCCCACTGCATCAGATCAGCTCACTGCTTTATGATCTGAGCACATCTCCCCTGGTGTTCTCCAGCGCTCTTTCTATTACTATAGTTTAGCCTTCCTGCTCTTCCTCTGATTCACCAGGGAAGCACCTGCCTCAGGGCCTTTGCACTTCCCTCAGTCTGGGATGCTCTTCCCTCAGAGACCCACAAAGCTCTTTCTCACCTGCTTCCATCTCTGCTCAGGTATCCCCTGAGGGCTGCCCTCCCTGACTGCCCTTTGTGAAATTCCAATTCTGTCCCCCACTCTTGCTCCCCTCCTCCTCCTTTCCAGCTCTAATTTTTGCCCCATAGCACTTACCTCTATATGATATAGGTGCCTAACTTTTTTATTTTTAATTTTATTTATTTATGTATGTGTATATGTACATATGTATGCTTTTTAGGGCTGCACCTGTGGCATATGGAGGTTCCCAGGCTAAAGGTCAAATCAGAGCTGCAGCTGCCGGCCTCCACCACAGCCACGGCAACGCCAGATCCGAGCCATATCTGTGACCTACACCACAGCTCACGGCAACGCCGGATTGGTAACCCACCGAGCAAGGCCAGGGATGGAACCCGCAACCTCATGGTTCCTAGTCGGATTCGTTAACCACTGCGCCACGACGGGAACTCCTGTACTTCACTTTTTAAATTTGATTTTTATTTTATACTGGAGATGGGCTGGTTTACAATGTTGAGTTAGCTTCAGTGGGTACTGAAGTTTTAAACTTTCCTGTCCGTGTCCCACTAAGAATGTGAAAATCTGCAGGGGCAGTTTTGCTGCAGGGCCTGGCACTTAGTAGGTGCTATTAAATATTTGCTGGATGAACTCCGATGTTATGTAAGGGTGGAGGGCCAAGGGATGAGAGTAGGGAGGGACGAGAAGCTGGGTGTTGAATCTGAGCTGCAGCTGGAGAAACTCGCAATCGTTTAACCCACTGGGCCGGGAAAGAACCCGGGCCTCTGAAGCAACCTGAACCACTGCAATCGGATTCTTAACACACTGTGCCACAGCGGGAACTCCTCTCTTTTTTCTTTTCTTTTCTTTGCCACCCAGTGGCATATGGAAGTTCCCGGACCAGGGTTCAAGCCCGCACCACAGAAGCCACAACAGTGACCATACTGCATCCTCAACCCCTAGGCTGCCAAGGAATCCCGGGGTACCCATCATCTGAGCTTCCCTCTCCACACCTTTCTCCTCTCCCTCCTCCCCCTCCAGGTAGATGGCTGGCTCTGCATCTCCTTGCCTCTGACAAGCTCTGGGACAGGCAGACCGCACGGGTAGCTGCAGGACTCTGCTCTTGTTTCTGAAAGCCTGAACCCATAAGGAAACTGAGGGAGGTTCACAAAACAGGAGGAAGGGGGAGCTCCCTGGTGGCTCGGCAGGTTAAGTGTTCTGCCTTGTCCCAGCTGTGGCGATCTCATGCCCAGGAACTTCTGGGTGCCGAGGGTGTGGCCAAAAAAAAAGGAGATGAAAGGGAGGTGTGCCGGGGGTTTTGGGGGTTGGCAGATGCAAACTTCTTACATTTAGCATGATAAGCAATGAGGTTCTACTCCACAGCCCAGGGAACTCTATCCCGTCTCTTGGGATAGAACATGATGGAAGAGAGTATGAGAAAAAGAATGCATATGTACCTGGGTCGCTATGCTTTTCAGCAGAAATTGACACAATACTGTAAATCAACGATACCCTAATTTAAAAATTAAAAACTGAAAAAAAAGAAAGGGAGGTGAGCCTTGGAGGAGCAGAGAGGATACCCGGGAGGGGGCCTGGCACGCTCCCTCCCCCACCCTGTGCCTCGGCACAAGCTGGAAGGCAGGCATGCCCAGGAGAGCAGAAGGGCCAAGGCTGCACCCCCCCCCCCCCGCCTTAAGTGTCACCTCATCTTTCCCCTGCCTCCCCCTCTCCCTGTGTAGTCTGTCTCCACTGTCCATCTTGCTTCCCTTCCCTTCCCTCAGTCCGTCCTCTAGTTTGGCTTCTGCCCTTTTGCTTCCCTGGAAACTGTGCTCATCAAAAATCTCTGGTACCTTCCAGGTTGGATTCACATCCATCCTCTAACTTGATATACTTTTGTAGCTATAAAATATACGTAATGTAAACTTTACCGTAAAAATTAAAAAAATTGAAATACAGTTAATTTACAATGTTGTGTTATATACATATAAATATATATACTTTTCAGGTTCTTTTCTGTGATTATTGCAGGGTATTGACTATAGTTCCCTGTGCTGCACAGTGGGTCTTGTTGTTTATCCTTTTTTTTTTTTTTTTTTTTCTTTTCATTTTTGGCCCCCCTGAGGCACATGGAGTTCCTGGGACAGGGATCAGATTGGAGCTGCAGTTGCAACCCAAGCCGCAGCTGCGGCAACGCCAGATCCTCTACCCACTGTGCTGGGCAGGGGATTGAACCTGCGTCCCAGGGCTCCCAAGATGCTGCTGATCCTGTTGTGCCACAATGGGAACTCCTCTATCTTATATATAGTAGTTTGCATCTGCCAATCCCAAACTCTTTTTCTTTTCTTCTTCTTTTTTTTTTTTTTGTTTTTGATTTTTAGGGCCACACCCATGGCACATGGAGGTTCCTAGGCTAGGGGTCCCATCAGAGCTGTAGCCACAGGCCTACACCACAGCCACAGCAACCCCAGATCCGAGCTGTGTCTGTGACCTACACCACAGCTCATGGCAATGCCAGATCCTTAACCCACTGAGCGAGGCCAGGGATTGAACCTGCAACCTCATGGTTCCTAGTCGGATTCGTTTCCGCTGCACCATGACGGGAACTCCCAATCCCAAACTCTCGATTTATCCCTTCCCCTACCCCTTCTCCCATTTGGTAGCCATGTTTATTCTCTATGTCTCTGAGTCTGTTTTTGTTTTGTAAATAAGCTCATTTGTATTACAGTTTAGATTCCACGTGTAAATGGATATCCTATGGTATTTGTCTTTCTTTGTCTGACTTACTTCACTTCGTATGATATACTCTAGGTCCATTTATGTTGCTGCAAATGGCGTTACTTCATTCTTTTTTATGGCTGAGTAGTATTCCATCGTATATATGTACCCTACCTTTATCCATTCCTCTGTCGATGGACATTTAGGTTGCTTACTATTGTTGGGAGTGTAAATTGGTGCAGCGACTGTGGAAAGCAGCATGGAGGTTCCTTAGAAAAACTAAAAAGAGGAGTTCCTGATGTGACTCAGTGGGTTAAGAACTGGGCATAGTGTCCGTGAGGACGTGAATTCGATCCCTGGCCTTGTTCAGAGGGTTAAGGATCCAGCGTTGCCACAAGCTGAGGTGTAGGTCAAAGATTTGGCTTGGATCCAGCTTTGCTGTGGCTGTGGTGTAGGTCAGCAGCTGCAACTCGGATTTGACCCCTAGCCTGGGAACCTCCATAATGCTGCAGGTGCGGCCAGAGAAAGAAAGAAAGGAAGAAAGAAAGGAAGGAAGGAAGGAAGAAACCTAAAAATAAGAGTTGCCATATGATTCAGCAATCCCACTCCTGGGCATATATCTGGAAAAAACTCTAATTTGAAAAGATGCATGGGAGTTCCCGTCGTGGCGCAGTGGTTAACAAATCCGACTAGGAACCATGAGGTTGCGGGTTCCGTCCCTGCCCTTGCTCAGTGGGTTAACGATCTGGCGTTGCTGTGAGCTGTGGTGTAGGTTGCAGATGCGGCTCGGATCCCGCGTTGCTGTGGCTCTGGCGTAGGCCGGTGGCTACAGCTCCGATTCAACCCCTAGCCTGGGAACCTCCATATGCCACGGGAGCGGCCCAAGAAATAGCAACAACAACAACAACAACAACAACAAAAAGACAAAAGACAAAAAAAAAAAAAAAAACAAAAGATGCATGCACCCCAATGTTCATAGCAGCACCATTTCAAATTTGCCATCTCTAAGTGCCCCGTTCAGTGGTTTTAAGTACATTCACACTATTGTGCACCTGCCACCACCATCGTCCCCAGAATTTTCATCTTCCCCAGTTGAAACCGCACCCAGGAAACACTCAATTCCCCCCCCCCCGCCCCCGCAGGGAGAATCCTACAGTATTTCTCCTTCTGTGACTGGCTTATTTGTGACTTAGCCTAGTGTCCTCAAGGTTCATCCATACTGTAGCGTTGTCGGAATGTCATTCCTTCTTACTGCTGACGAGTCTTCCATTATAGGAAGGCCATGCTGTGTTTATCCATCGATGGGAGCTTGGGCTGCTTTCACCTTTTGTCTATTGCAAACAGAGTACTATGAACACGAGTGTGCAGCATCTGTTCGAGTCCCTGCTCTCAAAACTTTGGGGTGTTTGCCCAGGTGGAATTGCTGGATCATATGATCATTCTGTTTTGTTTTGTTTTGTTTTTTTTTTTTGCCTTTTAGGGCCTCACCCACGGCATATGGAGATTCTCAGGCTGGGGATCTAATTGGAGTTATAGCTGCTGGCCTACACCACAGCCACAGCAACACCAGATCTGAGCCACATCTGCAACCTACACCACACGGGATCCTTAACCCACTGAGCAAGGGCAGGGATCGAACCGGCAACCTCATGGTTCTTAGTCAGATTTGTTTCCGCTGCTCCGCAACGGGAATGCCTATGTTTGATTTTTTGAGGATGCTCCCTACTCTTCCACAGCAGCTGTACCATTTTATACTCCCCCCAGAAAGGTGCAAGTGTTCCAGTTTCTCTACATTTTTGTTAATACTTGTTACTCTGTTTTTCTTTTTTCTCTTTTTTGATAATAATCAAGCCAGTGGATGTAAACTGGTTCTACCCTGGCTTTTCTGTGGCATTTTTCTCTAAGGACACTTCCTCCTCAAAACTCCCTTCCCAGAGTTCCCGTTAGGCTCAGTGGGTTAAGAACCTGACTAGTATTCATGAGGATGCGGGTTTGATCCTTGGCCTTGCTCAGTGGGTAAGGATCTGGCATTGCTGCAAGCTGCGGCATAGTGTAGATTTGGCTCAGATCTGGCGTTGCTATGGCTCTGGCGTAGGCCAGCAGCTGCAGCTCTAACTTGACCCCTAGCCTGGGAACTTCCATATGCTGCAGGGGTGGCTCTAAAAAAAAGAAGAAAAAATCAGAAAGTGCGGGAGAGTTTCCCAATGATGTGTCTCTGGACCCTGGGTCTTTATCTCAGAAGTCACTTCCTGTTCCTGGTTTCCTGGCTATGTCTCCAAAGTCTGCTTGGCACATACAAGCATGTATAAATGTCTACCTCCATCCTTCTTTTTTAGACAAATGGTAGCCCCTTGTTCTGCACATGGATTTTTTTCACTTTTTAATATATCTTAACAATTGTTCCATATCAGTGTGTGGAGAACAGCCTCATATATCTTCACGAGCATAACCAGCATTGCTTAAACTTTTCTTTCTTTCTTTCTTTTTTGTCTTTTTAGGGTTGCACCGGCAGCATGTGGAGGTTCCCAGGCTAGGGGTCAAATCGGAGCTGTAGCTGCCAGCCCACAGCAACAGCAACACTGGACCCAAGCTGCATCTGCGACCTACACCACAGCTCACAGCAACGCCAGATCCTTAACCCACTGAGTGAGGCCAGGGATTGAACCCACATCCTCATGGATGCTAGTCGGGTTTGTTAACCACTGAGCCATGACAGAAACTCCATGCTTAAATTTTTCTTACCAAAGCACGTGCGACAGGAGAAACACAGAGGCTGCAGCAAGGACACGATTTATTTGAAATCTTCAGTTCTGGCCTTTCAGGCCAATTTTCCATTCCTCTTTCTAGTGCTTATTTTAATATAAAGATCATATTTTGGAGTTCCTGCTGTGGCATAGTGGGTTAATGATCCAGCTTGTCTCTGTGGCCTTGCCAGTTGAATCCTGGCCCAATACATTGGGTTAAAGATCCAGGGTTGCCACAGCTGTGGCATAGGTCGCAGATGTGGCTTGGATTTGATCCCTGGCTGGGGAACTTCTGTATGCCAAGAGTGAAGCCAAAAATGGGGGAAAAAAAAAAGATCATATTTTAAAACAGGTGCTCTAGGAGTTCCCTGGTGGCCTAGTGTTTAAAGGAGCTGGCATTGTCACTGGTGTGGCTTGGGTTGCAGCTGTGGTGTGGGTTGGATCCTTGGCCTGGAACTTTGGCATACCATGGATGAGGCAAACAGAAACAGAAACAAATGCTCTGGGAAGATGGCTTTGTTTATTCTCACGGCTTTGTTTACATACCTCTGCAGGCCCATGGACTTAGTTTAACATGGAAACATGAACTTGAGGGACCAGCACAGTGATTTTGTGAGGCTGGCAGGGCAGGCATTAAGCCTTCTCTGAAGATGAGGTGCCCGGCGCTCAGGACTGATGTGTGATCTGCCCTGGGTGATAGAGTCTCCGAGGGCACAGGCACCTCATAAACACTTGACAGTGCCTCTCTGGACACAGGTGAGACAAGATGGGAAACCAGGATCTTAGACCAAATGCAGCGGGGTTTATGTCACACAGCACACTGAGCGTGGGATGAAAGACCTGGGAAACGCAGACTCAGTAGAGCAGGAGATGGGACTGGTACCCTTTTGTTTTAAGAAGCACCGAAGTGTTGAATTTTAGTGTGAGAATTGTCCATGTAAGTTACGGGGTGAATTGTGTTCCCCCCAAATTCATATCTTACCTTTTTAAATTTTCTTTTAAAAATGCCATGGATGCTATGGATAAGCAGTGAGATCCTGCTGTATAGCACTGCGGGCTATATCTAGTGACTGGTGATGGAGCAGGATGGAGGATAATGTGAGAAAAATAATGTATGCATATGTGTGAGACTGGGTCACTTTGCTGTGCAGTAGAAAATCGACAGAACACTGTAAACCAACTATAATGGGGAAAAATAATCATAAAAAATGCAATGGATTCTGATTTTTTTTTTTCTTTTTAGAGCTGCATCTGTGGCATATGGAAGTTTCTGGCCTAGGGATCCAACTGGAGTGCCAGCTGAGCCACATCTGTGAACCACCCTGCAGCTTGTGGCAACGCCGGATCCTTAACCCACTAAGCGAGGCCAGGGATCGAACCTGCATCCTCAAGGACCTATGTTGGGTTCTCACCCCGCTGAGCCACAATGGAAACTCCTCCAAATTCATATCGTGAAGCCCTAACTCCGGGTACCTCAGAATGTGATTACATTTGGAGATAAGGCTTCGCAAGCCAGTGATTATGTTAAAATGAGGTCTTGAGGGCAGGTCCTGCTGCAGTGTCACTGGTGTCCTTACAAGAGGAGGAAGTCCGGACGCGGAGACAGACGGCGTGTACGCTTGTGTGCAGAGCAAAGACCCCGCAGGAGGAGACAGAGAAGACGGCCACTTGCCAACCAAGGAGAGAGGCTTCAGGAAAAACCCAAGCTGCTGACAGGTGGATCTTGACTTGACCTTAGACTTCCAGCCTCCAGAAGTGGGAGAAAATGCTTTTCTATTGTTGCTGCTGCTGAGTCCGTGGTACTTTGTTATGGCAGCAGAAGCAGGTGAATCCAGTTTCCATCCAAGGGCGCTTTTTTTTTTTTTTTGGTCTATTTAGGGCCATACCTGAGGCACAGGGAGGTTCCCAGATTAGGGGTCGAATAGGAGCTGTAACCGCTGGCCTACGCCACAGCCACAGCCACATCAGATCTGAGCCGTGTCTGCGACCTACACCCCAGCTGGCAGCAACGCATCCTCATGGATGCTAGTCAGATTCATGTGCACTGAGCCATGATGGGGACGCCCCAAGGCCTTCCTTGAATTTGCCTCTATGTGAGTTTCCTCCCCCCACAACAATCTGGTTACTTTGGGTGGGGCTGGGTTGAGTGTTCACTCCCTCACTCACTTGTTCATTCAGTATTTATCTCACAGGGTCCTGGGCCAGGTCCAGTCCAGGTACCAGGCACAGAGCAGGAACAGACAAGCTCCTGTTTCCCTGGAGCCACCATCCACCACCCCACCTCCTACCTCCAAAATGACCGGCTGTCCATTGCCCCCTACCCCAGCCCCCCACCATGTGAGACCCAGCAAATATTTACCAGGGAAGAGAAGAGACATTAGAAATACCCCAAATGGGAGTTCCCGTCGTGGCGCAGTGGTTAAGGAACGCGGCTGGTATTCATGCGGAAGCCAGGTTGATCCCTGACCTCGCTCAGTGGGTTAAGGATCTAGCATTGCCGTGAGCTGTGGTGTAGGCCAGCAGTTATAGCTCTGATTCGACCCCTAGCCTGGGAACCTCCCTATGCCACGGGTGCGGCCCTAAAAAGACAGACAAAAAAATAAATAAATAAATAAATAAATAAAAAGAGAAAAGTACCTCAAAAGACCCACATCCTGAGCTCCAAATGTTTGCCTTTGTTTTTGCATTTAAATGGAAGCTTCGCTTATGGATGGCCTTGCTGAACGGGGACCTGCAGAAAAAGTAACTGAGGTGGATGGTAATTATGCCTCTCCTCATTATGAAAGTGGCTCAAAGCGCCCAGCACAGCCCATTTGGAGGCTGGTGGCTCTGACAGCGCTCAGAGCTATCAATTTCCTGGCCTGTGTTTGTGCGTTTCCAGAGACCACCCAGATGCAGCAAGGAGGCTGTTTAGGGTCGGTTTTCCCCTCTTGGCAGAGGATGGGGGCTGAAGACACGCCAGGCTGGAGGCCAGCATGGGGCGGGGGGGGGGGGGGCAGCTTCTGTCTCCATCCTCTTGGCCCCACCTGCTTCCCTGGCCCTTTATGCTGCTGGGTGCCAGAAGGACCTAGAGAATCTGGCCGTGACTCATCTGCCTCCCCAACTTTGCTCTCAAATTGTGCTTTCTGGACTTTTTCAGGCAAGCCTCAGTGGCTCATTGCCGATACCCATCATTAACGTGACTTTCACGCCTCTTAATTCCCTCCAGAACTTCAACAACCACCGCAAACACGGGCAAGGGATTCTTCCCTGAGAAAGACATTCATCACGCCGGTACCCAGCCTCCCGAATCCAGCGCCGGCATTGCTTCCAGTTGCCAGTGGGAAGAGGGAGCCAACAGGTATTTTTAAAGAGGCGCTATCCACTGGAGGACTAAAAGGAAAATATCCCCTTTGAGCATTTAGTCACACACATCAAAGGAAACAACAGTTTCAATCTTCATTTGCATCGTACAGGCATTAGATGTGGTCCAGTTACACCCAGCTCCGCTTGAAAAGGCAGAAGTGCCAGTACTTTCCAAGCCTTGACGGAGACAGAGAGAAAATGCAGCCAGGCAAATAATATATCACCCTGCCAAGGCATTTTCCATTTTTAAAAGGACAGAACAATTTTGCATTATTTCTGGAGCCTCTTTGCAGCAAATATCCCTTCACATGTGCTCCAGAGCCCTGCCCAGCCGGCCTAAAAAGCCCCGGCTCGTCCCAGCCTACTGCTCCTGTGTCCTGGGGACCACATTCTGCCTTTTGGTCTTGAAGCATCTGATATGAGGCAGGCAAAGGGCCTGCTTTTTTTTCCCTCTTTTTGTTTTGTTTTTTTTGGGGGGGAGTTTTGTGAGCACAGGCCAACCCAGGCTGGCTCTGCAGAAGGGGGCCAATTAAGACACAGCCCTGGCGGAACGAACACGGCACTTCGGATCACTTGAAGGTGGCTGATGAAGGTGAGATCATCAATGAGCAAGACAGCTTGGGGTTTTTCAGGGATGCCTCTGAAAGACCTAAGGGGATTCAGAGCTAGAAACAGTGAAGGGTGCCTGCATTTGATGTTGAGGCCTCTTGGGAAAGCAGAAAAGAGCCACTAGTTCTGGAATAATTAGCACAAATGACTTCTAGTTAGGGTGACAAATGAACATGTTTTCCCAGATCTGGAGACTCAAGGCTGGGCTCTTTGGTGAAATTTCCCAAACGGTCCTTAATCAGGTGGTCTAAGGGCCACTCCTGGCCAAGTGTGAGGTCTCTTGGTAGAGGGTGAACCTCGCATTTTATTGTTTCTCATCCTCAGCCCTGGCTGGCCTGAAAAATCTCGGGATGCTGAATGATTAATTCCAACCTGCCCTAGAAAACGTTAGTCAGCTGGCAAAAGGAAATAGCCCAACACGAAGGCAAAAAGAGCAAATTGACTTTATCTGTGAGTGATTATGTTTGACAAGAGGAAAAAGAAAGAAATCTTTTGTCACTGAAGAAAATTGTGCTTTGAGAAATCTTTGCACAGGTCTTAAGTCTCTGCTTGAGATGGTTTGAATTAAAATGGAAATAATCCCAGCCCCCCCCTCCAAAAAAGGAGTAGAGAAACAAAACTTGATTCTCCCACCTTTACTAGAGCAGAGTTTTGGAAATCAGACTAGGAGTTCGAGATCTACTCCAAGAGCAGCATTTTCATTAACTAGGGAGTATTCTCTTTCAAGAACCCTATTTTTGAATCGCTATTTACTACGAAAATTTTAATTTTCCTTTAAGCATTGTCACACATGCCGCCTGATGCCTTGTGGGTGGGAGAACAAGGCAGAGGAGTCTTTCTGCCAGTGAGAACGAAGAGCCAATTTCCCTCCGTGAAAGGGGAAAAGATCAGGAGTGTTAAAATTATTCTTCTGATTTCACATTTATCTTGTACTCACAGCATCCTTCTGCTGAGGATTTGAAAGAATGAGTCGTAGGCAGGAAAACAAACTGTTTTGACTCAAGCTAGGATTCCAATTTTACTGCTTACATTTTTTTTTTCCTCTTCACTAATTAAAAACACAATGAACCTTCTTTAAAAAATTTTATTTTGTCTTTTTAGGGCCACACCCTCGGCATAGGGAGGTTCCCAGACTAGGGGTTGAACCGGAGCTGCAGCTGCCGGCCTAGACCACAGCCACAGCAACACAGGTTTTGAGCCGTGTCTGTGACCTACACCACAGCTCACGGCAATGCTGGATCCCCAACCCACTGAGCAAGGCCAGGGATCAAACCTGTGTCCTCATGGATGCTAGTTAGATTTGTTTCCGTTGAGCCACGCTGGGAAATCCGTTTGTTAAAAATTTTATTTAAAAATTTTTTTACAACCGCATCTGTGGCATCTGGAAGTTCATGGGACAGAGATTGATTCCAAGCCACAGCTGTGGCAATACCAGATCCTTGAACCCACTGTGCTGGGCTGGGGATGGAACCTGCTCCTCTGTATCGATCTGAGCTGCTGTTGTTAGTTTCTTAACCTGCTGTGCCACTGAGGGAACTCCAAAATTAATCTTCTCTTAAACATTCTGAAGTCTTAGAGTTCCCGTTGTGGCGCAGTGGTTAACGAATCCGACTGGGAACCATGAGGTTGCGGGTTTGGTCCCTGCCCTTGCTCAGTGGGTTAACGATCCGGCGTTGTTGTGAGCTGTGGTGTAGGTCACAGATGCGGCTCGGATCCCACGTTGCTGTGGCTCTGGCGTAGGCCAGAGGCTACAGCTCCGATTCGACCCCTAGCCTGGGAACCTCCATATGCCGCGGGAGTGGCCCAAGAAATAGCTAAAAAGACAAACAACAACAACAACAAAAAAAACCCTGAAGTCTTGGAGTTCCCATTGTGGCTCAGCAGTAGCAAACCCCACTGGTATCCATGAGAATGCAGGTTCGATCCCTAGCCTCGCTCAGTGGGTTAAGTATGCAGTGTTGCTGTGAGCTGTGATGCGGGTTGCAGATGCAGCTGGGATCCCTCATTCCTGTGGCTGTGGTGTAGGCTGGCGGCTGCAGCTCTGATTTGACCCCTCGCCTGGGAACTTCCATATGCTGCACAGCCGCCCATTGCCACCCCCCCACCCCCGCAAAAAAAATTCTGAAGTCTTTTTTTTTTTGGCGGCACCTGTGGCATGGGGAAGTGACTGGGCCAGGCATCCAATCCGAGCCAGAGCAGTGACAATGCTGAATCCTTAACTGCTACGCCAGCAGGGAACTCCTCATCACTTTATATTTTAAGCATTTTTCTCTCTGATATCCACATAGCTAACTTCCTCAGCCCCTTTGAGTCTTGGTCCAAATGTCAATTTCTTTCTTTCTTTTTCTTCTTTTGTTTATTTTGGCTGCACCCAGGCTATGTGAAAGTTGCTGGGCCAGGGATCCAACCCATGCCACAGCAGTGACAATGCCAGATGCTTCATCTGCTGAGCCACCGAGGAATTTCCAAACGTAACTTTCTTACGCCATCCACATTGACCAAAAACTGCATCTTCCTAATATTGGTATTCCTGATCCCCTTCAAACTGTTCCACTTTCTATTCTTTTTCTTTTCTTTTTTTTTTTTTTTTTTGTCTTTTCTAGGGCCACACCTGCAGCATATGGAGGTTCCCAGGCTAGGGGTCTAATTGGAGCTGTACCTGCCAGCCTATGGCACAGCCACAGCAACGCCAGATCCAAGCCGCATCTTCGACCTACACCGCAGCTCACGGCAATGCCAGATCCTTAACCCATTGAGCAAGGCCAGGGATTGAACCTGCAACCTCATGGTTCCTAGTCGGATTCGTTTCCACTGCGCCACGAGGAGTACTCCCACTTTCTATTTTTTTCCCTGCCTTCTCACACCGCACAGAATCTCCTTCTGTATGATGTTTATTGTGCTGTGCCCCCAGAACATACGTACCCAGAGACCACGGATTTGCCTTTTTTTCAATGACGTAGTCTAATTGTGCCGAGGGGTGCCTGTCCCTCAGGTGATGCTCCATAAATGCAGAGTGAGAATGTCAGGATAAATTTGCCTCTGATTTGGAAACAAGCAAGAGTGTCCTTTCAGCCAAGTGCCGGGCACTGGCCTCATGGGCCCTCAGGGGAGGATCCGATGCTTCTGGAGTTTCAGGAGGGAGCACCTGTATCTGCCTTTCTATGGACTCAGCAGAAGAAGGCTGGAAGTAATGCAAACGATTCTTGCCCATGGATGTAATTCATTTTTGTCATACAGAAAAGATAAGCCCAAACATGACATTTGGTTGCCCTGTAAGAAAGGAGGCAGCTTTGCATCTTTTAGCAAGCGTCCTTCCTTGTCTGAAAACAGATCTCTGTTCTTCAAATTCAACTTTGAACCGGTTTCAGTGCCTTACTAGTTCCCTGATTAATGAAAGAGTTAAAGAAAATTCTCAAGGCATATCCACTTTACATTCTTGTGAGGGTTATGATTTAAAACGTTTTTGGAAATTATGATTGAGTAAAAGAGTAAAATTACAGGAGTTCCTGTTGTGGCTCAGTGCATTGAGAACCTGACTGGTATCCATGGGGATTGGGGTTTGATCCCTGGCCTTGCTCAGTGGGTTAGGGATCTGACGTTGCCAGGAGCTTTGGCTTAAGTCAAACAAGGCTTGGATCCTGTGTTTCTGTGGCTGTGGTGTAGGCCGGCAGCTGCAGCTCCAATTCGACCCCTAGCCTGGCAACTTCCATCTGCCGCAGGTGCAGCTATGAAAAGAAAGACAAGAAAGAAAGGGAGGGAGAAAGGAAGGGAGGGAGGCAGGAAAGAAGAAAGAAAGAATCTCTCTGCAGTGGCTGTTTGATCCCTGGCCAGGCACAGTGGGTTAAAGGATCTGGCTTTGTCGCAGCTGTGGCTCAGATTCAGTCCCTGGCCCAGGAACTTTCATATGCTGTGGGTGCAGCCATACAAAAAATAATCATTGCACTCCGCTCCCTAGGAGACCTTATCTAGTCCCATGGAGGCAGAACCCATTGAATGAAGATACTCTCTTTGGCGTTTCTAGTCACCACCTCTTTGTGCCCCAGATGTGTATCCAGTGGTCCTCTTGTTTTCTCCACTTGGAGTTATGTATATTTATTTATACACTTCAGAATTCACAAGTCCCAAACGGAATTCTTTTTTTTTTTTTTTTTTTTTTTTGCTATTTTCTTGGGCCGCTCCCGCGGCATATGGAGGTTCCCAGGCTAGGGGTCAAATCGGAGCTGTAGCCACAGGCCTACGCCAGAGCCACAGCAACGCTCGATCCGAGCCGCATCTGCAACCTACACCACAGCTTACAGCAACGCCAGGTCGTTAACCCACTGAGCAAGGGCAGGGATCGAACCCACAGCCTCATGGTTCCTAGTCGTATTCGTTAACCACTGCGCCACGACGGGAACTCCCCCAAACGGAATTCTTGTCCTCAGCTTGCCCTGCCCCAGTCTTTAAGTGGTAACACCATTTACTCAGTTACTCAGGCAAATATCTAAGAGTCAAACTTTGGCCCAAAGCACTTCTTTCTTATGCATTTCATATCCAATCCATCGGCAACACCTGGCCAATATCTCTACCTTCAATACATATTCCAAATCTATGTACCTCTATTTTTTCCCCTTTTTACAGCCACACCTGCAGCATGTGGAAGTTCCTGGGCCAGGGGTCAAATCAGAGCTGCTGCAGCAGGCCTATGCCACAGCCATGGCAACGCCAGATCCCAGCCTCATTTGCTACCTATGCCAAAGCCTGAGGCAACCCAAATCCTTAACCCACTGAGTGGGCCAGAGATCGGACACACATCCTTTCAGAGAAGCACTGGGTCCTTCACCCAATGAGCCACAAGGGGAACTCCTGTACACCTCTTAAGACCTCTAGTTTGGTCTAAGACTTTCGGCCCGTTTTTATTAAGTTTTTTTGGGGGGAATAGAGGCACACCTATTTGTCTCCATATTGTCCATGGTGGCTTTTGCACTGCAATGGCAGTTGCGACAGTGACCATAGGTTCTGCAAAGCTTAAATATTGACTCTCTGAAAAAAATTTGCCAACCTCTGGTATGGTGATGAAAAAATAAGATATCAGCTCATAATCCCTGGAGCCTGTAACTTTTACCTGATTTGGAAAAAGGGTCTTTGCAGCCTCGATCAAATTAAGGATTCCAGATGAAGAGATGACCCTGGATTATCCATGGGGTCTCTAAATGCCATCCCACGAGTCTTTTTTTTATTTTTATTTTTATTTTTGTCTTTTTGCTATTTCTTTGGGCCGCTTCCATGGCATATGGAGGTTCCCAGGCTAGGGGTCTAATCGGAGCTGTAGCCGCCGTCCTATGCCAGAGCCACAGCAACGCAGGATCCGAGCCGCGTCTGCAACCTACACCACAGCTCACGGCAACGCCAGATCGTTAACCCACTGAGCAAGGGCAGGGATCAAACCCGCAAGCTCATGGTTCCTAGTCGGATTCGTTAACCACTGCACCACGACGGGAACTCCCCACGAGTCTTTATACGAGAGACAGAGGAGTTCCCTGGTAGCTCAGGGGGTCAAGGATCTGGTGTTGTCACTGCTGTGCTGTAGGACTGAACGCTGGCCCAGGAACTCCTGAGTGCTGTGGGGGTGGGACAGAAAGAAAAGAAAGAAAAGAGAGAGACACAGAGGGAGATTTGGACCACACAGGCAGGAAGGGGCAATGTGAAAATGGGGCATGGAGAGGTCTGAAGATGCTTGCCTGGAAGAGGGGTGTGGTAGCCACAAGCCAAGGGCGGCCGGCAGCCACCAGGATCTGGAAGAGACAAGGAGCAGATACTCCCTGGAGCCCGCAGGCCCCCCAGCACCTTGGTTTCTGCCCAGGGATTTCGGACTTCCGGCCTCCAGCACCGTAAGAGAGCACCTTTCCATTGTTTTCTAAGGTAATTTGTTGTAATGAATGCACTTCCCTGTCAGGTCTTGACACCCCTCCCTCCACGGTAGTCTGCCCTGGGGTCTCTCTGCTTCCTCTCTTACCCCTTGCAGCCTATTCCCCACAGGGAGCCTTTTATTATTTATTTCTTTATTTCAAATTAAAAAAATTTTTGGCCAAACCCACAGCATTCGGAAATTTCCGGGCCAGGGATCGAACCTGCACCACAGCAGTGACAACGCTGGATCCTTTTTTTTTTTTCAGTCTTTGTAGGGCCACAGGTGCAGCATATGGAAATTCCCAGGCTAGGGGTTGAATAGGAGCTGTAGCTGCCCGTCTATACCACAGCCACAGCAACGGGGGATCCGAGCTGCGTCTGCGACCTACACCACAGCTCACGGCAACACTAGATCCTTAACCCAATTAACAAGGCTAGAGAACGAACCTGAGTCCTTCTGGATACTAGTTGGATCATTACTGCTGAGCCACAACGGGAACTCCCAGTGCTGGATCCTTAACCTGCTGAGCCACCAGGGAACTTATTTTATTTTATTTACTTATTTTTATTTTTTATTTTTATTTTGTTGTCTTTTTAGGGCTGCACCTAAGGCATATGGAGGTTCCCAGGCTAGGGGTCGAATCGGAGCTGTAGCTGCCGGCCTACGCCAGAGCCACAGCAACTCGGGATCCAAGCCGCATCTGCGACCTACACCACAGCTCACAGCAACGCCGGATCCTTAACCCACTGAGCAAGGCCAGGGATCAAACCCGAAACCTCATGGTTCCTAGTCAGATTCGGTAACCACTGTGCCACTACAGGAACTCTCCTGTTTTATTTTCTTAATGACTTCACTTGAGGCATATGAAATTCCCCAGCCAGGGATTGAATCTGAGCGGCATCTGAGACCTACCCCAAGGCTATGGCAATGTCAGATCCTTTAACCTACTACGCTGGGACTGGGGATCCAACCCACACCTTGCACTGATCCAAGCCATTGCAATAGAATTCTTACCCCCTGTGTCATATTGGGAACTCCCCCCTCCCCTTTTTTTCTTTCTAGGGCTGTACCTGCAGCATATGGCAGTTCCCAGGCTAGGGGTAGAATTGGAGCTGCAGCTGCCGGCCTATGCCATGGCCATGCAACACCAGATCTGAGCCGAGCCTGAGACCTACACCTCAGCTTGCGGCAACACTAGATCCTTAACTCACCGAGCAAGGTCAGGGATTGAACCCGAATCCTCGTGGATACTAGTCATGTTCTTAACCTGCTGAGCCACAATGGGCACTCCCCCTTACTCTTATTTTACCTTGGAATATAGTAGATTTACAATGTTGTGTTAACTGCAGGTGTCAGCAAAGTGGGTCGGTTATACATACATCCATTTTTTTCAGATTGTTTTTCCCATATAGGTTATTACAAAATATTGAGTAGAATTCCTTGTGCTATGTAGTAGGTCACTGTTGATTATTTTCTATATAGTAGTGTATGTAAGTTAATCCCAAACTCTTAATTTATTCTTTCCCCCCTTTCCCCTTTGGTAACCATAAATTTGTTTTTGAAGTCTGTGAGTCTGTTTCTATTTTGTAAATAAGTTCATCTGCATCATTAAAAAAAAGATCAGTCTTCTTTCTTTTTTTTTTTTTTTTCGGTTGCACCTGAAGCATGTGAAAGTTCCGGGGCAAGGCAGTAACCTGAGACATAGTGGTGACAATGCCAGATCCTTAACCCACTGAACCACCAGGGAACTCCTGTATCTTTTCTTTTTTTTTTAGATTCCACATATAAGTGATATCTATGATATTTGTCTTTCTCTGTCTGACTTCCTTTAGTTAGTATGGTAATCTCTAGGTCCATTCCTGTTGCTACAAATGGCATTATTTCATTCTTTTGATGCCTGAGTGTATTCCGTTGTATATATGTACCACGTCTTTATCCATTCCTCTGTCGATAGACATTGAGGTGGCTTCCATGTCTTGGCTATTGTGATGAGGGCTGCTATGAACGTTGGGGTACAGGTATCTTTCAATGATAGTTTTCTCCAGGTATATGCCCAGGAGGAGTGGGATTGCGGGATCACATGGTATGATGGCTCTGTTTAGAACACACCACTGAGATAATCCTCTCGGCTCAACCCGTCCATCCATGTTCGAGGACCCTCAGAACAAAATCCAAAGAATTCACCATAGACTTCCAAGTCCTGTGTGATCAGGCTTCAGATTCCAATTTTGATTCATGTCCTGGAGCTCTTTCCAGCTGGTTCCATGGCAGTTCCTTCAACACACCGAGTGTGTATCTGCCTAGGGGTCATGGCCCTCGTTCTGCCCAGAATGTTCTTCTCGTCCCTATAACTGCATGGCTCCCGCCCCCTTCCTTCAGGTCTGGGGCCTCACCCCGTCTAAAGAGGCACCTCCTCCCTCCACTCTCTCCTTCATTGTCCTTCCAGCCTTCATCCTTCTCTTTATCTGCTTGTTTACCATCTGTCTCTCCCAGTTCCATGTCATCTCCTTGAGGGCAGGGTTTTTGTCTCTTTGCTCACTGTGGTCTTCCTAGCCCCTAGAATGAGTCTCTAGCACATCAGAGGCAGCCAGTACATATTTGTTGGAAGAATGCACGTGGCAAAATATATATATATATATAAACCATATCAGATGAAGAATAAGCTATATTCCTTTCCTGCTCCACCCTCAAAGGTAACTACTGGTAAGAAATAGGTTGTTATTTGCCCAGAAGCTTTTGCTGTATGTGCAAGAATATCTTGGCGCTCCCATTGTGGCTCAGTGGGTTACAAACCTGCCTGGTATCCACGAGGATATAGGTTTGATCCCTGGCCTTGCTCATTGGGTTGAGGATCCGGCGTTGCCATGAGCTGTGGGGGAGGTCGAAGATTTGGCTGGAATCCTGAGTTGCTGTGGCTGTGACATAGGTCGGCAGCTGCAGCTCCGATCTGACCCCTAGCCTGGGAACTTCCATATGCCGCAAGAGTGGACCTAAAAATCAAAAAAAAAAAAAAAAATCTATTTATCTATCTATATCTATATGTGCAATGATTATTATATCTTTATACACACAGGAGTATCCGTTATGCTCTATGCCTCGCTTTTTTTTTTCCAGTTAAATATTTAAGCTGAAGAATCTTCTATAGCAGCACATGGATCAACCCCCACCTTTTTTGTGGCTGTGTAATATGCAGAGAACAGTAAGTTGTTTACTTCAGTTGAAAAATGGAAAAGCTAATGACAGCGAGAGGCCTCTTTGTATTTTCTCTCGTGGATGGTTTGGTCTGCTTCTTTTCGGGGGCTGGCTCTGCAGGGACCAAGAAAGACGCTGGTGCTCATAGATCAGCAGCTTCTTCCTTCAGGTGTTTTGACAGGTCATTTCACTTTCAACAACTAAACAAAGTTTCCCTGGAAGACTGGGAATCGACATAAATAAATAAAGAAATAAATAAAGAAATAAAGAAAGAAAGAAATAAATAAATAAATAAAGAAAGTGTTGAGGCAAATAAATAAGAAAACAGACAAAACAACCCTATGAGCCCTCCCTATGAGCTCATCAGGCTTCGATGGTGGCTGGGGGAGGGGGGTCACGAGGGACACAATTACCCGCGTGCGAGCCTTCTGGAAACACCCCAAAAAGACAATCAACATGCCATCGGGGCCTTGCAGTGCAAATGCTAAAGTCCCTTGGCCCCCTCCCTCCAGTCACACTGCTGCCCCCCAAGTCCTTGTTCTAAAGAGATTTGGGGGACACCACTCACATCTCTCTGGGTTCCAGGAAGCAGAGGTGGTCCCCTGGTCTCTAAAGTCTGTTAACTTCAGAAGTCACCAAATGCCCACCCCAAGCAGCAAAGCCTCATCTCTTTAACCCTTTCCCTCTTCAGAAGGAAAAAAAAAAAGCCATTTCTTTGGGCCTGAATTCCGAGTGAATAAAAGAAACAGGCTGACATACCAGAGGGCTCAAGAGGGAGAGGGAAAGACTCTAGCTTTAAAGGGAAAGTCTAGAAAAAAACAGGGTTGACTCTTTAAGTAAGGTAGGTAGGTGAGACCCAGTCAGTCGACAGCGTTTAGCCATGACTCCCAGAAGAGTCCCTGGAGAACAGGTGCACTCAGGTATGGTTGATGCCATAGCTGGGCCACATGGAAAGATTTTATGATTATAGCTATTGTTTAAACATCATCTCTTGGAACCCCTGTTGGGAAGGGTAATGCTCTGTTCTGGGTTTTAATATTAAAAGAAAACAAACTTGCCAGAAGTGCTGTGGTTGGTCCTTGGGTCTGCTGCCCATTCTGCCTTGGCCATGCTTCAGTAAACTCTGAACGAGTGAAACCACTTATTCATTTCAAAATTTCAACAGATTCCGGGTCCACAAATCAGGGCTTTTATGTTCAAATTATATTTCTTTAAAAGATTTTTTAATGATTTTTATTTTTTCCATTATAGTTTGTTTATAGTGTTCTGTCAATTTCTATGGTACAGCATGGTGACCCAGTCACCCATACATGCATTCTTTTTCTCACATTATCCTCTATCATGTTCCATCATAAGTGACTAGATACAGTTCCCTGTCCTATATAGCAAGATCTCATTGCTTATCCACTCAAAATGCAATAGTTTGCATCTATTAACCCCTAACTCCCACTCCACTCCACTCCCTCCCCCTCCCCCTCGGCAACAAGTCTGTTATCCAAGTCCATGAGTTTCTTTTCTGTGGAAAGCTTCATTTGTGCTGTATATTAGATTCCATTTATAAGTGATAACTTATGGTATTTCCTTGACTTAGTAGGAGAGTCTCTAGTTCCATCCATGTTGCTGCAAATGGCATTATTTTGTTCTTTTTGACGGCTGAATAGTATTCCACTGTGTTTATATACCACATTTTCTGTCGATGGAGATTTAGGTTGTTTCCATGTCTTGGCTATTGTGAATAGTGCTGCAATGAACATATGGGTGCATGTGTCTTTTTCAAGGAAAGTTTCGTCCGGATAGATGCTCAAGAGTGGGATTGCCGGGTCATATGGTCGTTCTATATTTACTCTTCTGAGGTACCTCCATACTGTTTTCCACAGTGGTTGTACCAGTTTACATTCCCACCAACAGCGTAGGAGGGTTCCCTTTTCTCCACACCCTCTCCAGCATTAAATTATATTTCAAATGAGCTGAAATTCAGGGTTATAAGGTCCAGATATCTCCTTATACATGGGGTATCTGGCAAGGCTTCACTCTTGCATACAAACGGGAGACATTCCAAATGGCAATTGCCGGACAGGGAGGAAAGAGGAGGGTTTGCAGGATGGGGAAAATAAGGCATCAAAGCAACAGGTTTGTTTTAAGAAGCTCACACATTTTCGTTATGTTTTATCTTGAAAAGTCAAGGGGACAGGGGATCACTCTGTATTACTTCCTACAACTGCATGTTACTCTACAGTTATCTCAACATTTTAAGAAATTACTTAAAAGGGAAGACAAGCAGTGAGACTTTTTGGAAGTAGGAGTGTTGGATAGCATTGCTTTTTAAAAAATTTATTTTATTGAAGTATAGTTGATTTGGAGTGTTGCATTAGTTTCTGGTGTACAGCAAAGTAATTCAGTTATACACATATGTATGTACTGTTTCATATTCTATTCCATTATGGTTCATCACAGGACATTGAAGATCCTGTGCTATACAGGAGAACCTTGTTATTTATCCATATTCTATATATAATAGTTTTAATCTGCTAATCCCAAACTCTCAATATACCCCTCCCCCACAGCAACCACAATGCTCTTCTCTATGTCTGTGAGTCTGTTCCTGTTTGGTTGTTCATGTATTTGGCTGAGCCCATGCCATGCAGAGGTTTCCAGGCTAGGGACTGAACCAACACCACAGCTGAGGCCTGAGCTACTGCAGTGACAGTGTGGGATCCTTAACCCACTGCGCCACAAGGGAACTCTTGTTTTTGTTTTGTAGCTAAGTTCATTTGTATCGTATTTTAGATTCCATATATGAATGATTGGGTATCATTACTTTTTTTTTTTAATGGCCACACCTACGGCATATGGAAGTTCCCGGGCTAGGGGGTGAATTGGAGCTGCAGCTACAGTCTGCACCACAACTACAGCAATGCCAGATCCAAGCTGCATCTTTGAATTACGCTGCAGCTTGTGGCAATGCTGGATCCTTAACGCACTGAGCGAGGCCAGAGATGGAGCCCGCAACCTTATGGTTCCTAGTGGGATTCGTTAACCACTGAGCCACAATGGAAATTCCCGGATAAAATTATTTTAAAATACATATTTTTAATTATAAAAATGGCAGAGCTATATCATAGAGAATAGAGACAATAAGAAAAACCCCTCACGATCCCCCAAATGTCATTTCTTGGGAGTATTTTACATACATACATATATATATATATATATATATTTTTTTTTTTTTTTTTTGTCTTTTTAGGGCCACACCTGCTGCTCATGGAGGTTCCCAGGCTAGGGGGTGAATTGGAGCTGTAGCTGCCTGCCTACTCCACAGCCACAGAAACACCAGATCCAAGCTGCGTCTGCGACCTACACCATAGCTCATGGCAACGCTGGATGCTTAACCCACTGAGCAAGGCCTGGGGTCAAACCTACATCCTCATGGATGTCAGTCAGATTCGTTTTTGTTGAGCCACGACAGGAACTCCTACATGTATTTCTTCAAAACGCAGGTTTTTATACTTAGATTTTTATACATCATGTATGAGAAGTGAACACTGTAATTTGGAACCATCCCCCACCCCAAAGTGACAAAGAAAAAAACTTTTCTTTTTGTTTCTAATGTCTGTGACTACCATAACATTCCACTGTGCAGACACAAAACAATTATTAAATATCCAACATTAGCGCATTTAGGATGCTTCCACTTTTGTCGATAATAAATACGTTGATCCAGTGAAGAATACCTTCACACATACAGCCTTTTTGGCATTTAGTGTTATTTCCTTAGAACAGGTTCCCAGAAGTAAGATTACTGGGTCAAAAGATGCAGACGTTTTTTATGACTTTTAATATATATTGTAAAATTGCTTTTCAAAAGGATTACATTGATTTTCAATGTCACCAGCACTTGTAAGAATGTTTCACCACACAAGTCGTCAACATAGGGGCTATTGCTAATCGATAAAATATTGTCTTCTAGTTACTAAAATTTTGCATTTTTTGACCATCATCAAATTAAAGTGTGTTGAAGAATAAGTGCATAATACAAAACATTCTTTTGGGACATCTTTATTTCCGGAAAACTTAAGACATTTTCACTTGCAAAGATGAGAAAAGGGACATAGGTTGTTAGGATCGGCACAAAATTCATTTTGACGATCAATCTTTTTTTTTTTTTTTTGTCTTTTTGCTATTTCTTGGGCCGCTCCCATGGCATATGGAGGTTCCCAGGCTAGGGGTCGAATCAGAGCTGTAGCCACCGGCCTACGCCAGAGCCACAGCAACGCGGGATCCGAGCTGCGTCTGCAACCTACACCACAGCTCACCACGGCAACGCCGGATCATTAACCCACTGAGCAAGGGCAGGGACAGAACCCTCAACCTCATGGTTCCTAGTTGGATTCGTTAACCACTGCGCCACGACGGGAACTCCGTGACGATCAATCTTGATGCCAAACTACTCAAACGAGGACCCTTCGCGGATGCTGCTAGTTGTCATCACTGGCAGCAAAGTACAAAATAAAATGTAGAGGAATGAAAGGGTCTCCCTGCAAATGGTACAAGACCCACACAGAGGGGTTGGAGCTCGGCTTCTCATTCAACTTTTCTTCCTTTTTTTTTAAACTTTGAGGTTTCAGCCCTCTCCTTTGTTTCCGATATTACCTGCCCACGTGCACAAGCCCTGAATTTTTCTGGGAGGGGGCATTTCATCTTTGCCATCTCATCTGGCTTTAGGCTTCTCTGTACAGTGTGTATCAGTCCACTAGGTGTGGACGGAATTTCAGAAAAGCTGCAGCGGTGTGTCTGTCTCCCCCGCACCTCCACCCCCCCGGGACGGATCCTAACCCGCTTCTGGGATCTCTCTCCTGGAATAAAACCTAGCTGGTCTCCCCACCTCGCACGTGGCGTGAGTGCAGCGGACGCTGGAATTTTTCTTTGGAAGAGCCACGAATGTAAGCCTAGGACCGAAGCAAACTTGGCTCGCCTCGCTCTCTGAGCAGGCTCACCGAGGCTTAACATTTCTCTAAGATTTCGTTCAGCGGCCTTATCCTGGGACAGCCATTTATGAGTCATCGGCTCTGCGGGTCACATGGCCAACGTGACCAAAATAAAGTTTCAGTATTTTAAGCCGCTAGAAAAGGGGACAACGGAGCACACCGGGGGCGGGCCTCGGCGGACACCGGCGGCCCCGGCACCCGCGCTGGGGGACGCGGCGGCGCGGCCCGGGGGGGGCGGGGCGCCGGTGACCGGGGTGGGGGGAGGGGAAGGGGCGGGGCCAGGCGGGAGGCGCGCCCCTCCCCCACGGCCCGCAGCGACGCCCGGACTCCTGAGCCGACCGGCTCCTGAGCGCAGCGCCCGGCCGACACCAGCCGCGAGGACCCCCGGCCCCCGCTGCCCCCCGGAAGCGGCAGGCTGCGGGATCCCGGAGATCCCGCCGCCTCTTCTCGGCCACCGGGACCCCACGCGCCGGCAGCGGCTTCCCCGGGAACGTCCTTCAGCCCCGGGAGCACGCGGGAAAAGCCCCAGCGCGCCAATGAGCGAGCGCCTTCCTCATGACGGTCACGCTCGGGGGCGGGGCTTCCCTTCGCCGCTCCCGAGTTCCGGGAACCCCCTTTGATTGGTCTGGACGGCCTGGGAAACACTGTAGTAAAGCCCAATCAAAACGCCACGTCTCGGCCTCGAGGAAATATCCCGTGTCGGCCCCTTCCTGATTGGGCAGTTCTTTCGGGCTCTGGCCACTGGAAGGCTTTGTTTAGGTCTGGAAGGCGGGCTTTCCTGGGAGTGGGTGGGGAGGGGGCGTTGATTCCTGACCAATCCTTTCATTCCGTTGGGTGGTGACCAGCCAATGGGCCGGATGGATAGGACGCTCCTCCCGGAGAGTAGTGAGACCCTTGGTGCGGGGCGATTGGTGGCGGGACCGATGAGTGGCAGCCGCACGGCCCAACGGGCGCAGTGCGTGGGCCGCGGGGCGGGGCCAGGGCGGGTGCGCGGCGGCGGCGGGGTGGCTGGGCCGGCGGCGGCGGCGGTACGAGGCGCGCGCTCGGGGTCCCGGTCGCGAGGAGGAGGAGGATGTGGCGCGCGGAGGGGAAATGGCTGCCGAAAACAAGCCGGAAGGTAAGAGCCGGAGCGTGAGGGGCTGGGGGCGGCGCGGCGGGCGGCGGGACCCGGCCCCGCCGGACATCCCGGGCATCGGCGGCGCCGGGCGGGAGCGCGGGGGCGCGGCGGCGGCGGCGGCGGGCGGGAGCCCCGGGCCGGGGAGGGGGCGGCGGGGGGGGCGGAGCGCGGCCGGGTCCTGAGGTGACTCGCGGGGCGGCGGAGCGCGGCGCCGCACACCCCCACCCGGGGGCGGGCTGGGGCCGGAGGGGCGGGGGGCCGGCGGGCGGGGGCCGGGCCCAGCGAGGAGGAGGAGCCGTGGAGGGAGGGCCGGCGCCTCCCCCACCCGGACCCGGCATCCCCGCCGCTCCCGGGCCCGGCGCGGCCCCCGCCCCCCGGCCCCCGACCCCCGCGCCGGGCCCGGTGGGGGCCGCGGGGCGGAAAGTTTATCCGCCTCGGGCCCCCTCCGGCCCCGCGCCCCGCTGCCCCGGGCCGGTCCCCGTTGGGGCACAGCCGGCGCTCAGCCTCGCCGCCCCTGGCTCTCGGCGGCGGGGCCAGGCGGACTCTGTCCAGCCTCACCCTCGAGCCCCGTGGTTGCCTCCCAGGGCCGGCGGGGGTCCCCGCGCTTCTCCCCACCAGGGGGACCCCCTCCTGCTGAGCGTCCCTGGGCAGTAGGGCCTCGTGTGACCCCTCCCCCTTCCCTTCCTGGGAGGGGGCCTGCGCAGCATCCCCGCCCCTAGCAGTCGCTCCCATCCTACTCTTGCCCTTGCACCCCTCGCAGCCAGGAGGGTGGGGTCTCCGTTTCCATGGCAAAGGGAGGATTTCCATCCTCCCTTGCCCTTTACCTTCCGTGACCCTGATCCTCCTTTGGCAGAGGGGTCCGTCCCATCCTCTCATCTTCGGTGGCATCTGTTGGGGCCTCTGCACAACATCTATTGACCCTTTTGCCAGGACAAGGGGACGCGGGCTACCCCACGTTCTTCTTCCCTCACCCAGTGGAGAGTGGGGGCCTGTGCAGCTCTGAAGTCATCTCTAAATAGGAAAGCTGATACTTCTTCCAGATTATGCATACTCTCCGCACACTTTCCTGGGTTAGGCTGAGCTCATTTCCTGAATACCCTTTGAGGTGCCCTCTCCTTCTTGGGGAGAAACCGGACCTTCCAGTGCTTTTTACCCCATTCGTGTAGTTCCCCTAACACGTCTCTCTCCTGGGGGTTTCTTGCCTGGGTGAGGGAGGTTGCCCATGAGATGTAGGGCAGGGCTCCCATTGTGCCTAGCACTTGAGTACGCCGAGGTCGCGGTAACTACTCCTATGTAGAGGGGGACCCGGGTCTCTCTTGCTTCCGGTTTACTCTTGCCCCTGGGAGGGGGCAGCACTCAGGAGTGGACACTCCCCGCCCCCCCCAGAAAGAGGTTCATGTGCCCTTGGTTTTCTGGTGTTCGGATTACTGTCTTCTGTGCAGTGAGAACCAGACTTCGTACATCCTACATTCAAGAGTCTTTGAACCTTCCCTGGAAATAAACTTCCCATTTCTTTTTTAAGAGAACTCATATCCTCCTTATGGCTTCTGTTTCCCAGTCAGCCATATTTAGTGAGCCTGTTACCTTGGCTTTTTCTAATTTTCTTAAACTGTATTCATGTTGGCTGGGTAAGAAGAAGCCATATGCCTTTCCATCCAGAAAAGGGAGTGTAGACACCCATGTCGCCCACGTGCCCTTCGAGAAGAGGTTGCTAGTGTGCTCCTTGTTGTACTAGAACCTTCTTTGGCCCCGGTGTTGTCTCTCCTGGGATCCAGACATTTCTTGCCATCTTGTAGGATTCAGGTGAAGGGGAAATTTAGATGCTTTTTATTTTTTTCTTTTAATTTTTTTTGCTGCTCTGGTTCTCTCTTGGCAAAAAATGGTGCTGTGCATTTGTTTATATATACACACACACAGGCACGTATTTATAGATGAAATCACATCCTTGACGTATGTCCAGGGAGTTGGAGGGGGTTAGAGGACTAGAGGTTTTGGGTGCATGTGGGGACCTCGATGTCTAAGGACATAGATGTGTGTCAGTGCCGTTGGTAACTCTCCCGGCTGGGAAGAGTCAGGAGGCTCGTTGATAAATGGCCAATCCTCAGTGCTCTTTCCTGTGCCATTTGTACCGTCCCGACTAAGCAGAAGGCCTTCCCGACTTCACCAAGTCCCCGAATGCGCAAGTGTAGGGCCCATGTGCCCTTGGGCATTCTGAATTTAGGGGTGCCGTGTTCTGCTTGATCTTCCTGGGGTGAAAAGTTCTCATCTTGACTTCTTTACTGCCGTGTAGGAGAGAGAGATTGCCTGTATTTTGGGCAAAGGATAGGAGCAGGTGAGAAGAATATGTGTCTCTGTGACAGAACTAGGAAGGAGTGGCCATAAATATGTCACTGTTTATTTCGGTCATTTAAATACTTGAGAGGTTGTGCACATTCGGAGCAGGTCCCGCAGGGCAAGAGGGTGGGAGGGAGGTGTCTCCAGGTGTTCTCCCAGTGTCACCCTTGGGGTGTTTGGCCACCGTTTCCCCTTGGCTCTGGGGTGGGGGACGGTTTGAGCCTCTTGGGGGGCAGGGCGGGGGCCCTAGGAGGGGCCTCCCTTCCCCTCCCCTCCCCTCCCCTCCCCTCCTCTCCCCTCCCCTCCGGCAGCTCGGGATGGTGCTGCTGCCACTCAGCAGCGGAGTCTCACTTGAGAGACTTGGGACGGGAGGGGAGTGGGGCCTCCTCCTCCCCCATGGGCTCCATCCAGACGCTGGGCTTTTGGACGCTGACGTGCTTTTCCAGTCAGGAGACTCTCCCCCTGGATCCCTGCGTCCGGAGACGGGGTCATCCGGAGGCTTCTGCTTCGTTTCAGCCGTTGATGGCTCAGTCAATATTGAGTTACCCAGTGGCCAGATACCCGTTGTCAGAAAGTTGTGCTTTTGACCTCAATTTCCTTTTTTTTTTTTTTTTAAAGTTTTTATGCTATTTCTATTCTGTCTGTGTCTATATTCAGTTGATGGATTGTGTATTTTTAGGATGTAGTATTAGTGACCCTGGGAAAACAAGCGTTGACTACGGGCTGTACGCGTTGGAGTGTCCCCAGCAGAGTCGTCTCCTTCCGGGCAGTGGGTCCTCTCCTGCCCTGGCCGTGCCACCAGCTGCCTTTGGGAGTTCTCCCTGCCCACTGGGAGCTCCGTTCTGTGGGCAGTAGGAGAATGGGGAAGGTTAAGGAACACGCCCGAGGTGAGTGTGCAAAGTTAGGTTCCTTGTTTTGCGTTGATACGGTTGTGCTTTCTGTGTCACCTGTCCCCATAGAGTATCGGAGATCAGCTTTTTCCTCTTGCTCTTCCTGTGCGTGGTCAGCCTGGATGGCCTCTGTTCTCTTCATGACTTTTCTTTTTTGTGTCTTTCTGTTAGAACATCACACTCCCCTCCCCCCAGCTTTTGGGACAAGGTTGGGTGACCCATGGGACATCTCCTCTCTTGCCTGTGGGAAAACCTGACTTATCCTGTGTCTGTGAAATGTTGGGTTTCTCCATCTCATTGGTCCGTGGACTCAGAGTGTTGACAGGTACACAGCAACCTCTACTCAAGGTCAGATTGGGTCGGATTTTCTTTTTCAAAGAGGAGCCCTGCCCTTTCCTGCACCTTGGGATGTGTTTCTATACCCTGCTTCTCCACATTTCCCTTCTCTTTAGTTTTGAGGCCCCCCCCGCCAGTAACCCTCAGAGTCAGGGGGCCTTATTTTAGTTTTCTGTTCGTGCTGGATGTGGCCCCTGTGCCTGGTGGGATTCTTCTTTCTGGCTGCTTCTCAGGACCCCCTTTCGTGGCTCAGTGTTCCTTCCCTTCTTCATTCCTCCGGGCCGTTTTTTGTCTTCCATTTCCTGAGCTTCCGGGAAAGTCCTCTCTGTGTGCAGTTGTACTTCCTTCTGCTGTCCTTGTGGGAGAAGCAGCAGACGGGGATTCTCGGGTTCTCTTCCTCTCCCCTCCTGCTTGTGCCTGTTGCCTCCTTGGTGGGACCTTTGAATCTGGTGTTTTGGAGAGAAGTTGTTGGGACATCCGCATTCCCATCCCTGAGCACATTCGTTCTGAGACCTTCCCTGAGCCTGGGCAGGGGATCGGGGTCGGGGTCGGGGTCGGGGTCGGGGTCGGGGTGGGGTGGGGAGGGGTTGTGAATTTGCTTGGACACTGTGGGGGTCTTGTTAGCCTTTGAGTGTGAGCGACATTCCCGTGCATCTTGGGCCTGTCTTTTTATACGTTCCTGTGCGGAATTCTTTTCTGAACTCGAGCTGTTTGGCTTGCAGTCTTGGAGAAAGACTCTCTAATAGTGCACCATCCCATTGAGCTTTTCCCCAGCCCTGCAGGAGTGGGGGCGTGGGAGAGGGTGGAGGGCGGACTGGGAGAGGCATTTAACAGCTTTCCTCCTGACGGGGTGTGTGGGTGTGTGTGTGTGTGTGTGTGTGTGTGTGTAGAAGAAAGTAGTCAACCTTCTTTCTACATGTCTAGGTAGAACTTTTAGGGCGTTTAGATGTGTGGTTGGTTGATCCCTTGTGTAATGTTCGGACAGCAGCGTGCGAGGTGTTGTATAGACACGAAATCAAATAAATATGAAGGAAGTGGTAGAAAAATAATGTTCTCTTGTGATTAACGGGTATATCTCATATTATGAGATAGTAAGGACTAGATGAGCTGCCATTATGTGTTCGCTGCCCTGAAGGGTTATGTTTAAGTTTCCTGCCTAATTGCGTGGCCCATTCTTAGGCTAGGTACAGTATAACGATCACAGCTTTTGTTTATTCTGTGACTTTTCATTTTCACACTTTTAATGGTACCGTTATTTGTGTCTTTCTTTCTTTTTTGGGGGGGTAAATAACCTCAGGTGAATTTGGGGTGTAGGTTTGACTTAGGTGATGGCGACGGTAATGATAAAGAACCACCCTGAAAGAAAGAACCCGAGATGCACTTTTTCTTTTTCTCCTGTGTTAGGTCGGATTTCCCCTCTACCATGTCTGTAGAAACCAATTCTGAGAAGTGTAGAAACCAGCTCCTGTTTAGGGTTGTTGTGATAATGGAGTTTGGGATTGTCCCTTCATGTGAATACGTGGCTGCGTATTTTTTGTGGTGGCAGGTGTTGCGTGTTTCTTGCATATTTCCAGTACAACAGACCATTTTCTAAAATGCTCTGTATCTTCTAGGATCACTTACCGTGACACCATGACCTTTTTTTTGTTTCTTTGGGGTGTTCTGGATGACTGACATCCTACCTACTTCTTTTCCCGTATAAAGAGATTTCTCTATTGCCCTTGTCATTATTATTATGAGAGATATTTGTAGATTTTATCATGGGGCCTTTTGTCATTCAGTAAACACCATGCTTTGTGTCCTGTAGTTAGAGGCAGGGGTACTTCTCGTTTCCCTAAGGATGGGGAGGTAGAATGGGATTTAAGCCACAAGCAAGGGGTGCTGGTAGTATTTCTAGCTGGATAGCATCCTGGGTCAAACACTGTCTGGGGCTTCACCAGGATTTGAGAATTTTATTTTGGGGGGGTGCGTTTAGCCAGCTTTCATTTAGCCAGTTGTTTTGGCTTGATAACGACGCATTTCTTTGGGCAGAGCCAGCAAGTCTACTGCTTCATTTGGGGCCCTTATTCACAAGGTCGTGTGGGGTCTTCTAACGTTGCTTGGCCTCTTGTGGTTCTGTGTCTCGTCTTGGGTGTGTTTGCGGGTGACGGAAAGGAGTGTTCTGGCCCCGCTTCTCTGTCTGAGCGCGTGGTCGTTCACCCCTGGTGTTCCGGGTTATGGGGTGTCATCAGTGTGTTCTTTTTATTTGTTTTCTGACTCCCTAGTCAGGTTCAGGGTACAGCTTGATCAGACACTCTCAGATCCTTGTGCCCATCCTTGTGTCCTGTGATTAAGATGTGGTACCATTCTGTCATTCGAAAGAAGGACCTGTCAGCATAGCGCTGGCCTGTGTATTTGCCATGGATTTGTAAGGAAAGTGTTTCTCTGTGGACATGGACAGTGGGCAGCAGTCCTTGATATTTTTATCACGTGGGGACGGAGTAATGGGTGGTTTTTCCCTCCCCCCATCAGTATGCTGGCTGTGTATTTCTAAGGTTCTGTTGCATCTTTCTGCTTTGAATGCCTCTGCTTGTAGAAGGTCATGGGCCTCCTTGTGTAAGGCTTGGTGACACTTCCTGAGCATCCTTTAGTTCATCACCCTGGACCCCACTGCAGAGAGAGGCCAAGTGTCAGCCCCATTACTCCCCTTTGCACTTTTTTTGGAGAGGGTTGTTCATTTCCTTGCAGCCGATTGACGTATCCTGAGACGGACGACTGGAGGTAGTTTGGATGGGTCCTTCTCCGTTCACCCCGTGTTTTGCTCGTTCTGGATGGAGTTGTATGTTCTCTTACACACCGTCCCTTGCTTATCTGGAAAGGGCAGTCACATTTTATTTACTTTTGTCACATTTAGCGAGGCCTTCAAAATCTGCCACATGTCCCTCTCTGAGACTGTCGGCAGAGGGTGACTGCGAGGGCGATGGGCTGGTTTGGGGCTCTGCTCCTCGCTGGTGCCCTGATTTTGAACCTACACGTATACAGAGTGACCTGCTTTGCAGCAGTTACTTGGGACTGAGTTCTTAACAGTTTTAGACATGTTACTACCTGGACACCGATTAAGTGGCATTACTCTCACCAGTAATCTCACTTCCTCTTGTCATCCAGAATATTCCCCCCCCACCCACTGCCCCCCAACTAAAAAACAGCAGTCATAGCAGAATCCCAAAAAGCAGACCGTGAAGGCCAGCTCTGACTCCTCCTCCTCCGGGGTTCCGCTGCGGGCTTTGGCCTTGTTAATCGCTCCTTTTTGTGTCTTCTGCGGGGCTGGCAGGCAACAGAGAGCATTGGGTCGTTTCACAGGCTGGCCCTGGTCTCCTCCGTCTTTCCTGTCACTTACCACAAGGTAAGAGTGTGTATTCAGGCGCTTAAACACGCTTGCAGAGTGCATTATTTTTCCTCCTTCGTTTCTGCCTAACCGTTAGAATGAATACTGGAAGTGGCCTTTTCACGATGATAGTAAATTGCTCTGTCCCTACTTTTGTGTCTGACATCCGAGAAAACAGGGAGCCAGCTCCCCAACCCAGCAGAGCAACGGGTCAGGCCTGGCCTTCCTCTCTGTAGCCTTTCCGTCATTGCCCAGGTGATTTGTTCTTTCTAGCATCTGTAACAACGATGAGCCAGAGAGTTAGCTGATCTAATCTTCTTCCCAGCATACATCTCACAAGATGTATCTAAGTTACATTAGAACCACATGCAGATACAAGCAGAGGTACTCCTGCAACTAAGAAGAAAGAACACAAAGCTTTTTTTTCTCGTTTGGATAAACAGGTATTATGTCTTCTTCCTTCGTCAATGCCAGAAAGCATTTCTGAAGGTATAGCAGTACAGTCAAGGATTAGTCGTTTTAAAACTTAGATTTGGCTTTTAATTCTTATCTGCTGAAAAGTTCTTCTTGAGAAGGTTTGGGCCCCACGGGTTTCCTGGGGCACATGGATCTCAAACCATTCGGAAGCAGTAAGATGAAATGGGTACAAAGTGTGAAATGATCAAATAGAAAGAAAACAGATGCCATAGTGAAGGGCAGACCTGTTTATTGTTAAAAATCATCCCCGCAAGAGGGTTGCCGGCTTGAGGTCAGACATGCTAAGGAAACACGGAGTGTTGGTATGGTCACCGCGTGGGCATCAGCGCAGGCGCTTGGAGCATGCGGACCACGCCCCCGAGGGGGGTGCTCAGCCTACCATGTGGGGCCGATGGGATATTTCAAAACAGCAAGTGGTTCTTCTCTTTTAAAAAGTAATCGAAAGAAAATACGCCTTAGCGAAGAAACGGTGAACGCTCATGGAAGTTCGGCAGAGTGAAACATGTAAAAAGTGAGGATTGAAGATGAGGATTTTATTTGAATCCACCAGAGGGTAGTGATGCTCTGTCAGAGATCCTCGTGGCGGAAACGCGAGAGGATCTCTTCTCACGTTTCTTCCAGGGGCAGATGGAACCGGTACGTTTGCATTTTCACTTAATCAGATCTTCTTGGTAAAATGTTTCTTGGCAAAATTGTTTACTGCTTAAATGAAAACAAAAATCCATTTGGGGCGAATGGCTATTTTTAAGCCACAGGAATGGTGAAGAGAGGCTGTCCTTGGAGTTTTGGAGAGGCCGCCGAGGATCTGAGGGTCACTCATTTTCTAAGAACGGAGTAACCGTAGATTTCCTGGGAAACGTTAGGCATCTAGGAATCAGTTCCTTTGAGCGTTCTGAAGAAGAGGATTTTAGTCAGTTGTGTCTCAACTTTACAAAAGTTTGCATTACTGGTTGTATTTTCAGTTCTGTCAAGAGATGAAAAATGTGAGCTGTCGACACGCTAGCTGTTCTTAATAGTTCTAAGTAAATCAAATTTTTGTAATTTTTATTAGTTTATATGACATCATTAGATAGAAGGCATTTCCCCCCTCACGTGAAAAATTCCAGTAGCTTGCCTGACGTCACTGAGTTCCACCCCGTTATATTCAGAATTGCTTAAAAATTAGGCACGGTTTGGCAAGGCCAGGTAGTTTTTTAGGGAAAAACTAAAACTATATTATGTGCTCTTTTTTGAATGTGATGGCACGTGGTGGGAAAAAGATTAAGATGGGGCTGGAACAATGTTCTGCTTGTTTAGAGGCACAGTTAACTGTACCTTTTAAAAATAGTGCTTTTAACAGTGATATGAAACAGTTGCATTGTTTGGAAATTAGGATTGTTCCTGGCATATATATTGTGTATTTTTGATGTTTGGTTTAGGGAAACGCTTGTTTTTATTTATTTATTTAAATGATTTTTATTTTTTTCCACTCTAGCTGGTTTCCAGTGTTCTGTCAATTTTCTACCGTACAGCAAGGTGACCCCGTCACACGTGCATATATACGTTCTTTGGGAAAAGCTTGTTAATGTAGCTCCTTCCTTTTCTTTCTCCCCCTCCCCGCCTTTTCCCCCTTTCCATGTTTTGAGCAAGGGCTTTTTCTCTCTTGCATCCTTCATTGAATGACTCGTGACCTCACACCCCAAAGATGCACCATTGCTCACAGGCCACCCGAAGCTCTGCTGGGGCTGCACTATGACGTCAGCATTTTCATTCATGGATTTGATTCTTCTGCATCTCTTTTCTTGTTCTGTGTTCCTGAGCGGACTCCTGGCAGGTGCACAGATCACTTTACCATCAGTCAGCCCATAAATCAGCAATAAAAGGTAAAACAAAAGATAAGACGCTGGAGTTGTTCTGAAAGAGCCGTGGTTGCTCACGCTGATTTGCATCAGTGTAGTTTGGACAAGGTTTCTGGCGAAACAGATTGAAACCTAAAAACAGTCAGTTTAATTATCTCATGATTTTGTGGATTGAGCTGTGTTGTGAACATATTGACACTACATTTTTGTTCTCCCATGAAGTTCAGAGTGTTGTGCTGTAGCTCCTTTGTTAGAAAGTAGCGTTTCTGTTGTAATTGGACCGAATCGGAGGATTCTGCTTTATTTCAGAGACATTAGGCCTGTGGATTAAGTTATATTCTACTCAGATTACCTTGGGAATGCCCTTGGATATTTTGGAGGGGGAGGGCATTCTCTTGCTCTCGAAATATCTTAAATAGCTGTTGCTCAATGCTTAGACCTGCAGGATGTTGTGATGGTTGTAGCACATGCCGTGCGCGTGGCAGCCTTTGTGCCGAGTGAGGGTTCATCCTCCTGGTCTCACATGCCTGTAACTGTGGACTCCGGCGTCTCCTCTGGGGAGGTCACTGCTTGTAATTGAGCCCCACGTGCGTGGAAGCAGTTCTGGAAGGCGCCTTGTTGGGAGTTTGCCTCTGCAGGGCCGCCTTTGAGGCTGGGCCTCCGGCGTATGGCACCTTTCAGGCCTCCTGGAGTTGATGAATGGTGAGCTTTAAAAAAGTTCATTTTCTCTGGTTTCTTGGGGGTTTGTTGACTTCCCAGTTATTTAATTGCCAAGAAACATCTAGAAGTAAAATGTGTTATATTTAGAAGTCATTTCAGCTCAGTTACAGTTTATGGTTAGAGATGATTCAGGCGGCAGCCGTTTTGATTGATACCTGGTGATACTCCTGAGATGACTTTTTAAACCTCGTGACAGCTCCGAGATACCGTCTCTTCCTGGCCTTAATGAAACGAGAGCTTTGCGTTCCTTTAGGTTGAACCGAGTTCTCTGATGGGGAACAGAGACTTGTGGTCTGTTATTTTGCTTTCTCCTTTAAGTAGATGCTCTAGGAAAAAAACATAGGCACGTAGACATGAATAAGCATTTGAAGATGACTTAAAGGACGTTTATTATTTTCTCTAAGATCTAAATCACTTTTAAATTATTTAAATATAACTTCCAGGAAGGAATCTCGTTGTGAATACTGCCGAAGAAAGGAATATTTAATGGGAGAGGGTTTCTGTAAACATTCCCTAATTTTTAAAACCGTGTGCTACTAGGTAGCGCTGTAGGATTTATGAAAAGTTATATATGGTTTTGATATCAAATTTCAAAATGTTGGGAAGTCTAGCTGAAGTGTCAGCATTGTCATTTCTGTCTTGGCCTGAACCAAGCAGTGCCAGGGCTTGCCGAGTCCTCGGGCCACGAAGGCTTAGGTTTCCTGTAGGGCTTTGAGAAGAAGCCCACTGTGATTCCCAGCCGGTCCTCTCTGAGTAGCCAAGAACGCTGGCAGATGGGATCCAAGACCCCAGTTAGAGGTGTGTTTTCTGCTGTCCTTGCTGTCACTCCTTTAGGCCAGGTGCTAGAAGCTTCTTTCGCTGGCTGGCCTCGGCGGGCCTCTCTTCCTTCCCAGATGCTCCTCCATCACTCTGCCTCTCACCTCGCTTTTCCTAGACTTGCGCTCTCGTGCAGTTAGTCGGGAGTAGTTTTGCGGGGGTTCACGTGTTGGGTAAAGGGTAGTCCTGGTGAGCCCTCTAACGTCCCTCCCCTTCCTCCTGAAGACGGTGGGGCAGGGGTGGGTATGTGGGGTTTCATCGTGGGGCTGGCTTGGCTGGCGGGCAACTGGCCCGGTCCATACAGCTCTGCCTTTCCCTTTCCGCGTACCTGCTCCAGGTCGAGAGGTGACAGGCGGGCTGAAGCCACCCTGTGGGAGGAGTTGGAACCCCAGTCACTGAGCGGCCTCCTTTCTGGCAAATGGAGAGGGTTTGATTTTTCACATCTGACGTGCTGCGAGGAGAAATTGTTAGAAGAAGGTTGTTGGTGTCGTTCGAGATGCGCAGGACCTGAGTGTTCGTCCCGCTCGGCTCTTCCCGGTGACGCGTTTCAGGTCTTTACTCTGACGTGAGTGAGAGCTCAGAGTTTCGGAGAATCAGACTGAGATAGTACATGAGTACCGGTGCAAAAGGGTGTGCTAAGACCAGGCTTTGAAAGTGTAAGGTAGTGCTATTTAGAGTCCTGTGGCTTTTGTGTCCCGACTCCGAAGTCTAGAGCGTGGTGATTGCCAGGCGGCTCCTCTGAGAAGCCCGGGGCGACTGGGGCCTTGGCCGTGTACCCCCTGGGCTGGGCAGGCCTGGCCTTCGCAACGTTTGAGGGCCAGTTAAACTTCCGGCGTCTCCTCCACAGTCCGCCTCCTCCTTCCTGCCACCACCGCCCGCCGCCGGGAGGGGTGCCGGCTGAGTCGGTGGGGGTGGCTCCGGCAGAGCTTCGCCTGGGGGTCTCCTCCTCCTTGACGTCGTTAGCGCCGCAGGCCGTGGTGCTGAAAGAGGAGCCGGAACCCGCCGAAGCTGCTGAGTGGTACTCAGCGTGGTTGAAGTACTTGTTTTTCTTCCTCGGGGTCCTCCAGAGATTGATCCGGGATTACTCGACCAAATTCAAGGCCCGGAGAGTCGCTCCAGGCCTTCGGGGAGGCGAGAGCCAGCCGCCCCTCTCCACGAACCTGATTATTCCTCCGACGACCTGCCGCTGCTGCCCGCACGGGTGTCTTCTGATGCAAATCTGGTGATAGTGGCAACCTTTCCGACTGGGTTGAACATCCTTGACAGCTGCTATCTGTCCTTTCCAGGTATTTTTAGCCTCCAGCCTCTGTGGCCACGTCGAGAGGAACGGAGGTGGATCTGGCGGCTCTGGTGCTGCTCCGAGTCCTCTGCTCCCCCGTTCCAGCCTCCACAGCACCGCTCTCAGGGGGGCTTTGCCTTGCCATTTGATGGGGGAGCACGGACCGACCTCATTTGTTTAGGAAGAATGCAAAAGTCATGATTTTCCAAAGGCTTTTAAAAGTCAGCAGTGGCGAGAGGCGACAGTGCGCAACAGCGAGGACGTACTTGATGCCCCTGGATCTTACGCTCAGGGAGGGCTTCGATGGCCAAGAAATTTTCAATTCAAAAACCCTCTCAAAATATGTATATGGCAATATTGTCATTACCCCGGGTTGGCAGGTTGTGCCTTAAGTAAAGCTCCCGTCCCCTGCCCGGCACACACACGTGCAAGGAGTGCAAATGAAGGATAGTCATCAGCCTCTGAGGTTCATTTATCCAGAAGGTGGACACTGGGACACTCAGGCAGGGGTTGTGGGCCCTGCTGGAGCTGGAGCAGGTTTTTTTTTTTTTTTTTTGTCTTTTGTCTTTTTAGGGCTGCACCCACGGCATATGGAGGTTCCCAGGGTAGGGGTCGAATCAGAGCTGTAGCCCCAGCCTACACCACAGCCACAGTAACGCCAGATCTGAGCTGCGTCTGACCTACACTACAGCTTACAGCAATGCCGGATCCTTAACTCCCTGAGCGAGGCCAGGGCTTGAACCCGCAACCTCATGGTTCCTAGTTGGATTCATTTCCGCTGCCCCACGACGGGAACTCCAGGAGCAGTTTTTATTGCAGGAAACACAAGCTACCCAAGTTGGGTTAAGCGAAGGTGGTTTTTGTGTAAGAAGAGCAGAGGCAGTCCCAGCCAACCAGAATGGAAGCAGAAGTGAGCCAGGCGGTCTGGGGTCTGGACCTGGCGCATCTGGAGTAGACCTTTCCTCTGGATCGCTCTGACAGCTCCCATCTGTGCTGTTCCCTCCATTTCTCCTTGCAGACGAGGCTTCCTCTTAGGGTGGCTTCCTTGCTGCACCGTAATTTGCCCGTAGCTGTGCCCTGCTGGGGCCCCAGGCATGCTCCTGCCCGGCCTGATTCCAGTTCCTGGGCTCGAGGTCGTCTGACTCCAGCGCTGTGGTTTGTATTGCAGACGCTCAAGGTGAAGCGTTGAGCTGACCCCTCTCAGCCAGTTGCTTTGTTCCCATAGGCCCGTGTTCACCCTGGTCTGGTCGATGCCAGAGGGATCCGCCAACCTGCTGATCACTTTAAGGGGCCTCCAGAGAAAGGAGATGGTGGCAGAAGGGAGCAGGGGGCCTGATGCTCAGACTCTTGTCTCCATCAAACAGCGTCAAAGAGTGTTGACTTCAAAATGGGTTTCTTGTGTTCACCCGCAATAGCACATGTTCACTGTAGCTGCAGACAGGAGGCCCGCATCCTCAGCCCGCTGCCTGGTGTGGCGGTACCTCAGCAGGGGGTGGAGGGCCTGTCCCAGGCTTGAGCCCGGAGTGGTGGGGAAGCAGGCCTGACGCGCTGCAGCCTGATGGTCTGCCCAGTCTTCGCCCCCGTGGCTGGAAGGGGCACCAGGCAGTTGGGGAGCCGCCGGTGTCTTCCGAGGTTTCCCCTGTTCGGATACTTGGGGGCGGGGACTTCCTTGCCTTTCCCCTTGTGGGGGACCACGAAACTGAAGGGTCCGGTCGCCTCTGAAGATGGAGTCTGGGGAGGAAACGGGAGCGGCCTCTGAGCACGTGTGGCTTCCTGTATCACAGCCGTTTGTCTTTCCCTCTGTATCCTGCCTGCATTGCATCTCAGGTGTCTCTCGATTTCTCATCATAGAAAGAGGAAACAAAATTAGCAAACAGCTGGAAGGCTGGACGAGCACTAGCTTGGAGGTCTGTGTGGAGGGCCGGTTGCCAACACACCTTTGACGTGTGACTAAACAGCTGCTTGGCGACCATTGTTTCCTAGTGATGACCTTGAGTCTATTCACAGAGCAGTCCTTCCGTGCTCTGCTTAACACAAAGGAGAAGTGTAACATGCTTTAAAGAAACATAGGCATCAGAGCGGTTTTAGTAGTTAAAGGGATTCAATTCCTTTTTTAATAACAGCTATATGAAGTATAATTCATACACCATACAATTCACCCTTGTGAAATACACAAATAAGTGGTGTTTGGCATAGTTAGAGTAGTATAACTCGCAGCACCGTCTAATTCTGTAGCATCTTCATCACTCCAAAAGCAACCCCTGTGCCTGCTAGTAGCCACTCCTCCCTCCCCTCTGCTCCAGTCAGTCCACTGATCTGCTCTGTCTTTCTGGTTGTGCTTATTCATGGACTCCTGCAACATGTGGCCTTTTGTGACTGGCTTCTTTGCCTTAGCAAGATGTTTTCATGCACCTTATAGCATGTATCAGAACTTCATGCCTGTTGTGGTGGAATAATACTGTTTTCTAGAGAGATCACATTTCTTTATCTCTACACCAGTTGATGGACATTCGAGTTCTTTTCATGTTTGGCTACTGTAATCCGTGCTGCTGTGAACACTTGTGGACGTGTTTTTGCTGGACATACGTTTTCAGTTCTCTTGGGTGGACACCTGGGGGTAGAATTGCTGGGCCACGTGGTCACTCTGTGTTTAGCTTTTGAGGAACCGCCAGACTGTTTTCCAGAGTGCCTGCATCATGTTACATTCCCGCCAGCAGTGTTGGAAGGTTCCAGTTTCTCCACGCCCTTGCCAGCACTGGCTATTACCGGACTGTGATTATAGCCATTCTTGTGGACGTCAAGTGGTACCTTACTGTGGTTTTGATGTACGTTTCCTAAAGGCTCATGACACTGAGCATCTTTTCTTGTGCTTATTGGCCATTCGTGTGTCCACTTTGAAGAGACGTCTAAGGCCCTTTCTGCCCATTTTTGAATGGAATTGTTTGGTGTTGCCTTTTGAGTCCTAGGCCATCATCAGTTTCTTGTCAGATGCATGATTTGCAGACATTTTTCTCCCATTCTGTGGATTGTCTTTTCACTTTCTCATTGGTGTCCTTTGAGACGCAAAAGATTTAAATTTTGGCTGAGTTCACTTTATCTGTTTTTTCTTTTGTCGCTCCTAGATCAACATAGTGAAGAAACCACTGTCACAGTTAAGAAACCATTGCTTAATCCAGAGTCACGCAGATTCATACCTACGTTTTGCGGTCAGAATTTTATAGTTCTGATTCATTTCGGGTGGATTTTGGTACGTTGGGAGGTCGGTAGGCTTCTAACCGCCTCCTTTCGGTGGCACATCCAGCTGTCCCCGTGCCGTGTGTGGAAAGGACCTTTTTCCACCTGTCGCAGTGTCTTGTCACCCTTGTCAAAAGTCACCTGACCAGAAACGTGTGGGCTGACTTCGGACTCTCGGTTCTAATCCACTCATCTGAACATCTTTCCTTGAGCCAGTACCACAGGGTCTCAATTACTGTAGTTTTGAAATCAGGAAGTGTCTGTCCCCAACTGTTCTTCTTTTTCAAGATTGTTCTGGCTATTCTGGGTTCCTTGGCTTGCCACATGAATATTAGGATCAGCCTGTCAGTTTCTACAAAAAAAGGCAGTTTTGGTGTTGATTGGGACTATACGAAATCTGTGGATCAATTTGGGGGGTTTAAATCCTTTTTATGGATCTGCTATTTGAGAACTAGTACTGGCTAACCCAAGCACCCAAGCATCTTGCCTTAAAAAAAAAAATTGTTGTTTTAATTTATGAGTGCAGTAGGCTGCCTTGTTGAAAAACTGTAATTCACTCTTAGCCTGGAATTGGACTTTTCTCTTTCCAAGAGAGCAAAAATTTTCTCACAGAGCCTGCATCGGTTGTCTTCCTGGAGTGTGTGTTCTTTGGATGTGAGAATTTGCTGGTGCCTTGAATGTTTAGGAAAAATGTGGTATTCAGTTAACATTCATTTTGATTAATAGAGAATTAACAGATTCCAGATATAAATATTTAATTATCAAAGAGTTAAGAGTATGTTACAATAGTATTGTGACATTAAATCTTATGTAACTATTATTATTGGAGGAAAATACTTTAGGGTCTTGTAGTCCTGTGGCCATGGGACTCTTGCTTATTGTTATACTCTAAGGCCGTTCATTTATTCAACAAATAATAAAGTACCAGGCCCAGAGAAGCACAGGCATAGTCTCCGTCTTCAGAAAGCTAACGGGGACACCAGCATTTGTCAAGGTGCCATGTGTGATTACAGCCTGTCCCCAGTACTCACCTTCGTGCACCATCTCAGGCACGTGCTGTGCCTGTGCCGGCCACCGTAGTGCATCGTAAAGAGGCGTGGCTAGGAGTTCCCGTTGTGGCCCAGCGGTTAATGAACCCGAATAGCATCCATGAGGACGCAGGATCGATACCTGGCCTCGCTCAGTGGGTTAAAGATCCATTGTTGCTGTGAGCTGTGGTGTAGGTCTCAGGTATTGCTCGGATCCTGAGTTGCTGTGGCTACAGTGCAGGCTGGGGGCTACAACTGTAATTCGACTCCTAGCCTGGGAACCTCCATATGCTGTGGACAGATGCGGCCCTAAAAAGACAAAAAAAAAAAAAAAGAAAAGAAAAAGAGCTGTGGCTAATCTGAAAGATTGGAGGAGGCTTCTTGAGCAGACTCTGGAGGGAAATGGGAATTCGTTGAGGGACGAGTGCAGGGAGGAAGTTTTAGGCACTTGGGTGGCTGGTCGGTGAGATACGTGGGATCACTCTGGTTCTGTAGCTTTGGGACAAACCGGACATCTAGACTCTGGTCTTTACCCCTTCTGGGCCTCGTGACCTTGAGCAAGTGCCTTAACCTTTCTGAGCTTAGTTACTTGCTGTGTTTAGTCTTACGAGGGAGGCCGTGTGTAGCCATTTGTAATTTAGAGATACTGGAGACATACAGAAATCCAGGCTTTTGATGGATGGTATTTATAGAATTCAAAAATAATTATTTGTTCATGACCTTCTCTGGTTGTTTTCTTAGGAGTGCAATGCTGCTGAATTGAATATTTTCTTGAGCATTTTTCCTAGTCTTTGAAATTAGGATTCACTTTCGTTCAGAACACTCCAGAAGCTTGCAGCCTGCAGGGGAGCAGCTGTGGATGTAACTGCGTCCAGGCAGGTCCTGTTGAATGCTGGAGTCAGGCACTAGGAGGAGCTGGGAGGACTTCTGGAAAGAGCTAGAACTTGCCCTGGCACACGTGGTGTGTGGTGGAGACATTCCGAGCAGAGAAGATGGAGCCCAGGCAGAGCCAGGTGCTGGGAGGAGGCTGGGGTTCCTGGTGCAGGTGGGCAATGAGCCTGGAAAGGTGGGCAGGGTCAGGATGTAGGTGCTTGGACAGTCAGAGGCGCCTGCCTTTTATTCTCGCTGTTCCAGAGAGGCTTTTAGTTTGTTCTTTCTGTTTTATTGTTTTTTATTGCCGTGAGCTGTGGCGTAGGCCAGTGGCAACAGCTCCGATTCGACCCCTAGTGTTGGAACCTCCATATGCTGCAGGTGCAGCCCTAAAAAGACAAAAAACCGAAAAAAAAAAGGCGGAGGAATGGGATGATTGGGTAGAGCCAGTTCTCTGTGAATGTCACCCAGGAGGTGATGTGCGCTGTACACGAGGGGCCTTGACGTGGCCCCCTTAACATAGGTCCCTCTTGAGATGTTCTCTCCTATTCGATGCTAAAGACTGTGTTGTAATTGCCATTGATCAACCCTTCCGCCTTTTGCTAAAACTGAGCTCTGTGTCGGCAGATTCTTGGCCAGGGGAGCTGTCTGCCCTGCCTGCCTTAGGATGTTGCTGAGGATCAGATGAGGCAATTCCTGTGGAAATATTTTGTGGACTGCAAAGTGACTTGCAAACCAAAGGCATTAACTGTGCTGCTTTCCGCCCTGGTCGGTGGAACACACGGACCGACACGTACATTTGCGTCATAACCTGGGTTCATTATGTTGCACCTGAGTTCCTGAGCTGGGCTTTATTTAATACTGTGATATTTGTAGGACCTTTGGAGTAGACTCTTTGCTTTTGTGATACGTGACCCCAAATGCGACACCTTTCAAGTCCTCGTATCCAGTTTTTATTGTTTCCTAAAAATCTGTCCTTGCTGTCCCTCGTCACTCTTGCTTTTCCTTATCTGTCCATCTCTAGCTGTCCTTTTCCCGTCTGATCTGTTGCTTCTGATCTTTTCTGAGCTTGGCAACCTGATAATTAAGCCTATTAGAACTGTGAGCCTTAAACAGCAATCAAGCCAGGAGTGCGGCTGGGAGAGCCCTCCACAGTGACGGACGTGAGCCTTTGTGCGGGGACAGATCGCTCTTGGCCCCAGCGTGTGGCTCGGCTTCCTTCCCGGCTGTGGCTGGACCGGGCTTGGGTGAGGCCCACAGCCCAGTTCCATTCGGGGGAGCCTGGCTGCCATTTCTTGGCTGATGCCTCATTGCTTGGCTCGGAGGAACAGTGATGTTGTGGTGAGCTTTTAGTTTGGGGGGCAGTAGCATGTAATGGTGGGTGATGGGTGGCCTGTGGTTCGTGGACCAAGAAAGGTTTAGGAGCAGGAAAATCCTCCCACCAGATCAACATCCAGGCCTGTGCCTGTGCGGTGGTCGGGCTCTTGCCCTTCCCTTAGGCTGTGAGCGCCCAGCGTGGCCGGGCAGGTGTTCCGGCCTGGTCCTCAGGGCCTCCCTGTGCTTTAGCTTTCCTGTCAGAGCAGCTGGTGAACTTCTTCTGCCCAGACGTTTGCCGTGGTTCCTTGTGGGGGAGCGTGGCTGCGGTCATAGGGAGGGAGCCTGTGTTCTGTGGAAGGCAGGAACTCCTGGGGTCAGGTAGGGCGACCCGCCTCGCTTCCCCCTCTGCTCACTCCTGGCCGGTGGCCCCGGGCAAGAGTCTAGGCCCTGCCGTGGGCTCTCCTTTTCCGGAACGGACATGATGGGTCGGCTCTGCTGCCGATTTCACATATGAAAATGCCTGTTACATGCACGTAACATCAACTAGAATGCCTAACTTATTGGGCTGAAGTTTTACAGCCATTTTTGAGGAGTTAAAAAAGTTATCCTTAGTACTAGTGATGATAAGTGCTACTAAAACAGTGTAATATTAAATTTCCTAGTTTTTTCCTGCATATGTCCTACTAGAATCTATTTATACAAATGACATTTAATAAGTGCTCCTTGATTATTTCAGAATACCAAGTATACTGACGTCCTAGCTAAATTAAATTTATGAAAATTCTAATGACACTGTGATTCCTATCTAGAGAGAAGTTTTTTTTTTTTTTTTTTTTATTCTGAAATCACTTTACGCTTTACATGAATCCCTGATAGTAACGAATCAATTAATGTGATTTCTCAGGTTATCAGTCAGGCTTGATATATTGTAGTATTAGTTCCGGGGTGAGCTCCTTAGACCTGCAGCAGTTCTGTGGTCTGTCTTAGCAGCTTGTTTGCTTTTGAACCCGATTCTTGGTATCGAACTCCATTTGAGAGCCTAGAGTGGTCCGGGCCCCCATTCCCTTCAAGGTTAGCCTTCCGCCTCCGGTTGTGTGGCCCTACTAGGAGGAAGTCGGCTCACGCAGTCGTTTGTCCTTTTTTTTTTTTTTTTTTTTTTTTTTTTTTGGTCTAGGGGTCGAATCGGAGCTGTAGCCACTGGCCTACACCATAGCCACAGCAACGCCAGATCCGAGCCCTGTCTGAGACCTACACCACAGCTCACGGCAGCGCCGGATCCTTAACCCACTGAGCAAAGCCAGGGGATCAAACCCGCAACCTCATGGTTCCTTGTCGGATTCGTTAACCACTGCGCCATGACGGGAACTCCAGTCGTTTGTCCTTTTAACCTGAGTTCATGCTTTAAGTTTGTCTCTTTCCCATGGGAGAGTTGTGAGGGTTCTTAGAGTGGCACTTGTAGTATATTTCATTTATGTGTGTATGTGTGTATGTATGTATGTATTTATTTTTTGTGTTTTTGTCATTTCTTGGGCCGTTCCCGCGGCATATGGAGGTTCCCAGGCTAGGGGTCGAATCGGAGCTGTAACTGCCAGCCTACGCCAGAGCCACAGCAATGTGGGATCCGAGCCGCGTCTGTGACCTACACCACAGCTCATGGCGATGCCGGATCCATAACCCACTGAGCAAGGGCAGGGATCGAACCCGCAACCTCATGGTTCCTAGTCGGATTCATTAACCACTGCGCCACGACGGGAACTCCTCTTGTATATTTTAAACTGCTCCAAAAGAGATAATACGTGAGCACAAATACCTTCCTACTCCTCCGTGTAAGTCCCCCCACTAACCGTTTGTGGCTTGTGTTTAGGGTGCGAGCTGGCCTTCCAGCCTCGGGGGGTCAGAAGCCCGGTTTCACGAGGCCTCCAGAGCCTGGTCCCTGCTGGATCCTGTGGTCTTTTTTTGCTGAGTGGGCCTGTCCTCTCACCACGCAGGGTGGCCCTGGCTCTGTGGTGCCGGAGATCCTGCAGAGTATTTTCACGCCCGTAGTTCTCCTCCCTGGTTGAAAGTGGTTATTGTCTCCTTGCCGGGTGGTTCAGGGACTAGGGGATGGGTAGCAACTCGGGGTGGCCTCAGGAGAGGGGGAGGGAGTCCTTCAAAAAACCGCTGCTCTTTAGTAGACACACCCTCAACAGGGCAAGAGCTGGGACCACTGCTTTTCCTTTCCATGGACTTGGGGGAATGTCATTCGTCCATGAATTCAACAAATATTTGAACTTGTGTTATGTGCCAGGCATTAAGGATCAAGCACCGACAAAGTCAGACATCCCTTCAAGGATGCCCTTGATAGAGTCTTATTCTGAGATGTTAGAAAAATAGTTATCAGAGAAGAAGAACTGCTGGGTCGGGTTTAGATGTTAAACAGCCTTCGGGATTAAAGGTGGAGGTTGCAGGTTAACAGAAGACATTTCTGAAAGGAATGACTCTTCTGTAATTAAAACAAAAGCAAAACACCAGTTACAAATGGCGTTGTGGCTGAGACTGCTAGCTGGTCACGAAACCTGTCTCCTCCTCTTGGGCAGGTAGCCAGACTGCATTTCCCAACCTCCCTTGCAATTAGGGGTGGCTTCGTGGCCGTATTCTAGCCAATGGAGGGAGAGCAGAGAAATGTGCCACTTCCAGGCCTGGCTGGTAGAGCCCTCCAGGCACGGCATCCGTGCCCTTTCCCTCTGCTGGCTGGTGCAGGAGAGCCCAGTGACCTGGGGCGGCTCCTCCCTAGGATGGAAGGAGATCTGGGGCCAGAGCCGCTGCTCGGAGGAGAGCTGCCTACTGATCTACTGTTTTGGACTTTACACGAGCAAGAAGTAAATATTTATGGTATTTGAGCCATGATACAGTTTGTTCTAAGAGTTAGCCTCCCTAACTAGGCACGATGCCTAGAAGGCTAGGCAAAACTGGTGAGTTAGTGAAGGTGCCGAGAATGTCGGCCTCTGCCGTTATGTTGATTATTTATAAGTCGTGTTATGTGTAATGATCAGCGAATTATAATCATCAGTTTAAAACTCTTTCACAATCTTTTAAATGTATCACTTCTAATTGATGTAACTGGTTTATGGCATTCGATGTGGCCTCTCTCCGTCTGTGTTTTAATAAGCTGTGTGGGTCCTCACTTCGCTTTAAGGGGACTCTGTGGAGACTTAAACATTGTCGGTCCTTATTTCAAAGAACTGTAAATACAGTTTTCATCCTGCAGCTTCTCTACGCAAAAGCCTGTAATCACTTCTCATTATATAGCGTTTGGTTTCATTTATTCCATCACCCAAAACTATATATATTTTTTAGACAGGTAAAGCAGTTGTGGCTGTGTGTAGCACCCTGACCTCGGTTCTCTGAAGGGAGACAGAATGAGTAAAACATTTTCTGTGCCACCAAAGAGTTCGGCCTCGGTACAGATAGTTAACAGATAGTTACTGAGTTACTGGACTGCTGTCACCTTGCTTCAGCCTTTAGTAAATCGTGTATTATTTCTTCATTATTATTATTATTTTTTTTTAGTGTTGTCTCCAATTAAATGTGCTTTTTGAAGGCAGGGAATGTCTTTTGAAGAGCTTCTGTGGCCTCTCTTGGGCACTGCCAGCAGACACTGAACACTCAATTGAGTAACCATCCCAGTAGCTTCTTTAACTTTGTTTGCCTGTGCGTCCTGGTGGAGCCCTGTCTCCTAGCTTGTGGTAACAGACAGAGGGACGTTCTCAGTCTCTTAGGAGTTTGTGGAGTTGTGCAATCAGGAATGCTGGGACCAGGGGGATCTTTTTAAGACACTAATTCCTGGAGTTCCCGTTGTGGCTCAGCAGAAACAAATCTGCCTAGTATCCAGGAGGACATAGGTTCGATCCCTGGCCTCACTCAGTGGGTTAAGGGTCTGGCGTTGCCATGAGCTGCGGTGTAGGTCTCAGATGACGCTCGGATCTGGAGTGGCTGTGGCTGTGGGGTAGGCTGGCAGCTCCAGCTTTGATTCTAACTCCTAGCCTGGGAACCTCCATATGCTGCGGGTGTGGCCCTAAAAAGATAAAAAAAAAAAAAAAAGAAAAAAAGAAAAGAAAAAAGAAAGATCTAATCCCCAATCTTCTAGATCGTCTAGTTCCTGATCCTCCAGGTGTGACCATGGTACCGCTCATGTCTGTGTGTCGGAGCCTGAACGACCCTCCAGTGAGCCACCTGCACCCTCTGGTCGGAGGTGCGATGCTTCGGTCAGCCTCCTGTTTCACTCGTGAGAGAAGAGAGTCGGAGAGTTGCCAGAGTCACACAGCTGTGTATTGTGGTGGATCCCATCCATGGGTGCATTTGGGGTCACCTGGGGGCCTTTAGAAGATACTGATGGCTGGGTTCCAGCCCTGTATATTCTGGCCTAAATGGTCAGGATTGCAGCCTGGGCGTCAGAACCTTACAGATCTCCCTGGATGATGAAGCAGCCAAGCCCAGAGACCCTCAGCCTCGGTGCTGAGAATCCTGGTCCCTTCCCTCTCGAATCAAGTCGTCCCTGTGCTCCCTGCATGGGCGACCTCCAGAAACAGCTTCCCCTCCCTGATTTTTCACACGGGGCGCCTTCTGCGTGTTCCCCTCGCAGCATTCATCCCACCCAGCACCCACCTTCCCGCTGGCACGTGCCCCTGAGCATGGGCCCTTTGTCTGTCTTGTTCATGGTGTCTGGCATGGGTGAGGTGCTCCTGGAATATTGTAAAAGGCCCTCATGGAAGGCATTGCAAGGAGCAGGGACGTGCCCTGGGGGAGGGAGGCACGGGCTCTTCAGATGCACCAGGAGGGCCGCCCACCCCGGTTGGTGGAGGCTCCCGAGGGGTGAGAGGTCTGAGTCAGACCTAGGAGTCAGCAGGGAGGCCAGCAGGAAGGCTTGAACCCAGATCTGATGTGAGAGCTGTGCTTTTTGCCCACTGTGGGGCTTGTCCCGTGGACAGGTCAGCCGAGCGCCCCAGGCCTGTCTGCAGGGAGTGGAGCACCGGGCCCAGCTCTCCAGACTCGCGCCTGTCCCTCCACCCCACAGCCAGTCTGGCTTTTAGACATGGTCTCAGGGGACCCAAGCTCAGTCTGGCCCCTGGGGGTTGATACCAGGCAGCTGTTGCCCATGTGCTTTTGCTGGTGTTGCTCTGAGAACCTGGTGCTTTTGAGGATAGGATGAGAATTTGATTTCACTCTCAACTTCTGTGAGTGAGTTTCTTTCTTGGTTAAATGAACTATTTAGACTTCATTTGTGATGCTAGTGCTATTGAGAAATCATGGTTGGTTCATGGTATTTCTGTAACTTTAATTGTTTTCAACATTTAATTTTTTCACTTATTGTTATTTAGTATATTTTATCATCGAGCTTTTTCCCCCTTTTTTAAGGTTTTATTGTGAAATATAGTTGACTTACAGGGTTGTGATAATCTCTGCTGTACAACTATCCTCAAACTTCGAAGGACTTAAAAGACCTTTTTTGTGAAGCCGTTTGTGAGTGTGTCTCTCTGTGCATTACTGGTTGTTGAAACTTTTGATAAGACCATTGTTCAGATGTCTGGCTCAGAGGTAAAGCTAAGCTATCTCGTTTTGGTAATTGGAAGCCAGAAAATGTTAAGACTTGAACGTAACACCTTCTTTTTAACATCGTAGAATTTCAAGTTTCAGTTTGAAACCACATTAAGATGAGATGTTGCATGGCTGTGGTGAGAAGGCTGTTGCCGGTGACTCTGGCAGATGTTACCCCAAATCTAGAATTCCACACTTGTAGTCAGGCCAAGAAACGAATTTTCCAAAGGAGCGGGAATTCTGAGGATGGTCCAGAGTTCCTGGGGAGGATGCTCAGGCCCAGGTTGCTGAGTTAGTAATTAGCGCTACCCATTCGGCCAAGTGGGAGGAGGACTATAAACGTCCCGGGACCAAAAGTTTCCAGAAACAAGAAGGAAATATATATACGTAGGAGCAGATGGTTGACCTGGTAGCTCGGAGTCTACCTGCGGGAAAGATACAGTCTCTGGGGAAACCCTGATCATGGATTTAGATCCATGAGAGGAGAGGAAAATTAAAAATTCATGGAAGCAAGTTGAGTGGCACAAAGAAAATCCAGGCCGTCATCAGTTTATTCTCAGAAATGTCGCCATTGTTAAAGGTTGTCCTTATTAACATGGCGACAGCAGCGATTTCTGTTTGACTGGTACTTTGGAGACGAAAGCAGTATTTTGGGCATTACTCCATCCAGTTCTCCCAGCAGCCCAGCACAGAGAGAGGGGTAGCGTCTGTCCTTTGTTGGCTGAGCTGAGAGAGGGGTTAAATTACTTTCCCGAGGATAGTTACTACGCGAGCATACTGCGCTCTCTATATTTTCAGTATAAAATATTGAGGGTGATGGTTGAACTTGGGAGTTACCTTCAGTTTTCTAAGTGTGTGAATATCGTGCTGGAGGAGTAATGTAAAAATTCATTTAATACTGTAACTGAACAAAAAAGAACCGAAAGTAATGGGCTGTCGAGACTCAAGGAAATTTTTTCTCTTTTTTTAAAGTTACCATTGTGGGAGTTCCTTGGCGGCCTAATGGTTAAAGATGTGGCATTGTCACTGCTGTGGCTTGGGTCACTGTTGTGGCACGGGTTCGATCCCTGGCCCGGGAACTTCTGCATTGCCCCCCCCCCCAATAAAGTTACCATTGTATACACAGGTTTTTATTTTTATTGTTATTTTTTGTCCATACCTGAGGCATCTGGAAGTTCCTGGGCCAGCAATCAACTCCAAACTGCAGCTGCGACCTTCACCACAGCTGTAGGAACTCCAGATCCTTAACCCACTGCACTGGACTGGGGATCAAATCGGCACCCCTGCAGAGACAGTGGAGGATCCTTAACCGCTGTGCCACAGCGGAAACTTCCTGCACACGGTTTTTTTTTTGTCTTTTTGGGGCCATACCTGCGGCATATGGGGGTTCCCAGGCTGGGGGTCTAATCAGAGCTGTAGCCACCGGCCTACGCCACAGCCATGCCAGATCCAAGCCCCGTCTCCATCTATGCTGTATCCTTAACCCACTGAGCAAGGCCAGGGATCGAACCTCATGGTTCCTAGTTGGATTTGTTTGTTTCCGCTGCACCATGACGGGAACTCCTGTACACAGGTTCTTATTTGAAACCTTTGATTTGATCTCCGTGAAGCAGCCTGAGAGCAGAGACCTGGTCTTCCACCTTCTTCCTGGCTTCCTCCCCCACCATGCTGCTAGTTGGCTCTCTGTAGAGTCTTTCGAAAGAGTTGGGTATGAGGCTTAACTGTTGGGAAGTGGTTAATAATGTCATTGAGTATTGATGGCGCTGCTGAATGAAATGGCTCTGGTTCTTCCTAGTAACACATGTATGTACAGCACATATGCTCCTTGTTAAAAAAAACAACAGCTCCCCGGTAATACAGGTTCACCAGCATATATCTTTCTTCACACATGGGTATTTTAAGTTTTGAAGCACTCTTAAACCTGCAGGAAAATTGCAAGTGTAGCACAAAGGACTTTTTTTCCCCTTGAACTTCGTAAGAGTAAGTTGCCAGCAGTTTCACCATCCTCAAATACCTTATTATGTGTTTCTTATAAACCAGAATGTTCTCCTCCATCACCACGATACAGAATGAAAATCAGGAAATGAGCACCCGGACCTTTCTGCCGTGGAATCCTCAGAGCTCTTCCCGTTGTGCCAGTTTCCCCAGTGGTGACCTTGTATCAGGGAGCCCGGCGGGGGCCCTGGGTCCCCCTGGGTGGTCTCCCCGACCTCCGTTCACCCAGAACCGTTCTCCATGGAATCCTTTCTGGCTTCCATGACCTTGACGCTCTCCAAGATGACAGGCCAGTCATTTTGTGGAATGTCCCTCAATTTGGATTTGTTTCATGTTTTCTCATGATTAGATTTAGGTTTTGCATCTTTGGCAGGAATATCACAGAAGAGCCAGTGTTTATCTTTTTCAAAGATTAGTTTTACATTTTATTTTCTGTTTCCTTAGAGCGTTTCCCAAAGTGTATTCTGCGGAGCTAGCACCTACTGTGTTCTCAACACCGTGCCGCCTCTAGAAGGTAGGATCCGAAGCTTCTGACTTACAGAAGGGGCGGGCGTGGCTCTGAGAGTAACTCCAGCCATCACGGCAGTGCAGGAGATAGCCTGCGCCAGCACTTGGAAGGCCTGGGTTCTGCCTCTGACTTGCTGTGTGATCTTAGATGAGTTACTTAATCCTTCTGGGGGTCGCAAAAAACTACTCCCCTCGTGAAGTTTCTGTGAGGATTAAAGAGGCCAAGGGTTTAATCCCATGGAAAAGTCAAAGCACTGTGCAGATGTTAGATATGCTAATAGGACAGTTCTGTAATTCTAGTGTCAGATTCCAGGTGGCTTAGGCTAGGAGGCCCGTGGGAAAAGCCAGAAGTCATGTCTCAGCCCCCTTTGAACCACTGGCTGGCTGTCGATCTTGGGCAAATTAATCGGAACCTCGGGTTTTTCGTCTGGAAAGTGGGGGTGAGGATTAAATGAGAGAACACAATGTAAAATCCTTTCTGGATGCCTGATATGGAGCCTCGGCAGTGTCTGCTCCCTCATAAATAGCACGAAATAAATACACTCGATCACATGTAGCTCAAATTGACCTTGAATGGAGTGAAGCCGGAGAGGTGCCCCAACACCCACACTGAAGCTGTTGATGGCAAGGCTTCTGGGCCTCCCCACTTTATCTAGCCCTGCCTCCATGTTTTTCAATTAAAAATGGAAATGCAGATAAATAGGGAGAAGTTTAGGAACCTGAGCCTGAGTTGACCTAAACCTGGGTCAGAGTTTTGGTAACATGATTGACAGGGAAAGGGTAAATTGGGGTCAGTAGGGGGGCACCTAAAAATAGAAAGGGGTAAGATTTGATGATCACACACACTCTAAGAAGAGGGAAGGGGGTTGTGAAATAGCAAAATTATATTTTTCTATTTAAAAAAACCTTAAAAAAATTTTTTTTATGGCTACGCCAATGGCATATGGAAGTTCCTGGGCCAGGGATCAAATCCGAGGCGCCCCCCACTCCCCCGTGGCAACGCCGGACCCTTTAGTGCACTGCACCTGGCTGGGAATCAAACCTGCGCCTCCTCAGCCACCCGAGCTGCTGCAGTTGGACTCTTAACCCACTGTGCCACAGCGGGAACTCCAAAAAACCTTAATTTTTGTAACCTTGAAAAAATCTTTTGGACAATTACAACTGAGTTTAATTCATTTCGGAGATTTCCTTTGGAAAAGAATAAGAGATCATACCAGTGCTTGGCACATGGTTGGTGCTTAATGAATATTTATTTTGGATGAAGAATGATTTGAGGATCCGAGGTTAGTAATGGCAGTATTTGCTGCTGTGAGCACTGCACTGACTCGAATGTAACAATATGCGCCTATGTTTTCCTGAATCAGTTCCTAGCCTACTAATTAAATCTAAGCACATAATAATTAGAGCTAAACAGAAAATTGTAGAGCTTCCTTTTAATTTTACTACTCCACGTTGTTGATCAAATATATTCCCAGTAAGAGTTAGCAGTTTGATACACTGTTAGACCAACCGATTTTTTGAATAGTTTGTTCTGGAGGTTGAGAGATTAGTCGTAATCAACTTGATTGAATAACAGGGTTTGTAATTAGTCACAAACCCCAAATTATTTAATTTTTATTAATTATGAGTCAAACTAAAACAGATGCCTCCTTTCCAGGTTAGCGTTAGCCCAGTCGTGATTTACAAACTTCCAGACGTCAGCAGGGAGCCCAAGGAAGAGGTCAGAGACCACTCTTTGGATTTAAATGAAGGACTCGAAAGGCGACATCTCACATTTAGAAATGAAACACGAAAATGAGGATTCTGCTCTTTGCCTCATTAAGTGAATGGGCATTTTTGTACATTTTGGAAAGTTTTCATTGAGTTATGCTACGGCTCTAAAATTATTATTTGGAAAATATCTGAAGTTTGACCGGCAAGGGCGGTTCGGTCTCTAGAATTATAGCTGTCAGCCAATCAAATCATGTGTCAATTTCAAGAGCTTCACGAGTTATTTTTGTTGTGAAGTGGGTTAGAAAATTGTTTTGTGAAGTCATCGATCATACATGCGTATTTTGCTAGCTAATGATAATGAAACGTTTTACTGGGTTTGGTTGACACTCCATTTTGCAGTGTCAGAGTTTAACTGTTGGGACTAAATGCTGAGCTGCAGTTGAAACCATTCTGTCCCTTTTAATGTTAACTCAAGATCCTGTTAGGATCCTTGTACCGAGACAAGGATTTAAAAACCACTGCATGTTTTATCTAATTATTATATCATTTATAGTCATTCCAAAAACAGTCCAAAGCAGTGTGTAATTGAAAACACAGTTTTGCACAGCATAGCTGTGTGAACAGCTCTTTTCTGGTGTGAAAGCAGAGTTAACTCTTTTTCACACTTTAACTAGAAAAACCGAAATTTGAAAATGTGGGCTTTAACATGTTGGCTATTTGAGTTCCTGATATTCTTTCCCCAGTATTAAAATTGCCATCTTCATAATGCACAGTGGGAAAATTTACCCAACGTGAAGTTTCTTAAAAACATCCAATTTATATTCAGCATGAACCTAAAATTCTGGAAATAGCACAGTTTAAAAACTGATTACAGGGAACCCATTGGCCTGTCATACTTCTGTTCCTTTTGAACCCATGGCTGCACATCCCCATAAAGTGCTAAATTTAGAAACTTGATTGAGACGCTGCTTACATAGCCATTCTCCTTTTCCTCTTTAAAAGCCTTTGGGCCGATTCACCGCTGCCTGACTTGATATCAGAGAGGGAGACAGAAGCCTATGCTAGAGCAGTTAGTGTGCTGTTGAGAAGAGGACGCAGTCTCTCCGTCTCGCTCCCTTTCTCTCCCCCTCTACCCACACAGACACACACACAGACACACACACACAGACACACACACACACAGACACACACACACACACACACACACACACACACACACACACGTGCGCGCGCGCGTTTTATGCCCCAGGATAGCCGGCTTCTTCAAGGAGGTTGAAAGGACAGGTAATTAAATACATCAAGTTGAGACCACAGATGTAGAAGCTGGGGTTTGATATTATCTTCATGGTCAAAATTATACGGAAGTCCTTTTCTCCGAGATAGGACGCGCGTCATATACAATGCAGGGTGGTGAGCCGGTTCACTGAGCCCCAGTGTGGTGCTGTTTTCCCAAAAGGTACCCTGTAAAATTGGTCAATAGCAGAATGGAGTATTGATTTAGAATTTCACCTCTACTTTAAGAATCACACACACAGACCATGGGAGATTTTTAAAAAGCAGAGGAAAACCACTGTAGGGGAAGCGAGGGGGAGGGAGCACTCCTGGGACCCGCCCTGGTGTGCTGCACTTTCAAGTTTTATGGCCTGGTGCCTCCCTCCCTCGGGCCCGCAGTGCAGGGAGCCAGCATAAGCACATGAAATCACCGAGGTTTTATGGTGGGTCATTAACACAGAACTTTCAATGAACTTTCTTTAACGCACTTTCTTTTTTGGTTTCATAGTAGGATTTTTGAAAAAGTTTATTTTGCTATCAAACAAATTTTGGATTCTTGAAAGCAGTCACTTTTTAAATTTTTCAAGTTTTTATACTGCTTATTGAAATAGAGGATAGGCATTATAATTCAATTGGTTGTGTAGTTCATGGACCAAAAAAGATTTAGTACGCTAAAACTCTCTTAAGTTCCTCCCTATAAAATAGTTCCATATGATGTAGTAAATTTTTCTAGACTTTATTTCATGCCCAATATTTTCCTGTTAAGATCTTTTCCTTGAGAAATGTTTTAATCAGATGAGAAATGTTTGGAGAAAATTTTCTTAGGACTATAGAAAAGATTTTTTATTCTTTTATGTTTTTCACATGTTCAAAAAATGGACCGTGCTAAACAAAATTGTAGTAAATGATTGGAAAAGTGTATTATTGTATTTCACTTTGAACATTCTTAGCTGATACCTCTCTGCCTATATAAGGTTGTTTAATTGCAGGGCATTTAAAAATCACTGAGTGTGACAGTCAGTTCTGTGGGGACCTAGGCCTGGAGGAGAATTCGAGATTACCTAGTTCTCCTTGATTTGGGAAAACCGAACATATTAAGTAACTTACCCAAGGTCACACAATGAGAAAGTAGCAGAACTGGGCCAGAATCCTGGACTCTGGACTTGGAGTCCCTTTCTTCCTCACTGATATGAGAATGAATTATTTCGATTCAGTCCTCAGGATTTTAATGGGTTGCTCCTTGGTACCCAGTTATGCGTTGCACCCTTTGGCTGCTGGGGCTTCCATGGGGCATCACGCATAACTGGAATGGGCAGTTGGAAACCTTGGCCTCCCTGTGTCACACCTGGCAAGAAAACTTGCGCCAGGCCAAGGGACTCGGTTACAGGAGTGAGACAAGGTATTATGTGTAAATAAATGAATGAACTAATACATAAAGGAAATGATCTCTTTTAGAACGTGTTGGGAAGACTGGTTATCAGGTAGTCGGAGGAACCATCCAGGCTGAAAGGAAATGAATGTTTCTCTCACTGACTTAGAAGAGTTACATTTGGATGAAAGACGTTACAATTGTGTAGATATATGTATGTAAATCAAGTTAATTAAAATGACAGGCTTTTAGATTTAGGCTAGAAAGGCCAGCCTCTGTATTACCTAGACAGCTAACTGCACGTTTAAATTCCTTGTATTTCTAAGATTTGTGATTTTTGTTTTGAAAGGATAAGTCTCATTTGTATTCTAGGGGGTGAAGTCATATTAGTTTATTAATAAAGCAAGTAGTTGTATTTTATTATAATCGTTCCTGAAACACTTCAACCCTTTTGAGCTGGTCAAGAGCAGTTTTCTGGGTTTTGTGAGGTTAAATCATTTTGTCCTTTTGACGCACTACATGGAAGCCCAGGGAAAGAGCCTTTAAGAGCAGAGTTCTGGTTGCTGGCAGCTGCTGGGACGTTCCCCATTCACTGACCTGCCACGGAGCGAAACGCTCAGCCTTAGTTTCGAGGCTCTGCACGAGCTTCCTGCTGCCCTCTGTCTGCTGAGAGCGGGACTGAGGCTGTTGCCGAAGCGCAGCGATGCTCCTGGTCTGCTGGGGACCAAGCTGAGCTGTCGCCTCGGACCTTCGCCAGTGTGCTTAAAAGGAGATCTTCTCTACGATTTTCTCTGAATTTGTTGTTTTCTCTTTATAGATGATCATGGGAACAGCAATAGTAGTCATGTAAAAATCTTTTTACCGAAAAAGCTGCTTGAATGTCTGCCGAAATGTTCAAGTTTACCCAAAGAGAGGCACCGCTGGAACACTAATGAGGTAGATAATTTCTATTTTTAGGGGTATCTTTTTTTTAAGGGCACACTCGTTAGGTCATTTTGCCTAGTGCTACTTGATGTTAGTTTAAAATTCAAAATATTGAACTAGGAAATTGTAAACGAGAAGATACTTAATCTGGATTTGACAGAAATGAACATGCTTCGTGAACTGTCTCTGACTGGCTTGGCTTGAGTTGAAAAATATAAACTGTGCACGCTGACTTACTAAGGTAGCATGAGTTTCTCTCTCTTTGTGTGTTCTTGCATTTTGGTGTCTTGGGTTTGACGGTTGACTCTGTCTGCATCTCAGTTAAACCTTAGTTCTTTTTGTTGTCCTGCATTACTGAAGATCCAGCCCCAGTGTTCCCCAGAACACGCAGCGTCTTGACAGGGTGAGGTTTCTGTAGGACTGGAACCGGGAAGGGCAGGCTTCTTTATTCGCAAAATAGCTCTTGTCTTCTCGGATGGGGAAGGTTTGCACGGAGAATCATGTGGTTTACCGTAACGGCAGGAATTCGTACTACGAATGAAGGCTGCGTCGGGGTCGTCGGCTGTTCCTGTGACATGCGGGTCAGGAGGAAGATGGGTGAGGCAGAGCGAATCAGAGCTGACCTTCTTGGAGGATGTTTCTTGTTCTGGTACATCTTAATCCGGGCTGGGGTGGATTGCTTTGTCATCTTTTTTATCTTGAAATCTGAATATTTTTGTTTAGAATAACACCTGTTTGGTGTGGTGATGAGAATCGGGCCTGTGTCTATCAAGCTGGGCATTCTCTTCCTTTAGTTCAAGTGGCTGGGGTTATTGGTTTTGTGAAGCTGGTCTAAATCCATTCATGTTGCTGGTTCAACACTCATTTCCAAGTTAAGTATAACACCCTACCCTGTGTTGAGCGCCTAGTTTTGTTAAGACTCAAGAAGAAAAGAGTGCTGCCTATTTCCCGTTATTTTTAAAAAATTGTTTTGCTCGGATTCTTGACTGAGAATGCTTTTGAGTTACAAGAGGTATATATGGATGAAAGTCTCTTTACTTACCCTAGTTTACAGATTGAAATACTCACTAGAGCCTCCTAGTTTTATTACCTCGTCTCAGCTGATTTTAAATGTAAGGTATGTATATTTGATTATTTGCATATATTATATTCCCCCTCAGACAGTACTTTTGCTTTGCCAAACATTAGCTAGAGGCCTGTTTTTAATCAGTCATCTATTAGCTGTTTCAAACATTTTAGACATGAAAACAAAGTAAATGTGCTGAAAATCAGTCTTAATCATAGATTGTTCCTCTGCCAGCAAAATAGTACAATTTGGGAGCCATTCATCAGGTCAAAACTAGGTTGTGAAATATTTTAAAAAGTCAGTATGTTTCTTAGTATTCCCTGAAACATGGATTTCATGCCGTGTTATTATTATATGTGAGTTCTAGTTTACTTATAAATCTAACAAAATGTATATTTTTATATGAAATTGGGAATTTAATTATGACTTGAGATTATATTTGAAACCAGCAATTGCTTAGTGAATTAAAATTGGTGGACCTAAGAGTCTTGTCAAGCTGGAGTGCCAGAAATTTCGTTGGTGGATTATTTGGATCGGTGGTTTCAAAACTTTTTTGGAGCTTTGGAGCACAGTCCTTCGGCTTTCACATACTTACTTACCTCTAATTTATTTACATGTTCCGCTTGACTAATGATCTGGATAAATGGTGAAGCACCCAGTGAGGAAGTTCTGTAGAGGACAAGATTAAAAGGAAGACAGGGGTTGTTCTGCCTTTTCTTCGAGGCCCCCAGTTCACAGAGCCCCCTGGGGGCCCATTGATTGGGTCCCCGTGTGCCTGATGGCCACGTCCCTGGGGGGGAGAGCGCATCCCTCTCTGAGCCCTGCCGTGTGAGATGGGGTCAGGGGACCGTGCGTCATTTGCACAAGCCACCGCTCCTGCTGGAGACGTGGGTGCTCCTGCAGGGGGATGGGGGCCCGGCTGCCCAGGGGCAGGGGCCCACGCCCTCTTCTCTTGCCGTCAGTTGTTCCAGTTGTTCCAGTGACTCATCAGCTCAACACCGACAGGAGCTTTTACGACAGAGCTGAACGTTGGCCCATGTTTCTGTGTGGAGGACTTGGGTCTTTTTCTCGTTTCTTTTTGGCTTTAGGGAAGAGAGCGGGATCCTGGAGTGACAGACAGCAGGGTTGTTAATTCTGTAGGTGTCACGTGGTCATGGTTACCTGTCTTGGTTTTTTGTTGTTTTGTGCACCGGCTTGGACAGTGGGAAGAAAACGGTCGGTGCTTGCGTGGAAGCGCTTACTCCCTCCGTCTCGCTGGGTGCTGGCATCTCCCGGGCCCTGCAGCCCGCCGTCCTCAGCGTTGCCACTGAGGCCCGGAGCAGACGCGCCTCCGCAGGCTCGTCCCTCGCAGGGGCTTTGTGACACTTCCCGCGTGGCTCACAGGGTAGAGTGTGGTCCCAGCGCTTTACGAAGGGCCCGTCTTCCCACCGGCGTTGGGACGGGTTTTGCCGTGTTGGGTGGGGGTCTACCCGGCGGCGGCAGCCTGCAGTTGGGGCACAGCGCAGAGCCCAGCAGATGCGTGTTTTCCATCTCACTCTCTGCACCGCTTTTGTTCGCGAACCAGGCTGGCGGCCGGGTTGCCTGTCTGAGATGTCAGCTGTTGGCGTTCTCTGTCGCCTGTGCCCTCTCTGCTCTGCTGGCCGTGTACAGTGGCGCTCCTGGCTATGATCTGATGCCTCTGTATGTTCGAGCCATTCTCTCGCTCAGACCTGGGTGTAGTATCTGTGATTGCCTGGGAGAAGCCGGCTTTATGCTGGGCGAGGGCCTCTGTGGCGAGAGGGGCAGTGAGACTGTGCCCGTTCAAGGACTGCCAGTTCTTGGGCACGGTGCTGGTGCCAGGATACTCTCCACAGCTGTTTCTGAGCCTTGCGAGGGTGTGGCAAGGTGTGTAATGTGCTGTTTCTGAGCCTCGCAAGGGTGTGGCAAGGCGTGTAATGTTTCCTTTTCCAGATGAGGGAGTGTTGGTAAAAAGAGGTGACATAATTGGGTCAAGCTGGCACATCTGATAGGGCCTGTCTCTGTCCTAGCTTAATTTCTTCCACGCGGCTTTTTACTTTCTTAGGGACATTAATTCTGTTGTGTGTTGTCTAGACTTTTAGTCAAAGACCCATAACCCTTAACCATTAAGGCACATGGTTAGTGTACCAGGCAAATCCATTCTGTACTTTAGTTTTGGATTAAAAAGAGTTAATGTAGGGAGTTCCCTGGTGGCCTACTAGTTAAGGACCTGGCATTGTCACTGTGGCTCGGGTCGTTGCTCTGGTGCTGGCTTGATCCCTTTTGTATGCTGCGGGTGCAGCCAAAAAAAAGAGTTAATATAGGACTGGTATTGTGGTAAAGGGGAAAGCCACTAAGAAGGAAGACTCTCAGAAGAAGATGAGAGAGATCTTAGCCACTTAAGCTACTTTTCACCTTTTCTGACTCCTCGGAATAGATGAACTCTCCTGCCCTTCTCGAATGCTCTTTGCAGGTGCAAAATAAATGTTGTCTCTAAAAACAAATCGGTTTTAGGTTATGCTTTCTCAACCAGGAACACTCTTCCCAGGTTCTGAAAACTGTCAGGAAATGATGATGATACTGGCAGTCATGGCGGCTGACTTCCGGTGGGCATCTGTCCATCTGTCGTCTGCTAGTAATCACATTTACTCCGTGAATTAATCCTAGGAGGTAGGTTGTGTGAAGATTCTCATGTTGTAGATGAGGAACCTTGAGCCCTAGAGACATCACTGTGTGGAGCCTCTGTTCTCGACACCTCTGTCCCAGAGAACAGCGCCCAGTAGATCGCCCCAGAGTTTTGCACCAGTCGGGGACTCCTCATCCTTTCATTGGCTTCTTTTTTCATTTCAGCTATTGTACATAAACTTAATGTGTTTTTAAAGGTTTTTTTTTTTTTTTTTTAAGTAGCATTCATTTCGTAGGGAAGGCGTTCTCATTCTTAATTATGAATATCGATACGTGGGCTCTGGATAGGAAAGAAAATATGTTACAAGTAGAAATTCGGTACCGATGCAGGACGCAAGGGTTAGGCTTGATTTTTCCATCCTGGGCAGGAGGGCAAGAGGGTGCTAAACACAAGGCACATTTGTGAAAGAGCTAACCCTTGTTTCATAATCCGTTTGGTGTTCACATCTTCATGAGGTGAACTGTTCGGAGAGTTCTGCATTTTAAGTTAATATTTGTAAGGCCCAGAGCCAGACATCATTATGCTAATGCAGCTTTCTGATTGCACAAATGACTCCTTCATAATTACACATATTAGTACTCCATATATGTTGTCCAGACTGAAATTTCTTTTGTTTAGTCATTCATTAGCTGTTTGACTTAAAATATAACTCCTGCATTCCCCACTTGCTAGGTCTAGATTTCAAATGGCGTTCTTCCAAAGCCAGGCTAATGCAGCACCAGGAACCTTTTACAAGGAAAACGTCTCCTTAAGTATGTTCGCATCATTTTTGTGTGCTGCTAGCTTTGAGCTAGTTATGCTCTCTTTTGTTTGTTTTTCCTCTAATGCAAAATTTCTCAAGAGTAAACCAGAAAGAATTCTAATTTGAATTGATCTTAAGAAAGTTGCATCAGAGGTTTGTAGTTGGTGGTAGTTTCAGAGATTCTCATATTAAATGCATTTTTTTTTTTTTTTAAATGGTAAACGTTTCTTTGTTGGGAGCAGTTCACATGTAGACTCCTAGGTGCTCGGCTGCACCAGACTCTGAGGAAGAAAAGCCCCTTGATTGTGATGCTTTTTAAAGGGAGAGAGTTACCCTTTTAAATCCTGACTATGTGTTTTTCCCCAACTTTTTATATTCAAGTAATAAAAATGGACTTTAAGACTGGAAATTATTAAATGATGTTTTATTTCAGTTATTTTGTTTTAACAAGAAGCCACTTTACTTTAAAAAAAGTTTTAAAATCATTTGTTGTATGGGCACGTATACTTGAGTACTTTTGTGTTTTTAATTTTCCTCTAACTTAAAAAGTCATAGATTTAGGGCTGTAATTTTTTCAGTGATTGGTTTTGCTAGTGTATTTCTGTGTCATCTTTTCGAAACATCGACCCACATTTTGGGGGCATCATTTAAGATTCTTCAAATTTTCAAGATGTAAGCCAAACTGAAAAGTATTTTTATACTCTGATTATGAAGGTGAGTGAGATATTTTGGCAGTGTTAAGGGTTTGACCGGTCCCAGATCATTCTCTGAGGCTAGGCAGGGGGCTTTTCTGGTTAAATCACAGATAGGAAAATGCACACACGCCCAGCAGCAGAGATAGCCAGGCTTTCAGTGTGACACCGTTGGCCTTCTGAATAGAGTCTCTGGTAGCAGATTTGAAAGTAAAAGTGGTAGTTTTGTAGCAGTTGGATTAGCTGTAATCCCTGTGTTTAATTTAGCAGTTAGTGTGAAGGAGGTGAATGCAGATGAACACAGGCCTGTTTGTCAGCCAGCCTGAATCCCTGTAGCTCGGGTGGATTGCAGGGCTGGGCCCAGAGCGCCCTACATACCACCAAGAGCCATGGGTACAGATGGGTTGGCTCCAGGGAGAGGTAAAAGAAGCCAGTCTTACCTGCACAGCAGGGGGCTGCCTAGAAAATTGGAATAGGATGGTAAAGGAATTTTTCTTTAAAGGAAAGAAATTTCTGTAGATCCAGCCTGGTTTGACCTAAACTATTTTTGTTAAATTACTTCAAAATGTAGCACTTAAAAGTCTCTTTGGCCCATACTCAGTGTTGAATGAATGAAATATGTAAAAACATGCAAAAAAGCACAAATTTCTTCGTTCTTAGAGGAGTTCTGTGAATATAAAACTCAAATAGGTATATACATTACATAAAAAGAAACCACAAAACTAGTAAAAATTGGAGTTCCCGTCGTGGCTCAGTGGTTAACGAATCCGACTAGGAACCATGAGGTTGTGGGTTCGATCCCTGGCCTTGCTCATTGGGTTAAGGATCCGGCGTTGCCGTGAGCTGTGGTGTAGTGTAGGTCACCGACTCTGCTCGGATCCCACGTTTCTATGGCTGGCAAGGCAGGTGGCAAAGGCCGGTGGCTACGGCTCCGATTAGACCCCTAGCCTGGGAACCTCCATACGCTGTGGGTGCGTTCCTAGAAAAGACAAAACAAAACAAAAAACCACAAAAAAACCTAGTAAAAATTTATAGTAATAGTATTAGTTAAGTGCAGTGGATGGTGTTGTGCCCAAACTAAATTGTCTCTTGCAAGATGAATATAATACTGACTGTTCTCAGGCAGGTTCTGTTTTTTTCTTTTGTCTTTTTTAGGGCGGCACCCGTGGCATATAGAGGTTCTCAGGCTAGGGGTCGGATTGGAGCTGTGGCGGCCGGCCTGTGCCAGAGCCAGGCAGGTTCTTTAGAAGTTGGCCTGTGCCCTGCAGTTTTCCACCCCTCTCTCTGTTGAACTATTCCGAAACTGCTTTTCGCCCAGCAAGCATTTCTCTAAGTCTCTTTTTAGGCCTTGGCACATATATATCATCGAGTCTTAGGTTCACTTCTGGCTTTTCTCATTAGTCCAAGAACAACTTAAATGACACTACTGGGCACAGGTGCAATTGTAGTCACAAATCACTACCTTGCGCAATGAGTTTGTGTGTTAGGAGATATTTGTTACTGGTTTTTCTTTCTCAGGTTATAAATTTAAGATGTGAGATTAGAACTTTCTTAGTGAACCCAGGGATCTCTGATGTCTTGGGAAGGATACGGAACTAGCAGTCAGAAAGAGGTGTGTGGCTGAGGGTTGGCTAAGACACCTGCCCTGCCTCTTCTGTGTCTTCGGTGGTTACACCAGGTTGCCCTTGAAGACCTAAAGATTGGTCTTAGACCACTGCTCCGGATTCAGAGGCTGGATCACTGCTTCCAGAGTTGTCTGGGCGTGCCAGCTGGGGAGGTTTTTTGGTTTTGTTTTGTTTTGTTTAAAACTCTCTTAATCATCTTTTCATTTATTTCTATTTTTTTTTTTTTTTTTTTTTTTTTTTTTTTTTTATGGCCGTAACCACAGCATATGGAAGTTCCTGGGCCAGGGCTTGAATCCCAGCCATAGCTGCAGCAGTGCTGGATCCTTTAACCCACCGTGTTGGGCTGGGGATGAGACTTGCCCCTCCACAGCGACCCAAGCCGCAGTCGGATTCTTAACCCACTTTGCTACAGTGGAACTCCGATTTTTATTTTCAAGTGTACGATTCAGTGGTCTTCAGTATGGACACAGTTGTGCACCCAGCACCACGATCTAATTCCACGACATTTTCGTCACCCAGCAGCTTGACAGTTTTCTGTCCCTTTGGCATTGGTGGGTGGGCACCCTCAGGGGCAGGCAGCCTTTCTTCTGGGGGCTGCATGTTCTTCTCTGATGTCCTCTCCAAGTTTTATACCTGTCTGGCACTAGAGATGAAAATTTAAACAGAGGGTGCTTTTGCCCATGTCTTAATATATAGTGTTGTCCCTGAGATTGGCTTTTTAAAAATGTTAAAGCACAGGAATTCCCTGGTGGCTCAGTGGGTTAAGGACCCAGCATTGTCACTGCTGTGGCTCTGGTTCGACCCCTGATCCCAGAACTTCCACATGCCAGGCGCATCGTGATAAAAGGGTTAAAGTACAGGTGAGGGTGCATTTCCGACCCACATTTTTTAAGTTCCATGGAGAGGGCTCGAGTAGAGTTTTCAGTTTGCATTAAAGGTCTGTGTACTCTGCAGACTCTTTATCTTTGAGTTGTGAGGGGATAAAATGGTCCACTCTTTTCAGTGATGGCAGGAGGCTGGTGGTGATGGCTCCCAGAAGAAGCCGAGCCCCGCTGAAAGGCCAGTGGGGACGGAGAAGGAACAGTACTTGAAAAGGTTGGCGTTCTTTACTTTAGTGATTTTTCAGGCCAAGCTGGCATCACAATCACCTGGAGCGCTTGTCAAAACCCAGCTCGCTGGGCTCCACCCGCGGCGTTTCTGGCCAGTAGATCTGGGGTGGGGCCTGGGAGTGGGCGTGTCTAACAGGGTCCAGGTGGGACCCACCAGGTGAGGCGGCGCAGCCGCCTGGAGTGGTCTTCTGATCAGCTTCACTTGGCTTTCGGCTCGCCTCTGCTGCCCGCATCACGCAGGTATATTTTGCTGGGCTTTGGCTACAGGGGATGGGTTTGTACCTTTTTTTTGTACTCTTTTTCTTGTGTCTCATGTGCCTAGAAGTCAGGGAATGCAGAATTTTTTTTTTTTTTTTTTTTTTTTTTTTTTTTTGCTATTTATCTAAAGTAATTTAGGAAGCCCTTTTTAAATATGGGTGGCAGTGGTAGGGGCATGTGGAGGCGTATTTTAGTGTTTGTTGTTTATTGGGGCTTTTTTTTTGGCCGCGCCCGTGGCATGCGGAGGTTCTGGGGCCAGGGATCGAACCTGAGGCACAGCAGTGGCAATGCTAGGCCACTAGGGAACTCTGCATGTTCTGATTTTTGTGACTTTTTTTGGAAGAGGTAGCATGAAGGAGCATCTCTACCCCACGCTCCCCAGAGCCGACGGCCAGCGTCGACCTGCTCTCCCACCTGCCTGACTGCCCTCCTTCCAGCTTCTTGCCTACGCCCGACCACATGGTTCTAGTGATGGACTCTGTTATTTTGGGGATTTGTGAAGTTCTGTTGGGAAGTTTGGAAGAAGTTCCTAAAAAATAGCCTGTTTTCTAGTCTTAAGGCTTTTAGAAAGCCGGGGAAAGAAAACCCAAAGCCCTCCTTTCTAGATGGGAGAGGAACCCTGGACGGGCTGGGGTTAGTGCGAGGAAAGATAGACACGTGTCGGGAGAGTGTTTTGTTCCGGGCAGGATGTGAGTTTCAGGAAGCTTCTCACACGCTGCGGTGTCTGTGTCGTCTCTGGCCTGCTGAAGGCGGAGGTGGTTCCCTCGTGGTGTTGCACATTCTGTGGGTTTGGACAAACGTGTAGTGACATGCATCCATCACTGCAGTGTCACACAGATTAGTTTCACGCCCTAACAACCCTCCATGCTCTGCCTGTGTAGCCCCCTGGCAACTGCTGATCTTTTCATCGTCTCCATACTTTGGCCTTTTCCAGGAGGTCCTATAGTTGGAATCCTACAGCGTGCAGCCTTTTCAGACGGCCTCTTTCAGTAGTCCTGTGCACTTAAAGTCTCCTCCCTGTCTTTTTACGGCTTGGTGGCTCCTTTCTGTTGAGCCTTCAGTAATTCTGCATTGTCCGGATGCGCTGTGGGGTATTTATCCATCCACCTGCTGAAGGCCATGTTGTCGGCTTCCAGGTTTTGGCGTTAGGAACACAGCTGACGTGAACATTCCCGTGCAGGGCTCCGTTAGCTCTGTCCGGGACTGTGCTTTAGCCTGTCTTGCTGTCCTCAGGGTCTTCTAGTTTTTCTCCTGTGTTACCTAGTAGGAGTTCTGTGGGTTTGCATTTTACACTGTGATTGGCTTAGAGCTGACTTTTGTGAAGGCGGTAAGGCCTGTATCCAGGTTCCTTTTGGTTTTGGCAGGTGGACGTCCAGTCGCTCCCGCACCCTCTGGAAGTGTTGGAAAGGCCGTCTGACTCCACCGTATTGCCTTTGCTCCTTTGTCAAAGGTCTGTTGGTTAAGTTTCTGTGGGTCCGAATCTGGGCTTTCTCGTCTGTCTCACTGGCCTGTCTGTCTGTCTTGACAGTGCCTCACTGTCTTGATTGCCCGCGCTTTGTAGGAAGTTTGAAGACGGGCAGGGTCAGTCCTCTGAGTTTGTTCTTCTCGTTCAGCATGGAGTCGCTTCTTCTGGGTCTTTGCCTCTCCTTGTAAATTCTGGAATTCGTTTGTTCCCGAGATTTTGGTTACGACTGTGTTGAACCTGTAGGTTAAGTTAGAAGACCTGACATCTTGCCAGTGTTGTCTTCCTCTCCGTGAACATGGACTCTCTCTCCATTTATTTAGTTCTTTGATTTAACTCAGCAAAGTTTTGGAGTTTCCCTCCTATAGATCTTGTACTACTTTGATTGATTCCTGATTCCTTCTGGGGGAAGGGTGCTCATGTACATAGTATTGTGTTTGAAATTTCAAATTTCCCTCATTTCTTACTGATGTATAGGAAAGTGATAGATGTTGTATGTTCATCTTGGGTAATTACTTATTCGTTCCACAAGTTTTGCAAAAACCCAGGCCCCCAAAAGAGAGACCATCATTCCGTGTGTAGCTCATGACTGAATAGTTCTCTTAAAAGAAAGCGGTCAGGAGTTCCCTTCATGGCTCAGCGGTAACGAATCCGACTAGTATCCATGAAGACGCAGGTTCGATCCCTGGTCTTGCTCAGTGGGTTAAGGATCCAGCGTTGCTGTGAACTGTGGTGTAGGTTAAAGACGAGGCTGGGATCTGGCATTGCTGTGGCTGTGGCGTAGGCCTCTGGCTACAGCTCTGATTCAACCCCTAGCCTGGGAACCTCCCTATGCTGTGGATGCGGCCTAAAAAAAAAAAAAAACAAAAAAACAAAAAAAAACAAACAAGAGGGCACGTCACAACACAGAGGGTCAAGGACAAAGTGCTGGGAGGTCACACCCTCAGAGAAGCTGGCCAAGAAGGAGGCTTTCCCATTGGATCTGGGGTTCTTATTTAGAAAAGGCTGCAGAGGCTGCTTTTTCAGAAAGAGAGGGGGGAAGAGACACTTAAATATATTTACCTTTTTAAAAAGTTTAGAAAGAATTGAAAGAAACGGAAAATGCTGTCTGCTTCCCATTTCTGAGAAAGAATACATTGAAATAGCTTAAAATAAGCACGGTCTGTAAAATTGAGGCCAGAGTATAGTCATTTCCCATTTTTTCCTGACATGTTTTTAAAACTGTGCAGTCACAGGCTCCCTCTCCCGGTATCAGAAGACACTTGTTAATGTGTGTGTTAAAATTTTATTTTTGTACTGTTGAACGAAATTTAGACTTTCTAACTCTAATCGTTTTATTTAAGAATCATATTTGTTAAATGCTTTAATTATTATCAATCATCGTTTTATATTTGAACATCTTCTAGTAATTTTTAACAATCCATTCCTCAAGCAGTTCAGAGAACCTGCTGTGTGGTGATTATGTATTTTTTATTTCATAAATGAGGATGGTGAGGCTTAAGTGTTTTGGAATTAGCATTTATCATCATCTAGGAAAGTGTGTCATGCCTTCTTTTTGTGGGGTGCTGCCTGGTTGCCCCTGCTGGGCTCTGAGGGCCAGGTGGGCAGGAATCTTCATCTGCTCCGTTCACCCATGGACGCCAGGCACTTCGAGTTAACGTGTGGCCTGTGGTGGGTGGTGGGTGGTGGGTGACTGTTCCTTGAACGAATGAATGTGTGACATTGTTTAGGTCCCGCGGCTTGTGGCAGTGCAGGATCCTTAACCCACTGAGTGAGGCCAGGGGTTGAACCCGCATCCTCATGGATACTAGTCAGGTTCTTAACCCACTGAGCCATGGTGGGAACGCCTGACTTTCTGATACATATCTCTTCAGACATTGTCCTGTGCCTATGTGGGCATATATTTTATTTGTTAACTCAGAACGGGTTAACTGTCCATGAAGTATTATGACCTGGCTTTTCTCCTAATCTGTGTATCTTAGGCCTTTTTTGACAGTGATCCACTGTGTCCTGTTTATTGACTGCTTCTTAGTGGGCCGTTGTGTCCTGCCTTCATTTACGCACTCAGCAGTGTCGGAGGGCTGGTACGCCCCAGGCAATGGTCGAGGATGCTCAGGATACCAGACAGACAAGGTTCCTGTTGTTATGGAGCTTATAGTTTAGAAGGAAGGACAATATGTAAATAAGTAGATAAGAACTTCAGAAGCGCTAAGAAGAAAACAGAATAGGGTACTGAAGTGTTCTTAACCCACTGAGTACGTTGGTTGGTTATGGAAGGCCTTAGTTAGAGGCATTTGAGTTGAGTTCCGAATGAGGGAAGGGGGCTAGCTGCTTGAGGATCTAGGATCTCGGGGAAGAACATTTTAGGCAGAGGGAATAGCAGATGCAAATGTCCTGAGGCAGGAGTGCATTTGGTTTGAGGAGCAGCATATAGCACGGTGTAGCTGCAGCAGAGTGAACATCTGGAAGCGGAAATGGGCAGGGTTGGTAGGGGCTGGGTCTTGAGGTGCCTGGTGGGAAATTTACCAGTAACAGGGAGTCATTGGAAGATGAACCATCAGAAGGTGAGTGGCACAATATGGATTTGTTACTTTCAAAGCTGTTCTCTGGCCGCTCTGTGACTGACGGGGAAGCAGAGAGACCAATTAGAGGCTGTTGCAGTAATTGGTGATCTTGGTAAGAGGTGGAAGCAGTGGAGAGGGTGAAAAGTGGGATGTATTTGGGCGGCAGAGGTGTCAGACTCGTGGGAGTGGACACGTGGGGCTCTGGGAGAGGAGACATGACGCCCCGCACTGGTGCTGGTGCTCCTAACCCAGACAGAGCCTGGAGGACGAGGAGAGGGGAGGGGAGGGGAGGGGAGGGGAGGGCCGGGAGTGTTCTTGGGGCCGTATTGATTTTGAGATGTCTCTTAGACACGGAAGTGGCCGTGTCGAGTAGGCAGCTGTCTAGGAGTCTGGGAGAGGTCCTGTCTGAGACATCAGTTGGAGAGCTCTGAGACTGGATGAGATCACTCTGGGGCCAGAGATGGATGGGGAGGGATGAGATAAGCCCCACGTGGAGAGGAGGAGCCAGCTCGGAAGGCTGCGGAGAACCAGGGAGTATGGGGAACCAGACGGCCGTGAGCTGGAAGCCGAGAGGAGGATGAGCTTCAAGGAGGCGGTATCAGTTTTCTGTTCGCTGCTGTGACAAATCACTGCAAACTGAGCGGCTTAGACAATGCGGATTTATTGCTGTCTTAGAGTTCTGTAGGTCAGACATCTGACTCGGGGCTCCCTGGGCTAAAGTCAGGGTGTCAGCAGGGCTGCACTCATGTGGAGGCTCCTGGGAGACCGTTTGCTGGCCCGGGCCTTGTCCGGAGGCTGCACACGCTCCTTGGCTTGTGGCCCCTTCTCCCCGACCCCTGACCCTCCTTCTGTCATCTCGCCTTTTTCTCCACCACCACCACTCCGGCCTCCCTCTTCCAGTTTCAAGGATCTTGCTGCACTGGGTCTGGCCGGATGGCCTGTGACCCTCTCTCCCTGCGTTAAGGTCAGCTGGCTGCCGACCTTCATTCTGTGTTTGCAGGTTCTGGTGCGTGGAACGGGGCTGTCTTGTTCTTTCTGCCGCAGAGGCTGTAGTAGCCAGTGGGGGAGCTGCCACCACTGGGTTTGGGCCCCGGGAGGCTCTGAGTCACCCTGACCAGTGGTTTCCGCAGAAAGTGGGTTGAAGAGCAAATGAGGCAAACATCGTGCCACGGGTTCCAGGGGGCAGGTGTGGAGTGGGGAATGTGGGCACGGGCGTGGCCTCTGCTGGCCTGGGCTCCCTGAGTGAAGAGCCTGGAGGCGGGCCAGCAACTGGGCTGGGGACATGGAGGTGTCTGCCGACAGGGGAATCCGATTTTTCTGAAACAAGAAGCAGGACGTCCTGGTCGGCAGGCTGACCCAGTGGGACGCGCTCAGCACCCTGGGGTCGGCTGGGTTCCTGGGTCAGCAGGGAGCCTCTGCCCTTCGTTCCCGGGGCCCGCTGGAGAGCGTGTCCCACTGGAGAGCGTGTCCCACGTGCACGCAGAGTGACCATCCTTCCCCGTCCTTCCCTTACTTCCTGGCGTTTTCACCACATTCACACTCGGCAGTGAGTGTCAGACAGCAGGTGCCCCGGAAAACACAGGTGAACCCTTGAGATGCTGCCAGAGCTGCCGCCTCCCAGGAGGCAGGCCCTTGAATTCACGCGGTCCATTGTCCCCGGGGGTCCCGGTGCCCTGACCAGCCCGTGATGTGTGGCCACCAGCTGTGGCTGAGCCCCGGGGCTGGGTGTGTTTCCGGCGGGGGCGCCGCTGCCCCTCGGCCACGGCCACCCACCGAGCCAGCTCCGGGACTCCCTGTTCCCTTCTGCGGGGAGGTCGCCTTTGCCGGCCTTTCTCCCTTCCCAGCCGAATTCCAGCTCACTCCCAGCCTCTTGCACGCGGCTCGGCTTTCCCGACCCTTCACTCCTCCTGCCCTCACCGGATCCTGGACGGCCCCGGCTCTGACCTCTGCCTCCGCCCAGGCAGCTCAACGCTGCTGGAGGGAAACAAGAGAAGACCCAGCCCGCAATCTCGCTGTAAACTCCTGATGACCGGCCTCCGGCAGCAGCGCCCACTCCCCAGCTTTCCAGGGTTCTCCCCGCACCCGCGTGTTCTCACCCTGCGTGACCGAGACACACGCTCTGCGTTTTTTGCACCAGCCCAGCCCCTTGGCCGTCACCAGTGCTCCTGCCTGGCCGCTGCCGACCCCACTCGGTTTAGAAGGTGCAGGGCAGCGGCGGGTGCTCCGGAGCTGCCCCCACCTCTCCATGGCTGTGTCTCCCTCCTCCTGTCCAAGGCTTGTCCGTTCCCTTGGGCTCTGGGACCCCACCCCACCCCTCTTCCCAGGGACTTCAGTCTGGTGGTTGTTTTGCAACCTCCTGCATCACCAGCATCTCCGCTGAGGTTGTGTGTGTGCCCACCTTGCAGTGGAAACGGACCTCCCTCTCCATCAATAGAAGATTTACAAAGTCCTGGGCATTAACTCTCCTCAGGAAAGTCATCCACGCACTTCCTCCGCTCTCTCCGGTTCCACTCGCTCTTCATCTATCCCTGTCCACCCCCCTGCCCTCGAAAAACTGCCTGCCTTTTCCAGCATCATACAAATTGCCAAACCTGGAGTTCCTGTTGTGGCGCAGTGGAAATGAATCCGACTAGCGTCCATGAGGTTGCGGGTTTGGTCCCTGGCCTTGCTCAGTGAGTTGCTGTGAGCTGAGGTGTAGGTCACAGATGCGGTTCAGATCCGGCGTCGCTGTGGCTGCGGTGTAGGTCAGTGACTGTAGCTCCGATTTGACCCCTAGCCTGGGTCAAATTGTTTTTTAGGGTGTGGCTCGAAGTGCTGTCTGTGCGTTTCAAGTTAGGGCCTGGCTTTGCTCTGGCGTTTACTCAGGTGCCTGCCGTGCGCCGCAGACTCAGCCGCCCGGAGCTGACTCTGGGTCTCCCCCCAGACCTGCTGCCCCTCCAGGGGTCCGTATTTTTTCTTTTTCTCTCACCTCCAAGAGCAGGTGCAGCCCCGAACCTTATCCTGTCTCCCTCCTCCTCCTCCTGCCCCAGGGTCTCTCCCCTTTTTGCATTTGAGCAAAGAAGCTTGTGGCTCCCTTTTCAGAATCAGTCCTAAAGCAGACCAGCAGTTTTGAAATAGTTAGAAAAATCTTAATGAAACAGATTTGTCCCGTGATGCTATATGTACTTGTTAAACATTCTTTTTTTTTTTGCTTTTTAGGACCACATCCGTGGCACATAGAGGTTCCCAGGCTAGGGATCTAATCAGAGCTGTAGCCGCCAGCCTACACCCCAGCCACAGCAATGCGGGATCTGAGCCACATCTGCAACCTACACCACAACTCCTGGCAACGCTGGATCCTCAACCCATTGAGCAAGGCCAGGGATCGAACCCTCAACCTCATGGTTCCTAGTCGGGTTCGTTTCCGTTGCACCACGATGGGAACTCCACTGTTAAACATTCTGAAGTCACAGATCTCTTGGCAGGTCTGCATTTGAATTTGAGGGAATGATAAATACAGATAACTCTCCCTGGTCATGACGTCAGTCGTGGGATTTTAAAAAAGCCTGAGATTCAGACGCCACAGGAACTGCCCATACTGCTGCGGTGTGGCCTGTATTCACCATTAAACAAAAATACTGAAAGAGGGATGTAGCTCTTTTCTCCTCCAAGTTCGTGGACCCCCCCCCATTCTGTCTTCACAATTTAACCCTTCCACGTCCCGCTGTCATTGTCACCACTGCTCACCTGGGCATCCTCGGGGGCCTCCTGTGTGCCTTCCTTGCCTCTACTCTGGACCCCTGGCTCTTTCTCCTCATAGCAGCCCGAGCCATCTCTATACAGAAGTGAAATGCCAGTCGAGTCAGGTTTTTCCCAGCTTTGCGTTCCTCAGTTGCTTTCACAGTCTCTAGGTATGAATTCAAGCGTGTTAAGGTGGCATTGGGGTGTCGGGAGGAGGCTGCCCCTCTCTAGCTTCCCCCCAGGCCCTCAGGCCACCCCATTTCTGTACCGGCCCCCAGCTGTGCTCTTCCCCACCTCAGGGCCCAGAACCTGCTGTTTCAATCCTTTATTCCGCACGGTAACCCATCGCTGCATGACCGTGTTACCACAAACTTAGCAGCCTTAAACACCATACGTGTGTTATGCTCATTTTGGTGGGCCTGCAGTCCGGCACGGGTTAGCTGAGCCCTCTGCCCTAGGGTCTTCCAGGGCTGCGGGCTGGCTGTTGGCCAGGGCTGGACTCTTACCCGAAGGCTTGGTTGGGGAAGGGCCCTCTTTGTACCGGGGGTTGTTGGCAGCATTTATTTGCAGGCGAGCTGCTGGACCCTGGTTTTCCGCTTCTCGCAGGTTGTCGGGCTCCTCCTTCCTTGCCCCCTCTTCCCAACGCCAGCCCAGAACAGCATTCTGGCAGGAAGGACACTGGTCTCGTGTGATGCAGTCACACTCGTAATCACTTCTGTGCTCCCACTGGCCTGTGTTCTGCTTAGACCTGGTTCACAGGTCCTGCCCACATTCAGGGGGTGGGGGTGACACAGGGGCCAGGGGCAGGGAGCCATGTAGCTGTACTTGTGCGTGTCATGAAAAGGAGAAATGCGTCTCCACGTTCCTCCAGGGACATGCCTCACAGACGGAGTGCCCTTGGTCAGGCCACGACGTGCCAAAGCGTCCACGACACCGTCTGCCTCCGAATGAGGGGCAGGTGCGAAGACGCAGAAGAGGAGTTTCCAGGCAGCGCAGTGAGGACGCCTCTCGAGGTCCCCCTCCTGTCATTTGCTGTCATTACGCGGTCCCTGCCGTGCGCTGAGTGGGCTTGGGGACAGATGGACATGCCAGGAGCTTGCACGTCCGACTCCATGCTCCTCAGTTGAACCCTTGTACTTTTGAACTAGAAGGCCTGTCAGTTTTTGAAATTAAAAAAATTTTTTTTGGTGCTTGGAATTTTCGAAACATTTTTATTCAAACCTAAACGTACGGGTCCCCTGAAGCTATAAAACGGACGCAAGCGGAGATGCTCGTCGAAGCTGGGCCGTGGGGTCACCGCTGCCCACCTGGGCCTCTGGCCTCCTCCAGAGGCAGCCGCCACCGCCAGCCCTTGACCCTGGGTGTTGGGACGCGAGGGCAGAGCAGGAGGGCCGAGGCCTCCGCCGGGCCGGCGCTCCCGAAGCGCGTGCCGCCGCTCCCGAAGCGCGTGCCGCCCAGGTCCACCAGCGGCTCTCAAAGGGAGTGGAAACAAGGGGGAGCACCGTGGGGTGTTGGAGTGAGTGTGCGGGGTACTGGGCGATTCTCCACAAAGTGGCGAAACCCCCCGCCCGGCCCCGGAGCTCTTCCTCCAGGTCAGCGGGTCTCGCCCCGGCCGCATGTTAAAACCACCGGGACAGCCTCCAAAACCTGCCGGGGCCTCGGCTCCAACCCTGAGCATTGAAACAGTGGTCTCGGGGTGAGGCCCACGCAGGCTCGGGGCTTTACAGACCCCCGGGGGTTCTCACGTGTGCAGGTTGAGAATCACGCCCTTCCGTCTTCTTGCTGTGGTGAAACACACCGTGGTTAAAAGCGAGCCGAAGGAAATCGGGAGGGAGGCAAGTGGGCTTTATTAAGAGCACAGTCCGTTTTTAGAGCCCAGGTCAGTGGAACAAACCGACGCTCTGGAAGCCGTGGGGAGCTTCCGGAGCCGGGTGTCTGCGAGGGCAGAGGCTGTTTCTGTTTTTCTGTGCTGCCTTTGTCTCTTTTTCCCTCGGCACATTTGATCCTGATACGATGAAGCATGTGTTTGTCGTTTTTTCTTTCCTTCCCACGGCCCATTTCCTGCGGGTGGGTGCTCGTCTCTGCCCACACCTCAAGGTTCTTTTGTGTCCTCCCTTTCCCTCCCGCTCCGCAGACCCTGGGGCTGTGAGCGTTGCTGAGAAGCGCTCCTCCAGCTTGGAAAGACCGGACCTGACGAGATGATGAGTTTCTGAGAAACTTCAGTTGTTAGAAAACTTGATATGGTTGATTTAGGGAATGATCTGGAAAAATGGTCTCGGGTTTAGCCCAGACCTGACGTAGGGACTTGTCTACTAATGGGCTTCTGGCTTTTCATGGAGTATGGTTTTCTAGTCTGAGAGTAGCTGGGAGCGTCCTCATGGTGCGTGTCCAGTTTTTTCACTGGGCTGTTCCTGTCTGACCCTGACATTGTCTCACTGTGACAGCAGGTGTAGTATGGTTTTTAAAATATTTCACAAGTAGGTAGGTTAATCTCACCTTGCTTTCCTTTTTTTTTCCTCTTTTACCAAAATAGTTGTTTTTCTGGAGTTCCTGTCGTGGCTCAGTGGTTAGCGAATCCGACTAGGAACCATGAGGTTGTGGGTTTGATCCCTGGCCTCGCTCAGTGGGTTAAGGAACCAGTGTTGGGGAGTTCCCGTCTTGGCGCAGTGGTTAACGAATCCGACTAGGAACCATGAGGTTGCGGGTTCGGTCCCTGCCCTTGCTTAGTGGGTTAACAAGCCGGCGTTGCTGTGAGCTGTGGTGTAGGTTGCAGACACGGCTCAGATCCCGAGTTGCTGTGGCTCTGGCGTAGGCTGGCAGCTACAGCTCCGATTAGACCCCTAGCCTGGGAACCTCCATATGCCGCGGGAGTGGCCCAAAAAATGGCAAAAGACAAAAAAAAAAAAGGAACCAGTGTTGCCGCGAGCTGTAGTGTAGGTTGCAGATGTGGCTTGGACCTTTCGTTGCTGTGGCTGTGGTGTAGGCCAGCAGCTACAGCTTTGATTAGACCCCTAGCCTGGCAACCTCCATGTGCCGTGGGTGCAGCCCTAGAAAAGACCAAAAAAAAAAAAAAAAGGTTGTTTTTCTCTATGCCCACTCATTACTTTCTGATCCTCTGTTTCATCTTTTTTGCATTATTCATCTGTACCATTGAATTATCTGCTTGTGATTTTCTCTTAAGTTGATGCCAGTCTTAATGGTTTAGCTCTGTATCTTTTCACCCTTTTATGAGATTGCATTGGGAATACAGTTTATTTATTTATTGTCTTCCTTGCGGCATATGGAGTTCCCAGGCCAGGGGTCACATCCAAGCCGCAGTTGCCACCTAGGCTGCGGCTGCTGCAACGCCGGGTCCTTAATCCACTATTTCAGGCTGGGGATTGAACCTGTGTCCCAGTGCTCCTAAGATGCCACCGATCCCATTGCACCACAGCAGGAGCTCTGGGAATACAGTTTAATCTTAGGTTGATTTCTGTGATTGTTGATACGTGACTGGAAATGTTCAGTGTATGTGAGCAAATGTTATATGCGTGTTATGTGTGTGCGTGCGTGTGTATGTTCTGTGTGCGTGGCTGAGGATGAGATGCAGTTATGAGGAGCACTCTTGGGAGCAGTCGTACTCCGCTAACGTGCACAGCATAGTGGGGAGCGCTACAATGGCGAGAGTAAGTACATAAGACACCCGAAGCACTGCCTTTGTGTGGGAGTTCCCGCCATGGTGCAGTGGGTTAAGGATCCAGCCTTGCTACCCCTGTGGTATGGGTTACAGCTCTGACTTGGATTCGATCCCTGGCCCGGGCACTTCCATGTGCTGAGGGGGCGGCCAAAAAAGGAAAAAAGTAAAATGTTGATATGTGGTCTACATTTAAAATAACGTCTGTTATCAAAAGACACCACTAAGTGAACAAAAAGTCAGGTCATTGAGTGGGATTGGCCAAGAGAATGTAGTATAATCAGGATGTTTTGAGAAGTCCTGCAGGTTAGTAAGAAAAAGACAGGCCCGATGGAAAGATGGGCAAGAAACTTGAACAGACACCTGGCAGATGGGCCATAAACACAGGAAAAGGCGCTCAGCCCCATCAGCATCAGGGAATGGATAATAAGCCACAGCAGGCTGCCTTCACACACCCGCATGACTACACTCAAAAAGGGCAGTGTCGGGAGTGGCAAGCGCCTGGGCCCTGGAGGCTGTCACGCACCATGGAGGGTCATCTACCATCAGTGTCGGGATCTGGAATTATCTGGAACTGTCTGCACTGTGTCTCAGCAGCTCCCCTCTTAATGTGTGTTCCCTGCAGAAGCGCGTGCATATGCGAACCAGAGATGTTCAGGAATGTTCCCAGGGGTGTGAGTCCAAAGTCCTCAGGGCTGGAGACAGCCCAGGTGCTCCCCCGTGGCAGGAGGGAAGCTCATTGTGATCCCTGACTTCCTGTAGACTGAACAGCCGTGAAACTGAACTGACCAGGCAGTGGAGAGGTGCACAACCCTCACAGACAGCGTGGTGGGAAAGACCCCAGACTCGCAAATTCCTGTAGTCCAAGCTTCTGTAGACAAGTTCGAACTGCTCAGAAGCAGGACAGACAGCTTAGGAGTGAAGTCAGGAGTAGCCACCTGCGGGGAGGAGGGAGGGCGAGTCTGCGGAGCTGCTGGGGTGCTGCTCGTGTTCTCTTTCTTGGCTGTGGGTGTGACACGTGGACGGACGCACAGATAGACTTGTGTGCTCTTTCCATGTATTCCATTTTAGTAAAAGTTCATGGAAATGATACGTAAGTATAAAATAGATCAAGTGCACCGAGAAGTGAGCAGCATACACCTCTGTGCAGCAGCCTGGAGGACCCTCCCTGATACCGTGTTGGCTTCTGTTGTTACAGAGTTTGAAAAGAGTCCCTGCTGAGCTCTTGTTTAGGGGAACAGAAGGAGCTGGTATAGATCAGTGAGGGTTTAGTCAGGAAAGCAGAGCTGCGAGGGTGGTTACAGAGGAAAGGATTTACTTATTCCAGGAGTAAGTCCTTCTACAATCATGGGAGAAATGGGAACATTAGAGCTCAGGGGAGGAATTAGAAGGTCAGAGAAGGTTTTTGTTTGTTTGTCTTTTTAGGGCTGCACCCAGGTTCCCAGGGCAGGGGTCTAGTCGGAGCTGCAGCTACCGGTCTATACCACAGCCACAGCAACTTGGGATCCAAGCCACATCTGTGACCTACACCATAGCTCATGGCAACGCCAGATCCTTAACCCACTGAGCAAGGCCAAGGATTGAACCCACAACCTCATGGTGCCTAGTCGGGTTTGTTAACCACTGTGCCACGACGGGAACTCCTATTTGTTTATTTATTTTGACTGTGCCTGCAGCATTCGAAAGTTCGGGGCCAGGGATCAAACCTGCACCATGGCAGTCACCCGAGGCGCAGCAGTAACGACACCAGATCCTTAACCCGCTGAGCCACCAGGCAACTCCTATTCCACCTTTTAAATGTTAGGCAGACTCGGGGAAGGGGATCCTGGGAAATTTCCAACTTAACCACATCCATAGAGATAAAAACTGCCCCACTGATGGGTCCCACAACCCCGGGTATCCTAAAGGTCCTCTGTGTGGTATGTGAATTCTGTCTCCATAAAGCTGTTACTTGAGTAAAACTGCCATAGATTGAAAACTAAAGGAAAGCAAGTCAGGAATTGGTACCTAGGTCGGCAGAGTGGTTACCTTTGGGGGAGAAGAGGGCTGTGGAAAGGAGTTGTGGGTGTTAAAAACCTTTCCCCCCTTGTTAAGGGCAGGGAGAGGGGTTCCTCAAGCGTTTGCTTGATTATCTTGCAGTCTTCTGTAAATACATACTGCAAGACACACAGAAGACATGAATTCACAGTCCTTTGTGGTAGGCAGTGAAATCCATGCGGTTTATAAGGTCATAGTATGCTATAGTCTTCATTTTCTAGCTCTTTAGTGATTGGAAGATGTTAGTGTGGCTGATTTAAATACCCCTCTTGAGATCTGGCAGTGCCAGTGGTCACTGCTTCCTCTTGGTTTGTATCCATGCCAGTGTGGGCTGAGGGTGGTACCTGGGGTCTGTTTTTTAACAAGATTTCCAGGTCACAGACAGGTCTGTGAGGGAGGCTTGAAAATGGTTTCATGGGCTATTTCTATCACTTCCACTGTATATATTTGATTTTAAAATTCGAACTAAGATTTCTTTATGTTTAAAAGTGGATTTTAAGATTTATTAAAACTTTCATATCAAATCCTTTTTGATAATCTGAGAAATCAAAACGTTCTCGTCATCTAAAACTTACTGGACAATGTCCTTATCTACTCTCTCCATTTACAGGGAGCTCCTCTTCATTTGAATGTTTGCTATGGCTCTTTTATTCTCTTTGTAATGAGGAACCAATTGCCCAAATAAAGAAAGATATGCAGCTTTCCTGCCTGGGGCTGTAGTTGTACCATGGTTAGGAAACTGATGTGAAGGTTTTTACAAAAGTTCAAAAAACAAAATATCTTGTATCATTTGTATGCAAAGACTAGAAGCATTTTTGCTATAGTTAGCTGTAGGTCTGTATCTCTCTCTCTCATCTACGAATCATGTTTTTTCAGTGAGATGCTTTAGCTCCTTAACTAACAAGAGCCCTTGAACAAGTGATTTCTGCATGGGTTAAATTTATAATACAAAGCCTCATTATTGGTACTTAGAATGCTTTTAAGCGATTTGTAAAACTTTAGAGATAGATTACAATTTGAGTCAAATATCACTCTTTACAGTTTTCCATTAAGAAATACATATTTGATAATTTTTATTAACCTGTTTGTCAGTTAAGTACCATGTGTGTTAATCTTTTAGTTCAGTAACCGTTTTGTGTGCCTGCTGTGTGCCCAAGCTCTGTGTGTGTGTCCTTCCTTGTGTCCAAAAATAATTGGAATAAGGTACGATAAGGAATACAGTGGACTTGTGGAGTATGGGTGTCCAAGATAAATTCGAGACATTTAAGCGGTGGGTGTTTTATAAAAAAAAGAAGACACTGAGGCTTATTTTGAAGACGATTATGAATTTGCTGGGTGAAGAGAATCAGCAGGAGAGCTTTCCAGGCTGAAGGAACCGTATGTGCCAAGGACTAGAAGATGGCAGTGGTTTGACTGGCCTGAGTAGTTAGGTGGGGCTGGGGTAGGGTTTAAGGAGAGAATGAGATGAGGTGAGGTGAGCGAGGTCCCCAGCAGCCAGCAGCCAGCTCACGGAAAGCCCGTGTGTCTTGCTGGCTTTACATTTTGACCTCGTAAGTAACGGGGACCAGTTCCAAGCTTTTAATCAGATAAGTAGAATGACCGGATTTTCACTTCACGCAGTCGCTCTGTGGACAGTTTAGAGAATGGTTTCGAGGGAAGCTGGGAACTGGGGAGGAATCCCAACCAGACCTCATTAAGGCCCGTTTTTATGCATTGGCGGTAGAGAAGGATCTGGCCAGAGAGCTAGAATCGGTAGGATTTCTCATGACGTCTCAGATGCGGTGGTGAAGAAGGGAAATTACGGGCATTCTGGCTTGAGTGAGAGTGGTGTGTAGACAGGGAAATACGTGTGAGGAGACACCGAGGGCATGTTGGTGTCCTTGAGCTTAGAGAGTACCTTCGGAAGAGCTCCATAGAGATCTTGAGGGCGATTGCATGTACATCTGGGAACTTCAGAAGATGCTGGAAGACCCTGGCAGCACAGGTGAAATCGCCCAAAGAGAATTGGGAGGATGAGCAAGCAGAGAGGTTCCAGAAATGAACTGCTTCCCTCCTGCTCTGTGGAGAAGGAGAGCAGGCAAGGGAGACGGGAAGAAAATGGAGCTTGTAAAGGAGACTCAGAGGGACTAGTTGAAGAGAAATAGAAATTGGGAGGGGAGTTCCCGTCGTGGCGCAGTGGTTAACGAATCCGACTAGGAACCATGAGGTTGCGGGTTCAGTCCCTGCCCTTGCTCAGTGGGTTAACAATCCGGCGTTGCTGTGAGCTGTGGTGTAGGTCGCAGACGCGGCTCGGATCCCGTGTTGCTGTGGCTCTGGCATAGGCTGGCAGCTACAGCTCCGATTAGACCCCTAGCCTGGGAAACCCCATATGCCGTGGGAGTGGCCCAAGAAATGGCAAAAAGACAAAAAAAAAAAAGAAATTGGGAGGGGGGTTGGTTACAAAAACCAAGGGAGCTCAGAGTAGCAAGGGGGGTGAACCAAAGCGATCGGCAGTGCCAGATTGCAGAGTAAGGTTGTGTAGCTATCAGGACTATAGTTTGATTTATAAGTGATTAAGACACTATTTAGAGGAGGAAATAGAGGGTTATGTATTTAAATGGGTTTGGGACAGTCGGCCTACCAGTTAAAAAAAAACGAAGTCTATCTCGTACCTTCTATCAGAATAAGCCTAAAAAGTAAATGTAAGAACTGGAAATGCATACTAGAAGAAAATAGGACCTGAATTTACGTGATATTCAGTGTTCTTATCAGGACATCAAGATTAGAACGGAAAAGGCTGATAAATTGGACTATATATAAATTTACCATTTCTATATGCTAAACATACAGAACATTTTATTTATTTATTTATTTATTTATTGTCTTTTTGCTATTTCTTTGGGCCGCTCCCGCGGCATATGGAGGTTCCCAGGCTAGGGGTCGAATCAGAGCTGTAGCCACCGGCCTACGCCAGAGCCACAGCAACGCGGGATCCGAGCCGCATCTGCAACCTACACCACAGCTCACGGCAACGCTGGATCCTTAACCCACTGGACAAGGGCAGGGACTGAACCCGCAACCTCATGGTTCCTAGTCGGATTCGTTAACTACTGCGCCACGACGGGAACTCCAACATACAGAAAATTTAAATGGGAAACTAGGAGAAGTATTTGCCACATATCTGACAAGTTTATTATCTTTAATGTATAAAAGATCTATCAATTAAATGAGTAACTGGAGATTTCTGGTTAAGCTATGATGAGTAACTGGTTAGGTAGGTACTCCCTGAAGTTGTATTTATCGTCTCTCCAGAATTATGGTAGAATGACAGAAAGGAATCGCAAAATATAAATCCACCAAGGTAGAAAATAAGAGAGTGTTCGTTAATGGCGGACTAAGTGGTGGGTCCTTCTTTCCTATAATTGGAAAAGCTGGGTAAAATTGAATACAGAATTTGTGTGAAGGTCACGGAGGGGTAACAGAACAGTGAGGGTTTGTGGGCCTGAGATCTGGGGAGGCAGGATTTAAGCTCATAGACTCGAGACTGGATTTCTCTCCACTTCCGCCCTAGAGGCACCTGCCCATTCAAGAAGAGGCACCTGCCCATTCAAGAAGAGGCAAGCGGAAATGTCGATGGACTCGAGGAACTGGGGGCAGGGGGGCAAAAATTGGAGTTTAATATAAGTCAGGGAGGAAGGGGCCCTGGAAAACTTCTTAGAAGTTGAGTCCCAAAGGCCAGTCTCTCTCTCTCTCTCTCTCTTTTTTTTTTTTTGGTCTTTTTAGGGCCACACCCGCGGCATATGGAGGTTCCCAGGCTGGGGGTCCAATTGCAGCTGTAGCTACCAGTCTACACCACAGCCACAGCCTTGCCAGATCCGAGTTGCGTCTGCAACCTACACCACAGCTCATGGCAACGCCAGATCCTTAACCCACTGAGTGAGGCCAGGGATCAAACCTCCTACCTCATGTTTCCTAGTCGGATTTGTTAACCACTGAGCCACAACGGGAACTCCTAAAGGCCTCTCTCTTGGGAACAGCCAACTTTCAGAAGTCCTGACGTTCAACTTCAGATCCTCTCAGTCCGGAGTTCCCGTCGTGGCGCAGTGGTTAACGAATCCGACTAGGAACCATGAGGTTGCGGGTTCGGTCCCTGCCCTTGCTTGGTGGGTTAACGATCCGGCGTTGCCGTGAGCTGTGGTGTAGGTTGCAGACGCGGCTCGGATCCCGCGTTGCTGTGGCTCTGGTGTAGGCCGGTGGCTACAGCTCCGATTAGACCCCTAGCCTGGGAACCTCCATATGCCACGGGAGCGGCCCAAGAAATAGCAACAACAACAACAACAAAAAAAAGACAAAAAAAAAAAAAAAGACAAAAAAAGACAGATCCTCTCAGTCCTTGACTGGATCAAAGTGGTTTTTTAATGTTTTTTTTTTTTTAAATTAAAATGTAGCTGATTTACAATGCTGTGCCAATTTTTGCTATACAGCAAAGTGACCCAATCATATATATACACACATTCCTTTTCTTATGTTATCAAGGTAATCTTGGCAGAAGCAAATGTGAATCCTTTCTGGAAGGAGATAATATCACCCAGAACCTCAAAAGATCTCTATATTTAGTTACAATGTCTGGTACTTACCACAAGATGAGAATCTAGGACATTTTGACTGAAAAATTAAGAGAAACAACAGGCTGTGCAAGGGGGTTCACAGGGATCCAGATGATGGAGTAATTATATACATCCCATAGTATATAATATGTTTAAAGAAATAAAAGACAAGAATCAGAAACCAGAACTTAAAAAAAAAAGGACCAGATGTAAATTCTAGAATTGAAGGACTATAACTGAATTAATTGAGATTAAGATCTCAATAGATTTTTTTTTTTTTTAAATGGCCACACCTGTGGCATTTGGACAGTCCTGGGACAGGGAGTGGATCTGAGCCACAGCTGTGACCTGTGCCACAGGTTGTGGTGATGCCAGATCCTTTAACCCACTGAGCTGGGCTGAGGATTGAACCCGTGCCTCCACAGCAACCTCAGTCTCTGTGGTCAGGTTCTTAAGCCACCATGTCATAGTGGGAACTCCAATACATGGGTTTAACAATAGATTATTAGTAGTAATTGAACATAAATACTCAGGATGATAACATATGGAGGGGAAAAAAGCCAAATATATAAAAGATTTTAACATATATGGGATAGAGCGAAAATGTTTAACAAATGTGTCGTAGAAATCTCAGTAGGAAAGGGAGAAAGAATAGTGCAGAAGCAGTATTTGGAGAAGTAATGACTGAGAATTGTCTATAACAGATAAACCTCAAATCACAGATTTAAGAAATACTGTAGACCCCACATGAGGTAAAATCAAATAAAATCTCACTGAAATATAAGATTGCTGAATACCAAAGATAACGAGAAAATCCTAAATACCCAGAGGAAAATTACGTCCTACATTCAAAAGAGCAATAAGGGTGACAGCTGATTTCTTAAGCAAAGCAATGGAAGTCAAAAGCCAATAGAACAGTATTTTTAAAATGTATACAAGAAGGTAACCTGCCAGACTGGAATTCTATACCCAGCAAAACATCCTTCAAAGTGGAGGCAAAGTATCTTCTTCTTAGATCACCAGCATGGGAAGCATCACACCAGACCTGCACTAAATAGGAGTGACAAAAAAGATTCTCCTGCGGGCAGAAGGGAAAATGATCCAGGATGGCATTTTCAAGACATAGGAGAAAGTGAAGGCCAGAGAGAGGGCGGGTAAATGCAAATGGATATTGATGTGTACAGCAGCCGTAATGATGTCTTGTGTGGTTTAAAATATATGTGGAATTTAAAAATATAATAATAGCATGTAAGGTGTAGGGATGGAAATAGGGCCGGAATCCTTTGGTCTTTGCATTGTCTGGGAAGTAGTAAAATTATTAATTTATTTGAGACTTTGATGAGTCAGGGATAGATGTTGTAATCTCCAGAATATTCATTAAGGGAGCAGTGAAAGAAGATGTGTCTGCTAAGCCCCTGGAGAGGAAAGACAGAGGGAGGGGAGGGGGAGGAGGGGGAGGACGAGTGGAGCAGTGGTGGGAGTTAGCGGTGCTGGTAAACCGGGAACATCTGAGTAGGCCAAAAGAAGGCGGGAGACAGGAAGAGGAACAGAGAGCAGGAGAGGAGAAAGGAAGTGAGTGGTCAGATGACAGAGTTACACCTGGGAGGTCACAGTTCCATTAAATACAGGCGAACTGAAGATGTCAACTAAAAGACAAAGGTGGAGAGGTTACGTTTTTAAAAAGGTGAATCACAGCCCTTTACTGCCTACGAAGACGCATGGAGTAGAAATAGAACGGTGGAAAACACTAATCAGAAGAAAACTGGTGTGCCTCTGTTAGTAAAGTAAAATTTAGGGCACAAAGGCGTTATTAGAAAGAAAGAGAGACTTTTCCTAGTGGTAAGACACTCGGTTCAGTTGTTCTACATGTGTATGGACCTCAAAACATGGCCTCAACATGCACAGAGGAAGCATTGGCAAAACTGACAAGGAATAGAAAAATCCACAGTCACAGCGGGAGGTTTTAATGCACTTTATTAACTGATTAGCAATAAAAAATCACTAATGATATAGAAGATCTGAATAGCACACCTAACAGAGTTGACCTAATTGAGACCACAGTGGCTTACAGCCGATTAGACACGATAGGAGAGAGACCTAGGAGACTGAAAATAATAAATATTGAAAATGAAATGTAGACTAAAAGGCAGTATGAAATAAACAGGGCTCTTACCCAATAACTATAGATTATGTGTGCTTTTTATATGCACATAGAACATTTATCAAAATTGCCGATCTATAAAGCAAGTGTGGCCAAATTTCAAAAGATGTCAGAGTATCAGGCGCGTTACTGAGATAGGTTTATGATTGGAAAAGTCTGTCAGTAGAAATCACTGAGTTTAACAGGGTGACTCAGAAAAATAATACGATAATGTCAGTGCAGAAATTGCCTTTGGTAAAAGTGAAAATCCATTCAAAATGAAATCCCTTAACATGAATAAAAAGTAACTTCCTTAGTTAGATCGGGTTACTTAGAAAAATCCCGTAGCAAACATCATGTTAATGGTGAGGTGTTGAAAGTTTTCTTCCTAAGACTGGGAATAGAAATATGTTATTTTTACCGTTATCATTTCTGTTCATTATTTTACTGGAGGCCCTACCTGATTCAGTAAGACAGGAGAAATGTACAAGGATCAGAAAGGAAAGAATAAAACTGTGACTTACAGGTGAAGTGATTGTGTATGTAGAAAATTAAAATAATCTTTTTCTAACTTGTAATTAGTAAATAAGGCTGTGAGATTCATAGTAACTCTGAATACAGTTGCAATTTTGTTTATCAACAGCAAATAGAAAATGAAGTAAAAATATCATTTGCAATAACAAATGTTGAGATATTTCAGACTAAGTCTAAATAAATGTAAAATATCTATACAGGAAAAAAATAAACATTCAGAGAGATTAGAGATTTAAATAGGAGTTCCTGTCATGGCACAGTGGATACGAATCTGACTAGGAACTGTGAGGTTGTAGGTTCGATCCCTGACCTTGCTTAGTGGGTTAAGGATCTGGCATTGCCATGAGCTGTGGTGTAGGTGGCAGATGTGGCTTGGATCTGATGTTGCTGTGGCTGCGGTGTAGGCCGGCCGCTGTAGCTCCTATTCGACCTCTAATCTAGCCTGGGAACCTCCATATGCTGCAGGTGGAGCCCTAAAAAGCAAAAACAAACAGCAAAAAACAACGGAGACTTCACTTTAAAAAAAAAAAAAAAAGATGTAAATAATGGATGGATATAGCACGTTAATGGATTAGAAGACTCGGTGTCATAAGATGTTGACTCCTCCCCGATTCATCTGTGCCTGCAATATAGTCTCATTCAAAATGCCAGCAGATTTTTTCGATGGAACTTGCCAAACTGCTGTTAACATGTACTTGGAGATGTAAACAGCAAGGGATAGCTGGAACAACTTTGAAGAACAACAAACTGAGCAGACTTACTCACTGGATAGCAAGACTTATTTTAATTCTATGATTTCAGTAAAAGACTACCCAAGTAGGCCAGTCAGCAAAAGAGTCCAGACACAGATCCACTCTCACCTGTCTCGCAGGAGGCTCTGCAGAATAGCAGAGCAACAACAGTCTTCTCAATACCTATGTTTAGTTAATTAGATCTTCATGGAGGGGTGTGACCCATTTCACCACACATGCAAACGAATCCAATCAGGAAAGTAAAACCAAATAGTTGAATTGAAAGAAGAAGAAATTCTTTCGGCTGTACCCACAGCATACAGAATTTCCTGGGCCAGGGATTGAACCTGTGCTGTAGCAGTGACCTGAGCTGGGTCCTTAGCCCGCTGTGCCACCACAGAACTCCAAAAGAAAACATGTAATATGAACATTTTAACTGTAACAGGGAATTGAAGTAATGAGAGATTGGCTCGTCAAAAAGTGAAGAGAACTCTAAAGATATAAGAATGGCAGGTGTACAGGGCGGCTGTGGCCTCTAGGCCTGAGGTGGAGCCCCAAGGAGTCCCCACTGCACCCAGGACTAAGTCCCAGGCCTCGTCCAAGGTGTGCTGTGGCTGGCTGCATGGCAGAATCGTCGCGTGGTGTCACTCTGGGGAACCTCTTGGAGAGCTGCCCTCTGGAATGTGCCGTGAGCCACCCTCAGGGGAGGGGTCTCTCTGGAGGCACCCTGCTTCAGAACCACCCGAGGTGGAGTTGGCTGGGGGGACCTTCTGGGTGCTGCTGGGCCCTGTGAGCTGCAGCCTCAGAGGCCTGGGAAGCTGCATGCCCTGCAGGAGCTGGGCAGTGGGGAAGCCGCCGGGCGGCGGGTGGTGGCCGCTGTGGAATAACACGCCTAAGCAAGACGATCTGGGGGGCTCTCTGCACCGAGATGCCAAGGTGGGAGCAGTGTTTCTCCTCCCCAGGAAGAGGGTTATGGCGTACCTCCCTCTTCCTTCAGCACTTAATAAATGTTGCCAAGCATTCTCTCTCATCCAGACAGCGTATTTGTCACCACATACCTAAGAGTCAGAATCGACACTGAACTTGCCTTGGCAGAGTGTAGTCTCGGACAGCCAGCCATTCAGCGGGTCAGCTGAGCTCCTTTCTTGGGGCACTGTTCCAGTCCCCAGGGACGGGGACCTTTAGAGTGGTGATCAGGACACACTTTGCCTTTAAAGGGAAACAGCCATTAAGCAGATAACTGTAAGAATAGGCCTGTGTTTACAAAATGAAGGTTCGAAAGGAAAAAATACAGTCTTCTGCAAGAGAAGAGACTAATATAGATCCGAAAGCGGGGAGGGACGCTCTTAGGAAGTGGTATTTTTATGACCCGAGGGCCCAGGAGTAGTGGAGAGATCAGTGGTCCTAGAGGAGTCTTGTAAGCAGAGGGGGGCTCGTGGGAAGGCGTTCAAGCTGCGAGGAGCTTAGCACCTCTCCACTGGGAGGAGCAGGGGTGGCTGGAGGGCAGGTGGACTGCAGCTGGTCTGCACCTTCTCGAAAGGGGCCGGGCTGGAAAGTGCAAGGCTGGGGCCAGGTGTGGAGCAGGGCATTGCGGTTTGTGTCACGGGTGGGGCAGCCCGTGAGAGATCTCTCTTAGGAGGGAGGGACCGCCGAGAGACGAGCATTAACTCAACAGATACTCGAGTGTCTGTGCTGGGCAGTTTTCTAAACTCTTGAAATACATAAAACGTTAAAAAAAAAAAAAATCCCTGTCTTTAGGAAGCTTACCTTCTAAAGGGGAAACTGCAAATAAAGTGCCAAGTGCATTGTTAAAAAAAGAAAAGTCTATTTATGGGGAATTACATAGGCGCTAAGGTGGGGTGGGCAGTGGGTATGATTTTCAGTAGAGGGTGGCAGTGGGGGGTTGACGCCGCTAGAATTCAGGATACACCAGTGCAGAGATTCTGTGTTATCTGCTGCTGTGTCCCCAGACTTTGGAACGGGGTCTGGCGGTAGCAGGTCCTTGGGAAACACTTGCTGTGTGAACTTGCACTTTCCCGAGTCCCCGAGATGGGAAGGAGTGTGTCGTGGATAACCCGGGTGTTGGAAAAACTGTGTGTCTCCTTTATTCTCACACCTCTGCTGCGCTCACAGCACTGTGGACACCAGGACACCTTGTGGGGGGCGGGGAGTCCTGCAGCTCAGCCCCACACTGTCTACCTGGCCAAAGGGTCAGAAGCCAGAGGTTAAGGGCTCAGTCCTGCCCCACTTCGGATGCCAGTCCCAAGTCCGGGTTGTCCCCTGTGCTGCTGACCGATTGGCTGGCTGTAGGTTGACGGTTCCATGACCTCTTCCCTCAGGTTCGATTAATTTGCTGGAGCCACTCACAGAACTCAAGGAAAGATGTAACATTTACCACTTTATGCGAGGATATGATAAAGGGTTCAGGTGAACACCCAGGGTCCTGTGGCGTTGCGGGCATCACGCTCACTGTGGGGAGGTGTGCAAATCCCGTGCTTCCTTGCGACCAGTCATTAATTCCATTGCTGCTTCTCTCTCTCCCTGGGGAGTGGGAGCAGGGCTGCAAATGGCAGGCTTCCATTCATTCGAGGCTTGCTCTTCCTGGTGACCAGCCCCTTCTGGACAGCGCCCACCCCGAGTTGCCTCACTAGAACAAAAGATGCTCTTAGTGCTTTTATCACTTAGAACTTACAAGGAGCCCTGCGTCAGGGACAAGGTCAAAGACCGAATATTGGAACCAGAGATGTTCTGATCACTGAGGAAATGGCAAGGGTTTTAGGAGTCCTCTGCCAGGAACTGGGGCCAGAGGCCAGGATGTATTTTCTGTTATCTCACACGGAGGGACCCAAATGAGATTAGTTTGGATGAAGACTTACTGCTGGGAGGGTCTGCGCATCGCAGGCACATTAGTACTGATGTCCTCAATTCAGATTACAATTCCACTTGCTTCTAAAGATTTAATTATTCAATTAGATTTTGAATTCTTTGAGTTAGCTTTGTTTCATGGTATTAATTTTGCCCACTGTATGTTTCTCGGTTGTATTAATATACTTTACAGATCTCCTTATCCTTCCAGGCATTACCCAATTGAGAGGTGACAGTTTTTAGTAATTTAAAATTCAAATTGGAATTATATATTGATTTCTATATTGCAGTTCTTTTTCGGCCTGTCTTGCTTTAAGCATTATACTGCCTTAAAGTGGTGTGTGCATGTGTGTGTGAGTGTGTGTGTGTGTGTGTGTGTGTGAGAGAGAGAGAGAGGGGTGGCGGTTTTATGCCAATTAGACCAGTTTAGTTGGAGTTCAGCTGCAGTGTTTATGTATAAGTTTCAAGTTATATACCCTGTGCAACAAAAGCTGTATTTTATGGCAAGACAAGAAAAACGTCAACATGGCTGTGTCTGCCCTCTGCCCTCCTTTCCCCACTGTGACTCAGTGTTGGCGATGGGCATCGGCCAGACCCCCACCATCGCCAGGACCACCTGCTCACCCATGGAGAGCAGCCTTCTCCCAGCACCAGCAAGGCCATCCTTACAGATAACACTCCTTCTTCATCTTGTAACGGGTCACATGATCCGCCAGGATGATACTTAGATCTGGATTGTGTAAATTTGAATTATAACAAATATATGTCATTGGATGCACAGCACTCTGTCTCAAAAAACTACACAATTGTGCCTTGATTTCTAACAGGCAGAACAGTTGTCAGAGCTTTCCGAGATACTCTTATAATCCTCCAGTTTGGCTCCAATAAGATTTTGAAATTCTTTCTTGGATTGACTGATTATTTTGATACAGGTGTTTCAGGGCCATTCAGTCATAACTGGAATTTGGCTGGAAGAAGGACTTGACCCATTAATGAGGAAAGGGGACACAGAGTCACCTATATCTTTTTTTGCCACAGGTAGTCTACTCCCTCCCATAGAAGTTTTTTATTATACAAGTATGTAAACATAGATATTTAGTTATAAAAGTAATAAATGGTCATTGGAATAAAGCTATTAATGTAGGACTGTAGAGATTAAAATGGAAACCTTTCTTAAAAACGGTATACCTAGGAGACACCTGTTGTCCACAATTTGATTTACATCCTCTGGACTTGAAAAATGCATAGAGGGGGAGTTCCCGTCGTGACGCAGTGGAAACGAATCCGACTAGGAACGGTGAGGTTGTGGGTTTGATCCCTGGCCTCGCTCAGTGGGTTAAGGATCCGGCGTTGCCATGAGCTGTGGTGTAGGTCTCAGACTCAGCCTGGATCCCGCATTGCTGTGGCTGTGGCATAGGCCGGCGGCTACAGCTCCGATTCGACCCCTAGCCTGGGAACCTCCATATGCCGCAGGTGCGGCCCTAGAAAGACAAAAGACAACAACAAAAAAATGCATAGAGGGAGTTCCTGTCATGGCTCAGTGGGTTACGGACCCAACTATTATCCATGAAGATGTGGGTTAGATCTCTGGCCTTGCCTAATTGGTTAGGATCTGGCATTGCCGTGAGCTGTGGTGTAGGTTGACAGCTGTGGCTGCAATTCAGCCCCTAACCTGGGAACTTCTGTATATTGCACATGTGGCCCTAAAAAAGCAAAAAATTAAAAATGAACAAATAAATAAAAATGCATGGAGGAGTTCCCTGGTGGCTCATCAGGTTAAGGATCCAGTGGCCTAGGTCACTGCTGTGGTGCAAACCTGATCTGGGCACTTCCACATGTCACAAGTGCAGCCGAAAATACAATAAATAAAAATGCACAGGTAAATCTGTGTGTGTGTGTGTGTGTGTGTGTGGGTAGTGTATGTATATGTGTGAGTGGTACTCCCCCCCACCGGACACACGAGGAACCCTGGATACCTCTTCCCTGTTTTTCTCCTCACGCCGCCATCTGCTGTGTCACTCACAGTGCGTGTGCGTGTGCGTGTGTGTGTGTGTGGATGTGGATGTCCATAGCTGCAGGGCATAGATTTTTCTATAAAAATTTTAAACCAGTCCTTTGTTGATTATCTCAGGATTGTGCGCATTTCTCCAGTTATTTTCTTAGGAGAAAGGCCTGCCAGCACAGTTGCTCACCAAAGAGTGTAAACACTTGCCATGTGCCCTCTAGAAGGACACCCCTCTCTGCTTACAGCAGCCGAGTGTGAGGGTGTTCAATTTCCTGACCTCGAACCAACACCAGCTTCGATCAGTTTCTTAAATCTTAGTCCAATAGGTGAAAAAATTATGTCTCCTTTTAACTTGCCTTTCTTTGTATGTTCCTGAGATTAAGCAGGAACTTAATTTTTGGAACTGTCCATTCTTTTGTTCTTTTTTCCAGTAAGTTCGTCATCCTTTTTCTTTTTAATTTCTATGTATTTTTCTTTAAGAAAAAAAAAAGTGTAATTTCTTCCTGGCTAGAAACTTGTGTCTCAGTCTTCGTTTTCTTCATGACCTCCTGATGGCTGTCCTTTGAGCCGCGTGCTCAAGCTTGGAATCTTTCTGGCCTTGACGGCATACCCAGGGAAGGCTTCCTTCCCCCAGTTAGGACGTGTTCTCTCCCTGGGTTTTCTTCTTCGTTTTGAATTTTATCCCTAGATGTTTAACATACAGGCACATTTTGTATATGTGGGCAGAGTGAGCTGCAGCCTCGTGTTTCTTTTTTCTGCTCTAAATAGATGCTTATTATCGAATCATTGATCCTTTCCTCCTGGTTTGAGATGCCGCCTTCACCTTGTGGCGAGTCTCGGCAAACGTGTGGTCTGTAGCTGAACGCTCCGGCTCATCGATCTGTTTATCCCAAGCCCGTGTCCGTTCCCCGTTGTTCTTTCTTTCTTTTCTTTCCTGCACACGGATTTAGGTTGTGAAGAGACAAGTGTCGTTCCTGCTCCATCCTGAAATGAGATGACTGTGACTTTATAGTTGGGACTCCTTTGTTTCTCTAAAGCATCTGTTACTGGTTTCTTCAAGTTGAGGTCACAATCTTTTTTTTTTTTTTTTCTGGCAGCAAAAGTTGGAGAAAACTAATTCAGAGCAACTTTTTTTCTGCCACTGAAAATAGATAGAATTGAAATCATCTCAGCATTTCTCTAGCAGCTGCTTCCTGGCTTTCCCCACATCTTAGAGCACATTAAAAATGATAGTATTTATAAGGCCTGTGGGGTAGTGATGGGGACGCTTGAGGTCAGAGATCACTGGTCTGGGGTCTGGGTGCCCCCCCACCCCCCCGCAGAGCACGAGGGGGTCGACATTTGGGACATGTGTCGTGTGTAGGGGAGTGTTTGGAAAGTGTTGATCTGGGTTAAAGAATCCAGCTTTCAGTGTCTCACTGTAAATCATTGAAGCTTGATAAGGGTTTGACTTTTTTTTTTTTTTTTTTTTTCTTTTTTTGTCTTTTTGCCACTTCTAGGGCCGCTCCCTTGGCACATGGAGGTTCCCAGGCTAGGGGTCTAATCGGAGCCGGCCTACACCACAGCCACAGCAGCACAGGATCTGAGCCGCGTCTGCGACCTACACCACAGCTCACGGCAACGCCGGATCCTTAACCCACTGAGCAAGGGCAGGGACCGAACCCACAACCTCATGGTTCCTAGTCAGATTCGTTAACCACTGTGCCACAATAGGAACTCCGGGTTTAGCATTCTGAGAGCCAGACTTATTTGGAAAAATTTTGGATTGTGGTAAAATGAAAGTACAGAATTGACCATCTTAACAATTTTTAGCCGTACAGTTCCTTGGCGTTCAGTAAATTCACCTTATTGTGCAACTAGCTCCCTGTTCCCTTCACCCTCCGGCCCCTGGTGGCCACCATTCTACGTGCTGTCTCTGAATCTGCCAGATACGTGGACTCATACAGCGTTTGTCTTTTGTGGCCGGCTGGCTGCTTTCTCTTAGCATAACGTCTTCAGAGCCCATCCTCATGTCCTTTCCCCCTTAAAAGGCTGTGTGGTATTTCAGGATGACCACACCACGCTTTGTGTCCATTCATCCAATGCGTTCAAGTCAGTGGACCATGCCTTTTCCTTGGGCCTTGGGGATGGTGTTCGCCCCTGGTTTCTCTGTTGGATGTTCTCTCTTTTTCATTTGTAACAGCTGCACCTGCACCATGTGGACGTTCCTGGGCTGGGGGATGTAATTGGAGCTGCAGCTGAGGCCTACACCACAGCCACAGCCACGCCAGATCCGAGCCTCATCTGCAACTTACGTCACAGCTTGTGGCAATGCCAGATCCTTAACCCACTGGCCGGGGTCACAGAGACCACATAGGGTTCTTAACCTGCTGAGCCACAGCAGGGACTCTGGATGTTCTGTCCTGATCCCTTCTCCTCAGCATCTAAAGGAGGGGTTCCCTCAGAGCCTTAGACTGGACCTTCTGCTCTGTGTGGCTCCCTGTTTTTCTCAGGGCCAGACCAAGGCCCTTGACCTCTTGAGGACTGTTCCTACTCTCAGTGACTCTGCATACATCCGCAGTTTCAGCCGAGGGCTTCTGAATTTGGGTTTTGGGCTCAGCTCTCCCTGCCCGGGGCCACCTGAGCTGCCCACCTGAGACCACTGGAGGACGGGCAGGCGGGTGCCGTGCGTGGGTCGGAAATAGGCGCAGGGTCCCCCTGCCTCCCCTGTCTCACTGAGGGGCCCCTCCCAGTGCTCGGCTCAGACCCGGGGGCCCGTTTTAAGATGAATGTGTACATTTAGAACAGCTTTGGGTTGCAGAGGCGTTGCAGGAGCGGAACCGAGAGTGCCGCGCAACGCTCGTCTCGCCTTCGTTTTTCTTGATGCCCTTTTCTGTGCCAGGACCCCATCCAGGAGGCCACTGGCTGTTTAGTTGTCAGGTCTCCTTAGGCTCCTCTGGCCTGTGACAGCTTCTCAGGCCTTCCTTGTTTGCGATGACCTTGAGCGAGCCGGTATTTGGATGGCATCCGTCACTTGGGTTTGTCAGCTGTTGTTTGGCTCGGGATCAGGCTGGGTTACGATTTGGGGAGGACGACGGACCGCAGAGGTCCAGGGCCACCCTCATCACCATTACCGTGACTTCCGCCGAGGACACTCACCCCGGGCAACTGGCTGAGGCAGTGTTTATCGGGCCTGTCCGCTCCGAAGTTACTAGTTTCTTCCCCTTAGAGGTCCCTTTTGGTACCTCCTTCATCTTGGATGTCCTGAATCCAGGCCTGCCCATTCTGTTTCCAACTACATTTCCATTCCGAGTCTCTCTTCACAGTGGCCTCTGCCCAGACGGCTTCCAGGGCCCTCCTGCGCCCTGTCCTTCTCGCCCCCTTGCCCCCTCCCCACCAGGCTCTGCCCAGATGCCAGAGTGGGTTTTAAACACTGCCTGTTAGATTATGGCACCTGCTTCTTCAGTCCTTCCAACGCCTTTCCGTCGTGCCTGAGACGCCATTCAGCTTCCTAGCAGCTGCCAGGCCTGTGTCGTCTCGTCTGTCAGCCCTCGGGCTCCTGCCTGGCTCCCCTCCCCTTGTTCTCGGCTCCAGCCGTGGGTTTCTCCCTCCTGCTCTCTCAGGGTCCCCTCCCACGGTGCCTTTTCCATGATGTGTCGTCTGCCTGGGAGACGGGCCCGCTCCACCTCGCTGTCCGTCAGCTCTCAGCGAAAGGCCGCCTCCCCTCGGGAGAAGGGCCTGGCCGCCGGGTGGGGTTGCCATGTGTGTTCACAGCCTCTGGCGCTTCTCTCAGCTCGTGGTGCTGGCAGCGACTGGATCCTCGCCTCGGGGGCTGGTTAGATGAGGCCGAGACCCTTGGCCTACCCCACACGTCCCGGGCACCCAGTAACCAGGCCTGCCCACGAGTTAGGCGCTCCGTAAATATTTGTTGAACTAATGAATTTGTCTTTGAATTAAGTGAGTAGAACTACAGAATGGAGAATAATTGCTCTTCCTTTTTTGCATGCAAGCAAGTCTTGAATTTGTTCCTTCCATTGTCCTGATGGAGGCGGCATAGGTCACCTTTAAGTGCCTCGTGTGGGGTGCTGTGACGGGCACAGAGTGGACATGCACCTCCGCCTCCCCTGAGGCGTTGCCTTAGCCTCTGCACCTCCGTGTGCAGAGGGCCGCGGGCGCCCCTCGGGGCCCGAGGGACAGCTCCTGTTCCTGTCAGGGCCAGAGCCTTGGAGAAGGATAGATCCAGACAGCTGTCCTTTGAATTCCTGCCACCTTTAAGATTTTGCGTCTTGAACTTTAACCTTTGCTCATCTGAAAGCAAGGGGGCAGCCTCGGGGAGCATCCGCTGAGACTGGGAGGTGGCCGGCGCGGAGTCATCGCCTTTTAGGTCCTGAGCACCAGGCAGCTTGCTTTATGTCGCTCGTTTTCATGACTATTCCCAGCAGCCCTCTGAGGTCGGGTATCGTCGTCTTGGTGTTAGAAGTGAGGAGGGTGTGATGCAGTTGAAGACTCTTAAGTACCGCGTCCAGACTGGTCGAGGGCGTGAGCGGCGGCGCTGTCGCTGGAGCCCAGACTTGGTTCTGAGGAGGGGGCTCTCTGCATCCCGCTCGGCCGCCCCCTCCTTCGGTGTAGCTTTACTCTTGGGGATTTTAGAGACTCTTCAGGCACCTATTGGCATTTAAAAACTGGAGCTGCTGGCAGCTGGGGTTTGTCTCTGCTTTCCTCTTTGGCAGCTCTGATGTCTGCCCTCTGCGTGGAGACCGGAGGCGGGGGTGGGACCCCGGCCCCGGGCAGTTTCCCTTCAGGTGGGGCTGGTGGACGCTTCTCTGCAGACTCTTCTGGGGGGGGTTACTAAAACTGCAGCGTGTTTAGCTCCTCTTTTGATGTACTGAGCTGGAATCTCTCAGGGGAAGGGCTGGGGAACTATTTTTACCAGTGACTTGGCTTAAATAGGGGATTCTGATAAGGTCTGAAGTTCGAGAATCGGTGACTAGAGGAAATGGGGAAAGCGGGCGGCCTACTGCTCCGACTGTCACGTGGGAAGCCAGGCGCGCAATTAAAATCAGCGCTGGCGAGCAGCTTAGGAAGCTTTGAGATGGGTCCTACAGAAATCAAGTAGGCAGTGGGTGAATCTGTTTCCCTTTTGTTTTATTTCTTAAAATTTTGTATCTGGGGAATTTGGCATTTATTATATTATTCTTTTTCCCTAGTAAGGATAGTACCTGAAAGGAATGGGGCTTGGCTGTGATAGAGTTGACATAATATAAACGCTAAATCTGAGGAAGAAATTTGAGAATATTTGGTAAATTTACATATCATTTGCAAAACTAGGAGTGTGTCTACAGCTGATTGTTGATTTAGAAACTGTGGTAACTTCAGGTTTGTGGCTAAGATGAAAGCTAGTCATCAGTATCAAATGTTTTCCATCTTATTATTTATGTATTTATGTATCCATTTATTTTAAACAACAAAGGTACTTTCATTATTTCACCCACGAAGACCAGCAGCCAGTGGTGGGTCTAGAGTTGGTGGTGGTTCTAGGGTTAGCTTTCTTGGTGTGATGGCTATGCCTGGCCGTGTGGTTTAACGTGTGCAGGGAGAGGGCAGAGCCCCTGCCTCGTGCCCACCCCCCATTTGAAGTAGCAGTTTTGAGGGGTAATTGGCATGTGATAAACTGCCTGGACCTTCCCCAGGTGTCACTGCTCCAGCAGGATGGGCATGCCCCTCGCTCAGAAGTCCCCACGCGCACGGGGCCCCCTCCTCCCACTATCTTCCTCCTTTTGAAGATCTTTGTGCTACTGGGGAAGACACTGAATTGTTGAGGATAAAGTCCTGGGTAGGAAGGTATTTAACGTGGAGTTTGAGCATTTGTTTTCTTTTTGAGGATTGTAGCAGAAATAATATGATGACTGTAGGTGTAGGTTGCTGTATCACTTATGAAAAGTTTTGAGAAACAGGCACATATTTTAGAACAGACTCTCTTTGAGAAGCTTGACAGAGGAAATCTATTTTCAGAAAGGTGGAGAAAAATGGTAGAGGAGGTGGCTTGTCAGAAGCGGGTGAGGGAGGGGGCGCCCCCTGCTGGCTGTGTTGCCCTGGGCCGCACTTGGCGCCCCACAGATGTGGAGACCAAAAGCTTTTATTTTCTTGGTTTTTCAAACAGGCAGTCTTTCTACCATGCCAAAAAAACTAACAAATTCTAACATGAAAGGGTAATAGAAACATAATCCCCACTTAACTGAAGGATATACTTAGCTCAAGTGCATTTTTTTCTGGTGAATTGTCTGTTTTATTGAGTGACATTTCAGTGATTTATTTATTTATATTTATAGATTAAAGATTTTTTATGCCCCATCACTGTAATAAACTTTTGGCTGGACATTTCTCCTTTAAATCTCTGGATACACTTGCTGAGATTGGCTTCTGTTGCAGAAAGCATTATATTGTTGAGTTAATAGCCTTTTTGTGAAGAATTAGTAAAATATATAGTGTTCTGTTTTAATGGGTTTTTTTCAACTGCCTCCTAGCTTCTCTGACTCCAGATTTTCTTGGCTATTTTCTGTCTTTGTTTATTTTTGTTTCTTCCCTGTGTTTTTTTTTTAAAGTAATGTGCTTGGGGTAAAAATGGCAGCATTTCTGTCATGATTTAACTTTATTAGAAATGACAGGAGTTCCTATTGTGGCACAGTGGAAACAAATCTGACTAGTATCCATGAGGACGCAGGTTCGATCCCTGGCCTCGCTCAGTGGGTTAAGGATCTGGCATTGCTGTGAGCTGTGGTGTAGGTCGCAGATGCAGCTCAGATCTCAAGTTGCTGTGGCTGTGGACTAGGCCGGCATCTGAAGCTCCCATTCAGCCCCTAGCCTGGGAACCTCCATATACCACGTGTGTGGCCCTAAAAAGAAAAGAAAAAAAAAGGGAAAGAAATGACATTCGTCTATGTCTGTTTATTGGTTGAGAAATGAAGCCGTTTTCTTTGTATGCATGTACATACTGACTCAGCCTCGGGAACCCCCTACTCCCCCACCGAGTACAGAGGAGCGTGTTGGAAAACCATGTCCTGACAAAAAGTTGTACAGGCAGTGAGAGTAAACATGGCTGAGGATTTCCCTGGAAGAGTCCTCTTTGCCAGAACTCTGTTGACTGGACGGTCTTGTGAAAGTGAACTTGGTGTGTCTCTTATTTGGGGAGCTTAGCTTACCAGTGTGGCAGTAGAGCTCCAGTTTTAGATGGAGGATAGCATGTATGCTAGTTACGCCGCTAAAGTTTTAAGAGTTAGTAATGTTGACAAAAGATTAATCAGCCGATCTAAGAAAGTATTGGAAGATTTTATTTGAACCAAATTTGAGGATCGTAAACTGGGAAGAGCATCTCAGAAAACTCTGAGACCTGTTCTGCCTGTTAGAAATCAAGGCACAGTTATCTCAGTTTTTCGAGACACAGGGCTGTGCATCAAATGACAGTTTGCATAGTCCAGATCCTGTGGGTCATGAGCCCTCTTAAAGATCCAGAGGGAATGTTACTTTAAGGATTGTCTCGTTGATGCCCGGAGAATGTTTCTCTTTGTGGTCAAGCAGGTGTTCCTGCCAGCGGGGGAGCTTTTGAAACCACCCAACTCAGAAGGAACTTGAAGCCAGCCAAGACTCAGGTTGGGACTCGAACCCACTGTGTTTTAATTAAGATCACTTACCTGGTAACAGAACTTCACTGAAGCTCACGTTCTTTATGTCTCAGCACAGAAGGAATTCAGTGAGGGGCAAAGTCGTAGGCAAGACGTGGGTTTATTAATATAGGGCACTCGTGGGGTTTATTTAGGGAGATACACACTGCATGGACAGAGTGGGCCACCTCATAAAGTGAGGGGCCCTGGGAGATACGCATTCCCTGGGCAGAATGTGGGTCCTCTCAAAAGATGAGTGGGCCCTGCAGGATGCGGAGGTTAGTGTTTATGGGCTTGGGTCATTACATAGGCAACAAGTGGAAGGGTTATTCCCCCACCTGGGGTGGGGGCGGATTTCCGGGAGTTGGGCTGGCCCTTTATGGTCAGCCTCGGAACTGTCATGCTGGCTGTGGCCGTGTCATCTCGCTGCTGAAGGTTCACAGCGAGCGGGCGAGGAAGCTGAGGGTCCTCTGGACGTCGAATCGTCCGCCGTCTTGGGCCTCAGCAGCTCTGACCAGTCAACGTCCTGTCCGCGAGTCGCTGTCGTTTTCTCAGAGGCTGTGCCCTGCGGCCCCACGCCCCGCTCTGTCTCGGATTGGGCGTGCATCACGCAGATACACAAAGCAGTGGAGGGAGAGAGGAGGCCAGAGAGCCGGGAAGAGTCTGTGTTTAAATTGTTCGTGTCTCACCACAAAATGTGAATTTAAATTTCACGTAGGATTTTGAGCACCTTCTGTTTGGTTCAGTTACCGCGTGTCGTTTGGAAGAGGACCCTTCTTCTTTACTCTTTGGTGTAAAACGCTAATTCCACCACCTAGGGATGGGTTTTGGGTCAAAGAAACCCCTGAGTCTTTGCATGCACTGGTATGTATTATCTCAGTTCATTCCAGTCAGAGAGTCTGCTAATGCCTGGGCCTTGCTGAAGAAAAGGGAGGCTTCTGGAGGAAAAAGGAAGTGGATGATTTTGGTCCTTGAGGCACTCTGCCTGGGGCCCAGGAATGGGCTAGGAGAGTATTTTGTTTCCCAGATTTTGGCTTGGACCAGTCCTTTGGACAAAAATAAAAAGTTACTCAGGCCCTGTAGCTTCTTCTTTTTTGGCCATGCCTCTGGCATGTAGAAGTTCCTGGGCCAGCCATCGAACCCACACCTCTCAGTGACCAGAGATGCTGCAGTGACAACACCAGCTCCTTAACCCACTGTGCCACAAGGGAATTCCTGCTGTAGCTTCTAGAATTGAGAGCAGAATGCAAGTTTGTGAGGCCAAACCCAGACATCGGAGTTTGGAGCAGAGGTAGTTTTATCACCAGAGCAAGCAAGGAAAAAGGGTGGCTCGCGCTCACACCACCCTACCCCCCAACTCACTGTTGGTTTGGGGAGAGTTTTTAATCCGCAAAATTTGGGGTGAGGGCTGCTGGGTGTGTGGTTTTCCTCTGATTGGCTGGTGACGAGGTGACTGGGCGGGGCCCCAGGAATCCTGTGCTCATCCTCCCGCTGGGTGGGGGCCTCAGGTCCTGCAGAAGAACAGGGAGAGGGGGTCCTGCTCTGTGCCTGCACTTAGTTCTGGATTATTCCTCCTTTTTTCTGCCTTCCTTCACTTTCCTGAGTAGCAGCGTTTTGAATCTGCTCTTTGGAATGCTGCGAGGTCTAGGGGGCGAAGCCTTTTTCCTGCGAATAAGAAAGGGGGGACGGGGAAAGGCTTTCGTACCCAGGAGGGTCCACAGGGTCCTGCTCGGTTTCCGCAGATTGCCTCCAGTCACCTAAAATGGTAGCGTTAACTGCAGACGTGTATTCAGAGCCACTCGTTTGTCGGAAGTTCCAAGTGTTCAGTGGGGAGGGTCGTTTGTTGGTGTTTATTACTCAGATTGCGTCCATTTCCGTGCGGCTGTGGGAGTTTGGTTGGTTGTGGTGCTTTCAGGTCCTCTTTAGGGCTGTGGGAGTAGGCTGGCGTGTGCCACTTTGGGCAGGGGTTAAGCTGGTAGAAAATTTGGGCTAACACAAAGAATTTAAGACTTTTAAAACCTCTGTAAGTACTTTAGCCTCTTGTCAAGAAGAAATGAACAAGTACGCGTGTTTGGGTAATGAAGGAACCATACAGATGTTTGATCTGAATGTACTTTTTCTCATTTTTAATAGGCAGTATTTAAATAAAATAAAACTTGGTCAAGGGTATACTGCTGTCTTCTCGCCTTTTCTTACAAATGTGCTGAAGTGGTTTGAATAACAATGCTACAAAAACAACACATGCATTGTTTTGATGGGGTATTGATTCTTTCTGTAGTGTTCAAAATTGCTTGCATGCCTCCCAGCTACAAATACGCATGTGACAGACTACGTGAGATGAGCATCCCAGATAAATGAAATGCTAGTTTACTTTTCAGTAGCTATGAAACTTAAAAAAAAAAAAAAGAATTGTGTTTTTAGAAGTGTGGCCTTGAGGCATTAACACACTTGTATCTAGTGCATGAAGCTCTGCACGTTATTTTTAATAAAAGCTAATCAGGGGAAGAAAATCTTTATAGAGTTTACTTATTGATTGCTCTGAGCTAGCAGAAAGAATATCTTGTCCCTTTTACTAAAATACTTTCGAGCAGTTGTCTGTATTTTAATATGTGGGTAGTTGCGCAATTTGTTTTTAACAAGGTAAACTCAACTATTAGCTATTGTAAGATTGAAACTAAACCAGGAGCCTGGAAGAAGAAATGGTGCTTAAAGTTATTCTTTGCTAGTTAGGCTCCCAGTACCCTTTTAGACAGAGAGGTGTCATATTCATGTTGTGTTGTATTTTATTTTATTTTATTTATTTATTTTGCTTTTTAGGGCCACACCTGTGGCATATGGAGGTTCCCAGGCCAGGAGTCTAATTGAAGCTACAGCTGCCAGCCTACCCCACAGCCACGGCAACGCCAGATCTTTAACCCACTGAGGGAGGCCAGGGAGCAAACCTGCAACCTCATGGTTCCGAGTCGGATTCGTTTCTGCTACGCCGCAGTGGGAACTCCCATGTTGTCTTTCAGAACTTGCTGTCCAGCAGAATTATGGAATTTGAATCTTGAAATCAGGGCATGTGGCCTGCTCAGTTTAGCTTTAGAGAGGAGACTGAAGATCACTAGTAAATAAAATGAGTGCTGTTTATTTACTAGTGCAATGAATATGGAACTACTTACTACTAGTTTTTATGCTTGCTGTTGCCGAAAAGTTCAGTATCTTTGTCATGATTTGCCTGGTGGCTTTATGATGCAAAACAAAACCTAAGCTCTTTCTGTCCTTTCTAAGGTTTATGAATATCCATTTTAGTTTGCTAATGAGGAAGATGAGTACATAATAACAAGAAGTTGAGGCCTAACCTGTCATACTTCTTCCCGTTAAGATAGTCCTTGTGTCAAGCTTCTATTAATTCTGTGTAATTCCAGTAGAGATAGCAGGTTATTTTGCTTAAAATGTCCCCCCACCACCACCCCGTGCAGTGAGAGTTGAATGTGAGAACAGGTCCTAATAGATAGAGTTACACAGTTTATTTTATCATGTATCACTTTATTGCTGTCTTCTAGAACATTGTTATACTAAATGTTCCAATAATGGAAATTTTATGCAGCTACTTCAAATGAAACAAATTTGCAAAAACTCAATTTTGGAACTCATTCCTGGAGGAGAGGAAAAAAAAAAAAAAAAAACTCACCCTGCTGCGACCAAATTAGATTTTCTGATACGTTGGCAACTTATAAGCACTGTCATTTCCAGAAAACAGGGTGTGGGGTCCAGTGGAAATGTCAGTACTTCCCAGTCACTTTTAATTGGAGATATTCGGGGTTTTAATATGATGGAATGGTTAAAATTTGACAAAAATTTTGGTTTCGTACATCAGTAAGAATGGCTCTGCATGGAATCAGGAATGACTGTGTTCAATTACAGGAGAGTCTTCTTTTCAAGAACTTGACTTGAAACTCCCGGAGATGCTAGTGTTACTTACTGGAGCTCCTTTGTTTTGCAGAGATCATGATGCGGCCGCCCTTTGGGATTTCTTTTTAATAATGTGTGACCCTTCACCTTTGATCCCCTGACCTGCATTACCTTGGTAACCATTTCATTTTTTAATTTCATTTCATTTTTTGATTTTGGTGTACAAGCTGTAACATTTCATCTCTCAAAGTGTAACACGCTGATTTCCTCAAATAGAGATACCCCTTTGAGCGATAAATTTGCAAAATGCTGTCTTCATTTTCTGTATTAAAATTCATTTCAGTTTTAAAAATGAAGTGTAATCTGTGTTTTCATCCTTTTAAAATTTAAGTTTAATGAGTGCATTTCCCCGTACAGCATATCTCCTTTTCTATTCATGTTTCGCTGCCGCTCAACGAGCTTGGCGTTCACACACAACTGTCACACACCAGCACCCCCGGCCCTCCCCTGCCCCACGCCACTGCCCTCCCCTTCGCTCACTCACCCCCATGCCATCACCACACACCCCTGCCTCTGCAGGCCACCCTCATCCTTCTTGGAGAGACAGTGGCCACTGAGGTGACTTGTCTAAGCTGCCACCTTCTATACCCTCACATTACATTTTATATTCTCAAGTATTGAAAGGAGAAAAAGGTTAGCCCTTTCATGCCCTGGATGGGCTGCAAGATAAGAAAGTTGCCATTTCCACACTTCACCTTTCCCCCTCCTTCAGTATTTTATTCATTATTCGAGGTAAAAGTTAAGAACAAGCAACATTTTCAGCCTGGTCAAAAGTGTCCTCTCGTCTCTGCTGAAACCTGGTCGGTCAGCTGTGGTGGTCCAGATTCCAGATTGCTTTATTATGCCATATGCTGTTGTTTCATGATTGTGTCTCAGACAATGCATTTTTAAAATTGTATTCCATTTTTCAGAAAGTTCTTGTGCAGAAGCAGAAAAACTGAAACTGAAAACGAAAATCAAACTTGAGTTCACTCTTTGAAGTGGCAAAATATTCCTGAGAAATCATGTTCTTAAAGAAAAAAAATCGTGTGAAATCTCCTAGCATGGCCTGCTGAAGCACAGATTATTTTTTAAGTGTCTCATTATTTTATTCTCCAGCATTTAATGCCGAGGCTTTAATTGCACACAGCTGAAGCTGCTAAATGAGCACTGAAATGGATTTAAGTCCTCTCTGAGCTTTGTTGATATACCTATAAAAGTTTATGTCATTCATTAGAACCACAAGTTAAAGTTAGTTGTAGGGGGCTGTTCACTGGAGACCAGGACATTTGTGAACACTTCCCCAGGCTGACCAGCTCGTGGCCGTCTGCTCGGTGTACATACCTGGGAACCTGCCTTAGCCTGTTGGGTATCTTTTCACAGAATCGCAAAATAGCAGAGCCGAGAAGTGCAAGTAGGTAAGATATCCCATGATCACAAAGCCAGAAAGCACCTGGGATGAATGTTCTAGTAGTCGGCAGCAACTTGTTTATCTAACCTTGCATTTTAAGGTGTTTTTTTTTTTGTTTTTTTTTTTTTTAATTTTTAATTTTTAATGAGAGTGCTTTGAGAGTTGGGTAGGAATGTTTTCCAGATTCCATCCTTTTTTTGTTCCCCTGCTGCCATATCCTTCTAGCACCAAGAGAGTAAGGTGTAGCTCGGAGTTGGCAGTTGGTATCACAGGGCAGGAGGGGGCTGTGAATGGAAGTCTTGCGACTGCTCTTGCTTAAGCAGCCCTGTACCTGCTTGACACCTGAGGGTGAGCTGGCTGCTGATCCCCAGAGAGTCACAGGCTCCCTGTTGACAGAATCAGGGCCTCTTGACATCTCCCCGTAGGCTCCCATGTCCTCCAGGGAGAGTCAAATACTTTCTTCATAAGGCGCTAAAGAGACATTAATAGGCACCCAAGAGAAATGTTTGTATCATGATAATTTTATTTTGCAATTAGGTTGAAGAGAGCTGGTCTGTGGACACATTTACTGCCTGTTTTCAATGAGCATCGCCTATTTGGTTAGTATTTAGGAATTCTAGAGAGTTCTAAGCCACACGGATGTAGTTTTGGTAAGCATGATTCAGTGAGAAAACCCTAGGCCGAGGTCACAAAACCTGCTTTTGACCAGCAGGGTCTCTGGTTGGGCCAGGGCTGCCTTGCGAGGAGGGAGTGACACACAAAACTCGAAAACTCATATAGACTAACTTCCAAAGACCTTCATGCAGGAGTTGAAGCGGTGAAATCAGTTGTTCGGCTATCGTATAGGCATTTGTAAAGCAGGCATTGATTGGACTTCCCTTTTATCCTGTGTGAAATGCAGAGATTGTATGTCTCCTCCTTGCTTTTTAGGGTTGTTGGCAGGATAAATGAAAATGCATGGCGGACCCCCTGGGAACCCGGAAGAAAGGTGCTTGCCAAGGTCAGCCTCGTGCCGTGGCTGTGCAGTCCTCCTTGTGGCTGGTCCTGGGGGAACAGCCAGGAGCACCAGCCCGGGCCAGGCTGCCTGGCTTCCATCCCACCTCCCACCCTGGGTCCTGGCCCTTTGCAGGATCTGACAGAGACAGTTACGTCACCTCTCCGTGCCTCAGTTTCCGCCTCTTTAAAATGGGCACATAACCCTGGTGCCTATGCAGAGGGTCCTGGAGAGCCTGGGCTGAGTTGCTGCAGGGGAGGCGTGTGCTTCTGCAGCGTGGCCGTGGCCGTGGCATCCAGGCCAGATCCTGCACACTGGGAGAAGCCCAGGCAGAGTGGGGGTTTCCATGAAGTGGGAAACCGGGGCGGGGGCGGGGAGCATACACCTTCCAGGGGTTGATTAAACGTCGAAGAGTTACCCTCTTGGTCCTGTACCGTTGTCCGGGGCGCCCGGGCGCACTCACAGAGGGAGGAGCTGGATGGAATGTGAGTCACGGCGCTTCATGTTCAATCTGGTTCCTGACTTTTCAGGAAGAACAGTTGAGATAATTAAGAGCTGCTTGACCTTTTGTTGGTAGGTGGGTTTTTTTGAAGCTGTTATTGGCCGAGGAGACACGAGAAATACCCTGGGGGAGAGACTCCACTTTTACTTAGTCAGCACTGCCTCGTTCTCTTCGAGCGTCAGTAAGCTGTTCAGCAAGCTCTTGAGGAGCCACAGCGCGTTTAGCTGGGAGGGATCTCTACCTGGCTGTGCGCGGCTTAGGCACTTGGCCCCCAGGGGGAAGGAGAGCACTGCTGGGTGCCATGTTCTCCCGTGTGTTTCTGTGTAATTGTCCGCATCGACCTATGAGGTTGGCAGTCTTCGCTAATGCCCTTCTGCACCTGCGAACACGGATGCTCAGGTAGACTGGAGAAACTCCCTGTAAGGTCACAGCCCTGGTGGTTGCAGAGCTGGGACTCTGCCCTACAGTTGCCGGCAAACCTGGCTGCGCCCCAGACAAGAAATTTGGCCAGCTGGTCCCTCAGCCGCCAGACCCCTGACTCACCTAGTAAGGCCTCCAGCTCCCCGCCACCACTGTCGCCAGGAAGGCTGGGGGCTCTGTAGCAGTGGCGTCCTGGCCCTGGCCCTTGGCCCATCCAGGATCATTTGTACAGCCTTCACACGAGGGGCCTGCCCTCATCCCAGACTCTGAGCTGGCTGTTCCAGGAGAGGACCGTTGATCAGGAGTGCAGAACTAGAGGATGTTGATGTAATTTCTAAGCAAGAACAAACTGTACCTACCACGTGCTTCCAGAACATGGGCCAGGGCGTAGATCCTGTAGTTGGCTACATTGTAAGCTGCAGTGTGCCGTTGTGGGCCAGTTTGGTGGTTCACCCACCAGCAGCCAGCACCCCTTCTGTGAGAAGAGTCCCAGAACCAGAGGCTTTAGACCACAGGGGTCTCTGGTGGGGTCAGAAATGATAGACCCACCCTGCGTGTGCCTGCCCAGAGCTGGGATCAGTCACCCTGGGAAGCCCAGGCCTCTGTCTCCTTCCTGGGCCCTTGGAGGCTCTTATCCCACCCAGCCCTGCCTTTTCCCAGGGGAGCAGCCCAAGGGACTTGCCTGCTTCTGCAGTGGTGAGAAGAGGGCTGGCAGGGCGGGTTGCAGCTTGGCTGCGGAGGCCCCTTGACCCCTGGGTTCTCCCAACCTGCTCTGGTCCGTGTGAAGGCTTCTGGCACAAGGGCTGGCACGTCGGAGACATGCAGCCAGCGCTCCCTCTCCTTTAGTTCTCATTAGCGCAGGTAATTAAGAGCAGGAGCTGATAGACTGCACGTATCTGTGCAGAGATATATCTGTAATTAAAGTTTTAATTAAAGAAACACCAGACCAGGCAGATGGTTCTTATCCTGGCATCCTGTAAACCAAACAGCCGTGGCTTTCTGATCTTGCAAACAAGCGAAGCCGAGAGCACAGCACTCCTCGAAGTGCCCTGGAGGGCGAGGTAGTCTTACTCTCTAAGCAGACTCTGATTTGGGTAGCGCTCTCGGCGATGCCCAGTCCAGGGGTAACCCTCACAGTTCAGGATGGAAATTCACTACGTCGGAGTTACGTCCCAGCCAAAGCTGTCAAGCCTCAAGTCAAGGGCGTTACCACTGCCCAGCTGGTGGATCACCAGGCATGTGGTTTTGTGCGGGATCACAAGAGCTTCCAAAGTGCTCTTTAGGATCCTCCGCTCAATACAGCGCGGGGTCATCCCGACTCTCCAGGTCTTGCCCCCGTGCGGCCGTGCAGGCCTGAGACGGGACGGGCGCCGCCTGGTCTGCGTATGTCCTCAGTGCGGTGTCACGGCACCCTTAGTGACCAGCTCGCTGCAGAATGAAAAAACAAAGCCAACGCCGGGATGATAGCAAACGACGGCTCTCAGGTCTCATCACTTCTGAGAAAAACCTCCCCCCAGTGGGCCCCAGGCTCAGTTCACTTTGACCTCTTGGGGTTCATCCCCTCCTTCACCCCCAGTTTCTTACCCTTCCTCGTGAGGCTTTGCTTATCCAGGCACACGATGTTCTGGCATTCGGTGCATGTAGGCCCCTGCACACCTGAAAGCGCTGTTTATGTATCTAGGGGTGCTTCTCCCGCCTCCACCTCACGCGTCTGTTTCCTGTTGGGCAGAGCTGGCCCTGAGGATATTCATTTCGTGTTTCGCAGGGAAACCTCGCAGAGCTCAGAAGACCGGGTGGCTGCTCTTCTTGGTGATGGGTGGCCTTCCTGTCCTTGTGTCTTGTAAAGGAAGGAGGGGCTTCTCACTGGAAGAAGAGCCCCTGTTAGACCAGGATGTGTGTCCGTATCTTTAGGTTGAAGGCCAGTTCCCAGAGTGGTGGAACGCGAAGGTGCTTTCACTCATCGTTGTACCATTTCCCAGTAAAACTTAGGAGAGCTGCCAGACCCACGATGCCGGGGCTGGTTGTCAGTGATGAGTCCATATGTCAGGTGGATGGAAGTGTTTTTACCACCTTTTTGCTCAGGGAAGACTTCTCTTTGATGAGATGCTGTTTGTCTGCAGAAGTCAATTAAATGTGAGCTACTTGGAGCAAACAGTCTTTGGTGCTTGTGTCTGGGAAATAGTGTCAGACCTTGGCAGAGCTGTGTTCCTGGGTGCGAAGTGGGCATTTGAACCTGACCGTGGCGTCTGTTTCTTCGCTCATTTGGTCAGAGACCTGCACGAGTAACCTCTGAGAGTCCCGCGCAGCTTCAGCTTGTTTCTCATGCCCTGACACGGTGGCTGCTTGGAGGACGGCAGTTGTGGTCAGCTCAGGGTTTTTCCACAGAGAGAGATGTCAGCAGGCCTGCCTGGGGTAGCAGGGTTCGGAGAAGGTCTTTGCCCTCCCTGATATCTGTGTGTTGGGATCAAAATCAGACGTTTACTCGTTTGGTCAGTGAATGTGTCTGGAATGCCCAGTGCCAGGCACTGTCCCTGGTACCAGGACTGAAGCAGTCAACACACCAAAGCTGCTTCCCTGGAAGAGCCTGTCTTCTTGTTGGCACAAAGGGCAGGACGCAGTGACCAAAACGCAGGTAGCAGTCACTGGTGACTGTGTGCCCCGGTTGCTTTTATGCATTCAGTCGGCAGAACACTGAGGGTGCAGGGGGCCACTGTCCTCCTCTCATAGATGAGAGACTGAGGCACAGAGAGGCTCACGCGTGGGGCTGCTGGCGCTCCAACCCAGGCAGCCTACCGCCAGATCTGCTCCTGAACGCCCTGCTCTTTGTGCTCCCTGGTTGAAAAACTGCCTAATCTGTTTATTTCTAAGAAAGAACTATCCCAGGACTGTAAGTGTGATGAGGAAACAGTGAAGCAAGGTAAACCCTCCCAGGGGCCCCTGGATGTCTGTGTGTGTGTATGTGTGCGCGTGTGCAGGCGTGGGCGCACTGTTTTGGCAGCGTGGCGGGAGCAGCTGTCTCTCCTAAGGTGCTTTGAAGCAGTGACACAGTGAGTCGTGTCCACATCTGGGGTAGGAGTTTTCCAGGCAGAGGGAGCAGCGCAGGCAAAGATCCTGGGTGGATGTGGGTGTGGCAATAGCCGGAGAGAGGCAAGGAGGCCACGGTGGTTGTGTTGAGTGAGGGCGGCAGAGAGGAGCAGAAGGCTAGGCGGTCAGGCATGAGATGCTCTAGGGCCTTAGAGGCCGCGGGAGGTCTTTGCTTCTACTGAATGAGGAGGGAACTGAGCCCTTCAGTGCAGGTAGGCCCTTACACACCTGAAAGCGCTATTTATGGATCTAGGTGTGTCTCTCCTGCCTCCGTCCATCAGTTTTTGAGCAGGAAAGCAAGATCACAAGGATGTCTTTGAATGCGCAGTAGACACCAGGCCAGGGGCTGGCACACCTGCGGCCTGGGGCCACATCTGGCCTGCTTGCTGCCTGTTTCAGTGCAGCCAGCAACGCAAGAATGCTTTTTCCATTTTTAAATGGTTGGGGAAAAGTAAGATGAATACTTATATTTTGTGGCACATGAAACTTTCGTGAGATTCAGATGGCAGTGTCCGTTTAAGTTCCACTTTGACTGGCGCAGAGCCCTGCCCTTCATCTGCCCATCGTGTGAGGCTGCTTTCAGGCAGCCACGGCCAAGTGCGTAGTTGCCACAGAGACCATCTGGCCCGCGGAGCCTAAAATATTTACTCTCTGGCTCTTTTAAGAAAATGTTTGTGGATCCCTGGTTCGGGGGCTAGGGAAGGAGGCCGAGGGGGCCAGAGAGGAGATAGTTGCACCAGCCGGAGGTGGCTCGGCCCCGGGCAGTCAGAAGGGATCAGTGCTGGGCGTGTTCCGGGGGAGGAGCTGGTTGGCGGTCTGGAAATAGGGCTTGGGGCTGATGCTGGTGTTTGGGCCTGAGTGCTGGGAAGGATGCAGCTCCGTCCACGGAAATGGGGAAGCCTGGGGGAGCAGCAGCTTGCGGAGATGGCTGAGGAGGAAGCTCTTGGATGTGCTGACTTCAAGAAGCCACATGAAGCATCCAGAGGCGGCCACAGCTTAGAGGAGAGGCCCAGCCTTGAGCCAGAGTCTTTGGTGTTGTGAGCATGTGGAAGGTTCTTAGAGCTGTAGGTAGAGGAGATCCTGCAGGGACTGTGGATAGAGAGGTTCCTGCACGGAGCGCGGAGGGTCCCGGGTTGTAAGAGGGAGCAGGAGAAGGAAGCGAAGCCGAGGAGGGGAACTGAGCAGCGACCTCGAGAGCCGTGGCCAGAGGGAGGCGTTCAGGGCACAGCGTGATCTTCTGTGTCACGTGCTGCTGAAGGGCGAGCAAGAGACAAGCTGAGGCGTGACCCTGGCTCTGGCCACACAGAGGTCATTGGCAACTCGGACAAAAGCTGGACGAGTGGGTGGGGAGGACGGCACTGGTTCCAGCCGGTTCAAGCAAAAATGGGGGCGGGGAGCAGGTGCTTTCAAGGAGTTGTGTTTTCTGCTGCCCAGGTGCAGGCCAGGAGAGGGCAGAGAGTTGGATTTAACTTGCGATTAGGATTCTGCCAGGGGAGTTGAATGCTGATGTGATGTCTGGCGGGGAGCAGAAGTGAAGCATGAGGGAGAGGAGCGGTGGCCAGAGGCCCTGGGGGGTCGATGGAGTAAGGGGTAGGGCCGTCAGGGTGCGATGCTTGAACTTGGTGCCATGAGGGGTGCGATTCTGGCAGCCTCGCAGTCTAGGGCGGTGCTGTCCAGGAGAAGTCCATTGGGACCGCCATGTCTCATGTACATGTTCCAGTGGCCGTGTTTTTAAAGAGTGTAAACAAGTAAGGTTGACTTTAGGGATCGATTTTATTTATTAGCCCCCGTATCTAAAGTATTCTGTGAACATGTAACCACTATAAATTGAATTACTGAGATATTGTACCTGTATTTTGTACTGTACCTTTGAAATGTAGAGCAAACAATCTGGATATTACTACTTGCAGCACAAGTTAGTTCAGCCCAGGCATGTTTCAGTAGCCCCGTGTGGCTACTGTACTGAACAGCAGAGGTCTTGGGAATGACTGATTCTCAGAGGGGAATGGGTCCAGGAACAGAGAGGCCGAGGTTTGTGGCGGGTTGTCCGTTTGGATCTGAAACCTCCCAATGAGACGAGCAGGGTTGGAGAGGAAGGACAGGGCAGCCGGGCCCTTGGCGCGCTGCGGCTCAGCGGCTCTGCCCTAACCCTCTGCCCCCCAGGGAGGGCGTCCTGGCCCTCACCCATCTCATTCCCAGAGCATCGGGGAGGTGCCAGGGGATTGCTCTTGCCTCAAATTGGATCCAAGCGGTGAGTCCTTGGAATTTAAGGCAAGATTTCTGAGTCACAGTAAAACATCAGAGCATGAGGCCGCAATTTTGACAGGAGCTTCCAAAAATAGCAGCTTTTCACTTGGGTTTTTACTTTTATCCTTTAGAGGCTTTATTTTGTCATATCTTTAGATTCTTATCTTTATTTTGGCACAATCCTCAAATTCCTCAAATTATATTAGTTGCACACAGAACCTGCCTGTCCTCTGAGGCTTTGAAAAGGCAGGTGTGGGGAGTCTCTTACTATGCAAAGAATTTGTATTTATACACATATATACACACAGGCACACACACAGGTGCACACACACACACGCACATATACACACACAGGCATACCCCAGAGTGGTTGGTTCCAGACCACTGTGCCAAATTAAATAATGCAATAAAGTGAGTCGCATGATTTTTTTTTTTTTTTGGTTTCCCAGTGCATTTAAAAGTTATGTTTGCATTATACTGTAGTCTGTTAAGTGTGCCATGTACATGCTTGAATTAAAAACGTGCTTTGGAGTTCCCGTCATGGCGCAGTGATTAACAAATCCGACTAGGAACCATGAGGTTGCGGGTTCGATCCCTGCCCTTGCTCAGTGGGTTAAGCGTTGCCATGAGCTGTGGTGTAGGTCGCGGATGCGGCTCGGATCCCACGTTGCTGTGGCTCTGGCGTAGGCTGGCAGCTACAGCTCCGATTCGACCCCTAGCCTGGGAACCTCCACATGCCCTGGGAGCGGCCCAAGAAATAGCAAAAAGACAAAAAACAAAACAAAACAAAACAAAAACATACTTTATTGCGAAAACCTGTTACCTGGTCATAGACTCTGCAGCGAGTTGCAGCCTTTGCAGTAGTGACGTCAGAGATCACTGGTTGCAGATCGTTGTGACAGAGAGAATACGATGAAAAAGCTTGACATGTTGCAAAGAGTTACCAAGATGGGACACAGAGACATGCAGGAAGCAAATGCTGTTGGAGAAGTGGCACCGGTGGACTTGCTCGATAGAGGGTTTACACCAGCCTTCAGTGCGTAAGAAACGCACTGTCTGTGAGGCGCAGAAAGTGAGGTATGCCTGTGTGTGTGTGCATGCGTGTGTGCACGCGTGTGCGCGTGTGCGTTTGTATTGGCTGTGAGCCACACCGTGTCTTTGACAAACACGGATGCTGAGGTCAGAAAGCTCTGTTGTGGCCTCGGAGGCCAGGGATGGTGAACCCTTTGAAAGGGTAACCCGTCCGCACACACACTCTGACTACACTGATGATGAGCCCGGGGCAAAGGCGGACGGATACCCGGATTCCTACCTTCATCGAGTGTAAATTACCTCACATTCCCCTGAGTCCATTAACCCTCAACCCCATAAAAGTCCTCCCAGCCCCCCGTTAGGCAGAGCCGACTTTAAGCCTTGCGTCTGTGACCCTCACGTCCGTGAATGCCCTCGGGTAGGAGGCGTCGTCGCGTGTTGATTCGGGTGAGCCAGTGTCACCAGGATGCGGGGTCTCCTAGAGGCGGCCTGTGCTTTCAGTGCCCCTGAGTATCAGGGAGAGGCCGCTTGGTCCCTAAGTGTGCACTTCTACATTTTATGCTTTTCTTCTACAAAGGATGAACTTGTGACCTTGTTTTCACTCGAAAGAAACACCTCAGTAAACACAATTTAGTAATAATGAAAGCTTACTCATCACACACATTTTCTTCAGCTCTCTTTATTCTAATTAAAATGTTCCCATCCGATGGGGAATACCAAGACGTGGAAACTAAGCAAGAGATGAAAAGAACATCAGTGGCTTTATTGCAATTTGTTTTGAGGTTTTTCTCCCCAATAAATGATGTTTTGCTTATAAAGTCACTCCTTTACACATAAATCTTTATGACGAATGGACTGGAATGTATCCCAACAAAAGAAGAGCTGTTTTATGACGCTCCTTGTAAATTATAACCCGTGTTGTGTAAGAGAACCAAAGGAATAGCTTTTTAGAGACACTGTTGGCATGATTGCTTAATTTGGTACCACACGCAGTTCTGGTTTCTTCGACAGTAAAGGCAGGTGTCTAGGAGACCAGGGAAGTGAGCATTTGGACATGGGTTCATTTTTAAAAATTTCGACTTGGGTCGCCAGCAGGCTCTTGTTAAAATTCTTGCCTCAAAAAATCCAAAGTGTGACATTTCAGTTTGTGATGTGTTCCTTCAGAAATTTACTCCGAAGTGTAAGCTTTAACCAGCACAGCCAGTGTGACCTCAACCAAGGCAGATGTTGGGCTTGCAGTAGGCAAGCCCTCAGGGTACACAGAACCCCCAGGCACTCTGGCTCTCTGGATTTGCTTGGCTAATAAAGATTTCATTAACCCAGTACTGCAGTCCCGGATGTAGACGCAGGTGCCGGTGGAGAAATACCGGACCCCACTGGCCCTCAGGATCAAGTACAACACGCCTCCACCAGCCACCCGCCCACCCCCCACCCTGTCCTTTCACCCGTGCTGTTCTCTCCCTCCCCAGGGCCTTGCAAGGCCAGCCTGGCTGTCCCTTCTCCACGCCTGTGGTTCCCCGTCAAACACGTTGCTCTGAGGGCCTTTGCCGCATCAGAATGTCTCTCTCTCTCTCTGTTGGGGTCTTTAATTCACTAAACGGGGGGCTTCCTGGAGCAGGTTCTGGGCCTCAGCTGTGTCTGTTTCTTTTGCACCCAGCCCAGCATCTGCTCATGGGTGTGAGTGAACAAAGGTGGGGAGAAGCCGGGGCAGTGACGATGGGGTCCCACTTTCAAGTCAAAGAGGTAAATTCAGTGACTCTTTTGAGGGGAGAGAATGAACACCGTTTTTGTTCATACAGGTCTGAAGGTGTTGGTAGCAGAAAGCAAATGCGCAAAGAGCAGCAGAAAGCGAGTCGGAAGCTGCCGATGCCACAGAGAACATCACATTTTTTGTTTAAAAAATATGTATATACATAGAATTCACATCTGACTGCCCTGAAATCTTGCATTTGCTGTTCTGGTGTCTCAGTAACTAGTCATTTAATTGGCTCGCACCCGGGGACACATTTCCTGACAGGCACGAGCACGTCCCTTGCGGGAGGCCCACAGCTCTTTCCTCTTTGTGATGTGTCCTTTTTAGTCACATCCTCAAGGCTGACGAGACCGACTGGCCTCTGAGCCCGGCACACGTGCCTGACTGTGATGGTTCTTGTTCACTCACCTCGATTCCCTGGAGGTCAACAGTCATGCTTATATTCAGTCTGAGCTTTGATGAGAAATCAGCCCCAAATTGGAAAAACGAATTAGCATCACCCCTGCACTGTGATGTGTCCCCAGCGTGTCCTGTAAGACTCATTAGCACCAGGCGGTACCCCTGATCCCTCTCCCTGTGGCTCTTCCGCACAGAGGTCCCAGGCGCAGGGAGGTCGGTGAGAGACAGGCCTTCCTTTGGCACCGCTGTGCCTTTTGGCAGTTTGAAGGGCACAGTGGAAGTCACCTGTAGCTTACTGTTAGGACCTTATGTAATTAGGAACTGTGTGTCCTTTTTCTTATTCAGTGTCCCTTTGAAATACAGTGTTGTTTAACGTGTGAAACTGGCCTAGGCAGTAACGACTGGAAGTGCTGGGAATTAAATGTGAGACGTTCACCTTTTTAGTCCTGTGCTTCAGCTAATAGTCTCCAGCAGGGGAGCCTCTCGGAGGCTTGTGTTCTGTTACATCTATGTGTACTTAGCCCCGTTAATCTGAACGAAAGGGCTGATTGTACATAACGACCCCCCCCCCAGGATGCTGCGTTGGAAAAAACAAAACAAAACAAAACAAAACTTAAGTAGTTTACGGAATATGCAGAGTCAGTAAAAAATTCTAAAAGGAGTGTTAATTGAATCTGAACCTTTAAATTTTAATTTGATCTCTTAAAAAAAGTTTTGTGGCCTTTTAAAGATACAGCCTACAACCTGATAAAAGTTACACTGTGAATGATTGGAAAAAAAAAAAAAAAAACGCTTGTGAAAGGACCCATCTTGAGTGACCGTTGGGAAGCAAGTCAGATGTGTGGGAATATTTGTGCATGTATATAGTGGCGCACGTGTGCGTGTGTGGGGGGGTACACATATGCCCGTACATATACACGCATATATATGGGTTCAGTATATATTTTAGTTTGCCTTTATCCCGAGGTCTCCTTTCTCTGCCTCTGGAAATGGGGCACATTTTCTTCAGTTAAAAACAGAAATAGAAGCGATGGTCTTGACCCATTTTACACTTATTTATTTCAGGCTCTCTCCACACACTTGCTCATGGGCGCAGCACGAAGAGGGTCCGCCGAGCTGGAGCCGTGCGGGCTGACACGTTGGAGTGGAAGCTGGCAGAATTCGTAGGGAGAGCGTTGCCATCCTGCCAGCTCCCTATCTGGCTTCAAGACAGTTCTATTAGTGAATTAATTGTACTCAAATCCCGAAATTAATTTAAGCTGAACATTGCTAAAAATGAACTAGATTAAAGTGACCCCGTCCTGCTTCATTCAGAGTCACTAGGAAGGCGATCTCCAGCCTGACCCAGCTCGGGGAGCGTGGGTCTCTGTCCACCTGCCACCAGGTCCCAGTGGCCAGCCTGACCAGCCACACGCCCAGATGCCACTCTCAGTCCCCTTAGCAAGCTGCTCTTTTCATCGGAGTGATGATCCGTGTGTTGGTTCCTGTCTGAATCCTTGAGAATGGACGCTCCAGGGGAGCGGGGCCTCCATCGAGGCCACCCTGTGTCTCCGGCTCGTTGGGTGGTCCCTGGTACCATGTGGCATCTAAATAAATGCTGTCTAAGGAACGAATGAATGCGTGGGTTGACGCCATCACATCCTTCCTGAGTGTTTTCATTTGCCTTTTATACGTGATTTTTTAAAATGATGAAGTGGTGAAATTGTGGGATAAATGTAAAAATGTTGCGATCAAAATGACCGGCAGACCAGTAGAGGGTGTTTCTAAGATGCCAGAGCACATCAGGACTCAGGATTCCGCATCATGAAACTGGTGTGTGTGACAGTACCCGAGCCTCCTGCGCAAGACGACGCCCCGTCGACGAAGCAAAAGCATGAGTCACGGGGAGTTCCCGTCGTGGCTCAGTGATGAACGAATCCGACTAGGAACCATGAGGTTGCGGATTCGATCCCTGGCCTTGGTCAGTGGGTGAAGGATCTGGCATTGCTGTGGCTGTGGTGTAGGCCGGCAGCTACAGCTCCAATTCGACCCCTAGCCTGGGAACGTCCATATGCCCCGGCAGCAGCCCAAGAAATGGCGAAAAGACAAAAAAAAAAAAACAGGCATGCATCACGGCTCTGGACTCTTATTGAGACATCTGGTGAGAGTCTAGAAAGATACGTCGAAAAGCACATGGAGGTAGAAATAGGAAGCCATGAAATATTTTTCTTAATAATTTAAAATAATAAAATTTGGCATCAAGTAAGCAAGATAAACCAAAATACTTCCTTGATCAAATAGGCATTGCCAAAGACCTAGAGGGAACTTGGAGGCAGTTCTGTTGAAGTGTGGTCAGTTTCCAGGCTGTGGCAGTTGCTGCTCTACAACCAAGTGACCCAGTCCTACATCCACGCACATCCATTCTCTCTCAGATTCTCTTCCCACATGGATGATGGAACACTGGGTAGACCTCGCCGTGCTCTGCAGTACAGTGGGTCCCCGTTGGCCGGGTGTTCATACACCACCGTGTGATGGGCGCATCCCAAAGCCCCAGTCCATCCCCCCTCCAGCCCACCTGTGCCCTGGAGGCAGGTGTTTAGCCGATGGGAACAAAGTATTTGGTTCCAGATCACCTTTGTGATTGTGACAGTCCCCCATCTGTAGTCTGTGGGGGGGGGGGGAGGGGATAATGTTCCTGAAGACCCCGTTCTTTGAGGAGGGTGTGTGTGTGTGTGTGTGTGTGTGTGTGTGTGTATTTTTTGAAATACAAAAAGCACAGACAAAACCAAGGAGACTGACGGTATCCTGTGATGTAAGCTGTTATCTCAAGGTGAGCGTATTTGGGGCACTAACTTGTGACAAATTGTTTAAAGAACCTGAAATTCCTGCTCAGGTGTAGCGTATTTTCTTTGTCAGCTTTCGTTCCCTTTGGTGTAAACTTCAGTTAATTTATTGCACACCAAATGGAATCAACTAAAACCAGGAGAAGCAGGCCCTGTTGAACTTGAACTTGACTTCACATGGCGAAGGAAGCAGTCTTTCTGACCAGTGACTGTGTTTCAGTTCCTTTTAAATTAAGTGTGAAAAGCCAAGACCGGAAGATTTTGATGTAGCACCAAGCAAAACAACAACCCTTTCAGGGGATGATGCATTTTTCATTAAACTGCTCGTAGAGCTGTTTTGATTATGTAATCCTACCCTCCCCTGGAAGAATAAGAAGTGTGAATTCTGGGGGGAGGAAATAATTGCAGAAGGTAGTTAATGAGGCAGAACTCACAAATCTGCATTTAGAGTCTCGCGGACGAATAAATCATCAGTGGGAGAAACAAATGTAAAGAAAAATTCCTGATTGCCTTCCAGAAATGCAAGGTTGAACTTCTGACTAAAATAGAATTTTACAGCCTCTCAGAGGGCTGTCGTGAGTATTAAGTAAGTGTAATTGTGCTCCACAGAACAGCCTGGGGCATAAAGAGCACTAGTAAATGTTCATGCTTTATTCTTACAGGGGTTTCCGCACAAAAGATTAAGTCATGTTTTAATCATGCATAATAAACCATGTTATAATTTTACTGTAAATGGCCACTTGTAATCCAGTGAAGAGTGGCCTTTGAAAGCAGAGACGACACAGGTGTGTTTCTCTGTGTGCTCTCTTGTGTGTCCAGGTCAGAGATGATGGGGCAGGTTATCCAGGTGACAGCCCTGGTGACAAAAGATGCAGGAGCAAGTGTGTCACCCTCAGCTTTACTTCGAAACGCATTATTTTCATAAACCTGCCGACGTGGATTGACGTGCCGTTTTTAGCATGTGCCCTGCTGCTTCATGTGTAGACGTACACATTTTATGGGATTAAATTGAAATGTGTGACTACCAAGCGCTTAAAGCCCCTGTCAGATTTATCATTTCATTGATCTGCAGTCTAGTTTTCATTCAACATCCCTGCAGTTCCAAACGTGTGACATCCGCGTTTCAGGAGCGGTTACATGAGTGAGTGCCCTCTGGTGGCACACAGGACGTCAGGCAGAGGGGGCTGCCCGGGAGCCTTCAGAGAGCTCTTTGGAAGAGAAGAGACCTTATCGTTGGTTCTTCTGAGCTTCTCTGTTTGGGGGGGGGGGGGCGGTGTTTTGGAAAAGCCACATGGTGCTTGGTTTCTGCCCACCCGTGATTTTGTATTTTTCACATGTGTGATGCTTGTCCATTTCCTACCCCCACCCCCCGGAGCGATGGCCCCGAGTTTCCTGGTCACAGCCTCATAGGAAGCCTTCTTCAGAAGCTTGGCTTGGGTGGGTTTCGGGGTGAACACATTTTCTCAGGTGCTGTCGCTGTAAGAAGGTATACCAATGTTAAGATTTTCTGTGGGGCACCAGGACACCCTTGCATGTCTTAACTTGCCTTTTTAGGCGGCGGAGGGGGTGGGACCATGTCCTTTCCTGGAGCGATGGCCTTTGGGTGACTCACTGGTCCAGCTGAGATGCGCCGGCCCAGTGGATTAGTATTCTGGGGACGTTCCTGTCCCCATTTCCATCTTCCCTGAGGGCGGCCCTGCCTTTCCCACTTAGGGCCCTGGCCTGACCTCCTTAGGCCTGGGGCTTTAGGTCAGGCAGACCAGGAACCATCCCGCTCGTAAAGGCTGGGAGACCCCTGGGAAGTTGTTCCCTCGTGACTTTCTTAGCCGTGAGGTAGGGCTGCTGGTGCTGAGTGGAACCTGGTCAGGGGATGGGTGACAGGGCGAAATGAGTTGATCCTATGAAAAGGTCTGAATTCAAACTGCCCAGCATGCTATTAAATACATCATGGTTCACTTCCTCAAAAGCAAGCCCCCTTTTAAAATTAAAATGTCGTTAATTGACAGTGTTGAGCCGACTCCGGATGTACAGCGGGGTCACCCAGTCCCACATACACACACGTTCTTAGGTCCTCCTCCGTCGTCTCCCCCATCTTTTCAATTTAAAAAGACTTGGGCCAATGCTATAGGATCGAGACAGCACACGTCCCGCTTATCAGAGATGAGTGTGGCTGCAGTCTGACCTGTGGGTCTCTGAATAGGGGGAAAAATTCCATTTAAATGACCTTTCAATTTAACAGGTCATTGTAAAAAATGAACCAATGATTGTGGAATGATTTCACATTGGCAGCAAAGTTGCAAAACATGGCAGAGTTGCCCATGTGCCTCACCCAGTTTCTCTGGGCAAGCCTCACTTTTTTGGAGACGTTTTAAGTTAAAATTTGATTTTTTTAGAAAGTAGTTTTAAGTTCACAGGAAAATTTAGGGAAGGCTCAAAGAGATTACCACTCCCCCCGCCCCCCGCCCCCCGAACCAGGCACCGCCGCCCCGCATTCACATCGCACAGCTCGGCGGGTCGTTTGTTATACACGGGTCGTTTGTTATACACGATGAGCTGCGCTGACGCGTCCTGCTCAGTCCGAGTCCGCAGGTTTCCTTAGGGTCCACTTTGGGAACTGTGCCCTCTATGGGTTTCGACAAATGCGTAGTGACGTGTATCCATCTTTGTAATATCGTACAAAATATTTTCACTGCCTCACCCCCCCCCCCAGCTTCCCTTGGATACTGTTGAGTTTTTCTGGTAACTTTTCCTGTGGTCAGATTTGGCTGTCAGCGCCCGTTTCGTGCTTTGCCCGGGCTGAGATGATCTCAGACGCCTGAATTTTGCTCAGATGCAGCATCGACGTCCAGACCATCCTTTCGTTCTTACCTTGGTCTGTGTCTGTGACCATCTGTTTTGAAAATAACCTTTAATTTCCCAGGATCTGAACACCCAGACAGTTTCCCTGTTGATGCAATTAATGAGCTGTGCAACCAAAGGAGAAACTGAATAGGCAGCGAATGGCATTATCTCAGCCACGCCTTTCCGCAGTCTCCTGGCTGCTCCTTGTGGCACACAGTTCCAGTCAAAGTAGAAGCACATGTATTTTCAATACCCCCTCCCCCTAAAAATCCCCAGATGTTCCTATTATTCAGAAATACAGATAGACACTTACTGGGTTTCCCAATTAAAAGTCCATTGGCTAGTTTTATTTATTTACTGTTTATTTATGCCATAATATAATTCACTTAGTTGTCAAGTGGCCTGATAAAATGGATTGAAGAGAGCAGGGGCTTGGCAAACTACAGTTAATCGAAGACACGCACTGGCTGGTTTTACTGCGTCAGTGATCTATAATTAGCGTTATTATATAAACCCCGAGTAGCAGCAACTCACATTTTATGTGCCTTTACAGTTAAAGAAAGTGATTTCACAGACACATTGTTTGGTTTCTTAACAGCCCTGAGAGAGTGGGGCGGGGAGCCCTGTCACCCCCTCTTCGTGTACCTCCACGAAGAGGCCACCCTGGTGAGGCCACGTAGCGAGAGCTGGAGCCCAAGTTCGTTGGAGACTCCGCCCGGCCCTCCTGCAGGGTCGTGGCTGTGAAGATGCTCCCCTCCCCCCTTTTCCATCTGCTGGCTTCTCCCCCAGTGATCACACTCATACTTTGTTACCACGCCTAACAGGTCTTCAGTACTTCGAGTTCTGCAGCTTGTTTCAGCCCAGGCCCTTAGTGAATATAGTGGAATCAGCCTATTGGCTTGACTTAACAGAATCCCACCAAGCTGTGCCTGCAGGGGAGTTCGTGGACTCTGCTGGGCCCCGGCGTCACTGCAGCCTCTTTTGCAGCAGCACCTGGTTTGTGATCTTTGGGGACGTACTGTGCTGGGGAGACACCCTGACGTTGGGGACACAAGTGGCATCTTTTCCACAAGAGCCGCTGAGATGTTTGAATGAGACGATGTCTTGAGATGGGCCAGGTTGTTGAAAAGCTAGCTAGCAGAACGTCCTGTTGAAACATTTAGATCTGAAAAAAACAAAAATGAGTCTCAGAAAATTTTTGTTTTTGCAGATATGGTGGGGTAGATGCTTTAAATTCTTTTGCCTTTTTCTACGGCATAAAAGTTTGATTTTATTGTCGTGTTTGGTTTTTGGTGTTGGTTGGGTCTTCATTTTTAACATCAGCTCACTGAACCCTTCTGGAGCCCTGCATGCAGAGGAACCCAGGTGCTGGTGGCTGTCGTGGCAGCTTTTCCCACTTCAGCCGTTAAGTTCTCACCACTTTGCTGAGCTTGGTGGGTAGCTTTCTCTAGTCAATAACATAGCTGAATCTACAAAGGCAAAGTCCAGTGTGAGAATTAAGATACACTTTAATCTTTTGAAGTCCTAACAGTCTCATTTACGAACCATCTTTTTTTTTTTTTGAAGGCTGACAAGGCATCTGAGTATTTTGCCAGGTTCTAGCCTCGGGGCTCCAGATCCTGGAGCCGCATGCAGGCTAAATCCCTGCTGGCTGTCCTAATGGCCTTTGGCTTGGGTGTTCAGGCTGCTGCTCCCTTGCAGCAGTTTCGGCTGTGCTCTCATAGAAAGTCTTTGTTGTTGTTTTCATCACCCCTTTCGGTTTGGTGCCTTTGAGGAAGTTATAAAACAAATGGCTAGACAGCGAGGCTGGATCACCATTGATCTGAGATTTTCCCTCTTGATATGTTTGCGGAACTGGAAAGGGAGATTTTAGCTCCCACGCACGTTGTGGGGAGAGGTAGGTTATAATAGGATCATGGCAGGGGGACTCCCATGGGGCCGATCCTGGAAGTCAGACTGGACGGAGTCCTTGGCTTCCTGCGGCCTGTAGACCTGGCCTGGGATCACTTCCTCTGAGTCCTGGAGTCTGGTAACCTGGGTCTCCGGCCTGAGAGGGAGGGAGTTGGTGTTCATATGCAGCGTGCTGATTACGGCTGGGACCAGAGATTAAGATTTGGGTTGTGTAGTTGACAGTAATGACCCCAAACATGCAGCCCACTCCCTGCAAAGATCCAGTTACCAAAATATTTATTCAAATGACATGTCTTTCCGCCATGGATGGGCACCTTCCCTCATTCCTTTCTACTTTCTTTGCTCACCAGATAGACTCACCTTAAAAACTAAACCAGGCCCCGGGATTTACACGCTGAAAAACAAGCTCCATGTTCAGGGGTACCTGGTGGCCAGCGCTGTTAAGTGAGGGGAGGACGGGGACAGTGGCTACTTCACCGATTGGGTGAGACATGTGACTCCACACCCATCTGTCTTGGACCAAAATAGGCACATGGAGTGGGTTTTGCATTTTGAGTTCAGTTTGGAGAACCAGCCATTCACTGTGAAAGTGCAGTTGCCGGGAAGTTTGTTTTAAAGATGCTACCACCCTCTGTTTCTGTGAATCCAACAAAAATCACGTGGAATAAGATTTAATTACGGTTTACTGAATATTTCATGTGGAATTAAGGGACACGAGTTGCCTTTAAAAATCATTAGGTTTGGAAAGAATAAAAGGCTTTGTAGGTTCTTTGGAAGATACTATAATTAAAGCTTTGCTCAAATGTATTTTTCCTCTTTTTTTGAAGCGTTTAAAGAAACCCATCCCTCCCTTTCTAAATTGATTACCTCTCAAACCTGAGCCTTGCTTGGCAGTAAACTCCTGAAGGCTGTTGCTGTGTTCTTTTGACGGCTTCTTTCGGTTAAATGTAAAATAGGTTTTTAATCTTCTGATTTAGATGCTTAATAGGAAGTCAACGTGACTTGCTTTGGTTTCTGCTGAACCTGTATTTAAAGCCACACAAACAGTTCTAATAAAGCGAAAACATCACTGGACTAGCTATTTTAAGCATTTCAGGATGTAAGAATGCAAATCGGGGTTCCCGGTTAAAAATAGACATGGCTGCTCGCATTTCCATAATCACTGCTCACCAGCACAGCGTTTTAAACGGTGACAAACTTAGGGGAGAAGAGGTTCCTGTTTTAAAAAGCCTGGTTGAAGGACGCCAAGCGTGCTCTGTGCGCAGCTCCGGAGCCAGGAGGCTGAGTCTTCGGTGGGGAGGGGGCCGTGGGACGAGGGCGGTGGGTGGCTCAGGTGGCTCTTGGGGTCTCTTGTCACCTCCTCCCCACCTCGCATTGCAAAGCACAATTGTAAGGATTGGTCTCCCGATCTACCGTTCGGTTTTGGTGAGGCCACCACGCTGTCCCCCTAGGGGTCTGGTGAAGGTGGAGGTTCACGGGAAGGAGCGGGGTTGCTCGTGGGAGGGAGGACTGGGGCTGGCGTCGGGCCGGAAGCCTGGGGTGGCCGTGCTTCTGCCCTTCCCTTCCCAACCTGCAGGTGGAGGCCCCTGTTCCTTATTCTCTTTCTGGGCCCTGTACCACTTCGCCCGTCTCCACGGTCCCCTCGTTTCCTTTGCCTGGTCATCCGTCGCCTTTTCCCCGGTGGACCCCTGGTCTCCATTCTGGCTCCCAGTGAGGGGCTGGGGCGAGCTATTCAGATCATACCTGGGATGTGGTCACCAGCTTGCTGGAACCCCCAGTGAGCTGGCACCCGTCTGCTTGCCGGCCGCCTGCACGGTCCCGTCCCTTCTTCCTCCCGGGCACCCTGACGCTCTCGGCCCCGCGCACACCACGCATGTTCCCCTCGCACTGGCTGTTTCCTCTACACGGATGAGCTCCCCTCACCCCCAGTGCCACTCACATGTCACTGCTCCCAAGAGGCCCTCCCCGGATACCCCAACCCAGCAGAGCCCCCCATTGCTTGATCCTGTGGCAGCCTCTGTGGGTTAGGAGAGCACTTATCACCGTCTGCAGTGTTTGCTTCTTCTCCTCGCCGCCCCCCCCCCACTGGAGTGCAAGCTCTTTTAGGGCAGTGACCCTGTCTCCTCCGCTGTGTCCAAGTGCACAGAGCGTCACTGATAACCATGGTTACAGGAGAGGAAGCTCACTGGTACCCAAGGGGAGTGCTGACCTGGTTTCACTGGGCATCTGGAAGGGCCGTCCCGAAGCCCTCGTCCCCCGGTGGCCTGGAGAAGCTGCTCCAAACCTTGCCCTTAGGCCTCAAAAGTGCACGATGGGGAGTCACAGAACGGCAGCACTTCCGCAGAGTCCGCCTGTGTCCCCGGACGGATGTGACTGTGGTTCTCCACCTGCCCGACGCCCCAGGGCCCAGGTGAAGAGTCAGCGTTGCCAGTGCCCTTGGCTCTCAGCAGGAGCCCACCAGTGCGGTTTGCCTCTCTGCCGGGGCAGCGGGACAGGACAGCTCTGCTGCCCTTGCCAGAGACTGCACTTGAACTCCCTTGGTCCAGCTGCGAGCCAGGCCTCCCTTCCTCTGATTTCTCCTGGGGCATCTTCCTCTTGAGCAGGACGGGGGCATGTTCTATCTTTACCGTCATCCGGGGGAGGGGGCAAGTCTACCGAGAGACCCGTATTTGCAGAAATCCGAACCTTGGTGGGTAGCTTTTAGCTTTCTTGGTTTTTCTCCCAGTGACAGCTCAGATTTTTAGGAGGAAAATGCTGTTAAGTCTCTTGATACCTAGAAAGTTGGTGACGATGCGTGAGTCGTTAATTAAGCCCTTGATGTTCAACTTCTTAGGGAGAAGAGAATCCTGTTTCCAATTCACTGAATCTCAAACACATCCCCCCCCCCAACCCCGCTGCCTGTCGAAGCGCTGACTTTGGTCTCAAGTGTGCTGGCCGGGGACTGGGGGTAGAACTCCGGAGAGCTGTCTGCTGAGCAGAAGCGCCCCGTGCAGCTTTCCACTCTTGTTGCTGCCTTTATCGGCATGTGGTTGCGGTGGTTGCGTTGCTTGAGTAAAAACAGCGACTTCGCAGTTAATTTATAGTGAAACGGGCCTTTTAGAACTGAGACTACGACTGAAGCCCTTGAGCAGAGGAGTTGCTTTTGGCATCCGCCCATCAGGCGCCGTTCAAGACAGTCTCTCCTTTACGTCACCCAAGTCAGGGCGCTCCACTCCCCACGCCCCCCTTGCCCGACGGGGCAGCAGGGTCAGGCTGGAGAAGACAGGCAGAGGAGCACAGGCAGAATGGAGGAAGGGCCTGGCCTGTGCAGGATGTGAGCTGGACATAGGCGGATAGGGCTGGAAATCGGATTTTGGCCAGTTTCTGAAGGGTGGGCAACCGGGCGGGTGGAGCTCCCAGGATGAGCTGGCGAGCGGGTGAGCAGGTGCGTGTTCAGGGTCAGCCGGCAGCATGGAGGCCTTGGGAGGGCCTGTCTGTCCTTGGCTTCCCAGTTTCTGAAAACTCTGTCCGCCTGTCTTTCCTGGAAGCCAGTTTTGTTTCGTAACAAACGTCGGGGAGTCGTCCGCTGCATATCCCTAGATTCTCTTTCCTGGCTCGACCCTTCAGTTGATGCTTCTGACAGTAACGTGTTGGCCGAGTCAACCGATGTTCTAATCGTATTCCAGACACACTTGGCTGCTGGGATCCACATTAAGTATTTGAAGGCCAGTGACTTGCCCATGTGGGTTATTAGAAATTAGTGTGTGCATACACTTGACACTGTGCTGGACACAGAAGCCGTGTATACGGTCCCTGTTATTGTTTGTGTTTTTTTAGGCCTGCATCTGCCACATAGGGGACTTCCCAGGCTAGGGGTCGAATCGGAGCTACAGCCACCGGCCCACACCGCAGCCACGGCAACTCGGGATTTGAGGTGCGTCTGTGACCTACTCTGCAGCTCACGGCAACGCCAGATCCTTAACCCACTGAGCGAGGCCAGGGATCGAACCCGTGTCCTCGTGGATGGTAGTTGGGTTCATTACTGCTGACCCACAAGGGGAACTCCAAGTTCCTGTTATTATTTGAAAATGACACAGACCAGGCCCTCAGATCCAGCTTGAAGAAGTAAGGTCGGCCCTCTGGATGGACACACCTGTTGTGTCACTGGCTTGGATGCCAGCTAGGGAAAAGCACCGTTTCTCCTCCCTCATCGCTCAGCCTTTAAAGAACCCAAATGATCTCCTGCTCACAAGCTGCTTGTTTGTTTTTTTTTCCTGTATGTCCTCTCTTGGCTGTTTGCAGAAATTTCTGGTTAACCACTAGTCCATACCTTTCCTCTTCACTGCAGATGCTGTGCTTAGTGGTATGTGAAAAAACAAACAAACAAAAAACCCACCAATTCAAAGTTGTTGCCTTTGGGAAGGTTGAGACTCCAGTGGTTCAGTTAATAAAATGCAGTTTTCTATTGCTGGTCTTAGTACTGTGGCTGGCTCATTAGACATTTCTTAAAGTTGGTTGAGAAATGAAATATTTGTTAAATTTGAGTGTGTTCTGGCTTCGATGAGGCTACTTATGATGGATACTTTCACTGGGTTCATCTGTTGCCTATTCCTCAGGTTGTGGTGATGGACGGAGGCCATGTAAACTCTACCTTCCGGGCAGATACGTTAAGGCTTAGAGACAGTGGGGAATGAGCAGCCACCGGGAATAGTTCTTCTGGCGGAAATGGCTTGGGACTTGGCCCCTCAGGGTGGTTCAGCAGGTGTCAAGGGTTCAAGAGAGATACCAGGAAGAGATTTTCCAGCATCTCATCTCCAGTGGGAATTTCCTTTGCTTCAATTGGCCATGCTTGACTGGCCCTGCCAGCCTGACCCTCCCGAGGGATCACTGGCCTCTGGGCACAGAGCAGGCCTCCTGGTTGACAACAGCTGCCTGGTTGACACAGAGACCCTGGTTGGTTCTGTTTGAGCTGCTGACTTTCCACGGAGCGAGAGTTGGTCCAGGCCCAGCCCAGGACGCTCCGGCTTTCTGTTCCTTTCCTCTGCATGTGTGCCACCACGCACCCTCCTGGGCATCCGTAGGGGAAACCAGTAGGCCTCTAGGGCCCAGCACCTCATCTGTGCCTGGGGTGCTTCTTCAGGGTTGGGGAGGGCTTGCCCAGCTACCACCGTGCCAGGGTGCCCGGCCCCTTGTCCATCGTAGATGGACCCTGGGTAATAAATAGGAAGTGCTGCAGAATGGCAGCTGAGAGGCAAGCTCCAGCCAGTGCATTTTCCTGATGGATGGAACCTATTCTGGGAAGCAGCTTATTGTCTCACGTGAACAGGCTTTCTAAAATAAACGACTGCTTTCTTAATATTTTGAATCATTTTCTTCAGCACATGTTTTGTAGCCGTGGTTTGAAAGCTTGCCAAATCTATGCCTTTGCACAAATCCCTGAAGGGCTGGATATACAACCAGACCAAACAGCGTGATTTAAGGTTGAACATAATTGGGAACTCAGCAATCACTTGCCTTGCGTTTGATAGAACGGCAGCGGAGGGCTCGAGAGTTATTTCTCCGTTAAAAAATTATATATATACATATAACACACCCATATCGAGTCTCCCTGCCTCCTAGTAAAGAAATCACGTCTGAAACGATTGGGCAGGAACCCTAGCGTGATAAATAATGACTTGACTCCTATGATGGAGGCACTAATTAACTTTGGACAGATCCTAGCCGTTGACACCACAGACGCAGCCCAGCACTTCAGTCAAATTATATAAGGTTGCAGGAGGGGAAAAAGGTCAGACGGTGGCAGAAATACATTGAAAACCCAATCCCTTGTCAAGTCTTTGGTCAGCCGATCTGTTTCCTCATTTCCGTGAACTTCAGGCATCGAGGCGTAAACGTGGTGAACTTGGGGCTGCCTCCGTGTTCAAGCAGGGCCCTTAGTTTCACCTCGTGAACACTGCTGTGTGTTTGTTATCGCTGGGTTGTCGGTTACGTGTGCTTGAGACCGTGTCACGTGGCTCTTGGGCTGGTGGAAGAGATGCTATTCACAGGCCCGCTCCTTGGAGCTCTTTGAAAAATCACATGTGAACAGTCAGAGTGTGGCCACCAGGCCCAGAGACGTCCAGTGCCCAGAAGCTTATGGGAAGTATCTGGGTAATAGAGGGTGGAGGTGCTGTGAGCTTCACTCCCGGGAGGCCGGCCTCGTCCAGGCTTGTTGCCAGCACGGCCAACACAGGAGGAGGGTGGTGTGTGGAGGGGATGGCTTTGAAGCTGTGTCAGTTATCACTGCCGCCCAGATTCCCCGATGGCGTCTGACGGCCACCCAGCGAGCCAGCCTCCCGTCCTCCTGGGCGCGGGAGCGTCGCTCTAACAGGGAAGGCAGGAGAACGGAGTTATCCTTGTGCCAGCTCAGCTTGTGCAGTTAACATGAATTTTCTCCAAGGTGTGTGTTTTTTTCCACCCTGAAATTTGGAAAACTTTGTAATCATTGTGAAGCACCTCTCCTTGGCAGTTTCAGACAAGGTAATCAAACTCCAGAATTTAACCTGTATTTGCAAACAACTTGATTATGACAAATCCTGTGGATTTGCATATATATATATATACACACACACACATATATATGCACATGAAAGAATGAGAGAATTCAGCAGGGCTATAGGATACAAGGTCAGTTGTATTTCTAACTATTAAGAAAAAAAGGACATTTAAAAATCAGTACCATTTACCATAGCTTCGGAGACATCAGATACCTTAGAATGAAGCTAGATAAGTGTGTGTAAAGCTTCTGCCGTGAGAGCTGCTAAACACTGCTGAGAGAAGCGAGAGGCAACCTGCAGAAATGACAGGCTGTACTGCGCATCCGGAGACTTAATGTTGTTACGATGCGCCTCCTTTCCCCAAATTGATTTATGAATTTCGCGCCATCCTAGTCAAAATACAGTCAAGCTGATTGTAAGGTTCCATGGAAATGCAAAGGACCTGGAAAAACCCACTCAGTTCTGAAAAAGAACAAAGCTAGAAGGTCGCATTGCCTGATTTTCAAGGCTTCCTATGAAGCTGCAATAATCAAGACAGTGTGGTATTGCAAGAGGATAGATGCGTCGATCAATAGGACAGGGTGGACCCCATACACGTGGTCAGTTGATTTCTGACTAAGCCGCAAAGGCAGTTCAGTGGAGAAAGGACAGTCTTTTCAGCGATCGTAATGGAACAATTAACCATGAGAAAAACACGAGCTTCGACCCATACCTTGGACCAAATACAAAAATTAACTCAAAGTGGATTACAGGCCTAAGTTTAGATTCTAAAACTAGAGCACTTCCCGAAGAAAAAAGAAAGTTTCCGTGACTTTGGAACAAGCAAAGATTTCTTAGATACCAAAAGCACAGTCCCCAAGGGAGAGAAATGGATTTCAGACTTCATCAAAATTTAAAAATTCTGTTCTTCCAAAGATACTGTTAAGACAATGAGAAGACAAGCCACAGTCTGGGAGGAAACTTGGCATATAGCAAAGCCTGTGACTAATAAAGGACTTACATCGAGGGTATATGAAGAATTCTTAACTCAAGAATATGAAAACAACCCAGTTTAAAAATGGGCAAGAGATGTGAATAGACACTTTAAGATATACAGATGGCAGCGGAGCACAGGATAGATGTTCATTATCAGGGAGATGAAACTGAAAACCACAGTGCGCACACACCTTGAAGATGCCTTCAAAACAAACAAAACCCCATGAGACCAACTCTCATACCTGGCTGGCGCGAAGGCAGGATGATAGACACAGCCCTTGGAAAGAAGTTTGACAGTTTCTTAAATCTACACTTAAAAAAAGTCTTGAGCCTGTGCTTCAGTGGGACCCAGCTGTCCCACTTCTAGGTGCTTTCCTAAGAGAACGAGGAATTGCCTTCATCCAGAAGCTTGAGCGTGAGTGTTTACGGTGCTTTCATTCATGATTTCCCAAAGCTGGACACCCAGAAGTCATTCACTGAACTGGTGAGCGAGTCAGTGCCTTCCTCAGAGGGTAAAGGAGGCCAACCAAGGCACCGTGGCCCAATGTCTTGCCTTCTGCGTGGCGAGAAGAAGCCAGCCTCGACAGGCTGCACACGGCCTGACTCCGTCCGCGTGATGATTTGGAAGAGGTAAAACTGTGTGGAAAGAAAACAGATCAGGGAGGGCCGGGGACTGGCGGTGGAGGCACGTTGGCTGAGAAGGGCACACGGGGACTTCGGGGGGTGGGGACCTGCTCTATATGCTGGTGGTTGTGGTTACGCAGCCCTATCAGTGGAGATATATAGACCTGTGTCCTTGGAACAGATACTTGACCGAGAAGATCCCCGAATGGCCAGTGCACACGTGGAACCGTGCTGGGCATGCCACTTATCAAGGACGCAAACTCAAACCACCAGGAGATGCCACCCAGTAGAGTGGCTAAAATCGGAAAGACTGCCAGCATCAAGTGTTGGCAAGATTGGGGGCGGCCAGTAGGTGGATTCCGTGGGACAAGCTCTTGGGACACCTGTTTGGCACTTTTTTTTTTTTTTTTTTTTGTCCCTTTGCCTTTTCTTGAGCGGCTCCCACGGCACATGGAGGTTCCCAGGCTAGGGGTTGAATCAAAGCTGTAGCCACTGGCCTATGCCAGAGCCACAGCAACACGGGATCCAAGCCATGTCTGCAACCCACACCACAGCTCACGGCAACGCCGGATCCTTAACCCACTGAGCAAGGGCAGGGATCGAACCCGCAACCTCATGGTTCCTAGTTGGATTTGTTAACCACTGCGCCACGATGGGAACTCCCTGTTTGGCACTTTTTATGAAATCGAACACCTACACTGAGAGCCAGTTTCTCCACTCCAAGTATCCACCTTGGAGAGAAGGACGCACAGATGCATGAAAGGGCTTGCACAGGCATGTTTCTGTAAGGCCCCAAGCTGGAAACAGCCGAAATCGTTTGAAAAAAATGGGCAAATAAATTGTTATTATCGTGGAATACCACCGAGCAATAAAAGGAATGAACTCCTGATACAACCCTATGGATGGGTCTAGAAAGCAAAAGAAGTGCATCAGGAAGCCGGTCTCTGGTGGTCAAGCGATTTCGTGAGGCCAGCAAGGAGAAGGGACCAGAAAGAGCAGGGAAGTTTCTGGGTGACAGATGTACTGACTCTCTTTGGGGCTGTGATGACATGGGCATAAATAGCTGTTGAGACTCATCCAACAGATTAAGAGCCGAACATTTTATTGTATGTTAATTATACTTTAATGAAAGTATCTTAAAAACTCATTTGTACAGACATTTTGTTGAGTCCTGACTTTTTTTTAGCTGTTTGTTTGGTTATCATTACTTGCATTTTGCATGACCCACATTTCTGTTGGGTACATCTGGTTGATGTTATCCAGTATTCTATTAAGAGAAAAGACTCTGTTTCTGATTGGCTGATTGGACATGGCTCAGAGCTTCAGACTATCAAAGGAACAGGTTAAGGAGCCCATGTTTGTCCCTCTGGGTTCTCAAGGACCTGCCTTTTATTTACTGGTTCACCACTTACAGGACCTCGGTGTTGCAAAGAACTGGAAGACGTTCCATGTGCCTTAATCATAGGGGTGCCCCCCTCTAGAAGCAAATGTGGCTGGATTCCAGCCTTAGGATTGGAGTTAGATGCGGAGGATGGAGACTGGAGAGGAAGCTCTTGCTCCAGTTCCTTTTAAACTCAGGGTCCTGGTCCTCTGTCTTCTCGCTAGTCTCTCCATGGGCCACGTCGCCCGTGGACGGGCTTCAGCCATCACCCATATCGATGATTCTGAATTACTCGCCGTTCTCACTTCTCCAGCTCTGCCATATTGGTCTCTCCCCTCTACTCACATGTGTGCTGTTGGTCTCACTTTAAAGATTCTCTCAAACCTTTCTTGCTCCTGTTTTCTTCTCTCCCCTCCCCTTCCCATCTTTTCCTTGGCCATAGAAGTTGGGCCTCTGCCTCCTCATCCATTCATAGAACCTTCTCATTCTAGGAGTCGCTGAGAACTCATAACCAAATCCCACAGCTGGTTTTCTGCCCTCGGTCGTCCTGGCTTCTCTGCAGCGCTGGTGGATGTCAATTATCCCTTTTTTCCTCTCCTTTGGTCTGGATGCCATTCTCTCTCCTGCTCACAGTACAGACCCCGTGTTCTCCTGACTCCCGCTCCTGCGGCATATGGAGGTGCCCAGGCTATGGGGTCTAATTGGAACTGTAGCTGCTGGCCTACACCACAGCCACAGCAATGCGGGATCCAAGCCACATCTGCGACCTACACCACAGCTCATGGCAATACTGGATCCTTAACCCACTGAGCAAGGCCAGGGGTTGTACCTGCGTCCTCATGGTTCCTAGTCGGATTCGTTAACCACTGAACCACAACGGGAACTCCGATTTTTTTTTTCCCCTTTTTCTTGTAAGAGGACTCGGGCTTAAAAGAAATCTTTTCTTTATGATGGTTTAAATCTCCCTTTGTTCGCGCATGACGCCACATCCATATCTTTAGGCCCTACCTCTCTTCTGCATTTCAGGTCTGTGGACTGAACAGTCCAAACGCGCTGTCAGAACCAAACTCATTACTTCCTCCCAAAGGCTGCTCTCTCTGGTCCAGGGTGTCCTGAGGCAGGGCCCAGGCTCTCCGCTCCTTGGCGTCTTCGCTGCTCTCTGGAGTCAGCGGATGCCCACCTGTAGCTTCTGCCTTCTTTGTGGCCGCCCCCCCACTTCCGTCTTCTCCATCCCTCCCACCACTGCCTCAGAGTGGGTCCCACGGCCCACTGGGCTGTCCCTGGGTCTTCCTGCCTCACTCCCCTTTCTCTACAGCCCATTCTGCCTTTGGTCACCTCTACTCCTTGGAGTGGTAGGGAAGCCCTGGGTCCACACAGCGCCTGCCCCCTTTGCACCTGGGTGATGGGAACTCCTGTAAGTTTTAGTTACGTTTTCCCTCCTGTGTTATCCTTGTCACCTGGCAGAATGAACTGTCCCCTGCTTTGGGTTTGTGTGGCACTTGACATGGTTCTTTAGTAGTAACTTGTGAATGTGTCTGTCTGTGCCCGTTGGGGACAGCGCTGGACTGTCTGTGCTCTGGGTGTCATACACAGAGGCGCTCAATACAGGGTCTCTGAAGTGCGTGGTTGCTGCTGGCAGCTTGATGCAGTGCCTGCCTCACCCTCTGCCAGGCTCCTGGCTCCCACGCTCTCCCTGCTCCTCCAGATGCCCCGGGGATTCGGAGCTGGTGCCGTGCTTTCCCCTTGAGGTGTCTACACCAGCCACAGGAGCCCTCTGCCCTCCGCCCCATCTCTTTGAACCACCAGGAAGGACCCCTCTGTGCTCCAGAAGCTTTCCAGCGCCTCTTTGATGTTGTGTCATAATGGGCCTGGCGACCTGTGTCCTCTGCCTGGGGAGAAGGATGGGGAAAAACCCACTGCCCAGGGTCTTTCCGCCGGAGCTGGAGAGGCTGGTCTCCTAACAGAGGCATTGTCTTCCATGCCAAGCGCAGGTGCTATGTCTGGGTTACGCATGCTGATTAGAGACGGCAGAGCAGGTCCATGCGGCGTCTGCCCCTTCCTCGCTCCTGGCAGGGCTCACATCCGTCCCTCCCTTGACCTTAAATAAAGTGGCACGTGGAGCCAGAGAAGAGGCCCTCTTCTAGATGGTTCTTCCCCACTGACACGGAAATGAGGTTGGTGGCAGGTGCCACAGGCAGGGCGGGCTGGGGACCGCTGCCACAGTGGTGATGGAATGGGCATTTTTCATTGATGCCTTTAATAATTACTGTTTCAGCAACAGAAGGCAGAGTGAGATTGTTTCAAAGGCAAATCAGAGCCGCGTGAGTTTGGAAGTTGGCTCAGAACTCTGTGCCTCCCCTCACTGCTCTGTGGCTGTTATTTCCGCGTATTTTTCATTTAATTGTCCCTCCCCCTCATTTTGGAGTGCCGCAGTCTCTCCCCTGAAGGGAGTGGGGGAGGAAGGTGCTGGGAAATATTCTCACACAGTTATTATCTGCCTGGGGCCAGTGCGAGTCTCTTCAGTAAATCAAAATAAGCATTTTAGCAAAGTTTCCAGCCTTGGCACCTGAGCAGAGTGGGGCTGTGCGGTGACGCGATGCGGCCTTTTGGGGCTCAGCGGGGTCCCCTGGGTTAAAGAGGACGTGGAGACCCGTCTTCAAGATCGGCATCAATTTTTCAGCCTCAGCATTTAAATATTTGTGATTGTGTCTGTTCTAATTGCTTTGCAGCTTGTTTGCTTTTTAAAAATCCCTGCGTGGTTGCCACCATGTCCTTGGGTTGGGCCACAGGCAGAGTTGTGGGATGTCCTGGCCTGGGCAGCAGCTCAGCCTTCTCTGTTTGCTGAGTCGTAGACATCTGGGCTCTGGGATGGCTAAGGGGACACAGTCCCGGACCTCCGGGAGCCATCGCTGAAGGGGACATGACGAACCACCCTGCAGCTTCAGCCGCACCCCCGATCCCCCAGCGGTGGCCGCCTCCCCCAGTTCCCGTATTCCAGCGTTGGGGTGGGGGTGGCACAGAGAGTGTGAAGGGCGAGTGTGCGTTGCTGCAGCTGAACTCAGGAGCTCTTCCTGGCCAAGCCCGCTGCGGGGTGGGCATCGGACGAAAGCCAGTGTCCTGGGCTTTGTCCAAACTGCCACTCTGTGACGTTTATGAGCTGGGGGAACCTCCCGGGGCTCATGTGACTTCTGCCAGGTAGCCACCTCGAAGGGTTCCCTTCCCTGCGAGATACAGAGGGCCCTGGGCGTGGATCCTCGGGTACGGGGCCAGCCAACCCCAGGGGCTAGAGCCACCAGGCCAAAGGTGCTGGCCCTGACTTCTCAGAGCAAAAAGCCATCTGCTCCTGCCCCTGTGGTCCTCTCACAAGCCCGGATCCCATCAGACCCCAGGTGAAACCCAGAAGCCTCCTGTGGCTCCAGGCCATAGGCGGCGGGGCTCCCAGCTCCTGCATTCTTGATCTGCCCAGAACCACAGACAGTTCTCGCCTCTGCTCCTACCCTCCACTCTGCTCAGATGCCCGTTCTTGCGGTCCCCTCACCACCCATCTGAAGAGCATGCCTTGCCCCTGCTGGTTCTCCCCGAGGTGCTGCAGCTCCTGCATATGCACCACCTCCTTGTCTGTGGCTTATTCGCTCCCTGGAGGCCCATGCAGGAAAAAGGGGCCTTTACTCTCCACTGTCACCACGCCCTCTGGCCTTCCAAGCCCTGCCCAGCCAGTGCCCGGTGTCCAGGGAGGACACCCAGCCGCTCTCCGTGCCCAGCAGGTAGATGGCCAGGGCTTCTGTCACGCTCTCCCCATGCAGCCCCTCCACTCACAGCCTCTCTATTTCCTGGCACACAGGACACTGTTCACTGCTCTGCAGATGCTAAGCTCGAATATTCAAGAAGCAGATGTAAAGTTTAGGGTGCTTTTCCCAAGAAAAGCATGTCGGCACCTTGCTCACCTCCTGATTCTCCCCGTAAATTCCAGCCTCTGAGGACAGCGGCCTAGTCAGCCTTCTCCAACTTTCTCCAGGTTTGACAGAGTCCAAGGTCACAGTTGTGAACGGTGGTCTGCCTCTGTTTTGTTTTCTTGGAGTGGAGTTGGGAAGGTGGACCTAAAATTTTGAAAAACACACTTTGATTCAGCCTGGATAAAATACTATTTCTGAGGCGCTGTGTATGGAGCGGTGAGAGCAGGCTTTGCAGGCGGCGGGGTGTCTGCACTCACGTGTCCCTTGCCCCCCACCTCCAGCCCCGCATAGCAGGATTCCCTTTGCCTGGCTCTCCGATGTGCGACTTTTCACCAAGAGTTGTCACTGGCAGGTGAATGTGCAATGAGAATTCCACCAGATTCCAGCATCATCAGAATCACACATGAGTATTGAGAAGTCACTGCTGAAACTATTCGATCAATTTAAATTTAATTAGAAGGTATCGTATCAAAGAACAACACGATGACGTACAATAATAACCACAAGGGTCCTGGTCATCTTATATCCTAATCCTTTTTCTGTTTTTTTCGATGGAGACAGGTAGGATTCAGCAGGCTGACCTGCCACGTTCTCTTCTTCTCTCCAAGAAACGAGGGTTTTCTCGCCTTTAGAGAGAAAACTTATTTGTCTGCTTTGGTCATTGGAAGTGTTATATGTGGACCGGAGAATCCTTGGGATTTTTAATAATTTAGATGAAAGGACCCATGAAGTACAATCACCTGATACTCTTTATTTGGACAGAGTATTTCTGAATTAATCCAAAATACACGTGAAAGGTCAGTTTTGCCTCCCTGTTCCAGCTGCATTTGGAAAAAAACCCAACAAACTGGAGTTCCTGTCGTGGCTTAGTGGTTAACCAATCCGACTAGGAACCAAGAGGTTGCGGGTTCGATCCCTGCCCTTGCTCAGTGGGTTAAGGATCCGGCGTTGCCGTGAGCTGTGGTGTAGGTTGCAGACGCATCACAGATCCTGCGTTGCTGTGGCTCTGGCGTAGGCTGGCGGCTACGGCTCCGATTAGACCCCTAGCCTGGGAACTTCCATATGCCGCTGGAGCGGCCCTAGAAAAGGCAAAAAAGACAATAAATAAATAAATTAAATAAAATAAAACCCCAACAAACTACGAACTGTTCTTCCTAAGCAAAATCATAGAAATGCTGCTGGCCCCTTGGGGCGGGCTGGGAACAGGTGTCATCTGGACATTCACAGCCAGAAAGGACCTATCTGAGGGCTGCTGGGCCTCGGGGCCTCTCCAGCAGGGGGCGTAGTTCCCAGGTGAGTGGGGTCTCTACCCTGAGGTGGGCCCTAGAGCAGACCCTTGGGCCAGTTGACACTGCTAAGGAACGAGGTGCACCTGCAGAGGTGTACTTGTGTGCAGGAGTCGGGGGTGGGGGTGGGGTAGAGAAGGCTCTCGTGGTCCAGGGAGCTGGTGGGGTGCTATTGGTTTGCCACGTGGATCCCAGGGTGGCCGTCGGGGTGGCCCACGGGAGGCACCTCCATGACGGGTGAGGCCTGGGTGCACCCACCTGCCGCCTTGGGCTGGTCTCCATCTCGAACGTGACCCGGGTGAAATGGATGCCTGCGCACCAAAAGACTTGTGAAAACCTCCCCAAAATGAACATTCCGGGTCTCCTCCTTCGGGCTCAGCTCTCGAGAGAGGGTGGTAACTTTTGAATTTCCCCCTTCAGCGGTTACCCTGGCGCTAAGGAAGGTTTCCTGCCTCTGCCTTGGTGGCTCCCTCTGGGGGTGGCCCCACCCCGATCGAGCTCTGAGCAGCCAATCTTGTCCAGCTCACCAACCCCCAGATCCATGGGCCCTTCTCACAACGTGTCGTCCCAGGGCCTGCAGCTGCCCCTTCCAGCTCTCGGCTTTACCTGCCTATTGACCGGCCTTGGGGTCTGGGCACAGCCCCTTAACTTCCCGGTGGAGCAGGTGCGCTGAGGCAGGGCAGCCTCTTTTGGGCCCGGGTGGCTGCTCAGAGCTCGAAGGGGCACGTTGTGTATTCTCCTCCTGCTGGGGCGTAATGAAAGTTCAGCATCCAGGTGATTCCAGAGCCGCCAGGGGCTTCGCCCGGGTGACCTGCAGGGAAAGAGAGAGAAAGAAAGAAAGGTTATAAGCTCAAAACACCCATGTAGCCACTTCTTCTTCTTCTTCTTCTTCCTCGCCAGTTATCTTCCAGCTTCTGCGTCACCTGGGTGGCCCCAAGTCTACGTGTGTCTCTTCCTCGCCAGGCTGGGGTGAAGCTCTGCAGGGTTAGCCCCTCCACAGGAGTGTTTCTGCCCCATTTGAGGCTCACAAGAGGAAGCCAGTGCAGTTTTGGGGGGAGGTTCTCCTGGAAGGGAGAATGTCGGGAATGATTGGATGTGAACTCCAGCTGTTGGGAAGCAGCCCTCTGCTCTCCTTCTGCCCCTCCAGTGGGTCATGATTTGGGAAGGTCACTCCGTCCTCGCCATCCATCTCGTGCCTTCTGTGTTTACTGCGCTTGGCGAACAGGAACCCCCACTGCATCTCTAATCGGGCGGCAGGAGCTGTGCTCTCCTGTCACCTGGCGGGTCTCTGCGTGGGGACCCGTGGCTGCAGAGTCCAGAGTGTGCCAGTCCCTGGGCCGCCAGCCTTTCCAGGCCCTGCGCCCCTCACTGGGCTTCCAGCAGCTTCTGCTGGGAGGGCTTCGTTTGTAACTACTCATCAGTGAAGACACTGAGGTGGCGGGTGTGGCGCGGCCCTAAAAGGGAGCTGCGTGTCGCCATCGCGGTCCTCCAGGATGTCCTCCTAAATTGCCGTGCACCTGCTAAGGAGGAGCCAGGCGTTGCCTTCCGTTTGGAGCAGCTGCAGTAATTACATCCTCCCAGACGTCCCCTGTGCCTCCCGCTCCTGGCCAGCTTCCTCTCTTTAAATTAATCGGCCGAATTAGAGGGAATCTCGGAGGGCGTCCCTGGAGGCCAGTGCCCCCTGCTCTTCCAACGTGGTGATGGCTTTTGCTCGCAGCCAGGAAACGCAGTCTGTAGGGTGGTCCCCAGAGGAGGTTCAGGTCCCAGGGGGCCGCTGTATGAAGGTGGCTCCTTTGAGCTGAGAGGGTGCCGCCTGCTGTCATTTCCTTTGGCTGCATGTGCCCTGGTGGGGATGAGGAGGAGGGGGAGGGGGAGAGCAGTGATCCTCATTTTCTGCCCATCCAGAAAATGAGACGTTTATACCAAGTCTGAGAGCCCGGAAGCAAAGCCCATTTGCAGCATCTTTGCTGCAAAGATGAGTTTTGTCATCTCTAAATACTCTCTAAGGCGCACTTACGGAGGGATACCCCCCGACCCAGGGCAGAGTGAGTCCAGCCTCCAGAGCCCTCCCCTCACCAGCCCTGCCTCCAGCGGTAAGAACAGGCCGTCTGTGCCGCGCTGCTTTCATCACTGAACAGGGGCAGCTCTGAGACTCTAGGGTCTGCGGTGAAACGTAAATCCTTGACTTCATTTCTCTCCGTGAGCGTCCTGCCCTTGCCTGCCTCAAGTTCGTTCCTGGCACACACTAGGTGGCTGGTACAGGTTTGCTGAGCCAAAGAATGTGATGACGAGTTGCCCAGTGGTAGCTTAGGGCGCCCTGCCCCCTGTGTCTCTTTGACCCCCGCCCACCCCCTGCCTGGCCTCCCACTGTAGCTGTAACCGAAGGGCCAGGGGTTCGGCACCCCCTCATTGCTGGGTCATTGCTGGGTGGCTCCACCGCGACAGGCCTGGGGGGTCTGAGCCTGGCTTGAGAAGCATAGGAAAGCCTGGGCCTCCTCGATTTTCTGGCTCAATTACTTGGCAGGTCTTGTAGGGGCCTCTTAGGAGGTCTCACACTCTTGAGTGCATGGGCTTGGGCAGTCGTAACCCTGAAGGTCAAGTCCTTTCCCAACAGGCTGCTCCGAGATGCTTAGCAGGCCAGCGGGGGTAGGCAGCAGCGGAGGCCCCCATTTGTTTTTGAATGAGACGTTCTTCCCAAGGAGTCACCAAGTGTGAAGACGCGTGTTATCTTGCTAATGGGACGCTAATGAAATATTAACGTGCGTCTCTCTTCCTGTCAGTCTCCCGGGGCCACCGGATCCTCTTGTTTCGAGTCTGTCTTTGCATAAAGAGCCCCAGGGAGTTAACATTTCTCAGTGCTTTGCGAAATAACCTTGGTGTTTCTGCTGCCACAGTAGAGGAGTTGGGGATTTACACTTGGAGACTGGCTGGGAGAGGCGCTCTCCCTCAGCGGGGGTAGGGGTGGGGGTGGGGGAGGGGGTGTCGCCCCTGGGAGGGTCACTTAGGTCGCCCTCCTCGGCGACCTGTTTTCCAGGCTGGCGCTTCCTCCCAGCTCCCCTCTGCCCCCCTTTGCCTCCCTCTCAACCGAAGACTTGACCCCAGCTTGCAGCCAGGCCCACTGCCTGTCACCATCTTCTCGACACCCAGTCGGGCAACTGGGGGGCATTTCTCTTCCCAGGTTTTTTTCTTTTTTGTCTTGTTTAGGACCCCACCTGCCCCATATGGAAGTTCCCAGGCTAGGGGTTGAATTGGAGCTACAGCTGCCAGCCTACACCACAGCCATAGCAACGTGGGATCCAAATTACATCTGCGACCTACACCGCAGCTCATGGCAGTGCCAGATCCTTAACCCACTGAGTGAGGCCAGGGATCGATCCTGCGTCCTCATGGATACTAGTTGGGTTCGTTACTGCTGAGCCACAGAGGGAACTCCCTCTTCCCGCTTTGCAGGGAAGGAAGCTTGGGCTTTGCAAGGATAGGTAGCCTGCCCCAAAGCACACTGCTGGAAAGTCCCAGAAACAGGATTTGAACCCAGCCCATTTACTGCAAGACCAGCGCTGGGCTACAGACTTTACCTCCCTAGGGTATGGTCAATGTGCCCTGACCTTGAGTGAGTCACGTTTTTATGTTTCAGGTCCTTTAGGTCTGAAAGGACCCAAGTGCTGTCCTTCCTTCTCTGAGTGAACATTCCCAGAGACAAAGACCACACAGGAGGGCTCGGATTTGGGGGCCACCTTCTTCCACTGGCCTCTAGATCTGTGCCCTCATCTTTGCTCTGGCCACCGCTGCTGGACGCCACATCGCCCTGCATGGAAACTTGCAGAGGTTGAGTTCTCCCTTGCCCGCCCCCCCCAACACCTGTGAGTCCCACACAGCTGCATACTGGCCCCATTAGGTTGCTCAGTGCTCTGCTGGGGAGCCTGCAGAGACCTCCCAGAGCTGCCTGACTTTGGGGCTCCCCATTCCTCCAGCCTTGCTGGGGTCACCCTCCCCAGCGCAGCACCATCCCGACAAGGGAGAAATTCTGCCCCCGGGGGGCCAGCACCCTGCCTGGCCCCTGGGAGTGTTGGGCCAGGCCCAGCCCCTCCCTGGAGTACTTTGCCCTTCCCTTGTCCCACTTAGCTTCTTCCAGCAGAGACGCAGGGCAGCTTCTTCCTGGAAGCTTCCACTAACTATTTCCTGCCCTGAAGATTGTTCTTCATCATCCTGAGTTTTCGAGTTGCATTTCTGTGTGAGCCTCAAACCATGCTGGGCGAGGCTCCACTCTCCATGCTGGAGACTGCGCATGGGTAGGGGGAGAGGACTGGGGAGGCTCACAGAGGAAGTGGCCTGGATTTGGGTTCCGAGGGTAGAGGAGGATGTTTGAGAGGTAAAGAGGGCGCTCTCTCTGGTACAGAGGGAGTGTGAACGTGGGAGCAGGCAAGGATGGAGTTGGAGGCAAATGAATAGTCTACTTTGTCTGGAGCCCAGGCTTTATGTCAGCATCCTGAGACAGGGGCAGAGAGCCTGCCCTAGGGCAAGGGTCTCTGCTCACAGGGTCTCAGATGCCTTTGGGGGAGTTGGGCATAAGCACACTGATTGTTTCTCGGGGTTCTGATTGCTGCTTGCCTCCTCCAGTTGATGTAGGTTTTGCACAAAGGCAGGGCTTTTTCACTCCAACTTTCTCCCTGTTGTACCTCTGGTATTAGGATGGCGCCTGCTATAGTTAACGGTGCTGAATAAGTTTTCAAGGGGATGAATATGCCCTTGAATTAAGGCAAAGCAAGTTCACACACACATGCAGTGTCTAGCTCATGGCCGTCCCTGCCAGTTTATTGTGGCCTCTGGCCAGTGGTACCCGTTTAGGCTACCCAGGGCACTGTCTGCCCCTTCTTGGGTGCTGGTCCCAGGCAGACCCTGGGGAGGGTGGCACACGTGCGTGGTTGGGTCACAGACCTTTCCCTCTCTGAGATCAGCCAGCCTAAGCCTGGCTTGAGAGTGTCCAGGCTTTTAGTTCAGCAGATCCGAGGAGATGGGGTGCCCATGTTAGCCGGGGGTGGGGTGTCAGGAGCCACGAACTCTGGGGCGCTGCTCTACTGCCTGCTCTTCCCTCCCAGGAACAGGTTCTTGTCTCCATCTCACCAGCTTTTTATCTTAATTTACGAGCCTGCTATAGCACCAATGAAGACATACTGTACCGCCTGGAAAACACACAGCAGAATTCTAATTCCGTACGATTCAAAGGCATGTCTTTGATTGGAGCTGCTTCAGAAATAAGAAAAGCAGGAGACACAGCCCTGCTCTGGTTTCTGGACTTGTCAAGGAGCCTCGTCCTGGCTGTCTCCTGTTGGCCTTGGGCTTAATTAAGCCTTCCAATTTATTTTTCAATTCATTATTTTTTTGAAAAAAGAAAAGCTGCTTTAATGGAAGCTTTTAAAATCCAGGAGCTTTAGATTCCTCTACTTTGTCAGGCAAAAGTAGATTCATTTAAGTAGTTTTATAAGAAAAAATATGCATATATTTCCAAAGGTTTCAAAAATTAGATTTTTTATCCCTTTTTGCTCCAGGAACCTAAAAACCAAACTTGGGAAATAATTCCAGTGGTGGGGCATGTGTGTCCACTCGGCCAGGAAATACAGCAGTTTTAGAGGGTCTCTGAATGTCCACCCTTCATCATATTTTGTCCTGTGTCCTGGGAACTGGAGCTGGAATGCTTCTCCTGCCTGGCCTCCTCGCTTGGAGGCTGTGGTTTGAGAGGCTTCACAGGAAGGCCGGGAGCAGTTGGAAAACCCAGGGAGCATTGCTTTGCAGGCTGGGGGAGCCCAGTGCAGCTTGCGGGGGGTGGGGGGGAGGAGGGCTCCAGGAAGTGGTCTACAGGGAGAGGCTTGCAGGAGGAAGGGCCATGGGGCCGGGCGTGAGCCTGGGGGCGGGAGCAAGTGATGGGCTGAGATGGCAGGAGGGCCCACGTGGTGAACGAGAGAGAAGCAGCAGTGGGCCTCTGGCCTCCAGCTCCAGCAGCCACGGCCACTGACATGGTGGAAACGTTGGCTTGGGGACAAGGATGAAGTCAGTGATGTTCATGGTTGCTAAGAAACGGAGAAGGCAACCCTGCTGCTGACCAAGCCTGTCTCATAGTTTGGGGCTTCCCTGCTACAACCAAGGGTGTATGGTCCCACCATCAGGCCACCCCCAGACTCTGGCATGGGACCCATCCCCCGCTCCTCACCCGCCACGGGACCCATCTCCTGTCTGAGCGTTTGGAGGCTGTGGACGTGCCTGCTTGTTCTCTGGTGGGCCCATCACATGGGGTGTGGGCAGTGACGCCCCCGAGACCCCAGGGCACGCCCAGTGGATGCCCTCCCATTCCCAGGCCCAGATGCCTCAGAGGTGACCACGTGCCTGGGGAGGGTGGAGAAGGGAGCTGGGGCCCACGGGGTCTTCCTTCTTCCTCTGTCCTTCCTCCTGCATTCGGGGGTTGGGGGGGGGAATCCCCAGGGCAACGGAGATCTCCAGGGGTCCCCCTGGCTGGGGTGCCCCCACCTGTCATCCCAGAGCCAGGCCTCTCCCAGGCACCACAGGGTAGAAAGCTCATCTGTTTTCCAGGAAAAGGATGCCGAGAGAAATGGCCAGATTGAGTGAGGCGTGCCAGGAATCCAGGTCCCCTAGTTCCTGTAAGCCCGCCCCGCCTCTGAACGACAGTTCCTTTCCGCCTTTCTGCAGGGAGACCCAGCCGCCCCCCACCCCCGTGGCATTTACAACTGCTTGATTTACAGGCCTGCCCGCTTGCTGCACGCCTCACATCCATTCTCCTTCCTCCTTTAAACTTTTAAGCCTTTGCCTCATGACGAGGCCACCGCTTTTCTAGGTTCCCTGTGCTTTTAGAGGAGGCCTTTGTCTTTCCTCCCTCCTGCTTTCTCTGGAAACATGTCCTGAACCCCTGCTCTGTGCGAGACCCGGGACGGGCTCCCCAGGGCCCCAGAGATGAGCTGGGCCCAGCGTTCTGGGCTTCAAGGCGTTTGCCTCCTGGCGGGTGGGGGCAGGTGGGGAGAAACCCCACACACAGCGAAGTTCTCTATTCGGCACATCCACCGAGCAACCCGGTATCGGACACTAATTCTGGGCTGACACGGTGTCAAGTGCTAGGGCCGCCCAATGACCCAGCCTGCCTCGGACGCGTGCTCACCTGTGGCGGGGGCGGGGCACTGTGTCAGGGGGTAGGAGGGCAGCGTCCCTGGCCGCCCCTGGAGCCCCCAGCAGAGCCCCGTGGTCTGGGTGGGTGAATCAGGGGAGACTTCTCGGAGCAGGTGCTCTTTCAGCTGAGACCTGGGGGCCGAGCGGGAGTCAGCTGGGTGAAGAAGACTGGCCAGGGGACATTACTCCAGCAGGGCAGTGGCCTCATGATGATGGGGCCTCTGGAGAGGACCGTGTGTCTAAGAAACTGCCGGAGATGTGGGCGGGGGTTGGGGGGATGCTGGAGCTTTCCCGGACCCGGGTGGAGCAGCGCCTGGACCGCGGTGGTGGTGGGTTTGTGTGATGTGCCGGGGAAGGCGCCAGAGGACCCGGGAGAGAGAAGGCTGGGCTGGCGAGACTGTGTGTGGGGAAAACCGGTAGAGACCATGAACTTGCTGTCAGTCTAGGTGGCAGCTGAACCAGCGCGGGAGAGAAGGGGCGGATGCAAGACATAGTTAAGGAAGGGAACCCGTAGGACTTGGTCATCCGTTGGACGTGGGGGCTGAGCGCCAGAGAGGAGCCAGGACAGCTTCAAGGCTCCGGTCCAGGCCAGCGGGGCTGGGGTAGACGGAGTTCACTGCCGTGCGGGAGCTGGGGGCATAAGAGGCTGCTGTTGGAGGCCCCTAGGAGATACCCACGTGCAGCAGGATCTATGAGTGGAAAGCCCAGCATCGCGGAGGCCCTGGGAGGTACAGGGAGCTGGGAGTCCTCAGCAGCTACAGCTGGGGAGGAGGTAGCGGCCCCCGGGGCAGGGTGGATGGAGAGGGAAAGAGCCTTTGCGAGTCCCCAGGGCACAGTGTTTAAGGGAGGACAGAGGCAGAACGCCAAGCAGCTCTGGTGACTTCTTCTCAATGGGGATGTTTGCACGCCTTCTTTGGTGCAGAGCAGCGGCAGCACCTAAGAGACCCTGGGACCCCTGGAGACAATGCAGGTCGTGGGAGACCCGCATGGAAGCGGGGAGGGACCTGCTCTGCCTGGGACCGAGGCCAGCGGTGGGGCTGTCTCAGACCCCCCCGCCCCGGGGTCTGGGGGCCTCGCACCCCTGTCTCTAACTTTCCTGCTGCGGTGAGGTCTTCCCAGCTCCTGTTTATGAAGAATTATGCAATTATTCTTAAATGGAGCACATGTCAGCAGCCCTGACGCCAGAGAGAGAAGACACGTTGGAGGAGGAGGAGCCTTTTCCCCGGTCCTGAACCAGCTGCTCCTCGAGGAGAGGACGGTTTTTTTAAATCTCAGAGAGTTTTACATTTATGCTCAACTGAAGCACAGACCACGTTTGTCCTGGCAGCCAATGGGGAGCCGGGCTTTGGGTAATCTATGCGAGGCCCCGGAGCTGCCCTGCATCCATCATCCCAAGTGACAGAATTTACATCATTAATCATTGGCGGTAATAGAAAAGTCATTGGAATAGAATGTTGTCACAGGATAAATGGCTCCCAATTGCATATAAATGTCTCAGCTTTACTGTACTGTTTGTGCTCCAGACATACTGTGGTGGCTTCAATGTGGTATTTATATGGCATCAGGAAGCCATCAACGCCGGCCTGTCCTGCTCACAGCCTCTCCTGAGGAAGCCTGGACACCTACCCCCACCCCCAGGGGCCTCTGTCTGAGGCTACTGGGCACCCTGAAGGTGCTGGCCCGTGGGAGCTTTGGGGTGGCCGACGCCCTGAGGGTTGGAAGATGCCCAGGAAGCCGGCCCCAATACCCTGGGTCGTCCTCTGTGGCTGGAGGGCTTCACACCCTTCCTCTCCATGACCTCGGGCCATCAGATGCAGGGAGGTCAGGGATGCGAACTTGGCCGGGCTGCGGGGTACATCCTTTCCGAGGGGACCACAGGCTGTGGGGAAGCCAGTGGAGATGCAGCAGCCAGGCCAGAGAGCCAGACACTTCCAGGCCGCTTCACCGTTTTAGAAATCAAGTCCACAGCGTTTTTTTTGGCTGGCATCTCTCTGTTCCGTGACCTGAAAACACTCTGTTTTTGGAAAGTGCAGATCTGCTGACACCCTTTTCTGGAGGTTTGTGTGTTTCTCTCTGTGGCGAGCTGCCCTGCCTGGGACAGGCCAGATGCTGCTGGCGGAGGCACTGGCCTTAGGAAGCAAGGGGTTTGGTTGGGGTTTGAAGGAATTCTTCCTGCTTGAGCCTTAAGCTCCCCAGCCACTCAGTGTCCCTGGAGGCCTGCAGGAGGAGTGGGCCCTGGACGTAGGGCGGGCCTGCCAGAGGCCTGAGGCAGGAGGCCGCCTCTGGCAGAAGGGCTTGCAGGCCTGTTAAGGACTAACTCCTTGTGACCGGCGAGCTGGATTAAACTGGAGGCAGGTGTCTGGGCTGATAAGCCAGGGCAGGACTTTGTGGGGTATATTTGGCTGGAGAAATTATTTTTTTTTTTGCTGTAGAAATTTTTTTTTGCTGTAGAAATTTCACAAATCGAGGCCTATCAGATGTGGAAGGGGTCCGAGGCCATCTAACCAGGTGGTTCCCCAGACTGGTCCAATTTTAAAAACTTTAATTTGACCAAGTCAAGCCCGTGAAGGCCAGTGGTCAGGCACTGTAGCATCATTTCCTAAATGAAGACTATTCTAACGCCAGCCATGCAAGGAGGGAAGAAGGCGAAGATAAAGAGTATTTCTTCACATGGAATAGATGCAGCTTTATGAAGAATTGGTTCCATCGGACCTGTTTTGGTTTTTTTTTTTTTTTTTTGTCTTTTGTCTTTTTTTTGTCTTTTGTTGTTGTTGTTGTTGCTATTTCTTGGGCCACTCCCACGGCATATGGAAGTTCCCAGGCTAGGGGTTGAATCGGAGCTGTAGGCACCGGCCTACGCCAGAGCCACAGCAACTCGGGATCCGAGCCGCGTCTGCAACCTACACCACAGCTCACGGCAACGCCGGATCGTTAACCCACTGAGCAAGGGCAGGGACCGAACCCGCAACCTCATGGTTCCTAGTCGGATTCGTTAACCACTGCGCCACGACGGGAACTCCTGTTTTTTTTTTTTTCTCTTGTTTTTTAGAAGGGTGTTCCTGGTCCTCAACCCTCTCATTTCAGATGAGCAGAAGGAGGGAAGCCCTCTGCCCGGGGTCCCACAGCCGGGGAGGCTTGGGCATCCTTCCAGCTACTCTGTCTTCACAACGGCGCCCCCCCACACACCACCAGACGTAGTAAAATCATGAGCTATTATCACCTCTCTTGGTCCTGGGGGTGGGTGGGCTGGGCCAGGCCACTCTCACTTGGGGTCCCAGTGCCGTTGACTCAGACGGCGGCTGGGCTGAGTCATCCCTAGAGCCCCTCACTCCACATCGGAAAAGACAAAACCCCTTGATGGCAGAGCCGCGGGGGTTCCCTGGGCCTCCCTCCTTCTTCGGTCTTCAGGACAACTGGACTTGTCACGTGGGCCCTGGAGGTGCTTCATTCAGCATCGCCTCTGTGAGCCCGAATTTGAGGAGGGCAAATTACGCTCTCGTCTTGATGTCAAAAGGTTTGCCTTCAGACCGTCACATGGCTCCCAGGGTCCCTGAGAACCCCGTTGTAATCGGGAGTGCTGGGATCCTGGACTCCACCCCCCGTACCTGTTCCAGGAGCATGTGGGTGGGGAATAAAGCAGGTGGCCCTCCCGTGATGGTGGCAGGTTCTGCCTGCTGGTTGCTGCTTGTACTTATATGAAATAATACATTTCATGGATCAGGTAGATTCCATTAGGTATCAACTGAGCTCTTTTAAGATCATAAGTGAGTTGATGAATAAGTTGGTCATAAGTCAGTCTAAGGAGTTCCCACTGTGGCTCTTCAGGTTAAGAATCCAGGTAGTGAGGATGTGGGTTGGATCCCTGGCCTCACTCAGTGGGTTAAGAATCTGGCATGACTGTGGCTGTGGCATAGGTTGCAGCTGCAGCTCCGATTCCACCCCTATCCCAGGAACTTCCATATGCCGCAGGTACGGCTGTAAAAAGAGAAAGAAAATACAGTCAACTTAGGGAGTTCCGTTGTGGCTCAGTGATAACGAACCCGACTAGTACCCAAGAGGATGTAGGTTCGATCCCTGGCCTCGCTTGGTAGGTGTAGGTTGCAGATGTGGCTTGAATCCTGTGTTGCTGTGGCTGTGACATAGGCCTGAGGCTACAGCTCCGTTTCGACCCCTAGGCTGGGAATTTCATATGCTGTGGGTGCGGCCCTAAAAAGACAGAGGAAGAAAGAAAGAGAGAAAGAGAGAAAGAGAGAAAGAAAGAGAGAAAGAAAGAAAGAAAGAAAGAAAGAAAGAAAGAAAGAAAGAAAGAAAGAAAGAAAGAAAGAAAGAAAGAAACGAGAAAGAAAGAGAGAAAGGAGGAAAGAGAGTCAGTTTAGAGAAATGACTGATAAAGAATAGAGACTTCAGGAAGCAGCAGAAACTCTCAGAAATCCAAGCCCTCACCCTCTGTGATAAAGCAGCCTCCAGCACTGGTTGAGTGCCTGCTGTGTGCAGGGTACTGGGCTGATATTGCGGGGGTCCAGTGGTGTGCAGAGGTGAGGGGGGCCAGGCTGAATATCCATGATCAGATTGGGGGTGTCCCATGTCACCCCATTGGGACCAGAGTGTGGAGGGGCTGCGGCAGACCCCTGTTAAATCCCTCTGCTTGGTGTGGGCTCTTGGGTGCTGGCTCTCAGCTCCTGGGAGCAGAGGGGCCCTGTGGGAGGTTTGTCAGGGTTCTTGGGACGGTGAGGAGGAATGACAGGCCATCCCCACAGCCACATGGCCAGGCCCTGAGGAGCCACCTCTGGTGCAGCCCCAGAGAGGGCTGCCAGCCTGTTCACGCCCCTCGTGTGAAGTGGAGGTGGGTGGGGCAGGGAAGTGGCTTCCACCAGCGGGAAGTGTCCTCTGTTGTTGCTTTCCATGGTGATGAGCTGGCCAGACAGGCTGTGTTTAGGGTCAGCCAGGACTGGAAGTGTATGTCCCCCACTGATTCCTGGTTACCAGAAACCAGTGTCCTCCCCGGGTTGGGCTCTGCGTCCTGCCTCCACAGGGACCTTGGCTCCCGTGAAGCCTCTGTGATGATCCCTGGCCTCCGCCCATGGGCTGTGTCTGCTCATGTGTCTCCCCGCCTGGGTGACAGGCACCCCAGAGGCCTCAGTCCTTTGATACCCCAAGGGAACCTTCCCATTCCCTCTGTGTGACAGGCCCGTCCCTAGGAGGTCCTTCAGAGCTGGCCCCACCAGGTACCCACCCCTCCCCTGTGGCCCTTGTGAATCCCTGGGAAAAGAGTGCGGGGGGCTTTGTGTTTCTGCCCGGCCCGCAGCCCCTTGTGAGCACGCACTCCCCACAGTGCTGGATGAAGCCTGGGGCCTCGATGGCCTGCGAGGGTGCCAGCGCTGGGGACAGAGCAGTGGACCGACAGACAACGCTTACCTCCCCCCTGGCCTGCCCAGAGGTCACGTTCTTTCTGAACTGCACACCTGCTGGGTGGTGGGTGATGGTTTTAGAGCGCGGCTCTTGCCTGAAGGAAGGGGCACACATTCCCAGAGGCTGGAAGTCGTCAGAAACAAAGCCCCCTCCGAGGCCATCGGGCAAGCTGGCCGGCAGCTTCCCAAGGGAAGGGGCGCCCGGGCTTCGTTCCCGCACAGGAAGAAAGAGGACGCTCAGGGAGTCAGACACAGCGCCGTGGGCACCACACGGTCCCCACCCCTCAGTTCACAGCGCTGACCCACCAGGGCCAGGCGCCCTTCCAGGACGGGTGTACACAGGTTCCCTGGGGGCACCCCCCTCCTTCTGGAGCTTTCCTTTTCATGGGGGAGACAGACGGTAGGGACAGAGAAGCTGCAGGACAGGGGACAGGTCAGGGCCATGACCTTGAGCAGGGCGGTGGGAGGCTGGAGTCGGGGCCTGGGACGCCATGGGCTCCCCAGCGCCGGCTGCTCCGCCCAGGCCCTCGGAAGTGTGGGGAGGTGACCGGGGGCCTGGCCGCTCCCTCCTTCACCTCCTGGGTGTCAACGCTGCTGTTCTGATCTGGGGGCCTGCGAGGAGGGAATATATATTTAGACTCTTCTGTACTTCCCGTGGTAACAGTCGCTTTATTCCTGGTGAAGAATGAGGAAAATGGGTCAGCTGTATTTACTAAGAAGCGTGTTCCAGCTCCTTTTCCGAGGCTATTTATAAGCGTTAAAAATGTGAGCTAAGTTTTTACATCTTATTGGAAGCTGGAGTGCCTATGAATATAACCTTTCTATTACTCTACCGGGGAGCTAGTACTTCGGGTTTGAAACATCAAGTAGGGCAGATAGAAGTCTCACAAATAGTGATTTTGATGAACCCTGGCAGCCAGAGTTTGCCTCGTGGTCTGATTTCTCAGGGCGTTTTCTTCATGAGACAGAGTCCAGCTCTCCTGGGTGTGGACAGGGGCCTGTGTGACGGCACCGCACGTCCGGCCCTGGTCCCACTGGGCCCTCTGCAGCTCCAGGTCCCCAGGGAGGTGGCCCCTGGCTGGAGCCCTGGGGACCTGGGGTAGCTATTTCGGAATTGCTCATCCATCCCTCGGTGGAAAGGGGCCACGGGCACTCCACGGCGCGTCGTGCTGTCTCGGCCCACGGCTCACCTTCTCCTGCGTCCTCCGTCTCTGATGCCTCAGCCTGTGTGTCTTGGGGTCAACTGTCTACTCACGCCTCGTGGGCAGAGGAAGTGTGGCTTCTCTCGTTCACTTCTCTTGCTTTCGAGAGGGGAGGGCTGGGCGCCCACAGTTTCAGTCTGTGGAGCAGCCCTGGAGGGGACGTGTCTCTGCCTGGCAGTTTTGGGTCCCTGTTCCGTCTTTCCAAGCACCCCTCCCCCACGGCCCTTGCCTCTTGGGGTTTGGGGAGGGGTGCGTTCTCATGACCTGGTGGTAGCTGAGGGAGGGGTCCAGTGCTGCTTGCAGAAGGGCTGAGCCCCGGGAGCCACTGGCCCACCCAGACTTTGGGAGGCAACCCTGTTGGCAGAGCTGGTCCACTTTTACCTTCTCAGTTCCACGCCCTTAAAGAGGCCGCTCTGTCCTGACCGTCAGCATCCTGACCTTCAGAGGGCTCAGCCTTTCCACCTCCTCTGGCCAAGGCCCAGGGCCCCCAGGTCTCAGGGCGCGCAGATGGCCCTCAGAATCTATCCACCAGTGGGCAGTGTGGGGGTTAAGAGACAGGGGTGGGGGCTCCTCCCCTCACCAGCTGAACAACAGTGGGGGCCTTACTTCTGTGTGCTCTGCCCCCTGTGGGTATCACATGGAACACAAAGACAAAAACAGCAGTGACAGCAGCCAGCACTCACCCGGTCACCTTCTCTGCGCCGAGCAGTGCTCCGCATGCCTCCAGGAGGAGGTGGTTTCATCTTCAAGCAAAGAGGCTTGTCAGTGGATGAAACAGGTTGTTTCAAGCCGTTGCTCAGATGGCACCAGGCAGGGCTGAGTGTGACTTTCAGGCGTGTCCCTTAGCCAGTCCCTCTGGTTATCATCCATCTACCTGCTCCATGCCGGGGGGCCTTGGGCTACCAGACGTCCCCCAGAGCTGAAGTTCCCAAACTTTCTTGGTTCTTGGCACCCCTAGTGCCTGCATGGGTTTTTTTGTTGTCGTTGTTTTGTTTTGTTTTGCTTTTTAGGGCCGCATTCATGGCATATGGAGGTTCCCGGGCTAGGGGTCGAATTGGAGCTATAGCTGCAGGCCTACGCCACAGCCTCAGTAATGCCAGATCTGAGCCACGTCTTTGATCTACACCACAGCTCACGGCAATGCCGGATCGTTAACCCACTGAGCAAGGCAGGGATCGAACCCGCAACCTCACGGATACTAGTTGGATTTGGTTCTGCTGCGCCATGATGGGAATGCCTTTTTTTTTTGGCATTTTTGGCATTTGGTTTTTTAATGGCGTTCTTAGGCATGAAGAATACCTAACAGTTCCATTTATTAAGCAGTTAGATCCAAACGCTTTAATAAATGTTTGTGTCCTAACAACTTAACAGCCACTTGAAAATATCATACTCATAATTTTTTATTTCTTTCTTAAATTGCCAAATTACTTCCTAATGGGATATATGTGCCCACCGGGCACTGGACAGCTTTTCAAATCCAAGAATCAGCTTGGGTGCTGCCACCCCCACTGCCTGTTCCAGACGGATTTTTTCCGGGTACTCGCTTCTTATCTCAGCAGCCACTGAGAAGCCAGCGTCACAGTGATGTGACATCCTCAAGAGAGCGGAGCTCACAGTGAAACTGTCCGCTACCCGAGGCCAGTAGCTCCAACAGTGCCAGATGGGACCCCACGGATACCCAGTATCGCGTGCTTTTATCAGTGACTTAAAATATCCTGCAGTCCCATGAGTTTGCGGAGGCTCTCCGGGGTGCCTGGAAGCACAGTTTGGGAACCGTGTTCCTCAGGCCTTTGGCGTTGCCTCATTATGCAGGAAGCGGGTCCTTGGCCCCGGTTCTCAGCCTCCTGGGACCCCTGGGGAGTGGGGGGTGGCTCAAAGATCTCCTCTCTCACCCTCCTCCTCCCTCTCATCCCCCTCCAGTCTCAGGGCCAGATCTGGATTCACACAACTCTCCCTCTCAACAAAACGCTCTCCATCGTGTGGCCACGCTGCTGACACGAACGAATATCAGGCCTGCCATTCAGAGCCGAGAGGTCCCCTGGTTGTTTCAGTGGGTACCTGCCCACTTCTCTGCCCGAAGTCCTGAAATCCGTGGCTTCAGTAGGCAGAGAACTCCCCAAACCACTCAATTAACAAGACAGGAGTCTGAAAACTTTCTTAAAATGCTGCGCATGATGCAAGCATCAGAGGCAGAAGCAGGTGCCTGTGTCTCAGGAACAGGTGGATGGTGGGCCAGGTGGGCAGGACTGCACTTCTTGAACTGGGGTTTCGCCCCAGGGCCTTTGCTTGTGCTGCTCCTGCTCTCACAAGCCCCTCCTCTCTACCTGTGCTCCCATCTGCCCATCCCCCTGAAACCATCCCCAGGGAAGAGCTGATACTTCCGTCTCCTCTGGGAGGAAGCCCCTGGCGCCTTGTTCCCAGACAGGTCCTAGCTGCGGCCTCGGCCCCTCCCTCCCTCGCCTGGGTCAGAGCCACCATCTCCTGGCTCATTCTCCCTGGGACCTCTGCCTTCAGCCACTCCAGGTGCCCAGCTCCCTATCCTGGTCTCACTTTGAGTGTCGATTCCCAAAGAGGCCATCCAGGAGCCCCGGTCTCCAGGAGCCCCCACCACAGCCTCTGACGACGCCCCACGGCCTGGCCCGAGCAGAGACCACGTCTGCATCCTGCTGTTTTCTGGGTACCAAGCGCCCGGCCTGGCCACCCTGGGCTCAATGAGTGAGCTCTTCCTCAGAGCGGGGGCGTTTTTTAACCGAAGGGACTTTCAGGGTTGTCAACATTGAGCTTTTCCAAGTGAGACTTTGAAAAATCCCAGCAACCATGTATCACCAACATGTCAATGTTTCACGAGAGAAAAGTCAGAAGGACTTGGTCTCAGGATAACGGCTGGCTCTTGGGGAGGAGTGCATTCTTTGTATACAGATCAAGTCCTTTAGCAGATAGAGGCTTTACAAAGGTTTTCTCCCAGTCTCGGACTTCTCTTCATTCTCTTAACAGCATCTTTTGAAGAACAGACATTACTTTTGATGAAGTCCAATTTATTGATCTTTTTGTTTTCACAGCTCATGCTTTGGGCACTGCAGCTAAGCAGTCTTTGCCCATCGAGGGCCACAGATATTTTATCCTGTATTTTCTTCGCAAAGTGTTATGGATTTAAATTTATGTTTATAATCCATTTCCGGTTCCCTTTTGTCTATGGTGTGAGGTTTGGGGGTGAGGTCCATTTTTCCTTTTCATTTTTGGGGCTATTTCCGCAACATACAGACGTTCCCAGGCCAGGGATTGAACCTGAGCCATAGCAGGGACAATGCTGGATCCTTAACCGCTAGGCCACCAGGGACTCCTCCTTTGCATTTTTTTTTTGTGTGGGGAGTCTTCCAGCCCTCTTTGTGGGAAAGCTTTTCCCTTCCTCCGCCCTAGTTGCCTGTTGCTGCTCTGTGGAAAATCACTCGCCCCCACACATGAAGGTTTATTTCTGGACCCGGTTTGGCTTCAGCAATCGGTTGTCTGTCTTTGTGCCCTCTCCATGCTGCCTTCACTACCGTAGCTTTGTGTCAAATCTTGGAATCCTTAGACTTGAAGCCACGTTCTCTTTCCAGCTTCATTCTCCTCCTTCAGATCGCCTTGGCAGCCCTGGGTCCCTTGTGCTTCCATGTGGATTTTAGAATTGGCTGCCGTTTCTCAAACAAAGCCTGCTGAGATTCTGATTGGGATCGAGCCTGGCGCTGCATTCTCTGTGGGTTCCTTCCGCAGCATTGTCACCTGGCGCCCACCCCCCCTACATGGCACAGCTCTGGGCTCAAATGAGTGGCTGGGTGCCTCTTTAAAAGGAGAGGGTGTTGGTATTTATAAAGTGTTTACAGAGACACTGTGCATTGATTGACCTTAGGGTGTCGAGATGTGATTTTTTTTTTTTTTTTTTTTTGGGTGGCTGAGCTGGGGTCCCTGCTGAGAAACGCAGACCTAGCCCATTCCAGGAAGCTCGTGGACGGTTCTGTTGCTCATGGTCCTGGGCTGAGGCTCAGCAAAGAGGCTGCTCTTCCCTCTGCGAGGGTGCGGGGGTCCCTCCTCTTTCAATCTGCCTGGGTTGCCTGCCTGAGGCCTTCGCACGTGAGGTTCCACAGGTGTGAAGACACGGGGACCTGGCAAGTGGGCACCGAGCAGGGATTTCCTTCTAGAACATTCCTTCGAGGAGGAGGGAGAACACTCTAATTGCAGCCGGGCCCGGCTGGCTGTGCGTCTCTGCATGTTCCTGGCCTTGAGGTGTGCGTGGAATCCCTACCTCCGCTCCCCCCCCAGGGGGGGAATGTGTGGCCGGCAGGGACCCCAGGCTGAGGGTCCCCGCAGGCGCCCGTTCCCGCCGCTTTCCCCGACCCCCTTCTCAGGGTAGCCGTTCTGCAGGGGCTGCATTGCTGGCGAGGAAGGAGAGGCCGGAGGGGGCTCGGATGTGCCTTGCAGTGGGCTTCTCCGAGGGCTGCGCACTGGAGGCTGCCCCGGGGAGGAGGAGCTGTTAAACTGTCACAATAAAACGTCAAACAAGCTCCTTAGGCCAATCGAACACACTTCACTCAGACAACAGGCAGCAAAGGCAGATTTCCTTCCAATGTGTTACGGGGGAAAAAGGCTGTTGGGGACTTCAAAGGATGGAGGAAAAGTTTTAAAATATTGGAATCTACCTAGTCAATAATACATTAAATTTGGGATTCATAAAAAGAAACAGTGGTGAAAATCTCCCCAAATAAGTTTTTATTCCAGAACGTGATGACAGCTCTCCCGGAGCACGGGTTATCCCGTAGGTGTGGTATTCTGAAATACAACTCCGGGCATATATATTGTCAAATAATAAAGTATTATGAAACCAGTCAGCTGTGAGCTCCCCACTTGGCAGTTTGGAAGTAAAACCCTTTCTCCTTTACAAGGCCAAGTGACTCTTAATTCCTCCCAGGAGATTTCACGTTAAAGTATGTTCACTGCCAGCTGACAAAAGAGGCGAGTCCAGATTTATTACCCTGGCACCTGCAGCAAAAAAAAAAAAAAAAAAAGGGATGGATGATGAAAATATATTTAATTATCATTCCATGCCACGTCTCTGTCTGCTCCAGTCACAGGGCTGCAGCTGCTGGCACGCACTTTATTTTAAAGTCAATGTGCTTATCTGGAGCGAAGGCTGCTTGCTCTGAGTAAATTGACTTGTGGGAGGAAGGGGTGGTGATCCCCCCTCTGGACTCAGCTGAACAAATGCAGATTTGTATTCGGGGTGCCTGCTTTAATTGTCTAATCCACCCCACATCCTATCAGCTCTGGGATCTGGCTTTTTGTAAAGAAAACCTTTGCAAGAAGTAAACTTCTCCGTGGCCTTTCTCAGCTGAAATGAATGATTTTCCTTCCTGGGCTGTAAAGGGCCAGCTGATGATGGAGGCTTCATGTTTCTGCTGGAAGCAAGCGTGGCATTCACTGCTGGTTGCATCTCAGATGGGAGGAGCCCTGGAGAGGTCCTTGCTGGACCTGCTTCTTCACCAGATGGGGACAGAGTCCAGGGGGCAGGCGCAGGGCCTTGGAGGGTAGGGGGTCTGGGACCAGAGCTCCCAGGTGGCCCCCGTATTCTTTTTGTCTTTTCCTTTTTTTCCTTTTTAGGGCCACACCTGCGGCATATGGAAGTTCCCAGGCTGGGGGGTCGAATCAGAGCTACAGCTGCTGGCCTACACCACAGTCAGAGTAACGTGGGATCCGAGCTGCATCTTTGACCTACACCACAGCTCATGGCAACACAAGATCCTTAACCCACTGATTGAGGCCAGGGATCGAACTTGCATTCTCATGGATATGTCAGGTTCTTAACCCGCTGGGCCACAGTGGGAACTCCCTGGCCCCTGTGCTCTCGTGACTTGTGTCTGTAAGGTCCAGCCTCTCAGAGTGACGAGGCTGGGCCCGGAGGATGAGCCGCAGAACCAGCCTCCTGTTTGTCTCCTGTGCTGACCTTCTGGAGAGGAAGCCCTGAGCAGGGCAGCAGTGTCCCACCTCGGATGGAACGTGACAGATTTCATGCAGTGAAGGCCATGGGGACTTGGGCTTGGCGTTTGGGAGTCTGTGCCATTAGCCTGCACCCACGAGGATACAATTTTCAACAAAAATAGCCCAGATAATAGGCCGTTCATAATGTGGAAATATTCCCGCTCTATCTCTTCTTATCAGGAGAAGCCACTTGGTGTTTTGTATGTGGTGGGATTTAGTACAAAGTGATGGAATTTCCACTCAAAGTAACACACAATAACTGGATTAGCCGTTGGGATTCAGGCTGAGATGAGGCTGAGTGTTTCTGACGGGGCCTGGTGTTGCCGGTGGCCGGAGGCGGAGGCCGGTACTCAGGGCCGGAGGGATGAGGTTTCTGGGAATGTGATCGGCCCTGGGGAGGGGCTCCCTCCCTCTAACCTTCTCTGTGATGAAGACGGATGCAAGATGGCATCTGCTGAGCCTGCAGGACCTGGGCTCGAGGGAGGGAGGAGGAGAGCTCTGGCTTATGGGTTGGGCTGTGAGCCGGGCTCTTAACCACCTAGCTTTCCGTGTATGGGTCGGGTTTTGCCCGAAACCAGAGGGTCCGTCCTTGCCACCATCTTCCTCCTCATCGCATCGCCATGTGCATCAGCATCGCCACTTGAGGTACCAGGCCCTTGGCGAAGTCGCTTAAATTTGCCGTCTCCTTTGATCCCATGAGGCAGATGGTAGTCTGCTTATGTTACAAATGAGAAAACTGCAGTTTGGGTAAGTGACAGAGCTAGGACTTGAAGCCAGGCCCTGGAGTCCCCTCTCAGTTATACGCTTTCATTTAGGAAGTTTAAATACCATCCTCCCCTCCCCCGCCATCCACAAGCCTCTGCCTCTGGCCACGGGCAACGCCAGGTGCCATCGGGAACACTCAGCATCATCTGTGTGTGTGTGTGTGTATATACATATATATGTATATGTATCTATCTATCTATACGTATATATTTGATTTTATAGGTTAAAAGAAGGAAAGAGAAAGCCAACCCTACCCTTCCAAAAAAGTTTGAAAATATCACCAATTTTGAGTTTAAAGATTGGTGGGATGTCTGCCCCCATGTGGCTGACACCCACCAGCTTAGGGGACTAGGACCCCTGAGGGAAGGAGGGTGGGGGCAGAGCTGTGAGGGGACATGGGGAGGTGCTGGGGGGTCCTGGTCCAGGAACTTGGGGGAGCCCCAGCAGAAGCTGCAGCCTCTGCTCCATCCTGGCAGAACTGGGGCCATGGTCCCTGCAGTGGGACAGGGATGGGACCCTTGGTGGGTCACCTGCCGGGCCCTGGGCCCAGACACTCTGCCGTGCCATCCTCCAAGGTCTCCTCAGTGCTCTCTGCCGTCCCTCGCGAGGCTCTGTCCCTGGGGTGCATTTGTCCTGTTGGTGTCATTTGCACGCACGATAAGTTGGAGCAGGTGGGGCCGTGCTGCGTGGCCTGAGCTCTGCTCCCCTCTGCCTTGGCCCCTCAGCCTCCAGAAGGTCTGATCTTTGTATTTCTGGCCCCTCATGCCTCCCCTGGTGCCCCTGGTGGACTACTGTGGCTGAGTGGGTCATGACTCCATCTTCCTGGCTGAGCTGCCTGGACGCATGGCAGGGTGGCAGCCCCCCGGAGCATGGGGACATCCTGCACTCTCTTCCACACTCACAGCAGGGAGTTTACACCAGCTCCCACGACCACAGGGCTGGCTGGTCTCAGTCTCCTCAGAGGACAGCTTTCATCACGTACTGGTTCTGTGTCTGCTGTCGGCCAGGCATCCGGGACCCAAGGCACAGGAAACTCAGGGGGTCGTGATGGCTCACAGGGCTGTCCCCACGTTCATGTTGTCATCAACAGACGCTGGGGCCGTCAGGACTTGAGGTCCTGGCCAGAGGAGAGGGCGGCCTCCACGTGGACCCTATCAAAAGTTGGGGAGACGGGAGTCTCATGGCTATAGCTCGTCGGGGTAACCTCGGACATGAAATTGATACCGATCTTATTTCCAAGTGAGGCTGATGACTCTCCTTTCCGCATTAATTTTTATTAAGGATTTTATGTATTATTCCATAACCACAGAGTATGCAGAGACCGTTTAGAACACATTACGGGTTGTGCGTTCTGTAATTATCATATGGCCTTGGTCCAGAATGTGGAAAAGAAAATAAACACGATTGTTTTCCAATAGAAGGGAATCACCATGGTGATGTGTGGACAGGCCTCGGAGCCACTGGCACCACCCACAGTCTGGGCTCGGGAGTGGGGGTTGCTCGGTGCACAGGACAGCGGTGACTGCCTGGCCCCCTGGGGCAGCCTCCTGGCCGCTGGTCTCCGGCTGTGGGGCCTCTGCTCAGCCCAGTTCCCTCCCCCAGCCCTCTGCTACCAATGCTGTTTTCTCCGGGGCCCATCACACAGGTCCTGCTCGCTGCTCAGGGGTCCCCTCAGGGAAGCCTTCCTTCCTGCCCAAACCAGCTATTTCTGGCCACCCCACCCCCCTTAACAATGCAAGGTCTTGCTGTCATCATGGCACTGATTACTCTCAGAGGGTTTTTGCCTAACGTTTGTCTCCCTGCTGGCTTTGCAGCTCCCCGAGCTCAGGGACCTTATCTGTCCATCCCAGCATCTCTGGCAGCTGGACCGGCACACAGTACCTGGTAGGCATGCAATGAGTATTTATTGAATGGGTGAATGAATGTCTCCTCCCCTGGGCTGTGAGCTCCCCAAGGGCAGTGCCCGGCCTCCCGGTGCCTCCACCTGCATTTCTGGGGAGACTTAAAACAGTCCAACCAGGATGCTGGGATGGAGCCCCTTTGGGGAACAGGGACTGTGAATTCTTCAGTTAGGGATTTCTGAGCGTTCTGGGGAGCCAAGAGCCTGAGGTTAGTAAGAATGCAAGGACTCCAGGGTGCAACGGTATGAGGTGGGTCTTGGTAAGGAGGGCAGGGAAGGCAGTCGCTGCAGGTGCCGGCATTGCCTTTCTCTCCTTGCTGGTCACCATCTTCGCCTGCCTCTCTCGGTGCCAGGGCCAGGCCAGCATGAGCCCCACCTGTTTGCGGCATCTAAAGCGCCTCCTGATAGGTCCGCGCAGCCAATGGCTGCAGGGAAGGGCAGGGCAGGGCTTGGGACCATCTCCTTCCATCTGCCTCCCTGGGCAACACTCCCAGGGTATCTCACAACTGCGTGAGGCTTCCCAGTAGCAGCTCCTAAGTCCGTCTGTCCACGGACGCTGGGTGCCCAGATAAGCTTGACGCTTTGGGACACCTTCAGGAGACCTCAAAGAGAAAGACCAGCCCCCTGCTGTCTTGGACCTTATGGGCTCCCGGCTCTCCAGCAGCTCTTCCCCGCTCCCTGTCCCTCTGGGGTCAGATGCCGGTGTGTCCATTCAACAGTGAGGAAGCCGTGACATGATGAAGGCAGGGCCTTGATGCCATCATGGGTTCCTCCACCCAGAGGCACAGATTTGGGCGCAGGTGCTCCACTTTGGGAGAGACCCCTGAGGAGTTGGTGAGCAGTTAGCCCTGTGGGCTCAGAGGCGGTTGGAGCACCCGGCAAAGTGGCCTCAATGGGGAATGAGGAAGCAGTGCACTGACCCTCACCTCCTGTCCCCACAGGCCAATGGGGCACTCCTAGGACCTGAGTGGCCTACACCTCTGGGCAGCTCTGCAGGCTGACTGAGCCCAGCCTGGGAGCAGAGCTCGGATGCTCAGAATGGTCTATGATGACCTCTGGACAGGTGGAGGCAGGACAGGTGACCTCTGGACAGGTGGAGGCAGGACAGGTGGACTGGACCTTGCAGGGCCTGGGATGGGCCAGGAGCCAGGAGTGGCCACTCCAGGCTCTTTCCCAGGACTTCAGAAGGAGAGGCGGGAGGCTTGTGTCATGATAAATTCAGTCTCCAAAGAGTCCCAAACCAGCGGAGTCAGCTGCCTGGCTAGGGCAGCACAGCCGGAGGGTGTGTGGGTCCTGTTGCGGTGGCAGGAGAGCCTTGTCCACTGGGTTCGGTGTGGGGACCTGTGTTCCTAAGGACTCCGTGGGGTACATGCGAGCCCGCCTCGATGCCCTCATTCTCTTTTCACCTTTTTTTTTTTAAAGAAATCTCATTTTACAAATGGTTTTCTGCCTTACAAGGGCTGTTCACAGCGCTTACACCCTGTTTTGTAATTGGCCCATACAATACACCCTGTTCAGAATTTTTAATCAATGATGGCAAGTTGCCCCAGCAATTTAAATAAAAAGTATATAAATGAATTTAGTATTTTAATATTACAATGACGTTAGCCTTATATATGTACTTAGCAGCATGGTGCAGTATTAGACTTTTATAAAATATTCCTCTTCATTTGGCTGGTGGATCAACCCCGGAGCGAAAACCACAAGCTCTTTGTGCAGCTGGCAGAGAAGGGAGAGGGAGCTCAGAAGGAGGAGGGCACCAGCGGGCCAGGCTGTCCCCAGAGGCACGATGGCCGGGGGCAGGCCCCCCCTCCAGTGATTCCAGGCACTGGGCAGGGCCTGAGTGTGCTGGGAGGTGGCTTTGGGCAACCCTGGCTCAGAGTGGGGCGGCCGCCATGCACACCTGGGCAGACTGCTAGGTGCCTGGGAAGCTCGAGATGGCGCCTTGGAGCGGAATGGGAACCCTAATGCAGGGGGACCCACCCTCCAAGCTTCTGCTAATTTCTGAGGGGCTCCTCAGGTGCCCTGGGCTGCCTCATGCTGACCACTCTGAGGACGGTACCCCTCCTCAAGGTCACAGTGACCTGATGCTGTGGTCAGTCCTCGTATCACCTCATTGCCAGCTGCATCTAACCCTGCTGATCCCTCCTCCTCTCTGGACTTCCAGGTCACCACGACGTCCTGGCTTCTTCCCAGTGGTGGCTGCTTCTCCGTCTCTACTGAGGCCCTTCTCTCCCGCTGACTCCCTCAGGGTCATAGTCTGGACTGTCACTGCTCCTGAGGTGGAGGGAAAAGAGGTTATCGGGGTCACATGCGGGTGACGGAGGGCGGGAAGGGCCAGAAACAGGTGGCGGATGCTACTAGTGACTGCCCATCTGCTAACACCTCCTCCACTGCTGCCCTCGGCTCCCTGCAGTCTCCTCCCATCTTGGCAGCCAAAATGACTCTTTTTCTTCTTTTCAATTATTTATAATTGAGGTAATTATAATACACATACCGTAACACTGGCCATTTTAACCATTTAAGTGTAGAGTTCAGTAGCATGAAGTCCTTTGTTGGGCAACCCTCACCACCGCCCACCTCCGGAACACTTTTCATCTCACAAAACAGAAACTCTGGGCGTTTCCATTGTGGCGCAGTGGAAACGAATCCGACTAGGAACCATGAGGTTGCGGGTTCGATCCCTGGCCTCGCTCAGGGGGTTAAGGGTCCAGCGTTGCCGTGAGCTGTGGTGTAGATCGCAGATGTGGCTCAGATCTGGCGTTGCTGTGGCTCTGGCGTAGGTCTAATGGCTCCGATTCGACCCCTAGCCTGGGAACCTCCATATGCCTCAGGTGCGGCCCTAAAAAGATAAAAGACGAAAAGAACAGAAACTCTGTTCCCGTCCAACACTGACTCTGCGTTTCTCCCTCCCCCAGCTCCTGGCACCCACCTGTCTACTTTCTGTCTCTATGATCTTGACTTCTCCGGGCTCCTCATACGAGTGGAATCATGCACTATTTGTGCTTCCGTGGCTGGCTTATTTCCATGAGCTCGATGTGCTTTCTTGGTTGTAGCCTGTGTCAGAAGGTCTTTCCCTTTAAGGCTGAATAACCTCCCATTCTGTGGATGGACCACATTTCTGCTTCTCCATTCATCTGTCCATGGTCATTTGGGTTGTTTCCACTGTTTGGCTCTTGGGAAGGATGTTCTTTGAACGTGGGTGCATAGGTATAGGGTGATTCCTTAAAACACAGGTCAGACTTGACCATATGACCCAGTAGTTCCACACCTGGGGAAAAAAAAAACACCACTAATTTGACAAGATACATGCACCCCAGTGTTCATAGCAGCATTATTTGTAATACCCAAAATATGGAAGCAACCTAAGTGTCCATCAACAGATGAATGGATAAAGAAGTCGTGGTTCAAATACACAATGGAATACTACTCAGCCATAAAAAAGAATGAAAATTTTCCATTGGCAACAACATGGATGGACCTGGAGGGTTTTATGCTCAATGAAATATGTCAGACAGAGAAAGATAAATATTACATAGTATTACTTGTATATGGAATCTAAATAATACAGCAAATTAGTGAATATAACAGAAAAGAAACAGACTCACAGATGTAAGAGAACAGTGGCATTCCCAGTGGGGAGAGGGAAGAGGGGAGGAACACAGGGGTAGAAGAGGGGGAGGAACAAACTACTGTGTGTCACATTAGCTGCGAGGACACAGTGTACCACATGGGGAATACACCCAACATTTTATAATAACCATAAATGGAACATAACCTTTAAAATTGTGAATCGCCCTACTGTTTACCTATAACGTAGGTAATATTACACACCAACTACACTTAAAAAAAAAAAGATGGGAGTTCCCGTCGTGGCGCAGTGGTTAACGAATCCAACTAGGAACCATGAGGTTGCGGGTTCGGTCCCTGCCCTTGCTCAGTGGGTTAACGATCAGGCGTTGCCGTGAGCTGTGGTGTAGGTTGCAGACGAGGCTCGGATCCCGCGTTGCTGTGGCTCTGGCGTAGGCTGGTGGCTGCAGCTCCGATTCGACCCCTAGCCTGGGAACCTCCATATGCCGCAGGAACGGCCCAAGAAATAGCAAAAAGACCAAAAAAAAAAAAAAAAAAAAAAGATGAAAAAAAAACCCCAGAGGTCAGGCCATGTGGTCTTCCTGTTCTTGGGTGGGGAAGCCCACGCCCACGTGATGTGCCCAGCCTCCTGCACTCCTGTCCTCATCTACTCCCTCCCCCTCGGCCACAAGGAGCTGGGTCACTTCTGGACGCCCTTCCCTGAGGGCCTCTTGGCTTTCTCCTCCCGACCTTCACGTCTTTGTTCTGGTGCCACACCTGCCCCAGTCTCCACAGCTATCGCTGCCATCCCCCCTCCTCTGCACTTGGGCTCCTCCGACCAGGTTCACCTTCTCAAAATAGCACACATCCCTCTCTAGCATGTTGCATAATTGACTTTTGTGTTATGTTGATTACCTGTCTCCTATTCTTAGAGGGCAGAGATCTTTTCTGTTTCATGCACTGATGTTTCCTGAGTCCCTACAAGAGTGCTTGGTAGGTAATAGGTACTCAGTAAATATTTGTTGAAGAACTATGCGATTCTTTTTTGGTAACGGCTTTATTGTGATATAATTCATACAGTGCCTGATCCACCCATGAATGCATCTACTTTGATGGTGGGTTTTGTATATTCACAGCATTGTTCTCCATTAGCACAACCAGTTTTTGGACATTTTTATAACCCTCAAAAGAAACCTGTGACTCCTAGGTCTCTCAAGCCCTGGGCAAACTCTAATCTATTTTCTGTCTCCATAGATTTTTCGGTTCTATACATTTCATGTCAATGGAATCAGGTAATAGGTGGTCTTTTTTAGGGCTGCCCCTGTGGCATATGAGAGTTTCCAGGCTAGGGGTTGAGCTGGAGCTACAGCGGCTTGGCCTATGCCACCACCACGGCAATGCTATATCCGAGCTGTGTCTGCAACCTACACTTCAGCTCATGGCAACACCAGATCCTTAATCCACTGAATGGGACCGGGGATCGAACTGGCCTCTTCATGGATTCTACTCGGGGTCGTTTCTGCTGAGCCACAACTGGAACTCTGTCTCTTCACTTTCTTGATGGCATTCCTTGGAGTATAAAAGTTTTAAATTTTGATGAAGTCCAACTTTCTATTTTTTTCTTTGATTGCTTTTGCTTTTGATGTCATATATAAGAAACCATTAAATTTATCCAAATGTTTTAAGAGTTTTATAATTTTAGCTCTTACATTTAAATCTTTAACCTATTTTGAGTTATTTTTTGTACCTGGTGTGAGGTAGGGGTCCAATTTCATTCTTTTGTGGATCTCTAGTTGTCTTAGCACTGTTTGTTAAAAAAGACGATTCTTTCTCCATTGAATTGTCCTGGCATCCTTGTGGAAAATCAGTTGACCATAAATGTAAGGGTTTATTTCTGAACTTTCTGTTGTATTCCCTTGATCTAAATATCTATCTTTATGTCAGTACCACACTGTCTTGATTATTACAGCTCTGCAGTAAATTTCGAAATTTGAAAGTGTGAGGCCTCTAACTTTGTTCTGATTTTTAAAGATTGTTTGGTTATTCTGGGCCCCTGTATTTTATTCTATTTCCATATAAATTTAAGAATAAGCTTGTTGGAGTTCCCATCATGGCTCAGTGGTTAACGAATCCAACTAGGAACCATGAGGTTGCGGGTTCGATCCCTGGCCTTGCTCAGTTGGTTGAGGATCCGGCATTGCCGTGAGCTGTGGTGTAGGTTGCAGATGTGGCTTGGATCCTGCATTGCTGTGTCTCTGGCGTAGGCCGGCAGCAATAGCTCTGATTGGACCCCTAACCTGGGAATCTCCATATGCCACGGGAGTGGCCTTAGAAAAGACAAAAAAAAAAAAAAAAAAAAGCTTGTTTTCTGCAAAGAAGCCAGCTGGAATTTTGATAGTGATTGTGTTGAATTTGTAGATCCATTTAGGGGAATGTGGTCATCTGAGCACTATGAAGTCCTCTGATCTATCAGCATGGGATGTCTTTCAATTTATTTAGTTCTTTAATTTTCTTCAACAATATTTTATAGTTTTCAGAATAGTAGTTTCGCATGATTTCTGTTAAATTTATTCCTATTACAAATGGGATTGTATTCTTTTTTTTTTTTTTTTTTTGTGTTTTTGCCATTTCTTGGGCCACTCCCGCAGCATATGGAGGTTCCCAGGCTAGGGGTCCAATCAGAGCTGTAGCCACCAGCCTACGCCAGAGCCACAGCAACACAGGATCCGAGCCGCGTCTGCGATCTACACCACAGCTCACGGCAACGCCTGATCGTTAACCCACTGAGCAAGGGCAGGGACCGAACCCGCAACCTCATGGTTCCTAGTTGGATTCGTTAACCACTGCGCCACGACGGGAAATCTGGGATTATATTCTTAATTTTATTTTTGGACTTGTGCATTGCAAGTATACACAAATACAATTGATTTTTGTATTTTGATCTTGTATCTTGCAACCTTGCTAAGTTTGTTTATTAGTTCTAACAAGTTTGGGGGGGGTGTATGTGTGTATTCCTTAGGATTTTCTCTATATGAGATCATCCTGTCTGCAAATGGAGATCGTTTTACTATTCCTTCTCCAATCTGGATACCTTTTGCTTTGTTTTCTTGCCTAATTTCCCTGACTAGACCCTCAAGTACAATGTTAGATGGGAGGAATAAATGAATTATAATTAATCCTCACGTCATCCCAGTAAAGGAATTCTCCTTTTTATTCCCATTTGGCAGATAGCCAGACTGAGGCCCGGGAAGGTTAAGTAAGTTGTTAAGTACCCTGAGGATGCTCGCTGGCAGGTGGAGGCTGGGGGCCAGCCCGGAAGTGCTCCCTATGGTTTCCTGGTGGGAATGCCGCCTCCCGTCGGGCCGTTGCTGTAAACGGTGGGGACTTGGAGAGCGACCACGGTCAACCTGGTTGATGACATGCAGCGGTTTCATGACAAACTTCGGGGGTCTCACTCGCAGCGCTGAGCTCCTCTCTGGGGGGTAGGATGACCCGCATGGGTTCACGGTAGGCGAGATGGCAAGGTGGGGACCGTGGCACTGGGGCGTCCTTCCAAGGGCTTCCTCTTCCGTGTCTCATTTCACCCTCCAGCAACCCTGTCAGATAAGAGGGATGAGTCTCATTGTCCCTGTTTGACGGGTGAGGGACGGTGCTCAGAAAGGCTGAGTGACCGGCCTGGCCTCTGGGAAATGCTGGCGCCGGAGGAAAGGGGTCGGAGGTCAGGTGGATTGAGTATCTTCGCTGTGCCAGACCCTGCATGGGACTCGTTACACGCAGTTTCTCCCTAGTCCCCCTCAGAGCCTCCATCCCCTTGCCGCTGCTCAGAAAATGGATGGGTAGAGGGGCTAAGTGGGCGACTCCACACGCGCCCCCAGGCCTGAGATGATTAAGGAAATTCATTAAAGGGAAACAAACCTGGCAGAGGAACAATCCCCAGAAGGTCAGCCTTGCCAGGTTCGGTCCCTCCTGGAGATGTGTCCCCTCGCTGTGTCCCGTCCATGTCCCCCACCCCCTTGATTTAGCTGCTGTCAAGAGAGGCTAGATAGTCTTTCAGGGAAAAGCAGAGACCTGTTGGCACGAGCCCCTGCCTTTTCCAAGAGAGGTCTGACTAATCCACTCCCTGTGACTGACTAATCCACTGCCCGACTTTATCTTTAGAACCGGTGATTAATTGAAATGGGTTAAGTCAGTCCCCTTTCAGCCCCCACACCTGGCTGTTCCCTGGGGGAAGCGGGGTTAGGAGAGGAGGCACGAGGGGCTTTGAACCGTTGGGATCTCAAGGTTTCCAGCAGACAGGCCTGGGGAGACCCCACGTGCAAAATGCAGCTTCTTCTGCTGCCATCAAGGCGACTCTGTTCAGATGGCAGCACTGGAGGCCGTGGGGACAGACCTATGCAGGGTGGTCCCCTTTTAACAGACCTTAAGGATGATGCTGGGGCTGAGCATTCTGGGAAGACGGTGCTGGCCTCTTGGTGACTATCCCTTCACCTTTTATCTCAAGAGCCAGTGTTCTGCTCCCAGAGTATCAAACTCCCCGAAGGCAGGGACACAGTTGACAAAGCTGTGAAGTCCTGTAGAGAGGGTGCTGGCCAGGAATCCATCCTTCCAGCCTCATCGCCTGGAGACCCGGCGGGAGGAGAACCTGGACAGTGCTGTCAGAGCCCTGGGCAACTCCCTCTCTATGACCTTTAGCACATGATTTAGGTATTTTTTATCAAAAAAAAAAATTTTTTTTCTCATGGCTGAACCTGGGGCATATGGAAATTCCTGGGCCAGGGATTGAATTTGAACCACAGCTGCGACTGACACCACAGCTGTTGAAATGCCAGATCCTTTAACCCACTGCAATCGGCTGGGAATCAAACCCGTGCCTCCACAACCATCCGAGCCACTACAGCTGGCTTCTTAACCCACTGTACCACAGCAGGAACTTCTAATTTAGTGTTTTTTCTTTTTCTTTCTTTTTTCCTTTTTTTTTTTTTGGCTTTTTAGAGTTGCACCTGTGGCATATGGATGTTCTGAGGCTAGGGGTCAAATCAGAGCTACAGCTGCTAGCCTATGACACAGCCACAGCCATGCCAGATCTGAGCCATGTCTGTGACCTGCACCGCAGCTCCCGGCAATGCCAGATCCTTAACCCACTGAGCAGGGCCTGGGATCAAACCTGCATCCTCATGAATACTGGTCAGGTTTGTTTCTGCTGAGCCACAATGGGAACTCCCTGATTTAGTATTTTTGATCTTTAGTTTTCTCGTCTTAGAGCTCACTTTGTCCAAATTCATTTTTTAAAAAGAAGACACTGATTTTGGAATCATCCCCAAAGCCACACAAGTAAGAGACAGGTGGGAAGGGCAGTGACGTGCTTGGCTGGCTCACAGTACGCCAGGCACTTCTGGGTCCCTTGTCTCAACCAGGGATCACAGCCAGCCTCGGAAGTGTGGTGGTACCTGTTTGACAGGGAAGGAGAAAGAGACTCAGGTGGGAGGGTCACTCTGCCGAGGCCACACAGCCAAAGCCGGGCAGAGCCAGGCCCGAATCCAGGCCTGTCCGACGCCAGGCCCCGTGTGGGTCCTGAGAGGCCCGAGGTCCGTGGATGAGTCCTTGGACCTTTCCCTCTGCTGGCTGGCTCTCGGCTCGGCCACCACCACTGCCTCTTGGCTGCTGAGCAGGACCCTCACTGGCCTGGGACAGGGACAGTGTCAGCTGTGTGAGCCCGTGCGCCCCAGGAGGAGGCAGTGAGGCAGGTGCTTCCAGACGTCCCCACGCTCTCCCTTTGTGCACAAGCCTAGTTGCTAAGAGAAGCCGGGGCCGTGGATCCAGCGACTCAGCAGAGCCCCATCTTGATGGGGTGTCATCTGCTACGTGTTTAAGTTAGAGACAGTGAGGTGCTCCCTTGGCATCCAGGCCTGAGAGTCTGGGGCCTTCGCATAGTGAATAAGGAGCCCGCCTGCCTTCTGTGCCAGGTTCCTGCAACCTGCCTGGCAGGAAAGACTGGGAAAGTGGTGCCCAAGCCTCAGCGACTTGCAGCAGCAGCAGGTGAGCTCTGACTCCCGTCTCAGGTCACCGCGGGTGGCAGGGGCCTGGCTGCTGGAGCAGCTCCATTTCAGGCATGCTGGTCCCTGCGCTGGAGGGAAGGCGAGAGCCCTGGGGTCTTGACCAGGTTATGGAATGTTCTGTCCAGAAAGGACTGGTCCCATCCCCTGAGCCAGGGAGGGACAGAGGGGCAGTCCTGCCACTTGCTGCGAGGGGAGAGTGGGGCACAGTGGGGGAGGGGAAGTCGACCACAGCTCTGCAAGTAGGGGGCTCCCTGCCATGGACTGGCCAGCAAGCAGTGTGCCCAGCGTCTGTCCCGGAGGCCTGTGCTAGCCTCCTGGGGGTCTGTGTTGTTTCTGCTCCAGGAGCGACAGCAAACAGGGGCCTGGCCTTTGTCCTGGAACAGGAGGAGGCTACAGAATGAACTCCTTGTTTCTCCATTTTGCTTCTCCTTGTGGTGTTGGGCCAGGGGGTCAGACAATCTTTCTGTGGCTGATGTGGGGTTAGGGATCCTGGTAGGGCCCAAGGACAAGGTCCCAGAAGAGGGAAACATGCCTCTTCTCACTCTGGGTGGGGGGGGAGTCAAGCAGCGGAGGGCCTGCGGAGACAGTGAAGACAGGAGTGTGATGGCTGCCTGCTGGGGGCGCTGCAGGGCTGGGATCTGGGTCACATGGGCTGCATTTACCCCCCCACCTACCCAGCCTTCCACCCATCCATCCACCCACCTATCCACTCACCTCTCCTTCCATCTATCCCGCCATCTGTCCTTCCAGTCGTCCTTCTACTTATCCATCCATCCACCCACGTGTCCCTCCATCCACCCCCCCACCTACCCATGCCTCCCTCCCTCCCGCCATCCCTCCCTCCCTCTAACCATCCATCCATCCATCCACCCACATATCCCTCCATCCACCCACCCACCTACCCATGCCTCCATCCATCCCTCCATCCCTCCATCCCTCCCTCCCTCTATCCATCCATCCATCCATCTGCTCTGCATCCTACTAGCTGTGTGCCTTTAGGTTAGTGATTTATCCTCTCTGAGCCTTAGCTTTCTTGTCTCTAAAACTTAAGAACTCTTCCCTATCTCATAGGGGTGTTGTGAGAACTAAATGGGGTATTATGTATGGAAAGTCCCTGGCATGGCCCTGGCACCTACTGAATGCAGTAGATTCCCTGCTGAGAAACAAATGTCCTAGTGTTCATGTCTGTAAAATGGGTATGATAAGAAGTGCCTTTTCTCACGGGACTATTGGGAAGACCAGAAGTCTCTGTGAAGCAGCTGCCCGGCCGGGGACCTGGGACACCTTAGTCCCCTCCTGGTATCGGAAGGGGTCTGGAGGGGACCATTCTCCCTCCTCCTTTCCAGTCCAGCGGCAGCTCCCTGAGCCTTCCTGGGCCCTGCCCTTTTGTGCCGTGTCTGGAGCAGAGGGAGCCTGGCCCTGTCCTAGGAAGTGTCCCTTCCTCTGCCATCAGCCTAGGCAGGTCTGGGTGAGGGCGCCAGCTTGGGTAAGTGTTGCTTCATGACCGCATCCCCGGCCGCGGTGGCACCCTGCTTCTTCCCTGATCCACAGCCCAGCCCGGCTCGTGCTCATTCAGCCTCTGTCCAGCGGACCCCCCGCCTGTCAGCCCGCCGTCTGTACCCTCTGGTCCCTTCCATCTTCGGTGACAGTTGTATAACATAACACGGCACAGAATTCTTCAGATGTTTCTGGCATCCAACAGGATAAAACGGGGCAGAGTTTTCTCTTGGAAGATATATTGTTTAAATATTAATTTATTTCCCCATAACCAGTCCCCGTTATAGAACAGTTACTCACTGCAGGGAATTTAGAAAACACAGAAGAGCGTCAAGGGGAAAGCGGGGCTCACCCCAGGCCTCACCGCCCAGAGGTCACAACCTGACCTTGTGGTTGATTTCCTTCCAGCCCCTTTCTATTGAGGCGAGCGTCTGCTTTGTTTTGTTTCCTCACATTGGGGCCCTGGCTTTTTCATTTAACAACATATCGTGGGCACTTCCTCTAGTCCCGAAGTAGTCTTTGCAAACACGATTTGAGATCTTTGCCTAATAGCCCATCCCATCCTCTGTCCCATCCTTTTCTCTCTACCCCGCTGTTCCGGCTTCGAGAAATTCACTGTAGATCCCCTTCGTGGAGTCAGAGAGGAAGATTCTAGAAACCGTAGAGACCATGCACGGCCCTGGCTGGTGTGCCCTGTGAGAGATTGGAGGAGCAGTGGGAGGTCCAGGGTCCACCCTTGGGGACTTGGCCGAGACCCGAGCGGTGTGTGTCCTGGGTCCCAACCCTGCAGTTCCTCCCCCAGGCATGCCCCTCTCAGCCCTGGCAGGGCCATTTGGGCCATCACACCACATGCCTGGAGGAGCAGATCGCCCAGCCTCCCTGGCTCAGGGCCCACTTCCTCCCGGAGGCCGGCCTAGTGCCCGCGCCCGCGCCCACGGGGGGCCGGCCTGCTGGGAGCATCCCCTCTCCCTGACCTTGGAATCCACATTCCTCCCTCCCCGCTCCTTCCTTCAGCCCAGAGCCTGCTCTGATTGAGGAACTCTCTCCTACAAGATGGAAAAAACCCAAGGGTATAAAAGTCACTGCACTTTATAGCCTTTTAAGGGCCTTTTAAAAACAATGTTCATTCAATTTTTTTTCTTTTTTTTTTTATGAGCTTTTTGGTACACACAGCACATAATCCCACATAAAACGGCTAGCGTCACACTGGTGGGGAACCGCAGCGCCGATGGGAACATCCGTGAAGTTAAATGTCTGCTTCCGTGGGAGAAGCTGCAGGTCTCCGGTCTGCAGGGGATTCTGGTTCAAGGGCAAGGCTTGCCCTCGCTGACCCTCAGGGCAGCCCTCGGGTGGTCGAGTCTTTGGGGTAGGAGGCTCAGGCCCCCTTCCAGGGGACTGACGCTGATGCGGCTTGAACCCTGGCTTCCAGAGTCAGCTGCACGCGCTCTTTTGTGCTTGTCCGTTTCCTCATCATTCACAAACAGTCGGCCTCGCTTTTGTGAACCAGGCTGGGAAAGCCGGTCTCATGTCGTCCCTGGATGGTGGCTCGATGATGGGCTGGTCCCTGGGCCAGTAAGGGGTGATGACGGTGTGCAGAAGTGGGGAGACTGGACCAGCTTGGCCACAGACCTGTGGGGTTTGGGGGCACTTACCCCTGGGGGGCCCCCAGCTTGGTGGGTGGTGCCCAGGGTGGGTTAGCTCACGCCTAGTCCATGTTGGATGGGGGTGGGGAGCGCGGTTTTATGTATCCTCATAACCACGACTCTTCTGTTTACTCTCATACACCACAGCACCATGCCACTTGTCCTGCAGGTTTCAATACTTCCTCATCCAACGTGGAGCTCCCAGGTCACCTCCCAGAGCCCCAGAGGGCACACGGTTATTTTGTCAGAACTTGAGCTCTGAGTTCTGCTTTGCAGAATAGGAATAAGCGTTCCTGCTTATGGAGTGGTCATTCTGTGCCCAGCTTCTGCCTCATACCTAGCAGCCCAGTGCTGGAGACTCTACCCAGGAGACCATAATTGATTCAGAGAGGTTAAGCCGCTTGCCCAAGACCACACATGAAACAGGCCCTGAGCTGGGAGCAGCCCGGTTCCTAGCCCAAGGATCATGAGCCCCTTTGAAAGCCCAACTGGGGCCCCGGGGCAGCTGGGCATTGGAACAGTGACAGTGAGCGTGTGCGGATGAGCAGATGGGCCTGGCTGCGACTCTGCCATCTCCTGGGATGTCCCCCTCCCTCTTCTCGCCCAGGGCAGGGTGGCTCCTTGGCTAGGGTGGGTGGGGCAGGAAGCAGCGTGGGCTGACCGCCCCCAGCCTCCCGCCTGGGCTCCCCCTGCTCCCTCTCAGGACCAGCCTGACCTTGCTCCGAGTGCACCTGCTTCCAGGTGGCTGTTTTGACTCCTCTTCACGTCTTGGTCTTTATTCTCCGCCATTAGAAGGGCTTCATGTTTATTGATTGTTGTCTCTGGACCTTCAATTTTTCTCTGCAGCTCCTGCAATCTGAAAATGAGTCTTCCAGCCTTGTTAGCCACTGTCGTTTGAAAAGCATCTGACCTTCCCCTCATCAGCTCCAGCTAGTCATGGCCGGTGGCTTCTAGTCAGCTGGGGAGGGAAGCGGGGGCAGCAGTGCCAGGGGCTTCTGGAGGCCACAGCCCAACCCCCGGCATGGATGACACCAGGTGCTGAGTGTCCACTGCTGGCTGTCTCACCACCTCTTCTCACCTCCGTTCTTCCTCTGCCAGGGGCGGGGGTCAAAGACACCTGTCCTGTAACGTATCAGGGGGCTGCCGAGGTTCAGAGTCAGGCTTGGGGGTGGGGAGGGGGCGCTGCTTGTTTGAGCCAAAAGCCAGGTCTGTGGATGGTACAGGCGATGGAGCTGGGGCTCTGGGGTCGTTAGCTCTGGAGGGAGGAGGCCCGGCCTCATCTCTATCCCCGGGGGTGGGTTAGAGCACTGCGTGGTGGCGCTCAGACTGCGTCATTGTCGTGGTGGTGAAGCGGGACCACTTCTGTGCGCCCCCGCCTCTCGCTCTGTGTCTGGTTTGTGGTTCACTGAGCTCAGCTGCACTCTGTCTGGGGCCTGGGGCTCCTGGTTTGCTGCCTGTGGGTTGGAAGTGGTTTGGATCAGAGGTGGGGGAGGTGCTGGGCTGCCGGAACTGTGGGCTCTGACCTCCATCCTGCCCCCGGGGCTGGCGGGAGAGCCATCTTCTCCACTGGGTTTTTCTGTGCAAACAAATAATCCTCCAGGCAGAGCTGGGAGGGAGCCCATGCCTCAGAGGACTCGAAGTTCAGGGCCAGTTCTGAGGTGCCCTCAGCTCTTTGGCAGCAGTATTTTCCAGCATTTTCCGCATGAGAAGGTGCTGCAGCGGGACCTCATTTTGGAGCCACAGCTCATCTTTTTTCCGTGGACGGAGACGTCTTGGGCGTCTACTCTGTTCCACGCGCCCGCCTCAGGGCTCCCCACTCGCCGGGGTCCAGCACCATCCCAGTCCTGCCAGCTTCTGGCCCAGGCGGCCCTCTCAGTGCCCCAGCTCCTCGTAGGCATTTGGGAGGCCGTCCATCCTCCGCCCCTCACCTCGACCCACGTGCTTACCGAGGGGCCCACGTGCTGACTGAAGTTCCTGGCCAACCCGAGGGGCTGCCGGGGCTGCTGGGCTTCCCAAATGGCTCAGTAGGGTCCCAGGTGCCATGCCTCCCTCTGCCCTGCTTGGTCCATGATTTGTGGGCACTCTCGTTGGCTGGTCCGCCTCGCTCTCTTGTTTACCCTTCGCTGTTAACAACAGTAATTACAGTATAGTTGTGAGATGAAAACATGACTAAATTATGACACTGCTTGTGTAACAATCTCTTAAAACTGACTCGGAAGGCAACAGCTGCACAATTAGGCTATAAATTCTCTTAAATGAACTTGTCTGTGGCAACGGTACCTGTGTGGCGGTGGTGTCGTTGGGGAGATAACTAGGCTTAATGGGCTTGGAGAGGGAGCGTCAAGGATGGCGACGCAGGAAACTTTGTTTTTTGCCATAAACCACTTGTTCTCTTAGAAAAACGAAGGGCTCCGTGTTGGCCCATTCACCCCTCTGTCTGTCAGGGACCGAGGTGCACAGACTGGTTTGACGAGCTGACATCAGGGAGCCTCCTCTGCCTTGGGGTGTGGCCTCTGAGCCTCACGCAGAGGCAGAGCCAGCCAGAGACTGGGGGGTGGACACGGAGGGGTGAGTGAGTATCTGGTGGCAAGGATGACCCCCCCTCAGGATGGGCTAGCAAGGCCCGCCGCAACCCCTTCCAGACGAAACCCCCGAGGCAGGGCACGGGGTCCTGGTCTGGGCGCCATAAACGTCGCGGTCCCCTGGGGAATGTAGCCACTCACTCCCAGCGTGTCATGTGGGAGAACTGTTAGGTAGCACAAAGCTAAGGACGGCCGGTGGGCTGTTGAGGACGCTGGCCCCCCCCCGCCCCGACTCCAGGTGAGACGGGATATGGTGACACTCTCCTGGGAGGCCCTGCCATCTGTCTCCACTGAGCTCTCAGAAGTGCGCTCACGTCCTGTTGCTGCTGTAACAAATTACCCTGGGCTTGGTGGCCTAAAACAACGCAAAGGTTTTAATGGCACAGCTCCCCAGTCAGAAGCCTGACATAGGTCTCACAGCGCTAAAGTCAGGGTGCAGGCAGGGCAGCTTCCAGCGGCCACCCGCATCCCTTGGCCCGCGGCCCCTTCCTCCGTCTTCAGGGCCAGCAGCGGTGGGTGGAGCCCTTCCCCGAGGCTCTGTTCTGCCTTCCTCTTCTCTCCGCTCTTTAGGGCTCATGTGGTTACTGGTACGTCGTCTTCCTCTCGGGACCAGTGGATGAGCAGCCTTAGTTGCACCTGAATATTCAGGTCCTTTTGCCCTGTGCCGTGGCATATCCACAGGTTCTGAGGATTATGATGTGGGCATCTTTACCGGGGTGGTGGCGGGTGGAGAGCAGGGTCGTGGGCCACTTTGACCTCTGTGCCCTCTGAACTCAGCATAAGCAGGGCCTGGACTGGAAGGAGGTGGAACTGAGCTGGTCTCGGAAGATCAGAGAGAAGGGAGTGGGGCTGGGTCAACAGCAGGGCCCCGCTGAGCCACAGCTGTGACGTGGGCTTTCAGGAACTCCTGGTCAGAGAGAGTGTGAACTCACGTGAACAAAACCCAGGAACAGAGATGCCCACCCCCACGTCACAGACTGAGCTGGAATCTTCCTGAATGGAAATGCCAAGTGGGGAGGGTCTGTGGCAACCTTTTCCTCCTGGACCACCTCCCTGGAGAAGGTGCCAAGCAGGAAGCTCCGTTAAAAGATTAAGCTCTGTGGTAACAATTTTCAGAATAAATAGGAAGTTCCCACGGTGGTTCTTGTGGTAACAAGCCCGACTAGTATCCATGAGGACGTGGGTTCCATCCTGGCCTCGCTCAGTGGGTTAAGGACCCAGCGTTGCCATGAGCTGTGCTGTAGGTCACAGATGTGGCTCGGATCTGGCGTTGCTGTGGCTGTGCTGTAGGCCGGCAGCTGTAGCTCCAATTTGACCCCTGGCCTGGGAACCTCCATATGCTGGAGGTGCGGCCCTAAAAAGCAAAATAGATAAATAAAATAAATGAACACGCAAGAAACCCTGGATGTGGCAGAGACCCCCCGTGGGAGTCCCAGCTGTGGGCTTGACAGTCGGGATTCTGATTCCGGGACTTACAAAGCTCTTCGCCCACAGCTGTGGGCCAGCAGGTGTCTTCCACTCTCTCCCCACCCAGCCCTGATGCGAGGCTGCTGGACTTTCCTCTCGGACAGCTTTTGTGATGATGCGCAGGCATCTCCCCGGACCGGTCCGCAGCACAGATTTCTGGAGCGTGTCCTTGGGGACCTCCAGATCCAGGCCTATCACTGAAGTCCGTCACCCAGAAAATCTGTTGACGGAACCGTTCTCTCTGAACTGCAAGCAAATTGGGAAATTTGAACGTGATGCCATAAAACAGAACCTCAGACGAGCACAGGAAGCCTCTCTCCTCCCAGCTCCAGTCTCGGCGCTGCTGCAGCTTCCTGCCCTGTCATCTGTGAGGCTGGCCACATACAGTATTTATTTTTTTTAATTAAGCCGCGTTGCTGTGTGGCCCACCCTCCACAGAGGCTTTATAAAGCCCAGCCTTCTAAGTTGCTGGAAGTTTTTATTTTATTTTATTTTTTAAGTGGATAGTAAAATTAAGCGGTTATTAGTATTCACGAAAAATGCTCGTGGCAGGCTTCGCACACGTAATGAGAAGCCACCTGCAGTTCAAAGCAGTCCTTGATAATGCTGTAATTAGATTTGAGATGCAGAAAAGCTCATTAAAATTAAATAACATATTTGTCACTGTTTTAAGAGGTACAGATTGCCCAGAACCATGCTGGCCTCTTGACCTTGAGTGTTTTGGCGGAGTCCTTGCTGCCAACAATTGGAAAATAACATCAGTAATTCTGCAGAGAGTCCTGAAAACATGTTCATCCTCGGCTCAGTTTGTGTTGAGAAAAGGAGAGAGATATCCAGGGGAAATCGTGCCCTTGTACGCCGTGTGTTCCAGGGGAGAAGGGGAAGCAGAATCCTCTCTGAACAGGCGGATGAGTGTGTGTAAGCAGGGAGGTCCCCTCAGGGCGTGGGGACCCTGTGATGGGGTCTGCACGTAGTGGCGATGGTGGCACTGGGGACCGCGGCTCACCCCTCCGGCCCCAGCCCTGATGGAGCTCCTTGTTCAGCAGAGGCCCAGGGCTACTGAGCCTCAGCCACACAAGTACCCATGAGCTGTGTCCCAGGCTTCCGAAAGGTCATGGTCTCGCTGGGGAGACAAGGTTCCAAGAAGTCAGGTGCCAGGAAAGTAGATACTGTTTATAGAAACAGCTGATGTTTCCCCAGTGTGTCGTGCACACCAGGTGTGAAGTGTGGGGTGTGCATCGTCTTAGTCCCTCTCCTGGTCTAGGCGACGGCCCGGCTGTCCCGTCTTCTTTGGGGAGCTCTGGGCACTTGCCTGAAGTCACGTAGTCAGCGTGTGGCTAAGCCAGGATTCAAATCCAGGCCGGCCTTCCTGCAGACCCCTGCACTGGGGGGGATCCAAGGCAGCCCAGGTGCCATGGCCAGAGCAGAGACCTGGGGTGGGAGGCAATGCACGGGGGTCTCTCAGAACTCACTGAGTGCCCACTGTTGGGCCGAAACTCTTCTAGAAACTTCCTGCCTAGGAATCATTTCATTCCCATAGCAGTCCTATTACTCCATTTTACAGATGTGGACAATGAGGCAGGAGGACTCAAATAACCAGCCCAAGGTCACCAGGTGGCTGGCTGCAGAGCTGGAGTGCAGCTTTGCCCTTGATCAATATCCTCTGTTTCTTCTCCCTTAAAACCTGTACACAGTGTTCTACAAAGGAAAGATGTCACTTAGACGAGATCATGATTATTTTTACTCTTGGAGGAAGAAAATGCAATTTGCATTCAAGAGGTAGAGACCAGGGGAGCTTGCCTGGAACAGAGAGCTCTGAGCTGGAGGTGAGTGGCTGGCCCGTGGTTGGAAAAGATGGCAGGTGTCAACAGAGACCTGGCACGGCCTCTAGAGAGAGCCAGGCCTTGGCCATCTTCAGGGCAGCGGGCCCATGGGAAGCCAGGCTGCAGCCGACCGCCCCTCCCCCTGGTGCTGGATTGATTTTCCAGGATGACTCTCTTGGCACTGGGTCCAGATTTAGTTCAGTGGAGAGCTCGTCTTTCAAAGTCCAGCTCAAATGTCACCTCCTCTGCAAAGACTCCCCCTACCCCCGAAGCCAAATTAATCACCCCTCCTCTCTGCTCCCACAGCACTGTTGATACCTCCAGAATAGTCTTATCATATTGGACTCAGATTGATGTGTTTACAAGTCTCTTTCCAGCTCACAGGGGCTTCTTGAGGGCAGGTCCCCGGCCACTCTGCCTTTATGTCCTCGTGCCTGGGGCAGAGCTGTGTATGCAGTGAGTACTAAATAAATGATGAGGCAGGAAATGATGGATGGAGAGGTGGTTGAATTTGATTTAATTCAATGGACATTTACCTGCCGGTCTTGCCCTGAGCCCTTTATGTAGATGGACTTGTATCAGCCTTCGTGACAACCCTATGAGGCCAGTTCTATTAGTATCTCCATTTTACAGGTGGCCCAGAGAGGCCCAGAGAGGTTGTGTAACTTTTCCATATTCTACAGCTAGTAAGTGGTGGTGCTGGGATTAAACCCCATACAGCTCGGGGTGGACCCTTCTGCTTAAAGCATTCTTGCAGGTAACCCCATTCCGTCTGTGAGTAGTGAGTCTTAACTAGCGGAATCTCTGGAATTAACTCTCACTTTTAACAAAATGTCTGAATGGGAGTTTCCTGGTGGCCTAAAGGGTTGAGGATCCAGTGTTGTCACCTCTGTGGCTTGGCTTGTTGCTGTGGTGCAGGTTCGATCCCTGGTCCAGAAACATGCGAAGACCGTGGGCATGGCTGGAAAAAAATGTCTGAATTTATGTTTGGGCTGTGATGCAGTTCAGGTTCCTTTGTCGTATGCCACAGAAACCAACCCTAGCTAAATTAAGTAACAGCGGACTCTATTGTGTTTATAGAGTGGACACACAGGAAGGAAGCGCCTTGGGAAGGCCAGGCGGACCTGCTAGTAGGAGCTGGGGACAGGCTTGCTGGCGCACTCCCCACCTCCCTTCAGATTCTGGGGCCTGGTGGCCCATCGTGGTCCTGCCTGTGCCATGAAGCTGGGAAGACCCAAACTGTTAAGGGTGCTAAAACCATGGCCAGGGCTGGGTGCTTCTCCGTCCTACCCCCTATGTCCCCTTGCTTTGGTCACCCGCTGAGCGGGCCGAGGTCCTGTTTCCTTGAGACCTAGTTCTGGACTTGGGGGTGGGTGGGCTGATTCTTCCTGAAAGGAATCATCATTGGCAGTGACCTTTCTTAGGTTTTTAACATTTTGAGGGGATTGATTGAATTGATCCAAGCCATTCATTCTCAACCTCCAAAGGACAGAATACCATAGGGACAGCCCAGCTGGGAGGCTGGGAAACGGGTGCAGACCCGGGGGAGACAGAGCCTCTCTCCCTGGGAACATGGTGGACAGAGCAGATCTCTCGCACAGGTTGCTGCAGGCTGTTGCCCTGGTCCAGAGCAGGATGCAGAGGCTGGTTTCCAGGGCTGGTGGAGGCCGCCGCTGTGTATCGCTCTCAGCAGCCAGTCCAGGCACTTCTGGGATGGGAGGCATCTTGTCCTGTTTTGTCAAACCCAAGTTCCCGCTTCTGCGGTTCCTCCCCACTGTCCTACTAATGTGGACAACAGTCCGGGGCCCTGCCCTGGGCCCTGGCTCTGTCTCCCAAGTGTCCGCGGAACGGAGCACCAGCACCTGCTGGTCTGACGGCCTGGATGCTCCAAGGCGCCTTTATTTATTCATTACACAAATATGCGTGGAGCGCATCCTCTGTGTCGGGCACGGAGCACAGTGGGACGAGGGCAGACCTGGTCTCTGCTCAGAGACAAGCAGGTAGCCCACTTCCCCATTGTTCTGCTTGGCTGAGATGCCCGCCTCGTGTCTGGTCCCGCCTCCTTTCCCGTCAAGGTCAGCTCGCCCTTGCTGGGAAGTGGGTCTCGGTGTGAGAGGCCTGGGTCCCAGGCCGAGTGGGTGGACAGGGCGTCCTGCCCCTCCCTCCCAGATCACACCCCCTGCCCCGCTACCCACCGCTCACCGCCCCCACCTCCGCGGCCCTCCAGCCCTTCCCTGGCCGTATGGACCCGCCCTTCTCCTCCCCTTTTGCCCTCTCCTGTCAGGCCCCACCCCTTTGGCTGCGTCTTTCCAGCTTTTGGCCCCGCCCCTCCCATTCTAGCTCCTCCTCTCTCTTGCTATATAGTCCTGCCTCTCTGGCCCCGCCCCTCTTGGTCCCACCGCTTCAAAAGTGTCCCCTCCCCTCCCTTCTGGCCCCGCCCCGCCTGGCCCCTCCCACGTGGCCCCGCCTCTCCCGCTCGCCCCGCTCCGCTCTCGGGCCCCGCCCCCTCCTGCCCTGCTCCTCTCTACCTCTCGCAGGAACCCGCGTGATTTATAAGGCCGTCTGGGCCGTGACCTATAAACCCTTTTCTTCAGAGGGTGCCTGCGCTTGGATTAAATGCCTCCGAAAGGAGCCTCTGCCTCAGAAGTGTCATGTAGAATGTTTCCGCTGACGGCGAACCTGACCTTTAAAAGCCCAAGTACAGGAATCAAAGCTGCCTGGAGGAGGAGAATGGGGGCCGCCGGCGCCTGATCTGGGCTTCACCTGCCCGCACGATTTACGACCCCTCCCCGACCCGCTCAGAATTGGGGGCTGCGGTTCCCAGCAGGGTATAGTGGCTGGGGACACTGGGGGCGCCCTTTGGGGATGAGAGGTAGAGACTGGTACCCTGATGCCTGCTCCTGCGAGGGGTCACCAATCCAGGGAGGCAAATCCTTACCACGCTCGTCCAGGCCCCCGATGGGGTTAGTGGGGAAAGAGCCGGTGGGGGCTTCTCGTAAAAGCTGGGGCGTCCTGCCTCATCCTGATGTTATGGGAGCTTAGCCCGAGGCTGCCCCAGCTAGGGTGCAGCGTTTGGGGAGCTCTGGGTGTCCCTGTGCAGGGACCTGGGGACTGACATAGGGCCTGGGAGAATCAGTGAATCTCAGTCCCACCTGTCATCTGGGACAGGGTCCCTTGCTTGGGTAGAAACCATGGTGGTCGTGGGTGCTCCCCTCCCATGTTGGAGGGCCCGAGCTCTGGGCAGTGGCTGCTCTGTGGTCCGCGTGGACCCTTTACACTAAGGGGCTGCATTTTCTCCCTCTCCTGCTCCCATGGGCGGTGGTCCACCATGGAGAGGCGACTGCCTCACTCCTTGCTCCCTTTTTATGAGAGACCTTTGCGGCCATTGCTTTGCTTTGGTCCCCGTGCAGTGCCGAGGGGTTGGCGGGTTCTCTTCTCCTCAGGGCTTCTTGGTGGAAGAAGTTAGTGTGTCTTGCTTACTGGATGCCACCAGGCATTCTCTGGAAGGAGGACCAGGAGGTTTCTCTGCAAGGATGCATTAGTCGCGGGCCTATGGGCCTTTGTGGCTGAGAGCAGGGGACCATCGTCCATCATGTCATTTTCTGCACGGGCTCGGGCACGGGAGGCAGGGTGAGCCGCGGAAAGCAGAGTGTGATATGTGAGTGTGTGTGTGTGTGTGTGCACACGCACATGTTTGCATGTGTGTGTTTTCGTGCCCGTGTGTGCTGGGCACGTGCGGGTGCGCGCGTGCGCGCGCGCATGTGTGTGTATGTGTGTGTGTGCGTGTGGGGCAGGGCCAGGTCTAACTGGGGGAACAGACCATTCTGTTGTTATAAATAAGGCTGATTTTTATATTCCCAGTTGACCAGGGAGTGCAACCAGCAGACCAAAGGTAATGCATTTCAGCCGCCCGTTGGGGAAGGTAAATGTGGTTTATAAGCCCCTCTGGCTCGGAGGGGGCTGGGCAGTGGTGGCAGCTGAAGCGAGGCACACTCCAGATGGAGGGAGGGGACACGTCTGCGGTGGTGAGCCCGGATTCCTCTAAAGGAGAAAAAATGACGCGCCGCCTGTTAGCTAATCAACAGTGAGGAGAAAGTCCTGACAACAAGTAAAGAAAACTTAGCTGGCAATAAAATAAGGGACTTTTTATGGTGGTTTTTATGGGAACATTTTCACTTTGGGAGTTATTAGAGTTAGTGCCGGTTGTGACAAAAGCCGCATTTGCATACCGCCCGTGCTGGAGGCTGGCTGGAGCCTGAACGCAGCATTAACTGCATATCAGAGACCCTTTCAGAAGCCAAACAGGATGACATTTATTGCAAGCTCGATGCCGCGTGTCTGGCATTAGTTACTGCTTGTTGTGTCCTGTGGAATGCAGATTTTCAGTCTTGGGATCTTTCTGGGACTGTCTGCGGCTTCCTGTGTCCAGAGCAAGCTAGAGCTTTGGGAGTGGGGGCAGGGAGCAGGGCACAGCCTAGGGACAGGGGCAGGGACCTTGAGTTTTGTCTAGGCAACTGTCCTGCAGGCTGACCTGGGGGATACTGCCCTTCTAAGAATTATGCCCCATACCAGGAGAAACAGGAATTCTTCCAAATGCTTTTTCTTTTTTTAAAATTGAGATGTCATTTACATACCAGACAATTCACCCACTTAAAGTGTACAATTCAATGACTTTTAGTGTATTCCCAGAATTTTGTGACCATCACCACAGTAAATTGTGAAGATTTTAGTCACCCCTTAAAGAAATCGGAGTTCCCATTGTGGCTCAGTGGTTGATGAACCTGACTAGTATCCGTGAGGACGCAGGTTCAATCCCTGGCCTTGCTCAGTGGGTTAGGGATCCAGTGTTGCCGTGAGCTGTGGTGTAGGCTGGCATCTACAGCTCTGATTTGACACCTAGCCTGGGAACCTCCATATGCCACAGGTGCAGCCCTTAAAAAAAAAAAAAAAAAAGAAACCACTTACCCCTTATATTCACCTCCAGGCCTCTAATCCTTAATGACCACTAACCCACCTTGTGTCTGTATGGGTTTGTTGACTCCAGACATTACATATCCATGGAATCATACGGGATATGACCTTTTGTGTCTGGTCTCTTTCACTGAGCATGATGTTTTCAAGGTGCAACCACGTAATAATAGGTGTCAGCACGTCATTCTTTCTTGTGTCTGAGTAATATCCACTCATTGTGTGTATAGGCCACATTTTATTTGCGTTTTTCTTTGTTTTGGCCAAGCCCATGGCATATGGACATTCCCATGCCAGGGACTGAACCCAAGCCACAGCAGTGACCACATCAGATCCTTAACTGGCTAGGCTGTCAGGGAGTGCCATTTCTTTCTTTTTTTTTTTTTTATTTTAAAAGATTCTCCTGAAAAAACCATGGTTGAACTCCTTGGAAGAAATGTGAGTTTCCCGTTGGAAAGTGGAATTCTGGATGGAGGAAGAGGCAGAGAGTATGGCAGGGGACTGGGTGATTGTGTCCTGGGCTGACACTACATTTTGAAAAGATGGAGCTGATTCTTTGCCTCCTGACCTGGCCAAGGGGCTCACTCAGTGCCAGGTCTAATCTGGTTGATGTTGGGGTCTTGGGGGAGGGCTTTGTTGCTTGTAATTCCTCGATGTTCAAGGGTTCCCTGGGGGATGTCAGGGGGGAGAGGGCTCTGGAAGAGCAGGGGCTCCTGCCTCGGACCCTCTTCCCCTCAAGCTCTAGCCCTGCCACGCTGGTGGGGCGTCCGCCACTTTGAAGGGCTGGGCCGCGTCAGCCGAGGCGGGCAGCAAGGCTGTCTCCTCCGGGGTCTGTCTTCTGCTGATGTCGGAGGGGGTCACAGGGGAGGCACGAGGGGCTTCTGCCTGGCGTGGATTTAGTGGGGGTCTCAGGGCAGCGTGCGAAGTCAGAATGTCCCATTTTTTCCCTCTGCCTGAAAAACCAGTAGGATCCCTGGGTGAGTCAGCTTTTAGTCTTAATTATGCTGCTATGTAAATATTTCTGAGGTCTCTCGGATTTCTCAGTTGGCACTGTATCACCATTAATAACTAGAGGGCACATTATAAATATGCAAGCAGATAACAATGCATTAACTCAAAGAACATCGATAAACGGCCAAACCGAGCCTGAAGCAGTGGGCACCATGCTCCCTCTTGCTGCCAACACCGCCCCCATGCCCCGAACCAGGGAACCCCAGAATTCCCTCGGCTCACCCCACCCCAGGCGGCAGATCCAGGAGCAGCCAGCTGTCCCTTCATGTGCCCTGGGAACTGCTCCTAAGGAGACTCCAGCTGTTTTCTCCAGGCCTCAGGTCTCTCCTGAGAACAGCGGGCTGGGGCCTGGCCTGGCCTGGGCCCTCCTTCTGTCTGTGCTGGCACAGGACCAGAAATCAAGGCCAATACCCTTCTCCTTGTCCTTGGTTAAGTTGGAAAGGTCACAGCTGCCAAGGTAGATACTACCTGAGTTCTTGTTCCAGCTCCCCACCCATGATCATGGCCTTGAGATGTCATGTCAGCTTGTTTGTCTGAAATCTATGAATCTGACAGATATTTACTCCTATCTCCCGTGTGCCAGGCGCTGTGCTGGGCAGTGCATAGGGTCCTCGATATCTTGGGGCCAACAGTCAGCTGACTGGGCAGTGACGGCAGACAACAGGCAGGCAGTGATACGGACTGTGATCAGGAGTTCCTGTTATGGCTCAGTGGGTTAAGAAACAAACAGTCTCCATAAGGATGTGAATTCAATCTCTGGCCTCACTCAGTGGGTTAAGAATCTGGCATTGCCACAAGCTGTGGCTTAGGTTGCAGTTTTGGCTTGGATCTGTCATTGCTGTGGCCGTGGTGTAGACTGGTTGCTGCAGCTCTGATTCGACCCCTAGCCTGGGAATTTCCATATACCTCGGGTGCAGCTGTAAAAAATAGGAAAAAAATGTGATCATTGCGTGTATTGGAAATGTGGGGGTTCAGAGTATGTAATCCAGTCCTGGTGGGTGAGGGAAGGGACCCACAGGAGATGCTGAGGATGAACTGGGGACACCCTGGCAGAAGGAGGTGGCTGGAGAGAGGGTGGAGGTGGTGGTGGGGGTACAGGGAAGAGCATGCAAGTCAGAGGGAACAGAATGTGCATGGCTTGGAGTGGTGAACGCAGGCTGTGTGTGTGGCTGCTATAGGAGTGAGGGCAGGAAGGTGTGAGGAGGTGGGCTGTTGGGGGGTAAATGAGGGTCTGTCTCCAAAGGTTGGGAGACACTGGAAGAGCATGAAGTTTCTCCTACATGATAGCAGGGCCACTGAGCAGGACCACTGAGCAGGACCCTTGTCTTGCCTTAGAAGGCGCCTGGCTGCATCTCGGTGAGTGGATCAGTGGGGCAAAGCTGGCAGCCAAGATACACTGGGGGTGGGGGTGGGGCCTGGGGAGGGTCCTTGCTTGGCTTCCAAGAGCATTTGCAGTGTGAGCTCAATCAGCAGCCTCATCCACTGCCAAGGGCACTGCCCCATCAGCCCTGAGCTGTGCTAAATCAGGCCGCTCAGGAACAGGATACAGCTTACAGGCCTGAACTTGGAGTCTGGGCAGGAAGGAGGTGGCGTTCATGGTCTGTGGAGGCGGCAGCAGCATTCATGTGGCCTGAGTGGTGCTGGGCTGGGGTGGGGGCGCCCCAGAAGTGAGGTGGCAGGTGGCGGAGCATCTGTCCCTGACCTGGTCGCTGCGCTGTTTCCTACCCTGTGACCTGCTTGGGCTCCTAACCCAAAACTCTGCCAGGGCTCAGTGATGTCCTGGATGTAAGTGGTATCCACGGGAGACGAGCTTTTGGATGCAGACTGAGGACAGATGGCTTACTCGAGCTCTGTCCACTTCTCCTGCCTCGATATCCCCCTCCGTCATGAGGGGACCTCCTCTTGGGTTTCTCGGAGGGCCAAGTCCAAGGGTGACGAGTGTGCTCTTGGTCTGTGTTTCCCGGATGCAGTTTGACTACCCATTTATTGGCCTTGAGAGCTGGTGTAGACCTGAGGTTTGGGCTTCATCTGTCTTCCTCTACATTAGATGTGGACCGGTTAGATCAATTTCAAACTTTTTATCTTGAAATCGTTGTACAACTACAGAAAGTTGCCAAGACAGTATGGAGAAACCCATGTACCCTTCACCCAGCCCCACCCTTAACTGTGGTGCCATGTCGCAAGCAGGAACCAGGCATTGACATAGTGTGTGTGTGTGTGTGTGTGTCTGGCCACTTCGTGTCCTGTGTGTCAATTCACGTAAACCTCCCCCACCATCAAGATCCAGAACCGGTCCGTCACCACGCAGCCCTCCTGCTCCCCTTCACAGTCAACCCGCTCTCCCCTCCCGCTGTCTCTAACCTCAGTCAACCACCAGTCTGTTCTCCATCGCTGTAAGATCATCTTAAATTATGCATCCGTTTTTATTGTAGTGATATATAGTAATTATCTTTCAAAATTTAGGAAAATGAAAATATTTCCATTACTTGGCCACATACACAGCTGCCATTGTCATTTTAAAAAAAGTTTATATCATCTATTTTCTCTTTTTTAATTGAAATATGGTTGATTTGTAATGTTGTGTTCATTTCCGGTATACAGCAAAGTGATTCATTTCAGGTATATAGCAAAGTGATTCACACACAAATGAATATATATATATATATGATATTTATTTATATATCTGTGTATATATATAATATATATACATTTTCAGGTTTTTTCCCATTATAGATTATTATAAGATATTGAGTGGAGCTCCCTGTGCTACACAGCAGGAGCTTGTTGTTTTTCTGTGGTATATATAGTCGTGTGTATGTGTTAATCCCACACTCCTTATTTATTCCTCCCCTACCTTTTCCTCTTCGGTAATCATAAACTTGTTTGCTACATCTGTAAGTCTGTTTGTTTTATAAGTTCATTTGTATCTCTGTTTAAGATGCCACATATAAATGAGAGCACATGATATTTGTCTCTGTCTGACTTACTTCTCTTAGTATGATAATCTCTAAGTCCATCCATGTTGCCGCAAATGGCGTCATTTCATTCTTTTTCATGTCCGAGTAATATTCCATTATGTATACGTACCATATCCTCTGTATCCATTCCTCTGGCCGTGGACATTTAGGTTGTTTCCGGATCTTGGCTATTGTAAATAGTGCCACTGTGAGCAGTGGGCTGCATGTGTCTTTTTGACTTAGAGTTTTTGTCTTTTCCAGATATATGCCCAGCCGTGGAATTGCTGGGTCATACGGTAACTCTACTTTTAGTTCTTTAAGGAACCTCCATACTGCTCTCCCCAGTGGCTGCACCAATTTACATTCTTACCGACAGTGGAGGAGGGTGCCCTTTCCTCTGTGACCTCGCCAGCATTTATCATCCGTAGACTTTGATGATGGCCGTTCTGACTGAAGTGAGGTGGTACCTCATTGTGGTTTAGATGTGCATTTCCCTAGTACTTAGCAATGTTGAGCATCTTTTCAGGTGCCTGTTGGTCACCCGTCATTGTCATTTTGATGCCCATCTTCTGCACCTTCTTTTGTACACACGCATGTATTCTACGAATGTGTCATCCCACTGTATGTAGGATTTTATATCCTGCTTCTCCGGCCTGATGTGCCATACTTTATATTCTCCATACATGTTGGGGTGCAGAGCAGTGCAACGCAAATGGCATCCCAGGATGTGGCCCCGGGTGGCAGGGACCTGGATGCTGCAGAGCGCGGGGGCCAGGCTGGAGACCAAGCATGGGGAGGAGGCGGTGGGAGTGGGGAGGGGGGCTCCTTCAGCTGTGCCACTGTCCTCCTGGGCTCTAAAGCCCCTTTGCTTTCCAGAGCGGCCTGACTCTCTGTCACCCAGCTGCTGGTTTGCTGTCATCCTCGGACTGTCAAGGAGCAGAAAGCAGAGATGATGAAAACCCTAAAAGGAATTAGGAGAAGGAGCACAGGAAGCTCCTGACAAACGGGTCCTCGAGCTTCCCTCTTCCTCCTCAGCCTTCCCGAATAATTACACGTGGGTGTCTGGGAGTGGGAGTATTTATAGCAACGCCTCTTTCGCTAGAGTGTCAAAACTTCTTCTTTGTGACACTATGAAAAGGTAATCAAATAGCAGAATGTGCAATTGTGTCATTGTGCCACAGCTTCAATTAGGATTACAAATAAATAGAAGATAGAAAATTTGAAACTGTAACCTCCCAAAGAGTCTGCAAGCACACAGACTGGGGCGGTTCTTTCCCCCTCCACCCTCACTCCGAATTTCACGGCTGCCTTGTAAGCTGCACAGTTGGCAGAAGCACTTTCTGGGTAGACTTCTGACTGAAGAAGAGATCCACAGGCAGGCCTTTTATGAAAAGGCTTTTAATAACTTTTAAGTCTGCATTGCATTAGAGCCGAGCTGGTGCAGGCTAATGGCGTCTGTGGCCAGGATGAAAGCACCCGCGACTGATCTCCGTCATCCTCAGGTGAGCACGCGGATGGAGTCCCTGCCCTCTGAGGGAAGGGAGGAGGGGTGGAGGACGTGGCTGTGTTGGGGAAGGGGCTCGCCTGCGCGGGCTCCCGGGGCCCCTGACGGCACCATCGCCACCACCCAGCTGGGATGTGTCGTGCTCTCTGCCCGTGACCTGGCCTCCGTACCCTGCCCCTCGGCCTCCTGGTGGAGCCCCTGGCAGCTCCTTGGAGGCAAGACCTCGTGTGTCTCCAGCAGGCTGCGAGTGGGGGGTGGCTGGTCTTGGCGCAGAGCCTAAGGGCAGGGACAGCCGAGCTGGCTTTGTACTTGGCATTGTTGGGAAGGAGATGAGCTGGAGGTGCGTGTCGAGGGCTCAGAAGGAGCCCTTGCCACCTCTGTCCCTCCAGACAAGGGGCATCTGTGCAGAGAAGGTTGGACAAGGCAGGTCTCAGCAGAGGAGGGGGCTCCGCCGTGGCTGGGTTGGGGAGGGAACTTGGTTTCTAGAAAGTCGAAGGGATGTACGCTTCTGTAAACTGCAGGCAGAATAGCAAGCCACTTAGAGAAAGTCCTGTGTGTACTCTTGGTGACACACCTGGTCCTTTGTCTTTAATAAAGACAAAAAGCCTTGTTTAAGACTTCACTCATGCCTCTGAGTAAATTAATATTGATTTGACCTGCGACAAGTGTTTGAATTTTTACTTTCTGCGTTTGGAGCGAGGATCGTGTTTCGTAAGCATTTTCTCTTGCCCTTGTCTGCAGTGAGCCTTTATTCATTCTGGCCTCCTCCACTGAGTGCCCGCAGTGTGCCAGGCCACTCTTTCCCAGCACTAGGGTGGCTCGCCAGGCAAGCATGGTCTCTGTCCTCCCTGAGCCAGAATGCTGGCTGGCGATTGGTGGGGAGATCTTGGTTTAAGGATGCTCGGTCCACTCAGGCTGTGACAACAGACTGCCGTAGACGGGGTGTCTCATCAACAACCAACATTTATTTCTCATGATTCTGAAGCCTGGGAAGTCGCTCTGTGGAGTCCCTTTTATAAGGGCACTAAGCGGGCCCCACCCTCATGACCTGATCATCTCCCAAAGGCCCCACCTCCTAGTGCCGTCACGTTAGGGGTTAGAATGTCAACATGTGAGTTTGGGGGGAGATAGACACTCAGTTTACAGCCGCCCAAACGGCTGACCGTGACCACTGCTCATGAGTGTTGGCTGTTCTGTAGCCGTGAGCATGAGTGAAGGATCCCCTGCCTCTTATTTCCACTGTGGCTGGTGCAGGGGGGATGGGGGTTAGGGACTGAGCTGGAGAGGCTGCCTGCCACATCCAAGACGTCTGGCCCAGGGAAGGAACTTTCACACCAAATCTCCGAGCCAAACTGGGCTTCCCCTGTCTGGACCAGCTTACCCGGGAGGCCCAGGATGAAAAGCGGTTTCCAAATCCAGCTTGAAGCCATGGCTGATTTTTTGTGGCGTTGTCCTTATTTAAAATGGGGCCTAGAAGGGCATTCTGGTTTGAAGAAAGACGCACAGTGGAGCTCATGGGCCCTGCACAGCATGCAGGGCGGCTGGGTCCCCTGCAGCTGGGTTTGGGCTGTTCTGCTGGGGAGCTGGTTCGTAATCTATACTGTTCTTGGTGCCAGGCGCTGCAGGCTCAGGTGAGGGACCAGGAGAGGGAGGAGCAGGAGGGGACCAGATGAGCTGAGAATTCAATTTTTCATATCGTAACACGACAGTACCGTTGTGTATTCCCATAATATCCCTTCAGTTTCTTGGGCTCTGGCGTTGCGTCTATTTTTAAAAACACTTGGACCAATAACTCGGCTTTATGCAGACCAACTGGAGGTCTCTGGCTTGAAGATTTACTGTCAAATAGCCTCTAAATGGGGAGGCACACAGCATGGTGGCCTCTGCGATTGTAGGTGAGCCATTTTTCTGGAATGAGCTGGGCTCTGTCCCAGAGCAACGGGCTTTCTGCAGACCAGGGAGCTGGGTGGTGGCTGGGGACATGGAAAGGGAAGCTTGTCACGTCCTTCTGCCAGCTCCAGCCTCTGTGCCGGAAGAGGTCCTTGCACGGCCTTAGAGGGCATGGAGCCTCCCAGGAGGGAGGCTTTGAGGAGGCTGGACGCCTTTCACCTGGATGTCCTGAGAGCTGCCCAGGCAGCCAGCCTGTGCTTTCTTGGGCCTTTGGAACTGCACACGGAAGGCTTGAGTTTGGCCAAGGAGGGCCAAGTTCTGCAGACTGGTTCGAGGCAGAACTGGGGCTGAGGGCTGAGCCACATTGAATTGGGGTATTTGTCTCTGTCCATCTCCGTGGGTTTCGAGCCATCTAGAACAGATGTGTTTTCCGAAAAGGTTCTTCCACTGAGATTCGCAGCCACTTGCCCAAGCCCTGGCAACTGAAATGATGTGTCCCTGGACCCCTGCTGACGGTGGCCCAGCTGTGGGCTGTCCAGGGTTGCCCTGATCGTTCAAGATTTCGGGGTCATTGATCGGTACATCACGACACATCTCTTGTTCCAACAGCACAATAGGAGCTGCAGGGCCCTCTCCTTTCATTTTAACAGGGTACCCACTCTCTTCTCTTCCCAGCCCCCGCCCCCCGCCATCCCCCACCGAACATTCTATTGCCTGTCCTGTGTCTGTCTGTCCCTGGGTTTTGAAGTATATTCTTCATCATCCTTTTACGATTTTTCTTCTTACTCCCTGGGATCCCCCACCAGCGCGACCTTCAAGAGACCACACTTTTCTCTCTGCCCTAGTTCTCGGACAGGTCTTCAGTCATTGTCTCGAAAAGTAAAGCAGCCGTTGTTTCCCAGTCTAGGAACTGGTCTTGGCTGGCGCGTTGGTTATGAATCAATCACCTCTGAGTATCGCCCTCCATGGCAGGTTGGTGCCGTTCCAATGCCAGGAATGCAGGCAGGATTCCATGCCTTTGCTTAAACCCAGTGAAAGCCTCAAGGCCCACCTGCCACGCAGAGAGGTTGGTCCCAAATCCAGAGTTCTCCTCCCTGCCCCCGGGTTGCAGGAGAGTCTGGAAGAGCCCCTCTGTGTGTGGCCTGTCCAGCTCTGCCAAGGCCAGAGGAGAGCAGAGGACATTCGGGGTTGGTGGCCCCACTCCCTGCCCAACAGGGTCACCTCCAGCCTTGCTTAGGTGCCTGGCCCTCACAGCCCTCCCCCCGCCCCACTCCCGAGGTCCTGCTGCCTTAGTGACGCCATGTCTGATGAAGCTCAGGCCCCCACACCCTGATCCCCTGCATCTGCATCCTCTCCAGACCACGGACAAGCCAATGCCCTAGGCCCAGGCCTCTTCTTCATGGACCCGCAGCCTCTCCTGTCTCAGGAGTCAGCCCAGGAATCAGCTCAGAGACCTTGGAAGTACAGAGAACTCTGTCCAGGGATATTCCTTCAGGACAGTCAAATAGCTTCTCCTTCCAGCCCTGAAACCTTCCCCATGGAAGTAAACAATCAGACAAGAAACCATCCATTCAGCCAACAAATGTCAGGTGTTTGTTGGAATGAATGAAGGGCTTGCCATCTTCCCAGGTGGAGGGAGAAGTACCTTTCTTTCATTTCTGATGAGTCTACAAGATACAAGTTAATTTTTCATCAGATTATCTTGCCAAATTAAATTCTCAATAAATCACCCAGCTACACATGGCTTTTCTTGTGAAGGAGGCGCCACGGCAGTTTTCTAGGGGACGACACTGGGCAGAGAGGAAGTGGCTGCCCAGAGTCACCCGGCTGATGGAGTTGGAGGCCAATCTTGGGTCATCTGAAGCCAATTCCAGCACTTTTTCCACCCACCACAAGCATTGCGTGTTTTGAGGGTGGGGAGAGGTACAGAACTTCGCTCTTGTCCTTGAGGGGAAAGGCTCTTTGCCAGGAGAAACCTGGAGAGCTCAGTAAAAATGTTAAGGACCGGAGTTCCCCTGGTGGCTCAGCAGTTAACAAACCCAACTAGCACCCATGAGGACACGGGTTCGATCCCTGGCCTCGCTCAGTGGGTTAAGGATCCAGCGTTGCTGTGAGCAGTGGTGTAGGTGGCAGATGTGGCTCAGATCCCCCGTTTCTATGCCTGTGGTGTGGGCCGGCGGCTACAGCTCTGATTCAACTCCTAGCCTGGGAACCTCCATAGGCTGCGGTGCGACCCTAAAAAGCAAAATAACCAACCAACCCAACAAACAAAAAACCTCAAGGACCAAGGGTATGCTTGTGGTTGTAGCACCACTGCACGGTAACCCTCCTGGGGCTGCTTCTCTGTTGTCTGTCTGTTTTTCATAGGCTGGGGGTGCACTTGAATTCTCTGTGTGTGCACAGTCATCATTTGCCTTGGGACTGAGTGAGTGAGTGAATGAGTTAATGAATGAATGAGTGATTGAATGAATGAATGAGGGAATGAATGAGTGGGTGTGTGGCTGATTGAATGAGCAGGTGAATGAATGAGCGAGTGACCGCTGAAGGAATGAGTGAGTGAGTGAATGAGTGAATGAGGGAGGGAATGAATGGGTGAATGAGGGAGGGAATGAATGGGTGAATGAGGGAGGGAATGAATGAGGGAATGAGGGAGGGAATGAATGAGTGAGTGAGTGACTGAGTGAGTGAGGGCCACAGGAATTTGAGGAGCAGAGCCTTGAGAGATGGGTGTTCTTTGGAGGGAGTGAACGCAATGCCAAATCCCAGATCGGGCTGGTAGGGGAGGGAGTACAGCAGGAGGAGAAGGAGGTAGGGCCAGACCGGAGCATGAAAGCAGCTCCAGGGAGCCGTCATTCCCCCGCTTCAGACGCGCCGTCCGGGGGTTTATTTGCTTATTTGTTCCCAGAGCTGTGCGCCCATCACCACCATCCAGGTCAGAGCATGTCCATCCTCCACGGGGGAAACCCCAGTCTCAGCCCTCAGCCCACAGCCTCTGGCCACCACGCATCTCCTCTCAGTCTCTGGATGTTTCTACCCTGAACATTTCATGTCTGTGGAATCCTCTGCCACGTGACGCTGTGTGTCTGGCCTCTTTCACTTGGTATAATGTTTTCAAGGCTCTCCCATAAAGCTGTGGCCATGCCAAAGCCCCCTTCCTTCTCTCGCTGAGTGACCTTCCACGCCAAGGATGTGGCCTGGGCGTCTGGGAGGGACTTGAGCTAGGCACCAGGACAGACTCCTCAATGGAAGCTCTTGGAGCAGGAGCCTGACCTAGTCCGAGGAGAACTGTGGGAATCTAAGCGAACAGCAGCATCAAGTGGAACAGGGGACAGGGGAGTTCCTGCTATGGCTCTGCAGTAACAAACCCAACTGGTCTCCACAAGGATGTGGGTTCCATCCCCGGCCTCGCTCAGTGGGTTAAGTATCTGGCATTGCCATGAACTGTGGTGTAGGTCGCAGATGTGGCTCGGATCCGGCGTTGCTGTGGCTGTGGTGTAGGCCGGCAGCTGCGGCTCTGATTCGACCTCTAGCCTGGAAACCTTCATGTGCTACGGGTGTGGCCCTAAAAAGGAAAAAAAAAAAAGGAGAAACAGGGACAGAGGCCACCAAAGAGGCGTTCTGGGGTTTCTTGGGAGGGAGGGATGAAAGTCAGAACCAGGGAAAAGGAGCATGACCAGGCAAGATACTGAGAAACACATGTCAGTGGGACCTCCTGTGATGTGTAAAAGGACCTAGGACGGAGAGCTGGCAATTAAACATTTTTTATTGGAGTTCCCGTCATGGCTCAGGGGTTGACAAATCCGACTAGGAACCACGAGGTTGCAGGTTCGATCCCTGGCCTTGCTCAGTGGGTTAAGGATCTGGCGTTGCCGTGAGCTGTGGTGTAAGTCGCAGATGTGGCTTGGATCCCGCGTTGCTGTGGCTCTGGCGTAGGCTGGCAGCTACAGCCCTGATTAGACCCCTAGCCTGGGAACCTCCATATGCTGTGGGAGCGGCCCTGGAAAAGGCAAAAAGACAAAAAAAATTTTTTTTTTAATTGAAGTAGAGTTGGTTTACAGTGCTGGGCTGATTTCTGCTGTACAGCAAAGTGACTGCCTTATAAACGTGTATATTCTTCTCCACATTCCTTTGTCACAGGGCACTGGCACTTTTGACCTGGGATACGGGGCCCGGGGAGGAAGTGAGGGCGACTGGCAGACGGGGGGAGGCAGGTTTCCATTTGCGTCTCACCTTTGGGAGTCGTGGCTGGGGCAGCGTGCAGTCAGTGGAGGGAGTGGGAGGGGGGCTGGGAGACTAGGGCTCCTTGTTTGAGGACACTGCCTTCGACAGCGGGGATAGGGCCCTTGGGACAGCTGGCGCATCTGTGATGGGCGCTGAGTGCATCGGTTGCCCACAAGGAGGTGAGCACAGGCCAGGATGGTCCGGGGCACTTTCTGGGAGGCAGAGGCCGAGCTCTCCCTGCAGGACAGATGAGCCATGAGTAGGCAGAAAGGAGGGGAAAGAAATATTCCAGATCTGAGCCAGGCAAATAGCAGGAGCAGGGGCACTGGGGTGGGAGAGAGAGAACATGGGAGAGAGTTGAACCCTGCAGAGAAGCTCAGAGAACCAGCAGGGCAGGTGCAGTGGCATCAGCACAGCGGTGAAACAGAGCCCACTCGGTGCCCCAAGCACTGGCTTAAGCTATTTATGTGACTCTTGACAGCAGCCTGCAGGGTAGGTTTGTTCCTGCTCTACAGGTGAACAAACTAAGATGTAGAGAATTTAGGGGCTTTACCCCAAGTCATATCTAAAAATTGCTGAACTGGGAGTTCCCGTTGTGGCTCAGGGGGTTAAGAACCCCACGTTTTCTCCCTGAGGATGTGGGTTCAATCCCTGGCCTCACTCTGTGGATTAAAGATCCAGTGTTGCCTCAAGCTGCAGTGTAGGTTGCAGATAAGGCTTGGATCCAGCATTGCTGTAGCTGTGGCGTAGGCCAGCAGCTGCAGCTCCAGTTTGACCTCTAGCCCAGGAACTTCCATATGCTGCAAATGTGGGCCCCCCCACCCAAAAAAAAAAAAAAAACAGGATGGAGTTCCGCTGTGGCACAGTGGGTTAGGATCCGGCCTTGTCATTGCTGTGGCTTGGGTTGTTGCTGTGGCTCAGGTTTGATCCCTGGCCTGGGAACTTCCACATGATGCAGGCACAGCCAAAAAAATAAATAATAAAATAAATAAAGAAAAAAAATTATAAAATAAAAATTCTTGAACTTAGGTTCTTAAAAATCTTTCATTTGGGTATAAACCAAAGACTGTAATAATGACAGCATATTTTAGATTTAGGCTAGGAATCTTCTAGAGTCGAGATTTTAGTTCCAGAGACACTAGCTCCGTGGAGGGGTGGGCATCTGGGGTCAAAGGTGAGCAAGACACTCCTGAGCCTCAGTGTCCTCGACACACAGAGAAAGGACGTGCTCACGAAGCTGCCCCTTTCTCTCCACCTCCACCCAGAGCAGGAAGCGCTTGTTGAGCTGCTGCATAAATTCAGGAACAGGAGTTGACCTGGGGAGCACCTTCCCCTGTGCACCTGGTCTGTGGGCATCTGAGCAGAGACACAGAGCAGAAAGCAGGCTGGGTGAGGGGTTCGGTGCAGCTGAAGGAGGGTGCACAGGAAGGCAGCGTGGGGGGACCAGCAGGGAGCCGAGCTGAGATGCTGCAGAAAAGAAGCAGGTGAGGGATGCGCCCTGTGGACCAGGGATGGCAGTGCAGCATCTGTCTCCTCCAAGGACGTTTCCTGAACCCTCCTTGCCCCTTGCGTGACCAGTCCTGGCACAGCAGGGCTCCCCGCCCCCCAGCCCCACGCTCCGCCACCTCCCCTGTCGGCCTGCCTGCTTTGCTTGGTCAGAGCCCTTCAATTTTGCATGGAGTCAGTAAATGCGTCTCCAGCAGCTCCAGAGAAAAGAGATCCATTTAAGCTGCGGGTCCTGGGGAGGAAGCTTGGGTAGAGGAACCCTCATGGAGCTCCTGCCTTTTGCAGCCTCGTGGAATTTCAAGCCACAATTTGGAACAGAGCAGCTTTTAGAATTTCAAGCCACAATTTGTATTCAAATGAAGGTCATTTGAAAGGTGTAACATAGTAAACAGCCATTATTTCATTTTGATGGTGGCACTAAAATTATAGTGTTGGTTGAATTATTTTAGTGTAGGACCATTACCATCTCCCTAAAACACTTAGAGGGGTTCTTAGAACGCGGCTACAATCCTAAAATTAGAAGAAAATTAAAAATCACAAAGCAGTGGTGGTGGCGGCGGTGTAATTGGGGAGGGGGGAACCCCTGGGCTGTGGGATGTTTTCTCCATCCCATTCATCATGCTTTCTTTGCACACCACAGGCGGGGGCCAGGTCCACCACATGCACGTGGAGAAGGGGGTGTCACAGTGCTTTCACCTGTGGGACATAAAGTAATGCCCCCCCCCCTGTCCTACTGTTCAGGTCCCTAAAAATCCCATGATGGGGAGTTCCCGCTGTAGCGCGGTGGGGTAAGGATCCTGCTTGTCTCTCTGGCTTGCCAGTTTGATCCCCGGCTGTAGCTGTGGCGCAGGTCGCCGATGCGGCTCGGATTTAATTCCAGGCCGGGGAACTTCCACATGCTGTGGGCGCAGCCAAAAAGGAAAAAAAAAATCCCACTCTGGGGACCTGACTCCCTGGAGCTTTCCTTCCAGGGAGGAGCGCCCTTGGGAGGGAGTCCCACGGAGAGGCAGCTGGCTAGCCCCTCCCACTGCCCTTGACCGTGATCTGGCAGGAGCACTTGCCAGGAGTCTTGCAGAGGGCTTGCCCTTAGGGGACTGCAAGTTCAGATTGGGATCAAGGGCAGGTGCTACCTTCCTGGATGGGCCCCACCCATAAGCCTTCCTCTCCCCGCTTAGGCCTGGGGCTCCTCTGTCTTGCCCCTGGGGGTGGAGGCGGCTGAAGGGAGGGGTCCCATTTGGGGACTCTCCCCATTGAGTCTTGTGCCAGGAATCTCATGCATGTGGAAAAACAGACCCAGGAGAGACTTAAGATCGTCCTTCTTCTGGGCACAAATCCAGAAGCGGAGGCTCAGAGGGCACAGCGAGGCAGTTAGATGCGAGACTTGGTCTAAAAGCTGGGGCTGCCTTTCTGTCACCGGGTGCCTGTCTTAAGATTCCCTAACCCCATTGGGAACCCTGGGGCAGTGGTTTGCTGAATTCCAAGTGTTTTGGATTTGGGAAGAGTCCTCGGAGCGTTTGCTGGCACAACCCCAGTGGCTTTTGGAGCGAAGCCCAACGCGCAAACACATTGATATTTGTGCAGCAAAATATATGAATAGTCACACAAACCGGGATAAATAAGGACTCGAACTTGTGTCAGCTCAGATTAAGTCTCGCACCAGATGCTGCCAAACTGAAGAAGAAAACTGGGTTTCCTGAGCTTTTGGACTCGAGAGTTTCCAGTAAACGGTGGGGCCATCGGGGTGAGTAGTGACAGGAGCTCCTTGAGGAAATGAGGCAAGGATTCAAATCGTACCTTTAGGAGTTCCCGTCATGGCGCAGTGGTTAACGAATCCGACTAGGAACCATGAGGTTGCGGGTTCGGTCCCTGCCCTTGCTCGGTGGGTTAACGATCCGGCATTGCCGTGAGCTGTGGTGTAGGTTGCAGACGCGGCTCGGATCCCGCGTTGCTGTGGCTCTGGCGAAGGCCGGTGCCTACAGCTCTGATTCAACCCCTAGCCTGGGAACCTCCATATGCCGCGGGAGCGGCCCAAGAAATAGCAACAATAACAACAACAACAAAAAGACAAAAAAGACAAAAAACAAAAACAAAAACAAAAACAAATCGTACCTTTAGAAGGTGGCAAGGAGTTCCCTGGTGGCTCAGCTGGATAAGGATCTAGTGTGGCTCTGGTTACAGCTGAGGCATGGGTTTGATCCCTGACCCAGGAACTTCTGCATACCTCGGGGGTGGCCAAAAAAGATGTAAAAAAAAGAAAAGAAAAGAAAGAAAGATGGGAATTGCTCCCAGTTTTACCAGTTTCTAGACACTTGCTTCTGTCTTTAGCTGGGTTCTTACTCTGCGATTTCATGCCGGACTCTTTCACTTCACTTGTCTATGCGTCTGAACTCCCACGCCTCTTTGACGTTTATAGCGCTGGGAGCGGCTTTCTGGACTCGGGGCCTGGCGCTCTTCTCCCTACAGCACACACACTGTGTATCCAGGGGTCAGTCTCTTACTCTGCTCCCCACCCCCCACCCAGAGCCTCCTCCCAGCTCCCAGAAGGTTCTTCAGCATCTGAGAGTGCCCCCTGGGCACACCGCTGGCTGTGGCCTCCAGGAGCTGTGTGGGGGGAGCAGGCTTCCAAGGCAGAGCTTAGGGGGCCCTTTCCATGCCGGCCACGGGCAACTGGGGATCCTGTCAGCATGGACAGTGAGGGCAGGTCTGGAGCGGTGGCTCTGTGTTCAGTGTGGAGTGTGGGGGGAGGAGCAAGGGGGGGAGGAGCAGAGTGGGGGGGAGCAGAGTGGGGGTCTTCTTCAGGCTCCTCACATGGGCAGGTGGAGCAGCCTTTGGAGCAAGCGTTCCTGCCTGTGTTTCACACACAAGAACCCCTTATTTGCTCCTGGGATGCCAAGTGCCTCTTCCGTGACCCTGGATCCATCCTCAAAGTTACCCTGGTGCTGGCTCCCTGTCCCTAGGGATGTAGCAGAGAGTGGCTCCAGGACCTTTGTCCTCAAGGGGATCCCCTGGCCACTGCCCCCTTCCCTCCCTTCAGGGGTCCTCCTTCACTCTCTGAAGTGGCCCCTGGTGACAGTGCTGGCCTGGGAGGACCTGAGGTGGGGGGCAGGGGTGGCCCTGCTCCCTGGTTCTGCCTTGAGTCTGAGCTTGCTGGGAAGCAGGCCACTGGGGGCTACCGGCTGGCTTACAGGCTTCCTGGAGGTGGGGGACTTTCAGCTACACAACTTTGAAGTCTGTTTTGGGTGGAGGAGCCTCTGAGCTGCCCTGTTTATACTTTTCCATGAGGTCATCCTCCAAAATGCTGCTTGGGGTTTGGGAAGAGCCGTTAGGGCTTATGGGCTGTGCTGGGTGCCGGGTGCTGGGTCTTATTTGCTGTCTTTATCCTGTGTTACTCTCTCCAGTCATCCAAAGGAGAACATCCGGAAAGAAGCCCAGATTGTATCTTGGGAAACCCTTTCTATCTTGATGTTCTTGGAAGATATATTTGCTTTCAGAAAGAGATAGTTTTTAAGCCCTGTGTAGCCCCCTCGGCCTTGTACCCCCTCCCCCTCCTCCTCCTTCCCCCCCGACCACATTTTAGCTGTACTGGCCAGCTTCCGTTCCAGTTCCCAAGGCACTGATGCTGTCTGGCCTCAGGGGCCTGGGGTACCAGCTCCCCTGCTTCTTCCCCTTCCTCATTTGCTGACTTTCACTAGATCTCAGTTTAAATAATCCCACCCCAAACCTACCACCCCGTCCTAATCTGCCATCACACCATGTATTTCCTTCATAATAGCATCACATCTTATCTTTTTTTTTTTTTTTGGCTGCACCCGTGGCATGTGGAAGTTCCCTGGGCAGGGATCAAATTTGCACCATGGCAGCGAACCAAGGTTCTGCAAAAAGGCCGGATCCTTAAACCTACGTTATATCTTAAGATATTTATCTTAGTGTTTTGTCTTATTTCATAGTTACCTTCTCTACAAAGCTCCATGGAGGCAGGATCCATCAGTAATTTTTGTTTATTGCTCTAGCCCAGTGTTTGACATATAGTAGTCACTCATAAGTAGATCTATTGAATGGCTGTATGGATGCAAAGATAGGGTAGATGTATATATGGATGGGAGGGTGGATAAATGGATGGATGATTGAGTAGATGGAAGGATAATCAATGGATGGATGGGTGGGTGGATGCGTGGATGGATGGGTGGGTGGATGAGTGGATGGGTGGGTGGGTGGATGAGTGGATGGATGGGTGGGTGGATGAGTGGATGGATGGGTGGGTGGATGAGTGGATGGATGGGTGGGTGGATGAGTGGATGGATGGGTGGGTGGATGAGTGGATGGATGGGTGGATGGATGGGTGGATGGATGGGTGGGTGGATGGGTGGGTGGATGAGTGGATGGATGGGTGGGTGGATGAGTGGATGGATGGGTGGGTGTATGAGTGGATGGATGGGTGGGTGGATGAGTGGATGGATGGGTGGGTGTATGAGTGGATGGATGGGTGGGTGGATGAGTGGATGGATGGGTGGGTGGATGAGTGGATGGATGGGTGGGTGGATGAGTGGATGGGTGGGTGGATGAGTGGGTGGATGGATGGGTGGGTGGATGAGTGGATGGATGGGTGGGTGGATGAGTGGATGGATGGGTGGGTGGATGAGTGGATGGATGGGTGGGTGGATGAGTGGATGGATGGGTGGGTGTATGAGTGGATGGATGGGTGGGTGGATGAGTGGGTAGATGGAAGGATGGATGAAGGATGCGGGAGGGATGGATAGATAGATGGCAATATCAGATATTCCTGGGCTATTCCATGAAAATTATGCTAAGCATCTCAAAATGTCTGTAAATCCATCCCACATAAGCCAGCTATATTCTGACTCTTGATCATACATTACAGAAAAAAACTCAAGCCAGCTTGAGAAAGAAGGGAAGCTATTGTGAGGACATAGGCCAATCTCACAGGGGACAGAGGCTTAGGAAGACACTGGAACAGAGAAGTAGGAGGCCATCCAGATTCCCTCTCCATCTCTCGCCCCTCTCTGCACATCTCTCTCGGCAGACGGGCTGGCTCTGTCCTCAGTCCCACATGGACACTGATACCTTCAGTCCTGTGCCCACATGTTGGCAGGTCAGCCACACAAAGAGGCAACTGGCAGGCCCTTGCATCCCACCCCAGATTCCCGGGGAAGAGAGTCTGAGTCACCTGCTGGGGGCAGGGCTGGGGTGCACCTGTGCGCTGCTGGACACACCCCTGTGGTGCACGGCCACTCCCCAGAGAAAGGGACCAGAGGCTGTCCTGAGGGTCTTATTTCCAGTTCCGGCTAAAGTTCCAGGTCCCATGTGATGACTGCCTGGCCGGGTGCCTGTTAGTGCCCAGGCCTGGAAGCCTGCATTCATTGGAAGTCTCCACTTTCTGCTGCATGCCAAGAAAACCTGCCCGTTTGGAGCTGTGAGCACAGGGGAGCAACCTGCAGAGCTGGGAAGACCAGCCCAGCCAGGCCCAGCCTGGATTTGGGAAGAGAACTGCGGCTGCAGCTGCAGTGGTCCCCAGGAGAAACTTCCCGGATTCGCCCCCGGGGTGCGCCAGGCACCCCCAGGAAACAGGATGGGAGTGCCCGGGCTCCTCAGTCAAGCCCTCCTCTTCTCCGCAGTCTGGTTTTGCATCAGGCACTGTGCTGCCTTCTCAGAACAGATTTTCTCCGTGAAAAGAAAGAAATCTCTTTATGCCCTTTTACAAGGCAGAATCTAATTTAGGTTTCAATAAGGGAAGGGACCATTGTATCACCCTCCTTCAGTGCTTCTTGTCATTACGTTGTATTTTTAAAAATACTTTCATCGGGGCCCGATATACACTTACCATCTCTCCACATTTATTTTCTTTTAAGAACACATATAATAAAACTCAAAGTTAATAGCATGAAAATAATTTCTACAATAACAGTTGTAGCAAATCTTCGAATTGCCAGGGTGAAGGTGGCTAGACAGAGCGAGGCAATTACGCTATTATTAGCAGTGCCTGGAAAGGATTGATGTAGAGCTGGCCGCGTGTAAGCAGAAGCCTTCAGACGTGAACTACATTTTAATAGTGAAATTCTCATAGATTATAACTCCCTTCATTAACATTTTCACACATCGCTGGCTAACAAATGAGGAGAGAGGCCTCTGGACTCGCAGATTTATCGTGGGCCGGCGCTCTCTGCACCTCTGGGCAAGAGCTCCAGCTTGGAACCTCTGACTACGGGGGATTAACTCTTCCTGGCGGACCTGTTTCCTGCCGGGAAGGGAAAACATTCTGGAAACACGGGCTTTGCACTTTCAGGCTTGTAAGGGGTCTTGCTTCTGGGTCCGGCCCTCCTGGGACTTTCTCTGCATTTCCCTCTTGGCACCCGTGGGTGGCTCTCAGAGGGTGGAGGGCCTGGGGAGGCAGGTCAGGACTGGCCTGGGCTCTTCTGTCACCACCTGCCCCCACCCCCACCCCCCGCAGGGCGCCTTCCTCTGGAGATGATCCCTGTGCAGGTGCTGGAGTTCCAGGTGGAGTGGAGGTGGGAGTCCTTTCTGCACTGGGGGCTGGTTGCTCCAAGGAAAGTCTAGCTCTCCTTTCAGCAGGAGTCAGGCCGCCTTCTGTCCCCAGCCGAGGCAGGGGACACAGCCCAGATGTGATGGAGGGAGACTGGGGGAGGGCTTTCTGGGCAGGGCAGATCCCAGAGAGAGGGACGTGGACTCTGGGCAGGCTCAGGGTCAAGGTCAGGGTGGACTGCCTGTCATTGTGGACAGTCCTGTCCTGCGAGGGACTCAGAGTTTTACAAAGGACTTAGATGCAGCAGTACCTGCCCCGGACAGAGTTAAAATCTAAGGAGAGAGAACGAGGAGGGACAATGTGCTTGGGTCATTTACTGACATCAGCGGCTGCACACAAATCGCGAGCGTGAGTGCTGGGCCATGTGCCGAAATGCCTCTACCAGTCCCCCCGTCAATCAGGGGAGGCTTCCTGGAAGAGTGTGCAAGTACTGGGTTTCCAGGAAGGTGCTTCCTGGTGTATTGTCTGCACCTGGCACCAAGTGGGTTAGAAGAACACTGAGGATGGGAGTCAGTGCAGGGAGAGCCGCCCTCCCTTTGGAGCAGGGGGCTGAGTTTTCAGCCCAGCTTCCCGTTGCTCTTTGATTCCAGGACACAAACCCTTGAGGACTCGGGGGCCAATATTTTATAACTGGTTCGTGGGCAAATTATGTGATTCGGCTGGGCCTCCAGTGGCATGTGAGACCCCTGGGGTCAGCTCACTCCAAGGAGCTCCTTTGTGGGTCTCTGAGTGAGCATTTCGCAAATTTTTCAAAGAGGATCTGATCCAGACCTTCCGTCTCTGTCTGCCCATTATCATCACTTGGGGGACTCTTTAACAAAACTGGTGCCAGGAAACTTCAGAGAAGTTATTTTAAATGGTCTGAGGTGGCGCTCAGGTGCTATAAAGATTTTAATGTCGAGCCCAGGTGGACCATTCAGGCAGGTGAGCTGGCCTTCGGTGCATTAGCTGGAAGAACAGGTCTGCCCAGAACAGAGTTCAGCTGTGGCCAAGCGGAGGTGTTTTCAGAGTCCCTCGATCTTCCTTCCTCCCCTTGGACAATCTGCAGGATTTCAAGGCTCCCAGATGGGCTGTGGGCTGCACAGGACCAGCCTGCAGGGTCAAGTGCAAAGGGGCCGCCTTGCCCTTGGCCCTAGGCATCCAAGTTCCCCTTCCTCCTGGTCGTTCCTTCCTTCCTCCCTGCATTCCCAGACTGTGCCACGTGGTTCCCACCCCAGCCTCGCAGTCCCTGAGCGAGCATCCTCTGCAGTGAGAGCTGACTTCTGTATTCTTTGATCTCCTCCCGTAACGCTGTGGGGCTCAGCCGGCTCTGTTTGGCTCCGGTGCTGAACCGTCAGCAGGGGCTGCTCTGCTTCCCAACCCTCCTCCCCGGGAACATTATCCCTTAACTGAAATCAATAGCCCCAGGACATGCTTGGAATCTAGAAGCGAATCTTTGACAGGTTCTGTTTTCTTGCCCGAGTTCTCCTAGCGGCCGTCGCTGGGCTGTGCAAGGCCAGGGGAGTGGGAGTGGGGGCACCACGGGCAGGGCCTCTGGGAGGGTCCCTGTGGCATGGAGGGGTGGTGTGGGGGTGCTGGGCTGGGTGGCCCTGCTGGGAAAGGGCCCGGGATGCTCTGGAAGCTGGTGCTGGGCCTCCTTCCCTTCACCAGGCTCCATCCTGCATCCTGGCGCCCCATGAAGTGTTAAGGAGCACAGGAGCCCAACCTAATGAAAACCCAGTCTCATTTTGCATAATCAGGCGCTATTGAAATGATCCTTCCAGTGCTGCTTGCTGCAAATTAACAATCTGACTTATACACAATAAAAACCCGAGTACTGTACCAAGCGATACTTCTTAGGTGGTGGATACACAGATGGAAATTCATTTAATGAACTACAAGTCCCCGAATGGATCCTAAACTTCTTGTAATTACCCTGGAATAAACCCCAGCAGAAACCAAAAAAAGCTTTTTGTGTTCTCCCCACCCTGCCTCTCAGTAGCCAGCTTTCCCCGTCTTTAAGATTGCCTTGTCGGAAATGGGTCTCTTTCCGCGAAGAGGTCTTCGGGGCCTGGCTGGCGGGGAGGGTGGGGCCACATGCAAATTGAGCCGACTCCCCCCTCCCGCCCCAGATTCTGAAAATAGCGTGATTTGCACAGACGGTTTTTGCGGAGCAGAATGCGACTTCAGTGGTATTGGGAAGGGTTTTACCCAGAAGCCCAGTGTCAGCCTGTGGATAATCTGGCTGGCTGCCCTGGGGGTCAGGGAGAGCTGGTCTTTGAAGCGCTGGGCAGACAGAGGCATCCTCTGAGCTCATCCTGGCAGAGGACCCAAGCCTCCTCCTGATAGTTTTCCTTGAAAGATGCTGTTCTGATGTGGGAGCCGTTGCAGCCTTCCCTCCTGATGGGGTGGGAGGGGCAGGGGGTCGGGAAGGAGGGGGGTGCCTTGGGCAGACCAGAGCCAAGGACCACCCTTCGGGTGAGACACCTCCCTCCCGCCTCACACCACTGGGAGTGGGGCCGGGGGGAGGGGGGGGAGCTGACCCACGGCCCCATCCTGGATGGCCTCTTCTCAGGGGACAGCTCCACGGGACGAACGTGGCATCCACTCAGATTGCCACACTCGATAAGCATCACAACCTGTTCCATATTTATTATGGGCAACAATTTGACTAACGGAGAATTTAGATGAATAACATTCAGGCCGGAGAAGTAATTTCCTTTGAGAAAGCGATTTACATGCACTCTGCCAGAAAGAGCCGTCACTGCTCTCTTGTTGTGTCAGCTCAAATAATGAAGTTGAAAATAGCGTGGAAGGTTAATAGGTCTGACTTATCTCCTTAGAACTGAAAAGGAAGATTTACAGTGTGGAGGCTGTTTTGCATATTTCCATTGGGAATTGAAAGATTTTTTTCCCCCCAAACAAGATTTATGAGAACCCGTGCTTCAAGGTATCTGCTCTGCTCTTGCTCCCAAGTGAGGCAGTGGACCTCTTCACGTGGGCGGAGTCCGTGTGCTTTAGGAAGAGCGCTTGCCCTGGCCGGGACCTGGGTCTGGAGGCTGGTGGTGCTGCTGTGGGAAGGGTCCACTTTGAAAAGAGTTTTTTGACTCTGGAAGCTCACATCATTGGTTTGCTAACAACTAAAACAGGTTTATGTGCCCCCCCCATGTATTTTTTTTATTATTTTATTTATTTACTTTTTTTTGTTTCATCACTACCTTTTTTTTTTTTCCCCATGTATTTTTTTAAAAATTTTAATTTGGAGTTCCCATTGTGGCTCAGTGGTAATGAACCTTGCTAGGATCCATGAAGATGCAGGTTCGATCCCTGGCCTCACTCAGTGGCTGAAGGATCCAGCGTTGCTGTGAGCTGTGGTGTAAGTCGAAGACGGGGCTCAGATCTGGTGTTGCTGTGGCTGTGGCTTACGACATTGGCAGAGGCTCTGATTTGACTCCTCATCTGGGAACTTCCATCTGCTGCGGGTGTGGCCCTAAAGAAAAAAAATTTTTTTAATTTATTTTGTCATTGTTCTTGACTCCCTAGAGCTTAGCAGGTGGGCCCTGGGCTTGAGGAATATAGAGAAACAGCTGGATGAGAGCAAAGGAGGGTATGGATTTCTGGATTCCAGATGAGGAGTAAACGAAGGAGGGTCTGACTAGCTCTTTGTGGGCTTCTTTTTCTTTCCTTTTTTTTTTTTTGGCCATGCCCATGGTGTGCAGAAGTTCCTGGGCTAGGGATTGAACCTGTGCCACAGCAGCAATCTGAACCTCTGCAGTGACATACCAGATCCTTAACCCGACGCACCACCAGGGAGCTCCTCTGATGGCCTCTTAAGGAGTTTTTGGGAGCCCCACCCAGCCACTTCTGGGAGCATCTCGTTGCCAACTCCATGTGCAAAGGGGGCTGGGATGGTCGTCTTTCACTCAGTACTTCCCTTCTGGTGATAAAGTCGGGGTGCGTTGTTTGGGAAGAAGGGGAGAATGGATATTGGTGGGCCACCCTCAGTCTTGAGCACAGATGCTTAGTGCATTTGTTTTGAATCTTTCTTGTTTTCCATTAAATGCATTCAAATGATAAAATTCCCCTTCAATACTGCTTAAACTGCCTTCCCCATTAGTTTTGTTTTTCCTCCACATTATTTTCAAACATAAAAAAGTTGAAAGAACTGTCGCTGACATCCTTGTATCCATCACTTTAACATTTTGCTCTATTTGCTTGATCATATATCCAGTCATGTATCTGTTTATCAATCCATCTTAGTTGCGGATGCATTTCATAGTGAATTGCTGATAACATGACATGTCACACCTAAATATTTCTGAATGCATATTATGAACTCCTTAGTTACTTTTTAAGGTGACACTGATGTATAGAGACTGCACAATCTTAAGGGTGTCTTTTGGTGAGCTTTGACAGATGCCTACGTCTACACAGTGTGTCTGTTGAGATGCAAACATTCCTGTTCCTCCAGAGGCTCCCTTTGCCTCTCCCCAGTCAGGACACCCCTCCCACAGCCAACCGTGGCCCTGATTGTTTTTTCACCATAGATTGTTTTTGCCTCTTCTAGAATGTCATATAAAGGAATTCATGCCAGGTATACTTTTTTGCATAAGGCTTCCTTCACTCAGCATGTTTCGGAGAGCCATCTTTGTGTTGCAAGTATCAATAGTTTTCTCCCCTTTTTATTGATGACTAGTAGTCTATTGTATGAATGTACCAGAGTTTGTTTATCCATTTGTTAATGGACATCTGGTGTGTTTCCAGTTTTTGGCTATTATGAATCAAACTGCTGTGAATATTTTTTACAGAATCTTTTTTTGGGATTTGTGTTTTTTTATATTTCTGGAATAACTGCCCAGAAGAGAATTGTTGGGTGCTAGTTTTTCTTTTAAAAGCAACTGGCAGACTTCCCCCCTAAAGTGATTGGACCATTTCACATTTCCACCAACAATATATGACGGTTCCAGTTGCTCCACATGCTTGCCAACATTTAATGTTGTCAGTCTTTTTAATTTTAGCCATTCCGGTGGGTGTACAGTGGATCTCATTACGGTTTCAATTTACATTTCCCTGATGACTAACAATATTTTTGATGTGCTTATTGGCCACTCATATTTCTTCCTTTATGGAGTGTCTGTTCCAATCTTTCACCGGTAAAAATTTCTGGATTTTTTTTTTTTAATTATTGGCTTGTAGAAGTTCTTTATCTAGTCTGGATAACAAGTCTTTAATCAGCTATATGTTTTGCAAACATTTTCCCCGAGGGTGTGGCCTGCTTATTCTTTTTTTTTTTTTTTTTTTTTTTTCCCCACACCCACAGCATGCCAAGTTCCCAGGCCAGGGATTGAAACTAAACCACAGCCGTAACAGTGCCGGATCCTTTTTTTTTTTTTTTTTTTGTCTTTTTGCCATTTTCTTGGGCTGTTCCCACAGCATATGGAGGTTCCCAGGCTAGGGGTTGAATCGGAGCTGAAGCCACTGGCCTTCACCAGAGCCACAGCAATGCGGGATCCGAGCCGCATCTGCAACCTACACCACAGCTCATGGCAATGCCGGATCCTTAACCCACTGAGCAAGGCCAGGGATCGAACCCGCAAGCTCATGGTTCCTAGTCGGATTCGTTAACCACTGAGCCACGACAGGCACTCCACAATGCCGGTTCCTTAACCTGCTGAACCACCATGGAATTTCCTGCTTGTTCATTTTTATAATAATGTCATTTTAGGAGCAGTTTTAAATTTCACTGAAGTTTAATTACCTTTTATTTTTATAATTGTTGCTTTCTCTGTCCTCTCAGAAATCTTTGCCTGCCACCTCCTTGTGAAGGTATTCTTCCATATTTTCTTCTGGAAGCTTTATAGTTTAGCTTTTACATGTAGGTCTGTTTATTGTCCATCTTAAATTAATTTTTGTGTATGGCGTAAGATAGGAGGCATTTGCTCATTTCCACATTGATGTCCAGCTGCATCAGCACCGTTTGTTGAAATGACATTCCTTTCCCCATTGGATGGCTCCAGCACCTAAAATTAATTCACTCTGGAAGAGTAGGTCTGTTCTGGACTTTCTTCTCTTCCACTCTGTTTGTCTCTCCCATGTCAGCACATTGCCATCCTGACTGTCGTAGCTTCATAGGAGGTCTTGAAGGCAGGCCTCTGACTCTGTTCTTTTTAAAAACAGCTTTGGCTATTCTACTTCCTTTTAAATTTTAGAGTCACTTTGTCAATGTACATAAAAAAAAAATCCTGCAGGTAATTTCAATAGGATGGTGTTAAAGAGGTAAATCAATTTGGAAACCATTGTCATCTTTAAAATACTGCGTCTTCCAATCCATAAAGATGGTCTATCTCTCCTTTTACTCGGGTCTGCTTTAATCTTCCTCAGAAATGTTTTGTAGAAGTTTTGCACATCATTTGTTAATTTGTTTCTAGGCATTTTATGTTTTTTAGATGCTATTGTCTCAATTAAGACAATGGATTTATCTCTTTCTTTATATATATCAGTTTTTGCTTCTTGTCTTTTAAGCCTTATGATTGGGCATATTCAAATTTATGATTGAAATGTCTCCTGATTAATTATCCCATTTATCATGACGGAATGCCTCTATTTCTGGTAATGCTCTCATCTTGAAGTTTATGTAGCCGCTCCAGCCTTCTTATGCTTATGATTTGCATGGTTTATCTGTTTTCACATATTATTTTCTTCGTCTTTATATTTAAAGTACTTTTCTTGTAGGCAGCATATGGTTGGCTCTTGTTTTTTCATCCATTCTGACCATCTCTGCTTTTTAATTGGAATGTTTAGTCTATTTCATATAGGGTAATAACTGATATGGTTGGATTAGGTCTGCAGTGTTGATAATTTTTTTCTGTTTGTCTCATCTGTTTTTTATTTCTCTTTGGGTCAACTGAATATTTTAAAAAGAGTTTCAGTTTAAGTTCTTTTTAGCTCTGTTCTTTGTGTGCTTTGCATTTTGGGGGCGGTTGCACTAGGGAGTATAATATATATTCTTAACTTTTCACAGTCTACTTATATTTAGTAGTTATACCACTTCATTGTAAGAATTGTTCATTGTAAGTACATTGCAAAAAATGTAGTTTAATATATCTACTCCTTTAGGCTGTACTTATTATATGTATTACCTCTGCATATTCCGTAAACTTCATAATCAATTTTTCTTTTTTTTTCCTTTTGGCCATTCCGCAGCACATAGAAATCCCTGGTCAGGGATCAGATCCAAGCTGCAGTCTCCATCTTAGCCACAGCTGGGGCAGCGCCGGATCCTGAACTCACTGTGCTGAGCTAGGGTTTGAACCTGCGTCCCAGTGTTCCCAAGAGGCTGTGGATCCCATTGTGCCACAGCAGGAACTCCTTTTTCCTTTTTGCTGTACAAAGTCACCCACATATTGGGTGCCTTCAGGATTTTCTCTTTATTCTTTATGTTATTCATTGTGACCCTGATGTTGTTGAGGTATTTTTGCTTTGTTTTATTTATTTCGTTCAGGGGCCTTCTAAACCTTTTGGATCTGAAAAATCTGTCTTTCCACACATTTGGAAACATTTGGTCCATTATTTCCTCAAATATTTTTTTCTGCCCGATTCTCATCCTCTTCTTCTGGGACTCCAATTATATGTATATTTGACCTTGTATTACTTTTTCACAAATCCTCGGAGCTTGTTCACGTTTTAAAGCATTTTTTGTTTTCCAGATGAATCAGAATTTGTCAACCTCAGCATGATTGACATTTTGGCCAGATCACTAGTTACCATGTGTGGGAAGGTTTTCCTGTGTATTGTCAGATGTTTATCAGCATCCTTGGCTTCTACCATAGATTCCAGCAGCGTAACCACTCAGTTACAACAACTAAAAAAAATGTCTCCAGACATTTCCAAATCACCTCCAGTTGAAAAGCACCGAAGTAAATCAACAGAAATTGTCTAAACTTTAAGTTCACTAACTCTTCCTCTGTTATCTCCAATCCAGTGACTGCATTTCAGGTATTTTATGTTTTAGGGATAGAATTTTCATTTGGTTCTTGTTTGTCATTTCCACTTCTCTAATGAACTGACCTATCTGTACATTCATTACGAACGTATTTTCCTTTACTCACTTGAGCATAGTCCTAATAATTCCTTTAAGATCTTTGTCTTCTAGTTTCAACGTTGTTTTAAAATGTAGATTTTATTATTATTCAGATATGGTGAGGCCAACAGATCAGGAGATGATTGCTATTGAAAATATAATTTGTTATTCAGACCTGCTAAGAGGAAGGGGCTCGTGTCACACTGGGCCACATGAGGAAGCATCAGGCTAGTTTGGAGCAAGGAAAAAATATGGACAAGAGTCTTTATTGTGGTTTTTGAGGGAAAAGCAAATCAAGGCAGGGTAAACGGGGATAGGATTGGCTAGTTGGAGTCATTCCAATGGGCCCTGGCGTGTGGGAGGTTGTCCCTACTTGTCTGATATCAGCCCTGGAGTAATTAGGGCAAGAGAATAGTGGTCTGGATGTCCGAGCCCTGGAAGAGCCTGGTTAAGGAGATGATGGGGTATGGGCTTCAGATTGGTTGGTTTGCATCTGAAAGGTTGTTTGCAATCTCTAGGAATTAGCTGACCCCAGGAGGGACAGACCCTTCCGGTGTCAGTAAGGTTCTAAGATGTCAAAATGTCAGCATAAACAGACTAATACAAACATTGGTGGCATCTCAGAGTCAGTCTTTACTTTTCCTGCTTGTATGTATGCTTTGTAATTTGGGATTGTATCCTCAACCTTGTGTGAGTGATAATTTTGCAAGGACTTGGGACTCTGTTACGTTATTCTGAATGATATTGAGTTGTTCTTTTAGCAGACACTTCACTTTGCCAAGTTCATTTGTTGTTGTTGTTGTTGTTGTTGTTGTTTGCTTGTTTTTCAGGGCCACACCTGAGGCATGTGGAAGTTCCCAGGTTAGGGGTTGAATCAGAACTGCAGCTTCTAGCCTACGCCACAGCCACAGCAATGTGGGACCTGAGCCATGTCTGTGACCTATACCACAGCTCACAGCCACGCTGGATCCTTAACCCACTGGGGGAGGCCAGGGATCAAAGCTTCATCCTCATGGTTTTTAGTTAGATTCATTTCTGCCATGCCACAAGGGGAACTCCCCCTTTGCCAAATTCAGACTCTACACTTTCCATCTTGAGTTAGTCAGCAACAGAAATCTCTGTCCAGGTCTGCAGCCTGAGCTGGGCAGCTTAGAGCCTGATCCACACATCTGTAATTCAGAGATTAGCCAGACATGTGGGCTGAGTTTACTCACAGAATTTGGAATTCTGGCTCTGTGACTCTCTCCTTTTGGTGACTTCCTTTATTTTCTAGCTGCTGTCATCCACACTCCTTCCTCTGATTCATAACCAGTAAACTGCAGGTTTCTATCTGAGTATTAATTGTTCCTTGATACTGACTAGGGTCCACTTCAGGCAAAACAAACAAACAAACAAACAAAACAAAACAAAACAAAATATATATACACACACACACACAGAAACTCACCCTATACCATCACCTTCTAAGTTTCCAATTCTCTCCAGTTTCTGCCTGCTTTTGGCCTCTCACAGATGTCTTCATATTAAAATACATATGTTTTAAATTTGGAGGGCTGATCCAATATTAGCTACTCCTCCATTATTGGAAGAGGAATTTTTTGTGTCCCATAAATTTTGACATATAGTGATTCTACTAGGTATTCTAAACATTGAAAAATTTCCCTTATGATTTTTCCTTTAACAAGGATCAATAGAATGTTTTTTAGTTCCCCAGATATATTGGATTTGCAAGCGATCCTTTTGTTAATATTGAAAAAATTTATTATGTTCTGGTCTCAACCAGATGTATGATGTTGATTCTCTGGCCTTTACTGACTCTTCCTTTACGGCGAAATACATGTCTAATTTTTGTGAATGATCTATGTGCCCTACAAAAGGATGCACATTCTCTGTTGGGTGAATTATCCATATATTTATTAGTTTAATCTTGAGAAATCTATTTTTGCTTTTTCCTTTTTTGTGTGTGTTCAAGCCATCAATTTCCAAGTGGAGTATGTTAAAGACTCCAACTAAATTTCTTGATTTATATATTTCTTTTTGTAGCTCTATCTGTTGTTACTCTGATTTTTTTTTTCTTTCAAGGCCGAATTTGTACGTCTCATATCTTCTCTTGATCATTATATCTTCTTGAGTTATTGGTCCTTTTACAAGCAGCGAATGTCCGCCCATCTCTCTCCTCCATCCTGTGACACTCTGGGCAACCTTTTGCTGTGAGCTTTTGACGTCTCTCTAATTCTGGGACGTTCATGGTTATTAGTTCTTCTTTGGTATCTCCCTCCATGTATGTCTGTCTTTCTTCTTCTTCTTCTTTTTTTTTTTTTTTTTAGGGCCACATGTGAGGCATATGGAAGTTCCCAGGCTAGGGGTTGAATCAGAGCTTCAGCTGCCAGCCTACGCCACAGACACAGCAACTCGGGATCTGAGCTGCATCTGTGACCTACACCACAGCTCACGGCAATGCTGGATCCTTAACCCACTGAGAGAGGCCGGGGATGGAACCCGCTTCCTCATGGATACTAGCCAGGTTCGTTACCACTGAACCACAGTGAGAACTCTATGTCTGTCCTTCTGGGGCTCCCAGAACATGGATGTCGATAGGTCAATTTCTGTTGTCCCAATTTCCTTGTATTTATTTATTTTTAAAATATTTTCCATCTCTTTGTCCTTTCCTGATGCTTCCTGGGAAAATTGCCCAATGCGATATTCCAGCTCGCTGGATTATCCTTTGGTGGTTATGGAGTGCTTTATTTGGGGAATAAAGTGTAAGTCTGCACCCCCTCCTGTGAGTCCAGAGGCATGCCCTGAGTTCTGGGCACCCTTGGCACTGCCCCCACCGCTCCCATGCATCACTGGTCACTGTTCCCTCCCCCTAACTCCCTGCCCCTTGTCACCAGTCACCACAAGGAGCCCGGAGTCCCAGGACCCCTCCCCAGGGAGACCTTTCCTCTCCATTCCATTGAGAATCCACTCCCATCCTGCTTACCTCCTCTGTCGTGCCTACACCGTCTAATATTTGCTGCATTTATTTCTTTGTCTTACCTATTTTCTGTCTCTCCTGCCAGAATGTAGGGGCAAAGAAGACAGCACTTCTTGTCTGTTTTGTTCGCTAATATTTCCCCATCATCTGGCTCCAGGGATGCTCAATAAACATTTGCTGAGTGAATCAATGCTGGCGCTAGCTTCTTCATTTCACCTGTTATTATCATTTCTTTATCTATTTTTAAGAGCCGCCTTTTATCAGAGAGCTTCTTTGTGGCAGAAGCAGTCCTTATAGCCATGGTATTATTTCCATATTAATCAATCAGTTAATTAATTCCTATATGTTCTTATTGCGGAAAAACACACATACTATAAAAGGCGCCACCTTAACCCTCCAGCAGTGCACAGTTTGTTAGCGTTGTGTCCGTTCACCTTCTCCCGCAGTCTGTGCTACCACCCACCCCTGGACCTCTTCCACGGCCCCAGACCGAAACTCTGTCCCCAGGAAGCACAGCTATGTGTGTGTGTGTGTTCCATACCTGGCGTTTTCACCGGCTCTTGTTTACAGTTGCCTCTTCCTACTTTATGTTCCCCAAGCGCCCCTTATCTCTTTGAGGGTGTGTATTGGCTGAGCTTGAACTCCCCTTGTGTTTTGTCTCTTGACCCTGCCTCGTAGACAGATAGCGGCATCTTCCGTCTTCCTCTCCGGGAAGCTGCTCTCCTTAGAGGTCTCGTTAATTTCCCCGGGAGCCCCAGCCACCTTGCGTGGCACAGGGGGCTGGGAAGAGGGAGGACTGGCCCACGCTGGGGCTTTTCCTTGGTGAGTTTTGGAGAATGGGTGGAGGCAGCGGTGCCCCTCAGGATGGAGACCCTGGGTGTTAAAGCTGGGCTCACTCCTTCCCTGACTTCAGGTGTCCCCTGCCTGCACCCCAGCCAACCTGACCCTTTTCTAAGAGCCTCCAGCCTTGTGGCGCCCCCCTCGCCTATAGGGTGCAGGGCTCGGAGGCCACCCCGCCACCTGTTCCATTTGTCACAGGCTCCCTGCCTTCTCTAGGCCCTGCCACCACTACTGGTACTGGGTAAGGGGCTGGGGCTTCTGCCCTTTTGCTGTCCTTGCCTAGTGACAGGTGGTAAATGACTGTCTGGGGAAGGCGGAGTGAGAGGGGTCTCTGGAAAGCTTGCTGGCAGCCCTGCTCAGCCTGGAGCTGGCTCCCCTGCTGGTTCCCAGTCCTGCAAATGCCCCAGTCACCCTTCTTCCCCCAGGAAGCTCTCACGGTGTCTGCCTCTTGTGCACGGCTGTCTCCAGAGCCACCTCTGTCTTTGAAGCTGCTTTGCTGTGAAGGTCATGGGGCAGGGGAGTCGTCCATGCTCGTCCTTGGGGTGGGAGCTGCAGATGGACAGTGAGGGTTTGAGCATGTCTTGTGGGGAGAGGCCCGGAGAGCAGGCCCAGGAACAGTCTGGAAGCCTTCCCACAGCCCAGGGAGTGGGCCAGGCCTGGGGGCCAAGGTTCTGCTAGGGATACAGGGGGTTGGCAGGTACCTGCAGGCCTTTCCTTGGGGCCTGAAGTTCTGGGCTCTGCGGCTTCTCTTGGCTCTGACCGTGGCGTTTCTGACTCAGTTCCTTTCAAACTCTTCCCACCTCACGTGTTAGCCCCTTGAGTCCCACTCATCTTTTGGACTCTCTTAGGCGGCCAGCGAGGCCCGAATCTCAGTTCGGGAATGTAAAGTGATCAGGCTTGTTTCAGAGAGAGACTCTGTGGGAAGCCACAGATGTGTTTTTATAGAATCCCAGTGACTTTGGGCAGGAAGGGACTTTGGAGGTAACGGGTCTGGTTGGTCTCAGATGATCTTGTATTTGACTCACTCATGACTCATATGAGGAACTCAGACCTGATGCTGATGGGCAAACCCTCACACTTTCTTTCAGCTGCACACTTAAGCAGTGACCATTATTTGTTATTAAGTTTCTCATTTCTTCATGTTTTAAGGACCTGAATATTAGAGTAACAGTGTTGGGTGATAATCTGATGCGAAGTTCTTTTTTTTTTTTTAGGGCTGTACTCATAGCACATGGTAGTTCCCAGGTTAGGGGCCGAATCGGAACTACAGCTGCCGGCCTACGCCATAGCCACAGCAGTGTGGGATCCGAGCTGGGTTTGTGACCTGCACCACTGCCAGGGATCGAACCCGCATCCTTATGGATGTTAGTCAGATTCATTTCTGCTGAGCCACAACAGGAACTCCTGATGGGAAATTCTTAATTATCACCAAAGCCTTCATAGCATGTCCCCCACCCCACAATCGCGACCCTGCTAAACTCTGTGAAAAAAGGGGATTTTGTAGCTGTGCACTGTTACCCCCTCCCCTGACCTGCTCCTCCAGCCATGCTTTCTGAGTGAACACGTGATAGAGTTTAGAACCTCATCTCTGCAGCCCTCTCTTGGCTGCCTCCTGAGCTTGAACACTTTCAGGGACGGGGAGCTCACCCCCCAGCACAGGGACCTGCCGCCATTTCTGAGTCGTATAAATGGTCAGAGGATCTTCTGTCTGTTAAGCTGAAATGCTTCCCCTGGTATAGACAGTAGTCCTGGGTCTGTCCTCCAGAACCACAGCAAATACCATGAATCCATCTTATCTGCAGCAGCACCTCTGCCTTTGAAGACCCCATCGGGGGCGCCCTTGGGGGTCTCTGTCGAGCACGTCTCCCACTCTTTCCACCTTCTTCATGGGACCGGCTGTTGAACTTCTCCTCCCTCTTCAGCATCCTCCCGAGCAAACGCTGATATTCAGTTCTGCTTTGAAATGTGGGAGCCAGACCAATACACACCCAGCCATAGACGTCGCTGCTGATCAGAGCAAAGTCACTGTCACCTTCTTTGCCTTGACGTGGTCCATTCACCCAGCCAAGTTCACATCTTTCAAGTCGGTGCTCAACCCAAACCCTTTTATAAAGGATGGTCTCCCCCCGCCCCGGTACTGGCCTCCCACCCCTCAGCAAGAGGGATAGAGAATGGATGCTGGCCGGGGGGTCAGGAGACCCACCCACCTTATGGGCTGGTGATGATGATCAAGTGAGATAGCCAAGTGAGGAAGTGCTTTGGAGGCTGTAAAGGAGTTCCCGTCGTGGCTCAGTGGGTTAAGAACCTGACGAGTATCCATGAGGATGCAGGCCTTGCTCACTGGGTTAAGGATCTGGTCTTTCCATGAGCTGTGGTATAGGTCGCAGACGTGGCTCAGATCCCATGTTGCTGTGGCTGCGGTGCGTAGGGCAGCAGCTGTAGCTCCAATTCCACCCCTAGCCTGGGAACTTCCATATGCCACAGGTGCAGCCCTAAAAAAGCAAAAAAAAAAAAAAAAAAAAAAAGAAAGGCAACCTTAAAGCTGGCCAAGGCTGCCTATTATTGCCGTAGAGCTGGTTTATTCTATCACAGATCCATCGAGGTCTCTTTGAATTGTGTCTCAGCCTATGAGAATATCAGCATCCTTCTCAATATTATTATTCATGGGGTTTCATGAGAATACTTTGTATGACCTAGTCAAGCCATTGATAGAAATGTCCCACATGGGAGTTCCTGTCGTGGCGCAGTGGTTAACAAATCCGACTAGGAACCATGAGGTTGCGGGTTCGGTCCCTGCCCTTGCTCAGTGGGTAGATGATCCGGCGTTGCCATGAGCTGTGGTGTAGGTTGCAGATGCGGCTCGGATCCCGCATTGCTGTGGCTCTGGCATAGGCCGGTGGCTACAGCTCTGATTTGACCCCTAGCCTGGGAATCTCCATATGCCTCGGGAGTGGCCCAAGAAATAGCAAAAAGACAAAAAAAAAAAAAAAAGAAAGAAAGAAATGTCCCACATGATAGGGTGGAGGGAGGGCAACGCCTGTGATCAGCCACTGGAGGCCTTTCTCTGAGAGGACTGGGCTCTATTATTCCCTACGTTGCAATTTGGGTTATTCAACCAAGGGTGACTCTCCCTCCCTGTACCACCATCTGATTTTCAAGGATAACGCTAGGGGCTTTGCTGGCTGCCTTACTGAAATCTAGAGGCATTGAGACATGCAGAACGTGAGTCCTATCAATAAGGGAATGAAATGGCTTGTCATGGCTCACTCAGATGAGGTTGATCAGCTCCTGGTAGTAATGGCTTCTTTCTAAGTGCTCCCAAGCCTGTGATCCCCAGCACTGCATCACAGAGGACAAAACATACACATCTCAGCAACTCCCCGAAGGCACATGGTAAAGACCACGGTAAATTGCTGGAGATCTAGGAGTTACCACTGTGGCTCCGTGGCTTAAGAACCTGACATAGTGTCTGAGGATGTGGGTTCAGTACCCGGCCCCACTCAGTGGGTTAAGGATCCGGCGTTGCCACAACCTGCTGTGTAGGGTTGTGGATGCCGCTTGGATCCGGCCTTGCTGTGGCTATGGTGTAAGCCGGGCAGCTGCAGTTCCAATTTGACCCTTAGCCTGGGACCTTCCGTATATGGCAGGTGTGGCCCTAAAAAGAAAAAAAAGTTGCAAACTATTGCCTTTGGAATGGATAAGCAACGAGATCTTGCTGTATAAACCTGGGAACTATATCTAGTCACTTATGATGGAGCAGGATGGAGGACAATGTGAGAAAAAGAATGTATATATGCGTGTGTGTGTGTGTGACTGGGTGCTGTACTGTAGAAAATGGAAAGAACAGCTATAATGGAAAAAATAAACATCATTAAAAAGAAGAAGAAGAAGAAAAAGAAGAAATTGCTGGTGATCTAACTCAGGCTCTCTCCACCGCAGTGCTATTGGCGTTTTGGGCTGGATGACTCTGCTGGGGTGAGGGGCTGTCCTGTGCATCCCTGGCCTCTACCGACAAGATACCAGTAGTGCTCCCCTCCAGCGGTGACTTCCAGAGTGTCCCCCAACATTTGCCGAAGCTCCCCTGGGTGGGGAGGACTGGCCCCTGTGGAGGACCATGGGACGGACAGAAGGAGGGAGGGCAGGCGTGGTTACAACAGTGCTATCAGCCATCATCTCCTTGTTTCCTGAACTTGGCTTCGGAACCACACAGGTCTGCCGTCCTAATCGTGCGCCAAGGTCAATGTCACAGTGAGTTTGTATGCTTTGATTGTGCGCTGTCAACATTAAGCATTGTGGTCCAGAAGCATGTTTGATGACGGGGGTGGGGCAGGGGATGAGATTGAGATGAATACCCGGGGTCTAGATAACTGGTTAAGTGGATGGTCCACATGAGAACATCTGGAATCAGACCTGACTCTTGGAGATGCTGATGGACTCCCAGCTCTTATCAGTGCATTCCTACAGCCAAGCCGCCCTGGGGCGTTATTACCGTGGTCTGAGGCAGCGAAACCAAATAAAGGGAATCTCTTCAGTTCCTTTGGTTTTAAGTAATCACGCAGGCAGGTAGGTTGGTGGTCAGGAGAGGCCACACAGGTGCTTTGTTCAGAAGTTATTGTTTCCCATTAGGAAGAGTAATGATTTTCATATACCAGCAAGAATAAACCCATGTTATCGCAGGCTGAGGACGAGAATAATGGAAAATCTCCAACTTTACCCAAGTATCTGGTTTATGCCCTGGAAGGTAATAGCAATTGTGCGAGGTGAGTCAACATCTGTCATTGCCTGTCCAGCGAGAGATTATTCATCACTATTAGTTTTGTTTTGAAAATTAACTCCCCAGAGGGGCTGGGCTATGCTATGCTTCTCAAAGGTATACTTCCACTTGAAAACAGAAGCTGTTTTGAGATGATCTGAGCACAGTTCTAGAAAATGATTTCCCTAGCTTTTCTTGAAATAAAAAATAGCCCAACATGCTTAGGAAATGGGAATTATGTTGGGGACACTACATTATTTTCGAGATGGATCACCTTACCAACTAAATTTTCGTCATCCGGTTAATGGTGAAAAATTGTCTATTTGAAGAGAGAATAATTGCCCAGGAGCAGAGAGGCCAAGTCTGTTGGTTTTTCTTTCTTTTCTTTCTTTCTTTTTTTTTTTTTCAGAAATGGGGGTTTGGCATCAATTTCATTTGGACTTTCATATGAGGCAGCTGGGACCTCAGCTGGAGAACTTGGGTGAGAACCCAAAACGGGGTCTGGAAGCTGCCCTGGTCTGGCTTCTGGAAGCTGACCTGGGGCTTGGCCAGTCAGCTGGGCAGAACTCAGACCAGACCCTCCTCCTGCTAGAATGTTCTCCTGATCCCATGGAGCCTTCAGAAATATGTGCATTTTGTTTTTTTTTGTTTTTTTTTTTTAAGAATTGTAAACATATACACAAAAGCATGCCACCCAAAACCAGGCTGTTCAGTGAAGGTGTGAAAAGCATCTATTTCAAGAACATGCCAGCACTTCAGAAGCCCGCTCCCCTAATGCCCCCCTACTTAAAGATAACCGCCACCCTGATTTCTAACACTGTAATTTAGTTTTGTCTGTTTTCTCTCTCTCTTTTTTTTTTTTTTTTGACTTGGAAAAGTTTTAAACCTGCAGAGAATTTGCAAGAGGAATATAATGGGCACCTGTCCGCCCTTCACCCTGATGGACTGTAACCATTTTTGTCACATCTGCTTTTTCTCACCTGAGAAATTCTTAGATGCCAACTTTGGAGTCAGGCTTCTGTGTTATCAGAATACACTCACGCCAAGTTCCCAGAGGGAAGCCTGACCGCCAGTGAGTGCCCAGTTGAGGCGCCTGGTGAAATGAAGAGGGTGGGGCCCCTTTGGCGCCCCCAGGAGTCCAGGATCAGTTATCTAGAAAAAATGACCAGTCAACCATCAATGAATTAATTCATTAAATTCTCCCTCCCTCCCTCCTTCCCCCAACTTCTTCCTTTCAGCAGATACCTTCTGAACACAGTAAGTGTTCAGGGGCTAGGGTGCAATGTAGGCAAGATGGGACTTTATCTACTGGGTGCAAGGGGCAAACCTGGTCGATGTATAGATATGACAAAGTGGTTTGTGGAGAGAACAGGTCGTACAGGAAGGGGACCAACCCAGTGCAGCAGGAACACTGAAACATGAAGGATGAGACTGTGCTTTGAATTGCGTCTCCCCAGATTCATATGTTGAAGCCCTAACTGCCAGTGTATTTAGAGGTGAGGCTTTGGGGGGATCAGTTAGGGTTAGATGAGGTTGTGAGGGTGGGGCCTTCATGACGGGATTAGTGGCTTCATAAGAAGAGCAAAAGACTAGAGTTCGAGCTCTCTCCACCATTTGAGGACACAGGGGGAAGGCAGCTGTCTGCAAGCCTGGAAGGGAGCTTCGCCTGACACTGAACCCTGCCACACCTTGATCTTGAGCTTTCCAGGCGCCAGAACTGTGATACAATTAATTTCTGTTGTTTAAGTCACTCAGCCTATGGTAATTTGTTACAGCAGCTGGAGTGGTCCAGGACAGACAGCATCCTGCAGGAAGGAAGGGAGAGGTGTTTCCAGCCAGAGCTACTGCAAGCCCTGTGTACTCAGAGCACTGTAAGGCATTCCAACAAGTGTGCTGAGCACGCAAATGCACACAGCTATTCGCTGAGTCCGTAAAGCCAGACACAGGGTCTGGAGGGGTATATCCCTGGTGGAGCAGCAGGTGTAAGATCTGGCCGAGTAGGAGATGGTGTGGACCACACCAGGGCAGGGAGTGTGATGGAGGAAGAACAAGGAAAGAACAGTTTCCCCGGAGGACAGAGGAAGAGTGACAGGCTGGCCCGAAGCATTTGGAGGGATGGAGAATAGGGTGTGTGGGGCGGCATTCCCATGTTGTGTTCCGGGCTTAGCTAGACTTGGAGAAAAACTGAGAATTGCTTCTTAGATCTGTCCACAGTATTTGGTTCACAAGCCTTCCAGATTTAAATCTAGTCTTGCCTCGGGCAATAGGATGTCTTCAGTTTCTCCTAATTCTACTCTTAAAACCCTGGATAGTAAGATCTGGTGAGCAAAGAGATTTTTAAGAGCCGAGTTTACTTTTTCCCATCACAGACTGATAATATGCTTATTATAGAAAATTCAGGGGGTTCCCTTGTGGCCCAGCAGTTAATGAACCTGACTAGGATCCATGAAGATGTAAGTTTGATCCCTGACCTTGCTCAGTGGGTTAAGGATCTGGCATTGCTGTGATCTGTGGTGTAGGTCGCAGACATGGCTTGGATCTGGCATTGCTGTGGCTCTGGCATAGGCTGGCAGCTATGGCTCTGATTCGACTCTTAGCCTGGAAACTTCCATACGCCGCAAGTGCAGCCCTAAAAAGAAAAAAATTCAGAAAGTACAGAAAAGGTCTTTTCAGAAAGAAAAAAACCAAATGGCCATGTGGCATTTGTTCTAAAAGTTTTATTAAGTGGAAGATGGTAGGCTTTATTCCTCTTATTGCTTATTTGACGGAAAAACAAAACAAAACAAAACCAAAAACCTAAATTAAACCCTTCACTTCTTTCAGAATTTCCCTGAGGCCCAGGCATAGAAATTAGCTTAGCACTTCTATGGAAAACGATGCAGCCAAGAAGAAACTCACACATCCCTCAGGGAAACTCAGGACCACAGCTGAGGTGGCAGGTGGGGAAGGATAGTGATGACTTTCTATGGGGCGCTGAGCTGGGTGTGGCCCTCACAGCCACCAGGCAGTTGCTGTGACTGAGCTCAGAACACCCATCATGGAGGACGGTCTACACCCCATATATCTGAGCTCACCTCTGGTGTAGAGGGTAGGAGTCCGTCTCCATCTGAGCTGCAAGATTTCTCTTTCCTTCCTCCTCACACTTACATTCTGTGATTTCTCCTTCAACCTCTTTATGAAATTGACCATTAGAAACATTGTATACTTTTTTACCCCCTGGTGGTAGGACACATCTATTTAGGTTTGTTTATGTCTGGTTTGCTTCCAGAAGGATTTGTGAATGGCTTGTAAAAAAGTTCACTTTTCAACAAGGTTGCCAGATAGAAGTAAAAACTAACCCCCCCCCCCCAGTACTCCTAACCATACTCTAATTGGCTTTATGTTTCACTATGAGGGGCCTGGTGGCAGGAGGGAGAGATGACAGGGTGAATGATTATTTGTTTGGAGGAAAGAGACCAACTCTGAGACCACTCTGGCACTAAGTCCTCCAAGGAGCCGATCCCATGGGATCTCATTTGAGGGACGTTAACCAGGAGAAAGGCTCATATGCTGGGCCTTATAGGCCTCAGAGCACATACGTATTTCCTGTAACCATCTCTTAATGAGCTGAAGTCTGACAGAACAGAACTTGGGAAGTGAGGGGTCTGAAAACAGGGACCCCTGCTAGGGACCCATGTGCTGAGTGTCCAGACTGAATAGTCATGTGCTGGCCTTGACGGTGATGATGGACCTTCCAGTCCAGTTGGGGAGATAGGACGTCACTCCTAGGTCTTTCCCTTGTTCAAGACCCCCGAGGGTCTTCCACTTCCCACTAGCGGAACTAGTTCAAACTCCTTAGGACTCCTCTCATGGTCCTGGTGGTTGGGACTCAGTTTACCTTCCTGCCTTTAGCTCTAACCCACCTCCTCCCCACTCCACCCTCCACCCTGGGGCGCAATGGCCTTGGAAACTGCTTGGGATCTTTCTGTAAATCACTGTCCCAGAGATGGCTGGCTAGCTGCTAGCAGCTGACAGCTGCCTTTGGGCCTAGCGATGGTCCTGCTGTGGGGAGCCCTTGGAGGGAGACCAGAGGAGACATTTGGGTGCTAGTCTCCTGGCTGGCACGCCAAAATTTGTTACCAGCCAGAGCCATAACTAATCTCAGGTTTGGCTGCTTGTCTCCCTAAAGTCAATGTCTGAGAGTTGAGGATTGGTGAAACAAGAAGATGCTTTTTTAGGGAGGCAGGCAACCTGGGGAAATGGTTTATAGTATGCTAGTCCCCAGGTTGCCAGCTTCCTGTATAAAGCATCTTTCTTTTTCCACCTACCCTTTCTCTTGGACATTGACTTTCGGATGACAAGCAGCTGAATCTGAGTTTGGTTCCAGCTCCTGCTAGTACACTTCAGACCATCTATCTGCTGCTTCAGGTCTGCTGCCCTGGTATGTCCAGCTCTGCATTTTTCCCCAAGACCTCTTGGTGGGCTCCTGGCACCCTCCTTCTGCCCTTCCAGCAGCAGTGCCTGCAATGCCTCTGCACTTGTCTTCCTGGCCCTCTTTCCAGGTTGTAAACTCCACAGGGAGAGAAGCTGTGGCTTTTTCCACTTGTTTTCCTTCTCCCAGGCCTTGCACTTAATAGGCACTTAATGACTATTAACGTAATTGACCCACAAAGTGCCTAGAGTTTGTAAGACCTGAAAAACAGCATCTGCACAATTAGCACACAAAGTCCTAGGTACAGGTGGACACTCAGAGTGGAGAAGAGGGAGGCCTTGAAGGGAGGCCTCATTCAGGAGGAGGAAAAGAGGGCTTTAAAAGGGGAGATGTGGGGCTCCGCCTCTGCGCATTTCACGGGGATCTGGAAAGCAGGGGGGGATAGAGGGTGCACCTCATGGTCAGTGCTGCCCAGGGCACTCTGGGAGCAGGAGGAGGTGCGAGAGGAGCCAAGCTCTTAAGGAACCTTTAATTCCTATTTGGGGTTTCAGATTTACTCCAACAAGATTCTCCTAGAGCCAGCCACGGGGGGGATAGAAGGTACGTGCTGGGTGAGTCGTGCAGAGAAAGAGTGGGCCCGGAAACGAGAGGAGGCGAGGGGAACTCTGAGCTGGAGCCATCAGCAGAGGTGTGAGGGGGCCCTGATGGTGACAGGAGTGTCGTGGGGACAGGCAGACACAGCCCTCACACAGAGCACGTGCTGAATAAAACCTCAGTGGCTTGTAGGTTTCTTGATTTCATTGACATGAACAGGATGCCAGGTGGGAGGATGTGGACAGGCCAGGGATGAACTTGGCTCTGCGCGGGGCAGGAGACCTGCCCGTCTCAGCCAGAAGGTCCCCAGAGAAGGACCAGGAGGTGGGTCGGAGGGCCACGAGGGCACGTTCTAACCCCACATCTCTACTGAATCCACAGAACTTCTCCAAGTTGACGGCTTTGTCCTGATGTTGTGATTTCCTTGGGCACTGAGACCCCTTACAAGTGGCTCTGAAAGGAGCTGGATTGCTAATAAATGCAAACCGTAAAATATTCATTTGAGATGATTATTTCATATTATTGAGTAAGTGCAGAAAGAATGAACTTTCTTCTCACTTATGGTAGAATCCATAACTATCTGAGCTATTTAGTGAATGAAATATTTAGCCTAATTTATATGTTTTAAGTGACCAAAAGATAAATGTTATGGTTTAGCGCTGGAGATGAGACCAAGGGAAATAAATAGATGCTTTGGGCCTCCTGCTGACTTTCCTGGGTGAGGAGCCCCAGGGAGGCCAGGCACCGCTCTGCCTCTCACTGCAGGTTGGCAGGGGCCGCTCATCCGCTGACCTTGTCCCCTTCACCGGGGTTCTGCCTTTTCTCCAGTCCTGGCCCTTCACGGGTGGGAGGGAGCAAGGAAGCCAGCAGGTCACTTTTGGCTGGGTGACCTTGGTCAAGGTCACGTCCCTCTCTGAGTCTCAGCCTTCCCATCTTCAACCTGGCGTGACCATCCCTACTCCTCAGGGTGGTGCGGAGACTCGACTGCATGAGCTGGATACAGCCCCTGGCGCCAGGCTGCAGTGCAGGGGCAGGAGGCCCTCGGAGCTCTCCGCCTGGGCCCTCTGCTCTCAGGGCAGCGTAGGGACCTGGTGACTCTGGTGGAATTCAGAGTGCGGGGAATGTCTGCAGCGTCTTTCTGGGCTGGCTTTGCCCTTTGCCTCCATCGGCTCCTCTGCCCTAGTTGGTGCTGCTGGTGGTGGGAGGTGGGGCTTGGCCAGGACCTCTTCGCCTTGGAGTCCAGGCAGCCCTGGGGTCAGCCAGGCCTGCTTCCCCAGGGCCCAGGGGGTGGGCGGTGTGGCGGCTGGTGGGGGCTCGGGTGGGAGGGAGCATGGCAACTCTGGTGGCCTCTTTGGGGCAGGCTGGTCTGTCTGCAGGGCCAGGACTGGGTGTGTGTGTGTGTGTGTGTGTGTCAGAGAGACACACACAGAGAGTAAGAGAGACAGAGAGGCGAGCAGGCAGGTGGCAAGGCAGCCCACTGAAGCTGCCCTCCCCTCCCTGGGGCCCATGAGCCCGCCCCTCTCTGGGGTACTGCTGGTGGCAGCACTTCTCTGGGTAGCTGGATAAAGATGCAGGTCAGGATTTCACAGGCCAGGCCCTGCTTTTAGGGCCTGGACTTAGCAGGGACCTCAGCCCTCTGCCTCAGGGGCTCCGGGTTGGGGCTACCTCCCGTCCCTCCCCAGGCCTCCCGTTGCCCCGCAGCACAGCACAGGCTTGTCCCCGGGCTCTGGGGCTCCTTCAGCTGCAGTGAGGGGACCCTGGGGGGGCATCAGTTTGGCTCCGAGGGGCCTGGGTGAGGAGAATGGTTTTGCTCACCCTCCTCTCCACCTAACAGGGCCCTGGAAACAGGGATCCTAGGTTGGGTCTGAGCAGCCCCCAGAGGTGAGGCATCCTGAGGGGTGGGCAGGAAACCAGGGCCCCAGTCCTCTGGGGGCTGTTTCCTTGAAGTGGCCCAAAGGAGAGCCCTGCTGGCCCCCTCTGCCCACAGCCTCCCTGCCCCCCATGCCCACCCCCCCCACCCCCCCGGCCCCGGGCTTCAGCTTCCCTGCATTTTGCTCTGGATGCCCATGCGATGCTGTCTACACCGCCCCTTATCATTGGCTGTTGCCATGTACTTGCCAGCCCACCCCCGCGGGCCTGCCTTCCGGCATTTTTTCTTTTCTTTTCCCTTCCTTCCTTCCTTCCTTCCTTTCTCCCTTTCTTTCCTTCCTTCCTTCCTCCCTTCCTTCCTTCCTTCTCTCTCTCTCTCTCTCTCTCCCAGGATTGAACCTTCACCATAGCAGCTACCAGAGCCGATGCAGTAACAAGGCTGGGTCCTTAACCCATGTCACAGGGGAATTCCATTTCTGCACACTTCTGAGTCATCAGGGTTCTTGCTAATGGCTTCTCATCCTCAGCCTCCCAAAGACCTTCCCTTCCACTTCAGCAGAAACTTCTGTGTGGGACAAGCAGTGGACAAGGTTCCATGTGCCCGCTGTGGCCTGGTCAGAGCTGGGCTTGGTGCCACAGAAGGCCTGGGCGCAGTGGAGGACAGCTTCTGCTGGCCAGTCCTTAAGTCGGGGGCAAATGTGCTAGCCCCAGACATCCCAGCCGCTGTCCACACAGCATCCATACCTGGCTCGGCACCCGCTGTCGTGCCTGGGGGTGCTGCTGACTTCTGTCTTGGCCTTGCCACCTCAGAAAGAGTCGCCGCAGACTCTGTGGCTTCTTGTTAATGTTGGGTTGAGTTGGTGACCAGACGTCCCAGTTTGGGTTGTGTTACTTTGGGATGAAAACTCTTCAGACGCTCCAGCTGCCTGTAGGGTAAGCCTCCGGTCCTCTTTTCCAGCACCGTCTCTGGCCCCTTCCCCCTGTTCTCCATCTGGCAGACACTGGGACCTCCCTCCACGTAGCACAGGCTGGCCCCATCGCCTCATTCTGGTCTCAGCGGAACCTCCTCAAGGAACCCCCCCATCCTTCTGGGTAAATAAGCCCCTCCCCTGTTCTCAGTTTGTAGCTGTTTTATTTTTTTGGTTCCTTTCCTTTTTGGTCCATTCTGCCTCAGAATGAAAGCTCTGCGAGGAGGGGGACGCCTCTGTCCTTTTAATGTGGGTCTGAGCCCTTGTCTTTCCTCGTAGTGACCCCTCCCCCAGTTTCCCAAGGGCCCTGGGCCTGCAAACTCTTGATGCCCAGGACGTCTCCCAGCCTCAGCCCTTGTTTCTCCCCCTGCTTGACTAAATCCGCAATCATCCGCTTTCTGACTCTGCCCTCTGCTCTTGCATCCTTCTCACTTGCTGAAACCACAGCCCTGGTTAAATCAGCTCTTGCCTGCTCCTCGCCCACTCCTCGCCCAGCCAGAGGGGAGCTGCCAGCGGACCAGCCCCAAAGCCCCATGGTGCTGCCCAGAGGTGCCCTTGGTCCCCTGTCCACCCTTCAAGGCGGCTGTCACACACCTGCTCCCTCTCTTCCAGCACCCTCACACTTCTCCTGCCCCCTTGGTTGGCAACCTTGCCAATCAGAGATCATGACATAGAACTTCCTCGGCCTCCTTCCGCCAAGCCTGCCAGCTCCTGCACCTGTGCCCAACGGCCTTCTCCACGGTGGCCGGGGGCCCTGGCTCTGTCCTCCAGCTCTTCTCCATCCTTGCCTCTCGCCCTCCTAAGCATCTAGTTTTCTGTCTTTCCTGGATCTTCCCGTCAGCATACAAACATGCCATGGTTCCTCCCGACTTAAAAATATCCCTCTCGATGTGGAGAAATTGGAACCCTTGTGCACGGCTGGTGGGGATGTAAAATGGTGCAGCTGCTTTGGAAAACAGTACGGCTGTTCCTTGACAACTTAAAAATAGAATTACCATATGATCCTGTACTTCCACTTCTGGGTAGAGACCCAAAAGAACTGAGAGCAGAGATATCTGTGCCCCCAGCAGCATCGTTCACAAGAGCCAGAGGGTAGAAGCAGCACAGAGGTCCATGGAGAGATAAATGAATAAACGAAATGTGGTCCATCCACATGGTGGAATATTATGCAGCCCTAAAAAAGAATGGATTTCTGATCCAGGCTACAACATGAATGAACCTGGAAGATGTTATGCTTGGTGAAATAAACCAGTCCCCAAAAGACAAGGACAGTCTGATTCCTCTGAAGTGAGTCACTTAAAACTGTCAAAATTCATAGAGACTGAAAGTAGAGGGGTGGGCGCAGGGCCTGGGGGAGAAGGGAGAGTGGGGAGTTAGTGTTTCTGGGGACAGAGCTTCAGTTTCATAAGATGAAGAGCTTCGGAGATGGAGGTGGTGAATGTCCTTAATGCAGGAGCTCTAAAGAGCATGTTATGTGTATTTTACCACAATTAACGACTTTAAAAAAACAGGGAACTCTATTCAATATCTTATAATAACCTATAGTGGAAAAGAATCTGAGCAAGGATCTGTGTGTACGTATAACTGAATTGCTTTGCTGTGCCTCTGACACTAACACAACACTGTAAATCAACTCTACTTAAAATAGATAAAAAGCAAGGATTTAAAAAAGGAATATACAGAAACCGGAGTTCTTGTCATGGCTCAGCGGAAACGATTCTGACTGGTATCTGTGAGGACACAGGTTCAATCCCTGGCTTCGCTCAGTGGGTTAAGGATTCAGTGCTGCCATGAGCTGTGGTGTAGGTCACGGACACGGCTTGGATACTGCGTTGCTGTGGCTGTGGTGTAGGCTGGCCTCAGATCGACCCCTAGCCTGGGAACCTCCATACACTGCAGAGACAAAAAAAAAAAAAAAAAAAAAAAAAAAAAGGGAATATAAAAAACCTGGAAAGTTTAGAAAGTTGTAAAGAAGAAAACAAAAATACCCACTCCCTCTCTGTTCCATCTCTCCTTCTCTCTCTCTCTTTTTATTTTTGGCTGTGCCCGCAGCATGTGGAGGTTCCCAGGTCAAGAATCAAACTTGTGTCACAACAGTGACAGTGGTGAGTCCTTAACTGCTAGGCTGCCAGGGAACTCCTCACCTTCCCTTTTAGGGGTGAGGCTCCGGGAGAGAGTATCTGCCCCCACAGGGCCCTCTGATCCCTGAGAGCCCTGTGGGCCCACCTCCTACCCCGACAGGGCACCAGAGCCGAGTTCTCAAGGTCACTGTGACCTCTGGGTTGTGGCCCCGCGCCTGCTGTCTGTCCTTCATCACTGGGGCTCCATCTCCAGCCCCGGTCTCCTCCTCGCTGTGCTCCCTTCTCCTGCCTCCCCAGCTGCCCCCTGGACTTCCCTGCCTTGGCCGCCTCATGGCCTCTGCCTGTGTAAGTTTTGCAGCACCTTGGGCTCTGCTGGGGGAGTCCCTGTGTTTACTTCATGCGCCTGAATATCACCTAGCCTGCATCTGTGGCTGATTCTCCCCTCGACCCCAGACTCACGGGTCCGACCGCTTTTCTGATGCCTCAACAGTCCAGAACCCAGCTCCTGGGGGTTTTCCCGGGACCTGCCCTTCTGACTTTCCCGGCTGGGTTCATGCCAACTTCACCCTTCTGATGTTTCAGGCCCAAAGCCTTGGGGACATCTTTGCATCCTCTCTCTGTCTCTCCATGTCCAGCCCATCGACAAGCCCACTGGCTCTGCCTTCGAAGGCATCTTGCGTCTCCCCACCTTGTGACACAGCCACGTGCCAAGACGAAGGCCGCTCTGTGCTCAGAGCTCCCCCCTTGGCTCCCATCTCACCAGGAGTCAGGAACAAAGTCCTTCCGTGGCCCAGGGCCCTGGGCACCTCGCTCCTCCACCTGCATCTTGTCCCCTGCTGCCTCCTGCTCCTGCCACGCTGCCCCCCAGCCCGTGCTCACGCCCCACCGTGGGCGGGGGTGGGTGTGGGGTGACCCCAGCCTCGGCTCTTTGCATTTGCCCTTTTTTTCTCTTCCTTCTTCTGGGAGGAGGCTGTTGCACTGCCAGCTCCTCCTCTTGCACTGCCAGCTCGAGCTCTGTTTTAGTTGCTTAACACAGACTCTGTTTCATCATCTGCAAAATGGAGAAAACGTGCAGAGGAGCCCTCGTCCTCGCGTGGAAGGCTCACGGGGCGGGCGGACCTGGAGTAGACGCACTTCCCCTGAGCTGATATTTGACATCCCCGGGTGTCACCTCTCCAGTGAGCCCGGTCTGGGCACAGTGACAGGAAGCCCCTCCCCTTAGACTCTTGCCATGCCTCCTCTTTTGCGCTTTTCTGCATCCCAGCATCTCTATCTGATGAGCTGAGGGTGGGGCCCGTTTACTCCCCCGACCCTACCCCCATAGTCTTTCTTTCTTTTCAAATGGTGGGGACTGCCTGAGGGCAGGGACTGTGCCTCTTGTCCCATCATGGGGTCCCAGCACCTCATCATTTCCACATATCAGGAGTTTGACAACTATTTCAGTGACTTTGTTGAACCGATGAGCGGAAGTCCTTCCTCCTGCACCTGGGATAGTGAGCATCAGAGCAAAGGCCTGGGAATAAGCCAAGACCCAGCGTGGTGTCCAGCAGACATTTGGGGGTTCCTGGAGAGCCCTGTTTTGAGGTGAGGCTGGAAATTACAGCCTTAAAAGCAGGCATCATCTTCTCTTTTCTCATTTTACTTTTTAGGGCCACACCCGCGGCACATGGAAGTTACCAGGCTGGGGGTCTAATCCAAGCTGCAGCTGCTGGCCTACACCAGAGCCACAGCAACGTGGGATCCGAGCTGAGTCTGCAACCTACACCACAGCTCACAGCAACGCTAGATCTTTAACCCACTAAGCAAGGCCAGGGATTGATATCGCATCCTCATGGATGCTAGTCAGGTTCGTTTCTGCTGCGCCAGGATGGGAACTCCCAGAAAAAGGGTGTCTTTTTTATAAAATTGTGGTGAAATATCTGTAACATGAAATCTACCATTTTAAACCATTTTCAAGTGTGCTCTTCATTGGTCTTGAGTCCTTTCATATTGTTGTGCAAACATCACCACTACCCACTTCCAGAACGTTCTTATCTTCCCAAACTGAGACTCTACTCCATTAAACACTTGTTGCCCATTCTCCCTCTTCCAGCCCCTGGCACCCACCCTTCTACTTACTGTACCCATGAATTTGTCTATTCTGGGGACCTCATATTAGTGGAATCACACAATATTTGTCCTTTTTGTCTGGCCTGTCTCACTATTGTAATGTCTTCAGGGTATAGCTACATTGTAGCATAAATCACATTTTCAGTCCCTTTTTTTTTCTTTTTAGGGCTGCACCCTCGGCATATGGAAGTTCCCAGGCTAGGGGTCCAGTCGAAGCTACAGCTGCCAGCCTACATCACAGCCATAGCAATGGCCGCTTGAGACCCAAGCTGAGTCTGTGACCTACACCACAGCTCATGGCAACGCCGGATCTTTACCCCACTGAGTGAGGCCAGCGTTCCAACCCCCCTCCTCAAGGATGCTATGTCAGGTTCTTAACCCACTGAGCCACAATGGGAACCCCTTTCATTCCTTTTTGAGGCTGAATGATGTTTTGTTGTGTAGAGACCGTCTTTTGTGTATCTGTTCAGCTGCCAGTGGACAATTTGGGCTTTTTCCACCTGTGGCTATTGGGAATAAGGAGGCTCTGAACATGGTTGTACGTGTATCTGTTGAGCCCCCGCTTTCAGGAGTTTTGTGTATATACCCAGAAGTGGGATTGCTGGGTCAGATGGTAAATTCCATTTAGTTTTTTTAAGGAGAAGCCATGCTGTTTGCCACAGGGGTCATTTCACATTCCCACCAGCAGTGCACAAGTATTCCTACTTCTCCACATCCTCGCCAGCAATTGTTATTATGGTTTTTTTTTTTGTTTGTTTTTTTTTTTTTGTAGTGGTCATCCTGATTTGGTGTGATGTTGTTTCTCATGGGAGTTAGGACTTGCTTTGCCCTAATGGCTGGTGATGCTGGAGCATCTTTTTCAGTGCTTATTGGCCCTTTGGATGTCTGCTTCGGAGAGAAGTCTATTCAAGGCTCCTGCTCATTTTTAAGTTGGGTTATTTGGGTTTTTTGTTGTTGCATCGGGTGATGTTTTGAATGATCCTGGTTTGCTTGTGAGGCCGAAAGAAACTGCCTTTTATCCTGGGGAGCACAGGAGGAATGGACGGCTTCTGAGCGGAGGAGTGACTCATTTGGACCTGGGCTTTGGAATGCTCACCAGGTGGTGGGACAGGCTGGACCAGGCTTGGGGAGATCCAGGCAGGGATGGGTGTCAGGTGATGGAAGGCATGGGGGCGGTGCAGGGAGGACCACAGCTCCGGCCATGTCCCTGAGAGCATCCCCAGGCTGGTGGCATGGAGAAGAAAGCCCAGAGGACATCTCCCTGGAGACACAGTGGTCCTTCCCACAGTGAGGTGGGATGCATCACAGTGATGCTGGCGGAATCCCCCTCCGCCAGGTAAGTCACCAGTCCTTGATCATTTGGATGCTCTATCTCACTCATTCACAATGACCCCACCAGGTAGGCCTGGCTGACCTCACCTCAGCATGCAGGTGCGCAAGTGTGGCTCAGAGGTGTTCCAGTCTTGGCCGCAGTCAGCCTGGAGCCAGGAGTTGGTCTTTGGGATGCCCGGCTCGCTGCAGCCCCCACTCTGCAGGACAGGGCCCTTCACAGTCTGTCAGTTCCTGGTGTGTCCCTGGTGGTGAGGACAAGGAGGCCTTTCCCAGCTTCCAGGAGCAGGTGGAATTTTCCTTCGTGGGCTGCCTCTCCTTTCCCATGCCTGGACCACCCCATAATGCTGGCCTCTTCCTTAAGCCCAGACCACAGATGGCCAGGTGGAAGCAGCCCCCAAAGTCAATGACGAGGAGGCCTGGCATTTCAGCTGTCACCAGAGGCGAGGCTGTGATCTCGGAATATAGAAACCAGTGCATGTGCTTGTCCTAAAAATACAGATCTTAAAATAGACCAGTCATGTGGGAGGGGGGGCACCTGCCCATTGAGCGGGCTCTGTGGGACCGCTCCACAGAGGGGACACGGGGAAGGGACAAGGGGACAGAGCCTGCTGGGGCAGCGTGTAAGCCGGGCAGCTGTGCCCTGGGAAGGCATCTGCCGCCCCATCGTTGTGGGGATGGCGAGGCCCAGGCCCCATTCCAGGGGTTCCTGCTCTGGGGCGGCCCCATCCTTGTTGGAGAAACAAGGCAGTCAGTAGGCAGCCCTGTTACCTGCTAGATGTTTGCACATATGGAAATCGGGATGGAAGCAGAGCCTTAGGCTAGACCTTGGAAAAGCTGCAAACAACAGTTTGTGTTTGGGGTGTGAGGCTATAAATAGCCCAGGAGGCCTGAGGGGGGTTGGAGATGCAGTCAACTGTGAACGAGCTGGAGACAGGCTCCTTTTCCCGGGAATCCCAATGCCTGCTAGAAATGTGAGCTCATCCTTGCTCCCAGCGCCAGCTCGCCCCATTACACGCTGCAGTGACCAAGCTGGTGGCTGCGGGGACCGGCCCTCCGGCAACTAAAGCCCAAACCAACCTCAGGGAGCAATCTCCCAGCTCCCATTTCCATGCAGCAAATCAATCCGTAAACGTGGTCCTTTGCCTCTTGGCCTTGAATTACGTCCAGTATCTTGAGTGTTGACTCAGTTTCCAGTAGGAACCTTCTTCTCTTTGGGGCCATTGCCAGGCTCCTTGTCCATGCTGGACTGGGTGGGGCTGGGTAAGCTGGAGGTTACACCTTCTGTGTGAGATCTGGGACCTGGGGAAGCCTGGCCATTTGGGGTTGTGTCCGGGTATCTTCTTCTGGGACTTGTGGACCGTCTGCCACCCCTGGTGTACCCAGGGGTGAGATGGGGGCGGGGGGCGTTTCCGGAGGGTCTGAAAATCACCTGCATAAGTCCATCTCTAAGCATCTTTTTCTGCAGAAAGAGTATGGAGCTTTCCCCCTGCTTTTGAGCGGCTCCCTGACGCAACAGCCACAAATTAAATGAACCGTAAATTTTCCTCCAGCTCTGATAGTCTCTGGTCCTATTATTCCGAGTCAAGAAATTCTGAACGGTAGAGGAGAATATGTTCTCACTGAGAACAGATGCCTGGCATTTGGAAGTTTCCATTCCTAGGACCGCATCGGCTTTTGCTGGAAGGACCAGCACCTTTGGAATCTTCAAGATTTCCAATCTGCCAAGAGGCTCTCGTCTCCGCTCAGTGAGCTGACCTGTCCTCAAGGCGCAGGAGCTGTCTCCTTCGACACAGTTAAGTGCAGAGTCCCCCGCACCAGTGCCTCTGCCACACGGCGCCACCCAGCGCCCTGCCTGCTACTCCCTGCATCCCAACCCTGCCAAACCCGCAGGGTCTGGGCAGAGCCTTCTGGTCTGGCCTCAGCAAGACCTGGTCTGCCTCTCCTCTGAGTACACACTGTAATTTTTTTTCTTTCATTTTTATTTTTAAGTTATCATCACTTCAAGTTCCTGTTGTGGCTCAGCAGGTTAAAAACCCGACATAGTGTCTGCGAGAATGCAGGTTTGATCCCTGGCCTCACTTAGTGAGTTCAGAATCTGGCATCGCCAAGAGCTGTGGTGTAGGTTACAGATGCATCTCAGATCCTGAGTTGCCATGGATGTGGTGTGGGCCGGCAGCTGAAGCTGCAGCTCTGATTCCACCCTTAGCCTGGGAACTTCCATATGCCAGAGGTTGGGCCATAAAAAGAAAAAAATGTTACCATCACTAAAATTGACCTTTTTTTGGCAGGAGTGGTTCTATGACCTCGAACTCTAGTAACTCCCACAGCAGTCAATGTGCAGAACAGCCCTATCACCCCAACACCCCCACTCCCCCCAGGCGCTGCCTCTTTGGTGGGGTTTCCCCCACCCAACCCTGCCATCGCTGAGCTGCCCCCCATCCGTGACGATGTCTGGTCTTTTCGAGAATGTCAAGAAAGGGCTGCCTTGTTGTCAGCCGAATGGTTCTGACCTTCATCCAAGTTGTGTGTCTCCTTCGGTTGCTGGGGGTGGGAACCCGTTCCCACGGCACCTTTGCACCTTCTCCTGGGGAATTTTTCCCTTGTTTGTGTGCGTCCAGCGTCACTAGAGCAGGGGGTAGGGTCATTGTCGCATTCATTTTTATAACCCGCCAGGTGCTGTGCAAATAGCAGGTACTTCGCTGTCCAATGGATGAATGAATGAACCCCCGCAAGTGGCATGAGAGTGAATCGTTTTCTAGAAAAGGCAGTCTATCACATTTGGTATTTCCTCTGCCTAAAAATTTTCTCACAAACACAACCTTCAATTTGCTGAATTAAACACAATGCAGGAGTTCCTGTTGTGGTTCAGTGGGTTAAGAACCCGACATGGTCTCTGTGAGGATGTGTAGGTTTGATTCCGGGACCCAGAGTGGGTTAAGGATCCAGCGTTGCCACAAGCTGCAGCGTGGGTCACAGATGCACTTTGGATCCGGTATTGCTGTGGATGTGGTGTAGGCCGGAAGCTGCAGCTTCGATGCAACCCCTAGCCTGGGAACGTCCATATGCCACAGGTGCAGCAGTAAAAAGAAAAAGAAGGAAAAACAAAAAAAAACACAATTTCCTCTACATTCCATTAGCAGGAGGGACAGGACAAAAGAAATCAAGGTAGCCTGATGACAGGGCGGTCTTTCTACCTACTTATCCACCTTCTGGTCTCAATCTCTTTTTTGGTTGATGTTGGGGGTGGGGGGAAGCATCTTCCCAGCTGCACCATAGGATCTGTAACCATTCTTTCCATTTCTTTAGGCCTCATTGTCAACAGTCTTTAGCAGCTTGAGTGTAGAAATCCACCGTCCCGAAAGGTCTGAGTTGTCTCATCCATCCTCTGAACTTATTGGGGAGGTAGGCCCAGCAACAGAGTGAGATGGGCTCAGCCTGGAAGTCGAGCCCCCTGGCTGCAGTCTGGCTGTGCTGGTCCTGCTGTGTGACCTGACTTAGGTTGCTTCCCTTCCCTGATCCTTGTTTTCTTCTCCTGTTTTTGCGCAAACCTGCTAAATGGTAAAATGGCGACCGATGTTTTCTGTGGTCTCTTCAAGCTTGGAAACCATGTGGTCTGGGGCCTGGATGACGTCAGGTCACTAGCACAGACACAGCCCAACGCAAACAGCGGCTTCTGTTCCTTGTGAAATGGAAGCCGCCTCCTGTCAGCACATATACTCACTCAGCAAGTGTTTATTAGGTGCCCACTATGTGCCACTGTGAACTTGAGAGTTTGAGTGTTTGTAGGATCTGGAAAAACCATCTGATGTCTTTAGATTTACTCTTTCAATGAAGAGAGGACAGACGAGTAGGTCTGTGCGGTCATGGCCCCACCTACTCTTTAAGGACTGCTCTTTTTCCTCCACCCCCTCCCTCGGATGCCCTGATTCAGGTCGCTGTCCTTCAGATGACCTTCCTGAGGATGAATGTCCAAATGTCCGGAGATGTGGGTCAGCATGGCTGGTGCCTGAGCCCGGCCCCGCTGCTCTCTGAGCATCCATCACGTCCCCCCACAGAAGAGCAGATCAAGGGGCTCCCTGGCAGTTGCTTTTGCTCCTGAAGAGATTTGCTGCAGCGAGGATGCAGCGAGGCCCTTCAAGTGAACATCTGGGCTCGCTCCTCCTGTGTCAAGGAGCCCCACCATGGCGCCCTTCCTCTGCCCTTGGTGGCCTCTGGTGTCTGCACCAAGCCCTCCTGGCCCTCCTGGGCTTGGAGGGGTCAAGGGGCTGGTCCAGGTGATGCAGGCTGTGGGTGGAGCTGGGGTGAGGACCTGTCTCTGGATTCCTACATCAGAAAGTCACTCTAGTAAGCAATTTTTTTTAATGGTCTCGAATGGGTTTAATAGGAAAGAAGTCACAAAGGCAATCAATAAGGCCCTGAAGGCTCAGTGGGTTAAGGATCTGGTGTTCTCACTGCTCTGGCTCTGGTCACTGCTGTGGTGTAGGTTCCATCCCAGAAACTTCTACATGCTGCAGGTGCAGCCAAAAGAAAACAAAATGAGGCCCAGCTGCAGGCTACAGCAGGGCAGGGTTGATTGGCCTGTGTTTAGTTAGCTATGCTTGTGGCGTGGGGAGGGTGGATGTTTTCTGCCCCCCGTGGGCTTGCCGTGGGGGGTGGGAGGAATGACATTTTATTATCATCTTTATCCCAGAAAGAATAGGTGGGGGTGAGATTCAGGTAGGACTCTCCTTTCCGAAGTGGGAGAGCTCACGGTGATTTTACGATTATTCTCTCTCCTTCTGAGCCCCTCCCACCTCCCCACCCAGCCTTACAGCCAATTAGGTTAGACGAGCTCAAGGAAGCGCAGAGAAAAAAAGGATGTTTTTTGTAGCTCACAATACGGTTTCAGTACCATACTAGATTCTGTCCCCTTCCGGCCATGTGGCCGCGGAAGTCACAAGAGCCCGTGTAACTGAGGGACCGTTTCCTATCGTTGGAGTCAGAACCATTTTTGGAGTCATTGCTGGGTTTTCAAGTTCATGCTTTCTGCCTCCCAGCCATGAAAACTTCTAGCCTCTTCTGGCATCATTTTCTCCCGAGAGGAGCAGCTTGACCCTGTGCCCTGGTCCTGCTCTCTCTCCTCAGCATCAGGGAAGCATCTGGGGACCCAGGAGAAAGGGCGCCAGGGACAGAATGAGGTCATAGACACTTCTGGCACCAGGGTGTCTATTCCAGCTAGGGCTCCGTGGGCTGCCACCCTGGCAAGAGGGCTGTGCAAGATGCCTGCACAACTTTGGGGTGGGCGGTGAGGTGGACTGCCTTGGAGCCAGTCCTGAAATTCCTCAGAGCCGCTGACGCCTCTTGGGCTGTGATCCCGTGCTGCCCTGCACCTGCAGTCTTGAGTGGGTTCTCTGGCAGGAGGTCGAGGAGCTGGCCTGGCCCAGGGCCAGGTGGGTTGGGCAACCCCCCAAGAGGCACTTTATGGTCTCGGCCTCTGTGGTCCCCTTGAACCGTTCCTGTGAAGGCAGGTTGGGGGCCTTGGGAAACGGATCCTGCTGAACAACCACTGGCTTGTGGGCTGGAGGGATCATCTAAAGGCGCAAGGCCCGGCTGGGGACGGGATCCTAGGCTGTGCGCGCATTAATTCGCCAGGACCAGCTGAGTGCAGGAGCAGCAAGGGCTGGGGCAGCCCCGGAAAATGTGCGACAGTGGTGACAAAGCCCGAAGTGGGGAGTGACATGGGCGAGGGCTCACACTCTGAGTCCAGCACCGGATGCCCCCCCCGCCCCCGCCCCAGCTTCCCAGAGGGAATGGTTTTAGCACCAGCACTGCTCTCGGACCGTCTGAGAACAAATTAGGTGCCCGAAGGTTGAGACCAGGCCGATCAGACCACAAGTCTGCTGTGCTCCCGTGTCAGCACGGTTCGCGTTTTCATCAAGACGGGAAGCAGGATGCAGGCCCTGAGAGCTCTTTGCATCCACCCTGAAAGCAAACTTTTTCCTAGAGAACCCAGTCCCCGAGTGGGGACTCCACCCTGCTCCACCTGGACCCTCCCCACACCCCACTCCGCTGCAAATGCTGGTCCCACGACTCCAAAGGTCAACTGCTCCCTTTCCTCCTCGTTCCCAGTTATGGGGTTTGTGGTTTCAGGGACGATGGAGGCTCAAGCCCCAGGGTAACAGGCATGGTGGTTCCTCACCCGGGAGACACGCTGGGGGTTGACTGAAGCCGACACAGGCACAGCCAGCTGCCTGTTTTTCCAGAGGCGCCGTGATGGGGTGTTCGTGTCAATATCACCGGCTGAAAGACATCCCGTGTTTTCTAATAGGCGGTTCTGTTCTGAGCTCTGGAGGAGCTCAAGCTGTCATCAGGAGTGTGAGATGGAGTCACTTAGGGCTAAGAGTGTATTCCAACCATGTACAGGGAACAAAGAAATAAGCAGACAGAGAAATAACTTCCTGGTGCACAAGCCTTAGGGGTTAGGACTCCAGTGGGCTGTGCTCCCTGGCTCTTTCCTGGAGGCAGTTGAGAGCTTGGGCTGCATGCAGCGGGCTTGGCCTTGAGCAGCAGGACCATCCGGGCAGACAGAAGGGTGGGGCCAGAGGGGCTGAGCCAAGGCCTCCAGAGGCAGCCTGGAAGTCCTCCTGGGCTGGGATCCAGGGCTCACTCTCACAGACTGTTCCACTGAGCTGGATGGGTCTTCTGCTCTGGCCCCTGGGAGCCCTCACTGGCCCTGGACCAGCCTCTTGGATTCCAGGCCCAGGCATGGTTGTTGCATCCTGCAGAGGCTGGGCCATGGTATCTGCTCACCCCTGCCCTTGTGCTGGGGTTCACGCGTGAGTCCGTGGACCCACCCCAAGGCCCGGGGCGCTCAGGGCGGATGCAGACCAGACAAAGTGTCGGAGTCTCTTTGAGAACCCCCTTCCAGGCAATCAGGCCCTTGCCAGGTGGAATCACTCTGCTTTTACATGGGTAGTTTCCGAATGTGGCCGTGATGAATTGTGCTGTGGCAGGGCCTTGACAGTGAAAAATGGGGCGGTGCGATGGGGCGTGCCAGCATGGGGTCCCTGCTGAGCCGGTGCCTGGAAGCCACCGGAAGCAGTGGGTGTCTCCGCATCCCCAGAGGCAAAGCGGACCGATGTGCCCGCCTGTCCTCAGCTTCTCTGTCCCTCTCTGTCCCTGCACACACATGGCATTTTGGCATCTCCCTCTGCCTCTGCAGACTGCATGGGCCGTCCACCTGCCCGTGTCTCTCTCTCCCTTTCCTCCTTTCTCTTTCCTTCCTTCTTATTAGATGGGTTTGTTAGAATCAAACCCGGTCTGTCGGGCGAGAGGGAGCAGGGGAAGGAGAGAGGAGCACCAAGGGCATGAGGGAAATTTTGGGAAGACGGAGTGTTCACTGTCTTGATCTGGTGATGATTTTATAGGTGCAGACACCTGTCCGTATTTATCCCGGATCCACCCGAAGTGTGTGCAGCTTTTTCTAAGCCCGTTCTACTCCAATTAAGCTGTTTTTTTTTTTTAAAACCTCACCCATTCGGAGGAGCGCAATGAGGAAATGTTTTTGAATATTTAACTTTTAGAAAAACCTGTGTTCTACTCCCCTATAAACCAGAGGAAGGGAGTTCCCATCATGGCTCAGTGCTTAACAAATCTGACTAGGAACCATGAGGTCGAGGATTCGATCCCTGGCCTTGCTCAGTGGGTTAAGGATCTGGCGTTGCCATGAGCTGTGGTGTAGGTCGCAGATGTGGCTCGGATCCTGCATTGTTGTGGCTCTGGCGAAGGCCGGTGGCTGCAGCTCCGATTAGACCTCTAACCTGGGAACCTCCATATGCCGTAGGAGCGGCCCTAGGAAAGGTAAAAAGACAAAAAAAAAAAAAAAAAAAAGAGGAAGGCTGAGACCCAGCATGGGGCCGATTATTTCTGGGGTCTGGGTGCTCTAAGATCATTATTTTTATTTTTATTTTTTATCGAAGTATCATTGCTTTACAATGTCAATTAGTTTCTTGAAGATCTTTTTTGAAGATTCTTTTTTATTCTATTTAGGGCTGCACCTATGGCATATGGATATTCCCAGGCTAGGGGTCGAATTGGAGCTACACCAGCCTACACCCACCACAGCCATAGCCACAGCTACACGGGATCTGAGCCACATCTGCGACCTACACCACAGTTCACAGCAACACCTGATCCTTAACCCACTGAGTGAGGCCAGGGATCGAACCTGCAGCCTCGTGGATACTAGTCAGGCTCATTAGCACTGAGCTGCAATGGGAACTCCTCAAAGATCATTCTGAACAGCATCCACTATGGCTGTTTGGAGAGCAGTTGAGTCTGCATGACAGGTCTGTGAAATAGCTCCCTTTTCTGTCCCCAGAGACTTGGAGAGGAGAAGCACAGTGACCTGCCCAAGGCCACGCAGCATGCATGTCAGTTGCAGATTCTGTGTCATACCTGGGCCTCCGGAGTGTGACCTCCCCTCTACCACCAATCATGGGAGGGGACAAAGATGCCACGCAGAACAATCAGCAGAGTGTTGGAAATTGCCTACTCCTACCCTTAGGCTTACATTTGAGTTTGCAGAGTTGGTTTCTGTGCCTCTTGCTCACAGACACTGCCGCTTTGCCTGTCTCAGGCATGTCCCCATTCCCAGTGTTGCGCCATTGTGCTGGGGAAGGGGCTCCTTAGCATCCCTTTGGCCAGTCGTTGTCTGGCTGGCTGTTGAGAGAAGCTGCCAAAGGGCCCTGGGATGGAGCTGGTATTGTGTGGCTGGCTATGCAGCAAAGGGGACACCAGGAGAGAGATTATGTCTCGGTTTGGCCTCCCCAGTGAGTCTAGGATTTCTCAAAAGAGACTCTCTTTAAAAAAAGTCAAATTCACTCAGATCTTGGCTTCCAAGTTTTTGGAATGTCCAGGTGGAATTTTCGTGGCAATTTCTAAGATCCTAGAGATGTATGTGGGCCAGAAATGCTGGGTTGCATTTTTTTCCCACCACTATCATTTCTCTATCATCCTGGTTGGCATTTATTGGCCTCATGCTGAGGTGTTTGAAGGAGGTCTAGCTGTGTCTATTGTTTAGTGTGTTCTTGTGAATATTAGGCAAAAGTCTAGTTCCCTTGGGATGGAGGGGTTATACGGAAGTTCCAGTCGAGATACAGGCTCTGACACAGGGGAATTTCTCCTCTGACTCTAAACCCATAGAAATGTTGGGTTAGATCTCATAGCCACAAAAATAGAATTGAATTCAAAGGTGAGACTGGGAGGCTTCCAGGTGTCAGACACTGAAGATGAAATTCAGAATGGAGTAGGCCTGCCAGGGTTTTCACAGTAAATCCCTTAAGGGCTGAGTTCTCACAGGTGCCGGGGAGGCAGCACTGGATCCCCTGCGTGAAGCTGGGACTGAGGGGGAGCCATCCTTTCTGTCAATAAAAATTAGACAGTCCTGTCTGTTGGCCCTGGGGCATGGAATGCTCCCACCCCAACCTGTAGCTCTAAAGAGAGTTTCCTACAAGACAGCGGGAAAGCAAACCGACAACGATATGGATATGAGACCAAATCATGCACTTTCTGTGAAAGGCGGAAACCCTGAACTGAAGATTGAACATAAATTTGGTCCGAAACTAGTGGGACCCCCCGTCTTTGTCGAGCATAAGTGTGAAACTGCTGGTGGAGATGCTTCCTCGGATGGGGCACGTGTGGGACTCCCATGGAACAAAAACTGGGAAACTCCCAATGCAGATATGCTCTTAGGCAAAAATTATAAAGCAAACGAGAAAATCCACCACCACAGGAGATGATCAGCAGATACTCTGAAAGGAACTGTAGATAACAGAGCAATCTGGGAAGAAGATTAGACCAAATAGGTTTGCAATGTTTGGAGAGATGAATTAAGAAGTAACATCAGGAGTTCCCGTCGTGGCGCAGTGGTTAACGAATCCGACTAGGAACCATGAGGTTGCAGGTTCGGTCCCTGCCCTTGCTCAGTGGGTTAACGATCCGGCGTTGCCGTGAGCTGTGGTGTAGGTTGCAGATGCGGCTCGGATCCCGCGTTGCTGTGGCTCTGGCATAGGCCGGTGGCTACAGCTTCAATTCAACCCCTAGCCTGGGAATCTCCATATGCCGCGGGAGCAACAACAAGAAATAGCAACAACAACAACAACAAAAGACAAAAGACAAAAAAAAAAAAAAAAAAAAAAAAAGTAACATCAGTAAGAACTAAATAGGAGATAATGGGGCAGTTTTTTTTTTTTTTAAAGAATCAATTTGTTTTTGTAGAAATTAAAAAAAAAAAGGTAATTGAAACAAAACAAAACAAAACAAAACAAAACCACCCCCCAAACCCACTCCTAGTAAATGGGATAAGCAAAAGAAGAGATGCACTTCTCAAGAAAGGGTGGGAAACCATAAGATAAGGCAGAGGAAGGAGCCCACACTGCAGCTCAGGGACGTACAGATGGAAAGCAGAATTCGAAGGTCCAACTTGTATCTAACTGGTGCCTCGGAAGGAGAAGACAGGGTACAGAGGAAGGCGGACTGGGCCTTGAACAGATTTCCAGTTTTTATGGACAGAAAGGTTGGGCCCTTTTTGCTCCCAGTTTCATGCAGGAGATAGAGTTCCCCCTCTTTGAGACCTATAATTTGAAAGAAATATAATGGAAGGAATAAAGAAAGATGCAAGTCCTCCTATTGAAATTTAACATGGGAAGTTCCCGTTGTGGCTCAGTAATAACAAACCTGACGAATATCCACGAGGATGCAGGTTCGATCCCTAGCCTTGCTCGTTTGGTTAAGGATCTGGCTTGGCCGTGAGGTGTGGTGTTGGTTGCAGACCACACATGCAGCCCTAAAAAGCCAAAAAAGAAAGAAAGAAATTGAACGCAGGTCAAATTTTGGGTTTTGAGCCAAAATCCACTTGTGGATACGTCATGGTGGAACCAGTGAACCTCAGAGACCAGGGAGTAGCTTCAAAACCACCAGGGGATGGAGAAGCAATGAGGTCCTACCATGCAGCCCAGGGAACTGTATCCAGTCTCTTGGGATAGAATGTGATGGAAGATAGCATGAGAAAAAGAATGTGTGTGTGTGTGTGTGTGTGTGTGTGTGTGTGTGTATAGCTGGATCACTACACTGTACAGCAGAAACTGGCACAACACTGTCAATCAACTTCAATTAAAAAAAAACTTCAATTAAAAAAAATTTTAAAAAAGGAAACAAACAAACAAACAAACAAAAAACCACCAGGAAAACAACCACAGTAAAACCTCATGAATTTGGGGGATGGGGAACCGCAGCAGAGGGGCTGCTTTCTGTATTTTACTGTGTCTTGCTAGGAAAATGATTGGGGAAATGTGATTGGGGAAATGCTTCTTCTGTCCTTCTGCACTAGCCGTGAACGCCACCCTTTAAAAAACAAAGGCATCTCGGCTGTCTGTTCCTGGTGCTCTGTGAAGCATGGTTCACCCGACGTGTCGCCAGTGCTGTGTCTGCTCCGTGAATTCCTTTCGGGGATAAACTTTCAAATATGGGCTGGGGGCCTGGGATCCCCTTGACAGGTGCTGCCGAGAACGAAAATGTGATCTTTCCAGGGTGCTTACCTCCTATTAATAAAAGAAAAAAGCCAACCAAATTAATCTTGGGAAGTAAAGTGCCATATGAATCAGCCTTCCTCACTCTGCAAATAACTTGCGAAGAATTTATAGATCCCCTAAGTTCCGCCGATTTTTTATATTGTTTACTTTCCTCTCCAAAATATCAAATAATTCACAGGTGGTAGGTAGGGTGGCTCTACGGATAATTTGAAATGAGGAATGGACAGCAAGAGAAATCTCCTTCCGGGGGTCAGTGCTAGGGTGACTCCCTAAGACTAATGTGCCGGATTAATAACCCAGGGCTGCTTCAATATTCATAGCCTGTTCCCTCTGAAGGCTGGGATATTTCCCGCTTTTATGTCCTGCACAAAACTGTAAAGCAAAGATGGTTTCATTGCAGCTCTGCGCGTAATGAGATGCACAGGAGCCGCTCCTGCCCATTAATCAGCGTTTGGGGGAGGCTTCTGGAAGCCTGACCTATTGCCGCGGCAGCTGATCTGAATGCAAAGACTTTCCCTGTGGGAGCAGATGCCTCAGGGCAGGAGGGCTGGCTCTGGAGGCCTGGGGGCCCTGGCCACGCGTGTGCAGTGGCCATAGTGCCAAGGGGCACAGGGGCATAGCTGGAGTCTCTTAAATTGCAGGGCTCCCGGGTGTTGGAGGGAACTGTGGGATGTAGGTGGGATGTGGGGTTTGCCACCTGTTTGAGGGGTCCACGTCATCAGCCCCTCTGACCTCAGCTGGGTAGCGGGGGTGTTAAAGAGGGTGGGTGTGGCTGCGTTTATCAGGAATTCGGGTGCACCTCTGGGCCAGGGTCTGGACTGGGTGCTGGAGAGACACCTGTATAATTAAGACATTGCCTCTACCTCCAAGATGCTCTCAGGGGGGTGGGAAAGGCAGAGACCCCAAAAGATGGCTTCAGTGATCCAGGCTGGGGAAGCGGTAGCGGTGTGACCAATGCACAGGGATGGAAGAGGGGGCTGGGGTCTTCAAAGGCGAGAAGCAGGAGGAGCGGCGTCTGAGTGGAACCTAAGGAGTGACTCCGATTCGACCGAGGGTCAGTGAGGAGGAGACATGTGGGCCGAGGCCAGGAAGAGGGACCTGCTGTTACTGCCAGGGCTGCGAGGAGGTGGTAACGGGGGGCTTAGAGCCTGCTTTGGAAGGAGGCAGGGGCAGCCAAGAGCTGGGTGGTGGATTTCTGCTCAGACTGAGGATTCTTGGGTTTAATCACACTCTCCCTGGGTTTATGTTTAGACAGGTGTGCGTGGCCTGGCAGATGTGTAATTCTGGTGGATAGGTTTCGAGGGGTGGGAGGTGGGAGGAAAAGGGAAGGCACTCAGAGTAGCAGTTTTAGGTTTTCTGTTGTTTTGTGTTCCTCTGGCCAGAATCTGAATATAAGCTAACATCACCTTATTTTCAAAAGGTTTTAGACCCCTTCCTGGGTGGTTTCCAATGACAGGAAAACGGAGGCTCGGGGGGAGGTGTTTCTCTAACCTTGACCTGGAAATTGAAGACTGGGAGGATCCAAGCTGTCCCCCCACTTTTCTGGCATGCTCCTCGCCAGGCCGCTTTGAAGTGGCATCTGCATGCTGGTCGCGTCCCCGGAGAGGTGGCCTGGCCAGGTTTGGGGTGGATCTCTGGTCCTGGAAGTCTTTTGAGCTGTGGTTGGAGTCTGTGCTCTAGGGAGTTCCTTCCTCCAATGGCTGGAGAAGGGAGTGGGAAGGCAACTGAGAGTTGAGGTACAGTGTGCTCTTTCTCGCTTTTGCGGGGCAAAGTTAGAAGCAAACAAGCAAGACCCACTTTTCCTGCATGTTTTTGAATACACACACACACACACACACACACACACACACACACGCGGGCGCGTGCGCACGTGCCCCCCCATCACTCACTTGCTGTTGAGATTCATGATAACATCATGAATATCCACATTAAAAGCTGCTTTGAGGATCAATAGTAATACACGTGCTGCATTTAAATATCAGCAATTAAGGTCAAAGCCTGAAAGCATGACTCCTGGGAGGCTCATTGCACCTAGGGGAAGGGCCGAGTTGAAAGTTAGTTCTTTATTTCAGTGACCTAGGGATCAATATATGCCAGATTACATTTTCTTATCTGTTCCTTAGGTCTTGAACCTCCCTTGGGCCCATATTTTGAGTGTCCTCCGTCAGCTTGGTGTTTCAGGCGGCCAATGGGGTGACTCTGTGACTTTTTACTTGTTCCCTTCGGTAGGAAGGCCTGGGTGTGTATCGACCCTCAACCAGAAACATTCTTCAGCATTTTTCTTCCTGATACTTTTCCGGGTCCACGTTTATGGCAGAAACAAAGCTGAAGAGCCAAAGTGTGCCCCCTAGATGGGTGGGCAGTGAAAGGGCCGTCAGGCATGGCACTGCCTTTTAGAGCACAGGTGTTAGTGCCAGTGAATTTCTGGGTGGTAGAGCTGGTGATCAGAGTGGACCTACAGCCAGAGGTCACAGCAATGGGCCAATCAGAACTGCCAACACACTCAGCCCCCTGTTTCCTCCAACCGAAGAAGCTGTTTTAGGCACAAGTATCCTCTCCAGGCAGGTCCCCAATTGCTCTCTGAAACTGCAATTAGATTTCCTACATCTCCTCCTTCTTGCTCCTGCCCGTGAAGCCAAGTCCGACTCTCAGGTTATCCTTTCTCCGGACATTTCAATGATCCTCCTGACCCTTGGCCACCATGCTTGGCTCTGGACTCCCTGCAGTACTTGTCCATCAGCATCCTACTGAGTGGGGCTTAGGGGGATGCTCTGGATTGTCATTCATCACTGTGTATGTGTGTGTGTGGGGGGGGGCTGCACATACCCACACCCTGCCCCGACCAGCTTTGAGACCCATCTCGCCTCTTTGCCTATCCAGAGCATCATCTGGAACTCTGCACATGCTCAGTCAGTGCTCAGGCTCTTGGAGGTGAATCATGTGCACTCTTGTTCTTTTTGACCTGGCCCTCAAAGTATTCTGAAGTTAGGATTTTTAATAACTTTAAATAACAAAAAAATAGATTTAAGTTTGAATGCCTCACTCCCGTCCTAAAATCTGGGGACTGATCCACTGATCTGAAGCCAGGGAGCTTCTCCTGAAGCCTGTAGGACCTAGAGCAAGCAGCTGTGTAGGGCTCGAGTTCTCCTTCCATAAAGTGTGTGGGGGGGGTTGACCCTGCTTTTGTTCATTGCATGAATATGTGGTCTGCATAAATTAAGCCATACTGAAAAGTTACTGAGCACTAAAACAAATGTCAATGCAATGAGAGCTCCAGGTACCAGAGGTTACAGACCTGTCTGGTACCGTGATGAGCCACCTGTCCATGCATCCAGCAGATACTGACTGCCTGTCTGTTATGAGGGCCCAGATACTGCTGAGGACCTTGGGATGCAGGAGAACAGACAAAAATCTCTGCTGACCTCATGGAGTTTATTCTGACGGGGTAGAGAGAGACAATACCCAAATGCCATGTGACGCGTCAGGCAGGTGCGAAGAAGGAAAACACAGCAGAATAAAAGGATAGGGTGTCCCAGCGCAGTTTCAGAGAAATTTCAAAGTGGGAGGTGTTATTGGTGTGGAATCAGACAGAGGAAGGCTTGGATCCTGACACTGTCATCTTCTAGGACAACTAGTTTAACCTATATGAACCTCAGTTTCTTTGTCATATGTGACTACTACTCATTTTCCAGGGTGGTGGAGGATGACAAGGGTTTCGGTTTGAGTATAATGACTGGTGCACAGTAAGAGTTTAATACATGGGCTCCTCATTATTGTTGTTGCTATAAAATCAAGGGCTCTATTAGTCATCCCATTGAACTGTCTTTTTCTTGGAATCTCCCAGTGACTTTGCAAATATCAAGAAATACCTCCTTTTTTGCAGAGCTTGTGACTGAGGAATCCAGCCTCTCTAGAGCTGCAGCTCCCCAACTGTCTGGCTTCAGGACCTCTCTACAGTCTTAAAACTTATTGAGGGCCCCAAAGATTTTTCATTATGGGAGACAACTATAATATTTATTGCGTTAGGATTAAAACTGAAAAATTATTGGAATCTGTATTCATTCATGAAAACATAAGTGTTTCCTAACTCATGTTCACATTACCAGCATATAATTTAATGAAGAGAAACTGTGTTTTCCAAAACAAAACTAAATTTAATGAAAAAAATTTTTTTTTACATTTTTGCAAATCTCTTTAATGTCTATCTTAATAAAAGTGATTGAATTCTCATATCTGCTCCTGCTGTTAATCTGTTGCAGTATTTGAAATAGATGAAGAAATCTAGCCTTACACAGATGTGTAATTAGAAAAGGAAGAACTGCCTTTTCAGAGAATTATGAATAGTCTTCTTTGATACCATACCAAAACTTGACAAGTGATGCTTTCTTTGACATTAGTTGCATGTGGAATCTGAAATTATATTAATGCATTTTTGTACCTTTTTACATTAAAATCCGTTGAGCTAGCCTTTCTTTTTAATTGGGGGAAATTATCTTTTAATATGAATCTTTGAAACAATCTTCTACCCAGGCATGGTTTTGCAAAATATTGGTCATTTTGAAAATATTGGTCCAGTTATGCAGCTCTTCCAAATGTTGACATATTTCATTATACGATTCCAAAACCCTTGTTACCAATGGATGCTGTCGGAAAAGCTTTCACGTTTTTCAAGCTGCCAGGTTCATGGTAGTGAATACAAGTTTTCCCAAATTCTAATTTTTACTTGAAAACTCAAATCTTGTCTATTGCAGAAAATATGCTTAGCTGAAGTGATAGTCTTACTACATTTATTTTTAAAATGTCTGCCAAGTATCTATCTGTTATTAATTTCTAATTTTATTCCATTGTGGTCAGAGAACATACTTGGTATGACTTGAATTCTTTTAATTCTTTTTGATCTATCAAGACACTTTCTGGCTCGGAAGATGGTCTATCTTGGTAAATGTTGTGGGCACTTGAAAAGAATGTGTATTCTGTTGTTAGTTGGAATGTTCCATAGATAGCAGCTAGGTCAGGTTAGTTGATAGTGTTGTTTAGGTCTTCTATATACTTATTGTTTTTGTGTCTACTTGTTTCATCAGTTATTAAGGGAGGAGTGTGGAAATCTCTGACTACAATTGTGGATTTGTCTATTTCTCCTTGTGTTTTCATCAGTTTTTGTTTCATATATTTTGAAGCAATCTTGTTTTGGTGCCTAGGCATCTATGACTGGTGGGTATTTTTGATTATATGACTCCTTGATCATCATGAAATGATCCTTTTCATCCTTGGGAGTATCTTTTTTTTTTCTGAAAGCTATTTTGTGTTATATTAATAAAGCCACTCCAGATTTCTTTTGATTAGCATTAGCATGGTATAACTCCTTCCATCCCTCTACTTTTGACCTGCTTTTTTGTGTTTATATTTAAAGTGGGCTTATAGACAGTATATGGTTGCATCTTGCCAATTTTATAATCTCTGTCATTTATTTGGAGTATTTAGACCACTTACATTTAATGTGATTATGGTTGGGTTTCCATTTGATTTCTATTTTTCCACCTGTTGTTTTCCCCTCTTTTCCTTTTTCTACCTTCTTTTGGATTAACTGGGAATTCTTATTATTCTATTTTATCCCCTTTGTTGACTTATTGCCTATAACTCTATTATTTTAGTGGTTATTTTAGAGTTTTTAGTGTACATATTTGACTTACCACAGTTTACTTTCAAGTGACATCATATCACTTCATATATGGTGCAAGTAAGAACCTTGCAGTGTTATAGTCCAATTATCCTTTCCATCCTTTTTCTATTCTTATATGTTTTACTTCTAGATACGTTATAAACCCCCCAATTCATTGTTACTATTTTTGCTTTAAATACTTGGTCATCTTTAAAGAGATTTAAATAATGAAAAAGTCTTTATAATTTCCTACATATTTACCATTTTTGGTGTTCCTCATTTCCTTTCATGAATCCAGATTTCCATCTGTATCCTTTTCCTTCTGCCTGGATGACTTCCCTTAGCATTTCATGTACTGCATGTCTGCTGATCATGAATTATTTCAGCTTCTGTATTTCTGAAAAAAAAATCTTTATATCAAAAAGATATTTTCAGTGGGGAAAAAATTCTACATTGGCAGTTCCTTTCAGAATTGTAAAGATGTTGCTTTATGCCTTCTGACTTGCTTACATTGTTTCTGATGAGAAATACGGTTTTCCATATCTTTGTTTCTCTGGACATAATTGGTCCTTTTTCCATGGCTGCTTTGAAGATTTTCTCTTTTTTACTTTTTAAAGTGGAGCCATAGTTGATTTACAATGTTTCAGGTGAACAGAAGATTTTCTCTTTATCATTGGTTGTAAGCAAGTTGAGTATGATGTGCCTTAGTGTAGATTTCCTTCCTTCCTTCTTTCCTTCCTTCCTTCCTTCCTTCCTTCCTTCCTTCCTTCCTTCCTTCCTCCCTCCCTCCCTCCCTCTCTTCCTTGTGCTCGGAGCTCTCTGAACATCTTGGATCTGTGGATTTATAGTTTTTCTTTTAAATCAAAGTTGGCAGGTTTTGGCCATTATTTTTTCAAAACTTTTTGTCTCTTCTTCTCCTCTGGGAAATTTATGTATATATTAGACTGCTTGAACTTGTCACTGATGCTTTGTTCACTTTTTTCTTTTTCCCTCTGTGTTTCATTTTGAATAGTTTCTATGGCTATGTATTTTTTTTTTTTTTTTTTTTTTTGTCTTTTTGCCTTTTCTAGGGCCGCTTCCGCGGCACATGGAGTTTCCCAGGCTAGGGGTTGGATTGGAGCTGTAGCCACTGGCCTATGCCAGGGCCACAGCAATGCAGGATCCGAGCCACGTCTGTGACCTACACCACAGCTCATGGCAACGCCAGATCCTTAACCCACTGAGCAAGGCCGGGGATCGAACCCACAACCTCATGGTTCCTAGTCAGATTCGTTAACCACTGCACCATGACGGGAACTCCTATGGCTGTGTCTTTAAGTCACTAATGTCTAATTTGCAATGTCTAATTTCCTACTAATCCTACCCCATGTATTTTTCATCTCAGATTGCCTCTTAGGTTTCCACTGCAGCTTTCTTCTTTAGAAGTTTTGTTAGTTTAAAACTTCTGTGTCTCCACTTAATATGGTCATTCTTCTTCTCTACTAATATTACTGCTGTATAATTTTTGGTTTGGTTGTGATTGGTTTTTCTTCTCATTGTGATTCATACTTCTATGCATGCCTGGAAAATTTCTGTTTGATCCAAGATATTATGAATTTCACCGTGTTGGGCACTGTGTAAATTGTTTGGTTCTATAAGTATTCTCGAATTTTGTCCTGGAATGTGCTTACATGGATTGGAACCAGTTGGATCTGTTCAGGTCTTGCTTTTACACTTTGTTGGGTGGGTCCACAGCAGCACTGGGTCTGGGGCTAATTTTTCTCCACTTCTGATGTAATGGTCTTCTGAGTACTCTACCCTGAGCCCTATATGTTTTGCCATTTCAGTGGGAACAGACACTTTTCAAGCCCAAGTGTGAATGATGATGATTGTTCTAATTCCTTTGGGTGATTCCTTTCATGGCCCCATTTGTTTCTTCATTGCACACATATACTGCTCCATATTTCTCTGAGTACTTGCATGAGCCCCTCTGTAGAGCTCTGGAGTTCTCTGTGCTACTTCCATGGTACTCTGCCTTGGGACCTCCAGCTGCCTTGACCTTCTTGGACTCCTAGTTCCTTCTCCTCAACCCAGGGAGATTGCTGGGCTTCTTCCTGTGCCACAACCTGGAAACTTTCTCTAGCAAGAAGCTGGGATTGTCATAGTCCTCAGCATGTTTATTTCCCTTTTCTTGGGGATCACTGCCCTTCATGGTCTGATGTCCAATACCTAAAAAACAGATGTTTCCTAAATGTGGTCCAGCTTTCTAGTTGTTCCAAGCAGGAGGCTACATCCAGCCCCTGTTATTAGAGCATCTTGGCCAGAAGAAGAAGTCCTGCCAAACATCCAAGTCTGAACAACCTGTTTGTCAGTCATTCTTTCAAGTAAAGCTTGTGATCCGTGGAAAACTGTGACCGGTGAGCTCACAACTCCAACACCCACACAGGGCTCCTCTTCAGGAGAGCATCGCCCTGTAGTGTGCAGCAGAGGTACTTTATGGGTCTTCCCATTTTTTCGCACAGAATGTGTAAAACACATCTGATCGGAGATTGAGATTTAATAAAATCGACAATTTGTACTTCATTAAGGAATCCTTGAGCAGAACTGTTGTGTGTTTCTGAAGGTGCGTAGTGATGAAGACACGTGATTCCTAGTACAGTTTGTCATGGCCGCCTTTGTTTGTGCTAAGGCCCTTGCAGTTTTACCCATCTTTACTTTTGCTCCAGGAATGCAAATGTCAATGCGGCGGAAAAAGACAAATAACTTCTTAGCTTTTTACAAAAATAGTTTTGACCTCACAGTCCTTTAACAGAGATTGGGGATGAACCAAGGGTCCACAGACCATGCTTGGAGAACTGCTGCCTCGCAGACACTCTTCTAACTGGGCACCGTGATAGAGACAAGATGTTCTTTGCAGCACTGTTTGCGCTAATACAAATTTGGCAATACTTAAATGGTCATCAGTTGTAGAATTGACACATGAATTGTAGTATATTTATACAAAGAACAGCATGTAGCAGTTAAAATGGATAAGTTAAAGTGACATCCATCTATGTGTAAGGAGATCAAAACAGCTGAGTGGAAAAAAAGGCAAATTGCATAAAGATATGTACTGTATGGTACCATTTATAAAAGCTTAAATGTAAAAAATACATGTTGCTTATGGGTACTTGCATATGTAACAAATAAAAACTAAGTGGAAAATATTGGCTTCCTCTTGGAGGAAAGAGAATGAGATGGGATAGGAAAGAAGGGCTGTAGTTGTATCTGTAATTCTTATTTTTTATTTGTAAACAATCAATCTGAGGAGGTCCAACAACATAGTAAGACCTGAAAATATGGTTGGTTGGCAGGTGCGTTTTTATGATATTATTTATCCTCTGTTGTTTCTGAAAAGCTTGAAATCCTTCAGAGCTACCCTCCTCCCCTTCTTCAATTCATACAGAAAAAGGGAAAAGGTGGGAGCACGACAGATTCCCAGCTCTATGTGAAAACTGCTCAATCGGTACCTATTGGTGAGCTTACCATGTGTTATCCTGGTGCCAACACCTGCCACGTACACAGAGACTGTGATTTGCCAGGGATTTCTTCTTGCTTGACACTTAGCTTTACGATCACTTGGGAAGTGGGAACTGTTATCTCAGTTCTGCAGTGGAGACTCCTTGCATTCCAAAGCACAAAGCACATAACTCACCCAAGGTCATGCAGAGAGTCAGTGGTTTAGTCATAACCCAAATCTTTTGGGTTCAAGGTCTGTGCTTTTTGTCTCTCTACTAATGTCTGAGATGACTGGATTTTCCTTTGAAGTCGTTCTATTTCTGTTTCTCCTTTAGCACTTCTTCCAAACTCATTTTTTTTTTTTTTTGGTATATTGTTGTGTTTCTATTAAGTGAGGCCGCTATATCCATTACCTTGTGTTTGTGCCTGTACAATAATGCCACGGTATTTGTAGGTATTATTACTGTTTTGTTGTGTTGTGAGATTCAGTGAGGCTGATGCCCTGCTACCTGCAAAGGGCTCTTTCCAGTGGCTGTAAGTTTTCTCACCTTTGAAACTAATTGCATCCAGGCTGTGTTTCTGTGAGATATGGCAAGTCTGGGGCTGGTGCTAGAGCCTGCCATGGAAAGACTTCATTTTGTAATGAGATCATTTATAATGTTTAAGGCAATAAAACAAAAGAAACTTTTGAGGTTGTTGATAATACTATCCCACTGACACATCAAGCATTGTCTAAAGATTTATTTGAATTAATTGAGTAGATAATGAAAAGAGATGATATACACACTTTTGCAGTCCTTTCTGCTTGCAGCTGTCTGATAAAGAAAAAAACAGAGGCAGGATACTTGAGATTACATTAATGTATCTAGGTAGATGGGTTGGGGATTTATAGAGTTCAAAAATAGAAGTTTGAGAGTTTTGTAGGTATGTTTACCTGCCCGCATTACTGCAGACCTTGGAGAGGCTCCGTACTGCAGAGGGTGGTGAGATTAGCACAGAGAGAATCCCACGGTGAGGTAGAGCATTGCCCGCTCCCCCATGCCCTTGTCCAATTAGCAAATCATTCATTCCCTGCCTCATCCGGTCTGTGCTTTCTCTGTGTGTTGCAGTCTTCACATCCATCTTCACGGTATCGGGAAATATGGACAGTGTTTTCTGTATGTCTTAGATGCATTTGAAAGCAGTGACTCTCAAATACTGTTGATGGGACTATCTATGTGTGTGTGTGTGTGTGTGTGTGTGTATGTATGTATGTATGCATGTGCATACATATATATATACACACACACATCTATCTATCTATCTATCTATCTATCTATCTATCTATCTATCTATCCATCTATCTATCTATCTATCTATCTATCTAGCCAACTATCTATCTATCCATCTATCCAGCTATCCATCCAACTATCTATCTTATCCATCCATCCATCCATCTATCAATCAATCCATCTATCCAGGTATCTATCCAGCTATCTATCTATCTATCTATCTGTCTGTCTGTCTGTCTATCTATCTATCTATCTATCTATCTATCTATCTATCAGCTATCCATCTATCTATATGTATATGGATGTATGGATACAATTGTTTGGATGGTGAAGGTTCCAAGGTCAGACTGCCCCTTTCTGGCTCTCAGACCGAGGACAAGTCACTTAACCTCTTTCTGTCTCAGTTTCCTCCTTTACAAAATGAGGCTACATATACCTACTTGCTTTGGTTGTTTTGAGGAGTATAGGAGATGATACATGAAAAATTCTTACAAAGGTGTCAGCACAGAGTAAACTTGCAGTGGTTGTTAGCTATTATTGTTATGTAGCAAAAGTAAAAAACACTATATTCTCTTTGATATATAATTCCACATTTAGGAGTTAATCCTATGGAAAAGCTACCGTAAGTATTCAGAGATATAATTACATGAATATAATAAGAAATTTGAATATAAGAGATTTGTATGTGTTGACATGGAAAGAGATCAGTGCCATATTATTAAAAAAATAGTTTTTTTGCCATTTCAGTTTGAAAATTTTAAATATATAGTAAGGTTGAAACAATTTTGTGGTGAAACCCATATGCCCACCAGCTAGCTTCCACAATTAACATTTTATTCTATGTGCTTTATCACATACCTGTTGGTCCATCCATCCATCCATCCATCCGTTCATCCATCCATCCTTCCGTCTGTCTTAATATTCTGATTATTTGAGAGAAAGTTACAGACATCAGTACACTACCCCCAAAGGACTTCAGCATCTGTGTATTCATTGGAGTTCATTATTTGTGTATAGTTCTTTTGAAAAATTAGTTTTTATAACAGTACAGTTATTATATGAACCTGCTTACGTGAAAATGGTGTTCCTGTGGGCATGGATCATAGCAAGCCACTCTGGACGGTCCTTGGTTAGGAGCAGGGTTCCCAAGCAACAAGCAGATCAAGTTTGAATTGTGCTGCTTAGTGCAGTCCTGGGCCGTGGCCCTGTGGTTCCTCCTCCTCCTCCTTCCTCTTCTTCCTCCTCTGCCATCACCATCATCATCACTGTCCTCGTCATTACCCGCCAACACAGTTCCAGAAAGCTCCGCTCCTCTCTTAACGATACAAAACACTCAGGCAACCCCTCCAAAAGGGACAAAGACGAGGCGCTCTTCTGACTGGAGACACTTGTTTTGTCCTCAGTTAAGTCTGGGGTCCTTTGTGATATCTTTATATGTGGACTCTTAATGCAAACCAACAGTGAAGTTCCCGTTGCGGCACAGCGGTAAAGAACCTGCCTAGTATCCATGAGGATGTGGGTTTGATCCCTGGTCTTGCTCAGTGGGTTAAAGATCCAGTATTGCCATGAGCTGTGGTGTAGGTCGCAGATGCAGCTCGGATCCCAAAGTCTGTGGCTGTGGTATAGGCAGGTGGCTGCAGCTCCAGTTTGACCCCTAGCCGAAGCATCCATATGCTGCACATGTGGTCCTAAAAAGCACCCCCCCCAAAAAAAAGCAAAACCCAGAAACAAAAGAAAGAAAACCAGTAGCGCTCTGTAAACTTCTGCATCATCATGCAAAAGCCTGATTTTACCAAAATACTGAAAAACCAGTGGGGGATGCAGGAACCGTGCAGGGACGTGGGGTGATTTATCCGAAAGGGCGTTTTATTCTGTGAAACACGTGAAGGTAATTGGCATGTGTCAACTTGGCTAATGGGACTCACTTGAAAGTCTGAAACCAAAGTTCTAAAAGGCGGAAAGATGAGGCTCTTAGATTTGTTGCAATTAGGGATCTGAGTGCTTAAACCCACGTGATAATTTGTTCTCCATTTCTGTGGGCCGTGGAGCGTGGGAAGAAAAATGGGTAACCTATAGGGGAGTGGGGGGTGTGAATACCGACCTATATATAATTTACTTTCCTGGAAAGATGCATAGTCAAGTCATTTCAATTGCTTTCTTTCTGGGGGCGTGTATCCCACAGATCCTGCTTGGAGTTGGGTGGAGTCCATTAGAAGTGGCAAAAATATTTCTTTTTGAAGGAATTTGGGAACTTTTAGAGCTTTGCAGTGCATATTTTTTTAATATGTTAAGAGCTATCAGAGGGCTTGGGTTCCTCCATCTCCCTAAAAATAAATGGATTTTACAGTTGCACACTGGTGGCTTACTCTTTTTTGGGTAGTAACTCACAATAGCTCCACCTTTCAGGCGAAATTTTAGTCACAGTGTGTTCCAAACCACTAACTGGGAATTTTGGGGCTTTTGGCATTTTGGAAGAGAATTTAAAGTTTCAGAAGCCGCCAGCATATTTCAGTTTAATCTACTGCTGCCCTGTTGCCTCTGGTTGATAGCATCATGCCAGGGTCACAGAGATGTTTTCACGATGTAAATAATTTGTGTATTATAAGTTGTCTAAACACGGCGTGCGGGTGATAGGCCGCAATAAAATTGCCTGGATGACAGCCTGAGAGTCATTAGAGCTCAGTATGTAAATAATCTGCATTTTAAAATTGTCCTAAATGTGCTGAGACAATGAATGCAAACGCCTTCCCCAGATTCATTCATTCCATCAAGAAGTCACCGTTCGCAGCTCCTGAAGGCTTGGGCCGGCTTTGGCTTGCGGCTTTGGCTTTCATCGTCAGGACTGTCAGTTGGCCCCTCTCCCAGAGGAATTTGGGAACAGGAACTGGGGTTTATCCTGCAGGGTCGTGAACACAGCTGGTGGAGTGCAGGTGAAAATTGGCTTTGAGGAGTTCCTGTTGTGGCTCCGTGGTAACGAACCTGACTAGCATTCATGAAGACTCGGGTTCGATCCCTGGCCTCGATCCCTGGTTAAGGATCTGGCTGGCATTGTCGTGGGCTGTGGTGTAGCTCGCAGTTGCGGCTTAGATCCCATGTTGCTGAGGCTGTGGTGTAGGCTGGCAGCTGCAGCTCTGATTGGACCCCTAGCCTGGGAACTTCCATATGCTGCAGGTGCAGCCCTAAAAAGCCAAAAAAAAAAAAAAAAAAAAAATTGGCATTGAGATTTTGGCCTCTCCCATCCATCTTTCTCCATGTTTTCTGAAGACGGGCCAGGTGGGAGCAGAGGGTCAGAGGGCCCTTACGTGGTGCCCTGGTGTTTAGAGGAGCAGAGATGAGAGGAAGCTGAGAAACTGCCCCTTCACAGTTGCCCCTGAGCCAGCAGAGTGAAGGTCAGATGCTCCGCCCATTTTATACGTGGCTGGACTGGAAGCTGGCCCTCTGACCACAGCCTGGCCTGTCTGCCCTCTTCCCTGCACGCTGGGTTGGTTAGACCAGTGGAGGCCTGGGCTGGACGATTTCATGGGCATCTATTGTTTAAGAGGGCTTAAAGCTCTCTCTCTGAAACACACGCACACACACGCACACATACAACATAACATAAATCAGAGCCAGAATCTTTTAACATTTACAGTTTTAAATGAAATTCCTGTTGAGAGTCTCTTAAGCTAGATTTATATCTGATTTTGCATTGAACTGTGTCGTTATGTGGGGCTGAGAAACTCTTACGAAATTAAGCGTAATGCGAAAACATGCTGAAAAGACAGTTCTGTAGAAATGTGAAACATTATTATGTTATAGAATATTGGAGTGAAGAAATATGCATAAAGGCACAATTACCATGGACATTTTCCTTTTAATGATCCTTGTACAATCCTTGGCAGAAAGGTTTGCTGACGTCTCTTCACAGATAAAGGAAAATTGAGACAATATTGATATTCTACATCCGTTTTGGGTTTCAGGGAACACCAGGAGAGCAACCCAGCCTGCTTTCACAGTCTAAACCCTGAGGCTTGGCTTGTCCAGACTGATGCTCCCAGGGACCATGGGAGAATCTGTCGTTTGTGTTTAGGGATTTGGCCAAAGCCTGCACGCCATGATGGGTGGCCTAAGAGGTTGAGATAACACATGGAAACGTCACCTTCTGGATGCTCCAAACTGGAAGCTTCTGGAACCTCCTAGGTTTGATGACTCTGAGCAGTTGCTTCCTTTACCCGCAGAATTTTGAAAGCACCTGTTTAGGATGCTTTATGGGCGGGCTTCGAGATAGGATGAACTCTTAGCTTGGATTAAGCTTGATTGCTTTCAGCTGGGGGCAGGGCTGTGTTTTGTAAGCCCACCCCTCTCTACCCTACAGGAGACCCCACTCAGCTTCATTTCCCACGGAAGCCCCCCCAAGCCCCCGCACCCTCAGATGCTGCCTGACCTGGCTTGCTGACCTGGCCGAGGGCTAAAAGGATATTTGCCACACCCTTGGGGTTTCGTCCTTCTTCCTCCCATCTTAAAGCCAGAGACTCCTGTCTCCAAAATGACTCCCAGAGCAAATGCTTCTTTTCTTGCCTCACCTTAACCCTCACCTGGGCTGCCCTGCACCCCTGGCATGGGTGGCATATAGGTGGAAGCCCTGTTCTCTGTCTTGTTCCTGTAGACTTTCTTCTGGCTGGGATTGTGATGCCAGGGGGGAAATGGGGCAAGGCTTCCCCACGTCCCTCTTCCATCCTGGCCACTGCCTGCTGGCAGGAGGTCCAGGGCAGCTGGAGCAGGGCTGGCTCGTGATGCTGAGGTCACAGCCCTTCTAGAAAATCTCCTCCCTTCCCCCCAACCCCCAATCTCCTAGCAGGTTCTCTGGCAGGATTGAAGCTTTTCCAAAATCCTCCTGGAGCCTGTGCCCTCTATGCCTGGCATTGAGATGCCACCAGCTGTGGGGGGAGGGGAACAAAGGCTGACTTCACCCTGGGCTGGAGCCCAAAGGCCTCTGGCAGTCGTGCAGGGGAGCCTCATCTCAGAAGCCCCATACTGGGTTATCCTTGGGGTCAGGCAACAGCCCCCTCCCGTCTTAACCGAGGTGGCTGGTAGCTCCCTTCTCTCATTCCCTTTTCTTCCACCCTTTGTGGAAGCTCCTCAAGGCCCTCAAGGCCTTCGTTACTTAGAGCTGCTTGAAATTAAGCAATTTAGGTAATTCTAACTTGGGCCTGCAATGTCTGGCTCTAGACCACCAGAGGTCACTGTAATAAGGTAGAAAGCAGGTGTTTCAGCAAGTCTTAAGTTGGTAGTTGGCTCAAAAAAAATTAAAATGAAATGAAATAAAATCCCCCTAAATTTTCTAAGCAGCCTGGGTGTGCTGCAGTGTGCCCTGGGGTGGGCGTGGGCCTGCGGCCCCTGCTTTCTTCTCCCTGGTGGAGGGTCTTCCCAGTTGCAAATCCTGGTGGGACCAGAGCAGGTGGCCACTTAGGGAGCATACAAACTCCAGGGAGCATACAAACTCCAAGGCATATGTTCTCATGCAGCCTGGATCTCACGGTACCTGAGGGGCCTGCACTCAGCAGGAGGTGCTCCCCCCGCCCCAAGCACACACCTCAAGCTTCATTCTCACAACCCATTTCCTGCAGCAGTCCTGGGGGTTAGGCTCTCTTGCGAGTGCGTGTGTCAAGCCACTCCCCCTTCTGTAAATTGGGCTTGGTAATAGTACTATCTACCTAGAGCTGTTTGTGGTTAAAAAGAGCTGATGCATGATGGAAGGGCTTCAGAACCCAGTGCTTGGCCCACAGCCAGTGCTTGATAAATGTTAGCCTGGTGATGCTCTCCTTAGGGGAAGGAGCAAAGGAAACTTTCCATCCCCAGTCATGGTCAGACTCCTTCTCAGCCCTCTTTGATCATCTTCCCTAGATGCTGGTGCTGTCAGGGCAAAGTCAGAAATGCCAGCCTTTACTGGCAGCAGTTCCTGGCTGTTTGTTTTGGGGAAGGTGTTCTCATTCTTGGCAGGTGGCTGGTAGGAGAACTTCAGGGTTTGAGGGGGAGGTTGGGGCTGTGCATTCAGCAGACGCTGGGGTTCTCTTGGCTGGAGACTTTGTGAGGCTTCCCATGCACGTGTTTCTCCTCCAGTTCCGAATGCCCAAGTTGCCAGAACGAGATGGAATTAGAGATGCCTGCAGTTCTCTGCGAGGAGCCGGGCGGCGTGGGGAGAGGGCGGTATGGGATGCAGGTGTTCACATTCCTCACTGGGAGCATTTGGAGGATATATGGGTCTTGCAGAAGGTGGATGCATTGCCTGGGTCCTCTGAGGGCCATTTGGGCTGCCAGTGGAGGAGGTCAGGAGTACTGATCTACAAGACATGCTACTGCCATCCGCCTTCAGCGGTAATTTCCCCTGGATGTCTCTGTGGAGATGTCACACGCACACGTGCATGCGTACACACACACACACACACACACACACGGAAAATCACCAGGGCTGCAGAGCAGGTGCTTGGCACCATTGACGGTGGGCTGTAGCTGCTGAGCCTGTGAACTCAAGCCCGCAGACTGGCCACAGGGTCTTACCCTGACTGGCCAGGAAGGCAGGAGGCCAAAGAGACGGAGCAGTGCTTGCAGGGACCCTGGTGTTTGCACTGTGCCTTATTGTGTGATGGGTGGCACTGACTGTGGGGACTTCAGACTTCAGCAGGTTCAAAAAACTCAGGCTGGAAAGGCACAGGCATGATTTGCAAATGATGAGCCTCCAGTGCACAGGTGTAGCAGAGCCGCACGCTCTTCGACCTTGAAGACTCGGTATTTAGAGCCTGAATGAGCCCGAGGCAGGAAGTTCCTGGCCCTCCCTCCCCTCTCTGGGCGACCTTCTGAAGCACCAGATCCTCACTTGCTCTGGAGAGGGCATCTTACCCCTGCATCCTGCATCTTGCATCCTGCCCAGCAGCGTGCCTTTCTTCCAAGCCTCCTCCTTATCTCCTTCTCCCTCTCCCTCCTGCCTTTTTCTTTTCTATTCCTGTCTGCCTGCCTATCTCCTCTCCTCACATCCTGTCATTTTGATTCAAAGCAAAACCCCAAACGCCATAGAGGGGGGTTTCTATACAGATTCTGGAGTTTTGAGGGAACACAGCCCTCTTTGTAAACCCAATGAATCAATCTCTTCAATTGGGGGTAACTTCTGCCCAAAGAGACCTGGGAAATTATAACGTATACTCCCAGACTCTGCACAGATGAATCTATCCTGTTAGATGCTTATCTTTTTAATCCTCCTAAACCCTCAAGAAGCTGGTTGCTAATGCTATCCCCATTTTTTAGACGCAGAACAGAATTTTGGGCATTTAAAAGATAACTTGCCTGAGGTCACCCAGCTGAAAGGTGGAGGAGCCCAAAGCCTGCCCTCCACCTCTGATACGTTGCCTCCGGGGGCGGAAGTCAACCCCTCCTGGGAAGTCCCTGCTGTTACTAGTTTCACCTGCCTGTCTGCCTTCCTTCTGCTGCCGTTGGAAGCATCTTTCCTGCTCATTCTGTCCCCAGCTGAAACAGAAACCAACTGGTCTCCAACCTGCTTGAAATCCCCCTTCCTGTACATCTGACTCATCATTAAGTTGCCCTCAGGCCAACCTCAAACTCTTTAAACTTTTAAGTATGTTTACATTTGAGAGATTATTTTTATTCCATTAGAACCATTACGTGCTTATTGTAAGATGCCCTTGAGGAAGAAGGATTTCTGCAAGGGGGGACCTAGACTGTGACTGACATTACCGAATCCTCATTCTTTCAATTCAAGATATGAAATTGGCTTCTCAAGCACTCTGTGCAGATGGAGCCCGAATAAAGCGGCAGGAGTGGATTTCAAGAGTTTCCTTCTTTGAAGCTGTCCTCCAATGTCTGCTCTTGGATTGTGCAACTGATAAGGGCTTGGGGTGAACACATGCTTCCCCGATACTGCTTCTCCTTTTCCATTAGGAAACGTAAATTCAGAGGCCTGAAATGTACCTGGTGTAGATGTTTCGATACTGAAAGGCAAGGTTAATCAGGGTGTTTGACAGTGATGGGAAATTGAAACCTGAAGAAGATTAAATGAATGGCTTAGGTGCTGCTGTTCCTGCCCAAACTGCTTTTCCAGGTGCCTCTGACAGGGCTTGGGATCTCTCTGACTGGGTGCCTTGAAGGGAAAGAGACCCCTTCATGGAATCTCTTGCTTCTGACCTCTCTTGGCTGAAGTGCAGTAAGAGTCCAATTTTAGAATCTCTTCTGCATGTTAACAGCAATATTACTTTTAAATTGAAAAATTCATTTTTCCTGCCTGGTGTGCAAGCAAATAATTGAGACCTAATTTACTTTATTTAATAAGCTGGCAGCCAACGTGGTTAAGCCCACACTGATAAAAACTTAGAAGGGCACTTGTTTGCAGCCCCCTAGATTTTTCTTGCTGGCTGGTTTGGGTCTGAGCAAGGTTGGGAGCAGCAGGAGGCCAGGACAGCAGAAAACGCAGGGTTTTAGAACTTTTCCACACCATCGCCATTGCCTGAGGCATCAGCTTACAGGGCTGGGGACCGCCGGACCTGTCCATGGTACCTGATGTGGACCTGGCTGCTGTTCGGGAGCTGTCTATGGTTCCTGATGTGGGACCAGGTGGCCACTCGGGAGCTGTCCATGGTACCTGATGTGGACCAGACTGCTGCTTGGGAGCCGTCCATGGTTCCTGATGTGGGACCAAGCGGCTGCTTGGGAGCTGTCCATGGTACCTGACACGGACCATGCTGCTGCTTGGGAGCTGTCTATGATTCCGGATGTGGGACCAGGCGGCCACTTGGGAGCTGTCCATGGTTCCTGACGTGGGACCAGGCTGGGCTCCCAGGGTTGTGGGGCAAGGCTGCTGCATCCCTGCTGCTGCACTTTTCCCACAGTGAGAGAGAGGAAACAGCACTATTCCATTCGGGACGGAGTGTGGGGTGGGCCAGGACTGTACGTGTTGGACTCCTAGGATGGTCTTTGAGTACCACTCTTTTCTGAGACATCTCACCTCAGTGAAGATACTCAACTTCTTGGAGTTTGGTGTCTTCATTTGTAAAAAAAAGGAATATAGGCGTGTCCATTGTGGCTCAATGGAAATGAATCTGACTAGCATCCATGAGGGTGAAGTTTTGATCCCTGGCCTCACTCAGTGGGTTAAGGATCCAGTGTTGTGAGCTGTGGTGTAGGTTGCAGATGTGGCTTGGATCTGGCATTGCTGTGGCTGTGGCTGTGGTGTAGGCTGTAGATGTGGCTCGGATCCTGTGTTGCTGTGGCTGTGGTGTGGCCAGCAGCGACAGCTCCAATTCAGCCCCTAGCCTGGGAACCTCCATATGCTGTGGGTGCGGCCTAAAAAGCAAACAAAACAAAACAAAACAAAAGCAAAAACAAAAAATTGCACATAGGAAATGCTTTTCTTTTAGGCTTATTAAAAGGATGAACTATAAAAACAGATGTTCAGCCGCCATCATGGGGTGGTGCCCATTGCAGCTACTGGCCCAGATGACATGGGAGGTGGCCTTGGTGCTGATCATCATAGGTCTTCTTTTCCTTCTGAGGGTCCACGGAGGGACTGCACTCCCACCTCCTCTGCGAGGTTAAGGGTGGGTGTGTGACCAGCTTTGGCCCATGCAGCATAAGCACAGTGGCAGGAGTCTCTTCTGGGCAGAGGCTCTAAAAGCCAGTATGTGTGCTGAATGCCCTTCCCTGGACTCAGCACCTCCATCAGTCAGCCTGGATCCCGGAGTGACCACAAGTTGCTAGGTCTCCTCCCCCACAATGTGCTTTGGACCTGGGTGTAAGCAGGGAATAAACTTCTTTTGTTTTAAGCCACTGAAATTTTAGGGTTGCTTGTTATTGATCACATGTTTGGGAGGATGCAGTTTTCTCCCTTCTGAGAAGGTGATGCTCCACAGAGAAGGTGAACTTTGGGTATAGTCTGAAATCAGGGTGCAGCCTCCTCTGGGTGCAGAAGGAGCAAAGGGGACTCCAGACAGAGGGTCCAGCATGAAGGCCTGGGGCAGGAGGGTCTCAGCCTCCCTGGGGCAGGTTTCTGTCTCCTCTTTGTCCATATTCTATCCTGTCCTCCATCTGTCTTTCTCCTTCTTTCTTCCCCACTCCCTCTCTCTCTGTGGCAGCCTCCCCTTGCTCTCTTCCCTTGCCAGGTGATCTTGGAAGTTGTCATCTACCTGGCCTGTGTCCCCAGAGAGGTTGTCTCGAAGCTCTTTGCAGCATCATTTTCTCCTGCTTCTTGTTGGTCTTCCCTTTGCTCAGAGGTGATGAGGATTAGATAGTGAAGCTGATCTGTGCAAATTCTCCACTGGCTGAGTGGGGACAGCGGTGAGGGGTCAGCCATTGCAAGAGATGTGTTTGCATGGCGTCTGTCCAAGTTAATGCCTTCCTAGGGACACAGCTTTTGTGTCTACGGCCAGGTGACATGCTTGTTTTTGTGGACAAAGAGGAGACTTTAGGGCTTCATTCACCCTAACCTTCCAGTTAATTCCATTTAGACAATTAGTGGCTCCAAGCTGAGCCCTCCTGAGAGCAGGGAAGGCTACTGGTCATAATTGGACAGCCTACCTGGGGGTCTGGGATGCAGGGGATATTTTTTGGGGGGAAAACTGTGGAGGCTTTCTGGCCTAGTAGGGATAAGACTTTCTCTGGATGGCACTCAGAGCTGTGGTTTATTAAGATAATCTGAATATAATTGCTGTAGGAACAGAACCTATTAATTATCATGACAAGGAGAAATTTTTGAGTGGGGGAAAGAGGAAGAGAGACTCACTCCAAGGTAAAATAAACCACTGCAATTGGAAAGTCCAGGTAATTGCTAGAGCGGGAGAGACACTAGCTGGATAGTCACAGTGGGGGTCATTTTAAAAACAAAATACAATTAAAATGTAATATTTTATGGAATTAGTAAATTAAGAGTTAGAGGAATGCGTCTTCATGAGAGAAGGGAGACTCTGCTGTTTGCTCTGGAATGGCCAGGCGGTGGGGGTGCCAGGGTGGGTGTGGCTCCCAGAAGCCTTTATCTGGAGAGCTTCTTCCCATGTGACCCATGACCTGTCGTCCTGTTGAGCCCTGCAAGAAATCCAGTGTTCCTAGAAGAGTCTTGGGCATTCCCTTTCCAAATCCTTGACTTCATTTCATTCTGGAGTCAGTGGGGGAGGGGTGCATGTTCATTTGCCACTTGGGATAGTGGCTTGTGACTTGTGTCTGTGCAGATGGCTCTGTGCAGACTTGATGCCTGAACGGGCCTCTGTGTTCTAAGGCAGTGACAACCCCTGGAAGCCAAGCTTTGTAACAGGGCCTTCCCCAGATGCACTTGAAACTATTCATAGATTGTTCAAGACATGAGGATGATCCATCAGCCTGTGTTGCAAATCTCCTTCAGCTTTAGGAATTAATTTAAAATTAAAGCTACAGACAGGCCAAATCTTCCTAGTCCCAGGCCAACTCAGGAAAGTATGGCACGTGGCTTCATTTTAACAAGTAGCTCCCCGACTTGATACACAAGTGAAACTGATCGCCAGTTGGATGACTTGACACCAAGTGTTGGCTGTTATCTGGACCGTGAGCTCAGCCCATTCCAGGGTAGGGATCACACACTGGCTGCATGTTAATTCTGGGGTCTTGGCCCAAGTGGGAGCTCAGTGGGGTCAAGATGAACAACATGGAGGAAGACTTTGTGGTCCACCTCTGAAGCTGGAGATATTGGTCAGAAAGACCCAGTGAGGGGTGGCCCGACTCCTCTCCCACCTTCATGTGGAGCCTTGATTCAGGGGAAACGTGATGGATGATGCTACACATTTTGATCCACTCCAGTCTTGCTTGTGCCTCCCATTTTCAAACAAACAACAAATAGATGACAAGAGGAGATGCTTTTCAAAGTGTTTACTTATCCACAGACATTTATTAAACACTTAATGTATGCTAGGAATGCAGCCATTAAAACCGTCAAGGTTTCTGCCTTCATGGAGTTTATAGTCTAGTGGGAGGAGGGTTGGGACAGTCAGCAGGATGAGTAGGTGAATTTCATGTCTCAGAGGGTGACCTGTGCCCTGAGAGAAGGGAAGGGGGGCAGTGGATAGAGAGCAAGGTGGGGGGCTGATGTTAAGTAGGGAAGTTGGGCTGTCAGGAAGGTCACCCCCAACAGTGTTGGGGCAAAGCCTGGGGCAGGAGGGAGTCGCTGCATGCACATCTGGGGAAGGAGGTCCACTACCTGCCAGGGGAAGGGGGCCAGCAAGTACAGCATCCTGGCAGACACTTGTGCCCATTTCAAGGACGGCCAGAAGATTGTGCGTGGAGCAGGGTGAATGGGAGGGGGAACGTGATTGGAAGTGAGAACAGAAGTGATGGAAGATGGGCTGCATGGGACTCAGGCTGCTGTTCTGGACCAGCGCCCTGTCCTCTGCAGTGGAGGGATGCAGGTAGGACCAAAGGCTCCCCCTCACCTCATGGGGAGCTGGGCAGTGAGATGGTCAGGGGAGAAGCTGGAACCTGAGCCCCTGGGTGATAGAGCCTACACTCCCGCTGCTCTTTGCTCCTCTGAATATTGATGGTGTTTAGACCTAGATGCTCACACAGGCCTGGGCTGCACCCAACAGCATCCTGGAGGAGGTGGAGGTGGGGGAGTGGATCTGATGCAGCAGGTGGAGGGTGGGACTTCAGACTGCATTTGCCATGGGAGGGGTCTGCCATAGCAAACACAGGCTATGGAGAAGTGTGGTTGCAGGCGTGTCACCTTGATTCCTTAAACTCAAGTAGACAAGTTCAATGCTTGGCCATATTTCTGTATGTGAGGAACTCTGAAGAGAGAAGTGGATTTTTTTTTTTTTGGTGGGGGGAGTGGTTGGGGTGGGGCAGGTGGAGGAGAGAGTGAGCTGGAGTTTTGGGGAGAGCCCTGGGAAGCCCTTGCCTGTGTGAACCTCTAGTCGGGTGAGACAAGGCAAAGAAGAGGGGCTCCTCTAAGGAGAAAGAGAAACACAAATTGTGGCTTTCTTCTGGGAGCTGGGTGCAAAAGCACCCTGAGAACCAGCTGCCCAGTTTCAGAAGCATGACCTTGGCATAGTTTGTCCCTAACGGGAGGCTATAACGGCTGTGCTGCCCATTTCTGGGGTGATTAGGGTTGCATGTGCCCAGAGCCTCACCTCCAAGTGTGCCCTTTGCCTTTCAGTCTTGGTTGGTGAGGAGCTGGGGGGTGATCCCCAGGGGCACAGGGATATGGTAGCATCAGGTGTGTTTCCAGGAGAGCTTGGCAGGGGATGGACGCTGTACCCCAGGTGGGCAGGCTCACTCTTGTTCACGAGCTGAAAATCTCAGTGTTCCGAGTTCGTTCAGAATCCCTTGGGCTGGTGGTACGGAGATGGCCCACGTGCAGTCAGCAATGGTGGCTGACCCAGGCTTGTTGGAGACCTGGTGACCGTGCAGCCTCTGGTAGAATGGAAATTTCCTGCTGTCAGTGCAGTTCCTGACCCAGTTCACGTGGTTCACCCAGGAGACACTTCTGAACCTGTCCTTCTCTTCGATCTGTGTCTCCATGGGGCAGATGGTGGGGCTGGGGTTTGGTCCTTCCACCTCTGGCCCCTCAAACCTGTGTGTGGGGTCCTCAAGTCTCTTTGTAGACATCCAGTGTTGGGGTTTGAGGTGGTTGGTGATGAGCTCAGTTGCTCTTTGCTCGAATGTCCTTTCCGAGGAGACATTACTGTTTGCTGGCAAAGATGTCACGTCCCTGAAATGGAGCCTACTCCCCTTGGGTCCACATTCATTCTAACGAGTAACCTCTCGGACCTCAGCTGGTCTCCCAGATCATCCCTGTCCCTGGAGTCTTAGGCACACGTGTCTCCGCATGCCCCCTTTCTGACCCCATCTTCCCCTCCCCCAGCTCCTGGAACTGCCTACTGTGCCCTCTGGAACCTGCGGCCACTTAGCAGCGAATTCCATCCATCCACTGCCTCGTCCCCGAGTGTGGCTCCCCCTTCTTCCTCTGAGGGACTCTGGCTCCCCCGACCCAGGACTCTGCTGCCCTGGCTTTCAGCTGGGGCTGCTTCTCCCTCTCGTCCTGCATCTTCCTGGGTCAGAGGAGTGGATGCCTCTTCACTCCCAAATCCTTGTCCTCAGACGACTCCTCTCTCCCCTTCCTTTTTGGGGTCACTTTCCTCCCTTCCCTGGAGGTCCATCCGCCTGGCATGCTGGCTGGCCCTCCAGCCCGAGCCTCTCTGTCTCATGGTGTGGACAACGCCCTTGGACCTGGACTTCTGCCCCTTCCCCAGCCTCCTCCTCCTCGTTCTCACCGACTCAGTCCCGTGGCCGTGGACCTGGTGTCAATAGCTCTACCCCCTTCATGCTCTCAGGTTCCAGAAGCCCCTTTCAGGACCACCCCTGCCTTCTGTGCTCATTCCTCCTGGAGCCCCCAATCCTGCCTTCGGTAACACCAGCAGAATCCACCGGAACCCCGTGATTCCTGTCACACCCCCCCGCCCCTTGTAGTCTCCTGGTCCTTCCACTCAGCTCAGATCCCACCCTCAGTCCTGGCGGTCGCTCCACCGCATCCTCCATCTAGACCCTGCCCTCTTGCACATCGTCCTGAGACCCAGCTCCTTCCTGTGCTGTGCCCGCACCTGCCTCACTGCCCCTGCAGAGCCTCCCTGCCCAGTGGCCCTAAATTCATGATTCCCAACCTCAAGTGCATTCTTTACGTGGCCAGACACCCTCCCATGTTCTCCCAGTCCATTCCCAGCCGTCTCCCCGCACCCCCCCTGCCCCTGCCAGGGGAGGGCACAGAGCCGAACACTGCTGTGCAGGGGGAAGGGACAAGGCTGGGCCATGGGAAGGATGGGCTGTCATGCCCTTTGCCAAGGACAGCTTTCACTAGTGAACTTGACCCTGTACCCTTCGTCTGTTCCAAGCCTTTGCTTCTGCCGCTTTCCTGTCTCTCCCCAGTGCTGGCAGCTTCCTCCTCCTCCACCCTCCTTCCCTTTCCTGCTCTCCTGGCTCTTCCCCAAGCCCATCGGCACAGGCTCCCATCAGAAAGCGCCCCCTTCCCGCTCCGTCCCCCTCCAGCTCTGACTCTGTTTCCATTTTCCCCTCTACAGCCAACCTTGGATGACTTGTGGGCTCGCTCCCCAGTTTCCCCACTGCCCATATTAGTTACGAGAATACACAGCAGCAGGCTCCCATCTGCTTTCACATCGTGCGTCCCCTGCTCACCCCTGCTTTCCAGTGGTACATTCTCAACATGGTTGGGTTGCCCGAGAGGTCACTTCTTTGCTCAAAGCCCTCCCGGGTCCTTTTCTCACTCCGAGTAGAAGCCAGAGTCCCTGGTGTGACCAACAGGCCCTGGTAGGACTGGATCTCTGCATCCCTCTAAGCTCACTCTCAACTCCCCCCTCCCTCACTCTGCTCCAGGGACATGGGCCTCCTCGCCATTCCTCACCCCAGGGCCTTTGCACTGGCTGTTCTTTCCTGGTGTGCTCTTCCCCCACGTACCTGCATTGTCCCTCTCACCCCCGCAGACAGGGATTTCTGTCCCTTTTGCTGTGTCCCCAGCACCTGCAGCAAAGCCTGGTGCTCTGAGCACTCCTGTGGAAGGAAGGAAGGAAGGAAGGTTGCCCCCAGGAACGCCAGTCTTCCCTGATGAGAGGTGGCTCTTGACCAGGCAGCATTCTGGCTGTCCCCTCACTCTGGCCTGGCCTCAGGTTGCCATCTTGCTGCTGTCCCCTGGTCCCTCTGAGCCTCTGTCCCACCCACCTTGGGGACCCCCTCCCTGCTGCCTTTACTGCTGTTGTCACCTGGCGGGAGTGGGGGGGTGATCCCTGGGCTCTCCCCGCTCGTTCGTCACAAACCGTCTGTCACCACCTCCTGGGGGATCACTGCTGGCACCTGGGCTCCACAGGCTGGGGCCTCCTGGGCCGCCCACTTATTTTCCTGCTGCTCTCACCCCCAAATTTAACACCACTGGCTGGGCAGTGGGGACCGGAGGCTTTCTGTTGGCTCCTGACAGCCGCCCACCCTGCCCCGGGGAGAGGTCCTGTCCCCCCCAGCAGGAAGGCTGGGAGGAGAGGCTGCCGAATCTCAGGTCCTCTGACAAAGAGCTCGCCTCCCTGGGGGAGTTCTGAGTTTGAGGCCCTTTGGCAACACTGATGGACGATTTGGGGTCTTAGTCCTGCCAGCGCCCATTATGTACAAATTCATCTTCTAATTCTGTGTCTTCCTTTCGCTTCTGTGTGGCTTGTCAGAAGCAACTGATGAAGCCAAATGGCAACCGCTCTCCTCTTGAGGAGGGGCTGGACCGGGGCTGCCAGAGGCAGGGGGTAGGGTCAGCCCTGTTCCTTCCTGGGGGTGAGATGGGCGCCCCAGGAACTGGCCCTCCCCCCCCGTGCCGACGGGGAGGGAGCTTGCAGGGGGATCCACCCCAACCAAGCGGCCTCCCAGAGCAGCCAGCAGCATGGCCTTCAGGGTGAGGCCGGCCCAGACTTGACTACAGCCCCATCCCTTCCTGCTGTGAGCCGGGGAAAGGCAGCCTCTCTGGTCTGCGTTGTCATCTGTGGGGTGGGATTGTAACTGTACCCAGCTCGTCGCGTGGCTATTAGGCGGTCAAATGGGGACCCGTGACCCGTGCACAGTAAGGATTAATTGGTAGCACGTGTTATTTTTTATTTTTATTTGCTTTCTGAGGGCCACACCCACGGCATATGGAGGTTCCCAAGCTAGGGGTCGAATTGGAGCTGCACTATGGGCCCAGCAATGCCAGATCTGAGCTGCGTCTGTGACCTGCACCACAGCTCACAGCAATGCCAGATCCTTAAACCACTGAGCAAGGCCAGGGACTGAACCTGCATCCTCGCAGATGCTAGCTGGGTGGGTGTTCGTCACCTCTGAGCCACAGTGGGAACCACTCATGTAATTTTGGGCAGAGTCATGCTTTGAGAACCGGGCATGTCCCTTTAGGACAGGGTCAGACAGGTGCCTGTAGCCCCTGGGTGGATTCATCTCTGCCTCTCTGAGGCTCCCGCAGGACTTGGTGTCCCTAAGCCCTGCTTTCTCTCGCATGAAATGGGGCACCCACGAGAGAACACACGAGAAGGGACTCTGACCGCCAAAGCACAGTTCACCTTTTAGGGGCTGTGATCTGCCGATATTTTTTAGGCATGGGGACTCCATCCATGGGGACCTTTCTGTTTTGGATGCTGTGGGAGGCGGCGCCCCCCCACACAGAGAGACCGCACTGCCATGGCTGAGCCCCCCATGGCTTCTTCACTTGGACGGCTCTGTCCTCACCGGGGGCTGCCGCCACTATGTGCAGGAGGCCCCAGGCCATTTGCTCAGCTTCTGCCACGCAGGGCATTCCCTGCCTGGGGTCTCAGGCCCTCAGAGGCTGAGTTTTTCTCTCTCCACCATGAGTCCCCACTGGAAGGATCTGGGGGCTAAGCCTTCCCAGGGGAGAGTGACTTCTGGTCCAAGGTGCCTTTCTGGGGAGTACCCTCCCCCCACCAAACGTGGTCATGGCTGGCTTCTCATGATGAACAGACAGGGCTGTCTGAGTTCTCACCCAAAGCTTCTGGCCCTTCAGCTCCTCTGTGCATGGAACCCCGTGAGTCCCGTGACTCCTGCAATGGTCCTGGGCGGTCAGAAATGAGTATTAACATCTGAGGACGCAGAGCTGCCCCCTGGGGCTCAGAGATCACCTGAGAGTGACAGCTCGGGGGCTTCAAATCACACACCCTTAGGATCCTTCTTCACCTGGAGGCAGCCAGGGAGATGGCACGTCACAGATGCGTGCAGTTTGGTGACCTCTTGATATTACCATGCTGCTTTTAAATATTTAAATTTACGGTTTCAATCATTTATTTTTAACCACTCAAATAGCTGAACGTGCAGTTAAAATTCGCCGCCGCCAGGTGGGAAAGGGGCCTGAGGTCTGACCTATTTGCTCAAGCTGCGTGTGACTATCTAGAAGGCGATTTAGGGGCGCCCCTTTTCCAGCTCTCTTTATTTTAGAAAATAATTTGAAACAGTGTCCTCTGTTAAAACAGAGACATTGAAACAGTGCTCTAGAGAAAACAGCCACAGGCACCCAAGGAAGGGAATTCGGCTGATGTTTACTGAGTGACTTTTAAACCCAGGCCTTGGCCTTTGTGCTGGGGATGCAGAAATGGGGGTGACCTGGTCCCCCCGGGGGAGGAGCTCAGAGCCTGGGGATGGGAAGGTCACCGAGGTACACCTGGCAGGTGCTGAGGAGGAGGTGCAAGCAGGAGGAAGGCTCTGGAGAGAAGCCTGGGGAGGCCCGAGGCTGGGGTGTCTCGGGGAGTGGACACAGCTGGAAGCCTGTCCTTCCTTGGGGACTGGGAGGCTACTCCTTCCCGCTTTTGGACTTGGGGACCAGGATCAGGGGCCCTGGGAAAGGGTGTCCTCAGGTAGGAAAAGCTCTCCTGGCTCTGAGATGTTGCTGGGTCCTTCCTTGGGGACTGGGAGGCTACTCCTTCCTGCTTTTGGAGCTTCCACAGGGAACCTCACCTGAACTGTTCGTTTCAGGCCCCAGAGCCAGCATCCCAGGCTCACGCCTTCTCTTTTGCGTTCTCTTCCTCCCCGGGGCCTCGCTTCCTCCTTCTGAGCATCCCCATGGCTCCGGGCTGCCACCTCCCTGGGAGGCGGAGCGCCCCGTGGCATGAGAGCTGCTGGGCTCTGGGCCAAGGCAGGGGTCGGGGCTCTGGCCCTGGGGCCTCCTTTCGTCTCTTTGCCGGCCGAGGTCCCTCTGGAAGCTCGCCTGTTTGGTAACCGCCTCCCAGACTGGCTGCTGTGGCAGGGGCAGCCCCGGGTATCGATCTTTGTAAGAGCTTGTATCCCTGCCAGAGCAGCGGAGTTAAAAAGGCCAACGTTACAGGTATTTAAACATAGACTTAAAGTGGATTTTACGACACCTGTATGCAGCAGGCTCGGCAGATTCTCAGGTTGGCAGGACGGCTCTTGCCGTATTCAGGTCACACTCCACTCAGGCTGCGTCTCCCTCCCTCCCAGGGAAGGGGCCAAGTTTTCCGGGGCCTCCTTGGGTGCCCGTGTCCGGCTGCCCCTGGTCTAGCTGACTTGTAGGGTCAATGCCATCCAGATCAAGGGAAGGCCTGGGGTTTTGTTTACTCGCATGTGAGGCCTTTCTTGAAACTGGTCTTGGCGCTTGGTCCTGACAATATGTAGCGGGTCCCCTGGCCCAGGGGGCGTCACGGTTTGTTGTGGGTCCTGTGCAGGAGGCCTCTACTCTGACCGTACAGCCTTCGCCTCTGAGCTGGGAGGGACCCCGCGACGTCTCAGAGCCAGGAGAGCTTTTCCTACCTGAGGACACCCTTTCCCAGGGCCCCTGATTCTGGAGGCTGACCCAGGCTGGGCAGTTTGGTCACAGCAGAAGCAGGGGGCTAAGGGTGGCTTTCCACCTAGAGGCAGGGAGGGGATACTTCCAGCAGGGCCAGGCTTTGTCATAGGTAAACCCCCCCTCGCCCCAACATGGCAGAGGTCAGCATTCCATGACCTTGGCTGATGCCCTTCCCTGGGGGCGCTGATCTCCCCATGACTGTGGCTGACGCCCCCTGCCCACCCCCTCACGCCAGATGGACACAGCCTTGCAGACGTCCAGCTGTGCCTGCCTGGGGCTCTTTCACCAGATTCCCCAGTGCGACACCTCGGTCACATCCAGGACTGGGTCCCCTGCCCTGGCGTCTCCACCCTTTTCCCTCTGGGGCTGGAGAAGAGAGTCCCTGGCTTTGCTGGTTTGTTTCAGGCTCCCTTCCTTAACTGGGAGTGGCCTGGGTTTTCTCACTCTGTCCTAGGCCTGATCTCTCTGGGTAAAAAGTGGAGACTTTTCCATGTTCCACTTATCCAGGCACCTGGCTCATGGGCCACTGTCCTCCCCGGGGAACCCTCATCGAGAATCCACATTTCTGTTTGGAAACAACATCAAGCTCTTTGCTGTAGAGATGCTTCTGCCGCTTGCAAGCCTGGGGTGGGCGTTGATACGGCCTCTCCGGGCAACGCGATGCCCGGTAGACGTGTGTGTGGTGAGGGAACAAGTGAAGGATGAGTAGAGGGTGATCGGTCCCTTTGTGGGTCGTTGGAGTGCTGAGAGCGGCAGCGTCCACAAAGCCAGGCTCTTCTTTGCCAGGGGCAGCTTCTGATGGATAGATTCACCCAGGTTCTAGGGTCTGAGCAGAGAAGCCACAGCTTATTAAAATCCCCTCCTCTCCTTAAACTAGCATATTCCGGATGTCATCCTGGCCCATGGAAGGATGAGAAATGTTTCCGATAAATGACACAATCCCAGTGGCTGAGCCTGGGATAGAGAATGGCGTACACACACACACACACACACACACACACACACACACCCCACCGTGTTCGTTCCTGTTGTGGGCTCACACACACACACACACACACACACACACACACACACACCCCCCCCACCGTGTTTGTTCCTGTTGTGGGCTCCACGGCCACTTCTGTAGGCCGAATTCTTCGGGGCTTGGTGGGTTGAGCTCCTGGGCTGGGGAGTTCCACATCCGGGTCTTCCCTGGGCTTGGCGGGCTCTGGGTCCAGCATCACTGTTGGTCACTGACCTGCCCCCTGGGCCTCCCCAGGGGGTCCCTTCCATCTCAGCTCGCCACCCCGTCCCATCCCTAGAGACACTGTCTCTCTAGAGGTTTGGGAGTAGAACCCATGGAGCTCCCTCCTTCTTTGCTCCTCCAGAGACTTAGTCTGGCTCAGTTTGAGAATGTTGTCAAGGAGATGGTGTGGTAGCCGGGTTGGGGAGGTGGTGACGGATCTGGGGAAGTGCGAAGAGTTCAAGAAACCTGACTGATGACTCTCCTGGTCCCCTTGGGTTCCCTCTTGTTCAGACGGACTCTCTTCTCCTCCCTTTTTATTCTCAAAGGAACTCCCCCCGCCCTGCCCAGTCCTTATGCCCAAAGCGATCAGAGTGGCATGGTGTGTGCAGAGGAGGGATTGAAAAGCGAATACAATGAGTGGGATTTCTCCAGCTTTCCACCAAGCTGGGCACTTACGCCTAGTGCTTTAAAGGTGTGAGTGGATCCGCATCTCTCAAAAACCCTAGGAAGCAGATGTGGTTCTTACCCGCATTCTCCTCAACCTGCGTCCAGGGAACACAGCGAGTCTGCCAGGGGGCCAGGACTGGATGCTAAGCCACTAAGCCCCCGAGGGTGCGGAAGCTCGGCCGCCCCCAGACCCGGCTCTGGGCCACCACCAGGATCATTGCTGTGCTTTGTGGGCACGACCTTCCGTGCCTACACGTCTGCAGGGGCCTGCTTGTGAGACAGGGGTGTGGGATCGAGACACACCCCTTCTAAGGGGCTGTCCTCCTCGGCCTGGGCCGCCTTGACAAAATTCCACAGGCTGGGGGCTTAGGCAGTGGAAGCCGAACCCCGCTCTGAGGTCTGGAGTGGCAGCTCAAGGCCAAAGTGCTGCAGGTCTGGTGTCGCCCCAGCCTCCCGTGGCCTGCAGGTGGCCTCCTTCCTGCTGTGTCCTCGATTGGCCACTGCCCGGGCCCTCATCCCCAGGCTCTCTGTGTGTTGAAATCTCCTCACCCCATGAGCACACCCATCACACTGGCTTAGGGCCCGATGGCCTCATTTTGACTCAGTCGCACCTCTCGAGGCCCTCCTCCAAAAACGGTCGCACGCTGGGGTCCTGGGGGTTAGAACTTCAACCTAGGAATTTTGGGGCGGGAGACAATTCAGGCCATGAGAGGGGCCTTCTGCTTTACACTGGAGGGGTCCCCTCCCTACCTGTGCACGGGGGTGGGGGGCGGTGGAGCAAGCCCGCAGGCGAGGGTTGTGAATGCGTTGGAAGCGATTTCGGCGGCCACCCCTCCTCCCCACCCCCCGATTTTATGTTCCACCCAGAACAGCCTGTATTTTCTTCAGACGGTGGAAACTTTTGTGGCCTCTTGTATAACACAAGATAAGCCTTCTGCATTGAAATGGTTCAAGAATCGGGTTCCAATTTCCCAGGAGCACGTAGCGCGTTGCCAGAAAAGCAGAATGGTTGGAGATTTATGTCGGTTTTTCTGACATAACGAAGACTTCCCTTTGTTTCTTGGAACTGACTGGAGGGCGCTTGCCAAAAGCTCGGCCTCGGAAGGAGCAGATCATTTTCTCTTGTTCTTCCTCCTTCTTTTTTTATTCCCTCTCAATTTATTTTCAGGTCAGAGCTTCATGAGGTCGCTGAAGCTGTGAAATCTGACAGACTCACCATCTGAGCAAACAGACTGTCCAAGAACAGGTTTTATTTGGCTCTCGCCGAGTCGATGTGACAGTCTGGGAAAAACCCCCAGTCTTTCCATGTTGTCTTTGCCTGAAAGACTTTGGTTCAGTTCAGCAAATATTAATCGAGCGTCTCCTTGGTGCCAGGAACGACATTGGGTGCCAAGGCTCCGAAGTTGGGGAAAGCCCAGGGCTGTCCTGAGCGGGGCAGCCACGCCAACACGCCCTTATTCTTAGGACGTGTCCCGCATGGCCCTGGGATGTGTATCTGGTGGCGCTGCCAGCCACCTGTGCTCGCGGGCTGTGGACCCGTCGAAACAGCTTCGTAACTGCTGATAAGAAGGTGCCACCCAGAGTCCCCGAGCGCCCCCTGCTGCTCTGCCCCCTCTTCATTCTGAGCGGTGCTGTCTGTGCCTGACCAGCCGTTAAATGTTTTAAATGTTCCTGCTGTGGAGGGCACCTGGGTGGGGTGGGTCCAGTGTTGGGAAGGGGCTTTTCAAGGAGGGGCAGGCCGGGGGGGAGCACAGGGGAGGCTGTCCCAAGGGGAGCATCTGGACCGTGCAAAGTCACTGAGCCAGGAAACAGCATCATGAGCTCAGCAAAGTGGTGACAGAGCAGAGGGGATGAGACAGGAGGAGATGCCAGGCAGGACAGTGGGGATGGAGTGGGGGCAGCGGCTGGGGGCGCAGTGGGAGCTGAGGACTCACACACAGAGAAAGGAGGGAGCAGGGTTCAGAGAACACCGGTCGGCACGCCGCGCCACTGTGCCAAGGGCCCCGCAGAGGAGCAAGCAGAGGGTTTATATTGAGGACTTCTGGTGCTGTTATATACTTAAAGTGTGTATGCATTTATATTCTATCTTGTTCCAGAAAGGACTTAGGTTCCTATCACACAGCTGATGCTCCATAAATAGCTGTGTAATAAATGGTATATTTAAGGTACATTGTAAAAAGACCTATAATACAGTCAGTTAAACATTTCTGGTGCAAAAATGAGAAGATGAGGCAAGAGGAGAATGCAGAGCGTGGGACATGTCTGTCAGATACGGCTGCACTTTGGAGCATCCTGGGCAGAGGAGGAATTGTCCTGAGGCTCAGGCGGGGATGTTGGGAAACGGCTGAGGAGGGTCCTCCGAGGAGAGTCCTCACTGGGAGATGCAGGGCCAGTGGGGCAGGGGGGCTCACACGCAGCCGGGGGCTCGGAGAGGGGACGTGGAGCAGGTTATGGACAACCCAGGCCTGCCTGCTCTGAGGGTTGCAGGCATATTTGTTCCCTGTAGCTGCTGTAACCGAGCACCACAAACTGGGCAGCTGAAACAATGGAGATGTATTCTCTCACAGCGCAGAGGCTGCAAGTCCACCATCAAGGGGCTAGCTGGGCTGGCAGAGACCCTGGACCGTGAAGAGGGCATCCCGGCACTGGGTGGTGGCCATCCATCCCGCAGTCTCTGCTTCCCTGGGCGTCTCCCCGTGCATATCTGTCCTCACCTGCCAGACATACTGGGACCCCCATATGCATATCAGGCCCCACCCACTCCATACCACCCCCTCTTGAGTCGGTTACATCTGCAGAGACCCTATTTCCAAATGAGGTGACATTCACAGAGATAGGGGTTAGGACTTCAGTGTAATCGTTTTGGGGAACGCAGTCAAACCCATAAGAGCAGGTCAGGTCTGGTCTGGAAGTGCCAGCAACGAGAAATTAAGACCGCAGCCCCTCTCAGGCACAAGGCTGCACTGAGACACGGCTTCAGGCGATTCTTTCACTAACTTGTCTGACCATGAGTCCCTTTCTGCTCCTCGACTCCTGCCCCCTCTTTGCAGGCGAGCATCCTCGGAGAGAACGTTCTGGCCCACGCACACTGTAGCAAACGCTCGCCTAGCTGCATTGCAGATCAGAGGCAGGGACAGACAGACCTTCCAACTCTCGAAATGAAAGTTTCCTTCCTAAGAGATACTGCTGCGTGACCACGCGCCCCCTGCCTTCTTCTGTTTGGATCTGAGATATCTTTCCTGGCTCTAATTTGCATTTAGATATAGAGCGTTGGGCGTTTTCTTCTTAAAAAAACGAGTTGTAGATATGAAAGAGGGGCGAGCTCGGGAATCACATTTTGGGGGACACGTGTCTGTGGGCACCGTGCTAGCATGGGGGGCACGTGGTGAACAAGTCCGAGACACTGTCTGCCTCTTGCAGCTTATATTCCGGTGAGAGAGAGAGAAAGAGCTGCCAGGAGAAGGGTGATTGTGACGGGCCTGGGATGGAAAGAGCTCGGTGTGTTCCAGGGCGAAGAGGCAGGCGGGGGTGGGAGTGGGGCTGGGGCTGGAGCCCGGGATCATGGAGATCGCGGACGGAGGGGTGGGTCCCCCCGGGCCTGGCGGGAGCCCCCGGAATGATGCGAGCAGACACTTAGGTCTCTGTCCAGGACAGTGTACTGAATGCGGTCGTGGGGCCGGTTGGGCTGCAGTGGCCGTGGTCCAGGTGAGACAGGATGGAGCCTGGCCGGGGAGGTGGGGAGAAGCAGACAGATTTGAGGTTTCCCTTATGGTTAGAACTAACGTGTTTGTAGGTTTTCAACTCCAGCCGCCAGGGGATCAGCAGTGCAGCACATGGAGAGGGTGAAGCCCGAGGAGAAACAGGTTTATGGAGGCAAAAAAAAAAAAAAAAAAAAAAAAAAAAATCCGGTTTGGACGTGTTTAGTGTGAGCTGTTTATCATTTGTCCCCAAGGAGAGTCCAGGCGGGCAGGTGGATACTGGAACGAGGAGCCCAGAGAAGCGAGTCTGTGTGTCATCAGCCAGAGCTTGGTGGGGGAAGCCAAAAACCTGGAGAGGGACACCCCCCCCAGAGGCCCCGCCCCACAGGAGAAAGTGCAGAGAGAAGAGTGAGGGGCCAGACGAGCTCCTGCAGTGCTCAGAGGCTGGGAGCTCAGGGAGAGCAGAGGAGAGGGTGCTTGGAGGAGGGGGCTGAGTGCTGCCCAGAGAAGCAGATCTGGATGGTGAAACGGAGAGGGAAGGTGGGAGGCGGCTCGCTTTACGGGAGAAACTGTCCCTGGGGAGTTCCCATTGTGGCTCAGCAGTAATGAACCTGACTAGTAACCAGTCCTGGCCTCGCTCAGTGGGTTAAGGATCCAGCGTTGCTGTGAGCTGTAGTATAGGTTGCAGATGCGGCTTGGATCTGGCGTTGCTGTGCCTGTGGTGTAGACTGGCAGCTACAACTCCGATCTGACCGCTAGCCTGGGCACATCCATGTGCCACAGGTGTGGCCCTAAAAAGACAAAAAAAGAAAAGAAAAAGTAAAAGAAAAAAGAAACCATCACTGGATTTGGTGGCTAGAGGTTGAACGTGGCCACAGAGACATTTCGTCGTGAATGTGAGGGAGACGAAGGCTCAGGGATGGAATAACCGACGGAGGGGAGGGCTCATGGGAGGAGAGGAGAGAAATGATTCTGATCGATGGACAATGCAGAGGAAGGAACCCCGGAGGAGGGAGGTCCTGGGGAAAGCGAGAGAAGGGGGCGCGTAGAGCAAAGCTCGAGGGCTTGGACGTGGCTGAGGCAGGGGTGTTGCGGCAGGAGGGGAGGTGGGAGACGGGCCATGGTGCTGCCAGTGGCCTTGCAGCTGACAGTGACTCCAGGAAGGGGAGGTTGGGTTGCTGAGGGCCCTCAGGTGCAACTTCTGCTTGTAGAAAAGAACAACCAGGGAAATAATTTTTCCTCTTCTAACCCGGTGAAGGATTTTCCTCTTTCCAAAGAGCAGGTGGCCTTAGGTGTATTTATCAATGTCCACCCCCTGCCACCTTCGAAAGCGCCGCAGGATTTAAACGGAGGAAGAGGAAGTGGGAAGAACACGGCATTTGTTCACCCCAAGGGGGGCATCTGCTCTCTCTGGGGGCAGCTCCACCTCGCACATTCTGAATGAAGAAAGGCCTGTGCCCTGCTTACCTCCCCCGCCCCCTGCCCAACACCCAGGCCGGGTTGGCTTTTATGGGAGGAATGGAGCTGAGCCAAGGATCTGAGGTTGCCCATCCTTGACGCCGCACTGCTCCGTCCTGACTGCTTGCTTCCTGTCCAGCCCCCCTTCCCCTACCCCACCCAGGGGTTTTCTCTCTCTTGCCTTTTTGCTGCTCTACGATCAGCTCCTTCTTCCCTGGGTCCCCTCTCCTCCCGTGGGCACCAGCCTCACCAGCCACATCCTTAGCTCCTGCAGCTTCAGCTGGTCGTCTTGCAGGATGCTGAGGGCCCTCCTGCCGCCGGAGTTTTGTCCTAGGTGGGCTGTCTGTGAGCTGCCCTGGCACCGTGGAGCATGAAAGGCACATCTGTCTATGTGTGCGATACACAGGGCGTGTCGTCAAAAAAGTCAAGGCCGATCTTTCTGGTCCCTGAACAAAGCTTTGACTTAGTGACCTCTAGATCCGACCTTACCGCGTTCAAGATAAACCTGCTTGCTTTTGGTACACAGCGCCTGTCACCTCTAAAGATGGAATAACTTAGCTGCTTCCCACTGATGGATTCAGTAAAACTTGCATCTGATGGCACGTGTAGGGAGTTGAGGCTGAAGTCTTGGTTAAAGAAAGGGCACAAGGGTTAAAGGCCCATTTGTCTGCTTGAATAAGTGGCTGCCTCCTGTCTTGATGCCAACAACCTCTGTGACACATGACAGTCCTCACTTCCCAAGTGGCTGTATTAGCTCTAGGATGTCTCAGGTAAGCAGCTAGGCTAGAGTGTCCCCAAACGATAGGTGACATAAAGAGAAAGGAAGCTTTGCTTCCTTGCCAGACTAACTTTTCGTCTGGAAATTACCATGGGTCACATCTGAGGGGGCCCATCAGTGTCCTCTCCTTATGTGATCACATTTGCTGTTCCGATTCCCTGGGACCTGACTGGGGGTTGGAATGTTCTCTCCGACTTTCCAGACCATCTCTTGGCTTCGTGCCTCCCTCCCTTCCTCCCTCCCTCCTTCCTCCCAGCACATCTTTGAGTGTCTCCTTTATGTCAAGCACGGTGCTATTTGCAAAGGATACAGCAAAGAACCAGACAGACAAGTCCCCTGCTTTCACTGTGTGTGTATTTTGCTGGTTTAACACAAGACCTCTTCGGAGAGTTTCAGTTTCTCTAGACAGGCCAACTTTTGATTGTTTGTCCAACAGCTGTCCCCTCTTCTCTGCTGCTCACAGTGTCAGAGGCCAGATTCTTCAGGAGGGGCCAGGCTCCTCTCCAGAGCTGCGAGCCCCTCAGGATCCAGCTCAGCCCCTCGGGTCTGTAGTTGGTTTAGGGGCTGCCTGTGACTCAGGTATTGCCCCTGAGATGTGTAGGAGCTCCTGGAGAAAGGTCCTGCCTCTTAAAAGGGGGCGTGAGGGTTGTGTCTTCTTTGGGAAATGTGATGATGGGGAGTGGGATGGGGGGGGCTTCCGTGATTGCCCTGTAGCCGTGTGGGTCCAGCCTGAGGTCAGAGGACGGCCGAACTGAAGAGCCAGGTTCCTGATGATGTTGATGCCAACCGGCTCCAGACCCCCTCAGATGCCTAGGATGTCAGACATGCCTCCTTGATTAAGATTTAGGCTGGATTTCTGTGTTTTTTTTTTTGCCACCGTAAGTACCCACTGTCATCACAGCCCCCGTTTTCATCCTCATCCAGGCTCCTTATGTTGTGCTCAGTTTTGTGCACAAGCAGATTCTTTTCTGACTTGTCAGGAACTTCCACGGTCCCCTCCAGCACAGTGCCTGGCTAGTCTCATGTCTTGATTGCAGTAGGATATCAATAAGTGCTTATTGAGTTGAATTTGAGTTTTTCAGACAGGAGTTTAAATTTAGTGGCTACCCATGGGCTTCTGAGAAATTACTGAAAGCTAATCAGTGGCCCAAAGGGAGGACAGGCTGATGGAAGCCCGCACTGCTGGGCCAGCTGACGGCCGTGGGGAGGCGTGGGCCCCATGTGGGGTGCCAGGGAAAATCCATCATGTGTCCCGAGCTCTGCTTTTTATTGAAAAATCCATTTATAACTAATCTAGACAAATAAAGTAAAAGGCAGTTTATTGGGATTTGGAAAAATTCATGGCTGCAGAACCTCGGCCCAGCCTAGCTCCCCAGCTCCCGATGGCCTGCCAGCCCCTCTCTCCATCATGGGGAACCCTCGTGGCTGCTCCAGGGGCTGCCCTGAGACTAGTCTCCTCCTTGCTTTCTAGCAGGCGGGGCATGGGCATCTTCTTTCTCTTTGTTTTTACATACTGGTCCCCAGGGGGTGTTCTGGCCGGGGGGAGTTCCTGGTGCAATCTTGTGTAGGTAGCTGTCAGAGGTGGAGGAAGAGGACAGCCTCCTGTGTTGATCCCTCTTTAGGTTCCTGCTGAGAACCCATTGGGCAGTGGGAGGAATGGCTGCAGTTGGATGCAGGCCAGGCCCCCGCAGGGCTATAAAGCAGGAAATGCTGATTTTGGACACCCTCCGCCCCCATGGGCCCTCTTGCACCCCCTTGACCCCGCCAGGCCCCTGGGGTCTTAGGGGCATCTTCCCATTTCATGTAATATTTTTATTTTATGGTTGTGCCCTTAACCCAGAGGCTGGGAGATTCAGGTGGCAATTGTCATTTAGTGCCAGGCTCGGCTTTCCCTGCTTCCCCTTCCCAGACCTCACAGAGCCCTCGGAGGACAGAAAGGAGACTGAGCCCTGGAGGGGCTTTTGCTTGGGGTCACACCTCATGGCCCTGGAACTGAGATCGGAATCTGCAGCTCCCTTTTTAGAGCCTCCCCTCCTCCCACTGAGATCCCACAGTGGTCATACTTCTCAAACCAAGAATTGGATGCAAGTCGCCTGGCTCAGAGAGGGGAGACCTGAAATAGTTGTTGAAGGAATAAACGAATGGATCAGAGCATGGGTTAGTCAGCAGGCTAGACCTTGCTCAGCGGATGTGCTTCTGGCCGTCTGGTCTCCAAGGCCTTGGGATCTGACTCTGCTCTTTGGAGGGCGGGCTGGGAGGATCAGCACTGGGGAGCTGGACAGCGGCATTCTCTGTGGCCAGGGCCTCCATCTCTGTTCTGCTTGGGGAGTGGGGTGGCACACAGCCGCCTGACCAGGTGAACTTCCCACGCCAGCCAGGACTGGAGCTGGGACTCAAAACTTACTCTAGGCCCAGCTTGGGAAAGTACTACATAGCACAAAATAAAATTAAATAGTATTAAGCACAGGCCCAAATTGCACCTATATTTTAAAAAGCATTGTGCAGTTGAGACTTATAAAGCCTGGCGCCAGCATGAGGCTGTCTTGGTTAATGAGAACCTCGCCGCTTCCTGCTTGTTTCCGTGGCTTCTTCCCCTGATCTTGCTCTTCCTCTTCTGATGCTTTGGGCCTTCTTAGAAAAATGCAACCTTTGCTTCCTGGAGGAAGGGGGCTCTCCACTGAGAGCCGGAGCCTGGAAGCGCCTGGACTGGCCAGCTGAGGGTGTGGAAGCTCCAGGGGCTGCAGGCACCTCCTCCTCCTTCCGTCAACAAAAAGGAAGACAGCCGAGCCAGGGCAGCTCGCGGGAGAAGGGCTGTCGCAGGAAGGCTCCCAGGCCTCCTGATGTCCCAGCCAGGGCGGGGCCAGAAAGGAGATGAGTGGATTGTGCTGGAATTTCCAGACCTTCCAGAGAGTGCGTGGGTATTAAACAGCCATTCTGGTTTTAGTTCAGCTCCGTCATTAATTCATGTTGCCCCCTGAAGTCAATCATCTTTCGTTCCATAACTTGTGTTTCCTCGCTTGAAAAATGGGCTTGAAACGGTGCCACTGCTGGTCACTGTTGGCCGCCTTGTGGCTGTAGAGGGAGGCTCTGGGGTCATTCATTACTCTTTCCAGATTCTAAAGCTCCCTGTTTTGCAAAACAGATGCCTTTTGAGAACCAGGCTTTATCTCTGATGCTCGGATTACGACTAGTGACCCCTAGTGGTGATAACACAGGGACTGGTCAACTCGGACCCAGACCTGGACCAGGACCAGTCCTCAGGCAGCCCTGATACGCTGGGCAGTGCTGTTCTGTCGGTGCTGGGGTGGGAGAAACGGGGAGGAAAGCCCTCCCCACTTGCCTCCACCATGCATCCCTCCATCTCATCCAGCTGTCAGGAGCAGCCCTTTATTCCCAAGCATAGACATCGTCTGTGTATGCGTGTTCTGATTCTGGAAAATCACTCAGGCAAAGTAAAGTCCTGGGGGGTGACTTGCTCTGCTGCAAGGCCCTGGGACACAGAAGTACCCTTTCTGGCTCGGAGCACCGGACGAGGAACACTTCGGAAGGAAGAACTGATCTTGTGTGTGTTTAAAAGGAAGTTCAAAGCGGGACAGCCTGAGCGCCGGGCTGCAACCTCTGGCAGAAGCGATTAGTTATTGGTGGGGCTCCCTGGGTTCCCGGGGAGGCACGTCAGGGCCTCCAGGCCCACCACTTGCAGCAGAGGGAACGTGGAACAGCACCTCCCCATCCCTTTCCCTCCTCAAACAAGGTCATAAATGACAAATGAACAGGAGGTGGTGAAGGTGGATTGGGTAGGATTTGGACGTGTTTCTCCCGACCTTGATGGGGCCATGTCCCTTCTATTTGTAATCTTGGGTTAGGACAACTGACAAATGGCCTGATAGGAAACAAAAGCAAACAATAGACTCACTTGAAAGATACAGTGAATAGAATTTAATTGAATTTTTTTTTTTGGTGCAGACATTGATTTGACCCTGTAAGACGTATCCAGTAAATCATTAGGAGAATCAGTACACATTAAAATGTAGTTTATTATCCTGAAACTTTTATTGTGCTTGTAGTTGTGTTCTTAATTATTATTTTAATGACTTTCTGTATTTCCAATCCTGATAAGTCTATTTTATTTTTTTTTAAATAAACGGACTATTGTTTTACAAGGTGGCGTATGGTGCAGTGCCGTTGATGGGACTTGCTCCTCCATCAATGGGAACGAACAGATCACAAAGACTGAAAATGGACCAATTTCCACACTTTAAAAAAAGCCAATTAATATCTAACCATTAAACACAAATGGCTATAGACTAGTCTCACTATCTTTTCTATTCTCTGGGCTCCTATTGGATCACACAGAGATTGACTTTTTAAACCAAATAAGTGAAGGACGCTCTAAAACTGGAAAGGCCTGGGACTAATTAAAACAAAGGCTTTGGGCCGTAATGTGGTGAAAATGCACCATGCCACCCTGCCTGGGGGCTCGTCATTGAATTGAGCTGGGAGGATAGAGGTGACGGTCACAGTGCCTGTGAGGGATGAAGTGAGGCTAGTGGCTCTGTTGATGGGATGTGGCGGGGCGGGGCTGGGGGCCCATCCTCCAGTAGTAAGGAGGGGCTCTGCTGGCCTACCTACACGGTGACTTTTGAGCCTTCCTGCGATCAAGGGCAAAGCCTCATGACGTGCTTGTTGGGGCTCTGTGTGCAGCCTGTCTGCATGGAGCTCAGCTCCCTGATTCTGTCAACACGGAGCTCATCTGAGCTACACTACATGGTCTTAGTGTCATGGTCAGATGTCCTAAACCTCCCACTACAAACGTCTTCTTTCAAGTGTTTGGTTCCATTAGCCCCGGGGGCTCACACCAGCTTCCTCCCTGGCTCATGCTGGTTGGATGTTTCTCACTCTGCAGGGTTGTCTGTCTATGTCTTGGCAACCAGAGGCAGGAGAATGTAGACGGGAGGTGTGTGGCTCTGGAGACACAAGGTCAAGGTCTGAATCTGCCACCAGAATTCGTAGCCAGATGGCCTCGAACAGGTGTACTTGTTTGTTTATTCATTCAATAACTATTGAAGCTGGGTCAAGCACTGTTCTGTGAGCAAATGAACAGAATCTCTGCCTTCCAGTGGGGGGTTGGGTGGTACGAAACAGAGAGGGACAAGTAAAAAATAGCATAACAGTAAAGGAGTTCCTGTCATGGCTCAGTAGTTAATGAACCTGACTAGCATCCATGAGGATGTGGGTTTGATCCCTGGCCTCGATAACTGGGTTAAGGATCCCTCCTTGCTGTGGTTGTGGTGTAGGCCAGCAGTTACAGCTCTGATTGGACCCCTAGCCTGGGAACTTCCATGTGCCACGAGTGTGGCCCTAAAAACACACACACACAGGCAAATAGTATAACAGTATGTACAGTACATGGCAGAATGTTAGGTGGGAATATATACTATGGGGAAAAAGTCATGTTGAGTGAGGGGACAGGTGTGTGTAAGGGGATGTTGCTATTTTATACAGTGAACAAGGAAGGCCTTTGAGAAAGGGGATATCTGAGCTAAGACCCAAGGCAAGTGAGGATGTGAGCCTAGTGGGATTCTGAGAAAAGAGGCTCTTGTAGACCCAGGGATATGCAAATGCAAAGGCCCTGGGGCAGGAGCTGATCTGCCAGGGAACTAGCAAGGGCGCCATGCAGCTAGAGCAGAGCAGTAGGGAGCAGATCAGGGATGTGTGGGCCAGGTCACACAGGGCTGGCCGGCTGCTGGGACTTCAGCTTTGACTTTGATTTTGAGCTGGGAGCCATCTCAAGGACACTCTGCTGGTGCATAGGGAGAGAGCGTGTAAGGAGTGAGACCAGATGGGACCATCGCTGTCCTCCAGGGGGGAGGTGCAGGTGGCTTGAACCAAGGGGGCAGCAAAGAACGTGGGAGAAGCATTGGATTTTAGACATATTCTGCAGGTAGAGTGAACAGGATCTGCTCACGAATTTTTTGATAAGTAGAGGAGACAGGGGTAGCTCTCAGATGTCTGGCCTGAGCCACTGGAAGGGGGGAGCCGTCATCTGCTGAGATGGGGGAAGTTAGAGAATGAGGTGTGTGTGTGTGTGTGTGTGTGTGTGTGTGTATGTAAAGTCAAGAGTTCACAGGTGAGGCATGTGAAGTTTAAGAGGCCTAACAGGTATTCAGGTGGAATTATTTAACAGGTAGTTCAGGGTAGAAGTTCAGGATGAAAATGTAAATTTTGATGTAGTCAGTGTAGAGATGATGCTGAGAGCTGTGCATCTCGATGAGATGACAGGGAGTGGGCGGGGATGGAAAAGAGGTTTGGGGACTGAGCTTTGGGGGAAAGGCAACATTCAGAAGGAAGAAAGGAGGATGAGAAGGGACAAGGAAACAGCTGAGAATAACACTCAGGGACCAGAACACCAAGAGAGCATGGGGAGTCTTAGAGGTCAAGGGAAGATGTGGTTTCAGCAAAGGGAAAAGTGCTGTCAGAAGATGCTGATAGAGCAAGCGAAGTGGAGCCTAAGGATCTACTACTGGCTTTGGCAATGTGGGTGCCGTTGGTGACCCTGACAAAAGCTGTCCTAATGGAATGGTGGGCTAAAAATCCAACAAGAATGGGCTTAAGGAAGGATGAGAGGGAGGTGTGGATGCAACCCAAGTGTCCATCAACAGATAAAGAAGATGTGGTCCATACGTACAACAGAATACTACTCAGCCATTAAAAAGAACGGAACTTTGCCATTTGCAGCAACATGGATGGACTTGGAAGGCATTATGCTAAGTGAGATAAGTCAGACAATGACAAATGCTGTGTGGTATCCCTTATATATGGAATCTAAAAAGCACAACAAACTAGTGAGTAAAACCAAAAAAGAAGCAGACTCACAAATGTAGAGAACAAAGTCATGGTCTGAAAAAAGGAAGGATGAGAGGGGAGAATGTGGATGCTCCTTAAAGGAAGTTTGCTCTGAAGGGGCGCATAAGGGTGGGTGATAAAGTTACCTAAGTTTTTAAATTCTCAGTTTCCTCATCTATGAAATGGGCCTGTGACAACCCATGCACCACAGAGTTACTGTCCAGGATTAAATGAGGTGCTGTTGGTACTCAGAGTTTGGCACATAGTAGGGGCTTACAGATGTTTGCCGGCACTCTGGTCCTTTGTGGATCCGGTGTGGACAGAAGGATTTGACCTGGTGTGTCTGGATCCTGGGTTGTTTAAGATGATCTCTGTCATTCTGCCCGCCAGGGATTGGGCGTAAACGCAACGTTCAGGTAAATCCCCCGTTTTCAGCAGTTGTGAAATGTCACGGGAAGATCGGAAAGTCAGAGACGCCGTGTTCCAGCTAAGTGGCTGGTTCATCTGTACGACTGTGCGGATGACACACGTTGCTTCCCTCCTCTGCACATTCGATTTTATTGCCTGCTTTGCAAAATGGCACATTTCAAGATGAAAGCCATTTTGACTTTGAGTTAGCATCTTTGAAGTCTATGTTTTTCTTTTCAGATTATAAAAACACATACTAATTGCAGGGAAAAAAAATTGGGAAGTTGCCGAAAATGTACAAAAGAGAAATTTATCTAGGGTCTCACACTCAAATCCAACTGCTCTGTACGTTTTAGTAAATTTTCTTCCAATTTTTGTTTATGAACTTTTGGAAAACATATTTGAGATTGTTATACTGTTCATATGTTTACAACATATTTGAAATTGTATGCTGTCACACAGTTTTATTTCTTGGTTTTTCTTTTTAACATTGTATTATAAGCATTCAATTCTCAGGAATGTTTTTAATGGCTGTGTGATACGGAATCTGAGTTTGCCACCTAAACTTACAGTGATAATAATGGTTATCCCTTGGAGAGTATTTGTGGAGTTCCAGGCCCTGTTTTAAGTACGTTATGCACATTAAGTCATTTAATCGTCATTCCCACCTTCTGACGCAGGTACACGCATTATTCCCAGGTTACAGAAAAGCCTTTAATGCTGAGGTAAAGCCCTTCTTTGAATGTGAGGACCAAAGGGTGAGGGAACAGATATTCCTTTAACAGCCAGTATTGCCTGGGTCTGCCGTGCAGCCACTTCCTCTTGAGACCCTGCTGTGTTGGGAGCCTAGGTTGGAGATGGGCTTCCTACTTCAGCTTTGCAGGGGAGGCCCCAACAGTTTTGGTAACTGTGATGTAAAAACAACGAAAGTCTCCCCTCATCTCTCCCCTCACAGTGTCTCAGTGGCTGAAGGGTTCTCTTGGTTTCTCTTGAGTTTCATCCTGTGTCTCTCCTGACCTACCGAAGTTGAACCTTGAGTCAGAATTCCCCGGACAGGAGTCTTCAGTATTCAGGAATGGAAAGAAACAGCTATACCCTAGAGCAGTGATTTTCCAACACTTTGCCCTTTGCATCCAGAAATACATTTCATGTCATGACCCAGAACACACGTATGTATATTCCTCGGGGATGAAATATCTGAACAGAAGTTTCAAGAAACAGTACTACCTGTGGTGTATTCTGATAACTTCCACCCCATCCCATAACCCTTCTCTTCCATTGAAAAAATACTGATTTCCACCCTAGATTGTTTTCAGCACTCAGTAATAGGTTAATGAGACACGCAATGAGAAATTGTTCCCCTCAAACACAAAGTTGGCTCAGGACCAAGGACAGCCACCTCTTTCTCCTTCTGAGGTCACAACTTGGTTTCTTATTCTGACTCCTCCAGCCTGTGTCGGTCTCTTCCTGGACTTCCTGTGGCTCCCTTGGCATCTCAGTGTTCTCAGAGTCTCATTTCACTCTCTAATTTAGGTGCCTAGTCTTCCACGATCATAAGCTTTCTGAAGAGAAGGCCAGGCCTCTTCCATGGTTTGTATGCCCCATAATGCTCGGCCTAGATTCTCAAGGAATTAGTGGGGCTTGACCAGTGAGGATAAGAATGTTGCATCTAGGCTGCTCTCCTAGGGTGTGGCTGGCTGCAGATGCACTGGGCTTGACTTCACAGGTGGTCATGACCTTGGAGAGGGAGGGCCTCCTATTATTGCAATCTCTTTCTCTTTACATGACCAGAAGAAAAAGACCAATTTACTCCTCCTGCTATTGATAGTGGCCTATTGTGACCCTTTGCAAATCAAGGTCCCTTTTAATAAAAGGTTTGACACTCTGTGCATTATTATCACATCACAGGCTTCTCAGGAAGATATATTTGATTGACTGTGTTGTATCAAGAAGCAAGAAAAGAGGATTTTTTTCCCTTTTAAAGGAATGGGAAATTCTGAGGGCAGGGCCCACCTGGTCAAAGGAAAGATTGATATAGATTTGTCAGTGGTCAGTTTTTTGATGTATCTACTCTTCATAGTTTATTAATTAAGGCCTCATATGGACCTAGACTCATGTCTTTGGGAATAGGGCAGCTGCTCAATTGATCAATAATATCTGAGGACTGGAGCCTGGTCCTGCTCAGCTTTCTCAATGGGATTCCTGCTGAAGCAGCACAGCAGTGGGCCTTTTGAGTTGTGTGTCAGCTAGAAAGTCTGTGTTCATGCATATGTTAAGGTCTTGTGAGACCAAACTCAACTGCTCTTCAAAGCAGAGTAGAACAATTACCTCCAGAAAATTCATGAATTCTCCTCCTGTTTACTCTTCAATTCTAAAAGCTCAAAGCTGGGGTGCTTGCTTGCCATGTGGGATTCATGATCACAGGTGTTGCAAATGGAGGTGGTGACTAAGCTTAACTTCTCCTGTGAAGGCGGGTTATGAAATCCAAACTATTGGAATCCAAACACCTTTCATCTATTAATGGCCACCAGTGGCTTATAATCGAGTCACACTCTGTTAGCTACACAATTAACTTGTTTGTTTGAAGTGTGAATTAAGGATTTGTGGCATTTGCTAATGAATCTTCCTCCCTACTTCAGCTTGAGTCCCCGTGTTTTCCAAATTCAGGCAGTTCTGGAATTTAGGGAGAGATGTTTGTTGACTGTTTTCTTCCAACATGAAATCAGCCTGTTTTGCTTTTGCACAGATGGGAAGAGGTAGGATCTCCAGCTTTCCTTCCCCACTGGACTCTTCCTTAATTTCATTCTCAGTTTCGTAATGTGTGGGAAGTACCTCCTCCTTGCTGCTGTTCTAATGGCTCTCAGCTTGAGTGTGTCACCCCTTCTGTGGGAGCAGAGGCGAGATCCAGTCTCCCTCTTTGGTAGCTGCCTTTGCGTCTTTCTTTGTTTGTGGCTCTCCTCTGGAACGAGTTTCTTTTGTAGATAATGGGATTCCATTATGGGGTGTTAGGGCTGCTCTGGAACTGTCAGCTGTGAAGGAAGATAGCAGGTTTTGATCAATGGTTTCTACTTGTATCTTGGATGTGTTAATTTTAAGATGGCTTGCTTCTGTTTTTATTAGTTTTATTGGGTTTGGGTGGTAGGATGAGCACTGGTGTTTGTTCGGCAGGGGGATTTAGTTGCTCAGAGTTAGGTGTCTCTGCTTCATTTGGGGGCAGGAAGGGCCTGGAGCAAGACAAGATGCCCACCTTCACTCTGTTCCTGTATCCACCAGAGCCATCATCTGCTACTTTCAAAGCCTTTCCTGACCTCTTGAATGCTCTAAGACCCATTTCCAAAGGGCTTTATTGGTTAAATGTTAGATCAGAGGTGGAGCCTTTGGGCACTGTGGGTGGTAGGAAGAGAACACACATATCCTGATATAAAATCCTGATTTATTTAGCCAGGGATTCATGATTTATCTCAAAGGGTGTATCTATCCAAAGACCAAGTAGATGCAGAATATTTTTACATAGCTTGTCCCTTGTCCCTAGTTCTTAATGGGATTTGGCAGCATGTGGCTGTCAGTGACACTTTCTGTGCAGCTAGAATCCTGCCAAGGTTGAAAAAGAAGCCAAATCCTTGCAACACTACTTCTGTTTTATATTCAAGCTTATATCGCTATTCTGGAAGGACTTATAACAACAGTCTGTGCTCTTTTAGGCTCTTCTGATTCTTGAACTGAATCTGTCAGATCAGCAAGTCTACATCTTCATCCAGGGGTAGAGGTGAAAGGTGGGCGTTGTTAAAGCAGAATCAGTATTCCCTTGTCCCTGGACACTATCTCTCCCTCCCACTTTTTGGTATTTGAGAAAGCCTGAATCTGCATAGGTTTCATGGAAGCCACTCTCTGAGGCAACAATGACACCCCAAATTTTTAATCCTTTTGCCTTAGGCTGACTATGTCTTTTATCCAAAGATTGCTGACTTCTCAAAGAATAAAACAAAAATCTAAAAAATCATGGCAGGGCTTTTAATGCTATTCATGTTGGGGTAAGTGGGACCAGATTTATCCTCTTGTCATCAACAATTATAAAATTGGACAAATATGTGAAATAACCATTTTCAGATGTTATACAATAGTCAGGGTAGGACTGTGGCTCCCAAGAGGAGATCGTGAGTCTGACAGTCACTCTGAATTTCTGCTTGGAGGCATTTCAAGACTGGTTTCAGGGAGGCACCCCATGCAGAATACATTCGTCTTGCTGAGTTGAGGAGACAGATATCAGGGTTTGGGGAGGCTGAGGTAGCCAGAATTCAGAAGGCAGAATATCAGATAGGAGTTGGCTTTGCAGAGAAAGTGTTCCAGAAATCTGCATGGGTCCCTTGTAATGGTCTTCCCATTTCTAAATGTTAAACTATAAGGATAAACTGCAAAGCTGGGCTAAAAGCACCTAGGGGCTGTAAGGTAAAAAATTCCCAGAGCTCGTATAAGACTGGAAGGTATTCAAATTCTGAGCAGCCGTATTGGAGAGTCTCCTTGAATAAATGGGACGTTGAGTACAGAAGGAAAAAAAATAAAAGTAGTGCTAGACCATTTCTAGAGTAAGAGGTACTGGAGACCCACCTTTACAAAGATTAAAAATGAAATCTATAGAGGCTCAGATTGATCCACAGGTAACTCAAATACCTGCCACAACAAAGCCCAATAGTCTTTATTTTAAGATATAATGCCTGACAGCTTTCCAAATTTGATGAAAACTATAAACCCAATGATCTGAGAAGCTCAACACACCCTAAGCAAGATAAACACAAAGAAAACCACAGCAAGAAATACCATAAACAAACAGCTTCAAATCAGTAATGAAGAGAACACCCTAAAGTCAACGGGGTGGGGGAGAGGGGAGGGGCAAAGATTTTCTGCAGATTTCTCATCAGAAACCATTCAAGCCAGAAAACAATGGAATGAAATCTCTTAAGTGCTGAAAGGAAAAAATCCTGTCAGCCTAGAATCCTATGTTCAGTGAAATTATCCTTAAAAAATGAAAGTGAAGTAAAGATGTTTTCCAATAGACAGATACACTTAGACAAACATACAGACACACACAACACATACACACATGCATGCATGTATGCACACACACACACACACTTCAGAGAATTTATTGCTCAGAAACCCATACTATAAGAAATGTTAAAGGAAGAAGAATGACACCAGATGAAAACTTGGAGCTATAAAAAAACAATGAAGAATCAGTGCTAAAAATGGTAAATGTATAGATAAATATTAGCTATTTTTCTCCATTTTTAATTTCTTTAAATATAATGAATTGCTTAAATTACTGCATTGCAGGTCTAGAATAGAGATAGATGTAAAATATATGACAAAAAACAATACCAAGAATGAAAGAAGGGAAAAAATGGAAGCATACGTCTTAAGTACTTAAGATATACATAAGTGGGATGATTATTATTCGAAGGTAGATTCTGTTAAGTTAAAGATACATAGCATAAATCCCCGAGCAGCCACAAATAAAACAGAGGCAAACCTAATAAACCAATAGTGGAGATAAAATGGAAGAGTTTAAAAAAATCTGTCAATCCAATAGACAGCAGGAAAAGGAGGAAAAGGAACAAATAGAAAACAAATAGCCTGCTGGTAAACATAAATTCAGCCATATCAATAATTATACTAAACATAGTCTAAACATTTCAAATTAAAAGCAGAGAACTTGGGGTAGACAAAAATTGGGCAAAAGAAGAAAAAATGATAAGAAAGACTTAACCAAATTTAAAAATTTTGCTCTTTGAAACACACATTTAAGAAAATTAAACAGATAAGCAAGAGACTGGAATAAAATATTTATAATGCATAAAACTGATGGACTCATATCTGACATATGAAAAAACAATTAAAATGCAGCTATAGAAAGACAAACATTAAAACAGACTTTACAAAAGAAGATATATAGTCAATAATCAGATGAATAAATGTTATATATAGTTAGTCATTAGGGAAAAGCAAAGTCAAGCTGCAGTGCCATAACCATATACCCACTATAATGGCTAAGATTGGAAAGAGAGAGCGCCAAGTATTGGCAAAGATGTGGAACAACTTTAATTCTTATAGATTCTCAATGGAAGTATAACATAGTGCAACCTCTCTGGAAAGCCAAGAAGTTAAACTCATATTTACCATATGACTGAGCCATTTCATGCCTAGGTTTTTACCAAAGAGAAATGAAAGCATATGTCCACACAAAGACTTATAAATGAGTTGCAATAGCAGTTTATTCATAACAACCCCAACCTGGAAGCAACACAAATGTTCATCAACATTTGAATGGATAAACAAATTACGACATATACAGACAATGGAATAATACCCTACAATACAAAGGAATTGATTACTACTGAAACACACAACAACATGAATTAATCTCAAAAACATTATCTTGAATGAAAGAAACCAGAAACAAAGAGAGTGCATATTGTATGCTTTCATTTATATAAAATTTGAGAACAGGCAAAGCTAATTCACAATGACAGAAAGCAGATCAATGCTTGCTTGAGGCTGGAGGTAAGAGGGAGATTAATTGAAAGGGGGTATGAAGGAACTTTCCATGGTGCTGAAAATGTTTTATATCTTGAATATTGTGATGCACAATAATATTCGTTGGTTAGCATTCATTCAACTGTACATTTTAAATGAGTTGCATTTTATTGCATGTAAATTATACTTCAATGGAGCTGATTTTTTAAAGTTTTAACCCAGCATGCCAAGAATCTGCATATATTACCTCATGTACTGCAATTGTGTTATCCCACATCTCAGAGGACGAAATGTCAAGTGTCTCACCCCAAATCATGCAGCCAAAGGGAGACAGAGTAGTTTTTTTCTATTCTACAAGAAACGCTTTTTATCTCCCCAAATAGGCAGATTCAATCTTCTTACAGGTTGAAGTGTACGCACATTGTTCTAGTGCCTTTCTAACTACGGTGTGGCTGGCATCTTGGAAACTTGTTTTAGGGTCTTCACTGGGGGTGATTTATATATTTCCCTTGATACGTGCTTCTTTTCCTTCAGATGTCTTTTTATTCCCTCTATATTTTTTAGTGTGCCTTCTAAGAGGGCACAGCAGTGAAGTTTTAAGTATCCTCAGGGCTGTGGATGATTCTTATATATCCGTCAGGATCCAGTCAGGACACAGAAACCGTATGGAACAGAGTTTTCTAATATAAAGAATTGTTAGTTTGTAAAAGGTGATTGACCACTAGGAGGGATAAAAGAGAATTCTGAGGGTTCTAGAAGTATCAGGTACCTGTAGGAGAGCAGCTGCTACCTGTAGGCTGAGGAAGAGGAGATAATAAATAAACAAAGGGGAGTTCCCATCATGGCTTAGCAGTTAGTGAACCCGACTACCATCCATGAGGACGTGGGTTTGATCCCTGGCCTCACTCAGTGGGTTAAGGATCCGGTGTTTCTGTGAGCTGTGGTATAAGTCACAGTTGTGGCTCGGATCCTGCGTTGCTGTGGCTCTGGTGTAGGCTGGTGGCTATAGCTCCGATTGTATCCCTAGCCTGGGAACCTCCATGTGCCGCGGGTGCAGCCCTAAAAAGACCAAAAAAAATATATGTATATATACACAAATATACAGTGATGGTTAAAAAAAAAAAAAACAACAACAACAACTAAGGACTGGAAAAAAAAAAAAAAACCAACTAAGGACTGGAAGAGTCCCCCGACTCCATTGGCTGAAATTTGGACCTCTTCAGAGCACAGAACCACAATAGGAACCTGCTAGCTGCCAAAGGGTGTGGGCTGCAGTTGGTCACAACTGCAAAAGTGTGGCTTATTTTTGGTTAAATGGACCAGAGCTGCAGTCTGCCAGGAGAGAGAGGGTGCCCTGAGGCTGTATCTAGAGCTCCTGGCCACTGGGCTCCCCCTTGGAATAAGAATGATGATAATAATAGCAACAGAGGACAGAAACCAGAAAGAATGTCTTGCCACCATCATCTTGCAGAGTCACTTCATTGCTCTATTGAAGAAGCTTAACACACTGCCAAGCCAGCAAGGGTGAAATGTTTACAGGGCCCATCTTCAGTGTCTCAAAGCAGAACAAAGAAGGGTGACATTGGAGCGAAGAGATAATAAACTGACAACTGGCCCAATACTGCAAGAGACGTTGGAGCAATCTTGGGTCCAGATTAATCAGCATTGTATTAAGAGGCAATGAGTATTCTGATGAACACATTTCTCTTCTAAAATCTATTGCTTTTGGAGTTCCCGCTGTGATACAATGGGATCAGCCATGTCTTTGCAGATTTGATCCCCAACCAGGCACCGTAGGCATTGCCTCAGCTGTGGTGTAGGTTGCGAGTGTGACTCAGATCTGATCCCCGGCCTGGGAACTCTGTCTTCCATGGAGCTGCTAAAAAAAAAAAAAATCTATTGCTCTCAATGTATTTCTTCCTGGACAACCTACATGGTTCATGGTCCTACAAGCCACTGTTTCCAATGCCAGAAACTTCAGTAGAGCCCCAGAGTTGCATGCCTGCTAGGTCCAGACATGTATTGTGAGTGAAGGAAGCTGGCCAGGTGGCCATCTGAGAGCTCCGCCCCATCCAAAGGGCAGCTGCTCTTCAGCTCCAAACAGTGGATGCTCTCCAGGGCAGGGAAGTGGGACCAGCGTGGCCAGACCTCATTTGTCAAGAGACCTGCAAGTCCCCATCTCCCAATCTTTAAATGATGGCAAATAAACCAAACTGAAACAAATACTCTGTTCACCAAGCAAGCTCCATACATGTCTGTTTGGACTCAGCCCCTGGGCTTCCTTTACCTTGGAGTTGCCCTCTTTGCCTTGCTGGCCCTCGTTTTCTCCAGCCGTCTGGCTTTCAAGCCCAACTTAATCACTTAAAAAAAAAATTCAACTTTGTTTTACCTTGAATTCCCACTGTCATGGTTCAGGGTCTCCCCCTCTCCTTGCCGAGCTGTAATCAGTAGCCCCCTCTCTGCCACGGACGGCAACATCAGAGTGATGGCTGTTTGCCTTCACATGCAGACTCCATTATTTCATGTCACTCGAAGTCTCCCAAACTCATTGGCTTTCCCCACTTTTCCGTTTCCACTCATACTGTTTCCCTTTGCTAATGCCTTCTCCATTTGTCAGCCTGGCAACCTCCTACCCATTCTTCAAGACCCAGTTTGAATGTTGGCTCCTTGGCGAAGCCTTCCCTTCTCTCCCCAGCATGCACATGCTATTCGTGCTGCTAACTGAGCACTCGTCATTTGTTTTGCTGTTGACAGTAGCCCTGGATTCTGCCGCTCTGTCTGTCTTCCCAGTTGTATTTCCCAGGACCATAACTCATACGTCTTTGTATCATGAGGGCCTCACGTTGTGCCTGGCATCTAGTAGGTGCTCAATAATTCATCAAATGATTGAACCCATGAGTGGATAATGAAATGAAGGAAAGACCGGAGGAAGTGCCTCTTCATGGACTCTTTCTCGGACTGTTTTTATGATCGCTCATGGTTCCTGCTCTGATTGGCACTTTGATGGTCATGAGAATGCTTTGCCACGTCTAAATAACAGACGGCCACTGAGCCAGGCTTTATTTCATAAGTCGGGGCTGCTAGGGGCTTATCCTGAATTGCTGCTTACCATGTCTGGAAAGTCCTCCAGACACCCTTGGATCCTGGAGATCTTAATCATGGCTACCCACATAAATTGTCAGAGTAGAGCTATGCTGCCTTTTATATAACTAAAAATACAAACCACTTTATTCTATACGCTGTGTAGAATAAGAGCCATTCATTTTGTTCTTTTTTATTTTTTGAAAGTTTTTTTTATTGTCCTAAAATACACACAATAAAATTTAACTCCCTTAATGATTTAAAACTGTGGCGTTCGTGGATAGTGAGTCCCTTCATATTGTTGTGCAGTCACTAACTTTTGTCTTCAGAACTCTTTTCATCTCGCGAATCTGAAACTCTGCACCCACTAAATGTTAACCCCCCCATTGCCTCCTCCCCCCAGTCCCTGGCAACCACCATTCTATTTTCTGTCTCTAAGGACTTGGCTAATCTAGATATCTCACTTAAGTGGAATCACACAGTAGTGTCATTTTGCGACTGGCTTATTTCCCAAGAACTGGCCATTTCAAAAGCATGATTTGGGGTGTGGGTTTTGATCTGTGTGTGTGTGGGGGGACCTGGAGTCCCATGGCGGGTGTTGGCTTGGCCATCTGCGCTCTCAGGAAGTACATTGTTTGGGCAGGCTGTGTGAAGAGGGAGTGTGGCACTCTTGGACCAGGATTGAGGTATTTACCCTGGAGGAGGAGACCCACCAGCTTCATGCATGGGGTGCCCTGGAAAGAGCAGCTTGAGGAATGCCCCTGGGGGCAGGGGATGGAATGGCTATTTATTTAAATTAAGGCCAATTATTTTCTTTTGTAAAGTGCAGCAAGTGGCGGGTTCTGGGAAAATTTGCTTCCACCGTAAACATGTTGGTTAGAAGTCATTAATATGACATTCACACATCCTAATAAAGTACATAACACAGAGATCTGGCACCACAGAAATACCCAGAGGACATTAAGTATGAGTCTTAAAACCAAGAGTGTTGGAAACAAGATATTTTTACTTCTCGTTTGGGAGTAATATAATTGCATTTTGTGGCTCTAGCAGATGCTGGGGCCAGCTGCTAGAAGAGTCCTGCCTTTTTTTTTCTACCCCCCACCTCAGCTTCGGTCCCTTACAGATAAAACCCTTGTGCAGAACTCTCATAAAAAAACAAACTTTAAAAAATTATCCCTTTGTTGAAAGATCTATTTTGTGTGTGTGCACGTGCACAATATCTAAGACTGTGTAGAACACAGATATTTTCATTGCTTGGACTCAGGAGAATAAAAACAAGGTAGACCTTTGTTTAATTTGTCCCAACAAGCACTAGAAACCCCTCAAGACTGACTTTTCTGTCTCACCTGACATTGGACCCTCAGATCCAGAATGGCCTGTACCAGGAAGAATGGATGGAAGTCCTGGGAGGGACCGATCCTTTTTCTGAGAGCTGCTTTAGGGGAAATGGCTGGAGGGGAAGCTGGGTTCTCTGGACTAGATGATTCTGTGGGGTGTCCTCAGTGGATGGCTCCTTCTGGAGAGGGAATGGAAATGAGAGCCAGCTCAGGCTGAGAGGTGGAGATGAATTCAGCTTCTTTGAGATTCCTGCCTGTATTCTCTTCCGAAGAGGCACAGGTGCATCCCACCCCCCTCCCCCCACCAAGGGGCAAGACCTGGCTCCTCGCCTCTCAGGGGGACCAGTGGGGCAATGAGCCTCGTTTCAAAGGAAACCCTTGCTGTGGCTGCGTCTTCACTCACGTCTGGGCTACACCTCAACCCTGTGGATGCAGAGGGCTTGGCTCCAGAAGGCATACTGTGTTCTACAGCCTCCTGTAATTCTCATGTCTGGAGCTGCTCTGTCCAATATGGCAGCTGCAGGTGGCTGTCCAGCAGCTGAAATACGGCTGCTGCAAATTGAATGGCCCAGGAATGGAAAAAAACACCCTGGGGTTTGAAAACTTAGTATGAAAAAAAAGTGAAATAACTCAGGACTGCTTTTTAAAAAAATTGTGACATCATAACATTGTGGACATATCGGGCTAAAATAGAAAATACCATTGGAAAGTATATTATTAAAATTAATTTCTCCTGTTTCTTTTTCCTTTAAAAAATATAGATTCTAGACATTTTAAAATCACACCCATGGCTTGCATTTGTGGCTGGACAGTGCTGCCCTGGTGCGGATGGGCTGGCCAGCTGCCGCCTTTCTGAATGTGGAGTGCTTAGCAGAACAATTCTGTAAAGCTTCGTCATGTTGGGCATTGATCCTTAATGGAAACCACACCTTTTTTTTTTTTTTTTTGCTCACCCCCACAACCCCCCAGCTTGTAGCAAGACATGAGCTCTTTCTGTCCACATCCTTTAGAAGAGAACTTGTCACTCGTTCCTTCACTCAAGCTCTATGTGTCAGCAGTCATCTTCGGATATAGGACCTGCTCAGGGCTCTGCAGTGATTGGGAACTGAGATTCAGACCCTCCCAGGACACCGCAAAACTGGGAAGGGATGACCATCAGGAAAGCATGGTGCACTAGGAGCCCAGGGGTAGGGCAACCACTGCCGAGAAGGCTCCAGAAGCTGTAGTTCCCTGTGGAGTGAGACAGCAGGGAAGACTTCCTGGAGGAGGTGGACTATGAGCAAAGCCGGCAGGTTATGGGGGAAGAATCAGTACATGGAGGCTCAGGTGGGAGTGGGCAAGAAAAGCCAGATTGGCACAATGCATTCCCACCCCGCCCCCAGTCCCGGGAGTTATAGCCTCCAAGGAGGACCCTGAGCCTCAGTGGCCTGAGCTGGCTCACCACCAAGATGGGCTTCACAGTCCTCTGTCAGACCCATCACCTGGGGGCAGACAGGACCAGCCCCACCTGGTAACTGGATGACGAGCAATCAGCATGATTTTGGATGGCAGAGATTCACGGCGACAGAGCAGGTGGCCAGGCAATGATGCCAGCCAGTCCTGCCCATGCTGTCCTTCTGGGTGGAGCTTGGTTAGTGCCTTGGGGAGGGGACCACCCGCCTCCCTGGTCTGCAGGGACTGATCCCGATGCCAAAAAGATACCAGGGCCCTGTGGGATTCTATTACACCCTGTTCCCCGAGCCCTTGCCACACACAGACATCCTACCTTGGCAGCAGTTTTTCTATTTGAACATCCAAAGGGCAAACTACACATTTAAAACCTGCAAGCTGGACAGTCTTTGCTTTGGATCCTGCAGTGAAGTCCTTCATCTTGACAGTGGAGTTGTTCTTCTCAGCATTGATGCAGTGCTCAGGACCCAGGAAGAGAGTAACCAAGGGAGCCAGGGAGCTGAGGGAGGCTTGCAGGCATGTGGGGTGGCCCCGGGGGTTCAGGGTCCAACCTTGCAGGAAGGGAAGCTTGGCATCTTCTTCATCCCGGGGCCACACTCTCTTCTAGTTCCTTTTTATTGTGGTGAAATACACACAGCGTGACGTTTACCATCAATGGTGTTCAGTATATTCTCAATGTTGTATAGCCTTCCCCACTGTCTAATTCCAGACACTTTCATCCCCTCAAAAGGAGCCCCACGCCCATTAGCCGTCATTCCCCACAGCCCTCTTGGTCCAGCCCTTGGCAACCACCAGCCTGTCTTCTGTCTCCATGGATTTGCTTGTTCTGGACATTTCCCATCAATGGGCTCACACAACACGCAGCCTTGCATGACTGGCTTCTTTCATCAGCACATTTTCAGGGTTCATCCTCATCCATGTTGTATCCTGTGCCAGAGCTTCCTTCCTTTTTGTGGCTGGATCACCGACCCCATTCTGTTTATCCATCTTTCTATTGACAGACACCTGGGGTTCTTCCAACTTTTTGGTGATTGTGAACAGTGGCTGCTGTGAACGTTGTGTACATGATTTTGTTTTGAGGCCCAGTTTTTGCTTCTCTGGGACATACTCTCTTTTGGTTTGGGCATTCTATGAATTTCCTGGGACTGGAGTTTGAGAGGCAACAAGCAAGTGGGGAAAATTCATCATGCCTGGGGGCGGGGGGTGTCTCAGGTCTCAGCTTGGCTCAGCCCCAAACACGTGACCTTGGCCAAGTCCCTCCCCTTCTCTGTGCTTCAGTTTCCTGCTCTGTGAAAGAGGCATGGCCCGATCTGTTTCCACTTGCCGTCCTTGGAGCCCTGGCTTGGTGGAGCTTTGGGGAAAGAGAGGGAAGCCAGGCAATTGGGCTGAAGAGGCTTCTCCCCCCAAAGCTCTCTATCTATGGCGAGACCTTAGGGAAAACCTCTTCTAAGGAGAGGAAAGGGAATATGATCTGTCTCAGGGATGAGTGAGAATCATGAGCTGGTTCGTTGCACCCTTAGGTGCAATTAACAGTGGAAATCTGTACAACAAGGCAACGCTATTTTTTGCCATAAGTTTTTACATCCCAGGTTCTCGGCAAAAGGCCCAGGCTTCCGGACTGAGGTGGCTTGGGCTCTGGGTACCAGTTTCTGGCTACTTCGTGGTTATGGATGGTTTCCATGGTTACGTGAGACTTTGTCCCCCACCTTCGCCCTCATACCACGTGGCATGGGTGGTGGTTTCTGCTCAGACCTGCTCCGCTTCCCTATCGTTTTGTTTTTGAAATTATAACAGTATTTTTTATAGTTATATATGGGTATTTTCATTATTTCTTTTTTTAATCATAGATGTAATTATTTCTTTATTTCCCCTCTGGTTTTTGTGACAGTGTCTTCTTTTTCTTCAAGGCCACGTTTAGCATCTATGGTCAAGGTGTCAAATCCATTATGTCCAAGCCCAGAGGAGGCTGACCGCAGAGCTGGGCTGCAGGCCTCCAGGTGGCCGGGCTGCTCCATCACCTAGGAGCCCTCCAGGAACCCCGGTCACCGAGAAAGTTGAGAAGCGAGGCCCCTTCCCTGAGGTTTTGGGGTAGTCGAGGGTGGCAGCCCAGTGCTTCTGATCACCAGGATCAGGGGAACTGTGTCCTAGTCCAGCTTTCATTTAACTTACCGTCCCTGCCAATTTCATGTTAGCAGATCTGTTTGGAGCTGGAAGTGATGGGCCATGTCCTGCCTCAGAGCTGGAGCCATGACGTACGTGGATGTCGCCCACTGGATTTTGATGGAAATTATTAATAAAACAGTAATTCTATCTGCAGTGATGTTGTTGTGTTTATAAATATTTAATCTGCCTTGAGGTGCCCACGTTTCCTCTGTCTTCTCCTTAAACTCTGCTGACGTTGCTCTTCGTTCTGAAGCGCTCCCTCGATTCCGTTATCAGTCTCTGTCATAGGGCATTTTCTTTTCTTCTTGGTAATTTTCATGTGATCTGGCTCAGGGGTTTGGGGCTCAAGCTGAGAGAAGGCAACTTGTCTTGTGACAATGAGGAAAGATTCGTCCAAATTCAGAGGAAGATGGACTAAACTTTCCAGGTGTGACCTCGCCTGAGTGGACACCTGTTGTTGGCATGTGGCTCCCCCTCCTTTGAATTAATGGCATTTAGACGCTGAAGGGCAGTCGGATGTTTTCCTCCCACAGAGAAGTACTTTTCTCCTTGCCACTGACTCATCTTTTGAAACCCACTGCTTTGATTGTGGTTGTGTGGCAGGTTGAATGGAAAGATTTTAACCAAATCAAAACAGAAACACAGTCCAGGTTGAGGGTTTTCCCATCAGAGATGGGGTTGCAGCCTCGCAAAAGAGGACCGCAGCTGGGAAACAGCAAAAACCTTCTTACCTCTCAGGATCCAACATGGGCTAATTGTTACTGTTATCTTTTTATTCTTCTGTTTCAGGAAATCGCAGCTTACTTAATAACATTTGAGAAACACGAAGAATGGCTAACCACCTCCCCTAAGACAAGGTAATGTCCCCGATCTCGCAGTTTTTCAAATACGTACAGTAAATGGATTGATTTTTCATTGATGACCTGGTTGGGCCAGCCTGTTCATGAGCAAGTTCAAGGTGCCCTGTTGTGCCTGAGAGCTTCGGATGCTGAGGTCTCCCTAGTTGGCATAAGTCTGTGGGGGAGGGGGGTGAATGCAACTGGTTACATTAAAAACAGTGCAGCTGCCTTCGAGTTAACCTGTTGGCTTAATACTGGATCCTTCAGCTGGGTGCTTTTGGAAAGGCTTGGCAGGCACGACTGTCAGGGGAAGTTTATTTCGGGAAAGTGCTCACCTGCCACCCGTGTCCCCTAGACACTGACTTTCTAAAACGGAAGCTGCCTTAACTATCCACTTTCATCTCAGCCCGTTTTACACGTCGAAAGTCAAGGTATTCTTGAAGGTGGGAAGAAGGTCTCCCAAATCAGAAGCAATGGCTAAGTTTGCAGTTTATTATCCAGTCAGTATCTGTGAACCTGCCAGCTGCCACGGAGGCAGAACCTCGCTCCCCTCCTGGGAATAGAGATTGTGGGGAAGACGCAGCTGACCGCGTTCTGCCCGTGCAAGTGGTGTTATTCTGTGAAGAATGGGGAAGTTGGGATTTAGGGGTTATTTTAAAGGCAGCGCCTTCTTCCTCCCCAGCTCTCATTTTTCCTCATTTTGGGTGTTATATTCTAGAGCCTTGGAAGTACATGGCCTCTCTCTTCCAATTGCCACAGTTTTTCTATTAGTGGTGATGGGACCTGGTGTTTAAGAGCCTGGGCAATGTTAGCCCGAGTGCAGCTTCCAGGATAAGTGGGCTGTGGGTTCGAACTTGAGAGGCAGAAAGCCCAGTCTGTTTCCCTTTGTCCAGAAGCATCGGATTCTCCAAGTTTGTTAACTGGGACCCGGGAAAGGGGTGGGGGTGTGTCCTCTGCCCTCTTGGCCATCCGTTTGACCTGTTCATCCTTTCTGAGCCATGAAGGAAAGATGTTGACTCAGTCTAGAAGGTTCTTTAAATATTTCTTCATTAGGCTTAGGTTTTTACTTAGGTTTTTACTTAGCATGCACTAGACGAAGACAAAATTTTCCATTTTGATGGACGTCAGAGGATATTAATGAAAGGGAGATTAATTCCCAAGATTTGCATCCCCAGGTGGGGTAGAGATTGACTCTGAGTCTTTTTCCTTGCATGCTGAATGCCTTTAACTCCTCAGCCTTCTGGCACTATGATTTCTCTTGCTAGAAAATCAAATGGTCTGTATCAGTCAGCTTGTGATGTGATAATGCCTTGTAAGAAAGAGTCTCCAAACTAAGTGACTTATAACAATACAGTTTAATTTGCTGTTCATGAGTGTATGAGTTGGCTATGGCTCTGAGTTGGGTTCAGGACCACTCGGTGTGTCTTTTTGTTGTAGGGCCTAGGGTGAGGAAACTGTCCTTCGCCCCCACCCCTTCCCTGTCCGGTTGTCATGCAGATTGGCAGAGGCTTAAAAGCCAGAGGCAATCCATGCAGGCATAATGAAAACCCCTGGATATCACGTGGCATCATATGTCACATCTGCTCACAAATCCAGTAGCCAAAGCAGCTCCCTTGGCCAAGCCCAATAAGAATGAGGCCAGGAAGGCCAGTCTTTGTTAGGGTGGGGGAGGGGGAATGAACGGTGGTACAGTCTACTATTTGGTGAGAGCATAGTGTGTCCCGTACCTTGGAAAGCCTGGCACATACATCTCTCCTTTCTTCTGGGGGCATCCTCTTCCAGGGCAGTGACCCCCAAACTTGAGCAGGCATGGGAATCAGATGGAGGGCTTGTTCAAGGGACGTGCTGAACCACACCCCCAGTTTCTGACCCTGTGTGTCTGGTGTGGGGTGGGGCCTGAGCACCTGTTATTTCTAACAGGTTCCCAGGTATTGGGATGTGGCTGGTCTGAGACCTCATTTTGAGACCTGCTGCTCTAGTGCTTCTGGGTGGAAGGTAGGAGGGAGTCTGATTTCTGCCTCTGCACCATCTCCCGACTCCCCTCAGCAGCTCTCAGCTCAAGCAGCCTCCAGCCTCTCCACACGCCCTTCACTCCTCAGCAAAACACTCCTTGAGTCTAAGTGGAAGGAAAGAGCTTCTCTTTAGCCAGAGAGTGAGGTTCTTTGGACCACGTCCCAGGCCAGGCATCTGATTTCAGCTCTGCAGACCCATGTCCAGCCTCAGCCGCCCTCTGATGGCTCAACAGTAGAGCATCTCGGGGTGGGGATTCTGTCTCGGGTTTCAGTCTGAATTTGGGTTTCTGGTGAGACCTGAGTGTCACTCATGCTCATGCCTGACTCCCTTGACTTCTGGGAGTATAAAGAGAACCACGAAACCCCCTCCCAAGGCACAAGGGGTGCCCCTGGCAGCAGAGGAGGAACATGGGTGAGCCCTGGCCCTGTCACTCAGTCACTTGCTTCGTGACTTTAAGCCTGTCATTTTAGCCCCTTGCAAAGCTCCGCTTTTTCTTTTTCATGCATGAAACAGAGGTCACTGTTGACCCTGTCCTCCCAGGGTCATCATGAGGATTGAGTGAGATGCTCTTTGCCATCTGGCTGTACGTGCTGTGAGGGTCCAGGTCCCCGCACGGGGGCGTCATCGTCCTTCTCGTCCGCCAGGGGCAGCTCCCAGGCCTGCTGGAGGCTTCGACTTCAGGATGCCCCTGCTGCCATTTCTCCAGGCTTTGGAAGGACGAATTTCTTTCTTAAAGACAGAGGGTGAAGACAGTCCTTCCTATTAGTGTTGCAATATCCAAGCCGTGTTCACACTTGAAAGCCTCTTGTCCCAGGAGGAGGAAAAGTTGCTGTGGTTGTTCAAGGACCTTCCTAAATTAGTTGTTGCGTCGAGTTTGGATTCCCCACCCCCACCCCCATCGCTTGTATTGAAATTAATTGGTGCAGTTAACTGCTGAGTTCATACAAACCAGCCTCCTGGTATTAAGGAATTAATGACACCAATACTCGGCTGAACGAGAAGGCAATACAACTTCTGTTTGCCGCCGCCGCCGCCGCCGCTAATTTCATTTTAGAAAATTAATAAAAATGAATTGCACCACTGACATTTATAGAGTTTCCTAATAAAATGATACATTGTTTGTGCGGAGGCATCCCTATTAAATTAATTGTTGGAATCAGCTCACATATAGATGTTGGTATAGGAGCTGCAGAGGGACCGGCTCCTTGTCTCCGTGGCTTGCTGATGGCTGGGGGTTATAAATAGAACCCTGGCTCAGACACTGCCCTAATTACAGAGAAGGTCCCAGGAGCCCCGCTCACCTGTTCCATAATGAGGCGTGCTACAAGGAGGCTCCCAGGGTGGGGGGGAGGGTCCCTGGAGCGCCAAATGCTGAAAGAGCCCTCCCTGTATGATCCGCACCCGGGACCTTCTGGAAGCGGCAGCTGGAAAAATCACCCATCAGGATGTCTTTCTTTGGCACTCGCTGTGTGCTCAGCACTCTAGTCGTACCATGCGGAGACCCCAGGAGATGCCACCCTCCCCACCCCAGCAGGTGATCTTAGAATCTTGGAATGGAGAGCTTCCTCCCTCTGTCTAGAATGTTCTTCCAGCTCCTCCTTTTGGCCTGGATACGGTGTCACTCTCGCCGTGAGGCCTCCCCCTGAACACACGATTTAAAATCGCACCCCGCACATCCAGCCAGAATCCCTTTCCTCCTTTCTTGTTTTCTGTTTCTCTGGGGCGCTTATCACCATCTGACAAATCATGCATTTCTCCTGGGATTTGTTTGATTCACTTATTCATTATCTGACCTCCTCTCCCCCAGAGCGAAAGTACCACGAGGAGAGGGATTTGGGGTCTGGCTGGTTCAAAGGGTCTCCCCAGGGCGGCAGCGCTGCTGGCCACACGGTGGGTACTCCATGAATATTTGTGAAATGAGAGAGAGGCTGAGCGTTGTGAAGGAAGAGACCTGGGTTTATCTATTTTTGTCAGGTACAGATTGTCCTGGTGCTGTGCTCTGGGCCATTTCTATGGGCTTTTGAGTCCATTCAATAGCTCTCCTGGGCAATGAGATGCAGAGAGGTTGTGTTATCTGTCCAAGGCTGCACAGCAAATGTTAGAACTGGAAATTGAGCCCAGGGTCATCTTACTGAAGAGCCCACAACCTTAGCTCTGCTGTAACACCTCTGCTGCACATAGTGGGTGTGGAATTTGAGGGGGGCCCTGGAAATGGTTCCGTTATTCTTTGCCACTGCCTATCTCCATGAGTTCTGAAGCACCGGGAGACCCAGCCTCCCTTTGCCGGCGAGCTTGGCTCAGGGAGGTCAGCCAGGTGGGTCCCTTGCTGGCCTCCGGAGTTGGATTTAACCCCTGAGTCGCAGGCTATGTGGAGAAACATCCTCCCCCCTCCCCGCTGTAGGGCAGAGAGCAGAGCCCAGTGGAGCGCAGGCAGGGGCTGCAAGATTCAGAATTCCAATCATTTCTGGGAGACGTGTAACCTTCTGTGGAAGGCGACACACATAGCTCAACATGGAAGTGAACGCACTTCCTTCGCAGGAATCCCGACTATATCAATTAGAAGGATGGTGGAAAATGCTATTAATTACCTAATTAATTAATTAGATTTATATAGATAGCACCTAAACACTGAAACACTAAAGATCTAGTAATAGAATTTTCTTGTAATGAACACTAAAAGCTTCTTGGTCAATAAACAGTAAAACAGCCAACTAGAGGGAAAGGTCTGGAAAGAAAGGAGTGGAAAAGTGAGTTTCAGGAAGACCAAGGGGCTCTGTGAGAGATCCAGTCTTGCTCTCCCAGCTCTGGGACCCCTCGGGGCCGATTGCTTCTTCTGCCCTGGATCCATCCCACCCTGGTGACAGGATCGAGTCTTAGGTCCTCAGCTCTTTCCTTCAAAGTTCTCTCTCCCAGGACTTCAAGAACTCCAGGAGGTGTTTGTTTGTTTGTTTGTTTTTCGGAGGGTGTCATTTTAGGGCTGCGCTCATAGCATATGGAAGTTCCCAGGCTAGGGGTCAAATTGGAGCTGCAGCTGCCGGTCTGCGCCACAGCCCCAGCAGCACCAGATCTGAGCCGCGTCTGTGACCTGCAGCACAGCTCACGGCAGTGCGGATCCTTAACCCACTGAACAAGGCCACGATCAGGCCCGCATCCTCTTGGATGCTAGTCAGATTCATTAGCGCTGAGCCACCACGGGAACTCCGAACTCCAGGATCTGACTGTGAACTCCCTGTGGGCCTTCCCCAAGTCGGAACCTCTCTCCTGGGCACGTGGATGTCGTACCATCTCAAACCGTCTTTCCTCTTCTCCTGCCCTCACTTCCGTGTTGTTTCCGTTCTCCGAGTTCCCTGATCCTCAGAAGAGCCACCTCCTTGTAAAGGCTCCGTGTCACTCCCCTTGTCCTCCACGGCTCCTCTTTTTCCTTTGTCCGCCGAATGGACTGAGTCAGCAGCTCTCCTGTGTTTCAGGCTGGAATTCACATCCTGACTTTCCCGGCCCCTGGCTTTGGCCCTTGCCACCTGCATCGTGCTTGGGTCATCGACACAGCTCCAGCCCTTCCCTCTCCAGGCTGGACTCCTTTCCTCCTACTGGTTTCCCTCAAACACACCTTCTGTGCGTCACTGTTCTCCTTGAAAACCTTGGCGATTTCCTAGGAGACGACACCCAGTGCTAGGTTCAAGGTCCTTATCCTGCCTCAGCCTCCCTCCGGCCAGCTTTTTCTTTGCCTCCTCACTGCCGAGTACCTGCTACAGCTGGGGGGCTGCTTCCTGCTCTCCCAACACCTCCCTGCCCCCTCCTTTCCTTCCCCCGGCCATCGACCTCACCTCCAGGGCCCCACGTCCAGCCTAGACTGTCTGTCCTCCAGATCCTACCTCTTCCCGGGAGCCTCCCAGACACACAATGCACAGGGAGCCCATAGTCGTCCGCTTCTGCAGCCCACGTTCTTTGTCATCAATCATTTGATGATGTAGTGACCATAGGTATGGAAGTCTCGCCTCCCCATGAGGATGGCGAGCTCCCCGAGGGCAGGGCTGTGCTGTCTCTGTTGTCCCTGCAGGGCTCGGTCACAGGAGAGCAGCAGCTTTGATGGGCTGCACACAGTGGGCGGGCTGGGGCAGAACAGCACATTTGCACCTGCGCAGACCAGCAGAGGGGGCTGGGCGGTGATGCCAGGTGTGGGCAGAGCACTCTGCCCAGAAAGCCGCCCTCCTGAGGCCCCAGGCTGGTCCTGCGCAGGTGGCATGGCTTTGACACTTTTTCTGTAAGTGGCACACGAGAGTGAACTCTTGACCAGCCCCAGGGTGCCTGCTCTTTGGGACAGTCACAGGACTTAAGAGTCTAAGGGCGCCCCTCTTCCTGGGGAGAGACCAGGATAGAATTGCTCCAGTTGTGTCGAGATCTCACATGGATCTCACATCTGGCTTAAAAAGTCCCAGAAGTAAAGGAGGAATGGAGCTCTGACCCACGCAGCCACGCGGGTGAGCTCTGAGAACGTGATGCCAAGTGAAAGGCGAGTCCTGTAGGCGTCTACTTGTACGAGATGCTGAGAGCAGCCAAGGGCATGGAGGCAAGAGCAGAAGGGGGTCCTCAGGGGCTGGGGCAGGGGGTGGGGGGGTCACTGCTTGATGGGACAGAGTTTCAGTTTGGGAAGCTGAAAAAGTTCTGGAGCTGGACGGTGGTGATGGTGGCACAACAGAGTGAGTTACCTAATGCCCGGGAACCGTACACCTGTAAGCGGAAACTGTTGCAGTTCCCCTCGCTGTGATGCAGTGGGTTAAGAATCCAACTGCAGGAGTTCCCGTCGTGGCTCAGTAGTTAATGAACCCCACTAATATCTATGAGGACATGGGTTCGATCCCTGGCCTTGCTCAGTGGGTTAAAGATCTTGCACTGCCATGAGCTGTGGTGTAGGTCACAGACACGGCTCTAATCCCATGTTGCTATGGCTCTGGTGTAGGCCAGTGGCTACAGCTCCTATTGGACCCCTAGCCTGGGAACTTCCATGTGTTGTGGGTGCGGCCCTAAAATGACAAAGACAAAAAAAAAAAAGAAAGAAGAAAGAAAGAAAGAAAGAAAGAAAGAAAGAAAGAAAGAAAGAAAGAAAGAAAGAAAGAAAGAAAGAAAGAACCCAACTGCAGCAGCTGGGGTCGGGGAGGGGAGGTGGAGGTTGGATCCCCAGCCTGGCGCACTGGGTTAGAGGCTCCAGCATTGCCAAAGCTGTGGCATGGGTTGCAGCTGCTGCTCAGATTTCGTCTCTGGCCCAGGAACTTCCATGTGCCATGGGTGTGGCCAAAAAAAAAAAAAAAGCCAGGAAAATTTTATGTTTTATATATATGTATTTTATAGCAATTACAAGAAAAATATTTTCAGAGCTTCCTCTGTAGCTGTATCCAGCCAGGCAGAGCAGGGCAGGGGTAGGGGGAGTTGGGGATCGGTTGTGTGTGTGTGTGTGTGTGTGGTGGGTGCTTTCTGGGGACAGAGTTTGGGAGGCCAGCTTTATACGCGATCATTTCAGGGACTCTGTTCTTCAGAACTGCAACAGAAGGAATAAACCAGGTCAGCAATGATTTCGGTGTGGTGACCTTTGCATTATGCTGAATTGGGGACCTGCTATCAAATTAACATAACGATGTGTCATGTTACATCCATTTCAGCATTTCCTAAAGCATCGAGCAAAGTCTTGAAGAAGTCTGAACTATTATCATTAACCAAAGAGCAGAGGTAGCAGCGAGTGGTGACTGCTGGCTCAGGAGGGGCTCCAGCTGTCTCGGGTCCCCCCCCCCCCACCGCAAAGGCATGTCCCTGGGGGGTCCTGTAGTTGGATGAGGCGGGGAATTAGCCGTGACCTGGATCCTGGTAAAGTGTCTGGTCGTCTTGCCGGGCGAGGAAATCCCCAGCCTCTGTATGGAAGTGGGTCTGTCCCAGATTCCAGGGCATTTTCCAGAATTACAGAATGCAGGATGTCTGAGCAGAAGGAGACGATGGAGGCCCCCTCCCCGGGTCCCCTCTGTGCACACGAAGGCGGCCCAGGAGTGGGCACTGGCTGCCCAGGACCCTGGTCCCTGGAGAGCAGACCTGCACTGTCTTGAGGTTTCCATCTGCACAGCCTGTGAGTGGCTGCCCTTAGGCAGGTGGGCACGGGAGTTCATCACGCTCACGGGCTTTGTGTGTCCTCTGCCGTGCTCAGCTGCTTATAGAAATGGCACTGCCAGCCATGCCAGCTTTCATCCCACCCCTCCTCGCTTCCAGAAGTGCAAGCCTGGGGCCTCCTTCCTGGGGGGAGTCGAGAGAGGGGCATGGACCTTTGTGTCTCACTGCCAGCTTCTGGCTCCCACCTCTTTCTTATTTTTATCAAAAATATGCATGCATGCAGTTTAATCGGGCAAACGGTCCTCCAAGACTTGTAAAGAGAACCCGCAGCCTGCTGCCCTACAGCTCAATCTTCTTTCCCAGGGGCGCCCCAGTCAATTCTTCTAGCTCTGATATTTGCCTTCGGACTTTTCAATGTGTTTGTTCTGCTGTTTCTTAATTTGTCCATCTTAGATGTTATCTTTGGACTCCCCTCCCCGTGACAGGAGGGTGTGTTCTCACTCTGCCATCTCTGCTCCCCTTTTCGGGGAGGAGGTGGGGGGTCGGGGGGCCTCGTCCCTGGGGGTTTCTGCGACTCAGCACTTCCAGAGGCTGCTGGCTGAAGATGGCACCATCCGGATTCTGCAGAGAAGGACCCATCACTGCGCTGACTGGGGCTTTGGGCTTGGCTGCTGGTGGTCTGAGACGCAGGCAGGGAGAGGGCTTGCATTTCCCCATTAATTAGTGAACCCCCCAGGTTCCCATCTAGCTCTTCCACTGTCCCCAAGTTCAGAGTCTTTTGGGGTCCCTTTCTGTGAGAATAAACGTGTCTCCAATGGGGGCAGAGGCCAGGGGTGGGATATGTAGCCCCTGTCTCCCTTCCACCCTTTCCAAGCTTCTGTTTCTCTTGAATGGATGCTTCCAATCCAGGGGTCTTTGAGAGGCTCTGCAGGCAAATTGGCTTGTTTTTCCTGGTGCCCCGTGGAGGGCACATGGCTTTTAGCTGCTTCTGCTGTGTAGGTTACCAGCCCTGCATCTGCCGCCTGTCTCTCTAGATGGCGCTGACATCCCTGACCCGCTCCCGTCTCCCTTCCCCTTTGCTCTGTCCTTGTGGGTGTATATCTGTGGTCATCCCTCTGCTGTCACTGGATCAGAGGCACGATGCTCGGTCTTTCATGTCAAGGGGCCCTGTCTTGCTCGGCGGCCACCGCCCTGGCCCTGCTGACCTGTTCCCTTGTTTTCTCTTCCTCTCTCCTCTTCTTAGGCTCACTCTCCGTCTTACTTGCGGTTTCGTTCTCTCACTTTTCTTACCTCTCCTTTTCAGTCTGCAGAAAGGAGTGCCTCACAATGCAGTTCTGAGGTTTCTAAATGCACAGCCACCCGGGGCCCAGGAACCCCTATGACTGAGACACACACGCTTCTTGGGTGCAGGATGGTGTGACTGCAAAGGCAAGGCCCTGGCCACACCACACCCCCAGCGCTCATCTTTCCCACCCTCTTCAATGCAGCATCCTGGCTCAGAGCCTTTTCTAGTGTTGGCAGAAGGGGTGGGGCCATCCCATATGCCACACGGGTCCCCTGACAAGGGCACCTTGACCTCTTTGTCTCTACCTGGCCATGAAGTTGTCTTCTGTGACTGCCTGAGTCTCCTGGCAGGGCGTTTTCATCCGGGCACCTGCCTGGAGACTGCTTCCCCACCCTACCCCAGCCCCGGGGACGCCTGCTGGCATCTCTAAGCGGGACAAGCTGGCAGTAAAGACAGTTTCTGAGGATGAAATGGCGCTGACACTGTGCTCGCACAAATGGGCAGGCATTTACCTGCCCCATCAGAGTCCACCGGCTCTAATCTCATTTCCTTTCCTCCGCAGACCAGTTTATTCTTAGCATCTTCGTGCTCCTCGCCTGAATCTGGGAAATTAGTGTTGTCGGGTGTTTCTGTCATTGGTCCGGAGTGGTATCTGTGGTATTTCCTCTGGATCGATCTGATCTAATAAGCTGGTGTTCGCTGCAGGGAGAGGGGCTGCCTGCAGGCCTGGCGGCGTCGCAAGGTCGGAAGTCATATTCTCGGAACAGACCATTCTGCAATTCATAATTTTCTGGGTAATGAGTAATTCTCAAATCGGCTGGATAGTCTGAGCTGGAAATTCTCCCACTGTTCTCAGCCTGGCTAGGAGGTAGTACTATCTTTGCTATTTTTAGATTTTCTAGGCTTTTATTATGGGGTTTAAAAAAATTCAAATTAGGGAGTTCCCTTCTTGGCTCAGCAGTTAACGATAACGACTAGGAACCATGAGGTTGTGGGTTCGATCCCTGGCCTTGCTCAGTGGGTTGAGGATCCAGCATTGCTGTGAGCTGTGGTGTAGTTCGCAGATGTGGCTGAGATCTGGCTTGGCTGTGGCTGTGGTGTAGACTGGCAGCTACAGCTCCGATTCACTCCTAGCCTGGGAACCTCCATATGCTGCAGGCTAAAAAGGAAAAAAAAAAAAAAAATTCAAAATAAGTCAAAGCCAAAGGAAGAAAAAGCTTTCCTGTTTCTCCAACTCTACCTCATATCTCACTTTCCACACGAGCGTTGGCTTTGTGTTTCCACATGTACGCACATGTACAAATGCACAACACACACATGTGCACACATGTACAAGAAGTACATGTATACGTATAACATGTGCAGACATGCATGGACACACGTTACACACGTGTGCACTCATGTATGTGTATGTGCACACAATGCTCATTTACACACTCAGAAACACACAGTATACACATGCACGCTTACACAATAGACTTAAGTATGCAACATATACAAATACACAACACCCCCACACACATATACACACATACACACAAGTACACAGAAGTGCATGTGACGCATTCTTGCAACACACAGGCACATGTATAGACACCATGCACAGATAAGCATGGACACACAGAGTATACACACATAACACATCTGTATACAGTTCTGCACACAACAGTCACACACACTCAGAAACACACACCACGCACACACACACCTCTACATCCATAAGTTCACATGTACAAATGCACAACACCCACATACACACATATGTGCATGTACACGGGCACACACACAATACATACTTTGCCATTTCAGTCATTATTTTCTTTCTTTTTTTTTCTGGGGTAATAAAAATGTTCTATATTTTGTTTGAGGTGTATACTACTTGGGTTATACATTTATCGAAACTTACTGAAATAGTCTTGTGACCTCTGCATTTCATTTTTTTATCACTCAATGAATTTATTACATTTATAGTTGAACAATGATCATCACAATCCAGTTTTATAGGATTTCCATCCCACACCCCCGTGCATCCCCCCGCCCCCCCAAACTGTCTCCTTTGCACACCATCAGTCTTCCAAAGTCTGTGAGTCAGCATCTGTTCTGCAAGGAAGTCCATTGTGTCCTTTTTTCAGAGTCCACACGTGAGTGAAAGCATTTGATGTTGGTGTCTCATTGTATGGCTGACTTCACGTAGCGTGATAATTTCTAGGTCCATCCATGTTGCTAAAAATGTTGGTATTTTGTTCCTTTTAATGGCTGAGTAATATTCCTTCGTGTATCTGTACCACATCTTCTTGATCCACTCTTCTGTCAATGGACACTTAGGTTGTTTCCATGTCTTGGCTTTTGCAAAGAGTGCTACATTATTTTCTTGTTTCTTCCAGTTTTACTGAAGTATCAGCACGGTGCAAGTTCAAGGTGTGCAGCCTAATGATTTGATTTACTTACGTCAGGAGGTGATCACCGCAGTGACTTTAGGGAACATCCATCATGTCAAATAGATACAAAGTTAAAGAAATGGAAACAAAGTTTTCTTGTGATGCTAACTCTCAGGATTTATTCTCTTGACCATTTTCATATAAAACATACAGTGATGCTAACTGTATTTATCACCTTGTACATTGCGTCTCTGGAACTTATTGATCTTATGGCTGGACATTTGTACTTTTGATTGCCTTCCTCCAGTCCCTCCTGCAACCTGCACCCCTGCCAATCACAAATCTGATTCATTTTCTACGAGTTGGTTGTATGTTTTTGAAGAGTAACAGACCTAGACTATTATGATAGTTCCTGCTGCCCAACATTCTGATTCAATATTTCTTTTTTTTATTTCATTTTTTTTAAATGATTTTTATTTTTTCCATCAAAGCTGGTTTGCCGTGTTCTGTCCATTTTCTACTGTACAGCGAGGGGACCCCGTCACACACACACGTATACATTCTTTTTCTCACATTCATGATTAGACATTTCTATACATTTCAAACTGATCACCACGATACGTCCAGTTACCATGTGCCACCTACAAAGACAGTAAATAATTATGGACTGTATTCCCCCTCCTGTACATTTCATATATGTTTTGTAAGAAAAAAGTTTCTGGAAAAAATTTCCGTCTTTGAATTCAGTGTTTTCCTAAGCTGGGACGTTGGGGCGTTCCCGCAGTGGCATAGTGGGATCCGAGACGTTGTTGGGAGTGCTGGGATACAGGTTTAGTCCCTGGCCTGGCTTGGTGGCTTGAGGATCTGGCATTGCTGCAGCTGTGGCTTGGGTCTGATCCCTGGCCCAGGAATTCCACATGCTGCGGGGCAGCCAAAAAAAGAGGAGAAAAGAAAAAGATGGAATATTTTGGGTAAAGGAAAACTTTTCCTAGAAGAGGGAAATTCTGAACGGGCAGCCCTGATCTCGCCCAGTGGGGCGCTCACGGTGGATTGAGCTGTTGAGTTTGACGTGACTCTGGGGCGGGGCGGGCGGCAGAGTGGAGCCCGAGTCCTGGGCTGGGCAGCTGCATGCGAGGCGAGCATCCTGACCGTGCCGAGGGCAGGGGTGACCCAGGAGCGGCTGGACTGGCTGCTTTGCGAGCCCGTCACTGCCCTCACGGGGTCTGCAGGCATTTGGGGCCAGATTTTTTTTTTTTTTTTTTTTTTTTTGAGAATTCTTCAGGCGGAGGAACTTTTTGATGGTGGTGGAATTGAATGTGTCGGTAAAGGGGCCGCTGGCGCCCAGGCTGAGGCATCAGGGAGACCAGAGCACCTCCAGGCTTGAGAGGAACATTCTAGAGGAAGGGAAGGCACAAAGCATATGTGACGGTGGGGACGCAAGAGCGGAGGGCAGACGGTCCAGGAGTGCGGCCTGCCCCAGACACCGGGCCACTTCCAGAGTCACACACGCCCACACACACACACCTGTGCCAATCGTGCCTCAGTGTCACAGACTCACAAAAATCACTGGATCCACACTTTGGGACGGGCTGTCCCTGACCTGGGGGCTGGCTGGGCTCTGTGTGCAGAAGGCTTGTCACCGTCCCCTGTGGGGTTACGGGTGACTCCAGAACCAGGTTGTCATCCCTTGTGTGGCTGGTCTGTTCCTGTTCCTCTATTTGTTTGGTGAACATGTAAAATAATTTTTTTTTTTTTTTTTTTTTTTTGGTTAAAGTATAGCAGAGGAGTTCTCGTTGTGACTTAGCGGTTAATGAACCCAACTAGCATGCGGGTGTGATCCTTGGCCTCGCTCAAAGGGTTAAGGATCCCGGATTGCTATGTCTGCGGTGTAGGCCGATGACTACAGCTCCGATTGGACCCCGAGACTGGGAACCTCCATATGCTGTGGGTACGGCCCTAAAAAAATGAAACAACAAAAAATATGGTTGAGGTGTTCCCATGGTGGTGCAGCAGTAATGAACCCAACTAGTATCCATAAGGATTGGGGTTTGATCCCTGGCTTCACTCAGTGGGTCAAGGATCTAGCGTTGTGGTGTAGGTCACAGATGTGGCTCAGATCCTGCATTGCAGTGGCTGCGATGGTGTCGATCCCTAGCCTGGGAGCCTGCATTTGCTGAGGATGCGGCCCTAAAAATAGCAAAAATTTTACACAGTATAGTTGATTTACAATTTTGTGTCAATGTCTTTCCTTCCTTCCTTCCTTCCTTCCTTCCTTCCTTCCTTCCTTCCTTTCTTTCTTTCTTTCTTCTTTCTGCCTTTTAGAGCCTCACCCACGGCATATAGACGTTTCCAGGCTAGGGGTCAAATCTGAACTGTAGCTGCCAGCCTACCCCACAGCCACAGCAACGCCAGATCTGAGTCGCATTTGCGACCTACACCATAGCTCACGGCAACACCGGATCCTTAACCCACTGAGCAAGGCCAGGGATTGAACCTGCAACCTCATGATTCCTAGTCAGATTCATTTCTGCTGCACCACGACGGGAACTTCTGTTGTGTCCATTTCTGCTGTACAGCAAAGTGACCTAGTCATACATATCTACACACACACACACCCTTTTTCTCCTATCGTCTTCAGTGAACACTAGTGAACACTTTTTGACCGCTCACCATGTGCCAGGTGCTGTGCTGGGCTCTGGGGGTGGAACAGTGAACCAGACGGGTATAGACAATGACCGTGATGCTGGCAAGTGCTGCCAGGGTCAAGTGCAAGGAGAGGCTGTCCCTCCAGCAGGCGGGAGCAGCGGTCAGGCTGCCTTCCAGGGCGGCCGAGCCTTGGGCAGAGGCTCTAAGGATGAGCCTGAGGGCGGGTAGGCCTGTACCCTGTGTGCTGGGGAGGGGAGGAGGGGGCGGAAGGAAACATGAGCTTCCTGGCCGTGCTGGAGCTGCCTGTGCAGATCCGAGGCAGGGAGGCGGCAGGGGAGTGTGAGATGGGATGGAAAGTCCTCGAAGGGGGAGGTGGTGACGGTGGGGAGAGCAGCGGGGGTGAGGTTAGGAGGGCTGTGGAGACGGAGCTAAGGATTTGGGGTCATGCTGGACAGCAGGGACTCCCGGGAGGGTTTTGAGCAGAGTTAAATGAGCAGGTGTGATGACAGCCTCGTCCTGCGGGGGCAGGGGAGGGGGTTGGAGGTGGAGCGTGAACTAGCAGGACAGACGTGGAGGACAGAGACACAGCAGGGTGTGCTCACGGACCCCTGCAGATGCCCGTTTTACTGATGGAAAGACGGAGGCTCCATTTGCTGACGTTCTCCCGTCCTGTTACGGTGGGTCTGACCTGCCGAGCCTGGAGTCAGAGGAGCTCTCAGTGAGTCAGGTCCCTGATGACCAGTGTGCTCAGCAGCACAAAGCTTTGCCTCCTTCTGAATGTCAACCGCACATGGTTTGGCTGCTGTCACACCCCACCTGTCCCTTGGTCCCCTGCACTGCTCTTCTCCCCTGTCTGCGTGCTCAAGCCCTCCTCGTCATACCAGGGTCCCGGCGAGGCTTTGGGGAGGAAGGGACGGACCTCCAGGATGAGGGGTTCTGCTGGCCGGGGTGGCATCACATCCTGGCCCATCGGCGTGTGAGAAAAATATCACTGAGGAAGCGGTGATGGTGGATGCCCGGGAGAAAGAGGCTTTTGCAGAAACTGCCAGACTTGGAGATCTTTTTGGCTGTGGTACAAAATTCCAAGGTGAAAAAAAAAAGCTGCTTCTTCATGAGGGAGTAGTTAGGTTCTGCTGCCTGAAGAAAAATTCCACCCTCCACTCCGTATGTCCCATCCGTGTACACGCCTGGAATTGTCCATAGTTAGGCCATTCCTTTCCTTACCCCGTGCCAGAGGGTCTGTGAGGCTATGTCAGAGTTTTGCAGTTTATTAATTTTGCGTTAAATAATTAATAGTAAAGTTAATTGATGAATTATTCAATTTTCAGGTAAAATGGGACGATAAATATTCATAACTTATTTTATTAAGGGAATTTCCATTTCCTGTGTCATTAAATCTAGATTAACGAAGGCTGATTTTAAATGAAGATTGAAAACAATTGTGCTTTGGAATTAATTTACTATGTTAAGGTCATTGCTTTGTGAGCTTCCCCCCCCGCCTAGAAAGTTAGGGCTTCATCATCTGAGTAAGCGTCTGAATTCACAGAAGGAGCAGTGCCATTAGTTTAGGAAAATTCCACGTATCTGCCGGGCCTTCTCCCACAGCATTCCCAGCTCCCGACAGGTGCTGAGATGAACCTGGCGGTGGTGGTGGTTGCGGGGGGAGAGTGAGCTGGGGAGGGGTGGATCTGGGGTCTTTGCCAGGGGGCAGGCGTCTAGCTGTGGCTTGGAGCCGCTTGCTTGGTCAGGAACTACGGCAGGACTTCACATCAGCCCCAAGCCCGTGCAGTGAGGGCGTGTGCATCCTGGCCAAAGAAGGCCCAGGGCTTGTGCTTCAAAGTCGATTACAACCTGTCTTCCGGTTTCCCCTGGAGTGTTAGGATCTCCTATCTAGAAATGCTTCAGCCAAGGACTAACTAGAGCTTCAATTTTTATTTGTGTTTTCTGGGTATCTGATTTCTTTTACGTTATGTTAATTTGTAAAACTGCTTAGAGCACTGACCCACAGACGGGTATTGAGATTTCTGAGTCCCTTGTCGGCCGTCCATCACTTGTGAAACCCCTTCAAATGTGGGATCTTAATCTTTATAACAGCCCTGAAAGGTGAGCAAAGCTCGGCAGGGTACGGGGTGGGGCGAGATGGGGAGAGAGAGAGGGAGAGCTTGTTATTAAATAGAGCCCTTCCTGCTCCTGTCCAGCCATCCAGCCACTTCCTCACCTTAGGTCAAGGAAATGGAGTCTCAGAGACTGTCTTCCCTGCCCAAGGTCACTCAGCTCATTAACCATGGAAGCTGGGAGTAGAGCCCAGGTCTTTCCGAATCACGTTTGTGTGCTTTTTCCCCACTTTGGTATCTTAGTGCTTGAAAATACTTTTTTAACCACCCCGAGTAGTGGGGCACTCGGGAGTATTTATAACCCAGTGGGACAGCTTTCTCTGCACTGCCAAGTATTCATTATAATTTTCCCGTGAAATTTTTGCTCTGAAGAAATTGATCCGATGGTAAGCCTTCATTTCAGAGGAGAGCATCTGATGGTGCGTCTCATGAACCTGCTCTCCTAAAATTTTCCCTAATTGGCTTGGAAAGCGGCTTCCAACAGGCAGCTGGCTTCATATCTCGACTTCCTGGCTGTGACTTGGAGGCACCAGGGTTGGATCTGGTTTGGGGCAGTGCTCTGGCTAACTCAGAGGGTGAGATACTGTCACTAAGGCACAGACTGAAATGTTGCCTCAGGGGAGGTGGTGTGGAAGCCAGCCTGTATCACCATGGATGCTGGTGGGGCCAGGAGAGAGGGCATTGACACGCAATTTCGAGATGTCTAGCCTGTGTCAAAAATGAGCCTCTGCTGAGGGCCTTTTGTGTGCAGGGGTTGTAAGAGGCACCGTGTGGTTTCACAGGAGCTGGAAACATGGCCCCTAATCCAATTGAAGAGACAGGTCATGCATATCTGAGAAAATCAGAGAGTAATTCTCAGACAGCGCACGGGAGAGCCTGGTGTGCCTGTGCGCATGAGTGCGTGTGCGTGTGTGTTTGGGTGTGTGTGTGTACACACATGCGCACATACACAGAGCCGTAGGAAGAATGCAAAACAGGGCCAGGATCAATTAGATTCAGTTGATTTCACTGGGGGAAAAACAGCACAGCAACACTTGTAAGGGGCAGTTTCAACCAGAAAGCTGTGACCTTTGGCGGGGGTGGTGCACCCTGAGCGGGACAGCAGAGCCCACACTTAGACTTGCCCTGAAGTCACAGGGAGGGCAGTGTGTTGGTGGCCTTGGCATCATGATTATAAGGCTCCGGAGGCCACCGGGTGCATGATGACAGAATCACCTAGGGAAGTGGGAAGGCCCCTGGGGCATCCTCATTTGTGCCCGGGGGCGGGGGGGAGGGAGGCTGGCGGAGCCTGGACAAGGAGACAGAGCAGCCTTGAGGGCACCGATGCGTCCCCTTTGATTGCCCATCCAGCTGGGTGCAGGGAGGTGGGAGGACCTTCCCACACAGGGATCCAATCCGCGTCTTTCTGCACGGAAAGCCTCTGTTTGTTCCTCTGACTTCCGCAGCCCCGGGGAACCATTTGTAAGGTCACCTGATGGGTTATGAAATCATGCTGAAATTTTCCCACACTTGAGAGCAGTGGTTCTCAACGGGGGTGATTTGGGCTCACCCGCTCTCCCCTCCACCTGGGGCATGCGACAGGGTCTGGAGACATTTCTGGTGGTCACAGAGGAAGGAGGCTTGCCACTGGCATCTGGTGGGTGAGGCCACGATGCTGGTAAATAACCTACAGTGCACAGAGCAGCCCCTTACAGCAAAGAATCGTCTAGCCCCAAATGTCAGTAGTGCTGAAGTTGAGAAACCTGGGGTCAGCTGAGCGATTCCAGGCTGACACACGTGGTGGTCACCAGCCACACTGGATTCGAAGTTCTGCTGCTTGTTCGTTCTGCTACTTATTATCCGTGCCTCAGTTTCCTCATCTGTATAATGGTAATTATAATAGGAACACTCCTGTGGCTATGAGTAGAAGATGAGTGAGTTGAGTGCTTGTGGCGTGATGTGGCTGGTGTATTCATGATGCTTCTCTCACCAGGAAGGAGCCCACTCGGATGGCCCTGGACTCTGTTCATACAGCTCAGGTGCCCCCCAGTTTTCTTTCTGTGGTTGTGCAGGATGATGGCCTGAAGTCTTACTTCATTCTCAGTTACTAAGAGCAATCCTTGGGGTCAACAAGGTTCAGAGAGGAGAGAGGAGAGAAAACTATGGACATTCAGGTCCACAGTGGACGTTTAGCGGGAGGAGAGCATTTTAAATAGGAGGTGGGGAGTTCCCATCATAGCACTGCTGAAACACATCCGACTAGGAGCCATAAAGTTGTGGGTTCGATCCCTGGCCTGGCTCAGTGGGTTAAGGATCTGGCAGTGCTGTGGCTGTGGTATAGGCCAGCAGCTGTAGCTCCAACTTGACCCCTAGCCTGGGAACTTCCATATGCCATGCGTGTGGCCCCAAAAAGCAAAAATAAGTAATTAATTAGTTCATTAATTCAAAAAATAAATAGGAGGTGGGTGTCAACAAAGTCAAAAGTTGCCCAGGCCAAGTTCAAAGCCCCAAGCTCATTTACATATGCATGCGTCAATAATTTATTGACCCTTATGTTAGTTATTGATTGCTATTTTTTTATAGGTTAAAATATTTACTAAAAAGGAAGTGAGAAACCACACTGAGTATACAGGAAAACCCTTGGAACTGCATTTAACTCTGAGCTTCCTGGTGGCCAAAGCAAAGAGAAACCCCAGTAACTCACAGAGATCTTTTTGGCTGAGAGAAACAGACGGCGTGGAGCACAAATTCCACACCCAAATAAGGGTCATCGCCTAACAAAACAAGAATGTCTGTTGTTGGTTTTTATGCAGGAGGCTGGAATGTTCGTCTGTGGCTTCTCCTCCTAGATTTCCTCCTGTTAGAAACTTAGTGACTTAAAATAGCAATTCTTCATCGCTTCACCAGTACCGAGGGTCAGGAATCCAGAGCAGCTTAACCGGGTGCCTCTGCCTCAGATTTTCTCACGGGGCTGCAGCCCCTGAGACTCGAATGAGACGGAATCTGCTTCCAGGCTCCTGTGTGCGGGTGCTGGAGGGGTCAGTTCCTCCTGGATGTGGGCCAGAGGTCACCCTGAAGCTCGCAGGCCTCTCTAGCAGGCATCTTGCTGCCTCAGAGCAGCGAACGAGAGAGTGTGGGAGTCTCTTTGAAATCTGACCTCACATCCTTTTGCTTTTGCTGGAATCGGCTTCTTAGAAGTGAGCCTCGAGATCCAGCTCACACGGAGCAGCGGGGACCGCAGGAGGGCATGGGTTCCAGGAGGCAAAGAACACTGCCTTAGGTTGCCCATCACAGTCCCGTATGACGTGGTAACGGATGAGAAAGGCCAAGTGTAACTGGGGAGCTAATTGTGGCATTTACCCTCGCTTTCTGTGTGACCTTGACACGGCCAAATGGCTGTTGGAGTTCCCAGGTAGCTCAGTGGGTTAAGGATCCAGCATTGTCACTGCTATGGCTTAGGTTGCTGCTGTGGTGAGGGTTCCATCCCAGGCCTGGGAACTTCTCCATGCCCCTGGGGGTGGCCAAAAAAAAAAAAAAAAAAGGATGGCTGAAATGGATTCCGAGCTGGCAAATGTGGGTGATCCGTCCATGCTCAGGGCCGGGCTCACAAAGCGTCGTGACCCCAGTTTCTGGAGAGCTGTGTTCAGCCTCAGAAGCCCTCCTAACACAGCGCCTATCTCCAGCAGCCACGCCTAGTGCCACGTGGTGTGGACACCCATTCGCCCTCTCTGAGAGATCTTTAAAGGGACAGTCTGTGGTTGTGGCAGCCCAGACCACCAGTCAAGACATTACAGTCAAAATGGGCAGGTGGGCCAAGCTCCCCTTGGCCAGAGTGAGAAAGCTGGCAAGTTAGTGGTTGTGAATCCTGGCTGTGCCCCTGCCCCCTCGCCCACCCCCCCGCAGCCCAGCCCTTCCTTGTCATGCCACACCCAGACTCCAGATGGGGTGGTTCAGAGGGGGGGGACCCCAGCTGGGGAGCTGTGGGGTCTGAAGCCCAGCGTGGGCTGGGCCCGGCAGGGGCTCATCCTTGGTAGGAGGGCTTCTGTCTGGTTTCTCAGGTTTGGGTCCAGTGACTCTCCTGCCTGTAGCGTGCCTGGAAAGGAAGCATAGTTCATTCTGGAAATGAGCTTGAGGCAGCCTGAGATGTTCCTGCGTTCAATTTATGGGACTTTCGAGCGATTCATCCTCTTCCTTTCTGGGTCGTGTTCCTGGGCCCCAGGTGTTGGCGTAAGTTGCTTCTGAGATCCTGATAGCCGCCCCTTCACTGCTTCCAGGAGCCACTGGGGCATTTTGTTAACAAGGAATAGAGTACATTTTCTGGGCCCTGTAACCCTTGATCCCAAACCTATTAGAATTTTCAGCTCCCCCACCCCCACCCCTTTTTTTTAAAGTTAGTTTTCCTGGAGGGCTGGAATATTCAGAGGCAGTTTAATAGACATCGATTTGCAATGATTTTTAGCCACTGTGCTTCAGGAGAGTTGAGAAGCCAATAATTAATCCTTTCAACAGCTCATCCCTTTTGTTTTAAAATGACCTAATAGCTGAATTGCTCAAGCAGGCTGGGCCGCCGTGACCCAGTTCGGTCCTTGCCTTCTGCTGCTTCATTCCAATAAGTCCGCTATGAATTATTCAGCCCTGCTGCAGGGGTGAGTGGGTCCCCTTGAAATATCTAATTAGCAACCTGGGAGCCCAGCGTCATTGTTACACACAGCCGCTGCTCACCTCGGGCAGATGAAGTGCTGTTCTTAGAACGAGGGTCAGATTCTGCCTTTTCACGGAGGTCGGTTTGTCCTCCAATCCCAGAGGGACGGCACTGATGTTTCCACTCGTCCAGGCTTCCTTTGCTGGGTGCTCTTCCCAGGCCAGCAGCAAGGGACCCCTCTAGTCCCTCCCAGCTTCGGGACTCCTGTCCCCATGTGCATGCTGATGGCAGTGGTGTCCGGTTGCCCCGGTAACCAATCGCCACAAACATCGTGGCTTCAACTACACACATCTGCCCTCTTATAGTCTGTAGGCCAGATGGGCAGCATGGGTCCCGCTGGGCTACAGTCGAGGTACAGACAGGGCTGGTTCCTCCTGGAGGCTCTGGGGAGAATCCCCTTCCAGCTGCTGGAGGCGCCACACTCCTTGGCTCCTGGCCCTGGCCTCCGTCTTCAGAGCCAGCAGTCAGCCTCTCTCTGACCTTGGCTCTGTCTCTGCTCTCCTCTCCCCCTCCCTCTTCCACTTTTAAGGATCCTTATAAGGACACTGGCTGCCCAGGTCATCCAGAATACTCTCGTTACATGAAGATCAGCTGAGTAGCAACCTTAACTCCATCCGCCACCTTAATTTCCCTTTACTGTGTCACGAGTTCCAGACATCAGGAACTGGGTATCTTTGGGGGACGTTATTCTGCCTTCCACACCCACTTTTGCCTTGGCCTCCTCATTCCTGGAAGTTTTATGGAAATTTCTCTTGGGAAGAAAACCTCTGAGAGCTTCCCTGAGTAGGCAGCCTCGTGTAATTTTAAGTGTGGGTGTTACGGACAGACAGACAGACCTGGGCCCATCCTCGTTCTGCTACCTGTGAGCTCAGAGGCAGCAGGTGACCAGCAGGCAAGTTGCTTCCTCTCTCCAAGGATCCAGCCTTTTTTTTTTTTTTTTTCTCCTATAATAAGGGTTTTTCCACACCTGTCTCCCAGGACTGTTGCAGAAATTCAATGAGACACCACGTGGCAGAGCTCCCTCCAGAGCTGATGGTACCCATGACCCACGATCGTCTAGTATCTTTGTTCTCTGTCTGAGGATGTGGGCATCTCTCTGCTGGGAGGAGGAGTTTGTGTCTCATTAACTTGTCACCTGAACCCTGCACAGGGGAGGCCATGTGTTGCTGGGGCCGTCTGTCCGAATCCCGCAGGACCACTGGTCCCCCTTACGTCTGGCTCTATTCAAAGCCATATTCTTACTTTTTAAAATTTCCTTTTTAGGGCCACACCTTCGAGACACATAGAAGTTCCCAGCCCAGGCATTGAATCAGAGCTGCAGCTGCTGGCCTACAGCACAGCCACAGCAATGCAGGATCTGAGCTGTGTCTGCACACTGTACCAAAGCTCATGGCAATGCTGGATCCTTAACCCACTGAGTGAGGCCAGGACTGAACCTGCGTCCTCCTGGATGCTAGTCAGGTTCACTACTGCTATGCCACAGTGGGAACTCCCCATCTTCTTACTTTTAGGAGATGGGACTGTGCCCCCCTGAGAGGTGCAGACTGACCTCTCCTCTGTCCCTCTCAAGACACCTGTAGAAAATCTGGCTGACCTCCTCTTCGGATTGTCCTCATCACTTCCTCAGGTGTGGCCACGCCAGCTTGTGTCTCCTCGGGGCAGCTGGCAGAGGCCGAGGTTATCGTCTCCATTTTAGACGGAAGAGGAAGAGGTGACTAACTGCCCAAGTTTGCGCATCTGACAAGGGGCAGAGCCGAACACCAACCCTGGACCTTCCCATCAAGACTGATGCTTCCTTTGGGTTCTAGCTCCTTCTCTCCTCCGACACCCAGCAGGTGTTGGTGCTCTTGATACGCTTAGGGGGGCCCCCCTCCCCCTCTTACTTCTGTCTCCTTTTGTGGCAGCGGATCCTGGGGCCCAACAGCCCTGTTCATGCTCTTTTTTTAAAATTTATTTATTAGATTACAGGCTTATTAAAAAATACATAACTCAGGAGCAGCCAGTTGGAAGAGGTGCAAAGGGCAAGGCACAGGGGAGCGTGTGCAGCATCCGTGCCTGCTCCGAGCACACCAACCTCCCCAACCCCCACATGTCCCCGCCGCCCCCCGTCACTCTTGACCTTGGCTCTGCCTCCCTGTACCTTGCCCTTTGCATCTCTTACAGGGCGGGCAGGGATTGCGTGGAGCGGAATTGTTCCCTTTGGCCCCTGTGTTTCCAGGGAGACCTCTTCCCCAGCATCCCTTGCTGTCTTGGGAAAATCGGGGTATGGGGCTAACTCACAGGGCCATTTGCTCATTCCGCCCCCTTTCCAGGACTCACTTCCTGCGGGGCCAGTGGTGCTCGGTGCGCGGGGGTCTAGCTCTTACGATGTTGTGGCCGAGCTATTGAAGGCCTTGGCTTGTTTCCCTTGAACTTCTCCCTTTGCCCCACCTGAGGGGGCCTTCCTGGGGAGCCTCAGGCCCCCGCCTTTGAACCCAGCCTCTTCTGGTCCTTCCACGGGGCTCTGGTTCACCCCAGGAAAGTGCAGGATCAGCAAGAGAAGCCGCAACCTTCTGAAATGCAACGTGTGCACATAAATTATTCATTGAAACCCTGTCTCACTTTACTGAGGCCGGAACCGTCCTTTTCTGTCAGAAGCCACAGATGGGCGGGGTCAGCAGGAGGCCCAGGGACCTGATGGCTCCTGGGGCCAGAGGACTATGGCTGCCGTGGGCTGAGCACCATGGGGGTTGGGCTGGGTTGCCCACCTGTGCTCTTGGCCTTGGGGCCACCTGGAGAGAGGAGATGGAGGCTGCTGCCTCGGGAGGGGCCCTCCTGACCCCACTCCCTTGGTCTGGAGAAGAATCTGGGGCCAGAGTGGTTCCAGGTCCGAGTGTCCAGGAGTAGTGAGGAGGGGGCGTCTCAGGCCGACCTCCCATCCCAGGCAGACCAGGCCCGCCCATCCTGCCTCACGGTATCTCACATCATAATAAAGTTGAAGAGTTTGTGGCATTTTAAAGGCTTTTTTGGGTTAATTTATATTCCAACACGGTCAGAAGGAAGCAGCTTTTGTCCAAGAGGTGAGATATGCAAAAATAACCTTTAAGTTTCTCATAATTAACCTTTAATGATATTCTCTCGCCTTAGCCATATATTTTATGCTTCAGAAATGAAACGGACAGAAAGAAATGAGCGCCTCCTGCATCCAAAGGCCCCGCGAAGTGAAGTCACAGTGACGCAGGCTTTCTGCCTCTCAGTCCCCTTGGTCAGAGGCTCTCAGCGGGGGCAGGGAGGGGGTGAAATAGTGAAGCCACCAGGGGAGACCTTGGCTTGGGACCCTCGGGGCTTTGGTTCTGGTCAGTTATGAGCTGGTTTCTGGGTTTTCATCCCTTAGCCTCGCTCCTCGTGGACCCTCTGCCCCAGACCCAAGGCAGGACCTCTCCTGTGACCTCGCTGCCCTTGACCTCTACAGTATTTGACCCCCAGATTGATCCGCCCTTCGTCCCAGCCCTTTCTGGTTGACTTTATGAAGCTAAGTGCCGTGAAGAAGGCTCTTTTCTACTCTCGGAGCTCAGGTCTAGGGGGGCTGCAGGTGCACAGACCACAGTGATGAGGGGGCAGGAAAGTGCCACGATGAAGGTGAGAAAGAGGAAGCACAGGAGAGGGGCGGCCATCTACATGAGCTCTCAGGGCAGGCTGCTCTGCTGTGGCCCAGCGTGCTCCACATTAGCCTGTGGTCTCCAGAGAAGCAGAACCAATGGTGTGTGTGTGTGTGTGTGTGTGTGTGTGTGAGCGAATTTATTCACTATAAGGAGTTGGCTCACGTGACGACAGAGGCTGACACATCCCAAGTTCTGGAGCCCCAGGAGAGCTGATATCTAGCTCCAGTCTGAAAGCCAGCAGGAAGAGCCAAAGTTTCAGTTCCAGACCGAAGATGGGAAAGAGACCGATGCCCCAGATCAAGGCAGGCAGGCAGGCAGGCGTTCTTCCCTACTCATGGGATGGTCAGGGTTTTTGTTCTAGCCACCCTTCAACTGATTGGGTGAGGCCCACCCCACCCTTCAACTGATTGGGTGAGTTCCATCCACATCCTGCCGCCCCATGGGCTTTCCTCTGTCTGTGACTCAAATGTTCATCTCATCCCCAAACACCCTCACAGACACACTCAGATGTCTGACCAGATGTCTGGTCATCCCGCGACCCATAAAAGCAGCCATCACACCTCCTCCCTTCACAGTCCCCCTTTCCCAGCCACGTTTGCTGGTTCTTCCTTGCCTTCCTCCACCATCTCTAGGCAGGTGACTCCCAGTGCTTGGCCACCGACCTGGCTGCTTTTAATCGGTTAGTTTAAAAAGCACTTAAAGTAGAGAATCATCATCACGATAGGTATGCACCTTATGAATTTTAACTTAAAACTTAAACTTAGTTTGACTTTGCAGTTTTTTAACTTGGGGCCAAGTTTTCCCCCATTGGGTGGGCCCTGCTGTTTGTGGGTAAGTTCCATCTTTTTTCATAATCACCTCCTAATACCCTGCCCACCACTTTCCAATTTGGATTTCTTTAAAGTGGAGGGAAACCTAAGGACATTTGTGAAGTAATCCGAGGACAGAATCCTTCAAGAGATTTATGACCTCCCTCTAATATTTTATAGTTGAATCAATCCTCTCCAACTTGGCAATATTCTTTAAGCCACTCACTTTTATTGAAACTTTCTTAGTATTTGACTTGGTTTTCACAGAAAAAAAAAACAGTTTTTGTTTTATACTCATGTTCATTATTCTGTATATTATTTATTTACATAATTACAATGAAAATTACAGCCAGCACAAACAGGTTTGGGAATAAACATACCTGGCTCACAGTACACATACAAATGCAATTGATGGAACGAGGAATGAGCTACCAGAGAGTAGTTATTGCTTGTGGTCCATGGGCTGGTGGATATACGGCAGCTGGGCAGTGGGGGAGTTCCCTGGTGGCCTCGCAGTTAAGGATCCAGCTGGTTGTCACTGTTGTGGCTTGGGTCACTTCTGTGGCGTGGGTTTGATCCCTAGCCTAGGAACTTCCACATGCTGTGGGTGTGGTAAAAAAAAAAAAACCAGTTGGGAAGTGAGGTGCCATTCACTTGCAGCATGTACCAATTTCCCTGGTGTAAACACTCCCACCAAGCTGATTTCGAGTTACCAGTGGTTCAACAACACAACCGGCTTGAAACTCTCCTGAAGAAATAACAGCTGGCCCTCCTGAGTGGGCACCAATTGACCCAAGCCTACAGGGTCCAGGGCAGGTGATGGGCCTCAAGGATTGGGTTTTGCAGAGGAATGGAGAGGCGGGGGGGTTATCTGGCTCCTTGGTGAAGGGGAGACCTGTTCAGAGAGCGTTTACTGTACCTACAAATCTGCGAATCTCTGCCCTCATTCATCTTCATTCTGCAGCTGGCTCCTCTTTAGGCTCCTAAGCCCCGCTCTCCCCCCACTTCTTCACAGCCCCTCCTTCTTTTGTCCTGTCCTCCAGGCCCTTCACGCTGCCTATCCGCTGTCACTGTCACCATCCCTTCTGGACCTGTCCTGCTCAGACAGCTCTTGACTCTTCCTACTAAAATGTCTCCCTATTTCCGTCTGGGTCCCACCCCTTAGGCTCTTGTGGGGCTGACTAACATTTTCAGCCAGGGCATTGGCTTAAAAAGGCTTCCTGGGCTTCCCTGCCTGGGTGACAGACTGACTGGTCCCAGGGCATCGGCTCCAATGCCCACGAAACTGCGGGTGTCTCTGTGGCTGGATGCAGCCACCTCTGATTTGCTGGGATGCCTTTTTGGAACCCCATCACCTGGGGGTACCCAGCTAGGTTCTGCTCATTCCAGAAGAGGTGAGTCAGAATCAGACTTCGAGTTCTTGGCATCTCACTTGGTCTGGTCTTTGATGCTTTGGATTCTAATCAAAAGGTGGTTTCTGGAGTCAGAAATGTTTACGACCGTGTTTTCACACATTGTTTGAAACTTTTCTTTGTGGAAAAAAAAAAAAAACGCACGTCCTGGGGTGTTAGATAAATGGCTCCTGGTTCGCTTTTGCAAACACGCGCTGAAAATCAGATGTGGGGGGAAACGGTTTGGCGTTACCAGAACCATCCGCGTGTCGGGGAGACCTTGCCTGGGAGCTGACATCGTTCAGAACTCGGCTCTTCAGACTCCCTGAATGCAGAGCCATCGGTGTCACAAGCCGTGTTTGTCAGAAGATGAGCTGCCTTCAGAAGCTGATTTTTATGCTGGAGAGCAGAGTGCGGCGTGTGTGATGAACAGAGTTGATCTTTGTGTGGAATGAGAAATAATTTGCTAAGCCAGTAACTTCTGTATTTCCCGGATTCCCCTGCAGTTCCCTCACAGCCTGGGGTCTGGAGCGCAGGAAATCGCCTTACTTCACAGAGCTCTTAAAGGACCCCTGATGTCAGTTCAAATCTCAGAAATTAAAGGATTAAATGCTTTCTGTTTTCTCTGAAGACTGGCTTGCACTTGGTCTCTTTCATGAAGATGACTCCTTGGGAGCAGCGACCCCCTCCCCCCCCCAAACCAGTGAAGAGCTGCAGAGGCACTGCCGAGGCCCCCGCCCCCTCTTTTGGTCCAGCTGTCGTCTAAGCTGAGACCCAGATGAAAACCAGTGCGGGAGGTGTTGGTGAGAAGTCTCTGAAGTGCACGCACACGGACCCCCCTGCATTAAACCTGAGAGACAGAAGCCCCCCAGGGCCTGGAGCTCCCCACCCCTCTCCACTCTATTTTCCCAACCAGCATTATCCTTGGGAAAGCCCTGCAGTGAACAGAGGTGGCAGCAGTAATTTTGTTTCTGTCCTGCCAAACCTGAGTCCTAGAGACTTAGCTCAGGAGACCCCCTGAGCCCGAGTGCAGGGGAATGTTCGTGCTACCAGCGAGAGGCAATGTCATCATTAACTCACTCTGAGATCTATCTTCTGGGGGTCTTCTGGGCTGACTGGTGGAGATAGGAGGCACCTGTGTGTGTAGCACAAATTCAGGGGGTCAGAAGAGGCCCCTTGATACTCGAGCACATGTACCGAAGTCCTGCCTTTGGAGAATCAGGGCATCTGATGGAACATACAACAGTAATGAAAGATGCAGCTACTGGTCCTTGAGTACGTCCTGGTAGCCTTCTTACCTGGGGTTCCATAAGAGAATTAAGCTATACGGCAAATGCTGTGTGGATTTTTGTCAGTTCTCTCAAGGAAGGTACCTAGCTGGTCCCATTTGGATTGCCAGGAGAGAAATTAATTTCCTATACTCCACAGACCTGGTAGGCTTGCTCCCTTGGGGAACCTTGAGAACAGCTGACTTAAAGATGCTAAACCCTGAAGCTCCCATCATGGCTCAGTGGTTAACAAACCTGACTAGCATCCATGAGGACACAGACTTGATCCCTGGCCCCTCTCAGTGGGTTAAGGAGCCGGTGTTGCCGTGAGCTGTGGTAAAGGTTGCAGATGCTGCTCGGATCCTGCATTGCTGTGGCTCTGGTGTAAGCTGGAGGCTACAGCTCTGATTGGACCCCTAGCCTGGAAACCTCCATATGCTATGGGTGTAGTCCTAAACACACACACACACACACACACACACACACACACACACACACACACAAGATGCTGAACCCTTTTGATGCCTTCTCTCATGTAATCTTTACACCACCCCTTAAGACAGGTACAATTATTACCATTTTACAGATGAAGAAACTGAGGCTTAACCATATTGGGGAGCTTGCTTGAGATCACAGACAGCAAACGATGGACCTAGGACTCTGTGTTCATTATCTGTTGCTGCATAAAAAGTTACCACACACTTTGGGGCTTAAAGGAGCATATCTGGGAGTTCCCTGGTGGCTCAGCAGGTTAAGGATGGGGCATTATCAGTGCAGTGGCTTGGGTTGCTGCTGTGGTATGGGTTCGATCCCTGGCTCAGGAACCCCCACATACGATAGGCACAGCCACACACACACACACACACACACACACACACACACACACACGTACATTCATTGGTTTCTGGGGGTCAGGATGCAGCTTGGTTACATCCTCTGCTTCAGGGTCTCTCACAGGCTGCAGTGGAGATGCCCGCTGGGGCCGCGGTCTCGTGCGAAGGCGCCGCTGGGGCAGGACCTGCTTCCAAGCCCATGCAGTCATTGCTGGGATTCGAGTCCTCACTGGTGTTGGACGGAGGCCCTCAGCCCTGACCCATGGTTCCCTCCAACACGGCTGCCAGCTCATCAAGGCGTGTCGGCCAAAAGGAAACAGACGTCTCTGGAGGGACAGGTGTTCTGGTCTTCTGGGAGGTAATGGCAGAAGGGCTGTCTCCTCACCTCTGCCAGATCCTGTGGGTTAGAAGTGAGGCAACGCCCTCCTCCCACTTGAGGGGCGGGGCTTGCACGAGGGGGATCCAGGATGTCTTGGGGTCTGTCCACCACAGTCTCCAAAGCCCAGCCCAGCCTCCCACCGACGCTCTTGGTGGAGAGGAGAGGTTGAGACTCAGCGAAAGTTTGGCGACGCCCCGATGGGCCTGGAGGTTTAATGGGATGGTCTCTTCTGGCTGATGCCCTTGCCATTATTTTCTCCATCTCTGATGTTATCAGAGCCTGAATTAAAATCTGAGCCGCACGTTCGATTAATGTATGAGAGGCAATATTACACATCTCATAAAATTATCTTTCAGAGAAAGCGAATCTGCTTCCAGAGAGAGGTCAAGGGCACGGGGCGTTTTGCAGAATCTCTCACTTTTGGCAGCTGAGCAAAGCCCTTGATGCTGCGGCTGGTGGCAGCATCCAGTCAGCCTCCTAAGGGCCGGGTGCCCACAACTGGAAGAAAAAGCACGTCTTTCAAGAGAAGCTGAGTCAAAAGCACAGGGGCTGGAGGATTGCGTGCAGTGGGAAGCCAAGGTCTCCGTGCATGTCCCTGCTACTGAATCCCCCTGGCTTTGCTGGGCCCGGACTGGCTTAAATGGAAAGGAACATGATGAGCCAGGTGTGTGATTTAAAGAGGTCCAGTGGGGACCCAGTGGGACATCCTGGTAGATACTCCAGAAAGACATTAAAAAACAAGCCACGATTTCCGACCCGTATTAGGTGAATAAGGTGGGTGAAATTAAGCTCTGAGGTGGTCAGGAATGAGAAGTTCTCATTAACCGAATGTGCTGGTTACTCCTTGACTCGAGGGTAGCGGTCCGTGTGGAGAGCACTGGGATGTTCTCGGGGTCTTGCGTGTAGTTCATGGGGGAGAAGGTACCTGAGAGCCGCGATCTGGACCATACTTCAATTTCTTTCATTGAAAAGAATTAATTCTTTGCTCTGACAGCTCATGGACACTGGCGGATATGTCCTTATCGCTGGGTTGCATTTCCGAAGATTTGAAAGTCCACTGGGTCATTGGAATGTTGGTTCAACTCCACCCTGAAGGGGCTGCTAGAAAGAAAAAGACACAGCCCTGCTCCTCCTCTCCGCTCGCGGGATGCGGTTCCTAGCCCCAGGCAGGAGGGCTCTGGCAGCCATTCTCCAGGCAGATTCCACACTTGGTTGTTGGTCTCAGGCTTGGTGAGGGATCCCCAGGGCAGGTAGGAGAGCCAGCACGTGGCTCCCCAGTCCTCCTTTGGAGTCCCTCTGTGTCCCTGAGTCTTGAGGGGGTTTGATGGGGTGAGAGGCTCCATCCAGAGAAGGCTTTGCCTTTTGGTCCCCCCACTGATGTCACCCTCTCCTGGGGACAAGGCTTATCCTGTGGCTTGTCAGTCACCCACCTGGCAACCAGGGTTGCTCCAGGGGCAGGTCAGGTGGGAACCCAGCCAGCGGAGCAGGAAGCTCTGAGAGGCTGTTTCCAGAAACGCTGTGGAAGTGGCCAAGGGGGAACGGATGCTGCCAGTGCAGGCTTCTCCCCTGCCCCCTCCCCTAAAGGAGCTGAACTCCTGTGTTTTTCTCCTTGCATCTTGCTGCCTGTGGAGTTGTATGAGCTCTCTCCAGTCTCCCCATCATCCTTACCTTCCCCGTGCCCCTAAGATTTGCTGGAATGTGCTAGGCTGTGTGTGCACAGTGATATGTACCCCAGCGAGCAGTCACACACCCCCCTCCCCTCCTCCAAGAGGCCCAGGGTCTATGGGAAGAAAGCAAACAGAGCTCGTGAGGCCGAGTGTAAGAAGGGGCTGAGTGTTTGTAAGGACCAGCCTGGGAGCTAGCTCGTGCTCTCAGAGGATGCTCGAATGATCCCTGCAGAATCTGTCCAAGTTCATTGGTAGATGGGGGAAGGGCGTGTGTGGCTGAGGGGCAGCACCTGTCAAGGGGGGGATGGGAGCTTTCTTTCTTCCTCTCCCCCCAACACTCCTAAATATCCACCACCCCCTCACCACCAGGGGTGCAGAAAACTCCCACTGGTTTGCTGTCCAGATCAGCTCTCAGGAAGATGTCTGAAGTCAGTGGCTGATAGAAACTTTGAGTTTTCAACTCCAGAGACTTTTGGGTTTGAGAAAGAATGGCTCAGAGACTGATGCTGGGAGCAACACGGCCCGGATTTCCCCAACCTTGGCTCCCTTCTCTGCTGCTTAAGCCAGAGCCTGGCCCACCCTGAGATCTCCCTCTCGCCTCTGTCCCTGCTGGACACTGCAGTGGTCCCCCCATGGTCTTGCAGGAGAAGAAGCCTGTGAGGTTGTGTCCAAGTCCAGGGGCACCTGGGGGGCGGCTAGGGGTTTTGCCGGGAAGGTGTCTCATAGAGTTGCCCAAGGAGGGGTGAGCTTGGTAGTGGGCCGTGAGGACCAGCCCAGCCCCAGCCACTCCCACTGCTTCCCACCTGCAGGGATGTGTCAGCCAGAGATGGGGCAGGCACAGGCCTCTCGCTTCCCACCTACTGCTTGGTCTCCACCTGCCCTGCCAGACACCGTGTCATTCTTTGCATCTCTTTGCTGGGTCCCAGCAGGGGACTCCATCGAGCAGGGAGCCCAGAGTCTGGAGCCTGCACTGGGCAGTGTGCTGCTTTGTTCTAGGGTCCTATCCGCCTTCTCTCTGTGCTCCTTTTCCTCCTCCGAGAAGGTCCCTTCAGACACCTCAGCTCTGTGGCATTCTTCCGTCCAGCCCTGGGGACAGCTGCTGGGGCCAGCTCCTGCTCCCCCCTGTTGTGGAGCAAGCTCCCCACCTGGAACATTCTATTCATCCTTCCAGGCTTGGCTTCTGCCCCTCCTCCTGGATGCCCTCTTCCACGTCCACAACGAAGTCAGTTGCTCTTTCTTTTATAGGACACTTCGTGGGGCGTGTAGATGGCACCTCAGCAGCTGTAACTCGTTCAATAGACATTTATTCTCTGTCTGCCCCTAACTTGACTATAAATTCCTTGAAGTCAGGGATGATGTGTGGCTCAATACTTTATGCTGCAGATGGGGGATACTCAATAGATTTGTTGACTGATTTTTCAGGCTTTGCCATCAGTAAATGTTAAGCAGGCTCCCTGAAGGTGAGTGCCATGGGCCTCATTCTTGAGTCCCTGTGGGGAAGCGCAGTGCTGACAGGGAGGGTGGGGGAGACCCAGGAGGGATGTAGGGAATGAATGAAGTTGCTCTCTGAGGAGATTTAATATCTGCCTCCCCAGGGTTTTGTGCAATTTAGTGGTGAACCTTGAGTGAACAAAGACTCTGAGGCTCAAAAGAAATGCCTTTTTTTTGGTTGTTGTTCTTTTCTAGGGCTGCACCTGCAACATATGGAGGTTCCCAGGTCAAATGGGAGCTGTAACTGACAGCCTACGCCACAGCCACAGCAACACAAGATCTGAGCCACATCTGCAACCTATGCCACAGTTCACTGCAATGCCAGATCCTTAACCCACTGAGTGAGGCCAGGGACTGAACCTGCATCCTCATGGAAACTAGTTGGATTCATTACTCTGAGCCACAATGGGAACTCCCAGAAATAAATTTAAACCTAGAGAAGAGGGGGGCCTGAAGGCAAAGAGGAGATTTTGTGTGGGGAGGTTTTCCTGGTGCCCTTACATCTACTCAGACTGCTGTGTACACCTTTGTCCTCTTACCTATGAGCCCTTAGGGAGCTCCAAGCCTGGTTTTTCTCATTAGATTGAATATTTGAATTTGGATTGGAAAGTCCACATCTATCTTCCATTCTCTACTCCCAGGGTAGAGTTCCCCTGGGTAGAGTCCCCAGGAAAGAGCACCGCCACTTGCAGGAAGAGGAAGGAATGTGTGGACGGCAGAGTGCACCTGTACAGAAGAGCCAGGGATGGGAGGCACCCTCTGACCACCTGAAGGAGGTGCCCCTTCCCTGAGTCCTGCTCCGAGTCAGCCTTGGGGACACCAGCAGATCTGCTGGGTCTAAGGGTGCCAACCATCCATCATCCATCCGTCAGATGCTGACTGATCCCCTCCCGTGTCCCAGGCCTCATCCTGGGGAATGAGGATGCAGGGATGGGCAGAACCAGTCCCTGTGACAGGAAGGTTCAGAGTGATGGAGAGACAGCCAGATAGATACTGTGTTCAAGGTCTGTACAGTGGCCCACGTGACATATATGGCGGCGGCTCACTCATCCTAGACGGAAGGCTTCCCGGAGTCAGTGACATCAAAGCTGAGCTCCCAAGGAGGAGTAGGAATTAGCCAGGCCAGTGGGCAGGGGAGGAGGGTGAACCACATTTCAGGCTGAAAGAACACTGAAAGGTCTAGAGGAAAGAGAGCTGGCCTGGAGTGATTGGAGGGTGTCGGGTCCACAGGACCAGAGTGTAGGGTTGGAGGCAGCTGAAAGTTGAGGAAATAGGCTCTGGAGGACCTCATACGTCATTCAGACTGAAGAATCTTGGTGTTGCCCCAAAGCCAGGTCATGTGGCAGAGGCTCCAGGTGGTCCTTCCTCCCCACCCTCCCTCCCAAAGCCCAGGCATCCCATAGACCCTGGACCAATGCCTTCCCATCTTCTGAAGCCACTTCAGATTGAGGGCCCTGGCACAGGTTTCCGCAACCACTGCTCCTGCCCCCTCTTCCCAATTTGATCTGCACTGTTCAGGCAGCTAATGACACCACGTGGTGTTTAATTCTGAACTCTGCAAACCTGGAAGATTAAATAATGGATTTTGTGATCTACTGAGCTCTTTCCTGGAGAGAATGCTAAGATGTCAATTGGAAAAATTTAAATATGGATGAGTTTTAACTTTTGTATTGATTGGGCAGTGACATATTTTGAATAATGATTCACATTAAAAATACAAGGATTTATATTGATCAGGCAGTATCTGGCTGTATTAAAATAATCGAATAATCCTTAGACCTTGGTATCTTTTTAAAATTTTGTTTTCTCCTGATAGATGAAGATCCAACCAACGCATAACTTGCAACAAATGTTTGAAATTCCTACATCTACATGTCTTTAGTCTGTTTTCCTGTTGTCCCTTAGGACTGCTTTCTGGGGCCTTGGCAATCTGGGACTTGGGAGACAAGAAGGTTTCTTGTATGGGGGAGTCCCCTGTATGTAGGGTTACCCCAGAAGCTGGATACTGGGAGAACCCCAGGGAAGTTCTTAGATTGTTCAGCTTTTCCTGGGTGCCTATGGCTCTGAGTGTAAAATAAAAGCCAGGGAGTGTTTGGGGGCAGTTTTATTTTTCATTGTGTTGAGCTTGAAATTGTTCCCTTGGGATCTGGGATGGTTTGTCTTCAACTGTTGAGCCCAGGGCCTCTGCTCCCATTTCTTGACCTCAACTTGGCCCCTCTTGTAGGGACTTTTGACCATGGGGGTTGCATTCTGACTTTATTTGTTTACAGCTTTCCCCTGGGGCTCTCATGAAGGCTCGAGAATCAAGCATTTAAGGGAAAAGAGCTGCTGTGGGCTGGTGTCCATTATGTGACAGCCACTTTGCTAGACTCTCTACAGCCACTCATGGAACCCATGTGTGTTAAACTTTAACTCTGTGCTAAGCAGGCATCATGCCTGCCCTGATGGGACTTCTGGCCTGGAGGGGAAGACAGATATTAAATAAGTTATTTGCATGAGCAGTTCATGCATGACTCAGTTAATTCCAGGTGTGACAGAGGCAATATGGAAAACACTGAAGGAGAGTGAAGCCTGGTCTGGGGTGGTGTGCAGAAAAGCATTAGCTCGGCATACCCTCGGAAAGGCCTGCTGGCAAGGTTGGTCCTTGACTGGTGTCTGAGAACTTAACAGGTAAACAGTTCTCTATTCTGATATTAAATTTCTCCAAATAGTAAGTGTGGCTCAGTGTACAGACAGCATGGTGTAGGCTGAGCCCCTGCTTTCCTTCTCAGAGTCTGGAATTTTGATTTGTTCTAAGCAGGGGACGCCTGTGTGACCAGCTCAGTGAAAACCCTGGGTGCTGAGATGCCTGGACTTCCCTGGTGGACAGCCCTTTGATATGTTTTCCACCCTGTTGCTGAAAGAGTTAAGTGTGTCCGTGGGACTCCATGGGAGAGGACCCTTAGAAGCTCTAGCCTCGTTTCCCCTAGTCTTCGCCCCATGCATCCTTGCTGATTTTGCTCTGCATCCTTTTGCTGCAACAAATCTCCACCCTGAGTGTGGCCATATGTGGGGTCTTGTGGGTCCTTCCAGTGAGTCACCAAATCTGAGTGGTCTTGGGTTCCCCTGACACAGGGAGTCAGGGAAGGCCTCCTTATGAGGTAATATTTAGCTAAGACTGTTGGGGTGAGACAAAGTATCTTGAGAAGCACTCTAGGAAAACTCAAGAGCTTGTGCAAAGGCCCTGAGGTAGGACCTGAAACAGGTTAAAAGTGATTTGCCCCAAACAGGTAGAAAAGATTAGCCCCACTTTTATTTATTTATTTTTCTTTTTAAATACTGCACCTGTGGCATAAGGAAGTTCCTGGGCTAGGGGTTGAATTGGAGCCACAGCTGCAGCCTTATGCCACAGCCATGGCAACACTGGATTAAGAGCCATATCGATGACTTACGCTGCAGCTTGTGGCAACGCTGGATCCTTAACCCACTGAGCGAGGTCAGGAATTGAACTTGCATCCTTAGGGATACTAGGTTGGGTTCTTAACCCGCTGAGCCACATGGAAACTCCCAGACCCATTTTTAAAGATGCAGAAAATAAAATCACTTGCCTGGCCTCCTGCAGCCACATGAGCTTGCCACGAATTTAGGTTGTTGGCTTCCAGAAAGCCTGGGTTCTTTCTACCAGCTCCTGCATACAGTTGAGGGCAGGGCTTGAGCTTTCCTGAGGAAGATTATGAGACACTCAAGCTAGGTTACTGTTCCCTCTCCTTTTCCTCTGGGTCTGCTGTCTCTCCAGGGCTCACTGCTTTGGAAAAGTGCTGTGTGCAGTTACCAATGCTGGGGTGGAGAGCTTTAATATGGAGGGTGCTGAGCTTGGTGTGCACCAGGATCCCAGGCGTGTGAGGCTTTTGCCTCAGGCAATGTATTTAATTCCTCAGTTTCTGTATCTGTACAATGGGGATAATAATAGTACCCAATCATTGGGCTTATTCATTTAGTTTTTTTTGGTGTAATTGATGTACAATAAACTGTACAAGTTTAAAGCATAAAATTTGATGAGTTTTGACATAGTATACGCTCATTAAACCATCACCACAATCAAGATAATGAACATATTTCACTCAGAAATCTTCTCAGTGCCATTTACAGTCCATTTCCCCTGCCCCTTTCCCACATTCAAACATTTATCTGTATTTTGTCACTATACATGAGTTTGCACTTTCTAGAATTTTATGCAAATTATGTCATTCATATCAATTTACCTTGATAAAGCTGGAATTAAAAAATAGTCCTATAGTACTCACTCTTTTAAATGTATTTTTTTACTCAAAATAATCATTCATTCGTGTTATTGCATGTGTAATAATTCATGTCTTTTTTCTTACTGAGTAGTATTCTGTTTTATAGATATACCACAGTTTTTTCCCCCAATCTATTCACTTATTGATGCGCAGTCTTGTTTCTAACTTTTGGCTTTTACAAATACAATTGCTATGAACATTTACATGCAAGTCTCTGTGTGGACATACATTTTTCTTTCTTTTGAGTAAATACCTAGAAGTGGAGCCATTGGATTGTATGGTATGTGTGTGTTTAACTTCATAAGAAACCACCAAAATGGTTGCATCATTTTACGTCTGACCAGCAGTATGTGAGTTCTAGTTGCTCCACATCCTTGCCAACCCTTGGTATAGTCAGTTTATTTATTTAAACATTTTAAAAGCTAAAATACTGAATGTATAGTTGTGTTCCCAATGACTAATGATGTGGATAATTTTTTGTGTGCCTATTTGCCATCCATATTTATTCCCTGATGAGGTTTATGTTCAAATATTCTGCCTATTTATTTATTTACTTTACTTATTTATTTATTTTTTATCTTTTTAGGGCACCACCCATGGCATATGGAAATTCCCAGCCTCTGCCACAGCCATAGCAGCATGAGGTCTGAGCCATGTCTGCAAACTATACCACAGCTCATGGCAACGCCGGATCCTTAACCCACTGAGCAGGGCCAGGGATTGAACCCATGTCCTCATGGATACTAGTCAGGTTTGTTACTGCTGAGCCACAGGGGGAAATCCTGTTTTGCCTATTTAAAATTGGGTAGTGTTCCTATCATTGAGTTGTAATGGTTCTTTCTGTATTCTAGATACAAATTCTTTGTTGGATATAAGTTTTACAAGTATTTTCTTTAGTCTGTGACTTACCTTTTTATTTTCATAACAGGATCATTTGAAGTTAAAAAGCTTTCAGGTTTTTGTTTTTTTGTTTTTTTGGTGAGTTTTGATGAAGCCATTGGTTGACTATTTCTTTTATGATTAATGCTTTTTGTGTCATATTTAAGAAGTCTTTGTCAAACTCAAGATTTTCTCTTATGCTTTCTTCCAGAAATTATATAGCTTACCTGTTATAGTTAGGCCTGTCATCTTTTCCACGTAGTTTTTGTATGTAGTATGAGATAAGGATCAAGGTTCTTCTTTACCCCATCACTATTCAAATCATTATCCTTTTCTCATTGAATTACCTTGGCCCCTTTGCTGAAAATCAATTGACCATATATATGTGGGTCTTTTTATAAATTTTTTATCCTGTTCCATTTTTCTATGTCTGTCTTTGTGCTAATACCATACTTTATTAATGTACCTTTACAAGATATCTTCAAATCAGGTAATGTAAGTATTCCACATTTCTTCCTTTTCAGAATTATTTTGGCTTTTCTAAGTCATTTTAATTTCCGTATATATTTTAGAATAAGCTTATAAGTTTCTACAAAAAGTCAGGTAGGGAGTTCCCATTATGGCTCAGTGGTTAACGAACCTGACTATCCTCCATGAGAATGCGGGTTTGATCCCTGGCCTTGCTCAGTGGGTTAAGGATCCGGCATTGCTGTGAGCTGTGGTGTAGTTTGCAGATGGAGCTCGGATCTCACGTTGCTATGGCTGTGGCATAGGCCAGCGGCTATAGCTCTGATTGGATCCCTAGCCTGGGAACCTCCATATGCCATGGGTGTGGCCCTTAAAAAAAAGACACACACACACAAAAAAGCCAGGTAGCATTTTGATTAAGATAGCATTGAATGTATAGATAATTTTGAAGAGAACTGACATTTTAAAATACTAAGCTTTCCCTTCTATGAACATGGTATCTCTATCTATCTATCTATCTATCTATATTTTTTTTTTTTTTGGTCTTTTTGCTATTTCTTGGGCCGCTCCCGTGGCATATGGAGGTTCCCAGGCTAGGGGTTGAATTGGAGCTGTAGCCACCGGCCTATGCCAGAGCCACAGCAACGCGGGATCCAAGCCACGTCTGCAACCTACACCACAGCTCATGGCAACGCCGGATCGTTAACCCTCTGAGCAAGGCCAGGGATCAAACCCGCAACCTCATAGTTCCTAGTCGGATTCGTTAACCACTGCGCCACGACAGGAACTCCCTCTCTCTATTTATATTTTATTTAATTCTTTTAGCACCATTTGATGGTTTTCGTTTATTGAGTTCTCACCTCAATAAAATGTAAGTGAATAAGGTCAAACATGGCTTATTTAGTTTATTTGGGCCAAATTTATTTGTAAGTGTTTAATATTTTTGATAATATTGTAAGTGGCATTAAAATTTTTTGAACTCTTTATTGTTGTTGATAGTGCATAGAAATATAATCATTTTTGACTACAAACCTTTTATCCCCCAAACTTGCTAGAGTCACGTATTATTTCTAGTAACTTTCAGTTGATTCCATAGGCTTTTCTACTTAAATAGTCATGCATCAGTGAATAAAGAGAGTTTCTTTTTCTGTTCTAATTTTTCTCCTTCTTTCTTTTTCTTGCTTTATTGAACTGGCTAAGAACTCCAAAACAACATAGAAAAGAAATAATGAAGCAGAGATCCTTGCCCCATTCCTGATGTTAGAGGGCAAAGCATTCACTCTTTTATCATTAAGTATGATGTTAACTGTAGGGTTTTTTTTTAAATAGATACCTTTTATCAGGTTGAGGAAATTCTCTATTTCTAGCTTAGCGGAAGTATTTTTGGGGGAGGAGGAGATTGGCTTTTAATCATGACATAATTATATGTTTTCAAAAAGTAAAAATAATACAAAGAGATTCCCTGTATTCTCTACCCAACTTCCTCCAATGATAACATATTACACAGCTACAGGATGTCATCAAAATTAGGAAATTGAAATTGGCACAATACTGTTAGCTGCAGTAGAGGCTTTACCTGTTGTGAGTTTTTAATCATGGATGGATGTTGGATTTTGCCAAATGCTTTTTTGATATCTATTGAGATGCTCATATGTTTTTTCTCTTTTGGTTTGTTAATATGTGAATTACCTTAATTGATTCTCAAATGTTAAAGCACACTTTTACTTGGCCATGATGCATCATTATTTTTGTATATAGCTGGATTTGACTTGCTTGCATTTTTAAGGATCTAGAAGATATATTATGAAGGATATTAGTCATAGTTATCTTTCCTCATAATGTCTTTGTCTGCTATTAGAATGGGAGTAATGCTAGATTCATAAAATTTGTTAGGAAATGTTCTCTGTTTCATATTCTGGAAGAATTTGTGTTCTGTTGGTATTTTTTCTTCTTTAAATCTTTTGTTGTAGTCACCAGCGGAGGTGTCTGGGCCTGGAGTTTTTTTCTGTGGGCAAGTTTTTAACTACACACTTGATTTCTTTAATAGGTAAAAGTCTACTCAGTATTCTTTGATACTTTGTATCTTTTAAGGAATTGCTTACTTCATCTAAGTTATTGAATTTGTTGCCATAAAATTATTTATATTATTTACTTATTATATCTTTAATGACCATAGGACCTGTAGTGATGTATTCTGACATTTGTGATTTGTGTCTTCTCTCTTTTTTCCTGATCAGTTTGTCTAGAGGTTTGTCAATTTTATTGATCTTCTCAAAGAACCATTGATTTTTCTGTTGGCATCACTGTCCTGCACTGTCAGTATCTGAAAACTGTTGTTATACATCACATCCTTTTTAAAATGTTTTTTAGTTGAGAGGATAAATCCAGTCCTTGTCACTCCATTGTGGCTGACAGCAGAAGTGATCAATACTTTTTAAGAATAAAAAGGAATTCTGAGGTACAAAATCTGGAGAACTGCTGGTCTCACAAGAGCACTAGTTGTTAATTGAGGTCACGCTTCCCCATCCATCCCTCCCCCACATTCTTGGCATCGGTGGAGCTGGAGGCAGTGTAGGTGTCTCTCTTTGTCCTCATTTTCACTCCCAGACCGTTGTCATCCCATCCTCCCTGAAAGCCTTCCTGCTTCTTTATAGCTCATGCCTTCAAGGTCTTATCATCTGATATCCTTTCTTCTTGTGCTAATACACAAGATTCCCTGAGTGGCTGTCTCTCACTCGAACATTTTAGCCCCTAGTTCACTGTCTCTTTCAACACCGCAGTTGTCATAATTCTTGGTGATTTTTAATATCCACATAAAAATCCTCTCAAAACTCAGGAGTATTAGTTACAATAAGTAATGCTGTCTACAGTTACCAACAAATCTCAAGATCTCAGTTGCTCAGCCCAATGAAAGATTATCTCTTGCTTATGCCAAGTGCAACATAACTCCCGGGGACCTACCTGGCAAAACCCCACACATGGTTAAATCCAACTTTGTACCTTCTGAAGGTTAGCGTCCAAGCAGCCCTGTGTGCCTGGAGAAATATACATACCAATGCCAACTGATTTCATTTTAAATTTGCACTCTCTCTCTCAGGCCCTAGTGCTTCCTCGAGATTCCATGCACAACTTTCATACCTGCGCGAAGCATGTCACAGCTTCTCTCATCTCAAAATCGCCTCTTCCTCCTCAGTCTTAGCTCTTGCTTGGCCTTGCTTCTTATTTCACTAAGAATAGAATAAATCAGAGGATTTCTGCGTGCTCCCATCAGCCCAGCTACCCGTCTTCTTGTACCCACATCCATGCGGGCAGCCTTCCCTCCTGTTCCTGTGGACAACTGCTCTGCTCCCGAGCCACAGCCAGCCCCTCTGCTTGGGCGCTGATGCCGTTCCTCCTTTTCCGACTCAAGGACATTGTTCCTTTTCTCTCTTTCAGCCTTAGTTTTCCCATTTTTATCAGTTCATTCTTTTTAAAATTTAAATTTTACTTTTTAATATTTATGAAAATATAGTTGACTTACACTGTTGTGTTAGTTTCAAGTGTATAGCAAAAGTGTATATATAGTCCTATATATTCTTTTTCAGATTCTTTTCCACTCTAGGTTATTACAAGATATGGGGTATAGTTCTCTGTGCAATACCGTTGGTCCCTGTTGGTTATCTGTTTTACATATAGTAGTGTGTATCTACTAATCCCAAATTCCTAGTTTATCCCCTGCCAACTTTCCCCTTTGGTATCCATAAGTTTCTTTTCTATGTCCGTGAGTCTGTTTCTGTTTTGTAAATAAGTTCATTTATATCATTTGTTTTAGGTTCTACATGAAAATGATACCATATGATGTTTGTCTTTCTGTGTCACTTAGTATGATAATCTCTAGGTCCATCCATATTGCTGCAAATGGCATTATTTCATTATTTTTTATGGCTGAGTAATATTCCTTTGTAATATATGTACCACATCTTCTTCTTCTTCTTTTTTTTTTTTTTTTGGTCTTTTTAGGGCCACACCCACCGGAGGTTCCCAGGCTAGAGGTCTAATCAGAGCTGTCACCGCCTGCCCCACACCAGAGCCACAGCAACGTGGGATCCAAGCTGCGTCTGCGACTTACACCACAACTCACGGCAACGCTGGATCCTTAACCCCCTGAGCGAGGCCAGGGATCGAACCCACAACCTCATGGTTCCTAGTTGGATTTGCTGACCACTGAGTCACGACGGGAACTCCCACATCTTTGTCCATTCATCTGTCGATGCACACTTAGGTTGCTTCCATGTCTTGGCTGTTGTAAATGGTGCTGCTATGAACCCTGAGGTGCATGTATCTTTTCAAGTTATGGTTTTCTCTGGGTATATGCTCAGGCATGGAACCACTGGAAACTGTGATAGTTCTAGAATGACCATCATCAAAAAGTCTACATAACGAAGGCTGGAGAGGGTCTAGCAGGTCATTCTTATCACTGTAAAACAGTCTCTGGTCTCTCTTATCTTTACATAAAAAAAAGTGCCTCCCTGCAATTACCACAAGCTTCTGAAGCTCCTGCAGCTTCTCCTGGCTTCCCTTTTGGCAGCAAAGCAACTTGGATGGTTATCTTATTAATCCTCTCCAGTTCCTCTCCTCAAGTTCTCTCTCAAACCCAGTCAGGCTCTTGTCTACTTCATTCTACTGGAAAAGCTCTTGTTAAGAACACCGGATTCAACTGTCAAGTTTCTGTCCCCACCTCACTGGTCGTGACTAGCATTTGACATGACTGGTCACCTCTTCTCCCCAAGCCCCTCTTTCCTGCTCTCGCCTTCAGCCCCTTTCAGTCTTCTGCTTGAGCATCTCCTGATCTCCCCAACCTCTCAAGGCTGGAGCACCCAGGGCTCAGTTATCACATTCTCTACCCAAATGCTCCTTGGCGACCTCTTCCAGGCTCTTAGATTTATACGCTATCTATATGCTGATGACCCCAAGTTTATAATTCTAGCCTTGGCCTTCTTCTGAACTCCAGACTTCTCTATTTGCTTGGGTGTCAAATAGGCATTTCACACTTGACATGTTCAAAACAAGACTCCATTTATCACCTCCTAAGATGTTCATACCCTGAACTTTCCCATCTCAGGAAATTTGAAGCAACGTGGATGGAGGTTATCACGCTAAGTGAAGTAAGCAGACAGAGAAAGACAAATATCCTATGATAGCACTTTTTTGTGGAATCTAAAAAAAATGATACAAATGAACTTATTTACAAAACAGAAATGGACTCACAGACATAGAAAACAAACTTATGGTTACCAAAGGGGAAAGGGGGAGAGGGATAAACTAGGGATTAGGGAGTAAAGGAAACACACTGCTATATATTACAAAGAGATGACCAACAAGGACCCACTGTCTAGCACAGGGAACGATACTCATTCGCTTGTAATCACCTATAATGGAAGAGAATGTAAAGAAAGATTTACAACATCTTAGTTTCAGATTACAGTCACTTTACTGTAACCTGAAACTAAAACTCTATAGATCAACTATATTTCAATAAAAATTTAAAGAACTAAGAATTAAATTATAAAAAAAGAAACGACAACTCCGATTTGCCCTAATGCTTACCAGTCATCTTTGATTCCGTTTTCTCTGTTCGCTCATCTCATCCATCAGCAGATCCTGTTTGCCCTGCCTTCAAAATCGAGCCAGAATCCATGGACGTCGTCAAAGCCCTTGCAGCTCTTTCTCTACCCTCATCTTTCTCATGCACCATCATTAGAGCCCTCTTCCAAGGTTTCTTTTTAAAAGGAAGTTCAATCATGTCATTCCATGGCTCAAAAACCCTCTGCAGCTCCTGACCTATTCAAGGACTGCTAAGTCCTGCTGGATCTGGCTTTGGCCAACGTCGTGACCTCCTCTCCTGTCCACCTGCTCTCCTCCAGCCACATTCATTGCTTAAACACACCGTATGTGTTCTTGCCCCAGCTTCTGCACATTCCGCTTCCTCTGCTTACAATGCATTCTCCTCAGACGTCTTGCATCCTTCACCTATCTCCTCAAGGGTCACCTTCTCAGGAAGCTCTCCTTGTCCACACCCATCCCTTCTCCCATTTTCCTTCCTTTCCTACCACCTGGCATTACATAGGCTGCTGTCCTGTGTCCCCAGCTGGAACACAGGAGCAGGCACTCTGACTCCCTGGTCCACGGTTCCCCGGAGCCTCGACAAGTGCCCAGTTGTGGGAGGGGCTCAGGAAGTCTTTTCAAAAGTGGATGCCTTTCAATCCATGTCCTAAATTAATAAACATAAAAATCCCACGCCCTCCTTTAATATTAATTTAAATTTCAGAAATTAAATGTGATAACTGAAAAGAGAGACGATCACTTAAAATTTAAATGTGCGTTTTATCATTAATAACTATTATTAAAATTTTATGCTTATTTCTAAAGAGTCAAACTGTACAGAAATGCATATTAAAAAGTGAGAGATGAGAGATGGCCCCGTTCATGTTTTCTCCATTTCCAGACATCACGCTTCCCACAGTGGTACATTTCTGTGTGCAGCATTCCTCTCTATAGATAATACACACATTTTAAAAAATGTCTTGTTCTGTACAATATAGTTCACCTTTTATTTCTTCACTTAAAAATATACCAAAGACATCTTTCTATGCTGGTGCCTCTACATCTTCCGTGACTAGTCTGACACCTGGAGCTTCTATTTTGCCCCCTGCACCCTCCCTTCAGCCTGGATTCTCTGAATGGAGAGTGACGTTTCCTGCTTTAGAACTTTCATGGTACTGTTCCCTGTTATTCTTCTGCTACCTTCTTTCTGCCTGTAGTGCTACTGCTTACTGATATAATTCATTAGATCACAAATGCCCTGGGGACCAGATAGGATGTTTCTTTCATAGTTCTGTATTTTCCATAGTTGTGGGAAGCTTGTTGGATGGATGGATGGATGGATGGATGGATGGAGGGAGGGAGGGATGAATGGAGGGAGGGATGAATGGAGGGAGGGATGGAGGGATGGACAGAGGGATGGGTGGATGGATGGAGGGATGGAGGGGTGGATGGATGGGGGGAGGGAGGGATGGAGGGATGGACAGAGGGATGAGTGGATGGATGGAGGAATGGATGGAGGGATGGGTGGATGGACAGAGGGATGGATGGATGGACAGAGGGATAGGTAGATGGATGGGTGGCTGAATGGAGGGATGGAGGGGTGAATGGAGGGAGGGATAGGTGGTTGGATGGATATGTGAAAAAAATGAAAAGGCCAGCTACTCTTTCTTTATTTTCCCTGAACAAGCGATACTTCCAAATGCTTCATAATGCACATTGTGCAGGTTTGCGGGCTGGGGCACGAGCTTTCTTACTTTAATCCATCAGTTGAAGTTGCTGGCTTGCTCAGCCATAACGTAGCATTGGCATCATTTAAAACAAAAAAGGAGTTCCCGTCTTGGAGCACCGGAAATGAAATCTGACTAGGAACCATGAGATTGCAGGTTCGATCCCTGGCCTCGCTCAGTGGATTGAGGATCCAGTGTTGCCATGAGCTGTAGTATAGGTCACAGACACAGCTTGGATCTGGCGTTGCTATGGCTCTGGCGTAGGCTAGCAGCTACAGCTCTGATTAGACCCCCCTAGCCTGGGAACCTCCACATGCCGCGGGTGTGGCCCTAAAAAGACAATAAATAAATAAATAAATAAATAAAATAACAAGAAGAGACTTGTGGCTGCCTGATGGGAGGGGGAGGGAGTGGGAGGGATCGGGAGCTTGGGTTTATCAGATACAACTTAGAATAGATTTACAAGGAGATCCTGCTGAATAGCATTGAGAACTTTGTCTAGATACTCATGTTGCAACAGAACAAAGGGTGGGGAAAAAAATGTAATTGCAATGTATACATGTAAGGATAACTTGATCCCCTTGCTGTACAGTGGGAAAATAAAATAAAATAAAATAAAATAAAATAAAACAAATAACATCAGCAACAATAACAACAGTAAAAATCGTAATTACCATTTCCTGAGGGTTTACTCTGTATGTACTACAATGCTCTATATATGTTGTCGAATTTTCCAAAAATCAATATGTATTAGATAGTAGCATTATTTTCATTTTATAGAACAGGCCCAGAGAGGGGAAGTAACTTGCTCAAGAATGCATAGCCAGTTAGTGACAGAGCCAAAGTTTAAAGCTGGGCTGCCATCTTCTCGAGCTCAACCTTGCACTTCTCTGATGGGAATCAGTTTCCATAGACTCGTTTCTTGTTTGCATTTTTAATTGCAGAGAACACCCAAACTGTGATTAATAGATTAATATGGCAACTTTCCCCCCTGAGAAAATAGTTATTTCGTTTGCATATAAAACAAGTAGTGAAAAGACTCTCTCCAGAATAACTAGCTCTGTCTCAACATCCTTCCTCAAAAACAAACAGACAAACAAGCAAACAAAACAACACAACACAAAACCTCACATGGCTTCAAAGGGTCAATCCCAGCTCCCTGACTACTGGATGTCTTTGGCTGCTTCTTGCTTTAGCAAAGGGAGAATGAGTGTGTGAGATACACCCAGGAGAATAATCACAGAGGTCCCGAGTGGTTTGTTATATAAGCAGTAAACACTTGGGACAGAATCAGCACCTATTTGTCAAACCCTGGGTTTTAGAAAACCCAGTTTAAAAGGAAAAAAAAAAAGCTATCTGCGGAGATTTTGTGAGAGTCCCACTTGGTTAGCGTGCTTGCAGTGCACACTGTAACAAAGCTTTAATATAATTAAATTTTAAATTCCATGTAGAATCTAGAGGGTAGGCAGATGTACCGGTATGTTAAACTTTATGTCGCTTGAAAATGGTTTTCAAGTACATCAGAGGGAGGCCATCGAGCTGTAAAATTATCTGCTTTATGATGCCGCATCACAGCTCTGATCCTTTTCTTTTAATTAAAAATGTACCTTAAAGTTGAACCATCCCCACTCTTGGCCACCTCTTCGCCTCTTTCTTAAAATTTACCCACAGAAGGTGAAGCAGCGTGACTGTTCTATGAACCTTTGGGGATGTTTAGGCAGGAAATCACTTTTCAATTAAATATTCATTTGTGTGGCCCTTCAGCTGGACTCAGGCCTCTCCAGGCCAAACGGTGGCCCTCAGGTAGCTGCTGTTATCCAGGCCCTGAGGCCTCTGGCTGGTCCAGCTTTCTCCCCACTTGCTGCTGGTTCCAGAAGCGAAGAGGGTGATGAGACTTTGGGAAGGTGGGGAGACCACACCTGCCCAGCTCTCCTCCACCTGCCCAGGTGTGAACACCTTAGAAGGGGCCCACCCTCACAGTGGAATAGACAGCAGGACCCTTTGCTCATGCTTTCCCCCAAAATCTTTTTTACTAACTTTCCGGTGTCTGAATTTTTTTTGGGGGGGTGATCGTTACCCTTTGATTTGATGTTTCATTTTTTTGTTAAACTATAGAGCGCTGGCAGATAAGTGTTCCTTATCCGTCGTTGACCCCTTGGTAGGGCTGAGATCCCCACACCTTCATGAAAGATCAGAAAGACAGTGGATGTGGGTGCTCGGGAAATGGCCTTGCAGGGAGGGGAGGACAGAGGGCAGTCTGGTCGCTGGGTCCTCCTCTAGCTTATTAACCGCTGTAAACACACCTGGTGTTACTTTTTAGATGAGATCCACCTTCTAAGGCACCTATGATGGAGCCTGGCTCTCTGCCAGCGCTGAGTAAATATTGGCTGTTATTGAGATGATGAATATTTTATTGTTCTGATTATAATCAGATCCCGGTAGGCCCTATTTAGGATCTTTCTGGAGACTGCTGACAGGTAGAAGCAATTCCTGGTGTGGCTTGGAGGACCTGTTGGCCATCAGATGGGGACAGGAAGTGGGGAGACGCCACCTGACCCCGTGTTTTCAGAACAGGAAGCAAGATCCCCTAGCAGAGAAGGGAGTCCCCCATGCACACAGCCAGCCACTGAGGAGCCGGGGCCCGGATGTCTCTGCTGGCTCCACTAGCTTGGCTGCTTCACATTACCCAGCTTCCTCTGCCCCGGGCAGAGCCAAGGGCCAAGTTGCTCCGTTACTTTGTTGGGATGGCGCCTGGATGCCCACTGCTGTCTCAGAGGGCCCCACCCACTGCCACCACCCTCCCAGGTGGTGGGTAGAAAGACTGGCCACTGAGAGTCTTCTCGGCTGTTAAAGAATTTTCCTGTTCACAGCAGCCTCTCCGCTTTCTTGCAGCCCTACTGGACACCTGGCACCACTCACACCCCATCCTGGGGAATGCCCCCTCCTTGCCTTGTGCTGGCACATGGTGGTGACAGTGTCTTTGAAAGCAGTGGTCCAGGACCTGCAGCCCACTAGACTCGGGGGTGTTCGAGGGAGGTTTGCTGTGGGGGGATCACACGTTGGAGGAGAAGGTTCTGCTTGGAGCTCAGCCTGCAGGAACTTGCTCTGGGCGCTCAGGAGACCCCACACCTTCGATCCCTCCAGGGGCTTGCAGCTGGCTGGCCTGGGAAACAACACGCATGTGTCTGAATCTAGGGTAACCCAGGACCAATTGTGTTGTGGCTGCTTCCAGAAACAGCCAGGCTTCCTGGAGGAGATCAAGCCCGAGGTCAGGAAGGGAGGGACCCGGGAAAGCCCGGTGGTGAGTGGGCAGCCTCAAGCAGGAAGGGCCACTGTGTGTGCTGGGAGTGAGGCCGACGTTGATGGAGGAGGAGGCTGACAGACAGGTGGCTCGTTTGTATTCAGCGACGGCTCAGGGCTCTCTTTGAGTTAGGACCATGGATAGGCAGGAGGGGAGGGGACGTGGCGATGGGGCTGCCTCCCGGCTCTTCTGCTCACCGTCCTGTTGATGGGGTGCTGAGTGGTTACCTTGTCAGGAGAGGGTAGAGGCCCCCTCTAGGAAGGTGGAGACTTTAGGGAGACAGCGGGATGAAGGCTGACAGCAGGCGGTGATGGGAAGAGGTCCCCAGGCCAGCTGGGCAGGGAATGTCACTTCCCTGCTCCTCGGGCTCCTAACCTGACCAGCTGGTTTTCCAGGTGCTTCCAGCTACACATGTTCATTCTGATCTGGTGTTTCCTTACCTGCTCTGGTCTTGGTTTCCCGGCTGAAGATCCGCTTGGTGGACTGAGTCTGGACCTCTTCTGCTCAAGGGGACTCTCCAGGATGATGGGCTCCTGATCTGACCATGTGCTGATGCCTCCAAGGGCTGCGGTGGGGGTGGCCAGGAGCACCTGGACACTGAGGGGCTTCCATGCACAGAAGGGGCTGGGGCACTGGCTCTGTGTGTCCCCGGCTCTCAGGATGGAGGAGGGGTGTCAGCAGAAGGTGAGCCCAGCAAGGCTCAGACACGCTCCAGGGAGGGTGTTGGTGATGGCCAAGCCCTTGGACGGCTGGGCTGGTGGTCAGACCAGCCGCAGGGGTGGGTTCTCCACCTCCTGCCTCCTTACCCATTCTGAAGATCAATCCAGCCTCAAGAATGCATCACCACGGGATGCCAGAACATCGCCAGATGCTTCGGGAGACATATCTGAGTGGTCCGGGGTGAGCCCTGATCAGAGCTGCTTTAGGTGTGTGTGAAACCAAAATTAATCATATTCTGTGCACTTAAATCTGCCCCTCGGTATCAGGGGCTGGTTTGCTCCGTCTGAGGGTGGAACTGGCTTTTCTGGTCTGATTAGTTTTCTGGTCGATGTGGGATTTCCTTCTGGCACCTTAGGGGAGCTCTTCCTGCTACCGCCTGTGACGACAGCCATCAGCGCCTTTCCATGTCCACATCGACAGCTGACACCCAGGCTTTTTCCCAAGGGACCAGAATGTCCTGGGTGTCGTTTTGTCCAGGTTGCTCACCTCTCCCGTGGCGTCCTCATAGGACAATTGCTGCAGAACCCAAATGTGAGCACCCCACTATAAGCGACGCCCCCTTTCCTCATGATAGGATAAAAGCATATTTTTGATTTACTTGAAATGTTGACTTTTAGGGATGTAGATTTTCAAAAAGATTTTTATTCAAGTATAGTTGCTTTCTGCTGCACAGCATAGTGACCCAGTCATTCGTATACATACATTTTTTTTTTCTTATGCTGTGTCTTCCATCACCTTCTGTTCCAAGAGACTGGATATAGTCTCCTGCGCTGTCCAGAAGGACCTCATTGCTTATCTGTTCTAGGCATAACAGTTTAGATGAAGTATCTGATGTCAGCTTACATGACTGGCTGGACTAATTTCGTTGTGTGATGTGTACACAGTCAAATGTATGTGAACTAAGTTATTTGTAGATATGTAGCTTTTTTTTTTTTTTTTAATTCTGACACTTTGTGAAATAGTTTTTATTCCTCGTCTTCATGTGCTTGTTGGCACTGGCGGAACCACTCTGACTCTTGCTGGGTCCGGGACATTTTTAGCCCCTGAGATGCACCCCTCTGTGGCACTAGGTGTGATGCTGCCCTGGAAATTGTGTCCCATGAGCCTTCGTCAGCTCAGGCTGCCGCACAAAACACAGGAGACCTTGGGGCTTAAACAGCAGAGGTGTATTTTCTCGCCGTTCTGGAGGCTGGCTGGGTCGGGTTCTGATGAGGGCTCCCTTCCGGGCGTAAGTCCTCCATGACCTCTCCTTAGCGGGAAGATCTCGTATTTTTCTTATAAAGCCCCATCATATTGAATTAGGATTCCACCCTTAGAGCCTCATGTAACCTCAGTTACCTCCTAAAAGTCCTATCTCCAAATAAACTCACGCTGGGGGTTAGGGCTTCAAGACACACATTTTGGGGGGATGTCCTTCAGTCCGTAGCATCAAGGCACAAGGCTCAATACATACAACATTCGGCGGGATCTTAGCCTTGGCCTTGTACGTGTGTGTCTGTGATCCCTACACTGTCAGGGCTTCCTCTTGCTTCAGGCTCTTTACGAGGCTTGTCCACACAGACGTCAGAACTCGCACTGTGAGTCGTACCCCTCAGAGTCATTACGAAATCCGTGTCAGGTTTATTTGCCTCCTCTTACCAGTTCCGTCGGGTGACCTCTCCAAGCATCCCAGACAGGAACTGACTGAGGTCTTGGCTCATGTGTCGTCACCAAACAGCGCTTTATGATTCAAAGTAGAGCCATGGAGACTGTTCCCTAAGATCTGAACCAGAGTAAGAACTGAACTCTAGAGTTCCCGTCGTGGCGCAGTGGTTAACGAATCCGACTAGGAACCATGAGGTTTCGGGTTCAATCCCTGGCCTTGTTCAGTGGGTTAAGGATCCGGTGTTGCCGTGAGCTGTGGTGTAGGTTGCAGACTCGGCTTTGATCTGGCGTTGCTGTGGCTCTGGCATAGGCCGGTGGCTGCAGCTCCGATTCAACCCCTAGCCTGGGAACCTCCATATGCCTCGGGAGTGGCCCAAGAAATAGCAAAAAAAAAAAGACAAAAACAAAACAAAAAAAAGAACTGAACTCTGAGTCCTTTATCTCTCCCAACAAGTCCTGCTCATTCATCTCATCTCAGAAATTCAGAAAGAGCAAGGGCAGGTGGGAGTCCTTGGCTCACCCTTGCACCTGGATGGGTTCTCTTCTTCCTGGAGCTGTGGCCCCTTTTTATAGCCTCACTAGGCTCTGGGGAGAAGTAATGGGAGGAGAGAAGTGCCGTGACACCGCCGAGATCTTTCGGTAGAGAGAGTCCTGCGTCCAGAACCCTTCTCGCTGCATCGTATCAACCCTAAGAGCCGGAGGCGCCTCTTCTGTGTAGGGGGCCACCCTGGAGGTCCAGCCTCTCTCCTTCCTGAGCGGGGGCAGGGAGGAGGGTTCCACCCCCACCCCCACCCAGTGCCCGGCTTATGCAGGAACCACGTTCCTCTCCCTCTTGCCTTAAATAAGGGTTTTAGTGGTCTGCCAGCTTATTCATCTATTGTATTTATGGAAACCACTAAAGACTTCACAAAAGGACTTAATTCAACACGAAGTTCTATCTTGGAAGAAATTTGTTTAATAGTGCAGGGAAAATTGGGCTTTTAATACGGGAGGAGCAGAGCTGCTCTGTAACTTAGAAAATGGAAACAGAGATAAGAAGTAGCAGGGAAGCCACAAGGTTCAGAAGGACGGCGATTCAGGGTCATGGCGGAGTCAAGCCCAGGTCAAGGTCTCCAGGGTCCACGGCTGCCCTGGCAAAGACAGGGCACAGCAAAGGCCAGCTCAGCATCCGGTGGTCTTGGGTTGGCAGCAGGACCCGGAGCTTGGATTGACAGGATGGATCAGTGTTCATCCCCAAGCCTGGGGGCCCTGGGGGCCGGGACTGTTGCAGCCACTGGGCATCTTGGGCACAGTTGTCTGCCCAGAGTCAGCTCTTTAATGGTGGCTTCCTGGCAGGGTGGCCTAGGCCTCTGACTGAGTAGAGGGGGAGGCGGCCTTTGGGGGAAATGCAGGGTGGGCTGGGGGCTCTTCCAGTGAAGAGGAAAGTGCTCTGGAAGCAGAGAGCCCTGAGTTCAACCTGCTTCTGCTCTTTGTGGGCCGTGTGGATTCAGGCCAGTTCGCGCATCTCCCCGAACCTCGGTTTTCCCAGCAGAGGGAGTCCTGGCCCCCTGTGCTCCTGTGGATGAGAAGCATCGCCTCCGGTTACCCAGCCTTAACGACGTGCCCAGTGCTTGAACTGGACCGTCTTCTGTAATAAGACAGTTTCTAAAGGCCCAGCTGAGCAGCTCACCCTGGGCGACACTCCGTCAGGGCCATGTCCCCCTAGAGCCGGGCAGCGACTGATTCCCGAAGCAGCCGTGAGCCTTCCATCCCGCCTCGGTGCCCAATGCGCCAGGGCTTGGCAGGCCCTCAGCCCAGAGCCTCTCACCAGCGGGGACCCTCCTTGGCGTCGAGCATCAGCCAGGGCCTGGGATAGAAGATGCGCGTCATCACAGATGCTGCAGGGAGAAAGGACGACAGAGAAGCGAAGAGATAAGAACTCGAGGGAAGGTTTTCTTTCAATTAAGAAAGGCAGTGATTCTTCCCATCACGAGAGTCTTGCTAGGAATATTGTTGCGTTGGTTTGTTAAAGAGGAAATACGGTATCTGCAGTGTGAACGCTGCCCGGCAGTCCCTGCCCCCCCCCCCCCCGCCATGACCTTCCCCCCCCTCGGCTCAGAACCCGCTGCATCCTGAAGCCTCCTGTAGGGGAAGGGGGAGCTCAGAGACCTGCCACTGGGGAGTAAAGGCAGGTCCTACACTGCCACTGGGTCCTCACAGGCCTGCTGTGGGGGTGGGGGGATGGCTTGGGGTGTCAGATGGGGGAGGGGGGAAGGGCTGGGCCCATTGAGGTCTCTCATACACACCCAGTCCACACACGTGCACATGGGCGCACACGTGTGTGCTTCTTCTGCCTCTGCTGGACTTCCAACCAGAACCTGGAGGGCTTCTTTTGCTCCAAATTTCAATCCTGCTTCTTTCCTTGCTTTGTAAACAGCTAAGACCTCACCTTTGAAGCAGTGTCAGGTTCACAGCCAAAGTCAAGGGAATCTACAGAGACGCTTCCCATTTAGCCCCACCCTCACACTCATAGCCCCCCCCCATTATCGACACCCCCAGAGGGGTGCCTCTGTAATAATGGATGAACCCATCTTGACTCATAATGGCCCCAAGTCCATTGCTGATCACTCCTGGTGCTGGACATTCCATGGGTTTGGACAAATGTCTAATGACACCCATCCACCACTGTGGTGTGGTGTGGTGTGGTGTGGTGTGGTGTGGTGTGGTATGGTGTGGGGCAGAGTGTATTCGCTGCCCTGAATAGTCTCTATGCTCTGCCTGTTAATCCCCAGCGCCCCCCCCCCAGCCCTTGGAGACCATGGATTTTTTTCACTCTCTCCTTAGTTTGGCCTTTTCTAGGACATCACCTAGTTGGGTCACATAGCGCGTAGCCTTTTCAGATTGAATTCTTTCACTCGGTCGAATGCATTTATGTTTCCTCTGTGTCTTTTCATGGCTTAATAGCTCGTTTCTCTTTAGCACTGAACAGTATTCCCCTTTCTTGATGCCCCACAATTCGTTTATCCATCCACCAACTGAAGGATATTTTGGTTGCTTCCAAATTTTGGCCTTCGTGAATAATACTGCTCTAAATACTCATGGGCAAGGTTTTGGCGTGGATGCGAGTTTGCAGCTCCTTTGAGTAAATACCAAGGACTGTGACTGCTAGATCATATGGCAAGAGTATGTTCAGTTTTGCAAAGGAAAACCCACCAAACTGTCTCCCGGAGTGGCTGTGCCCACGTGCCCCTCCCACCAGCAGTGCACCAGAGTTCCTGTGGCTCCCCAACCTCGTCAACGTTTGGCACCGTCAGTGCTCTGGATTTGGGCCATTCTCACATGTGTGCTGGTGTCTCGTTGCTGTTTTAAGGTGTACGACTGGAACATCTTCATACGTGTGCTCGCGGGCTGTCTGTGTGTCTTCTGTGACGAGGTATTTTTCCAGCCGTTTCAACTCACCTGCTACTGGCTGCCATCTTCACTCACCACCAAGCATCTTTACCCATCAGAGGGTGGAGGGGGTCCTGACGTGCACCCGCAGTTCTCCTGGTCCAGTCTGGGGAGCAGCCAGCCTGCCCATGCAGTCTGGGAACGCCCAGAAGCCCAGTGTCCACTACACGCTAGCTCCTCCCTCCTTTATCTGGGGATCCCTAGGGCCCCTGAGTGTGGCTGCCAATTTCCAGGACAATGAGACGGTGGGCCCTGCACAGCACTGGCCCACAAGCGTGGGCAGGTTCCACTGTCAGGATGTCCAGCCACTCTCCCCTCTGCCTAGTTGGACTGAGAGTCCCTGAGGTTAGAGCCTGGCTTGCTTGTCCCCAGGCCCCAGCATCAACACAGACAGGAACTGCTGCTGCCTTGTTGGCAGACATTGGAGGACACGTGTGCCCAGCACAGCGGGATCACCCGCCCTGTGGAACAGGGTGGGGGGAAGAGGCCTGGTCTCTTGGGCACTTCACCCAATGACTGGTAACTCCCCGCCAGCTGCCCAGAGCCTGGGATGTGGCGGGGTGGGGGTAGGGGTTCCTCTGGGGACATGAGGGGGCCGGATGAGGTTGGGGTCCCATCTCGCCACTCCCCAGCCCAGCTTCAGCTGGGGGGAGATGGACCTCTTTCCCTGCAGGGCAGGGTCCCAGATGCCTCCCTTCTGGGCTTGGAAGGGGGCTCCCCCTCCTGGGGAGGGGCGCATGTGTGTCTGAGCACGTGGACTTTGTTTCTGAGCAGCAGAAGTGTCCCTGGCAGGGCAGCCTGGTCAGGGCTGGGGGCCCCGGGAGCTTCCCGTCTAAGGGAATTTGCTTGTTCTCTGCCTCTTTGCTGTGATCAAATGCAGCAGGGGCTATACTTTCCCTTCTGTAGCCTTCGTGGTAGGAATACCAGCTTCAACCCAGGGGGTAGTTTGGTTACTGAACCGCTGTGTGGTCTTGGGTCAGGTGCTTAACCTCTCTGAGCCTGGGCTAATAACACCCATCTCCTAACACTGTTCTGAGAATCCAATGAATTAATATCCGAGAAGGCTAAGTGTCCATAACACGAGTTATTTCTTGTTCGGGTCTGAACACCGGGCTCGCTTGCCTTGCTGGTCCCCGATACACACTGAGCACAGGAGACAAGGCTGGATGCTGAGCTCTCTGCAGATGCAGGACTGAGCTCTGCACGGTGCAGTGACATAGGTTCTTCGGGGATCGAATATCGGCACATGTGACACAACAGGCCATTGTGCCCATCAGGCTGGGGCAGTGCGCATTCTTTCTGGATGCTTCGGAGGAAAGGAGATGGTTCCTGGTTGGACATAAAAAGTGGGAAGCCCGTCTCTCTTCTGATGTGGTTGCTGCTGCCTGGTGCTGCAGAGGGGCTTGGCCTGAGCAGAAGAAAGCAGGCGTTGTGTGCTGTTCGTATATTGATTGACTCATCAAATGATCTGCCTCAGCGGCCTGCATGTGTTTACAGGGTGAAAATTAAAGCCACAGATGTTTACTGTATAATAGGATTTGAAATCTGTTCTGGGGGGCTGGGGGGAGGTGGGGCGAGCAAGCGTGGAAACCACTGGGCCAAGAATGAGAAAAACACTTTTGCATGAGGGAGGATTTGGTTCAGTAAGTAACACATGGTGCTTGCTGTCAAATGTTAACAAGAAACACGGGCCGTCTCTCCCTTTTGGCCGGTGTTGGCTTGTGTGTCCACCTCCCGGGCTTGCGCCCGTGCCGTGTGTTGATGGGGCACCTTCTAAAGTGGGTTCGTTTTCTAGAGAGCTGCTTCTGAAAGGGAGCACCCCGCCTGACTGTCCATCATGAGCGCTGATGCCGGCCTGGGGCCACCAGCTCCCTTCCCGCGCATCTACTGACGGCCGTGGCCGGCCCTGCGGCCAGGACAGCCCGTCCGACTGGACCTTGAATGGGGGCGGGGGGGGGGCCTCCTGTGCCTCCCGTCTTGACTCAGGCCACGTCCCTGCTGTCTGTTGCTTGAGGCCAGATCTCTGCTGTCACTGTTCTCTGTGACGTGATTTCCTTTGTCTTGCCAGAGCCTCTAAGCCGCGCAACAGAGAGAGATTTTTTCAGGGGTCAGGGCAACAGAAACCCCCCCTTTTCTCCGTGGAGTTTCCCCCACTTCCCCCTGGCCCTGCCGGCTTTAAGAGGGTCTCAAAGTGGGAAGGTCGAAGGCCACTGGTCCAGCGGTGGCCCCTGGGAGGCCCAGGAGGGAACTTCCTTCCGGGAAACCTCTCCTCCCGGGGGCTCGAGTGCCCCCACTTCGTGCGTGTTTTCTCTTTCCTTATGTTTTTCTCTTCAACCGGCTCTGATTGGCTTCACCGCAGATGAGCATTTTCCATTACGCGTCCTAATGTGTTTTTTTTAAACCAAATCTCCCTTCACAGATTGCTGTCTTTATAATATAGGAATTATTTCTCAGTCACTTTAAAAGTCCTGCTTCATTAGCTTGGTGACTGTTTGGTAATTTGCAAAGTCACTTTCACAAGTTTTAATACTGCCCGGTTGAGAATCACAGCCATAAATGTATTCGATCTTAATAGTGCTATGATTCCGTCTGAAGTGGAAAAAAAAAAAATGAGAATCAGTAATTAGCTCCGACCTCCACACAAGCCTGCTCCGTGCAGGAGACGATGCTTTTGATGGGAGCAGAGCACCCGGTGTCGGAGGAATCTTCTGGTGAGGCCAGGGAGCCCTTCGTCTCAGCAAAGATGAAGCCTTGCTCACCTCTCTCTCCAGCATCTTCATTTCCCCTTCTCCTTATAATGGCTTAAAGCCCCTCCTTCCACGTAAAGCAGCTCATGTCTAGACGCAGCCTTCCAGGGGAACACGCCGGGCAGGCGAGATTTCTACCCGGACTCGCTTTGCAGCCCCTGGACGTAGGCTCCCGCTCCAGCTCTGTTTTTTGAGAGGCTGCTGCCCACTGGAAAGATGTGCTGGGTGGCTTTCCTTGCTCTTTGTTGGCTTGTTTGTTTGCTTTGGCCACGCTCACGTTCCCCTCTTTCTATGTCAAGGCCGTCTCTGAGTTGTGCAGGGAAAACCAGCAAGGCGACAGGGCAGTGGTGTCCAGCACTTGCTCCCAGGTTTCCAGGCCCCTCCAGGGGCAGGATGCTTCCGGCCCGGGTGCCTCTTCCTTCTGCTCAATTACCAGCAGCCCCTCACCTCCCTGGAGGCCTCGAGCTCCTTCCAGCTGCAGAGCCCGAGATCCGCCCGTTCCCGGGAGAGGGTCTGGGTGGGCTCCAGAGAGCCTGGGAGCGCCATGCTGCTTTGTCATGTTTCATTTGCCCTGATTAATTCGGCGTCTGTATGAGCCAGAGGGAGGGGTGCTCCCCTCCCCTAACCTTTCACAGATGTTTCAGGCCAAGGTTTTCTGGCAAAATCGATTTTGACATTTTGATAGGAACCCACTTGCCCTGTTCTGTATTTCGAATCTTTGACTCTAAGCGGTTCTGAAAACCAGCTGTGAACCTAAATCTTGTTTGTAAAATCTGCATACTGCATCCGCAGCAGAAACGGTGAGAACCCCCAGGTCATTGCATAGACACTGGAAGCGAGTTAGGCGGTGCGGCGGTGTTGAATCGCGGTGGTTTGTCAGACCTCCGCCGCGAGGCGGGCGGGATGAATGTCTGGAGCCCGCTCCCCGTCTCTTGCAGGGTTTGGAATGAAAAAAAAAAAAAAAAAACAGACCTTTAATGGAAATATTTTGTATTCACGAAAAAAGACAAAATCCCCACTACTTAGGAAACCTGGCTGCGGTGTAGAAGCCAATGTCTACAACGGGAGCGGCAATTTTTGTCCCTTGACCGTCAACCGTGGGATTGCAAGCATCTGAGGCCACTGCTGCTAAGGCACATGACTCCATCCAATGTCTTGTTTACGAGGTCACTTTAGGAGAGACGGAGTGACAGACCTTCGCTATAGGTGACCCTCTGAAGGAATAAGAACCAAAGGAGAGGAGCCAGATGTATGAGGAGAAGGGTCCTGGGCCAGGAGGGAGGGACACCCCGGGGGATGGAGAGTGATCAGGGCCCCTGCTGCTCCTTCCTTCCAGGGACCACCCACATGGGGTGTGTGTTGGGTGGGAGGGACTGGAGCCCCCCATTTCCCTGCTGACCCCCTGCACCAGGGCACAGAAGGTGTTTGGTCCTGGGCTCCATGGTCCTGGCTTGGGGTCCCTCAGAGTGAGAGGGAGTCATCCTGGATCTTGGGTGCATTTCATGGATGAGAAACTGGAGGTAAGGCGTAGCCCCTAAACGGAGGTGGTGTGGTGACAGGGGACGAGACGGAAGGCTGTCACAGTCCCACCACTGGCTTCCTGTACAGTCCTGGGCACCGCAGATCCTTCCTGGGATACCACGTATCCCAGACACACCTGGAGGGGCTGGGCTAGAAGTTAGCCCGGGCGCTGGGGGTTCTGCCTACCTGCCAGGGAGCGCTTGTTTCCTCTGTAGCATCACCACGCAGAGTTGGGATGCGCTCACCGAAGGTACTTTGGAAAGTCCTAGTAGGAGCGAGCAGTGAAAAATGTGATATGTTGATGATGGCAACTTTCACCAAGTTAGGGATAGAAGCCTCTCAGTGTGACAAAAGAGAAGTATAGCTATCAAAAATCCATAACTCAGGAAAACACAAATCGAAAGTGAGATAACAACAGACCTCCCCAGCCAATTAAAATGTGCAGAGAATGAGGACACCAATGTTGGCAAATTGTGGGCGCAGAGAACGTTTCATACATTATGGGGATATCGAATGGCATGACCACTTTGGGAACATGTGTGGCAGCTTCTTATTAACTAAACTAAATATGTATCTAGTCTATGACTCATCAATTTATCTCTTGGATATTTACGAAGAGAAATGAAAATGTACATTCAAAAAACGCACATTCACTCTTGTACCAGAATGTTCTTGGCAGTTTTATTCATAATAGCTAAAAATGGGAGGCAACTCAGGTATCCACCAACAGGTGAATGGATCAAAAGTGGTGTATTCATACAGTGCAATACCACTCAGCAACAAAGAGAGACAAGTTACCCATACAGGCCATAGACGAATCTCGAAAACAACATGCTGGGTGAAAGGAGCCAGACACAAAAGGGTGCATAGTGTACACGTCATTTACATGAACCTTTGGATTAGACAAAACTAATCAATGCTGGAAAAAAAAAAAAACAACTCATAACGGTAACTGCCCCTACTGTGAATGATGGTGTTTGCAATTTATGGGGAGGAGACATGAGGGAACTTGTTTGGATTGCAACAATGTTCTATACCTTGGCAGATGTTTGGGTTACACAGCAGGGGCACTGGCTGAAATTCATCTCATGAGGTGTTTAAGATCCGTGCATTTCTTTTGCTCTCTCTATATTTTACCTAAAAAAAATCCCTTTAAACCCGTATTGAACCCTAGTTAATGACATGCCTGGGGAAGTGTAGCGATGTCTGCAATTGACTGAGAAATGCATCAGAAAACAAAAGGGATTGATGCATGCATAGAAGACCACATAATTATAAGACAGAGCCCACACAGAAAAACGTTAATTGTACGATCTAGGTGGTGGGTACAACGGTTTTCTCTGTGAAATTTCTCAGCTTTTCTGAAGGTTTGATAGTTTTCATAACAAAATGTTGGCAGGAAATGAAGCAACATATCTTTTACGGATTCATACATATCTGGCACAACTAGATTAAAAAATCTGAGCAAATTATAAGCACGAAATCAGGATAGTAGTTCTCTCTCTTCGTAGGCTTATGAAGTGCCTTCAAGAAGTGCCCACAGAGGCTTTCTGTGGAATGTTCTAGTTTCTAAGTTAGGTGGGTTGATGGGTCTTTTCTTTAAACTTTGTAATTTATACATACAGTGTGTATGACCTTCCATGTGTTAAGTATTACGCGATAAAAATACTAAAGAATTCATAAGGTTCTGAAGGTATGTTTTAAAGGAAAGAACGAGGCCATTCCGTTTTAAATAGGCTTGACATAGTTTGGTTCTGACAGGGGCAGCTCTTTATCCCCAGGGTAAGCTGGAGTCCAGGGAAGGAGACCAGGAGGAATCCAGCATGGGGTCAACAGCGATATTCCCATGATGCTGGACAGTGCCTCTTCAAATATTGACTTTGGTTGCCAAAGTTCAAAGGGATGGGTATTTTCCATGTGCCTATTTTAAAGTGTCAGTAGAAAAACATAGAAAGCAGTCCAGCTGGACTTCAAACTCCGGTAACTCAAACCCAATAACCTTCCCTTTTCATTCTCAGCAAAGGACCTTACTTCCTACATCTCCAGCCAAAACGGAAGACTTGAAACCAGTGTCCTCAGCTACACCCCCGGCTGCCTACTTCCTGGTTGCCTCCCCCTTAGAAATCCGAGAGAAGGTCCATCCATTGTCCATCCCTGAGCTCCGCACCCCACCACCACCTCCCTCCGTCACTGGGTAACGTCGGGTGGACTTGCCTCCCCGTGTCTACTTCATAGTGTTGCCGTCTAAAGATTAAATGGTCGTGATCTCTCAAGTGCTTCCAGTGGTGCCTGGCCCCTCCAAATTCACTAAAGACGAGCTCTTAGTTCTTATTCTTCATGGCTCAGCTCTGCCCAGCGTACCTCCTTTCTATATCTTTCTGTAAAGTGTCTGTGTAATCTCACCCCCACCTCTGCCCCTTGCCCAGAGCCTCCTCGCACTGGCTGTCTCTACCGTGTGACCCCGTCCTGAAAGTTCTCCCGGGAGTCAAACCCATCATTTCTCGTTCCTCATCCCTCTGTGTGTCTCGGCAGGTGTTTCTTCTTCAGGCAGGTTTCTCTTTGGCACCACGCTCTCTGGCCGCTTTCTCTCCTATCTCTGCAAGCACACTCCTGTCCCTCTGCCTATTCCTTAAATCTCTGCTCCTCAAGATGGGGTCCAAGACTCGGTTTCCTCACTCACTTCCTTTGGGAAATGTCACCTCCTCTTATGGTTTTAGTTTTAATGATGACACCCACATCTTTATCAACAGCCCAGGCAGCTCTCCCAGTTTCAGAACAGGAATCCGTCGGACTGACGGACACCTCTGCTGGGACCTGCCCCTGACCCCACCCTGTGGTCCCCTCCTGAGTTCTCCACCGTGGTACCTGCTCCGTCCGTGTGAGTTCTCTTGTCTCTCAGCCTCCACACCCAATCCATCATCCGCATGTCAACTGTGCCTCCTAAATACCTGGAATTAGATTCCTTCTCTCTGTCCTCGTTGCCCCCGTCCTGGGCCAGGCTCCCGTTATCTCCTCCCTGAACTCTGCAAAGCCTCTGCTCCCTCTTCTCTCTCTTAACCCTCCTTCAATTCGTTCTCTCTGCTGAGAGCAGCTCAGGTTTTCCTAACCTGCCTGTGGATGATGTCATTCCCTGCTTAGCCCGTGGTGATGGTCCCTCCCCACTGCTCTCGAACAAGAGCCGGCCTCCTGGATCCGGTTCACCAGGGGCTGCCCAACCTGGCCCCAGGCTGCCTGTCTCCACCATCTCCCTGTCCTTCAGGTCCTCTGTGCATGCGCGCCCCGCAGGCTTTTACATCTTATGCCCACTTCCCGCGACACGCCTTCTCCACCCGTTCTCTTGGTTAACTTCTGCTCATCTTTCAATGCTCAGCTGAGCTGTCCCTTTCCCCAGGAAGCCTTCTCTGACCGCTTTCCTTGGTGCAACAAGTATTCACTGAGTGCTCCCTCCATCCAGGTGCCGAGGATGGGGTGCCTGGCGCAGAAGAGGGGCCAGCTCTTAGGCCCACAGAGCTGACCTCTCGGGCGGGAAAGACAGTAAGTAAGGAAATGATTAATACTGTAGGTTCCAACAGGAACAGCAGAATGAGGGCGATGGAACGAGATGATGCAGTACAGCTTCCTGGGTGTGTAGCGCCTATGTTGGAACCATTGAAGGGCCCACCCCTGGGGGGCTTTTAACTTCAAGCTGAGGGAGCTGAAGAAACCAGCCACGCAGAGATCAGAGGGAAGGACAGCCCGGGCAGAGGGAACAACTCAAAAGGCCCCACGGCGGTGGGTTGTTGCTGATGTGTTTGAGGAAGGGAGGCAAGACCAGGGTTTCTGGGTATAGTGAGCCCCGGGGAGAGCAGTAAGATATCGGGTCCCAGGGTTCAGCTGGGCTAAGACCACGATTGCCTTGTAGGTCACAGAAAGAAGTTTAGATTTTATTTTTAGTGCATCAGAAGGTTGTAACCAAGGGAGTGATAAAATCTGATTTTTAAAAATACAACAGCTTTATTGAGACAGTTCACATACAATACATTTCGCCCCCTCAGAGCGGACGTCGTGAGGATTTTCACTCACAGACATGTGCAGCCATCACTGCAGTCCGTTCTAGAGCTTGAATCGGTTTTCATCACCAGAGAAAGAGACCCTCCTCCTTCAGCAGTGGTTCCCTGTTTCCTGCAAACCCTCCGGCCCCAAACAACCAGGGTATGTGACTTTCTCCTGTCAGTGGTATCATATACCATGCGTCCTCATGGGACCCGTGCCTCTCTCTTAGCATGACGTTTTCAAAGTTTACTCATGTGGTGGGTGCTGGCACTTCATTCCTTTCCATGGCTAAAAGTCCACTGTATAAATAGACCATGTTTTGCTTATCTGTTTATCAGTTGATGGACATCTCTGCCTTTTGGCTGCGTGAACATTTGTATGCAAATTTTTCTTTCTTTCTTTTTTTTTTTTTTGTCTTTTTAAGCTGCACCCACCCCATATGCAGTGCCCAGGCTAGGGGTCAAACCGGAGCTGCAGCTGCCGGCCTACACCACAGCCTCAGCAACGCCAGATCCCAGCCACATCTGTGACTTACACTGCAGCTCACAGCAATGCCGGATCCTTAACACCCTGAGTGAGGCCAGGAATTGAACCCACATCATCTTGGACGCTATGTCAGGTTCCTAACCTGCTGAGCCACAATGGAAACTCCCTCATGTACAAGTTTTTCCATGGACATCGGTTTTCAGTTGTCTTTGGCATATATGTGGGAGTGGATTGCTGGGTTGCAGGGGAACCCCACATCCAGCCTTTTGAGGAGCTGCTGCTCTGTTTTCCAAGTGGCTACACCATTTTGTTTTCACATCAGAGATTTAGGTTTAAAGGTTCAAAAGTTGCAGTTCTCTCCTTCTGTAGAGAATGGATTTTTAGGAAGCAAGAAACCCGCGAGGAGGTGCAGGCGGGGCTCCAGGGAGGAGAGGGCCTGCCCTGCACAGGGGTTGTGCCCGGAGGATGGAGGGCAGTGGGTGGGTAGTGGTGCATCATGGAGGCAGCGCTGATGGAGTTCCCGGGGGATTGGAGGCACAGCGAGAAGTCGGGAAGGGTTTCACTGGAGGAAGGGAGCAGGAGGTGTGCCATTTAGGGAGGTGGGGACAGCGGGGTTCCACCAGGTGCTCTCTCTGGGCTAAATTAAGTTTCAGGTGCCTATTCAGCGTTTCAGAGGAGATGGGAAGAAGGCAGTTGGTATACGAGCCTACCGGCGAGGAGGGGAGAAGCAGCTTCCAGAGCATCAGCAGACAGATATATTTAAAGTCAAAGGATGTTCTTTTTTTTCCCCTCTTTTTCTTTTTAGGGCCGCACCTGAGGCATAAGGAAGTTCCCACGCTAGGGGCTGAATCAGAGCTGCAGCTCCCGGCCTACACCACAGCCACAGTAATGCCAGATCCTTAACCGACCGAGCCAGGCCGGGCTGGAACCTGCATCTTCATGGACACTGTTGGGTTCTTAACCCAGTGAGCCATAACGGGAACTCTGAAAGTCAAAGGATGTTGGCCAAGCTGTGGAGGGAGTGAAGGCAGAGGAACGAGTGTGGATTGTAGGAATGGGGTATCCAGCACTGAGGGACTCAGCAGAGAAGAATCCACTTCAGGAGACTGAAAACCACCACTGGCAAGGGGAGAGGACGATCAGGAGGCTGTGGAAACAGAGGAGGACGATACTTTAAGAAGTGGGTACAGACATCAGTGTCACAAGCTACTGGGAGTCACTGTCGTGCGAAGGCTAAGCGACTTCTCCTGTAGCCACCGGCATGTCAATTTCGGTGTCCTGGAGAGCATGTTGACATGATGTGAGTGGCTGAAGGAAAGAAAGAGGAGTAAGTTGTACCAGTGAAACTTCTTCAGTTGGTTTTGCTGTAAAGGCGGCAGAGGAACGGGAGGTACCCGAGGTTGGCGTGAAGTCGAGGAGGGGTTTTAATAACATGCAGACACTGAGCGTATTTAAGTATGGATGGAAATAACGCAGTCGTGGGGGAGAAGCTGATGAGTCAGAGGAGAGGGTGACCAAGGAGAAATGCCTTGAGGAGGGGCCGGAGCAGAGCCTGGGAGGACAGCGGCCCTGAGAGGAGCAGGGATGCTTTTCCTCGTGGGGCAGGAGAGAAGGTGAGGGGGCAGGTGATGTGGGCGGAAGAGAAGACTGCGGGGCGTGCTGGGAGTTAGTGTACTGAGCAATCCTGTTTTCTCAGAAATGGAAATTCAAATACCCCCCCCGCCCCCCCACCCATCTCCCAGTCAAGTGTAAGGTGGATGGGGTGTCCAGGAGGAAATGTGACAACACCCCCTAATTCAGGCGAGGAGAGCCTTGAGGCCCTGAGGGCAGCAATGGTGAGAAAGGTTGGGGACCCCTCCACCCAAGAAGGGCTGCTGTCCATCCTCCCGTGAGGCGACTAGGGCGGCAGGAGGTCCTGGTCAAGAAAGTCCGCAGAGGCCGCTTCAGAGCTGCTGTCCCTCCTGGTGTCTGGAGGAGGGGGCAGCCGGGGCTGGAGAGGAAGAGAATGATATGGGGCAACAATAGGGCAGAGCAAGCGGGATGCCTGGGTGGACTGTAATGGCAGCGATAAGAAGGGGGGGCAGGCATGCCTGGCACCAGCCTTAAAGGGGACTGGGGTTTGGGGAGGAAGCAGGAAAACTATCTTGGAGCCGGTAGTTGGGAATAAGGAGAGCGCCAACTTCGAGCTTAGGCTCTGGGATGCGTGGGGTATGAGAGAAGGGGTAGCATCTGGAAAAGCCCCAGAGAGACAGAGGTCCAGGAAGAGGGCAGGTTTCATCTGGGGCCAGACCTGGAAACAGGTTGGTGGTGCTGGTACCACTGTCCTCCCCTTAGATTGAGCACTCTGTTTCATAGAAAGCATATCTTTGTAATTGGTGGCCGTATCTCCAGTTTCTAGCCCAGGTCTTGGCGCCTTGAAAGTGCTCAGATTCACCTGCTGAATGACTGAGGTGTGGTTGAGACTCTCATGGTGCTGCTGTTACGTGGGAGTCTAGCAGGGTTTGGGGTCCTGGGTGAGGGATACCTCCATTCAGGGCTTTTCCCGTTCCCCACTCCTTGAGCCCCTCCTCATTCCGACCCTAGTGTAGATGCAAGTCTGCCCTGCATGTCATCTCAGAATTTTTGGCAAATAACAAGGCATAAGATATCTACTCCGAGCTCCGAGGATCCCCCAGGCCCCAGCTGGCCCCATTACTAGCTATTTGGAAGTTGAGGCAGACAGATTGGATCGGGTTGTTGAAGGAGTTTGCCAGTTGGTGGTGGGAATTGAGTTGAATTTATTATCATTTTCACCAGTGGTGCTTTGCCAAATATTTATTTAATCTGAGGATTCTAGAGAACTGCTAGGGGTTTGATGGGCAGGTGGCCGGCTGCCAGCCTGGCCTGTGTTTGAGCTGGCACCCCTCACGCTGCCTGGCGCTATATTAATTCCAGCACTAAGGAACCGGCAACCCGTAGCATCCGGTCTTGGGGCCCGTGCCCAGGACTGGCCCGTCCGGTCACGTGCTGAGTTGGGCTGGAGGTCACACCCCCCAGGAAGTGCTGGACTCCTAGCTGCACCCTTGGAAGCCAGGGGGACATGGAAATGGATAGATTGTTTGAAAATTAAAAACTGTTGCTTGTTTCTGCAGCTTGCAGGCCAGTACGGTTAATTTCACCTTTGGAAAGGATGATTGATGGAGCTCAGAGGAGAGCTGTGTTTAATGGTGCACCAGTGCACTTAGGGCAAAGGGGCCAATAATGCCAGCCAGCACTGGACTACCAAGAGAAATGACTCAGACAAGTACTCATGCCCTCCTTGTCCGCAGTAAAACTTCTCTTACGGCAGTGTTCTTAGCAGGGCAATCCTGCATTCCGCTGGTTGTCCCTTTGTTCCTTTTTGGAACTGTCACTTGTCTTTATGAAAAGGTGTTTGGAAAAGCTGCTTAAATACAACATGGTTGAAAAATGTTGAAAGTAGGACAACAGACAACCCTGGCTAAAAAAAGATCTAGTTTTAAAAACGACGACTAGGAGTTCTCTTGTAGCGCAGGAGGTTAAGGATTAGGCACGGTCACTGCTGGGACGCAGGTTCCATTCCTGGCCCAGGAACTCCCTATGTCATGGGTGTGGCCAAAAGAAATTTTTTTTAAAACAAGTAAAATTTGAGCAAATCACTTACAATTGGTTAAGATTACAAAATCACCCGGGAATGGACAAAAGTTGTCAGTATACCAATTAGTACTTGGAGTTTTTTATTTAAAATTGATTATTGGAGTTCTCTGGTGGCTCAGCGGGTTAAGGAACTCCTATGGCTCAAGCCACTGCCATGGCACAGGTTTAATCCCTGGCCTAGGAACTTCTGCATGCCATGAGCGTGGCCAAAAAACAAATAAATAAAATGGATTATTGACCATTTCACAATATACTCATGGACAAATAATAGAGAATAGTATAGTTACGCCTGTTTATGTACCACCCGACTTTATCAAGTCTCTTTGCCCCATCTCAGCTGATTTTTTTGAAAAGACACAAAGCATAGTATACCCACACATAGTTTGATCCTACGTCCCTCCCGCCTGCCCCAGGAATGGTCTTATTTATCCTGGGGCATATTTTTCATTCCAATGTATTTTTTTATCCTTGTGTCACATGTTTAATGTATTTTTATACTTTTATGGCATGTTTATGTATTCGTTAACAATCCATGGTATTGCTCTGCAGACTTTAAAAACTTTATATAAATGAGACCATCCAGTACCTCTTGGAACGTCGTTCTTAAGTTTTATCCCTTCTCTAGCACGTGCACACACGCCCTCCCCAGAGAAACACTAGCCACGTGTATGTTAGTGCAATGAATTTCCATACAGCAGTTAAGACAAGTGAACTAGAAATTGTGTGTGTGTGTGTTTCCATATTCCTAAAACCGGAACTGCTGGTGGAAGACTGCATGCACCAGATAGTGACAAATTTCTCTCCAAAGTGCTTGTATTGACACGTGCTTCCAACCCCTAGTGCAAGAGTTCCCATTTCCCTACGTCCCCATGGCAGATTTAAACGTCTTTGCCAACCCGAAGATTGTGAAATATCTCATTACGTCTTAACTTCCATTTCCCACGCGACCAGTGAGGTTGAGCTGCTTTCGCGTAGATTATTGGCCGTTTGGGTTCCTTCTTCTGTAAACTGTCCATTCATTTCCTTTGCCTATTTTTTCCCTACTAAATTGTTTGTTTCTTTTCTTTTCTTTTTTTTTTAATTGCAGCATCATTGACATACAGTATTATATTAGTTTCAGGTGTAAAACACAGTGAGTTGACATTTATATATATTCCACATTGATCACCACGCTAAGTCTAGTAGCCCTCTGTCACTAGACAGAGTTATTACAATTATCGATTATATTCCTTACGTGCGTGTTGCACCTCTGTGACGTATGCATCTTATAACTGGAAGTCTGGACCTCTTAACCCTCTTTACCTATTTGGCCCAACCTTCCAGCCCCCTCCCCTCAGGCAACCACTCACCTGTCCTCTGTGGCTATGAGTCTGCCTCTACTTCGAGGTATGTTTCCACTGGTTTTGTTCTTTAGGTCCCATATCGAAGTGAGAAATGTAGTAACTGATTTGCAGGGTTTCTTTGTATTTTCTAGATCCTAGGTGCTTTGTCAGCTACATGTATTAGAGGGGTCTCTCTCTCGAGACTTGAACAAAGCTACATCCTTAACGCTGTCTTTCGGTGGCCAGAAAGCCCACTTCGACATAGGTTAATTTTACCAATCTTATTTTACGGTTAGTGCTTTTCATTCCTGCTCGATAAATCTTTTCCTATCCCAGACTGTAGATATGTAAAGGTTTTACGTTTTGGGCTTTCACATTTAAGTTTCAATCCACCTGACATTCATTTTGTGTAGGAAAATTCTCATTTGTTTCCACGTTGAAAAGCAGCTGGCCCCATATTTATTGAAGGGTTCATTTCCCAACCCTCCCCCTCAGGGATCTGCATGGGCTTAGTTTCCATATACAACTCCTGTCTTGTATCCAAGTCTGTCTCCAGGCTTCTGATTCTGTCCCAGTGGTCAGCTGGTCTCTTCCTGTCACAGCATGTCATCGTTTTAATTTTTATACTTTCCTAAAGCTTCAGAAGAATGTCTTGATAAACGTTTATCGAGTTCTCCCCACTTCCTCTATTATGTGTTCCTCGGATGTGTCTTGCCTACTCTGAGCCTTTGCTGTGTCCTGAACATCATGAAAGGGAATGTGGGCAAGGTCCTCAGATTCTATGGCGATTGTGATTGGAAGTGGATTGAATCTGTTTATCAGGGTGGTGAGACTTGACCCTTACACAAAGCCTTCTTTAACATCGTTCCAGAAAGTTTTACATTTTACGAATAAATCCATTCCTAGGAACTTTGTGTTTTTAATTACAACTGAAATGGCATCTTTTAAATTATATTTTTGCTGCTATTGTGTAGAAATGTAATTTATTTTTGCATGTTGACCTTACATGCAGCCACTCTGATGAGACCTCTTGTTAATTTAATACTCTGTAGAATCTTTTGGATTCTCTGTAGATAATCCATCATCTGTGAATGCTGAGAAGCGTCTTTCTTACTTTCCAAGGCTTCTATCTGTATTTCTTGTTCTCGAATGCCTGGATGTATGTGGACTTCCAGTACAATATTGAGTAGAAACGGTATTAGTGTCCCATGTCTGAGATTCTTCGAATGTTTCACAAAGTTAGCTGTAGGGTTTTTTTGCAGTATAATATAAACTCTTAGTTAGGTCCAGAAAAATTTCTTGGGGTTCCTGTTGTGGTTCAGGGTTAATGAATCAGACAAGTATCCATGAGAATGCGGGTTCGATCCCTGGCCTGACTCAGTGGGTTAAGGATCTGGCATTGCCGTGGCTTTGGTGTAGGCCAGCAGCTGTAGCTCCTATTCAGCCCCTAGCCTGGAAACTTCCATATGCCACAGGGGCAGTCCTAAAAAGAAAAACAAAAATTTTTTTTTCTTCTATTCCTAGTTTGCTGCGAGTATTGATCCCAAATTGATATTGAATATTACTGAATGACTTTAGTAGCTATTAAGAACAGACATGAAATTTTTCTCCTACAATCTGTTAATACAGTGAGTTGTATTTATTTATTTCATAAAGTTAGTTCTATAATCCTAGAAAAAATCCAACCTGTTCATGACGTATTCTTATCTTTATACATTGCTGGATTAGGTTTTCTAGGTTTTGTTTAGGAGTTTTGCATCTAAGTTCATGAATGATATTGGTCTCTACATATCTTATGGTAGTCCTGTCAGGTTTGGGGTCAAGACCAAGTTAGTTTGAGATTACAGAATAATTATGCTTTGGAATAATTTGCATAAGACTGAAATATTTGTTCCCTTAATATATATTTTGTCCTTTTAGGGCTGTACCTGTTGCATATGGAAGTTCCCAGGCTAGGGGTCGAATTGGAGTTGTAGCTGCCAGCCTACACCACAGCCATAGCAATGTGGGATCCAAGCTGAATCTGCAACCTAAACTACAGCTCATGGCAATGCTGGATCCCTAACCCACTGAGCGAGGTCTGCGATTGAACCTGCATCCCCATGGATACTAGTCAGGTTTGTTACCTTTGAGCCACGATGCGAACTCCTCCCTTAATATTTAATAGAACTATTTAAATGGTACAACCATCTGGGCCTGATATTTTTATCCACTGCTTCAAATTTTTGGTGTTTCAGGAATCTTCAGATGTCTGTATCTCCTGGCCTTTGTCCATTTCATTTAAGTTTCCAGTTTACTTTCATGAAACTGTCATATATCCACTGAATAACTTTGTAATTTTCGATGCTTCTCTGGCTATGCTCTTTTCACTCCTGATTCTGCTGTTCTTTTTTCATCAGAATTTTGTCTGCTGTATTTATATTTGTTTTCCATTTTATTAATCTTTATTTTTTATTTATTTCCTACTTCCTACATTCTTTGAGTTTATCTTTTGTTTTTCTAATGTGTTAATTTGGAAGCTTGCCTCATTGATTTTTGGCCTTCCCTCTTTTCTAGATGAGCATTTAAATTTATATACATGTTTAAATATATAAATATGTTTTAGCTTTGCCCTCTACTTCTTAATATGTCTTATTTTGTTTCTCTCTCAGTTCTCTGTATTTTAGAACTTCCATTCTATTTTATTTCTTGAGTCATTTAAAACTGATTTATTTACCTAAAAATGTATTATAGTTGATTTACAATGTTTTGTCAATTTCTGCTGTAGAGCAAAGTGATGCAGTCACATATATATGTGTGTATATATATATACACATTTTTTCTCATAATAAAACCGATTTCTTAATTTCCAAACATATAAAGATTTTTTTCTAGCATCTTTTTGCTACCGATCCCTAATTTAATCTTGGATTTCTCGTTTAATTAGTAGTTATTGAGAGAACATGATCTATATGGTGCTGGTCTCTTTGAAATTTTCGAGGCCCAGGATGTGTTCCAGGAAACATGGGTCAAGGCAGATGAATTCTGTATCTCGTGGGTACAGTGTTCTAAGAGTGTCCCCGGGTCAGGCTTGTTAATTGTGTCATTCAATTACTGGTGTTAGTTTTTATTTAATATGCAAATGACCGAGAAAGTTGTGCTAAGAACACTCCCCTTTATGCCAGTGGATTTGTCACTTCCTCCTTGTCTCTCTGCTTTCTTTTCTTGACTGCTTTCCTCCTTGATAAATCTGCTTTTGACGCATTCTCCTAGAACTAGAGGAAAACACTGCCCGGTCCTTGTCGCATTTCTCCAGGGGCCGGTTCGGGGAGGCTGGAGTCACCTGTCATTTTCAGTAGCAGTGACCTGTGAGGAACGTGGTCAGTTGTGTGGCTCTAGAAACACGGGCTCACACACTCCCCACTGTGCCCTTGTCACGCTGCGCCCTCCGCCCACACTGTCTTTGACCCCCTTCTCTCTACCCCCCCATTTACCTTTCCTCTTCCATGAGCTCCCACCCTCAACACCACCTCCTATCCTGCGTATTTGTTTCCCCGTCTGCGCCCTTTGCCATCACCTGCATGGAGCCCGGGACCAGGGCGGACGAAGTGGTGAGCAAGTACTGACAGGACTGAAAGCATGTCGGCCCTCGGGGACCTCCTTCCTGTGAATTACTTCCCCCTCCAATCACATCCTGCCCTTATAAACTTGGTTCACTTGAGGTCAAAGTCACATAACCTAAAGTGAGCCCCTTTAAAGGGTATCATTCGGGGGCATTTAGCGCCTTCCCAAGGTCATGTAACCACATCTATCTGGTTCCAAAGTGTATTCATCACTCCAGAGAAAAGCCCTGAGCCTATTGAGCAGGCCCTCGCTCCCCATCTTGCCCTCCCCTTGTTTCCCCCTGGAAGACACTCCTCTTCTTTCCGTCTCCGTGGATTTGCCTCTCTGGACCGTGCCTGTCAGTGGAATCATACAACAGGTCATCTTTTCCGTCTGGCTTCTTCCACTTAGCACCAGGGTTTTAAGTCGTCCGTGTTGTCACATGTGTCAAACCTCCATTCCTCTTTATGGCTGAATAGTATTCCTTTGCATGGCTGGACCACCTTTTGCTTATCCATCCATCTGTGGATGGACATTGGGGGTGGTTTCCCATCCCATTTTCCTTTCCTCTCACTCCAACCTCATCCAACCTTTTGTTTTTCACTGTCACGGGAGAGGTTCCACCTGAAACCAGTGGAGTTGGACACCTTCACCCACTGGCGACGTGAGGGAGTGGGGAGCATGCTCACATGGCACAGAGGAGGAGGAGGACGCACTGGGCTTGGGTTTCTGCACACGGCCCTCTGGTGAGACCCAGCAAGGGGACCGCTCCCTGACGTTGAAGCCGCTGTCTCAGCAGCCCGCTGCATCTGTGACAGCCTGCTATCTTCATTCCCACCAGGCCCTCCCCGGGGAGGCGGGAGGACGCTTGTACGCAGCGCCAGGAAGGACATTTGCTTCCTGGGTCTGCGCTGTGAGCGCCTGGCATTCGAGGGGCCCTGGACAGAGAGGTGTGAGGGACGGTGACTCAGACACTGCAGCTCCTCACATCCCGGGGCTCTGCAGCCTCTCCGCCTGTGATCCCCGCGGCTGGGGACAGCCAAGTGTTTAATGATCTTCTTCTGCACCAGCAATTTTAGACTCTGTGAGCTAAAATTAGATTCCCTTCCCTGTGCCCCGGGGAGGATAGGCCAGCTCTGCCCATCCATCCTGTGCCAAAATGTGGCTGGTGACAGCCTGGGCGGGCAGAGGCTCAGAGGCCAGGCCGAGCGTCACCAGCGGCTGGACACAGTTCCCCCGAGGTCCCCTTCAGCTTGTGCCGTCCTCAGAGGCCACAGAAATGGCATTTTGCTGCCCCTGTCCTCTCGAGGGTCCGCATGTCTGCGTTTGAATCCCAGTCCTGTGATCCCAGGCACATTTACCAGGACTAGAAATTTTCATCCCTGCATCCGGGAATTGTGAAGATTGAATGAGCTGTAGAAGGCATGGCACCTGCTCAGGGCCTGGAGTTGTACGTTGTATGTTGTCCTTAATTAATGTCAGGCCCCTTCTTCAATCTTCCTGCCAGGGCAGCAAAAAGGAGAATAATGTTTAAGAAGCATATTTGTCTCTAAATTTCTTGATGTGATCCTTTGGTTGTGGGGCAGGGCATGCAGGGAGGGAGATACCCATAGATTTTCCTTCCCTAGGGGACCCAGCAAATCCAGCGGAACTCAGCAGAACCTAGAAACCAGTGGGACCCAGTGGAGCCCCGTGGACCCCAGCAGGACCCTATACTGTGGGTCCGCTCATCACTGAGCTTCCCCGTTCCCTCCCTGCCGGGTGCCTTCGGGGGCTCTGCCCGTCCCTTTCCTCGTTACCGTGACTGGCAAACCCTATAGCGAGTTGACCCTGGAGGCATTTCCTTCCCTTCTGCCTCCCTCTCCTGCGGAATATCAGCCCATCAAGGAGCTGAGCAAAGAAAGCTCCCAGGCCCTCCGTCCCCTGCAGGAACAGCTCTGCCAGGCAGTGCAAACAGCAGTATTATTCTTCTGCAGAACTTATTAGATTAGAAACTTGGTAAAAACAGCCCCAGCTGCCACCGCTATACCAAGTCACTATCAACAAGGAAAATTTATGCTTTAAAAATAAAAAGAAACTGGAGTGCATTAGTCAGCGCGAGAAAGTGTTCACATGAAGGGTTTGTTCTCCAAGTAAACAGCCACGATGGAATTGTAATCAAATTTCCTAATTATTTCCATAAATCTTGGGTACATGAAAATACACAAGGCCCTTTTTCAAAAAGTCACTGTTCACAAGTGCCTCGGATGCAGGAAGAGGTAACCTAAAGAGCTCTCGTGTGATGGAAGGTTCTGGAAAGAGAAAGGTGAGAGCCGGGCCAGACCAGAGCATGAGAGGCACGTGCTGCCCACCTGGGGGCTGCTGAGGACACCTGGCCACAGGCTCAGGAGACCACTTCTGAGGGGATGCCAAGAAAACTGCTGAGGGAAGTGGGGAGAGACCTTGAAGCCCAGTTCTCGGGATTCCAGCTGCTTCTGCCAGGGACCAGCAGCAGGGCACTGGTTCTCTGTGGCTGTTTCACAGCTGAGGGTCTCCCTGACTTGGGAGGGTAGGGAAAGCCGTGAATCTTCAGTGTCCAGGCTGGACAGCTGTGCCCTCTGGTGCCCTGTGCCTACAGGAGACTGTGGCCTGGGGCAGATGGGTTCTTCTCCCTGGGGAGAGGCGGTCCAGAGGGACAATGGGCGGGCAGGGTCCTTGATCAGACTCTGGCATCCAGTTCATCTCTCCCATGATTACTGCATAGCGCTTTTCTAAATTCTTTTGAAAACAACTGAGAAAATTCAGGAGTTCCCATTGTGGTTCAACAAGGTACAAACCCAACTAGTATCCACGAGGATGTGGGTTTGATCCTCGCTCAGTGGGTCTAAGGATCTGGCGTTGCCGTGAGCTGTGGTGTAGGTTGAAGATGTGGCTTGGATCCAGTGTTGCTGTGGCTGTGGCGAAGGCCAGCAGATGCAGGTCCTATTTGACCCCTAGCCTGGGAACTTCTGTATGCTGCTGGTGTGGCCCTGAAAAAAAAATTGAGAAAGTTCAAAATAATTTTGAATATTCTAACTCTATGATAACTTGGAAAAGTATAAATTTGGGAACAAAATTTCATAAATTACGTTGGCACTTCCTGGAGAGGGTGGGGGAAGAGTGTGTGTGGAGGTGGGGAGTAGGTAGGAGAGCGTGAGAGACACAGGCACTGGCTCAGGTGATCAAGCACATGCCGAGATGTTGGCACCTTTCAGGTGTCGCCTCTGATCCCCGTGGACGCTCTGGGAAGGACAATAGACAGGGCCATTGACATCTGGCTGTGAGGCTTGTAGCCGTTTTAATGGGGCAGAATATGTGATGGGGACATTAGATGCACGTCAATAAAATAATGGGAATTTTTTTTCCAGTGCATGAACGCCTGCTTCTGAAATTGCTCTTCTTTGGTTTTCTGTTCACCCATCACCTGCATAACTCTTCAAGGAAGCCAGATAAGAGTGTCTGTGTGAACGGTTGGCCACACATGCGCAGGATAACCTGATTCCGTTCAAATGTTGATACGTTCAGCAGAAAGACACCAGGCCAAACGGCCTCTGCGTTGTATTAAAACGTGGAATCCCACCCTTTCTCCCAAACGTGCTTTCCTTTCCGAGGCTGCGTGAAGGCGAGGTACGGAGGGCAGGAGCTGGGGGAAGCGCCGGGCAGCCGGACGCCCCCGCGTGGGTGCTCAGGATCTGTCTGGGTGCGAGGTGGGGAGCCCCGGAGTCGGGGAGCCCCGCTGTCCGGCTGCGGGTCCCCTGCCTAGAGGGCACCCCCTTCCCCGCGGCAGGTCCCTCAGTCCAGGCAGAGGCCGCCAAGTAGGCGCCGCCGTCTGCTCCACGTGGGGGCCGAGGTCACGTGGCTGGACCCCGCGCGGGGCCCTGTGTACGTGTACGTGCGCATGCGCACTGCCTCAGCATCCCGCCCGCTGCCCAGCAGCCACCTGCTCAAAGCCCCCTCCCCCACGCGCTCCGCGACCCCCGGGGCCCGCCCTCTCTGGGTTCCAGCTGCCCTTTGCTGCCCGACCTCTCGCCGTCCTGCACGTGGGGACCTCTCCTGGCCTGGCTTGTGCTGACCTCGGTAGCCGGGGGCTCATCGTGTTGTAGGCGCTTCCTCCAGGTTTGTGGATGTGTCCGCATAAGGCACCGTTTTAAACTGGAAAACACCCGCCGGCCTGCAAGGCGAAGTTTCTCAGGCTCACACTGGTGAGTGGAAAAGCTGGGCCCAGACTCGTGTTCCCTGGTTGGAGGGGCGCTTGCCACCAAGTCCGTGGATTTCAGCGGGTCTGCAGATCCCCGGGGCCCCCGCTGCTGCTGTTGCACCGAGCAATGGAGGGGTGGAGGGGTGTTGCTGCGCCTGCCCCGGTGTCACCCTCTCCTCTTCTTTACCTGCAAAAGCAGCTCCGCTGCTAAAGGGTAAATTGAAAGTTCCAGCCACTCCGTGGCTTCAGAAGCGGGGACGTGTTCTGGAGTTGGGCCTTGAGCGAGGCCGTGAGCTGGTGGAAGCTACGTGTGCAAAGCTCCCCCTGGCTGGGACCCTTCACCCCCTCTTCTGGGCAGTAGCCCTCTGAGGGGAGTGGGCGAAGTACCCTTGCGTCCTTCTGTCCCTTCTGGACGGCGGACTCTGCCTCAGGCCGTCCTGGTTTCAGAAAATCGGGTGTCAGGGAAGCTCTTTCCCGCCACAGACACGGATTTCACAGATAGGCCATTTTCATGGTTATTGATCTCGTCAGTCCTTTTGTATCAGTTTCTCTACTCCCAGCCATAGCGAATTAATGATCAGCAGGCAAGCTCTGAAATGCATGCGAAGGCTACTGGGGCGGGGAGGAGGCTGCACTTGGCCCCCAGGGCTCATCTCCCCCCTGGCCTTGGGTGCACACCCTCCTTTGTCTGCTCTGGCCCCAGATTCCTCCCCACTGGGCCCGGGGTGGGTGGGGACAGCTCTCTGTTTTTGTTAAAATTATGGAATCCTCTTGTAATGTGGTTAGCTACCCCTGGGGCAGCTGCTAAGGTGAGATTTTTGCATCAAGGGTTGTCTTAAAGTCAAATGCCCTGGGCATCTCCCTGCGTTCCAGTCCCTCCGCCTGGCACTGGCAGGAAGGAAGAAAAACCCAACCGCAGGGCATGTCGAGCTCTGGGGTAACTGAGAAAAGATGTGCTCCTGGGGAAGCCCAGGGGACCTGGGGGACGGCATAGGCCCTGGGCAGCTCAGAGGGGCCCTGGTAACTCCTGCCACCTGCCTAGAGTCTGTGTGAGGGCCACATCTTCCAAGAGAGCAATGGTCTTGTGTTCTGGAAGAGCTAAGTGGTCTCAGGAGACAAGGGGCTCATTCGCACACGTTCACGGTTGTGGGGTGGGCATCCTCAGGGTGGGGGTGGGTGCAGGCTGGAGTTCAAGTGCCCTGTGCATCCAACCACTGTGGGCACCAGCTCCATCTGCCTCTGACCTGCTAGCTCATTTGCACTTTTCCCCTTTGGTCGGTGTCAGGAATGGGGGACAAACAGATCCCAGGACTGACTGTCCAGGACCCCCCAGCTGGGTGTCCACTCTGGGGCGTTAGGCGCAATTGTGATAATGGCACGTAATATTTAATTGGGAAATTTTGGAAGGACAGGTGAGCTGGGAAGGCAGCATGGTATGGTGATAAAAGTATGAACTGCAGCAGTGGTCAGGCCACAGTGAGTCTTCCTTGAGGTCTCCGAGACTCAGGTTTTTCACCTTTAAGGTCTAGATAATAAAAATTGTCACCGGAAATTGAAAACAGAGAATCAATAGAGACAATCAAAGTCATCAAAAATTGGTTCTTTGAAAAGATCAATAAAGTGGATAAGCCTCTAGCCAGGCTCAGCCAAAAAAGAGACAAATTATTAATATCAGAAAAGCAAGAAGGGCCATGATTCCATTTAAAAGGACAATAAAAGAATATTCTGAACGACTTCATGAGAATCACACTGATAACCCAGATGAGAAAAACCAATTCCTTGAAAGACACACTGGGTCAAGATCACACACACGAAGAAACAGATACGCTGAATAGCCTTTTAGCTGTTAAAGAGATTGAATAAAAATGGAATAACCTTCCAAAACAGAAAGCACCAGGCCCAGTTGGGTTCACTGGTGAATTCTAAGAAACATACACCCAGTGGCTACCATCCCTGTCAGAAGAGAAACAGACCGCTTTCAAATTGGCTCCTGAAAGTATTTACCTTGCAGTGTTGTGGGGGTTGTGCGATGTGTGTGTGTGTGTGTGTGTGTGTGTGTGTGTGTGTGTGTAGAATGTTGAGAGTGAGCCTGATGCCTTTGGATCACTTAGTACAAAATTGTTTTAAGTGAACTTTATTTTAGACTGGTGTTAGGTTTTCAGAAAAGTTGTGATCCTACAAAGAGTCCCCAGTACCTCTCTCTGGTTTTCCTGTTGTTAACGTCTTACATTAGAATGGTACATGCCTTGCAATTAATAAACCAATATTGACACATTATCGTTAACTGATATCTTGATTCCGATTTCCTTTGTAAAAACTGGAAAAAGTTCCTTTTCCTGTTCCGACATCCCATCCAGGACACCACATGACAGTGAGTTGTCATGTCTCCTTGGGCTCCTCTGGGCTGGGGCGGTTTCTCAGCTTTTCTTTGTTTTTGACGACCTTGACAGTTCCGAGGAGGACCGGCCAGGTATTTTGTTGACTGCCTCTCAGTTGGGATCTGTCTGCTGTTTTCCACATGATGAAATGGGCCTCGTGTGTTTGGGGAGGGAATTGCACAGTGGCACAGAGCCGTCCTCATTTCATCCTATCAAGGGTACCTGCCATCAGTCTGACGTACCATTGTGGACATTGACCTTGGGCACCTGGCAGAGGTGGTGTTTGCCAGGTGTCTCGAGGTATTTCTTTTGCCCCCTGCCCCGCCCTCCTCCCATACGGTCCTCTCGGAAGGGAGTCACTGTGCAGCCCTGGATCCTTATGTTGGGGGGTTAGAAGCTCGACCCTTCAGGGCAGAGTATTTACCTAACTTCTTTGGAATCCTTTTGCATTTATTTATTGATTCCTTTATTTCTCTCCCCATGGACTGATGGGTATGCATACTTGGATGCTGATCATGCAAATGCGCCCTTCTTCCTTTCACTGCTCAAGTTGCTGCATCTGTGTCCACGTTGACCTGTCTACATCACTGTGCATTTTGTAAGTCCTTCTTTACTTTGGGGTAGGCTCCAGCTCATCTTGCATATTTCCTCCCCCAGCCCTAAGATCGGCCGTTTAGCCAAGGAGCCATGGTTCCTTTTATTGGAAAATGGTATTGGAAATCCACATCTGGGTTAACCATCACAGTAGCTGTAATGTTACCAGCCCCTCTTGTGTGGACTCTCGGTTCACGTAGCTTCCACTCTTTCCTAGACTTTTTATAAAGGACAGTCACATGAATGAGTGCATCCAGGGAGGCTAACAGTGGTCGCAACCCTCTAAATCAGGGGCTCCACATAATAAAAATGTACCGTTTGCTTCTTAGTCCAGAGGTTGACAGATTTGTCTGTAAAGAGCCAGGTGGTAAATTTTCGTCTTCCTGGACCATAAGTTCTTTGCCCTCATGGTATGAAGGTCGACCAGACTGGATCTCCGCTAATATTTTTAAAGGTTTAGGAACGATTATCCCCTGTTTGTATCTCTGTCCTGATTTATGTTTCTAGTGACTATTAATTGCCTACCAAAGAAAGCTCAGCATTTGCAATTAGGCTGACAAGTTCTGCATAACGTTTCGGATTGCGTATTGGAGCAAGGAGGACAAGTGTGTTCCCGGCATTGAATTACGCCACCCCCTCCCTGAACCTGCTGACGAAGCCCAGGCTCACTTGGGCTGTGTGGTGCTCTGCTCATCCATGATGTCTGGCTGAGCCTTGGCATTTACATCGTGACTTGACTCTTAGCAAAGGGATGCCGAGCTTGGTTCCAAAATGTGCTTTGGTTCTTTCTGTGCTCAGAGAGGGTGCCCTGTTGCTTTGTCACTTCTGTAGCGGGAGTGGCCCCTGAAAGTGCGGGGAGGGCTCCCTAAAGAGGCGAAGGAGGAAGGGTGCCATGGACTCAGCAGGGAGGAGAACGCTCCCTGCACTTGTCCTGGATATGCGAGATGAAGCCCTCGTCTCTCTCCTCGTGGGGAGTCTGCTTAATTCAGCTAAACAGAGCATGGTGTTGTGTCAAGAATCCATAACCTTGGGGGCTTTCTTGGTTTGTGTTAGGCTTTTAAAAACGTGGTTGTACTGGAAGCATCTATTCTCAACATCGGTAGGTTGCTGGGCTTTGGCTGTGGCGGTGCTTTCCAGGATGCTGGCTGGGTAGACAGGTGGGAATAGCGCAGACATCATGAATCCTTTCTAGAACAATTGGTGCTCTAAGGGAGGAACACTTGTACCAAAGCCTTGGGTGTCTTCGTGACCGAGACATAGCTTCTCTCTGTGTCCCTCTGTGCTGCTACCTGGAGAGAGAAGTGGCAGTTTATGGATAGTTCCTTGCCTATAGCAGGTGCTCAATTAATGCATTTGGAAACAAGAGGGCTAATAATAATTCCAAATTGCTGTATGACAGTTATGAATAGCAATGTACTCAATAACACACCTTTATAAAGCAGAAACTGTAAAGAAGGGAGGAGACTTAGAAACATACTAATAATGGGAGATTTTAACATACCACGTTCAGCACAAGACAGATCAAGTGGGCAAAACTATAACAACGTAATCAGTGAGGTCGATATTCTAGATGGATATATGTGCACAGGAATAGGCTCCAAATGGATCGGAGATCTAAATATAAACCACAAAACCACAAAGATGCTAGAGGAAAACATGGGTGAGTTTCTCTATGACATGGGAGTGAGGAAAACATTTCTAATTATGGCTCTAAAATCAAAAGTGATAAAAGAAAAGGTTGGTACATTTGATTACATAAAATGAAACATTTTTACATAAATACTTTCACCATGGACAACCAACTAACAACCCCCCCCCCCGCCAAAACCCCACCCTGAGCACAATCAAAACGCAGATGACAAAGTGGGAGAAAATATTTGCCAAATATATCGGCTATCAAGGATTCACATCATTACTCTATAAAAGAATTGTCGAAATTGAGCGAGAACGGAACCAGGTAGGAAAATAGGCAGAAGACATGTACAGGTAATTCACATAAATGGTAAACAAATGGCCTTTAAACATATGCAGACATGTACAACTTCACTCACAATTAGAGCGAAGCAAATTAAAATGACTCTGAGATATTATTTTTCACCTGTCAGATTAGCAAAAATTAAAAAGCTTGCTAACACTTCTCTTGGCAAGACTGTGAGGAAACAAGCTCTCATGTACATTGCTGCTGGGAATGCAAATAGGCCAACAGTTTTGAGGGGAGATTTGGCAATATTTATCATGACTGCCTATGTGTTTACATTTTGACCCAGAGATCCCACTTCTAAGAATTAACCCTGAAGATATCCCTCATAAGTATGAATATACTCCTGCACAAGATTCTTCATTCCAGAGTGACTTCTAGTTGCAAAGTATTGGAAGGAACCTAATGCCCAAACAGACAGGGTGGAGTGTTTGAATGACCATCAGTACGTGCATACAAGGAGTACTACACAAGTGTAAAAAAGGAAGATGGGGTAGCTCTGAACTGACCTGGGGTGACTTCTGAGATCAGCTGGTAAGTGACAAAAGCCAAGTACTTTTGATTATCTTATAGAGGGGAGGAAGCAGGGCTTAGGCAAGTGAATACAAGGGTACTTTTTTGGGGGTGGAGACATGTCCTAAAATTGGATGGTGGTGCTAGTTGGACATTATCTACTTTTATTAAAACTCAGCAGATTGCACATCTATAGTTTTTATGGTTTGAAAAATATACTTAGGAGTTCCTGTTATGGCTTAGTCGGTTAAAGACCCGACATAGTCTCTGTGAGGATGTGGGTTTGATCCCTGGCTTCGCTCCGTGGGTTAAGGATCTGGCTGGTGTTGCTGTGGCTGTGGTGTAGGCTGGCAGCGTCTGCTCTGCTTCGACCTCTGGCCAGGAATTTCCATGTGCCTCAGGTGTGGCTGGAAAAAAATAAAGATACAAAATTTAAAAAATATACATAAACAAGAATTCCCACTGTGGTGCAACAGGATCGGTGGTGTCTCTGGAGCACTGGGACGCAGGTTCCATCCCTGCCCCAGCATAGTGAGTTAAGGATTGGGCATTGCTGCAGATTGCAGCTGTGGCTCAGATCTGTTCCCTGCCCTGTGGACTCCATGTGCCATTGGGCAGCCAAAAAAAAAAAAAAAAAAGAAAGAAAGAAAGAAAAAGGAAAAGAAAATAGTTAAACACCAGTGAATCACTTTGCTATATGCTATATAGCAGAAATTAATATGATATTGTAAATCAACTGTACTGCAATTAAAAATATATACCTAAACAAAGCTTTTAAAATAAAAGAAAATTTTCAGTATGCTATTGTCATTTAATAAAGGAGGTAAAATAAGAAAAATATATATATATTTGCCTATGCCAGCAAAAAAGAAATATAGAGAGGTTCAACTAGAATCTAATGAGACGGATGACCTGCCGGGGGGATGGAAACAGCGTGAAGAGGGTGGAAAGATGAGAACGGGCCAAAGGGAACAAGTGACATTTCATTGAGTATCACTTTGTTATATTTTTGACATTTATAAACACGTATGTCAATATTTCACAACTCAAAAAAAAAAAAAAAAAAAAAAAAAAAAAAACAGAGAGAGAGGAATCTCGAAGACCCAGTATGGGAGAAAGACAGAAACAGAGTGAATCCAGCTGTATTTCAAATAGAGCGTAAACCATGCTGAGGGTGAGGCCAGCTCCCCACATAACTTTTGGACTCAGGATTTTGACCACATGCCCTCAGGCTGATGACAAGAACAACTTTACCCAGAGACACGGTTATTCTCCTTGGTGGGGTTTTTAAAAACTCTTTTTTTAAACTAATTTTTTAACTAAAGTCTAGCTGATGTACAGTGCTCTGCCAGTGACGAGTATGGTTTGTTTTTAAAAGGGTTGTGGCTGTGTAGTGTTGACATTACCTTGTTTATACGGAAGGCCGAGGAATTACGGAGTTGCATTGTACGTCACGGGAGGCAGTTTTCTCCTCATGAGTGGAGGAAGACACACAGGTTGGAAGGTGAAAGGCTAGAACCAGTCCCGTGGTGTTGGATTGGAATTTAACATATTTTCATGAATCACCCGTGTGTATGTGTATGCACCCATACAGCAGGGATCCAGAAATATACCCTCGAGTGCATTGGTACAGCTCCGTCTGCTGAGAGAGCCTGAAAGCCATGACCCCCCAGTAGCAAACCAAGTACCCAGACCTTGTTTTCTAGATAACTTAAAGGTACCGGGACTCTTTGGAGCAATAGCTAATCCATGATGGGGCAGAGACTGTACAAGGCGTGCTTGGAGCAACCTAGGCCTGAAAGGAAGCGCTCAAAGAATGGTGGAGACGCAGTAAAAAGACACAAGAGCGGGGCTTCTGGGGGGGTCAAACCTGGGATAATTGAGCATCAAATTAATATAAATAAGTGGGGAAAAAAGAAACGTGTTCCCTTATAGCAGATGGCCAACATAGAAGGAATTTGTAACGTCCCAGCATAGCTCCCTGCAAAATTGTTATATTTCAAGGGGGAAATTGTAATTTATAGGGGAGGAATATGGCAGACCCTACCTTCATCCATCGATCAAAGTTAATGTCACTCGCAATGGGACAGTAGCCGTCCTGTGCCTCCAGACACGGGGCGCTAAGAAGGACACAGCCCCATTTCTGTGGTGTTCCTGCCAGAATGTACAGCCTGAACCTAATTACAAGGAAACATCATACAAACCCAAGTTGAAGGACTTCCGCAGAGTAATTGGCCTGTACGCTAAGAAAAAATGTCAAGGTCATGAAAGAAAAAAATCCAAGGCAGTCTTCCAGATTAAAGGAGACAGAGATGTAACAACGAGGCATGGGTGTGATGGCCAGTTGGAACCTGGACCAGATGATTTTGTGTTTGCCTTCGCTCTAAAGGACGTTCTGGGACCACCGGTGACATGTGAAGGTCTGTACATTAGAGGATAGTTTTATGTCGATGTTAGTGCCCTGATTTTTTAGGGGAGACCTGACATTTAGAGATAAAGCGACATTGCGGCTTCCTCTTTCTCTCACACGGTTCAGAAACAATAAGGAGTGTGAGAGAGTGTGTGTGTGTGTGTGTGTCTGGGGAGAGAGAACACACGCGAGGTATATGTTAACATTGGCGAAATCTGTGTGCAGGACGTACAAGGGCTATTTGTGTTCTGTTCGCCAATTTTCTGCAAGTCCTAAAAGGGCTTCAAAGCAAACATTTATGGAAAGGCGTCAGTAATAGGCCCTCCCCAGTGGTGCTGGAGAATTCAGCAAGAATGTTCACACGGGTGTTTGGTCCTGGCCCTCGGACACGGGGACCACCGAGGAAGCATCAGCTGCTCTCGGCGTGATGCTGCTGCCACAGGCTGACGGGTTGGGCATCCCTTTGTGGTGGGAAGATGATGGATGGCGGCCTCATTTACGGCTCAGCTCTGACCCCCACGTGCTGTGTGACTGTGCGAGCAGCTAGTCCCCACCTAAACCATGATTTTTTTTTTGGGGGGGGGTGGTCTTCCTGATAGACCTGCTTTAGCAGGAGGTCCCATCATTCATTATTGAATTCAGTCGCTCATTCACCCTCATTTGTTGAAAATGAGGTGGCAGGCACTCTTCCTTATAATAAGCCAGCTTTGAGGGCATAAACCCTGTAGTTTAAAGGAAAGAAATACGCCCATCCTGGTTCCTCGTGGGTGTATTTGGGGCTGCTGATGGATATAATCTGAGGCCCCCAGTGGGGGTGATTGTGGATTTTCCTGCTGGGTGTCATTTGGAGCCTCCCGGGGGCTTAAGTCTGGATCTCCTAGTGGCTGTAACTCAGGAGTCTCCTGGTGGCTGTAGCTCAGGAGTCTCTCTGGGGAGTTGGTGCTGATGGGTGATGGGTCCTGGAGGAGGCCTGGAGGTGGTCCCTGTGAGGCAGGAATGTAGGTCAGGGGATGAAGCTAAGTTGGCAGGTGTGGCTAGAATACAGAGCCGGGTGACTGGGGGCCAGGGGAGCGCTTGGGGCTTTTGAGCTGAGATGGTAGATGACGGCAGGTTTCCAGATGAGGATTGCGGGCTGGGGAGGGGTCCCAAACCCAGGCACCCTGACAAATCTCATCCTCTGAGGATGTTTGTCCTGGTACATGGCAAAGTGTGCCAAGTCGGGGCCAGTAAGGTGTCTAAACCCTCCTGGTGAGAAAGGTTGCCTCTTCTTTCTGGGAAAGGAAATCTTATATCCCCAAGCTCATTTTTTAACATAAAATACACCTTCTTTTACTAATAATATTGAAGACAGATGGCAGCTTTTTAAATGTCCTTCCTTAGCGAAATAAAAAGTTGTCACTCCTGTATTTGTCTCTCCATTACATTTTTTAAAAACTGGATCATAAAACCGCAGCATCTGGGAACCTAGTCATTCGAGACTTCCTCAGTAGAGTCTCACGGCCCTTTCCAGCCTTAACAAAATGTACTTCGAATTGTTACTGTATTTTAAACACACAGACAATTAGAGTGCATAAGAGGAACCTGGATTTGCTTGGCCTCTGGATTTCAGAAAAGCCCACACTCTTGTGTGCTGGCAGGGGTGTTGCTGTTCTGATTGTCATGGACGATTTGATTAGCTGCCCCTCCCTCCCGGCAGCCACTGGGCAACACCCTTGACGGCAGGGGCCAGATATTATTCAGGCACGTGGAATCGGATAGAGCTCTTTTCATAGAGCCCTTTGGAAGCTGCTTCTCTGAGGCAGCTGTTTTGATGCTGGGGCATTTGGAGCCGAAAACAGAACGAAACGTTTCATGTTTAAAAAATGGTGGTGAAACGTACATGACCTAACATTTGCCATTGTAACCAGTCGGGAGTAGACACTTCAGTGGCCTTAAGTAGTCCACCCTGCTCCGCAGCCGTCACCACCATCCACCTGCAGAACGGTTCCGTTTCCCCAAAACGACTCTCCGTCCCCGTTAGTACAAATGGGCTGTGTCCCCTCCCCCAGCCCCTGACCCCTGCCCTTCCACTTTCGGTCCCTGTGGATTTCAACCTCTGGGAACCTCAGGGAGGGGGGTCACGCAGTCTTTGTCCTTTCGTGTCTGACTTATTTCACTTAGCAGCACGTCTTCGGGGCTCATTCATGTTGTAACATGTGCCAGAAGTTCCTTCCTTTTTAAGGCTGAATAATAGTCCACTGTACGCGTGTGCCGTCTTTTGTTTATTCAGTCGTCTGTCTGTGGACATCTGAGTGGTTTTGGCTGTTGTGAATGATGCTGCTGCGAACATGATTGTACAAATATTTGTTCAAGTGCCTGCGTTCTGCAGTGCTTTTGGGTGTTTTCCCAGAAGTGGAATTCCTGGATCAAATGGTGATTCTCTGTTTAATTTTTTGAGGAACCACCACACTGTTTTCCACAGTGTCTATGTCATCTTCTTTTCCTGCCGACAGCAAGGGTTCCGATTCTCTGCTCATTTTTCTTTCCTGTTTTAAGACAAATAATAACCACCCCAGAGCATGTGAAGCGGTGGCAAGCCCGTGACCCTTTAAGCTCTGTGTTTATATCCCAAGTAATGTGCAAACCAGACATCCATTCTCTCCTCCTGATCCCTGTTCTCATGGGCCTCACACTTCCTCCGGGTGGGTGCTGTGTGGGTTAAGGATCCAGCATTGCTATGAGCTGTGGTGTAGGTCGCAGACATGGCTCAGATCTGGCATTGCTGTATCTGGGGTGTAGGCTGGCAGCTGCGACTCTTGATTTGACCTGGGAACATCCACATGCTGCACCTGTGACCCTACAAAGCAAAAAAAAAAAAAAAAAAAAGAGCCAAAAAACCCTCCATATGTGAACAGACATATGTGGAAGTGTGTAGAGAGTCTATACATGGTAGGTACAAGGATGAATTATATTAATGTAAATTATCCCTTTCTGTGTATACAGGGGATAGATGACATGCAACATAAATACATATCTACCTTGTACAATCACATACATAGAAAGCTCTGGAAAATGTGTATGAGGTTGTTGACTCTTTCTTTGAAACTGGAGTTAGTTGGGGAGGGGAATTTCCGTTACTATTTATAATGCTTCTGGTTGTTTGAGCTTTTCTTTGCAAGAAAATATTACTTCTATAACTTAGAACATAGCAACAAAGAAACAAACAAACACAGTAAGCCCGATGTGTGTGTCGTGATGGACAGACTTTCATCAAGGTGCCACACGGTACCTCGGACACACGGAGTGGTAATTGGTGTGTTATTCACCTGCTCGCTGGGAGCCAGGCTCCATCCAGAGAACTTTTTTTTTTTTTAATTCCACCTTCAAGTAAAATCCTATTTTATTTTATTTTTATTTTTAATGATTTTTATTTTTTCCATTATAGTTGGTGTACAGTGTTCTGTCAATTTCTACTGTATAGCTGAGTGACCCAGTCTCACACACACACACACACATTCTTTTTCTCACATTGTCCTCCATCGGGTTCCATCATAAGTGACTAGATATCGTTCCCTGTGCTATACAGCAGGATCTCATTGCTTATCTACGCCAAATGCAATAGTTTGCATCTATTAACCCCAGACTCCCAGTCCACCCTACTCCCTCCCCCTCCCCCTCGGCAAACACAAGTTTGTTCTCCAAGTCCATGAGTTTCTTCTTTGTGGAAAGATTCATTTGTGTTGTATATTAGATTCCAGATATAAGTGATATCATATGGTATTTGTCTTTCGCTTTCTGACTTACTTCACTTAGTATGAGAATCTCTAGTTCCACCCATGTTGCTGCAAATGGCATTATTTTGTTCTTTTTTATGGCTGAGTAGTATTCCATTGTGTGTGTGTGTGTGTGTGTGTGTGTGTGTGTGTGTGTGTGTGTGTGTGTGTGTATACACACCACTTCTTCTTAATCCAGTCATCTGTCAGTGGACATTTAGGTTGTTTCCATGTCTTGGCTTTTGTGAATAGTGCTGCAATGAACATATGGATGCACTTTATTTTTTTTTAATTTTTTATTTTAAGTGAGAATTGCAATGTTTTTTAAATTTTTTTTTTGGTCTTTTGTCCTTTTTTTTTAGGGCTGCACCCACAGAACATGGAGGTTCCCAGGCTAGGGGTCTAATCAGAGCTGCAGCTGCCAGCCTACGCCACAGCCACAGCAATGCCAGATCTGAGCCGTGTCTGCGACTTACACCACAGCTCACAGCAATGACGGATCCTTAACCCACTGAGCGAGGTCCCAGATCAAACCCACAACCTCATGAATACTAGCCTGGTTTGTTACCACTGAGCCACGACAGGAACTCCTCTACTTTCTTTATACAGCTGTTTTTAACCTATCTGTCTGTATTATTTTCTCTGGTTGTGAAGCAAATTACACATCAAGTAGTCTGAAGCAACACCCATGTATTAGCTCACAGTGCCCTCAGGGTTCCTAGTTGGATTCGTTTCCACTGCGCCACGATGGGAACTCCCCCAGGTGCACTTTAAATGCACTGACTCACTTAGCCTCCACTGAGACAGTGAAGGAAGTTATCCCTGTTTTACTGATGGGGAAATGAGCTCAGAGAGGTGAAGTCACTCACCTAAAGTCACACAGCTGTCGAGGGATGCATGTTTAATTTTTTTTTCATATTTAATTCTTTAACAACAAGATGACTTTCTCCTAGACAAGTGCTCAGGTAATTTTTTTTCAAATCTGGATTTTAACTTCTGATTTATCTTTATAAATAAGGAGTTGTTGTGGGCTGTGCTTGCAAGATTCAAGGACCATGAAGGTCTGGCTTGTTGTTGTTTGGCTTCCTTTGAATACAGCTCTGTTTATAAGAGCCCATGGTCTGGAGAAGGGTGCCTGGAGCTTGTCAGCAGTCTCTGTCAGAAATGAAAGGTGCAGCATTTCTATTTTATTTTATTTATTTTTTTGTCTTTTTGCCTTTTCTGGGGCTGCTCCCGTGGCATGCAGAAGATCCCAGGCTAGGGGTCAAATCAGAGCTGTAGCCACCAGCCTACACCACAGCCACAGCAATGCGGGATCTGAGCCGCATCTGCGACCTACACCACAGCTCATGGCAACGCTGGATCCTTAACCCATTGAGCAAGGCCAGGGATCGAACCTGCAACCTCATGGTTCCTAGTCGGATTCGTTAACCACTGAGCCACGACGGGAACTCTTGAGCATTTCTATTTAAATAAAAAACGTTACACCTCATAGCTTTGTTCTGAACCCTAGAGGTAAATGGAGACCTGACAGATCATTCTAAAATGTCTATCCAAGTCTCTTATTCTGGCTAGAAGTGTCTTATGAATCTTCCTCTGCATGAGCGCCACGTATCAATTGTTCCCAGTAGCCTAAGTGGTGGGCATGGCATCCTCCTGCGCACCGTGTTATCATTAGCTGTGCGTTTTCCAGAAGCATCATTCCATTGCTCTGTGCATCGTCCTTCTTTCTGAAGGAGGATTTTCTTGGCCGGGCCCCGTGCCTTCTGCACCTAAACGAGCAGCCTCCACAACAAAGCTTTCCAAGTGCATCATTTTGTTCAACGCCTAAAACTGTTAAATTAATAAAATCAGCTTAACAGAACCCTGATTAGTTTGAAATTGCTTTAAATTTGGTCATTAAGTTTCAGGGAACATGTAATTTTCTCCACATCTGGTACAGCTGCAAGGCGTGAGGGATGAGGACAGAAGCGGCGGTAACAAACGCAGGGGATGGCGAGGAAGCACTGTGTCATTGACGCTCTCTGCACCGCTGGTCTGCACGCCCCAGGAATAAGGTTCCTGGCGAAACGCGGCACCCTGAATTATTTCTCTGAGAACATTCTCTTCCTGCGGCGTGAAGGGCGACGCAGAACAGCAGGGCATCAGGCTGGGCTCACGTCCCGAGAAGGCTGGGGACCCGCTGTGGCATCCTAGACACGTGTCCCTGCTTCTCCGTGCCTTGATGTCCTCATCCGGGAAATGGGTGGATACCCACGATGTCCTGGCCCTTCAGCGCCTTTCGGGGGCTGGCGGGGAACAGTGCCGTCTTTGGTTGGGAGCTATGAGAAGGACCCGAGGGGTATGGTTTGCATCGTCACATGTCAACCTGCATCTGACTTCTTTGCTGCTTCCCTCCTGGCTCTTTCGTGTTGCTAGGAGGGTAGCAGGATGCATCTCTGAGACGCTGATGTTGAAAGGGTGTCAGCAGCCAGCCCCTTGGCCTGCGTCTTTCTCCACCTTGAGGCTAAGGTGCGACAAGCCTGAAAGCTCAGCCTGTGCTGTGTGGGGCTCTAACCTGGCTGAGGGCCTTGGCACTTGGCCTTTGGCTGGGACCACACTGCTTCCCTCACAAGTGGCTGCCGCCTCCAGGAGCTCATATATTTCCTTGTCAAGGAACACGCCAGGCCTTTGTGGGCCAATCCCAAAGTGAGAAGGGGCTGAGGTCGGGGAGCTGGCAGTGGACATGCATGGTCACAGTAGGAAGCAGCAACCTGGGGTCTCATATTTGGGAGTTCTTGAGTTAGAGGTAGAATCCAGGGCCAGAGGTAACTCAGATGGGTTGTGTGTGCTCGTGGCCATTGCTAACCTGGCATTGGAGCAGGGGTGATGGTTAGAGGGACCAGGTGCTAGTGCCTGCTCTCCAGCCGGTGTGGTGCTGGGAGCCCCCCGGTATTCTGGCCTTCTAACATCCCTTCCAGGGAAGGCTCTCAACTCCCCCAGTCTACGGATGGAGAAAGTGAGGCTTAGTGGGGTTACACCTGGCGTCTTTGCAGGGTTAGGCTCTGAGCCAGGAATGGATGGTGACTGGGGAGTCCCTGGGGCCAGAGGAGAAGGAGCTGAGAATGTGACAATGACTGGTGTTGGGCAAGCTGGGAACTGAGGTCCTAAATCAGATGCCAAGGTCTGGGGCATGTATTTCAGCCTGCAGAGAGTTCGGGTCCCCAGGGCTCTGGGGAGGGGGTGCTACGTCACAGGACAGAACCCCTCACCCTGCTGGTGGCAGAACTTTTTGAGGAGTCCAGCATCTTCTGCTGGTCCTTTAAAAATAGTCATTTGCTCTCGAGAGAGCGTGTCATTTTTCAAGTCACACATCTGCAACGCGAGCCAAGTGCCTTCTGGAATTTATGGTACTTAAGTAGGTTACCGCAGCCCGATTGCATCTGTTTCTCCAAAAACTGTTGACGTTTCTGATGACAGCAGATAAGTTCCACTGAAGTTCAGCCGCTGGAGATGGGATGTAAGTGGGGAGGTGAAGGACAGAGACCCCAAGGTGCAGGGTTCCACCTGCAGGTGCCCATGGCTAAGGGAGGTGGGGCAGGAGCTTGGGCCGCAGTGCGGAGAGCGTGGGTGAAGGCTGGGCCAATTGACACGGTATAGGCATTGCAGGCACCCAGATTTCTATAAGCACGTGGCTGGAAAGGAATAGGACTTTTGGAAAATTATTTTCTCTGGGTTCTTCTTCAGGTTTGCAGGTAGATGTTATAGAAGAGGCTCACGGTTTGAAGTTGTCACCAGCTGTCAGATTTCCATTAGCGATTTCCACAGTCTCTGATGCTGAAATGACGGGGCCCTTGAAAACAACAACAGAACAAGTGGTAGGCTACACTTTATCCAAAATCGTTCGTGCCCTTAGCCCCGTATCTCATCGGTAGAGAGATAGATACACACGGATGGAAGCTTTATGCACATACGCGTGCAAATACAGGTGGCTTCAGTTTAAAGGATACATTCTTAATACAGAATCATACCTAACAATATTAAGTGTTTTAAGCTCATGAAATGTGGTCTTTAGAAGTATGACATGAAGGCTCAGCAGAGACAAATCTGACTAGTATCCATGAGGACGCAGGTTCAGTCCCTGGCCTCGCTCAGTGGGTTAAGGATCCAGCGTTGCCGTGAGCTATGGTGTAGGTTGCAGACACCGCTCAGATCCCAAGCTGCTGTGGCTGAGGTGTAGGCTGGCAGTTCCGATTCAACTCCTCGCCTGGGAACTTCATATGCTGCCAATCAGGCCCTAAAAAGACCAAAAAAAAAAAGTGACATGAAAATGAAAAAAAACCCACAATTTTCTTCAGTTCCTTTTCTCTGCAGTCTCTCTTCAATATCTACCGGGTCAAAATACCTCTCCCATTTCGGTAAGTCTGTTTCAAGAAACAGCCCTATTTTCCAAAAGCGTGGCAAAATTTTCTCGTGGGTGGTTTCTGAGACCTACTGGCATTCCTAGAGGTCGCTGGCTCTGACTTGCCTTTGGAAGGGATCTGCGTGGAGGATATATTTGGACAGGTATTGACTATAATAAACTGTATTTAAATATTTATATGTGGAATTATTTTTTCTATGGCGCTCTTCTCTAAATCATCGAGTAAGGCCCCATCATTTCTCTGAAAGATGTACGCGCACTGTCTCTCAGCATATAGATCATTTTGCCTTTGAACGGAATCTCTCACCTTAAAAACGATTTCTGCAGGTGATATTTTACATACATTCGTTATCGTGGTGAGCATTACATCCTGCTGTGTTACAGGAGGATTTCTGCGGAAAATCGCTCTTTATTTGTGGGAAGCTGAAGGGGGAAAAGCAGGAGCGTGAACCCCTGTGTGTCCCCCGATGGGGGTGCCGCAGGGAGGCCGGGAGGACCGCGCCGGCCCCAGCCCCACCCCCACCCTCCCCCGCTCCTGTGAAGTGGCTGCGGGGCCTCCTCTTCGGCTCAGGCTTAAAATCCTCTGATTGTTTATTCTCTACTCATGCCTCTCAGACCTTCCTCCCGCCTCCCTCCTTGTCAATTTGAAGAGCTCTCTTTTCCATTCCTGGTAGTTATCTGGATAACCACAATTTGTTTTTAAAATTGATTCCCATAAAGAGTACATTAGGGATCTCCAGGGCTAAAATGTGGCCACCTGTCAGACTTCTCCTCCTAGGAGGAAGAGGCCTGCTGGCCAGGCTGAAGCTTCCTGGTTTTATGGTGAAAACAAACAAACACATAAGCACAGTGGATGGAGGGATGGCCTGTGGCTGGCACGGCCCTGGGTAGTTTGAACCCTGTGAGCGCCAGCTGCCTGCCACCTTTCAGACATATATTTGATGGGCTTCCTGTTCCTCGGGGGCTTTTGATGTTTTAGGTGGATCGTGTCGCTGACTTTGGCCAGGGAGCTGGGACATGTGTCACTTCAAGGCACACATGTTAAGCAGCCCAGGGCTGTTCACCACATTCCCTTTTTTGCTGCTGATCTGGGAACACATGTGATGATGGGCTGGCATCAGCTTGGTCCCCTGAGTGAGGACAGAGTGCTAGAGGGCCCCAGCTGTGCCGTCACAGCCCTGTGGTGTGAGCAGGAAATAAACCTGTACTGTCATTGTCGTCGTGCCATCCAGCCTCCCCTGACTGACGCAGACGCAGGTGGATTGAAACACGCAGCCCCCGCTGGGCATCCTTGTGCTCAGTGATTTGGCCACGTGCTGTGTGACGGGTGACCCTGACCTCCTGAGGCAGCAGCCTTGCGAACGTGCTAACAAATAGCCAGCCATCGTATGAGCAGAAGTCAAGGACGGTCTGATTGTGTGTGTGTGTGTTTTGGGGTGGGGGGTGAGGGGTTTGAAGAATGCGTTTCTTGGACACCTGTGTGCCTGCTTCCAGAGCATCCTGCCCGTCAGGGGCCATGCCGGGGCCGTGGTGACGCTCAGCATTTCTGGGGGAGATCATTCTGACCAGACTTCAGCGCACGAGCGGATTTTAGAGTGATGGATGTGAAAACAGTTTAAAGCGTTTACTAGCCGTAGGAACTAATTTCCAATAAATCAGACAGGATTCCCTTGGGAACCAGAAATAAATGAGGGCAAAAGAAATTGCTAGGGGTTGTTGAGCAATAAAGAGATGGGTTCTAGATATCTTAAAATGATATTTAAATGGACAAAGTTGATTTAACTGTCTTTTTTCGTGTCTAGGAGTAAGATTTAAGTGTACAGCGTGTCATTATAACCAGGAATTATTCACCAGGAGACTTTTAGCATTTCGTGCACATCCCACTGAATGGCAATTTTAATATTCCAGTTTCAGTCCTCAATTGTAATGAAAAGGCATTAATTGCTTGGTTCCCTGCAAAGTCCATAAAAAAAAGTGTTTCTAGAAAAAGTTCAAATTTGGTACACGAGGCAGAACTTTCATGATCTAATTCGAGTCATTTTTTCTAATTAAAAATGTAAATGAATATGTATTTTATTACCTTCAAGTCCCCGCGTCTCTATTATTCACGTACTGGTCTTCTGGCCTTGTGCCAAGAGCCTTGGTGACTAAAAATAGAATGTGTGTGTGGTTCTTGAACCCTAGAAGCGTACATTTCATGGGAAGATTCAGTGTGAAACTCTCTGAGAACTCCGGAGCAGCCCTGGGCACCAGCCAAATGAGAGGATGGACGGGTCACTGGTGGGGGTGGAGATGGGACTGGAAGACCAGTAGGAGGTGGAACGTGGTGCCTAGATGCCCTGGCTAGATCTGGCCGGGGCCAGGAGAGGGACCACCCTGGATAGCTGTGGACACGGGAAGGGATTTTTCAGTCTCCAAAGACATGGAGAGGCTCTCCCAGCAGCCCGTGCGTGATGTCTGGTTCCCGCACACGTGGGCATCTCTTGTGCAAGATTTAGCATCATTTCCTGAGGAGCTGTGAACATCCAGCCCCCTGGGACCTGAGAGGTGACCGGTCTTTTTAGGAGCCAGAGCACGGGATGTTCTGGGAGAAGAGGAGAGGGAGGGACAAAGGCCACCAAAGGACGGAGGACACCAAAGGTGTCATCCCTTCCACAGGCCCTGCTGAGGCTCTCCTGATCTCTTCAGATCCCCCCAACCCTGGATTATTTTTGATTCCCTTTTCATGATGAGCAGACAGATTCCAGAGCTTGGAGATCTGGCCCCAGGCCACTTAGCTGGAAGGTTGCCGAGCAGCCTGGCCATCCAGGCCACCCCCACTTCCAGGACACAGGGCCAGGCCTCTCTGCTGAGTGAGTTCCAGGGTATCGGGTGCCCCAAGCCCAGGAATCCAGCCTCTGCTCTTGCTTTTCTCTGACATGAGAGTGTGCAGGCCTTGCCTGGGGTCCCTGCTGAGCACTGTTGGTGGGTGTGGATTCTCAGATGCCAACCCTGCATTTGGGGACCTGGAGAGGGGCCCATCCTGATAGTGTGCTCCCCCTTAGTCTTGTCCCTGACGCTCTGGGGAAGTGATACTTTGGGACATGGATGAGGAGCCATTTGCAGAGTCGGGCACTGACCCTGTGTCACTGCAATGTCCCCCTTGGATGTGGCAGCTGAGGACACTTGAGAAGTCTTCAGGGGCTTGTCACTTTCCCATCACTCCTTTGCTCTGAGGCCTCCAGCGCTCCCCTCATCACCCCGAGCAGAACTCACAGCCCACCAGACCCCCAACACCTCCGCGATCTCAGCAGCACTCACCCAGGCTGGCTGCTGCTGTTTCTGGGGTCCACTGAGAGGTGGGAGGTTAGGCTTCCCCCCAGAAACTCCCTTCCTTGCTGTCATCATGGCCTGGAGCCATCCCTCCCTGAGACCCACAGGCTCCTTGGTCCCTCATCTTTGCTCTCAGGCCTTCTCAGGAGACCGGAGGCTCCTGTTGGTTTTCCCCACTTCTCTCCCCAAAGCCTGAGGGACTTCGTGGCCGCGTGGTGGGCACCCTCTCCATCCTGTTGCCCGGTCCTGTGCTTGACAGTGCTGCTCAGAGGGCGGGCAGAGGCCTGTGCCCAGCCTGCCATGGGCCTTGGGTTGCAGCCGGCACTCCCTCCTCTGCCCCTCTGGGCTCACTCGCTGCCTGGACCAACCTCCTCCAGCCCGACCATCCGGGCAGTTGGCGGGGTCAGTGGGGACATTCCAGACCCAGAAATCAGTTGTGACTCAGGCACATTTATTGCCTACAGTCCATGCACGGTGGTGGCAGCGGCTCCATTTTAGGGAGGCGAACGCCCTGCTGGCTTGGTAGTGCTGGGAGCAGGGGGAGCCCCATCCTGTTCCCCAGACCAGGGCATCCCCCGCTAGGCTCCTCCTCAAGGCTGGGAAGCCACCTGCCCCTGCGGCCCCTGACACCCCAGTCCTGGGGCAGAACCTCCCCCTCCCACCCCCGGCCCTCCCAAAGCATCCAGTCCCTGTCTGGTGAAACGCATTCCCGTCCACAAGGAGAGACTCCTCAATCTTTTCCTCCAGGGATTCCCCGGTGCGCAGTGAGAATTTCTCAGCACTGGGGAAATAGATCCGAGGACGAGAGGGAACTGGCTGCTCGATGAAATCGTTCATCATCGGGAGGAGGGAGGATGGTGGACGGAGGAAGGGATGGGAGTGACAGATGAAAGAGGAGTATTTTTTTAAATTAAAAAATTATTTGTCCAGTGGGAGGAAAAAGTATGTATACATGTATGTGTAACTTGGTCCCCATGCTGTACAGTGGAAAAAATAAATAAGTAAATATTATTTGTCAATGTTTTAGGTACATCAAGATATAAATAATAATAAAATGCATAGCCCCAGACCACTGCTAGCTTGACAAAGAAAACACAGCTATCATATACTCTGCTCTACCCTCCCCCGCCCCCCAGCGAAGCATTAGCACGAATGCTTCTGTACTTTGGCTGCACGGATGCGTGTCCTTAAACACCGAGTCCTTTCCTTTCACGTATTTTTAAACTTTATATGTCACCGCATGTATTGCCAACCGTTTTTAAATTGGATTTTAAAAAATTTGAAACAATTTTAAAATGTTGGAAAGTTGCAAAAAAAAAAAAAAAAAAAAAACTATTACAAATTGGGAGTTCTTGCCGCGGCTCTGCAGAAATGAATCTGACTAGCATCCATGAGGACACAGGTTCGATCCCTGGCCTCACTCAATGGGTTGAGGATCTGGCGTTGCTGTTGCCGTGAGCTGTGGTGTAGGTCGCAGGCTCGGCTTGGATCCCGCATTGCTGCGCCTGTGGTGTAGACTGGCAGCTACAGCTCCCCTTTGACCACTAGCCTGGGAACCTCCATGTGCCTCGGGTGCAGCCATAAAAAAGACCAAAAAAAAATAGTACAACTGTCACTTGTAGTATAAGTATTCACCAGATTTCACAGTTTCCATTTTACTGCAAACGCGGAATCATTCTCTCTGCACACATGCACCCACTGTATGTTACATGCTCACACACACATGTGAAATAGTGTATACATATGTACCATCTTAATTTTCTTCTGAAATATTTGAGATAAATTGTAGACAGGATGCTCTGTGACCTATAAATACTGCGTTGTATGCTTCCCAAGGCCAAGGCTGCTTGTTCTTTTACACAAGCCCAGTCCAGGTACCAAAATCAGCATGGATGTAATACGATTATCTAACCTTAGACCTTATAGAAATTTCAACAACTGTCCCACAAATGTTCATCACAGCAAAAAAAAAAATAGAATTTTTTTGGGGGGAGGGTGGTCCAGGATCCCATCCAGGACATGGGTTGCACTTAATGGTCACAAGTGGCATTTCGTCTCTTCATCTGGAACCACTCCTGTCCTTTGTCTTTTGTTCTTGAGTTTGACATGATGATAACTTGTCGGTGCTCTCTTAGTTCCGGTTTGTCTGATGTTTGCTCCCGGTTAGATTAAGTGGCACAGTTTTGTCCAAAACACGGCAGAAGCGATGTCAGGTCCTCTTCGGTGCGTGACGTCTGTGTGTCTCATGGCTGATATCTACCCACTTGCTAAAGGTGATGTCTGCGACTCTCGGCCCTGTAAAGTTGCTCTTAGCCTTTTTGTGGTTAATAAGGATCTCATGCGATCATACCTGGGGACTGTGTGAATATCTTGTTTCTCATCAAACTTAAAATTTAAAAAAAATGTTTAGTAGCAGCTTTATTGTCACAGATCATACAAATTGCCCATTTAATGCATGCAAGTCAGTGGCTCTTAGTGTGTTCACAGGTTTTAATTTTAAACCTATCTCTCACCTCAAAAAGAAACACCACATCATTTAGCCATCAACCCACTACCTCCCCAACCCCACCCCTCAGTCTGATGTGACCATGAACCCACTGTCAGTCTCTCTGTCTCCCTTTGGGATTTTTATGTGAATGAAATCTCATGGTGTGTGGATTTTCGCTTAGCGTAAGGCTGTCAGTGTTCGTTCAAGCCGTAGCATGTGTCAGTGCTGCGTCTCTTTCGATGGCTGAGAATATGCCTCCATGTACATTCTGTTTATCCACTTGTCTATTGATGGGCACTTGGGTCACTTCCACCTCTTGGCTCTTGTAAATAATGATGCTGTAAATGTTTGTATACAATATTTTGTGTAGACATAGTTCTCATTGCTCTTGGGTGTGTACCTAGTCGTGACATTGCTGGGTCATATGCTAACTCTGTGTTTAATTGTTTAAGAAACTACCAGACACAGACTTTTCCAAAGGAGCAGCACCATTTGACCTCCCCACCAGCCGTGTATGAGGGTCCAGTTTCTCCAGCCGCACACACTACTATCTGACTTTTTGATTTTCTCCATCATGGTGGATGGGAAGTGGTATCTCATTGTGGTTTTGATGTGTGTGTTCCTGATGGCTAATGTTGAGTGTATTTGTGTGGCTTCCACTTGTATAGTTTCCTTGGAGAAGTGTCTGTTCAGATCCTTTGTCTATTTTAAAATTAAACTCCTTGTCTGTTTGTTACTGCGTTGTAAGCATTCTTTGTATATTCCAGATATAATCTCTTATCAGACATGTGGTTTGCAAAAATTTTCTCCCATTCCATGGGTTGTATCTTCACTTTTGCGATGATGTCTTTTGAGGCACAAAAGTTTTTAATTTTGGTAAAAATCTAATTTATTTTTTTTCTTTTCTTGCTCATGCTTTTGGTGTCATATCTAAGAAGCCTGTGCTGAATTCAAGTTCATGAAGATTTGCATGACTTACAGTTTAAGTTCTTATATTTAGTTCTTACATATAGGTCTTTGATTCATTCATTTTGAGTTAATTTTTGTATGTGGTGTGAGGTAAGGGTCCAGTTTAATTCTTTTGTGTGTAGTTGTCCAGCTGTCCCAGCACCATTTGATGAGACTATTCTTTCCTCATTGAATGTCCTTGTCACCCTTTTTGACCATCAATTGACAGTTAGTGTGTGGGTTTATTTCCCGACTCTAAATTCTCCTCTGTTGATCTATATGTCTGTCCTTGGACTAAGACTACATTGTCTTATCATTGCTTTGTCGAAAAACTTGAATTTGGGCGGTGTGGGTCCTCCTACTTCGTACTTCTTTTAGGATTGTTTTGGCCGTTCTGTATACTTTGCAATTTCCTGTGAATTTTATCATCAGATTGTCATGATCAACAAAGAAGTCAGATGGAATGCTGATGTTGAATCTGTACCTCAATTTAGAGACTATTTCCATCTCAATGTTCACTCTTTGATTTATGAACATTAATGTGTTTCCACTTATTTAGGTCTTTAATTTCTTTCCGAGATGTTTTCTAGTTTTCACAGTATGGTTTTGTATTTCTTACTAAAATTACTCCTGAGTATTCTGGGCTATTGTGAATGGAATTGTTTACTTAATTTTATTTTCAGATTGTCCACTGCAAGTGTATACAAATTATAGTTGATTTTGTATATTGACCTTATGCCCTGCAACTTTGTTGAACTTGTTGATTAGTTGTAATGGGCTTTTTTTTTTTTTAGTGGACTCCTTAGGCTATTCTACATATAAGAGCATCTCCTCTGCAAATAGAGATAGTTTTCTTTCTTTCCAATTTAGTGCCTTTTGTTTCTTCTCCTTGCCTAGTTGCCCTAGCTAAATCTTCCAGCATAATGTTGACTGGCAATGATGAGCGTGGATATGTTTGTTTTATTCTTGATCTTAGGGGATAAGGTATCTAGTCTTTCACCGTGAAGTATGATGCTAACTGTAGATTTTCGTAGATGTCCTTTATCAGGTTGAGGAAGTTCCTTTCCTTTCTAGTTTGTTGACTTTTTTTTTTTTTTTAAATCATGGAAGGGTGTGGGATTTTGTCAAATGCTTTTTCTGTGTCTTTCGAGATTATCATGTGATTTTTTGTTTTCTAGTCTATTTATATAATGTATTACTTCATTGAGGCAACCTTGAATTCTTGGCATAAATCTCACTTAGCCATGGTGTATAATTCTTTTCATATATTCCTGGATTCAGTGTGCCAGTGCTTCATTGAGGATTTTTGTGTACATATTCATGAGAGTTAGTGGTGAGGTAGTTTTCTTTTCTATTGATGTCTTTGTCTGGTTTTGGTATCAGGATAATATTAGTATCATAAAGTGAGTGGGGAAGTGTTCTCTTCTCTTACAATTTTTGGAAGCATCTGTGAAGAATTGTAAAAGATTAATTATTCCTTAAATGTTTGGTAGAATTCAGTGGTGAAGCCATCTGGGCCTGGGATTTCCTTTTGGGTATTTCTTTCATTACTAATTCAATCTCTTTTCTTTTATAGGTATATTCAGATTGTGTGTTTCTTCTTGAGTCAGTTTTAGTAGTTTGTGCCCTTCCGGAAAGTTGTGCACTTTATCCAAGTTGTCTAATTTGTTGCTGTACGATTGCTCACAATATTCCTTTATACTCCTTTTTTAAAAATTTTTGTAAGGTCATAGTAATGTCTCCTGTTTCATTTCTGGATCTAGTAATTTGAGTCTTCTCTCTTTTTTTCCTTGGTCAGTGTAGCTAAAGATTTGTCAATTTTGTTGATTTTTTTTTTCAAAGAATTAGGTTTTTTCATCTTTTTAATTTTTTTCTGTTTTTCTGGTCTCTATTTCATTGAATTTCACTTTCATGTTTATTATGTCTTTTCTTCTACTTGCTTTAGAGTTACTTTGCTCTTCTTAAGATGGAAGATTAGGGGAGTTCCCGTCGTGGCGCAGTGGTTAACGAATCCGACTAGGAACCATGAGGTTGCGGGTTCGGTCCCTGCCCTTGCTCAGTGGGTTAACGATCCGGCGTTGCCGCGAGCTGTGGTGTAGGTTGCAGACGCGGCTCGGATCCCGAGTTGCTGTGGCTCTGGCGTAGGCCGGTGGCTACAGCTCCGATTCAACCCCTAGCCTGGGAACCTCCATATGCCGCGGGAGCGGCCCAAGAAATAGCAACAACAACAACAACAACAACAACAACAAAGAGAGACAAAAGACAAAAAAAAAAAAAAAAAAAGATGGAAGATTAGGTTGTTGATTTGAGATTTTTTTTCCTTTTATCTATTTCCCTATAAGCATTGATTTTGCTGCTTCCTGTAAGTTTTGATAGCTTCTGTTTTCATTTTCATTCCTCTTAATGTATCATCTGATTTCCCATGTAAATGATTCTTTAACCCATTGGTTATTTAAGAGTATCTTTTATAATTTACACATATTTGTAAGTATGTGTATTTTTTGCTATTTATTTCTAAATTTTCTTGCTATTTATTTTTGCTATTTTTTTTGCTATTTATTTCAAATTTCATTTCCATGTGCTTTGAGAACACACTTTGTATTATTTTTACTCTTTTATATTTATTGAGGTTTGTTTTATGGCCTAGCACATGGTCTGTCCTAGAGAATGTTCCATGTGCCCCTGAGAAGCGTGTATGTTCTGTTGTTGAGGGGGGAGTTCTAAAGATGTCTGTTAGGTTCGTTGGTTTATAGTATTGCTCAGGTCTTCCATTTCCTTGTTGATATTCTGTCTAGTTGTTCTATCCATTATTGGCAGTAGGATGTTGAAGCCTCCAGATGCTATTGTAGAATTGTTTATTTCTACCTTTATTATTTCTGTCATTTTTTCCTCCATGTATTTTGATGTCCTGTTATTAGGTGCATATGTGTTTATAATTGTCATATTTCTTGATGTGTTGCTGCTTTTTTCATTATGGAAGGTCTCTCTCTATTTTTAGTAACAGTCTTTATTTAAAGTCTGTTTTGTTTGAAATTACTGTAGATTTCCAACTGCAGCTTTCTTGTGTTTGCTATTTACATAAAATTTTTACTTATATTCAGGTTGTAAAGGAAGGAATTGACACCCATTTCCTTTTAGTACTTGTTCGGTTTTAGTCTTTCTATTTATATCTTTATGCATTTGGAACTTATTCTTATTACTGGTGTGAGGTATGGATATAATTTCTATTTTTCCAAATTGTTAGCTGTAGCATTTATCAAAAAGTCCCCTTTTGCCTCAGCGATTTGAGCGGCCACCTTTATCATATACAAAATTTCCAAATATAGTTGCATCTATAGCTGAACTGTCTATTGATACACCCATGCCATACTGTTTTAATTATGCAGGCTTTGCAATATGTTTAATGTCTGGTAGAACTTTCTCCCCCACTGAGGTTTTTCCTTTTCTTGGATATGCGTGAAAGTTTATTTTTCCATCTGAACTTTAGTATCAAATTGTCTAGCTCCATAAAATTGCATTTATAAATTATAAATTAGCTTAGGGAAAACTGATATCCTAATGCTATTGAATTGTCCCACCCAGGATCAACTTACATCTTCCTATTTGTTCAAAAAAAATTTGTGTTTAAAAAAGTTCCTTGAAGTGGTTTTGTACGTCTCATACTTATTTTTTTCCTACATATTTTGTCTTGTTGTTGCTATTGTCAATGGGATTTTCTCGAGAGTTGATTTCTTTCTTTCTTTTTTTTTTTTTTTACAGCCACACCTGTAGCATATGGAAGTTTCCAGGCTAGGGGTGGAATCGGAACTACAGCTTCTGTTTATGTTACAGCCACAGCGATGCCAGATCCAAGCTGCATCTGTGAACTATGCCACAGCTTGTGGCAAAACTGGATCCTTAACTCACTGAGCAAGGTCAGGGATCCAGCCCGCATCCTCATGGATACTAGTCAGGTTCTTAACCTGCTGAGCCACAGTGGAAACTACTGGAGTTGATTTCTGAATGTTAATTTTATATTCTTCAACTTTACCAAATCCTCTTTTGGGCGGATTTTTTTTTTCCCCAGTATATTTTCAGCATCTATGTAGATGCCTGTAAACTGTAATTCCAGTTTATTCTATTTAATGACTGTGTTCCATTGTATGAATACACCAGAGTCTCTTTATGTCTTTGTATGTGGATGAACACTTAGGTTGTTTCCTGTTTGTCAAAATTGCCAAGTAGTTTCCAAAAGTGGTTGTGGGAGTTCTCACTCCCACCTGTATGGTGTGACTCCTGGATGCTTCCTGGTTTTGCCAGCATCAGCAATTGCCGGTCCGTACATTTTGTCAGTCTGATGGGTAGCAAATGGTGGAGTAACATGGCTGGAAACGGCTCTTCTTAAGTTTGGGGTTCTAAATTCTGAGCCAAGTGATCCCTCCCACAGGGACGTTCCCTGCAAGCTGCACACCGCCGTGCCTGCTCCCTGTCGGGGCCCTCCTCGCCCTCCGGGAAGTTTGGCTGCTGACAGGAATTGCAAACTGTGATGCCTCTTCCGTGACGCCCTGAGAGGAAAAAGCACTTCTCTGGAAACGAAACATAGCCTTTATTAGATAAGGAATGCTCAGCCTCAGGTCGGGCCTCCTCCTGGAATTTCTTTGCTGAGCGACTTGCTTTTATGATGGCCATATAGTTATCAACAGTCCGTATTAACCGAGTAACGACCTGTACCTGGCACTGTGCTAGGCTCTGTGCGGGCGTTTGTGATGCTTTAGGCCCTGGTCCCCCCTCTCCCCAAGAGGCTCATAACCTCAGCGGAAAAGAAGGTAGGTTAGAGGATCGCAGGACGGGCGGCATTGACACCGTGTGAGGCGGCGAGGTGCCGGGTCGCCGAGGCGGACAGACAGGCCTGCCAGGAAGTGAATGTAAGAAACCACCACACCCGTCCCTCGCAGGGTGTTACAGATTCAGGAGGAAGCGCGGTCATCGAGCTTTTTCTTCTTGTTTTAAGCAGGCTCGATTCATCCTTGTGAAAATTGGGACACCCTCTAAAACATCTCCTCTGTCTTTCAAAGCTGTACAACCACCAGTGACTTAAATTTCCCCTCTGAGCTGAGTTCTGCTTCTAGTGGGTGGACCTGGGATCAGCCTCATTCCTAAGTGGGCAGGTTTCAGGATCCTGTGTCATGAGACCTGGTCCAGCCGTGACCCAGCACCGGTGCTTCACCCTTGTTTCTCACGACCCGATCCCTGGCTCTGTGGTTCTCTCTGTGCTGTAATTTATGTGGAGCCCTCGTTCCTCCAGGATCCCCTCAGTCTCCCCAGCCTTCCTAAGAGCACAGCTCTTCCCTTCTTCTTGGTGTTGGGGGCCCTGCCACCTCTGCGGGGCTTCTTAATGCCAATGCCTACACACCTGGAGTCCATTAGCACTTCCCTCCTTCTCTGCCAGCTAAAACCAGGTGTATGACTAAGGTTTGCTAATTTAAGGGTAAGAAGTTTCCATGCTTAAGAAAATGCCACCTCACCCACTTTACCTAAGGGTGGCATTTCCCATCAGCACTGGAAGCCTCTCTATCTCTTGGTCTTGTGGCCAACAGTACACCCTCCAGGCAGCTGGGCAGAATTGCAGGTGTAGACTGGGCTTAGGCCAAGCAGTGCTCTCATGGGGAGGCCAGCTGGCTTGCACAGGCATCTTGTCTGTAGCTGGGATCTTACCAGGTCCACTTGCTAACTTATCAGGCAAACTGACCTGGGCTCGTGCTAGTTGGTTTGTTCACTTGTTCATTTATTGGTTCGCTGATCGTGTGTTCAACATATATCAAGGGCTTCACGGAATGTTCTACAGTAATCCTGCCAGTCCCACCCAGGCAAAGAGCCTCGCTCCTTCATCAGCCTCCGGTGTGTCTCTGAGTATCTGAGAGCTTATTTAATTATTTCCAGAACTTTGCCTGGTTTCTAGCCTTGCGCTAGGTGACGTGAAGGCTGCACGGGGAAGGATCTTGACTCTTGAAAATCATGTGGTTCTGTTGGGGGTGCAGATCAAGCCAGTAATGAATCAGGATGGAACACATGAAACACAGGTGCACCTCTGTGTTTTGCTATTGGATGAGGGGGGCTTGCCTTGCTCAGGGTTCACTGGGCTGGAGTGGTTTAGGACCACTTCCTGCAACTGAAGCTGAGCCTTGAAGGACGGGTAGACTTTAGAGGGATTCCAGAGAGGCATCACATTTGGGGAGAATAACTTGAATGTGCGCAGTGGTTTCTAGAGGGATCGAAGAGACCACTTTGATGCCGTCTCTGTGTTAGCTCTTTCAAATGCCACATTCTTGGGAGCTCCTACTGTCCTCTCTGAGCACTTGGGACCTTTGTATAGGAAGCTGTGTCTTCGAGTGGCCAGTGCTGGGCAGAACTGGCTCTGGTGGACCCCCTGCCTTGGGCAGGGCTTGGAGGTAACAGAGCCTAGCCCTAAGATGGCCACGACACAGAAATAGCCTTCAACCGTGAACCAGGCCTCCCATCCTTCTCCCGTGTGACAGCTCTTTGAGCACTTTTATTTTTTTGTTGAAGCTGTAGGGTAATTACCCTTGTCCTTAATAATTGCATTCGTTTCCTTGATGAGCAGATATGCTCTAGAGTCTGTGCTGTTAAACAGAGGTTAGGATTAAGGTTTTCGACCTGCTGCTGGTGTGAGAAGGATGTCTCCATGCCAATTACTGTCTCTTTGATAGGATTAGTCACTGTGTTAATTGCTGCTCAGAAAAACCGCCAAGTTTGTTGTTTTAGACTTTGGCTCTTAAAATATTGCAGATGTCATCTCAAATGCAAATTGTATTCGGTCTTAGAGATAACTGTTGATCTCTTAACACTTTGGGGTTGATTTGTATCCGAGGCTGCAGGAGATGCAGGAGCCTTACCCTTGGATTATTAATTGCGTCTTTGATGGTGGTTCCAGCACCGGGAGGGGAGGCAGCTGTCAGGCCTGCTCCTTGGCACTCTCTCGGGGACAACTCAGGGCTCTGTCAGCAGCAATCTGTTGGAATTGGCCAGAGGAACGTATGAGATGGTCTCTCCTTTCAACCCAAGAGCCCTGCCTGTTTACTCTGCAGGTCCTCCTGGCTGGGTGGCTTCTGGTTCATACACCTTGAGTGTTGTATCTCTTCACAGTGTCACATGGCCATAGCAACCCTCAATCTTTAGAGATTCTTGAGCCATCTTGGACCGGGAGAGACAGTTAGAATTAGAGAATAACCCACATTACCTAGCATTTTCTTTTTCCTTTAAAATCTTTACAGTTTTGAAATAATTTAAAGATCACGGAAAAGTTTGTAGGGATAGTCCAAAGAAGTCCCATATACCTTTCACCCAGATTCCCCAGTTGTTGACACGCTGTCATTTTTGCTTTATCGTTCTCTCGGTGCGTGCAGGTGCGTGCATACCGGTGTATTTTTTCTGAATCACCTGAAAGTACGTTTCAGACGTGATGCCCCATGACTCCTAAGCACTTCAGGGTGTCTTTCCTAATAAGTAGGGCATTCTCTTGCATAACACAGTCCAAGGATCAAAATCAGGAAAATGGCATTGATGCAAGGCCATTATCCAATCTACAGACTTGTTTCCTGGAACCAGTTGCGTCCCAGTAAAGTCCTTTATAGCAAAACATAATCATCCCCACCCTTGTCATCATCTGGTGTAGGATCCAATCTAAAATTGCACGTTATTTTTTACTTTTGGTTCTGATGTGTCTTTAATTGCCACAGATCAGGAACAATTCTCTAGTCTTTCTTTGTCTTTTGCGACCTTGGCATTGTTTTGAAGATGGCAGGGCAGTTATTTTGAGGAATGTCCTGTAATTCGGGTTTGTCTGACATTTCTTCATGACTAGATACAGGATATGCATTTTAGGCAGGAAGACCACGGAAGTACTTCTGGATCCTTCCAGTGCATCTTGTTAAGAGGCACATGGTACCGGCTGTCCTGCTACTGGAGGTGTTAATGCTGATGTTTAGTTAAGATGGTATCAGCTGCATTTCTCAGTGTACAGTTTTCTTTCCCTTTGTAAGTAATTAGTATTTTACAAGGAGATAGTTTAGGTCTATATAAGTATCTTGCTTTTCATTAAACTTTTACCCACTTGTTTGAGCATCCATTGATAGTTCTTATCTGAATTAATTATAATGTTTGCCAGATGGTGGTTTTTTTAAATTTGCTTATTGCTTAGTTCTTTCTACTGTGTTGAGAGGTTTTGCTTGTTTACACTTCTTTACTCATTTATTTTTACCCACGGGTATTCCTCTTTTACTCCATGGGTTACATTGACTCAGGTTTCATTCAGTGGGTTATATATTTGCCCAATGGTGTATAATCTAGTTCTTTTGATAATTAAGTCTTCACACCTTTGGCCAAAGGGAGCAGCTTCAACTTGACTGCCGTGTCCTTTTGACAAATCCCCATGATATTTTATACAGCCTTTTATCTTGAACATTTTTAGACATGCAAAAAGTTAATAGATCTTTGGTGAATATCCACCTACCTGTCACCTACATTCTTTAGCATTTTTGCCGTGCTTGCTTCTCTGCTCATCTGCCATCCAGAAATCCATCTCCTTTTTTAATTGCATTTCAAAGTAAGGCGTAGACATCAGTACACGTCATCCTTAAACGCCTGGCAGACATGACATTGTCTATGGATCCGTATTCACCTACTGTTCTCTTATTAGGTAAACTTTGCACACAGTGTGGTGTGTAATGTTACGTGTGCCCTTTGATGCGTTTTGACAAACGCATTCACCTTTGCCGTTCACACCCATGTCAAGATGCTGAGCGTCGCCATCAGCCCCAGGAATGTTTACGCAGGTTCCTTTCCAGTCGGTCTTGTGCCCACCTTCCTGGTGAGCCATGAGCCCTGTTCTGATTTTCTTCCTACCGTAAAATAGTTTTGCCCATTGTAGAATCACATAAATGGAGCATAGAGAGTCTGTGTTCTTTTGTGTACGAATTATTCTCATCATCATGATTTTGAGATTCATTCATGCCGTTGATTGTATCATTCATTCATCCCGTCAGTTTGGGGCATGTCCTGACTTTCTGGCGTGGAAGGACATTCCAAGGTTGCCTTGTAGGTTGCTTGCTGCAGCCCTGGGATTAGCTCTCTCTTCAAGGAGCCCTGGCTCCTTTTAGTAGAGAATGGTTTCTGGATTTGGTGTTTTCATTGCTACTGGCATGTCTCTTTGCTTCTAGGTGTGTTCTCTCTCTTAATAGAGAGAGCCAAGAAATACACACACACATACATATTCACACTTATTTCTGTAATAAGCATCTGTGCTTGTGTGTGTGTGTGTGTGTGTGTGTGTGTGTTTAAAACCATGCATTGTACTGACACCACTTCCAGTCTAACACCCTGCATCATTCTGGCCCTTCATCTTTCCATATATGGAACTTCCTTCTCCAACCAGGAGAGATTTTCCTGAATGCAATTATTTTCCAAATCCTGCTAAATATAGAAAGTAGTTAAGTACGAGTTCACCCATACCACAGAAGAAAACAAACCTGCCAACTAGAATTCACATTTGATTTAAAGCACTTTGGTCCTTAGTCTGAGTCATGTAGTCGGAATACTTTGTTCCCATTGACCGCGGTTAATCTTCCTCTCCCTGCCCCATTTACTCTGGTGATGCTCTTCCTGGAAATAAAAGAGTTAGATTCTTTGGTTTTCGGTTTTGTTTTGTTTGTTCGTTTCTGTTCAATGTAAGGGACCCTCCCCATCTGGGTTGATTTTTCTTTAGTATGTAAAACATTCACATGTTGCAAAAGTCAAAACTATGCAAAAAAAGGTAGACTCAGAGACGCGTCCCTACCTCCATCCTCTCACCATAGAGGGAACCAGTCTCGTTATTCTCTCTTTATCTGCCCTGCATTTCCTTTGCTAATATTTTATATTTTCTTTTTCTTTCACAAGAGAGAGTTACTCTTTGTGGTTCATATATAGTTGTAAGGAATAATACAGGGTGAGCCCTATCCGTGGACTCTTTTTTTGTTTGTTTGTTTTTTGCCTTTTCTTGAGCCGCTCCTGCGGCATATGGAGGGTCCCAGGCTAGGGGTCCAATTGGAGCTGTAGCCACTGGCCTACGCCAGAGCCACAGCAACGCAGGATCCAAGCCACGTCTGTGACCCACACCACAGCTCACGGCAACGCCAGATCCTTAACCCACTGAGCAAGGGCAGGGATCGAACCCGCAACCTCATGGTTCCTAGTCGGATTCGTTAACCACTGCGCCACGACGGGAACTCCTCCGTGGACTCTTTAAACAGTTCCTCCAATGTAGCATCTTGAAAGGTGCCAGGATGCTGGCCCTGATACAGTTAAGAAAGGGAACATCCCATGACCATGAAGATCCAGGCTCTGGCCCTTTTTAGCCACACCCACTTCCTTCCCACTCCTAGCCCTCTTTAACCTTTTGCAGCCACTAACCTCTTCTCCAGTTTCTTTGATTTTATCACATCAAGAATGTTAAATAAATGGAATCATACAGTAAGTAAACTTTGGGGATGGGCTGTTTACACTCAGCTTAATTCCCTGGAGATTTGCCCGGTCGTTGCGTATATCGGTAGTTTGCTCCTTTTCTTTGCTTTGTAGTTTTCCGCCACATGGGTGGACCACGGTTCGTTCAGCCATTTACGTGTGGAAGGACGTCTGGGTGTTTCTAGTTTGGGATAGTACATAGAAAATCGCTGTGAACATTTGTGTATGGATTTTTGCATGACCATGCGTTTTCATTGCTGTGAACATTTGTGTATGGATTTTGCGTGACCGTGCCTTTTCATTTCTCTGGGACAAGTGCCTAGACCCCCATGGCTGAGTGGTCTGGGTGTTACATGTTTAGTTTTTACAGACTCCACCAAAGTATTTTCCAAAGCAGTTGAACTTGACATTCCCAGCAGCCATGTGTGACTGATCTAGTTTCTCCATATCCTCAGCAACACTTGGGGTCATCCCTAAGTTTTGTTTCAGCCTTCCTGATGGGTGTGTAATGAAATCTCATGGTGATTGTAGTCTGTGCTTCTGTAACAGCTAACGAAGTTGACTGTCTTTTCACATACTTGTTTGCCATCTGTGTGTTCTCTTTGGTGAAACATCTGTTTGCATCCTTTGTCCATTTTCTATTGGATTATTATTATTTTTTTTGCTGTTGAGTTTCGAGAGCTCTTTATATATTTTAGATACTATTCCTTTGTCTGACATGTGGTCGGCAAATAATTTCTCCTAATCTGTATCTTGTCTTTTCGTCCTCTTGACAGTGTCTTTCACAGAACAAAGGTTTTTCATTTTTATGAAGTCCAATTTATTAATTTTTCCTTTTCTGGATTGTGCTTTTGATGTTAACTTTAAGAATTCTTTGCCTTGCCTTAGATGCCAAATTTGTCCATATGTTTTAAGTCCATTTTTTGAATTAATCTTTGTAGATTTTAAGTGGACTTAGGTTTTTTTTTTTTTTGTCTTTTTGCTGTTTCTTGGGCCGCTCCCACGGCATATGGAGGTTCCCAGGCTAGGGGTCCAATCGGAGCTATAGCCTCCAGCCTACGCCAGAGCCACAGCAACGCGGGATCCGAGCCGCGTCTGCAACCTACACCACAGCTCGCGGCAACGCCAGATCGTTAACCCACTGAGCAAGGGCAGGGACCGAACCCGCAACCTCATGGTTCCTAGTCGGATTTGTTAACCACTGCGCCACGACGGGAACTCTGGCTTTTTCTTTTTTTTTGCCTGTGGGTGTCCAGTTGCTCTAGCACCAGTTGCTAAAGGACGCTTTCTTCCGTTAAATTAATTCTAGCTCTGTAAGAAATTAGTGGGACATGTTTGTCTGGGTCTCCTCCAGATGCTCCGTTCCGTTACCTGGGCCTGTGTCTCTCCTGTGCTAACACACAGTTTCCGTGGCTGCAGCGCTAAGCCCTCTTCTTTTCAGTGAGCGCTGTTACCCTGGCCATTCCGACCTGGTGTACTTGTACTCCCACCCTCTCTGTAATTAGCTAGTGCTTATCCTTTTTTGTTGATTTTGTTGGAGAAATCCAGAATTGTGACTTACCTCATTACCTTCTTGGTTGTTTTTCTTCTGCACCCACGGCATGTGGAAGTTCCCAGGCCAGGGATGGAACCCACACCACAGCAGTGACAATGCCAGACCCTCCCTCATTAATTTCTAACTTTGTTTCCCTTCCTTGTACTTTTGTTGTTGTTGTTTGTCCTCTTGTAGCTTTTTGAGCTTGGCATTTAAAATTTTTAAATTTTCCACTTTTTTTTTCATATTTTTTATTTTTTCTTTTCTTTTCTTTTTTTTTTATTTTCCCACTGTACAGCAAGGGGGTCAGGTTATCCTTAGATGTATACATTGCAGTTACAGTTTTTTCCCCCACCCTTTCTTCTGTTGCGACATGAGTATCTAGACATAGTTCTCAATGCTATTCAGCAGGATCTCCTTATAAATCTATTCTAAGGTGTGTCTGATAAGCCCAAGCTCCCGATCCCTCCCACTCCCTCCCCCTCCCATCAGGCAACCACAAGTTTCTTCTCCAAGTCCATCATTTTCTTTTCTGAGGAGATGTTCATTTGTGCTGGATATTAGATTCCAGTTATATGTGATATCATATGGTATTTGTCTTTGTCTTTCTGGCTCATTTCACTCAGTATGAGAGACTCTAGTTCCATCCATGTTGCTACAAATGGCATTATGTCATCCTTTTTTATGGCTGAGTAGTATTCCATTGTGTATATATACCACATCTTCCGAATCCAATCATCTGTCGATGGACATTTGGGTTGTTTCCATGTCCTGGCTATTGTGTTTCCATGTCCTGCATAAATTTTCCACTTTTTATTGAAATAAGTGTATATGGCTTGAATTTTCATCTGGTCACTGTTGTTTTTGTGTGTGTGTGTGTGTGCTTGCCGTTTCTTGGGCCTCTCCCACGGCATATGGAGGTTCCCAGGCTAGGGGCCCAATTGGAGCTGTAGCTGCCAGCCTATGCCAGAGCCACAGCAACGCGGGATCCGAGCTGTGTCTGCGACCCACACCACAGCTCATGGCAACGCCGGGATCCTTAACCCACTGAGCAAGGGCAGGGATCGAACCCGAAACCTCATGGTTCCTAGTCGGATTTGTTAACCACTGCACCACGATGGGAACTCCTGGTCACTGCTTTAAGTATGTCTCATAAACTCTGATTTGTAGTGTTTTAATTATCAAATACGTCTACTTGGAGTTTCTGTTATTTTAGTTTCTTTGTTTTAAAAATTAATTTCCAGTTTTATTGGATTGTGATCAGAAAATATTCTTCAAAAATCTGTTTCTTTTCAAAGGGGGCTGAGCCTTTTTACAGTTTCTTATATGTCCAGTATTTATAGGACTGGTATGCTTAACGTTTTAAGCATATCAAATGGTCTTAACATTTTTGTAATATTTTCTGTTATAAATACTATATATTATGTTCTGATTATTGCCCTGCTTTCTCTACATGACACATTTTCTTTGCTTGTTTATTATGTCATTTCTGGTCTATAAAAAATTTTCATTTTTGTTCTAATGGCTACCTTTGTACTACCTTTAAAAAATTTTTCAGTTTCCTATAAACTTTTACTCTCTGGTTTGTCAGTTGTTGATGGAATCCCATGACCCCCCGCCTCTTACAGCCATCATTAAATGCAGTATGTGTATGGTGTGTAATTTCCTACACAGCCATGCTTGAGCTTCTGTTTCTGTCTTTCTTTCTTGTGTTGTCTACGATTTTGTCATTGCATCCGTCTCACTTTGACCATGCGTGCGAAATCTGTAAATTATTCTTCTACCCTATTCCCACATTTAATTTAGACCTGTAATTAAATGTAGTAAATGTCCCCCACAAGTCCATTTGCCAAAGAGTCCCCAGTTATCTCCTAGTTGGATGAAGTTAATTCTCAAATCGGTTTCTTAAGAAGGGCCCGGCTCCTGGATACAGTATTCTTCATTCTTACTGTTTAAAACCCTTTTTCTATAGCGTTGATTTTTGAAGATCTGCTTTGCTGGATAGAAACTTTTCGATTCGCACCTTCCTTCTCTGAATTTCATGGAAGTGCTGCTCTGCTTTGTAAGTTGCTGTTGAGACGCCTGATGGCGGTCTAGCTCCCTTGCCCTTGTAAGTTATTTGATCTTTTGCTTTGCAGGCTGCAAGGGTATTTTCTCAAATGCTTCTTTGAGGTTTTTAATTCCATTTGCAGTGTTATGTGTCAGGGCTTTTTTTTTTTTTTCCCCCTCCTGCTTTATGGTTGTATTTTTGGAGTCATTTTCATTGGCTGAAATATTTGGATTCTCGTTTTTGTCTTCCTTCTTCTAGTGGTCTTTATATAGACGAAGATGCTGCCCCCCCACCCCCGCCTTGTAATTCATGGGCCCAGCTGCCTTTTGGAGTGGTTCATGTGATTTCTAGTTCAAGGGCCCCCTCTTCTGTCAGTGTGACAAAGTGCAGTTTCTCTAATGGTTGGCTTGTGGTGGGGGTGATGGGATGGGTGAAGAGGGTGCCCTTGGATTTTATTAATTAGTTTTGTTCTGCAGATTTGCGAATGTCAACCTCTTGCTTCCTCTCCCTTTACTGCACACTTTCTGGATGCTGCTCAGGTCTCCATTCCCACCGCCTGCTCGCCTTCCACGACCACCTTAAACCCTTTCCTCTAGTCAGAGTCCTAGTCCGTCTGCCTTCTTTTCAGCACCCCCCCACCCCCTGCAGCATGCACACTCAGAGTGTACTCTGTCTTTCTCCAGGTAATTCTTGGTGTATCCCCAGACCCTCTGTTGCTCTCCTCATGTGGCTTTGGGACCCTTCCTCACTTCGTTCTCTACAGGGGTTTGGGGTGAGGATTCCAGAAGCAGCTTCCCTGGAAACGTCTGATAATTTTTCTATGTAGAGATAACTTGACATTTGTAGCATCTCTGTCTCCTGGTCGTGCTAAAGCTGGGGGTGTGTGTGTGTGTGGTTTTATTCGTTATCTGTGTGGATCTGTGTTGTTTTGAGGATGCGTTGGGAGCTGTGGATTCCTCTGTCCACCAGTGCCTTGGCTACGGGGAGGACCCTCTAGGGCGTTTTGAGACTGTGCAGTTACATCCATTTCAAGGACATAGTGACCCAAGCCTGTTACCAACACAGTGTTTTCATGTGAGTCGTACCCAAATGAGTCTTGAGGACATGCTTGAAAGGTGTATCCTCTTAAGATGGCTGAGTGTCTCCCCTGGAAAGGTCACCCTCACTCTGATCAGCCAGCCCTTCCTCAGACTTGGGGTGAGTATTGGGGAGTTGTCTGTTTCTGCCTTTGGTGGGGGAGGGTCATGAGACTCACTGTCGGTGTGATGTGGGGGCGGGGGTCCTGGGCTGTGCTGTTGCCAGAATGCGATCTCGCGGCCGTGATGTGTGCATGCGTGCAGGGCTTTGGCAAGAAGGGTCCCCTCGCCACGCAACCGTACATCAACAGCGTTTTCACGCAGGGTCCAAAGCCTGAGTCGGATTCAGCGCTGCCTGCCTGGCGGAGCGGCCCAGGGCCTGACACGTGGCAGGGGCCTAAGAAGGTTCGCGGAAGAAGTGAACTGACCGTCTTTGTTCTGAAAATAGGCCGCCTTTGAATTGTTACAGTAGGAAAACCGCGGCCCTGGCAGGAGAGGGAGAGCTTGCGAAGGATCAGTTTTTCGCCCCAGAGGAGCCGCAGAGGCGCCCCGGGAGAGGCCCGTGGACAAAGCCACCATCCGAAGGAGCTTCAGCTTTGCTCTGGGAGCCACTGGGCGGCCACCTCCCCTCCTGTAGCTCCTGGGTCCTGGCCTGGCTGTGTTTCTCCCGCCTGGCACAGTGAGTGCTCACGGGAAAACGCGGGGTCACTGGAGACCCACTGGTGGCTTCGGCCACTTGGTGTCCTCACGGTACTGCCCATCTTCTCTGTTCTCTGTGGGTTCTAGAAAAAAGGGCCACCTCCGCTCTGTGGCTTCAGACCCTTCCAGGGCGGGCAGGGGCCTCAGACAGACGGAAGGGACCCTGCAGATGTCGGGCTATCTCCGCATGGTGAGCGGTGTCTGCAGCCGGGTGGGCCAGGGCGGCTGTGCATCCTGCACGCTGGCCCACGGGCAGGGGTCAGGTTACGGTTTCTGCCCCAGCATCCCCACGGCAGCCTCCATCCCTTAGGTCTGGCACCGCGGTTCCCATGCGGGGTTTCAACATCCCCGAGAGATGAGCAGTAGGCGGACTCAGAAGGGGCAGTCTCCACAGCCTGTTCCCACCCGTGGATAGGACCCTGCGGTCTCTCCCACATCTGAACAGTGGGCATCAGAGTGAGCCCCGGCCGGGAGGTCCTCCTGGCGCCATCGGGCAGGGGAGCCAGAGGCGGGAGGCCCCGAAAGCCCCCAGGGCACCAGCCCAAACGGACAGTGTGCTGTCCTCAGAACCCAGCACGTGGACCGGAGGCGGCTCCGGGACATTGGGCGCTGGATGGGATGCTGTGGGCGCCGGAAAGATGCCGTGACGAGGGACGCTGCGGGCCTTTCTCCCAGAGCCTCATTTTTCAGTCTTTAGACAGAACTGCCCTTCATGGTGTTTATCTCCTTGTCCGTTCATTCATTCATTTGCTCCCTCGTTCGGTGACTGTCACCTTCTTCAACCTGGTGTCCCGTGTGCCTGGCCCCAGAGAATCCAAGCGAGGCTCGCGGCCCTTGCCCTCAGCGAGCTTTGACCGACAGTGTGTGAGCCTTTGAAGGAGGAAGTCCATCCAGACTCGAGCCCGTTCGATTTTGCCACACTGAAAATTCTGTGGATTTCTCTGACAGTGGACTCTGCTGTTCCTTACACCTTACTGTGTAACGCTGCCCAGGTCTGGGTTGCAGAAAGGAGCCTGGACTCGGACCCAGACAGCCCTGGGCTAGAATCCCAGCTCTGCTGCTCGTAGCTAAGGGACTAGGGCTGCCCGAACCTCAGGAGGCTTTGGTTTTCTCCTAAGTAGTTTGGGGAGAATGTTCCTGCCCCAGTGGGAGGGTTAAAGAGGAAGAGGAATTGGCAGGTTTTAGCCCAGGATTGGGGAGGATGGTGACTGCTGTGTGCCATGCAGTGGCTCTGCCTCCCCTCAAAGAGTATGCACGCGCGCGCACACACACACACACACACACACACACGCAACAGGTTCCTGTTTGGGGCGGATGGTGACTGCTGTGTGCCATGCAGTGGCTCTGCCTCCCCTCAAAGAGTATGCGCGCGCACACACACACACACACACACACACACACACGCACGCAACAGGTTCCTGTAATCCTGGCCTGAGAGGCAGCTGTGATCTGCCTTCTGCAAGCTGTCTGAGCTGTCGGCGCCCCAGTTTGGGAGGGACTCTGACTCCTCCGTGTTGGGTTATCAAACTGCTTTGCTGCCGGATGTGAGCTGCAGGTTCTTTTAATGTCCCTTAGATCTGGGAGATGGACCAAACCTGATCTCCAGCTAAGGGAAACACTTCAGGGCCATCTGCTGAATAGATGGTGCTTTTGAGAAAGTCCCTGAGTGTTATGTCAGGCGGTGGGACCCTGGGAGGCCGCCTTCCTCTGTCCTCACCCCGAGTGATGCTGTGTCACCTGGGCTGGCTCCTTGGGCGCCTCAGGCAGAGAGGATCCGCACCTCGTGGCTTCATGCACTTGCCAGGGGAGCGGGGGGCTTGGGCCTTTCTGTGCTCTGCCCCTTCTGCCTTCCTGTTTCCTGACTTTGGCAACTGTAGAGTGTTATTTAGGAAAGTCACATTGCCTCTCTAGGCCACCCCGCTGCACACCCCACCATGACATAGCGGCTTCTTTCTGGGGGAGAGCCTGGGGCTTTTTTTTTTTTTTTTTTTGGCCGTTCCTATGGTGTGGAAGTTGGGCCAGGGATCGAACCCGCACAACAGCAGAAACCTGAACCTGAGCCACTGCAGTGGTAACACTGGATGCTTAATGCACTGTGCCACAGGAGAACTCCGGGGAGCTTGTGTTTTGTAGGCTGGAGGGGATCACGTGATCCCAGGTGAGCCCTGCCTCCTTGCTTTTGCTCTGAGGAGCATGGTCGGCATTCCAGCAACTTCATCTCTGCAGAGGTTCCTGCAGGTACCTCTTTCTTCGTGGCACCGTCCCGCGCTGGGCCAGGGAAGTCCCTTGGATCCTCCAGCCAAGGTGGAGGGAGCTTGTGTCACGCAGACCACTTGGTCTCCATCCTGGCTCCCCTGCCTGGAGGCTCCGCAGTTGTACAGGCTGATCTGCAGGACCCCATTTCCTCCCCTCCGTGGGTGAAACATCTGCCTCAAATGGGGCATGAGGATGCAATGTGATGCTCATGAGATGCCCAACACACTGGCCCAGAAGAAGCCAAGTCTTTCACTTTCTTAAGATCTTGGAGGCATTTCCTTCTAGAACTCCTTCCCTTGATGACCAACACCCTCACGCCTCCTGGCCCTGGCTGGCCACCACCTCAGTACATTTTATCATGGGCTACCGCTGAGGCCTTTATCTTGCCTTTTCTTACCTGTTCATCCATCCATCCAACCATCATCCATCCATTTGTTCACTCATCCATCCATCCATCCACCCATCTCCATCTGCCCACCCACCTTCCCAAGCCTCCACCTGTCTCTTTATCCATCCATCTACCCACCCATCAATCATTTATTCACCCGCCCATCCATCCACCTGTCTATCCATCCATTTCTTGTTGCATTCTTCCAGTGATTTATTGGATGTTTCCTCCATGTATATGCCAGACTATAGGAAGCAAAGCAGATGCAGTTTCTGCCTTCACTTGGCTTACAGTCCAGCAGAGCATACAGGCAATGAAATTTGTGTGTGTGTGTGTCTCGGGGGTGGGTGCTAGGCAGAGAGTAGGGACTGCTTGGGAAATATGTAGCAGGGTGCACAACATTGTCCAGCAGGATCGGGAAGACTTCATGGAGGAAGTGACGCTTACCTCCTTGACTATATGAAAGTAATTCAGGGACAGGGCTTCTGCTTTTAGGGCTGAGAAAACCAGTGTTGTCAACAGTCGACTGAATGCCTGCTGTTTCTGTGAGTTGCTAGGGTTCCAGAGAGTGTGAAGATGCACAATACAGCGAAATGCAACGTAAGGGTTAACAACTGCTTGTTCAGTGAATTCATGGATGAATGTGCCTTTGCCAGGCTTATATTTGCTAAGAAATACTCTCAGCACATGTTAAATCTGTGACTCCCCACGAATAAGAAGCTTAGAAGAGCTCATTTGAGTTTTCATTTGGTTCATGAATATGCAAGCCAGCTTCCTTTTAATCTCAAATTTGATTTTATTAGATGTATTTTTATTTATTTATTGGATCTCAGTCTTTCACTTGGATCTGTAAGAAATTTAACAAAGGCAGCATTCCGTCTTCAGTGTGGTGGGTAGAGGGTGGACAGGTGGTCCAGCTGGTGATGTCCTGCGTGAGAGATTCCTGAATACCTTGATCAGCCCTGATGACCAGAGAGATGCTGGGCTAGTCATGACCACAGAACAGCCATGATTCCAGTCACTAGCATAACGTGTCCTGACATGTGTGGTACCCTATCTGGTGCAGTGCCTTTATGGAAAGCCAGAGAGCCCAGGGCATCCTGGCACACCTCCTGGTGGGAGAGGAGCTGGCTCCCTGCAGGTGGGGCCTGAGGTCTTGCTGGCCTCATTTCATGGCAGGAAAGACCACGGCTTAGTAGGAACTATAATAGCTGCTCAAAGGCTGTAAGCCAGGGGCGGAGGTACTTGGTGAGCTTGCCGCTGGATGGCCTAGCTTTGCATCCCTCTGCGGGCCTCTCCTAGTTGGCTGGGGCACTGCCCGGTGGGGCTGGGTGGGGGTGAGGGGGACTCAGTGTCCACCTGGTGGGAAGGGGGGAACCAGGAGCTGCTGAGTCCCACTGGCTGTGTTCATACTCCCTACAGGGTCCACGGTGCACGTTTTCTAGAACTACTGCCATTTAACTAAAATTAATTTTTTTTTTTGTCTTTTTTTCTTTTTTGGGCCACAGCTGCGGCATACGGAATTTCTCAGGCTAGAGGTCTAATGGGAGCTGCAGCTGCCGGCCTACACCAGTCACAGCAACACGGGATCCGAGCTGCATCTGCGACCTACACCACAGCTCACGGCAACACCGGATCCTTAACCCACTGAGCGAGGCTAGGGATCGAACCTGTATCCTCATGGATTCTAGTCGGGTTTGTTAACCACTGAGCCACGACAGGAGCTCTTAAAATTAATTTTTAAGGAGGTCTGCTGTGTACTGGTTTTATTGTTAGATATCATCCTCATTTGAGACAGCAGCACAGAACTCAGGAACTCTCCTGCCCTCTCCCCGATTGGCTCTGGTGGGGCCCCGATGCTTCCCGAAGCAGGCTGGAGGCATGGGGATGGGCCCTCCCTGCTGGCGACTGTCAAAGGCAGGGTTCCAGGGCTGGTGAGGGGCTGGCCCAGGCACCCGTGGGAGCACATTCGGTGGCTGCACTTCTCCCACTGGCCCCGCTGCCCAGGGCCCTGCTCGACAACCACCCCCTGTCATTTGGGTGGACTCAGGGTACCTTGCCCACCACGCTGCAGCTTCATTGGCTGCCTCTTTGCACAGCTGCTGCGTGACGAGCCTCGGCTCACTGGAGATGCGTCTCCATCAGCTTGCAGCCAGCGGATGGGCAGAAAGTGCCTCCAGCTCCATGACCCACAGGGAGGTGGAAGAGGGTCCAGCAGTGTCTGGGGGGTGGGGGTGGAGCCAAGGGCGCCAGCTGGACGGGGCACCAGGCCGGCACCCATTCTCCCTGATCCTTACACCTTTGGCTCCTGCACGTAGCCCCCTCCCCGAATGATATCCCGGGAACCGCTCTGACTCGTGGTGGGAATTAGTTTCCAAGGCATTGGATTTCTGATGCCTGGGACTTGTCTTCCTGGAGAGTTGGAGCCATCCGGGACGAGTGGCGAGGTTGGCACCCCAGTGCGATGGGCCAGGCGGCTGGTGTTGATCCCCGAGGACCACAGAATCCCCAGGACAGCACCATTTCTGGAGTTCACTTCTCTGCCTCACTCTCCTCTCTGGAAAAGGTCACGGTCCCAGATGCACAGCTTTTAGGGGGCTCTGAGCCCTCGCCAGCACATCAGTGGGGTCTGTGGACCCCCCAAGGAAGGCCACGTGGTCCTGCTGGAGGATGGGAAACCCTTTGGGAGCATACCCCCCCACCCCTCACCCCTGGATGGCCCTGGCCAGCAAAACAGCCTTTCAGAGGCTCTGCTTCCTCAGCTCCAGCGTTACCTCACAACTCTCTACCTGAGTCTGTTGTGGGCTGGATCACATGGTACCAGGAGCATAGTACACCCCCGCACATCATTGCTCAGGGAGAACCTTCCTCCAGGCCACACCCCCCTCCTTTAGGAACCTGCTTGTTGGGGGCGGACGGGCAGGCAGTGGGGCTTCCATGTTACGGAGATAACACACAGCTTGCTGTCTCACCTCCTGCCCCCTTGGAATTTTAATCCTCTGCACATTACTTGTCATTCCCACTCGCTTGCCAGTCCTTCAGGACAAAGACTGAGTTGCGTTCATCTTTGTGTCACTTGGACTGGGCACAGAGCAGGTGCTGTTAATGCTCATGCATTAACCTAGCAACCCCTCTCCTTTCACTTAATTTAAATCAGTGGTTTTCTCTCTTTGTTCATTAAGGAACATTCCATACCCCACAGAAAGATATAACAAGGCTCCCACATGTCTTCTGAAACCTTGTTCCCAGGGACAGCCAGGTCAGCATGAGAGACTCTCGGCCCTCTGCCTTCTCCACACACGTGTGGACCTAGAGGTGCTGGGTACACCAATAATTTTAGGAGTTCCCACTGTGGGTTAAGAATCCAACAGTGTCCGCAAGGATGCAGGTTTGATCCCTGGCCTTGCTCAGTGGGTTAAGGATCCTGCATTGCCGTGAATCGTGGTGTTAAGTTGCAGATGCAGCTCAGATCCGATGTTGCTGTAGCTGTGGTGTAAACTGTAGCTACAGCTCCGATTCAACTCCTGGCCCAGGAACTTCCATATGCTGCAGGTGCGGCCCTAAAAAAAAGTTTTATATACATAAGGTCCCAGCACATGTGCTGTTTGCAACGTGATTTCCTTAACTCCCGGAACCCTTTCCATCTCGGGAAATACAGATAGGCGCCATCCTTTCTAATAACTGCATGCTGTTCCTTTATATCAATATCAATATGATTTATTTGCCAAAGCAATTTACCGAAGCAGTTTGCAGGTGGCTTCCACACTTTCTCCACCATAAACTAGGCTAGTTTAGGCTGCGGCGATGGGCACTGGGGGTATATTTCTGTGCCTCCATCCCCCCCACTTGGTTGGACCACTCCCATCCTTCTCTAAGCACTTGGCACGACACCCATTTGCTTTGGGGACACTTTGCTCTTACAGATGTCACGTTGCTTAGATGTGGGGCCTTTCTCAGCTTCCTCGAATGGAAGCCATCATCCGCCAGCACATCAGGCGGGGTGCTCTCCTGCTCCAGCAGGACCACGCACTGTGTGAGAACAGGATGTCCTGCTTCTGAGCCAACCTCTACCCCCTTCCCCCACCCCCACGAGTCCCTGCCCAGTGTCCTGCAGCCAGCGGGCTCTGAGGCAGACTGCTGCCCACCAGGCAAGAAGCACCCAAGTGAGGAGCCCCAGGAGGTAGAGCTTTGTGCCTTGAGCCTGCCTTAAGGTCATCACTGGGCTTTGCCCCTCACCGCTCAGCCCCCTGCCTCTCCTGGCAGTAGGACAGCGGTGTCTGTTAAATAGTGTATCTGACATTTACCAAATTTTTATGTGATCATTTGGAAGGAACCAGTTGCATTAAACAGCCTTATTAATATCGCAGTAAGGTGATTAGGGGGACGTCATGGCCGTTAGACCACAGGGCTCTGGTTTATGAGCTTGGAAGAGAGGAGGCGAGAGGCCTCTGTTGACCAAAACACCTTCAGCCCAATTCATGTTGTACCTGATGAAAGTCAGAGGCGAATCTTTCTGCAGCTCGAGGGTGGTGCTGAGAGCTCTTTGAAAAGCTTAGATGTTGCATTTCCATCTGGGGAGTGTATGCACCGGGCAGGGGCCTTTGGCGGGGAGAGGAGAGGGTCTTAACGCAGGACCCTCTCCTCTTCTCGGACGTTTGGTTTGCATGTTGAGTCGCCAGGAACACATGACCATTTTCTGAAGGAAGCAGCACAGGACAGTGGCCAGAATGTGTCCCTGCCCACACGGGAGGCCTGTGTCATCCAGACCTGCTGTGTGGACTTGGGCAGATGGTCTAAGCTCTGAGCCTCGGGGTCTCTTGACTCTGAGGACGAGCGACAGTGTTGCCGGCTGTCCAGCGTCATCGTACCAATGGGACGGCACACGCCTGTCACTCCGTTCCCAGGGCTCAGTCAGTGCTTGGGGTGTGTTGCCCCCGCTGGGGTTTTGGGGGGGGTCCTTACAGAGCCTCTCTGCTCCCAGCCCCAGGCAAGAACCCACGGGAGACATTTTTGGGGACCTTCCATCATTAAGACTTCACAGAGACCGGTGTGTGGAAGACCCCCTAGGAGGGTGGGGAGGCAGACACGGAACCAACTGGACTTAAACAGGGGCCGGTGCAGGCAGGGCCCACATGGAGGGACCCTGAGCCAGGGGAGAGTCGAGGAGCCACATTTAGTTCCACGATGGTGAGGGGAGGTGGCGGCGGCGGCAGCATTGGAGACAGGCCTCAAAGAGCCAGACGGAACTTGGGGCTTCAGCCAGGGGAGCAAGAAAGGGCTTTGGGCTAAGGCGGTACGCTGCACAGAGGCACGGCAGCCAAGGGCACAGCTTCTGCAGATGACCCAGTGGGTCCGTGGGGCTACGGCCACGTGTATAAAAAGGCAGCCAGGCGGGGCGAGCCCAGCAGGCAGAAGGCTTTGAATGCTGGGCAAAGGAATGCCCTGTACCCAGTGGCACTGAAAGTGTGTCCCTAAGTGTGGGGACCGTCACCTTGGACCAGGTGATGTCGAGGTTCTTAGTGTCCAGGAGGAGGGGGCGGGGCAGGCCCGGGTCTGAGAGGAGAAGGGACAGAGGCAGGAGGTGAGGGCAGGGCGTGGGCACTCAGGGATGGCTGTCTGTTCAACCCCACCTGAATGTCACCTCCCTGTTTGTGTTCCCGTCACCGCCTGAAGGCCCGACACTTGGATGGGTCGACTTTTTTCACTTTGCATCTGCAGGCCCTGTGAGGACCAGAGGAGGGGGCGGGGGTCCGACAGGTGGGGAGGAGGAGGAGAGAGGAGGGCGGGAGTCTGGGTCTGGAGGGAGCCGCTGTGGTGTACAGATGCAAGAGATCGGCTTTCACATCCTGCAGAGCCAGCTTTTCAACGACAGAGAAATTACCCTTTTCTCTTATAAAACAGTGTATGTTCTTTCTGGAAAAGTGGGAGCACAGGTGGGGAGAGAAAACAGACCCCGAAGTCCTTTGGGCCCCAGAAAACCGTTGATAAGTATGAGGGGCCTGGCACTCATTCTTATTTTCATCCAAATATTTCTTCTGGGGGTTTTGAAAGTCTGGCTTGGGCCCAAAGAATGGCCCTTTGAGACCCTGGTGGGGAATTCCCAGGGGTCCTTTCACTTTGGGGACCAGTGTCAGTGTCACTGGCCTGTGTACAGTCAGGCTAAGGGGGCCAAGGTGGGAGCCCAGAGAAGATTCTGGAACTGCTGCTAGGCACCAAGAGGGAGGGTTCCTGGCCCCCTCCTCCTGCCCGGTGACAGCATCTTCGGGTCCTGTCATGGCCCCAGAGCTCTGGGTTTGAAGCAGCAGCTTAATGGTTCCTGTGCTTTTGCAGAGTTCTCCTGGAAAGCTAACAGGGCACTTGAATTAAAGGGAGCTTCCGGGAAGCAGGAAGGAGGGGTGGGGTCAGGGAGGAGGGGTATGGGGGAGAGAGTCTTTGAGGGAAACTGGTGGCTGCCCGCTCTGGCCCCACGCTCGCTGCCTCTCAGGGCCCCCATCCCGCCCCATGGCTGTACCCCCCTTCCCCGCAGCCTTCCCCAGGCCAGCCGCTCCTCGTGGAAAAGCTCCTTCTCTGCCCGCTCCTGCCATCTGGAACATCCCCCTGCGTCTCTCTGCCTCATCACCCTCCATCTGTAGTAGAGGTCATTTCCCTGATTCTGTTATTAATCCCGTCAGCGTTGGCTGGGGTTTGCATCTTCTATTGGGCGAAACCTTCAGGTCAAGGCGGAGGTGGGGACGGCTGCGGGTCCTGGCCTTGGAGGTGACCACCCGGTCTTCTCTGCTCAGTGAGACATGCGGAGACAATCAGCCTTTCTGGGCCCGGTGAAGGGCAGCTGAGGTGGTTTCAGATGCATCCTGCAGCCCTGGGCACCATGCCAGCTGGGCATGGAGTACCCATGTGCCCATGGTGTCTCCAAGAGCTGGACACCGAGGCCATCAGAGCCTGTCCTGCTGGGGGTAGACAGCGTGTTTCCTTCTCGAGGGTCCCCCTCCCGAGCCTAGCACGACTCAGGTCCAGGTCCAAGGCTGGTGGGCGCCTTCACCAGCCAGATGGTGGGGGGACCCTTGTGTGCCTGGAATGTGGCGGCAGAATAGGTGCCATCTCTGTGTCCCCAGGTGCCTGTGTGCAAAAGGAGGCAGATCTGTTCACGTGGTGAGGGGGGCTAGCAACTCAGGGAGCTCTGGAGTCTGCACATCAAACGGGAGCCCCTATGGAGGCCCCTCCCCAGGTGGGGCGCGTGGTCTCGGCTCAGAGCCCTTGGGGATGGACCAGGCCGTGTCTTTGCCCTATGATGGTGGTTTGAAGTTGGGAAGCGGACTAAAGCCACCTAGGCCAGCTCTGGAGAGGAGGTGGGGCAGGAAGGGGTGGACAGTCTGGTTGGCAGGGAGTGTGTCGGGCGGGGAGGGGGCAGGTGTGCTGTGAGGTTTCCAGTCCAACTCGTGTGACTCCAAAATCATGCCATGGGGGTGGGGGAGGCAGTGACGGGTCCCCTCCCCCTCAGACAGCCCGGGGGGCTGAGTTCAGGTTCTACGTGGCAGTTCCGTGACCTTGAGTCCCTTGTCACCTCTGCAATGTGGCCTCCTCCTCTGTGAAGTGGGAGCTAATAGCAGCTACCTGATTGCGGGGGGTGGGGTACAGATGGAAGGAGAGGACCCTTTTAGCTCAAACAGAGCCAGCGGAGTCCCTGCCCTCTCCAGGCTACAGGAGCAGGGACAGCTTGGCCTGCCTGGTGCCATGACAGTGCTGGCACAGGACCTGGTGGGGGTGTGGGGAGACACCTCCCTTAGGGGGGTGGCCTGGCAGAGAGAGAGCAGGGCCCAAGGGCTCTATCCCTGACCCAGGGCCCTCCAGCCCTTTGCACGGGCCTGCGGGCCGAGGTTGGCTGCTCCGCTGGAGCGCAGGGCCTGGGTGCCCAGTGCAGCAGGTGGTCCCCTAGGCTCCGTTCAGAGTAGGAGGCTCCAGGACCCCCGGGGGCTCTGCAGGAGGGTGGGGGCAGCCTGGGGGGACTCCTCCTGCCTTCTCAGCTACTGGTGACCAGTTCCCATCGGCCAGGAGAAGCCCACGGGTGCCTCTCAGAGCTGCTGTTTGTCTCCACTCTCCTGTCCTCTTTGGAACCCGAAGCATGATTTACCCTAGACTGCATTTTTCTGTTTGTCAGGAAAGATTAAAAGAGACAAAACAATTCTATTTTAATGCACAGAATCCCTATCCTGGGTTATTTTCTTGATAGCACTTCTCTGTTATTAGGTTTTTTTTTTAATTATTATTATTGGCGATTTCCTCACTAGACTATAAGCTCCCTGAGGACCAGGACACACCTGTCTGTGCCCTGCTGCATCTCCGGAGCCTGCAGCATGCCTGGCGGGGCGGGAAGAGCCGGTGGAGAGATGGATGCTTGCCGTGACCTCTTTGGGTCAACGTGGAGCGTGGCCCCGGCGGCTGTTTATACAGCTCCCCCTTGGCAGTATCTTCTCTCTGCCCATCTTCCTCTTAATAGTTATGGATTATGGAAAAGAAGAACAAAGCCCATTAAGAGGTTCCCCTACATTTGGTTCGAGGAAGTTTTCATCAGAACGGCCCCATTTATTGGCCTTTAGCGCAAAGCTGTATTCCCTTCTCACAAAATGAATATTGCCTTGTCTCCTTGAGAAAAATTGATTTCCACCAGGAAGGAGAGGAGCAAACTCCCTCCTCCTCCTTCTCTTCTTCTTCTTTTTTTTTTCCCCTCCCACTGAGACAGAATTTATCTCTTAGGTAGGTGGGGGGGGGGAGAGAAAAACAGGAATAATTGGACCAGAAGCTAATTCCCAGAGATTCATTGTCTCGAAAGCTCCCACCAGAATGTGGGACGCGCTCCTTGAATCGCGCACTAATGATAAATGACACCTCTAACAGACCGTCACATTGAGACGTTCAGTTCTTCCCGCCAGGAGATGACACATTAATTTTCCCTCCGATTTGCATGGGATTATTAATAAAATATCGGTGTCGGGCTATCCCAGCGAAGGTCTGTGGCAGTGCCAGCTCTCTTTGGGGCCACCGGAGATGTCGGTGGGGTGGAATGGGACCCGGACGCCTGGTGGCGTTTGAGCCACGCCCGCTTTTGCTCCTCCAAGCGCAGCCTCCCCAGCCTGGGTTGCAGCCAGCGGCGGCCGGAACAGAAGGTTCGATTTCTTCCCAACTGTACTGTGTCCACAGCCGGGGGACACCATTTCTCCCCTCTCCCTGCTTTTTCTCTGCTTCCTCATTGACCAAACGCTTGAAATGTAAGCAATGTTTTCTGTATGTTTTGTTGTCAAGAAAAGAGAGAGAATTTCCTTTGTTCCGGCCACTGACTTGCCTGTTGACCTCACTCATGTGATGAGCATGTATGGAGTGCTTGCTGTTTACACGTGTTCAGGGCAGGGGGAAGGAGGCATAACGACAAGCCGGTCTGGGTGACCCCACTTCTCTGTTTAAACCCTGCAATGGCCTCCGATCCCCATGAGGATCAAGTCCAGGGGGCTTTGGACTGTGGATTGGGGGGCACAACCGCCCTATCCCAATTTATCTTTAGTTTTTAAATTATTTTTTTCTATTTTGGCTGCCCCACAGCCCATGGGACTCCTGGGCCAGGGATCAGATCCGAGCTGCAGCTGCAGCAACAGCGGATCCTTAACCCACTATGCTGGGCTGGGGATCAAACCTGCTTCCCAGGGTTGCAGAGATGCCGCCAATCCTGTTGTGCTGCAGCGGGAACTCCCTCCCTACCCCAGTTGAGAGGAGACCTCCATTTCTCCCCTCATGGAACCCTCCGCTTTTTCTTCCTTGCATTTACCAAAGTTGTATCTATAGAGGTCATTTATGTTGTCTTGTGCTCTGTGTCACATCTGCATAAAAACCTGGATTCCTCCCTCCTCCTTCAGGGCGGGCAACTCAGTCATTACCTGATTCATCCGTGTCTCTCATCACACTTAGGACAAAATCCAGCCTCTTTCAAGACCCTGACCCAGGCCTTCCCTGCTCCCTGGCCTCATCTTCCGCCTGCACCCTCTGCTCTCCGACACCTGCCCTCTGCCAAGAGCCACATCCCAAGCATGTAGCTCAGGCCCTGACCTTACGGTTGTGGCCTTGCCTTGGTCTAGGCTTCTGTTCGGATGCTCCGTCCTGGGAGAGGTCTCCCCACTGTCACCCATCACTGCCAGCTTTAAAGGACGTGTTCCTGGAGTCTCCTCCTGCCCCCAGAGCGTGGGCTCCTGTGGCCCCGAATGCTTCCGGCCCTTCCTCCACCCCCAGGCTCTTCCTCCCTGAGCTTTAAGGAAGGTTTGGGCTTTGGTCCCTCTGTTCCCACCCGCACTCGGAGCCACCTTCCACCACTGCCCGGCCCATAATAGCTGCTCAATAAATATTAATTGAATAAATCACCGAATGTCATAATAGAATTTCCAGCGGAGGGCGCTGGGAGCTCCAAGAGCGGAGCCCTGAAGGAGGCCCGGCCGACATGCTCTGGAGTGATTCCTGCGCCTGCCGCCCAGTTGTCGGGGTGGCCTTTTCTTTCCCGTGACCTTGAGCCTAACGTAACCAAACAGTACCGTGGTTAGCAGCCTGCAGCTCAGTATCCTTGGGATACATGCACTGGCTTCTGCCTCTGTGCTCTGGGAGCTTGAGGTGCCCCATCCTGCTCTCAGTCCTCCACGGAGACTGCGGATCGTGGAGACAAGGAACTGGGGTGTGTCTGCGTTACTCAGGAAAGTGACAGCGGATGTGGAGGGGTCCTCAGGCCGGGCTCGGGGTCTCCTGGGACCTGCTCTCCTGACCCCACAGAGGCCGGCGCGGTGCCCCCACCACGTGGCTCACAGGGCCTTTTAGGCCCATGGGTCTCCCCAGTCGTTTGTTCCCTGAGAAGAAAGCCTCTTTTACGATTTTCAATTTGCCCTTATTCTGATGAAAAGAAGCCGGGGTAGGACCGCCCAAGACGGAGCTAATCAAATAAAGCAAATTGGTGTTACCTTCTCCCTGTCCTTATTGTTTCTATGGCTCCAGCTAGAATTTATTATGAAAAGCAATTGGTTTTCATATCTGGTAGATTGCAGCCCGGGCTGGCCTGACAGCTCCGTCTTCCAGATCGTTCCATAAATAGCCTGGGAGTGGCCAGACTGGTGGGGGTGGGGGGGGGGGGAAACGGGACACAGACAGCGGCCCCCACCGCCACCTGCTTTCTTGCTCCTTGTCACCCCCCGATCGCGAAGACCCTATAAACCAGACAGGACAGAAGGCCAGGGTGAAAGTTAATAAAGCAGCCCCTTCCCGCAAGATGTGGGCCGTCGCCGCGGCGTCATGGGGTTCCGTTTGGCATCTATCAACCTTGCTGTGCTCGGGCCATCAATTACCACTCTCGCCGGGTTTGTGTGTGAGGGAGATAAGCAGGGGAGACATTCCTTTTCCAGATTTCTTTCCTCCCCTTGCAACAAAAGGAAGAACTATAGGAACAATTTAAATCAGCCTCAAACGATCGTTCCTTTGTATGAAGCATTGAATGGTTCCCGCGGGCTCCGAAAGTGCCTGGGTCGTTGCTATTAGACAAAGGGAGAGGGCACCTGGGATGGGCCGGGGATTTATAGCAAGGTGCCAGGAAGGGGTGCAGTGGAGGGGCTCTCGGGTTCTGTCCTTACCAGCTGTGTGACCTTGGGGAAGTTAACTGCCTTCTCTGTGCCTCTGTCTTTCTCATCTGTACAAAGAGGGTGACAACGCCCCCCACTGAGGTCATTGTGGCCTTAGGATGAGAAATGGGTTTCCCTAGTGTCTGACACCCTTTAAATGCTTGAGAAATGGAGCCTCTTGTTGTTGTCATAGTAATTGTTGTCAAGCTTATTATTGACATTTTGGTCCAGGCTCTGTACTTGTAATGATGCATTTAAATCAGGTCGTTCAGTGTTGGAAAGATCAGAAAGAAAGGTGTGGGCGCATAAATATGTGGGCTGCAATTAAGGGTGGCACTTCTCATTTCCTAACTGCCCACTGGCACGGAGATTTAAGGCTCCCTCAGAAGCAGCATCCACGGCTCCAGGACACCGCGGTCTGGGCCTTGTCACAGGGGCCTGTTTTACATTTGGGGTCAGGGCTCAGAGGCCGTTGGAACTGCAGGGAGAGCATTCCCCTCTAGCCAGGCGCTCCCATGTGCTTTGGGGTGGGAGGGATGTGACCGAAGGCAAGGAAAAGAAAGGGAGGGGCCTGCCCAGGGCTTGGGTTCCTGCCAGAGAGAGGGGAGTTCTTTGGAGATGCTCACTGTTTAGAAGCCACCAAGGGGTCTGACGAGCTAGGAGGATGTCATCCATTCTCCAGGGGAAGCTGCAAGGAACAGACTGTACGAACTCAATGGAGCAGTGGCTGGTCAAGCGGAACAGAACTCATCGCACAAAACCCACCGCCTCTAGGCCAGGCCGGATTGGTGGGCCATCCGCAGACTGACTGCAGACACCCGCACCAGGGCAGCCCAGGAGTTGCTGGAACAGTGGGCGGAGTCTCCGCTGTCTGCGGGGCTTTTAAGGTGATGGTTAGGGTCCTAGAAACGATGGGGTCGGGTGGGTGGAGAGGTTCTCAGAGAAAGAACCACGAACCTCAGATGTTTGGGGTACCTTGATTTCTAAAGTTAGATTCAGGCCAGAAAGAATACCAGACGATTTCTCTTGTAGGAGTAACTTCATCGCGGCCGCAACCCCCAGTTGCGCCGTAAATTCCTCTTGAATATCCACCCACCAAACCGCTTAAAAACACATTGCTCCTCTGGTTTTCAGTTATTAACCGTCACCCGTCTACCTAATTTGAAAAACACATCCTGCGCTGCCGTGGTGGGTATATATATGTTGTACCCCAAGTGTCTAGAGGCAGGCTGTCCCATCGGTGGGATTTCCAACTGCATCCACAGGCACCGTTTCCCTCCTTCCTAAGTCCATCCACCACTGTTTCCTGCGGGGGACCCCCTCAAAGGGGGGCCAAGTTCATCATCATCATTAGTCATGAGGAATATGTATTCCAGGGCAGGCGGCGTGCTGGGCACCTTGCGTCCGTTATGTCTGTTACAACAGAGAGACCAGGTCATGCGTCCAAGGTCACACAGCGCGCAAGGAGCTGAGCCAAGATTTAAGATGTAACCTAGAGCTCACTCCACATCCTATCACCGTCTTCTGTTTGAAAACTTCTTATGGGAAATTTCAAATATCTGAGAAGCTAGAAAGACTGGTACAGTGACCTCTGTATACTTATCACTCACCTTCAGTTACCGCCAACAGGCAGCCGTCTTGTCTCATCCACAAACGCAACCCCATCACGCACGTTATTTTGAAATACATCCTGGACTGCATAATTTCATCAGTGAATGTTTTAGCACATATCTCTAATAAATTTAAAAAAAAAAATATATATATATATATATATATATATACATACACACACCTCTCTCTCTTTAAGAAATACTTTTGCCCTACAATTATCATTCTAAAAATTAATAATTCCAAACATCAAGTATCCACTCACTGTTCAAAATTGCAGTTGTTTCGCAAATGCCCTATTTTATTTTATTTTATTTTTTACAGTTTGTTTGGCTCAGTAGCCCAGTCAGGTTCGCACACTGTGATTCGCTGATCTCTCGCTTTGTCTCTTTTAATCTATATATTCCCACTCTTCCCACTCTGCTCTCTTTCTCATTGAATTTGTTGAAGAATCCAGGTCATTTGTCCTGTAGAGTTTCCTGCAGTCTAGATTTTGCTGTCTCTGCCCCCATGGCGTCATTTTTACTTTGTTCTTCTGGCCTCTGTAGCTCTTATAAAGTGGTAATTAGATCAAGAGCACTGGGTAACTTCAAGCCCCGGCTTTTTTGTTCCAGCAAAGTGTTCTTTCATCAGAGACACATACTACCTGGTTGTCTTGCTTTTGTGAAGTCAGTCACTGTTGAGAATCCATTAACTCATTGAGGGTTGCAAAATGTTTAACTCTCTGAAGTCTTCATTTATTGGCTGGAAAACTTTTTTTTTTTTTTTTTGTCGTCTTTTTAGGGCCGCACCCGAGGCATATGGAAGTTTCCAGGCTAGGGGTCGAATCAGAGCTATGGCTGCCAGCTGACACCACAGCCACAGCAGCTCCAGATCTGAGCTCCATCTGTGACCTACACCACAGCTCACGGCAACGCTGGATCCTTAACCCACTGAACAGTGCCAGGGAGCAAACCTCATGGACACTAGTCAGGTTTGTTACCATTGAGCCATGACGGGAACTCCCTGGCTGGAATACTTTTATGGAGCAAGTCCTCTCTTGTGTAATTTGCCAACTCAAAGCAACAGTTTATACAGGGAAGGTAGCGTAAATGCCTGATTCTTCCTTCTCTGTCTTGTCTGTCTGTCTGTCTGTCTTTCTTTCTTTCTTTCTTTCTTTCTTTCTTTCTTTCTTTCTTTCTTTCTTTCTTTCTTTCTTTCTTTCTTTCTCCTTCCTTCCATTTTCAAAATAATATATTGCACCACTAGCATCCTCCAACAATAATTAGGTTTTTCTGTGCTTTAAGATCATTTATGAACTTATGGATTTAAATATGTTTAACGTGTTTTAATTCATCACAGTTACTATTCCTATTGGTGTTCAAATTGTTCCATCTCTGGTTGGTGGGAGCCTCTTCAAGTTGGTTCCTATGTGATTTTTAAGTCTTTGACACAGTTCACATCTTACTTAATGGTGAAACAGTGTTTTCCCTCTAAGATGAAGAACAAGACAAGGGTGCTTATTGTCACCACTTCTAGTCAACATTGTACTGGAGATTCTAGCCAACGCACTAAGGCAAGAAAAAGAAATGAAAGACGTCTCTAGAATGGAAGACATGAAACTGTATTTATTCACAAGTGACTTGATCATATATGTAGAAGATCTGCAAAAAAAAAATTACTAGAACTAATAAGTGAGTTTAGCAAGATCATAGGATGCAAGATCAATATACAAAGAAATCAGTTGTATTTCTATATAGTGGAAATGAATAATCCAAAAATGAAATTAAGAAAGTGGTTCCATTCACATTAGCATCAGAAAGAATAAAGTACTTAGATAAATTTAACCTGCAAAATGTAAAACCTGTGCTACAAAAGCCTTCCTGAGAGAAACTAAAGATTTACATAAGTGGAGAGACATTCTATGTTCGATTGGAAGAAATTGGACAATTCAGTATTAAGATGGCAATTATTTTCAAATTGATTTCAAAATTCAGTACAATCCTTAGCAACATCCCAGCAGGCTTTTGTGTTGTTGTTGTTGCAGAAATTGTTAAACTAATCTTTTTTTGAAAAAAAAATTGTAATATAGTTGATGTATAGTGTTATATGAATTATAGATGTATGATACAGCGATTCAAAATGTGTAAAGGTTATGCTCCATTTAAAATTGTTACAAAATATTTGTTATGTTCCGCCTATAGTATGGTATGTCCTTGTAGCTTATTTTATACCTAATGGTTTGTACCTCTAATCCCTCATCCTTATATTTCCCCTACCCACCTCTCCCTTTCCACTCGTTTGTTCTCTGTCTCAACAAATTGAAACAAACAAACTAATCTTAACATGTATACAGAAGTACAAAGAACTTAGAATAGCCAAAATGATTTCAAAAAATAAGAACAAAAGTGGAGGAATTATAGTCCCTAACTTCAAAACTTACTATAAAGCTGCAGCAGTCAAGACAGTATAGTATTGACATGAAGATAAAAATAGAATGTAAAGACCAGAAACAAAGCCTTATGTTTACGGTCAATTTATTTTCAACATTTACAAAAGCAATTCAGTGGGGTCAAGGAGAGCCTTTTTTAAAAACAAAAACAAATGGTGTTGGGGCAATTGGATATCCATGTGCCAGAAATCACCTTAGGTTCCTTACCTCACACCAAACACAAAATAAACTCAAATGCATCATAGGCTTAAATGTAAGAGCTGAAATTAGGAAACTCTTAGAAGAAAATGCAAGGGAAGACTTTTGCAGCCTTGGGCTAGGCAAAAAATTCTTAAGTATGGCATTAAAATCGTGATTCATAAAAGAAAAAAGTTGATACTTTGGACTTCAGCAAAAGTGAAACCCTTTTCTCTTTAAAAGAACAATTAAAAAGAAAAGTCATAGACTGGGAGAAAATATTTGCAAATCATATATCTGACGAAGGGCTTGTAACCAGATTTTATGTAAATAACTCTTACAACTCAAAAAGAAGACAAAGCACTCAATTAAAAATGGGCAAAAGATTAAAATAGACATTTTTACCAAAGAAATTACATGAATTGCTAATAAGGACATGAAAAGATGCTCAGCATCGTTAGTCATTAGGGAAATGCAAATGAAAACCCTACCACAGACCCACTAGAATGGTTATGATCCAAAAGACAGACAATGCCAAGTGTTGGGAAGGATGTGGAGAATTGGAACTGTCCTATGTTTCTAGTGGGAACTTAAATCACTTAGCCACTTCAGCAAACAGTCTGGCAGCTGTATTTTTATGTGATCAGCTGTACCTGTCTTTTACACCTTGTTGCTGAATTTTTGATCATGATTAGGAAAGTCTTCTCCAGTTTCAGGTTAGAGAAATTCATGGGCACTTTTTTCTAGAGTAATGTACGATTTTCTTTATTGCCTTTAAATCTCTGGTCCATTTGGAATTTATGCTGCTGTATGATGAGAAAGATAGATTCAATTTTATCTTTTTTCCACATGCCAGCATCACTTATTAAAAAGCCAGTCCTCTTTCCCCATTGGCTTGAGATGACTCCTTTATTCTAAATTAAATTTATCTATGTAAGTGAGAGTATTTCTGGATTCTCTATTCTATTCCATTGTTTATTTATTTGTATGGTAATTCCATACTTTAAAAAATATAGAGGCTTTATAGAATGTGTTAATAGCTGATAGGGCTAAGCTCTACCTATACCTTGGTCCTCTTTATTGGAGTTTTTCTGGCTATGCTCGCTGTTTTTTTCCCCCCTCCCAATGAGACATTTTTCTAGATGCAGAAAAATATTCTGTAGGGCTTCTTGTTGCTATTGTATTATGTTGATAAATTAACTTTGGGAAGATTGACATTTTTATGATCCTAACTCTTCCTAACCAAGAACATGTTATGCTTTTTCATTTATTCAAAACTACTTTTGTGTCTTTTATATATTTATAGTTTTTTTCCTTAGATTTTGAGAATTTCTTACTAAATTTATGCCTAGGTATTTAGTTTTCTTTTTCTCGCTAGTAAATGGGAGTCCTCTGTGATTCCTTCTGTTTTATTTGTGTGTGTGTATATGTGGGTGTGTGTATATCATACACATTAAGCTATTATATCATATATATATTTTATTGATTATGTATTTTCATTTATGCCTCCTTTTTTACTCGTATAATTTGTAGTAGTTTTTCTATCGATCCCATGATCTTTTTACTCTATGGCACTGAGCATTATTGGTTTTGCTGGCTATTAGTTTCCCAGATTAAAAGGTTTCTTGCCTGGAAACCTCCCTGGTTAGAATGAAGCTCCTGGTTGGTCACCCTCTTCCCCTTGGCATTCCTCTCACTGCTGCAATGGAGGACTTGGACTCTTTTCCTGAGGTACTCTTAGACTTTGAGCTTTAGCTTGGCTTTTCTCAAAAGGAGTCCCAGAGATGAGGATTTCAGTACAAGTAGTTTATTTGAGAGATGGGCCCAGGAAGCACCAGTAGGGAAGTATGAAAGTTAGAGGAAATGGAGATAAAAGGGTACTTCTCCCCAACAAGTCACCACTTCGGGCAACTGGAACTTACACTCTGGGAGACCATGCAGAGCGCCCAGAGTTATCCTAACCACGGGGCAAGGAGGTCTCAGGAGACTAGGAGGTGAGGAAGCATGGAATCCACCCACCAAATCTCCAGCTGTTGGGTGGGGTGCCTTGGGGGCATCAGAGTTCACCCAGTCAGTTGAGAAGAACTGGGATTCAAACCTGGACTGGCCCCAGGTGAAGCTCTGGGTTCTGACTGACTCCAAGTGAATCCTGCTCAGATACCTTTCAGCTGGAAAGGCTTGATTTCCTCAACATTGGGGATGGTAATAATAATTACCTCACAGCATTGCTGTGAGGATGAAAACATGTAGATTCTAGATGCAAGTATAAGTATAGAAATAGATGTAGATATAAATGTAGATCTAGGTCCAGACACAGACACAGGTATAGATGCAGGGGTAGATATAGACATGGATGGAGATATAGACACAGATGTAGACATAGATGGAGATGGAGATACAGACATGGATGTAGATGTGGATGTAGGTGTAAACAGAGATATGGGTGTCGATATAGACAGGGATATAGACATAGATGGAGATGTAGACATGGATGGAGATATAGATACAGATGTAGACAGAGACAAAGATGTAGACGTAGATGGAGATGGAGATACAGACATGGATGTAGATGTGGACGTAGGTGTAAACAGAGATATGGGGGTCGATACAGACATGGATATAGACACAGATGGAGATGTAGACATAGATACAGATGTAGACCTAGGTGTAGACATGTAGATATAGAAATAGATGTAGACACAGATGTAGATGTGGATCTAGGTCCAGACACCAACATAGATGTGGATATAGATGGAGATATAGACGTGGATGGAGAGGTAGACATGAACAGAGATGTAGACATGGATGGGGATGTAAATGAGATGCTGACGTATATGGAGATGGAGACGTGGATGGAGATGTAGATACATAGATGGAGATGGAAACATGGATGGAGATATAGGCCTGGATGGAGATGGAGACATGGATGGAGATGGAGACGTGGATGAAGATATAGATGTGGATGGAGATGGAGATGTGGACGGAAATGTAGATACATAGATGGAGATGGAGAAGTGGACAGAGATGTAGATGTGGATGGAGATGGAGAAGTGGACGGAAATGGAGACATGGACGGAGATGGAGATGTGGATGGAAATGTAGATACATAAATGGAGATGGAGACGTGGACGGAGATGTATATAGATGTGGACGTGGATGGAGATGGAGACGTGGATGGAGATGAAGACATGGGTGGAGGTGTAGACGTGGATGGAGATGGAGATGTGGGAGGAGATGTATGTAGATGTGAACGGAGATGGAGACGTGAAGGGAGATGGAGATGTGGACAGAGATGGAGACATGGGTGGAGATGTAGACGTGGATGGAGATAAAGACAAGGGTGGAGATGTAGACGTGGATGGAGATGGAGACGTGGGCGGAGATGGAGATGTGGGAGGAGATGTATGTAGATGTGGACGGAGATGGAGATGTGGACAGAGATGGAGACGTGAAGGGAGATGGAGATGTGGACAGAGATGGAGACATGGGTGGAGATGTAGACGTGGATGGAGATAAAGACATGGGTGGAGATGTAGACGGGGACGGAGGTGGAGACGTGGATGGAGATGTAGATACAAGTGCATTCATGCAGATATAGATGTAGACAGAGAAATAAAGGTAGATGCAGACCACACGTGGCGCACTCCTTCCAGCTTCAGAACTAACTGGGAGTTGGTGGCATCAGGTTGCGGGACTGCTGTGCCTCCTCTTTGCAGGTGCCATTACCCTCTGTCCTCAACTCCATTCCCAATTCTTTGCTCTTCTCAGGTGGGTGCTACCTGTACTTAGCACTTTCATGCTACATATCAAGAAACTTACCAAGGCTCTCCTCTGACAGGCCCTCTCTCCTGGGGTCTAGCCCCCGACCCCTCTTTCTTCCCAGAGCAGCACTCCAGCCCTTCCTCCCTCCTTGGATTCCTCCCACCTGCTCCGACTTGCTCTGGATTATATTCTGGGAGGGAGTGCAGCCTCCTTCCTTCACACTGGGGGGCCCTCTGCAGCCCTTCAGGCTTTCCCTTCACTGTCCTTAGAACCTGTGCATTGTGGGGAGAGGGACCTCCCCCCATCGCATGGAGCAGAGCAAGTCCTAATAAAATCAAAGTGGTGGATTCAACACTATCAGGTTTAACCAACATTATTGCAGGTTAAAATGATGAGTCCATTTATTAAGGCTGTTTAAGTTGGACACCTCGCTTCCCTGTAGCATTATGTTCTGCTGCAAGTGTCAGATGACAGGGCATCTGGCACTCCCCGAATGCCAAAGCGGGGTACCCCAGAGGAAGATGCATTTCCTTGGGTGGGTGCAGGTGTGATTCTGACCATGGATGTGATGATGTTGGGAGGCATCCGCTCTCTGGGTCATAGCGTTTGTGATCTGAGGACGGCTGTCCTGAAGACACTGCTGAGGTCCATTGACCAGGTTTAGAAAGGACAAGAGGGCAGAGCACTTCACATCCCCGCCTTAGCTCATGAGAAGCTGGATGGGATTAATGTTGCATCTCCTTCAACAGATGAGTATTCTGGGACCGGGGGGTCCTTGCATTCCTGTTTGGTGTCTTCATTCCTGTTTGGAGGGGCCGAGACAAGCAGAGCCCGTCCATTTACTGGGATATCTTCCTTTGTTTATTCCTTGGGCGGTGGCCTAAGCATGGCCGTTAGGACCTGGGGCACTTCTAAGGGCACGGCGCTCTGAAGATTGGGAGCCGGGACCTTGACGGTGCTGAAGCGGAAGGGGGCTAGCACAGGCGGGCCTGTCTTCTGGCCCACCTGCCATTCTGAAATGGAAGAGAAAGGCAGGGTTTTCAGTGCAGACTCATAAGCGTGAGACAGATCCCATCAGGTGACAGGTTGTGACAAGTGTACGGAGCTGTTTCCCAATTGTTTTAGTCGGCGCAGACTTAGAGAGGAAACAAACACTGACACAAACCAATTGCATGGTGATCGGCAAACAATGAAGTGTTGGGAGTCGCGGCTCAAAGTCTATAATTTCCAGTGGAATTGCTGTTTAGTCATCACCTTGCTGCTGAATGACACAGCCCGGCTGGGTGGGAACTACAATTAGCTGCTGTCACCCTAGCGTGATTTGTTTTCTTCCCTGCAGACAATGGAATAGTAAGCTACCCATAGCCAGCATCCTGTGCCCAATGGTGAAACAGCCCCTAGTTCAATGGAGAAGAAAAGCCGGGGATGGGGCTCTTGCCCCAGGTCCTGGGGAGGCTGGCTGTGTGTTTTCTCACCTCTGCAGCCACAGAGGAACAGAAGCCACGTTGCATCAGAAGCAGCCACTTGCTTTTGTCTTGTTTGTGTCCAGAGCTCTCTCCCCTCGGCAGGGGCGGGAAGGTGGAACACGGGCACCCTAGTCCCTGGTCTTCCCTCTTCTCTGTGCTGGTGCGCCCTGGTCTCTAGCTTTCAGGGGAGTCTTCCTTGGAGGCCGGACCTGCCTGCACCTGCAGAAACTTGCCCTTGCCCTTGGCTGCCAGGGGAGTCTAGTTCTTTGTCCAGACACAAACAAGACAAAGCATCTGAACAAAGGTGTCACAAGCAAAATATGTCTCAGCTGCAGCTACGGAGATGAGCGTAAACATCCACTGCCCTTTGTGGTCGATGCTGGACCTCTTTTAGGAGACTCAAAATTCTCTTTGTTCTTCTTAAACGGCTCAGAGAATGGCCATCCCACTCTTAGCATTTAGCCAGCAGACAACAATTTTTCTAAGATACGGTGATCGTGGACCAAATAGACAGATTTACCTGGTGCGGTTGAGCCCTCTGACAGCGGAAGCCCAAATGGGAAAGAATCAGATACTTAGCTGCAAGGCTCTCCCGCATCCAGCAGTGGTCTGAACGCAGGCAGTGAATCAAGGGTATTTGGGCCTCAGCAGCTCGTGCTTCCATTGGTCTGTTTTTAACGTACGCATCGAGAATCTGCGCTGAACTTATTTATCTCCTAATGTGGGGTGATGGATGAAAAGACGGGTAGAAAATCTTTCTACCAGAGATACGGTATCACAGGCTGCCACGACACCCCCAGCTCTTTTTGCTTTCCTTCTGTTTTTCCTCCTTTTCAGCGCGGCGCTCAGGCCCCCACATCGTATATCCTGATTAGATGGTGGATATTACTAAGGGGATGTTTTTTAAGCCTATCATTGACACATTTAATTCATTAGGTACCAAATCCACAAGCAAATTTTGGCTGGCCATAAAACACGGTTAATCCAGGGAGCTGCAATAAAAGGTGAAAAATTATGTTCCAGCAAATGTGGAATACTGCTTTTCTGTAGAGACTTTTCCTGGTCTGCGGTATCTTTCTTCATACATTTTTCTTCTGTTTGGTTCTCTTGGTAACTTAACCGTTTGTTGTTTCCAGGCCGCAGAATGGCTCAATGATACTCTACAACAGGAAGAAAGTGAAATACAGGAAAGATGGGTATTGCTGGAAAAAGAGGAAAGACGGGAAGACGACCCGAGAGGACCACATGAAACTGAAGGTCCAGGGAGTCGAGGTAAAACACAGACGAGGCTCCCTTGTTTCACAGACCTCATTTCCGGGCTGCCTTGGATGGCATTTGATGCCAGTCACCTCTTGTCAAAAAGGATTTCTGTTTGCCAAGACCCTGCTGTTTTTCGTTTCTTTGTCTTTTTTCCTACCTTTGTACCCTGTGGTCTCCATTTCAGTTTTCTGTGAAACGGGATTTAACTAACTCGCCCCTGTTTCCCAGGAGTCATTCATGCGTAGATTGGGGTTGACCAGGTTCCCGCAGAATCTCGCGTGGTGCAGATCCCAGGGAGCCCCTGGTGCCTTGAGAGTTTGCAGGTGTGAGGGGAGGGAGGGCTGTGTAAGGACCCTCCCTCTCCAGGTGGCCAGGGCTGCCCCTGATGAGCGGGCCCCCTGGGAGCTGGTGATGCCCAGCGGGGAGCCTGGCGTCCCTCCTTCAACAGACACCCCTCCTCTTCCCTCTGGGTGTTGCACCCTCAGGGCACTTGCAGGTGTTAAGGATGATGAGATGGGCTAACAAGGTGCGTTGCAGGGTCGGGGTGGAGGCGGGTGCTGCGGAAGCCTCTGGGAATGCTGTGCCAACCCCACACTGGATCCTGGGGGAGGACGGGGTGCGGTCTGATTTCCGCAGTGTCGTCGTGACACTGTGGGCTCTCACCCTTGGGCAGCCGCAGAGACCTGCCCGGGTCCTCTTCCCCGGGTGTGAGGGCCTGGGCCGTGCATCACGTGGGTGGGGGAGAGACCGGAAGTGGTGGCGCGTCTTTGCCTGGGAGTTGGCCAACCGCCGGGCCTTGCAGAGGACCTCACCCCGGGAGTAGGTGTGGCCACTGCTGCCTTGGGCCAGGGGCTGAGCAGCGGGCTGGGATGCCCTTGGTGCTTCCGGCCCATCCGCGAGGGGGCTCCCCGGGCGTGCTGGCATGTTGGGGCCTCCAGGGTGGCGGGATTGATGGCCGGGACCCACTCCAGCTCAACGGCTTGCTCTCCACGCTGAGGTTCTTCCTGACGTACTTGGTCCTCAGGACTTCGTCGCCGTGAATCATGTGCTTTTATGGCTGTGTTAAAAATAGCATCCAGTGGCTTTTATTATATGACCCCACAGAGAGGGATAACTTTTGTTTTATGCTTTTGTGTTTTTTTTTAAACACCTAATAACAATGCTTTATGATGATGAACAAGGAAGAGCCGGGGCGAGAGAAATGCCAGCCTCCTGGTCTCAGGGTTTGCACAGTGTGGGAGCAGCAGCTGTGGGAAACGTCAAAGCGCAGCTCGCGGAAGGTGCTGCTCTGGCCCCAGGACCATGCCTGGTGCTTGTGCAGACAGATCGGCCACTGGTCCGGGGCCCAGAGGGAGGCGGGCCCGGTGCCCAAGGGCCTCTGGTCTCATCTCCGGGCTCGTAAATCAGGAGCTGCTGGGTGTAAGTAACAGCAGGCAGGAGTCCTCCTCAGCAGCTGCCAAAGCCCAGGGAAAAAGCCACAGTGCTCCTTTCCTTCCTCGCCTTATGAATGAGGCCTGTCCATGGATGGCAACAGGGTGATTTAGGGTCATCTTTTGGCCACAGTTACCATGCAGTTATTCGTGGCTCCCTGACTTGTGTCTGATGTGTAGACAGCTGTGTGGGAGCGTGGCCTGGACCCTCCACCCACCCAGGGCGGGGATGGACTAGCCAGCGATGAGGGGTTTCCCTAACCTTCAGACTGGGTGGCAGTGGGGATAGGAGGCGGGAGTGGAGGCATCCTGGTGGCCACATGAGGGGTGTGCTTTCAGGTTCCTGGAGAGTGAAGACAAGGTGGGTGCTCTCCCACTGAGCCCAGGGAGCCATCCCATAGAGTCAATCAACAGACACTACCCTGTGCAGGGCCCCGTGGTGTCTACAGAGAAAATAGAAGCCGTGTTCTCTGCCCCATGGACTCACATTCAAAGGGAGGAGGCAGAGATACCTGGAAGAGATTCACGGGGCTGAGCAGTACAGAAGCCTGAGCTTTTAAGATGAGTGTCCTGGGGGTGCAGAGCGGGGCTGGGACACTGGGCTCCAGGTGGGGTGGGCTCTAGGCGACACTCTTAGAGTTGGCAGGACTGGGTGTGGATCTTGCAGAGTGGCTCCTAACTTACTTTTCTCACTTAGTCTGATGATTCTGTGACTCCTCGGATCCCTTTTAACCACTTTACAGCCTTCCTCTATATAAGCATTTGAGCCACTCCCTGGCTGGTGGATGGGGGGCTTCTTCCCAGTTTTCCGACATTCCAGTGCTTCAGTAAACATTCTTATCTCTCTCTGCTTGGACACCTGTGCAGCCTGGACCTGCAATGGCTGGGTTTGGGCCCTGAGTCTTTTCAGTCTTATTGGACGCTGCCAAACTGCTCCAAAGGGGCCGTGCTGGCCCCCTGCTGGGCGTGACCACTCTTCCGCACCACCTCGCGCCCTGATGGACGAAAGGTGGTACCCTATTCAGCGTGAACCTGCGTTTTTCTTCGTTATTCTCGGGGATGAGCTCATTCTCGTGTTCGTGGGAGTCCTTGGCTGTGGATGGTCCTCCGTGGGCGTGATTTTTAACCAGCCCTAAAGAAAGACTTTTCTGATGAGAGCAGCCCCACATCTCACTGCCTTTGGCCTGCATCTGCTCTGATCTGGACCAGCAGCTGGAAGGGGACAGCGGGCAGGTGGTCCTGCCCGTCAGGGAGATTGCAGTGTGGGTATCCATGGGTTTTGCATCTCGAGGAGGAGGGGTTTCTGGTTTGGACCCTGCTTCCTCCTTCAGTGGATTCCATCCTGTGGTTCCTAGGACCTGTGTAGTGACTCAGACCTATATCGTGCCAGCCAGGGTGCCGGCAGCCACGCCTACTGCTGGATGAGGCAGACAGTCCTGCCCAGGGTCTTGGGGCTGTGGTTTCCCCTGTTCAGGGGCATGATAAAGAGGTGTGCATCTCCCGTTTAACATATCACTTGCCGTAAGCCTTCCCTCAGGCCAGGAAGACTTGCAGCCCTGTTCAGGGAACTGCTCAGCCGACTGGCTTCTTTTGTTCTCAGAGGCTGGGGCCCTCGGTACACACAGCAACTCAAAGGCACATTGATTTTCTCATCCAGGCACAGGATGGGGGCAGCCGCTTTTGAAGCTGATGAGCTGTTAGGTCCATGATTAGTTGTCTTGTCTGTAAGCCAAGGAGAAGCCAGCTCGATAAGGTTTCCAGGGATGACAAAGGTTGGCAGGGAGGAAAAAGAAGATGGCTGTGATGTCAACATTTCAGGAGATGAAATCTCGGCAGGCCTCAGCAGGTCCTGCTCTCCATCTCCAGGTAGATTTATGCCTGCTTCCCTGGGGTCTTAGTGGGAAAGGAGCTTTGGGGGAGAGGACATTCCCTGAGAGTGGAGAGGCAGATCTCAAATGTCCCCATGCCTCCAGGGTTGCCACTCCGTGGGTGGGATGAGCTGGCTGCAGTCATGTTAAGGTGGTGTTGTTTGGGCCGAGCTGGATGCATACTTTTCAAGTTCATTGTGCTTTGGCCCCAGAAGCTGTCAGGGCTGTCTTCTGCCTTGTCCTCACACCTCACTCCTGAAAATGCCGGGCATCTCTGAATCCAGACAGTCTGCCTTCCGACACCTTCGCTGCTGGGTTCCCATAACAGGAGACCCACCTGGCCGCCGGCTTGCACATCTCCTACATGCCGGGTACATTCCACCCTCTCAACGCATCCACGTCAGGTGCATATTGTTACACCTGTTTCACAGATGAAGAAAGAGATGGAGCCTCGAGAGGGTTTCTCTTGCCCCCGGCCCCCTGCAAATCAATGCGGAACTGGGACGTGAGCCGAGGTCCGCCTGCTTCTACAGCGTGTGAGTGCCTTGCCCTGGGCATTCTGGCGGGTTTGTTATTTCGGGTCAAGTTCCGCACATACCCTTCATCCATCAGCCAGCTGTTGAATGCTTTCTACCCACCAACATCTCAAGAGGTACCGAGGATGCGATGATATGAACAAGAATACTCCCGATCTCTTGGGGATTAAAAAACAAGCACGTGATTCTCACACAGGAAGTCGGGAGGGGAGGGAGGATTACAACCCCCCCCCCCAACAGAATACATAGAAGGGTGCGTACGGCAGACTTGGTCCTAAGAAACGACATAAACACAGGAAGCTAGGTGCTGGTGGGAGCTCGACGGTGTGAGGTTAAGGATGGGAAGAGACCCAGTGCTCTGAAAAATAGCTCATGTGATTTAAAGCAGCAGGTGGCCAGAATCACGATGTGTCAGTACCTCTTCCAGCCCTTTGCAGACCAGATGCTCACCCCCCACCCAGGGACAAGGCTCTCAGCTCTGATCGCAAGGCGGGCCTGGCCATGGACGCCCTGCCTTTGGAACCAGTGGGTGGTTCCGTTGAGCACTTGCACAGAGCTGTCCACTGGATGTAGAAAGCACGGACAAAGGCACCCTTCCCCTCTGAGCCCATTCCGAGGCGGACAGGTACCCCCTGGCTTGGACCATCGGTGAGGCAGAAATGCCAGCCACCGCCTCTGATTGGAATTTTCAGTGGTGAAGAGAGAGTTTGGTTTTGCTGACCTGTTTTGTGCTGCCTAAAGGAATGACAAGCTGTTTTGGAGTTCCCATCGTGGAGCAGTGGAAATGAATCTGACCAGTAACCATGAGGCTGGGAGTTCAATCCCTGGCCTCGCTCAGTAGGTTAAGGATCTGGCGTTGCCCTGAGCTGTGGTGTAGGTCGCAGACATGACTCGGATCTGGCATGGCTGTGGCTGTGGTGTTGGCTAGCAGCTCTAGCTCCGATTCAGCCCCTAGCCTGGGAACCTCCATATGTGGCGGGAGGAGCCTTAAAAAAGCAAAAAAAAAAATAAATAAATAAAAATAAAAAAATAAAAGGCAATGACAAGCTGCTTTGACTTCTCAGCTCAGTGCTTGGAAGCTCAGAACCCCATCTTGAAGGTGGCAGCACCAGGCAAAAGTATGTTTTTGGACTTGGCCTCATTAGAAGTGATGTTCTTTATTTGGAGACTTGGGCCACATATTAAGAAGGGGTAAAAAAAGCACCTTTTTAAAAAGTAGGAATGATATTGTAGTTACCGCATTAGGAATTAACAGGGCATGAAATAACTGCCTGCCTTGTGGCAATACCAGATCATTTCAGCTCTGCTTGCAGCCGTAAGATAAATAGGTATCTCGCTTGCAGCTGATGGAAAATATCTCGACAAGCCAGCCACAAACATGTATGGTGCCCAAATCAAGTTTGGCAAAGCAGCAGTGAATAGCTAAGCAGGAAGTGAGGGGGCTGATGAAAGAGCTGAGCGCCGCAAGCTCTTCCAGGGGCAAATGAGTCTGTGTTGCCAGTCTGTGTTTTTGAAGAGAATACAGGTAATTTTTTTTAACCTTCCATAAGCGGTTGTGTGGCTTTGGTCTACGGGTGTATTATTTCACCCCGTTCCTCGTCCAACTCACCACGCACCCGCTGGTCTCCACGGTATACGGGGTTCCTTGCTCAGAGCCTGTTTCTCCCACGTCTGCATCTTGAGGCTGCCTTGGCCTCATAACTTCCGAATCTGGCAGGGCATCTTCTGATCTTCTCCATCTAGAAGGAGTTATTCCCGGTCTTTAATTAAAGCAGACTCCGTCTGTACCTCTTCTGAGGACGTGTTCTCTGACTTTATATGAGCTCTGTCCAACTCCATAGACATATATTAAGTATGTAGTATTTTCTAGATCCTAGAACGCCTCTCTCTGGTATCTAGATTCTGGGTGATCTGCAAAGACAGGACGCGGAGAGGCAGGACACAGAGCATCCCACCTGAGAAACTTAGAGAAACCCATCACTTCCCTACGAAGAGGTGACTGTTGCCATGGAGAAAGGGAGTGTTGGACCGGACTTGTCCTCTCAGAGGACAGGGCTGGAACCTGTCCTGAAGTCTGGGACCTGCTGAAGGCCCACCTGCCTTCATGGTCCCCCTCCTCCGAGCCTCCCCCCAACCCTGCCATGGAGTCACGGCAGATATTTTTATCCTCACTGGTTGCACACCTGAGACTTGAACCCAGGGTGTGGATTTCCAATTCCGGGGGCCACTCCGTCCCCCGTGCTGGAGGTGTCTGGTCTCACAACCATCTCCAGGGCAGGGAGCTGGTCACTGGTCTGTTTGCATGCAGCTCAGAGGCATTCCCAGGGCTCTTCAATCATCTCAGTTTTTGTGCTGCGTTCTGCTGGCACGAAAACACGTTAAAACTTAATTTCCTGTTACCTGGATGTGTTTTGGTGGAATCAATTCAGGAACTCAAATCCACAGTCTTTCCTTAATTTCTAATTATGCAGCACCCCTGGTGACATGTCCCTACCCAATTCCTATAATTAAAATTTTAACTAATAAATAACACAAGTCCACTGCGTTTCTAAGTGGCAGGAGCAGCCATCCATCCCTGCTCACCTCCCGCAGGCTCACGGAGGCCTGGCCAGGGTGCTGGTCCTGCTTCTCCTCCTTCAGGCCCCCGTCCTCCCTGACCATGGCCAGCTAACAACAGCAACAGCAGGGATGATGTCAGTTACGGACACCTACTGAATACCTGGTCCTGTGCCCATCACTCTACATGCACCTCTCAGGCCATGCTTGGCAACATCCCTTTTGGGTAGGTACTGCCACTATGCTCCTTTTTTCGGAAGAAATCATCACTTTCCAGGATATTCAGAAATATATCCAAGGATACCTAACTGGTTGGCATCAGAGCCAAGTGACCACCCCAGGTCTGTCTGAGTCCAAATTCCCGGTTTCCTCATTGGCTTCCCAAATACTTTGATCCCCATAAGATGGGTCCGCAGGGTCCCGGGAACGAAGCGTTTAATATACACCACCGAGCATCCAAGCCCGGGCCAAAGGTAAGACCCAGGAAGGCCTTTAGTAGAGGGATGGCCCCCCAACTGGCCATTGGGTCTCCCTTGCTCGTAACTCTGGTCAGCAGATGGGAAGAGATGCTGTTTTCCAGCCCAGGAATCTTCTCCCTCGGCCACTGGGGACTGCGGAGGAAGACCTGGATGCCCCTTGCCATCTGCCTCCGGGGTTGGGCGTTTGGCCCCCACACGCTGGGTACCCTGCATGACCCACTGTCACTTCTTAGCTCTGATTTCATCCAAGCTTTAGGAGCCTCTTATATTCCCAGGTCACCCTCCACTTAAGGATAACAAGTTACGTTCATCTGCTCCCACAAGGAACTGTCCCTTTCCATTTGTCCTGAAGCTGCAACTTTCAAGCTTCCAGGATGCTGTCCCTTTGGTGACAAGGGTCTGTGTGCCGTGTGCTCTCTCTCCCTGTGTAGGGTGGCCAAGTTTAGTGTGCACATATGTGTGTGTGTGTACATAGACACACGCATACACACACGTGAGAGACATGTGCCCAGTCAAATTGAACTTGAGTTAAACAAAACAAAACAAAACAAAAAAAAGAAAAAAAAAAAAAAAAGGATTTTTTTTTTTTTTTTTTTTTTTTTTAGTGCAAGTGTGTCCCATGCAATATTTGGGACACACGTATGCTAAAATCTTCTCTATTGCTTCTCCAAAACTCACATTTAGTCCTGTCTTTTATCTGGAAGCCTTCCAGCCATCAGACCAGTTTCCCTGGGGTCTTTGCAGACAGCGATTTGTGGGGTTCGGTCTCACTGAAGACATGAGGAAGTGAGCTGGTTTCTTTCCAGACCCATTACTGATGGAGGAACCATAAAAACTAGGAGAGACTAGCGAACCCACACACTGCCCAGCCTGGGGCCCCCCCTGCCCTCTCCAAGGAGGTGAGTCCTGGGTGCCTGCCCCCTAGGGCCCCAGAAGCCCCCGGGGCCCTTCCAGCTGTCATCTTGGGGACCTCAGGCCTCCCACCAGTGTGTTAGGAAGCCAGATTGTTTGGGGAGGAAGTGCCAGGGAGATTTTGAAGGAAACACGTGTGTAGTTTCTGCCTGCCTTCCATCTCTGGTAGATTACAGCACATGCAGTATTCTGCAATTTCCTTTTTCAACTTGATTGGAGCCTTATTGAGCTAGAAACTCCTTGGGAAGGGAGAGCAGCAGAACACCGACTTGGTATGCTGAGCTTGTATTTAATTATTATCATAACAGTCCCCAACATCATGGCAGATTAGCCCACGAGGACAGGAATGGCAATTTTAGCATAGTCTGTTACCACGGAAACCCTTGAACACCGCTGTCCAAATTCACCGCGGGCCTTCCTCTGTTTGGGCCTCGACATACAGCAGGCACCAAGTTAGATGTTACCCAGGCCACACAACCTTGGTTTCGTGAGCATAATTTACGGTCTCGTCCGGAAGCCGCGGATGCCTTTTAAGAAGACGATGGATGCCCTGGCTCCCCACCCCCACCCCCACCCCGCCTGGGTAAATGGCCAGATTTGGTCGTTTGCGTTGGGTAAAGGATCTCTCTGGCCTTCACCTGACTGAATGGTAAATTATTGATCTTCTGCACATCTTTCAATTTCCTAACATTGCTGGGAAATTTACTTCCGTCGCTGGTGTGGCCACAGCTGGTGTCTGACGGGGCAGTCTGAGCACAGAGGACAGGACTCTCTAGCCTTGTCCTAGAAGAGTCACACCTGGTCCTTTTGAGTTGACACTAGCATGGGAAAGGTAGGTGGCTTGCAGACGAATCAGGCCCACATTGCTCTGTCTATCTGCCTCCCACGGGCCAGCAAAATCCACGCCGACATAGAAGTGCAGTGATGGGCTTTTGTGTGCCCAGGAGGAGGGCAGAGAGAAGCATTGCTGCATCAGTGAAAGAGCAGCTCTCGCACAGCTGCTGGGGGTGGTGGGGGGAGGCTGTCTCCGTGGCAGCTGGCTCTGGTCGCCTGGTATCGGGAGCGTGTTTGTTGGGGTTTTGGTTGCTAAGCTGCCCTCCCTGGACACAAGGCCAAAACCAGAGCTGAAACGTAGATGACAGAGCACCTTTCTGGTCGAGAGATGAAATGACCTGGCATTTCCTCTTGGTTCTTCCTAATCCCTAATCCCAACACCTGCTGATGCCCTTCTTTCTCGTTATAAAACACTCACATCTCACTCCTGCAGGCTGAGACCTGCACAGACACACATGTGGTCACATTGCTGCTCGCTCCCCACTATGTGGTCCCCTGGTCATGGCACCTGCCCACCTGGGAGCCCGTTAGAAGAGCAGACTCTCCTTCTGCCCCGCCCCAGATCTGCTGAGTCCAGACCTGCCTTGGGTGGGGTCCCCCCATGATTCAGAGGTGCATGCGTTTCGAAAGATTGACATGTGCCAGCCTCTTGCTCTGGGTGGAATCCTCCCTTGGTGATTTAGTCCTAGCCAGGTTTGACCTTATCTTAAGAAAGCCTGGGGTTTATAGATGCAGACTATTACCTTTGGAATGGATCAGCAGTGACATCCTGCTGTGTAGCACTGGGAACCATGTCTAGTCACTTATGAAGGAGCATGATAATGTGAGAAAAAAGAATGTATACACGTAGGTATAACTGGGTCACCATGCTGTACAGCAGAAAATTGACAGAAACTATAAACCAGCTCTAATGGAAAAAAATAAAAATCATTGTACAAATTTAAAAAAAGAAAAGAAAAAAAATTAAAAAGTGCAAAGGAAAAATTTACCAAATCTGGTAATTCATTCCTTGACTCCCAGCATCTTTTAAAAATATCTCAATGAACTCTGTGATGGCATGATTTGAGCCTGTTGTTCCTTATTCTGCCCTTGGCTGTGAAGGGGAGAGAAGAGCAGGTCTCTAAAAGCAGGGCACACAGAGAAGCTGCAGTGCCTGACCAGCTGTCTTGGCCTCCCTCCCCAGATGAACCAGCGACCCCGTTTCGATGTTCTGTTGTAGACCAGTGGTTGGCATGGTACCTGGTACATATTTGGTGTCCAATAAAAACTTTTGGAATGAATGAATGAAATGATGTATTTCTTCTAGGAAGGGCCGGATAGGACAGGGATCCCCCACTTTTTAAAATTTATGCCACTTCGCTTTCACAAAAAACCTACGTTAGCATCTGTTTTCACTAACTGAAAGAAATCCAAGGACAATTTTTGCTTCTGTGAAGAAAGGCAAAAATTGTGTTCAGCACTTGCTTTACAGCAGTGTGGTAGAGGCAGCTGCACCCTGAGCCATGAGAGTGGCCTCCCCAAGCGCCTTCCCCAGGAACCACACTGAGCATCTCAGCATCCCACCGGTTTTGCCAGCCCAAGGTCTCCATGGCAACTGTTGTAACATGAAAGCAGCCATAAGCTATAGTTCAGAAATCGGCGTGTCTGTGTTCCAATAAAACTTTATTTACAGAGACAGGCGGAGGGCCAGATTTGGACCATGGATATAGTCTGCCCATCCCTGTTGTAGGTGTCGGCAGGAGGTTCTAGAAGGAGCAGGGTGCTATGGGTCCTGGTGAGAGTTTGGTGGGGGATGACCAAGGACTTGCCGTAAACCCTCTTAAGGACTTAAATCTGAGCACTGGTGGGTCCTAGGACTCGTATTTGCAGCTGGATGATATTCACACTTAGCTTATCAGTCCTTTTTTTTTTGTATTTTTAGGGCCGCACCTGCAGCATGTGGAAGTTCCCAAGCTAGGGGTCAAATCAGAGCTGCAGCTACTGGACTACACCACCGCCATGGCAGTGCAGGATCTGAGCCGCATGGCGACCTACACCACAGCTCACAGCAATGCCGGATCCTTAACCCAGTGAGCGAGGCCAGGGATTGAACCTGCATCCTCATGGATCTTAGTTGGATTCATTTCCGCTGCGCCACAACGGGAACTCCTAGCTTATAATTCTTTAAGGAATGAACACTTCTCTGCACAACATGCCAGTGGGTACACCATGCTGTCATTCATGTTTGTCTTGGTGACGTTAGGGTCTCCACACAGCCTATTCTGCATGGCATAGGGCAATTGCTCTCTGTCTGAAGACACTGGGCAGAGCCTCTTGCAAAGGGCAGCTTGGGGTGAAAGCTGGGCAGCCTCCTGTCTGGCCGAGAAGGCAGGCAAGTCCCAGTGATGCCCTCTGAGTGTCCTCGTCCGGGCACAGCTGAGACCAGGTAGGTTAAAGGACTGGGATCTTCCAGAATAAAGGCAGAACCACCTGCATCTTTAGGCTTGATGTGCTTTGAAAGCAGCCTGGACGCATTTGATGTCACAACGTCCCCCTAGAACAGAGACCATGGGGAGGGTACAGATGTTATTTGTCCGTGTTCAAGTATTTACATGACAGCACGAGAAGACCGGGGACATTCTCTTTCATCTCTGCTGCCACGATTTATGTACAGTTTTATGATGAATGTGAGAGGTAGGCATTTATTACAAAAGTGTAAGAAATGTTGACTCTTCCCGAATTGATTGTTTAGAATTTATTTGATTAAATATTCAAGGTGGTGAGTGATAAACTGAACCAGTGCTGGTTTGTAGCCTAATGATTCATGCATCTGTGGTGGTGATAAGGAAAATCAGAGACCTGGTTTGCCATTTCAGGGGAAAGATATGGATTATTATGAAATCCAGAATGGGCCTCTCGAGAAGCTTTCCTTAAGGGAACACCCGTATCAATAATTTCTTCTTCATACAAGAACCCTAATGTTTCACTTACAGAAACATAAATTCTAAGCAAGTAGCTGTGGGTTTTTCTTCCCTTTGCGTCCTTCCATCCCTTCCTTATGGATGATCTGCTTTTATCCCTCGGTTAAGGTCTAGCATTCCCAGCCCTTAATCTCTGTATCTTTGTCTTCTAATTTTTAATGCTAAAAAGCTCAACTAAAATCTATGTATCTCAGCCCCTGTGATGCTGGCGGAAGCCAGGATGATGTGCCTTTTGCTTGAAATGTCCTAAAAGATTCATTAACTCCTGGAAGGGTCTGTGAATGACTATTTGATCTCAGACCTCCAATGGGATGTTACCCTGAACCCATTCTCGCAGAAGCCAAGCTTATCGGGTGGGTTGCATGGGGGAGAGCACAGCAGGTGCAAAGGCTCTGGGGCTCCACCCTTTCTCCAGTGACGGGGGGCCAGGACAGGTTACCAGATCTGCTGAAGACCGCACGGATGTAAACGTCCAGCCACCCCCGCAGGACAGACAAGGCAGGTAGAGCTCCCAGGTGCCGCGTAGCAAGAATGGCAAGTGGGCATGCCTTATGGTGACATTGTGATAGCTCGAGTTTCAAAAACTCCATGACTTCTCTTTGCAAAATGTTAGACAGCTGGTTTGATATCATAATCTTTTCTGTAGGAGACTGTGGGAAAGGAAGTTGGGTAACCCCAAGACTCCTTAACTTCCCTCAGTTTCTTATGTGTCCACATGCTGCGGTGCAGCCATGACACACGCTTGTCCCTTTTTCTGGTGTGATGCCCTGATTCTGATATTTTACTTAAATATTTGACAATTTTCACTTTGTTGTTTATTTTTAGACCTAATTGTTAGTATAATGCCATATTAGGTCCAGTTTCCCCAAAGGGTCCCCACTGAGCTGTTCAGCAGTGATTTCTCACAAACAGGCTCTGCGTGGGTTTCCCTGGGATTCATCGGTCCAGGTGGGAGGAGTCTGCTGCTCACCTTTCATTCCTTCATTGCTGTCAAATCGTTGCCAGAGTCTTAAATGATAGCCTCCACTTCGGGGTGGACAGGATGAGCCCCTCGGTCTCGGTCTCTTTACCTCGGGGCTGGGTTTGGGTTACTCTGTTCTCACCGAATGCACGGCTCCTGGACCCTGAGCCTTGTGCGCTGCCCTGAGGAGGGTGTTGATTCGGGGGGTGTTCCTGTTTCCCTGCTTACTTGTCAGTTTCTGTCTCATCAGCGTGGTTGTTGGTCATGGGTGGGGACTCGGTGTGTATTTCCCCAAGGATGGACTGAACCTGGGGGGAGCTGGCCCATCACTTTCAGGTGCCCAGTGGAGGTGGTGGTCTCCCCGGGAGGACTGAGCTTTGTCTTACATTCCCGGACTTGGGAATCAAGTGCTGGGGTCGAGTGTGGCAGCCCCTGCTTTGCTTCAAGAACTGATCCCGTCTGCCTTTTCCTGAGAGGAGTTCGGTAAACCTCACTGAACTAGCTTCCCTTCCAAATCAGTGAACACCTTCAGCCGTGATATGAAATGTTGGGAAACAAGATGCAGTGCATTATTCCGGCCGTATTTTTTTTTCCCTTTTGCAACACCTGGCAATAAAAATTTCGGGCTAAATACCAGATGAGCGCGCGCCTCATTATGTATAGTAACTTCGTCTATAACTTTTTTAAGCCCTCCAGATGGAAGCCCGGGATAAATGTGGAGAGCTGGAGAAGGGAAATGAAAATAAATGCACTAAGAAATAAAGAATCTGTTTTTTATACTTTCTTTTGCAAATAGTGTTTGCAATGACATATTGTGAATGGGCTGAATTATAACAGAAACAGAAATGAAACAGAGCTCGGGGGTAGGGAGAGCGATTGTTACACTTACTTTAACTGATATAATGCAAAGGAACGCTTTTTACACTCAATTAGTTTGCACATTGTGTTGGACACACACCAGAATGTAGAACATTTTTGGGTTTTGTTTTTACATGATTAAGGAGACGAGATGAAATAAATTCAGTAAATTACCCTCCGTTCCTTTTTGGTCTGTGATATTTTTTTTTTCCTTCCCCCTGGTCCTGAATAAATAAGGGTAGGGGGAGGCAGTGGGAAGTGCAGGGGCCTCCGGACCGATGTTCCCAAACAAGACATCCTTTCAGAGATCAATGGGTTTTCAATAGAGTTCCTTCCTCTCCCTTAGGGCCAGCTTTTGCTGCATAAACAAGGTTACGAATCAGGGCTATTTACATTTGCTATTTGATCGTATTTTGTGCTTTGAATATCAGAAAAGGATAGCAAGCCTCATAGATGCTAACAGATGTTAGCAAGCATTTAGGCAGCAAAAGTATTTCCAAGGCTGTGTATTTCAAGATCCTTGTTTAATTTATTTTGCTTAATTATCCTTTCTTGCATTTTTAATGCTCCTAATATGATAATATTAAGAATTGCAGTGTGTGATTATGTATTGCTCATTTTAATATATGCTAGATGTGAGGGGGAAATGCACGGCGATGCCAGGAACAGACGGGCTGGGGGACCCAGCTCCATGCCTTCCTGTGTGCAGCTCTGTCTCCTGCAGGTGGGGGTCCAGGAAGGGACCAGGTCTTCTGTGCAAATGATGTAGAAATGTGTTTCTCAAACTTCAATGTGCGTACAAGTCGCCCGGGGACTCTGATTCCGTTGGTCTTGGCGGTGGGGGCGGGGAGCGGTAGCGGGGTGTGGAGGCTGAGATGCTGCATTCAGATCAAGTGCCCAGGTGGCGCTGATGCTGCTGGTCATAAATCACACTTTGAATAGTGAAGATGGGAAGACATCAGGGAGTGAAAATGACATCAGTTGTGCCCCTCGGGCTGCTGGAAAACCAGTACCCCAGGCTAGTTAAAAATAACGAACACCCATGGACCGAGCCACGCCTGGGGCCCAGGGCATGTGCAGTTTCCTCCCAGCATGGAAGCTGCGGTCAAGGTCCTGGTCTGACTCCCATCTTTTCCAAAGATCCTCCTTGGTTTTGTATATGCAAAAGGAGAGCCACACCTGAAGTGAACTCAGCAATTCTGTGTTTTATATTCAAAACCACAGATACTAATAAGAAAACAATGGGAGAAACCTGTTAGGTATAATATCCAATTATAATTATTTTTACTCCAAAAGGCATGTCAAATAAATAATGCAGTTTATGTTACTTCTAGAAAATGCAGCAGCATTAGTTAATTTACATAAATTATACAACTCATTATCTTTGTTTATAAAAAGCCTTAGCAATATTTTGGCTTATGGATCTGAAAGGGGGGGAGGAATCCCAGATTTCAGTTCAGTGTAATTTTCCTTTCCTGTACAGTCACCTTTGTATTTATTTACGGAAGGCACGTCTGTTGACAGATCCCCTTAGGATTACTGCCCTTTCCTCATGATGAGTGGAATGCATTCAGTCAGACTTTTGTTTATAAAAAGCCGAATAAACACAAGTGAATTAACCCAAGCATCCAGAGAGCGCCCCAAGCAGCCATGTGGCTTCCCCTCCTGGCTTTTGCGGGCTGCTGACACCTGCAGGGTGGGGGAGGGGCTGCGGGTACCAAGGGGCCGGGTTTCCGTGTCTCCACCCTGCCCTCTCTGTGGAGCACATTCTCAGGCAGCTTTGGTTAGGTGCCAGCGTGCCACCTGTGAGCAGCTGGATCCTCCCTGGTCCAGAACAGGAGCCACGTGTCACCCCTGAGCACCTGAAGTGTGCCCAGTCCCACCTACATTGTGCCGAAAGTGGAATACACACACCACATTGCCAAGACTTAGCATGGGGAAAAAAAAAAAAAAAAGAGGCATGTTAAATCACCCATTAATATTTGTATTTATTTCCTGTTGAAATGATATTTTAAATATATCAGCCAAATAAAATACATCATTAAAATTAGTTTCCCCGATTTCTTTTTTGCTGCTTTAGCATGGCTGCTAGGAAGTTGAAAATGTGGCTCGTATTGCCCCTCCCCTGGGCACCACGGGGACTCTGCTATACTAACCAGGAGCCTGGGACCTGGATGACTTTTAAGCACGCTTCTTCTTTACACTCTGGTTCTGTTCTGCTGGCCCTGCGTGGGGCTCTGAGTCATAATCAGAAGCTTAGGAAGTGATGCAGTAGAAAGGGCAGGTCTAGTTGGCTGGTGTGGCTGGAGATTTGAGGGGCACGCAGAAGAACAACAGGATAGAAGCAAACTGAGCTCTTTTTTCTTTCAGTCGCACCTGGCTGGTGCTTCTAGCTTAATCTTAAAGCCTTTGCCTGTGGGTGGGGAAGCCCAGCTCCCAGGCCATTTCGGCGTGGAAATTGGTGAATCCTAAATTCTTCTTCTTCCCTTGTGCAGACCCACTAGAATGGCATGAGGAAAGGGCTACCCCTGGCAGGTCTGCGGAACCAAGGGATGTTTGCTGGAGGTGGGAAGGACGAACTCCATTTCATTTGTGGGGAAGCCTGGGCCCTGCCAGGCACCAAGGGGTCTGGCCCTTTGGCATCAGAAGGTAAACCCAGCACCAGCGGGGCTTCTGACTGAGGTTCATTGCAGGCATAGCCTAGGACCCCGAAGCCCCAGGCAAACCCCTGCTGGGTCCAGGTGAATCTCTGCCCTCATAGCATTTGGGAGGTTAGAGACAGAATGATTTCTGTTGTTTATTATTGTTGGTTAATAATTCTTCCATCCATCCATCCATTCAAGCAACATTATTGTAAGCCTGCTGTGCCAGGCATTTGGTCAAGCATTGGAGATAGAGTGATGCAGAGAGCAGATACATTTCCTGCCCTCTTGAAGCCCTTGACTCGGGGGGTGGGGAGCAGACACAACAAGTAAGCAGTAAGTACCTCAGGACCCCCGAGGGAAGTGCTGAGGGTGCAAACAAGGCATGTGCTGGATGGAGAATAGCAGCCCTCACTTTTGGTGGTCCAGGGGCCTAAATGGGGCAGGAACAGTCAACCGTGACTTCCGGCACAAAGGGCCATGGCTATGCAAAACTGGGGCTGGGCATTTTCAGACAGGACAGCGTGATGCCCTAGAGCTGGAAGGACCATGGTTTTCTTCTGACTGAAAGGGACCAGTGGCTTGGGGGACAGTAGGACGAGGCAAAGGTGGCATGAGGTGTGGCTGGAAGGGCCTGCAGCCAGGTTGTGTGGAGGTTCAGCTGCAGTAAGGATTTTGGATTCTGTTCTAAGGGTCATGGGAAGCCATCCATGAGATTTTAGAAGGGATCTGAGAGGCAGTGGGAAAGCCCTGGCTGGGAGACTTGGCCCTGGGCCAAGTGATACTGGGTGTTTCACCTAATCCCTCTGGGTGTTGGTTTCTTCACCTATGAAATGGAAAGGCTGGGGTGAGGAGGAGAGGGAAGTTGGCTAGAACCTTCTCCATAGGGGAAGTTTCCTTCCTACTTAAACTTGCTGTGGTTCAGAGAGAGCTCAGTCTCTCCCCATCCTGCAGTCAGGTGACCTTTGTGCCCCCCCAGGACCAATTCTGGACGGCTTGCCAGGCACGGACCTTTCTGTGAAGTTTCCACATTCTGTGTTTGTGAGTTCTTTGGCTTCATCATATACAAGACGACAGAGTGGTCCTTGGCTATGCTTCCAAATCGCCGTGGGCTGCCGAGGTTCTAATTTGTAGTCTGGGATGGGACTGGACATTTGTCATCTTTAAAATCTTCCCAAGTGATTGATTCCACACATGAGCCTGTTTGGGGATTGGACCTCTTTGAGGGGACAAAGAGGACCCCTGTAGCCAGATGCCTGAGACACACGGGGTCTCCCAGGACCTCCCCAAGTTCAAATATCCAGACTTCACCACCAGACCAAGGGTCTTAGTTCAGAAATTGTAATCACATCACTTTGTACAAAAGGAACCGAATAACAACCCACAGAGTAGATAAATCCATGGTGGACTGAGGGCCTCTCTGAAAGGGTTTTTTCTCGCACTGACAGGTTGTTTGCTGAAAAGGCAGAGGAATGGGTTATCAGAAGTGCAGCTAATGAGGATCTGGGATTTGGGGGTGATGACCCAGCCAGCAAGGAGCATTTCCGATGCACCCTCTGATGCCCCTCCGCAGCCCCACCATGACTAAGCCAGTTGAGTGTCTGCAGAAAGCTTAAGAACCCAAGGGTGGAGCCAGTGCCAATCCCGTTTCCTTTTGTTCATCTCTAAAAATGCCCAGAGACTAACAGCAATGACAAAGACTGGTGGGAAAATTCCCATCTCACCAAAACCAACTAGAGCCCAGGACAAAATATGTGGAACAATGGTTATTAGACACCGGACAAGAGAAGTGCAGCCTGGGATCCCGAGGGGAATAAACAGAAAAGGAGCCCTGGTTTTCCAGCTGGAGCGTTGCCTGTAGCATGGGGCTTTGCAGGCTAGCTGAATGAGGAGATGGAGACCAGAGCCTGGGGAGGCCAAGGCAGCTGGAGTTAGTAGGACAGAGTACTGGGAAGAAGGGAGGTAAGCAGAGGAAGAAGTCAGAAATCTGCACAGTAGGCCCCTTTGAGTCTGTGGCTCAATATTAAGCTGAATGTGTACAAGGTGAAATTCCATGAGGTTGGTCAAAATACATCCACTGAAAGCTGTAGGGTGAAAATTCTCCAAGTTCACACAGAACTTGGATGTGTTCAAGTTTGGGGGAGGCTGTATGAAGAGATGTTTTTGAACACCTGGGGCATTCAATAGAGACCCAGAAGACCATAGTAATAGGACTAGACACTCTTGGAAGTACAGACAACCCTAGAACCACCCTAGCAAAGCATAAATACACACTTTGAAATGAGTGGGCTGAGCTGCATGTAATGCAGGTGCCTGCCATAACAAAATTCAACACTCTTTCAGACAGCAGAATATACACTCAACAATATATCATTCTCAGTGCCCTGCATGTGATCAAAAATCATTAAACATGTTAGGAAATGGGAAAATATGACCCATGTGCAGGACAAAAATCAATCAGTAGAAATGAAGTCCAAAATGACAGTGAAATGGAATTCGAAGACGAGCGTTTTAAAACAGTTATTATAAATATCCTCAGTGATTTGAAGGACAGGAACAGCATGAGGAGAGAACTGTAAGATAGAAATAAGAACCAAAGATAACTTCCAGAATTGGAAAATACGCTACCTAAAGTGAAGATTTCACCAGATGGGGCATCAGGTAGATTTACCTATTGAAAAACTAACAGAAATGTAGCAGCTCAAACACGGCACATTTATTATCTCTCGGTTTCTGAGATCCGGGATTCCAGAAGTGGTTCTGCTCGGTCCTCGGTTTCAGGGTCTCTCCCAGGTTGTGATCAATGAGTCCGTCAGGGCTGGGGTCCCATCTGGAGGCTCAGCTGAGAAGGACGTACTTCTCAGCTTTCTTGGTTGATGTAAGAAGTCAGTTTCTTGGCAGGTGTTGCACCGAGGACTTTAGTTTCCCCCTGGATTCTAGCCAGAGGCCACCTTCAGTTCTCTGCCAAATGAGTCTCTCTGGCTTTGATGAAAAAATGAAAGCTTGTTTCATCAAAACATATGAGCCAAAGAGACAATAGAGAGCGTTTACTAGAAAGACAGAAGCCACCGTCTCTGGTAATCTGACCACACGAGGGACATCCCATGACCTTTGATGTGTCTTTTTGATTAGAAGCAAGCCACCAATATGCCCACAAAGAAGAGGAGGGGATTATACAAGGGTATGAGTAATAGGAGATTGAGATTGTGGGGCCATTTTTGAGTCTAGCTCTCACAGTGAGTTTAATAGCAGATTAGACACAGTAGAAAAAAGGATCGGTGAACCTGAAAATATAGCAATAGAAACTGTTCAGACTATACTATCCAGAGAAGAAAGAGTAGGACAAAAATAACAGAGACTCAGTGACCTGTGAAATAATATCAAGCAGAGACCTAGACCTTGGCGGAGGGAGGGGCAGGGTCAGTAGAAAATATTTGAAGAAACAATGGCCAAGATTTTTTCAAATTTGATGAAAACTATAAAAATCACAGATTCAAGAAGTTCTGTGAACCTGAAGCAGGATAAATATAAATAAAGGAATACCAGGAAATATCATAATCAAATTGCTGAGAACTAGCAACAAAGAGAAAATCTTTTAATTAGTTAGAGAAAAAAGGCACATTACAAAGTTAAGAGCTTTTACTGATTTCTCATCATAAACATGACAAGCTAGAAGAAAACAAAACATCTTTAAATCGCTGAAAGGAAAAATAACTCAACCTAGAATTTAATATTCAGTAAACATAGTCTTCAAAAATGCAGATGAAATAAAAACTTTTTTAGACAAAAATACAAGATGTATATTAAAGAAAATTCCTCAGGCTGAAGGAAAACGTTACTAGAGGAAAACTCACGTTTACACAAAGGAATGAAGAGCACCAGAAGTGATAAATATGTAGATAAATACAAAATACTCTTCTTCTTGTTTTTAAATTTTTCTTTAAAAATAATTGATCAAGACATGTAAAGTTATAGTTCTTAATGATTATATATATGTTTTGAAAAGAAGGGAGATCTCAAATAATAACCTAACTTTCCACCTCAGGAAATTAGGAAAAGAAAAGTAAACTAATTCCAAAGTGTGTAGAAGAAAGGAAATAATAAAGATCAAGTTGAATGAAATAGAGAATAGAAGAATAATAGAGAAAAATCAATGAAAGCAAAAGTTATATCTTTCAAATGATCAACAACTGATGTACATTTAGCTAAACTGACCAAAAGAGGTAGGTGATAGATAGGTAGATAGATAGATGGATACAGATAGATGATCGATAGAAGATCCAAGTGACTAAAATCAGAAATGAAAGAGGGGACATCACTACTGACTTTATAGACATAAAAAGGATGATAAAAGAATGCTATAAATAAGTGTGTGCCAAAAAGTAAATAACTTAGATGAAATGGATAAATTCCTAGAAAGATACTGAAACTGACGTGAGAACAGAAATTTCGAATAGGCCTACAACAAGTAAAGATATTAATTAAAAAATCTCTTCTTAGAGAAAGGCCAAAGGTCAGACAGATTCACTGGTGAATCCTACCAAACCTTTAAAGACTAGTTAGTGTCAGTCATTGACAAATTATTCCTGAATGTAGAAGAGGAGGGAACATTTCAAAACACATCAGTTCTGTCTGTGTACACTAGCAATCAACAATTTGAAAATCAAATTAAGAAAACAATTTCACTTATAATAGCATTAAGAATAATAAAATACTCAGGAGTACATTTTTGACGAGAAGCACAAGACTTGTAAACTGAATACAACAAAACATTGTTGAAAGAAATTAAAGACATTCTTTTTTTTTTTTTTTTTTTTTGTCTTTTGTCTTTTTAGGGCCGCACCTACAGCATATGGAGGTTCCCAGGTTAGGGGTCGAGTTAGAGCTACAGCTGCCAGCCTGCATCACAGCGACAGCCATGCCAGATCCAAGCCACTTCTGTGACCTACACACAGCTCACGGCAATGCCCAATCCTCAACCCACTGAGCAGGGCCAGGGATCAAACCTGCAGCCTCATGGTTCCTAGTCGGATTCGTCTCTGCTATGCCACAATGGGAACCCCAAGAAATTAAAGAAACTCTGAGTAAATTGAAAGACATGCCACGCTGATGGATCAGAAGATTTAATATTGTTAAGATGACAACAGTCCCCAAACTGACCTACAGATTCAGTGCAATCCCTTTTTTGCAGAAATTGATAAGCTGAACCAAAAATTCATATGGAAATACAAGGGACCTAGAGGAGTCAAAATAATCTTGAAAAAGAACAAAGTTGAAGGACTCAAAATTTTTAATTTCATGCTTCCTATAAAGCTACAGTTATCAAGATGGTGCGGTACTGGCACAGGGATGGACATGTCAATGAAATAAAATTGAGAGTCCATAAATAAACCTTAACTTTTAAAAATTATTAATTTAATAATTTATTAATTGAAGTATAGTTAATTTACAATGTTGTGTCAATTTTTGCTGTGTAACAAAGTGACCCAGTCATACATACACACATGCGCGCGCACACACACACACACACACACGCACGTATATACACATTCTTTTTCTTCTGGTAACTTCCATCATATTCTATCACAAGAGAATGGCTATAGTTCCCTGGGCAATATAGCAAGATAAACCTTAACATTTCTGGTCAATTGATTTTCTACAAAGGATCCAAGACAGTACAGTCAGGATAGAATAGTCTTTTTAGCAAATGGTTCTGATGGGACAACTGGATATGCACATGCAAAAAGAGAATGTGAGCTTTGCTTTATATCGTACACAGATTAACTCAGAGTAGAGCATAGAGCTAAATGTAAGAGCTAAATATATGTCTTAGAAGAAAATATAAATAAATCTTAGTAGTTTTAGGTTGGGAAATGAATTCTTTTATGACATTAAAAGCACAGATGATTAAAGAGAAGACTGATAGGTTGAACTTCAAAATTGAAAGCTTTTGCACTTCAAAAGATGCCATCAGGAAGGTAAAAAAGGCAACCTACAGCCTGGGAGAAAGTTTTTTCAAATTAGACTGGTATCTAAAATATATAAAGAATTCTTACGGAGTTCCCATTGTGGTGCAGCGGAAATTAATCCGACTAGGAACCATGATGTTGCAGGTTTGATCCCTGGCCTCACTCAGTGGGTTCAGGATCTGGCATTGCCATGAGCTGTGGTGTAGGTTGGATCTGGCGTTGCTGTGGCTGTTGCCTAGGGCCAGCAGCTATAGCTTGCCAATTTGACCCCTAGCCTGGGAACCTCCCTATGCCGCAGATGCGGCCCTAAAATGACAAAAAGACCAAAAAAAAAAAAAAAAGAATTCTTACAACTTAATAATAAAAGGAAAAATAACTGCATTAAAATGGACAGAGAATTTGAGTAGACATTTACCCAAAGAAGATATATGAATGTCCGGGAAACACAGTGTCATTAATCATCAGGGAAGTGAAAACCACAGTGAGGTGTACCACATCACACCCACCAGGGTGGCTAATAATAAAACAAGACAGATAGTAGTAAGTGTTGGCAAGGAAGTAAAGGAACTGAAATGCCCACACATTGCTATTAGGGATATAAAATGGTGCTGCTACTATGGATAACAGTTTGTCAGTCTTCAGATATTAACCATAGAATTGCCATATGACCTAGCAATTCCACTCCTAGGTATGTGCCCAAAAGAAATAAACATATATGGTTAGGGAGAAACTTGTACACAGATGTCCGTAGCAGCATTATTCATAATAGCCACAAAATGGAAACAACTCTGTGTTGACTGATGAATGGGTAAATGAAGTGTGATATATTCACACAAGAAAAAATTTTTTGTAGTAAAAAGGAATGAGGTACCAGTAGATACTAAAACATGGTTGAACTGCTAAATATTATTCTAAGTGAAAGAAGCCAGTTGCAGAAGAGCACATATATGATACCATTTAAATAAAATGCCCAGAATGGAACAATCTGTATGTATAGAGAAAGGAGATTAATAGTTGCCTGGGGCAGGAGGGGTATGTGTTGGATGGAGAGTGACAGCTAATAAGAATGTTTTCTTTTGGGTGTGCGTCTAATTACATAGCTTCAAAATACATTTCCAGATTGATTATGGTGATGGTTGCACAAGGCTGCAAATATACTGAAAATGGGTGAACTTTATGGTGTGTAAATTATATATCAATAAGATAATTGTCTAAAGCAAAAATGATATATAGAAGCAAAATGTATGACAACAGTAATACAAAGGAAAGCATGAGGAAGTGGAAGTATACTATTGAAAGGTTCTGATGTTATTGATGAAGTTATATAATTATTTGAAGATAGAATAGTGTGAGTAAAAATAGTTACTGCAAATCCTAGAGCAACCTCTATAAACTAAGAGAAGTACTTAGCAAGCCAATAGTGGAGATAAAGGGGATACAGAAAAAGAGAGAGAGAGAGAGAAAGAGAGAGAGAAAGAAAGAAAGAAGAAAGAAAGAAAGAAAGAAAGAAAGAGAAAGAAAGAAAGAAAGAAAGAAAGAAGGAAGGAAGGAAGGAAGGAAGGAAGGAAGGAAGGAAGGAAGAAAGAAAAGAAAGAAAGAGAAAGAAAGGAAGGAAGGAAAATGAAACAGGACAAAGAGAAAACAAGTAGCTAGATGATAGGGATAAGCTCAGTTGTATAAGTAATCACATCAGCCATAAATAGCCAAAACATTCCAATGAAAAACCTAGAGATCATTATCTTACTGGGATAAAAGGCAAAACCCAACTATATGCTTTCTACAAGAACCACACTTCAGTAATAAAAGCACAGATAAATTAGAAGTAAAAAGAGGAAAAAAAAACGTACAGTGTGCAAACACTCATCATAAGAAAGCTAAAATGATTACGCTGTCAAGCAAAGTAGACCTCAGGACAAGGACTGTTACTAAAAATAAGGAGAGATCTCATAGTAAAAGGTCAGTCCATCAGGAAGACATAACATTTCTAAATGTATGTGCATCTAATTACGTAGCTTTAAAATACATGCTCAAGTGATAGAACCAAAGGGAGGAAGAGATAAATTCACAGTGACAGTGGGACCCATCAACACTCCTTTCTCAGTGGTGAGTAAAATGGAAAGTCAGTAAGAACTTGGAATACTTGAATGACACTATCAAACAACTTGATCTAATTGACTTTTGTGAAACCAAGTACCCAGCAGTGAAGACTACACCCTCTTTCCAACTGCACACAGAACACTTTAACACTTACTAATCTAGACCTGTGCTACCTATAAAACAAGCCTTGATAGCTTTAAAAGGGTTACTCCCTGTTTCTCTGACAGTGACTGAATTAATTTAGAATTTCAGATATAAATTACATATCTGAAAAATTCCCAAATATTTGGAAATTAAATGGCATGCCTCTAAAACTTTAAACATCACAAAAGAAACTAAAAAAAGTTAAATGAATGAAAATTAAAACGTAAAATTCATGTGATGCAGCTAAAGCAAACCATAGAGGGAAATGTATAGTGTTAAATGCTTGTATGGATTACTTACATGATATTTACATTTAAAATCAATAAATGTAATTCATATCAACAAAAGTTGAGAAAAGTAATCTAAGCTTTCACATTAGGGAGCTAGGAAAATTACAGCTGATGCAAACTCAAGTAGAAAAAAGTTACGGTGAAGATAAATGTGAAATCAGTGAAACAGCAAGTAGAAAGACAATTTGTATGGAAACAGACAAAACAAAAGCTGGCTCTCTGCACAGGTGGATAAAATGATATACCTATAGTTAGTCCGATTGAGAAACAAATGAGAGAAAACACATAGGATTGATACTATGAATGAAAAAGGATGCATCACTACAGATGCTACACTTACTAAAGGGTAAAATAAAGGAATACTGTGAACAACTTTACAGCAATAAATTTGGCAACTTAGATGAAATGGACACATTTCTTGAAAGACAAAAATGATTAAAATTGACACAACCAAAACGGAAGAGCTGACTGAATAGCTTTATATTTATTAAATTGAATTTGTAATTAAAAATCTATAAGGAAAATGCCTTCCCAGTGAATTCTGTTGAACATTTAATGACAAAAATAATGCCAAACATTTTCAGAAAATAGAGGAAGGTGGAACGCTTCTCCATTAATTTTACGCAACCAGTTGTATTCAGACACCAAAATTGGGCAAAGACATTACAAGAAAACTACAGACCAGTATCTCTCGTGAACATAGACGTACAAATCTTTAAGAGAGGATGAACAAACTGAATGCAGTTGTGTGTAAAAAGGCTGATTCACCATGATCCATGGGGTTAGTTGCTGGTATGCAAGCTTGGTTTAAGATCAGTGTAATTCACGATATGAAAATAACAAAGGCTATTAACCATATAACCATATATTCAGGATTCCTTCAACAAATATTTAAGGACTACCACGAGGCAGCTTTTTATACTGGTCCAATTGTTTCCTTGAATGTATTCCTAGCAATGGAATAGTAATGCTGGGTCAAAGGGTATATTCATTTGCCTAGATCATCCTTTAGAAATATTGTGTTAATTTCAAATGCACCAGCAATATTTTTGAGGTCCTGCTGCTTAACAAATAGGCCCCACTGCATAGCGTTTGGCATAGGGCAGGGCACACAGGCTATGCCTGGTATTATTAACTGAGTCATGAGTGAAACTTTTTCTGTAGCAAAAATTACCTGTACCATATCACTGTGTGTGTTTGTAGTGCTTTTAGCTTCAGTGTGTACTCAGAGTTTTTGAAGTGAGATTTCCAACCTGCCATTCGGCCATTTAACAATAACAATAAAAAAAAGTAATGGGGAATTCCCTAGTGGCCTGGCTTCAATTAAGATTAAGGATCTGGCGTTGTCACTGTCGTGGTGTGGATTTGATCCCTGGTCCAAAAATTTCCACATGCTATGGGTACGGCAAAAACGAAAAAAAATGGAAGTTATCATCAGTGATGCCAAGTGCTCTTTATACCTTGATGTCACAGATGGGAAACTGAGGCTCAGAGAGGCTGAACACTTGCCAAGGTCACACAGCCAGTGAGCAGCAGAGTGCGATTCCTGTGCAAGATGCTCTACCTTCCAAAGCGCAGACCAGTCCTCTAGCTCCAGTCACGGATTTTGACTTTAGCTTTCCAGGTGTTCCTTTTCCCAAGAGCCCTGGCTTTGGAGTTCATTCCTCTGGTCTTTCATTCCAGAAATATTTGTTGAGCAACTACCAAGGGCCAGCAGAGTGTGTAGTGGCTAAGGTCCCCATGCCCATGGAACTTTTCCCATCTGGTAGAGGAGGAGGCATCATTTTGTCACCTCGTTGTCTGAAAAGAACCAGGATTAACATCATAAGAAAAAGTGTAGGAGCTCCACGATCTCGTAGCAGGAGGATCTGATCTGACCTGAGGGTCAGCAGAGGCAGGTCTGAAGAAGGGAGGTTTCGCTGAGATCACTGGTGAGTCGGGCGGGATGGTCCAGAGAAGAGGAAAGCATTCCTGCAGGGGAAGAGTGTGTGCAAAGGCCCTGAGGCACGAGGAAGAATGTGAACTGGAGGACAGGCTTGAAGGCCAGTTGGTGCATTTGGGGTGCAGAGTCTGAGGGGTGGTGATGAGAGGCGAGGCTGGCGCCTGGGCCCCGCAGAGCCACAGGGGCTGTGTGAAGGCCTTTAGAATTTAGCGTTAGCATGAAGGGCACCAGTGGAAGCTTTTCTGTAGATGAGTGGCATCCTATTTTTGTTTTAAAAACATGGCCTTGGCCGCTATATGGAGGACTGACTTGGTGAGGGGAGGGGAGGTTTCTAATAGGAGGGACTTCTCTTTTTAGTGTTCAAAACGGGGGGTCTGGCTCCTCCTTTTTTTCTTTCTTCCTTCTTTTTCCGTGTTGTTCCTTCTCCCTCTTCTGTTTTACCATTCTGGGCTCCAGCCTCAGAAGTTGAAAGGCTACAGATGGCTCGGGTCTTAGAGCAGCGAAGCCAGGGGACCTGCGGCCCTGAAAGCTGTCATATGTCACACAAGTCATCCTTCCAGCACCGCAGCTACCTTCCCAGCAGAATGTCAAGCAGCCTGGTACCCGGAGCAGCTGCTCTGAGCAGCTCTGAGCATTGTCAGAACACCATAAACAAAATGATCAGGTTTCTGCAGAGATAACCTCTTGGCCTCCACCCCCACACCTCCCTTGCTGTGGGCCAGGCTTTCTCTTCCAGCATCTGTTTCTGCTACTTCCAAAGCCCTGAGTGCAGGGTGGGAGGTGGGTGGGGGGATGGCTCTGTGGAGCCTGCATGCAAAAGTGTCTGGCCGAGGGAGGGGCAGGCCTCCCTGCGTCTGTTCTATGGAGCGAGAGGAAGGCTGAGCTGTAGCCTCGGTTGCTGATGCAGGGCCCCGGCCCAGAGAGGAGGAGCTGGCCCAGTGGGATCTTCATCGTCCCAGGGCCCCCAGACAGGAAGGAAGAGCAGGCCAGGTGGGCCCAGGGGGCGGACGTGCCCTACATCAGGGAAGGAGCCCTTGGTTGCTGTTGCAACCTTGCAGCACCTGTAAAGGCCGCTCACCCCTCCTAGGATGCCTTTATTCCTGTAAATGTCGGAAATGCCTGGTCAAAACAAACACCCCCCCCCAAAAAAAAAAAAAACCAAAAACCAAACAAAACCAAAGCAGTGACCACAATCTTCTTAGCCTCATGCATAGCCCAGGTGGGCACCCGGCCTCATGCCAATTTCATCTGCCCTGGCTGGCTGGTCACCGGAAGCCGTCTGGTTTTCTGAATGGTCTTCACCAGGAAAGAACACGGAAGAATTCGTCCAGATAGCTTCCCCGTGGCTCATTGGAGGGCGTGCTGGAATGATCCCCCACCCCCACCCCCACTGCTTATGTGATAAGACCCTCCCGTCTGTTGGACAGAAGTACTGGGGTCAGCAAAGACGGTGGCTTTAAGCGGGGGTTTCTGCAGAATCAGCCGCGCTCTGGATGCCCGGCAGCATGCTGAGGAGGGTGGGTGCGCAGTGCCAGGTGGGCATGAAGCAGAGGGATCAAGGACAAGCCCTGCCTGGGGAGGCAGCATCCTAATTGCCCAGCGGCACAGGTTTGCCGTAACCGCTCAGGTAATTGCTTTGTAATTGACTGCATCACCTTCTTCTTGTTTAATAAATAGAACGAATAGAACCAACCTGCATGAGGTGGGATTGTAATTCAAGTCCCATTGACTGTGGCTGCACATTTTTCATTTCGCATGTACAGGCAGTTTCCATGCAAATGATCTCAGAAGGTTCTCCATATGGACTAGTGACATTAGTGTCTGGACGGATTGAAAGGGTCTGAATAATTGATACCACAACGGCATGGTGCCTCTTGGAAAAGAAAATTGGCACAGTACCTGGGACACTTAAAAAAAAAAAAATTAAAGCCAAATGAGGAGAGAACTTCTGAAAAGCAAAAGCAAACATTCCGTGAACAAGAATCCAAAATGTGACACATGTGTTTTGACTTCAAGAGCCAAATTCTTCACAAACACAGAATTAATGATTCCGCGGATGAACTTCCCAGTGAAAAATTCTTAGCGCTGGCAAAACCTGCAGAGAATTTCTTTTCACATCCTCCGTCAGCCGTTTCTCCACCTGAACGCGGGGGCCCCTCTGTTCCTGGCCCCCTGCTGGCGGCAGAAATTATATTAAAGGCATTAGTTCAGTTTTTAAAACACAGACTCGTAACTTTAAAATTTATAACGAGGCAGAATATTAATCTCCGCAAAGCAATTCAGGAATCTCTTTAAAAAAATGGCCTTCGGGCCTCAAGGTTGTAGATATATATTCAATAAATCGCAGTGCATTCCAGTAATGTGTCAGAGGTCTGGTCCGCCACGTGGAGAAAATAATCATCGGAGAAACAAGATTCCAGCCTTATTCCCTGGTAAGTAAATGCCCTGAAAAATTAGATTCTGTCCCCTTGAGTTCGAATCCCTGGGATTTAAATATTTCTGCAAAGAGCCGTCAAAGCAGCAAAGTGGGAAAACAACCAAAAACTTCAAAATGAGCGTGTTCCTAAGTGAACGAATTCATCGTGCTGAATTAGAAAACGTATTAAAATAGTTTTAGATTAATGCAGGCTGTGAATATCAATATAATTGCAGCAGCTTAATTTGGCACAAAAAGTATCTAATGAAATACTTTAGTATCACTGTCCATTCAGTTTACCAGCTTGAATTTCATGGGGTATTACGTGGCTTTTAAATTGTCACTGTAAAATCTTCTAAGTCCAGGTAGTTTTTGTTGTTGTTGTTGTTTCTGGAAGGAGTAAGAAATACATGTGAGTGTGCATGTTTGAAGACTCTAAATCCGGATTCCTTTTTTCCTATTTTTATTTATTAAAGTATAGTTGATTTATGTGTTGTGCCAATTTCTACTGTACAGCATAGTGACTCAGTCATCTATGTATATATATGTTCTTGTTCTCATATTATCTTCCATCAAATTCCTACTTTGTAGAACAGGTAAGAACCCATCCATCCTTCTCGCCGACTGTGCCAGGAATCAGCATTTCTCCAGGTCACAGTTCTCAGTGTTGTTTTGAGAAACGCTCGGTTTAACAAGCGGCATGGCTGTTCCAACTGTCTAGCATGCTTTTCCAGGGATCCGACAATCCCAAGACCCTTCACCTCCCAACGGGGTGTTTTTCCTGCTCTCCCGTCGCTCTGAGGCTACTCTGCTCTGTCCGGCCCATGGCTCTTGCCCCTCGCCCCAGCCCAGCCAGCCTTCTCCGGCTCCGTGAAACCTCCACCTGGTTCCCCATGGCTCCTGCCTCTCCGATACTGCCCCCCACCCCCGGCCCCCGGGTCTGGAAGAGCAGAACCACTAGGCCCACAGTCAGCAGGATCACTCCACCCCTGGAAGGCTGTTCATTCCTCAGCTGAGACAAATCCTCGGCCACTTTTGATAATAGCTCATCCTCCCCTGCCTGTAGCTCCTTTTTTTCTTGGCGTCCTCGACCCGGAGGTCTGGGCCTTGGCGACCTCTCTCACCACCCTTCTTTGTTCAGGTTTCAGCCTTGAAGCGACTCTGCTGGACGGCTGCGTAAAGAGGGGGTACAGGAAGGGAAGATGGGGCCGTGTTTGGACACCCTGGGGTACAGATTAATGCAGACTGTGAATATCAATATAATTGCAGCAGCTTAATTTGGCTTTGTTGCCTTGGGCTGTCGGGAGCAAGCCATGTTTCGAGCAGGACAAAAGGAAGGCGCGTGCCGCAGGCTTTACAGACCACGATGCTCCTTACAGCCGCAGGGATGACAGAGCGGAGTTGGAAAAACCCAGCGTTCCGACGATGAGGGACCAGTTAAACCGGGGTACGCAAGTATTTGTTGAATAAATGATTGTGTAGAAGAGAATCAGAAGAACAGAAAAGAAAGTAAATGACCTCTAATCCTGTCTCCTGACTTTAAGGTTTTGGGGTCTCTCCCTCCCCCACCTCCACACAAGACACACCTTGAATACGCCCGGTGGTCCCGACTTGAACGGACAGCGTTGTTCCGGGTACAGCGCTCCTCAAAGTGTGGACAGAGACCTTCCCTTCCCAGTCTCCGTGTTCTCCGAGGCTGTCTCACGGGTGCCCCTCCGCCAGCACCTCCAGTGGGTGGCTTGAACTCCTCGATCCCAGGTCCCTCTCTAGGCTCTGGACAGGATGGCCTGTGGCCCAGTGGACATGGCCTGTTCGACTCAACAGGTTCAAACCAGACCAATAAGTTTCCTTCTTCATGTGCCTCTGTACCAGCGCAAGGCAGCACCATCCATCCGGTCATGCAAACCAAGACCAGGAGGCGTCCTCGACACATGCGTCTCCATCAGCCCCTTATCCAGACAAATGCTGATCCATTTACCTCCCAAAGCTCACAACGCCGTCCCTTTCCCACCATCTCCCCCGGCCGTCCCTTAGCCCAAGCCGCCACTACCTGGACTTAGCCTTATCCTCCCCGGTGGTCCACCTGGATTAGCTCTCACCCCCAACCCATCCTGCATACTGAGGGTCCTTTCACAATGCAAGCCCCATGGGCCCCTCCTTGGTTCTCAAAGGGGACTTAGAAGGTTGGAAATGGGGACTCAGGAGCCAGACTTCCCAGGCTGAGTCGCCGATCCCCCTTCCCTGGTACAGTTTTCTTGTCTTCTGTGGCAGGTGGGCGCCGCATCAATAACAGACTGTGTTCCTAGATCAGCCCTGGCCCATAGAAGGGCTACTGCAGCATTTACTGTTACTGGTTATTATAGTTTGCTGTTGTTGTCTATAAAATAGGGATTGTAGTAAGAAACTCATGAGTCACCATGGGCAGGGTGCTGACAGGCGTGCTGACTGCAGAGCAAGCCCTTGGTTGATGCTAGCCATTGTTACAGTCCCGCCAGCCTCATCCTGTGCCACATGCTGTTCTGTCCCCAAACTCCACATGCTCCTTTGGTTCCTTGTGCCCGCCACATGCCCACCCACCACAGGGCCTTTGCACATGCTGTTCTTCTGCCTGGAGCATGCTCTCTCCCCTTCTCCTAATTAATGGCATCTCACATCTTGGCTTAATGCTACTTGCTGGCCTCGCTGACCAGGCCGCCTCCTTCCTGGAGAAGCCATAGAACTTGTCCAGGGGCGCATGGTGCAGTGGAGGGGAGCTCTCAGCTTTCCAGTCCCCTCTGTGGGGAGAAGACACAGCTCAAGCGGCTTTCTTGGAAACCCATTGCTCCTCAAGGCTCTTCCTGTTCCTGGTGGCCTTTGCTGGTGGCCCCAATGGCCGTGAGTCCCAGAGAGAAGCTGCCCAACCTGAGCTGGACAGAGCGCTGCCGTCGTGACCCCTGCCCCTGTCGGCATAGCTGCCGATGAGAAAAGGGGTCATGAGTTTCGGTGATGAGTTTCTTTTAATTTGAGAGAAGACAGACAGAAGCTTGTCAGATCATGACATCCCAGAGGGGAGAGCATGGAGCAGCTTTCTGAGTCTGCAGGTCACACCGAGTTCCGGGCTGGATCATTCTGATACAGATTTGGGAGGCTCCGATGTGCAGGCTGACCCTGGCCGTGGTGTCACCTCTGTGGGAGTGTCCTTGCCGGTGGTGTCACTGACTCGTGGCTCAGGAACCGTCCGTTGTCCTCTCCAGGCCACCCTCGGGGAGTCACCAGCGCCTTGGCTGTCTTGGAGCAGCGCTTCTAAGCAGACACCCAAAGCCTTTTTCTTTTCCTCCCTGAAACACAGATCACTAACACTCGGTTTATGAACAGCTGAGCTATTTTATTTGGTGCAAGAGAATTCTCTATCCTAAACATCACAGCAAGGGAGAGGCGTGCTCGAGGGAACCACCAGCCAGATCTGTGCCATCTCTTTTGACTAAACCAGAGAGGCACAGGTCTCCTTTTGGGGCAGCAGAAGGGTCCCCAAAGGATCGGGCCGCCCCACAATGACACTTGGTAACCTTAGCACCTGGCAGCTATGACAATTATGCATCCCTTGCTCCAAGCCTCACTGATAGTGAGATCCGTACAATGCAAAGCTGGGACCCGCAAGAGTGTCGTGACGCAGGTGACCATGTACATTTCTAAGGCTTTTACAAATTCACAGGCCACGTGTGTCCTCTTTTCACAGCAGAAAGGCCCAGAAAGAGACCTGCTTCTCTTATCATGTGTTCTCACAAGTGGCTCTTTCTGATGTTTCCACCGCTGTGCTGATGGAGCCCACTGCATACCGAGCAGCCTGTGCCAGGCTCTGAGGACCAGTGCCACCTGCTCGCTGCCCTCAGGTTGCCCGCAGCCCGAGTGATAAGGGGGTGACCGGTCTTAGGAGGGCGGGGGAGGCGTCCCAGGGAGAACAGCAGTGATGGGAGAGGTGGGCATCAGGCAGAGGTGACAGCCCGGGGGTAGGGACAAGCGTGCCAGAGTGTGTCTCGTGCTTTAAAAGTGCTGGCGCAGGAGTTCCATTGTGGCGCAGCAGAAACGAATCTGACTAGTATTCATGAGGACGCAGGTTCGATCCCTGACGTGAGCTGTGGTGTAGGTCACAGATGTGGTTAGGATCTGTCTGGCTGTTGCTGTGGCTGTAGTGTAGGCCAGCAGCTGTAGCTCTGATTTGACCCCAGCCTGGGAACTTCCATATGCTGCGGGCACAGCCGGGGGAAAAAGAAAGATAAAGGTTAAATATTTCCCCACATTTAAAGTGACTGCTAGCTTCTGCTTCTCTTTACTTGAGTCAGTGCGGATCCTTCTCTTCCATCTTTTATCATCTTCATCATCCTTGTCATTGTCGCATCAGTACGCTGGGGACTGTGGCGCTCCCCTGCCCCCTCCCCTGGTGGAAGAGAGCAGTGGAATCAGACTCCCAGTCTCTGGAAAGCCCCCAGCATCTTCTCAGTTTGTGCTTTTACCAGCATGCAGTCTGGGGCCCCTTTTGACTTTACTCTTCTGGAATGTCCCCTGATTAGGGAGATGAGGCAACAGCCTCGCAGGTGAAGTGACTCCCCCAGGGTGGCTCAGCTCTCAGGGGCAGGGCAGGAACAGACCCCTGGCTCCTGGGTGCTGAGCACATGATCAAGGCTCCCAAGTCTGTTTTCACATTCTGCCACATCTTCCAGAACTCTGGCCCTGCACTGGGCCATGGAAGGTTCCAGAAGCTGTGTGGAATGCAGGGTCTGTTTCTCCATTGTGCGCCCACTGGAAGCCCCAGGCTTCACTCCAGGAGCAAATGCAGTGCCCCATGGCTGGGAGAAGTAGAGATGCCAACAGGTAGAGGGAGGCAGGGGCAGCTGCCCGGGGCTGGACCGCCACTCGAGCTGGAGCGGGAATCTCAGAAGACCTGTGCTGGACAGAATGCATCCCTGGTAGGGAGGACATGGGATTCAGAGCCAGCCTCACCCAGCTCCACCTTGGAGTGGCTATGCAGCAACAGGGGGCCTCTCTGAACCTCAGTTTCCCCATCTGAAATGGACTTACTAATGCATAACTCCTAGGAGCCGTGGAAAGTTAGGCACCTGTTAGGCACCTGCTCCCGATAGGCTGATGTTTCCTCTGAGTGCACCCTCCCTGCCATCCCAGCAAATGATCTACTTGATTTGTAGGCATGAGGTATTTCCTAGTGATGAATTAGCAGCTGTTGGAAGGATGTTGCCTGGGGTTACCTGAATGGATGCAGCCTGCCATGGGCTTTCTGCTTCACTCTTCCGTGCTGGCAGAAGTAAAAGTGTGGAGAACTTGGCCCAGGAGTGGTGACCAGTGTGGACGTGGCAGCCAGGCTGGATCTGTTCCATTGGTGGCATTAGCATCAGACGTTTCTGGTTGTCACCCAAATTTGCCTTCTTAGTGGGAAGTCTAGAGGCGCTTTTCCAACAACTGTCTGGAAACAGAAAGCGGTGCAGGGGAGAAAACCAGATGCCAGCCTCCCCCGCTGTTTGGACCAGGCCCTGGAAACGGAGACATCTGAGAATACGGTCCATGGGCCCACATGCGCATCTAAAGGCTGGCGCGTGCGTTGTGGGGAGGATGTGGGCCCACCCCACACCCTGACGTTTATACTGAATATTTTAGTTTGCAGAAACTTAAAATTAAATATACTTTCCCCAACACTATGAAAAATCCATTTATAGAAACCAAATCAAATTGGAGATCTAAGGACTGGTGGCCAGAAATGAAATATTTAAAAAATACAATATATGGAGATTGGATTGCTGAAGCGGTGGCTTGTTCTGAGCCTTCCTGGGATGTGAGCTAGAGGGAAGCGTTATTGGACGGAGCCTTCTCTGGGGATCAATTCTGAACTGCTCTTACATACCAGCAGTTTGAAAAGGGAAAAAAAAAAAAGTTATTTGAAAGATCTTATTTAGCAGGCAAAGCCATTATTCTGTGTTTTCTGGAAGCCACCTTGTATTTCAGCTGCAGCAAATATGTGTGTTGCTTTCAGATCTTCGCGGAAAGCATGTCTACACTGGAGAGGCTGGGAATGCCCTAAAAGTCCCCCAGCCTCTGCCACCCCAGCCTCGCATCCATTCCGAAAACTTGCGGATCTTCGGAAAGATGATACCTATGGGGGTTGCTTCTTCCCTACAACTGTCAGCCCAGGTGCCCGGTCCCCCAGTCTCTGTACTCAGGAGACAGAAGCTCACGCTGCCTGACTGATCCCGATTCAGTTGATCCTGATTGGATTCCCTTGGAAGAACCCCCTTTCCAGCCCTGATGATTGAAGAGGGCTGCTGTTCCTCCCTGCTCTTGCTGGGGGCCCCTGCAGCTTGGGGTGCATTTCTGAGGCATGCAGCTCCGCTGACCACGTGGCCACCTCAGCCCCGTGGCCCACGTGAATCGACGTTCTTGCTGCTGGTCGTGCTCCCACTCCCTTTCAGAGGACGCCCGGTTCAAAGCCAAGGCTTTGCTTCCCCTTTGAGAATTGCATGGGCATTCCCGCAGGGCATTTGCCCACCCTGGTCCCAGCGTCCATATTCGAATGGACAGGCATCAGGAGTGGTCTCTTGGAAAGCCAGTCCTCGTCCCATTCTCCTGGGAATCCCAAGAAGCCCCAAGCCCTCAGCATGGTGCCAGCTCCCATTCCAAAGCCAAGCTCATTGCCCCGGTAACTTTTCTTCTGCGGCCCCCCACCCTCGACGGGGAAGGACCTGAACCGGAGGAGCTGGGAGTGGGGGTGGGACTGGTATAGGATGGAGAATACAAACACCACTTGGCCCAGGGACCAGCGATCCCCCATGGCCAGAAGCTGCTGTGATGGGGACGACATGTGCTGGCAGGAAGCACCCGGGCTGCACCTGGAGGCCGTTTCCGGGGCTGGCGTTCCTCTGGCACTCAGCGTGCTTGGAGCCCATTTGGCCGTTTGTCAGCCAAGACGGAAGAGTCACAGTGAGCGGATTTATAGAGCATACGGAGTGTTATGGGGCGAGGGCCCAGGTTGTTCTGTGATCCATGTGCGCCATCCTGTTTGGGTTTGTTTGTCATTTGCTTTCTCACCAGCCACCGGGAAATGTATTTATCACTAGAGCTTTCGTAATGCAGTGGTCTGCGTTCATCTGCTGCAACGAAATGCTCCCCGGTGCAGTGGAAGCAGAGGAGGTGGGCAGGGCGGGGGGGCGGGGGTTGGAAATGGATCGCAGCCCACTTAGGGCTCTCCAGACCCAAACTACCCCAGCTAAACATCTCAAGGTACTGGGCTTTCCCCTGGGGAAGCGGATGGGGGTATCCTTATGGCTTCTTGTAATCTTGCTGCCCAGGCTCCTGAGTTCTGCCTCCTACCTTTCTCCCAAAACCCAGAAACACTCTTGGGGCCTATTTGGAACTGGTTGCAGGAGATTTGGGGAGTGATTTTTTTTTTTTTGTAATCCCTTTTCTGCTTCATGCCAGCCACCTCGTGCTTCCCACCTGTTAAAGCTTGTAAGGGTATCATTGGAAGACAGAGGTCCCTTGTGGTACAGTGGGTTAAGGTTCTGGCGTGGTCACTGCAGCAGCTTGGCTTGCTGCCATGGCTCGTGTTCCATCCCTGGCCTGCAAACTGCCATGTGCCGTGGGTGTGGCCAAAAAAAGAAAAAAAGGATATTATTCGCATTATTTGCAGAAACCCAGTTGCCCCAAGCCCAGAGTAATCCAGGCTTCCCTCATTTCTGTGCAGAGGACACCAATTAATCCTGGGCGCCCATCAGAGCAGGTACTCGAGAAGGTCACCACTGAATAAGCTCTTCGTAGAAGTGCCATGGCTGGGGTGCCTGGGCTGGGGGAGAGGTAGGCAGAGGCGAGCTCCAGGTAGTGGGGGGCTCCTGCGTGTTTGTGGATGGGGCTGTGTTGTTCAGCCAGGTCTGCCCCCTCTGGGGGTTTATGCTTTTACCACTTCCTGAGCGTCAGTATTTGGGGCTACACTGAGTGTCTCCCAAAAGCAGGCAAGGAGGAAAACTCAGCTGCTCTCATAATTCATTGTGAAACTGCAGAGATATGCAGTCGCCTTAAAGGACAGTGGTCTCAGGCTCCCAGGTATGGACTGCACCTGATGGAAGCTCCCCACGGGACAAGAGAGAGTATCAGAGGGACAGGCAGTCTTGGCTAGCAGCCAGCTCATACCTGGTCTGTGCTGAGACCAGCCCCATGGATAAAGGGCTGCCTGGGCCTCTTCTGCCCAGAGCCTTAAAAGGAGAAACCACCCACCTGGTATCCTTTAGCTTCCAAGAGAGGATGCTCTAAATCACACAACTTTCTGGTCCCCGGTGTAGTGATTTCTTGTCAGATGTTAATACTTGGGTATTTTCATTTTATCCCTGTGCCATAGGAACTTGGTTAAAGGGAGGACGGTAACCCTCCGATTTGGCCGTCACACTCTGCAGGCAAGGGCCAGCCCTGCCTGGGTAGTCACTGGGCAGTGGTCCTTCCCCTCATTGGCCTCTGAGACCAAGGTCCTTAGTTACAAGTTTGCCCCATAGCTTCGCTCCACACTTGACCTGGTCTCCAAGATCGCTCTGGTGTAGACTTTCCTCCTCTTACACTGTAAGTAGTTTGGGAAGGAAGACCCTGCCTCCTTCTGGCTGCCTGGCCAATCCAGTGTGTGTGTGTGTGTGTGTGTGTGTGTGATGGACCAATCAGTGCTTGTGGGTGGGGCACAGGGCAATCAACGTGTATGGGGGACCAATCACTACGTGTGGGCGGGGCATGGGGTAATCACTGTGTGTGGGCGGGCATGGTCCGCCTTCAGGTGTCCAACAGCATTTGCCTACCCCACGTGACCCTGAGTAGCTATTTAACTTCTTTATGCTTCAGTTTTCAATCTGTAAAACTTGGGTGTAGTGGCATCTTCCTCTCTGAGTGTTGAAGGTGTACACACGTGGGGCAGCACGTGTACAGTGCTTGGAGGGCGCTGTGGCTCATGCAGGCGCTCAGAGTCATCAGGAGACCCACGTAGGATTTCTCAGTCATTGGTCCAGGACTGAGAACTATATCCCTCTATGCATTTTTTTTTTCACGAGGTGAGTTGTCCCTTTCAAACCAGGTTGTAACTCCTTAAGGGAGGGTTTGGTGCATGTTTCTTTCGGGACTGCAGGCGGAGCCTGGCAGAGATCTTGGTCCATGCTGGCTGAGTGAATGGTTGGGGGGACTGTGAATCTGGGAGTGCAGATTAAGAAGTCTTTTCTGAATTACTTCCAGGTGTTTATCATCTCAACATCACACAGCCACACGGGAAAGGCCCATTGTGTGCGATTTACTTATCTAGTCAACAGATATTGATTGAGTGCTTGCCATAGCATGGTTCTAGTTCCTGAGGATTTAGAAGTGAATCAGACAGATAATCTCCACACCCTCTGGTAGCTTATTGGCAACAGGGGAGACTGACAAGGGACCGATCCCATCTAGGAGGTGATCGGTACCTCAAAGAAGAAAGGTTGTATTGGTTACCCATTTTTCTGTAACAACCTACCCCAAAGCTCAATGGCTCACAACAGCTACATTTATTGCCTAACCATTTGTGTGGGCTGGGGATCCGGGTGCAGTTTAGCTGGGTCCTCCAGCTCAGGGTCTCTCCCAAGGCTTCAGTCTTGGTGTTGGCCAGGGCTGTGGTCATATCGAGGTCCAGCGGGGCCTGGGTCTTAACGGGCTCATTCACGTGGTTGTTGGGAGGATTCAGTTTGTCATGATTTGCTGGACTGAGGGCTTCAGTTCTTTACTGTGTTTTCTGGATGCCACCTCAGTTCCCTGCCCTGCAGGCCCCTGCAAATCAATCATAGTTACAACACAGCAGCCTGATTCATTGGAGCAAGTGAGAAAAGCTAGAGGGAGTGAGCCTTCTAGGACCCTTGACTCTTTTGTACCAGCCTTTGGCACTTGAGTCTTCTGTCCCAGTCTTCTGAGTGAGGTAGGTGCTCTTAGGAACTCCCCTCTACTGATGGAAAATAAGCCACAGAGAGATTAAGTATTTTGCCCAAGTTGTGCAACTAGTGAGTGGTAGAACCAGGATTAGCCTCATGCTCCCATCTGTCCCATTGTACCATCGATCCACTTTTTAGTCTTCCAGACAAGAGAAGATGGTGGTTCAGTTACTTTAGCAGCAGTGGAGGTGGTAAAAAATGGGTTGACAGGGGTCGCATTTTTGAAGATATTGTTGGTAGAACTTGTGGATAACTGGGATGCGGAATGAGGGGGAAGAAAAACGTAACGATGATTCTCAAGTTGCAGCCTTAGAAACTGGATGAAGGATGGTGCCGGTAACGGACATGGAGAATCACAGGAAAGGGGAGAATTTGGAGGGGGTGGAACTCGAAAGGTGTGTTTTGGCCACAATGAATGCAACATCCAAGGGTAGATGCTGAGTAGGTTCTTGAATATACAATCCAGAGTTCAGAGGAGCAGTCAGACCAGACATACAGACTTTTGTAGGCCTCAGCCATGGATAACCACCCAGGAAACGAGTACAAAGGAGAGAAAATGGCCAAAGATCGAGGCCCTGTGACACTTGAAACATACAGCCGTCTGGAAGAAAAGGAGGAGCAAACAGTGGAAAAGGAGACAAAAGGACCCGTGAAGCAGAGGAGAACCAGGAAAGTGTGGTGACCTGGATGCCAAGTGAAGATGGACTTTGAAGGGGTGGTTAGATGTACCAAATGCCTGATGAGAGTATGATGGGCAGGGATGGAGACCCGGATGGGAAAAGAAACCGCAGAACTCTATACTCAGAAAGATACCAATTTTGCCAAAACATCTTTCCTCCCTAAAAATTTGCTTTTTGATTATGATTATTAAATCTGTAGAACAAGTTCAATCCATGAACATGGTATAGCTTAGATATTATAGAACTTAAGTGATAGGAAATCTGTATTATGTTGTTTTCTGTAAAGCATGTTGATTTTTATTGTGGCAGGTGACTTAGTTTTACTCTTTTGTTAGGGTTGGTCTGTTTTGGTTTTGCCCTTAGTTGTGGGCTCTGGTGCTTATGCAAGGGCATGGTCCTTATGCTTAAGACTTTCTGGAGTCTTAAGTGAAGGCAGGTACACAGTGAGGAGTCTCACATCTGGCCAGGCCATAGCTTGAAGGTCCCCCAGCCCTGGGTGACCTCCAGTATCTCTCTTTAGCTCTTGGTGCTATAGCAACTGGAATCTTGCTCTGCATGTGGGTAGCTCTGCCCTCAACTGGTATCCCCAGGGAACCTCCAAGCAGACTTCTGCAGACTTACTTCTACACAGCTCCCTTTTTTCCAGGGCTCAGACCTGCGAATTCTAGCTGCTTCAGCAGACCCAAACTCTGGTTTTTGCCTTCTCTGATCAGGAGGCTGCCGTGCCCATCTTGGACCCCACCTCCCTGTGCCATGGTCCAGAAAGTCAAGGGATCCCCCTGTGTGTTTTCTTTCTTACAGGATCACCGTCCTGAACTGCCTGTTGTCCAGTGCCTGCCAAAAGTAGGCTCAGATATTTTCATTGAGGGTTTATGGCTATTTCCAGCAGGAGAGCAGGTCCAGCATCAGTCACTTCATTGTGGCCGGAAGCCAAGTCGCTTTAATTTAATGTTTACCATTTCTTCCCATGCACTGCACCAGATCATCACCCTTCTCGGTGACAGTTTGTATGTGCTTGTAGTGTAATAGAGAGTAGTCCTTTTGGCTGAAATAAAATCAAGTCAGACAATCTGTACTCTGAGATAAACAAAGACCATTGTTAAGACGTAGTGGCTGTGCTTTTAGGCTGATGTCTCTAGGGGACTCCCAGGAAAGGATGGTCAAGGAAGACTCAGTGGGATGTGGAGAGAGCTTCCAGGTTGAGGACTGGATGGACTTCCTGCCAGAGAGGCATGAGGCAAGAGCCAGGAAACATGGCAGGGGTCCTGGTGCATCCACGGGGTGCTGAATTCCTCCTCAGCCTCCCCAGAGGTGCTTGGTCCCCCAAGGTACATGCCACACAGCCCCCTCTTCCTTAGAGCAAAGATATTCTCTGCTCTAGAAAGGCCACTGGCACGTTTTGCCCATGGCCTGGGTGTTGCCAGGTGTGGATTTTCATCTCAGGAGGACAGTGATTCTTTCCTCTGGCTGTGAATTGAAATGGGACCAGCCGCTCTCTCACAGCCAGTACATCTCACCCTCTCTCCTGGGAGTCTGTTCACATGGGTACCTTCCTCCATCTACAGGCTCTTGTTTCCTATCACTTGCTGCAGGGGAAATTCTAGGGCTTTGTGCCCAAATGGCCCTGGGGTACAAAAGTCTATTGTTATGTTTCATCACTTCTAACTGGGGGGATCTTTTCTGTATTTATCAGCACATTCTACAGTAGATGCCAAATTGTTTACGCAGCAACTTTCATGAAGGACCTAAGATGTGCCAGGCATTGTGCTAGGTTCCCGAGCCTCCAAGTCCCGAGCCTCCAAGTCCCAGGGACCATTTCAGAGAGACAGGTGAGTCTGGACTCGTGCACTAAGATGGGGGACACCAAAGCATCAAGACAGGCACTCCTGAGCCGTGGGAGTTCGGGCTTCCCTTTCTCTCTGCTCCACTGCCGACCAGGTTCAGGGTTTCTGGATGCACAGCTGGCTTATTCTTTCTCTAGCCATGACCTAAGGAGGTCGATTGCTTTAATGAGGGGGCTACCGTAATAGAGGCAGGTGCCTGGAGTTTGCATCTTGCCTCTACCACAGCCTTGCTCTGTGACTTCAAGCAAGTATCTTCCCCTGGAGTTCCTGCCATGGCTCAGCAGAAATGAATCCGACTAGTATCCATGAGGATGTGGGTTCGATCCCTGGCCTCGCTCAGTGGGTTAAGGATCCAGCATTGCTGTGAGCTGTGGTACAGGTCGCAGACACGGCTCAGATCCTGTGTTGCTGTGGCTGTGGTTGTGGCTGTGGCTGGCAGCTGTAGCTCTGATTCCACCCCTAGCCTGGGAACCTCCATATGCCACGGGTGCAGCCCTAAAAAGCCAACAAAAATAATAATAATAATAATTTTAAAAAAGCAAGTACCTTCCGCTCTCTGGGCCTGGTTCCTCATCTTCAAAATATCTGAAAATTCTGTTTCAAGATAGGAGCCAGAGGTACAGAGTTCGGAGCCCTTACCTAGCTCGTTCAGTGAGTTCACGGATTGGTCATTGAGAAGACCAACAGTAAAAGTATTCTTCGTAGTAAATGGTATCTGAAACAATGACTTGATTTCTTTATATTAAAGCAATTTTTTTTACATCTAGAAATAGTCCTAAAATCATCTTAGCCTCTGAGCAAGAGCTCCAGTCTTGGCCTCACCCTTATGACAATATGTGACTCAATAGGAATCGAGGCAGGGGGAGAGGGTGGGTGGCCCGGCCCGCCCCACCAATCCCTGCTTTCTCTGGAATTCTCCACTTGTTTATAGTCTGGGCAGCTTGCCTCCTGCCGCTGCATGACTCAGACTCAGAGAGCATCCAGCCTCACCATCAGCCAGCGGCTCCCTTGAGTCAGAAGCTGGCCACTGTGTCTCAGTCTCCCGACCTTTCAGATAAAGCCCTGCATCTCCATCCCACCTCCATCGCCTTCGGGCAGCACTACCCCGACCTCACACATGCCATCGAGAACACTCTGGGCCAAGGACCTCGAAAGGTCCCAACCCCAGCCTGGGACAGGATTTCCCATTGCTCTTAGGGGTGTGTTTTATTTTGCTTTGAAATGCAGATTTATTGCTGATCAGGAGCAGATGCCAATTTAATGGGATCCAAAGCCAGTACAATTTGAGGATCCTGTATCCATATGAAATAGTGAACATAACATTAGGACTAGTATCTTCCAGGGGGTCTGTCTGTAGAGCACACGGTGGGGGCGTCCTGAAGCTTCAGTGCTTCACGGTACCCCTGATGTGGTTCTGACTCACCTCAGATCTAGAATAACTGCTCCCCACACCCTCAGTAAATTATGATATGGAACAAAGTGTATATATATGTATACATACTTGGAGATAGTGTTTTGTGTGTGTGTGTGCTTTTAGGGCTCACCTGCAGCATATGGAATTTCCTGGGCTAGGGGGCCGAATTGGAACTGCAGCTGCCAGCCTACACTGCAGCCACAGCAATGCCAGATCTGAGCGGCGTCTGTGACCTATACCATAACTTACAGCAACACCAGATCCTTAACCTACCAAGCAAGGCCAGGGATTGAACCTGCATCCTCATGGATACCAGTTGGGTTTGTTTCTGCTGAGCCACAATGGGAACTCCAAAATAGTATTCTTTTTAAAAAAAGCGTTTCCATTGCATAAAAGCCTCAGGTCAGATATCCAGTGAGTCACAAATGTCCTTCTGAGAACAGCAGTATCCGAGGGACTCGCCCAGAACATGTTCTTTCCTTCTTTGGCCCCCAGGAGTTTCTTCCAGACCCTGGCCCAGAACCACCATCCCCTCTTCTGGCCCCCCTTCCCCTCTGCCCCACCCCCACCCGCGCTGCCAGCTCAACAGATCCTTCCACTTTTAACACGTCGCATCCAACGCCAACGTTTTTAACTCCAGTAATTGCTTGGCAAACTGTACAGAAACGGATTGATCCAGAAAATGAAAAGATTGGCCGTCGGCGGGCGGGCAATAGGGGGACGTGAATTCAAGTCCTGTGGCCGTTTGGCGACGTCTCCCAGCTCTCTCGGTGTCCATTGATTCCAGAGTAACTTTATTGGAATAGTCTGTGTTGCACTCAAAGTAAATATTAATTCCATTATGCCATAAACTTTTATTTATCATGACAGCACATCATAAAGTTCCTTACTAGAATACAGCTTCTAAATTGCGTATCGTAGATGAGATACAGCGTTCCCATCAGATTCCAGCAGCAATGACCCACCATCCTTTATGTGCATCCGTGTTAAGTGTGCTTTTTCTAAGTATGAGGCACAGACTGAGCTTATGCAGAAAATCTTCTGTGGCTATTATCCAGGCGCCCGGAAATACGAGGAGAGGGTGACAGAGAAGTCACAGCGGCAGGGAGCCAGGCACCAGGATCAAAGGGCACCAGGTCCCTGGCAGTAATTCTCTGAAGCGTTCTTTGCATATTAGGGGTCTGACTTTTTAAATTACGCAGATGGCTCATTAGAAGTGCCTTATAATTGCCTTACTCTGTGGTATTGTGAGGAGTGTAGGTTTTAATTATTCTTTTTTGATTTGTAGTGTGGTTTGACTTGTGCAGGGTGATGGCTTGAAACATGAATGTGCTTTAATTGGTGCACCAAGTGAGAAGAGATGACTCGGTTTGTGAAATTCCTTGACTGTGTGTTTGGGGAATGCAGGGGATCTGATGGTTTCCCAGCCCTTGTCCGTAACCACAGGGGGCTCAAGGGGGGGCGGGGTGCTGGGGAGAATCCCTCTCAGCCTGGACAGGTGGGACTTTGGGCTCTTCCCTTGGGTGACCTGAGCGGAGCCTGGCAGTGCTGAGCCCATGGCTGGACTGAAGGACCTCTGCCTGGAAGTCTGCTCCTCTCTTCCTGCGGTATGGCTAGGACAGGAAAAGCCAAAGCTCTTTGTCATCTTCGGGGGGGGGGATGGAGGGAGGGATGAGGGGTGCTGGGGGTAGGAAAGATGCTCACAGGATGTCTGCTGCCAAGCCCCCATTCCCTGCGGCCTCCCTTCCCACCGCTGCCCAGCCAGCTCTCATTTCCTGCTCATTTCCTGCAGCATCAGGCCTCTCCCCCTTCCCAGCCCACCTGGGGCTGAGCCGTGCTGAGCTTCAGAACGGGCTGCAGGCTTTCCTGGCCCCTGGGCCCAGCCCCATGTCATCCAGTGCCTGGAATTGATGAGTTGTGAGACCAGAGCCGTGGCTTCAGGGGTAAACTTCCAGGACCCGCTTTGGCTCATCTGCAGCCGCTGATGAATAAAAACTCGATTAAGATGCTGGTCCTTGAAAGGCAGCTATTTTAGGACGCACTTTTGGAAAGGCAGGGGATTTCTTTTTCCAAGATAAAATTATGCATTTGTCAATACAGCAATAGCATCGACCACTTTCTCTTGAGGGGGTCTCTCGCCTTAATTATTCTCCATCAGAAGGCTTTTCTCTTTGAAGCCGGGCCAGCAATGGGCTTCCATGCATCTGGCTCACTGAGAGATGCTTCTGACACCTTCTGCCTCTGCCCTTCCATCTCCTTTCTGAAGCTGCTCACCTCTTACCGACGTAGAGGAGACAGCCTTTGTGCATCTAGGAATGTTTTGTCGCAAAGCCCCAAGCCCATTTCCTCCTCTTTTCATCACCTGTTTTATGCATGTGGCGTTCTGTTCCAGGCCAGATTTCTGTGACATGAAAAATACACTAAATATGGGCTGCCACGGGAACTGTCATTAACCAACCACTAGTTGTGCCTTTATAAATTTTTACACACCACTAAATTATAAATACGCAATGCTGAGAGTGATGAAATGTGCACCTATAATATCTGCAGTTTTAAGATTTGTAATTCTGCATACACGCGCTACAAATTGGGAGTTCATCTGTTTCCTAGTTAGAGCCCAGGCTGGGCTTCTCCCCTGGGAGTCCTTTGGGAAGGTCTTTCCTCTGGAGGGGGGGACCCTGTGGGAAGCACCTCTCAGGTGCTGGGCCACTCCGGTTGGGTCCGTTTCCTTTGTCACTCACATGGGTTCAGTAAACGTAGGTTCAATAGCATATGCCACGTCTCAGAACTTGCTCTGCTGGAACCCCGCAGCTGAATGAGTCTTGGAACACTTGCATTGTCTGTTCCAGGAGATGGACAAATTATCCAGTAATGACAGGGCTGGCGCCACAGGGTGTGGGGCCCTGAGAGAAGGGTACCCAGGTGCTGGGGCGAGGGGGGCGGAGCTAAAATGACTTTGAACACACTGTCTCGTTCCCCTCATCTGTGAGTGAGTGGGATGTAACCCCATCTCATTCTTGGTGCCGTTGGGGCTTTCTGTGAGTTCCTGCACATAAAAGCATTTATTTAGAGCAGTGCCTGGCACAAATTAAGCACGCAGTAAATGTTAACTATTATAACTACACTCATTATTACTTGATTTCTTGCTGTCTTATGCTCCAAATTCATGGCTGTGATCATGGCGCCAGCGCTTTCTTCCTTGCTCAGAGAGCATAGCTGTCTTGCACTGCAAGGTTTGAATGAAAGAGACATTGTCTTTTCTCCAACAGGAAAATATTTTCACTCTTTGGGTTTAGTGTTGTTTTGTTTCGTAGCCTGGAAATTTAATGAAACATTTAAAAGAATTATACAGAAACAACTGACTTTGCATGTTTCATCTTATAAAATTTCCTGTTGAAGAAGTAACTTTATTTTCTTCCGGTGTCTTTGTTTTGATATCAAAAGTCATCTATTGTAAAAATGCAAATGGTATTAAAATGTATACATAGTAAAAGTCCCCCCCTAAATCTAGTGAACACACAATTTTTACACACACTCAAAAAAAATATATATATGTATATCATTTTTTGTCGGCACCATACTGTGAACTTTATTTAAATCAACACACATAAGACGTTCCCATCATGGCTCAGTGGAAACAAATCCAACTAGTATCCATGAGGATGTGGGTTGATCCCTGGCCTCGCTCAAATGGTTAAGGATCCGGCATTACTATGAGCTGTGGTGTGGTCGCAGACATGGCTCGGATCCCGAGTTGCTGTGGCTGTGGTGTAGGCCTGCAGTTGCACCTCTGATTCAACCTCTAGCCTGAGAGCCTCCATATCCCATGGGTGGGGCCCTAAAAAGCCAAAAAAAAAAAAAAATACATTTTAATAGTTGTTCAGTAGTTTGTTGCAGAGACTTAATCTACTATTAGATAATTGTTTCTGGGATTTGTTTCTATCCATTCTTCTGTGATTATCTTTGGACATGTTTTTATGTACTTAGGATCAATTTCTAGATGTGCACTTTAATATTTTAAAAATTGAACATTTTTATATATTTTTAAACTATAGGAAGTTCCCATGTGGCTCAGCAGTAATGAGCCTGACTAGTATCCATGAGGATGCAGGTTTGATCCCTGGCCTCCCTCAGTGTGTCTGGGATCCAGCATTGCTGTGGGCTATGGTATGGGTTGCAGATGTGGCTCAGATCCCACGTTACTGTGGCTGTGGAATAGGCTGGCAGTCATAGCTCCAACTTGACTCCTAGCCTGAGAACTTCCATAGGCGGCAGGTGTGGCCCTAAAAAATGAGCAAAAAAATTTTTTTTAAACCTAAGTCATGCAAACTTTGAAGGAATAATACATGATAGAGAATTAAAAAGGTAGAAAAGCTATACAGTAAAAGTCTCCCTCCCCCACTGTCCACCCCTACCCACCCAATCAGCTCTCCAGAGGCCAACATGTCACCATTTCTCACTGATCCTTCCAGTGATGGACACTTTTTCTTTTCTCTTGTACAAATATAGCATAATTCACACACATACTGCATCTTGCCTTTTCAATGTAACACTGTAACTTATAGATTGGTTTCTATTAGTAAAGAGCTACCTCATTCTTAGTAAGTAGTATTACTGAGCAGCTACTATGTGCCTAGCATTGTTCTAGATGCTGGAGATGGAGTAGCCCTTTTTGGCACACATTCTGAGAAAAGAGATGGCCAGTAAATTATGAAAAAATATAGGTAGTGTGTCAGGTGGTGGTGTGTGTCATCAAGAAAAATAAAGCAGAAAAAAGGCTTAGGAAGTGGGGACAATTTTAAATTGGGAGATCAGGAAAGACCCACTGAGAAGGTGACAAAAGAGCCCAAGAGCTGACAGAGCAAGGGTCCCTGTGGAACTCCGGGAGAGAAGACCTCCTTTATGACAGCACGGGAAAGGCTTGAGTTGCGAGCTGGTATTCAACAGAATGAATGTACTACACTTGATGTAATCAACACTCCACCCGTGGAAAAACGCTGGATTAAATTATATTCCAAGCCACATTGATTCCTTACATTCTCATGAAAATACAGAATTACGGTACTGTTTACGGTGTGTAGATTATGATCCATTTTGAGTGAATTTCTGTATAAAGTTTAGGTCAAGGTTCTTTTATATATATATATATTTTTTTTTTTTTTGGCATATGGATAACCATTGTCACAACACCATTTGTTAAAAAGACTATTCTTTCTCCATTGAATTGCCTTGGCACCTTCATCAAAATCAACTAGGGTCTATTTCTGGATTTTATGTTCTTTCCATTTTTCCAAATGTTTGTTGTGTTGCCAATACCACTCTGTCTTGATTACTGTAGGTTTATAATAGGTCTTTAAATCATATAATGAATTATCTTGTCTATAGCTATGGAAATTCCTGCTGGATGCTAATTGATATTGCATTAAATCTATACATCCCTTTGGGGAGAATTTAAATCTTTACTATGTTGAATCTTCTGATCCACAGCTGTGATGTATATCTCATTTACTTAGGTCAGCTTTGATTTCTTTTATCAGTATTTTTTAGTTTTCAATATACATATCCTATAAACATTTAGATTATAGGTTAGGTTTATACCTAAGTATTTCAACTTTTTGGAACTATCATCAATGATGTTTAATTGTTATTTTTAATTTTTTTTTTTTGGTTTCCAATTGTTCATACTACTGATTTCTATGTGTTGACTTTGTATATGTGACCCAGGTACAAGACCTCAGTTGGGGTCTAAAAGTGTTAATTTTGGGGATATATTTCTTGGGATTTTCTATGTAGACAATCGTGTTGTGTGAAAATAGTGACAGTTTTACTTCTTCCTTTCCAATTTGTATGACTTTTATTTCTTTTTCTTGCCTTATTGCACTGGCTAAGACTTCCATATTATCCTCAGGAGGTGTTATGAGAGTTGTAAGAGTGCTTGTGCTGTTCCCAGTCTTAGAGAGAAATCTCTCAGTTTTTCACCATTAAGTATGATGTTAAGTGTAAGTTTTATTAAATGCCCTTCATCAGGGAGAGGAAGTTCCCTTCTATCCCTATTTGGCATGAATGAATGTTGGACTTTTTCAAATGCTGTTTCTGTATCAATTGATATGATCATGTGGTTTTTCTTTTTTAAACTGTCAGTATGGTGGATTACACTGATTCATGAATATTGAACCAGTTTTATATTCCCAGGATAAAATTAATTTGGTCATGGTATATCATCCTTTTTACATATTGCTTAATTTGATTCACTGATATTCTCTTGGGGGTTTTTGCATCTGTGTTCCTGAGGGATACTGATTTGTAGTTTTCCTCATTGTACTCTCTTTGCCTGGTTTTGGTATCAAGGCAATTCTGGTCTCATAAAATGAATTGAGGAGTGGTCTGTCCTCTTCTATTTTCAGGAGGAGATTGTATAGAATCAATATTATTTCATCTTTAAATGTTTGATAGAATTTGCCAGCAAAACCATCTAGGCCTGGAGAGTTCTTTTTTAGAAGGTTTTAAACTATCAATTCAATTTATTTAGTAGTTACATAACTATTCAGGTTATTAACTTTTTTCATTCCTGATAGAGGTAATGTTTGTCATCCTTCTGGCCAAGTTTGCAAGAGATTTATTACTTTTTTTTTTTTGTCTTTTTTTTTTTTTACTATTTCTTGGGCCGCTCCCGCGGCATGTGGAGGTTCCCAGGCTAGGGGGCGAATCGGAGCTGTAGCCACGGGCCTACGCCAGAGCCACAGCAACGCGGGATCCGAGCCGCGTCTGCAACCTACACCACAGTTCACGGCAACGCCGGATCGTTAACCCACAAGCAAGGGCAGGGACCGAACCCGCAACCTCATGGTTCCTGGTCGGATTCGCTAACCACTGCGCCACGACGGGAACTCCCAGGTTTATTACTTTTATTTATCTTTCAGTAAAACAACTTTTGCTTTCATTGTTTTTTTTTCTATTGTTTTTCTTTTTTCAATTCATTCACAATTCATGTTTATATTTATTATCTTCTTCTTTTGGCTTACTTTGGTTTAATTTGCTCTTTTCTAGTTTCTTAAGGTAGAGTCTTATTGATTTGAGAACTTTTCCTACTCTAAACATTATTATTATTATTTTGTCTTTTTGCTTTTTCTAGGGCCACTCTCACGGCATATGGAGATTCCCAGGCTAGGGGTCTAATCGAAGCTGTAGCCACTGGCCTACACCAGAGCCACAGCAACGCAGGATCTGAGCCGCATCTGCAGCCTACACCACAGCTCATGGCAACGCCGGATCCTCGATCCTCGACCCACTGAGCAAGGCCAGGGATCAAACCTGCAACCTCATGGTTCCTAGTCAGATTCGTTAACCACTGCACCATGACGGGAATGCCTAAACATTATTTAATGCTATGAATTTCTCTGTAAGCACTGCTTTAGCTTCATCGTACAGATTTTGATCTACTATATTTTAATCATTTATTTTGATTGAAAATATTTTCTAATTCCTCTTGAGACTTTCTCTGGATTCACCTATGGATTCACTTACGGATTATTTAGCAGAGTTTTCTTTTTAACTTCCAAGTTGTTGGAGATATTCCTGTTATGGCCCTGTTATTGATTTCTGGTTTAAATCCATTACCATCAGGGAACATACTTTGTTTTATTTCAATCATTTTACATTTTAAGGTTTGTGTTATGACCCAACATATGGTCTTTGTTGCTGAATATTCCATGTATGCTTAAAAAGAACTATCTATTCTGCTGGTTTGGGGTGGAATATTCTCTAAATATCAGTTAGATTTAGTTATTTGATGGGTTGTTCAGTTTTTATTAATATCCTTGTGGATTTTCTGTCTACTCATTACATTTATTAATGAGAGAAAAGTATTGAAGTCTTCAACTGGAATTGTTGATTTGTCTATTTTCCCTTTCAGTTTTTTTGGGTTTTGTTTCATATTTTTTGAAGCTCTGTTGTTAGGTACATACATATTTGGTGTTGTCATGTCCTCTTGATGAATTGATCTTTTATCATTATATAATGTTTCTTTTTATCCCTGATTATTTTTCTTTACTCTAAAGTCTAATTTTTCTGATAGTAATATAGCTAAACTTTCTTTTGCCTAATGTTTGCATAGTGTATCTTTTTTCATCCTTTAACTTTTAATCTACCCATATTGTTATAACTGAAGTGAGTTTTTTGTAACAGCATATATAGGTGGATCATATTTTTTTATTACTTGTTCTGATAATCTGTGCATTTGAACAATAGATATTTAATATAATTATTGATGTCTTTTATTATCTGTTTTTGCTTTGTTTCTTATGTTTTTGTCCTTTTGTTTCTCCTTTCCAGCCTTCTTTGATGTTATCTGAAAAATTTTTGTATTCTGTTTTGCCCATTGTGTGTGCGTGCGTGTGTGTGTGTGTGTGTGTTTACTTTATCTCTTTGTATAGTTTTTTTCTAGTGCTTGCTCTATGGATTACAATATACATTTTAAATCTTTCTTAAAATCGATCTACGTGTAGGCAATATTTTACCATTCCAGGTACACTATAGAAGTCCTACAACCATATAGGTCCTTTTTCCTCCTCCTTTGTATTTTAGCTTTTTAATATATTACAACTGTATACATAGAAAACCCCACTAGAGTTACGTTTTTTTGTTTTCAGCCATCAAAATGGTTTTAATTAATTCAAGAGGAAAATAGTCTTTTATATTTACCCAGATGTTTACCATTTCTATTCCCTCAATACTGATGTTCAATTTTCCTTCTGGTATATAATATATATATATATATTATATATATAATCCCTTCTAGCTGAAGAACTTCTTTTAGTAGTTTTTAAAAGCAAGTCTACAGGCAACTAATTATCTTAGTTTTCCTTCATCTGATATTAAATGTATTTCTCCTTCTTTCCTGAAGGATATTGTTTTGCTATGTGTACAATCTTGAGTTGATAGTTCTTTCTTTCATCACCTAAAAATGTTATTTCACTTCTTTTTGGTCTCCACTATTTCTGATGAGAAATCTGGAGTCATTCAAATTTCTGTTTCCCATAACGGAGTCAGCATCTTTTTCTGTAAAGAGGCAGATATTAAATATTTTTGCCTTTGCAGGCCATATGGCTTTGTCACAACTATTTAATTCTGCCATTGTAACACTAAAGCAGCTATAGACAGTACATAAAAGAATAGTGTGTTTATGTTTTACTAAAGCATTATTTACCAAAATAGACAGCCAGATTTGGCCCATGGATCATAGTTTGCTGATTCCTGCCCTATAAAAAATGTGCCATTTTTCTTTGGCCACTTTTAAGATTTTTTTTCTTTGTCTTAAGTTTTCAGAATTTGATTATGATGTGTTTGATTATGAATTTCTTGCATTTATTCTGTTTGTAATTCATTTAGCTTTTCAAATCTGTAGGTCTATATCTTTTGCCAAATCTGGAAGTTTTCAACCATATTTACACACACACACACACAATTTTTATCCCCCTATAAGACAGTCTTTTTCATCTTCTGCCAAACTCCAATGACACAAAAGGTAACCTTTGCTATTGTCCTACAGTTCCCTGAGGTTCTCTCTTTTTCAGTCTTTTCCCTCTCTGTCACTCAAATTAGATAATTCCAGTTGTTCTATCTGCTGTCTTTTTAGCAGGTTTTCTCTTTTGGGCTGCTTACAGTATGGCTTCATGTCTTTAATGCTTGTATATTGTTTTTCCTACCCCTTTCCTGAGCTCTGTCTATTCCTGTTTTATTCCCTTTGATGGCATGCTGTATCTTTCCTAAGATGTTATATCTCTGCTTTGAGTTTTTTCAAAGGGGTATTTGTTTATTAATTTTTTAAATTTATGATAATAGTTTTCAACCATTTTTAGTGGCTTTATGATATTTTTTGGGTGAGTGTTCTTAACCTGTTTATTTCTATTTTGCTCCTACTTTTCCCCTGTATTTTTACACTCATTTGAGCTTGGTCCCTTTGTTGTTATCCCCAGTCTTTCTTTGAAGGAACTCCCTAAAGGGGTACGGTGTAGGGCATTGTTTCTGGCTAACAGGAATTTTCCCTGAATCACAGTCAAGGTCCTTATCCCATGGAATTGGTTGTTTCCATGAACTGTTCCTTCTCCCCAGCCAATAGAAAGAAGCCAAGAGAAAGAAGCAGCTTCAGGGGTGCTACCAGGTCAGCCTCTTGTATCCTCTTCTCTAATCCTCTCCTGCATCTAGACCTGAATCCTGGCAGTTCTTTGATGCCGGTCTATGCATTCCTATTTCCATTGTCTCAAACACAAGTGCATAGGTTTTGCACCTCAGGGCATGGGCTGTCTACTAAGATGCAGTAAGCTCTGTAGGCTTTGCATAATCTGCTGTTGCAGACACACTCTTTAAGCATCTTCCCATAACCCTATTGGACCGTATTGCATTGGGCAGCCCTTCTTCAGACACTGCTACAGGAGAGTAGAGATATTTTCTGAATATCAGGCTTAGAATTTCTATTTCTCTTGTTCTCCTTCGTGTTTGAGAGTGATTTCCCAGCAGAGAAGGGGATAACAGCATATTTACTCTACCTTATTGTAAGCAGAGTTTGGGTGGGCTCGTATTGATGCGAAGCATCAAAATATGTATCAAATTTTGATACATATTATCAAGTGGCCCTCAAAAATCTTAGCTGTCCTTACAGTTTTCTTTATAAATTTAACCTGATGTACTAGGGAAGACATATATGGGGACACAGTACATATGAAAAAGCAGGAAGACAGGCTGGAAAGGTGAGCTCCTTAGCCATAGTCATCTGCCATCCTCAGGTAGACAGTTAGGAAACAGAGCAGAGGGTCATATGAGAGCAGAGAGGGCTGTTGGAGGCACCGAAGGATCTCTTAATTGAAGTAGCCCATGTTCTGAAGGCATTTTTGTGTCAGGAGTCTGAACTCCCACTCAAGACAGGCTGGGCAACTAACAGCATTACTCCCCAAAGGGGATGGTTGTCGAGGACAGGAAGCTTGTTCCCTTGGGAGGATCCATTCCCAGGGCTAGATGGCACTGTCCCTGGCAAGTTCTCACACCGACCTGGCACCTGCCTTGTAGATACTTGGGCCCCTGGGTGCTGTTCTCTGGTTGGGAGCCGCCTGACTATGCTCCCCTCCATGTGTGTGGCAGCTGCTCCTGTACTGGAAAGTGGAATGCTGCAAGAGGAGACCTTACCAACAGCAGCTCCTTGCGTGCCAGTTCTGGAGAGGATGGCAGAGCCTGGTGCTGCTTGGACAGAACCCTGTCTGGGTGAAAGACTGTAGCTCCCAGTACCAGACAAGGACCTGGAGGGCTGGTCTGTGTGCAGGAGTAGCTGGGTTCACAGCACTGTCCATGGTCCACCACCGCAATTTCCAGATGGGGCGTTGTTGTTTCTTTTAATCATAGAATCCAGGTCTTTTAGGTGTTGGCACCTAGTAATTCTTAACCAAATGAATGGATAGGCTGTGAGGGGAGTGATCAAGGGAACAGCAAGCACGAATGAGACCTGTGCTTTTAAATCATCACAGAACAAATGGAATCGTGACTTAGGTTTCACAGTTTAGGTGGCTGAGTCCATATGCTGTTGACACATTTTTCACATTTCTGACAGTTACAGAGTTCTCTCTCCGGGATATGTTTAATTCTTCCCCACTCCAGTTCTGCATGTATGGGCTAAGGTTCAGGTGCACCCCCAGAAGGCCTAATGTACATTGCTGTACATCTTAGATCGGATAGTCACAGCATCTGACCCCCAGGGAACCTAGCCCTCCATGTACCAGAGAGACTCTGCAAGTTTTAATTATCCGGAGACTCTCTAGCTGAAGGGCAGACACGACCTTGGGACATCTATAAGAGCAGTGATTTGATTCGGAGAATTGAAGGCCAGAGGTGAGGATGTGGAAGGGGTTTTGGACTTGCGGGTTAGTGATGGGTGTCATCGAGCACAAAGAGGGAATGAGAAGATGCTAGAAGGTTCCATGTCATTGCTCCTTCTCCCGGAAAGGAGTTGACAGCTGTTGACTTACAGAGTAGTGCTGGGGCCCAGGTTCAGTCGGATCTACCCACGCCTCCTCTCACTCTGAGCTGCCCAAGAGGGGGGACCTTCATACTTGGAGCTGCAGGCCCCTTATCTCTGATGTCAGCTCAGGACTCTTGTCTGGATGTGATACATTAAGATTAAATGAGATAATACCTAGAAAATATTTTGCGTGAAGTCTAACCCACGGTAAGTGCTCAGTAAGCGGTGTGTCTGTTATTGTTGCTGTTGACTATCTCACTTGTACCTTTTATAGAGCCCTTACCAGATGGCTTTTCTAGTCCTTCTAAATATTAATAATGTTTCTGTTCATTCACTCACAGACCTTTCTAGGCCAGGCATTCTGCTAGGCTGGGGGAGGCAGAGCTGAAAGGCACAGCCTCTTGTTTTCAAGGGGCTCACAGACAGGAGGTAGGCACATAATTGACACCCTTGTGACAGTAACTGCAGTGAGGGCCTATGTGCCAGGTGGGGAAGCCACTCTCAGGCTCCTGGGGAAACAGGAAGATTCTAGATGAGACTCAAGGAAGAGTAAGGGTTACCCCAAACAGCTGGGGGAGCAGCAGCTTGTGAAGGAGCTGGGAGAGGGGAGGAGCTTTCTGTGGAGCATCGTGGGGGGCCCTGTCTCTGGCAGGTTCTGTGCTGTCACTGGGGGTGAGAAACAAATGACCAAGGTGTGGGCCGTGTTCCTGGAACTGAGCATGCGTTCTCCCTGGGGCAGGGCCCCCTTCTCTCTCCTGGAGGCCAGTCCTGTCAAGGGAAGGGTCCCTTTCCCCAGAGGTACAGGGGAGGAAGGTCTTTGATTTGGAAAGGATAACGACAGGCCTGTGAGAGGGGAAAGGGGGCCACCCTGGGTTCCGAGGAGGTGTATGACCCACAGAAGCTGACCTCAGAGCAGCCGTTCACTGAACTCTCCCCATCTCTTAGCTGGGGGCCTAAGAGAGGCTGAGGGTAGCTGTGGGCTGTATCTGTTGAAAGGGTGAATAACCTCAGGTTGCTCTGTGTGATCTTGAGGAAGGTGCTTAACCTCCCTGCAGCAGTCTGTACTCATCTGCAAAATGGGACAATGACAGTATTGCTGAGGGTTAATTGGCTGAATACACGTCAGAGCTCAGCGTGGTGCCTGACACACAGTAAACCGGTTATGGGTTTGTTCGCATTGCTGTTTAACAGACGCCCAACCAGAGGAATTTTAAAATGAGCCAGAAACCACTCTTTGCTGGCGTGTCTTCATCATGCCTGGATGCTCTCAGATGTGGGAGGGGGAGGAGATGGCAGAGGCCTGGAAGCAGTAGAGCCGAATGGCCTCCACAGGGCAGAGTTTGCATCTGAGCCCATGCTCTTCATGAGTGGCTGGGAACCTCTCCTGGGTGGTGAACCAGTGTGTCCTGGATCGAGCACAACATTGAGCAACTGGACACAGAGGCAGAGGCAGAGGGTTTTGTAACCCTTTGGAGGTATTGATGAGAGATGCTTCCTTTGCTTAAAGAAGAACGTGATGTGACCAGAGCTAAGTATCACTGATTTGTCTCTGTCCTCGCCTGCCTTGGGCACATTTCTGGATCCTTTAAAAGCCCTGGGAAGAGGCCAGTGCTTTACTTCTAGAGGCCCTTCCCGCCAAGGCCCTGCTGGCTCGTGCACCATGTGCCTGTCATGGGGTGGGAGGAAGCCCCAGGGGAAATGGGCAGCAGGTGTGTGGAGCTAGCATGGTCCAGAGGAGGAAGGAGGATCTACTGTAAAGTCGACGTCAGAGCCCAGTGTTCCAGAGCAGTGCCAGGGAGTGCCTCTCCCGCTCAGAATTCACTGCTGCCCAAAGGACAGGTGGTGTTCCTCCCAGTGAGGCCGAACTTGCATCGACACAGAGAAGCACAGTGCTGTGCCAAGTGGCACAGGCGTTTCCTGGCTTTTCCGAGTTGAGTGGGTCATTCAGGCTTCACTGGGGGTTGTGTCATTGGGCAGTGACAACTAGGGTGGGAGCCTCTCCTGGGGGGGTCAGTATATCCTGAATGAAACACAATAGTGGGCATACTTACCGTAGACGGGGAGGGCAGAGCGTTTGACTACCATTTTGGGGGTTATTTATGGGCGACACTTACCTTGGTTAAAGAAAAATGTAATGTGACCAGAGATAAGTATTATTGATTTTTCTCCTCCATTTTGGTATTAAATGAATCACAGCTAGTGCGAGCTCTGACTGTATTAATAGGGTTTCCTTCAATGACGACTCAGCTGAGAGAGCCACCAAATTGGAATTCCACGGGTGAGGATTATTGGATGTGACAAATAGGAGAGGAGGAGTGTTTTTCCTGAGCTACTTTGGGGGATTACATAAAATGTCCTATAAAAGGGAGAATCCTCTTCTGCAGCCAAGATCGCATTGTTGTACAGAGGCCCCACCCACTACCAATGAAAGCCAGCCCTGGGGGAAGGAGGTCTTATTTCCTGCTGCGTCCCTAGTGACATGCAGATGTCTCAGAATATATTCATTGGGAATGAACAGTGACTGGTGAAGTTGAACCTGGTAGGGAAAACTAGACAAGGATAAAGGCAGCATGAAGTCCTGTATACTGGATGGGTAGAAATGGACAGTTCAGGAGTTCCCGTCGTGGTGCAGCAGAAACAAATACGACTAGGAACCATGAGGTTGCGGGTTCGACCCCTGGCCTCACTCAGTGGACTAAGGATCCAGCATTGCCCTGAGCTGTGGTGTAGGTCACAGACATGGCTCAGATCTGGCATTGCTGTGGCTGTGGTATAGGCCGACAGCTGTGGCTCCAATTGGACCCCTAGCCTGGGAACCTCCATATGCCACGGGTATGGCCCTAAAAAGCAAAAAAAAAAAAAAAAAAATTAAAAAATTAAGAAAAAAAACAGCTGAAAAGCCTCAAAGACCTTAGTGAATTGCAGACAATGTTAATTAATTACATTAGTTAGAGAATATTTGGGGAAACCTAGGGATTATCATACTAAGCAAAGTTAGAAAGAGAAAGATACTCTATGATAACTCTTATGTGTGAAATATAAAATATGACACAAATGAACTTCTCTATGAACCAATTCACAGACATAGGGAAGGGGGAGGGAGTTTGGGATTAGAAAATATAACCTATTATATATATAGGATGGCTGAAAAACAAGGCCCTACTGTATAGCACAGAGACCTATATTCAATATCCTATGATAAACCATATTGGAAAAGACTATGTATATGTATAACTAAATCACTCTGCTGTACAGCAGACATTAACACAACATTGTAAATCAACTATATGTCAATAAAATTTAAAAACGGATACTTGGGGGAGGCACCTTCTTATACCAAGTATATTTCCTGTCTTCATGGAATCTACGTTTTAGCAGGGAAGGTAAACATTGAATACAATTCAATTAACTACTTAAACCACACAATTAATTACTTAAGTGCAATATAGTGGGCACCTCAAAAGAGAAGTTATGAAAACATGGGGATCTGGATTTCCCGTAGTGGCTCAGTGGAGGTGAATCCAACTGGGAACCATGAGGTTGCGGGTTTGATCCCTGGCCTCGCTCAGTGGGTGTTGCTGTGGCTGTGGTGTAGGCCGGCGGCTGTAGTTCTGATTGGACCCCTGGCCTGGGAGCCTCCATGTGCCTCGAGTGCAGCTCTAAGAAGACAAAAGACAAAAAACAAAACAAACAAACAAACAAAAAAAAGTGGGGATCTGATGTCATACAGGAATGCTAGGAGATTTATCCAAGAAAGTGACATTTACCTGAGGATCTGAAGGAAGGAGGAGTATTAAATAGTAAAGAGGAAAAATATAGTGGGAATACATTTACAGTTCTTCATGCGTTCATTCATTTAGCCAATAGTTACTGAGCACCCATTATGTCCCAGGTGTGTTGCACGTGCTGGAGAGACTCAACAGTAAGCAAAATGAGGTCCTTATCCTCGATGATCTTCAAGTATAAAGTTTTGTGCATCTTTTGTTAGATTTATTCTTAGGGAGTTGATATTTTTGATGCTGTGTTAAATCTCACCTTTCAAAATTTATGCTTTGTATTGTATGTTTCCTAATGTAGAGAAAAGTAACTCATTTTTGTATGCTGGCTTTGTATCTAGGATTTTTTCTAAATTGTTTATTCCATCTAATAGCTAATGTGAATCTTGTATAAGGCTACATATATCATCATGTCACCTGGAAATAATGGACATTTTATTCCTTCCTTTATGGTCTTCATACCCTTGATTTTTTTTCTTGCCTTATTACACTGGCTGGGACCTCCAGTACAATATTAAGTAGACATGGTGATTGTGAACATCTGTGTCTTACTCTGGATATCAGAAGGGAAACTACGTTTGCTCACTTTTGGGTTGTTTGTTGTCAGTGAATACTGTTATCTGTTCCATGTGAATGAAAACTTTTTCTGATCTTTTCCAGTTGAGATAGAATAGAGCAGAGTCATCAAATCAGTCACCCTATGACGTGTATCTGAGGCTGTAGTAAAAAATCTGCTCTAGGAAAGACGTCTGGTGTGGTTGTTCTGGGTTAGTGAGGCTATCCCTCAGTGAAGTTTGCAGTGATCTTCTGTGATGCATCTCTCAGGATCCATCTGTTCTCTGTAGGGCCCACTCTGGTGATTAAGTGACGACAGAGTAGGTACCACCACCCCTGTTTCCTGTAGATCCTTAAAGATGACACTCATCTCTGTCATTCCTCTGGGATGTGACAGCACTGTTGGTTTTCTGTCTTAGCGTGGGGAGGGGGAGTAATTTCAGAGATTTCCACTTGGTCTTCCCTCATTGTACCTCAGAGACCAAGGGCCTAGGGTGGGGCTGGGTCAACTGCCAAGTTGGTTCATCCCAATTATACGGTTGAGGATGGGAAAATGATCATCAGATGGCTCCACAGACCCTGCAGAGCTGCTGTAAGTGGACTTTGGGCAGGATTCCATTTATTGCGAGACCTCATCTAACAGAGGGATGACGATGACACTCAAATCCTTCTGAATCGTGAGTCATCTCTGTGTCTAAAGTCCTCAAAATTTCTGGGTATACACAGTGTGTGCACAGATACCCAAATAAATGGCAGAAGGAAGGACTTGGGTATATACATCCCAGGGTATATACGTGCTGTGGGATTGTAGGGTCCTTTCTCATGGGCACCTGGTTGTCTCTTCTTTCAGGGAGTTCCAGGTGTAAGAATTGGCTCAGCCCAAGAAATTGGAAAAGAAATTATTGCTTTTAATTGGGATAATTGCCCTGCCCTCAGCTCCCCAGATCTCCACCCTTCATTTCTTCTGCTGAACAAGCTTGTCAGCTGCCTCTCTCTCTTGCCCTGTGTTCTACTGATCTTCCCTGTAACCCTCTGCAGTCTTTGGCTGCCACTCTAACGTTGTTTGTTTCAATAATTGTGACCCCTGTTTCTGGTGGTCCGGCACTGTCAGCTCTACTGCTTTGGCATCCTGTATCCCACTGCTATCAGCAAGCTAAGTTCTCTATCAGTCTCTCCGTCTGTCCACCCTCCAGCCCTGGCTACAAAGGAACCATGGTCACCACTGAACTTTGTAGTGTTGCTGGCCCCCTTCACTGGCAGATCCTTGAGACCTTGGAGGGAAGTGTGTCCTCTGGTTCTTCCCACGAGCATCCTTATCAGCAGGTGTCCTACCCACAGGTAGTATACCTGCATCCCCTGGCCCTTTCACCCCTTCCTCTGCCATAGGCCAGGGCACTCCAGCACTTAAACTTCTCTTTCTGCATCTTTTAAGAGCCATTCCAGGGAGTTTGGCACAGTGGTTAACGAATCCGACTAGGAACCATGAGGTTGCGGGTTTGATCCCTGGCCTTGCTCAGTGGGTTCAGGATCCGGCGTTGCTGTGAGCTGTGGTGTAGGGTGGAGACGCAGCTTGGATCCCGAATTGCTGTGGCTCTGGTGTAGGTCGGCGGCTACAGCTCTGATTAGACCCCTAGCCTGAGAATCTCCATATGCCGTGGGTGCGGGCCTAGAAAAGACAAAAAAAGACCAAAAAAAAAAAAAAAGGAGCCATTCCAGTAAAGGGCTTACAGCATTTCCATGGGTCCTTGCCAGAGTGTTAGATCTCCACACAGAGCCCCTCTGTTCTGTGATGGGTTCCTCACTATTCAGTTGTATGGCAAGGCCCCCAAACACCCTCAGAATCCACCCCCCAAATCTTTCCCCCTTCCCGTCAGTGCTTGTTGGCTGGGACTTGCAGTTCCTTTGGGAGGCAGTCTCTCTCCTTTCTCCGGCTAGCACATGCCCCTAGGTGATGCTATTGCTTAACCCCCTTATCAGCCCAATATTTCATAGGGGAAGTGGGAGCATTTCCTGAGTTGAGGCCTCGACATTGTTTTCCAGTGCAGGGGAGGTGCTAGCTCTTCCTAGGGAGGAGGGAGCACCTCTGCAGACCTGGGAGATTTCAGATTGTCTTGGAGAATCAAACTCTTTGGGGACATCTGCCCAGATGCTTCTATTCCTTGTGTCAGGGTTTCCAGTTTTCCCAGCTTGGCCTCTGGCCCTGGGTATCGCAGGCATACATATTTAAGCTGCTCTGCAGTTCAGTCAGTGTTCTCTGAGATCCTAGGTTTAGTCTGACCTCTATTCAGAAGGCTCTGGATTTCACATCTGGGTTTCAATCACCTACCGCTTGCCCTCAATTTTTCATTATCTTCCCATAAAGCAGGGATCAGCAAACATTTTCTTAAGGGCACAGACAGTAAATACTTCAGGCCTACAGACCACACAGTCTTTGTTGAAGCTCAGCTCTCCCTTTGTGAAAGCAGCCATAGACATGAGTGAGTGAATGGGTGTGGCTGTGTGTCAGTAAAACTTTATTTACAAACACATGTGGCCACCTGCAGCAGATGTTTGCCTGACTCAGCTGCAGAGCACCAGAGGCAACAGCCTGGCCATCCCATCATCCCAACTGGACCACTTGGACACTGCTGGGGGATGTAAATGATAGAGCTCCTTTCTGTTTCTTTTAATGTCACACTTAGTTATTTGCATTTTTCTAGCGATTTCAGCCACTTCACCTACACTTTCAAACCAGGTGTCATAAAAGTGTTTATAACATTTTCCTATCTCTTTAATCCTCGTTTCATCTTTACTTTCATACCTGTTTTGTTCCTAAGTTCATTTAGATGTACCTTCCCTCTTTTTCTCTTAATAAAAATTGCCAGAGGTTTGTCAATATTAGATTTTTCAAAAGAATCAACTTTTGACTTCATTGAGTCTCTCTATTGTATATTTGTTTTCTACTTCATACATTTCAGCTCTCGTCTGTATTCTTTCTTCCATCCTTTCTTTCTTCCTCCATCCCTCCCTCTTGGAAACTCTTTTTCTTTCTTTCTTCCTTCTTTCCTCTTTCTTTCTTCCTTTCTTTCTCCTTCTACTTCTTTTGTTGATACCGTTTTTCTCTTTGTTTTTACTTTTTAATTATTTTCTGTCACTTAACTCATTATTTTCCTCCCCTTCTTTAATTTTTTTAAAAAAATTTAATTTGTCCCCCCTTCTTCAATTTTTAAAAAATGTTTGATTCCCCCCCAAGGTGCTATTTTAGGCACACAAAAAGTTTAATCAGAAGCATTTCCACTGTCATTTCGTTCAATATATTGTCTGATTTTTCAATTTTATTTCTTCTGTAAGACTCATGGCTTGTCTGAAATATTTTAAAGTTTTCAAATATATGGGGAGGGTGAAGACGTCCATAATAGAAATCCTAGAAAGCGCTTTCTCCAGATTCCACGTGGTCAGCTCCCACAACCCCCCCTCATATATTTGCCCCAAGTTCACCTTCTCAGGAATTGAATCTTCTTCTTGAATTGAATATTTCATCAATATGTAATGATCCTCTGTCTCTAGGAATGCTTATGGCCTTAATGTCTCTTTTATCTATTTTCTTGATTAATACTTGGTGTATCTCTTTCTATCTTTTTACCTTAAACATATTATTTCCTTATGTTTTTAGCTTTGCCAGATTTAAATAGCATATAGCAATATTTTCTTTTTAATCCAGGCTGACAATCTCTTTTATTAACATAAATATAATCTGTTTATATTGGCTATGAGTATTGATCAGTTTGAATTCATTTTTACCATCTATTGGTTTCCATTTGTTCTGGGGTTTTGTGTATGTTTTTTTTCTCTCTCTCTTTGCTTGCCATGTTTTCAATTGATTGAGCTCTGTGTTTTTCCCTTTTCCATTGAAAGAGTGTCTTTGGTTTGGAAGTTGTCTCCTTTATTTCTATTTTGTTTAATGGTTGCCCTAGAAATGTTGACATAGATATTTAACTTAGAGTCTAAAGTTAATCACTAGTTTTACCTTCCTCCAAACAATATAAGAAACCACACAAGGAACTTGACTAACACCGACCCTCCTCCAGACCCTCCCCATCCAGCTCATATGTTCTTGCTGGGAAGATGTTGCCTGCATCCTATTTTTTTAACCTATTGATAATAATCACCTTTCAGATTTATTTTATTACTACAACTTAATTCAACATCTCATTCAATTCTCATAATATCTCTATTACATTATCTTGATTTTTTAATATCCCACAAAATTGAGATTATTGTCATTATTCTCACAGTTAATAAGTTAATATTTTCATGCTTTCCCTTCCACTGTGTTTTATTGAGCACAGTATGTCAGGTGCTTGGGATACATAGCAGACAAAGATCTCCACTCTCATGGCCTTTGTAGTCTAGCTGGAAGGGTGACAGATTCTAAGAAATAGACATAATCCATAAGTAAATTTTATAAGATCTTAGGAAGGGATAACTGCTATGAAAAAACGGGTAAGGGTAAGGGGGGCTGGGACTGCAGGCTACACTTTTCTGTGATGGTCAAGCCTGGCCTCAGTGAGGGGAGAAGTTCTGAGCAAGGGCTGGAGAGATGGGGAAGGGAGCCATGTCCATCTCCAGGAGGAACATTGTAGAGGAAGGACAGCCATGCAGACTTAAGGCGGGAGCATGCTCGGCCTGTTTAAAGATGGCAAGGAGGCTGGTGTGGCTGGAGCAGAGCAGGGGAGGACAGCAGAGCAGAGAGGAGGCAGAGGGTCAGGTCCAAGAAGGCCTGTAGGCTGTGTACTCTAAGGGCTTGGCTTCCACCCTGAGCACGATGGAGAACCTCTGGAGGCCTTGGGTGAAACAGCAGTAGGATCCACCTTATATTTTAAAAGTTCCTCCCACTGCTTTGTTGTGAACAGACCATGGGAGGAGGGAGAAGGGTCAACACAGATGTCTTAGTAAGTCTGAGCTGCTATAACCAAAGACCATAGTGTGGGTGGTTTTTAAACAACAGGCAGTTGTTTCTCAAAGTTCCAAAAGCTGGACATCCCAGATCAGGGTGACATCATGGTTGGATTCTGGTGAGAATCTCTTCCCAGGGCAGATGGCCAACATCTTATTGTACTGTCACCAGGTGGAAATAGAGGGAGAGAGCTCTTTGGGGCCTTTTCTATAAGGACACTAAGCCTATTCATGAAGGCCCCACCCTCATGAACTTATCACCTCTCAAAGACCCCATCTCCTAACACCTTCACAGTGAGGCTTAGGATTTCAATATATGGATGGGAGGAGGGACATAAACATTCATTCCATCGCATGGGGGGTGGAGACCAGTTAATCCTGGCAAGACATGATGGTGACTGGGGCAGGGTGTAGCCAGGTAGATGGTGATAAGTGTATCAGACTATACTGAGTGTAGTCTGAAAATGGAACAAAGAGATTTCCTCTAGGATCAGGTGTGGGGTAGAATCAAGCATGTTTCTGAGTGTACTTGTCCTGAGCAAGTAGAAGAACAGAGTGGCCATCAACTGAGATGGGGAAGCTGTAGGAAGAGCAGGTTTAGGGAGAAGAATGGAAATTCTATTTCAAGAATACTGAATTTAAGATGACTCAAAACTCAGGCAGTTGGATACCCAAGTCTGGAGTTTCAAAATTAGTTTCAAAGGTAGATCCAGATTTTGTGGGCCTGATGCTTATACAATTTTAAGAGCCTCCTTTAAGGAAGAAAGTGCAGAATTACATAGAAATCATATATAATAGAGGCCCAGAAGCTTTAGCTCCATGAGCTCTGTAGAGAGCTACCTTTGGAAGGATTTGGGGAAAGTCCATGCTGGAAATATAAGTGTGTCTGTCATCAACACAGAGGTGCTATTTCTTGTGAGGAGATTGTATATATTCAAGTTCTAACCCCAGCACTTGTGAATGTGACCTTATTTGAAAATAGGGCCTCTGTAGATGTAATCAGATTAAGATGAGGTCATACCGAGTTACCGTGGGTCCTAAGGCCAATGTGACTGTTGTCCTAATAAGAAGAGGAAATATTGGATATGGACACCAGGGGAGGAGGGCATGAGAGAGACAGAAATTAGAATGACACAGCTTCAAGCAAAGGAACATCAAGAATTGCCAGCAAACACCAGAAGGTGAGAAGCAACAAGGAAGGGGTGCGTCTTTGGAGAGTGTGGCCTTGCTAGCACCTTGACTTCAGACTCGTAGGCTCTAGACCCATGCAGCTAACCTAGGAAACTAACACAGGGAGGGAGTGTGGAAGAATGACACAAGGATTGGCCCTGGGGCTCATCAGGGAAAGGGGAGATACAGAAGAACAGGCAAAGATGTGACCATGCGGTGGGGAGGGACCCTGAGGAGGGCAGTTTTGATGGCAAGTGAACTAAAGGTATGAAGGAGAAAAATGTGAAATGCCACCTCCAGGTCACAGTCCAGGAGAACTGAGAATTGACCATTGGATTCAGCCTGGAAGTCATTGTCAAGAATAGCTTTAGTGGAATGCTGGGGGTGAAAATCTGTTTGAGTTGGTTTCAGAGAGATTAGGAGGAGAGAGATGGGAGGCAGAAAGGGAAAATGGCTATTTTTAAGGATAACTGCAAAGGAAAGCAAAATAATGAGGTGGTAGCTGTCAGAAACACGGGGACAAGATTTTCTTTTAATGGAAGAAATAACAGCATGTTTGAATCAAAGGGGAATGATGTGGTAGAGACTGAAATATTGATGATATAGGAGGTGGAGGGGAGAAATGCTGAAGGAATGTCCTTGATGTGGTGAGAAGGAGCAGAGCTTGTATATGGGAGGAGGAACCGGTCATATTCACTCCCAGGTTTACCACTTCCTTTCTCCCCATTTATTCTCATGTCTCAGACCTTCCTTCTGGGATCATTTCCCTCTTCCTGAACTGCAACCTTGAGAAGCTTCCTTAATGGAATTTTGTCGGTACTGAACTCCCTCAGGTTCGATTTTGTTTTTGTTCCATTGCTGTGAATATCTTCATTTCATTCTCCTTCCTGAAAGATTGTTTCGTTGGATGTACGATCTTCAGTTGACAGTTATTTTCTCTCAGCACATGAAAATCTTAGTCAATGCCTCCTGAGACTTATTGGTGCAGTTGAGAAATCAGCTGTCGGTCTAATTGTCATTTCTCTTTTCCTGGCTGCTGTGGAGATGGTCTCTTTATCTTTGTGTTCTGCGTTTTCACTACCATGGACCAGGTGAGGGGTTTTTTTTTGCCTTTTCTGATAGGGGTTCATTGAGATTCTTGAGTCTGTGGCTGGCTGGATGCCTTTCAGAGCTTCTCAGCTCTAAAAATTGCCCAGACAAACTCAGGCATTCCTGCTGGTGTATCCTTCTCTCTCCCTCGGGAACTCAGGCCATATGTAATGCACCCTAGTCTCCACATCTTTACCTCCAGTTCATCTTTTCCAACATTCTCCAACATGTCTATTGGTCTTCTTAGTAATATCAAATGATAGTCTGTCTTTGACTGTATGAAATTTCCTTTACACCTGGCTTTTAATTTTAATCATTGTATTTTTTCCCCAGAAAGTTCTGTTTACCTTTTTCTTCAAATCCATCTAGTCAGTTTTGAAATTCCCTTGTTCTCTCCTCATACTTTTATTCCTCCCCCTTTCTTTCCTTAAGCAGATTAAATAAACTAATTTTATATTCTGTTTCTGATCATTCCACTGTCTGAGTCTTTCAATTCAGAGAATTGTTTCCTCTTGTGCTGAGTGACTTTTTTCTTATGACTGTGTGCTTCAAAAGCTGCAGCAGAGATAAAATCAAAGTGCCTTAACTCCACTTAATATATCTCCATCCTTCGTGAATGTGCCTTTAAAATCCAAGGAGTATGATTTTCGTCCCTGTAATCCAGGCTGCAGATGTGTTAAGTCAAACAAATTGAAGTAACATTTTGAAAAAAAAATCCTGAACTCTAAATTAGTAACTTAATGTAATTTCTAATTATGCTGGGGTTTTAAAAATCTCCTTCCCTAGATGAAAATAAACTGACTAAATATTGTCTAAATAATTAGATTCAATATTTTTAATAATTAGGACATTGCAATTGTGTTCATAATTAATCATTTTCCCCCGAAAGACCTGTTTCATTAGTGAAAAGAACTTGGAAAATTTTCAACCAAACTTAGAGCCAAGGGATTCTCAGATTGCTTTTTTAAAATGTCTGCCACTTTATGATGCCAAACTGTCCCACCTTTGAGCAATAAAGTTTTGCTCTCAGGCTTTAATTTTCTCAGTTGGAAAACTCCTTTAATGTTTCTCCCAGAGCCAATCTCTATAGAATCACAAACCTGAGAGCTGAAGGGGCTTAAAAGTCCATCCCTGAAAGTTAACAACCAAACATCCAGAAAAAGTCTTTCTAACAAATACCTCACATGAGTGGGATGGTATTAGGATGGAAGGGAGAGTCCCTTTGATTATATAAGTGATGCACCATCTCTTCTGCATGAAACCCCAAATTCACTGCTTCTGACGTTTTATAACACCAAGGCTTAAAAAATATCCCTTTAGTAGACGGTGGAATGAAATCTTATTTACTGATGATTATTTCAATATGAAGATACGTTTTTCCTTTTGGTTATTATGAAAATTCACACACATACCTGGTAAAAACACAGACAGTACAAAAGGGCAGGTAATAAAAAGTGTCTCTCCCACCCCCTCCCCATGCTTAGAGGTAACAGGCATCACAAATGGTTTTAAGGCTGTGGGTGGGGGTTGTCCCAGCCCTCCCCTTCCTTCATCCCCATGCTTTCTCTTCTGGCTTCCAATTGGGAAGCAGGCAAGGAGATGGAACTGGTGGTCATGAGTTTCAGCTTTGGGCCTGGAAAGGTTATGGCCAGGAAAGGAAGGATGGAGCCTTGGGTGGCCTGTACCCCAGCTGTTGGCCAGGTCAAGGCTGAGGATCTGCTCATGAGATCTCCTCCACTCCTCAGAGTGTTACTGAACCAAACTTGGGTCTGCTCGCCCATATGCAATGAAGCCAATCTGCTGACACCAGGTTGTGGTGAAGGAAAGTACAGCATTTATCACAAGGTGCTGAGCAAGCAGAATGGGCAGCTCATGTTCAGAAGACTTGAATTCCCCACTGGCTTTCAGGGAAGGGGTTTTAAAGGCAGCATGAGGAAAGGGGGGTTCAGGCTGTGTGATCAGCCTGTACACACTTCTCGGATTGGTTGGTGTCCAGGTGAGGTCTCAAGCATCCTCAGCCTTCTAGTTTCAACCAGTCTAGGGTCTATATTCCTGCGGCCAGCAGTTTTCATGTCATGGAGGTCTGGTCTGCTTCCTGTAAAAACAACTTAGGAATCTGTGTCAGGCCTTGGTCTATATTTTTCAGGGAACTGGGAGTTTGGTGACTCTGCTCTGTGGCGGATTTATACTCTGAGTTGTTATCAGTTTCCCAGCCCAACAGCTACTCTTCGTTTCTACATCTTCACGTTTCCTCATCATTAACTCTTGAATCAGTCAGCCTTTTGAGACTCGGGGAGGCCTGGAGACTAAAGCAAAAGCTTTTACCTCAAAGGACAGGAACATAGAAGCTTGCATTCCCCCTTTAACCCCCCTGTTCTTTAATACTCCTCAGTCTTGAGGAGAAGAGGGTCAGGAAAAGAAACGGAGTCAAGTTTTGGGTAGAGAGATGAATCATGAACTCCACAGAGGAACTCAGCTTTAGGGGGACTCACGGAGGTAGATGTAGTGTCCTCATTTTATAGGGAAGTGACCAAGGATTCAGAATGCTGAGTGGCCAGTGCCACAGCCACATGAGCAGTGGAAATGGGAACAAAGCCCAACCTCCTCTGGTGCCCACCCTGTGGCAAGAGGGGCCTTGAGGCACAGCTAACTCTGCAGAAGAGGCAGATCCCTTCCCTGCCCCTTGCCCCTTGGTCCCTTAGCACCTTCTGCCTCAGTAGGGCGTGTGTGTGACCTGCGACCCCTCCCTCTTCTGAGGATCCTCTGGTCCCAGATAGGAGTTGAGACCAGAGGTGAAACCACGTGGCCCCGCATGAGCCGCAAGTGGCCCCAACAGGATTGGGGAGTTTTGCCTCATTGAATCAGGTCTTTCCTTATAAATTCAAGATGATCCCAGCCCCACCCACCTGAATGCTAAACGAAAGCATGACTCGGGACACGTGTGTGTGCAGTAGAAAGTATAAAGCAGTTATCCAATCGCATTTACTTGGACGCACTGGCCGTTAAGCTCTAAGAGAAGAATATTACATGCCAAGAGGCTTCCTTATGCTTATTCTGTCTCTTTCATGCAGGGACTAGTTGTACCAACCTGGCTGGCCAAGCAGGGGCTGGGGGAAGAGGCAGGGGTGGCGTCCCTGTTGAGCCAGCAAGCACCTGCAAGAAGCAGATTTGGGTTTGGGAGGCAGAGCACATTTGACTCGTGAGGTCAGAGATGAAAGGCAGCGAGGTCCCCCATGCTGGCCATGCTAGTCCAGCCAGTTCCTCCCAATGGCAGCTGTCAGTAATGGCTGTCAAATAGCTCCCAGGACCCCTTCCCAGTCTCAGAATTCAACAGGGACCTCAAAGAGCTTTGGTTTATATGCATGTTACATCCATCAATATTCACTGTCTTGGGGTTAAAACTGGAGGAATTTTCAAGTGGAAGAGCGCACAGAGCATGGCACGTTCCCCTTGCTGTCAGGGCAGCCTCACCCTCGTGTCCTGGAGCTTCTGGACAGCACCACTGCCCCCTGGAGGCAAATGGCATTTTAAGGGCATTATGAAGACAGTGTGGGTGCCCCTCTCCAGGTTTTGAAAACCTCTGTGCTAGGCACACCTGGGAGAACCAGCCAGAAGGAACTGACCATGTGCCCGGCTGGATTAGAGGTGACCTCATGCCATTGGTCAGCATCCCTCTCAGCCTCCAGCCTCTGGTCTCACCAGCAGTGGGCTGGGCAGGTGGCTGTCATGGTTGCCGACTCTCTATGAGCAGGCATTCCCTTCCCCAGTCCTCCTTCCTTTCCTGGCTTCTGGGTTCCATGGAACTTTCTGGAGATCTCCATATTTTGGCAGCAAGAAGCATTCCTCGAGCTCTTTGGGATTCATGATTTAGAGGCCTCCCCCCGACTCATTTGTGAAGAAAGACCGGCTTTCCCCACGCTGTCCTGTGACACGGTTTCAGGAGGATGCTGGGTTGGTGCTCTGTGGTTGCCGTTCGTGTACAACCAATGGAAACACAGTGAGAGGGCCCTGGGTGGGAGCCTCCCACCCCCGTCCTTCGTCCCTAGTTCACTGTCAGGAGACTCTCATAAAGCAGCCTGGCCAGGACTGGGAGCACATGTTTATTTTATGAATGACTTCAGGGAGAGAGGAAAAGAAAAAAATCATCTCGAATGTCATCCAGGAGGCTGGATTCTTTTTATTAGGTTTTGTCGGTAAACAAAAAAAATTGCCACATTTAATACTTACACCGGTCCTGTGGGATTTCTCTGACTAATGTCAAATGACAGTTGTCGCAACATTCTATATAAATACAAGTCTGTTTGCAGGCGCCTGTTCTATTTTTAATGTAAACCACACCTAACTTGCTCTGAAGAATGGTACCCTTGGAATTTAGGGTCCTGTCTGTTGTCTCTTCCTGGGACCAAATTGTCTTAGGAGCAGCCCAGAAGAAATTCAAGGCATCCCCAACTTTTTTAGTTTAATGTGAGAATTATTCACCTAATTTTCCCGCAGCTATTGTGCTGCTTAATTTATTGTTGTGCGGAGCTGTGAGATGATTTCGTTAATGAGTGACACAGGGTACTTGGCGAGCCAATCTATAATTTAGGAGGTTGCTGATGGGCTTAGAGCTGTCTGCAGTCTGAGCAAAGCAGGCAGTAAAAATAAAGGATATACTCACAGATTATAGAAATATGCACACATCTGTAGATACGTGCGTGAGATACACCTGTCAGTGGCTCGTCCCCCCCTTGACTGCACGGGACATGAACTTGCCCTTCCATGATGAACTGGAAAAGCTGACAGGTGTTTTGTAAGTTTACGGCCAACCTCGTGGCCAGCCCTTTGGAGGACTCGTGAGCTTATGGAGGCTTGGAGAGAACCAGGAGATTCTGCGAGAGGGGCGAGACGGTGACCTTGCTCCTCCATCCCCTCTCATGTCTCCGCCGCGTCATCCTGCACCAGTGCAGAAGGGCGCTGGCAACAGGCTCCCCCTTAGTCCTAGCAGGGGGCCTCCCAACAGCTAATTAGCTTTCCGGGCTGAACCAAGCAGAAGTGCGAGGATGGCACCCTTTCTAGTTTCAGGCAGGAAAGGCACCTGGGGGTCAGAACCCAACTCTTAACAGGATGATGAGCTTCCCTGGTGAGCCCGGGCTCTCGGCAGTCACCACTGAGCCGTGGAAATTGGTACCGGTAGACTCCACTTGTCCTTTCTGTTAGCGAGGAAAAGACCTGGGGGTGACCCTCTGACCTCTGAGATGGCTGCGCTTTCATTCAGGGTCACACCTGGCAAAAAAGCATCCTGAGGGAGTTCCCATCGTGGCGCAGTGGTTAACGAATCCAACTAGGAACCATGAGGTTGCGGGTTCGATCCCTGGCCTCGCTCAGTGGGTTGAGGATCCGGAGTTGCTGTGAGCTGTGGTGTAGGTCACAGATGCAGCTCAGATCTGGCGTCTGTGGCTGTGGCTGGTGGCTACAGCTCCGATTAGACCCCTAGCCTGGGAACCTCCGTATGCCGCGGGAGCAGCCCTAGAAACAGTAAAAAGACAAAAAAAAAACAAAAAAAACAAAACATCCTGCATGGGTGCAGATAGAGCACACGGGTCTTTCCGCTCTGAAATCCCCTTTATTACAGGTTTCCAGGCAGAGGTCCCGTGGTGGGTCCGTGAGAAATGTCTCGGGGCTCCTGCCACATGCAGGCTGAGCATCAGGTTCTTTGTGTCTGATTCAGACAGGCTGCCTGCAAAGGGGAAAGGCCAGGCCTGCGTTTTGCAGGGGTTCCTGCAGCCCCCCAACACCGTATTGCAGGTGTTCCAGTAACAGTATGGACTTCCCGTGTACCTCCTAGGAACAGGGAGCAGCACGTATTTACATACGTGTACGAGGTTTAAAGATCAGCTTCAGGTTTGCTTTGCCTTTTGCAGTCTCTTGAATAAAGCATTTTTGTAGCCTACTCAAAATCCTCTCTCCATGTTTACATTTTAATGGGCATGCCAGTGAAATGGAGGTTTGTTTGTTTTTTTTTCTTTTTTAATAACTTACATTTATCAGGAGAGGAGGTGGGGATGGAAACAGCCAAATGGCCAGGCTGCCTTCTCTTTAGAGCCCCGGCTTCTCTCTTCATCAGTGCGCTGTGGCCCTGCTGTAAGTGAAGCATGTAGTTTAGCCAGGAAGCAGAAAGGAGGGGAAAGGCCCTTTTATTTTGGTTTAAAACATACAGAGTTCCTGTTGTGGCTCAGTGGTTAACGAACCCAACTAGTATCCATGAGGATGTGGGTTCAATCCCTGGCCTCAATCAGTGGGTTAAGGATCTGGCGTTGCCGCCAGCTGGAGCATAGGTTGCAGATGAGGCTTGGATTCCATGTTGCTGTGGCTGTGGCGTAGGTTGGCAGCTACAGCTCTGATTCGACCCCTAGCCTGGGAACCTCCATATGCTGCGGGTGCAGCCCTAAAAAGACAATAAAATAAAATAAATAAGATAAGATAAAATTTAAATTAAAATATACATTCCTCCCCGAGAGTTGGAATTTTAAAACAGTAACTTAGATCTCAAACATCTCAAAGGAATGAGCATGTATAAGGAACATATTAACCTCACTGGCCACTGTGGAAAAGTAAAATCTGTTTTATTTAATGAGGTACCATTTAAAACTCTGAGATACAGCACGGGGAACTCTACCTAACAACTTGTGATGGAGCAGGATGGAGGGTAATGTGAGGAAAAGAATGTATATATATATGTGTGACTGAGTCACTTTGCTGTACAGCAGAAATTGACACAACGTTGTAAGTCAACTATAATAATGTATTTTTTTAATAATAAAAACATTTTAGGGAGTTCCCATGGTGGTGCAGTGGTTAACGAATCCGACTAGGAACCATGAGGTTGCGGGTTTGATCCCTGCCCTTGCTCAGTGGGTTAACGATCCGGCGTTGCCGTGAGCTGTGGTGTAGGTCACAGACATGGCTCAGATCTGGCATTGCTGTGGCTCTGGCATAGGCTGGTGGCTACAGCTCCGATTAGACCCCTAGCCTGGGAACCTCCATATGCCGCGAGAGCGGCCCAAGAAATGGCAAAAAGACAAAAAAAAAACAAAAAAAAAAAACAAAAACATTTTAAAAGTTGTCCTCCCTGCAAAGGGAGCAAACATCCACCTCCTCTCCAGCAGGGCAGAGAAGCCTGTTGACTGGTTTCTTGTAGCAAATGCTCTTGGCAAGAGAGTCTTAAGTGACCTCGACTCCTGGGGGCCTTTTAGGCCCAGATTTTGTTTCTGGCTGCATAAAGGAAAACCCTTTTAGATCTCAGTGCACAGAAGCTACTTCCTGGAGGCGGTAGGTTTAGCAAGGTGTGGAAACAGAATTTCTGCTTATCCCAGCGTATCGCTAATACTAAGATCCTCTTGCACAAAAGGCCCCCTTATCACAGGGGATCATACGGTATAATCAAGTCGAGCCAAGGCAGCTTCCGGGGCTTTGCCAATGTCTTATTCTCCCCCTGGGAATGCCTCTCTTTTTCCTCCCCTGACATTCCTGGGAGATCCCTAATTAAAGCTGCAGATTTGGTTTAAAAGTACGCTCGCCAGATGTTAGTTTAAAATGACCTATAACTGGCAGCAGAGATGGAAGAGGCTGAGCGTGTCTGAGGCCTCCTGCCGCTTTTTGCTCGCTGTCACTCGGTATGCAAATGAAGCCCCGCAGACTCTCCCGCCGGCCCCGCCAAGCCGTAAAACCAACTGCTTTGAACGCCATGCATCAGTAACTCTTACCACCTGGCATCTGGGGCACGGGAAGCTCACGCCTAACTAGAACATGTCACGGCGTGACTTAGGAGGAAGCGGGAGTTGGCGCTCTGCGGACAATTTAGATGGATGAATCTGCCTGCAGAGGTGCATACGACTCCCCTTAGGACAAACCATTTTTTAAGGGGAATCTGGGCTCTGGGATGACCCGCCATGATTTGCCTAGACCTGAAGCCTGCAAACGAGAAGCATCCGCAGGATGCCCAAGCATCCCCAAGAAAGAGGCTGATGGGGAGGCTGGGCAGCTCAGACCCACGCCCACCCTTCTGGGGCTTGGTGGGATTTTTTTTCCCCATTAAAGCGCCCAGCAAGTTGAGTGAGTTAGATCTCAGACCTGGTGCAGTCCTGCTTTGCCCTGCAAGCTGACAGATGAGGCAGACAAGGCTGGGAATCCGTACTGCTGGGAACGGGAACACTCCTTCTCTTCCCAAGGACTGAAATGTGCAGGCAGCTCGTTCCTATCGGCGGATTTATCAAAGTAAACATGTGGGTAAATCACAGATTACCCGGCAGCCACCTGTCACTTCCTCGGGATGCCGACGGTCCCCGAGATGCCCATCAGAACAGCTGAGCGCATTCAGCGTGGCTCGTCCCCAGCCCGGTGCCCTTGAGCTGGGCTTTAGCTTGAGGCTTCCTGGTGCTTTGGATAAAAAGATGACCCTGCACCTGAGAGCCGTAAATGCCTCGCTCTGGGGAGGGAACCAAGGCCGGGCTTTCACGCAGAGGCCAGGCTTTGGATTCAGAGAGGATGGCAGCTCACATCCCATGTGCGTTGTTGGGGGGGGGGGCTGCCCTGTGGCCCCTGGGTGCTGGAGTCTGCCAGTCGGCGGGGGCGGAGGGCTCACGGATAATGTGGGTACCTGCTCTTGGTAGTTTAGACGCAGATACCGGTCGTGTCACCAGTACGATGTGGTTAAATAAGGTTAATCTCCTGGTGGCGGAGAAGGAAGCCCATAGGCAGATTGGGTGTCTCGAAGGCATCATTATTTATCAAAGTAAGTAAAATGTAGCCGCTGGCTCACTGATTCCACTAACTGGCCTTTCCTGCCCAAGAAGAGCCCCTCTTGGGGAGCACCTGGGAGGTCTCCTCAGTCTTTCCCGACAGGAACCCGGGACATCTGCGGTGGCTGCTCCCATCGTCTGCCAGTGGCCGGCCATGGCCACCTGGACGGGGTGTCCGGCTGGGACACTTGGGGTGGTTTGGTTCACAGGAAGGGAGAGTGAGCCCCGCTGGCCCGCTGTGAAGCCCCAGGTAGGGTTGAGTAGCCCTGCTGGCTGGCAGCCAGGTGTGAACAGGAGTGTGTGTGTGTCTGTGTGTCTGTCTGTCTGTTCTATCTGTCCTCCTTAAACTCGTGTCCAGGAGAAGCATGGACAGCGCTTCATCCATCTCCTCCCCCAGGACAGCAGGATGAAGCAGGACCCTGTCAGACACACAGACACATCCCTATGGAGAGGCCAAGGCTAAGGGAAGGCTCAGGAAGTAGCCCTTTCCGGACAGTTGTTTTCTTCCACAGGCAGCAGTGATCTGTCATCCATCCATCCATCCATACACACATCATACATGTGTACGCACATGCACTCTCCCACTTATCCATCCATCTGTACATACATACAGATGTACACACAGGTGTACATACATGCATTCTCCCACCACCCATATGTACACACACGTGTACACACATGTGCACATACATGCATTCTCCCACCCACCCATCTGTAATACACGCATGAACACACATGTGTACATAATGCAGTCTTCCACCCATCTGTACATACACACATGTGTACACACATGCTTTCTCCCACCATCTATCCATCCATCTACACATCATACATGTATGCGTACATGCTTCCTCCCATCCACCCATCCATGCGCTGCCTCATTCACACACATGCTCAGGTCCTGCTCTGCACCAGGCCATGAAGTAGGCCGTGGGGCTTCAGCAGGGGACAGAAGGCAGCCCTGCTCTCCAGGAGCAGCCACCACGAACAGGCCCACTCCTGGTCCATGAACCCAGGGAGTGAATGTGGTGATGACGATGAGGCACCGAGGGGCCTGGGTGGTCGGCCAGGGTCCTGGTCACCCTGGAAGCCCTTCCTTCTCAGGCCAAGCCAAGGCCCGCTCCTGTCAGCTGTCCATCCCACTCTCTCAGGACCTTTGACCCCAGAGGGTCTCTGAGGTGGAACTTTCCCTCTAGGGCTCTGGGCCAGCCTGCACCCTAGGCGCTGGGTCCTGGTCCTGGGCAGGCGGAGGCCTGCCTTTCAGCCGGGCAGGGCCCTCGGCAGCCCTGTGGTTCACAGCGAGGAGAGCCAGTTCCCAAGGACACAGAGATGGCGCTGGGGAGGGTCTGGCTGTTGGGGGGAAGGGAAGTCGTGAGGAAGAGAAGCAGGGTCCCTCTCCCCTCCCACCCACAGAAGCAGGTGACCAGCCCGGGTACACTGAGCAGAACGGGACCCCTCTGTTCTGCTGGGAGCAGCTGTCATCAGGCCTGGTGAAAATACCTCATTTCTCTTGGTTACCCAGGAGCGAGCAAAGTAGGTTGGGGACTGTTTGGGGGAACGAAGAACAGGCTGAGCCCTCATTCAGGGCATCCGTTGCTCCCTCTTCAATTGAGCTGTCGCCCAGTTTGGCGCTGGCTCCCCTGCAAATGATGATGAAAGCTTTTGCCAGCCTGGGTTTCCCGCAGCTGCCACCAGCCTGGTGTCAGTGTGACGGTGCTGCCATAAACATCATCTGTGTATGCGTTATCTTCAGACAGGCTGGGCCTGGCTGATTGGCCTGGGGCCAGGGCTCTCTCTCCCCCCCAGAATCCGGAATCCTGACTGCCTCATCTCCCTGGCAGTAATGATGCAGCGTCCCCTCCCAGCCGCCCCCGCTCCGGCGGAAGCAGAAGTCAATTTCAGAAGGTGTTCTGGGGGTCTGCCTCCCCGGGGAGCTGTGAGGGGGAGCGGGTGGGCCGGCCTGGGTGTGGTCTGTGCTCCCTCCAGCCACCGCCGCCCTCGTGCAGGACTGCAGGTGACAGGAGAGTCAGTACTTCTTGTTACTGGGAGGCTCTTGATTGGCCTGTTACCTGCAACACCTCATCACGTCTTTATACCAACTCACTCTGTGACGTCAGCTGTCGTCAACAATTTCACAAAAGAGGAAACTGCCTCCCACAGCGGTTCCTTCATCAGGAAACTGGGCATGGAATATCCTACATCTGCCCACTGGGCACTGACCAAGCCACCTGGGGGCCGTCCCTGGAGTGGCTGCAGATCTCTGATGGCTTGGAGCGGAGGGCGGGCTGCTGCCACCAGGTGACTGCAGAGTCCTCCGGGCTCCAGGGCCCGTCCAGAGGATGCAGCACCCAGGAAGACCCCAGGCTTCCTGTGGTGGGAGGCAGGCCTTCTCCACCCTCCCAGCACCGACCTGGCTGGCTGCTTCTCTCACGGTTCTGGGGCTCCTGGTGAGCCTTCCTGTGGTCAGGGCAGCGGGATTCGCGTTCTTTCCCTACAAGACCTGCAGGGGACCTGGCTCCTCACCTCTCAGCCTGTGCTGGAAGGAGGAAGGGCTGGAGGGCGCGGAGGTCCGAGATGGGGAGAAACGACTCGCGGTGCCCACAGTGACCTGGAAGAATGTCCCCCACTTCTCAAGGTCCTTCAGCACTTAGAATCTAGAAGGCAGGGCTGGAGCCACTTTGGGAAACACACGTACTTGGACCTCTGAGTTGGAAACAGGAGGCCATTTGGGAGGAGGGAAGGAGAAGGGAGATGCTGTCCGGGTATCACCGAGGGTCCCTTTGCAGCCTTGACCACAACTCAGGCAGAGGTGATGTCCCAGCAGCCCACACCTGTCCTCCGAAAGGCATTTTCCACGTTTCCAGGGACCGTCCATCAGATGCAGGTCTCCTTGCTCCTGGGAAGGCCTGAGCCCTCTGTGCCCTGGGGGCGCTGGTTCGCCCTCCCGCACAGCCCACGTGACACGGCCCCGGACTCCTGCTCTCTGCCCCCGCGCACGTTGCTAAAGCTAAAATACAGTCCTGTGGATGGGACCTGAAAAAGAGTACAACCTTATTTCTTCAAAGATCGCCCAGTCTAGCCCAGAGGTGTCATAAAACCCCGAACTTGCCTTTCAGAAACCATCTCTCCTGAGTATGTCTTTCTGCGTTAAGTGGTGGGCACGCTTTTGTGAAATAAAGCACAAGGCTCGTGGCTCCAGGGGGCTGGGGGCATGCGGGGGAGGCTGCCCTGGATGGTGGGTGCTTCCTATGCTCCTGCCTTTCTCCGTCATGGGGTCCTGAGGACACACCGCCCTTGACCGTCTGAAGCTGGAGGCTTCTGCCTGGGTCACCTTGTTCGTCCCCCTGCGGCCGCGCAGGACCGGGACCCCGGTTATCTGGCCATGGAGGGGGTTGCTTTGAAAACAGAGGAGGGACTGGAGCACTTGGATTGGTGACAGTCTTTGGTTCAGGCCACGCTGTTAGTGTGTAGTTTGGAGGGTTGGTTTAACCGTTGTCATTCCTGAGGCATCTCCTCTCGTGCTCCGTGGGGGATGCCCCCCCCCACCTTCCCATCTGTTGGAGGCCATCACGATCCCCAGTTCCTGCTTCTGTTTCTCACCTCTGTTCCGGTCCTCGCTTCTGCGGGTATCCCTAGATAATACGTCGTTATTTCCCTGGGTTCGAACATCCTGTCTCTGAGACCCATTGATGTCGTGTGTATCGGCTCCACGTATTTTCACAGCTGTGTAATATTCCACCGTGGGCTCTGCCACAGTTCACTTACTCTTCTCCTGCTTGCGGCCATGTCGTTGTTGCTAGGTTTTCACTCTAACGAACAGCACTGTCCCGAGTCGCCATGTGTCACTGTGTCTGCCTGTGTCCTCAGATGGAGTTCCTCTGCTGCATGCCTGGCCATCCACTGCTGTGACATAAACCCTCCCCAACCCCGGGGTGCAGCTCACAGAAGTAGAGGTGGTGGCTGGGTGGTTGGGCCTGCAGCCTTAGGGCTGTCTGGTGTCTCTTCCCCCCCTTGGAGCCCAGGACCTCTCCAGGGCATCTTCCCACCTCGTTCCCCCCAGTGTAGCACCTCGGGGCTCCCTGAGTGAGTTTTCAGACGCCTGGTGGAAGCTGCAGGCTTCCGAGACTAATCCCAAGTCTCAGAACATCACTCCCAGCACAGGCACTGCAGGGAGACAGGAGCAGAGGAACTGGAGCTCACCCTTCAGAGACAGAGCAGAGGCACGAGATCCCATAAGGCAGGTGACTCCTCATTTTTACAAGTTAACCCAAGTCATGGTCCAAAGTAATCACGTCGCTGACAGCCCCCCACCCCACCCCCCGTGCAAAGCCCAAGTCATCCCCAAGGTCTCTATCCTCTGCAGACCTTGTCAGATGCCTTTTTTTTTTTTTTTTTTTTCTGTATTTTTAGGCATATGGAGGTTCCCAGGCTGGGGGTGGAATCAGAGCTACAGCTACTGGCCTACGCCAAAGCCACAGCAACATGGGATCCTTACTGAATGAGGCCAGGGATCGAACCTGTGTCCTCACGGATACTAGTCGTGTTTGTTTCCACTGCACCACCACGGACACGCCCCAGTTAGCACTTTTTAGTCTTTAAGAAAGAAATCATCCCCTGTTAGAACGTCAGAAGGGTATTCTTCCTGATTTTTCTTGAAGTTTTGATGTGAGCCGTTTCCATCTGAATCTGTGTGGCGTTGACTTCTTTTCTGTGTTTCCCCAGTGGGACAGCCTGTGTTTCTCCCTGCTTTCCCATGACCTGCCACGCTGCTCCTGAGCCAGCAACAGCGGGCACACCCTGATCACCCTCGTATTGTCCTTAGATGCTTTTAAGAGTAACGTGGGGGAGATCAGGTCACGTCCATGGCAGCATTGCTTTTAGAGCCCATGGCCCGCTTTCCACGGCTCCCTCACTCTTTGGCGAGCCAGCTGGGTCGCAAGAAGCAGGTCTCCCGATCTGACTGCTCGGCTCAAACCCATGGCTGGTCTCAGGGAGCTGCATGCACTCCCACCCCCCACTGTGAAGGTTAAATCTTATTCATCCATCCAGGGCCCGGCAGGTGGTAAGCACTTGACTCCCAGGAGCTCTGGTTCTAGGCCGACTTTAAAGCATGGGCTACAGTCATTCTGGCTAAAGCATTGTTCCTGAGCAACCTGCTATCTCTTCCCAAACACGCGCAACGAATTCCATGGCGCCCGTGGAAAGACAGAGGGGGAGCGAGAGAAGCACCAGGATGGCCAGGTCTTGAGCGGGTGTATCAGGTCTTGAGCAGGTGTATCAGGTGTGCGCTGCTGGATGCTTCCCCTCGCGGTCAGCCCTGGTGCCTCTCTCACTGCCAGAGTGTCTGGGACCAGCCCGGCTGGCAGTTGCATTTGGGACTGGAGCTGAAGCACACTGATTACCGCTGTCATGTGGGGCTGGCTTTTAGTGGGGTTAATAGTGTTAGGGTGTGAAAGCCCCTGGAATGGGTTAGTCCCTTTCTTACCCACCTCTGAGAATGTGTGTCCTTGGAAACTGGGAATTGAGCAGAGAAACAGGCACCAAAGTCCTGGATCTGGTCCTGCTTCCATCTCTGCTTGCTGTGTGCCGTTGAATAGGTCGCTCTCCCTCTCTGATCCTCAGGTCACTTCTCCTTAGAACGGAGAGGCCATCAGCACCCTAGACAGTCTCTCAGAGCCCTCCTCTTATGAATGAATGGTCTCCAGATCTGCATCAGAGGAGGCTTTCGACGATGCCTGAGCACATGAAACCAGAACAAGAAGAACCCAAGATTTAGTCTTAATTATAAGCAGCTGAGAGCTTGCTTCTTCATTGGGTAAACCTCAAAAGTAATGGCCTACATCCATATTTAAATAAAAAAAATTCAGTAGCCTGCCACCTAGGTGGGCTGCTGTGAAAAGATGGGCTTGACCAGTAAGATTTCCTCCCACGATATAACAATCACCGTGTGTTATTTTGAAAATCTAGGGTATTTTGGTTTTTTGTGGGATTTTTTGTGTTTTTGGGGGGTTGGGGAGTTGGTTCTTTGTTTTTGTTTTTTGTTTTTGTTTCTCGAAGCCCCACAGCACATGGAGTTCCCAGGCCAGGGATCGAATCCAAGCCTAAATGGCAACCTGCACCACAGGCGCAGCAATGCCCGGTTCTTAACCCACTGTGCGGGGCTGGGGATCGAACCTGCCTCCCAGCGCTCCAGAGTCGCCATTCCTCTCATTGCACTACAGCAGGAACTTGTTTTGTTTTTGAGTTTCTCAGTTTCGTTCCAGCTTTATCGAGGTGTAATTTACAAAGAAACAACGGCGGTTTATTTACAGTTTACAGCCCGATGACTTGATGTGTGTTATGAAATGATGGCCGTAACCAATGCAGTGGGCACACCCAACACCTCACATGGTTACCTTGTTTTTAATGAGAAAACTCAAGCTCTATCTCTTAGCAAATTTCAGGTGTCCAGTCCCGGGTCGCTGACCGTGGTCACCAGGCAGTACATCGAACCCACAGAATGTATACCCCGCTGGTACCTGGAGGCGTGTCCCCTTGACCCACATCTGCCCATTCCTCCCACCCCGAGGTGTTTGTTAATGAATCGATGAGGAAGAGAGAGGAGTTAAGCTGGAGCCTCTGCTGCAGAGCTGGGTCACTTCCAGGGGAAAAGCTCAGCCTCCCAGCCCACGGGGCTGGGCAGGAGGTGGCTCCTCGGAGGTTGGACATCTAAAGGGGGTTGACTGTTGGCCTGAAGGCGTGTGGCATCTCTGGCAGGTACCCAGACCCCTTCCCCTCTGGAGGCCGGGCTCCTGACCCCTCGGTTTTCTCGGGAGCGCCGAGGAGCCTGTGTCCCCAGGCCTCACCTCACCGGTGACGCCCTGAAGCACAGAATGAATCAGGCAGATGGCATCCATGTATTTGTCCTCCAGCCTCGCAGGGTGACCTGTCTTGTGCCGCTCAGCTCTCCAGGGCCAGCCTCTGAAAGGTCCCACGCTCTCCTCTCCAACCGCGTGACGGCAAAGAGAGTGGCAGCGATCTAGGGCAGGAATCATTGAGCCACCTCCTCTCACGCTGTGTGAGTGACGTCCCTCAGAGAGTGGCCAGCGGTTCTAAGAGGCAGTTGAAGATTTGTCCCCTCACCACTGGCCTGTCCCCATTCTGCCTTTTCCATAGAAATTCACAGGGAGGCCTGGGCTCTTCCACAGAGAAGGGGCTTCGAGGCTTGTCCTCCTTTTTCTGAAATAAACCTGAGCTCCGTGGAGGGGACTCAGGCGCCCAAAGTCGCAGAGTGGGTGGGGCCTCTGCAGATCTGGGCCCGGTCACCACGGGCGGGCCTCTGCTGTCACCCCAAGCCCCAGGGTCACGACCTTCAGTTCTGTGTTTTTAAACAGTGCTCTCCTTTGGGTTGCAAGGAGCTGGGACTTGCTGAGATCTCTTGGGTTGATTTCCATAACAAAGGACCACAGCCGGGGGTGGGGCGAGTTGAAAACAATTGAAATATAATCATTCACAGCTCAGGAGGCCGAGGTTTGAAGTCAGCTGTGGTTCCTTCCAGAAGCGCTGACGGAGGACCCGTCCTGGCAGTTGGGCACCCTTGGCTTGTAGATCCATCCCCCTGTCTGGGTCTGCCCCCATCTTCCCCCGGCCCCCTGGGTCTCCGTGTGTCCTCTGTCCCTCAGAAAGACCTCCACGCCGGACGTAGGGACCGTCCTTGTCACTTAGGACACCCCACCACAGGGGAGGGTTCTAGCATCCGTGTCTCGACCCCTTCCTGCATCTGCCACGGCCGTATTCCCAAAGGAGGTCCCAGGCATGGGTTCAGAGGGTCAGGACGTGGCCGTGGCTTTTTCAGTCCACACAACCGCTTGAAGAGAAGCGCCTTTGATAAGCCAGGGTGGCGGGCTGGACCTGGAGGCAAGACCCGGGGACGGGCACTGCCGCTGAGGGGCCAGGCTGGCTCCTAAGGGGAGAAATCCTCTTGGCTGAGCCCATCTTTTCCCATCTGCGTGGGTGACCCCTCCCAGGCCAGCCTGCTCATCAGATGTCACGAGGTTGTGTGTCCACCGTTGGTCCAACAGCAGGACGGGGCTGTGGTCCTGAGCCCGCACCCCCACCTGCCCCCAGAGGGGGCGGGGACATGGCCGGCACGTGATGGAGGTTGGGACACTCAGGAAGGTACGGAGGGAACTTGAAGGGACTGGGCACCAACCGAGTGGAATCCTGCACTTGGCAGTGAACTGAGATGCTCCCAGCTTTGTTCCCGTTGGAGAAGAGAGAAAGAGATAATAGGAACCACCCCCGGGGAGTGTTCTAGCATCCTCAAGTCACCCTTTGCGTCAGAGCAGCGACTTGCGGGGTCGCCACAGTCCTCTGAGCCTCAATGACCGAGCCCCGCGCCCTGGGTCACGACCCTCCTCAGGCGGGAACGGGCGTCTGTGAGGGAGGGGGGATCCTGCAGCCACAGCCTCAGGCGCCCAGCAGAGTCACCCCAGCTTGCGTCCTGACTTTCCGGGTCTTCCTCTGGAGCCGACGGGCCATTTGCAGCTCAGTCGCAGGGACTCATTTCTTCACACCTGGTTGCATCGTCCGATCATCGCCCTGTGAGGGCGTCTGTCCTGGGCAACATCGTGGCCCCAGACTCTCGAGGGCAAATCCACGCTCAGATGTAAACCTAAGAGCCGCTGCCGCGCTCCCCGACTGTGTGTTAATGACACCACGGAATGGTGACAGTTAGATGAAGGATTGTTTCCCACCATCACCAGCCTGCTTTACGTTTATTTATTTATCGCCATTTCTTTCTCCAAAGTCAGCAGAATGGAGATGCGAACAATATTTCAAAGCATCCAACGAGAGGAATATCCCCAGACTCTTAGTTACGGCCTTCTGAGCCCGCTGGTCCTCACGCTCACCTCCAGCTGCTGTCAGGGGATTGCCCACCTGCCCTCTCAGAACCCCTGTGGCATGTGCCTGAGGCTCAGCCACTGCGGGCACGGCCCTACAAAGAGCCACAGCACGGGGGCAGGGGAGGGTTAACAGCAGATTTTATTTTCTCTCATCCTGGAGACTCTGGATCCACGATGTCGTGGGGGCCCCCCCCCCTCGGTGTGTAGATGGCCATCTGCACCCTGTGTCCTCACGGGGCCGTCCCTCTGTGTGCGTCTGTGTCCTAGTCCCCTCTTCTTATGAGGACACCTGTCCTCTTGGATTCGGGTCCACCCTTATGAGCCCCTCTTACCTGAATTATGTCTTTAAAGACCTTTCTTCAGGGGCAGCCTGTCTGTGTGGTCCTGGGGTTACGACTTCAACATGCAAACCAGGGAGGGACCCAGTTTAGCCCGCTACACACCCCCAGTTCCCATGGGCCTGGTGACAGCCTTTTCTGAGCAAATGAGAATCTTTGTGCAGCTGCCTTGTGGGCATCCAACTTCCCAGCTGTGTCGTTGACCCATCTGATTGTTGATCAACCACCTTTCATGTCAGAAATATTCAGCTCTGCTGTGGTGTAGGTTGCAGACACGGCTCAGATCTGATGTAGCTGTGGCTCTGGTGTAGGCCGGCAGCTGTAACTCCATTGGACCCCTAGCCTGGGGACCTCCATATGTTGTGGGTGCAGCCCTGAAAAGCAAAAAAAAAAAAAAGTCAGAAAGAAATATTCAGCTCTGGGAGTTCCTACTGTGGCTAGCGGGTTATGAACCCGACTAATATCTGTGAGCATGCAGGTTCAATCCCTGGCCTCGTTCAGTGGGTTAAGGATCCGGCATCGCCACAAGCTGCAGAGTAGGTCGCAGATGCAGCTCGGATCCGGCAGGTGCAGTTCCGATTTGGCCCCTAGCCCAGGAACACACACAGGTGCAGCCCTAAAAAGAAAAACGAAAGTATTCAGCTTTGGACGGTACATCACACGGTCCTTTTTTGGGGGGTGGGCTTGAGGGAGTGTCGGCCCTGCAGAGGCCACCTCCTTGGAGATTGGAAGCCTGGTCAAGTGTCTACCCTTTTATGTCAGGCCCTGGCTGGGAGCTTGAATAGACGTATTCTTTCTTAACCTGAGTAATTGGCCAACTAGTCTGTGCTGCCACTGTGCTCCAGCTTTATGGGTATGCTCTTCGGTCATCCATACGGTGGCCCTGTGTGGGATGTCCTATGTTGTCATGCTTCTGGGATTAGAAACTTGAATTCAGAGAGGTTGAGGAATTTGCTTAAGATCACACAGGCTTGCTGTGGGGCGGTGGGATTTGAACCCGGGTCTTTTCAATTCCAAGACCCATGATGTTTGTCACTTGACTCGTGAGTAAGTTGAGACAGAGCCATTAACCATCTGGGCTGCCTCAGTTTCCCTTCCTGTGAACTAAACAAGGGGACAGAATCAGGCTGTGGTGCTTCTGTTTAACATTCCTGGGGCTGCTTTAACAAAGCACCATAGCTTGGGTGACCTGCACAGCAGAAATTGTCTCACACTCCTGGTGGCCAGAAGTCTGGACTCAAGTATCCGTGGGTTGGTTCCTTCTGAGGGCCATGGGGGAGGGTCTGCCCCAGGCTCCTCCTGGCCTCCGGGGGCCTTGGACACGCCTTGGCTTACAGGTGGCATTGTCCCAGCATCTGTCCTCAGGTGGGCATCTTGGCATCACTTTCTCCATCTGGGTCCAAATTTCCCCTTTTAATAAGGCACCATCAGATGGGATTAGGCCCCTCTCGTGACCTCACCTTAACCAGGTCATTGCAAAGACTGTTTCCAAATAAGGCCACATTCGCAGGGCCTGGAAGGTAGGACTTGCACATCTGCCGGGGGACACACCACTCACCCACGAAGGCGTCTGGCCTCATCTGTAGCAGGCAGGTGTCTTCCCAGCCCTCCAGCCCCAGGCCTGCAGGGCTCCTGCACAGACCCTAAGGGCGGCTGCATGTTCTGGTTGGAGGGGTGGGGGGCGGTGGAGGGTGGGGTCTCACCGTGGACTTGCACTTGGGTCTGACTCAGCGGTGGGGGGCTTTCCCAGTGCCTCACCTGTGGGTCCCAGCTGCGCCCACGGCCCTTGGCAAGGCCAGGTCCCGCCTCTTCCTCCCACCTGTCTCCCCACAATGAGTAAGTGCAGCTCGGCCTCAGGGACCGTGGGTGCCCTGCAGCCTGGGAAGGGGCCCCGAATGGGTGTTAACTGATGATGCTGTTTCACACCCAGTCCTCCTGACCCTCCCAGGGGTCCCTCCAGTTATCTGAGCCCACGATGACCCAATCACACAACCGCAGGCCCGGGGGGAGACCTGAAAGTTTCTCTCTCCTGTTATTCCTCTCATCACCCCCCCACTTAAGGTCGGCAAAGCGCAGTCTAGTGGGCTCTGTGATGTCACCCGTACAAAGCCGGCAGGGTGGCCTCTGAGAGCTCCTGTAACGAGATGCCAGTTGCCCCTCGTTTGTGCCACCTGTTCCTGTGCTGGGAAGCACCGGCTGGCAGAAAATCTCATGTCTCTTCCTAATCCTGAGCCCAGATCCATTTCCCAGGTCTTCTTCCCGCATATTGAGCCATTGGTCTGGAATCGTAGGGGGGGTTATACCAGGGAAATCCTAAGGATGTGTGGGCGTGCATGTGCGAACATGTGGGTCGGTGTGCATACTCAAGACATGCACACAGAGTACACAGTAGAGTACTTGTTACTTTTTTTTATTGAAGTAGAATTGATGTACCGTGTTGTGTTAATTTCTGCTGTGCAGCAAATTGATTCAGTTGTACACATATGTACATTCTTTTTAAACTCCGCTTTTCCGTTACAGTTTATGACTGGACGTTGACTGTAGTTCTTTGTGCTGTACAGTAGGATCTGGTTGGTTATGCCCTGCGTGTGTAATAGCTTATGACCCCTCCATGCTTATTACCTCTGCTGACCCCAGCCTCCCACTACTCTCTCGCCACGTCCCCTCCCCCTGGGCAGCCACAAGTCTGTTCTCCACATCTCTGAGTCTGTTTCTGTTGCATAGATAGGTTCTTTTGTGTCATTTTCTAGATTCCACATGTAAATGATATTACATAGTATTTGTCTTTCTCTTTTTGACGTATTTCACGTAGTGTGATAAGCTCTAGGTCCATCCATGTTGCTGCAAATGGCAGTATTCCCTTCTTTTTACTGCTGAATAGTATTCCATTGCATGTATGTGTCACACCTTCTTCATCCATCCATCAATGGACATTTATGTGGTGTCCATGTCTTGGCTGTTGTGAATAGTGCTGCTGTGAACTTAGGGATGCTTGCATCTTTTTGAATTATTGTTTTATCTGGATCTATGCCCAGTGGTGGGATTTCTGGATCCTATGGCTACTCTGTTTCTAGTTTTCTAAGGAGCCTCCGTGCTGTTTTCCGTCTTGGTTGTGTCAATTTACATTCCCACTGACAGTGTAGCAGGGTCCCCCTTTCTCCCCACCCTCTCCAGTATTTTTTTTTTTTTTTTGAATTGGGAAGCTTTCTTTATTTTTTCTGTATGTTACAACTGAACATATAACTTAAGGATTAATTGTCCCTCAAAGGTTAAAATGACCAACATGCAACACACACGGATCTTAAAGCTTTCCATGGGGCAGGAAGGAATGAGAGGAGAGGGAATTCGATACGCTCCTCTGTTTTTCCCTACTTTTGATCTATTCATATTTTGTAGTTCCTCTTATTCAATTTGTGTGTTTGTTATTTGTAGACTTATTAATGATGGCCATTCTGACTGGTGTGAGGTGGTACCTCATTGTAGTTTTTTTTTAAATTTTTCTATTAAAGTATAATTCATTTACAGCGTTGTGTCGATTGCTGCTGTATAGTATAGTGACCCCGTCAGACATACATGGGTACATTCTTTTTCTCATATTATCTTCCATCGTGGTCTATCCCAAGCGACTGGATAGAGCTCCCTGTGCTGTACAGCAGGACCTCATTGCTTATCCATTCTATGTGTAGTAACTTGCATCTACTAATCCCAAGCTCCTCCATCCATCCTCCTCCCTCCCCCTCCCCTTGGCTTCCAAATCTGTTCTCCATGTCTGTGAGTCTGTGTCTATTCTGTAGATAGGTTCATTATGCCTTTTTTTTTTTTGGTCTCTTGAGGGCCACACCCGTGGCATATAGAGGTTCCCAGGCTAGGGGTCAAATCGGAGCTGTAGCTGCCGGCCTCCACCACAGCCACAGCAACAGGGGATTCAAGGCACATCTGCAACCTACACCACAGCTCACAGCAACACCGGATGCCTAACCCACTGAGTGAGGCCAGGGTGCTAGTCGGGCTCACTAACGGCTGAGCCACAACAGGAACTGCCATTGTGCCATATCTGAGATTCCATGTAGAGGTGATACCATACGGTACTTGTCATTGCAGTTTTGATTTGTCTTTCTATCCTGAGTGCTTCTCAGAGTAGGGCTTTGTCCCACCAGGTCCTGCCAGGGGCCTGTTCTTCCTCTTGGGCTGATGGAGAGGGATCACCACCCCTCGAAGATGTGCCATTCCAGACCCTCCCCCCAGGCTGCTCGCTGGGTTCCCCAAGCCCACTGCAGACAGGGCTCCCCCACCGTGGCCCCCACAGTCCCTGGGAGCCCCTGGCAGTGCAGACCTCACTGTCCTGGGATCCCCAGGACTCCTGAGCCTGGGCAGCTCGACCCCCAAATTTAACACAGGCAGGGCCACCTGCCAAAGCACGCATCTTCTCAGGGAGAGAATCTAAGCGGCTTCACACTTTTCCCAGCCACGACCCTGAGGTCTGAAGAATGACTTTCATTTGGGGAATGTGCAGAGCTGGTGAAGTGTTTTGTCTCATAATCTCAGTGCCAGGCTCTCGGGGAGCTGGAAACAGCCAGGTAGGAACTTGTAGCAGAAGGAAGGCCGGAAGGGCCTCCAGGCTCCTGACCCAACTGAAATGAAGCAGGCCTGGATGCTGCTGCTCTGGTACACAGGCCACTGCACCTCCCCAAACTCAGGGGTCGCTGGCCAGAGAGGGAACACGTCCTTCCCTCCAGGGGAGTCTTCCATCAGCAGGGATGTCATGGGGCCTCTGCCTGGTCTGCAGGTCCGTGGCTCGGCCCCATGGCTGGGATCTGAGGCGGGCTTCCAGGGGAGGGAGGCCAGGCGGGGAGGTGAACTCCAAAGCTGAAACCCAGGAACGAGTCCACCTTCTGTCCAGGGCGACGTCCCCTTCTGCTCCCTGTCCGGCCAGGATGGGTGGGTCAGAGGGCCTGCGAGGAGCACTAGGCATCCGAGAAGGCTTTTCACTCGCATTAGGAGCTGTGTCTAAGCCCCCGAGTTGCAGGATAAGATGCGACTGCAGTATATTATTTGGGTTGACGCTGACGGCCAGTATAAACAGAGCGTCCTTACTAGCCATCAGGAGCCTCCGACCGCGGGGAAGGCAGTGCGCGGAGAGCACATGAGTGAGAGAGGAGTTTTTATACGAAAGAGAAGGAAGTGATCCCAGCCACGCTTTTAATGCGCCTGCTGTAAAGCAGGCAGGCGAAGAGCAGAAAATTGAAACCATCAGGAAAGTGTCAGGTCGGGGCGGCGGAGACAGTCATTGGTGCTGATGAAATAAGTGGGCTGGTTCCCCCTCCAAGGACGGCAGGGTTGGGGAGCGGGGGGGAGAGGAGGGAGGGAGGGATGGAGGCAGAGCAAATCGGCAGAGGCAGAAGCCGAGGAGAGCGCAGAGAGAGAAGGGGTGTCCTCGATCCCTGCTCTGGGCACTGGTTATTTTTCCCTCCAGTTATGGCCACGGCCTGGGCTTCCGAGTCACTGCCCGGAGAGCGGGCATGGCTTTTGTCGTCTAGGAGGCTGGATGGCGTGTGTGCCCTGACACCTCCTGAAAGGGACAACTGAGGAACTTTCTTTGGGCTGCGGTCTCCAAAAGACAGACGTGCCGTGGATGTCACCAAGGGTTTTGTCCTGGTGTCTGCGCAAAAGCCCTCTGGAGGGTCACATCTCGGCGGGTCATTAATGGGGACCGAGTGGCTGAGGTGGTGCCAATTCCAAGCTTCAGGGGTCCTGTGTCGGGGGCATGTTGAAGGTGTCTGTCTTTGCTGATCTCCATTCCGGGGAGGCCCCTTGGCATCGGCCAGGTGTCCCCTTCCCAGGAAAGGGGTTTGTAACTTTAGCCCTAATGAGCCTCGTGTTTTCTGAGCCTCTTGGCCTCGGTCCAACAGGCCAGCTCCTGTGCAGGAGCAGGTGGACCTTCTGGTGGGAAGGGTGGGGTGGGTTGGCTCTGGGGTCCAACTTTCAGGGGAGGGCACACTTCCAAATATCTCACCAGGGGATCCTTCAGAAGCTCCCCCTCCTCCCCAGCTGGACCCCTGACTCTTGGCAAGGCCTGATCCTTTGAGAAAAAGCCAGGAAACTGGTGTGAAAACCTCCTTCCCCTCCAAGCACGCCATCCCCCCAGGGCACGGAGAGGGAGATCCGGAGGAAGCCCGTGCACCCCCAGGGACACGCCGTCGTCCCGATGGCCACATGTGTTTATGGAACCGCTGTAGGTTCCAGGCACTGGATGAGACCCTCAGAGGTCACCACCCTTGACCACCTAGCAAAGGACGCAGACACAGAACTCAGTGGTCAGGAGCCTAGGCAGTCAGCTGGGGCCAAGGTGTGCGCTCAGTCAAGTTCACTCACCTCTCACGGTTTCACCCTCTGGTCACCCTTGTTAGCATCGTGCCCAACCCGTGTTAGGTACCAAATGCTACCTCGATGCTGGTAACCGCCCCCCTCCGATTTACTTTTCCAACTCTGACCTTTCACCTGAACCCCAGACTCCTGTGTCCAGCATTGATTCAGTCTCCTCCGGGTGTCTAAGAGGCCTCTCCCACCTGATACACCCCAAGTGGAGCGCTTTCTAACATCGGCCAGCCCATTCCCTCCAGGGCTTCCTCATCCACCCATCCACCCAGCCTCTCTAAAATCCAACGGGGCCGCCAGGGTTTCTGTCTCTCCCTCTCTCTCTGCCATTGAATCACTCAGCCAACCCTGACAGCTTTCTCCCCAGAACAGCTCAGTTTCGTCCGCTTCTCTCCTCCTCAGCAGGAGCCCCGACAGAGTCTGCCACTGCTCATTTTCTGCTCAGCCGCCAGTATGTGGACCGCGCCATATTTTCCTCCTTAAAGTGCTCCCACTGTGACTAGAATGAAGTCCAGACTCTTCCCCACCCTCCCTGGTTAGGCCTGTGGTCTGGCCGCATCTCACTCCAGGCTTCCTTTGCTGGTCCTCAGGGTTGCCATGCCTAACCACACCCCAGGGCCTTTGCACATGCTTTCCCTGCTGCCTAGAACTCCTCTTACCCCAGATTTTGCACAGCTGGCTCCACTCATCCAGGGCTAAGTCGCCTCCTCTTCCCAAGGAAGATCTGGGGGTGGCATCGAAGTGCGTGGCCCAGGGACAGAAGACTTTGCCCTCCCCCCCCCCATCCAGAAGGATGGAGAGAGCTGAAGCAGAGCCCATGGAAATAACAGAGGCTCCAGCTCTGGGCTGCTGTTGGTGGGATGATGGACCAGGCTGGGGACCCGAGGTGAACCTGACTTGAGCAGGCTTGTTCCTTTTGGTTGGGGTGTTCCCACAGGGTGGCGGATGCTCAGAGCCCCCAGGGGACTCTGAAGAGGCAGACACTTCGCCAGCCATTCCCGGGCCTCTGTGGAGGCTGTGGGCTGGAGCAGGTATGCCCATACCTGAGCACCTACTCACTGCGTGGTTTTTCCTGCTTGGCCCTGAGTTTTTGCTTATGCTGTTTTAGCTCCATCCCAAGTCAGCCACGCTGGCTGATCTTGAATGAAACCGGCCTCTTGAAATCTGTGTCCCCAGCATCTCCATCCTGGAGTCTCTTCCACCTTGAGATGCTCGTGGAGCCTGCAGTGGTCCCAGGGGATTTGGAAAAGTGCAGGAGTGACTTCCCTCCTCCTCCTCCAGTCCCTAAATCAGGGTTAAGGGGGAGCCCTAAACCCATGGGCTACCAGTGGGCTGCCCGTCCACGGGGGTCCCTGCGGGTCCCTAGGCCTCCCCACATCAGTGGCTGCTTGTGCAGGGAAAGAATAAAATGCCAGTTAGAACGGGGCCTTTGGATCATGTAAACCCAGCGGCAGATCCCGCCTCTTTTACTCACCGACTGTGAGACTGAGGACGGGTTACTTCACTGAACCTCTGTCTCCTCCTCTGTGCTCAGGCCATGCAGTGCCGGCTGCCCACCTCGATGGGGCCCCGAGTTCACATTAGCGGCTGCGGCAGTGGTCAGTGCTCAGCACGTTACCATCGTGGTGGCTTCCCTCTCCGCTCACGTCCCCCCTCGGCCTTCAGCCAGTTCACAGCTGATGCACCTGCTCCTTGGAGCCCATCATTCCAGCATCTCCTGGGTCCAGGGCAGAATATGAATGCGTGCCGATTCTATTGGTGCTTTGGTGGGGTTTTGGCTCACAGGAGGTTGGGAATAAAACCAAGGGCCCTGTGATGTTGTCCTGTGTCCTGGGGTAGGGAGCAGGCATCCAGGATTTACCCGCATCCCACTCCTTCCTTCCTTAATGCTGCAGGGTGAGCAGCTCCCAAGAACCCACTACCCAGGCTCCCTTCTTAAGCTTCATTCCTTCACTTCCAGAGGGGCCATCCAGGGCTCCTGGTGAGAAGGAGGGAGCGAGCTGGTGGAAGCGGAGCAGCAAGGGAGAGGAGTTAAGTGGCCCAGATGCCAACATCTCAAGTCTTGACATTGCCTCTCCCAGCTGGGCAGCCTTGAGCCAGTCACTTAACCTCTCTGGGCTTCATTCCCTGTTTATAAAGTAGGGATAATGAGTCCCGTCTCAGGGTGTTCAGTCATTCTTCCATGTAGCAAATGTTGAGAGACAGATGGTGATGAGGCCCCAAGGGATGGGTTTATGCAGGACGGCCCACGTGGTGTAAAGAGTTCACCCTTATCCAAAGGGCTCTGGGTACCCGTAGAAGGGCTTTGGCTTCATTGGTAGCTTTTTCTTCTGTTGAAACAGGGGACTGATATTCATCTGTGTTTTGAAAAGATTACTCCGAGGCTCCGGTGAGGATGTGGTTAGAAATGGGGAGGATAGAGCAAGGGAGGCAGAGAGCAGGTGGCACAGTACCTGGAAGCGCTCAGTAACGCCAGCTCTTATTCTTACGTTCACTGTGGCAACGGTGGTTGGACAGGCAGGTGTTCTTCATAATAAGAGCCTTGTGCACAGAAGCTCGGGAACTCCCTCTTCAAATGACAGGGGCTGACCCTGTAGTGGCGGCGGGTCCCTGTGCACCTCCGTCGAGGGGATGGAGGTCTAGTGATGTGTTATGGAACAGCATCCGTTCTGGTGGAAGAGAATGTGAGGCTGCTCTGAGGGTGGGGCGGGGGGGGGGGGGGCGTGTGTCTGGTGGTGGGTGGAGGAGGGATCCCAGGCAACCGTGGCCAAATGCTGCTCAGAGCCGGGCCTGCCCGAGTGTGGGGAAGCCCGCCTTGGGGCTCCAGAGACACGATTGGGTCTTTGCCTTTTATTGAATCCAGAGACCATGAGTTAAAGTTTATCAGTTTAATACAATCAACCTGAGCACATTTTTTTTGTAGATGCTCTAAATTCATTTTTTTAAGTTTTATTGATGTATAGTTAATTTGCAAGGCTGTGATAATTTCTGCTGCACAGCAAAATGACCCAGTCATATATAAACACATATCCATTCTCTCTAAGATTCTTTCCCACCTAGATTATCATAGAACTCCACCTCAACCTTAGAGCATCTTAAAGACCAAGGAAGGGAATTTTAAATTTATTTTATTATGTCTTGGTTCATTACTTCTGAACCTTGAAGAAAATTTGTTTGGGGGAGTTCCCTCAGCGGGTTAAGGATCCAGCATTGTCACTGCTGTGGTACAGGTTCGATCCCTGGCCCCAGAATTTCCACATGCCATGCGTGCCACCAAAAATAGAAGTTGGTTTTGGTGGGAGGCCATGGCTCTCCTATTGGTGCTCTCTCGTCCTGCCTGTCCCTCTGCTGATCCTTCCTGCCTTTCCAGCTTCTTCTGGAAGGAACCTTGGCTCAGAAACTTGCTCACATCCACTGCCGCAGTCGTCACACGTACTCCGATGTGGGCCTTCCTTTTCTGTTCTATCTTTCAAAATCATTCTTCCTTCTTACTCTGTTTCTCCCTTTGTTCTGTCCCTGCCTCCCTTCCTGACATAGCGCAGGGGTGAAGCACATGTTAGAGCCAAGAGGACCTGTACTGGGATTCCAGCTGCGCCTCCTGTCAGCTCAGTGACCTCAGGCCCGTTGCTTGACACACCCATCCCTCGGTGTCCACACCTGGCAAATGGGAACAGTGAGCAAACTTGCCTCCAGACCTGGCCTGGGGATCTGGTATGAGACATGGGGCACCTTGACCTTGCTCAGAAGGGGGAATGTCCTTGTTGAGAGGTGGCATCCTAGATTGCTATACCATCTCCATCGATGGCCGGCCCGGGCCTCCCACTGCACTTTGGGTGACAGTGGCCTGTGCTCTGTGCCACGGCCAAGGGACCGAGCTGCTGGCCGATCTGTGTGGAGAGTGGCCTGCTCTCCAGCCTCGTTTCTGCCCCAAGCCTTCTCTCTTTCCCTCCTTCCCCTGTTTGAAACCCCTGCGCGGCCTCCTAGGATCTGCTGAGTTCTCGCTCCTGGACCTTTTTATGCGGCGGCTCCCTTTGATTTGGGGATGGGTGGGCGTCCATGTACTGTCTAAGCAGGTGTCCCCCCCAAACCCCCTCCCCACCTTGGGACAAGGGGGACCATCGTCTGCTCGCCCTCGGTGAGCCTTAGGATGGCGGCACCCAGGGTCCCGGGTTTTCTGGGCTGTGTCGAGGCCGTTTGTGTGCTGCGGAATAATGGGATACTGGGCTTATTTTCAAAAGGAAGGTCCAAGCCCAGATCTCTGAAAGCCCAATGGACACAGAAAACGCCCCCTTGCCGGCTCCCCTGAGTCCCTTTCTTGGCCAGTAAAGGGTGAGGCGAAGGCTGCGGTCGGGGCAGGGCAGTCCCAGTCCCGTGGTTTTCATCTCCCGCAGAAGAGCCCCCCCCCCCCCCGTTGCTTTTCTGAATCTGCAGCTAAAAAGCTTGACTTGATAAATGAGTTGTGACCTTGAAGTAAATTTGCCTATTATCTAGGAGTTACGGAAGCAGATATTAAAAATGGACTTCATTTATTGTACGAGGCGTCGGCACACGTCAAGCTTCTCATAATTAGTAATAAACTCATCTCTGCCTGAGGACTCCTTACGCTGTTTGTATTTGTTATTGATGTCGTCACGCTCAGGTGGCCCTCGTGGGCGGCAGGCTGCTTTTCCCTCCGGGGGACCCTGTGGTCCCTCTGCGCACCCCCCCCCCCAGCTGCCCTCCTGCCCTTTGCCTCCACTGCGCCGTTAGCACGGCCCTCAGACTGGCTTCTCCGGGCTCGGCCGCCCCGTGCAGAAGCGAGATCCCGGCCACTGAGGATGGATCTGTTTCCCTTCCTCGTCCTCCAAGGGGGATTTGCAACCCCCTCCTCGGGTCAGTTGGCCACCCTCCTGTGCAGGCTCACGGTCAGGGGACGTACCGCTGTTTCCAGGCCAAAAGAGGCTGCAGGGTCTTGTTACCGGGGCTCCTCACTGTGAACCGCCTTGCTGATGAGCAGGTGAGTCTCCTGGCTTTGTCTCCTCGACCTCTGATTGACATTGACCGTCACGACAGGGATGGAAGGCCAGCGGGCCCCACAGACCGGCTTTCGCTGTAAAGACTCCCCCTTCAGCAGCCCAGGAGGCACACAAGGATGTGGAAACCTTCTTTCGAGAAGGTTCTGAGAGTCTTGCCCTGCTGCAGGGCCTGGGGGTGGAGCAGGCTTGCCATGTGCCAAAGGGGTGCTCGCCGCCAGCTTGGCCTGTACAGCCCTGTTCTCAGTGCTGGGGACCAGATGACCCCTTTCCAGTGAGACTCTGGGGGCAGGAGGGTCAGAGAACCCTCATCTGTGCCCTGATAAAGGCACGCCAGTGAGGGGCCCCCGGGGGTCCCAGGCTTCACAGAGGAGCTGGGCAGCTGATGGCCCCTGTCCCAGGACGGGGAAAACAGCTCCGGCCTCATCAAACTGTGCTCTGGAAGAGGCCGGAGGGCCCCTGCTTTTCTGTTGGCCCCTCGGCAGCCTTTCTTCAGGGGCCCCCACCAAGCAGAAGGAGGGGGCCTCTGGCAGCCGGGCCTCCAACCCCTGTGGGCACTTGTGTCACCCTTCAGCACCAAGCTCACCTCTCCTCGAAGCCTTCATCTTGGATCCATTTCTCGCTCCCCTGATCTCCTTTTGCAGTTCGTTTTGAGCTCCTTTGTGCCCAGAAACTTCCTTGGCCATTGTAACTCGCAGACAGAGCAGGCTGCAGATGGCCCCGTGGGCTGTGCCCCAGTGTCTCTTTAGAGCTGGTGCAGGGGTTCCAGCTGTGTTCTCAGAAAATAAGCTCGGAATGGGGAGAGAGCAGGTGTGTGAGTGAGAAGCGGAGAAGATAAAACACAGTCTTCTGAACCAGGCTCTGGGTGGAGCTTTCTAGAACTAATGTATGAGTTTGCTGGGGCTGTGGTAACAGAGGACCACAGACCAGGAGGCTTAAATGGAAATCTATCCTGTCGAGGTTCTGGAGTCTCCAAGTCCAAGGTCAAAGTGCTGGCAGGATCTGTTCCTTCTAGGGTTTTTGAGTTGGGAATCTGGCCCATGACTCTCCTAGTTGCTGGTGATTTGCTGGTAATCCCCACCCGGCTTTGGCTTGGAAATGCATCATCCTTATCTGTGCCTTTATTTTTATGTGCTATTCTCCCTGTGTGCGTGTCTGTGTCCAAATTTTCCCTTTTTATATCAGTCATATCAGATGAGGGCCCACCCTAAGGGCTTCATTTTAGCTTGACTACCTCTGTAAAGACCCTCTCTCCTAATAAGACCCCATCCAAGATGGGGAGAGTGGGTTAGGGCTTGAACATTAGAGTCTTAGGAGAGGAGGTACAGTTCAGCTAACAGCTAAGAAAAGAGAGATGCCGCCCATTGACCTGGAAGCTGGAACCCACCAAAGGGGCAGGTCCAGGAGGTGATCCCACTGCAAGATGTGTCCAACAGGAGCCCTGCGCTGAGACGAGGGAGGGAGCAGCCGGGAAGCCGGGCTGCCTGACCCTTGGTTCAAATCTTAAGTCTGCTGTTCTTCAGCCAGTGGCCTCCATTAAGTGACTTCAGTTCTCCAAAGCTCACTTACCTGTGTGTTGGTTTTGTTTGTTTGTTTGCTTGCTTTTTAGGGCCACACCTATGGCATATGGAGGTTCCCAGGCTAGGGGTCAAATCAGAGCTACAGCTGCCAGCCTACACCACAGCTACAGCAACACAGGATCTAAGTCGCGTCTTCGACCTACACCATGGCTTATGGCAACGCCAGATCCTTAACCCACTGAGGGAGGCCAGGGATCGAACCTGCAACCCCATGGTTCCTAGTCGAATTCGTTTCCACTGCACCGCAATGGGAACTCCTCAGTTACCTGTTTGTATGGAGTATAACCACCCACCTTGGAAGGCTGACCTGGGGTCCAGTGAAGTAACCCACAGAGTCTCCATGCACCCGCCTTGTGCTGGGAATGTGGTAAATGCTCGAGGACTTTGGGCTCCCCTGCCCCTGAATGCATGACCCTTGAAACTATTCCTGTGCATCCTGTCCCCTCGGCCACGTCGTAGCCTGGCCTGGCAGTGTGCTGGGTCAGTGTCGGTCGATACAGGTGCAGGGATTTGCAGCAAGGGAAGAGAGCCAGAGGCCACCCGCCTCCTGCCACGTCTGCCACCTTCTCTCCCCTGGATCCATCCGCAGCCACTTGGCAGTCAGGGCACAGCTCGGCTTGGTTGAAGGGAGTTTACTGCTGAACTTAATAGGGTGATTTTCTGCAGCACATAAATCTGTCCGCGCTCGGCTGAGGTCTCCGGGCGCCAGGACACCAGCCATTGTTAATGGGTCTTGCCCCTGGAAAGCCAGGCGGGAGGCGTTAGGGCATCATTCTGGATGCGTCTTCCTTGGGAAGGGATACAGCTCATGGGAAGGTTTGCCTCTTCAGGTGCTGCCTGCCAGTTCAGCCAAGGCTTGGCCTTCGACAGAAATTAGGAGGGATGCTGTGTTTGGATTTCGTCATCTTGCATCGTAAGCAGCTGCCACCATAGTGCTGACGGACCCAGTTCCTTCTGCAGATACATTCATTCACTGGCTCAACGCATCCTCTCTGAGCTCAGCTGGGGCCCCTCCCTGGTCCTGGGGAGCAGGGCAGAGTTGGTCCCCAGCCCCATGGAACTTAGAGTCAAACAGAGAACTTCAGGCTGGGGAGAGCGGTCAGGAAAAGCGCCCCTGGGGAGGTGGCCTTCTGGCTGACACCCAGTGGGTGAGTCAGAGCTGGCCAGGCCAAAAGGGGACAGATCCCGGGATCCTTGAGGAAATGTCTCCTCCTCCTTCCAGGGCTCCCGAGATTCTCCTTGTTTACTGCGGAGAAGGAACCAGGATACACAGGCCCTCTCTTTCCAGTCCCCTAAGTGACTTTTCCACAGCTTAACTTTTTAAAAAGTTAAGGTGAATCTCATTTCATGCAATAAATATTAACCTGGAAGGTTGAGGTGCATTAAACTTTTATCCATCACAATCAATTTCGTATGCCAGAGAGGGCTTGCTACCGGTTAAAGGAGTCTGGGTAGAAACTCCCTTGATGAAGGCGTCCCCCCTTGTCCCTCTGGGCAGGGTCCATGCATGTGAGCCATCTTGGATTCGCCATCCCCCTTTACTGTCTGCATCTCTGACTCCATTCCCGGGGGCCTAGGCTGCCCTCTGCTTTGGCTTCTCTTTGAGGAAGAGTCCCTGCTATCCACCGTCTCAGAGTTGAATATTCTGGAGATGAATAGGCCATGATCTATCTGTCTTAGAAAAACAACCATGAAACTTTTCTCTGTACTTAAGCAGGGCCAGGTGGCCTGTTTGCAAATAGTCACAGCTGTTTCCAAATGACTCAGTGTCCTCCCCTGCCCCAGACCTGCCTCACCTCCCAGTCCCTTGATTTGGAAACTTACTCTTGTTCCGTCTTAGCCTCTCTCTGGCACTTGGTGGTCTTGGGCGGAGTTGGTGGGTGTGGGTGGATTTGATGGACTTGGGTGGAGTTGGCGGGTGTGGGTAGAGTTGGTAGGAATTGGTGGAGATAGTGGGCATGGGTAGAGTTGATGGGCTTGGGTGGCCTTGGTAGACTTGGGTATGGGTGGAGTTGCTGGATATGGGTGGATTTGGTGGACTTGAGTAGAGTCGGTGCGTAGGGTAGAGTTTGTGGTCTTGGGTGGATTTGGTGGGTGTGGCTGGACTTGGTGGGTGTGGCTGGAGTTGGTGAGCATGAGTGGCGATGGTAGACTTGGGTGTGGGTGGATGTGTAGCTGAGTTGGTAAACTTGAGTGGAGTTGGTGAGAGCGAGTGGGTAGTCTTGCCTAGAGTTGGTGGGCGTGGGTGGAGCTGGTGGCTAGAGCTGGTTAACTGGGGGACTTGGAGCAAAGACAGCTGAAAGAAAGCGACTGGAGGAATGGCACTGTTTTTACAAACCCGCTCAGAGGAGGGAAGCTCTCCGTAGAAGTTGAAAGACCTGGGGCCGTTGTTCGGTGCAGACACATGCCCAGTAGGTGGCCGGTGAGCTGTGGGTAGGAAGTCCCCTGCCCTCGTCTGACCCACGTGCTCCATCAAGTGGATGTGGTGCTGACCCGTATTCCTCCAAGACATGGGCTGGGCTGTTTTTCTTACCTCCGTCTCACTTGGTGATGAATATCTTTTTTAATGTTCAGCTGCAGTGAATTCTTAATACAGTATTTTGTAGCAGGTTGAAATCACTTTGTAAGCTTTTTGTTAACACCTTTAAGAGGCCTCCAGCCATAAAATATTCCTTTATCATCTTCCCCACGCTGGACATTTGATGGAATGCTTGCATCTCAGGGCTTGTTAATAAATAATGAATGGCGGGGGGAGCTGGGGGTGACCTTTGGTGGAACATCATCCGTCAGCCAAACTTCTCTGAATCCTGTCTCTTCCGCCGACTCCAGCTTGCAGGACACGAGGTGTGCGGACCAGCTGGTTTGGTTTCTGCCAGGAAGTGATGTTTCTGTGGGGCAGATGAGGTCGGGCCTTGCTTGTCTCTGGGAACCTCAGGGGATTTAGGCCTATTGGGGGCCCTCCAGAGCGGGGGGCAGGAGGTCTCTAGTTTGTCTCCTTAAGGTGGTGATGAGCCCCCCACCCCAGCAGGGGCTCTGTGTCTGGACTGTGGTTGCCCCCACGGCCGACCAACAAGATGTGGGTGTCTCTCGAAGGAACTTTTGTAGAAGGGCCCTCTCTAAAGCTTTCACATCTTTTTTGGGGGGCTGTCCCTGGGCACATGAAATTCCCGGGCCAGGGATCAGATCCAAGCCGCAGTTGCCACCTACGCTGCAGCTGCAACAACACCGGATTCTTTAACCCACTGTGCCAGGCTGGGGATCAAACCTGCGTCCTGGTGCCGCAGCAGGAACTCCAGCTTTTACATCTTGCTAGCCTCCCTCCAAGCGATGGCAAGCCAGAGCCTCACAAGGACCCAGACGCCTGTGGCCAGTGCCCTGAGGACAGGCACAGAACTATAGTCACTGCAGTTTAAAGGCAGGAAAACAAAAACAAAACAAAATGTATAATTATAGGTCCAGCTGCATCAGTTTGCAGAGAGGAACTGAGTTCAGAGGAGCCCAGGCTTTTGCCGAGGTCACACGTGGGCTCTAGCAGATTTTCCGCTTGCCCCTTGAGCTCTGGGCACCATCTCTGGAGCCCTCTGTTATGGGATGGCCCGTGATATGCTTCAGTTGTTCGCAGAAAAATGATGATGAGGTGCCACAGGTGGGGCTCTGTGGTGTCCTGGGGACAGGGCAGGGAGGAGGACAGACATGAGTCCCTTCCCTCCTGGATGTGCCTGACCATCCAGGGTCACCAAGGGGCATGCAGTGACTGTCCCAGCCCTGGCAGGTGCTGGGAAGGGCCAGAGGAGGGCCTCGGGCAGCTATGGGGGAGGGGAGTGAGGGCAGGCCTCCCCAAGGATGAGGGGTGAGTTGGAAGTGAGGCATCCAGGTAATTTGGATGTTCTGGGGCCATGAGGAAGGAGTTTCCCTCTGGGTCCTGCGCCGAGACCGCAAGGATGAGATCTCTTGTCTGTGGTGCTTGGATAAGCCCAGCAGAAACATTGCCCATGAGGCTTCCAGCATCTGTCAGGGTCCCCCACCCAAGGCAGAGGCCCGGGAAGTGTCTGTGGAATGAATGAATGAGCAGGTGAGTCACCTGTCAGCTGGGCCTCTCCAGTTGGGCTGCTGGCGATGGTGGGTTCTAGAGTAGATGGCCTTGACCTTGGGTCTGAGGGCGGCTGATGAAAGATGGGCACTCATCCCAGCAGGTGACCTTCTAGTAGAAACAGCTGTGGGGTCTAGCCCACCTCACCCTTGGCCTTGAGGTCCTGGGAGGGCTGACCCCAGGTCCATGGTCCCCAGAGGTCTCGGGGATGGAGGCCAGCAGTGACACTGCTTTCATCCTCTGCAAAGAGGCCTTCCTAGCATCACTCACTGGCTGCCCTGCCCCCGGGTGAGCTTAATGGCCTGAACCTGTAACACCAATCCAGGCATCTGAAAATCACCCTAAAAATTATCTCTAGAGTTTTATTTCCTCGAATCTTGAATAGATCACATTTTATTGTTGAATACTGAAATCTCATTACTTTAGGAAGTACTATTACAAGGCTATTACTTGAAAGGAATTCTTCTCTCCTGTTCTGATTAAAACCTCCTGTTCATATTAAAAAAAAATAATTTCAGACCTTTCTGGTTTTTTTTTTTTTTTTTTTGTAGTGCTCTTAAAATTCTAAATGTGTGGCGAAGGCTTTCTCGCCGGGCCTCGTGCCCAGGCAAGGGCCTGGCCAGAGGCGGCTGTAGAGAGGGCAGCGCTGGCCGGGCTGGGTCCCCTTCCAGGACCCCCTGCGTGGTGAGGATGGTCAGCTCTTCTCTGTCGGGCTTGGCTGTTTCATGAGATTCTTACCCTGTGCTAAGATTAGGCATCACTTTCTCATTGCAGTTCCGGCCACCCTTGTCAGTGGTTTGAGCAGTTCTGGGGTCATTCGCCAGCAAGACAGTTCTGGGAAAGCTGGCCATCTTGTGCAGAATTTGGCCTTTCTGTGGATTGATGAGGCCAGGGGACCTGACTCAGCCTGGAGGGAGGTCAGGCCTGTGGCAGGGTAGAGGGGCGGGATCTCCTGCCCCTGGGAAAATTCCTTCTCCATCCATTGCTTCTGCCTCTCCAAAGCTGACTGCTTCCTGGGTCCGAGTCTCCCACCTGGGAGGTCATCTAGACCCCACCAGGCTTTCAAGCCTCCGTCACAAGCTTAGCTCCCGAGTCCCTTCTCCCCTGGTCTCTCGCGCTCATTGTGACCCCAGTGGGGACAGCGCAGCTGGCGACACGCGGTGCTCAGAAAAAGTTTGTCTGGTGGAGGGTGAAATTAACATCAGCACCCAAAAGAGCAGCGAGGGTTTGGGGAAGGAGGTGGCCGTAGCACTTCTTAAGGGCAGGGTGATGTTTGGGGCACATCTGCGTCCCAAAGGCCAAGTTCGCCCTGCTGGTCAGTTCCAGCACACCTGCCTTCCCTCGTTGGCTCTGCTTGTCTCTGGCAGCTCCACTGATCTAAGCCTCGAGGTGTGTTCCCACGTGGATGCACAGTCCCAGCGCGGCAGCCTGGGATAGAGACCCGCTGACCAGATCTGGTGGGGACGCCACCCCTTCCTCCCCAGGACCGCCTGGCAGAAGCTCAGAATAGCTCCGAGCCCCACATAGGCACCCATTGGGTGCACTTGCCGCTAGAATTCTTTTCTGGACTCTGAGCAGATGGAATTATTACCACCGTCGGGGCCGAGACTGCCTGGCTCTGCAGACAACGAGCGGCAGGTGACCTGATGCCCTCCCCTGCCGAGAGCTGACCATCGCACTCAGCTCCCCTGCCCGCCCTCGTGTCCTCAGGGGTATGGCCCTGGATGTTTTTATTTCCCCGGGCACGTCGGCCTCTAAGATCCGGATCCGCAGTGGAGGCTCTCAGACCTCGGGCGGGAGGCATCAGCGCCAGGCTCCTGCGCTGATACGGATTTGCAGCAACCCCCAGGCTGGGCGGCCTCCTCCCCATGTCTGAAATGGCCTGTCTGCCCGGGTCGCTGGCCCCGGAGTTCATCTCGGATGGGATGTCCCCGGCCCCTGGCTCCTGGTTACGCAAAACCCGACCTTTGGCTCTGTCTCTGGGCCCCTTCCCTTCCCATCCCCCACACCGCCTGCTGCCTTCATCTCTGCGCTAGTCTTTCCTCTTAAAAAAAAAACCTGCTGACAGGAGCTTTCTTCCTTGTCATTTTGGAGCTCATCAACAAATTCTATAGAGAGGTGACCTCCATTATGAGAAAGAAACGGGTTGTTGGCCGGGACCCAAGCTGAGGAGTTGGAACTCTTTTGACGGGCAAGGTGACATTGTGTGTCACATCAGCATTCACGGCCAGCGCTCTTCTCCTCGGAGAGTAATTATTTCGTTCAGAGCGAAAGGTCCAATTTGCTGGAAAGAACAGAGCCCCAGGTAAAACGGAAGTGCCGGCTGTACGCTCCCGCGACACAAAGGGGACCCGAGTGCCCCCGGCCCCAGCCTCTCCAGACTCCCCATCAGAATGACCACGCCGCCAGATGTATTGTGTTTATTTGCACTTCCTTCCTGTCATAACACGCCAGGCGGCTGCACGCGCCTTTGGTGAGGCCTGGCTGGCTCGGCCGATCCAGCCCAGTGTCCCGCCACCCACACCAGCCCTGTGTCCTCAGCCTGGCCGGCTCTGGGCAGGAGCCCAGGCGCCCCTCCAGGAAAACTCCGGGTAGGCGGTGGCACTCTGCATTCTTTCTCTCTCTCTCCCCGACCTCTGGACCCCTGTAAGGGACAGGCAGGTGGACTGAGACACAGCCTTGGACCTAACCCTGCAATGGACCCCGAGCCCTGAGCACTCACTCTGTCCCGATCCTGAGCAGACGCTTGGCACCCAGGGTCTCAGTGGGTCCCTGTGCCCATTTGATGGAAGAGCAAAGCGAGGTTACAGGTGGTGAAGCTTTCCGAGACCCTGTCCCCCAGGACGGGAGCTCTGTCTGCCCCCCTTGGGGGTGTAGCCCTTCCGTCTACACAGTCTGCTCCTTTCCCCACCTACCCTCCCCACTAGCCTCAGCTCCGCTTCTTCTCGAACGCTGCCACAGCTCAGTGTGCAATGCAGTACCCAGCCCACGGCAGGCGCTCCATGTGCTCCTGTTCGATGATTGAATGAAAGTGAAGAAAGGTGAATTCCTACCTGCAGTTGCCCAGCTGGTCAACCGCACAGCTTGGACTTGATCCCGAGGTCCTGCCACGAAGCCCAGGCCACAGGCACTGTGTTTCCTGACTTCTGACCCCACCGCACTGCATTCTGACCCCCCTGCCCACCTCTGCTCCCACTGCCTCTTGTGTTGGGGTTCAGTCAAACCTGACACGTCTCTCAAGACTAGAGGGGAGAAAGTTGGGAGACCCAAGGGCCTAAGGAGGCTTGGCCAGGTCCTTCCTGCCCCTTCTCCATCTCCAGCACAGGGACCCAGAGGGGTGGGGTGGTGACCTTGGTGAGAAGGGTCTGAACTGGACTCCCCACCCCAGGCCCCCAGAGCAGAGGGGGACTCCCACGTGTCACGCTGGCTTGGGTTGGCAGCCAGGGCGGCCTTCAGGTGCGGCTGATCTGGGCCCCGTGTTTGCAGTTACCTGGCCGGCCAGGGGCAGGACAGAGTTGAGACTTGAACTTGGCCTCCTGATCAGTGCTCTGTGCACCACACCTCAGCTTCCATATGTGAGAGTTGGGGGGCCGTCCTGGGACCTCACTTCTGGCACCCCTGGCGTGTTCTCCCTCCTTCTAAGGGCTTCCAGCAACAACAGCCCCTCTCTCCTCCCACCCTGCCCCTTGTAAGCAACAGCTTCTCCGAAACCCACCTGGCCCCCTCTGCAGGGGCAGCGGGGATCCGTCTGTGCAAGAACCACCTCTGGCTGCGGCAGCAGCTTTATTTGGTTTGATGTATATGAAAGAAATAAAACTCAGAAGCCCATTGACTTAAGCATGGAACAAATGCCGCTTAGTTACTATGGTGTATGCTAAATCTTAATGGCGTTTAGAAAGCGTTTTGTGGGGTAGAAGATAGAAACAAACCCATCAAACCTCCACTCTGCTCTGCGTTTTATAGGGCGGAACATGTTTCTGCTACAACCCAAAGACATTAAAATGTAGTAAGTTGCATTTGAACCCAAGGGTTTTAAAATATACGTAAGAACCACACATATCCAGAAACGGAGTAAAATAATCCATTATAATCCGGGTCGGATTCGCGGAAAGGCACACGTGACTGGCAGTGCTTCTCACATCTTCTGTCCCACAGACTGTTCTTAAGTTATTTCTTCTTCATTTTTTTTTAAGTTTTATTGATGTTGAGTTGATACACAATGTTGTGATAATATCTTTTTTTTTTTTTTTTGGTGTTTTTAGGGCCGCACCCGCTGCATGTGGAGGTTCCCAGGCGAGGGGTCGCATTGGAGCTGCAGTTGCCACCCTACACCACAGCCACAGCAACGCCAGATCTGAGCCGCATCTGCGACCTACACCACAGCTCACGGCAATACCGGATCCTTCACCCACTGAGAGCGGCCAGGGATCGAACCCACAACCTCATGGTTCCTAGTCGGATTCGTTTCCGCTGCGCCACGCTGGGAACTCCCGATAATTTCTGCTGTTTGTTACTGACGCGCTTTGGGGCAAAGGCTCCGCTCGCTGCCGGGTGGGAGAGAAGAGCTGTGTTGGGCAAGACCTCACGCTCAGCATTGTTGGGGCTCTTGTTCTTCATTCATGTGTTGCCTTGTGTGTTTTCCATCACGTGCTGCCTAAGTTAATATATCAGTTGGGAAATGATGCCCGCTTTCCTTTTTTTTTTTTCCAGGGCTGCACCCACGGCATATGAACATTCCCAGGCGAGGGGTCCAATTGGAGCTGCAGCTGCCAGCCTACACCACAGCCACAGCAATGCCAGATCCCAGCAGCATCTTCGACCTACACCACAACTCACAGCAACACCGGATCCTTAACCCACTGAGCGAGGCCAGGGATCAGACCCGCATCCTCATGGATCCTAGGCAAGTTCGTTTGTTAACCACTGAGCATTCTTATACTTCACGGAGGGTGAATTCTGAAATGCATCTGCGCCTTCGCAGTCTGTGGTCCTTGCCACCTGTTCGCTTTGCTCTGAGTCCCTGGGGTGGGGGTGGCGGGGTGCCCTGTCCCTCTCTCTGCTTTGCACCACCCTGATTTTAGTGTCTCTCCATGGTCCTCACCAGATCTGCCCAGAATTCTTTAGGAATCAGTCCCGCTTCTGCTGGTGGTAAAGCAGTTACCTGCGGAAACCCTCCATCTCCCTAGTGCATTTGAAACGTGCATCTGTTTCTGGGACCTTTCAAATTTGAGGGCTGAAGAAATCCTGTAGACCAGTTTGTTCAGCTCTTCGCCACTGGGGGTGAGGGAGGGGATTTTGCCCCTCCCCTGGGACACTTGGCAAGGTCTGGAGACATTTCGGCTGTCACCCCTGGGGTGGGGGTTAGGCTCCTGGCATCTGGTGGCATGAAAGATCCTGGAGGGTTTTGTGCCCTTCACAGCCGTACAACCAGCCAGTGGTGGAGACGGGCAGGAGATTCCTGGAATCCACTGCGTTGTTTCCACATCTCACCAGACCTGAGCTGCCAATCTGGGGGCGTCCCAGGCTGACTGTGAAGCTCTGGGGGCCCCCTGCTCTGTCCTGTCCCTCCAATGTCTGCTGCCGCTGGTGGGGTCGGGTTCCCCCAGTTCCCTCCCATCTGAAATCCCTCCCAGCAGCCCTGCGTCTTTCAGCACCGCCAGGACCGGCTCCTGCCCTGTGCTGGCCTTTCCCTCCTCTGCTTCTGGAGCCCCCCTCCTTCCGATCTGGGCGAGGCCATCGTGGGCTCCATTGGGCAGAGCACAGACCTGCCTTATGCCAGTAAACACAAATCCTACTAAGACAAAAAACTCATTCTAAGACTGAAAATCATGATTTTTTGGTGAAGATGCTTATTGGCGTGTTTGTGGTATTTCATTCTATTTCTTTGCCTAGCATTTAATTTCTTCTGCCAAATATTCGTATCCAGAAGTCTACACCCTGGCCCAGCACCTAGCGGCCGTGTGCGTCCTTCCCGGGCCAGGTCTACTGCAGGCTCATTGCTCATAGCCTTAAACGTGAGCTCTTCAGTGTGTTTCTCAATCAATTCCATCGTCCCCCATGTAAATAATAATAATAGCCTGCAGTCACTGGGCGCCCACGTGTGCCCGCCCTCTCAGAAGTGCTTTGCACACATAAGCCGATTCAAGGCCTGCAGCAGCTCCAGGAGATGGGCGAGTGCGTATCACCTCCAGCTCGGGGCACTGAAGCTGCGAGGAGATTCAGCAAGCAGCTTCAGGTCACAGAGCTGGTTGGCAGCCGGGCCTGGGTCTAAACCCAGAACGCGGCCTCTTAGCCATCACCCTCCACGTCTCTGGTTTTCAGTGGCTGCGCTCGCATCGAGGCCAGACCCCGCCGAAGTGGCCCTGGGCTCTCCTGGTGCTTCTGCGGTGCCCTTGATGGCTCCAGGGCTTCAAAATCAGCCTGGTGTCCCCCATGGATGTTCTGAAGGTCCTCTCTGGTTCCCTCCACCCCACACAGAGCCAGTGGGAGGAAACGCAATGGAGATGATATTAGCCTAGAATTTCTCAACCTTGACACCTTTGGAGCTGGATCATTCTTCACCCTGGAGGCTGTCAGTACCTCGAAGGATGTTCAGCAGCATCCCTGGCCTCCACCTGCTGGAGCATCCCTGGCCTCTGCCTGCTGGAGCATCCCTGGCCTCCATCTGCTGGAGCACCCCTGGCCTCCACCTGCTGGGGCATTTCTGCCTGGTACCAGCTCCCCTCCCTGACAAAGTCCTGACCACCAAGAGTGTCTCAGCCTTTGCACATGTTCCCGGGGGGCAGAATCTCTGGGGTTGAGGGCCACCTGCAGAGCTCCAATGTAAGCAGGATTTGATGGTCTGTGGGTTCGGTTCTCCTGGCCCCCAGGACCCCCAAGTTGGATGAAATGAGGCCCAGGTGGCACAGTCACAGTCATAGTCACTGTGCCCAGGCAGGTGGGAACGCCTCGCCTCCCTCTAGGCCGTCCCCGGCACTGCACCCCCCCTTGCATCCAGACTCCCTCGGAGCCCAGCTGAGCAGAGGAGCCGAGGGACGGCAGGAAGCCCCAGACAACGCCCGCTTCCAGACAACTTTGCTTTTCTGCCTTGTGGGGAAACTTATAAATTATTTGGAGAGCAATATTAGTCATTTTGCTTCTGAAGAGGGTTCTGCATCTTTAATAGAGCCTGCGTTTGAAACATAACTCACAGAGCTGTACAAATACCCCATCAATAGTGCAGGGGCTCATTTCATTGTCCTCAGCGCACGGACTCGTCCTTATTTGCCCTGTTGATAAAAGGCAGCATCTTCGGCAGATCTGCCCTAGTCCATTCAGCTGAGAACCATGATTTATTCCTCCCTCCCGACTGGACAGCCTCAATTTCCTGGGGTCATAAAGAATGCTCCCGTAGATGAGATGAGCAGGGGTGACCTGCCGCTCTGAGCCTGGCGAAGTCCAGTCTTGACCGGTGGCCCCTGCGAGGGAGCCAGCCTGAGCCCGCCCCCCTGGCCTGCGCTGGCGTCCGCAGCCTCTGGTGGAAGCCCTGAGTCAGCACGGGACGCAGCCGGGTCCCTGATGGAACAGCCCCCGTCTTGCACAGATGGCAAATGCGCGCCCTGTCCAAACGGCGCGCCCCCACGCGGACACATAGGCTTAATCCTAGTAGAGCCTTTATCAGTACCAGCCCTCGGGCTGGGCTGTGAGCGTGAGTGTGAGCTTGAGCGTGTGTGTGAGTGTGTGTGTACACATACCAGCGCCTGGTTTTCTCCATATTAGAAAATTCACGGACTGCTGAGAGGGGGAAGTCAGAGTGATAGCCTCACACTGGAAAAGGAAGGACTCTCACATTCCACATAAAAGGGAAGTGTTGCCGTCCTGGGCCGACAGGAAAAGAGCCTCCGCTCGCTCGGCAGAGGCTGCAGGGGTGGAGCGGGGCGGAGGGGCCGCGGCCAACGACGGGAAAGCCCTGAACACCTGCTTCTCCCGAGCGCAGAGGAAGCAATTTGCTCATCTCAGCTTCACATGGATGGAGGGAAGGTTTGAGAAGCCCTTGGGCATATTCCACGGGAAGAGGCCCTGCACATCTTGGTGGAATGGCTCCTGCGCTAACCTTTAGAGGAGCTGAGTGGCAGGGGGCGGGGGTGGTTCCTGAGCAGGGGGCTGCATGTTCACGAGATGCCAGGGCCATCCAGGGCTCTACGAGGGGAAGGGCACCACATTCAGGGTAGAAAGCTGGCATGCAGTCACCAGCCCAGCAGGAGGACCAGAGGTCCAGCACTGTTGCCTTCCTCCCTGCATCCTCCTGCTTTCAGGGACGGGGCGCCTTGTAGAGCTGTGTGTTATTGGAAGGACATGGAAGGTTCTGGAAGCAGAGGACTAATGAGTATGTGGCTTGGTCACTTCCACGGGGGTTGCTGAGAGAGCCGAGATGACCCTGGGAGAAGGGGCACTTTGGGGCCTGGTTGCAGAAGACACCAGTACAAGTAGGGCCATTGTCCTCGGCCTCCAACCAGCCGGCAAGAGGTCACCCAGCCTGCCACCCACTGCTGACTGCACCCCACTGACTCTAACAGGGCGCTGGGTCACCTCACCCAGGGGAAGAAAAATCCTGTTTCCAAGAGTAACTGTTGCTGTGGCAACCTGGCCTTAGGAGCGCCCCGGTTACCACTGGGGGCAGGGCAGTGCCGGGGGTTGGGGGGGAGCTGAGGTGGGCGTTTCTACTAAGGGTGTTGGGGAGGAAGGGAGGAGAACCCGGCCTTGGGGAAGCGCCCCCTAGGGACAGGCGACTTGGCCCAGACGTTAAGCCGCCATTACTCATGTCCCCTCCCCAAGTGGCAGTGGCCACGCCTTTCCCATGCAGACCTGGCCTCTTCTGGGTAAGGGACCTGTGTCCCCGTGGTTCCCCACTCTGGATGATGGTGATATACATGGGGGCCCCAGTTTTGGCCGAGAGATGTGAACCTCGGGGTGGTGAATTTGAGAATCAGCTGTTTGGCACCATTATGGTCTTTCCACTGATGGAGGCAAATATCTTTATAGGGCCAGCTTGCAGCAAGCCCGCCTTTGTCAGCACAGGTCGAGGGGTAGGGCCCTGGGAGGATGGAGTGGAGGGGCAGAGGGCAGGGACCACCTTCTCCTGTCCCAAGTGGCCTGTCCTGTGGGAGCAGCCTTTCCAAGGGGCCTCCCAGCCTCCTCACCCCCTGACAGCCTTGCACCAAGAGCCCCTGAGTCCTCAGCTTTTCAAACGCTAATGGGGAAGCTGAATACATATTTCAAGGTCACCCAAGGCTCCCTTAGATCTTGTTTATTCACAGCGTCATGGCCGCCTCCGTGTAGAAACGTTTCCAATCGCAGACACACGCATAGCAAGGACACGGCTCTATATTTCTTGACTTGATTATGTATCTGTTTAATTTTTGCTGCTGCCATTATCCAGCTGGGTCTGGGCATAACTGGACAGCAAGTGGCTCTGCTCTGGTCGGTCCCTTGTGCGTGTCCAGCATTGGCAGTGGTCTGGTTGTTTGGGGAGCATCTCAGAGGAAACACTGCCGTGTCTTCTCTCTCCACCTGCGGGAGGGAAACTGGTTAGTCCCAGGGCTAAGGAGGAGGGCGTGCTGCTAGCACACCTGAGCACGAGGCGGGGTGTGTTGTTGACATGGCGACCCTGGGCCGGTACCTGGAACTAGTCTGCAGAGACGGCATAGGTGGTGCCTCACAGAAGCAGGGAGCACCCCAGGGCGACCTGGTCCTTCTGTGCTGGTGAGCTTGTGTGGACACGGGTTATACCAGGGGCTGTGCTTCATTCTCTGCCCCGCCCACCCCACCCACCGCCTCTGCCCTTTAGGATACTGCCCTCCTAAGGGTAGGAATGAACAGACCCACTTTCTGCTCCAGGCCAGAAGAGGGAAAGCTAGGGTTCGACCCCGGGTCCATCTGGCTGTGGGCGCCCTCTGCCCTCAGGACCTGGTACTGTTTTTGCCCTGGAGGTAGCCGCTTGTGTCCGCCCAGTAGTAGTTACCACCTGCTCACGTGTGCAGAACCACCTCTCAGATGGGGCTGCCTTATCCTGACTGAGTCCGAAGGCTCTTGTCACTGAGATCACAGGTTGGATCACAGGTTGGATCCATCAGGAGGTGCTGGCCCTGGCTCCGGGTCCTCTCTGAAGAGGGCTGGGCTGTGGCAGACGGCCCCACCAGCAAACGCCACCCCAGACCCACCGCACAGAGAGCACCAGCCTGCGGGTTATCAGGAGAGCATGAACTGTTCTGGCTCATTCAACACCCCGTTCACCTCCTGCCCCAGAAGAGATCTGAAAATCTTCAAGCATTCATTCATTTGGAAAATTTTTGCTAAGCCCTTATTAAAAAGTGCTAAGAATTGGGACTATAGCAATTAACAAAATCCTCTTGATGGGGAGAGAAACTAGTAATAAACGTGTAAAGGTGATACATACATTAGACAGTGAAAGTCCAGCTACAGAGAGGACTTCAGGCATGGCCTGATCAAGACTCTGGTGCTATTCTCTGTGATTCTCTCAATGCTTCCCTCCTCCTCAGGTTTTCTGCATCCTTGACTGGTTCCCCTCATGTTCATAAAATGGCTGTAGGCATTTCAGGCTTTACAAACCCGCATTCCACTGTCCCAAAGAAGAGCAACCATGAAGCAAAAAGTCCTGGGCTTCACTCTGATTGGATCTATTTAGGTCATCTGACCTCCGGAACCAGTCACTGTGGCTACGAGGTTGCACTTAGTTTAAGAGTTGAGGAGTTCCCGTCGTGGCGCAGTGGTTAACGAATCTGACTAGGAACCATGAGGTTGCGGGTTCGGTCCCTGCCCTTGCTCAGTGGGTTAACGATCCGGCGTTGCCGTGAGCTGTGGTGTAGGTTGCAGACGCGGCTCGGATCCCGCGTTGCTGTGGCTCTGGTGTAGGCCGGTGGCTACAGCTCCGATTCACCCCCTGGCCTGGGAACCTCCATATGCCGTGGGAGCGGCCCAAGAAATAGCAACAACAACAACAACAACAACAACAACAACAAAAAAAGAGTTGACAAACCATGTCCCAAGGACCAAATCCAGCCCACCTCTGTTTCTGCAAGTAAAGTTTTATCGAAGTACAGCCATACCCCTTTGCTCACATCCTGTGTGTGATTGAAGGATCGAGAAGGTAATTGGAGGGAACGTTGCCTAGAAATCTCCAAATATATACTAGCTGAGCTTTTACAGAAGTTTGCCAACCCCTGGCTTGAACGCATCTGACGCTCTCCTGGAAGACGGTGTTAGAAAAAAATTCCCCAGCTGTCAGGATTGTTACACAGGGAAGCAGGGGGTGGACTACATGCTGGGAAGGTGTTCAGTCTGCCCCTTTAGCACCCCCATTTCTTTATTCATTCAGCAAATGAAGCTTGGTGGACTTATGTGGAACTAACCCCCCTTTGCTCTGCCAGAGAGAGCTCGATTTGGCGAGAAAACAAAGCTACGTTCTGTAATTGGAAGGAAGGCCCAAACGGCGGATGCAACCAAACATCCCTCAGCTGAAAAGCAGATAAATAAATCTGGTGTCTCCGTACAATGGAATATCATCCGCTCATGAAGGGAATGAGGTCTTGACACCTGTTACAACGTGGCTGACCTCAAACACGTGATGCTGATTAAAGAAGCCAGATGCAGGAGTTTTCTGGTGACTCGGCAGGTTAAGGATCTGGCGTTGTCACTGCCGTGGCTCAGGTTGCTGCTGTGGCACAGGTTCGATCCCTGGTCCGGGAACCTCCCCATGCTGCAGGCATGGCCAAAAAAAAAAAGCCCGATACAAAATGTCACATATTACATGGTTCCATTTCTATGAAGTATCCAGTATAGATACAGTCACAGAGACAGGAGGCACATCAGTGGTTGCCAGGGTCTGGGGGAGGGGAGGGGGCATGGGGAGTTTGTAGCGGACAGGTACAGGTTCTTCTTGGGGGTGATGAAACTGGTTTGGAGCTAGGTAATGCCGATGGTGTCACAGCCTTGCCTGGGTGCTTTACGCCACTGAATTGCACGCTTTAAAAATAGTGAATTTTATGCCATGTGAATTTGATCTCAATTAAAAAAATAAAAAGTCGGAGCCCGAGTCAACTGAGCTAGTGGGAAGGCTGGTGGCTTTGTGGGTGTTCAGAGGAGGAGCCCTGGGGCCAGAGCTGGGCTTCCTGGCAGAACCTAATCCCTGCTTTTCCTGAGCTCAGGTGTCATCCAAGCTCCCACCAGCGCCCTTCGTGCCCAGGCAGCCTTGCTCCCCGACCCACAGAGGTGCTCTGATGGTGGTGTGCCCTCCTCGCCCAGCTCTCCTCAGCACCCTGGTGGTGACATGCCACTGTGCATGACAGGGTCTATAAATCTGCCTGCAGGTTTGGCATTTATATGTGCCACCTTTGTAAAAATATTATTCCCCATTGCTACCTGGTTTTTATAATGTCAATATACTAAGAGCTGCTCGCAGTATTACATTTTATACACAATGCCGCTTTCTTTATACCCCAGAGCCTATGTGTTTTTCCAACTTGGTTTTCAAAAATAGTTGGTTTTCAAAGAGATGTCTCAGGAGGCTTGCCATTGGCAGTGAAATGGTTTTTTTTTTTTTTTTTTTTTTTTTTTTTTTTGCTGTGGTCTGGAGCAAAACATGTGATAGGATCCTTAATTGAAATTCACCTTTGGGGGGGGGATGGACGGGGGGGGGGAGTTGGGATTGGCACATGCACACTGAGGTCTATGGAATGGTCGGCCAACAGGAACCTGCTGTACAGCACAGAGAACTCTACCCAATGCTCTGTGATCATCTGTGTGGGAAAAGCATCTGAAAGAGAACAGATGTGTATAGATGTGTGACTGGAACACGTAGGTGTACAGCAGAAATAAAACTTACAAAAGAAAAGAAATAAACTTAGAGCATTCCCTATCTGGTTAAGGAGCATGATCCATGAGCTCCTAATGTTTAAAAATGCATTTTAAGGAATGCAAACATTGTTGTGGAATTGCTTAGAAACACCCTAAAACATTTTTTTAAAAATCAGTTGGTTATTTAAAAAAATTAAAGAGAGTGTGTAATGGTATCTAGTTAATAGAGATTTGGTGTTCTATGGTATTGTATATTGTTCAAAGGAAATAAACAGCTACGTATTGGACTGTATTTTAAAAAAAAAGAAATTCACCTTTAACACGCAAGTGATATTTTTATTCCGATTTGAAGTCCATGGCCAGGGATCATTACCTGCCGCGATTCCTTTCCTTCGGAAAGCTTCTTCCTTGTGATGTCATTTAAATTCAGGGAATTGAAACAAACACCTGGCATCTCCTGTTTCGAGCTGGTGACAGAAAAAGACTGTAGGTGTTGACACTCAGGAAATTGTAAAACAAAGGACTTTATGGGTTTTGCTCCTGTTGGGTTTTGTCTGGGGGATTCTGGAGCACTTATGAACCTCTCAAGCACTAAAATTCCCTCTAAGTCAGGGGTAGTGGTGGCCGAGCCAGCGGGCAGCAGTGAATGGGGACTGAACTTCTTACTTTGTCTGTTTCTGACTCTTCACATGGATCGCCTCTCCTCACCTCCCCTGCGAGGGAAATGTTTCCTTGCGTTTTCGTTGTGCAAACCCAATACCACTGGGAAGCCGAGGAAGCCTCTCCGCGTCTGTCTGCCTTGTGTCTCTCACAGAGACTTTTTAAGGCTGCAGTCGGGCTGAAAAAGGACTGCCAAAGTGAGCAGGGTGGAAAAGGCGATTCTTAATCAGCAGTCACCACTTCGGGAAATAAAAAGGCAATTTAATTCATTGCCCAAGGCCAATGCTGAGGACAGAGTCTGCAGAAGCTTCTCTAGAATTTGAGGAAATTATTACAGATTGTACATTCAACTCTTAGGATAAATACCCAAATCCAGACATCATATGTTCTGACATGTCTATTATTTATATGCAAATCTGGCTTTTGCGAAAGGGTTTCCCAAGAGACCACTGCGTTAGTTTTCCTGCCAGCTCAGAAAGTGACTGTCCATCTGCCTGGCATGTCCCCTCCTTGGGCGTCCTTAAAATGTTGTCCAGCGAGATCAGATTTCACCACTCCTGGCCTCATTTCCACCGGGACTGCCAAGCAAAAAAAAATTCTCACTCTTTCTAGCCTAATTCCATCATGCCTAAGTGAGACTCTGGCATAAACGGACAATTGGTACAAGGAGTTTGAGGACTCTTTCTGGAGCTGAAATAAGAATCCTCCGTCTAGATGCCAGGCAGGACTGAGTGCTTTAGGCTTAATGAAAATTGTCTTGCCTACCCACCTAGCTGATGCAATCACTCTGGATTGCTAAGCCAAGCTGTCAGGGGCATAGGTTTGCAAATAAAAGCAGCAGTAGCACAGAAGAAAGAAACAGTGGCTCTTTAGCATTTACTCTGAGTCAGACACTGTGCCATGGGCTTTGTCTTCATGTCCTGAGGTTTGGGAAGGGTGATGAAGATAAGCTGCTTTCTAAAGAAAATGCTTAATAAAATGTGCTCTGGAGTCAGACAGAACACATTAGTTAGGACAAATTCAGCTGCAACTGACCAAAATCCCCAAACAGCCATGGCTTAAATAGGATAGTTTGATTTCCCTGCCTTAGAAAAGATTGGTTCGGGAATCCAGAGCCAGCCTGGCAGCTGGCGGCTGATCAGAGCTTCCCATAGCCCAGCATCACTATCCTAGTACACGGCTTCCACCTCATGGCACAAGATGGCTGCTTGAGCTCAAGCCACAGTGCCCACATTCCAGCAGCATGAAAGGGGGAACATTACTTCGATCTATCTCCCATTGGGCACCATCTAGTTATAACCAGATCTAACTGCAGAAGAAGCTGGGAAATGTAGTCTTCATTCGGGATGGCCATATGGCCAACTAAATTTGGGGGTTCTAGTACTCAAGGAAGAAGAAGAGAATGGGTAAAGGGGTGCAGATGGCGCTCTCTGCCATAGAGACCTAGATGCCAGCTGGTTGTTTACCTCAGGTGAATTAGGATCTGCCTTCTGGATATCATGCCTTTACCCATAACATTAGGTAAATACTGGTATTTGATAGGGCTCATATGACAAATACATAAGGCAGTGAACAATATGTAGCATAGGGCCAGGTGTAAGCAAGGGCTCAAAAGGTGATGAGAATTATCATTCCCAGGACAAGCCATCCTCAGTCTGAGGCCAGGTGCCTTACTAGGGATGGGGACTTGGTAATGCAGTGCACTTCACACTTTGCAGTATACACAACATGTCTACACACTTGGTCCCATTTGGATTCCATAATAACCCAGTATGCATGTGTCCTTGCCCCCATATAGTAGGGAGGCTGGCCCAAGAACTCAATTTCATCACCTTCTGACAGCAAATTCTGTGCTCTTTTCATCACTCCCACATGTATGCGCCTTCTAGCACGTGGAAAAAATAAAAGGGAAACAACATTTGACGTGAAATATTAAGTACATGCTACATTACTGTAGTGATTTATTAAACAACACACACACAGACACATTGACACATGGCCATAGGACTGAATACACACACACACACACACACACATCTCCAAAGGCAAGCTGAAGAAATCCGGGGGGGAATGCTTCTGTCTTGGCTGTTAGTTCATTTATTTATTTATGCAACCTGTTTTTATTAACTAAGCACCCCTATGTGCCAGGCTTTGTTCTAAGCACTAGGAATATAGCGATAAACAGACCGTCTCTACATCTGTGTTCTATGGGGCAAAGAGTCAAGGTCAACACAGTGTCACAAAACTGACATGTTTGCTTATAAATGGCCCTGCAAAAATCACACAGTGCCTCTAGGTGTGGGTCCCCTAGCCCTTTGCCCCTGAGAAAAGCATCCTTTATGTCCTAAGGCTCCTTGACATCCATTGAACATTCATCCATGCACTTACATGTCTGTTTATTCATTTAATCTTTCTCAGTCATTTACCACAGAGTAGTATAGCAACCTAGAACATGGACCCTTGAGATGGATAGATTCAAACTGGTTAAAATCCTGGTTCTGTCTCCTACTAGCCCAGTAGTTAATCCTCTACAACCTGGTCTAACTTTGTGCTCAGTCTTCCCGTCCATACTACACCTTCCCATAATAGAATACCTACTTCACAGGGCTGCTGGGAGCATTGAGTTATTACATATAAAGCACTTAAAATAACATGGCACAGAGTAAGCCCAATCTAAGTGCTAACTTAGGATGACGAAGATGCTGATGATGGTAACACTGATGGTGAAGAGGAGAATGTGATGAAGGTGATGATGATAGTGGTGATGACAGTGGGAAAGAAGAGGAAGATGGTGTTGGTGACGTGATGACATTGATGAGGAGAAGGGTGATGGAGAGCAAAGAGAAGATGATAATGACATTGCTGAGGAAGAGGATGGGAATGATGATGATGAGGGTCATAATGGTGATGATGACATTGAGGAAGAGGAAGAAGAGGAGGAGGAGGAGAATGATGAAGGTGATGATGGTGACAATGCCATTGAGGAAAAGGAAAATGATGATGGTATTGTTGAGGAGGAGGAGAATGATGATGAGGGTGATGATCAGACGATGACATTGAGGAAGAGGTAGAAGAGGAGGAGGACGTTGACAATGAGGAGGAGAATGATGATGGTGATGATGCCACTGAGGAAGAGGAAGAAGAAGATGACATTGATGATGAGAAGGAGGAGAATGATGAGGAGAGGGAGGATGACATTGAGGGAGAGGATGATGAGGACACTGAGATGAGGACACTGATGAGGAGGAGAAGGATGAAGAAGAAAATGATGACATTGATGAGGAGGAGGAGGATGACATTGAGAGAGGATGATGACATTGAGGAGGAGGAGGACACTGAGGAGGAGGAGAAGGATGAAGAAGAAAATGATGACATTGATGAGGAGAATGATGATGACGAGGGGGATGATAGAGACAATGACATTGAGGAAGAATGGTGATGATGATATTGAGGAGGAGGAGAATGGCGATGAGGGTGAGGGGGAGAGGAGGATGGTGATGGTGAGATCAAGAAGACTGTAGAGGATTGTGGGGTTTTTCACACCCATAGAGCTGAGTGCGCAGACAGGACCAGAGAGAATCTGCCTCCATCCCCCAGTATAGCGGAGAGGGAACATTTTCCCAGAGGTGACCAGAGGACAGAGTAAATGCTGTGGATTAATTAGCAAGAGGGATCTGGGCTGCAGGGCTGGGCTCATTTGCTCCCTTGGTGCCCACATGGGGCCTGGAAAGGGAGAGGAGGCCCGGGAAAGCTGTGGCCTCCTTTTCTGGAAACCTCCATGGGAGGACTTCTCCTCAGAGTGTGTGGACACAGGGGACCATTATCAAAAGGCAGGGGCAGCTCCACTGGGCATTCTAGGCATCTACCTGCAACACGATCCATCCTTATTGCTTCTCATGGAGCTTTGCAAGTGGGGGGTCCTCTAGGGCTGAGACCCTGCCCCAGTGCTAGTCCTGAGTGCTGGTCTGGTTCTTCTGCACTGCACAGGCCCCCACCCTGTTGGATGATCAATACAAGTGCATGTGTGGGCCGTGGAGCGCCCTCTCTGGTCCAGGGCTAATATTTTTGGCAAACAAGTAGCACAAACGCCTGATATTTCCCTTTATTTCATTCAAAGTTAAAAGGAGTTTATGCCCATTTAAGCAGCAAGGGCACACATTAGATAAATCACTAAATCGTTGCCGTGTTGTCACTCTTAATTTTTCATTAATTTACTCAGGATGGAGATAGTCAAGTCTAGGTGTACCAGATCACAGGCCATAAAGCTCCATCCATCATTTCAGCGTGGGACCGGGGCGCGGCGTGGTTGTTAGTCAGGAGGGACAGGATGGTGGCTGTGGGGATCAGCTTCTGGCAGGGACCCTGAGTCAGTTGTCCCATAGTTCCCAGCTGCCCCCCAACAGACACACACCTGCCTCCCCTCCCCGGGTCTCAGGCTCCATTAGAGCGGCTTCTCTCCCTGGCCTGACACCGCCCCCCACTGTCTAGTGGGGGTGTCCCCTTGTCAAAGCCATCCTGAAGACACGAGGAGATCTGCGGCCAAGCAGCCTATGTGTTGGAAGGGGGGGCTTCCTCTCTAGTGGGGGTCTAATGCTCCAGGACCCCTGCCTGCCTCTCCTCCCTTAGAAGCCGCTGCCTTAATTTTCAACTTAGGGCTTGAAGGGGTTCCTCTGGGGCCTGAGAGGCGGATCGGCCAGGGGGTTGTTCCATAGGCTGTCAGTACAGGGCGGACCCAGGATATCTTCCGGTCCAGCTCCTTCCGTTGTGAATAGCTGGGCCAAGGAGAAGTGGCTGGCACTGGTCACACCTGCAGCGGGTCCCACGGCCCTGAGTGGGAGCCGTGACAGGCTGGTCCCGCCAGCCCCTGGCCCTCTCCACACTGTCCTTGGCGTCCTGGATCTGACTCCTGGCTCCTAGTGTTGCCTCCAGAGGGGCTGGGGGAGCAGGTGGGGCTGGGGTGCTTTACGACCAGACAAGAGTGTCAGGGGTGCCAAGACCCCAAGCACCTGACTACCTCCAAGGTCACAGAGGGACTATGCCTCCCCCAACCAGTTGGTGCCTGTGCCTGGGGATGGTTCACCTGTCTAGCTGGGGAGGGACCCAAGAGAGCCCAGCTGTGAGCCCTACCCAGGGGACATTAGGGCTTCCCAGCTTCCCAGGGCGAGCACTACCCTCCCCCTGCTGTCCCCCTGTCCCTCTTGTCTGTTTGCTATTAACAGGACACTTGATTTTAGCAGGACGGCAGCAGCAATATTTCCAGAACAAATAAAGCCGCGTAGACATTTGCTCTGGGCATTTTACATTTCAACTTGAATATGTTTATTTCAGCCTTGCTGTTTGAATAGCGTCTCTGCGGGCATGTCTGGGATGTTTAGATTTCCTGCCCATGTGTCTGTGCTTTAAGTGAGGGAAGCAGGCAGGCTGCGGATCCCAAGCGGGCAGTGGGAGAAGCAGCTGCACAAAGAGGAGCAGCAGACGCCAAGGGGTTGGTCAGGTCGTGCCAGCCCTGTGGGTTGGTGCGTCCCAGTTTCCAGTGCAACTTTGGGGTGCCCTCTCCATCCCCCTCCTGCCCCCAAGGCTCACTCAACCCGGGTCTCTGGGCTGCGTGCTGCACAGGACTCTGCCTGCCCCTGCACCCCCCCCACCCCGCGCCGCAAGGGGCCCTCAAAAGCCTGTCCTCACTCCCCGGGCTCCTGCCCATCCCGTGTGAGTTAAAGGCAGACCCCTTGGGAAAGCTATTTTCTTCGTGACCATTGTGAAGCAGAGCCACTGATGCCCTGCCTGTGGTGGGCTGGGGGACGCTGCCCACTGGGAGATGGTCTTTGGTCAGGAAAGCTGTGTCTAAGCTGGTCTTTCCATCTGGGGCAAGTCTGCCCTGAGTCACCCACATGGCTCTGAGGTGACTTCCCAGCCTCACGATGCAGGGCTCAGTTAAGCATCCTGTGTGGGGGCCCACCAATGCCCTTGACCTCATCATGAACCTCAGTCGCTACCCAGCTGAGCTGCTCAGGAGGAGAGGGACGTGGTGTGCAAAGACCTCGGGGAAGGCCACAGACTCTGAGTCATCCTGACGGTGAGGCGGGGGTGGCGTTGATGCCAGCCTTGCCAAGGGCCCAGCCAGACATGTGGCTTTCAGTCCTGGCTGGCTCCCTAGTTCTGCTCCCAGGCCTCTCCTCCCGGCCCTGGCCTCCTCCATCCTCCCAGGCCTCCTGCCCGGCAGGCAAGGAGCATTTGCCCATGGGATGGGTTTGAAGGCCCAGCCGTACCCTTGCCAGCTGCACCACCTGCAGCAGGTAATCATCTCAGCCAGCCTCCCAGGGCTGCAGGAAAACAAATAAAATGGGATGGAGCAGTGCCCGCTGCATCCAGGGGCAGGAGTCCATGAGATAATGTGTGAAAACCCTCCTCCCACGAACGTGGCGTGTCCTCCCCCTCCAAACCCACACAGGCCACCAGAGGTGCTCAGAGAGGTCCCTACTGCCGGGTCTGGCGGCTTTTCAGTCCTCCCTATCGTGTCCTCCCGTGGTGTTTGGTGGTGCTACCCGCTTCTGCGGGGAGACTCGTTGTCATGGTTTCCATGAAGCTACCCTCTGGGTTCCCAGTCTCCTTTGCCGGCTCCTCCTGAACGTCCAGGTTCTGCGGCACCGTTTGGCATTTTGAGCCATGTGGGCTCCTTCCTTCCCAGCATCGCCGAGTCCTGCGCGCCCTCCGGGGAACTCTCTCACTCTCAGGACTGCAGCGCCCACCCTCCTCCCCCCGCCGCCGTCTCTCCGCTGTAGGCCCCGCCCCCAGCTCTGCTGTAGGCCCCGCCCCCGGCTCTACTGTAGGGCGTCACTGAACCTTTTACCTCCTATCCCCCAAGCCCCTGCCACCAACACCACGAAGAGAGGGGCTTCTTTCTCTCCCGTGGTTACAGCAACATCCCCGTCCACAGCGTCTCGAACCAGAAGACAGCAGAACCCTGATTCCAGCTCGCCCTCCACGTCCCAACCGGTCCCTTACTAAGAGCACCCACCTCTCCTAACACATCTGGTCTCTGTTTCTCCCCAAGCCAGGCCTTGAGGGCTCTGGGTTCTAAGACTGCAGCCCCCCTGCCAGGAAGCCACTGTCAAGTCGCCCCAGCTGGAGTTGGGGGGTGGGGGCTCCCCTTCCTGCTTCCTGAGCCCTGCTGTGCTTCTCTGCTGCTCTTATAGCTAGAGGCAGTGTCCTTCCCCCAACACACACAGGCAGAAAGCTGCAAAATAGATTTGAAAGTGTACGTGGTACAGAAACGATAGCGGGAGATGGGCCACAGATGGAAGAAGGTTATGACGGGAAAGGATTTTGCTTAATCTTGGTATGAAAAATACTCAGATCCCGGCAGAGTCCAGTCAGAAGGAATTTCCAGCGAGATCTGTCTTCCTGCCACATTGTCTTCAACACAATTGATCTTTGCTTTTATTGCTTTTCTCCTCCTACCCCCTCACTTGGCTTTTTCTGCCGATGAAGCGCCGAAAGCCCTTTGCTGTTGTGGGAGCCACGTAAGGGGGAGGCCTTCAGAACCCACGGCGTCTCCTCTCCCAGGGCTGCCTGCTCGGTCCCCTATGGGCTAGGCACTCGGGCAGGTCTTTGTCTTGAACCTTAGAGGGCTGCAATTCAGCTCCCAGCCCCGCTGCTGCTAGCCTGGGGCAAGGAGCCATCGGAAGGATCAGGTTTTTCCATCTGGAAAGTGGGGACACAGCCCCTTTCCCTTAAGGTCGTGAGAATTCAGTGGAATGAATGGGAAGTGTTTCGCGTTAGCAGGTGTTGGGGCTCACACTGTTCTGTCTCTTGTCACCATTGTCACCACGAACATGAGCAGCAGGACTGAAGTTTCAGCCCCTCCACAGGTTCACGCTCTCACCAGCCATCCTGGATTCCCCGGTCCCCTTGCTCTCCTGCTGCCAGAAGAGAAGGCAGGGGGTATCACCATCCTTGGTGAGCCACAGAAGGGCGGTCTCCTGGTGTGGTGCCCTGAGTCGCCTGTGACTATGAGCTTTTGGACACACCGGGCTGGCGTGGACAGAGGTACACATCCGACTCGGTTTCACAAAATTCGAACGTTCCCATAACCAGATGGAGAGCGTTTAACCCCCCCGCCCCCAGGAAGAGAGACCCCCATGTATGATAAGTTCCCAGCCAGGACCTCACCCTATGGTGAGCACTCAGTTCCAAAGAAAGAATGAGGGAGGCCAGCGCCTCCCCCAGGTCTGGGAAGAAAAGGAGCAAATTGTCTCCTGAGCTCCTGTAAGGGATGAGTAGCCTGCAGCCCGATGACGTCCTAGGAACCTAAGATGGTCCAGCACAGTCCCGGCGCCTCTGGTCCCTGCGGTTGAGAGCCTGGGCCTGGGCCTGGGCCAGGCATCCATCCGCGTGTCTGGGAAGAGGGGCCCTTTCTCTCGGCATGCTCCTGTCTGTGACCACTCCTGGGAAGGGGCTGGGTGCCGTGTCCAGCTGGTGCCCTGGTGCCGAGACAACCTCCTGGGTGTTCTTGTGACCCTGGACACAGAGCACGTAGGTGCTCCTTCATCGGGTCCTTGGCAGTCCCCACGTTTTTTTTTTTTTTTTTTCCCCTTTTCACAGATAGGGAAACTGCTGCCCAGAGAGAGCCTTGAGCCACCTGCCCAGGTCCCATGGCCTGGAAGTGTGTGGTCGCCAGCCTGTCTCGTAATGTCCTCGCCGCAACAGTCAGGACCCAGATCTTTTCATCAGCTCAGCAAACGTCTGCGGTCCTCTCTGTAGTCGCACCCTCCCCACCTCCCAGCCCCTGCCATGTTTCCAGTCCCTGCACCTCTGCGTTTCCCAGAGGGCCATGTGTCTGGAACCATACAGCGTGTGACCTTCAAGTCTGCTCCTTCCACTCCGCATAATGATGGTGGCGTTGACACACGTGGTGGCAGGTGGCAGTAGTTGCTTCCTTTGTGCTGGCGAGCCGTGGTCCACGCTGTGGATGGAGAGTGGTTCCCTTAACCACGCAGGTGCCGAGGGACCTCTGGGCTCTTTCCAGTTTGGGACTGTCACAAGTGAAGGACGCCAAACATCCACACACAGGCTTTTGTGGCAAAATGTACGTGTGTATTTCTCTTGGGTAAATTCCTAAAAGTACAATGGCTGAAGCATCTGGTAAATTTGTTTAACTTTCTAAGAAACAGCCAAACTGTTTTCCAAAAAGACCGCTGTTTCGCATGTCCATCAGCAGCATGTCAGCGCTCTGGTTGCTCTGAAGCCTTGTCAGCATCTGGTCCCGTCATCTTTAACGTTGTTCTCAGCAATGTTTAGGACTGCGCCGTGGTGAGCAGTCTTTGACTTTGTGTTTCCCTGAAGACTAATGATATTGAGCATTTTCTTTTTGTGCATATTGGCTATTTTAGGGATATCTGTTCAATTTTTTTTTTTTTTTCTTTTTAGGGCCTCACCTGCAGCATATGGACGTTCCCAGGCTAGGCGTCAAATCTGAGCTGTAGCTGCTGGCCTACACCACAGCCACAACAGTGCAAATCTGAGCTGTGTCTGTGACCTACACCACAGCTCACAGCAACACTGGATCCTTAACCCACTGAGCGGGGCCGGGGATCGAACCCACATCTTCATGGATGCTAGTCAGGTTCGTTACCACTGAGCCACAACGGAAACTCCTGTTCATATTTTTATTGCCTATTTTTCATCGGGTGTATTGTTTTCTTATTATCTCCACTGTTGAGTTCTGAGAGTTCTTTATAGTTTTTAGATACATATCCTTTATCATACACGTGATGTGTAAGTATTTTCTCCCAGTCTGTGACTCATCCTTTTATTCTTTTATCAGGGTCTTTTAAAGAACAGATGTTCATTCTTATTTTTGATGAAGTCAGATTCCTCAGTTTGTTCTTGTATAATCATGCCTTTGAAATCTTACCGAAGCAGTCTTTACCCAACTCAAGATCACAGGGATTTTCTATGCTTTTTCTAGTTTTAGGTCTTAGAGTTTTGTCTGTGATCTATTTTGCATTAATATTTGCATATGGTATGAGGTATGGATCAAAGTTCTTCTTTTTTTGTGCTTATAGATACTCAGTTTTTCCAGCACCACGTATTGAAATGATATCTTTTCCTGACCGAATAGCTGCTGTCCTCGTGGAAAATCAATTGGATATGTATGGATGGTTCTGTCGCCGGTCTTTATTTATTAATATCTATACCTTTGCCAATTCCGTGCCATCATGCCATCTTGATGGCCGTCTCTTCATAGTCTTAAAATCAGATAGTGAGTGTCTTCCAACTTTGTTCTTTTTAAAAATTAATCTGGCAGTTCCACTTCCTTTGCTTTTCCATAGAACTTTTAAAATTAGCACGTTGATTTCTCCAAAATAAAAATCCTGCTGGGATCTTGGTTGAAACTGTGTTGAAGCTATATGTTCCCTTGGGGAGAATTCACATCTTAACACTGCTGAGGCTTCCTATTCATCCACATGGACTAGGTCTCTGATTAGTTAGGTCTCCTGTGATTTCTTTGACCAGCGTCTTGCAGTTTTTGGCATATTGATCTTACACATATTGTGTTAGATTTATGTCTAACTTTGGGGGATATTTTTTGTTGTTATCACAAATGATCTTGTTTGTTTGTTTGTTTGTTTTCTTTCCATTTCCAGTTGTACATTGTGGTCATATAGAAATGAAGTTGACTTCTGGTTGTTGCGTATTGAGCTCAGTTCAGGATTGTCACCACCCCCGCCACCCGGGCTGTCTCCTAGTCTCCTTGGCAGCAGGAGCAGGGGTCTAAGAATTGGGTTACTAGGTTATCATCCTGGCACCTGACTCTGAGTCACCAGCCTCTGGCTGTAGTTTTCCTCTCCCTAAAACAAGGACAGAGCCCCCTGCTCTCTGTGGCTCCCAGGAATGCCACAGATAAGGGACTAAGGCATCGGGGGCCTCGGCCCTCAGGCATCAGTGGTCTGATGTGGTTGAGATCTCATCTTTTTTCCCCCTCTAATCCAGGTGTCATTTGCACCTTTAGGGCGTATGGATGTGGGTTGTGGATCAGGAGACAGCTGCCTCCCACTGCTCTCTCATGGGGGCTCAGCAGACCCCTGGGAACTTCTCTGGTTTGTGCCCTGCCCACCCAGAGACCCTGGGGAGTGCCCCCCTCACCTTCGGCCACAGCATGCCATCTCCTGGCACCTGTCAGCCTCCCTGGGCAGTGACCACTAGTACTGCGTCCTCTCTAGCTTGGTGACTTGTCCCGTCCTCCGGACCGTTAGGAGAAGGGCGTTGAGTTCCTTTCTGTGGTCCCAGGCCCTCTGGATGCGCTGGTCAAGGCGGTGCTCCGCCAGGATGAGCGATGCCCTGCCCCTCTGAGGGCCCCCAGCTTCTCCCTCCTCTCCTTGCATGGAGCTTGCACTCAGTGTGGGAGGAGTTTGACTGGGTTGGCTGTGAGCACCAGTGGGTAAAGCAGGCAGGAAGGCGGGGAGCAGGAGCTGGAGGGAATTGGGGTGCCCTCAACAGCACTAGTGAAACTGGAAGAGAAGCAGAGTCCAGGGTGTGAGAGCAGCCCATAGGTCAAGGTTGGTTCCGAGGACCACGGCCCACTCAAAGCAGCTCCTGGCAGGGGTAGGTACCCGAACCCCTGGCTCCCGATCTGTCCCCAGGCCCTGGGTGGACCCATGATGGGCCTTTCTGGATGTCCAGGTGAGAGCCTGCCAGCCAGCTGTCCACCTACTCAGCCTTGACCCAGGCACCCCTTACCATCAGCCACATCCAAGTCAGAGGACAAGCCCAAAAAAGGGCTTCTTGACATTTTCAGCGTAATTTTTAAAAGTAATTACTTGCTTTCATTTCTTGCTGCCGCTGTAACAAATGACCAAAAATGTAGAGGCTTGAAACAACACATATTTATTATCTCAAAGTTCTGGGGCTCAGATGTCTGACAGGGCGCTCAGGGGGCTAAAGTCAAGGTGTGAGCGGGGCTGTGATTTGGGGAGGGGGTTTCCTGGCGGCGGGGGTGGAGGGGGGGAATCTGCTTCCTTACCTTTTGCAGTTTCTAGAGGACACCTGCGTTCCCTGCCTGGTGGCCCGTTCCTCCAACTTCCAGCAGGATTGTCACAGCTCTCTGACCCTCTGCAGGCTCAGCCCCTTCCCACCGCAGCAGGGAAGGGTCTCTGCTTTTAAAGATGCATGAGGTTGTCAATCAGCTATTAAAAAAGGTGCTAACGCAGGATGACCTTCCCTTCTCAAGGTCTTTAACTCTCATCGCACCTGCAAAGCCCGTTTCCCCAGGAGGGTAACAGCGCCACAGGTTCCAGGGATTAGGACATGGGTATTTTTGGATGGCCATTGTCCTGCTGACCACACCCGTGCATCCACATGGTTCAAAATTCCAAACCATGTTTTAGAAAAACATGATGTTAATACATGCGTTTCCACTTGTGCTAATTTATACTGTATCATTCCAGTATTTGGCGCGCAGCTCTAAGTGCGTCTTATTTCCTCCCTCTGCTACACTTCTTGCCCATGTGTGTATCCAGCTATGAGCCTTTGTTTTGTCATGGAATGATCGGTCCCAGAAAGCGGTTTCCATTGTACAGAGAGAATGGTCTTGGGCTTTTCCCCCCTCTCATTCTTCCTGATACCGCGTCATACTCCATCGTGAGGACATCCCGTAATTTCTTCCTGCTTCTAGCATTTTGCCCTGGCAAACACTTGCCCTGCATCTGTCATTGGGGCTTGTGCGAGTATATCTGGAGGGTACATTCCAGAAAAGGGCCAGCTGGGTCGGAGGGGGATTATGCATTTGTAATTTTTCCATTCAATAATTACAATTTATCTCGTTAAGTCTTGCATAGTGTGGCCTTGCATATTTCTGTCTCTTTTATCTGTCTTGAACTGAGGAGGGGAATTCGAGTTTTCTATCATTAGCGTGTTTCTACTTTTCCATTCATTGTCTTTAATTCCTGCTCTATTAAGTTTGCTGGGTGGTTTTTTGTTTTTTTCTGTTTGGTTGTGGTGTTTTTTTTTTTTTTGGTCTGTGGGGAATTGCACTCTTTAATATCTCAAAGTCTCCCTTCGGCCTCATTTTCTGTATTGTTGGCCCAAAGTCTACCTTATCTGACCTCGTGGCCTTGACCTGTGCCTTCATTTTGCTTCTCTCCAACCCCCTCCCCACACACACTCTTGTCCAGCTGGTGGCCTCAGTGACCCATGAACATGTCCTGGTCCCATTTCTGGGCCTTGCAGGAGCCCCCCTCCCCCACCACACACACTTTTGTTGTGTGGATCTCACCTTCTATTTGTGTGTCTCCAAAAGCCCCCTGCAAGGCCCCCACTGCGCTTGGAACAGTTCCGTGTGGATTTAGAGATGGGCTTCCAATGTCCGCTGGCATCAGTGACCCTTGGGTTCTCCCGAGAGCGTGGTGGGCACCCTGAGGCATCCGCGGCCCTCCGTCTCTTCACCCACAAGGTGAGCGGGACGCGAACACGGAAAACGTGAGCTCCCGGGTGGGAGGAGCCACAGCAGCATCCTCTGCGTGCTCTGATTCGGGGAGATGGCTGTGCCCAGGGATTTCCAGGGACCCCATCCTTGGCTTGAGGGGCACCGCATACCCCCACGGGGTCTCCCGGGAGTCTTGCTCAAGCCTCCCAGAAGCCAGGCTCTGCGCCACCTGGGGCCACCCTCAGCCTCCAGCGCCTTCCTACACAGGCCTCCCTTCCTCCGACTGGGCATCTGGAAAACAATTGAAAGCAATTGTGGGAAAGTCGGTTCCTGCAGAACAGGAGATTGATCCAAGCAATTTCAGGGCTCTCTGTAACCAGACTGGGGTGTGAGCCTCCCTACTTCATGATCAGCATAAAATAAAGGTCTTTTAGTATAACAGTAAGTTCTCCACTAATTTTACAGTTGAGCCGAGGTAAAAATATCCTGCAGATGGGACAGTGTTGAGCTTTGTACCGATTATATCTGGTGCTCGCTGCAGGCGGGAGGTAAGACTCGCCCCTGGGGGCTGGTCTTTGGGGAAGGAGTTCCCGGGCCCTCCTGACCTCTGACCTCCTGCGGTGGCCTCCAGGAAGCTTCTGCACCAGCAGGCACCACCTCCGGACTCCACGGGGGGAGTCAGGGGTCCCTGAAACAGTACCAGACTTGGGGTCCCCAAGATGGGCCTCACGGCCCAGTGCCACACTTACAACAAGCTTTGACCTTGGATGTGTGGGTTGATTTGCTGAGCCTCAGTTTCTCAGTCTGTCAAGGGGGATAACACCTCACTGGGCGGGTGTGAGAGACAGTCCCAGTCCAGGGCCAGGACCCCAAGGCGTGACAAGCGTGAGTCAGGTTGGACGAGAAGCTGGGTGCTGGCTGGGATGGTGCCTCCTAGCTGTGGGGCAGGAGAGAGCACCATTCTGTATGCAGCTCCCTGCCGGTGGGGATTTTTCCCAGTTGATGGTGAACTTGATCGCCCGTGCTCCTCACCCCAGAACTGCAGGGCGAGGCTTGGAGAGCAATCAGGACAGAGGTTCCGCTGTAGGGGTCCAGCTGGGGCTTCTGCAGCTGCACAAGCTTGCAGGTGCCCATTCTGTCCAGAATAATAAAGCCTGACGCCTCTGAACCAGGACGATGGCAAGGGGGGGTTTATGCAGAGAGCCTGGGTGGCGGCAAGTGGCCCCAGGGAGCATCACTGTGTCCCGGCACCAGGCGCCCCAAACCCCTAAACCCCAGAGTCTAGCGAGGAACCGTTGGGAGCCAGTTTGCACAGCAGCCAACCGTACTGAGTCTTCCTCACACAAGGCATGTCTTTCATGTGCAGGATGATTCTCCAAGTCTGAGACACAGCCAGGAACAGGGAGAGATTTTTTTGTCTTACACTGAATTTTTTATTTTATTTTTTTAAAGTTGTATTGAAGTATAGTTGATTTACAGTGTCGTGAGAAGGAGCAGGAAGTTTTGAAAGACTTTTTAAAATGGGCTTGGGGAGTTCCCGCTGTGGCATAGTGGGTTAGGAATCTGACTGCAGCAGCTCAAGGTTGCTGCAGAGGCTTGGGTTCGATCTTCAGCCTGGCACAGTGGGTTAAAGGATCTGGTGTTGCCATAGCTGTGGCATAGGTCGCACCTGCAGTTTGGATTCAGTCCCTGGCCTGGGAACTTCCATTGTATGCCATGGGCGTGGCCATAAAATAAATTAATTAAAATACAGTGGATTTGAGTCACCAGCGGTGCCCTTGGCTTTGCCTTTTCCTTCCACCTTCAGGACTCGCCTGTGTGGCCACGTTATCACCCACAGGGCAGCTGGACAGCCTGATGCTGCCCAGGCAATGGATGCTTTTCAGGCAGCCTGTCCTGAGTTTTCATCAAGTTTTAATTCTGAGCTATTTGTGCAGAAACAACCCCCTCGGCAGATGCTCCTGCCTACGTGTGAGGCTCTGGGGCTGGACTGAATGGGAGGGAGGCCCTTGTCTGTTCTGAATCTCAGTCCCCAGCCAACCGCTCTCAGGACTTGGTCACACCTTAAACCAGGAGCCCTCGCCAGCTGGGCAGGTGATGCACTCAGGGAGATGGTTATTATGTGGTTGCTAAACACCGTCTGATTAACCAAGGATGGATTGGTGGAGCAAGTCCTTCTGAGATGGATTTGGGTTTTCAGTAATACGCTCCTGCCTAATTGCCTTCAAGCACCTGTCAGGGGGCGGGGCTGTGGGACAGCAGGGAGAGGGAACAGGTGCCATCAGAGCTGAACTCTGGGGCCACGGGAAGTCTGGTGTAGGTGTGGGTCTGGGTGGAGACCCTTATAGGGCACCAGGGGCCGGGGGTGGCACCCACAGAAGGGAGGGGGCCAGGGCTGTCTTGGTCTGCATCCCACTTCGCCTTGGGCTACTGCTGCCTTCAGGACGATGGCCCCGATCCAGGGGGAGGACATGTCTGGTGCCCACGGAGGATCCAGGTGCTCCTGACAAACCGAGATGCCAGCAAGGAGTGGGCCCCAGATCCTGACCGTTGGAAGCAGGCCTGACACCCCGGCCGGCCGTGGGGCTGCTGCTCATGGGCGACACTGGGATCCACCCTGTCCATCCCTGCCCTGTCTGGGAGGCCAATGAGGGGCACAGCTTCCCCTTCAGAGCCCCATTTACACCAGGTGGTCACAAGTGGCTCGGAGGGAAATCAGAGCAAGTCCACTGAGCCTCGGCTCTCTTGCCCTGGGCTCTGCTGGCCTCAGCCATCTTTAAGGAACATAGAAGCATCACGGGAGCCACTAGGAGGTGGCGGGTGGGGGGAGCCACCATAGGTGGCCCCTCTGCCCAGTTGGGATCTCCTCTGAGAGACACGGCCACACGGCTGGCTCTCACTTTCCGTGGGGGACCTGGGTGGGTGTGTACAGCCACAGGCTTCTGAACCTTGACGTCAAATCTGATCCTCAGTGGACAGAAATTAGGAGGCCCTTCAAGTACCTGCCATGGTCTTTTCTCCAAGAGAGTGATGATGATGGCCTGGGAGAAGGCACGGGGTTCTGAGCCTTGGAGTTCTGCTCTCCCAGCCTTGAGCCATCAGGAGCCAGGAGAAGGAGGCAGGTCCCTGTACTGAGAGCCCGTGGGCTGGGCTTGTTCTTTGTCTACTGGTTCTGCCTGATGGAGTGACAGAGGGGACCAGGAGGGCTCGATGGGAAAGACGGGGTAGCTTGTGTCCGAATGCTTCTGCCTCTGGGGCAGAGAGCCCATGCTCAGCCCAAGACACCTGGAGAAGCCCGGCCTTCCTGTCCTTCCTCAGGAAAGGCTGCCCGCCCCACCCCTGCGGCCCCCGGGCCCCAGCGCCTCAGCCCCACGGGGCTGCGGAAGACCCACCAGGCCTCCCTGGGTCCCAGGCATCTCCCAGGTTGCAACGATGCTGCAGGCTAGTGCTGAGCGACTGTCACCTGTGCCAGTTACCCTGCTCGGCTCAGCCCGAGGGCACCGACCCCTCCCCAGAAGTCTCCAGGGAAGGAACAGGCTCAGAGAGGCCCAAGGTCATGGGCGAGGACATGAAGTTGGAAGTTAAGCGTTTCGTCCAGACGGAAGCCAGGGACACCTCATGTAGCGTTCAAGTGAAAAGTATGTTACTTGTCTTCTCCCAGGGGACATACCCAGCTCCCAGCCAGAGTGCCTGGGGAGTGATATCTGAGCTTTCTGGTGGCAGGTGGCCCTGCCTGGCATTCTAAGCTCCAGGGACCTTTGCCACTGATCCTGACCCGAGGGCTGAGGCCCAGACCCGACCACAGGAAGCAGTGGAGGTTTGATCCCGCGCAGGAGGGAGCCGCTGCCCTGCCCGTGGGAGCTGGGCTGCCGCCTCAGGACAAGGAGCTTTGAAGGGGCCACTGACTGAAGCTTTGTGTTTCAACGAAGGACAGAGGGTGTGGCTGGAGTGTTTTCTCTCGCTGCTTTCTCCTTCTTGAAGGAAAAGTAGAAAGGATACATTTCAATTGATTTTTCAAGTGAGCAGGAAACAGAGTAAATGTCCCCCATCGGGCAGAATCCGATGAGGACAGGGCTGGGGCTTTTCAGCACAGACCCGGGGGGGGAACCACAGGGACAGGGCGGCGAAGAGCCACAGAGCCTGGAAGTGGCCCCTGAAAAAACCCCCGGACATGTGGAGGGGGCTCTGACAGCAGCTGCGCGAAGGTCTGGCCACCACCATCCCCTGGCTGGAGCCTCGGGATGGCCAGGAGCCCATGTGGGGTGTGGGGTGACCCTTGGGGACTGTCCGATGCCTTTGTGTTAGAACAGGCCCAATCCCCGATTCACAACGTCCTCAGAGATTTAAAAACTCATGAAAACCATGATTTTGCACCGAGAAAGAGAGAGAGAAAGAAAGAGAAAGAAAGAGAGAAATAAAGAAAGAAAAGATGAAAGGAGAAAAGTTGGGAGTTCCCATTGTGGCTCTGTGGTAACAAAACTGATTAGGATCCATGAGGATGCAGGTTTGATCCCCGGTCCCACCCAGTGGCTTAAGGATCCAGCGCTGCCGTGAGCTGTGGTATAGGTCAAAGACACGGCATGGCTGTGGCTATGGCTGTGGCTACAACTCCAATTCGACCCCTAGTCTGGGAACTTCTGTATGCTGCAGGTGGAAAAAGACAAAAAAAAAAAACAACAGAAGAGAAGGTGACCCGAAGAAGAGGAGGCCCTGGGGAACAGGTGTGACCGGGACCACAGGCTTCTGAATGTGCTTCGGATCAGGTTGAAGAACTCGTGACCGGAGCGTGCTGTAGTGTGGCCCCCTCAGGGCCAGCCCCACCCCCAGTGCCAGGGCTGTGAAGGTTGCAGGCTGCTCAAAGCAGTAGCCACGGGTGCTCGGTGAGGCTCAGGGAGTCCAGACCCAAGCAAGCCGCTGTGCTGAGAGATTTCACGAGCCCATGTCCCAGGCTGGGTTCCAAGGAGAATTTCTTCTGGGCCCTGCGGGTTTCAGACGCCTAAGACCCGTGCCCAGAAGGTGGGTCTATGTGGGCATCTTGCTGCCTTTTGGAGAAGCAAATAGATTGTGTAGCAGGTTGTCTCCTTGCCATGAGAAGCCTGGTCTCTAGGAGGCAGACCTCACCCTGGTTCCCTGGATGAGGGGCCAGCTGGTCAGAATGAACCCTCCAGGCCTTGCTGCCTACAGGACCGATGCTCGTGGACCGTGGGGGCTGTGTGGGGCTGGGGACACGATTTTAGTCCTGCAGTGGAGCCCTGGTCGTCTTGGTTCTGCAGACAAGCAGGGGCTTCCTCTGTGACCCAGTGGCCTGTTGGGCCTGAGAATTGGTAGGGGGACGTTTCCGGATCGTCCCAGCCCCGGCTCTGGCTGTCCTGCACTCAGGCGGGCCGTGCACTTGAGCTCCGGTCCTGGGCAGGTGCACCTCTGCTGTAAGCGGCGCCCATGCTCTGGCCAATGGAGGCAGCTCACTGACTTCAGGAGCATCCCTGGTCTTTGAAGAATTAGAATCAAAAACCTGCAACATCACCCGCAGGGGGGCTGTTTTTTAAATGATGATTCCGAAGGCGGAGGCCGTCCTCGACAGCGGCTGTTCTCTGGCCTTGTCTCTGAGGAAGCCTTGGTTAGAAGGGAATCTTGGCCCGTGTTAGGACCCAGAGAAGGCTGAGGGAAAGACTGTCACACACACAGTGAGGCCTGCTTTTTGCTGTGACTCAGGAACCCAAGTCTGAAGCCCCAGGCCCTGCCTCCTGCCCCTCCCCCGCACACCCTTTGTCTTTTCTCGGCCCATTTCCGAGGCTTTGACACAGTCCGTAGCCGACATCTCTTGATTCGCTGCCCTGATTTGACGACACCACCTTCTCCTACCCTTGCTCCTACCTCTCCGGCTGCTCTCTTTTGGGGTCCTTTCTCCCCGCTCTTGGTGGTCGGCTGCCCAGAGCCCACTTCCTGGCCTTCTTCCCGCTCCATCATTACTCACTTCCTGAGGACCTCTTCCCGCCCCTGGACGTGAGACGCCATCTCTCTGCTGGTGTCTCCCGCGCTTCCGTCCCCTTCTCAGGCCTCTCTCCCAAACGCCCCATCTGTCACCCTGCTGTCCCCTCCACTTGGCTGTCCAGTAAACATCCCAATCCTCCCTTCCCCACACCTGCTCGGCCCCGGGTCGGTGCATCTCGGTCAGCGGCGACTCCATCCTCCCAGACTCCCAGGCCAAGCACCTGGGCGTCATCCTTGACCCCCTGCTTCTCCTGCTCCCCAGGCCAGTGTGTCCTGTTGATTCTTCTTTGGTGCCCTGTCTGAGCCCCATCCTCCTCTGCTCTGTCCGTCCCTTCTCAGTAGCCGGATTGATCTCCAGACCCTGGTGAGATCAGGTTGCTGCCCTGCAGGAAGCCCTACAGCGGCTCCCATGTCAGGGTCACCAGTGGTCTCCGCTGGTCCTCGTGCTTGAAGTGCTATCTACCTTCCCCGGTTCCCCAGACCCCATGGTGTCCTCCTGTCCTCCTGCCTTGCTGGCCGCCCCTTCTAAATCTCCTTGGCTCGTCTGACGCAGTCGTTCTCAACATGTAACCTTTCAATCCCAGCGCCCCTTCCCTGACCTCCTCTGCATCTACTGCATAGTCTCCCTGGTGCGTGAGCTCAGGCGGGTGGTCTTAAGCATCACATGGAAGCCGACGACTCCCAAGCCCAGACCTGGGGCCAGACTTCCTCTCTGAACCTCGGACTCAGAAACCTGAGTGGATAATCAGCCTTCCCACTGAACACTCTTGAATGAGCCTAACTCAGCCCCCGCCTGCATTCATACACCCCTGCCCCTCCCAACAAGCCCCCTTCTGCGGTTTCCCAGAATCAGGCAATGGGAACCCTGACCATCCAGGCGTTCAGCCAAAAACACAGGCACCATCCTTGACCGCCCCCCCCCCCTTCCGTGTCACGGCCAGTCCATCCACAAATCCCACTGGCCCTTCCGTCCAAGTATCCCACCACTTCTTGTCCCCTCCCCCCAGGTTTCTGTCACTCTGGAACCCTCTACGGCCGTGTTTCTCCAGAGCAGCTGCAGCTTCCACCGCTGGCCCCCCACGGTCTATTGGTAACACGGTGGCCGCCAGCTCCTGTCCCTTCTCTGCTCAGAAGTCACCAGATAACTGCAGCTCTGAACCACAGCACCCGCAGGGCCCTCTGCCCGCCGCCCCCACCTGCTGCCTGGACTCCCTGGTCTTCTGCGTGGACAGTCCCCCCCTCCTCGGGGTTTCATGCCTGTCACTGCGTCTACCTGGAGCACCTGGCCTGTCCTTCCCCTCGCCACTCCTTCCTGGGTCTGCTCAGATGGCCCCTCGGTGGAGAAGCCTTCTGGCCAGCACCCGGCCCGACCACCAGCCCTGCCCGCCCCTGCCCTGTCTCAGTCTCTCTGCCCCACAGCGGTCATCACAGTCTGGGAGACCCTGCCTCTGGGTGTTTGTTTGCTGTGGCCTCTCCCCTGGTGGTGGGGGGACTTCGTGGGGACTGAGCATGTTTGCTCAGGGCCCCCAACTGCTCCCAGCGCTCAGGAGCTCCCTCTAATGGCCGAGTGGGTGAGTGCATGGCTGGGAGGGTGTCCCTTCCTCGTGCCCCCTCCCCACCCCCACGTCACAGGTGCCCTGAGCCCCTGGCTCGGCTTCTCTGCAGAGGTTGGGAGGCAACGCCTGCTCCCTCAATGAGCCTACGCTCAGCACTCAGTCTCCGGGAAGCCCATGTGCGGACCTCATGGTCCCACTGTCAGCAGCGTCCTGAGCCAAACCCGCACGTTCCTTGAGGCTCCAAGGGGTGGCAAAGGGGTCAGAACATACAAGTATGCATCTGTCTGGGTGTCAGGGCCTCAGGGGCTCGGTGGGGGGGAGGGAGCCCAGCTGAATCTTGAGGGGTGCATCCAAGCATTGTCCTAGACTCAGTCCGGAACACTCTGGGGCCTGGGCACCCGGCTCTCTGGGGCCTCCAGGGACCCCCGCCAGGGGAGATCAGGATCCCGTTCACGTGTGTTTCCTCAGGGACAGAGTGCCAGCTGTCTCTCGCCACCATCCAGGAGCACCGCTGGGTTTTTCTTGTCCCCTGGCCGCCCTTGGCCTTCATCAGGGGCCCCCGGCACCCCTTAGAACCATGACCAGATACCCCAAGAGTGCCAGACTTATTGGCTGAGTGTTTTTAAGGTATTTATTTTTTCTGTTATAGTTGATTTACAGTGTTCTGTCGATTTCTGCTATACAGCAAAGGGACCCAGTCATGCATTTATATACATTCTTTTTTTTCACATGATCCTCCATCAGGCACAGCCACTGAGCCCAGGAACTGGAGCTGTGAGGGCCACCTTGGACAAGTCACTTAATGTCCCCGGGCCTCAGTGTCCCCATCGGTGAAATGGACACAATGACAGCTTGGGCTGTGGTTACAATGAATTGGCATGAAGCCATCAGATCGGTGATGGAGCCACAGGTGCCCACCAGGACCACCATGGCGGTGGCGTCAGGCTTGGCTGGAGGATGGCAAGGTGGGGACCCATGAGGCACGAGGGCTGCCCTTCCACACAGTGGACTCCACAGCTCAGGGCAGGTGGGACACGGCCGAGCAGGTCTCTCTCAGGGCTGGATGCCTCCTCCTGTGACTGTTCACCCTGGTACCTGGGCACGTAGACCAGGGCCTGGTGCGCAGAGGTGCCTTGATGCACAGGGTGAGAGAGGAGCGGGCGTCTCTCCGTGTTTTCCTGACGCCGTCCCAGGCCCTTGAGACACCTGCCGGCAGCCTAGGGGGCCATGCGCCCCAGGGTAGAAACTGGAATGATAAAGATGCTGATTGCCAGGCGCTGAGGGTGCGGGGGGCGGTGGTTGAGTGTGAGCAGGGAGTGGGAGCTCGATGGCTGTACATGAGCCCCCTCCTCCCCACCCCCACCCCTGTGCTGGGCTTGTGCAGTGGGTCCTACACGTGGGCTAGTTTCAAAGAGCAGCTGCAGATCTATGTGCACAGAATAGGGTTCGAGGGTGACAGAGGGTCACAGAAGAAGAGGCGACCAGATGCGGGTCAGGGTTCTAAAGAGGGGCTGGTTCTTACTCCTGCTTTGGGCAGGTGAGGGCTTCGGGACAGCTGCCTTGAAGGAGACAGCAGATCCAGGCCTCTGCCTTAGCTCGAGCAGCCAGAAAATTCCACAGACTGGGTGGCTCAAACAATAGACGCATGTTTCTCACGGCTCTGGAGGCCAGAAGTCCCAGCCCAGTGTGCCTGCGTGGTTCGGTTCTGGTGACAGCTTGTCTTGCTGGCCTGTGGACAGCTCCTTCCTTGCTGGTGCCTCACAGGGAGGAGGGGAGGCTTTCTGCTGTGTCTCTAATCAGGGCACTAATCCCATCAGTAGGGGCCCCACCCTCCTGACCTCCTCTGAACCTGATCCCTCCCAGGACTATAGCTCCTGACACCATCACACTGCGGGTTCAGGCTTCAGCACAGGAATTTGGAGAGATACAGACATTCAGGCCGCGGCAGGACAGGTGGGCGAATGTTCCCACCTGGGGGAGCCCTGTGGACAAAGAAGGCTGACAGCACAGCCAGCTGACCTCTCCTGCCTGTGGGCTGTGCCAAGCCTCCCCGCACAGCAGCCTGGCAGGGCATGTTGCATGACGAAGATTCGTCCTTTAGACAATGGACTAAAAATACTAAAAATTTAAAAATTAAGTGTTTTAATATCCCTCTTTTATAGCTAAGGAAAATGGGGGCTAGAGAGTGTGTAAGACCAAGGCCAGGCAGCTCACAACCAATGGGGCCAGGCTGTCAACGCTGCCTGCAGCCCCCACAGCCTCCCCCCACACTGACCCAGCCAGCGCAGGGGCACCAAGGCCAAACGCCAAGCCAGGGGCAGATATTCCCTCTGGCTCTCAGAGGCTGGCCAGTGGCTGGGAGCGGCCTCTGCGAGCTTCTCGTGGATTTCCGTCTGGAATGGCAGTTGACCCTTTCCACAGTTTGCCCCACAAGATTAATTTTCAGAACCTAGATTAATGGACGTGCATGTTTAAGTGTTTTGGAAATATTTTCTCTATTAATCTCGACTGGAAGCCGATCACTGCCAATACGGCTAATGAAGACATAGCATGAGGTAGGCAGTCTCGGGGAAGGAGCCCCAGGGTCCAGCCTGGCCGGAGACAAGCCTTCCTCGGCGGCGCAGAACCAGGGCGTGGACAGCGCCTGCTGCACATGCCCAGCCTCTCCCGGCTGGCCTGCTTTGTTGAAATCGCCCGGAAGTGTAGCCAGGAACAGGGAAGGAGCCACAGGCCTCCTCCAGGAGCTCGCCCACTCTTGCCATTTGGGGGCATTTCTCTCTTTCTGTACCTATTGTTGTTCTTATGAGATGTTGCTGCGCATTAATTTTATATCACGCTTTTGTCAATGAACACAGACTCCACAGTGGTCAAACTTTCGTCTCCTTGCCTCGATTTCCTTACCAATCAGATGGGCCGCTGTCTTCCTTACTTACCTCACAGGGCTATTATTTGAGTCAACTGTGATGATGGAGGTGGAGCTGTATATAGTCAGGTGTTTCATGCCTCCAGGATTTTGTGTGTGCTCTTTTTTTCACTCATATAGCATGTCAGGTGGAGAAGAGTATTCTGAGTAAAAATAGTAGGTTGGGTCAGGAACATAGTAATTGGGTGGAAAGGAATGGAACTCTGAATGCTTTTCATCTGTATCCACCAGGCAAATTCCTATTCATCCTTCAAGACCCTGTCCCCCTTGGTGGACCTTGAGGGCATTATGCTCAGTGAAATAAGTCAGAGAAAGACAAATACCATGGGATCTCGCTTATATATGGAATAAAGAAAAGTCATAGATACAGAGGACAGGCTGATGGTTTCCAGAGGTGGGGGGATTGGGAGGCAGGTGAAATGGTTTTAAGGAGGTCAAAAATACAAACTTTCCAGTTGTAAAACCAGTAAGTCCTGGGAATATAATATACAGCATGGTGACTATAGTTAAAAATCTTCATTGCATATTCAACAGTTGCTACGAGAGTAAATCTTAAAAGTTCTAATTACCAGAAAAAAAAAGTTTTTCTAACTATGCGTAGCGATGGATGTTAACTATAATTATTATAGTAATTGTTTTCGCTATGCAAATATTATTGTGTTGTATACTTGAAAATAATGTAACGTTATACATCATCTATGCCTCAATTTAAAAAGACGTTTTATGGAAAAAAATTGGAAGTGTGTAGAAATTTTAAAATATTCTCCTAAAGTAATTATCGGTCAAAGAGGAAATTAAAACTATAATTACGCACTCTGTAGGAAATAACAAAACTGAAAATGTCTCAAAAAGGATAGTGTAACTGTAATCTATGTTGAGAAGTACATTTATAACCCCAAATACTTTCAGTACATGTAGACATTTCACATAGTAAACAAGTGGAATTGGAACAATGGTCAACTCTTTAGAGAAAATTAATTTATTTATTTTTGGCTGTGCTCAAGACGTGTGGAATTTCCTGGCCGGGAATGGAACCCTCACCATAGCAGTGACCAGAGCCACAGCAGTGACAGTGCCAGATCCTTAACCTGCTGAGCCACCAGGGAACCCCTAGAGAAAGTTAAGTTAAATATTTACAAGGTGCCAAAATAAATCCTGGATGGATTGAAGAATTAAATTGTTAACCAGAGGAGTTCCCACCATGGCGCGGTAGGTTAAAGAATCCTGCATTGCTGCAGCTATGGCGTAGGTCACAGCTGTGGCTCAGATTTAATCCCTGGTCCAGGAACTTCCAAATGCCTTGGGTGCATCCATGAAGAAATACTAAAAAAAAAAAAAATTAACAATAAAAAAATTGTTGAATATAAAAGTAAATCTTTCTTAAATTTCTGATAGAGCAGCATACAGAGAATGGAAATGAAATGTATTGATAGGTTTGACTACTTAGAAGTCTTAAGATGTATAACAGTCAAAAAATTAACATGAGGAATTCCCGTTATGGCTCAGTGGGTTAAGAACTTGACTAGTATCCATGATGATGTGGCTTTGATCCCTGGCCTCGCTCAGTGGGTAAAGGATCCAGCGTTACTGCAAGCTGTGGTGTAGGTTGCAGATGCGGCCCAGATCTGGCATTGCTGTGGCTGTGGTGTAGGCTGGCAGGTGCAGCTCCAGGTTGACCCCTAGCCTGGGAACTTCCATGTGCCATAGGAGGTGTGGCCATAAAAAAAAAAATCTTTTTAAAGTTAAAATGAAAAGTTAAAGTAAGCTATAATAGAAATTGTTAAAATATTTGCAAATAGAAAAGAGAAATTGAAGACAGTGGATGAAGAGGTAAATAAAGGAAAATGATTTATTCTTTTAAAAGGAGAACGGAGATCAGTTAACCATCATATACAAAGATCCAACTTCACTTATAATCAATAGAAAGTAAATTCAAGCAATGAGCAAATAGCATCTTCTCCCCAAGCATCACTTTAAAAAGATGGAAAATGAAATGGAATGGAAACCCAGTGCTGGTGATTGTATTGGGAGGTTCGGCTTACACAGCGGTTTGAGATGACAGTACACGCTAGTGTTGGCGCTCGCCGTCCGCCCCAGCGGGTGCCTTCCTCCGGGTGCTCACGCTGCTTTTGTCACTCTGCACCCTCTCTCAGTGGGGTTTCCGTCTTTTGTTTGGCTCTTGAAAGCACATGAGGACAGAGGGGGCGCTGAGATTCCCCTCTCCACACCTCTGCAAGGTCCCCCTGTACCTGAGGGCCTCCCTGGGGCTGGCAGGCCCCGCCTACTCTGCTGCTGGCAAGTTGGGGAGCAGACAGGGTTCCATCCAACCTGCTGGCCTCCTGGGTGAGGGCATCAGGGCATCCGGCACTCTGCCTTCTGGTCTTCCTCTGCAGCAAGAGAGCTACTGCCCTGTGGCTCCAGGCTCCCCATCTTCCCTCTGCCCCCACACCACCCCAGGTAGCCTCTGGATGGAGCAGGCAACTTCAGGCAATCATCGGCGGCCAAGCTTTGCCCGTATAGTCATTCCACAAGCATTTATTTCCCGAGTGCCCTCTGGCCAGGCACAATACCAGGTGTAAGGAACGGGCTGCAGTGAATATCAAGCACCTGATGCCCTCAGGAACCTGGGCGAGCGGTGGCCCTGGGAAGTCATGGTGGGGGCAGGGGGCTCTTGGCACCTGGAATGTACTTCTTCTTTCCCGCAGCCCCGCATCCATCCTCATCCCTGGGAACCTTTCCAGCTTGACGTTTAAAAGTTGACAGAGGTGCAGTTCCCGTTGTGGCGCAGGGGAGATGAATCCGACAAGGAACCATGAGGTTGCGGGTTTGATCCCTGGCCTTGCTCAGGGGGTTGAGGATCCGGCATTGCTGTGGCATCATAGGCCGGCAGCTACAGCTCCGATTAGACCTCTAGCCTGAGAACCTCCATGTGCCGTGGGTATGGCCCTAGAAAGCAAATAAATAAATAAAAGTTGATGAAGGTCAGAGTTCCCTGGTGGCCTGGTGGTTAAGGACCTGGCATCACCATGGCTGTGGCTCAGTTTGATACCTGGCCCGGGAACTTCTGCATGTTGTAGGCATGACCAAAAAGAAAAAAATATTGGAAAAGGAGAAGGCACTTCCTCCTAGCCTGGCCCTTTAATTGTATCCCTAGGGGGCCAGGGGCCAGAGAGAGGTACATAGCCCGAAGCCTGGGCATTGTCAGCGCCCTCTCTCTGTCCCCTCAGATGTTTCCTGGGTATTTTGACTGATGGGGGCATGGGACCAAGAAGGGGCAGGCTGGCTGGGGGCCAGGTGCTGTTACAAAGGCCAGCAGGCCATCTCCCCAGAGTACTGCCGACCCGGGGTTTCCAGCCTGCAGCCCATCATCTGCCGAATAACTGCACTGATGTGATAGATACTCTTTGTTAGATAAAGCAGAGGGCCCTGGCTAGGGCTGAGCAAGGCCTGATCTGCATGAGATTGTTTAAAAGATTAACTTTAGTGAAAGCGTCAAGGTTTGGCAAATCCATAATGACTCAGCCTGGCTCGGAGCTCCTGTAATTGGAGGGCTGGTGATAGGTCTACAAAGTAGAATGGGGGGAGGGGGAGGCAGTGAAAAGCGTCGAGAAAACTCCTTCATTCACCACATCTGGGGAGGAGGAGTCAGATTTGGAGAAACCGGGAGTTCTGGGGCGGATCATTTTGTGCTTAGTTTCAGCTAATTCACTTGCACGTGACTTAGACAGAAAAATGAGCCTGAAGTTGCGGAACAGGAGTTAGAAAGAGCTGGGAGTCGTCCTCCCTGGGGGCAAGTCGAGATGAAATTTGGTCCTTGAATCTGGCCTGTGTTTTTGGTAATTTATCAGGGCACCTCTACGGCCTGTTTTGCTCAGCGGTGGCATTTAGAATCGTGTTTTCCTTACTCAACATTCTTAGCTGTCATCTCCTCTTAAGCGGCCCTGGATGAATCTTCCAGAAGCCGAGTGGTGATTTAGAGGTTTGGAGGGGAGGGAGCCGGCAGGGGGGTGACAGAGGGTGTCCGAGCCAAGAAGGGCTGTTTATTAAAATCCTGAAAATGAGCTTTGCCATCCTTGATAAAAAATTAATTCCAGGGTGATGCCGACCTTTTGGCTGCTTCCTGAGAGGCCCACAGATATCCACAAAGCTCTGGTTCTGTTCCCGTACCGTGAATTCCAGCACATTTCGTCACTAATCTTAAGAGGTGAACGCTCAGCTGTCTGGCTTTGGGAAACATGAATGCAGTATTTATGAGCTGATGCTGAGCAATCCAGACTCAGTATTTCTAACCGCTATGGGCTCGGAAAGACCTTCTCAAGCCCTCATTGACTGTCGTGCCTTGCCCGCAGAGCTGAGCTCTGGGAAGGTTGGCGGAGTCTAAATTGGGATGTGAAGATTGAGTCCTGGGCTACACAATAATTTGCTTTAAGCTGTATAAATAGGATTTTATTGGGGAATTCATCGAAAGGAAGTTTTGAAGGTCAACTCCCTCCCCGCGTTGAATGCATATGTATTTGATGTTTCGTCTCGGGTCTCTTTTATAATCCTGCGTGGCTTGGCTTCAGATATATTTTTAGCAATGGAAAATTGAATGTCCATTTGAGAATGTCTTCCCCCAGGATGGCCCCTCTTGTCCTTTGCACACATTCCTCAGCCTGGAGAAGCATGTTCTCATCCCAGCAGATGCCCTGAAAGAGAGTGAGTTACTGCCGGCCAGTTGACCCCTTGGGCACTGTGCATCCCCGAGGGTCAGGGACACTGTGGGACACTGAGTCCTGGCTTCCAGGCTATTCTCCAGGCTCTCTGCTGCCCATCCCTCCCTCCCTTCCTTCCTTCCTTCCTTCCATCCTTCCATCCTCTGTCTCTTTCTCTTTCTCTCTTTCTCTTTCCTTCTTTCCTTCCTTCCTTCCTCTCTCTCTCTCTTTTTCTCTCTTTCTGCCATGCCTGCAGCATGTGAAAGTTCCCAGGCCAGAGATCCAACCCACACAACAGCAGTGACCTGAGCCACAGCAGTAACAACACCAGATTCTTAATCCACTAAGCCACCAGGGAACTCTGCCATCCCTTTCTTTTGAGGCTACCCCCCTCGGGCATCATGAAGATAAGCCAAGGCCTAGAGAAAGAACCCAGGGCAGAGCACGGAAGGGGACCGTGCTGCAGCCACCACCATTCACACGCAGCCTTCCCTTCCAACTCACCGTGGACCCGGGACAGTCAACGTGATGTCTCTGGAAGGCTATCGCTGGCACGCAGGTGTACCATCTGGGCAAAGGATGGCAGCCGTGATGCCCTTGGCTTCACAGTGTCCCCATCAGACTCTGGGGAGTTTGGGGGACATCAGTGCTGCTGGGAGGGACAGATAGGAGCAGGGCCCTAGGCAGGTGGTCAGGGCAGCCTGGCCCAGGATGCTGTCCCTGTGTGGTGGAAGGTGATCCCAGGGGGTAGGACCTTGTGTGGCTTCCTCATCCTTCCAACTTCAGCGCCTAGACAGTGCCCAGCGCGGCGCAGGTGTCTTTGTTGTAGTAACAGCTTCTTAGGGTGGGACTCAAAAAGCAGGGAGGAGGTAGAGGTTAGTTTCATACACAGCTTGGACCCAGCACCGAATCAGGGCCTGGGGCTCTCTCCACAGTGGATCCCCAGCCTGGCTTCCCACCGGGGTCTCCCTGCTCCCACCCCTCCTCCTGAGAATCGTATTCTGAAGTCACTGGGACTCCTGGCTATTCCACTCTTTCCTGCTGTGCTCCCTCCACTGGGATGACATCTCCCTATGAGTCCCTCAAAGCCATGTTCAAGTGCCTCCTTTTTCATAAAGGCTGCCCCATCCCCCACCCCTGTGCCAAATTAGAACAGTTCCCTTCATCTGTGTCTCGTGGGGCCTGTCTCGTGGGGCGTGGCCTCTGCGTTTTGGTTCAGCGTTCGTGGTCTTGGTGCCTAACTCCCTCACTGGCCACAGTGCCCGGCATATGGCAGGAGCTCATGGGCATTTATTAAATGGACTTTCCTCTAGTAGCGGACAGTGAGGGCCTAAGTCGTCTCAGCCTATAGTTTATATACACTCAGCACAGAGGCATCTGGAGAAGATCTCTCACCAACTCGAGATTGGTTGGACTGCTCTCAGGTTTCATGAAAGGCTCTTCCATTTGAGATGGTGTTGTCGGGACTTTGGGGCCAGAATGACGTGGGTTCCAGCTTGAGCTCCACCACCTGGAGGTGTGTGAGCTTGAGGAAGTTCTAAACCTCTCTGAACTTTGGTTTCCACATTTGGTAGATATGAGAGTGGTTCATGTGGTTGTTGTGAGGTTGAAATGCGGTCATTTATATAAAGTCCTTAGCATAGTGCGCAGCACATTATTAAATGTTCAACAAATTGAAACTATTAGCACAGTGATGATGGTGACGATGGTGAAGGTGATAATGATGGGGGTGGTGGTGATGATGGTTGTCATGGTGATGATGGGGGATGGAGTGATGGGGATGGGAATGATACTGGTGGTGATGATGGTTGTCATGGTGATGGGGGAATGATGGTGGTTGTCATGGCAATGATGGGGATGGGGTGATAGTGATGGGAATGATGATGGTGGTGACAGTGGTGGTTGTCATGGTGATGATGGGGGATGGGGATGATGGTGGTGGTGATGGTGGTTGTCATGGTGATAATGGGGGATGATGGTGGTTGTCATGGTGATGATGGATGGGATGATGGTGGTGGTGATGATGGTTGTCATGGTGATGATGGGGGAGGGGGATGATGGGGATGGGGTTGTTGGTGATGATAATAAGAATTATGGAAGTGATGGGGATCATGAAAATAATATGAATGGTGGGAAGTGACAGGGATGATGAGGAGGAGGGAGAGGGTGAGGATGATGGGATGGGGATGATGATGATGGGTTTTTTGGTGGTGATGCTAAGAATGATGATGGAAGATGACGGGGAGGAGGAGGAGGGAGATGGTGGCATGATGATAATGACGATGATGGTGTGGATGACAGGGTTTGGGTGATGTTTCTGCCATTTTGGGGCTCAGTGAGGCTCTCTGTTTTCAGGTCTCTGTAAGCCTGTCTGATAGTGGATCAGTGCCAGGTCCTCGGGCACATAAACCACCCCATATTCGCCCTTTCCATCCTCTGTGTGTTTACCTATGGGAAAAGCTGCTCTAGAAGTCTCCCTGTCCGCCCTGGCAGCCAGTAAAGGCACTAGGTAAAATCTTGGCCAAACCCCTGTACTTCCAGGGCGCATCCGCTGTTTCCTATTAGAGTTTCATGCATCCCTTTGACATATTTTTATCGTCAGGTTAGAAGAAAATATTCCACTCGTTTGCAACATTCTCATTATATTCCCTTTATAACAATTTCTAAAAGAGAATAAATATAAAATATTTCTCTGTATTGTGGCAGTAATTCAGCCTGACTTTAATATGCTGCATGGTTTTCCAACTCACAATTCTTCTAACCTTGTGATGACAGTTAAGAAATCTTCGCGCCAGGGAAACATGTGGATCAATGAGTTAGTGGAAGCGCAGGACACTTTATGGGGGTTCCGGGAGAGCAGCCTTCTGCCGACTCAGAGGTACCATCCCAGCCCGTGAGAGTAAACCGTTCCAACAGCCCGAGGTCTCCTTCCCTTGGGCCGTTTCTGAGAACCCAGAGAGGTCTCCTCTGGGCCAGTCACTAGCCGAGTCTGCATGGAGCCCAGTCAGGGTCCGAGTTTGGTCTGGAGGGGGTACGTGGGAGCCCTTGGCCATGGCCTCTGAGTACATGTGGCTGCCCCCAGATGGCCGCCACAGCCGACCCCAGAGGATGCCATCACTCGGGCATCAGATTTCCAGTTTCCTCCTGGAGTACAGCTCCCACTGGGCTTCAGCTCCAAACACATGCCAGGCCAAATCCTCGCCTGTCTCTGGAGTGGACTTGGAGCCATGCTAGGCAGCCCCACTGGGAAGATGCAGGAGGGGGCCCCCCCCGAGGGCTCTCCCTGGGCAGAGGGCCACCTTGGGGCGGACGCCAGGCAGGCCTGTTGGTGGCCTCCGCCCCGCCCCCCCCCCCGTCCCACTGTGGTGTCTTGCAAGCTGGTCCCAGCCCACCAGCAGATCAGGACTCCTGAATTCCTGCCTCTCTTTCCAGGGCCAGGGCTCCCTCCTGCCCAGGATGCCCCTCCCCCCCAGCCTGTTCTAGTCCCTCCTGATCTTTGAGACCTAACTCAGGAAGCCTTTGCTGAGGCCTGAGCCCCTCTCCTCACCACCCCCTTGTCTTCTGCTCAGGGGTCCTCAGCTCTCCATCCCCCCCGACCCTAAGACCCCAGAGGGCAGTCCCTGTGTTGGTCTACCTCCCACCTGTGGGGGGGTGGATAGTAGGAAGTAGCCAGCATGCAGATGGCACTTAGGCCTCTTGCAGAGGGTGGCATCTGGGGAACACCTGAGCTCTGAACCAGGCAAAGGTCACCCTGGTCTTCAAGAAGCTCCTGGTCTGTTCTGGAAAAGTGGACCTAAGCCTGGGGACATGATGGAATGGCTGTCATAATGCCGGCCAGAAGCATGGCTGACCATAAAGGGGCTTGGGCAAAGCTTTGGCCACGAGAGTGACTGCCCGATAAGCATGTGCCAGGCTCCAGGAGGGTCTCCTCTCTCTTCACCCTCACCCCTACCTCGCGAGCTAAGCTTAGCCTCTGCCGTTGAGAAACAGGCCCAGAGAGGGAAGGTGACCTCCCCAAGGTCACACAGCCAGGAGCAGGGAAGCCAGGATTTGGACCCTGGCTACAAACTGGAGTCCCAGGGAGTTCCGTCCGGGTGTTTCCAGCATGACCCAGAGGACCAGCAGGGATGGGAGGAAGGGTCCTGGGAGCAGCGGAGAAGGTGGGAGATGCAGGCCACTCCCTCTGGAGGAGGATGACCAAGGGCTCCGCCTGCTTGAGAAAGGCTCCCAGTGGGGCCACCATGGGGCAAGGATGCTGGGGGCCCGGGCCACGGCTCTGCCTCTGTCTGGGCCTATCTGCAGTGTCAAGAGCACGGCTAGCCCTCTGGTCCCCTGGCCACCTCTCCCGAGCACGGCCCTGGGAAAGGCGGCTGGCTTCTTTCCACAAAGCAGCCAACTTGTGCTGTCTGAGCTGCACACAGTCAAACAAAATTTGCTGTCCCCCTTGTGGCACTGCATCTCCTGTTATCTCTATCCAGGGCCCTTCTGTCTTCCAGCTTCACCAGCAGAGAATTATTTATGGCCTTGTTTATTTCACTCTCTGCAGGAAATGCCCACTGGGCCCCCCGGGAGACGGGTAGCTGTGGGCCAGCGCCTCAGCCAGGGCCTGCCTCGTGTTGTTTGCAGGTTCTGCACCCGGACCACCCCCAGAGGGGTCTTCTGACCCCACAGGCCCCCAGTGCCCTAGAGGGAAGCAGGCAGCCCCAGTCCCACACCTAAGCCCCATCCTAGCCCCAGGCTCCCCCGCCTCCTGGCCTCAAACTCCCCGAGGGAGGAAGTCCCCAGGAGATGGGCCAGCCTGAGGCTCCCGGCTGCTCCAGCAGGCTGGAGGTGGTGTCAGGAAAGGGGGGTCGGGGGGAGGAAGGCTGCTGCCCCCCGCCCGCCTTCCGCCTCTTCCAGGCCTCCGTCCCCGGCGCCTGAGCAGGACCCCTTCCTCCCGTTCATTACCATTTTGAAATGACAAAACCGCAGGAACAGAGAACAGGTTAGTGGCAGGGAGGAGGCAGGTGGATAAAGGGGGCACGGGGTGGAGGGATCCTTGTGGGGACGGGAATGTTCCGTGTCTTTGTCAAGGTCAACGTCTGGGTTATGAAGCAAAGGGAGGCTCCTGGTCCCAGGACAGGGGGCAGCGCTGCTCTCAGCCCCAGTGACAGAGGTGCCGCTCAGGTCACGCTCCTCAGGCAGGGCCCTGGCAAAAGGGGTCCTGGGCTCCCCCCGCCCCCGCACCTCCCCCACGCCCCTTCCCCAGCGTCTCTGCCCTTCGTGCTCCCTCTCTCTGTCCTCTCCAACCGTGCTCTCAAAAAAGAGAAGCCTGGCGTTCCCGTCGTGGCGCAGTGGAAACGAATCTGACTAGGAACCATGAGGGTGCGGGTTCGATCCCTGGCCTCACTCAGTTGGTTCAGGATCTGGCGTTGCTGGGAGCTGTAGTGTAGGTCACAGACATGGCTCGGATCCCGCGTTGCTGTGGCTGTGGCATAGGCTGGCAGCTACAGCTCCGATTAGGCCCCTAGCCTGGGAACCTCCGTATGCCATGGGGGCAGCCCTAGAAAAGGCAAAAAGACACACACACACACACACACACACACACACACGAGAATCCTGCCCTGGACGCTCTGAGTGTCTGCAGAGCTCTTGGCTCTTTCCCCGGGGGTCAGTGCGCTGTGGTGGCCATGACCTTGCTCCCCTTGAAGGATTGGAATGCAGGGGCCCCGGAGCCGGGAGCAAGGCTAAGCGCAGAGCACGGCCCACGTCTTCCTTCCCCATCAGGCCAGGCAGGTCCACGTGCAGGCGGGGCTCTCATTGGGGGTGGGGAGGGAGGATATTGGGAGGAAAGCTCATTCTATTCAGGGAGTTCCCGTTGTGGCTCAGTGGGTTAAGAACCTGACTGGTATCCATAAGGATGTGGGTACAATTCCCGGCCTCTCTCAGTGGGTTAAGGATCCAGCATCACTCTGAGCTGCAGCGTAGGTGGCAGATGGGGCTCGGATCTGTCAGGTGTTGCTGTGGCTGTGGTATAGGCCGGCAGCTCCAATTTGACCCCTAGCCTGGGACTTCCATATGCCATGGGTGCAGCCCTAAAAGGCAAAAAAGAAGAAAGAGCCCATTCCCCCATTCATTCATTCGGCAGATGCTCCCCGGACCCCACTGTGTTCCAGGACCCTCACAGCATGGGGTGTTCTAAGTGATCCTGCCATCAAGCCATCAGGCCGTCGGCTGCCCGTCCGAGGAGCCCAGTGTCCATGGAGGGACCATGCCTGGGCCTCCTCTCTCAGACCCTAGATCGGGCCAGGGTCCTGTGAATCCAAGGCTGGAATTCCAGAGTTCTAGAATCCCAGCTCTGGGCCTGCGGTGCCTCCCGCAGGGGACCCCTCCCTGACTCCGGACTGGGCCCTCATCCTGCGGCTGTTCAGGGTTTGAAGCAGAACTGTATGGTTTTCCAAGCATGGAATCCTCATCTGTGGGAAAGCAGCTGGTGACCGGCTCTCAGCCTGCAGCACAGCCAGCCTGGCGGACGCGTGAGGGCCGCCAAGTGCAAGCTCATGTTGGTACAGGGGCTGACCTGTGTGGGCTGGAGGTGGGCTGTGCAGAGGGAAATCCTGGGTGACCTCCCTCCCCACTTCTGCTCCCCGGGCTTCTGATAGGGCCTGGGAAGGAACCATGCTCACAGCCAGGGGCCGGCTCTGCTGGACCCATGGAAGGCTCTTCCTCGGCCTCAAAGCCACACAGGGGCAGAGGCAGGAGCCAGGAGGCAGCTTGCCACTGGGCCGGAGGCGGACCAGCCGGTTTGCAAGCAGGAGAGGGAGGCTCTGGGCTCCTTAGCCCTTTATTTATCGAGCAGATTCGCAGCTTTGCAGCAGCTCAGGCTGAAGCCTGGTCTGAATACTGATTGGAGATGAGCCCTCCCTTCATCCCCCAGGCCCAGGCCTGCAGGGAGCTCTCCAAAGAGGCAAGAGGGGGCCAGGCAGGAGACAGGATGCCGCGGAGAAGGATGCTTGAGGCTGGGATGCATCCAGGCAGCGCTGTCTCAGGACCAGGGGATGAGCGGCTGCAGCCTGATTTCCACAACACAGTTGTGAGGCCCCCCACTCCCCCCAGGAATCCTCCTGGGGTCCCATAGCATCTCAAAGATGTCTTGAAGTTCTGGCTCGGGCGCCTGGCCGAAGCCTGGACCACAGACACTTTCTGTCGAGCCCACGGCCTGGCATCCTCCGGGCCTCCCTCACCTGCAGATCACTGGGCCTTTATCCCCAGCTCCCTGCCCCGGATGTCCAGTCAGTTTAATGCCGATTCCTGGGCCTCGTCCCTCTGCCCACAGGCCTGCAGCATGGTGAAGACTGAATTCCAGGGCAGACACTCCAGGTTCAATGCTGAGTCTTATTAACTCGCTATAGCCCCCACCTTCAGTCCTGGGAAGGCACTGAGGTCCCAGTAGGCAGACGGGGCCTGGGATGCAGGATGCAGCAAGGAGCTGAGGGCCTTGCTGTCCCCATGGGGGACACAGACAGGCTGCAAAGGCTGGTCAGGGGGAGGCTGGAGGCCTCATGTGCCAGGCCCTGGGGCAGGGTGTACACTGAGCTGCCTGTGAAGCCCACCTCCTGGCAGGGCAGTGACAGGACGACACCACCTCCCCAGATCCCAATCCCAGGCCCCCCTGGGGCACACACGGCCACTCGGTCAGGTGGGGCCAGGAACAGAAAGGGGAAACGGGCGCTATCAGCAGGCAGGGGGCCCAGCAGGGCCCCTGCCACACCCTGGTCCTCATCACAGGCCACAGGTCTGAGGCCCGTCTGTGCCAGTCTGCCCAGCTGGCCTGGCCCCTCCCTGGGCCTGCAGCCTCCGAAACTGTCCATCCATGGAAAGGGGTGTATTAGTCAGCTTGAGCTGCCTCACAAAGCACCGTAGACTGGGTTGGGGGAGAGGTGCTTCAACTACAGAGGTCCCCCCTCCTGGTCCTGGAGGCTAGAAGTTGAAGGTCAAAGTGCTGGCAGGGCTGGCTCCTTCTGGGGCCCATGGGGTGAATGTGCTGCAGGCCTCTCCCCAGCTTCTGGCGTTTTGCCAAAGGTCTTCGGTGTTCCGTGGCCTCTGGACGTTTCGCCCAGCCTCTGCCATCCTCTCCACACGGCCTTCTCCCCGTGTGTCCTCCTGTGTCCAGATGTCCCTCTTTCGGAAGGACCCCAGGTGTGTCGCATCCAAGCCCACTAGCGTGATGCCATCGTGACTGATGATGTCTCCGATGTCCTTGTTTACAAATAAGGTTTCATCCTAAGGCGCTGAGGGTTGGGACTTCACCATGTGAACTTGGGTTGAGGGGACCCAGTTCAACCCATAGAAGGGACCTCTGACTTTGGGGCCGACAAGTAGACCCTGCCTCTACGAGACCTCAGGTTCTGAAGAGACGCCTATGGCCCTAGGGTGGTTCGAGAGCCCTGATGGGGGGCTCTGCCTCCCCAGGAGACCCCTGGAGGGCCCGTCTGGGGCCAGCAGGCCTCATGCATTCTCTCAATAGTATTTCCTGGCACCTTCTCCTCCATGTGGGCACTGCCCTTGCGTTTGGCATAGAGTGGGAGCAAGACAGGTGAGGCTCTGCCCCCCGGGCACTACTCTTTAGGTAGAATGATACCACGAAAGGGTCAAATGTAAAACATGGCCCCCGGTGTGCCTCACAGCTGTGCATGAAATGAGACGGTGACATAACAGAAACTAATGGGGCCTTGCCGGGAGTGGGACGTTTGAGCTGAAATCTGGGTAAAGAGTTTGAAGGACCACGAGACGCGTTACAGGCTGCGGGGTGACAGAGGCCAAGGCGGGAGGCGCCCAGAGGGGGACATCAGAGCAGACTGTGGGAGGGGCCAGGGAGGAGACGCCAGCTCTCCTGGGCTGTGGCCCTCGGGGCTCACTGCCCAGCAGGTGGGCTGGGTCCAGGCAGGCCAGAGGCCTCCAGCCCTGGGGGGGGGGGGCACATGCTGGACACTTTGGGGCAGTGAGACGCTGCCGAAGGGGTGTGTTAGGACAGTGGAATCATGGTGGAGAAGAGCCGTCTAGAGCTTTCCTTGAAGCCTTTCAAATGCTTCTGGAAAGAAGAAGCAATGAGGCAGCAGGTGACCCGGGAGGGCAGGGCCAGGAGAGATGTGACTGGAAGTCAGTTTGGTCAGTCTGGGCCACCAAGGGGGTGCAAGCATGAAGGGGCCCCTGGGCCTGGGCTCATGAGTCCCCACCTTGCTCCAAGGACCAAAGCCTGGTCAGCCTGGTCCTAGTGTCCCCAAATGTTCCTGTTGTCCCCAGCCAGCCCCTGTGTCCCCAGCCGGCCCCTGTGTCCCATGAACCTATGGGAGGCTGTCAGAAAGGCAGCCAGCTCCCCCACCCCCCACCCCAAAGGGCTTCTCTTCTCATTGCCTGGCCTGCCACTTTATCCAGCTCTTCCCCAAGGAAGGCAGGGGCCAGGCAGAAGCAGGGACAGTGGACTCCATGCCTGGCACATGGCTGCCATCCCGAATCACACAGCCTCAGAACCTCACGGGCCCCAGAGGTCCTGGTGGAGCAGGCAGAGGGGGACTCTGGAGCCGGAAAGGCCTGACCTGCTGTTGGGGCCAGGGTTGCTGCTCAGACAGGTCCTGGCCTTTTCTCTGCCTCGACTTCCTCATCGGGAAAAGGCAGAAGGGTTCCTATGGGTCCACTGGGAATCTTGGCTCAGTGCCTGCCCAGAGCAGGTGTCTCCAGTCCCCTCTACACCATGCTGTGGGCTCGCAGCCTTGCGGGGGTTGGTGGGGCCTCTGAGTAGAGGCTGCGGGCTCGGCCCGTGGTCCCCAGAGCCTCGTGAATGCAGGCACCTGTTCCTGGTCTGGTCTCCTCGCGGGAGCCACCTCCTGGCCTGGTTTTCAGCTAAAGCCGCCCCCACCATGGTTATGGGCAGGAACATGTGTGCGGAGGTCTCCAGGGTGCAGGAGTGGGTGACACCCCCCCCCCAGTGTGGGTGACAGAGGTGAAGGAGAGGAGAGGGCTGTGCACCCAGGGGCAGAACAGCTGATGCATGCGCCCCGTGCTGTCCCCGTGAGCAAATCACTTCCCCTCCGGGGTCTTGGTTTCCCCGTTGGTAGAACAAGGAGGCGGAACCGCCTCTAGAGCCCACCTGCGAGGAGGGGAGGCCGCTCCCAGACAATCAGGTGGGGACAGACACCGGGTCCCCGCACGTGCCCCCTGGGGCCTTAGCATCAGCCCAGTGCAGGCGAGAACAGGGGCTCCGGACCCCTCACGTGAGCACCTCCTCCTCTCTGTGCCTCACTCCTGTGGGAGAGAGGCTTTCCGTTCAATCCCTGGGAAGCGCTGCGTCCCCAGAATGGTGAGGGGTGGGGCTCCGGAAGCCGTGTCCAGTCGGACTGTGGCAGCCCCTCCAGACGAGTCAGCAAAGGCAGCCCTGCCCCCCTCCATCCTTGCTGGAGCCCTGGAGCCCAGAGCCAAAGCTCTGGGGGCGCAGAGCTAGGGCAGGCCGGCCCACCGCCCGGCAAGACCCGTGTGTCACCAGGGAGGCTCATAACTTGGGGTGAATCTGCACCGCTGGTTTAATCGATGGTGGATGGATATATTTTTTAAGGATCTCTTTCTAAAATTAGCCTATCTCTGTACAGCCGTCATCACAGCAGCGTGGGATGCATCTCTTTTACCTGTCAGCGGTCGGTATTTGTTTTCCTTTGAGAGAGAGAGAGGGAGACGAAGGCGTAGGTCCCTGAGCCCCAGCACCTGGGAAACTGGGGCATCCAGCCCTACCTGTTGGAAGCTCCGGAGCCCAGTAGGATGCAGGCCTCAGCCCGCCTGACTCTGAACCTGCTCTTGTTCCCCCCCGTCACATGGGGGCAGGTGACATCACCTGTCTGCCCCTCGGTTTCCCCAGCTGTAAAGTGGCAGAGGTTACAGTTATTTCATAAAGCTTTTGGGGGGTTAAAATACTGTAGCATTCGGGAGTTCCTGTTGTGGCTCAGCGGGTTAAGAACCTGACTAGCATCCATGAGGATGTGGGTTCGATCCCTGGTCTGCTTAGTGGGTTAAGGATCTGGTGTTGCCGTGAGCGGTTGCATAGGTCCCAGATGTGGCTTGGATCTAGTGTTGCTGTGGCTGTGGCAGAGGCTGGCAGCCTATAGCTCTGATATGACCCCTAGCTTGGGAACTTCCATGTGCCGCAGGTACGGCCCTGACAAAAACAAACGAAGCGTCCAAACAGGTAGATAGATATGTAAGGAACGTTCAGAAAGCGGTAACTTTATCCTCTCTTTGCCCTCTGACAGCCTTGGAAAACTGATGGTGCCCCAGTTTTCCTGGGTCTGTCGGTGCCAGGTTTCAAATCCTTCCTTTTAACTCATGTTCCCTTTGGATGAACAGTGACTCTCCCCCAGGGGCCACCCCCCCTCCTCAAGGCGTCCATCTTCCACGAGCTCTGGAGTTTCTCTACCAGCCAAGATTTTCTGTAGTCGAGTTTTCTGTGTCTGTGGTTGGTGATGCTAAACCATAGCATCTTTCTGCATCCCCCAAACAAAACGCGGGGTAGCACAGAGTGTGTCCCTTAAGACGGCTCCCCATCCCCGGCATCTTGAGCTGCTTCCCAAGGTCCTGTGCCCCTGACGCCTCATCAGAAAAACTGTCATTGAGTGTCAGAGCCGCTGGCGTTACAGCAAGTGCCTGCTGTGTGCCCTGCCCCACGCCGGGCCAGCCTGAGGGTGGAAGAGCTGTGTCGGGGCCCCTCGGCCTCTCTCTGGTAGAGGAGATGAGAGTCAAGAGCTTCGAAACAGGGGAGGCCAGGGTGTGGGCTGTGATGTGGGTGGGCCTCGGACCGGGAGCTTTGACGAGGGAAGGACACAGTCAGAATCAGCTTCCTGGACAACAGGGCCTGGAGCTGAGCGCCGAAGAGATGGCGGAATTGAGCTTGGCTGGGAGGAAGGGCCAGCTTCACAGCAGGTGGAGTCGGCACCTTGACCGCAGCCTCCAGGTGGGGTGGAGCTTGGCTGAGGGGCAGCCGGTGGAAACAGAGGGCCCCATGGCTCATCTTGTTCATTCCTTGGGCGTTGAGTCCGAGAAGTGCTGCAGTGGGGCTGGCAGGAGCCCCTGGCCCAGGCCCAGTGGCCTGTCCATACCTGCTTCCCTGGCTTCTAGAACAAGGTGGACTCTGCTTGCATTGCCCGCTGACTCCTGCCGTCCAGCCAAAGGAAGAGTAGACTCTGAGCAGCATCAGGGCCCAGGGGAGGCCTCGATTCCAGAAGTTTCGGGAGACTGCTCCGTGCCCACATCAGCCAGCAGGCCTCTCTCAAGAGCCCCCTTCCTGGCTCCCGGGGACCCCCCTGGACTTTACCCAGCACTGCCCCCACCCCTCCTGGCATCTCCACGGAGACGTGCCGGCAGTTTGGTCCTGTCCCCCCCCCTTCTGGAATTCATCTACATCAAAGCAGGATCCCTTCTGTTCAGCACTCAACAAGGCTGTGGTGATTAAGCACTTAAATTGATTAATCAAATTTCCTGTGATGAAAACTACTGTCATTCATTAATCTGAGCAGGATTATAAATAAGAGATGGCAGATACAGGAGGCAAACGTGTTGACAGATCGATGTGGCGGCCTGAATCACAAGTAGGCGCCTGCCCCGAGGAGCTGTAGGCAGCCTGGAGACAGAGCCTCCCTGAAGACAGAATTAGACGGAGACTGAAAAACCCCCATTTTAATAAAGAAATAGGCAGCGATGAGCAGGCGGCCCCAGTGGGGGTGGGGCGCACCCCTGGTGGGAATGGGGGAGGTGTGGACATCAGACGTGATGTTTCGTGCCAGCTAAGAATTCGCGTTTTGGAGTCAGCAGTCCTGGGTTCAAATCCTGCCCCCTGGGGCTCCGGCACTCCGTACTTGGCTAAGATGCTCCCCTCCGTTCCCCGCTGCCTGGCGAGATGTGAATGTTAGTGCCACCTCCCTGGTCGGAGGGTCTTTGAAACTAGATGAGGTGATGGCACATCTCATCCACTCCATAAGTATTTATTGAGCACCTACTGTATGCAGGCACCAGTGCCTAGAGATCTGCGAGGAATCGGGTGAGCGAGGTCCCTGCCCCTGGCAGAGCTGGTGTTCTAGGGGAGAGCAGACACTAACCATGCATCCTGCTTGATGGCAGGATCCGGGTGCTAAGGGAGGGCGGGGGGAAGCACGGGGTCTGGGGGCAGTTACCAAGGCACCTGACCTCTTTGGGGAGCAGGGAGACTTTGGAGAAGAAGGAACCTTAGGTCTGAGTTCTTAGGAAAGCCTGGGACTTAGCTTGGTGTAAGGAGGCGGCAGGAGTGGGAGGTGGGCAGGCTAGAAGACTGTTCTAGAAGGAGAGAGAAGCTCGGACGAGGCCCCAACAGAGGAAGGAGTAGGGCACGGAGACAAGGGTGGTCAGGCACACAGTGATCCAGGAGGACAGCAGCCCCAGGTGAGGCTGGGAGGTGGGCAGCCAGGCTCCTCCGGGCTTCTGGCTGTGCTAAGGATGGGTTTTGTGAATCCGCCCTGCCTCGATGGGAGCTTTGATTGTGAGTGGCTCAGAGATGGGGAGGAATGTCCCCACGGAGGCACAGAGGCAAGGGAATATCCAGGAGTTCCTGTCGTGGCTCAGTGGAAACGAATCCGACTAGGATCCATGAGGATGCAGGTTCGATCCCTGGCCTTGCTCAGTGGGTTAAGGATCCGGCATTGTCAGGAGCTGTGGTGCAGGTCACAGATGTGGCTCGGATCTGGCATTGCTGTGGTTGTGGTGAAGGCTGGCAGCTGCAGCTCTGATTAGACCTTTAGCCTGGGAACCTCCATATGCTGCAGATGTGGCCCAAAAAAAACAAAAAAAAACAAAAAACAAAAAAAAAAACAAAAAAAAAAAAAAAGGAAAAGAAGCAGCAGCAGCAAGGGAGTGTCCTGCCAGCCTGGGCCTGCCCGCTGCCCCATCCTTCACCATGTTCTCTGCTGACCTCCTGGACCCAGACACAGGATGCCCCATCAGGCCTTGGTCTCCGAGCACTTCCTCCTGCCTCTGGTTCTTGCCCCCAGGACTCTCTCCCCGACTCCTGGCCTCCTTGACTCCAACATAGCTTGTTTCCAGCTCAAATACACTGCTTCCCTGCCCAGGGCAAAGCCTCCTCCCCACTCTACCCGCACCCCTGCTGTGACAGCCCCACACCATGGCCTCACGTTCATCGCCCAGTCCCAGATGCAGCGCGCCCCTGATAGGCGTGTGATGGTCTGCCTGACGCTGGTTCCCCACTCATGGGGGTGGGGGTGGGCCCCTGGAGGCAGGGACCAGCTCTGCTCTGGTTCCCTAGGCATCCTCCAACCCTGCGTGGCTGAGGGACTGGCACAGGGCGAGCCTCAGCAAAGACTTGTTGAGTTCATGGATGCTGAGTCAAGTGGCTGGGGAGCACCATAGAGAGGGTGGCGGCTGTGCAGGAAAGGAGCAGGCAGGGAGAGGACCCCCAGCCCTGGGCATCCAGGTCGGCATCTTCTGGGTACCAGGACCGAGCTCCTGCCTGGCACATGGCTGTGCTGAGACACTGGAACTGGCACCTGCCTTCCAGCAGCATCCAGCAGACAGGTTGCTGATCAAGTAAGAGGCCATTGCAGGCCACAAAGGTTGGTGCGGCCAGAGGGAGGCTCCGAGCAGGGGCCAGGGACTTTCTGGATGGGCCGAAGCCAGGGCTGGGTTTTCAGGAGATGCAGGAGCTGGGAAGGAAGGGGAACTGGAGTTCCAGGCAGGGGGACGGGCACATATAAACGTTCCCTACCCCCTTTCTGTCTATTTCGGCCTCCCGATATCCTGATCGGGGTTTCCAGGCAGCTTCTGTAGGGGCCTGGGCCACCCAGGCCGGAAGGTGGAGGCCTGGCCTCTCCCCCGCCCCTCTGCCCAGACACAAGAATGGGGAGATGTCATCCCGGGCCTGGCTAGGCTCACACCCCCGCATCAGTCAGTGAGCCCTTCCAGCCTGCCCTCCTTCCTCGGGCAGAGACTGCGAGTCTCGGGGTGGAGGGAGTGGGGGATTGAGGAGGAGGCGGATCCCCCACGTGGAGGAGGAAACCCAGGGGTGCTCAGGGAGATTCAAACTCCCACTCCTTGCTGAGTTGGCCCTTCCCACAGTTTTGCTAAATAATTAAAGACCCCTTCTTAAAGGAGTTACCATCCTAAAGCTGTCAACGCTTCATCAGTCACACGCCCTTTCTCGGGGCCGTGTCCAAGCACCTCAGCCAAGGTAACGTTTGCCCCAGGACCCCAGGTTGTCTCAAGCGGCTTTGGAAGCCCCGCTGTGTGCCCAGCCCTGCAGAGGGCACAGACTTCCGGGGGCTCCGCCTGGGCCTCTCCTGCCACGTTAGTTTCCAGCCCGAGCAGGACTCAGAGAAGGTGAAGGGGAGGGGGCAGGGCGGGCTGCCCCGGCGCGCTTGGCCCAGCCCAGGGGCGTGCCTGTCACCTCCCTCCTTCCCAGGCACCAGGCCAGGCTGGGGCAGGTACGCTAAGGAGGCCCAGCTTCTGCTGCTGAGGAACTTCCTGCCCAGGGAGGCAGGAGACCAAGAGGTAGATCCCGGAGACGCAGCGAGGTCTCGGCCCTGCCGTGATGGCTGGTGTGCCAGGGGGGCCACCTCGTGGAGCCTGGGATTCCGAGCTGGATCGGGGAAGGGGTGGTGTTTGCAGGGCTTCCTGAGGATAAGTGCGAGCTCCCTGAGCCTAGAAACAGGGCTTTCTCCAAACCTCCACAACCAGAGCAGAGCAGGTGCCAAGACATGGAGGCCTGGAAGCATGCAGCACGTTCAGGGATGCAGCCAGCAAACAAATGAGCACCTCCTGTATACCAAAGCCACGCCAGGCCCTGAGAATAGAAAAATGAGTGTGACACCAGCCCTCATAAAACGTGCAGTCTGGTAGGGGAGACAGACAGGAAACAGCCCCAGGAGGTAAATGAAATCTGCCCCCATGAAAGCGCGTTCCAGCACCTCTGTGGCACCAGGGGAGGCGTGGCTGCTTCTCAGCATCAGGTGGAAGGTGGGAGGGCTGCCTCCCAGGAGGAAAGGGTGTCTCAGCGGGTTTCGAAGATGCACCTGAAGTCACTCAGAATAATGGGGAGAAGCTTGGTGTGACCCCAACAGTTGGGGCCTGGAGGGGAGTGTGGCTGAAGGGGATCAGAGAACGGGCTGAGGAGCGGAGCAGAAAGAGGGAGCTAATGCCTTCTGGAATGATCCAAGGAGGGAAGGATGCAGCTCTGGGATTGCAGACACAAGACGGGGCAGAGTCGGGGGAGGAAGCCTCCTCCCTTCCCTGGGAGTTGTGGTTGAAGCAGAGTCTGAAGGGCTGAGCCCCCGAGGGATCCCCACTATCCACAGGGGAGCTGGAGGTGGGGCCGGGGCGGCCTGCAGGTGTGGGTGCCCAGACAGAGCGAGCTGCCTGAGGGGACCCTGGGCCCAAGACCCTGCTCAGTAAAAGGACTTCCACTCTCCTGAAGCCACGTCCAGTTGCCCCCTGGATGCGAGGCCCAGGCTATCTGATGCCAGGGGAGCCAGGGGGATGGTGGGACCCTCAGGACGGGGCAGGGACTTGGCTTCTGTGGGGGCCCAACCTCCGGCCACATCTGCCCTCACGTGAGAAGAACCTGGCACTTGGTTTGCATTTTTCAAGCCTTCCAAGGAGGTCTGAAGTCACCTCCTAAATGACTGAACCCTCAAATTGCTGCTGCCACAGCGGCCAGGGGTGGAGGCACCGTGGTAGGAGGTGTGACCCGACCCAGCCCGACGGGGATGGGAGCCAGGCCTTGATTTGAGCAAACACCCAGAAATCAAGATGGAGTCATGAATGGGCCTCCTGGTGTCTGGGGGTCCAAAGACCCGGGTACCAGACGGGCGAGCCTGGCCTGGCCCGGGATGGGGACATTTTTTCCTCGTCTGGCAAAGGAAGGAGTGGGCTCGTGAGATCATCCCAGCTGTCCTTTCAGCTCCAGTTTCCAACTGGATGCATCTGACACCCACCCGCTCACCTTGCTGTCGGCAAGAGTCAAGTTTTAATGAGAAAAGAATTTCTCTCTGGAATATCGAGTATAATTAAAACTCTGCCTTGAAAAAAAAAATTCCCAGCCACCATGGAGCATATGAGAGGAAGTGAAAATGTTAACAGACAACCCCCGGTTTCCTCTCCCTGTGACATAGATTATTAAGTCAGGTTCGAAAAAGTTCCTATTAAATATTTAAATATGGCATTAAATATTCATCACCTCAAAAATTGCTTCCTAACAGATCCTTAGGTAAATATAACAATATTTGATCACAAAAGCTGCAGGGCCTGACAGAGGCTCAGAAAGGGTGAGAACCTGTCTGGGGCTTGGTTCCCAGGGGCACAGGGAATCCTACTCACGGGGAGGGGCCGGGAAAGCAGAGCAGAGGTGTGGGACTCCCTATGTGAGGGGCCGGGGTAAGCACAGGCTGATGGGGGGGAATGAGCCTCAGGGAGATGAGGTCACAGTCAAGGTCACTTGTAGGGTTTGTGGGTCCGGGGAGCCGAGCCCGCGTGGGTGGGGGTGTCCTTTAGGGGGCGCCCCTGCAGATTCCAAAGCAACCTCCCATGGTGGCTCCCAGCTTGTGCCACCGTGGGAGATTCTGTGAAAGGGACCTTCTGTGGGGCCAGCAGACAGGCTGGAAAGACCTCCAGTCCCTTCTGGGGGTTGGGGGGCGGTTGTTTTTTCAGGGCTCCCCCAAACTGTACACATGGCCCTGCCATCCTCATTTGGGCATCTGGTCTACCCAAGTGGGGTATAAATGGCGCTCTGTGGGCAGCAGCTGGTTTTCCAGCCTCCCAGGTATAGGGCTGGGGTCTGCAAGGGTCTTCTCAACCTCTGCTGACCTTGAAGCTGGATGGTCCTGCTGGTAGGGGCCATCCCAGCCCTGCTGGGTGAGCAGCAGCACCCCTGGCCTCCACACACAAGGTGCCAGCAGTCCCGCTCCCACCAGTCATGCCCATGTCAGATGGCCCCATTTACCACCCAGTGTCCCCGAGGGTGGAGAGCCCTGTACTGCAAGACAGGCCCTGGGTGAACCCAGGCTGTGCGTGGATGGCTGGGTGCTGGTGGGGGGAGCGGTGGAGGCGGGAGGGAAAGCAAGAGATCTCAGGGCTTTTGAGTCGGGGGTGGGGGGTGAGCACTGGATAGGGCCGCTCACCCCTCCCTGGGCACCTTCCTGAAGGCCTTGGGGCAGGGACTCTGCCCCCTGCCCCCCCCGCCTCCCCCCCTCACCACCACAGAGGAGCCCCTCCTGCTCACCGGCAAAGCCATCGCCACCTCCAAGGCCCACGTTGAGGCTCCCTCTGCATCCAGGGTCCTTGACCTCCCCACAGCCCCTCCCAGCCCTGCCTCCTCTGGGCTCCCCACCCCCTTGTGGGGTAATAGGCTGAAGGCCCGGCTGAGGGCTGGGGTCTGGACTCTGCTCGCTTCTGCCCGGCAGGCAGGTGGGAGAGAACACAGGGCTCCCTCCGCCTCCTGGGTCTGGGTCCTCGGCTGATGAGCAAGGACTCGGCCCTCTGGTCTCTGGGTTCTCTGGTCTGCCTGAGTGGTCTGGGGGCTGTGCAGCCCCTCCAACCTGGATGAAGCCTTGGGTGGCAGGGATCCCGTCATCTCCTGCCTCCTGGTGCTGATGCAGGACCCTGGGACTCGGTTTGCAGGTCCGCCATCTGACCTCAGGCCAGCATGACAACGGTACCAGCTGGAGGCAGTTCTTCTTTCTCAATGCAGGCACCTGGGCTTAGAGAAGCTAAGCTGTTTTGCCCAAGGTCACAGGTACATTGAATCCAGTTGACACTCAGGCCAGTCTGACCCCAGAGCCCGGCAGTGAGAGCCAGGTCTGATTCCCTGCTGAACGTAGCAAGTCCTGGCTTCTCTAAGGCTGGGGCCACCCTCGGACTAGGCTGTGGATTCCCTGCTTGAAGGGCCATTGGTGAGCACAGAGGGGGAAGGACATGGTGACACCTGCTCAGGCAACAGTGGCCAGAGACCCAAAAACCCAGGAAGGTGACTCTGGTGGCTGAGCTTAACCCAGAACACAGGGAGTGCGACGGCACACAGGAAATTCCTGTTTGCAGCAAAAAGGAGAAGCAGGACCCCGAAGGCTCAGCCCCACTTGTGTGGAGGAGCCAGGGGGCGGGGGGGAGCTGCTGCAGCCCACTGGCCTCATAAGCAGCACAGATGCAGAACTGGAGACAGGTGGGATTGAATTATCCACAGGTGCCCAGGGCTGCGAGCCACCCCCCCTCCCCTCCCATGCCGCCTGCAAGATTCAATACCGCCCTGTGCAGGTTAGCAGAATATTGGATTCCAAAGAGTCATATTTTAACGCTGCCGAATAGTTGCAGGCGACAGAAAACCCGTTTCTTTCCCATTTTATACATCCAGGAAATTTGTACCACATGCAGCCTGCATGTCATTACACACTTTAAAATATTGCATCCTCTCTCTCTGGAACCCGCAGATCCATCACAAGGCAGGTAAAACAGGTAAAAGGCAGGGCCGGGGGTGAGAGGCCCTCCCCACGGAGGCAGCTCACTATGAAGAAGCCAGCCTGCCACCCCCACCCCAGGGAGGCTCCTTTCCTGCGGCTGCGGGACAATCCGTTATTTCCCCAGGGAGGCTGGCAAAGGCACTCACTAGCTCGGGGAAGCAGGTGTAATTACAGAGGCCCAGGCAGGGCACTACTTTCAGGAGGGAGGACCCACGGCCTGACTTCAGCGCCCATTGCGAAACCCCGAGACCCCCCCACCCTCTCTGTGCTCGGGCTCCTGGTCCAGGGAGACGGCCCCTCGCACCTGGCCCGTTAAGGCGAGGAGCCAGCCCCTATCCGGTGGAGAGCCCCTGACAGCATGTTCTCATCTGCAGGATGCACCTCTCAGGACCTACGGGAGTCTGCACATCTCTAGGTCACCGTGTGGGGAGCCACTGTGGCTGGCTGGCTGGTCTGGGGCAGCGCAGCCCCCGGGCTCCGCCCCGCATGGGCTGCCCTCCCCACTGGGGGCGTCACCCGGCAACCAGCCCCCCCCCGGCCCTGTAGCGCTGACTAAGGGGTCTGAACTCTGCCTGGGGGTGCAGACACCACTAAGCCCCACCCTGCTCGGGCGGGAGCTCAGGCTCCATCGCTCCTGAGTGACATTTCCTCCTTTGGTCCTTGGGGTCCAAACAGCTTTTCTAGAACGTTCAGCGCCGAGATTGGAAGGCGTGAAGGATATGAGACCAGCAACGGCTGGACGGAGGTTGAGCTTGGGCAGTGCCTCTGCCTACCGAGCTCCAGCAGCCCCTCTTCCCTCCCCAGGACCCACGGCCCCTCCCCAGGCAACCCTGGTTTCCTCTGAGCTGGGTCCCAACAATGTGCTGTTCCAAGTGCCTCCTCTGTGCAGGCCTGGGCAGACATGGGGGAGGCCAGCAGAGGGGAATGGAAAGCCAAGGCCACCCCCAGGGGGAGGGGACAGCTTCTCTGAGAAGGCGGAGGAAGAAGGGACCCAGAGGCAGGGCAGCTGCTGACTCAGGGCTGAGATCCCCACAGCAGGTGCCAGGCAGGGCGGGGCCAGCCCTCACCCCAAGACATGAGCACTGGAGCCTGGGTCAGCCTCATCCGGTCCCTCAGGGAGTCCCCAGCACCTTGAACAGGGCCCAGCAGGAGGTACTCAGCTTGCGTGTGTCACCTGAACAGGTCGGCCTGTCTCTCCTCTCTCCTCCCTGTTCCTGAAGTGGAGGCACCTGCCCTGGGGACTGGGTGGCAGTAGGTCCCTGTCCCTGGGCCACTGTTCTGGTTTGTATTTTTTAATTGAGGCAAAGTTCACAGAGCATAGAATAAGCTTTTTTGTTTTTTAGAGAAAATCCCTTTTTAACTATTTTTTATTAAAATGTAGATATATGATGTGTGTTCAATTTCTGTCGCACTGCAAAGTGGCCCGGTCACACGTAGTTCCCTGTGCTGTGCCGCAGGAGTCCGCTGCCTGTTTTTAAGTGAACAGCTGTGGGTTGTCTAGTACCCTCACAGCGCTGTGCAACAGTCTCCTCTGCTTGGTTCCGAAATGTCTTCCGTGCCCCCGGGGGAAATCCAGTGCCCGCCAGCAGTCACCCCCCCGCCCCCGCCCCCGCCCCCAGCCCCGCGAGCACCCATCTGCTTTCTGACTCCACGGACTCACCCCATCTGGATATTTCCTATAAAAGGAGTCACCTGATGGGTGACGTTTGGGGTCTGGTTTCTCAGAGAACTATTCCCAGGGTCCACCCAAGTTGCGACGTGCATCTGCGTGTCATTCCTTGCGGCTCTCACCAAACCACGGTCCTCTGTGTGGCTGTGCCGTGTGGCGCTCATCTGTGCATCTGCGGGTGGCCTCCCGGCCGTTTCCCTTTCCAGAAGAGTGTCGGTGTCGCTTTGAGTGTGAGTGTATGTGAGCCGGCGTGAGTCCTTTTTCAGTCCTTGGGGTGGATATGTACCTACGAGTGGAATTGCTGGGTCATATGGCAGTTCCGTGCTTAACTTTTTGAGAAACAGGACACGGTTTCTCTACAAGGGTCAAGAGAGATGTTTGGGAGTTCCCTTGTGGCTCAGTAGGTTAAGAACCAGACTAATATCCACGAGGATGTGTGTTCAATCCCTGGCTTTGCCCAGTGGGTTTAAGGATCCAGTGTTGCTACAAGCTGCAGCATAGGTCACAGATGTGGCTCGGATCTGGCGTCACTGTGGCTGTGGTGTAGACAGGCACCTACGGCTCCCATTCGACCCCTAGCCTGGTAACTTCGGTATGCTGCAGTTGTGGTCCTAAAAAGGACAAAAAAAAAGAAAAATAGGTGTTTGACTAGCCTTCTGATGGAGGGCACTGCCAGGCTCTGAGGGGACAGAGGGCATTCACCCATTCACAGGGCTGAAGCAGGGTGGGGCTTCTCCATGCTGAGAATGGAGCAGGCAGAGTAAGTCAGAGCTGGACCATGGCGGGCAGGCAGGACCTGGCCTTTATCCTGGGGCACAGATGGCCGCTTTGGGACTTAGAGTGGAGAAGGGGTTGGGTCAGTTCTTATCGGTGAAACACCATCCTTGCTGTCGAGTGGAGCGGCCAGGCCAGGCCCGTGAAGCCAGCAGGCGAAGAGGGTAGGCAGCCAGAGAGGAGTGGAGTTGGGGGCGCTGACGGGAGGGAGCTCGCAGGCAGTGGGATGAGTGATGTGGGGGGGTGTCAATGGGGCCAGTTCAGGGGGGTGCCCTGGGGTCCGCTGGCCCTGCACGGCTGCCTCCCGCCCCTCCTGGTGTGCGACACGTGGCACGCTGGGGCCCTCAATGCGCAGGCGATGCTCTGACCAGCAGGCTGGACCCAGCCGCCTTCCTTCCTCTCTCCAGAGTAGAAGGTGACACCTGCAGAGCTGGCCTCCAGGCAGAAGAGGGAGGCTGGCGGTGGTGGGTGGAGGCCCCCACCTTGCAAGAGGGACAGAGATGCGGGCAGGAGCTCCCTCTCACCTGGGGGCTGCTGGGGGGCCATCTTTGCTCCAACCCCCACCCTGCAGCCTGGCCCACACAGCCAGGCAGGGGCCAGGAAATGCATCCTGGCAGGCAGTTTGTTCCATAAAGTCAACCTGGCAGGTCCAGGGGACAGCTGGGCAATTCCAAGGAAACCCGGGCAGAATCTGGAAGGATCTGACTTTTTTCCAGATGGGAGGGTCCTTGTGCCTGCTCCTTCCATGGGGAGAAGGACTTCTGGCTCTGGGCCCCCAGGAGTTCCTGACTCCCCCTCCCCCATCCATTTCAATTTTGGTGGGTTCTAGGCAGCTCAGCAGCTGCTGCTTATTTTAAAAGGAGCCCTGGATACTTAAGGAAGCTGGAGAGAAAGGATGGGGTGAACCCCCTCCCCACAGCCTGAGGCTGCCACGCTGTCATCACAGGGATGGGGCAGGTGAGCTGGCCTCTCTTTGGAGTCACACTCTGAGATTCCAGCAGGTGGGTGATGCTGGGGAAACCAAGAAAGCCCGTATTTATTGAAGACTCCCCCGTGCCAGTCGATGAAAACATTTAATCCCCAGTTAGTCCAACACACCTGCAGGATTGGGGTCATTGTCCATCCGCCTTCTGCCAACAAGGATGCTGAGATTCAAAGTCCTCCCATCCACCCTGCCCCCACCACCTGGAGTCATCGTGCTGCTAAGATGTGCGGCAAATTTTGGACCCGGGTCTGACTCCAACACTCAAGCCCTCCCCCCAACACCAGGGTCTTCCACCCAAGGAGGACGAGGATCAAATCAGGACATCGAGGCTCAGGGGGACTCAGGGACTTAGCCAAGGTTCATGGGGCTGCCACTTGCCACCAGGGTGGGGAGCATGGTGTGCTAGGGCACCGGCATCCACAGATGTCCTCAGCACATTTGCCGTCGGGGGGTGGGGGAGCACGGGGCGTGGCCGAGCTCGCCCTGCCTCGTCCATCCCGTGGTTTCCTAGGACAGCATGACTCACTGCCCATCCTGGCATCTCTCTTCGGCCGGTGCCGGCCTCTGGCGTGATTCCATCGTGTGCGTTGCTGACCTGCCCCCCAGGTCGGCCTCCTGTTGCCAGAGCTCCCGTCGCAAGCGGCCTCTGCCCACTGCTTTGCTCTTCAGAAGGGATGTTCCGTGAACCCGAGGAAAAATCGGGAAAAGGCCGATTCCCCCTGTCCAGCCCATTAATTCTGCATGCTCAGGCCCGAATTAACCTTGGCAAGGCTTTGAGAGGAGAGAGTAATTCTAACCTTAAAAATCTGCTGATTAAAGCTGGTTTCAGGAATTCGATTCCACTTAATGTCTTGGCAGGGAGCCCAGCCTTGCATTAACATAGCCACAGAGCATGGGCCTGGCGTTTCCCCGCAGCTTCTTAATAAACAAAACCCCATCCCCTGTTTGACGTGAGAATTCCTCGGCTGGTCTCCCTGGCTGTGTGGCTGTGTGTGTTGAGGAGGCCATGGGTACCTGGATGGTGAAATGGGTGCCTGGATGGGGCGGTGCTGGGAGCTGGGTTCTAACGGGCTCTGGAGTGAAGCAATAATTATAGCTAGACATGCTAGTCCCCCAAGCCCCGCCAGCCCCCCAGCCCCACCAGCCCCGTGTGTGCTGAGCAGGGCAGCCATCAGAGGGCCGGCCAAGCTGGGCCACTTTCCCCTCTAGGGCCTTTAGGGTGGCCTTCCAGTGTCTTCTTTTCTGGAAACAGGGGACCAAGGCTCAGAGGAGGAGAAGGGCCAGGCTGGCCACCTGGGAATGTACATGGATGACTCCTAGCACCAAGGATGCAGCCCCCGGCCCTTTTCAGGGGCTCAGTGTCCCCCCGTTAGTCACCACATTGGCTAAAACCACAGTCAGGCCCTATTACCACATGGCAGCCTAAACAGGCCATTTGGTAGGAGAACAAACGCCAACCAAACCAAGAGTTAAAGACGCCATTTTTCTCATCAGTGTCCCCAGTGCAGGGGGGGGCAGGCCCGGTGACAACACAGGCACCCTGAAACCACCGGTGGAAAGGGTGGGGGACAGGGCAGGAGAGGGAGGCTGAGATCGGTATGAACCACTTTCAAGATGGGTTCCAGCCACTTGGCAGGGCTCCAAGAAACAGGTCTCAGCAACGCGCTGTGATGGGAGAAAGGAAATTTCGCTGTATTTATTTATTATTTATGCCCAGTACTTTTAGGAAGTATTTGGGATATAAACAGCCCAGACACACTGAAATAGGCTGAAAGAGCAGGAAACTGAGAGCGGGGAGGCAAATATATATATATATATAGATTATATGTAGACAAAGAGAGGTGGGGTGGAGAGAGAGAGAGAAGGGTTTGCTGCTGCTGCAGGCGGGCGAGTGATGCCGAGCTGAGTGCCTGGCACACCCAGCGAAGAGAGAGGGTAAATCAACACCCTCGGGCCGGTCCTTGGGGAGCAGGTGCCAGGAGAGACTTCTGAGACATGGAAATGACCCAGGCCACCTGGTTCCCCAGAGCAGTTTGGCAGGTGCTGGGGAGAAGGGGGAGGGAGAAGGAGAGGAGCCCACATAGACCTCGTCGAGGGTCCCCAGGGGACAGGAAAGCTGGCAGGTGAGCGCGGCCAGGGACCTGGGCTGCCCCCCAGCAGAGGCTCCTCCCCAGGTCCGGTCTGGAGTGATGGGAGCGACCACAGAGGGTTCAAGCCGCTGCCCCCTCCTTTGTGCCCTGGCTTGAGATTCACGCCTGGGATCAGCTCCCTCCCTAAATCCAAATTTCCCTGATTATCAATTTTTAGCTATTATTCCATTTTATGCCCACTCATTTATTAATCCTAGACACCCCCCCGAAAAACAATAAAGCTGAAGCTCTGGGGATTTTATTTATATCCTTAAACATGATTTTTATGCCTTTTTATCTAAAAATTCATTTAATTTTTATGGCCCTCCTCACTCATGTCTGGTTAGGCTGCGGCGGCTCTATGTAGAGGTGCTTCTCCTGCAAACGCTCAGCCCTCCCCCCTTGGGAAGGTGGCCCAGGTGAGCAGAGGCAGGTGGGGGCACCGGGGCAGGGGAGGGGGGCCAGCTTGGGGCTGAGACCCCGTGGGTTTGAGGCTGTGCAGCGGCCCCGGGGGAAGGACTGTCACTTCCCTGGTCTCTGGGCTTCCCAGAGCTCACACTATCCCCTCCACTCTTACCTCTGCCCCTCACTCGCCCTCTTTGGATCCCTTTCCAAAAGGCTCATGCGAGAAAGATGGTCTAGAACTTTCCATGGCGATGTTGGGGAGGCTCCAGTGTGAGAACCGAGGGTCTCTTTCCAAAATCCCTGCAGTGATTTTCGCCACGCCCCACCCGGCCCACCTGTCTTCCCCACCTTGAGCGTCTCCGGGACCCCTTCTGCTTGTCCAACCCCTCACCCCATATGTGCCCCTCTTCTGGGCTCCCGTCAATGTCTGGGGGGGAGTCTTTCTTGTCTCTGGGGACTAGGGGCCCACAGGTCCTTCCGCAGGACAATGGGGTAGGGTGCACACGTGTCCCAGGCCCACCAGGCACTGCCCTGCCCCCTGGCCCTCTCCCCTGCACACTGCCCACCTGGGAGGGGTGGATGTTTTCTGCACCCACATTATTTTCTCTCTGCCCCTCCATCCCTCTGGCTCCAAGGATGCGTCCCTGTGACCTCAGACAAGGTATCGACCTCTCTGGGCCCAGGTCCCACACCCGCAGCGGGGGGCGGTGGGGGGAGGTGTCACGCTCTGGGAGGTGCCTTTGAAGACCATCTTAGGAGAGAAGCCGGGCTGCAGGCTGGTCAATGATGCTCTCATATTCCGGATCTCTCCTGTCACCCAACCCTGGAGGAGGAATCAGACTGCAATCCATTTAGCTCAAACTAATTTTAAAGCAATTCACTATTTAACAAGTTCTGAGGCCCAGTGCTTTTGCAGGCAGCATGTGAATTGAATCTTTCGGTCTAATCTTAGATTAATACGAACCAAATCCTTCAGCGAGGACAGTCCTGGGAGCAGCCCAGGACTGCATCCTTTTGCCTTTGACGAAGGCGGGTCCTGCAGAAGGCCCGACCCTCAGCAGGTGGCGTGGGCACCTGGGTGAGGCCGCCAGGGTGGAGGGAGCCAGGGCTTTGGACCTGACAAGGGCAGGTTTAAGTCTTTCTCTGCCTCTTTCTCTCGCGTGACCTTGGACAGACTGCTGGCCCATTTAGCCTTGGCCTTCCCCGAGGATGCTGGGCAGGACGGATGCAGACAAGAGGCCAGAGGAACTCAGTGTCACAGATCTTCCCAGGGCCTTCCAGGATCTGCCCTGGCTTTCAGTTGCCAGGGGAACAGCAGCGCTGCTTGGCCCTTCCTCTGCCCCTGGAGGCAGCTGCCTGGGCTTGGGGAGCTCTCCAAGGTGCTGGAGGGTTTTCCCCGGCCCCATCCCTCCAGGGAGTGTTGAACCTTGGGCAGCAAGGAACCGTGTTTTACCCTGTGAGCCCTGCAGCTCTGCCCACTCAGGTGCTTTCCTGCCTCACTGAGAGTCCCAAGGCCAGGTTCAAGCACAGGAAGGTGAGGGTCTGTCTCTAGTATAGTCACCCCAAACCTGGAAGAGAGAGGCTTTGCCACTTCTTGGGTCACAAGTGGAAGGATGGCATTCTTGCTGCCACATAAAGATAGCCCGACTGTAACATGAGGGAAGAAACACGAGGAAGACATAGAGAAATGAGAGAGGGAGACAGAGGAAGGAGGGGGCTGTGGGGTCAGATCTGAGTTCTCATCCCACGCCTGCGCTTGTTCCTTGAATCCTTGGAGCTCCCCATAGTCTCCCCAGGAAATCTGCTCAACATGCGGGGACTGGGCTGGTGGGAGGCAGAGCCATGAACACCTTCGCTTCCAGGGCAAAGCCGTCTGCCACCACCCGTCAGTGGGTCCCACTGGGGGTCTGATAGAGCCATCTGGGGACTCGTGGGCTTGGCCAGCCAGTGTCACCTACGGGGAGGATTTGGATGGGAAAGATGATCAAGCTGGGAAAGGACTGACCTGCTGACCCAGGCTGACCCCTCTGCTCAAGATCCCTCTCTGGTCCACCCGGCCTGGTGTTGTCCACCTGTGGTCCACCTGGCCACCTCCTGCTCACCCTTTTGGTCTCATCACAGCGTTACTTCCTCTTAGGTGACTTGGCCAACTCTCAGCAGGAAAGAGGGGAGCTTCTCTTCTTGGGGCTCCATTGCATCCTCTCCTGGGGCACCTTGCACTTGGCCGCAGGGCTCTTTTGATCTGGTTGTGTTTCCTTGGCTCTGTCTTTCCCGTGCGACGCTATCAGGGGGTGTTATAGGACAAGGGCTCAGGCCAGGCACGGAGCAGACAGGGGTGTCCTCCTCTGACACATGAGCCAAGACCCAGCCCAGCCGGGGTGCCCTTTCTGAGACAGCATGGCTGTCAGCCCATCTGACCCCAGCACCGAGCTAGTCAACCTGCCCAGCCTGGAATATTCCAAATGAATGGCCCCTGCCCCTCATCACTTCAGAGCAGGATTAAATCATCATTTTCCTGGGGATTTTCCCTTCTGCTCTGTTATCTTTTTTTCTTCTGTCCCCTGTATACCGTGACACATCTAAAAACTACTCCTCTCTGTCATGTGTGCACTGGATTCAAGTGTGTGCGATAAACCAGGCACCTAGAGATCCATTTCCACTCAGATTGCTCGTGCAGACTGTCACCTCCCCAGGGGAAGAGAGGGGCGGCCAGTGGGGGAACCGGGGGGGGCGCGGGGTCACCACCCGCATGAGCTTCACCCGGCTCTCGGCCCCGCGCTGGCGGCCTGGCTGCTGGGGCTGGTGCAGGACTGTTTGCAGAGGCGTCGTCAAGGGGACTCATAAAGCGGATCATGTATGGAGATCTGCTGTCAACACTCCCCGGTGAGGACACAGCAGGTGTTATTCCGGCCCTGCAGGAGGCTCTGCGCTCTGGTGGGGACTTGGGGCGGGAGGATTTCTGGCATGAGCACAGGGGATTGGGAGACGCTCGATGATTGATTCAGGCAGGGGCAGGTACAATGGTGGGTACCAACCTTCAAGCATTCCAGCGCCCCAAAGTGGCACCACCACCCCCAAAGTCCCAACTTCCACTTCTTCCCCCAAACCCGAGCTGCCCAAAATCTTGGGTCCTGGGGTCTCAAGTTCCAAGAGACCTGGCTGAACATCTTTGAACTGGGACCCTGCTCTTGCCCTCCAGAGCCTCGGGGTCCAGTAAAACTTTCCATGACAATGGGTTTCTCTGCGCCGTCCAGGATGGTAGCCAAGGACTCCATGTGGCCGTTGGGCGCTTGAAGTGAGCCCAGTGTGACTGAGGAACTGGAGTTTCTCTTATTCCAGTCTCTGGAATGGGGGTTGGGATTGGAACAGTCTCCTGTGGCTCCTGGGTGCCACACCCTCCTCTAAAGAGGCCCATCCTGCAATGCTAGGGATGTGTGTTCCCATTACCATGGAGACGGAGGTCAACCTCCAGCCTTGGCTTTGGGGCTTCCCCGCCTCCTGCAGGAGTGCCACCCCCCCAAACATAATGAAAAGGTCTTTCCCAGGGAAGAAATTTCACAGGCGATCAAGGCTGTGGGGGTGGAAAGCAGCTTCACATCCCAGTACTGCACGAGCTGCTCTCCGCTGGCTGCCCTTTCTCTCGCTGAGTTCTCCTTAGTTCAAAAAATGAAGACGCTTGACAGGGAGAGGAAGCCTCGTTCCCACGGAGCACCTGTTCCTTGCCGGGATGTCCTGCCTCCCAAGTGCCGTGCCCGAGTGGCTGCTAATCTCACGAAGGGCGTTTGGAAAGATGCACGTTCATATGTGAGCCCAGAAAACAAACATCCACAACTAAGTCCAGTTCCAAAGACAAGCAGGTCCTCGGAGAGCTGCCCCGAGCCGGCGGTGGGGAGATGTGCCGCCCGCAGCACTCGTTCTCATGCACACGCATTAAACATTCAGTCTGTTATTTCTGTGCGGCTGGGCCTTGCTGCTCCCCTCTTGTCCCGCTTACATACTCACATCACAGGAAAATCAACCAAAGTCGATCGAGCACCTGCTACCTGGAAATCGCTGCTGGGAATTTTTATAAAGGACCCTACAATGCGCATTCCTCCCAATCTGATGGGTCAGGGCTGGCAAACTATGGTCCATGGGCCAGATCTGACCCACCAACTACGCTCGTACGGCCCGCAAGCTAAAGAGTGGTAGTCATTTTTCTTTTTAAAATTTCTTTTATTCTTTTTTGGCTATGTCCATAGCATGTAGAAATTCCGGGGCTGGGGATCAAACCTGCACCACAGCAGCAACCTGAGCCATGGCAGTGACAATACCGGATCCTTAATGCACCACAGGAGAACTCCCTGAGAAAAGGTTTTATATATATTTTTTAATGGTTGGGAAGAAAATCAAAAGAAAGAAGATATTTGTGATAGGTGGCAATTATGCAAAATTCAAATTACAGTGTCCAGGAATAAAGTTTGGGGATGCAGCCATCCACGCCCATGCATTACTTGGCATCTCAGCTGCTTTTGCCCCCAAACGCAGAGCTGAGCAGCTACCGCAGAAACCGTCTGACTCCCAGGCCGAGAACATCTATTATCTGGCCCTTTGCAGAAAGTCTGCCAGCCCCTGCGGTGGGTGAGGCCAGTCTGTGGGCATGAAAAGTGAAATGATGGTCTTGGTGTCTGTGTCACACTTGAAGGCAGAGGCCACCTCCCGTGGCTGCCCCGTGACCCCAGATGGGTCATCTCCAGGGACTCCTTCCACTGGCCGAGCCAGGAGAGGCTCCCTGATGGAGGGAGGACATGAGATGGACTCAGAGGGGGTGGGGTTTGCACAGGAGAGGACGGAGCACACCCTGGCAGGGGGGCAGGGGGGCAGGGGGCATTTCGAAGAAGAGCATGGAAGCGGGAAGCTCTGGGTCTGCCTGGGGACAGCGAGTCAGGAGTCAGCGAGTCTGGAGCAGAAGCCAAGAGTGGGAGGGATGCAGGAGGGCCAAGCTGGTGCCAGAGGGAGACAGACAGTGATGGAGTGATGGAGAAGCAGCCACATCTTGCACAGCCACTGAGAGCTGGACGAAAGGGAACCCACCATCCACTCCCAACATCCCTCCAGTAACGCTTCGCTCACCACCCGATGTGCTCCCATCTCGGCACCGTTGGGTGCTGAGCCCTGACGGACCCTCTGGCACCTGAGGGACCCCAGCAGCTGAGTCTGTTGGGAAAGATCCCTGTGGGGAGCTTTGAGGCCGAAGTTTTCTTCAGGAATGTCCCTTTCTGTGTGGGAAGCACATCTTTTCGAGCCGAGGGGAGCTCTTGTTTGCTGCTGGTTCCCCTGTCATTTTATCTTTCCTCTTTATTTAAGGGGAAAAAAGCCCCATAGCGTCATGAAAGCAATTTTGAGTATTTAAGGAAAAAAAAAATCTTTCCTCGCTCAGCTGTCATGTGAAAGGGAAGCTGTCAGGCCTTAATTTCCCAAATTCGACTAATTTCAACATTGCTGCTGTCTGCAGGGTGGAGTTTCTTAGACATACTGGTTGTTTGCCTTTTCCTTTCTTTGTTTCGTGTGATGCATAGAGAAGAGACCCATGCCATGCTTTTCTGCACACGCCCCCACACATGTGTACACACACACACACACCTCACATGTACACAGACGCACACACCGCTGCACCGCCAGCCCAGGGATGTGGCTGGCCCTTCCCACCATGCCATGGCCCCCAACGCAACACTCAGCCCAGGGCGCCCCCCAGGAGACCCCCAACCCCAAGCCTCATCAAAAAGCACCAGGAGTTTGCACAGCCCAGATCACTGCAGACAAACTTGATGGCTTTTCTGACGAGTGGCTAAGGGGAATGAATTTGACACACTACGTCGTGAAATAGTGTGCAGTGACAGTGACTGCCCATTGGCTTGGTGGTGACATTGTCCCAGGGCTGGAAAGGGGCGGAAGGGCTGCAGAGTGAGGACAGTGGTGACAGTGGGGACTGGCTCGAAGGCCTGGGATCAGGACAGGGCCGTGGGGTGGTTTGGGGTTGCATGGCGTATGGAAGGGGAAGGCCGGGAAGGGGCACACGGTGAGGCTGACCACGTGCCTGCTGCTCGGAGCCTCAGCAGGTTCACGCTTCACCCACTCTGTGCCCTGAGAGGTGTCACTCTGCGTGGCAGACACCAGCCTAGGGGACGGCTCCACTCCCGGGCTCTCTGCTTGTCCCCATCGCTGCCCCTGTGCTGAGCACGTGGAGATATCTGCTGCCAACGCAGATGGAGCGCCAGATCTCAGCAACCGACTGCTTCCCGTGCGCCTCCCCTTGGAGGTCTTAACGAGCTCCTCAGAGTCACCAGGAGGAAACAGAAATCCTTGGGAGTTCCACTGTGGCTCAGCGGGTTAAGAACCCACCTATAATCCATGAGGATGCAGGTTCGATCCCTGGCCTCGCTCAGGGGGTTAAGGATCCAGCGTAGCCGTGGGCTCTGGTGTAGGTCGCAGATGTGGCTCGGATCTGGCGTGGCTGTGGCTGTGGTGCAGGCAAGCAGCTTCAGCTCTGATTCAACCCCTAACCTGGGGACCTCCATATGCCTTGGGTGCGGCCTTAAAAAAGACAAAAAAGAAAAAGCCTGCCGCCCCCTCCCCCCCCTCCCCAGGTTTCCCATGAATGGGACCACTGAGTACCTGTCCGTGCAGCCAGAAAGCTGGGCGTCATCCTCACACCTGGCACCGCAGCCATTGCTCTGTGCCCTTAGCCCCCTTGCCATCCAGTCCCAGCATGCCTCCTGGACTTGGGGACTGGCCCTCCTGGGCCCTGGGCCATGGCCACACAGCTTCCACCGTGAGCTTCGAAATGCAGATCTGATCATGTTGTTCCTTTGCCCCTTGCTGTCGCCCTGGTGGCCTTTTGTGATCTGACGCGCTTTGTCTCCCTAAAACTTGCCTCTCACCACACCTCCCTGCGCTGGACACTCCAGTGCACCCCAGGGTCCTGACACTTGCTCAAGTTCAGCCTGCACTGTCTCACCTGCATTTCCTGCTGCTGCAAATGCTCCCCTTCACTCTCCCCATGGCCACTGTGGTCCCCTCAAAGCCCCCTCCCCAGCCGCCTCTGATCGCTGCACCCACAGTCCCGGGCAGCCCAGCACAGGTGTCCACTCTCGACCCTTGCAGCCACCCGGGAGACAGGAAAAGGACGGTGCCTGTTTTGCAGCCCGGCAGGACAAGGGCCCCCCAGCTTGGGAATTTGGAAGGACTTCCACCCCACAAAGGATCCATCCTTCAAAAGTCCCACTCTGGCTCACTCTAGTTCACCAAGAATGGACATCAGAAGCATCCTTCTGGACAAGGGGACTGGCTCCCCAACACCTGTCAGTTTTTCTCAAGACCGAAGATTAACCTTTGAAGCACGAAAGGTGGAGTCATTTTTCAGGATGTGTTAGAAAGACCTGAACCTTCAGAATTCCACAAGCAGGAATTAAACATGTGCGTCTCCGTCTCCTTCCTTGCTCCAGGCTGTAGAGAAGGGCGTCCTGAGGGTACTGGACAGGTGGACTGCGGGTCATCTTTATTCAAAGGCCCTGCCTTCCAGGAGCCCTGGTCCAGGGAACAGAGATGGATGAATGAGCCACAGGGTATGGGTAGGCTGGGCAGGTGACACAGGCAGGGTCCAGTGCTCTCCCAAGGCTTCTTGAGTCTCGGCAGCTCCCTGGGGAGCATTTTCCTTCCTCCCGTGGCGCCATGTGACACGGCTCACTCTTGTCCAGGGTCTGCCTCTGGTCGTGCTTCCCTCTCTCCCTTCCGAAGATCCTGCTTCTCATCTGCGGAGACCAGAGCCATCAGATCACCAGGGTGGTTAGAGTCAGATCTAAAAATAGAGTAACTAGGTTCTGAGCGAGGCCCCGAGGGTTCCTCTGATTAAAATGCATGAGCCTTGATGTAGAAACAGTGATTTTTCTTTTGAACATCATTCTGTTTATTGGATGGTTCTGGATGGTTCTGGGGAAGGGAGAGGGCCTGACAGAGGGGTCGTCCTGGGATGGCTCGGGTGCTTTCTTCCTGGGCGCTCAGGGGAGGGACACAGCAGGTGTTCGTAAATTCTTGGTGCTTCCTCCGTGCGTGGTTCAAGGATGCCGCAGCCCAACCCAGACAGAGAAGCGATGGATGGGGGCGGGGGGGGAGTGCTGCAAATCACCTGTGTTCCTTTCAAGTTCAAGAAGAAGCAGTAGAAAGAGAAAGAAACAGGTGGGGGGGGTCGTTGCAAACTCTCAAGAGGGATGAACAGTGGGAGAGGGCAGATGGGAAGCCTTTTATTTCAAAGGGCGGGAGAGACTTCTCTCAACAATTGATGTCTCCTCCATTGTGTTCATCGCGTGAGTGAAAGCAATGAAACTCCCCACGAGAACACGCAAATTCCGAAGGAAAAGGGGAAGTTCCCGTCGTGGCTCAGTGTTTAACGAATCCGACTAGGAACCATCGAACCTGAGGTTGCAGGTTCGATCTGTGACCTTGCTCAGTGGGTTAAGGATCTGGTGTTGCCGTGAGCTGTGCTGTAGGTCGAAGATGCGGCTCGGATCCTGAGTTGCTGTGGCTGTGGCGTAGGCCGGTGGCTACAGCTCCGATTGGACCCCTAGCCTGGGAACCTCCATATGCTGAGGGAGTGGCCTTCAAAAGGCAAAAAGACAAAAAAAAATCCAAAGGAAAAGGGCTGGTGTTAGTTGCAGGCGGTTTGCCCATCCATTGCAACCAAATGCTCACAGATGATGTCCAAACAAGAGTCTCCTTTGGCGGAAAATGAATGAGCTACCAAAACATTTTAAAAAGGAAGGAAGCAAGGAAGGAAGGAGGGAGGGAGGGAAGGAAGAGAAAGAAAGAAACACATTCTGTTGAAAACCAGAAGAGTCAGGAAAGACTATTGCCTTCTTAATAATAAATACATTTCGTGGGCCCAGAATTGCAAGGGAATCGTTTAAATTAATTTCCGCTTTGTTTGTTTGGTTTGCACAGGGCTTAAGTCCCAGCTGACAGCCCTCTGTAAAAGTTCTAACATATTGGAAATCTGATTTTCTTGCAGCCAGAATCCCATAGTCCAAAATGATTTCTCTTTCAACTCTGCTAATCAGACAGGCAGGGCTCGAATGGACTCTTAGTCAAACCAAATTGCTCTTGGTCTTTTGGGGGGGTGGTGTGAACAATATGTGATGAAACCTGTCGATGCAGAGCTGCTGGCCACTTCTCTCGGCAGGATTGGCGTCGGGGTTGGGGGCTGCGGCGAGAGGGGAAGGGAAGACCTTGCCCATCCTTGTCCTCTGAGGGTCTATGGCCCTGCCTTCTCTTTCTGCCCCAACCCTTCTGGAACGTTTGCATTGGGAAGCCAGGGGCATTCTGAAGGGAAAAGAAAGCGCAGGGGTGGGGGGGTCCTTCTTGTCTGGAACTGGAGGCTCCAGAGGAAAAGGCGAAATCTCCTCCCATTCAGATTCTCAAAGTTCAATCTCAAGTGGGACCCAGCTGTTCTCATTAGCCCCCTTTCCCCACCTCTGCTGGCGGGTTGGCCCCCATCATGCCCAGTGCCCTCCTGGCATGTCCCGCAGGTCCACTCCACCCACCTGGGTGTAAGTGACAAGCTCCCTGAGAGTTGTTCCTCCTCGTGTCCACTCCTCACACTGTTCTTGAACTTGAACCCTCACGCCCCTTCCTCTCCAACCCGGCTCTGGCTGTTTTCTAAAACCGAATCTATCTGCAAAACATGCAGGTTTTATACTTGGAACAAACAATGTATGAGCAGAAAACTATACATAAAACCCAGAAAGTGGGTGTGGACACAAGGGGTCCCAGGCTCCAGGTCCAGTCCTAAGAAGTGCTGCCATTCCTGGGCAGCTCCAGCCTTGAGCCCCTACCAGCCAAGGCTGCCAGGACCACTCTCCTTGGCCAGGAAAGGTCTGGAGTGTGTGTGTGCTTGAGTCAATTCCGTAACCTTCCACCCCTCCCTGTACACCAAGGGGTCTTAACTCAGGCTCCATGAATGAACTTCAGTGTAACTCCCAGCCCCTAAAATATTGGCAAAACGTGTGCAGATGTGCCATTCCCATAGTCTGGCTTTCCTGGGTTCCCACGTGCCCCACCACCCCACAAGGGTGAGCCCCCCCGCCCCCCGCCCCGCTGTCCATCTGTGTCTGCCCACTGGCGTTTCCCAGCTGTGCTTCTCAGGTGTGTCCCAGACCTCAGCCTGGGTCCTGGAGCCTCGGTCTCCCTGGGGTGGTGGCACTGCCCTGGCCTTTTCTCGATCCTTCTCTGTTGTGCCGTCTTCCTCCCCTCCTGCCCTCTTTCCAACTGAATTCTCGTTTTTCCTCTCTCCCTAGTGCTTGTACGGCTGCTATGTCCATTCCTCCATCATCCCCACCTTCCACCGGAGGTGCTACTGGCTCCTTCAGGTAGGTGGCTGGAACTGGATTCCTCTTCTGTCTCCGGCGCTGGGGAAGGGTCTGCGGAGGGCGCTGAGCGGGGTGGGGCTCCTGCGTGCGGCGGCCTTGGGCCCAGGCGCCCCGGCCAGCTTTCCTAGGGATGTTGGCGTGTGGCACCAAGACCAGCTGTGCGGCTGGCCCCATGCAATGTCAGGTGCCAGGAAGGGGAGGCAGCCTGGTGGGGGTAGTCCTTGCCTGCCTCGTGAGGATAAAATCCTGCCAGTGTTTTCAGGGTGGCTCCATTTCCACTGAATAAGGACAGAAAAAAGGCTGGGCACCTGGCCCCTGACTGAGAAAAGTCTTTCAGCTGAGAACCACCCATTCATTTATTTTCTCATGTGGGTTAGTCATCGGCACATGTGGAAAATCGGCTTCCAGGGTCATGCCAGTTGCAGTCGGATGGATGGTGATGGTTGTGGGCGAGCAGGAACCCCTGGCTCAGGGGGAAGGCGCTCTGTAATTGATTGTGATGTCGGCTGTGGAGCAGGATGGAGAAAGGGCTGGGGGTGTTGTCAAAGCTTCAAGGGAGGCTTGGCTCCCAGATCTCTGTCCATGGTGCTGGCTCAGCCTCTTTCCGATTGGTGGTCATTGGTGGTGGTCTAGCCTCCTGCAAGGTGTTGCTGTGTGACTGCGAAGGCCTGAGGGATGTGCCCAGTCAGCCTGGACCTGGGTCCTTTCCAAAGCTCATCCTCTGATTTCGGCTGATCCCCATAGAACCACTCCTGGGGGGCCGGCAGCATCACCCCACTTTCTTCCTACTGCCTCTGCCCAGGAATGGCTGCCTCTGGCCTTTCCCTTCCTGTGTCCCACTTTCTGCATCCACTTTTGTTCAAATGAGCCTGGGTTCCAGGGCTTTGGGTATCTCCCTGACTGGGGGATGTGGTTAAGAGGGGCCCCGCAGATGGGTAAGAAAGCCACCCTGTGTTCCGAGAAAACGGAGCTGCACATGCCATGGAGTGCAGGGCTGCTGGCCCCAGGGACTGTGGCCAGGAAGGTGTCCGCTGGGCACAGAGCTGCCTCAGCGTCTAGACCAGGCCTTCTGTCCATCAGATCTGCACCACCTAGAAATAACTGCCTCGGGTTCAGCAAGTTGATTAGCAGGTGGTGCCTGAGACTGTCCCAGGAGGTGCTGCTGTGCAAATGCGGCTTCCCCAACCGTCACCGGTTTCCCGGGGGCTGTCCCCCTCAAAGGTTGGCATGGTGACCGCTGGCTCTGTCATTGCTTGGCCCTGTGTCCGTATGAAAAGGACCTTCAGCATGGTGCTGGGATGACACTTTGCAGGACTTGTTAGTAAGAATGGACCCAAGGCGTTTTGCGGCGAAGGGTCTGTGTGGCGGCGGAGGGCTCCTCCTTGACAGCAGAGATCTCGTGGCGTTAGAGCATGTCCCTGTGTCCCCAGGGTCACATTCTAGCTCCCGGAGAAATCCTTTCACCCCAAGCAGCCCTCGTGACCTTCCTCCTGGGTCTCCAACCCCCCAGGTGCAGGGTCGGGTTTGCTCAGCTTTCATGTCCCATCAGAACAATGTGCTCTGCTCTCTGCCCGGCCCAGCCTCTGCCCTCCTGTTAGAGCAGCATCCTGGCTGCCTGCCTCCCTAGCCGCCAGGCCCGTTCTCCTGCGTGCACGCCTGTACCTGCCTCTTTCCCATTTCCTCACGCTCCTGTAGCTTTTTAATTTCAGCAGACCTCCTTCTGTGGACTCAGACACCACAGGGCAGCCTTGGACCCTGAACAGTTACTCCCCAAACCGGATTCTGCTCACTCAGGCCCCTTGAGTCAGGAGCCTCCTAGGCTAGGCTGCCCCTGCCTTGTTTCTGGGGTGATGCGAGAACCAGGAGGGCTCCCGCTCCTCTGCCCCAGCCCTCCCCTCCCTGTGCTTCCATCCTGGCTGCTGTGTGCTGGGGTGACTCATGTGCATCTGGGTTTGTCACCTTCCAGCTGGCAGGGAGCTGGAGTCTTCCCAAAGGCCAGGATCACAGGACCTGGTATTTTCTGGGCTGATCTGAGTCTTTATTTTCTCTCCTGGTCCCTGGGGGTTGTCCCTCCACTTCTCTCCTCTGCATCCTCGTACTGTTCTTGTTTCTGTGAGCAGGTGACAGAGCGGAAGGGTCCCCAGAGTGGGGGTGGGGTTGGCCAGGAGAAGGTTAAGGAGAGAAGGCCAAAGCAATTAGCACAGCACACGTCCTGCGCGGAGCCCCAGTGCGAGCGTGCCAGCCGCCCCGCTCAGGGCAATTTGTTCTGATGCTAATTACAACACCAGGATAATGACGGCGTGGCCAGGTTTAATTTCCCTGATATTAAACAGGAAAGAAGCCATGAGAGATGGAATTTGGCCCAAGTTTGTCTCTGACACCAATTACCGAGAAAAAGGCTTGGGTGGGAGTGAAGGTGTCAGAGCCCTGATGAGTGAGAAAGGGGGTGGCTTGGGTGCCAAAGCGGCAACAAAGAAGCCAGCCGGTCCCCTAAACAGGGCATGCTGCTGGCCAAGGCCACAGTGGACAGCCAGGCCCCTCACGCCCCACCGCCAGGCTGGCTGGGACAGGGGCTCGGAGTAAGAAAGGATGGAGAAGGGCTTCTGGATACAGAGAGCTTCTTCTGGGAGCAGCGCCACTGATCCAGCAGCCATGGTCCCAGTTAGGTGGCCACGTCCTGCCCATCGGCCTCTGCAAGCTCCGGCTCTGAGGTCCTCAAACTGATATCACTTAACCCAAGCCCACAGTGCACAGCAGGGACCGCTACCCACACAGCCCTGCTCCTCCTCTTCAGCCAGGCTGTAAGCTCCCTGAGGGAGCCACCTGCATCCCTCTGTCTCCCCAGGTGCCCAGCACAGACCCCTGGCCAGGTGGGGAGGGATCAGCACTTCCCAGTGAGGCCATCCTGCCCACAGGACAGGGGAGGAGCCAGCATGTCAGCCCCACCCCTTGCCGGAAGCAGAGAGTCCTGGAGGAGGGGGAGGGGAGGAGCAGATGCCACACTTCATTTCCCAGTGACCTGGCTTCCAGAGAGGGTGCCACCTCCTCTCTCTTTCTGTCTCTCTCTCTCTCTCTCCGTTGCTAATATATACTTTATGAGGATGCGAGGAGCCAGGAGACATGGAGGAACCAGAGCCTTCCCCTAGAGTGGAGGGGACAGAAGCAGGTGCAGCCCATAATGCAAGCCCCAGGGCGGCACGTAGGCGCCCGCACCCCAGAGGACCTGGGCCAGGTCCCCCTCCAGGGCTTTGGGGGAGGTGCCCTGGGACCTGAAGAAGCCCCCACTGCTGGCAGGCACACCCCTCCTCTCATCACACGGACAACACCATCAGGCTCCCTGGGTCACAGCTGCCTGGGCTGCCCGGGGTTCAGGCGCAGCATTTCCTAGAGGGACACGGAGGCCCAGAGAGAACAGGACCAGGCTCAGGGTCACCTAGCTGGTCAGCGATGGAGCCGGGCTAGGATGAGGCCTCCGGGCTCCCCCTGCAGCCCTGGCCCCAGCTTGGCTGGGGCAGGAGGGGGTGCGGCGCCCCCTGCCGGCTGGACTGCTCCAAGGCTGCTCCAGACAGCAGAGTCCTCTGTCTGCAGCCCTGCTTGGGATTTTCTAGAGCCTGGGCTCGGGTCTTCCTGCCTCCTTCTCGGGCCCCCACATTCCTTCCCTCCGTGTGCTCCTCTCCCTGCCCCTCCCCCAGGAGGACAACCCCCCCCCCACTTCAGGCCAGACTTGCCAACAGATTCTAACGGCTCATTTGGAAGCTATTCCTGCTTCTAATGAGTGTTCACTCTCTGCCCTGGTCTCTCAAGTGCTTAATCACTGTCTTCCGAGCTCAAGTGAAGTGGGGATGTAGCCTGTGTGTCTGCCCCCGGTTCATCCAGGCTCTGGCTGTGGAGACCAGCTCAAGGGGACAGAGGCAGCAGCGGGGTCTCCTCCCCCGCCTACCCGGGCAGCTTGTGCAGAGGCCTGCAAGCCCGTGAGCGCTGCTGTGCAAACACAGGGCTTTGGGGGGACCCTGGGTCACTGAGAGTGACAGACATTTGGAGTCTAGATTCTAGGATGTTTGGGTTACAAGGAGGAGCTGGGTTCTAGCTTTGCCCTGACAACCCCGAGCATCTGAAGCTGGGACCACACAGCCAGCCACCCTGGGGACTGACGCCCCACCGGGCAGGGCACCAGACCCTCACCACAGGCCCCGATCCATCCAGGAGACGACCAGGCTTTGGGGCCCCCATCTCTGTGCCATCGTCTCCCTTCTTATGGGGAGGGGCTAGAGACAGCTTTGAGCACCTGGTCCCTGGCCACACAGCTGCCCTTCGCCCCACACTCTCTGCTTCCTGCCCGACATTAAGCTTTGCCTGCCCTGCCCACCCCCCCCAGGAATAGTGGGTGCCAGGGTGCCAGCTCCATCAAGCAGCACAGTACAGTCAGCACAGAGAAGTTCAGGGGCAGTGGGCTGGTGCCAGTTCACCAAGGGGGCACACCGCAGGCTGCGCTGGCCCCCCAGATCCCCCCAGAGCATTCCTGCTTTGGAATGGAGGGAGGCCTCAGCCATAGGGTCCGCTGCCTGCAGGGACAGGCGGGGAGACCCCTGGGTTGCTCAGACAGAGCCCAGGCTCCCAGCCAAGTGTCCGTAGAACCATGCTTCCCCACCCGCCTGGCGTCGGGCTGAGGCTCTAAATCTCCCTTTTTTGGACTGTGGGCCCAGCTGGCCCTTCGCCCTCGGCGTGGTCATCTTCTGCCCACCCCGTCCTCAGAGCAAATATCCGCAGGCAGAAACAGCAGGACTGCGGGGGGCCCAGAGCGGAGCCCTGTGGGGACGGTGTTTCTCCTGCCGGAGGAGGCGACTTGGAGTGGCCCGTGGCCTCCCAGGGGACCCAGGGCTCTGAGCGTCTATACAGGCTCCAGGGAAGGCCCTCTGCCCACTCCCGGGGATAGCACAGTGCAGGGCCCGGTTCATCTTCTGCACCAGATACAGGCCTCACCAAGGTGCCAAGGGAGCCCCACTTCCTGCAGGGCCTCCTGCCCTGCCCGGCTCTCAGCAGCTCCCCGGGCCTCCTCACCTCTGGACTAGGCCTTTGGTTCCCAAGGCAGTCGAGCTGCAGGCTTCCCTGGTGGGCAGGGAGGGGGCAGACTGTGGGCCGGAGCCTCCTCGCCAGCTTGGGACTGTGGTGGCCCAGGGGGTCTGGGACCCATCCCAAATCCCTCACCCCCCGCGGGGTCTGCGTGTGTAGTTCTATCCATCAGCACCAGGCGTGTCTGTGGAACATGAGCGCCTCACCCTGCATGGACTGCCTGTCTCCCCAAGAACGGTCTTGGGTCTCATTGCTTACCCAAGGGGGTGAGGCCAGGGTGCGGGGTGGAGGAGTGTCAGGTGGAGGGGACCCCAGCCCCCTCCCCCACATGTGGCCCAGAGGCAGCCCTTCTAGCTCCCACCCAGAGCGGCCGGGTAGGGGGGGCAGATGTGTAGGGTGACCTTTGTTTGAACCTCTCAGAAGAGTGGGGTTGGGGTCGCCCAGGGACACACTCATGAGCTGTTTGACTCTGGGCAGTTAATGGAATTTCTCTGAGTCTCAGTTTCCGCATCAGTAAAGTAGGGATAAGAATGGGTGTCCACTTGGAGTTACCATCGTGGCGCAGTGGTTAACGAATCCGACTAGGAACCATGAGGTTGCGGGTTCGATCCCTGGCCTCGCTCAGTGGGTCAAGGATCTGGCGTTGCCGTGAGCTGTGGTGTAGGTTGCAGAGGTGGGTCCCGCGTTGCTGTGGCTGTGGTGTAGGCTGGCTACAGCTCCAATTCGACCCCTAGCCTGGGAACCTCCATATGCCGCGGGAGCGGCCCAAGAAATGGCAAAAAGACAAAAAAAAAAAAAAAAAAAAGGAATGGTGTCTGCTGCACAGGCTGTCATGAGAATTCCCTGGAAGCAAAACAGAGCATCTGAAAATGTAGCCTGGCCCGTGGCGTCCTGACGCCCCCAGGAGGCTCTGTGCTCCCCTACCTCGCGGCTGCCCTCCATCGCTCACAGCGCACCTCCCCCACCCCACGCCCACCCCCCTCCAGGTGGAGCCAGTCAGGACAAGCTGGCCAGGGCACCCCACCTTCCTTCCAGCCACCTCCTCTGCGGTGGTGGTGGCCCTGTCCTGGCTGGAAACTCCCTGCCCCACCCCCCAATAGGACTTGCAATCTCTCTGGGGAATGAGCAGCTCTTTTGCAACCTAAGGACTTCCCCGGCCCTCACTCCGCCTGGAGGCGCGGCCTCCCCTGAGCCCAGGCCCTGTGGGCTGCTGGTGAGCCTGCTGGTGAGCTGGGTCGCAGACGAGACCGGAGTCCCCAGTGGGGCAGCCGGAAGAGGGTGTCCACAGTCACCCCTCGCCCCCAGGCTTATCCATGGGTGGGGACGCCTCACTCGGCCCCAGCAGCGGGCTGCCCCTGCAACACGGGCAGGAGGCAGCCCTGCGGGCAGGGCCTCCCTCTCCCTCCTCCTCCTCCTGTCTTCCTTTCCCTCGCTCTCTCTTTCATCTTTTTTTTTTAAATGGAGGATATTATAGCTTCATAAAAAATACTCGAGGCTTCTTGCTCAGTAACCGTTTTTATGTTTCATCGGGGTGAACTCCAAGTGGCCGGGAAATAAAGCATCTCAGAGCCTGCCCTGTACGTGGGCCCTTGAACGATGCCACACAGGCTCGCTGCCAGCTGTGGCCTTGGTGGGGCTGACGAGAACAGGAATGCTGCCATCAGCCGACTCTTACCCAAAGGGGGCATTTTGAACCATGGGACTCAGGGAAGAGAAGCGAGTTGGTGTCTACGAGGTCCCCGGGGCCCCTGAGCCCAGGTGGGGAGAAGGGGGACGTGTCCCAGGCCAGTCAGACCCTCCGTGCTGCAACCCGCAGACCCCACATGGAGCAAGTAGCAGCTCCCCCGCCCCTAGCGTCATACCCCACCCTCAGCCACCAAGAGCTGGGCTGGGCTGGGGCAGAGGGTGTGTGGCTCAGGGAACCCACAGCCCTGGCACTGGGTGGCCCTCGGTACTTGGGGGGTGCCAGGTCCAGCTCTTTGGGTTCTCACAGCTGCCCGGGGGCGGGGGGAGTCAGGACTGGGTGAATTTGCCGTGACTTCCACAGAAGGAGAATCCGAGGGTCCAGGAGAACACCAGGTCCTGGAGGACTAGGGCCGGTAGGGCTTGGTCTAGGCCTTTTAGAGTCACGTGGTCCCATCCTCTGGGGCCCACAGGCTGAGGGGCCGTGGGAGGGGTGACGAGCAGAGATGGGGAGGGAGAGAGGCTCACGGGTCCGGGATACGCTGACCTCCGGGGGTCTGTGCCACCTCACGAAGGATGAAAGAGTCTGACCCCAGGTCTTCGCTCCACATCCTTGACTGTCATGCCCCAGCTGACCGTGAGTTCTCTCCAGCCCACTGGCAACTGGGCAGCACAGGGACGGGAGCAGCTTCTGAGCATCTGGGAAGAAGTCCTGGGTGGAGAGGCAGGTGAAGGATCCTGTGGCAGCAAAGTCATTTCTGACCCTGAATGTGTGGGCCACTGAGTGATGCCTGAAGCTCATCAATGCGACGGGTCCAGAGAAGGGGACATAGAGTGGGCTGGGTGGTCAGGGGAGGCTTCCTGGAGGAGGAGGTGCGCTTAAGGATAGGAAAACGGGGTGGGGATGGTCTTCCATGTCTTCCCTGACATGCGGCAGGCCTGGGCCACAGCACACAGTGACAGTAGAGCTAACGGGTGTGTGAGGGTCCCCTGTCCGCTGACCGGGCACAGGTTTGTCCGTCTGAGAAGAAGCCCTCAGGACAGGTGTCACAGGCCCTGGTGCTGGTCCAGTGACTCAGAGGGAGCGACGGAGGAGAACTTGCCCCGCCTCTGCTGGGGCCCAGGAGGGACCAGGAGGCTGGGGCAGGATGGCCCCGAGACGCTGCACATTCCCTGCTGCTGCGACAGCCTCTCCGGGCTGAAGTGACGGCAGTGGCCTCGTGTCCTTGTCGTGATGATTATTCGTGCTCCCGAAACTCGGGCTCCGCCAGTGCCAAACTGAAAGGCAGAGACAGAGTTTGGAGTAGAGGATAAAAAGATCATTGTCTTGCTGTGCCAGGCAGAGGAGGGGCCCCCGCAGGCTAACGCCTTGAGGATGGTGCCCACCCCCCCACCGCCCCGTTGGAAAGAGGTTCGAGTAGTTTTATAGTAAAAAGGAGAAAAACAGGTTTTCAGGTGGGAATCAGGATGGGGACAAGCATGCCTTCTTCTTTCTTTGGGGGGATCTTAGTCATCGAAGCTGGAGTCAGAACTCGGGCTGATCCTGGTGCTGGTTTTCTGGGTTATTGTCTGGCATAACCGTGCTTGCGAAAAGGGCCTGTGGATCAGAGATTAGAGCAAACCAGGACAGCTCCTGAAAACCATCATGTGCTCATCGTCTTCAGCCCACAGGCAGCTGTGCTCAGGATGCCCTATCTTTAGCTTAGGGGTGATGGTCTTTAGGGTGCCGTTAAGCCAGGGGGGAGGGGAGGAAGGACTCCAAGCTGTTCAGTTGCAAAGTACTCCTTTCCAAAAGCAGCGTAAGGAATAGAACTCCTCTTTTAGGTGTATACGCTGCCTGCGTCATTACCTGTATCCCTTGATGGGGAAGCAGGATCCCGCCCCAAGTTTGTGTCATTCTTGCTTGACGGCGCCTCCCTGGTCTCTGCCCCCACCTCCCAGCCCTCATCAGCCACTGTGTGAACCAGCCCCTTGGCACTCGGAATGTCATGCAGGCTGAATGAGGCCAGGTTCCTAAGAATAAGAAATGGGGGGACACAGAGAGGCTTTTGTGCCCAGGAGCCCCACAGGTCCCTGCTGGGTTTCATTCGTAGTAGTAGCAGCAGCCATCCTTGTCAGGGTGGCCTCTTATCCTTATCATAATGATTATATAATAGTAACGATAGCCATCCACGCAGCCCCTTGCATGCCCGCTGAGCCCAGGACTTTGCTGTTGCCTGAGGTCAGCCGGTGGGCTGGTCCGCAGGCCTTGATGTCCCCGAGGAGTCTCTGGCGCAGACACCTTCTCTGAGCTCAGGGCCCTGACCATCAAGCCATGAAAAGCAGTTTCCAGCAAACGATTATGTTGTCGGCTAAGGATGGAGGCAGACAAGGAGGTCTGGAAAGCGACGCAGGAGACCGGGGTACCTGGACAGGGTTCCAGAAGCTGTGTTTTCACAGAAGGAGGGGTGGGTGGAGGGAGGGGGTGGATCAGGGGAGAGACCTTGCAAAACGGAGGAAGGCTGCAGGACAAGGAACTAGACCACTGCCCCTGGCTTTTAAACAACCACGGAGGGAGGCTTTGGACCTGGCAGGTGCAAGCCGACAAGCAGTAGGGGGCGAAGGCCTTGGCGTACGTTGGAAGAAAGCTGGGGTGTGAATTGCAGTATCAGCCAGATCATTCCAGAGCTGCCTTCTTGTTCGGGGCTTATTCTAACTAGCTGCTCCCACTTCTTTCTCCATTTAATGTGCCTTGAATAACGTGATGAGAAGATAAGGTAGACCCTAGGAATTTATGGTGCTATGCAAAAAATTGCTCAATTCCATTAAGATTTCAGGATCCTTGCCAAGGCTGCGCGGCAGAGCAGATATTATTTCCTTCTTAGACATCTTTGCTTGATTGCAATTTACGATGCCAAGGCCTCTGCTGTACCACGTAAAGCCTCCAGAAAAATATGGCCGTCCTCCCCAAAGCAGCCATTATGTTCTCTAAGGAAAGTCGCTGGGCATTTTCCAGAAGCTTCTCTCAGCCTGGCCCCCTCCTCTGGGGTCGGGAAAAGGGTGTGCCCGGGGGGTTGGCCTTTCCACATGGTCGCCTTGCAGGGGGCACCCCCTGAGATGCAGCTGCTGGACCTTTGTCTTGCAAAGCGCAACTGCCTGTTCCTCCAGGAACCCTCTGGGGATGCGAGATGCCCTGCCCCTGCCCGTGGACAGGGGGTCCCTGAGTATGGGGGAGACTTTGAGGCATGTGGCCAGGCTTCCCACTGGCTACCTGCTGGGACCCAGTTTGAATCTGACCTTGGCACCGCCTTCTACTTGCCACGTGACTCTGGCAAGTGAATGAGTGCCCACGGAGGACTTGGGCTGGTTGGCTCATCCCTCTGCTGTGACTAGTTCCAGCCATTTTTGCTCCAGGGGATTGTGTGGGTGGGTGTAACTGTGCGGGGGGGGGGGGTGCCCCAAGAAGGTCCCAGCCAGACCACCTTCCCAGTGACAAAAGACGAGTCCGTCTAAGGGCTGCAAACCCTGTCTGCTGATCGACTGCAGTCTCTGCTGGGTTGGTGAGATGGACCCTCCACAGTGCAGCCGTCCTTCATCTGCTGCAGGCCCCCCCCGACCCCCCTGACTCCCCCCGCCCCCCCACCCCCCAACAGGGTCTGACCTTGCCAACTACCCTGGCCAGTCCTGCACATTCTCATCTGCTCTTCCTTAGCGAAAGGGGCTGTGTCCAGGGCGGACTGGGAGACAGGAAGAATGAAGCTGCCAGAGCCGCAGTTCCTTAGAGATGGAAGTTATTAATTAGTCTTATTATCCAGACCTTGTCCGTCTCTTAATCCTTCCGTCTGCAGAGGGGTTTATGCCTCCATGGTGTGTGGTGTCAGCTCAACTAAGCGATTGCTTTTAATATAAAGGCAGAACAATAGGCGATACAGCTTGGTTACTATCTTTATTTATCAAGCCAAACAATTCCCTGCTCCTCTGCAACAGAACATCCTTCAAAGACGGAGAGAAAGCAACAGTGGCTTAATTTCCCTTCTAGATGGCTTATAATGCGGGCTTTTGTTTGATTATCCTTTTCATGTAATCTTCAGCTGACGTTCTGTCCTGAATCTCCTCTTCGTCTTTGGAGCAAAGGGGAAAGTGTGCTCCCCAACGCAAAAGACGAAAGTTTGCCTCAAGGAAACACTTTCTATTTTGCCTCTGAAAACACTCAAAGGGCCAGGAATCAAATTCAGATGTAATTCGATAGAGTGAAATGGAAAATGGGAGTCTTTGGTGTGAACGTCAGCAATTGCTCAGGCCTCCGGGGGCACCAGCTCATCAAGTTGGTCTGCTTGGGGGTGTCGTAGGCTGGTCCCCCAACATGGCATCATAACTGCTTTTACCACCATTAATACTTCAGTGGTTCCAGGATGCAGATGTTCCCAAGTAAGATACATCACACACTCCAGACTCACGACAAATGGTTTTAGCTGGACAGGTATACATAGATGTATACAGGTAAGCACAGGTGTGCACAGGTAGGCACAGGTGAATACAAGCACACACAGATATCACTGGTCCTCTCACCTCTTCTCTTGGTTTTCCTGCTTTTTTCCCAGGAAAAGGCACTGGGGTGCCAAGGGAAACTTCTCGCCATCCCCACCACTACCCCCCAAAGGGACAAGACTTCCTGGGAGTGCTCCCCTCTCCTTTTCTAGACACAGCAGGGTCCTCCTTGTCATCGCCCTTGTCCCCCTCCTGTTCTTTGCTCTCCGCGCCCTCCAGCTTTCCTTCTCCTCCGGGCCAGGCTCACCAGTGACCTCTGCGTGGCAAAACCCAAAGGTCGCCTCATGGCCATCCTCATTTTTCCTGACCTTCAGCAGCACTTACCAAGATTGGCCATCCCTCTTTCTGGAATATTCTCTTCACCTGCTGCGGGCTATCTTCCCCACCGCAGGTTCTCCACAGACCCTGCCCCTTCCCCTCAATCCCTAGACCTTGGAACACCCCTGAGCATCCTGGACCGTCTGTTTCCTGTCTACACCGTCTCCTTGGGTACCCTCACCCCGGTCCATGCCAGTTTTATGCTAATGCCTCCCACATCTGTACCTCTGCGCTGACATTGCCAGGCAGCACCATACTCGCAAACCCAGCATCTCCTGAACTCAGGATCAGCTTCTCAAGTTTCTCTTGGTCGGAGTCAAACTCTTCATCCCTTCGTGAGCCCTTCCTCCAGGGAAGCCCTCCTGACGCCCCCTCCAGGCCCCTCACTCTCTGGAAACCACACCACCACCCTGGCTCTCCCAACAAGCATTTTATTATAAAATGTTAAGATATACAGAACAGTTGAGAGAATTTTACAGACACCCCATACCTACCGTCCAGACGCTACCATTAACATTTTGCTGCCCTGTTTTATCTGGGGATGTTCATCTCTTCAGAAGTCCATCTTACTTAGTTTTCCTGCAAACTCAGTTGCACACAACCCTTCCCGCCTCACGTACCTGAGCATGCTTTTCAGTAACCAGACTTCAATATTTACATACCATTCTCTCTCTTTTTTTTTAGCTTTGAGATAAAATTTACACACAATGAAATAATTGGGGGCACAAATGTTAATTACTAGCTGATGAGTTTTAACCAATATAGGACCAGCAGAACCCAAGCCTGCTTAGAGATCTGGATAATTAACATCACCCCAGAAATTCCACACCCCCCCCAGTCCTTTCCCAGTCAGTCCCCACACCTGTGTCCTGGAGGGTAGCATTGTTCTGGCTTTTCCACCGTGGGTCAGTTTTTCCTGTTCTAGAACTTCATATACACGGAATCATCCAGCAAGTTGACTGAGGCTTCCCTCACTCAGCAAAACCTCTCGTGCGCCGTCCACGTTCCGGCAACATCACCTGTGTTATTTATTTCTTGTCTGTCCCCCTGCTCCACCCCCATCCTTCAGAAGTAAGCTTCTTCTCCAGGGCAGGGATGGAATGTCCTATTTGGAGCCTAGAATCACGCCTGGTGTTGTGGTCTCTGCATGTGTGTAGAAAAGGAATTTTCCAGATTCAAAGCAAGGTGTAGAAAAGACAAGTTTATTGAGGCAAGAGACACTGGTGAACTGGTAGCACAGTGGACGCATGGTTGTGTTTGTGTTTACAGCCCAGAGACAAAGGAGTGTGAGGCGTGTTCTTGCCATTCACCTGCTGTCCTGCTGATTGGTTGGGGAAGAATGGGGTCTTCAGATCCACTTGCTGGTTGGCTGGCAGTGTATCCTGCTCCTGTAGGGGCGGGGTAAGGAGTGGGCCACATGCCTTTCCTAGTGGAGGGGGGGGGGAGGCGTAGGTGGAGTTGCTGGGGTGGGAGGTCCTTAGGAACATTGTAACATTGTAACAAGTGAGACAGGTGGGATGATGAGGGTCTGCTCATTCTCTTCTCGCTGGAGGCTTTTTAAGTTTTATCTCCTTGGAGAGGCCTTGAAGTCCCACACCTGGCACGGGGATCTGAGGGTCCGTACTTGTTGGGTGCGTGTGAATAGCGTTTTTCTGCATCCAGAAGGCAGGCTTCCTGATGGCGGGACTGGGTCCCCACTGCCTGGGGATGCTTTTGGACCCTCCTGTGTCTGGGCCCAGGCCCCCACTGCACCCCACAAGGATGAATGTCCGAGCTTGGCAAAGACTTTGGGAAGGGTAGACTCTTCCAACAACCTGCACCCTCCCCCCACCCCATATCCCTCCTGAAGTGAGAGAAGGTTCATTCTTCACACCGGCCTTAGTTTGGAGGGGAGGCAGCATCTCCGGCTTGCCTGGGAAGGGTTACCCTGGAGTCGGGAGGCTGCAAATTCTCCGTGAGGTTAGCTTGGAGGGTGGAGAGGGAAATCCAGAGCAGAGAGCTTGGTGGATCCTGAGTTGCTAAAGGATTTCTTTACTTGGAGACAAAGTTCTCAGAACAATGTGGTTAGTTGCCAAAAACTTAGCTCCCGGGAGTCTCGTTCTGCCCTCTCTATCTTGTTTCCCTGCTGCTAGAGGTGGGGGCTTCAGGAGACCCCTATAGGGAGTTCCTTGCTCAGGTCCCTGGTTCAGCTTAAAGCCCAAGGGCAGGTGGCAGGACACAGTTGCCCCAGGAGCCCTCGTCCCTCTGTCACCCGGATGATGGGATCTGTAAGCGTGGCCCCGCCGCAAGTCATCCTGAGGGAGATGTGGGCACGGAGGCCCTGCTGGCTCTCAGGGTACATCTGCCAGCCCCAGAGGGCTTTACCATCCTGAGGCTGAGCCAACCCCGCAGCAGCTGCAAGGTGTCTTTTCCCCTTAGGCTGGTCCATCCAGTCCACATGGTCGGTACTCACTTGGTCTTGGGCTGAAACATTGCAGGCCTGGAACCTGCTTAGGGCCTGTCCAAGCAAAAGAGAAAGTCCAGCCGCTCAAGACCCTGGACTGGGCGCACCAGGGCCACCAGCTTGTTTGAGATGATGCAGGGGCCCCAGTCCTGGCTCAGGCCATGTGCAGGAGGTGGGGGAGAAGTGGCTGGTGGGGATCTGCCCAGGGGCCCAGCACCGGAGAGGTGCTTCCCTCGGGGGGAGACGCCTGAAAGGGCCTCTCTGCCAGTCGCCCAGACTTGAGGCAGCCGTAATGCCTGGGGGCTTGCTGGTCATGCTGATGCCGGTTCTAACCCTGTTTCTGAAGCCACCTGCAGCTGCGTCATCTTGGGCCAAAGAACCCATAACCCGAGGCTCAGTGTTCTCACCCATAAGTGGTGCAGTGCTGGCATAAGGATGCAGAGATTCTCAAGTGTTTGTATGGGGTCCATCACTCAGCCCACTGTAGCCATGGTTACCATGATGCTCCAAACCCAGCACTCACCCTGCCAGAGCCTTGCACACTCTGCTGGGCCCCACAGAGCCCTGCTCTCGGGTTCTTCCCTCCCCAACCATCACCAGAGTCTCACCCTCTGCCTTGGCCAATCCCCTGCTTCTGATGTTCACAGCCAAAGCCATTGAGTGAGCCTGGGTCCACGTTCCCCTGGGAGGAGCCCAGCCCAGCTACCTCCAGCAAAGTCCCCAGAGCTGCTAGGACCCGGCCCCAGGTCCTTCTATTGCCTCCGGGAAGTTCAGTTCCAGCAGTCCTGCCCTAAGATCTCACCCCACCTGCCCCCTGCAGCCTACCCTCCCCTGGCCAGTCCCGCCCTGGCTTCCCACCCCTGGGACTGAACCCCCAGCCCCCGTGTCATGCCTCCAGCAGCTGCAGTCTGCTGTGTGTCTCGGGTGTCTCCTATGTCGTCATACCCCCTCCCTGGGACGCATCAGAGCAGTCAGCGCCAATGCCCCAGGGGAGAGGGGAGGAGGAACCCCACCCCCAGACAGGCGTCGCCATGCTGACAGCCCTGAGATGTTCCCTGACCCACCTCGAGCTCTGCTTCCTGGGAGCAGCTGCCTTTGGCGGATGGGGTTGGGGGGCGGGGTGACAAGGGTCAGAGTCGGGTCCAGGAATGGCAGGGCGCCTCTTCAGCCGGTCTGTCCCCCTGAAAAGTAAAGCAGCACAGACCGTGTGGGGCAGGGGGCTGCAGCAGAGGGAGGGTCCCTGGGGGCTGGGGGCTGGGCGGGCTCTGCCAGCACTGGCCAGCATCAGTGGCAGGATCCCTGGGAAGCTCTGGGCAGCTGGGTGGAGAGGGGTCCAGGAGAGTGAACCTGACCGTAAGAGGGCGCCTGGGCCCAAGTCCCTCCCCAGAATCAAGGTTCCTCCCCGGGGAACCGGGCCAGGCTCCACTCGGCTGGACAGGTTTCAGCTTCCTTGGCAGCAGAGCAGGAAAGGGCCTCCGAGAGCAGCGGGCCGACCCCTGGTTTGCACAGGAAAGGTGTCACCCAGGGAGCTTGGGAGACCTATTCAGGGCGCCCTGAGTTAGGGGAGGAGCTGGGCTTGAACCCTGTACTCTGACAGCCTCTCCCTGGACACCCCTTCACAGGGAGATGGTAGGTGACCCACAGCCTTTTAACATTCCAGGCTGGCCTGCCAGGCCACCCCAGCCCGCAGCTCAGCCGCCAGCATCAGTGTTTGATCTGAGGATGCAGGCTCTCAGCATCAGCCTGTGTCGAGCTTAATTAGATCAAAGAGCTTTCTGCTGCCAGAAACAGAGCGAGATTTCAGACCCAGAAATGACATTGGACTAGAACCCCTGTTTGGCATGAGGATGGCCTCTTTGGGAGAGAGACACACCAATGCCCCTTCATTTGGGGCGGCCGATTAAGAGGCAGCCATGTGTCTGTAGGTGTGGTGTTTTGTCCCTTGGTGCAGCAGTGTGCTGTGCTGGTAACAGGGGCAGGGCCTCCGGGAGGAAGTAGCAGCAAATTCCTAGTGGGGGACATTTGCCAATTCCCATGGTGTAAATGCTCCTGCAGCAGCTGATCTGGGGATTCCAATTTGATGTCTCTTGGTTACAACCCTTTTGAAAATGTAACAAGCAGCTCTCACACTCCCCTGCTCTGTTGCCTGGCATAGTGCAGACATGGAGATGAAGCCCACATCCCACGTCCCAGGACCTGTTGGGGCTCCTTGCCCACAAAGAAGGCTCCTGCCTTGTGGGAAGAAAAGCAGAGGCTCTCACTTGAATCTCCACGGGGACCGGTTCCCAGAGCTGTGGTCACTTTCTGTCACCTCCCACACTTCCTCCAGGGAGATCAGACCACCTGCCTTTTCTTCTGAGATCTACTTGTCGTTCCACCTGGCCCAGGGGACCAGAGCCTTTGCCACAGATGGATCTGGAGCTCCATGGCCCCCTGGAGGCTGGGGTGCCCCTGGGAGGCTGGGGTGCAGGCTGGGAGGCTGGGGTGCCAGCTGGGGTGCAGGCTGGGGCGTCCGGGCCGGTGTGGACCCTGGTCTCCAGCCCCCCCTCCAAAGAACTCAGATCACCCCCAGCTTCTCTGTTCAAGCCTCGGGGACCAAATGGGACCCTGCAGTTCAGCCTTGTCTACCCGGCCTTGTCATCACACACACACACACGCACAGATACAGAGATATAAACAAGTGGACATACATACACAGATACGCTCACACGCACACGCAGGCAGACACACACACACACCCGGAGGAGCTTCGCCCCCACGAAGGGCCAGCCTGCAGGGGCCGCACTCCGAACTCATCTCCCCTGAGGCAGGGAAGGGAGACACGCAGGTCCAAGGAGAGTTTTCCCTCTGAGGTTTTTATACACAATTTACTAACACTTAGGCTGCATTTCTCTGAGAATCTGGCTCGAGGGGCTTGTATGGGGGTGGAGGGGTGCAGGTGGTGACGGGAAGCCTTGCCCGTGCCTCCGTGTGAACGTGACTCCACCGGGTTCTCTGTGTGAACCCGAACTGACCGCAGGCTGCACGGGTCTGAGGCAGGTGGACGTGGCCCCAAAGTGGACACACTTGTGTTCTTGCTGTTCCATCACCCAACGGGCAAAAGGCAGCTTCACCAGCCGCCCGAGGCAGAGGCAGAGAAAGGGCGCTAAAGGACCCAAAGCCCCCTGGACTTGTAAAATCGGACCAAGGGGTGGGGTGTTGCCTGGGGACAATGGGAGTGGGGGCCCTGGGGGTGGGAGAGGCTGGCAGCTGCAGGGAAGCTGCACCACCTGGGGCTGCAGAGGGGGCTGACCAGCACCAGCCCTCTTCCTCGGGGGCAGGTGCAGGACCCAGCAGACGGGAGGCGTTGGCTTGGGCAGGAAAACGTCTCCTCTTTGCTGGCCCCCAGGAGCACCTGGGCAGTCTCCCTGAGGAGCCGCAGATGAGGGGGAGGTGGGGGGGACAGCAATGCCCCCTTCCTCCCCCTGCCCCGCGGAGCCCAGGAATGCCCCCTGAGGATGCAAAACGGAGGCCCTCAGAGGCTGGACCTGCCCAGCATCCCAGGCCTGGACCGAAGTGCCTGCCTGCTGGTCTGGTGCCCCTGCCCCTAGGCTGGCCACTGAGGCCAGGTCACAGAAGTCGTGTGTCTCCCAGCAAGAGGACAGGAAGAGAGAAAGCCTCCAAGCTCCCCTCGGCCGGCTGGGGGCCTCTGCCGGGGCTGGATTGCCCTTGTCCTAAGCAGACTTCTGTTGTGTCCCGCCACCCACCGCCCCCATCCCCCCTCCCGTCGATGCCCTGACGGAAACTGGAAAATGTTTCCCTGTTGAAGTGGGTTCTCCAGTCCACAGCCTGAGGGCTCCGGTGAGCCTATGTCAAGGCCAGGTCCCCGACGAGAGTGGCGGCTCTCAGCAGCCACACTCACAGCCTGTAGCCAGAAAGCTTAGGGTGGGAGGTGATGGACCAGAATGGCCTCCCTGGTCCAGACGCAGGGCGAGGGTGTGTCCCCCTTGGCCCTCTGGTACCCCCAGCCCCTTCCTGACACTCACCCGCACTGCTGGTGTGACCTCACCAGGACCGTGTCCAGGGACCCAGGAACACTGGTCCTCCAGAGTCTGTCTTCCCGTGGCCAGCGCTCCTCACCTCTGTGGTCGTCGGAAGTGAGGCCGGAACGCACCCTGGGACTTGTTTGTCGTCGTCATGGAAATACCCTGTCTCTCCTGCTCTGGACTTGAGGGAGTGGGTCATGCCAGCAGCGGAGGTCACAAATGTGCTGGTGCTTTTTCCTGGGACTCCAGGCTGGAAACCGCCCCGGGGCTGGTGGGGCTGTACTTAGAGAATCCATGGATCAGCTCCACCCAGGCTCACTAGGGCACCTGCTATGCTCTGAGATCTTGTTTTCAATGCACTAGAGGAACTCACTCATCAGGCATCCGTGTACCGTGCCAGGTGCTGGGGACCCAGGGGTGACTGGGCAGATGGTACCCTGCCCCAAGGATGCTTACAGTCCGGGGGTGGCACTGAAAGCACACATGTTCGCGGGGGCCAGTGGGCGTCCAGAGAACCGCCCTGGATGCCTGTGTTTTGCTGACGTGGGCTTTCGGGTACTGAGACCCTGAAGTGGAGCAGGAACTCCTGAGGCTGGTGTGGGGCGACCCCATGCCCCACCCATGCCGCCCTTCCCTGCGCAGGGCCAGACAGGACAGCTTCCATGCAGAGGGCCCTCGCCGACACCCTGTGACCTGGGAGAGATGGGGACGTGTCCCTGCACACTCCTCCCTGCCTGGTCCCCCAAGCACACGGAGGACGGGTGCTGGCGTCATCAGCTTGTTTCTGGCTGCTCAGCACGCAGGGTGACTTTCAGCAGCTACGGGAGGGCACTTGAGTCCCAGTGGAGATGTTCGAGTGCTCCGAGCTGGACCTCACACCCCACCAGGCATCCGAAGAGCATCACCTTTCTGCTCAGGTGATGCTTTTTCCTCTGCAGGTGGCCGACATCCCAGTTAATGTCGCAGGGAACTGCAGGCAGTGAATAGCTCTTCCCCCAGACCCAGAATCAGACTCTCCTCCTAAGTCAGAGCTGCCCAGCTTCATATCTGCTCTTTGGGCAGGTCTGAGAGCTTATTTCCATATGAGATTAAAGTTAAAAACAGGCAGTCATGAGTTCCCGTTGTGGCTCAGCAGGTTAACAACCTGACTAGTAACCATGAGGATGTGGGTTCGATCCCTGGCCTCGCTCAGTGGGTTCAGGATCTGGCGTTCCCATGAGCCATGATGTAAGTCACAGACATGGCTCAGATCTGGCATTGCTGTGGCTATGGTGTAGGCCAGCAGCTTAGCTCCAATTAGACCCCTAGCCTGGGAACCTCCATATGCCGCTGGTATAGCCCAAAAAAGAAAAAAAAATTTTTTTTAATAAAATAAAAATGGGCAGGCACTTTTTCGGGCATGGATCCAGGAAGCGCAAAGTTTGGCCTCAATGAAGGCAAAACCGTAATTACCCAGAGCAGCATGCAAAGCCACCCCCCCCCCACCTGGTGAGGGGCCGGTGGGCCCAGAGGCACTGGTGCCAAAGGGAGGCCCTTTCCTGTCGGGGTCAGTGTTGAAAAATGCTGCAGTTCCTTGGAGATGGACGTGGCCTCCTAGGGCACCGAGGGTGGAGGGACCACCTGGAGCCCTCCAGGCAAGGATGTGACCTAAAAGCCATTCAGGCCTTCCCGTTCAAGCAGCAAAGGCACTTCCTTCCGTGCTTGTGTCTCTTGACCTAAACACGAGAGAGATGCCATCAAGTCAGATCCGTTGCCACTAGCTCAGGCTTCCCTCTGTGACTGTTTAACCTTGAACGTTTGTGCGTTCTGCCTTTTTGTTTGTTTGCAAAGAACCTCATGGAAACCCCGTTTTTTTTCTTTCCGAAACAAAAAGGAGACCATAATACACATACCACCCACACATCTGAAATCTTCTGAGCTTTTGGATCGCATTTCTCTCTGCACGGCATCCAGAAAGGTCCTTCCGTTCACCCCTGTCTTTGAGTCATTCCACACCTGACACCCCCACCCCCCCAGGTGGAGGCAGACGGGCCCCTCCTTCCCATTCGTCATCTTGGGGAGACGTTCCCTGTGTTTGTTCATCTTTGGGGCAAAGGTGAGCTCCCGCCCGAACTTGGTGCCCTCACAAACACGAGCAAGAGATGAAGGCTTGTTTCTGGCTCTTTCTGAGAGCGGCCGAATCCCCCCTGTTTGGGTGTAGAGTCGCCTCCTAGGGAACATGGTCCCTGAGAGGCTCCATTGTTTCAAACAGGACTGGGTGCCCCTGGGTTTGATCATTAGTGAGCGTGTCTGGGTGGGGGGAGGGGAGCAAGCTAAGTAATTACAAGCACTTCAGTGATTTTCTTTTTCTTCTCCTGACTAAGGTTAAAATGAAGAGTGTTGATCCGTTGCCCAGGCAGTAGGCTCGTGAAAGGAAATGGTATTTAAAATGATTTTTGAGCCAAAGCCGTTTGGCTGCTCCAAGGCGTCCTTAATCTTTTGCTTTTCAAGAGGATAATGATGTTTAAAAACGAAGTCGCTCATGCCATTTCCTGTTGGGAAGCCCGCTCAGTGATGGGCAGCTCTTCCTCCAGGTTTGTGTACGGGCTCCACGACGGAGCACCCGGGCTTAACGCTGCCCCCCGTGTCCGCGAGCCCTCCGCGCTCTGACCAAACAGAGGCGGGCGCTGGGGTCGAAACCATATCTTCGGTGAAGTCTTTGGCAAGGTTGTTGGTATCGATCGGACTTTCAGCAGCTTGGTTTGAGCTTCTGGACGGACGCTCATGGCAGCCAGCTGGCTGCAGGGGTCGAGCAGAGGATGGGGTGCTCTCCCACTTGGTTAAGGGGCGCCCTCCCCGCGGGCGACGTGGTGGGTCACCCACGTGGGAAGGGGAGAAGCAGCCTCCTGGGGGGGGTGTTTCCTGTCACCCAGGAGAGTAGAGCTGGAGGCACCCACTCCCCATTTTAGAATGAAAGAGGCAGACAAGCCGACTTTCTGGTGAGCGGGAAAGAAGGGAAGGTTCCAGAAGGGCCTGTTCTGCCCTGATCTGGGCTGGGCAGGGCTTACGTGGGTAGCCTGCATGGAGGCTCAGAAGAGCTGGTTCGGGACCTCCCTGGTGGCTCAGCGGGTTAAGGATCCAGCCTTGTGGCTGCTGCGGCTCGAGTCGCAGCTGTGGTAGGAGTTTGATCCTGGCCCAGGAACTTCTGCATGCCACAGGCGTGGCCGAAAAAAGAAAGAAAGAAAGAAGAGCTGGTTGAGCCTCCTGTGGTCCTGGGATCCGCAGCTCAGACACACATGTGAGCTGGGGGCGGTCCACCCACCTGCCTCCTGCTCATCGAACGGAGCCCGAGGCGGCGTAGGAGGCAGCAAAGTGGGATGGAGAGAACTTTCCACGGCAAGAAAGTGGAGACCGCAGCGCCTGCTCCTCAGGGTTGCCGAGTGCCTGGGGCACAACAGTGGAACCATGTATTTTAGGTCCTTGTCTGACTTTCTTTATTACCCGCCCCCCAGGGAACAGGTGAGGGCCACTCCAGACCCAAGTCTGGCCATGAAGGAGCCCAAAAACATAGGAGTCTGAAATGTGGACATTTCTGGGTGGGGGAGGGGTCAGTGGTCTCACTGGGTGTATTCTTCGCTCAGTTTTGGTGTGTCATCTATCGTCCTGAGCCCCCAGTGGAGACAGGCGGGCCCCATTTCTCCTTCCCAGGCTGCGTAGCACCTGCCGGCCTCTCTCCTCCCGTCATGCAGGGGGTCCTCCAACTCCTGCATCATCCTCGGGCTGAGCGGGGGTAATTTAGGATGGCTGCTGCTCCCTTGGTGCATTTTAAACACACTTCCAAACTCTGTTCATTTTGCCTTTGATGGGGAGGTGGCCTTCTGGGTTTTTCTTTCAAGAGATGCAGATTTAATGGACTGTGATTTTTCTCCAGATCTGCTGTTTAAAAAAAAAAAAAAAAAACAGCATTAAAAAAGCAACTCAGAATTTCTATTTGCTCAGGGAAAAAAAAAAATCTGCTTGCTATTCAGGCCCTAGATTTTCCTGGGAGATTAGTGTACTTGCCTGCCAAGATGTTAGCTAAAGGAAAACACATTTGCTATAGATCAGAAATATTTATCCTTTTCTGGGCAGAAGATCCAAAGAAGAACTTCATCTGAATGTATAGCACCTGGAAATAAGGATGCATTCTGTCTCCCGAGCTGCAGGCATCTCCAGAGAGACCGCATCACTGGGGGGAGGGGCGCTCAGGAAGTCCCTGGGAGTTGAAACCATGATGGGGTCCCCCAGAGGCTGCCGGGGGCTGGGGATGTATGTAGGTCAAGGGTCTGGAGGCCAAGGTCCCAGACAGGAGCCAGAGGATCAGCCGGATGAAAACCATAAAAGGCAATAGTGAGGGTGGCCGAACCCGGCAGCCTTGCCTGGCAAGCTTGCTTCATCCTGGGACAGATTTGATGCTACCCTGCTTTGTATGCTGTCGGAGCTGGGTTGGGGGTCATACATGGTGGGTGACTGGGGGCCAAGCTCACTCCTGCTGCTGCTGCTGCTGCTTTTTTCATTTTTGGCCTCCCCGCAACATATGGAGTTCCCAACCTAAGCTGCAGCTGCGGCAACGCCGGATCCTCAACCCACTGTGCCAGGCCAGGGATCAAACCTGCGACCCAGCGCTCCCAAGATGGCCCTGATCCCGTGGCGCCATAGCAGGAACTCCCTGTTACTTGATAAGAGAAGGAACCCCAGCTTCTGCTGAGCCACATGCTTCCAAAGGACAGCCCTCATCTTTTAAAACTTTCTTTCAAACGTATCCAAATCTTGTCTGGTTACTGCAGAGGAGGAGGAGAGGCAAGCTCATAAATAATTAAACATCTAATTGTGGTTTCCACCCAGGTGGCACGCTGCATCCTAGTGAGAGACAGAGGATAGCAGAGTTGCAACGCTTACAAACGGCTGTTTAGCGGGTTTTCTCATTTGGTGCTGTTATTCTTCAGTCATTGCCATGGATCACCTGATGCCTGCAGTTGCGCGCTGGGTTCTTGGCAGGGAGCACCCCATTCCGCACATGGGTAGGTGGGGAGTCGTGGGGAGAGGGAGCCATGAATTCCTGAGGCGTCAGAGCCCCTTCTAAGATCATTTGTCTGGGAGTTCCCATTGTGGCTCAGTGGTTAACGAATCCGACTAGGAACCATGAGGTGGCCGGTTCGATCCCTGGCCTTGTTCAGTGGGTTAAGGATCTGGCGTCACCGTGAACTGTGGTGTAGGTCGCAGACGTGGCTCGGATCTGGCATTGCTGTGGCTGTGGTGTAGGGTGGCAGCTACAGCTCCGGTTAGACCTCTAGCATGGGAACCTCCACGTGCTGCGGGAGCGGCCCAAGAAATGGCAAAAAGACAAAAAAAAAAAATAATAATAATAAAATAAGATCATTTGTCTGAGGATCCAGTTTTGCATTCACAGACGTGGTTTGCATTGCCCGCGGGCCAGCATCCACCTGACTTGGCGAGCCAGGGCCTGAGTTCAAGGCTGTTGGGCCCTTGACATCCGCCCTCTTGTTCCCAGGGCCAGCAAGGTCTGCTGTGATGGGAGGGGCAGACGGGACACCCTAAACCCTTTGGCCCCTTCCAGGCGAAGTGGGAGCCACTGTGGGGTCCCCAGAGCTCCTGGCCAGGCGTGAGGGGAGGACCCGAATGTCGGTGTGGGAGCTTTCTGCCAACACGGCTTCTGTTAACCCGAGACATACTCGATCGTGTGGAACCCCTAGATCTTGTTAACACAGAATTACTCCCAGAGCTTCTCAAGGATAAACCAGCCCGGGAAAGACTGCAAATTCTGGGAATTGATAGTGGGGCCTCTCGTTTCTAGCCGTCTATCTCGGTCGTGTTCAAAAGGGCCTCCTGGCTATAATTTGATCTCAGGTAGATGAAAGTCCCTTTCTTCCCCCTCAGAACTGTGGAGCCACTTCCTCTCCCCTGAGCCAGGGCCAGCTCTCTGCTACCGCACCCCCCACCTGCGGGAGCCAGCGGGGAGCATCCTGAGCTGTACTGTCTGGATGCAGAGAGACGGTTCAGAGCAGTGTCGCGACCTCGTCTTTGCACGAGGTCAGCCTCAGACGGGCTGCCTGAATAGGCCGGGGCTTCTTTGTACTTGAAAAGCCGCCCCCACATGGGAAGGCACGTGTGAGCCAGGAAGGCATGTGTAAGCCGCAGTCAGCTTCTTCTGGGACGGAACAGGACACGCAAGTCTGCACGCGTGACTTTCCGGGCATGCGTGACCTATGTCCAGCCCGTGGGGGTTGATGTATCAGCTCCAAAGAGTATGGGGGCGGGGAGGGGGGCACTGACCATGACCATGACTGCGTCAGCCTGCAAGTTCCACTGCGTTTGATTACATGTAGGTGCGCGTGTGCGTCCCTGTCCCCGTGCAGAGGATGGAGCCATGACTCCCCAACGTCATCATCTGCTCGATGCCCTGGTGACCACAGCCATGCCCACATGTCACGGCCACCACAACACTTTCCTGGGACCTGACCCCCAGCACCTACGTCCGGCCTCACTCGACGGGTGCTGGCTGTAATTATCAAGTGGATGCTTCAGGAACTGAGGGCAGAGGGAGTGCCGCAGCCTCAGCCCCGTGTCCTTGTCCCATTTAAAGGAAAGCACTTGGAAGGCCGCGCCACCCATCCTCCTGTCTCCCAGAAAATCTCGGTCCTGAGGGTCTGCAGATACACAGACACCCTCCCTTCCGGGCTTAGCCCAGGGAGGAAATAACAGAAATCAGGCCAGGCACCAGGCACTACCCCCAAGGGACCCAGGACCAGGACAAATAGCCAAGCCCACCAAGGCCCCTGTCTTTTCACTTTCATCCATCAACTAAGACAGGCAGAAAGAAAAGTGGCTGCAGCTTCGCCTGAGGTCGCTCATCCAAAGGGCTCCCTGAAGGATCCGTCAGGCGGGAACAGCAACGGGCACCCTCGTCCCCGCAGGATGGAGCCTCCATCAGGCCCCTCCCCATCCCACTGGCCACGTCATGGCCACTGCCTTGTCCCTGAGGAGGCTGGAGCCGGAAGCCAGCACCTCCCCGAGAGTCAGGGACCCAAACCCTCGCTGGTCCCACCCCGATCCTCTGAGCCTCGGCTCCATCCTCACTCACTGGGGAAACTTGGGCAGTCAGAGCCCGTCTACCCTGCGTGCCATCCGCACCTGCCGGCATGCGGCAGGGGGCTCGCCTGTCACCCCAGCATGTTCTTGGTGTCCTGCTAGTGCTATGACCTCTCGCTCCCATTCGTGTTTCTCTTACGTCCGTGAACTTCATCCCTTTTCCCACTGTGCTTATCTCAGGGGCCTTATGTCTTTGGGGAGACAACCACACAGTCAGAGCCCCTCCATGAGGGTGAAGGACAGCCAGGAACACACCTTAGTGAGCGGACGGGTGGCTGTCATTTTAGTTCCAGAACATTCCGCAGAGTGGGTCAGTCTCCAGGTCAAAGGCAAAATGCTGAGGCATAGCCAGACGTTGGCAGCCCCACTCAGGCTGGGCACACTAGTCCGAGGATGGGGGCTGATCACCTGGCGCACATCCCATGCGCTGCCCTTTATCTGTACCAGCGGCGGCGGCAGCGGCCTCTTACGGGTCTACCTTCGCTCCGGCCACTTTCACGTTCATGGTCACCCAGCCTCGCAGTCAAGAGGCGAGAGCTGGCTCCATCAGAGACCCAGGGCTCCTGTCGGATTCTGCTTCCTCCTGTGGTTTGTTGTTAGCTTCCAAGAGAAGGAAGCAGATACCTGTTTTGTCATCTTAAAGAAGCAAGTGGAGTTCCTGTTGTGGCACAGTGGAAACAAATCTGACTAGGAACCATGAGGTTGAGGGTTCGATCCGTGGCCTTGCTCAGTGCTGTGATCTGTGGTGTAGGTCACAGACGCGGCTCAGATACTGCGTTGCTGTGGCTGTGGCATCGGCCGGCGGCTACAGCTCTGATTGGACCCCTAGCCTGGGAACCTCCATGTGCCGTGAACGCGGCCCTAGAAAAGGACAAAAAAAAAAAAAAGAGAGAAGAAGAAGAAGCAAGTCTGGGCCATCCCAGCGGAGATCCTCCAGTCCCTGTGGGTCCCAGGAAGAGTCAGGGCTTCACGCTCCACTGCTCAGACCTAGCTGACAGGACGATGGAGAATCTGGCCAGACCCAGAGCCGGCCCAGGGATGCAGGCAGGAGCGTGAGGGCCAGGACCTCCTGGCACAGGCCTCCGAGGAAAGCAAACACCCGAGGAAGCTGTCATCACCCACCTGCCATGTGTGCCCTGGTTTGGCATTGATGCTGGCGGTGCTGGCTGGAGAGGGTACACCGTTCTAGGGCATATCCTCCCCGGAGCTGCCAGAGAAGATTTCTCTGGGAAGCCCTTTGTCCCTGCCCTTCCAGGCAGCAGCCATCCCTTAACCAGGCACCAGCCTGAGAAAAGCCCGACGGTCTGGTGGGAACGTAGATTGTTTGCCAAGATGACTTAACAAGTGTAAGCCTGCGCTCTGTGCAAGATGAAGGGAGAGGCCTGAGCACAGGGATGTGTCACCCAGGTCCCCAGACCAGATGTGCCCTCCCAGCTATGGGCCATCTCAGGATCTTTGTCTTCTAGAGCTCCCCGGAGAGAGGGGACTTGCCGAAGACACCCCATTATGGCCTTGTGCTGGTGGGAGGGGCGGCGGATTTTGGTGGGACAAGGAGGCAGAGACTGTGCGGTCAGCCCTGGAGGCTGGTGGGCAGGATAGTCAGACTTAGTAAAGAAAAACTGTGGAGGCCCAGTTACAGTTGAATTGCAGATACAACAGAGTCTTTAAATGAGTTCAAGTATATCCCACACAGTGTCTGGGGATATACTTATACTAAAAATGTCTCCACTGCCTGTCTGAAGTCCAGTTGGATCCACCGTCTTTTCTGTCACCCTCCCTGCTGGGGGCTTTTCTCATGGCCTTTTCCTGCTTTTCCATCCATTTCAGTGTTGGGTAGAGTTTGGTGATGACAGGAAGCCAAATTCCTCAGCTGCCTGTATGTATCTCTGTGGGGGGATCTCCAGACCCTGTAGAACCTTCCCTGAGCCCTGAAGCATGTTTGGGCCCCTGTGCTTGCAGCAAGCCTGTGCCCGGGAGGCTGTAGAGAGGGCTGAGCGGAAGCCAGGGGGGTGACCCCCAAACTCCTTGGGAGGAAAATGCCAGCAGGGAGGCTGGTGGGTTTCACTCTGGGCTGGGGCACGTGGTGCTCCAGTGAGGGGACTGCAGGTTGCCAGGACAGGTCCAAGGGCCACGGAAGCCTTGAATGTGGGCAGGTAGCATGCAGGTGGTCCTTGCCCCACCCATTGCCAGTTGGAAGGGAGGAGCGTGACCCTCTGGGGCCCTAGATCTCAGCTTCCCTCCAGGCCCTGAACAAGGACAGGCCAAAGCCGGCCACCGTGCAAAAAAAAAAAAAAAAAGTGGCCTTTGAGAAACGTGTCCTCTGCCCTGGGAAGGAACATTTGCAGTCAAGTCTGTGCATGGAATTTTTATTCCTCTAATACAGCCTAGGCAGGATTTAGTACACAAGTTCTCCAGAGGAAATGCATTCAATAAAAATTTGATGGGCTCCAGCAGCTCAGCAGAAACTCCTTACGAATTCCAAGTGTTTGTTCGGTTCCCAGCTTGGGCAGGAGCCCAGCTACCGTCTGCAGATGGCCTCTTCAGGGGGAGGTCCTTGCAGCAGGGACCTGCCTGCAGCCCCTGGCTTCCCCAGGAGATGCAGGGAGGGGAGCAGGGAGCCTCTCCAAGGAGGAGCTAAGCACCCCCCCGCTGGCCCTGGGAGCCCGGGGAGCCGGAGCCTGATAACGAGATGAGGAGCCAGGACCCTCCGTGGGGATCCGATGTGTGCGAAGACCTGAAGTCAGGGAGGGAACAGAGACGAATTCACTGTGGATCACGGAGAAGTGTAATAAATTTTCATTTATTAACTTCGGACACTTCCCGTGGCTCAGCCCTCAGAAAAGCAGGTCCAGGACTGAAGAGAGATGCGTGACCCTGCTCGGCCTCCCGTGGCTCAGGCTGGGCAAGGACGAGCTTGGAGGGAAAATCACGCTGGAAGCTGAGCTGCCGGAGGGCGAGGCAGCCTTCTGCCCACGCGTCCATTCTCAGCTCTCAGCCCAGGCCTGGACAGAGGGTGAGGCCAGATAGTGTCGGGGTGGGGGGCACCTGGGGGCCCTGCGGGAGAGGGGAGCCGGCTGGTCGCTCTCTGGCTCATTAGGAAACCCCAGGCCTGACCACAGTAGCCTGGGCCTTCATCCTGGTAAACCGGTGCCCTGTCATTGGAAAATTCTCCCAAGCTCTGCTGGACGGCAGGGTGGGGCTGGGGACCATGAGCGGAGTCCTTTCTGTGCCTCTGCAGCAGAGAGCGCCGCTGGGGACGGGGCATAGGAAGAGAAGGGTGTGTACCCCACAAGGCTCTCAGACCCCAGAGCGCACAGTGAGTTTTCTGCAGAGCCCAGCCTGTGTCCTGGGGAATCACAGCAGGCGCAGGTCGGGCAAAGCAGTTGGCCTGGGTCTCCCTTTGGCCTGGCCCCTGGCCGGTGCCTCAGGGCAAGGGCAGAAATGGCCCCTCCCAGGGACAGATCACCAGGGCAACACGTGGTGAGGATGCAGTTTTCATCTCAGATCCGGCATTCAGGGGCAGCTGCCAGCAAGGAACTGACTTTGCCCTTACACGCCTGTTAACCTTCCATGGGCCACACTTGTGAAGGCTCACCCGGAGCCTGGCCAAGACCAGACTCCTCCGCGGCTGCTGCGCCTGTGGGTCGTTGTCTATGAGCTGGGCTGGGCGGTGGGCCACCCCTAGGCCAGCCCAGGCTTCCCTTCGGGCCCCGAGGAACCATCCCAGCTCTGTCCCTTGCAGTGGTTTCCCCTTTCCAGCCCTCAGAAGGGGGAGGCCAGCCTGTCTGCAGTGTGCTCTGGTGAAGCCACGGAGTGAGCACCCATGAGACGCTCACCTGCAGTCTGCAACACCGCCTGCCTGTGTTCCCCAGCAGGTGTGGACCTTTGCACATCCCCTCCCCTGAGCTGCCTCTGCCTGCGCCCCTGTGTCTGTGGGGACAGAACCATGGCTGGGAGCCAGGGCCAGGCCCAGGGGTAGGGCTGGGAGGAGGCAAGGGCTGCAGGGGGCAGGAAGGAGAAAACCAGGTAATAGTGACCTGACAGGGAGCTGATGGAACCCCAGAGGGCTGGAGGATTTCCAGGCATGGCCAGAGGGGACCTTCTGGGCAGGAAAGGGCTGCTCCCCACCACCCACATCCTGCCGTGACCGCCATCCAGCAAGTCAGGGACAGAGCTGCATCTGAGGACATTGGATGTGGCAAAGCACACTGGGGCCACAGCTATGGGGAGACCAGCCCAGCCAACTGAGGTGCCCAGGCAGCCAGCCTTCTGGGGTCCGCATAGCTCTGTGGCCCAGGACCCTGTGACATAGTCTGTCTTGGCCCAGAGAAACCACTAGGGGTGGCGCTGGTACCCAGCTGTGGGGAGCATGCTGCTTCCAGCTGCCCTTCGTCCTGTTACCTGGGGCATGGCCTCCAAGTGCACAGGTGCATGGCGCCCAGGGACTCGGTATCAGTAAGGGACGGGACCCAGACAGGACTGCTCAGCCTTGGTCAGGCAGCTCGGGGCCCACAGGCCACCTGCTTTCAGTGTCCTTCAGAAATTCACCTGGTTTCCCTGCCAACCTGCTCCAGGCAATGCCAGGGATTCCAGCTGGTCACCCCAGCCACCTGCTCTACCTCCAGGAGGGGGGAAGTGGGGGTGCATTTCTGCCATAGTGGTGAGCAAGGTCAAGAACATTCTAGAGCCCTGGTCCTTCATCTCTTTCCTGCCCCAGTGCAGAGAATGAAGGTGAGCCCTGGCCAGCAGGAGTGGCCATCCTAGTCACTTCGGGCAGGGCTCTCCCAGGAGACATGTATGTCCCCAAAGTGACCCAGCTGGGGACATGGATATCTTTTCTCAGAAGGCATGCCCCGCCTGCTGCCACGCCCAGACTCAGAATCCTCGAGGAGGGTGCGACCCAGATCTCAGCCTCCTTTGAGGTGTGTGCACAGGCTCACACCTGCGTACAGCTCTCCAGACACCACAATATTCACAATATTCACACACACATAGGAACACACACTCAGATGCGCACACATTCGCCCAGCAACCACAAATACGTGCACACTACCGCGCGTGCAGGCGCGTGCACGCACACACACACACACCCCTGCCTCTGCGTCACCCACCTGCAGAGGGAGCCCACTCAGCCCCCACACGACCTGCTCAGGGCCAGCTGGTGGGAGGAGAGGAAGCCCGGGTGGCGCAGGGTCCCTGGCACACAGGCCACTCCCGCAGAGGTGGGGGCTCCCTCTGGCCCCCGAGGGCTGCTGGCAGCACCACGGCCTCTGAGGTCCCCTCAGTGAGACGGAGGGGTCTCCTGGGCACCGCATTCAGTGCAAAAGTGGAACAGGGGTGGGCAAACCAGGACAGGCTGAGCACGGTGCCCTAGAGAAGGGGGGAGCCCCTTTCCACAGCCTGGCCCCCCAGTGGACTGACGAGGGACATGAAAGGATCGGGCCCTTCCAGGTGCTTCTGCTGCTTCAGGGAAGAACCACACAAGCCCATCACAGCCCCCGGCCCTTCCCCCCGCGGGCTGCGGCTGCCATGCCAGGAGGCAGGATGGCCTGGCGGCGGTGGGGAGAGGGGTGGCCTTGGTGGGGAGGGGGCTGGCCCAGAAGACAGCCTACCTGGAGCCCGAAGGAGGCAACGTGTTCAGGCCTGGGAGGAGTTCTAGGGAAAAGTGGACAGACAAGCTTGCAGTGTCCTTGAGGGAGTGGATTGGGGCCCAGCTGGGCCTCATCCTTCTCCGTCTGGGGATGGTTCTGTCCACCAGGCCCCAATCTGTTTCCGGGGGTGAAAATAGGCTGGAGGCGCAGCTCAGCTCCATCCTGGGCTGGGCCCCTGGCCTGAGGCTCGGTCAGGTGGTCAGCGGGCAGCAGGGAAAGAAGATAGTGACACAGGAGGAGGGTATGGGGATGGTGACACAGGAGAGAGTCTGAGGACGGTGACACAGGAGGAGGGTAAGAGGGTGGAAAGGCAGGAGCCAGGGCTGGTTGAGGTCCCTTCAGGCACACCTGGCACCGTGGGCCCTTCGCCTGCACGACCTCGCCTGACCAGGTGAAGGGAGCTTCTTGGCCCGATTCTCAGGTGACCGGGGAGCCCAGAGCAGAGCGTCTGCCTGGTGGCCGGCTGGCGTCCATGTTGCGGCCAGTAGAGGAGGAGACCGCCTCATGTCCACGTCGGTGGGAGGAAAAGAGACCAGACAGGAGGAAGGAGAGGGGAGCGTCCGGAAGACAGAGCTGATTGAGACTGGTGCGCGCCCCATGGGCCCCTGGACCCACCGGCTTCCGCCTCAAGAGCTGGGGCAGGAATGTCCCCAAACCTAAGAAAATATTCCTGGTGCTTCCAGGGAGAGTGGGGGCAGTGCAGAGTCCAGGTAAATGAGGGTCCCGCCCTTCTCCCTGGGGAGGGCAGGTGAGCCCACCTGGGGCCCCCAGGTGAGGCCGGAAGTTGGGGCACACCCACCCTCCACGTGCACACGCTTAACCACACTCACGGCACACACACATACACGCACCCTCCATGTGCACACACTCATGGCACATACAAGCACGCCCACACTCATGGCACACCCACACAGACCCTCCACAGGCACACATTCAACCACACTCATGCACACCTGCCCTCCGTGTGTACACACAGCACACACACACACCCGCCCTCCACATGCATATAGTCACCGCACACACACACACACCCGCCCTCTACATGCACACGCTCAACCACACTCACAGCACACACAAGCACATACCTGCCCAGGTGCACACGCTGACTCATATTCTCACACACCAGTTGCCTTTCACCTTCCACACCTGCATGCTTACACTCCCACACTGTTGCACACCCACTCACACACTCATTGCCTTTTTAATACCCTTGCACACACACTCACACTCACGCCCCCGCCGTCCCCAGCTCTCCAGGGTCCCTGCCCCACCCCTCGCCCCTCAGCTTTGGGGAGCGAGTCTCTGTGTGAGGGTGAGGGTGCTGGCAGCTTGCAGGGCGGGGAGGGAGCATGAGCCCAGCCCGGGGGTCTATTGCAGCCGCTTGAGCCTCCAAGAAGCACTTAGCTCCACTTCCTTTTTCTCTCTCCTTTGGCTCCTGGAAAACCCCAAACATTCCCAGGAGGGAAAATAGGCCCTTTATTACCTCGTGGGCTCAGAACACTGCATCGCAGTAATTGAAAGTGGCTTGACTCAAATTGCATTTTCCTAGCAGCCGAGAGAGGAGAGACGGCTCCCAGGAAGGAGGGAGGGAAGAGGGGGAGGAGCTTCGAGACCCAGCTCCGTCCGAGTGGGCACGTGGTTCCCAGCCTCAGAGGCAGGGGCCCAGGCCCCACAGGGCTCCCCGGGGCGGCCACACCCAGGCAAGAGCAGTCACTTATGCACATGCTACCAAAAGCACCATGCCCCAAGCCAGCAGGTGTGCCCCTCCTAACAGGCTCCCCCTGGGAAGGGCTGTTATTGTCCCCCCACTAGTCTCAGGGTGGCACCTCTGCCGCCTCATGGAAGCCATTCAACTTGTGTGTGTTGACTGAATGCTGGACCTGCCCCAGGGCCTTTGCATGCACAGCTCCTGCTCCTTCTTCCTCTCTCTCTCTCTTTCTCTCTCATTCCATCAAGGAGTCCTTCCAGGACCAGCAAGGCTAACACAGCACTCTCTCTGCTGCAGCCAGGGAGCTCAGCATTTTGCTTCTTATCCCATAAAACTTGCCAACACCCTTCCGAGGCAGATTCCAGGTGGGGAAACTGAGGTCCCCCATCCGAGACGCTGGGGAACTGGCCTTGACTGGGGTCTGACTCAGCCTAGCTCTGTGCCCGGCCCACTGCTCCCTGCTCCTGACCCCATGCAGACCCCCGTCCTGGCCATGGTGGCCCCTGGCGGATGCCAGTGGTGGGAAAAGGTGTCTATTTCACCATCAGGAAAGGCAGGTGGGAAGCCTCTGGAAGCTGGATGTGGAGCTGGTGTGGTTTGAAAAAGCCCCTCAGAGTATCTGGGACTTTGGTTTGTTCTGAGTCGTAGCAGTTACTTTGAAATTCCACAGAGCGTTAGAGAGGACACGAGGGAGGGTCGTGGATGGAAATGGGATGTGTTATAAATCAACTTTACTTCAGTTTATTAAAAAAGAGGCTGGCTCAGCATCCAGCAAGTGATGAGAGAACCACCAAGGAGTTCCCACTGTGGCTCATGAGTTAAGAACCTGACTGCAATGGCTCGGGTCCCTGAAGAGGCACACGGGTTCCAACCCCATGCAGTGGGTTAAGTATCCAAAGTTGCCACAGCTGCAGCTCAGATTCGATCCCTGGCTTGGGAACTTCCATATGCCTCGGGTGCAGAAAAGAGAGATGGGGGCGGGGGGAGAGAAGAGAGAAGCGCCAGAAAGAAGAAGAAGTGGGTGAGAAGCACCGCTTCTGTGCCCTGGTTCCTTTACACGGTGTCTCCCCACAAAACAGGTCCCCCATGTCCTCTTTGTGTCCCCAGCGCTGCACCCGGCTCATGGCAAATACCCAGAAAATATTCACTGATGGAATCACAGAATCAGGAAGGAAGGGAGGGACAGGGAAGAGGAGAGGCGTCCGGGATGAGGGAGCAGGTGGGACCATCCAAGGATGTGCATCCCCAGCCCCCGAGGAAAGAGGACGAAGTGACTACTCGGGTGACCTCCAGGCCCTTGTCTCCATCCAAGCTCTGCCACACACACAGCTCCTGAGTGAGAGAGTGCTGGCAAACACGCAGAAAGGTGCCCGAGACAGGAGCTCAGTGCTGTAGGTGGGGACAGCCGGCTGTCCCTGCCTGGGCCCTCCCAGGCTCCCCAGCTGGGCCTGCAGCCCTCAGCGAGGGCAGGGCGGGCCTCCTGCCACTCCTCCACTGCTGCGGGTCCCTCCCAGGAGAGCGGGCCTGGGAGCGAGGCTGGTCCCTGGGGCGGCAGAACCAAGATCTAGGGGCAGACATTCCAGACACGTGGTTGCCAAGGGGGAGGGGCAGGGAGCGGGATGGACAGGGAGTTTGGGGTGCATAGATGCACATTACTGCATTTAGAATGGATGAGCAGTGAGGTCCTGCTGGGTAGCACAGGGAACTCTATCCAATCACTTGTGATGGAACATGATGGAAGAGAATGTGAAAAAAAGCATGTCTGTATATGTGTAACTGGGTCACTTTGCGGTACAGCAGAAGCAGACAGAACACTGTAAATCAACTATAATGAAAAAATTAAAAAAAAAGATCTGGGGGCGGGAGCCAAGTGGCAGGGGTGCCTCCATCCCCGCTCAGTGATAAAGTTATTCTCTGATGACTGATCAGTTGGCTCTGCTCACCACTTTCTTCAGCGTAAACAAGGGCGCGTTGGCACCTTCTCCTAAATGCATCTGTGCCATCAAACCAAGTGGTGGACCCTGTCTTCCCACTCTGGCTGATCCTCACACTCAAAACACAGCTGGAGGACGAACGGAGCAGCGTCGGGCGGAACACTGGAGCCCCAAACCTCTGCCAGGTCCCTCGGGAGGAGGCGGGTAGGGCTGGGACGAGGGGTCGGGGAGACCAAAACCTGGGACACAGGGCTGATCCCTGCACGGTCGGCCTCAGTCGACTTCGTGATCCACCAACGGTCACCACCTTTTCGCCTCCCAGTTTACTCAGTTTCTGGATTATTGTCTGCAGGTTTCAAAATGGCCCCGGATCCCTGAGTGGTTTATAAATTAGGTGCTGTGTTCCCAGAACACCCAGTAGTGCTGATATATTTTAGGCGGTGTCAGGGTTTCCATTATAAACCCTGTTTCTCAAAGGTTTATAACTCAGCCATAAAAATGCCCGGAGGCCAGAGGCTTGGACTGGACCATGCACAGCTGCCTGGGTGCCCCCCTGGTCTCAGGGTGGGGACAGCCAGCCCACAAGTCACAGAGCAGAGGCTGGGGGGGTGAGGGGATATGACTAAGGGCCCCCCTCTGCTGCCAGCCAGCGAGCTGTGTGCTCCAGCTGTGTGTCTAGAAAAGGATTGTCACCACTTTTCATGGCCAGGATGCCAGCCCAGTGGGGAACAGGGCTCATGCCCATAGACCCTGTCATTTTTAAGTCATTCTGCCCCCAAACACACCTCCTGCAGGAGACATGGGTGCCTTTGGGCAGGTGTACTGAGCCGGGGACCAGGCAGGTACGATTCCGACCAAATCTTCACGCGAGAAAGTGGTGCCATGCTTGGTACCACACGACCTGAAATAATGCTCTCTGTCTCATTAAAGCACTGGTTACAGAGCCACCTGTTTTGGAAAAAGTGGAAGAGTTAAGTCCAGCAGTTCTCAGGCTCAGGAGCTTGTAAAAAAAAAAACGAACAATTTGGCAGTTCCCGTTGTGGCTCAGCAGGTTAAGGAACTGACATTGTCTGTGAGGACGTGGGTTTGATTCCTGGCCTTTCTCAGTGGGTTAAGGATCCAGCATCACCATGAGCTGTGGTGTAGGTTGCAGATGCAGCTCAGTCTGGCATTGCTGTGGCTGTGGTGTAGGCCAGCAGCTGCAGCTCGGATTTGACCCCTAGCCTGGGAACCTCCAGATGCTGCAGGTGCATCTGTCAAAAAAAAAAAAAAAAAAAAAAAAGGAAGAAAGAAATGACTTGCAGCACTTGTCCCCACCCCAGATTGATCAGACTGCCCTGGATTGGTCTGGAGCAGTTTGGTTCAGAAGCCCCAAGCTAGTGGGAACAGGCACAGCCCCTGGAGACCCCAACAGGCTGGTGATGTTTCCAGGTTGCTCTTTCCCACAACCTGGCTGGGTCCGTTCTGTTGCTGGGGCTCCTGGGGGCCTGGAACCCTGTTCTGAGACTGTGCGCCAACCCCTGAGCTCCACTTTGCAGAGGAAGCCCCTTTGAAGCTTCTCCTGGGAGCCGCAGGGGCAGAGCCCAGGCCTGAGGGACTGGTGGACGGCATGGAGCCCACGCTGGTTTCTCCACGGCTTCTCAGGCTCCCGGGATGTCTGACCCAGGCTTGGGATTTGGGGGGCGGGGGGGACACGTCTGCATGATTCACGTTAGAGGAGGTCACGAGGGCGGGGCCCCTGTGATGGGATTAGCATCCTTGTCAGAAGACAGTTCTCACCAGGAACCAACTGGGCCTTGCCAGGATCTCTGACCTCTGGTCTCCAGAACAGTGAGAAGTGCCTATGGTTTAAGGTGCCCGACCAGCAGTATTTTTCCATAGCAGCCTGAGAAGACTAAGTCCCCTACTGAGGGTCTGAGGGAACAGTGCGGGGAGGGGAGCCCTCTGCCTGTGGGGACGCCTGGCACCGACCTGAAGCTGTGGGTCCCCAGGCCCCGAGGCTGTTTCACGCAGGACCCCTGGGGCACCCTCTCTGTTAGCTGCAGAGGCAAGACTGAGATTCAAGACAGGACTGGAGGAAAGCCTAAAGCGGAGACTGTCTGTTGCTTTCTGTGTGACCTTGAGAGCCCGGGGGGGTGCCCTTGCAGGCTCCTTCCTCCTGAGACCACATCCCCGGATCAACCTCACTCACTCGCCGGCGGTTTTCATCTGGCTCCAGCAGCTCCTTGCTCCTGTGACCTTGGGAAGGTTCCTTAAGATGTTAGAAAGAAAGCAGCCGTAAGGAGCAGCATCTGAAACAGACAATGGCTCCAGAAGGCCTGATTCTCATCTAGCCTTGCCACTTTCTAGCACTGTGACTTCGGATGAGTCACTTAAGCTCTCTGCGCCCCTGTTTCCTCCTGGGGTTACGTGTTTGAGTACTGAGCTCATAACCTTCTTAAGGGCTGAGGCAGGGCTGGTCTCGCAGCCAGGGGCTGGCACCCTGGGTTTAAGCCCATCCAGGGCTCTTGCAGGGACGCCAGGCTGTCGCTCTGCAAGGGGGACTTCTCCCACGTATCCCAGCTCATCTTGAAATGAAAGCACCAGTGGGGGGCGGATGGAGGGGTCCGGGCTCCAATGGTCTCCTAAGCAACTGTTCCTTTGGTCCCCCCTTGGATGAGGCCTTGAGTGAGCCTCAGACCCCTGACTGCACTTTTGCCAGATCAGACGTCTGCTAAATGACCCCAAGCTCTTGCTCCAGCTTGGTGCTTAACAGGCTCAGAGGGCAACAGGTTGGGGGACCACGGACCCCAATACATCAGTCTGCCTGATCCTGGCCCCTGAGCGAGCAGCCGAGCCGAAGGATGGGGAAGCCTGGTGGCTCAGACTCAGGGGCTCAGGGGCTCCGGGCATGAATGGTTCCTAAGTCTTCACATCAGCCCCTGCCCTGCATCACGCCCTCCCCAGCGCAGCTGCCCCACCCCCATCCCGGCCAGCCCCTTGCCCCATTCCTGCCTCCCTGCTGGGCGGGGGATGCAGGGTGCTTTTGTATGTGTCTCTGTCACTGAACACAGAGATGCAGGCTCCACCACAGAGGGGTTTTGTTTGGAACTTAAAACACTTGCTCAAATTAATGACCAAAAATGTCAGATGTGTCCACAGCTAATTATTCATTAGATGCTTAATTAGTGTGGGATGATCATGACATTTTAATGTTATTAATTTTTATACTGTAATAGGAATTAAATTGTTCTGCTGTCCTGAAGCCTCCTGTTGGAGTCATGCTGTGGAATGGGGGCTGGGAGGAGGTAAGAGCTGGGGGGGCAGCCAGTGGCAGGCAGGCAGCTTGCTGGCCAGAGTCCAGAGCCCACACGCTCCTCCTCTGGTCCAGGAGAAGCTTTCTCCAGGCTGCAACTCATTCTTTTCAGAGTGGGCCATTCGGAATGGCCGAGGCTGAAGGTAGAAGCAGCTGGATGCAGAAACGGGTAGGCCAGATGGCTCACCAAGGCTCCCTCCTTTTCAAATGCTTTAGAATCCTGTGTTCTGCATTCCCACACCCCTGGATGGGAGGAAATCACCCATCCACATAGAAAAAGAGAAGGGACCAAGGCTGTCCCACCCCATGGACCACCTAAGTGTCACAGACGTGCGCCCTCCCAACAGTCCAGAGGGAGGGGCCCTAAGGGAGAGGTTGCATATTTTTAGGTGAATAAAAGGACCCCCTTCTCTGCAGTGAAGGGAGTCCATATGGGGCTTTTAGTGGCCTCTTCTTTGTAAAATGGACACGGCTCTACTGTTCCTTTTTAATGATGAAAATCGTTCGTGCCCATGTTTAAAAATCTAACAACACAGAAAAGTAAAAAGCTAATAGGAATCCCATGAAATTCCACCCTCCAGATATAATAACTCAATGTTTTGGGTGTATGAACTTTTAAGCTATTTTTGGGCACTGGACCATGTGGACTTTTTATTTTAAAATATGTTATTTAGTGCTATCTTGTAATCTACTTCCCCCCACCCCACTATGTGACATCTCACAAGCACATTTTTGGGCTAATGGCTATAGATCTGCCTGGTTCTTGTAGTGGCGACGTTACACTCCATCCTACAAATACAGTATAATTTATTTACCCAGCCTCTGGTAATTAGCCATTTGATTATTTACAGTTTTCCATAGCTAATTGCCAGAGCTCTTCTGAACATGATTTTTATGTTGGTCTGCTTATACCTTTGGGATGGATTCCTGGAGATGGGATTGTTGGGTCGAGAAGAAGTTATGAGTCCACTTCTGTGATTTGGCCAAGTGTTCTGAGTTCCCTGAAGCTGCACCCCCACACACACCTGTGAAATGGGTTTAATACTACTCTTCTTTGGGGTTGTGCTGAGGCTGGCAGGACCCAGCCCCGAGACTGGCGCTCTGTAGGTGCTACCAAAATTTAGCTCCTTTTCTGCAGTTGTTATCTGCTGACTCCCAGTTTACAAAGCCTTTTAGTGTATATTATCTCTCTTAATCATATTAGTATTAATCATTCCAAAGTCATATCATTGTGATTAATCATATTATAAAGAGAAGAATAAGTAAAAAGGATATGTAGACTTAAGACGGGCTTAGCTACGCTCCTGGGTGGGCGACTCCAGTAGAGCTGGTGGGAAGAGGGGGTGATAGATGGGGTTTGTCCTTAAACCTTCAAGGTCCAGGTGCTGAGGGCACCAACACATGCTTCCCCATCACCTTCTTGGTCCCCACTCTCTGCCTTCAGAGAGAGAGGTGTGGTATCCTTTAGTCTTAGCACCTTTTTTCTGATGAGGGGATCTGTTCCCAAACAGATAGGTGAGTCCAAGCAAAGGTGTGAGCCGAGACCCTGTAAAAAGAAGTAGTGTCGTGGTAGGTGGTGGCCCCCAAGGTGGCCTGGAAGCCCCCACCCTCACCCCGCACCCAGCTCTGGTGCCCATGATGCTGCAGGACCCAGGGGCCATTTCTGAGGCTGAGGCTCTTGCTTTCAAAGCTTGAGCGCTCACCAGAGCCGTCAGATAGTCCTGATTTTCTGGCCCGGAGAAGAGGGCTGAGGACACAGAGAAGCTTCTCCACGGGGATGAGAAGGTGTTGGGGCAGCCACGGGAAGTCGGCCTGTCTTTAGCAAGAAACTGTCTGGGACAGGGACCCCTTTGGCCATTCCTAGGGCTGGTTGTAGACACTCCTTCTTAGGCAATTTGCCAGAAAACACCCGGTAAATGAACCCCCTGCCTCGCCCCAGACCTCTAGAAGCCCCTCCAGAGCCCGAGCCGCCCCATTCCTTTTATGTGCTTTCTCCCCTCTCCTCGAACCTCTCCATTCTGGGCCTAACCCTCTTCTTCACTGATTTCATCGGAAGCCCAAGTGACAGCCCAGGTGCCCAGTGATGAGGGAGCGAGGATTGAGGGGTCCAAGCAGGTGAAGTCCCTACAGGGCAGCCGCTAAATGAACAGAGCGCGAGGCGAGGCAGCCCAGCGGGGCGGGCAGGAGCCTGGTCCCTCTCACCTGCCCTGGAGGAGATGGGCCCTTTGCCCACCCAGAGCCGGCTCTGCAGAAGGACCCAGGCGCTGCCGGTGCTGTGGGGACAGTGTGTCTTACAGCTGCTTTAGCCAATTCTTTCTGAAACAAAATGTGCCCATCACTCTCTGCTGCCATCTCTCTAGAAGCCAAATGTCATAACCAAAATTCCGGCGTACCCAGCGCTGTAACACAAATGCACATCCTGTGAGCAAGGGAGCCTTCTGAGGTCCAAATGAGCAAGGCCCCTCTAAGTGCTCTGGATAAAACTGCCCGTGATGCCTGCGCGCCTGCCAGTCACTGCGCGAGGGGAGGGGCCCCGGGTCCCGCACGGGGAGCAGACTCCCCCTCCCCCACCCGACGCCGGCGTTCCCCTGGGGAATGTCCCTGCCTTGCTTCCCGACCCCCCCCCCGCCCCCCAGACAGTCTGCTCCAGATGAGGAGGGGGAGGAAGAAATATGTTGCTATGCGATTGACGAGGCGATCGTAAACAGATGCTCTAATTAGAAGTCTTCTCAAATCATCAACAGCTCATTTGCAAGGTGAGGTGCCAGAGGCGTCCGGTGCCGAGCTGGCAAGGACTTTGGGGAGGACCCCACCTGTCTCCCTGTGCCCTTGGCAGGTGGGCAAGGTCTGGGAGAGGCGGGAGGGGCAGGTGGAGGTCTTAAGTTGGGCCTTGGAAAGGCAGCTCCGTGGGTGGCTCTCCGCCCCCCGCCCCTACCCGGCCACCTCCCCACCCATCTTGGCAGAGGGAGTCCCATACACCTGGAGCCCTTGTGCGCAGGGCAGCCCGGAGCCCGTGTCCAGGAAGGTAGGGGTCCTTGTCGCTGGAGGCAGGCTTCTTGCCAGCCTTGTGAATCTCCCTTGGATGTTCCTCCGCCAGGGACCTTCCTTGGCCCTGTCTCACTGTCCATCAACCTGGGGGTGGCAACCGCCCCCACCTGGGCCGCTGGTGCCCAAACCTCTCTCTCCAGCCTCCAGCCCCTCCCAAGCTGCAGACCTGAACAGCCACACCTGCTGGACACGCCCCTCGGGCGGCCCCACCCCTCCACGCGGGGTGGGGGGACCCATGCTGAGCTCAGTATGGGCAGCCCTATCCTGACACCTGCGCCTCCGCTCAGGCTCTCTCCCCACCCTGGACAATTCACACCTGTCAGTTCTACCTAAACATGCCCCGGCCCCAGGCTGTCCCTGCCTCTTTCTGCAGGGCCACGCCCTCCCCAGGTTGCCTGCTTCCTCCCTTAACTGTTGTCACCATCTCCTGCTCTTGTCGAGAACATCAGTGTCCTTCCTCCTCTACCCCCCCCCCCAGAATCCTCAGCAGTGGTCTGTCCAACACACGCCCCTTCACACCTTTCCCCACTAGGAAGCTTGCAAAGGCCCCTCAATCTATGGAAGAAAAAGCAATTCCCCCACAGACACCCCCCCCCACCCTTTGTGAACCCCCACTGCCCCTGGGTGGCACCCCAGCTCTGTCACCAGGAACACAGGGCTCTGGGCTCACAGATTCACCCTGTGGTTCCCCAACAGCACCAGGCTGCCCCTCAGCCTGTAACCCCCAGCCCCTGCAGGATGGACTGCCTGCCTCCTCCTCTTCCCCTTCCTCTTCTCCCCCCCCCCTTTTTTTTTCCAAAACCACCTCGAAACCAAGAGTTCCCTGAACCCACCCCTCCCAGGCCCCTGTGGGGTCCGTGTACTGTTGGGTCAGAAGTTCTTAGGAGCTTATTAGACATGCAGAGTCCTGGGCCCACCTTGGTTCTGTGGGATCGGCCTTTCAAATACAGCCCAACCTCAAGTTCAGAAACCTCCAGCCTGTGCTGTTTTGGGAGGTTAACGGACTGTGGATTTACTTAGGATCAGAATGGCACCTTGTCTTCTCTGTGTCCCCGTGTCTAATGCAGGTCATGTTTGTTTTTAACCTTATTTTCATGTGCATTGTGTTAAACTCCTCACCTGCACTAAATCATGCCATTTTTGAAACCACCCAATAGCATCATGCTCTTGCTTTCTCTCTGTCACAGTTAAGGAACTGAGGCACTGAGAGGTTGAGTGACTCATTTAAATTCACAGTTAGTAAGCGGGGCTGATGGGATCGAACCCAAGCACCTGGTTCCAACTCTGAGCTTGTAACCACTCTGACAGATTCCCTCCCAGTGCATGGGGTTTAGTAGCTAAAAGGATGGATGGATGGATGGATGGATGGATGGATGGATGGAAGGAAGGATGGGTGGGTGGGTGGGTGGATGGAGGGATGGGAGGAAGGATAGGCAGGTGGATGGATGGATGGAAGGATGGATGGGGGGGGGAGGGATGAGAGGAAGGGTGGGTAGATTGAAGGATATGAGCACGGATGGCTGGGTTAAAGGTTGGGTGGGTGGATGGATGGGTGGGTGGATTGATAGAGTGACAGATGGGTGATGGATGGATGGATGAATGGACAGACAGGCAGAGGGATAAATTCATGGCAAGGCTACTTGCTTGGATGAAAGACACATGTTTGTGGTTAGGAAACATGCCCAGCTCCAGCTTTGGGTCTGGGACTCCAGACCAAACACTGTCACTTCCCCCATGACTGCTGTTTTGTAAGGGAACATGGAAGCACGCCCCTTGCTGGTTGAGGACACCTCAGTCCCCACCTCTGTCACCCTGCATGCTTGTCACCCACCTGAGGGTGGTGAGAAGTGGGCCTCTCTAGTGCCTGAGCCCCTGCAGTGCCCCTCAGCCACACCACAGTCCACTCAAGGCACATTCCAGCAAAGGCACCCCCTATACCCAAAGGGATGTGCCTGGCGTGGGGGGCTGGTGTCTGTCAGCACATCTCCAGCAGATGCAGGCTGACAGGGACCTCCCCCAGGGACTCGACTCTCCCCAGTTCTGCTAACACGGTGCCCGGAGCTGGCTGGGCAAAATCTAATTGGTAACCAAATGGAGTATCTTAGAGCTGAGGGTTATTCAATTAGCGGCCCGACACCGGGTTGAGGCTTTTCTCAGAAGTGCTGAGTGCAAGCCTCTCAACCGGGAGGTGGGGCAAGCAGAGCATTGCGTGGGATTCCAGTCTCATCAAGCCATCAATCAACCCGCCACAGGCAAGTTCAGCTGAAAGGGATGCTTCTGCGTGCAGTGAGGGAGAAGCCCTTAGGGACCCATGATCTGCTCGCCAGCCTTGCTGGGGGACCTGCTCAAGAGGATAGCAGGGCCATCTCACCTGGCATGGATCCCTGGCTGCTGAGGGTGGCCCCTCACCCTGATGGTCCCAGCTGTGCTGGGCTCTCACACCCAGGACCCCAAAATCCATGCAGCCTCTGCCTCTTGGTGGACAATGTGGCAGAAGGATGCTGATGTGCTATGCCTCCAGTCTAAGAAGGACCCTCTTACCCTCCTCACCCTGATTCCCAGGTATGCATAGAATGTTCTAGAACATCCTGTTCTGTACCCAGATAAGCCTATCCCGAACACAGCAAAATCCCCTCCAAAGTCACTCACACACGTGCATGCGCGCACACACACACACACCACCTTCCCAGAATCGTATCTGACTAGCCAGTGCTTAATGTGAGTGGTTTCCAAATGCTCGTCTCCAATGCTTTATAGCTCAGGATGAAGTTCTTATATCAGTTCTTGGAGAAATGAGACAAATATGAAAAGTGTTATGAGCTTTTCATAAGCTAAATGTTCATTTTAAAAATACCATCTATTATACTGAGATCGTGACCTTCCTGCTTTTTTTTCCCCCACCTAAAATGCCCTCTCTCTTATGAACATATGGTGACAGTAGATGGGATGATTGCTTTTTTAATGACTTATTTTGGCAAATCAAAAGGCAGCATCCCCAGCAGTTCCCTCATCTTTAATTGAATTTTTTTATTGGGATCATTGTAGATTCATGTGCGATCGTAAGAAATAAAACAGAGATTCCAGGTACCTTTTAGCTACTTTCCTCCAGTAGTAATATTTTGCAAAAAGCTAGTACAGTGTCACAATGAGGATGGTAACATTGATACACTACCAGGTTTACTCAGCTTTCCTGCTTTTTTGTTTTTTGCTTTTTAGGGCCGCAACCGCGGCATGTGGGGGTTCCCAGGCTAGGGGTCTCATCGGAGCTGCAGCCACCGGACTTCGCCAGAGCCACAACAACTCGGGATCCGAGCCACGTCTGCGACCTACACCACAGCTCACAGCAACACTGGATCCTTAACCCACTGAGCAAGGCCAGGGATTGAAACCACAACCTCATGGTTCCTAGTCGGATTCGTTAACCACTGCACCACAAACAGGAACTCCAGCTTTCCTGTTTCACTAGTTCTTTGCATGCCCACGTGTGCGTTTCATTCTGTATAATTTCATCATGTGTATGTTTGCAGATCCACCACTACAATCAAGATATTGACTAGAAATTCATTCATACTGTGGTATCACTAGATGACTGTTTTCTTTGGCTGAGTAATGCTCCATGGAAGACCACTGTTTGTTTCATTCACCCATTGAAGGACATCTGGGTGTTTCCGTTTGAGGGCTACAAAGAAAGCTGTTGGGAATTTCACGTGCAGTTTGTGTGTGTGTGTGTGTGTGTGTGTATCTAAGTCTTTATTTCTCTGGGATCAATGCCCAGGGGTGCAGCTGTGGGGTCACATGGTAGCTGCGTATTTAGCTTTTTGAGAAACTGTTGCAGAAGGGCTGTGTCGTTTTATATCCGCACCAAGCAGTGTGCAAGGAATCCCCCTTCCCCACTTCCTCACCAGCCTGTGAGGTTGTTACTGTTTTTTATTCGAGCCCTTCTGATAGGTGTGTAGTCATGTCTCATTATGGTTTTAATTTACATTTCTTTGAAGCTAATGATGGTGAACATCTTTTTATGTGCCTCCTTACCATCTGTATATCATCTTCGCGGAAATGTCTATTCATGTCTTTTGCCCGTTTTCTAATTGGATTGCTTGATGGCTTTTACTGTTGAATTTAGAAGTTCCTTTTTACGCTCTTGATACTGGCCCTTTGTTGAATATGTTTGCAGACGTTTTCTCCTAATCTGTAGCTGGCCTTTTTGTTCTCTTCGGAAGCCTCTTACAGATGAAAAGTTTTTCATTTTGATGAGGTCCAGCTTCTCCATTTTTCCTTTTCTAAGTCATGCTTTTAATGGACAATCTAGGAACTCTTTGCCCAGCCCTTGATCCCAAATATTTTCTCCTATGTTTTTTGCTAAAAGTTTTCTGGTTTGATGTTTTACATTTAAATCTATGATCCATTCTTGGTTAATTTTTATATAAAATAAGAGGTTTAGGTCCAGATGAGGAGGAGGATGAGGAAGATTTGCCTCCAGATGTCCAATGACTCCAGAATCGTATGTTGAAACAATTATTCTTTCTCTATTAAATTACCTGTATACCTCTGTTAAAAAAATAAGTGGAGTATATTTGTGGGTGGAGGGGTATTTCTGGGTTCTGTATAATGTTCTATTAACCTCTGTGTATATACCTCCTCTGACATTACTATCTTGATAAATGTAGTTAGTTAGTGAGTGAGTGAGTCAGTCAGTCAGTCAGTCCTCCAGATCAGGTAGAGCAATTTCTTCTATGTTATTCTTCCTTGTCAGGATTATTTCAGTCATTCTACAGCTTGTGTCTTTCCATATAAATTATAGAATACATGTCTATGACTACCAAAAATATTGCTAAGATTTTGATAGGAGTTGCAATAAACCTATCAATAAATTTGGAGAGAAGTGACATCTTCACAATAGCGAGTCTTCCAATCCATGAAAAAGGTGTGGCTCTTCATTCACTGGGTCTTTTTTAATTTCATTTATCAGCATTTAGTAATTTTCAGTATGTGAATCATGTACATATTGTGAATTGTACACAAGAATTTCATTTTCTCTGGAGCTAATGTAAATGGTATTGTGTTTTTAATTTCAGTTTCCACATGTTCATTATTAATGTATAGAAACGCAATGAACTTCTTCTGTGTTGATGTTGTATCTTGTGACCTGAAGGCACTGCCTTACTAGTTTTATGAGTTGTGGGGGTTTGGGGTAAATTTTGTAGATTCCTTGGAATTCTCTATGTAGACAATCATGCCATCTGCCAGTAGGGTCAGTTTTATGTCCCTCTGGCCAATCCTCATGCCTTTTCTTTTTTCTTGTCTTATCGCAATGGAACTCCCTGTACTATGTTGCCTAAGAGTAGGGAAAGCAGGCTTTCTGTTCTGGGGGAAAAGCATTCAGTCTAACATTAAATGTTATGGTAGCCGTGGGCTTTTTATAGATGCTTTTTATCCAGTTGACATAATTTCCCTCTATTCCTAACTTGCCAAGAGAGAGTCCCCTCATTTGTTAAACCTAGCTGTCCACACCATCTGAAACTTTGGGACGCACCAGTTTGTACCGACCACAGTGATGCATTTCGAGGACATGCTCCAGTTCCGTTGTCAAGGGACCACAGTGGCAGGTGAGGGCTCTCAGCTCAGGTTTCTGATTCTCGACCCTTTCCTCTACCCCACCCACCCCCCCTCTCCTCTAAAGGCCCCTCTTCTGTGTCACGCTCCCAGCAAGAGTCAGGGAGGGGAGCTGGGAGAAACCAGTGCAGACCACTCACTCATTCACCTAGGCACCTGGTCCTTCCTTCATTCATTCACTCAGCAAACCCTGAGCCCTCCGGGCCAGGCCCTGGATCCGGAAACATGGGAACGCAGCTTTGCCCGGGAGGAGCTCAGCCTAATGCACAAACCCCAGGCCTCCTCTGCGGCCCCCACCTTATCAGGTGCCATTATCTGTCTTCCTGCTCCCCCTCGGGGCTGGCCAGGGCTGTGGCTCTTGGCATTTCTCCACTCAACCATCCCCCCGCCACCCCCAAGCATATATTCCAAAGAGCCCCAGAAGCCCACCCTTCCCTGGCTGCCCTCCAGCCAGCCCCCAGGCCTCATCTTACCACCCCTTCCTGTGCCAGAGCCTCCAGCCCACAGCAGGCAGAGGATGGGCCAGCCTCCTCATGTCAACCAGTCCCAAGCCAGGCACCTTCTTCAGAGCCGTGAACTACCTAACTCCCCAAAGCTGCAGGATGAAATACTATTGAGGTTCTTGGGTTTTTTTATTGCTTTTTTTTTTTTTTTAAGTCAAGGGAAGAATTTCTCTATATGCAAATCTCTTCAATAATAATCTTATTATTATCAGTGTGGCCTCAGGCAGAGTCTGGCTAAATTGGAGAACGAGTTTTACGGTTTGCAGCGCAACAGCCCTAAGCATCATCATGGCAACTCCTGGGAGCAGACGAGGCTCATTTTCCCTTGAACAGTCCCAGCCTGGAAGATCAGAGCAGGGATCTAGAGATACCTGGTTATTACATTCTCATTTGAATATCCAAGACCCACCACCCCCCTCCCCTGCTCTCCCTGCTGCCCCTCCTCCTGCTCAGGCCACAGCCAATCTTGAGGGAACCTAACAAGCAGGCAGCCTGAGTCAGGCCCCCCCTCCACGCACACTTACAGAGGACCCCTGCCTGCCTGCTGTGGCTGCCCAGGCCAGAGGCGGAGGCAAGGATGGAGAGGCAGGTGGGACAGTGAAGGGTATAAGGCCCATCCCATGACCCCCCCGAGCCCAAGGCCTGTGGGACCCCCCACCCTCCCAGACTTGGGAGGCCTCTGGCACTTAGGTGACAAAAGTGAAACACTTACCTCTCCTTGGACTCAAGATTTAAGGGAGTGGGTGTGCAAAAACCTCAGTAGTCAGGCCAACTGATATTGTAAAATGATATTTTTAAAAATCAGAATTAATGCATACAATCCATGATGAACAAAATATCAGCAGTTGAAATAAGGTCAGGAGACTGTAGGAAGGCTCCCCAGAGGAGGGGCGTCCTCCCTATAAACGGAAGGACAGGGGGACAGGGGGAATCCAAGGCAGGGGCTGCCTGGCGCGAGCAGGGAGAGACCAGGTCCTCCCGTGGGAGGGGTCTGTCCACCAGGACCCAGTGGGGAGGACAGTGACAGGGGAGAGCTTGGGTGACAGAGGACGGAGCCTGTGGAGGCCAGCCTTGTGCCGGGGGACAGCAGAGGACCTGGGGGGGGGGAGCACAGTTGCAGCCTTGCCTCGTTTTTCACCTGCCAGAGCTCCACGCCATCTGGGGAGCCCAGTGTTCCACTTTCCCCAGGGCAAAGGATGAGAAGCAAAATGCGGGAACCCACACCCAGTGGCTGAAATGGTGGCATCCTGAGTTCCCATCCAAGGAGCAGCCCTGCGGGGACTAGACCCCTCCCTGTTACCCTGGCCACCCCTTCCACAGACCCTAAACCCCATGGCTCCACGCCCCAGCAGGAGCCAGTCCTGCGTCACCTGTTCATTCTCATGCTGTCTGTGCTGGGGCCGGGGAAGGGGATGAAGTCGAGGGTTGTAAGGCCACAGAGGTCAGTGTGGCTTTGCTCAGACTGCACGTGGCCTGAGGCACGGTCAGAAAATTCAGGAAGTTCTGGTGGAGGTGGGATGCTCCCCCTGCCAGCACCCCTAACCCGCCAGCACCCTAACCCCCAGCACCCTAACCCGCCAGCACACTCACACTCGCCTTCACTCGTCTTCCCCTCTCTTCTCGAGGACTCACCTAGGCCGCAGAAACGAACGGGTAAAAATCACCGAGGCGCTCCCTCCTCCTCGATGACTTCATTAGAATGGACGGCCTGCGCGTCACAGGCAGATTCCTACTCACGGGTCTTGCCCTGATGCGAAACAAGGGGGAGCCTGCCTCATTTAGGCTTAAAAAAAAAAAAAAAAGGTACAATAGAAGAGAATAAAAAATAAGCTCGCAGGCGTGCCCTGGTGGCCTAGCGGTTAAGGATCTGGAGTGTTGTCACTGCTGTGGCAGCTTGATCCCTGGCCTGGGAACTTCCACATGGCACAGGTGCGACTGAAAAAGAACAAACTCCTAGACTGATGGAGCCATAGAGCCTGCCCCACCCATGGTCCCCTGGGCACTTCCGCCCGATTTCCCCCAGCAGATGGACTGATGGTCAGTCTGATTCTTTATCTTTCACATGGGGAAACTGAGGCTCAGAGGGAGGGCTGGCCTGGGTCCTGCAGTGGGCAAGGACTGGATCCCCTGCCCCGTCCCCAGCCCTGTCCCCAGCCCTGATGGCTGTATGGCTGCACACCAGCTGCCTCCCTTCCTGAGTCTCCGTCTCACCTCCCGTAACTGAGTTTATCCCCATAGGGTGGACCAGAGCATTAAGCGAGGTGAAGCCTGGACCTGGCACAGGGTCTGTGCTCACTCATGGAAACTTCTAGGCGCTTCCTGAATCCACAGCCCATCTCTGGGCCCTCTCTTTGGGGATCTCATTGCAAAGCTGCCATGATGGGGAGGGGGGCCCGGGGGGCAGGAGTCTCTAGAGAGACACAGGAATACCTCCCACACACCCTTGGCGGCCGGCCAGGCCTGGACTCGCTCAGGCCAAACCTGGTTCTTTTCCTGTGATGCGTGAATTCAGGCTCCTTCCTCTGGCCCCTGGGGCCACATGGGACAGGCTGGGCCCCGCAGAGGGTGAGGGTAGGGCAGGGTCTGGGAAGGCTTTCCACCCACCAGAGACCCTGCTCCATCCAGCACGCTCCATCCGTGGAGGGACCCCATGTCTGCTGAGATCTCCTGTACGTGCAGAACCGGCCTGGGTCGGGGTGGGGCGTTTCCATGCTCATGTTCCAGATGAAGAAATGAAGGAATTGGAGGGGAATTGCCGTGAGCTGTGGTGTAGGTCACAGATGTGCCTCAGATCCCGCGTGGTTCTGGCTGTGTCCATGGCTGGCCGCTGTGGCTCCGATTTGACCCCTAGCCTGGGATCCTCCGTATGCCGCAGGTGCAGCCCTAAAAAGTCAAAAAGAAAAGACACTGGAGGGAAGGGCCTTGTCCTGGTCACCTGGTGGGTGTGTGCACATTCCAGCTGCAACCTGGGGCTGTCTGACCCCAGACACAAGATCCCCCAGGCTTTGCTCTTTCCTGCTGCTCTGGGTGCAGAAGGATTTTGGAGAGCTGGGCGGCAGGAGATGCTCAAATCAGTATTTGAGGCCCCCGGTTCCCCGGACCTTCCCAGGAGCCTGGAGGAGGGAGCTCACCCAGTGCACGGGGCAGCGAGGGCCCATGCAGGGTACCTGTGACTCCCATGGATGCCACATGCCAGGCCCGGAAGGACACGGATGGGGACTAACGTGCCAGTTGACACTCAGCAAGAAGAGGAGAGCAGTTCAGAGCTCGTGAGTCTGCAGCCGAAGGCCGAGGTGCCTGCCAGCACGGGCCCCGCGCTCCAGGGCTTTCTACGCCTGGTCACACCTTATATACATCGTTTGTCCACTTACTGTTCTTATGGGAGTCAAGCAATTAAAGTCTACAGACCACCATAGGAGTTCCCTGGTGGCTCCGTGGGTTAAGAAGCTGGCGTTGTCACAGCTGTAGCTCAGGTCACTGCTGGGGTATAGGTTTAATCCCTGGCCCAGGAACTTGTGCAGGCTGTGGGCACAACCAAAAATGGATAAATTCAAAAGTACAATAAAAGAAAACCCATGATAGCACGCAGGGCTCCATCCACAGGCTTGAGAGGGAGCAAGAGTGACATACACCTGTGTCCTAGCTTCCTCCTGCTGGGGACCCCAGGCTCTGCTTCAGCCCCTCAGGTGCCTGGTGATGCGTTGGTGGCTCTGAATGCAGAGGCAGTGTCGGGGTCCTTTGCCACTACTTTTCTCCACCCTCCTGTCCCTGAGCCCCAGGAGGGCACCTGGCCCTCCATGGACACTTGAATGCTTGAAAAATGAGTCCATTTGGCTCCTCCGTGCAGGCAAGTATGTTCCAGAAGAAGCAAAACTTGACATCACAGAAAGCCGGGGACACAGTGACAGAAAGGCTGAGAAAAGACATGGATTTTTTGAGCCAGGCAGGGATGGATTTTAACCCCACCTGCAGCATTTCCCGGCTGCCTGACCCCGAGCAGGCCGCTCATGGCTCTTACATGCATTTTCTCATCTGGTAAATGGACTGAATGACACCAATTCCCAAGGTCCCAGTGAGGCTGCCTGAGACTGTTCAGGAAAGCACCCAGGCAGGAGCTGGCATACAGCAGGCATCGTTAACAAGGGTGGTACCTGGGCAGGGGTCCTTTCTTTTTTTTTTCTTTTTTCTTTTTTTTTTTTTTTTTTGTCTTTCTAGGGCCACACCTGCAGCATATGGAAGCTCCCAGGCTAGGGGTTGAATCAGCTACAGCTGCCAGTCTACACCACAACCACAGCAACATGGGATCCGAGCTGCGTCTGTGACCTACGCCACAGCTCACAGCAACGCCGGATTCTTAACCCACTGAGCGAGGCCAGGGATCGAACCCACGTCCTCATGGATCCTAGTCAGGTTCATTTCTCCTGGGCTACGATAGGAACTCCCCCCGTTTTTTATTTTGAGGGGTCCCCCTTCTGTTACCCGACCCCCACCTCCAGGCCCAGGACACCGGGATGGAGGTGTTAGTAGATGTTAGTCTTTTGACTAATGTGATGTCACGTGACTCCGACCCCGGACATTCTTTCATCAGCAGTGGCTGAAACGGCCATGCGAACAGCCCCCGATGAACGTGAGACAGAACCCACCAGCGTCTTCGGCTTCCTAGGGCGCAATGCTTGTTAAGAAAAGGGCTTGGATCCCTTCCCCATGGCTGTTGTAAAGCAGCTCGCACAGACATTGTGGCTTAAAAAGCACCTGTGTTGTCTCACAGTCACGGAGGCCACAAGTGCAGAGTCCGTCTCTGCAAAGGGGGGTGGGGCCGCCTTCCTTCGGAGGCTCCAGGGAAAACCAGTGCTTCCGGCTTTTCCAGCTTTTAGAAGCTGCTCACATTCCTTGTCTGGTGGCTTCACGTTGTTCCTTCCTCTGCTCCCGTTGTCATATCTCCTCCTCCAATTCTGACCCTCCTGCTTCTCTCTCACATGGACCTGGCGACTCTGTGCCCCCCCACCCCAGCCAGCATCATCTGGTCCCGAACTTCATTCATTTGCAAGGTCCCGTGTTACCACGTGAGGTCATGTGGTAAAGAATAGGATGGGGACAGTTTGGGGGGGCATCATTGGGTCTACTGTTCACCCCAGATTCTGAATCACCTCCCTGACTCTTCCTACCAGAGAGCTAGCGCCTGGGCCGCGTGTCCTGGGGGTAGAATCCTCTCCCCTTAACTGATCGGGGCTGGAGCCTCTCGCCCTAGCTCCGTGGAGACACCTCTTGATGATTTCCAAGAGGAAGACCTGGGCTGTCACCAGATAAGATAAACTGAGGCACAGTGGAGCCAGCGCGCAACCGTGGTGCGGGGGGGCATCCTTTCCACCTGGGAGGGCTCTCAGGGCTGGATTCACAGCAGCCCGGGCCTGGCAGGATGGATCAGCCATTGCTTGGACACCTCCAGCCTGGGCTCTAGACATGGACCATCTGGGTATCCTCAGAGTCCAGCTCAAATGAGGTGCTCTGGCTCTCCTATCTTTGTATCCCTCACCAGCCAAGGCTGGGCTCCAGCCTACCCGGAGCCTCGGCTGCCCTTGCGGGGGAGCTTTGTCTCTATTTGCATCTTTGGGCATCAAACCGCTTTCCACCTCCTACAGGTGCAGGGGCTTCTGTTTCCCAGAAATCAGCCTTTCAGACGGGGGTTTTGAATGCCAGGAAAGTCTGCCCACTCCCAGGGCTATCATCACGCTCTTCCTGCACCTGGCCGGCTGGCTCTTCCCTCCTGCCAGGGGCAGGGGCCCTGACGGTGCATCACTGCTTCCAGCCCCCCTGGCTGCTCCGTGGATGAGGATCTTGTAGAAGCCTCGTAACACCCCCATGGAGGAGGCGCGACTGTTTTCCTAGAAGGAAGCAGAAGCCGGAAAGTTGAGCTAACTTGCCAGTTGGTGAGGGTTGGGATCTGAATGGAATCGTGCCTGTAGCCAAGAGCCATCATCCCCCAGGCAGTGCATCCTTGGGCTGGATTAAGATGGGCAGCCCCAGGGCTGTCTCTGGCCCCACCACACAGTGCAGCTCCCCCTGCTGGCTTCTGGGGGAACAGCAGGGACACTGAGATAACCTAGACTCACTCCTGGGACGGGGAGCCGGACAGTGTGCTGGGACCAGAGCCACAGGCATAGCTGGGACCATAGCCACAGAGCCCAGAGCCTGACCTTGGAGAGGTGCCCTGGACAGGGGAAGGTCAAGGGAAGTAGAAAACAAAAATCATATGGTTGACTTGAGACCAAGCTTCTTGGGCATAAAAGAAGCCAGAATGCTTGTCTGGTTCAGCCCAGACATTCCTCGTAGAAGTCACTAGAAGAGGGTGCCTTGACCCAGAGCCAGGGAGCCCAGGGTCCAGTTCTCCAACTTTCTTCCCCAATGACTTAAGGGGAGAGGTCCCTTTACTTGACAGCCCCATGACTAACCAGGGTTCTCAGGCCCCACAAATTTCAGCCTGTGCTTCTTGGCCTCGCCCACTCTCCCCAGACCCCTGTCTTTCTGAAAATGGCCAGAGACTGGGGCAGATACAGCGAGGCTAGTATTCCAGGCATGATTCCCAGAGGATGGGGAAGCTTTGTGAGACCCAGGCCCGCAGGAGCTCCAGGGTGGGCTCAGCAAGCCCACATCCACCCCCTGCTGCTGCACCATCCGTGCATCGCCCCTGCCCCCCCCCCAAACAGCCCACATCTCTGTTCCTATTCTGTAACTGTTGCTACTGAGTTTCCAGGGAGCTGCCCAGCTTTCTGCACTCCAGGGTGCAGAGCAAGCCCCCTGAACTTCCCGGAGCCAAGATAGCTTTTCCGGCTCGAGAGAAAACCTGGATCTCCCCCGTCTCCCTGGGCTTAACCTCGGGGCTGAGGAAGGTGGGTGGGGGCATAGCAGCCACCAGATCTCCGAGTTGCCGACACTGCAGTGTAGTGGGGATGGACCTGGCCTGACAGGAGGGTGAGAAGGCGCCTTCTCTTGGATTTATCCTGAAGAACCGCCTGGTCCATAAGGAGGTCCACGTGGTTCCCATCCCTCTCGGGCCACCGAAACCGGAAGGTGAGTCAGGGCTTAGCCTCCCAGGCAAGATATTTCACCGCCTGCATTATTTTTTCCGTGACACTGGGGGGCCTGTGCTCGTGGAGGAAAGTTGAGAAGCTGTGGGGGGAACAGACAGGACTAATTTGAAATTGCAGTGGCTTCGAATCTTGACACTCAAAGGCAACCACAGTTAATATTTTGGTAAAAATTCTTTATTCCTAAAGAAAAGTGCAAGTGACTGTCTCCTTTGGGGCCCCAGGGAGATTTTGCCTCCTTTCCAAGAGCCCAGGTTCCTCAGCCTGCATCTGATTCGTATTTGACGTCTTGCCATCAAGGACCTGCGTGTCTGAACAAGTGGTTTTCGTATGGGGTGCGGCCTATCTCAGCCCTAGTTGACAGATGAGAGTGAGGCCTAGTGAGAAAGTCGGAATGGCGATCGAAAAAAAACCCCAAGGGCTGGGGAGTTCCCATTGTGGCTGAGCCATAATGAACCCGACTCATATCCATGAGGATGCAGGTTCGATCCCTGGCCTCGCTCCGTGGGTTAAGGATCCGGCGTTGCCGTGAGCTGTGGTGTAGGTCCCAGACGCGGCTCAGATCTGGCATGGCTGTGGCTATGGCTGTGATATAGGCTGGCAGCTGCAGTTCCAATTCAACCCCTAGCCTGGAAACTTGCATGTGCGGCCCTAAAAAAAAAGAAAAAGGCAAAATAAATAAATAAAACCCAAAGGCTGATGAATGGGCGAATGAGTGAAAAAAGAACTGAGGCACACTTCACCCTGCAGCCCCCAACAGTGTCTGTAAGAATATGTTCCTGGCTCCCTGGCCCCCAGTGCTGGGAACAAAGAGGGCAGGGCTGGCCCCCGCTGTGCCCGTAACTAGCAGGGAAATGAGCTCACTGCTTGAAGCCTCGGCTTCCTACCGGCTCACCAGGAGTTGTACCAGGTTCTGCCCATCCTGGGGCTTCGTGGGCACAGAATGAGCACAAGCTCCCTGGGGCCTTAGGGAGGTCCGGGTAACTCTTGCAGTGGAGGTGACCGGGAAAACACAAGCCAGCATGATGGGAGGTGTGGGGCAAAGACAGGCATGGGTGGGCTCGCCCAAGGTGACTGTGACCTTGGACCTGGCTCTCGATGCCTCCCTGGGTGGGATGGCCCTGTCTGATCCCTCCCTCTCTCTCGGCTGCATGAGCTGGGGTCCAGCAGCCCTCCCCTCTGTCCCTTTGTGGAGAAGAGAAGGAAAGATGGAAGAAAGGATGCGTGTGACCCCAGACGGGGCTAGGCCAGCTCCCCCTGGCCTCATGTGCACCCCGCTCTGATTCTGTCACTGCGCTTAGACCTCACAGCATCCTTCGGGGCAGGCGCATGATGGTCACCCTGGCTTTAGGGATGAGCAGCTTAGAGCACAGAGCAGCGCTGAAGTTGTTTATGTGACATCACAGTGAGGAAGTGACAGAGCTGGGCTTGGAACCCTGCAGCTGGCCCCAGTGTCCTAGTTCTCCTTGCTCTGAGAGCCTGCTCCCGGGCAACATGGGATCTGAGCCGCATCTGCCACCTACACTGCAGCTCACGGCAACCCCAGATCCTTAACCCACGGAGTGAGGCCAGGGATCGAACCCACATCCTCATGGATACTGGTGGGATTTGTTTCCGCTGCGCCACGACAGGGACTCCCTGTTGTTAGATTCTTAAACAGAGTAGCCTTATGCAGGTAGAGCCCGGCACACAGTAGACGTGGCTAAATGGTGGCCGTGATTGGGATGGACCCAGAGGTGAGGTGGACTCTCTTGGGCCAGGTGGGCTCAGCTGCACTGGCCTGGCCTGGCCTTGGCTGTGGGGCACAGAGGCACCCACACCCGGCCACCTTGGCCTCCCCAGCTGCAGCCCCTGCTCCTTCTCTGCCACTGCCGTCACACACTGAACCAGAGCTTCACGAAAGGAACCAAGGCTGATAATTGAAGAAGTGATTTGTTATTAGTGTGGCACTGATGCGATGAGCTGACCGAGGTGCCTTTCAGCGGATTATTATTAAATATTAAGTCTATTGATTCGGTGTGGAGTGGCGTGCCGGTCAGTCCCCCAGCAGCTGGGGATGTGCGTGTGTCCCTGCGATTTATGGAAACCAAGCCCATTCCCTAGAGCCATGCGTCCTCATGAATGTTATCGGCCAGGGGACCCCAGGGACCCTCCCAGCAGCACAGGAGGTGTGTTCTCATGCATCGGAGGGTCCAAGAAATCACGGACAATGCCCGAGGCCACATGGATGGCAGATGGCAAAACCAGGATTCGAATCCGGGTCTGTCTGAGTCAAGTCTGGCACTTTGAAGCTGTGTGCCCGGCACAAAGTAGGGATTCATTAAATGTACGGGGCCGCAGGGGGGACAGGCCTGGGTGTGGGGCAGGAGCAGCCTTCGGACCCAGGTGCCCAGGATCCGCGCAGGACGTCCCTGGGCTGCCCAGGGTTCCCAGATCTGTTGGGAACCTTCCTCCAGGGCAGGCCCCTGGCCCAGCTCCTCGCAGGGTGGAGGGCAGGATGGCCGTGCCCTCCGCAGGGGGAGCAAGGGGACGGGGAGGGTCACTCTGTCCTCAACAGCTTCCTCCTCAAGGACAGAAAGCACCAGGAGGGGATCCAGCCCCCGACCCCAAGGCCTGCGGGGGTGGCAGGAACAGTCCTGTGGGTGAAACCAGACTCGGGGGAGCGTAAAGGGGCGGGGCACCGCCTGGAGTCCCGGACTTTTCCAGGGGGCTTGGAAGTTGGAAATGAGGACCAAGGCCCTAAGCCAGGGAGGGGCCTTTCCCAGCCCCTCACCTCCCCCTCCCTTGCTTACCAGACACCCCCCCTGCAGCCCCCAGGACCCCTCGCCCCTCCGAGGCCCTGAGGACCCCTGCCCACCATCCATCACCCCACGCCCCACCCTCCCACAGCCCCAGAGCTGCCAGTGCAAAGCCATACATCTTGATGTGTGACAAATCACCTTTTAATTGCCTCAAGGAAGAAACCCATTCGTCTTTCCCTTACGTGAGAATCATCGTAATACCGGCTGGAGGCCTAGGCTGGGGGCCGCGGGGCTATTTTCAGTTTGCACCAACATTCTGCTCCAAACATTCGTTTTCAAGAGGGAGGAATTAAATGGTGCCTGACACCCCGGTGCCTGCTCTGCCCACGTCAGGAGCGCTTGCTACAGACCCTGGAGGGGAGGCCGCCCAGGAGAAGCTGCTTAAACTGGTGTATTAATTGTCCAGATAAATTTGTGTCACGTTTCATGCAGAATCCATTTCCCCTCCAAGAAGTTCCGGGCGCCAGCTTCCTAAGCAGCTAGGCTCACCTCAGGCTGGACCCTTGGGGTGCCACTGCCTGCTCCCCGTCTCCTCCTCGCCCCCCACCTCACCCCCCAGGGGACCCGCAACCCCTCCCCACGCTGACCCAGGCCCTGCATCTCCCCTGGATGTCACAGCAGAGAGTAGCAGAGTCCCAGCAGGGCCTCTTCCCCGAGACCCCAAAAGGCCACAGGTGGCCGAGCTGGGGCCTCGGGGGGCCTGGCTGGGGCTCCCCCAGTCCTCAGCTTTAGGGAAAGGCCAGCAGAAAGCAGTGTTTATGGCCCATCCCAGAGGCTGCCTCGGGGACACATAAAGCCAACTAATCTTTGCGCATCACAAGCTACTGTCTCGGTTTCCAAAAGAGACGAGGAAAGAACGAGAGAGGGATGATCAGAGAAGGGGTGTTGGGGACACGGTTCAGGTCATCAGTGTCGGAAAATGAGACCCGTGAACCCTGGGAGAGCTGGACAAGGCTCTTTACTTCTGCAGGAGCGCGCGGGTGCTCAAAAAGCGTGCGCCAAGAAGCAAAGACCCTCCCTGTTGGTCCCTAATGCAGGGGATGGACCTGCCCCCTTCCCATGGGTCAGGTCAGGGCACACATTCTTCTCGGGTGGCTCATTTGAAACAAACTGTTGCTGGGAGAAGAGGGGAAGAGGAGGGGGTCGCAGCAGGGCGTTTCAGCCGAAACCGGAGCAAAATGGAGTCCCCAAGATTTCCTTGAATAGAAAAGACATCGTGGGAGTTCCTGTTGTGGCGTAGGGGAAATGAATCCGACCAGGAACCATGAAGTTGCGGGTTTGACCCCTGGCCTCGCTCAGGGGCTTAAGGGTCCCACATTGCCATGAGCTGTGATGTAGGTCGCAGATGTGGCTCGGATTCCACGTTGCTGTGGCTCTGGTGTAGGCCGGCACCTACAGCTCCGATTCGACCCCTAGCCTGGGAACCTCCATGTGCTGCAGGTGCAGCCCTAAAACGGACAAAAAGACAAAAAAAAAAAAAAAGAAGAAGAAGAAGAAAAGACATTATGTTACTTTCACAGGGGGGAGGGAGCAGGAGAGGAAACCCTACCCCACAAGGGGCATCAAGGGACAGGGTGGTGGCTGGGACCACAGGCCATCTCCCGCTCAGGCCAGTCAACCCTGGGCCTTTGAAACAAACATCAAAGCCACCAGTCCCTGCCAGGGCCAGGGCAGGGCTGGGTCTGAAGGAGCTCCTTGAATTTCTTTCTCTTTTCTTTTTTTTTTTTGAAAGCAAGCAAAGTCTTTATCAAAGGAAAGCAAATAGCTCCCAGGGCTGTTGGGAGGGGGGAGAAGAGCCCCCCCCTCTATTGTCCTATAGGGGATTTTATCCCTTAAAGGTGGGGGGCGGGTACCAACGTGGGGTCCAGAGAGATGTGGTTTTCTCCCATTGGCCCTGCTCAATTAACCGTATCAGCCCTTATCCAACAGCGGGTCCTCGGGGTGGGAATGTCCTGTAAGCCTCACGGTTTCTTTGCTCTTTTCTTCCCGTAAACTGAGTCACAGGGGATTAGGAATTAATGTCCATCTGGGCGTAGGTACCCTCCCTAGAGTCAACAAGGCCTGTGGGGATGCTACTCCCTGGAGATGCTCCTTGAATTTCAGGGAACGAACGAGTGAGTGACTGGTGTGACACTGGCTCTAAGGAGCTGGCACGAGTCTTCCGACGCCAGGCACCCTGGCAGGGCACCAGCCACCACTAGGGCCCCTTGGAGGCCAAGCATCGCAGGGAGCAGGCCTCGTGCTCTAGTTTGCAACAGCAGGCTGATATTTTACATTGTGGGGCATTGGGCTCAGGGCTGCTGAGATGTTAACCTATATTCAGGATCAGGGGAGGGGCGCTCTGGGGGTGACTCGACCACCCATGAGGGGTGGACAACGCTGCCTCCCTTGGGTACAGGACCAGGAAAGAATGTCCACAGGCAGGTTCCCCTCGGGATGTGTTGTCAATGCAAACAAACTTGGGCTCCACCGAGACAGTGTCTGGGGAAGCCCACCCCGCAGGTCAGACCTACGGCCCTTCCCTCTGGCCGCGGCCCCGGGGGCCCAGGAGCTGACGCCCTTCAAGCCACAGGTACTTTGAGACCCAGAGAATCCTGCTGAGCGGTGGTATCCCGATGGGACCCTGGGCACTGCCCGAGACGTGGAAACGCCGGGTCCCCGGGCAGGACCCGCTCTCATCTGCACTGGTCATTTTTTTTTTAATCCGAACAGGGAGCGCAGCAGCCTTGTTTATTTCTACCCACACAACTTGAGGATACCAGATTTAGGGTCCACCTGCTGCTAGTAACCTTAATTGTCAATCCTTTATTTATAGACTCAACCCAGAACAGTCTCTGCCTGGTATTAAACTAAATGCTGACCAAGGCAGAGGCGGGTCGAGCATCCCTGGCGGCCCCTGAGCTTGGGTTCCAGCCCCCGGTGGCGGGTGTGTGTGTGTTCAGTGCAGGGCTATAAAGCCCCAGGGCTCCCTCCCCGAGGGAGTCGGGCTCCCACAGGGCAGAGAGCTGGAGACGCTCATGCAAAATAAATCGCACTGCATTTTAATTAAAAAAATAAAATAACTAAGCGTCTGACTCAGCACTTTGGGGTAGGTGGTGGGGAGGGGCTTGGTGGCCAAATCCAAGGACAGGGAGGAGGTGTCGTGGCCGCAGGCTTCTCTCCGATGCCTGATGCCGTCGGCCAGGCCTGGCCTTCCCTTCGGCTGGGCTTCTCTGCTTTCTAGTTCAGAGGCCATCAGCTTCCCGAGAGAGGCAGCTGGAGATGCCAGAATTAGGATCTGCTTTTCCCGGGACAGGAGGGGAGCTCTGGCCCAGTGCTCCCAGAGGGCAGGCTGCTGGGGTTGGGGGAGTCCTGGAAAGGGGTGTGAAGAGTCTCCAAGGCAGACATGGGGTGAAGCAGGGTCTGTCTCAGGGTGGGTGCTGGCACCAGCTGTGGATTTCCGGGCAGCGGCCGCAGTGCTCCATCCAAAGAGCAGGTGCACCCCAAGCCTCCGACCTCAGATGCTGCCCTCAGCCTGCCCCTTAAAGCCCTAATCCCCTAAAGGTCCCCTGAGCTGCTCCCAGTGACCCCAGCAAATCAGGGTCTTATTCACCCCAGGCCAAGGACCCCTGTGCTCTCCTCCCCCCTCCTCTGCCTGCTGAGTTCCTCCTCTGTCATCTCAGACACCACCTCCTCCAGGGAGCTTCCCAGATCACACCATGGTCGGTGGCCCTTGGCCCCTGACCTCCCTCCCTGTGGGCTCACAACTTGGGCAGAGGGTCCTTGTCTGTCGGGGTAATAGTTCCTTAGCAGGTACCCAGGAAGAGGCAAGGGGTGACATCCAGCAGCTGCTGCAGCGGCCACCTCTCAATCTCCCCCCACCCCATGCCCCGCCCCATAAATGCAGCATTCAGGGCACAGAAGCACGGGGGTGGGGTGTGGGGGTGCATCTCTTGCGGCTTATGGGGTGTGATTAAACGCAGGGGGCATCGGTGCCATCTTTGGGGAGGACATTCCTCCTGGGACTCCGTGCTGGTTGGGCAGCAGCCCGAGCCAGCAGGAGCCCCACCCCAGCAGTCAGTGAAGCACCCTCCCCTACCTGCTGAAAGGATACTTTGGACCCTAAACCCTAGGCCTCAGCCGCCTTGGAGAGTGGCCCGCAGAGCATGGAGCCCCTCTGGCTTCCGAGGGGGCCATGGTCAGAGGGCCCCTCCCTGGCAGCGAGAAGCATAGCCCTGGCTACAGAAATTCTAGCAGCCCTTTCTTTAAAGGCATCTTTGCAGGCCAGACTGCCTTTAGGCTTTCCGGCCCGAGATGAGCTTCCACCAGCTGGAGTGGGTCAGGGGCCAGGCCTCAGACGTGGATGGATGGAGGGCTGAGCCTGTGAGGCCGGCCCCCAGGCGTCAGGCCTGGACACGAATGGGGGCGGGGGTTGCCAGCCTCCAGTCTGTCTTCCCAGGAGGGTCCTCTCTCTGCCGAAGGGCGCAAGGACACGGGGGTGTGGGGCGGGGGCGGGCATGAGCGCAGTGTTTTCCCAAAAGCTTCTCGCCTCTCCCAGTGAAGAACCACTTCCCTGAAGGTGAATTTCAACCCTTTCGTCCCAGACAAATAGATGCACTCTAGCCCCTTGGAAGAAATGAGATTTTAATTTGGGATGATTTTATTCCTCAAATGCCCCCAAACCATGTACTTTTCAAAAGGAAACTCCAGGTTTGGTGGAGCCTTTGGGGAATTGAAGAAAGACTTTTTCTCCCCTCTTTCTCTTCTCTCTCCCTTTTTTTTCCCAGCTCCAAATGAGAAAGGAAAACCTCTGCCTCGCAGAAGGATCTTTTCCTATTTTCTGGTGTTGTAGGAAGAAATCCTTCCTCTGTTTTTAATACTGCTTCTCTGTTTCTCTCCCCCCACTTCCTGTCCTTCAGTGGATCCCTGCCTAATAAATGTACTTTGATCAGAGGCAGATTTACCATGAAGCTAATGAAGCCTAAGCTTCAGAGGTCCTTGTTTGGATGTGCAGTGCTGTGCTGGTAAAGATTTAATAATCAGGATTCTTGATGTGGCTCAGCTGGTTAAGAACCTGACACAGTGTCCGTGAGGATGCAGGTTCATTCCCCGGCCTCCCTCAGTAGGTTAAGGATCCAGCGTTGCCGTGAGCTGTCGTGTTGGTCACAGATGTGGCTGGGATCTGGCATTGCTGTGGCTGTGGTGTAGGCCGGCAGCTGCAGCTCTGATTCGACCCCTAGCCTGGGAACTTCCACATGCTGCAGGTGCAGCCCTAAAAAAATTTAAATAAATGAGATATAACAATCAGATCGGCTCGGGCTTGGCTCTCTGGGGGGGAAATCCCGATTTGTGTCATTTGCAAATTTCCGTGGTGTAAATACTCCCCCACGGCCCACGGGCGTGAAGTCCCTGAGCGCAGCGTTGAGAAGAAATCCGTGCAGTGGGCTCCCATGCATCTGTCCCAACTGGCACCAGCACACCGTGGTGACACGTCCCCTCTAGGACTCTGATTTTATATTCTAAATTATGTGTTCTTTTTCTTAACAAGGGCCCCTCAAGTTGGATAAACCTCACACCCCAACAAGCTGAGTCTGTCCCCGATTGTGATGTAGGGGTAGGATTCTTTTTTCTTTTTTCTTTTTTTGGCCGTACTCTCGGCCTGCAGAAGTTCCCAGGCCAGGGATGGAACCCCCACCACAGCAGTGGCAACACTGGGTCCTTCACTGCCAGACCACCAGGAAACTCTAAGAGGTGGGGTTTCTTACAGAGGTAGCGTGTGAGGCCCCCTGGTTGCCCAGGTGTGCCCCCGCCCCAGGCTGAGCTCAGACCAGGCAGCCTGGAGCTGGAAGTGCAAACAACCCCCAACTTTCTACTCTGCTTGAGGAGGATGGGGTTCCCAGGGCTCTAGTCTTTTGAACCTCCTCCCCGCTCCCCAATATAGCAAAGCTATGAACTGCTGCCACTTCCTGGCAGGTGCCAGTTAGAGGCGTCTGCATCCCGGTTCCAGCCAGCCTTAGACCCCCGCCTCCCATCTTGCTCAGAGCCTCTCCTGCAGATTGGCCCCTCCTGATCCGCACCTGCCCAGGCCAGGGTCACAACCACAGAGACCCCAGGCCTTCCAACACAAGTGTTTTCCAAAGACTTGAGCCAGCATAGACGTATCTGTGAATTTCACGGAGAAGCTCAGATTTCTGGCTTTTCTTGAAAAACCAGAAGACCTAACCTCACTGATCTAAACCCCCCGCTGGCCCCAACAAGCGGGAGCTGCTGAGCAGCCCAGGCGCTGAGACAGGTTTCAGACCAGCAGCTCCCCGGGCCACGGCCCCCGTGCTGCTCCCCCAGCGCTGGGCCCCGGGAGCAGCTGCCATTTCTCACGGTGCCTGCGCTGTGGTTTTTCTTGGAGAAATATTTCCTCTACCCCAGTTTCTCTCAAAAAACTGGGGAATGAAAGATAGAGCAAGCAGGCCATGTGTTCTGAGAGAAGCATGCACAGCGTATTTCTTTGTGGGAATGAAGGATACGCCTCTCGAGGCCTTGGCAGGGACCCGTCCGCCTTGCAGCTTGAAGGAATGGCGCCTCCTGGAGTTATGCCTTGCACAGTCTACACGGCCTGATTCCTGGGGGCTTAAGGTGCAAATTGGAACAGTGTCAAAATAATTCCACTTAAGAGGGACTTTTTTTAGTTTTTTTTAAATTGGGGTATAGTTGATTTACAGTGTTGTATTAGTTTCTGGTATGCAGAGGTGATTCCATTTTATATATATATATATAGTGTTTTTAATATAAAAACAGCTTTTATGGAAATATATAAAAATGTTATCTATATCATGTTTTTACCGTTATGGCTTAAGGTGCTGAATATATTTCCCTGTGCGACAGAGTAGGACCTGATTGTTTTTCCATACTGCGTATAACAGTTCGCATCTGCTAATCGCACCCTCCCAATCCAGCCCTCCCCTACCCCCTACCAGTTGGCAACCACAAGTCTGTTCTCTAGGTCTGTGAGGCTGTTTCTGTTTCATAGATAAGTTCCTTTGTGTCATATTTTAGATTCCACATGTAAGTGATATTGTATGGTATTTGTTCTTCTGTGTCTGACCTACATTGCTTGGTATGGTAGTCTCTAGGTCCAACCACATACCTGAAAATGGCATTATTTCATTCTTTTTTATGACTGAGTAATATTCCATTGTGTGTCTATATCACACACACACACATACATTTTCTTTATCCATTTATCTGTCAATGGACATTTAGGTTGCTGCTGTGTCTTGGCTTTTGTAAATGGTGCTGCAGTGAACAATGGGGTGCATGTATCTTTTCAAATTATGCCGAGGATTGGGATTGCTGGATCATATGGTAGTCCTATTTGTAGTTTTTTAAGAAACCTGCATACTGTTCTCCACAGTGGCTGCACCAACTTACATTCCCACCAGCAGTGTAGGAGGGTCCCTTTTCCTCCAGCATTTGTTATTTAAGACTTTTTTAATGGTGGCCTTTCTGACTGGTGGGAAGCAGTACCTCATGGTAGCTTTGACTTGAAGACTCCTTTATTCTTGCACATAATTGGCCTGCTTCAATCATGCGTGTGTCTGCATGGCTGAGCAGACCCTCCCAGCCTCATGGAAATTCTTAAAGGCCTGATGAGGGCAGACATGGGAAGGCAGAACCCAGAGCCCAATGCCCCAAAGTGTGGAAGATCCCTGGACAGGTCTGGTAGACAAGTCCCGTGTCAGAGGAACACTAGAAGGCAGACAGAAAGTTGGCCTTGGAGCTGCGCTTCCAGGCAGGGAACCAAGCAGCCCCCTCTGCTGGGCACACCCGGACTATTGGATGGGCTGCCTGGTGAACTCCTGCGCTTCCTACAGAACCCAGCTAGGATGCTGCCTCCTCTGGGAGGCCTTACCTTCCAGAGAGTTAGCCTTGTCTTTCTCTGAGCTCCCTCTGTACATGCCCTATAAACGTTGTACCTATCATTCTATGTACTGTGATTTTTTTTTTTGGTCTTTTTGCTATTTTCTTGGGCCGCTTTCGCGGCATATGGAGGTTCCCAGGCTAGGGGTCCAATCGGAGCTGTAGCCACCGGCCCACGCCAGAGCCACAGCAACGTGGGATCCGAGCCGCGTCTGCAACCTACACCACAGCTCACGGCAACACCGGATCGTTAACCCACTGAGCAAGGGCAGGGACCGAACCCGCAACCTCATGGTTCCTAGTCGGATTCGTTAACCACTGCACCTCGACGGGAACTCCTGTACTGTGATTTTTAACATGATCTGGCCCACTGTGTGTTTCATGGGCTTAGTTTATGATTATGTCCTTGGTGCCTGGTACACTGTTGGGACTCAATGAGTAATTGTTAATTGAATGGATGGATGGATGGATGGATGGATGGATGGGAGGATGGATGGGTGGAGGACATATAAGAACTCCAGCCCTGGAGGCTCAGGCTGAGGCCAAACATTAGAACTGGAGGGCAGGCAAGGCTTAGCTGGGTGAGTTCATTTTTGGAACCAGATTTCACCATAAGAGCAGGACTAACCCCTAGTCTTGCCAATAAATCTCTGATCTTGTGACTGAGAGTCTCTTGTTTCTAGTACCTCACCTCCCTGAACTGTGAGCCCAGGTGGATGGAGCAGCAGCCAAAAGGGTACCTGTCCTACTTCCCAAGCATCTGTGTTCTCCCTGGCCCCTCAGCCACGAGTTCAGGAGATTGCCCCTTTCCCGGGGGCATGTATAATTGATGCAGGAAATACTGTGCATCTTTGGCTTTGCAGGACCCCTGGGAGCAGCTCAGCCCTCTCTCCTGCCTCTGTTCCTCACGGACCCTGACCTGGACCAAGGAGCCTAATTGCTGGCCCTGCCTAGCGTGTGGGTGGGGCCCCGGACCAGTTGAGGATGAAGAATGCAATGAGTTAAAGGCTTCTGAGGGATAGTTATACGGTCAAAAAAAGGTCAAGAAAACTATTGCTGAGACCCAAACACCAAGTGAAACTCTGGTCCTTGATTAATTGGCTAAATCAGAGAGGCTTTGACCTCCCTCTCTGAAGTTTAATGAATTAGTTGATTAGTTGAATTAAGTTGTTTGGCCGCCACGAGGAGGGAGTGGGTCATTGGTCTTTAGCTAATGCCATGCCTCAGTGAGCTCTTCTAACTGCCCTGGCTCATTGACCCAGAGAGCTGCGGGGGCGCAGGGTCCCCCTGCAAATGGCTCTCACCCAGAAAGAACGAGGGGGCCGAGATGAGGGACAAGGTCACCTTCCTGCTGCCCAGCCGTAGGTGGCCCAGATTTTCCCGCCTTTCTCCTCCCAGCCTGCTGCCGTTCTTTCTCTCACCTTCCTCCCTCCTGCCCTCTCTTGCTCGCGCCTTCTTTTCTCGTCTGCCCATCAGGACACTTTGGCGTTTCCTTTTGACCCTCGGCCTCATTGCACGGGCAGTGCCCTTCCTCCCCCAGCTCAGAGAAGGGAAAGGGCTATTTCTAGACGGAGCTCATCCACGCCGACCCGGCTCGGAGGAAAGAACCACCACCCTTGTCATAATTATTGATGCGAACTGGATTCGCTGAGTTAGAGGAGGGGAGAAAGGTTGGTGTTATGGGCCCTGGACTCTCTTCGGTCAATAAAGCAAATTGGTTTAAGTGAAAATAAAGCAGCGTTCGCAAGTGCATTCAAAGAATAAAGTGCTCGCTGTCCAAGGTGCAAAGAGCATAAATCTCTGTTTGCTTGAAATTCTTACAGTGCGGTATTGATCACTCGGAACCCGCCATGGCGTTGAAAGTTATGGCTGATGAAAAGGAAACATGTTTAATAAATATCTTCCTCGTGGCCGCACAGGAGTCACGTGGGAAGGGCACGTGGTCACCTGCGTGCTCCCTCCCCTCCCCCGCTCCCTGGGCTCTGCCTGCAGGTTTGCCCACCTGGGGTCCTGCTCCACTCGGGTCCTCCCGGCCCCCAAGCAGGGGTTGCAGGCCTGCGAATGTATAGTTTATGCCTTTGCCTCACCAGCAAGAGGCTAAGCTCATGCCCACTCTGCGTTCCTCCAGAACCATGCATCGTGCCTGGACAGAGATGTTGCATAAATATTGGCTAAATGTGAATGAATGGCCTTTTATTATTTTACTTTTATCTTTATTAAAATTTTTTAATTACAAAGCAAACGGGCTCATGATAACAAATGAGTACATTATTTTTAAATATTCAAAAATATTTTTCTAATTACCAAAATTAGATATGCTCAGGGCAGAACATTTATAAGCTGTAGGAAGGTATTAAAAGATAATAAAAATCGCCTATAATCCCATCACCCAGAGAGAACCCCCGTTTGCATTTACATGTTGGTATATTTCCTGCCCTTCTTTGTGCTGTACTTGTGTGAATGAATTTTTTTATTTTCACACGAAACTGGTAATACGATATATATCCAGTTAAAAGTTTTGTATCTTTTCATTTGCCATTTTTTCAACAGCATTTTCTCCTGTCAGTATTCGGTATTCCTCAAAATATAGGGTTTTTTTTGTTTGGTTGGTTTTTTTGCTTTTTAGGGCTGCACTCGCAGCGTCTAGAGGTTCGATCCCAGGCTAAGGATTGAATAGGAGCTGTAGCTGCTGCCTTACACCACAGCCACAGCCGGGCAGGATCCAAGCCACATCTGTAACCTATTCCACAGCTCACGGCAATGCCAGATTCCCAACGCACTGAGCAAGGCCAGGGATGGAACCCACATCCTCATGGATACTAGTCAGATTCGTTGCCAAAAGTTTCCGCGGCACCACAGTGGGAACTCCTCAAAACACAGTTTTTGATGGCTGCAAAATAGTCCATCTTACGGACAGACTAATTTATTTAGTCATTCCCTGTTGTTGGTCATTTATTCTGCTGTCGGTATTCAGTGTTAGATGTAATACTGATGAACGTCCATAAATCTTTCCTGCCATCTCTGAGTATCACAGAAGACCGAGCTCTTAAAGCAATAGCCGGCGGAAGGAGAATGGATCCAATTCAAGTGCATGACCTGGGCGGTCACATGGGAACCATACTTGGTTTTAGTTTTAGGCTCTGTTTTTGAATTCTTAAAATTCCTGGTGTTTCCGTCATGGCTCAATGGAAATGAATCTGAATAATATCCGTGAGGATGCAGGTTCTTTCCCCGGCCTTGCTCAGTGGGTTAAGGATCCGTCATTGCCATGAGCTATGGTGTAGGTGACAGATGCGGCTCAGATCTGGCGTTGCTGTGGCTGTGGTGTAGGCCCACAGCTGCAGCTCCGATTCAGCCCCTAGCTTGGGAATTTCCGTATGTCACGGGTACAGCCCTGAGAAGACAAAAAAAAAAAAAAAAAAAAAATTCCTAATGATTTTCATTTTGTACTGGGCCCCGAAAATCATGGAGCTAGTCCTGGTTATGGACCATTCTTCCCTCTGGCGTGGAAGAACCAGGGCCACTTCTAACTGTTTCATTCTTGGAGAAATGTGCCAGCTCCGCTGGAACTGAGAATTGCAGCACAGAGCCAACTCTCCCCAGAGCTGAAGGTGGCCTTTCCAATCCCCAAGTCTACCTACTATTGGGGTCCTTTATATTTCATTTTAGCTTGCTTTTTATTTGAATCATAAGTTGCTTCTGCAGTATTTTGTTTGTGTTTTTGGAATTTCTAAATTGCTCTTTAAAATTTTTTTTGAAACAGTCGCCAACTAAAAAGTTGCAGGTGCAGCGGAAAGACATTTTTTCTTTCTTTCCTTCTGGAAGTTGATGACCTGATGCCCCCCATTATCCTGGAAGGCTTTTGTGTGTGTTTCCTTCAAATAAGGACATTCTCCCATAGAACCACTGCAGAACTTTCAAAATCAGGCAACTGACATTGCTGCCTCCCTCCCACCTAACCCTCAGTATGTTTTACCAATTGTCCTGATAATATCAGCATCCTGTCTCACATTTATTTATTTATTTATTTATTTATTTATTTATTTATTTATTTTAGGGCCACGCCTGCAGCATATGGACGTTCCCAGGCTAGAGGTTGAGTAGGAGCTGCAGCTGCTGGCCCACAGCCACAGCCACAGCAACCCAGGGTCTGAGCTGCATCTGCAACCTACACCACAGCTCACGGCAACGCCAGATCCTTAACTCAATGAGCAGGGCCAGGGATTGAACCCACATCCTCGTGGGTGCTAGTCGGGTTTGTTCCTGCTGAGATGCACCAGGAACTCCCCATGCCATCTTTAGTGTCATGTCGTTCCACCAGGAGCAGCTCTTCATCCTGTCCTTGACTTCCACGCTCTTGCCACTCTTGTAAAGTACAGACTAGCTACGTTGGCGACTTTCCCTAGTTTGGGTAAGTCTGATGTTTTCTCGTGATGAGATTCAGGCTGTGCATTGTCGGCAGCAGCCTCACAGAAGGGGTGCTCAGATTGGTGGGTGGCGCGGAATTTCACTTCTGGTGACGTCCATTCACTCAGAGTGTTTGATTCAGGCAGTTTCTGCAAGGATTCTCACTCTTTTCCCAGTTGCAGTTAATAAATATTTTGTGGGAAGATACGTTAGGGCTATATAAATATACTATTTCTCATCAATCATTAAGAACGGTCATGTATTTATTTATAACTTCATGAACTCACGATTTCATTGTTCCATGGGTGATCATTATCTCTTGCTGTCATTCTTTGTTTTGCTGCTGAAGTGGTCTCAGATTTGATTAGTGAGTGTTCATTCAAGCTGGCTCCTATGTCATTTTATATAATGACATATAAGACCATCATTTTTTTTTTAATTGCAACATGGTTGATGTCCATTGTATAAATTCAGACCATCTTTTTTTTTAAAACACTTTCTTGCTTTCTGAACAAGATGTTCCAGGCACATCTTATGCTTTCCTGGAATCAGCCGTCTCTCCAAAGAAGCTTGGTTCCTTTTGGTGGAAGATGCTGTTTAGAAGCCAAGTTCTAGGTGTGAGTGTGCTCATTGTTTTGGGAGGTCACGGCTCCCAAGCCCTCTCAGTGGATAGAGCTGGGGAATAGATGTATCATATATAACGTGTGTTTGTGTGTGTGGGGGTGGATAGATATAGACACAATTTATATCTTATTTCTACCTAGACAGGTAGCTATTTTGAAAGCCGTTAGTGAACTCCAATATAGCCAATTCCAATCACCTCCAGAGGATTTATTCTTTTTCCCTTTCCATATTTGTAACTATGTTCTCCAGTGCTAAGAAAATTCTCTGTCATTATCCTTGGCGTGTGTACTATGATTTACCCATTTAATCAATCTCCTGGTATGCAGCCAACCTCACATCTCCTCCCCCATGTGGACACCCTCCTCACCCACCAACAGGCCCTTAATGCTGTTGTGAAAAAAATTCTGAAGCTCCCAGGAAAGTCTCCAGGCTCAGAGGAAAGAGGAATCTGATTGATTAGCAATGTCTGCCATGGACAGAGGAATAGGAGAACAGGAAGCGTGAGACAACTTGCCATGCCTGTGCTACCCCTGAGTTAGGATAATCAATAGGAGCATCCGTATTGATCAGGCGGCCCTATAATTTTGAGGGAAAATAATTAAGTTACAATTAATAAAAATTGACCATTACCCTGGGACAGTAGGAATCAGCCAGGTCATCTGGGCATCCTGCGTGCTGCCTTCTGGGAAAGCACTGTTCTGGGTCTGCTTCTTGTGACCTTCGACCTTCCTAGGGTCACACACAGGTCTCTAGGTCACACTGTGTCTCCCCATCGCTGCCTGGTTTCTTTCTGGCTTTGCTGCCCCGCTGATGTAGCCTGGGACAGTCCCTAACAAGGCTTGTTAAGAATGAAGGGGACCACGCCTGGTGCTGTGACTTTGGCTCAAGGCTCAGAGGGTTCTCTTTCTTTCCTTCTGAGTTGGTCCTAGGTGGCCGCAGGAAGCTGACACTGTTTGACCATCTCCTGCCACCAAAGAACCCTCCTGCCTACCTCCCCAATCCTAATTCCCTGGATGGGTGCCCACAGAACGTGTGCACTACAGGGGTGACCATCCGATGCATCAGGAATGGGAACCCCACATCCCCTCTGATGCCCTGACATTTTCCAGGAGTCCAGCTATGACAAGAATGTTTGGGAAGTTATGAGATTTCACAGTTTTGTTCATTCTGCAAATATCTGCTGGGGACCTTGTATCAATGAGACCATGTCCCAGAGTAAAATGTGAGGTTTGTAAGTGGCTAAAACAAAAACTCCTCCTGGCTGGGAGAGACAAACAGAAAACAAAACCTAAGTCGCTCTAGCACGTCAGGAAATACTGCGCGCTGCGGGAAGACGCAGCAGCCCGGGGTAATAACGGGAAGGTGGGGTGGACGCGTCATTGTTCATGAACTAGGGATCACTTGCTGCATGTCAGGCACCCCCCGCCCCAGGCCTGGCTGGCTCACAGGAGGGACCGCCCCACCTTGGGGCACAGCTTCTGGTCCAGGGGGAGACAAACGCGAACATGGGAAACCACAGCTCCACAGAACAGGAGTTTCTTCCAGCTGGAGGGCTCTCAAGAGAATCCGAGGGAAGGAAAGAAAGCATGGAAAACAGGGGGAGAAGGTGCTGGGCAACAAAGAAGAGGACACGTGTCCAGAGGGGCCAAGGCGAGGTAGGGGTGCCCGGAGGCCAGGAGGAGAACTGAGCCATCCAGTGACTTCAGGTTCAAAAACCTTTGAATTGGAGTTCCCATCATGGCTCAGTAACAAACCCAACTAGGATCCATGAGGATGCCGGCCCCATCCCTGGCCTCACTTAGTGGGTTAAGCATCCAGCGTTGCCACGAACTGTGTTGTAGTTTGCAGACACGGTTCAGATCCTGCATTGCTGTGGCTGTGGTGCCGGCAGGCAGCTGTAACTCCGATTTGCCCCCAAACCTGGGAACTTCCATACGCAGCAGGTGCGGCCCTAAAAAGCAAAACAAAAACCGAAACCAACCAACAAAAAAAACCCCTTTGAATCCACAGATCCAAAGAGTGGCAGGAAGAGAAGCCAGATGCAGAGGCTTAAGGGGGGAGGGGGATTCGTGCAGCCCCCTCTCAGGAGAGCCGGGCTGTGAGAGGAGCCGAGGAGCTGGTCTTGGGACTCCCATGAGGGAGGGGGGCTAGCCTGGGGATCCCACTTCATTCTTTTCACCTTCAGAGCATGGCCCTGCCCTCAACACTGAGTGGGGCTTCTCAGTGCCACCCTCCTGGCCCCGTCCACCTGGCCCCGCTGCTAGGTGCCTGGCACCCAAGCAGCACCTAAGCAGCAGGAGCCTGACTGCCACCCCCTCCCGGTGAGGAACCCCCATTGCTTCTTTGACAGGGATGCTGAAGGAAGGACAACGACCTCCCACTCAAGGAGCCACAGGGCAGAGCATCCCCAGCTCATTCCAGGGACTGCTGTCTCATGAGTGACGGCAAAGCCCGCCAGGACTGTGCCCGGGGCGGCCCTGAAAGTTCCAGGAAAGAGCAGGATTGACCTGGAAAGGCGCGCTGTGACTTTGCAGAGGGCAGCATCTGGGTGCAATTAGCACCGGCTCTCACCAGCCCCTCCCCTCTGAGCCTCCCTCTCCCCCAACCAGAGGAGGGGATGGTTTGGAAAGAAAGGGAAAGAAGTGGTCCCCACATTCTGAGGCCAAGCTGGGTTCTGGAAGCTGGACAGAGGTTGCAGAACATGTGTGTGTGTGTGTGTGCGCGCGCGTGCGTTCGTGTGTGTATGCGCGTGCACACGCGTGTGCCTGGGTGTTTGTGGGGGACGGGGAAGGGACACCCACCTTGTGTGCAGACTCCCGGGCCTTGTTCAGTCCCTCCGTTTGCAGCAGGAGACGCAGAGTCCTTTCTTGTGACTGCTGAGTTGGACCCTCAGCCCAGGCCCCCAGCAGCCCCTCCTGCTGAAAGGAGGACTCTGGCTCAGGAAGCTTCCTGACCCCTGGGGAGGGATTAAAGCAGCCTGACCCACCCCGAGCCCTGCCTGGCACTGGGCCCCTGCTGCCTGCACGGCTCCCAGATCTCTATTCCAGCTGGCTGGTCGCTTCTCGGGGCGGGGACCACATCCCAGGCTCGCCTGTAGGCCTGATGGCCTTGGCACAGATCCAGACCCAGGAACACCCTGAGGAGGGAAAGTGACAGGGCCCCAGTTCCCTGGTGTAGACCGGGCCAGGAGCCAGGCCGCACGCTTTTGAAACCCTCTCACTTAATCCTCACCCAAATCCTCCAAGTTGGCATGTATCTTCCTTTTCTGTACGTGAGAGAAGAGAAGCTCAGAGAGGTTTGGTGACTTGCCAGAGGCCACCCAGCCGGGAGATGGTGGAGCTGAGATTCAAACCCTGACCCCAGGGCACAGCAGCCTCCTTCAGCAGAACAGAAGGGTGGACCTAACTCGTAGCAAGTAGCCCTCCCAGGTCATCGCTGTCCCCTCTGTGTCCCTGGCCTGGCTCTGTAGCCAAGGGAGCATGGGGACCCTCTGGACCCCTGCATCCCGGGATGGGACCCCTGACCCCTGACCGCACTCAGCCTTCTGCTGGGCAAGCGTCAGGCAAGCCCTGGCTCCGGCTTCCCTCCTCCCAAGAGCCACCTTCAGTCTTGTTCCCGTGGAACAGTGGACTTGCCAGGCCTGGCCAGATCCAGGGAGTGAAACGGCCACTGATGGGCGATCCTGTGTGCGATGACACCCAGGGAGGGGCAGCAGCAGAGCCTGGGCCTTGAGGAGGGAAGGTAGGAGGAGACCCAGAAGTTGGCCCGCCTGGCCTCCCTGGTCCGCCCACTCTGAGCCCCGGCCACCTGGGGTGGCCACCCATGCACATCCAGCTGGTTTTTCATACAACAGAAAGCAGGTGAGCTCTGCCCCCGGGGTGCTCCAGAGTGACCTCCACGAGCCAAAGAGGAGCCAGGAGGTGACACATCAATGAACAGAGAGATGGTTCGAGGGCCTCTGGGCCCATGGGCCTCAGCAGGAGCTAAGCAGAAGTCTTGGTGGTGTACCCCCCACCCCCACTTGTGAGGACAGAGGCACCTAACTGGGCTGGGGTGGAGGCCCCACAGGCCAGCCGGCTTTTAGGGAGCCCAAACTCTGATCCAGGACAGCGCCCAGTATGCAGGAAGTATCTCGAATGAGTGAATGGCTGGCAGAGTGAGTGGATGAGTGAATCCAGGCTCTGGAGGTGGGCGAGGAGGGCAGGCTGGTGGTGAGGGAGCCGTGGGGCCAGGTCAGCCCTTTAGAGAAGGTAGGGCCTCCGTTCACAGCAGCTGCCCCCTGCTGAGAGCTGGGGGGCGGGGGGTGCCAGGCAGGCTCCCCCACGGGGTCCACAAGAGACGGGCAGAGCTGGTGATTCCTGCCGTCTGTTCACTGCCCAGTGGCCCTCCTCGCTTCTCCCCATTCCTGCCAGGGCCTGGTGAAAAGCCGGCGCTCCACAGCCTCCTGGGGGCCGGCATGGCAGAGGAGCTGAAAGAAGTAAGAGAAACGTCTCCCTGGTGTGAGCCCAGGAGAGGGAAAGGTGTTTCCCAGAAGCCTGTGGGTCCGGGAGCTCCAAGGACAGGTCCCCATTACTGCGAGGGGGGCGTGCGGGTCCCAGATGGGGAGGGCTCTGTCCTTGGCCATGAAGGAGAGCCAGGTCTGAACTAGCGCCACAGGGCGGGGCAGGGCTGAGCCCAGGCAGGACTGTGGGCCTGTGCAAACCCCCAAACCAGCATGACTCACCCCATCCTGGGCCTGGGGCTCACGAATCCCTTAGAAGGTCTACCCTCTTTCTGGCCCCCCTGCATCACTCAATCTCTCAGCCAGCGATGTGACAGCCGTTTGCGGAAGCTATCATGTGCTGCAGGCTGTTCTGGGTGCTGATAATGCAGCGCTGGGCAGGGGGGACAGACGCGCCTGCCCTCAGGGAGCCTCTCATTTGTCATTAGAGGCGCAAGGATGCTGTGAGGAAGAAACAGAGCCCAACTCCAGGCAGTTTTGTCACTTCAGCCCTGCACTCCAGGCATGCTCTGGGCGGTGATGTGGCTTTTCCTCATCTTAATTCTAAACCTCTTGCCCTAAACTCAGCGATGACAAAGCCACCAGCCTCCCCCTTCCCTGCCCAAGCCTGGGGCAGACATTGCTAATGGATTGCAGCACAGTTTCCTGCCAAACCAGTGTGCAGGCTCAGAATCCTTCTCAGCCGGGCCCTGCAGGTATCAGGCTGGCAGATAACATGGAAGCGGTTGGCCCTTGCCACTCTCGTCCCCTCCTGTCACTGTCCCGGCTGGCCTCTGGCCCTTTGCTCTTTCTCCATCAGCCTCCCCCAAAGGCCAAACACGTCCCTCCCAATGTCTCTCTGGCAACCTCCTCTGACCACAAGTTGGGGTCTTCCTCCTCCCCTAGGACAGAAGCTTCTGGAAACTTCTGGAGTTGCCCCAGCTCCTGGGATCTCTTCCTTTTGCGCCCCCACCTCCAAAGCAGGAGCCAGATCTCTTTTAGGGCAGAATCCAAACCCAGCTGCCTTTCCAAGCGGGGGGGTGGAGCCAGCCGGCATCTGAGAGCCGAATTGTGCTGCTAATGGAGGTGAAGAGGCTCTCGGATTATCAGCTGCCTCTGTCAACACTGGGTAATGAGGTGCGAACACTGGCACCTCGATGTAAACTGCCAGCCTCCAGATCTTCCCCAGCAGCCCTCCCGCCTCCAGCGGAAGAGGAGGTGCGTGGGCCGCCCCGTGAGGCCTGCGGAGGGTGGGGGTCCGTTGGGGGTGGGTGGGATTGGCGTGGGGCTTTGGAAGTGTGTTTATGGGGCCCACAGAGCTTTCCCTTATTTAGAACCCGAGGAAACTGACAGCTTTGATTGACAGGACCCTCCTCCCAAAGCAAAGGAGCTTTCGTTTCCATTTTTGAAGTCCTGACGCTTCTCTTGGGGTTGGCGTGGGCAGGAGCCGTGAGCCCCCCCACTCCTCCCTCCACGAGGGCGCCTCCTGGCCCTCTGCCCACCTGCAGCCCTCCTCCTCCCTCTTCTTCTCTTCACTTCCTGTGATGCAGGGCTGTGCCACCACTGTTCCTCTCCCCACCAGGGCAGAGGGGTCAGGGCCCCAACTCAGCAGCCAAGTACCTGGCATAAGTCCCCCCCCAAACCAGGCCTGCGCCGCCCCAGACGTCATCAATGCATCGCTTTCACTGTCTGTCACCAACTCACCACTAAGTCTGGCCGTCTTGTCTCCTAAAACACTTAAACCCAACACGGCCGCCTGCTGCACTCCAAGTCACTGTGATCCTTCTGATTTAAAATGTAGATTTTGAGGGAATTCCCGTTGTGGCACAGGGGAGATGTGGCACGAGTATCCATGAGAAGGCAGGTTTGATCCCCGGCCTCAATCAGTGAATCGGGGATCCAGCGTTGCGGTGAGCAGTGGTGTGGGTTCCAGACACGGTTTAGATCGCACATTGCTGTGGCTGTGGTATAGACCGGCAGATCTAGCTCCGATTCGACCCCGAGCCTGGGAACTTTCATGTGCCATGGGTGTGGCCGTAAAAAAAGAAGCAAAATGAATAAAATAAAATGTAGATTTTGGAGTTCCCTCTGTGGCACAGTGGGTTAAGAACCTGACGACAGCAGCTTGGGTTGCTACAGAGGTACGGGTTTGATCCCTGGCCCAGGGCAGTGGGTTAAAGGATCCAGCATTACTGCAGCTGTGACTTGGATTCAGTCCCTGGCCCCAAAACTTCCATATTACAGCAGATATGGCTATAAAATTTTTTAAAATAATTAAATAAAGTGTAGATTTTTATCATTATTCAAATGTGCTGAGGCTGAAAGGTCCAGAGATCATTGCCATTGAAAAGAGGGTTTGTTACTTACAGTCCCCAAACCGGGGGGAGGGCCTGGCACACAGGGCCACAGCGGGCAGTGCCATGGTCATTCAGGAGGCAGAGGGATGGGGACAGGCAGCCAAGAGCCTTTAGTGTGGCTTCCATGGGAACAGGCCAGGCAGAGTGGGCAGGTTTAGGCCTCGCTAGTTTGAGAGATTCCAGGGGGTTCCAGGGCATTGGGGCTGTTCTTGGTTGTCTGATACCTGCCCGGGGTGATTAGGGCAGGGGTAGTGGCTGGAGTGTGAGAGTCCAAAGGAGGGGGCCGGGGTGGGCTCTGCGGTGGTTGGTTCTCTTAGGAAAGGTGTGCTCCCGGGCTGATCTCCTGCCACCTCCAGGCGCTGGCTGGCCCTGCGAGGGCTGGGCTTTCCGGGGTCAGCGAGGCCCCAGATGTGAAAGCATCAGAAATACAGGAAGTGAGGAGTTCCCATCATGGGTCAGCAGGAAATCCGACTAGCATCCATGAGGATGCAGGTTCAATCCCTGGCCTTGCTCAGTGGGTTAAGACTCCGGCGTGCTGTGAGCTTCGGTGTAGATTGCAGATGCGGCTCAGATCTGGCATTGCTGTGGCCATGGTGTAGGCCGGCAGATATAGCTCTGATTCATCTCCTAGCCTGGGGACCTCCATATGCTGTGGGCGTGGCCCTAAAAAGACAAAAGAAAGGAAGGAAGGAGGAAAGAAAGAAATAGAAGAAGTGAAAAGGCAGGATTAATACTCCTCCCCCAGATCATGGCCAAACTCTGGTTCTTCCACATTCTTCTCTGCACAGCAGCCCACAGCGGAAGAAATGCTAATCTGATCGTCTTGTACAGGAACACACGTGTGTGCCGATTCAGAACCGTCCCTTTGTTCTCAGGCTGAAAACCAATGTGGTCCTCCCTGCTCTCCACCCCCCCGCCCCCGGCTCCAATTGGAACCATGCCCCCCTCCCCGCTCTCCAGACAGCCTGTCCTCTTGCAGGTTCTCCGTTGTGCTCCGTGGAAATAGGCTCCACCTGCCCGGCCACCCACCCCCAGCCTCCACCTGCTCACACCCGCCCCACCTTCCAGCCTCTGCGGAAGGATGCTCACAGTTACAGGTTCCTCTTAATCCGCGTGGTCCTCCACTCTTGTGAGCCCCGGATCCAGGGCATCGCCCTGCCAGGCTGCCCTCCCCAGGGGACCCCCAGCATCTATAGCAGGACAGGGCTCACAGCAGACACACCTCAGACATTTGCAAAAGGGTGTCTATGCCTTGGCAACCATAAGAGGCAGGTAGTCTTGCTTATCCACATTCTTCAGATGAGCGGATGGAGCCTGGAGAGCTTTGGTGACCTCAGGTCACACACACAGAAGGGACAGCCGTGTCCCAAGGGAGGCAGGTGTTTCTCCAAAGGCCCTAATCCCTTGACATGCTGCCTTGCTGCCTCCACCCCCAGGAGACATCCTTTGGGGGCCCAGCCCCCAGGAGACTTAGCTGGCACTGAACCCACCTCCCAGGCTCCTATATTCTGTTTGGGGCCAGAGAACTGACACTGGCACGTGGGAGGCTTGGGGGAGGGGCTGGCCCCCAGCTGAGACTGGCTGGGGTGTATTAGTCCTTCTGAGCTGCTGTAACAAAGTATTGCAAACTGAATGGCTTAAGCAACCGAAATTGATTGTCTCACACTCTGGGGGCTGAACGTCTGAGAGCGAGGTCAGCAGGGCCGTGCTCTCATCCAGGGCTCTAAGGAAGGATGTTTGCCGACCTCCTTCCGCTTCCATGGCTGCAGGGATCCGGGGCTTGTAGATGTGTCACTTCCGTCCCTGCGTCGGCCAGTCCATGGCCTTCTCCAGGTGTGTGTCTGTGTTGGGGTCCAAATTCCCACCTTCAACAGGAAGACCAGTCACGCTGGGTTTAGGGTCCACCCTAATTCACTTTCCCCTCATCTCAACTCAACTAATTAGACCTGCAAGGATCCTATTTCCAAAGAAGGTCTCACGCCCAGGTGCTGGGTGGACCTGAAGCGGGGATGGCAGTTCAAGCCCATCCAGGGGGATTTTCTCTTCCTTACGTCCTGTCTCCGGAATGGGCCCCCAAGACCCAGGGCCCCGAAGAGCCTTGGCCCGGCCCCGTCAGGTTCCACCATGTCCACAATGGGGTGTGGTAGCACAAAAGGGCCTGGACCAGGAGTCGGGAGCCCTGCAAGCTCAGGGCCAGCTCGGTCCCCACGCCCTGGGCCTTCACTTCCTCCCTCAATGTCCCCTGGGGCTTGGACCTCGTGCTTTCCCAGCTGTTACCAGCTGTGATGCTCTAGGCTCCAGAATATCCCATAACCTCTTTCTGGGTCTTTGCAGGGCGGGTGGTTTCTAGGAGAAAATCGAATAAGAGATACGGATGTTGTGGCTTAAGTCCCTGGTGCAGTAATAATACACGTGGGCGGAAAGAAGGTAGCACGCAGTGGGGAGATCTGGTCCATTTCTCACCATGGCTGCTTTCAGGGAGTCCCCGTGTCTCCTGAGCCCCTACTATGTGCCAGACGCTGGCCTGGGCTCAGGGGGAGGAGGAGAATGAGACGCCCGGCCCTCAGGGACTCTGCGGCCATGGACCCTGACGTCATTATGGTGGGAAGAGGGCCTTCTCTATGCGCGAGTGTCTGCAAGAAGGAAGTGGGATTGAGGGGGACCCTTCGGGGGCTGCAGTGGAGGAGGGGGCTGGGGAAGTGGGGGAGGGCTGATTAGCCCCCCCCCCAGTGGGTGCCCTCCCCTGCAGAGCCGCTGAGTGGGACACTTGCTCTCCCCCTTCTCCTCCCTGTGTTTCGGGGATTCCTGAGGCAAAGAAACAGCCAGGATTCCTCCCAGCTTGGCTCCCTTCCTCCCCCGCCACCATCCTGCCCTCCAGGCCCATCAGGCTCCAGCAGCCTCCTATCTCCTACCTCCCAAGACCATATGGGGCCCGGGTGGGGCTGGGTCTCCATCTCCAGACACAGCCTGCTGCTTCCAGGCAGGGCTGGATTCACTCCTGGAATGGCCCGCACATCCCTTAGGACCTGGCAGGAAGGGGGGACCAATGCCCCAGGGGTTAAGAGGGGGAAAGGCAGGGGCCCCCCCACCCCTACCTGGTATGGGACTCTCCACAGGAAGGCCCTGGGGGCTCAGGAGGGAGCCCTCCACCCCCTCCATCCGCCCCGCTGGATCTAGGCAGCTGCTCCCCAGCTCAGAACAGAGAGGGGACTCCGTTCCTTCGCGAGAGAGTTGTTAAAGTGTATTCTGGGACCCACTGTGGTTCCTTCCAGAATCCCCCCTGTGGCCTCGCATCCCAGGATGAGGGCCGGGAGCACGGGCCCTGAGATGGGAAGGGAGGGCCAGCCCTAGGACCTGGGCAGCGCGGCCGCCCTGCGGGAGCCCTGGGGACTGCAGGTCACCCCGTCCTGCATCTGCGGGCCAGCCTGCTTTCCTGTGAACCGCATCCTCTGCTGTGCAGGAGGCCATCAGGACCAAGGAAGGTTTTCGGCAGCTGTAGTCATCAAGATAAAAGTCGCAGTAATGACTCGAGCATTATTTAGTTCTGATATCTTAATTTAATTGGTTTTTTTTTTTTTTTTAATTAAGAAAAAGCCCCATAATCCTGTAAGCGCTGGGCTGGAGCTGCCTTTTCAGAATTTAACCTTGACGGGCTCAGCCCCAGAACCCCCAGCCCTCCTGCCCGAGGCCAAGGTCGCTTTGGGAAGAGGGACACTGAGGCCTGCGGTCTGAACCAGGAGGGAAGCTGGGAGGCTGCTCGGAGAGAAAGGCCAGGGTTCCTGGCGCTTCTGCAACTCAGGCAAGAGGAGGCAGCGGTCCTGACAGCGCCATCTGCCCCTGGGAGGCTGGACCCGGGCCCAACCACTACACCACCATGAGGGGTCCTAGGCAGCCGATCTTGAGGGCCGTGGGTCTTTTTCTGCCTCCCTGCTGTCGCCCCAGCAGCCCTGTCCTTCTCAAGGTCACACCAGCTCTGGAGTCCAGGGCTGCGCCCAGAGGAGGGTTCTTGGGGGGAGCCCCTCCTGCCTCCGGGCCCCCAACGGCCACCTGTGGTGGCCCCTGCTCCCCCGGCTGCCCTCCCCTGCCGGGCTCTCGAAGCCAGAGGCTGCTTGGTGACGGTGATTGATGGTTTACCAATAGGAGTGGAATGAAGTTTTAATAGTCTCAGATTAAAGGATCAGAGAGCAGAGGGAGGCAGGGAGCCCGGCTGCCGGCATTCATATTTTCGCACAGAGCCAAACCTGGAGCTGCACTGGGGGGGCTGTTACAGCTGCAGACCAGCGTGGCGAGGCGGGGGTCTGTGCTGGAAGGTTCCCGAGACGTCAGGTGGCCAGCCTGCTTCTGTCACATGCCCCTGGCCCTGGGGTCCAGAGCAGAGCTCCCCAAGGTATGGGAGCGGGGAGAAGCAGGAGCACCCCTGCCCTGGGTCTGGGCTGAGCCTCCAGCCTCTGGGAGGTAAAGGGACAGACAGAGCCTCGGGTCCTGGCTGGAAGAGAATTCCAGAAGGAAACACCAGTCAGACTTCCAGCAAGTTCCAGAACATGTTGGGGGCCTCGGGTGAGAGATCGATTCTCTGTTCTTTGTAGACGAACATGACTTTTCTGCCTTTGGGGGGGGATTCTCTATAAGGTAAATGCACACCCCCTCCAAAGTCACCGGCGACTCTGGGAGCCGGCAGCCCAGGCTGCAGGTGGCTTTTAATAAGGACTTGACGTCTGGCTGCAGGGGGTGCTTCCCTCTACCCTCTGTCCCGGAGGGGGCGGGACCTGAGGATCTGCACCTGTCTGAGGACCTGCCCCACATCCTCCCACCCCTCGTGTCCCCTTGTGTCCCCTCATGTCCCCTGAAATAGGGCACTTGGCCACTTGCGCTGACTCCCCTGTAGCCCCAGTGCTGAGCCCACAGTGCGGAGAGGCCTCCAAGTCACGGGGTGGGGTGGTCAGGGAGCCTCGAGACGTCCCCGTCCCCTCTGGGCTTCCATCCCCCCACCCCCACCCCATGGAGGAGCCAGCGGGTGAGACGCGATGGCCCCCATGTCCCCATCAGCCCTGAGCAGACACTGCCATCTGGGCTGTGACAAAGGCCAGGCCTCCAAAAGCAGCCATCAGGGCGCTCTGGACGCACAGGGTCAGGCGGGGCCAGCGGGACCGAGGGCCATCACGGGAAGGTGACCTGAGGGATCATGTGTAAGTCACTGGGGCAGGTGTGCGTTTCAGCCGGTTTAAGAGCAGTGTCACCTGCCGTGGTAGCCATTGGCCCGCTAATGGCATGACCTCCGGTGGTTGGTCCTCCTCAGCCAGAGGCCACGATAGAGCGGGGTCTGGGGCGTGATGCTGGGCCAGGCGTTTCCTATTTGGCCAGGAGCCTCATCTTTGTGCTTCCAAGCAAGACCGGGCACATCTCAGGCCCGGCTGGCATGGGTTTGGGGGAGCCAGGTGGGTGGGTGAAGGGCTCCTGGCACTCCAGGCAGGAGGAGCCCAGCCCGGTCTCACCAGCGGCATCTGAATAGTGGTCACCTGAGCCTCTGCCGTCTGCGCAGCCACCTGGGCTGAGGTCAGCACTCTCAGAGAAGCCTCAGAGGCCCACTGGGGTGATAGAGGGACAGAGGGATGGGTAGCGAGGCCAGCAGGCAGCGGGCTTCCTCTTGGGCAGTGGAGGGCATGGGGCTCCCAGCCCAATGGGCACGTGCCCACGGCAGGAACACACTGCCTCTTGTAGGAGAAGCAGAGCCCCTCGGGCCTGAGGAGGAGCTGATTCATGGGGGAGGGGGGGCACCGAGACAGCAGCCCCCTGGCACAGAGCTTTCTGAAAGGCAGAGCTGACTCTGTGGGGCCTTACTCAGCACACAGGGACCGTGGATGCCGCTGCCCATCAGAGGCCACTCACCCCCTTCCCAGGACCCCCAGGCCACAGTCCTAGCATGATTCCACCCTGTTCCCCAGGGGCAGAAATGGCTTGCAGATCAGAGAGGATAAACCCAAGCCCTGCTGGCACCCAGCCTGGCAGAGCACTGTGGGTGGCCCCATCTTCCTCTGCTCCGAGGCCTCCCTGTGCTGTGTACTGGCTCGGACGAGGTTCTAGAAACCCTAGGAAGGGTTATTTGGATTCCCCCATCCAAGGGTCGTGGCCAAGATGGGGCTCAGAGGTTTGGTGCCCCAGGAAAAGCCACCTGCATTCGCCCTGCCCGCCACACACCTGCCTGCCTCCGGCCTCGCTGTCCGAGCTCAAATGAGCAGGTCACCGCAGCCCCGTCCTGGGGTGCACCCACGCAGGGCTTTCGGCCCCTCCAACACCTGCTACTGTAACCAAAAAAGAAACCAACCAACTTGAAGGAATGTGCATTAGACAACTTTCACTCAGAATATTTGATGGTGTTTCGCCTCGGTTTGAATATGTAACAGCACTAAGCTGTTTAATTCAGTGCTTTCCCGCACAGGGTGGAGGCATAACTCAGTTTGATTCCCGAGGCCTGCCGCCTGCAAGGGCCCAGACAGTTCGGGTAATTTAAGCTTTGTTCGCCACCGGCGCTGGGACTCCTGCCCCCCTCTGCCTTCATCCCAGTTGGCTGAATCGGCTCCGACTCCGAGCTGCCCCCTCCCTGCCCCACTTTCCCGCTCCCTGGACCCCCTGGCAGGTTGTTGGAAGTCCGGAACTCCGCTGTCAGGCTGCCTGTGCTTCCCAGAACCGTTCTCTCCCCTTTTTCGGAGATGTCACCCGCAGCCATTCCAGAAAGATACCCAAGTTGTTGCCCAGTGTTGCTCAGATGGCTTATCTGACTCGGGCTGGCACCCAGGCCCCACCTGGGGAAGGGCAGGTGTTTCCTGCATCTGCTGTTAACCCTCACGAGGCCAGCCAGCTGTCCGCCTGTCCCCCCGATGTGTCCGAGTGAGGCAGTGGCTGCGTTCCAGGCCCGCTTACCTGCAGGCTGCAAATCACGTCCCAAACCTCCCCCATGCCTCCCGGTTCGTGTTTAGTCGGAGCTCGGGGGTCACCCATGTCCTGATCTGGTCTGAGGCTGTCAGGCCCGTCGCAGAGACTTTTTCTGGGTGCCCCCTATCATGGTCCTGCAGTGACATTTAAATTCCCTGTCTCCCCCACACACACCCCAGTGTGACCTCAGCTCCGAGCCGGAGTGTCCTGGTCACCTCCCGGGGAAGTTGCTGTCCTCAGACACCAGAGCATCACCCACCCAGCCAGGCACAGCTGGCCACTTCCCCTTCTGGAATTTGCACGTGGGGGCTGGTGAGATGAGCCGCTGACCACTGAGCCCAGCCGGGCCCGGCAGGCTCCTGAGTCTCTACGCAGGTCTATCCCAGGGCTTTCCACTCGCTGCTGGAAATGAGCTTGTTTCCACCCTGGACCACGTGCTTCCTGAGATGCAGGGGAGAGGGCTGGTTCTGGGGGCCAGGCTGCACCCACAGAAGCCTGCCCTGGGAGGCCGGCAGTGGCAGGTCAGCAAAGCTTGGGAGCCAGCCGCTGGCTTATGTCCCTGTGCCCTTCGTCCCCACTCGGGCCCAGCGAGGGCTCGCTGTCCAGCCGGGGCCAGTGCTCCGGCCAGTTTGGTTCTTCTGCGTCAGTGTTAGAGATCCTGGTCTGTTAGCTCAGACTTCCATCCGGAGACCAGAGGGTCACCAGTGTGCCAACCACACCGACCCCCCAAGTTTAAGGGAGATCGTGGCGCCTGGGGCTCCGCATCTCACTGGGCCCAAGGGGGAAACAGGCTCAGAGAGACTGCGAGACCTGCCTAGCATGCAGCTGTGAAAACAGGGCGCATTCACTGAGTCCACGTGTATTTACTGCGTGCCTACTGTGTACTGATGCCATCCTCCCCTCTGGCCCTCCCAGGCCCTGCTGGAGCCGGGAGTCCCGGCCCAGGCAGGGTCACCTGTGTCCCTCCCCCTGCCTGGCCAGTGTCCAAAGCAAGAACATGCCCACTGAGCGCTAATCGCCCACTCCCCGGAGACAGTGCCCTGCAGGGATTATCGCCTCTGATGTGACATGTGGGGAAGGCTGGAGGGCGTTTGATGCTGCAGTAGACAGTGAACCCTGAAATTGATGAGAGAGGGCAACGTCTTCCTGGCAAGGTGTGGTGGCCGGGTTACCGAGCTGCCCTTTAGATCCCAGCCCTGCTGGGGAGCACCCTTCCTCGCCGGCTTCCTGGGATGGGACGGCCCCGGCACCAGACGTGAGATGGAGCAGATACCCGAGTCATGGCAGGGGGTCTGTGCCCGCGCCTGTGTGTGCACGTGGGCCTGTGTGGGTGTGGTCTCCACGCACGGCCATCGTCCAGAAAGCCCTCCAGACCCTCTGCCATCAGGACCTCCTTTGGAGAAAGAGCTTAGGGACAGAGGCAGAGCAGGGGACTCTTGGAAAGTCCCTGGAGCAGAGGAGGAGGGGGCGGGAAAGGGAGACGAGGCAGAAATTGGGAGAATTGGGAGAGGCAGCATGGGAGAGACAATGGACAAAGACAAATGGTGTGGAAAAAGGACAGAGACAAGAGAGTTCCCGTTGTGGCTCAAGGGGTTAAGGACCTGACGCTGTCTCCATGAGGATGCAGGTTTGATCCCCGGTCTCCCTTAGTGGGTTAAGGAACTGGCGTGGCTGTGGCTGTGACGTTAGGCCAGCAGCTGCTGCTCTGACTCAACCCCTGATCCGGGAACTTCCATATGCCACAGGTACAGCCCTGAAAAGCCAAAAAAAAAAAAAAAAGGACAGAGACAGGGGGAAAGATGGGGAGAGAGAAAAATGGAGACAGGGAAAGGCTGGGAGGGCAGTGCCTGCCGGAGCACAGAGTCCAGGGCCCAGGGAAGGCGAGATGCTGAGCAGCTGCTGCTCCGTCGGGGTGACCCTGTGCTGCCTGGACAGAGGTGTGCACCAAAAACAGGTGGCAACGTGAAAGCTGTGTTACATTTTATCAGGGACAGGAGTTCCCAACGTGGCGCAGCGGCAATGAATCCGACTAGGATCCATGAGGTTGCAGGTTCAATCCTTTGTCTCGCTCAGTGGGTTAAGGATCCGTCGTTGCCGTGAGCTGTGGTATAGGTCACAGAGGCGGCTCAGATCCCATGTGGCTGTGGCTGTGGTGTCAGCTGGCAACTGCAGCTCTGATTTGACCCCTAGCCTGGGAACCTCCATAGGCCGCGGGCACAGCCCTCAAAAGACAAAAGACACGAAAAAAAAAAAGAAAGAAGAAAAAAGTTTTATTGGGGAAAGAACGAGGACGATAGCCTGGGGGACAGGCTCTCAGAGAGCTCTGAGCAATTGCCCCGAAGCGCGGAGGGGAGACCAGCATTCATGTGACGCTACTGTGGGGTCCGTGGCATCAAGGCCACATTTTGGCAGAGGCTCGCTGCTGGTCCTGCGGAGCAGATGTCCCCGTCAGTGACTTCAGTGCTTTTCTAGGTATGAGAAGATGCAAGGAATTGGGGTCGTAAAATTTTCTCCTGAGAATATCTGACAGTCTGATGGCCTGTCTGCCAGTGTTTCTCAGAGCCCAGAGCGCCCCCTTCCTGAAATCCTTTTAGGGTGCCTTGAAGGTCAGGGACTGCAGCGACTCGTGACTTTGTTCTTGGAGAACCAGATGGCGAGGGGACATTTCATCAGTTGCCAGGGGCCTGCCCCCACTCCCCACTTGTAGGGATCCTGGGGCAGATGGCAGGGATGTCCTCCTATCTGTCCTTACTTCCCACAGAACCACGTGGGGAGGGGTGCCCACAGGCTGGGGGAAGGTGGGAGTGAGGCCCCAGGCCAGGGGGAGGGGGCTGTGAGGGCCGTGGGGACCCTGCCTCGGACCCCTGGTTCCCAGACCATCTGGTGGAGCGTCAAGAGGCCAGGAGCAGAGGGCCAGGCTGGCATGCACATCAGGGCACTGGAGCTGCCCCATGGATGCCCAGCTTTGCACAGAAACTGCCACTGGGACAGGGAGGGGGCCAGGCTGGCTGACAGAGCCTGGGACCCAGCTTCTCTCTCAAATGCTCTTTGGACCCGCGGGGCTGAGACCCCAGGAAAGGGAGCGAGGCTGTGGGGCCTCAGCTCTTTCGTGGGGCTCCTCCTGGCTCCACCAGGGAGGGACTCGTGGGTATTTTCTGGGGCTTGTTTGGCCTTGAAATCTCTTCTAAAAGAAAGATGGAGGTTTTCCTGTATCCTGTGTGCCCCCGGGGCTCTGGGACAAAGCTGGCTGGGCCCCTGTGTGACCTCAGGCCCTCGCTGTCCCCTCTCTGGGCCTTTCCTTCCATTTACAAACTATGAAGGATTAATCCTCCCTCCAGAGGATGTTGGGGGAGTAATTAAGTTTATTTCTAAGTATGTAAAGTGGCCTTTGGAGACAGGCCTGGTGTAAATAAAGTAGTTTTATTATTAACAGTAAACATTTCTGGGAGTTCCCGTTGTGGCTCTGCAGGTTACGAACTCAACTAGGAACCATGAGGATGATGGTTCAACCCCTGGCCTCGCTCAGTGGCTTAAGGAGCCGTCGTTGCCGTGAGCTATGGTGTAGGTCTGGTGTTGCTCGGATCTGGTGTTGCTATGCCAGTGATGGAGGCTGGCAGCTGCTGCTCCCATTCAACCCTTAGCCTGGGAACTTCCATTGCTGTAGGTGGGGCTCTGAAAAAAAAAAGGAAAAAAAAAAAAGGCCCCAAAACCCCATTTCTGAGGCACCCATCGAGTTCCAGGCACTGCCAGAAGACCAAAGAGACCCCAGCCCAGCTCTTGCCAAACTTACCGCCAGCCCCCACCTAATCTCCCTCCCTCCCTGTGGTTGCGAGCAGAGCCTACACCACAAACATGCAGGCCCTGCTCCAGGAAGCTGTCATGGTCACGGCTCTGCACACCTGGTCAAACCCATGTGACACCCAGACCTCGGCTAGCCAGGTGGTCGAGCCCCAACAGGCGCCCCAGACCCCCGGGCTGCGTCACCCTCCATCTCTTCCCCGCTCTCCAGCTCAGTCCCCTGACCAACCCTTGTCCCCTTGGGTCCTGCGGGCCCTGTTCTAGGCTGGGGGCCAGGCGACATCAGTCCAGGCCCCCAAGCTGCAGAGCTGGCACGGGACCCCTTCCCATGCCGACCTTCTCCAGGTTTCCCAGGGCCCCCCTGCCCACACGGGCCTGGTACCGGGAGGTAAAAGGGGGCAGCCTCTGAGGACCTCCCAGGCAGCGGCAAAGACCAGAAACCGTAAGTGACTGCGGATCCATGAAAACAGGGGCTCCAGGGGGCTCCCTGCATGTCCCAGTATCTGGGACAGAGGAGGCTCTAAGCAAACAGCCATTAGTACATAGATGAGACGGGTCTAATGACCTGATGGGGACCCTGCAGACACAGGATAAGCGGGAAGCAGGGTCCACTGCCGGTAGTGTGGTCACAGGAGGCCCTCTGAGGAGGTGACATGCAGGTGAGCTGATGGGGGAAGGGGAGCCCGACCAGGAAGGGCAGACACCTGGGAAGCCCACCAGGGGATGGGGTCTGAGGTCAGGAGGGCCATACCTTCCAGAACAGCGGTGGTGAGGACGCAGAGAAGGGCCGGGATGAGCGAGAGGGCAGCAGGCCCAGCTCCCAGAGAACCTGCAGGACTGCGGACAGTGCAAGGAGACGGGTCATCCCCAGAAAGGGTCACCTGACTCAAAATGCAGTTTCAAAACCTCACGCCGGCTGCCGTGTGCCAGGCAGGACCTATGACCAGGGACCGGGTCCCAGTATTCGAGAGCTCCCAGCGGAGCGGCCACAGCAGCACAGGATGATGTGGTCTCAATGCAGATGGGGTGGACGAGAGGCAGGAGTGGGCAGAAGGGGACGTGCCCTGGAGGAAGAAAGAGCCCCACCCCCCATGCCAGCATGACTGCCCCATGGGTCGTTGGCACCGGTGTTCCCCACCGGGGTCGTGGATTGACTGCACCAGGATCACTCCAAGGAATTAATGAAAAATGCACACCCCCAGCCCCAGCCACAGAGAGATGGGCAGGGGGGCCCCCGGAAGCTGTATTGTCACAAGATGCTTGGGAGAGTCCTGTGGGCATTGGGGGCTGGGAGCCTTGAGTCTGTGCCCTGCATTTTCCCTGACCTCACTTACCACCCCGTGAAAGGTGACGAGGAGGAATCCAGTCCCAAACAAATCTCTGGGATCACAAGCGAGCACTGCCCCTCTCACCTATGCGGCCTCAGGTACAACCACTAACCTCTCAATGTCATTTTCATACAATGCAATGGGGAACCTACTATTACCTGCCTGATAGGGTTGTTGCAAAGGTTAAGGGAATTAATATATGAAAAATACTTAGAATATTGCCAGACAGATAAAAGGTAATCAATTAATGTTGATCAGCACCACCACCACCCCACCATCCCCATCACCACCACTACCAACATCTTCATCATCATCACCACCATCTTCTTTATCATCACCACTACTATCACCACCACCACCATCATCATCACCATCACCATCTTCATCATACCACCACCATCATCATCACCACCACCACCATCATCACCTCCATCATCATCATCACCACCATCTTCTTTATCATCACCACTAATATCACCACCACCATCGTCATTGTCATCACCACTATCATCTTCATCACCTCCACCATCATCACCACCACCATCATCACCTCCATCGCCATCTTCATCATACCACCACCATCACCTCCACCACCATCACCACCTCCACCATCATCATCACCACCACCATCATCATCACCTTCATTGCCATCTTCATCATACCACCACCATCACCACCTCCACCATCATCATCACCACCACCATCTTCATCATTGTCATCACCATCACCTCCATCATCAGCATCACCATCACCTCCATCATCATCATCATCACCATCAGCATCACCTCCATCATCATCAACACCACTACCATCGTCTTCTTTATCATCACTAATATCGCCACCACCATCGCCACCACCACCACCATCTTCATCCCCACCATCTTCCTCCCCACCATCTTCCTCCCTACCACTACCATCATCTTCTTTGTCATCGCCATCACCACCATCAGCATCACCATCATTCTCACCATCACTGCCATTGTACCATCCAGGTGCAGACGATGTGTCCTGGATCCCAGACCCTGCAGCCACTATAACCAGGTTCCTCCATCAGGAAACACTCAGAAAGTGAGCTTCCCCACTTTTTGGCTAACTTGCCCTGCCTAGTACTTTCAACTGATTGGAAAAGCTTCTAAATTGTGTGTTTATTTCTCTACCTTATTAAAAGCAGTATATCAATTAAAAATGGCTTTTGCTTTGGAAACTAGAGCTCTTGTGAGGCCTCGGGGCCTCCTTGCTTAATCCAGCTGAGACTCAGGTGGGAGAACAGGGCTCCCCCTGGTGGATACCAGGTGGATTCCCAGACTCCCTGCAGAACCCAAGGCCCCTCCCTCAGCCTTCTTCCTCTGACCTAACTCTGATATTCATCCAGGACAGCTTCTGGTTTTGATCCTTGATGAGCTGAAACGCTCCTTAACAGGGCTTCCATAGTCCACTGCAGGTCATTTACACTGTAGTATGAATTAGGCTTCTTTTGGAGTGCCTGAAGAACTTAGTGCTTAGGGTCTGGGAGAAAGGAAGCACAGAGAAGGGGCAGCCTGTCTGCCCATGTGCTGAGGGCTAGCCCAGGATGCCAGCAGTCACCAGCAGGGGTGGGTGTTTGCTTACACGGAGCCTCAGCCAGGGCCCTGGAACCTGTTCTGATCCCACTTTTCAATTAAAGAGGTTGATCGAGTGCCATTAAACTTTGTCCAGAGAGTGAAAGGCAGGGACATCGCGATGATGGGTTAATCCAGTCTGAACGCTGAGCCTGGCACTGCCCTGTTCACCAAGGCCAAGGTCCTAATGGGTTCCTGCTGGGTCAGCGCACACCTGCCTGGGACCCCCCCTTCCCCAGGCCGGGTCCCTGACAGGTTTGTTGGGCTGTGCTTCCGCTCACCACCCACCCCCTGCCCCCAAAGGAGGGGGAATCCATGCTGCCGAGGTGGGGAGGCCACAGAAGTCACAGAGAAGGGGGGAGAGCCTGGGAGACAGAAGGAGGGTTCAACCCCAGCTCCCCGGGAATTTAGGGAGGCCCCTTAACCTCTCTGAGTTTCGGTTTCTTCAACGGCAAAACAGGCAGTTATTCTCATCATATGAGACGCGTCTCAGTGCCGGCCACCCTAACAAGCACCGAAAGGTGCCTGAGACACAGCATTTGACTTTCTCACAGTTCTAGAGGCTGAAAGGCGTAGGTGAGGCCCAGCGGGAGTGATTTCTTTTGCTTCTGACAACGGGAACTTCATTGTTTCAGCACTTCAGGCATCCAGGAGTCTGAAATCAAGGTGTCACCAGGGTCATTCCTTCTGGAAGCACCAAGGGAGAACCCATCCCAGGCATCTCCCAGCCAGGTGGCTCCTGGCAACGCTTGTGGACCCTGGGCTTGCAGGGCGTGGCTCTGTTCCCCACCCCGCCTTCCCAAGACCGTCTCCCTGTGGGTCCCGCCTCTTCCTACAAAGTCACTGGATCCTGGACCCACACCCTAATCCAGCATGACCTCACCTTAGCTCGTGACTTCTGCAAAGACCCTATTTCCAAACAAGGTCGTATTCTGAGGTTCCAGGTGGACATGAATCTCATGGGGTCACTATGTGACCCAACATTCCAGCTAAGCTGCAACATCAGCATCCTGTTGGGTGAGACCCTGGGGAGGCGAAGGCTGGAGGGAGTGGACTTGGCCAGGGAACTTGCACCTGCAAGGCAGGCATCACCGGAGGGGGGGGGGAGCCACATGATCTCCCCAGGGTCTTCCAGGTCGAGCCATTGGTGTGGTTCCCCCCACCCATCGCATAGCCCGGGAGCCCCTCCAGGAAGCAAGAGAGCCCACCTGGGCCAGGAGCCAGGTCTGACCACTGCCAGGGCCCAGAGGGGGGTCAGGGCACCTGTGCAGGTGTGCATCCAGGAGGCAGCAGCAGGCCATCCAGGGGACCACAGGTGCGAGGCCACGCCGAGGACCAGGCTCTGAGCTGCAGGCTGGGGGCTGCGAGCTGGTCCCATGAGCCTGTGAACTGGGCCTTCAAAGCAGATGTTTCCGGGTGTTGTTCATTACTGGGGAACTGGTGCTGTGTGTGAACAGCCTGGAAGGGAGAGGCAGACCCCTCCCCGTAGGGGCGCCCAGGGAGTGGCTTTGGGGACACGCAGGCCCGCCGGGCACAGCCCAGGACATGCATGGGATGTTCCCTGGCCAGCTGAGTGGAAAAATAAACTACCTGAGGGGCAGACTCAAGCCAGTCATGTTGCCAGTGACGCTCTGCTAGCTCGTGCCAGGCATGGCCCGGATCAACGTGCCTCTGTCTCTAACTCCGGGATCAGCAGGGGTCATTTTCCGGAGCAAGAGGGCTGTTTACTCAGCTTCGTCTCCCCCCCACCCACCCCCGGTCATCTCTGTCCTCCCCACGAGCCTCGGCCTCTCTACCTTCCAGGGAAATGTCCTTGACGCAGACCCAGAACCAGCAGCGCTCGGCTCACTCCGAGGCCTGGGCTGAAGGGCCCGGGAAGGGTGCAGTCATGGACCTGACCCTTAATAATGATGCCAGTGCCCCCACGTGCTGCTCCCTAAAGCTGCTTCATGGATGTCCTCTGCCTCTCCTACCCAGCAAGGCTCTGCCCTCTCTGTGCCTCTGTGTTCTCATCCATAAAATGGGCTCATGTTGCTGCCTCAGGGGTGGCGGGGATGGTGGGGGGGTAGAGGGAAAAGCACAGGAGATAACCTGTTTGGAGGGTCTGGCCATGTTCCTGGCCAGTGGTGAGTTCTCAGAAGGGCCAGCTCTCTTGGTTATTCTTTGCCGAGCCTCACAACCCTGGGAGCTGGGAGTCGAGCCCAAGGTGGCCTGACTGGGCAGCTGGCCTGAGCCTCTGCACTTAATTCTTCACCCCACACTGCCCTAAACAGCCTCTCTTATTCCCAATGCATGCAGATCACACCCACCAAGCAGACCCGGAGAGAGATGGGCCAGGCCTCATTCCAGAGCACGGGCTCCTTATGGGTCCAAGTCCCTCCTGCTTGTCTGAGGTCAGATCCAGTTTACAGAATGTGGATCTGAAGTTTGCACATGACCTGTCATGTGTAGGGCACCAGGCCAGGAGGAAGGAGCCGGGAGGTCTAAGCCTGGCTCTGCCTCAAATGGCCATGTGATCTTGGGCCAGTCACCACCCCTCACGGGGCCTCCATTGCCTCCCCAGGAAAGTGATGGCACATAGGGCCCATCACTTTTAATAACATTTGTCAGAAGAGAGTCTGCGTTCTGGCTCAGGAAAAAAAAAAAAAAGAAAAAAAAGAGAGTGCTGTGATTGATTAGCAATGTCTGGTATGGAGCTAGGCAGGGAAGATGAGGCACACTTGTCAAGGATTTGTCATACCATTCCCCGTGATTGCTAAGGACCAACTTCAGGGAGGCCCAGCATCGGGGTACGGGCGTGGGGGGGAGCGTTAAGCACCTTAGGATGCAGAATGGGGCCATGCTCGAGAAGGCTCGAAGCAGGCACTGCTGTTGAGAGGAGCAGTACAAGGGAGCCATGACAGTCCTTTCATGACACTGTGAAAGTCCCATGTCAGATTTGGTCTGGCAGGGTTGTGTAGGGAGCAGGGAGGATGGAGGAGGAGGGCTCATCCGTGCAAATGTTAGACACATGCTGATAAGGGTCTGATTGGTCCCTCTGGAAGTAGAGGCTGGGGCTGAATTTAAAGGGACCCAGGACCAATCACAGGAAGGACCAAGAAGCCAGCTTCTGTCCTCGGCTGCGAGCTTAGAGGCCTGGAGGAAACGGTCCTCAGACCCCTATTTTCTCTGGCTGCCCAGGACCATGGCTGCCCAGGACCATGGCTGCCCAAGGTGCTCCAGAAGCAACAGGTGTGTGGAGTGAGGTGGGCCCAAGGCTCCCACGGCTCCTGGGCTCCCCGTGGTGTTTCTTATTTATTTTAAGCTTTATGAGCTTTGAGGGGAAACCCCGACCTTTCCCAGCCCATGCCCCTGCTTCACAGGCCACCTCCCACAGAGGGAGGCCGGCACAACACAGCCATCACCTCCAGCTCGGCACCAGCACAGGCCAGGGCGCCCCCTAATGGTCAGCCGTGACATGAGGGGAAGGCTCTGTCATTCTCCCTGTCAGCCCCACTGCAGACACAAGCCCAGGATTTTGGTTGGAATAGGAGATGCATTTTTTTTTCCTTAAGAATCACATTTCCTTCCTAAATGGAAATGCTTCTGATATTATAAAAATAGGTTGATATTCTTTATACGCACACCAGCCCGCATTTCTTTAAAAGGCTCCCGTAAGGCCTTGGCATAGAGCAAAGGTCGGCATACTTTTTCTCAAAGGGTCAGATCGTAAGTATTTCCTGCCTCGTGATCTCTGTCCCAATGACTCCATGCTGTGTTTTCGCAGGACCGTCAGCCGCAGACAATGCATATGTGGATGGGCCGGCTGTGTTCCAATAAAACTTTATTTACAAAAACGGGGTGGGCCAGATTTGGTTTGTAGGCTGTAGTTTGCCAACCCTTGGTCTAGACCATCATTTCCAAATGATGGATTTCAAGGTCACTGTTATTTACCATCCTACAAAAACAGGATTCCATGATCAGGCGACTTTGGGAAATGCTGGATGAAACAAGAGTTTGCCAGGTTTTCCCGGAAATATACCAACATCTCGCTGAGAAGCCCCAAGCAGGGCAATAGGCTGCCTTCCAAAACTCATTTGACTGTGGAAGCCTTGTCTCCAGCAGGACCCGGTGACTTTTTTTTCATCTTCTGACACACACGCCCATTACATCTCTCTTGAAACAGTTTAAGGAGCCGGAGGATTCGAGGTGGTCCTACCCAGATGCTCTGGAGCTCCGGACCCGCTGAGAGCTGGCCGCATCGGCCATCATCTCCATTTCACATAGAAAACCAAGACCCTGGGTCCTTCAAGGAGCCAGGAGCACCAGGAACTGGGCTCGGTGTGCCTGCCTCCTGGTGTCCCCAGCCCCAGGATCTCCCAGGGACTTGGGGTCCCCCAGCCGCTACTGGGAAGGACCACCCACCTGTCCTCAGCCATCACCGACAAGGTGTGGGGCACACAGATGCAGGGACCCAACGGTCTCCTGTTTCCATGGCAACAGATAGCCATGCCCCCCAGGAAAGGAAGCAGAGGCATTCAGACATCCCCGTGCTGAGAGCCCACCCGCCATCACCCCTGCCCCCTCCCTGGAACACAGCCAGCAGGGTTAGCCCACCCTCCCCGCTTCAGTGGGCACAGAGCCTTGGGCTCATGAAAGGAGGAATGGGGATAAAGGGCCAGTCTCTGCCATCGAGGGGCCCGCTTCAGCCCTGGGTGCTGAGAAGTGGGGGTAGTGGCCTGAACTGAGGGGGAACTGGCAGTGCTGAGAGCACCCGGGCTGACCAACATCAGCTCTCCAGCTCTCAGACGGGGACAGGGCAGCTGGCCTGCGTCTTTGGGTCCTCAGATCAGTGACACGGTTGCTGTCCCTCTCCAAAGTGCCGTCACCATACAGCAGTCACCGTGGTGGTGGCATCAAGGCGACCCTGGACACCACAGCATGTGCCCTCAGAGCCTCGCGACCGCGCTGGAGGAGGTGCAGTCCTTTCCTGCATTGTGTTTCGGGAGAGCGAGGGTAGAAAGTTCAGGAATTTTCTAGACACTCAGACTTGGCAGAGCCAAGATCTCAGTTCCAGCTGGTTTTCCTCCAAAGTCCATTTTCTTACATTTCTGGCTGGGTCTCTGGAAAAATATGAGCTTGTCTTCCATCACTGGCTTTGGTGCCGTTTGGGGGGTCTGCGCGGTGGCACCAAGTAGCGGCATTTACGGTGAGAGCCGGTGACACCGTGAGCGCTGCGCTGCCTGGTTAAATCCAACCCGCAGTCATTTCCAGGCCAAGCGCAGGCCTGGGAACCCGAAGGGGCCCTCCCGGCCTTCAGGGGCTCCCAGACCCAGGGTAGAGGCTAAGGTGTGAACCAAGGCAGCGGGAAGGTTTCTGGCAGGAGCACGTCGGTTCTGACTGGGTGGGGGCGTCGTTTTCACCAGGGGGAGTGTCAGCCAGGAGGTGACATCCAGCTGGACCCTGGGAGCCTTGTCGGGGGCCAGTGAAAAGAGGGAGGAGGTGTTCCTGGCATGGCTCTGGGCCTGGGGAGCGGGGCTGTGGGACAGTCATGTCAGGATGGAAACAGGAGGCGAGGCCGACCCAGGCCTGTGCTGGGAGAGCCACAGGAAGGGCCCCACGTCCCTTCCCCTCATCCCCACATCCTTCTCCGTGAAGCCAAAGGCCACCAAGGCCCCCAGGTCCAAGGTCCCCTGCCCCTGGGCCTGAGGACGGCCGCCATGCACAGCACTGGGAACCCCTCCTGGGCTTTGTCTCCCCACATTAGGTGGCTGGTCACAGGCAAACACTTTGCCTTGGAAGGGCCTGGGTCTCCCCTCCCCAGCCAAGTTCGCCCCCAGCCACTGCCCATCCTCAGCCTCGTACACAGAGGCCGTGGAAGTACCGCAGGAAGTGCTGTGTCCTGGCCACGTGACCTCAGGAAAGTCGCTTAACCTTGTCGAGCCTCAGCTTCTTCACCTATAAAATGGGTGTCATGGAGTTCCCGTCGTGGCGCAGCGGAAACGAATCCGAGTAGGAACCATGAGGTTTCTGGTTCGATCCTTGCCCTTGCTCAGTGGGTTAAGGATCCAGTGTTGCCAAGAGCAGTGGTGTAGGTCGCCGATGAGGCTCAGATCTGGCATGGCTGTGCTGTAGGCTGGTAGCTGTAGCTCCGAGTAGACGCCTAGCCTGGGAACCTCCACATGCCGCGAGTGCGGTCCTACAAAGCAAAAAAAAAAAGGGCTTCAGGAGTGATGTGTGGTGCTCATTGAGTACAACCGTACCGAACGCAGTTCTTGATGCCCCCGTGCCCAAGGGGCTGGGGAGCCATGGGAGGTGTGGGAGCAGAAACCAAGGGCCTGATGGAGGCAATTTGCTGTGCTTCCACCTGCAGGCCTGGGGCCGAGGCCCCTGGCAGGACTGGGCTGGGCTGGGGTTTCTGGGTCCCGGAGAGGCAGACCCCTCCTTTTCCCTCTAGGGCACCTGTAGCTGGGAAGGTTCCGAGGGGCCTGGCCTACGAGCCCTTGGTACCCCTGGTGCCAGTGGGGACCCGGGGTCTGCCCCGCCTGCTCACCCCCCCGGGGGCCTCCCGCCTTCACCCTGCTGGGAGCTGCTATGCCGAAGGATGGGTTTGAAGGGATTTCTCCTGGAAGCAGCCTGCGTCCTTGGCTCCAGCTGGCTTCTGAGGCCCTGAGACTGTAAGTTTGGTTGTCGTGCTAAGATGGCTCAGACCCTAGCAACTTTTGTTGCGTTTATGGCTGCTTCTGAGAGAGCCGGCAGTCATGTTCTTTGAATTGCTAAGCAACGCAGCCGGCTCTCTCACATGGAGAAAATTGAAACGTTGATTTATCTATTTGTTTTGCAACTAGCACTAGCGGCTTCATTACTCTGTTCCCCGGGGACACCCTCCCACACACTTGAATTGAAAATTCACTCTTTTTACCCAGGAAGGGGCACCAGTGGGTTTTTAATTTGGAGAAAGTGCAGAAACAATGGCCGGGCGCCAGAAAACAGGAAGCGAGGCGGACCCAGGCCTGTGCTGGGCGAGCCACGGAAAGGGCCCCTCGTCCCCCACTGGGCCAGGGGCCAGCCCTTTGGAGACAGGACAGGCCGAGCATAGCCACAGCCCCTTAAGGATGAGTCTCTCACCGGCCTTACGCCATGGGCATGGCTCCCAGCCTCCCTGGACCCTGGCCTCCCTCGCAGCTCTGCCTTGGGACTCTCTCAGCATCCTTGATATGTACACCTGCCGTCAGGCCTTCCTCTCGGGCTTCTCAGCTCACAGGCAGTGCTGGCTGTCTGGGGATGCTTTCTCCTGGAGGACCAAGGGCAGCCTTTGTGCGGCTGTGACTCTCAGCGACGGGAGGCGCTGGCTATGAGCCCCCAGACTGGAGCACCTGCTCCAGGAGTCTGTCTCCAGGGAAAGCAGAGCCCTCCTTTGCAGGAACTGGTGACTTCCATAAATGGCAGCCCACATGGCAGCTGCTCAGCCAAAGAGGGGACCCCCTCCTGTCCATTTGCCGGAAGCTCCCTGTCCTTCTGATAATGTGATGCTTTAACTGGCACTCTGATTGCCCAAATCCTCCCCTATCCCACCGCCGAGGGCCTCACCACCCTGACCTCCACCAGCCCCTGACCCTGCACCCTTGGATGTGGCCATGAATGAGTCATCTGTATTTGTTTCCAGCAGAAAGATCTGTTTGGGCTCTGAATTCGTTGGGGTTGGATTCAGCTACAAGGGACAGAAAGCCTGAACTAATAGGCTCAAAGCCTAAAGGTTCCTTTCTCTCTGTGAATAGAGGCACTGAGGGCTGGTGTGATAGCTCCACAATTCCACAGGCTCCTTCCGTCTTGTTGCTCTGCCATTCAGTCCAGCAGCTTCTGGTCCAGAATGGCTGCTCTAACTCAAGCCATCGTGTCTGCATCCCACCCACCAGGGAGGAGAGAGGCACGGCTCTTCCCTTTAGGAACACGTACCAGAACTTGGGCACGTGCTTCTCACTTACATCTCATTGGCCAGAGCCTAGTCACATGGCCAGGCTTGGCTATAAAGGGAGCTGGGAAATGTCATTTAAGTCCAGGCAGCTGTGTGCCTGGGAGACTGGGAACAAAGAAGAAGGAAATGGACAGTGGGCACGGCCACAGCCTCTGCCTTGGGCTCCGTGGCCATGGATGGCCCAGACAGAGCCACCTCACGCCTGCCCACCCCTCTATGCTCAGAATCACCCGCATGTCAGCCCCCAGCTGCTGGAGGTCAAAGAGCCTCACCCAGGCCTTGGACGTGCAGTCCCCAGAACCTTCCAGAGGACACCAACTGAGAAGGAAGCTGGGGGGAGGCCGGGCCTCGGGTGTGTCCTTGGGGAGATAGGCTGTGCTTTGTTTGCAGCAGGGGGTCTGGCCGCTTCTAAAGGGGATCCTCCCTGACCTGCCCATTGTCCTTCCTGGGGAACAGGGGACTTGGTCCCACATCCTGCGAGAACATGTGTGACATAGAAGCCCCTGATGAAAATGGCCTTCCTTCCTTGGAGAGTGGAAGGGGTGTTGTTTATTAATAAAATATAGAGGCTAAAACTGGGACTGGCCTGGGAAAACCAAGAATATTGGCCTTCCTGTGCGGACGTGAAAGAAGGGAGCTTGAGGTGCCAGAAGCATCAGACGCCGGGGGCATTGGGCGGGGGCTCTGAGCTCTGGACAGCAGGGTGGGACCAACAGGTGGGGCTAAGGGACTTAAGCTCACTGGAAGGAAGGTGTTTTTAACTGTTGGGGCTGTCCTCACGTAGATTCAGCTGCCACAGGCGGGGATGAGCTCCCTGCCACTGGGAGAAAGCAAGCAGGGGCAGAACGGTCTCTGGACAGAGATGTGTGTGCGACCAGCAGCCTCTCCCACCTCCTGTTGTCTGCCCTGAGCACTTTCTATCAGGGCAAAGGCCGAAGACCAAGGCTCATCAGGACCCCCATCCCTGACCCTCCATCTCCCCTCAGCGTGTTCACGACCACCCACTATGAAGGTCCCTTCACAGGCCAGCCCTGGTCCCCAAGGCCCTTCCATGCACCCAGACCTGTGCCAGCTGCTCGAGATGGGAGAGAGAAATTCAACCCCCCACAGTGAGTGAGGGTCTAGTCATTTGTAAAGCATCATCTCCCAAGACGTAGACAAGGGTCACTGTCCCCACTCTATGGGTGGGCAGTCTGAGGTCAGCAATGTCCAGACCTAGTGGCAGTGGGGTCAGATAAAGGGAGGATCTAGGCCCTTGCCTGGGCCCCACACCGTGAGGACTGTTGCCTTTCTGGGGAAGAGCCAGGACAGAGGGCAAGGTGTCCAATGCACTCTGCCTGGGGGGCATTTGAAAGGCATTCTCTTTTTTTTCTTCTCCTTCTTTCTTTTTGGCTGCACCCGGGACACATGGAAGTTCCCAAGCCAGGGACTGAACCCTCACCACAGCAGCGACCTGCGCCACTGCAGTGACAACCCCAGATCCTTAACCCACTGAGCCACAGGAGAACTCCACGGGCATTCTGATAAACCCCTGGGAAGGACCCCGAGAGCCTGCTGGGCACCACAGAACCCTTTCTTTCTGCAGCGATTATTTATGAAGTGCCAGCTCTGCGATAGATGTCACTCTAGATGCTGAGGATACAGCAGAGAACACAACAGGTCCAATTTCTGCCCCTGGGGAATTCACATTCCAAGTAAGTCAACCCATCCATAGGGAAAGGTTGGGAATCCCTCGCTGGAAACTCCGAGGGCCAGATGTTCGTTGGCCAGTGGTTCTCAGTGTGTGTGTGTTGGGGGTGGGGGTGACGATTTGGCAACGTCTGGAGACCTTTGTCGTCGTCGTCACAGCTCTGGGCGGAGGGGAGGCTCCGGGCATCCCGTGGGAGGAGGGCAGGGATGCTGCTCAACATCTTAAGCCGCACAGGGCACCAACCCCCCGCCCCCGTCTGCCCTGCAACGACGCCAGCCACGCCAAGGTTGTGAAGCCGGGGTTGGGCATTCGGACCCTGCGTTTGAGAAACAGAATGAGGTGCATAGACCATGTATTATGTAACGTCCCCGGCGGGGTGTGGAGTAGCTCCCCGTACTCAACAGAATTAAGATTTCTGCCGCAAAATATATGAATATTCACAGTAAGAGGGATGAACCATGACTATAAATAGCCTCACGTCCGTTCGGGTCACGTTTTGCCACCCAATGAGCTATGACCAAGCTTTTGGTTTTCAGAGCCTTACGGATTTTGGAATTGGATGGAGGGCCTGTAATGTAATTTCAGATGGTGATAAATGCTGTAATGAAAACAAAGGAGAGAAAGGAACGGGTAATGCAGGGGTTTAGAGAGAGGGGCTGAGGCGGGGTCTCTGTGGAGGTGACACCTGAGCAGAGCCCTGTGTGAAGTGGGGAAATGGGCCGTGAGTCCCAGCACAGGGAAGAGCATGTGCAAAGGCCCTGAGGTGGGCGTGAGCTTGGTGTGTTTGAGAACAGCTGGAGGCGCGTGTGCATTGAAGGCCTTGAGGTTTGGTTGTGAGCCATGAGGGAGGCCATGGAGGGGTGTGAACGTGGTGTGGTGCTGGTCGCGGGATGGAGAATGGGCTGTAGGAAGGCAAGAGCGGGGGCCTTCCAGGGACAAAGAGGGGGCCGCCAGAGCTGAGGGGGCCCCGATTCATGCCTCCTGGGCTGGAGCTGATGCTGGGAAGTAAAGGCGAGCCAGCCACTGTGCACCCTGAGACTAGCCAGGAGGCCCCGCTTTCGGCTCCCTCATCCACCACCAGCTTCCTACCTCCAGGCCTTTGCCAAGTCAGCCCCCATCTTGCCCCCCACCTCTCTCTCTCACTCCTCCTCCCCCACGGGACCACCTCTGTGAGCCAGATCGCGGCTGTTACCATGCCCAGTCCCCCAGCTGGGCTCCGGGCCATCCTACAGGCGGGGCTGAGTCTCAAGGCTCTGCCCCTGCCACCCTGGTACCCTGGCCACAGCTCCTCAGACGTGCTCATGGGGACAAGGACACACTTCAAGCTAAGAAAATCCTCAAGGCATTTGGAAAAAGCAGGCCGGGCTGGTCAAGGCTGTTCCCAGGGAGACGGTGGGCAGGAGTGAAGGAGCTGGAATGAGGACAGAGGGGTTGGGAAGGGGGAGCTGGACATTGTTGGGGAAGGGGCTCGTTTCCAGCCAAGGCCCCTTCTGCCCCAGGCATCTTTCATATCCCTCCCTCCGGCCCCTGGGCCCCCACAGCAAAGACGGCTCCTTCCTGCAGCTGCATCTCAGGCCCAAGCAGCAGGTGTCAGTGGCTTGTGGTTAAGCAGAGCTGGTGGGGACTAGGCACAGGCTCGGAAGATAAAACCCCAGAAATTAGGGAAACATCCTTGGTTCAAATGCCAGGTCCTCCCCTTTGCCAGCAAAGGAGCCTTATCTGCTGGGCCTGAGATGAGGTCCACACAGCCCCGCAGGCTGGCAGTTCTCTGCAGCCTCTGGGCCAGAGTTCTGGACCTGGAGCCACAGTGATGTCACCAGGAGCTTTCACAGCAGCACCACGGACTGTCCCCGGCCAACCAGCTGGGAACCCAGGCGCCCAGGCGCAGACAGGGTATTTTCTTAAAGCCCTTGCCCAGGCGGGTCTGGCATCAGCCAGGTCTGTGAATCCCAGCTCCAAGCCCACACCCCGAAGCCGGCCTTCCAGGCAGCCCTCTGCGCCAGGCTCACTGGGGGCAGAAACACCTGAAAAGAGAGGAAGATGCTTTCTTGGGCCCACAGGGCGGGCACTGCCTCCTTGGGGGTATCCCCTCCATAGTCGACGGTGCCTTGGGGTGGAAGGGGACCAACCATGGGAGACATTGCAGAGAAGGCAACTTGGGCTTGGAGGGGATCAGAGCAGCGGCTGAGAGGCGTTGAGCCAGGGACAAGCCTTCTGATGCTGCAGGGGCCGGGGTGGGGGTGGGGAAGCGCAGGGGTGGTGAGAGGCCTGGGGCCACCTCCACCCCATTGCTGGGGGACAGGACTGCATCATCCACAGGGGCTTGTTGATCCAAGGTGGCCACCTTTTTCAGGGCAGGGGCCTGCGATGTCCCGGAAACCCCTCCCACTATTGCAGCCCACCTTCTAAGACACCTGCACAAAGCTCCCTAGAGACCCTCCCTGTACCCACCACCAGCACCCCCAGGCAGAGAGCAGCTTGAATGCGGGAACGGCTCCTGTCCCCACCCGACTGCACACACCCACCCCCCAGGATCAAGTGGGAGGGAAAAGGCCTCCCTGGTAGAAGCAGGGGAGGGGGGGGACCCTCTGGTTCCCCACCACCCTGACTCACCCCCATGCCTCACCTGCCCCGGGCACTCCAGGCTACAGCCTGCCTGCCCTGGTGAGCCTGTCCAGTGCCCAACCTGACCCCTGCAGGCAGCTCTGCGGTGCCTGGCAGAGCCGTGGGACTCAGGAGGAAGCCCCCGCCCAGCTCCCTGCTTCTGCAGAGGGTGAATCTGGCCTCCCTAAAGCTCTCTGCTCAAGGATCCATCTAAATCCAATTACTCAAAAGTGTGGGGTGCGCTCTGCCGAGGAGTCGGCTGCCCACCCTCGGCTCTAACCGCCCGTGATTTCAGAGCTGAATATCTTTCCGAGTTATTTAAGAGGGTTCTTCCCTTTTTTCCCATTTTGATGATATGTTTCTAAATTATACATTAAACTTATCAGGGTGAGTAATACCTCACAGCCTTCCCGCGTCAGACCTAATGCTACTTCCTCGTCTGCCGCTCCGTGTTTACGTGGTTGAGGGGGAAACGCGCCTTTCAGATCCATTTATCTTCACGTTAAGTGTTTAGAGATGAGAACCTCGGACAGGGGCCAGACACCTGGGCTCCGCGCACACTCCGCTTCTGCAGGAGCCGCTCCTTCTCCTGCGCATGCGCGGGGCCAGGGTCACCCCGTGCCCACCCCCCGAGGCTGGCTGGGGCCTGGAGACGCCCCCCTGCCCCAGGGGAGGGGCATGGGGGGGGCAGAGGGGCCCCCAGAGGGAGCAGCGTGGGAGGTCATGCACAAAGATTTAAAATGTTTAATTTCCTGGAAGGAACATAAAATGCACCAGAGACCCCCACAGTCTGCTTCCTGGGCCCAGGAGACCGCAGTGCCGGGGGACAGATCCCGGCTCTCCCATCCCGACTCGGTGCTCTTTCACTCACGCATGCGTGCGTGCATTCAAATAGTGGCTGCCGCCGCCTCACTAGGTAGGCCTGGGCTAGCCAGCCGCTAGCCAGGGATGCTACCCTGGGTCCCGGGGCCCTTCGAGAACAGCCCCGGAGCTGGGATCCAAGACAGGCGCACAGCTCCAGCCCTTCTGGGGCTCTTGGGTGGGGTAGGGGTGGGGGGGCTTCTTGTCCTCTGAGCCAGAAGCCTCACCCTGGACAAGCCCCAAATCAACCCCCCCCACCCCCTGGGGCCAGGGAGCTGAAGCGGAAGGGACGTGCCACCCCTGGCTGGCACGGTCCTACAGCAGGACCCAGGCTCTGCCGGAGGGGGCGGGGCTCTGTCAGTTTTGAGGCTTCTGCTCTACAGCACAGAAGAGGAGGAATGGCTGCGAGGAGGCCAAGGCCGAAGGCTTCGTGATCTTTCCAGCTTCCAGAGTCTGGAGTTGAACTATGCCGGCACCTTGGCATCGTCATTCTGTGTCACCCTCAGCACTGTCTTTGCAACCTACATGTTACCGTTGACATTGAGGGGCTGTGTTCAAGGTCACAGAGCAGTGCAAGGGGTGGGGCTGGGGCCTGAGCCCCCGGCTGCGTGCTCTGGCCAAAACCATGTGGTTCACACCCCCTCGGGGAGCCCCAGGGCTCCCAGCAGGCTTGGCCAGATAGGCCTCTGGCCCCTGCTGCTGGGACCCAGGTACACCCCCCACCCCCAGCCTAGCCTCTCCAGGTGCTGCCCCCAGAGCCCAGCCTCCAGGCAGGGGATTCGCCCAAAGCCAAATGATGGGCAATTTATTGTAACAATAAACTCATTTAAGGCGCACTCTGTCTTCCCGCAATGCAATGGGGATGCAACCCCCCCATCGCTTTGAGCACCAGGGCAACTCCGCATCAGACGCTTATTATTTTCTGCCACTATCAGGGAAGACTGATCGAGCTTGGATAAGTGCAGCTTAAAATTGAAAACCAAGCAATTTACCTTCAATCGCTTCTCAGAATTTTGTGCAGCCGGAGACAGTTAAGGAGCAGTAGACTCCCTTCCCATTTTAAGCACTTCCCATTAACATCTGTTTCCTGCTCGAGATTGGGGTTTGGCTGGGGGAGGAAGGCATTGGCCTCGATGGCACCTCGCACTGCTTCCTTGGGCAAAGACGCCCGCCTTCAGGCATCTCTTTTTGGAGGGCCGACAGGGTTAAATGTGTTGGGGTCACCTCCCTTCCTCCTGGCAAAGCTGATCCCTGCGTCACTTCTGCCCATCTCTCCGTCACAGTCACTCGCCTGGTTGGTCTGCCAGCCGGGCGCTGGGCTGAGCGCTGTGTCTGCGGAGGCAGAGCCCTAGGCCTGCCCTCAGGTGTAGCCAGGAGATGATGCCCGGACTGGAGATCTGCACCTCCCATCCACCTGGGGAAGCCTCCCCACCCAGGGGAAACACCCCCTCCAAAGACGCCCCCCCAACACATCCCTCCGCATTTGTTCAGGCTTCAAGAGGCAAGCGTTCTCCAGCTCTGTAACATTTCCATCATGAGGGAGCAGAGGCTGACTTTGGGTTGCTTGGGGATGATGAAAAGGTAGAGACCTTGGGAAGTGGGGAGTCTGCTCGTGGGTTCGACAGTGGAGCCCTGGCCCTGACATGTTCTGTCCTTGGTCCCGAGGCCAGGCCCCGGGGCTGGCCATTGGTGCTCCTCCATCCAGCTCTGACACCTGCCAGCCTCTGCCGCTCGGCACCTACAGGCTAGACCCGCGAGGTTTGCTCAGAAACCTAGGAACACAGGCTCTGCTCTAAGGGTGTCCACATGGGGGAGCAGGCAGGGCCTCGGGACAGGTCCCCAAAGCCCCGGCCTGACGTCTCCTTGGATCTCGGCGCAGGAAAAGGGGCAAGTGCTGAGATGCAAAGTTCACAGTTACCTCCCGGGGCCCCTCCGGCGGTCAATGCCGCAAGATAAACTGTTGTGATAGTCTCAAGCCCCCGTGCTCCGGCCCTGGCCTGTCTTGTTTGATCAGCGTCCCCGCTGCTGGCTGCACAAGGCCCGGCCATGTAGGGATGGGATTCGCCAGCCCTCTGCACACCTCGCTGGGCAGGATCGTGCTGAGCCTGCTCTGCAAACAGGAACCGGGTGTGGACTCTTGTCTTGGGTCTCCACCCTGAGCCCTGAGGTCCCTACTCGCTTGTGCAGACCATATGGGGCTCCCCCCACCCCCGGGGGGCTGGGCTGGGCTGTGGGGGGAGTTCTCTGGAACAGTAGCCGTCGCCACCGCCCTGGGAATCGAGGCACCTCTGGGAGGACTTCTGCAGAGGCAGGAAAATTCTGGTAGTTCCCATTGTGGCTCAGCGATAACAAACCCAACTAGTCTCCATGAGGATGCGGGTTCCCTCCCTGGCCTTGCTCAGTGGGTTGGGGATCTGGCATTGCCGTGAACTGTGGTGTAGGTCGCAGATGCAGCTTGGATCCTGCATTGCTGTGGCTGTGGTATAGACTGGCAGCTATAGCTCCAGTTCAATCCCTAGCCTGGGAACTTCTATATGTCATGGGTGCAACCCTGAAAAAGACCAAAAGGGCGGGGGGGGGCGGGCAGGAAAAATCCAGGCGGAAAGAGCCGCATATTCCACAGAGACGGAGCAGGGCTTTGGCACAGGTTGGGGGCAGCTTGGATGGAAGCTGGGACAACCCCCCCCCCCCCCCCCGCTCATCCCCAGTATAACCTGGTTCTAGAGAATTAAAGGAGAGGGAGCAGTTCCTACAGCAACCCCCTGGGCTGGCGTCGTTGCACAAAGGCCCATGACTTGGGACCATCCAGCCTTGGAGGTGGCTTACCAGGGTCGTAGCTAGAGGTAACCCCCACACACTGCTATGTTTGGGTGGGCAGCTGGCAGACAGCCATCCCAGTATCCTCCCCCACCCCCACCGGTCAGGGCTAATTTTGGAGAAGACCAGAGGAGTCCCAAAACCCAGCTCCAGTCACTTTCCGGCCTGCCTGCACAGTGGTGGTACCTTCGCACACCCCCAGAGTGACCAGGCACCAGGCTCTGGCTCTGGCAGATCAAGGAAGAGCCCAAAGAAGTTTTCATAGTACTTGCAGCATGGCACACACTCCAGGCCCCTCCCAAGTCCCTGTCTGGGAGTCAAGGTCACTCGATGCAGACTCGGAGCTTTGTGTAGAGTTTCCACATGTGGTCTCCTTCTGGTTGTCACACTTATCAGATGTACAGAAAACTGCATGAAACAAAAACCAACAGCTGGATAAATAATTATAAAGCATGTGACCCAGGAACTCTATCCAATCTCTTGGGATCGAACATGATGGAAGATAATATGAGAAAAAGAATGTAGATACATGTATGACTGGGTCACTTGGCTGTACAGCAAAAATTGGCACAACATTGTGAATCAGCTATACTGTGGAGTTCCTGTTGCGGCTCAGGGGGTTAAGAACCCAACTAGTGTCCGTGAGGACAGGGGTTCACTCCCTGGCCTCGCCTGGTGTGTTAAGGATCTGGCATTACTGCAAGCTATGGCGTAGGTTGCTGATGCGGCTCGGACCTGGCATTGCTGTGGCTGTGGTGTAGGCTGGTGGCTATGGCTCTGATTCCACCCGAAGCCTGGGAACCTCCATGTGCCATGGATACAACCCTTAAAAAAAAAAAAAAGATAAAAACCCCCACCAAACTATACCTTAATATATTTAAAAAAAAATAAAATAAAAAAAGAGTTCCCATCATGGCTCAGTGGTTAACGAATCCAACCAGGAAGCATGAGGTTGAGGGTTCGATCCCTGCCCTTGCTCAGTGGGTTAAGGATCCGGCGTTGCTGTGAGCTATGGTGTAGGTTGCAGACGCGGCTCGGATCCTGCGTTGCTCTGGCTCTGGCGTAGGCTTGGCAGCTACAGCTCCAATTAGACCCCTAGCCTGGGAACCTCCATGTGCCATGGGAAGCAGCCCTAGCAGAGGGACAAAAAAAAAAGTGTGCGCACCACTCAGGACGAGAGAAAACATGGATTTGGGGTGATTCCCTGAGGCCTGCCCTCCCCCACAATAGAAAGGGTAACTTGGGACTAGGTTTCACCCTCAAGGCTGCCTCTTTCCGGGCAGTCCTGGGGCGGTGCAGAAAGCCCTGTTCTTCTGGCGGATTCTTTCCCTGTCCTGGTCCCTGAGAGGAAGGACCACTCCAAAGATGCCCAGATTCCAGAGAGATTATTTTGTGGTTTTAGACCTTTAGCAAGTACGGCTGCGCAGAAACCTAGCGCCTGGGTCTGGGTTGTAAGGAGGTTCAGATCAATTAAAACAATTTACTTTTGCTGCTAATGATTTCAGACCATTGTAATTTATTGGTAAGTAAATGCCTTCAAAAGCGCATTCCTTTGGCGACAGCACAGAGGGAATTTTAACAAGTTCTTGGATAAATTAAGTCTGGAATTTGTTTTCAGACCGTTGTTGTGGAACATTTAAAGCAGGCCTTTCACACGGCTCCAAGGCCTCCAAGTTTCCAGAAATAATTAAAACTTCTAATCATTTCTTCCTTGCTCAAGGGAATCAAATAGCAAGAAAGGGCTGCCGACCAGAGGTGGGAAACCTGGGCCCAGCAGTGATGTCCAAGGGACCAGTAGCCGCTGGAATCCCTCCTGTGACTTCTGCTGTCAGCCCGCCCACTTCCTAAGGGAACACGAATGAATGGTTGCATTAGTGACAGCTCCAGGCATGCGACATGGGTGGCATCCCATTAGAAGGGACCAGAAGCCCCTCCCGGAGATGGGGGAGAAATATGACCCGGGCATCAGGATATATTGAGAGAGCCTGGTGACCAGGCTTTGGGGTCCTGGGGTCTGCTCTTGCAGAGCAGAGGGGGGGCCGCCCCTGATACCCAGGGCAAGGATGTTTGAGGACGACCAGGTGAGAGGCCTGGCTGTCCTGTGATCCACCCACCAGTGCAGGACGGGCAGTGAGCATCCCAGGTTGCACTGTGGACCACCTGTGGGGGCTTTGAATCCGGTCAGAAGGGTTCCTGTTGGTGCCTTTTGCACAGGCCCAGGCCCCCCTCCCCGCCCGCCCCCGAGGCCAACTGGCCGCCCCTGGGGCTGTCCCTTGGAGAATGAGGATGGCCCATGAGTTCTCCCTCCCCCACCATCTCAGTCTCAGAGCGACAAGAACAGTAAGGTCACAGCACAGCCAGCGTGGAGCACTGGGCAGGGCTGGCCCGTCACCCCTCAGGAAATGCCGTCAACAGGCCTTGAGGGGGGCATGTGCTGCCAAGGGAGCTTGTCTAAATCAGGCGAGGCCTCCGTGGCGGGGTTGGGCTGTGGAGGCTGCGTTCTGAAATCCATCTGTCGGAGTTTCCAGTGTGACTCAGCGGTTAACGACTAGCATCCATGAGGACACGGGTTCTATCCTTGGCCTCCCTCAGTGGGTTAAGGATCCAGTGTTGCCATGAGCTGTGGTGTAGGTCACAGATGAGGCTCGGACCCAGCATTGCTGTGGCTGTGGTATAGGCCTCAGCTGTGGCTCCAATTTGACCCTAGCCTGGGAACCTCCATATGCCGCAGGTGTGGTGGTAAAAAGAAAAAAAAGAAAAGTCTAGATATTGGTGTGTAAGGGGCAGGGGCGGTGAGCGAGGGGAGGGCGGGGAGCTGAGGAGGACAGGCAGAGGCGGAGTGAGGGTTTCACTCTAGACCTCTTGCCTGGAGCCTTTGGGGCACTGTCAGCAGGGTGGTGATAAGACCTGCCTGACCTTCCGGCCACTGGTGAGGGTTAAATGGCTGTGTGTTGAGGGGCCAGGCTGGGGGCACACAGACCAGCCGGACCAGGGTCCGGGTGTGTGGGCAGCGAGGTGAACCAGGGCAGGGGCCGTGGGAGGGGAGGATGGAGGTCTGGGGTCTGGGTTGAGGTGTGGTTGACAAAACTGGCTCTTGGTTTAGATGCAGGGTCGAGGCAGAGGGGATTCAGGAGGGCGGATGGAGTCAGGCCGGAGGAGCTGGGCGGGTGGTGCCCTGTCCTTGAAAGGGAAGACGAAAGGGGACCCCAAAGGCCACTTTGGCCATACTGCGGTCGGGAGGTGTGGACGCCCTGCTGGGCACGCTGTCAGGGTCTGCTCAGGCTGCGACCACAGGGCACGTGGGACTGGGCAGCTTACATGGCAGGTGTTCACCACTCACAGTTCTGGAGGCTGGACATCCAAGGTCAAGGCACCACTGGCCTCCTGGTTCAGAGAGGGCAGTCTTCTCCCCATGTCCTCCCGTGGCCCAGCAACAGGGGGCAGGGGCAGGGAGTGCCCTCTGGTCTCATCCTCTTCTAAGGGCACTAACTAACCCCATCCCAGGCCCCACCCTCCTGACCTCATCTAAACCAAAGACCCCACCTCCTAATACCATTACGCTGGGTATCAGGGCTCCCACACATGGATTTTGGGGAGACACAGACATTCAGTCCACAGCACGTATCAAATAGGCCATGGGTCCTGTGGGTTTGGACCTGGTTGGCGAAGTCAGAACCCAACTCAGGAGTTAGGAATTAGTCAAGTGGGAAGGAAGGCAAGAGGGGGGCCAGAGACTGAGCCTGAGAACACCCGAACACTTAGAGGTCACAAGAGGAGCAGAGGCTCCAGGAGAGAACGAGCTGGGGTGGGTTCCATAGGCCAAGAAGTGATCCTTTCCAAAGAAGGCCCACAGGGCCCAGGGCAGATCTCTAAGGAGATGCTTCCATGAGGCTCTGAACACGTGCACGCCTGTGTTTCAGATCAAATGGGGTCGGGTTTTAGATTATGTGAAGCCAGTTGGCGTACCCTCGTAGAGCCGAGCGCAGACTGCGTTTGAGTAATTTTCATAGTATTTTTGGCAGCTCCAGAGACGCAAGGCAAGGCAGAGAATCTTTTAATGGAGCATTGAAGAACAGTTTTTAAAAATACCTTTTAGAAAGCTATTTAAATTCTCCCGTCTGTAGCAAAATTAATGTGTAAACTTAGCGCCTTCATTTGACTCTTTAAACAAAAGGTGGGAGGCGGTTTCTTCCCTGGGTTCTGCGGAATCTCGAGGCTGGTTCTAGCTTGCCCTTGCAGGACCCGAAGCTTTTCCATGGATGCCCTCTGCAGAGACGGCTCCAAACCCTTTCCATCAGAAAGTCACCTCATCTTCACAACAGTCCCTTGAAAGAAACCAGTGGTGTGTGTTCGCCCATTTTAGAGATGGAGAACCTGAAGGCTCAGACTGGCCAAGAAGAAGCCAAGGAGGCTTAGCATCTTTAGAGTTGTAGAAAGGAAGCTTGCCCCGCATGATGGCGTTGGGAGGGATGGAGTGGGACCCCATCTGTTTCACCCTGAAGGCTTGTGATTTTAATGCCCCCTGAGCTCCTGCTGCCTGGGTGTCACACTGGGTAGGGGGCTGCTGATGAGCCTCTGGGTTCGCAGGCCCTGTAGGAGCCTTGCTACAGAGATTCTGAGAGAGGTTGGGACCCCCGCATCAGCACCCTGGGTCCCTGGTCAGCTCCTGGCTTTATTACCTCTCTTGGAATGTCCAGGGGTAGCCAGCTGCTGGAGAATCTCTCCAGCTGACATTGGCTTTTTTGATTTCCTTCCCACCCCCAACCCAGGTCTCTATCTGTGGGAGAGGGGGCAGCATTCAGTAACGCCCTGGGGAGGGGGGCAGACTGTGTTCCCCCAGTGATCCAAGAGCCTCATGAATTCATCTGTCCTGCTGTCTTCTCCCTCTATGGCCCCAAGATCCTGGCTGGCTTGCTCATAACACCACCAACCAGGCTGCCCAGCAAATACCAGTGCCAGTACCCATTGCACAGGCAAGAGCTTCAGACAATGCTGGGTCCGAGTCTGGGCTCGAGCCACCAGCTGTGCTTGACCCTGGACAGGATGCTTGACCTCTCTGAGTTTCCGTTTCCTCTGCCTCCAGATGGGAGCGGTGACAGCACTTGCCCCCTAGGCTTGGCGTAAGGACAGGAGAGGATGAGTGTGACAGGTTAGCTTTGTGTCCAGCACAGAACAAGTGCTCAGTAAGTAGCAGGAAGCACCGTGATTTTCTCTGACTAGTGACTGGTTGGTGGATTGCTAACTCTGGTCCCAAGAGCTGCACAGGGAAGAAAGGAGATCCTTGCATGAGCAAGGCAGCCTCTGAGATTCAGGTGGAGTTGGTTGGAGTTGATGGGATAGAGTCTGAGGTTCCCTCCAGATGGGTGGGTCCTTGGGAAAAGCAATATATATGGAGAGGAGAGAGGGAGGGAGGGAGAGAGGCGAGAGAAAAGAGAGAGTTCTTTTAAGAAATGGGCTCACGCAATTGTGGGGCTGGCAGGTCTGAATTTTGTAGGGCAGGTGGGCAGGCTGAAGACCCAGGGGAGAGCTGAGCTTGCTGTGTTGAGTCTAAAAGCATCTGGAAGCAGAATTCTTCTTCCCTTCCTGGGGAACTGGAGTCTTTTTCTCATAAGACCTTTAACTGCTTGAATGAGGCCTGCTCACATGAGGGAAGGTAATCTGCTTACCTAGAGTATCTAAAAATCACATCACTGCGGAGTTCCCATCGTGGCTCAGTGGTTAACGAATCCGACTAGGAACCATGAGGTTGTGGGTTCGATCCCTGGCCTTGCTCATGGGTTAAGGATCCGGCGTTGCCGTGAGCTGTGGTGTAGGTCACAGACGTGGCTGGGATCCCACGTTGCTGTGGCTGTGGTATAGGCCAGTGGCTATAGCTCCGATTAGACCCCTAGGCTGGGAGCCTCCATATGCCGTGGGAGCGGCCCAAGAAATGGCAAAAAGACAAAAAAAAAAAAAAAAAAAAACACATTACTGTGACATCTAGTCCAGCGATTGGCTCAATAGCCGAGTCCCGTGGCCTAGACAAGTTGATTCATGAAATTAACCATCCTGCGGGAAACACCCGAGTGTCCTTGGCCATCCTCTGCCAATGCCGTGGTCTCTTCCCTAGACAGGGAGAGAGGAGGTTGCCCTGGCTGGTCTGGGAGAAGAGAGGCCAGTGTCATCAGTGGAGCCTGGACAGGCCCCACAAGCTTGGTCCTGAAGCAAGATCCCACCCAGGTCCAGACCCTCAGCCCCTCCAGCTGGGTTGAGGCTCACAAGTACTTCTGTGGGGCCCTTAGGAAGCAGCAAAAGGGTTACCAGAGGTCAAAGGCTCCTGCAATCTCTCCCAAAGTGTGGGGGGCGGGGGGATCTGTGACCCAACAGCTGCAGCCTGAGACACATCATAGGCCCGGAAATGGTTCCTTTAAGACAGAACTTGTATGCCAGCAAGGCCCAACACTGCCACAGTGGAGGCTCAGATCAATTCTCTTGCTTTTGTCTTTTCTTGAGGCTCAGTGTGGTGAAAAGTGGCCCCTATCTATGGCTGATAAATGACCAGATATTTTCTGTATCTGCTTTCATTTGATTTTCTTGGACAATTACCACCAGCATGCCTCACATTCATAGGCTGAGGTTTTAAGTGGCTGAAAGAACTTCCCAACCAAGCCTGCCAGGGACTCATTTGAAATGTTCTTTGGTGCATGGGAAAGCAACCAGACATGATCTGTGAAGGAGATTGGAAGAGAGTGTTTCATGTTAATGGCATCAACATTTCCTCCTCTCCCACGGACGGGAATTGGGAGGAGGGTTCCCACCCCTGTCTTCAACCCACAGGAGACTCTGTTCTTCAGACCCTCTGAGCTGAAGATCTAGTCTCTGGGCTCAAGCCAGGCCAGCAGAGAGGACTGAATCTAGACCCAACAAAGCCCAACACATTGCTAGGCATTGAGCTTGAAGAGAATGGTGTCTAGACCAGGACCCATGCAGAGAAGGTTGATCAGGGTAAGGCAGGAGGGGTCTAGAGCCCTCAGAATGTTTTGGGGGAAAAGCTGAGAATGTTGAGCTGCAAAAAATTTAGATGCTCTTTTCATCCCTCTAAGCTAGCACTTGGGTTCTAGTGTGATTCTACCTCAGCACCACCAGGAGAGTAAGTTCCTTGAGACTGCATCCTTCAGTACCCAAAGTGGTAGCATCATGTCCTCGTTGCATGTTAATGGAAGAAAGGATGGATGGGTGGATGGATAGATAGATGGTTGCCTGGATGGATGGATGGATGGATGGATGGATGGATGGATGGATGGTTGACAGATGGATGGTGGATGGATGGATGGTTGATGCATGGATGATGGATGGATGGATGGATGGTTGATGCATGGATGATGGATGATGGGTGGATGGGTGGATGGGTGGATGGATAGATGGATGGTTGCCTGGATGGATGGATGGTGGATGGATGGATGGTTGATGGATGGTGGATGGATGGATGGTTGATGCATGGATGATGGATGGATGGATGGTTGATGCATGGATGATGGATGATGGGTGGATGGGTGGATGGGTGGATGGATGAATAGGTAGGTGGATGGGTGATGGATGGATGGAAGACAGGTGGATGAGTAGGTGGAGGTGTGGATGGATAGGTAAGTGTATGGACAAATGGGTGGGTGAGTACGTGGGTTGATGGATGGATGGAGCAGTAGGTGGTTAGATGGATAGATGGATAAGTGAGTTGATGGGTAGATGGATTCATGGAAGAATAGTAGGTAAATGTGCAGATGGAATAGGGAGTGAACGGATGAGTGAGTAGGTGGGTTGATCGATGGGTGGATGAATGTGTAAATGGATGAGTGACATGAGTCTCCTTCAAACCTGTGAAGGACTGTCACACCCAGAGGGGTGGAGTTCTTATTCTCTGTGTATCCAGAAGACAAGTCATCCCAGATTCTCTGCGACGGCAGATTCAGCCGCAGGTTAAGAACTGTGTAAAGACTCCAACTGCTCTTGGTGGATGAGATGGCGTGGAGAGGGAGCGAGCTCCTTGTCCCTGATGAGGAAGAGGAGCCTGATAGGTGGAGGAGGGGGTATCTGTGTTCTCGGGAGCCAGGGCTGGATGATTTCAGAGGGCCTTTCCAGCTGTCCAGATCCCACTTGAACCCCAGCTCTCAGCTGGATCAAAGAGTCAGTTCTCCTGGGCCAGGCCACGGCCCTTGCAGGGACCTGTCCTCTGCCTTTGCTCTGCTGACCTGGCTGGGGGGCGCTCTCCCGGCTAAAGACCCGCCCCTCCCACCCAGCTCCTCCCACATCGGCAGCACTTCAGATGCTGCACCTGGTGCTCCCCTCCAAGGGGAGCTGCAGAAAGAACAGAAAGCCTGTGATCACAGGAGGGCCTGGTCCTGAGAGAGGTGAGGCCTGGTACATGGAGGAGGGGCCGGAAGTGGCTGCTGGGAGGGCCCCCAGGGAGATGGCAAGAACAGAGTCAGGGCAGGACCTCCTGGACCTTCTTCCTGGGGAATTTGCACTGTGCAGGGGCCCTCTCTGGGGGCAGGTACCCTCTTCCCCTCATAAAAGCCAGGGTCCCAAGGAGAAAGAGGCAGCCTGAGAGCGCGGCTGGGATATGACTGGATGACAGAAAAGGGCAGAAGGGAGTTCCCATCGTGGCGCAGTGGTTAACGTATCCGACTAGGAACCATGAGGTTGCGGGTTCGGTCCCTGCCCTTGCTCAGTGGGTTAACGATCCGGTGTTGCCGTGAGCTGTGGTGTAGGTTGCAGATGCGGCTCGGATCCCGCGTTGCTGTGGCTCTGGCGTAGGCAGTGGCTACAGCTCCGATTCAACCCCTAGCCTGGGAACCTCCATATGCCGCAGGAGCGGCCCAAAGAAATAGCAAAAAGACAAAAAAAAAAAAAAAGAAAAAAAAAAGAAAAGAAAAGGGCAGAGGGCTCCGGAAGAGCTCCTGGCGGCAGGGAAGGGAGCCAGCAGGTCCCCCTCTGGCCTGTGTTGGTCACCCCCGCAGTGCCTCTCTCTCTGTAGAAAATCTAATTGCCTGTAGCCTCCATTCTGACCATCCATTTGATCTGCGCTCAAGGGTGCAGCCGAAGTTCACCTTGTTCTGCTTAAATAATGCAGGTGGTGAGGCTATTGACAACCTGTCATCTGCTAGAAAGTGGCTTCAACATGGCCAGATGCCCGGGAGGGCCCCCCGAGCCTTGACAAGCACCGGTCCAGCCAGGTGGTTGAGCGGCCATCAGGCAGAGGGCAGGCCCTGGGCATGGTCCAAGGTGAATGGATGGGAGCTTGAGGCCTCCCTGGCCTTTTCCAGAAGGGTGATCTATTGGGAAATTCTAAGAGAAACAAGGGCAGGGCTGCCCAGGAAGCCCACGTTCCGTGTTGGAGGGGAGACGCGTGCTGCAGCCCGCGGAATCACCTCCTGGCAAAGGACCTCGTGTGCCTGCCCAGCCCTGCGCGCCGCCCCCTCCTCCTGGGCCGGGTAGACAGACAAGGGGTTTGTGATGAGTCTGCTGCTCTTCCCCGAGCCCGGCTTGACTTTTTTTTTTTTAATGTTTAAAAATTCCCAACAGCATGGCAGGTGCCCGGCTGCCGGGTCACCCCATCGGCTGTTCTGTCATCAGACATCGTGTTTACCCGTCAGACGCTGTTTTCCTGACACTCAACACTCAAAATAATGATCTCGTTGGAGCACCTTCATGAATGATGCATGAGGCTCGGCTCAACTTTGGGTGTTAACAGCAAATCAAAGCCCTTCAGCAGGGGAGCCGGGCGGCGGCAGGAGGGGCGCCCTGGCTCTGGCCCCAAGCCCTCCAGGGGTGCTCAGTCTCCTCCGCTCACCCTCCAGGCTCCTATCCCCCAGCCCGGCCCCCCCCACCCTAGGCCCCGTGCAAACAGGGAGAAGAGTGAGGTTCTGGCAGCAGGGGATGCTGGGTAGGGTCCCCATGGTCCCTTTGCACCCAGGACCTTTGCAGAGGATGTCAGAGCTCAAGTGACCTGGAGCAGGGACTCGCTTCTCCAAGCTTCTCCTTCCTGTCCTTGAAACCAGGAGGGGCTGGCTCCCCCGCAGGGCGGTCGCGAATGTGTTGAGCTCCCGGGCAGGATTCCTGGTGCGTGGGAACAGGCAGAACGCGATGGCTGTCATGACTCACCACTCTTACCTCACCTGTCCTGCTTTGCTTTTCTGGGCCACAAAGCAAAAGGTTTGAGCTGGGGGGTCTGCAAACCTCCTCCTCCCCTGCTCCAGAGGGACTCAGGTCTGTGCCTGTGCTGGGAGTGGGCGCCAGGAGCGAGCAGCGTGGCCTCGGCCAGCTGGGCCGTTTTGCTGAGCAGGTTCATGGGGACCTTTCTTAACAAAGGCTGGGGTGGAGACCCCTGGGGAGGGCAGAGGTACAGGCCCAGCATCACCTTCCCAGAGTGCACAGCACAAAGTGGTAGCGTATGCACACACGGGCATGCACATACAGGCACGTGTGCACATGTACACACAGGCATGCACGCAGACACATGCATGCATGCACACACATGCACACACCCACTGGCATGCACACACGTGTGCACACAGACATGCACACACACACATGCACGCAGTGCACACACAGGCATGCATGCACACACATGCGCGCGAACACGTGTGCACGAACACACATGTGTGCATGCATGCGTGCACACAGACATACATGTTCACATACCTGAATACATACATAGCACCAGCTGAAAATGTGAGGGGGAGTTCTTATTGTGGCTCAGGAGGTTAAGGACCCAACGGGGTGTGGGTTCCATCCCTGGCCTCGCTTGGTGGGTTAAGGATCTGGTGTTGCTGTGGCTGTGCTGTAGGCCCACAGCTGCAGCTTAGATTCGACCCCTAGCCGGGGAACTTCCACATGCGGTGGGTACAGCCAGAAAAAGGGAAAAAAAAAAAAACAAGACAACGTGAGGACTTCTCAAATGTCCACAGAGCTAGTTCAGCACAGAGACTGTAAACTCAGGGCCTCTGAGGAGGAGGTGGCAGAGCTGGGCTCTCCTGTCCTCCCCCATCCCTCCTCCTGTCAGCTCCTTCAGGAAGGGGAGCGGGGTCTGCCACTCACGTACACATGGTGCCAGACACCCAATTCACGTGTCATAAATAGGGGTCAGATAAAAGGAATGTACTGCTATGATTGGAGTGCTGGGGACACAACCGTGAACGTGAACCAGACAGATCCTGCACAATTAGCTGAGACCCGCCCCTGCCGCAGCCTTGGTCTCTCCTGTAGGATGGAGGTGGCCCACCAGCTGGTTAGATCCCCCGACACCTCAAACATTCTGTTTTCTGATGTTCAAATTGATGAGGAGCGGCACCTCCCGGGAGACTGTCGGCAGGGGTGGCAGGAAGCAGAGGTTCAGCCCCTGACCCCAGGGAGGGAGGGGATGCAGCTGATGCCACAGGCCCTGCACGGCCCAGAACTGGCCTCTGTCTCTGGAAGCAGGATTCAGGCCCAGCTGGGAAAGCCTGCAGGATTTCACTTTCTTCTTAAACGACCTGGAGCAGGAGGCCAGCACTGGGCTTTGGTGGCATTGCTGAGCCAGGTGTCCGGGGGAGGGGGTCCCATTGCTGAGCCAGGTGTCCGGGGGAGGGGGTCCCATTGCTGAGCCAGGTGTCCGGGGCAAGGGGTCCCATTGCTGAGCCAGGTGTCCAGGGGGAGGGGGTCCCATTGCTGAGCCAGGTGTCCGGGGCAAGGGGTCCCATTGCTGAGCCAGGTGTCCGGGGGAGGGGGTCCCATTGCTGAGCCAGGTGTCCGGGGCAAGGGGTCCCATTGCTGAGCCAGGTGTCCGGGGCAAGGGGTCCCATTGCTGAGCCAGGTATCCAGGGGGAGGGGTCCCATTGCTGAGCCAGGTGTCCGGGAGAGGGGAAGTTTGCCCACCAGGGGCCTGGGCTGACCAGGGTGTGTGTGAATGCGCAGGGGCTGGCTGTGCCGCACAGTGGAATGTGACAGGTGGCCTCAGGCTGGCCTGGCCGATGAGAGTCTGACAAGAGCTGCAGGTGGCTGAAGGCCGGCTCTGGCCATGCCAAGCAGGCGCCTTTCCTTCTCCAGATGCACTGGGGCACCTGGGAAGAGCCAGGGCTGCTGTCACCTCATCCTGCCCCTCCCCCCGCCAGGATGCCCCCGGTGTGGCTGCCTGGTCCTTGCGACTCTGTGCCTCACCCAGCCCTGCCTCGGCCTGTGACTTGCTGGCCCGTGCTGCTCACAGCACACTGGGGGCGTGTGATGTGATGTGGGCCAGGCATGGCCATGCTGACATTTCTGGAGACCCTGGACTGTGCAGAGGCTGGACTCTGGGCCAGGACAGCACTCAAAGGGCTGGAGCTGTCCTGCGAGGGCCCTTAGGTGACATAACCACCCTTTGTCAATTAATAAGCATCTCAAAGGCAAGGTTCAGGTGGAGTGGAAGGTGACGGAAGTGACATGTGGGGCTGAGGAAGCACAGACCCCAGCCCCTCGCCCCCTTGCCCCGTCCAGGACACCCACGGACCCAGCTGCTCTTCTCCCCCAAACAGCTCATTCCACACGCATCAGCCTGTCCCCCCCTCCAAGCATGTGTTTCCTGAAAACGGGGACCCCAGCTGAGAAATCTTGTGTCCCTCCCCCAAGGCATCAGCAGGTGCCCAGCCAGACACACAACCTACAGATTAAAGTACCCAGGAGAGAGGGGGCCTGACGTCCCCAGCAGTTGCATCTAGTCCTTGGGTAACCTGTGGGCCTGCGTGTGACCTCTGGCCAAGCGGCCAGCTTTCCCCCTTGGAACTGGAATGAAGCGCCAAGCCCCCAAGTCCCAGCTGATGCCCTGCTGAAGGCCTGTCCTTCGTCTGCTCTTTTAATCAAGACCCGCCACGTGCCAGAGCGGCATTGGGATGAACAGACCGGGAGGGAAGAAGGTCCTGAGCCGTGGGTGTGGGCTGGAAGATGATCAGCCCTGGCTGGTCCTGAAGCACAGAGAATGGGCCCCGGCCCAGCCTGGGGTGACCCCTGGAGCCAGCGACCCCTGGAGCTGAGGTTTGGGAATAGGCAGAGAGGGAGAGGGTGCACAGAGGCTCAGAAACAGCAGGGACCTGCGGAAGCGTGTATGATGGGGTCCTTACCCACAGAGGTGGTGGCAAATTGAGGACAAGTTAAATAGTACAAGACTAAACCCTACTGCCAAGCGGGGAAAGGGGGTGGGGCATGGCACCAGGGCAGGGACGGGAAGGGGGCACGAGATTAAGGGTTAGACAAGCCACACCCCCCGTGCTGGCTCTCGGCTGGGGGAGGGCAGGAGGAGGCGGGGGCAGGCTGGACCCTGGGGTGGACAGGCAGAGAGGCGACACTGACAGAAGAAATGACCATGTGAGCAAAAGCCCAGGACTGGAAGGTTCAGGCTACATCAGGGAGCAGTTTGGCTGGAGCAGATGAGTGGGGGTGAAGGCTGTGGGAGGGGCTCCTTTCAGGCCCTGGGCTGACCCGTCCACCTCCCAATCCCCCCAAAGGGTCTTGGGGCTCGTCCTGCATCCCTTCCGCCCCCCACAGCTCTGACGTGCGCATCCCATTCCGGCCCCAGCCCCCTATTTATACCCATCTTCCCCTGCTCACACAAAACCAGACCCCAGAGACAAACAGGGAGACATACAACACAGAAACGATGAAGATTCATTGACGCCAGAACCGACTCTATTCTGGAAAATTGAAATATTTTGTACGTAATGACAATGGAGGCACCGCACGACCTTCGCGGAATAACTTCCCAGATATATGACAGCAACAACAGCCGCCCCATTGGCGCTGACATGCCGAAGGCTCCCTAAAGCCACCACTTAAAAAATGTCTCCTGTGTTATTAACATTCCTCACTTGGAGATGTTTATGGCTCGTCACTGTTATCAACAGTAACAAATTTCCAGACCCTATAAATGACACTGCCCCCAGAGGCAGCCTGAAACAGTCCGCCATCCACCTGCCCGGCCCTGGCTAGACCATCGCATCTGGCTTATCTGATCGGCTCCACTGCCACCCCCAAGGCTCACACCCTCCTCACTCCCCTTGAACCCTGGGACGCCTGGGTCAGCTGCATTCACTTCCGCTTGGCGGTCAGGTACTAGCTCTGCTGCTGGGGGGTGGGGAGGGGAATGGATGATGCAGGGGGCAGGGGAGGTCCTTCTTGCATCAGGATCAGGGCTCTGAGCCAGGGCAGGTATCACACGTTCTTCCTGCTCCTGCCTTTCTGCTGCCCAGCCCCTCACTCTGCACACCTGCCAATATCAGGCCCTCTTCCTTGTTCATTCATTCGTTCATTCACTCATGCACCCGTGCAGCGGCTGATTTTCTGAAGTGATGGCAATGCCGTGTGAATCCATTGAGTTCCCCTCCTGAAGGACACGAGCCATGCCAGGTAGAGGGTCAGCTTGGGGCCTGGGGCGTCAGAGCCCATAGTGCTCTGGTGCCCATCCCATGGGCATCACACACGAGTCAAAGAAGCTGGCTGCTCATGGGGGGGGCAAAGCAGGCCTTCTACCCTACCCAAGTCCTCCTGGTGGCGGATGCTAAAAACTGACCTCAGAGACAAACAGGAAGCGGATGACATGGCAATGGGGAGCTCGGCTGGGGAGCAGGCTCTGGGATACAACCACACCCTGACTTGCTGTCATCTTCTGAACATCAGTTTTCTGAGCTGTGCAATGGGACTAAAACTATTCTCAGAGTTGTTAAGGAGATGAGATGATGTAATGCTTATCAAGAATACAGTATATGTCTTGGTCCACAGTAAATACTCAGTAGACAAAAACATTGCTAATTTTAGGGATGTTCCTCCTTCGCCTTGGGCTTTAATTCTCTTAAAAAGGCAGAAGCCCCTGCGAGGAATGTGAGCGGCCACCCCATTTGTAGAGACTGTGTCGATGACAGGATAGATGGAAGTTACTTTGGGGAGGTGAGAGAGCCACGGGAAGAGGCAACCGGCTAAAAGGGGGGCCAGCACTGCCGCCTCCTGGCCTCGGCTGGCCCCGCCCAGCTTGGCCACCACGGAGTGACCTCTGGCCAGTCACTTACACGCCCTCCAGTCTCAGTTTCCCCATGTGCCAAGTAGACCTCCTGGGCCGTGCACGCCCTTCCAGCATCTACCATGGCTACTTGTGGGTCGTCTGGAACAGGATTGCTGGGAGAATCTAATGAGATAATGAATGCGAGATGGTTTTGAAAATACCCAGTGTTTTGTAAATGGAAGAGTTTATTATTCCCATTTACCACCCTTTTAAAAGGATGTTTTCCCTCAATTCAGCCAAATTTAACTTGGATGATGAAGAGCCAAGCCCGGGCGTCCCCAGCTATAATTTTCCTACTTCCTTGTGCCTCTGAATATTAAAACACAAAGGCTCCCATTGCCGAGAGAAACCAAAACAGCAGCACATTAGAGGCGCGATTGCACAAACGGAATTCAAAGTGATATTTCAAGCAGAGTGTTCTGTTTATATAAACCTTGAGAGCCCTCGAATGTCAGCAGAACTTGGAAATTAAAATTGCTCCTTTTTTTCATACCTGTCTCACTCCGTTATGGAGCCTGTGTCCCGGATAGTAGGAGGTTAGGAACCACGTGAGGTTTATGTTCTGGTGGTGGCAATGCTAAGAGATGAGGCAGGGAGGTGAAATGGCTTCGTAAGGGGTCCGCCCAGGCCAAGGCCAAGTCTGTTCAAGGGACCACCTCCGGGAGCGCTGTCCGCAGTGCTGAAAGGGAAGACCCGGACCCAAGCTGGGATGGAGGGCTTCTGGGTGAGGATAACGTCCTTGTTGCTCCCTGGGATCCTGGAGGGATGGAAGGGGGCCCCTGGGAGAGACCATGTCCCCTGAGCCAGTGGCGGGGAGGGGGGGAGCACTACCAGGCAGAGGGAGAAGCGTGAAGGGGAGGGGAGACGGGGTGGCCGGAGTGACAGCTGCAGTAGAAATAAGAAAAGAGAGGTTAGCACAGAGCTGGAGGAACTGGAAAATAAAGTAATAAAATAGAGAGATATACCCGGTGACAGCGGGGAGATAAATGGAGCAAGTTATACGAAGGGCTCATTTTTGTGCAAATATTTGGGGCTCTATAAAATAAGGCTGTTTATTATAAATCCGTCTCCCTAATAAGTCTTGCCATCCCACAGGTGTCAGCTGCAGTGAAGTTTTCCTTCTAAGGCACAGAGGACTGAGCTCTCGGGGTAAACGTGGCCGCAACTGCTCTTTCTGTTTTATAAATAGCCCTGCTCCCCAGGGAATCATAGCTGCTGAAAGTCAAGAGAAGGGGCCAGGCACGAGGCCGGGGCCTCCTGTGGACTCAGCCCTGGGCTGCTTTGGTGGCCTTGACCTTCATTTCCAGCCAGGAGGCTGCTGGGGCTGGGCGGTGACCTGGAATCCAGTCAACTGAGATACACGAGCTGTGGAGGCCCACCCAGGGCTGAGGAGTCTCTCAATCCTGTCTTTAAATGTCAGGAAGGCGGGCCTGCCAGGACCCTCTGCACCTCCAGTGGGGGAGGAGGTGACAGCACAGAAGTGTAGTAGCAAAGGGTCAGGTGGGGCAGGAGGAAAATGCAGGGAGTTATCAACACCCTCCTTTCAAACTTTTGAAAGTATAGACATCCTTCCTCCTGATAGGGTTCAAGGCAATCCTTCCTGGAACCAAGGGAAGGGAGGGGAGACTTCTGGAGCTCGGAGGATTTCCTGGAAGGGTCTGCGTCCACCCCTTGGGTTCTCAGGCCAGCATAGCAGCAGAGCAAGCCAGGCTCAGATCTTGCAGTGGCAGCTTCCCTATTAATCATATACCCAGTTGCCCAGGTGGGCACAGGCAGGGGGGATGAATGTCCCACTGGTAGGTTCAAACTGAAGATAGTGGTCAGCACACACACACACACACACACACACACACACACACAATTAATGTGTCTAAGGCACTATCTTCAGAGAACCAGGATCTGTGTCCTTCAGAGAAATTTATTCTCAGACCTGAAGTCTTCTCAGCTGTGAAATAGTCCAACAGGGGAATGTCAAGGTTTTGTTTTGTTTCGTCGTCTTTTTAGGGCCGCACCTGCCTCATGTGGAAGTTCCCAGGCTAGGGGTTGACTGGGAGCTGCCACCCCGGCCTACACCACAGCCATAGCAACTTGGGATCCAAGCCCTGTCTGCGACCTACACCACAGCTCCCAGCAATGCCAGATCCTTGACCTGCTGAGTGAGACCAGGGATCAAACCCACATCCTCATGGATACTGGTCAGGTTTGTTGCTTCTGAGCCACAGCAGGAACTCCATTTTTTTTTTCTTTGAGTCAAGAGTCTTAACCATTCATATGTCTAGTACAAGAGCCAGTCCGGTCAGAGCAAAATGAGATTGCTCTGGGTTCAAAGGCTGGTACCTCCAACATGAAAGTGTGACCAGAAGCTCGTTCCCTAATGTCTCTGAGTCTGTGTCCTCAGCCCTTAAGGGGAGCTGATCATTGTAACAGGGCCTGACAGAGCTCTCAGGTGGATGTGATGCAGGAAGGTAATGGGAAGCCTGCAGCCCAGGGCCTGACGGAGAAGGATATTTGCTCTTATCCGCACTGGCCAGGCAGGACCTCAGGCCTACCCCATCCTGCAGGGGCTCCTCAACTGTTCCCATGCATTTGAGGCTGCTTCCAAGATGTGGTGCTCCCCTAGCAGCCGAGCATTGCTGCACCGCGGCCAGCAGCACTCTTGTCCCCTATTGTCGTCTTAGCTAACCTTGAGCTCATCAGACTATGTGGTTAGCATCCATCTGCCACACCTGGACCCCGCGGACAGGGACCCCCTCTCCTGTTGCCACACCTCCAGTGCCTGGCACATGGTGATTCAAGAAAAGTTTGCTGGACTCTCCATTGTGTCTCTGTGGGTTAAGGACCTGACATGGTCTCTGTGAGGCTGCAGTTGGACACCTGGCCTCACTCAGTGGGTTAAGGATCCAGCATTGTTGCAAGCTGCGGCATAGGTCTCAGATTTGGCTTAGATCGGGCATGGCTGTGGCTGTGGCTGTGGCGTAGACCTGAAGCTGCAGCTCTGATTCAGTCCCTATCCAGGGCACTTCCATATGCTGCAGGTACAGCCGTGTAAAAAGAAAAAGTGGAAGTTCCTGTAGTGGCTCAGCTGGTTAAAAATTGACTAGTGTCCATGAAGATGCAGGTTCAATCCCTGGCCCTGGGTGAAGGATTCTGTATTGCTGTGAGCTGTGGTGTAGGTCGCAGATGCAACTTGAATCTGGCATTGCTATGGCTGTGGTAAAAGCTGGCAGCTGCAGCTCCAATTTGACCCCTAGCCTGGGAACTTCCATACGCCATGGATGAGGCCCTAAAAGACAAAGAAGTGCTAGCTGAGCTGTAAATAGGAATATAGCATCTCAGCCCAAGCTGCCTCTCAAACCATCACCAAGCCTGCACAGATCGCCACCAAAGAGGGGCCACCTGGGGGGGCGGGGCAGCCCTCTTCTCCCAGTTCTGGGGCCCCCTGGTCACCTTGCTTGGTGTGTGGCTCCAGATTTGCCGCTCTGCACTTTCAGAAGTGACATTCTGCTTTCTCCATGGCCGGGGGACTCCGCCCTGGGAACTGGCTTTCTGCCGTTCACATTTCCCTCATGTTCAAGGCTTTGGCTGGAAATCTGACTTCCCATGGTTGATCCCAGTTGGTTCCGATAATATTTTATAGCACCTTCCTAATTTATGACCTCTTTATGACTATAGTAAAAGGTCACACGTCAGGGAACGCCATCAAACAGGAAGACGCGTCCCCTCTCCTCATCAGCTCAAGTTGAGCGTCATGATTTACGGGGAACCTTGTGGCTTAGGGTGTTTCCCTCCCACGGAACCAGTTTCTTCTCCCATTATGAGAATGAGATAATTAAAATACTTCCCCGTTCCTGTGATAGGGAATTAGGTTTGCGCAGCCCAATTGCAAACACCAGTCTGAAAGCTCTTAGGTTATTTGGGTTTCAATTTAGAGCCATCCATTTCCTCCAGAAAGATTTTTTTTTTTCTCTTCACCTGATCCTAGATTAGACATCGGGAAGGAAAATAAGGGATTTATTCAAATTTGGTTGGGCAATTTGCACCTGAAGCTGATGAAGATAGCGGCTGCAGATTTTAGGGAGGCTGCGGCTGAGGGGGCAGCTGAGGCCAAGCAGGTTTTCCCGACTCCCAGCCCCACACAGCTGGCTTCACAGCCTGCCTGACATGAGAAGGCATGAAGAGGTGGGCTGTGAGGTCTGCTTCTTTGAGGGGGAGGCCACAGTCCGGCTTCTGTCCCCCCTCTGCGGAGCCTGCTCCCATTTTTACCACAGGATGCCATGGCAAGGTAGTCCTGCCCCAGAGCTGGCACCTCAACTCAAACAAGCTTAGCCATGAAGGGTCTGATGTCACCTCCAAGGAGGGTCGGAGGCAGTACAGGCTGAGGGTGAGTCTGTTCAGAGGCTTGGCCACATCCCCAAGGACCCAGGTCCTTTCAGATCTTTACTCCACCATCTTTAGTGGTGGCTTCTCACTCCTGCTGGGAGCAAGATGACTGCAGCAAGTCCAAGTTCACGTCTGTACCGGCCATGTTAGAAGGAAGAAGAGATGGGATCCCCTGTAGAACCCCTCCCCCAGAAGCCCTCGCCTGTCTCCTGCCTCATTAACCGGAACTAGGTCTTACACTCATTCCTAAATCATCCCCGTGGAGGCCACTTAGCCAGCTGGGCCCACCCCTCCCCCGGCCTCATGGCTCCCTGCGGGAGGAATGGTTTGGGTGGGGAATAAATGCTGGTGGATAACCCAGCAGCATCTGCCATAAAGTGATGTAATGTTCTCATTGAATGTCGAATACACAGAACCGAAAGTAACACTAAGATGAACCCCCAGAATAGACCAGGTCTAGCCCCAGTGCTGTTAATTTCTCTCCAAGGACAGACTAATCCTCCTCCATCCTTCTGGAGTCTTAAAAGCGGAACATGGTACCTGGAGAGTAAGCTGAGCCTGGGATCATTGGGCAGCCCAGTGATTCTCAGCTGGCACTTGTTTTCTTCCCAGGGGACAGTTGGAAATGTGTGAGGACATTGTTGGTTGTCACCATTCTGAGATGCTACTAGCATTTAGAATTAGAGGCCAGGGATGCTTCTAAAATCTTCCGAAGCACAGGACACTCCTCCACAACAAAGAATTATCCAGTCCCAGATGTCTACAATTGTGAGTTGAGAAACTGTGTTTAAGCCTGGCTTCCATTCAGGATACTCCCATGATAGAATGCCCATTGTGGTTCAGCGGATTCAGTGGAGTCTCCGTGAGAATGTCGGTTCAATCCCTGCCTCGTTCAGTGGGTTAAGGATCCGGTGTTGCCACAGGCTGCAGCATAGGTCGAAGATGCGGCTCAGATCTGGTGTTGCCGTGGCTGAGGTGTAGGCCGGCAGCTGCAGCTCCCATTCAGCCCCTGGCCTGGGAGCTTCTATATGCCTCGGCTGTGGTCCTAAAAAGAAAAGAAAAAAAAAAGAAAGATATTCCCATGATGCTTTGCTCCCAGGGGGAGGTAAGAGAGGAGGGTGGCTCCCCAACTCGATGTGACAGGAAGCTGGAAAATAGAGGACCCGTCATCACCCGTCTTTCCCCTTGTCCCACAGAATTTCCTTTTGCCTCTGGCAAAAAAGAGAATATATTTCACTCAGTCTCATTCCATACGAGTGTCTCCCTGGGAGACTATACACACTTGGAGAGCTGGGTCCGTTCAGCATCTCTGTATCCTGCCAGCACGTGGGTACTTGTAATGGGGCGGGGGAAGCAGGAGGAGAGAGGAGCAGGTGGAGGGTCTGGGACTAAAAAGAGAAGATGATGCAGGGGCTCAGGCCTTCAAGGCCAGCCTTGGCTCGGCCCGAGATCATCTGATTCTTAGCTGGGGAACAAAGACATTCAAGAGCTGGTCAGAAAGATTCAAAGGTTTTGCTTGAAAAATTGAACCTGACCGTTCAGACCAAGCCAAAGTGTCCCTTGACAAGAGAAGGTGGGAAGGAGAAGCGAGGAGATGGGAGGCCAGAGACAGCTGCCCCGCAGACAAATGCAAGATGAATGGGGCCAGAAGAGGTGGAGCCGGAGGAGAGAGGGAGCTGGGGAAAGGTCAGAGTCAGAAATGGAACCTGTCAAAGCTCCAGCTCCTGATGGGGGAGCAGGTCCGGGGAGAAAGCCGAACCCACAAGTGAGCGGCAGAGGAGCCCTGCCTGGCGCTGGAGAATGGCCAGGGGCCCAGCATGATCAGGGGGCCCAGCAAGGGAAAGAGGCCTCTCATGGGGCGGCCAGAGCGAGGTGACCCCCAGGAGAGGGGCTGCCTGTCCGGGAGCAGCCGAGGGCTCTGGGAGGACCACCATGACCGGCCCTGCTGAGCCCCAGGGCGCTGCCATTTCAGCGTGGCAGACCACCGCCGGAATATCTTGTCACTGTCACCTGTCAGCATGAGCAGAATTTTCACCGGGGGCTGCAGTCTTGGATGCCAGGAATTTTCTGTCTGCTCCAGAGACACTTGCCAAGCCCAGTGCCAGCTTGAAAAGGTGGCACAAGAGGTCCTGCATCCCTTTGGTGCCAATCTCCAATATTAAAATTGCTGGAAGCCCTGGTCAACCTCGTCCTGGTGACACTGTTCCATGGCAGGACTCACGTCAAAGTTAATAAGAAACTAAGAAATTAATTTCCTGTCAGGTGCCTCTGCCTGGCAGGGACAGCTCCACGCTCTCCATCCTGGGAGTGTATTTAAATACCGACAGAAGTAGGGGCGGGGTAGGCATGCCATGTGCTGCGCTGGCCCTTCTGGAAGCTTCCTGGAGAAGGGAGGGGCCAGTCTATGCAGTCGGAGCTGGGCAGAGATGCCCGGCAGTGCAGCTTGGCCGTGGTGGGACCAAGGCTCCTGAGGAGGTCACTTTGATTTTTCACTTGGTTTGTTGCCACCTTCTCAGTTCTGCCATATCTTGGCTCCCCTATACCTCTAGACAGAAGATAGGAAGGACAAAGCAAGGCAGCTTCTGCAGGGTGACCTCCTGTGACATTGGAGTCATGTCAAACCTTTGGTTTTGCAGAAAGGAATGTCATATAGGGAGTTATTCTCCTCCAAAGGCACAGCGAGACTGACCTGGCTCTTTTAGCTCATGGTCTTGGGGGGAGGAGGGGCAGAGATTGGATTCTTTCTGATTCATTAATCAATGACTGAGGGCTCCTGCTTGCTGGGGACAGTGTTGGGGGCCCTTTGTTAATTTCTCATTGGACTCCCCACAATGACCCTGCCCGTGGGTTTGATGATCTCCTTATAGGTGGGAGATATGAGGCTAAGAGAGGTTAAGTAACTTGCCTAAGATCACACAGCACTTACAGCGACCCAGGTAGGGTTTGAGCCATGGTCTGATTCCAAGTCCAAGGTCTTTCCATCACCTGGCTGCAAGTAAGAAAACAGATTGCTGCCCTTTTTCTAACCGAGTTTAATTCCAAAATTAGTTCCCACTACTGAAAACTGCTAAGTTAATTATAACTCATCTTTCGGGTCTTCATTCAGTAAACAGCCAACAAAACAGACTGTTTTTTCAGAACAAGCCTTGAACAAGGTAAACTTCGGTAACTTTCTTACTAATGGGTGAAATTATATATTTCTTTCATCTCTGCAGCATCTTGGCTGCTGGTCTAAGCCTTTTGGGTGATTTGATCTCCAAACGTGAAGGCTCTTTTCCATTGAGAAGCTGAATCTTAAGCTCAAAGAGGAGGCTCATTCAACATTCATGTGTTCCTGGACTATGTTGCTTATTCAACAAATGCTACCCAAGCCCAGCTCTGGGCCCGGCACCAGCTGGACACGGGGTGAGCAGGCAGGTGCAGAGCTGTCGTCATGGAAGGTGACCTTCCCCCTCCTCAGTGCTCTGATCTGGGCTGACTTCCGGTCCATCGTTTCATGGCTTTGTTCCCGAATGTCCCCTGCGAGCCCAAGCCCCCTGCCTCTGCCTTTTACACTCCCCTAACCCTCTTCCCACAGCTGGGTTCTCACCGTTTCTGGCTCAGCTCGAGGACACCTCCTCCGAGGCCTTTCCTGAGTTCCCTGGCCAAATGTCCCACCCCCCTCACCCGTCACCGGGTCTTTTTATGCTTACAGCCCCTGGCACCGTTCAAAATCACCTCTTCTTTCTTCAAGCAGTTGTAGTTTGTCTCACCATGCTTTCTGAGACCAAGACACCTAGGCTTGTGCGCCGTGGCTGCCAGACCTGGACTGGTACCCAGAACATCATGGCTCTTGGGAGGTTTATATTGAATGAAGGAATAAATGAACCAGGGAACGCCCTGTAAGGGGGCCCCAAGTTTCTCCCAGGCTGTAGAGAAGGAAACTGTTCCGGAAAAGGATGGGGAGGTCTCCCTAGAGCAGCCCGCTGGGGAGTTGGGGAGCCGAGACCCTCCTCTCACGGTAACTAGAGACCTTACCTCCATCCTACACCACGAGGGAAGCATAAAGAAACGGCTAAGCGGAGTTCCCGTCGTGGCGCAGTGGCCAACGGATCCGACTGGGAACCATGAGGTTTCAGGTTCAGTCCCTGGCCTTGCTCCGGGGGTTAAGGATCCCACTCAGTGGGTTGCCGTGAGCTGTGGTGGAGGTTGCAGATGCGGCTCGGATCCCTTGTTGCTGTGGCCGTGGCGTAGGCCGGCAGCTACAGCTCTGATTGGACCCCCAGCCTGGGATCCTCCATATGCCAGGGGAGCGGCCCTAGAACAGGCAAAAAGCCAAAAAAAAAAAAAAAATGGCTAAGAAAAGCTCCCTGCTCCAGGGAATCGCAAACCCTTGATCAGAAGATTTCTTTTTAAGTTTTTAATTATAGTTGATTTACAGCGTCCTGTCAAATTCTGCTACACAGCAAAATGACCCAGTTATACGTACGTATACATTCTTTTCCTCAATCTTCCATCCTGTTCTGTCACAGGAGAGTGGATGGCATTCCCTGTGCTGTGCAGCAGGACCTCATTGCCTATCCACTCTAAACGCAATAGTTTGCATCTACCAACCCCGAACTCCTGTCCATCCCCCCCCCCGACCCTTGGCAGCCACACGTCTGTTCTCCGTGTCCGTGAGTCCGTTTCTGTTCTGTAGACAGGTTCATTCGTGCCGTATTTTAGATTCCACATAGAAGTGATATCATAGGCTGTTTGTCTTTCTCTTTCTCAGTCCACTTTGTATGCGAGTCTCCAGTTCCGCCCATGCACTTTTTCAGCTTTTGCCTTTTTAAAGGTTTTCTCTTCCCATCCACTTTCTCTGCAAGGAGCTGCTGGCTCCCTTTACCTACAACCACCAGAATTAATTGCTGTCCTGGGCAGCTCACTCCTCTGAGCAGCTCCATAGCAACAGTGGTTCGCAAATGCCAGCGAGTGTTTTTCTAAAGGGACTCCATCCCTTACACAAAATAGAACATTTGGAGTGAAACTGCCACACAGTTTTGAACGGCGCCGTCCTGATTGCCTCACACCTCGCAAATGCTGTCTTTGCAAACACGGGTGTCCCGGTCGCCCCGGGCTGGCGCCAGGCCCTCAGCCCCACGTCTGTCTTCGCAGCTTCAAGGCAGCCGTGAGTCTTAAACACAAGCGAGGAGCAAGAGCTGGAGGCTTCCCAACTGGGGGGCGCGTGTGTGCTGTGTTTGTGTGTGTGTGTGTGTGTGTGTGAGTGGTGTGTCTGTGCGTGTATGTGTGAGGTGTATGTGGTGTATATGTGTGTGTGTTGTGTGTCTGTGTATCTGTGAGTGGTGTGTCTGTGTGTGTGGTGTGTGTGTGTGGTGTGTGTGTGGGGTGTGTGTCTCTGTGTTTGGTGTGTTTGTGTGTAGTGTGTGTGTGGTGTGTGTGCACATGTGTCTGTTATATGTCTGTGTGTGGTGTGTGTGTGTGTAGTGCATCTCTGTGTCTGTGTGTGTGTGTCTGTGTGATATGTCTGTGTGTGTGATGTGGGTCATGTGTCTCTGTGTCTGTGTGTGTGTCTATGTGTGTGGTGTGTGTGTGTGTGTCCGTGATATGTCTCTGTGTGTCTGTGTGTGATATCTCTGTGTCTGTGTGTGGTGTGTGTAAGTGTAGTGTCTCTGTGTGGTGTGTGTGTGTGTAGTGTGTGTCTGTGTGTGTGTCTGTGTGTATGTGTGTTTGATGTGTCTGTGTGTGTGTGTGTGTGTGTGTGTGCAAAGGTGATGGCCGTGTCTGTCACTGACCTGACAACCCAGAATATGCCGTTTGGGGATTTCTATGCCCACCCGCACCCTGAGCTTAGAGGGAAGGGGCCATTCCCGTGGCTTGGTGTGAAATTCCAGGGCCTGGGAGGGGGTGGGGGGGAGGGAGTCGGGGGTCTGTGTGTGTGAAGGGTTGGAACAGATCACCTGATACACCCAAGAGTCAGATCAGCCAGGGCACGCGCAAGTAGCTGGCAAGGCCCTGCGGCTTCAGGCACGTGGCCTTGGCTGTGGCAGAGGGATGGGGAGAGAGGGGAGTGGGCGGGCGGCCAGGGCACAGCCTGGCCACAGCAGCTGGACTCCCCCCAACCCCCCACCCCCGCCACCTGTCTGGGCTGCAGAACCCGTTCACTGCCACCCACGGGCAGGTATGGTCCACCAGCCACTGATTCAAGTGACAGCAACTCGACAATCCAATCCAGGGAATGGACTTCCTTCTGTCATAGACTCTGCTCTCAGGAAGCCTGGTGTCCATTAATTTATTTTATTTTATTTTTGCTTTTTAGGGCCCCACCTGCGGCACATGGAAGTTCCCAGGCTAGGGGTCGAATTGGAGCTGCTGCTGCCGGCCTACACCGCAGCCACAGCAACATGGGATCCCTGACCCACCCAGCGAGGCCAGGGATCAGACCTGCATCCTCATGGGTACTAGTGGGATTCATTTTCACTGTCCCAGGAACTCCCATTTATTTTTTAAACCGAGGTATGGTTGCTGTGCAATATTGTAGGAGCATCAGGTATACAATACGGTGGTTTATAATGTTTAAAGATTATGCTCCATTTATAGTTAGTATAAAATACGGACTATATTCCCTGTACTGAACCATATGTCCTTGTAGCTTATTAATTCTGTACGTAGTCATCTGTACCTCTTAATTCCCGCCCCATCGTGCCCCTCCCGCTTCCCTCTCCCCACCAATAACCCTGTTGGTTCTCTGTTTCTGTGAGTCTGTCTTTTTTGTGATAGTCATTCGTTTGTTGCATTTTTTAGATTCCGCAGACAGTATTGTCTTTCTCGGGCTTATTTCCCCCAAGCACAGTGTCCTCCAAGTTCATCCACATTGTTGTGCACAAGCCTGATGTCTAGAGGGCAGGTGTAGACTCAGCCAAAGATCAGGGAGGGGCAGGACCAGCCCAGCTGCAGGGCTCCTCTAGGAAGCCAAGAGGAGTGCAGTGGTTTGGGCTTGGGAGGACTGGGGACAATTCCAGGACAATGGGAGAGCCTTAGACTTGAGCGCGGTGGCAGCCGTGGCCCCGCCAGCACTGTTTCCCAGCTCCGTGGCTCAATTCTGCTCCAATGGTCCTGATCCTGATGTGGGTCCTTTTCTCTAAGCACGATGCTTAGAGACCCCAGAGGAAGCTGCAGGAGGCCCAGGTCTCTCTGTCACATCATCTGAAGAGGGATGATGCCCCAGCCCCCGCAGGCCACCGTCCCTATCCCTAAGGGTGCCCGTGGCATCTGCCAGGAGAGGGGACAATTCCAGGAGCTGCTGAAGTTGGTGAGCTCACCTTCCTCTGCTGTCCTCAGGGGACTGGCCCCAGGCAGCCCAGGCATCCCAGCCGCTTGGCTGCAGCCCTTGGTTTCAGGTCTCAATCGGTGTTAGGATCCAGGAGGTCGAGCCCCGCCAGTTTGGGGGCCAAGTCGGCATTGACCCCGAGGGCCCGGGCTCCAGGGAAGGGGCGGCCTGGCCACAGCAGCTCTGCAAAGGAGGCGGCCCCCAATTTGCCTGTGTCATTGGTATAGCAGGTCCTGTTATTCCCCGAGGAGTCTTACAGGTTATCAGCCAGCTCCAGGAGCCACTGGAGAGAAAAGGAAGATAAAGAGGGATTTAAAAAGAAAATAACAAAAAGAAAAACCGTAATTTCTAATCCGAACCTCGCCCCTGCCGTGGCTTTGTTAACCCCTAGTCACTCTTTCAAGACAGAAACTGTCGAGTGCCACAATTACTTCGGTGGTTACACTTTATCTTGTCCTACCAAGATATTAAAGAGGAACTGGGGAATGCATTAAAAAAACATACAGCCAATTTAATCATGATTCCCTCTAAAACAATTGCTGGAATCTCACCGTTACAGTTGCCAGAGCATAAAAATCCTATAGATGCTCGCTGGGCCAGGCACGATTCATCCACAGGCAGCACATTTGTCAGTCAAGGGAGAGATTTGGGGGTTACGTCTTTAACAGGATTTAGTGGAGGGGCTCCACAGGCGCTCCCCCAGAACAGGGGGAGGGTGACCCAGGTCCCCACCTCCCGGGCTTTCCTGCTTAGAGCACCTGCCTGCCACCACCATCACCAGCAAGATGCTGAACAGAAAGCATGAGCTCTAAAGCATAGGCATGGCCCTGTTCCAGCCCACTGAGGATCTTGGGAACCTGTTCACGGTCAAGGTTGCAAAGGAGGGCACTGGCCAGGTAGGCAGCCTCTTGGTGAGGGCCATGCAGGCGAACAGAACCAGTTCTGGCCTTCCATGCATCCTCTCTGCAAAGCCAGGGCGGTCCCGCCATTCGTGGTTCTGAATCCCTGTCCTCACTCTCTCCCCGTCCCCTGGGAGACACTTGACAAGCCACAGCCTGTCTCAGCTCAGTTTTCCAGACTGGAAATGGAAGGGGGCGGAGAGGTTGGCCTGGGTGATCCCAAAGTTCCCTCCTACTTCTCTCAGCCTCTGTTCCAAGAGGGCTGCAGTCTGCAGGGTCTTTGAGGAACTTTCCTGCGCAAATTAAATTGCACCACCTCCTGATGAGGAGGGGGGCGTGATTATCAGGGAAGAGTTTCAAAGACCTGGGTTCCTCCAGGACCTGCCTCTCGTCTGACACCTGTACCATCCGGCCAAAGACTAGAAAGGACCCCCATGGCCCAGGAGAATCCTTCACATTCCAGCGGTGTGGCTGGAGGGAGAGGCTGACATCTCTCTGAGTTCATGGATACTAAAATTCCTAAATATTCTTCGAGAGATGCAGTTCTGTTTTCTTCCAGTGGTTGGAAGAGTAGAGAATTGCCTCAGAGATCCCAAGAATGACTGGTGTTTGGAGTTCCTGCTGCAGCACAGAGGGTTAAGGATGAGGCATTGTCTCTGAGGTGGCTTGGATTGGTACCAAGGCGTGGGTTCGATCACTGGCCTGGCGCAGGGGGTTAAGGATCCGGCATAGTGAGTTAAGGATCCGGCGTTACTGTAGCTTCAGCTCGGATTTGATCCCTGGCCCAGGAACTTCCATAGGCGATGGATGTGGCCAAGAAAAAAAAAAAAAGAATGTTAGCACACCCAAACCCCTCCGATGACTTGAATGTCCTTTGGAAAAGACAATATTTCAATATTTGGAAAGAATTCTTTCCACTTGCCTGGACAAGCTCCTGTCTAAGAATTTCACTTCCCAGAGTTCCCCTTGTGGCTCAGCAGGTTAAGCAGCCAATATAGTGTCCTCAAGGATGCAGGTTCGATGCCTGGCCTTGATCAGGGGATTAAGGAACCAGTGTTGCTGCAAGCTGCAGTGTAGGTCACAGATGCAACTCAGATCCGGTGTTACTGTGGCTGGGGTGTAGGCGGGCAGTTGCAGCTCCGATTTGACCCCTAGCCTGGGAACTTCCATATGCCGAAGACGTGGCTGTAAAAAGAAGTAAAAAAAAAAAATTACACTTCCTAAATCAGCAATGTCTGAATCAATTTGGTTTTGCTCCGAAAACAAGTTCTGTAAGATCTTAGGGAAAGTTTACCTCAGCAATATTGTGAGATAAAGTCACACTGCTTCTAGAGGTTGGGCGTGAGACTCTCTGACAGGGCTTTTTTCAATTATTTTTTTATATTTTGCTTTTTTAGAGCCGCACCTGCAGCATAGGGAAGTTCCCAGGCTAGGAGTCGAATCAGAGCTGCAGCTGCTGGCCACAGCCACAGCAACAGCCACGGGGCACCTGAGCCGTATCTGCGACATAAACCACAGCTCATGGCAACATCCCCAACCCACTCAGTGAGGCCAGGGATCAAACCCAAATCCTCACTGGTCAGCTGTGTAAGTGCTGAGCTACAACGGGAACTCCCAGTCCAGCCGTTTTGAAGGTTTACTACATGTCAGGCGCCGTTCGGTTCAAATGCATTATCTCATTCAATCTTCACAACTTCGGGGGCAGGCGTTCCTCCCTCCGTTCTGTAAGTGAGAGCTGAAGCACGGAGGTGTGCTTGCCCAGGGTGCATGGCTGGGAAGCAGCAGAACCCAGACTGAAGCCCAGAGCTCAGCTCTGGACCGCCCTCCTCCCCATCGCTCGCAGCATCAGACCTGGGCTCGAGGTGGGCTGCTTCGTTCTGCCTTCGTGTTCCTTATGTGCATGATAGAGATAGTGCTACACGGGTCCTGCCTCGGGAGGGGCTCACGTGCTCAGGCCTGTGAAGCCCCTAGCACCCAGCAATGGAACATACAGGTGCTGAATAAACAGTAGCTCTCCGTAACCATAGCGATGGTGGTCGTTGTGGAAACCAGAGGACAGTTTGATTTGTGTAGTGGAGAGAGTCCTGGCTTAGCAAAAGGAAGGCATATGGTCTGTTTAGGAGTTAGGGCTCTTGGTTGATGCAACAGAGAATTCAACTTGAACTGACTTCAGGGGAAGGGGAAGGAAATGTGGGTGTTGAAGTTACTGAAAAGTTTGAGGTATGCCGGCTTCAGGCATGTCTGGATCCAGGGGCTTAATCAAAGGCATGGAGGCTTGTCCTCTCCTTCCCTAGGCTCTGCCTGCTCCACGTGGCTTCCTTCTGGGATTCCATGTGCTGGCAAGGGGTGACTTCCAGGAACTGGAGGCTTCATCATCCAGCAGGAAAGAGCATCCATGTCCCCCAGGGGCTCCAGCCAAATCCAGGGATTAGCTCTGACTTCCTCTGGTTGGGACTCATGGCCAATCACATGGCCCAGAGATTGCAGGGCTCCCATTGGCCAGCCTGAGTCACATGCTCCCTTTCTGGACTGAGTTGGGAGGGGTGGTTTGTTCCCTAAAGAAAATGTGGATACTCCACACTAGGACACCAAGCGTGCCAGAGTCTGCTTCTCCTTAGCCACGGGGCAGATCATGTGGCACCTCTCAGAGAGGGCTCACGTGGCTGGTGGGATTGGTGGCACACACATGGCTTCCTGCAGAGCTCCTGTGAGGAGCAGACAGACGGAAAGGGCTCCAGAGAACGCAGCCCCTCTGGATATGCCTAGATGACTGTTAGGGGCCATTGTCATTGGAGGGGCTTGGCCCACTGCCTAACAGGGCAGGTCCCCAGGGGCACGACCATCCCCCAGAGTGCAGCTAAGGCACAATCCTTAGATGGAGAGGGGCGGGGAGGAGAGGACGGTGGGCTTGGCTTCCAGCTTCCCCGGAGGACATGGCCAGTCTGACCCACAGGCAAGTGACAAGAGGTTGTGAGACCTGTGGATTTGGCTCCTGGGAGAGGAGAGGAAGCTGGGGGGTGGGGCTGTGGCCATGCAGCCTTCTGACAACTGATCTTCCAGTGCCTAGCCACCCCGCCTCCCATCCTGCACTCCTGGGCGCAGTCCCTTTCCCTTGAGCTCTAGGTCCCAGGAAAGGCCCAGGGAGTCTCACCCCATGGCTGGCTGGAGCAGCTCTTGCAGTGATTTCTAACAAGTCAAAAATGAATCCAGGAGTTGCCGCTATGGCACAACAGGACTGGTGGTATCTGCAGCTCTGGGACACAGATTCGATCCCTGGTCCAGCACAGTGGGTCAGGGATCCGGTGTTGCTGCAGCTGTGCTCAAATCTGATCCCTGGCCTGGGAACTCCATAGGCCACAGGGTGGCCAAAAAAGAAAGACATTTTAAAAAAGGAATTCGAGGTGAGAGCAGACCATACACAAAAGACACACCAGCAATCTCATCCTGGCTCAAGCCCTACCAGCTGCAGGGTGACGGCCACCTGCGTCCCTGGCCAGCACCTGGCATGTGGGAACCAGCAGGCAGTGAGCACCAGGGCTGAGCCTGGGTCCGCAGCAGAGGCCACACCAAGCATCGTGGTGCCTCCGGGATCTGGGTCCCAGAGAGAGAGACAATCCCCACATCCTGACTTTCTTCCCTAACTCCTTACGGATCCTCCATCCAGGAATGAATGCTGCCCTTAAACAAACAAACAAACAAACAAAACAGGAGTTCCCGTCATGGCGCAGTGGTTAACGAATCCGACTAGGAACCATGAGGTTGCGGGTTCAGTCCCTGGCCTTGCTCAGTGGGTTAAGGATCCGATGTTGCCGTGACCTGTGGTGTAGGTTACAGACGGAGCTTGGATCCCGAGTTGCTGTGGCTCTGGTGTAGGCCAGTGGCTACAGCTCCGATTAGACCCCTAGCCTGGGAACCTCCATATGCCGCGGGAGCAGCCCAGGAAATGGCAAAAAAAGAAAAAAAAAAAAACTATTTATATTTTTCAGCTCATGCCTCCCTGGGGATAATGAGTTTCCTACTTTAACTGCCCGCTGTGCAGAATTTGTGCTAAAACTGCCTCCCTGAGCTCCAAGGGGGGTCCGTACACTTCGGATTTGGGATCTGAAGCAAAAGGCAGGCGTTCCTCTTCTCCCTTTTCTGACCTGAAAGTCGGGAATCACAGCTCCTCTCCACTCTTGTCCCTCTGGCCGGAAAGATCCCTCTGGCCTCCCCTCCACCCCCTCCTCCCTGGGTGCGCCCCTCGCCCCTGCATGTGACGCCCTAGATGAGACTGGTGATGAAGAGCCCTCGTGCTCTCCAGGGGTCAAGGCTCTCCAGCCTGGGTCCCTCCTGGTGCCAGCAATGACTTTGGACAGTGGCTTCTGGAACCCCCAGGGACCTTCCTGAGGTGACAGCCCAGGCCCACCAGCCTCCACAGGCAATTTGTTTCACTCTTTCTGAGCACGGGGCCCCGCGCTACACTCACACAGGGCTCCATCTGTCATTGCGCATCCGCTAAATACCACCTCCCAAGATCCTCTGGGGACTGGGTGCTTTGTCACCCACGAAAGTTTAGTGTCTTCTGCCAACACGGAGGTTTTGCTGGGCATTTCTTCTCCCAGATCATTTGTGACAATTTTAAGTAAAGGCAAGGCCTGGCCCTCGAGCCGCGTGAATCCCTGGCTTCCATCGGTCCATCCAGAAACCTGCCCACACATCCCAGGCAGAGGTGCAGTAGGGCCTCCGCACCTTGCTGTTTGATTAAACACTCTCCCCAGGAGTGTCCATCCAGAGGCTCAACCTTCCAGGGGTCTCCAGAACTTGCTCAGAGGCTTCAGGAGAGTCTGGACAGACGGGGGTCCTTGGCTCTTCTCAGAGCACACACATCTTTATCTGTTCAGGGGGGTGACAAATTCTCCGTGACTTCAGCAGCCTTCAGGTGGCCAGGAGGGTGCCAGGCAGGATTTCCCACAATGAATGTGTTTTTCCTACATCACCTGTGGGCTAAAGCGGGCCGAGCCGGCCAGCCCCTAAGGCGGCGGGGTGCCCGGAGGCCCACCCCAGGTGGAAATTGTTTAACTATATTCCCATGACTGGAAAATTCTGGTAATTGTGTAACAACAGCAGCAGCGCTCAGCAATTACCCAGGGTTTTTCCATCTTCAGACCACTTTACCACATTAACTAATTAAGTCTCCCAGCCTCCCTGCGAGGCAGGGAGGGGCTGCCTCTGGTTTGAGTGCTGGCTTAATGAGGACCGGCCAGCCCAGGGGCCCCCAGAGCTCCCCCAGGGCTGCTGACCTCTGCACCCCCTCCCGGCTTGGAGCAGGAGGGGAGGTCCCATGTGGGCCCCCTGAGCATCACCTCCAGGCCCCCCCACCCTGCTGAGCGCTGGCAAAGGAGCCAGGAGGTTTTCTGCGTCCCCTGGCCCCCGGACTGCAGCTGGGAATGCGGTACCCAGCCCGTGACATGAGTCCTGGCTCCCAGGAAGCGCACATCTGACAGCTGGCTTTGTCCATTCCTGGGGCCCCAGGGTCCCCTCTTTCAGCTCCTCATCTTCTTCCTGTCTCTTCTTGCTTCTTCATCAGGCCCCAACTCTGGGGACCTGGGTCTGCCCCCTGCAGTTGCCCTGTTCTCAGCTCCAGCTCCCCCTGCCCCACCCTGCAGCCCTGGCCAACCAGAGGGCGTCCTGACCACCGCAGGCTTGACCTGGAGACCCAGATGCTGCCGTCACCTTGGCCCTGACCTGAGGCACTCACAGGCCAGGGTCCCCCCTCTTCCCGCAGCTCCCCATCCCCAGTGACCCAGCCAGGCTCCCTGAACCCTATCTTGCTCTGGCACAGACACTAACTGGGCCACTGCTGCCCAGGGCACTGAGATGGGCACCCAGCCCTCCATAGGCCAGTGAGGTCCCGGTGGAGGGAAGGCGTGGCGGTTCGGGCTCAGGGCTCGGGGCTGGGTGAACGGCGGAGCCCTGAGCATGAAAACCCGAATCCCTCACATGCATAACCGCAGCGCCTGCTCCCGTGGGTCATTGAAGGCAGTAAAGGAGGAAACCTTCATGGGGCTTAAAGGTGGGGCCACCCACAGCTGACACTCAGAAAGCCATCGTGGCAAATCGAGGCGCCCCCTGGGAGGTGCGTGCTGGCAGTACAGGCCCGGTCCTGCCCACCGAGGAGCACCCAGCCCACGCCCAGAGGTGGTATAAAACATGGACTTGGTCGTGGGGGCACCTGAGTTTCCCCGTCCCATCTGTGGCGGGGAAGAGCTCACGGGGTGGGGAGTGGGGTGCCCCCAGGTTGCAGGGGCGGCAGACCCCAGGAGACCTAATGGGGACACTGGCCCCGCCTCATGCCTTCATCCCGAGTGATGGACCATTGCGAGATCCCCCCGGGGCAGCTGGAGCCCAGGCTGGAGGATTTCTCTCTGCCTTGCAGTGTGATGACGCCCCTGGCCCTGAGCTGCTGGTATCATCATTTATTCATTCCCTAATAAATCCTGCCCTTCTTTCTGCCGGCTCTGCACTCCTGTTTTACAGGCATCTACCTGCATTTATTAAGCGCCCAGGTACAGGAAAGGCTCTGCCTCTGAAGCTCAGGCTTGTGGGGCTTTCAGAATCCGCGGCGATGGTGCTAATGTGACAAATGCAATAATAGAATCGGCTTGTGGCACGAACAGTGATGATCTGCTCCATCCCCCCCCCAGGCTGTTGGTGCGCCCCCCGCCCACCCCCCCAGCGGCAAGTGGGGAGGTGTGTGGCACTATTACACGCTATTATGACTTTCTGGGTAATGTATACGTTTTCACTATCACAGAGCCTCTCTCTTTCATTTTTCATGAGAACTGGCATGAGATTAATGACTGAGCCACAGAAGAAACGGAGCACCATGCCACCCTGATTTATCGAACACTTAGCGTTGATGAAGCTGCAAACAAGAGTCAAACAGATGTTGCAGCTGCATTTTTCTTTATCAAAACCAACAGCTTTTTGCATTTTTAACCACTTCTTGCGCCACTGTCCTGCTTACTCCACAGAAAGGGGAGCCACCTCCTCTTTTCCAGCAGAGGGAAGGAGCCCCGAGCTAGGGCTGCAGGACCCCCGGCATCCAGCCATCTGGCTCCCACTGCTGGCAGCGGCCAAAAGGACGTGAGCTCCCCGGGCAGGGCTCTTGCTCTGGGCCCCTGGGGAAGAGGGCATTGCTTTGGGCCAATTCCAGGGCCTGTACAAACCCTGGAGCAAGCTTGACATGCAGGAGGCTCAGGGCTCAGCTTCTCCCTGCAAAGGAGCATGCCTCCTCACCTCCACCCCAGGCAGGTGACAGATTACTGAAGATGCCTTCAAATCGGCTGTGGGCCAGGCCCCTCCTCAGCCCCGTACCTGCCTCACCTCCCCTCCAACAAGGTTAAGGCCCCCATCCTAAAGAACAAGCACTAAGCCTCGGCCAGAACAGGGGTCTGCCCATGGGGAGCTCTCCAGCACCCAGCTCTCAGCTCTCAGCCGCCCCAGGAACTGTTGAGGGCCCCTGTCTTCCAGCAACTTCTGGAGGCGGTTTTCCTTGGCTTTGAATTCTATCAGCGGGTCCCAGTGTTCCAGAGAACACTAGGGTCCCCAGAGGTGCTCAGGTTCATGGTCAAATAAGCGTAACAGCCTGCCTGCACACATCCACCAAGAAATTCTCCAGCACAGGATGGCACCAAGGCTCTGACAAGTCCTGCAGCCAAGGGGCCAGTTTAAAGTTAGCTCAAGATTCCTTCTGCGGAACGTTCTCAACCTCCCTGTGCCACTGGATGCAAAGGTCCCCATCTTGTTTCCCCGGCCCCCACTTGTCCCCACGGCCCTGGGAGATGTCCCTGTTCCAGCTCCAGGCCACAGTCCTCTGCCCTGCAGGCCAGGCAGCCTGGAACTAGGTCCATGGCAAGTCCAGGCCTCCCATTTCCAGGTGAAACCTGAGGAGGAGCTGAGCAGAGGACCTGCGGCGCCTCCTGCAGAGGCGCCAGGGTCTCCTGGACCCTCAGGTGCTGCTGACCCTTCCCGGGGGGTGGACACCTCCGCCCCCTCCCAGGCAGCTCAACCTCTCCGCGTGAGTCTGTCTGTCCCTTGGGAAGGATGGAGGAGGGCTCCAGGGAGAAGACGGCTGCCCTACACCACCTCCCCCAGCCAGGCCAGCGCCGCAGGGGACAGCTCAGCTGTCACCCAGCATCAGCACTCAGCGGGTGGGCAGAGAACCTAGTGTGTGCCCGCCCTCTGGGCTACAGGAGCCCCCCTGAACCAGATGGAGCCCAGCCATCAGAGCTCTCACTTCTTGGTGGGAAAACAGGCCAAACCAGCAGGAACAGCTCAGAATGAGAACCGGGGGTGGGCGCTGCAAAGAGCATAAAGGGTGCAAAGGCGGTAGTGCCCCCGGGGAGGCACCGTGGCTGTGGGGGTCTCTGGGTACAGCGTCTGTAGGAGGTGACGTTGAGACTCATGCGGGGGAGGCAGTTTGGAGCACATCATCCAGAGAGAACTGCTCAAGAGAGAACGGGGGTGACAGGCTTGGGGTAAGCCCAGAGGAACATGAGTGGCTGGAGAGAAAAACAGACGGCTGGTCCCTGTAACTGTATCCGGCGTGTGGGTTTCATGCTCCCGGGCAGCGAGCTGGTGCTGGAATCCTAGGGTCATGCCTGCTGGTGTTGGGAAAGGGGATGGGGAGGGTGGAGGAGGGGAGGGGAGAAATGTGGGCAAAGGGTCCACGTGGCAGGAGGTGGGGCTTAGACTGGGTGGTCCTGGAATATGGGGCTGAGAGGGTGGGGCAGGCTTTCTGAGTGGGGTGAGAATTGATGGAGCTGGGTGATGCCTGGGCTGGAGAGAGGAATTGATGGAGCTGGGTGATGCCTGGGCTGGAGAGAGAAAGGCTTTGGCCTCACCAGCCGGGGGGGGGGCACGGTGCCATTGTCATTGGCGGAAGCCTAGGAGGGGCCAGGTGTGGGGAGTGTGGCCATCGGGCTCGGCCAGGTAAACTGGGGGGGGATTTGAAGGCCCCGACAGGAGCTGTCAGTGGGCAGTGGGACAGGTGAGCTAGGAGCAGCACAGACAGGTGGGGCTGGAGGGAGAAATCTAGGAACCTTTGGAACGTGATGAGCTGAGGGCCGAGAAGCTGGAGGAAGTTCTGAGGGGTGGGCAGCGGGGACAAAGCCCCAGCTCCGAGGAAGGCACCTAAGGCAATAAAAGCAAACACTGCCCGCTGGAAGCTGACTCTGGTCATTCTTTCCAAAAAACACCAGGGTTTTGTTTGGTGTGGGGTTCAGTGGCAACTTTTGGTAGTTAGAAGAGCAGCTCCCTGTCTCATGGGATCTCGCCAAGGCCCCATCGCGACGCCTGCAGCAGAAGGGTGGGGGCTCTGTGTCCACTCCAGGCGAAAAGCTTGAGGCACCAAAAGGGAGGGAGGGGGGTCTCCTGGTCCATGGCTCTTTCCAGAAAGTTCTGGAACTTCTGAGATTTTTACTTATCCTCAGCTTCCCTTCCACAGCCACCCTCCTGGGCTCCCCCAGGCCTTTAATGCCAGACAGGCCTCCTGGACTCCTGGGGGGTCATTTCAAAGCTCATGCTCTTCTGGAGAAATAGCCTCGAGCATCTTCATAGAAGTTACACAGCCCAGGGAGCAGCCTCTGGATAAGACTCACAAGGTCTGACCTGGGTGGTAAACCCCAGGGAACCGCAGGGGATGTCAGCCTGGGGGGTGAAGGCTGGCTGGCTCCACAACCATCCAGACCCAAGAATCCAGGGTCGAGGGTGTTCTGGTTGGTGGGTTCTTGGTCCCCTGGAGCCGACCCGCCCCAGCCGGCCAGCAGCTCAGCACCCCCTGAGGATCTGACCTTGTTAGGAGTGCTCCATCACACTCATACATCGGGACTCCATGGCCAATATATTTTTTTCTGCCAGAAACACCCAATAAAATGTACAACTAATGAATAAAATCGCGACCTTGCCAAGAAGTGATGTGTGCCCCAAATTTCCAAAAATACCTCCATCACTCTGTGTCTTAAAAGTAGCCGCAAGCCAGGAAGTCGTTACTTAAAATTCAACTCAGGAGTTTTAGCTGCAGGAACTCCAGGCCTTGGGATGGCATCTGTGTTCAAGATATAAACCGAGAGGTGGCCGCTTCTGCATTTCTAATCCCAAAGCCAGTCTCCTTGAACCCATCAGGGTCTGGGCCTCGGCCTTTCTCCAAACCGTATCAGCATAGGCCACCAAGCAGCAAAAGGCCCAGGACAGAGGCTCCCGGGAAGAGGGATGTGTGTGCTGGGATAGTCCCTGAGTTGAAAGGGGCCCAGATGGGTCTCGCACCCCTAAGCCAGGGAGTTCCCTGGCAGCCTAGTGGTTAAAGGATCCGGCGTTGTCACTGCTGTGGCTTGGGGTTTGATTCCTGGGCTGGGAAGTTCCATATGCTGTGGGCGCGGCCAAAAAAAAAGAATCCCCAAATCGGTGACTCTAGATGTGGTGGGGTCCACAGACGATAGATCTATGAACCCCTGAAATGCGGTGTGGACGTGCCTTGGGGCATTTTTCAGGGCTGGGAGTGGAGCAGCCACAACCATCATCAAATGTCCAGAGGCCTTAGACCCAGAAAAGGTTAAGAAGCAGCCTTGCTTCTGAGCCCCTAGGGGCAGGTCGTGTTCGGAGAAGCTGCCCTGCCCTTCAGAGACGCAGAGAAACCTGAAGCCGAATGTCAGCTGAACACAAATCCAGGAAGAGTAAGGATGGGAGATCCCAGGTCAGCTTCATTCAGTCGCATAAACATGGAATGAGCAGCCTGCATTGCTGGACACTGTGACAGCGCCGAGGAATTGTCCCCGCCGAAGGTGGGGGTGGGGGGGAGCAGATAAAGGAGGCAAACAGACCATTGAGATGCAAACCCAATCCCCACCTTGCTGTAGTGGAGGTAAAGGAGGGTGAGGGATCCTGAAGGGCTTCCTGGAGGAGGAGGCGAGCCTTGTGCCCGGCCTCAAAGGGTAGATGGAGGCTGGTGATGCGGAAATGGACTGGACCCTGAAGGGCGGGATGGGGCCTCCTGAGACAGGCAGGTTCCAGTGCTGTAGTGCAGGAGCTCAGACTCTGGGGTTTCGGTGGATGCCCAGGGCTGCCCTTCGCTCCCCAGGGGCCATACACCCTGCCCTCCCAGCGCCCTGGCCTCCCACAGCTTTCCCAGGCACCCCGGCTGTGCTCAGTGGGGTGGGGCAGTGGGGCGGGAAGCTGCGGGCCTTTTATCGCCTAGATTCTGACATCCTGGCTCCCTCCCGCAGGGCAGGCTGCACTCCTGAGGGTGGGATCAGAGGGAGCCTGGGGTGGCCTGCAGGCCCCCCACATCTCTTTGATCCTTACTCTGTCTTGCTCAGTGGCTGGTGCTGCCGCCAGGGCAGGCACAGGCTCAGGCAGGAGCTCTCAGCCCGGGCGGGAGGCCAATGGGCTGGTCGGTAGGAAGGACACCTGCGCTGGGACTCGGGTGTGTGGCCCCATCCCTCCCGGGCTTCCCCATCCGGGCGATGAGCATGGCGGAGCTACCCAGCCCATCTTTTTTCTGGGCATCTTGCAAAGACAAAGTGCAGCGTGAGACAGGAAGGCTCTTGGACTGAGCAATAAGCGGCCCCCAGATGTCTTGGCAGGACCCGAAAGCAGAGTCAGAACCCTGGCTTCCAGCCCCAGCTCTGTCCCTGGCCAGGCACATAGCTTTGGGCAAGTCACAAATTCGCTGTGCTGCAGGCCCCTCACGGTCGACAGAGGGCGCCAGCCCAGCCCAGCCCGCCGCCTGGCTTGCGAGGGCACCCCATGAGATAATGCCTGGAAAATGCTTGGAAAAGAATAAAGCGCCAGGCTGATGTCAGGGATTATCATTATTATTAAGGAGAATGATTACCGCAATCCAGAAAAGCTGCCATTAACGAGGAGGCTCCTGTTCGTGTTGATTTAATTTCCTGGTTAACTGAGCGTTGGCGAGGAAAAAAAAATATGTTTCAACCATTATTGAAAATCTTTTAAAATTGTACCAGTGTACTTTCTTGCACCGGTCAGGATATAGTCTTGAGTCTTTATTAATGTATTGATTGAGTCATGTAATCATTTATTATTCTTGCTCTGACTGTCCAAAAAAGGTGACTGCAGACCCCAGGCCCCTCAGTGCCTGGGGTTCCCGTGTCACCTGGGACTTGCTGTCAGGTATCAAGCAGGACAAGCCCAGGCGATGGATCTGAGAAGTAGAACAAGAATGGGGCCTTCCAAGTGGTTTTTCTTTTCTTTTCTTTCTTTTTTTTTTTTTTCCTAGGATGGCACCCTGAGGCATGTGGAAGTTCCCAGGCTCAGGGTCGAATTGGAGCTGCAGCTGCTGGCCACAGCCACAGAGACGCCGGATCCTTAAGCCACTGAGTGAGGCCAAGGATCGAACCTATGTCCTCATGGATGCTAGTCAGGTATACCACTGAGCCAGAACGGAAACTCCCCAAGTGGTTTTTCCTTAGTTCTCGGCAGCACCATGATACTTTATCGTATGTTTCCTTACAGTTTGGGAAGTACCTTCTGATGGGTATCGGAGGTTTTGCTGGGCTTACTCAGATGCATTATAAAGTGACATGGCTGCTTCTTTCTAAACAACCTTATCAGGCCTGACAGAGCCTAGTAAACAGCCTCACCCTCTGGGGCCCTCGGCGTGTCCCTGTCAGAGCTGCTGGTGGGCAGAGAGCCACGGAGGGCATTTTGAGCTGAATCCCATGGGAAGAGGCTGACCCATTTCAGTAAAAGCATTTGGGGACAAAACTGTGCCCTCCACGTCTTCACGCGTAGAGTTCTTTCTATCTGTAAGCTCCGAAGAGATTTCCATGGGGGGGGGGGGTTTGTTTCCAGAGGTTCTGAGCAGCACCTGCCTCCCGGGCGATGCTTAGAGACTTAGAGGTGCTGCTGAGGTTGCTTTGGGGGGGTGACCACAGGTGCAGGGCAGAGGGCATCCAGCCCTTAGAAGCAGGTGCCTTACACTCTGGGAAGTTTCTCCTTGAGAAGAGGGTGGTGGTGGTGCCCCGGTCGGGGTGTCCAGCGAGCGGCGATGAGGAAATGTGTGGAAATCGGCCCGTTGGGGGGGGGGTGCTGCTGGGGCCGCCGTGGGCGTCGGTCCAGGATGTGGGGCTGGCGATGCACGTGACCTTGTGTGTGGTCCTCAGTTACACAGGAATCAGCCCACGTATAGAGCAGGGGGTCCCAGCTAGGGGCAGTTTTGTGCCCCGGGGGCAGCGGGCAATGTCTGGAGGTATTGGGGAGGGGGTAGGGTTTAATGGCACCTGGCAGGTGGAGGCCGGGGGTGCAGCCAGGCGCCCTGCGGTGTCCAGGGAGGCCCCTCAACAGAGAATGATCTGGTTGCCAAAGTTGAGGAAGCCTGGCGTGGGGACCCTCAGTCTGTCTGTACCTGCTGTCGTGGGGGGAGACCTTGGGTGGGTCCATGCCGCCCCCATGCTGCCAGTGTCTGTGCTCTCCCTGCAGAACCCCGACATTGTCCTGGTGCACTACCTGAATGTCCCGGCCATCGAGGACTGCGGCAAGCCCTGCGGCCCCATCCTCTGCTCCATCAACACCGACAAGAAGGAGTGGGCCAAATGGACGAAAGAGGAGCTCATTGGGCAGCTGAAGCCCATGTGTGAGTAGGCGCAGCCGGCCAGGGTCCTGTGTGACCTGGGGCCCCGGGTGTGGGAGCCCCATTCCACTTGGATGACAGTGAACTTAGCTTTTACAAGGACCCCTCCCCTCCCTTCCCGCTTCAACTCTGTCCTGGCGAGCTCCCCACTCTACAGCCAGGACCCCGTGTCAGCTTAAGGTATAGGCGAGAAAAGTGGGTTCAGAGGCACAAATCCTGGGAGCGAGGAGCAGAGCCAAGAGGGCCCGGGACCGAAGACAGCAGGGTGGCCTACGGGAGGAGAAGAGGCCCATGGGCCCAAGGAGGGGCTGGCCTGCCTCCTGCCCTCGGCCCATCTGCTCCTGGACACAGGGCCTGCCTCCGGCCCCAGACAGGGCGGCACATGGAGTTGAGCTGGATTTTATTTCATTGCAAAGTGATGCTTTTGGAAGCATCTGTCAGGTGCAGATCACTGGATGCAAAACTGTGCAAGTCCAGAAAGCTGGGGCACAGCTGGCCCCTGGCTCCCACAGGCGGCCGCCAGGGGCTCTCAGTGGCCTCACCTGCTGCCTGGATGGCTGGGCTCAGGAAGAACAGACCCGTGAAGATCCAGCCCGTGCACAGGGCCCGGGTTCTGAAACATTGATCTCTGAGTCTCAGGGAGTTCAGTGGGTCCCTTGGAGTCTGTGCCACCCTTGGAAACAGAGCTGCGGGGGAGAAGCCGCGAGGCGCCATGGACAGGGAGCAGCTGAAATGTCCTTTCCTGGGGGACAGTGAGTGTCCAGTCACTGAGTGTCCAAGCTGAGGCCAGATGGCTCCTTCAGTGACCAGCTCAGCCTGAGAATCCCTCGGTGTTCCGCTTGGAGGAAACCCCACCCCCACCCAGCCACAAGGTCGGGCAGGGGGTCCAGAGGGACAGGGTTCTGTGTAGGGAAGTAGACCCCCAATAGGCCAGTGGTCCAGCCTGCCCAGGGGCAGACCCCAAGCCCAGGGTTACTCCCATCTGTCCTCCTGAGCCGAGTGCCCACAGGGAAGCTCTAGCCGGCCTGGCCTTGCTGCTGCCAGGACCTAAACCAGGAAGCTCAGGTGTGTCCCTGCAGTGCTGACCATCTCTGTCCTGTTTAAGCCACCTGGTGCCCTCAAGGTGGTGTCTGCAGCCCCTCCACCCCCGGGGCCTCCTGCCTGAGGCTTCCTCCACCAGAGCCGCCGCTGCCGGCCCCCTTCCCTCTGCCTGGCTCCCTCCCCTGCCTTCCTCTGCTCCCGCCACTCATCCTTCTGCTCTAACATGGGCCATCCCGGTCCCTATAGCTGGACTTCACACCCCCAGCCCCCTGGGGCTCTCGAGACCCCCAGGGGACATCAGACTGAAGTCAGCCTCCTAACTAGAAGGGGCCACACAAGCCTCTTCGAAACCCCACAGAGCACATGGAAACCTGGGGGACATGGCAGCCAGTCCCCAGGATGCTTTCCTGCCTACCGTTCCCAGAGGCACACAGGGCCGGCACATGGAAGGCTCTCAGGAAATGTGTTTGGGGTGGCTGAGTGTAGAGGGACTGCACCCAGCTTTCTCCACTCCCCACAGGAGTCTGAGCACCTGGCAAAGGCCCCCAGTGCCCAGGCCCCGGGAGCCAGAGCTGCCCAGTGGCCCCCCTCCAAGGCCAGGCCAGGGGGCCAGGGTCCTGCTCTGAGCCCCGCCTGCCCATACCTTCCCATTCAGTGTCACCCCCCTGCCCCCGTCTGAATGTTCAGGACTTGTACTTGACCTTGGGCTCCCTCCCCCAGGGCTGCCCGCCCCTCCTCTTCAGCAGAGCCTTGGCTGGGCAGGAGCAGTGCTGATGGACACTGCCACCACCAGGCCGGGCCAGGAGGCGGGCACACAGCCTGGTTCTGTGACTGCTCTGCTGTGTGACTTCGGGCCAATCACCCACCCTCTCTGGACCCCAGTTCCCTTTCTGTAAAATGAGGGAAAGTATCTGGTAGTCTGTACCCAAACCGGCAGCATCTAGCCAGCTCCGCGGGGCTAGGCTTGGCTTTGGGGGCCTCTGCACACCCGAGTCCAAGACACGGAGGCCATTGCTTCATCCTAGTTCCTGGGAGATTCCAAAAGCCAAGTTAGCCAGAGAGTAACCACGTAGATGTCCTTGCGGGAAGAGAGTAGCCACGTGGATGTTCTTGCCGGAAGAGATACAGAGACTAGCCACGTAGATGTTCTCGCGAGAAGATACCGGCAGTAGCCACGTGGATGTTCTTGTGAGAAGAGATACAGAGAGTAGCCATGCGTCTGTTCTCGTGGGAAGAGATACCTGTCAAGGTGCACACCGTGGTCAGGGGTCTGTGGCCTGGGCCCTCCCAGCGCCTCTCAACACACCCAGATGGCCCTTTTCCTGTGAGCCCCCCGGTCGCCGGTTCCCCCATATCTTCCCCATCTTTTATTGGAGATGCTTCCTTTCTCTCTCCTCGTTGCCTCCTCCCTCTCACCACACCCCCGTCCCCAGCAGGGGGCCCTGCCCCATAGGAGCCAGCAGGAGTCAGACTGGAATGCCACCTCCCAACCATGGGCAAGGGGGTTAAGCTTCCGGAACCCCAGGGGTTGGAAACCAGACCTCCCTCAGCCTCCAAAGCTTAACTGGAGGGAACTGTGAACACCTGTTTAAAAGTCTGCAGTGCATGAAGTTCCCGTCGTGGCTCAGTGGTTAACGAATCCGACTCGGAACCATGAGGTGGCGGGTTCGACCCCTGGCCTTGCTCAGTAGTGTAGGTCGCAGATGCGGCTCGGAGGCCGCGTTGCTGTGGCTCTGGCGTAGGTTGGTGGCTACAGCTCGATTTGACCCCTAGCCTGGGAACCTCCATATGCCGCAAGTGTGGCCCTAGAAATGGCAAAAAGACCAAAAAAAAAAGAGTGCAGTGCATGGAGAAAATTACATAAAATACAGGGCCCCCCCCCCATAAATCGAATCACACTGGGCTCTCTGGTGTCTGGGGGCAGGGGCAGAGCAGCGGCAGAGTTACTCAGAGGGTGCGCACATGTGTGTGGTTCTGAGGCTAGAGGCGCAGCCTGGAGAACACCCGGGAGATGCGGCTCCCGCAGAAGCTCAAGGTGCTGATGGGGCCTGGAACACACACAGGGCAGCAGCTCTCTGTGTTCGGGGGAAGCAGGGGTGTGCTGGGAGCCAGGCAGGCACCCAGTTGGGTTCCAGAAGCAGGCATGCCACCCAAGGCTGGAGCCAAAGACATTAGCTTCATCGCGTTCTCACATAAATCACATGCCTTCAAAGACTTCACAGTTTGATTTCCTGATGTTTCCAAATTTCTCTGCCCTGCAGCAGAGTTGTCACTGGTTGAATCAAAATGTTGTGCTTCTCGGGGCTGACGTGGAACTCTGGTCCGGCCTTCGCCCACCTGTTGAAGATGGGTGGGGGAGAGGCCCACAGGCCCCGGCTTCTGAGCCACGCTGACTCCTAGTACCACGGAGCTTCCCTCCAACCTGCACTCTGAGCAATGCCTCCTCTAGATTTAAAAAGAGGAAAAAATTAAGATATCTGATAAGAATTCCCAGTACATTTTCGGGGACGCTTCCTGTCTTTTGCAATCCCTTCGGTGTTATTTGGAATGTGGGTCCTGCTGCTGTGGCAAAGATGGAAAAACAGTGGCTTAAAGTTTGTTTCTCTTTCACGTGGAAATTCAGGCTTGATGGGGGCGCCTCATGGTGTCAGGGATCAGATCAACCACCGGGGCTCTTTCCAGGTAGTTGCTCGGCCATTCCTCTTTTATGTGGCCCAAAATGGCTGTTCCAGCGCCTGCCCTCGTAACTGCATTCCAACCAGTGGGAAGGCGAGGTGAGAAAAGCAGAGGGCAAGCTTCTTCCCTTTAAGGACAGGGACCAGACATTGCACACAACACTTGAACTCACAGGTCATTGGCCAGAATTTGGTCATGTGGTCGGTCACCGCTTGACAGCAGAGGAGTCTGGGAAGCGGTCTTTTGCTAAGCACTTCCTTTGGGGAACAGCGTTCTGCATGTAAGTCCTTCAGGGTCAAGTAGAGCCAAGCACAGCCTGGGGAGGGCCCTGTAAAGGCCTCAGCTGAAAGTTGCTCAGCTCAGCTCAGCTCAAGGCCTGAAGATGGTTGCCCTGGCCCCATCTGTCTAAGTGTTGGCGTTTAGGGAATTCCAGTAAACGTGATCTAAAGATCTGCATGGCTCATCCTGGAAGCTCCAGGATCTGTTCCAGTGCAGCTGGTCTAAGTGAGCACCAGCAGGGGCTGGGCAGGCAGCATCTGCTCCGCCAGGGTCAGCCTTGAGTGGGAAGAGTGACTGGCCAGACCAGCTCTGTGCCTCGGTCCCACCAGCCTGGCGGGAAATTGCTCCATGATCCTTGGCTGCCCTGAACCACGGCAGCCTGGACCTTCCAGCCTCAAGGAAGCCATGTTGAGTGTTGGGGGGGAAGTTATGTCAGGTGCGAAGTGATAAAACCCATGTTGACAGTAGGATGGGAGGCCGTGGTTGAGTGTGGAGGGGTAGAGGCCATCCATCCGCAGTGTGGGGATGAAGGCCTTGCTGGGGGTGAGGGTGGAGGTCATTTATCTACTCAGTGTCAAGATGGAGGCCATGCTGGGGGTGAGGCTGGAGGCCATCCATCCTCAGAGTGGGAGTGGAGGCCATGTTGAGGGTACACAGGCCATGCTAATTGTGAGGTGCTGAAAACCACGTTGATAGTGGGTGGAGCCCGGGTTGAATGTGGGTTCAAGTGCACCCTCGTAGCTCCCAACAATCCTTAGTTACCCCAGTCACCTTTGGGCCTTGGGCACCTGTGCCCGTTGGTGTTTTCAGAAGCCAAGGTCTCAGCCCCTCCCCAGGCGCTCTCTGGAGGTCACGCTCTCAATCTCTGTGCAGTGGTGAGGCCAGGACAGCAAGCCAAGGGGACCTGGCAAAGGCCGGGTGGCTGGAGACAGGAACCCCCTTGCTGAGATGCGGCTGATGTGGCAGAGACTGGAAGGGAGCTGGTGAGCAGGTGCCCCTTCCGCCCTGCGCCAGCCCCTCAGCCCTCAGAGCCCCTTCCCCTTCCTCCACCTGCCGGGACTCACTTCACTGCAGCGACACCCAAGCCTTAGGTTGTATAGTCCATGCGTCTATTGTTTTCTCATAACGTTCCAGACAAAGACCAAAGATCTAGTAAGAGGGTCGGTGTTTATTTGTTTTGCTTTTTTGCTTAGATTGTAATCCTGGTGATTATAGAACATCAAGAAGTAAAATCAACAAAGGCTTTCCTTTCTGGGCCCTGCACCCGAACCCGTTCCTGGTCGATTAGCGCCACCTGGTGGCCTTCAGCAGCAGAGCGGCTCCGAGGTGCGAGCCCTCTGGAGGAGCCCCGCTCTGCAGCCTGGGATGGATGGGAGCAGGCAGGTGGGTGGACCTGGTGTCTGGGACCTGCCCGTGGACCTGGTGTCTGGGACCTGCTCTGTGCTTCTGGAGCGGTGGGGGTTGGGGTGGGGCTGGAACAGACAGAAGGGGGGCCCAGGGGAGCCTCTTCTCCCCCTTGGTCTTACCAGGTGGAGGGGCTGGCAGTCTAACCAGTGCCCAGGTGGACGCGCTCTCAAGCCTTGGTCAGAGTCTGGGCAGTGGAGTGGCAGTTAGTGAAGCAAGTCACTGAGATGCTGCCCCCAGGGAGAGGCAGGCAGGAGCACCGTGAGATGGGGGTGGATCGGCCCAGGGACGGGGACGCTGTTGGTACAAAGGCCCGGAGGGCTTCTTTCTGGCCAGAAATGTTGGATTGGCAGCATCTTCCCTGGTCCCCATCTCTGAAGTTAGCCCCTGGGGATAGGAGCGAGGGATGGAGTTAGGAATGAGCTTGGGCACATCCGGGCCGCCACTGCTGGGAGTTCTGGGGAGTCAGAGCAGCTGCGATTCGCCCCCTCTTGTCCTCCAAGTCCCCTGGGGCCAGAGCACAGACATCGGCTCAGTGTCGGGCGCCGTGGTCCACGTCAGAACCTCCTGGGCAGGTTGATAAAAGGCAGGCTCCTATCCCCTGCCCCACTCCTGTCCCCACGACACTCTGATTCCACAGGTCTGGAGTTGGCCTTAGGTCCCTGAATTTTTATTTATTTTTTTTCTTTTTTAGGGCCTCACTCAGGGCACATGGAAGTTCCCAGGCTAGGGGTCTAATTGGAGCTGTAGCAGCCAGCCTACACCAGAGCCACAGCAACCCAGGATCCGAGCCGTGTCTGTGACCTATACCACAGCTCACAGCAAGGCCGGATCCTGAACCCGCTGAGCGAGGCCAGGGATCGAACTCACAATGTCATGGATACTGGTTGGATTTGTTCTCGCATGACGGGAACTCCATAACCAAATTTTTTAACAAGATTCTCGGCTTTTTGAGAGATTCCAGCCTAACGAGGCTGCCAGGGAGAAGCCAGCCAAGGAGCCCGTCAGGGGGTTTGGGGTGGGCCTTTGGGGCCCTCAGCTAAGTCTCAAATCCGGGTGGAAACGAGGCAGGCACTGGAGGCAGTGCTGGTCTTAACTTGCGCAGAGAATAGGGTGTGTCTTCTGGGTGTCTCGGGACCGCATGGGTCTTTCCATGGTCTCTGGGTTAAGATACGCTCCCCTGGAAGTTTCCTTGAGTTGAAAGATGATCATGCCAGGCCCACAATGGGGTCTTGCCAGGCACTTACAGCCTTGAAGTCATGAGAAACCCTGGAACCATAAAAGGAAGCACGTCTGTGTCCCCGAGGTGGGCCCTGGGTCAGGGCTGCAGCTCTGTCCCTAAGTTAATCAGTGGATGTGTCCTGTGACGGGGGAAGGTCTGCTCTGCCCCCACCTGTCAGCTGGGTTTGGAGTCACTGGGAGAGGTAGCTCCGTTCAGAAAGGGCTGGAGAGGCATTCCCTGCCCATCCCGCTTGTCCCTCTGGTTAGGAGATGCTGAGATGAGGAGCGGGCAGGGTGGGTTCCCTTTTGTCCCCTACTTCTGCCAGAAGACCCTCCTGGCACCTCCCAGCCTGGCACAGGGGAGAGCAGGCGTGGAGCAGAGCAGCCAGAGGGAGGTGAAGCTGATTTTAAATGGGGCTTACTTCCTTCTCCTGCCCTGCTGGGAGGATCCAAGCTTGTTTTGCAAATGTGCCTTTCTCCCTCTGGCTAAATTTTATTTAGCTGGTTTGGCCCCCAAATGGAAAACTAGAAGAGAAATGCTTTTGATTTCCTATCTCTCCCAGCTACTTGCCCCTCAGGGCCTCTGGGGCACCGTGCATCCCCTGCTGTTGCAAAATCCGCCCCCCCAACTCAGCCATCCACTAATGCCACGAGCTCTCATGGAGCGGCCCTCTGCGCTGGTGTTGGGGGAGCCTACTGGCCCCCTCCAAAGCTGACATAGCTCTGTTCGCACTGGGGGCTGGTTTTGTCAAACTTAGAATTCGTTGCTAACATTTGAAGCTCCAGATTTTCAGCGTCTCTTTGACAATGAAGGTTCTGGCCCACGTAGTTAGGGGCCGAGAGGCAGCTCCCCGTTCTCTAGGATGTCTGCCTTCCTGCAGGCAGCACCTCCTGGCCCCTGGAGGAGACATCCCATTCCAGGGTCCTTGCAAGCCTAGGCTCTCCCAAAAGCGAGATGGAAACCGCCCGGAATGCCACCTGGCCCCCTGCCTCCACTGCTAGGGGCCTGGAGGGGCTGGTGGACAAGTGGTCCCTGGGCAGAGCCTAGCAGAAGAGGCAGCCGTTGAGCCCCCTGAAGAACAGAGGGTTCCAGAGCCCACGTGCTCCCCCGAATGTGGGGGAACGGCTGGAGTTCCCCCTGCCCCACCAGATTGCACTTCCCGTGTTTCTAAACCATCAGAATTTCCAGCACATCCACGCAGTGCTCTCCCTGCAGCAGGGAGACTCCCCGGGGTTGATGACAATGCCACCGAGGGCATCAGGAGAGTCTGAGAGCCTCTGAACGGCTCCACGACGCCGGGCTGGCGCGGAAACACTCAGCCGAGGTCACTTGTGATGTCACAGAGCCCCTAGGAGAGTCCCTGTGAGGCTGAATGAGGGCTGAGGTGCCGGGAGTGCCACCCCCACGTGGCCTGAATGTCCTGCCACCCTGGAGGCTGTAAGGGCCTGGGCCGCCCAAGCGGAAGCCCCTCCCCTCCTGGAAGTGCTAGAAGCTGCCTTTCGCTGCTTCCTTGGCTGTTGGAGCCAAGCCCCTGCCTCCTGGTGGAGGATGGAAAGGGGGGGGGTCTTGGGTCCCAGGTCCCCAGACATTCAGAACCAGAAATGACAAGCCCACTCGGGGCACGGCCCCCAGGTACCCCATGCGTGTGCGTGCATGTGCGCATGCGCGCGCCATCCTGTTCCCGCTCAGCCTCCACACCAACGGGAGGAGGGCGGAGGGTGAGGTGGAGAAGGGGTGTCTGGCTGGGAGAAGTTAAAGCTAGTGACCATTGCCGAGTTCCCGTCGTGGTGCAGTGGTTAACGAATCTGACTAAGAACCATGAGGTTGTGGGTTCGATCCCTGGCCTTGCTCAGTGGGTTAAGGATCTGGCGTTGCTGTGAGCTGTGATGTAGGTCGCAGACTCAGCTCGGATCCCGAGTTGCTGTGGCTCTGGCGTAGGCCAGTGGCTACAGCTCTGATTCGACCCCTAGCCTGGGAATCTCCATATGCCAAGGAAGGGGCCCTAGAAAAGGCAAAAAGACAAAAAAAAAAAAAAAAAGCTAGTGACCATTTCATCCAGTTGAACCAAGAAATCAGAAGAAGGGCCTTTACTGCTGTCAACAAGGATACAGTGAAAATTAAACCAAGGCAGCTGCCTTTTCCCAGTGACCTTGTCGCCATGGAGACAGCCCGCCAGTGTCAACAACTGGGAGGAATCCAGACAGGCTAGTTGGGGCCCCGAGAGGCAGGCGGTGGCCCCTCTTCCGCCCGCCTCTGCTGTGTGCTTCCGCAGTAGGGGGACCACACGTCCAGGTTGCCTGGGACGGCCCAGGTGACACCATCGTCCAGACAAGTCATCACAGCACCCGTTTCGGTCTCCAGGGTGACCTGTCTGGGCGGCAGTTAAACCGTCACCTCTCGGGTGGGGGTCTTTGCAGAGAGTTGAGTCCTGGGTGGGAGCAGTGGTGGAGCCCAGGCTGATGGGGGCAGGAGAAACCCCACCACCACCACAGGCATCTGTCGGGAAGGGGGCTTTCATCACCAACATGCTGCTAGTTGCTGGCTCATCATGGCACCAAGACCTCTCTTCCTGTGCAAAGAAGCCCAAGTGCCCATCCTCCCTGGCACCGCCTTTGCCGTCACCGAGCAGCTGTCAAGTACCAGCTCCCGGGAAGGGGGAGGGGGCCCTGCAGAGCGGGCCTGTCTGGCTCTAATCCCTTCCAGAGTGGTCCATGCACGAGGTTGCAGAGCAGAAAGGGTCAGTTCACTTGGTGCCTCCAGCCCTGTCCTGCCTCAGGTGTCCTGTAGAGCCACCACATCAGAGCTGGGAGTGGGGCCCATTTGTGTCTTTCAGGTCCCTTAGGGAACAGTGATGTGTAGGCAGGCCCATTTTACAGATGAGGAAACGGAGGCCAGGGGGGAATCAAAGACCTCCCAGGATCACATGCACGTGAGGAAGAGAGCTGCAGCCCCCAAGTCCCCGAGCCCCAGCCAGCGTGGTCCTGCCAGCTCATCTCCCACGGGCTCTGCCCTTCAGGAAAGTGCTACCGCTGCCCATGGCAGCCGCATCAGGAAGGAGAGGAGCCCAGCGCTGCCCCACAAGCCCCAGGTTCTCTGGGAAAAGACTCTTTTCAGGCTTCCTGTCTTTCAGAGAAATTCCCCCTAAACTCACTCCGGTGGCTGCAGAAAACAAGGCCCGCCCCCCGGACCCCTGCAGCAGAATTCAGATGCTGGGACTGCTCCCTGCGAGGCCTCCCCCCCCACACACCCCCTTCTCTCTCTCTCTCCCCCCCTCCCCTCCCCCTTCTCTCCCCCCTTTCCCTCTTCCTCTCCCTCCCTCTCTCTCTAGCCCCCCATCTTCCTCCTCCCCGCTCTCTCCCCCTCCCTCCCCACTCCTCTCTCCTCCCTCCCTCCTCTCTTCCCCCTCTCTCCCCCTCTCTCCCCCCTCTCTCTCTCCCCTCTTCCCCCCTCCTCCCCCTCCCCCCTCTCCCCGCCCTCTCTCTCCCCCCTCTCTCCCTGCCCTCTCTTTCTCCGTCTTTCTCTCCTCTCCCCCTCCCCTTCTATCCCCCCTCCCCCTCTCCCCCTCCCTCTCTCTCCCCCTCCCTCCTCTCACTCTCCCTCTCTCCTTTCTCCCCCGCTCCCTCCCTCTCCCTCCATTTTGGAGTCTTCTCAGAGCTGGCCCACAGCAGGCCCTGCTTCCCACTTCCCCTCTTCCTGCCCTGCCCCCAGGGGGCCCAAGGCGAGCATCCTCTGCTCAGGTCTCAGTGGGCTCTGGCCCAGCTGCCCACCTGGCTGGGGCCCCAAGTAAGGGAAACCAGGAGGGAGGCGCCACCAGGGAGGAGCCAGGGGGAGGAGCCAGGGGCTTCAGCCCCACCCCCAGAGGCAGCAGGCACCCTCCCTAGCCAGAGAGGCTGGAGACAGCAGGGTGGGCGGCTGGCTGGGGGGGACAGCAGCCCCCAGGAGCTCTGAATCCCTCTCTCTAGAAGGAATTGGCCTCCCGTGGGGGGCAGCTCTCTGTCCTCCATCCACCCAGCCATTCTCTGGTCCAGGTGGTGGGGGGAGGAATCTAGGCTGGGCAGACCCATTCCAGGCAGCGGGCTCAGTGGAAACTGCACCCCTTCCTCACCTCCACTTATCTGCTGTGTGACCTCAGGCGAGTTACACAACTTCTCTGACCCTTGGTTCTCACATTAATACCACGGGATAATACTTCTATTTAAAGGATCATGGAGAGATGAGCGACGCAATCTCTAGACCAGCAGGTCTCAAATTTGAGCTAACTTCGGCTCCCCGGAGGGCAGGGCACAGGTCTGAGCCCCATCCCCAGTTTCTGATGCATCCTCGGGCCGGGCGGGGACCTGGGAGTGTGTATTTCTAACATCCTTCGAGGTGATCACACTGCAGCGGGGACCCCACCTGGAGAATCACTGCCCAGAGCCCTGGCCATGGGGGATGCTCCATCTGGGGTAGATACGGTGGTGATTTATTTTTGTTTGTAACGGAGTCAACATGTAAAGGAGCTAGCATGGTGCCTGGCTAGGTTCTGGCACAAGGTGTAAGATATTATTTTTGTTATGATTAGTGGTATATTGTTATCAATAGCAGTCCAGATGATTTTTGTTATTGAGATGTGAGCCATGCTCACCGTTCAGGGGGGAATGAATGAGTGGATGAAACAGAGAGAGCAGCACTGCAGAGGGGGTGAGGGGCCGGGAATCTGCCCATTCATTTATTCCCTCCAGCCTCCGCCAAGCACTTGGTCTGCGCCAGGCATCGTTCAAAGCAGGGAACACCCTGACAACAGCCTGTCCCATGATTCAGACTCTGGCTCCAGGGGGGCCGAGAGCTAGAGTAATCAGGAGGGCCTCCAGGAGGAGGTGAGGCGTGAGCTAGTGCGTGCTGGATGGAAGGGTAAGATTTTAAGTGTTAGCAAAAGGAGCCATTCTGGGGGAGTTCCCATTGTGGCTCAGCAGTAACGAACCCGACTAGTATCCATGAGGGTGCAGGTTGGATCCGTGGCCTCACTCAGTGTGAGGATCCGGCGTTGCTGTGGGCTGTGGTGTAGGTCTCAGATGCGGCTCGGTTCCCATGTTGCTGTGGCTGTAGTGTAGGCTGGCAGCTGCAGCTCCGATTCAACCCCTGGCCTGGGAACCTCCATATGCCGAGGGTGTGGCTCTAAAAAGACCAAAAATGATGAGAAGGAGAAGGGAAGCATTCTGGGAAGGTCTCAGAGACATGTTACCTTTCATACAGGCAGAGCCCACGTGTGCAGTGCAAAGGGCCGGGGGTCGGGGGTCTCTCCCAGGGGCTTGAACAGCTCCAGCCTGGTACAGAAAAGCCTGAGCCCTGGTGGGACCTGGGTTGGTCAGCTCCGGCTGCCATAAGGAGCACTGCAGCCTGGGCAGCTGAAACCCTAGCAATTTGTCTCTCACGGTTGTGGAGGCCGGAAGTCCAAGATCCAGGTGCAGGCAGGGCTGCTTTCTGGTGAGGCCTCTCTTCCTGGCTTGCAGGTGGCCATTGTCCTCATGGGGCCTTTCCCGGGTGCCCACTGCTGGCGTCTCTTCCTCTTCTTGCAGGGACACGGGCCCCGGTGGCTTAGGGCCCCACCCTTATGGCTTCGTCTAACCTTAATTACCTCCCGAAAGGCCCTCTCTCCAAATATCCCCACTTTAGAGCTTAGGGCTTCAACCTAAGAATTTGGAGGGGTAGACAGTTTTGTCCCTGACAGCTTGACCTGGGGTCAGGTTGAGCCTGCCTGGTGGAAGCTTTCCCCTTCCCCTCCCCCTCCCTGCAAGGCCCTAACCCAGGAGGCTTGGCGGGCAGCCAGCCTGGGCTGGGCAGGGAGGGGGTCACCCCCACACCTTCCCCAGCCCCCTCCTCCAGAGCTCAATTACATTCCCATCGCAGTTGGTGGCCTCTTGGGTGAGCTGTTCATCAGAAGGTACCCTTCCAAGCAGGGCCCCATGCTGCTGTCACTGATTGCATTTTCATTATTCAGATGACTGGAATCGCGGCTGTGGGGGGGTCGCCAGGGTGAGTGTCGTCTTGTAAGGCCGGGTCAGCGCCTATGAGGGCTGCTGGGATCCTGTGCCACCGCCCCGGCCACCGCCCCGGCCTCCGCCCCGCAAACCAGTCCTCGCATGGGGCCTGCTGCAGGCGGCCCAGCAGAGCGGATGCCCAGCCCAGGCATGGGAGTCCCCGGGCAGCAGCAGGACTGTGGGCAGAGCTGTAGGAGTCCCCCCAGCACCCCACGTTCCTGTGGTCACCATGGCCCTCGGGCCACTCGGGCCCTGTGCGGGGCCCTGAGGAGCCAGCTTGGCCCACTGAGTTCACCTGCTTCCTCTTGGGTCCCTCCCCTGGTCCAGGCTTTGCTCCATCACCTGAGCAGCGGGGGAGCAGCGTCCAGGCTCCGTGCATCCGGCACTAGACAGGGATTCCGGAGGAAACCCTCAGAACGCCGCCACCCCCAAGCCCCCCACCCCATCCCACCGCCACCTGCACGGCCGCCAACTACCCCCTGGGAATGAGGAGCCCCAAGGCCCCCACCCAGATTCAGGGAGCGACCCAGAGCCACCAGGAGGTTACGTGGGGGTGGGGGTGGGGGATTCCCTTTTCTCTCTGTGCCCCCCACCACCTCAGGTCACCACCTTACATTTCATCAAATGTCCATTTCATCCAACTTCCCTTTTACCGCTTTTACAAAGGTGGGGGGCCAGGGAGGGGGAGGGGCCAGTGCCTGTTTCTTAGCCTCCCTTTCTGAAAGCGCTCTTTTCCCTCTAGAACTCTCCTTTCCCGCTGATTCATTACGTGTCGGGAAGCAGAGCGTGACATGTTAAAAGCCGCCTTGATAGTGTTTGATATTCAGCACTAACCGCTCACCGCCTCGGCGGGAGGGGCTGCTCTCCCCGCCCCCACCAGAGGGGGAGGGAGGCAATCTGCATAGTGGATGTGCTAAGACAGTCGGTAATTTGCATTAAGCTTCCAGAAATTCTCTGCTTGCAATCTGTCACCCTTCGCTGGGTTTTCATTTTATAACCTTCAGAACATAAGGAGAGGCGCAGGAGGCAGAAAGAACGCGGTAACCGCACCCCCCCATTCCCCCCGCCCCCGGGGGAGGGAGAAAGACTGGTCTCAGGCAGTCCTCAGCGCCCACCCCCCACCCCCGCAGGTCACAAATGCGGGAATCGCCTGCCAGTCTAGGGATTAAGGAGCCCATCCAACCACCAGACCCTAAATTTGGGGTGGGGTGTGGCCCTGCGTCCAGAAGCCAGATGTGGGGCTGCCTGAGCCGAGCTGGTCTGTCCAGAGATTCAAGTTCAGAATCTTTGGGGGTTTTCCCTGAGACCATTGGGTCTGGTTTTGCACTTGAGCACCTGGTCAGAGGCCCCCACCGATGGAAGCACTGGCCGATGAGCTCTGGAGATATTTCTGCCTCCAGACTCTTAAGTACCTGCAGACTCTGGGCTTAGGACAGAGCGGTGGGTTTGCTGTTCTGACTGCAGGAGAGGAAATCCTGTAGAGATTGAAAAAAAAAAAAAAGCCTGGCCACTCCTCCCGGCCCAAGACATCACAGCCTCCAGGCTGCTGGACGGCTGGGACAGGCCACCTGTGAAGCAGTCCTTGAGTCCTGCCCTCTGGCCCCCACCCCCACCCCACCCCCAGTCTGTTTTCTCATCTATAAAATGAGGATTCTTGGAGTTCCCGTAGTGGCTCATACTAATGAACCCGACTGGTATCCATGAGGATGCAGATTTGACCCCTGGCCTTGATCCATGGTTAAGGATGTGGCGTTGCCGTGAGCTGTGGTGTAGGTCGAAGATGCAGCTCGGATCCCGCCTTGCTGGGGCTGTGGTGTAGGCTGGCGGCGGCAGCCCCAATTAGACCCCTAGCCTGGGAACTTCCATATGCCGTGAGTGTAGCCCTGAAAATACATACATATATACTTACAACATACACAAAAATGAAAACGAGGATTCTGGAACAGATCCTCAGCCAAGGGGGGCCCAGGGGTGGGGACAGGCCCTGACCCCGGACCCCTGCCTGGGCCAGGCCCCTTCTGCTGTGTCTTCCGTATTGGATGTACAGGTAGAGGTGGATTTGAGAAAAGCGCTCTGTGGCTAGAATGGGGTTTGCAAACCACTGGCCTGGGCCGTCCCTTCCAGCGGGTAGGCAGTCAGGTGAAACTGAGCCAGCAGGAACACAGCCTCCTGGGGTTGCCGGAGAATTTCCCTAGGGATCCCAAGGCAGAGGTTTGACCCACCTGCAGAAAGGTGTGCAGTAAACCCCCCATCTTCACACATGCCCATCACATAGGGCTCCAAACAGGCGCCCGTGACTTCAAATCCCATCACCTGAGCTAGCTCAGGGCAGAAGCCACTCAGTCACCGTGCCCTCTCAGTTAGCCCCCAGAATTCAGGACCCGCTAGGAGCAGGGCCACGGCCCCAGCGCTGTGGAAAGTATGAGAGACAGAGCCTGCAAGATGTCCAGAGGAGGCAGAAGCACGTGAGGATAGAGTGGAGGGCGAGGATGGTGGGCAGACATCGGGGGGCAGGTGCACGGCCCCCACAAGGGTGTCCCAGCAGCTCACCATCCAAACTCAGGGGCTTTCTTTCAAGTTCTACATGAAGGCACTGATGAGGAACAGAGGCAAGAGACAGACTGTGCCTAGGAGCTCTCCCCGCAGCCTTCCAAGGCAGAGCCATCTGTGGATTTCACGGCACGAAGCTGCCTTCCCCAAGGGCAAGGTCAGCATCGCTTGTTGCAATTCGCCGAGTCCCAACCATAGCCCTCACTGCTCTCATCACCACCCGTGGCTATGACAATGGCTGCTCTTGATTGGGTCCACACAAAGTGCCAGGCAGGGCATGGGGTTTCTTCCTGGCCACCCTGTAAGGCAGGCACTCTCATATTCCCATGTTGCAGATGAAGAGACTGAGGCTCAGAGAGTGACTTGCTCAAATTCACACTGCAAGAAAAGACCACGATCTGGACTCCAATCCAGGTCTGAATCTACCCAGCTCCTACCCGCTGTGTAGACTCCTCGTGCCCCCTCAGAGAGCAAAGGCAGGCTCTGCAAATCATGGCAGTTCTTCCCCTGGAGCCCACGTGAGCTCACCTCAGCCAAAGGAGAAAGGAGGTTGTGCTTGCACTGGCTGCGCCCATGGCCTCCCCCTAACCCAACCCTGTGCCCTGCTCCCCCTCCCAGAGCACCAGCTCCCCGCCCCCCGCGCGCCCCTTAGGGACCTGGATCCATCCTGATGCCCCGGGCACCAGCTCCAGCCCTGGGGCTGTGAACTCACTGTCCTTGGACTCGGCTCCACCAGAGCCACCAGGGAGAGCCCGGCTGTGCCATGTACCAGACCTGCCAGTCTAGGCTTGGCCACCTCTCAGCTGGGTGTGCTCCAGCTGAGAAAAGACAGCAGGGCCAGGGGGCATGACACAGTCAGTCCACATGGTCAGCCAGGCAAGTCCTTTATTTTAGACTTCCAGCCCTAACCTGCCAGGCAGGTGGGGAGCCCACTTTCAGCATTCCAGCCCCACCTCCCCACCCCCAACACCAGGGACAGCAGAGTTCCAGGACAGAGGAAGATCAAGCTGAAACCCCAGGCTGGTGGTGCAGGTGGCCTGTCATCATTGGGCACCTGCCGTTCAGGCCACATGGGCCCCTCGGTCCATCCCCTTCTCCCTTGGCCTAACCTTGGCCTTGAGGCTGAGAAGTCTGGTGAGAGCAGGAAGCTGAAGGGTCCCCCATCTACCTTGGTCTGGGTATCCATCCTGCTGGGAGCTGGACCCCCCCAACTTCCATGTCCCCTCCATGTCCCATGACCCGCGGTCTGGGGAGGTCCCTCAGCCCTCCCTGCCTCTGCTTCCCCATTCTCGCTCTCTTTCCCGTCCACTCCGGGACCCCTTGAAGAGGCACCTGATGCACCCGGACTTTGGGAAAACCAAAGCTCTCAAGTCCCTGCCCGCGCTGTGCCACGGGAAAGGAGGACAGGAGGCAGAGGGGAGCAGAGCTCCCCAGCGGAGCGTGGTCTGGGCCGAGGCAGCCTGGTCCTGCCTCCTCCTCTCTCCCTCTGCCCTCATCCCAGGCATCCTGTTGTGAGCCAGTTGCCCAGCAGAGAGGGGACTGCACTTGGGCGGGGGGGTCCAGATCCCACCCCTCCCAGGACCTCCCCCTGCACCTGTGGCCTCTGTCCACCCCCTGCCTCTCTCCCCACAGTCCACGGCATCAAGTGGACGTGCAGCAACGGGAACAGCAGCTCGGGCTTCTCAGTGGAACAGCTGGTGCAGCAGATCCTCGACAGCCACCAGACCAAGCCACAGCCTCGGACCCACAACTGCCTCTGTACCGGCAGCCTGGGTGAGCCGGGGGCCCTGGTGGGCACATGGGCAGAGAGGGCTCGGCCAGGCTGTGGCTGTGATGTCTGTGAGGGGAGAGGAGTCATCCGGGAGCCAGGCCACGGCCCAGCATTTGGGGCAACTCCCTCATCCTGGGTGCAAGGCTGGTGGGGCTGGTGGGGCTGGCAGGGCAGCCACACTGGGCAGGAGAGAACAGTTTATAGAGAGGCAGCTCCCTCTGCGAGTGTGAGCAGCAGAGTCAGAGAGTGCACGGAACTGGGCCTCCATCCACATTCTCCCGCAGCAGGTGCCCTCCAGGGCCCAGAATCTTGGGCATCACCAGCAAGAGCCCAGGTCCCCAGGCACTGGGCTGGCACAGGCTTTTCTGGGAGATGAGCCTCGAGTCAATGGGAGCTCTCAAGCTAAAACTCTTGTCTCCTCCAAGAGCGTAAAGTGCCCCACATGCTCCGTCATGATGTGTCTGTGTTTCCGATAGTGGTATTTGCTCTTTGAAATGTAGTTACTCTCTCTGCTGCTTTAATTAGATATTTCCATTTGGGGTCGTGTCACTTCTTTGCAAAGTCTTCATGCATTTCGGAATCTTGGTGAGGCTGTAACAGGATCAGGGGGAAAGTCACCCTTTTATCAAAAGCAGAGTCACCCTTATCAGACGGAATGAAAATTACTTCGGCCTGGAGGCCTGAGGGCAGGGCCCTGAGTGCAACTCCATCCGAAATGCTCTGAGCCTGAGGCTTTCTTCTCTTCCACTGAACTGGGGGGTAGGCTCTGTCCTTGCTCAGGTCTTTGAAGGATTTCAGCCCACACAGAGCTGAGGACAAGCCTGGGTCCCAACTACTTTTCTGCCCCTGGAGCAAAGTCTAGAAGCCTCTTTGGTCCTGGGGCCTAAGAGCTAATCCAGGGAGAGTACTTTGCTCCCTCCCCAAAGCGCCACACACACACACACACACACACACACACACACACACACACCTGTCAGCCTCTGGCTTCCAGTCCCATGGCCTGAGCAGGCGTGGGAAGTTTCAAGGGAGGGGAGAGGGCCCAGGCCACCAACCCAGACTGAGCCCCTCTGGCCAGCAGGAGCCGTTCCAGCGCACGTGGTGTCTGCCTCCCTAAGTGGGAAAAGCATTTTCCTGGAAGATGACATTTTCAGCCTCTCCTTCCCGACCCTGTATGCTCGGGGCGCTTCCATTACTATTGAAAGAGCATCAGGGACAAAGGCCCCCCTCCCTGCCCCCGATCTGGGGGATGGTTGCGTGGGGCACCTGAGTGCCTGGGTGAGGTGAGTGGGGCCAAGACCGAGCATCTGTCTCCCCCCAACCCCCAGCCCCGAGGGGCGAGGGCCAGCCTGGACTCCCGGGCTGCGTTTGCCAGCCCCCACGTGCTCAGGGACAGGGTCCGCCACCGGTCCCCACCCTGACTCTCTGGTTTGTGTGCGTGTGCGCGCGCGTGCGTGTGTGTGTGTGTTGTGCTTCGGATCTCCGCAGGCGCGGGCAGCAGCGTGCACCACAAGTGTAACAGTGCCAAACACCGCATCATCTCGCCGAAGGTGGAGCCGCGGACCGGGGGGTACGGGGGCCACGCGGAGGTGCAGCACAACGACGTGTCCGAGGGCAAGCACGAGCACGGCCACGGCAAGGGCTCCGGCCGCGAGAAGAGGAACGGCAAGGTGGCCAAGCCCGTGCTGCTGCACCAGAGCAGTACCGAGGTCTCGTCCACCAACCAGGTGGAGGTCCCGGACACCACTCAGAGCTCGCCCGTGTCCATCAGCAGCGGACTCAACAGCGACCCGGACGTGGTGGACAGCCCCGTGGTCACAGGCGTGTCCGGCATGGCGGTGGCCTCCGTGATGGGGAGCTTGTCCCAGAGCGCCACGGTCTTCATGTCCGAGGTCCCCAGCGAGGCCGTGTACACCATGTCCCCTACCGCCGGCCCCAACCACCACCTCCTCTCGCCCGACGCCTCTCAGGGCCTCGTCCTGGCCGTGAGCTCCGACGGCCACAAGTTCGCCTTCCCCACCACGGGCAGCTCGGACAGCCTGTCCATGCTGCCCACCCACGTGTCCGAAGAGCTGGTCCTCTCCCCCACCCTCGACGGGGGGGGCCGGAAGATGCCAGAAACCACCATGAACTTTGACCCCGACTGTTTCCTCAATAACCCAAAGCAGGGCCAGACATACGGGGGCGGAGGCCTGAAAGCCGAGATGGTCGGGCCCAACGTCCGGCACTCGCCCCCCGTGGAGAGGGGCTTCAGCTTCACCACCGTCCTCACCAAGGAGATCAAGACGGAGGACACCTCGTTCGAGCAGCAGATGGCCAAAGACGCGTACTCCTCCGCGGCGGCGGCAGCGGCGGCGGCGGCGGCGGCGTCCAGCTCCCTGACCCTGACCGCGGGCTCCAGCCTCCTGCCGTCGGGCGGCGGCCTGAGCCCCAGCACCACCCTGGAGCAGATGGATTTCAGCGCGATAGACTCCAACAAGGACTTCACGTCCAGCTTCAGCCAGACGGGCCACAGCCCCCACGTCCACCAGACGCCCTCCCCGAGCTTCTTCCTGCAGGATGCCAGCAAGCCCCTCCCCCTCGATCAGGCCGCCCACAGCAGCCTGAGCGACGCCGGGGGCACCTTCGTGCTGCCCACGGTGAAAACGGAGGCCTCGTCGCAAACCAGCTCCTGCAGCGGCCACGTGGAGACGCGGATGGAGTCCACCTCCTCCCTCCACCTCATGCAGTTCCAGGCCAACTTCCAGGCCATGGCGGCCGAAGGGGAGGTCACCATGGAGACCTCGCAGGGGGCCGAAGGGGGGGAGGGCCTGATCAAGTCTGGGGAGCTGCAGGCCTGCAGCTCCGAGCACTACCTGCAGCCGGAGCCCACTGGGGTGATCCGCAGCGCGGGCGGCGTCCCCATCCTGCCGGGCAGCGTGGTGCAGGGGCTCTACCCCGTGGCCCAGCCGGGCCTCGGCAGCGCCTCCAACATGGAGCTCAGCCTGGACCACTTCGACATCTCCTTTGGCAGCCAGTTCTCCGACCTGATCAACGACTTCGTCTCCGTGGAGGGGGGCGGCAGCACCCTCTACGGGCACCAGCTGGTGTCGGGGGACGGCGCAGCGCTCTCGCAGTCGGAGGACGGGGCCCGCGCCCCCTTCAGCCAGGCAGAGATGAGTATCCCCTGCTGCAGCCCCCAGCAGGGGAGCCTGCAGCTGGGCAGTGCTGAGGGCGGGGCCGGCACCATGGCCTACATGCACGTCGCCGAGGTGGTCTCGGCTGCCTCGGCCTCGGGCGCCCTGGGGATGCTGCAGCAGAGCGGACGCGTGTTCATGGTGACCGACTACTCCCCAGAGTGGTCCTACCCGGAGGTAAGCTGCCTCCCTCACCTGCCTCACCTGCTCATCTGCTCGCCAGGGAAGCTCATTTGCATGTGCCCCTTCCACAAAGCGCTGGACCTCACGCCGTCCTTCTGTCCCCAGGGCGTGCCAGGCACCCCCACCCCTCTCGAGCTGTGTTCTCGATCCTCCCGGGAGCAAGCGACTTTAGAGTCGGGGGCTCCTCGGAGGCCAGGTGGCGCTTCCAGCCCCACCCCATCAGGGTTCGCTGTCACCTGGCTGATGGGTTACGACCCCACCCGTGTCTCACTTGGCCTTTTCTTTTATTGGGAAAAGGGGTCCAGGGCTGCTGGGAAAAAAAAAAAAAAAATTGAAAAAGCACCGCTCCAGACATCTGTACCCATTGCTCTTGATTTAGTTCACAAAACAAAAACAAATCAGTTTCCATCGAGTGGAGGAGGAGGGCACAGCTTCCGAATAGTCACATGTGGGATTTTGGAAGGATAGCCAGCCTCTGCAAAGTCAAAGGCAGGTTACATGGCCAGCTCTGCCAGCTTCGGCCTCCCCCAGACCCCACCCACCCCGGCAGGAGAGCCTGCAGCTGAGCAGTCCCGGGGGCGGGGCCAGCACCATCTCTCCCCCCACCCCTGACCCCCGCCCCTGTCTGTCTCCGTTCCTGGGGGCTGAGACCAGACATGGGGAATCCCTGCTCCAAAGCCCAGGTCTTGCCGTGGTGACATAGGAAGGGGACAGAGTGGCCTGAGCTTTCCCAACTCCCCCTCCTGCTCACTAGGACATGCTCCCTGACCCCTCCCGCGCACCTACTAGGTGGCTGGGGAGCAGATGGGCACTTTCTCCCCCCTGGGGTGGGGGGGTGGCTGCCATGGCACCCTTGGCTCCACTGCCAGGTTCCCTAGAGGCGGGGCAGGAACTGCTACACAGGACACAGTGGGGGGGTGGGGTGCACCTGACAGATCCTGAAGGCAGTGACGCAGATCCCCCTAGACAGCCCTCAGCCACGAGCAGGGCAAGGATGCTGCCCAACCCCAGGTACCTTCCATTCCCAGGTGCCGGGGGGCTCCCCGCATGGTGCTTAAGCTGGGACAGGGAGAGGGGGGGTTCCCTGGGACCTGACGCACTTCTGAGGGCCCATCTCTGCTTCCTGGTGACTGGGCCAGGGAGGCCCAGGGTGGAGGGCGCGTCTCAGGGGACACTCCTCTTGTCCATCCTAGTTCTGCTGTGACTTCTCTGCCTGGTGACTCACTTTCCCACCTGGAGGGGGGTGATACCAGAACCTCCCTTGGGCTCGGGGTGAGATGCGGTGGGAGGAGGGCTTGTAAAGTCTTTGGCCCCTGGGGAGTTGCCCGTAGCTTGTTCTTGTGTTGTTGGTTATTTAGTCTGCGACGTCACGGCTTCTGGCCCACGCTGCTTCTTTTCGTGGCCTCCTGCTGTGGTCACGGCCAAGCAGCTGCTCGCTGTGCACACATAGCCCTGGCTCTCAGATGCCACGTCAGCACAGGTGGCGGCCCCACCTTGGGCCACGAGCAGCCTTGGAAACACAGCAGGTGTCAGAGCAGCTCTGCCCGTGCACTTGCGGTGCATCTGTGGGCAGTGTGCTCATGGAAGCTCGGATGTCCGGGGTGGCTACCCCGCGTGGTGAGGAGCCGGGGCTGGGGTCCATGTCTGGATTCGTATCCTGCCCCCACCCCCGCTAGCTAGTAGGGACTCAAGGTCTCGGCCTTTCTGTGTCTGAGACCAGGGCAATGCTTTCCTTACTGGCTTGTGGTCAGGACTGAGTGAAGGGCTCGGCAATGCCTACCTCTTCCATCTGCCCCCACGGGCTCTTTCCCCGCCCCCGCCCAAGAGTCCAGAAGATTCCAGCTCAGTTTCCTCTTGGTGGGGCTTGGTGTGAAAGATCATGGCAGCCCAGCAGTGTGCCCCCTGCCCGTTGGCCCAGGACTGGGCCCAGGGAGGTCAGAGCTGGGAGTCGGGTTGCTGCCTGTCTGGCCTGACTCTGACGCCTGCCTCCTGGGCCTTGGTCTCCTGGCCTGTAAGTGGCTGAGCTGGGTTGCTTCAAGGCCACCATGTCCCTGGACTTGGTCCTCACAATGCTCTGGGGCCCCTGGAGCCCGAATCCTGCGGGACGAGGAGCTTTGTATTCCCTGGCTTAGTCTGTGAGCTGAGTGCACGTCCCGGGGCCGATCCAGGCCCTCACTCCAGCCCCTGGGACCGGCGGGCACCGGTAGGGACCCTTAGCAGGCCGGGCCCTCTCTGTTTAGTATCTGAGCTCCAGCGGCAGATCTAATCGGAACGAGTCAGTTCCGCAGCTCGCCACACGAGGGCAGCACCGGAACGGGAAAGGAATTGAGCTCAGGGCACCTCACAGAGACAGCGGCCGCTTTTCCAGAAGCTCACTGTGCTTCCAGCTACCCAGAAACAAAAGCAGCTCAAATTCAATTTGATTTAGAAAATGTGCAGATGCCACCCAGCTGGCCCTCTGTGGCCCAGTGTGGCTGCTCGGTGAGGCCCTCAGCAGAGACGCCTAGATGCTCTGCTGGCCACATCCTCCCCCACGGGCCACGGTCCCCAGTGCAGCAGCAGGGCTGCCCTCCTGGGTTCTCCTGCGGGAGACAGCATCTTCTCTCCTGCCCCCCTCTCCCCTCGCAGCTCCCCCGCCGCTGGCTTGGCGCCCCCACCCCTTCTCTGCTAGAAGCCTGCTTGCTGCCTGTGTCAGCAGCCCAGTTCTAGCCAGGCTCTGCTAAGCTCGTGGAGGGCTCTTGAGCAAAACATGAAGGCCTGGGGACCCTTCCTAATCTTAAATAGGGGGTCGGTTGCTCAGTGCCCCCACCCAGCTCTAAAATCTGAGAGTGCCCAGGCACCCACTTCATAAGGATGCCAAGGGCTTGCTGTCTCTTCTTGAAAAGCCACCCCCCGACCAGGCTGCTCCTACTTTCCCTCTGCTTTGTCCGCCTCGTCACCTCTAGCTACAGTTGGTCACGGACACACACACACACATACACACACACACACACACACACACACACACACACACACTGGAGGTGCCCTTGGGCCCCAGGATCCAGGCTAGATGCATGGGACATCAGGTCCTTTATCTCAGGGCTCCCAGGGCACAGAGACCCCAGACAGCACGGGCTGCTGACTCTCCTCCTCCAAACCCTTCTGTGTCCCCTCCCTCTACTGACACTCCTGCCGCACCAGGCACAGGAGGCTGCAATTAGTCAGGTGCCCGCATTACAGCGATTCAGCACCGCCAGGCCGGTGTTGCCATGGAAACTACCTCCTGCACGGATGGGGGCTGAGCCCATCCCGCACCGGTTGCCATGGAGAAGGTCCTGATGTTCCCTAGCAACCTCCGCAGTCCTTGGTTCCTCACAGCAGCCCTAGCTTCATGCTAGCAGCTCTCGAGTGGGGTTATTGTCTTTTTTTCCTTTTTTCTCACAGGGTGATTGTCCATGGCCTTTTGAAGCCACTGCTCTTCCATTGCCCAGCATCCAGGGATGACCCATGCCCTGAGCTGGCCTCTGGTGCCCCCAGGCATCCCAGGGTCAAGTTCTACCTGTGCCATATGGCACACCTCCCAGCCAGGCAGCCATGTCCAGCCAGGCAGCCACATCCAGCCCCAAAGATGCTGGCCCCAGCCCCACCCCTCCGACAGAACTCCAAATCTCTTTCTGGAGCCATAGATCAGAACCAAAGAGTGTTAAGGCCAGAGGGCCCCTAGAGTTCAAATGCCTCCCAGAGAGGTTGGGTCACTTGCCTGAGGACACACTACTGAGGCTGCAGGGGTAGGCTTCCTGCTTTTGGCTCCTGGTCCTGAGCTTTCTCTACTGCTCTCCAAACTTTGGTGGTCTAGCAGAGTTCCCATCGCGGCTTAGCGGAAACAAATCTGACTAGCATCCATGAGGATGCAGGTTTAATCCCTGGCCTCGCTCAGTGGGTTGAGGATCTGGTGTTGCTGTGACCTGTGGCGTAGGTCTCCGATGTGGCTTGGATCCCGCATTGCTGTGGCTGCGGGTAGGCCAACAGCTACAGCTCTGATTAGACTCCTAGCCTGGGAACCTCCATATGCCACAGGTGCGGCCCTAAAAGGAAAAAAAAATTTAAAAAAAAAAAAAAAAAAAAAAGACTTTGGTGGCCTAGAAGTAAGATGACCGCTCCCAGCAATTTCAGCCAAGGAAGAAAGGCCCATCTAAGAGCACGGATGGAAAGGCTTCCAGTCTGGAAGACTTGTTTCCACAGTGGAATCTCCCATCTGTGAAACACCCTCTCCTGTCCCTGAGTTGGGTCTGGCGTCTGGGGAATATCGTAGGGGCCTCGAGAACAGTCCCATTAAGGCTGGGGACCCTCAGGCATTGGGCAGCAGCAGGGGAGCTGGGGTCTGGCCTCTGGTGCCTGGAGAGGGGGAGTAAGGGGGGGATAGGGCCCAGGGCTGCATCCTCAACCCCTCCACCACCCAAGGCCAGCAGGTGCCCATCTCAGCCCTTCTCCTGCCTGGACACTAGGTGGCGCTCGCCACCCCGTCCTGGGCTGTTCTTGGCCCCCTGCTGGGAAAGGCAATGGAGCCTGGGGTGGACCCACCTGAGGAGGTGGCAGGAGAGCCAGAGGGGACAGCAACCCCACTCTCTGCACCCCTAGGGCTGGCCACCCCACTCAGTGACCTCACCTTCCCCTCCACTGTCTGAGCCCCGAATGGGACCCTAACACCTCATCGCCCACACCAGGCAGGACAGGTGTTGTTAATCACTAAACTCAGACAATGACCATAAAACAGGGCTTCCCGGGGGGGCACCGGGGCATAATGCCACTCTCCTTGCTCTGTGGCTGCCGTGGCTGGTTCCAGCAGGAGGTCAGGGGTTGCCAACACCTTTCGCCTCGCTTTCCTGCTCCCAGGTACCTCGGGGATCCTTGGGGGCAGGGCCCTCTCCCCTTGAACTGAGCAAGGTCATCCAAAACCCCTCCCCCCACCCCATCCCCCTTCCTCTCACTGCCCCCCCCCCACGCACCCTGCCCCCATGGGAGCAACTGCAGCCCAGACAGGCTGCAGGCACATCAGAGCCTTGCCTGTACCATGCGCACAGAGTGAGAGGACCACTCTGGCCATGTGGGGAGCCAGGCAGTGTCAGCTGGTGAGGCTCCATGGTACCCGACCCCCAGCCACCAGCTGGAAGATCGCCCTGCCAGCGCAGGGCAACCTCTGAGCCTCCTCCCAGCCCTTCTTCCAGTTTTTCTTTTCTGTCTCATCGCCTTCTCCACCAACCCCGCCTTTGCTGCCCGCCCCTGGCTATCGCCACCATATCCTGGGGACCCCAGGTCTCCCCTCATCTCCCTGGGGGGCCACCGAAATGCTCAGCCCACCATCTGTCCACAAGCCAATGACAGAGAAAGCCCCAGCTTCCTCTCTGCTTCCTTCCTGGGTCGGGGGAGGTCTCACCTGGCATCCTGCAGAAAAGGTTTGACAAACTCTGCGCCCCCTTCTGCCTAGAACGGAAAGCTCCAGGTCCAGGAGGGGGTCAGAACAGCCAGCCCCCATGCTGGATGCCAGCTGAGGAGCATCTGGGGGCCCCCGAGGCCCCAGCGGGAGGCAGTCGTGACGCGGTGGTTCTCGAAAGCAGGGCTTGTGGGCGTGAGGAACCTGCATGCTTCCCAAGCACGTGGGCTGGGGTGCAGACCAGCACCTGAGAGGAACGGCCGCGGAGGCCTGGGTCCCTGGGCCCTCCCTCCGGGGCTGACACCCGCCCCCCACCCCCGGTCTCTGTCCCCTCCAGGGAGGAGTGAAAGTTCTCATCACAGGCCCGTGGCAAGAAGCCAGCAATAACTACAGCTGCCTGTTCGACCAGCTCTCAGTGTCTGCGTCTCTGATCCAGCCCGGTGTGCTGCGCTGCTACTGCCCAGGTGAGCGGGCCGCCAGTGGAAGAGGGCCTGAGGGCCCGGGATACCCCAGATCAGAGTCGGCCTGGGGAGGGGACCTTGGGCAGGTGGCCTTGTTACCCTGGGCCTCCGTCTCCTCTGCTGTGAAGCCGTGGGTCCCGAGTAGGCTGTTAGAGTCTCATTGGACCCCTCATCAGAGGCTGCATGGGTGCGCTCGCCTGGGATCTTGAAGAAAACCGGATGAGGCCTGTTTAGACAACCAAGGGGCCCAGGTGGCACACCCAGGACTTGCCCCCAGGGAAGCTCCAGCCACCCTCCCCCTGACGGGTCACTGGAGCTGGGGAGAGCCGTGCAGCGGGGAGTGGGGGAGGGGGTGCACAAGGCTGCCCTCTCTCCCCACCCGTGCCCATGTGCCCCACAGCCCAAGCCAAGCAGCAGCCACGAGAACAGGAGAGCCCAGCCCACACAGGCCCCCAGAGCACAGAGCAGGTCGGAGAGGGACGGAGAAGGCCGGGCGAACTGCAGGGAGGGGGTGTCAAATTGAGACGAATCCACACAAACTCCTTTGAGAATTTGGTGATGCCTCCGTCCAGCGGCCAGAAGAAGGCACGGACGCATGGTCTGCTTCCACTTTCGGGGACAGGGGCCCCCCGCATCACGTCCCTGGGCTCTGACCTTCTCTTACTCGGGCAGGGGTCATCATCTCGACGCAGCTTGGTGTCCCTGTCTGGTCCACTTGTCCTTGATCTCTGGCCGTGACTACCTCCCCCCTGACCGGTTGGCTCCCTGAGGACGGGGTCTGTGTCCTTCTCGGTCACCACTGTGTCCGCAGGGCTCGAAAATTGCCTGGCATGTCGCAAAAAAGCAGGTGGCTATTCGTGGAGGGATCTCTTTCTAGAGCTCATGTTTTCTGTGCTCTGGGCTGGGGGCTGGAAACCACCCCCCCTTGTCTGGCCCGGCACACGTGTCATGAGCTCCAGGGGTGGCCTGTCCCGCTTGCCAAGGTGACAGACAGACGGAGGGGCAGATGAGGAGGTGGGGTGGCCGGGGTGGAGGGGCCCCACTCCATGTTATCTGAAGCCAGGGCACCTAGAAAAAGCGAGAGAGAGGGAGAGGGAGAGGGAGAGAGGCACGGGGGGAGCACATGTGCTCCCTGTGGAGGGCCGGGTGGAGAAGAGAAGTGGACGGGGCGGGAGTAGAGCTGGCCGGTGCCAGGGGGGTCCACCTTGAACCTCAGGCCGCCCTAGCTGTCTGCCTCAGCCCCCACCATGCTCCCCACCTGGGGCTCCTAGGCTGACCTGGAACATTCTCTCTCTCCATCTCCCCACACAGCCCGCCAGAGCGGAACACCACAGCTCCAGGGCTGGGCTCACGTGCTCAGCCTCCGCTCATCCCAGGGAGCCAGGGCCCCTGATGGCCTCCGCTGCTGGGCCTGCCCCCACCAGTGGCCTGGCTGGTTCCCATGCAGCCCCACCCCCACCGCACCCAGGCTCCCAGCAGCCCTGCTCAGCCTGGAGCATGGCTGTCCTGGAGACCAGCCAGACTGGGTCAGCCTATCCCAGCCCAGGGCTGCGTGAGGCCAGGGCAGGCCCACCTCTGCTGGCGAGGTAGGGGAGAGGGCAGCCTGTTATTAAACTGTCCACTTATCAGCTGCTGCTGGAACGGGACTTGCCCAGCCTATAAATAGATGCCACTTCCTGTACCTGGTTCTGGCCTGGCTGAGGACCCAGACCTTGCCTGTCCTGAGTTATCTGACCCCTCCAGAAAGAAAAAAAGAGACTGGCCTTTGCGTGCCCTCTGGATGACGTCCCAGGCCAGGACCTGGCACAGCCCACATCAGCCTGTTTCCACCTGGTGCCTTGAGCCTAGCGGTCAACCTCTCTGGGCCTCCATTTCCACATCTTTAAAAACCACCTGCCAGTGGGCAAGGGACTGCGACGGAGGAAGGTCCAGGAGGCCCCAGCTCACAGGTTCAAGGCCTGGAGCTGCTCCAGGAGCGAGGCCTAGCTCTTTCAGTCCTGGGAGGGGGGCAGGGAGGGGAGAGAGGGGATCGGGGTTGTCCTGGTCTCAGCAGGGAGTCCTCCCGGTCTGAGAGCATTTCTGGGTCCCCAGAGCCGGCAGGAGAGTCTATGCCGGTCAGTGCGTCTCCCACTAACATCCTGCGTCTTGGACCCAGGGAGGCTTGGGCAGCCTGAGAGCGGGGACACCGCCCTGTTCCACCCTGAACCACAAAGCAGGGGGCCCCTTTGGGACATCCCTGTTTTAAAGGTCACATCGAGACACGTCACTCGGTAAGACAGCCCTGAATGCTGCGCGCGTACATTGATTTCTGAATTCATCGAAGAGTTTGCCAGGCACCAGTAGGCACCTGGGGTGGAGCTCAGACCCAGCCCTTAACCCTGCTCTTGATCCCAGGGAGCTCTCGTCCCGGAAGGAGTTGGTCACGTGAACGAGCCCCACCCTGGGGGCTGATGCTGGCTGCTCAGGGACCTCCCGAAGCCTGGATCTCCCCAAGGCTCAGGGAAGCTGAAGCCGATCTTCAAGAAAGAACACTTGAAACCAGAATGAGACTGGCTTCTCCAAAAAGAAGAGCTCAGAGGGCTGTGAGCACAAGCCAGGCCACCTTAGAGTGAGAATGACATGGGAGGAGAGGAAGGGAGGGGGCACATGGCCACTGCCCACTGGCCTGCTGCACGTGCCCAGCAAAATGCATGGGGAGACTCGGGCTCGACCAAAAACGCGGTTCTTCTGGGCGCCTCCCCCTCCATCGCTGGCCGCAGAAGCCACACAGCCATGACATCTGCCCTGCTACAAGATTCCAGTAGCGCCGCAAGGTCGGGAAGGAGACGACCAAGCGAGGCCACGGAGCTTAGGCGAAGGAGGACTTGGGATTAGGAAAGGCGGCCGAGCCAGGGAGAAGACGGAGGCAGCCCCCCTCCCAACAAGAAGACTGTGCTTTGGGGCTTCCGGACAGCCCCACAGTGGAGTCCTTGGAGGTCACCAAAGGCCAAAGATGAAGTTCAAAATGAGATGAGCAAGGGCACTGCATTTTGAAGCAATGCACTCAACAAATAGGTGTTGAGGAGCCATAAGCCAGGCCTTGACCTTGGCCCTGGCCATCAAGAGGAACCAGGACAGATCCACTCCCAGCTCTCACATTCTATTGCAGGAGACAAAAAACAAACAAGGAAACAAATAACCGAGATAACTGGAGAAAACCATATCAGAACCTTAGGATGTGGTGATGTGATAAGATACCTTGGGAAAGGGGAGCTTCCTTTGGGCAGACTGATGAGGGACCCCCAGCGATGAGACGAGCCGGTCGTGGGCAAGAATGAAAGGCAAGCATCCACGCAGAGGACCGAGGACGTGCAAAGGCCCTGGGGCAGGCACAGGCTCGGTCAGCTGGAGAAATATACAGATGGGGGAAGCTGGAGAGGCTAGATTGGAGAGGATGGCAGGGACCAAATCATGTCCATCCTTCTAAGTCCTAAGAAGGAGTCCGATGTGGTTTCCCTTGCCCTGGAAGCCATTAGCTTTAAGTGGGGAGTGGCTTGATCCAAATCATATCTTTAAAAAATGATTCCTGGGAGTTCTCGCTGTGGCACAATGGACTCAGCAGCATCTTAGCAGCTCCAGGATGCATGTTTGATCCCTGGCCCCAGCACAGTGGGTTTAAGGATCCCGTGTTGCCACCGATATGGTGTAGATCACAACTGCAGCTTGGATCTGATCCCTGGCCCAGGAACTCCATATGCCGCAGGAAGGCCAAAAAAAGAAAAAAAAATGATGTGGGAGGATGGATTGTAGGAGAGAAGAATGAAACAGGGAAACCCTAGGAGGCGGCAGAGGGAAGCCCCCGGACACCATCCCAGCAGGAACAGGTCGGTCTCGGGTGTGTGGAAGGTGCCCTCAGCAAGAGGCTACTGCAGGGTCCAGGCATCCAGGCCAGAAATGATGGCAGCTTAGGCTAGAGTAGTGGCCATTGGGTTGGAAAGAAGAGGACGGACCCAGAACTCACTGATGGACTGAAGGTGGGGAGGGAAAGAAAGTCCAGGAAGCACCTGGGTGATTGGCCTGCGGACACTGGGCTGTTGGGCTGGGACCCAGGAGACTGGGATAGGTTCTCTCTGCTCTGTCTCTCTGGGAAAGGCTGGGGTGTCTTTCGCTCCCCCACCATCCCAGCACCACCGAAGGTCGAACTCGTGCCAGGAGATGGTGGAAGACAAGCACCAGGTGGGGAGGAAGACCCCGGGCCAGAGACACCTGGAGCTCCCCAGCGGCCCGCGAGAGGCAGCAGCTTGCTCAGAGGAGCAAGGCTGAGCCAGCTCAGATGGGGCTTCTGCTGATGCCCTTCCTTCCTGTTGGTGAACCAGGCGAATCTCCAGGGAAGGTGAGCGGCCACGAGCTTGGAGATCTGCCCGGGGATGCCGTCCGAACCTAGGGCGGTCTGGACGTGGCTGGGGCTCCCTGTCCGGGGAAGGCACTGCGGGAGGTCCCGGGGGACCCCCACCCACCAGGAGCTCCTCTGTGATCTCGAGCTGAGGAGCCACACCGGGATAGAAAGCATGGGGGGGGGAAACTTCACCGATCATCTCGGGGCAGTGACTTCCCGCAGACCCGCTCTGGGGACAGTGGCATAGCACCTACATCTGGGAGGGACAGAGGCCACAAGTCCACGAGCTGGTTTTCCCACGGGAGGTGAGGGCCATGCTGGACGTCCTCAGAGAGAAGCCAGAGCTTTACTCTGCAGCGGGGAGCTGCTGACTTGGATGGCTTCCTGGAGTCTAAGCTTCTGAAAACCAAGAGCCCAAACAGTAACGCGATCCCTGTGTGCGTCCTCCCTGGAAATCTGTCCTGGGGAGGCCCTGGGCACAGGCATCTGGTGTTCCAGAAAAGCAGAGCAGAGAGCACACAGTGCTGGTGTCTGCTGGGGACGAGGCCTGGCCGCGGGGAGCCGCCTGCACACCCCACCGGCCCCCCAAGACTTCAGCAGCAGCCTCACCCCCGGCGATGAAGCAGGCCTCTCTCTGCCAGGGCGCGGCTTTGCTCTTGCAGACAGTGGGCGTGTCCATGTATTCAACCCTTTGTTTTCCTTGAGCCCTGGGTCCGGGCCAGAGCAGCTAATGAGGCCCCTAAGGGGCCTCTCTTCCCGAAGCTTAACATCCAGAGGTTGGAGGGAGGCTCAGGCTTCACAGCAGCCCCCAGCCCACACCGCCGGACTCAGGGCAACAGGCCCCGCCCAAGGCCTTGGCCTCGGCCAGGAGGCAGAAGAACTTCTAAAAATATATGGAAGGCCTCGCTAAGGGCGTCAGGACAAACCCGCAGGAAAAGGTGAACCAGAAATAAGCCTGAGGGCGTTCTCCTTGTGGCTCAGCAGGAACAGACCCGGCTTGTCTCCATGAGGATGCGGGTTCAATCCCTGGCCTCACTCAGTGGGTTAAGGGTCTGGTGTTGCCATGAGCTGCGGTGCAGGTCGCAAATGTGGCATGTGGCTCAAATCTGGTGTTGCTGTGGCTGTGGTGGCTGCAGCTCTGATTCCACCTCTCACCTAGGAACCTCTATATACTGCAGGTAGAGCCCTAAAAAGCAAAAAAAGATAGAAAGAAGCAAAGGAAGGAAAGAGGGAAAGAAAGAAAGGAAGAATGAATGAAAGAGAGAATGAACGGAAGGAAGTAAGAAAGTGAAAGAAAAGAAAAGAGAAAATAAATCAGCACGAAGGAGTCCAAAGCAAAGGCTGTGCCTGAACCCCACCAAGCCTGGTTGGGAGGGGGCGGTCAGCCAGTCCTGGGGGATCCGCCCATTCCTGGGTTCACTCATTCATTCAACAAATCTGCGCCGAGCTCCCAGCACCTGTCCCCACCCCAAAGCAGAGGAGCAAAGAGGTGATGACAATCTGGGGGTGCTCCCATGGCCTCTGGCTGAGTGGGGGCTCCAGAGAAGCTTCCTGGAAGAAGCAGCACTGCATCTTGGCCTGGAGGAGTGAGCGGACCCAGGCCGGATCATCCATGGAGGGCAGCGGGGAGAGGGTGCTCCGGACTCCCGTGTGGTACCCGGGGCTGAATTGTGCCGTCTCCCCCACACACCACCCCCGCCCTGACTGCTCTTTCTTTTGCTTTCAGCCCATGACACTGGTCTCGTGACCCTACAAGTTGCCTTCAACAACCAGATCATCTCCAACTCAGTGGTCTTTGAGTACAAAGCCCGGGCCCTGCCCACGCTCCCGTCCTCCCAGCATGACTGGCTGTCCCTGGACGGTAAGAACAGCGCTCGGTCACCTTCCCGGGCCCCGAGGGAGAGGCACGCTTGGGAACCCTGTGAAAAAGGCGGAAGCATTCAGGTTTCCTAACTTCCACTCAGGGTGCAAGTCTTAGTGCGGGAGGATCGACTGGGTCCCCACCCCTCATCTCCGTCTCCCCCTGCGACCGAGTGAGCATGTGAGCCCTGGGCGGCCAGGGGATCTGAGTGAGCAGACAAGCCCTCAAGTTGCCAAGAGACCCCTCTCTGGAGCAGCAGGGTCCAAGCACCTCTGTGGCCCTGAGCCGGGAGGTGGAGGTGGGCAGCAGAGGGAGCGCCTGGACGCCATCACCAAGCCCTGAGCCTCTCAGGCACAAGTGAGGCTGGGGGATGGCAGCTCAGGTCAAGCTTTTTTCAGATTTCAGATTTTACTGCCTCTTAGGGACAGTAAGCCAAACCTTGTCCTGGGAGCCCTCTGACACCCATCACCCCCTGCTTCTAGGCTGTTTTGTATTTTGGCCTCTGCCCCTTAGAGCATCTGCCACAAGCCCGGGATGATGTCAAGGCTGAGGGTGGCTGGTCAGGGAGCAGGCACAGGCCCTGAGGGAGGAGGCAGGACAGGCTGGCCAAGGATGCATCTCTGGGAGCCTCGGGTCTGCTCCGTGGGATGTGAGTGTTGGCCGCGCCAGATAGGTGGGGAGCGCTAAGGTCAGAGGCTGCCCTACCAGGCCCCCGCCCCCAGCCTGCCTAGGGGAAGTCCCGGTGTTGACCTGGGGGCTGAGCTGATGGTCTGCTCTTGGCACTGGGACAGAGTGGGAGTGATGGCCACACGTGCCCTTCAGTATCAGCGCATGGCCGCAGAAGCGTCCGTCCAAGGTGTTGGGTCTTGGCTAAGCTGACACTGATGGGGGGGAGGTGGTCAGTTTCTTAGGCTCCCTTCCCCCACCCACAGCAGTGCCTTCTCACCTCTCCACCTCCCTTGCTGCTGGCTGCCAGAGGAGCTCTGGGCTTGGGTACCTGCCCTGGGCCACTTTCCCGAGCCACCCAGGGTACAGACCTCGGCCTTGTCCCAGCCCCGGCCCCAGCAGTGACAGGGTGCCTGGCAGCCGCCCTGCTACAGAACCCTCTGAGCTGTTCCCAGAGGTGGCTTTGGGTCAACAGGCATCTGCACCCTGGCAGTGGCCGCCTGGGAGCACCAGGCCGGCCTTGGCAGCCACTCTGGCCAAGGCTAAAGCAGCGGAGCTGCGACGGTGACCTGCAGAATGTAACAGAGAAGGACAGGGTGACCAGGGCCTCCCGTTCAGGAAATCCGGTTTCAATTTTGCAGAACAAATGGGAAAGGGACAAGGGGACTCTGCAGAGCCCTGGCTTTCCCTGAGCCACCAGGTCATGTGGGGGGTGGGGGGGTGGGCACTGAAGGATGCTGGGACCAGTCCTTGTGGGACCGGCCTGGGACATGGAGCCCTTCAGAGAAGCCAGGTCCAGCCAGGCAGTGCCTCATCTAGGGGCACAGGAAAAGTCGGTGGCCCCCTGGAAGCCCAGGGAGCAGGCTGTACCAGGAGGTTCCCAGCAGGGGAGGGTGCTGTGAGAGATCACAGGGAAGGGAAGCTACCTTCACTGCTCGCCCCTGAATCCTGGCCACACCAGACCCCTCTGGCAATGAGCTGGCTGCCAAGGGGAACACCTGCTCCCCAGCAGGCCCCGCCTCCAGGGATTGGAGCTCTGACCTCCAGATGAAATCAACACCCGCCCCCCACCCCCAGCCCCTGCCAGAAGACGCAGGAGAGATGGCAGGACGTGGGGAGGGGAAGAGACAGGACAGCCCCGCTGCAGAGGGCAGATGGGGGCCTCCTAGCGACCCCAGCCATTTCCTTCCCTTTGGGCTTGAACCAGGCAGCCTTTCGAGGAATGGGAGGCGAAGGGGGACCCCATCCTTCCAGAATGGAAGAGTGAAATTCCCACTCCAGATTCTCCCCCACTGCCGCCCACTTCCAGAAATGAAGACAAGGGACTTAGTTACCCAAGGATCACTTCCCGTCATTTTACCAGCCTGATAAATAACAGGGCGGGGTGGGGGGCGCAGAAGTGCAGCTACAGCGCCAGGCGGCGCGTAATCCTTCCAGTGCAAAGAGGACGGCTCAGAAGGGGGCGCGGGGCGGGGGGGTTCCCGAGCTCTGGCCAACCCTGTGGCCTGGCAGTGAAGACATGTGTCGCAGAAGATGCCGCAGCGGCCAGCCTGTCAGAGGCCTGCCTCTCCTCTCCGCTCTTGGGTTCCGCAGCTCCTTACCTCAGCCCCTCCCGCCCCCGCGGTTACCGGGCAGATTCTCAATTAGAGCTTCGGGGACGTGGAGGCGCGCGCGGCGGCGGCGAGGAGGGGAGCGGCGGGAAAGGGAGGGGGCGAGGGGGCTGCGGCGCCGAGCAAACTGGGGCGCGGCGGCCGGGCGGCGCGCGTGCACACGCGCACACACACGCGTGCACAGGCGCACACACGCACGCTTGCACGCCCGGCGCAGCTGCAATGCGGGGGCCTTGCGCCCGCGCGCGCCCGGACTGACTGCGGCAGGGCTCGGCCCTCCCCGGCCGGGGCGGGAGGCGGGGACAGAACGGGGACGCGCGGCCCAGGCAGCGCGCTCTCCTGCCAGCGGCCGCCTCCCGCTGCGCGCGCGTCGGGTGCCCGGCATCCATCGCCCCGATCGCATTCGTAGGGGCGCTCTGTGCCCCTCCCCCATCCAGAAGGCGCATGAAATGCTTGGAAAGAGAATCTCTGCTTTCATTTGTTCAAAAATACGGATTCGTCTGCCACACGAAAGGCTGGGTGGGGACGCGGGCATCGAATCTGCGCGCGCGCGCCGCCGCCGTGGTGCAGCTTTTGTCCAGCAGCCCCGCCGGGTGGGAGGCGACCGTTCCCGCAGAGGGACTTCGGTGCAGGGGCCCCAGGTTCCCAAAATCTCAGCGGGACGCAGCCCTCCGGGCTGAGACGAAGCATGGGAACGGGGGAAGGAGTGAGACCAGGGAGAAGGGGGCGCCACCGCCCTCATCTACCGACCCAGGCGACTTTGGGGCGTGCTCCTCCCTGCCCTGTACGCTCTAAGGGGCACGGGCCCCGTCTGCCCGGACCCTCACTGCTTCGCGCAGGCTGGCAGATTGCGGGCCACAGTACCTATTTGTGTTATGCGTGATTGCAGGAATGTGTGAATAAGTGCCACAGCAAGAGTGTTTAACCCAGCCTCCTGTTCAGGAGGGCTTCCTGGAGGAAGTGACCCTTCTGCAGAGACCTCCAGCTAAGAGGGCTAGGAAGGGGCACCCAGGGAGAGAGGGCAGCCAGGGCCCGAGAGGGTGGGACAGCCGCTGTCTTTCGCCCAGGCACTCTGGGAACCACCATTTTCACCATTTCTTCCCCCAGAGGTTCAGATTCAGAACGCATTTCCCCAGGTCGCTGGTACCAGGACCCCAGAGTACTCTGCGGTGGGCCAGCTGATCATTTGGGGCACAGTGAGACCTCTTCCAGGCCTGAGGCAGTCAAGCAGCCCTTTTACCCCAGAGACTTTTTTGGAGGGCCTCTGGGGAATGTCACTTATGCCTGCCACAGGTCCCGGGATGCAACCAGCCAGGGCTGTGCTGAGCGTGGAAACATGTGCTGTGTTTCAGTGGTCTCGCTTGGGCAAGGAGAGTAAACCCAGGCCATTTGACGCAGCAGCTCTGGAGCCCAGGGGGTGGGGCTCGCATCTGGCCAAGGGCACAGCCACCTTTATGTGACCCCTGTCCCTGGAAGAGAAAGTGAGTGGAACTTCTGGGTGCCCCGTTCTCTCCTTGTCAGCCAGCGGATGCTCCCCAGGGCCCTGGCCCCACCCCCACCCCGCCAAGCCCCTCTCCAAACCCCACTAAGCCGCTTATTCTTAGTCTATTTTCAATTGCCTCTCAGGCGGCCAAGCCTCCTGCCTGGATGAGAGGATTGGAGGGAGGCATGGATGCAGCTTTCTTGGGCTCAGCCAGCCAGCCACCTGGACAGGTCTCCTGCTGACTGATGCTCAGGTCAGGGAGGAAGCTTATCACCTTCATTGGGGATGGGGGCAGGGGGCGCCTGGAGCTCACACCTCATCACAAAGATGCCTGCTTCAGTGTAGCAAGCCTCAGGGCAGGGCAGACGACCCAGCAGCCTGGCTCCAGCTCACGGGGTCCAAAAGAGCGTATCTGGTAAACCAAGCCTCTGGGGCACCCTGGCTCCAGGCTCGAGGTGTGGGAAGGTGGGAGCCTTGCTTCCCTCTAAGGAGGCGGAGAGAAGCAAGATGTGGCCTCCCGAGGGGGCCTGCTCCTCTGACCCAACCCTCTGTGCTGGCAGATGGAGGTATAGCTGGGATGGTCCCCAGCATGTGGCCCCTCCCCCCAGCACCAAGCTGCCTGGTCCTGGCCTGTGGCCAGGCTTCTGCCGGCCTCTCCCCTGCTGGCTGGTTTCTAATAGCAGCCTCCAGCCACCAGGCATGGGAGACCAGGCAATGGCCCCCTGAGGCCCGGGGTGGCAGGAGGAGTCACTCCAGCTGTGAGACTGCCCCGCCCCCAAGCCTCTGAGTGCCTTCTCCCTCCCAGGGTGACACGCCAGGGCTTTCTGATGAGCCTACCTTGCTGGTTCGTCCTGGCCTGGCCCCTCCCTCCCACAGGCCCCCTCCCCCTGCCCACCTTGCAGTCACCCTCCCCTGCGCCCGCCCCTTGTGGGACCAGCTGTGTCCGTGGGAGAACACGCACAGAGCCAAACAGAAAGTGTGTCACTTTTACCAGAAGATCTGGAGGGAGGAGCAAAGGTTAAGCAATTTCCTTGAAACTCACTTTATTGCCACTGTTTTACTTAAACAAAGACTATTTGTTTAGGGGAGTAGAATGGAAAAATCAGGAGGTTTCTGGATCAGACGTAGTGCACCAGTGGATGGCCTTGACTTTGGAGGGCTGCCTTACATCACGTGCACAGAGCAACCCCTCCTGCCTCTGGCAGCCCTTTGAAGATTACACACAGGGGTGTGCCCTGTAAGCAGGCAGGGGCACTGCCAAGAACCTTCTGGCACCCACCAGAGCAGGGTCTGGGGCTCTCTGATGCCAGTTAACGCCTGGGTCTCTGGGTATTTCTTTGCATGGTAGGGACATATGTAAGAGATAAAGTGGCAGCGGCAGAAGCTGGCTTGAGCCAGTCTTATGCTTGGGACTCAAAGCTGAGTGGCAGGAAGGGGCTCCACTCTGAGCTGCAGCTGCCAGCCAGGGCCTGGCGCCAAAGCACAGGCTCCTCCCTCATAATCAGCATCTCTGTTCTCTGTGGGGTCTGACCAACAGCTGGGAGTGGATGTCTGTCCTTAGCCCCCCTTTGGCGGAAACCAAGGGGCCTGGTCCTCAGGCCGGGGGATGTGATCAGCTGTTTGCAGCTGGGGCCACACCAGGTGGATCCCCGTGGAGCTCTGCGTGTGGCAGGAATGGGTCACCTTGGAGCTGGCCCTCACCCGCCTCCTTGCAGCAGTGACAAATGGTGCCTGCAGAGAAACGGCAAGCCCAGCATCTGCAGAGGCCAAGGAGACAGGCTCTGTGGCCTCATTCTGACCTTTGGGGCAGGAAGCGAAGTAAAACCCATGGGGGAAGCCCTGGAGCTGGGACAGATGGGGCACCCTGGCAGGGTCAGCTTCCCAGCCACCGGGTAGGCGGGGGGGAGCATCCCGAGGCATGAAGATGGGAGGCTCAGTCCACATCAACCACCTTGTCCTTAACCGTCGCAGATATTCCCTGGGGCTGCCATAAGGAATGACCACATCGCAGGGGCTTAAAACACAAACGTGTCCTCACAATTCTAGAGGCTGGAAGTTCAAGGCCTTGCAACAGGGCCAGGCTCCCTCTGAAGGCTCCAGGGGAGACTCCTTCTTGCCTCTTCCAGCTTCTGGTGGCTACTGGCCATTCTTGGCGTTCCTTGGCTGGTGGCAACACCACTCCAGTCTCTGCCTCCGTGGCCATGTGGCGTCGTCCCTCTCGATGTGCCTGGGTCTCTGATTTCCCTTCTTACAAGGACACCAGACCCTGGATCAGGGCCCACTCAACGCAGTGATCTTGTCTCAACTAGTTACATCTGTCATTAACTAATTGCAAAGACCCCATTGCCAAATAAGGTCACGTGCTCAGGCAGAGGGAGAAGAGTGGCCCAGGGAGAGCAGGCTACATGGACATTAACAGAACCTTCCAGAAGGAGGAGCTGGTGACGGAGACAGAAAGAGCAGCCAGGGAGGTGGAGGGACACAGAAGAGGGTGGGGTCTCAGAGCCCAGGGTGGCCCATGGTGCTGAAAGTCCTCCTGGGGCTTGAGGACCAGGCAGGCCCGGGGTCCCCTCTGTCCTGGTCCCTTCTCCCTCTGCCCACTCTCCCTGAGGGCTTAGCCCTGCCCTGGGCTGTCTATCCTCCACGAAGGTAAAGGTGCACTGATGCACCCTCCTCGGTGCCTCTTCTCAGATCTAGAACCGTCTGTCTAACCTTCCCAGGTCAGCTCTGCTCTGATTTTCTTGGGCAAGTCCACATGTCCCAAGTGTCACTCGACAACTGTTGGTCTTGCTGCCACCCCCTCCCTCCCGACCCTCCATCTCCTACCACCTCCGCGGACAGCCCACCCCAGAAAACCGGGAGTCACGGCTGAGACCTCCTGCTCAGCTCACCCCCGACGGCCCATCTCCATCCTGGGGGTTTCTCTCCCTGGTTTCCCTCCTTCTCTCCATCACCTCCGCCCCCAGCTTGACTCCACCCCCAAAACACTTGCACATCCTCACCAGGCTTTTGGCCTCTCATCTTGCTTCCTTCCACGAGGGTTGTTCCTGCGTCCATCGCCAGGCACTGCTCTGGGTTCTGGGGAACCTTTGCTCTCATGGAGTTTACACGTTAGTCGGAGAGAAAGCAAACACATCACAAAAGAAATCTCAGGGGTACTCACGGTGGACAGCCTAGTAGAAGGGACCAGGGTGGCTGCAGTGGAGGCCTCTGTGGGAAGATGCTATGGAAGGAAGGAGGCAGCCACCCCCAGGCAGAGGGAATCACAAGCACAAAGTCCCTTGGGAGCGATGGGGCCTGGCGTGTGTCTCTGGGGCCGGGGGAAGAGGAGGAGTGAGGGAAGCAGAATGAGCAGGAGCTGAGCCTCAGGGGTCCTGCCAGCCAGGCAGCTGGGACTTTTATCCTGAGCACAGCAGGTGAGATGACATGCTCAGGACTTCCCCCCGCCCCCGGCTGCTGTGTGGAGATGGATTGTGTGTCCACAGGCAGAGGGACCACCCCAGGCACTCTTGCATCAGTGCAGGCCAACCATCGTGGCCCCAACAAGGCTGGTGATGAGGGATCCCAAGAGACACAATTTGGGGACATTTGGAGGTAGAGTCAAAGGCCCTGCTGATGATTTGAACATGGAAGATGAGAAAGAGAATGAGACAGGACCCTATTTGGGGGGCTTAAATAGGGAGGTGGACAGGGGACCATTTCCTAAGATGGAGGCGTTTGAAAAAGCAGCAAAGTAGGAGAGAGGGGAACCTTGAGTTGGTTTGGGTCGTATTATATTTGACAGCCTCATGCGAGTCGCCGAATGTACAGTTGGGTTTGAAAGCCTGCAGGCCCCAGGGAAGTCCAGGATGGAGGTAAAACTTCCGTGTCATCAGCGCATCGATGGAATTTAAAGTCGTGGGTGGAGATGCGGCTGCTCCATGAAGTGAGGGGATAAAGGGGAAGGAGAGGCACCGGCTCAGCCGTGGGCTCCCCCAGGATTTGGACGTTAAGTGAAAGAGTTGCCGGCCAAGGGGCTGAGAAGCAGCATCGAGCGAGAGCAGGGAGATGGGAGGATGTGACCAGAGGGATGCAGGAGAAGAGTGTTTCGAGAAAAAGGATGCAGTGGCCGCGTGGATGCCAGGAGCAGGGGGAGCCAGGCTTCCAGGCAGGGGAAGCCACGCACAGGAAGACCTTAGGGCTAGAGGGAGCTCTGTGAGTTTGAAGAACCCGGAGAAGTGGCTGAAAACTCTGGTAGCCTGTCTTTCAGAGCAGAACCCTGACCTTCCCCAGGCAGAGACAGGACAGGACAGATGTGGCCCAGGAGCACCGTGCCTGGACCCCTCCTCATGCAGCGAGAGGAAAGGCCCTGGCCCTGTTCATCCTACCCTTCCCTCTGATGCTGGCTGGGGAAACCATCCAACAGTCTGCGGGCCCCAGGGAGGCAGCATCCCTGTCCCCGGGCTCAGGGGGACATCCACACCCGCTCTGATCCCACGGACAAACTCCCGCCTGGTTGCTTCTCCCCGGAATGCAGGGGCTGGAGGCGAGCCCCAAAGCAGGAGCATCAACTGTACTCACCCCCCAGACACTGCGTGGCTGTGAGACCCCGTGAAGACAGCTCTCAGCCCCCACCACTGCTTGTGGCTGGAACCCTGCCGATGGACCCCAGCTGCCCAGCACACCTGCTTGGGCAATAATGCCCTGGGTCCTAAATCACTTATGTCGGATTCCCATTATCCCACCGCTTCATTTGGATGCAGGTCAGCTCTGCTTCAGGGGGCAAAGCCTTGAAGAAAGGCCGCTTGGCAAAACTGGGATCCCAGAGAGACCAGAAAACTTGGGGTGTGGCCAGTTCAGGCCAGCCTTTTGCAGGCTTCCTTAGCCTTTCCTAGGATCTGGTCCCAGAAGGCATGTCCCTGGAAAAGAATGGAGATGCTGGGAGTTCCCACTTTGGTGCAGGGGGAACAAACCCGACTAGTATCCATGAGTATCCATGAGCGTGAACCCTGGCCCCGCTCAGTGGGTTAAGGATCCGGCATTGCTGTGAGCTGTGGTATAGGTCATAGCCATGGCCCAATCCTACGTAGCTGTGGCCGCAGGGTAGGCTGGCAGCTGCAGCTCCGTTTCGACCCCTAGCCTAGAAACTTCCATATGAAAGAAAGAAGAAGAAGAAGGAATGGAAATGCTGATGTGTTTATCCAGCAGTGGGAGCAATGGTCCGGAGACGGAGACTCAGGGTGGCATCAGCAAGGGTCCAGGGTGGAGTGGGCACTGGTGTGGGCTCCAAGAGGAAGCGAGGTCCTGGAGTCCCGGAGCTGTGTGACAAGGGACCCCCCTCCATCCTGACCCCAGGTCAGCTCCTCTCAGACTGAAAAGGCAAAATAGCCTCTGGCTGGGGCCAAGCCCAAGGCCTCGCCTTTTAAAAATTCCTAAAAATACACATCTCTGATCCCTTGCGAGCAGCCCAGCAACCTTGTCTCTGTGACAACAGGACATTCAAAAAAGCCTGAGAGGCTGAAGACCTGCTCCCTCCACTGCAGTAACCTGCTGAGACATACCACTTGTGAACTCAGAGTCTTTTGTTTGAGAGGAAAAAGAAGTGACAGACAGGCATGTGTCAGATGTTCCTTACTTTATTAAGAAGAATAGGAGACGTTTTTTAAAAATGACGGCAGAGTGCAAATAGTTGACATGCCAGAAACAAACTTAGAATCTTTGAGAGTTAGAACTTGAAGGAAACAGTTGTCCTGCGCTCCAACCTCGTCATCCCTGAGGAAGGACTCTGGACCCCCAAGAGAGCAGTGACTTGCCCCAAACCACGGTGGAATTGGAACAGAAGGCCTCCAGATTTTGGGCCAGCGTGCCCTCCTCCCCCACCCACTTCCCCTCCTCCATCCCCTCCATCCCATCCCACGGCTAGACGCACGGGCTCTGGAAGCCAGGACGCCGGGTAGGTGAGAAGCCCGCTGGCCAAGGCCCTGGGCAGCATGGAGGATGGTGGCTTCCTGGCCAAGGTCAAGGTTTGCCCCAGGTGGCCTGGCTGCATGAGCTGGCGCTCCAAGCCCCTCGCGTGGAGGGACTGGTTCTGACATCGGCAGGTGGGGAGGTCCCCTGAGTGTCCCTTCTCCTGCCAGGGTCCCAGATATGCTCTCACCCCTATTCAGTGGCACCCATTTTTTAGAAGAGCTGCTGATGTCTTGCGTCACCTCAGTGACACCAAAGCCACATCCCTTGGTCCTGAGAACAAAAGAGAGCTAGCCGACCTCCGAGTCGCCATAACTGTCTCTTTCTGAAAGAACTGCCTCTTGGCACAGAGCTGTCCCCCCATTCCCCTGGAGGTCACAGCGGCTGACATCCATGTGCCACCATCTGCCACGCCCTGCCCATGAATCATTTACATGTATTGACTCCAATGCCCTGACAACCTCCAAGTCCCCGTCCTACAGATGAGAACACTCAGGTGCTACAGTGAGCAGGTGTTGCAGAGAGGATCACGCACAGGTGGTCCGACCCGTCCACCTGCTCTTGGCCTCCACCCAGTGAGGGTCTTTCTCTGAGCCTCTTCTCCCAGCTATGGTTATGCTGCTCTGATGGGGCCTCCAGAGCTAGAACCATCCTTGGTCTCAGCTTCTCTTTTCCCCACTGCCCTCTACCCCCCAAGCCAAGCAGTCTGCAAATTAGGATCTTTGTGGAGTTCCCGCCATGGTGCAGTGGGTTAAGAATCTGACTGCAGCAGCTCAGGTTACTGCAGAGGTGCAGGTTTGATCCCCAACCCAGCACAGAGGGCTGAAGAATCTGGCATTGCCACAGCTGTGGTCGAATTTGATCCTTGGCCCAAGAACTTCCATATGCCTTGGGTGTGGCCATTAAAAAAAAAAAAAAAATGCTGCCTTCAAAACCCCAGGACCTCCTCCTCCTGGGTCCACTCCCATTTTCTTATCTCATGCCTCTAGCATCATGTATTTGGGCCAGAACCTCCCAACTGGCCTTCCTGCTGCCATTTTCTTTTCCCTCGTCACCCATGCTGTGTATCACTGATACCTTCAGAGAGGATTGATGAGCAGTCACTGTGTGCCAGTTACTGTGCAAGGTACTGTCCACAGGGAGAGACAGACCTGAAAACCCAGGATTGTAACCTAGTGCAGAACAATCAGTTAGCCAGGGAGGCAGTGTGGCCTGGGGCTCTGGTTGGGAGAGACGTGGTCATCCTGGAGGGTCAGGATCAACTCTGACTCCGCAGCACAGGATCCAAGACCCTTTTCCAGCTGACTTCAGCCCGTCTTTCTCAACTCCTCTTCAGCTCCCCCTTGCCCCCCGTAATGCTCTCCCCTCCCATCCACCAAGATATGCAGATTCCCCAAACTACCATGTTTCTCTCCTCTGCACCTTCCCACGTACCTCCAGTCCCTCAGGTTTTTTTCTGCCCCTGTGGTTGGCTTGGAGAACACCTGCTCTATTGAAAGTTTCTACTCTAAGGCCCCTCTGCTGTAAAAGCTGACGTCCCTGCATCGTTCCACATCCCTGCACGCAAGCTACTTTCTTTTTATTTGGCTTTCCCATTTCCCTTTGTAAATTCCTCCATTAGCAGTTCTCTCTTTGTAATCATTTATTCACTAACTGGTAATGGAGCCCCCATTAGGTGCCAGGTACTGGGCCAAGGGCTGGAATCAGAGGGAACAAACGAATGAATGAAAGTCGATGGGTGTCTGTGTTCACCCAGCTTACCATCTCATGGAGGAAAGATCTGACCTGATGGCCAAGCCTTTGCACAAATAAGCATTTGGGGAGCTTGAAGTGGGGGGTGGAGGTCTGGGAGCGGGGATTTCTTGAAGAAATGGTCCCTGAGCTGAGATCTGAGGGAGGAGCAGAGGTTAACTCCATGACGAGGGGAAGGAACAGCATGGGGAATGGCATGTCCATAAAGCCCTGTGGTGGGAGCGAGCCTCGTGAATATGAGGGAGTGTGGAAAGGCTGAGGAGGACCGGGTAGGCTAGAGGGGCACCCAGGCCCAGGCCAGCTGAGGAGTGCCAGCTTTTCCCCAAGGAGAGGAAAGCTTGTTGAGGGTTTGAGAGACCAAGTTTGCATTTTGAGAAGGGCCCTTGGCTGCTGCACGGCGAACAGATTGAAGGAGGGTCGGAGCATGCGAGGATAGACGAGTTTCTTCTCCAGGCTAGAGATGACATTGGACTTGGCGACTCTGGGAAGAAGGAGATAATCGAGAGAGATTCAGGAGGGATATCAGGATTCAGGAGAGATATTCAGGAGGATATCAATGGGACTTAGAGATAGATTCAATATGGGAGCTCCATGTCCTTCATCCTGAAGGAGGACCAGTCACAAGTTGGGCTGAGTTTGAAGGGCCTTTGGGATATCCATGGGAAAAGTCAGTAGCAAGGGAGTGGACTTAGGCTCCAGAGCTCAGAGCAACGTATAAGCAGGAGGAAGAATCTGTGACATGTCACCATGGAGGAGGCATGGAAAGAAGTGGGTCAGAGGGTGTGAATGAAATTGACAAGACCAAAGATGAGTCCTGACATGAAGGACTTTTGTCCTAATCATCATCATGCCCCAAGAGGTCAGGGATACAGTAGGTGCTCAATAAATATTTCTTCAAGGGATAGACAGATGGCTGGATGGATGGACAGACAGCAAGTGGTGTCTTTGTGACCGTCATCCTCACTGCTGACTGACCCAAGCTTTAGGGTGCACCGTCTCTGATGACAGAAGCAGCTGGAGAGGGAGGGTGTGCAGAACTGACGAGGCACCATCACCCTCTTCTGGTCTCCCTGTCACTGGAAAAGCTTCAGGCAGATGACCCAAGAAAGAATACAGAAGCTTGACTTTTATTAAGTGTGCCTTTAGGGCTGCCTTCAGAGCTTTTAAGGGGCCACTTAGTGAGGAGAGAATTCATCTCTCAACTCATTGGAGTTGGAAAAGGAAGAGAGAAAGCAAGTCTCTTCCCTGAGCTGCTTAGACCCATCTTCCCTCTGGATCTCAGAGAGGATGGGGACTTCTCAGCCAGGTCCTTGGCAAGTCACTACATAGCATGTCACAGTCATGGGGTCTGGAGTGAGGGCCTCACCTTGACCCTCTGAAGCTCCCTCATCATTTGACCCAACCCCACCTTAGCCTAGTGAGTGAATGAATGAATGAATGAATTGGTAGCTGGGTACCAGAGTCAGGTGCCATGAAAACCTGCCTATCCTCACCCCTCCCCATGGAATCCATTGCATCAAGATGCTCTGGTATGATAGTTCAAGCCATTCCAGCCAGGCACCATGCCAGTGGCTTCATGTTCATGGCCTTGTGGAAGCCTCCCAATACCCAGCTCCTCTGGCACCTGTGGTCCCACGTTCTTAGGTAGTCACCTCACCCTCAACTAGCCCATAAACCATAGGAAGAAACAACTTTGGTAGAAGGCAGCCCATACCCTTGCCCATCAGTTGCTGATACCTGCTGAGTCCCAGCCATCTGAGGGGCATGCTCCTGGACCCAGGGCATTATGGGTCAACTGGGCATGCCCCAGCCCCCAAGAGCACATAGTCCAGGACACAAGGCAAGCTTGACGGCACAGTTGCTGCAATGAGCATCCTGTAGGGGCAGGTTCTGAGCATTAGGGGAGGATATGAGACAGGCAGGGAGCCTGTCTCTGCTCCCATCAGGAAGAGACTGCACTTGGCAGGGCTGACCCTGTCAAGTCATATGACCTCTTCATATGTAGAAAGAATGTGAGAGTCAGCCAACTGTCAAGTTCAAGGGGCCACAACCCAGGCTCGGTTTCAGTCATTCATGGAAAGGATTCATAGAACCCATGAAAGCTGTTATGCTCACAGTTATAGTTTATTACATCCAAAGTCTCCAGATTGAAACCAGCCAAGGAAGGAAGTGCATAGGGTGATGTCCAGGAGGGCGCCAAACACCCAGCTTCCATTGCCTTCTCCATGGCATCATGGTCAGCATTAATGTCTCAGCGTCGATGTGTGACAATGCTCACAGAAAGGCCCCAGTCAGGGAAGCTCACCTGAGCCTTGATGTCCAGAGGTTTTACTGGGGCTCCGTTGCATAGATGTGTGTTACCCACCTGCTTGATCTCAGGCTCCTGTTTCTCCAGAGTTGGTTGATACTGAGGCCCCCACCCTAAATCACGTGGTTGGTCCTTCTAGAGTGGCCAGCCCACCACCCACAACTATCCACTGTAACCAGCCCCTACCTTATTTTTATTTATTTATTTTTTGTCTTTTTAGAGCTGCCCCTACAGCATATGGAAGACTTTCCCAAAATGGGGGTTGATTTGGAGCTGCAGCCGCCAGCCTACACCACAGCCACAGCAACTCAGGATCTGAGCGGAATCTTCAACCTACACCACAGCTCCCAGCAACACCGGATCCTTAATCCACTGAGTGGGGCCAGGGATGGAATCTGCGTCCTCATGGATGCTAGTCAGGTTCATTATCGCTGAGCTACAATGAGAACTCCCAGCCCCTATCTTAAATCATAATGTAGGACTATCCAGGGACTTAGGCAAACCAGGTCACTCCCATTAGGCACAGCATTCCAAGGGCTTAGAGACAGCCTCCCAGAAGCCAAAGAAAGGCCAGACGTCTCTTTGGGCAAGGTGAGATTCTCTACCCTGCAGGGCTGCACCCCTCCTCTGCGTCCACCTGCCCTCGCCAGTCTCCCCTGTCCCTCACTCCAGCAGACCAATTTCTTTCCACTGTTCTTGTTGAGAGAGGAAATGCTGAGTGTCTAACACAGTTCCTGCTGTTGTTGTTGCTGCTGTTTTTAAAACGTCGCCCCCATGCAGATCTTGTGTAGTCCTCAGCAGTTCTTTGGGGCCAAAGACACATTTTATTATGAAAAATGGTCTGAGTGACTACTTTGTCTTCTGCAGAGAATATTGTACACAGCTCAAGATTTCCTGGGCAGAGGTGTGGAATTGAGTAAATGACAGATCTGTCTACCTCACTGTGAGATCAAGTGGGAAATGCTAAGAGCCTTTGACAGCTAAGGTTACCATCCTAACATATGGTTGCAATTACCTCTTTAAATTACTCACCTGCGCCATGGCTGATGACATTCAGTAAACGAACCTGCATCCCATCCCCATCCTGCGCATGGCACCCATGGCTCCAGCGGTGTTCTGTCCTCACTCAAGTGTTCTCCTCATGGCTCCATTTGCTGCTGAAGGGTTATGAGCGTCTCCATTTAAAGCTGCAGCCCAGCCTTCTTCCTCCCACTCTCTCTCCCCGGGTCCCTCTCTGGGGCTGGGGGCTGGAAGCCTGGAGGAACCCCCAGCACCAGCGTCCCCTCCCGCAGTAGCACTCCTCTGCCTTTCCCCAACGCAGATGGGAATGGCCCTGACCTTGCGCGTGGTGACCAGCTGGGTGTAGATGGGAACCTCAGAGCCAGGATAGGGGCCTGGGCATAGAGCATTCCTGCTCAATAATTCATTTTTCAGGGCATTCCCATTTGGGCTCAACTGTAATGAACCTGACTAGTATCCCTGAGGAGTTGGGTTCCATCCCTGGCCTTGGTCAGTGAGTTAAGGATCTGGTGTTGCCCTGAGCTGCAGTGTAGGTCACAGACACAGCTCGGATCTGGCATTGCTGTGGCTGTGCTGTAGGCTGGCAGCCGCAGCTCTGATTCAACCCCTCACCTGCAAACTTCCATATGCCTTGGGTGCAGCCCTAAAAAAGACCAAAAAAAAAAAAAATTCCCTTTTCATAGAAAGGGCAGACAGAGATGCAGCCTTTGGCCGTCTTCTAAGATATTAACAATTCAGTGTGACTCTACGACATAAAAAATGCATCAGTGCTCTAATTTTTACAGGCTCATGATGATTCCTATGACATCAGGAGGCCTGGCCTGGGCTCCCCTGGGGAATGGCTAAAGCCAGGGGCAGCTCCAGGGTGCAGCTCCGAGCAGGGCCTGCTCAGAAGAGCCGCAGGTGTGGCTCCACGAGGTTGGACCTGATGTATTTGAAGCCCCCAGTGCTCTGGGACGTGGAGCTGGATGGTGTGCTTGTCACGAGTCTTTAGGCCCGTTCCTGGAACAGCAGCAGGAAGTCAGAACCTCGAGGCCCCTGATTGGCACATGCGGACCTCGTTCCTTCCCGGCGGGTGTTCGCGGTTTTGATTCCCAGCAAGAAAGAGAACAGGGGCTCATTCTATGTGTGGTGAAAGGCCCTGGTATTCAGTTACTCGAGAGTGAGTGAAAGCTGGGAGGATCCTGACGTGGGGCGGCCTTTCTCGTGCCAGCATCCCATGCACATTGGGGCCACACCAGGGCACTGGGGACCAAGCTGACTTCCTTGGTCCAGAAGCTGGTGAGCTGCAGGCCTGTGTGGGGACATGGCAGTGCCGTGGGGGGGGGCACAGTGGGTACCAGGATGGGGTCCACACGTGCGTAACACATCTGTGCTTTGCCGGGGCCCCTGTTTCATTGTCCTCAGTAACGGTGTTTAGCACCTAAGGTGGCTAAGACGCTCCCTGAACTAGATGTGTCAGCCCTGCTTCTCTCAGGCACAGAAGATGGTTGTTGTTGAAAATGCACTTGCCCCTGATCACGCCTTCCCTTCCGATTGCTTTTATTTTCCTCTTCGGTAACTCAGAGTGCCAGCAGACACGCCAGCACGGCCCCTCCCCTGGGGACCTGGGTAGTGACTATTCCTGGGTAGCTGCTCCTTGCTCCCCTAAAAGGGGACTTCCAGAGTTCCCTGGTGGCTCGGTGGGTTAAGGATCTGGCATTGTCACTGTTGTGGCTCTGGGTGTTGCTACGGCACGTGTTCAATCTCTGGCCAGGGAAGTTCCGCAAGCTACGGTTGTGGCCAAAAAACCCCCCAAAAAAACAAAAAACAAAAAACCAGCAGGGGTGGGGCATGGGGGGCAGTACTTTCCAACTCTTGTTTCTACTGAGCATGAGCTTCAGGTTTGGGTCACAGCAGCTGTCAGGATGGTGATTCTGAAGTGGCCTTCAGAGTAAATATCGAGTCTTTTGACTCTGTTGTTCCCTCTCTATTTTTGCTGCACCCATGGTACATGGAAGTTCCCAGGCTGGGGATCGAATCCGAGCCACAGCTGTAACCCACACCCAGCTGCAGCAATGCCGGATCCTTCACCCCCTGCGCGCCACGATGGAAAAGCCCTATATTCATTTCGCTTTAATCCAATTTCCAGGTTTCAAGAAAAATCTACTTGGTAAGAAAGCACACCATGGCAATTTTGATAAGTACATTTCGAGTATACCTTTTGGGCAAACACTCCTGTTCTTAATTGTGACTCCACTGGGCCCACAGCAGCCTGCTTGAAAGCTCAGTGGGTTGGAGTGACTAGCTCAGCGGGCTCCTGTGAGGGTCTCAGACCCCAAAGACTGGAGCTTCCTGAGATCCTCTCTGGAAAGATCCACAGGTGGGTTGGGCCCTGATTTGGCAAGCGTGGCCTTGAACAAAAGCCACAGAGGTCGGTGCTTGAAACCTGTGAGCCCTTAGCCAGGTAATGAGACGCATGGACATGTGGCGAGTCAGGCTCAGAAGACGATGCTCATCTTAGCTCAGGCTGCCCAAGATAACAAAAAAATACCAAAGACGGGGCGGCTGAAACAACAGACGTTCATTTTTTCCTAGTTCTGGAGTCTAGAATGTCAAGATCCGGGCATGGGCAGGGTTGGTTTCTCCTGGGGCTTCCCTCCTCGGCTTGCAGACAGCCGCCTTCTTGCCGTGTCCTCACACGCGTGGACTTTTCTGCATGTGCACGCACCGCTGCTGTCTCCCTGTGTGCCGGGTTCCCCCTCCTCTAAGGACACTCGTCAGGTTGGGTTAGAAACTGCCCTACCAGCTTCATTGAATTCAATCATGTTTCTAAAGGCCCTGATTCCAAATAGGTCACAATCTGACATACCAAGAATCAGGACTTCGATCTATGAATTTGCAGTGGATGCTGGGTGAGGGCAGGTGCATGCCACAGCTCAGCCCATAATAGAGCCTTTCACCAAAAATGAGAAGACCTTCAGGAAGGGGACGTTGGTACCGTTGTGAGGGCTCTGCCAAGGCCCCAGACCTGCCTTCTGAGACCCCAGGGAGGGTGGGCAGCTCAGACCCCCAGGGTTCTGCTGGGGCTTTGCAGCTTGTGCCTGAGTTTTCCGGCCCTCTCGGCCAGCGTGTGGAGGAGTCGCCCTTTTGTGCTCAGAGCTTTGGGGCACCAGGCTCCGAGCTTCACAACTATCTTGCTGAGTCGTTTTGATGACCCTGTGCCACAGCCACTGTCATCACCCTGTTTTATGGCAGAGCACACCGAGGCCCACAGAATGGCCATGCCACGTGTCAGAGCTGGAAAGAGCACCCAGGCCCTTCTGATTCCCAGGCAGAGCGCCCATGACTTGAATGCTCTACCCTCTGGGGGTTTAGGCTTCGGATTCAAATAAGGCCCAGGCACAGACTGGCCTGGCTGGCCCAGCTGAGCAGACCCCCAGCCCAGACACGACCCTGTCTCCTTGATTGAGTCTGCCATGCACCACCCAGGATCCTGGTGCCAAAGGGCAACATCCTGTTCAGCTTCACCTGATGGTACCCTCATTCAAGCTGCGTTGCTCCAGCTTCTACGTGAGGCCAAGCAGAGGAGCAGCTAAGAGCCCAGCTCAGAGTATGGGAGGCCGGGGCCTGTGGATTGTGCAGGGCAACTTAACCGACTGGACCTCACTTTCCTCTTCTGTAAAACCGCGGCCATTGGAACACCTGTGGCATAAGCTTGGTGTGAGGATGAAAGGAAGTAACACATATAAAGAAGATTGTCAGGGAGTTCCCGTTGTGGCTCAGTGGGTTAAGAACCCAGCTAGTATCCATGAGGATGTGGGTTCGATCCCTGGCCACGTTCAGTGGGTTAAGGATCTGGTGTGGCCGTGAGCTGTGGTGTAGGTCGCAGATGTGGCTCAGATCCCGTGTTGCTGTGGCTGTGGTGCAGGCTGGCCGCTGCAGCTCTGATTCCACCCCCCTAGCCTGGGAACTTCCATGTGCTGTGGGTGCAGCCCCAAAAAAGAAAAAAGAAAAAGACAAAAAGAATATTGTTGGTACCCAGCAAATATTATCCTGATGATGCTGATGGCAGTTCCCATCCCCCGAGGAAGAACCAGGTCTCTCTGCTCCCAGGCGGCACCTGCTGAGTGAGTGTCTTCCCCCTTTTGTCCACGGAGCCTGTACCTCCTTGTCCACAAGGACCCTTTTGCCCAGAGCCCTAGAGCAGATGGAACCTCGGTGGGAGGAGGCCCAGGCTCGGGCTGGCTCAGGCGGGCCCGTGAGCCACGCTGTGCTAAGGGGTCTGGGCCCCTTTGCCCTATTCCTCCTGAATGATTAGGATGCAGTTAGAAGGTCCTCCCTCCATCTCTGTGCGACTCCTGGCCGAGCCCAAGGCATCCAGGTTGGCCCCCTCGCAGGGCGACCGTGCACTCCAAGAAGGCCAGCTCATTTTAGCAGCGAAGGAAGTCAACCGCGTGGGAAAGACGGTTCTATAACAAAAGACCCCCAGGGCTAGCATGAAGGCCATCCTAGTCCTGGCCCTCACCTTGGTCCTTGTCCCCAGGCCCATCCTGAGCCTTTGCATCCGTTATCCCATTTCACCCTCTCCCTATTTCCTGGAGGTGTTTCCTTCTCCATTTGACTGACAAGGAAGCTAGATTGCGTCAGATGACCTGTCCTGTGTCACACAGCGCAGGGCTGTGGCGCTTCAGCCCATGGGTGCTTTATCACCACCTGTTACCATTTCCTACCTGTATTTTGGATTATCTGCCGCACCTTAGAGCACCCTCCATCTGAAGGGAGACTAGTCATGTATTTTCTCATTGGGCTCGTGTATAATCTCAGGGGACGGGGCGGGGGTCCGGAGGGAGTGGGTGGGCCTGTGGGTGGCCAGGGAGAGCCAGTGAAGGTGGTTTCTTTCAGCCAGCTTCCTTTGGATTCTCTCTCTGCCTCAGAGCCCTTTAAGAGGGCCCCCAGGTTCCCAGGCTGACACATCACTTCCTCCCTCAAGATGAGGGCTGATAACCTTCCGGGCTGCCACCAGCCAGGGCAGCGAGGTTTTCCCTGGACCACCGACCCCTACAGTTATCCTCTGCTGCATAGCAAACGGCCCCAGGGCTTACTTGCTCAAAAGAACAGGCATGCCCCGGTTCCCTCGATGCCAGGGGTTCCCAGGCCTGGCCATTTCAAATCCAGGATCCCTGCAGCTGAAGCACGGGGGTGTTTGCCGTGTCAGATCACTCTGGATGTGCACCAGGACCCCATGTGCACAGCCTTAGATTGCATTTTGCAGAAGAGGAAACTGAGACACAGGAAGAGAGGAGAGCTTGGCACACAGCTTAGCCTCTAACTAGTGGCGGTGCTGGACCCAGAGTCCAGCTGCCCTTCCCCCACCCTGGTGCCTCCCTCCCACGGGCATTGGCAGCTCAGCTGGGGTGTTTGAGGCTCTCTGCAAAGCTTACCTGCACCCCTGAATCAGCCAGTCGTGGTGATGGAGAACTCCAGGCTGTCGGGGAACAATCCAGGAACCCCAAGTTCAGAACGCTGTTCTCTCCAGGGTCCCTGGCCATCGAGGATGTGATCAGAGCAAGTGAGAGCTTGACGGACTCGTGCCACCCCACCCTGCCTCTTCACAGTCCTTCAGAAGCACAATTAGAAGTGACTTCTCTTCTGACCTCCTTCTGTTCCAGGGGGTGGTCACCACCACGGGCTTCAGTGCCTCCCCTGTGCCTGTCTTGTCCCCCACCTGGCAGGGCCTGTCTATCGACATTCTCCACCGGCCACCACCACAGCTCACCAAGGGCTGGAGACGGGGGCTCCCTGAGCAGAAGTGGACCCACCAAGGGTCCAAGGACCAGCCGTCAGACCCTTCCTGACTTTGCTTTTCCTCTTCCCATCTCTTGGTCTTTTCTTCTAAAGTTAATGCTTTGATTCTTTTGATATACTTCTTTCTTTTTCTCTTCCTCTTTGTGTGTGTGTGTGTGTGTGTATTGTTTATAACTCTATTGAGATACAGTTAACATATCATACAGTTCACCCCTTCCAAGTGTACAGCTCCAAGTTTTTTAGCCTTCATCTTCATTAACTTTATTAGCCTTTATTCATCTTTTTAGATTTATTCCCAGGGATGTGCCATCATTACCACAGCCCGAGCTTCGAACATGTTCATTCTGCCAAAAAGAAACCCCACCCATCACGAACAGTCCTGTCCCACTTCTCCCAGGCTCCTCCCCCTCCAGTCCAAGACAACTGTTCATCTACCTTCAGTCTCTAGAAATCTGCCTGTTCTGGAATCCCATCCTATGCAGTCTTTTGGATGGGCTTCTTTTACTCAGCTTCAGGTCTTCGGGGTCCATCCAGGTTGGAGCAGGTGTCAGTTCTTTGTTCCTTTTTATTGCGAAATAAATGTCCTGGACATGTGCTTTCATTTCTCTTGGGTATAGACATCGGAGTGGAATTGTGGGGTTGTACGGTAACTCTGTGATTAAGTTATGGAAGAACGGCCAGACTGTTTCCCAAAGCAGCTGCACCAGTTTATATTGACACCGGCATGACACGAGGGCCTCGGTTTCTGCACATCCTTATCAGTGTCCTTCTCATTGATCAGAGGCATCCTAGGGGCTGAGAAGTGGTATCTTGTGGTTCTCATCTGCGTTTCTCCAGTGATTACGGATGCTGAGCTTCTTCTCATGTGCTGTTGGCTGTTTGTATACGTTCTTTGGAGAAATATTTATCTAGATCCCTTGCCCACTTTTTAAAAATCAGGCTTTTTATTCTTGAGTTGTAAGAATTCTTTATATTCTAGATACAAGTTCCTTATCACATATATGGCTTACAAATATTTTCCCAATTGTCTTTTTCACTTTCTTGATGGTGGCCTTTGAAGCACAAATGTTTTTAATTTTGATGAAGTCCAGTTTATCTTTTTTTTTTTTTTTTTTGGTTGCTTGTGGCTTGTGCTTATCCGAGAAACCATTGTCAGATCCGAGGATATGAAGATTTATCTCTCTGTTTTCTTTGAAGACTTATGTAGTTTGTCTCTTACATGGAAGTCTTTGATCCATTTCGAGTTGACTTTTACGTAGGGTATGAGGCAGGGGTCCAATCTTTTACATGGGGAGACTCACCTGCCCAAGCCCTGTGTATTGAAAAGACTATTCTTTCTCCATGGAATTAGTTGGTCAGTCTTAACTGTGGTTTCCAAAAACACTTTTCATTTCTTAAGACCTTAAAGATACACCGAATATGCATCTCGCACCATTTTTAAGTTGTCACTCCGTTCGAGAAGGCTCCCATTTGATTATTTTTATTAGAAAGGGATACATGCAGAAACACATTTGACTTCTTATGAGATAGGAGAGGTGCGGCAAGGCTGCAGAAACAAATAATCCAATGTCTAACGATGTATTGCTCTCTCAAGCTCAAGTCCAGTGCCAGTTGGTAAGGCAGGCCCTCCTCATCATAGTCCTTCAGGGACCTGACTTGGAGAGTCTGCGTCTTTACATAAACACGTTTTCATGGAGTTCCTGTTGGGGCTCAGTGGGTTAAGAACCTCAGTAGTACCCACGAAGATGCCCGCCTGATCCCTGCCTGGCCTCCTTCAGTGGGTTAATGATCTGGTGTTGCCACAAGCTGCAGCGTAGGTCATAGAGGTGGCTCAGAAGTGGCATTGCCGTGGCTGTGGCATAGGTCTCAGCTGCAGCTCTGATTCAACCCCTAGCCCAGGAACTTCCATATGCCACAGGTCTGGCCCTAAAAAGAAAAAAAAAAATTTATTAAAAAGTTTTTTAAAATATATTTTTAATTGTTATTTCCCCAATACAATTTTTTTCTACTGTGCAGTATTGTGACCCAGTTACGCATACATGTATACATTCTTTTTTCTCACATTATCATGCTCCATCATACGTGACTAGACATAGTTCCCAGGGCTGCACAGCAGGACCTCATTGCTAATCCATTCCAAAGGCAATAGTTTGCATCTATTAACCCTAAGCTCCCAGTCCACCCCACTCCCTCCCCCTCCCCCTTGGCAACCACAAGTCTATTCTCCAAGTCCATGTTTTAAAAAGAAAAAAAATTTTTTTTTTTTAAAAATCCCGAGCTTTCACAGTCGCTGGAACTCAGGAAAAGAACGTGGCAGGCAAGCCCTGGTTCTTAGACATTTCCCAGACTGCTTTCTGGAACAAATGGAATCTAAAGGCTGTCAAGAGCTTTGAGGTACCTGGCAAACCATCCCAGGGCGCAGTGAGTGCAGGTGTGGAACGGGACACTCAGATCTGCCGCTTGAGTTTAGGCAAGTGAGCTGACTTCCTGAAGCCTCGTTTTTTCCTGTATGCAGTGTCCAACTTGCAGGAGAAATAGCAGCGTGAGAGTCACCCAACAAACCGCAGTTCCCTTCATCTTCATCTGCCACGGGAGGCACCCTGTTGGTTCTTCCTGAGATCCTCATCAGAGGTTAGGGCTGGGCTAAGGGTCACGATTTCTGCTTTAAGGTGCGACAATTGCTCTTTGGTCTGGGTGCTGCCAAGGGCACTCCTCACGGAGCAAAGACTTTCTAAAATTGACCCAGGGATACTCAATGCCCCGTGAAAGCCCAGGGGAAGGATGTACTTGAGGCACATGCCTGCCTCGTGCTGTCATTTCCTAACCCAGAAGAGAGGGCTATGAATACCTGTGGAAAGATGACTTGTGGGTTCCAGCGCTGCCCTGGCACTGAGCTTGCTCTGGAAGCCTCCTGCTCACCCCACCCAGCTCCATCTGCCCTTCCATGCATGGGCCCAAGGGAGGGCACTTGATTCTGTGGCCCCCACCCTGAGACAGAAGAGTAGTAGGGACAGAGTGACAGATCTTCTCGGGGCGGTGGGGTTGCTGTGGAATGGCCCCAGTTGAGGAACAGTCAGAGGACTTTCCTAGTGTAGAAATGTCCCCTTGGGCTGTCTGAAAGGAGATCTCCAGGCTGCTGACCCCAACTCTGTCACCAGAACACAGCCATGGATAAACCTGTCTTGATGCCAGGTGGACAGGCTGCTGGAAGAAGGGTGAAGGGTCATGGCAGGCAGCTGGGATTTCTAGGTCTGAACCAAGGCTGAACTGATTGTTTAAAGCAAATTTAAAGGGGAAAAAAACTTAGGCAGTTCCCTCATGGCTCAGTGGATTAAGGACCTGGCATCGTCACTACTGTGGTTCTTGTTATAGCTGTGGCATGGGTTCGATCCCTGGCGGGAGAACTTCCACATGCCACAGGCACAACAAAAACAAAAAACCCCAAACGTCTCTGCCTAAAAGATGGAAAAGACAGTTTTTCTCTTTAGCTGGGGTCCAGGTGGCTGACCCTGGACCCACTTATCCTGAGCTGCCTGCACCGTAGAGCAAAAAGGCCCGCGTTGCCCACCCCCGGCACGGTGATCCCACCTCCCCAGTCGGTCTCTGCTGCTCACGATCCACGCAGAGCGTTTCTGACATCTCTTAGTGGAGTGCTTGCAGCACACCCAGCATTGTACAGGGTGCGGGATAAGTTTAGATTCCGTTCCTGTGGAGCAGTGGGTTAGGGACCTAGCATTGTCACTGCAGCAGCTCGGGTCACTACTGTGGCACAGGTTTGATCCCTGGTGCAGGAACTTCCATATGCCATGGGCGTGGCCCAAAAAACCAAACACCTCTTTTTAATGTACAGTACAGGCTTGCCAATTGCATATATCCTACATGTGTGAAACTCAGCTCAAGGAGTTTTCACAAACTAAACCCAGTGCTCAGGTCAAAAACAGAACGTTAGCAGAAACCCACTCACAGTCCACCACCCCGAGATGCTCTGATTCTCATAGCAACCAGAGCTAACTTGTTGTAGCTTATGTCCCAGACATTGGAGTAAGGATATTGGCTCATTAAATTCTTGCCCATAGATATGAGGGCACAGCGAGAGGGGCACACAGCTAGCAAGTGGGAAAATCTAACTAACTTGGTCCCCAACTACGACCCTTACATTGCCTTCCTGGAAACAAATAGAGCCTGCTACTCTGTGCTGAAATAGTAATGCCTCACATTGCTCCTGGGTCTGCTCTACTGACAGCAGCCTAGGGATCTGAGCCAGGCCTTCATGAATGGATAAGGGTGTCCCTAGCAGATGAAAGGGAGAGGTGGATAAGCAGAGTAGGGACGTGCAGAGTTGGGATGTGCAGGGGGCCAGTGTGTGAGAGCAGGGGAGAAGGCAGTTCGAGTGGGAATTTGAAGGGCTCTGTGGAGGAGGATTGTATGTTTGAGTGTTTTGACTTTGCTGGTGCAGGTGAGGGACTTGCTGGGATTTAGAATCATCGCTTAACCCTCAAGAGCGAGACCATACGAGACCTGCTTACTTTCCTCGCTCAGAGGTGCGGGATGGGATAGGACCCAGCCCTGCCAGAGATGTCCTTGGCTTGGCCTCTGAACAACGATGCAGTTCTGGTTGTACACTCTCAAGGGCTGCGCAATAGTCTCTGGTTGTTTTCACAGTGTGTGTTTGGGTTAGGCTCAAAAAAGAGACTCCGCCCCCATCTTTGGAGACTCTTTTTAACCCAGATGGCAGGAAGGAGACAGTAACCAATTTTTGAGATGACTGAGAATATCAAGGGAGGAGGGAGAGAGAGAGAGAGAAGATAGGTTCATCACAAAAAGAAAGAAACGTCTGCATGGGTCCAGCACTTTCTGTGTGCAAGGCCGCGGGTGGGGTAACTGAATGTGCAGGACCACACACGTTACAGAGAACGGAGAAGGGGCGTGGTGTCTTTTTGGGATGCCTGGAAGGGCTGCCGGAAGACGTGAGTCTTGATAGAGAAGCGTGACTTGGGCTTGGGGAAGCGAGATGATACTGTGCAGAAGTAGTCAAGTGAGAAAGCCAAAGCCAGAACTTTTGGACACCAGGGTTAGAGCCCAGCAACGGGTGGAGATCCTGGAACTCCAGCTAAGGTGGTCAGGCCCTGCGCCGCCGCCGGAACGGGTGCCTTGGACGCTCCCGAACTCCTATGGGAACCGTCATGCACCGTCTCTGCCCAGACATCCTCGGCCCCGCCCTGGCCAATGCCCCGGGTCCCTCCGCACCCCGGCCGCCGGACCCGCCCAGTGCTCTGGCGGCCTGCTGGGCGCTGTCTCGGGTCCGCAGCCGTCGGCCGGCTCGCCGCGCCCCGCGCCCCTCCTTCCCGCCCAGCCTTCCGCGCTCCCCCGCTCCGGGCGCGGCGCAGCGCCGGCTCCTCCCGAGGCTGCATTGCAGACGCCGCCGCCGCAGGGCGCGCCAGGGCTGCGCCGGGAGCCCGGGCCTGGGTACGCGGGGCCCCTGGGTGTAGGACTCCCAGACGAATCCGACGGCTCGGTGGGCCGGGAACACGCGGCCCGAGCGCCCCCGCCGCACGGCGCAGGCCCCCGAGGAGATTGTGGGCCCGGGGGAGGAGGGCGGCCGTCGGGCTCGGAGTCCCTGCCCTCGAGTGGACCTCGGCCACCCCACTGGCAGGTCTCCCGCAGTCTGGGCGGGAGTCGGGGGGCGAGCGGCGGCGTCGCGTGGGGCTGCGGCGCGCCTGGGGCAGCGGGGCCGCGCTCCCGCCCGCACCCTCCGGGCCGGGCCCGCCGCCGTCCAGCGCGGCGCCGCGCGGCTCGGGCGCAGTTCCGGCGCAGTCCCCGCGCCGAGCGGCACCGCTCCCCACACCTGCTTCTGCCCGGCTCCGGGTGACGTAGCGCCCTTCTATTGGCCCGCGCAGCTCGGAAGGCGGGGCCGAGGCCGGTGAGCTCACCGCCGCGCCTCGTCATTGGCCCGGGCGGCGCACTCGGGCTGTGGCGGGGAGACAGCGGTACCCGGAGCCGGAGTCGTTCCAGCTGCGGTTGTGGAGCTGAGCGGGTCGGGGCAGGGCTGGGCTGTCGGGGCCGGGCCGGGCGGGGCCGCGCGGGAGGAGGAGAAAGACAGAGGCGGCTCGGCGCCAGCCCGACCGAGCGTTGGCCGTGTTCACCAAGTCCGAGTGAGTGTGCGTGGGGCCGAGGGGAGAGTCGGCCCGGCGCGTGCGGGGCGAGGGCGGCGGCCGGCGGAGGCGCGCGGGGCGGCCGGGCGCGCGGGGGCGGGGCCGGGGGCGGGCGCGCGCCGCGGCGTGGGGCGCACCCGTGCTCGCGGCGGGGCGCCACGGAGGCGCGCGTGTTTACCCAAGGGGTAGGGAGTGTGTTGGAGTGGGTGGGAGGACACGCGCGTTTATTGCGGAGCGGGGGCGACGGCGTGGGAGGGGCGCGCGTGTTGATGCGAGGGAGAGGAGTGTTTGGCCGCGCGAGTGCGCGTGGGGCCCGGCGCGTGTTTACAGGGCGAGCGTGCGGGAGGGGGTGTTTGGATGAGCGTGCGGGGCGCGTGTTGGTGGAGCGAGAGGGAGGGCGTTCGCGTGTTTGCAGAGCGAGGGTGCGAACACGGGTGTTTACAGAGCGAGTGGGAGAAAAAGGGGCGCGTGAGCTGCTGGGAAGAGCGAAGGGACTGTGCGTGTTTTGACGCCTGAGTGCGCTTGGGGCCCGGCGTGTGTTTACTAAGCGAGTGTGTCTGGGTGGGGGGGCGGGGCCACGCGTGTTCGTGGAGCGAGTCGGGGTGCAGGAGGAGCGAGTCTGGGAGCGCGCGCGTTGCTGCGAGGCGGTGGGGGCGGGCGTGAGTGTGAGAACACGCGTGTGCGCGTGAGGGAGTGGGCGTGTTTGGGTGAGTGGCGGTCTGGGGACGCGCGTGCGGGGAGTGGCCGTGTCGGGGCGGGCGCGGGGGGCGGCCCGGTGTGAGCGGCGCGGGCGCCCGGGCGGCCGCCGACTGGTTTTTGTTTGCATGGCGCGTCTGGCGGCGGGCTTTTTGGATCGAGCGCTCGCTCCTGTGGCCAGGCACGGGCAGAGAGGCGGGGACAAGTGTCCCCCGCTTTGGGGCGCGCGGAGAGGGTCAGAGATGGGTGCCCTCTCCACTGGGACCGGGGAGGGGAGTGGGGACAGGTGCCGGGTCCAGGGAGAGAGGGCCGAGGGTCTTCCTCGTGCCCCTTCAGCGGGGACGCGGGGGACAGGTGCCCCCTCGGTGAAGAGAGGGGCCGGGACAGCCTGGCACTGGGCCCCAGGCGCCTCTGCAGGACGAGGCGGTTGGAGGCTGCCTTTTCCTAGCAGGCCAATGGAGTGAATGAACGCTTTATTAATCCTTGCGTCGATCGCGGCGGGGAAAGTTGGTTGAGCCCAGAGACCAAAAAGGTTTGGAAGAACTTCCCGAGAGCTTTGTTTCCCTGCAGATCAGGGACTGGCGAGGCGCACTGACCCACGCTTCCACCAGCCAGGCGTTTGTGGGCTGGAGTAGATACCCAGAGTGGCCTTCTGACATTCTTAAGATCTCTGCTGCCCTGGTTTGGCACACCGTGTCAGAGGCGGCCCCGTGGTGTTCAGGTGTTGAGGCCATGTTTCGCTCTGGTGGATTTCTGCAGGCATCAAAACAAATATCTTCTTCATCAGCTGCTTCACCAGGAAATGATGGCAATATTTTTTGCTCACTGTTGATTGATAAGACTTCTGCTGGTTGACCTGAAGTAGCTAATTGGCAAAGCAGATACTGTAAACATGAGACGTGGGCTCAGATAATCATGCAGTGCCTCCTGTAGTGTTTGCTTAAATGCATTTTTCTTGGGCCAGTGAGGCCAAAACCTGAAATTTAAAAATTGTGCTCTCCCCAAGTTTTGTCACGTGGTAAAATGGCTGGCTGTATATAGAGAGGGCCTTTTCTATCTCTGCCTAAAGGAACTGTTCCGAGAGTTTCTCTACAGAGTCTTTGTCATATGAAGAAACTGTTGTCTGGGAACCTGATAAGGAGAAATACATAAAACACTTTTTATGGTGTGTGTTTATAGAAGAGTATTTATTATTTGGAGACCAGAATTAGATCATAGCAAATAAGGTTATGTTTCTCTTTTTCTATTAGATTTAGAGAGTAATAATGCTTAATGTTCTAGAAAGTAGCATTTACTTACAGGATGTGCATTTCCCAAACAAATTCCGCTTAGTGGTGAAAACAAGCAGAGGGCCGCCTCCCATTCCTAAGGGACCTCCATCTGAGTATCCTAATTAATTATATTCGAGATAATCTCAGTGCAAGCACAGTATTTAATGAAGTAGCTAATAACAGCATTGTATGCTTTGAGGATTCTTCTCTGCTTTTGTGATAAACACATAGAGACACGTTATTTAGTCCTTCATTCCGGGTTCTGCCGGGCCTTCCTGTCTGTGGGCAGCTGTCACTGCTGTAGTGTGGTTCATGCTGGACTGTCTGAGAAACATGGGTAACAGGTGAACGTGAGCATCTTGTATTCACGAGAAAAAGACAGTGAGGTTTAAGACTACCTTGACCTTGAAAGTTTCCTGCGTGAAAACTGTGAAGCTCTGACTGACGACTAAGAGTCAGATGCTCAGGGCAAGGTCCCTTGGCTTCCAGTACTGCGGGAAACATGCATTTTTGGTAATCTAGAACTTCCGTGAGGAGCCAGCATAGTTTTTGTGATGTTTTTCATCCTTGCCGTTGTGAACATCTGACGTCGCAGAACTGGGCTTGGAGGCTGCCTTTTAAACGTGTTTAAGGAAAATGTTCTTTTTATGTTTACGTTTTTGCGGGATCACCCAGAAGGGTCCACAAAGACCCTTTTGTTCATCTCGGCGTCTTTCTTTAGCTGGTGCAGTGGGTTCTGGAAGTCCTTTATTCTTGCTTAGCAGCAAATGCTTCCCCACCAGGTTCTCAGCTGTTTTGGAGGCCCTGCTGTGTCTTCTCACAGTGAAAGCGCTTTGCTCTCTCTGACTTCAAGTGGTTTAATATTAGTATTCCATCGACCTTTTCAAGAGAAGACTCTGGGCCGCCAGTTGCCCATTGTAAAAAACCAGCCGTGCTGTCCTATCACAGGCTGTAAGCCTAGTATTATTCCAGTGATAGGTTCCTCTGCCAGAAAGCTGTTGGCACCCACACGTGATGTGGTTCCCTCGTGTACACCTCCCCTTTTTCTTTTTGAAAGTGATTTAAGGGCGCCTGCCGCGATCATCGCACACAATGAAGCAAGATAAAAATAAGTGCTCTGGAGAAGGGGTGAGCCAGGGGAACGTCAGGGTGCAAGAAGGTGAGACGGGGGACGAGTGAAATTCATGGACAGCCTTCCCTGCAGAAAGCCTCACGCACTTTCCAGAGGCGGCTGCGAACCGCATGCTAGGCTTTCTGGCAGCGTTGGAAGGGGTCACGCAGGCCGGATGTCTCTCACACCTGACACGCGGTGCCTTGTCTGCTATGCCGCCCCAGTTCGGCCGTCGATGAAGTTCCGTGCCCGTGAGGGAAGTCGAGACGAGGTGCAGTGAGTTTCCTTCAAGACCACCTGGTAGTTAGTAGCCGTCAGGTGTAACAGTGAGGAGGTGCTGTGCACCTGCGGGGCGACCCCTCAGGGGTCCTGAAAGTCGTCCATGATGGGCGTAGCCGCCTCTGAGTGGATCGCCCTCCAGTCGCATGACCAGCTTTTCTTTGCTCTAAGTTCCTCCAAAGATGTTAAATTAGCATTTATCAACCACCAAAATTAACTACTTAGTCTCTCCCTTTTTTTCACCTTTCCTCTGACTTTCACCGTCCTCCAGGCTGGACCCGCTCTGCCAGCCAGCCTTCCCCTGGCAGCCTCACCGCACGAACCCTGTATTGCCAGCCAGGCTGCTGTGCCCCCCCCGCCCGCCCCTCGCGCCCCCCCCCTTCAAATCCTACCTGCTTATTCTCTGAGCCCGACTCAGGTTCTTCTGTTAAGGAACCCTTTCCCGTCACCTCCCAGGTTAGATGAGCAGCTCTTTGTGGGGCAGGGTGGCCCTTAGGCTGTATCTCCCCGGCACGGCATCTAGCATAGTGGCATCTGGAAGGTGGAATTTCGTAAGTACTGTTAGTGGACCAGAAAATTACATGCCTGGTGTTACTCCCGGGATGGAGTGAGAAGAATGCAACGAGACCGTTGCTTCAAGACTAAAACAAACCTGATCCCATGTCTTGTGTTCAGTTCAGGGAATTTAGGCACGGACTTCACAAGATCTCCCATTCCGGCTACTTCAAGGTCCCCAGGGGATCTGGGTTTCCATGTAAGGGGTCCTGCAATGGCCCTAAAAGTCCTGGCCTGTACCCGTGTAGAACAGCTGGATCTAACACCAGAGTTGTCTTTGGGGCTTTCTTAAGATGGGCCAGAAGCGCTCTGTCTAGGAAATGTGCACACAGAGCAGCTGTTTGCTGTAGTGTACTTTGGCAGGGTGAGTGCTAGGCTTCTGTTCTCGCTCTACCTCTGAGTACCTGAGGAATCGCAGGTAAATCACCTCACGTCTCTGGATCGGGGCCTTCCTTGTGTTCTGAGTCCGTTACTCATGGTTCAGGAGATGAACTGTGTGATCAGCATCGTCAGGTTTTAAAATCAGAATGCATCGCACATGGTATGGCAGGTGTCAGTTTGGAAAGTTTTTATTTCAGAGATGTGTGTGTGTGTGTGTACACATAGGTACTGGGTTTTGTTTCTTTCAGTGGGCTGCAGTGAAAAAGCTGGAAAGCCCCTGGACCAGATAATTCACAATTCCCTTTAAATCACAGAGTTCTGTGGTGATTCTCTTCTGTAGGGGGTGTCTATGGTTATGACCATTGATTTGGCAGTAATTTAAGGCCTGAATGAGTTGTATTTCCACAGGGAGTTAATTCAACAACAGAAGGTCCCTGGTTAGCTCAGCATACCTACTTTTTTTTTTTTTTTTTTTTTTTCTGATTCATTTGGGTAATCATGGGGTTTCAAATGAGCATGACGGCTTCTTTCTGCCATAACTTATCCCATGTTTTATAGGGAACGTTGAATGATTTTTATGTACTGGCACTAAGGTATATTTAATGATACTGAATTTTTTTGTAAGTGAAAGCAAAACTTTTCCAGGATTTATTTAGTGAAAGGACCCACATTTCAGTTGATGGATTTGCTTTAGGCCTTCTGTAAAAAAAAGGGGGATTTTCTTCTAAATCCACTTTTGCAGTCATTTTCTTCTAAATCCATCTTTTGCAGTCTCTCCCTCTCTTGGCTCTACTCTCCTCTATGTTGATTTTCTTCTCGGGCAGGGGTTCCCGAAATGGTAGCAGGATGGCCCATTCAAAGCGCCAGGCTTCTATTTTGCCAATTAGTAAATATCTTCGGGAAAGGCAGCACTTCTCTCCCAGTAGTTCCAGGAAATGGCCTGTTCTTATGGGCCCAGCCTGACATGTGTCCAGCCGCTTGAATAAAGAGAGGTGGGACCCCATTAGCGAGACCTGGCTCCCAGCCCTGGAGACGAGAATTGGGCTTAAAACCATCTGAATTGAGCACTGGGCAGGAGAGGCTCCCGCAGGAGAGGAGGGCACCACGGCCGGGCAGAGATGCTCCACAGGTCCGCTGTGCTCATCTTTACCCTTGCCGGTCATGTTGCCAGAGGAAGCACCCCTCATTCCGAAACCGTAGGAGCTCGTGACAAGACTCACCCCATGCTTGTATTTTCATGGGTCCATTTTAAATGAAGAGACACCAGAATCATCACCTTTCTGTCGACCTGGAAGTGGGTGCTAACAATTCCTAGGACCGTTTGCAGAAAATATGGTTCAAGTCTTAGTAATTTTTTTCGTCTTTTTTTTTCAGGGCCGCACCTGTGGCAGATGGAGGTTCCCGGGCTAAGGGTCAAATCGGAGCTACAGCTGCCAACCTATACCACAGCCACAGCAACATGGGATCCGAGCCGCGTCTGCCACCTACCCCATAGCTCACGGCAACACCGGATCCTTAACCCACTGAGCGAGGCCAGGGATAGAACCCACATCCTCATGGATCCTAGTTGGGTTCATTAACCACTGAGCCACGACGGGAACTCCTCAGGTCCTTAATATGATACCCTGTGGTTGGGATTAATCAGCCAAGAATTTATTAAAATACTCTTTTGTCTTTTCTAGTGAAAGAAACCCATTATTCCATTCTAGCCAGGATCAATCCCCCTGGTGTGTGTGTGTGTGTCTGTGTGTGTGTCTGTCTGTGTGAAAGATGTTTTCTCTAACAATGTAAAAAATGGGAAGTGCCCTGCCCAAAGCAGATAATGTTCTAAAAGCTTATAAACGGGTTGAATAATATTTCCCAGAAAAACAGTGCAGCGAATGGCAGGTAGGTCCCCAGGCTAGACTAAGAACAAAAACCTTTTAAATCCATCCTAGATACCCTTTTTTAAGTTTGCAGGAGAGAAATAATGTTTAAAATGTGTGTGCATGCATATATCACATACATACTGTAAAACACTGAACTCCTTAATCTTGATAAAATGTCAATACGTAACCTCCATTTAGCATCTTCCCAGACAAATGAAAGAAGCGACGTTCACACTTGAACGTTCAGTGATGTTGCTTGAATAGAGATAAATGTACATGCATATAAAACGATTGCAGTCAACAGAAGCTTCTTGGTGAAGTTCTTCATTCATAGGGCAGAACCCACACTGCTTCTCTGAAATTACAAAGTCTGTAACGTTTCAGAAGAATAAACCCAGCGAGGGAACATCATTTCAGTTCCTTGATAATCCTGACATTATTGTTATCAGAATTACAATCACATTTCTATTCTTTTTTTTTTCTTTCTTTTTAGGGCTACATCCACGGCATGTGGAGGTTCCCAGGCTAAGGATCAAATTGGAGCTACAGCTGCCGGTCTGCGCCACAGCCCTAGCAACACCAGATCTAAGCTGCGTCTGTGACCTGTGCCGCAGCTTGCGGCGACACCAGATCTTCAACCCACGGAGCAAGGCCAGGGGACAAACCCACATCCTCAGAGAGACAGCGTCAGGTCCTTAACCCACAAGCCGCAACGGGAACGCCTCATATTTTTATTCTTAAATTGAGCCAGGAAAAGAGCAAGAGAAATCCTTCTGGGGGATCTTGAAGAGTTAGCACAATGACAGGGGGAAGGAGAATGCGGGTTTGAGAAGTGGTTCTCTGTCACAGGTTGTCTACAGTGGCACTGACTGAGCCATCAGAGGAATGAGGCCCGTGGGTCAGGATTGGTACCAGTTAAGCAAGGGCGGTGGGGGGTGGGGGCAGGTTGAGGAAGGTGGATTAGGACAGGGCAGGGCATGGGGAATGAGGAAGAGGGGAGAAGGGAGAGGTGTGGGCAGAATTGGGGATGGGGGCCTCCCAGGGTTAGTGCCCACTGCCCTTGGAATTGGTTCCTGACCACGTGTGCCGTAACTTAGCTGCTCCCTGAACCTTTAGGCCAACCGCAGCCTGAGTGGGAGGATGAAAGACGCCCGATTCGGAGACTTCCTGGAGGACAGCAGGATATGGCAACCCCACAAGTGTATGAAATCAACTCGCAACCCCATTTGGTGAAGAGCACTCTAAGTTTTTACCTTTGTCCCCTAATCCCAGGGACGGTTGCATGGTGGCTTCACTGATTTAGAATTTGCAGGAAATGCGAGGATGACTTGGGCTGGGTGTAGAGCGCTAACGGGAGGGGTGACCCCACGTTCCAGCCTCCCGAACCCGAAGCGTGGGAAGCAGGACCCCGCAGACACAGGAGGGCAGCCTTTGCGCCTCTGTGGCGTGGGGAGCCAGGACACAAAACAGCCCTCACAGGGATCACGAGGCCACTAAAAAGGAGCTGGATGGTTGAAGTTTCTCCAAAGTGCTGGTGGTTCCCTTGGGGAAATTCTTTCTTTCTGAATAAAATGGACAAAGTGGTACAATTTGGATTTTTAAAAACATTTCTCTGTTATTTGGCAGAAGGGCCTAGGATAATTTGTAACGTAGCCCCTTGCAATGGCTTTATCTCCTTTGCCCTACTTTATAACACGTCCAGTGTTTGGAAGTCGTACAGCTGTTGCTTTTCAAAGACAGCTCTGTCAGTCTATTGCTCGGGAAGGGACTTCACCTGTGTTTTTACAAAATCTCAGGGCACCGTGAAAACAGTGTTAGCGTAGCGACTAAACTTTCGAGCCCTCTGTAGACTCCAGTGTTTTTAAAAACGCATATTTGTGGAACATCTTGGACTTAAAGCTTTTCACGAGTTAGCAGGACCGTAGGCAACGCCTCGCAGATGGCCCTTCTGCAATTAGCCCTGGGAGAACAGCGTTGCCAGCGGCAGCTCTGAATAATGTATGGAGAGTGAGTCGGAAACAGCCGAACCCCCCACACAGGGTTTTTGAGTCGGATTCTGAAACCCAAGGAACTCAGGGCCAGTAACGTCTCTTAAGCACAGAAGGATTCGCTAGAAGCAGCCAGGATTTTTTTTTTTTTTTTTCTTTCCAATCGTCTTTGCTCCCGGTACCTTGTAACGCATCTTCCTTGCATGGTTTCTCCCTTTCTTTTTTTTCTGCATCTTCAGCTTTTCTCCCCATTGTCTCTGCCCCAGTCTTGTAGTGGATCATGGCTGGGGAGGATAAAGCCGATCCGGTGAAAGCATTATTTTACCCCCGTCTCAATTAGGGGTTTGTTCATTTTTTTTTCCAAACCCCTGGTCCCAGATCCATTTGATAGGATTAGGAAACTGCGGCCCCTGTGAGAAGGGAAGAAACTGCTTTTAATAACTGAACTGGAAGAGTTCCCTGGTGGTGCAGCAGGTGAAGGATCTGGTGCTGTCACTGCAGCAGCTCCAGTCACTGCTGTGGCTCAGGTTCAATCCCTGGCCCGACTTAGCTGTACAAAAGTGCCACAGACGTGATTGACAGAAAGAGATATTTTGTCCTGTGCCACCTTCTTTACCTCGTCCTTTGTGAAATCGCATTTTGTATCTTCAGCAGGTGGAAGTCAGTCTCTTGTCGAGTGTTTATCAAGGGCCTGCTGTGTGCCAGGCCTCGGGAAGAGGGCAGAGTGAGGGCAGGTGCTGGCCCACAGGCCCGTGAGATCTCTCTCCACCTTTATGTCCAGCAGGCTGAGGTTCTGGGGGTGAAGGCGCACGTCTAACTTGGTTTTTGTGTCCCCGGTGGTTTTGTGCCACCACCACAACCTGAGTGGTCCTGCTCCCCGTTCCACCCCCATGACGCGCAGGTGCCGGGCAGAGGCAGCCCAGTAGCTGATGTTTGTGGCGTGCGTCCATTCTGGCCCTGATTCTCCACAGTTCTTCCCCATGGAGTTGGAGTGGGGTTTTTGTTGTTGCTGTTGTTTTGGCATGGCCAGGCACCGCAGGACCACCTGCTGATGGCTCAAGAACGTGTTCTCACCCCTTGACAGTTCGTGTGCGCTTCGGGCAGATTCCGCCTTTGCAGTTGTTGTTCTTGTCGTTGGGGTTTTCCTGTCCACGTGCACGCCCTTGACGTCGCACTGCACGCCCACGTCCTCTTGTCCAGGTTAGATGGTGGATTGCAAGCCCCGTGACAGCACTTTCCCCTTTAAAGACCCCATTGGTGGCCTTCCTGTTGTGGCTCAGCAGGTTATGAACCCAGCTCGTATCCGTGAGGATGCAGGTTCGATCCCTGGCCTCGCTCACTGGGTTAAGGATCCAGTGTTGTCCCAAGCTGTGGCATAGGTCACAGATGTGGCGTGGAGCCGGTGTGGCCGTGGCTGTGGTATAGGCCGGCGGCGGCAGCTCCCATTCGGCCGCTAGTCCAGGAACCTCCTTGAGCTGCAGGAGCGGCCCTGGGAAAGGAAAGAGAAGGAGAAAACAGCGTGTCGGTCTCGGTGGTGACCTGCCTTTCCTCAGCCGTGTCACCGTTTTCGGGAGGTCGCAGTCCGCGTGCCGACAGCCTGTTTTTTTCCACCCTGGGCTGAAACTGTTGAGGCCGCGTTCTCCAGATTTGCTGCTTTCCGGAAAGTTAGCCCTGACTTAAAACGTGCCCCTCTTTCGCAGACAAGGTAAAAGTGGCCGCGGAATCCGGGCCCGGCTCCGGCCCACCTTTGCTCTCACGCAATGTCCTGCCACTGCCCTGCTTCCCCTGCGGCTGGTTTGCTGCGAGGTGGCCCGTGAGACCGCTGCGAGGTTGGTGGGGCTCGAGGGTGCCTCCCTCCCGCTAGAGCCGAGCGGCTGGGCCTCCGCGGGGCCCGCCGTGCACCCGGGGAAGAGGTTGGGTGGATCTGCCTTCAGGCACCTCGGGCTCTGGTGCTGAGTGACGTCCAGTGAGCAGGACCTGCGCAGGTGCCTTGCTGCCCCCAGTACAGTCCGTCTCCTAACCGCCGGTCATCGGCGACCTGATCTTTGCCCGAGACCCTGGCTGCAGCGTGTGGGAAGCAGACCCAGAAGAGACGCGAAGCCCGCAGCCCCTTGGAGGCGGGGAGCAAGTCCTGAGACAGCGGCTACGCCCGTCTAGTGTTTAGAGCCATCACGGCGGGGAGCTCGTCCAAAGTGGACGAGGGCAGTTTTTCCTGAGGCTAAATGGAGCCGGTGCTTTGGAAAACCCGAGTGGCCCAGCCGGTGCCCTGTCCCGAGTGGCCTCCCCTCCTCGCTGTCTGCGCCCAGACCCGGCCGCCATCCCGCGGGTTCCGGGAAGGCATTGGGTGACGTCGGGTCCCCCGACTTTCTGCGCTTCCTGAAAAATGCAGGCGCCTTCCGAAGCGGCCGTTCCTGTTCTCTCCAGAAATAGTTCCAGCCCTGCCTCCTTTTGCTTCATCAGCCCTCCTGCCAGCACTGCCCAGGGCTGTAAATGGAACGAGAGGCGGCCTCCCGGCCCGTCCAAATAGCAACAGGAGGCACAAGTGCACTTGAGCCACAAATAACGCGCTTTAAAATAGCAGATGGTATTTGACGGTCGGTCCTTCATTCATTTACCTGCCAAGGCCGAGCTCGTTCCCCTGCCCTGGTGACCAGACCCGCAGTGGCTCGGCCCGAGCCGCTGTCCTAAGCTCGGGTGTGCAGGTAGTAGCTGTTCCCTGGTTCACAGGCTGTTCGGGTTCACGCCCGCATTCTGAGGCTCTTCTCGAGAATGTTCCTTCGTTCTCCCGCGATAAAAACGTCACGTTTGTGCAATGGCTTCGCCCAACTCCTGCGTTCGGCACTTGTGTAGCTAATTATAGGCAATCCTTTCACCCAGGTGTGGCTCTGCCAGCCTCCGGTTCCAAACACTCGGCCAGGGAAAGGCAGGAGTCGGGGGGGTGCTGGAAGGTGGGGATCCCTGCTTCTAACATGAAGCTCGATGGAGAAGGAAGAGCGACGCTGCGTGCACTTCGCAGGTGTCTGTGCAGAAGTCAGACCTTCCTCAGCTTCTGCCAGAGCCTCGCACCAACGCCCAGTGGTTCCGCGACTTCCTTCCCTGAGCCCCAAGGAAATGGCAGTGGCCCAGCAGACGCCTGGAGCTTCTGCATGTGCTTTCAAGTCGGCTCTGTTGGGTTTTTTTTGTTTTTGTTTTTGTTTTTCCCCCTTTCTTTGCCCTTTTGTTTAAAGTTAAACTTTATCGGAGTAGAGTAGCCTTCCAGTGTTGAGTCAGTTTCAGGTGTATGGCAGCGGGAGTCCGCTGTACACACAAGTCTGTCGGTTCCTTTTCAGATCCTCTCCCCCGTCGGTCACTACAGAGCATCGAGTCGATTTCCCTGTGCTCCTCGTGACTCAGCCATCCCACGTGCAGTGGTCTGTGCCAGTCCCAGCCTCCTGTTTATCCCCTCCCCCACTTTGACTGCTCGTTCTCTCCCCGGGAATCAGTGATAAAATGGGCCCATGGGTATATGGCCCCTGGAGCCCACGATGGAGAGCAGAGGTCCCCAGAGCCCTTGTCCCAGGGCTTGGATGACCTCATCCACAAATTGGCTTCTGAAGAAGCTCACAGTAGAAAATGATATTCCTGGCGTTTCTGTTGTGGCTCAGAGGTAAGGAACCCAACTCGTATCCACGAGGATGTGGGTTTGATCCCTGGCCTTGCTCAGTGGGTAAAGGATCTGGCGTTGCCGTGAGCTGTGGTGTAGGTTGCAAATGTGGCTCAGATCCCACGTTGCATTGGCTGTGGTGTAAGCCAACAGCTGCAGCTCCGATTCGACCCCTAGCCTGGGAACTTCCATATGTGGCAGGTGTGGCCCTAAGCAAAAAAGAAAGAAAGAAAAAGGAAAGAAAAAGAAAATGATTTTCCTTTCCGTTGCCTGAGTGGAGCACCCACCCTGTGTCTGGTACGAGGGCTGCCAGGCTTTCAGAAAGCTCGTTCTGGTAGATATAACACATGGGAGACGATAACCGAACATTCACTTGCTAAGGGCTGTCGGACACAGAGCTGGGCATGGAGGTTTCCTGGGCAGCCTGGGAGGAACAGGGCCTAGAGTCTAACCTGTGCTCAGATCCTACCCCGAGACACAGGACCTCGGGTGAAGTAACATTTTCAGAGCCTCCGCTTCCTGATCTGTCGGAAAGATCAGGAAGAGGCAAATCAGAGCTGTGTTCGGGATTAGGAATAATGCACGTGGGGAGAGTCCTGGTGACCCAGCAGGCTGAAGATGCAGCGTGGTCACTGCTGTGGCACGGGTTCAGTCCCTGGCCTGGGAACTTCCGCATGCCGTGGGTGCAGCCAAAAGAAGGAAGAAAGAGAGACTGTGTGGGGAGTGTCCGGCCCATGTGGATGCTCGGCAGCTGCTGGGAACGATTACGTGAAAGTGACATCTGAGCCACACCCTCTGAGGAATAAGAATAAGCAGGACGTGGGGAAAGGCCAATGTCACGCAGGCCCCAAGGCCTGTAAGATTCCTGGTGGACTTGGGGAGCAGTGAGTAGGAGGGAACCCCTAAAAAGTAGCCTGAGACCGTGGGCAAAGAGCATTCCACGCCACACCAGACACCTTGCGTTTTATTTTGTAGGTCGCAGGGGAGGGAGTTAAGATTTTTACCCAGATTATCTGCGAGAACGTCAGAAACGGCTTCGTGTTATGTTGCTCAATACGGCTGTGACAGTCAGTCAGGCCCTGAGGTTTCAAATGAGTTGTACACAATCTGGAGGAGACGGTAGGTGCAGCTGAACCCTGAGAGCCCGGGGGGTCTGGCCAGTCGTTGGTTCCTGACACCGACACTTTCTTTGGTCAGATGCCCAGACAGACACCTGGGACTCTCCACGTTCATACCAGCAAATCCCAAGCCTCCTAAACTTAGCACACACCAGGGGTTTCTGACTTTGCGGAGTATCTTCTGTGTTTGTCTTGGCCACATGTACGTGGTATGCAGGTGTTCCCAGGCCAGGGGTGGAACCCACATCGCAGCAGCCACCTAGGTCACAGCAGTGACAATGCCAGATCCTCAACCTGCTGAGCCACCAGGGAACTCGTGTTTTCTGCGTTTGAAACTTTGGTATTGCCTAGGGATTTTAGATAAATATCAATTGGGGACATGTTTTAAATGAGTCCCTTTGAGGGTGAGGAACCCCTGTCAGAGAAATGCAGCGATGACCTGTGACTGCTCTTGTGCTGTGGGACACTTTGGGTGACAGAGACTCGGCAAGAGAAAAGGGGACATGAAGCCCCAGCTAACTGTTTGTTGACTCTCTGGCCATCGACTGGCTGGAAATGTTTTTTCATCTTCTTAATCCTGGTGGTACTCAGAGCTGTTCTGGGATTACGAGTCTGTTTTTCTGTTTTCTAAAATCTTTGGAAAACTCTAAGAACTGGAGGATCACAAAGTGGTTGGACATGCTACGTGCTCTCGCTGGTACCTGTGCTTTTGAGATACAGAAATTATGCCCACAGGCTTCCCTTTTTATCGTTTAATAGACCAATAAGATTTCTTTTCAGCATTTATTTTCTCGACTTATTATGTCCAGGTAATCCAGATCCTTTCACCGTTGTTTTATCTGCGTCTAAAACGCCCCCCAGAGGGTAGGGTGTGCACTGCAGTGCTGTGTTAGGCTTGGAGACACCCGTGTGAGCTCATTTCCACGTAGACAGAGAAATACTTACAGATCTGTGCGCACACACGGGCTGTTATCCTTACACCTATGTCCCAGCCGTGGGCCCTGAGTGGGCCCCGAAGCAGTGCCCCCCCCCCCGCAGTGCTGAGCACACCTAGCACCAAGATCTTGGTTGCTAAACACCATCTTTTAATAAGGGACACTGGGCTCCCCGGAGAAGCTGCCGCTCCCAGGTCTGGGACAAGGAGAGGAAAAGATGAGCCGAGAGTGTCTTGTGATGCCAGCGAGGAAACAAGTGCTCAACAAAGAAGAGACAAGGCTGAGGGGACGTGCGGGGACGCAGGAGGCGCCCGAAAGAGCGGCTCGTGGCCAGATGGGACCTACTGGGGCTGTAAACTGACGTGGTGTCGGATTGTGACCAAAACGTAAGATAAATGATAGAAATAAATGATGGAGCAAGTCAGTAAACCAAGAGGGCTGACTCTTCCTCGCAGCAGAACTCCAGGTAACATATGCGGATGCTTCTCCATCTATGAGCTGGAGCTTAATGCTCTTCCTCTCGGTGAGTTGGACTGAGGGGCTCATCTCAAAACAAGGCGGTATGGAAAGAGACAAATGGTAACGTTACCACGAGCCATCTCGACTTACGAGCAAGTGACCAGGGTCAGCGTTGGCAGGACATCCTCCTTTGCCCCCACTGTGGGGTGGTCGGGCCTGTCCCCTCTCTGGTCCTCCTCCCAAAAACCCACGACTCCAGTCCAAGGGGTAGGAAACTCATCAGACCAGCGGAAATGCAGGGCCATCCACAGAGTGCCTGACCCGGGAGCTCCAGACCCATCCACGTTTTGAAAGCTCAGGGGGCACCGGGGATGTGTCCCAGATCACAGAACAGAAAGGAGGCTTCACGGCTTGACGCAACACGGGCCTCTTGGCTGGATCCTGGAGCCGAAAAAGTACACGAGGAGTTCCCATTGTGACTCAGTGGTAACCAACCCCGCTAGGATCCATGAGGACGCCGGTTCCATCCCTGGCCTTGCTCAGTGGGTTGAGGATCTGGCGTTGCCATGAGCTGTGGTGTAGGTCGCAGGCGTGGTTTGGATCTGTGTGGCTGTGGTGTAGGCCTGCCGCTGCAGCTTCAGTTTGACCCCTAGCCTGGGAACCTCCATATACTGCAGGTGCGGCCCTAAAAAATAAATAAATAAGACAAGAAAAAGCACATGGATTCTAATGCAGTTCTAGTGATACAGTCTAACTCAAGTCTGTAATTTAGTGACTAGGGGGCTATGCCAAGGGTAGATTATGCGCTTTGGCAGACACACCCTAATCATGTAAGATGTCAGAAGAATCTGGGTGCAGGGTGTATGGGAACTCTGCTGTCTTTGCCATTCATCTGTGAATCTCAATTCCTTAAAGAAAATTTTTAAAATTTATTTTTAAAAGATGCTCCCATAGGCATGGCTGGGTAAAAGGTCTCCGCCTGTAGTTCCCGTTGTGGCTCAGTGGATTAAGAACGTGACTTAGTTTCCATGAGGATGTGAATTTGATCCCCGGCCTCATTCAGTGGGTTAAGAACCCAGTGTTGCCACCAGCTGCAGCATAGGTCACAGACGAGGCTTGGATCCTGTGTGGCTGTGGCTGTGGTGCAGGCTGGCAGCTGCAGCTCCAACTTGACCCCTAGCCCGGGAACCTCCATATGCGGCAGGTGCAGCCGTCAAAAGGAAAAAAACAAAAAGGGTCTCAGTCTAGTAATAGCTGTAACTTAAGAGAGGCTGACCACTTTAAAAAAATTCACATATTTATTTCATCCTCACAAGCAGCAATGAGATAGACCAGTGATATACCCGTTTTTCAGATGAGAAAATTGAGGTGCAGAGGGGTCATTGTCTTTTCAAAGTCCCACAGTGACAGGATTAAACCCGGAGCTCTTCTCTCTACTCCAGTGTTCTCTCTCTTGTATCCTCGCTGCCCAGCCTAGAAACACTGCTTCTGCGAAAAGGGGTGCAGCTCGATCAGCCTCGTGAAGGGGCTTGGAGTGAATCCTGAGCCAGACTGTTGCCGCAATGCCATCAGCCCTGTTTACCTGTTGTCTGGGGTCTAGGTACACACATCTTGGGTGGAGTGGGAAGGAATCACTGCATGATAGTCAGAGGATCTTGTTCCATGAAGTCATGCAAGTGAATAAACTGCTTTAGAGAGAAAGCAGGAGGCAAAGACAGACCCCTGGGAAGACATTCCATCTCGGAGAAGAAGGCAAGAGAGAGGGAAGGTTGGACGGATTGAGAGAATGGTGCCTGGTCAGCTGCAGAGGGCAGAGTGCATGTAGGTGGACTTTGCATGGTCCAGTGCTGTTGGGGGCGAATTGGCCGCGTGCTTGAGAAGATGAGCATCCTGTTGCTGTTGGCAGAGCCAGCGTGAATGGACCTGGCATGATTTACAGGAGGTGAAATCTCGCTTATGCTTCCACTCGAGCAGGGGGTCCTTGGATCCTTCCGGAACAAGTGCTGGGATGGAGGGTGTGTTCATTCCTGTAGAAGGAGGCCAGGGGCTTCAAGCAGCGGTCCTTGAAATGTGGCCCCAGACCAGAAGCATCAGCATCACCCGAGACCTTGTTTGAAATGCAGCTTCTGAGCTCACCCAGATCCCAAACCCAATCCCCAAATCTCCAGGCACTGGGGCCAGCAGCCTGTGTTACGAAGCCTCCCGCTGATTCTGACGCCTGCCTACTAATGCCTGAGAATCACCGAGATGGGCAGAAGCCTCTGCTCCAGGGGGCAGACCGCCTGCAGCTGGGCACAAGCACTAGAGTGACACCGCCACCTTCTCCGGAGGGAACCCCACACGCACCCGAGGCTCCACTCCAGACAAAGTGAACAGCATGCAGACCTCGGCTCACCGCAGTCTTTAAGAGCCGGGGTGATACTGTGACTTACCCAGGGGGCGTTTGGAGTTGGAGAGCCTTTTGGTACTGGTAGTAACCTGTTCTTTGGGCGAGATGGGTTCCAGATAAGGACTAGAAGCCAGGAACTGCCAGGCGGCAGCTGAAGCTGGAACCACCGGCTTTCTCTGCTGGGACCCCTTGAGGCCCAGCCGCTCCGGGAAGGGGCACTCGGCTTGCTCTCTGTGCACCTGGGGTCTCATGAGAGCAGTTAGGACCAGAACTGTCCCAAGGCCCAGGACCTGCAGTCCCTCAAAGCTGTATCACCACTGGCTTGGTCTGAAACATCATGGGCGAGATGGGGGCCGGATTCCACGGTACCTGCCCCCCCGCCGAGCTGCATGTTATTTGTTTTCTCGCTCCTCCCCCGATCCCCACCCCCGTATTGATTTACCAACCCGGCTTCATTCGGGCTTCGGGAATCATTTGTTGGCCAATGAAGGGGGACGTGGATACCTTCGCTAATGTTCAAGCCTCCCCCACCCCGATGCCTGGTACACAGTAGGTGCTCAGTAAATATTTGTGCGTGAATAAGTGGATCTCTAAAGGTGCTTTCTTTACCCTAATGAAAAAAGTTGCTTTGCCTCTAAGTAATTATATTCCCTTTATTCTGTCATCATACCCACTATACAATTAAGGTGCTGTGTGGCCATGAATTTGCCAAGTAGTGTACAGCAATGTTTGAATTATCCTACTTATCGCTGTGAAGCCAAAACAAGCATAAAGTGGTTGCTTTTGACCTGTCTGTTGGGGAGGGGTGAAGACAGCCCTGTTTTCTGTCCCAGGGAGCCCTGCCGAGGAGGGGAGATGCCAAGTGCAGTACCAGACCAGCCTCCGGGACCCCGTTCAACATTCCCACTTGATGTGGTTTATTTTATTTTATTTATTTGCTTTTTAGGGCCACACCCGCAGCATATGGAGGTTCCCAGGCTAGGGGTTGAACTCGAGCAGTAGCTGCCAGCCCACACCACAGCCACATCAGATCCGAGCTGCGTCTGCGACCTACACCACAGCTCACGGCAACACCAGCCCCTTAACCCGCTGAGCAAGGCCAGGGATTGAACCCGCATCCTCATGGTTCTTAGTCAGGTTCGTTTCCGCCTCGCCATGACGGGAACTCCGGGTTTCTCATTTTAACCGTCACTACCCTTACCCCTTTGGCAGGGGGAGGCTCAGAGATGCCGTTGGGCGTGAGATAATTTCCCTAAGGGGCGAGTAACTGCTTTGCAGTATCTTCATCACGTGCTTCCCGGAGCAGCTTGATAACAGGCAGGAGCTGACAGCAGCGTCAGCTGTGGGGACACGCCGCCCGCCCGGGGGCAGAAGCCCCTGACCTCCGCGGCAGACCTGGAGTCGTGACTTAGTGCTTTGACGTGGAGATTCGGGGGCAGGGCCCGGCTCTGGGACGTGGGGGAGGGTCTGTCTGCCCACACCTGGCAGGGGATGGGCAGGCGGGGATGAGCCAGGGCCGCCCACACTGCAGTGCCCTGTCACTGCCGCAGCTGAAACAGAGCCCCCCCCCCGGCAGGCCAAGCACAGCTGGGCATCGCTCTCTGTGCCCTTCTGCCCCTTGGCGTGACACGGCATGTTCATCTGGGCCACCACGCTCCAGACAAGTGCAGACCGAGCTCCGAAACAAGTTACACGGATTCTGAACCATCAGTAGATGCAAGGGGGGGATGAATTAGGAGTTTGGGATTAGCATCTACACAGTACCGCGTATAAAATAGGTAAACAACAAGGATCTACTCTATAGCACACGGAACCACGCTCAGTATTTTGTAGGAGCCTATAAGGAAAAAGAATTGGAAAAATAATATATATACACACACACATATGTGTGTATACATATATGTATATATATGTGTGTGTGTGTGTAACTAAATCACTTTGCTGTACACCTGAAACCAACACAACACAACACTGTAAATCAACTGTGCTTCAACTGAAAAATAGTAATATAGGAGTTCCCGCTTTGGCACCATGAGTTGAGGATCCTGTGTTGCTTCAGCTGTGGCTCAGAGTTGATCCCTGGCCTGGGAACTTGCATTTGTTGCAGGTGCTGCCAAAAATAAATACATGAATAACAGATGCAAGATTTTGTAGACTTGCAGAAGAAATCATCGGACATGGAAGCTGTTGCAGTGGTGCGTGAGGACCGCGGGCTGGGTGGAGACTGGTGCTGGCCTGGCCGGCGGCAGCGTCCAGAGCAAGCAGGGAGTGTGTACAGACGCACCCCAAGAACCACTGCCACCGGCCTGGGCTCGCCCTCTCACCGAAAGCAAAAGCTTGTCATCTTCAGTCGGCTCCAAAGGGAGGCGTCCTGCCTCCTGCACAAGTCCTGTCTTGTGGCGTCAGCGTTCTCGAACCAACCCTGATGTCCCTGGCTTTTCCATTGTGGTCTTGGGATGACCACGGCCAAGACCAGCACATCGCAAGTGGGTTCATACAGGGTTCCACCCCCATCGGTGACTGTGCCGCTGAGATGTTTAGCAGGGTCCCCAGAGTTTGTCATACTTGTTAGTTCGCGGGAAACAGGAACAGAGATGTCACCTTTCACTCATGCAGAGGAAGGGTTTTTCCTTTCGTGTTGCTCCTGGAAACAGCTGACAAGAGAACAACACCGTGATTCTTGAAAAGCAGGCTTCCTCCTCTGCCGTGGTTTGCAACAGTGAGACCAAGTGGATGGTCACCACTGAAAACCAGGGAGTCACTCTTTTTACTTGGAGAAGCAAGTCCTGTCCTTCCTAAGACCGTCTGGTTCTTGCGCATTTTCTCCTCCCGTGATTTTCCCCTTCCTGTGGTTATCACATGGCGCCTAAGCTCTGGGTTGTACGTCATGCTGCTGTCTGGGTACTGGAGACGGATCCGGTGTCTTCTCGAGCTGCAGTTTCCTCGTCTGACGAAGGAGGAAGCCCCAGGACCTACCCTCGCACAGTTCTTGTTAAATGAGTTAACATTGGTGAAATGCCTGACTCGGAGACTGACACGAGGCAGTGTTCTCCAAGTGCCAGGTTGGCCCATGGTTTGAATCTCTCGTAGGATCAATATGTGTTATGCTGTGTCAGAATTTACAGGCGGGATGGCCGGGAATGGTGATAAAATACATCTCCTCCGGATGAGTCCTTTTCTTGATTCAGAGGGCTGTGTTTTGAAACTAGTGAGGCCGTTAGCAATTTGACGGAGAAATATGTTGCCACAACTGTTGGTTCAGTTTCCCAAGACACTTAATCCCTTTGCCTCGAGATGACGGTGGCGGCTGGCACGCGCACCCGGAACTCCATCTGTCAATTCATTAAGTTCTCTCAACACCCCTCAGAGGATAAGTACAGTTCCTATCCCCCCTTAAGAGGTAAGGAGACTGAGGCAGCAAAGGTTTTGTTCAAAGTCGTACGGCTGTTATATGGCACAGTCAGGGTTCTCAGTGGGTCGTCTGGTCCTTGCCACATCCATCTTCCGTCTTTTTTTTTTTTTTTTTTTTTTGCTTTGGCTGTGCCCACGACTCATAAAATTCCTGGGCCAGGGATAAATCCTCAGCCGTGGCAGTGACCTTGAGCTGCGGCAGTGACCGTGCCAGATCCTTAACCCGGTGAGCCACCAGGGAACTCTGTCTACCTTCATCGTCTGCTCTGCTCCCTGCTGTGGTCCCGCCATGTGGCTTCTGCTCCTTGGATGTTTCTACCACAGGACCTTTGCCTTTGCTGTTACCTCCCCAGCTCTGGAACATGTGTGTGCACATGGCTAGAGCCTGGATCAGAAAGTGAAATTTTTTTTTTTCCCAGTGTGTGGGTAACATAGATATCACTTTTTCCCTCTTTATTTTTTCTTTTAAACTTTCTTGTGTTTAAATTTTGTATGCAGTTTTTAAAAAGTTACTTTCCATTTACAGGTATTTCAGAATATTAGCCGTATCCCCTGTGATGTACAATACTTCCTTGGGCCTGTTTTATACCCAGTAGTTTGTGCCTCCCCCCCCACTAGTAACCACTGGTGTATTCTGTATCTGCGAGTCTGCTTCTGTTTTGTTATATTCAGTAGTTTGTTGCGTTTTTTTAGATTCCACATATGAGTGATATCATCTTGTATCTGCCATTCTCCGTCTGACCTGTTTTGCTTAGGGTAATACCCTTCATGTACATTCATGGTGCTACAAACGGCAACATTTTGTTCTTTTTTATGGCCAAGTAGTATTCCATTATATGTATATGTGCGCGCGCGCACACACACACACACACACACACACACACACCACCCCCCACTCTTCTTTATCTGTTCATCAGTTGGCAGATGCAGCGGTTGCTTGCATGTCTTGACAGTTGTAAATAATGCTGCTATCAACATTGGGGTGCCAGGTGTCTTTTTGAATGAGTGTTTTCACTTTTTTTAGATATACACCCAGAGGCACAATTGCTGGGTCAAAAATGGTAGTTTTATTTGAATTTTTAATTTAATGTATAAAATCCCTTTTTTTTTTCCCCAGTGTTTGGGTAAAATATTGCATTTAAAAAGTCCATATGTCTGTGTGTGTGTGTGTGGGGGGGGTGTTTCCCACAGCGATTGCTTCCTCCCCCTGATTTAAATGGTATTATTTCATTTGTTCGCTCTAGGAGCCCGGCTGCCACATCTCCCTTCAAGGTTTTCCCTGGGGAATGTGACACAGACGTGAAGTCCAGGAACCTGAACCCAGGGCCTTGTCCGGAGGGGGGTTTCCGTTCCCTTAGCGGAGAACCCGGGGTGCCGTGGGGGCCCCAGTCCTGTGGGATGGATCTGGCCTGGACAAGCCGCGGGGGATGTGTTGCGGCGGGAAGCCGTGGGGGCGGCTCACCGAGGCCCCGCACCAGGGCGTTGTCTGGACCGCTGCCTCATGCTTCCTCGTTCCGCCCCAGATAACCAGTTCAGGATGTCCATCCTGGAGCGGCTGGAGCAGATGGAGAGGAGGATGGCCGAGATGACGGGGTCGCAGCAGCACAAGCAGGGGGGCAGCGGTGGCGGCGGCGGCGGCAGCGCGGGGGGCACTGGCGGCGGCACCGGAGGAAGCCAAGCTCAGGTAGGGGCTCCCGGCCACCGCCTCTCCAGGGGATGCGCGTCGGTGGGGCCGGGGGGGGGGAGGTTGGGGGGGTGGGGGGCGCTCCATCACACGGCCTGTTTCTGCTGCTGCCGGGGGCCTTCCTGGAGGAGGCGGAAGGCGGGGGGCTTCTACGTGTTCAAAGCCCCGGAGAGGGAGGCGGCCTTGGGTGTGGGTCTCTCGCGCGTTGGCTCTCGGAGCCCACGTCGCTGTTGCTGATCTCGGAGCTCAGGGCAGTTACCCGCCAGCGGGGACGGCGGGCGTCGGTGAACACCGGAGGTCAGATGGTGACTCAGGTTCGCGGGGCCGAGGGTTCAGTGAGAACGTATTTTGTGTTTTGTGTTCTGTCTCCACCTTAAGTATAAACAGAAGACGTAATTGAATTCAGTAACTCACAAGCCTTTTAGAAACTCAAGGAGATCAATACCATCGGGGCCCAGAGAAAGCACTGCTGCCCTTTTTCAGTGGAGAACAGCCTGACACATCCAGGCCTCATCACAGATGCTCTTCCTCCGATGCCCGGAGGGGGGCATCGTTAGAGTTAAGAACAGGGAGATCGCCAAACGGTATTTCGAGTCCCATCAGTCTTGCAGGCTTTCTAGACGTTTCGTTAGGAGCTGCATTCGGACTCCGCCTCTTCGGCAGAACTTCTTTGTGGGGAGGCCCTAGATTGAGTGTCAAGGGACCCGCCATGCTCTTTCCCTCCCCCACTGAGTCATGGCCTAAAAGCCTCTGCCCATCCCCCTCTTTCTGTCCGAGGTGAATGGTGCTTCCCCTGGACAAGTGCATCTTTAAGGGAACGTTTTGAATTTCACGATCCTTGTCAAAGTCAAGCATTGGTATTATTTTTTTTTTTTCTGGTCTTTTGTCTTTTCAGGGCCGAACCCGCAGCACATGGAGGTTCCCAGGCTAGGGGTCGAATCGGAGCTGTAGCTGCTGACCTACACCACAGCCATCTCACTCTGCGACGTACACCACGGCTCACAGCAACGCTGGATCCTCAACCAACCAAGCGAGTCCAGGGATCAAACCCGCGCCCTCATGGACACTAGTCGGGTTTGTTATCCACTGAGCCATGACGGGAACTTCCGGTAGTATTTCTAATAACAGGTAAAAACTGAAGCAGGGTGTTTCACACCCAAAACACTAACCTTGTTTTTCAACATCTTTTCCTCTTTTTTCTCACCTCTCTTCAGGGAAGACTTGGCCCAAAGTAAAAAATATCATTAAGGCTTCTTATCCACGTGATGCTACTGTTTTCTCAAAAGAAGTAAACAATGTCTGTTGTATCTCAGGATGAAAACAAGAGTTCCCTTGAAACCCTTTTTCTTTCACCAGCAAAGGCTGCATGTGGGAGTTCCCTGGTAGTCTAGCGGTTAGACTTGGCACTTTCATCGCTGCGACCCGGGTTCGATCCCTTGTCTGGGAACTGTGATCCCACATTAAGCCACTGCACCCCTTGACCAAAAAAAAAAAAATTTAATAACAGTAATAATAATAACAAAGTCTGCATAAAGGGAATGGAGTATGACGTCATTTTCTAGCCCAACCATTTGGCAACTGGCCTCTTATCATCTGGTTCCATAATAACTGCTATTGAATATTCTTTCATCCGTTTAAGTTGGCTTTGATAAATATCTGTGTCTGCCTTATAGGATAGAAGTGTGGCCGGTTTCGTTAACACAAATCAAACCAAACCAAACCATCCCTCTTTGTTCATCACCCAGGGACTTCTGTGTACCCTTGAATATGTCTGTCTGGTGTATATAGAGGGGCCCTGCCCTGGCTTTTTTGAGTCAAGGTCATTCTGCTTTTGAGTCAAGGTCATTCTGCTGCTGGTTGGGATTGTCCCCTCTGTTCCTTTGAGATGTTGTGACAGCTCCGGTGAGGATGACATTGTCGCCGTCACCTGCCATTTATTTTTGCAGGCATTTTTTAATTCCAGATTTAAAAACAGAAAACACCAAGGAGCAGCAGTATTTCTATAGTAATTGAACTTCACGTCACTGGACAGAATACTTTGAAAATAATGCCGGAGATGAGAATTAGACCAGAAGTGGTATTTATTTGAGGGAAGGGAGCGTTAAACATAAAACTGCTATCGCAGAGACTCAAAGAAGCTGTTAAGGTTACTCACTTTGATTTTTTTGTGTCTTCTTTTGCAACCTCCTCACAACAAAGAGCTGAAAGCCCTGCGGTCAGGGTTAGTGCATTTCTCTTTCCCACCTGTCTCGGGCGTTAGTGACTGCACTTCAGCTTCATGGTCTCTCCTGCTTTCCCCAGTATCCTTTTTGCTTTACATAAAGGACAAGATTTTTTACGACTTATTTTTCCAATCGGGATATAATTGACACAGGAGACTGTGTTAGTCTGGGGTGTATATAGCATTGTGATTCCAGATCTATGTGTGTTTTGCAAAATGATCAGCCCCAGTAAGTCTGGCTAACACCCGTCATCACCCATGTTCCAAATTTTCTTCCTTGTGATGAGAACTACTCTCTCAGCAGCTTTCAGATGTGCAGTGCAGGATTATTGTTATTATTATTTTGCTTTTTAGGGCCATACCTGCGGCCTGTGGAGGTTCCCAGGCGAGGGGTCCAATCGGAACTGCAGCTGCCTGCCTGTACCACAGCCACCAGCCACAGCAACGTGGGATCCAGGCATCATCTGCGACCTACACCACAGCTCACGGCAACGCCAGATCCCTGACTCACTGAGCGAGGCCAGGGATCGAGCCTGCATCCTCATGGATCCTAGTCGGGTTCGTTTCTGCTGAGCCAGGACGGGAGCTCCAGAGGCAGTGTCATTAACTCTGCCCCAGGCTGCGCATGATACGCCCATGACTTACTCGATTTGCAGTGGGAGCTTTTGTGCCCTTTGACCCTTTTCACTGTTTTGCCCACCTCCTACCCTCCACCTCTGGGGACCGTCAGTCTGTTCTCTGCATCTGTGAGTCTGGGGTTGTGTGTGTGTTTGGGGGGTTTTGTTTAGGATTCCACATATACATGACATCATACAGGATTTGTCTTTGACTGATTTCACGAAATGTAACCCTCTCAAGGTCTATCCATGTTGTTGCAAATGTATTATTGAAATTTTTCTTTTTTTTTTTTCTTTTGGCTGCACCCACAGCATGTGGAAGTTCCCGGGCTGGGGATCAAACCTGAGCCACGGCAGTGACCCAAGCTGCTGCAGTGACAATGCTGGATCCTTAACTCCCTGAGCTATAAGAGAACTCTTTATTGGATATTTCTAAGGGTTTCCTCAGGGAGCAGACCCCCCCCACCTGAGTGATTTGATGCTCCTTCAGAAGGAGCAGGGCAGTCAGCGGTCCCCGCAGCCCCGGTGGAAGCCACGGAGAAGTTACCTGCTCTGCTCTCTCCCGAGTTTACTGCCTGCCCTTGTACTTCAGCTGGGAGCCTGGGGCCACTTTTTTTTTTTTTTTTTTTTCTTTTTTTAAAGCAGGATATGCTTTCCCTGAGATGCGTCAGCATGGAGGTCACAGTCACTTGTCAGCTCTAACCGCCAGGCCCCGGTGCTCTTGGAGTTACGGAAAGTGACCCGGTGCCCGGCTGTGGACCTGTCTGCCGAGCCTGACGCGGCTCATGCTGTTCTCTCTCGCATGATCGTGATGTCTCCTTGTTTTTCCACTTTTGTGTTGCCCGGTTGCCGTCACCAATCATAAAGCATCTGTGTCCCCCCGCCTCCCACCTTGGCCATCAGGAGGCTGACTTGGGGGAGGGCCCCTGGTCGCCGGGTCGGAACACTGGCTGTTTTGTTACAGTGCACGTCGGGCCCTGGGACGCTGGGGAGCTGCTTTGAGAGCCGCGTGGTCGTGGTGTGTGAGAAGATGATGAGCCGGGCCTGCTGGGCCAAGTCCAAGCACTTGATCCACTCCAAGACCTTCCGTGGAATGACCCTCCTCCACCTGGCCGCGGCCCAGGGCTACGCCACCCTCATCCAGACCCTCATCAAGTGGCGGTAAGGCCGGGGCCTCAGGCCTGGGGGTCCCCCCGCTGCGTCTTGGGCATGGGCCACCTGGGCGTCCACGCGCGGAGAGAGATCAGCCCGTTCGGGGAGCGTGGCAGCCTGGACCAAAGGGCTCTCTCTGAGGACGGTTCCAAGAAGTTCTATGAGCTTCTGCCCAAGAGACAGCGTGTTGCTAAAGCTAAATGTGGAATTTTTATCTCCTCTGGGCTACTGGCCAGAGTCTGGACCACCCTCGGAAATCCGCGGGTCGGAGGCCCAGTTCAGTTTCATCTTTGTGGGTCTCACAATGCGCTTGTGTTTGTTCCCATTGACGGGTCGTGTGCTAACGGGAGGTGTGATCCCTTCCAGCACAAAGCATGCAGACAGCATCGATTTGGAGCTGGAGGTTGACCCCTTGAATGTGGACCACTTCTCCTGTACTCCTCTGGTAAGAAATGGGTTCCTTTATCCCCTGCACCGCTTTTCTGGGGCGGCCCGGGGTCTGCCCGGCGCCCTTTGATAGACGACCCTCTCAGAGCCACTTCGGAGGGGCCGCGTTTTACGGCCCCCTTGAGATCGCTGGCCAGGACCGATTTGTCGGCCAGCGGCAGCAGCAGGGGCAGAGGTGAAATGTGTGTCTGTCACTCACGTTGAGGAGGCTGGCTTTGTCTCTGTTTTTCCAGATGTGGGCCTGTGCTCTAGGGCACCTAGAAGCAGCTGTCGTGCTGTACAAGTGGGACCGCCGGGCCATCTCCATTCCTGACTCTCTAGGAAGGCTGCCTTTGGGAATTGCCAGGTCAAGGGGTCACGTGAAATTAGCCGAGTGTCTGGAGCACCTGCAGAGGGACGAGCAGGCTCAGCTTGGACAGAACCCCAGAATCCACTGTGCTCCAAGTGAAGAGCCCGGTACGGAGAGCTGGATGACCCAGTGGCCCAGTGACGCCATCACCTCCCCAGAAATACCCAAAGGAGTCACCGTCATTGCAAGTACCAATCCAGGTAAAAATGGAAAATTCTTCCATCTCCGAACTTGGCAGGTTTCCCATTTGCTCTCATGCAGCTGCCCTCAGAAAAGTCCATAGGATCTTCACATACATTTAAGGGTTTGGTTTTGGGGTTTTTGTTTTGTTTTGTTTTTAATGTTTCTAATGTACCTTTTAGCTGTTAGAATGCCTAGTGCTTCCCCCTGCCCCCGCCCCAGCCCCACCCCCAAAACTGCAGAAAGTAGCAAAGAAAAAAACCCAAAAACAAAAACCGCTATGTTCGTGCAAGAAAGACCTCCCTATTTTGGAAGAGGATGATGCGAATACAGTATACGCTGCTGGGGACTATTTTAAAGTTAGGGCCATGTCTCGAGTTCTGGCTTTGCCCTTGGTGTTCCCCAGGCGTAGAGAAAGTGTTAACTCTTTAGGATTCCTGACTTTGCCTCCTGTCCTGACTGTCCTTTCTACTGTACTTTTCAGAGCTGAGAAGACCTCGGTCTGAACCCTCTAATTACTACAGCAGTGAGAGCCACAAAGATTATCCAGCTCCCAAAAAGCATAAATTGAACCCCGAGTCCTTCCAGGCAAGGCAGGAGAAGCTGCTTTCCACTGCACTGAGTCTGGAACAGCCAAATATCAGGAAGCAGAGCCCTAGTTCTAAGCAGTCTGTCCCTGAGACTTTCCGCCCCAGGGAAGGGCTGAGGGGCTGCAGCCGGGAAGGCTCCCCTCCCACTCCAGAGACTGCAGGATTCCAAGCCTCTGGATCTCAGCCCGTAGTAAAGTGGAATTCCAAAGGTCTTTACATTGGTGTGTCTACAGTACAGGTGACTGGAACTCCGAAGGGGACCAGTGTAGGGAAGGAGGCAGCACCTTCGCAGGTGCGTCCGCGGGAGCCAATGAGTGTCCTGATGATGGCTAACAGAGAGGCGGTGCACACAGAGCTGGGGCCCTACCGCGATAGCGCAGAGAGCGAGGACTGCCCACAGCCCATGGATGACATACAGGTGAGCGCGGGGAGGGAAGCCCGCAGAGCCCGGCTCGGCCGTCCTTGCTTCCTTGGTCTCCGCAGCCGGTGTCCAGAGGGCCTGTGCCCTCCTCACCAGCGAAGGGGTCGACGTCTGGGCTCGTGCATAAGAATGCCCGTCTCCTTTGCTGGGGAATGAAGCCTTGTGAACAGCGGGGCAGAGCACTGCCCACCCAGGGCGCGGCAGGTTCGGGCGTGCACCGGCTCCTCCGAACGCCCGCAGTACATCCTCCGCGTCCTCCCTGCATCCAGGGCGACTCATTTCACAGAGCCACGGCCTGACAGCAGCTCCAGCAGGAGGAGCCGAGTGATCGAAGCACCATGGCGGGCACAGCCCTGTCGCGTCTTTAGAAAGGAGTGTGTGACGTCAGGCTCTCTGGAGGTGCAGTGAGATCCCCCTAGAGCTGATAATCGACCGCATTTGTGACAAATCGAGGCTCTCCGAGATCCTTTGAGGGCAGTAACCTTGTTACAGATGCAGAGAGGACACCCCGAAGGAACCTGGAGCTGAGGCTCTTCAACAAGCAGATTCCATCAATTAAAATACAGCTGGGGGAGGACCCAGCAAGCATCCTCAGAACACGGGCTTGCCTTCCTCTCGCCCCAAAACATCCCACAAGAAATTCACTAGGCACCTGTGCCTGTGGGCGCGATGGTGATCTTGCATCCTGGAGGGCACCTAGAGGGTCTGATTGCTAAACCGCTCTGCTCCTTGCCTCCCAGGCAACCCTTCCTACCCACCCCTGCTGTTCGGCACAGGATAAGAACCATGTGTGCTCACGGTGGGCTCCCACCCCGTGAGCTGATCTACCTACCGCTGCAGTTGTAGGGAGGTCTGCCTGGTGGTATTTGAGATAAAGGTTTGGTAAACTTTTCCTGTAAAGGGCCAAAGAGTAAATATTTTCGGCCTTGTGGGCCATACAGACTTTGTCATGACTATTCAATCTGCCTGTAAAGTGCAAAAGCAGCCCGAGAAGTGAATGAGTAGGCCGGGTGCCGATAAAATGTTATATACACCAACAGGTAGCCGGATGGATTGGGCCTGCCGTGGTTTGCCAAACCCTATTTTAAACAATTTCTGACAGAGGCCGTGCTAGATATCAATACTGAGCACTTCCCAGAATGTGAAAATCAGCAGCTCAAAAGGGGGAGCCGAGGAGTTCCTGGGTTGTGGCTCAGCGGCTTAAGAACCCAATGCTGTATTTGTGCAGAGCAGGTTCAATCCCTGGCCCGGCTCAGTGGATTAGGGATCCAGTGTTGCTGCAAGCTGCAGCGTAGGTTGCAGATGCAGCTTGGATCTGGAGTGGCTGTGGCTGTGGCCAGTAGCTGCGGCTCCAGTTCAACCCCTGGAGCAGGAACTTCCATGTGCCACAGAAAAAGGCGAGAGGAGCCAAGATGAGCATCCAGAACAGAGGTGTCCGCTGGAACTTGGTGCAGTGGTGGGAACATTCTGTGTCTGCACTGCCCAGTATGGGAACCAGTGGCCCCGCGTGGGACTGAGCACTAGAAATGCATCTCGTCTGACTCAGGGACTGAATTTCTAATTTTATTTAAGTTTAAACAGCCCTCGGACAGCACAGCTTTCGAGCAACTGGCCCTTACCAAAACAGAGCTGATGCAGGAAATAGAAAATAACCTAAAAAAAATCTACTTTATATCTTCACTGAGCCTTCAGAGAATAAATACTTTGCTAAATTAAGAGCACATAACCTGTGGAAAAAGCAGCAGTCTACAGAAGTATTTTAGCCAAATGAAAAAATAACCATGAAAATCAACCAAATAATTCAAGAAACGGCAAGCCAGGGTTTATGTGGCATGAATAGTAAAATTCGTCATCCTGGTATCTCTGGATAATTATTGATAGTGAGGTTGCGTGATAAGCTCCTCTTTCAATAAAAGAGAAATAATGTTTCCACCACAACCTAGACGTGGGACTCTAAATTGAGCAAAACCGTGGAGGTAGTGAAAAAGAGGTGAAAGCGTGTTAAAACAGTTCCTTTGTCCCAGGAAAATCAGAGTTTGTTCCAGTTACGATCCTGATAGATTCCCAGAGGCTGAAATAAGCTTGTTAGCAATGTGACATCACTAAGACCTGTAAAGAGAGGGTACAGAATTTCTATGTCACCTGGGGGGGGAGGGGGCAACAGAACACTTGACCCGTTTGGGGAACGTTCAGGCATGGTAACCGGCAAAAAAGCAACAACAGACGTCATACTCCGTAATATAATATTATAGGAATATTTTCAAACATGACTCATTCCCACTCTGGAAACTGTTGCTGCTATTCAAAGAGTCCCAGACTGGGTAAAAAAAGAAGCAGACTATATACCATTTACTGCTTGTAAACGACCGAAGTGAAGTGAAACAGAAGGCATGCAGAGGACGTGACGGGGAGAGACCACAGCCAGACGAAGATGAAGAGGAGAAAGGTCAGACGTCCGGCTCAAGGGCCGTAGTGGATGTGTGTGTGTCTGTAATTGATCAGGAAAATGTGATTGTAATGAACCTTTCTACACCTGACGACGTAGCTCCTAAATCCAGCCCGTAGATACAAAAGCAATGGGAACCCATCAGAGAGTGCATGACGCAGCCCAGCTGCGTCAGAATCGGTCCACCCGTGTAGACAGAAAACGGACCTCAAAAAATTAACAATCCGTTTAGCAAGTTGGACTTAGCGTGTATGTTTAATATGTGATATATTCATGTATAATTACGTCGATGCGTGAACACACATAGTAAATATGCATATCGTTGTTGTTTTTAGATAGCCAAGCGCATTCATAAAAACTGCCCATCGACTCGGGTCCAAAGAGAATTTAAATAAAAACCCCCAACGCCTTTAAATTCCATTGCCCTCTTTTAGCTCTCACAGTTTAAAAAAAAAAAAAAATCAGCTGCTTTATCCCAGAGTGTTGCCCATCTTATGTGATACGGGGTCCTTACACCAATACACGTTCATAAAATAGAAGATTTGGGGGAGGAGCAACTGTAGGATTGTACCCTTCAGTTCCCAGAAGTTTCACGTTTTAATGCTTTCATGGAAAAGGATCAAGGTAGGACTGACTTCCTTCTGCCTGAGTCCCGAGTCCCGAGGGCCAGTGGAGACGAAGAAAAGCTGGGATTTTTTTCCCCGAGATGTTTTCATTTTTATTCCTGTGGCCGTAATCATTCTCTGTCGAACAGTTAGAAAGTGACCCAAGAGAGTGTTTTCGTCAGCTCGACTGAGGTGTAATGTACATACCAGAAAATCCGCTCCTTTTAAGGGTCAGGTGTGGTGAACTCCGGTCCATTGACACAGCCGAGCAGTCATCCCAGCCCCAGTTAGGACATTTCCATCACCCCCTCGGAGGTCCCTGTGCACCCTTCACAGTCTCTGCTCCCGTCCCAGCCCTCGGCAACCATGGATCTGATTGCTCTCCCCCAGGGTCTTGCTTTTTCTAGAAGCTGCCTGTATCCGTGGACTCGTGCCCTGCCATATCCTGTGCCCGGCCTCTCTCACAGCATAACGTCTTTGAGGCTCGAGCATGTCCTAAGAGGAGCCTCTCGTCGTTTTTGTACTGATGTCTTCAGAACATTGTCAATTCACTTAAAAACCCAATCGGCTGTATTTCACCTGCCATTTTCAAGAGATGTGCAAGGACATTGGAAAAAACAAGCTCGTGTCTCTCATGCCGATCCGATATGTCTCCTCCAGACTAGTTTTGAGGACTCCTAGATGGACCCGTTAGGAATGTATTTTGGGTGCACGATGAGCAACCTGCCTGCAGTGGTTTCGTAAGAAAATGATTTCTTTTTCTCATAGAAGGTCCAGAGGTTCAATGGCTCCATCATGCCATCCGGGATCAGGATTTTTTTTTTCTTTCTTTTTTTCTGGATTTTCTCTTCTTTTGGCTTTGCTCTTCAGGCTTGTTTCTTTACGGTTCTCATGGGGCTTCTTGAGCTTCTCTGTAGTCAAAGCAGAGAGAAGAGAGGCGAGGACCAGGTGCATGGAGAGCCGTGCTCGGGGGAGCAGAAGCTCAGCCCGGGGCCCTGCCGGCAGGCTCCTGTACCGTCGCATTGTCCAGAAGCGGGTCACAGCTCCTCCCCTTGGTGTGTGGGAGGTGGGACACCAAGAAGAGGATTGTGAGGCGGGCTTCTTTCCATCACAGGCTCTCCCTTGGGGGCTGGCTCATGGCTGCCCTCTGCAGGACGGGGGTTCTCTAGGCGAGGCAAAGTGGGGGGCGGGTAGCAGTCAGGTAACCAGCAGCACCCCTGTGTAACTATGACACCGCACTCTACACCTGTCCGGTCATGGTACCATTAGCTGGTGGCTCCTGGCTGAGAGTGGAAAGCAGACACAAGCCAGGCATTCTCAAAGCCTTAAGGTTTTGGACCAGACTGGGATGTGGAGATAATCCGTTCTGGGATCTCTGCTTATTGGGGGGAGCCGGCCGAAACCTTACAGTCGAGTCGCGAACCCGCCTTCTCTCCTTTCTTTCCGAGGGTGGGGGGAGTGCGGGTAGGACCAGGTAACGTCCCAGGTTCCCTTCTAACCTGAGTGTCCTGTGCACTCCCGACTCCAGGTGAACATGATGACCTTGGCAGAACACATCATTGAAGCCACACCTGAGCGGATCAAGCAGGAGAATTTTGTGCCCCTGGAGTCCCCAGCCCTGGAAAGGACAGACGCTGCCACCATCAGCAGTACCATGAGCTGGCTGGCCGGTTACCTAGCCGATGTCGACCACCTGCCAAGTGCTGCCCAGATCAGGTCAGTAAAGCCTGAGGGCTGGTGCCCGAGGGAGGTTCCTGGGTCTCTAGCTGGAGGCACAGGTGGCTCGCTGGTTCTGAGGAGTCTGGCGGAGCGGAAGCCCTTGTCCTGGAAGGAAGCACATGTTAGGACAGCCTCTTCCACAGCCTTCCCGCTCACCACCTCTCCCCACATCAGAGATGATATAGCGTTTCCCACTGGTTAAGTTACAGTTTCACTGGCGGGGAGTAGGGGAGCTGCTTGGAGGGTTTTGGGGAGCTGTGACGTGCTGCAGCTTGATATGGGATCTTGGTTCCCAGACCAGGGATTGAACCCCGGCTGCAGCAGCAAACGGGCCAAGTCCTAACCACCAGACCACCAGGGACTCGCAGACTCTGTGGGTTGAGTCCTTAGCACAGTTCCAAGCTCACCGCAGGCGCTCAGTAGGACCGCACTCACGGAAGGATCCGCGGAGTCTGTTAGCCGCTTGCCTGCCTGCTTCACGGGTGCAGTGGCTTCTGGTGGCTACCATCTCATCCCGTGGACCGGCGTGGCGGGGATCCTGCCAGCCAGCCACCAACCTGTCTGTCCTGTGTCTCCTCTTGTTTCAGAAGTGCATATAACGAGCCTCTCACCCCTTCTTCTAATACCAGCCTGAGCCCCGTCGGCTCACCAGTCAGTGAGATAGCTTTCGAGAAACCCAGCCTCCCCTCTGCAGCGGACTGGTCTGAATTCCTGAGTGCATCTACCAGTGAGAAGGTGGAGAACGAATTCGCTCAGCTGACCCTGTCCGATCACGAACAGAGAGAGCTCTACGAGGCTGCCAGGCTTGTCCAGACGGCTTTCCGGAAATACAAGGTGAGGAGACGGAGTCCGGGGGTCCCGACCTCCTCAAGCCCGGGCGCGTCCGAGTCATCCAGACAGAAACGGAGGCCATGTCGTCTTGTCGCCTCTGACGCAGTAGAATTCTTATTTGACATTATTAACTAGGTCACATCAAAATTATTCACAGTGTTCAGCAGAAATTGGCACAGCCTTGCACATCAGCTGTAATGTGTTAAATGTTAAAAAAAGAAATTATTATTTTATTATTATTATTATCATTTGTCTTTTTGCCTTTTCTAGGGCCACACCCGCAGCACATGGAGGTTCCCAGGCTAGGGGTCCATTCGGAGCTGTAGCTGCCAGTCTGCACCAGAGCCACAGTAATGCCGGATCCAAGCTGCATCTGCAACCTACACCACAGCTCACGGCAACGCAGGATCCTCAACCCACTGAGCAAGGCCAGGGATCGAACCCGAAAGCTCATGGTTCCCAGTCGGATTCATTAACCACTGTGCCACGATGGGAACTCCAAAAAGAAATTATTAATAGTTGTCAGAAGCTCTGCTGAAATAAAACTGACAAGTGGGGAGTTCCCGCTGTGGCTCAGTGGGTTAAGAACCCAACTAGTATCCATGAGGATGTGGCCTGATCCCTGGCCTCGCTCAGTAGGGTTAAGGATCCGGCGTTGCCGTGAGCTGTGGTGTGGGTCTCAGACGTGGCTCGGATCCCGAGTTGCTGTGGCTCTGGTGTAGGCCAGCAGTTGCAGCTCCGATTCAACCCCTAGCCTGGAAACTTCCATATGCCTCAGGTGCGGCCCTTAGGAAAAAAGGAAACAAGCAGACAAACAAAAACAGACAACGAGTGCAATGGTTGTCACCATCTGAACTTAACATTGGTAATAAAATGGCTGTTTATTATACAGTCAACACAAAGTCATTTGACACCTCTGCCACAAGGAACTGATCTAGAGCAGGGGTTTTTGCCTGGAGGCCTGGGGACTAATTCTTTTCAGCCCATGAACCCCTAAAATGTTAAAGTGTCTGGGTGAGTGTTTTGATGGGGGCAGGGGCAGAGCCTTCTGTAACTTCTCAAGGGCGTCTCTGATCTCTCTGGACAGTGTTAAAAGCCACCACTCATCAAGAGCCCAGGACTTGGCGTTATCTTAGGAAAGGCAGTGGAGAACAGCAGTTTTTAAGGACAAATAGGAGCTTCGTGAATTCTTTAAATACTTGGAGAAGGAATGTTTTAGGCTTCCTAATATCCAGAGGCGATAGCTCTATCTCGAAGCAGATTTATTCTGTGAATAGTCAGAGATTTATTCTGTGAGTTCGTTTTTCTTCGTCTTTATCCTTGGTGTCCGCTTTCCCCTGGGCTTTGGTAAACCTCAGGCCTCAGCTCTGAGATAGTTCATCCAACAAGTCCTGAGTCCATTCACATCTTGGGAAAGTTACATTTCTTATACTGGATTATTTCTTCTTTTCTTTCCCCAATTTCCCCTGAAGGGCCGACCCTTGCGGGAGCAACAGGAGGTGGCGGCAGCTGTCATCCAGCGCTGTTACAGAAAATACAAACAGGTGAGCCGGGTCCTGAGTTGCCACGGGAACGTGCTTTGTTCACGCAGCATCCAAACAGGCCCCCGAGGAGTCTCCTGTGTGGTTTGGCCAGAGAGCACACCGTCCAGCACCTAACTCAAAGACTGGCTTTGAGCTGCCTGGATTAAAAATCAGGGGGAAATGCGCCAGAGGAGGGACAGAAAAACAAAAACAAAAAAGCCACCTGCAACTGATGCCACAAAATAATTTTTGATCAGATTGTCGGCCTTAGCGTTACTGCTGCCTGCAGTACTGGTCTGACGCAAAGAAAGTTATTTGTGTCTGAAGTGGGGCCTCCTCTGGTCATCTTCCCTGAAAGCCCTGCAGCAATTAAAGAACACAAGGGAGGAATTCCCACTGTGGCACAGTGGGTTAAGCATCCAACTGCTGCAGCTTGGGTCACTGTGGAGGTGTGGGTTCAATCCCTGGCCCGGTACAGCAGGTTCAGGATCCGGTGTTGCCATAGGTCACATCTGTGGCTCAGATTCAATCCCTGGCCAGGAATCTTCCATCTGCCCCAGGTGCGGCCATGAAAAACACATAGGAGTTCCCATTGTGGCTCAGTGGGCCAAGACCCCGACTGGTATCCATGAGGATGCTAGTACAGTTCCTGGCCTCACGCAGTGGGTTAAGGATCCAGCGTTGCCACAAGCTGCAGGTAGGTCACAGATGAGGCTCGATTCTGGCGTTGCCTTGGCCATTGCTGTAGGCCGGCTGGCCGCTGCAGCTCCAATTCGACCCCTGGCCTGGGAACTTCCATATGCTGCAGGTGTGGCCCTAAAAAGACAAAAAAAAAAAAAAAAAGACTATCTAAAAAAAAAATCAGAAAGAGCACGAGGGAATGTGATACAGTGACAAAACAGAAGGTAATACTGGCTGTTGTCTTTGACCTTGAATTACACAAGTGATATCATCTTCAGCCGCTTTTCCTTTCAGCGTCTTACTTGGTTAAAAATGAAGAATCGTAAAACTCTTTGAACACGTAAAGAAGCCCCGAATCCCTTAAACTGTTTGGCACCCCTTAGTGAAGCGGGGTGAGGGCCCGAGACGCTGTCGCGCCCTATTGCTGTTCCCAGAGCGTGCGGTGGGGTCACATAGCTCCCGTCAGATGGGGCAGGAATCGCTCAGAGAGGACCCGGTTCGTCCTGGGTCGGTTAGGCTCACTCTCTCATTTTCCCTTACAAGCATCTGAAGGAAATGACTTCCTTCCCATTTTATAGACCAAGAAGCTGAGGTTCAGAGACGTTAAGAGTAGACCTTTCTAACCACCCAGGTGGTTATAAAACATTAAACATGGCCCAGGTGAGCTTTGACTGGTTCATAGGATAAAGTGCAGTCCTTTTAGCAGAGTCTGGAACCTTTTCATTAGGTGGTGCTTTGGGTAGGTCTTACATTTATTTGCATTTAAGGAATAATAAATGCCGCGATGCGTAAGAGCCACGTAGAAAGTCAAGGTTATTTTCTTTCGTTGTGATCTAGGATTTGCTTTGACGTCTGGTGTGGGTGGCCGTTTTCTCGAGTTTCTCTAGGATTCAGCCCTATTCATGGCCGGGGGTGGCGGGGGGGGTGTCTTCAGATTTCAGCCAGTTGAGTTCAGGATCCCAGAAAGTAAAGGTTTATTGTGCAAACGCTGACACCGCCGTCCCCGTGGCCCCAGAGCAGGGAACCGTCCTGGTTTCTGTTTGCCGAGCAGGCGTCTTGTTAGCATGAACCACGCTCAGCATCCATTTCAAGTCCGTGATGACCACAGGTGTTTATTCCAGAATGTGAGTTGGTTGTGTGTTTTTTTTGTTTTTTTGTTTTTTTTTTAAATCCCCTTGCAACGAACTGTGGTCCACAACCAGGAAGGTGGAAGGCATTTTTTTTTAAATACTGACAAATATAAGACAAGTATTTTGGAAGTTGGAAGGCATAAATATAGCCAAGCTGCCTTTCTTTTCCTTTTTTTTTTTTTTTTTGGTGGGGAGTTTTATCGGTTCTGGTGCTGGTTTTTCATTTCATTATGTGCAGCAATCTAACATTAATCTTGTATTTTCTGTTTCTCCCCAAGCTGACATGGATAGCCTTGAAGGTAATGATACACCCAAGTCCTCTCACAAACCATTCCACCCGAGTCACAAACTTCACACCCATCACCAGCTCTAAGAAGGGCCCATGCAGATGGCACGGTCACCCAGTAGGCATACCCTGCTTGCCAGGCCACCTAACCCCAGCACATCTCTCCTCTGGGGACCATGCGGTTGTGCCATTGGAGTGGGTTTTGGCAGGGACAGTCTCTGGCCATGTCCTTGGCCGGTGTCCGTCTAAACAGGCCATCCAGGACCATTCCCGTGAACCCAGTGAGCCACTGAGCAAATCTGCCTTCTCCGCAGTGCCCTCCCCGTGGCCCGGTAGGTTCCGAATGGGTAGCCAAGGTCATTAGAAGCCCAGGAGCGCCGCGGGCTGCAGCCTTGTCGCCTTAAGAGGCTTTTTTGGACCAATGGAAATGCCAGACGGGTCAGATGAGCGGACAAGGATTCTTGCAGGAGGGTCTGGAACATTCTGAGAAGTCCGTTTTTGCCCCTCCTCTCACCTCACACAGGCAGAGAGGCGCTTAGGCCCAGGGGTTTCCGAGGCGCCTTGTCTGCAGGATGGTAAGTTGCCTTCTTGCGAGCAGAGCGCTGCACCCTGGCCTGTGGTCCTCAGAAGCCGTCTATTTTGTTAGCAACCTGGACATGGCTTTTTTTTTTTTGGTTATTGTTGTTGTTTTGTTTTTAACATGGAGAGCTCTGCAGTTTTCATGCCTAGAGACTGGCCTGGGCGAGCACCCCCCACCCCTCCTGCCCCCCCCCGTGCCTTCAGGCCTCACTTGCCAGCAGGCTGCGCGCAGGGCGCTGGTCCGGCTCCCGAGCGGTCCCCAGCCCTGTGACCACTTCCCAGGTTTCACGGCTTCACCTCCATGTCGGTCGTCTGGGCGTTTGTCTGTTGCAGGTCAAAGGTGTCAGCGTTTCATGATAAGCCTTGTCTTTGGGACCTTGTAACTCAGAAGTTGGTCACGTGGGGTGACAGTTAGAAACCAGTTGCTGACTGCTGAGTCCGTGGGTGTTTGGCAGGCATGGGGAGGTTCATGCAGAGTGTTTCCAAGTTGGATAAGAAGTAATTGTCCTGAACATTTCAGATGCTCCTTCCTAAATACCCCCGCCCCATTCTTAAGTGTCTCTGTATATTGCTTTTCATTAAAACTTGTTTTCCAAGAAGGACAAAAGATTTTGATATGGGGTAGGGGGGAGAAAAACACATTTAAAATGATGCATTGTCTGGAGATGTGACCCGCAGGGTCGTATTTTGCGTTGTGGAAAGGTAGGTGCGGAGATGCGCAGTTGGCCTCATGGCAGCTTGAACCCCCAACAGAAAAGGTGAAAACGCAGGGGGAAGAGTGGTTTTCCTCCGTCCCCTCCCCGCCTGCTGGGCTCAGAGGACACACAGGCCTGCACAGCCCCCGTTGTTACTGCCGTGTTTATTCTTGTTTCCCCTGCAGTATGCACTTTATAAAAAGATGACCCAGGCTGCCATCCTTATCCAGAGCAAATTCCGAAGTTACTACGAACAAAAAAAATTCCAGCAGAGCCGGCGTGCCGCTGTGCTGATCCAGAAGTATTACCGGAGTTATAAAAAGTGTGGCAAGAGACGGCAGGCTCGCCGAACAGCGGTCATTGTACAGCAGAAGCTCAGGTGAGTGGCCACCTGCTGCAGTCGAGAGAACCCCCGGCTCGGTGGGAAGGGCTGCCCTGTCCTGCCCTCTGCAGCTGGCAGTTATTTCCTCCCCAGGCCATGCCAGATGCAGTGTCTTTGTGTCGTCACACCTGTGCTCTCTGCCTGCGTTTGTCTTTTTAGCGCCCTCTCTGTCCACTCCCCTCCCCAGTCATTTTCATGTCACTGCCCAGGTTCTGCTTGTCGCAGAACCTGGCAGGACCAGAGTTTCTACTCAGAGAGGTGGCACCCTCCTGTAATTGTCTAAATTGTAGTGTTTCTGCACCTGAGACCTTGGAAGAGTGAGTAGAGCGAAGCCATATGCCATATGGGAGAGTGTAGCAAAAACGTTGCCCATAGTACAATACGATGGCCAAAGATGTCTAGAAAATAATAGGGAGTTCCCACTGTTGCACAGTGGATTAAGAGCCTGACTGCAGCAGCTCGTATCACCGGGGAGACACGGGTTCAGTCCCTGGCCCAGGAACTTCCATATGCTGCAGACCCGGCTATTAAAAAAACAGAAAGAAGGAAAAGAAAAAGAAAATAGTACCCCAAAGAGAGTGGCAGATGCGGGCAAATCGACTTTTGAACCCAGAAAGCCTGTCTCATGCCAGGGGGCCTTTCTCAGCAAAAGGTGTGTGTCCAGACTTGGGGCAGAGCTGGTGTGGGCCGTCTGATTTTCAGTCTTTCACTTGTCTCCCTTCACATTGGAGCAGGTATCTCTGCTCCGCTCCACCCTCCCCTCCCAGCAGCGCCCAGACTCCGAACCGTAAAACGCGCCCAGGCTGTCGGGTTTGGTTTTCTGTCCCAACTCAGCCACTTTCGGCTTTTGTACGTCGAGCTTCCTGGGACAGTAACGAATATTCTGGCTTTTTTCAGGAGCAGTTTGCTAACCAAAAAGCAGGACCAGGCTGCTCGAAAAATAATGAGGTTTCTCCGCCGCTGTCGCCACAGGTACATGAACCCTCATCTCGACATTTTAGTCCCAAAAGCATAATGAGACCACCCCAGTCACCTTAGCCACGCACGAACTCCCAGATGCCACTAGTCCCCCACAGATAACCAGGGCAAACGTCCTGAATGACACGAGGGTAACAGAACTCTCTCAGATAGGGACCGAGTTGCTGCCGTGAGCACGCTGGTCAGCTGTTGCAGACGATGCTGTGTGTGTTTTGAATCACGGGGAGTCATGCCAGCGTGTTTCTGTTTTAATTTGGGTGCAAGGACAGCTTAGTTGGACTAGATCTTCGTTCCAGATTTTCCTTTAACCAGCTCTCTCCATGCCACACTGCAGTTATATCCTTCACTCTCTAAACCCTTGCTGTGCTAATGTGAGTCCACACAGAAGAGGTTCTGTTCCCAAGGAAAGGAGAGGAAAAAACCCCGTTTTGTGATGCAGAATGGCCACTGGATAGCTGGCGCCCTCTGCTGGCCGTGTCTGAGCAAACACTCTGCATCAAACCCTCTATCACAGCCAGGCTGTGATGAGCAGGCTCTGAGATGGTGGGAGTGAAACTGGGCAGGGACGGAAAGGCACCTGGGATGGGAGGTTGCATTCCAGCTAAAAGGGGGCCCCCCCGCGGACCCCAGCCTCTTCCCGCCCGTGAAGCTAAGCCAGAGAGTTTCTCTTTGTTTTCTGAGTCTGAGACGCCTTTGTGAAGACGAGGGCCTCGACCTAGATTTCCGGGGGCTGAACTTGTTTTCGTGGCGGAGTCCTCTGGCCTGCCCTCTGTGACAGAGGCTGTCTGAGCTGTGTTGAGACCACCCGCCACCTGGTCGTGTTGTTTCTCTGTGCATCAGGAGCTGCGCGGTTTACAGAACCGAACTCGCGGTCCAGTCTCCTCCTCCTGTTCCACTGCACCCCAAGCCCCGGTGTCCAGAGGCACTTTGATTCCTCAGAGGTTTCACTTTAGTTTTTCCCCTCCTCACACTGTCTGCTTGGCTCACCTTGGCAGTATGTCAGCTTTGAGGCTTCATAGGGGTTAACGGGCTCCTCGTGTGCACTTTTACTTCAGTGAACAAAATAACGCTCTTACATGACATTGGAAGGGACCACGTAGCCACACAGGCACAGCGGTAAGACCTTTGAAAGGAACATCCTTTAGGATATTTACGGTGTTCTCCAGCTAGAATGCTAGCTTACCGTAGGTCTCAGCAGCCCCTTCGCTCTCCACCAGGCAGTGATGGGGTTTCTTCCCCCACCCCTGCGGTGATTAACTCCCCAGTGAGGTACCAGTATCCATCCTCTGAAATAGTACGTCTTGTTAGGAAATGCACATCAGGATACGGGACCTGGCTGGGACATGCGGAAAGTAAGCCTCCAGGCGCTGCCGAAGTCAGTCTCTTTTCCCGATTGTTCATTCATGCCTTCAACTTAGCGGCAGGGACTTGTAACCAAATAGAGCCGTGGCTGCTCCTCCTCTGGTGGAAGTGTCAGGGGCTTACCTGGGCCCTTTCCCCTAGGTTCTCCCACATACTCCCACTCCTCTCCCCCTTTCCTCTTCCACCTGCAAGACAGAAAACCCCCAGAGGATACACCCTGCCCCCAGATTTTATCTTCAAGGAAGTTGCCTTAACGTTGCTCTTCCCTGGAATGGTCACGAGTTAAATTCTCCTTGGTCCTTCTGGGTCTTGCCGGTTTTCAGACTTGGAAAATAGTGCAACCATGGAGATTACGAGCAAAGCCTTGTGAAGTCCCCTGTTCGTTGTCTCCTCTCTTTTCCGGCCGAAACCGCCCGTGTTCACTTGGGGCGAATCTAGAGGCTAAGATATTTCAACCAAACATAAACACGGAAAAGACTGCTTCCCACAGGAGACTGAACAGAGGGATGGGTTCCCTCCTGCTTTCCGAGTTCTCCTTTTGTAAACGAGCAGAGGCACTCACAAGGGTTTTGCCTTCCTCGGGCCCGTATTTTACCCAGTGATAACCTCATAAAGCTCGCAAGACGGTACGTTAGGGAGAAAGCTTCCGATTATGGAGTCTGAACCTCTGTTCTCCCTTGGGGATTAAACAGCGACCCCTACAGGCTCTGTTCTTCCCTTGCCCTTTACTGTTCCAAATGTTAGACAGATGTGCAGGCAAATTGGAATCACCTTTGTATACTGACCGTGGACACTGCCCATTCCCATATATTCAGGGAAGGGACTTGAGGCAATCCTGGCACTCTACTGTGGAATGAGAAGTCATTTTCCCCAGGATGAGTGTCACTCTGTTGCCATTCTGAGTTACTGAATGTTCTTTAAAGAGAAACTGTCGTTTGCCTTGTCCCTTAGAAGCATTAAAATAGAAAATCTCTTGGGACACACTCTTAGAAAAGGTAGGTAGGACGTGGCGTCAGGCATCAGGAAGAAGTGTCCTGTGGCTCAGGGGTTTTGCTAAATCATGTGACCCCAACATTTTTAGACAGAAAAGTGAATCACTGAATTTCCCACCTGCTCATTCCACATACCCCCACCACCCTCCTCTTCTTTCTTGCCAAAAAAAAAAAAAAAAAGGAACCACGTTATAGTCTTTTTTTGTTGAATAAAGCTATTTATAAGATTTCTGTTGTGACCCTCACATGCTAATAGCTCTTTGGTGTTGTTTTACTGTCTAAAGCCCCCTGGTGGACCATAGGCTGTACAAAAGGGTGAGTGTAGCTGCCTGCTAGCCAGTTTATCTTTATCTTCCATTTTCAATATTTTGCTTTTTGCTTGCTTGCATGGGGCTGCAGCCTAGGTATGCCAGTAAGTTTCACATCCATTTTGAATGAAATAAGAGAAAGTAAAAACTAACCCTCAGTACTAACCCTGCTACTCTATACGACAGGACAGCAGTCACATACCACCTGAGAGGTACAAGTGCATGAGTGGCAGGAGGACCTTCTGAAGCCACCATGGGGCATGCTTAGCACTTGGGGGGAGAAGCCTTCAGTATACGTTTTAAAAAGGGCCGGGGAGGGGGGACGAGGTTAAATCTAAACACGGCTGCACGCGAAGAAAATGTTAAGCAGGTGGTGATTTGGGATGAAAGTAATTTGCCACATGACATTCTCAACGACCACTGTGTCGAAATTTCTAAAGCAAGAAGACTCACTAGGCGATACTGACTTTTTTTTCAACTCATGGATGTCTTGTTTAGCAAGACACAGTTTGGTTACCCAACTTTCCCTTTCCCTGGTGCTGCGAGGTAAGTCGGTGCCCAGAGCCGCCCTTTCAGGACCAGCCCAGGACGTTGGTTACCACCAAGAGGTCGAGAGTGACCTCCAGCCCTTAACGACAGGGCCGAATACAGAAGGGGTGACGGGAAGTGGCCTAAATCCACACATGCTGTACTGCAGTGAAGAGCGGATGTTCCGAGAGAATTGGTAGTTTAAAGACATGATAATGGGTAGGTGTTCAGTGGACGTATTAGTGTTTGTGGGGTTTTAGAATATGATGCTGATGTGTAAGTACGCAGGTGAGACTGTAACACGTCTTTGGTTGCAATAAAGGCTTTCCTGGCAGAAAACAGTTCTTTAAAAGCCAGGACTGGAATTCACCAACGTCAGACTTGAATCTAGATGAACCTGACACGTGGTTATCTCAGGGGGAAGTGGTGGGGGAAGGCCATGGGCATGGCGCTGTGTACAAAATAAATAGCAAAGGCCTGTAGAGCACAGGGAACGCTGCTCAATGTTGTGTAATAACCTAGAATGGAAAAGAATCTGGAAAAAAATGCATATGATATATATACACCTATACGTGTGACACTGAGTCACTTTCCTGTGTACACCTGAAACTGACACAGGGTTGTGAATCAACTGTACTTCAATTTTTAAAAAGTGAAGGGAGGGAGGGCAGAAGAAAAAATGTGACATTAGGAAAAACCTCCCCAAAAATTTGACAGTTTCTGTCTTGAGACTTAGGAGAGGATGCATTTGAGATACAAGATGGCAGTTAATATCTCTATCAGCTCAACTACGTTCAGAACCTGCCCTCTCGATCATTGTAAGTCAACTCTAATGGAAAAAATAAAGATCTTAAAAAAAAAATCCTCCCTCTGAACCTCACACTAATACGGCATGAGTCATTTGCAAGATTTTGGAGAAAAGATCACACTTCAAAAAAGCCTCGAACTTCTAATGTCCCTGGAGATACCATCTCCTGTCTGACTGTGTATATACATTGATGTGAATGTCGTCATGTTTTAAGCCAAGGGTCTGAAAACAGTTCTTTAAAAGGCCAGATAATAAATGTCTTAGGCTTTGCGGACCATAGAGTCTCTGCTGCGGGACAGTGGTTCCTCGTCATCCCTGGGCGCATGCCTCTAAGACCCCCCAGCAGACGCCTGAAACCATGGATAACCGTGGATAGTACTGAACCCTATAAACACATAGTGACATGTACATATATAACCCTACACACACACACATAACCCTATATACATATATATACACATACAACCCTGTATACACATATAACTCTCTATATATAATCCCATATACATATATACACAATGTAACACTCTACCCATATGTAAATGTATACATAATCCTATATACATCGATACGCGTACACGTATAACCTTATGTACATCTATGCCTGTACACACATAACCCTATACACACAGACACACATATACGTACACACACCATCACACTTTGTTTTCTCCTGTGCTAACAGGTGGGTGGCATATAGAGTGTGGATGTGCTAGGCAAAGGGATGACTCGTGTCCCAGGCAGGACAGAGTAGGACAGTTCAAGTTTTCATCACCCTACTCAGAATCGCACACAGTTTAAGACACACAAATTATTCTATCTGGAATGTTTCACTTAGTGTTTTGAGACTGCAGTCACCCGTGGGTAACTGAAAACCTTGGAAAGCAACCACAGATGTGGGGGGGGGGCTGCTTGCTTAGTTCTGCCATCGTAGCATGAAAACAGCCACAGACAATCCATGAATGAGTGGTTGGGGCCATGTTCGAATAAAACTTTATTTACAAGTAAAGAGACACATTGGGCTGGATTTGGTCCACAGGCTGTAGTTTGCTGACCAAGGTTGACAGGAGGTGTGAGTTTTTCTAAGTTCTTTCTAAATCAAGACCTTATCCCTGTAAAAGGTTGAAAGCCTCGTCATCTATTTAAAACCGTGGATAGTCACTAAAGGAGAACTTTGTTTAAAAAAAATAATAATGCAGCTACACTCCTTTATAAATGTAACTAATCAGGCCGAATTAGGAAGTTGTTGACACTTGAAATATTTCAGGTCCCATATGGCAGAGCTGGCTCGGAGCTGCCTGTTTTTAAAATGTAAGAGGAAAAGGAAACATCTCCATTTCCTTTTTTCAATTTCCCTTACACTCCGCATACACAGATCATACATAGACCATACATCTTTCCATTTAAAAAATAAAAACTCCAAGGGAGCAGATGCACTTCCTAGTATTCTACTGTACTCTTAGGTTGTAATATCTTGCATGTTATATGCAGTTTATATAGTCTGCTGCAAGGAGCCAACGTTTTAGGAAGAGCGGTTGCTTAGGTCCTTTTGAAGCCTGCTAGGTTGTGATACATTCATGGTCATTTTTAAGAATACTTTCACTAAAAAGTGCCTTTCCATGCCAACCGGGGTCCCTACCTTAATTTGAATGCCTGCTATCTTCTGCTGTGCATTCCTAAAATTCCTCTGTACACATGGGAAGTTGGAATTTCACAACATCCGCTCTGCCCCTTAGTCTCAGGGGGTTTGAGAGAAAGGGACGGAGGAGCTTTCAGGCCCCCTCCAGTTCAGCCGTATTTCTCCAACGTGCGGGTTGAGGAATAGCCCACCTCGGTCTTGTCCACTCTGTCCATTGGGGAAGTCACAGTGGCACTCCCTCTAAGAGTCCCCAAGTTGGGGGACAGAGCTTTCTCTGAGAAGGATTTGCATTCCTGGAGTTTATGTCAAAGAAGATAATGTGTTTATTCATGTATCAAATGCATCGCATTTAAGGTTTACCCATCTGACAATGATATTCGAAAGCTTAAAAGACAGCTTATGGTACAGGATGTGTAAAACACAATTTGACCCCAGCTCCTAAGTTAATGAGGCAGAAAGATACCTAAAAAGGAGGGCGGGAGTTCCCACTGTGGCACCACAGGTTAAGAACCTGGTGTTGTCTCCGAGGCGGCGTGGGTTCAATGCCCAGCATGGTGGGTTAAGGATCCGGCACTGCTGCAGCTGTGGTGGAGGCTGCAGCTGCAGCTCGGATTCAGTCCCTGGCCTGGGAACGTCCATGTGCTACAGGTGCTGCTGAAACAGAAAAAAATATTTTTTAACTGAAAAAAAAATCCAAAGAAGGCCGTGTCAGTTACCAGAATTAGGACACAATATGCTCATTCCAGCAGCATCGCAATTGGAAAATACCAATTGTGTCTTCACCCCTCTTCCGTCTCCACGCGGGGAAGGTGAGCCAACACCGAATCTACTTCCCGGAGTCCAGCTCGCTTTGACTCGGTCTTTCCTCCAGACTCGGCCCCTGATTTATGCAGTGACTCTAAGTGAAGGGATGCAGCTCCAATACTGTCACAGGGACGTGTCTCGCCTTGACCGCTTAACTGTCTGTTGAAGCGGAGACAGCACACACACACACACAGATGTTTGAAGCCAGCATTTTAAATCCTTCTTCTCAGCTTGCTTAGGTGTTGGACCTTTTCAGCCAATGGCTGAAGGCTCCTAAGATGGAGGAGCTGCTCACACAGCACAGGCAGAAAAGGCTCCTTGCCTGTGGGATCTCGGTCTCATCAGGACGTTAGTCAGTGTTAAGCCAGAAACCAGGCTTCCTCAGACGGAAGGGAAGCAGGTGGTCGAGGGCCGAGTCGCAGCAGATAGCGAGACGCTGGCCCTTGTCGTCTGAATACCTTTTGGCCTCAGATAGATCTCGTCTTTCCCAAATGAGATCAGGTCCCCATGCTTTGTCCCCTGTGCCAGTCCCTGCAGGTATCAAAAACGGTGGCAATGCTAGTATCGAAATAACCGATTTTTTTGTAAATTGCTGGCCTGGTTACCCGTGTGCAAGAAACGTGGGGGAAGCCATCCAGCTGGCATCAGAGAGCCTTGACTGGAGGAAGAAGCACTAACCCTTTGGGGTCACAGATAGTTACACCACAGGTTTTGTCTGTCCTTTGGGCCACTGGGTTCCCAAACACGTAGCTTGACCAGATGCTGCCAGTTTTCTTGGTAAGTAAGTAGCGCTGAGAGCAGCCGCCCGGTGCAGTCTCTCCAGTGGGTCACTCGCAAGCTCCACGTACACTTTCTGAGTTGTGCTGTACACTTTGATCCAAGGGCCGGCCCTCTCACGGTGCCAGCAAGCCAACTGTGGCCTCCAGAAGGGTCACGGTGCTGTGTCCACAGCTGGCGAGTGGACGCGAGGACTAGTTTGCGAGGGGCCCGGTCTGCTCCGTGAGGAGGAAGGGACGCACGTGGGAGGCGTCACCGTGCATGTCGTTGCAATCGCCAAAGTAATTCTGTCTTACTTGCCTCTTTTAGGGAATGAATATTTTTGGAACACAGTGGTGTGTGTTAACTTGCAGCCAACATGCTCTGTGTCATTCTTATCGGGCCTCTCTGTCTTTTTTGTTTTGCAACCCAAATGAGATTGCTGGAAACTGGCAAGACCTCTCTTTGCCCACATTCCCCCACGAGCTGTTGCGGCTCTCAGAGCAACAGGTAACTACGCAGAAAGCCGCATCTGGCTGCCCTGTGTATTTCTGACGTCCAGCATTGCGAGAATATACCTGCTGAACTCCACCGACTCATGAAACATTCCCCTGGCTGCGCAGTACTGAGTAGACGTAATGGAGCAGCTTTGCCTAACGCTTTTCCCATGGAGCCATTGTTTGCTACGAGTTTCTGAAGCAGGCCTCCTCCATTTACTCATAAATGATCATTGGACGTCCGGTGGAAATAAACCCCGTGGGCTTTTGCTGGCTTCCAGTGCTGTTGCTTTACTGCATCACGTCAGCACATCACGATGCAACCTGTTTTCGGTTGGGGTTTGGGTTGAGACGGCAACAGTAGCCCCAAGAGTTGGTGATTTTCAGCCTAGAATGCTTGGGGAAAGCCCTGAGACGAACTGTAGTGGTTGAACAGTCACAGGGCAAAGTCTTGCTAGTCTATTGAGCGCAACTCCAAGTCCGTAACGGGCATGCCGTTTCCCAAGGTGCGGATGCCAGGTTCAGAAACGCGGGCCTGGCAGCTCTCCCTATTGGGACCTGCAGCAGCGACAGTTTCTGCCTTGTATTCATTGTCTTGACGTCTCAGGGAAGACACTTTGCCTGACTTCTCTGTGATGAAATTCAGAAGTCGATGTAATTATCACTGGATTTGTTTTGAGACATAACCTGGACGTTATTCGATTCCGTTCTTTCCTATAGCCCTCAGTGGGTCCAGTCATTCCTTATGAGAGCCAAGGACCCTTAGCCGAGTTTGTATAACATAGCTTAGCAAAAGTTTATTGGGCATCCGGAGTCTAAGTTCTCTAGGCCCGGTACTATGTGTACTGAATTTTCAAGTGTAATTCCAATTTCAAGAATTCCTCCCTACATTTTCCAAGTTTTCATACTGAAAATATGCTTACAATACAGGTATTCTCAAAGCACGTGGTTCAGGAGTTCCCACATAGTACAGCAGGTTAAGGATCTGGCGTTGTCACTGCAGTGACTTGGGTCACTGCTGTGGCACAGGACAAACAGTCTGTGGCCCGGGAACTTCTGCATGCTGCAGGCACAGCCGCAAAAAACAAACAAACAAACAAAAAGTAGTCCAATCAATTGATCTTGATTTTGGTCTATAAAATTGATTTTTTTCCTCCACCGAATTTTTTGCAGTTGTTTTTTTTTTTTTTTTAATGTCACGTGAAAACATTTGTGAGACACAGAAGTAGTACCAGATGGAGAGAAAAACATAAACTTTGTAAAAGAAGATACCAAGCACAAATAATTATTACAAAAGAAGCACATGCTCATTGTAGTGCATTTTGGAAAGTAAGCAAAAGGAAAATCAGCCACTGATAATAACTCTTAAACTTTCATGGTGTGTCCATCTCATGGTAGAGTTATGTTTAGTTAACCTATGCCTTTTAGTGATTATTCAAGTCTTGAACGACTGAGACAAGGTAGCCACAAATTTTGGGGACTGCGTGAACCACTCTCATTCGAAACATTGGTCTCTTAGAATTTATTAACAATTTCTAGTAACAGATGGATGTGGTTCTGAGTCACTTTGGTGAGGCTAATGAATTGTCTGCTTCTCTGGAGGCAGTACAACAGTCAAACACCTTATCCACCTTGACATTTGGAAACCAAACAAAACTTTAGGCACCGCTGTCTTATCCTAATAATCTGCCCAGTAACACAAACCTCCACTTGTGATTTCAGCAGAGCAGACTGTAAAAGTCTCTCAATTCCACCCAAACTTTCAGAGGTAAGTTAACATCGGCAGAGTCTGCGGACTGGAGAATGAGTGAATTAAAGCCTTCTGTTGCCTCGATTCTCAGACTCATTCTTCTCACCTGTTTCAGGTCTGTCACTGTCATGAAATCAACCAGTGCATTTTATGTACAGGTATTCTTTTTTCCCCTCCAAAAGTCACAAACAGCACAGGCTCTTACAAAGGATGACGTCTTAGAAGCGCGCGGATGTAGTGGTCATCTGTTTCAACAGCACACTCATCTCACGCCAGGGACGTCACACAATGCATGTTTCCTATTACAGACTTCAGGGAAAACCACAGTAAGAATCGGGTTAAAAACAACTGGGGGTTGTTGTCCTGAGCTGTTGCTAGAGGCGGTTGAATAGCGAGGTCAGATCCCTCCTCTGCCATCCACCGATGTAACGCGGGGTAGGCTGCTCAATCCCTGCACATCTCAGGCTCTACCTTTGCAAACGGGAGATGGTGGTGATACTCCGAGGACTGAAGAGGGGACACATACTCAGTAACCTGTGCAGATACTGGCTCATGGGCGTCCTCTCCCTTTCTTCCCCGATTTCTCCCTTAGCAGCTTTCCGTAAACAAGCAAAAGCAAAACAAAACCCTCCTAGGCCAATTATTTTGATACTTCGTATTTATAATGCTAGTAGACTGAAAAATTTCACCATGAAACTAAGAACTAAATTCTCCATTTGAGGTCAGGAGTTGTGAAAGCCTAGAAAATAGATCTGAACACTGGAGTTTCTCATTCGTCCTGTGGAGACGGTCGTAGGCATGCCGTGTGTATAGGTGCGACTTTCCTTTACCTTGGTGGTGCGTGAGGCTGTCACCAGTTTTATGACACAGTATTTACATGGTAACTTTACACCCGTAGGAAGGAGTTCCCTGGTGGTGCAATGGGTGAAGGATCTGGCGCGGTCCCTGCCGCCGCTTGGGTCACTGCTGTGGCATGGGTTCAGTCCCTGCCCTGGGAACATCCACGTGCCGTGGTCGCCTGCGCGCGCTCCCCCGAGAAAAATTCATGTAAATGTCGTTGACGTTTTTACTAGCTCGAAAGAACCTGCGAAAAAGCTGCAAAAAGACCCTTTACCAAAAAAAAAAAAAAAAAACCCACAAAAACAAAAAGGAAAAAATATTTCAGTTATCTCCACTGTGACCCCTGATTATAGATGGTTGGATATGAAACTGCATAAAACACTTCTGGTTTAGAATTAACGTTCCTTTTGGTTTCATCCCAACGAGGAGCTTGAGATTTTGGAAGCCTTTCTGTAGGGAAGTTGTGGATGGATCCCGTCAGGTCTTGAGTTGAGAATTTTCCAGCTCCTAGAAAGCCCATCAGTCGTGGAGTCTCTGTTGCGCATTTGTGGAGGAGTCCTGTACTGGTGCAGCAGTATACCATGTCATATTTGAAGGAGCATGCACATTTTGCGGTCATTCAGCAACGAGGTCTGCACAAGTACAGATACATTGCATGCCCAGAAGTCAAGGTGGCATCGGTGCATGCATTGCATTTCTCCAGCCAAAGGGCTGTTAGTATAGATACTGCATGTTTAAAAATTGAACACAGAATAGCGCATGTTTCAATTTTTAAAAAGCCACTTATTTATCAAGTATGCATGTCCAAAACTAGGGACCTGTAATGACGCACATTTCTGTACTGTCACTTGATCCAAACTGCCCGGCAACTGAATCTATATTCATATGTATCTATACAGTATACTTCATTATACAGTTTAAATAGTACCTGGATCCCGTTCTGAACATAGCAGTGTATTCTAAAGGTACCTATGAAGAAAGAAGGCTTTAAGAGTTTCGAAGATAGACTGTTTGATCAAGCTGGGCTCGGTATATTAAATAAGACGCCTAAGTTTTATATCGTATCGAATCCGTTTTCAAACATTCTAATTCTTTTTCGTCTTGATGATCCAACGACAAAGTTTTTTTTCGGAAAGAGCACCTTCTCTTTGAAGCGACTGTATCGACTTGGCAGAATACTCAGAAACGGTTCTGCTTGGAAGTGGTCAGTGTACTTTTTCAACTGCTATTGATAGCATCTGTGCCATTCCACTGAATGCCAACCTAGGTAACAGAGCCATAACTTACTACTAGTTTTTTTTCAAAATGTTTTCTTTCTGCTCGAGGGCTCTCTAGAGAGGAAACAAGCATTTGTTTTCAAATACCATTTAAATCTGCTGGTATAACTGAAGGTGACAGACAGGCCCTCCTCCTAGGGAATCGGAGAACTGATTTGAATTGTGGGAATTACTAACCTCTGTGTAGGCCCACATTAGAAAAACAAATCAGTTATTTTTTCCTGGTCGTGCTGTTGAGGTAGAACATGTGTCCTGAGAAACTGCAGCTGCTTTGGCTACAATCATCCTCACACCGGCATTTGGTAAAGGGACATTGTCATGTGGTGTGCAGTCCTGCAACCTGGGACTTACTCAGTGTACACAGACCTCAGAAGCTAGACCCTCACGTCCCGCTCACATTCGATCATTCTGACAGTTAGGCAAGCTCTTAGCTGTGTGTCAATAAAGAGAAAGATTCTTACCGCTTGCAGCCTCTTCCCTGGTCCCCCATCTGTAGCTGATGGCCGCATTCCAAAAACGAAGCTGAATTGTTTTATTTGAAACTTGGACCAGAAGTGATTCTGAACAAGTCATTTGCTGATGTCAACTTGCCCTGCCGCTATTCATAACCGTTGCATTTTTGATAAATAGAACAAAGGGCCTTGTTGGTGTTGCACCCTGTTGCCGTCCATCCCGGAGGCACTAGGGGAAGGGACCTGAGCATCTTTGAGAGCTGCCGTGTGGAATGGGAGGAAAGTGAGCAATTGTGAGCATCCAAAAGCCTGCGCCATGCATGAGTGACACCAGAGTTGTGCAGCGGGGCGGTCAGGTTCAAGATAACTAGCAATCTTGGGTCTGTGAGCAAAGCCGCAGTTCACCCGCTAGGTATCTGAAAAGCTAAATACATGCGTATGCAGTTTTCCTCACTTGCATCATGAAATTACAGGGCATCAGTGGTGGTCCACCAAGCTAAAAAAGGAAGTCGGTTGAGCACTAGATTTTTTCTAAGACAAGCATGTCATTGTTCCCCTTGATTTCAGGCCGTCCCCTTCGGTTTTGCTTTGTGTTTGGAGCTCTTGATGGAGAGCCACGTTTCAGGAAGGGTCCGGTCTGCCTCTTGGAATATGCTCCCCCGCAATGTTGTAGGAGTTTCCTTGGCCATCTGTCCTCAGAAGGGTTTTGGTCGCGGCTTTTCACTCCCGGGGGCGTGGCCCTGCCTTCTCCTTTCTCTGGTGACAGGTGCACCCTAGAGCTATCACCTGGTATTTTGTTTTGTTTCTCTTGCAGAGTGAAAGAATTGAAAAAGGCCAAGGAACTTGAGGACCTACAGCAGCATCCCTTAGCAATGTGACACTGCTTTGCAGACTGTTTTCATTTCTGTTTTTAGCAGAGACATGCAACAACAACAACAAAACACACACACACAACATGCACGCACGCACATGCACACACGCGCACACACACACACACACACACACACACACACACATAATCCCTCTGCAGTTTTGGGGAGATCAGCTGCAGGATTTTAACAGGAATGTTTTGGTCATTGCATTTGCACTTTCATGGACAACTTTTAATTTGATCAGCAAGACATCTTGGAACTCAATCTTCTGTTGGATCATGGGAAAACAAGACACCACGCGGAACTGAAAGAGGCTTCCTCTTCTCCGGAAGAAGCCGTTTTCCTTCTCACATAGGGCTGTATTCAAACATCGTGTGGAACTGTACAAATATTTATACCAAAAATATAGATAAGAAAAGGTGGGGATCCACTCGCAATGAAGAGGATGCTGTTCCTGCACCTGTCACTTATTTCCAAGAAGCTGAATCTTTCGGGTTGGTTCTCAGTGGAGGGCTTAGACCATACAAATCTTTATTGGATCCGTGTGTTCTCATTTCCTTCACTGTGTCTCTTTGATTCGAATGTGTTTGGGTTGTTGTTGTTGTTGTTGTTGTTGTTGTTGCCGTTGATATGTTGTTTTAATCTCTACAGCACACTTAATGCAACTTGAAAAATCTGCAGGTGTAACGTCTTGTGGAGATTCGAGGGGCGGGTAAACGGGTCATGCTCACGGACGTGGTAAGGAACAGCTTACAGAGGTTAAATTTCTTTTCCTGTCCCCACCACCTCCCAAGAACCTGCGAGGAGAGTCATCATCTGATCCCTTTTCTCATGTTCAGCACTTTAATTTTTTGGCCTTTACTTTCATGTGCAATGAGAATTACTTAGAGAAATTGGTGAAGCATGTAGCTTTTTTTAGTAGCCTTGGAAACGAGTCATTCTAAGGAATCATAAACCTTGCCTGGACATTGGCCACCTAAAAGATCAGTGTGGTGCTGCGTTCTGGCCAGTAAAGTCCATATTTTTGGCTATCTCTCATCCCAACGGAGCGGTTTCTGTGTATATATAGAAGGTAGAAACGGAAAGCGAGAAAACTATTTGAAAGGGATTATATTAATTGCTAAATATTTTATTCACAAAGGTCAGTAACATGGCAAGATAAAATTATTTGTATAGTTTTGTCTGAATGAGCGAGAAAAATGTGGATTATTGTTTGTATATATTGTATATATTAAAACAAAAGAGATACGTGCATGAACTCAAGAACAAAGAAATGAACAAAAGCAAAGCATTAGTGGCTATGGTCTGTAAAATGAAACAAAAAAAACTTTATTTCACTATAAGAGTACTTTATTTTAAATGTTCTTTAGAAGAACATTTTGCTAAAGCATGACTAAACTGCAAAAAAAAAAAAGAGCTACTGTATTAAGACTTAGGAAAAAAGGCAGAGTAACATTACTTAAAAAAAAGGATATGTTTACATTTAATTTTGGCTACCAGGAGTTTATTTTCTTTTATTTAAAGATTTTTTTGCCAATGGTGCCAAGTAATGTGAATGCTGATATCGCTTAAGAAAATTAAGTTACTTTTGCTAAACAGATAATCATTAAGATGAATCCGTATATCGCGACACACCATCCACTCACTCCAACAAAGAACCCTTTAGAACGGTCAAAACCTGACAAAAGAAACAGGACAAGTAGAAATATGACTCACGTCTTCACATCTCCTGCTGGAAATCAGAAAATGTAATCAGAATTGCACGCACAAAAAAAAAAAAAATAATAACGCAAAAGGATGCAAACCGGGCTTGTAGGGATGTCTTGGTATATTTGCTGTTTCCACATCATGAGGAGCCAAAGAAATCTGACGCTTTTAACAATTCAACAACTCATGTTAAATTAAGAGAATAAAGTTCGCATTTGCTGATGCCAGTTTAAAATTCCCGGGTTAAGTTTCAGGATCAGTTGGTGTAAAGCTGAGATAATCCGTTAGGTTTTGTTTGTGCCTGTGTTTTTTTCCTGGGTTCTGGCTGCCAACTGTAAGTTTAAACTCAAGGCTTGTTGTGAAGCCTAAAAATATTCACAAATCAGCTTTTAAACTGGTGTCTTAGAAAGAAGGTAGACACACAACGATTGTGGTAACAACGGGGGTCTGTGCTCTTGGTGCCTTTTCTATAATTGTACTTGTTTTTTAATTACTTCCTTTCACTGCCAACCTCGAATTACTGTACAGTACATGTCTTACTGCTTTGTGATCAGCTCTGACAACGTGCCAGCCCCACAACTCGTAGCCACCTGTGCATTTGTAAACTGACCTGACTCAGTTTTGTTTTTAAATGTGTGGGTTATGTTGCCGCTGTTGCAGTCCCCCGAATACCTATTATTTTACCCAAACTTGACCTGCAGGAGGACACTGAGTAACTTACAAACACCACCGCATTCATAAATGGGAACAGAACATGAAAGCCAGCTCTTTCAGGATAGCCTATGCGAATACTGCATTCAGATCTGTTTATTCCATTTATCATGGTACAAATCTTTTGACAGGAGTAATGACCTCAGTGGATTTGCTTTAACCCTCCTGCCCCCCCCTTTTTTTTAATGTTTCACATGCCACATCATTAGCTGAGGACGTTCGAGACGCTGGGAGATAAAGATGGACATAGCATTAGGAGCGTTCTTAAGGAGGGGATAGGAAGTAGGTGCAGAACCTACCAGTTCAACTTATCAGTACAACTGTGAATCCCAGGTGAGGTACAAAAGCACCCCCGCGGAAACGAAGTGTTTCTGACCACTTTTCTCTTGGTTGTGAATCTTAATTTTGAATATAAGATGATAGGCAAGTGCAGCTTTCTTGGATAATCTCAATTCCCAAGTGCCAGGAGTAGGATTTCATTATAAAATTAATAGCTCATCTTATTCTGTCTCCTGAAGATTGAATTGCTCTTCTTGTTACCCATTTGAAATCAGCTGTACTGTGTGAACGAAATCCAGACAATAACTCGAACCCCTCTCTGGCTGCACGGTCGCTTATGGCAGTTCCACACAGTAGTTGGCGCCCAACGGGGGGTCCCTGAGACTTGCATGTAAAACTAGTCTAGATGTCTTCTTTTTGTAAGTTTTATTTTTGTAATTGTGCATGCAGAGCCTCATTGAATCAATGGATCTGTTGAAGAACTCAGCTGCTGGAAACCATGCAAAATGTTTTGAATTGCCCTTAAAATATGGAAAATGTTTTCTGAATGCTTTATATTCTTTCTGCTGTAAATTAAAAACGAAGAAAATTTCCCCATACTTTGTGTGTTTTGCCTTAACTTCACCTCATCTAGAAATCAGGATGTTTCGACTCCTTTGAAATCATTTTAAATATTTCCTTTTATCCCGATACAGTTTTTTGTGTGTTTGTTCTTTTCTTTTTTTCTCTTTTAGCCGCCCTGAGGCACGCATGGAATTCCCAGGCCAGGGATCAGATCCAAGTGGCAGCTTAGATCCCTTAACTCACTGTGCTGGGCTGGGTATCGAACCTGTGTCCTGGCCCTGCAGAGAGGTCGCTGATCCCATTGTGTCACAGTAGGAATGCCTGTTTTTGTTGTTTGGGTGGGTTTTTTTGGTTTGTTTGTTTTTAATGGCCACCAGTGCGGCATATGGAAGTCCCTGGGCCAGGGACTGAATCCAGGGCACAGCTGTGACCTATGTCATCAAACACACCGCAGCAACACCAGCTCTTTTAACCCTCTGCACCTGGCCCGGGATCAAACCTGCACCTCCACACCTGCGCAGGGACCCAAGCTGCTGCCGTTGGGCTCTTAACCCACTATGGCACAGTGGGAACTCCCAATGCAGTATTTTGACAGCGAACGTCACATAGCTTCAGATCTGCTCAGGAAAGAAGAAATTTCTCAGAGCCACTATTCCTAGAATACTTGCTTGCCAACTGTCTTCTCCAGCACCTCTCAACACATCAATCACTTGTCTACGTGCAGAAAGTTGAAGACACGGATCCAAATTCACCTTTCCAGTTAAAACCCTCTGCAGTTTTTTTAAAGCCTTCCTTTCTGAGCATTTGGTCGCTCATCTCATTCCCTTTCACCACAGACCTTCCTGTCTCCCTGGTGGACCCTCTTCCTTCTGATCCATCCCGGGGCTACTGCTGGACAAGTTCTGGGTGACAGATCTGCCGCAATCCATGAGACTTCAACGGTTTCGAGAGCCCACTGTGTTTACATGCCATTCTCCTTGCTTGTTAGTCTTTACCTTTTATTCAATCTTATTTTCACCTGTGCCCTAACCTGCACCAGTCCCACCACCACCCGCACCTCCTCGGTCTGTTCAAACCAGGTCCATCTTGAGTTTCTTTGTCTATGAAAGGTTGTTCCTCCCATGCCTGGAAACTCTCCTTTTTGCCACTTGATCCAACTCAAATCTCACCTCCTCTGTCTTGCTTTCTTGTCTATTTTTATTTGTTCATGTAGTGATTTAAAATTTTTTCATTATAGCCTAGTTTACAGTGTTCTGTCAATTTTCTACTGTATTTCCTAATTTTTTTATATAGTGAACTCTCCTGTTTATTTTAATATACATCAATATTTCTTTTTCCAATTATCCCATTTAGGGTTGCAACAGACAGTTTGGTGTTTATTTTTTCATTTCTCATCGAATCTGCCGGTTGACCTCCCGGTGTTCTGTGGTGTTTGTGTAGGAGTTGCCTGTGGTGGTAGGAATAATGTCAGGAGCAATTTAATACCTTGCAGAGTAACTCACTGAATTGGTGCCTGGGCCTCAACCCAAATCAAAAGCTGGGGACCTACTCCCTACTGGGGGGTCCAGAAATACAGAACCATACAAAGCCCAGTTACTGATGTGAAGGCTCCCGTAAACGGGTTATAATAAGCTTTGTGCAATGACAAATATTTGTGTCACAAATGACTACACGAAGAGAGGGACCCTAGGCCCAATCAATGCCTCTGACGAATACCCTGAAGGAGCTTCAGGTCTTATTTTAAAAGTTTCCTGGGGAAATGCGGTGTCTCTAGCATCACTGGGTAAGACGCAACGTTAAGCAGAAGCCCATGGGCTGTCACTGATACCGTCACGGCCACAGGAATGACCCACGGGCCCAGAATAACGTAAAGCGCCCCCACCCCCGACCACCCACACAGTCCCTTTCCCGGGACTAAGGCTCCGGGCCCCCCAGGGTCAGGGCGGCCGGCCGTGGGGGGAGGGAGCGGAACCGCCCTCCGGGCCCGCCCCCGAGGCGCCCCGCCCCTTCCGGCGCGCCCCTCGCCGCCGCGCACGCCCCGTCCACCCCGTCAGCCCCTCCCTTTGACGTCATCGGCCCCGCGCCGCCGCCACCGCCGCCTGCGCCTGGCCCCGCCCAGGTTCCCCGCCTCAGGTCCCGCTGCGCCTCTTCGTCGATTCTCGCCCGCTGTCGCCGCCGCCGAAATGTGAGTGACACAAGGCGACACGGAGCGACCTCGGGCCCTGGGGGCGGCGGCCAGTGGCTGGGACCCCGGCCCGGCTCGGCCTGGCTCCCTTCTGCAGCGTCTCGGACGCGGGCCGAGGCTTCGCGGGGGCTCCCGAGGCCTGGGGGTGGGCGGCGGGCGGCCCCGGGGATACGAGCTGCAGACGGGCCGGGTCGGCCCTGGGCGTTGCCTGCCGCCCCGGAGGGCCCTGCGGCGGTCGCGCGGCCGCGGAAGGGGCGAGGGCGGGGCGGCCGGTGTTTCCCAGCGGAGGGGAAAGCCCTTCCCCGTCCCATTTTCTCCTCCCCTCCCTCCGCCCCTCCCCGTCCCATTTTCTCCTCCTTCCCGTTCCAAGTTGACTGAGGGGAGCTGTGGCCACTGCCCTCGTCCTGGAGACCTGCTCGCTATCGGGTTGGGTTGGGCTCCGGAAGTTGCAAGGGAGGGGCCTTCAGCCCTGTCTTGAGGCACTTGCGGTCAGAGTGGGTCAGAGTGGACTCGGGCGCATAGCCGTAGGCCTTCTCTCTTTTTTTTTTAAGCCGAAGCATTCTTGTTGTGACCCTTGAAAGCGGGGAGTTTCCGGTGGTAACATCCAGGGAACTCTTAAGTGTCAAAAATCACAGGGAGCCCCTGTCCCCACTCCAGCCTGCTCAGTGCTCACCCCAGAGGAGAAAGGAATGGGTGCTTTCCTAGGGTTCCTAACGGAGCAAGAGACACCACTCCGGAGTGTATGTACCTCCTTGAAGCTGCCGTGCCGGCTCTCGGTGTGTGAAGTCCAGATCTGTAGAATTATGCAGAACCTAATCTAAACACAGGCGCCACTGCAGCCAGTGGTGTCAACTTTCTAAAGCTATTCATCTATAAAATGAGGTTAACAATAGTGTCCCCTCAAAGAGTTTTGGGGATTAAATGAGAAGATGCACCAACACATGGCCCTTTGCTGTTATCTCTCAGACAATAAACTCTCTGAGGGCAAGGGTGGGATCTCCTTTATCATTGGTCTTTGACACATGATAGATATGAAATAACTGTTGAATCAATGAATCAGTGGCTGTTATATGCAAGATAAGTGCTCTAGGTGCTGTCTGGGATACTGGAAGAGACGTGTAAGACACAGGAGTCGGTGATCTGTTAGAGAGGGCAAGACTCTATTAATACATGAAAAATCAAAGCATTGCCAACCAAGTAATGGAAGCAATTAGGACTTCCTAGCCTGCGTGGTCGTGAAAGGTCTGCCTGGGGAAAAATAAAGCTTTCAATGAGGGTTTAAAAGAGGCACCTTTTTGGAGTTCCTGTTGTGGCTCAGCACTTAGCTAACCCAAATAGCATCCATGAAGACACGGGTTCGATCCCTGGCTTCACTCCGTGGGTTAAGGATCTGGCGTTGCCACGAGCTGTGGTGTAGGTCGAAGACGAGGCTCAAATTCCGAGTTGCTGTGGCTGTGGTGTAGGCTGGCAGCTGTAGCTTCGATTGGACCCCTAGCCTGGAAACCTCCATGTGCTGCGGGTGTGGCCCTAAAAGGCAAACATACAAAAAAAAAAAAAAAAAAAAGTACCTATTTAGCGAAGAAGAAGCGTGGCTTCGTCTTACCTTTTCCACTCCCAGTGCCTTCTACTCGGCATCTGGGTCTTCCCAACTCTGTTTCTCTAAGTGAATCTATTTCCTCATACTGGAAAAGGGCATTTTATGATTGTTTATACAATTCTTTGCCACAGCGAAAAGATCAGAAGATTGCTGAGTGCATTTAAGTAGACGTATACCTTCAAACAAGTCATAAAAAATGGGAAAATAGGAGTTCCCTTCGGGGCTCAGCAGTTAATGAACTTGACTAGGATCCATGAGGATGTGGGTTCAATCCCTGGCCTCACTCAGTGGGTTAAAGATCCCACGTTGGCACAAGCTGTGGTGTAGGTTGCAGACGCAGCTCGGATCCCCAGTTGCAGTGGCTGTGGTGTAGTCCGGCAGCTGTGGCTCCGATTCCACCACTAGCCTGGGAACCTCCATAAGCTGCAGGGCGCAGCCCTAAAAAAAGGCAAAAAAATAGGGAAAATAGAGTTTACTTATCTTAGGATCAGGTGCTTTTGTGATACAAAGTAGATCCTGTTAAATCTCATTTCAGACCTTGATCACTTTTAACATGTGGGTGAATCTCTGAAATTATAGAGAAACTAGAAGAAATGGCATTAGAACCTTTGTTCATTACTGCAGGAAGGATTTCCTTTTTCCGCTTTAGTGCTGAAATTCCCAACACTGAGTGTCCTGGAGTGCACCTTCACACTTGGAGAGGTGTGTTTGGAATCCTCATTTACCCATGCTTGTGCCTTTACCTCAGGTCGACAGGTGCGCCTGCAGGTTCCAGCGCTGCCGCTGGCAGCAACAGAAGACTTCAGCAGACACAAAATCAAGTGGACGAGGTATTGCTTTCCAATGTTGTTGCATTTTAAGCCAAGATGGGAAGGCTTTGGAAATAATTCTGTTTAGAAAAAGTATCATAAAAGTGTAAATGTAAAGTAAATTTCGACTCTCACAAGTGTAACAAAAAAGTGCCCCTGGTTTTGAAAACCCTTATCTAAGCTCCTGAGAAGTCACGCTCTCCTGGTTTCAAGCTTGTTTTCCTGCCGCTGAATCACACACCTAAAGTACAGACTCTCCTCCCTGAGAACATTCCTCCAAGAATCACTTTGTAATGTGTGTCTTGCCACAATAAATTTAAAAATTAGAAAAGTGAAAGAGGAGCACTTTATAAACTAAGGCAGTAGGATTTTAAGGACTAGACCTGCACATGGCTCAAGCCAGGACCAATCCTTCTGACCAGACTTTTCACCAAAGTGCTATTTTCCAGTAGCCTGACTCACTAGTTGCCCAGCCCAGCAGGTCTCCGTAGATGGTTGTCCATGGACATGCAGAAGGCAGGTGCTGGCAGACTGTTGAAGCCCAGCAGGTCTGTGATGGTCAGATTCTCGGTTAGGAGGCCTTCTCAGCACCTTTTGTTTTGCCCTGTGTGTGCAGACCTGCAACGGAAGAGCCTTTGATCAGTTCAGACTAGTGTTGCCCTAGTTCCATAGTCCTGAAAGCCATCACCGCTAAACAGCTGCATCCCGGTCTTCCTGCACTTCGATGCCTGAAAAAGCCGCGTTAAACTAATGTTAGATTCCCTTGTTAAATCATTGGGTAAAGTTTTGGTCTGATGGTTTTGTTTATGGATTTAATTCTGAAATGTTTATATTTAACGCCAAGAAACTCATTTGAATGCCATCCTCCAAGAGACTTTTGTTTACTTACAAAATCAAGCTGGATCCTTTTCCCTAACCCAAAGAATTTTAAGGAGGGGTTTTTGTTGTTGTTGTTTTTGATTGAGGTGAAGTTTGCATAACATACAGTTAACCACTTTAAAATGTACAGTTCAGTGGTGTTTGGCCCATTCAGAGTGTTAGTAACCGTTCCCTGTCTAGTTGGAGTCTTTTCATCTCCCCTGTTTGCATTTAGCAGCCACTCCCCATTCTCCCTTTTTCCCATTCCAAAGTTAGAAAAATTTACCCTTCAGTTTTCTCCTGAGAGATTTATAGTTTTAGTTCTTGTCCTTAGGTTATTGGTCCATTTTGAGTTGATTTTCATCGATGGGGTGAGGTCAGGGTCCAGGTGCCGTCTTTTGCACGCGGTTATCCAGTTGTCCAGCTCCACATTTTGAAATGGGCAAGCGTGATTCCTTCAATTTTGTTTTTCCTTTTTTAATATTGTTGGCCTGCAGGGCCCCTTGGCATTCCATATGAATTTGAGGATTGGCTTTTCTGTTTCTGGAGGAAAAAAAAAAAAGCCAGTCAGAATGGTGAGAGCGATGGTGTTGAATGGACACCTTCGTACATCACTTTGGGGAGCACCGCCTGCCTCATAACATCGGGTCTTCTGTGAACACGGGACGTCTTCCCGCTTCCTCAGGTCTTTCACTCCTTTCAGCAGGGTTCCCTAGTTTCGTCGTGCAAGTCTTTGGTCTCCTTGGTTTCGTGGATCCCTAAGTAGATCCCTAGCATCTTTTGGATGCTAGTGTAGGGAATATTTTCTTAATTTCCTGTTCATTGCTAGTGTATGAGGACACACTGATTTATGGCTGTTGCTCTTGTACCCTGAAGTTTCACTGAGTTTGCTTATTAACTCCAGTGAGGTTTTTTGGTGGAATCTTTGGGCATTTGGAACCACCTGCAATTAGAGATCATTTTACTTCTTTTCCAGTGTGGATGCCTTTTATTTCTTTTTCTTACCTAATTTCTCTGGCCAGAACTTCCCGTACCATGTTGAACAGCAGTAGTGAAGGGGGGGGCCTCCTTGGCTGTCACCATGGAACATGGATGTTAGTTATGGGTTTTTCTATAAACACTCTTTACCATGTTAAGGAAGTCCCCTGCTTGTTTGCTGAGTGTTTTTATCATGATTTTTTTAATGAAAGTTTGGCTCAACGAAGCAGTAAAGTACTGACCTGAAAAAAAAAAGGTGCCAGTACATTTCATTGAGGAGTTCTCGTCTTCGCATCCTTTACGCGTAACTTGATGCCAATCCTGTTCCTCAGGTGGTGGATATCATGAGAGTCAACGTGGATAAGGTGCTGGAACGGGACCAGAAGCTCTCTGAGCTGGATGACCGAGCAGACGCGCTGCAGGCGGGAGCCTCCCAATTTGAAACAAGTGCTGCCAAGTTGAAGAGAAAATATTGGTGGAAGAACTGCAAGGTAATTCTCTGTTAACTGGTCTTTACCTGGAGTCACCCTCGGCATTCTAAATATTGGGCTATCATGAATCGTGGGGGTGAGTTTGACTTTGCACACAGGGAAATTCGGGTTGACTGTGAATCTCAAACACCCATTGCCTGCCCTTTGGCCATGACAACGAGGAATTCGTCATGTTCCGTGGCTGAGCTTAAGCGTGCAGAACAGAGGAGTCCAGAATCAGCCAGGGACAGAGGCCCCTTCTGGCCCTCTTCCCCACTGAGCACAGACTGACAGGAGGGGGCTGGAGCGGGTGCTTGGCTTGCGTGCGGCTCTGAGTGGCCGAGGAGCAGAGGAAGGAACCACGGCGCCCCCACAGGAGAGTGGGCAGCAGCTGCACAGGGAGCCGGCCCCGGGCAGCTTCTCACGGCTGTCACAGAAACGTGCTGCCATCAGGCCCCTTCCCGGGTCAGAAGTGATGCTTTCTGACCCATGGGACAGACTTAGTAGCCCTTCCTCAGGTGGAAAACGTCTACACAGACAAACGCCCATCTGGGGACCACAGATGACACGAAGATGTAGTGACAAGCAGACGCGTAGCCTCACCGATTGCAGTCAGTGTAGGCTTTCAGATGACGGATGTTTCCGATTGCCGTTCACCAGAGAGTCGCCTCTGGCGGGGGTGATACTGTATGATGTGCTTCCGTCCAAGGGTTCACCTTGGGTTGAGACGTGCCGTGGCCTGTGCTTGCTTTGCAGATGTGGGCCATCGGCATCAGCGTCGTGGTCATCATTGTCATCATCATCATCGGTGAGTCCCGCCGGGCTGAGCCCACGGCCAGGGTCCCCCATGTACATGGGGGCTCAGAGCCAGAGTCCCCAGAGCTGTTAGCTCTCTCCAGAGACTGTTGTTTTATTAAGGGTTTTCTTCTTCTTCTTTTCTTTCCCTCTTTAGGGCCGCACCTGCAGCGTATGGAAGTTCCCGGACTAGGGGTCCAATGGGAGCTGCCGCGGCCGGCCTACACCACAGCCACAGCTGCACGGGATCCGAGCCGCATCTGTGACCTGCACCACAGCTCACAGAAACCCCGGATCCTTAACCCACTGAGCAAGGTCAGGGATCGAACCGGCATCCTCATGGATCCTTGTCGGGTTTTAATCTGCTGAGCCACAGTGGGAACTCCCTTTATTAAGTGTTTAAATAGTTGGCTGCTGAGTCTGAGATTTTTGATATAAACAGTAATCCTTTGAAGTTAGAGAAAATTTATTCATTTCCACCAGCCTGTAAGTTTCTGAGTGTTTTCGTCAGGTATTTTCTTTGATGAGAAACACTAGAGTCTGTGATTAAAAGCCTAGACTGCCTCTGACTCACCCTCCCTTCGCCACCCAGCTGCGTGGCCTTGGGCAGTAATTTAATATCTCTGAACCTGTTTCTTCATTTATAAAATGGGGATGATAATAGTACCTACCTTACATGTTCGTTACGAGGACAAAGCTGGTGAATATGGAAAAAATATTGAGGATGGTGTCTGGCCTATAGTACTAATAGTGCTAGAAATATCTATGGTCACGCAGCTCTTGCTGTTAGCATCACAGCTACCACCACATGCGCTGCGGGAATAACCCGTTGCCCTTTTTAGCCCAGTAGACGAGAACTATTTACAGAGACATGTCTTGCATCCTTTTTTGGACCGTCTCCTCTGGCCCTCTGCAGAATGTTGAGAAGCCACTAGTAGGAGACTGGCCAGAAATTGAAGTTCTGTTCACACAGGGATGGCAGCGTTTGCTGTTAATTCTGCATTTGCCCTGAAAGACTAAACCGCCGTTCCCCTGCCTTTTTTTGCATCTCCCCTGCTTATTAGTCTGGAGTGTTTCTTCCTGAAGAACCAGCGAACCTCCAGCCTGCTGTTCAACAGACCTCCTCAAGACTTTTGACGTCGACCCTGCTCTCGTATCAAGCTTACCTACTGTTCTATCTAAAATGATTAGTTCCTGTTTGTTACTGTAAAGTTTGTTTTCTAGGAAATGTGCCTTTGTTTTGTAATCTGCACTCCAAACTCAAAGAGTGGTCTGCCCGGCCCCCGTTTTGCCTGGTGCCTGTTCAGATCACCTGGGGCTGAGGAAGCGGGCGTCTTAGGTTCCAGAGCCATGATGCCCGAAGAAGTGTCGTCTGGTGAGCGGCCGTTGACCCCTTAGGGAAATCTGTTCCCAGCTCACTGCTGTCCTGTGCCGTCAGCCCCTGTCTACGCCTCCGGGTCATCGGATTCCCCAGAGTGCCTTCCAGAAAGAACACTACTGCCTGACACACATCTGTGATAATAACAGGCCGTGCCTTATTTTGCTCTTTTTCTGATTCCCTGTCAAAGAACCCGCCACTGTTTATAAACACTACTGACTCTTTTGCTGTATTTAAAATAAGATGCTGGCGAAGCGTTTTTGCTCTTACATGGGGTATGAAGCTGTTTACTTTCTCGTTACTGTTATGTATCCCTTGCTAAAAATATTGTTTTAACGGAGAAATAATAACCTCTCTAAAGCATTTTTACAGACCTGTGGCTGTGACCAAAGTTTCTCTTTTGCCAAAAAGTTGAATCCCAGTCAAATGTCACGTCTGTCCCTGACAGTTAAAATCAGAAAGGGACCCGGGGGACTGACAGTGCCCCTCAGAATTATAATTGTAACATTGCATTGGAAGCTCTGGCTCCTGGCAGGCCTTTTGTGCCCGAGAAAGGCTGTAGGTCATGCACTCCCTTTCCGAGTTCCCGTTTTTCCTGGAGGTTAGAGCGAGCCTCTCACTCTCTCAGACCTGCAGACAGTTTCACCAGCCATTTGAACGCTGCCGACTCCACTGGGTTGCTGATACTTCCGTGAGCAGCGATTTTGTGGCCTTCAGGGGAGGCCGTCTGGGTCATTTTCTGGCCCAGTCCCCAGAGAGTATAGCTTTTCCGAGTTTGTTTCCTATTTTTATCCATAGTCCCCCTCCTAAACCTGTCTTCTCAGCTCTGCTGCTGTTCGGGCGTTGCTCAGACAGATGGCTCCTGTCACAGAGGCCGCCTAGCCAGAGACCTTTCTTTTTGGATGTCACAGACCGTCTGCATAAAAGGCTGCTGTGGGGACAGCTGAATCCGAGAGACTTGTTGTGCATGTGAGCCTTGCAGCATCAGGGTGTGTGGCTTAAGGATGGGAATTCAGGGAGGAATGAGACCAGGCCGAGAGGCACGGAGGGAGAAAGCAGTTTTAGCACTCTGTGGCTCACGGTTCCTGGAATGTTCTAAAATTCGTGTTCACACGCTAGTTTGTGACTCACCAGGTGACAGCAGTTACGGGGCCCCAGGACCCAGGTTCCGTTGCCCTCATTTCTGCTCCCCAACATCAGTGACATGACGTGACCTTGAGGACACGCCTGGCGATGCGCCCAGCTGGGTGAGGGGAGCGGCCGTCAGGGTCGGATGATGGCCAGCCCTCGGCTCCGGCCTCCAGCGGGGTCGGACTCTGAAACCTTGGTGCTCTCTGTTTGGTCTTGATGCTCAGTCCCAAGAAACCCTCTGGCGCCTTCATTAACCCGGGAATACGCTGCTTATATCTGTGCCTTTAGCTGGGACCGTGCCCACGGCAATGAACTGAATAAAGTGTTTCTAAGTGTACCTTGGCGCCTGTGTGCTTGGAGAGGGGTGGCCGCGCCGGGTCCAGGTCCTGAAATGGCATTCCTCACCGCCCCTATGCCTCCCGTCCAGACTCCAAGCCCCTCTCGTCTCTTCCTCTCTTACCAGGGCCCTCCCCGAGGACTCCGATTTCCTCGCACCCCCAAGTGGACGGGAGCACACCGCTCCCGTGTGAAATGTGCTTTTCAGCAGAGGAGACGAGAGGGGAACTGGCTTTCTTATAATTACTCAAATGTTCAGGGTTGGGCTTTTGAATTTCTTAAATATATGGTCTTTCAAAAGTGATTTGTGCAGGAGTTCCCTTAGTGACGCAGTGGTTAACGAATCCGACTAGGAACCATGAGGTTGCGGGTTCGATCCCTGGCCTTGCTCAGTGGGTTAAGGATCTGGTGTTGCCATGAGCTGTGCTGTAGGTTGCAGACGTGGCTTGGATCCCTCGTTGCTGCGGCTCTGGCATAGGCCAGTGGCTACAGCTCTGATTCAACCCCTAGTGTGGGAACCTCCATATGCCGTGGGAGCGGCCCTAGAAAACGCAAAAAGACAAAAAAAAAAAAAAAAGTGGCTTGTGCAGGGCAGGCCTTGTGTGGGTGGGACAGATAGCTGCCCTTGTGGGACATGGGGACGATGGCTTGGGCGGGACCCCTTCAAACCGTGGCTTTTGTTTTGACTGTGCATCTTGCCCCTTGAATGTGCCTCCATTCCTGTCCTTCCAGTCCTGGGAAACAAGCGTAAGTGGAAGGAGACTTTGTTTACAAGAAAATGCCAGTTCGTGGTAGACACCTGCTGGAGGAAAGACGCTGAGTTTCCCAGTTCCTCTGCTGACCGGTCACTGCTTTTCTTGTCCCTGGAAGAGCCCTGCCTGCAGAATGGTGTCTTCTGCTCAGGACCTTGATATAATGAAATATATATGAACTTCTGGTGCCATCTTCAAGATTTTAAAGGGAAAAATACCACGAAGGGACCCTCTTTCTCTGCTTCTCCCTTAAATGTCAGGGTTCCTTAGGGCTGAGTTCTCAGCCAGCTTCTCTCTCCAGGCGATCTTAGCTATTCCCAGGTCTCTATTCATTCCTCTGCTGCTGAGTCTGGGCCTGTTGGACATAAACCTGTCAAACTCGGTTCACCAAACAGAATGAACCATCCCCCGCCTCACGCTCCATCGTTAAGTGTCTGTTCCAGAGAATGGCGCCACCACCCACCCGGTGACCACACTGGACAGGTCCCTGGGACTTGCCGATTTGTCACTATCTGTATCACTCAGGATAAGCTGGACGTGTGCTATACCCCCCTCCCCCCGCCCCGCTCTCAGAGGCTTAGCTTTTGCTCGTTTGTGCTCTGTCCAGTGCTGTCAGCAGGAAGGCTCTATCCTCCGTCCCCTTCGTCCCCTTCGGGAGGGAGGAGGGGGACGTCGTGGAAACACTTGTCTCAGGTTAACAGGAATCGCACCTTGGCTTAATCCAGTGGATCCAGCAGCTCTGCTCACTTCTCACTGGCCAAAGCAAGTCAAGTGGCCACAGCTCCCCTCGGAGCGGGGAGGGCGTACTATCTGTCACCCAAAGGAGAAGTGGGATGTTTGTGAATATTTTTATGGGGACAGTTTCAGTCACAGAAAGGGGGAACGTTCCCCTCATCTTGTATTTTCTAATGAATTGTGTCTCCTTCATGGTAATTCTTTTTTTTGTTTTTTGTTTTTTGTTTTTTTTGTCTTTTTGCTATTTCTTGGGCCGCTCCCGCAGCATATGGAGGTTCCCAGGCTAGGGGTAGAATTGGAGCTGTAGCCACCAGCCTACGCCAGAGCCACAGCAACGCGGGATCCGAGCCGCGTCTGCAACCTACACCACAGCTCACAGCAACGCCAGAACGTTAACCCCCGAGCAAGGGCAGGGACCGAACCCGCAACCTCATGGTTCCTAGTCGGATTCGTTAACCACTGTGCCACAACGGGAACTCCCATGGTAATTCTTTATTTGCATCACTAATAAAACTTTTTTTAAAGTATGGTAATTTTTTTTTTTTGGTTTTGAATGAGGATTAACTGCTCTAAAACTGACCAGGCTGCTTAATGCATTTAAAAGTAAGCATCCTGGAGTTCCTGTTGTGGCTCGGCAGAAACAAATCTGACTAGTATTCACGAGGACACAGGTTCAATACCTGGCCTCGCTCAGTGGGTTAAGGATCCGGCATTGCCGTGAGCTGTGGTGTAGGTCACAGATGTGGCTCAGATCCTGCGTTGCTGTGGCGTAGGTCAGCCGCTGCAGCTCTGATTCCACCCCTGGCCTGGGAACCTCCATATGCTGCGGGTGCGGCCCTAAAAAGACCAAAAAAAAAAAAAATCTATAATGGAAAAGAATCTAAAAAAGTATACACACATATGCATGTACAACTTAACCACTTTGCTGTACACTTGAAACTAACACAACATTGTGAATCAACTAGATTTCAATGAAACGTTTTTTGAAAAGTGAACAGGCATCTTTATTTCCAACTGAGCTGCTTCTCACACGAGCAGAAACCTCTCTGCAAAACTAGAATTTACGAAATAAATCAATTATGACATAATTATTAGGAAAAAAAACTCTTTTCCCCCCTCCTCCTTTAAATACCAAGCTGCGGGCATTTAGACATCTGTTTGTCCTTCACCTGCCAAGACCACTGACAGTCCACTGCTGGCGGAAGGGCCTGCCTCGGGCCGGAGCTCTGGATCCCCAGCCTCAGGAAGGACGTCTCTACGGCAGCTGCCTCTTGTCTGCAGCTCTTGCTTCCTGCATCACTCACTCTCCCTCCTTAGTGGATCACTTCCTGGCCATCCCCACATCCCTTCCTCCCGCCAACAGACACCTGTCTACAGCCCTTCACGGCAAAATTCCTCCCTGCCGCTCCTGTAGCCCCTGCCCCACGTTCCTCTTTTTCTTCAATCCACAACCCTGAGACATCTTTAACCAGGGATGGCGAAGCCCAGCAGGAAATTCTCTGCCTTTGTCTCACCTGCAGGTCACCAGCACTGGCTACAGGTGCCAGCTCTCCCCTTGAAAGCCTTCATCATCTAGCTCCCTGGATGCCAGGCTCCTCTACTGCCCCTCAGTCTTTGCTCGGCCCCCTGCCTGATCTCTGAATCTCCGTGCACGCGACATCTGGGCCTTTGGCCCTTTTCTGTCGGTACTCTCTCGCTGACACCACTTAGCCATCACTGAACTCCACAGAGACTCTGCTGACTCCCACACATAAGCGGTATCCCCCTGCCAACCCCACCTGGATGTATACGCACACCTCAAACACGACGTGGGCAAACCAGCTCTCTATTCTCCCTTCATTAAACCTGCCTGGCCCCGACTTGCCCACCTAAGTTCATGTCCCATCGTGTGCAGCACGGCTTAACCCAGAAGCTCAGGGGGTCGCCCCCTCTCTTCTCACAACCTACATTCAATTCACCTGCCACACGCTGTGCCCCAGATGCTTCCCAATTCTGTCTTCTCTCACCATCTTTCCTGGCACTGCCCTGACCCAAGCTACCCTCAGCTCCTTTTCATTTTTTCTAATAGCCTCCTGACTCTCACCTGTTTTCTGTGCAACAGAGTCTGCCTGACACAGATCATCATCCTGCTGAAAACCTCTTTCTTTCCACTCCTTTTGGAAACAAACCCACTTTGCTTTCCCTAGTTACAGGGGCCACCGCGAGGTGGCTTTTCCTAAATTCCTGACCTCATGGCCCTCTTTCTATTCTCCAGACAAAGTATACTACCTACCTGTTTCTCAACAGCAAACCTGCTTCAGGGCCCCTGGAGAGGCCCGTCCCGCCACTGGGGGCCATTTCCCTAGCCCCTCATCACCCTCGGGTTTCAATTTCACCTTCTCAGAGAGTCCTTCCCCGACCACCTGCCGTGGCCTGGGCCACCTGCCCCCTTTGCCCTCCACTCCCAGCTCAGGTACCCGTCTTTCCAGCAGCTCTTTCCTGTTCCACAGAGCACCTTCCCTTCTCTGAACTTCATGAAGCTGTTCGTATTTTATGGCTGAATCAAATGGAGATTCCCTGAGTGGCTGGGACTTTTGCCACCACTCTATCTTCAGGGACCACAGTCCACCACTGCCCCTGGATGCACTCAATAAATATGTGTTGAACCAATGCCGGTGAACACAACACAGCTTCAGAGAAAGGAGAGCATCACTTGGAAAAATAGGTGGTATATCCAATACATAGGAACACCTGCCACGCTTCACTCCCCCCACTTCCTTTATTTACAATTCCTGTCAGTCATCCAACAAACACTGAAGATTTCTGATGTACCAGGCGCTGGAGAGGGGCCGACTTCTGCGCGGTACCTGCCATTTCGGAGGAGTCAAGGCACAATTAAAAGGCGCCTTCAGGCGGATAGTGTTTTAAAGGGCTTCTCTACATCGTTTCCCGAAATTGCGTCTTTTACACACACTAGTCTTCCTCCAGTTACCAAATGAATTTTTCACTTTAGGAAGACCAGGGAAATGTCTAAGTTCCACCGTCAAAATTCCTCTTCGGAAAACCGGGTTTGATTTTTTTTCCAGATTTGCTACACTGCCCGGGTCCTCTGAGTCCTTCACTTAGCGAGTTGCTGCAAGTGAGAGCAAGAAGGTCGTTAAAAAAGAGGGAAACAAAGGCATCCCTAGAAGACGCAGAGAAAGCGCGCGGACGTCCAACGCCTTCTTCCTGCTGCTCAGCGGGACCCCGATCCGACAGCCAGCAACGCCAAGCCGCTCTCCCGAAATCGCGCGCGGGAGCAGCGGACACCAGCCCCGCGCTCCTGGCAGCCACCTCTTCTTGGGTGGAGTCCGAGCAGGCCCCGCCCACCCCACCGCCCCGGGGCCCGCCCCCTTGTGACTGGCGGCTCCAGCACCCTATGACTGCGGCTCTGGCTGCATCAGCCCGAAGGGCCCATTTCCCCCGCCCTCGTAAAGGGGGCCGGGACTCAGGGGCCCTCCGCCCTCTGCCTACGCGCCAGCCTGCGGGGATTGGCCGAGCGTCCTCCTCGGCCCGACCTCCAGGGTTACGTAACGTTTTCTGAGCCCTTTGCCCCGTCTCGCTCGCCTGCGCTTATGTAACCCGGGCTCCGCGGTGCGGGCCCCGCCCCCGGGCCAATGGGGGACCGCAGAGCCTCGGGCGGAGGCCAATCGCGCGGCCCAGGGGCGGAGCCACGTCACGTGGCGCGCGGGGGGCGCGGCGCGGCAGCCGCCCCGCACGCGGCGGGCCCCGAGACTGCCCGGGACCCGGCCCCTAGGGCGAGCGGCGGCGGTATCGGCGGCGGGTGAGAGCTCGGCCCGGGCGGGGAGGTCTCGGAGCCCGCCAGCGGCGGATGCTGGGAGCCTGCCTTGCGTTGTGGGGCCGGGAACCTGAGGCGCCCGGAAGTTTGTGATTCAAGTTGCCGGGTTCTTGGATGCACGCCGCCGACTCAGGGCGAGCGGGGAGGCCGAGCCTGGCTTTGCAACGGCCGGGACCGGGGGTCCCCGCAGGGCTGCACAGCCCGCGAGCCACAGCCTGGTTTCCGGCTACAGTTTCTCTTGACACTTGCCATCCTTGTTTCCACCCTTCCTGTCCAGGGTGGTCCTCCTAGAATGGGCATGTCCAGGACTGTGGAAGAACACTGGCGAGAAAGTGCCTCCAGGTGAACAAAGATCAGTAACTGCCGGCTTGTGATGGGTGACAGTTTTTTCTAGTGCTATGGCATGGACCAAAATAAGAAATAAGTTTCCGTCGCTGATTGCAAAGTAAAAAAGAAGCAGGCGACAGACTGAGGGCTGCCAGGCGAACGATGGAAGCCTGCGAAGATCTAGAAATGTCCAGGAGTAAATCTCAGAACCCCAGGGGGAACCAGCGACCCGAACTTGAAGGACCACAGGCCAGCGGTCCTGAGGCCCTGGGGAAAGACTCTGCGGAGATGTGGCACCAGAAACACCAGCTGCAGGGCAAATACACGGAGACCAGCCACAGGTGACATAACCTGATGGGTTTGTGGGAGGGCAGGCTTAAACCTAATACTTTGTGAGCCGAGAAAAAAGTTTAGGAGGAGGCTCAGACAACTTAGAATGAGAGGCCCTGGAGAAACTGGAGGAAATTACTGCCAAATAGGTACAGAGTGTTTGAGGGATTGAGCTGAGTCTGGGCCAGAGGGAGTATGAGGGAGTGGAAAGTGTCCAAGTTTTACCCGTTTCTTTGCCTGGGAGTCTCCACCTGTTAGAAAGGGGTCATACACCGATGAACTAAATGAGCTGATCCATATTGAGCACTTAGAAAGCGGGCCTGGCATGTAATGTGCTGTTCAAGACAACAGTTGACTTATTATCATTGACAGTGTGAGTTTGCAGACCTGGAGAATAGACTGGTGGTTGCCAAGGGGGAGGGGGAGGGAGCAGGATGGGCGGGGTGTTTGGGGTTAGTAGATGCAAACTAGGACATTTAGAATGGATAAGCAGTGAGGTCCTGCTGTACAGCCCAGGGAACTCTATCCAGTCTGTTGGGATAGACCATGATGGAGGATAATATGACAAACAGAATGGATAGATAGATAGACAGATGTAAGATGGATTGGGTTGCTTCGCTACACAGCAGAAATTGGCACAACGCTGTAAACCAACTATGCTTTCTAAAAAAAGTGAAAGTACGATGAGTTTGTCATCTTTTCTCTTACAGTGAACAGCAAGATCGAGACAGAGTGTTTGAAGAACTTATCACGGTGGTCCAAGAAATGAAAACACACTTCCCATCGGCGAGACACAGCAAACCAAGCACTCTGGACGCCCTCAACTATGCCCTTCGCTGTGTGCACAGCGTTCAAGGTAAACCAGCTGCGGGACGCATACAGTCGGGCATGTGCACACCGGCTCCTAAACCTCAGCCAGGCCGGAGGCGTGATCCCTCGTGGTTTTAGTTACAGAAGCGTCTGGAGCTTTTCATGGTGCTTTGTATGGGACGAGCAGATCTGCACTGGTGCTGTTAGCAAGTGAGATATTCACAATAGCACTGGGAGAGCCTTGGTTGTGTAACAGCTTTGTAACCATGCAGCATTTTGCTGATTTGTTTCAAGAGGGTAGCGTTTGGCTTAAGGACGCTTTGAAAATTCGCTTTTTTTTTTTTTGGTCTTTTTTCCATTTCTTGGGCCGCTCCCGCAGCATATGTACATTCCCAGGCTAGGGGCTGAATCGGAGCTGTAGCCGCCAGCCTACACCACAGCCACAGCAACGTGGGATCCAAGCCGCATCTGCAACATACACCACAGCTCACAGCAACACTGGATCCTTAACCCACTGAGCAAGGCCAGGGATGAACCTGTAGCCTCATGGTTATTAGTCAGATTCATTAACCACTGAGCTATGGCAGGAACTCCTTTTTTTTTTTTTTTTTTTTGTATTTTTAGGGCCTCACCTGCAGCATATGGAGGTTCCCAGGCTAGGGGCTGAATCGGAGCTGTAGCCGCCAGGCTACACCACAGCCACAGCAGTGCCAGATCTGAGCCGCTACACCACAGCCACAGCAGTGCCAGATCCGAGCCACATCTGTGACCTCCACCACAACTCACAGCAACGCTGGATCCTTAACCCACTGAGCGAGGCCAGGAATCGAACCTGTGTCCTCATGGATGCGAGTCAGATTCGTTTCTGCTGAGCCACAGTGGGAACTCCCGAAGATTCACTTTTTAAAGAACCTTGTCTTCTGGGACCGTGAGGGAACATTACATTTGACTGAATAGTTTATCTTTCCCTGTCTTAGACATAATTTTAAAATGCAGTCATGGTGTGTCAGGAAACGACCCGATTAAAAACAAATGGCTGTAAGTGCTTTTTTCTTTTTATGACTTTTCCGACTTCTTCTCCGGGGATTTTAAAAATGCGCAGACTCTCTAGCACAAATCCCTGTGGCTTCGAATATGGGGCACAGTTCTTGAAAACCAGAGTAAAGGTTTCTGCCAGAAGAATCTCCTCTGCGTTGGGAGTTCCCGTCATGGCGCAGTGGTTAATGAATCTGACTAGGAATCATGAGGTGGTGGGTTTGATCCCTGGCCTTGCTCAGTGGGTTAAGGATCCAGCGTTGCCGTGAGCTGTGGTGTGGGTCACAGATGCGGCTCGGATCCCGAGTTGCTGTGGCCCTGGTGTAGGCTGGTGGCTACAGCTCCAATTAGACCCCTAGCCTGGGAACCTCCATGTGCCGCGGGACCAGCCCTAGAAAAGGCAAAGAGACAAAAAAAAAAAAAAAAAAAAAAAAAAGGATTTTCTCTGCGTGTATTTGGAATTTTTGGCTTGGGCACCTTGTTTTGGTACCTTAAGTGTATCTTGTTCCTTGTGATCCAGAACGTGCAGCATCTATAACATTCAAAATCTTAAGTTTGTACAACTATCAGTATTTTAGGTGAAAGAAGAAGAGGATCTGGTTTCAAGGAAAACCACGCTCAGGTGGCCTCATCCCCAAAGATCAGCCGACTGTAATAGTGATAAAAATGCTTCCCTAAGCATGCGGTTGTCCCTGCACTCCCTGTTTATTCTCCTGTGTTTCATAGCAAACAGTGAGTTCTTCCAGAGTCTCCGGCAGAACAACGGAGCGCCTCAAGCAGATGTGACCGTGTACCGTCCGGAGGAGCTGGCCACTATTGCTTCGGAGCACGCTTCCAAAAACACAGTAAGAGGTCACAGATTTTGCCGTATCAACCTGGGTGACTTTTCCTAACGCTCTTATCTAGCAGTAGACTTTTCCAAATAAGAGCCGAGCGTCTCAGTACCGAAGATTTGAGGTCAGCGCTAGGAGACCACCAAAGGGGCATCGAGCAGCTTCTCCTGCACTGGCTTGCCGGAGCAAATACAGCCCAGAGCAGGAAGCAGCGCATGAGAAGTGGTTTCCTTTGCTCCGGTAACCAGGCGCCTCTGTCCCCTCAGCCTCCCTGCATGCTCTCCAATTAAGGGAGAAAAATAACACGGCAGAGTAATCTTTGGCATCATATGCTAATCTCCAAATTGTTCATTTCTGCTCACACCTCTCTTCGTTCCCGTATCTCCTACCTCAAGTTGTGACAACTGGATGTTACAGGACAGGCAAGTTGAGATGCTGTCATTTTTTGTAAAATTTCAGAAGAGCTCTTTAGTATGTCTTCTGTTCATCTCTTCATGTTGGCAGGATAATGAATCCTCCTGTGTTGGCGATGCAATGGAGACGTACCGAATTGATGTTTAGACCTCTGTGTAGTTGTGACTTGAAGACCTTACCATATTGGAACATGCGCTATCCCTGATAGTACAGGGCTGATTTGACTCACTGGTGTGTTTGTGGTGCCGAAGTAGCTGCTGTGGATATTTAAGAGGAAAAAAAGTTCGAGAAAATGTTTTCCCTTTAAGAGGGTCAGGAGAAAGCCGGAGAGGAGAACGTTCTGTACGCCAGAGCTGGCAGATCCACCCAGTGGCTGGTTACAAATAAGTTAGGTTTATGTCCAGTGGGACACATTGGAGCCATGATTCTTGTGTAATGAGGTTTGTCAGAGACAGCATCATGGAGGAAGTGGGGTTTTTTATTTTAATTTTATCTTATTTTGTCTTTTTGCCTTTTCTGGGGCCACTCCCGCAGCAAATGGAGGTTCCCAGGCTAGGGGTCCAATTGGAGTTGTAGCTGCTGGCCTACGCCAGAGCCACAGCAATGCAGGATCCGAGCTGCATCTGCAACCTACACCACAGCTCATGGCAATGCCGGATCCTCAACCCACTGAGCAAGGCCAGGGATTGAACCCGCCACCTCATGGTTCCTAGTCGGATTCGTTAACCACTGAGCTGTGACGGGAACTCCCGGAAGTGGGTTTTGAACTTGGCCTTGCAGCCTGGAATACGCAGTGGTGGAGAGAAGCCCTTCCTTTCAGCAGGTTTATAGCACATTTTGCAAAGAAGAAGGAATCAGAAGTGTATACACGGTATATGTTTAGTCAGTGTAGAATGAGCTGGGTTTTTTTTTGGCCTAGAACGTAAACCTTCAGAAGGAAAAATGCAGGTTTTCCGGTGATAACTGAGAAGTATGTTTTGTTGCCTTTGCAGGATGTGTGTGTGTGTGTGTGTGTTTTAAACTACTGACGGTGGTGGAAACTCTAGATGAAATCCATTCGGGGCATGTTGCTAGTAAGTATCTCAGTATTTTGCATCTGTTTTCAATGTTTCTCTTAGGATACCTTTGTGGCAGTTTTTTCATTTCTGTCCGGGCGGTTAGTGCACATTTCCGAACAAGCTCCCTCAGTCCTGAACTGCAGGAAGGAGCTCTTGGAGTCCTCGCCCTTCGCTGAACTGCTTGCGCCTCAGGATGTGGGCGTGTTCTACTCGCACACCGCCCACGCCCAGCTTCCTTTCTGGAACAACTGGACCCAAAGAGGTAATGGGGCCCATATTCAGATGTTTGTCTTACCTGCTAAAGATCAGTTTCATTCTCCCAGAAATAGTACACAAATTAATGTATTATTTACACCATACAAATGATATGGTTTATCTTATTTCTTTATTTTCAAAGGCAGATTGTGATGAAAACAGTGTTATAAATGCTTCCAATAACCTAAAGATCCACTAAGTAGGCTTCCATGGAGTCAGATTAATTTTGCAGATTGTCTGCTATAAATAGGGTGTGATTGCAGCATGCCCAGTAGCAGGTTAATTGCTACAGAGGTTCTGTGTTTCCTTTAAATTAATAAACCTCAGTATTTTTCCTCTTACACTGACTTCATTATTTCTCTGTTTTGCTCTGGAGATAAACTTCTCAAGGGTAGATCCCTTTTCCAGTTTGTTTGTTTGTTTCTCCCTGAAAGGTACGACTCTCGTCACTTTGTTTTCCTTGTGAAATGCTGCTTTTCCTGAGCTGGCGGGGGAATGCCGGTTTTCAGTTTTCTTTGTGACCCTGTGACCTTTCATTCATTCATTCGTTTTTCTTTCTTAGGTCACCCTTTATCCTTAGTTCATATTCTTTGTGAAGTGTCCCTCTCTGTCTTTTTTCTTTTTGGCCACACCTGTGGCATGTGGAGGTTCCCAGGTCAGGGAACAAACCCATACCACACAGAGCCACAGCAGTGACAGTGCTGCATCCTTACCCCGCTGAGCCACCAGGGAACTCCTGTGAAGCATCTCTTAAAGAGCTTAGTGTAGATGAACTTATTTTTTTTTGGTCTTTATCTGTCTTTTTAGGGCGGCACCTGTGGCATACGGAGGTTCCCAGGCTAGGGGTTGAATTGGAGCTGCAGCTGCCGTCCTACACCACAGCCACAGCAATGCTGGATCCTGAACTCCCTGAGCAAGGTTAGGGATCAAACCCGCAACCTCATGCTTTCTAGTGGGATTCGTTTCCCCCGTGCCACGACGGGGACTCCAGATGAACTTTATTCTTGATTCTGAACCCTTTTCTCTTGTTTTAGAAAAATTTTAATTACTTTATTGTGGTTAAAAAAACACATTCCCAGAGTTCCTGTTGTGGTTCAGTGGTAAAGAGCCTGACTAGTATTCATGAGGACACAGGTTCAATCCCTGGCCTTGCTCAGTGGCTTAAGGATCCGGTGTTGCCATGAGCTGTGGTGTGGGTCGCAGGCACCACTAGGATCCTGCGTTGCTGTGGCTATGGTGCAGGCCGGCAGCTGTAGCTCCGATTAGACCCCTAGCCTGGGAACCTCCATATGCCGGGTGTGTGGCCCTAAAAAGAGAAAAAAAAAAAAAAAAACCATTCACAAAATCAACTGTCATGATCATTTTCAAATAGCATTAAGTCCGTTCACTCTGTTGGGAAAAAGATCCCTGGAACGTACTCATCCTGGATTTGAACCCAGTACTCAGTTCCGTCACGTGACCCCTCACAGGCTTCTCTTCTCAGCGACAGACCCACGTTCTGTATAAGCTTCAGGAGAGACACGTGTCGCTCTTGCTCCCTTCCGGCTCCGCCTCCTGTTCCCATCACTAGACACACCAGCTTCATTTCTCTTCCACTTTCCTCGACGTGTGTTTTCCGCCTCTCCTTGTCCATGTTTGTCTCTTTGCTTTTGTTGACCTTCTCTTGGTCCTGGAGACATGGAGACCCTCTCTGTGCTTTGGTGGATTAACTGTTAGTCTTCACAGGACCTTGTGGGGTGCAGGTGCTGTTGTTCCCCCAGTGGACGGCTACAGTAACTGCGATGGCCTGGGTCCACAGAGAAGCGGGAGGCTCACTGGGGGAGGCGGGATGCGGGGAGGTGAGAGGGGCCCAGGGCCCGCAGCACAGGCCTGGCTGGAAGGACAAGGAGGGCCAGGGAGCAGGGGCCTTGGGCTGCAGCACAGCTCAGCCAGCAGCAGGGCCAGGAGGCCAGAGGGGAGTCCAAGCTCTGTCACATGCTGGAGGAGCCTGGCATCTCCACGGAAGGGTCCTGCCGAGGTACCACTCCACGCACAAGTCCGGGCCAGGGCTCCGGCGGCGGTCAGCTAGGTTCCCCAGAGCCAGGAACTGCGCCAAAGTCACAGAGGCACAGGGCTAAGTGACTCAGCCAAGGTCATACTGCCTGTGACTGGAGCCGGCCTTCACCTTGGCAGCATGAATCCGGGGCCCCTCTGACCACACAGTTGCTGGGGCTGCACCTTAAAGCAGAAGGACTGTCATCGGACAAAGCTGAGCATCTGGAACTGGACCAAGGGACGGTTCGTGTCCACGAGAATCAGCTCAGAAGATGAAGAATGTTTTTGAAACAGTCTCATCTTACCTGAATTCCCCCATGAATTTATCTAAGCTTTTACTGAAACCTTTCTCTGTTAAGACTGTGGCCTATCTTAAAGTAACGGATTTCTTAGGCTCACTCGATCAAGTTCTTTCATGTATCTGTCACAGACATTCTGTAAGAACTTCTGGTTTCAGAATTCTGGGACCGTAACCATCACAGTCTCATGAATTATGATAGTTTGATCATTGGTTCCTTTACTTTTATATTGCAGGGGTTTTGTGGTTTTTGGCTTTTTGGCTTTTTAGGGCCGCCCCCACGGCGTGTGGAGGTTCCCAGGCTCCGGGTTGAATCAGAGCTGTAGCCGCCAGCCTATGCCACAGCCGCAGTAACTCGGGATCTGAGTCGCATCTGCGATCTACACCACAGCTCATGGCACCACTGGATCCTTAACCCACGGAGTGAGGCCAGGGATTGAACCATGTCCTCATGGATGCTAGTCGGGTTTGCTGATCTCTGAGCCACAACAGGAACTCCCAGTTTTTTTTTTTATTGTGAACGTTTTTCTTGATCATTGAAAAGCCCATTTTCTGATTCTTCCTATGATCCTTAGAAGTAGGAAAACCTGGACCATGTTTGGTATTTTGGTTCTTTCGCATTCTCATTGTAATGCTCATTTAGTGTATTTTTTTAAAAAACATCTTCTTGGTTTTAAACATTTCCTTGCTTTGTATAACTGAGGCCTTTCCACTCCAGCGAACAAATCCTCCAAAGATACATATTCAGGGAGCTCAACCAGAGGAAGTAAACGTGGTCAGCAGGCACGGGGAATGGGTTCCGTTTCCTCATCTGTCCGAAGATGGGCACATGAGACATTGCTGAATGACCACCGCACAAGTCAACAAAACAGGTGCCAAAATCAAGAAAGCAGAGCCATTGGCGTGAGGTTGTGAGAAGGTGTTGCGAATGCCCCGAATGTGTACAGTCTGCTGGAGCTTCCTTTGCTTAAGTGTGATGAGAGTCATTAAATGATCATATTTAACCAAGGAAGATGATGCTCTGGGGAGTTTATCCAAGGAGAGAAAAAACAATGGAGGAAATTTCTCTATCCTGTACCCCCAAAGCTCTAAGGAGTCTAAATGCCCAGTTTTGGGGACACGTCCAGACTCTTCCAGTGGACTTGAGTGTTACCACCAAAATAATTGTGTCGCAGGATTATCAGGTCGACGATTGAAGTGGCGAGTCTGGGCAGGTGTTGCAATACAGACAGGACGGCAGGTGGAAGGAGCAAAAACCTGGGTCTGGCCTCCTCACTGTCTCACCTGAGGGTTACTGTTCGAATCCGAAAGCCACCCCCCCCCCCCCCCCGGAAGAGACCGGATACAACTAGATCTCAGTGACAGGGAGGGGTCTTACTTTAATCAAGTGTGGCTCTCACTTTGAAAAAGCAGTTTACTGTTTGGCAGTAGCTGACGATGTTGGAGAAGGAACTGCTTTAGGGGCGGGGTGCTGACGTGTGTGTCTTTGTTTCCGGCAGCCTCACCGCATGACCTCGCGCCCGTGAAGTCCTTTTTCTGCAGGATCCGGTGAGTTTGAGGGCCTGTGGAAGCCAGAAACGGTGCATTAGGCTCTGGCTTTGTTTTATTTATAATTTTTAGTTTTTATTGCAGTAGAGTTGATTTACAGTGTTTCAGGTGTGCAGCAACGTGATGCATTTATACATATGTCTCTCTCCTTTTTCAGATTCTTTTCCATGATAGGTTATTACAGCTGTTGGATATAGTTCCCTGTGTTATGCAGTAGGTCCTTGTTGGTTATTTATTTTATGCATAATAACCTGTGTCTTTTAATCTCAGATTCCAAATGTATCTCTCTGATTTTTTTGGGGGGGGGCACACCCACAGCATGTGGAAGTTCCCGGGGCCAGGGATGGAACCTGCACCACATCCGTGACCCGAGCTGCTGCAGTGACTGTGCTGGACTCTTAACCTGCTGAGCCACCAGGGAACTCCCAATCCCTCTGATTTTATTTTTGCACTTGATTCTTCTCTGTTCAGGTAGGGCCACTGTGGATGCAAGACAAGACTTGGCTCTTCCTGTAAGAAGTTTGTATTTTTATTGGAGAGAAGCTGTGTGTGCTCATGAGAAAAGTAGATAATTCATGCAGTAGGAGAAAAGACCAGAAAAGTCATTCTTAACCCAGGACCATGTGAGACTCACTGGACATGAGATGTACTTTCAGATGAGTGTGGTTTGGAGTTCTTTTGGTTTTGTTTGGTTTTTGTGTTTCAGTCGCATGTAACATTAATTTTTGCAATTTTGGACATCCTTAAAGAAAGCAGGGTAGTACATGTATGAGACGGATGTATGAGGCCCAGAGACCGCGAACTAGAAGAAAAGAGATAAAAAATTTAATAGTTGTTGGCTTCCAGTAGGACTTATTAGTGATTTTTTTCCTTCTAATTTTACTATGATATGTTAATGTTACTTGCACAGTAAAAAGAAAAAAATGTTTTTACATGACGTAAGGGGAGTTCCCATTGTTGCTCAGTGGGTTAAGGACCCTCTGTGAGGGTGCAGGTTCGATCCCTGGACCTGCTCAGTGGGTTCAGGATCCAGCATTGCCGTGAGCTGTGGTGTAGGTTGCAGATGCGGCTCGGATCCAGTGTGGCTGTGGCTGTGGCGTAGGCCGGCAGCTGCAGTTCCAGTTCAACCCCTAGCCCGGAAACTTCCATATGCCTCGAAGGATACGGAGCCATAAAAAGGAAAAAAAACTGATGTCGTGACTGCCAGCAGGAGTACTGAAGTCACTAACTGCTCTGGATATTGAGCAAGGAGGAGTCCTTGTCATGGATCATTCAGATGCTCCGTGGAGCAGGGGTTACTTGAGCTAAGGGTGTTGGGATGCGTGGGGAGGGGTAACCTGAGGGAAGGCGGGGAGGGGGAGGGGCTCCCTCGGTTCTTTCCATCCCCGACGCGGGAGTTGATGAAGATCTGAGAGCAGTGCCTGCTGCATAGTAAGTCCTGTATGTGTTTGTTACGTTAGTAAATATCTTCTGATGCCTCTTCTGAGCCAGGCCCTGTTACAGGTGCTGGGCTCAAAACAACGTTCTGTCCTCGTGAACCTTACGTTCTGGGGGGGAGGGCCTGGGACCAATAATAAAGCTATGGACACATGCATGCGTTGGCTGCAGTAAGTTCCCCAGCAGAGTCGGGATGCTGGGCCGTGGAGAGGTTGTGTGTCTTCCGGGCGGTCAGGGAACTCTGATGAGAAGCCTCACTGGGGCCAGAGCCCCGAAGGAGGTGAGGGAACAAGCCGTATGTGCGTGTGTCCAAGAGAAGAGTGCTCCAGGCAAGTGCAAAGGCCCTGGGGCAGAGCGCATCTGGCCTGGGCGGGGGCGTGGAAGACAATGAGGAAGCAGGGCCAAAGCACAGGGCACATGAAGTTCTGAGTGAGTCGTTTAGTCCAGGTTAACCACTTAGTTATTTTTTAAACTTTGGGAATTTTTCAAAATAACGTAAAAGTGGGGAAAACAATACAAGGGAGTGTTATGACCATTTAGCATGAATAACTTGAACCCACGGCCAGTCTTGAGTCATCTCAACCACGTGGGTCCGTCCCCCCCCGGCCCCCCGCTACCGTGACCCCGATGTTGTTTTGGATCAGTTTGCAGATCTCTTATCACTTCATACTTCAGAGTGTTGTCCTAAAGATGAGGTTCTCCGGGCTCCATCGTCCCTCTTTGGCCAGCGGGCGCTGCTGCTTAACTAGACTAACTAGGTCAGCTCTGGGCAGGGGCTGCTGGTTAACTAGACGAAGGAGGTCAGCTCCAGGCCCAGTAGTTTGGACGGTGCCCTTTGTTTCTCGCCTGCCGTCTGGGGTTGCTTCAGGAACCTTCAGTGGCAGAGACAGGACGTTTTCACTTCTTTAGAAGGAAAAAGCATTGACGTGGTGACAGGTTTGTGTGACCGTGTGATGTGCAGGCTGAAGGTCGGGTAGGGGGACCAGGGAAGGAGCTGGGAGGGTGGTTTCACTATGTAGCCGAGGACCGGCAGGACCTGGACCAGGCGGGAGGTGGACGCGGGACAGGTGGATACCAGATGTTTCTGTGATCCAGGTGCCGGGATAGATGGATGGCTTTGTTTGGGGGCGGGATGGAAGGAGTTGGGTGAGGGAGTCTCGGCTCAAGGTGCCACGACTAGGGTGGGGGGAGTCGGAGGGGAGGGCGTGTGACTCGGTATCAGACGACGTGCAGCTTCGATGAGAGCTCTCCCTCGAGAGGTTGACCAGGCATTGGTGTGGGAGCCTGGGCTGCAGGGGCGAGGACCGGGCTCAGGTTGTTGGCATAGCGACGGCATTGAGAAGCCCTGGGCCAGCAGCTCCCCTCCCAGGAACGGGAGCGGCCGAGACTGCAGGTGCAGACACGCGCAGGTCAGCTCGGGAGAGGTGAGGGCCGAGGCTGCTGCAGAGAGCAGAGAAGCGGCCCAAGCTGCTGGCGTTTGGGCAGCGAAGGGGCAGGCAGGGCGGAGGGGGGCGCTGGGCACCCAGGGACACGGATTCAAGTGGTGGTCGGGGCGGAGATGGCGGGGCGTGACTTCAGTCTAGGATGTTGACTCTGAGAGGGTAGTGGCCCCACATCCAAGGGGATCTTGTCCAGCCGGAGTGACCACACAGGATGGACATCCTGGCAGTCAGTGGGGGGGGGCAGGTTCTAGCTCTGCTGTTGTGTATCCCCTTCACAGCCCCCCACCCCTGTCCCCACCCACTGCCTTGGCCTCAGTAGAGAAAGAATTAGAGAACCATGTACCTGTGGCCAAGTCTATGCTTGGGCCCCAGGCTCCGCTGTCCTTGAAGCAGAGCACTGCACAGAGGTCAAGGTCAGCAGAGACCTGGGGGGGTAAACCAGCCCATGGCCAAGCCGAAGACTGGCTGCAGGACACAGGCTACAGGGGCTGAAGTGGTGCCCCTGAGTCAGGTCTTTGAAAGGGGGCGTGGGGAGGGGGGATGGGGCTGGGGGTGGGGGCCTGCCCGGGGCTCTCCCAGGGAACCCTGCCTCCCATCATGTGGTAAGTGGTTCAGATGGGCGAGACAAGACTGGGCCGTCCCCCTTCCCAGCAGAAGGGAAAGTCACCCTGGGACTTGCGGCCCCTTCATGGTCATGGGGGTGAGCCGGTTCTCCGGAAAGCCTCCCCTCCATTCGATCATAGACGGGTGGCGTTGCCCTTGGGTATTGGAAATTTAAACATTTTCTTTTTTTTGAAATGAACATGTTTAAACATTTTAGATTTGGACACGTCTCACTTGGAAGTTAGCCCCAGAGTGTCCACTTGGCCTAGTTTCGTGTTGGACCGAGTGAAGGTTGGTTAGTGTCGGTAGCGGCACTAACCAACTGACCTTGTTCTCGGCAGTGGAGGCGACGCCGGGAAGCCCGAGCGGCTGTACGGCCCATTCCGGATCGTTCCCTATCTGATCCACCTGCACAGCCCTGCCCGCCCGGAGCCCGAGCCCTGCTGTCTCCTGCTGGTGGAGAAGGTTCGTTCTGGTTACGCAGGTGAGTCAGGAGCATTTGCTTCTAGATCAGATGTGAGGTGTCAGCACGTCAGAGCATCAGAAGGGAGCCCTTGAAAGCCTGTGTCCTGCAGCCAATCTCCAGCTTGGCCATGAGCTGGTCCCCCCGCCACCGAGTCTCTGCTGACCTTGACCTCTGTGCAGGGCTCTGCTTCAAGGACAGCGCGGCCTGGGGCCCAAGCACAGACTTGGCCATAGGTACATGGTCCTTTGATTCTTTCTCTACTGGTGACCTTCCTGTGGCCTTTTGCTTCTGTCTTGTGTGACATGAGAACATCAGAATTGTTTCATAGAGATCACAAGAATGAATTTGTGTTTCTGTTTTGGCTTTTCAGGGCTGCATCTGCAGCATATGGGAGCTCCTGGGCTGGGGGTCGAATGGGAGCTGCAGCTGCCGGCCTACACCACAGCCACAGCAATTCAGGATCCGAGCCGCGTCTGCGACCACAGCTCACGGCAATGCCGGATCCTTAACCCAGTGAGTGAGGCCAGGGATCAAATCCTCAGCCTTGTGGATGCTAGTTGGGTTTGTTACTGCTGAGCCACAATGGGAACTCTGAATTTATGTTTTTCAAGTGTTTTTATAACCCCCTAGGTAAAAAGCATAGTTCGCATCTAGTGGTGACAGACCGCATTGCTAAATTCACGTATCAGTACAGTAGCAGCTTCCCTGTATCATTTGAAGTTACAGTCATTTCTACTGTAATGTAGCATTTGCTTTCCTAAAAATTCACGCAATTCACACCAGGCTTATGGGGCACAATACTCAGGTAATCCTACATTAAAAATAAGATGGGGCTCTCGTAACACAGTTTCACACACTTCATGATTAAGATGGGCACAAACGCTACAGTAAGTATGGCTTATCACCCTGGCAAAGCCCTGCCATCTGCTGTACACCTGGTGTCAGAGGGGCTGCAGCTCGGGCATTGTCCTGGGGGTGGAAGGAAGGTTGTCTGACCCCGGGGTGAACAGGTGTGGCTCGGGGCGCTCGAGGTGCACAGGGGCCGTGGGCACATGTTTTGGGTGTGTGCATGTTTCTCAGTGTTCCCAGGGGCTCCATTCAGCTGGATGCTGTTTCCTTCCCTCCTTCCTTCCTTTCATTCGTTCTGCTTTTCGGAGCCGCCCCTTCGGCAAATGGAGCTTCCCAGGCTAGGGGTTGAATTGGAGCTACAGCTGCCAGCCGGCGCCACAGCCACGCAGGACCTGAGTTGTGTCTGCAACATACACCACAGCTCAAAGCAACACCCGATCCCCGACCCACTGAGTGAGGCCAGGGATCAAACCCACACCCTCATGGATGCTCGTCGGATTCGTCCCTGCTGAACCACAACGGGAACTCTGTTTTCTGCATTCACGTCGTGTTTCTTGCAAGGGCAGTCGTGCATAAGCAAACGCAGAATTAGCATCACCCTCAGGTTGCTCGCTGGGGTATCCGTCACCGTACTTTCAGAGTGGACTATGGTAGCACTGGCCATTCCAACTGTATTACACAAAAATGTTCCTGTTGTACTGACATTTCAAATCCTATTTGCTTAGTTATATTCAGCCTCTAAATAAAACATTTCACCCTGAACCCTAAGTTACTCCAGGTGTGACTGTCAGATGTTTGTGATAAGGAAGCTCTTCAGTGCACACAGACTCCCTCTGTTTAAAGCTGACTTGAGTGGTGTCACATTTCGACCTTACCTGTTCATAACGAAAATTATTAAAGTGTTCATAACGAAAATGACCAGTTTTCAGGCCAGGCCCGTAAGTGAGATGTCTGCCATTTCACACAGAGTTTCTTTGCTTGGCCGCATGTTAAGTGGATAATTAATTAGATATTTGCCTTTCAACACGTCTTTCTGTTTGTCATAGCTCCTCGAATCCCAGAGAATAAAAGGGTTTTTACCACAACACACACCCCAGGGTGCGTTTTTCTTGAAATAGATGAAAGGTAAGTGCTTCTTTAAGCCTAAAAGAAATTTGTTTCGGAAAATAAATGAAATATTATAAAGTAGACATTGTATTTGCATACGTCTGCCCTGCATAACTAACTGACGTCCATCCATCTGTGCATTGGGTTTTTGTTTGAAATTTACGTCATCTAAATTTTTAATACACATATCGTGTGTATTATTAAACTTTTAAGATTTACAAGTTATCATATGTGATGTAAAAGCTTTAGGTAAGCCAGAGAGTGTTTTTCCATTTTGCGCAAAAGGACAGTGAATCTGGGCCGCACAGTATGTGATTACAGTTAAAACGAGACCAAGACTCTGGCCTCCTGCCCTTTGCCAGTGTAATTTCCACTGGACAAGTGCGTCCCAAGCTGTTTATGATGAATTTTTATTAGTGTGAAGTGAGGGGGGGGAGAGAAAGAAAAATAAGGCAGATTTTTTTTTTTTTTTTTAAACTGAGTTTATGTAGGAGGTCCCGTCGTGGCTCGGAGGTTAACGAATCCTACTAGGAACCATGAGGTTGCGGGTTCAATCCCTGGCTTCACTCGGTGGGTTGAAGATCTGGTATTGCTATAGCTGTGGTGGAGGCCAGCAGCTGTAGCTCCAATTTCACCCCTAGCCTGGGAACTTCCATATGCCACAGGCGCATCCCTAGAAAAGACAAAAAAAAAAAAGCTGAGTTTATGTAATTTACAGAATTGTTATTTATTTTGAACTTAAGTCCTTCCCACTTTTTTTGGTGATTAAAATTAGTCTTATTTAAAGAGTAGTGACAGTAGACGGTAGTCGTTGCTTATTGTTGTTTTTTAATGACTTTATTTGGAAAAGTAAGACGTTATCCTCTCCGGATCAGTACCCTCCATTTCCCCACATTTCTCTAAAAGTTTCACTTATTGTGGAATCTGGCAATCTGGGAGCCAGGTACCATACCACCCAGATACACAAAGCAAAAATGTCAAGATCCTGACACAATTATGATAGGCATTAATTTTGATTTTTTAAAAAACGTTAACCTCTGAAAATGGGCTTATTACCCATTTATTACATTTAGTTGCCCTAGCACTGAGCAGTAATTGATGAGATAACTTTGTATAATACAATCTGTGGAAAGTAAGGAGGTGTAGCTACAGATGCTCTGAAAGTAAGCTTAAATTGATTGCATTCGAAAGCATTTGTGAATTTGAACGTAAGGGAGATGTTTATGGAGCCGGTTCTTTCTCAGTCTTCCTGAATGTCTGGTCCTGAGAATTCTCCTCTGAGCTTTTATCCTGCCAGTGTCATTGTGACTGGTAGTCTATTCGATATTACCTTTGAGGAGACATTGTTTTTGAATAATTTTAATTATTCTGCATAAATTCGTAGCCTGCTTTATTCATTTAACGTCACAGCATTTGTCTATATTGTGATGTGGTCTTTGTAGATTTTTTAAAAGGCAGAGAATTGGACGGCATCAGAGGCCTCTGAGGAACTTGTTAAAAGTGTAAACCCGAGGAGTTCCCGTCGTGGTGCAGCAGAAACGAACCCGACTAGGAACCATGAGGTTGCGGGCTCGATCCCTGGCCTCGGTCAGTGGGTTAAGGATCTGGTTTTGCCGTGCGTTTTGGTATAGGTCACAGACACGGCTTGGATCCTGTGTTGCTGTGGCTGTGGTGTAGGCTGGCGGCTGTAGTTCTGATTCAACCCCTAGCCTGGGAACCTCCATATGCCATGGGTGCAGCCCTAAAAAGCCAAAAAAAAAAAAAAAAAGGTGTAGACCCTTAGTCTTGCCCCAGATACTCTGATTCAGTAAGTTTGTGGTGAGCCTGCAAGTCTGGTTTTAGATGATTTTGATGCAGCGTGTCAGAGGACCAGTACTTGTTAGATTGTGTAACTGTCTCCCCACAGGAGAGGCCCTTTCATTGTTTATTGCTTCTGTAAATGCTGTCATGAGCATCTTTTGCATACCTTTTTTTTTCATATTTAGAGTTTAGTTGAAAAGTATTCTTGAACGTATGTATATAAGGTACAAAAATGACGTATGCTGCCTGTGCTGTGTCTGTGCCCAGAGCAGTGCCTCTGCTGGGTTACCTGCCCCAGGATCTGATCGGCACGTCCATCCTGACGCACCTGCACCCGGAAGATGCTGCTCTGATGCTCGCCGTACACCAAAAGGGTAAGCGCACCTTCCTTCCGGGGGGACGTTTCTTTGCATTCATCTTTTTACATTTTTTATTTCACTTCTCACTAAAGTGTCTCACAAGCGCCAGTCCCTGGAGGTTAACTTTTAACCAGGAAAGCAGAGTATTGAAACTGCTCAATTCTTTTTCTCTTTTGACATTCTAAAACATTTTGCCTGAAAAAGACATTTGCAGTACATATCCATGTTCTACAAATAGCGATTTTGCTAGAGGGAGGTGTGGAGAAAAGGGACCCCTCCTGCACTGTTGAAGGGAATGTAAATTGGTGCAACCACTGTGGAAACCAGTATGGAGGTGCCTCAGAACATTCTGTGCACCTCTACCATGTGATCCAGCAATCCCACTCCTGGACATCTATCCAGACAAAACCATAATTCGCAGGGATCCATGCACCCCTGTGTTCATAGCAGCACTATTCATATTAGCCAAGACATGGAAACAACCCAAATGTCCATCAACGGGTGAATGGATTAAGAAGAGATGGCATATATATGTGTGTGTATATATATATATATATATATATATATATATGCAAAGAATACGACTCAGCCATAAAAAGAATGAAATAATGCCATTGGCAGCAACATGGATGCAGCAAGAGATACTAAGGCAGGTCAGAAAGAGAAAGACAGATACCATATGATACCATGTATGTGGCATCCAGTATACGGCACAAGTGAACCTGTCTGCAGAGCAGAAACAGACTCACTGACATAGAGAACAGACTCGCAGTTGCCCAGGGGAGCGGGGAGGGAGTGGGACCCCGTATTCTGTGACGTTTAGAAGGATAGGCAGTAACGTCCTACCGGGCAGCACAGGGAACGATGCCCAGTTTTTTGGGATGGGCCCTGACGGAAGATACGCTGCGAAAGGGAGTGCAGAGAGACGCGACGAGTCCCTTTGCTGTGCAGCCGCCTTTGGCACAACGCTGTGCATTGACCCTCCTTTACTAAAGAAAGAAAGATCCGAGTTCCGCACGTGGTACCTTTGTCTCACTGTTCCATGTAGTCTTGAAGCTTGCGGGCCAGCCTCCCTTTGACCACTCACCCATTAGATTCTGTTCTCAAAATGGGGATTACATCATCCTGGATTCCAGCTGGTCCAGCTTTGTGAACCCCTGGAGCCGGAAGATTTCTCTCATCATCGGTCAGCATCAAGTTCGAACGTAAGTCAGTCGGTTTTCATGGGTCTAAAAAATCTTCTTTTTCCAAGTGATATTCTTTGAATTATTTGACACGTGACCTGAACGAAGGCGAGGGTTTCTTTTTTCAGCGCTTCTGGAAGATCTCTCGGCCTTAAGCAGCAAGAGCGTCGGAAGTTTAGGTTCTACCTCTTTGGCTTAATGATTCCTTTCTGGGAAGAAAACGTCTAAATACAAAAAAGCCTCATAAAGGAGAGACAGATTGTGCAGGGTTACTTAATCCTAATCGCAGACTCAGAGCAGCTGAAACGTCCACCATTAAGTAAATTGGGAAATAGTTGCTTGACCTGTTAGCGTATTGGCCAGTGAAAATTTTTACAGAGATTGTGGAACAGAGGAAATTGAGGCGTTAGGATAAAAAGCAGCGTGCAGATTTTTTTGTACAATGCGATTATAATTATGTTTTAATGTGATTATGCTGAAGATACACGAACACTCTGAATAGGAGGGAAATATAATAATTGGTTGTTGTGGGTAGTGGGGTTATGGGTGAGGTTTTATTTTTGTTTTTTTCTTCTTCTGAACATTAAAGTTCTCTTTCGCGGGCACGTAAAACTTCTTAGAACAGCCTTCTGCTGTCAGATTCCACTTCACTGGTGTCAATTTTATCAAATCTTTATTTTAAAAAGTTAGATTCTGCCATGTGTATTTTCCTGCCAGCATGGCTGGCTCCAGCCTGCTTGGCTGTGATTCCCTGTCTGTAAAACAGTCTTGCAAAAATGGATCTGGAACAGTGTAGCCCACCACTCCTATAGCCTCAGATGCTCCTCGTCCCTGGACTTTGCAGACCATTTAAAACTGACCTGTACTTGTCTCAGCCAGCCTGTAAATTTCCCTTTGATGTCGTTTTTTTTTTTTTTTTTTTTTCCTTTTTTAGGGCTATACTTGCAGCATATGAAAGTTCCCAGGCTAAGGGTCGAACCAGAGCTGTAGCTGCCAGCCTACTCCACAGCCATAGCAACATGGAATCCAAGCCGCATCTGTGATCTACACCACAGCTCAAGGCAACGCTGGATCCCTAACCCACTGAGTGGGGCCAGGGATTGAACCTGCATCCTTGTGGATATTAGTCACGTTCATAACCTGTTGAGCCGCAAGGGGAACTCTGAAAAGAACTCCGGTTCTTTAAGAATGGAAATCATACTTACCTCTTCAGTATCATGCTGAGATGGAGAAATTCTGTCTTGTATTTTGTGCTCCAGCTTTGGACATTTAAGCATAAAGCTGAGAACCGTGGACCTACCAGTGAGACTGACTTTATCCATTTTAATGTGGTGACTGAGTGATGGGCAACCCTGGTGAGATGAAGCCTCAGGGCTGCTCTGACCTGGTTGTGCCCCAGGGTTTGACTGCCATCAGGGCAGGTCTGCAGCCTTAATGGAAGAGCTGGGCTCCTTGCCGCCCTGGCTCAGGAGGCTGGTTTGTGCTAAAAAGCTAATTTAATAATTAAGATAACAAATAGGACTGCCCAGTAAGTGCTCTTTGTGTTGGTCAGAAAAGACTTTTTTATCCAGTAGGGAAACCTGTTGGGAAATGAAAATAAGATCAGGAGCTCCCTTTGTGGCTCAACGGGTTCAGAAACTGCATAGCGTCCGTGAGGATGCAGGTTTGATCCCTGGCCTCACCGAGTGGGTTAAGGATCCGGTGTTGCCATGAACTGTGGTGATGCAGCTCGGATCTGGTGTGGCTGTGGCTGTGGTGAAGGCTGGTAGCTGTACCTCCGATTGTACCCCTAGCCTGGAAACTTCCATATGCCACAGGTACGGCCCTAAAAAGACAAAAATTAAGATCAGATGGATGCTCAGAAGAGTCTAGGAGATCCCAGAGCAAGGACAGCTCTGGAATGGGTCTGAGTACCACCCGTCAGTTCCAGAGCACGACCTGGCCCCCAAGCGGGCCTTTCAGTTCTCTGATTAAAGAAGTTTGAGATAAACTGACACACGTACTCATGGTGTTTTCAGGGTTTTCAGGAATTATTCCAATATTTGCATCTCAAGATCCAGGGTTATGTGGGACGGAGTTGAGAGTCTAGTGGGTGTGGACCTCTCACCTAAAACACTCCTTAGCTGTAACACTTCTAGAATTGCTGTAACGCGTGTATTTATTCCGTAAGTATCTACTGGTCCCCCCACAGCAGGCGATGTGCTGGCCCCTGAGCATGAGGTTGTAAACAGGACATTCTCTTTGTCACCGTGAAACCTGCGGTGTATGGAGAACAGAGGACAGAAATGGCTGTGACACCTGCGTAGCCTTGAGGAAAGTGTGGCAGTTGAGGTGGGGAGGGGTCTGTGAGTGCCGAGCAAGGGGCTCTAAGCACGTGCTTCCCGGTGGCCCCGTGGGAAGGGAGGTTAGGTGCTCTGACCGCTCACTTTACAGAACAGCACCCATGGTCCGTGAAATAGAGTTTCCCGGCGATCACTTAGGGAGGGAGTTGCCCAGCGGAGCCAAGAAGCAGATTTTCCTCCCTGGCCCTCTGCCAGGTTCCTGACAGCAGCACGGCCACCACCTCATGCCGAGTTTGACACTGTCTGATGAAGGCAGTGCCTCTGTCACCTGCGTGCACGTCATTTGGGGTCATGCCATTGGCGATGAGAACAGAACTTAGTTTTGTGCGAAGGGTCACCCCGATCTCATAGCACAGAGCAGTCCATTCTGTTTCCCTTCAGAACCTCACTTGAACCGCAGCCAAGGGCCTCTCGTGGGACAGGGAGTGTGGTTACACGCCTGTCGGCCGTACCTGCTGCCTGGGCTGACGGCCCCTGTTGGTGCTGTGGGAGGTGCCAGAGGAGCAGGTGCAACAGACCAGGAGCTGAGCTCCAGGACCTCGTGGGGGGGTTGCGGGGGGGTGGACAGGTGAGACGGGTGCTGTGCCAGGCTGTTTGTGCGTGACATCTTGGTGCCGGTGGCACCGGTGGACAGGCCGAAGCACCCCCGGCTGCTCGGTCCAGGTCTGGGTGCGGGTGCGATGGGGGGCATGACCCTGCTCGTGATTGTACTTTCTGGGGAAGCGTGTCCCTTTTTAGGGAGCTGAGCTATGGGGCTAAGTGGCGAGAAGCAGCTGGCGGGATGCGTGGTAGAAACAGGAGAGGAGCCAGCTGGGGGTCGGGCGTGTGGCCTTGGCCCTAACCCTGCCGCCTAGCTGGGGACTCGGCACGGTTCTCCACCTCTGACCTTTGGACCCTGCCCCCCCCCCGGGATCGTGAGTTTGCAGGAGGGGCCGTTTCTGACCCAGTACTCCTCCCATGTTGACCGCGCTCCTATGACCAAGGGGCAGGACAGTGTGGTGGCCGGGATGGTGCGGCCTGGGGCCTGGACCCCAGCCCTGCAATACCTGTTAGCCTCACAGCTGGGCTTCAGCTCAGGGAAAGGGGAGGGTATGGGGGGTGGGGGGCTTTGGGAACAGGGTGGGGGGGCCGTGTGAGGGTGGGGGGCTGCAGGTCAGTCTTCATGTTTGTGACAGCACAGGGCACTCCTATCACAGGGGGTCCCAAGCAAGCGTCAGTTCCTGCCTGTTCCTCTTTCTGTTAACGAGTCTGCCTCATGCTGCGGTCAGGTGGCAGATGTACTGCTGTCGTCTCTAGATTCAGCTCTAGATTGAAAATGCTCTAGAATCAGGCTCTAAATAAGGCTGAAGATGCTGTGACAGCCCCATCGTCCCCGCTGGCGTGGGACATGGCATCATCTCTGTTACACAGCTGAAGGGACTGGGTACAAGGAGCCCAGATGTTCGATGAACTTAAGGTCTCAAAATTTCTCACAAGCAGAAGGTTCCTCAGAACTCAGTAGGTTCATGTTAAATTTCGAGACCGGTGGTGGTCGAAGGTGTTTTAGTAGCTAAGGAGACTCCTTGTCACTGATCATGAACCTGCATAAATACAGTGCTAAACGTGGTTGAAAACTAGAGCCACAGAGAAACTTAAGAAGCCTCTCAATGGCTCCTTTGTTTCTTAGGACTTTCTCTACCTCCGTGAACAGAGTTTGGGCTTCGTATTTTCCATACTTGAAAGGTTGCTTTGTAAAAGCATAGATTTATTGTTTGATCCTTCTATTAAAAATCACTTCGGACTTCATTGCAAACGGATGTTTAAATGGCTTGACTCAATCTTTCACTTGGCATTTTGTAGGAGTCCACTAAATGAGGATGTTTTTGCCACCAGAATAAAAAAGATGAACAGTAATGACAAAGACATAACAGAATTACAAGAACAAATTCACAAACTTCTCTTACAGGTAAAGTGAGAGATTTTAAAAAACAAACGCACAATTCCGTAATCGTGTTCAATTTTTAACATTCAGCCTTGAAGTCACTTCACAAAAAGGAAACTGTGAGGAGAAAGAACTCCTTAGCCTCTACATTCCAGAAATTTTCGTCTTCCTCTTTTTGTTTTCAAATTAAATTTTGTCCTTCTAGTTTTCCTTTCTGTGTTAAATACACAGGACATTTTTGTAAGAACATTTGAAGATGGGAAACTGAGTCACAGGAAGCGATGAGACAGAGAAGTTATTTCTAAATGAGGGAACCCTCCTGGAACCCCAAGCGCTGCCAGTGTTGTGGCTTCAATATTTAAAAAAAAAAAAAAATTACGGTTTTAAAGGTGGGGGGAGGGGTAACAGGGCTCAGAAAAAAATGGGAAAAACTACCACTGAAAGCAAACACCAAAGTGACTTCTACTAGAGATTCAATCAATCCACTTGTATTTCCTGATGGTGTCCCTAAAACCGTTGGCCAGTAGTTTTCAAAATGCCTTTTATAAAGTCCCTAGGGTTCAGTAAGTATCTGCCGAGTTCTTAGGGGACAGTACGGCATATATTTATTGAATTTGTTCTGTCCATTCCCAACTCAGCCTAGAGTTTATCTTCATGTTTTGTTAAATTGATTTACTGTGGCAATTCCATTGTGGCCTAGAGGGTTAAGGATCCGGCATTGTCCCTGCTGTGGCTCGGGTCGCTGCCATGGCGCGAGTTTGATCCCTGACCAGGGAACGTCTGCATAGGAGCATGGCCCCCCAAATTTTATGTGCTATGCTATGGCTTTTAAAAAGTGTGTTGTTCTAGAAACACTAGACTAGGAAACTAGACTCTGCCCCTGAGATCTGCTGAGATGAGAGCGGAATGTCTTGTACGGCAGCATCAGGATTAGGGGAATCAACCTTCCAGCACCTCACTTAGGATTTCAGAAATCCCTGCCTTACCTTGTGCTGACTTTAGGGAGGCTCTGAGGTGGGTGGTGCAGTCTCTCCTCTGACTGCGGCGGAAGCCGTGGCTAAACAGGCCCCCTTGCTCGCAGCCAGTCCCCAGGGGGAGCCCGGCCGATGGCGGCTGCGGGAGCCTGGGAAGCAGCGGATCACCTGAGCATCCTGTGAGCCTCGCCTCTTCCAGCGGGTCCAGTGGGCGCTGCGAGGAGGAGCCCAGGGCAGCGGTGAGTGAGCCGACTGCGTCCTTTCCTGTCTGTGCTGCCGTCTGTGCAGTGCCCATGCTGGTCCTGGGCCCCAGCACATGTGGCTTCTTAGTGTTTGCCCTGGACCTGAAGACCCGACCCAATCATAGACATTCTCATCCATTTTCGTTTGGGAAAATTGTCAGAAGAAAATACCACACTTGGGGGTCGATGTCTGGGTCTGCCGTGCGCTTCCAGAAAATTGGCCTGTAGTGAGTTAGTCCCGTAAAGACTCACTTGTGCTCAGGAGCCGCGGCACCGAGGGACCAAATGAACGCTGTCACCACGCCCTTGGTCCTTAGGTCCCCGGAGAAACGCAAGCTAAATGTACTCTGTTTCTATATCTGTTAATGTGCCTTTTTATCATTTTTGAAACGTGTTTTATCCTTCTTCTCCCTAAGTCGACTTTGCAGCAGGTCCACGCCAGTGTAGACAAAGTCAAGACTCCAGGTCAGCAGCTCTACAGCGAGTCAAGGACCAAATCCCCAAAGAAGCAGGTGACGGGGACCCGCACAGCTGGGCCTGGTGGTGAGTCAGCAGGGCACCCCACCCCCACCCCCAGGTGCCCTCGGTAAGAAGCCACCCCCCTGGGCTGCTGCTCTTCAGACGGACCTGCCCCGATAACAAAAGTAACGGTGATGATAACAGTAAGGGCAGCAGCAGACGCTCTTCTGGAAGCTGAGTGGTGTTAGAACATGGAGCTCCCTTCACGGCTCAGTGGTTAATGAACCCAACTAGGATCCATAAGTGTGCGGGTTTGATCCTTGGCCTCGCTCAGTGGGGTAAGGATCCGGCGTTGCCGTGGGCCTGGGGTGTAGGCCGCAGATGTGGCTCAGATCCCGCGTTGCTCTGGCTGGGGTGTAGGCCACAGGCGTGGCTCAGATCCCGCGTTGCTCTGGCTGGGGTATAGGCCGCAGACGTGGCTCAGATCCCGCGTTGCCCTGGCTGTGGTGTAGGCTGGTAGCTGTAGCTTCGACCGACTGACCCCTAGACGCTTCTGAAAATACCAACAAATTTCATAGGTTTCTCCCCCACATGAGTTGTCCCTTAACCAAAAGGCGTAATTTCAGGATGCATTTCAGATAATGAAAGGTGCTAGAATGTTAATTCCTTCCTGTCCCTTCAAACAAGTGGGAAGGTTTGTGGCCTCTGTTGAATGGAAAGCTTGGCTTTTGTCTTGATTACATATTTTTTTTCTCAAATAAAATTTCTCCTTTAAGGTCAAGAATAGAATAATAATAAGAGTAGCTGTATTTTCTGGGACCTGACACGATTTCCACAACACACAAATCCCACGGCTGCTCGTGTAGACACTGCCATGGAGAGCCCGTGGGACGCCCTCCAGATAGAGCCAGCCCTGCCCTTTAGTTATGGGTTTTTTCCTACCTTTGCAGAGGGGTTCCATGTTCTGTTTGCTTCTTTTGCTGTAGATGTCAGGGCACAGATAGAAATGACAACTTTTTTGGTCCCTGTAACCATCAGGTCTCCTCCTGGAAAGGATTTATCTTAAGTGTCCTTCTTGCCGTCTTATTATCCTATGTCCTGGCAGAGGAAATTGTTTGGGGAGATTTCCGTCCTAAATTTCTAGGTGTTTTGTCCCTCGTCTGATCCCTCAGTGCTCCTCGCTGCCACCTCACATTTGTGCCACAGTTTTGCGTCCTGAGCTCTGTAATCTCGTCTCAGGGTAGAAATTCCTTCCTAACCTTCTTCTTTATTCAATTTCTTTTCATCTGCCATTGGTCTGATGACACCATCGGTACTGTTGTTTTAAAGGCTGCGTATTTTACACACACACACACACACGTTGTATATACACACTCCGTCATTCAGCATCTTATAAAATTGAAGCTGTGCCTGCCTCTCTCTGCTTCCAGTGCTGTTTCAGAACCTGGAATTTCCTTACTGCTTAGATTTGACCAACACACATAGGATGTGACTTTGGGGGAGAAGGAAAATGTGTCACCATTTGGAATAACTTCAGGGAACTGAGCATCTTGATCTTATTAACATTTTAAGACCTCCACATTTAAAGAGCTAATTAAGAAAAATCCGTATTTACTGGAGAAATGAGACTGCAGCTAAAAGATAAAAATGTTCTAATTTAAATATTAGAAATTGAGCGGAGATACACACCAGTACTAAATTGTCTTTGTATACATCTCTTATTTAAAAAAATTTTTACTGTAGTCGATTTATAGTGTTCTCTCAATTTCTGCTGTACATCATAGTGGCCCAGTTACACATATATGTACATTTTTTCTCACAGTATCTTCTGTCATGTTCTATCACACGTGATTGGACAGAGTTCCCTGTGCTGTGCAGCAGGACCTCATTGCTTATCCATTCTGAATGTAATAGTTTGCATCTAATAACCCCAAACTCCCCGTCCATCCCACTCCCTCCCCCTTGGCAACCAGAAGTCTGTTCTCTATGTCCGTGAGTTTGTTTCTGTTCTGCAGATGGGTTCGTTTGTGCCATATTTTAGATTCCACATAGAAGTGATATCATATGGTATTTGTCTTTCTCCTTCTGACTTACTTCACTCAGTATGAGAATCTCTAGTTGCATCCAAATATGGCATTATTTTGTTCTTTTTTCATGGCTGAGTAGTATTCCATTGTGTATACGTACCACATCTTCTTAATCCATTCATCTGTCAGTGGATGTTTAGGTTGTTTCCATGTCCTGGCTGTTGTGAATAGTGCTGCAGTGAGCATATGGGTACATGTACCTTTTTGAATGAACATTTCATCTGGATATATGCCCAGAGTGGGGTTGCTAGATCATATGGTCATTCTATGTTTAGTTTTCTGAGGAACCTCCATACTACTTTCCATAGTGGTTCTTTCAATTTATATTCCCACCAGCAGTATAGGAGGGTTCCCTTTTCTGTACACCTGCTCCAGCACTTGTTATTTGTAGATTTAATTATAGCCGTTCTGACGTCTATGAGGTTCATTGCAGTTTTGATGTATGCGTATCTTATATACAAGATGCAAGAGACAGCAAGAATGTAAGGTTTTAAGTTTATATGTTTTAAAATTTTTAAGAAAATAACTAAGTAGGAGTTCTCTTCGTGGCTCAGCAGTTAGTAAACTCAACTAGGGTCCATGAGGTTGCAGGTTTGATCCCTGGCCTCTCTCAGTGGGTTAAGGATCTGGTGTTGCCATGAGCTGTGGTGTAGGTCGCAGACGCAGCTCAGATCTGGCGTGGCTGTGGTGTAGGCTGGCAGCCATAGCTCTGATTCGACCCCTAGCCTGGGAACCTCCATATGCCACGAGTATGGCCCTAAAAAGCAAAACAAACAAACAAACAAAAACCCCAAAAAAGAAAGAAAAAGTAAAGAACTAAGTAAACAGAAAAATATACCATGTTAATGGTTTGGATTACTCAATATTGCTAAGATGTTAATTCTCCCCAGTTTGATCAATACATTCAATGTAATCCCAATTAAGTGTTCATCAGGATTTTTTGCTGTTGTTGTAGACGTCATTAAGCTGAACCCTGAGCTTATGTGAAAAGACAGAGGAACTAGACTAGCCAAAACTGTTTTGAAAAATGAAAACAGTATTAGAGGACTCACGCCGCATGATTTCAAATTTATTAGGAAGTTGCAATGATTAAGACAATGATATCAGTGAAAAGATAGGTCAGCAGACAGATTAGAGAGTCCAAAAATAGACTTTCACAAACAACAGTCGGTTTTGACAGAGGTGCAAGGTCAAGGCAATGCACAAAGGACAAAGTTTCCAACAAATGATATTTGGTGACTAGACATCCATCATACGTAAGGAAATGAACATGAATGTCACATATTATACAAGAATCACTTCAAAATTTACCATAGACCTAAATGTAGAACTTAAAACTATGCGCTTACTAATAAATTTCACCAAGAAGGTGAAAGACCGGCACACTGAAAACTATAAGATGTTAATGAAAGAAATGGAAAAAGACAAAAATAAATACAAAGATATATCTTACAGGAATTAGCATTGTACCAATGTCCATGCTTCCCAAATCAGTATACAGATTCAGTGAAATCCCTGTCAAAGTCCCAATGGCGTTTTTTTCACAGAAATAGCACAAGCCATCCTAAAATATATATGGAACCACAAAAAGTTCTGAATAACCAGAATAATCTAGAGAGAGAATAAAACTGGAGGTATCATACTCCCAGATTTCAAACTACATTACAAAGCTACAGTAATCCAAACAGTATGGTACGGGCAAAATCACCAACACAGAGCAATGGACCAGAATAGAAAACCCAGAGATAAACCCGTGACTATGTGACCAGCTGATTTACAACAGAGGAGGTGAGAATACACAGAGGGGAAAAAACAGTCTCTTCAATAAGTGGTAATGGGAAAAGAATGAAATTAGAACATTTTCTCACACCATATTACAAAAACTCAAAATTGATGAAAGACCTAAAGGTAAGACCAAAACCCATAAAACTCCTGGAAGAAAACATAGGCAGAACACTCTCGGACATACATCATAGCAGTATTTTGTTTGGATCTGTCTCCTAAGACCAAGGAAACAAAAGCAAAAATAAACAAATGGGACCTGATCAAACTTAAAAGTTTTTCACAGCAAAAGAAACCATCCTTGAAATAAATCGGCAACCTACAAAATGGGAGGAGATGTTTGCAAGCCATATATCTAATGAGGGGTTCATGTCCAAAATATGTAAAGAGCTAATACAACTCAAGAACAGCAACAGCAACACCTGACTGTTCTCCAGAGAAGATACACAGATGTCCAGTAGGTACATGAAAAGGTGTTCAACATCCGACCACAGTGAAGAGTCACCTCACACCTGTCAGAAGGGCGGTCATCAAAAGGACAAGATCTAGTGAGTGTTGGCAAGGATGTGGAGAAGAGGGAACCCTCTTACACTGTTGGTGAGAATATAAGCTCAGGCAGCTACTGTGGAAAAAAGTATGGGCACTCCTCAAACAAATAAAAAGAAGACTGCCGTACGATCCAGCAGTCCCATTTATGAGTATTTACCTGAAGAAAATGGGAACGCCAACTGGAAAAGATTCAGCATTGTCCCCTGCAGAATCAGGTACAATAACTAAGGTATGGAAGCAACCTAAGTGTGCATCTATGGATGATGGATAAAGAAGTGGGCACGTACAAAGATCGGAATGCTATTCGGATCTGGCATTGCCTTGGCTGTGGTGTAGGCCGATTCGACCCCTAGCCTGGAAACCTCCATATGCCCTGGGTGCGGCCCAAGAAAAAAAAAAAGACAAAAATAAATTAACTAATTAAAAAAGAAAATCCTGCCCTGGACTCTTCCAAAGTGTCAAGATCTCGAAGGACAAGGGGAGACCGGGGGTGGGGTGGGGGGAGGCATTTGACCACTGAAGTCACGCCGAGACCCTGACAGGCTCTTGGACCAGAAAGGGGACATGTAGTGGGAAAAGGGGAAATCCAGATGACCTGCAGCTCGGGGTGTCACTGACTTCCTAGGGTCCTTCCTTCCACTCCGGTTGCATGAGCCGGGATGTGAGTAGAAGCCGGGTAAAGAGTGTGTGTGGGGGGGGCAGCTCTGGACCATTTTTGTAAGCCTGTGACTACGTCTTCAAGTCTAAGCTCTTTAAAAAGTAAAAGTAAAATTATGAGTGAAAGCTAAGCAGTCATTTTCCCACAATTCTCTGAAAATAGAGAAGGCTCTTCCAAGCAGCAAAAATAGCCTTTATTGATAATAACAATGGGGAGTTCCCCAGCAGCCCAGTGGGCTAAGGGTCTGGTGTTGTTACTGCAGTGGCTCAGATTCGATCTCTGCCCAAGGAACTTCCACATCCTGCAGGCAAGGCCACAATAACAGCAGCAGCAGCAGCAGTAGCTAATATTTCTCATTCACCCTGTCAACAGCAATTATGTAATTACTTCCTTGCGTTGCTTGAAAATGTAGCTGTTCCCTGAAACCTGCTTGGTCTCCATGACACAAGTCCCTCGCAGGCTGTCTCCTCTTTCTAGCCACGTCTCCTTTCCTGGCCCATATATGCTCCTCTGCCGAAAGTTCAAGTTCTTTAGCACTCCAGCCTGAGGGCTTTCTTCCTCTCTCTGTACCTCTGCTATCCAGTATGGTAGCCACTAGCCGCCTTTGGCAATTTAAATTCTAATTAATGAGAAATACAGAGAGTTTGAGGTTTCGTTTTTCAGTTGCTCTGACCACACATCGGTGCTTAGTCCCAGTGTGTGCTGTTGCCCAGCACGCCGGTCAGCCCAAGTCAAGGACAGCTCCGTCCTCGTAGGAGGGTCTGTTGGACACCAGTTGAGCGGAGGCAGTTCTGTGCACTTCCCATTGCAACACATAAGCACACGGTGTCTGTCACCCCCAGTGACACCCAGACCCGCCAGTTCAGGTAGTGACGTCGTAAAGATCCCAGTCAGCCTCTCACCTGTGGTTTTGTTCCCTGATGGTCTGTGCATGAAGCATTTGTTTCGCTCCCTTTTTAAAGAGATACAAATGTGATTATTCGTATTGTCGTTGTTCTATGTGGTATCTCTCCACATCAGTGCATTTAGATCTCAGTTTATTTTTATTTTTAAGAACATTTTTATGGCCCCACTTGTGGCATATGGAAGTTCCCAGGCAGGCCAGGGGGGCAAGTCCGAGCTGCTGCTGCCAACCTACGGCACAGCCACGGCAACTCTGGATCTGAACCGCATCTGCAACTTACACCACAGCTCACAGCAATACCAGATCCTTAACCCACTGATCGAGGCCAGGGATCAAACCCACATCGTCACAGAGACCACATCAGGTCCTTAACCTGCTGAGCCACAGAAGCAGCTCCTGAGCTCTTTTTTCATAGCTACATAATATTGACTGTCTGTATCCTAGAATACCCTGATCTAACTTTGCAGACCAAGTGTATGTTCTCGAGTAAATGGTGTTTTTAATCGCATATCCTTTCCTTCTCTGTCAGGTGAGCAGGAGGCCTTTTCTTCCTTCCAGACCTTGAAAAATGATCGCATGTGCACCGAGTCGTGTGAGGATTTGGAAACGGATCAACACAGCCCATCCTATCAGCAGATCAACTGTATTGATAGTGTTATCAGGTGTGAGGCACGAGTTTGGGTAACATGTTAGTTTTTCTGGAAGCATAGGTTGTCATTCTGGAGCCTTTCTATCATTTTTAAGGGCTGGCGTCTTGATTTTTCGCTAGAAATCGGTAGATACCTACTGCCTACAATGTACAGGAAAGGGGGCATTTCGGGGGTCCAGTTAGGGATGCAGAGAAGATGCCCCCTTCCTTCGAAGGAGCTGTGGTGTGGCTGAGAAGACGAGCCCGATGCTCGTAGAAATGAACAGTTGAGCATCAGTTCAAGACCCGCATGAGGGGGGTGTCACCACCCCGGGAGGCGGGCTGGGCTGGGCAGGGGGGACGTCACCCAAGAAGAAGGTGATGCTTCCCCAGACAGAAGTGGGGTGAGAAAAGCCAGACCAGGGGAGTGGCCAGTCCGGGGGCAGAGAGAGAACCGCGCGAGCAGAAGTTATGTCGCTTCAGGTTCCTGAAGAGCCACGACATGCCAGCTCTGAAGAGAAAGTGCAGGTCCTGTACAAACACAGCGTCCTCCTCCTCGGGAGAAGACGGACCAAACCCTGGAGCAGGCGAGGCCCCGGCGCAGCCAGGTGACGGCAGCACCCTTCGTAGTTAAATCAAGAGCCACCCTCTCTGTTCCTCTTTAATGGTTCGCCTTGAATTATTTCATTGTAATCACAGGCAATCCTCGTGTCTTCCTGCCTCTTTACGACCCATAGGCTTTAACTTGTCGGCTATGTCTGTCTGCAAACCTTTGGGGTCTTTGGTGTGAGTTTCCTGTTGGGAATTTTCCTTTTCACTGTGAGTTGCTCTTGCATCAGCAGCTGCTTCTCGGATCCCAGCCACGCCTGCATCAGGAGTGCCAGCCACCGGGTGGTCCACAGACGCCATAGGAGGGGCTCCAGGGCCCGTGGGCACCACAGCTCTGGACCTGGACGTGAGCCAGAGCAGTGACTGCAGCACCATTGTCCACATCCTGCCACCAGAGTCAGGTACCAGGCCTCCTTTACTTGAAAATATACTCAGAGTTCCTGCTGTGGCCCAGCAGGGTAAGAACCTGACTGCAGCGGCTTGGGTCTCCATGGAGGTGAGGGTTCCGGCGCTGGCCTGATGCAGTGGCTTAAAAGATCTCGTGTTCCACGGCCGTGGCGTCAGTCACAGCTGCAGCTCAGATTCAGTCCCTGGCCCAGGAACTTCCAAATGCGTGGGTACAGCCACAAAAAAGAAAAGAAAATATACTCAGTGGGAAATACACCCTTGTGAGAAGACAAGTCGAGTCATGACTTCTCAATCCTAAGCATCTTTTTTCTTTCTTTAAGTCAGGTCAGGTGTTGCTGGGAATGTCGTCACGTTTATATTGGTCACATATTCGGGACTATATTTCTTAGTTATGTCATTTGCCAGTGAATTCTTTGGACACACATGAAGCACAGGTGGTTCCTGACCCGCAGTGGGAAGTACTCAGTGAGCACGAGCTGTTCTTAGTCGGGGGTTGAGGGCATCGCCATGGTCACTTGGCGGCTGACCTTGACGAAGGTTTCAAACTTGGGCTATACTTGTGACTGCGCATCTCACATGCATGTTCAAGTTTTGTCTGATAACAATGAGGGGAGCATATTTGAAACTCGCTTGCTTTTTTGCTTTTTAATTTTATTTTTATTTATTTTTTATGTTTTGCTTTTTCGGGCCGCACCCTCTGCATATGGAGGTTCCCAGGCTAGGGGAATAGGAGCTATGGCTGCTGGCCTACACCACAGCCACAGCAACACAGGCTCCAAGCTGTGTCTGCGACCTACACCGCAGCTCACGGCCCCGCCGGATCCTTAACCACTGAGGGAGGCCAGGGATCGAACCCGCAACCTCATGGTTCCTCGTCGGGTTCGTTTCTACTGAGCCACGACGGAAACTCCAGAAACTCACTTTCTTTAACAACATGATGACTCAGGAAATTATTCCGAGGTCTTCATTCCTTTTTACTGTCACCTGTCTTTTTGGCTTTTGCATTATTCATAAGGATTTGGTAGGTAAAGAAATGGTGGGAAACATGTCAAATCAGGTTTTTGGATTATGTCTAATTTATCTTTGCCAGTCTTCAGTGGCCTCTAGGTAAACACTGCATGGAGCTGTCACGCTGGACCCCTCCCTGCTCTTAGTTCGTCATATAAATCAACTGAGTTAATCCTCACAATGCCCTCTGAGATGGAGAGTTCACATATATCATCAGGTGGGCCCTGGATTGGTGGGAAAGGCCAGAGGCACAACTGCTGTGGGATTAGATTCTGTTGCTGATTAGCCTCAGGTAGAGGCTTATCGAGCCAGTCCCTCGGGACCAGAGCAGATGCGTATTTTGTAGGCACCTGTCCTAAGTGGCGTGGATCCCTCCGTGCACATGAGGCTGTCAGTGACACAGCCCATGCAGGGTCGTGGCTCGCCTAACATGGAAAAAGCTCTTTTTCTGACTGTGCCACTGTGCTTGATGTGCCCTGGTCTTATGTTACTCTTTTGAAAGAATTTACACTGAAATCTTTATGCTTTCATTTAAGGAATAAGGGATGTTGCCTGATTCTCATTCCTCCTGATCTCAAACCAGTCCCAGCATCTGCACATCCACGTCTTTATTCTAAGGAGAAAACACAGAATCAGAGCCCAGGTGTTCTGGAATGGCACCTGTCTTTGCGTTCCAAGAACCCCATGTTCCTAGAGTTTACACCCTGTTCTAATAGTGAGTCGAGTCTGAGCACCATGACTGCAAATGCATTTCCCTGCAAGCTACTACTTGCCTTTTCTGTATGGGACAGTCAAGGCACAGACAGGTTAAGTAGCAGCTTGCGCAGAGTCACACAGCAAACAGATGATGGGAGAGATGCTAAACTGACAGTTAGTCTCCAGAAACCATTCCCGTTACAGGTATGTTTGAATCTCTAGCAGGATCAGTGGAGTATGAGATACAAAGATTCGCTAAAAAGCCAAGAGATCAATTAGAATGTCATTTAAAAAAATACTCAAATAATCCAAAAGAAGGACAGGAAAGGGAGAATGGAGCAACAGCAGCAGCAACAACAGCAAAACAGGGAACCTGTCAAACCAATAAAAGAATATCTCTAAAGCCAACTAAAACTATAATGACATAAAATGGACTAAACATTCCAATTAGGAGGCAGAAGTTGTCAGAACATATAAATAAATCAAGACCCAACTATGTGTCTACAAAGCACAGTTTAAATATAAACTCATAAATGGATTGAGAATAATTAGATGTGGAAAGGTGTATAATCTGAACCACACACCTAAGAAGGCTGAGTGTCTGTGTAAACAATAGGTTTCGAGACAGTCTCTGGAGTTCTCAGTGTGGCTCAGTGGGTTAAGGACCTGACTAGTATCCATGAGGATGTGGCTCCAATCCCTGGCCTCCCTCAGTGAGTTAAGGATCTGGCTTTGGCATGAGCGGCGGCAGAGGTCGCAGATGCAGCTCAGACCCAGTGTATAAAACCCATTGTGGTTTTATAGTAAGTCTTGAAATCAGGTGGTGTAGATTCTCCAGCAGTGCTCTTTTTCAAGATTGCTTTCAGGAGTTCCGGTCGTAGCTCCACAGAAACAAATCTGACGAGCATCCATGAGGACGCAGGTTCGATCCCTGGCCTCGCTCATTGGGTTAAGGATCCGGCGTTGCCATGAGCTCTGGTGTAGGTCGCACATGCACGGCTCGGATCTGGCATGGCTGTGGCTGTGGTGTAGACCAGCAGCTACAGCTCCGATTCGACCCCTAGCCTGGGAACCTCCATATGCTGCAGGCGTGGCCCTAAAAAGACAAAATAATAATAATAATAATAAATACGGAGTCCTGCAGTCCATGAACCTGCTGTATCTGTTCATCGATTTAGACAGTCTTAAATCTCTCACAGTAAATATCTGACAGTTTTCAGCATGCAGATCTGACGTATCTCCCGTCAAGTGTTAACTTTGAGTATCTCATATCATATCATAGGATTGTTTTACTGTCAGTTTCTAATTGTTTGTTTCTACCACATAGAAATAGAATTGACTTTCATATGTTAATATTTTATTCTATAGCCTCGCTAAACTCACTTATTAGTTCTAATAACTTGTTGTAGATTCCATAGGGTTTTCTACATGTATGATCATATCTATGGAAGTAAGTTTTACTTCATCTTTTTGATCTGTTTTTCTTATTGCACTGGCTAGAACCTGTGATAAACGTTGAATAAAAGTTTCTAGAATAACTATTCTTATGTTTTTCCTGATCTCGGAGGGAAGACACTAGTTATGTTAGTTCTAGGTTTTTCATAGATGCATTTTTAAAAGTTTTTAAAAAGACTTTTTTGGGGGGCCGCACCTGAGGCATATGGAAGTTCCCAGGCCAGGGATCCACAAGAAGCTGCAGCTGCCAGCCTAGGCCACAGCCACAGCAATGCCAGGTCCTTAATCCATTGATCGAGGCCAGGGACTGAACCTGCATCCCCATGGGTACTAGTCAGATTGATTTACACTGAGCCACGGCAGGAATTTGTAGATGTGTTTTATTCAACTGAGTACATTTCCTTCTGTTCCTGATTTTCCACAAATCTTTAAATTCAGAAATGGATGCTAGATTTTGTCACATCTCTCTGTATTTACTGAGGCAATCATACTATTTTTCTTCTTTTTTTTTTTTTTTTTTGGTCTTTTGTCTTTTGTCTTTTTAGGGCCGCACCTGTGGCATATGGAGGTTCCCAGGCTAGGGGTCGAATCATAGCTACAGCTGCCAGCCTACACCACAGCCACAGCAACGCAGGATCCGAGCCATGTCTATAGCTACACCACACCTCACTGCAATGCCACATCCTTAACCCACTGAGCGAGGTCAGAGATTGAACCTGCGTCCTCAAGGATCCTAGGCAAGTTTGTTACCACTGAGCCAGGACGGCCACTCCAGTAGCTGTTGTCTTTGAAAGAGATGTATCCCTTTAAGCTCTTCCAGTGCTTTTCGTTCCCTTCATTTGCTGTCATTCTCCTTTTGCCCGAGAGTATAATTTCTTGTCTCTTGTAGTACCAGTCCAGGAGTGACCAATTCTTTGCATTTTCGAATGTCTGAAAATGTCTATCTTTCACCTCCGTGTTTTAAAGATCTTTCAGCAGAGCGTATAATTCTAGTTGACAGTTTTTATCTTCCAGGACCTTAAAGATGCTGCTTCACTGTCTCCTCATTTGCCTTGTTGTTGACGAGATCTGCTGTCGTTCATAACGTGTGCACGGCTTCCCTCGAGCTGCTTCTGAGCGTTTCTCTGTCACTGATTCCAGCACCTTGGTTGTGGTGTTTCCACGATGTACTGTTCTTTACAGTTTTTGTGCTTAGAGTTCATTGAGCTTCTTGAATTTGTGGGTGTGCAGTGTTCAACAAATTGAAAACATTTCTTTCCCTATTTTCAAGATATTTTTCCTGCTTCCTCTTCTTCTGGGACTCCAATTGTATGTTTTTAGGCCACTTGAAATTATCTCACGGTCCAATGATGCTCTGGTTATTTAAGTCTGTTTTCATAGTTTTAGGTCTTGTTTCATTTTGGGACAGTCTCTATTGCTTTGTCTTCAAGTTCACTCGTATTTTCTAGTGCCATATATAATCTGTTATTATTTCCATTTAGTGTATTTTCCATCTCACATATTATAGTTTTCATTTCCACAAGTTCTGTTTGGGTTTTTTTTTAAATATGTCTTCCATGTCTCCACAGAGCATGTTGAATCTTCCCTGTGTCTGTATGGAATACAGTATAGTAACCCTTAATGGCCCCATCTGCGAATTCTAACATCTCTGCCAGCCCAGGGTTGCTTGGTTAATTTTCCTCCTTGTCGTGGGTGGTATTTTCCAGCTTCTTTGACTACTAGATACTGTGAATGGGCACCGAATAGCTCTGCCTTCCTGGAAACACGGCTGGGCTGCATTCTGGGACCCGCTAAGCTGTGCCATGGAAAGAGACTGGTCTTTTCAGGCTTTGCTTTTACACTTTGTCGGGACCAGAGCAGTGGACAGTAGGCTGAATTCTTCTCTGCCGCTGGGGAGAGTGATCTGCCAGGGCCCGCCTTGCTGCTCAGAAACCTCAGGGCTCCACGTGTCTTCTGTCCCTCAGGTGTCACTCTCCTGTGCTGCCTGCTGTTCACTGTCTCGAAACGTGCTTTCATGTGTTTGTCATGGAGTGGGGACCAGCCCAGCCACACCACCTCAGCACCAGTCGGCAGGGGAGAGGCAGGATAAAATCTTTTGTACCTGGAAGAAGTGACATTTTAGAAGCAGCTCACATCTATCTGTAAATGCTTACTTTGGCAAACAGTGGACTATACCCAGAGTGGGATCCTGTGCGAGGTACAGGGAGGGATATTGTCAGATGAAAAACCACGTGCAGGCCAGTCTACAAGACGATACGCCTTTCGGGTCAAAAGTGGGGGTGTGAGGAACAAGAATCGACCTTCATTCTTATTTATAGATACGTCAAGAAAGTAGACATCCTGCTGCGGAGTGCTGGGAACTCTGTCTGGTCACTTATGAAGGAGCAGGATAAAGGGAGAAAAAAGCATGTGTACACGTATATGTGACTGGGTCCCCTTGCTGCCCAGTAGAAAAAATAATAATGTATTGGGGACATAAAAAAATAATAATAAAAAAAGAAAGTAGATAAAATAAGAGAATAAAAGAAATGGATTTCTGTGGGGAGAATAAACGAGCACTAGGCAGACAGTGGGCAGAGATGGGACAAAATCTACTGTCTTTCTGATACAGGTTGGTTTTTCAACCATACGGATACATGTCATATAAAAAACTGCAAAGATAAATTTTTGAAGAATCCAGGGAGATAGAAAAATATTTACAACAGGAGTACCTGTCGTGGCTCAGTGGTTAACAAATCCGACTAGAACTTACGGGATTGCCGGTTCGAGCCCTGGCCTTGCTCAGTGGGCTAAGGATCCGACGTTGCCATGAGCTGTGGTGTAGGTCGCAGACGCGGCTCGGATCCCACTTTGCTGTGGCTCTGGCATAGGCCAGTGGCTACAGCTCCGATTCAACCCCTAGCCTGGGGACCTCCATATGCCCCAAGTGAGGCCCTAGAAAGACAGAAAAAGAAAACTGTTTACAACAAATACAAGGTTTAAATACATAAGTTTGCACATTGAGTATTAAAACTCTGTTAAATGTATGCACAGTTCTGGAAAACGTGTATTCAGGTGGACAGGAAGTATAAAGGCAGAAAATTAAAAACGTATTTGCTAGGTTGATGAAGGTTTTATGTTCCAGCTGTTGTAATGATTGTAAAACTTACTGAAAGGCAGTTAAATTCGTGAAGATAAGTGAATGCGTAATGGTGGTAGGTGTTAAATCTGTCTTCTTCCACTTGAGCAGAATTGACTGCAGCAGTGGATGGAACCCCAGCCTGTGAGCCCTGGACCCTTAACAGACACCCGGCTCCACTGCTCCCAGAAGACTTTAAACACAGAGGCCTCACAGAGGCTGTCCCGTCGGCCCACATGCAGAAGGAAGAGCAGAGTTACGTGGATAAATTCCGGGAAAAGGTTCCGTCATCACCCTACAGCCTCTGTCTTCAGCAGGAAAACGGAGGCAAAACGAAATATGCACATGGGCAAGGTAGTTAGTTTTTTAAAAATATATTCCATTTATCAACAGAGTCATCGAATTTACAAATCATGGGTGAGGACTGGGCGGAGGGACCTGCAGGAGTTTTGCTTGGTAGCAGCTGACTGAGAGCTGCTGCAGTAAGTTTACACCGGCCATTCCCTCTCGGGGCTCTTTCTTAGATCCTGGATCTGAGGCGCTCGTTTTGTAGGAAACTGATTGAGAGATGCCGAAATAAGTTTATTTTGTAGCAACAGCTTGTATCCAGGATCTCGTGCATCTTTTTAGAGTGACTTTTTGTCATCCGTGTCGTAGTCACAGTTACCGTTGGCAAATGTGTAATCCACCTGTAATTACCCACCAGTGGCCTCCTTCTCTTCTGTTCTGGGCTCATTTTTCAGAACAAGCCTCTGTCGTTCTACTTTCAGGAGATCCTGCTCCCCCTCCGACCCGATCCGCTGGTTGCAAGAAGCGGAAGCCCAGGCGAAAGAAGCTGCTCTTGCTGTCGGACAGCAAGGGCGCTGAGGACAGCATCTGTCCCCCGCTCCGCCCAGAGGTCCAGGCTGGACAGCCCTGGTGCCCTGCCTCTGCCTCCTCTCCCCAGGCCTCTGGCCTGTCACTCGCAGCTGCAGTAATGGTTCCCAGCCCGGCCCCTTACATGTTTCCAGCTCTTTCCCTCCCAGCCGTGACCTCCGTGGGGGGAGAAGGCGCAGCCTCGGGCCCTGCGCCGCCCGGCCCGCCTGAGCCGCCTGTCCCCCGTGGCTCGTGGTCCTTGCCTGCTCTCCCCTCTGCTTGCTTAGACCCTTTTATGAACCTTTTCCTGCATGACCCTCCCGTCTGTGCTCTCTTGTCACCATCCTTCGCCTCGTATCCGTTCTTGGGAGCACCAGGCACCTCTGAACTACCTCCCTCGGTCTCAGCACTGGCTGCAGACCTGGATGCCGCCTCTTCCTTCATCAGCGAAAGGCCTGGTGAGGAGAAGTGGGGGGCACAGAGTGAAGCGCATCCCCTCGGTCTCTCAGGGGCCAGCTCCCCGCTACAGCTCAGCCTCCTGCCGGGGGACAGGCCCAGATCCGGGGAAGCGTCAGGTCCCGTGAGAACTAATGTTTGCCCGGAAGCCGAGCGTGTAAGTGGTGCTGACTTTGCACACACGGGGGAGAAAATATGTGTGTGTCCTTGTATTAAAATTGAGGTTTGGGCCCTGGGGCTCAACCCGGGTGGCCCGGGTGGGAAGCCTGCACCGCAGCCAAGGTCGAGACTTGGTCCTGCTAAAACGTCCTTCTGACTCTGCGTGAAAAGCTGAAGTCAAAGGGCCGCTGCGTCCTGAGTTCTTAGAGACTTGGTGAGGTCCTCCCCGGAGGGCTGTCTGCAGATCTTTGTGAGCTGGGTCTTTCCCCCCCTGCCCCCATCCCGCTTTAAAGCTTGATAGCCAGGTATTAAACCCAAGTGCTTATTGCCTCTAAAAAAAATTTTTTTTTTTTTTTTTTTGCTTTTTAGGGCCTCACCCGCGGCATATGGAGGTTCCCAGTCTAGAGGTCGAATTGGAGCTGTAGCCACCAGTCTATGCCAGAGCCGCAGCAACGCAGAATAGAAGCTGCATCTGCGACCTACACCACAGCTCACGGCAACACTGGATTCTTTTTTTTTTTTTGTCTTTTTTTTTTGTTGTTGTTGTTGTTGTTGTTGTTGTTGCTATTTCTTGGGCCGCTCCCTCGGCATATGGAGGTTCCTAGGCTAGGGGTTGAATCGGAGTTGTAGTCACCGGCCTACGCCAGAGCCACAGCAACGCAGGATCCGAGCTGCGTCTGCAACCTACACCACAGCTCACGGCAACACTGGATTCTTAACCCACTGAGCAAGGCCAGGGATTGAACCCGTAACCTCATGGTTCTGGTCGGATTCGTTTCCACTGCACCACAATGGGAACTCCTGCCTATAAAATGTATTCTCTTCCTTATCAGTGGGGTTATGAGCTAGTCAGGACCAAGCCCTACTGACAAGACATGAATTTAGCAATTTTGCTTTTCCACCTGGAATTGTAGGACCTCAGGTGTGCATGACTTTTTGTCATGACTTTTCAGTGAAGTAGCCGTTTACGGTTTTACGCTCATACATGTCATTTTTTTTAAATGAAGACTTTTGACTCACTTTCCTTTGACTTATCTCTTGACCTTAAAAGGCGTTCTCAGATTTATCTGTCAGGTTAAGCGTTAGGCTAAGGCTTCCCTCTGGTGAGGGTTAGGATCCACGACAAGTGTGAGTATTTACCCGGAGGTTTTCTGCAGCCTTCCCTTCAAAGTATAATAATGGTCTTTAGCAAAAGTGCCCAGAGTCTGATGATCCAGATCAAGAAAATATGCTCAGTTTTGAAAGCCCAACATTAGGACACTTGCTGGAAACCTAATGCGAAGCCTGAGCTGTGGAACCAGACTTGGCTTCCAATCCCTGCTCTGTCTCTTGGGACGTGGCTTCGTTTAGGCAAGTTGTTTAACCTGTCTTTTTTCTTTTTCTCTCTCTCTCTGTTTTTTGTTTTTGGTTTTTTTTTTTTTTGTTTTTTTTTGCCTTTTAGGGCCACACCCACAACATATGGAGGTTCCCAGGCTAGGGGTCAAATTGGAGCTACAGCTGCCAGCCTACACCACAGCCCACGGCAACACTGAATCCTTAACCCACTGAGCGAGGCCAGGGACCGCACCCTCATCCTCATGGAAACTAGTCCGATTTGTTTCCACTGCGCCACCACGGGAACGCCCTGCCTTTGTTTTCTTTGAAAAGTGGTGAGGCTAAGACTGCATAGCTCTTTCCGAGAATTAAGTAGTGTTCCACAGCCTTCCTCCCCTTGTGGCCTAAGCTCAGGATAGCGGGAATGTTGTCTTGTTCACTCTTCTAGTACAAGCCTTTGGGACAGTTCGTAGAACTTATAAAATGTTCAATGTGTGTGTTCTGAATGACAAAAAATAATGATAAAGCACACCAGCTGTGGTGCCTGGGGTGTAGTGAGTGCTCAAAAGATGGAAGTATCTTTAACACTGGATCCAGAAGAACTTCGAGCACGTTCTTGGGCAGAGGCTGAAAATGTTTTACTTCTCAGTTGCATGCGTGCTTCTTTCCCTGTGACTTTGAAGGCCTGCCGGTCATCTTACGATGCCATGCTCGCGGTGCTCAGGTCTTGTCTTGTGTCCTTGCTTTCTCGCAGTGTGTTGGTGGCCCCAGCGGGAATAAGAACAGCTATTTTACTGCCAGTGACCTGCCCACAGTATCACTCCACAAGACGTCGCCACCGGAAACTGGTTCTGCAGCCACAGGTAGTGGATCAAAACGACACATTCCTCACACCCTGTTGTCAGGAGGTTACTGTGTAACAGGCTGTCGGGTTCGGGCCCTGGCGTAGAAGTGTGTTTTTGCTTTTTGTTAGCTAAATTCACCAAATTTAGGTATGCAAAACAAGACTTCTGGCAAATGTGTGCCCTAATGTCACCACCACAGCCCCCATCCAGGACACTCCCGTGACCTAGAAACGTCCTCTGACCCTTTGTGGCCCGTCTCCTGCCCTGACCCTCCAGCTCCTCACCAGCACTGATGTGCTGTGTGCCACTTGAACGCTGCTCCTTCCGTCACTTCATGTAGACTAAATCCTCCGGGAGGCAGACCTCCGTGCCGGCGTTCTCTGAGTGAGCAGAAGGCTGCTGCGAGTCACCATCTCCGTGTGTTTTGTAATTTGTTCCTTTTTCTTGCCAAGAGGAATATGCTGTGTGGATAGCGATCCACCAGGTGATAGCAGGTTATTCAGTTGTTTCCAGTTGGGGCTCTTCGGAATGATGCTGCTGTGGAGACATGGCTTGGGATTCTTTTGTGGGGTGGACGTGTGTTTTCATTTTTCTTGGGTAATACCGAGGGATGAGATTGCTAGGTCACAAGGTAAGTATAAAGTTAACTTTATAAGAAACTGCCAAACTGTCTTCCAAAGTGGCTGTACCGTTGGCATTCCAGTTAGCTGCCTATGAGAGCGCCAGTCTGCAGCGCGTCCTGGCCAGCGGTGGGTATCGCCCATCATTTACATGTTAGCCCTTCCAGCGGATGTGGTGATACCTCCTGTGGTTTTAATCTCATTGGACTGTTGGTTGACAGTGTGGACGGCCTTCCTGTGGACTGACTTGCCATCCGTGTGTGTTCCTATCTCTTGCCCATTTTTGGTGGGTGGTTGTCAGTTGCTGATTGAGTAGTGAGGGTTCTGTGCTCTGGAGACAAGTCTGTTAGCAAATACTTGTTTCGCAAAAATGGCCTCCTTGTGCGTGGTTTGCCTTTTTATTTTATCTTCTGTTTTTAATCTTCATTTGGAAGAGCATTTTTAAATTTTAATGAACTTCATTTTATCAGTGTTTTTTCTTTTATAGGTTTTGCTTTTTGTGTCCTTTTTAAAGAAGTACTTGCCTGACTAGAAGTCACTAAGATGGTCTCCTGCTTTCTCTTGGAAATTATAGAGGTTAAGCTTTTATAGCTTAAGTCGGCGATCCATTCTTAGCTCACTTTTACATATAGTGTGAGCTCACTTCCTCTCATGGACACAACTATTGGCAGAACAAAAATTACAACTGTTGGCAGAACATCTCTCAATGAAAAAGACCAGAACCGACCACAAAAGATCTTCTACAACTAAAGATGGGAAGATGGAACCGCAAGACCGTTGGAGATGAGGAGCCCCGGAACAGTCAGGGCCCATGTCCCGGGGCGGGGGGTTACCCACAAACAGAGGCTCTCCCCAAGGAGCAGGGGGCTCTGAGCCCCACATCGGGCTTCCCAGCCTGAGGGTTCTGCTCCAGGAAGATCAGCCCCCGGAACACTTGGCGTTGAAGGCCAGCAGTGCTTATTTTCAGGAGAGCCAGAGGGCTGTGGCAAACAGAGACCCCACTCTTAAAAGGCACCCACAAGGCCTCACACACTCCAGGACCCAGAGCAGAAGCAGTCATTTGAAAGGAGCCCGGTCAGACCCCCCTGCTGATCTTGGAGAGTCTCTCAGAGACGCAGGGGGCAGTTAATTGGAGCTCACCCTCAGGGACAGAGACACCTGTGGTGACCATCCCGGGGAGCTCGTTCTTCTACCCGGTGGATGCTGTTGCTGGTAAAGGCCATTTTGGAATCCTCCCTTCAGCTTATTATCGGTCTCAGGACCCAGCCAGTAGGCACCAGTTCTGGGACACCTCAGGCCAAGCAACTAAGTGGCCAGGGACACAGCCTCACCCACCAGCAGACAGGCTGCCTTAAGACCCCCTGAGGCCACACCTTCCTCTGGACACAGCCTTGCCCACCAGAAGGCCAAGGATCAGGCCCCACGCACCACTGCGCCAGCAGGAAATGTGGAACACCCAGGACTGTGCAAACAGAGACTGGAACCCAGCTCCTTCCACCACCAGTAGGCAAACACAAACCCCATCCCTGCAGCCTGTGGACCTAGCTCACCCAGCGGCAGGCCAGCACAAGCTTCAAGACACACCAGACCCTGCATCCAGCTGTGTCAGGTACCAGTCCCATCCACCAGCAGTCTGACAGCAGCTCTGGGACCCCTGAGCTCTGCAGCCAGAACCTGGGACCCATCTTTGCCCACTGGTGGGCTGACACTGGTACCAGGACCTGGCTTCACCCACTGGTGGGCAGATATCAGCCCCAGGATCTCCTGGACCCTGACTCTGCCTGTGAGCCAGCACTGGCTCTGCCCACCCCTCAGCACCTGCTGGGGTTTTCTAGCCAGGTGCCTTGTGATTCTGGCAACCTCTGCAAAAGCCAAGGCCTGGCAGCCAACCAGAAGGGGAGCCAGCCAAGCCTACCAGACCACCTGCAGTAGTCAGCCTGCCACAACAGAAGGATCCCAGCAGCCCCCAGAAGAGGAACCCCTAAAGCATATAGCTCTAGTGACCAGAGGGGAGTAGGCCCCTCAGACACATGGGATGTCTCCTCCAGAAGGCCACCCCTCCAAGGCCAGGACGTGTAACCAACCTACCAGAAACGTAGAAGTAAAAAACAGCAAGTTAGGCAACATGAGGTGACAGAGGAACGTGTTCCAAACGAAGAAACAAAATGAAATCCCAGAAGAAAAACTAAGTGAAATGAGATCGTCTACTCAAGAAAGAGTTCAAGGTGATTGTAAAGAGGAGCCCAGACCTTGGAAGAAGACTGAGTGAATGGAGAGAGAAGTTAGAAGCTGTTAATAGAGAGGGAGTATGAAGCAGGCCCAAACAGAGGTGAAGAAGACAGCGAGTGCAGGGAAGGAGCATGCTGACGGGATCATCAGTAGCCTAAGTGACACAGAGGCTCGGACCGGGAGCTGGAAGACACCGGCGACTCTCGCTGAAGGGGACAGAAGAAAAGAATCAAAGCACGTGAGGCCCACTGGAGATGCCTCGGGGACAACGTCAAACACACCACCATTCATATCATATGGGTTCCAGAAAGAAAAGGGGAGGAAGGTGGCAGAGAACATGTTAGAAGGTGCAATCACTGAAAATATCCCTGACCTGGGAAAGGAGGCACATCCCAGTCCAGGATGCACAGAGAGTGCCAAACAGGATCAGCCCAGAGAGGACCGAGGCACCCTGCAGTTAAAGTGGCAAAAATGAAAGCTAAACAGAGAATATAAAGTCACAATGGCCAAGAACTTCATGGGGGAAGACACTGGACATACAAGTCCATGAACCTAAAAGAACACCTGGTTACCTCAATGCAAAAAGACTTTCTTCTCCAAAACACATTATATCAAAACTGTTAAAAGTCAATGACAAAGAATTGTAAAGGCAGCTGAGAGAAAAAAGATGGTGACCTACAAAGGAACTCCCATTAGGCTTCCAGCAGAAACTCTCTAGGCCAAGAGAGAGTGGAATGACATTGTCAAAATACTGAGAGACAGAACCTGTCAGCCAAGAATATCCAGCAAAGTGACCCTTCAGGTACGAAAGAGAAATAGAGGCTTTCCCAAACCAAAGCTGGAAAGTTTATCATCCTTAGACCTGCCTTAAGAGAAATGCTCAAAGGAGCTCTTCCAGCTGAAAAAGCAAAAGTACACAAAACTTTGAGTAAGGTATTGATAGAGTCAGAAAATTGCAACTCAGAATAAGTTTTAAAACACATTATTACAGCATAACATTTAAAAGGAAGGAAAGCAGTGAAAAAAAGTATACCTACCTCAGTTTGGTAACAAACTCACAGTGTTAAAAGGGATAATTTGAGACAACTAAAAGGGGAAGAGGAAAAGGATGGAACCTGTGTAGGTAAATGAGGATAAGATGCTGTCAGCATAAAAAGCACTACTTTATCTATAAGATGTTGTATATAAACACATCTCATGGTAACCACAGGTATAAATCTAGAAACAGGAAATACGAAAAAGAGGCTCAGTGGAAACAAATCTGACGAGCACTTATGAGGATGCAGGTTCAATCCTTGGCCTCACTCGGTGGGTTAAGGATCTGACATGGCCATGAGCTGTGGTGTCGGTTGCAGACACGACTCGGATCTGGCATTGCTGCGGCTGTGGTGTAAGCCAACAACTATAACTCCAATTCGACCACTAGCCAGGGAACCTCTAGTTGTGGCCCTAAAAAGACAAAAAAAAAAAAATTGTGGAAAACCCCCAAACCAAAATGTCAGGCAGAAACATGAGGAAAAAGCAGTAATGGGGAAATAGAGCTGCCAGAAAACAAAAGATTAAAACGCAGTACTAAGTCCTCATTTGCAAATAATCACCCAAGTGTAAATGAATGACACTGATCCAAAGACAGAGTGGCTGGATGGATTGCAAAACAAGACCCAACCGTGTGCTTCCTCCAGAAGACTCATCTTAGCCTGACAGACAAACATAGACTCAGAAAGAGGGATGGAAAATGATCTTCCAAGTAGATGTCAGCTGAAAGTGGTATAACCACACTATATCTGACAAAACAGACTTTAAACCAAAAAGGTAGCACGAGACAAACATGGAGATTATGTAACGATAAAGGGGACAAGTCACCAGGGAGACACAATTATTAATATATCTGTACCTAGTGAAGAAGCGCTGAAATATATACAGCAATTATTAACAGATCTGAAAGGAGAAATTTGCAGCAACACTATAATAGCAGGGGACTTTAAAACTCCACTTATGTCAATGAGTAAATCATCCAGACAGTCAACAAGGGCCTTAAATGAAACATTAGATGGATCAATAGACTGTATAGAACAGTCTGTTTAAATGCAGCAAAATACATGTTTTTCTCAAGTTCACATAGAACTTTCTCAGAGATAGAGCATATGTTGGGACATACAAAACAAGTCTCAGTGCATTTAAGAAGATGGAAATCATAGGAATTTTTTCTGATCATACAAAACCAGAAATCAGCTGTGAGGGGAAAGCTGGAAAATGAACAAATATGTGGAGACTAAACAACATGCTGTTGAACAACTCTTGAGTCGATGAAAAAGTCAAAGGAGAAATAAAAATACCTGAAGACAAGTGAAAATGAAAACATGACACATCAAAATCTGTGGGATGCAGCAAAAACAACACTAAGAGGAAAGTTTATAGCAATCCAGGCCTACCTCAAACAATAAGAAAAATAGCAATCTAAGTTTATACTTAAAGGAACTAGAAAAATAAAAATAAATGAAGCACACAGTTAGTAGAAAAAAGGACATAAAAATCAGAATGGGAATGAATGAAATAGAGACAAACTTGACAAGCCTATAGCAAGACTCACTAGGAAAAAAGAAGACAGCTCTGATACATAAAACCAGAAGTAAATGAGAAGACATATGATACCACAGAAATGCAGAGGATTAGAAAATATTATGAAAAGCTGTATGTCAACCATCTGGACAACCTAGAAGAAACGGAAAAACTCTTAGAACCATATGACCTTTCAAGACTGAATAATTAAGAAATAGAAGATCTAAATAGACCAATCACTAGTAAAGAGAATGAAAGTAATAAAAAAACTTCCCGAGGAGTTCCGGACACTGGCATTGCCATGAGCTGTGGTGTAGATTGCAGATGTGGCTCGGATCCTTTGTTGCCATGGCTGTGGTGTAGGCTGGCAGCTACGGCTCCAATTTGACCCCTAGCCTGGGAACCTCCATATGCCACAGGCGTGGCCCTAAAAAACAAACAAACAAACAAACCTTCCCAAAACTTTGAGGACCAACTTCACAGATGACCAGACATTCAAAGAAGGTTTAGTATCTATACTTTTCAAACTCTTCCAAAAAATTGAAGGGTGAAACGCTTTCCAACTCATTTTACAAGGCCATCGTAACCATGATACCAAAACCAGACAAGAGCAACACACACAAAATACAGACCAGTATCTCTGATGAACATAAATGCACAAATCCTCAAAAAGATAATAGCAAATACATAACATCATGATCAAGTGGGATTTTATCCAGGAATACAAAGATGGTTCAGCATCCAAACATCAGTGGTGAAACAATGTGTTAACGTAATGGAGAATTTTTAAAAATCTAATCACCTCAGTAAGTGTGGAAAAAGCATTTGACAAAATTCAACACCCATGATAAAAATTATAAAATGAGTATAGGCGGATCATACCTCAACATAATAAAGACCAAGTGTGGTAAACACACAGCTAACATCACACTCAACTATGAAACACTGAAAGCTGTCCTTCTAAGAGCAGGAAGAAGACAAGGATGCCCACTGTTGCCACTCACTGAACATGGTATTGGCAGTCCTAGCCAGACTGGTTAGGCAAGAAAGAATAGAAGGCATTCAAAATGGAAAGGAAGAAGTAAAACTAACACTAGTTGCAGATGACATGATTTTATGTATAGAAAACCCCGAAGACTCCACCAAAAAACTGTTAGAAATAATCAATGAATATGGCAGATTTGCAGGATATAAAATCAACATACAAAAATCTATTATCTTTCTATACACTGAAAATGAACTAGCAGAAAGAGAAACTAGGAAAATCTCACTTAAAGTCACAACATGAAGAATAAAATGCCTAATAATAAATTTAACCAGGGAGGTGAAGATCTATACTGAAAAGTGTCAGACATTGACAAAATTGAAGACAAAAATAAATGAGAAGGTATTCCATGTTCAAAGAACTAACATTGTGAAAATGTCCATATTACCTAAAGCAATTTACAGATTCAATACAATCCCTATCAAAATCTCAAGGAAATTTTCACAGAAATAGAAAAGTTATAAAATGTATATGAAACCGCAAAAGACCTCAAATAGCCAAAGTAATCCTGAGAAAAAAGAACAAAGCTGGAGGTATCACACTGCCTCTGTTCAAACTATATTATAAAATTACAGTAATCAAAACAGCATGGTGTGGGCAGATAAACAGATGGCTCAATGGAACAGAATTGAGAGCCTAGAAATAAATCCACACATGTATGGACAGTTAAATTATAACATTGGAGCAGAGAACATTCAATGGAGAAAGCACAGTCTCTGCAGCAAATGATGGTGGGAAAACTGCACAGCCACATGCGAAAGAGTGGAACTAGGCCACATTCTCACAGCATGCACAAAAATTTACTCAAAATGAATTAAAGACTTGAAGGTAAGACCTGAAGCCATAAAAATCTTGAAAGAAAGCATAGGCAGAACATTATCTGGCCTCAGTCTTAGCAGTATTTTCCCGGATATATCTTCTTGGGCAAGGGCAACAAAAACTTTTACACAGCAAAGAAAACCATTAACAAAACGAAAAGACAACCTACCAAATGGGAGAAGATACCTGCAAGTCATAAGGGTTTAATATCCAAAATATTAAAGAACTCATACAACCCTACAACGAAAAATCTGATTTTTAAAATGGGCAGAGGAGCTGAATAGACATATTCCCAAAGAAAATGTACAGTTGGCCAACAAGCACATGAAAATATGTTTAATATCACTAATTATTAGGAACTGCAAATCAAAACCACAATGAGATTAGTACCTCAAACCCGTAAGAATGGCCGTTATTAAAAAGACAACAAGCATTGGTAAAATACGGAAAAAAGAAAAGTTTCATACACTGGTGGGAATGTAAATTGGTGCTGCCGCTGTAGAATTCCTTAGAAAATTGGTAGAACTACTGAATGATTCAGCTCTTCACTTCTAGGTATATATCCAAAGAAAATGAAAACATGAATTCAAAAAGATACGTGAACCCCTATGTTCATTACAGTATTACTTATAATAGTCAAGATAGGTAAACAACCTAAGTGCCCATCAATGGATGGAAAGATAGAGGGAGTTCCCGTCGTGGCTCAGTGGTTAACACATCCAACTAGGAACCATGAGGTTGTGAGTTCGATCCCTGGCCTCACTCAGTGGGTTAAGGATCCGGCGTTGCCATGAGCTGTGGTGTAGGTCACAGATGCGGCTCGGATCCCGTGTTGCTGTGGCTCTGGCGTAGGCAGATGGCCACAGCTCTGATTAGACCCCTAGCCTGGGAACCTCCACATGCCGGGAGTGCAGCCCAGAAAAGACAAAAAAGATAAATACATTTTTAAAAATGGATGAAAAGATAGAGATTACACAATTTAAAAATATATTATTATATAGTGAACACTATTCAGCCATTTAAAAAAAGATGAACTCTTGCCATTTGCAATAAGATGAGAGTATTGTGCTAGGTGAAGTAAGGCAGATGGAGGAAGACAAATATGGTATGACTTCACTCACATGTGGAATGTAAAAAACAGACCCCCAAAAATGAAAAAACGAAAATGAAACACTGTAGACACAGAAGACTGAGTAGTGGTCACCAGAGGGAGGGCAGTTGTTAAATGGGTCAACTGGAGGGTAATGGAAGCTAACTGTTTGGTGATGAGCCTGCTGTAGTGTATCCAGAAGTAGAATTATAATGTACGCGTGAAACTTAAAACCATTGTTATCTCAATTAAGAAAAAGATTTAACAATAAGTTGTAGAATCAAGTTCTTGGTTCCTACAAAAAAGCTTCCGGGGATTTTAATTAACACTGTGTTGAATCAACAGACCGATTTGGGAGGAACTATTACCCTAAAATTATTGAGTTTTCTAATCCACAAGTGGGATATGTTTCTCTGTTTATGTAAACCTTTAATTTTCCTCAGCGATTTTTTTTGTAGTTTTCAGTGTATGAGTTATTTAACCTCCTAAATTTATCACTAAGGATTTCATGGTTTTTAAGCTATTGTGAATGGCATTTTGAAATGTCGGGTTCCAATTGTTGGTTGTTAGCAGATAGAAAGCCAATCAAATTTTGTATTTTGAACTTGTTGTATTCTGAAATCTTGCTAAACTCATTTATTAGTTGTAGTAACCCTTCTGTAGACTGTGACGGACTCTCTACATAGATAGCCTTGTTGTCTGCAAATATAGTTTTACTTCTTTTCTGATCCTTATGCCTGTATTTGTCTTGCCTTATTGAACTGACTCAGACTCCCAGTATAGTATTGAGTAGAGGTGGTTAGACAGACATTTTTGCCGTGTTCGTAGTCTTAAGAGGAAATCTGTCACAGTGTCATCATTCATATGATATTAAATATAGATTTTCTTTAAATGCTCTTTGTCAGTAAGATTGAGAAAGTTTCTTTCTGTTGCTTATTTGCAGAGGTGCTTTTTATGCATCTGTTGAATTTAGATAAGCATAATCATATGGTTTTTCTCCCTTGTTCTGTTAATCTGGTGAATTACATTAATTGATTTTCAAATATTAAATTAATTTTGTATTTGGTCATGCTGTTTTATCCTTTTCACATACAACTGGGTTCTGTATCCTTATTTTTTAAGAAATATTGGTCCATTGTTTTCTTATGTGGTCCTTGTCTGGTTTTGATATCAGATGCCGGCCTAAAAAAAATTAGCTAGGTGCTTTTCCCTCCCCTTCTGTTTTCTGGAAGAGTTTGTGTTGAATTGATAAATCTTCCTTATTATGCTTGGTAGAATTCTCCAGTGAAGCTATGTCGGTCTGAAGTTTTTTTTGTGAAAGGGTTTTTAAAAACAGATTTAATTTTTTTAATAAACATGGATCTACTCTATTTCTTCTTGAGAGATCTTTGGTAATATGTATCATTCAAGGATTTGTCCATTTCATCTAAGTTGAATTTATTGGCAATAAATTTGTTTATAATATTCCCTAACCTTTTAATGTCTGTAGAATCTGTAATGTCTCCTCTCTTACTGCTGATAACACTTTTTCCTCATCGTTCTGGGTGTATGCTTACTAATAATTTTATTAACTTTTTCAAGGAAGCAACTTTTGGTCTCAGTTTCTTTCCTTGTTTTTTGTTTGTTTGTTTTGTATTTTATCAATTTCTGCTCTAATCTGTATTATTTCCTTTCTTCTGTTTACTTTGGGTTTTATTCGCTCTTTTTCTAATTTCTTAAGATGGATGCCTAGAGAATTGATTTGAGACCTTCTTCCCTCCTAACATAAACATTGAATGTTTTGAATTTCTCTCTAAGCACAGCTTCAACTGCATCCTTCACATTTTTATATGAGTGTTTTCCTTTCCATTCAGTCCAAAATATTTTCTAATTTCCCTTGTGTCTTTTTCTTTGAACATGGGTTATTAGAAATACATATATTTCCTGGGGATTTTCCAGGTATTTTATTGGTTTCTAATTTAATTGCAGTCAGACAACAATTTTTGTATTTTTAAGAATTTACTGAGGAGTTCCCGTTGTGGCACAATGGAAACAAATCTGACTAGAAACCATGAGGTTGTGGGTTCAATCCCTGGCCTCGCTCAGTAGGTTAAGGATCTGGCATTGCCCTGAGCTGTGGTGTAGATTACAGACACACCTTGGATCCCATGTGGATGAGGCTGTGGCGTAGGCTGGCAGCTGTTGCTCTGATTTGAACCCTAGCCTGGGAACCTCCATATGCCATGGGTGAGGCCCTAAAAAGCAAAAAAAAAAAAAAAAAAAAAAAAAAAAAAAAAAAAAAGAAAGAAAGAAAGGAAAAAAGAAGAATTTACTGAGACTTGTTTAATAGTCCAGATCTGGTCTGTCTTGACCGATGTTTCCTATGGACTTGTAAAGAATGTGTGCTCTGCGGTTGTTGAGTAGCATCTTCTGTAAATGGAGATTTGGTCAAGTTGGCTGATATTGTTGCTTTGGCTTTCTACATCCTGATTTTCTGTCTGCTTGTTTGTCAGTTAGTAAAACAGGACTCAACATGTCCAACTGTGATTGTGAATCTGTCTTTTTTTCTTGTAGTTGGATCAATTTTTGCCCCATATAATTTGAAGCTCTTTTATTAGGTGGGCACATACGCATTTAAGATTATATCCTCTTGATGAATTGATCCCGTTGTTGTGACATGTACCTTGCTTTGAAATCCACTTTGTCTGCTGGCTGTCTACTGTCCATATCAGTATATCTGCTTCAGCTTTATTTTGATAGTGTTGCCATGGCATGTTTTTCTATCTTTTTACTTTTATCTGTCTTTATATTTACAGTTGATTTCTGGTAATCAGCATCTAGTTGAGTATTGCTTTTTCAGCCATATGACAATCCTTGCCTTTTAATTGGAGCACTTAGGCCGTTTACATTTAATGTGATTATCGATATGATCAGGTTTAAGTTAAGTTTTCCATCTTGCCACTTGTTTTCTGTTTATCTCATCTGCTCTTCCTTTTTTTCTTCTTCCCCTCCTCCTTTTGGGTTAATTGTGTATTTTTAATGATTCCATGTTCTCTCCATTATTGCTTCTCAGCTATTCTTTTTTTTCTTTTTTTGAAAGTCATTTCTCTAGGATTTACATATGCATCTTCCCACAGTTCACCTTCATGTGTTATCCCCTATTATATCACTTTATGTCAAAAAACTTTTAAACAGACTGCTTTCCTTCTCCCCTCTTGTCTTTTGTGCTGTTTCTGTCTTACATTTTTTTCAACATGTGTTACCAACCCCACAATAAAAGTGTTATTATTTTTGCTTTAAACAGTTACCTTTTAAAGAGATTTTTTTTTCTAATGAGGAAAAATAAAAACGTCTTTTATGTTTACCCATAGAGTTACTTTTTTAAAAAATTGGAGAGTCAATGAGAAGGACTCATCCCTTTCTGGCTGCAGTAGAGCCTCATGGATCTACATCATTCCTTTCCTGTCTTGCATCCATGAGGCCCCATAGCAGCCATAAAGGGATGGAATGGGCCTTGGGATGAATAGATGGATGGGTGGCTTCTCTGTCGTGGCAGGAGGACAGTGAGGAGTGAACGTAGATATGAGTAAGTTTATGTTTGGTATCAGGATAATGAATTTCCTTTCTAATGGCTTTCCTTTTTTTCCGTATGAAGTATGTGAGAGGGAGGAAGCACATAGAAGCATAGAAGTAGCCCTGCTGGGGATAGACTCGTGTGCTGACCAGAGAACTGCAGCTGGGTTACCAGGCCTCTTGGTGATCCTTTGGTGATGATGAATTTCCTGAAGAACCAGCACATGCTGTTAAATGTGACTTTGTCCTATGCTCTTAATCATCTGGGCTTAGATTAAAAACAGAATTGATAAGTGACTTTATCAGAGTGGAGATTTTGGTAGTCGTGAAAAATTGGAGGGGAAGAGACGTCTATGGCATTGCAGAGTGTTACTGAATGCTGGGCTTTGTTTGGGCTCTAAGCAGACTGGTTAAGGCACAGCTCCACACTCGTGGCTGGAACAGTTGAACAAGCATCCAAGGACTCCCGTTGAGAGGTTGGTGATTTTGGAGACGGAGCCGAGGCGGAGCGGTTCTGGGTGTTGACGGGGACCAAGGTGTGGCCTGGAGGAGCAGGGAGATTGGCGACATCTTCGGAAGCTCAGGGACCTGGACGGCCACGGTTCCCTGGGGTGATGGCTGGCTGCGCTGGTCGGCTAGTCGCCAGCCTCTGAAGAAAGAAGGCTAGTTTGGCATCTCAGCCCCTGACAGGTGTTTTCTAACTTGTTATTTTGTTGACTTTTGATAGGAAGCAGCCACAGCAATATAGATTTTGCTAGTAGTGATTCTTCTTCTGAAATCACCCCAGGTGGGCAGCAGTCTCAGGATGAACAGAGGAAAGAAACATTTCCCGGCTTGGCCGACGACTCCATCTGGAGAATGATAGAACAAACGCCTGAGTGCGTTCTGATGACCTATCAGGTGCCCGAGAGGTAAGAAAGCACTCTTAGAAGACCCTCTTTTTTCTTTTTCTTTTTTTTTTGTCTTTTTGCCATTTCTTAGGCTGCTCCCGCGGCATATGGAGGTTCCCAGGCTAGGGGTCTAATCGGAGCCGTAGCCGCTGGCCTACGCCAGAGCCACAGCAACGTGGGATCCGGGCCGTGTCTGCGATCTACACCACAGCTCACGGCAACACTGGATCCTTAACCCACTGAGTGAGGGCAGGGATCGAACTCGCAACCTCATGGTTCCTAGTCGGATTCGTTAACCACTGCGCCACGACAGGAACTCCTAGAAGACCCTCTTTTATGTGAAGTTTTATGGTTTCTTAAGTGTGTTTTGAAGGCAGTGTGACCTTTTCATGTCTTCATACATATCCTTCGAGAAAATGTATTTTCAAATCCATTCATTTGAAGCCAAATGACAAATGGTTGCTTAGAATAATGGCTGTGGGTATTGTGAGGGTACAGAGGTGTTCTGTGTCATGAGACCAGAAAACAGAGGAAGGAGGTGCTTCCTGAGGTGGCCCCGCAGGCACGAGCACCTTCATCCTGAAGAGCAGAGCTGAAGGGAGTCTGGCTTCCGTGTGCCTCAGTGGGACTCTGCGCACTTGTTTTCCGTCAAGCAAAAGAGGTCTGTGGTTCTGAGTTCTCCCACCACAGGGCCGGTCTAGGTCTGGAATGAAGAACAGCCTGGGGAGCTAGGTCCCTCGGGGCTCCGGATGCTGCTGGGTGACCCAAGGGTAGTGTGGGTGCCCCTTCTGAAGCTGGCAGGGCTGTGACCAGCACCCTTGTTGCCCATCGCCTACTTTGCTTTCGGGGAATAGAAGAGGGTCTTTGCCTCGAGGACCCCTGGCCTTGGGCATCTCAGCCCCAGCCCTTTGAGTTCTTCAGTATTTCCCTCCAGGCCAGAAAGTTCTATTTGAGGAAGGAGAGCAGAGGACAGTGATGAGGCCTTCGCTCTGGAAGGGGGCATGGCTCCATTGGAGCCCAGAGGAGGCTCACACCACCTCCTCTCTCTGCTGCTTAACCCAGCTGCGTGCGGGACCCAGTGCTCAGAATACCCAGTGCTCAGAATACCCAGTGCTCAGGATACCCAATGCTCAGGATACCCAATGCTCAGAATACCCAGTGCTCAGGATACCCAATGCTCAGGATACCCAGTGCTCAGAATACCCAGTGCTCAGAATACCCAATGCTCAGGATACCCAATGCTCAGGATACCCAATGCTCAGGATATGGAGGCGGGAGGAACAGAAGTGTCTCCAAGTGGGAAGGGGCCTCAAGCAACCCAGAGAGGACGCCTGTTTGGCTTCCCTCCCTCCATCCCCCGACTCCCACACTGGCCTTTGTAAAGAAATGGTGTGGTCTCTGTTGTGAAAAAAAGAGAAAGAAGAAGAAAAAGCAGTCTAGCTGTACCAACCTGACAAGGAGATGAGTTGTTTTTCTTTTTTTTTAACAAGAGAGAAACGTGTATTACAGGCCAAGAAGAAGTGCTGTTCTTAGATGATGAGATAAGAGCCCGGCGTTGTATTCAGGACTCGTAAGGTTTTGTTTGTGTTCAGGGTGAAAGAAATCGTACTGAGAGAAGACCTAGAAAAACTCGAAAGCATGAGGCGGCGGCAGCCACACTTTTCTCACGGACAGAGGAAGGAGCTGGCCGCCGTGTATGCGTGGATTCAGAGCCAGACTGTCCCTCAAGAAAGGGACACCCAGGTAAGCACCGTGCTAACAGCTGCCACGGACTGATGTTTCTGTGCCGGGCACTGCTCTGGCTGCTCGGGATCCTCTTGTCCCTCGGGTACTTCAGGGGATTCAGGTTCCGGGACCGCAGGCAGGTGCCAGCTGAGGATGCTCCAGTCCTGCATGTGAAATGGGGCAGTGCTGCCTAGAGCCTGTGCGCACCCTTCAGGTCACCCCTGGCTGATTTAGAAGACCTGATACCATGTGTGTGCCTCTGAAGTGGTTGTAAATTCAGCGTCCGTGCTGTGTAAATAGTTGCCGGTGCGTGTGGCAAATTCAAGGTTGGCTTTTTTAGAACTTTTTGGAATTGTTTTCCCCACTTATTTTTGATCTGTGGTTGTTTGAATCTGTAGCTGTGGAACCTACAGGTGCAGAGGGCCGGCCGTGCCTTGCATGATCCCACTGGAAATGTTAAATCTCACAGTTGTTGCTGTGGCAGATGGTGGTGTCCCTACTCTACCCATGCCAGCGAAGTGAGGAATTAGGATACTCAGTCATTGGGACAATCATCCCGCTGTATCCACAGATCAAATTTCAGTCTGCGGTTGGTGGCAGCCAAGGACGCAGAACCCTCGAGTGTGGAGGCTGGCTGTACCATGTCACCTTATGTAAGGGACCTGAGCAGCCGTAGACTTCGCTGTCCTCAGGGGGTTCGGGAACCAATCCCCCTGCACCTGCGGAGGGACCACTGTACAGGTTCACATGGTTCATCAGATTTTGAACACAGGTCTTTTTGATTCCAAGGGTTTTTGTTTGTTTGTTTTTTGTTTTCTTCCACCAGTTGGAATGTTATGGGGAAGTTGGGAGTAAAGACACCTGTTCTGATCAAGGAGGTTTGGAAAGTTAAAGATCAGGGCGTGATAAGCTGCGAACCACGAACCACGAGGGGGAATTCGTGCCCTGCAGGAACTTCTGGGGGAAGAGCATATGGAGAAGGAGCCCCAAACGATTTAAGCGAAAATATTTAAGCACTTGCTGTCACTTCCCTTCTCATAATAAGGAAAGAACGATAGTGGATATTCTTAGACATGAACAAGTTGGAGAATTAGATAGCAGTTGTTTGGCAGGCTTTATACCGATTTTATTTTTTTTATTTTTTATTTTTTATTTATTTATTTTTGTTATTACTCAATGAATTTATCACACCTGTAGTTGTACAATGATTATAGCGATTTTAAAACTTTTCAGATATGACTCCCGCCTGCTCTCGTTCCTTTCTGGAGGCTGTGTCCCTTGTGGAAACAAAGATTCAGCCGGGGAAGCCGGTGCTGCTACAGAGTCCCGTGGTCGGGACCCAGCAGGAGATGGCAACTGAGTGACTCTGGAGATCTGCCTGCACCCCGTCTCCAGACCTGCTGGCCATCTGGACTGCCTGGTGATTCTAAGCCCCTCGGTCTTAAATGACCGCAACGTTAGCGTTGAATGTTAAGGGTTTCCCTGCTTGATTTTTTTAATAGACATCATTTTTCTGCAGCAGACATTGTGTATAGACCATCTTACGTCTCTTTTTCCCTGATGTGTTAAAACTGTCAAATAGACTCTTTCTAGTGTAGCTGTCTTCTGATGAGATTGGATGGCCTCTAAAGAGTGTAGCGTCCAACTTTATTTAAAGCGTTGCTCAAAATAAATCATCATTGGAAGTATAGCTGGAAAGCACCCCCAACCTCAGCCTCATATATTTTGTTGTGTTGTTGCATAAATCAGCTCCCCAGAGATTTGAAGATATCCCCGCGGTGGGCCGAGTACTGTTCTTACTGGGCTCCCAAGCGCAGTGCACCCACCTGGTCCCTGCACAGCAAGGCGTCCTTCTGCAGTTAAGGGCCAACATCCCAGTTTTCTTACGACTCGGCATGGCTCACTGCAGTAGTTCCCAGGATGAGAGTGCATTGTCCACTGGGATACTGGACATTCCTCGTTTTTAGGGTTGAATTTTGACCTTCACTCTTAGAGATGCTTTTCCTTCTGATTTTTCTACTTTCCCCTGAAATCCTGACGTCTTCTCTTAAAACTCAGTCCGTGAGCTTATTTCCTGTCGGGGTTAAGTTAACTTTTGCACGTGTGATGTTAAAAGAGCTTCTAGCTCAACCAGCTTCTGACTCACCCCTTTTTGAATTTTTAAAGTAATGATTGCAAAACGTTTCTGAAGTTATGTAGAAGTTAATGTTGTTCTTACATGCATATGTATTTAAATGTTGTCTTATCAAAACGAACAGTTAACAACAGTTAACGCTTTCTTTCCAACTGATTTACCCAAAAGGAGGTCCCTCCGTCCCTGCCTGAGGTCTGATTGCCCTTAAAAAGGGTAAGTGTTGCCTAAGAGCTCTGGTCTCTGGAGGGGCCAAGGGGGAGGCAGACCCTGCCACAGTCAGGGCTTCCTAGGCCTCTGCAGTTTGTGTCCTTTAAGCAGCAGGGGGGGGTGGGGGCGTTTGTTTATTGATGAGGGAACTCCCTCTTCTCAGAGAAGGGGCCCTTCCTTCTCAAACTTGGTTCACACCCAGGCAGCACAGAGCCAGGCTTAGGGGACGAAGGCTTCAGGAACCTGCTCTCTTAAATAACATGCAGCAAACCTATTTTTCTTTGTCGTTGTTTGTTGTGGTGGTTTTTTGTTTGTTTTGTTTGTCTATTTTCGGAAAACACTTCATCCTTTCAAGTTGTATAGCTTTTTCATAAAATGCATCCTGATCATAATTGGGAGAATCAGCCCTTTTTATCCACGATGCTGCTGGACCCTGATTCTCAAGCCCCGTAGCTTAGATTTACTCTCTGAAGTGGAGCAGTCAGCCCCCAGTCTCCGTGGGGGATTGCTTCCAGGACCCCGGCAGGTACCGAACGGAGGCACAGAGGCTTAGGTCCCTTCTGTACGACGGCAGCGGAGTCGGCCCTCTGCACCCACAGCTCCACGACTCCGCCCGCCCTCGGGGATCCCGAGCGCTGGCTGTAGTCCCAGGTGGTAATTCTTCAGGTGTCAGACCATATTCCCAGCTGCTGCCCGTGACGTGTCCCGTCTTAGGAGCAGGGAGCGCTCACATTCTCCAGCTTCATTGTTAAATGATATCAGAAGCCCTCACTGTGCCGGTCATTGTGTGGTGTTTTTGCCCTGGGTGAAAAGTCACATTTTAAAAAATTAACCAGCCCAGATATTGTCCACCGATATAATCGTTGTGACCTTCTGTAGTGGTAGTAACATCTTTAATTCATGTAAATCAAAAATGATATGTAGCCATCAGAGTTCTGCTTTCGGGTGTGCATTTTTAAATTTTTTATTATTTTTTTTTATTTTTTAAATTTTTTACGCTTTTTAGGGCCGTACCTTTGGCATATGGAGGTTCCCCGGCTAGGTGTCTAATCAGAGCTACAGCCACAGCCACAGCAACGCCAGATCCGAGCCGCGTCTGCGACCTACACCACAGCTCATGATGATGCCGGATCCTTAACCCACTGAGAGAGACCAGGGACTGAACCCGCAACCTCACGGTTCCTAGTTGGATTCGTTTCAGCTGTGCCATGACGGGAACTCCAGGTGTGCCTTTTTTTAACTCTTGTCTTCTCTGATAGAAGCCTCTTTCCCATTCTTTCTGGAAGCTTGTTTTATGGATACTTGCGTATTGCTTTACTGCACATTGAGGCTTCGTTTAAAACTGGCGCTGGTTGTAAGCAGCCCTTTACGCCCATGTGTGGTGTTGGCATGTTGATAAGTAGCTGAGCTGGTGTGTTTAGAGTTTGGACGGTGATATTTCTGCTGCTGATGGTGAGCAGAGGAGGTTCAGCTGCCCCCCAGGGGGGCTCTTCCCAATTTTAAACAGTCGCTCACGTTTATTAACTTGTCATATTACTGACTGTAGATGTTGGTGGTGAAAGGTTTAGCACGTGCGTCAGTGTTTATGAACGCGTTACCCCAAGGGCTGCGTGTTCTTGGAGGAGAGGTCAGGATCGCCGCACATTAGATGCTGTGCGAGCGGATCGCTTCACAGTCAAGTGCAAAACGCTGTCGTAACTCGCAAGGTAGATTTCATCCCAACTGAAATTTTGTTTCACCTGGATTTATAATTACCTGTGTGAATTTACATGTTTTTAATGGCTCTGAGGATCTTAATCAGGTATCTTTTTTAAGCAAAAACAATAAACAATGTACACGTCAAATTGAGAAATTTTCTTGCCCGGTATCCACACACCTTTGCCTTGAACGTGTCTTTTCTGTCATTTAGAAATGTTTGCTGGGATTGAGTCCCTGACAGGTGCTCTCGTTAGAGTTGCTCTGTGGCCGTGTCAGTACCGTCACCAAGTCCCAGCTCCCGCTGAGTGACGGTGCCGCCATCTCCAGCGTCGCACCTGGCAGAGTCCCGCTTCAGCACCGGGAGGAGGTTATTGGGTTCTGAACATAGGAGCATATTTCCAATATAATTTTAATGCCTAGTTTAGAAAATTTTAGTTATCAAAGTTACTCTCTCAGATTCTGTAGCGTGAACCTGTGTTTTGCAAAGTCTGGCTGGGGAACTGGCAGCAACAGAATCTCAGAATTAAAATAAATGAAACTATGAATGGGGACCCTCAAGCCAGCAGGACTGCTTAAATGTCACACCTTTCAAACCACCTGCACGTCCTATAACAAAACACCAGCAACCCAGGAAGGACAGAGAGCTGCACGCTCACAGGGCGGGAGCCCCCCCAGCAGGGACCGTCCTGGCACCTCCCGTGAATCCGCTCAGTCGGTGCTCACAGCCCCCCTCCAAATGAGCAGGTCACTGCTCGCGGTTTACAGAGAAGGATGCCGGGTGGACAGAGTTGGACGACCTGGCCAGGGGCTCCCTGCTGCGTGGGAGCCCGCAGTGGACACAGTGACCCAACTCCGGGCCCTGTCTGGTCTGCCAGGACGAGGGAGGGATTTGGGGTTCTAGCACAGTGGGCGCCACCTGAAACTGACAGCACTTATGACGCGAACCCAAGCTGAACCCAGATTGGGACCTGAACCCACACTTTTTAAATTAGAATCACTCACCCGGGGTCTGGACTTACTGAGGCTCAGGTTCTTTGTGCGTCAGCACAGAAGGAATTCAGCGAGAGACAAGTGATGGGCAAGAAACAGATTTGTTAAGATAGGATGCTTGTGAGGGATGCCAGCGGGCAGGCGAGGGGGCTCTGCCCCGGGATCAGGTGGGCTGCAGTTTTATCCTCCAAGGGGCGTGGGGCTGGGAAGAAACCACGTCTTCCTCTTTCTTCAGTAGCGGCTCCTCCTTGGTATCCAGGAAGAGAGTATTTGACCCCATAAGGTCAAACGAGGATGGTCAGGGTGCTTATTCAAGTCAGCAGAAGCCTGGTCCTCACACTCCCGCCCTGGATCTGAACCCGAATGGCGGCCTCACTCCATCCCCACCCCGTGACCTGAGGCGAATCTCACGCCCCCAGGAGTCGTCGAGCAAGGCTGACTCTTCCCATGGCTTTCCTGAGCCGTTAGGAACCCACGGGGGTCTCCCAGAGTCCCCTAGGCTTCCTCATCTATGGTCCCTTGCTGGGACCCTGCCATCACCCGTGTAACTGCTCTCCTCCGTCCCTGGCACACCTGCCTGTCTTCTCGATGCCACAAACACCTAGCATCCTTCCCATGTGAGGGAACTGGGGTTGGTTGAATTTCAGCAGCGAACAAGGCTGCCGCCGCCTCACAGCCACACGCGCAACTTCCCCGCAGATGTGGTCCTGAAGTCTTAGGTGAGGAAGGGGAAAGACGCACCGGACCCGCCTTCCAAAGAGATGCTGGGGGTTCGTGGACAAGGATCAGCTCCAATTACGAGCAGGTGTGATGCTTCATTCCTCCTGAGTGGGCGTGTGTTGACGGTCCAGCAGAGAAGGGAGGCACGGGTTTCTCTCATGAAACCCATGCCTGGGCTGTGCTGGTGACGCCAGAAAGATGTTACCGGAATCCGGGTTCTTATTCACGGAGCTGAAGAATGAACTTCGCGAACACACAGGCAGCAAGCAAGCAAAAGTCTTTCTTACAGGAAAACAAAGAGCTCCCAGCACAGACCCTGGGAGGGGGAGAAAGAGTCCCCCTTCCTATTGTTCGTGAGGTTTTTATTTTTTTAATTTATTTTTTTTCTTTTTATTTTTTTTCTTTTTAGGGCTGGACCTGCAGCATATGGAGGTTCCCAGGCCAGGGGGCCAAGCAGAACGACAGCTGCCAGCCGCAGCTGAGCCACAGCCACAGCCACACAGGATCCAGGCCACATCTGTGGCCTACACCACAGCTCAGGGCAACGCCAGATCCTTAACCCACTGACCAAGGCCAGGGATCGAACCTGCAACCTTGTGGTTCCTAGTCAGATGCGTTTCCACTGCACCAAGACGGGAGTACCAACATGGGGCCCAGATATCAGGTTTTTCCCCTTGACCTTGTCCAGTTTACACGTCAGTCTTTGTCCACAGGGCTCTTAGAGGTGGATCTACCCCGGAAGCGTTATGGTTTCTTTGTTCTTCTTTGCCCTAGACTGGGGGTCGCCCCTCCTCATTCCTCTGCTCTCAGTGGAGGAGAAGGTTAGAGACAGCATCCACCTGCATGTGAAACGGCGCTGCTCCCTGCAGTGAACAGGCTGGGGGGTATCAGTTCCTGGAACCCTGCAGTTACAGGTGTTAACTAGTGACCACATCAAAGAATATATGGAAGCCCCTGTTCCTACACCAACTACCTGAGTTATTATTCTGCCTCACCGGGCGCTACCCAGAGCTTTCACACTGCAGGCTCTGCACGTAGGTAAGCCACATTGATACAGATGTATGAGTAGACGTACACACACACACACACACACACACACACACACACACACACACACACACACGGCTTTTAAAAATTAACAAACCAGGGAGTTCCCGTCGTGGTGCAGTGGTTAATGAATCCGACTAGGAACCATGAGGTTGAGGGTTCCATCCCTGGCCTCGCTCATTGGGCTCAGGATCTGGCGTTGCTATGAGCTGTGGTGTGGGTTGCAGATGAGGCTTGGATCTGGCGTTGCTGTGGCTGAATAAAAATAAAAAATAAAATAAATAAAAATGAGCAACCAGTCTATTTCTTCCATTCCACAACCTAAATCCCACCTTGGCTTTCTTCTCAAAGAAATAGGTGACGAAGGTATTTTTCTAGTGCTGTGACCCTTGAGCCCCCGGAAACAGATCATCAAAGTCCGGTGTTGAGAGATTATAGTTTTCAAGTGTTCAGGACTTAGGTCAGCCAAGGGAGAGGCGGGTCTGTTCTGAGCACGTGAGGTCCCCTATCAGAAATGAAGGAGAATTCGGAGTTCCTGTGGTGGCACAGCAGGTTAAGAACCCAACAAAGTGTCTGTGAGGGTGTGGGTTCAACCCCTGGCCTCGCCCAGTGGCTTAAGGATCTGGCATTGCTGTGGCTGTGATGTAGGTCACAGATGCGGCTCCGATTCAACCCCTAACCCAGAAACTTCCATATGCTGCAGGCGCAGCTGTGAAAAAAAAAAAAGGTAAGGAAAATTCAGAGGGTTCCCAGCCAGCCCCCAGATTCAGACAGCCTTCATGGAGACATTTTTCCAAGCCATAATACTGATTTCGCCCGTTTTCATCTTTGAGAGTTGAGAGAGCATCATAGCTAATGTTACCGAAGGCAGGTCTGATGCTCGCCTCTCAAAAAAAAATCAATTCTTGAGAGAGAGACAAATGGCCGTAGAAGGGACAGCCACTTCTAATCAGGACGCCAGCCATCTGGAGGGGTGGTGGACGTGGTGTCCCCTAAACCATCACCGGAGAGTCTGCTCAGCCGTGAACATTTTCAAAGGGAAGAGGAAGTCATCTCAGTCCGTCACCGAGACGGGGTCAGTGTGATGGCCGTCCCCCCGGGTGCAGGCTGGTGAACGGCTGTGGTTTTTCTTTAGAAGCTGTGCGCTGCTCACAGTTTGCTCTCCAGATGCGCTAGGGAAGAGCGCAGGTCTTCTGTTAATGACTTAGTCTTCAGTTTGCCTTTGATCTACCAAAAGAACCAACATGTCAGGCAAGGTGCTAGGTGGGGATGTGAGTAGAGCCTGGGGGCACCTGGTTTATGGTTAGAGGAAAGACAAAGGACCCTTCCGCAGAGAGTTCTTTCCTGCCCAAAGCTGCCTACACGAACCCAACCTTGTGTAAATGATTTGTAATTTAACTATTGTAACCCCTGATTTACTTTTATGACTTTTTCTTCTTAGTATTTGCTTCTGTTCATTTCTTAGGTTTACCGTTAAATCTGCGGATAATCCTTTAAGGATAAGTTGATGGAAAGAAAAATTGTAGATTTTCCGGGTATGTGTTTAAGCAAAACAGCCCCTCGTGATACTTGCCAAACACAAAGTGTTTATTTTCCAGATAATAGTGAACAGAGTAGGGTTTGCCTGGTTTTTCATCTGCACTGCTGTCAAGTCAAGCACTTTTTTTACATTTTCTAAGATGGTTGTTGTTGAGGTGACTTCAGACACAGTATTTCCAGAAGCATTCAGAGGGGGGCCCACGTTTCCTGTATGGTTTCTTGATTCTGGCCAAAAGGTGACTCAGAAAAATGTTAGGATCTTGTCCAGAGAAAGCCTGAAATGAAAACCACCCAAAGAGGGGGAAAAAAACAACAACAGGTTATCAATTAAGTAAGAGTCCTACCCACAAAAAAGAAAGCTTGGTTAAGATATGGGACCTTGCAAAGGTGGTTGCTGCTCTGTGGGGTGGAGCTGCAGTGAGAGCCCAGGGCGGTCTCTATGACTCCTCCAAAAAAAAAGGAGTTCCCATTGTGGCTCAGTGGAAATGAATCTGACTAGCATCCATGAGGACACAGGTTCAATCCCTGGCCTTGCTTGGTGGGTTAAGGATCCGGTGTTGCTGTGGGCTGTGGTGTAGCCAGAAGCTACAGCTCTGATTTGACCCCTAGCCTGGGAACCTCCATATGCCGCAGGTGTGGCCCTAAAAAGACAAATACATACGTAGGCTCCTTGTGCCAACCTGTGGTCTGTTCAGTCTGTCTTACCCCCTGATTGCCATTCACTTTCCTAAACCCTCCTTGCCCAGTTTCTGTTTAAATCGTCTGCCCCACGTGCAGTACATTCACCCCGTTCTGTGTAAAGTGGACCTTTTTGATTCATCTTGAAATTAACTTCTTTAAGCGTGAACCCTTAGCTTTCTTTTTATTCTAGGATTTCATGAGCAAATCTTCCTCATGATCCGCCTTTATGATTTTGGAGTCTTTCACTGTCATCTTTCTACTCAGAAGAATATAAAATCTGAATGATCACTTGACATGGAAGCTACCCCACCCTCTTCTGGGTGGTTTACCTCCCTGGGGACCAGAGGCAGGGCACGCCGTTTTCAGGATCAAGGTTTCCAGGATTTATATTGTTACAAGAATATTCATGGACACCACACCCAAAAAAGACATCTCTGGTCAAAATATTTGGGAGATGCTTGGTTAGCATTAAATACATTCATCTCAGTTCCTGGAGGCTTTAATGTGCTAATAACACCCTACTAGGAGTCGCCAGGATGGGAGGGGGGCCAGAACACAGTGCCACCCTGCAGGCTGGCTCCTGGGGCTGGCATGCCCAGAAAATCTTTTAGGAAGCACGAGTTTAGGAGGTGACGGTGACCACATACAGATTTTTCATTGAGCTTTTAAGGCGCCTCATCAACTGTGTGCCATTTCTAACCATGTAGCATTATTACTCATCATGCCTTGTTATAGCCGGTCTTCTGCCCCCAAAATGATCTCCTCTGCACACTCGGCTCTGCCACACATACTCCATCTGCCCTTGGACTGTGTCTCTCTCCCATTTAGATGTTACATGGCCTTGATTCTCAAATGTTACTGTGTGTACCAATCACCCGGGCGCCTCGTTAAGGCGCAGGTGTCCCTGCAGCGGTGCTGGGGGTGGGGCCTGAGAGTCTGCCTCCCTCGCCCGCTTCCCAATGACACCAACACTGCTGGTCCCTGGATCACCTGAAGGTGATCTGTGGGAGCACAGGGGATGCCAGACTCGAGAGCAGAAGCCTGACCTGCTTTTTATTCTCCTGAATGTGTTACAAGAATTTATCCCAAACAGCCACTGGATGAGCGCTTGTTATGTCCACCTTTCATAGGAATCCAAATTTGGGAGGAAATTCATGCTTTGAAATAATACTCACTGGCCAATGATCTTAAAGTGTGATTTCCACCCAGACTGCTCAACTGATTCACGAATTTAGGCTCCTCTAATGTCAAGACAGAGTGTCACCTTTTTAAACCTAACTCATCGGGGACTCTTACCTTTCTCATTTCTCCTCTTGGGTAAAAAATGTCCATTCCGGCATCTGGAAAACAGTATTTTGAAACTGTTCATCATCAGATCTTTTGTCTCCATCTGTCACTTGTCTTATTTAAAACACACACAATAGGAGTTCCCGTCATGGCTCAGTGGTAATGAACCAGACTAGGATCCATGAGGATGCAGGTTTGATCCCTGGCCCTGCTCAGTGGATTAAGGATCTGGCACTGCTGTGAGTTTCAGCGTAGGTTGCAGATGTGGCTCAGATGTGGTGTTGCTGTGGCTGTGGTGTAGGCGGGCAGCTGCAGCTCCCCTTCAACCCCTAGCCTGGGAACTTCCATGTGCGGTGAGTGCGGCCCTGAAAAAAACATAAAATAAAATAAAATTAAAATTAAACACACACAATAGAACATTACTAAATCATGTCTAGTTTCTGGCTTTCCTATCTCACCACGATGGTGTTTACTTGAAGGAAGACAGGCGGGCAGTTCGCAAAGGACAATGCATTTTCCTCAATAAGTGAGCAGTTCCGTAGTTTATCAAAAATATTGTATAAGTGAACTTTTTTCTACTACACGATGTCTATTAAAAGACCCCATTTTGTTTGCAGAATGTCATGAGCATCTGTGTCAGTGCCTGAAGGAATTTCCTCACATCCCGGAGAAAAATAGTAAAAGCTGACACTATATTGGTTATGTTGTGTGTAACTGTGCTGAATGCATTACTTGCATTTTCTTTTTTTTTCTTTTTTTTGTCTTTTTTTGTCTTTTGTTGTTGTTGTTGTTGTTGCTATTTCTTGGGCCGCTCCCGCGGCATATGGAGGTTCCCAGGCTAGGGGTTGAATTGGAGCTGTAGCCACCGGCCTACGCCAGAGCCACAGCAACGCGGGATCCGAGCCGCATCTGCAACCTACACCACAGCTCACGGCAACGCCAGATCGTTAACCCACTGAGCAAGGGCAGGGACCGAACCCGCAACCTCATGGTTCCTAGTCGGATTCATTAACCACTGCGCCACGACGGGAACTCCTACTTGCATTTTCTTGATGATGCTTCACAAAAACCCCAGGAGATGGACATTTTTATCAGTCCTGTTTACTGGTTTACGAAACCGAAGTGCAGATAAAGTAATTTGCTTAAGACTTTAGGAAGTGGGGGAGTTCCCGTCGTGGCGCAGCAGAAACGAATCTGACCAGGAACCGTGAGGTTGCGGATTCGGTTTGATCCCAGGCCTCGCTCAGTGGGTTAAGGATCTGGCGTTGCCGTGAGCTGTGGTGTAGGTCGAAGATGCAACTCGGATCCTGTGTTGCTGTAGGCCGGCAGCTGTAGCTCCAATTAGACCCCTAGCCTGGGAACCTCCACATGCCGAGGGTGCAGCCCTAAAAAGCAAACAAAACAAAAAAAAAGACCCTAGAAAGTGGGAAACCAGGATTGTAAATTGCACCTCCGCCTAGAATAAACGTCAGTACAGAGAAAGAACTCTAAGATGCTTGCCAGGAGTCCCTGAGAAAAAGAAAACAAGAGGACAGAGGAAGTCTTTGTGCCAGGAGGGGAGAGTGTTGGGTTATTACCTCATTTATTTCACATGGCTGATCTTTACATTCCAAATAGGGTCTTGGAGTTCCCATTCTAGCTCAGTGGGTTAAGAACCTGACATAGGGTGGATGGGGAATTTGGGGTTAGCAGATGCAAAGGATGGCATTTAGAATGGATAAGCAATGAGGTCCTGCTGTACCGCACAGGGAACTCTCTCCCGTCTCTTGGGCTAGACCATGATGGAAGAGAATATGAGAAAGGGAAATATATATATGAATGCGTCACTGTGCTGTACAGGAGAAACTGGCACAGCACCACATCGGCTACACCCTAATAGAATTTTTTAGAAAAGGGAAACTTCTGAGAGTTCCCACAATTAAAGACAAGTTAAAATCCAGTTAAAGTGTTTATGAACCCAATACCCAAGCATCCGCCTTTTCATCTCTTAAACTAAATGAAGTGAGCTAATAGCCCAAGAAGTATCTTACTTGACAGATACACTTTAAAAAATTCAACTTAAACTGAATGAAACATAAAGCGAAAGGAAAAGATAAATGGACTTGGACATCACTGTCATCCTAGCCCCAGAGGCGGGGCGGGGGGGGGGGGGAGCGGTCACCTCTTTATTTTTAATAAACGTTTTTGTTTCCGATGACACCTGTCCAAGGAGGACTTTTTACCTTTATAAGATGAAAGAAAAATATTTGAATCTATAATGGGAACGACCAATTCTGCATTCAAACAGTCCGTGTAAAATAAAAACTAAAAGCAACAATGTTTTAAAGCCATTTTCAAAATTGAAAACTAAAAGAAAGCAGACCAAAATAACTCAGCATTATAGAAATGACATTAAATATGCAAGGCTGCCCTTTTTACTTTGCTTCGTCTACTTTTACGTTTTAGAAGAGGAGAAGAACCTGTATCCATGACGAACACTGAGATATGCTGTAAGGATACTTAGTATCCTTTTCAGAGCTGGAACTGTTAATTGAGCAAGACTCCTTTAAGAAAGCATTTCCATACACGTCTCTAACACTGCATTTCAGACCCTTGAAGAGTCTTTCAAGGCCAAAACAGGAGGGAAAAATCATCTTACCTGAGAAGGGCAGGGGCTCTTTCCTGGAGTCAGGGACGGGAAGAGCGAAGAGGGGACCTAAGCATCCTAGGAGGAGCAAGCAGGGGACCAGCTTGGACATGACTGGCAGGAGGCAGGACACTTCCTTCCTGGCTTCTGTTGGTCCGAAGCCTCAACTTGCTCCTTTGCATTTTGTGATCCGAGATTATATATACGATCATGTGACCTCATACCATCCCCTACAAAAAAAAAAATTAATTTATTGGCTCCCAAGGCCAAAAGGCAATCACTTTGCATTGACGTCATTTTTCAAAGTAGCAACTCATAGACAATACATTTACTGTTGTGGTGCCTGGCGTGCAAAATAGGTAGCTAAAGAAAGAACAGCTACGTTTATGAATCTGGCAACAGGAGGAACTGAGAGCCATACATCATGAGCTGAAGAAAGGATCAGATGGGAATTGAAGTGGCCGAGGCAGAGATGTGGGTTGGCGGATCCTACCCCGCAGAAGCGCCATGCAGCATGATGTGAAATGTATTGGTTTCCTTTTTTTAACCTTTCGTGAATGTGGAGGTGAACTGGCAGCCTGTCTTTGGGGCTGCTGTGCCTGCAGAATGACAATATGTGGATTAAAACTTAAAACCAGGTTTTTTTACTTTAAAAAAGTGAACATAAGTTAAAGGCACAGCAAACATTCAGGCTCAAGGCAAATTCTGTGTATACACTTGGCCTTGTGTAAGATGATGAGGACAGGGCGTCTTTAGAGGAGGGAAGTCACTGTCCTTAAAGCTGGATATGATTCATGAAGGACAGATGAAGAAGCCGATTGAAAACCTCATATTTCCAGAATTTCTGTGCTCCTCCCCACCCCCCCACCCCCGCCTGGTGCTCCCTGCCTAGATCCCTGCAGTAGCCTCACAAACATCCTCAAAGCTGCATTCTGCCCACCAGTCTCATCTCAAAACAGCACAGGGATGCTCTCACCACATATGTCCCCAGGTTATATCAGTTTGTGGCTCAAAACCCTGTATTGACCTGAACATAAAACTTAAGCCTAAAGAAGTACCAGGGGAAAAAAACAAAACAAAACAAAACAGGAACAACTTCAGAACCCGAGGGCAGGCAAACACTTCTCCGACATGAGAAAAAAAGCCATGTAAGAAAAAAATGGATAAATGGGACCTTATCAAAATTGGAAACACCCGCTCTTTGGGAGAGACTTAACAGGCACAACTATGAGAAAATATTCACAAAACCTGTGCCAGACGAAAAACTCCAGGATATATGTAAAGAACCCCAACTCAATAAGCCCACCACCCAATTAAAAGAATGAGAAGAGTTCCCGTATGGCTCCTCGGTAACGAACCTGACTAGCATCCGTTAGTATGTGGGTTCAATCCCTGGCCCCACTCAGTGGGTTAAGGATCCAGCGTTGCCATGAGTTGCAGTGTAGGTCATAGACTCAGCTCGAATCTGGTGTGGCTGTGGCTGTGGTATAGGCCTGCTGGTACATTTAGGATGCAGCCCTAAAAAGAAAAGGAAAAAGAAGAATGAGCAAAAGGTTTGAACAAATCTTCATCTGAGAAGGTATACTCTCAGGACATGAAAAAAAAAAAAATACTCCACCTCATTAGTCATTAGAAAAACGCAAATTAAGGGAGTTCCCCTTGTGGCGCAGTGGTTAACGAATCCGACTAGGAACCATGAGGTTGCGGGTTCAATCCTGGCCTTGCTCAGTGGATTAAGGATCCAGCGTTGCCGTGAGCTATGGTGTAGGTCACAGACATGGCTCAGATTCCGAGTTGCTGTGGCTGTGGTGTAGGCCGGTGGCTACAGCTCCAACTGGACCCCTAGCCTGGGAATCTCCATATGCCGCAGGAAGCGGCCCTAGAAAAGGCAAAAAGAAAAAGAGAGAGAGAAACGCAAATTAAAATCACAATGAGACGCAACTTCAGTCACAATGGCTGCAATTGAAAAGACCAACAATTCCACCTGTTGTTGAAGATGCAGAACACCTGGGTCTCTCATACGGGGGTGGGAACGTAAAATGGGACAACCTCTCTGGAAAATGGCTTGCAGGTTTCTTCTGAAGTTAAACATGCACTAGACTATGCAACCCAGAAATCCCTGTGTTAAGCATGTACCCACATGCATTGAAAACATACATCCAACAATCACTTGTCTGCAAACGTCTGTAACTTTAAGTAATCCGAACGCCCGTCAACAGGTGGCTGGAGAAATAAATTGCGCTACATCAGGCCATAGAATTCTGCTTAGCGATGCAAAAGAACCACAGATAAAGCAACACAGGCAAATCTCAAAAACTTTATCCTGGGTGAGATAAGCCAGACCCAGAAGTGTAGGTATTACATGTTTCTATTTTTTTTATTTTTTATTTTTTTGCTATTTCTTGGGCCGCTCCCGCGGCATATGGAGGTGCCCAGGCTAGGGGTTGAATTGGAGCTGTAGCTGCCGGCCTACGCCAGAGCCACAGCAACGCAGGATCGTCAACCCACCGAGCAAGGGCAGGGATCAAACCTGCAACCTCATGGTTCCTAGTCGGATTCGTTAACCACTGCGCCACGACGGGGACTCCTCTATTTATTTATTTATTTTTTTCTTTTTAGGGCCACACCTGAAGCATATAGAGGTTCCCACGCTAGGGGTCAAATTGGAGCTGTAGCTGCCAGCCTACACCACAGCCACAGCAAAGCAGGATCCAAACCGCATCTGTGACCTCCACCACAGCTCATGGCAATGCCAGATCCCCAACCTCCTGAGCAAGGCCGGGGATTGAACCCACATCCTCGTGGATCCTAGTCGGTCGGGTTCACTAACTGCTGAGCCATGATGGGAAGGCCTCCTGATTCCATTTAAGTGAAGTTCTAGGAGTTCCCTGTTGGCCTAGCCATTAAAGATCTGGCATTGTCACTGCTGTGGTCTTTGTCACTGCGATGGCTTGGGTTTGATCCCTGGCCCGGGAACTTCCACATGCCACAGGTGTAGCCAAGAAAAAAGAAAAGAAGTTCTAGAACAGCCAAAATGAACCTGTGGCATCAAAAAAAAAAAAAAAAAAAACAGTTCAGTGGGAGATGGAGGGTTGACTGCAGCAGGATAATAGGGAACTTTGGGGGGCCAATGAAAGTGTTCTGTATCTTGAGCAAAGCAGTAGTTACACGGATATATATACACTGGTCAGAATTCATCAAACTTTTTTATGGCCACACCCCAGGCATATGGAAGTTCCTGGGCCAGGGATTGAACCCAAACCACAGCTGCAACCCATGCCACAGCTGTGGCAATGCCAGATCCTTTAACCCACTGCACCTAGCTGGGGATCCAACCTGCACCCCCACAACCAAGCCATGGCAGTTGATTTCCTAACCCACTGCGTCACAATGGGAACCCCAAAACTCAGCAAACTTAACCCGGGGGCCTTTTGTCTTATGTAAATGACACCTACATAAAGCTGATTGTTTTTCAATCTCCATTGGCTCCTGATTTCCATTTTCACTTCTTCCGGTGTTACGCTCCCGACAACCCCATGGCTCCGCGATCACAGCTGTGGTGCAAGTTCGTTCCCTGGATGGGGAGCGTCCTCATGTCAAGGGCGTGGCCAAAAAAGAAAGCGAAGAAGCATCCCAGTGCCAGTGGGGGTCGGGGGCCATGCTGCTGACAGGCTGGAAACCCCCGTGGGGTGGGCAGCACGGGGTTAGTGGTGCCTGGACAGAGCAATGACAGGGGAGTGTCGCACACATGGCTGATGGGTCGTCTGACTTTAGGCTCATCTGCTCTATCAGCAGAGGTCTCAGCACCTACCGTGGCCAGCACTGCCAGTTGTGGGCCAAGAGGACAGAGAGTGGCCTTCAAGACCCTGACAGCTGGAATGGGGCCAACAGAAAACCCCACCTGAAGAAAATAGAGCGTGGGCGTTCCCTGGGGGTCTAGTGGTTGGGACTCGGTGCTCTCGATGCTGCAGCCCCAGTTCAGTCCCTGGTCTGGGAACTGAGGTCTCACATCAAGTGGCTGCAGGCTGCGGCCAAAAAAAGAAAGAAAAAAGGGAAAGAAAGTGAATTGGAAAGGCAATATAAATAAATAAATGTATTGGGAAGGTAACTTCCAGAATCCGAAAAACTGTGCCATAGCAGGAACCTGAACCCCACTGGGGCTCTGCTGGAAGAAAAATTTCCAAAGCTGGGCTTTTGCTGAACCCCCTTGCAGGACGGTAGTGAGGGTAGCAACTTGCAAAAAGAGAGGACTGGGCCTCAACAGACATCCCAAATGGAGCACATCATGACAAGAGCCAATTGTATTTATACCCATTAAGCTGGCCTTCGGAAATACACCCGAAGGAAATAATAAAACAAGCAAACATTTCCCTGAAGGCATCATCTGAAGCCTTATCTAGAGTGGAAGAGGTGTTAAGTCCACATCTGCAAACTCAAGTGCCTGTAGGAACCAAGAGGTGACCATGAAAGTGGGTGAGCAGGCTCGGAGAACGGCAATAGGGAGTGGTGGGGTCTGTAACCAAGTGGAGAACATATGTTTTCTCTAAAGAATGGATGGATGGCAGATACTAGCCACCAAGCTTGACTGGGGTAAATCTGAATGAAACAGTTATTTCCTTGGCAGGTAATTCAAATTAAAAGTTACAGCTACAAAAAAGTCCTGTGGTAGCACCGTGTGTCTCAAACCAAATATAGTCACTGTGTAACTCAACCTACAGGGAGTTCCCGTTGTGGCTCAGTGGGTTAGGAACCCAACATAGTGTTCATGAGGATGCAGGTTCGATCCCTGCCTGGCCTTGCTCAGTGGGTTGAGGATCTGGTGTTGCCACAAGCTATGTGGTTCGGATCCCGTATCACCATGGCTGCAGTGTAGACGGGCAGCTGCAGCTCCAATTTGACCCCTAGACTGGGAACTTCCATGTGCTGCAGGTACAGCCATAAAAAAAACAGGACAGGGAGTTCCTGTTGTGGCTCAGTGGTTAACGAATCTGACTAGGAACTATGAGGTTGCGGGTTTGATCCCTGGCCTTGCTCAGTGGGTTAAGGATCGGGCATTGCTGTGAGCTGTGGTGTAAGTTGCAGATGAGGCTCGGATCCTGTGTGGCTGTGGCTGTGGCGTAGGCAGGTGGCTACAGCTCCGATTCGACCCCTAGCCTGGGAACGTCCATATGCCACAGGTGCAGCCCTAAAAAGGAGAAGAAAAAGAAAAAAAGATTGATTGACACTATGTAAAAAAAAGGATGACTGTGGACCAGAATTTTTGTGTAATGTAATATTGAAAATAGTTGTGTTAAGGTAAAGGATTTTCTTTGCTTAAAATGCTATTTTGGGAGATCCCATCGTGGCTCAGCAGTTAACGAATCTGACTAGCATCCATGAGGACTCAGGTTCGATCCCTGGCCTCTCTCAGTGGGTTAAGGATCCAGCATTGCCATGAGCTGTGGTGTAGATCGCAGACTTGGCTCAGATCCTGCATTGCTGTGGCTGTGGCGTAGGCTGGCAGCTGTAGCTCCAATGTGACCCCTAGCCTGGGAACCTCCATATGCCGCAGATGTGGCCCTAAAAAGCAAAAAAAAAAAAAAAAAAAAAAAAAAAGCTATTTTGCACATATATGTAAAATGTATCTGTAGAAGTATATGTGCTATATGTAATATGTATGTATTTTGTGCGTGCATGCGTGTGTGTGTATGTGTGTGCTCTTGAAGTAAAGTCCTCTCAGGAGGTGTGGAAGTCAGCAGGCTGAGATGGGGGGTTGGGGGTGCCCCTTGAGGACTTCCAGAGCAGCGGGGTGGACTCCAGACTGCTCCCCTCCCCTGTAGCAGAGGCTGTCTGCCAAGCTTTGTCATTCTCTGGTGACTCAGGGGGACTTCTGACAGTTATTAGTGATGATTTTACAGCATGGCCTAATTAAGTTACTACCAACGCTTAAGCTTCAAAGAAAATTAGCTTCTTTCCTTCAACAGACCATCAGTGACAATGTCACCTTGTCCTAGAAATGTCCTGAGCACGTCCCTGAATCCCGACGGTCCCTACGCTAAGCAATACGTCACGTTTATGCAGATGTGTGGACAATGAGGGGTGGGATTCCTTTAATTCGTTGCAAATTATCTTTTTTTTGTCTTTTTGCCTTTTCTAGGGCCACTTCCCGTGGCATATGGAGGTTCCCAGGCTAGGGGTCTAATCGGAGCTGCAGCCGCCATCCTACACCACAGCCACAGCCACTCAGGATCCAAGCCGTGTCTGCAACCTACACCGCAGCTCACGGCAACGCCGGATCCTTATCCCACTGAGCAAGGCCAGGGTTCGAACCCGCCACCTCCTGGCTCCTAGTTGGATTCATTCACCACTGCGCCACAATGGGAACTCCGTGAATTATATTCTTGAAGACTCACTATGGCCTCCTTGTGGGGAGGAGACTGCAAGAGGGACAGAGTAAAAGCAGGGGGGCCACCCTCTGGAGACAGGAACTGGGGGTGGTGAGAAGGGACCGCTTCTGCAACTGCATGAAGGAACAGCCAATGGGATTTGGAGGTGAGGGAAAGATGCATCCAGAATGACCTGAGTTGTTGGCCTGAGGACTTGGAAGGGCGGGGTCACCTGCTGCTAAAAGGCAGGTGGTTGTGGACAGAGCCAGTCTGCGGGGGATGTCGAGAGTGGCTTGGGGAGTTCCCGTTGTGGCTCAGAGGACACAAACCTGACTAGCATCCATGAGGACACAGATTTGATCCCCAGCCCCACTCAGTGGGTTAAGGATCCGGCGATGCTCTGAGCTGCAATGCAGGTCACAGATGTGGCTCGGATCTGGTGTTGCTGTGGCTGCGGTGTAGGCCTGGGTGGCCTGGTGTAGGCTGGTGACCCCTAGCCTGGGAACCTCCATATGCCACGAGTGTGGCCCTAAAAGGACCAAAAAAAAAAAAAAAAAAAAAAAAGAGTGGTTTGGACACTTTCGTTGGGGGTGCCGGCAGCTGGATGCGGGCAGGTCCAGGAGGAAGACCAGGGCTGCAGATAAATAGAAGACACTGGCCGCATACACCATCAAGGAAGTGAAGGCGGAGAGAAGAGAGGGAGGTGAGGGCCCAGGAGTCCCAAGGAGAGCCACCGAGGGGCCACCGAGGGGCCACCGAGGGAGAAGAGGACCCAAGAGAAGGGATGAAGGCAGTGCTTCTAGAAGGAGGGAAGGACCACAGCGAAGGCTGCTGACCAGGAGGCAGGCAGCAGCTTGAGGAGTCCTGGCAACTTCGACAGGAGCAGTTTCGGTGGCATAGAGAGTTGAGAGGCTGGTTGGAGTAGGTTCAAGAAAGAATAGGGGATGGCGTTCCCATGGGGGCTCAGCAGGTTAAGGACCCACCGTAGTCTCTGTGAGGATGAGGGTTCCATCCCTGGTCTCGCTCAGTGGATTAAGTAGCCTGCATTGCTGCAAGCTGTCGTGCGGCTCACAGATGCAGCTCTGATTTGGCCCCTGTCCCAGGAACTTCCATATGCTGCAGATGTGGCCTTAAAAAGGAAGGAAGGAAGGAAGAAGGAGGGAAAATAGAATGAAAAACAAAAAAACAAAGGAACACCTGGTGCCTGACCACTGCCTGTCCTGCCTCCGCTGGCTGCACGGGTCCCCTTCCCAGGGGTCAGGTAGGACCCAGGGGCATGGATGTGAGCATGAAAACCCTGTAATACCAAGCACAGTCGTTCACAGTTCTTTTTTTTTTTTTTTTTTAGTTTTATTTTAATGAAGTACAGTTGATGCACAGTGTTAATTTCTGTTGTGCAGCAAAGGGATTCCGTTACACACACATATACATCCTTTTTCAAAGTCTTTTCCACTACGGTTTATCACAAGGCATTGAATATAGTCCCCTGTGCTCTCCAGTAGGACCTTGCTGTGTACCTGTTCTATTGCTAAGAGTTTGCATCTGCTCATCCCAAACGCCCAGTCCCTCCCTCCCCCACCCCCTCCCCGCTGGCAACCTCAAGTCTCTTCTCCATGGCTGTTCTTTTCGGTGGTAACAAGGTTCTGGATGTGAGGATTCCCCGGGGTGCCAATTGTCTGAATCCTGGTCTGTAATCAAAGAGCTCTTCATTCTAGAAGAGTCTCTACAGTGCCTAGTGGCCGACAGCTCCTCTCCTGCAGTCCTCTGCCTCGCTCCCTCCTCTCCAGGCAGGCTTCCACCTCAGGGCCTTTGCACCGGCTGTCCCCTCTGCTGGAATGCCTGCACCTGGAATAAGCTACATGGGCACCGACCAGAAACTTAGGGTCTCACAGTCCTGGAGGCTGGACGTTCAAGATCAAGTAGTCCGCAGAGCTGGTTCCTTCGGAGGCCCCCCTCCTTGGCGTCTCGATGGCCATCTTCTCCCCTGTGTCTTCACTCGGTCTTTCGGTGTGTCCGTAGCCTAATCTCCGCTTCCCATAAGAACACCTGTCCTTTTGGGTTAGAATGCATCCATATGACCTCATTTAACGTTAGTCCTCTGGAATTCCTATTGTGGCTCAGTGGGTTAAGAACCCAACATGGCGTCCATGAGGATGCAGGTTCAATCCCGGGCCTCACTCAGTAGGTTAAGGATCCGGCATTGCCACAAGTGGTGGCATAGGTTGCAATGGCAGCTCAGATCCCGCGTTGCTGTGCTATGGCTGTGGTGCAGGCTGGCAGCTGCAGCTCCAATTCAACCTCTGGCCAGGGAAGCTCCATCTGTGCCACATGTGCAGCCAGAAAAAGGAAAAACAGAAACAAATAAACAAACCAAAAAACCCACCTTAATCATCTCCTTGAAGGTCCCGACTCCAAACAGTCATATTCTGAGGCCCTGGGTTTAGGACATCAACATATAAACTTCAGGGACACAATTCAGTCCATGACAAGCAGGGAGAAATCCCTCCTTCTTGGTGGGGGAGCAGCGGCATCCACCCACTTTCACACGGGCCACCATCCACTTGCCCAGCGTGGAGGACGTCAGCCTCCAGAGCCTGCTCTCAGCTCAGAGTGGACGGGGAGTCAGACCTGGGGCTGGTTTGGAAATGCTTCCATTCAATATCCCCCACCCCCACACAGGGACTTCAGGCTGGCGTGGAGTACAGAGGGCATTGAGACAGCAACAAAACAAACCTGCTCGGAGTGGGCCCTCAGGAAGACGTCCACTCCCTCCTTCCACCGGGCACTGCAGCCCTCTCCTAACCTGCTCTCACCCCAGCTCTCAGGATGACCTCCCACAGCGCTAACCACTCAGCGATGGCTGGACACCTGTCCTGTGCCTCTGCAGCTTCTTCTTTGCTCATGATGCTCTTTGCCTTGTAGGAACTGACCTCAGCCCTGAGGCCCAGCCTGAAGGCACGCTGAGCTTGCTCCATCCTTGGGGAGCTGTGGGAAGATGCTTTCTCAAGTGGTGCACCCACTGTCTCCTTTGCTGTGGAGGAAGGCTAGTGTCCCTCAAATTCATAAGTTGAAGCCCTACCTGCCCCCCAAAGTGATGGTGTTGGGAGGTGGAGTCTTAGGGGAAGTAATTAGGTCATGAGGGTGTAACCCTCACAAATGCGATTAGCACCCTTATAACAAGAAACACGAGGAGTTCCCATTGAGTCAAAGCAGAAACGAAACCAACTAGGTTGTGAGTTCGATTCCTGGCCTCACTCAGTGGTTTGGGGATGTGGCATTGTTGTGAGCTGAGGTGTAGATCTCAGATGCAGCTCGGATCCTGAGTTGTATGGCTGTGGTGTAGGCTGTCAGCTGTAGCTCCAATTCGACCCCTAGCCTGGGAACCTCCATATGCCATGGGTGTGGCCCTAAAAAGCAAATTAAATAATTAATTAAAAGGGGGAGTTCCCATCATGTGCGCAGCAGTTAACAAACCCGACTAGGATCCATGAGGATGTGGGTTAGATCCCTGGCCTCCCTTAGTGGGTTAAGGATATTGTGTTGCTATGAGCTGTGGTGTAGGTCGCAGATATGGCTCGGATCTGGCCTTGCTGTGGCTGTGGTGTAGGCTGGCAGCTATAGCTCTGATTGGCCCCCTAGCCTGGGAATCTCCATGTGCTGTGGTACAGCCCTATGGAAAAAAAAGAAGTTAAAAAAAGGGGAAACAAAAAGAAACATGAGGAGTTCCCGTCCTGGCACAGTGGTTAACGAATCTGACTAGGAACCATGAGGTTGCGGGTTCGATCCCTGCCCTTGCTCAGTGGGTTAAGGATCTGGTGTTGCCGTGAGCTGTGGTGTAGGTTGCAGATGAGGCTTGGATCCTGTGTGGCTGTGGCTGTGGCGTAGGCAGGTGGCTACAGCTCCGATTCTACCCCTAGCCTGGGAACCTCTATATGCTGTGGGAGCGGCCCAAGAAATGGCAAAAAGACAAAACAAAAACAAAAACAAAACAAAAGGAAACATGAGAGAAATGATCTTACTCTTTCTCTCTCTCCATCCCAAGGAGACTCAAGAAGAAGGTGGCCACCTACACACCAGGAAGAGAGCCCTCACCAGAACCTGATTGTGCTGGCACCTGATCTTAAACTTCCAGGCTCCAGAACTGTAAGAAGCCAGCAGCTGTTGTTTCAACCATCGCCCAGTCCAGGGTATTCTAAACATTTATGGGAGGGGTTGGCCACCCACGCCAGGCACCAGGCTAGCGCTTTGCAGGTCATCCCATCAAATCCCAGACATTGGTGTTGACCACAGTACCAGGCACAGACCTGGGACCTGTCAACAATGGTCAGAGTAAGTTCAAAACCCATATTATCAATTCCTATTGTGAAAAAAAGCGGGGAGGGGAGGAGTTCCTGTCGTGGCTCAGCAGTAATGAACCCAACTGGTATCCATGAGGATGTGGGTTCAGTCCCTGGTCTCACCCAGTGGGTTAGGGATCCAGCGTTGCCATGAGCTGTGGTGTGGGTCAGAGATGCTGCTGGATCTGACATGGCTGTGGCTGTGGTGTAGGCCCATGGCTACAGCTCTGATTGGACCCCTAGTCTGGGGACTTCCATATGCTGCAAGTGCAGCCCAAAAAAGACAGAAAAGGCGGCAGGGGGTGGTGGGGTGGGGAGGGTAGGGGGATGACTCTCAAAATATGGACTTTACACAGCTAGAGGTTGTCTGATTCTAGGAAAGATATATTCAATAAGACACAGAAAAAAATTTAGAAGAGTAATTAGCACAAAATGACCTACTCTATTCAAGATTTTGCTTCTTGCCTGCATGATAGCGTCTCCAACTTGAAAACAAACTCATAATTTTGGGCCACATTTCCAGTATAAAGAGCTCTCTCCAAGGGGCCTAGATTTTTTTATAAAGCACGAGTCCCTCGTTGGCCTTGAGAATGTCGCATTTCTATGGGACTTTGTGGGCAGTGCCAGATGGGCCGATGCTGCTTCTCTTTCAGCCCTCATTGTTCTAGCCGAGATGTCCATCTCCAACCTCGTGACCCAGAAAACCATGTCTCAGAGAAAGATGAGCTGCCAAAGTAATGACATTCTGGGCCTGGGTTTAAGCCACTCGGGGATGCGTCACGCCCCACGAAGGATGGCGGAAGAGGAAGGGTGATGGATAAATATCCGCTCTATGTATCGATTTGATTCATCCAATTACACAGGAAGCTCGCTTCAGACGGGTTCAAAAGAATGACTCAAATGTCACCTGAATGATGCCTGAAGGGCTTCAGCCAGCATTTTTGTCGTATTTCTGATCTCAGAGGAGACGTCCAGCTCGAGAAGATTAATTGCCATTGAGAGCTGGCTGTGAAATGAAATGGAAATGAAAATTTCAGAAACAGTTGTGTCACCGGGGCTGGGTCTATGATGAACTGAGTGGGCTGGGTGACTTTATTTAATGACCCTTCTTCCTACTCTCCATCCTTAACTCACAGCCAATGGAAGGCAGCTTTGACCCCGGCTCCTTCCATTGCATCTTGAATGTAGCCATCAAATCCAAACTCTGCACGTGGTTCAGAGTCCCCGATTCACAGGTGTACTGGGTTTGTTTTAGGCAAGAAAACCCTTTTGTCCCCTGGAACTGTCACTAAGCTTTGATTCCCAAAGGTTTCCTTATGTTTCCTGAAGCCCTTTTCTGTGGTCGGAATTTAGTTTCCCCAAGTCTTCCTGTGCAAAGACAGAGGGGGAGCGGATCTCCCCTCAAGTTTCCGAAAACACAGAATATCGAACTATTGTTCTGGTTCAAATAATTTCACTTTTATGTCTTCTTTAGGGTCAAGGTCTCTTGGCCAACGGCCACCGAGAACACACCTGCCACCAGAAAACATTGGGCTTTGGGATTTGATTCATAGAACCCTGCACCGTAAGGAGTGGGAAAGGACTCTACGGCTTGGAGTTCGGTGATGGGGAAGCAGGAAGCAGGCTTTGCTCTGGATTGGACGCTGTCAGGAAGCACAGCTGTGTCCATGCTTGGATGTCCTACTCATTATTATTAATGTTTTTGGCTGCAACCGCGGTATATGGAAGTTCTCGGGCCAGGGATCCAATCTGAGCCAGAGCAGCGACCTATGCCCCAGCTGTGACAACACCAGGTCCTTAACCCACTGCACCACAGTGGGTACTCCTCCTATTAATTCTTATCCGGAAGGTCTGAAGAACCACGTGAGGCTAAATCCATAATTGGAAAAGAAGCAATGGCCTTTTATCACGTTTTTTTATCAATTGAGCCGGGGCAGGGGATGTTGGATCGTGTCTGTGGTTCCAACACTGCCCTTGCTTTTGTCTGAGCAGATGGGACTCTGGGGTGCCCTTGTGTTTTGTTGGGGTCCAGCACTGATGCGGGGTGCCCTTGTCTGATGGTGTTCCGTGAAAGCAGCAGCATTCCGCAGGACACCAAGGCCCAGCTGTGAGACCAGGCCAGCCCCGTGTCCCCTGGCCATTCATCCACGTACTTCTTTCTCAAACACATGGCATGGTCCTCTCTCTCTGGGTCAGACCCTCAGGAATCTACCAGCAGGAACTCATTTCACCAAATGCTGCCTTCGGACCCTCCCCACCCTGTGCCCCTCACCCTGCGATGGCGTTTTCCCTGCAGCCTCAACAACCCGTAGATTTACCGCCTCTGGTTTATTTGCTGCCTGTAAGCTCCACAAGGGCAGGGCTGTCTGTTTTGTTCATTGCCTCGGTTTCCTCCCTACCTGGAACACAGCAAGCACTGAATTAATATGTGCTGGCCATTAGATAACATGCCTGCATGATAAATACATGCCTGGCCAAATCACATCTGGTTTTTTCTAGTAGCGGGGGTCCCAAGTCCTGATTCTCAAGGTGACTCTTCAAAAGACAATTAGGAGGGAGTTCCCATCGTGGCACAGGGGAAAGGAATCCACCTAGGAACCATGAGGTTTCGGGTTCGATCCCTGGCCTTGCTCAGTGGGTTAAGGATTCGGTGTTGCTGTGAGCTGTGGTGTAGGTGGCAGATGCAGCTCGGATCTGGCGTTGCTGTGGCTGTGGCATAGGCCGGTGGCTACAGCTGCTATTAGACCCCTAGCCTGGGAACTTCCATATGCCACGGGTGCGTCTCTAAAAAAAGACAAAAAAAAAAAAAAAAGACAATTAGGAGTAGTTCTATCCACCCACTCAGCATCCATCTTTCTGTCCACCCACCTAACCATCCAACCATATACACACCTTTCATCCATCCACCATCCTCCTGTTTGTGAAAATAAAAGAAACCTCATTTAAAATGGAGTCAGGAAGCCCTGAATAGGAAGCTCTCACCCATGGCAAACTACACAACTAGCAGGAAGATGGAAGATGAAAATTATTTTTGATGAATAAGTAGATTTTTCCCATAGGAATTTCATCTCCTACTTTTTTTTTTTTGTCTTTTTAGGGCCGCATCCACGGCATGTGGAAGTTCCCAGGCTAGGGGTCGAATTGGAGCTCCAGCTGCCGGTCTACACCACAGCCACAGCCACGCAGGATCCGAGCTGTGTCTGCAACTTACATTGCAGCTCACAGCAACGCCGGATCCTGAACCCACTGAGCGAGGCCAAGGATCGAACCCCCGCAACCTCGTGGTTCCTAGTCAGATTCGTTTCCCCTGCTCCACAACGGGAACTCCCCCAATCCTCATTTCTTATTCATGTATCTTTAGAGCTCATTCAGGGATTTCATTTTGTAACAGAAATAAAAGAGTTGTGTGTACATTGGAAGATGTTTGCTCCATCGGGGGGCCAGCGCTTGAGATGCTAAATCTCAGAGGAAACACAGATTGTGGTATCAGTGCTTGAGATAAAGGACATTCTGACATCCAGACCAGGCAACAGGTGAAAAGCAGGGGAGCAGATGCCACGCTCCTCATCTAAGGTCATTGTGAAAACACGTGCCAAGGGAATTACCTTTTTTTTTTTTTTTAAAAAAAAACATGTTTATTACAAAGCATTTTCTTTCTTTCTTTCTTTTTTTTTTTTTTTTTTTTTTGTCTTTTTGCCTTTTTCTAGGGCCACTCCCGCAGCATATGGAAGTTCTCAGGCTAGGGGTCTAATCAGAGCTGTAGCCGCCGGCCTACGCCAGAGCCACAGCCACGTGGGATCCGAGCCGCGTCTGCGACCTACACCACAGCTCCTGGCAATGCCGGATCCTTAACCCACTGAGGAAGGCCAGGGATCGAACCTGCAACCTCATGGTTCCTGGTCAGATTCATTAACCACTGCGCCACGACGGGAACTCCCAGGGGAATATCTTAAATGCTGAGTGCAATCCTCTTCTAGGCTTTATTTGAATTTCCACATGTTAAGTAAGCCCCAAACTGTGCTTTCACTTCATCGGTACCTCAATACTTGAGTTGTCCAGAGTGACTTTGCAGATAAGCGGGAAAAGGTGAGTCATCTATGTCAAAGAAAAAAAATGAAATGGAATCCTTCACGCCAAACATAAAAGTCAGTTGTAGATGGATTGATGCAAACAGAGGTAGAAAATCCATCAAACTAAACCCTAACTCCAGATGGCTTTACTAGCATAATGCTGTGCATAGTTGTCGCTTATTAAATGACCAAGCTCTGTAATATCAGAATCGACCCAAGTTACCGGCTCCTCGGAGATACAGCAGGCTCTGTTCCAGACCAAGGCAACAAAGTGAATATCCAAATAAAGTGAGTGACAATGAGGTTTTTTTTGCTTCCTAGGACATATAAAAGTTATGTTGGAGTCCCCATTATGGCTCGGTGGGTTAAGTACATGACACAGTCTCTGTGAGGATGCGGATTCAATCCCTGGCCTCGCTCAGTGGCTTAAGGATCCAGCATTGCTGCAAGCTGTGGCATAGGTCACAGAGGCAGCTCTGATCTGGTACTTCCAAGGCTGTGGCATAGGCTGGGAGCTGCAGCTCCCGTGCCAGCCCTAGCCTGGGAACTTCCACATGCGGCAGGTGCAGCCCTAAAAAAGAAAAAAAAAAAGTTACATTTGCTGTAGTCTATTAAGTATGCAATATCATCATGTCTTAAATAAAATAACATACCTTAATTAAAAAATACTTTATTGCTAAAACACACAGAGAGTCATAAGCTTTTTGCAATGGCAACATCAAAGATCACTGATCACAGGTCACCCTAACAAATATCATCATCATAATAATAATAACAATAATAATAATTTCAAGAGTTTGAAATGTTGCCAGAATTACCAACATGTGACAGAGACATGAAGTGAGCTCACACTGTTGGAAAAATAATTCCAATGGCCTTGCTCCATGCCAGGTTTGCCCCGAACCTTCAACTTGTGAATGAAGAATAGTGTCTGTGAAACCCAAGAGCGCGAAGTGCAGAATAACGAGTGTGCCTGCATCTGACCAAGGACCTAGGTGACCTGAGGTCACGTGGACCGTGGATGAGGGGCAGGCTGCGGGCAGGCTGCTGCCCTAACCCAGGCCAAATAGTAATAATAATGAGGAGGGGGAAGAAGATGAGAATTAGGAGAGTGGTATCCACATCGAAAGAAAGGACTGGCTCCGGGACACACGCACGGGGATTTTTTGATTAGCTGAATGTAGGTGGTAAAAGAGAAGTAAAGTCCAGAGAGGCTCGTCTGTTTTTCTGCCCTGGTTGGGGGTGGGGGGACGGAGAGCCACTGGTTTCCAGAAGAAGCTGTCATGTACGGTGAAGGCTGTCCTTCACTGCGGTATAGTCTATGGAACAGGCGCTGTGCGACGTGACACAGATATAACATCTCATTTTATCCTCACAAAAGCTCCCTGCCGTATAGGTGTACTGTCCTCATTTTACAAACAAGGAAAGAGACCTAACCAGAGAGGTCAGATCACGCTTCAGCCGCAGCAGCAGAGGGTCCAAGGTCAACACGGTGCCAGTGAACGCAAAGTAAGAACTTGTGGTGGGTATGGAATAGCCTGAGGGCGACATGTCTGTGAAGACCCATGAGGACAGCAGATAACTGAATTACGAGCCTGAGCCTGGCAGGTTAGATGCGGGGGAAAAGCATTGCCAGCAGAAGGAACGGCAAGTTCAAGTGCCCTAGTGCAGGAAAGGGTTTAATGGGTGCAAGGAACAGACAGCCAGTGATACAAGAGCAGAGTGGGTGAGTAGGAGAAGGGGGAGCGAAGGGCAGGTGGAGTGGGGACCAGGACCACGGGGCTCTGTCCTCAGGGTGGAGAACATTGCAGATGGCAGCCGTCCTCCACCTGGTCTGACAGCAGCCACTGGGGTCAGGCTGGGAGCCTTCATGCTTCAGGCTCTGGGGTTGTGGAGATCTGACTCCTTTACCTTGAGTCTTGTCGCTGTGGAACCCACATGTGCCTCCACCCCACTCCCATCGTGAAATTCAGAAACTATCTTACAGTCTCTCTGGGCTCCAGGACGCTCATGTCCTCAAGGGACCCAGCCGGCTGGTTTTCTGAGGCCAGGGCTAAGTCGGGGTAAGTCCGGCAATTTTACCATTTTGGTAAAGACCCTGGAAATCATTTCCATTAATGTGATGCCACATGTGCCCCAAAGATGGCTTTGGTTGTTAATGTTGCATCTCCTCTATTCTTATTTCCTGTCCACATGCATATAATCTCTTTCTTCTGGTAGGTGTATATAATCACCAGACTAAATTATTGGGGAAGAGGGTCCCTAATAAGGGAACTCCTGTTTCCCTCTCTTTAATTTGGGGGCATGGTAAACTCGGAGGATAACAGACTCTGGTAGCTCTAGCTCCATGGTCTCAAACAAGTCACCCTCTTTTCAGCCACAGAAGGAGAGCAGGAATTCCATGATCTCTGGGTTCCTTTCCCACCCAACCCTTTCTGTCTTTGATCACAAGCCAGATGTCTGCATGGAGTAGTATTTACTGCCCTCTGCTGGTAGAAGGTTTTGGTTCTTGCCAGTCTGACAAATGTTTCTAATGAAATCTCAAAGATTGAGTTCTGCAAAAGGAAACACCTCTACATGTGTTCTTCTGTTTGTATTTGAGTGACATGCTTAGTAGAACAAGGGAAAAGGAAGAAGGAAGGCAGGAAGGAAGGAAGGAAAGAAGGAAGGAAGGAAAGAAGGAAGGAAGGAAGAGAAGGAGGGAGAGAGTAAATAATCCATAGCCTTTCAGAATCTGAGCAGGTTTAATCTCTAATCAAGAACCAAAAAATTCTCCAAACAAATGAATACCTTCTTCTCCTGGACTTAGTACTCCAAATCTGGATTTGATAAAATGAACTTCACGTGTTTCATGATCTGTTTGATATACTTTTTATACAAGGTTTGGGTGAAAGAAATTTGTTGCTCACAGCTACTGAAGATAGGATTTTATGGTTTGGGGATTTTAAAAATTTCAAATCTTAGAATAAAATTTTCCCCTAAATTTATATTAGAACCTATTTTCATCAATTTCATTGTAATTTAATTTTTGTGGCTCTAATAGAAATGTTTACTTCATACTTGGCTTTTAAAGAATGTGTCTAATGTGTAATTGACTTGTTTTTACTGTAGTACTTTGATTTAAGGATCCATTCTCATTATTGCTATTTATTACTAACTTTTAAATTTTTATGTTTTATGCAGTATTGAAGACATAGAAAAGGGGCTAAAAAATAATTTGATAAATACCTGCATATCCACCACCTAGTTTAGGAAGTAAACACTGGCACAGTTAAAAACCTCTGTGATGGTTAATTTTATATGTCATTTTGGTTAGGCTACGGTACTCGGGTTTTGGTGAAACACCAGTTTTGTTTTGTTTTGTTTTTTAGGGCAGTACCTGCAGCATATGGAAGTTCCCAGGCTAGGGGTCAAATCAGAGCTATAGCTACTGGCTTACAGCACAGCCACAGCAACGCAGGATCTGAGCCACGTCTGTGACCTATACTACAGTTCAGGGCAACATTGGATCCTTAACTCATTGAGACAGGCCAGGGATCAAACCATATCCTCATGGATCCTAGACAGGTTCGTTAACCACTGAGCCTTGATGGGAGCGCCCAGATTTTTTTTTAATACGTGATTAGCATTAAACTCAGAAGACTTTGAGCAAAGCAAATTGTGCTCCATCCTGTGGGTAGGCCTCATCTAATCGAATGTCATCACAAGTCCTTCCAATATGTCTGACTGATGATCTATTTTTTTTTTTTTTTTGGATCCTCAGATTTCCCTCCCCCCCTCAGGTTCAATAATTTTCTTTAACAACTCATAGGACTCAGGAAAACAGGGTACTTAATATTACCACACTCCAGGCAGATGACTGACACAAGGGAAGGTGATCGTAATTGCTGAGGTTCTTTCCCAGGAGCGAGGGGTCTGAGTCCCACATCGAGCTCCCCAGCCTGGAGGTTCTACACCAGAAAGATGAGCCCTGAGAACATCTGGGTTTGGAGGCCAAAACAGGCCAGAGGCCAGCTAACATTCACCTGATAGGGGTCCTAGAAAAAGAAGAGCCATAGAAAAAGGCAGAAAACATATTCAAAGAAACAATAGGAATTCCTACTGTGGCTCAGCAGTAACGAACCTGATTCCTTTCCATGAGGATTCAGGTAGGATCCCTGGCCTCACTCAGTGAATTAAGGATCCAGCATTGCCCTGAGCTGTGGTTTAGGTTGTAGATGTGGCTCAGATCCCATGTTGCTGTGGTTCAGACCAGCAGCTGCAGCTCTGATTCGACCCCCAGCCTGGGAACTTCCATATGCCACAGATGTGGCCCTAAAAAGCAAAAAATGAAAAATAAGTTAAAAAAAAGAAACAATAGAAGAAAAATTCCCTAACCTTGGAAAGAAAATAGATACCCAGGCCCAGAAAACACAGAGTCCCATACAAGATGAACCCAAAGAGGTTCACATTAGGACAAATTACAATTAAGATGTCAAAAATTAGAGAATCTTAAAAAGCAGCCAAGAGAAAAGCAACTAGTTACATACAACAGAAGAAACCCTGCAGGCAATAAGAGAGTGCCACGATAAATTCAAAGTGATAAAAGGGGAAAAAATGCCTACGACCAAGATTACTCTACTAACAAGGTTATTATTCAGATTTGAAGGAGAGATAAAGAGTTTTACAGACAAGCAAAATCTTAAAAAGGTCAGCCCTACGAAACTGGCTTTACAAGAAATGTTAAAGGGGCTTCTCTAAGCGAAAAAGAACAGACCGCAGCTAGAAATATGAAAATTATGAAAGGAAAAAAATCTCAGTGGTAAAGGCAAACATGCAGTAAAGATAAGTATATCAACCACTTACAAAGCTAGCAGGAAGGTTAAAGACAAAATTTGTAAAATCATCTATATCCACACTAAGTAGTTAAGGGATACGCAAAACAAAAAGGATAAATTATCATGAGAAAAACATTACATGTGGAAAGTTAAAACTACATGACTGAGTTCAAATTTAAGAAATCATCAACCTAAAACTTAAACATAATAACTTGAAATAATACATATATATGTATATCTGAAGAAAGTAAAAGAAAAAGAAAGAAAGGGAAAAAACTCCAAAAATAATTGACAATTTTCTTTTTTTCTTTTTTTGGCCATGCCCATGGCATGTGGCAGTTTCCAGGCCAGGGAGCAAACCTGTTCCACAGCAGTGACCCAAGCTGCTGCATGACAATGCCAGATCCTTAACTGCTGTGCTACAAGAGAACTCTCAATAATTACTTTAAATATAAATGGAATATACTACAAAGCTACAGTAATCAAAATAGTGTGGTACTAGCACAAAAACAGACACATAGATCAATGAAACTGGATAGAAAGCCCAGAAGCAAACCCACATGCTGATGGTCAATTAATCTACTACAAAGGTGGCAAGAATTTACAATGGAGAAAAGACCGTCTCTTCAGTAAGTGGTGCTGGGAAAACTGGACAACTACATGTAAAAGAATCAAATTAGAACATTCTCTAACACCGTACACACAAAGAAACTCAAAATGTATTAAAGACCTAAATATAAGGCTGGATACTATAAAACCCCTAGAGGAAAACACTCTCGGACACGAATTATAGCAATATTTTCTTGGACCTGTCTCCTAAAGTAATGGAAACAAAAGTAAAAATAAACAAATGGGACCTCATTAAACTTAAAAACTTTTGCACAACAAAGGAAACCATTAACAAAATGAAAAGAAAACCTACAGAATGAGAGAAAATATTTGCCAATGATGCAACCAACAAGGGATTAACTTCCAAAAATATATAATCAGCTCATGCAGCTCATTATCAAAAAACCAAACAACCCAATAAAAAATGGGCAGAAGAGGAGTTCCCTGGAAGCTCAGTGGGTTCAGGATCTAATGTTGTCACTGCTGTGGCTTGGGTTTGATCCCTGGCCCAGGGTATGGAAAAAAAGTTATGGGAAAAAAAACGGGCAGAAGACCTAATAGACATTTCTTCAAAGATATATGGACCCCAAGAGGCACATGAAAAAATGCTCAACATTGCTAATTATTAGAGAAATAGAAATCAAAACTACAAGGTGGGAGTTCCCGTCATGGCTCAGTGGTTAATGAATCCAACTAGCAACCATGAGGCTGTGGGTTCGATCCCTGGCCTTGCTCAGTGGGTTGAGGATCTGGCGTTGCCGTGAGCTGTGGTGTAGGTCGCAGGCGCAGCTCGGATCTTGTGTTGCTGTGGCTCTGGAATCGGCTGGCAGGTACAGCTTTGATTAGACCCCTTGCCTGGGAACTTCCACATGCTGTGGGTGTGGCCCTAGAAAAGACAAAAAGAAAAAAAGAATTCAGTGTTGTTGCTGTGGTATGGGTTTGATTGCTAGCCCAGGGAATTGCACATGCCATGCAAAATTTTAAAAAAAAATTTAAAAATTAAAAAAAAAACCTACAACAGGGTAACACCTCACAGCAGTCAAAATGGCCATCATCAAAAAATATACAAGAAATAAATGCTGGAGCCTGTGGGGAGAAATGGGAACCCTCCTACAATATTGGTGAGAATGTAAATTGGTGCAGCCACTTGGAGAACAGTATGGAGGTTCCTTTAAAAATTAAAAACAGAGTTATTATATGAACCAGAAATCCCATCCTAGTTATATATCTAGAAAAGACAAAAACTCTAATTCAAAAAGATACATGCACCTCAATGTTCATAGCAGCACTATTTATAACAGCCAAGACATGAAAGCAACCTAAATGTCTATCAACAGATGAATGGATAAAGAAGATGTGGTACATATATACAATGGAATACTATTCAGCCATTAAAAAGAGTGAAGTAATGCAATCTGCAGCAACATACATGAACCTAGAGATTACCATACTATGTAAAATAAGTCAGACAGAGACAAATATATGATGTCATTTATATGTGGAATCTAAAAAAATGATACAAATGATACAAACTTATTTACAAAGCAGAAACAGATTCATAGACATAGAAAACAAATGTATGATTACCAAAGGGGTAAAGGAGGGGCAGAGATAAACTTGGAATATAGGATTAACAGATACACACTACTCTATATAAAATAGATAAACAACAAGGATTTACTGTATAGCACTGGGAACTACCTTCAATATCTTATAAGAACCTAAAATGAGAAAGAATCTGAAATGAACATATATATATATATATATATATATATATATATATATATCACTTTACTGTACACTTGAAATACCATACATCCACTATACTTCAATAAAAATGTAAATGGAATAAATGCTCCAATCAAAAGACATAGAATGGTTGAGTGGATAAAAAACTAGGCCTAGGAGTTCACGTCATGGCACAGAGGAAACAAATCCGACCAGGAACCATGAGGTTGTGGGTTTGATCCCTGGCCTTGCTCAGTGGGTTAAGGATCTGGTGTTGCTGTGAGCTGTGGTATAGGTTGAAGATGCAGTTCGGATCCTGTGATGCCGTGGCCATGGCGTAAGCTGGCAGCTGTAGCTATGAGCCTGGGAACTTCCATACACTACAGGTGTGGCCCTAAAAAGCCAAAAAAAAAAAAAAAAAAAAAAGACCTATATATATGCTGCCTCAAGAGACTCATTTCAGATCTAAAGACACACACAGACTGAAAGTGAGAGGATGGAAAAATGTATTCTATGTAAATGGGAAAGAAAAGAAAGCTGGGGTCGAGATACTCATATCGGACAAAATAGACTTTCAAACAAAGACTGCAACAAAAGACAGGGGAGGCATTGCATAATGATCAAGGGATCGATCTAAGAAGAATATACAGCAATTATAAATGTCTGTGCAACTGGGAGTTCCCGTCGTGGCTCAGCAGTTAATGAACCCGACTAGTATCCATGAGGATGGGGGTTCGATCCCTGACCTCGCTCAATGGGTTAAGGATCTGGCATTGCCCTGAGCTGTGGTGTAGATCACAGACATGGCTCGGATTCTAAGTTGCTGTGGCTGCAGTGTAGGCCAGCAGCTATAGCTCTGATTCAACCCCTAGCCTAGGAACTTGATATGCTGTGGGTGCGGCCCTAAAAAGCAAAAAACATAAATAAACAAATAATAAATGTACGTGCAACCAACATAGAAGCACCTAAATACATACAGCAAAGATTAATAGACAAAAAGGAAGAAACTGACAGTAGCACAATAACAGTAGAAGATTTTAACACTCCACCTGCATCAATGGACACATCATCCAGACAGAAAATGAATAAGCAAATACTGGTCTAAAATGATACATTCGACCAGATAGGTTTATTAGGTATAATATACAGAATATTCAATCCAAAGGCATCAGAATACACATTTCTCCCCCCCCAACTACACATGGAACATTCTCCAATAAATCACATACTGGGGGGGGGGGCACAAAACAATTCTCAATAGACTTAATAACAATGAAATCATATCAAGCACCTTGTCCAACCTCAAGAGTATGAGTCTAGAAATCAACTACAAGAGAAAAAAAAAGACAAACACACAGAGGCTAAACAATATGCTATTAACCAATGCGTCACTGTAGAAATCCAAGAGGGAATCAAAAAAATACCTAGAGTTGTTCTCTTCTGGCGCAGTGGGTTAAGGATCTGGTGTTGTCACTGCAGCGGCTTGGGTGGCTGCTGTGGCACAGGTTTGATCCCTGGCCTGGGAACTTCCATATGCCATGGGCACAGCCAAAAAAAAACCAAAGAAAGAAAGAAACAAAAGAAAACTGGAGGCAAATGAAATTGGAAACACAACCAAGCAAAATCTATTGAACACAGCAAAAGCAGTTCTAAGAGGGAAGCTGATAATGATACAAGCCTACTTCTGGAAATAGGAAATATTTCAAACAATCTAACGTTATGCCTAAAGGGACCAGAAAAAGCAGAAAAAATAAAACCTAAAGTTAGTAGAAGGAAAATAAAGATCAGAGCAGATAAATAAACTAAAAGAATAGAAAAGATTAATGAAAATAAGAGCTTATTCTTTAAATATACACAAAACTGATAAACCTTTAGCCAGACTCCTCAAAAAAAAAAAAAAAAAAAAAAAGAGAGAAAGAAAAAGGGAGAGAGAGAGACAGAGAGAATGACCAAATGAAATCAAAAAGAAATACAAGGGATCATAAGAGATTTACTGTTTCACACCAATAAAATGAACAAACCAAAAAATGGATAAATTCCTAGACATGTCCAATATCCCAAGACTGAACCAAAAGAAACAGAAAATATGAATAGACTGATTACTGGTAATGAAATTGAATCCATAATTTAAAAAAAAAAAGACTCCCAACAAACAAAAGTTCAGGACCAGAGGGCTTCACAAGCAAATTCCACCAAACAATTAAAGGGCCTATACTTCTCAAACTATTCCAAAAAATTGCAAAGAAAGGAAGGCCTCCAAATGTGTTCTATAAAGCTAGCATCACCTTGATACCAAAACCAGACAAAGACAGCATCATGAGGTATATCAGACGGAAGAGTTCTCAACGGATTCTGGCTTGTTGGGTGCCTTTAATAAGTAACAGTAGTGAAAAGAAATCTTGAAAAAGTACAATCCGGGATTTTGCCAGCATGTGCCGGTCCAATGATGTCTCATCTCAGCTCTGTGTGCGTGACAGGTGGTCTCAGAGTACCCATTGTGGCTCAGGGGATTAAGAACCCAGCATAGTGTCCAGGAGGATGCAAGTTCCATCCCTGGCCTTGCTCAGTGGGTTAAGGATCTGGCATTGCCATGAGCTGCAGCGAAGGTCACAGATGCGGCTCAGATCTGGTGTTGCTCTGGCTGTGGTATAGGCTGGCAGCTGCAGCTCGGATTAGATCCCTGGCCTGGAAATGTCCACATGTTGCAGGTGCAGCCATAAAAACAACAACAACAACAAACCAGGTTGTCTTGTCCACACTGAGGTCAATTATTTATTTCACGGCCAACACCAAGAGCAGAAACTGAAATTCCATCCACGTCCCAGATCTTCCAAACAGAGGGCAAGTCGAAAGGCAAGGGGAATGATGTGTCTCCTAAATGGCAGATACAATCTTTAACTTCCTTCCAACTACCCCAAAGAAGAAAAGAACACACACTTAATGCGGTACCCAGCCTTCTTAAACAAGTCTCTCTCTCTGGTATGACCAGCAATCATGATCAAAGCTGGAAGAAAATAAACCGCAGTCAATCTTAGAGCTCTCATTAACCACAGTGAGCGGCTCACCTGCCCCTTGATGTCCCAGGTCAAGGGAGAAGGAAGCCCGGCAGGGTCATCTCCCGTGGAACAAGTTGGTGTTGCAGGAATATCTTCTGGCCACATATGCCATACGCGGATGGCTCCCAGCGTGCCTTCTTGACCTGCTTCATTCTCTCACTCATTCAATCCACAGCTACTGGCACTTTCCAGGGGTCACAGCAGATTCAGTCGTTGGCAGATAATAAGAAAGAAATATACAATGTGACATCAGGGGCTATGAGGATGTCTGGTTATGGTGAGTTCTCTCCAGGATACAATGTATACAACCATCTGTGCAGCCCGGTCTTTGTCATTGTCAAGGCCATTTTCTGGTACCAGAGGCTCTGAACTCTTCTTGCGCCATAGGTGGGTGTTGGAATGGGGTAGAAGCGGGAAGGAGGGAAGCGGGCACTTCTCAGCCGACGTCCTTTTCCTCCTTGAAGTTATCATGCACCACGGGAGGCTGTTTTGCGGCTTGAGGCTTGCAGCTGGTGCCCCTGACATCACTCTATCACTCTGTGAATTTTTTTGCATAACCCGTCTTTAGAGAGATGGACTAGTCTATCATAATGGCTTTTATGATAAGTACGAAGTTAATGTTTAAAATCGGAACTCGGAATCTTTTTGGCACGTTCTTGCCAATATCTTCAACTTCCCTCTCCCGCTGACCTCTGTCACTCCATCCTGGAAAACCCCGGCCCCCAGGGTGAGGAGGGGACGGTTTTAGTTTGCCTTTCTTCCTCTGAGTCCTTGCAGGAAGGAAACTCGGCCCCAGTGGGTCTGGACCCCTGCCCCTGCAGGGTGATGCGCTCTCAAGCCTCCAATCAAGCCTCCAATAAAATGAGTTATCTATGCCCCAGCTTCCAGCCTCCCTTCCCCCCCCCCCCCATGTGGCAGAGGACCACAGAGAACCTTCTGGCAGGCAGCCCTCCCCCATCAAGCCCAGGAGCCTACCAGCACCTGCCTTCATCTGCCCCCCTCCACTTCCGCCCTCACTCCTGGCGCTCTGGCCCCACCCTCTTCACCCATTAGGCACTGACCCGGCTCCCGCCCTCCCCCTCATTCCCACCCTAGACTCTATAACCTCTGAACCTCACCTGGCTCAAGTTTTACCAATGAACAGAAAACCAGGCCCTCTCCTTTAACGAAGTTTGCCCAATCTAGCAAATCAAAATGCAAGAAGCCCACATGCATTTGAGTGTCAGGTAATGACAAATTTTGTTTTTTGGTCTTTTTTTTTTTCCTAGGGCTGCTTCCCGCAGCATATGGAGGTTCCCAGGCTAGGGGTCGAATCGGAGCTGTTGCCACCAGCCTACACCACGGCCACAGCAACACGGAATCCGAGCCACATCTGTGACCTACACCACAGCTCATGGCAACACTGGATCCCGAACCCACTGAGCGAGGCCAGGGATTGAACCCGTGACCACATGGTTCCTAGTCAGATTCGTTAACTGCTGAGCCACAATGGGAACTCCTTTTCTTTTTTTCTCTTTTTTTCTTTTGATCTGGTAATGACCATTTTTAATAAAAGCATGTCCTCAGTGTTACATGGGACCTAGTCATACTGAGAAATTCTTTACTGTTTTTCTGAAGTTCAAATTGAACTGGGTGTCCCCTGATTTATCTGAGGACCCCACCCCAAGACCCCAGATGGCCCACCAGCTCCTACCCTATCTCCTTACCTTCACTGTCTGACGTTTGAAAGATTTGAGTTCACCTGCTGTCACTTGCCATGTCTTCCCAGGTTTCCACGGCCTGGTTTTCATGGTTAACCCTCCTCTGAAAGAGCTCTCATTAAGGTCAATACCACGTTGGCATTCCCTGGTGGCTCAACCAGTTAAGGATCCGATGCTGTCACTGCTGTGGCATGGGATCGATCCCTGGCCCAGGAATTTGCACATGCTGTGAGTATGTCCCCCCCCAAAAAAATGTCAATACCTTATTGCTAAACCCAGTGTATGTCTTATTGTCACCTCTCCAGCATCTTGGTGGCCTTGGGTAGTCCTGACTCTATGCTCCCCTGTGGGATTCTAGAGACCCTGCCCTGGGCCTCTGTGATGCCCCTTTCCCACTGTCCCTCCTCTCCCCATCCCCACAGGGTCTGCAGCTAACACTGGACCTACCCCTTCTTTCTCCAGGTTTTCCTGGTTCTGCTGACCATGCTGCTGTCTTCCCAACTGCCCAAGGTAGGGACTGGGGCCTCGGGTCCCACCCCTAGATCATTCCCCCTGCTGGAGGAGCCCCCCTCCCATTTTTTGAATCCATTTTCCTCCCCTTAGTCAAGGAGATCTTTCTAAAATGCAAATCACATGGGATCCCTTCCCTGACTCCCTAGTCAATGTCCACGGTTTAACACCCTAGCTTCCTCATTTAGCGTCTAAGATCTAAACATCTGGTCCCTGCAGATCCAGAAGCTCCCTTCCTCCCTGCTCCATTCCCTGGCCCTGACCCTCTCTCTCATTCTCCTGGGCCCCGTGCTCCTTCTGGGGCACAGCCTGAATAGATATCACCTCCTCATCCCATTCATCCTCACCGCTCCCCCAGGAAGCCCTCCCTCCACCCCTTCTGGTGGGTGCTTCCCCACCTTCCCCATCAAGCACCCAGAGCCATCTTTTTACCAGCCTGGAAGCTCCAGGAGGGCAGCACTCTTCCTCCCAGTTCACAGTCCACTGGGCACACACAGTCCGTCCTGGAAACATTGTATCTCTTACCAGGATGTACTTGTCAATTCCCTGGACTCAAAGGCAAGGTGGGTCCTTTGTCTTGTGTCCTAGGGGATGATCAGAACACCCAGAGGAAGCCGGTCCAAGGAAGAGGTTATCGTATTTCAGAGTCACCCCCTTCAGGGGGTTTGTCAGAATCTGCCTCTTCAGTTTGTAAAAGTTGTGTTGTTTGAAAAGCATCAATGGCTTAACTTGAAATACAGCCATCTGAATCCATATTGATATAAAAAAAACCCAACAGGGAGCATTTTTATATGTGACTAAAATGTCCATTGTTGGGAGCAAAAGAAACCCCAAACTCTAAATCTTTCACCTACTTTGGCACCAAAGTCTGTTTCCATTGCTGACAAAGAATAGCACATTATTTCACTATCAGCCTTTATGATTTGGCATTGCAGGGTTGTTTTTCTTAGATGTTCTTTTTGCCTGTGAAAGGGGGGGGGGCTGCGTGTTTTATTACAGAGTCCTTTTCTAAAACGACATAGGTCATGATTGCTCTGCCGGCCCCACCACATGCAGACCACACAGAACTCACAAGCTGTGGGCCAGCACACCTCACCCACAGTGGAAAGACCCACTTAGCAGAGGAGGGAGACCCACTCACTTCAGCAGCCAGAGGCCCTCATATCAAAAGTTTCCATTAGAGTGATATCTTCCATCAGAGAAGAAAATCAAAATTTGCTTCAGAAGTAACCTCAGCTCGTTCTTGCACATTTCAAAAACTGTTTCCATCTTATACATCCCTAAACACGATCACTGATTTTTGAGCATAGAAATTTCCATTCATTTCTATTAACCTTAATGATTGGCTTTCCTAAATTAATCTCCAAAGAGGATCATTTGCCTTGATTTTCATTCTTAACTATCGTTTGGGGGGAAAAGTGACTCATAGTTCCCAAGTTCCTGTGTTTTTCATCTATAACATTTACACATTATACCCAAATATATGATGATAAAATACGGTACTGCCTCTGTAATAAACACAGCCTCTGTCAGAGAAGCATTAGAAATTGGGGACTTTCTGTGTTCTAATCTGGGACAGATGCGTTTAGTTATCTTGGGTGACCAACCCAGCCTGTGGGAATGACCGGTCGCTTTGTGTGTGTGGACAATGAACAACAGAGAATTAAACACCCAGGGTCCAAAGCGGGGAAGAAAAAAGCCACAATGGAATTTATTGCTGTGGTCTGGAAGAGGAAAAAAAGGTTTATACCCAGGTCTTTTCTGAAGCTGCAGTGGTAAATGCCCTCAGCTTTGCTTTGCCTCTCATTTTAAAAGGATTGTAGCCCCAGTGGTCCTTCTCTTATTCTTGCCAGAATACCAAGGTAACAGGATTCTTGCCAGAAGCCTCCTCAGCAGGCTTCCAAAATAGCAGCCGGCTCCACCCAGAGACCCCACCTATGAGCCCTTCAGAGAGGGTCAAAACGCTCCAATCAAATCTCGAGTATTGTTCTCAAGAGTAACTGTGCCTGAGAGTAACTCCTGAGAGGAGCAGTTTCACGTCTGGTAAGATTTCCTAGGGAGTTCCCATAGCAGTGCAGCGGAAAAGAACCTGACTAGTATCCATGAGGATGCAGGTTTGATCCCTGGCCTCGCTCTGTGGGGAAGGATCCAGCGTTGCCATAAGCTGTGGTGTAGGTTGCAGATACCACTAGACCCAGCATTGCTCTGGCTGTGGCGTAGACCAGCAGATTCGACCCCTAGCCTGGGAACTTCCACATGCTGCCAGGTGCGGCTCTAAAAGGCAAAAAAAAAAAAAAAAAAAAAAAAAAAGGAAAAAAAATAGAATAAACCGTAAGAAAATATCTTTATGATGTTGGGGCAGGAAAGGATTTCTTTAACTAGGAAATCAAAAAAAAAAAAATGTTAGCCATATAAGGAAAGACTTGTCAACCTAGCCGCATTAAACCAAGAACTTTTCCTCATATTACCACAAAGACACAATTAAAAAGAGAAAAAAAAATAGCAAACCAAGCAGATATTTATAACACATGTAAATAACCAAAGATTATTATCTAGACTATATAAGGAACTCCCATGAATCAATAAGAATAAGCAAACAACCAAATTTTTTTAAACGAGCAAAAAACATGAGCAAGCATTTCTCAAAAAAGAAGCACGAATGGTATGAAAACGTGGCAAGATGCCCATTAGTAATCCTGGAAATGCAAAAATAAGACCACCATGAGATGCCAACTGGCAAAATTAAGAGTCTGAAAATACTCAAGGGTAGCAAGAACAGGCATCAACAGGACATGGGTACATGACTGGAGCATAAATCAGATCAACGACTTTGCAAAGCAGTTCAGCCCTCAGTGGACTTTTCATTGTTCAGAAATATTTGCTGCCCCTTCTTGTGTGAAGTTTATACTTGCGTTCCTTTTTCTTTTTGTTTTTCTAGGGCCGCCCCTGCGGCATATGGAGGTTCCCAGGCTAGGGGTCTAATCAGAGCTGTAGCTGCCGGCCTACACCACAGCTCACGGCCATGCCAGATCCTTATCTCACTGAGCGAGGCCAGGGATCGAACCTGCAACCTCATGGTTCCTAGTCCGGATTTGTTAACCACTGCGCCACGAGAGGAATTCCCTGAAGTTTATACTTTCTGCTCTACTGATGCCCAGCTTGGCTGCATAGCTTTTTCTAAAAGTTAGAATCTAACGAATGACATGTGAGAAAGTGACCTGTGTTCCTTTATCATGAGATGGCCAATGTGCCAAGTCGAAGCTGCTCCCCTCACCAAAATCCCAGAGTGAACTAAGCTAGAACAGGCCCGCAGCCAGCCTACAACAGGCAGGTAACGACAGCCAGAAGTCCACCTCTGTTGTTTGGTTGTAAATCCAAACAATGAAGATTTGGGGGGCGGAGGGTGTGTTATTGCTGCATTATTTAATATATCCAGGAGTTCCTTAGTGGCCTAGTAGTTTAGGATCCAGTGTTGTCACTGCTGTGGCCTGAGTCACTGCTGTGGTGGGGGTTCGACCCCTGGCCCGGTAACTTCTGCATGCCTTGGGCACAGGGGAAAAAAACATATATATACATACATATGTATTTATAAATATACACACACACATATATTTATAAATTTATATAATATCTATAAAATCTCCTTACTGATACAGATACCAGCTCATAAAGTTGAACATTCATATGCCCTGAGGTCTAGAAAGTTTTCTACCCTAGAGACACTCTGAAATGGGAATCACATCAAGGAACCTTCATAGCGACATCGTCCGTCATTGCAAAAAACACCTGGAAACAACCCAAATGTCCTTTGGTCCAGAGTGGGTTGATAAATAATGGTATATTTGCAAAACAATACAGCAGCCAAAATGAAAGCGTTCTCGCGACACACAGTAACGTGATGATAAATATACTTTTGAATAGGTAAAGCCCAGTAAGTTTCCATAGAGCACAATACCATGCTCAGAAAGCTCAAAAACAAACAAAACTAAATAAAATAGTTGTGTTCATAATAATACGGTAAATGATTTTTTTTTTAAGTGAGGGCTTGATGACAACATTTTTGAGGAAAGTTGCCTGGGGTTGGGGGAGGGAGGGAGGTAGGCAGGAGATGAAGAGGGAAGCGGCACACAGATGGATGCTCTGACCTTGACTCTGACTCTCTAAAGAGTCAGTTATTAAATATTCTAGGCTGTGTGGGCCACTCAGTCTCTGTTCCAAATACTCAGCTCTGCGGTTGTAATGCAAAGGCCACCTGACCGTGGTTAGGTGCTCCACGAAAAACTGCTTACAGACTCTGAAATTTGCATTTCATATAATTTTGCACGCCATGAGATATTATGCCGATTTTGATTTGCTTTTACCTGTTTAAACATGTAAAAATCATCCTTAGCTCAGAAGCCACACACATCTCAGATTTGGCCTTGTAGGTGTTTGGCAGCTTCTGCTCCGGCGCTCTGGCTGGGCTATGCATTCATTCCTGTTTCATGTATTACTGCTAAAGGGCTTTTTTTATTATTATTATTATTCTGCTTTTTAGGGCCGCTTGTGGGGCATAAGGGAGTTCCCAGGCCAGGGGTTGAATCAGAGTTGCAGCTGCCAGCCTACACCACAGCCACAGCCACAACCACAACCACGCCAGATCCAAGCCAAGTCTGCAACGGACGCCCCAGCTCACGGAAATGCCAGATCCGCAATCCACTGAGCGAGGCCAGGGATTGAACCTGCATCCTCATGGATAGCAATTGGGCTTATAACTTGCTGAGCCACAGTGGGAATTCCCTTAGTAAAGTTTTAAGAATTAAAAAGAAAAAAAAAAAAAAGGAAGCCCTGGCTCCGAAGACAGGAGGACAAAGGCAGAAGATGGGAAGATGAAGAGGACCTCAGGTTATACGGGGACATTGGATTCTTTCCAAAACTCTTCCTCAAGGTCTGGGTTTTGGGCAAGTTGGGGTTTTTTTTTTTTTCCTCTTGACCCCAAACTAGAGCAATAATGATGACTGTTGTCCTTCTCCCCCAGACAGAGGAGGACATCATTGCGCTGGATGACTGAGCCAAGGGAACATCTGGTCGAGGATATTTCCTGCATCTTATGGCTTATTGCCTTATGTTGTGTTGGCATCTAAAAAAAGAAAAAAATTGGAATTGACTGTGATTATAATTTTTAGCTGTACCATTGACCTTCAAGATCAAATTTAAGAAATAATTCTCTTTGGATTTCAAGAAACCTAGCCCACGCCCCTTAAACCGTATCTAGGAAATGCCATCAGTTCTGTCCCGTGCTTGGTTCTGTTACAAGGGGTACATCTTTAAAGGCCAACTCATGAGCATTTAGAAAAAAAAGGTCGGGGTCCTCCTGGGTCCTCTCTGGGATGGTGCAATTTAGAAAAGATGTGCTAGCGGGGTCCCCCATAGTTCTCCTGTGAGTCTTTTCAAGAGAGTCCCAGCACCTCTCTGGATTTCCGATTCATAGTTCACACTCGCCTTCCTCTTCTTCTGGAAACCGGCAGCTGCAGGCATCTTCCTCTTGGACCGTTTGCGCTGGCTTCAGAAACGCTAAAAAGTAATTGTGAAGAGAGTTATCTTGGGTTGTCTGTTTTGATTGTGTAACAGTCATTTGTCCATAAATCACATTTGTGGGAACATCTCTCTAAACAGCAAACGTTCTCAGCTGGAATTTGAACAAGGTCACCAGCAAGAGCGGTCATAACAAATAGAAATGGTTTCCAAAATTATTTAAGATTTTTTTTCTTGTGGCCAAATACTTTTTTATTGGTGCTAAAAAGCTAGTTTCTTTATTATCTGCGAAGGCTGAAAACAGTCTTGGGTGTGACTCACTATAGCATAAAATTAGTCATATGCCAAATGTAACAGCAGTTTCAAGTCAGCAGCACATGTGCTAATCTTGAGGGTTATTTAGATTTTACACGTTAAGTGGTTTCTTTTGAATGAAATGCTTATGGCACCAAGATGTTAAAAATACTTCTACTACTTCCTTTAATTAGCAAGTGAAGAACTGATTTATGCACCCACTTCCAGGTTCTCATTTACATGTTAAAGCATTTGTGTTATGGCTGAACGTTTCTTAATCCTAACACATATTTTATATTATATATATATATATACGTATATGAGTACCTGCGTGTGTGTGTGTGTGTGTGTGTGTGTGTGTGTGTGAGTTCCCATTGTGGCTCAGTAGGTCAAGAACCCTGCATAGGGTCTGTGAGGACGCAGGTTCAATCCCTGACCTCGCTCAGTGGGTTAAGGATCCAGTGTTGCCATGGGCTACAGAGGTAGCTTGGATCCAGCATTTCTGTGGCTGTGGCACAGGCCTACAGCTGCAGCTCTAATTCAATCCATAGCCTGGGAACTTCCATATATTGCATGTGTGGCCATAGAAAGAAATATACACACACACACACACACACATACACGCAAACATATATACCTGTGGCCCCACACCCAAGCCCACCAGTAAATCTCTCTCTCTCTCTCTTACACACACACACACACACACACATTCTAGTCAGATGTATTTTTATAGCCTGACAAAGCAAAAGGCCCTACCCCAACCTCAGATGCTTCTTAACTAAAAAAATAACCAAAACCCAACAAGCACACTATCTCCGAGAAATTAGGAAAGACTGGCAAGACATTCAGAAATAACAATGAGATACCTTTCTTTTGAAATAGTGTCAGAGATTAATTTTAAAAGGGAAATCTGCTTCTGGAAACATAATCATATGTTTTCCTGTTCTTTCTGCCAAGTATTGCTGAAAATGTTGGACATGTTATATAGAACAAACATAAGAAGAAGTTGAAAGGTGGTAAGAAAGCAGAGCAGCTAAGGATTTTGGAATCCAAGAAAAAACATGGCTTTGAGTTCCCTGGGTATTCTTTCCACCTCATATGCCCCAGACTGGGAACTGGAGAAGTTGGCAACCCAGAAAGTCAACAGGTATAGGCTACTTTTAATTTTATTTTATTTATTATTTTATTTTATTTTATCTAATCTTATTTTATTTTATCTTTTCTTTTTAGGGCCACTCCTAGAAGTTCCCAGGCTACGGGTCAAATCAGAGCTGCAACTACTGGCCTATGCCATCACCACAGCAATGCCAGATTGGAGCCACATCTTCCATCTATGCCACAGCTGTGGCAATACCAGATCCTTAATCCATTGAATGAGGCCAGGGATCAAACCCACTAGGGATACTAGTCAGATTCTTAACCTACTGAGCCACACAACGGGAACTCCTTGTTTTTTTTTTTTTTAATTCCCCAAGAACATCCTGTTCTCTCTAACTACAAAACCAGCAAAGGATCAAAGTAATAAGACTGAAAACTTTTAGATAATCACTGTTCTACTCTAGCAAAACAACACAGAAAAAACAAAAAACAAAAAAACACAACTATGGTCCCATACCAAAGCCCAGCACTAAAGACACAGCAAGGAGTCTAGACTCACACCCTTGCCAAGGTCTCTCAAGGCTCACTGCCTTATCCTCACTGGGGTAGCATCAGATGAGTCTTAGTGGAGGGCTAGGACTTGACAACCACTCTCTGGTAATGAGGCCACCCCATGTGAGGAACAAAGCACCGTTCCTCCTTTCAGCCAGAGTAGCATCACTGAGGGCTTGACTGGGAGTCTGAACTCCCACACATGTTGAGCAATAACAAGGATCCCTCACCCCTGACCTGGACTTCCACTCCCACCTGGCAGCATCTTCCATCCTCTGTTGGAGTGGTGTCAGAGGAAGCTTGAATAAACACAAGCTTTCACTTATTTCCAAAGCCTGAGAACATCATATCCCACATCTGGGTTTCAATCAAAAACCACTTGTCAGGGAGTTCCCATCATGGCTCAGTGGTAACAAACCTGACTGGTATCCATGAGGATGTGGGTTCGATCCCTGGCCTTGCTCAGTGGGTTAAGGATCTGGTGTTGCTGTGAGCTGTGTGTAGGTCACAGATGCAGCTCAGATATGGCCTTGCTGTGGCTGCGCTATAGTCTGTCAGCTGCGGTTCCAATTCGACTTCTAGCCTGGGAACTTCCCCATGCCATGGGTGTGGCTTTAAAAAGACCAAAAAAAAAAAAAAAATCGCTTGTCATTCTAAGAACCAGGAAGAGCTCCACTAGAATAAGAAAAGACAACAAATGTTTGCATCTAGGTGATATAGATGTTAGAATTATCTGGCAAGGACTGTATTTTGATTTATTTATTTTTATGACAGTTGATGTACAATGTGGCAAGGAGTTTAAAGCAGCCCTCATAAAGATGCTTTTATAAGCAACCGGGAACACATTTGAAACAAACGAAAAAGAAATAGAAGACATTTTAAAAGAACCAGGTGGTGATTTTAGAACCGAAAAAGTAACAATAACCAAAAATTTTAAAAATCAGCAAATGGGTTCAGCACAAGAATGGAAAGGATAAAGGAAAGAATCATTACCTAATCTGGGCAACAGGGACAAAACTGGGAAAAAAGGAACAGAGCCTCAAGGACACGTGTGACTATAGCAAACAGAACAAAACAACAGAAATGTCTGAGTATTCACGTCTTTGGAGTTCTGGAAGAAGAGAAAGAGAAGAGGGCTGAAAAAGTTCTTGAAGAAACAATGCCTGAAAATTTCCCCAATATGGAAAAATACACAAACTTACAGATCAGGAAGCTAAATGAATCTGAAACAAGATAATCCAAAGAAACTCTGAAAACAGAAGAAAAAGAAAGAGAGAAAGAAAGAAAGGGGGAAGAAAGAAAAGAACTCTTGAAAGCAGCCAGAGAGAAGTAACACGTTGCTTATATAGGAAAAACAAGTTGAATGACAGTGAATTTCTTAACAGAAACCATGAAAACCAGAAGTGGCACCACACTTTTCAAATGCTGAAAGGAAAGAATTGTAAACCCCAAATTCTATATCCACTGAAAATATCTTTCAGGAATGAAGGGGGAATAAAGAAATTCTCAAACAAAAGAAAACCTGCCCTAAAATATTGGCTAAAAGAAATTCTCTAAACAGAAGAGAAATGGCAAAAGAAGGACTCTCGGAACATGAGGAAGGAAGAAAGAACCACAGAATGAGCAAATATATGGGTGAAGACATTAGACCTTTCTTCTCTTGAGTGTTCTAAATCCTGTTTGAGAGTTGAAGCAAAAATTATATCACTGTCTAATATGGTTCTCAAAGTATGTAGCAGAAATATCAAAGACACGTATACTATAATTTGGAGGGGGTTAAAAGGATGTAAAGGGAGGTAAGATTTCTAAACTTCATTCAAACCGCTAAAATGTTGTTACTGGCAGACCATGATTAAATTATGTATAAGAACTAGAACAACAACTACAAGAGCTCTACAAAGAGATATACTCCAAAAATACATAGATACATCAAAATGGAATTCTAAAAAAATTTTAAGTAATCCATAGGAATGCAGAAAAAAGAAAACAGAAATGACAACCAGAGAAGACAAACAGAAAACAAAACAAAACACCAAAATAGCATCTCAAGCCCTAACATGTAATTAATTACATTAAATATACATTGTTTGAATGTAACAATTAAAAGACAGAAATCAGTAGTGTGACCACTATATGGTATCTGAAGAAATTCACTTCCAATATAAAAATGTCAGAAGGTTGAAAGTAAAAGGATGCAAAAAGATATATTATGTGTACATTAATTTTTAAAAAGCAGATAAAGTAGACTTCAGAGCAAAGGAAACTACCAGACACAGGGAGGGGCCGTACATAATTTTAAAAGAGTCAATTCACCAAGAAGACATAGCAACACTCAACATGTATACACCAAACAACAGAACTGCAAAATAGAAAAAGCAAAACCGATAAAACTGAGAAGAGAAACAGCCAAATCCACAATTATATTTGAAGAATGAAATGGCCCTCTCCCAAGAGTTGTTAGAACAACTTGACAGGAAATCTGCAAGGATATAGAACTCAACAACATCACCAATCAACAGGATCAAATCAATACTTTTAGAACACTCCACCCATCAGAACACACATTCTTTTCAAGGGTCAATGGAACATAGACCAAGAGAGACCATGACCTTGACCATGAACCCAACCTCAACAAATTTAAAAGAACTGAAATCATACAGAGTGGGTCCTCTTATTATAACAGAATTAAAATAGACATCAACAACAAAAAGAAAGAAAACGGAATAATCATTAAATACTTGGAAACTAAAAAACACACTTTAAATAACCAATTAGGTTAAAGAGGAACTCTGAAGGGAACTCTACAAAAAGTACATCAAACTGAATGAAAATGGAAAAACTACACATAAAAATGTGTGGGCACAGCTTATTCAGTCCTGGAAAGTAGATTTATAATGTGAAGTTCTTGTAGGAGAAAGAGGAAAAGTCTCAAACCAATACCATAATCTCCCAGCTAGATAGAAAAAGAACAAAATACATTCAAAGCAAGCAGAAGAAAGGAAGTAATAAAGGCAAAAGCAAAAGTTAGTGACACTGAAAACAGAAAGGCAGCAGAGAAAAATCAATGAAACAAAGAGCTGATTCTTCGAAAAGATCCATAAAGTGAACAAATTTCTACCAAAATGGATTCAGAAAAAAAGAGAAGACACACATAACCAATATCAGTAGGTGATACTACAGACTCTGCATATAACAAAAGGATAGTTAGGAATGATTTAAATAACTTACATACATAAACCTGCCAACTCAGATGAAATGGACAAAGTCCCCCCAAAACATATATGACCGTAATCCACTCAATAGGAATCAAATAACTTGAATGTCCTATAATTATTAAGGAAATTGAATTTGCAATTAAAGAGCTCAAAAAAGGACTCTCCAGGTCCAGATATTTCACTAGACAAGTCTACAAACTAATCAAAGAAGAGTTAACACCAATTCCACACAATCTCTTTCAGAAGAGGGAACATGTCCCACCTTATTTGATATTTTATCCTGGTACCAGAAAAACAGACAAAGACAGTCCTAGAAAGGAAAACTGCAGATCAATATCCCTCATGAATACAGCTGCAAAAATTCCTAACAAAATATTAGCAAAGAAGATTTAGTAATATATAAAAATAACTAGGAGTTCCCCCTGTGGTGCAGTGGGTTAAGGACCCAGCATTGTTACAGCTGTGGCATAGGTTGCAGCTGGGGCTCAGACAAGATCCCTGGCCCAGGAACTTCCATATGCCATGGGGGCAGCCAAAGAAGAAAAAACATTATATACTATGACGAAGTGGAGCTTAGTCCAGGGTTGCAAGGCTGGCTCAGTTTCAAAAAATGAATCCTCATAATTTACCATTTTAATAGGCTAAAGAAGAAAAATCACATAATCAAATCAATTGATGCAGGAAACGCATCTGACAAAATGCCACACTCATTCACAATTTTAAAAAAAATCCTCAGAATACTATAAATAGAGGAGGAAATTTTCAACTTGATAAAGACTATCTCCTAAAAATCTATAGTTCACATCATACTTACTGGTAAAAGACTGCTTTCCCCCTAAGATAAGAAGCAAGGCACCCTCACCCACTCTTATTCAGCATAGGACTGGATAGTAGTCTAGCCAGCAAAATGAGGCAAGAAAAAGAAATAAATAGGTTGGAAATGAAAAAATAAAACTGTGCATATTTGCAGATGACACCATGGTCTATGCAGAAAAGTCCAATGAATCTACAAAATATCCTAGAACTAGTGAATTCAGGAAAACCACAGGATCCAAAAAAACAGTCTACAAAAACCAGTTGAATTTCTGCATGCTAGCAATGAATGTATCGAAACCAAAAGGTAGGATCCAATATCATTTGCAATTGTTAAAGTTAAATGCTAAGGCCCAATTTCACAAAACATATGCAGGACTTGTATACTGAAAACTGCAAAATGCAGATGAAAGAAGTCGAAGAAAAAATATGCGTAAAGGGAGAGACATACGGTGTTCATGGACTGGAAGGGCTACCCTAGTGAGGACGTCAATGCTCCTCGAACTGATACACAGACTTAACACAGCTGCTCAGAATCCCAGCTGATGTTCTGTAGGTAGAGATAAGATTATCCTAAAATGTGTACTGAACTGCAGGGAACTGGAACAGCGAAGACAATTTCAAAAAAGAAGGAGAGCATGGGAGGACCTACTCTCTGCTCTACCCAATTTCAAGACTTGCTTTCACAGCTCCCGTAACCAAGACTGGCCGAAAGAAACACACATGTCAGTGGAACCAAAGACAGAAACCAGAAATAGCCCCCACACAAGGACAGGCAGCGGATGCCTGACAAAAGTGCAAAATCAGTGATCTCTTCTGCAAATGAAGTCACGGGCATCCACCAGCAGAAAAAAAGTCTTGACCTGAACCCCTCACACCTTCTCCAAAACTCAACTTAAAATGAAGCATAGATTTAAATGTAAGACATGTGGAAGAAAACATAGGAGGAAGTGTAAATATTTGGGGCTTAAGATTTCATGAAGAGTTCCCAGAGCATGACTCCATGAAAAAAATGGGGGGAAATGGCCAACTGGACTTCACCAAAATTAAAAGCTTTTTCTCTCTGGAAGACCATGTGAAGAGGATGAAAAGGCAAGCCACAGACTGGGAGACTGTCCTTACAAATCTCATATCTGACAAAGGACTTATATCTAGGAGATACAAAGAACTCCCGAACAAACAATCTAATTAGGAAATGGGCGAAAGAGGAGCTCCTCTTGTGGCTCAGCAGTAACGAACCCAACTAGTATCCATGAGGATGCGGTTCGATCCCTGGCCTCCTTCCGTGGGTTAAGGATCTGGTGTTGCTGTGGCTGTGGTATAGGCTGGCAGCTGCAGCTCTGATTTGCCCCCTCGCCTGGGAGTTTCCATATGCTGCAGGAGCAGCACCAAGAAAGAAAGAAAGAGAGGAAGGAAGGGAGGGATGAAGGGATGGAAGGGGGAAAGAAGGAAGGAAGAAAAAAGAAAGAAAGGAAGGAAGCAAAAAGAAAATGGGCAAAAGACACGAAGGAACATTTCACTGAAGAAGATATGCAGATGGAAAATGAGTACATGAAAAGATGTTCCACCCTTCGGGAAAGGCAGGTTAAGACCACAATAAGATAGGACTACATACCTATGAGAACAGATGAAATAAAAAAGTGTGACAACTCAAAATGCTGGCAAGGATGAGGAGCAACGCAATCTCTCATGCATGGCCGGTGGCATGTAAAATGATGCAACTCCTCTGGAAGTTAGTAGTTTCTTAAAAAGCTAATACCCACTTACCATACGACCCAGTGATTGCTCTCCTGGACATTTATCTTAGAGATACGGAGACTTATGTCCACGCAAGACCTATACGTGATGATTCATAGCTGCTCTAATGTCATAATGAAAAACTAGAGACAACCAAAATGTCTTTCAACAGGTAAATGCATTCACACCATGAAATACTACTCGGCAATAAAAAAGATGAAACTATTGAAACACACAACTCAGATGGATCTCAATGGCATTAAGCTGAGTGGGAAAAGCCAGTCTTAAGAGGTCACATGTTTGTGATCCATTTACAGCCTGTACAATATAACACTCTTGAAATGGCAAAATTACAGAGACGGAAAACAGATTCGTAGGTAGGAGGGGTTGGGAATGGTGGCGAGAAGAGGTGGATGTAAGTAAAAAGGACTAGCAGAAAGAGATCCTTGGGGCGATGCAATAGTTCTGTGTTTTGATTGCGCTGGTGGTTACAGGACATGTCATAAAATGCAATTAAACATACACAAGGTGCCAGTGTCAAATGCCTGGTTTTGAGACTGTACTGTGGTCACATACGATGTGACAGCATGAATGGCACAGGACACTATTCTGTACTCTCTTTACAACTGCCTGTGAATCTCTATTTCAAAATGGAACGTTTTTTAAAAATAACCTAAAATTTTGAAAAAATGGATTATGGTTCCATTGCCACTCACTAATTACTCATAAACACTTTTGAAAATCATCGTGTAAAGACCTTTATTGTCATTTGAGGTGAAGCTGGGAGGGTCGTTGTTTCAATCAGAGGTGTCAGTGAGAACTTAGAGGTTTAGACCTCAAAAAGAGAATCAGAGAACAAACCACAGAGTGGGGAACGGTATTTGCAGCACATGAACAGTAGACTAAAAAATTCCTCTAGGTTAAGAAGAAATCGACAAACAACACCCTGGGATCAGGCACTTTGCAAGAGAGGAAAGCCGCATGACTAACATAACACGAAAAGATGTCCAATCTCAAGAGTAATCAGGGAAATGCAAATTAAAACCGCAAGATACTACAACACACCCACCAGACAGATAAAAATTAAGACGTCTGATCATACTCAGTGTCAGCAAGGATTGGAGCAAAAAAAAAAAAAAAAAAACAAAACAGAAAAAAACCTCTCATACACTGCTGGGGAAGCATGAATAGGGTTTTACCATTCTGGAAAATAGTTTGGCAAACCTGGTACTAAGGACCATGAAACACATTCCCCATATTCCAGCAATATTTTTTTACCTAGCTTAAAAAAAAAAAAAAAAACCACAGTGACGAAACAGGTGCTTATGTGTACTGAGATACCTAGACAAAATCATTGTCTACAAGAGCCCCAAGTTGTCTGTGACAGCCCAACCCGAGCATCCAGGAACCTTAGGATGGATCAACAAGCCCAGAGACCGTCATCCCGTAGGAAAGGATTCAACAAGAGAAATCAACAAAAGAGACATGCAACACATGGCTGAATCAAAAAGACGCAACGTTGAGTGAAAGGGGAAGGAAAACAGAGACGGTGTGACTCCACTAGTCTGACCTTCGCAAGCTGCCAAAGTAAACCGTGTTCTTAGGCAGCAAAGCTAAAAATAAGAGAAAGGAAGTGAACCCCACAAAGATCTGGATGTGGTTTAGCACCAACGTGGCGGGGGGGAGTTCATCTGGAAGGAGCACATGAAGGACTTCCGGGGAGCAGATAAAGGTCTGTTTCTTGACCTGCGAAGAGTTCACGTTACGAGTTGTTAACCCTGACCTGTTATGTACTCTTTCCTGTATGTTATATTTCACGATGTTAAAGGTTTAATATTGTTTTCAAAGAGAACCTTTATGCAAATTAGTGTACGGCATTTTTAGAGAAGACGTGAGGAAAATCCTTTTCCTCATATGTTTATAACAACCTATGAGTAGGTGCTCTCCAGTCTTATTGCAGTGGTCTTGGCTATACCATAGCGTCCATACATGAAGAGCGTCTCATATATGAGTCCCTCTTCATAAGGCTAGCCCGTCCTCTCTGGTGCTGCCCTCCTCCAAGACAAAATGCAAGTGGCTCCCATTTGTAAGCCTTGTTCGTTTTTTGTTTTCTTTTTTAAGGGCCACACCTGCAGCATATGGAAGTTCCCCTGCTAGGAGTTGAATTGGAGCTGCAGCTGCCAGCCTACACCACAGCCATGGCAACTCTGGATCCGAGCCACATTGGCCGAAGCTTGCAGCGATGCCGGATCCTTAATCCACTGAGTGAGGCCAGGGATCCTCACAGATACTACTTGGGTTCTTACTCCATTGAGCCAAAGGGGGAACTCCTAGAAGCCTTTTGGGATAAATGTTAATAGCTTTTGTCTAGCGAGTGCTGACTCTGTGCCAGGCACTTGCCAGCTTGTTAGATAGCCTGTTTCGTGAATGGAATCCATTATTGTAATTTCTTAATCCTGATCGGTGTCTTCATAATCCGTCTCACTAAACCCACTTCAACTCCCTCCTAGTTCTCCAGGCCTTCTTCCATGTGTGGGCTTAGCTCAGGCGAAGGCCATTTCTTAGCCAAAGGGTTAATGCTGGATGGGCAAAGGTTATTTTTGATTCCTCTTTGTCAGTGTCCTGTATCCACAACTGACTGGACACGCACACACACACACACACACACACACACACGCACGCACACACACACACGTACACAGTTGTCCAATGCTTTGGCATACTTGAAACAGTCATTCTTCTGGAAACCTCTGATGTGTCGTGGTATCACCAGGCTTTCTCTGATTTAGCACCACTGATATCTGGGGCTGGATCACTCTGTTGCGAGAGGCTGTCCTGTACGTTGCAGGAGGATTTAGCAACATCACTGGCCTCTACTTACCACATCCCAGGAGTGCTCCCTCCACAGTCCTTAGACTGTGACCACCAACCTGTCTCCAGACATTGCCAAACGTCCTTTGTCATGCTGGATAACCATTGTGCCATACTAACCCAGCTTCCATAACTTTAAAAAGAAATCATTTTTTCCTTGCTACTGTAAAAAGCCTTGCCTCGAAAATCTCATATCTGACACTTTTATGTTCAACTTACGTTGTTTGACTATATACAGGAGTTTCTTCCTGCCCTGTTGAACAACAGAGAAACGGAGCGCCAGGTAGGATACCAGGACAAAGACTGCAGTTGACATCAGTGCAAGAAAGAAGATGATGACATGGGAAGTGTGACCTTAAAAAAAAAAAGAGCATAAGGAAAAATTCAGGCAAAAAACATAAGTCTGCAAATATGCTTATGTTTAGATCTGCATTTAAAAACTCTTAAGCATACGAAGGGGTGCCTTGGGCATCTCAACCAGCTATCTTAATAAAGTTGCCTGCTTGTTAAGAAAACTTAAAAAAAAAAAACTTTAATTATTTTCCTAGAGGGAAAAGTTTACAAAAAGGAAGTGGTTTGGCCTTTCTATGTTAGAAGACACGGGACTCCCTAATTGCCATGATTTGGCGTTATCAAAGATCTAGTGTCTGTTTGGATCAGGTGTGTAGAGTCTGCTCACTATCGTGTAACTCAGACTGAGGGATGAACAGCTGGGGAAATGGATCGCTCCTGGAAGCCAGAATGAACAAGCCTTGTGCCACATCGGAGGTGTCTGCCGCAGGCAGAGATGCAAGACACCACGTTTCTGGAGTGATGCGGATACCCATCAGATGGCCATGATGCATTCTCTTTGATTGAGCAGCAACAAACTAGCTTACCCGGCTCTCCCCCGGGGACAGGCATGGTGGTGGAAGGTGTACCTGGAGAGAAGTCCGTTGGCCTTGGTCCACACACCACGTCTCTTGCCTTCGTCCCATTCATGAGGACAGGCTTTCCAGCCAAAGAACAGCTTAGACAGTCCAATGAAAAGAGTTCACGTAATTAATTCAGGTACAGAGCATTCTAATGAAAAAGACTGCTGTTTTCCGCCCAGTATAGCTGCCTAATGACAAAGATGTCTGGATCTGGGTTTGTGGGCAAAGCAAAGATATTCTGAAATATTTCCACTTGACCCTCTGACATCCTCCAATTTCTCAGTGGCATCCATGTCTCTCTACAATTCATCCCATTCTATCTACTAATTGGATTCGTCTTTCCTCCCAAGCTGGGAAGCCCTGTCGCATGACAGCTTAGTTCAGGCTATTGCCTGCTTGGTCTCTCACCCCCACAGTCTCTAGCATATTTGACCATCTCTGGCAAACAGGAAGGACAGACAACTTAGCATAGGGTTAGAAACGCTCAATCCTATGATGTGTTCGCATAAGATAGACCAGGGTTTGACCCCTGGGGCCGGCCCCTCTGCAGAATGACCTTGGGAAAGTTGGGAAATCTCTCTAAGCCTCAGCTTTCTCACCTGAAAAATAAGATGTACACGTCCCAGGACAGCTGCAAAGAGCAAATGCCCCCATGTGCCTGACTTACTCCCTAGAGAAATGGTAGCCGTCACTGCCATCGTTGCCATCATCATCACTGTCCTATGTCTTGTCCCTTTACCTGCCACAAACCCACCCATTCTCCAGAGCCTGCTTCAATCCCACTGTCCATGCAGGCTCACGTCACGGTTCTGAACCATTTGTTTCAAAAGACTTAAAGAAAAGAAACCCAAAACCACTTTCTAACCTGTTATGAACCAATACTTTTGTAAAACATAATATATGGAGTTCTCATTGTGGTTCAGAGTGTCCATGAGGATGAAGGTTTGATCCCTGGCCTTTCTCAGTGGGTTAAGGATCCAGATCTACCGGAAGCTGCAGTGCAGATCACAGATGTGGCTTGGATCCACTGTTGCCATGGCTGTGGCACAGGCCTGCAGCTGCAGCTCTGATTCAGCCCCTAGTCTGCGAACTTCCATATGCTGCAGGTGTGGCCATAAAAAGAAAAAAAAATAGAATGTAAACATAAAATAATAATAAAAAAGATGTTCTAGTAAGAAAATCAGATGAAAAAAAAAGAAGGCCTACAAAATGCACTGTCAGCTCTTTTACTGTCTGGGATGGTCTTGTTTGCCCGAGTAAATGTCAACATTTTTGAGGGAAAGAAACGTAGGTCACCCCCTTCTATAACGTTATCAGTGCTGGTCCTGAGCCCTTGAAGGGGGGCTGATAAGTGAGAGAAGGGGAGAGGTAGAAAAGAGACTGGGAGGAGACAGAAGAGCCTTGGGGCAGACAGTTCTTAAGTTCCAAAGGCAAATCTGATCTGGTTGTTCTGGGCATTACTTCTGGAGAAAATGCCCACTTTGACTATCTGGTTATAATTACCTGATATTGTTTCATACTACCTCTTAGCGTGTTTTCCTATGTTGGTATGTGATAGGTTTCAGAAAGCACTGATGATCATATTCCTTGTGTTTAAAAACGTTCACCCCAAGATTTTATTCTGTTACGAAGAAAGAAGTGATACATACTCCGTCCAGGGTCGACAGACGCCATGTTCCTCATCATTGAATGTCCCAAAGGAACAGTCTTTACAACCTTTGGTAAAAATTAAAGGCATAATTTTAAGGAGATGCATTTTAATCGTTTTGTCACTTTCCCTTTGATGAACATGATCGCATAATAATAAGGTCGTTAACTTAACACAATCTCTACAGATTGTCCAGGAGGTCTTCCTGCATTTTCTAAGCGAGGAACAATTCTTCCTGAATATATTATGCGATGGACATAACCCCACAGTAAAGTCATTAACTTAATACAACCTGCACAGACTGTTCAAGGTTTTCTGGAAATGAAACCCTAATACGACCAAAGTTCTTATTCAAATGGTACCTCGAGTACTGTCCACCTCCGTAGAGGGTGCATGAAAAGGTATGATTCTGGCTTTTCAGAAATGTCATGATGTCCAATTATTTCCATTGATTGAAAAATAACTTCATAAATATCAGATACAGGACTCAGCGGTTTACTACTTATTCCTTGAAAGTTCCATGAATCTTGGTTTTATTTGGTAGTTAAAGGACCAAGAGCGAAGCTAAGCCAGATGAATGCCTAGATAATGTAGATAACCTGCACGAGACAGAAGAGAAACACCTACCTTCTTGCGTTAACTCTTGACCTTGCTGGCAATACTCTTCACACATGGCACATCCCGCCCCCAGACAGCGGAATCCCGGCACGCACTCACACACTGCATTGCTGGTGGAGGAACACTCCTTCTTGGTCCTGAAAACACCTACCAAGTCCCCCAGCATTACATTACGCTTGACCTCCAAATCCAGAAAGCAAACACATCCCACAAGAAAAAAAGCCACGTTCACTTTCCTTTTAAAGGTCCCGAAGTCCTCAGAGGATAATGTTTACTTTTAAGTGTCCATAGAAGACATCATGACCTTTGGCTAGTTAAAAACTCCTCTCTGGTCCCAAAGAATATGCTCCTCTCTTATTTAAAAAGCTCAATCCAAAGTGAAGTAAGTCAGAAAGAGACAAATACCATACGCTATCACTTATATGTGGAATCTAGCGTACGGCACAAACGGACCTGTCTACAGAAAAGAAACAAACTCATGGACGTGGAGAACAGACCTGTGGTTGCCAAGGAGGAGGGAGAGGGAGTGGGATGGACTGGGAGTTTGGGGTTAGTAGATGCCAACTATTGCATTTGGAGTAGATAAGCAAAGACATCCTGCTGTATAGCACTGAGAACTATATCTAGTCCCTTGTGATGGAGCAGGCTGGAGGATAATGTGAGAAAATGAACGTATACATATGCATGACTGGGTCACTTTGCTATACAGCAGAAATTGACAGAACATTGTAAATGAACTCTAAGAGGAAAAATAAAAATATTAAAAATGAAAAAAATTACAGGGAAAGCCATAAGTTAGGCAAGAAATGAAATAAGATGATGGTGTACTAGGTGGACCAGCATCAAACAAATCTACACAGTCACAGTAATATAAACAGGGACGATGCGTTTGAGTGTGGACGCAGCCATATTAGTAAGATGCGGGCAGTGGGGGGTGGGGGTGGAAGTAGAGGTAAGAGTGGTGGAATAAGAGAACTAAATAAAGTTTCAAGTAAATAAATCAAGGCAATAAAACAATAAAAGTAAAACAAAAATAAATGAATAGATAAATAGCTCAATCCACTCAATCCATGGTTGCCATTATAGCTCAATATTATCTTACTGGACCTGCCTAGGGACAGAGGAACCAGCGTATCTGACACTTCAGACTTTTAAGAGAGCTCAGTACAGGAGGGGATGAAAGCTTGTCTTCCCAAAGCACATCTGGATGAAGAACGTATCTTTTAAATCGTACCTTCACACTTCCTGCATACGTTACAAGCCTTTTGTCCACTTGTGCTGGAGAAACTATTTGAGGGACAAGGCATACAAAGCTCTTGTATGTTTTTCCCACAGAAAGTACCTAAGAAGGAGAGACAAGAGCTGTAAATGTTTGACAGTGGACAGTCATCACCAAAGCATTGGGAAGGTCACAAGAAAACTAGAATCCGAAACAAAGATTCTTTTTCTAGGCATCACAGCAGTAGACTTTATTTTGTTGACTGCTTTACTTTTTTATTGTTTTTTTCTTTTTATTAAAGTATAGTTGATTTACAAAGTTGTATCTGTTTCTGCTGCACAGCAAAGTGACCCAGTCACACATATACCTACATCCTTTCCCTCATATTATCCTCCATCATGTCTATCCCAAGAGATTGGATAGAGTTCCCTGTGCTGGACAGTAGGACCTCATTGCTTATCCATTCTAAAGGTCAGAGTTTGCATCTACGAACCCCAAACTCCCGTTGTTGGCTGTTTTAAATTATCCACCTGCAAGATTGCCTCAAGCATCATCACAGAATTAAAAACACCAAAATACAGATGTTGCAACAAATAGGTCAATGGAAAGACAACAGTTTCCTTTATCTATTGATTAAAACAATGATTTCTCTTGATTGATCAAGGAAATCAATCAGACTGGCTTCAGGAAGAGATCAGTTTCCTTTACCAACACAGCGAAATCTAAGTGCTTCTTTCCTTTCCCACCCTGTTAAACCTGCTGCCACTTGCTTACTCCCTGCTGCAAGGAGGTCCTCACACACAAAGCTCATGTCTGATGAAGTCTTTCCCTGTGCTGTGCATGTTCTAAGCCCATCATACGCTCCTCCCAGCAAGCCTAGGAGATAGGTTCTCCTATCATCTGCAGAGGATGAAGCTGGGGCGCAAGAGACTAGGTGACAAGGCTGTGTTCACACAGCTAAGATGTAGCATCCAAGAAATATTTGTAAATGAATGAGTAAAAAATCACTCATGGGGGGAGGGTAGATTTGGAGTATGGGATTAATAGATACACATCACTGCATATAAAACAGACAACAAGGGTTTACTGTAGAGCACAGGGAACTATATTCAATATCTTGTAATAACCTATGATGGAAAATAATCTGAAAAAGAAATATATATATATACATATATACATACACATATTTAGATGGATGTGTATATATATATATATATATATAACTGAATCACTTTGCTGTACACTTAAAACTAACACATTGTAAATCAACTATACTTTGATTTTTAAAAAATCATTAGCCTTGAACACTAGATGAACTCAACCCTCTTTTCAACAGAACAGATCAAGCACATGGTGATTCAGCTCTTACCTGCTGAACAGTTGCTGCAGGGATCCGGCACTGATCTTGTCCTCTCAAAATTCATGACCAGCAGCACAGTAGCCACTATGTTGTAGTAGCCATTTCCCATGATGAAATCTTGCATAGGTCTCGTAGCCAAGCAGCTTCCAAAAGGATTTTAATCAAAGGAGCTGGTTTCACAAATATCTCTCTGCAAGAGGTAAAAGTTCCCAAGGTTGAGGTGGTGTCTCCTTTCAGCATTAACTACTTCTCAACCATTGCCTGTACCATTCCGCAAGCCCATCATACGCTCCTCCCAGCAAGCCTAGGAGATAGGTTTTCAGGAACTCTAACTCAGAGTTTTTCAGGAACGATGAATGAGGGAACACTAAGGAAAAGGTAGCCGATTCAGAGAAACTTCTAGGATAAGACAGCTGTGACTAAACAGGTGATTTGTGCAGATGTGCCAACGCCTAAGAGTACACTTTCCAACATGTTTTGCCAAAACGCAGGAATGACAATAGCAAGAAATTTTGGGGACTTTCATAGATGTGTGACATTAGCATCCTGCCTGCAACAATGCCAGTTGCTTGCTGTCCCCAAAATATAATCCTTAAAAAGAGAATCTGTCCATGACCCTTCAACCGTTCAGCTCCATAAGAAGACATCTCACTGTTACCACTCCCCTTTGTCTGGACAGCATGTGGCATTTCAACACCTGATGGCTAAATTGTTGCAGCACCTCTCTGCTCAATTCCTTATCCCACTGTCTTCATTGACCTGTATTTGCTCGTTCTGTGATCTGAAGCACATCACATAGCAAAACAGGAATCCAACAATCTCTCGAGGCCAGGTTCTTGATCTTTGTTTAGGGGGCTATGGAATAAAAGTCACTAGAAATCAGAAAAAGGGGGAAAGTCTAGACATATACAAAGGAAACAAAGCTTCCATCCTTATCCCTCCTGGGAGTCCCCTCCCTCCACCCCATCCCCGCCCCCTGCCGACTGCCCCAAAAGGACCAACCTTGAGATCACAGGACAGAGAACATTCTTCTCCTTGCTCTTCAGAGTTCTGAGGCTCTGCAGCTGAACGGGGCTGCAGGTCAAAGTCTCAAAGAGGGGAGCTTGGTGACTCAGCTGGGGGCGGGGCCTTGTGGGAAATCCCCAGAGCTCCCTCCCTGTAGCTCACTTGATATTTTGCTGACCTTAAAGTCCCCTTGAGCTTCTGTCCCCACTTGATAGTGCACTTCCCACTAAAAGCAGCCCTCTGCTCCCGGGGCATTTTTCAGATGACGTTGGCCAACGGATTTTGTCATTTAACGTCCTTCATGTCAAAGCTTTTAAGGCAGCCTTAAAATAGTTCCGATTTGAGGGATGAAACCCACTTCTAGAGAAAGATCGGGCCCTCCTGCCATTTGCTACCCCTTAACCCTGTAATAATAGTGATGCTCTAGCTGTAATCTTAGTGAGGACAGCTGATTAGGCATCAGATAAGCCTTTTTGTGAACCGTATCCTCAAAAGAACCCCATGAGCTGATGTGAGGAGGAGGAGGAAGATGTTGATGATGACGTTATGCAGATAAGGACATTTAGAGACCAGTCTACAGCTTATCAGCAGGACCAGGGATTAGAACCAGGGATGGCCCGACTCCTTTGGACTGTGCTCCTTGCTGTGAAGGTGGGATGGAGGGTGAAGGAAGAAGAACCAGAGGGACGTGGAGACCAAGGGAGCATGGCATTCATATGGCGGGTGACTTTATTGGGTCAAGTTGGGATCTAGGAGGGCTTTTTAGAAAACCATTATTTTGGATTTTAAAAAAGAGAGTGAGAAGGAAAGGAGCAGGGGAACGAGGAGGAGAGAGAAGAGGAAGAGGACGAGGATGCTTTCCAGATGTTAAGACATGCCCACATTGAGGGGCCAGGGGCCCTCAGGGAGACAGCCAGGGGGCTAGAGCAGTTTTGACTAAAACAGATGGTCTTCCATTAGGATCCAAACAGAAAAGAATTCTTTTTCCACAGGAGACAGGGTGGCTTGGTCTTGAATTGGGGGATGAAGGGAGCGGAGAAGGGGCTCATATTTATTAAACAGTCTGACCTGAAGCTGTCATTTAAAAATAATAAGATACAAGAATGGATAAGCACATGAGGACACAGGTTCGATCCCTGGCCTCGTTCAGTGGGTTAAGGATCCAGTGTTGCCGTAAGCTGTGGTGTGGGTTGTAGACAGATCCTCCGTTGCTGTGGCTGTGGTGTAGGCTGGCAGCTACAGCTCCAATTCTACCCCTAGCCTGGGAACCTCCATATGAAGTGGTGCAGCCATAAAAAGACAAAAAAAAAAAAAAAAAAAAAAAAAAAAAGAATGGATAAGCAATGGGGTCCTACCGTACAGCACAGGGAACTACATCTAATCATCTAATCTCTTGGGATAGAACCTGATGGAAGATAGCATGAGAAAAATAATGTATATATGTGTATAACTGGATCACTATGCTGCGCAGCAAAAATTAATACTAAACTCTAACTTAAAAAAACTAGAGTCCTGTTTGTGGCACAGCAGAAACAAATCCGACTAGGAATCATGAGGATGCGGGTTCCATCCCTGACCTCCCTCAGAGGGTTATGGATCCGGCGTTGCCATGAGCTGTGATGTAGGTCACAGACTTGGTTCAGATCCTGCATTGCTGTGGCTGTGGCATAGGCTGGCAGCTACAGCTCCTATTTGACCCCTAGCCTGGGAACCTCCATACGCTGCGGGTGCGGCCCTAGAAAGCAAAAGCAAAAAAAAACCCAAAAACAAACAAAAAAAGATACAGTTCATACACACATCACCAATTTAAAGTGTACATTTCAGTAGATTTTATCTTTTCATTGTGTTGTGCAACCATCACCGAGTATACAATTTCTGAATATTTTCATCAGTCCGAAAAGAAATCCTATACCCCTTAGCAGTCTCTCCCTAAACCCCCTCCCCCCAGCCCCTGGTAACCACTAATCTACTGTCTCCATGAATTTGCCAGTTCTGGCAATCATATGATAACTGGTCTTTGGTACTAAGCTTCTTTCACTTAACATTATATTTTACAGGTTCTTCCATGAAGTGTTAGATAGAATCATATGATAACTGGTCTTTGGTACTAGGCTTCTTTCACTTAACATTATATTTTACAGGTTCTTCCATGAAGTGTTAGTACTTCATTCTTTTTTAGGGCTGAATAATATTCCATTGTGTAGACTTACCACATTTTGTTCATCCCTTCATCAGTTGATGGACATTTGAGTTTTGCCCCCCTTATTGGGGGGCAGGGGGCACTGCATCCATGGCACCTGGAAGTTCCCGGGCCAGGGATGGAACCAGTGCCACAGCATTGACCCAAGCCACCTACAGTGACAAGGCTGGATCCTTAACCCTCTGTGCCACAGAGAACTCCTGTTTTCACATTTTGGCTATTATGAATAATGCTGCTATGAAGATCTGTATGCAAGCTTTTGTACAGACATAAGTTCTCTTGGGTGTACATCTGGGTATGAAATTACTCCATCGTGTGGTGATTCTGTTTCACTTTTTGAGGAATTTCCAGGCTGTTTTTCACAGCAGCTGTGGCCTTTTACATTCTCACCAGCAATGTATAAGGGTTTCAATTTCTCCACGTCCTTGCTACCACTTGCTAATTTTCTGTGGGGTTTTTTTAAACAAAATTTTGTGTATTATACCCATCCAAGGAGGTGTCAACTGTCTCACTGCGGTTTTGATTTACTAGGAAGACTCCCAATTTTATCAACCCTCGCCCACGGTCCATGGAGTAGGAATAGTACAGGTTGGCATGGGTTAGAGCCCAAGCTTTGCCATCAGGCTGATCTGGATCAAAACTAGGCTCTGCCATGGATGGTCATGCAAACTTGGACAAGTTTCTTAACCTCTTTAACTCTTCCCCCCACCATGCCTCGTAGATACAGGACACTGTATCCTGTCCTCAGTGAGTGAGGATTAAAGGAAATAATGGATGTGAAGGGCTTAGTTCAATACCTGGCACATACTTCTCAAGAAAGTAGTGCCTGCTATTTTGAGACTTACTGTTTCAGGAATTTCCTTCCCTGGCTTCCCACACTGATCCTCAGTAAAGCCACCAGGACAAGCAGCCACAGAGGAGAAAAAGGCATGTGCTCCCTACAGAATTTATTCCCCCGTTCTGAGCATCATCTAAGAGTCATTCTCCCTGTGGCAACTGACTTCAGCAGAGTTGGCCAAATACAGGAGTATTATACCAAAAAAACCTCCTATCACTTTCAAAGTCACAGTCTAACCAGGGGGCGTCCTCGTGTGGTCCTCGGGGTTTAACATGACAGCATGACATTTAGCTGGACTGTATTTTTATTTAACTAAATGCTACTTACTGACTTACATTTCAGATATTCTGTGGGCAGAGGTATGACCTCCCCTGAAAGTGATGTGTGTCGTTTCCTAGCACAGTAATTACCTCACTTTTGGAAGCTGGGCCAGTGACATAAGCCTTCACTGAGTGAAAAGATTCTCAGGATTAGGTTTACCCGCCTACAGTTAAACAACATCCACCACTTCAGAAGTATTCTACTGAGGGCTATGCATGGCACTTTATAATGTTCACTGCACTCTTGTTTGATAAAAATCATCATTGGAGTCTAGGGCAAATTCTATTGTTAACTAGACGCACGTAACATGGAAGCGAGCTCAAGGTGTAATACGCTTTCAGTACAATGTTCCTTTGCTTTAAAATACATATCACATCGCTTTATCCACTTTAGCCTTCTAAACTTTCAAAAAGGCAACTATAAAATTCATGTCTTCCCCTAAGCCTTCCTAAATGAAATCAGAGACAACCCCCCCAAAACATCCCTGTTTTAACCATATCAGCAACAAAAACATTTGTTTCATCACTTTCTAAACATCTCCTTCTAAGTCAAGGAATCAATTTTGTTTTAATTTGACTGGTGGTGAGTCTAAGATTGACGGTCTCAAGTGAGTAGGGTTTGAGGCTAAACAGCGTGAAGCCTCAACTACTCTAAGTAAGATAAAGACGCTACTTAGAAAAAGGAGAACAGCCCCTCAGAATAATCCTATAAAATACACTCCCATCTGGCCAGCACACATTTTAGAGGTAATCTCTCCCCTGGCACTATCGATATGGGTTATTTCCTCAAAGATGGATTCTCTCAAGATTCACTGTCCCCACCCCCACCCCAAGCATCTATCCATCCGGGAAACAGTTGCTCTTACAATCCGTGCTTGTGATGCCTGTAGGGGTTCTGACACACGCGGAGGAGGAATCTAGAAAGGAATTAGAAAAAAGAAAATGAGTGAGAAATCAGAAAAGAGAAAGGAGGAGTTCCTGTTGAGACTCAGCGGTAACGAGCCCAATTAGCAACCAGGAGGATGAAGGTTCGATCCCTGGCCTCGATCAGTGGGTTAAGGATCCGGGGTTGCTGTGAGCTGTGATGTAGGTCACAGATGCGGCTCAGACCTGCCATGGCTGTGGTTGGGGTGTAGGCCTGCAGCAGCGGCTCCGATGTGACCCCTAGCCTGGGAATGTCCATATGTCGCAGGTGCAGCCCTAAAAAACAAACAAAAAAAAAAAAAACAAAAAAAAAAAACAAAAAACAAAAAAAATAAAGACAACAGGAAGGAGGGGGAGTTGGGGAAACAGGAAGAATACGGTGGAAAGAGGCGTGGAATATTCCAGCCACATTCGCTCCCTTTTCCTCCCTGTTCACACTCTCTCCGTGTGATACCCTGTCTGTGTTAGTGATTCATAGACGTATACCTCCAGCATCAGAACACCTGCAGCACCGCAGCGCCCGGGGCAAGAGTGCAAATAGAGGCCCTTGTTGCCTCTGTCCAGATATTCCGAAGTTAGACGTCAAGCTAAACACACCAGGGAGTTCCCATCGTGGCACAGTGGTTAACGAATCCGACTAGGAACCATGAGGTTGAGGGTTCGATCCCTGGCCTTGCTCAGTGGGTTAAGGATCCGGCGTTGCTGTGAGCTGTGGTGTAGGCCAGCGACTATGGCTCCAATTCAACCCCTAGCCTGGGAACCTCCATATGCTGCAGGAGCAGCCCAAGAAATGGCAAAAAGACAAAAAAAAAAAAAAAAAAAAAAAAAAAAAAAAGAACTGTACTAATAGCTCTTTATTGGGATTAACTAGAAGGACATTAAACCCTAGAATGGCAAACAGTTTTTTTTGTTTGTTTTTTTTTTTGTGATTTCTTGGGCCGCTCCTGTGGCATATGGAGGTTCCCAGGCTAGGGGTCGAATCAGAGCTGTAGCCACTGGCCTACACCAGAGCCGCAGCAACATGGGATCCGAGCCGCGTCTGCAACCTACACCACAGCTCACGGCAACGCTGGATCCATAATCCACTGAGCAAGGCCAGGGATCAAACCCGCAACCTCATGGTTCCTAGTCGGATTTGTTAACCACTGAGCCACGATGGGAACTCCGCAAACAGTTTTAATTTTTATAAAAGTATTTAATTAAATGTCACAAAATTTAGGAGTTCCCATCATGGCTCAGTGGTTAATAAACCTGACTAATATCCATGAGGACGCAGGTTGGATCCCTGGCCTTGCTCAGTGGGCTGAAGATCCAACATTGCCATGAGCTGTAGTGTAGGTCACAGACAAGGCTTGAATCTGGTGTTGCTGTGGCTGTGGTGTAGGCCAGCAGCTACAGCTCCAATCTGACCCCTAGCCTGGGAACCCCTCCATGTGCTTCAGGTGTGACCCTAAAAAGACAGAAAAAAATAAATAAATGTCCCAACATTTAAAAATCATATTTATTTAAATAATTTAAAATGTTTGAATTTACTAAGTATAGTTTAATTTTAATAGGTAATTTTGAAAGTTTTAAAAGAATACTAATTTTAAAACAAACATGAGGGCATTCCCATTGTGGCTCCGAGGGTTAAGAGCCTGACTAGTCTCTGTGAGGATGCCAGATTCATCCCTGGCTTCATTCAGTGGGTTAAGGCTCTGGCGTTGCTGAAAGCTGCAGTGTAGGCTGGCATCTGCAGCTCCAACTGGCCGCCTAGACTGGAAACTTTGATATGCAGCAGGTGTGGCCATTAATAAAACAAACAACAATGACAGAAAAAAAAAAAGGAAAAAAATCTAATTAAAAAATTCTCCATACTGGTTCCTGCTGCTGGCGCAGAGGGGGAAGACCCAGCACTGTCTTTGTGACAGCACAGTTTGATCCCCAGCCTGGCGAAGTGGGTTAAGGATCTAGGATTGCTGCAGCTGTGGTGTAGGTTGCAGCTACGGCTTGGATTTGATCAGCCCGGAAACTTCCATATGCCACAGGTGTGGCATAAATAAATAAATATTCCCCATATTCATATTCTCTAATGTGAAATTATATTTCATATCATATAGATACAAATTCTATATACTTTGAATGCAATTATATAATACATATTTTTTTTAGGGCCGCACCCATGGCACGTGGAGGTTCCCAGGCTAGAGGTCCAACTGGAGCTCTAGTTGCCGGCCTACACCACAGCCACAGCAATGCAGGATCCAAGTCGCATCTGCAACCTACACCACAGCTCACGGCAACACCGGATCATTAACCCACTGAGGGAGGCCAGGGACCGAACCCAAATCCTTATGGATAACAGTTGGATTTGTTTCCGCTGAGCCACAAGGGAAACTCCTATATAGTATTTCTTAATCCTTCAAGTCAGTACTGCCAACGAGACACAAATTATGTGAAATTCTCAGGTATAACAAATGAAATGAAGGCAAGAAAAGAAAATTTTAGAACGCAATACATACTAACATCAATTATGTGTCTTTTCCTCCCGTTCAAATATTTCCAGGTCATCAAACAACATTCAGACACCTGTAAAGGTTGAACTTGGTCATCTTTTAAAGATGTGATAAACACACACACACACACATACACACACACATTCAAACACACAGGTGTTAGTGAAAGTGTTGAGAGGCACACAGTAGGCAGTCAAGAAGCCTTTACTGAAGGAGGCAATGGGAATGAAGAATGAGCAACCCCAGACGCAGAGTCTGCCTGCTTCTTCATGACCTGGGGGCGTACGTCTCCCCTCCTCCTCGGGAAACCATGCTGACGTGTAAACCCCACCTTAAGCTGCACAGCTTTCCTCTCTCACGTGAACTGTTTTTCAGGCTCAGTGGGTTCTGGATCCGGCATTGTCACTGCAGGGGCTTGGGCTCCTGTGGTGGCACAGGCTGGATCCCTGGCCTGGGAACTTCCACATGCCATGGATGTGGCCAAACACAAACAAACAAAAAAACCCCAAAATAAACTAAAACGCTTTTCTGCAAATGGCTAACATTTTCAGGGGCCACAGAACAGGAAAGGCACTGTTCTATGTTTACAGGGATTTCTCTCTCTCTTTTTTTTTTTTTTTTTTTTTTTGGTCTTTTTGCTATTTCTTGGGCCGCTCCTGCGGCATATGGAGGCTCCCAGGCTAGGGGTCTAATCGGAGCTGTAGCCGCCGGCCTACACCAGAGCCACAGCAACGCAGGATCTGAGCTGCGTCTGCAACCTACACCACAGCTCACGGCAACACCGGATCGTTAACCCACTGAGCAAGGGCAGGGACCGAACCTGCAACCTCATGGTTCCTAGTCGGATTCGTTAACCACTGCGCCACGACGGGAACTCCTACATGGTTTTCTCAATGGGATCTCACAGCAGCCTTCGCCCTAGGGCATGAGATGCTGATACCCCGTGTCCTCTGGGTGGAAAGGAGCTGAGAAGGGGTTCAGACTCGGCTGTCTGGCTCCAGAGCCCATGCTCTTACCAAAGACTCTCTTTTTGGGGGGGAGGGGTCGCCTGGTGGCATGTGCAAGGTCCCGGGCCAGGGATCAAACCCACAGCACAGCAGTGACAACAGTGGATCCTTAACCAGCTGAGCCACCAGGGAGCTCCCTTTCCAAGGACTCTTAACCTTTCTGTGCTCAGGATCCTTTCAGCCTATAGACCCCACAGAAAAAATGTTCTTAAGTTTGTAAATATAATTCAAAGGATGATAAAGGAAAACAATTGCCTTGAAATATATTTACCAAATATTTAAAAACCGACTTTTGATGTGGTGATATATGCACTTCTTCATAAACACATACCTCTCCTAATTTCAAAGTAATTTTTTTTATGGCTGCACCAGAGGCACATGGAAGTTCCCAGGCCGGAGACTGAATCCAAGTAGCAGCTGCGACCTAAACCATAGCTGCTTTGACCTAAAGCATAGCTGCTGCAAAGCCAGGTCCTTTAACCCACTGTTCCAGGCTGGGTATCAAACCTGAGCTTCTGCAGCGACCCGACCCTGCTGCAGTCGGATTCTTAACCCACTGTGCCACAGCGGAAACTCCATCAAATTCTTTTTTGGGGGGGGGCACACCTGTGGCATATGGAAGTTTCCAGGCTACAGGTTGAATGAGAGCTACAGCTGCCGGCCTACACCACAGCCACAGCAACGCAGGATCCGATCCATGTCTGTGACCTACACCACAGCTCACGGCAATGCCGGATCCTTAACCCACTGAGTAAGGCCAGGGATCGAACCTGCTTCCTCATCGATACCAGTTGGATTCATTTCTGCTGAGCCACAACGTGCTCGCCCCATCAAATTACTCTTGAGTGTCAGTGGTCTTTGGGGATACCTGCAAGAACAGTAATATGATATGAAAAGAAGTGATTTCTATTTGTGCCATTCCACAGGTACTGTTCCTCGGGCAGTGCTTGGTGAATTTTTAAATTCAAAATTGTAGGAAAGGCTAGAGTTCCATCAGAGGTGAGTGAAAATGAAACATATAATTTTCTCCATCCAAAGTTGCAAACCCCTGGACTTTATCTGTGCTTCTTGGGCATCCGTGGGGCCCAGAATCACAACCCCTGTACCACGTCTAAGATAATTGTCTTGTTTTGAGACAGGCACTCAATGCTTAAAAACTCTACAAATTTGCTCTTACGCCAAGATGAGATGTTTTCACTTTATATCTTTTTTTCCCCAAAACCTTATATAAAATCCCGTCACTGCATCTTAAGGCAAAAATTCTATCTGTACAATTTCTACCCCTCACCGTCATCCCCAAGATAATAAAGCCTTGTGGCGTGTCACTTTCTCCGTTCCTCTCCTAGGGGGCCCTTCACACTGAACTTAAACAGACTGCAACTACTGATTTTAAAAAAAAGGTTTTCTGTAACATATAAAAACACCTGGAGTTCCCATGGTGGCACAGTGGAAACGAATCTGACGAGGAACCATGAGGTTGTGGGTTCGATCCCTGGCCTCGAAAAGTGGGTTAAGGATCCAGCGTTGCCCTGAGCCGTGGTGTAAGTCACAGACAAGGCTCGGATCTGGCCTTGCTGTGGCTGTGGTGTAGGCCAGCAGCTATAGCTCTGATTGGACCCCTAGCCTGGGGACCTCCATATGCCTTGGGTGTGGCCCTAAAAAGACAAAAAACAAACCAACAAACAAAACAGCTAATTGTCCTGGGTTGCTTCCTGGATTGGAGAGTTGTGCTTCACATAGTGCTCTATTTAGCCTCTTACCAATTCTACGAGGTAAGAACCATTGTTACTCTTCAAATGCTAAATAAACAGAGGTAGAGAGAACTCAGGTACCAGGCATGGTATTCATGGCAGCATGTGAGTATGTGGGCCAGTGTTCTAGCTTTGTCTCTATTAACTCTAATCCTCCCAAGAACCCTGGGAAGCCACCCTGTTTTACCAATGGGGAACCCAAGGCAGGAAGAAGTAATTTGCTCCGGATCCCTCAACCAGCACGAAGTAGAGCTGGGCTGGAACCCAGACAGGCCACACTCAGCGTGCAAGTACCGCTCCCCCCACTCACTGCCACGTTTAAGGAAAGGAGAAGCCAAGGCTGGAAGCCACGTCTCATTTCAAGGCTACGTTAACATTTGGCCACCAGCGGTGACTAATTCAGGAGCTACTTGTAAGGAGGCTACTCATTCCTGTGAATGAATAAAAAGAGGTGTTGACACAGCAACCAAGAGTAAGACTGTCAACTCAGTGGTTTGCGAGCTGAGTCGAAAACCACACCCGATTTCATCTACGTGAGTGATTTGCCAAGAAACTGACACTCATTTAAACTCTGAGAAATGTTACGAAGAGCTGAATCAATAGCCCAGAGTAGCCACTTTTTGGAGGGAGCCAAACTAAAATAATTATAATAATAATATAATCATAATAAACTTTAAAATTTTAGAAAAGTTATGAACTTGTAACTAAAAACGATTAAGAGTTCCCGTTGTGGCTCAGTGGGTTAAGAACCCAACTAGTATCAGTGAGGACGTGGGTTCAATCCCTGGCCTCGCTCAGCTCAGTGGGTTAAGGATCCAGCATTGCTGCTAGCTGCACCGTAGGTCACAGATGTGGCTCAGATCCTGTGGTGTAGGCTGCAGGAACAGCTCTGATTAGACTCCTAGCCTGGAAACTTCCATATGCTGCAGGTGCAGCCCTTAAAAAAAAGAAAAAACTTAAAAAAAACAAGTGCTCTGTATTTTTTTTTTTTAATTCTGCTGGAGAGACATAGTTGCCATGAGCCAGTAGGGCTGGGCTGGAAGTGTTGACCATTACCACAGCAATACACTCCAAGAAGCAAGGTTACCCTGAAGCTTATGACTTTGTGCTAAATGCCGATTTCTGCCTGCAGGGAACTGGCCTGCTGCCCCTAGCGAATTCATCCTAGCCCTCCGAAAGTTAGGGATTTCAAAATGTATCTGACCGTTTCATAAGTTCAACCTTTGTCAACTAACATTCAAGCAGTTTTTTTCCTGCAAATAAAAAGCAAAACAACCACGGGAGATGGATTTTGGTTCCCTCTGAATTTTTTTTTTTTTTTAATGGCTGCGCTGGCACCACATGACAGTTCCCGGGCCAGGGATTGAATCCAAGCTGCATCTGGGACCTATGCCACAGATGCAGCAATGCTAGATCCTTTAACCCACTGTGCCAGGCCAGGGATGGAACCTGCGCCTCCATGTCTACCCAAGCCGCTGTAGTCAGATTCTTAACCCACTGTCCACTGTGTCGCAGAGGGAATGCCTCCTTCTGGACTTTTTAATAGGGATTAGCATTATCTACCAAATAATTCCACTCATTGGAGGGGTGCCAATCCATTTCTTCCTCCATCAGAATCTGCCTCTTTGTCTCTGGCTTTCCATTATAATAAAAGACCGCTGCATAAACCACTGGTTTTCATTAAGTTTATTTTTTTCAGTTAAATGTCGCCACAGTAAAGAGTCCAATACCCATGTGTGCAAGTTGTAAAATACTCACACAGGCCTGATGGGTCTATCCCACTCAAGTAATCGCCAAGTGTCATTGTTACTGTCATTATTCTCCATCCCTCATGAACTCAATAAATTCAACAAGCATCTCTCAAATGTCTAACGCAAGTGTATACCTGGCCTGAACTTTGACCTCTGACCTCTGTGCCCTACCTCTCGCCACTGGCCTGACCCCCTTGCTGCTCTTTCACACACTGAATACGCCTCTGCTTCAGGACCTTGGCTTTGCTGCCCCCTCATCTACAATGTCTTCTCCCCACTTTCTGTACGACTTGTTCCCTCATCTTACTCAGGTTTCCGCCTCACAAAAAAGCCTTCCTTGGAGTTCCCGTCGTGGCTCAGTGGTTAACGAATCCGACTAGGAACCATGAGGTTGCAAGTTCGATCCCTGGCCTTGCTCAGTGGGTTAAGGATCTGGCGTTGCTGTGAGCTGTGGTGTAGGTTGCAAACGTGGCTCGGATCCCGTGTTGCTGTGGCTCTGGCGTAGGCCGGTGGCTATGGCTCCGATTCGACCCCTAGCATGCTGTGGGACCAGCCCAAGAAATGGCAAAAAGACAAAAAAAAAAAAAAAGCCTTCCTTGATCACTCTCTAAGAGAGCATCTCTTCCTGTCATTCTCCATCTCCTTTGGAGGACATTGTGCTTTCACTGCTGTGTTCGTGGCACCCCCAAGCAGGCTCGGCACATGACAGCAACTCAGCAGATGCTTCTTGCCAGTTTTACTGTTTTGTGAGGCATATATAGATAAAGCACTATCCCAACAACCTTCACAACCTATGGAGGCAGGAAGAAGTTTATACACATGACTAAGATAAAGCCACACCACCTTACAGATTGCATATTAGGAGGACAGCATCCTGTGGGAAGGCAGAGGAAACTTTCTGGAGGGATTGGCACTGTGACTGAGTTCAGGGGGATGGGTAATACATTGGAAGTATGGCGTGGAAGCAAAGGGGCATTCCAGTTAGAGGGGACTGTTATGGGGAAGCAGGAAGAAGGCAGGTACACACTACAGAGCAAAAACTGGCACAACAGCATAAATCAGCTACACTTGAATTAAAAAAAAAAAGGCGGCAAGTACAGGCTATGCTTAAGAACAGATAAAATCAGTGAGGGACATTAAGAGGTAAGAACGTGAAAGATGAGGCAGAAAAGATGTTTGAACCACAGAGTGGAAGGAGTTCAACGTCCTCTGCAAACCACCCATTGATCTGAATCCCCTGCACAGCAGTGCCCTGCCAAAGGCAGCAGGTCCACAGAACTATGCGGACATACACAAGGTCTCTGTGCTTCACACTCACCCTGGGGCACCACAGTTTAACAACTGCAGCATAAATGGGCCTTGAGAAGAGAAAGAGGCAATCAACCAGTAGGGGCAGGGGGTCAGGAGACTTCTGCTTGAGTGAGATGGGTGGGAGTTCCCTGGTGGCCTAGCGGTTGAGGATCCCACGTTGCCACTGCTATGGCGTAGGTTCAGTCCCTGGTCTGGGGACTTTCACATGCCACCGTGTACAGGAAGGAAGGAAAGGAGGGAGGCAGGAGGGAAGGAAGGAAAAAACTGTGTGTGGCTGGTGAATGTTGATTATTTTACGCATTGAGAAATGCTGGTGTGGCTTCTGGATTATCTGGTAACATCACTGAAGCAGAATTAGAATAAAGAACTACAACAGGAAATAAGAAGGGACTCAAAATTTCAATTCCTTTGCTTAGTGTTTCAGGTAAGAGAGAGCTCGGTCCTTGCCAAGCTATGGGCAGGCATCACCATTCACATTTCACAACTGAAAATTTCTGAAAGCTTTGATAACCCTGTTGTTGAAACCTTAATCAGATCTCACTCTCTGCCAGAAATAACTAGCAGAGTAAGACAGCAAGTATGCTCTGTTTTTCAGGGAGAAATGAGAAACTAAAAAGGAGCTCGTGGCACAGGCTTCTTTCCACACAGGCTCTCTGCAGGTTTTCCAACGAATATGCTGGATGCAGCAGAGCTTGGATTTAGATTCCTCAGAACACCCATGGCTCCTGGGACAAGGTCAAGGTCCTTGCCTCGTGTACCCTCAGCCTCGTCGACCCAGTCCACCTGGGATGGAAGGTCACCTGGACAATTTCCTGCCTCCCCCTCCCGGGCCGCAACCTCCCCCGGAAGTCCGCAGGGTCGCTAAAGAAGCAATGACCCCACGGGGGTGGCGACCTAACGTGACGGGCCGGGTCGCTCCGTGACTTCTCGCCGCCCACGAGAAAGCGGCCCTGCAGGCACACCTCGCGCAACCGCTCCCAGCTGCGGGAAAGGTAGCCGGAAGCCGAGCGACCCCGGCTCCCGCGCGCCGACCTGGCGCCTGACACCGCGCGCTGCCCTTCCCCCTCGCGCCCGGCCCCGCCCCGCCCCGCCCTCTGCGGCGCGGCTCGACCAATCCGGGCGCCGCGCGCCCCGGCCGGCGGAAATGGGTCTTACGTCACTGCGGGTTGGCCGGCAGACCTCCGGCGCCCGGCCGCCGTGGGAGTGGTGCTGTGTAGCCCACGCTCGGGGGGCTTTTCACACAGGGTGGGAGCAGAGGCGAAGCCATTCCCCGGGCCCCTCGCAGACCTCGGTGTCAGAATTTCCCCCTTGCGCCAGCGCTGCCTCAAATGTCAGAGCTCGCCCACTCTTCTCCGGTCTCGCCAGCCTAACCTTTTGGGGGCTCGGAGGGGAAATTCGCCGTTTCTGCCGGACCTCTGTGGGGCGTGTCCCGAACCCAACCTTTACTGGGTGTTGAAAAATACGTTTATTAAATGCCCCGAATAACTTCCTTGGGGCCAGTGACTGCCATTAGCCACCATCCCGCCATTGAATGAATGGAAGTTACGCATTCACAGTCTGTTGACATGAATTAGACGTGGGAAATAGGATTGAAATAGGAATAAGAAATTGGTTGGAATCACACCGTAGGCTGTAGTGTTCTGCAAATGTAAAGTATTAATCTATAGCCCTAGTCAAAGAAAGGAACATCTTATAGGATGAAGTTAGGGTAATACTTACCAAGTTTTTATTGAACACCTGCCATGTGCCACAGGGGCTGCCATAAATGCTAGGTATTCAGCAGTGACCAAGACTAGAAGTCTTATCGTGGAGTTCACAGGATCAAGGGGAGACAGGCAATATGTAAACAAAAGACAAGAAGATGCCGGACTAAGCACTATCAATGAAATCAAAGGATGCATTCACAGAACATGAATGTTTTTAAGACGAGATGCAGATGTCAGTGACCCATGAGAAAACAGTAAATAACCTGGCAGCAGTTTCTTTACTATTTATTGCGATTAGCTAATTCTAGGGAGTTGCTTTCTAGAACCAGCATCAGAAGGGCTGTGGGTGAGTTGCGAATGTAGGGCACCTTACTTCTGCAGGGCTCTGGCTGGATCTGAGAATTAAATTGATGTAAGACTTACCAGGAGAAAAAACATACGAATTTATTTAACATAAGTTTTACCATGACCTAGAAGCCTTCCTAAGGAAATGAAGGCCCAATGAAGAGGAGGCAAAACTGAAGTGCATATACAGTGGGTTGAGCAAAAGTGGACATCGTGGAAAAGTGAAATAGAATGGGAAAATTAGAGGAAGATGAGAGTTATTTTAACAGCATCTCTTTGTACAATGTAGCAGACTCAGCTCCCTCTTTGGTGATAAGAATGTTTCTTTTCTCTTGGTCCAGGGAGGGCAGTTACCACATAAGACTGCCATCTACTTTGGGGAAGAAAAAATGGCGATCAGAGTGCCTTCTTGCACCCATTGTTTTCCATATGCCTTTAACTCAAAATAATCAATATGCTAAAGGGGCAGATTTGGAGGCAGCACCTCCCGAGGTCCTTCACTAACATGATCAACGCTATTTCTCCATCCTTGGGTTGTGAGCTTGGCAAGGCAAATCACTCTCTCAAATAAATGTTGCAATAGGGAGAACAGGGAGAGTCTTTTAGTTTGTACTTGCCACAATGGCTAAAGACGTGTCAATGTTGAAGTAAAAATGTAGTAGAGGGAGTTCCCTGGTGGCTCAGTGAGTTAAGGAACTGGCTTGCTTGGGTCGCTGCTGTCGCTCTGGTTACTGCCATGGTGCCATTTTGGTCCCTGGCCTGGAAACTTTGCATGCAGTGGGCTCAGCCAAAAACAAACACAAACAGGGGAGTTCCCGTCGTGGCGCAGGAGTTAACGAATCCGACTAGGAACCATGAGGTTGCGGGTTCGATCCTTGCCCTTGCTCAGTGGGCTAAGGATCCGGCGTTGCCGTGAGCTGTGGTGTAGGTCACAGACACGGCTCAGATCCCGCGTTGCTGTGGCTCTTGCGTAGGCTGGCAGCTACAGCTCTGATTCGACCCCTAGCCTGGGAACCTCCATATACCGCAGGAGCGGCCCAAGAAATGGCAAAAAGACAACAAACAAACAAACACAAACAAATCCCAATGTGGTGGATAGGATGGTGGTGTTCTACCTGGAAACAAGGACTGAATTAGGGGAATGCCTTCATTTCCGGTACTACAGCAATGTTTTTGGTAACGGTTTAATTTTTTGGCTTTGTTTTGTAAATGTGTGATGAGAAATAGGTATGAACTGTAAGGTTGAAAGAGAGTCCAGGGCGTTGCTGACTTACTAATAAGTAATAGTGATAGAGTCAGTTTACGGTGGGCAGAGTGTGAAATCTGGTATCAGAACACCTGAATCTAACCAAGGCTCTGTAGGACCCTGTACAGTCATTTCACCCCCCTGGACCTCAACCTCTGCCTCAATGAAATGACAATTATGTTAATAACCCTGTAGGAAGTCCATATATAATGTCTAAAACCAACACATGAGAAATAATTGTATTAGCATATTGTTTTAAAATAGAGAAAATTACCAGAAGTGTTGAAAATATTTGCCTCAGGGGAGTTCCTGTGGTGGCTCAGCAGGTTAAGGACCTGATGTTGTCTCTGTCAGGATGCAGGTTCAATCCCTGGCCTTGCTCAGTGGGTTAAGGGTCCAGTGCTGCCACAGACTGAGGCTTGGATCCAGTGTTGCCATGACTGTGACGCAGGCCACAGCTGCAGCTCTGACTGGCCCCCTGGCCTGGGAACTTCCATATGCCGCAAGTGTGGCCGTAAAAAGAAAGAAAAGAAAAGATTTGCCTCTGGAGAACAGGGCTAAGAGGTGTGAAGGTCTGATTCAAAAGGCTGCCGTTTTTTCATGATGAGCCTTTCAAGGTGCCAGTGGGCAATTGCTGTGTAATGAAATCTAGGTACTACATTCTGTTCCCTGGAGGAAGGCTCTTCTTATGGCAACGCAAAAGCACAAGAAAGCCAGCCTAATCATCAGGTCACTGCTTTTCAGGGCTTTGATCAGGTCATGTCACGTTAGCCAAAGCAAGGACAAACCCAAAGTCAAGGGGCTGCAGGTGGAAGAGGAAAGAGTAAATATTTCTGGAAAAGAATCCAATCTAGGGAGCTCCCTGGTGGTCTAGTGGTTAGGACTCAGCGCTTTCACCGTTGCGACCCAGATTCAATCCCTAGTCTGGGAACTGAGATCCTACATCAAGCTGCTGCATGCTGCAGCCAAAAATAAAAAATAAGTAAATAAAAACCCAATCTACCCTAAATATTATTTTTGAGTTTTAAAAACTGTATGTATTATATTCATTTGATAAAAATTCACGCTGACTCAGGTCCCTTTGAGAGCCTGAAGGCAGTGCAGATGTGCCAGCAGTGTTAACTCAGACTCTTTCTCTCTCTCAGTGAACTATCATTGTCTTGCCATTTTTATTCTGACTGTCTCATGCTGCAGCAGGCCATCAGCATGTTCATTTCTGTATAAGAATTCAGTACAGGCACTAGAGCAAAACAGCCTGTCTTCTCTTGGTTTTCCTCCTGTAGACCTGAATCTTTCATTGGTTCTTGAGGCATGTCTGACCACTTGCCTTCTCTCCCTCTCTGTCTCTCCTGTTTCCCACACCCCTTCAAAATTAAAAGGAGGTGACTTTTGCCTTCATCCTTTGCAGACAGCCAAAGATGAAGTCATTCTAGAACACCCAAAACGTTTTCTTCTTAAAGTGCAAAATGATTGAAGACACTTAAATTTTTTTGCTTGAGTGCAGAGTAGTGCATAAATTAATTGCATATATAAATCTACGTACAATTTAAAAAATTAAATCAAAACCATTCTCACCCTGATTGTAAGGGTCACATGAAATATATGAAAGTGCTCTGCAAACCAACAAAGAAAAACAGCATGTTATTTCTTGAAAGTAAACATAGGTTTAATATCTAAATTGAAACTTTAAAAACTGACATTTTTTTAAAAAACTTTTTTAGGAGTGTGGGCAGCAGATTAAGAACCCAACTAGTATCCATGAGGATGCAGGTTCAATCCCTGGCTTCGCTCAGTGGGTTAAGGATCCAGCATTGCACCAAGCTGCTGTGTAGATCACAAATGTGGCTCAGATGTGGCATTACTGTGGCTGTGGTATAGGCTGGCAGCTCCAGCTTTGATTCAACCCCTAGCATGTGGGAACTTCCATCTGCCGCAGGTGTGGCCCTAAAAAGAATAATAAAAAAAAAATAAAATGTAACTCAAAATGTATCAACATGTAAGAAATATAAAATGTAAAAACCTGTTTGGTTTCATATATTACTGGTGAGAATGATAAGTGATTCATCTTGTATGGAGTTGCTCAAATGCACTTCCCCCTTCTGGGAATTTACCCTCCAGTTATACCTGCGCAAGTAGGACATATGAATATGGTCATTCAGTGTATGCTGTTGGCAGAAATCAGTTGGAAATAACCTAAGTGTTAGCAGTAGGGCACCAGCAAATAAACTGTGTCCACAAAGGGATACTATCTCTCCAGGGAGAAAAATGAGGAATTTCTTTTTGATATGGAAAATCTCCAAGATATTCCCAAGAAGGTAGTGGCAACAGGAAAGGAAGTGCAGAACGATATAAATGCTCTGCTACATTTCTGTGAGCAAGAAGGAAAATAATAGTACACACTTGCATCTGCTTGTGCATGCAAAAAGCAATAGTGGAAATGAGTAACATTGTTACCTAGGATGCGGAAATGGAACTGGATAGGGACCTGCTGCCAGAGATGCGAGACCTCTGCTCAATGTAACCGCTATCATTTTGGATTTGGAGACTAGCAAAAGTAGCAATATTCAAAGATTTCCAAAACTAAACTTTGAGATTGTGGCTCTTAAAAAAATAAAATAACAAGGCCTTTAGCTAGCCAAGATGAGTTTAACGAATAGTAGAAGGATTGCAATTCAGGACAAGCCAACTAAGGCGAACCATAGGCAACTGCAAGGAGATGAAAGGAAGGCCAGCTTGTATTAGATTTTATAGGGAAATTTGGGAGGGCTACCGTGGGTTTTTTTATTTTGTTTTGTTTGGCTTTTTAGGGCCGCACCCGCTGCATATGGAAGTTCCCAGGCTAGGGGAGGAATGGGAGCTACAGCTGCCTGCCACAGCCACAGCCACGCCAGATCCAAGCTGCACCTGCGACCTACATCACAGCTCACCGCCATGCCAGATACTTAACACCCCTGAGCGAGATCAGGGATAGAACCCATATTTTCATGAATACTAATTGGGTTCCTCAACGCTGAGCTACAAGGGGAACTCCAGGAATAAGGTATTTTTAAAATATGGTATGTACTTTTTAAAAACATGCTATTGCCCACTTAATAGACTATAGTGTAACTTTATGTGCACTAGAAAACCAAAAAAAGTCCTGTCTTCCTTTATTGCATAGCTGCTTTATAGCGGTTGTCTGGGACCCATGTGTTATCTCCCAGGTACACCTGGAGATAGGTCTGAATTATGTGCTCAGCGGTCACACTAATCCTGTGGATGCAGAAGCAGCATTGGAATACTTAAAAAAAAAAATTGTTTTTTGAGAAACTAATACACGTGAAATTATCCATCCTAACCCAATTAGTCACGGGAACAGGTGATGAAGCTTGGGAAGACTTTGAAGAATCCTAATAGTGCGGAGGAGAATCCTAATAGTTCGAGAAGGAGCTCCAGGAAATAGGAACAATGCAAAGGGAGACCCAGGTCCACACAGGCGACGTAAAGAAACAATTCTGTTTTGCTAAATTGTGTGTTTAAAGAAAGCCGCCACGGCTCTCTAGACCGCACAACACGTCCAGGCTGAGGCACAAAGCGGGTTCATTTCAGGGTGCGCCCGGGAGCACTGTAGGGGTACAACAGGCAGGCGAACCCCAAGGTTCTCCAAGCTGGGTTCGGCCGGATGTGACGGAACGCGAGGCCCGCGCCCTATCTCTACGCAGTGCGGGGCTGAGGATGCGGGGCCGAGGATGCGGGGCCGAGGATGCGGGGCCGAGGACGCCGGCCGGGCGGCGTGCGCCTGCGCAGTGCGGGGCCGAGGATGTCGGCCCGGCGGCGTGCGCCTGCGCGGTGCGGGGCCGAGGATGCCGGCCCGGCGGCGTGCGCCTGCGCGGTGCGGGGCGATGGCAAGCCGGACGGCGTGCGCCTGCGCGGTGCGGGACTGAGGCCAGAGCCTGGGGGCACGCGTGCGTACTCGGGTAGATTCCCGTTTAGTCCGGTTCTGGCCCAGTTGTCCTCGCAGGGACCAGAACGGGCCGAAGCGCTGCGTCTGCGGGAAGAAGCGAGGTTCAGGTCGGGGCCTTGGGGAGCGCGGCGCGTGCGCAGGCCGTGGCTCTGGGGGCGGCGAGGGGGTGCTGAGCCCCCGCTGGAGGGTGGCGGGGCCGCGGAAGGGAGCGCCCACAGAGGGTCCGCAAGGCTCAGGGCCTTGGGGAGCACGAATGGAATCAGGCGGCCTCCCGGGGTGAGCGGATGACGCCTTCGGCCGCCAGCGTGGTACCAGCTCTACGGCTGCGAAAATTTGCGTGCATACCGTCCCACCCGCTTGGGGCTAGTTAATCTTGTGTTTGCTGACGTCATTTTATTATAATCCGTTTTGCACGGAAAACAAACTCTAGAAAAAGAGTAGGCTATAAGCTGTTCAGACCCTAGCTTAGCAGCTCTCCTGTGTAAGAGAGCTAAGTGCAAAGAGAGACAGTCTAGCAGGATTGGGTTTAACGAGGGGGATTCCCATCTTAATCTGTCATTTAAGAAAAAAAAGTGTTCAAATATTTAACACTGTTAACCCCCACCCCGCCCCAGAATTTTCAGTGCAGTTATTGGAACTAAAAAAAAAAAAAAAAAAAATTCCTCCAAAAATTTCAGGGGCTAATAGTTAAAACCTGTGTATTTCGTTTTTTACCCGTGAAAGTTCAGTCCCGTCCTTGTGAACTAGTGCTTGAAAAAAGGAGGCGTTTTATCTCCCCCGCATTGTGTGAAATGCAAGACCTAGGAACTTGGGTCTTGGAAAACCTCATCTGTGATATGTTATTGGAAATTGGATTTAAAAAAAAACAAAATCTAAGCAATAATGACACGTGGTGGCAACCTTACTGTGTTTTCACCTCAAAGAGCAGCAGCTGAAATTCTTTGGGAACCAGCGTTAACCTAAAGTGCTTCTTCCTATTCATTTGTGCTTGTCTATCAAAACCTTTCTGTAGGAGCACTTAGTTACTCTGCTTAAAAAAGTTTCTAAATTGAAAGTTTTTGGCTCTTAGAGGGTGAAAGTTTTTCCGAAATCTTTTTTTTTTCTTTCTTTCCAGTTAAGTCTTCAGAAAATACAACATAAGAATGGCTTCTAAAAGGGCTCTGGTCATCCTGGCTAAAGGAGCAGAGGAGATGGAGACGGTTATTCCTGTAGATGTCATGAGACGAGCTGGAGTAAGTCCTCCAAAGTTTTCTAGCCCTCCTCCCTTTTAAAACATTTTTTTTTTTAAATTGATTTTTGTCATTTTGAATGGAGTAATGTTCGGTGTACTTTATGAAATATTTTAAAAGTACACGACCGTACAGAGACTACATAGAACCAATTACCTGTTTATACACTTTTCCACGTTTAGTACTTGTTAACATCCCATATTTCTTACAGACCTGTTTTTTTGTTTTGTTTCTTTTTTTTTTTTTTTTTTTTGTCTTGTTAGGGCCACACCTGAAGCATAAGGAGGTTTCTAGGCAAGGGGTTGAATCTGAGCTGTAGCCGCTGGCCTGTGCCACAGCAATGCCAGATCTGAGCCGCATCTGTGACCTATACCACAGCTCACAGCAATGCTGGATCCTTAATCCACCAGGTGAGGCCGGGGATCAAACCTGCATCCTCATGGATCCTAGTCAGATTCATTTCTGCTGAGCCACGACAGGAACCCCCCGTTTCTTTTTTTTTTTTTGAATTTTATTTAATTGAAGTGTAGTTGATTTACAGTGTCGTGTTGGTTTCTGACGTACAGCAGAGTGATTCGTATGTGTATACACACACACACACGTTCTGTTTTGTATTTTCTTTTTCATTATGGTTTATTATGGGAAAGTGAATATGGTTCACTGTGGTGTACAGTAGGACTTTGTTGTTTATCCATTGTATGTGTAGTAGTTTGCATCTGCTGAGCACAGACTCCCAATATGCCCCTCCCCTTGCCCCTCCCTTCTGGGAACGCAAGTCTCTTCTCCAGGTCACACCTGTTTCTTGAAGAACAAACGTGTTTTAAAGGAATAAAGCATCCTAAAGCCCTGTTTGTAAATTTCCCTAATCCTATTCCCCTTCTGGGCCTGGAGATCAAGACTCTTCTCACACTAAGGTGTATCCATCCTGTGCATGTCTTTCAAGTAGCATTAGGCTCCAGCTCTCATTTTGTCTGTATTATAAACCTGTATCATAACATTGAATACTTACATAGCTTGTACTGCATACTGGGTGTCATTCTGAGCACTTGCATTCTCTTAAAATGTTACAACAACTCTGAGTCGTAACTCTGCTGTTGCAAGTTACACCAAGGGCAATAATAAAAAGTTATTGCCATCCTCCTTTTACAGTTAAAGAAATGGAGGCACAGAGACATTATTCCATCCATCCATCAGTCAGTGAAATATTTAAAGTGCTCATGCTGTACTAAAGATACCGATCTAGTCTGCTTAATTTAAAATTGCTGCTCAGTATCGCACCACAGGAAGATGCCTGCACTGTCCTTTCTTCTGTTACATCGCTTCACAGGATTGTCACGCTCTGGGACAGGATTCCTTGTTCGGAGTGTGGAAGTTCTCTAGACTCTGAGCCTAAAAGGACGTGCTGGTCAGTTGGTCGATGTTATTGGATTCTGTCAAACCATCCAGAATACTAGCATGTGGGAGTTCCCTGGTGGTCTAGTGGTTAGGACTCGGCACTTTCACTGCTGCAGCCTAGGTTCGATCCCTGGTCTGGGAATTCAGATCCCACATCGAGCCGCTGCTCACCACCGCCAAAAACAAAACAACAAAACAGACTAAAGTGCTGATACCTGGGCCCACAAGCCTTGAGGAAAATTCCCATTTTTCTCAGTATTTTCTACTTTATACATTTTTGCAAGGTAGGGTAGTATTTTGTTGTTTTAGCTCACGTCTCTACCTTACAAAAATCCCGTGAGGTTTAAATGGCAACAGCACTTTGGCAGGTGGATTGTGGATAGAATGATCATATTGATTGATCACCCAAACCAGACCCCTTGGTGGGAGGAAGGACATGAGGCAGACAGAGTGCTGGGACAGCATCGCAGGCAACGGGGACAGACCTAGAGATGAGCGATAGTTAAGCAGCACATGAGCCTAAAGTCAGCATGGCTTTGTTGCAGTATTTCCTGCCAAGTTTTTTTAAGACACATGGCAGCTGTGAAAATGTTACTCTAAATTTATGTTTCAGTGTTATGAAATATCACGATGACGTCTTTCTCTTAGATTAAGGTCACCGTTGCAGGCCTGGCTGGAAAAGATCCGGTGCAGTGTAGTCGTGATGTTGTCATTTGTCCCGACGCCAGCCTGGAAGATGCCAAAAAAGAGGTTTGTGCTCCATCCTGGGAATGACTCCTCCTGTGGCTCCTTTGCCGGTTTCTTGAGCTGTCTTTGACTGCACCTAAGGCTGCCGTTAGCACAGGCTTATTGTAAGAAGGTGACTTTGCCTGACGTCTTTGCCACTAAACTTGGCCCTGCGAAGTGGAGAGCTTCGCCTTCCATTCTGTGTCCGCGGAAGCTGGCAGGGCCCCGCCTCCGAGCGTAGGTGGTGTGGGTGCCTGCAGCCTCGCCTCCTGTTAGGGTCACATTCCTTAAAACAGCAGGGTCACCTGCGTGTTTCCCCGTCATTTCTTACTCTTTATTGGAATGCTCCTTTTTTTTTTTCTTTTTCAAAAGCTGCTTTTCTTTCCTTTGGCGGTGACACAGGCGTGGTTGTGTGATTCATTTTACACGGAACAGCTCATAGGAGGCTCGTGGTTGGATGCAGGGAGGAGTAAGAGTTCTCTGTAAATTGTGTCACTGTTTCAGTATCTTTAGAAATGCAGTCCTCACTTTGAGGGGACCAGCATTTATGGGAATCTGTCGAGAGGTGCAGTCCCTCAGACATGTGCCCACCCACACTTTGGCAGCCGCTCTCACAGGGCTCAGGCCGAAGGGGCTGGGGTGGCAGGAGTGTGGGCTGTGCCCCCTTGGAGGAGAAATGTGGCAGAAAGGCGGCAGCGCCAGCTCACGATGGCCTTTTGTGCTCTGCTGGGGAACCTGGGAGAATGAGTCCATGTGCTTCTGGGTCCTAGGTGCTGAAAACATGTATTCCTTTCTCATACACTCGAATATTCAGAGCGAGGCTGTGGCCTGCCTGTAAGAGTGTTGGTATTTACATATAAATTGTTGAAACTTTCTGCACAGCAGTTTAAACACGAGAGAGTAGAAGTAAATATTCCTTCCCTGTTTTTCTTGTCCTCTGGTCAGGTCTGGGTGTCTTAGAGCAGTGGTTACTTTGTCTTGCTGTCTGTTGATTGCCTAGTTAAGTTTCTAAAAGGGTGAAAGAATTTCTGTACTTTACAGATTTTGTTTTTAGTTTTCCTCGGTTTAAAAAAAAACGCCGGATGTTTATAGTCTTTGAAAGTAATTCTAAGTAATACGTGTTGCACTAAAAGTGTACTAAATTCATTTCATAATTGGCTTAATGACTAAATTTTAAAAACTTTTCAGGTATTTTAAAACACTGTTGTTAAACCAATTTCTATATTGTAATTTCAGCAAGTTTGAAACTGTTAGATTTCTAGGATGTTTTGGTATCCAGGATACTAAAATATTGCATTTTTATCCCCCATAAGGTTAAAGTAACTTTTGTGCCTTTTACCGTTTGTTTCTCTTTTAATTATTTTTTACTATGTACATTGTTACTGGAAAACAACCGGTGTCGGACAGACCAACGCAAAAAGTCAAATGTCAAATGTCCGTTTCTCATTCCTGCCTCCCCCCCCGCCTCAGTTGGCCACCGCCTTTGTCTGTGAGGCTCTGTACGCCATACACACGTATGTGGGGGTGTGTGTAAGTGTGTATGCATATGCATCTACACACATGTATGTTCTTTTTACAAGAATGAAATAATTTTCTGCATTTTTGCTAGTTACAATATTCCATTATAGAGAAACATTTTATTTAATTGTTCTGATGTGAACAGAGCCAATTTTTTTTTTTTTGGCCATGACCCATATTTAAAATCTGAAAGTGTTTTGTTTAATACACATTTTAAATGAAACATTGTCACTTTATTTTTTAAATCTCTGCAGGGACCTTATGACGTGGTGGTTCTGCCGGGAGGCAATCTGGGTGCACAGAATTTATCGGAGGTAAGAATTGCGTAAGGTAGCTTTGCAGTGTCTGCTGAATTTGTTACTAAAATATTTCAGGAAGGAGGCTGTGAATTGAATAGGAAATGGTGAAATTAACAAAATGGTGTTCCAGCTTTTTTTTTTTTTTTTTTTTTTTTTCAGGGCCACACCCTAGGCATGTGGAAGTTTCCAGCCTAGGGGGTCTCATCGGAGCTGTAGCTGCCAGCCTACACCACAGCCACCGCAACTCGAGATCTGAGCCTTGTCTGCGACCTACGCCACAGCTCACGGCAACACCGGATCTTTAACCCACTGGGTGAGGCCAGGGATCAAACACGCAACCTCATGGTTCCTAGTCGGGTTCATTTCCACTGTGCCACAACGGGAACTCCATGTTCCTGCTTCATTTTTAAAAATCATTTCTCACAACATTTACTATAAAAGTAAGCAGAGTTGGTGGAAGAGTTATGAACAGAGTCTGTGAATACAGGCCAGTGTAAGACTCCTTTTTTTTTTTCCCCGCAGCAGAATGATTCATTTTGTGCTTGAGACGGGTTAAGCACAGGATGGTGGGAGACTGGCTGGCTCCTCAGCCACTGGGGTTAGGGAAGCTGCCAGGAGCTAGAGCTGCCAGCTTGGATGAAAAGTGGCCTAAAAGAGGCCACTGCCTCTTCATTTTGTCTTATGTGAGGAGTCAGCCTGCAGGAAGGAAGAGGAGGGCGCAGGGCAGACAAGCCCAGGCAACAGATGGAGTCGGAATTTGGAACTGCTGGGCTCTGCTCCCCATGCTGCCGTCTGGAAACACCCCAAACACCACGTTCCCTCCCTCCTGTGTCTTTTTCCCTCCAGTGCAGAATGGCAGGGGTTAATGTGCTCAAGGGAAGTTGCTTTTTCTCATCTTATCGTTAAACATCTTTAAGAAAAGAGTGTCTTTTTTCTTATAATAAATACCTTGCCTGGGTCTAAGAAGATAGAAAGATTTGGTAGTGTTTGTATCGACAATTTCGCAACACCGAAAGAGAGTCAGATGGAAGATCTTGTGGTTTTAATCTAAAATCAGAGCCTACCAGCGTTTAGCCAGAGATGGCTGTGGCTCAGTGATAACGTGATGTGTTTTTGGTTTCTCTGCATAGTCTGCTGCTGTGAAGGACATCCTGAAGGAGCAGGAGAAGAGGAAGGGCCTCATAGCAGCCATCTGTGCAGGTAACGTGCAGGGCCAAGCTGGGCTCAGTGGTCCGCGAACCCACCCGGTATCCCTGAGGACGTGGGTTCGATCCCTGGCCTCGCTCATTGGGTTAAGGATCTGGCATTGCCATGAGTTGTGGTATAGGTCACAGACATGGCTAAGATCTGGCGTTGCCATGGCTGTGGTGTAGGCTTGGCAGCTGTAGCTCTGATTCAACCCCTAGCCTGGGAACCTCCATATGCTGCGGGTGTGGCCCTGAAAAAAAAAAGCAAATGGGAATACGTCTTCATTGTAAAATTCTGTTCCAAATACTTCTCCATGAAGCATGAGGGGCATCTGTGCTAGTGTATTTAGTTTGGGTGGCGTGAATTGGTGTCATTTCGGAAATGGCTGCAGTTCCATTTTCTGCGTCTCTGAGCCTTTGGTCCACATTCTGTGAAACTTAGTGGTTTTCCATGTTCGGTGGACCGTGAGGGAAATAGGGCCCCTGGAATTCAGTAAATAGCCCGTTACAGCAAATCCCCCTGCCAGAAGGTAGAGCTGCCAGTGCGTAGTCAGCAGGAATCGGGCAGATGTCCACACAGCAGCTCTGCCCTGCGCTCCCCCTGTGGTGCTTTCCGCCTGACCCCCAGTGTCGCGCGCTCGCGGGGTCTTAGGTGCTGTGTGAGCGCCCACTTAGGTTAGAGTAAGGTGGTTCATGCTCCGTAGACGTCCCCACATCTCTGAAAACTGCGAGCACTTGGTTTTCTGACGCTTTAAAACCCATTCTTTTTGCCCTAGTATCAGATGATATTCTGCCGTCTTGCCTTTTTTTTTCATAGTTTAATTTTGGCAGATGCTCTTCTTGTTCGTAGGTCTTTAGTAAATGTTTGCCAGAAGAGCGAATACGTAAACGACTGTCTGGATGGTTAGACAAAATGCCATGTTGATGTTTCGTTTCCTACAATAGACTTTTTAAAAGAAGCCGTAGACCAGGGATCTGGGCAGTCTGTACTAGAGTGGTGGTTCTCAGTTTTTCAAAGGGTGTGGACGGCCCGAGCAGACGCTGCTAACACTTGCCCCGCTGCTCCTCCTTCTCCTCACAGGAGTGACGTCCTCGTGCGACGGTGTCGTCCTTCAGGCCTGGCTTGTGTGCTCGCCTAGTCAGTCTCGTTTGCGAGCCCTCCCCGGGTTTCATCTCTAACTGGCGTGGCCGTCCTTGGTCGGTGTCACTCACGCAGTAGCCGAAGGGTCTCAAGGCCTCAGTGTTGGAGAACCTCTGCTCCAGCACCAGGAAGGCCTGAGGGGCCCCCACCTGGCAGACCCCGGCCTTGGGTTCCAGTTGACACTGATCTCTGACCTGCCCTTGGGGCTCAGGGGTTTATCTGCTGAAGGACACTGCAGCCAAGCAGCCACATCCCTGTTTGAGGAGGAAGAGAGAGGTTCTGTTGGTCGGTGAAGGACCTGGCCCGGTCCATCCCCACGAGCCCCCTGCCCCGGGACACTGCCTCCCTCCCTGTGCTTCAGCCAGGGGAGGAGGGAAGGAAGGGTTTGGGGAGCGCCGGTCCCCTTATCCGCCGAAAGCGAAAACCACCTGTCAGCGTGTCCTTTGGGGTCCCCGTGGCGGCACAGTCATCAGCCGCATCTGGTTCCCGCCTCTGCTGGGGCAGGCGTGAGGACCGGGCTCCCAAGGAGCCAGCCCGAGGCTCGCGCACACCTGCCTCCGGACGTCGGCGGTGCCTTGACCGTGCTGCACACACGAGGAAGAGGTGGGGGGGTGGTGAGGTGAGGAGTGACCCGAGCGTGAGCGCGATGGGGAGCCTCGAAGGCCGGGACTCGGGTGTTTCACGTCGGCCAGGGAAAGCCAGGTGGTCCTTAAGTGCTGCAGGTGGGAGGTGGGGCTGTTCATTGAGCTCCAGGAATATTAGCTTCACCCTTAAGTGACTGAGGGAGACCCGCTGGAAAGGAGATTCTCGCAAGAAGAAAATAAAGTGAGATCCACTCTGGGCAGGGCAGGGGGAGGGAAGCCTGGACGGGAAGGGGCAGCTGGCACATGCTGGGTTCCAGGCATAAGCACAGGCCAGGCACCAGGGACCAGGGACCAGGGACGGGACAGCTGGAGGGGCAGGGGTGGCCGTGATGGTCCTTCTGCGAAATCACCACACGGTGGCGCCCTTGGCCTTCTCCGGTTCCGCCAAGGCTTCTCTTTTTTCTGTCTGCTGTGCCCCTGCTTCGAGCTGGACCCCGGCTGCAGACGTGGCCACCTTTCATCCTTCAGCGCTTCAAGTGGCAGGAGTAGTTAAATATCGCCTCTGGCTTTCCAGATAGGATTCTTAAGCCCCAGAAGGCGTCACTGCGAGTGCACATACATTTATTAACGTTATTATAGGCGGTGATTTTATCACCTGAGGGCACAGCCCGGCAGTTCCGGACTCACTGTGTGAGCCCGGTCTTCACTGTAGCATCGCTCATCTCTTGACATTTGCTTGAAAATACAGGATAATGGAAGTTACTTCTTATTTCCTAAAATCTTACAAAATAAGAAAGTAATTCATGAATATCCATTCAAATAAAAGTGGAGTGATAATGACTCAACTTTTATAGACTTCTGACGTCTGCTGCCATACGTAGCTCTTGTATGCTGAGGGCAAGCAAGGCGGAAGGGGACACCAGCGGTGCTGAAAGGTTTCTGATGTCCGGTATAAGTGAGGACTCGGTTTGGCACCTGGGGGTAGGCAGAAAGCTTATGTCATGATATGTTATTGGTTTGCTCCTCCTGTTAGTAGCATCTAAGATCTGAGTGGCCTGTGGTCTGTTATATAACTACTTTTCCCTTGGAACCTTCTGGAAAAATGAAAGGTCAGCCAGAGCAAATGCTCGGGTTTGCAGAAGGTAAAGTGTACAGATTCTGTTCTAGGGCTTTGGCCCTGCTGCCCTGGCCGGTGAAGGTCAGGCTGCTCTTCTGAGGTTTTTCTAGGTGGTGGTGGTGATTTTTTGGTGGCTTAGCGAATGCTTGTGATTACCAGGGAAGTTGGCCATTTTCAGTTGACTACATCTGGATAAAAATCTTGTTAGTACCTGCTTTTTTATAAACTTCCTTTTAAGAGGAGAGGCCTAGGGGGTCACAACTGGCGTTTGTGCTCATATGTTCTCGGGGTCATGGCTTTTAGGAGGAAAGGCCGGTGCTTTTATGTCTCAGACGTGGGCGTCTCGGGGGCTCTCCTTGGGCTGGGACAGTAGTTCCTGTTCAAGTCAGTGATCTCCCTGCAGGACGTGTTGCGATAGGCAGATGGGCCAGTGTGGCCTTTTCCTTTTCAAGTAGGAGAATGAAACTGTCCCAGAGGTTCAGAGAGCGCGAGGCCCTTTAATGTGTACCTGGGTCTTTGATCTGCAAGGAGTAAGACCAGGCGTTTAGCCCTCGGGGGTCTCCGCTCCTGGCTGTCCCTGTAAGCCCGGCAGCCTGTCCCTCCAGGGGGCCGGGTCTGTGTATCTCTTTGCTCCTTGGGTATGAAGGTAAATCTTTCCGATTAAATGGACACGGACGTATTTTGAGTTTGTATGTTTTTGCCACGTGTGCTCGGCAGACGGTTTACTATCCACGTACCTTTCCTCTCGCGCTGAGAAGGTTTAACTTCAGAATGCCAAGTGTATCTTAAATAAGAGCCTCCTGGTGTTGAAGAATAATTTTGCTTGGTTGCTACAATTTTTAAAACATGAGTTTTTCTATATCACCGCTTCATTTCTTCTTCTTTTTAGGTCCCACGGCTCTGTTGGCTCATGAGATCGGTTTTGGAAGCAAAGTTACGACGCACCCACTTGCTAAAGACAAGATGATGAACGGAAGTAAGTAGATGTACGTGTGTGCGTGTGTTCTCGGGCCACTGTACCATCTCGTTGTCTCCCGCTCGGTAGATGCGGTGACAAAACGAACTCCTGGGTCTTCTCCGTGGGGGGGGGGACGGCTTCCTTGCTTCGCCGGAGCGCGAGAGATGAGCGCACGCGGGTCTCCGAGTACACACGCCCGGGGGCATGAGTGCTGAGCCAGAGGCCAGCCAGATTCTGGTGCTCACGGATGGACGTGGTGGCCAATGCCAGTTTAAGAAGTATTTTTACTAGATACGGTGCCAGCGGTCTGAGGGTAAATTTTAAACCTTGACGGCTATTTCAGAAGGTGCCCTTTTGCCCCTGGTCCCCCAAGGTTAAATGGACATTGCTCCCTTCCCCAGAGGCAGGCCATTCGCCTTGCTGACAGGATACTTTTGTAAATATCAGTTAGACGTTGAATGTTTATTAACTTATTTTTATGAAAACAATTTCCATCCGTGTGGGAAAAAGAGGCAGTGCAGAAAGAGACGAAGTAAAAATAAATGTTTCTAACTACCACCCCCTTTTCTGCTTTTTAGAGGCAATTTCTGTCAAAAGTCTCTTGTGTAACTCTCTAGTAGTTTAATGTTTTTCTCAAATTGGATTTAGTAAATACATTCTGGAGCTTGCTTTTTTAACCTAACTTTGTATCCTTTACTTTTTTTTTTTTTTTTTTTTGGTAATTTATCAAGTTAGTTTTTTTTTTTTCCCCCAATTCCCTTATGTTGCTTGTTACTTGAGGTTTATTTTAAAAAGCATGTCATTGCCTCTGCCCTCTGGAAATTAGCAGCTGGCAGACACCTCTGCATCAAATATGAGAACATGAGGCATCTCCTCAGAAACCAGCACCTGGACGTCTGGCTGTGCCGCCGCTGGTGCTTCCTCAGGAGTAGCTCCCTCGTCTCAGTGTGACATCCAGAGCACGAGCCAGGCAGTGTCTCTTGTCCCTAGAGTGCATGTCGAAGGGAGGCAGAGACCCTGGGATGTGCAGAACCACCCAGAGGTTGTCCCAGAGGGTGCAGACCCTGGAGCCACCCCAGTGTGGACGTGTGCAAGGGAACCAGAGCTTTCCACTTGGAAGCCGCAAGTGACCCACCTGGCCTCAGCCAGTGGGGAGACTGGCCGACCGGCCCCATTTGAAACACCCCCCAGCCAAAGACCAGCAGCTAAATAAAAAGACTGAGAGCATCAAAAGCGGGTTTGAAAACAGCTGAGCAATGGATATATCTTCACGCTTGTCTCAGTTCCGCTCTGGGCTTATCCTCAACTAAAAGCAGAGCGAGTATGTTACACATTATCTTTTCTTAGCAAAGTCCAGGGATGCCTTTTTTCGTTTTACTGACTTTTAAAGAACCAGTAGATCTTATTCTTTAGAGGAGTGTTAGGCTCACAGCAAAATTAAGCAGAGTCCAGAGTCCCCATGCCCCCGCCCAGTCTTGCTCGCCGCACCTCCTTTCCCCGCTGGGTGGGCTCTTCGTCACGGTCGATGGGCCTGCAGGACGCGTCGGCATCACCCAGAGTCCATAGTTTACATTGGGCTTCACTTTGGACATTCTGCATCATCTTTAAAAAAAAAAAAAATTTATTATTTCTCCAATACTGTTTTTTCCTACTGGGCAGCAGGGTGACCCAGTCACACCTACATATACACATGCTTTTTTCTCCCGTTATTCTGCTCCGTCATAAGTGACTAGACAGAGTTCCCAGTGCTGCACGGCAGGATCTCATGGCCAGTCCATTCCAAAGGCAATAGTCTGCATCTGTTAACCCCAAGCTCCCCATCCAGCCCATTCCCTCCCCCTCGGCAAGCATAGGTCTGTTATCCGAGTCCATGAGTTTCTTTTCTGTGGAGAGGGTCATTTGTGCCGTGTATTAGAGTCCATGCATCATCTTAAATTCAACCCAAAGTAGCATTTTCTTGAAAATCTGTGGTTTTATTGTAGTTACTAGAAAGATAGTAAGTTGTCAATAAAACCATCTGTGTGAAAATTGAGGGGTTTTTTTTTTTTTTTTTTTTTTTTGGTCCTTTTAGGGCTGAACCTTATGGCATATGGAGGTGCCCAGACTACAGCTGCTGGCCTACACCACAGCCACAGCCACGCCGGATCTGAGCCGTGTCTGCGACCTACCCCACAGCTCATGGCAACGCCAGATTCTTAACCCCCTGAGTGAGGCCAGGAAATGAACCCTCATCCTCATGAATGCTCGTCAGATTTGTTTTCCACTGAGCCACGACAGGAACTCTGATTTTTTTTTTTTAAGGCTCTGACTTCTGGGCATTTTTTAAATGTAGAAATTTACTTTAGTTTGATCCACTGGAGGGGTTCTGAACGGTGGGAGAGAACAGAATCTGGTTCCCTGAGTAGTTGGCGCACATGAGGGGCACGCGTGCATCTGTTATCTGAAGCTGTATCTCATATCGCGTTCCTCGTAACGCCTCCAGAAGGTTGAGGTTGATCAGAGATGGCAAAAGATAAGATTGTTAACTCGTGGGCATCTGTGGGGCACGTTCACACGCGTTATCTCGAGCCTCGGTGCCCAGCAAGACGGGTCCTGGCTTAGCACATGAGGAAACAGGCTGGGGGAGGTGAAGGCTACCTGCCAGGGTCTGGCTGGAACCGGCCCCGCCTCTGTCCCGCGAGGCTCCCACGCACGTTCAAGTTAAGGCGTTGAATTGAGTCAACGAGCCCTCTTGGAAGCACAAAATGTTTGCACTTTCTGCTGCTCAGAACAACATTCTGAGAATTGGAGTTCTGATCACTTCCTGGGTGTCTCCTCCAGGAGGCCCTCTTGCCGCCCATCCTCTTCGCAGTCCTCAGGTTAAGATCCGTGTGAACCCGCTCACTCCGTAAACAGTCCGCCCTGAAGGGCAGTCTTCCCTTCTCTCAGCTTTCAAATGAGTAGAGATGTAGCTTTGATGTTGTTTCAGTTCTCATCTGTCCGTTGTTTGGTGAGCTTCTGGCTGCCCGGTCACGGCGCTGAGCAGAGGGAGCAGGGCCCTGCAGCCGGGCAGCCCCAGCGCTCATGGCAGGTCCCTGCCTGCCCTGGGCCTCAGTTTCCTCATCTGTTACCTGAGGGTGACAGTAGCCCCCTCACAGGGGCGTTGGCAGGCTTCATGGGTCAACAGGTGTTAACGCACCGAGAATGTCACCCATTGTGCAGCCTGTGCTGGAGAAGGGCCCGCTGGTGAGTGCCTGGTGCTGGGCTGCCCAGCTGCTGGCACCGGCCAGGCTGTAGGAGGGACACCCCCGCTTGGTACTGGTGTTTGGTTGGCTTCCCACCACAGTCCTCTTAGGTTGGCATCATCCCCGTTTTACAGAAGAGAAGAGGGAGGCTCGGGGGGATGGCCAGGAGGCTTCTAAGTGGCAGGCCTGGGATTTGAGCCCAGAGCTGCCTGTATTCAGGGTGCCGTGGCTTTTCCTTGAGAAAGGCAGGTAGTTGATATTCTGGGCTCTGGGCCTTTACGCCGCTGTGGCTCACAAACCTCATAGGTGAGGGGCCGGCAGGCAGGTGGAAGCAGCCCCCCGCCACGCACTGCAGCTCTGGGCTTTGAGCTGCTTTGCTTTGTGGTGTTGGCTTCAAGTTGAAAAGATGACTGGCAGGTGCCCTTGCTGGTGCACTGCAGGTGTTGTTCTTCCCCGCGGCCACTAGGGGGAGGCGGGCGGCAAGTAGACCCCGCTCTTGCGGGTTGAACCTCCCGGGCACCGGGGAAGTGTTCACAGTCTTTAACCAGTTGAAGCCGTCTTTCTAAGATCTTACCCACAGAGAGATGGTAAGTGGACGTTCAGAGTCGTGCCTCCCGCCGCCCGGTCTGGGCTGCCCGCTCAGCTCGGGGAGGCCCAGCCCAGCTGGTTTTCTAGTTCAGCATTTCAGATGATCTTGGCCTGGTTTAACCATCAGTAAATGCGGTTAGATTGTGAAAACCTTCTGTCCTCTGACCAGGGTCCTCTTGCTTTCTATGAGAGCGTAGCTGGGAGGTGTTCCTGTGCTGTAGTCAGTTACCGTGGTGGGGAATGTGCTTCCCGGGAGGCCGGAGTCCTAAGTTGCACACTGTGAATCCACCCTGGAAGGACCGAGCATCAGCACGCGGTTTCTGAAGGTCACTAGTGCCGCAGACGTGTCCTGCTTGGGAGATAGCTTTTCTGTGAGCTCTTCCTTAGACTGTGGGAGCAGGAAGAGCAACAAGATAAAGCCGTGTCCTCAGATGGGGGGTGCGCTGCACTGGGTGGGGCGGGGGAGGTGGTCAGGGGTGGCGTGTGCGCTGCGTGCCTGCCTCTGCCTGCAGGGCCGGGATGTGGCAGGATGTCGCAGGGGACCCTTGCGGGCTTTTGACCCCCGCCCTGCCTCTGTCCTTCGTGTCCCACATCACTGAGTGACCCTGGGACAGAGGGCTGGCAGCCACCCTCAATGCCTGCCCATGTTGAGACCTTGCTGTTGGTGGCCACCGCCCCATCCAGGTCACCCTTCGCCCCTCGGGACGCGGGTTCTTTTCCGTTTCCCTCTGGCCCAGTCTGTGCCCAGGCCAGGCCCAAGGGCTGCGTGTGGTGCCGAGGGGTGAGGGTCCCCTCCAGGTGCTGCAGGAGGTTAGTGAAGGCGTCTCATGGGGACAGAACTGGATCTGCCCTGCTGTGCACTTGGGAAGGGGTGCCTTTTTTGGTGCTGCTGAGCTGGGGGAGGGGGGCGGAGAGCAGCCAGAAGGGGGCGCTGGACACCGAGGGGATATGGAGGGGCATTCCTTCCTGGTGCCTGGGGGGCCTCCTTGGTGCCACTAACACTCTAGGCCAGACAGGGGAGGTGAAGGCTCCGCGTCTTAGAGACTAGACAGTGAGCAGGAGGGACTTGTTTACAGAGGGAGGGCCTCGATGACCCGGGGTTCACACACACCTTGTCTGGGGCTCGGTGCTGATGCTGAAACCCAGAGAGCCAGCTGGGCGGAGGGAGCAGCGCTGGTGCTCTTCCTGGGCGGGAGGGAGCCTATGTGCTGGTAACGGGGCTCCAGGTGGGAGAGGGAGCCCTGGGGACGGGGGTGGGGGGTGACCTGTCTTCAGGCAGAGAAGGGGGTTCAGAGGTTGCCTCTCCCTGCCCATGCTGTAGTTCAGGTGCCTCGCGCTCAAATTTATGAGCACATCCAGGTGGCGCGTTTGGGGGTGGCACCTTCTCTGCCCTTCACCCGGATCTGACGCCTGCACTTGTCACAGAAGGAAAACGTGTGTGATGGGCATTCCCAGACCTCCCCTCACTCAAGGGCCGGCGTAGCGGCATCGGGCTCGTGTGTGTGTGCGCGCGCGCGCACGTGTCATTTCAGTGGTTGTCGGTGTCCCCCACTCTTAAGCGGGCACAGCTGCTCTGATGCTGTCCTGTGTGCCCTGACGAGCTTGGAGTGCCTGAGTCATCTGGGATCGGCTGGCCAGGGCCTTGCCGTGGGGGCTCCGCTCGTCTGTCAGTTTCTGAGGGACAGTAGCACGCTGGGGCGGCGGAAACGGCTCCGTGGGGTGCGCGGCTGTGCCAGTAGCCCGTGAGGACGTGACCCTGTCTTGTCTTTGTTTCGAAGGTCATTACAGCTACTCAGAGAATCGCGTGGAAAAGGACGGTCTGATCCTCACCAGCCGGGGGCCCGGAACCAGCTTCGAGTTTGCTCTGGCCATTGTTGAGGCCCTGGCCGGCAAGGAGGTGGCCGACCAAGTGAAGGCCCCGCTTGTTCTGAGAGACTAGAGCCGAGCGGGCTGCCCGGAACCCCTCCCGCCGAGGGCGCTTTAAACCCAGAGGGTGGCTCTGTGCCTGCCCCCGAGGCGAGCTTGTGACCTGACAGCTGCAGATGCTCTCCCCACAGTCGTGTCCCCACATTTCAGACCCTGCTTCCCGAATAAATAGGGCATTTAGCAAACTACTGGCTGCTCCTGCTTTTACCTCCAGTTTCCATGTTCTTGTGTGAAACTAAATCATCAGTTTCATGTGCAGCTCTTATCTGTTGATAACAGCCCCTGAAATAAGTGACCCGCAAGCACGGAGGAAAAGCATAAAGCAAACATTTAAGAGGCTTGAGGCCTCCCCCCATCCGTTACCTGTCTCTCTAATGTGCTATTAAAACCCCAGCAAAGCTGGCGGTTACGGTGAATTCCGGCGCACTGATGCTGCTTTCCCACTGCGGCAGAAGTCCCCGGAGGCAATGAAAACCCTGCAGGGTTGGTCTGGCCTGCTCCCCCGCTCGCGCCACCGCACCCGCTTGCTTACCCTGCGAGCCCACAGGCTGCCCAGCCCCAGAGCCCCACATGACTGACTCCGTGGCCCAGGTGAGACACCCAGCAAGGGTCTCAGCTGGAGCTGCTGGGCTCCTCTGGTCTGGGTGCTCAGGAGGAGCAGCGGGAAAGCTGGGGCTGCCGGCAGCCACCTTGTCACTGGGGAAAGGCCCGGCCTGAGAGAGGCTCAAACACGAGGGGTGGAAGCTAAGGATGCTGCTTGACCCAAGATCCATCCGCACCTGAAGCAGAATAGCTGGACTCGCTGACGGGGGAGAAATTCCCTCGGCCTTTTTGTTTCGTCATTTATAAGTGACCGATAAGACACAAAGGAACTCCGGAGTGGGCAGGCTTCTGAAGGTGGAGGGCTGGGCTCCTGAGTAAAACTTCCCAACCCTGGAGTTCCCTGGTGGCACAGCAGGTAAAGGATCTGGCATCGCTGCAGTGACTTGGGTTGCTGCTGTGGCCAAGTTTTGGCCGCAGAGGGTGCGGCCAAAAAAAAAAAAAACAAAAAACCCCACAACAAACAAAACCCTCCCAGCCCTGAGAGCGCCTATACCTGGCTGTTCCTCCCGGCCTCCTAGGGGGCTGTGCAGGGGCCCGTGAACTTGCTGACAAGGCTGGCCAAGTGCTGAGTGTTTCAGACAGGTGGGCTGTAAAGTCTGTCACAAGTACTTGCCTCCATCCTGGAAGCACAAAGGCAGCCACAATCGCTCCATCGGGCGATCAGGATGGCTGTGTGTGTGTGTGCATGTGTGTGTGCGCGCGGGTGCATGCACAACAGATCCTCCACCACCATTCCTGGCAGCTGTGGGGTTTACCGACCCCTGAACTGGAAGGCAAGGCAGATGTTTGTTGCTAAATATGCAAACGTGGAGTTCCTGGGTGGGGCAGCAGATTAAGGGTTCAGTGCATCACTGCTGTAGTGCAGGTTCGATCCCTGGCCCGGGAACTTCCACGTGCCGCAGGTGTGGCCAAAGGGGGAAAAAAAGCAATCATAATTCCACATTTTGATAAGCGCTTCTGATGACAGGGCGGGAAAGAACAGGGGGGACTCCTCATGAGGTGGGGGCAGGCCTCGGTCCAGGAGGCTCCAGCTGAGACCTGGGGTTAGAACGGATGGAACTCGGCAGCCACGGCTGTGCCGTAGCCTGTGTGCACAGCCCTGTTCCTGGTGCTGGGAGTGAGCCATGGGGGCACAGGCTGGCTTCTCAGAGCTTCTATCATGGGATCCTTGCAGAGAGAAAAACAAAACCATCCCCGTTCTGGGAAGACAAGCAGAGTGAGGAGGCAGTGAAGTTTCCCGCAGGGTGTGTGGAGGAGGCCTCTGAGAGGGGATGACCTCAGGGAGAGTGGGAGAGATCCTGCAGCAGGGCAGGTACCTGCTAGGAGCTTCCAGCAGAAGAAACAGGACGTGCAAAGACCCTGTGGCAGAGCCCTGGGGGCTGGAGGGGCCGTTGTGGGTGGGGATGGAGAATTTGGATCCACTCGGGGATGGGATGGGGAGCCTCTGGGGGAGGAACTCGATCCTCCTGGGTTTGGAGTCTTGCTCTGGCCAGAAGGGGCCCCACCGGGAGCAAGAGTGAAGGCCGGGGAGGTGGGCGCCCACGTGGGTGAGAAGAAGACACTTCCCACATTTCCGACTGGAACACATGGTGAGTCGGAGCTGTCATGTCTGGAGCTGGAGAGGGAGCCCTTGGAGGAGGAGGAGGGAGTTAGAGTTCAGACTGACCAACTCCCTAAAATATACTTTCAATAAAGAAAAACTCAAAACCCTTCATTCTGAAAGTCACAAATCACTGAAAGTAACTCATTATTAACAGTGAACAGTAAAACTCTCCCAAGTCACCGCTGTGTTTCAACAGCAGCTCCCACCGCTGATGAAGCTGCCTGGAATTTGCAAGATCTACAGGAAGGGAGCTATTTAGGAGATTAGCTCTTTGAATTTTTGTGCCCTTGGGGCGGCAGGAAAAGGTGATTCCAGAGGGACGAAAGGGAAAGAGCTTTTTTCGTGCTGGATCCTTCGGAGCCTGGGCCAGTTTTTTTTCCCTGAAAATGTCGGGGGTGGGGGTCCCAGGACCTGCTTTATCTAAACCTTGGGCTTTTTCTGGCCAGGACCAGAATTACTGGCCTTAGGCATATCGATAACACTTAAAAGCCTCCACCCTCTCTATCTGCCGGCTTCTTTCCCAAGCTAAACACACCTGCTCTCTTCCTTCTAGGAAGTAAGGGGGGCGGAGGCAGGGATGCAAACAAAGGAAACGGGGGTGGGGGTGGGGGCTGAAGTGGGAGGGGGCCCAACTGCATTTCACAGTGACCTGGGCTAGGAATTTGGGTGTATGGTCCATCCAGCTGGACCGGGTCTCCCCTGCTGCTGGGGGTCACCCCACTTTGAGCACCGTTTTCTTCACTGTCACCTAAGCCACAGGGACTATGGCTTCTGGAGCCCCGGGGTCTGCCCGAGGCTGCGTTCCAAGTTAGGGAGGAGATGGCTTCTTACCCGGAGCCTAGCCCACTTGACCAAAAGCAGCAAATCCCTCTGGCGGGAGGTGGTCAGAGCCCCCTGGCCGAGCAGCTCTTGGCCGTGGTTTTCTTGGCACGGGGCAGAGGTACCAGGCTCTGTTCCCTGAGGCCTGGGTCAGATGCTCCGGGGAAGAGATGACCAAACTGCTCTTCTGAAGGGAGCTTGTGATTGTGACTTTGATACCTTGTGAAAAGCCCCACGGATAAATGAAGCGGGGGCTCGCAGCGGTTTCCCAGGTGCGAAGCAGCAGAGCAGGGAGGGCCCAGGGCTTAGCAGTCACCCAGCTGGGTGGCTAATTTCTTTCGGGCTTTCTACATAGGTCACTGTCCTGCTTCTTGCTTTTTCACTGATTACATCTTAGAGAATCTTTTCTCTACCAACATGTAGAGATTCACGTGCTGGCTGCATCATGCAATTCAGTTCTCCCAACATCCTAACAAAGTGGCCACAGTCATCCGTTGTAAAAAAAGAGAAAAAAGAGAAAAGGGAGAAAAGTCTCTTTCTGCTGTGCTCTAGGATCGTTAGAGGACCCTAGGCAGCGATAAAGAGGAGAGGAGTTCCCGTGGCAGCTCGGCCCGTGAAGAACTCGACATAGTGCCTCTGAGGATGCTGTTTGATCCCTGGCCTCTCTCGGTGGGTTGCCGTGAAGTGCAGTGTAGGTCATGGCAGGTGTGGCTTGGATCTGGTGTTGCTGTGGCTGTGGCGTAGGCCGGCAGCTGCAGCTTGGGTTCCACCCATAGCCTGGGAACTTCCACTGCTGCAGGTGTGGAAGTAAAAACGAAGGACATTTCTTTTTTGTCTTTTTTTCTTTGTCTTTTTGCCATTTCTTGGGCCACTCCAGCGGCATATGGAGTTGAATTGGAGATGCGGCCGCTGGCCTACACCAGAGCCACAGCAACGCCAGATCCGAGATGCGTCTGCAACCTACACCACAGCTCACAGCCATGCCGGATCCTTAGCCCACTGAGCAAGGGCAGGGATCGAACCCGCAACCTCATGGTTCCTAGTCGGATTCGTTAACCACTGCGCCATGACGGGAACCCTGAGAAGGACATTTCTTAAACTGGGGCCCGCCACATGTAAAGTATGATTTCAGCATGGCTGACTCTCTCGTCTTACACTCTGGTTATATGTTCTTGAGGAGAACTTTCAGTTTGCCGAAGAAATAATATGTCATCATTTTTGGGGTGAAAATTCCCTGCCTTTGCCCTTGGTAAGGGGACCCAGGTGCGCACGGAGGAGCGGGTCAGGGCCACGCACACACCTGCCACAGCCTCTTCCCTTCCACGCGTGGGATCAAAGCCTGTGAGGCCCATGGGAAGGCGCTCAAGAAATCTTGTTTGCACCTGAGCCGGACAGACCCTGCTTGCCCCTTAGCGTGGGGTCCTGGAACTCGCCCTTCCCCCCAGATCCCAGCTCCAGCCTCCAGGCGCCTGGGGCCAGAGGGCAGGGCCCTCACGAGGCCAGGCACTGGGGCAGATCCACCAACGGAGTCATCCCCATTCCCACTGCTATCGGCATCGTCATCTTCATCATTGCTTCCTGCAGCCCCAAGGGGCTGTTTCAGGTTCCCTAGCAAGTCCTGGGCCGGCTGCAATCCGTCTCAGCCCAGATGCCTTCTTCCCTCCGGGCCTCACCACGCAGCTGCTTTATTTTGCTTTTTCAATTCCGCCTGTGATCACATCCTCCATTTTTCTCTTTTAAAGGTTATTTTTGTTTGTCTTTGAATTCAGCCTGCTCTTGGAGAGGGTTTTCTCCCCTTATCTTAAAAACCGCCTTAGAGTGGAAAGTTCATTGTCTTAAAAAAGAAAAGGAAAAAGTTGCAGGCACACAGACCTTGGGCTGGTGATGAGGCACCGCCTGGCAAGGGAACCACTGGGATCAGGGAACTGGGCTTCAGAGGATGTCACAGCTTTGCTTGAGAGGTTTTCTTAAAAACCAAGCAAAGGGGAGAATTCCTTAAAAAGTACGTTTGGCTCAGGTTTCTTCTGTTAAGGGGAGAAGAAGGTTTCATAAAGTTAAGGGCAAGTTTCGTGAGGTTTTTTGTTTTCTTTTCAGAAGGGCAAGTTTTTTTTGACATGGAACGTGGCCGGTGTCCGTCCTGAAATCCTGCATCCTGAAGTTTGTCCCTCCGACCCCCACCCTGCTCTGGCCTGTAGGGTGGAGATCTCGGGTCCTACCCACCTTGAGCCTCAGGCCCCCAACGTGATGTGTGATCAGTTTCACAGAAAGCAGACTGCTCTCCGTGAGCCTTGCTGAAGGCCTAGCCCTGGGGAGGAAGGCTGATAAGGTGGCCGTCCTGTTGGGGATAACTTGCCAGGTGAGAGGCAGTGAAAAACGATGATACATAAACGGATAGTCATGCCTCAGAGCCTCCCCTCTGTGTGCCGTGAGCCATGAATCAGTGCAGGGATAATGGACTCGTTTACAAGCGGGCATGGGCTCACCCTCATCCATCATCCTCGTTTGAGAATGACAGCCACTCAGCGTGCTTAGGACAGAGTCAGTTATCTCCGGATTGCCGGTCATACCATGTCATTAGGCCATGAAACATCAAGCGTAGTACCACCCGAGTCTTAAAACACTTTTTAAAAAGTTTAATTATACTGCATGCACATTCCACAATTTAGGCATTGTGTGGTTGATGAGCATGTGGGCTTTTTCCAAACTCCCAGGGTTTAGCACCTGTCTCCCGAGGCATTATGGGACGAGTTTCTCCAGGGTAGGTACTTTGTTCTGGACACTCAGGTTTTATTTTCTTTTTCTTTTTTTTTCTTTTTTGGCCACGCCTTGGTGTATGAGGTTCCCGGGCCAGGGATCAGATCCGAGCCAAAGCTTCGGTCTATGAGCTGGATCTTAACCCACTGTGCCCGGCCAGGGATCAAACCAAACCTGTGTCCCAGAGCTCCAGAGATGTGCCGAGCCCGTTCCACCACGGCAGGAACTCTTATTTGTGTTTGTTTGTTTGTGTATTTTATGGACCCCTTTAGTGCAGTAGTGAACTCTTGATTGACTTTTTATTTATTTACTTTTTTTGCTTTCTAGGGCCGTACCTGTGGCATATGCAGTTTCTCAGGCTAGGGGTCCAATCGGAGCTACAGTTGCTGGTCTATACCACAGCCACAGCAACGCAGGATCCAAGCCACATCTTCGACCTACACCACAGCTCACGGCAACACCAGATCCTTAACCCACAGAGCGAGGCCAGGGATCGAACCCGCGTCCTCATGGAGACTAGTCAGATTGGTTCCTGCTGAGCCGTGACCGGAACTCCTCAACTCTTAAATTCTTGCCAGTCTGGTGGCTGGGAAATGGTATCTTCTTGAAGCTTTCATTTGCATTTTCCCCATTACTCAGGAAGCGTTTTGCTTAGGGTTTCTTCTGTGTAATACTATCTTTTGCTCATTTTCCTTTTTTTTTTTTGGCTGCACCCATGGAATATGAAATTTCCTAGGCCAGGGCTCAAACCCAAGCCACGGCAGTGACCCCAGCCACCGCGGTGACAACGCCAGATCCTTAGCCTGCTGAGCCACCGGGAAAAAACCCCTCTTATAATTTTTGATTTCTAAGAATTCTTTATATAGTCTGAATATGAATCATTATTATTTATAAGAGAAGAAACGGGGAGGAATGAGTGACCTGGTTTTGGTTTTAGTTTAAGGAAGAGCAAATGGGCATTTGTTTGTTTTGCGAATATTTTCTGTATCGTGGCTTTTTGCCTTTTCACTTTTTTTTTTTTTTTTTTTTTTTTGTCTTTTTTACTATTTCTTGGGCCGCTCCTGCGGCATATGGAGGTTCCCAGGCTAGGGGTCCAATCGGAGCTGTAGCCACCGGCCTACTCCACAGCCACAGCAACGTGGGATCCAAGCCGTGTCTGCAACCTACACCGCAGCTCACGGCAACGCCGGATCGTTAACCCACTGAGCAAGGGCAGGGACCGAACCCGCAACCTCATGGTTCCTTGTCGGATTCGTTAACCACTGCGCCACGACGGGAACTCCTCACTTTTTTTTTTTTAAAGATCTTGTTTACCCTGAAATACTAGTTGGTTTACACTGTTGTGTTCGTTTTAGGTGTTATAGCAAAGTGATTCAGATAATCTATCAAGTTCTGTTCCACTATAGGTTATCACAAGATATTGAATATAGTTCCCTGCACTATGCCATAGGTGCTTGTTGTTTATTTTGCATATAATAGTTTGTATCTGTTAATCCCAAACTCCTCATGCATCCCCCCGCCCCCCTCCCACCTCTTCCCTTTGGTAGCAATAGGTTTGTTTTCTCTGTCTGTGAGTCATAGAGATAAGTAAGTTCACGTGTATTATTTTTCAGATTCCAGCTATAGGTGATATCATGTGATATGTGTCTTTCTTCCTCTGACTTACTTCACTTAGTATGATAATCTCTAGCTCCAACCCTGTTGCCACAAAATGGCCTTATTTCGTTCCTGTTTTTTTTTTTTTCTTCTTCTTTTTAGGGCTGCACCTGCAGCGTATGAAAGTTCCCAGGCTAGGAGTTCCCGTCGTGGCGCAGTGGTTAACGAATCCGACTAGGAACCATGAGGTTGTGGGTTCGGTCCCTGCCCTTGCTCAGTGGGTTAACGATCCGGCGTTGCCGTGAGCTGTGGTGTAGGTTGCAGACGCGGCTCGGATCCCGCGTTGCTGTGGCTCTGGCGTAGGCCGGTGGCTACAGCTCCGATTCAACCCCTAGCCTAGGAACCTCCATATGCCGCGGGAGCGGCCCAAGAAATAGCAACAACAACGACAACAACAAAAGACAAAAAGACAAAAGACAAAAAAAAAAAAAAAAAAGAAAGAAAGTTCCCAGGCTAGGGGTAGAAGTGGAGCTGCCACTGTGAATAGCATCGAGAAGAATTATGATGGTGGGGGGGTGTTGGCTGAGCCCAAGGCATGTGGAAGTTCTCAGGCCAGGGACTGAACCCAGGCTACAGCAGCAACCTGAACCACTGCAGCGGCAATGCAGGATCCCTAACCCTCTGTGCCACAGAGGATTCTAGAAGCATTATTTTTAAAAATCTGGCCCAACAATCTTTTCTTTTCTTTTTTAATGGCCACACCTGCTGCATAGAGAAGTTCCCAGGCTACGTTCCTAGGTTGAATCAGAGCTGCAGCTGCTGGCCTACACCACAGCCAAAGCAACACCAGATCCAAGCTGCATCTGTGACCTATGCTGCAGCTCACAGCAATGCTGGATCCTTAACCCACTGAGAGAGGCCAGGGATCGAACCCACATCCTCATGGATCCTAGTCGGGTTCGTTACCACTGAAACACAATGGGAACTCGCCTTTGTTTTATTTTTCATTCTGGAGGGTTCTTTGAGGTTCAGGCTGCATTGTGTTCTTCCCAGAGCGGGTTTACATTTGCTTCTGAAAGTCACTTGAGGGCCCTCTGGGTTTCTGAGACCTGAGTGTGTGTGAGTGTGTGTCCGTTTCAGTTTCAGAGTTCAGTGCACTAAAAAGAAACCACTCAGCGTATTTTAAGCAAAAAGGGGTTTAAAACAGGGAATTTAGGTGCTTATAAAAATCTCCGGAAAAGCTGGAGGTGGGGCATTAGGGAGCCTCCCCTGGACTGTTGAGTTGAAGACCACACCACCACAGTTTTGGTTCAGGCGTAAGGAACCCGGGGGTAGGTAACAGCTGCTGCAGCTGTTACCGGAAAGACCATACCTACCCACAAGCCTGCCGATAAAACCCTAAAATGCTGCGTCTGGCCACCGCCAGTCTTTTGCACTCATTTCCTTGGGCTTGGTTGCCAGCAGAAAGACAGCCTCTGCCGAAACACCATCTACCAAAGCTCATGCGGGTCCATGCAGTTGGCAGAACCTAACTCACCAGAGAGCCTCTGAAAGTAAGCTTTTTTTTTTTTTTTTGTCTTTTGTCCTTTTTTAGGGCTGCACCTGCAGCATATGGAGGTTTCCAGGCTAGGGGTCCAATTGGAGCTCTAGCCGCCGACCCTACACCACAGCCACAGCAACATGGGATCCTTAACCCACTGAGCGAGGCCAGGGATCCAGCCTGGCAACCTCGTGGTTCCTGGTCCGATTCATTCCTGCAGTGCCACGATGGGGACTCCAGTATCTCCTCTTTCTTACCATTTGTTGGATTGATCATTTTCTTAAAGTCTCATTTTCTTTTTCTTCAAGTGGCTTAGAAGATGTATACCAGGAAGCCCCTGCTTAACAACCTGCCTGCAGTGGCTCAGGCAGAGGTTCAGTTCCTGGCCTCGTAACTTCCATATGTCCTGGTTGAGGCCATTTTTTTAAAAATCTGTATTCAATTCCTGCCATCCCTCCTGAGACAAGGTTCCAATCTTTTTTCTTTTTGTGCTGTAATTTAGACCTTCTATGCAGCTGTTTTTGTGTACACGTTGTGATCCTTTCTTTTGTAATATCCAATCCGCCATCGATCTTTAAATTTTTTTTCTTTTGTTTTTCAGAGAGGGCACTTTTCAGGTCTAGGATTTCCATTTGGTTCTTTTTAGAATTTCCGTATCACTACTAAGAAGTTATCCTTCTGTCTTCACTTGTTCTATCCATTTTTTCCTGTCCATTTTTCCCCCTTTGGTCTTTTTAGGGATGCCCCCACTGTATATGGAAGTTCCCAGGTTAGGAGGCAAATTGGAGCTGCAGCTGCTGGCCTACACCACAGCCACAGAACAAAGTTGGGATCCGAGCTGTGTCTGCAACCTACACCACAGTGCACAGCAACACTGGATCCTTCACCCACTGAGCGAAGCCAGGGATTGAACCCATGTCCTCATGGATGCTAGTTGGGTTCGTTACTGCTGAGCCACGATGGGAACTCCTTTTTCTGTCAAATTTTTGACATATTTATAGTCATTGTATTTGAGACTTTGCTAATCCTGGCATCCGGCTTTTCTGAGGGTCTGCTTCTATGACTGCTTTTTTCTCTTGATTATGGGATGCCTCTCCTGCTTCTTTGCACGTCTTGTAAATTTTGATCCTATGCTGAACATTATGTTTGATAGACTCTAGCACAATGGACTCTGTCATCTTCCCCTGAAAAGTGATGAACTTGGTTCTAGAAGGCAGTTAAATTACTGGCAGGTAACTTTGATTCTGTGGTGGCTCAGTTCTAGGCTTTTTAGAGTAGGTTTATTTCAGTTTTTGCCCTCAGCCTGGGATGTGGGCCTTGCTTCTGAAATGTAGCCCTTCTGGGGTTTTAGTAGAAAGCCCCAGGGGTTTACGAAGCACCTTGAACTTGACTGGACTTGAATTCCAAACTCTGTCCACAGCTGGGCAGCTGCTCAAATCTTTGCTCAGTCCTTTGCTCTTCCACTTGTCACTTTCAGGAGTGACAGCTCCTGGGAGATGACACCTGGACACACCCAGTTTAGGAGTCAGCTGAGGATTGAAGGGGTGTTTGTACACAGATTTGGGGGGCTTCCTCCTTTCAGGATCTGCCCTCCCTCACCTCCCAGCCACTCTGACAGCCCTGAAATCCAACTTCTGACTTTTCAGCCCCACAAGACAGCTGCTTTCTGTTCGAACCCTATTTCTTGTGTGCCGAGAGGGTTAAGGAGCATCCATTCTCAGGGGAAAGCTGGTGATTCGTGGGTCGCCCCTATTTTCCTTCCTTCCAGAGAAGGTTGCTCTCCAGCACCTTCACATAGAAGTTTTTTTTATATTTTTCCTGAGTTTTTTTTTTTTTCCTTCTCTTTTGAGGGCCACACCCACTGCATGTGGAAGTTCCCAGGCTGGGAGTCAAATAGGAGCTGTAGCTGCCAACCTACAGCACAGCCACAGCAACGCCAGATCCAAGCTGCTTCTGTGACCTACATGACACGCTCAGCAACGCCAGATCCTTAACCCACTGCGTGAGGCCACGGATCAAACCCAAGTCCTCACAGATACTAGTCAGGTTCTTAACTCACTGAGCCACCATGGGAACTCCTTTCCTGAGTTTCTAATTGCCACAGGCAGGATGATTAATCTGGCACAATCTTCTGTGCTGTTACCCGAAGCAGAATTTATCTTTGAGATTTTGAATGTACACTTAATAGGACGCAATCACCTCCAGAATGAATCACCTCTATCCTCTCCTCCAAAAGGACAGAGACTTAGTCAACATCCACTTCCTTCCTTCCTCATTCTCTTTCTCTTTGAATTAATCCGGGATCTTCGTTCTCTGTTATTATTACTGTTCCAGTGACGCATAAAAATGCATACATATTATTTAAACTTGACTCTGAGTGGTAATGGCTGCTGTTCGTACCCCTTGGAAACCAGAACTTCCTCCTGCTTGGATCCTTGTGTCTTGCTATGTCGCAATCCTTGAGAAATCCCTTCAGAGGGCACATCCGACAGTGACAGGCTTCCCCAAATATTTCATTCTGACCTTTCACTTCAAGGCTAATTTGGCTAAGCACAGGCCTCTGAGTTCAAAGTCATTTTTTTCTTAGAACTGTAATGATATTGCTCCACTTCCTTCCAGCCTCCTGTGTTGTTGGGGCCCACTTAAGTCTTACGTCTTTGTAGGTACCTTTCTGCGTGTTTTCCTTTGGGAAGGATTCTTTTTGTCGTCTTTTTTTATGGCTGCACCTGGGGCACACAGATGTTCTGGACGAGGGACTGAGTCCAAGCTGCTGCTGCCACCTACACGGCCATTTCTGCCATGCTGGATACGCCACCCACCAGCCCCGGCTGGGTATCGAACCTGCACCTCCATGGGTATTCTGAAGTTTGGGGAAATGTGTCTGGGTGTGTCTTTTTTAAAAAAGTCATTTATTTATTTATTTTTTGTCTTTTTTTTTTGCCATTTTCTTGGGCCATTCCTGTGGCACATGGAGGTTCCCAGGCTAGGGGTGGAATCGGAACTGCAGCCACCCGCTTACGCCAGAGCCACAGCAACGCGGGATCCCAGCCACATCTGCAACCCACACCACAGCTCACGGCAACGCCGGATCCTCAACCCACTGAGCAAGGCCAGGGACCGAACCCACAACCTCACGGCTCCCAGTTGGATTCGCCAACCACTGAGCCACGACGGGAGCTCCAAAAATAGTTATTTTCCTTTTGCATTGGAGTTAGTTGATTTGCAACGTCGTATTGGTTTCAGATGCACAGCAGGGTGATTCCGCTGTGCATATTCACACGCTTGTTCTTTGTCAGAGGCTTTCCCCACAGGCGTCATTACGGAATATTGAGTAGAGGTGACTGCTGTAGAGAGTGGGTTCTTGTCGATTATCTAGTTTACATGTAGTAGTGCGTGTGTATATGTTAACCCGAATATGTTGATGGTGTCCATGCTGACTGGTGCAGGGGAATACCTCGCTGTAGTTTGGATTTGCATGTCTCTAATAATTAGCCATGTATCTTTTCATGGGTTTTTTAGCCATCTGTAGGTATGTCTTATTTCCAAGTGAATCACTTGACATCTCAGGCCCCTGTCCTCATGGAGATCTCTGTCTGTCTTCAGGTCTGGGCCATTTTCTTCCATCACATTTTATGGGGGTTTCTTTGGCCCCATCCTCAGTATGCAGAACTTCCTGGGCCAGGCATCAAATCCACGCCACAGCCGTGACCCAAGCTGCTGCAGCGACAGCACTGGCTCCTTAGCCTCAAGGGAACTCCTCTTCTGTTTTAACCATTTCTTTTAAGCCCCTGTATTCCTCTCTCCTCAGATTCTAAATCTGTTCCTTGGAGTTTTTCCATAATACCTTGTTTTTGTGTTATGTAACATATATATATGTGTGTGTGTGTGTATATATATGTGTATGTGTATATATATATGTATATATATGTGTGTGTGTGTATATATATATATATATATATATATTTTTTTTTTTTTGGCACTGCCCAAGGCATGTAGAAGTTCCTGGGCCAGGGATCGAACCTGTGCCACAGCAGCGATTTGAGCCACTGAAGTGATACCAGATCCTTTACCTGCTGAGCCACATGGGAGCTCTTGTGTCATGTACTATTATGTCTAATATTGTGTCGAATCTCTGAGGATTATTTTCATACCTGTTCACTTTGTGAAATATTTGCGTGGGTGCCGGTCCCTCTTTATCGATTCTGTGCTTGTCTTGATATTCATTGCTTCCTCCAGTGTTCAGTGATTTTTAATTTTAGGCTCCTATTTGTGTTCTGGGTGTTTTTTAAGTGTTACTGGAACATAGTTTATGTACAGTGTTGTGTTAGCTTCAGGTGGATGGCAGAGTGGTTCAGGTATACAGATCTCCATTCCTGTTTGTGTCTGCGGCCTGCATTCTGAGGTCTGTGGATCCGTGTGCTTGGAAGAGGAGCGTGGGTGCTTCTGGACAGGGGTGTGCCGTGGGGATCAGTACAGTTCCCTGGGGAGGGCTTCCCATCCCTCCTGGGCCCTTCTTGCTCCCTGGACGTTGCTTGTCTCTTTGATGCGAAAGTTCTAGCCTGGGGTGCACGCACTCCCTGGCACGGTTTAGCACAGGGGAGGGCGCTGGGAGCGCTGGCCAGCGACTTCTCTGCAAGTGGTTCCCCAGCGAATCACCCTGACTGCTTCCCCAGGGCTGCTTCCTGTTCCACAAACACTGACCTTTCTCAGGACTCCTGGAACCTGCTTTCACGGAAGTCATTGCCTGTGAATACTATAGCCTTCTTTTTCCTTGGATCCTGTTTCTCCATCAAACCATGCCTTTCTACTCCGTATCTTTCACGAATTACTATTTATTTATTTATTTATTTCAGGGCTGCACCCACAGCCTATGGGAGTTCCCAGGCTGGGAGCTGAATTGGAGCTGCAGCTCCTGGCCTACACCACAGCCACAGCAATGCCAGATCCTTAACCCACTGAGTGAGGCCAGGGATGGAATCCCTGTCTTCATGGACACCAGTCAGGTTCATTGCTGCTGAGCCGCAATGGGAACTCCTCAATTTATTCTTAATTTCAGATTTCAGATGTTTAGCAGGGAGGCAGGAGGCCCACCTTACAGCCCTGGCTATGAGCTACAAAATAGGAGCTCTGGAGTACCCATTGTGGCTCAGTGGGTTAAGAACCTGACATAGTGTCAGTCAGGAGGCAGGTTTGATTCCTGGCCTCGCTTAGTCGGTTAAGGATCTGGCGTTGCTGTGAGCTATGGTGTAGGTCACAGAGATGGCTCAGATCCCGCGTGGCTGTGGCTGTGGTATAGGCCGGTAGTTACAGCTCCGGTTCAACCCCTAGCCTGGGAACTTCCGTATGCTGCAGTTGCGGTCATAAAAAGAAAGAAACAAAAACCAAAACCCAAAACAAAATAGGAGGTCTGCTCCACTCTGAATCATATACTGTAGCTTGTCTTGACTGTGGTTCAAGCTTCAGGACCCTCATCAGGATTTGTAACTGGAAGAGGGGTTGAAAACATATTCTCAAGATTAAGCGACCAAATTTTAGAGGAAGATCTTTCAGCAACATTCCCACCTAGAACCAATTATGGAGAAGTGAGGTGACAAATAATTCCAGAAAAAGAGAAATGGGCTTCCAAGTCAGCCCCTACTTGTGTCAGTACACACTGGTGTGTCAATAACACGGCGGGGATGTATGTGCAACTCAGGGCGTGGCATTTATGTCTGATTCAGAAAGAATAATACGAGTTTGTATAGCTGGAAATGGGCATGTGGGTGGGGAAGAAGCCAGGACAGAATTAAAATGCAGGCCAGGTGGGATGCTCGCACTTCTTTTTGCCTATAAGACTGTTCACCGAAAACTCTGCATCCAGAAAGCTGTCTTTCTAGGATTACTGAAAACATGGAATTGCTAAGAACACAATTGAAGAGAAAAAACCAAAAACCCCCGACATGAATAGAAGATGTTTATAGCCTGATCCTCCAAGTTTTAGAGGAAAACATTTAAAATGAGGATTTCAGGAGTTCCTGTTGTGGCTCAGTGGTAACCAACCCGACTAGTATCCATGAGGATGTGGATTTGATCCTTGGCCTCGCTCAGTGCGTTACGGAGCTGGTGTTGCTGTGGCTGTGGTGTAGGCCAGCAGCTGCAGCTCTGATTCAGCTGCTAGCCTGGGAACGTCCATGTGCCACAGGTGCAGACCTCATAATCAAATAAGTAAGAAATAAATAAGGATTTCAGTTGGTAAAGCAATTTTTTCATGAGATCCTTGCCAATGACCAGCTGAGTGGCAGTCAGTTTATTACAATTCAAGTGTGTGGATTCTTGCAAAACGAACAGTTGAGCTGATTCAGCATCCACTAAGCTTGGAGGAAAAAAACCCAACCTGTAGCTTCGAAAACAAAAACAACAACAGATTTCTGGCTGTTGTCCTGAAAATCCTCCCACACAGCTGATTAACCACAGGAAAGACACCTGCTGGCTTACCCACTCCCACAGCAGCTTTCCTCAATAAGCCGCCAGCCAGCATGTGCCAGGCCAGATTTTGGTCTCAGTGACAGGGACCTTCTCTCCTAATCCTGGACAAGTGTCTTTTCTTTTGAACGGGTGGCTCAGTTCTAGGGCCGATTTGGACGGCTTCGCACGAGATCTCATCGTGTCCAGTGTAGCACCTGGCACATGGGAAATCTCTGATAGCTGTTAGCATGGTCAAAGAATTCCATGAAATGGGTCAGTCAACCAAAGTGCCATTGCAGGAGCCACCTTGCAGGCCAAAGCTACGTGTGGGGGAAAATACGGCTGCCTGGGGACCCGATCTTGTGCCTTTTTGCATTGACTCTGTGGCGATGCCCAGCAGTGTTTTGCTGTCCCAAGTCAGGAGGCAGGTCGAGCTGGGAACCTTGATGGGAGGATAAAACTGAGGCGATGCTTGGAGCAGAGCCACCTGCTTAAAGGGACTCTTGTTGTCTTTGGAATGTGGTTCTTAGAATTTGTATTGAAATGACGCACAGGACGCAGAGGAGCCTCCCCACCCGGCCAGGCTGCGAGGGCAGTGAGAACCGTGCCCGTGCTATCTTCACAGCTCTGGCATCATGTGAGCTGGGCCACCTGGGCTCCTGCAAGTCCCAGACATGTAATTAGAGGCTCCTGGGCCGGGGTGATGCACAGACAAGTCTTATCATGCGTCTAGGCTGCTCTGGGTGCACGAGTTCCCTCTGCAGCCTGCAGCTGCTGAGCCAGGCTCCCAGGCAGCCCTGATCCTTGAGATCTGGCCCTGGAATCTGCTTAGCCAAGAGCTGTGACCAATTACTAAACAGAAAGCTGTAAACGGGACACTCGTGCCTACAAGAACTCCAGCACGGCCAGGGAACTGGTCCAGGCAAAATACAGCTTCCTGCCTTCTGCGCCCGAGGCCACACAGGGCTCAGGCCAGACAGACTCACCCTGCCTTACCCAAGAGGGGAGTGTATGCAAGTCCCGCAGTCCCCGCGGGAGGCGCTGGGCGAATCCCTCAGGACAAGTGAAGAAATACGCAAGAGGCGTGTCATTAAGATGTTTACTTGATGTGGATCCAGAGTTACTTCCGAGGAAGGAAGGGTCTGCCTCTCTCTACTGGGGCACAGAGTCGAGTGGACGAATGCATGTCCATTCAAGAACTGGGCCCTTGGTTATAAGCAACGATCCCCACTTCCCGCTTCCCGCTTGGATTGGGTGAGAGGGGACGAGGCCATTTACATGTCGTCATCGATGCTGTTGAAGTGAATTTGCTGCAGGTGGGCTTGCTTGGGATGCCCAGCAGTTTTATGGAATCCCAGGGTGAGGGATGATGAAAGGGGGAGCCACTGGCCTGCGAGCCGCTCTCTGTCCAGGCAGGGAAAAACCTTCCCCGCCATCCCCAGGCCCCTTGCCATCCCAAACCTACCTGTGGCCCTGCCGGGTGGCCGTGGACTTGAGAAACGAAGGGCCTTTGAGGGCCGAGCTGAAATGAAGCATTTCCACAGGTGCAGGAAAGCATACACGCCACGTACGTTGGCCACGGAATTCTGGGCAGATGGCGTGAAAGCCGAGCTGAGCTTGTTTGAACACGTCTTAGGAACAGAGCTCCGGCGGCTTAGGCAGAAGTATCCAAGTTTGATACAGTCAAGTGAAAAGCAAGCATGAAAATGCAGACCCGCAGACTGCATTCGATGTGCTTGAGTTAGAGGATTTCACTTAGTTGCCAGAATGAAGAGGCGAGGCTAGGCAGCGTCAGATACACTTGAACCTTCTAACTTAGTCCCGCCTTTCTCTACTTTCCCCCAGTAAAACCCCCGCAGTTCTCTTAAAAGATATGTGATGGGGGAGTTCTCACTGTGGTGCATCAGGTTAAGGATCTGGTGGTGTCTCTGCAGCAGCTCGGGTTGCTGCTGAAACACGGGTTCGATCCCCAGCCTGGGAACTTCCACATGCCGTGGGTGTGCCCCTCCCCCCAAAAAAAGGTATATGGGCATTCCCCCTGTGCACAGTGAATCTGATTATCATCCATGAGGATGCAGGTCCGATCCTTGGTCTCACTCGGTGGGTTAAGGATCCAGCGTTGCCATGAGCTGTGGTGTAGGTCGCAGACACGGCTCGGATCTGGCATTGCTGTGGCTGTGGCTGTGGTGTAGGCCGGCGGATACAGCTCTGATTTGACCCTAGCCTGGGAACCTCCATATGCCTTGGGTGCAGCTCTAAAAATACCAAAAAAAAAAAAAAAAAAGGCATATGATTCAACTGTGGAGATGAAAAGGGCCAGAACATTTGCCAAATGGTCTAGTCTGCAAAGCGAACAAGTCCCTGAAGTGTATTTTATTGACCCAAGAACAAGAAAACATACCTTTAAGCTTTCTTTAGGGGTTAGAAATTCAATTTGCCTCCTGTTTTGTTACTCAGTTCAGATTCAAAGATGTGGCATGTCAAGCCTCCGTGTATCTGAAAGCCTTTAAAGGAGGAACCATTTATGAATCCTCAAAGTCTGAAGTCGTATCTTTACTAGAGATAAGGCAAATTAATCTTGTGGAAAATCTTGGCAAATCAAAGTTAACACGCGTCTGTTTTATCTTCTCAACTGTAGACATTTTTACATGACAACATTTTTTTTTTTTTTTTTTTTTGGCTGCACCTGCAGGAGGAGGATGTTCCCAGGCCAGAGGTCAAACCCACACCACAGCAGCAACCGAGCCACTGAAGTGACAATGCCAGATGCTTAACCCACTGAGCCACCAGGGAACTCCACAACATATTTTTAAATTCTTATTAGCTTTTCGTAAAATGCCTAACAGAATGCCAAAAGGAATTTCTAACTTTTTAAAAGTAGAACCTAAGTCAGAGTTCCCGTCGTGGCGCAGTGGTTAACAAATGCGACTAGGAACCATGAGGTTGCAGGTTCGTTCCTAGCCTTGCTCAGTGGGTTAAGGATCCAGGGTTGCCGTGAGCTGTGGTGTAAGTTGCAGACGCGGCTCGGATCCCGTGTTGCTGTGGCTCTGGCATAGGCTGGTGGCTACGGCTCTGATTAGACCCCTAGCCTGGGAACCTCCATATGCCTCTGGAGCAGCCCAAGAAATAGCAAAAAGACAAAAAAAAAAAAAAAAAAGCAGAACCTAAGTCTATTTTGATAGTAACTATTGCTAAATAAAATAGTATGAGTATCATGACAATGTCAATTTCCTGGCTTTGATAATAGACTAGGATTATTTGTCATCTTTGGGAAAATCAAGGTAATATGGACCTCTCTCTACTATTTTTGAAACTTATGAATCTATAATTAATCTCAAAATTAGAAGTAAAAAAAAAGCCATGTATGAAATAACCATGCTAGAAGCTTTTTTTTTTTTTTTTTTTCCGTCTTTTTAGGGCCACACCCACTTTCCCAGGCTAGGGGTCAGATCAGAGCTGCAGCAGCCAGCCTACACCACAGCCACAGCAATGCCAGATCCAAGCCTTATCTGCAACCTACACTACAGCTCAAGGCAATGCTTAAATCCATTGAGCAAGACCAGGGATCAAACATGAGGACTCAGGATACTAGTCAGGTTTGTTACCTCTGAGCCACAATGGGAACTGCTAGGAGTGTTTTTTTTTTTTCGTTTTTTTGGTTTTTGTTTTTGTCTTTTTAGGGCCATGCCTGTGTAATATAGAGGTTCCCAGGTTAGGGGTTGAATCCGAGAGATAGCTGCTGGCCTATACCACAGCCACAGCAACGCCAGATCCGAGCCGTGTCTTCGACCTACACCACAGCTCATAGCAACACCTGATCCTTAACCCACTGAGTGAAGCCAGGGGTGGAACCTGAGTCCTCATGGATGCTAGTCACATTTGTTTCTGCTGAGCCACGACGGGAACTCCTAGGAGCTTCATATCCCCTAAAACGATAAATTATGTGATGAAATTAAGAACTGAAATAGAGAATAGCCTAATATGTATTTTGGTTCTTGAACCTGTAAATAGCTGTAATTCTTTTTTCTCCGACTATGAATTGCTCTAGAAAAAAATCTATGGACCTCTTGTTTTGACTAGGGCCTCCTTTTTTTTGGGGGGGGGGGAATTCCTGGGGCAGGGATCAAACGTGTGCCACAGCAGCCACCGGAGCCATAGCAGTGACAATACTGGATCCTGAACCTGCTGAGCCACCAGGGAACTCCAAAGAGGCATCCTCTTAAAGGTAATTCTTTTCCTAACATAGTTAAAATATCCTTTGAGCCCCAAAGAGAAATAAGCAGAGTTCCTGTTGTGGCACAGTGGAAATGAATCCAACTAGGAACCATGAGGTTTTGGGTTCGATTCCCAGCCTCACTCAGTGGGTTGAGGAGCTGGTGTTGCCGTGAGCTGTGGTGTAGGTCGCAGACACAGCTTGGATCCGGCATTGCTGTGGCTGTGGTGTAGGCTGGCAGCTGCAGCTCCGATTCGATCCCTAGCCTAGGAACCTCCACATGCCGTAGGTGTGGCCCTAAAAAGACAAAAACAAAAACAAAAACCAAAACCAAAAAAAAAAAAAAACACCCCAAAAAAAGAGAAAGAAAAAGAGAGAAAAATAAACAACATATAAATGAGATGAAACTTCCATCAGCACGTGGAACTCATGGGACTGGGCCCTGCTCTGCTGTGGTCTCCCACTGATGGGGAACGGGGCCTCGGCGAAGCGAAGGGAATCCTTCCTGGGGGGTGTGGGAGGCTGAGACGAGCCTGCACTGCCTGACCTTAGGCGAGATCTTTCTGGATTTTCAGGACCCAACAGTGCAGCCAGCGGCAGCTAAGAGCCAGCTGCCTCCTCGATGGTAACAGTCTTATCAACACTGAGAGAGCATGGCCGGGGCTGCCCTAGGCCAGGAGAGCCTAGAATTCCATCTGCTCTGTGGCAAACGGGCTAAGGAGGGTTCTGGTCGCGTGGCATGGGCTGGGCAGAAATAGGAAAAGACGGTGTGCCTGGAAAATCAAGGAAAAACAGGACGGTGAAGGGGAGGAAGATAGGGAGCAAATTAAAGAGGGTCTTGGAGCTCCCGTCTCGGCTCAGCAGGAACGAACCCGACTAGATCCACAGGGGTGGGGGTTCTGGTCACACGCAGCTTGGGTCCTGCATTGCCGTGGCTGTGGTGAAGGCTGGCAGCTGCAGCTCTGATTTGACCCCTAGCTTGAGAACCTCCAGATGCTTCAGTTAAGTCCCTAAAAAGACCAAAAAAAAAAAAAAAAAAAAAAAAAGATGGCCTTGACCACAGTACAAAGAAAAAGCAAAGAAAAAAAAAGAGCCAACGGATGAGCTGCAGGTGATCAGCATAAGGGCTCTGTGATCAGGACCCCCGGCCCCCTCCCAGCCAGGGGCACTCTCGAAGTCCTGGGCCGCTCACCGGGGTCTGCCCCCACCGGGGCTCTCCAGCTGCAGTTTCCACCCCAGGTATCTTCAAAGCCAGCTCTCCATCTCTGCCACCCAGCACTCGGTCTCCATCTCCATTTCCAGCCTGTTTTCCTCACAGAACAGATCCGAGCCCCTGCTTAGAGCAGCATCCTCTAGGCCTTTCCACTGCCCATGTCATGGCCTAACTTCCAGCCTCTGGAAAATGCCCAGCTTTCCTCCAGCCGCAGCGTCTCCTCTGCGATTCCGCCCTTTCCATTCAGCCTCCTTTGGCTCAGAGTCCAACCCTTCAGATCTCATCACCTGGGGGAGGGGGTAGTGGGGTCCCTGTCACCACCTCTGCAGGGTTGATCACAAATGGTCGCTAGGCACTGCTTCACATTCCAGGAGGGCATGTGTGTTTTCCCAGGATCGAACGTGTGGGCGTTACCCAGCAAATGTCTTCTGAATGAGCTCCCCGAGCCTGTTTCTCCATCTGTCGAATGCCAGAAATGACGCCCCACTTCCAGGGGGACGGTGAGGAGCGCATCATCAGGTCATCAGTCACGGATGGGGCCACCGCTGATGGACTTATATGCCATTATATGCCGTTGTCACTGATACTCCCCCATCCTCAGTGTCACCCCAACGCTACCAAGGGAAAAATGGAGGCGCAGAGATTTCAGAGAAACTGCCTGACACCCCATTAGAAAGAGCTGGAGTTTCACTGTGAGCCCAGACCTTCCCAGGCCTCGCTCTTGACTGTACGGTGAACCCAACACAGGCAGGAGTGCCACTGAGGTCTCGGAGAGCTTTGATGTCAGCTGGGAGGCTGGGGAGTGTTGAGGGTGCAGGTGGCTTTGAGCAACAGGGCAGAGGAAAGGGACGGGAACTAGGGAAGGGGCCACGGGACCCTGGATAAGCCCCCTCCCGAAGCATCAAGGCTTCTGCCCACCTCCCAAACCGTGAGAGGCTGGCTTCCCATGGGTGCCTCCTTATAGCGAGCAAGAGGTAGATCCTGCCAAAGGGCCCCGGGCCACCCAGACCTGGTCCTAGAACTAAAAAGGGGTTGCCTCAGGTCCACGGCAGAGCTAGTTCCTTCCTGTCCCAGCCCCGGGATGGGGATGCCCCTCCCCAGCTGGAATCCGTCTCCACAGCAACAGACCAGCATCCATTCAAGTGCAGCTTCTCAATTGTTGGAAGTAAATACAAACAGCTTGTTTGCACACGTGTGTGTGTGTGTCATGCGTGGATATAAACTGCTCAGATCATCTGTCATTTTAGGGAATGAAATGATTTGCCATTTTAGGAACGATGGTAAATTTCCAGGCAATATCGAACAGCGCAAAGTCTTGTGTTTAAAAATGGTCACGTGGTTATATTACTTGAGACACAAAATCTTATAAGAGTTTAGGCAAGAAACATTATTAACGGTGTCATAAATAAGTATTATAACTTTATTAAAATGAAAAGACAATATTCAAAATAATGCAACAAAAAATGAATAAACTCCTTTGTCCAATACTGTACATAGAATGCAGTAATCAGTGCATTTTTCTAAAGCATGTTTTAACCTTCATTTAGTTCATACTAAAATATAAGCTTTAAATAGCTCAAATAACATCACTCAGCAGTGTCAACTGTAAACAGCTTGTTTAACTGTGAAGAACATTGTAGAATGTACCTCTGTTAGTGGAGCACCTTCTCTTTTGTGCTTCTCTACACGAGATAAATACCGCGAAGCATGTGAAAACAGGAACTTGAGCTCTGCGTCTCACGGAGCCGAAGGAAGCAGCCAGCTGGGAGAGTGTTCGAACCAGATGCTGATGTGACCTCTGGTCTTAAGACATATGGGGCCATTATTGGTCAGAAGTGTTTTACTTAAAAAGCAAACAATCCCCAGGAAATACTGAAGAGGAACCAGCAACACAAGGCCAGCTTGTGTTGTATCTGTTTATTAATACAGCCTAAAAAAGGGGGGGGGGGCGAAAATCAAACAAACAAACAAAACCACAACACACATCCCCACACAAATACTCTCCATCCCATACGCCTTGTTTTGTTATTGCTTCCACTGACATTCCCAACACTGGCGGAGAGTTTGCTTTCCGCTGTGCTCTAGGCGCCTGGCATTCATTGCCAGGGGTGAGTGGCTGGGGGCGGGGGGTGCGGAGCAAGGCAGGCACCCTAAGGGAAAGCGATGTCCTAACTCTGCTAACCTTTCCACCTGCCAAGAGGTGAGTGAGATACCGACGGGTGAACACATGGTGCCATCCCTGCCCTCAACCAAACAGAGAGCAGGATGTACAGCACCTTAGATTTTGGGACGTTTTTTTAAAGGAGGCTGGTGAAGTCATGGAAAGAACGCATGGCCTGCCCTCCGTGGAAACCTGCTTGCAAAAACAAAGGAAACAAAACATCACAGGCCTCAGAGCCAGACATCTTCAAACTTTCTAGGCAAAAGTATCTGTCTTATGATCCTGATGGAAACAATACTGTAGTCTCTTCCGTTTGCTCAATTTTCAGTCTGTTAGGAACCATCCTCCAGCTTGAGTTCTTATCATCCTGAATATATATTACTCTACGACAGTAACTAATGGGTTAACTTGCAACTAGGGCCTAGGATCATACCACGAGTGGATATATAGGTATATAACGTGCGCACACAGAGAAGTCCCCTCTTCCTCCTGCTCTGCATCGCATCTTCCAGCCACAGACGTGAGGGGACCTTCCTCGGACGCCAGCAGTCAGGGTCCTCAGCACGCCAGCACCTCCTGGCGCTCGACAGGCCCTTCTCTCTGTTAAGACGGAGAGTCTAGCTCCCTCCCGCTGCACATCCCAACCATCTTCCGGCCAACCTCAACCAGACAGCACAACTGCTGGAGAAGCGCTTGCTCCCGTGGAACCTCGGCTGAACCAGGACCCCAGAGCTAAGGAGAGACCACGTAGGAAAAATGTTTGCGCTTGCCGTGGCCTCCCAGATCCATCCTCGGCTTCGAGTCCAGCTTCTCCGGGGTGGAAATGACACTGCAGTCAACAGGCAATGGCTGGATGGGGGTGCTTGCGTGCGCTTCTTCTGCCTCCCTGAAAAACTTCTCGAACCTGTCCAGGTAGGGCGGCCTCTCGGGTAGCAGATAGTAGTGCGTTGAGCTCACCTTCCTCCCGTTCTCGATGATGGGCAGGATGCAAGGAACCTTGCTGGCGGCTCCCTCGCTGTGCTGTCTCTGCAGGGCTTTGCTGCTGACGTACTTGGGGTCCGGGGCAAAGCTCTGCGTAGGGGGCATGACCCCGTTGAGGTAAGACGGGAGGCTTTTGGGGCTCGGGGTGCGCGAGTTGCTCCGGGACAAAGGCTCTCGCGGAGGGACCTTGGGGGGCCTGTCCTCGTCGCTGTAGGTGCTGGACGTGACTTCCGCCGACCACCTCCTGTAGTCCGGCTTTGCGGGCCGGGGCGGGATGGGGACCCGGGGGGGCACCTCTGGTTTGTCGTCGTCGGAGTTGGGGGAGGCTCTGGGCCCGTAGCTGGAGACCCGGATGGCTGGCTTGTTAAAGGACCCGGCGGGGCCCGAGTGGGACCGCCTCAGTCTCCGGTGGGCTTGGGGCGGAGAGGGGCTGGAGCCGCGTGGGCCCGCGGCCGGCCCGGGGGCCTGGCCGCTGAGTTCGGCGGCCGGGGCCGGGGGGTCGACGTAGGCGTAGTTGATCTGCCCGCAGCCCCGGAAGCTGCGCCGCCCAGGGCCGCTGTACCTGAAGTCGGAGGGCGGGCAGGCCTCGAGGAGGAAGTCCGTGTCCGAGCTGGTCAGGAACTCGACCTCGCAGTCCGTCTCGTCCAGACACAGGTCTTCGCTGATGGGCAGCGGCGGCAGTGGCCGCGAGCCGCGCTCGCACGGGGCCGCGCACGGGAAGGGCGCCGGCGAGGTCCTGCTGGGCGTGAGCGGGGGCGTGGCGGCGCCCAGCCCGTGCCCGTTCACGCTCAGCCTCTTCAGGCCGCACGCCAGCGGCTCCTCGTCCTGCTGCCCCGGGCTTTCGCTCGCGGGGATGACCAGAGGGGGCAGGCCGGACCTTGGCGCGGCGCCGCGCTCGGCCAAGGGGCCGCCGGGCGACGGAGCGGACCTGGAAGCGCGCCCTGGAAGGAACACGAGAGGTTACCCGGGACGCGGCAGGCTCTTCCCGCCGGGGGCCCGGGCCCTTTGGGCCGGGTCCCCCAGCGGGGAAACGCCCAGGACACCCCGGCAACCACCCTGGGTGTAATGAGAGCCCAGAGGTGGGGGACGCACATGATCTGGTTCAAATAGCAGACTCTCTCTTCCACCTGCCCTGGCCGTGTGGGCAGCGCACACCCACATGCCCCAGACAGGTTCCGGGACGTGCACAGGATCTGCGTCAGGTGGGCAGCAGGTCATCTGCGGGTGGCCAGGCTACCGGAGCCCGGTGCCCCGAGGGGTGGACCACAGGCTCCCAGCCCTTCTCCACACTGCGAGCTGGTGGACTCGCTGCAGGGGACGTGTGGGCCTGGACAGAGACCCAGGGGCCTGCACCGGCCCCTTCAGAGTAGGGAAGGCCACTTCTCTAAGTGTCTGTCAATATTTATACTGCTTTGTCACTTTCAAACAGGAATTCACTGCTCCTTAAAGAAGAGGGCGTTCCCGTTGTGGCTCAGCGGGAAAGAACCTGACTGGCAGCCATGAGGACGCAGGTTCAATCCCTGGCCTCGCTCAGTGGGTTAAGGATCCGGTGTTGCCGTGAGCTGTGGTGTAGGTCACAGAAACGGCTGGCATCTGGCGTTGCTGGGGCTGTGGTGTAGGCGGGCTGCTACAACTCTGACTCCACCCCTGGCCTGGGAACCTCCATATGCCATGGGTGCAGCCCTAAAGAGACAAAAAGACCCAAAGAGAGACAGAGAGAGATCCTGGAGTTCCCGCTATGGCTCAGTGGGTTAACCCAACGAGTATCCATGAGGACTCGGGTTTGATCACTGGCTTCACTTGGTGGGTTAAGGATCTAGCATTGCCATGATCTGTGGTGTGGGTCGCAGACATGGCTCAGATCCCGAGTGGCCGTGGCTACAGCTCTGATTTGACCCCTAGCCTGGGAACTTCCATATGCCACAGGTGTGGCCCCTCAAAAAAGAAAGAAAGAAATCCTGCCTAAGGTTTCTCAAACTTAAGTATGTATCGGAGCTGGAAGGAGAACCCAAATCGTGCCTTTTTTTTTTGGCGGGAGTAGGAGAGCATGCTGCAGCCTGCAGCAGCTTTATGTGGGATCTCAGTTCCCAGACCAGGGACTGAACCGGGGCCCCAGTGCCGAGAGCGCCAAATCCTCACCACCCAGACCACCAGGAACCTGCTGAGAATCTTGCTTTTAGCAGCTCACACCTCGCCCACCGATCAAGTGGGGAGCCAGTGACCCGGGAACTCGGGAGGGCGGGTAGCTCCAGAAGCTGCTGCCACTAGGGGTCAGACTCCTGTCGGAAATGGTTCGGGTCATCTCCTCATTTGGAAAATGACGCTGGAGGACAAGCTCAGAGGCTGACTGCCAGCTTCCTCTCCCAACGCCAAGTTCGCCCGCATTTTCAGAACACGTACCGAAGGCTGTGAGGTGCTCCTGGGCGGTGGAGTTCAGGCTGTAGGCCATGGTTAGTGGGTCGATGTTTAAAAAGCCGCTGAAGGGAAAGGAGAGCGCCTTGGTCACAAACAAGTGGCAGACGTGCCCTCGCCCTCACTCCAACCTCCCACGTTCTCGGCATGGCCCGTGCTGGCCTTTCTTTGAGATTTCTCTCTCGGGCCGTGCCCGTAGCATGCGAACGTTCCCGGGCCAGGGAGCCGACCTGAGCCACTGCAGGGAACCACAGAGCGGCTCCCCACCCTGCTGCACCCCAAGGCAACAAACACCCTGCGCTTACCTCTCAAACTCGCTGCGGCCGCCCCAGCAGCCCTTCAGATTCCCCAGGGCTTGGCCATCATGTAGAAATCCAGTTTTTAACGGGACTCTGATCTCCTGGGCAGCCACTCCTGCCGTTGACATGGTGCCTTATTCTGCGATGTCGTCACACTTGTGAAGCCCGGGGATTTGCAGTCAACCAGTGGCTTTCATTCCCTGGAGGGGATGAAGGAGAGATGAGAGGAAAGGCAGTAACCCAGAGCCGCGCCTAACTGGCTAAGATGAGGGCATCCGGGGGCTGTGGAACACAAGAAATCGATCACAGATTTCCACCCAAGTCTCACATCCTTAGCTCCACTCCTTCTTACTTTTCCGGAGGGCATGGAAATGCAGACTTTAAGAATCACTTTGGTGGGGGGAGGAGGCAAGCACGCACCCAAGATCTGTGATGCTTTCAGCCAAAGGGAAACAGGCCATTGTCAGCAAAGGCAGACTTGACAGTTACACAACAAAGCGGGCTCGTGTGCCAAAGCACACGGACGTTCCTCCAGCCTCCCACTAAACCGGCCTTCCCGTGTGTGGCTGCGCTGGGCGTGGGGCTCATTTTCCACTTTGAGCTAAAAAAAAGTCATTTGGCCTATGACGATACCTGACAGCTACGGCACTGAAACTCACTAAGACCCAGGGCTCTGATCCTCGACAGCGCCTAGCGTTGGCACCAGAGGACCCCACGGCCTAGCATTTATCTGGATCCTGGATTTCAGGGTGGGCCACGGAAGACCCAAGTCTCCAGATATGACTTGTTCGAGGGTAAAAAAAAATTTGACATACGAAGACACTCATTTCCATTCTGCACGAATCCAGTTCTGCAAGATGAGCGGCCTGGCTTCGGCGGAGGCCTGGACAGCGTCCTCCTGGCTTTTAAAGGCAAACGTAAGACTGCCTTCTCCCCATTCCCCCTGCGCAGCGCCTCGGGATTCCTGTCCTGCCTGCCGGGCTGCGAGGCCTGGGCCACACGGGGCAGTCAGCGCGGCTTCTCCTAATCCAGTGCTCCCTCAGCTTCAGACCCTCCAGCCCCTGGGCATACATTCTGTTTCTGGAGCCCCTGGACGCTGCGGCCCCTTCTCAATTTTCCCCATTCGTTATTAGCAGCCATCTCCGCCCGCCTTCGGGAGCCATGGCTGCTGAGGATAAGCTTAGGACATCACTTGTCACCTCTCCGGGCCACACGGACCCCTTCTGCAGGGTCTACGTGCACTCGCGTCACGCTTTCCCATCCTCTCGACAAATATTTTTGCACAAACCGAGAGCTGGGTGCTGACGCAAAGGTGAGACATGTGCTGTGGCAGGGGAGGGGCACGCAGGTGACAGTTCTGTCTGAGGGACAAATCTGTCCCCCCACAAGCTCAGGAAAGAGGCTGTGTCCCACCCATTGATGACTGCTATCTGGAGCGTCAGCAGGTGCTCAGTGAGAGCACGTTTGCTGACTGGATGTCTGCGGAAGGCCACCGAATGATTCGCAGTCGTACTGTCAAGATCGACTGAACAGTTACTACAGGTAAGGCAGAGGTGTTTTTTTATTTTAAATGAAGGATCTTAAAAAATATGCTGCAAGTGTTTAATGAATAGCAAGGTTTTTTTTTTTTTTTTTTCTTCTTCTTTTTAGGGCTGCACCCACGGCACCTGGGCGTTCCCAGGCTAGGGGTCGAATCGGAACTGTTGCCACGGGCCTACACCACAGCCACAGCAACATGGGATCCGAGCCTCGTCTTCGACCTACACCACAGCTCATAGCCACACCGGATCCTTAACCCCCTGAGCGAGGCCAGGGATGGAACCCGCAAACTCATGGTTCCTAGTTGGATTCATTCCTGCTGCGCCACAACGGGAACGCCGAATAAGTTTTTTTGTTTTTGTTTTTGTTTTTCACATAAAAAGGAATGGAAAGATAGTCATGTTTCGGTGACAAAGGAGGATGAGGCCCGATTACCGCTTCTGGCTTTTTAGACGTAGTCACATATGAAGACACTCACTCCCATTCTCCCAAAGTCGGCTGTTTTAATATAGCAGGCAGATTTAAACAGGTTGAACATATTTCAAATAGTCAAGCATTCATTTTTCTTTTATTAGTCGCTACAGGTACATGATGAAGAAGATGGGGGGGGGAAGCCCCATCATGTCAGAAATCTAAAAGTAAGTTCCTGGGGGATCTTTTTGCTGTTTCTGAAGGCTGGTTTTTAGATTAGAAAGAAATGTTTTTATCTCCCTTGAATCAGGTGTAAGGTGTTAGAAACATTTAAAAACACAACTTCTGAAAAAAAAAAAAAATTTCGAGACACTCCCCTCTGTCCTTGGCCCCTGGTTTAGGGTGCTTTTCCCAAGCCGCCTACAAGCACTGGCAGGACTAGGGTATCGGTAGTGATGTGGAAATGAAAGCCCAGATAGGAAGAAGAATATGGTATTTAAGTGGTTTGAAAGCACACGTTTGAAGATCCCCTGTCCAGATTACAGGAGAATGCTGCCCAGAGTCTCGGGGCCCAACCCCCACCTGTCTGCAGGCCAACAGGCACTACCAGTAATTACTGTGTGTCAGCCGCCCAGCGCCGTCTAAATCTGAGCTTTCAACAGAATGATTGTGTAACGATCGCCTGCGCTGAAATTGCCACCGAGGTCTAAACATACATTTCAATGGTCCCTGAGCAGTATTTATACGTTCTAGAAAAAGTTATGTTTTTATGCATTGTTTCCAGCACCTACTTGTTAGCTTTCTTAAGAAAAAAATTGTTTTAGCATAAAAAGAATTGTGTTCACTGAGGCAGCTCCCTTGTGACCACAATAGCGTCTTTGTGCATTCATAGGAGGTGACCTGCCTCTCCATTTCAATGGGGAATTGTGAATGGGCTGTGTTATGAAACTGTCCGAACTTCCTAGTGACTCGCCTGGGAGCTCCGAGGGCAGCAGCGCTGTGTGCTCCCGTCTTCTGGAAAATAACTCCCCAATGCGGACTCTAAACAAGGGCCAAACCTGCGGGGAGGTGGGAGGCAGGCTTTTGAAGCGTGTCCCTCAGGTTGTAAACTGAGGGTGGGAAAGCTCCTGGGATTCTTTTACTCCCACCCCCCCCAGCCCCCACCTCTCAATCTCTCTCTCTCTCTCTCTCTCCTCCTCGGAGAAGTCAATTTGGTCAACCTCAAGTTCAAAAGAAACATGGTGCGCAAGTGAAATTTAACTTTACGTGACGGTCACACTAGCTCTGCTTTATACTTCCGTAGGAGAACAACCGCAGAGAGACACCTGTGTGGGAAAAACAAGTCCCCGGCGGCATTCTGCGGGGAAATGCAAAAACAGGAAAGCGAAGGTTAATCCAGGCAGCCTGGCACAGACCTTGGTATAGATTCGATTAACCTTGGGCAGAGTGATCTTTCCAAAATACGGGAGTGAAGCGATAGCCTTTTAGGGTGTCAAAAATGCAGTTACATACCAGTCCTGGTGCGAATGTTTTCCTGGTCACATCACTCGATTTTTTTTTTTTTTTTAATTCAAGGGAAAAACCTAACGACCCTATAAAACCGTTGGTTTTTTGAGGCTGTCCCTTTATTTTCTCTCCTCATGCCCCCTGCCCCACCGGATCCCATCTAGGGCTTCAGCTCTGCATCCAAGGCTCCGGACTCCAGCCCTGGCTCAGGCTTCCACTTTGCACTTCCTATTGTCTGGTGATTATCTTTCCACTTGGATGTACCTCTGGCATCTGCAGCTCCACAGACCAAACGCAGCCTGTCGCTTGCTCCACACCCCTTCCCCGTCCCCAAACCAGTTCCTGGGCTGAGCAGGAAGGCACCCTTTCTCACCCGACTTCACCCCCGAGTCCCAGGGCCCCGCTCTACACTGTCTCGAAAGCCCATCTTCCTTCCGGTCACTGGGTCCCACCTGCCTCGGGGCCCGAACATCCCCAGTCCCCTGCCCACCCGACAGCTGGTGCTGACCCACAGCTCAAGGGGCCCATGTCCACTGCCCAGGGGTCTGCAAGGGCTTCCCCATCGCAGCTGCCCCGCCCAGCGCCGAAGGCCTCCTGGCAAGGCCCCCACCTACCTCCCCTAGGGGCCGCCTCTCCCGCCACCTTCTCCGAGACCCACTCCCTTCCTCGTCTCTTCAGTCTTGGGTTAGTCCATGCTGTGCCCTCTCCCCTTCCATCCTCCCAATTCTCTAGGACGGGACTTCTCCCCCAGTCCCCCCTACCCCACCGCCCCCAAGATTCTGGCCTCATTCCTTTCTTTCTTTTTTGTTTGGCTGCACAGGCAGAATGTGGACGTTCCCGAGCCAGGGATCAAACCTGCACCACAGGGGCGACAGCACTGAAGCCTTAGCCACTAGGCCACCAGGGAACTCATTCATTTCTCACATGTACTTACTAAGTGAGTTTTGAGAAAATATTCATCTCACTTTTAGAAAAGTAAGTACACAGAAGATTCATGTAGAACACAAATCAGGGAAGAAGGAAAGGGTAACATGAGCTGACATCACCCGATGGTCAGGGGGCAAGTCTAAGACATGGAGCAGGCAAGGAATTCTCAGGAAATTCATTTCCAGACTCCGAAGTGGATGGACAGTTTTGAGATGGGGTAAAAATGAGACGCTTAAACGGTTAACACTGTAACTTTCCAGATTGGCTTCTGTTACTGAATGTTTCCTTAAAGCAATGGAGGAGCATGCTTTCTAGAAACAGTGAATTTCACCTTCTCCTCTGGATGATAATGCACCTGTGGTTTTGCTACTGAATTTAAAGGTCCTTTTCTTTAAAAAAAGAAAAAGCAAAAAAAAGTAGTTATACCAAAAAGCACACTGTACATTCCCTATGAAGGTGGAACCACGTGCCCCTTGCTTGATGTTAGCCTCTCTGAAACTGTTCTTTAAAAAACCAGGCTACCTTAAGACGGTAACCTAGATAGGCTTACCTGGCCACCAGATGTCATTAATAAATCTCTGCAGCAATCCACAGGAGAAGGAGGGGCACATTTTTGTCACACAACTCATCCAGTTCCGACCGGCGCTTCCTTATTTAAAAGTGTGATGTAATTTCCTTCTTTCAATCTGGTTTAAGAACCTGATTCCTGTTTATTCAGGGTGATAGATGGCCTTTTCAGCTGCATTAACAATTACCTACCTACCCAGTCCCACATCCAGGAGCTCTACCGTAACTCTATTTGGAGGCCTGAGTTATGAAAAGAAGCTGATGTGGGAACATGACAACCACCAGGATTTTAGATCCTCCCCCAACAAACCACCTCGGCGTCATCTGGAAAAGGCCCAAAATAACCACCTTTGGGAAAATGAGAAAAGGAAATGAAACCTCACCATTTTTTGGGGGATGAGTATGTGTCGTGCTGGAAGCCAGGCTTTAGAACATTCAGTTCAGCTGCCTTATAGGAGCTTCATTTTTATGAACAACGAGCAAACTTACTGATCTGATGTTCCCCTAACACAGTCAGTGCTTCGGACAGTGACAGCGGTGTGTGACCTGAGTTGCTTCACTAAAAGCCAAAGGTTCTCCAAAAAAGAAAAATCACAGGCCCTCCTTCAGGGTCTGTCTGACGTCATCGGTAAGACTGATTTGGGGGAAGGGGAGGAGGGGCAGCGAGTGCCAGGCTTTGTGTCCTGCTGCCACGGAAGCATCAACAGCCTTGGTGATAAAAGCACTGATGACCCAAAAATGTGTTACGTGAAGTTCAAAACCCTCACTACACTCAGCGGCCTCGGTGAGGATGGGCATGTGGTCCATGGGGGGGGGGGGGCTCCTGTCCTCTTGTGGCTCCATCCCCCCAATCCATGCCTGGCGTATAATGGCCCATTTGTAAGTGGGAGAAACCGAGGCGACAGGGAGAAGACCCTGTCTTCGCACGGTCACAATCAGAGCTAAGTGAGAGGATTTCTTGAAGAACTCAGAAGATGGCCCAGATTTTAAAATTTTAAGAAATTTTAAGAAGTTAAAAAAAAAAAAAAAAAAACCAAAAAGCAATTCCATCAATGACCACAGTCATCCAGAGATCTGGGCTCCCTCAGTCGCCTATAGGGCTTCAGTGACCCAGCAGAAATGTCCCTTTCCTACAGAGCACTGCAATTAGCCAGCCACCCACCCCCACACCCCCACCCCCACACCCCCACACACCACACGATCGTATTCTTCCTTTTACACATACAATAGATTTCTAATTGTAAAAGGTACATGATTTCTATTCAGATCTTAACCACAAGGTGCACAAGAGTCTAATGACGGGGAGCGAATATTTAAAACGTCCAATCTACTTAACGAGCATTTAAACCACCCAGTGAGGAACTCGAGGTTGTTACAGTGAACACAAACCCAGGGAGAGTAACAACCAGCTCACTGGGCACATCCCTGACAGGCATTGTTCTAAGTCCTTTATGTGGACTCATTTAATCCTCTCAACAACCCTGGGAGGTGGGTGACTGTCACTGCCCTGGCTTACTAACCAGAGAGCTGGAGGCGCCAAATTAGGTAACTTGCTCTAGGCGGTGGGGCCCAGACTTAAGCCGGGCTCTGCTCCCCAAGCCCCAGGCCTTCCTTGCAGGGGACAGAGCTGACCCACTGCAATGCTCAAGCTTCAAGGCTGGCTCAGGCAGACGGTGCTGGGGATTGGCTGCCTGCTAATCGTTTTTCGTGGGGAACCCTTAGCTATGAAAGTGCCTCTTTGACGTCAATGCCCTCAAACCTGTTATTATTTACAGGTTGGTCCTCCATGTCCTTTAAAAAGGGCGGGTTGAGGTATCAGCCTTATATTCTGTGACCACTTCAAACAGGTCTTTTGAAACCGTCAGCTTTTAGTGACATGCTCATCCCCCCAGCCCATTAGGAATCCCATGACAGCATGACACTTGACACAACAAAGGGCTGTCTTCACCTACAAAAAGGGGTTCCTCTATCTCCCCAGGGGGCCTCCTTTTACTGCACTGGCAGCGCGGGCCCCAAGGCTGGCGTTGTAACCAGGCTCTCTGGTAAAATCCACAACTTTGTAGAATGTCTTGTATTTTTGCAAAGCACTCCACACATTACAAAGCGTTTTCTTTTTCTTGTCTTTTTGTCTTTTTAGGGCCACACCCACGGCATATGAAAGTTCCCAGGCTAGGGGTGGAACTGGAGCTGTAGTTGCCAACCTACACCACAGCCACAGCCATGCTGGATCCTTAACCCACTGAGCGAGGCCTGGGATCGAACCCGCGACCTCATGGTTCCTAGTCGGATTCGTTCCCGCTGCGCCATGACGGAAACTCCCCACAAAGCGCTTTCTAACACGTTATCTCGCTGGATCCCCACAAGGTCCCTGTAAGGGGAGGCGGGGCTCCCAGTCCCCATCTCCGAGAGGCGGAAACAGGTGAGGTTGGATAGCTTCCTGTCGGCAAAGGGCCATTGCAGCTCTTCTGCCTGGCGACCCAGAGTTGTCCCCACACCACTTTCCCACCTCTCCCTCCTAGAGTCTCCTGCATTTTGGGCAACAGCTACCCCTCTCCTCTGAACATTCTCGTTTACAGACGTGGAAACTGTCAGAGGGCCGGCCCCGAGTGCCAGTCATCTGGAGAGGAAAACCCAATGTGCCCAGGTGCCTAGGTGCCAGGTTCTTAGAGGGCAAAGGCCTGACTGTTTGCACAATCAGATGCTTCTTCTGGACCAGACAGGACGCTAGGGGAGAGGCTGGCTCTGAGGAGGAGGTACCAAGCAGACAACTTCAGACTGGGGTAACTTCCAAGGAAATGCAGGGAACAGTCGTGAGGACAGGAGGCGAGAGCAGCTGTTTGCACAGGTGCTTAGGGAAGGCTTCGCTCAGGTGACTCTCAAAAGTCAAGTCTGAGGGAGGAAGAGAAGGCAGCCTGAGGAGTTAGGGGATGGCCGTTCTGCACAGAGCAGGGGTGGCATTTTTAAACCTAATCCGTAACTTGGTCGCGTTGCATTGTCTGAGGGTTTTCAACAGTGTCTTCTGAGCCTCACCTTCGTCCCGTTCCCTCGGTTCAACTTCGATGCTGCGTTGCATCACGGCACTCTGGGCAGAAAAGGGTTCATTCACGTGGCCAGACCCCCAGTTTCAACAATCTGATCCGTGCCCTTTTAGTCATATACTGCCCGATTTGATGGTCTAAGGGGTTGGATTAAAGTATCAACAAGGACTCCAAGTTGCAGCATCTGGTTTTTCCTTCTGAAATCTGAATCCCACACTCACTTTCCCCTATCTCAAAACAAATTTCGGTACTCAGCTAGTAACGTGTGTTCTGAACCTTGAAACTCACCAGTTTTATCTGTCTTCACCAAGCATGAGTTTCCACTGTGCGAATAATGCCAGAATGCCACAAAGGGATTTCCTGCATCTAGGGAGCTAGTCATCAGCTTTTAGAAAGCATGGCCAAACACCAACACTAAAGGATGCTACAGGAATCCCGACAATGAGGGACCAATTCAAATTTATTTAGATTAAGATCAGAGTTGTTCCTCTGGTAGAGGGAGCCTATGACATTCAGATTCCAGGAATTACCCTCGGCACCACCTTTTCCCTCCTCTGCTCACTCTTCTAGAGCAACCTGATGGTATGCAGACATTCAGGTCAGCTTCAAGCATGTTAGATTGTACCTGTAATTTAGGTGACTTGCTGTCTAAAAGCTACCATCAGTATTAGCAGAAAGGAAGTATTATCTGGTTTGACTTCTGAGCAGCAGCAGCTAAGGGTTATTTCCACGCAAAAACTCAAGTCTACAGTGTAATTAAGTCTCACAGAGAGGGACTAGTATCCACTGTGAACTCAAAGGAGGAAGGCCAATGCATCAAAACGGAGATTCTACCTGTCAAAAATATAAATCATCCAGATGTTTCATAACAGCCATAAAAGAAAAAAAAAAAAAAAAAAAAAAAAAACCAAACCAAACAAGATTTGCTTTCAGACCCTTATCAGTGACTGGTCCAATCCCGCTGAGCTTTAAAATGTAAAATATGCTTCCCTGCAATTATTTATCAATCATCAACTATGTACAAAGCTGCATAAGATAGAAGCTGTACAAGGCAGAGTTCCTGCCCTTAAGGAGTTTACAATCTAATATCTGTTGGGTTATAAATGGTTAGTCCTAGACCTCCTCCCACCTATCAGTGTCCACGGGAACACACAGCCGCTGAAAAGAAACCTCTCTGGGAAGAGGGTAATGACGGCCAGTGTTTGAACTCCATGCTACAGCCTGTATGTATTTCTCTTTAAATCTGCTCAAAGAGCTTAGCTGATAACATACTGATAACCAATCATAGTCAGCATGTTAACAAGAAACCCCGACTTCTTTTATTTTGGTCTTAGCAATATTTAGTCATTTATTGACACAGGTACCAAAATGCCTTTGTTTAAGGAAAACGTGCACCTATATAATTCCAGTAGGGTTAAAAAAGAAAGACAGAAAGACAGAAGGCAAGACTAGGTATGGTGGACTTTAGATGCTTCATTCTCTCACATGTATCCCCACTGCATTCGGAAGAGATTTACGAGAGCTTAAAACTTCTGCAGAACACTTGTTCTCCAGAAGGAAAAAAAAAATCATTTTAACCTCACCTTTCTTCACCCCTGACAGTTGCCTAGAAACCAGTCCTGCCCTACCTGTGTTGCAGGTGTACCTAAAGTCACCAACACATCTCTTTTAAAGCTACAGTCTCTATTCTGACGGCACTTAAGTTTATGACTAACAATCTATTCATATTTTTTTATCAGGTAAGAGACTGGTTTCTTTCAAGCGATGATGAAACCTTAATACAGACTTCGCAAGCACCGATACAGTACCAATCACGGTAAAAGAGTCATCTAATTTGTACAAAGCTATGATATACACATAAAAACACACACACACGAGAAATACCCAAGAAGCGTTCACCTTTCAAACACAGAACTCTGCAGCTCCTTTCCTTGTGAAGCAGAATTTAGGACGTTCAGAGCACAGAACCCCGTACTGGGGGGAGGAAGAGGAGGAAGGCACGGAGCTGCCCACATGAATTAAGAACACCGACCGGGGATGAGCGTCGTCGCCGAGACTAGGCAGTGGGAGCGCGGGTCAGAACCGCTGCGGATTCCGGGCCCCCGCCGCTCCCAGGACCCGGTTTGCCGGCGCAGCCCCCGCGCGGAGGAGGAAAGAGCCCGAGGCCGCCGCCAGCCCGCGGGCGCAGGACCCCAGGTCGCCGCACCGGGAACCGCGTCCCCGGCGCCGGCCCCTCCCTCTGTCCCGGGAGATTCCGCGCCGGGCGACCCTCTCGGCGCCCGGGGGGCCCGCCCCGCGTCGGGAGCCGCCCGGAGCCCCGAGGGGCGCGGCGCCAGCCTCCCCGCCCCCGGCCCGCAGGCCCCTTACCCCAGCGGAGCCGCGGCTGCCCCACGGCGCCCTCCCGCGCATGTCCGTCCCGGCTGTCTCAGCGCCGCGGGCTCAGGGGCCCGGACACCGCGCAGGCGCCTCGCCACTCGCTAGCCGTTCACTCGCGCTCGCGTTCCCCACTCGCACTCGGCCGCCGTCGCCGATGCCGCCGCCGCCTCGCTATATAGCGGGTGGGCGGGTCCGTGACGTCACCACCCACCGCCCCACCTCCTCGGCGCAGCCAATCCCGGCTGCGAGCCGCTTAAAGGGGCGATGTCACGGCCGAGGCGCTCGCGTGGGGTCCACCTGCATCGCGCTGCCCTAAGGGGCAGCAACCTTTTGTCTCCCGCTGGATGTGTTTCTCGGCCGCCGCGGCCTTCACACCTCCTCTCGGCTGAATCCTGGCGGCCGCTGCCCAGCTCCCGGAACCCCTCACCCTGAATTTTCCTCCGAAGTGGGCGAACCTCCTGGCCGCGGCCGCGATTCCTGCTCGAACCAAAGGTGGCGCCGCGCCTCGCGCGGGAGTTAGTTACATCGTTACCATCCACGAGGAGGGTTTTGTCTTCCTGTGTCCGCGGGCCGCCGCGCGTGGGTGGGCTGAGGGCACCGGAGAAGGCGAGCGGGGCCTCTGCGGGGCTGCCCCTGCAGCCTGCAGGCCCCGCGCTCACCACGAGGCCCGCAGGCCGCGGCGTGGGAGGGCAGTGTGGGGCAGGGAGGGACATCCAGGGGCAGTGCAAGACAGGGAGGGACAGCGTGGGACCAGAGGGGACAGCATGGGAGAGAAGGGATGGTGTGGGACAGTGTGAGACAGTGAGGGGTAGCGAGGCCATACTGGTGAGGGCCTTTCATGGACCAGTGCCCAGCCGCCTCTCCTCTGACCACAGGTTTGTCGATGGAGGCCAGGCCCTGGTGGCAGTTGACCCGGAGAGGGCTGCCCACCCCCAGCCTGGCATCTGCCTGAGTGCCCACTCTCCTGTTTACTTAACAGACCCACACCGACCTCAACATCTTTTGGCATCAGGGCAGCCACGGATGCCCAAGGACAGAACACCAGCAAGCCTGCTGGAGGAGGTTTCTCGGGGCGCCGGTGATGCAACTTAGGCTTATAGTTTAACCGTAAAATAAATAATACAAATGATAACAAACCAAGAGTAACTAAAGTAAGAAAAAAAGCAAACAGACAGAAACCCTCCAGGTTTAGCTAGAACAAATCCGCTGAATGGTACTCTCCATTAAGTGGAGGCCGGAGACCTGCTGCTGACCTCTTTGGTCTCTGCAGAGGCCCAGTCTTGCCTTTCAGCAATAACGCAGGATAGTTAGACATTTAGTGCTACCTAATTGGGGTGGTTTAACATATGGAGTGAGATTCCGACCTCATTACCAGGTTAACTATTAACTTTGCACTCCCTGAAATGATTTGCCTTTTCTCTCCTATTATTTACTTACATTCTTCTAAATTTAATTCAAAGGCCTGATTTCGAATTCAAGGCCTTAAGCACATGCGTACACACACACACACACACACATACACACACACTCTGAAGTATCCCTTTGCCTTCTTTTATTGGTGAAATAAATACTAAGCAGAACTCTCCCCTCCATTCTGATGGGTTCCTTCTGGACCGCAGGGGCACTTGGGTCATTTTCACGCTGCTTAAGAACAATTCGGTTATGCCATCTTTTTGTTAACCTTTCGTATTGCTATTCATTTACTGTTATTTAGAACCATGAACATGATTCACAACTAATTGCTAGTTTTCTCGCCCAATTAACTAGGTTTTTGGATTCACAGAAAGTCCATCTGGATGTTTTTCCCCCTATTTTTGTTTCATTTATGTTTATCACTTACCCATACGCTGTTATCCGTGTAAAAAAAGGATCAGCCTGAGAACTTTCCAGAGAACATCCTTTCAGACCTCACAGTTCAGCATTTACTGAATGGGAAACTAGACGAGCTCAAGTTTCAGCCAAAAGGAACCCTAGTTACGCTATTTCAAGTCACCACAACACAGTTGTAATTTGTGCTTTGGCCGGGTTGGCCTGCTTTTACATTCTCCTATTCATTAAACAGTGATAATGACTACAGTAACCATCAAACACACCCCTTCTTTCAAGGAAGATCAATAGGAGTCTTGCTATAGGGTTGACAGCTGTGGGATGTGCTCATGTTTTGGTAAATTCTCAAAAATCACAAAAATCACATGAGTCATGCTGGATTAATTGGATTTTCTTCTTCCGATCTATTTAAAACTTGCAAAAGAAACATCTTGGGCTCTCTCTTGGGGGGAGGGAGAACCAGCGATGGCTAAGCGCTTTGCTGAATTTTGCTTACAGTTATACTCCTACAGAATGGCTTTCTCAGCTGTGGATGAATCACATGAGAAGAATTACACCCCGCAAATCTTTTATCTGAGACTCTGTTAGTTATGTTTTGTAATGACACTGACATGTCAATAATACTGTACAGTACTGGGGGGAAAAGTTTAAACACAAAATGCTAGTGACATTAACATATTAAGCGTATCAAATGATCACTTAGTGACTTTCAATAGAACACTAGAGGTTTGGGGAAAAAAATTCTCTGTACTGCATCTAACATTTTAATTTATGTCCCGTAAACCGTAAATCAGACTTTTTTTTTTTTTTTTTTTTGTCTTTTTAGGGCCACATCCAAAGCATATGGAGTTCCCAGGCTAGGGGTCGAATGGGAGCTGCAGCTGATGGCCTACGCCACAGCCACAGCAACACCAGATCTGAGCCTCGTCTGTGACCTACACCATAGGTCACAGTAATGCCAGATCCTTAACCCACCAAGCGAGGCCAGGGATCAAACCCTCATCCTCATGGATACCAGTTGAGTTTGTTATCACTGAGCCAAGTGGGAACTCCCAGACAATGTTTTTACATCACTCCCAATCCATCTAATTTTGAGGCCACCTCCCAAGGAATTTCTATTAGCTGATTTTATTTAATATAAAAAACCCCCTCAACATGACTTTGAAAATGTTAGACTTGCATCGCATTGTCCCAGATTGTCCCTTTGCACTTGCCGTTCTTTTAGAGTGAGAAGAGGCTGTCCCTGGAGTGAGAACAGGGGGAGGTTCTGGCTCAGAAACTCACAACCACAGTCTCTGCTTTCCTAAGGACCATTGTTCCTTTTCCTCCTCGGCCAGCATCCACACAAGTCAGGTGTGAGCAGACATACCTGTGATAAGGATCTCACAACCCTTCCAGATTTATATCTTGATATTATGTAACTCCTATAGAAGAGGATACAGAGTTTGGTGTTTATCCACACTGTTTACAGATGTTTTTGTGTTTCGGCTCTGTTCATAAAGACATATATTAAAGTGAGTCATTTTCTGTATTATCCTCTTTGTCCTAGGATAAGAGGATCTATTCATGATCTATGCAGTTATGCACTTTTTTTTTTACCAATCTATAGATGTGTGCATGTATGAAAAAATACATGACAATGAAAGAATTGAATTTCATATAGGTTATCAGTTTAGTTGCCACTTTACGTTTTGGAAACATCTGGGCACATGTATTACACAGTATTTCCAATCAACGTGGTAGCGTACTTTAAAATCCACAGGCTGCTGAGAGCCCAGATTCACCCGCCGGGAGTGCCTCACCTAATGAAAGTCTCCATTCAGCTTTCAACGTCGGCAGCTACTTGCAAAGTTGCACAGAAAGAGCTCTTGGAGTTCCCATCATGGCTCAGCAGGTTAAGAACCCAGCATCGTGTCCGTGAGGATACAGCTTTGATCGCTGGCCTTGTTCAGTGGGTTAAGGACCCGATGTTGCTGTGGCTGTGGTGTAGGCCAGCAGCTGCTCCTCTGATTTAACCCTAGCCTGGGAACCTCCATATACTGCAGGTGCAGCCGAAAAAGAAAAAGAAAAAAAAAAAAAAAAAAAAAAAAAAGAGTTCTTTACAGCTTCCATTTTCCCCGGGGACAAAAATTAGGGAATCACTCCCCATTTTTTGGTTTTTCCCTTAAAAAAATGTGCTGTTATACTCAGCCTGGGAAAAGACTGAACTGCTAGTTTTAACTTATTTACCTACTGTTTTAAGTGTGACGGCCAGGGCTCACCTACTTTTGCTTAGTCTGTGTTTTAGGGGGCTATTTGTCTGGTTTGTTTTTAATTTTATTTTTATTTATTTATTTATTTATTTATTTGTCTTTTGTCTTTTAGGGCTGCACCCGCGGCATACGGAGGCCCCCAGGCTAGGGGTCGAATCGGAGCTACAGCTGCTGGCCTACACCACAGCCACAGCACTGCCAGATCTGAGCCGTGTCTGTGTCTGACACCACAGCTCATGGCAACGCCGGATCCTTAACCCACTGAGGGAGGCCAGGGATCGAACCCGAAACCTCATGGTTCCTAGTCGGGTTTGTTAACCTCTGAGCCATGATGGGAGCTCCTGCGTGGTTCATTTTTAATTGAGCCCCTTTTTCATTTCCTTAGTGCTCCCTTAGCAAACATCTGATGCTATTGGCAGTTAGTATATTTTTAGTTTTATCCCATTTCTGGAGCTTATAACCATTAGAAGTGTTTTAGTGTCCTAGAGATACATTAATTTAATATATAGGTGTTTCCGGGAGTTCCCGTCATGGCTCAGTGGTTAACAAATCTGACTAGGAACCATGAAGTTGCGGGTTCGATCCCTGGCCTTGCTCAGTGGGTTGAGGATCCGGCATTGCCGTGAGCTGTGGTGTAGGTTGCAGACGCGGCTCGGATCCCGAGTTGCTGTGGCTCTGGCGTAGGCCGGCAGCTGCAGCTCCGATTCGACCCCTTGCCTGGGAATCTCCATATGCTGCGAGTGCGGCCCTAGAAAAGGCAGAAAGACAAAATAATAATAATGATAATGATAACAATAATAATAATATATAGGTGTTTCCAAGACAGTTTATTCCAAATTTTTTGTAAAACGTTAATCTGATTTTTATCTTCCAGGTTTTAGCATTACACTTTCTTCCATACAGTAAATGCTGTATTTCCCATTAGCTGGCCAGTAGGGTGTGCTCTAGCCCCTTGCCAAATAAATTAATTAATTAAAAATATTAATGTAAACTCTTCATTAAGAGATTTCAGAAATGTATTTCACTCCTTCCTTGCCTCCCGACACAGATGGGGTGCGATTTTAGGGACACCAGTGGATAGATCAGCAAAGGAGGAACCTATATGGAAAGTTACATTGTTAAATTGAAACAAAACTTAAGAGATGTTTGTTTCTTTGGATTCAGCTCTGCACTAGCTGGGTGTGATTTTCTCAAATTGGTCCGTTAGTGGCAGATATTTTCTTTCATTCTGGATAAAAGAAGAATAAGGGAGAGGGTGTAGGAATGGAGAGCTTTGGGTCTGCACCCAGAGGGTTTGGGCGTGAATCCCAGCTCTGTGACTCGGGCACGCTCTCGCCTCCCAGCACCTCGTGAGATGGAGGTGACAGCGCTTCCTACTCCACCGCGTTAGTTATCGGGCAGAGAAATGAGACAGTGGACGGAGAGGGATTGAGAGCATGGCTTGACCCCAGCCAGGGTCTGATGTTTTATTTATTTATTTTTTTGCTTTTGAGGGCCACACCAGGCATATGGAAGTTCCCAGGCTAGGGGTCAAATTGAGCTGTAGCTGTCGGCCGACACCACAGCCACAGCAACATGGGATCCGAGCCTCATCCTTGACCTACCCTGTGGCTCACGGCAGTGCCAGATCCTTGACCCACCGAGAGAGGCCAGGGATCGAACCCATGTCCTCATGGATACTAGTCAGGTTCATTACTGCTGAGCTATAATGGTTTACCCCCAACCATCCTGTATTTTAACAGTGCCTCTGCTAAACCCAAACTCCCAATCCAACCCTCCTGTGACACCTCTAGGCCTCTCTAATTTTATTCATTCATGCATTGATTCACTCATCCATCAATCAATGTTTATTGAACTCCTGCATCCCAGGCCATGCCAGGTACCCAGCAGTGAGCAAGAGAACTTTGAGCTGTGGGGGTTGTAGCAGGAAATTGTAATGTGATAGATCCGGCAGGTGCTGTGGGAATAAAAGACGAGGCACCCACCCAGAACTGGGGAGTCAGGAGAGCCTGTTCAGAACACATGAGGTCTCTGCCGAGAACCGAAGGATGCCTCGGTGGTGGGACGATGAAGGGAGAAGAACAGAGCAAACACCAAGTGTTCAAAATGTTGACTTTTGAGGAGGTTAAGTTCATTCTCAATGACAAGATGGTAAGAGATAAGGCCAGAGAGGTTTAATAGAGGCCAGATTTTGCTTGACTGTCTATGTCATGTGAAGAAGTCCAGGCTCAAGGCTAAGAGGAGGGGACCGTGGAAAAGGTTTAAAGGGGATAGTGAAATGTTTAAATGTGCATATTGGAGATGTTGCTCTTATTGCCGTAGGCATCGTGTGATCAAAAGATATAACTGGGGCCTAGGGGTGCTAAGTTGTCTTAGTTCTGGAGTTCCCGTTGTGGCACAGCAGAAACGAATCCGACTAGGAACCAAGAGGTTGCAGGTTCAATCCCTGGCCTCGCTCAGTGGGTTAAGGATCCAGCATGGCCGTGAGCTGTGGTGTAGGTTGCAGACACGGCTCGGGTCTGGTGTTGCTGTGGCTCTGGCGTAGGCTGGCAGCTGTAGCTCCGATTAGAGCCCTAGCCTTGGAACCTCCATATGCCGCAGGAGCGGCCCAAGAAATGGCAAAAAGACAAAAAAAAAAAAAAAAATTGTCTTAGTTCTGAGTTACCATTTCTGGCTAGGGCATCAGTTCTTCCAGCCCTGGGACGTGGAGACCTGGTCCAATGCTCAGCAGTAATTATGAAGCCGATGGGAAACTAGAAGAGAGACGGAGAGAAACAAGTGCTCAGATTTTTGGTCAGTTCCTTGGTTTTTGGCCATTTAGAGCGGTACGAATGTGGCTGGTGGCCTTGTTGGTGTTCATTGGTGTTTTCCAATAAATTCCCCGGTGTCTACTACATTGCAAAAGTTATAGATTTCTAGTGGAGACACCACCCGCATTCAGGGCTTGAGGTTCGATGGTCCTTTTATTGATTTAAAAGAATTTTTGGGGGGCCACGCTGGTGGCATGCAAAAGTTCCTGGGCTAGGGATCGAATCTGTGCCACAGCAGTGACCCAATCCACAGCAGTGACCATGCTGGATCCTTAACCCACTAGGCCACCAGGGAACTCTCAATCGTCCTTTTATTTATTTATTTATTATTTTTTAACTTTTTGATATAGGCCACACCTGTGACATATGGAAGTTCCCCAGGTTAGGGGTTGAATCAGAGCTGCAGCTTGAAGCCTACACCATAGCCAGGGCAAATGCTGGAATTTGAGCCGCATCTGTGACCTATGCTGAAGCTGGCGACAATGCCGGTTCCTTAACCTACTGAGCAAGGCCAGGGATGGAGCCCACATCCTCACGGACACTATGTCAGGTTCTTATCCCATTGAGCCATAGCAGACACTCCCCAGTGGTCCTTTTATAAGAGAGGATGTGATCTTCAAATCTATGGTGAAGCTTAGGTGAATGTTGGTCGGCGCCAGTTAAGTTTTTGCTGCATCATTTCCTCTGAGTTGTTTCTGGTCTCCTCCTTCGTCAGTAAGACTGTGGAATAAACCATCTTCTTTCCAGATGATGCTTTTCTTAAAATAATGATTTTTGCGAATATGCCATATTTTGAAGGTGGCAGGATTGTTTTGTTTTCTTTTTAATGGAAAGGCACATTTGACTGTGTAGTTACATTAATAATCCTAAATTGATTATTCCTTTGCTTCGTTTCTTAGGTTGTGAAACACGTGATTATTATCATTGACTTTAGGGTGGTGGTGTTCGTAAAAGCTATTTGGGGAAAAATGTGACTGAAATTTCGTTTTCACTGATTTAGAAATATCATAAAATCTACTGTGGCTCAGTGGGTTAAGGATTTAGTTTGGCCATGGCTGTAACTCTGGTGACTGCTTTGGAGCCGTTCAGTCCCTGCCTCGGAATTTCCACATGCCACAGGCGAGGCTGGGGGAGAAAAAAAAGCAAAGGAAAACCGACTCCCTATTAATTCACACTCTCATGATGCATCCATCAGAAGGCACTGCAGGACACCCAGGGTGATCTTTACATTCGTTCAACAAGTATTGACTGGCGTTCCCGTCGTGGTGCAGCGGAAATGAATCCGACTAGGAACCATGAGGTTTTGAGTTCAATTCCTGACCTGGCTCAGTGGACTTAGGATCTGGTGTTGTCGTGATCGGTGGTGTAGGTCACAGATGTGGCTTGCATCTGGCGTGGCTGTGGTGGAGGCCAACAGCTGTAGCTCCAATTCATCCCCTAGCCTGGGAACCTCCATATGCCACAGGTGCGGCCCTAAAAAGAAAAAACAAAACAAAAACCAAACGTTTACTGAGTACCTACTATATATACTTCTGATGGTATCTACTTTTTCAAAGTAAAATTCAGAAAAATTTCCATTCACTTGAGGTTTCAGATTGTTTCCATTTTATTTTATTTTATTTTATTTTATTTTATTTTTTACTTTAATCTTTTTTCTTTTTAGTGCTGCGCTTGCAGCACATGGAGGTTCCCAGCCTAGGGGTCGCTGAATCAGAGCTGTAGCCGCCGGCCTACGCCGCAGTCACAGCAACACCAGATCTGAGCTGCATCTACAACATATACCACAGCTCACAGCAATGCCGGATCCCCGATGTGCTGAGCGAGGCCAGGGATCCAACCTGCACGCTCGTGGATACCAGTCAGATTCCTTTCTGCTAAGCCATGATGGGAAACTCCTCTGTTTTATTTTTGTATATTTATTTATTTATTAAGGCTGCGCCTGTGGCATATGGAAATTCCCAGACTAGGGGTCAGACGGGAGTTGCAGCTGCTGGCCTGCCACAGACACAGCAATGCCGAATCTGAGCTGCATCCTTGGCCTATGCAGAAGCTTGCAGCAACACCGGATCCTTAACCTGCTGAGGGAGGCTAGGGCTGAAACCCACGTCCTCCTGGGTACTAGTTGGGTACTGAGCCACAGCAGGAACTGCTGTTCATCTTTATGAAGAATTTGTAATTAGAAATAATAATAACGAATCCCAGCTAATGCTTTTATTCTATTTACCAGGAATTAGACACTGTCTTAGGGTTTTATGTTGTGTTTGTTTTTTGTTTTTTGTCTTTTCTAGGGTCGCACCCGAGGCATATGGAGGTTCCCAGGCTAGGGGTCCAATCGGAGCTGTAGCTGCCGGGCTACAACTCGGGATCCGAGTCACTTCTGTGACCTACACCACAGCTCACGGCAACGCCAGATCCTTAACCCACTGAGCGAGGCCAGGGATGGAACCCACAACCTCATGGTTCCTAGTTGAATTCATTAACCACTGCGCCACGACAGGAACTCCAGGGCTTTATGTTAATTTAACTTTCGCAACAACCCTTTAAGGTACTATATCTACTTTATGATGGGCACCGAGCAGTATGCCCAAGGTTGCATGGCCAGTAACTGTGAATTCAAATGTGGGCAGTTAATGAATTGACTTTTAACCACCCAGAGTTCTTCCGTTATCATGTTCAGTGAAAAAAGTGGAATACAAAATTGGAGATGGCATAGCTATCTTCAGGTTATTCCTTGGAATTTTTTCATTTTCCTAGTGAAAGAAAATCCAACTCAAATGGGATTAAAAAGGGGAAGAAAAGGAACCAGTGGCTTAGTATCGGGAAAGTCTAGGGCTGTGTCCAGGTGCTCCAGCAAGATCACCCGGATTAGGACTTTACCTGCCTTGGGACTTTGTCCTCTTTTGTGCTGACTTCATCTTGAGATTCTTCGTTGGCATGATGGCTGCCGGCAAGCCCTAGGGTCTGCAGGGTTTTTTTTTTTTAAGAGATCATGTAGTGGTTTGAACAAAAATGCTGGGCCTTACTCTCACTAGCTCAAACTGAAGGCCAGAGAAGGCAGCGATCCATGTGTCCAGGCCTGAACACGAGCCCACTTTTTTTTTTTTTTTTTTTTTTTTTTTTTTTGTCTTTTTGCCTTTTCTTGAGCCGCTCCCGTGGCCTATGGAGGTTCCCAGGCTAGGGGTCAAATCGGAGCTGCAGCCGCCGGCCTACACCAGAGCCACAGGCAACGCAGGATCCGAGCCATGTTTGCGACCTACACCACAGCTCACGGCATTGCCAGATCCTCAACCCACTGAGCAAGGGCAGGGATCGAACCGGCAACCTCATGGTTCCTAGTGGGATTCGCTAACCACTGCGCTAGGAAGGGAACTCCCATTGTCACTCCTTTTTGATGCCTCGATCGCCTCCATCCTCCTGTCTTGCTTGGATGCTTAGCTATCAGGCATCCTCAGAAGCTGTGTTTATTGGTTTGTAGGAATCTCATCAATTCCTGAACTCTTATTATCACCTTTGCACATATTGCACCAAAATCTCATAGGAGCCCTATCTTCCTTTCTGAATTTTTTTTTTTTTTTTTTTTTTTTTTTGCCACATCCACAGCATGCAGAATTTCCTGGGCTAGGCATTGAACCCACACCACAGTGACTCAAGCCACAGCAGTGACAACACCGGATCCTGAACCTGCTGCACCACCAGGGAACTCCCTTCCTCGCCTTTAACTCCATGTTTTCAGTTTCTTACCTCTGCTTCTCCCTTCGACGATTCTTGCAGATCACCTTCTTTGAGAAGGCAACTTGGAGAGGGAGGATGTTTATTCGCGGGGGGCTCTTAGGATCTGTTGAAGGGAGGAGGTGGAAGCCGACTTGGGCAAAAGATGTTGAGCTGTGATTCAGGCCCAATATAGGCTTCGGCTTATCCTGTGGAAAGCGTTATAGGCAGGTTGTCCCAACTCAGGCGAGGGAGCTGGGCCTGAATTCCTTCCACCCTCACTGGCCAGTCATTGGATGCCAGTCGCCCTTGGGAGTAGGAGTGACCTTGGGCAAGATAGTTTTCTTCAGCTGTGGCAATCCACACAGAGAGTTAACAGCTAAGGGGCGCTTTCTGGCAGCAATCCTAGAAGTATGAGGACTAATCCTGGAAAGAGGGGAACTTATCCTAGACATAAGCCTTTCAGTCCTCAAGGGACACCTGGATAGCTCACCCTAATAGTATTCTTTATTTCCCTTGCTCTTAGCCTCTCCTCCTCTCTCTGTTTGCCTAGTACTTTTGTTGATGTTTTCACTTAGCTATTTGGAGACTGTGTTATTGGGTGCATACAAGTTTGGGATTATTAAAACTGTCTTGTATGGAGTTCCCGTCGTGGTGCAGTGGTTAACGAATCCGACTAGGAACCATGAGGTTGCGGGTTCGGTCCCTGCCCTTGCTCAGTGGGTTAACGATCCGGCGTTGCCGTGAGCTGTGGTGTAGGTTGCAGACGCGGCTCGGATCCCGTGTTGCTGTGGCTCTGGCGTAGGCTGGTGGCTACAGCTCTGATTCAACCCCTAGCCTGGGAACCTCCATATGCCGCGGGAGTGGCCCAAGAAATAGCAACAACAACAACAACAAAAAGACAAAAGACAAACAAACAAACAAACAAACAAACAAACAAAAAACTGTCTTGTAAATCAAACATTCTGTTACTATGCAATGAACCTCTCCCTCTAGTAAATAAGTTTTGCTTGTAAGTTTGTTTTGTTTAATATTATCTCAGTGGCTTTCTTCTTAGGGTGTTGGTGAATAGTTTTCCAAACTTTTCTTTTTAAACTTTGCATTCCCTTAAGTTTTAGGTATGTCTTATAACAAGCACAGAACTAGATTAAAAAAAAACCAAAGCCTTTGTTTTCTAAGTGGAGCGTTATTGTGATTCCTGATATATTTACTGATAATTAGACTTCGTTTTTACCATGAACCTTCTATTTGTCTTGCCTTAGGGAGTTTATTTTTTCTTCTTTCTTGTTTTTTTTTTTTTTTTTTGTACTCACTGTATTTTTGGAATTATTTATTTTATTTTTAGGGCTGCCCCTGTGGCCTATGGAAGTTCCTGGGCTAGGGGTGGAGTTGAAACGGCAGCAGCAGGCCTCCATCACAGCTGCAGCCACATGGGATCTGAGCCGCATCTGTGACCTATGCCACAACTTGTGGCAACACTGGACCCTTAACCCCCTGAGGGAGGCCAGGGATCAAACCTGCATCCTCATGATCCTCATGGATACTAGTCGGGTTCTTAACCCATTGAGCAACAATGGGAACTCTTATTTCTCTCTTTTTAGTGGTTATATGCACATGTGGTAAAATGCACATTAGATATAGCAGAGTCTAAAGTGAGTATCTTTTCCCTTGAGGCCATGGAGTTCCCTGGCCAGGGATCAGATCTGAGCTGCAGTTGTGACCTACCCTGCAGCTTCAGCTACAGCAACACCTGATCCTTAACTCACTGTGCCAGGCTGGGGATTGAACCTGTGTTCCCATGTTCCAGAGATGCTGCTGATCCTGTTGTGCCACAGTGGGAACTCCTAAAGCTGGTATCTTTATCTTCTTGAAAAATACTTTGGGACTATGTTAACATATATTGCCTCCCACTTTTAGTTTTCTTGTCTAGAATTTTGTTCCTCCTCTTATTAGCACCATTAATTATTATTACTTATACAATCAATATTTATTTAGATTTAACTATGCATCTTCTTTTTTATCATTCCTTTTTGTCTTTCAGATGTTATTTTAGGGTTAGTTTTCTATCTTCCCATAACATATTTCCATCGAAGGTTCCTTTGGGGGTGATTACATTGGTTGGAGACTCTATGTTTTTGTTTGATTGAAGATGTCTTTTTTCCACCTGCCTTCTCAAAAGGTAGTTTCATGCATATACAACTCTAAGCTGATATTTTTTTCCCCAGAACTTTGAGAGTATTATTTCACTGTCTTTTGATATTATCATTATTGATAAAAAAGTTAGTTTGTCTTTTCTTGTAGATGTCTTTTCTCTCCGTGTTTAAAGACTTTCTCTTTGTTCATCATCGCAGTTCATTTACAATTGGTTTGTGGAAGTTCTTGCATTTATATTTGAGAAATGTATTTAATCAGTTGTGGAAAAATGTTAGGCACTTTTTCTATTGCCTCTTCCCCATTCTTTTCTCCCCTTTTGTAACTTGGATGAGTCATAGGTCTTCTTACTCTGTCCTTTGTGTTTCTTAACTATTACATATTTTTTATTTCTGTCTTTCTGTACTGGATTTTGTGTAATTTCTCCAACCTATTTTCCAGTCTGCTGTTATTCTCTTTCCCTGTATCTGCTACTTCATATTAATTGACTTTATGATATCAATGCTTATATTTGTCATTTTAAAATGTTATATTTAGTTGTATTTCAAATATGCTTGGTCATTTTAAACAATCTTTTTCCTTCTCTGATATTTCCTTTTATTTCTTTAACTATAGTAATGTTTTATATTTGGTATCTGATAATTCCAGTATCTGCAGTCTTTGTGGTTCTACTGTTGCTGTTTGCTTTTTCTGCTGAGTTTTGCATTTAGTAACTTGTTTCATCATGCGTTTTGTACTTTTCAATTTAAGCTTTTATTCTTTGGAACTTTATCTATGGAAATGCAAGAACTGGCATTTTGTTTATGCTAGACACCTCCGGGCACTGCTGAGCCAGGATTGCTTGAATAAACTGAAGAGTTGGCTAAGAGTTTTTTGGAGCCACCACATAGATAGGGTTAGGGTTAGGGTTAGGGTTAGGGTTATGCTTTTAGAAAGCATAGGGGTAGGGTTAGGGTTATGCTTTTATAAAGCATCCCACCCATGCAGGTTCCCAGCTTTGTGGGTTCTGACCTGTGTCAAGATGAGCTTATGGCAGGGATTCTTAGAGGAAGCATTTTCCCTTCCACCACAACTAAGATTTGAATAAGTAAGGACCCCTTCCATCTCCCTCTTCACGAAATTTTCCTTTTTTTTTTTTTTTTTAAGGGCCACACCTGTGGCATATGGTTCGAAGTTCCCAGGCCAAGGGTTGAATTGGAACTACAGCTGCCTACCTATGCCATAGCCATTTGTGTGACCTACACCACAGCTCAGGACAATGCCGGATCCTTAACCCACTCAGTGAGGCCAGGGATCAAACCTGCATCCTCAAGGATACTAGTTCAGCACATTTTCCTAATTTATCTACTGAAAGTGTCACCTTTCAGGGTACCAATTTTATGCAGTCTTTTATAAAGCATCCCATCCCATGCAGGTTCCTGGCTTTGTCCCCCAAATCCCATAAACTCAACCCATTAAAACTTAAGGCCAGGAGTCAGCAAACGTCTTCTGTAAAGAGCCAGACAGCAAACATGTAGGCTTTGCAGACCATATGGTCTCTGTGGCATCTACTCATCCCTACTATTACAGCATGAAAACAGCCATGGGCAATGCTTTAAATGGATGGGGCTGTGTTCCAATAAAACTTTATTTACAAAAAGAGGTGATAAGCTAGATGCAGCCCATGGGTCATAGTTTTCTGACCTCGCCTCCCTTGGGGCAGATGCCAACTTCATCATTTTCTTACCTATGTGGAGTCATGTTTTTTTCCTCCTTTGTCAGGTATCGGAAGATTTCACTTACTATTTTGGTGGTCCAGGAATTATATTTATAAAAATGTTTTTAAATGTTTTGTTGGCAGTGGAATCGTTCTGTACCAGGAGGGTTTCTCTGGATGGAAGTCAGCAAGGGGAGTCCAAGTCGTCTTTTCTGTGTATGTTTTCTCAGATCTTCAAAACTGCTGGGAGACCTTATATAACCATGTTTGCTTACCATATTTTGTCCAAGCCTCACACGTAAGGCTTTTTATTCTCCACTTTCAGGCTATCTTTCCAATTCTTAGCTCCCTCTGCTCTCTTCCTTTCTTTCTTTTTCTCTCTCTCTCTCTTTCCTTCTTTTTTGCTTTTTAGGGCCACACCTGCAGCACATGGAAGTGCCCAGGCCAGGGGTCAAATGGGAGCTGCAGCTTCCGGTCTACACCACAGCCACAGCAACACAGGATCTGAGCCTCCTCTGCAGCCTACACCATGACTCATGGCAATGCCGGATCCCCCACCCACTGAGCGAGGGCAGGGACCGAGCCCACATCCTCATAGATACTAGTAGTATTCGTTTCCATTGCACCACAATGGGAACTCCCCTCTTCTCCCTTTCTTGAATAAGCCTCCTCCCCTCCTTTCTCCCATTTCATGCTGTTCCCTACGCCATCCTTACATGTCTCATTCCTGGTGTTCCTGTGGCAACAGCAGCCAGTTAAAAGATGACTCTCTTGGGAGTTCTCCTGTGGCTCAGTGGGTTGAGGATCCAGTGTTTTCCTTGCAGCAGTGCCCTGAGCTTCTGTGGCTCAGATTTGGTCCCTGACTTGGGAACTTCCATGTCCATCAGATCACATCTCAGATACCTTCTCCTTTATTTTCATCGCACATGAATATTCTTACTCTCTCCCTTGTCCCGTGTTCTGCCTCGTAGTAAAGTTACTGTTTCGATCATCCCTGCCCAATTACAAGGTCATTTAGGACAGAGAGCATCCCGTATCCAGCTCTGGACACTTCTCTCCTTCCCTCACAGAACTCCCAGCACATGATTTTGACTATAGCAGGTACTTCGATACTTTCAAATGGAAGAATATATGGAATTTTTTTTTCTTGGCAGCACCTGCAGCATGCAAAAGCTCCCAGACCAGGGATTGAACCTGAGCCACAGCCGTAACAATGCTGGATCCTTTCATCACTAGGCCACCAGGAAGCTCCTAGAATTTTTTTTTAAGTTGGGAAAACTCAGTATTTTCTTGTAAAGCCCAAGCCGTTTCTCAAAGATCAATCTGCAGCTCTTCCTTGGGCCTGTGAGCCTACATTACAGCCATTGCATTCAGTCAAGAAGAGAATCACAGCTCTGCTTAAGTCCTACAACCCATTAGAATCTCTTTTCATGGTGTCTGAAGGTTACTGCCTGCAAAATATGGACACCACCCGAAGATAAGTGCAGTAAAACAGTCTCTACATTGTTAACAGTATAATGCTGTTCCCACCTTCAATCAGCACCCTTTCACTGTATGATTTTTTTCATAGCTCCTCAGTAATCCATCATACGGATATGGCATGACTCACACCTGACCAGTCCTGATTAGACTTTTAACGTCAAATAATTATAAATAATGTTATAATGAACTGCCTTGGGTGTCATTTCCCATCTCCCTGGTTATTTCCTCAGGATAAATTCCACCAAGTCAAGGAAATGCTGGATCAAAGAGACTGATCATATTTAGAGACTTTCAGTTGCCAAAGAGTCACCAGATTGTTGGCCTTTAAGGAGCGGTCCTGGACTCAGTTAATGACACACTCTCCACCTTTGGAGTTCTGGCTCAGTTTCACAGTTTTCTTCTTAATGTGTTTGTTTTTGAAGCTCAATTTATTAGGCAAAATTTTATCATAGTTTTAAGAAACTATGCACTTCTCTTATTGGTACTGAAGTTGAATACCTGTGTCTGTATGCATATGTACACACATATGCATATACACACATGCTGGTTGGCTGTATACACACACATGTAGGCTGTATGCATATGTGCACATACATACATACACATGTTGGTTGACTGTCTGTATACATATGTACACATACACACATACATACACATGTAGGCTGTATGCATATGTACACACACATGTTGGTTGGCTGTCTATATGCATAAGCACACACACATACATATACACACATGTTGGCTGTCTGTATGCACATGTACATATACACACATGTTGGCTGTTTGTATACACATGTGCATATATATATACATACAACATATGTTGGCTGTCTGTATACATATGTATATATAAATACATATACGCACATGGTTGGCTGTCTGTATGCATATGTACACACACATATACACACATGTTGGCTGTCTGTATACACATGTACATATACACACATGTTGGCTGTCTGTATACACATGTACATATACACACATGTTGGCTATTTGTATACATATGTGCACATACATACATACACACACGGTTGGCTGTCTGTATGCATATGTACACATATACACATGTACACACATGTTGGTTGGCTGGCTGTATACATGTGTACACATACATACATGTACACACATGTTGGCTGTCTGTATACATATATACACACACACATGTTGGTTGGCTGTCTGTATGCATATGTACACATACAAACACACATGTTGGTTGGCCTTGATACTTTGGTGACTTGTTCATGTATCATTTTGTGGTGGTATTTGTTTTTTCCTTTATGCTTTATATGCTGAGGAACCAAATCATTGTCAATCACATATGCTACAAATATATGTGTATACATTTGAGTGTCTGTCTCTTCTTCTGATTTTAATTTATTAATTAAATTTAAATGTAATTTACATTCATGACCAGTTGTCATTGATGGCCTCTGTTTAAAATGGTGACACAATTTTCAGTCTTACAGAAAAGTTGCAGGATGAGCACAGGCCCTTCGCCCTGAGGCCTCAGGTGTTAACCATTTATTACCTTCCGTCTTATTCTTTCCCTTCTCTGTTTTCTCTGTCTTTATAATTTTCACTGGACTGTAAGTTGTAGACATGAAGCTGTGGCATTTAAAAAAGTCGCCAGAAAGATGTTCAAAGTAGGCTTTGTTTTTGAGGACAGTTGCAGATTTACAGAAATATTGAGAAGAGGCAGGTTTCCACTTACCTGGCACGCAGTTTCCTTTATGTTTAAAATGTACTTACAGGTTTTTTTTGTTCCCACCCACTGCACGTGGAAGTTCCCTGCCCAAGGAGTGAATCCGAGCCGTACCTGTGACCTATGCCACAGTTCGGGCAACACCAGCCTCTTAACCCACTGCGCCACGGTGAGAACTCCCATTCTTAAAAGAAATATGTATTCTTTTCCATCATGGTTTATCACAGGATATTGGCTATGTGCCATGTAGTAGAACCTCGTTGTTATCCATTCAAGCTATCTTGTTCTCATCATGAAAAATGCAATAGCTAGAAAACTGTACTTACTGTTCATTGCAGTTTGTGGGCCTGAATACTACACTGAGGGGGCTGCTTTAACCATAACATTAGTCATACAGTGTGCTTTTGGTGATGCTGCAAGCTAGGAATTCGTGTTAGAACAGAAAGTCTTCAGATCAGCTCTTCAAAGCATTTAGCGTATTATTCGAACTGCAAAAGCACTTGCGTTCAGCCATCTGAAGGTAAGAACATCTGTACGTGTCTGTATCCCAGATGGAAGCTTTGGTTTTCTAGTAATGGTTTGCAAAGGAGCACATCTTATCTAGAAATGATTTAGCTGTCTTGATTCCACTCTTCTTGTTTCCACTCACTGAATAAATCTTTTGAAGGTTTGAGCCGTTCAATTCCCACGTCCCGCATTTGATCATTTCCAGGAGCCAATAAGACAGCCTGGTGAAGGGAATTGGAATGATTTATTTGTACAGAAAGAATGAATTTCCTCTTACTCGTACATCCGACACCCACACGATACCTCATCCCTGATGCCGGGAAGGAACATTTTCAGGAGACATTTGATGCCCAATTAGTGTGTTTTAATTTAGTCAGTGGAATTTCCATCAGGTTCCACGGTATATCCTGGAGGGTTGACCAGCACAGCCTAAACAGTTGATGAGTTTGTGAGATGGGTCCATGGGTACAAAGAGCGCTTCACCCAAGCAGGATTTCAGAGATTCTGAGTTTCCCCCCTCCTTTGGTTAGTTACAGGATGAGTATGGACAGAAAAAGCACATGCTGCTTATTTTTGCAAGTACACATCTTAATATATAGTTAAGTCTGTATATAAATACAAACCAACTGCCACAGGAAAATCTAAGATAAAACAAGCTTATTATAAAAAAGCGAAGTTGGAGTTCCCGTCGTGGCGCAGTGGTGAACGAATCCGACTAGGAACCATGAGGTTGTGGGTTCGGTCCCTGCCCTTGCTCAGTGGGTTAACGATCCGGCGTTGCAGTGAGCTGTGGTGTAGGTTGCAGAGGCGGCTCGGATCCTGCGTTGCTGTGGCTCTGGCATAGGCTGGGAGCTAGAGCTCCGATTAGACCCCTAGCCTGGAAACCTCCATATGCCGCAGGAAGCAGCCCAAAGAAATAGCAAAAAAAAAAAAAAAAAAGCAAAGTTTTGGGAGTTCCCTGGTGGCTCAGTGGATTAAGGACCTGGTGTTGTCATTGCTGTGGCTTGGGTCACTGCTGTAGTGAAGGTTCAATCCCTGGCCTAGGTAGTTCTGCATGCTGTAGGCGGGGTCAAAAAAAAAGTTTTTGTTGAAATTTGGTTCCTATTATGTCCCCAAATAGAGGAGATTCCAGAAACACGTGATCCTGGTCCAAAAATTCTGGGTTCCATTTTGTGAAACGTATTTTTTCAGTCCTTTTCAAGCCAGCACGAACTGGGTTTCCTGACCTTCAGTTGTTCTGTTGACACACACTTGAATCTGAGTTTAGACAGCTAACGGTGGTCATTTCTTTACTTCCCTAAGAATTACTCTCCCTGGAGTTCCCGTTGTGGCGCAGCAGAAATGAATCCGACTAGGAACCAAGAGGTTTCGGGTTCGATCCCTGGTCTTGCTCTGTGGGTTAAGGATCCAGCGTTGCTGTGAGCTGTGGTGTAGGTTACAGATGTGGCTGGATCCTGCGTTGCTGTGGCTGTGGTGGAGGCTGGCAGCGGTAGTTCCGATTCGACCCCTAGCCTGGGAATTTCATATGTGGTTGTTAGGTGTGGCCCTAAAACACACACACACACACACACACACACAAAGACTCACACTCCCTTCCAGTCTTGTCACACTGTTAGGTCATGTCCAGATCTGGCTAACTCCTGACATGTCCCCCGGTCAGTATAACAAGTTAGCACTCTTTATTCAGTTTTCTGTTTTCTGTATTTTCCGGGTATAACAACACACTTTCGAATGGTCATGGAATGTTACGTGTGACTAGGAAGATCTTAAAAAAACAACTTAAAAACATTTTTTTTTTCTTTCTTTTTGGCCACACTCATGGCATGTGGAAGTTCCCAGGCCAGGAGTCGAACCTGTGTCACAGCCGCGACCGTGCCGGATCCTTAACCTGCTGGGGGGAACTCCTAACTGTGCTCCTTTGGACGGTTCTTCTTGATTTCAGATGAGTGGGAATTGACTATTTTTAGGAGGGAAAGGGGATCTCGTGCCCATGAAACTTTTCAACATTGACCTTCGCTAGCGCCATTCTGACTGTGTTTAATCACGACCGCTGAGACAGTGCTGAACAAGCCCCAGGCAGAGGCATTCACGACAAAAACACCCAGCCCTTCCAGGAACAGGCCCAGAAACGTCTGCATGTGTCTGTCGACCCTGAACCCCAGGGTCTGGGAACATTCACTGTGTCCCACCATACCCTCAAATTTATTTCTCAGCCGTGGAAAATGCCCATGAGAAAGCATTGTGCAACTACCAACTGTTAGTCACTTTATATTTCCTGAATTTCTCTACTTAATTTCCCTGGTAGCTGGCAGTCACATTGAAGATTTAAGTCGCTGAAGGGAATTCGGGAAAACCCACATACATGTCTAAGAGGAGGTTTGGCAAGCAATGCGTCTTAGTGACACAACAATGTCATAACTAGAGATTTCATCAAACAGCAGGCAGGAAATCCCTCCCGCTGCCAGACACCCACTTACACTCGCTGGAGTCTGAGGACCATTGTTTGTGAAAATGGATTCTACGCAGTTTTTAATTTGATTATCAGGCTGCTGGGATAAAAATGTGGACCTGAAGTTTAGAGACAACATTGCTTTAAAAATGGGCTTGTTGGGAGGGAGCTCCCATCGTGGCGCAGCGGAAACAAATCCAACTCACATCCATGAGGACGTGGGTTCGATCCCTAGACTCGTTCAGTGGGTTAGGGATCCAGCATTGCCGTGAGCTACAGTGCAGGTTGCAGATGCCACTCAGATCCTGTGTGGCTGTGGCTGTGGCTGTGGTGCAGGCCGGCAGCTACAGCTCCCATTAGACCCCTAGCCTGGGACCTTCCATGTGCCGAAGGTGCGGCCTTAGAAAGCCAAAAAAAAAAAAAAAAAAAAAGGCATCTTAAGAGACTTTTTGGAAAAAGAAAAGAAAAAAGAAAAGTTAGTAAAGTCTCCTTAAAGGGAGCAACAGCTTCTCTAGGAAAAGCCCAGCCTGCTCCCTCCGGATGGGCCCCAAGCTTTGGGGAAAGATGCAGGGGACTGACCATGCAGCCAAGCCGACACAGCAGTCTGAGGGATGGGCGACACAGGAGTTCCCAGGCAGACTTTTCTCACTCCCTAGAGCCCAATGAACACACCTTTTCTTTTTCTCTCTTTTTTAAGGTTGTTGGGAAGTATAGTTGATTTTCAGTGTTTTGATATTTTCTGCTGTATGACAAAGTGATTCAGCCATCCATGTACACACACCCATTCTCTTTCGGATTCTTTTCCCACCTAGATATTCACAGAATATTGGGTAGCGTCCTCTGTGCTGTACAGCAGGTCCCTGTTGGCCAATCATTCCATGTGCCTCATTGTGCATATGCCAATCCCAAACCCCTAGTCCATCCCCCGCCCCCAACTCCCACCTGTCCCCTTTGGTAACCATAGGTTTCAACCTTTTGGGGGGGGGGGCTGCACCCACAGCATACGGAAGTTCCTGGGCCAAGGATCAAACATGAGCCATAACGATGACCTACGCCACAGCTGCGGCAGTGCCGGATCCTTAACCCACGGTGCCCCGGCGGGATCGCCATCAGCATGACTTCTAGCTGAAGATAGGATTTTATAAATTAAGGTATTATATTTATCTTTTCTTTTTTTGCCGTTTTTTTTTTTGCTTCAGATACTTTAATGATAAAAAATCTTTCATATTCTTAAAAGAAAACGTGGAAACCAGAAGGCAACAGCCTCATGCAAAAATATGCAGCTGGAAGACATTACCACCAAGTAGCTGTGACAACTAAACCATGTTTGGGATCCTGAAAATAAAAGCACATTAAGACCAACGTCTAAACCAGTGGTTCTTATGTAACCAGGGATGGAAACATGAGTCAGTGGGTCTGGAATCCGATGTGTGTATTTTGGAAATTTCTATGATGAACACCATTTCGGATAAAGCAGCACTGTGGGAACACGAACCATGCCCTACAACAAAGGGCAACCAGAACTTCCCGTCCAGACATGGGTGAATCCACCTAAAAAAGGTGGAGATGCCGTCTGTTGGTCACACGGCCTTTTAAGAAACTGTAACGAGTATAGAAACAGTAGGCAAAAGGGATCTCAATCTTGCAAAATTAAAATTTCTCCAGGTCATTTATCTTTGTCTATACTTTGTGCTTAAGACATGGACGTAAGTAACCCACAATGAACAGAGAATCAGGGTTAAATATTGCTGCAAGCATGAAAACCAACTATCATCCCTCGGCATGCTCCTTGAATTATCCCCGAATATTAATAAGTAAACATCAAAGTTTTTATGATGGCCTTCAGTATCATCTTCCACTGATGATGCAAGACCAGCTGACAAATGGGACTTGTAATTTCAGAAACTAGTGACTAGCTGCCATCTAAATGTAGAAGGCAAATTTTTAACGATTCCTGTCTTCCATATTTGTAACAAGCCATCAATTTGTGTTAGGGCTTCTCTTTAAAGCGATTATAAATTTGGATCTTAACGATAACTCCCTGAGCTTAACTTTATAAATCATATGAGCCACATTTTGCCATAATCTACCTTTTTTACAGAAACCCTTCCAATTTAAGTCTTTTCAAGTTGTATATGGCCACAAATGCTCATGTCAATTTAAAAGAGCCGTGTAATTAATATCCCTTATTACTTCCATGAGTTCTTAGGTATCTTTTTTTTTTTTTTTTTTTTTTTTTGTCTTTTTTGCCATTTCTAGGGCTGCTCCTGTGGCATATGGAGGTTCCCAGGCTAGGGGTCCAATTAGAGCCGTAGCTGCCGGCCTACGCCAGAGCCACAGCAACTCAGGATCCAAGCCGCGTCTGCAACCTACACCATAGCTCCTGGCAACGCTAGATCCTTAACCCTCTGAGCAAGGCCAGGGATCGAACCCATCTCATGGTTCCTAGTCGGATTCATCAACCACTGAGCCACGATGGGAACTCTGAATTCTTAGCTATCTTGCCTTATTCATAACAAAAGCTTTTAAGCTATGAAATGCCAAAAGACAAAAGGCCCCAAACCTGAGCTCCTGTAAATCAGCAGGCAGCCTTAACCATATCCCCTACAACAAGGCTCACACTGAGCTTTGATGACACCAATGCCTCTCCCCTTTGGTATTTGCATGAAATGTTAAGAAGGACCACTGGAAGTCATTTGTTTAGGATCTGTATTTTGTAAGATATCCTCATAGATGCATGACTTGTCTCTCATATTAAAGAAAGTCAGTGCAGCATCATCTAAAACTCTCTTTGAATAGCACATTTAAGGAAACTAAGCCACGAGACGGTTGTATTACAATTTAATCTAAAACTTAGAAACGACAACAACCCTTTAGATTTCTAGGAGGAAGCTTCTGCACGCCTCTGTATGCAACTCTGTAGTGTTGCATTTTAACCATATTGTGGATTTTACATCGTGACAGGCCGATTTAGAATTCCCAGGCAACACCTCCAATTATATAAAATGAAAGCAATTTTGAAAGCTTTGTGGAAAGTTGTCATGCTCATGATAAAAGCCCTTTTTCATGGGCAACTTTGGATTATAATATATCAGGTGGCTGTACTTTAAAATGTTGGTCACTGAGTGCCATGGACTTTGACCTGGCTTCTACTCCTAAAAACATAAGTTTTATCCCTTAGGCAGACACAATTCCTTCCACTTCAAAAGCCTCAACTGTGTTTCTTACAAAGTTTAGATTTGTTTAACCAACTGCTTTCTGCGGGACAAGACCCATGGTAACAGTGAGTTCGACTATTACACAATTATGCTAATATTTTATTGTCAAAAGCCCTTTCTAAGAAAATATAAGTATGGCTTCCAATAGGAATGTTATACCTGGATTTGGTACCAAGCTCACAGATTTTAGTTTTGCGAAAGGAAAAACAGGCTTTCAGGTGCAACAACAATTTGTAACCCAAAATTTAATCCCAAGGATTCTCACAAAACATATTTCAAATGACAGCATGAAAAAAAATCTTGCACAGTAACTCAAAGTTCAGCTCTACAGGGTACACTTAAACTGGTAGACATTAGCATCTCGAATAGTCTCAAATTTTCAAATAAAGAATGTTACGAAGAGCTATGTATTCATACATAGCAACTGCAGAAGGAACTTAGGACCTAAAGCAAAAGCAAACTAATTTTCCTGAAACTTCTTAGGTTCTATACCAACTGGACAATCTCTTGTCTGGTAGGAAGACTAGTGGGATTTTTAAACCTCTAATCTAGTAGTTTCATGGTGCAGCTTTAGCTTTTACCTGCTGGTTTGTGTTCACAGCAGCTTTTAAAGACTGCTTGCTCATCTACAGCTGCACACCGTATCCCAGCTCTGGAAAGTCTTTTGAGTTTTTGCCAGTTTTGCTTCCATCATATTGAATATCACAGTTTAGCTGAGCAGGAGTTATAGGTTTATTATCAGTCTATGCAAGACTGAAAAAAAAAAAAGTCAAAACAAATTCCATTTTGCTTAAGGGAGCATTGTAAAATAACAATTCTTGGTATTACACGCCTCATAGGATCCATTTCAGACCATAGAGAATTACATTTTCATGCGTCACTGTTCCAAGAGACAAATGCGAACAGCTAAACCATCTTAAAAATGCACCATGCTTAGGAAATCTCAAACAAAACCTGAATTTTCTGTACATGCTCCTGTCAAAGGAAGTTATTTGCTGTCCACCACTCCTCTTGCAAACTGGTTTTTCTATTTCCTTTCATTTGACCTAGATGGGCTATGAGACCTAGAAAAAGACCAGGACGGCTTGTGATTTCTCTGCAGAGAAAGTGACCTCTCTCTTCTCCTATCTCTAGAAAGGGACCTGCTCCGGCTACAGGAGAAGCTTCTCCATCTTGGAGATGCACGGTAAGGTGGAGGACTCCTCCGACAACCATCTAGAGGACGATAACCCCAAGAAGGAGGTGGGCCACGATATCCTTTTTTTTTTTTTTTGTAATAATGATTTTTATTTTTTCCATTATAGCTGATTTACAGTGTTGTGTCATTCTTTTGCTGCACAGCAAGGTGACCCAGTCACACCTATGTGCACATTCTTTTTTCTCACATTATCCTGCTCCATCACATGTGACCAGACATAGCTCCCAGGGCTGGGAATTTGGGGTTAATAGATGCATACTATAGCCTTTGGGATGGGCCACGGTTTCTACTTCTCTTTTCACCCTTAGACAGCTCCGCTCTTACTCAGCTGCCACGGCATGTTCTGTTCTCCCATCCAGCTCTCAGAGGGTGTTAGCTGCATCTTGGGGGAGCTTCACCACAAGCAAAGCCAGGAGGGTTTCTAGCAACCTATCCATTCAGAGTGGTCCATAATAGCCAAAAGCACGTTGCAATTCAGTCTTGTTACCATGGTTTCCAAGATTACCTACAGAAGCTTTATGGTCTGATGGACAGGAACCACGATGCATTTCGAGATCTTAGGTAAGAAGTGCAGAGACTCAAATCCATGCACCCTCAGCTGGGTCTTCCCCCTCCCCTCCCGCCCGCTCCCGCCAATGCTGTCCCCAGGCGGTGTCTACGAAATGGTGGCTGTTTGCTTTTTCTTTTTTCTTTTTTATGGCCACACCCAGGGCATGTGGAGGTTTGAAGTCTAGGGGTCAAATCCGAGCAGCAGCTGCCAACCTACGCCACAGCCACAGCGGCGCTGGGATCTGAGCCACGTCTGTGACCTACACCACATCTCGTGGCAATGCCAGATCCTGAACCCACGGAGCAGAGCCAGGGATTGAACCCATGTCCTCATGGATACTAGTTGGTTGGGTTTGTTACTGCTGAGTCACTACGGGAACTCCTGTGTTTATCTTACTTACCGTGAAAATGATCTGACATGCTCTGAATTTCACTTCATCCTAGATGTTGTTTCATAGTTTGTAGGTTTAGATTGCTTTAAGGTATCTTTCCTTTTTGTCCGTTTTTTATTTTTTCGTGGTTTGAATCTAAGAATATAACGACATTCTATTTTCGAATTTGGAATCTTTTTATGAACGAGCCCTGTGTACATGTATAGGAAGCTGACTGTTCACTGGCTAATGTTCTCCATTTACGCCTTAACACGTTTTGCTTTGTTTGTTTTACCATCCGTTTCTCCCACTAGAATGTAGTATCAATGAGAGCAGGAAATTAATCTTGCATCTGATCATTGCCTGCTGATTCTATCTCACTTATCATATATCATCCTGGGCTACTGTCTTTGCCTAATTCTTTGATACTGAATTCTGTCGCTTGATTAAGTGTTGAGATCCCAGTTACCATGGTCTATGTTTGTTGGCTGCTTTTCCACCACGAAAGACATTTTTATTATATTCATCGGAACATGAATTTACTGTTATGTTTGTATGGTCTAATGGTTTACCATTGATGGCGATTTTATCTGCCGCTGCTTCTTGCCGTGCCATCGATGTAATGACACGATGGTGATCCCTCTGCTTTCCTTAAATTTCTGCAAACATCTTAGAATGTAGACCTTGCTAAGCCAGAGGTTGGCCTCTGCTTACCTGTATGTAACTCCTGTAGCCTGTCCATGGCAAACTGTTGGATTTTGCTCTAGAGCGAAGTCCAGTCTTGCTCATGGTGTTAGAAGGCTCTCTTCCGATTTACACCTTCAGCCTCAACGTCCACCCCAACCTCTGACCTTAGATGTCTAACAGGCATTTGCATTTGTTTCCTGGAGTTGCTGTGACAATGCACCACAAACAGGTGGCTGAAAACGACAGAAATGTCTTGCTGTGCCGCTCTGGAGGCCAAAAGTCCAAAGTCAAGGAGTGGGCAGGGCCAGCCTCCCAGGGCCTCTAGGTAGAATCCTTGCCTCTGCCAGGTGGTGGCCACTAATCCTTGGCATTCCTTGACCTGCAGCTGCGCCCCTCCAAGCTCAGGACACTAGTCATGTTGGGTTAGGGATTCCCCTAACTCCAGGGGTAGTATCCATGAGGATGTGGGTTTGATCCCTGGCCTCGCTCAGTAGGTTAAAGGATCCGGCCTTGCTGTGAGCTGGGGTGTAGGTCGGCAGCTACAGCTCTGATTCCACCCCTAGCCTGAGAACTTCAATATGCTGCAGGTGGGGCCTAAAAAGATGAAGTAATAATAATAATAATAATGAATAAATAAATAAAATAGACACTCTCCTCCACTTAACATGTTTTGCTTTCAGACATTTTGTGTTTGTTTTACCATCCGTTTCTCCCACTAGAATATAGTATCAATGAGAGCAGGAAGTTAATCTTGCATCTGATCATTATATCCTCCGGGGCCAGAGCTGTACCTGGCATACCATAGGTGCTCAATAAATAGTTGCTGAATTAAGGCAGGCATGGATACCTTGGCAGCAGCGTCCATTTCCCTATTAAATTGTTGAGTAGAGCTCTGAATCAGAATGAACAAGAGGAAGGTACAGGGAAGTGTGTTTAAGGGGCGTGTGGGAGGACAGCACAGGCAAAGGCCCTGAGGCCAAGAGCGTGCTTGGCATGTTCGAGCAGCAGCGGGGCTGGCCAGTGTGTCAAGGGGAGTGGTAGGAGATGCTGTCAAAGAGATGGTCCCTTTCTAGCCCGTGATCTTCTGGCCACCTGGTGTCCGTTCCCTGGCTGTTCTAAGGGTTGCCTTCTCATTCCTGAGTGGTGGCTTCGATGTCACCTTATGTCAGAGCACCCACAGCATTTTTCATCAGCGGTAAATCTGTTTACCTCTTTCGTGTCGTGTCCTACTACCCCAGCGGGCACATGGGTGCCACGCAGGTCAAGACCCAGTTTGTTTGACGGCTCTGGCTCTCCTGGGACCTAATAGGGTGCGTGTTCCCGCGAGGGTTGGTTAAGTGAATGAACAGAGAGAACCTTCTCCTGGGAAATGAGTCCCCCTGGGAAGTTTCATTCGGCGTATAAAAACATGTCTGTCTTTGGCGAGGAGGCGAGAAAGAGGAAGAATGAAAAAGGCAGCCGTATCTATATATGTCTCTACCTCCCATACTTATTGCAAGTAGCAGAGTGATATTTCTGGCGTTCTCCTGGGGGACATTTCTCTATTCCCATGACCTTAAAGCATATCCCTTATGAATCCTGAGGCTTTGTTTTTTTTTTTCCCCCTCTTACAGCACACATCAAGTTTTTACCCAACATATTTTCCCAGTGTCTCTTAATTTTCTTTTCACATATTCTTCATAGCACTAACCTTATAAGGCACATAAATTTGTCTAGTTCTGCTTTAAGCAAGAAAAAAAGTAAACTGTCTACCGCTAATAAGTATATCAATTATCTTTCTTAAGTTTTTTTTTTTTTCCAATTCTGCATCTACTTATTGTGTGCTTACTATATGCAAGGCATTGGCAGACTCACAGTCTTTGAAAAACTTATGGCTACCCAAGAGGACAGGTGTTGGGGGGGAGAGTGGGCTGGGGCTTTGGAGTTGGCATAGGCAAACTGAGGTCTGTGGAATGATTGGCCAACGGGGCGGGGGGGACCTGCTGCAGAGCTCAGAGGACGCTGCCTAACATTCTGTGGTCAGCTATGTGGGAAGAGACTCAGCAAGTGAATGCATGTGTGTAGATGCACAACCGCATCCCTTAGCCATAGAGTGGAAATGATCACGACCTTGAAAATTAACTAAACTTTAATAAAACTTTAAAAAAAGGGAGTTCCCCTCGTGGCGCAGTGGTGAACGAATCCGACTAGGAACCATGAGGTTGCGGGTTCGATCCCTGCCCTTGCTCAGTGGGTTAAGGATCCGGCGTTGCCGTGAGCTGTGGTGTAGGTTGCAGACACGGCTCGGATCCCGCGTTACTGTGGCTCTGGCGTAGGCCGGAGGCTACAGCTCCGATTCGACCCCTAGTCTGGGAACCTCCATATGCTGAGGGAGCGGCCCTAGAAAAGACAAAAATAATAATAATAAAAAAAATTAAAAAAGGCCACTGGGCAAGGTCTGGGGGTCGTGGGGTTAACCAGGCAGGAGATACCTGGTCCCTAGCTTCCCAAAGCTTATGTTCTGTTGTGAGAAATGTATTCTCCGCTAGAAATGATTGAATGACAACGTACATGCATGTATGATGCGAGGAAGTGTCTTAGTCTTAGGCATCAAGGAAATGGTCTTTGCTCGTTGTCTTTCTAATGATCATTCTTTCCTCTTTTTTTTTTTTTTTTTTGGCTTTGCCGAAAGCAGGTGGAAGTTCCCTGGGCCAGGGGTCAAACCTTCGCCACAGCAGGGACAGCCACACAGGAAATCCAGGAATGCATTTCAGGCTCCTCTTCCTCCCTAGCTCATCCTCCAGTCAGGCAGCGGTTTGGAGATTCCTTCCTGCAGATCCTCTGCTTTTCGTTGTTTGCTGCTCCTCTTTTAGACCCTGCCCCAAATTCTAGTGACTTGTTTCAAGTCGTGACAAAAATAACGATCCCAGCACGTGCAAGGCTCATCCCAGCCCCCAGACCTCTGCTCTGTCTGTCCACCACCGCTCCCTCTGGAACCATGGAAGCCTGCCACTCAGGTCCAGCTCAGGACGACTTGGAGAGTAGTCCATAGACGACAAGCTGCAAACTAGTTCCGAAACTGTTACTGGTCTGTGATAAGATAAGCAGAAAAATAGAGAAGAGCCTTTTTGGCAATTTAGCATTAGCCCCCAGCCGAGCACGTGACTGATGCTTTGGTCCCGACCAAGCAGAGAGCATCCTGAGCGCTGTTGAACTCACAAGATGAGTTGGATGTGGCCTGAGCTGTGCTGCAGCCCTGAGCAGGAGGACCACGTGTTGGCTCATGATGGATTGGAAATTCAAACAAAAGTGGTCCCTCACCAAAGAGCCTTTGAGCATCACGGCTCTAACCCCTATCAATTCTTCCCTCTTGTGAGTAGCTTGGGTGATTTAGGTGGTATCATGTAATCTTGTGCTGGAACTTGTATTTTTTTTAAACTTTATTCTTGTTGTGTCATTTGTGGAGGAAGTTCCCTGGCCAGGGATTGAACCTGCACCGCGGCAGTGACAACGCCAGGTTCTTGACCCTCTGACCCACAAGGAAACTTCAAGGTCTCGCTTTCTCGCTTGTTTTGCAGGACCCATGAGGACAAAGACCATCCTTTCTCCTCTTTCTTTTTTCTTTTTTCCTTTTTACAGTGGCACCCGAAGCATATGGAAGTTCCCAGGCCAGGGGTTGAATCACAGCTGCAGCTTCGTCTTATGCCGCAGCTTGCTGCAATACCGGATCCCTAACCCACTGAACAAGGCCAGGGATTGAACCCACATCCTCATGGATACTAGGTGGGTTTGTTACCATTGAGCCAGGACAGGAACTTATTTTATTTTATTTTATTCCATTTTATTTTATTTTATATTTTGGCCTTTCCTGGGGCATGCAGAAGTTCCCGGGCCATTGGAGTTCCCGTCGTGGCGCAGTGGTTAATGAATCCGACTAGGAACCATGAGGTTGCGGGTTCGGTCCCTGCCCTTGCTCAGTGGGTTAACGATCCGGCGTTGCCGTGAGCTGTGGTGTAGGTTGCAGACGCGGCTCGGATCCCGCGTTGCTGTGGCTCTGGCGTAGGCCGGAGGCTACAGCTCCGATTCAACCCCTAGCCTGGGAACCTCCATATGCGGCAGGAGTGGCCCAAGAAATAGCAAAAAGACAAAAAAAAAAAAAAAAAGTTCCCGGGCCAGAGATCAAACCCAAGCCACAGCAGCGACAATGCAAGATCCTTAACTGCTAGGCCACCAGGGAACTCCTAATAACTTATGTTTTAGAAATACAAAGTCAGGGAGAAACTTCAGGCAGAGTATTGCAAGGAACGTTTATGGGCGCCTCTTCTGTGCCAAGCATGGTGCCAACTGCATTTACGTTTATTTTTTCATTTAATCTTTGTACCATCTCTTCAGAGGTATAATTGCAGGTATAATTACCACCATTTTGCAGATGAGGGAAATGAGGTGTCAGAGAGGTTGAGCAACTTGCCCAAGGTCACACAGCTAGTGAGTGGTCTTGGTCTGACTTCAAAGCCGGTGTACTTTTTCTTATTGCCCTTATTACGCAGTAACAGCATTTATTGCTAAAAGGGAATGTTACTGGATTGAAGAAAATGCATGTACTCTGTCATTTTTTTTTTTTTTTTTTTTTCTGAAAGAGCTTTCTTTGCCATTGTTCTCATGTCTTATATTTCCATTAAGGCTTTTCCCCTATATGCTTTTATTTCAGAGGTTGGTACAAGACTATGCTTCGTCCAGGCTGCCCTGCAAATTACAATTCCAGCTTTACCTTGGCCTCTCCTGGGAGAAGACCGAGACAAAGCCTTCTGTGGCTCTAATTAGGCTGTAATTTGGCCTCCGAGCCGTGGAGGTCGGGATATGCAGCTTTAGCAGAGATCTGCGTCCTGTCTCTGGGAACAGTGGCTTTGTTAACATGCTTCTCTGGTGTGTCATCCGTCTCACTGTTTCTCGTATGGGGTTTTCAGATGCTGCTCACTGGTTCTTTGGGGATAGTTGTTTTTTTAAAGCGTTTTTCGCAGTCTTCAAGGTTTGATTCTTTAAGGATGCATTTCCTAGTGTTTAACTTTATTGGTCTTTGGCACTTATTTGGACAATGTAGGAGGCCGAGTTAGAACTGAATTGCTGTTTAGATGAGACAAAGGCGCATTTATGATTGACTAAGATACTCACACGGATTGTTTAATTATCTTCCAGAACATACGTGTGCAATTGTAGTCCTTCGGATGTATTTTGGGAAAGGGAACTGACTACTTAAAGGATAAAATTTGAAAGAGGTGAAATGGAGATTTTCATGGGGTTTGAATCTCTGGGTCAAAATCAGGTCTATACCTTCAAAACAACTTTTATGTTGTCTTTAAAAACAAGGTTACTAGGAATTGTCTGTATTCAATGTGTGTGCTTGGATCCTTAACCAATTCAAAGGACCTGAGATGATTGAGAAACCAATGCTGTCTTACGTACTGCGTTTATCTTGAGGTGATTCAGAAATTAAAAGTGAAAACAGAACAACTGTGATTCAGGACATTTTTGTAAGGAGGGAAAATACAAGGAAGGAAAAAAAAGTAAAATTCCCCTCTTTGGAACTTACGTGGTCTGCAGAAAAATAGTTTACTCAGCACGGTGTCTCCAAAATACATGCGTATATATGTATTTCAGTCATTTTTCTTTAGCCAAGTATCTGTCACCTCACTGGTGCTTTAATTCCTCACATCTAATTGGTGATCAGAACCCTGAATTCTGTTAAATGAAGCTTTTAATCTGTCCCTTCTTGTCCAACCCAGCTGCCCTGCTGCTACTTTGACTTCTCGCCTTTTTTGTTGTTGTCTTTTGTTTTCTGGCCGCCCCCCCACGGCCTGCGGAAGTTCCAGGGTTCAACCTGTGCCACAGCAGTGACAATGCCGCATCTTTAACCCAATGAACCACCAGGGAACTCTGACCCCCCCCCCAAATCTTCCGTCCGCCAACCTGCCTTTTACACAGCTGGCACAGCCATGGCTCCTTCCTAAACATACCTGGTCAAGTCATTCTGCCACTTAAAATCCTTCTGTCTGTATTTCACCGAGGAAAAAAAAAAAAAAAAAAAAAACCAGTAGGACAAAGACACAAAATAAAGATGGGGACAAGACAAAACACAGAACCTCCCTTCTGATCCTGGCCTTCCTGCCTCCTCATCGCTGGTATTCCAGCCTCGGGGACAAGCCAATTACTCTTGGGCTAGTCCTTTTGATCCCAGGGTGCTGTTGGCCTAGAATGTTCTTCACCATCCCCTCCCCTTCCTGAGTCTCAGAGTAGGTTTTTGCATCATCACCTCCTTGATAATCTCTTCCCTCCCTCCTCTGCTTCTATTTCACCCCAAGCCCAGTGCGTGTTCACTCTTGACCTAGGTTGCATACGTTTTAATTATTCCATTTGTATCTAATGCTTGTCTTTTAATAGCGATGAGACAGGTGGTTGAGACCTTGGGCTCTGAAAGCCTGGATGCCGAGTCTGGCTTTGCTATTCTAGCTGGGTTCCTGGGCGAGTCCCTTAAGCTTCCGTCTGAGCATCTGTAAAATGGGGGGATAACAAGAGCATCCACTTCCGGGGCCTGGAGTGAAGATTCAGGGACTCAACTCGATGCCTGTAAACTCTGGTAACACTCCCTGGCTGTGACAAGCTAATTGTCACATAGCTCATTTTGTGAGGAGGCCATTATGTAAACGGCAGAGATCTTATTAGAGAAAGTACTTTATTTTAAAATTATTCATTTAATGAGGTTAATTAAATGCTAATAAATAAATAAACAAACATTGCTGTATTCATTTGTAAGATAAAGAATCAGACCATGTTAGAATCAGTCACAACAAATTGCTCTTTGTTGGCATAGAGCTCTTACTCAGGAAAAGGAAAAAAATCTTTTTTTTTTTTTCTTTTTAGGGCTGCACCCGAGACATGCAGAAGATCCCCAGGCTGGGGTTGAATCGAAGCTGCAGCTCCTGGCCTGCCCACAGCCACATGGGATCCAGGCTATGTCTGCAGCCTACACCATGGCTCATGGCAACGCCAGATCCTTAATCCACTGAGCAAGACCCGGGATCGAACCTGAGTCCTCAAGGATACCAGTTATATCCTTAATCCGCTGAGCCACAACAGGAACTCCAGGAAAATGTTTTGAAATAAAGGAATTGTCTACTTGGGCAGACAAGTTTAATGCGGTTCTTGAACTTGAGTAATTTTCTAGTCGGAACCTTGACTGATTGATGGATTATCTACGAAATTATTGAACTCATTTACTCGGTTTCTGAAGAATCCAGCGCACAGATTAAATTACGTTGCTGTCCAGGGCACAACCAGAAGTGAGAGGTAAAGCCTTCTGCTACGGGTTCCTCGGTCAGTAGTGATCAGGGAATGGCAATTTAGTTTTTCAGTTTCCCCATGGATGCGTCCACTGTTGGCCGTTATAAATGGTTCTGAAATGAACATCTTTTATCCCACACTCTTGTGCATCTTTAATGATCTCCTTAGAATAAATGGATCAAAGCTGAATGATCGGATGAAAGGGAGTGACTGAGTCTTCGTATTATCAGCCAAAGAGATTCTTATTCCTTTATGCTCTTACCGACAGTGTTTGAAAACGTTCATTGCCTCCATATTTCTGCTATCAAAGAGTATTTGTCTGGTTTTTTTTTAATCTTTCCTAACTTCACAGGCAAGGAAAAAAAAAAGGGAAAACTAAGAAAATATAACCAGCTCATGCAGAGAAGGAAAACTTTCACTCTCATTTACATTTCTTTATTAGTCTTTAATACAAAATGCATACTTCAGATTCCACTATTTTTCTTTTCGCAGGATTTTGAACATCCAAAATGTTTCCTGTCTACATATATTAAACACAAGAGGAGAAGGAGATATTCTTATTACACGTATTAAGTGAGATTAAGAGAGATCCTGAGACGTTAAACTCCAGAACCAAAAGACTGACTTTTAAAAAGAACAGGAATACCAACAATTGCAACCAAAGAAACCCCGTTGGGGACTTTGTATTTTCCATTACTGGGTAGGAGTGCGTAGGGTTTAATTTGTGAGAGAGAGAGACGCGTGGTGATTCGAGATATCTGAGCTATATTATTTGTGAACCGACACCCAACTGCATGGTGATATATTTTGAAAAACAATCAGAACTGTTAATTTAATGTTTTCACTAGAACGATGTATGATTTAGAAAGACGACTACAGGAGACCCCCCTGTGACCAATGGGATCAGGGGCGAATCTGTAGCACCAGGACGCAGGGGTCTATCCTGGCCCCTGGCACAGTGGGTTAAAGGATCCGGTGTTGCCGTAGCTGCGGCTGTAGGTTGAAACTGTGGCTCAGATCTGATCCCTGGCCTGGGAACTCCATGTGCCATAGGGCGGCAGAAAAAGAAAATAAAAAGAAAAACAAAATAAAATACAATACGAATAATGGTATGGTCTACATGGGAAGAATGGCTAAAGCATCCTGTGTGGAAGCGCCCAGAAAGTGACTGAATGTGAGCCTCAATTCAAAAAAGACAGAAAGAAAGACAAATATATAACTTTGCAGTCATTGGTGGTCCTGGTTATTCCCTCCTGCAGGGCTCTTATTACGTCCTGTTTGATGCGCAGGAAGGGATGTTATGCAAACATATCTAGAAAGTGGTTCGGTGTGAGGATTTTCAGAGATCGGCACATCTTTTAAATTCAAACAGTCTTCATGGAATTTGAAGGTAGAATTCTGGGGACCTGCTGGAGGGAGGGAAGGGGTTAAACATGATAGGAAGTTGCTGGGACAGGCCTCTGGGCTGACTTGTCATTAGGAAATCTGGTCTTTCAGGTTGGGCTGGGCTTTGGGAATGGCTGCTCCTTTGTTCAAGAGGAAAAAAAAAAAAAAAAGTGCTTGGATCTGGCTGCAAGGTCTGACGGGACTTGTAGAAAAGGAATTCTAGTGCTTTCTAGCATCAGAAAGTGAGGCCAGGGCCCTGTAGTAGCTTGAAGGGACTTTACCCCATAAATCCAAGCCTGAATAATAACAGCCTGTAAGGCTTTAGCAGCACAGCCCTGCATACCGGCAGAAAACTGGGAGATGCAGTGATCTGGTCCCCAAAGCTGAGTCTTTCTCGCCTCACAACTGGCGGGTCCCTTCACATTGACTGTGAGAGTATCATGACCTTGAAGTGGCCATTATTTATTTCAGGTGATCTTGTTTTTCTGCTTTTCATCGTTGGCCCCTCATTTATCTTTCTCTGATGGCCAGCGTCTGTCTGTGGATTCCTTCCTGCCACATTTTTTTGTCGGGTTGCTTCATTTAACTTGTGACTAATGAGTTTAATAAAAACAACATGTACTCCTGGAGTTAAGGAGTACAGCTTGTTCTGGGCCTGATAAAAAGGAGTAAATTGTACTATTCATTCCTGTCATTCTTTCTCCCTCCCTTTCCTTCAAATTTATCATCCAGCGTCACGTTGGGAAGTTTAATGAATCGTAGTGAGCCCTGGGTATGTTTATTTTGAGTTAAATTGATTGGTTCTTTCAGGAATTTACCTACCAAGCACTAACTTATCTTCTGGGCATTTGCGAATGATTCTGGAACTGTGCTTACCTGCCAGCTCACAGGCTTAAGCCCCCCGGTCTGCACATGGTGCCGGAAGGCAGAAAAGAGGTGGCGGGAAACGGGTCAGGAAGGAGAGAATGTGAACCACTATGTATATTTGGAGTCTAAATGGCCAATTCCATTTGGTATTTCTGCAGTAGCTGCTGTGATTTCTCCTTTTTCATTTCTTATTTCATTTATTCGGGTTTTTCTGCTCCTCTTCTTGGGGAGTCTGGCCAGTTTTGTCAGTTCGGTTCACCTTTTCAAAGAGCCAGCTCTTGGTCTTATTCCCAATTCCATCTGGGATTGGAGGAAAAGAGGGGTGGACCAGAAGTCTAGAAAGTCAGGTGCTGGATCGAACTCTTTGCTTGGTTGTGAGAAACTTGCACAATGTCATCGAATCCCTTGAGTTCCTGTTTTCTTTACTTACAAAATAGTAGTTATAACATCCGTGAGGCCTCTTTCCCTGGGACGGTTGTAGGAATCAAATGAGATAGAGTACGTAAAGTCACTTTGGAACAATCACTTTCTAAAGCTCTTTCTAAAAGTAAGGCATGATTGTTATCTTGGAAAGAAAATAGGAGAGAGACAGGGAAGTGCTTCCCAATTGCGAATTCATGTAAATTTTTTTTTTTTTTTTTTTTTTTGCTTTTTAGAGCCACACCCACACCACATAGAGGTTCCCAGGCTAGGGGTCTGATCAGAGCTACAGCTGCCGGCCTACACCACAGACACAGGAACACAGGGGCCTCTGAGACCTACAGTACATCTCACGGAAAGGCCAGATCCTTAACCCACTGAGTGAGAGGCCAGGGATCGAACCCACAACCTCATGGTTCCTAGTCAGATTCGTTTCCGCTGTGCCACGATGGGAACTCCAGGGAATTCATTTTAGAGCAAGGTTTTAGGGGTTCCTGAGAAGAACCCTCCTTGGGTAGCTTAGGTGATCATTCCTCGAGAAAATTTCCCCTGAGCCTGCCCCTTCCCACGCCCAGGTCTGTGCCCTGGTCGCCCTGTACTCTGTGCCCTTCAGTCTTGTGCAGACAGTGTCAGCATTGTCCATTTACAGGGCTGTAAGTCCCTCGAGGTCAGGAGACGGCTTAACCCATCATGACACGACCACTGGCTTGTGCATATAGGGGACACTTCATAAATAAGTGGAGTTATTTCTCATAAATAAAATCCTGAAGCAGACATGAAATCTGACAGGGTCCCTCATCAAAGGACTCTGATGGACACAGCACTATATGGAAAACTCAGCAGATCAAAACCAGACTCAGGATCCAAAAGTCTAAGTTGAAGTCCTAGCATGATCATATCTTTGCTGTGCTACCTTGGGGAAGTGACTTAACCTCTCTGAGCTTCAACGTCCTCCTTTGTAAAATGGGATAAAACACCTTCCTGGGCTATATCTTTAATACCATTTGGAAGCCATTTTTGTTCTCTGTTAATGACACACTGAATCTGGCAAATGCTCTAAAAAATTTGTTTTGATTACTCTTGCAAAATAAATAAGATACTATTAAAACACTTTGCCATATGTTTCTAAAATAATACATAAAATTGTAATAATAGAAGCTTTTAAAATGTATTATTATTTTTTTTTCTTTTTTTTAGAACCACACCTGCAGCATAGGGAAGTTCCCAGGCTAGGGGTTGAAACAGAGCTGTAGCCGCCAGCCTACACCACAGCCACAGTAACGTGGGATCCAAGCCACGTCTACAACCACAGCTCATAGCAACGCCAGATCCTTAACCCACTGAGCAAGGTCAGGGATCGAACTGGCGTCCTCATGGATCCTAGTCAGATTCATTTCCGCTGAGCCACGATGGGAACTCCCATGTATTATTATTATTATTATTACCTGGGCCACGGCATGCAGCCGCTTGATGTGGGATCTCAGTTCCCAGTTCAGGGATTGGATGCAGGCAGCAGCAGTGAAAGTGTAGAATCCTAACCACTAGACCATCAGGGAACTCCCAATAGAACCATTTTTATTTAGCTCGTCTACAACTCTGGCCTCTCTTGTTCAGGTTGTTGGGTGCTTTGAATCATGAACGTTTCAGAAAGGCAGAGTACCTGAGTAGGAATGATGTTTTCGTTCATTGGTTTTTTTGACCACGGTGTGCAGTGGCTCGACGTGGCACCTCAGGTCCCAGACCAGGGACTGAACCCAGGCAGCAGCAGTGAAAACACCGAATCCTAACTGCTAGACCACCAGGGAGCTCCCAAAGCTGATGGTTTTGTGTCAACCCATACTGCCTTCCTGCTACTGCTTCCATAACCACTAGCTCGTGCAAGCCTCTCTCAGCTCTGGCTGCCTAGATTATCTCCCCACATATGCATTCTTGTCTGTCCACAACTCATTTTTCATCTTATAGAGCAAATGGTAAAAACTTGCACATCTGATCCTATCACTCCGGACGTCAAGCCTGACTTCTCACTGCCCGGAAATAAAGTCCAGGAGCCTCCTGGAGCTCTTCCTCCACATTCTGTCTCTATCTCTGTCTCTGCACTGCATTGTTCTCCAATGACCTGGCCCCAGTTCTCACAACCCAGTCCTCGTCCGGCTCTTTCCTCTGCCTGGACTATCGTCTCCTCTCTCGGCATCTGGCTAATTGTACTGTCAACTGGGTCTCAATTTTCTTTCTTTTTTTTTTTTTTTTTAGTGAAGTATAGTTGATTTACAACGTTGTGTTAATTTCTGCTGTACAGCCAATTGATTCCATTTTATGTATAGATATATGTATTCTTTTTTATACTCTTTTCCATGATGGTTTATCACAGTGTGTTGAATACAATCCTCTGTGCTGTGCAGTAGGATTTTGTTGTTTATCCATTCTTTTTTTTTTTTTTTTTTTTTCCATTTCTTGGGCCGCTTCCGAGGAATATAGAGGTTCCCAGGCTAGGGGTCTAATCGGAGCTGTAGCTGCCAGCCTACGCCAGAGCCACAGCAACGCAGGATCCGAGCCGAGTCTGCAATCTACACCACAGATCACGGCCACCCCAGATCCTTAACCCACTGAGCGAGGCCAGGGATTGAACCCGAAACCTCATGGTTCCTAGTCGGATTCGTTAACCACTGCGCCACGACGGGAACTCCTGTTTATCCATTCTATATGCAGTGGTTTCATCTGCTAACCCCAAACTCCCTGTCCATCCCTCCCCTCCCCTCAGCAACCACAAGCCTGCTCTCTAGGTCTGCGAGTCTGTTTCTGTTTCACAGATATGTTTATGTGCGTCGTCTTTTACGTTCCACATAGAAGTGACGTCACATGATACTTGTCTCTGTCTGACTTATTTCCCGTCATAGGGTCATCTCGAGGTCCGTCCATGTTGCTGCCAACGGCACGATTTCCTCCTTTTTATGGCTGAGGAGTATTGTATAGATCTATGACTACATATACCACATCTTTATCCATTCATCTGTTGATGGGCATTTAGGTTGTTTCCATGTCTTGGCTATGGTAAACAGGGCTGCAGTGAACATCGGGGTGCATGCGTCTTTTGCATTAGAGTTTTCTCCAGCTCTATGCCCAGCAGTGGCATGTTGGATCATAGGGCAATTCTGCTGACAGTTTTCTGAGGCACCTCTGTACTGTTCTCCATAGTGGCTGCATCAGCTTGCATTCCCACCAGCAGTGTAGGAGGGTTCCCTTTGCTCCACACCCCTTCTAGCATCTATGATTTGTAGACAGGCCTCCATGTTCACCCCACTTCGTGGCAGGCCCTTCTTGACCCCTGGGACCAGACTGAGGGTCCTTGTGTTTCCTAAACATCTCTGATTCTGAGTCTTGCTACATTCTAACATCTCTGTCTCTAGACCAGCCTCTCAGCTCCAGGAAGGCAGAGGTGCACCTCTCCTGTTGGCCTCTGCAGCCCCGGGTTCTGCAGAGCCCGAGGTGTGCCTTGTGCAGGAGGTGCCAGGATGTGTTGATGAAATAGAAGTGACGTGGCCGCTCAGATGAAGACAGAACATTGGGTCAGGCGTGGTGCCCATCCCTCAGTTACCGACCCCTGCCCTGCGCCAGCCACTCTTCTGTGGGCTGGGACACAGCCGTGAACCCACAGCCACACAGTTCTTGCCCTTGTGGGGTTTATATCCTAGGAGGGAGAGCCTGATAATACATGCAGTGAGAGTGGAGTATGTCAGCTGATGGCAGGTGCAGGAAAAGAGGCTAGCGGCGGCGGGGTAGGGGGGAGGGTTCTAGTTTTAAGAGGTTAATAGGGAAGGCTTCATGGAAGTGGCATTTGAGGCTTCAGGACATGAGGGAGTGAGCCAGAGGGATGTTTGGCAAAGAACTTTTCAGACAGAGGAAAGAGCAGTGCAGAGCAGGAAGAATTGAGGGATTTTGAATTTTATTCTGCCTGAGAAGGGGGCGGGCATTGGAAAGTTTGAGCAGAGGAGGAATATAAACCCGACCTACATTTTTTCTCTTCCACCCACGGCATGCAGAATTTCCCAGGCCAGAGATGGAATCCAAGCCATTTTATATAGACCTCCCTTTGCTATAGACTCTGTACCTGGCCATGTCCTGCTGGAGTAGAATGTTTCTCTTAGACAATAACCTAGATTCTCTCTTTTTTTTTTTTTTTTTTTTTTTAGCTTTTTTTCTTCTTTTTTTCTTTCTGCTGCGCCTGTGGCAGGTGGAAGTTCCTGGCCCATGGACTGGACCCTCGCCTCTGCAGTGACCCAAGCCACTGCAACCAAGACAATGCCAGATCCTTAACCAGCTATGCATTGAGATAACTCCCAGATTCTCTTTTAGAACTAATAGAACTGTTGTCCATGTCTGATGTTCGCTTTCTTATACAATTTATTTTGTTGTTTGACCATGCCTGAGGCATGCAGAAGTCCCCTGATCAGGGATCAGACCCTCGCCCTGGCAATGACAATGATGGATCTTTAACTGCTAGGCCACCAGGGAACTCCAACAAAAATCTTTTTGAAAAAAAAAAAAAAGTAAATTATTCTCTACTTCTAGCCATACACAAGGAAAAGCATATTAAATACAATGATCTCATAACTGAGATCTTGGGTCATCATTTTTTTTTTTTTAATTTTTATTGATTTTTGTCTTTTTAGGCCTCACCTGCAGCCTATGGAGGTTCCCAGGCTAGGGGTTGAATCGGAGCTGTAGCCACCAGTCTACACCACAGCCACAGCAACACGGCATCCGAGCTGTGTCTGCAAACTACACCACAGGTCACGGCCACCCCAGATCCTTAACCCACTGAGCGAGGCCAGGGATCAAACCTGCGTCCTCAGGGATGCTAGTCAGATTCGCTTCTGATGAGCTACGATGGGAACTCCTTGGGTCATCATTTAGAACAGTTATCCATCATCCATCAATGAATGCATTCTGAGGGCCTACTATGTGCTGGTGGCTTTTCTATCCTGTTACTCAGATAAGTGAGTGAGGTCTCTGGAGAATATTAGAGCTTTTTTGCCTCCAAACTGGCTTCTTCGGCAGTTTTTTTTTCTGCCCAAGGTGGTGGGCACTTATTTTCCTTGTGTCCGCTCCTCCATATGGGTGGCACTTCCTTTTTGATTCCTGACTCATCTTTTCATTTTCTCTTTATCTTCTCAGCAGAGTGCCAATTAGCTGCCGTTGCCCCATAAGTGAGAGGTTGTGAATTTCGCATTTTCTCTTCTGCAGTTTTAATCGCATCCTTCATTTAGCATCGTTATGGGCCAGGTGAGGATAATGGCTGAAAAGCTGCAAGTCGATCAGCTCTGGCTGGATATAAAATAACTTTCGTCTAGTATAATTCATTTGTATATGCTTCCTCAATTAGATGATAAAAATTGCAGATTCTCTGCAAAAACAAAATGAAAACAAAAGAAAACAAAACCAACAGAAATAGCATCCTTTATATAAGAATGCCCCAACTGGAGTTCCCTGGTGGCTCAGTGGGTTAAAGATCTGACATCGTCACTGCTGTGGCTCTGGTTACTGCTGGGGCATGAGTTTGATCCACTGGCACAGCGGAAAAAAAAAAAAAAAAAAAAAAGAAAAAAAGAAAAAAGGATACCCCAACAGGAGTTCCTGTCGTGGTGCAGTGGAAATGAATCAGAGAACCATGAGGTTTGGGTTCAATCCCTGGTCTCCCTCAGTGGGTTAAGGATCCAGTGTTGCCGTGAGCTGTGCTGTAGGTCGCAGACGTGGTTCGGATCCCACATTGCTGTGGCTGTGGTGTAGGCCGGCAGCTGTAGCTCTGATTGGACCCCTAGCCTGGGAACCTCCATATGCCACGGGTGTGGCCCTTTAAAAAACAAACAAACAAACAAAAAAACGATGCCCCAGCAGATGTTGATAACATCTCACAGGAAGAACCAGCTCAAGAAAAGTGTTACCACAAGACTGTGTGTGCCACAAAAATGAATGTTAACAAAGGAAGCTGTGTTACTAGCTCTTTGTATCCAGAAAAATGGATTTGTCATTGAGCTAAATTTTTTGGAAAAATTGCCCGGTCAAAAAATTACTTTTAATTCTAAGCATTGAACAATAAACCATAGTTCCTAAAATGCGTGAATTCTTCCGACAGCTGGTTTACTCTGATTGCTCAGGGGTTTTGCTGGAATCCAAGAGACGTGATGGTTCAAGAGGGGAGTGCATGTTCGTTGGTATTCTCATAGCCTTCAAGAATCCTCTCTGCATCCAGTAGTGTCTGATGAGGTCTAAACATTCATTTTGGTTGCATGGATGACAAGATTGTATGAAGCGAGGAGATTATCTTGGTTGGAAGAGGGAAAATCATGCCCCCACACAAGCTGACCCTGACCTAGAATCTCAAAATTGCTGAATAGGCAGTGTTGGAAAGAATAGAAGAAAAACACTGAAATGAATTTTTGTAGCTCCGCTAGCAGCATGTAGATGTTCCCGGGGCCAGGGTTTGAACCTGTGCCACAGTGGTGACCGGAGCCATAGCAGTGACAATGCTGGATACTTAACCTGTTGAGCCACTGGGGAACTCCATAATGAAATTTTTTTTTTTTTTTTTAGCAGCTTGGGCAATGATATGTTTTTGACATGCTTCATGTTCCAAAGCAGCGGAGGCTTAGTCTCATTTTTAAGAAGGGCGGGGGTGTAAAGCAATAAATGAGGCAGAAGAAATGAATTGAAGGGACAGGAAAATTCACGTCGTCATCGTGAACCTCCCCTGTCTCTAGGACAGAAAATGACTTGGCTGTGGTGCTTTCTGTGCGATCAGAAGGGAATTGGCTTCCCAGCTGCGCTGGTGTACTTTCCTCATTAATCTTCGCTCCCACGGTCTAAAAGCAAATACCGGATCTTTGCGCCTACAGTACTGGTCAAGAAGTGTAGTTTCCCCCATGAGTGACTCACAGACAAAAGCCAACCACCTACTGTACCAGCTGGACACGTACCAGCCCAGCCGCCCAGAGCTGCTTCTGCTTCACCGGACCTGGCCCGCGGTGCTTTGGGATAATAACAGCAGGGTTTAGACGCAGACCCTTTGATTCATTTTTTTCCTCCACTGTCGTTCTCAATGGCTGCTGAAAGATCTTGGGAAGATGTATTTTAACTTCGAAGTGAGGATGCTTTTAGGCCAATGCAGTTGATGGCATCTTTGGTGAAAATTCTGATGCGTGCCCTTGGGGCATAAAAGATGAATTCACTGAAAAATCAAGGTTGTGGTTCATGTGAGGCTTGGTTATTATTTGCTGCTATTTCATGATTCCGTGTGAGTTGAGCTCCCTGTATTAGCACTTGTCCTGTGAATGGGACGAGCTCCTGCCTTTCTGCCCCTCTGCTCAAAGGCTAGTCCTTTTTTTTTTAAGGGCCGCCCCCACGGCATATGGAGTTCCCAAGCTAGAGGTCAAATTGGAGCTGCAGCCACCAGCCTACACCACTGCCACAGCCACTTGGGATCTGAGCTGAGTCTGAGACCCACACCACAGCTCATGGCAATGCTGGATCCTTAATCCACTGAGCGAGGCCGGGGATGGAACCTGCATCCTCATGGATACCAGCTGGGTTAGTTACTGCTGAGCCACTGTGGGAACACCAAAGGCTAGTTCTTGAGGTTTCTTTTCTTTCTTTTTTTTTTTTTTTTTTTTTTTGGTCTTTTTGTCCTTTTTTTAGGGCCGCACCCACAGCATATTGGAAGCTTCCAGGCTAGGGGTCAAATCAGAGCTGTAGCCACTGGCCTATGCCAGAGCCACAGCAATGCCAGATCCGAGCTGCATCTGCGACCTACACCACAGTTCGTGGCAATGCCAGATCCTGAACCTACTGAGTGAGGCCGGGGATTGAACCCACAACCTCCTGGTTTCTAGTTGGATTCATTTCCACTGTGCCACAACCAGAACTCCTGAGGTTTCTTTAGTATCATTTAATATTCAATCAATCTTCATATTTCCCCCACTTTCTTCAAAAAATCTTTTTGGCTGTTCCTGTGGCATGTGGATATTCCTAGGCCAGAGATCGAACCTGTGTCACAGCAGTGACCTGAGCCACTGCAGTGACAACATGAGATCCTTAACCCACTGAGCCACAAGGTAACTAGGCTTCTTTGGAGACAGAAAAAATGTAGTTCCTGCCTTCAGAAAGCTTCCCAACCAGTAATGTTCCCCCCCCCCCCCCCGCCTTTTTTTTTTTTTTTTGACCTGTAGCATGTGGAAATTCCCCAGCCAGGGATCCAACCTGTGTCACAGCAATGACAATGTTGGTTCCTTAGGCTCTAGGCCACCAGGGAACGCCATCCAAACCACTTTTGGGTGTGGATTAACACATGAGGACCACAGAGCCTAAAAAGAGCACAAATAAGATGCAGTTTCAGAGAAAGGAGAAGGTGTTTTTGCCTCTGCTTGTACCTTAACCTCTGTGCTTTGGGGTCTGGCATTTCACTTGGGTTTAGTGTTATTTCTGAAAAATTGTTCTACTGGATAAAAGACATCCTGAGTTGGAGGCCACATTCATTTCATCTTTCTAGCCCCTCTCTATTCTAGCACATTCAGCACAACCCCTCCCCCCACCCCCACCCCACAGGACGTAGTTCTTTACACCTAACATGGCTTGATGAGGCTTTGCTGACATAATTAAATTGGGGGAGGCTTTGTTGAGAAGGTAGAGCTTGGGCTCTGGCTTCGACGGAGGGCGTTTGTATGTGGGCCACACTGCCCATCTATGAGTCATTTGTCCTGGGTCTCAAGAAGAATTGGAAATGCCAGAGCAGAGAGGAGACACACGCTCTTGGAGGAAAGGCCCCAGCAGAGCTGAGGGTTTGTTTGAGAAACAAGGGGTCAGCGAGGAGACCAGCCAAGGTGCTTCGGAGGGTAAAGGGCAATGGCGATATTAGGGTGGATCCTTGACATAAGAGGCCCTTCCAGAGACGCTGGGGTTGGGCTGCCCGCCTCCTGAACAGCATCCCCGCCCCCACACATCTCATGCCCAGAACCCCTTCTTCCGCAATTGTTCCTTAGCACATTTACTATATTCTTGGTGGTGTCGAGGGAGGGGATGGGGTCTGTTAGTAGGATTTCATTATTCCTTTCTTGGCACGTGTATGTTTTATCATTTGTTTTTTGGGGGACTGGTTTGTTTTCAGGAGAGTGGTTGAGCGTATTTTGAAAAACTATTTGGAAATTAGACTGGGAACATTCAAGTTGCTTTTCTTTTCTTTTTTCTTTTTTCTTTTTTTTTTCCTGGCTGACTTTGTTAGGGAAGCGATGGGTGCAAAAAAGGTATTCTTTAAAATCAGAAAGATATCTAGTTTGGGGCAACTGCTGGAGATTGGGAAAGCAGGGGAAAATAGCAGACTTGAGAAAGAAATGAGTTTCCTCTTTGATGGTGCCTGCGGGACATCTAGGAAGAAAAAGCCATGGGCAATCAGGGCTGGAGTTCAAGGGAAGTTGGAGCTGGAAAGCGACTTGGCACCCAAAGGTAGTGGTGAGCAATGGGAGAGAGTGCCAGGAGGGCAGGTGGCATGGAGTCCTCACCCAGGACCCACGGGGGCTCAGACACTTGGGTTCAAGGCTGTAGAACCAGCAGAGTTAGGAGCGATGTTTTCTGTGAATTCCTCCTTGGCAGGCTGGAATGGAATGTCTGCTTGGACATGATGGATGGGTGTCTGTAACTTTGATCGGACTCTCGGAGGTATCCAAAGGTTAATGAAGCCGTGATGAGGAGCGGGAAGAGATAAGAGTAGATACGAGCAGAAAGGTCAGACTCTGAGGGGAAATCAGCAGTTAAGGAGGAAGCAGAGAGGAGCCAGGAAAGAGGCCAAGGAGATAAGGCGGGCGGGAATCTATCCATCCTGGAAGTCAGGAGGATGCAGGAGGCGGGGTGGGGGGGGGTGGGGGTCTTGAGGGCCAGGAGGACGAAGAGAACTCACTGGAACCCAGAGCTTATCAGACTGAGTGAAGTAAACCAGACGGAGACAGACCAACATCATATGATATCACTTATACATGGGCTCTAAAACATGACACAACGAATTTATTTACAAAACAGAAACAGACTCAGACACAGCGAACAGACATGCGGTCGCCAAGGGAGAAAGAAGAGGGGAGGAATAAATTAAGAGTCGGAGATGAACATATACACACGACTACATATAAAACAGATAAACTGCTTTTTTTTTTTTTTTTTTTTTTGTCTTTTTGCTATTTCTTGGGCCGCTCCTGCGGCATATGGAGGTTCCCAGGCTAGGGGTCAAATTGGAGCTGTAGCCACTGGCCTACGCCAGAGCCACAGCAATGCGGGATCCGAGCCGTGTCTGCAACCTACACCACAGCTCACGGCAACGCCAGATCCATAACCCACTGAGCAAGGGCAGGGATCGAACCCGCAACCTCATGGTTCCTAGTCGGATTCGTTAACCACTGCGCCACAACGAGAACTCCAGATAAACTGCTTTTATTGGCAAGTTTGGGGTCACTAGATGCAAACCATTACACTGAGAATGGATAAATAGCACGGTCCTACTGTACAGCACAGGGAAATATATTCCATCGCCTGGGATGGACCGTGAAGGAGAAGAATGTATTTATATATATAACTGAGTCTCTTTGCTGTGCAGCAGAAATGGGCACAATATTGTCAACCAACTACACTTTAATAAAAAATTAAAATTAGGAGTTCCCGTCGTGGCTCAGTGGTTAATAAACCTGACTGGCATTGATGAGAACACAGGTTCGATCCCTGGCCTCCCTCAGTGGGTTAAGGATCCAGCATTGCTGTGAGCTGTGGTGTAGGTCAAAGATGCAGCTCGGAGCCCGCATTGCTGTGACCCTGGTGTAGGCTGGTGGCTACATCTCCGATTGGACCCCTAGCCTGGGAACCTCCATATGCCACAAAAGAGAGAGAAAGACAAAAAAAAAAAAAAAAAAAGAAAAGAAAGAAAAACAAAAAACCAACAAAAAAAGCAGCATATAACAACTGGAAAGTAAAATAAATAAATAAATAGTAAACACACACACACACACACACACACTACCATCTATAAATCAAACAATAAGGAGCTACTCTATAGCACTGGGAACAATATTCAATACTTTGTAATCACCTATAAGAGAAAAGAATCTGAAAAAGAACATAGGTAACTGAAGCCCTTTGCTGTACACCTGAAACTAACACAATGTTGTACATCAACAATTAAAAAAAAAGGAGACGCTGGGTTGACCAACAGGAAGTCCTCCGTGACCTTCTAGGGAGCACTTTCAGAAACACAGCGTGACTGGAAGGCACCCTGTGATAAGCAGAGAAAGGCAGCAGGGAGCAGGGACAACGAGTCTCGCCTTCTCCTTCTGGAAGGTAGACAGCAGACTAGAGGGAATATTGACTGAGTTCCCCAGAAGGGCGGGAGCTTGCGCCCTCTGTTGTGGACAAAAACATGGGCAAGGTGACATGCTTTTTGGCATGTGGGTCGTAGGGGCTCGTGGGAGAGGCACACGCTAATCAAACCGTGACCTACACAAAGGGTCTTATTGCAAACTGAGCCTGCGCTTCGGCCCCGGGAAGAAATATGGTGCCCAATATGGAGCATGACCTTGTCTGAGGTCAAGGAAGTATCCCCGAGGATGTTTGAGCCGAGACCTGAAGGGTGAATAGGAGTGAAGTGGTTGGGGGAGCAGGCGGAGAGCAGAATATTCCTGGCCAAGAGGAAAGAGGTTGGAGGGAGCCAAGGGGAGTGATGGGAGCCACACCGGGTCTTTCAAAAGATGGGAGAAGAATCTGAGTGTGAGAACAATCAAGAAACTGCTAAGGTGGGAGGGTCCGATGCCATATGCAGTCAGATGCTCTCCTACGGAGCTCTACCCCCATTTCGAAATCAAGTACAAGAGTCCAGGTGAGAAATGCCAGCGCAGACCGGCATCCTGGCATCGAAGATAAAGAGAAGCAGGTGGATTCAAGACCGATGTTGGAGCTGCAATTAGCGCCAGAAGGTGGGAGGGAGAACATAGTGATTTAGGGATATCTTGCAAAAAGTGAAGCTTTGGAGTTCCCTGGTAGCTCAGTGGGTTAAGGACCTGGCATTGTTGCTTCTGTGGCTCAAGTCACTGCTGTGGTATGGGTTCGATCTCTGGCCCTGGATTTTTGTCTGCCATGGGAGCCGCCAACAAACAAACAAACAAAAAAAGGGAATTTTTTCTTCATGTGTTGAGTGCTGGAGTTTCTTTGCGAAGGGAAAGAAGAGTGTCTCGAGAGCACTTGAAGAACTCAAAGACAATACGGCAGCTGGGATCAAAACACGGTGCCTCGAAGGTGAAGGGAATGTATTGGCATGTTTACAGGTAGAAAGGAGGCAAGTTGAGGCTTGAAACCTCAGCCCGTGAGTTCCCGTCGTGGCTCAGTGGTTAACGAATCCGACTAGGCACCACGAGGTTGCGGGTTTGATCCCCGGCCTCACTCAGTGGGTTATGGATCTGGTGTTGCCATGACCTGTGGTGTAGGTCGAAGACACAGCTTGGATCCCGTGTTGCTGTGGCTGTGGTGTAGGCCAGCGGTTGCAGCTCTGATTCGACCCCTAGCCTGGGAACCTCCATAAGCCTCGGGTGCAGCCCTAAAAAGAAAAAATACAAAAAAAAGAAAAAAGAAACAAGAAACCTTGGTCCACAAAGAGGATTTCCAAGGTGTTTGGGGGAAAGGCTATGGCCCCCAAAATGGTCGAGTGGCCTCTGCTCTGGAGGATGAGCCGCATAAGCTCGGAGATGGCTCGGGGATGGGACACGGCTGTCCTTGGTGTCTGTGCACGAACGTTGCCTGATCCTGAAAGGGATGGAGCAGGATAGTTACACAGGTGGTTGCAGAAGTCCTAGTAGGGGCCATAAATAGAGAGGGAGACCTGGGGAACGTGGGGAGACCACTCTAAATTAATAAGCACTCAGGAAAGCCATCAGAATGCTGCGGAACCAGTAGGCTTGCTGAACTACAAAGCCATAAATAAAAGCATATGACGTGTGCCTCAGGTCCTTAAGTGAACAATCCAGTGAGGCCTGCATTCAAGTTCAGTCCTATCATGATCCTTAGGACCAAAGACAGGAATTGAAAGGAAAGCTGACATATTTCACAACAGGAGACACTCGTTATGCAGAAGACTCCACATGTTTAGCATATGTTACCTCCCTTCTGCTGATTTGAATAAGCACCACGGCAATCCTAGTTTGACCTCATGGGGTCATATACTCTCCTCCGGATACGAAGGAGGAGCTAGTGATGTTCGCCTGGGCTCTTTCCCCTCCCACCTTCCTTGGATTATGAAACCGGAGCCCTCCGAATCCCGGGGCAGAGCTTCTGTGCTCGCCCACGTCTATCCCTCACAAGCATCGTCTCTTAATAAAGCTAGTGCTTGCCTATCGCTTTGTCTCTTGCTGAATTTCTTCTGGGCTGAGGCACAAAGACCCTGAGCCTCCGTAAGTCCCGACACCAAGTAAGTGATGCTAATGAAAAAAGCCGTGGGTTCAGGTCCCAGGCTGGGTTTGGGCTGGGTTCGAGTCAGAGATGTTTCCATTTCAACCCTTGGTGTCCCTTGCAAAGTCCATGTTTACATTTTATAGTTGGATACAGAGTCAGGGAGGGTTTTTTTTTTTAAATACGATTTTTATTTTTTCCATCATAGGTGATCTACAGTGTTCTGTCCATTTCTGCAGTACAGCCAAGTGACCCAGTCATACATCTGTGTATATAGACATTCTTTTTCTCACAAGAGTCAGGGAGTTTTGAATGTCTGAAGGTCAAGCAGGTATCTTGAGCTCCCTTAAGCAATCTCTTTCCGGAATCCACGTGGTGCTTTGCACTTGTGTTGGGAGCAGAGCTGGTTGGGTGGTTACCATAGAGAGAGGAAGGGCATAAATCTGCTTTATCACCTGGGAGAACAGGGTCAATGTCTTACAGACTAGGTGCCTACACAAGTCTGTATTTCCAACGGCGTATGTTAATGTGCATTTAAGTCTCACAATGTGGTCCAGCTGTAGGAACACCATTGATGCCCATCCATCTTTCAAAACAGACACAATCTTTTGAAGTTTAATAAGGGAGACACAATGCGAAATTGTGTCAGAGCCATCACACCAAAGACGCTTTTTTTTTTCTTTTTTCTTTTGGCTTTTTAGGGCTGTACCCATGGCATATGGAAGTTCCCAGGCTAGGGGTCGAATCAGAGCTGTAGCTTCTAACCTACACCACAGCCACAGCAACGCCAGATCTTTAGCCCACTGAGAGAGGCCAGGGATTGAACCCACAACCTCACGTTTCCTAGTCAGATTCATTTCTGCTGTGCCACGACAGGAATTCCTTTTTTTTTTTTTCTTTTTCTCACTGTGCCAGTCGCATACAAAAGTTCCTGAGCCAGGGATCCAACCTGTACCATAGCAGTGATAACACTATATACTTAACCTACTGAGCTACCAGGGAACTCCCCAACGTACTTCTTTGTTGTCCTAATTCAGAAAAAGAGTTAATTGGCCTTTTAAAAAAAAAACTATCCAGGAGTTCCCGTTGTGGCTCCGTGGGTTACAGACCCCATCTGTGAGGATGCAGGTTCGATCCCTGCATGGCTCAGTGGGTTAGGAATCCCCGGTTGCCTTGGCTGTGGTGTAGGCTGGCAGCTATAGCTCCAATTCGACCCCTGGCCTAGGAACTTCCATATGATGCAGGTACGGCTGAAAAAAGCAAAAAAAAAAAAAACAAAAACAAAAACAAAAAAACCCTGAAGGGACTCACGTTCATCTCTTCTTTTTCTAAGTCACACTCACGGAGCACCACTGAGAATGGAGGACACGCTGATCGATTCTTAGCGCGGCATCTCTGAGTAAATCCGCCCATCTGTGACTCCTATTCTTTTCCAGGTTTGAGCACAGCTGTGTCACAAAATGACTTCCTCGGTACATGAACGTTCTTTGAAGATCAGAGGGAGATGTGTGCTCTGAGCGTGTCGTGTTGAATTAGCAATGAATACTGCAGTGCTGGCTGGAGGAATGGCCCTACTTGGCAATTCTGAAATAAACGCAGCTGGATTCATTTTCGATGCAACCCTTGGCAAACCTTCAGTGTGTACGGGAAGAAAAAAAAAAAAAAGCAAGCAAGCAAGCAATCTGTGGAAGAGCTCAAAGGCTATGCTAGTAGTCCTCACCCACTCTCCTAGAATTGCCAAGAAACAATAAGTCAGCTCTGCGTCCCGCCTGGGCTCAGTTAGCACTCTGGGAAGAAACTATTATTATCAAAATGAGTTACTACATCTAATTCCTGAGCATAGGGCCCGGTCCACTCTAAGCATCTAATGACTCTTAGCTATTCGTGGTTTTTTTTTTTTTTTTAATTGTTAGTTAGAATGATTACCTTCCCAGAAGAAACACTAACATCCCTTTCACATGGGAAGTCATCCGTATGGGAGACTACGACGTCCGCCGGAAAAGGAAGAGGGTTTAGGAAACCTGTCACCTAGGCTGTGCCCCAACGGGTCACCATCAGGGACCACGTCTCTCTCTACATGTATGGTCTGTCAGTTCCAGCCAAACTGACATGCACAAAGAAATCCATTCATCCCCTGGGGAAGCGTTTTTCAGTTCCACCCCAGCTTTGAAACGGATGTGTGTCTTAGGAAATTTTCAAGCACTCGCCATTCGCCGGTAGCCCCAGATACGTTTAGCAGCCAAGCAAATCTCCACCTTCTGGGTCTGATTCCCTCCTGCGTTCCCAGGAGGACTGGGTTTTGAATTCTCCCCGGCACGTCTATCCTCGCAGGGCTGAACTGGCCCTTTGGCGTTTCCTGTTCTATACGGGGAACCAGAAGCTTTCTGAATTATCTCACAGGAACATTTCCTGATCCGTGAACCTTTCCAGCATGAAGATCATGTTTTCCCTTCATCAGATCCCGATGCGCAGCCTCCAAGGAACACGTGTGTATTGCATTACAGCTCCGCCGTTTCCCGCGTTCCATGATAAATATGTGGGTTAGCGTGTGTGTGTGCGCACAGAGCCCCAAAGGTTACCAGTACAGATTTATTGCTTTGTTACATCATTTTACTGTGGGGCTGATTCACCCAATCAGTTTATTTAGCAATTAAATCATATTAAAGAAGGCAACGGTACCAACTCACACCAGCCCTGGCTTCGCTGACTCCGCCACCTCCTCCCTCCTCTAATCAGTGGCTTGATAAGGCTGGTCTGTCCTTCCAGGGCTAGGCCTGGACTGGGAGATGGAGCCTGAGCTTCTTAATGGGGCCGTGTCTCTGCTAAGGGACAGCTGGAACCAGACGCGTCTATATACCTAAAGATATAGGCAATGTTTACTTGCTAAGAATTCCATTTTCCCTTTTAAGGTTTTAGGTGTTGGTCTCTTGCTCTTGCTTACGTTTTTCAAGGGTATAGTCTTTTTTTTTTTTTTGGTGGAAGTATTTTTTTTTTTTTTTGCTATTTCTTGGGCCGCTCCCGCGCATATGGAGGTTCCCAGGCTAGGGGTCGAATCGGAGCTGTAGCCACCAGCCTACGCCAGAGCCTCAGCAACGCAGGATCCGAGCCGCGTCTGCAACCTACACCACAGCTCATGGCAACGCCGGATCGTTAACCCACTAAGCAAGGGCAGGGACCGAACCTGCAACCTCATGGTTCCTAGTCGGATTCGTTAACCACTGCGCCACGACGGGAACTCCAGTATTGTTGATTCACAATGTTGCATTGGTTTCTGCTTTATAGCAAAGTGATACAGTTATACCTGTACACATTCTTTTTGTATTCTTTTCCATTTTGGTTTATCAGGGGAGACTGAATATAGTTCCCCATGCTATACACTAGGACCTTGTAGTCTGCATAATATATAAAATATATTTAATGTCTATCCATAAAATAGTTTGCATCTGCTAATCCCAAACTCCCCATCCATCCGTCCCAACCTCCCCAACTCCTACACATCTGTTCTCTATATCTATGAGTCAGTTTTATTTATTTTTTTATTTTGATTGATTGATTGATTTTTTAAGGCCGCACTTGCAGCATCTGGCCGTCCAGGGCCAAGGATTGAAACGGCACCTCTGCAGCAACCCAACCCACCTCAATCAGATGCTTAACCTACCGTGCCACAGCAGGAAGTCCTGTGAGTCTATTTCTGTTTCATGGATGAGTTCATTTGTGTCATATTTGAGATTCCACATATACATGATATTACATGGTATTTGTCTTTCTCTGTCTAACTTCACTTAGTATAATAGTCTCTAGGTCCATCCACGTTGCTGCAAATGGCATTATTTTGTTCTTTTTTATGGTCGAGTAATATTCCATCACATATATGTACCATATTTTTAATGCATATCTGTCTATGGATATTCAGGTTGTTTCCCTGCCTTGACTCTTACGAATAGTGCTGCCCTAGACATAGCGGTGCATGCATCTTTTTGAATTACAGTTTCTGCCTCTGGTGTACTTGATCTTTTGTAGTTGAGATTAGATTGTTCTGATCTCTAACTCCAGAATACGAGTCTCCTTCCTGTGTCGCCCTGATCAGCAGAAGTCATTTTATTCCACTTTACTCAGGTCAAATTACTGATTACAAAGCTTTTTGTGTTCAGTTAGGAACAGATGAATTTAATTTTTTTCTTTTGTCCTTTTTTTTCTAGGGCTGCACCCAAAGCCTATGGAGGTTCCCAGGCTGGGGTCGAATCGGAGCTACGGCTGCCGGCCTACACCACAGCCACAGCAACACCAGATCCGAGCCGAGTCTGTGACCCACATCACAGCTCATGGCAACGCCAGATCCTTAACCCACTGAGCAAGGCCAGGGATCAAACTTGCAACCTCATGGTTCCTAGTCAGATTTGTTTCTGCTGCTCCATGACAGGAACTCCTGAATTTAAATTTAAATCAAAGTTAAATTTATTTTATTAAAAATTGAATGTTTCCAACATTTATTTTTACAAGTTTCAAATATGGTGAAAAGTTAAGAAAACTATACAGGGATCACCTCCATACGCATCACTTAGAGTCTACAATTAACGTTTTGTTTGTTTGTTTTTTGCTTTTTTTAGGGCTGCAACCACGGCACATGGAGGTTCCCAGGCTAGGGGTCGAATCGGAGCTGCGGTCTCGGACCTACCACCCCACCTCGCGGCAACACCAGATTCTTAACCCACTGAGTGAGGCCAGGATGGAAACTGTGTCCTTGTGGATACTAGTCGGATTCATTAACCACTGAGCCATAACGGGAACTCCTACAATTAATGTTTTAATGTATTTATCTGTCGTATAACTGTCGATTTATCCATCAGTTCTTACTTTTTATTTTTATTTTTTTAAAAACTTAAACATTTCGATTATGGTTGTTTTACAATCTTCTGTAAATTTCTGCTGTGCTGCAAAGTGACCAGTGACACATATAAATGCATTCTTTTTCTCCTGTTAGCATCTATCATGTTCTATCACAAGTGATTGGATATAGTTGCTGGTGCTATAGAGCAGGACGTCACTGCTTATCCTAAAACTTTTTATTTGGAAATAATGTGAGACTTCTGGAAAAGTCGCAAAAATCATAGTTTCCCAAATACCTTTCACCAGCTTCCCTAACGCTAGCATCTTGCGAAACCAAAACGCAGTGATCAAAGCCAGATCGTTGACATGGACAAGGCACTGTTCATGACTCTACCGGGCTGATGTGAATTTCATCGATTTTCCTGCTAACATCCTTTTTTCCTGCTGCAACATCCACTCCAGCAGCCCACACTGGATTGAGGTATTGCATCTCCTTAGCTTTGCCATCACATCAAAGAGAAGAAAGGTGCCCTCAAGGCTGCCAGCAGTGTAGACAAGTGTGATTGGAAAAGAAGACAGAATCGCACTGTAACAAGGGACAGAAAGAACTAGGTCATTTTAAAATTAAGTATAGGGAGTTCCTATTGTGGCTCAGCCAAAATGAGCCTGAATAATATCCATGAGGAGGCAGGTTTGATCCCTGGCACCGCTCAGTGGGTTCAGGATCCAGCGTTGCCGTGAGCTGTGGTGTAGGTCGCAGACGCAGCTTGGATCCTGTGTTGCTGTGGCTGTGGTGCAGGTTGGTGGCTACAGCCCTGATTCAACCCCTCGCCTGGGAACTTTCATGTGCTGCACCGGTGCCCTTAAAAAAAAAATTTTAAATATAGGAAATATTTCTTTAATCTTATTTCTATTTTCCTTTTAAAGTCTTACATAACGCATTTTGTGATAGATACTTATTTTGATTCTACGTTTGTATTTAAAGTCTCCATGGCCTGTGAGCCCAGCAACGTGTCTAATTTAGAAATAAACAATGTACAGGTCGAAAAAAAATTGGTTGTGTCCCCAGTTATGATAGTTCCTCAGGCTTTGTCTTGAATAACCTTGAGCCTTTTGAGGTGTCTTGGCCACGTAGTTCTGTTAAGTGCCTCTCAGTTCGGGTTTGTCTGACATTTTCTCAAGTTTAGATTGAGACTGGGCACGTTTTGCAAGAATATCGCAGATTGTACCGTTGTCAGTTCATCATACGTGGTGGCAGGTTACATCTTGTCATCCTCGGCAGTTATTGATTATTCATCACCTGTTATCACTTGGTGAGGGGCTGTGTGCCAGGCCTCCCCATTGTCAATTTACTATTTCACTTTGTAAGTATTAAGTGTTTTGGAGGAAATACTTTGAGACGGTGCAAATACCCTGCTTTCTCCTCAAACGTCCACCTGCTTCACTGAGCGGGCAGTTTGCAGGATTGCGCCTGCAGCAAATATTCTGTTGTTCTCAGATGGCGCCTTTCTATGTCCCTCCTTCTTTCTGTGTATATTTGCTGGAATTCCGTTGGAAGGCAGCCATGTCCCTTATGCTCTATTTATTTATGTATTCAATGATGTATTTGGAGTAGGATTGGAATCGGGAACGCTTATTTTATTCTTTGGGTTATCATCTAGTATTATCATCATTTAGTTTATTGTCTTAGTTTGGTCATTGGCTGCTCCTTTCTGATTAGCTCCTGAGTCCTTTTAGCATAGCCCCGCATTGGGGGGGGGGCATTTTCTTATTGTCTGGAACCACAAGATGTTGCAAGGCTCATTTTGTATTTTTCCCTGTTTTTTTTTTTTTCTTCTTCTCTAAGGTGCCCTGGGCTCTTTGGTTGGGGAATGGTATTTAGAAACCTCGATCCGGGTACTAAGTGTGCTTACTGGTATGGGGGTGCCATTGTTTTAGGCCCTCTGAGTAGATGGAGCTGGGACATCCGTGTATTTTTATTAACATCTGTACCTGTTACACATGCAGCTGCCTCTCTGTATTCATCTGTGGGTATGTGAGTGTATGCGTGTGTATCTACATTTATATCTGTATGAAATCGTGAATTCACACGGATGACTTTAGTCCATTTCAACACCATAGAGTCATTCTGGGCTTCTTCTGTATCAGAAATTTCTCTCTCCGGCAGCGAAAAATTTGGCTCTCATCATCCACAGTATATTTACTTCTTTGTTCAACCCTAGCATACACTTCAGAAATGCTAATCTGCACCTCTGTGAGAAACAAATTTACTACACAGTCTTCTGTATCTTTAGCCTTCTAGTTTATAGACAAAATACCATTTCCCAAAGTTACTTAGCTTAGAGTGTTTCCTCCCACCCTCTTTAGTGTGGTTGTGTTGTTCATTTCGAGTCAGTCAGGTTTATTTGTTATTGTTTATATTCCATTTGGGGTTTCCTCCATATCCTGATTAATCTGGAATATTATATATCTGTCTGGCATATCTGGGTGGGGGGATACGAAAAAGAGTCCTGTGTGTCTAAAGTCGGGGCTGTAAAGAAATACACGCTCAGAGGAGGGCTGCCTTTCCCCGACTCCTTCCACACAATTCCATCTGCTTCCTGCAGGTATCCAGTCTCATGCTTTTTCTGATGCATTCTTTCTATTTCTTTTTCACAGACGAGCCCATCTGTGAGCATTTCCGTGTATTCCTTCCTTTCTCGCAGGAATCCATCTTCCTTTTTTTCCCCTTTATATGGCTGCACCTGTGGCATACAGAAGTTTCTGGGGGCCAGGGATCAAACTGGAGCTGCAGCTGGGGTCTATGCCACAGCCCTGGCAACACCAGATCCAAGCTACATCTGCAACCTCTGCACTGCGGCAATGTGGGATCCTAAGCCCACTGAGTGAAGCCAGGGATTCAACCTGCCTCCTCAGGGAGACAGCATCAGGTCCTTAACCACTGAGCCACAATGGGAACTCCCCATCTTATTTTTTGAAGTGATTCACAGTAAGTTGCCACCATCAGCAGCCCTTTCCCCTGAACCCTTCAGCATGTCTGTCGGTAACTAGAGTTCAGTTTTCATGTATGGTTATTTTCCTTTTTATTTCTTTTAAGGTAAAATTTACATGCAATAAAATTCATGAATCTAAAGTGTTCCACTGGGTCAGGTTTTTGTTTTTTGTTTTTTGTTTTTTGTTTTTGTTGTTGTTGTTGTTGTTTTGCTTTGAGGGCTATACCTGCAGCATGTGGAAGTTCCCAGCAGAAGGGCTGAATTGGAGCTACAGCTGCTGGCCCACATTATAGCCACAGCAACGGTGGATCTGAGCCGCATCTTCAACTTACACCACAGTTCACGGCAACCCTGGATCCTTAACCCACTGAGGGAGGCCAGGGATCGAACCTGCATCCTTGTGGATACTAGTCAGATTCGTTTCTGCTGCGCCACCACGGGAACTCCCCCGGGTCAGTTTTGACCAATGTTTATACTTGTTTACTGAAAACCCCTAAAAAAGTAGACCATGACCAGAGCCTCGTAATGTTCCCTCAGATTCCTTCCCAATTACTTCCTGTTTCAGCCTCGAAGACAACTGGAATTCTAATTTTTCCCTACTGTTGGTTAGTTTGGCCTGTTCTAGAACTTCATATAAATGAAACCATGCAATCGTACCTTTTTGTATAAAGCCTCTTTCACGCCACAGGAGGTTTCTGAACTACATCTAATATCCTGCAGTGTTTACTGCTGTTTACTGCTGTTACTGCCTTTAGAGTTCCATTGTCTAAACACACTACAGTTTATGGGTCATCAATTTATTTTTTCTTTTAACAGCCGCACCTATGGCATGTGGAAGCTCCCAGGCCAGGGTCCGTCGGAGTCACAGCTGGGCCCTGGGCCACAGCTTGCAGCAATGCCAGATCCTTAACCCCCCGAGCAAGGCCAGGGATCCAACTCGAATTGTCATGGAGATAACATTGGGTCCTCAACCGACTGTGCCATGATAACAGCTCCTGGTGATCAGTTTCTGAAATGCAGGGATACACAGTGAAAAAGTTTATATACATGCCGTTAATCTTTTTTCATCTGACGCTTCAGATTCTTCTGGTGTTAGAATGGCCAGGCCATGTGCCTTTTAAATTATTTGAAGTCATTCTGCTTTATACCTTGCCTTTTGCATAAATGCATAGCATTTTTTTTCTCAAAAAAACTCAGTGATAAAAAAACAACATGATTAGACACTCTCCGAAGAGACAGATAAATATCCTTTACATACTGAATGTTGAAAAAATTCACCCAACAAAAATCAGGTGTGGGAATTATCTCTTGGACACTTATGTGCAAGTTACTGTGTTAGGCATTTGGGAAAACAGGCATAGAGAATTCAGAGGGTTGTCTGGTGGCTATTTTAGGGCACTCAAGGTACTTCAGGGGGAGTTCCCATCATGGTGCAGAGGAAACGAATCCGACTAGGAACCATGAGGTTTCGGGTTCGATCCCTGGCCTCGCTCAGTGGGTTGAGGATCTGGCGTTGCTGTGAGCTGTGGTGTAGGTCACAGACATGGCTCAAATCCAGTGTTGCTGTGGCTCTGGCGTGGGCTTGGCAGCTACAGCTCTGATTAGACCCCTAGTCTGGGAACCTCCATATGCCGCAGGTGTGGCCCTGAAAAAAAAAGACAAAAGACCAAAAAAAAAACCCCAGAAAACCAAAAAACAGATATATCAGGGGAGTTTGCGGGTGGCCTAGCTGTTAAGGCTATGGCGTTGTCACCGCTGTGGTGCGGATTTGATCCCTGGCCCAGGACTTTCTATCTGCCAAAGGCGTAGCCAAAAGAAAAAAAAAAAAAAAGATAGCTCAGGAGATCATCAGAGAGAACTTTCTGTAAAGACTCCCAATTATCCTTGCCTTTGTTTCCTCCAGATCTTGTGAGAAGTGCCTTGGCCCAAACCAGTAATTCTCTTTTTCTTTTTCTTTTTAGGGATGCACCTGCAGCATATGGAAGTTCTCAGACTACAAGTCAAGTGGAAGCTGAGGCTGCAGACCTACACTACGGCATGCGGCCACACCGATCCTTAACCCACTGAGCGAGGCCAGTTGAGTTCTTAACCTGCTGAGCCATAAAGGGAACTCCCAAATCAGTAGTTCTGATGCTGATACTGTGTGTTGATTTTTGTAGCTGCTGTGCCAGCTCCGGGGTATTGCCTGGGAATAAGTGAGACCAAAATGGAAGCCACTAGGGGCCCAGAGCTCTGCTGCCCAAAGGAAGACGGCGCTAGAAAGCATTTCATTGACTGGAGCCAACTCTCATCTCTGGAGGAGCTGCTTGGAGGAGGATGGGAGCCGAGGCAAGGCTGAAACCTGTGGCCACCTCGAGGCAGGAACACAATCCACATCTGCAGAAGCCAATGGATCCCTTGCTGTCTTCCATACACACAAAATAAGGCAAAAGGGTGGCTGCAAAACTTGCTCGGTGACACACTATGGAAGCCCTCAGTGAATGCTGAATTTAGTTGAATGGACATGTCCATTTAAACCTCTCCACCCTCTCTCTCTTTTACAAATCTTTGGGAATAACCTGCAAGAAGCTTTGGGAGAGGATGTTACAGTAACTTCTGAACTTGGACATGGGAAAAGGTTCTTTTTTAAAGTGAAAAATATGAACCAAAATGGAAAGGACTTTCTTCCAAAACACTTGAGAGAGACGTATTATCATGTGAAATCTCATTTCGAATGAATCAGAGCACAGTCAATCTCAAAATATCCACAGAGCAGCCTGCTGTGGTTTCCTAAACAGGAAAATGACTTCGGCAGGATGCGCTTGTCCCCCGGCTCCGCGGCAGGCCGCTTTTTTGTGTGTGCTGTTCTGAAAACATTTTAATTCTTCCCCAAGTACCGTGTTTCTTGGAGTTATTCACCGGAAACTAATAGTATTCCGAGGTTTTTTTTTTTTTTTTTTTTTTTTTAAAGCTATTCCAACCGCAAGTGACTTTGTAATAGTGCTTAGCAGTGGTGTGAAAAGGGATTGAGCACGGTTTACGATGACAGCACTGGTCACATTTGCACATGGTCACCACCGCACCCGGGGTGGTTCCCTTCCCCTGTGTTGGCTGGCCTGGTGTCCTGGGTCGTGACACCACACAAGATTAGTAAGTGATCTTGATTCAGAAGTGTGGGGTCGTGTCAAGTGCTAGGGAGAAAAACAGAAGAGGTCAGGCAGGGACAGGATCTTGAACAGGCTGAGCTGAGGCAGGGAAGCGTTGAAATGATAGATCCAGGGGTCGGGGAAGGCATCTCTGAGGAGGTGGTGGCTGAATAAAGACCTCTGCAGTGTGTGAATCACATGGACTTCTGGGGAGGAGCATCCCGGGGAAGGGAAGAGTATGTGCAAAGGCCCTGGGGCAGGAGAGTGCCCAAGAAACCCAAGCGCACAGCTGGAATGCAGTGACGAGGGGTTGGGGGTGAGGATAGAGAGGGAACAGGGTCCATATCATAAAAGGCCTGGTGGTAAGGATATTGGCTCTTACTCTGAATGATGGAGGACTCCACCGAAGGGTTTCTCGTCCTTCTCGGTTCTTCTTCTTCTTTTCTCTTTATGGCTGCACCTGGGGCCTATGGAAGTTCCCAGGCGAGGGGCTGAGTCTGAGCCACATCTGCGACTTACGCCACAGCCCCAGCAACGTCTGATGCTTAACCCACTGAGTGAGGCCAGGGATAGAACCCACATCCTCACAGAGACAATGTCAGGTCCTCGACCCATGGAGCCACCATGGGAACTCCTCCCCTGAGGGGCTTTGAGCTGAGAAGTGACCTGATCCAAATTGCGTCTTAGCACCTGAAGCTAGAGAGCCATTGAGAGGCTCTACTGAACCAGAGAAGGATGCACAGGACTTTTTTGAAGAAGGCAGAGGCTCTTCTCAAGGTTTGGAGACAGGTCAGCTGTCCCCAGACAAGGAAAAAAACAACAATAACAACAAAAAAACACACAGGAACGGTTGAGATAACTGAGCAATTTCGGATTAAATGTGGGATGTTATTTTTAGAAGATAACATTTTTTTTTTTTCTTTTTTTAAAAAGCCCTGTTCCTGGCTTCTTGCTGTTCTTTTACAGCACACCATGGGGAAAGATAAGGAAGCATTGCCTTCTAAGTACAGCCCTGAATTAGAAGACCTTGTTTCCAGTTTGGGTCTTAGTTCGACCTTGTCCTATCCTAGCACTAATGACTTAATCTTTCTGAGGTTTAGTTTCCTCTGTGGCGGGCATAATTGTTCATTACTTTATGGAATTACTATGTCAATTAATAACATGTTTGTAATCTGAGAGTCACCAAGTACTCTGAGTGTCTTTGAAATTGGTATGACATAGAGCGGCTTTGGTGACCAATTAGGGTCGTTATGACAAGAAACACATGGAATTTTAGCACCCAACGTGTTTGTGGACAGGAAAAACTGTGGGCGATCGGGAGGAGGCTAGAGTGATTTTGGAAAGAGATGAGTGCTACAGAGGATGACATTTCATTTCGGGACATTGGGGTGTATGTGACCGGGGATGTCAAAATGTTACTTGGACATTTTAGGAGGATGCGGGGAAAGGACCGACTGCACATCACCTCCTGATGCCAGAATATGGTACTCAGTGCATGTGACATATTTCTCCCTTATTTCTAATCCGCTGTTACATGTGATGAAGATAACTTGTATTTTTGAGCAACGTCTTCAAAACACTGGCAAGGCTGACTTCTAACACATATGCCATGGATGAGTGTAGGCACATCGATATGGGTGATACTTATTTTTCCTTCTTACGCAAGAATTTCTCAAACAAAAGTGAAATCTCATATAATTTGCCACAATTTCTGATGAATAATGAGATGGACTGCAGTGGATCTTCCTTTTCTTTATTTCTTTCTTTTTTTTTTTTTTTTTTTTTTTTTGTCTTTCTGCCTTTTCTAGGGCTGCTTCCCGAAGCATATGGAGGTTCCAGGCTCAAGGGGTCGAATCGGAGCCATAGCCACCGGCCTACACCAGAGCCACAGCAACACAGGATCCCAGCCACGTCTGCCATCTACACCACAGCTCACGGCAACGCCGGATCCTCAACCCACTGAGCGAGGCCAGGGATCGAACCCGCAACCTCATGGTTCCTAGTCAGATTCGTTAACCACTGCACCACAACGGGAACTCCTCCTGTATCATTTTTTATTAGATTCCACATACTAGTGATCTCAGGGTTTGTTATCTTTTAAAGCAAGATTATCTGTTCAAAGCATCTAGGAACTTAACCTCTACTGCTGCCAAGTGATTTTGTCTGCTTTCTGCAAGATGGGGCATCTTTCTGAAAGACACAGGATAACTGGTGTGACCTTGGTGATGAGAAGGGCATTAAAGGACTTCTGTCCATCAGAGTCAAGATGTTGGTGGCTCCGACAGGGCCCCTTAACATCTTTGTTCATTCAACAGATACTTTTTGATCATAGACTGTGTTGGCGCCGCAGGGCATAAAAAAATGGTGGTAAGAAGACATAGTTTCTAGGGCCAATGAGCTTGTAATCTCACAGGGGAATAACCATCGAATCGGGCTATTTGTGATATGTGTCTGAGCAGTTAGGAGCAGCAGGTGGGGGGAGAATCCCCCATCCCTCCATCCTCCTTCCTGGGGAGGGGGGAAGGGAATCCAAAAGTTTGGTATTTGGATGTAAGGTAACAGGGGAGGGAGGCAGGGAGGAGACATCGGAGGAGCTCAACACGGGGTCTGTCGGAGTAACAGTGATTATGGACGGGAACACAATGGCAGGGATTCTGCTCCAAGCCTTGGAGACCAGCCCCCTGTCCCCGGGGTCCCTTGAACCCCGTCAGGTGTGTAACTGATGGAAGCACAGGGCTTCTCCCCACCTCATCCACTCTCCAAGCCATCTAATCACCACGAACACGATCCCATGCGTGGCTTCTGCCAGTTTGGATTTGTCCCCCCCGGGTTGTCCGTGTCAGCTTGGCAGTGAACGTTGGTGCAGCCTTGGTGGAGAATAAAGGTCACGTACCTACGTGCTCAGTTCTAAATGGGCTGTAATTATACTCAGACGCCATCGTGACTCACCTCTCCCCTCATTAACTCCACCCAGCGAATTGCCTGTTTCATTCAAATGTGAAGTCACTCCATCCACTGTGCTTTTTAAATCTTGGCAGAGATTTAATGATAACTTTTTTTTGGGGGGGGAAGGGAATCCAAACGTGGGGATGCCACAGTCTCATGGGAGCTCCCGAGGACTCAGAGGGAGAGGGAGATGCTCTCTCAAGCAGAACCAGGCTCTGTGTTTCTCTCTGAGACCCAGGATCTCCTCCTCCACAATCATCACTGGAGGTGAGAAGGGCCAAGGGTCGGGAGGTGGTGAGTGTGTACTTCAACCAGGGATCAAACAGCACAGCGGAGATTTTGGCTTCTTCGTCTAAATTGATGTAAACGCCTGGCGTGGGGGGAGAAGTCAAAAGCAAACATGAACGTAACATCCTGCTTTCAGCTCTGAGAGGCGGTTCACAGGAAAAGGCTATAAATCAGAAGGAGCTGGCAGCTTCTCCACTGTTGGCACAAGTGACATTTTCCACGGGGGAGTGAGCCGAAGTGCAGGAGGCAGGAAAACATCGGAATCCCTCCAAACGCCTTGTAAACCCGCGTCTCCACGCGCTCTTGTGGAGCATTTAACTACAGTTGGAAAGCTGGTTGTCAGCACAAAGGGGACACAGTTTTTGCTCTTGACATAAAATGCATGTATTTATTTGTCATCATTGCTAAGGTAATTCCACGGGTCTGCAGATGAGTATCTAGAATCCTTCAGGGATGCGTGGAGCTGTCTTTACAAAGAGAGGCTTTGAAGCCAGTACCCTTGGTGATGACATCGAAAGTAGTTTGTTCTCTCCGTAATCGTGACTTTTAAAATACTTTTAACTGTGAAATTTTCCAGGCATAAAATAATGACTTCCAGTTGCTTTAAGATATGCATCGGCTAAACAGTTGCGGGGTGCCCTCACCAGGCTTTCCAAGACCGTAACAATCTTAGTGAGGTCATTTTATCGCCCCATTTTAGAGATGAGGAAACTGAGGCTCAGGGCTGTTGCTTCACTTCCCTAACCTCCTACTAGGAAGTGGCAGAACAGAAACTAAAACCCAGGTCTTCAGGTTGTAAATGCTCTGCCCTTCCAATGTCACAGCTGTCCCGGGAGCAAAAACACTCATCTCTGAAAGGCTGAAACGAAATAATTTACTCTTAACCGAAGGGAAGGGATTTTAAAATCCTCTTGATGAACAGACTTCAGAGCTGAGGGCTGTTGGTTTCTGGATCCCTTCTCATCCATCAAACTCCCTTTGGGGTTTAATATCCCAAGAGGCTACGCCTTGGAAATCCAGCACGCAAGTGAGGAGATTTTTTTCAGGCCAGATCGTACAGCCCATAATGTTTACATGGTCTAGATACATTTTTATGGTTTATTTATATTTCAGTTTCTTAACTACTGGTAGTAAAACTGCCCTTATATAAACATGAAAAAAAATTCCCAACACTCAGTACCATTTTTATCTGCCTTCGCTGTCTCTGAGCCTTTCCGGCTGTTAAATAATACCTCGTCTTTGCTACTGCTGTCCCTTCTCACTTGTTCTGAAATTGGACAGAAGTCTGAGGTCGCTCTGAAGTTAATGATTAATATCATCTCTGTGTGGCCACTATTCATTTCTTGGGAGCCTTCTTGGGTCATCCATTCGTTTCTGGTCTGAAACAGCATCGTGTGGATTCTTAAACAGCCTGGTACAGATTCGGATCTCTCAAGAGTCCCACCCGTCACTAAGGGTTTTTTTACCTAATAAACCACCTTTTGATCTCTACTTTTGAACATGCCCCCTTCTTAATTTGTAGCTGTCATGGTCAAGGTCACTTCCTCCTTTACCACGTTGCTCTTCAACCAGTCTTTCTTTCTTCCTTCCTTTCCTTCCTTCCTTCCTTTCCTTCCTTCCTTCCTTCCTCCTTCCTTCCTTCTTTCCTCCTTCCTTCCTTCCTTCCTTCCTTCCTTCCTTCCTTCCTTCCTTCCTTCTTTCTTTCTTTCTTTCTTTCTTTCTTTCTTTCTTTCTTTCTTTTAAATCTGGAAGTAAAGCAGGCCTTTTTAATTTTATTTTATTTTTTGGCCACAGTGTGTCTTGTGGAAGTTCCTGGGCCAGAGATGAGACCTGCGCCATGGCAGCAACATTGCTGGATCCTTAACCCATTGAGCCACCGGGGAACTCCTCAACCAGAGTCTTATTTCAAGGGTAGTACCTTCTGAAGAAAGATTCAGAAATACACAGATTTCGACTAAAAGACATTTCTATTATTTTTATCCAATGCCTGTTTCTAATACATTTTTCTAAACATAATTCTTTTTTATCATCCCAACTCTTATGATTCATTTGAAAGAAATCTAGAGCCAAATCAGGCTTTTAAACACACATTTCTAAGTAGTGTTTTGTAAAAGCTGACCTATTTTAGCATCACCAAAAGGTTATTTCAGGTCGGTGAATAAGAATATGTTAATGAACAGCAGAGGCTACTTTTGTTGATTTTTTTAAAAGAGACCTCAGATTGGGGGAGATTTTAAGTTTTTCTTCAGTGATTCATAATCAGTTTTGCAATTCGAAAGCAGTTTATGAGTCATCCCATTTATGACTCTGTTGTCACTTCCTAGAAAAGAGCTCCCTTTCCTCATAGCTTTCTAAAGTTTAATTCAGTTATCTGAAAGCTGTCATTTTCATGTCGTTTGTCCCACTTCTAGAAGAGATTTCACCTTTCTCAGCAGGTAAGAAGATCTAGGGACTAATTATGTCAATTATCTGAAAATTCCCTGTTCTGGGCTTAGAAGTCACAGGAGAATGGTAGTTGTTTTGGAAAAAAAAAAAAACCTCTTGAAAAATACTACTCCTGGTTTGTTTGTTTGTTTTTTCCCCTAAGTTCTAAATATGAATACTCTGTTTTCAATTATCTTGTTTCTGCCTCCCCAGGCAATAAACTCTAGCCACCTATAGGGCTGTGAGGCCCCATGGCCTGTTGCTAGGATGAAAGAGCAGCTTCAACTTTTCTTTTCAAAAAAGAGAAAAAAAAAAGAAAGAAACCGAAACCCTAAATACTCTCAGCTAGTCAAGGAATAAACCCGGGGGACTTAGGTTGACAGGGCCCTTGAGGAAAGAAAACAGGCCTGCTTTCAGGCCCAGACAGATCATCGACAGTATTTTTGGATTCCTTTTTGATCAGGAAATCTGATCAACACCCTTATAGGGAAGAGGTTCACTTGGTCACAGGTGGGGCACTTTAGTTAAAGTGTCGATTTCTTAGTCCATATTAGGCAACAGGAACTGCCTGAAAGGCATTTATTTTCCATTCTGTGTCATTCAACCATAAATGACTCAGTTCTGATATTATTTACCCAGCTCCGACGAACTCCTAGGAGAGGTAGCTCTATTCCACATGTGATGCTAATCTCACACCCTCAGCAGGGCAGGCGGTGAGTGACTAGTGAAGGATACTTTTCCCTTAAGATCGGATTAATTGAAGAGCTGACTCATATCCTAGGGACTTGATGGAGTCCTCAAAATGCTTCATTTCTAAACTAGTATATAGGCTTCATCTAAGTAATGTCACTGTCACCTCCAGCAAAGCTTATTGAAGTTTAAAAAAAAAATATTACAAAAACATGTTATGGCTATATATGGAGATTCCTAGGCCAGGGATTGAATCTAAGCCAGTGCTGCAACCTACACACAGCCGCAGCGATTCTGGACCCATAACGCACTGCACCTCTGCGCGGACCTGAATCACCGCAGTTGGCTTCCTAACCCACTGCGCCACAGCAAGAACGCCAAAGCTTATCGAAGTTTAAGGGTGATTATTTATTTACAATGATTTTTATTTTCTCCATTATCGTTGGTTCACAGTGTTCTGTCCATTTTCTGAAGGGGGATTTTTTTAAAAGTCCCATTTGAAACCCCATGGGAGTCGAGAAACTGAAATGATGGAATAGCGGCAAAAAGTGCGAAAATATTATGAAACGTTTATCTAGCATTTGAAATGTCATCTGATCATATTATTGTTACTTTTTAAAAGTAGACCCCTCTGTTACAGGAATTTTTAGGTTCACAGCAGAATGGAGCAGAAAGCACAGAAAGCAGAATATACTCCACCTGCTCCTTTCACACGCACAGCCTCCTCCACGCTCAGCCTCTCCCACTGGAATGGTACCTTAGTTACAATCAAGGAACCTGCACTGACGCCTGATCATCACCCAAAGTCCAGAGTTTACATCAGGGTTCACTCTTGGGGCTGGATAATCTATGGATGTGGACAAGTGTATATAATGATATGTATCCACCATTATGGTACCACATAGAGTGGTTTTTCTGCTCTAAAAACCTCTGTCCTCTGCCTATTCAGACATCTTTCTCTTTTTTTAATTTTAAATTTAATGATCTCAATTTGAGTTCAAGTCCAAACATTAAAAAAAAGTGCAAGAACTCAAATGTTTTTAAAAGTAGTGGTTGTTAAAAATGATTAGTAGGAGTTCCCTGGTGGCCTGGTCGGTTAAGGAGCTGGCACGGTCACTGCTGAGTCTTGGGATTGATCCCTGGCCTGGGAACTTCCACATGCTGTGGATGGGACCAAAAAAAAAAAAAAATCATTAGTATTTTTACTTAAAGTATATTACAGTAAATGTTAAATGTCAACATTCATGTTAAAATTTCATTAATTCATGAAATATACTTTTGCAGTAGCCATGAAAAAAATCTGTTGGCTAAGTAAATTAAACAGTTTAAGTGTCCAAGAAGCTTTCAGCCAAGGGACAACACCAACTATTACCAATCTCTTGCCACTGGAACTTAGCTAAAATTAAGTAAACAAACAACAATAACAAAGGACAGATAAAATCTCTAAGTACTAGGACAATAAAATTTCTAGTATTTTTTGATTACATATTTCTAAATAACACATAAGTCAGAGAAGAAATCATAGAGGGAATTAGAAAGTATTCTGAACTTGGAGTTCCCGTCGTGGCGCAGTGGTTAATGAATCTGACTAGGAACCATGAGGTTGCGGGTTCGATCCCTGCCCTTACTCAGTGGGTTAAGGATCTGGCCTTGCCATGAGCTGTGGTGTAAGTTGCAGACATGGCTGGGATCTGGCATTGCTGTGGCTCTGGTGTAGGCTGGCAGCTACAGCTCTGATTAGACCCCTAGCCTGGGAACCTCCATATGCCGAGGGAGTGGCCCTAGAAAAGGCAAAAAGACAAAAAAAAAAAAAAAGAAAAAAGAAAAGAAAAAAAAGTACTCTGAACTAAACGAAAATAAAAACATGTTATATCAAAATTTGCGCCATGCAGCTAAAGCAGTGCTTAGAGGAAAGCTTATAGCATTAAATACATATATTAGAAAAAGAGGGGGTCTAAAATTAATGATCTAAGCTTCCACTTCCAGAGACTAGAAAAAGAAGAACAAATTAAACCAAACGCAAGTAAAGAGAAGAGCAGAAACTAAATGAAATAGAAAATAGTAGAACAATAGAGAACAATTGATAGGGCCAATAGTTGCTTCTTTGAAAAGACTGATAAAATTAATATACTCCTAGCCAGAATGATCAAGACAAAAAAAGAGGGAAAACGTAAGTTACTGATACAAGGGAATATTTTGAACAATTTAATGCCAATAAATTTGTAACTTAAATGAAACAGACATTCTTTGCAAGATACAAGTTACTGAAAGCCACTGAAGAATAAATAGAAAAATCTTATATCTATTAAAGAAATGATATTTGTAATTTTAAAACTTCTGACAAAGCAGACACTGTGCTCAGATTACTTCATTGGAGAATTCTATCTCATATTCAAGAAAGAAATAATATCTATCCTACACAAAGTTTCAGGAAATAGAAGGAGTAACACTTTTCCAACACATTTTATGAGGTTAGGATTACCCCGATACTTATGCTAGACAAAATTATTATATATAGAGAGGATAAATACCATGTGGGCTTTATTCCAGATATTCAAGATTGGTGTAATTTTCAAAAGAGACTAATATGACTCATAGACCAAAGGAGAAAAACGATGGGATATCTACGTTGGTGGTCCCCAAACCACCTTCAGATTCAGTGCTTCTCGAGGACTCAAGATCAGCATATATAGTCATACTCATGGTTAAGATTTACTGTGGTAGGAAAACTAAAATCTGCAGCAAAGTGAAACGTGGAAGAGACCAAGAGGAAGCTTCCAAAAATCCTCTCTCTGTGCTTCATTCCCACAGCAACATGCTGGCACAACACATATCAAATGGTCTTTACTGGAGCTCAGGAGAAGCTCTGCCCAGGGTTTTTCTTGGGGTTAGTGTGTGTGTGGGAGGGGGTGCCAGTCACATAGGCAGTGTGGTTGGCACATACCAAAATCCCAGACGTCCAGAACAAAAGCAGGTGTTCAGCATAAACCACATTGTTTGTACAAACAGTTTAGGCACAGTGAGCCACTCATCCGTTCTGGGAATGGTCGGAAGCCTCCCAAAACCCATGTTCCCACAAGGCAGCCAAAGGCCAACCTTGCAAACAGGCCTTTCAAAGGGCAGCAGTCTCTGGCCTGCCATATTCACTTTTTTTCTGCATGGTATGTCCACAGATGCACCCCCGACCCACCCCCAAAGAAAACGCTAGACAAACTTTTGTACCTATTCATAACTGATGGCAAACTGGGAATAGAAATGAACTGCTTCGATGTAATAAAGCACATCTACCAAAAAACCTAACAGTAAAAATATCCTCCATGGTGAAACACAGAATGCTTTCCCCTGAGACCGGGAAAAACACAGCATGTTCATGCTCACCTTTCCTAGTCAACACTGTGCTGGATATCCTGGTCTGTGCAATAAGGCAAGAAAAAGAAATTAAAGGGAGTTTCTGTTATTACTCAGTGGAAGCAAATCCAACTGGTATCCATGAGGATACAGGTTTGATCCCTGGCCTTGCTCAGTGGGCTAAGGAACTGGAGTTGCCGTGAGCTGTGGTATAGGTTGCAGACTCGGCTTGGATCTGGCGTTGCTGTGGCTGTGGCAGAGGCTGGCAGCTGCAGCTCTGATTTGACCCCTATCCTGGGAACTTCCATATGCCATGCGTGTGGCCCTAAAAAGTGAAAATAAAAAATAAAAAAATATTCAATTGTAAAGTTGTAAAACTTTTTTTGTTCATGGGCAGCATAAACTTGTACATAGGAAACCCTAAGGAATCTACAAAAGATGTTATTAGGTATCACTAGTTTAGTAAGTTTATTGGATATAGGTCAATATACAAAAATCAATTGGATTTCTATATATGAACAATATACAATTGAAAGCTCAAATAGAAAATGCCATTTACAATAGCTTCTAAAACCATGAAGTACTCAGGGATAATTTTTTTTTTTTGTCTTTTTTTGCTATTTCTTGGGCTGCTCCCGCAGCATATGGAAGTTCCCAAGCTAGGGGTCGAATCAGAGCTGTACCAACCGGCCTATGCCAGAGCCACAGCAACGCGGAATCTGAGCCGCGTCTGCAACCTACACCACAGCTCACGGCAATGCCAGATCGTTAACCTCCTGAGCAAGGGCAGGGACTGAACCTGCAACCTCATGGTTCCTAGTCGGATTCGTTAACCACTGCGCCACGATGGGGAACTCCCTTTTTTTTTTTTTTTTTTTTTTTTTAGGGATAATCTTAAAATATATATGAGACCAGTACACAGAAAATTCCAAAATATTGCTAAGAGAAATTTAAAGTTTCTTTTTATATTTTAAAAAGATGTGAATAGGTAGACAGACCATGCACATGGATGGGAAGACTCAATTTTTTTTTAAAAAGAAAGTCGATTATCTCTAAATCAGTTTATAGGCTAAATGCAATCCTAATTAAGATTCCAGTAGATTTTTGTAGAAATTGGAAAACTGATTTTTTTTTTTTTTATTTTCCCACTGTACAGCAAGGAGGTCAGGTTATCCTTAGATGTATACATTGCAGTTACAGTTTTTTCCCCCACCCTGTCTTCTGTTGTGACATGAGTATCTAGACATAGTTCTCAATGCTATTCAGCAGGATCTCCTTGTAAATCTATTCTAGGTTGTGTCTGATAAGCCCAAGCTCCCGATCCCTCCCACTCCCTCCCCCTCCCATCAGGCAACCACAAGTCTCTTCTCCAAGTCCATGATTTTCTTTTCTGAGGAGATATTCATTTGTGCTGGATATTAGATTCCAGTTATAAGTGATATCATATGGTATTTGTCTTTGTCTTTCTGGCTCATTTCACTCAGGATGAGATTCTTTAGTTCCATCCATGTTGCTGCAAATGGCATTATGTCATCCTTTTTTATGGCTGAGTAGTATTCCATTGTGTATATATACCACATCTTCCGAATCCAATCCTCTGTCGATGGACATTTGGATTGTTTCCATGTCCTGGCTATTGTGAATAGGGCTGCAATGAACATGCGGGTGCATGTGTCTCTTTTAAGTAGAGCTTTGTCCGGATAGATGCCCAAGAGTGGGATTGCAGGGTCATATGGAAGTTCTATGTATAGATTTCTAAGGTATCTCCAAACTGTTCTCCATAGTGGCTGTACCAGTTTACATTCCCACCAGCAGTGCAGGAGGGTTCCCTTTTCTCCACACCCCCTCCAGCACTTGTTATTTGTGGATTTATTAATGATGGCCATTCTGACTGGTGTGAGGTGGTATCTCATGGTAGTTTTGATTTGCATTTCTCTTATAATCAGCGATGTTGAGCATTTTTTCATGTGTTTGTTGGCCATCTGTATGTCTTCTTTGGAGAAATGTCTATTCAGGTCTTTTGCCCATTTTTCCATTGATTGATTGGTTTTTTTGCTGTTGAGTTGTATAAGTTGCTTATATATTCTAGAGATTAAGCCCTTGTCAGTTGCATCATTTGAAACTGTTTTCTCCCATTCTGTAAGTTGTCTTTTTGTTTTCTTTTGGGTTTCCTTTGCTGTGCAAAAGCTTTTCAGTTTGATGAGGTCCCATGGGTTTATTTTTGCTCTAATTTCTATTGCTTTGGGAGACTGACCTGAGAAAATATTCATGATGTTGATGTCCGAGAGTGTTTTGCCTATGTTTTCTTCTAGGAGTTTGATGGTGTCCTGTCGTATATTTAAGTCTTTCAGCCATTTGGAGTTTATTTTTGTGCATGGTGTGAGGGTGTGTTCTAGTTTCATTGCTTTGCATGCAGCTGTCCAGGTTTCCCAGCAATGCTTGCTGAATAGACTTTCCTTTTCCCATTTGATGTTCTTGCCTCCCTTGTCAAAGATTAATTGACCATAGGTGTCAGGGTTTATTTCCGGATTCTCTGTTCTGTTTCATTGGTCTGTCTGTCTGTTTTGATACCAGTACCACACTGTTTTGATGACTGTGGCTTTGTAGTATTTCTTCAAGTCTGGGAGAGTTATGCCTCCTGCTTGGTTTTTGTTTCTCAGGATTGCTTTGGCGATTCTGGGTCTTTTGTGGTTCCATATAAATGTTTGGATTGTTTGTTCTAGTTCTGTGAACAATGTCATGGGTAATTTGATAGGGATTGCATTGAATCTGTAGATTGCTTTGGGTAGGATGGCCATTTTCACAATATTGATTTTTCCAATCCAGGAACATGGAATATCTTTCCATTTCTTTACATCTTCTTTGATTTCTTTGATTAAGGTTTTATAGTTCTCGGCATATAGGTCCTTTACCTCTTTGGTCAGGTGTATTCCGAGGTATTTGATTTTGTGAGGTACAATTTTAAAAGGTATCATTTTTTTGTATTCCTTTTCTAATGTTTCATTGCTGGTATACAGAAATGCAACTGACTTCTGAATGTTAATCTTATATCCTGCCACTTTGCTGAATTTATTAATCAGTTCAAGGAGTTTTGGGGTTGAGTCCTTAGGGTTTTCTAGGTATAGTATCATATCATCTGCATACAGTGACAGTTTGATCTCTTCTCTTCCTATATGGATGCCTTTGATTTCTTTTGTCTAATTGCTGTGGCTAGGACTTCCAAAACTATGTTGAAGAACAGTGGTGAGAGTGGGCATCCCTGTCTTGTTCCAGATTTGAGTGAGAAGGCTTTAAGTTTTTCCCCATTGAGGATTATATTTGCTGTGGGTTTATCATAAATGGCTTTGATTATGTTCAGGAATGTTCCTTCTATACCCACTTTGGCGAGGATCTTGATCATGAATGGATGTTGAACTTTGTCAAATGCTTTTTCTGCATCTATTGAGATGATCATATGATTTTTGACCTTTTTTTTGTTAATGTGGTGTATGATGCTGATTGATTTGCGTATGTTGAACCATCCTTGTGAACCTGGGATGAACCCAACCTGGTCATGGTGTATAATTTTTTTGATATGTTGTTGGATTCGGTTGGCTAAGATTTTGTTGAGAATTTTTGCATCTATATTCATCAATGATATTGGGCGATAGTTTTCTTTTTTGGTGGTATCTCTGTCTGGTTTTGGAATGAGGGTGATGGTGGCCTCATAGAATGTCTTTGGGAGTATTCCTTCTTCTTCAACCTTTAGAAAGAGTTTAAGGAGGATGGGCACCAATTCCTCTTTATATGTTTGATAAAATTCACCTGTGAAGCCATCTGGTCCTGGACTTTTATTTGTAGGGAGTGATTTTATGATCTCTTCAATTTCATTTCTAGTGATCGGTCTGTTCAGTTGGTCTGTTTCTGCTTGATTCAGTTTTGGCAAGCTGTAAGATTCTAGAAAATTGTCCATTTCTTCCAGATTGTCAAACTTGTTGCCATACAGTTGTTCATAGTATTCTCTTATGGTTTTTTGTATTTCTGCTGTATCCGTTGTGATTTCTCCTTTTTCATTTATAATTTTGGTGATTTGGGTTCTTTCTCTCCTCTTTTTAGTGAGTCTGGCCAGGGGTTTGTCAATTTTGTTCACCTTTTCAAAGAACCAGCTCTTGGTTTTATTAATTTTCTCTATTGTTTTTTGAGTCTCTATTTTATTGATTTCTTCTTTGATCTTTATAATTTCCTTCCTTCTGCTGACTTTAGGACTTTTTTGTTCTTCTTCTTCTAATTCGTTTAGGTGGAGGGTTAAGTTGTCAATTTGGGATCTTTCTTCTTTTTTGAGAAAGGCCTGGATTGCTATAAATTTCCCTCTGAGCACTGCTTTCGCAGCATCCCATAGATTTTGAGAGGTTGTGTCTTCATTATCATTTGTTTCAAGGTAGTTTTTAATTTCCTTCTTGATTTCCTCATTGACCCATTGGTTTTTTAGTAGCATGTTGTTTAGTCTCCATGGAGTAGGTTTTTTCTCTTTGCTTTTCCCATGGTTGATTTCTAATTTCATGGCATTGTGGTCAGAGAAGATACTTGAGATAATTTCTACGCTCCTAAATTTATTGAGATTCGCTTTGTGTCCCAATATGTGGTCGATTCTTGAGAATGTTCCATGAGCATTTGAGAAGAATGTGTATTCTGATTTTTTTGGATGTAGTGTCCTGAAGATATCAATTAAGTCTAACTTTTCTATTGTTTCCTTTAGGACCTCTGTTGCTTTATTGGTTTTCTGTCTAGAGGATCTGTCCATTGATGTGAGGGGGGTATTAAAGTCTCCTACTATGATTGCATTCTCATCATATCTCCCTTTATGTCTGTTAATATTTGTTGTATGTATCTGGGTGCTCCTGTATTTGGGGCATATATGTTGACGATAGTAACATCCTCTCCTTGGATGGATCCCTTAATCATTAAATAGTGTCCTTCTTTGTCTTTCTTTATGTCTTTTGTTTTAAAGTCTATTTTGTCTGATATGAGCGTTGCGACTCCTGCTTTTCTGTCATGTCTATTGGCGTGAAATATTTTTCCCCACCCTTTCACTTTCAATCTATATGTATCTTTTGTCCTAAGGTGAGTTTCTTGTAGGCAGCATATTGAAGGTTTTTGCCTTTTTATCCACTCAGCCACTCTGTGTCTTTTGATTGGGGCATTCAGTCCATTGACATTTAAGGTGATAATTGATAGATGATTATTTATTGCCATTTGAACCTCGTGTTCCAGTTCTCCATTCTTCCTTTCTTTTTTTTTTTTTTTTGGTTGGATGGTCTCCTCTTATTATCTGTTTGAGTGTTTTTTTTTTTTTTTTCATTTTTTGCAAATGCAATATTTGGTTTTGGCTTGTGGTTGCCCTGTTTTTTAAGTATGCTAACCCCTTCCCATAAATGTGTGTTTTAGCCTGATGGTCCTGTAAGTTCAAACACTTCATTACTATATTAAAATTAAGAAGAGAGACATACATATAAACAAAAAGGGTTATTTACCTCCTGACATCCCTTGCCCACATTTTATGGTTTTGATGACTCTTTTTTATTTTTTTCTTTTTAATTTTATTTTGTTTGAAGCATGTTCATGATTAAATCTGTATGCTGGCTTATTTGAGTGACTGCTCTCTGATTGCAGTTTCCTCAGTCCTAGTTCTTCCTCTTCTTCTTTTTTTTTTTTTCTTTTCTTTTTTCTTCCCTTTCCTTCCTTTCTTTTTGGTTTAGAGAAGCCCTTTCAATATTTCCTTTAACCTGGGTTTTGTGTTGCTGTATTCTTTAAGTTTTTGTTTGTTGGGAAAAATTTTTATTTCCCCTTCTATTTTAAATGATATTCTTGCTGGATAGAGTATTCTAGGTTGCATATTTTTTCCTTTGAGCACTTTAAATATCTCTTGCCATTCCCTCCTGGCCTGTAGTGTTTCTGTAGAGAAATCAGCTGATATTCTTATGGGGGTTCCCTTGTAGGTAACATTCTGTTTTTCTCTTGCTGCCTTTAGGATCCTCTCTTTGTCACTAACTTTTGCCATTTTTATTATGATGTGTCTTCGTGTGGGTCTGTTTGGGTTCAGTTTGTTTGGGGCCCTCTGTGCTTCTTGTATCTTGAATCCAGTATCCTTTAGATTTGGGAAGTTTCCAGCGATAATTTCTTCAAATATATTTTCCATTCCCTTATCTTTTTCTACTCCTTCTGGAATTCCTATTATGCGTAGATTGGCCCGTTTTATATTATCCCATAGGTCTCTTATATTGCTTTCCAGTTTTTTGATTCGGTTTTCTGTCTGTTGACCAGATTGAGTGATTTCCATTATTCTATCTTCCATATCACGGATTCGTTCTTCTGCATTATTCATTCTGGTTTTTACTGCCCCTAATTCAGTTTGCATCTCTGTAAATGAATGTTCTAGTTTTTCTTGGCTCCTCCTTATATTTTCTAGTTCCTTTCTGAGGGTATCTGCATTACTGTTCATATCTTCTCTTAATTCCTTCAGTATTTTCACTATTTCTCTTTTGAACTCCAGGTCTGTCAGACTGCCGAGATCTGTTTCATTGTTGACTGTTTTAGGTGAGTTCTCCTGTTGGTTTGACTGGGGGTGGTTTCTCAGCTTCTTCATCTTGCTTGTTGTTTTCTTTCTCCTGAGGGAGTTGTACTCTCCGTGATCGGGCAGTGTTTGCCTTGTCACTGCCGTGGAATATTTCCTGAGGGCTGGCGTTGTTGGTCAATCTTTTTTGAGGCAGTGTGGCTTTTCTGGAGTGTTGATGGGGCTAACAGTGTTTCTTTGAAGCAAAGGAGGACTTCCTGAGGGCAGACAGGACTGAGAGGTCCACACCGCGATGGTAGCAGATTTCACTTGGTCATGCAGAGCTTGCTCTGGTGTTTTTAGGCTGTGGGGTTCTTGCAGGGGGTTGGCGGTGTTGGGCAGCTGCTCTTTAGGGGTGCATCACCCCCTGGGGGCTGGAGCAGCTATCTGGGGCACTGAGAACCTAAGAGGCTCTTCCCTAGGGCAGCCCAACTCAGAAGGACAGCCTGAGAATGTAGGTGGATCTTTTCACAGTCTGGCTGAGCTTGTTGCAGCTTTTCTGGGCCGCAGGGGGTCCTGCCTGGAGCTGGCAGTCCTATGCAGCTGGTCCACTAGAGCATCCCCTGGGGGCTTGGGCGGGTAGCAGGGCCGTTGGATACCGAAGAGGCTCCTCCCCGGGGCAACCCGACTCAGAAACACCGTCCGAGAATTAGGCCGATCTATTCACAGCCTGGCTAAGCTTGTTCTAGCTTTTCTAGGCTGCAGGCCTTTTCTCGGGGGCTGGTGCTGTTTGGTTCTGCTCTGTGGAAGTGTAGCCCCTCCAAAGGGCAAGCAGGCCTGTGCAGGGACAGCCCCTGCGGTGGTAGGCTTCAGGCAATTGTTGAGGCCAGCCCTCCTGGATGGCAGGCAGCCCCAGGTCCGTGAGAGCGTAGGGCGTGGCGGGGGTGGAGGGAGGGGATGCACTGGGAAGCACAGTTTTCAGCTAGCTAGCGGGCCTGTAAGATTGCTGTGGCGTGGGGGGTATTCTATGGGGACCCACCCCTTCTTTTCTCCCCTCCCCAGCACGGGCGCAGACCAGGCTCTTCCCCCAGGTTCCCTCTAATGCGGCTTTCCACTTCCCCGCCCCTGGAGTATTGCTCCCTTCCTCTGCGACAGTTTTGTTTTCTAGTCTCCCAGGCAGTCTCTACCCCGTCAAATGGTTTCTAGACCTCCCAAGCAGTTTCCGCTCTGCCCCGCCCCCCTAGCCCGGGGACTAATCTCTGGAGCCGAGGTCTCGGGGCCCAGCCCCCCTCCCAGGCGTCCCCCGGCCCTTTCTCAGGAATTAACCTTCGGAGGCGAGGTCTCGGTGCCCAGCCCCCACCCGGCGTCCCCTGGCCCCCTCTCGGGGACTAACCTTTGGTGGCGAGGTCTCGGTGCCCAGCCCCCACCCAGGCGTCCCCCGGCCCTTTCCCGGGGACTAACCTTCGGAGGCGAGGACTCGTGCCCAGCCCCCACCCAGGCGTCTCAATTTTTGGTGACTGTGCCCATAGTTCAGATGGTCCGTTGGGTTCTTGATCGGCTTTTCTGTACTCCAACTTACTGCTACACTCTTCTCTGCATCTGGAGATTCCTTCGGTTCGTTTGATCTTTCGCCCGGTAGGTGACTTTCCAGGGTGCGGGATCCCTTTCTCCTCCGCAGTTCCCTTTCGGGAGCCCCCGTCCTGCTCGGATTCACCTTCTCTCACTCTCCTCTTTTCTCCTGTTCTGCCCAATAATGTCACGAATTTCTTGCCGTTATTGGAGTTTAGGTTCCTCTGCCAGCGATTGGTTGCTGTTCTGTGCGAGTCATTTATTCTGTAGATGTGCTTTTTTTGTTGTGTTTGTGGGAGAGGGCGAGCGTGTCTTCCTACTCCTCCGCCATCTTGTCCTCTCCTCTCATTCAGAAAACTGATTTTAAAATTTATATGGAAATGCAAAGAACCTGGAAAAGCCAAAAAGATTTTGAAAAGAAACAAAACTGGGAGACTCACATGATTTGATTTCAGGATATAATATTCAGCTACAGTAATCAAGACAGTGTGGTATCAGTGTAAAGACAGACAAATAGACTGATGGAACAGTATAATGCACTGAAAATAGACCCACGTATATTTAATTAATTGATTTTTGAAAAAGTGGCCAGGATAATTCAGTTGGGAAAAAAGAGAGCCTTTTCAACAAATTGTGCAGGAAAACCGGATATCTACATGGAAAATAGGAAACTCGATATTTACTTTACAGCCTACCCAAAATTAACTCAAAATGGATCTTATCCCTTAACGTGAAATGTGTACGTTAAAAAATATAGGAGAAAAATTTTGAAATCTTGGGATAGGCAAAAATTTCTCAACCAGGACATAAAGACATGAGCCATTGCAAATTTTGGAAATGAACTTCAAGAAAGTTAAACATTTTGCTCTTGGCAAGACTCTGTTAAGAAAATAAAGTAAGTCACAGACTTGGAGACAGTATTTGCAATACAATAAGCACATGAAAAGATGCTCAACATCATTAGACATCCGTGAAATACAAAGCAAAATTTAAGAGCCTGGAACGTGCATGTATTGCTGATACAACCACTTTGAAAAACAGCTTGGCATTTCTTTGAAAGTTGTATGATTCAATTCCACTCCTAGTTACTCACCCAAGATCAATGAAAACATCGGTCTACCCAAAGATGTGTGCGCAAGTGTTCACAGCATCTTTATCTGTAATAATAGCTAAAGAGCTAGAAACAACCAACATATCAATCCACAGGTGAATAGATAAATCAGTTGTGATTTGTCTATGCAACGAAATGTTATTCTGCAATACAAAGGAACAAATGACTGATCCACACGGATGAATCCCTAAAAATGTGCTGGGTGAAGAAAGCCAGACACAAAAGACTATGATTCTATTTACACGAAACTCTAGGAAGGACAGATTGAATCTAGAAGGCAGATCTCTGGTTGCCTTGGGCTAGTATTTGTGTTTTTATAACTTTTATTTCACTTAACATAATAGCCTCAGGTTTCATCCATTCAAACATAATTTTGAGGAGCCATGAGAGTGACTTCCTAAAAGCACATGGAACCTCATCTTTGCCGCATTGCCCCGTATCTCACTGCACGCTTACTGGTTTCTGCACGGACAGCTCTCTTTATGGTGCTAGCTGTTACTCGTCATTTCTCCATATCACCAGCACAAATCTTGCTCTACCACTGCCATCATGCAGTGGGGACATGTCCTCTTCCCCCAGGGTTTAAAACTGGCTGCAAAATAGTGAAACCCACCGGCTGGGAGGAAAGAGCATATTAGGTAATGAGAATTCTTACTAGACAGGAAGGGGGAGTGGAAGTCCTTTCACTAAGGAAGGAGTAAGTCAACAGGAATGAGACCAGGACATTGCCTGAGGCCCTCGAGGACACAGTGACCACTACGTCCTGTGTCCAGTTGATCTGTCTTTTATGACACACCTTGACATGCCTGAATTCACAGGTTGGCATGGTGCTAAGACATAGGTTCTGCGGGTGGATTTCACAGCAGCAAGTAATTATGGTTTGTATTGCCTGTATTGAGTTAGGAAGACAATGCCTCATGAATTGTTTGAAGTCGGTGGTTATCAAGGATGGACTCTGTTATTACTTCAGTGTTTATTAAGGACCCTGGTGTGCTAAGCCTTTGTTATGATTACCCAATGAAGGAGCAGCACAGGGAAGTGATGTGGCCTTGGTTACTTAAACTGTCAAGGTAATAGGGACCAGTGGAAGGGCAGTCTGAGCGACTGGGCAAAGAGTGGATGAGCATCGTGGAATAAGTATATGGTACATGTATATGTAAAGAAATATAATCTAAGCCATCTTTAGGAGGAAGATGCAGTTCTAGGTGTTGATTATAATCTGGGAAGGAAATCTGTAAATCATGGTTAATACCAAGTCAAACAGAATGCTTGGTCATCTGTTGGATGACCAAGGATGTTCAGACAGAAAAATGGTACTATCATTAGGCATTATTCACATTACATGAATAAAGGGTGAATGAATGAATGAAGGAATGAAAATTTTACCCCATTCCTCGTCTTCCTGGCCCTCAGGACAAACACAAAAAATGGCCTTTCTACTGAAAATAGATACCTTTTCTTTTTCCCTGAACCAAGACCCTCATACCGTGTAGTCTATCTTCTTAATTTGGGTTTCCAGGCCACAATGCACTAATAAATGGGCTATGGAGTCCAGGGCTGATGATCTATTTTGCATGACGTCAAGTCAGGAAAAAAGAACATGTTTTTTGGGGGGATTTTTTTCCCCATTTAAAATCAAAATACAAATAACATATGCTATCACTTACATGTGGAATCTAAAATAGGATACAAATGAACCTATCTGCAAGACAGAAACAGACTCAAACAAGAACAGACTTGTGGTTGCCAAGGGGGGAGGGGGTTGGGGGTGAGATGGCGTGGGAGGTTGGGGTTAGCAGGTGTAAGCTATTATACACAGAGCAGATCAACAACCAGGTTCTACTGTACAGCACAGAGAACTATATTCAACGTCCTTTGATTATCCATAATCCAAAAACATCAGTATTTTTTAAGAATATTAAAAAAATTGTATATACGTGTCACTGAATAATTTTGCTGTACAACAGAAATCAATACACTATAAACCAACTATACTTCAATTAAAAACAACATGAGTTCCTTCTGTGGCACAGTGGGTGAAGACCCCAACTGCAGCAGCTCAAGTCACTGCAGAGGTGCTGGTTCGATCCCCGGCCCAGCACAGTGGGGCAGTGACTCAAAGGATCCTGTAGCTGTGGCTGAGACTGGATCCCTGGCCTGGGAACTTCCACATGCCTCAGTTGTAGTCATCACAAAATAAAAATAAAAAATAAAAACAATAACAATAAAAGTAAACAATTACTATGATCATTCTTAAATAAATGTTTCAATTAAATGGAAAAAATAAAATCAAAATAGATTTGAGACCCATGGAATATATGTAGATTTTAAAAATTTAGGGAGTTCCTGTTGTGGCACAGTGGAAACGAATCTGACTAGGAACCCTAAGGTTATGGGTTCAATTCCGGGCCTCGCTCGGTAGGTTAAGGATCTGGTGTTGCCATGGAGCTGTGGTGTAGGTCACAGACACGGCTTGGATCTGGCATTTCTGTGGCTGTGGCCTAGGCCAGCAGCTGTAGCACTGATTCAACCCCTGGCCCGGAAACTTCCATATGCTGCAGGTGTGGCCCTAAAAAAAAGAAAAAAGATTTTAGATTATCTTCTTGGTTCAGTAATTGTGTCCTTATGTAAAATGGGACTGTGAGGTAAAGATCCAGGCAAAGTTTGTATGTAGTAAAATAAAGTTTTTTTCTTCCAATTTTTGATCCAGAAATCAGATCTTGGCCTGTGTGCTAACCAGAATTGGATTATAGGCTCTGCATTGCTTATATAGACTTTATAACTTAAGGTTTCGGCTCTGACCATAGCCAGTGAGAACTGGAGATTGGACCCACCTCACACCTTCCACTCAAACAACAGTGTAGCTTAAAATAAGACATTTAATAAGTAGCACAAGATGTAATAATACTTTAGCCATTTGTATATAATAGAGCTAACCATATGTATATAGCCATAATAAACACATGAAAATTACAGACATGCTGTAATAGGAGAATCATTTATTATTCATTGCAAGCCATGTGCATGACATGTGCCAAACACACCCCCAATAAAACTGATGAAGGCAGGAAGAGAGAAGGCACAAAGAAAATCCTAAGACTCAACAGAGGCACATAAGTACAGAGTGAGCAGAGCTAAAAATGGTAAGAGAAAGTTATAAACATATTTAGGACTAAAAATTGATAAATTCCTAGAAAAATAGAAGTTATCACCGGTGACTTGGGAACAAATAGTAAACCTGACTGGTTCTAAGCCCATTAAAGAAAGGGACACCCAAGACAAAAATCTTCCTTTGAGGACATAACAAGCCCAGCTGATTCTTTGGTTAACTTTTACCAGATAGTCACAGAAGAAATAATTCCAACTTTGCACAAAGTTTTCCAACTAATAGAAATGACAGGAACATGCCTCAACTAATTTTTGAAACGAATCAATTTATATAGCTATGATTCTAAAACCTGACAAAAATGGTACAAGAGAGGAAAATTCCTGACCCATTGCATCCAAGAATATAGCTGTAAAACGCAAAATATTAGCAAACAGAATCAAGGAATATAGGACAAAGATAAAATTTATCCTGGGAAAATCTATTGTAATTTGCCCTGTCCGTTGATGAAAGGAGAAAGGTTGTGATTCGCTCCAATGATACAGAAAAGCAAATTATCAAACTTAAAATTCATCCATGATTTTCAAAAAATCTTAGCAGACTACGAGGAGAACATATCCTTAACTTAATACAGACAACTTATTTAAACAAACAAACAAACAAAAGTACAGCAAAACTCAAACTTGATGGTGGAACATTAAAAGTATTTTCTTTAAATTAGAAACAACCTAAAAGACACCAAGCCCTACTTCTTCTGGTCCACATGATGTGATGGAGATGCTGGTCCGTGTAGTGAGACACAAGAAAGAAAAAACAGCCGTATGGAATTGGAAAGGAAGAAGTAAGGCAGAAGCAATTCAAGCTGCATTTGACCAGCTTCTTAGAAGATCCTAAGGTCAGCGTTCCCGTCATGGCTCATCTGTGAACAAACTCAACTAGTATTCATGAGGACCTGGCTTCAATCTCTGGCCTTGCTCAGTGGGTTAAGGATCCGGCGTTGCCATGAGCTGTGGTGTAGGTCACAGACACGGCTTGGATCCCCTGTTGCTGTGGCTGTGGTGCAGGCTGGCAGCTGTAGCTCCAATTCGACTCCTAGCCTGGGAACCTCCATATTCCATAGGTGTGGCCCTAAAAAGCTCCCCCCCCCCCAAGAAAAAGCAGCAGCAGAAGAAAAATACTAAGAATACAGGATACATATTAATAAAGGGTGTTAGGAAAGTGGCTACATAATCAAAACCCCAAGATCATTTCTGCAATGTTGCTGCACCAACCACAGGGAAAAAAAATAATACCATTCGCAGTAGTACTTGGGAATAAACATAATAAAAATGAGCGACTTTTGTAGAGAATATTAGAAGATTTGCCCAACAGATATTAAAGACTTAAATGAATGGAGGGTCATATCCTACATACTATGTTATCGAAAACATTAACTTCTCTTTTGTTTTCCCCTAACTTTATTGAGATGTAATTGACAAGTAACGTTCAGTAAAGACAAGTTGATTCGATATACACAGCATATGATATATTATATATGCATATAATCCATATATACTGCAACGTGGTTATCACCAAAGTGTTAGCTCACCCTCCATCATGTCACATAATTACCATTTCTTTTTGTGGTGAGAATATTGAAGATCTAGTCTGTTAGCAACTTGCAGGGATACGGTCAGTATTGCTATCTGTAATTACAACGCTATACATTAGATCTTCAAATCTTATTCATTTTCTTTCCTTCTTTTTTCTTCTTTTTTTTTTTCTTTTTAAGGCTGCACCTGCAGCATGTGGAGGTTCCCAGGCTAGGGGTCGAATCGGAGCTGCAGCTGCCAGCCTACACCACAGCCACAGCAACGCTGGATCCGAGCCACATCGGTGACCTATGCTGCAGCTTGCAGCAACATCGGATCCTTAACCCACTGAGTGAGGCCCGGGATGGAACCTGCAGCCTCATGGATGCTAGTCAGGTTCGTTTCCTCTGAGCCATGATGGGAACTCCTCCGTAACCTCTTAAACCTATCAACCCTCCTCGAACTAACCATAGATTTAATATACCAAAGAAAATAGCAACACCTTGTTTTTTCTGGTTTGGTGCAATTTGGCAAACTGAACTTTTTGCTTGTTGTACATGGTAAGATTTCATTTTGTAAAAGAGAAATTTGTACATTCGTCACATGCATAAATGCTCTGGAGAAAACTTCAGGCAGAGGGAGCATTTGTTTTCTAGTGCTATGTGGCAAATTAGCACAGATTTAGCAGCCTGAAACAACCCTGATTTATTAACTCATGGTTCTGTAGGTCGGAAGTCTGGCGTGCTTTGGCTGTGTTTCCTGCTCAGGCTCTCACAAGGCTGAAATCAAGACAGGGGCTGGGAGGCAATTCCTGTTGTGTCTCAGTGGTAACCGACTGGTATCCATGAGGATGTGGGTTTGATCGCTGGTATCCATGAGGATGTGGGTTTGATCGCTGGCCTCGCTTGGTGGGTTAAGAATCCGGCGTTGTTGTGGGCTCTGGTGTAGGTCACAGATATGGCTTGGATCTGGCGTTGCTGTGGCTGTGGTGTAGGCCGGCGGCTTCAGCTCTGATTCAGCCCCTAGCCTGGGAACTTCCATGTGCTGTGGGTGTGGCCCTAAAAAGACGAAAAGAGAAAAAGAAGAAAGACAGAAAAATATAGGGGCTGGGTTGAGTTCTCGTTTGGAGGCTCAGCAAGATCTGCTTCTAAGCTCTTATTTTTTGACAAAATCCAGCTCCTTGGGGTTGTAGAGCTGAGGTCTTGCTTTCTTGCTGACTGTCAACTGGGCGCTGTTCTCAGTACCTACCAGCTGCCCACGTTCCTTCTCATGGGGACCACTCCGCCCGTTTTGTTTGTTTGTTTTTGTTTGTTTGTTTGTTTGTTTTTGCTTTTTAAGGCCACATCTGTGGCATACACAAGTTCCCAGGCTAGAGGTCAAATCAGAGCTGCAGCTACCGGCCTACACCAAAGCCACAGCAATGCTGGATTCTTAATCCACTGATCGAGGCCAGGGATCCAACCTGCATCCTCCTGATCTCTGTCAGGTTCTTAACCGCCTGAGCCATAACGGGAGCTCCTACCACTCCATTTTCAAGCCCAAAGTGGTGGAGGGGGTCCTGCTCATGCTTTAGATTTCTGACTTCCTTCCCTGTGGCCAGTCAGAGAAAACCCTGCCTTTAAAGGGCTCATGCGATGAGGTCCAGGCGCACCTGAATATTTCCCTATTTTGAGGTCAACCAATTTGGTTCCTTAATTATATTGGCCTTACTAAGTAAATTGTTTTCAACCATAAATCATTGAACATTATCAAGTGCTTTCTCTGTATCTATTGAAATAAGATTATTTTCTCCATTAAGCCATCAATATGGTGAATTACATTTGCGGGTTTTGTGATTTTTAAACTATCCTGATGGTCATGGAACATAAAGTTTTATAATTTAAGTAGGAAAAAAATAAAATTTAAAGATTCTCTTCAGTTCATCTGACTGCTAATGAGTTTGCTTAAACTTTTAATGAGTTTGCTTAAACCTTTGATTAAACTTTTAAACTTGCTTTTAAACCACTCCTTCTGTAATTCACTTATTCATCTCCACTGTCAAATTTCTCATTTCTGGTAGCTGAAATTTTTTTTTTTTAATGTTCTCATTCAGTTTTCAGTTTGGGAATCAAATTAGTCTTTTTCTCAATTTCTTTTCTCAATGTTTTTCTTGTTAGTCTTTTTCTCAATTTTTTTCTTGTTCCTTTCCTTTTTTCTTCTTTTTCTTTTTTACTGAAACTACTTGCATAAGAGGGATTTTCTGTCATTGGAAGTTTGTTTAAAACTCATTTGCAAAATTGTCTGGAATGGAAACTTGGGTAGGAGGTGAGAGGAGGTGTTTTGACTTTTTGGGGGGAAATTGAAAAATAATATTAAAAAAAGAATGAAGAGTTCCCATTGTGACTGAGTGGGTTAAGAATCTGACTGCAGGAGTTCCTGTCGTGGCGCAGTGGTTAACGAATCTGACTAGGAACCATGAGGTTGCGGGTTCGGTCCCTGCCCTTGCTCAGTGGGTTAATGATCCGGCGTTGCCGTGAGCTGTGGTGTAGGTTGCAGACGCGGCTCGGATCCCGCGTTGCTGTGGCTCTGGCGTAGGCCAGTGCTACAGCTCCGATTCAACCCCTGGCCTGGGAACCTCCATATGCCACAGGAGCGGCCCAAGAAATAGCAACAACAACAAACGACAAACGACAAAAGACAAAAAAAAAAAAAAAAAAAAAAAAAAAAAGAATCTGACTGCATGGAGTTCCCGTTGTGGTGCAGTGGTTAACGAACCCAACTAAGAACCATGAGGTTGCGGGTTCGATCCCTCGCCTTGCTCAGTGGCTTAGCGATCCAGCATGGATGTGAGCTGTGGTATAGTTGCAGACATGGCTCAGATCCCGCATTGCTGTGGCTCTGGCGTAGGCTGGCAGCTGCATCTCTGATTCAACCCCTAGCCTGGGAACCTCCATATGCCGCGGGAGCGGCCCAAGAAATGGCAAAAAGAATCTGACTGCAGAAGCTCAGCTTGCTGTGCAGGTGCACATTCGATCCCTCGCATGGTGGATTAAAGGACTTGGCATTGCTGCAGCTGCGGTGTGGGCCAGCTGCTCTGGCTCAGATCTAGTCCCTAGTCTGGGAACTTCCATATGCTGGAAGTATAGCCATAAAAACAAAAAAGTGAATGAGAAGTTATCAAGTAAAGGAGTTCCCTGATGGCCTAGTGGGTTAAGGACCTGGTGTTGTCATTGCTGTGGTTCGATCCCTGCCCTGGGACCTTCTGCCTGCTGTGGGTGTGGCAAAAAAGAAGGGAGTAAAGTGAGATGTAAATTTAAATATTAAATATAATTTAATATTAATACATTTAATATAGATAAAATATTTATTTTAAATGCATTCAATATAAATAAAATATTATATTTAAATATAATTTAAAGTGAGAAGGTAATTGAAAGAGAAGGTAGGGACCAGGGTGTTTTGTGCATTATCATCTGTTCATCCTCTTATTTTTGACGGGAAATAATAGAGAAGGTTGGAGTAAGGATGAGGATGAGTCTGCAGAGAGGAAGAGTTTGAAAAAGGAGGCAGTAGAGAGACAAAACGGAAGAGTCAAAGATGAGAGCAAGACCAGGATCCAGGGGGACACGTAGGTCGAGAGGCGCTTTGGCTGATGGTTGGGAGGAGGAAATGGGTTGTGGACCTGGTGGTGCCAATGAAGCAAGCCTTTCACAGCCCCTCCTCTGCAGCCGGTCGAGAGAATAGCTTCATCTGTAAGATGATGACTTAGACGGAATGTCATGAAGTTAATTGAAACCATCGAAGTTTCAAAGTCAGGCAGCTTGGAGTTCCCGTCGTGGCGTAAGGGAAACGAATCCAACTAGGAACCATGAGGTTGTGGGTTCCATCCCTGGCCTCACTTAGTAGGTTAAGGATCTGGCATTGCCATGAGCTGTGGTGTAGGTTGCAGACGTGGCTTGGATCTGCCTTTGCTGTGGCTGCGGTGTAGACCAGCTACAGCTCCGATTAGACCCCTGGCCTGGGAACCTCCATATGCCGCAGGTGCAGCCCTAGAAAAAGGAAAAAAAACAACAACAAAAAACACATTTTGGCGTTGAGAACATTTGGGGCTGTGTTCTTCATTCATCAGCATGTGTAATTATTCCAGAGCTGGACTGAGGTGAGCACGGTGGGGCATGAGAAGATGCAGGAGGTAGAGACGGAAACAGGGACACTTGAGCTGGGCTGATAGGTTCCCAGGGGGATGGAGACAGACCCTCCCCCCACCCCCCAAATGTGGTCGTCCACCTTGGAGACCTGCCTGCAGCCCTGCACCTGATCGACGCCCTCTCCCCGAATGTGGAGGCTCAAGTTGGGCAGCAAGAAACAAAGCCCTGCTGCAAAGTACTGCCTGCATAGATTAACCACCTGCAAGGATTAACTGCCCTGGGTCCTGGGACTCCCTCCCCCTCCCTTGGCCTCGCCCTCCTTCTTCATTGTTCCTGCCAAGAACTCCATCCAGCCACAGGTTCCTGCCACAGGTCCTTTATAAGCCTAGCACCTCCTCACGGTCAGGGCTAGGGTTGTCTTGAGCTCACTCCCTCCCCCTCTGAGTCTGAATACATCTCTCGCCTAACCAACGGGCCTTGCTTAGTCCTTCCTCAGTCCTGGACCACATGTACTTCTGACTGGTTGGCTATAAATCAGGGGTCCCGCTACCCCTTGCTAAGTTTTGAGCATGTGCTAGAAGGGCTCTCAGAATTCAGACCTCAGAACTCAGCACTTGGCTTATGCTTACCAGTGTATTGAAAGGGACACCCTTTACGAACAGCCCAATGGAAAGATGTACAGCACAAGGCGTTGGGGTGTGTGTGTGTGGGAGGTTCCTGGAACTGCCCTCACCCCCCCCCCCCCGCCCCCGACACACCACTTCCTAGCTCCTCTGGGATGCTCATCAAAGCTTTTTTTTGGCTGTGCCCTTGGCATGTGGAGGATCCTGGGCTAAGAATCGAGCCACAGCAGTGATAGTGCTGGATCCTTAGCTGCTAGGCCACCAGAGAACTCCTCATCAAAGCTTCTCGTTCAAGAGTTTTTTCTTTTTCTTTTTAGGACCGTACCTGCAGCATATGGAGGTTCCCAGGCTAGGGGTGGAATCGGAGCTGTAGCTGCTGGTCTACACTGTTGCTCACTCAATGTCAAATCCTTAACCCACTGAGCAAGCCCAGGGATCGAACCTGTGTGTTCATGGATCCTCGTCAGATTCGTTTCCGCTGCACCACAAGGGGAACTTCTCAAGATTTTGATAGTTTATTCTCTAGCTTCTTCCCTTCCCTCACTACACACACTTTTTGGAAGTTGGTGGGTGGAGCTGAAAGTCTACCCCTCCAATCATTTGGTCTTCTGGTGATATCTGATATCTGAGGATATCTTGGGCCCCGCCCTGATCCACCTCATTAGCATAAACTCAGGTGGGGTCCCAAGGGGCTCTTAGTGAATAACAAAAGACACTCTTATCACTCAGGAAATTCTAGGGGTTTTAGATGCTCTGTGCCAGGAATAAGGGCAAGACCGAATATATTTCATGTCATACCACAGGCGCCCTTCAGGTACCTCGGCTTATCCCATGGGCAGCCCTGTGTGGGATGATAAAGATGACACAGAGGCTGGGTACCACAGCATCCTTTGAAGAAACTTTGAGATTTCAGAAAAGTAGTTGAGGAGTCATCACGGGAAGATCAGAACTTTGACTGTCTTTATACTCTTTCAGTGTTGGCACACAGCCTTGGACATTTAATTTTTTTTTCTCTCTTTTCTTCTCTTTTTAAGGCTACACCTGTGGCATATGGAAGTTCTTGGGGGTCAAAACAGAGCTGCAGCTGGGGGCCTAAGCCACTGCCACAACAAGGCTGGATCAGAGCTCTGACTGAGACCTACACCCCAGCTTCTGGATCCTTAACCCACTGAGAAAGGCCAGGGGTTGAACCCACAACTTCATGGACACTTTGTTGGGTTCTTAGCCAACTGAACCACAACGGGAACTCCTTAATTAGTTTTCAGTATCAAAATCTTGGAGATTCGTGGTTTCCCTCGAAAGATGAGAAGGAACCACAATAAGGGTGCATTGGCACCAGTTGTCTGGAGGTGAACAGGGCTGTTTTGGGGGACAGACTTGTCCTCTCCAGCTCAGCACAGTCCCCTCCACGTCCCACAGCCTTCTCAACCCCAGGAGACTAAAGCCATCCACCCACAGTCTTTCTTTTTGAGGAACTCAAGGTTTATCGAGTGTTTCTCAAACTGACAAGCATCTAAAGCAATGCCAAGTTCAAGTTCCCGTCTTTGGCAACACACAGAACTAACTGCCAGTCTCAAAATACCTTTGGTGTTTCTCTCCCATAAGAGTTGACTTGAAGACTTCTTCCTGCCTGCAGTGGACAGAGAGGGGACCGGTGGACAGTTTAAGAATCACTTTTTGAGCACGGGGGCCACAACGGCTCCCCTGGTATATGCATCAATGACCAATGAGGTAGTTTAAATCCTCTCAATACCTATGCAACACTCTGTCCTCATAGCATGACGGTGTTTTCATTTTTTAAGTTCCATGTTCAGGGCAGTAGGTGTTTCCAATTTAGCAGGTGGCATTGGCGGCCAGAACTATTTCTCAATCGCATAGAATGTCTCTGGGCGCTTCCAATGGCCCCGCTGGGTACCGTGGCCCCTTCAGCCTCCTCAATTCTGTGCTTCTTTTGCGTGCTTCTCACCCGAGAGTTTTGGACACTTAATGCCTTTGTTGATAGCCGTGAAAATATAAGGCTGAAACATTTCCACATCACAAAAGTGCCCATGGCCATTTAAAAAGGTGCCTTTATCTTGGATGCTTCAGAGAGGACGAAAAAATACAAATTCTAATTCCTCAGAGAACGGGCTGTGTTGAAATATTTCCAGAAGGTCAGGGAGTTCTGCCTCTGGCCTGGAGTGGAGACGTGAAGCTGTGGCCGTGGTTAAGCGAGGCCAGCCTTTCAAGCCTTGTTTATTCTGGAAATAACTATGGAAAATGCCTCATACAGTTCCCCAGAGACGGGGAGGTGGGCCTGGGTCAGTATGTGACGAATCAAAACAGACCGTTCCTTTGCCACACGTTGAGCAAAATTTACAAAAAAAAAAAGGTCTTTCTTAGAACTTCCAGACAGACCCAAGGGACCAGAAATGAACTTGAACGTGTGAGGAAAGTCAGAGAACAGAGCTAGACCGAGCACACATGTTTAACCCCACTGTACAACGGTTAGATGTGGAAATGTTACAAACATAAAGTCCAATGAAATCCTGGGGGTTGACGAGGATCTGAAACATTTGTTTTCATCCATTCCCAGCTTGGTAATGAAGTCAGTCCCTGAGAACAGGGCCAGCTGCCCCTTCTCTGCATGTCCTTGTCTCTGGAGACTTCCTCCCAGAAGGGCACCCCTTGGTGGCTTGTCCTTTATGTCCAGTGCCCATGGTGGGAAGGCAGTGCCCCATGGAAGTTGGGTAAACAGCACCAGGCATCCAGTGGGCCTCGTGAGAAACGTGAAGGGATGGATGGTCATGAATGGGCCTGTACCCAGGACAGCCTGAGACGTATTACAGACATGACGATGGCTTTCTGCTGTAAAATCATTAAAAAATGTTTCAACTGAAGCATAGTTGATTTATAGTAATACATATGTTACATAGGTTATTATAGGATATTGACTATAATTCCCTGTGCTGTGCAGTAGGTCCTCGCTGTTTATCTATTTTATATACACTACTGTAGTTGTGTAGTGTGTATCTGTTAATTCCAAACTTTCCTTCCTTCCTTCCTTCTTTCCTTCTTTCCTTCTTTCCTTCTTTCCTTCTTTCCTTCCTTCCTTCCTTCTTCCTTCCTTCCTTCCTCCCTCCCTCCCTCTCGCTCTCTCTCTCTCTCTCTCTCTTTCTTTCTTTCTTTCTTTCTTTCTTTTCTTTCTCTTTCTCTCTTTCTTCTCCCCCCGTGACATATGGAGGTTCCCAGGCTAGGGGTCTAATTGGAGCTGTAGCTGCCGGCCTACACCACAGCCACAGCAACACCAGATCTGAGCCGCATCTGTGACCTACACTACAGCTCACGGCAACGCTGGATCCTTAAACCCATTGGGCAAGGCCAAGGGTCAAACCCGCATCCTCATGGCTACTAGTGGGGTTTGTAATCCACTGAGGCACAACAGGAACTCCCATAAACTTACTTTATCCTTTCCCCCACTTTCCCACAGCCATAAGATTGTTTTCTATGTCTGTGGAAGCACCCTGCGTGTCCACTGGTAGATGAGTAGATAAAGATGTGGTACATATATACAATGGAATACTACTCAGCCGTTAAAAAGAATGAAATAATGCCATTCCTAGCAACATGGATAGACCTATAGATTACCGTATTAAGTGAAGTTGCTCAGACAGAGAAAGACAAATGTCATATGATATCACTTATTTGTGGAGTCTAAAAACATGATACAAATGAACTTAAAATTTAGAATCCTTTTAATTCCTAAGTACTCAGGAAGCACTTATAAAAATAGGCGTGATGTCCTCCAAGAGCAGTGGAGGTCACGGTGTGTGCCTGATGTTTTTGTTCGTCTCCTTCTGTCATCCTTCTGACCAGCTTCCCTCCCGTGCCCACCCTCCTCTCTCCCAGACCCAGTTCTATAGGGTATAGGGTTGAATGGACCTATCAACACCTATCATACTTCTTCCTCAAGATTTTTCAAGCTGGCGAGTTCCTGTTGTAGCTCAGCAGTAATGAACCCAACTAGTCTCCATGAGGATGTGGGTTCGATCCCTGGCCTTGCTCCTTGGGTTAAGGGTCCAGTGTTGCCATGAGCTGTAGTGTAGGTCGCAGACATGGCTCAGATCCTGGGTTGATGTGCATGTGGCAGCGGCTGCAGCTCTGATTTGACCCCTGCCTGAGAACTTCCATATGCTGTACGTGTGGCCCTAAAAAGAAAAAAAAAAAATTCAAGTGGATCTAAGAAGGAGAGAACATCTATTTTCCTCCATTGCCTCGTGATTATTAGGATCTGGGACCAGAAGCTGCCAACAGCCAGGGTTCCCACTGTGTGGAGAGAGAGAATCGACAGACAGAGAGATTTAAGAAGTTTCAAACCCAGGCAGTCTGACTGTGCCCAGCAGGTGAGAGTGAGGGGACATTCAGGGGACACAGAGTACCAAGGGTCACCTCTGCCTCCTGAGGCAAACTATTCTTGCCTTCCTGCGGTGTACTTACCTAAGCTAGTGTTAATTCCATTTGCATCATTTACAGCAGAAAGAGTCACGAGAGTACGATACTGCTAGGAAGACCATAGTGGACTCCCCTTTGTGATCTGAAAGTGCAGGTTCAACTTCGATGCTCGTAAAAATGATCTGAAATTTAAAAGTTCAAATCTTTGGTCTGTGTGCGGATTTGTCCATTTTTGGCACTTTGGGTTTGTTTGTTTGTTTGTTTTCTTTTTAGGGCCTCACTTTGGCCTACAGAAGTTCCCAGGCTAGGGGTCAAATTGACCTGCAGCTAAGGTCTACCCCACAGCCATGAAAACACTAGATTTGAGCTGCGTCTGCAAACTACACTGTAGCTTGTGGCAACTCCGGATCCTGAACCCACTGAAGGAGGCCAGGGATGGAACCCACATCCTCACAGAGACAATGTCAAGCTTTTAACCTGCTGAGCCACCATGGGAATGCCGCAAAATACTTCCTTAAGGTGCCGTAGCAACACAATACTGAGTGTGAGCCTTTATTGAGGGTTGAGGCTGTCCCGGTATCACTTTACTTGTATTAACCCTTTTCACCCTCATAAAAACTATGAAATATATGTTGTCATTGCCCCCATTTTATAGATGTGGAAACAGAGGCTCAGAAAGATTATGCCGTTCCCCCAGAGTTGACTCAGCTCATAGGTGCAGAGAAAAAATTTGAACACAGTCTTTCTAAGTTCAGAGACTGGGCTTTGAGTACAGAATTATGTAGCAGCATTAAAAGCCACTGATTTTATTCAGTAATGACAATCTCATTTAAAACTAAACTACACATTTCTAACTTTCTGAAAAGTTGGCAATGCCATGAAAGGTATCCCATTCTGTAACTTGAACATCGAGAGGCTCTAGTCCACGGAGATTTTCCTCGGCTTTTCAGTGGTAGAGCTAAAGACACACATCTGAGTTCCATCCCGGATGAACCATTTTGCCAATGAACGGCCCATTCTGCCAATGGATTGTTAAGCAATACTGACTTCGCCTAGAAGCCAAAGCCAGTGTGGTCTGGTCTGGTCTGAAATGGAGGAAGAGCCCTCCGGGCTTTCTCAATTCTTTTTCTTTCTTTCTTTCTTTCTTTGTCTTCTCTTTTCTTTTTTGGCTGCCCCAGGGCATACGGAGTTCCCCGGCCAGGGGGCAGGGGACCCATCCGAGCCGCAGTTGCACGCTGAAGCTGCAGCCACACCAGATCCTTAACCCACAGGGCCGGGCTGGGGATCGAACCTGTGTCCTCTCCCTCCAGCGACGCCTCCAATCCCGTTACACCACAGTGAGAATTCCTTCCCAGTTCTTCACAGCTTTGTTTCATTACTCTGGATTAATTTGCATAGTAAGGAGCCTCATCTTTCTGTTCAGCTTTCAGTCCTCCTCGGTGTGCAAAGGATCAAACAGAAGTTGGTTACAAGTGCTCAGCCCAACGTGCTAATCCTGCACCAGGAGCACCTCAAAAGCAGGAAAAGATTGAGGCTCCCCCTGCCCCCGTCATTCCTATGAAGCATTTCATGGCGTTGCTGGGGAGCTCAGTGGAACCCAGGTGTCATCCCGGGTCTTTGGCGAAGCATGCCTTCCTGCCTGGTACCACTTTCTTTTTGAGCAACTGCAAAAACAGTGATCTCCTTTGGTCTTGACCGGAGGGGCAGAGGGGAATCAACCCTTGACTCCCACACTTCCTGGGAGATTGTGAAACTCAAAGGTAAACATGGAAGGGAATGTGGCAGCTCAGAACAATCGCCCCTATTGTGGAATGAATCCTGGTTTCTTTTCCTTTTGACACAAACTCTTTTTTTTTTTTTTTTTTTTTTTTTTTTTTTTGTCTTTCTGCCATTTCTTGGGCTGCTCCCGCGGCATCTGGAGGTTCCCAGGCCAGGGGTCGAATTGGAGCTGTAGCCGCCGGCCTACACCACAGCCATAGCAACGCGGGATCCGAGCCGCATCTGCGACCTACACCACAGCTCCCGGCAACGCCAGACCCTTAACCCACTGAGCAAGGGCAGGGATCGAACCCACAACCTCATGGTTCCTAGTCGGATTCCTTAACCACTGCGCCACGACGGGAACTCCTTTACACAAATTCTTGCCTGTGGTGAGGCTGAACAGAAGAAGTCACCTCTGCCCAGGGCTGTCCAGGTTGCCTGGATTCGCAGGGAGAAAATCCAGGGAGATTTGCTTTGAGGGCAGTTTGCAGGCTTGCAAGGGTGAGGCTGAAACATCCTTGGTTTGTTGAAAACAGCTGTCTTTAAGGGCCACCATGCCGAGGGCTTCAGAAGGCTTGCTTCTGCCCTTGGAGAAGAGAGGGAGGATTTGCAAAACTCGAGGACCTCATTTCGAAGAGTCTGCAACTGCGTGACTGGGCTGTCATCCGAGACCCCTGGCTCAGAAGCCGGGCAGCTCTCGGATTGTCTTCCCTTTTAGGTTCCTTCCCCGGCAGCCCTTTGCAGAGCGAGGCCACGTGGATCCACGGCAGTGACTCTCGCCAGGCCTCTCCAGGCCTGCTCAGCGAAAGCTCAAGCGTCAAGAGCGAACTCTCTGGAGGGTCCCCGGCGCGGGGCAAGGGGCCCCACAAAGTCCAAGGATCACACTCTTCATTTGGCCACGTCACTCGGTCTTTACTCTTTAATTATTTGGTTTGAAGAATTCGGTGACTTCAGGGAAAGACTTCTTGGGGGTCATTGTGAACTGTTCCTTTTTTTTTTTTCTTTTTGGGGCCACACCTGTGGCCTATGGAGGTTCCCGGGCGAGGGGTCGACTCGGAGCTGTCGCTGCCGGCCTACACCACAGCCGCAGCAATGCCAGATCCGAACCGTGTCTGCAATCTACACCACGGCTCACAGCAACACCGGATCCTTAACCCACTGAGCGAGGCCAGGGATCAAACCCACATCCTCATGGATACCAGTTCAGCTCTTAATTCGCTGAGACACAACGGGAACTCCTGAACGATTCTTTTGTTTATCTAACCGATGCTTGTTCAGGAACTACCAGGTACCATGTGTGTATCTATCTGTTTCTGGCCAAGGTTCTAGTATTTGGTCTTTGACTCTGGTTCCTGACACAGAGCTCCTCAAACCTTTGTCATTTCCCAGGTGATAGGAGCATCTTTTGTTCTAATGAGATGAGTCCTGGATGGCTCCTGGCTAGGGGCTGGTCACCAGAAAATCCACGCCTTGATCAGAAGCTTGGCAATTTCAGCCACACTCACCATCTCTAGAGAAACGAGAGGAGCCGGGAACGAGTTCCTAATTGATCATGCCTGCATGATGAAGTCTCCCTAAAAATCCCCAAAGTACAGGGTTCAGAGAGCTTCCAGGAGTTCCCACTGTGGCATGGTGGGTTAAGAACCTAAGTGGCTCAGGTCGCTGCGGAGGTTCAGGTTCAATCCCGGGCCTGGCCTGGTGGGTGAAAGGATCCAGGATTGCCGCAGCGGTGGCCCCAGTTGAGGCTGTAGCTCAGATTCAATCCCTGGCCTGGCAAAATTCCACATGTGGCCAATACGGCCACAAGACATACATAAATACATAAATTAATAAATACATACATAAGCAAATAAATAAATAAGCAAGCTTCCAACTGGTGAATATACATTCACAGACCAGAAGGGTGACACACCCCAGCTCCACTGGGACGGAAGCTCCCTTGCCTGGGACCCTTTAGAGCCCATGTACCTCTTTGGCCGTTGTCTTTTCGAATATGATAAACCGGTAAATGTAAGTGTTAGGATTCCTGGGTGTTCTGTGAGTCATTCGACCACGTGCTGGAGCCCCAGAGGGGGTTGTGGGAGTCCGGATTTATAGCCAGTGGGTCCGAAGCACAGGTCACACACAACCTGGATTTGCAGTCGGCCTCTGGCAGGGGACCACCTGGTGGGGACAGAGCCCTGGCCCCATGGGACCTGGCCCTGCTTCTCAGGCGGATAGTGTCGGCACTGAGTTGCATTACGGGACGTGCAGTTGACATCTGCAAGGAGGCTGGGGAATTGTTTGGTGTGGGAAACTGACACATCAGGTGTCAGACGCGAAGAGCTGAGAGTAGAGAAAAACAGTTCCTTTCTCCTAAACAACGTGGAATGGTCCTCATCTCCGGGAATACAGCAATGATTGAGACAGACGTGCCCAGTCTCGTAGGATGTGTAAGAAAACAGGCAGCTACAATGACAGTAGGATAAATTTGTGATGGGCCACGTCGAGGGTCATGCAAAAATTCCCGAGGAAGTCTTCTGCCCTGGACTTTTGGTTGGGAAAGGCAAAATGAGGGGATGATGCATCCAGACCAGGGAGGGTCTCCCTCTTACTGTCTGTTTCCTTCTAGACGGACTTCTTTGAGGTGGTGAATGCCCTCCTTTAAGATACATATTTAAGCGAAAATAACAGGAGGCCTTATTTATTTACATTTCTGTTATGTTTGTGCTAACAACCACAAACCTACAGAAAAGTTGCAAATATAGTACAAAAACGCTTCTTTTCCTGGGCCATGTAAGGGTACATTGCCAACCTGATGAGCCATCAAACCCAAACCCATCACAGTGTCTTTTTACAAACAGGGACATTCTCCTCCGTAACAACCACACGACCGTCGGCATCGGGAAATTAGCTGTGACTCATCACCACCACAGTACCCTTGGTCTCAGGGTACCACGGCGGTGGTGACCAACAAGACCACCAAGATGCAGTTGTGCCATTGGTCCCAAGAATGGCCTTTATGGTGCAAGGATCCAGTTCATGGTCACACACTGATTGGTTGTCATATCCCCCTTCTTTGGTCCTTGACTTTGCTCCTTTCAAAGAGAATGGGACAGTTGCTTTGTAGAATGTTCCTCAGCTTTCTTTTGTCGGATGTTTCCTTATGGTTAGATGGGCTGTGCCTCTTTAGCAGAAACCTCTCAGAGGTGGTGTTATGTCTTCATTGCTTCCTGTCATGTGGTGCAGGATCTCGAACTGTCCCCTCACTGATAAAGTGGCATCGGCTAGCCTTCCTCACAGTGAAGTCACGCTTTTGCTCTCTGTAATTAACATGTAGTTTGAGTGAGGAACTGAAAACCATGCCATCCCTCATCAAACCCTTAACTCAGTATGAATTCATGGTCTTCTATTTTATTCAATGTGTTATAATCTATTTACAGTCTTTTTTATGCCCAAGTTGTCCTATTTCCGGTTGCCTCTCCTAGCTGATTTGTGGGTCCTTGCAACACATCCCAATCATCCATTGAGCCTTTCCATTCTTTTCTGACACTGGTAGATGTTATAGGTACAACTTCTACGTTCCCTGCCCTAGCTCTGGAATCAGAGCTTTCCTGGAGAAGGTATTTAGAAACCAAGACCTGGGCACTAGGCGTGCTTATTGCCATTGAGCTATTGCTACGCCAAGAGCCTCTTGGTAGACAGCACTAGAAAATACATGCATGTGTACATACACACACATTTGCTCCTGAGTGTATTTTTTTTCTCCTGTTACAGCCACTCCTGTGGCATATGGAAATTCCCAGGCTAGGGGTCGAATTGGAGCTGCAGCTGCCAGCCTATGCCACCGCCATGGCAACACCAGATCTGAGCCGCATCCGTGCTCTACGCCACAACTCGTGGCAATGCTGGATCCTTAACCCACTGAACGAGGCCAGGGATCGACCCCACATCCTCACAGGGACAACATCGGGTCCTTAACCTGCTGAGCTGCAATGGGAACGCCTCTCTGTGTACTTTTATTGAAATTCTTGGGTTCACACCAATACTTTCCTTTCCGATCCAGCACCGCAGGGCTCATTTTCTTTTTCTCCCTTTCCACGTTTGAAACACTTCCTCTGACAGTGAGAGACCGGGATTCCATTTTTCTAAGTACCCTCACTTATTCGATCCCTTCCCTGTACAGAATCCATCTCTGCCACCACCCCCTCCCCGACGTGGACCCCGCCTCTGCTGGCTCTGGCATCAGATCTGGGTCTATAATAGGGCACAGAGGCCTGGCGTCTGTCTCCTCACAGACAGCTCCCTTCCTGACTTAGGGACTTAATTACCGAGGAAGGGACAGGAAGCTAAGGAAGGAGAAAGGGAGGAAGAGAAGAAAAAGGGAAAGGAGAGGCAGAGGCATGTGAGGGCCACGTACAGGTTTTAGACTGTTCTCTTGGTTGCACCTTTGAGGTACCGTGTTATCCATCATCCGCACTCATGCTTGCTTCTCTCAGGGGCCCCTGGTCCAGCCACCTCTCCACTTCTCTCTCTCCCTCCCTCCATCCTTCCTGGTCTCAGCCCCCTTGGGATCAGGTCCAGAGAGGGCAATTCTGGACCATCCGGTTTGTCGGCATCGTTGAAGAACCAGTTGTCTGAAAAGAATGAAGAATTTTAGCTTCTCTGCGGGGGAGCACACAGAATGTAGGCACAGATGTAATTCCATGCAATTATGAGACCATATCTCTGAGAGGAAAAGGACAGATAAGTATATCCTTTTAAGGTTTTTTTATTATTATTATTATTATTTTGGCCATGCCCATAGCATGCAGAAGTTCCTGGGCCAGGGATTGAACCCACACCAAGGCAGTGACCTGAGCCGCTGGGGCGACGACACCAGATCCTTAACCCACTGTGCCACCAGGGAACTCCTTGTCCACTTAAAAATGCAAATGAGCACCTCTGTTTATCTGTCATTCAGGTAGTTTTGTCATTAAATAAGTATAGATATTCACTGCCTCAGTATTAAATCAATTCAACTTCCCTAAAGCTAATTAAGAAGGTCAGAAAAATCAGAGGTGAGCCCTAAGAATGAGATTGGAGACTTTGAAAGAAAGTATAAAGGTACTCCTTAAATTTAAATGTAACATCCTCAAAAGAAGCTTGGCCCAGTATTTTCTGGTTCCATTAGAATTAATTAATAAACAAACCCCCAAACCCTTCCAAACCACTGGAGCTATAAAGTATTTCAGTTGGAAATTTCATTTTATGTTTCCTTTACCTTGGGAAGTGGTACATCTTAGGGATTTTTAAAATAGAAGCAAGACCAGGACAACTATAGAAAGTTCTAATATAAACATTGCATGGATGGTATGAGCTCAAATACCTCAGAGAGCAAAGTTATTACATTTGGGGTCATCTGGTGCATGAGTACCAAAAAGATCACAGCAGAATGACCAGACTGATATTTTAGTATTTATTTCAAGTCATAACAAAATGCCATTTTTTATTTTATTTTTGAATTTTTTATTGATGTATAGTTGATTTATAATGTTGTGTTAGGTTCTGGTATACAGCACAGTGATTCCATTGTATATATTGAAAAGAAAATATATATGAATATATATTTATATAGAAATATAGGAATATATATTATATATAAGAATATATAATATAACATTTAAAATATATGACTATGTGTAATATCATATATATACAATGGTGTTACACACACCAATATACTTTCATTTTCGTACCTAAAAATATATATATTCTTATACTTACATATATGTAAATATATACATGTTCTTATCCATTATGGATTCTTTTTCTTTTTTGCTATTTTAGGGCTGCACCTGTGGCATATGGAGGTTCTCGGGCTAGGGGTCGAATCAGAGCTACAGCCGCTGGCCTACACCATAGCCACAGCAGCGTGGGATCTGAGCTGTGTCTGGGACTTACACAACAGCTCACGGCAACGCCAGATCCTTAACCCACTGAGCGAGGCCAGGGTTCGAACCCACATCTTCAGGGATCCCAGTTGGGTTGGTTAACTGCTGACCACAAAGGGAACTCCCCATAATGGATTCTTACAGCATATCGAATATCATTCCATGTGCTGTACACTAGGACTTACTGTTTATTGATTTTATATATAGCAGTTGGCATCAAAGTGCCATTTTTAATGACATCAGAATTCTATTTCAGGAGTTCCCGTCGTGGCGCAGTGGTTAACGAATCTGACTAGGAACCATGAGGTTGCGGGTTCGATCCCTGCCCTTGCTCAGTGGGTTAACGATCCGGCGTTGCCGTGAGCTGTGGTGTAGGTTGCAGACGTGGCTCGGATCCCGCGTTGCTGTGGCTCTGGCGTAGGCCGGTGGCTACAGCTCCGATTCGACCCCTAGCCTGGGAACCTCCATATGCCGCAGGAGCGGCCCAAGAAATAGCAACAACAACAACAACAAAAAGACAAAAGACAAAAAAAAAAAAAAAAAAAAAAGAATTCTATTTCAAACGTCTCAAATTCGTAAAGTGGTGAACCTGGAGATCAGAACCGAGCCTCCGTGAACACTGCATCTCTGGGTGTCTGGCTGGTCCTGGCATTGCTATCCCTTCACCTCCAGAGCCCTTCTCCCCAGGTGCCCTGGGAGTGCTGTGAGCTCACAGAGTATCCTCTGCCCCTGAGTTGGGGCTCTGCTTCGGGCTGGGGTAAGAGGATTTGGTGGGGAGATGTGCTAATGCGGCTTGGGAGAACTTAAAGTGAGGGTGCTCTGATTGGGTGGGCGTTGGGAGGGGTGCAGAGGGCAAAGCCAGAAATCGAAGCACATTGCCCACAGAAGTCTAAAACAATGGCGTTACACCCACAAACATACTTCCATTTTAGTACCTAAAAATGCTATGGAATCAAAAGGGTATGAGGAAAATTCTGGAATGCAATTGGCATGTTCACTATATTTTGTTTTATTTTATTTTATTTTGGTGGTGGCTTGCAGCACCTTGCTGTAGGATCTCAGTTCCCAGACCAACGATTGAACCAAGGGCCCAGGGCTGAAAGCACCAAATCATAACCACTAGACCGCCAGGGAACTCCTTATTTTCACTATCTTGATTGGGGTGATAGTTTCATGGGCGTATGCTTATGTCAAACTTTATCTAATCACACACTTCAATGTGCAGTTTATTTTACATCTGTTTTAGTTTATGTCTTAATAAATGCTTTTAAAAAAATACAGTACATAACAATGTTAAAACCAGTACGATCATTGTGGCTGTGTCAAAATCCGAACAGCTCAACCTGGTACTGGGCTTTCTGTTTGGACCTGGGAAGTGCCTGGGCCTGTAATTCATTGTAGAAATACATTCCTTTGCCAGGCCACAGCGGCCTCACAATCTTAACTGCCTTCAATGAATTGTCTTCATGGGGGCTGGTGTTAAACCAGAGGATTCTGTTTTGAGTTTTAATTTTGATTAGTTCTGTGTGCAGCTGTCAGGGAAGAAAAGCATTTCCTTTACGCTCTTGGGTTCAGTACTGAGAGCCTTCAAATTAAGCTAAAAAAGACAGCTTTGAAAATACATTTCTCTACGCACATAACCAAGAAATATAGGGGGGAACTAGCGGACGAGGAGGGTTCTAAGGATCAGGTCTGTTTGTGCAAATTCGGTGTCTGGCTTTCCCTGGCTCCTAAGCAATCTCTCCTTTCCTGGCCCGGGGGTGGGCTGGGAGGGTGCGATCTGGGACATGGGGTAGGGGCGGGGACACCTGCACGGTTGGAAATTCCAGCCCTGTTCTTAGGCCCTTAAGGGCAGGGCAGAGAACTCCTCCAGTCTGGGTTAATTTTTTCTGTTCTTTTTTTTGGTTGAACCCGAGGCACGTGCAAGTTCCCTGACCAGGAATCGAACCCAAGTCACAGCAGTGAGTGACCGTGCAGAGTCTTTACGGTGAGGCCACCAGGGAACTCCTACATTTGTTGATTTTCATTGGCTTTCACCTCCAAATGATCCTTTCGCCAAAGAGGCATGTTTTGGGGTTGGTGAATTCTGACACCCTTCCCCCACCCCCGCACCCAGGGAAAACCACCAGGAACCAAATCTTTTAGAAGACTATGCACCTGGCTCCCCAGCTGCTTTTATTGTCGCTTGATCGTGGGACAAGGAGAAACGCGAGGGTCCTGCCAGCCTTGAGTCGGGAGCCGGTGCCTCTTCTGGGCTGGCATTTGCGCCTTGAGTGTCTCCAGTCTGTGTCTGAGAGTCCATCCGCCTCTCTCGCTCCCGTCTCAGGCACCCCTCCTGTCTGCCTGTCCAGCTTCCTCCCTCCCTGCTCTCACCTCCTGAGCGTGGAATGGCTTTTATCGCTTTCAAAACATCGTGCAAGATTTTTCCTCTTGACTTTGTTTCTGTCAGATTCACACAGTGTCTGAATCCACTGACTGCACACCCTTGACCAATAGTGAGCATTTATTGTTCCAACACAAAAGATTGTCTTTGACTACTGTCCATATAACTCCTCTTACTTAAAAATCATCCCTGCCACCGCATTTTTTTTTTTTTTTAAAGGAGGGACTTGTTTCCAAAACCTCAAAAGCTGTGGCCACCAGCTGAGATCCTAAAATGACCCAAAAGTGGAGCTGGGGGAGAAGGCAATAAAACCAACCCCTTTCCAAGAAGTTCAGCCCTGGAGAAGAAGGTTCCTGAACAAAAACCACAGGCCGCGGGCCATCCTCCGCCCCTCTGTTTTGGTTGGCCCCAGCCTTGTGCTGTCATCCTCTCTCCTAACCCAAGCAATGCCTGAGATAATGAGGACTTTTACATTTTTCCTAAAAAAAAAAGGAAAAGAAAATTAAAAAAAAAGGTTTTTGTCTCAAATACTTTACATTTCAGTTTAGAAGGTACATGTGTACACGTGCACACTTAACATCTGAAAGCCTGTCCTCCAAACACCATTTTAACAAATTCCAAAGCTCACACACATCTCGGAATTCCAAGGTCGCAGATGCCTTTAGCTTCGTTAGTAAGAACAGCAAGACCAGCTCACACATGTTCAAATGCATTACTCACGGTTAAAAGTCATCTTAAGATGAATGGGTTGGCTTTTTGCTTCTGGGATGTGAGTGTGTTCGTCGGATTCCTGCCCCCCCCCTTGGTATTTTTTCCTCCTATTTAACCCACAACCTCAAGAGGAATGGAAGAATTTTCCAGCTCTCTTCCTCCACCCTGCCCTGCCCGCTGCCCATCTTACACTTTGGGAGTCTGAGGAGGGGGTCCAAGGGGAGTTTTCAGGGACTCTTCCATTTCCCTAATTCCTCTGCCCCATCCCTCTTCTTATCATGAGTCTTTCTCTCTCTTTCTCTCTCTTTCCCTTCCTTTCTTCCTTCTTTCCTTCCTTCCTTCCTTCCTTCCTTCCTTCCTTTCCTTCTTTCTTTCTTTCTTTCCTTCCTCCTTCCTTCCTTCTTTCTTTCCTTTTTTGCTTTTTGGGGCCACGCCAGCAGCATATGGAAGTTCCCAGGCTAGAGGTTGATTCCGAGCTGCACCTGCCAGCCTACACCACAGCCACAGCAACTCGGAATCCAAGCTATGCTGTGATCATAGCTATGCTGCATCCTTAACCCACTGAGCGAGGCCAAGGATTGAACCCAAGTCCTCATGGATGCTAGTCGAATTCTTAACTGTGGTTTCAAGAAATCAAGACTCTTTCATCATCCTCCACACGAGACGTCATTTCACCCACTGATGCTTCACTATGCACCTGGGACAGAGGAAGACTTTTTCTCTTTTTTCCAACTGAAGTGCAACCCCATTATCAGCCTCACACAATCAACACACCCCCTTCAATGAGGGGACCACGGCCAAGCATCGGGGGAGTGGCTCAGGGCCACTGTTGGTCAGAGAGTTGGTGGTCAGGGAGAAGGGCTGGGTGGAGACAGAGGAGGAGGAGGACAAGCTGGAATCCTCGGATCTCTGTGTCTGTCTGTCCTGCGTCAAGTCACAGCCACCTTGGAGAGTAACACCTGTCTACCTCCACCTCCCAAGTCCTGTGAGAATTCCTCTCGAATGGCCTCCTCCAGCCTACAACTACCCTGGGAAAAGGTTTCCGGGGAATCCAGCTCCACTTGGCCAAATTGGTCTGGGACAAACCACAGCAATCATCGGATTTCCAGTCCATATGCAAACTTCCCCCGGGGCCTCAGCGATGGGATATTGTACCATTGGTTTGTTCAAACTGGGGCCCAAATAAGATCCACATGTTACATTTGAGTGTGGAGAGGCCGTTTATGTCTCTTTTAATCTAGACTCGTCCCCCGGGTCCTTGTGGAGACTCGTCAGATTCTTTTCCACTGAGCCACAATGGGAACTCCTTTTCTCCAGAGTGTTTCTATGTTGGAGAACCTGGGTTTTCTGTCCTGTAGAAATTCCCCACATTTTGAACCTGGCTGATTCTGTCCCCCTGGCATAGCGGCAGTGAGCTCTGGAAGCTTGATAAGATTCAGACAAGAATACTTGAGGTTCCCTAGGTTTTTTCCTCCCTTGGGGATCCTGAGCTATCCCCACATCTCAGGCTGATATGGGTGGGAGAAGCTGGGAAAGCCAGGGGCTCTCCTGCCCTAGGTCAGCTTCCTTTGCGTCCTCACAGAGCCTGAAGGGTCTCATTTGGGGATCAGGGTCAATGCCATGGCTGTGATTCCTTCAACCACTCCAGGCCTCACACCAAGGGCTGGTCTGTCTCCATCTTGGCCATATGAGTTCACTGTGCCTCCTTTCAACTTGCTGAGTATTGGAAGCACAATGATGCCAATTTGATTTTTGACACCAGCTGTTGTGTGTCAGTTGGAATAATATCTAGTGGGAAGAGCCCACCCACACACCTTCATTCTAAGATTAGGTTGGATTCCCTGTTTTTTGAAGCAAGGCAACTCAAGCTTATAGGAAGTAGGGTGTCCCCTCCTTCACCAGGGGGACACACAGATACAATACATCTCAGAGTAACTCTCCAGGGACCAAAGTGGACAGCCTCATGGACTCAAAGTGGCCCATCAATGCCGTCTCTGATTTTCTTTGGGCCACGCCCATGCTTCAGAAGTTCCTGGGCCAGGGATTGAACCCGAGTCACAGTAGCAACTGAGCCAAAGCAGTGACAAGGCAGAGTCCTTAACCACTAGGCCACCAGGGAACTCCTGTGATTTTCTCTCTGCCCTCGAACTTTCATACTCTGGGCTTGTTATTCTAATTTAAGAAGAACTTACTCTAGCCATCATGCTTGTGTTCAAGAGAGTGTTTATCAGCATTGGACTCTCCTGTTGCTTGAGCCAAACTCAGTTTCAGCAAGGTCCCTTCTCACTGGGGAAGAGAAATTGGAGTTGATGCCTGGGTTTCCCTGAACTCCAATTCTGCATCCAGATTCCCGGCGTTCTGGAAGGTCTATTCCGCAGCAACTGTTGACCCAGGAGTTTTAACGAGAACACTTGGTACAGAGTTGGGTGTGAGACCCATGATCCCAATGTAAGAAGCTCATATTAATCCTTTGAAGATTTTCCTTGAAAAGGAAACAGTGAAAATACTTTGGCAGGAGTTCCCATCGTCACTCAGCAGAAACGAATCTGACTACTATCCATGAGGACGTAGGTTCGATCCCTGGTCTTGCCTGGTGGGTTAAGGATCCGGCGTTGCTGTGAGCTGTGGTGTAGGTCGCAGATGCGGCTTGGACCCCGCGTTGCTGTGGCTGTGGTGTAGGCTGGCGGCTACAGCTCCGATTGGACCTCAATATGCCACAGGCGCACGTCTAAAAAAAAAAAAAAAAACCCAAACTTTGGCAATAAACTACACTTCAATAAAAATATCCTCACTGATCATAATACAATCATGGTAATATAAAACACTTTGATAAAGAACTGTGGATCAGGGCAGTTCCCGTTGGGGCTCAGCGGTAACAAACCCGACTAGCATCCGTGAGGACATGGGTTTGATCCCTGGCCTTGCTTGGTGGGTTAAGGATCTGGTGCTGCCCTGAGCTGTGGTATAGGTCACAGGTGTGGCTCAGAACTGGAGTTGCTGTGACTGGGGTGTAGGCCAGCAGCTGCAGCTCTGATTTGACCCCTAGCCTGGGAACTTCCATATGCCATGAGTGTGGCCCTGAAAAGCCAAAAAAAAAAAAAAAAAAAAAAAAAAAAGAATGGTGAATCTCTGAGGGTGCATCTCTGGACCAGAGTTCCAGGAAGTCTGAGTAACTAACTCTCACTGACTTCTGATAGACCAACACATGTTTTGACAGAAGGTATATTTGAGATAAAACAAGGGTCTGCCCCGGGAGCTGATGGGAGCAGATAGAGGTGCTCTCTTCTGGTGTATGCTGGGATCACTAGTTAGCATCTAGTTTAAGTGAAAAAGAATGCCTTAGAACTGATTCAGTCTGCCGTGCACCTGAAACCAACACAACAGTATGTCCACTATACTCCAATAAAATTAAAAAAAGAAGGGACATTAGAAGGGGTGTGCGGTGGTGGCACTGGGGTCGCAAATGGAAATGATATGGTTCCGGGAGCTGGAAGCACCACCCGTTCCACAGGGTCAGTGGGAGGCACATGCCAGGATTTCCGGTCCCCTCAGATTGCCCTAAGGGAAAGAGGCAATTCCATCAAAGGAAATTCAGGTGCCACTGGGATGGGAGAATGGTTACCGGGCAAACGAAACCCAACATTATCCACTTTCTCTCTCTGTGAAGCCAGAGGACCACGATCAGCTTCCTCTGATGAAAACATTTAGTTTCTGGGCTTCAGGAAAAAAAAGAAAGAAAGAAAGAAAGAAAAAAAAAAATGGCCCGAAACCCTCCAACTTAAAGGAATGCATTTTCTAAAAATCTAGCTGCATAAACAATACCATGAAAGGCCAGAAGGAAGGCTATCCCGCTGGGGTATTTGTGTTGCATTTCTCAATTTACCACATTCCGAGAGCAGGATTTATCATCGTGGGTAGGGAATGTTTCTGAGGACACTCGAGGTCAGGGCAATGTGGTCATTTGCATTTTGAAACACAGGACCGTGTGTTTCCACAGCTGCCGTCTTCCCAGCTCTCTGGGACAGCAGGCTTAGTTCATCCTGGCCGAGGGACAGCCTGGCTGCATGGCTCGCTCGGGTCGCAGAAATGATGGCTTTTCTTGCTCAGGACATCTGAGCTTTAGGCGGAGGCACAGTCGGCCAGCTGGGCAGTGGCCTCTTGGCTCGGGGATCTAAGGGGCTAGCAAGCAATTTGGGAGGAGACAGAGGTTGCCAAGGTGAACCCCAAGGTTCTGGTCCTTAAAGACAGAAGACTGTCTGCTTCCATTTCTCTTTCTCTCTTTCTTATCATCAGTCTTTTTATTTTCAGTTTCTTTTTATGTTTTTTAATTACTCAATGAATTTATTACATTTATGGTTGTACAGTGATCATCACAATCCAATTTGATAGGATTTCCATCCCACACCCCCAGCGCATCCCCCCAGCCCATTTCTATCTTCTTAAAGTAAAATGATGACTAACCTTCTTTCTGAGCCCTCAGTGGTGTCAACGCTCCAGGCCCTCCATCTGGACTTTAGCCGATACTCTGTGAAGTCATTTTCATTTAAAAATGTATACTCAGAGTTCCGTCGTGGCACAGTGGTTAAGGAACCTGACACAGAGGTTGCGGGTTCGATTCCAGGCCTTGCTCAGTGGGTTAAGGATCTGGGTTGCTGTGAGCTGTGGTGCAGATCACAGATGAGGCTCAGCTCCTGAGTTGCTGCGGCTGGAGCTGTGGTGTAGGCCGGCGGCCACAGCTCCGACTAGACCCCTAGCCTGGGAATCTCCATATGCTGTGTGTGTGGCCCTAAAAAAAAAAAAAAGACAATAAATAAATAAATAAATAAATAAATAAAAATGTATACCCATCATCACCCATCTCAGATTAAAGAAAGCTTAAGGAACACTGACGATGAAAATAAAGGCTAAAAGAGAACAATTTCCACAAATTGGCCATAATATGAGTTTTCTCAGATTTCTTGGTTGTTTTCATCAGCTGAAAAATTAAATTTTTCCAAAATCGAAAGCTAAAAATAATGATGATAATGCCCTATCTTGCTCATCATTTGTTAGGAATAAATATGACCCACATCCACGTGGCATTTTTGCTGAGCGACGCTGACAGCTCATAGTCAGAACCTTCTGTTTGTCATTTAGAGGCAAAATGGTGAGATTTGCCCAAATATAAAAACCTCAGTTATTAAAACTCAATTTTTTGGGAGTTCCCATTTTGGCTCAGCAGGTTAAGAACCTGTCATAATATCCGTGAAGATGAGGGCTCAATCCCTGTCCTTGCTCAGCAGGGTAAGGATCCTGCTTTGCCATGAACTGGGGTGTAGGTCACAGACGCGGCTCAGATCTCACATTGCTGTGGCTGTGGTGTAGGCCAGCAGCCGTAGCTCTGATTCTACCTTTAGCCTGGAAACTTCCATATGCAGCAGGTGTGGCCCTAAAAAGCAAAAAAAAAAAAAAAAAAAAAAAAAGGCAAAAATTCCAAACAATTCATAGAACCAGTTTTTATCTCTCTTTTTAATGTTGTAATACATACTTTGAATTTACATTTGAATCTACACTGGTCACAAAATATACTGATTTACTATTTTTATTATTTTTTTTAATGGTCACACCTGCGGCAAATGGAAGTTCCTGGGCCAGGGATTGAATCCACACCTCCAACTACTTTACTATTTTTTTTTTAATTTTAAAAAATTGTTTGACTAAATACATTACTTTAAAATTGGTTGATAATCCATACTTTTCCTAATTTAATTCATTTAGAGTAAATTAAAGAGTATATATCCCTCTTTAAATATGATAAAGTTGAAATAAATATATGTATATATATGTCTTTTGTCCTTTTAAGGCCGCACCCGTGGCATATGGAGGTTCCCAGGCTAGGGGTCTAATCGGCGCTATAGCTGCCAGCCTATACCACAGCCACAGCAACGCCAGATCCAAGCTGTATCTTCGACATAACGCCACAGCTCATGGCAACCCCAGATCCTTAACCCACTGAGCAAGGCCAGGGATTGAACCCTCAACCTCATGGTTCCTAGTCAGATTCGTTTCCTCTGCACCACAGCGAGAACTCCCAAAATAAATATTTTCATATAGGTTGGGATTTGGGGGTTGCAGTAGAAATTTACCATCAATTTCTGCCCACACCCCTTCCACCCCAATAAGCTGAATAAACCATAACCTGCAAAGGGCAGCACCTTGCTAAGCAAATCCTGCCTGGCAATATTTGCTTTGTCTCTTAACCTCATTCTCCCACAGAATGCTTTCCCTCAGGACCTTGATGTGGCCAATCTGGGGCTGCCTCTCAAACCACCTCTAGCTGACGAAGGCGCAAAAGCACAGGGGCGGGGTTTGTGAGGGAGCTCAAAAGATGGGGAAAACGGCTGAGTCCCCTGGTCTCAGAACAGCTCCAAGGATCTGAGTCGCCTGATGAATGGGCAGCCTCTTCCGACGTGTAAGTTCCTCTTTCCTCAAAGCTTTTGATGTGAGTCACCAGGCTGCCTTCTAGAACAATTTTTTTTTTTTGGGGGGGGTGGTTGTCCCTTGGTCCATGTAGCTTCCTTCTGTAGTGGCTCTAAGCTGGCCTCTTTGATGGCCGCTTATCTGTGGTCTCAGCCCTCCCCCAGGTTCCACATTCAGGTTCATGACCTTGATCTTCCGGTAACATCTGGTGTGGAGAGTCACCCAGGTGTGGCTAGCAGGCTTCACATGACCCCTGTGACTTCATGTGACCTGTGAATCTTGGGACCAAGTGTCCCTAGGAGTCACTGTTTTTGCCTTTGCATCTGGCAGATACTTCGACTTGCCCCCTTGATAACCATTCTCTTCTTTTCCCTAATTACCAGAAACCCAATTTTTCTGGTACCCACCTTTCCGGAGGCTCTTGCAACGCAGGGTGGCCAGGTGACATTGTCCTGAGTTGTGTGGGTGGTCTGCCAGGGATTTCTGGAATTGTCTTGCTTTTGTGATTTAGCACCACCTCTTCCTCTTTCTCTTTGTCTTCATCTTCCTGCTTGGAATATGGCCATGGAGCTGGAGCTGGAGCAGCAATCCTGAGACCATGAAGTTAAAAAAAAAGAAAAGAAAAGAAACCAAAAGTCACATGCTAAGGGTATGAAACCAAAAGTCACATACTAAGAAAGATAAAAGGAGTCTCAGATGGCCAGTTGTGGAGGGAAGGCCTGCCCCATCTGTGGAGCCTGGGCGGAAGTACGAATAAGGCTTAGGTATCATGTCTTCGTTGTTTTTTTTCCTTATAGGGCCACAACTGCAGCATATGGAAGTTCCCAGGCTAGAGGTGGAACTGGAGTTGCAGCGGCAGGCCTACACCACAGCCACAGAAATTGCTGCCTCTGAGCTACATCTGTGAATGACGCTGCAGCTTGCAGCAACACCAGATCCTTAACCCATTGAGCCAGGCCAGGGATCGAACCTACATTCTCACGGACACTATGTCGCCTTCTTAATTAGCTGAGCCACAATGGGAACTCCCAAGTTTTTTTTTTTTTTTTAATTTTTTGGCCATGTCTGTGGCATGTGAAAGTTCCCCGGCCAGGGACTGAACTGGAGCCACCACTGTAGCCAGTCACAGCAGTGACAATGCTGGAAGCTTAACCCACGGAGCCACCAGGGAATTCACCCAAATTTTTAAAATTATCAATCAAGTGAACAAACTGTTAAACAAAATATGCTCTCCCCTTCCACCCGGACAGTATGCTGCAAAACAAGGATCTTTTAAAAATATGCCTACGGAGTTCCCGTCGTGGTGCAGTGGTTAACGAACCCGACTAGGAACCATGAGGTTGCGGGTTCGGTCCCTGCCCTTGCTCAGTGGGTTGAGGATCCGGCGTTGCCGTGAGCTGTGGTGTAGGTTGCAGATGCGGCTCGGATCCCGCGTTGCTGTGGCTCTGGCGTAGGCTGATGACTACAGCTCCAATTCGACCCCTAGCCTGGGAACCTCCATATGCCACGAGAGCAGCCCAAGAAAATGGCAAAAAGACAAAAAAAAAAAAAAGCCTAAAGCTATGGGTTTGATGTGGCCTAAAAAGTCAGCAAATCATGAAAGAAACCAAATGTTTCAGTGCCCTTTTCTGTCTTTCGGTGCAATTTAGTTCACCCTGAACTACAATTCAGGATTTTCCTGGACCTTGGAATCAGCATTCTGAGATTAGTTGTCACTATAGAGAGGTGTGGTTTACATCAGATGAGGCCAAATGAATCACCCAACTAACACCAGGACATGATCTAGACGTTTTGTTGTTGTTTTTAAAGTAGAGTTGAATTTGGGCTCATTTCATTATGATGTATGTCCTTTTCAAGAAAAAAACAAATTACAAGCACCCTTTTCTTGGTGTCGGGTTGGAAGATATTTTTGGCCGGATCCTAGAGGATTTTGCAGTTTTACTCTCTATGCACATCTTGTGCAGCTTTCTGGACACCCAGCGAGGCTAAATCATTATGAAAACAGGTTCATAAGATAAAGTGCAAAGAAGGTCTTTATAAAAATGCGTGATGGATGACGGCTTCCCCTTTTCTAAATGGCAGTTGCACAGGTCAAGCCGAAGGCAAACTTAATAGGTAGCTATTATGTCAAACCACAAAGAATTCTGAATTCTGTGGTGGCAGACCCTCTGACCTCACTGCCAACATGCAGAGGCTTAAATCTTCTTGTGGTTTCAGATTCAGAAGTGCCGTCTTTCCACGGCCCTTCTCCGATGAATTATCAAAGGAAAATGCTTCCAGACTCATCGGCATGACGGCAGCTCCACGTCAGAACAGCAGTCGAATGTTTACAAGAGTTCAGACGATCTCCAGAAGTGTCAACGTGCCGAAAGCAGAGATAGTGGGGCTTTCAGGAGGCAGCTTGTATTGATAGCCAGAGTCTGGAAGGCTCTTCCAAGCCCGGGAGATGGGCCTGGCCTTAATCCATAGCTTTAATTCTGTGAATTCCAGCTTATTCCTGCTTCTGGTCCAGACACGTCTCTTGCAGCAGCCCCAGAACACACACCTTTTCCAAAACTTCTCATGCAGGGAGACAGAACCCACATGTGTGTGTTTTGGGGGCGGGGTATGCTGTGGACTGAATTGTGTCCCCCTCCCCAAATTCATCTGTTGAAGTTCTAACCCCAGTTTGACTGTATTTGGAGACAGGGCCTTTAAGGAAGTCAGGTGAAACTCGGTCATAAGGGTGGGGCCCTAATCCAATAGGATCGGTGCCCTTATGAGAAAGGAAAGAGACACCATAGCTCTCTCTCCTTCCATCACGTGAGGACACGACCAGAAGGCAGCCGTCTGCAAGCCAGGAGGAGAGCTCTCGCCAGACCCCGAGTGTGTTGGACCTTGATCCCGGATCTTCAGCTTCCAGAAGTATGAGAAAACACATTTCTGCTGTTGCCTGTTCTATGTTGTCAGGGCAGCTCTACAGTGTGGCTTGGCTCCCACAAACATTTCTCATTTAAATCCAGTGTCTGCTTCCCTGCAGTCTTCCTTCCCAGGATATCGTAGAAGAATTGAACGGTACCATTTGTGTAAAAATAGAGGCTATTTCATATCTGGACCTATGTTTGTTTTTGCTTTCTTTCCCCCGATAATTGCATTGGAATGTGAGGGTAGAATGAAACCTTCTACTAGAAAGTAGAATGAAATAAATAAAAAATTTATTGGGACCACACAGAAAAGTATGCTCTGAGTGGGGGCTGCCAGACAGTAGAGACGGCCCATTTAACTCGGAGGAAAAAAAATATTGGGTGCATTTGTTGTTTCTTTTTTGTTTTAGAGCCACACCTGTGGCGTACAGAAGTTCCCTCCCAGGCTGGGGGTCGAACTGGAGCTGCCAGCCTATGTTACAGCCACAGCAACACAGGATCCAAGCCACGTCTGCACCCTCCACTGCAACTTACTGCAATGCTAGATCCTTAAACCCCTGAGTGAGGCCAGAGATGTAACACACATCCTCACAGATACTAGTCGGGTTCTTAACCTGCTGAGCCACAATGGGAGCTCCGAGATTGGGTGGATTTTTTTTTTTCATTTTTAAAATTTTAATGACGTATCGTTGATTTACAAGGTAGTGATAATTTCTCCTGTACAACCAAGTGATTCAGGTATCCATACACACACTCATTCTCTTTCAGATTCTTTTCCCACATAGATGATCGCAGAATACTGTGTAGAGTTCTCTGTACTACACCACAGGTCCCCGCTGGCCACTCCTTCCATAGACCTCGGCGTGCATATGCCAATCCCAAATCCCCAGTCCACCCGCTCCCCACCTGTACCCTCTGGTAACCATACCTTTTTCAAAGTCTATGAGCTGTTTTTGGTCTGCAAATAAGTTTATTTGTATCTTTTTTTTAGATTCCACATGTAAGTGATATCGTATGATGTTTGTCTTTCACTAACTAACTTCACTTATTATGCTAATTTCCAGGTCCATTGCTTCAAATGGCACTATTTCATTTTCTTTTTATGGATGAGTCATAGTCCACTGTATATACGTACCGCATCTTCTATCCATTCTTCTGTCCATGGACATTGAGGCTGCTTCCGTGTCTTGGCTATTGTAAATAGTCCTGCCACGAACCCAGGGGTGCATGTATCTTTTCGGATTATGGTTTTCTGTGGATGCCCAGGAGTGGGATGGCTGGGTCATAGGGCAACTCTATTTTTAGTTTTTTGAGGCACTGCTGGCCTGTTTTCCATGGCGATGCACCAACTTACATTCGCATCAACAGTGTAGGAGGGTTCCCTTTCCTCCGCTTGGGCAGATTTTGATGGTAACGCCTCTGATTACTGCCTTCCTGTTCACCGTATGTGATCACACCAATGCCTCATCTTAACTCTTGGGGGCGTGGAACACACATAACAGTACATCCACTTCATAGACAGTAAAACCGAGGCTTAGAAAGTTTAGATGCCTTGGCCCAGATCGCGTAGCTGTGATTCTGGATGCCAGAATCTGGATTCTCTACTCAGGGGGTGGAGATGGGTGGTTATGCTGGGTGGGGCTGAATAAAGGAGATACGGGAGGAAATTGCCATCATGAACACGTGATTTTAAAAGGTTCCACAAAGACCTATGGCTGATGTGTGCAGGTCTGGGTCCCACTCGCTTCTGTTCCGTGTGAGCTGCTGAAGGCCAAGCCCTCTTGGCTGTGGACTCTCACGGCCTTTGATCCAGAACGCCTTTTAAAAACTAGAAATAAGTTCAAAGAAATTGACCCATTTATTAGCTCTCTGGGTCGTTTCTAAGAGCATAAGAAAATCTCTTAGCAAAAAGAAGTCATTCCTTTTGGCTGTGCCCTGTAGTTCGCTTTGGAGTCGGCAGAGGACACTTTGTTTCTCTCATCTTGCAGGGAAATCTCCCCAGGAGAACAAGAAATTGAAACATAATTTCAGTCCTTGATGAAGCAGGAGAGAATCCCACCACTCAGCTGCCATTGATGATAAAGTGAGCAGCGGGAGGCGAGTTGCCCAGAGCCTATGGAGCAGAGGGGAGCCCTGGGCCAAGAGAGGGCTGATAGCAGCTGCTCTCCCGAGGAGCAGTTAGAAGCACCAGCTCACATCTCCTGCTTAGGCCAGACTCAGAGCAGGATTCTTGCCCTGGCTGCATCCGGTCACCAAGAGGCTTGAAAAATTCTACAGGCACATAAAAAGATGCTCGACATTGGTAATTATTAGAGAAACGCAAGTCAAAGTGACAATGAGGTACCTCCATTATTAAGTGGCCACCATGGGAGTTCCCACTGTGGCTCAGTGGGTTAAGAACCAGACATAGTATCCATGAGGACAGGTTCAATCCCCGGTCTCACTCAGTGGGTTAAGGATCTGATGCTGCCACAAGCTGCAGCATAGGTTTACAGAGGCAGCTTGGACCCAGGCTTGCTGTGGCTGTGGTGCAGACCAGCAGCTGCAGTTCCAATTCATCCCCTAGCCTGGGAACTTCCATGTGCTGTGTGTGCAGCCCTAAAAAGAAAAAAAAAAAAATTAAATGGCTATCATTAAAAAGTCTACAAATAACAAATGTTGCAGAGGGAGTGGAGCAAAGGGAACCCTCCTACACTGTTGGTGGGAATGTAAGTTGATGCAGCCACTGTGAAGAACAGTATGAAGATTCCTCAGAAAACTAACAATAGGAGTTCCCGTCATGGCTCAGTGGTTAACAAATCCGACTAGGAACCATGAAGTTTCGTTTTCGATCCCTGACCTTGCTCGGTGGGTTACGAATCCGGCGTGGCTGTGAGCTGTGGTGTAGGTCACAGATGCGGCTCGGATCCTGCATTGCTGTGGCTGTGGTGTAGGCCGGCGGCTATAGCCCCGGTTCAATCCCTAGCCTGGGAACCTCCATATGCCACGGGTGCGGCCCTAGAAAAGACAAAAAAGAAAAAAGAAAACTAACAATATAGTTACCGTATGATACAGCCATCCTACTCCTGGGTGGATATCCAGACAAAACTATAATTTGAAAACAGACATACCCTCTAGTCACAGCGCTAGTCGCAATGGTCAAGACATGAAAACAACCTAAGGTCCACCGACAGATGAATGGATACAGAACATGTGGTATTTGTACACAACAGAATCCAACTCAGCTATAAGAACGAATGAAATAATGCCCTTCACGGCAACACGGATGGGCCTAGAGATGATTGGAGTAAGAAGCAAGTCAGACAGAAAGAAAAATACCATATATATCACTTATATGTGAAACCTGAAACATGGCATAGGAGTTCCTGTCGTGGCCCAGTGGAAACAAATCTGACTTGCATCCATGAGGACGAAGGTTTGATCCCTGGCCTCGCTCAGTGGGTTAAGGATCCGGCGTTGCTGTGGCTGTGGTATAGGCTGGCGACTGCAGCTTTGATTCGACTCCTGGCCTGGGAACCTCCAAATAATAATAATAATAATAATAAAATAAATATGGCACTAATGGACCTATATCTACAAAACAGAAGCAGACTCACAGACATGGAGCACAGACTTGTAGTTACCAAGACTTGTGGTTACCAAGGGGAGTGGGTTACCAAGTCTGGGAGTTTGGGGTTAGCAAAAGCAAGCTAGTTATATACAGCATGGATAAACAACAAGATCTTACTGCATAGCACAGGGAACTGTATTCAAAAGTCTGTGATAAACTATAGTAGAAAATAGTATGAAAAAGAACATATATATATATGCATATATATATATATATATATATATATATATATATATAAGCAGAATCACTTTTCTGCTGTACAGAAACTAACACACCATTGTAAATCAATTACACTTCAATAAAATAAACTTTTAAAAAATGCTGATGCTCAGGAATGTCCCAGAGCTGTGGGACGTTGGGAAGAAGGGTCTGGACACCCCAGCTCCCCTCCCCCTCTGCTCTGTGGCTGAGCAGGTGTCCCATCAGCCTCACTCATCTGGAGAGGCTGCTGTTTTCCGGCACAGCTGAGTGGGTGTGCTTAATTCTAGGGTGCCGGGGGAGGCTGCGCCCTTGGCCGGCTGACAGGGGGCCGCCTCCTCCCAACAGCCTCTGTGCACCGAGGAAGCTGCTGCTTCGTTCCCCATCTCTCGACCCCAGCACCCGCCTTTTGGTTAGATCTGCATACTTTCTCAGGAAGCCCCTGGGAGAGGTGGTCCATCGGGGGAGGGAGTAACAAGAATAGCCAAGAACAAGGAAGAGGAAACCCAGGGCAGGAGGGTTTCAAGGAGCAGAGGGAATTTCCAGGGTGACGAGGGCGGCAAGTCCAAGGACAAATTTATTGCAGCTGCCACTGAAGCCAAGTTTAGCTAGAGTCAGGGAACCTAGGGCCCAGGAAAGACTTCCTGGAAACAAAAATGGAACCCAGTGATTATGGGGTGGAATGAGAGGATTTTAAGGGGTGTTGGGGAGACAGCACAGGTACAAATAAAACGAAGTAAATCCAAATATAAGGCAATGATGAACTCTGAGACAAAAAGTTGCAAAGAAAGGAGATAAAATCATAGTTTATTACTTGGCTCAGCAATGAACAATCTTTCACATGGTCCTAATAGTACAGATTTTGAATATTGATCTAAGCAAAAGTAAGGCTATAACTCTATTGGGATGCCACAGCGCTGCATTCTCAACCACCACATGGGAAGAGAGCAGATGGTATCTCAAGTGGATTAATCAAGACAGAGTTGTGAATAAATTATATTTCAACCAAAAAAAAAAAAAAAAAGACAGGCATTTATCCAAAGAAGACATGCAGATGGCCAGGAGGCACCTGAAACAATGTTCCACATCACCAATTATTAGAGAAATGCAAATCAAAACTACAATGAGGTACCACCTCACGCTGGTCAGAATGGTCCGTCCATAAATAACAAATTAATAAGTCCACAAGTAACAAATGCTGGAGAGGGTGTGGAGAAAAGGGAACCCTCTTGCACTCTTGGTGGGCATGTAAATTAGTACAACCGCTATGGCAAACAGTATGGAGCTTCCTCAGAAAACTAAAGAAAGAACTACCATATGATTCAGCAATCCCACTCCTGGGCATATATCTAGACAAAACTACCAATCAAAAAGATACATGCACCCTTATAGTCGTAGCAGCACTAGTCACAATAGCCAAGCCATGGAAACAATCTAAATGTCCAGCAAGAGGTGAAGGGACTAAGAAGATGTGGTACATATATACAATGGAATACTACTCAGCCATAAAAAAGAAGAAAATCAGCAACATGGATGCAACTAGAGCTCTTCATACTAAGTGAACTAAATCAGAAAGAGAAAGACAAATACCATATGATATCACTTATATGTAGAATCTAAAAGATGGCATAGATGAACATATCTACAAAACAGAAGCTGACTCACAGACATAGAAAACAGATTTGTGGTTGCCAAGGGGGAGGGGGAGGGAGGAGAGGGGGAGGGGGAGGGACGGGGAGTTTGAAATGAGTAGATGCAAACTATTATATGTACAGGATGCGTAAACAACAAAGACCTACTGTACAGCACAGGAAATTATATTTGATATACTGTGATAAACCAGAACGGAAAAGAATATAAAAAGGAATATGCATATAAATATAACCTGAATCATTTTGTTGTACAGCAAAAACAAACACAACATTGTAAATCAATTATACTTTAATAAAAATTTTTTAGAAACCCAGTAATTATTAGGGGAGGGGGGGGACCAATGCAGGGTTGATAAAATGCATGTGAAATTGGAGTTCCTGTTGTGGCTCAATGCATTCAGGACTCAACATCGTCTCTGTGAGGGTGCAGGTTCAATCCTTGGCCTGGCTTAGTGAGTTAAGTATCCAGCATTGCCCCAAACTGTGGTGTAGGCCACAGATAAGCCTCAGATCTGGGGCTGCCTGGCTGTGGTGTAGGCTGGCAGCTGCAACTTCAATTTGATCCCTCGCCTGGGAACTTCCCTGTGCCACAGGTGTGGCCAGAAAAAGATAAAGAAATGCATTTGAAATTAAGAGACCTATATAAACTGTTATCCAAAAACCACATGGTAACCTCAAACCAAAAACTGATAATAGATGCCCACACACAAAAGACAAAAAACAAAAAAAATGATAATAGATATACACACACACAAACATAACACTAAATATAGTCATCAAATCACAAGAGAAGCGAACAAACAAAAGAGAAAAGGAGGGGAAAGACCGACAAGAGTGAGAAGCATCCAGCGAAATTAAGTGGGGCAAGAGATTGCTCTTTTGTTTTGTTTTGGCTTTGTAATAAGCCTTGTAGCACTACTTAAGCAAACGAGCAAACAAATCTGCCCAAAGAACCAGACACTCGTGTTTCACCTCAATAAAAATTAAAATTAAAAAGCAGGAATGGGCGTTCCTGTCTTGGCTCATCAGAAACCAATCTGACTAGCACCCATGAGGATGTGGGTTCGATCCCTGGCTCCCCTCAGTGGGTTAAGGATCCAGCATTGCTGTGAGCTGTGGTGTAGGCTGCAGACGTGTCTTGGATCCTGCGTTGCTGTGGCTCTGGCATCGGCCAGTGGCTACAACTCTGATTAGACCCCTAGCCTGGGAACCTCCATAGGCCGCAGGTGTGGCCCTCAAAAGCCAAAAAAAAAAAAAAAAAAAAAAAAAAAAAACCAGGTTGGGGGTGTGTGTGTATTCAATTCTCAGCTCCTGCCCAGATGTGGCAGAGAGCAAGTGTAACTCAGGATAGGTCCCAGGAAGCGCTTCAGTCCCTAACCATCTCTGCCATATAATATAACCAAGCCGTGCATACTCTACGCGCATAACTCGATCCTATTATTAAGAATAAAACGATTAAGAATTCCAGAGTGCCTTCAATCGCAGAAGGTGCAATTCTTTTTTTTTATTAAGTATCGTTGATTCACAGTGTTGTGTCAATTTCTACTGCACAGCATAGTGACCCAGTCACACATCTATATATTCTTTTTCTCATACTATCTTCTATCGTGTTCTATCCCAAGCGATTGGATATGGTTCCCTGAGTCGTACAGGAGGACCTCATTGCCTGCCCATCTGAATGTGAGAGTTGGCATCTACCAACCCCAAACTCCTCGTCATCCCACAGCCTCTCCCTGCCCCTTTAGCAACCACAAGTCTGTTTTCAGTGCGTGAGTCTGTTTCTGTTTTGTAGACAGGTTCAGTTGTGCCATGTTTTAGATTCCACTTGGAAGTGATACCATATGGTATTTGTCAGAAAGTGTAATTCTGACTGCTTATTTCTGACAAAGAGCAGTTTCTTAAAGATCTATTTTATGGAGGTCGAGTGGGTTTACAATGTCGTGTTCAGCATCACTGCTCAGCAAAGTGCTTCGATTATACGTAGACATACGTTCTCTTTCATATTCTTTTCCGCGATGGTTGAATCACAGGATATTAACTGTACTTCCTTGTGCTCTATCGTAGGATCTTGTTTATCCATTCTCTTAATAATTGTTTGCATCTGTTAATCCCACACTCCCAATCCATCCCTCCCCTGTGCCCTCCACCCGTTGTCTATGTCTGCGAGTCATGATAAATGGCAATTTGAGTTCGATTCCAGCAAGGAAGTTTGGAGAATCTGGGGGTCTGTCATTTTTGGGCATGTTGAGGTAAACGGCTGCTGAGTTCTTTACCCAACCCAGAGCGCTTGGTCCGTGTCACCCTTGCTGCGTGGGATGCACTGGGCTCCCAGAGCTCCAGGTGATAGAATCATTCCATGCACGCAGTTCTCTTAGCCAGATCCGTGGAAAACCTGGTTCTAGTCGGCAGGGTTTTAAAAAGCGATATTCTGGAGTGTGAACAACTGTTAAAGATATGTCCACACTATCTCGTATTCCTATCTGCATCCAGAAGGGTTTACAGTGAAGTCATAGGAATGAAAATCATCAGAAATCGCAGCTTCAGTCATAATTGCCCCAAATTAGAAGCAACCAAGGTGTTCTTTGGTAGGTGAAAGGATGAGCAAATTGTGGCACATCCATACAATGGAACATTACTCAGCAATAAGAAGAAATGAGCCCTGGAGCCACAAAAGGGCAGGGTGGAGGCTCAAGCGCATATGACTCAGTGAAAGAAGCCAGCCCAAGAAGGCTACACGCATCCTGTATGACTCCAACTCTACGGCTTTCCAGAAAAGGAAAAGGATCTTTCTAGAAACATCAGAAAGGTTGGTATTGCCAGCGGGTGTAGGGAAGGGAGGGATAAGCAGGTGGAATCGGGGGTTTAGGGCAGTGACACTCTTTAGGGTGACGCTGCATGGCAGATACATGACATGATGTGTTTATCAAAACCCTTAGGACACAACACAAAGAGTGAACGCCAATGCAAACTAGGGGCTTCAGCTAATAATAATGTGTCGGTACTGGCTCATCAATTGTCGTTAATGTGCTGCAGGAAAGCATGGTGCTAACAAGAGGGGAAACTGCATGAAGGAGGGGAGGGGATATATGGGAATTCTCTCTACTTTCTGTGCAGTTTTCCCCATAAAACTGGTCAAATGACTGAATGAATTTATTTAAAAAAAAAAAAAATCAGTACCTCTGTGAATCCAAAAACCGCTAAGTAAGAATCGAGTGACTGGTAGAATTACAATGGAGAACTCAGGGTCAGAAAAGCACTCAGCTGAACACTGACTTTTGTTCTGAATTCCCCAACAGGTGAGGGATGGGTTTACACAGTGTACTGTCTCCAGAAAGGAAATAGACCAGTTTGTCAGGTGAGACAGGCCAGCTCAGAGATGACTTCGCCCCACCGTTTTTATTCCTCAGGGACAGGCATCATAAAGGGGCATGACTTTGAATTAGACGTTCACTAGACATTTTGTATCCACGCCTTGCTTTAAAAAATCCCGGAGTTGGAGTTCCCACCATGGCTCAGCGGAAACTAGCATCCGTGAGGATGCAGGTTCAATCCCTGGCCTTGCTCAGTGGGTTAAGGATCTGGTGTTGCCGTGAGCTGTAGTGTAGGTTGCAGAGGCGGCTTGGATCCCACATTGCTGTGGCTGTGGTGTAGGCTGGCAGCTGTAGCTCCAGTTCAACCCCTAGCCTGGGAACCTCCATATGCTGCCGGTGCGGCCCTGAAAAAAAAAAAAAAAAAAAATCCCAGAGTGTCTGCAGTTACATTGTGGTGAATAAAGGCACATGTGTGGGATAAAGTAGAGGATGGAAACACCTTCTTCTGGATTGGAGCGCTTACGGTGACCCAGTCTTATGAAAATTGATTTGTCCCTCAGCTTCTCAGTTGAGTCGCAGCTTGGCCAGATGGGTTTTGTATGCTCATGCCTTTCCTTATCAGCTCAATTTTTTTAAAGGGCTGCTTTAAAAATCAATGCACAATCAGTGTTCTTATTATGATAGATTTGGGTGTTAGGATACGACCTTCTTGTTCCTTTCCTTGTGTTGTCAAAGGAAATCACGATACCATGGATGTTAGAATTGAGGGGACTTTGCCCATCTGGGGGTCCCCCTCATTTACACGTGAAGGGGCCCAGAGAAGCAAACGGTTTGCTCAGTGATGTGAAATGTAAAAAATATGTATATTAAAATTAATGTTAATGTGATAATATATAATATAATGTATAATATGTAAACAATAAATATATAATATATAATACACATGCTATGTTTCATATTTATATATGTATTATAAACAATAAATATATATCATATATGATACATAGTATATGTTCTGGATTTATATATGATAAATACGTATCATATATGATACATAGTATATGTTCTGGATTTATAAATGATAAATATATATCATATATGATACATAGTATATGTTCTGGATTTATATATGATAAATACGTATCATATATGATACATAGTATATGTTCTGGATTTATAAATGATAAATATATATCATATATGATACATAGTATATGTTCTGGATTTATATATGATAAATGTATATCATATATAATAGTATATGTTCTGGATTTATTATCATGGATAATACATAGTATATATATTTATATATAATACATATATTTATTGTTTATATATTTTATATCTATATTAAAAGTGTAAAGTATAAAAAAATAAAATGATGCAGGATGTGAAATGGTTTGTTGATTGGCAGTGTTTAAGCACAGAGCTGGTCCCAGGACTCATTTTGATATCAGTCCAGTGATACGCCTGACCTTCCACTAACGTAAAATTATGGCACTGGGTCGGGTCAAATTCTAGGGCGTTCATCGTGATGTTGGTAGGGTCACCACCCAGGAGGCGGAGAGCACGTGACTGCCTTCAAGCAGGCTGCCTGACTGTCATCTGCGTGACCGGCCACCTGCCTGCCCCGGGGCAGACGGGAGCTCTCTGGGCTCTCAGGGTTTGGAGCTGCCGCGTAGAAAAGCCGGTTTCACAGGCCGGCCACTGGTCTAGGAGCATCGAGATGAGCGCCCCCATCTAGATCCGAGGTGGACAGAACCAGGTCCCTCTGATCTCCTGATGCTCTCAACACCCTTCCCTCCCTCATCAGAACAACAGCTTTCTCTGGTTCTCCTCACACTTCCTGCCGGCCTCGGTGCATGAGAACCCAGCTGCTGTGCCTTGGGTCTTTGCTGCCAGTGTGGATGGTCCTGGTGGGTGTGTTTATTCGCCCTGGTTGCAGCTAAACCCCACCAGAGTCACTTCTCGTTTGATGCTATGTTCAAAACCTTTCCTTTTTTGGTCACTGAGGAGTGAGAAAGATGTTGCCGTTTATTTATTTATGTATTTATTTATTTATTACGGCCACACCTGCAGCATATGGACATTCCCAGGCCAAGGGTCGACTCGGAGCTGCCACTGAGGGCTCTGCCACAGCTACAGCCACACTGGATCTGAGCTGCCTCGGCTTGCCTTAACTCGCCAAGCAAGGCCAGGGATCGAACCCGAATCCTCACAGAGACAACGTCGGGTCCTTAACCTGCTGAGCCACAACGGGCACTCCAAGAAGAAGTTATTTAAGTAAATCTTAAGAGCACTGAGTCAGGCCAATAAAGAGTGTTAATTCTCCATTGCTACCCTGCCTGCTACCGCTTACACAGCTGCAGGCTCAGAGGCGGATGCTCAGCCCAGAGCAAACGAAGCCTGGACTTTATCCCTTGAGGACAAAGAACTTGTCCAGGAGCCTCTCTGGCTCCGGTGGCCTGAGCTGCCAGAACTGATGGATGAGAAGCACTTCTCTGCCTGCCAGCCCCCCAGATCCTGTGCAGGATTTATTATCAGAGAGACTGGCTCCATCTTAGGACGGATAACCTGGGGAAAAACACATCTTGCAGAAATACAAATGTCCCTGTGTGAAGACCAATCTACCCTGCGTGTGAAATAATTCCATTGTCAGAAGGGAGAGAGAGACATTGCATTTTTATCAGAAAAAAAGAAAACCCCCAAGGTGGCTGTGATTACACTTTCACTCTTGGAGCTCTCTCATGTCTTTCGAAGAGGAAGGAAGACATTTTTTGGTACATGTGGCAAAGGATATGTTTTCTTCTTTTTTTTCTTTTTTTTTTTTTTGTCTTTTTGCCATTTCTTGGGCCACTGCTGTGGCATATGGAGGTTCCCAGGCTAGGGGTCTAATCAGAGCTGTATCTGCTGGCGTACGCCACAGCCACAGCAACGCCAGATCCGAGCTGCATCTGCAACCTACACCACAGCTCATGGCAATGCCGGATCCTTAACCAACTGAGCAAGGCCGGGGATCGAACCCGCAACCTCATGGTTCCTAGTCGGATTCGTCAACCACTGAGCCACGACGGGAACTCCAAGGATATGTTTTCTTAAAAGGAATGGTGTAGGCTATGTGCACTCTCAGAAATTTTTTAAAATTACTGATTTCTTGAAAAATAGTAAGTAAAAAAGAGGCAAAGAGAGTAAAAAGTGGGAAAGCAGTAAAATGCAAGAATCTTGACATTAGAAAGGGAGAAAACACCGCATTGGTTTGACCCTCATCCTAGGAAGGCAAGGTTTAGAGAAATTTGCATCCTTGGCTCAGATAAAATTCAAGGCTCATTCCTCCTTTTAGAAGAGCCCAGCTCGGCATATTCCCCAGTGCAGGTTACCTTGTTCAGGTGATTTAAAAAGTTTTTACAATGTGTGAGACATGTACAATTTGTAAAAAAAAAAAAAAAAAAAAAAAAAATACAGCAATGTGTTTTTTTGCAGTGAAATTCACGTGTCTTTAACTCAGAGGTGCTTTTTTTGTGTTCTGCTCTGCACAGGGGTCTGCTCTGTGCACCCAGCCAGGCCTTTGTGGTTCCAGGAAGCCTGGGAAGAATTGGGAGCTGGAAGCAACGGCCATGGTTGCCCACGGCTGATCAATTGGTGTCAGCCTCTGCAGGGGTGCCAGGGTGCAGTTGGTGGAGGAGAAGGGAGGAGGGGAGGAAGGGCCTGGAGCATAGAGTTGCAAGGCGGGCTGGTCCTCCAAGGGCCAGAGAGCCTCTCCACGCTCCTTTTCCTGGTCACCCTGCCTCCATCCCCTCGCCTTCAGAGCAGCTGCCTCTCCTGGTCTTCCTCTTGGCCAGCCTGACTGGCCCTAATCTTTTATGCCCAGGCCTCCAGCTGGTACAACTAATGTAGATCTGTTTTGTTTTAAACACAAATAACTGGATTGCAAAGAAGCTCTGAGGGTTGAATAGTGGAGGAATCTTATTGGAGGTTGGGCTCATCTCTGGTGGAGGGAGGGTCCCTCCGTGACTGCAGGTCAATGAGGCTCTTCCGTGGGTCTCATACTTTTCTCATAATAACTGAATGGTGTCTGGTTGGATGGCTGGGTTGGGTTTCACGATTGGGAAGGGAGGTCCAGGCTGGTTGATGCAGGTATTCAGTACACATGACGTGGCACAATAGGAAATTGATACTCGCTCTTTGTCTTCAGTACGTGGTGTATGGTGGTGGAGCTTCCAAAAACCTTGGAATCTCTGGAATGAGTGTCTTTGGGATGCTAATCAGATAACCTTTGGTGGGAGGGTGGCTAGATAGCTTCAGGGTGGGGGCTGGTTGGCCAGAAACATCCAGGCATGATTGATTAGAAGCCTCAACTCTCTGCAGTAAGCCCCACCCCCAACCTCTAGAAAGGGAAGAGGGACTAGAGATTGAGTGAATCTCCAATGGCCAAAGCTTTAGTAAGTCATACCTATCTGGCAGGTCACGGTCAGGGGCTCCCTCGGGCTTGGTTCTCCAGGCAAGGGGGAAAAGCCATACAAAGCCTAAGGGCGGAAGGTCACCAGAGATGCTTAGGAAAGGCTGGAGGAAGGAAGACCAGCCTGGCAGCTATCATAATACAGTAAGACAGACATGAGAGATTGGACTTGGGCACCAGGGGAAGGAGAGGCAGGGGAAGACCCCAGACGTGTTTTAGGTGGAAGAATCAATAGATGGGAGACTGGTCAGTGAGTGTAGGGTAATAGAGCAAAGCCGAGATGTCTGTGGCTTCTGGATGATGCCTGCATCCTGGCACCTCCAGGATGAGGGGCAGGCTCACCAGTGGGACAGGAGGACCCTGAGAGCCCATCTCCCTCTAGTCTGACTGTCAGGACAGCTGGGCGGAGCGCTGGGTACCAGGTGCTGAGAAGTATGTGTCCACAGCAGAGACAGAGGCGAGGCTGAGGCTAGAGACACATTTGAGAGGAGTCCTTGTGGAGGTCACATAACACCTGGAGAAGAGAGCCCACAGCAAGAGGATTTCAGAGGGCTCCTCATGGGAATTTGGGGAGCATCCACATGGAAGGGGCAAGAAACGGGAAGGAAGAGATCGGCCGGAGGCGCCGCTAAACCCGGGGTGTCCATGACTCCCGCCTCAGGCTGGATAATTTGCTAGAACAGCACAAAGAACTGAGGCAAGCGTGTTGCTTACTCTCCCTGTCGTGTTAGTAAGATGCAACTCAGGAACAGCCAAGTGGAAGAGACACACAGGGCGAGGTATGCTGGAAAGGTGGGGGGCTTCTGCGCCCTCTCCAGGTGGGCCACCCTCCCAGAAGCTTGCTGTGTGTACCAACCCAGGGCCTCCCAAGCCCTACTGAGGGTGTTTATGGAGGTTTCATCCCTGCTCTGTAAGCCTTTCCTCCTGCTGATCCCTGTTGTTTCACAGGCCCGTGGCCTGCTGTCTCTCTGTCTTGAAAACAAAACCATTTGAGAGAGAGAGTTCATAGACCACAGAAGCCACACTTTAAAATATATATATATATATATATATATATATTTTAAAGTTTAATTTTATTGGAGTATAGTTGATTTACAATGTTGTATTAGTTTCAGGGTTACAGCAAAGTGCATCTGTCCTACATGTAAATGTACTCATTTTTTTTTTTTTTCCCATACAGTTTATTACAAACTTTTGAGTAGATTTTCCTCTGCGCTACAGTAGGTTCTGGCTAATCTATTTTATATGGTGGGGTCTATGTGTTATTCCCTCCCCCCAGTGGTGAGGATTCAGGTATGGTAACCAGATTAATTTTGAAATCTGTAAGTTTGTTTCTGTTTTTAAAATAAATTCTTTTGTGTCATTTCTATTAGATTCCACATATAAGTGATGCATGATATTTCTCTTTGTCTGACTTACTTTACTTGGTATGAGAAGCTCTAGGTCCATCTGTGTTGCTGCAAATTGCTGCATTTCATTCTTTTTTATGGCTTAGTAAATATTCCATTGTGTATACATACCACATCTTCTATCCATTCCTCTGTCCGTGGACACTGAGGTTGTCTTGGCTATTGTAAATAGTGCTGCAGTGAACACTGAGGTGCATGTATCTTTTCTTTTTTCTTTTCTTTCTTTTTTTTTTTTTTTTTTTTTTTGCTTTTTAGGGCATATGCCGCACCATGGTATATGGAAACTACAGGCTAGGCATTCAATCTGAGCTACAGCTGCCCACCTCCATAGCCACAGCAATGCCAAATCCAAGCCCAGTCTGCAACCTACATCACAGCTCATGGCAATGCCAGATCCTTAACCCACTGAGTGAGGCCAGGGATTGAACCCACATCCTCATGGATCCTAGTTGGGTTCATTAACTGCTGAGCTTCGATGGGAACGCCCACGTATCTTTTCAAATTAGAATTTTCTATAGGTATATGCCCAGAAGTGGGATTACTGGATCATATGGTATTTCCATATGCAGTTTTCTGAGGAACCTCCATACTGTTGTCATAGTGGCTGCACCAATTTATATTCCCACCCACAGTGGAGGAAGATTCCCTTTTCTCCACACCCTCTCCAGCATTTACTGTTTGCAGACTTTTTGATGATGGCCATGTTGGTACCTTGTTGTAGTTTTGACTTGCATTTCTCTAATAATTTGTGATGCTGAGCATCTTTTTGTGTGGGTTTTTTTCTTTTTTTTTTTTTTTTTGCCATCTAGAACTCCCACATGAAAGTATATAATTCAGTGGCTTTTAGTGTGTTCACAGAGCTGAGCAACCATCACCATTATCTAATCTGAGAACATTTTCATCACCCCCCAAAGAAACCCTGTACCCATCAGCCATCAGTCCCTATTTCACCAGCCACCCCCACCCCTTCAGCCCAAGGCAACCACTGCTCTCCTTCCTGTCTCTGGGGATTTGCCTGTTGTGGACATTTCATATAAACAGAATCATCCAATAGGTAGTTTCCTGTGTCTGCTTTTCTTGACGTCACAATTTTCAAGTTCATCCATATTGCAGCATGTGTCCAAAGGTCTTTCCTTCCTTTTTAAAAATTAAAGTATAGTTGATTTACAATGTTGCATCAATTTCTGCTGTACCGTGGAGTGACCCAGTCATGCATACACATATATTCTTTTTCTCGTATTATCTTCCATCATGTGCTAGCGCAAGAGATGGGACAGAATTCCCCGTGCTATACAGCAGGACCTCATTGCCCATCCATCCTAAACGTAATCGTTTGCATCTACCAACCCCAAACTCCCAGTCCCTCCCCCTCCCTCCCCCTCCCTCCCTCCCCCTTCCCCTTGGCAACCACAAGTCTGCTCTCCATGTCTGTGAGCCTGTTCCTGTTCTGTAGATAGATTCATTTGTGCCACATTTTAGATTCCACATATAAGTGATATCATATGGTATTTGTCTTTCTCTTTCTGGTTTATTTCACTTAGTACGAGAATCTCTCGTTGCATCCATGTTGCTGCAAATGACCAAGCTTCATTCCTTCTTACTGCTGAATAGTATTCCCCTGCACAAAAATGGCACACATTATTTAGCCATTCAGTTGATGGACTTTTGAGTCGTTTGCACTCTGGGGCTGTAAAAACAATGCGGCCGCGAACATGTGTGTGCCAGTTTTTGTGGGGACATATGTTTTCATTTCTCTTGGGCGGACACCTGGGAGTGGAACCGCAGGGTCATATGGTAACTCTATATTTAACCTGCTGGGGAACAGCCAGGCCATTCTGCCCTGCAGCTGCACCATCTCACATTCCCCCCAGCAGGATACGAGGCTCCGATGCCTCCACGTCCTCGCCAGCCCTTGTTATTCTATTTGATGAGAGCCATCCTGTGGGCGTGCTTTTGCCTGTTGGTGTTTCTTATGGCCTGTGAGCTAAGAAGAGCTTTTATGTTTTTAAAGGGTTAGAACACACACACACAGACAGAGGAAGAAAATGCGACAGAGGGGGTGGGTGACCCACAAAGCTTTACTTAAACATTTACTGTCTGCCCCGTGACCTTGGCCCTCTGTGCAGCCTTCTCGCGTGGAGCAACCAGGGCTCACAATTCTGTCTCTGGTCACCGGTCCCCCACGTGTGAAAGCTGTGATTTCCCTTTTCCACCTGCAAGATGCCATCTCCCTTACAGGCCAGAGACTATCTCATTTCTTTGAGGGGAACTTCCTGGGGGCTTCACCTTCCCATTTGCCTTTCTGTGCATTTTGTGAACACCTGTTGGGCGGGATGATGACCAGCAGCTCAACGTCTGTGTTTCTACCGCTGGCGCTTGTCTGGGGCCCCTGGGGACGGCGATCGGGGCTGGGGGTTCGGTTTCATCTTTCTCTCCAAGTCCAGGGCGGAGCACAGCACAGGCTTACTGAATGAAGGAAGGCACAGAAGGGCAAGACAAACCCTTGGCTCTCAGAAAGCTGAGCGTCCCTGGGAGTTCCCGTCGTGGCTCGGTGGTTAACAAATCCGACTAGGAACCTGAGGTTGTGGGTTCGATCCCTGGCCTTGCTTAGTGGGTTGGGGATCTGGTGTTGCTGTGAGCTGTGGCGTAGGTCGCAGACGCGTCTCAGATCCCGTGTTGCTGTGGCTGTGGCATAGGCTGATGGCTACAGCTCCAATTAGACCCTTAGCCTGGGAACCTCCATATGCCGCAGGAGGGGCCCTAGAAAAGACAAAAAAAAAAAAAAAAAGAAAAAGAAAGAAAGAAAGGAAAAAGAAAAAGAAAGAAAGCTGAGCATCCCATCAGGGTGAGCCATCTTGCACCCCAAGACCATGGTGAGTGGCCGCAGCATTCATTCCTCCCGCAGTGTTTGTTCAGTGCCTACTTGTACCCGGCCCCATGTAGGCAACAGGGGCACAACCGCAGATGGGAAAGAAGCCTGTGTGTCCCCGTGGAACCCAATGTGCCCATGGTGGCCTCAGTCACGTGGACGCATGGCCTGGGTGGGGTAGGGAGACTTCCCCTTCCTCCAGCTGGGGCTCTCCAGGGGATGGCGTTCACATGGCCGTCCCCTCGTGTTAAGCAGGCACCGCAGGTGACAATCAGGCTCCGGCGGAAGTCACTTGGATTCTTTACCAGGACCTTATCTTCTCCTCTGTCTAAGCTCTTGGCAGGGCGGCACCTCCTACCCCTCCGTGCCTGGCGTGGCCATATGAAACATGAGCAGAAGCATGAGTGTCACTGCGGGTGGAGGGAACGCCAGGGACCAGTGGGCACTGTGTCCTGTTTCCTTCTCCATCCTGCACTGACCATGGAAGCACGTGGCCGAGGGATGTTCCCTCCACCTGGGTGACTCAGCAGATCAGCATATTCCAGACCCCCCTGGACACGTCTTGTAGGACATGGAGGTGGTACAGGACAGGGACTGCCCTGGACTGTCCTAACCGACACAAACCCCACGTCCCAAGGCAGGGTCTGAAGTGGCTGCCGTCTGAGGCGGCGTTACCTTGGGTCCCGCAAGACAGGTGGGGCGGGGGTGGGCAGAGGGCCAGGGCGGTAAGTAAGAGCCAGCGTGGGCTTGGGGACGGAATTGCCCCCTCCTGGAAACTTTCAGCTGAGATGGCTACTTGCAAAGACCTGATTCCCTCTGTTTTCCTTCCAGGGTTAGAGCTGCTTCCAGGGTTAGTCCCTCCCTAGGAAGAGATCCCATTATTGAGCATTTTATTTTCATTGTTTATTTTTTAGGCCATGCCTGTGGCTTGCAGAAGTTCCCAGGGATCAAACCCGAGCCCCAGCAGTAGCCAGAGCCACAGCAGTGACAATGGCAGATCCTTAACCCACTGCGCCACCAGGGAACTCCTTGCACGTTTTGCTCGGCTTCTTGGGTCAACGCACCTCAATCCTTCCCTCTGCATCTTACTTTCCTTGGTAGCAAATCCATCAGTAAAATAAATTTTCTGCTCTCTTTAGATCACAAAATTATCCAGTTCTGGTGTGTAGGTCAAAGAACAGATGGAACAGCAGGGGCGTTTGTTCGCAGCCCAGCTCCAGTGTAATGATGGTCAGGGCCTCTCGCGGGGAACTGTGCTCTTGTCCAAAGCACCAGCCCTGAGTCTGGGTGGTGGTCTGTTTTATGCCAAAAATCCAAGTGCTCGTCGATGAAACTGGTCTGAAATTCTTTGTTTAAAATGTATTTTATGGAAGTATGTTTGATTTATACATATATTTTTTTTTTGTTTTTTTGTCATTTTAAGGCTGCCCCCATGGCATATGGAAGTTCCTAGGCTAGGAGTCGAATTGGAGCTGTAGCCACCGGCCTACACCACAGCCACAGCAACACCAGATCCAAGTTGCATCTGTGACTTACACCACAGCTCATGGCAACGCCGGATCCTTAACCCACTGAGCGAGGCCAGGGATCGAACCCGCAACCTCATGGTTCCTAGTCGGATTCGTTTCCACTGTGCCATGGGAACTCCTTGATTTATAATGTTATGTTAATTCTGCTCTACAGCAAAGGGACACAGTTATACATACAATACTCTTTTTCGTGTTGGTTTGTCACAGGATAGTGAAGGTAGTTCCCTGTGCTCTATGGTAGGACCTTGTTATTTATCCGTCCTGTACATAACCGTTGCATCTGCTAATCCCAGACTCCCAATCCTTCCCTCCCCTACCCCCTACCACTCTGGGCTGGAATGTTTTTCTTTCTGGTTGCACCTGCAGCATGTAGAAGCTCCCAGGCCAGGGACTGAATCCATACCACAGCAGTGACCTGAGCCAGAGCAGTGACAATGCCAGATCCTTAACCCAGTGAGCCATCAGGGAACTCCTAACCTGGAATTCGTAACCAAAGTTTGAAATGCGTTCTGCGTTCCTTTCTCACTTTGGGTCACACGTCCCTGTTTTCTGTAACTTTCGTGAATCTCATTAGTCAGAAATAATGACATGAACGATTTTAGGGGTGGTATGAGTTAATTTACCAAAACTGTTGGCATGGACGTGTTGGTGGGATTCCCGGAAAACCTTGTGATTAGCATCATTTGGTGCTCGTTCTGGAAAACCACGGCTGCTGTTTTACCTGTGAGCTGCGAGATCCATCAGAGAAACACGTGTTGGGTGAGGGTCCCCTGCAGGCTGCCCGCCCGTAGAGCAGGATTGTTTTCCTCCAGTGACAAAGGGAGAGGAGGAACAATGGTGCCCTTTACTCCCCAGCCACTAAACAACAACCTTCCGGGCCAAGAAGCACAGGTGCAGATGTTTTCTCCGCAGGGAGGGTGTGAGCTGGGTGTTATGGGCTGCACATTCCTATCAGAAGCCGATAAGTGAGATTCTGGGTCATTGGTCCTCCGCTGATCGGAGATGTATTTCCTAAGCTCCAAGTGTGAACAGCTGACGATGAATCATCGCCACGGGCCAAGTTCGCCACACAAAAATCTATTGGTGTAAACACGCGCACACACACACATGCACCTGTGCACCTTACACCCGGTAACCAGGGCCCCCCAGGAAGGGGTGAAATCAGACAGATGGTGTGTGCCTTCCTCTCCCCAGTTACAACCAGAAAGCGAAATCAGATGGAAGGGAGGGGACAGGACAGTCACCAGGGATTCAGCATAAGGGAGAAGCCGAGACACAGAGGGATCCTTGCTGGCAGGTGTGTTGCTAGGATTCCATGTGCGTGAGCACCTCTGGCTTTTACATGCCATTGGCATGAGCCACATCCGGGTACCCTCCCTACAGCCTCCCTGGGACTCCAGTCACCTGGTCCCTTCAGAGGTGCACTCCCACGACCCACTCCCTTACTGGGGTGGCATGTCACCTCATCACACAACGTCACACAACAACTAAGCCATGGCTTTTCAGAGTCTGGCTACCAAGGTGCGTGTCTGAGGGCAGCTGTTCCAACACTTTGGAGCTGTCGAAGGTCTGAAGGGTTTTTTGGTTTTTTTTGTTTTTTTCTTGTTAGGGCCACACCCACAGCATACAGAGGTTCCCAGGCTAGGGGTCCAATCAGAGCTGCAGCTGCCGGCCTACACCACAGCCACAGCAATGCTGGATCCTTAACCCACTGAGCCAGGCCAGGGATCGAACCCGCATCCTCATGGATACTAGTTGGATTTGTTTCTGCTGTACCACGATGGGAACTCCCCTGAAGGGTTTATCAGTAGGAGTTCACGGCTGTGCATCTTCTGTCATAGAAACAATAAGTTCTCCAAGGTCAGCATCCAAGTCTCATTCATTCTTCGCTGGGTTCCTTGCCGCACCTGCGATCCACCTGCAGCGCATCCTCTGTCTCCGCCTCTCTTGACCTCTCTGATGAAAATGTAAAGTTCTTAAAAACACCGGGATACAACGCTCTCCAGGGATTTAATCTAATTACCCTGTGGGATGGGTCAGCGACACTCCCTGGTGAGGTCAGAGGGGCGCTCCAGTCCCAGCATCTCTTTCCCCGGGGGTCCCAGCTGATTTCTCTGCAACCTCTGAGCCGTAGGTGGGTGGCACTGCCCTCAAATGCCTCCTGTGGGCTTTCTCCCCTGCGTGTCTGAGCTCTTTCTACCTTATCTGGTCTCTGCTGGCACCTTCCAGAAGTCAGGCTAAAATACTGCAATGGAAGTCGGGTGATTTGGTGCCATAAGTGGTAACAGAAATGCTGCCCATGACAAGTCTGGGTTCAATAGACAATCTCCAAACGGGGGAGAGAGGGAGGGAGGGAGGGAGGGATGGTGGGGGGGGAGGAAGAGAGAAAGAAAAGAAAGGAAGGAAGGAAGAGAGGGAGGGAGGGAAGAAGAAGGAGAAGAAAGAGAAGGAAGGAAGAGAAAGAACAAGCGAACGAAAGAAAGAAAGAGAAAGGAAGAAGGGAAGAAAGAAAGAAAGGGACTGCCTGGCACCCATCCCAAGCATTTCACCCACAAACTGGTTTAGGCCAGTGAGACAGGATGTTCTGCAGAGCAAAGATCATGTGATCACACAGCGTGAACAAACAGATGGTGTATCATTAACAAAATGCAAGGCTGCATTTCACAGTCTCTGCTCGGTGTCAGTGACCCAGGCAATTTAATTAAAAACATAAAAAAATAAAAAGTGACAAAGGCCAAAGTTTCATCCTGTTCAAATTCATCAACCACGTGGAGGGACTGCCTGAAATGCAAGCCCACACATCTGCCCCCCAGGAAGTGTGACCGGAGGGCTCCCTCTTTGTAATCAGATCTCTGGTTCTGCAGGGAGCAGAGGGAGGCGGTCCCGGGATAGAGGCCTGTCCCCGTACCCCTACCCCTACCCCATGGGGAAGAAAGGCAAGCTGCAAGCTGCAAGCTGCAGGGAGGACCAGGCTGAACACACAGTGAATCCTGAACACACATAAGAAGGTGGCCAGTGTCGCCTTGGATCTAAGCAGACTCCAGGTGGGCCAGGTGGGCTCCACCAAGGGTTGTCACCGGATGCCTCACTCTGCCATTGGCAGCCCAAGGTGATGGTCAGGGCTGTGGGCCTGGGGCTCCACCATCCCCTGGTGATGGGCACCTGACTGTGTTCTCACCTGTGGAATCGTGCCAGGGTTTTCCTCTTCGGAGGGATCAATGGGAAGAGCAGGTCAAGGCCCAGGACAGCATCTGACACCACGGCCTCCTGGATCCAGCTCCTTCCACAGAGGCTGCCTTAACCACCAGGGCTCAGCTGAGCCAGAACATGCCGGCCTCACAGGGGAGGGCATGGGGCACAGCAGGTGGCACCAAAAAGAAAGCAGAGGGGGAGTTCCCGTCGTGGCTCAGTGGAAACGAATAGGACTAGGAACCATGAGGTTGCGGGTTCGATCCCTGGCCTCGCTCAGTGGGTGAAGGATCTGGTGTTGCCGTAAGCTGTGGTGCAGGTCGCAGATGCAGCTCAGATCCCGCGTGGCTGTGGCTGTGGCGTAGGCCAGCAGCTTCAGCTCCAATTAGATCCCTAGCCTGGGAACCTTCATATGGAGCGGGTGTCGCCCTGAACATACAAAAGACAAAAAAAAAAAAAAAAAGGAAAGAAAAAGAAAGCAGAGGGACAGGCAGGGGCAGGGAGGGGAAATGGAGCAGCAAGACATTCCCCAGAGTTGGCCGGTGGTGGTGCAGTGCCAGGGGGTAGGGGTGTCACAGCTGGCTGGCAGAGGTGCCAGCTTGCCCAGAGTTGGGTGGCATCTAGGACTTTGTCTTCAGGCAGAGGCGCTGCTGGTGCTCTTCTGGAAACGGATTTGATGAGGTGCATGTTTTCAAAGGCTCCTCTGAGGTCGTGTAGATCCTGTGCCGAATGGTGGCGGTGGTGCCAGGCCCCTGCAGATGAAGAGGCCTGAGGGTTTCCCCCAGGCGAGAAAGCCGAGGGGGAGAGGTTGAAGGGAGTTGGAGACGGTGCAAGAATCCATGAGGAAGGGTGTTGATGTTTTCAGAAGAGAATATAATGTAACCACAGGCCTCTGAGCAGGCAAATGAAGGCATTCTGAATCCCAAGTGCAGCTCATAAGAGTATGGGGGCTTCTTTGTATGTCGGCTTCTATGGAGAAGAGTAGCTTTCTACTAATTTTCCATTTTTTTTTAAAGTATACTTGATTTGCAATGTTGTGCCAATTTCCGCTGTACAGCAAAGTGACCCCGTCATACACACATATCCATTCTTTTTCTCGTATTATCTTCCATCAGGTTCTATCCCAAGAGACTGGATAGAGTTCCCTGTGCTGTACAGCAGGACCTCATTGCTTATCCATTCTAAATGTCAGCGTTGGCATCTACCAACCCCAGACTGCCTGTCCATCCCATGCCCTCTCCCCTCCCCCTTGGCAGCCACCAGTCTGTTGTCTGTGGGTCTGTTTCTGTTTTGTAGACAGGCTTCTCTGGAGAGCAGTGTCTTTCTTCCTTCCTTCTTTCTTTCCTTCCTTCCTTTCTTTTTTAGGGGATTCAAGCCGCATCTTCAACCTACACCACAGCTCACGGCAATGCCAGCTCCTTAACCCACTGAGTGAGGCCAGGGATCAAACCCACGTCTTCACGGATGCTAGTCAGTTTCGTTACTGCTGAGTCACAAAAGGAACTCCTGGAGGGCAGTGGTTTTCTAGATTACAGACATTCTAAATAAAACGTGGAGATACCTTGGTTTTAGCGCAATGACATGTAAAAGAAGCACAAATCTGACGTCAAGGCTTTCGAGAGAAACACACATCTCACACGGCAAGCTCTTTGCAAGCAGCTGGCATATGATGTGACCTGCGCAGTGAACAGTTTGAAACAGCTCCTCCAGCTCGCCCTTCAATGCTTGTTCATCGTTTACTAGCAGTTATCAAGGACCCATTACATGCTCTGCTCTAGATGCTGGTCTGGTGAACATGACCCTGAGGGTCTCTGCCCGTGGGGACCTCGTGAGGAAAGGCAGGCAGACAGATAGCTAGGTTGTGTCAGGTGGCTATTCTAGATTAGGCAGCCAGGAAGATCTCTGTCTGGGTTGTTTAGACTCTGATCTGAATGACAAGAAGAATCCAGCCCCACAAAGAACTGAGAGAGAGCCTTTTATTTTAATTCTTTCTCTTTTATTTTTTGGCCAAACCCCCAGCATGCAGAAATTCCCGGGCCAGGGATTGAACCCATACCATAGAGTGACACCTCAGAGAGAGCCTTTAAGGCAGAATAGCTTGTGCAAAGGCCCTGAGGTGGAAACGAGCTTGGCATGTTTCTGGAAGAAAGTCGACATAGCTGGAGTTCGGGGAGCAGGACAACCAGGACACCAGGATAAGGATGTGGGAAGACTGAGGCCAGGTCACAGGCAAGGAGGTGCCCAGAGGTGGGTGACTCAGGACATGCTTTGAACCAACAGGACTCTATCTAGGATTGGAAGTTGGAAATGAAAGCATCATTTCCGTCCTTGCAAGGTGAGTGTGAAATCAGATTGAGGTACCTGGGAAGGGAGTGGTTCCTACAGTGGGGAGTTCATTTACCTTTGTTTGTGTGTTTGGTTTCTTTCTTTTCAGGGCTGCACCCATGGCATATAGAAGTTCCCAGGCTAGGGGTCAAATCTGAGTTGCATCTGCAAGCCTAGGCCACAGCCACAGCAACACCACACCCAAGCCGCATCTGTGACCTACGCTACAGCTTGCAGCAACGGTGGATCCTTAATCCACTGAGTGAGGCCCAGGATCGAACCTCATCCTCAAGAACACTGCCCTGGCTTCTTAACCCACTGAGCCCCAATGGGAACTCCAGCTTCTGCTTTTTTTGTTTGTTTGTTTTTTTCCAATGAAGTCGAAGAAGGATGCTCTGCTGAAGGTGGGGAGGGCTTGGAGTGGTGAACTGTGGTTCTCAAACATTAGCATGTCTCAGAATCTCAGGAGATTGTGTTAAAATACACAGCTGGGCCCCACCCCCAGTTCCTGACTCAGCGGCTCTGGGGCGGGGCCTGAATGTTTGTGTTTCCAGCATGTTCCTGGGGGATGCCGAAGCTGCTCTCCTGGGCACCTGCTTGGACAGGGGCAAGTGTACACAATTATGGAGGGCATGGAAGGCGTGTCTCGGTGGGAAAGCGGGTGCAGGGGTGTTTCCAGGCAGGCTGGGTGCCCGTCGGAGATGCGAAGCCACGGCGACCCCGAAGGTGGTGCAGCCGGAGGCGTCTGTGCAGAATCAGCTCAGCTCGGGTCAGCAGGGCGCGTGGAGGGCTTGTTTGACTCTCCAGCGCAAGAATGCCAGATGAATGTACACTCACTCACACACTTTAGAATAAAAAATGTTCAGGCGTCAAATATTTTATTCTCTATATTTGCTTACTTTAACCCACCTTTTCAATGATCCAGCCAACATCATGTCCTAATTGCTTTGGATTTTAGGACCTCCACTGTCCTCAGATATTTTGCAGCAAATCATAACTTTCAGTAATTCCATGGGCTCCTCAAAAATAATAGCGTTCTGGGAGTTCCCATTGTGGCTCAGTGGAAACGAATCTGACTTTCATCCATGAGGTTGCAGGTTGGATCCCTGGCCTCGCTCAGTGGGTGAAGGATCCGGCGTTGCTGTGAGCTGTGGTGCAGGTCGCAGACGAGGCTCGGATCTGGCATTGCTGTGGCCGTGGTGCAGGTCAGCAGCTGTAGCTCCGATTCCAACCCTGACCTGGGAACTTCCATATGCCGTGGGTACAACCCTAAAAATCAAAAAATTAAAAAAAAAAAAAGTGATAGTGTTCTTTGAGCCAAACCATGGAAACATTCTCAACACACAGAGACATACACACACATTAACTGAAATTTTTACCTCAAATTGCCATGTCAATTGAAATTGATAGCAGCCAAAGGAAATGCACCTACTTTTTGCGTTCTGTTTAACCAATCGTGGCATCCAGTCAGATGCAGCATACACTTACTAACCAGCTACTATCTACGTGTTTGACTCCTTGAGAGATGCTAAAAAATAGCATTTTACCTGCTCTGGATGCTCAACAACATTCATCTTGTTGGTAACCTAAGATCTTCAGGCTGGAAACAAAACAGTGTAAAACACCCCAGAATCAAGTGCTTCAGTTCAAACGGGCCTTGTTTGGTCTTACCTCTGTGAGGTCGCCCCAAATGGCATTCTATCTAGAATTTCCATTACTGACCCCCTTCCCCCGGCACCACCCCCCACCCCCAGCTACAAAAATTTTCTCTTTTTTTCAAATAATACTCCTTCCGTGAACCTTTACAAAAATGTTTTTCCCATCTCCAAGTGACCATTTGCTTTCGGCATCCTTAAACATACATTATTTGATATTTGCAAAATATTGAATGGAACATATGCTGATTGAACTACAATATTCTAATGAGCACTTGGACTCAGTACCCAAATCAAGAACTAGAATATCACCAATGAGTCTTTTTTTTTTTTTTTTTTTTCTCTTTTTGCCTTTTCTTGAGCCGCTCCTGTGGCATATGGAGGATCCCAGGCTAGGGGTCTAATTGGAGCTGTGGCCACCAGCCTACGCCAGAGCCACAGCACACAGGATCCGAGCCACGTCTGTGACCCACAGCACAGCTCACGGCAACGCCAGATCCTTAACACGCTGAGCAAGGCCAGGGATCGAACCCACAACCTCATGGTTCCTGGTCGGATTTGTTAACCACTGAGCCACGATGGGAACTCCACCAATGACTCTTTATATCCAACTACATGATACTTGCCTTTACCCACCCCAGGCAATTATGCTCTTATAAATTTTGTGTGTATCAAGACTTGCTTTTTTTTTTTATTTTTTTATTACTCAAATGAATTTATCACATCTGTAGTTGTGTAATGATCATAACAATCTGATTTCACAGGATTTCCATCCCACAGCCCAAGCACATCCCCCCACCCCCCAAACTGTCTCCTCCAGAGACCATAAGGTTTTCAATGTCTGTGAGTCAGCATCTGTTCTGCAAAGAAGTTCCGTCTGTCCTTTTTTCAGATTCCACATGTCACTGAAAGCATTGGATGTTGGTGTCTCATTGTATGGCTGACTTCACTTAACATGATAGTTTCCAGGTCCATCCATGTTGCAAAAAATGCTGGTATTTCATTCTTTTCAATGGCTGAGCAATATTCCATTGTGTATATGGACCACATCTTCTGGATCCACTCCTCTGTCGATGGACATTTAGGTTGTTTCCATGTCTTGGCTATGGTAAATAGTGCTGCAATGAACATTGGAGTACATGTGTCTTCGTGAGTTGTGGTTTTCTCTGGGTAGATGCCCAGGAGTGGGAAAGACTTGCTTTTTAAAACATTTTTCTTTAGGTTATATAACATTCCCCCATATATTCTTTGTGCAAAAATTGAAGTATAATTTCTACCAAAACATGTATGGATTTTAAATGCATATTTTTGGAAAATGTTTACCCCCATGGAACCACTATCTCATTCAAGGAATTTAGAGTTCCTGTCGTGGCTTAGTGGTTAACGAATCCGACTAGGAACCATGAAGTTGCACGTTCGATCCCTGGCCTCGCTCTGTGGGTTAAGGATCCAGCATTGCCGTGAGCTGTGCTGCGGGTTGCAGACGTGGCTTGGATCTGGCATGGCTGTGGCTCTGGCGTAGGCCGGCAGCTGTAGCTCTGATTCCACCCCTAGCCTGGGAACCTCCATATGCCCTGGGTGCGGCCCTGGTAAAAACAAAACAAAACAAAGAAATTTCTCTGGATCCTCTCCATATACAATGTATTTTATTGCATGACTATACTACGCTTTGGTTACTCATTTATTCCTGGGTGAATATTTAGGTTGCTTCCAGTTTGAGGCTGTTACAAATAACGCTACAGTGAATATTCTTTTTTGTGGACCTCGTGGCTTTTTAAAATATATAAGGTTTTGTCTCAAATGTGTGTTTGCTTGTTTATTACTTACTTTCTGGGTTTTGAGCTTTACAGAAATAGCATCATGTGACAAGTCTTCTGGGACTTTTTTTTCCCACTTAGCATTTTGTCCCAGGATTAATCTCCATTAGTACACTTCTAACATACTTTTTTTTTTTTTTTTCTTTTTGTCTTTTTGCCATTTCTTGGGCCGCTCCCATGGCGTATGGAGGTTCCCAGGCTAGGGGTGGAATCAGAGCTACAGCTGCCGGCCTACGCCAGAGCCACAGCCATGCCAGATCCAAGCCACGTCTGCAACCCGCAGCACAGCTCATGGCAATACCGGATCCTTAACCCACTGAGCAAGGCCAGGGATCAAACCCGCAACCTCATGGTTCCTAGTCGGATTCGTTAACCACTGCGCCACGACGGGAACTCCTAACATACCTCTTACAGTCAGCCATCACACTAAAATATCTATTTCTTAAAAATCTATTTTGGGGGTTTTATAATTTAAAAAATCATAAGACCTGCAGGTGATAACGGTTCTGTTTCTTCTTCTCTAATCCTTACGCCTTAAATTTATTTTTCTTGTTATATATGGTATTGCATCCTCTAGAATTTCTGTACAATGTGAGAAAAAGTGGTGATAGTGACACTTGTGACTTCCTCTTGATTTTAAAGAAAACACTTTGAATATTTTCATGTTTAGAGTGTTTATTTATATTCTCTTTATCAGTTTAAGGATGTGTTATCCTAATCTTTGTTTATTGAGTTTTTTTTTTTTTTTAATCAAAATGATGAGGAAATTTTAGCACTGAGATTACTAAGTGTGTTTTTCTCATTCATTCTGTTACCCAGAATCAGCGGAACTCAAAGCACGGCCTCCAGACTACCAAGTCAGCCCAAGACTTCTGACACCAGTCACTAGTTCAGGGGGCCCCTAAGGCCACACTCACTCAGACCAGCTGGATATAAATTTGTGGGTCTGGACGCCCTCAGGGGCATCAGAACAACTCACACAAGACTCAGGAACATCCTACATCTTCCAGGACCAACCAAGGGAAGAGAAACACAAGGCAGGATACAGAGCTGGGAGGGCTTCAGACAAAAAGCTTCTGTGCCTTCAGGGTTGCCCTCCCTACAACAGTGTGTGGCAAGACGCAGGGTGTTGGGAAGCCAGGAAGCTCTCTTAAGTTTGACATCCACGTTTTTGATGGAGGCTTCATTATCTAGGCCTGACTAGCTAAATTATTGTCCACGTGGTTGACTTCGATTTCCAGCACCAGCTTCCTCTCTCCCCAGGTCAGGCTGGATTCAAGTGGCCCAAAGCCCCAAGTCTCTAATCACCTACTTGGTCTTTCTGGCATGGCCAGTCCCCACCCTGAGTCATCTTATTAGCATAAACTCTCAGGTGTGGCCCAAGGGGCCCACCATGAATAACAAAGACACTCCTATTACTCAGGAAATTTCATGAGTCTAAAGGTTACCTCCCAGGATCTGGGACAAAGGCCAGCTCTCTCTGGGTGAAGTTAATCCTTCACTACACAATGACTTCTGTGGGTTTCCTGATGTCAATCCAACCTTGCATTCCTGGAATAATATAACATTACCTTTTTTAAACATTGCTAGATCCATTTTGCTAATTTTTAAAAGAATTTTGCATCAATGTTTATGAAGGCAATTAATTTATACTTTTCTTGGAGTTCCCATTGTGATACAGCAGAAACAAATCTGACTAGTATCCAGGAGGATGGCAGGTTCGATCCCTAACCTTTCTCAGTGGGTCGTGGATCCAGCATTGCCAGGAGCTACGGTGTAGGTTGCAGACTTGGCTTGGATCCTGAATTGCTCTGGCTGTGGCTGTGGAGTAGGCTGGCAGCGTAGCTCTGAGTTGACCCCTAGCCTGGGAACTTCCATATGCTGCGAGTGCAGCCCTAAAAAGCAAAAGAAAAAAATTGTACTTTACTCTTCTCTTACCAAGCTTATCTGATCTTTAAAATTAAGATTATACCAAGCTCATAGAATGAGTGGGAGAGTGTATTCTCTTTCTTTCTCTGTGCTAAAAGAATGTTTGTGAGGTTGGAATGACTGGTCCCCTGAAATTTTGAGGAAATTGCCTGTAAAATTCTGAGCCTGATGTTTTGCTATGGAAGAACTTTTACTACTGTTTCCATTTTTAAAATATTGATAGGACTATTCAAGCTTTCTATTTCTTCTTGAATCAGGATTAATAAACTACATTTTCCCAGAAATGTGTCTATTTCATCTAATTGTCAAATATATCAGCATAAAACTCTTTATTGTATCTTTTATGTTTTTCATCTCTGCTGCTTTTTTTTTTTTTTTTTTTTTTTTTTTTTTTTGCCTTTTCTAGGGCCACACCCAAAGCATATGGAGGTTCCCAGGCTAGGGGTCTAATCAGACCTGTAGACACCGGCCTATACCAGAGCCACAGCAATGCGGGATCTGAGCCGCATCTGCCACCTACACCACAGCTCACAGCAATGCCAGATCCTTAACCCACTGAGCAAGGCCAGGGATTGAACCCACAACCTCAGATTCATTAACCACTGGGCCACGACAGGAACGCCTCATCTCTGCTGTTTTTGTAGTTAAGTATCTTTGGCTACATTTGTGGTTAAATATTTATGGCTTTTCTTTTTTTCTGATCAATATCACCAGAGATTGGTCTATTTTATTAGTCTCTCCAAAGGACCAGTATTTGGCTTTGTCAATTCTTTATACTGTATGTTATTTCACCTCCTATTCATTGATGCCTACTCTTTTATTATGATCTCCTTTCTGTTTCTCTAGATTTATGCTGCGTTTTTTTTCCCCTAGCTTTTTTAGTTGGAGCTAGTTCATTAATTTTCAGCTTTCATTCTTTGCATATATAAGTATTTAAGATCATGCAATTCCTTCTGAGGGCAGTTTTCACTATAATACACAAGTTCTGTGTGTTTTTCTTTTTATTATTGCTCCGAGCATTTCTAAATTTTCATTCTAACTTCTCTATTGAGTGATGAATTACTTTAGCATTCTCTTTTTTAAGTTCTAACATATGGAAACATCTTATTGTTATGAACACTGCTTAATTACATTTTATTCAAAGACTGTGGTGGGTCTGATATTTATTTTTTGAAATTTATCGAGATGTACTTTATGACCTAATATCTGATTAGCTTTTGCATCTGTTTCATGTGTGGTTAAGAAAAATGGATATTCTCTAATGGTTGTAATCAGGATTTAACACATGTCCATTAGATCAAAGTTGTTAACCAAATTGCCAAATATATTGATTATTTTTTGCTGTTTGACTTACCAATAATTGGGAGAGCAATGGTGGATTTGTTCATTTCTCCTTATACTTCTATTGAATTAGATTTATCTGGCATAAGACTTTTTCTTAGGCGCATATACATTTAGAATACTACCTCTTCCTGGTGAGTTGAAAAATTTATCATTATATAGTAACCTTTTTTTTTTTTTTTTTTTTTGTCTTAGAGTTCATTTCTTTGCGATATTGATGAAGGGATGCCAGTTTTCCTTTGGTTAATATTTTCCTGATATATCTTTTTCCACCCTTTGACTCTCAACTTTCCCATGTTCTTTTGCTTTAGATGTTTCCCAAATAGAATTTCTCCTTGTATGATAATGCCTGCCTTTTAATTTAGAGGTTTAACTGCTTTATATTTGGGTGGATTATGGCTACGGTGATATACAAATTTCCAGCATCTTAATGTGAGCATACCGAGATCTTTGCCAGTCATCAAAGCCAATGATCTGACAACTGAGACATATACATTGCCTTTTAATCTTCCTCAACGGGGTTTCTATTAGGGCTTGCACCTTGAGAAAGTGTTATTTTCTGATTAGGTATAGGGATAAAACCAATTCTTTGGAAATTAATGAATCCACATAATTTCTCAGGGAAATCTGAGAGGTAGCTGAGTGTTGAGGAGAAAGCATGGGTCTCAGGGGTGAGCAGAATGGGCTGCTTGGCTACTTCCTAGCTGTATGATTTGGGGTACATGCCTGCATCTCTCTGAGTCTCCTTCTTCATCTGGAACTCAAGAAGCATGGCACCTCCTTCCCCGAGATTATCCGCCGGGAATGGGCTCATCCTGCATTGAGCAGGTGTGCAGGGAATGTCCTCACTCTTTCCTTTCTCCTTCCAAAGGTCTGGCCCTGATGATGTCAGGAATATTTTGTAAATATTACAGGTAAGAAAAGGTGTCCCTGTAATGATTACTTATGAAAATCAGTTTGCTTCCTGATTTGGGTGATTCAGCTCAACCAAAAAAAAAAAAGATTTGTGCAAAACAGTGACTGCCACATTTCAGCAGCCTGCTCGGTGTGGGTCATGATGTCAGCCTACACTGGCATCGATTTCAGGTAATTGCTGAGCTTTCTGAGGCTTATCGTTTGCATATTTGTCTGAGGGCAGTTAAAGGGTAACTTAGGACATGTGACTGTGATTCTCAGGAATTCACAGAGATCAAAACGCAGATCTGACAAGGTGCCGGGAGGAATAAAGAGTTCCCGATGTGTACGAGTAGAAAAGCAGGAGAACGTGAAAACACCCAAAATTTGGCATCTTGTGTAGAAGAGGAACTTAGAAATACCTTTTCCGGGGCTCTTTGGACCCATCGGATGCTGAGAAAACAGTGTGTCAGTAAATACCCTTTTCTGGGCTCTTTGGACCCATTGGATGCTGAGAAAACAGGGTGTCAGTAAATACCCTTCTCCGGGGCTCTTTGGACCCATCGGATGCTGAGAAAACAGGGTGTCAGTGAATCTACCACAGACCTTGTCTTCCTCTTTTCTCCCACTTTTATCGTCATAAGTGTTAAATAGTTTTTCTGTGATTGCCATTTGGCCGGAAAATAGTTTAATATCATTCCGTGCTCAGTATTTTGTTTTTTTCTTTTTGTTCCTGCTCTCTAGCAGTTTGGAGTCTAGTCTGGAATATCACAAGGAAGATGAGATAGAGGAAGTGGGAGAATGCACACAAAACCCAAGCCAGACATTTGGGCTTTTCATGCACGGTTTGGCTAAGGTGGAACCGTGGGGTCATCCGAAAAGGTTTACTAGAAAGAATAATGGTGCATAGCATCTTATTCCAATGATGACTGCCATTTTCTGGCTGTGTGATCTTGGGCAAGCTGCTTAACCTCTCTGTATCTGTTTCTTTAACCATGAATAAAGACTGGTGGTGCCTTCTTTGTAGAGTCATCATAAGGATTAAATGAGTCGGTATCTATACAGCACTTGCTGTGGTCTAGAGCTTCACAACCTGCCTGCAGGGCATTCAAATGTCGAGTAGGTGATAGACATACTGGTCCCAGTTGCCTGGCTGTAACCCTCCCGACCTGGTTCCCCAGTGTGCCTAAATCATTGCATTTTCTATCAAGGTCATGAGATGACAACGCCCAGGGGCACTGTTAGGTCCGATTCACTGCCACTGGGGATGTGGTGTCCTGGTGGATGAAGGCCTTGGTGCAGCAAGATGAAGCTACCATTAAGAGTGAAATAAGTCAGGAAGAGAAAGACAAATAGCATATGAGATCACTTATATCTGGAATCTAATATATGGCACCAACGAACCTTTCCACGGAAAAAAATCATGGATTTGGAAAACAGACTTGTGGTTGCCAAGGAGGATGGGGAGGAAGTGGGATGGACTGGGAATCTGGGGTGAATAGATGCAAACTATTGCCTTTGGAACGGATAAGCAATGAAATCCTGCTGTTTAGCGCTGGAGCTATATTTGGTCACTTATGATGGAGCAGGATGGAGGATAATGTGAGAAAAAGAACGCATATATGTATGTGTGACTGGGTCACCTTGCTGTACAGTAGAAAATTGACAGAACACTGTAAACCAGCTATAATGGAAAAAATAAAAATCTTTTAAAATTAAAAAAAAAGAGTCTGTATTTGGTCTATCAACATCAGAGGTTTTGAGCTTTTATTTGATATGCTGGGAACAAAAATATTGGACACTTGTGAGTATCATCAAGACCAAAAACAACTGAAATGACTTGGGCCCTTCTGTTACCAAGCGTTGGAATATATTTTGAATGAGAAACATGAAAAGGGGGGATTCCCTCTGTTCCCGATCCCAGGCCCAGGAACTTCCATATGCTTCGGCCACAGCTGAAAAAGGAAAAAAAAAATGTGAAAAATGATTCTTGAGTGTAAACATTTGTACCCGAGGCTACATGCCTACCATCGCCTTCTATTTCTTAGATAAATCAAACCCTTCACACCCTCTTCTTTTGGCCACACCCTTGGCACGAGGGAATTTCTGGGCCAGGCATTGAACCTGAGCCACAGCAGTGACAACCCTGCATCCTCAAACTGCTGAGCCACCAGGGAACTCCTGTCACACCTTAATACATGTGATTTTTGTGGAACAGCTGACTGTGCGTTGCCCTGTCTGTCACATGACCAGCAGCGCCAGGGATGTGGGATCCGGATGGAACGCATTGTTGCTCCTTGTGTAGGTGTCGCTGGGCACATGTGCCCCCTTACGCTAATCTCTCTGCCTTCGTGTGTGTTTGATGCTTTCCATAATTCAAAGTTCTGAAACATTTGCTCAGATACATAAAAGACCTTTATATGGGATAAAGAATCATGTGGAACTATGGTTAACGCTGCTATGTAGTCTCCTAAGGAATTTTCTAAACAACCCAGAAAGTCTCTGTTTCTTGGTGTCCGGTTTCTCTCCTTTCTGTTATTTTGAGGATAAAGTTCTTGAAAGGCAATAAAGTGTGAGTTAAGGTTCATTAGTCCTGCTTAATAAATGATAATAATAACAGCAGGAGCAAACACTTATACTTCCATATACGATAAGATAGGCGTGCTTTTTACCACCTGACACGTATTATCTCATAGAGATAATATAGGTATTATCCTGTATTATCAAGGCAGTATTTTGTTGTGCCCATTGGATGGATGAGAAAGCTGAGGCACAGAGAATAACTTGTTCAAGGTCACGCAGCCGGTATGTGGCAGGACCAGGATGCCACCCCAGGTCTCTGGCCCCATAGTCTAGGCTCTTTGAGTCTGCAAGGGTGTACTGACATTTAGCTTTGGCCTCAGTATTTGGTCAAAGTCTGCTTTTGACTTTGGCTTTAGAAGCGGGGGCAAATACCCACCTCAACACCGTTTCTGGCATCCTGGGCATTGTGTGTGTGATGAAGAAGGCTGCTACCATAACTAATCAGCTTAATATCAGGATTGTAAATAAGAGCATAATCAGGAGAGTGTGTTAATATCCCCTTTCACCAAATAGAGTTAAGTATTTTAGATGCTCCTGGGAGAAAAGTTCTCCTATGTGATTTTTATTTCTAAATTCTGTTAGCTGAAGAATAAATGCATACTTTTGGGGGGGGGGGAGCTTTTTGTCGTTTAGGGCCGTACCCTCAGCATACAGAGGTTCCCAAGCTAGGGGCCTAATTGGAGCTATAGCCGCCGGCCTACGCCAGAGCCACAGCAACTCGGAATCCGAGCTGCATCTGCAACCTACACCACAGCTCGTGGCAATGCCGGATCCTTAACCCACTGAGCAAGGCCATGGATCAAACCTGCAACCTCATGGTTCCTAGTCGGATTCGTTAACCACTGCGCCACGACGGGAACTCCCAATTTTAGAACTTTGTTATCATCTCCCTGAGAAACCCTGTGCCCATTAGCAGTCATGGCACATTTCACTCTAAACCACTCCCAACCCAGCCCAAGGCAACCACTAATCCATCTGCTTTCTGTTCCTAAGCATTTGACTCTTCTGGACATTTCATATAAACTGAATGAGAGAGACAACGCGTGGTCTTTGGTGTCTGGCTTTGTTCACGGAGGAGGAGGCTTTTGAATTTCATCCATGTCGTTACAGCTCTTGGAGCTTCATTTCTTTATATGGTAAATAAAACCCCACTGGATGTAGAGAAACCACTTTTTATTTCTCCACTCACCCGCTGAAGGACCCTTGGGCTGTTTGCCCTTTTTGGCTCTGATGAAGAGTGCTTCCGTGAGTTTGTGTTCAGGCTTTTGTACAGACAGACATTTTCATCTCCTTGGGTACCTCCCTTGCAATGGCATTGCTGGGTCCTAGAACGGCTCTATGCTGCACCTTTTCAGGAACCGCCAAACTGTTTTCCAAAGCAATGGCCCATTTTACCTTCCCACCAGCCAGGGCTGAGGATTTCCATTTTTGTACATCCTCACCCACATTTATTTTTGATAACAGCCACCCTTGTGGGTGAGAAGTGAGGTGGAGGAGAAAAGAGGTGAGATTATTTAATTTGCATTTTTATTTCATTTTCAAGTAATGTTCAATGGTAGATAACATTTCAACAAATACAATAATTTTAGGGAGTGCCCGCGGTGGTGCAACGGGATAGGCAGCATCTTGGGAGCGTTGGGACACAGGTTCGATCCCTGGCCTGGCACAGTGGGTTAAGGATCTGGCGTTGCTGCAGCAGTGGCTTAGGTCACTATAGCAGCTTGGATCTGATCCCTGGCCCAGGAACTCCATATGCTACAGCGTAGTCAAAAAAGAAAAAAACTATAGATATACTAATTTTAAATACCTGCATGGTATTCCATGACTTAATTGACTCCTCTTGTTGAACACTGCACTGGCTTTCAGTTTGTACTATGATGCACAGCCCTGCAGTGGCCGACCTTACACTTCTGTGTGTGTCTCTGTCCATTTGTTCTTTATATCTCCACTATGTTAAAACACTGTCCTTTCTAAGATCTTTGAAAAATATTGGAAAATATCTTTCCAGAAAGATGCCTCCAAGGTACTCCCCACTCATATCCTTATCCATAGTGGCTCCTATATTAAATTTAAAAAATATATAATAGTCTAAAAACAAAATCTCATTTTAATTCAAATATTCAAATATATTTTGTAGCACATCAGCCATTTAAAAAAATTGTCTAGTCATGGTCTGTTTTTCTGTTGGAAGATTTACCTTTTTTTGTTAATCTGTAAGACCCATTTATACAATTTAACCTGTGTTTTTTTATGTTTAAAGAAAATATGTTTGTTATCAGTCTTATAACTTTGATTATGGTATTTTTGCATGTGGAAGTATAAGTATTATGAATGGAAATCTCAGGATTTTTTTAATTTAATTTTTATTTTTTTACAGAATAAAATACATATATTTAAACACAATTACATTCACACAGATTATTATATCATGGATCTTAAGAAACAGATTAAGTGACTCCCTCTAGAGAAGTGGAATGGAAAATATGCTGAGACAAATAGGAAATTTATTCTATACCTTATCCCATTTTGTATGGCTTTCATCTTTACTATTTAGTATTATCTATTACATTTCAATTTTTCTTTAAATATTAGCATTATATTAAAATTGTGTATATTATGCAGGTAAAATTTATAAAGAAGTCTTATATGCCTTTAAATATTTTACATAGCATAATAAAAAGAATAACTTGGAGTTCCCGTCGTGGCGCAGTGGTTAACGAATCCGACTAGGAACTATGAGATTATGGGTTCGATCCCTGGCCTTGCTCAGAGGGTTAATGATCCGGCATTGCCATGAGCTGTGGTGTAGGTTGCAGATGCGGCTCGGATCTTACGTTGCTGTGGCTCTGGCATAGGCCAGTGTCTACAGGTCTGATTAGACCCCTAGCCTGGGAACCTCCATATGCCGCAGGAGTGGCCCTAGAAATGGCAAAAAGACAAAAAAAAAAAAAAAAAAGAATAACTTAACTGGTAAGAATAACAAAAATAATACACCCTTTGAAAATAAGTAAAACATAAAATTCACAAATTGGTTAAAAAACAGTGTAACTATATAAATATCTCCTCACAATTTGTTACATCTTATTGATTCTTCAATATAGGCATTACACCATTCTAGATGATGTGATAAATATATTTGTTATCAGTCTTTTAACTTTGATCATGGTATTTTTGCATTCGGAGGTATAAATATTATGAATGGACATCTCCAGATTTTTAAAAGTATGGTTTCTTGCTCTGGAAGAGGAAGTTTTCCCTTATCTCGACATGGTGACAATATTTACTTATGTTTACATTAATACTTTAATATGGTTTTCAAACATTAACATTTTAACCTTCTTTTTATGTATAAGATGTGAGGTAGGGATCTAGATTTTTTTTTTAATTTTATGGCCACACCCATGACATATGGAAGTTCCCAGGCCAGGGACTGAGTCTGAGCCATAATTGCAAACTCTGCCACAGCTGAGGCAATGCCAGATCTTTTAACCCCTTGCGGCGGGCTGGGGATGGAACCTGTACCTTCTCCGTGACCCAAGCCGCTGCAGTCGGATTCTTAACTAACTGCGCCACAGCAGAAACTCCAGGATCTGAATTTTCCTTTTTTTTTTCCCCAAATCATAAGTCAGTTGACCCCAAACTATTTGTTAATCTTCTCGAGGTGATTCAATATGCTGTCTTTTGTCATAGACACGATATCACATTGATAGGGGTCTGTTTCTAAACGGACTATTCTCCATCACTTGTTGTTTTAGTGACTGTAACTTAATAATGAGTTTAAAAATCTTCTTAGGCAAATTCCCTCTCAATGCCTATTCTCCAAAACAAACAAACAAACAAATACATTTTGGCTCTTCTTCATATATTTGTCCCATATTTAATAATCATTTGTCAATTAAAAATACAAAAACATAAACAAGTACCTACCATATAGCCTAGGGAGCTCTGTACTCAATATCTTGTAATAACTTATAATGGAAAGGAATCTGAAAAGAATATATATGTATATATATATACACACACATATACACACTCTTTACATGTATATATTTATTTATATATATGTGTGTGTGTATGTGTATGTGTATATATACATATATATAATATATATATATAAAACTTTGCCATACACCTGAAACTAAGACAACATTATAAATTAATTGTACTTCATTTAAAACAGGAGTTCCCTAGTGGCTCAGTGGGTTAAGGATCAGATGTTGTCACTGTTGTGGCAAGAATTTGAGCCCTGGCCCAGGAACTTCCTCCTGCTGTGGGCATGACCAAAAAAAAAAAGAAATTGACAACAAACACACAAACAATTCCTAAGGGGATTTTGAGTTCACTTGTGTTACATTCGTAGTTGAATTTGGGGGAAGAGCTGATAGCTTTATTACTCTAGATCTCTGCCGGAAATCAGTGGTTCAGTCGAATTGGGTCATTTTAGCAAATGTGTTTACAAAGTCATGGGACATTTCCTGGGGCAAGGAACTGAGACGGGGTGAGATGGAGGACCAGGAAGAGCCTGAGAAAAGGGCGCTGGCCGGGGAGGACACCTGACAGCAGCCGTGGCCTTAGGTCACTCTTCTCCCAACCTCTGCCTCTGGCTGGGGCCTCCCTCGGACCAAACCCAATTGATGTCAGAGGTCAGAGGATCTCAGAGCAGGATGGGGAAGGATGGGGAATGGGCTTAAGGGGCAAAGACAAAACAACCAGCAGAGCAGCTTCACCATGTCAGGTCATTTAGTCTCAAAGTTGGGTGAGAAAGTTGCAAACACACACAAAAAAGATGTCATCATGGTAAGGGAGGTGCCACTCCCAGAGACACCCCACCCCCAAATTTTACTGAATCCCCAGTTAGCTTTGGGGGGGGGGGCTTCCTGTCTGTGAGTCCTTCTCTCTCTCTGATCATGGCGCCTCCCTCACTTAGGGTTGCCAGACTGAGCGCAGAAAAGTCAGGACACCCAATTAGGCCTGAACTCAGACACACCATGTGTCTTTTTGTAGTATAAGCATGTCCTGGAGTTCCCGTCCTGGCGCAGTGGTTGACGAATCCATCTAAGAACCATGAGGTTGCAGGTTCGACCCCTGACCTCGCTCAGTGGGTCAAGGATCCTGCGTTGCCGTGAGCTGTGGTGTAGGTTGCAGACATGGCTCGGATCCCGCGTTGCTGTGGCTCTGGTGTAGGCTGGTGGCTGCAGCTCCGATTAGACCCCTAGCCTGGGAACCTCCATATACCGAGGGAGCGGCCTGGAAAAGGTAAAAAGACCAAAAAAAAAAAAAAAAAAAAAAAAAAAAAGCGTGTCCCAGGTAATCTCTTATCTGGCTGCCCATTCCTGCCTGGACCAGGCTCACAAAAGCAGGTATCAAGCCCCCGTCCTAGAACAGAAGCCAGCCCCCTCTGGGCCCTCAGTTGAATCACTAGCAAAGTATGGCTTATAATAATATAATAAGTTGTACTATGCAAATAGGTGTGGGTCACATTTATTTAGAGCCAGTTGAAAGGAGGGGATGGGGAGGGAAGGGAGTGTTTTAAGTTGATTTTAATGCCTTTAAATTTTTCTTCGGTAGTCCGGGGAGGGGGGGGCAGGGGAGGGGTGGAAACAAATTTCTCCAGGAAGCCGGAAGCCACCTGGGACTTCGCCCTGCTTCCCGCAGCCACGGGGACATCCCTTGGGCTGAGCCCAACTCCCTGCAGCGGGCTTTCTTGCCCAGCTTCAATCCCAGGGGCCTCTGTGGCTAAGTGTGGGATCACAGTGGCCTAGAATTGTCCCAATTACACTTGCTGGGTTGTTTCAGCAGAATATCAGGAGGAGGAGGGTAATTCTGGACACGCCTCTTACCTGTGTCCTTTTTTGGAGGGGCGGGGGGCCCCGCATCCACAGCCTGTGGAAGTTCCAGGGCCAGGAACCCATGCCACAGCTTCGACCCGAGCTGCAGCAATGACTATGCCGGGTCTTTAACCCACGGAGCCACCAGGGAACTCCCTCAGCTGTGTCCTTCAAAGACCCTAACGGAGGATGATGATTTAGCTTCCACAGGAGAAGTCTGGACCAGAGAATTCCTGAGATTTCTGCCTCCTCCGTGACTGTGGGGTCTGTGGAGGGGCCACTGAGTCAGCAGTTTTGAGTGTGATGTCTGATGAGCCCCAGCCATCATCCGAAGAGACTTCTATGGCCAAGACCCTTCTCTGCATCTGTGAAGAGCCAGCATGTGCCTTCATTTCCAAAGGGAACAGAGGAGAAGAACTTGGGAATTAGGGAGAAAAAGGCATTGCACCTGGACAAACAGCTCAGAGCAGATGGTCCATAGAACAAAGATCGGTCGTGTTACGTTCATATGGAAACGCTAACGCATTGTTCAGAGAATCATGGGGAAGGGTTTACCATCTCCCCCGAGAACCAGACCAGAGGAAATCCATTCATATTGCAACAGGAAGTTTACGTTGTAGTAAAAAAAAAAAAAAAAATCCACCCACAGTAAGTGGTCCTTGGTCATAGTCCTGTGTCTGCGGGAGGTACACGTGTTCTGTGATACAGATTCTGACACGTTCGTCTTGTGTGGGCTCCAATCACAGTGCTTTGAAATTCAGACAGATCAAAACCTCCCCGGAACCGATGTAAACATCAGCCCTTCAGATGCAAACATGCGTGATGAGAGCTATCTGAACGTTTGCCTGAGCAAATAGGGCTTCGGAGCTTTGCCCAAGTTTGCTGGCGCTTCTCGAAAAGGCTGCTTTGGCATTTATTAGGCATTACATCACCCTCTCATTTGTGAGCTGAAATTACGAAATATCCACAGAAGGAATTAAATGTATGGGACGCGGGGCTGCGATGACCTTCCTTCAGACGATGCCGTAAGGAGGCGGACCCACCCAGGCCCTTCCTTGTTTGGACAGGGATGAGGCCATAAGCGTTGTTTTTGAAGCCACTAGAAATAGAATTGATGGCTGTTAGCTGTGATATCAAAAACATGTGTCTTGGGCTGGGGAAAGAGAGAACGAGGAAGCAGCAAAAACATTCAGGGAGTTTGCCTTAATCTGGGTTGAGCTTTGGAAGCTTTACAGAAAGAAAGGTACGTCCGAGAAGCAATGACATACTTTGAAAAATCCATTCTATGAGAAACATGAAAATACAAAGCCACCCAGAAGGCGCTTTTTGTTCCTCTGAAAGCAAGTTTCAGCAGAGCCCTGTGGGTGATTGTGAAGGTGGACCTTGGGGTACACACCTCATCTATCGTCACTCTAAACAGGTCAAGTGAGCCTGAGAGTTTCTTCTGGGGTCGATGACCAGCCTGGACATAAGGGAAGAAACCAATTCACGGATCGGGTATCTATTATTCTGCCCCTGCTCTGGGCATCCAGCCATGAGACAGGATTAGTGGCTGCTTCCAAGGAAGGTGATACAGCGGGAAGCTAAAACAAATACCCATGGGGGAGGAAAAAAAAAAAATCAGACCCAAGAGAGCCTTCTTGAGTGACAGGAAAGTTGGGCTGGCCTCAGTCATGCCCAGGGCCTGGGGGCACTGAGCCCAGGCAGGAGGCCACCGGTTGTGATCCTCCAGAGATTATGAGAGCTGGAGCCAGCAAAGGAGAAGAAGAGGAACAGGTCAAAGGAAGGAAGAATAAGACATGGTGACAACCTGGAGGAAGGAAGAAGGCCAGGGAGGCACTGGAGCCCATGGCCTTGGGCAAAATAGGGTTGGCTGGGAGGGAGGAGGAAGGGGGAGTTGGGTCATGAGTCATAGTTAACGTGGGTATCCACGAGGTCTCCTGTGCCAAGCAATTCCCCCCCCCCTTTTTTTTTTGGCCATGCCCATAGCATGGGGACGTTTCTGGGCCAGGGATCAAACCCAAGCCATAGCAGCAACCCAAGCCACAGCAATGACAAGGCCAGATCCTTAACCAGCTGAGCCACCAGGGAACTCCAAGCGCTAAGCAATTCTAAATACAGGACGGCTGAGTGGACCAAGCTGGAGGTAAGGATTTAGGAGCCATCGTCCTGGAGATGCCAAGTTAAAGTCAGGAGGACGGAGGGTTCCCCTCTAGGAGCCAAAGTGCAAAGAACTCAGACTTCCTCCCCCTCCCTCCTCCTCTGTTCCCCTCTTCCTGTCTTTCTTGTCTGTACCCCCCCCAATTTTTAAAAAATTCTTTTGCCTCTTCCTTTCCCGCCTGCATCCCTTCCCCACTCCTCTAATGTATTTACTGTGTGTTATTTGTTTTTTTTTAAGATCCTGCCGTTTGTGTACTGCTATTTCAGTGCATATATTTCTGGTAACTTTTTATTTCAAAATAATTAAAGATTTTCTGAAAATCTGCAAGAATAGTACAAGGAAACCCCTAAGGCCTTTGCCCAGGTTCACACGTTATCTATACTTTACTCCATAAGCTGTGTCATTCGCACTCTTTCTGTCTCTCTCCACACACACACACACACACACACACACGCGCATACACGCACGCATGCACGCACCCCCCATGTGCATATTTTTCCGAACAACTGGAGAGTAAGGAGGAGACAACTCTGTCCCTGTTTCCCAGCCACGAAGCATCCTTGTACACAATCACCACACATGGACCAAAATCAGGAAACTTGACATAAAAAGAAAGCCGGGAGCCTATCCTCACTTGATGTTCCTGTTTCATCAGTGGTCCTGATTATTGTCCCTGCAGCTCCCCTCCGGGGTCTGGGACCTAATCCCAGGCAGCGGGAGCCTTAGTCATCCTTTCTCTTCCGTCCACACCTTGCACACCTGGGCTTCTTATCTCTGAGGTCATGTTGAGGAGTCACCCCCTGGCGCTCCTCCTGAAGCGGGTCCGAGCCCTTCCCACAGCCCTTTGCTCCCTGGCTTCATCCGCTTATCTCTTAGTCCACATCCGCCTTTGTTATCTCCCCTCCGCTACCGGTGGATGCAGCCTCCGGGCGGGGTCAGGGGGCAGTGTGGTCTGGGCTCTGCTGGTGGACTCCTGGGATGGTGGGACCTCAGGCAGCTCAGCTCCATCACTCATGAAACAAGGATGAGGACCACGCCCATTTCGCTGGGGTTTTGGGGGAACAGACCGATCCATTATGAGAATTAAAGGACTTCAAGTATGTGATGCCCACAGGACAGTGCCTGGCTCATACTCAGGGCTCAAGAAATAGGACAATTCTCCTCCACCTGCATCATCACCATCCTGGTCATGGTTTAGCAGAGTGCCTGGCACATAGTAGGTACTCAGGAAAATGTTTGTTAGCCACTAGTTTAGACAAAGGCGGTGGGCGGGCTGGTGAGGGTGGGGAGAGCACATAGAACTGGACCCATCCTCTCCTCAAGCCCCTTGGTTCTGCAAATCCCACCCGTGGGAGACATGCAGGCAGTGGTGGCAGAAGAATCAATTAAAAGTGTGTGATGGGATGCACTTGAACTTGGTTTCATGCATCTAAAGGTGTTGGGAGCAGGTCCAAGGGAACACCTTCTGAGCCACAGATGATTAGGGATAGATCCGTCCTTGTCATCACCATCACAGCTTTGTGAATTGAGTGCTAACTGGCTAACAGGCAGGTACTACCCTCTCCACTTTGCAGGTAACTGAGGCTCAGAGAGGGACTAGATGGGAGAGCTGAGATTCAGCAAAGGGTCTGAGAAGATGAGGGCAGAGACCCAGGGGAGGGAGGGGAGAAAGCTGGAAGCAAGAAGAGACAGTGGAGAAGCAGCAGTTCGCTGGGATTGTTGGAGCAGAACCAGGAGTCCAGGCTGTGGGTTCAACTGTCCTGTCCTGTTTGGGTTTTCTGAGCGAGAGGGTGGGAACAGGTACTGGACACCCAAAGAAAAGCCTCCCTCCCCACAGTAGGAGCTGGGGGATTTTGCTAAGAAGAAAACTAGAGGAGTTCCTGTTGTGGCTCAGCAGTTATGGACCTGACCAGTATTCATGAGGACATGGATTCAATCCCTGGCCTCGCTCAGTGGGTTGAGGATCCGGTGTTGCTGTGAACTGTGGTGTAGGTCGAAGACGTGGCTTAGATCTGGCGTCGCTGCAGTATAGGCTGGCAACTGCATCTCCTATTTGACCCCAAGCCTAAGCAAAAGCAAAGCAAGCAAGCAAGAAAGAAAGAAAGAAAGAAAGAAAGAAAGAAAGAAAGAAAGAAAGAAAGAAAGGAAGGAAGGAAGGAAGGAAGGAAGGGGAAAGGAAAGGAAAGAAAAAAAGAAAAGAAAAGAATAAAGAAAAGAAAAGAAAGGAAAACTAGAAGTGGCCAGAAGGATTGACCTGGTGGGAGGCAGGGCTCTGTGTCTCCTCAGAGCTTTCTGTGACCTGGGAGCCAGGGGAAGGGTCCAGGGAGGGGCTCTGTGAATAGAAAGGGGTCCCTGGTTCTAAGGGGGGGTGATGGAGCCGGGGCTTCGGGGTGGAGAGAGGGTCCCTGTGCCCAGGACATCCTCCCACGTGCGCTGAGTCAGCGCCCCTCGTTGATTCAGGAGGGAGATCATGCCCTCAGTAAACCAGGCGTGGCCATGACCTAGGAGGGAGGGAGGGGCGGTCCAAGGCCAGGACCTTTGGACGCGTCCTCGCAGAGGGAGGAGGGAGGAGAAAGGCAGCCTAGTGAAAGCACAGGAAAGAAGTGGCCCGAGACACAGGAGGTGAACCAGAGGCTGCTGTGCTCAGAGGGGGGAGGGGGTGGTCCCTGAGTCAGGCGGGAGGGTGGGGACGGGAGGGGCAGGGGTTCAGGTTTGGCCACGTCAGGTGTTTCAGGTGTTTCCGTCATCCCAATCCCTCCATCTCAAGGGATGAAGGACTGAGCCGGAGTGAGGAGGTGGGGGCCTCCAGTTCACATGCAAAACACGTTTCCACGTTCCTCGTTGGAAACGCAAACCGTGACTCACACTCACATCTTTCTCTCTGCCCTAACCTCTCACCTGAAGACAGAGGAGGGGGTGGTGGGGATGGGGCTGCCCCTGTCCAGGCCTGACTTCCTGGGGGTGTCGCTGGGTCCCACACACCATCCCGCCCAGAAGTTACACACTGGCTCAACTTGATGGTCCCTGTGTCGCCGGAGAAGGCGTCAAACCTGGTCGTCGGAACGTTGACCATTTGGGCTGATCTCATTGGTGAGGCCGAGAAGAGCCCAGGCCCACGGCATCTTCCTCTGGCGTTTGTCTGTTTTGATCCCATCCTGATGGAGGCATAGGGAAGTGTAGACTCTCTCCTTCCAGAACCCCTTCATGATTTTGAGAGGTCTGAGCTTTTTTTTGGACACACCACAGCAGAAATCCAAGCCTCAGCAGTGACAATGCCAGCTCTTTAACCTGCTGAGCCACCAGGGAACTCCCTATAAATCTTTTTTATTTCGGGCCTGGGGAGGGAGGTTAATTGGATTGTCCCAGGTGATGGAGCAGGGCTCACTCCAGGTGACAGAGGGTGATTTGGCAGAAGGCTTCCGTGTGCCCTGGGGACTGAAGGGCTTTGGAGAGAGCCCTGGGAGTGCAGAGGGGGCCCGCTGCACACAGCACCTCTGTTGGAAAGGATAGGCTACACTTGACCTTGAGAAGGGCTAGAGAGTCTCTGGAGCCAAGGCCTTGGAGAGCTGGCAAGATCTAGGACCCACAGGGCCTGGGAGACGGCAGTGATATAGCCAGAGAAGGTGGGGAGGCTGTGGGCCAAAGACGGAGCCCCTTCTTTTTGTCTTGGATTCTCGGATGAGTGCCCTGCTAGTGACTGAGGCTGCTGCTATAGAACAAAATGTGGCAGCTTTTGTCCCCAATTCACCACTGCCCTGCCCTAGAGCAGTGGAGAGAACCGGGCACGTGTGACTTATGCTTGAAAGGTCCGAATCATTTTTCTAACATTTCAAATTTTTTTTTAAACTTTTTTGCTTTTTAGGGCCACTCCTGCAGCATCAGGAGGTTAGGCGTTGAATTGGAGCTGCAGCTGAGGCCGCAGCCACAGCCACAGCAAGTAGGGATCTGAGCCCCGTCTGCGACCTATACCACAGCTCACAGCGATGCCAGATCCTTAACCCACTGAGCATTATTTCATCTGCCTGGTTCATGCTGACTTATTTTTTTGTCATGTCCAAAAGCGCATACATTTTAGATTTATCATATGAGTCTTTTTTTTTTTTTTTTTTTTGGTCTTTTTAGGGCCCCACCCATGGCACATGGAGGTTGCCAGGTTAGGGGTCGAATCAGAGCTACAGCTGCTGGCCCACCCCACAGCCACAGCAACGCAGGATCTGAGCTGCGTCTGCGACCAACACCACAGCTCACGGCCATGCCGGATCCTTAACCACTGGGCAAGGTCAGGGATCGAACCCACAACCTCATGGTTCCTACTCAGATTCGTTTTTACTGCACCACCATGGGAACTCCTGTCTTAATCATTTTTACATCTACAGTTCAGTAGGGTCAGTTCACATCAGGCCACAGATCCCGGAGAAGGTTTTTGCCTTGCCACACTGGAAACTCAATTTCCAATCATTTTGAACAAGAGTCACTGGACAGCCAAGCTGTCTACTCTATCTAAAAAAAGGTGTGTGCATTCATCTTATGTCACGGAAGGCGGTGTGTGGGGGGGTGGACACACAGGTCGTGATTTTACACCTGACGCCAGCAAGGCTCTGTAAACAGGAGGCCGGCCGTGTGGACTGCCCGAAGGCACGCTCCCTGGGTGCAGGGCAATTACGAGGTGGACCGCACGTATGAAGTGAGATGAGGTCAAGGCCCTGCAGCCTGGGGACTGTCACCTTTGCTCCTGTGCAGACTTGTCACTTGGCCCCACGGCCGTCGGCAGCACACGAGGGGCTGCAAAGAACAGAGGGACAAGGGGTTTAAGGCGTTTCCAAAGGAAGCAGAGGAGCGCTCGGAACCTTGGCCGGAAGCTTCCAATTGAACCGAAGGGTCTTGGGCTCCCACCCCCACCCTCCCACCCCAGCCCCGGCCCCCCGTCTGGGCTGAGCTGTGGGAACGGGGCCGCCTCGAGGGAGGCTGTCATTCCTCAACCCGATTCCATCGTGGTTATTTACATTCCCTGTCCTCGCTTTCAAGAATATTTTTTTGACATTTGCCTCCTGGCAGAGCTGGGACCAGCGCGTGGGAGTTGTGGGGAGGTGGACTTGGCTGAGAGCAAGGAAGAATTTTCTTAGTCAGAGGCGTCCAAAAATGGAATGGCCTGACTCAGACGACATCGCGTCCCCAGCCTGGATGGGGTCCCGGAGAGGTCCCTTCAGGGGAGCCCTGCCCCCGCTGCGACAGTTGTGTGCAGAAATCTGGGACAATTGCTGCTTTCAGAGCACCTACTCTGTGCCCGGGGCTGTTCCAGGCACATCTGTGGGGACCCGCTCATTTCATCATCCGACAGCCCTGTGAGATGGGTGCTGTCATCGCCCGTAGACCCTCCATTGTACCGATGGGGAAACTGAGGCACACAGAGGCTTAGGGACCTGCCCCCATTGTCACAGCTGCGAAGAGAGGGAGGCAGGTCAAGAACCGGGCGTGCTGACTCGCTGCCTATGACTCTGACCTGGATCCATTCCTCAGGTGTCCCGGGGAGTCCTAGGCCCCAGCTGGGTGCCCAGCTGTTGTGTGCTAAAAGGAGCTGCAAAGGCAGTTGACGGAGCATGAAACGTCCGGCGAGAAGTCACGCATGCTACTGCATTCCAGACGCCACAGGAACAGGGGCTGGGTCTGCTTAGGATGGTGGACAAGTAACAGGTGGACTCCAGGGCCCGGGCTCCCCGCCTGGCTGTCCAGTGAGCTCTGCCTTCCTTGACCCCCAGGTCTGTCAATGGGCTTCTTGCCTCTGTTCCTTTAAGTGCATCCTCTGGTTTCAGGAATCTAACCTGAACTTTCCCCAGAGGCTGAGTCCTTGCCTTGGTCACCTGCCCAGGACACAGTTTCGCCGATTCAAGCCTCAGGGGGCGTGGCAAGAAGGCAGAATGGAAGCTGGGCAGGAAGCCTGTGTCTCTCATCATCCCAGGGACAAGTGGCTTCACTTTGAATCTGAGTTTTGTGTGAATGGAAAATGCAACTCAAAACTACAGGGAGGTACCACTCCTACAGTCCGAATGGCCCACGTTAACACGTCCACGAATAACACACTCTGGAGAGGGTGTGGAGAAAAGGGAACCCTCCTGCACTGTTGGCTGGGATGTAAATTGGTGCAACCACCAGGGAAAACAGTATGAAGGTGCCTCAGAAAACTAAATATAGATCTACCATATGACTCAGCAACCCCACTCCTGAGCATCTATCCAGACAAAACGTCCATTCCAAAAGATACACACACCCATATGTTCATAGGAGCGCTGTTCCCAAGAGCCAAGACGTGGAAACAACGTAGGTGTCCACGACAGACGAATGGATTAAGAAGACGTGGTACATATCCACAATGGAATACTACTCAGCCGTAAAGAGAACAAAATCATGCCATCTGCAGCAACATGGGGGCAACGAGAGAGTCTCCTACTGAGTGAAGTAAGTCAGAAAGAGAAAGCTAAATACCACCTGATACCCCTTCTTTGAGGAATCTAAAATATGTCACAAGAGATCCTGTCTACAAAACAGAAGATTGTGGACATGGAGAGCAGACTTGCGGCTGCCAGGGGGAAGGAAGGGGAAGGCAGTAGGATGAATGGGGAGTTTGGGGTTACGAGATGCTCACTGCTACAATTAAAACGGATAATGCACAGGGAACTCTATCCAATCTCTTGGGCTAGAACGTGATGGGAGATAGTATGAGAAACAGAATGTGTATATATGGATGACTGGGTCACTGTGCTGTAGAGCAGAAATTGACACAACACTGTAAATCAACTCTAAAAAGAAAAGAAAAGAAAAGATGCCCATTTCGTAAGACCGTGGTGAGGATTACAACGTGCTAACTCGGGAAGTGGCCAAGCCCGTGGATCCTCCGTGGACAACGGATGCCTTCATCTTTCTCTCCACAGATCGATGGTCCCATCCTGAGTGGGGCCCTTGGGTCTCGGTCCCCAGGGATGGCTGCTCCAGGGGACATGTGCGCACAAAGTCCGAGGACTGCTCTTGGGTATGAGTTCGCCCTGTAGTGGGAGCAGGGAGCCAGGTTGAGCTACATGGCGCCTCTGAACAATACTCGGCGTCAGGAAACTCGATGGTGCTTAGCCTCCGGGCTTGCTGTTTATAACATGAAGAATCACTGTAAGAGCCCTAAAACTCCTTCCAGCTATAAAATGTTCTGATTCATGATCAAGGGGAAAGGAGGAAGATGTGTATGCGAGAAGATAAAAATACTTTCTGCCGTGGGCCAAGACGTAATTCTTCTCCCAATTCAGCCTCAAACTGTTGGAAATTTTGGCTCCAGCACGGTGCACGTCCTGGTTTCCTTTGGCTTCGATGTCACAATGGCCCCACAAAGGGACACGGACAGCATCCTGACCACAGAGTCCCATCAGGTGAACTGGCTGTCACTTTACACCAGGCAGGCTTCCTGGGAGCCTGTCCACTTTAGGCATTCATGAGACAATTAGCTCCACATGCTAATTGCATGCTTCTCAGGCCTTAGCCCCGGTCGTGTTTTCCCGGTAGGTCTCTAAAATGGATTAAGACCCCTTTGCTGATTTTGCGCTTGGGAAAACTGATGTATAGGAAGGTTGAGTAGTTTTCCCAGAATATGTCCATATGGAGAGAAATGTTGGCGCTCCCTGGCAGCCTGGGGGGGGTTAAGGATCAAGCATTGTCACGGCTGTGGCTCAGCTCACCGCTGTGGCGTGGGTTTGATCCCTGGCCCTGGAAGTTTTGCAGGCCACAGGTGCACGCGCCTCCTGACCCCAACCCCACCCCAAAAAAGCAGAGAAATGGGGGTCCTGGAATGGGCTAGATCCTTGCTAGCTAGGCACGCCTTGAGAGCTTCATCCATCACGTCTTGGAAGGAAAGAGAGGTGCTCCTTGCTTTCCTTCAAATATGTGCCCCCAGTTGCTGCACCTGCTCTGCAGTTGGAGAAGATTTCTGAGCACTGGAGTTGAAACCTTTGTCTTCTCTCTGCCTCTCGAGACACCTTAGACCTGCAGCCACACCGTCATTCAGAATAAAGGAGGAAATTCCTTCGTTGCTGATTTCACTGTCTTAGGAAATTGTTCGGACCAGAAGGAATAACAGTGTGTGTGTTTTAAGCATCTGCTGTCATGACACAGTCTTTAAAGCCTTTTGTTAATTTTCCTGATGACTCTCTCCCCCTTGCATTCTTTCCCCACATGTCTGGCCCTTTTCCTGGGCACAGCCTGACAATGTGAAATAACAGGATTTCTGAAATCCCAACTGTTCTCTAGCCCCAAAGACCACTGCGCTCGCTGGGGCCCAGGGCACTATTTTAGATCACAGGCTGTGGCGTGAATCAGGACCGTGCATCAGGAAGCACACCCAGATAGACACAATTTCACCAACCTCCTGTCCCTACGACAGAAATCAAGGCAGCCTGGAGTGTGGGAACTATTTTCCAGGTTGGAGAAAAATCTCCTAAGCAAACACGGCAGGTCCTCCTGTGCCGCTGACTTTTCCATTCCAATTTTTAAAACTTACTGACATATTTCATGAGGTGATAATACAGTTCCTTAGACTCTAATGCCCCACTGGAGGGAGAAGGGAAAGTAATTTTAGGGACTTTCACATCGGAGGCTCTGCGGGTGGACAATTGTCCGTCACAGATTTGGGTGGAGAAAAAGGACTCGGGTGTTGGATGCGGGTCATGTTCTGTATTGGTTTGGACGGGCCGAGGCGCCCAGGCGAGGTCCCGCGTGGATGCAGCAGGAGGGCGGTGATCTGAAGACCTCCTCGCTGGGAATTTTATAGCATCCAGGACGGGGAGCAGGGTACGTCCTTTTCTTCCCCGGGTGACTTTGGACGTGTGTGATGATCTGGAATGGGAGACATCAGCCATCCATCCAGAACGTTCTCACGTCTTTTCTAAATGTATTTCCATGGTCTTTTGGAGAGTATGATAACCACGCAGGCTCCACGTGTACCACCCTCACCTGGCTCTCGTTTCCCCATCATACAAAATTATTGTCTTTGTATTATTTACATTTAAATTTTTGTATTTTAGATTTATATAATATGTCGAATAGACTTTATGTGTACTATTTTGTATTTATTTTTACTGAGGTACAGTGGATTTACAACGTTGTGTTCATTTCGCGTGTACAGCAAAGAGAGAGACGCTTTGCGAATACTGTATATACTCTTTTTTCATATGCTTTTCCCTTCTGGGTTATTACACAATATTGAGTATAGTTCCCGAGGCTGTCCAGGAGGTTCCTGTTGATTATCTATTTTCTAGTGAATCGTATCTGCTAAATCCCAAATGCCTCATTATTCCCCTCCTCCCTTTCCCCTTTCGTAACCATAAGTTTGCTTTTTATGTCTATGAGTCTGTTTCTGTTTTAATAATACACAATTTTCAAAGAGCAAAAATCATGACACACTGTCACAGAGCAGGTTTTGGTCATTTTGGACACGGCCGGGCCGTTCTGTCCGACCCTGCCCGTCCGCAGAAGGGGCATTTGCTAAACTTTCCTTTCATTGTCAACCAAGCCCAGGATCTGAGATGCTGGGCACTTTCTCATACAGTAAATCTGGATCGTAGAATGCACGTCACACATAGACCCCTTTCCATTATTTTTTTCCTCCCTCCCTTCTTTCCTTTCTTTCTTTTTCTTTTTATGGTCGCATTTGCAGCAGAATGGAAGTTCCCAGGCTAGGGGTCAAATCCAATCTGCACCTGCTGGCCTACACCACAGCCACAGCAACGCCAGATCCGAGCTGCATCTGAGACCTACATCGCAGCTCACAGCAACACTGGATCTTTAACCCCTGAGTGAGGCCAGGGATCGAACCCACATCCTCATGGGTACATCATTTGTGGGGCCCCAGGACAAACTGACAATGCAGGAAAAAAAGCATTGTCCATTTTTTTTGGCCTTGCCCTCAGCATGCAGAACTTCCCGGGCCAGGGGTCAGACCCCAGCCACAGCAGCAACAACACTGAGTCCTTAACGGCTAGGCTTCCCGGGAACGCCAGGAAGCACAAGTTTTGCCATTTCAGATGGCATCTTCTGGTGGTACAGACCTTCCCTTCTGAGCCTCACTGGCTGCTCTTTGCTGGGTGCTGTCAGAGTTAACACTCATTTCAAGGAGCAGTGGGTTCAGTCCCTCAGAGACCCCGTGGGGATAGACAGAGGCTAGGAAGCCCAAGGATGTAGAAGCCCCACATCTCAAGGCACCACCAGCCACCAAACGATCCCCAGGAAGGAATCTTGCATTTAGTCATTCATTAAGCATCGGTGGCGTGCCGGGCATCGTTCTAGCGCTTTACGGAAATGGGGCGTTCTTGTGTCCTGTTTTGATTCCTGGTCTTCAGAAGCAGAGAGAGACGTTAAATGATGTCCAGAGAAGTTGAACAGTGAGCTCAGAAAATGGGGAGCCAGGAGCCAGGCCCCATCTGTCCAGCTCCAGACCCTTAGCCTCTGGCTTCCCCTCTGCTTCCTTGTATGCATGTCCAGGAGGCTTTAGGTCGCCGCCACAAAGATGGGTGACGCCGCCTATTTATCAGCTCCGTTGTCACTCAGACAAAAGGCCTAGGGTCATGGAGCAGAGCTGGTTTTGCTGAGGATGAGTTTAGGAGATGTTGAGACCCGCCAGCTCTGGTGCCCCACCTGCCTCCATCCAGGCGTCTCATGGCCAGCTGCTGGTGGTTTGGCGAGCCTCCCAGGCATCCTTTAAAGCCTGTGTGGCCCCTCCTGGCCTTTGGTGAATGTGAGGTTCTTACTGGCAACCTTGAGGAATCAGGGTTTTCTCTCTTCCAGGTGAGTAAATAAGAGTTTGTCAATAACACCTGGGGAGAGTTCACAGCTCAGGGTCACTTTGGGCTACTAGCCTTGGCACCGCAACTACCACAGGCTGGCAGAGGGGATCCTGCCTACGGATGGTGTGTGGGGGGTTGGAGGAAACCCCTGAAAGCCTCTGCCTGGCTAGGCAGGCTGGCGATGGGTCCCGTCTCACTGCTCGTGAGCCCCGTGGCTGGTTGCCAGGAGGTAGGAGTGAGTGGCTCCTCTCTGGAAGATCATAAAACGCCTGCAAACATGTGCTTTGTGTTCAGGGAAAGGTGTCAAATTCTGGCCCTTGAAATAATTTTCCAGGTCCTTCTACAAGCAAAAAAAAAAAAAAGAAAGAAAAGAAAAAAGTTTTCATTTGGAGAAGGAGGGAGGGAGGAAATACGAAGACCAGAAAGGAATTGCCAAGTTAGCAGAAAACTCCAAAGTCTCCAAAAATCAGAGAGGAGCTTTGTCCTGGGGGGCCTGTTCTAAAGACAGAGGTGCCCTGTTTCTGCAAAAGGAACATTCAGAACCACGATCGAATTCGTGGCGTTCGGCCGGGCACACCTGGACAGCTAAGCATCCTCACGTGTGCCCCGAGGACCCCTCGCTCCAGCTTTGAGAAAACGCGGTTCTGCATATGTGGATGGTCTCTGCCCACCCAGGGCCAGGGCAGCCCCCAGCCCCAGGGGACAGGCTGTCTTGGCACCAAGCACGCACGGAGCTGTCCACCAGCCTGTCCTCATTAGCATGGCTTGGGCTCGGCGGTCGATCTGTCCATGCCAGAGGAAATCTGAGTCATCCGCCTCCTTCTCCACCACGACATGCTTCTGGGAATGCGGAGGGCACGGGGCGACGTGACATTCCTTAGCTCGTAGTAGGAAGGCAACTCCCCACTTCCTTCCTCGTCACGTTGCATCATCTTTCCCAACAGGACCAAACAGATTTACTTGAAACTTACGTGCCTTGAGGACAGAAGGGCCCCGCCCCTCTGTTTAGAGCCCAGCCCGCTTATCCTGCCCCAGAGGGCGAGGGGCAGGTGTCATGCACAGCTGTTCTCCAGCCTTTGCAGGGATAGGAAAGACATGTGACGTACACTCTGGGCTCATCTCATGATCATGAAGAAAACGGCAACGTAACGCACATATATGTCACAGCACATGAGCACGCGGCATCTATGACACATCAGCTCGGGTGAGGGGTATAGAGGTTTTTGAAAATTCTACGCCCTTGTCATCTCAGAATACGTCGCAGGAAGGGTAGACGATCTCTGGGAACCTTTGGCCTGTGGGTAAATCTCTGTACGTCGAAATCTCAGAAGGATGTTATTTATTAACGGTGTGGTTACAGCACACATTGGGGATTTGGGGGGAAGCTGGGGACAGGGGTGATGGGTGCAGCAGTGACAAGACTGGTATCTGCTTCTGGAAGGCCACAGAGTCCAGATGGAGATGGACCCTCCACGTCACTCAGTGGGGGGGGGGGCGTGCCAAGTGTGGGGCCCAGGGGAGGGGGCAGGGAGGGCCAGCCACCAGAGCAGCCAGAGCGCTGTTTGAGCCGGGCAGGGAGACGGCAGGGAGACTGGGAAAAGGTATCCATCCAGGAGGAGGGACCGTCACACACAGTGTGGGAAAGTGCAGGGAGATAGGAAGGCAGTCAGCTCGAGGATGGAGAGCTGGAAGCCAGGGCAGGCTGGTGTAGGTGGAGGAGTGACACGGCGGAACCAGGCAAGGACAATTCAGGTTTTAGTTTGTACGTGGCCGTCAAGAGTCCTGACTGGATGACAGGCCCCAGACATACCGTGGAAAGGTCATGCTGGCAGCACCGGGAAATGTGTCCTGAGAAAGGCTGCAGGTAGGAGGTCATGTCTGTGCCACAGGTGGGCCAGGACTGCACGTGACCCATAGCAAAGGCCGAAGAGGGTGAGACAGGCATAATGCTAACAGGGTGCATTGCACAGCCCCCGCGAGACACTAAGCACCTGCTGTCTCCCTTCACGAGCAGAACTGCAGCCTAAGTCGTAGGTCAGCTACCGCCTCTTCCTACAGATGAAGAACAGAGGCTCAGAGAAGGGAGGGAACTGCTCATGGTGATGAAGCAGCAGGGTCAGGAATTCCCGCCGTGGCTCAGCAGAAACGAATCTGACCAGCATCCATGAGGACGTGGGTTTGATCCCTGGCCTTGCTCAGTGGGTTAAGGAGCTGGCATTGCCGTGAGCTGTGGTGTAGGTCGCAGACACAGCTGGCAGCTACAGCTCCGATTCGACCCTTAGCCTGGGAACTTCCATATGCTGCAGGTGTGGCCCTAAAATAAAAGACCCAAAAAAACCCCAAAGAAACAAAGCAGCAGGGCCAGCATTTTAACTGAGGTGGGTCTGACTCCAGCCATACTCTGTATAATGGAATAACAGAATGACTTGGAACCCAGCTAACTGTGGGCAGAGGAGGGAGGGGTTCTGATGGCTTCTACCTGGGTGGCTTTGAGCACAGGTGACAGTGGGTCCAAAGGGGGACAGGCAGCTATGGGGGGGAGGACCTTGTCACTAGGTTGATCAGAACCAAAAGAAAACTTGGCCCCAGCAGAAGGCCTCAGGTTATACGAAGAGTCTGGGATGGGGGCTATAGGCCAGAGGCTCATGTAATGGATGAGACTAGTAATGTCCACTGGGTGCCAGGGAAAGTGTTGGCATATACCATCGAGGTAGGAAAGCAACGTGCGAACAGATTTAGAGAAGCGAGGGTTGGTAAGGTGCCGGCACTGAGCTCAGCGCTCGCCGTGCATCCTGACACCTGCGATAAGAGGCTGTTGCCATCTCAGAGGTCAGGAAACAGAAGCTTGGAGATGTTAAGTAACCGCCTGAGGCCACCCAGTTAGTACCAGCAAACCTGGCCCTGGAGCTGGTGCCTCACTCCCCAGGGCGTCCACATGGAGGCAGGCCGGGCACAGCCACCTCCAGGGGTTTTCAGGCAGTGGCTGGAACTGGAAGCGCCTGACATTTCCTTAATTTGCTTATCTGCCTCTGTCTACAGTTAATATGCACTGATTTTGTAACAAGAAGAAAAGGAGGTTTATCAAAGCCAAAAGGTGGATGCGTAATTTGATAGACTTTTTGGAAGACAATGTTCCAACCTCCATCAGAAGCTGAAAATTTGGCATATCCATCGAGCCAACAATTCCATTTTTCAAAGATTCGAACAAGCTAGAGCTGTATGTACACAGCAGTAGGTTAGACACAACTTGAGATAACTGTCTGATGATAAAGTGTTGAGATCAATTTTGGCTCAGTCGTATACAGTTGAAGTCCATCCTTGGTGGCATCAAAAAGGACCATGTGGGAGTTCCCTGGTGGCTCAGTGGGTTAAGAATCTGGTGTTGTCACTACAGTGGCTCGGGTCATTGCTATGGTGCAGGATTGATGCCTGGCTCAGGAACATCTCCATGCTACAGACATGGTCAAGAAGAAAGGGACCACCTAGGCCAACACGGGTATGTATATGTCATGCATGATCTATTAACACAAGAGGGAAACACACTAAAAAACATTATCTTCCAGTTGGTCTTATTTGGGTAAAAATATGTATTTGTATGAATACATCCATGAAATGATTCAGCTCTTTAGAAAAACAGCATAGCAAATAATTTGTTCGTTTTAACTGCGATAAGTGTTCATCAGAAGAGGCTGTGTTGAGGGTATGATGGGGAGGAAATCCAGCCAGGATGGCCGGTGGCACCTGATGGGTGAGTAAGAATCCCAAGGATATATGTCAAAAGTCTTTATGACTTAAAGTTTACTTTTAATTACCTAGATTTTCTAGATTTTTTTCCCCTATAATAAAACAGATTCCTTGGGGAGAAATGTTTACTTTTATTTTATTTTATTTGCGTCTTTTTAGGGCTGCACCTGCAGCATATGGAGGTTCCCAGGCTAGGGGTCTAATCAGAGCTATACCCACTGGCCCATGTCACAGCCACAGCAACACCAGATCCAAGCCACGTCTGTGGCCTACACCAGAGCTCATGGCAACACCGGATCCTTAACCCACTGAGAGAGATCACGGGTCAAACCCGCAACCTCATGGTTCCTTTGGGTTCGTTTCCGATGCACCACGATGGGAACCCCAGAAATGTTTACTTTTAAATAATTTTTAAAACCAAGAGGTGGGGTTAGTAGCTGCATACTATTACATTTCGAATGGGTTAGGGTTAGGGTTAGGGTTATAGTTCCCTGTCCTGCTGTACAGCACAGGGAACTATATCCATTCACTTGAGATAGACCATGATGGCAGAGAGCATGAGAAAAAGCACGTATGTGTATATATGACTGGGTCACTGTGCTGTATGGTAGAAATGGACAGAACAGGAGTTCTGGCTCGGTGAGTTAAGAACCCAGCTAATATCCATGAGGATGTGGGTTTCGCGCCTGGCCATCCTCACTGGGTGTTGCTGCAAACTGTGGAGTAGGTTGCAGATGCAGCTTGGGTCCCGAGTTGCTGTGGCTTTGGCGTAGGCTGGCAGCTGCAGCTCCAATGCAACCCCTAGCCCGGGAATTTCCATATGCTGCAGGTGCAGTTGTAAAAAGAAAAATCAGAAAGAAATTGATAGAACATTGTAAATCAACTATAATTTTAAAAATGTATATACATGAAAAAAAAAAGGAGGAAGGAAACAGAGAGAGAAATAAGAAAAGATGAAGGATGTGTGGGTCCAAGGACTCAGAGGAGAGACCTTCCAGAAGGCAGTCAGCAGTATCAGCTGCCTCTGAAAGACCCAGCGGGGTGAAGACCAAGACGAAGAATGGAGGGAGCCTTGAGTGACTTTGTGTATCTTACGGGAAACATTTATTTATTGCTACTTTTCTCCAGCCACCTTCCTCTCTCAGGGCAGACCCTCATCTTGCATCGCCTCCTCTTGGATGCCACAACCTGGATATTCTGTGGGTGGTTCAGTTGGCATCAGAATTGGGTCCTCCCTCCACCCCTTCACTCCAGCCCCCGAACAGTCAGACAAGCAGACGACACCTGACTCATTCATCTGTATTCTCCATCTTCCTTGGCTCCATCGCCTGAGTGTCATTCTAGATTCCTCCCTCCCACTTCCTATGCACACTCACATGATCCTTTAAACATCTTTTTGATGAAGCTTTCATCCTGAGTTAAACCTTCCTCAGCTCTTATCTACACTGACTCACCACCAGCTCACCTGTGGTCCTCCTTGCCCTGAACCCAATCTCCACACCTTTACCAATTCTAAATGCCATTGGCCTATTCACACCTAACACCCTACCCCCATTCTATAGACAATAATGTCTAACTTCTTTAAAATATTTCAAATGATGAAGCAATAAGCATCCATGTACATTCAACTCGGGTTTTGGCGGGGGGATGTTTTTGCTTTTCAGGGCTGCACATGCAGCATATGGAAGTTCCCAGGCTAGAGGTCAAGTCAGAGCGACAACTGCTGGCCTACACCACGGCCACAGCAACGCAGGATCCGAGCCATGTCTTCGACCTACACCACAGCTCACGGCAACGCCAGATCCCCAACCTGCCGAGCAAGGCCAGGGATCGAACCTGCATCCTCATGGAAGCTGGTCCGATTCGTTTCCGCTGCACCACCACGGGAAGTCCACAACTCAGTTTTTTCATTCCAGTTATTCCCTTGGGATAAATTCCCAGGGTTGAAGAATCTGGGATGTTATTCTACCTCACCACTTTCGCCTCTCTGAAACTGAGCACTCACACGCACCCCGTCCCCTACATGCTTCTCCAACATGAATATTTCTAGGGTTCATAGAAAATAAATCTTAATTTTTGTGCCCTGATGCTGTCTGTATTTTTTTTTTCCACTTTTAAGTCAGGTCCAAGTTATCTTTTTATCCAGAAAAAATTTATTTTCCTTTTAAAGTATTATGTACGTAAGTACCTTCCTCCCTCCAGTTCTTGGTTTGATTTTGATTTCGTCTTTACATGCATACGGACTGCTTCAGGTTAAAAAAACTTTTCTCTAATTGGCAGGCATTTCACAAGTCTTGCGATGTGGCAATTTCTCCCCTGTGACCTCTTTTAAAGCAGGGCAGGGTTTCAGGGAGAGGTTGGGCTTACCTTCTTCAAGGTTCTCCAAGTTAATAGGAAACAAACAAACAAACAGGGGGTGTCAACTGTATTCTGGTGTGTGATTCATTCTCATTAGCCTCGTGGGCCATTTTCCCTTTGGAGAAAGAAAAATATAGGGGCTCTGTCGTGGCTCAGCAGTAATGAACTCAACTAGTGTCCATAAGGACGTGAGTTCCATCCCTGGCCTCACTCAATGGCTTAAGGATCCGGCGTTGCCATGAGCTGCAGTGTAGGTCATAGATGTGGCTCGGATCTGGCGTTGCTGTGTCTGCGGTGGAGGCCAGCAGCAGCAGCTCCGATTCGACCCCTAGTCTGGGAACATCCATATGCTGCAGGTGCGGCCCTAAAAACACACACACACACACAGAAGGAAAGGAAAACACGGCAGGTGAGGTCCCTGCGTCTGAAGATGCGGCAGACTTCGTCAAATGGACTTTAGCGCTCTTGGCAAACTTTGGGCTTGGGATTGTCACCAGGATACAATGGCAACTGAGTGAGTGACGGGGTCATTCTTCCTCTCCCTCCCTGGGAATATTCAGGAGTCTTATCCAATGATGTCAGGGCCATGGGGGCTAGACTGATTTAAAGGATTGCCTTGGGGCTCCTGGGGAGATTTCAGAATTTGGATCATCGCAATAAACCACTGGCTTCAGATAAAACACACCATCTTTAGGGTAAAGACACATTTTCAGTGACATACCTTTTCCTCAAATCATGAATGGTCTGTGAAATGCTGTTTTAAAAATGCCTTGATCAGGAGTTCCCTGGTGGCCTAGCAGTTAAGGATCCAGCATCGTCACTGCTGTGGTGCAGGTTTGGTTCCTGGCCCAGGAACTCCCAAATGCCACGGGCATGACCAGAATAAATAAATAAATATTAAAAATAAAAAATAACAATGGCTTTATCACAGAAACATATTCACAGACGTAGAAAACAAACTTAGGGTTACCAAGGGGGAAAGGTTGGCGTGGCTAAAAATTAGGAGTATGGGATTAACAGATACACACGACTGTATGTAAAATAGATAAACGACAAGGATTTACTGCAGAGCCCAGGGAACTATATTTGATTATCTTGTAATAACCTATAATGGAAAAGAATCTGAAAATGAATATATATGTATACATATATATAGATAGATAGATAGATAGATAGATAAAACTGAATCACTTTACATCTGAAACTGACACAATATTGTAAATCAACTATATTTCAATTTAAAAAACACCTTGGCGTTCCCGTCGTGGCGCAGCAGGAATGAATCCGACTAAAACCCTGAGGTTGCGGGTTTGATCCCTGGCCTCACTCAGTGGGTTAAGGATCTGGGTTGCCGTGAGCTGCGGTGTAGGTCGCAGACACAGCTCGGATCCTGCGTTGCTGTGGCTGTGGTGTAGGCCAGCAGCTGTAGCTCCGACTGGACCCCCAGCCTGGGAACCTCCATATGCCGCGGGTGTGGCCCTAAAAAGCAAATAAATAAATAAATAAATTAAAAACACCTTTATCAAACCCTCTCTGCTCTCCAAGCCTCTGACCTGTCTTGTCATGCTCACTATGACCCAGACATCATAAAGGAACGCCTCTCTCTTCTGCTACAAACAAACCCACCCGCTCTTGGCCCCATCCTACCTTCCTGGCTATCTGCTCAGTAAAGCTTCCTGCCCTAGAGCCGTTGCACATGCCACTGGCTCTGCCCACGTGCTCTCCCCCCAGCCCACCCCTCCTTCCCGTCTCAGCTCCTTCAGTGTTTCCTTGGGTGGTCCTGGGGGCTCCTCTTGTGTGTCCTGCCCACATTGTGTTACACTTCTCCTCACGGGTGTCATTTTAGATTGGTTTGTGTCTTTATTTGCTCATCGTCTGTCTTTCCAATGGGATGGAGCCTGAGGAAGCCTGACCAATGTCCATCTCCCAAAGAGTGAAAAGGCCAACCTGACCAGGAGAGTAATCTGCCAAGTCAAAGAAGAGATCAGCCTTGATCCCACGGAGGGTGGGAGGTCACGCTGATTGCCATAAAGTCCCTGTATTTCAATTCCTTTATTCCAGGGGATGTAACGAATAAGTACTAACCCCGGAGGAGGTGAGGACACAGAACCTAGCCAGGGAGAAGTACTTCCAGCAAGACCTGTGGGCTCCCTGCAAAGCAGATCCATCACTTCCTGTCTCCAAGGGCACCACCCTGGCCAAGGCCTCATCAGGTCTTCCACGGACCATTCGAACGTCTTCCCGCCCTGTGATCCACCTCCACACCGGCTCTCCAAAACTCCACCTTCCGAACAGCAGCTGGGTTAACTGTCTAACGATCGAAGGCGAATTACATCACTGGCCTGCTCGTAGCTGGGCATGACTTGTCGGCCCATTAGAACAGATCCCACCTCCGGGTCTGGACATCTCAGGACTGCCTGGCTCTGACCTGCTTCTCCTCACCCGCTCTGCTCCAGCTTCTCTCTGCTGGGGAAGCCCCTCACGGTCACCCCCTCTTCAGCCAAGTCTCCCCTTGCTTGCCATCTCTTCGGAGAGTCTGCCCTCAGGCATGCAGTTCTCATCTTGTCCTATTTTATTCTCTCGCTCGCTCTTATCTCTGAGTTACTCTTGTTCATTTTCTCGTTGCCGTGTTGACGGCCTTTTCCTCCTTAACACCCGGAGAAGATCAGGGGCAGAAAGCACCCAGCACGGGCCTGCTGAGCGAGAGCACGCATTCACTGAATTCTCACCTATGCAAAAGGCACGGCGGAGGCGGAGGAGAAATCCAGCACGTTAGGATTGGGAAGGTTCTGGATGCCATCCCAGGGTGGGCGGCCAGACTCTGTCTGACCTCTTGCAGGCACTGAGAGCTAATTCTCATTCAGGGGACAGAGGGGGATAAACAAATTAGCCAATGAGATGACCCATTACATAATTTTCCTGAGTTTATATAATAATTCCGCTCTGATTCACCACTTAGCACAGGATTTATTAAGCACATACTCAGTGGGGGAGGCAGACATGCGAAAAAAAATAAGCTAAGTCAGGGCCCCTGGTGAGAGGCGTTCCGAACAGGCCTAGGGAGGCCTTTCCCAGCTGTCTCTGGGTGGGTGATATATTGCAACCCTTAAAAGAGATGATGTAGGGAGTTCCTACTGGTGGCTCAGTGGGTTAAAAACCCGACTAGTATCCATGAGGATGCAGGTTCAATCCCTGACCTCACTTAGTGGGTTAAGGATCCAGTGTTGCTGTGGCTGTGGTGTAGGCCGGCAGCTGCAGCTCCGATTTGACCCCTAGCCTGGGAACCTCCATATGCCACAAGTGCAGCCCTTAAAAGAAAAAAAGATGTATTTATTATACATGAAATCCATACTGGATACATGCAAACAAAAGAGACAAGACAGGAAGATGGCCATGGAACGCCTACCGCAGAATAAATCCTATGACATCTTTGCTTGGGTTTGTCTCAGAGCAGATTGCAATGATTCCTCCTAGGGCAGGTGACTGGGGGGTCTGAACACAAGACTGCCCTGCCAGAGATGATATTTCCCCGCCTCCTTTGAAGCTAGCCATGCCAGGTAACCAAGGTCTGGCCAATGTGAGCTCCCCATCAGGCCTGCGACATCCTGGGCAGGTTTTAAAACATGGGGCACGACCCCTCGCTGCTCTTCCCCGTCCCTGGGCTGACAGGCTGGCCAGGGACCTGGCTGGCCTGGAACATGATCGGCATGAGCCAGAGGAGCCACTGGAGCAGGGCCTCCTGGCCAGCCCCCACGCCCGGGGGGTCACGGGAGAGGAAAGAAGAGCACATTTCTCAGTTAGGGCTGTGCATTTGGGGGCCTCTTTGCGATGACAGCTTTTCCTCCCCCTCCCCCAACATAAAGATGACTTGACAGGAAAGACTTCGCCCAAGGCACAGCTGAGGGATAAATAGGAACCTATCAACAGAGGGGTGGAGTGAGTGCAACTTCTAGAAAGAGGGGACCACACTGAATGCAAAAGTCCGGAGGCAAGAAAGCCCTGCGTTTATCCCCGTGTTTCCCCATTAGACTCTCGTGCTCAGTAAATACAGACTCCCAGGTCTCCTCCACCCCGGTCAGACTTCGCCACTCAGGTCTGAATCAGAATCCACAGGGGAGGGGCCAAGGAGTCTGAACTTTGACCTACTGCCTTGGGTCACTTTTGCGATCAGCAAATTTGGGACGACTTGGTGGGAACTGAGTTGGAAAAGCTGGACTAAACCACAAATAAATGGTCTCCGGTCCCATAAGGAATCTGACTCTTAACACACAGCCCTGTGCTTCTTTTCTCTTAGGAGAGAGGTCACAAACTCTTTTAAAAATGTGATGAAATGTATAAGCCTTTCCAGAAAATGTTTGGCTCCTTACCCCCCTTCCCCAGTATTTGAATACTTTGCAGGGACCCAGGAGTCTGCTCTTTGGAACCCAGGGGGAGAACTTTGGGGGCAGTGATTTCAATCAAGAGAGAGCGTGGATTAAGCCCCAAGACAGGTCTCAGAGCAGCACAGGTGACGGGTGGGCGGTCAAGGAGCTCCAGGTGGGAAATCCAGCTAACAGGTGAGTGGGGATGGAGGTGTGACCCAGGCAGAGGTCACAGGAACAGAGGAGGAAGTTGATAGAAAGTCAGAATGAAGAGGCCAGGACGTGAGACCTGGGCAAGAGCCTGGAGCAGGCAGAATTCTGCACGAGATTCCCCCTCGGAGAACCCAGCAGAGAGGGCTTGGGGATGGGGCTGCAGGGACCACCGCCCAGCTCTTTGGCATGTCCAGCCCACGAGTGGAAGGATTGCAAGGGATTCAACTAGTGGTTTCTGGAAAGCTCTGGGCATTCATGTAGAAGATTAGAAGGGAGCCCAGGTTAAGATTTGGGGCTTGCTGAGTATGGGCTGATGCTACAAGAGTGGCCTCCTCCAGGGAGAAGCTGTAAAATGAGACAGGAGGCAAGACCCTGGAGTCGACACCCCCCCACCCAAGAGGAAGGAGAAGAGGAACCCATGAAAGGGGAGGATGAGAGGAGAGATCGAGAAGGAGACAGAGAGCAAGGGGCAGAAAGCAAAGGAACTGTGTGAGGCTACTGGACTGGGCAGCTCAGAGGTCACCCGGCATCCTTTAGAGCCGTTTTCTTCTAACTGTGCTATGAGTATCCTTGTCCTTGGAAACACAGCCAAGTATTTGACGACAAGGAAACATGCTGCCTGCAATTTACCTGCAAGCAGTTAAAACACACACACACGCACGCACGCACGCGCGTGCGTGGCACAAAGCTCCCAAGTGGAAAAGCTGGGTGAAGTGTTTGGGGAGCTCTTTGTAATATTCTTGCAAGTTTAACTTTGAAATGATATAACCATAAAAATCCCGTTTTAAAAAGAATACTTTGCAGAGAGTGTAAGATGCTAGCCGGACAGTGGTGCGCCAGCCCCGTGCACACCACGCTTTGGAGAAGTTTGAGGGTGAAGGAAAGGAAAAGAAGGGCTCTGGTCACTTGAAGGGTGGAATTTTTTGAAAAATTAAAGTATAGTTAATTTACAGTATTGTCCTTTTTTATTTTTTGAAAAATTAAAGTATAGTTAATTTACAGTATTGTCCTTTTTTATTATTAAAGTATAATTGATTTACCGCGTTGTGTGGGTGGGATTTTTTTTTTTTTTTTAACGATGTAGCTCCGGAGGAGGAGCAGGTGCTGAAGCACATTTTAGGGCTGAAACTACGGTCTCAGAGGAGGGGAAGGAGAGGGAGAGGTTGAACCAGGTAGAATAACGTGAGATCGAGCCCGGGGTCCACCTAGGAGTGGCATGAGGTCCACCCTTTGGAAAATGGAGCCCTTTCTCTCCAGTCGGTCACCGGAAGCGATTGCCCTTTTAAGGCGCGGGCTGCGGCGGTGAGTCACGCGAGCCCGCCCCGCCCACACCCCGCCCACGCCCCCTGCCCCCCGCGCGCCCCGCCCACTCCACGCCCCTGCCGGCCGGCGTGCCCCGCCCCGCCCACGCCCCGCCCACGCCGCCCCCCACCCCCGAGCCGCCCGCGCGCAGGAAGTGGGCTCTCCGCGCGGGCCCCATTTCTTTCCCCTGAGCCCGGCATCTTCGCGATTTTTATCAAAGTTATTTTTTACGCGTTGAGAAATTTTCAAGTGAGCACTTGTGCGGTGGCACCTTCTCCTTGTCGCTCTTGGGCCTTATAGAAATTTCCCGGCTTATTTATAGCCTCTGTTTATTTTTACTCAAGTCCTGAACTTGGGCCTCTAGAAGTGCTAGCCCGAGCGGCGGCGGATCTGTAGGGAATCCTGACTTTCCAACCACGGGTCCAGGAACAGGGTTTGGTTCACCGTCTGGGACCTGGGGCTCGAGAAGAGGGACAGACCCAAGTTCAACGCTGGGCTGGGGCTGCTGCCAGAGACTCCGTCCGGGCAAAAATTGACCTTGGCTACCCAGCGTCTGCGGTGCTCTTTCATTTTAACACCGCCCCCCCCCCCCCCAGGGTATCTCCAGGTACAAAATCAGAACACCCTCAACCGCTAAGGTTCGATCCATGGAATCAGACTCCTGCTTGATCCGCTGAGATTCAATCAATGGAATCAGACATAACACGTCCTTTTAGGATGTGACGCGGTGCCCCACTTCACAGAGACAGAGAGGCATAAGAGGCAAGGAGTTACAGGTGGTAGGGTGGGATGCGAGTTCCTTGAGGAACTGTGCCCCCTCCACCCTCATATTTGTTGGGCGCACTCTCCGCCAAGGAAAGAGGCACTCTCAAAACGAAAAAAAAAAAAAAAAAAAGAGACGAGGTGTGACATAAAGAATAGATTTCAAAGCCGCCACCTACAGGCCCCCTCGCAGATACTAACGCGTGAAATTTTCCGGGGGTTGCCCAGAGAGTGTGTGCATTTACAGTCCTGGGAGACAATCCTGGACAAACCTCTGCATTTGGACTTGAACTTTCGGATTCCTGGTGTCACTGGCTTGATCAGCCAGCCTTTCAGGGTAATCTTTGGAGCCCTCAGCCTTCAAGCACAACTCAGCTCCCAAAACAAACCCCAATCTTGGTTCTGTTACATTTGCCTGGAGTAGCTTGGGTTTCCATTCTCTCTCATGAGTCAGGGCCTGTTGAATTTATTTCCATTTATTCTGAAACACGGCAGATTTGGCTGAAGTCATGCTCGGACAGCTCCAGCTAGACAGTAAAAGCCCGTTCGCCCAGCCGTTGAATGTAACGAAAGGATCAGAGCAGCGTGCTCTCTTGACTGATTTTCCTCTTTCCAGAGAGCTGGTCTGTGCCTGGGAACTGAGGGATTACAAATCTGTCGTCCCTGGCAGAGATGGGCACTGGCAAGCCCCTAGTTTCTGGACCTGCATCCTGGGAGCGGGAGGGCGCCCTCCCTGCATTCTGTTTGCAGGTAGATGGATGAACATACAAAGTGCAGGAGAACCCTTAAAAGAGCAAGTTGAAATGGAAAAGGCGTTCTGCCTAAACTGGCCTTTGTTGGGGAGCGCTCCTGCTAGGATCACTCTCAGCCTGGATGCCTCTAAGCCCTCTTGGTTCTGGAGCTTCACAGCCACCGCTGGGGGACTATTCCCAGCTGTCATCTTGTTAGTATTAGGTGTTTCATCATTTCATTTCAACCCTGTAGGAGGGGGAGGCCTACTTGAGCCAGTTGGATACAGAGCAAAAGGTCCCACTTTATGTGGGCGCTTGCTGCTAAAGGTAGCCAAACACCCATATTCTAAAATCTGATCTGAACTATGGGTTATTTAAAATAACACTCTCTTCTCTCTCTCTCTTTCTCTCTGGCCACAGGATGCCAAAGGTCCCAGACCAGGGATTGAACCCGCATCACAGCAATGACAGTGCCAGATTCTTAACCACTAGGCCAGCGGGGAACTCTTGACGTTATTTTTTTATGCATCATTAAAGAGCTGTTTATTGTGTGTTCTCTGATGAGCCACTTAAGGCTCCTGTGTTTTCACTGCTGTGGCTCTGGTCACTGCTGTGTCATAGGTTCGATCCCTGGCCAGGGGAACTTCCACAGGCTGCATGTGTGGCAAAAAAGAAAAGAGAAAAAAAGGGGGGGGGACCTGAAAGAAACGCTGCAACTCTCATCTTTTAAAAAAAAGAGTTTAGCCAAAAAAACAAACAAGCCTATCAAAAAATGGGCAGAAGATCTAAACAGATAGTTCTCCAAAGAAGACAGACAGATGGCCAAAAAACACATGAAAGGATGTTCAACATCACTCATTATTCGAGAAATGCAAATCAAAACCACTAGGAGGTACCACCTTACACCAACCAGAATGGCCATCATCAAAAAGTCTACAAACAATAAGTGCTGGAGAGGGTGTGGAGAAAAAGGACCACTAGTACACTGTTGGTGGGATTGTAAATTGGTGCAACCACTGTGGAAAGCAGTATGGAGATTCCTCAGAAAACTAAACATAGAACTACCATTTGATCCAGCAATCCTACTCCTGGGCATCTACCCAGAGAAAACCACAACTCACGAAGACACATGTACTCCAATGTTCACTGCAACACTATTTACCATAGCCAAGACATGGAAACAACCTAAATGTCCATCGACAGAGGACTGGATCAAGAAGATGTGGTCCATATACACAATGGAATATTGCTCAGCCATTGAAAAGAATGAAATACCGGCATTTTTAGCAACATGGATGGACCTAGAAACTATCATGCTAAGTGAAGTCAGCCATACAATGAGACACCAACATCCAATGCTTTCAATGACATGTGGAATCTGAAAAAAGGACAGACGGAACTTCTTTGCAGAACAGATGCTGACTCACAGACATTGAAAACCTTGTGGTCTCTGGAGGAGACAGTTTGGGGGGTGGGGGGATGTGCTTGGGCTGTGGGATGGAAATCCTGTGAAATCAGATTGTTACGATCATTATACAACTACAGATGTGATCAATTCATTTGAGCAATAAAAATAAAAATAAATTGGAGTTCCCGTCATGGCACAGTGGTTAACGAATCCAACTAGGAACCATGAGGTTGCGGGTTCGATCCCTGCCCTTGCTCAGTGGGTTGACGATCCGGCATTGCGTGAGCTGTGGTGTAGGTTGCAAACACGGCTCGGATCCTGCATTGCTGTGGCTCTGGTGTAGGCTGGCAGCTACAGCTCCGATTAGACCCCTAGCCTGGAAACCTCCATATGCTTTAGGAGCGGCCCAAGAAATGGCAAAAAGACAAAAAATAAATAAATAAAAAATTTAAAAAAAAAAAGAGTTTACTGAAGAGTTGTGAAAATTATGAAGCTCTTAAGAGCAAAAAGGCAAAAAGTATTTTTAGTGTGGCTGTAGGTAGAACTCTCTGTTGTAACTCTACAGTTTTCTTTGACTTCAGCCTAATTTGCTTGTGTATGTACCGGCATACCTTTCAAGGTACTGAAGGCCCCTTGTGATTTGCAACATTTCTTACAAGTGAAGGTTGTTGGCAACTTTGTGTCAAGCAAGTCTCACTGCCATCTTTCCACCAGCGTTAGCTCATCTCATGCCTCAGTGTCACATTTGGGAAATTCTCTCAATATTTCAAACGTTTTCATCATTATTGTATTTGTTACGATGACCTGTGATCAAAGGTCTGTTACTGTTACATAGAGGTTATAATTCCCGAAGGCTTAGCTGATGGTTAGCATTTTTTAATACGAAAGTAATCAAATATCTGTATTTTGAAAGACGTGATGCTATTACACACTTATCAGAGGACAGAATAGTGTAAACATAAGTGTAAATGCACTGGGAAACCCCAAACGGTGTGTGACTCGCTTTCCTGGGATTGCATTTTATTTCAATGGTCTGGACCCAAACCTGCCGTATTTCTGAGATACGCCTGTAATGAAATTAATTTCCTTGTCCTACTATTCATCATGCTTCAGGAGGTGAGGCGAGCAGGTTTAATGAGACTTTGTCAGATGCTGGGCTGTTTGAAGGAAACCTTCTGGATAAGTACTGCTCATTGCGCTCCTGGACAGGAACAGAGCCCCGTCTTAGCATAGGCACTACAATTAATCCGCAGTGGGACTGCAGAAGGTGGCCACATAAGGAGTTGGTACCTTCTGTCCAGACCTCTTACCTTCTGTGTTGGGCACAGTTGGAGAGGGGAAGGCAGGCTTGGACATTAGCGCGACACAAGCTGGTGAGAACCCGGGAACCCACACCTGGGGCTGAGTTCCAAAGTCTGCAACTGTGGCCTGAGCAGAGGTGTCCCTGCTGAAGGCTGCTGGGAGACGGTGGGTGAAGGGAACCTGGCCTTCTGCCTTCGTGGGGATGCTGAAACCGAGCATCTCAGGAAACCTAGAAATATGATATTTTCCCTCTTAAATGATTTACTCTCTTCTAAATAATGGCAGTCACATTGATCATAATTTATTTCCACCTCACTCGTTGGAAGTATATGTAATAAAGGACATACGTGTTGCAAAAGCAGCTTTGCTAAGCAGGAAGATTGGGGGAGGACATTCATTTATGTAACAGAAAAACATGTTTGTCTTGAGTTCAGAAGCCTTCATTTGCACATTATTAATTTAATGTTCATTTAGATGCCCTTCTCTGTTCCCTACATAAATCTTCCACTGTCTCCAGAGGGCAAGATGCTATCTCCCCTACTTTGGGTTTCTGTAGTTTTGAAGGTCCTAGGACCTAATTCCTTTTAAAGTCCTGAAGGGGATTGAGGTATGCCATCCCAAACCACACCACATGGCATAAGGATGCTTAGGAGCCGACGGCAACGGAGAAAAAGCAGACACAGGAAAGGCAGCCTGCTCTCCCACGATCTGTCTGGAAGCAGAGCATAAATTTTCTGGGAGAAGGTCCTCTCTCCTCTGTCATACCAGGAAGAGACGAGCACCCCAATCGCCGGGGATGGAGGTGGCGCCAGGAAGAGTCTGCATCAACAAAATCCTGCTCCGTAACCTTTCTCGGGCAGTGGTTTCTCCAGGGTATTTACCACAAGGTACCATTCCTAGCCACCCAAACCCCTTTTCCTTTGTCTCAAAATTGGGTCATCCTTTTGTGAAAAGGGTATATAAGCCCCCCGAGTTCAACCACTTCGTTTCTTTTTTTTTTTTTTTTTTTTTGTCTTTTTTTTGTCTTTTGTTGTTGTTGTTGTTGTTGTTGTTGTTATTTATTGGGCCGCTCCCTCGGCATATGGAGGTTCCCAGGCTAGGGGTTGAATCGGAGCTGTAGCCACCGGCCTACGCCAGAGCCACAGCAACGAGGGATCCGAGCCATGTCTGCAACCTACACCACAGCTCATGGCAACGCCGGATCGTTAACCCACTGAGCAAGGGCAGGGACCGAACCCGCAACCTCATGGTTCCTAGTCGGATTCGTCAACCACTGCGCCATGACGGGAACTCCCGTTTCTTTTCTATGATGTTTTCTTTGCGTGTTTAAAATATTAACCCACCCACAGAAAAATATTAGCATCACATAGAATGGATGCCTTTTCTCCTTTTATCTGGCTCGGAGTCTGCCATTTCTAAATGGCACCAGTGGGAACAGAGGAGACAAGCTGGTGAAGATGCTGCTCCTCCCAAGCCCAGGACAAGGACTAAGAGCAGAGGAAGGTAACATCGAAGAGAGACTAAAGCATGGCTGCTTGCCGAGACAGTCCAAGCATGGAGAACCCAGGCCTCTGCAGAGAGTAGCCTCGGGTTGCACCATGAGGGTTCAAGGGGGTGAACCCTGGGGGTGGGGGGTGGGAAGGAAGGGGCTGTTGGGCAGGTCCCGCAGAGGAAGGAGACAGGAGGGCATGTGCTGCTGGAGATCCAGGAGGCCCAGGGAGAAACCGCGTCTTCCGGAGAAGCAGAGGCCAGGAAGGTCTCTGGAAGAGAGGTGAGTCACGGGGGTGGGGTCCTCCCAGCCACGGGGAGCGGCCGAGCCGTCTGGACCTGACACAGCCACGGAAGATGCGCTGTCTCCCGGGAGTGCTACCTGGAGGGGCCACCCATGCTCACACCCCCCTGCTGAACTGTCTCCTCCAGGGGATGCTGGCCCGTGCAGCACCATCGGAGACTGGGGGGTCCTGGGTCTGATACTGAAGGAAGCAGAGGAAGGATTCTCCAAGTTCCTCCTGCTGACATAGGAACGGTTGAAAGAGAAGCTGAGGGAGCTGAGTGGTTGGAGATTTGAAGCTTGACTTCCTGGCTCTTGCACCTCTTAAAGTACCAGGATAAGGAGGCTCTTAGCTGGACCTGAGCATGTGCATCAGGCACAGGAGTGTGTCTGCCTGAGGACTGGCTGTGTACAAGCTTGAAGCTGAGTATTGTGGAGGAGGAGTATTGCATACAAGCTTGAAGCTGAGTATTGTAAGGCGTCAATGACGTGGGCTGCCATGGAGGACAGCGGGTGATGTAGAAAGAACAGGAGAGCAGGAAGTGCCCAGTGATTCAGCTGGGAACAGTTAGGACAGGCAGAAAAAATCCTTGTAGCCCAGAAGGAGGATCTTGCGGAAGGAAGTAGGCGTGCCCCATCCCAGACTGAGAGACCTGGCCATTAGTCTGTGGGATGCGGGGGAAGGAGGCCTTAGGGAGAAGGTAAGAGAAGGCCACAAGGTAGCTGCTGTCATAGCGAGCCATAGGCCATTTGGACCCAGGAGAAATTCCATCCTGGTCCATACAGAGCTCCCCAAATGGGCAGAGAGCGGTGCATAGGAGCGACATCTGACAGCAGCCTCTTCATGCCAATCAGATTCCTTCACGCACCACAGTTTATTGAGTACCAGCCATTCACCAGGTACCAGCACAGGCATTAGGGACACAGTGGTGAATAAGACATATCAGAGTCCCTGGCTGCCTGGACCCGACCTTTCAATGGTGGGAAGCAAACACAGAAAGCAACACCAGCAAATCTATGATAATGGCAATTTTGAAGACACAAGGGGTTAAGATGAAAAGTAACTAAGGGGGACCTGCAGAGGGAAGGTTGAGCAGAGGGTGCCTCCTGGAGGATGTGAACTTCAGCCTGAGACCTAAAGGAAGGGAAGAAGCTAGCCAAGCCGAGAGGAGAAGAAACAGCAGGTGCAAAGGTCCTGGGGCAGGAAAGAGTTGGACATTGTCAAGGGTTAGAAAGAACAGAGTAAATGTAATATAGGATGAGCTTGGTGAGAAGGGTAGGGGCTTCCAGAGTGTAAATCAGGGGGGTGACATGATCTGCTTCGTGCTTGTGTGTGTGTGTGTGTGTGTGTGTGTGTATGTGTGTGTGTTTTGGCTGTACCTAAAGCAAGTGGAAGTTCCCAGGCCAGGGATCAAACCCATGATGCAGCAGGGACAACACCAGATCCTTAACTGTCTGAGCCACCAAGGAGCTCCTGCTTCATGTTTTAAGAAGGCCATTCTCACTGCTACATGGAATCTAGATTGTGGGGGGGCTTCTACAAACCCTTGACTTGCCATATTAATGATTTCATGTCTCAAAGGAACCACTTCCAAGGAATGGCCACTGTAGAGAGGGGCTGTTAACCCAGCAGAAATGATGGAAACTTGGAAGTTAGCAACTGTGTAACCCGAGGGCTTGTGGCATCTGAGAAGAATGACATAGTCAGGGGTGTTTTCTGGTCTTTAGCCTGGGAGATTTCAAAAGGCTTTGAGGAGGCTTATGATGCTCATACATGCATCTCAAAAGGGGAGATAAGTTCAGAAAGGTGGAGATTCCAGCAGTGTAATTACAAAGGGCTTTCTAATGAGGGGACCCATGACTGCAGACATCATTCCACTGTGGAACTGAGAATTTTAAGGAACAGGTACCTAAAAAGGAAAGGTAACCTAACCATGGATAAATACAAGAGACTGATAGGGACCTCTAAGAATCACCTCAGGGGAGTTCCCATTGTAGCCCAGTGGGTTAAGAACCCAACATGGTGTCCCTGAGGATATGGGTTCCATCCCCAGCCTCACTCAGTGGGTTAAGGATCTGGTGTTGCCACAAGCTGCAGTGTAGGTCGTGGGTGTGGTTTGGATCCTGCATTGTTGTGCCTGTGGTGTAGGTCAGCAGCTGCAGCTCCAAACTGACCTCTATCCCCAGGAACTTCCATATGATGCAGGTGCAGCCCTAAAAAGAAGGGAAACTCAAAAAAAAAAAAAAAAAAAGAGGGTGGAGTTCCCTGAGGGATACAGCTGACAAAGGTGCTAGGTGGCTGGGAGCCACCAGGAAGTGGAATCCCTCATCTCTCCTATTTAGTTTCTACATCTTTGCCAAGGTCATCTCTTCAGCCCAAGGAAGAGGAAAGTTGCCAGATGGATTTGGAGGCTGGCGAGAATAGAATGCTGTGGGGAGAGGGGCTCCTGCTTGCCTGGCTGTCTACAGTATCCCCTGCACACTTGGCCCTGGGGTAGGCACTGGTTAATATTTGTTGGGGGAATGAATGAATGACAATGGAGGGATTGTGTTTCCCTTGTAGTAAAACTGTATGCAAACTACCCAGGCAGAGTCACAGATTCTCCCTACAGAGGACTTTGCCCCTTTCTTTGACTTCCCAACATCTGCTGCTGCCTCATTGGGAACCCTGGTGGGAAGCAGCACCCACCTATTCAGAGGTGCAAGGGGACAGACCTCCTCCTCCCTGGAACACGGTCTGAGACATGCACTTGGCGGATGGTGTGCTCTTGTGGAAGCAGGGACTGTTGAGAGATGTTGCCAGTGGAGATCCTGTAGGTGGCGGCATCCTTAGCATACACTACCTGTGGGTGGGCAGAACGTGGACTCTGTCCCCTGCAGCCAGGGCTCCCACCCCATCCCTGCCTGGATTGTCTTTCTTTCTGTCAACCTTTTTATTTTGAAAAAGTATAGATCCACAGTAAGCTACAGTGATTGTAGGAACGACTATTTCTCCAGATCAGGGAAGCCAGCCCCCTCTGGGGGAGGGGCATGGGGAGCAGAGAGAGGCTCCCATAACCACAGCAGGACACTGGACCCGGAAATTGACCTGGTACCATGTGTGAATAGTCCTGTTAATAATAGCTGATCTTTATTGTTATTATTTTAAATTTTTGGCTGTGCAGGCAGCAGCTTGATGTGAGATCTCAGTTCTTAGACCAGGGATTGAACCTGAGCAGCGGTGAAAGCACCAAGTCTTAACCACTTGACTACCAGGGAACTCCCCTAGTCCTGGCGGTTTAAAGTCTGGTTCTAAGCCTTCCTTCTGGTTGCTGCTCCTTCCAATATCCTTCCAATAAATTGTCTTTCTGTCTAAATTAACCAGTTGGTTTTGCCATCTGTAGCTAACCATCTGATCAGTCCCCCTCCTCTGAAAGTTACCACCACCATGGAAGTATGGACATCTCCTCACTAAGGGATGAAAAGTAGGCTTGTGAGTATAGACCCAGGATGCTTGATGGGGGGCACGGGGGAGGCTTAGCAAGACCAGGATCTGGAAAAAGAGCTGGTGACGGACATGTCTGGACTCTCTTTTGTGAGCAGCAGGAGCTGTCAGAGGTTTCCAAGATGAGGCTGGTGAGATCAAAGGGGTCTCTGACTGAAGAGCTGGGGAGAGGTGGGGGGGAAGCAATGGAATTGGGAATTGATAATAAATGGTCCAGACAAGTAAAGGAGGTGGGGCAGTGGACAAAGGAGAGTTTAAGGAGAACTTTTAAGAGGGAGTCTGGGATTGATTAGGAAAAGAAGAAGAAAGAGGAGGAGGGAGGAAGAAGGAAGAAGAGGAGGGAGAGAAGGAGGAAGAGGAGGAGGAGAGGAAGAGCAGGAAGAGGAAGAGGAGGAAGAAAAGCAGGAAAAGGAAGAGCAGGAGGAGGAAGAGGAGGAGGAGAAGGAGGAAGAGGAGGAGGAGGAAGGAGGGAGAAGGGAGGGAGAAACCAATTAGAAGATGACAAAGGCTTGAGTCACAGCCTCCAGTTTTCGCCTTCACTGCAGGTTAAGTGACTTGCAGGGTTTCAAGGACTGAGAGGGCAGCTCCCTCAGGGCCTCCTGCTGTTTGGAGGCATCCTGATGTTCACAGTGTGACATGGAGTTTTCAGGGCTTACTTACGGGAAGCAAGAAGCAAGTTCTCCTCCCACATGAGTGTCAAGTTTTACTTCGAATGAGCACCTCTGACTCTGTGTGTGTGTCCCTGGGCTGGGGTTTGTGGGGACAGTGGAGTTTCCAGGGCTGATAATCACCCCCCCACCCCCTGGCCTTCTACGTTATAATACCGGCGGTGACAGAACTTCTCCTGTGCGGGTCACTTTTGCAGGTGCTTCACACCCTTTAACGTACATTTGACGCTCGCTGTTCCAGGAGGTAGAGATGCTGGGATGGTTCCTGTGTTTCAGGGTGACCGTGAGAAGAATAAAGGGTGGAGACCACAGGCTCATTTTTATCAGTGAGACAGAGGCGATCAGGACCCGGCTCGGCCTTGCTGGGTTTCCTGGCCCAATGGACTTGCGGCTTCTCCCTGAAGCTAGGAGGTGGCTGCACGTGGAGCTGGGCTCAGCTGGCAGGGAGGAGCCTGGTCCCTTCTCCCAAACATCCAGATCAGGGAAGCCAGCCCCCTCTGGGGGAGGGGCATGGGGAGCAGAGAGAGGCCCAGGACCCCCACGTGGAGATGCCTCTCTAACCATTGGCTGACATGGCACAGACACAGTGCTGCTGGAACTGGGGTGGGGGGGTGGGGGGCATGTCACAGGGTCAGGAGCCACTAAGACAACAGAGTGTGAGGCCTGAGAGTCAAAAAAAACTTAGGAGCAGTTAAGGTGGAGGGTTGGAGACAGAAATGCCAGCAGTTAAGGAAGCCGAATGGATAAGACTTGGCTTGGCTCTTGGGGTGTGGAGGTGATGGTGTCTCCCCCGCCCCCTTCCCCCACCCAGGGTCACCGGGCTGTTTCACGGAGACCCAGGTCACACAAGGAGACACAGATGTAAGGAGAGAGGTGCTGAGGTCACTTGTGAGTCATCAGGGACGTTTGGCCCCGTAGGTCACCAGGGCAGAGACACTGGCTAGAAAGGCAGTTTGAATCATCACGATGTTGGTTCAGCAAACATTTATCAAGCACCTAACGTGTGCCGTAAGCATTCTGCCTAAACTCTGGGAAAAACTGAATGTTATGGGAAAAGGAAATCTGAATTCCCACCTACGTGGAACTTAAAATGGGGAGACAGGGTAGGAGGAAGGGGAGGACACAGACATGTAACAAAAATATGTGTACCCCTAGCCTGGGAACCTCCATATGCCATGGGTGTGGCCCTAAAAAGACAATGTGTGTGTGTGTGTGTGTGTGTGTGTGTACATGTAAGTAAACATGTAATGGCAGGTTATTTTAGGTGCTATGGGGCAACAACTGGGGACTCCAAGCAACAGGCACCTAGTGGAGAAGCAGGAGACAAACTTGCTGAGAGGAGAACACTCCAGGTGGAAGAGAGGGTGCAGACAGCATATGCAAAGGCCCTGTGGCAGAAAGAGGCGGGTCTGCCCAGCGAACCAAAATAAGATCTGGGTGGTGGACAGTTGTAATCATTAAGGAGAGATACAGCAGAGGTGGCTGAAGAGGCAGGAAGGGCAGATCACGTATGAGTTTCATTCTGGGCCCCATGGGAAGTCATCAAAGGGTCTTGCAAGGAACTGAGGAGAGGCTCCTGCAATAGCTCAGGTGAGAAAGTCTGGTTGATGGCAGTGGAGATGGACAGGAGGCCTTTGCAAAATCTTTTGGAGATGGAATCAGTAAGCCTCGGCATTGGACTGGATCTGAGGGGTGAGGGAGAAGGAAGCAGCAAGACCCCCGGGTTTCTGTCTGAGCAGCTGGGGGAGGGGTGCTGCTCACTGACAGAGGGGCAGGTGCAGGCCCATGGAGTTCGGGAGGTGGTGGGACATCAGGGGAAGAGGTCAAAGGGCTGATTGGTGGGAGTGTCTGTTGTGGCTCGGAGGGTTGCAAACCCGACTAGTATCCATGAGGATACAGGTTCAATCCCTGGCCTTGATCAGTGGGTAAAGGGTCTGGCATTGCCGAAAGCTGTGGTGTAGGTCACAGACAAGCCTTGGATCCCGTGTTGCTGTGGGTGTGGTGTAGGCTGGCAGCTGTAGCTTCTATTTGACCCCTAACTGCGAACCTCCATATGCTGCAAGTGTGACCCTAAAAAACAGAGCGGGGGGGTGGGGCGCTGGGTGGAGATGTGCATCTGGAGTATGAACCAGATGTTGGAAACATTAGCCTATTGAACAAGGTCAAGGTCGCAGGGCCGAGGGAGATAGGAGAACGTTTAGAACAATTAGAGAAGAAAGCCCAGGACCTGCGTGAGGACCCTGTTGTCTAGAGAGTGGGTGGAAGGTTCTTTGGAGAAGGAGCCACAGGGGTAGCTGAAACAATGAGAGGCTTAGGGTGAGGGCTGGGTGTGGTGGCAGAGGCAGTGGTCGTCCTGGAGAAAGGATAGGATGCCTGTGAGTATCTGAGGACCATGGGGAAGGGTGTAGACTCACTTTGTCTACACTTGCAGGATAGTCTTTGGCTTCACATAAGGAAAAAGTGCCCAAACCCAGAGCTGTGACAAGATGGCCAAAATGATCTAGAGGAAATTCTTCTTCAAATGGGCACTTGGAGGAGATGACCTTTCAATCCGAATTGTACTATTCTAGTTCTGTCTTAGGTCTGCAACAAGGGAAAAGAAGAGTTTGCTTTATTTCAAAGTTAGTCTTTTTATGAAAATGTAAGTAACTAAATCCAGTCTTTTGACACATATCCTGTGAGTCTCTGCAGTGTGCTGGACACTGGGACACTGCCAGTGCTCCATGCTCAATGCCAAGGGCCCAACTGCCCCACCCCAACTGTTCAGGGAGTTTGGGAACAGACACTGTTAGTTCCCCGTGTGTGTGCAGATTTACCTTTATCCAGAAAGTGCAGGCCAGCGAGCATTTCCACACTTTCCTGCTGGTCCCTGGAGTGTAGCCAAAGACCGTTGTTGAAAAGAGGAATGATTTGGTTTAACAACTGATTTAACAGCTTTGACCAATGAAGTCAAGACGTAAAACATAGGGTCTCCAACACTTAGAAAATCATTAGAGGAGTTTGATTGGTGGCACAGCAGGTTAAGGCTCCAGCGTGATCCCTGCTGTGGCTGTGGTTGCTTCTGTGACATGGGTTCAATCCCTGTCCTGAGAACTTCTGCATGCCGTGGGTGCAACAACAACAATAAAATTATTTATTACAAGGTTGAGTAATTAAATACCTAGGAATAAACTTGACCAAGGAGGTGAAAGACTTATATGCTGAGAACTATAAAACATTAATCAAGGAAATTAAAGAAGATTCAAAGAAATGGAAAGATATCCCATGCTCCTGGATTAGAAGAATCAATATCATTAAAAATAGCCACACTAGGAGTTCCAATTGTGGTGCAGCAGAAACGAATCCAACCAGTAACCATGAGGTTGCAGGTTCTATCCCTGCCCTTGCTTAATGGGTTAAGGATCCAGCATTGCCATGAGCTGTGATGTAGGTCACAGACACGGCTCAGATCCCATGTTGCTGTGGGTGTGGTGTAGGCTGGCAGCTGGAACTCTGATTCAACCCCTAGTCTGGGAACCTCCATATGCCGTGGGCATGGCCCTAAATAGACAAAAAATTAAATTAAATTAAAAACTCAACAGCAAAAAAACAAACAACCCAATTGAAAAATGGGCAGAAGACCTAAAAAGACATTTCTCCAAAGAAGACATACAGATGGTCAACAGGCACATGAAAAACATGAAAAAATGCTCAACACCACTAATTATTAGAGAAATGCTAATCAAAATTACAATGAGATACCACCTCACACTGGTCAGAATGGCCATTATTAATAAGACTACCAATAACAAATGCTGGAGAGGGTGTGGAGAAAAGGGAACCCTCTTACGCTGTTGGTGGAAATGCAAACTGGTGCAACCACTGTGGAAAACAGTACGGAGGTTCCTCAGAAAACTAAATCTAGAACTGCCATGTAATCCAGCACCCCGCTCCTGGGCGTATATCTGGACAAAGCTACGATTCAAAAAGATACATGCACCTCTATGTTTATTGCAGCATTATTCATAATAGCCGAGACATGGAAACAATCTAAATGGCCATTGACAGATGAGTGGATTAAGAAGATGTGGTACACATATACACAGTGCCAGACTTTTCAGCCATAAAAAAGAACAAAATCATGCCATTTGCAGCCACATGGATGCAACTAGAAATTCTCATACTAAGTGAAGTAAGTCAGAAAGAGAAAGACAAATACCATATGATATCACTTATCTGTGGAATCTAAAATACAGCACAGATGAACCTACTTACAGAACAGCAATGACTCACAGACATGAAGAACAGACTAGTGGCTGCTAATGGGCAGGGGGAAGGAGTGGGATGGACTGGGGAGTTTGGAGTCAGTGGATGCAAACTATTGCATTTGAGGTAGATAAGCAATGAGATTGTACTGTAGAGCACAGGGAACCATCTCCAATCACCTGTGATAGAACAGGATGGGAGATAATAAGATTCGACCCCTAGCCTGGGAACTTTCATATGCCAAGGGCACAGCCCTAAAAAGAAAAAAGAGGTAAAAAAAGAAAAAGAAAAAGAAAGCAGGTATCATGGAGCCAAGTTTAAGACCCAGCATGTCCTTGAAGGTTGGGAGGACCCCACAGGTACCAGGCACCCATGTAGACAGGCCATGGAGGAGGAAGGAGCAGGAGGCACTGTGGATCTAGACAAACAATCAGGTCCAAAGTCTGCAGAGGCTCAGACAGGCCAAGAGTAACTAATGGGTCTATGGGAAAAGTGCCAGGAGGCTGGCTGGCTGCCCTCTGTGCCCTTGGTTTGTCTTCTTGCTCAGGAGGGACGTGGATGCAAAGGTCCACGTGTCCTGGAGGGTTTTGATAGAAACAAACACAGTCTGCTTAGGTTTCCTTCAGTGAAGGGCAGGAAGGTTCAGGGAAAAGGGGTTTGGGGGGGTTAGGCAATGGATTCACAGCTAAACCTTTTCCTATTTATCCTACAGGGGTAACTACCTGCACGAAGGCGCAAAGATATATGTCCAAGGATGTTCATTAAGGCTTTGTTTGTAGTAGCAAGCAGACTAATAAACAAGAAGGAGACAGTCTAAATGTACATAAATAGGAAATTAAACAAACCATGGGCGTCCGTACAATGGAATAGTACTGTGCAGCCGTGGCAAAGAATGAAGCAGGTCTCTGTGTACCGACAGAGTCCTGGCCAAGATTTTTTTTTAAAGCAAACTATAGAACAGTATATATAGCATAATCTATTTATGTAAAAACACAGGCACAGGAATATTTCTGGAAGGAAAGAAAAAGATGTTTACAATGCTTGTGTCTAAAGAGAAGGGCTCTGGCTATGAAGGGACACTTCTACTTTTACCGATTTGACTTCTATTTCTAGACGTCTGTCCCACCTCTATAATAAAAATAGGTTTTAAATACTGTTTTAAAAACTGGGGTAGGGAGTTCCCTTCATGGCGCAGCGGAAATGAATCCAACTAGCATCCATGAGGATGTGGGTTCAATCCCTGGCCTGGCTCCGTGAGGCAGGGATCCGGCATTGCTGTGAGCTGTGGTGTAGGTCGCAGATGCAGCTCGGATCTGGCGGATCGGGCTTTGTTGTGGCTGTGGGGTAGGCTGACAGCTGTGGCTCCAATTAGATCCCTAGCCTGGGAACTTCCAGGTGTGGCGGGTGTGGCCCTAAAAAGACAAAAGAAAAAAAAACAAAAAACTGGGATAAAGAATAACAACTCACTAGAAATAACTGGGAGGGGAAGGGGCTTTTGCTGAAAACCTATAGCAGTTATTACGCAGATTAAATAAGAAACCTCCCCTTCAATGTCAGGCATGAGACAGGACTCACAGTTACCACTTCCATTCAACCGGATGATGGATCCAGGTCCTCACCTGTGCATTAAGAACAGAAAAAGAAGTACAAAGTGTAAGGTGGAAAGGAAAAAAAGAAACTGTCAAAATTCATAGATAATCTGATTATCCACTAGAAATCCAGGAGAAATTTTGGAACTAAGAGAGTGTATCCTGGTTGCTGGATATCACATTAATATATAAAACTCAAGTGTACATTCCTAGTCACCAGCAACAATATAATTTTAAAATTAGCATTTACAGGAGCAAGAAAAAGTATTGAATCAAGGAATAAATACAGCAAAGGATGTGTAAGACGTAAGACTCGTAAAGAAAATTAGAATATAAAATGTGAAGTTAGAAACTGTGACATTTATAAATTATACAATTCATAAAATTGTTTAAAAGATATGTCTTGAACCTTACAAAAGGGAAGCTATATACCACATACATGGATAGAAATATTCAATATCTTATGAACATGTTAGCACACAACATATTGATATATAGATTCAATGCATTACCAATCAAAAGCCTCAAAGGATTTCTGAGGGATTGACAAGTTCATCCTGGAGTTTAGGTGAAAGAGCAAAGAGCCAAAACTAGTTAAGATCATTTTGAAGAAAGAAGGCAATGTGGGAGTCTTCAAGTTTTCCCCACTAAATGATGGACTTACTATACATTTTCAGGAATTACAATGTGAGGTTTTGGCCCAGAAAGAAACAAGCAGGCCAAAGGAACAGATACCCCACGTAAACCCACAGTTATATGGGTATTGTTCATGTGTTAGAGATGGCATTGTCAGGACAGGGCCCAGGACACCCTACTCCAAGATCCAGTACCTTGGCATATTGAATATTTTTAAGTGAAGGGATTTGATAAATAGCAGGTGCAGGAAGTACTCTGATCTTCCCCTGAAGCAGGTCATTAGACCCTCATGTGACAGGTGCTCTCCCCACCTGGAGGAAAAGAGCATCTTCATCTCCAAGGATGCAGGGATGCTGAGAAGAAACTGAACAAATAGGCTTTGCTGATTTCCTCCGAGTTCACTACCCTGAGCTCATATTCCTTTGTTCTACCACATTTTCCTGCAGGGTCCCACTATGCATCAAACCCAGTATAAAAATACTCAAGTTGAATTGTTTCTTCTAGTCTTTCTTTCCTTATGAAGGCTCCTGGGTCACATGAAACATATATTAAATAAATGTGTGTGCTTTTCTCCTGTTAATCTTTTGCTTCAGAGCCCAGAGTTGAAAACACAGAAAGGTAGCAGGAAAAAGATACTTTTCCTCCCCTACAGATCAGAGATACATTTGATTGTATCAATTGTCAATAATGGGAAAAACTGATTGGTCATTCGGAAAAAGTGAATTAGACTCCCCCTTCATACCAAACACAAAAGTAACTTCCAAATGAATTAGATATAAAAAGAAAAATTAGAAGCATTTAGAAGGTTAGGAGAATATTACAATAAGAAAAGACTTCCTTTGGTGATGATGGTTGTGCAACTATAAATATAGTAAAATCATTGAATTATTAAAGGACCTCTTTTTTTGTTCTGTTTTTGTTTTTTAGAGCCACCCTTGCGGCATATGGAGGTTCCCAGGCTGGGGTAGAATCAGAGCTACAGCTGCCAGCCTACACCACAGCCACAGCAACACCAGATTGTTAACCCACTGAGTCAGGCCAGGGATCGAACCCGCAACCTCATGGTTCCTAGTCGGATTCATTCCCGCTGGGCCATGATGGGAACTCTCAGAAAGTACAAGCCATACATTAAAAGATTGACAGTTCATTAAAATTAGAAACTCCTGTCCATCAAACAGCAACAGAAAGGAAATAAAACCTCTAGATTGGGGAAAGATAAATGCAGTTTGTCATCAATATATGATTAGCTTTTGGGATTTGTGAAGAACTACAAGAAATATAGTAAAAGAGAACCCCAAAAAGACATGGATAAAGGCTGTGACAGGGAGGTCACAAAGTGGAAAGAAAACCAAATGACCAATAAATAGGAAAAGGTGCCCAACTTCAATATAATAGAGAAATGCAGATGAAAGCCATCATGAGGTATCATTTTATAGCCATCAGATGAGAGAAATGAAAAGGTCCGACAATAGTAGAGATGGAAAGGACACAAACAGCCTGGATTTTGTAAGTGTGATCTCCACGCACGACCACTTTGGGGAACCAGTTAGCAACACACACAGTCAAGTGGAAGATATGCATTCCCTTTCACAGAGCAGTTCCACCTGCTGGAGAGCCTCTCCTGCATGTGCATAAGGAGATAGCCCAACAGTACTTAATCCAGCCACACTGGTACTAGCAAGTTTGAAAAAAATCTACATAGGGGACAACAAATCAGACCACAGACCAAATCTGGCCCACTGCCTATCTTTGTAAATAAAGTTTTATTGGAACACGGACATGGCCATTTGTTTTTGTATAGTCCGAAGCTGCTTTCTGGCTACGATAGCAAAGGGGAGTAGTTATGACAGAATGTTTGACCTCCAAAGCCTGAAATGTCTATAATCTGACTCTCTACAGATTGCTGACCCCTGGTCTAAACAGATGTCAAGGGAAGCTAGATTAATCAATAGGGATTTACACACACACACACACACACACACACACACAGAAATAGCTGCACCCAAGGCATGTGGAAGTTCCCGGTCCAGGGATTGAATTAGAACTGCAGCTGTGACCCACACCACAGCTGTGGCAAAATGGATCTCTTAACCCACTGCACTGGGCCAGGGATCACACTTGTGCCTCTACAGTGAACTGAGCTGCCACAGCTGGATTCTTTTTGGTTTTGTTAATTGAGGTATAATTGATTTACAGTCTTATATTGGTTTCTGGTATACAATAAAGTGATTCATTTATACACACATGTATATATATATATATATATATTCTTTTCATATTATTTTCTGTTATGGTTTATTATAGGATATTGAATATAGTTCCCTATGTTGTACAGCAGGACCTTGTTGTTTACCTGTTTTATATATAGTAGTTTATATCTACTAATTCTAAACTCCTAATTTGGAGTTTCAGTGGAAATCTAATTAGTATCCATGAGGATGCAGGTTCGATCCCTGGCCTCGATCAGTGGGTTAAGGATCCGGCATTGCCATGAGCTGTGGTGTAGGTTGCAGATGTGGCTTGGATCCCACGTTGCTGTGGCTGTGGTGTAGGCCAGCGGCTATAGCTCTGATTCAACTCCTAGCCTGGGAACATCCATGTGCCATGGGTACATCCCTAGAAAAGACAAAAATATAAATAAATAAAATTTTTAAAACATAAACTCCTAATTTGTCCCTCCCCTGCACCTTTCCCCTGGGGTAACCATAAGTTTGTTTTCCATGACTGTGATCTGTTTCTCTTTCATAAACAAGTTCTTTTGTGTCATATTTTAGATTCCACATATAAGTGATATCATATGGTATCTGTCTTTCTCTTTCTGACTTAGTGTGATAATCTCTGGATCCATTCATGTGCTGCAAATGGCATTATTTCATTGAGGTTTTTTTAATTTTTTTATGGTTGATTTACAATGTTCTGTCCATTTCTGCTGTACAGCAAAGTGACCAAGTTATACATATATATACATTCCTTTTCTCATATTATCTTCCATCATGTTCCATCAAAAGAGATTGGAGATAGTTCCCTGTGTTCTCAGCTGAACCTCATTGCTTATCCACTTCAAATGCAATAGTTTGCATCCACTAACCCCAATCTCCCAGTCCATCCCACTCCCTCCCCCTCCCCCTTGGCAATCACAAGTCAGTTCTCTATGCCCATGAGTTTGTGTTTCTGTCCTGTAGTTGAGTTCATTTGTCCCTTATTTTAGATTTCACAAATAGGTGATATCATAAGGTATTTGTCTTTCTCTTTATGACTTACTTCACTTCATATGAGAAGCTCTAGTTGTATCCATGTTGCTGCAAATGTCATTATTTCATTTTTTATGGCTGAATAATATTCCATTGTATATATGTACCACAGCTTCTTAAGCCATTCATCTGTCAATGGCCATTTAGATTGTTTCCATGTCTTGGCTATTGTGAATAGTGCTAGAATAAATATAGGGGTGCACGTATCTTTTTGAATAAATGTTTTGTCCAGATATACGCCCAGGAGTGGGATTGCTGAGTCATAGATCCATATTTAGTGTGCTGAGGAACCTCCATACTGTTTTCTATAGGGGTTGTACCAATTTACATTTCTACCAACAGAGCAGGAGGGTTCCCTTTCCTCCATACCCTCTCCAGCATTTGTTACTTGTAGACTTATTAATGATGGCCATGCTGGCTGGTGTGAGGTGGTACCTCACTGTAGCTTTGATTTGCATTTCTCTAATAACTAGTGATGTTGAACATTTTTTCATGTGCCTGTTGCACAGTCGGATTCTTAGCCCACTGCACCATGACAGGAACACCAATAGCGGTATATTTTTATTTTATTTATTTACTTATTTATTTATTTTTGTCTTTGTGGGCCACACCTGTGGCATATGGAGGCTCCCAGGCTAGGGGTCAAATCAGAGCTACAGCTGTCGGCCTGCACCACAGCCACAGCAACGTGGGATACGAGTGGCATCTATGACTGAGTGGCGTCACAGCTCATGGCAATGCCAGATCCTTAACCCACCGAGTTAGCCAGAGATTGAACCTGTGTCCTCATGGATACTAGTCAGATTCGTTTCCGCTGAGCCACAGGAGATCAGGGAGTATGTTTTTAAAGTAGATCCTCCAAAACAATGAAAATAGTTGACAACAGCTACATGTATCAACATGACTAAATCTAAAAAAAATATTGTAGGAGTTCCCATCATGGCTCAGTGGTTAATGAATCCAACAAGGAGCCATGAAGTCGTGGGTTCGATCCCTGGCTTCACTCAGTGGGTTAAGGATCCGGCATTGCTGTGAGCTGTGGTGTAAGTCGCAGACGCAGCTCGGATCTGGCGTTGCTGTGGCTTTGGTGTAGGCTGGCAGCTACAGCTCCGATGAGACCCCTAGCCTGGGAACCTCCATATGCCACGGGTGCGCCCTAGAAAAAGCAAATTACAAGATGATATACATACAGTATGATGCTATGTGTATACAGTTTGCATATATGTACAAAATATTATACACGTTTATGATCTGTGAGTTTGTAGTAATGGAATTAAAATGCTTGCAGAAACACCAAATTCAGTAAAGTAGTTCTCACTGGGGAGGGAGGGACCGGGATCAGGAATCAGAAATCAGGAATGGGGTAGCGATGGAGCTTCAGTAGTGCCTGTGATGTTTTATTCTTCGGAGTGATGAAAACCTCCTGAAATCGATTGTGGTGATGGTTGCATGTCTTCGTGAATCTGCCAGAAGTCATAGAATTCTACCCTTTAAATGGCTAGAGTGTATGGTGAGTTACATCTCAATAAAGCTGTTAAAAACAAAAGGTTTGGAGTTGCCATCATGGTTCAGTGGTTAACGAACCCGACTAGCATCCACGAGGATGCAGGTTTGATCCCTGGCCTTGTCAGTGGGTAAAGGATCCGGTGTTGCTGTGAGCTGTGGTGCAGGCTGGCAACTGTAGCTCCGATTAGACCCCTAGCCTGGGATCCTCTATATGCCGCTGGTGTGGCCCTAAAAAAAGAAAGCAAATAAAGACAAACTATTCCCTTTTCCAAAAACCCATCCTGTTGAATATCCACTTTGTAGCCACAGTGAACTGCTAACCAATGTCATAGCTGAGCCACAGTGCCAAGTCAGTTCGCTTTTTAGCAAAGTGAGGGACAGTCTATTAGGAAAATCGGGTGTTGCTGATAAACGCCTGCTACGCCTGAGACAACCTTTTCAACTGCACAGACTTGAACACGGGAGAGAGAAAAGGGATGTCAGGGTCACGGGGGCAAAGCTACTGGGCACCTAGGCAGTAGAGAGTCCGACCAGCGAAACTCAAGGGCACAGCGGTGCGCGCGGCAGCCCCCGGTAGAGAAGAGAGAACCCCGACTCCGCTGGCGCACGTCGCCGCCCAGAAAATAAATAAAGTGACAAGACTGGGAGTAAAGGGGGTGTTGCGATTTCCTGGGGTTTCTCCCCCGGTCCCAGCACGAGGAGACAGGAGCTTTGGTTGTTTCAACATCGAGAGAGTTTGTTTCTAACCGTAAAAGTGATTTGGTGCCGGCTGTCCATTTTCTGGCCTTTCCCTGGGTGTAAAGACTGAAGAATGTTTGAGAAAAAGCTTTGTCCAAAATAGAAGCACTCCCCTTGCCTCTAGGACTGAGAGCTGGTCTAGAGCTAGCAAATAATTACATTATTTCTGCGCGGAGGCCTGATACATCCATAATAAAAGTTAATGATTAGGCACAGACTTCCAGATGTTTCCAAAGAGTCTAGACAGAAAAACACTAAAAGAAAGCTTTGTGTGTTCACTCTTGCGAATTCCACGGGAGCAGAATTTTAAACTTGCTTCACTAACAACCTAAGGCCATGAGGATGTATACTTTTTCCTTTGGTTATCCGAACAGCCCCACTTAGCAAAGCTCTGTTGCAACTCTCAGAATTAAGTTTAGGCTGTCAGTTGTGTTTCCAAACGTGAAAAAGCTAGACGATTAGAACATCATAAAAGGCAAAGGCAAAACACCTTAAAATGAGAAAAGAACACTTTTTTTTTCTTTGCAGGATTGGAAGTTTTCATCTCTGTCTCTAAACACTACAAATATATCCTTTTTTGTGGTCACACTGGCAGCATGTTGGAAGTTCCCAGGCCAGAGAGTGAACCCATGCCACAGCAGCAATCCAAACTGCTGCAATGCCATGCCAGATCCTTAACCAGCTGAGCCACAAGGAAGCTCCCAAGAGAATTCCTAAAGAGAGACTTTTTTTATTGCCTTCCCCCGTGAGAGGAGAGGGAAATAGAAAGTTGGTAGCAAGTAGTTATATTCTGATGTGGTTGTGGAATTTTAGAATTAGGAATTCTCCTAATTCTCCAGAATCCTCTAGTTTAACTTTTTTATTTCATAGAAGAGGAAACGAAAACGCAGAAAAGCCAAACGACTTGGCCACAGTCCACAACTTCAGGACCCTGGAGGGTTTAACACATCAAGGCTGACCGAGGACTTGATGCATTGCTGACTGTTCACGCTCATGGTTAGAAGATCCCTCTGATACACGTGTGTGCAGCCAACAGTCATCTGTTGAGCACCTACTATGCGCCAGCCATCTGCCTAGACATGTTCCCTGTATAACAACAGCTGCCCTCCTGGACCTCCAGTGGGAAAAGTAGCGCCGAGGACAAGCGAGTCCACAGAACGGCTAAGTGCTGGGACAGGGCCAGACAGGGCAGGTCCTTCTGAAGAGATGACATTCGGGGTGAGACCTGGATGACACAGGGACCAGCCATGAGAATCCAGGAGGACTGCTTGTTCACGACGGAGCCCAGTGGCACAGGGGCTCCCTGCGCAACAAGGAGCTACAGGGGTGGGGGTGGGGAGAGCTTCTAAGAGAGGAGGGGGGACAGAGGAACAGAATGGAAGGTGGAGGGAGGGGTTTGGGGGGGAGCAAGCAAGATGGGGAAGGGGCAGGGGTCAAGTGAGTCAATAGCAGTCCAGGTGGGAGTTCCTGCCGTGGCTCAGTGGTTAACAAACCTGACTAGTATACATGAGGATGCAGGTTCGATCCCTGGCCCTGCTCAGTGGGGTAAGGATCCCACGTTGCTATGGCTGTGGTGCAGGCCGGCAGCTGCAGCTCCCACTTGGGCCCCTAGCCTGGGAACTTCCATATGCCCCAGGTGCAACTCTAAAAAGACAAAACAAACAAAAATAGCAGTCCAGGTGAGGGTGGTCGTGGCGTGGGTGGAGAGTAGGGCTGAGACTCAGGCCTCCAGGGCTGGAGCCGACTGGAGCCTGGCTGCCCGGTCTGGCTGTTCTGAGAGCTCTGCGGACACGTACCCAGCCACATCCCTCTGCCACCTGGAGGAGCCTGGCGGGTGTCCCACCCGTGTGGCCCTGGGCTCCTCGCTAGGTCGGGCACCTCCGATGGGAGCCGAAGGGGAGGTTTACTTCCTTCAGGACCAGATGACATAACAGAAACAAGCACCTCACTAAATGATTGACAGGTAGGTGCTAGATTCCAGTATGTTCCATTCTGTTCCATCTTGCTTTTTAAAATAAAGGTATGGTGTTCCTGTTGTGGCTCAGCGGGTTAAAAACCCAGCATAGCTTCCACGAGGATGCAGGTTCCATCCCTGGCCTTGCTCGGTGGGTTCAGGATCTGGCATTGCCGTGAGCTGTGGTGTAGATTGCAAACGCGGCTCGGATCCCACGTTGCTGTGGCTCTGGGATAGACCCGCAGCTGCAGCTCCCATTCGACCCCTAGCCTGGGAACTTCCATATGACTTGGGTGCAGCCTTAAAAAAAAAAATGCAGGTAGCAGCCCCTTAAACTGGTATCATGGCCCCCCAGTGGGACACAACTGACAGAAATAGCCATCCCAGGCAAACCCATCTGAAGCCCCCACCCCCACCCCTCCCTCCCTCCCTCCCCACCTGTCAGGTTGCAGGGGTGGGGGGGGGCAGACCAAGGGAGGCCCTCATTACTCATGTCTAAATATTTAAATGTTATAAATCAATTAACTATGGTAAATAAAATAAAGCATGCAGACCTACCCTAGACTTTTGAGGGCCAGGAAATACAAACAGTGCATCTGGCCCATGGCCCACCCCTTGGTGCTCCCGCCTTGGGCTCCGCCCCACACCAGCCCCGGCTTCTGGGACTGCATGTTCTGTGCTGCAGCTACTCGGTCAGGCTATAGACAGGACATAAGGAAAGGAAGCAACTGTGCTCCAATAAAAAACCTTATCTGCAAATCCAGTCTGCAGGCTGGCTTTGGCCTGTAAGCTGTAGTTATCAACCCTGAGCTGGTGTTTAACGTTATTGATTATATGGGCTCTTCCGAGGGCTCGGCACAGAAGTACGTGTAGCCCCTGACCTTTAGGCATTTTGTCCTGTGAGCTACTATGATCTTTAACAATATATGACTTATTTTAGCAAATTGTGGGAAAATAGACATAACCAAGTCTGCCACGTTAACCATCTTGAAATGGCCCTGATGACAGGCCCATCATTCTGCAGACATCATGACCGTGCGGCCAGCCAGTGTTCCTAGGACCATTGGTTGACAAGACTGTCCTCTCCTTCATGAAGTGGTCTTAGCACTCTGTTGAATATCTTTAAAAGAAAAAGAAGAAAAAGAAAAGATGATATGAGTTCCCTGGTGGCCTCATGTTTAAGGATCTGGTGTTTTCACTGCTATCACTCAGGCCACTGCTGTGGCCTAGGTTCCATCTCTGGCTGAGGGAACTTCCACATGCTATAGACATGGTCCCCTCCCCCAAAAAAGTCATTTGATCATACATGTGAAGATGAGGGTTTATTTCTGAGCCAGTTGTTCTATTCCATCGGTTTGTATGTCTTGTTGCTGCTGTTTTGTTGTTGTTGTGTTGTTGTTTTGGCCATACTTGAAGCATGTGGAAGTTCCCGGGTCAGGGATCAAACCCGAGCCACAGCAGTGATCCAAGCCACTGCAGGGACAATGCTGGATCCTTAACCCGCTACACTACGTGAGACCTAAATGCCTTGTTTGTATGACAGTCCCACACTGTTTTGGTTACTGTAGCTTTGCAAGAAGTTTTGAAATCAAAACATGTGAAACCCCCAACTTTGTTCTTCTTTTTCAAGATTGTTTGGGCTATTAGGAGTCCTTTGAGATCCCAAGCGAATTTTAGGATGGATTTTCTATTTCTGCCAAAATTGTTAGGATTTTTGATAGAGATGGCGTTGCAGCTGTAGATGTTACTAGTACTTTTCTAAAAGTTTGCCAAATGTGGCACTTTGCTATATTTTGATATGCATTTCTTTTATGGCAAATAAAATTGATTGGTCATTTGGATCACTCCCTACTGGATTGCCTGCTAACCTTTGCCTACTGTTTTCTTTTTTTTTTTTTTTTTTGCTATTTCTTGGGCCGCTCCCGTGGCATATGGAGGTTCCCAGGCTAGGGGTCGAATCGGAGCTGTAGCCACTGGCCTATGCCAGAGCCACAGCAACGCAGGATCCGAGCCGCGTCTGCAACCTACACCACAGCTCATGGCAACGCCGGATCGTGAACCCACTGAGCAAGGGCAGGGACACCTCATGGTTCCTAGTCGGATTCGTTAACCACTGCGCCACGATGGGAACTCCCTTTTTTTTTTTTTTTTTTTTTTTTTTGCTTGCCTACTGTTTTCTATTAGAGTTTTACCGTCATGTGTATATAAGGGTTTTAAGAATATCAACACCTCTTTTCTTACATCAAATCACCAAATACTCATCAGGCATCTCTTTAGATGAGGAACTGGGTTGGATATTGGCCTGCATGGTGAGGTGGGGAAAAAAGCCACAATCCCAGCCCTTGTGGGGCAGGAAGGTAAACAGACAGTAGTGAAAGAATCACCCAAATACATAATTACCAACTGGTATAGGTGATATAAAGACAAGAGCCAGGGTGCTAAGAAGAGGATCTGATCTATTCTAGGGAAGTCTTTTCTCAGGAAGGGACACTGGAGCTGCAACTCAAAAGATGAGTGGGAGGAGTTCCCATTGGGGCTCAATGGGTTAAGAACCTAACTGGTATCTATGAGAATGCTGGTTGGATCCCCAGCCTCCATCAGAGGGTTAAGGATCCGATGTTGCTGCAAGCTGCAGTGTAGGTTACAGACACAGCTTGGATTCTGTGTTACTATGGCTGTGGCTGTGGTGTAGGCCAGCAGCTCTGATTCAACCCCTAGCCTGGGAACTTCCATATACCAAAGGTGTATTTCTAAAAAGAAAAAGAAAAAAAAAGAAAGTAAGTACCATTTAAGAAGGAAAGATGGAGTGTGGGTTGGAGAGCATTCCTGGTAACGATATTTGCATGTGCAAAGGCCCTGAGGCCCAAAGGAGCTGGATGTGTCCAGGGACATGAAAGAAGGTGGTTTGAGCTGAAATGTGAAGGATGAGAATGAGGGACGTGGGGGTCAGGCCTGGAGGCTGGAGAGACCAGGTTAAGGTGAGGCATCCTTGGTCAGAACCAATTTCTCCTTTATAGCCTCTGTGTTTATGGCTAAGAATGGCAGGCACCCAAGGCTTAGGCTCACAGCACATGGTGTGCTCCTCTCTAAGCTTTGCCATGTCCTTGGTTGAATTCACCATCCATCACCCTGGCGGTTTCCTTGATTGGTTCATCCATTCATTTATTCCACAGGTATTTACTGAGCACCTGTGACGTGCTGGCTAATCCATTCATCTTAGATGTTGGTAAGTTCCTAGAGATGAACAAAAAGGGAAAAGACGTGGAGAGTCCACTGGGCCCTGCAATGGAAGCTGAAGCAGCCAGAGCTCTGAGCAGCCCCCATGAAGCTCGAAGGAAGGAGGTAGTTGAGCCCTGGAGGTGGAGATGGGATCTTTTTCCTCCATCTTTGGAAGGAAGGGGACGTCACAGATGATTTTCAGCCAGTAAGTTCCTCCATCAGGTTTATAATTGCATATGTTCCCAGGCTTGGTGGAGGACAATGAAGCCAGGGCAGCAAAGAGGACCCCTGAGGTCCCAGGAGGCCATTTCATGGTCCAGGTGGAAGGTGAGAATGTCCTGAGGGGGGGAGGCAGTGAGCACAGAGCGATGTGGGTGGATGGCGCCAAGGTCTTCAGGAAGGACAAACAATCCATAAGACCTGCCGAAGGGTGGGAGAAGGTCGGGGGACCCCAGGATGTGGGCCCAGGTCCTGGAAAGCAGAACTGGGGAGGATGCCATTTGATGAGAAATGGAAACTGAGAAGGGCCTGGCGGACAGGGAGGACCTTGAGTTGGGTCTTGAGTTGGGTCTTGGTGACTCAGGGCAAACAGCATGACAGAACAGGTGGAGAAGGAGCATCATGCACATGTGAGATATTTGGTGGATGGAGGACAATAAGGTCTTTAGATACATTGAACATTGGGAGTCAAAGAGGTAGAGGTGACAAGGACGGACGCAGGTCTCCAGCTTGTACCATCTAGAAAGGTGGTCGTGGGGATATAGGGGCAAATGCATTTCCTTATTTTTGCCATTTGCCTTGGACTTTTGCTTGAGGTGGGGTTAATACAGCTCACTGCAGGGAGATGGTTTGCCCCGGCCGGTTTATGAGCGTTGAGGTGAAATATATCAGATGACAGAAATTTCGGGCCACGCTACACCAGTATCCTACAAATGAGGTCTTCAGTATCCCCAGGAAATAACACAAAGCCCTGCATTACCCAGAGTTCGTCCATCACGTCCAACCTCAGGAGGCTGTGCGTTTGCTTATGATAAACTCCCAGAGCATCTCCCTAAAAGCACTGAATTCCAGGAGCAACTAAGAAAAGTCTCCGACTGTAAGTTGACCCTGTTACCTGCGCACACCTGCTGAATCGCTTTTTAAATGCTCACCAAAACGACAGTGTCTCTTGTTTCCGGTACAACTTGGAGCCACAAAAACTAATTATATCACCTTCGAAATCCGTCCGTCCCGTGGTTTGCATCCAAAGGTCAACGTGCAGACGAGAAATGGTCTAGTGCTTTCAAACGCAGGGCGCAACACATAAATATTTATCACAGGAGGACAGGAACTCGTTGTACACGTGTGTTTACCTTATCAGGCAGTTACCTGGGGCAACGAGTCCTCTGTCTGCTTCCTGTTCCCAATTCCTTTTGTCCAAGACCTTGGGCAATTGTTTATTTGACGGAGCGTTCCGTACCATTCCCTCTCTTCTGGGAATAAGGGCACAGGATGCTAAACAAACATATCTCCTGGTCACCGATACCTGGTTTCCGGGGAGGAGAGGGTTCTAGGTGTTTGCTAGAAAGATCCAACAGCAAGGGAAAACTGTGGTTATACCCAGCAGAGAACAGAAAGCCCGCCTTTCTCCAGCCAGGGCTGGCTTGTTTTGATGAGCGTTTTGAATGCTCTCCATGGACTTTATGGAATGTTCCGGCTTTCGATAGTGAAGGTGATACAGCAGACGTACAGGCAAACAACAGTTGCAAGTGTGGCCTGTGGCAAAACACAGCCTTCCGTTTTATGGCTCTTTGCTATGTTTATAAAAACGCGAATGTTAGAGAAACGGTGGCCAGGCTGGCTTTCCTCTGGCCACATATTTGTTTTGGCCACTCTGAGCTTGCATTTCACAAGTTCTCATACTAACTAGCTCAAGCCTTTGTTACATAAGAAAGCCCAGCTGGGCCGGGTGCCAACGAGTCAACTCAGCATTTTTCCACCTCCCCACCGCAGTCCAGAGGAATGGATTCAAGGATCTTCAGCGTAGACGATCTATCAGACCCTATTTCCAGTCTGTTTAGTCTCTTCTCCTTGCCGAGCTACTAACTCTGAAGGTTTACCAGCAACTCTGCATGGTTACAGTTTCATTTGCATTTAATTCTGCATATATTTTAATTTGCACTTAATTTGTGTGGGCCTTTGTATCTCTCCTTTCTGAATTGCCTGTGGTCCTTGGCTCATTTTTTTTTTTTTTTGGTCTTTTGAGGGCTGCACCCACGGCACCTGGGCGTTCCCAGGCTAGGGATCTAATTGGAGCTGTAGCCACCGGCCTACGCCACAGCCACAGCAACACCAGATCCAAGCTGGGTCTTCAACCTACACCACAGCTCACGCAACAATGGATCCTTAACCCACTGAGTGAAGCCAGGGATCAAACCTGCATCCTCATGGTTACTAGTTGGATTCGTTTCCACTGAGCCACACAGGAACTCCCTTTATTTTTTCTGTCCATGAAGAAGTTCCTGGGCCAGGGATTGAACCTGCACTATAGCAGCCATCCAAGCTGCTGCAGTGACAACGCCAGATCCTTAACCCACTGCGCCACCAGGAAACTCCTGCCTACATTTTTCTACTGGAGTTTTAATATCACTTCTGTAAAGGATATTAAGCAGATCAGCACTTCTTTGTTATATAAAATTACCATCTATCCCTTGGGCACCTCTCTGGTTCCTGGGCATTTGGTTCTAAATGTTCCCCTTCCAAGTTTCATTCGATATCTTCCCAATGAATTTTCCAAAATTTGGCAAACAAATTCATGTTAATATTCAATGATGGAGTGAGAACAGGGTTTGGTCTCTCTTGTGCATTTTGAATCCCAGCACCTAGCTGGGCCTCGGCCAATTAGGCATTGGATAAATATTTGTCTGATGGACAGAAAACCTAAAAATCCGTGTCGAAATTATTCTCTAGTGTCCCTCAAACCACCCCCTTACTGGGAAAGAAAGAAAGAAAGAAATCTAACCTATTTATCCTAATCCCAACATCAACCTCTCCTTCTTGTGATTATTTTAACAGTTCATCTAGGTATTTTCTTGGAGTTCCCCATGTGGCTCAGCAGATTAAGAACCCAACGTAGTGTCCGTGAGGATATGGATTTGAGCCCTGGCTTCACTTAGTGGGTTAAGGATCTGGCATTGCCGCAAGCTTTAGCATAGGTCACAGATACGGCTCGGATCTGGTGGGGCTGTGCCTGTGACTTCGGCTGGCAGCTACAGCTCTGATTCGACCCCGACCCAGGGAAATTTCATATGCCTCCGGCGTAGCTGTAAAAAGAAAAGAAAAAAAAATTTTGACATACAATACTTAAAAATGCATATGGCATGTAGGTTGTACCCCAAAGTATGGGCATACTTACAGCTTTGCTTCTGAAATCCTTCCTGATGTATTTTAAGGGCTTTTGACCACAGCGATCCTTTTAGGCAGTATCACTGATGGAGCAGTGTCCTGTAACTCCCTGAAAAGTGATATAATGGAGCGTATTGCCCTCTAATTATAATCAGTGTTACAATGCCAAGTTTCCCTGATTCATCAGCTTGTACTTGTCCACCCTGAAACGAGTTTTCAGGGCTATGCAAACCCCATGCATGTGGGACAGAGGCTGTGCATCACAACCGTGGAATGAACTGAGGAATTCTGGGAGTGTCCCTCTTGCTCCAGAACCTCCCCCACATCCAAGTTCAACAGCGCCTGGGCCACCCGAGTTCATCCATTCCCCATTTATGGGGCGCTGACTGTGTCGGATATCACGCGAGGCACCGACAGCAGGGATGTGTGCCTGCGGCTAACAATTTCCAGGCGTCCTTTTCGGTTCAGCTGAGGCAGCTATCACATTCATCACAGATGCCTCAGCATGAATCGATTTATGAGGGCCCGCAAGGTCACGGAGGCTGGAAGGCGTGGAGTGGGACTCCCTTCCGGGCTGTCTGGTTCCACGTGTTCCAAATGTGTTGCCCAACCACGTCGTCATTTTGGGAGGTTACGCATTTACTGCAACGATCCTGCCATTTCCCTGAACATGTTTGGAACGACCCTCTGGGAATCTGATGAGACACGGAAGGACTCAGAATCTAACTCCATCTCAACGAGTAAGCCGCTAAGATACTATCAGTGAATTACTCCCATTCTCCAGCCCCTGTTTTCTCACTTGGAGAACGAGGAGATCAGACCCATTATCTTGGGAGAGTCCTTGCAGCGCTAACCATCCCTGGTCCTGTCCTAACCTCAGCATTTCCTTTTGTTGAGAGCTTGACTTCTGTGTCCTTCTCGGTGGATCTATCCTGTTGGGTTTGTGGACAGATGACATAGGACGAGGGCCGTGGAGACAATGAAGATGATAAAGCACGAGCTGGGGGGAGGTTACAGTCTTATAACTACACATCTTCCGATCTTTAGTCCACTGCGACTCTCTCCGGCCTGCACCTCATTTTGAAGTTCAATGAATAAAAAATGCATCGAATGGAGTTCCCGTTACTGCTCAGCGGGTTACGAACCCCAACTAGAAGAGGGGTCTAGTCTGAGACCTGAAGGATGCTGGGAGGGCTGAATTGTTCCACCTGCCCACAAAGCCACATCAAAGGCCTAACCCCGAGTTCCTGAGAAGGTGACTTTCTGTGGAACTAGGGTTGTGGCCGATACAGTCGGTTAAGACGAGGTCCTCTTGGAGTAGGGTGGTGGGCCCTCCCCCAGTACGACTGGGGTCCTTAGAAAAAGAGACGAACTTAAAGGAAAACATCACGTGAGGATGGAAGCCGAGGCTGGAGGGACACAGCTTCAAGCCAAAGAGTGCTGAGAATTGCTGGCCCCACCGGAAGCTGCCACAGGCAAAGAAGGAATCTCTTCAGGTTTCAGAAGGAAGACAACTCAACAACACCTGATTTTGGACTTTTTTCCTGGGCCAGGGACTGAACCCATGCCATAGCAGTTACAATAATGGATCCTTAACCTGCTGAGCCACCAGGGACCTTCAATTCTCGCCCTCTAGTTTCCAGAACGCTGCGAAAAGAAATTTCCATGTTAAGCCACCCAGTTTGGGGTCATTTTTTTACAGCAGCCCCAGAAAATGCATAACACAGCAAAGGAGCCGGGCACACTGAGAATGGGGGAAGAGGGCGCCCCGGCCGAGGAAACAGCATTTGCAGTGGCTCTAAGGATGCAAAAAGCTGGGCAAGTTCAAGGAAACCGAAAGAAAGCTTCTGAGGTCCAGCCCCGCCAGGAACAAGTTCCACCCCCGGAAACCTGTTTGCTTGCTTGTGATGGTGATGGGAGCTGGTAGAGGCTGCTCGGCCAGTGAATGGCAGGACCTGCCCCGAAAGAAGATGGCTCTGCTGCTGCTGGTCATGAAAGGGATGGAGGGAGGAAGGGATGGAGGGAGCGGGAGCCTGGAACCTTGTTGGGAGGTGGTGGCCCCTGCACTGAGATGGGGTGTGAGAGGATGAGAATGCCAGGTTCTGGAGTAGATGGAGAAAAGCTAGGTAGCGGGGCGGGGGCGGGGGGGGGGGTGGCGGTGAATGCGATCTGGGTGTGCCAAAAGGAGAAGAAACAGCTATGTTTAAATTCTAGGAGTTCCCCCGTCGTGGCACAGCAGAGACGAATCCGACTAGGAACCATGAGGTTGCAGGTTCGATCCCTGGCCTCGCTCAGTGGGTTAAGGATCCAGCGTTGCCGTGAGCTGTGGTGTGGGTCACAGACGTGGGTCAGATCTGACATTGCTGTGGCTGTGATATCGGCCAGCAGCTGTAGCTCCGGTTCGAACCCTAGCCTGGGAACCTCCATATGCCACAGGTGCAGCCCTAAAAAAGAGGGGAAAAAATTCTAGATAAGTGCTTTAATGAAGTTAGTTTGGGGGCTGGTGGATGGTGATGCTTTTCATGAGAAGATGAAAACTGGGGAGGAGAAGGTTTGGGTGGGGGGAGCACAGGTTTGCTGAGCCGATAGGACTTGGCTCAGTCCTTCCCCTTACTCATCAAACTTCGCTCCAAAGGGCTTGGCCAATTCCAGAATCCAAGCCCCGCTCCACCCTCCTTGAAAGAGCCGCAGGAACCCCTGTGACAGATAATTAGGAAAGCCTCTAACCCCCCAAAGGAGTTTCAATGACTCCTCTAACCCCCCAAAGGAGTTTCAATGACGTCCTTTCAAAGGGCGGAATCATTTGACTAATCCTCCTGCTTTGAAGAGGAAAACACCCTTTGAATACCTACAGACTGTATGTTCTGGTGTGTTTCTAAAAGCCCTCCATCCCCTTTCTTCAGAGGCGGACCCTGTGAGCCCAGATCTAAAAAGATCATGTTAGGGCATGTCAAAGCATTATCAAAGGCTGTTTGCTTATAAAGAAGTAATAAATGTATTTTCCCATTCCTGTTTAATTAGGAACTTTATAAGCTAACCATGAGCTAAGAGTCTCGTGATGGAAACAAGATGTAGCCGGAAATTCATAACTCAGGCACAGATGGCTGTTTCAGCTCGTGACTCGGTTTTTCTAAGACTTGGGGTGATGTGATAGCAGAAAGAGGGACCAGCTTATTGCCAACCCTTTTTATATGAAATGCTCTGTAAGATAAGGCTGGGGGCAATGATTATAATGATTATAAATACAGTGTTTGGGCTGGCAATAAAAAGGTAGAGGCAGCCAGTTCAAAGATAGAACTAGATTCTCTTTTAAAGCCACAATCATGTCTGTCCCAGGTCCCCTGTTCTTCCAGCTCTTCCTGGGTGGTGTCCTGTGCCCTGGGGCTTTATCATTAGCCACATAGCCTGGTGTGCCCTCAGCTGCATGGCCGGAGCCTGCTCAGGAGCTTCAGGCTGGGTTCCCTCACTTTCTGCAGTCAGAAAGCTCTGGACTTGAACATGCACCGACAGAAGTTTCATCTTTCCCCACACACACCTGCTCTTCCCGAATTCCTCCTGAGCACAAATGATACCACCTGACCAGGACAGCGTCAGGCTGCAGTGGTTCTGTTCCCAATCTTCTCAACCCCATCCCAACCCCACCTCCATCGCATCGCCACCCGCATCCCCACCCCCACCCACATCCTCATCCCCATCCTCATCCTCATCCCCATCCTCATCCTCATCCCCATCCCCATCCCCATCCCCATCCCCATCTTCATCCCCAACTTCATCCCCATCCTCATCCCCATCCTCATCCCCATCTCCATCTCCATCCTCATCCCCACCCCCACCTGCATTCTTATCCCCACCCCATCCCCCTCCCCTTCATCATCCCCATCCTCATCCCCATCCATCCTCATTCCATCCCCTTCCCCATCACTGTTGCCCAGGCCACCATCATCCATCTCCTGTGTCATTGCCAAGTCTCCTGCCTTCCAATCCATTGTCCACACCTCAGCTGGGATAATCTTTCAGGAAGGCAAAGCTATTCATGTCACATTCCTTAAAAGAAAGAAAACAGCCCTTTGATATGTCCGCATTTGTTACTCCAAAGATGAACAGTCTCCGTGCAGGGTCCTCCTTGCCCCACCAGGATGCTCTCCCCTTCAGTCCTCCCTGACCTTGCGGCTGAGCGGAGCCCATGGGGGGCCAGGCCCCTCTTCTCCAGGTGCACACATTTGACAGCACATTGAGATTTTGCTCATTTACGACGTAAGGTTTACCCACACGCGGGTGCACGGTGTCTATTCCCCAAAGTCCAGGCCGAGCCTCAGTGCTGCTGGGCAAGCAGGAAAGTTAATGTCACTTGTCCCTGGAGTGCCTGTCCCTCTTCTATCCCAGCCCAGTGCCCTGGCCAGAAAAAACACCGGAAGCAGCCCTCCCCCCACCCCAGGGCCACACGTAGTAACTCAAGACACACTTGCCCAGCCCACTGTGCTCCTGGCCATTCCTGGACACAGGCACCTCGGCCCACCCTGGAACCCAAGCTGCCTCGAGGGGTAAGGCTTGGGGCCATTCTCGTCACTGAGCTTGCGCTTCACCATGTGCTCTCCTTGGGGACTCTTCCCAAACTGGGACAGCCAGCTCTGTCTCTGCAGGGAGTTTAGGTTTTTCCAGAACACAGGAGGGAGGTGGCTTCCGGATAACTTTTGCCCACCTGCCCCACCCCCCACCCAAAGGACTCTCGGGAAGGGAGGGCGAGAATACAGCGAGCCCACCACACACTGGTACCCAGTGATGGGCTGCACTGCATCCTTTTGCTCAGCAATGAGCCCCGAGATGGGCCACGGCCCTCTGGTCCAATTGCCTCGAATTGCCTCGCCCATCCGAGGAGGACCGGGGGTGACATGCCAGTCCAGACCTCCCAGATGTGCACAACTCAAGAAGTCTGATGGGGATGCAGAGAATCAGGAGGGCTGAGAGGCCGGGTGTGCAAATGGGGGCAATGGCTTTGGGAACTCGGTAGAAAACTTCCACTAAATTTAAACGGCCCATTCCAGCCAGCCCTCATCCAAAGTCTACAGATAACAAGAATTCCTGTTGCGGCTTACCACGTTACAAAGCCAACTGTATCCATGAGGACGCAGGTTTGATCCCTGGCCTTGCTCTTTGGGTTAAGAATCTGGCGTTGCCCATGGCTGTGGCGTAGGCCAGCAGCTGAAGCTCTGATTTGACCCCTAGCCCAGGAATGTCCATTTGCCCTGGATGTAGCCCGAAAAAGAAAAAGAAAGAAAGAAAAGAAAACAAAAAGAAAGGAAAGGAAAGGAAAAAAAAGAAAGAAAAAAATTAGTACGAGTTCCCTGGAGGCTCAGAGGGTTAAGGACCCAGCATTGTCACTACTGTGACTCTGGTCACTACTGCGGTGCAGGCTTGATCTGCAGACATGGCTGAAAAAAAGAAAGCAAATCAGATGTCATAGCTCCTTCTGCATACACCATTCAGCAGTTCCCTTTACACCTAGAATAGTCTAAAATCCCTCCTTCGGCAAACTAGGTTGCCTCTTATTTTTTATATCCATTTAAAATTATAGGCATTTCCATCGTGGCTCAGTGGAAACAAATCTGAGTAGCATCCCTGAGGACACAGGTTCGATCCCTGGCCTCACTTGGTGGATTAAGGATCTGGCATTGCTGTGGCTGTGGATTAGGCCAGCAGCTACAGCTCCAATTCAACCCCTGGCCTGAGAACCTCCACCTGAAGCAGGAACAGCCCTAAAAAGACAAAAAAATAATAATAATAAAATAAAATAAAAGCATAAAACTTCTCCACTACCCCAGCACTCCACAGCCCCCCCTTTATTCTTTCCATCTCACTTATCACATTATATATTACCTGATGCTGTATAAGATTTGATTTCTCTCTCTCTCTCTCTCTCTCTATATATATATATATGTATATATGTATATGTATATAATTTAGGTAGTTAATTCATTGTGTATCTTCCTTTGCAGTAATGTGTAAGTTCCCTGAGATCAAGGATATTTGAGCATTTAATTCAATGCTGGGTCTCCCAAGTTCTTAGGGCAGTGCCTGGTACATGGTTGGAGCACAAAAAATACATACGAGTGAATGAATGAATATACACCCTTCACTCACCAGAACTGTGAAGAGTCTGGGGTGTTAAACCTGCCACAGTGTCAAGGATGCTAGCAGAGGACACAAGACGTCTAGATCAGAGATAAAGGACGTTGTCACTCACAGCACAGCACACAGCAGAGCTTTGCATTTGTACTGATTTCTGTTGTTCCTCTAAGTCCCACGCAGGTGGGAGAAGTCCAGGTAGACGCCGCCTGATCAGTGGGTTGGGGGCACAGTTGAGGCGCCCTGAGTTTAGGTAAGCCAGATCTGTTATAATGGGCACAAACACACCTGCTCCATCTCTGGCCCCAGGGTGACATTATCTTTACCCCATGGGACAGTAAACAACCCTACCCTTCGCCCCGGAGGGTAACCCTATCTCCATCTTCCAAGGGTGTTAACTAAACAAACATCCTTGCAAAGAGAATCCGGGGCAAAGGCTGCCCTGTTCCCGAGACAGGCAGCAGAGCAAGTGATCTATGGACAAGTTGCCCCAACCACCCCCCTGTCACTCTCTGTCACATCATCCTGGGTTGGTTGCTTTTTCTTTGGGGGTGTGGGGGGAGGGGGGAGTCTTTGTAGCACCTGTCACTCTTAACAAAGATCTTGTTCACCGATGTATTTGCTTACTGCCAATCTACTGCACCATCTTCCCCTGGAGCATAAATTCCTCGAGCACAGAGACCTTCCCTGTATTGCCTGGGGCTGGAACCCCAGTCCCTGGGGAAGGGCTCGGGGAGTGGGGAGACAGGCAATACACACATCTATGAGATAATTTACAAGTGAAAAAATGGGATGGTGAGAACCAGGACCTAGAATGCCTGGTATTGATGGGGGTGGGGGTGTTGATGGCATCAAGGCAGGCGTGGGGAGGGGGGTTGACAGAAGTGGATGGGTCTCAAAAGAGGAGGGGACGATGCGGAGAAAGAGCTTGCTGAGAAAAGCCTGAAGGCAGAGACACCAGTTAGGAAGCTGTTGTAAAGGACACAGCAAGAAAGACACGAGAGATGAATGAAAGACAGACGGCGGAGGTTTTCAGGGTTGACGACTGAAAAAAGCAAGAGGAATGGGAGGAGGATGACCAGGTCAAGAGGAAAGGTGTGGACTTGGGAAGTCTTAGAGAGAGTGCATGAAGGTACACGCACCTGCAGTGGAAGGTGAGGAGACAGAGAGACGCTGCCCAGCTCATGCAGGGGCCAGCGCGGGTGGGCGGGGCCTGCGCCTCAGAGCACCTCACCTTCTGTTTGGTGAGTACCGGCTACTTTGCAGGCACTAACTCATTCTCTCCTCCCCAAATCCCCTGAAGGATGAGAACACCGAGGCTGAGTAGCCTCTCCAGGGCAGCGCGTGGCAGATCCAGGGAGTGCCCATCCCTGGCCTAGAGCTTCCACCCCCTCGCCCGCATGCAAGACCATAAGTTGTGGTGAAGTCCTCTGGACTGGAAATTTGCAGATCCAAACCATAATCAAATAGAACTTTAGAAAGTGTATCCTGCTTCTTTCTCAAGAAAACACCTATGCAAAGTAACCTGATGCTGCAGCAGCAGTAGAGCACCCTGGGCGAGGGAGGGCAAGGGGTGTGGAGTTGGACACCAAGCCACCAGGTGGGGCCACCTGATCAAGTGCGTGGAAACCAAGAGCGTGGAGGTGATGGTCTGAGGTCACGGACTACTTCCAGGACCCTCCCTCCAGGCTGAGGCTCTGTAGAGCACGCCTGAGTATGGGGCTGGCCAGCTAAGCAGGTGCAATACACTGGTGGCTTTTGGAATTCCAGTGGCCAAAGGGCTCCAAGCAAGTAGCCACTTGCCACACATGGCTCCCTCTTCCAGCCAAGCTCCCCATCGTCCCTGTGAGGTGGCGCCACTGAGGAACAAGATTGGCAGGTGCCACCTGACTCCCTGCAAAGTGACACAGCAGAGGGTGCTGGGAAAGCTGATCCCCATTCCTGGAAAGAGGGGACATCGTCCCTGTCCTTGCCCAAGAAGTGGCTGCCAGTGGCCAGTACTGACAACCATTTGACCAGGACAGACCTGGAGCTCTGAGCAACTCAGCTGAAGCCACCTTCTCTGCCACCTCCAAGCCCAAGAGCCATGTCACCTCTCCCCCACTCTTCACCCAGGCATCCTTGCAAAAGCCAGGCTCCTCCTATCCCTAAGTAGCGGGTTTTATACAAACAACCCCCCACTCCTCAATCCATCCCCCCAAAAAAAAGCCCACTCTTTTTCAGAGGCCAATTGCAATGTAGGCGCATTATTTGAATGTCCTGCTTGCACTGAACCAATGGCAAAATATGAGCTTTGATAATAGGGAACTCTTGTTAATTTGGTGGGGTGATAATGTGGATTTATTTATTTATTTATTTATTTTTTAAATTACTCAAATGAATTGATCACATCTGTAGTTGTATAATGATCATAACAATCTGATTTCACAGGATTTCCATCCCACAGCCCAAGCACATTCCCTCACCCCCCAAACTGTCTCCTCCAGAGACCATAAGGTTTTCAATGTCTGCGAGTCAGCATCTGTTCTGCAAAGAAGTTCCGTCTGTCCTTTTTTCAGATTCCACATGTCACTGAAAGCATTGGATGTTGGTGTCTCATTGTATGGCTGACTTCACTTAACATGATAGTTTCTAGGTCCATCCATGTTGCTAAAAATGCCGGTATTTCATTCTTTTCAATGGCTGAGCAATATTCCATTGTGTATATGGACCACATCTTCTTGATCCACTCCTCTGTCGATGGACGTTTAGGTTGTTTCCATGTTTTGGCTATGGTAAATAGTGCTGCAATGAACACTGGAGTACATGTGTCTTTGTGAGTCGTGGTTTTGATAATGCCGATTTAAAAAAAAATACTTATCTTTTAGAGACACATACTGAAAAATGGGATCTGCTTCACAGGAATGGTGGGGGGATGGGGTTTAGTATTGAAGCTGCATGATGGGTATATGGGTTCATGACATTCCACTTTTTTTTTTTTTTTTTTTTTTTTTTGTCTTTTCAGAGCTGCACCCGCGACCCATGGAAGTTCCCTGGCTAGGGGTCTAATCGGCCCTACAGCTGCCGGCCTATGCCAGAGCCACAGCAACGCGGGATCCAAGCCACATCTGCAACCTACACCACAGCTCATGGCAACGCCGGATCCTTAACCCACTGAGCAAGGCCAGGGATCGAACCCACAACCTCATGGTTCCTAGTCGGATTTGTTAACCACTGAGCCATGACAGGAACTCTGCTCTTGTATTTTTATATGTTTGTCATTTTTCTTTTCCCCCCCTTAAAAATGACAGTTGATTTAAATGTGGCAATTTCCACCGTACAGCAAAGTGACTCGCTCATATATATACATTAACTTCTTTTCATTTTTCATAATAAAAACTCAAATCATTTCAGCAGATTTTGAAACACATTTGCAGCACGGGTTCCCCACATTCACCCTGAATTTCGATCCGTGGCTTTCACTTGGTTAGAGTATTTCCCTTCCACATTTGCCCTCCCAAGGATGGTTTTTGGGGAGTCCGTTGCTATGATCAGCCTTTGCCTATGCAGCTCCATGAATCTGCCAGTAGCTTTTCTTCTTTGGTAAGAATAGTCTTCTCAAATTGCCCCCAACTAATCAGAGAAGAGACGGCTATTTTCCTTTCTGGCCTTTCTTCACCCTTTTTGCAACACGAGAAAGAAGCCAGACATGAGAAGAATTATAGCGTGTCGCCAGACAGAATAAGGAAGGCCTACGTGCTGGCTTTTCTACTCAGAAAGGAGGGATTTTCTCCTTGATTCTTAAAAAGGAAGCAGTATGTTTCTCTTCTAACAAATTCTCTCTGCTGCTGGGTCCTGCTTATGATTTAAACCCACTGTGTGAACCCTGGGGTCTTCCCCAGAAACTGTCTGTTGTCTCAAAAACAATAGATTAGAAACCAGGGTCCCCTCTTTTCTAAAGAAGAATGGATCCTTCCAGCAAACACCTTTTTTGAAGATTTAAGCAGAAAACTTATCATTATTGGTTGTGTTGTGATCTCTAAGAAGACACTCATCACAAAAAAATTAACATCTTAAAGAGCTCCCTGGTGGCACGGGGGGTTATGGACCCAGTGTTATCTTTATGGCTCACTGCAGTGGCTTGGGGTCTACCCCTGGCCTGGGGACCTTCCATAGACCATGAGTGTGGCCAAAAAAATTAACATCTTAAAATGCTTCCATGACAACGTTTGCAAAATCAGGCACCAAGGAGGACAGTTGCCTCTTGCCTCAGGTGAACATGGATATGGATCCTGCAGGGGACATTTCTCCAGGGATGGGAACGACGTGCCATAATGACAAAGGCGTCCATACAGAGCCTGAATGTAAAATCGTGTTTCCCATCCTCCCTTGAGAACAAGTTTTTGTTTGTTGCACAGGCTATGAGTAGCCTCGTGATGGAGGTTAGACAATGTTTAACACGTGATCCTTCACGAAAACTTTGGTAATTTCAAGAAGGGGGAAATATTCGTAAGCTCAGAGATTAAACATGAGAAATTGAAACATGCAAACTGTATTGACGGCCAGAATCACCTAAGAGGAGGGAAGGTTCCCAAACTCCTAACCTCAAAACCCAGACAAAATACTCAATGCGGCGGAAAGAGTTCTGGGGGCTATTCCTCTTTGCATTCTGATGAAACGAGTGCTCTGGAGGACGAGCAGAATGGAAATAAATCAGTCCTTCCCCCTTTCTCCAGCGGAATATTGATCCTGGTGGAGTCAGCCCCTTTCGTGGTGTTCCCCAGCCCCTCACACCTGGGCATGCGCCAGCTTCGCGAGCTCGGATCCATGCACCATGGAGACGTTCTGCCATAAAAGTGTCTTCTCTCATTTTCAAGGTAAACAAATGTCACTGCCACCAGGAAATAGACCCCATGAAAAGAAACGTCAGGAACCTGGAAGAGCTGCCCGGGCAGTAATTCTTTTCAGTTGCCAAGTTCATTATCCTCCTTAGCCCAACTCAGTGGGAGCGAACAAAAGGCTTCTGCAAAGCCCCATAAACAGGAGGCAAACGTATTTCAAATTGGTGACTATAATATAACAAAGCTGATTTTTCTTCTTGCTCACCACGCATTTCAGTCCTTATGTCCTCTGTTACAAAGTACTGGTAGTCTTGACCTTGCACGGATGGTTTGCGGGGGAGGGCAGGGGGTGAACGAGACCATAACCACAAACCCCACAGTATAGACAGTACGTGTAGGAGGTAACAGGTGTCCTAGATAACTTGGTGAGAAACACTGGATCCTTAACCCACTGGGCCGGGCTGGGGATCGAACCTGCGCCACCTCAGGAACACTGCTGGATCCTTAACCCATGGCACCACAGAAGGCACCACGATGGTGGAAGGTGAGATCTTGCAAAAGTACAAGGGTCTGTGAAAGTTCTGGGAGTCTGATGGTCTTGGGTGTGCCAGGACTCGCCCCCCTCCCCCAATGTAAGGGTGTTATCAAGTCCACGCTTGTACCCCTCACCCACAACAGGCCAGTAAATGCAGAAACAAGGTGCTGGAGTCGGGACTAATGACTTTCCTGGGAAAGCCAGCAGACTGAGAGGATGATGGACTGATGTCCCAAAGAACCATCCTGCCTAGGTTGGAATTCAGGCTTCTTTTATATACTAAGAGGGGAGAAGGAGGAGTCAAATATTTCTTGGTTCCAGAAGAATCCAGACTCCAGAAAGGATGTTCTCATTTCTCCCTTCCTGCAGTGATTCACAGGTGGGCCTGGTCAGGATGTTGCCTATGAGCCAAACAAAGGTATTTTAGCTTAACGCTCATTACACGGGAAGCAGGGTTCTCAGAGATGGACCATTATGTATAACTTAGGCTTACAGGCAACATCCCTTTAATGACTGGCTCGGAGCAAAAGCAATGCAAGACAAACGTTGGAGTAAAAGAAGCAGATCCAATATGGAGTCAGATTTGTTCTTCTCTGTTGCAGAGGGGCAGCCGCTGCCCTTTGCGTCCCTGCCATCAAGTGAGAAGAGACACAGGCTTGGAAGATGGCTGGATTTTAGAGACCATGTGTGGCACATTTGGATGTGACCTGTTCTTGCCAATTTACTGTGTGATCCCAAAAGCCACTAGTTTGGAAAGGGCCAAAGAGCAAGAGAAGCTGCTTCAGGAGTTCCCTGGTGGTGCAGTGGGTTAGGGACCTGGTATTGTCACTGCTGTGGCATGGGTTTGATCCCTGGCCTGGGAACTTCCACATGCCTTGGGCACAGACAAAAAATAAAAATAAAAAGAGGTGGGGAGGTGCTTCATTTGGAGCAGAGGTTATAGTGTGGTGGATCTGACCCTCTGCCTATAGCCCAGCCTCATACCATCAGGAGTTGCCAATTTTGCCATGTATACCAGCCTCCCCCCCAAAGCACTGGCCTTTAGGATCCTGTGATGGTTAATTTTGTGTCAACATGCCTGGGCCACGAGGTGCCCAGATATTTGGTCAAACGTTATTCTGGCTGAGTCTATGGGGTGCTTCTGGATGAGACTCACATTGGACTCAGTAGACTGAATAAAGCAGATTGCTCCCCCCAATCTGGTGGGCCCCATGCAGTCAGTTGAAGGCTGAATAGAACAAAAAGCCTCACCCTTTTATGAGTAAGGGGGAACTTCTCCTGCCTGACTGCTTTGATTAGGACATCAGCCTTTCTCCCGCCTTTGGACTCAAAATGAAACTTTGGCTCCTCCTGGGTCTCGAGCCTGCTAGCATTCAAACTGGAACTACTGGATTTCCCATCGTGGCTCAGTGGTAACGAACACGGCTAGTATCTGGGAGGATGCGTGTTCAATCCCTGGCTTTGATCAGTGGATTAAAGATGCAGCGTTGGAGTTCCCGTCGTGGCGCAGTGGTTAACGAATCTGACTAGGAACCATGAGGTTGCGGGTTCGGTCCCTGCCCTTGCTCAGTGGGTTAACGATCCGGCGTTGCTGTGAGCTGTGGTGTAGGTTGCAGACGCGGCTCGGATCCCACGTTGCTGTGGCTCTGGCGTAGGCCGGTGGCTACAGCTCCGATTCAACCCCTAGCCTGGGAACCTCCATATGCCTCGGGAGCGGCCCAAGAAATAGCAACAACAGCAACAGCAACAACAACAACAAAAAAAAAAGACAAAAAAAAAAAAAAAAAAAAAGATGCAGCGTTGCCCCAAGCTGTGGTGTGGGCCGGCAGCTGCAGCTCCAATTTGACCCCTAACCTGAGAAACTCCATATGCTGCATGTGCGGCTCTAGAAAGCAAAACAAACAATCAAGCTCTTTGAATCTCCAGCTTGCTGATGGTAGATCTTAGGACTTATCAGCTTCCACAATCGTCCTTTATAATAAAGGCTATTAAGCCAATCCCTTACAATACATATCTCAATAGATATAGGTATGTAGGTAGATAGATAGATAAATAGACAGACAGACAGACAGACAGGTAGATACTTATGTACATACATCCTGTTGGTTCTATTTCTCTGAGACGACTGATGCTAAAATGGCCCTCTGATGCCTCGATTATGGCATCAGATGGGAGTCAAGAGCTTGTGAAGGTGAGAGCTGTCCTTCAGGAGCGAGGACATCCAGCCTCCATCCAGAGGTCCAGGCTTGGTGCCCTTCTCCCTTTAGTGGAATTATGTACGTCTGGAAACCCAGGGGGCGGAGGTGGGTGTGATTCACTCCCCTTTCTTCCTTCTCTACTTCACAGACACATATACTGTATGTTCGTAGTGGCTAAATTGACTCTTAACTCATAGTTTGCAACATATCGGCGTGGAAGTGTAACAGGAACTGGAGAAAGAACAGGCTTCTTTCCATATCCTGAACTTGATGCTGGATGCATTTGTGTGTGAGTGATTGGGTGATAGATGACTAGGAGACACTTTTGCATTTGCACATAAGACAGTTGTGTTTTATTTCAGCCTGTTCTGGAATTATTTGTATATGAAGCAGAATGCATGGCTGATGGGCAACAGGGGCGGGTTGGGATGACTGTCTGTTATTTTCACTTGCTTGCCACGCATCCTTCTGTCTCCTGATAGAGTCACCAGTCTTGCGGGGGGAAGCTATTCCTTTCCTATTGGATGCAGTCTTGCAAAAACTGTCCATTAAAATTCTCTTCCCTCCCCTGCCTCTCTTTCTGAAATTGGAGTCCTTAGCCGAACTACGCCAACGTTTCACATGAAGGGACCTGGCTTATCCCAGAGGGAACAGCCTGATGAAATTGTTACTTTGTTCCCGTTCCCCGAGCCCTGTCCTTTTTCCCTCTAAGCCTTGTTCTTCACTTTTACTTTGATCCTTTGAGCTCCTCCATCTCCCCATAAATTCCACTTAAGCTTAAACTGGCCGGAGCCATCATCTCTGCTGGTTGAAGGCATGGCCGCTGAGACTCATCCTGGGAGGGCGTGTGGTGAGAAGAGAAGAAAGGGCTGGAGGAAGGTGGGAGAGTCCATGAGACAGAGGCCAGTGGATACATGATGATTGGCAGGTGACTCCAGCGGGACGGTCAGAACCTGCTGGAGGCCAAGGACAGCTGCGTGTCCCCTGGATCTGCTGGTGGTTTCACTGTGGACCTTGAAGAGGGCACGTGCAGTCTAGCGATGGAGAAGCTTGGTTGTAGCGGGTTGAGGAGTGAGTGAAAGTGAGGGGTTGACAGTGAACACAGACGGTAAGTGTCTTAGTTAAGATAGAGCCTGGGCTGTTTTCACAAGGATAACAGCTGCTCAGATGAGTCAGACGGTTTACTTCTCATGTCAAAGCTGAGGATACATCAGGTGGGCGGCTCCGTTCCATGAAGTCATCCTGTGGCTCCTTCTGTCGCCTGCCCAGCCACCCCCCCGGGATGTTGTGTGGACCAGTGTGCTGTTGTCCAGGGTCCTGTCTCCAGGGAGGGGGATGGGGAAGCAAGGGAAAGCCCCTTCTCGGAGACACCCCATCAGAGCTCCCCGCACGGCCCCATGAAGACCCAGGTCGGAACTCCGTGGCATGGCCACCCGTAATGGCAAGAGAGGATGGCCACTTGGTCACCAGCATGCGGCCAGCCAAAGCCGGGGCGTGATGGCCACATCCAAGTGCGCCAAAGAATTGAGCTGTGAGGGAGGGAGATGGGAAAAAGGAACGCTTGGTCCCGGATCCCAGGTCTCAAGTCCTAGGTCCAGGAGGGAGAGATGTTGAAGATGCAGGATAACATGTGACAATAAAAGAAGGTCTGGGAGGGAGTTCCCTTCGGGGCTCAGTGGTTAATGAATCTGACTGGGAACCATGGGGTTGAGGGTTCGATCCTTGGCCTTGCTCAGTGGGTTAAGGAGCCAGCGTTGCCGTAAGCTGTGGTGTAGTTCACAGATGCGGCTCAGAACTGGCATTGCTGTGGCTCTGGTGTAGGCTGGCAGCTACAGCTTTGATTAGACCCCTAGCCTGGGAACCTCCATATGCCATAGGTGCAGCCCTAGAAAAGGCAAAAAGACAAAAAAAAAAGAAGAAGAAGAAGGTCTGGGAGAAGGGGGTGCTGTAGGTCAGTGCACAGATGGAGAGCTTGGTCTTGGATAGGATGAAGGGATGGAGGAAAGAGTGGGAGGAAATATACAAGGAGGTTTGCAGGCTTGGTGGCCAGCGGCCAAGGGCCTCTGTTGGCTGCCATTTTCTGCATAAATAAGAACCCACGTCTTCTGCTAAAATTGAGAAGGAAGGAAGGCAGCTTGGTGTTGGATAGATGGGAAACAGAAATGGTCCTTGTTGGGAGGGTTGATCAGGCGCCCGTGACGGGATCCCTTGGCAGGACTCAGAGTGCCAGTGAAGTGGATGACCCACCTTAACCCTGGCCTTGGTGGGTGGGAGATTTCACCAGAGGCACAAAGAACCAGGCACAGGGTCCAAGAAAGCAGAGAGGTGGGTTTCTCCAAAGTCCCTTTAAGGAAAGGGACCGGGACAATCTTCTTGAAATGATAACATGGTCATTTCAATGTGTCTCCCAGAACACAGTACAGAAAAAGAAAAAAGAAAACGAAAAAAAAAAAAACCCAACAAACTTTGTTTTCTTTGGTTTTGAAAACATAGGGTCTGGGGAAGCGGTCTGGGGAGAACCACCACTTCCATAAAGTCAAACTTATTATTATTTTTACTACTTGGACTTTTGAAACAAATGCATGCATTTTCTGGAACAACAGGCAGATCCATGCCTGTGTGACAAGAAGAAGCTCTTGGGTACGTTGGGAGAGATGCTGAGGGGATGAGCAATGACCCCCTGCCTGGGGGAGGCGGGGAGAGCCTGGCTGCCCTGCTGCGTGGGGGCAGCACAGGGAGGGTGTCACCGTCCTGGGTCATCAGTAATTGGTGAGTGTCGTGGGGTAAAGAGTTTTATGGTCCGTAATAGTTTTCTGTAAATGAAAATTGCTTCTCCTTGCCAGGCAATCTAGTTATATCTGAGTTAATCCAGGAAAGTCTTATTCATATGAACTATGACACATATGAGTCAGGCGTTAAGTGGCGCCTGCAGACTTAACAAGACTCTGCTATCCTTTCCGTCCTGGGACGGCCGCCTCCAGGGGTGTTTTGAGGTTGGGGCTGCTCTGTGTTGACCGTTTCTGGATGAAGCTTTTAGGGTAACTGGTGGTAGGACGGGAGTGGGGGTGGGGGTTTCCATGGCTTTTCCCCACCCAGATTTAACCAAGTTTATCAGCTACGTGTCAAGTGCAGCCAAAAGACTTTATGAGCATCTTGTTCATTCATTTGGTTTCCATGAGGAACCAGGTGCCTGAGAAGTGATTATTACAATGATAATAATGACAACAAGGACGATGACATTTTTCCTGTAAGTGACACTTCCAGTTAGGTATTCTGTAATTTTCCACAGGGAGACCAATAAGGAAAAAGAAAACGTTCTTCTGCTTTTAAATGGATTCTGGAGTCCACGTATGTTCATGAATTTAAGCCTGTATTTTGTAGCATGTGAGTTTTTCCCTGAAAGAATCAGAGCTGCAAAAAAAAAAAAAAAAAAGTGATTATTATTTTTTTTTAATGATCACAGCAGTGGCATATGGAAGTTCCTGGGCCAGGGACTGAATCTGAGCTGCTACTGCAGCAACACTGTATCCTTTAACCCACTGCGCCGCGGCAGGGATCGAATCCGTGCCTCCACAGCAACCCAAGCCTCTGCCGTTGTCTTCTTGACTTGCTGTGGCACAAAGGAACGCCAAAACATGTTATCTTTTGATAACACGGTAGAACATAAATGATTCAAGGTTAAACCACGTGGGCAGGTGCATCTCACTGGTCCGAGGGGCCACAGATGCTGCTGGGCGTCCCCAAGAGACTTACACAGGCAGGGTATTCTCTCTCTGCCTGCCTCTCTGCTCAGCTGGGCCATTTGCTGACATAAGAGCATCTTGCATTCATAGAGTAAACTTTCCGTTTCAACACAGGGCCACGGGACTGTGGGCTATTTGTGTCAGGAGGAAAAATAATTTTTGCCATTTTATCGTGCATGAAATGACTCCCAGCTGTTTATTTCCTGGGGAAAATTAGGCAGATTGCATCGGGTGTTAATAGAGTGTGGAGTAAGCTATTTGCTAGACATTATTTATTTCACTGCCAGCGTTAATGGTACAAATGAGTCATAACTACTATCGAGATAGTGTAGATTTTTAAACATTAACCTAGAATCTGAAAGTTAGAATAACCCAAGGTTTAGGATAAAGTTGTAGAATCAGAGATTCTATTTTAAATGTATATAAGGGTCAGTGGAATCTTCTGTTTATGTGGGTCTCTATTGTTAAAAGGATAAACTGGAAGGAAAAAAGCTTGCTTATGGAGTCAGTAATAATTCCTATATTTCAAGAGAAGTTCTCTGTCGAGATAGATTTTAATCCTTTCACTTTATCTCTCTTTCACATATAGTCAGGGCTTTGCTGGTAACTGGAACTTCTCACCCCCAATACACACACACAGAGAGAAGCAAATGCCTTCCCGAACTAGGAAAACTGAGTTAAATATGCCTTCCTCCTGGGTAGCAGTGACATCCTCGGGGCTTCATCCATTATGATAACGAGGCATTCCTGTTGAAACAGGGATCCATAATTTTCAGGAGAATCACAATTTTGAAGATATGCATCAAACCGTGTTTTTTAAAGTATCTGCTTGCGTCAGAGGCTTCTGGCCCCCACTTCGAACCCTCTCTGCCTCTCCTCTTACTCCACTTAGTCCTGAGCAGACTTTGACTAGCTTTGCCCAGAGCAGGGGCTGGGGACAGGGGCAGGGACTATACCTGCCTCAAGCCTACATGTGGCACCTCTGGTAAGAGGCAAAGCAGAGGAACCAGCTGGCCTTGACTCTTGCCCAGCCGGAGGTGCCAATCCTTGACCAATGGTGCGCAGGAGCTGGTGGATGTATTCTTCCCCATCTTTCCCCAGGAGGATAGTTCTGAAAGTGATTTCATAAGGCTCTGGAGAGGGTACCACTCAACAGAACCAATATTCCATGACGGTTTTATCAATGAAGCTTGACTGCCTCATAATGACACCTGCTAGAATTGTGCTGGTGAGGATTAAATAGGGGCAGGGTGGGGCAGGGAAGGGAAATGGACTTTGAATTTCTGGTCAAGCTCTACCTTCTGCTAAATGTGTGACCTCTGGCATGCCAGTAAAACTCTCTGAGCCTCATTTGTGAAATGATATTACAATAAAACCAGAAATCGGTGACAAATAAAAAAATGAAAAGAACTTTCACCTGGAAATTTGAAAACTTCTGATATCTCAAGTCAATGAAGAAATATAAAATGAAATTGCAGAATGCCTTGAAATAACAACGATGAAAGCACATCAAAATATTCAGGATGAAGAGCTGAAATTATAACACATGATACCTATATTGTAAAAAATAAAGAGGAAAATGAAAGAATTAAACACCCAATGCAAAATAGAAGACAGACATATGAGAGAGGCCCAAAGTTTATCTTTTGAAAATTCAAAGAAAATTGACAACCCTCTGGAAAACTTGCTCATTGGAAAAAAAAAAAAGATAAGGAAAAAAATAAACACAAGGAGTAAAAGAAGGACAAAACTACAAGATCAGCAGAAAGGTAAAATAGAGTAAGACAATATTATAAAAATTTCTTGCCAAGGAAGATTAAAACTTAAATGGGTAAATTCCTAGGAAAAAAAAAAAAAACAGAACTTGTCCAAACTGATTAGAGAAGAAATAGATAGCGCTATCTTCCCTAAATTAACTTATAGAACAATCCCAATGAGACTATGATGACATTTTTTCCTAGGACCGTCTATGTTCATTATAAAGGTCATTTGGAAGAAGAAAAAAACCAAGTAGCCAGGAAAATTCCCCTCAGAGAAGTGCAGTGATGAAAGGCTGGCCAGCCCAAGCTAGGCCAAACTTTGGCAGGAATTCTTTTGATAAGAAATCATGTTCTAAAGCTTCTATAATTAAAACATGGTGGTGTCAGTTCATATATAGACGATCACACCAAATGGAATAGGAAATCCAGAAATAAATGCAACTGAGTAAAGAAATTAATATAGGTTAAAGTGCCATCACAAATCAATGAAAGATCTAAATAAGTGATGTTGAGATATCCAGAAGGCATATGAAAGCATATAAAATTGAGCCCATTCTTACAGCACACACCAGGATATATTCTAAATGGATCACATACAGATGTAAAATGAAGAAAACATGGGGAAACTCTTTTATAATCTAGGAGTTATAACCAAGGAACTTTCTTAATTATGACTGAAATCCCAGAAGCAGTGAAAAAAAAAAAAAAAAAGAATTGACCAATGTGTTTACATAAAAATGCAAAATTTGCATACCGCAAAGTACCATAAAGTAAGCAAAAACACAAATAACCAAGTGGGGAAAACATTCACAATTTTTATTGCAGGCAAGAGGATTAATACATTAGGATAAACCATCTGAAATTGCTGGTATTAGACCAATTTTGACTTAACAAAACAGCAATTCCTAGGGTTCCACTTAATAACTAACATATAAAGAACTTCTAAAAAATAAAATGGGCAACACACTGCAAAACTGTCCCAAAGGGAGTTCCCGCTGTGGCAGCGTGGGTTAAGAATCCAACTGCAGCGGCTCAGGTAGCTGCTGTGGCTCAGGTTCCATCCCCAGCCAAGTGCAGGGGTTTGAAGTATCTGGTGTTGTCTTGGCTTCAATCCCCAGCCCAGGAAATTCCATAGGCTGTGGGTGTGGCCATTAAAAAAAAAAGAAAGAAAAAAAAATGCCCCAAAGATAATATATGCAACGGCAATGTAGTGCAAACATGTGCATAATAGCAGAAGACTGGAAATAGTCAAATTTCTTGATATTTGAAAGAGGAAGTGGTCCGGCTTTTATTCTCCAGGATTATCTTGGGTACACTGGAGCTTTGCATTCGATAGGCATTTTTGTATGGGTGCTTTGGTCTTAATTTTCAAGCTTATTGCCATAAAGTTATATATACATGTATTGTCTTGTCCACCTCTGTAGGCGCTGCAGAGAGGTCCTCTGTTTCCCTCCTGATGTTGGTCCCTTTCTTTTTTCTCCGTAACTTTTCCCAGGTTCATCTTTCCCAAGAATCAAGTTGAGCTTGGCCGGTACTTTCTTTTCCAATGGCCTTTTCTAGGTGGCTCCTGTTCGCCCTCGTATTTATTATTTCTGTCCTTTTACTTTCTTCGGGCTCAACTTTCCACTCTTGTTCTAAGGTTTTTAGTTATATATTCAGATCATTCATTTCCAGCCTCTTGTCTTTGTGCGGCGTACAGGCGAAGGACCTCCTTAGCAGGAAACGACACCGTGTAAGGTTTGGTAGGTGGATTACTCGTGGTCCTCCAGTTCAAAATATTTTCGAATTGCCTCCTAAAAAGTTTTCTTCTTTGAGTCTAACAATGTATTTTTATTTATTTATTTTAGGGCCACACCCACAGCATGTGGAGGTTCCCAGGCTAGGGGTCGAAACGGAGCTACGGCTGCCGGCCTACGCCACAGCCTAAGCAACACCAGATCCGAGCTGCATCGGTGACCTACACCACAGTGCACGGCAAGGCCAGATCCTTAACCCACTGAGCGGGGCCAGGGATCGAACCCGCAACCTCATGGATACTGGTGGGATTCGGTTCTGCTGTGCCACGACGGGAACTCCCATGAGGGCTTACCTGTCTTCATGGGGGAGGGGCAGGGAGGTTGGCTTCTCAGAAGAGAGCATCTGCTTTGCAGGAAAGACAACGAGGTCTTAGAACAGGTGGGAGAAAACGGTAGTTGGTGACACACTTTGGGTGTGTGTGGCGTCAGTTTCTACGCTCTCCTGAGATAAGAGCCTCTCTTTCTGGTTCACGAAACTCCCAGGGTGGGGAGGGGGATTCATGATTCATGGGGTTCCTTTCAGACAGGTGTCTTCAGGCAGATCGGGGCGGGGGGCGGGGGCGAGTTCTGAGAAAACCTCTCCTTGCTTTTGCTGTTTTCTTAATGCTTTCAGCCCCAAATAAGCAAGATCTGAAAGGGACCTATTTTGGGGAGGCATATCCTGGATTCGATTAACAATGTGCAAGATGGGATTTAATAGAAATCATTATTTTGCAGCTACTTCCTGAGTCTCCGGAAGGCAGGGGCCAGGAGAGCCGTGTGCTGGAGCTCGCCGGCTCCCTTACAGTTATTATCTGCTCGGAGGAGCTGTTATTTCATGGTGTCCAACGCTGTCCTCTCCTGTGTCCACGTGTCTCCCCAGATGCGTCCGGTCACCCAGCGGAGCCTGTCCCCTAGTGGCTTCGTTACATCAACCCACATGGGACTGGCCACGTGGCCACGTTACGTCTGGCTCCTTTCATCTGAAGCGCCTGCTTTATTTGGAATTTGTATAAACTTGTTTTGTTCATAGCTTCCGACTCCCCATGTATTCCATCCGCCTCCACAGGGCAAAGGGAAATGAAGCCTTTTCTGAAGTTGCCCTTTTTAAAAACTGGAAAATTGGCAGCGATGTGGCTTAGAAGTGAGTTGGAAAGGCTGTCAGGCTGGCAACCTGAGCCTTCAAAAGATGAGAAATGTTTATGAGTTGTTTAGAGCAAACGGTGGAGCCAGGGCTGTGTTTACGTGGCTTCGAGTTGGAAGTCTGACCCGACCGTCAGGTAAAAATGGCATCGCAGAGCGTGCTTGCTGTTTTTCCTGCAAGGAACACAGCCCTCTGGTGGGAAGGCGGGAAGCTCGGTGAGAGAAGCCAGCATCCTGGGGCAGGCGGATTGAATCCACCGTGATCTGGTTACCTTCCTTTCCTCATAACACTTTCCCTCCAAAGCAAATGTTCCCCAGCATGACCCTTTTCCAGAAAGATCCCATACTGGAACATTACGGTATTTATAGGGAGTCGTGTGGGGACAGTGATGAAGCAGGTCGGGTGGATCCGACCCATCCAGGTCACAAACAGTGAAGATGGAGGCGGGGGAACCATAATACGTTGGCCAGAGTGGGGCAAGGATAGAAGGGAAACCCTTTCTTTCCTTAGAACCGAGGGACCCTGGACTTGAGAGTAAGGGCATAAATCTGTCTATGTCAGGCAGGGATCTGGATCAGGCAGGCATACGTGGTCCCCTCCTAAAGTGCAGGGACTCCTGACCCAAGAAGATGGACAGGGCACGGGGGACCAGCTCCTCAGGACTGAATCACTGGGCAGGGGCGGGCCCAAGAAAGGCCCCAAAGGGACGGCTGAGCTGAACCAGGGATGGGCTCCAGGGAGGGGAGAAGAGGCGCCTACAAATGCCTACAGACATTAGTGGTGACCTTGGAGGGTGGGGCTCCCAAACTGTGTCAGGTGGTGCCACTATTATTTTATTTTATTTTATTTACTTTATTCTTTTATTTCTGCAGTTGCACCTTCAGCATATGGGTTCCCAGGCTAGGGGGTTCAATAGGAGCTGCAAATGATAGTCTACGCCACAGCCACAGCAACACCGGATCAAGTCACGTCTGCGGCCTACATCACAGCTCACGGCAACGCCAGATCCTGAACCCACTGAGCAAGGCTGGGGATCGAACCTGTATCCTCACAGACACTATGTCAGCTCTTAACCCACCGAGCCACCGTGGAAACTCTGCACCACCATTTTAAATGTCTATACCTTACAAAAAGGCAGGACTGTCTATAATGCCACCTTCTGAAGGGAAGGCAGAGTTCGGAGGTGAGCATCCTCTAAGTATGGGCAGGCACAGCTTCTGATGGTCAGGGAGCAGGGACCGACCGGGATTCTGGCCAGCCTGGAAGCAGGAAGGGTCTCCTCCCAGCCTCCCCCGCTCATACTCCCTGGCCATTCATCCCACGCGGTCTGGGTTCTGGAACATTTCTCATAACTGCAGCTGGAGGGGCTTGCTTTCTGAGTGGGGTGGGGGGTGGGATCGTGCTCTGATCCCTCTCCCCCAGCAGCAGCCAGGCCTGCGCAGCTGGAGGCACCCAGCTCCTCCCAGGCTCCGAAGGCCCGACTGCGGCCAGCAGGAGACAAAGGGCAGGATGCGTTTGTACCCCGGGTTCACATTTTCTATCTCAGAGGCCACGACAATGTGATTTTCAAGGATCGGATTCCTTTGGACTTGAGCTTACCAGGGAAAGGACCCCTTGCCCTTCAGTGACTCCCCCAAAATGTGACGATGGGAAGGGATTGGTATTAAACGGGGAGTCTCTCTACTTTGCTGGCTTGTACCTTTATGCTGTCATTTCATCTCATGCAGGGCCACTGATCAGCTCAACTGAAAACACTGCTGGAAATAATGAGGATGGAGCCACAGAAGACGACCTATTTTCACAGCCGATGATTCAAAGTGCTCTTGGCATCATGGGCATGAACGCTCTTCTTCCCCATTTCAGAGTCTGCAGAGGCCAAACCCATGGGAGTAGAAATAAGGACTCTGCCGCAGGCCCGAGGCCCCCAAAAAGAGCGGAGAGTGGTGTCTGGGGCGGGGGGGCGGGGGGTGGAAATGCAGTCTTAGGTTAGCCCCGTAGGCCAAGGTGAAAGTTGTCTGATGAGAACACGTGGAGGAGGGACAGACATGCTCAGCTGAGCCCTGCTTGCTTGGGGAGCTGTGTAACCAAGGCGGCCCATGAGTTACTCAAAACCTGCCAACACGGGGAGTTCCTGCTGTGGAGCAATGGATTTAGGATCCCACGGCCGTGGCTCAGGTCTTTGCAGAGGGGGAGGTTCAATCCCCACCCCCGTATACAGCGGTGGCATAGGTTGCTGCTGTGGCCTGGATTCAGTTCCTGGCCCGGGAACATCATAAAATAACATTTTTTTTTTAAATAGAAAAAAATGTGGATTTCCCGTGGTGGTACAGCAGAAACAAATCCGACTGGGAACCATAAGGTTACGGGTTCGATCCCTGGCCTTGCTCAGTGGGTTAAGGATCCAGCATTGCCATAAGCTGTGGTGTAGGTCGCAGAGGTGGCTCAGATCCCACGTTGCTGCGGCTGTGGCGTAGAACGGTGGCTACAGGTCCTATTCCACCCCTAGCCTGGGAACCTCCATATGCAGAGGGTGCAGCCCTAAAAAGCAGAAAATAAGAATAAATAAAAATAAAATTAAAAAAATAAAAATAGAAGAAATTTAATGTAGTTCTCTTGTGGAGCAGTGGGTTCAGGATCTGGTATTGTCACTGCAGCAGCCTGAGTGGTGTGTGCTCGATCCCTGGCCCCGCAACTTCCGCATGCCATGGCTGCTGCCAAAAAAATAACTACCAACAGTGGGAAGCAGGTGCTCCGCGTTGCATTCGTGGCTTGAGGTGTGGTAGGCGCTCTCTCTTCCCTCTGTCCTTTCAGATCTGAAATGAACACTGCGAGCTGGCTCACGACGGGGGCTCCGTCCCTACTTACTGAACCACAAGATTTTTCAACCTCCCAAGAAGGGCAGCCTACCCACCCCTGTTAAAAGAGATGGTTCTAAGTGTAGCTGTACTCATTGGTTGTTGATTACTGGAGCGATGTCAGCCCAGAAGGAGGTCTCTGGGGACAAAGTGCAGGACTCCAACATCTAAGGTCCCCTCTGAAAATTCGTTCTCTTTAAAGTGTGTCATGTTAGTCTCGATGACTTGATAGGTCACGGATCAATCACCCCAAAGCTCAGGGGTCAAATACAACAACGGAAGAGGAACCCAGGGGAGGTGGTTCTCCTGCAGTCTCCACCAGGAATGCAAGGATCCTGTCTGCTTCCATCTTCCACCTTTGTCATCCAGTTCCTATTAACGGTCTTTGAATGCCAAAGAGGGTAGGGAGCTCATACCTGCCCTTAAATGCGTTCAACTGGGAGCCACCCATCACTTCCACTCGCATTCCCATTGGCCAGAACTCAGTCGCATGATCTCACCCTACCCAAGGGATGCTGGGAAATAAAGTCTTGCTGGGTCCCCAGGAAGACGAAATGGCCTGGGGAGTGTGTTCGAACGTTCTCTGGGTCCCGTATATGCAGAAAACAGTTGTCTTCACTGTATTTAATTGTACCAAGACCTGTCAGAAGACATACAAAGCTTTGTAAAATCAACTCACTTTTGCCTGCATAAGGCAAGTAACTTGGCTCAAGAGGAAACCTGGATTGGCTGTGGATAAAAATTTTCCTCTAGACAGTTTTCTGCTTATACGATTGCTTATGTCTAAGTCTGACCCAAAGCAAGAGGTTTGGTGCTGCACAGGTAGAAGCCAATGACGCAAGACTGTTTTCAGATGACCACAAGCAACAGATGGGCCACTGTAACTTGCACATTTGCATGTGTGAACGCCTCAGTGGCTAAAGAATGGGGAATACATGTTTCCAAGGAGTTCTCCAGCACCCGAAACAGAATGTTTGCCATAAATAACTGCCCTATAAAAGTTCAAAGGTGTAGAAAGCAAAAAAATTAAAGATCTTTTAAAAAAAACATTTTTGTTTTTCCAGCTGCCCCATGGCATATGGAGTTCCCAGGCCAGGGATCAAATCTGAGCTGGAGGTGTGACCTCTGCCATGGCTGTGGCTGTAACTGCAGCAATGCCAGATCCTTAACCTACCGTGCAGGGCCGGGGATTGAACCCAGGTCCCTGCCGCTGCAGACACTCTCAATCCCATTGCAACAGGAACCCCATAAAGTTCTTTAAATTTTAATAATACGCATCCACAATGGAATACTACTCAACCATAAAAAGGAATGAGATAATGCTGTTCACAGCAGCATGGATGCTATGAGAGATCATCTCCCAAGTGAAATAAGTCAGAAAGAGAAAGACAAACACCATATGATATCACTTACATATGGAATCTAAAATACGGTACAGGAGTTCCCGTCGTGGTGCAGCGGAAACAATCTGACTAGGAACTATGAGGTTGCGGGTTCAATCCCTGACCTTGCTCAGTGGGTTAAGGATCCGGCATTGCTGTGGCTGTGGCGTAGGCTGGCAGCTATAGCTCCAATAAGACCCCTAGCCTGGGAATCTCCATATGCCGTGCCCTGGGTGCAGCCCTAAAAAGACAAAAAAAATAAAAATAAAAAATAAAATACGGTACAAATGAAACCGAGCTACGGAACAGAAACAGACTCACAGACATGGCGAACAGACTTGTAGTTGCCAAGGGGGAGGTGGAGGATGTGGGATGGATGGGGAGTCTGGGGTTGGTAGGTGCAAAGGATGACATTTAGAATGAATAAACAATGAGGTCCCGCGGTGCAGCTCAGGGAAGTCCATGCAGTCTCTTGGGCTAGACCATGACGGAAGAGAATATATGAAAGGGAACATATGTATAGAGAGAACCGGGTATTCACTATAGAGCAGAAATTGGCATAACATTGTAAACCCACTATACTCCAATAAAAAAAAAATTTTTTTTTAAACGTCTAAACAAGTACCTAGCAATAAAAACCCAGGCTGCAGAAAAGCCTGCCTCTGGAGGAGAAGCATGTGTTCCTTGGTGGGATTATGCTGATGAAATAGTCATAAATAGTCATACATCCAGGCCCAGAGACGGTTTGCTTCCCTGTGCCCTGGTGCTGCCTGGAGGAGAAGCTGAAGAAGAAAAGTGATGAAAACCGGGCTGACGTGGTAAACAGAGTCCATGTCGGCCTTTAAGAGAGGCCTGAGTGTAAAATGGCTATGTGCTTTTTTTTTTTTTCGGTCTTTTTGTCTTTTTAGAGCCGTACCCATGGCACATGGAGGTTCCCAGGTTAGGGGTCCAATCAGAGCTACAGCTGCCAGCCACAGCCACAGCCACAGCAACGCCAGATCCAAGCTGCGTCTGAGGCCTACACCACAGCTCACAGCAACGCTGGACCCTTAACCCACGGAGCAAGGCCAGGGATCGAACCCATGTCTTCATGGATACTAGTCAGCTTTGTTACTGCTGAGCCACAACAGGAACTCCTATATTCTTTTAGTTTAAATTTTTTTAGGGATTTTTATTTTTTCCATTATAGTTGGTTTACAGTGTTCTATCAATTTTCTACTGTACAGCAAAGTGACCCGGTCTCACACACACATACACACACACACACACACACACTTATATATATTATAATTATGTAAAGTATTTGTTTATTTGGTGGGGTTTTTTTGGGGGAGGGGTTTTTTTTTGGTCTTCTTAGGGCCGAACCTGCCTCATACGGAGGTTCCCAGGTTAGGGGTTGAATCGGAAGTGCAGCTGCCAGCCTACACCACAGCCACAGCAACTCAAGATTCAAGCTGCATCTGCAACCTACACCACAGCTCACAGCAACGCCAGATCCTTAACCCACGGAGCAAGGCCAGGGATTGAACCTGCGTCCTCCTGGTTCCTAGTCGGATTCATTATTGCTGAGCCACGACAGGAACTCCAGGGAGAAAACTTTTAATCAGAGAAGCAGCAAAGCACAAAATCTTCTGAGCTCTGGTTTTGCCCTAAAGAGGTGAGCTCAGGGCAGGGACTGTAGGGCTGGGAGCTTCAGGGGAGAGGCTCCAAGAGAGGGACCTTGTCCCAGGGACACCCAGATGGTCACAGGGATGGGGTAGGGGAAACCTCTAGGAGACAGTGATGAAGGGCCTTTCTGGTTGAGGAAATGGCCATATGTTTTATTCCTCCTCTATAGTAGAACTAGACTATTACCCTGATGGATCAAAATTAGTCTCATTATCTTCGGACGTCAGCAGGAGAACGAGGCACCTTGGGTCTGTTTGGGGTTGAGAATCTGAAAATCATTGCCATCAAGGAACAGATAAGGGGTTCTAGAGGGAGAAGATTATTCGGAGATCTTCTGCTGGCCTCGCTTTTTTTTTTTTTTTTTTTCCCCCATGGTCTCCTGTGGCATATAGAAATTCCCAGGCTGGGGGTCCAATTGGAGCTGAGGCTGCAGGTCTTTGCCACAGTCATGGCCACATCAGATCCAAGCTACATCTTCGACTGACATCGCATCTTGTGGCCATGCCAAATCCATAACCCGCTGTGTGAGGCTGGGGATCAAACCTACATCCTCAGAGACTCCTTTGCGTTCTTTCCTGGCTGAGCCGCAATGGGAACTTGCAGCCTCGCTATTGAAAAGCCCAGGGACCTTGGGCAGGTTACTTCTCTCCAGGCCTGGTTTCCTCGTTTTTTGAGGTGCTGGGGCTGGGTGACATCATCTTGCAGAATCGGCCCACTTGGGACTTTGGGATACATAAGCTGAGCTGTCCGCAAGCCCCCAAGCCCTTGGTCATGGGGGAAATACAATGAAAAACAGACCTGGAAGTAAGATTTTAAAGCCATTTTAAATGTTAAATCTGATACATTACACCTCTTGAAAAACAGGACCCCAAACTTTCAGTTCTCAGTTTTTCAACAAACAACCTCCAACACTGTTTATTTCCCAGGAAAGGATTCTTATAACAAGCTCTTGGAGTGAAGACACCGCCAGAAGTCCCTAGAGAGGCCAATTCCAGTTGTTTCCATCACAAAGAATCCTCTCTGCTCTCCCGCCCTAAAAGCTTTCACCTCAGGTCTTGAGAGTGTTTAGCAAAAGGCCTTGCCACCTTCACAGGCCTTTCTCACCAGCCTCTGGAATTTTCTCGGTCCACAAAGGAGACAGCAAATTGCTTGCTTTACAAACTTCTCCAGGGGTATTTTGGAGAAGATGCAGCAGGAGGCAGCCCAGGCTCACTGGTGAGACCCCAGCACAGACAGTCTTGGCCACTTTGAGACCCGAGCGGGGTCCCTCGCTGGGCGGGACACCTCCATCCTCTAGCTGACCAGGGACAGACCTCCAGGGCCCTGCGTTGGCTGCTTCCAAAATTTTGGCCCTCAAGGAAAGAATCTAATTTTATTTGAAAAAGACAACTTCTGCTGCCCAGGTGCCTCCTGAACGGCTAAGGCTGATCCACAGAGCTGCGATGAAAAATGAGTTAAATGGAGTTAAAAAAAAAAAAAAAATCTCTTTACAAACTAGAACAACATGGGCTATGTTGAGGCCATTAGCGGAATTTCACTCAGCAGGAGCCACTGTTTTCATCAGAGAAAGGATTACAGGGGAGGCTTCCAAGAAACAGAAAACAAGTCCCAATTCAAGCTGGGTAAATAATGAGGTGTCTACTGGAGGCCAAAATGTTGGACCCAAGTGGAGCCGAAAATACAGTCGGGATGAATGCGCTAGAAGAGGCAGGTTCATTGAGGGAGAAAGCAAAGCCCTTTAATTGATACCAAATGACTCACAAACAGGGGCCCATCATGGTGAGAGGGCAGAGTGGAGATTTGTGGAGGTGGGAGGGTCCCAGCACGCCCTTGATGGTCAAGTTTAAATGAAGACAAAGCCCTTGGCATCCAAACCCCGACTGCGGATCCAGTGCTACAGTCAGCAAAGTCTGGAGAGCTGTAACTTCTGCTGGGCTCAAGTTCAACAGCACCTGACTGATGGTGTTGGGAAAATGAGAAGTCAGGAAACAATACTTTAAACGGTGTAAAAATTAGAATGGAGAGCCCCGAGTTACCCAGAAATCTTTCAATGCTACTGCCCTATAAATTATTGAAGGAGTTCCTTTCCTGGAGCACACGAACGATTGAATAGGATCCTTCCAAGCTCGTAATGACTTGGAAGATCTTTCTTTAGTCACAAGAAGTCTGGGGACGTGGTTCTAAATCACAGCTGGATGTTAGAATGTCCCAGGAATTTTCTGAACAAGAGAAAAGACACTGTGTTTCACTCCCCATTGTCCCACAGAAAGAAGGCGGAGTGGGATGTTTTAACAGACGGTGCTGGGGATTTTTTTGCTTAGGACTTTATTTTTATTTCAAAAGGAGCACAAGCTCATTGTAACCCCCCCCCCAAAAAAAATAGGGCAGCAGTGGCTGAAGAGAAAGGTCAGTGTCACCTGCCCCACCCCACTACCACTGCCCCAGGGGTGGACAGGACTGCAGTTCAGGGTAGATCATTCCAGACCCTGTCTTTGCGTATACAAATGACACACACATACCCTTTTCCCCTGTACGCTTCTGGCTAGAAAATTAAGACCAGCATTTAAGCATTCCTTTCTCTTGAGCTGTTTTGATAGCTTAGTGCTAGTTTGAAACATGAGCTAAACCAGAAGGCATTGTCTCAGGAAAGCAAACTGCTAAATGCCAGGGGCTGGAGTCAGAGCCACATTTTAACATTTTTAACCCATACTGGTTGAGGTGATCGTGGTTAAAGAACTAGGACCCTAATCTTATAGCTCCAAGCTTTTTCTTTTTTATTGAAGTATAGGTGGTTGTTGTGGTTTGGGGGATTTTTGTTTGTTTGTTCTTTGTCTTTTTAGGGCCACTCCTGTGGTTTATGGAGGTTCCCAGGCTAGGGGTCCAAGCAGAAATATAGCCACTGGCCTACACCAGAGCCACAGCAACTCGGGATCTGAGCCACATCTGCAACCTAACTATAGCTCACAGCAATGCCGGATCCTTAACCCACTGAACCAGGCCAGGGATCAAACCTGTGTCCTCACAGATGCTAGTCAGATTCATGTCCACTGAGCCACGACGGAACTCCTATCAACGTAGAGTTCATGTCCAATGTCGTGTTAGTTTCCAGTGTACAGCAAAGGGATCCGGGCGCTTTTTTCCACGACAGGTTAGTACACGGTATGAACTAGAGTTTCCGTGTTCTGTGGTAGGTACTTGTCGTTTGCCTGTTGCACAGAGAGTAGTGTATGTGTGCTAAGCCCAGACTCCTCATTTGTCCCCAGCTACTCACCCACTCTGCTCTTATGTGGGTGGGATTTGATAGCTCCCGCAGTCACGGGAAGGAAATGTCAAGAATATTTAGGAGCCTGTACAGACCTCAGACGTAGGTTTTTAACGCACTTCTGTAGGGAGGGTCTCTGAGCCCAAAGGTGGTTGTTTCAGGTCTGATCAAGCTTTGATGATCTTTGAGAGAAACCTGAAAGGCAACAGGGTTCGGCAATTTCATTTAAAACTAAAAAGACACAAGCGACAAACCCTAACCCTCACCATCCAAAACTCCCGGGAGCTTGGTTTCTCAAAGCGCGGTTTCGGTTCTGTCTGCCCAGAAGCACCGGGATATTTGTTAAACTAGTCCCCCCAGAGGTATGGAATCAGAATCTCTGGGAGAAAAATAGCAAGCCTTTTTTTTTTTTTTTTTTTTTTTTTTTGGCTTTTTAGAGCCACACTTGCTGCATTTGGAAGTTCCCAGGCTAGGGGTCGAAGCGGAGCTACAGCTGCCAGCCTACACCACAGCTACAGCCATGCGGGATCCGAGCCATGTCTGCGACCTACACCACAGCTCATAGCAAGGCCAGATCCTTCACCCACTGAGGGAGGCCAGGGATCAAACTGGCAACCTCATGGCTCCTAGTCGGGATCATTAACCACTGAGCCATGAAGGGAACTCCCAGAAATTTTTTTTTTTTTATGGCTGCACTCATGGCACATGGAAGCCCCTGAGCCAGGGGTTGGATCCGAGCTGCAGCTTGGACCCAAGCCACAGCTGCAGCAACCCCAGATCCTTTGACCCCACTGAATTGGGCCAGGGATTGACCCAAGCCTCCACAGCAATCTGAGCCAGTGCAGTGAGATTCCACCCCCGCTTTTACAGCCGAACCTGTGGCATATGGAAGCTCCCAGGGCTTGGGGTCAAATCAGAGCTGCAGCTTCGGGCCTATGCCACAGCCACAGCAATGGATCCCAGCCACCTCTGCAAACTATGCCGCAGTTTGCAGCAACTCCAGATCTTTAACCCACTGAACGAGGCCAGGGATCGAACCGGCATCCTCACAGACACTATGTAGTGTTCTTAACCCACTGTGCTGCTGTGGGAACTCCATTTTTAAAAGCACCTCAATTGGTCTTTAGCTACACCAAGGCGTGAGAAACACCCACGAGAACAAAAGAAAAGAAGAAAGAAGCCCTGCCTCTGTTCCCTGGGGGTTATTTCAGGCCACCCTATGACAAGAAAAACATCAAGGCCCAAAGATGGCACAGGGACCCAAAGGGGCTCCTATCCCTGGCCAGCCACCATGTGCAGGCAGAAATGAAATGCAGAGGCAAGTCCTCGTAAGGCGAGGCGTGAGACTTTCTGAAGCCAGAACAAGGAGAAAGAAAGAGCAGCATTCACAGCAACATGGACGGACCTAGAAATTACCATGCTAAGTAAGGTCAGTCAGCGAGACGCCAACGTCATACACTGTCACTGACACGCGGACTCTAAAAAAGGACACAACGAATGTCTTTGCAGAACAGATACCGCCTCACAGACTTTGAAAAACGTCTGGTTTCCAAGGAGACAGGGTGGGGTGGAGGATGGGCTGGGGGCATGGGATGGAAAAACTGCAAAATTGAGTTGTGATGATCATTGCACAACTATTAATGTCATACAACTCACTGAGTTTAAAAAAAGTTTGAGGAGTTCCCACTGTGGCTCAGTGGTGAATGAATCCAACTAGGAACCATGAAGTTGCAGGTTCGATCCCTGGCCTCGCTCAGTGGGTGAAGGATCCGGCATCACCGTGAGCTGTGGTGTAGGTTGCAGACGCGGCTCGGATCCCGGGTGACTGTGGCTCTGGTGTAGGTAGGCGGCTTTAGCTCTGCTGAGACCCCTAGCCCGGGAACCTCCATATGTTGCAGGTGCAGCCCAAGAAGAGAAAAAAAAAAAAAAGTTGGAGATGCTCCAAATCAAACCGTACCAGGGAAAAAGTGGGGAGAATTGACTGAGACCTGAAAATGTGCTAAGTATCCTGGGGGCTGACAGGCTTATTTAGGGACAAAAGACAAACCTAAATGACACAATATTGAACAGCGTAGCTCCTGGATGGTTAGGAGCCAGACTATGTGGCATAGACAAGCAAGTTCAGAGGAGACAGGGGAGGGTTAGAAAAATAAGGCAAGACTTCAAGAATCAGTAGGATTTGATGCCAGTACCTCCCTGGGAAAGGCAGAAATTCAGGCAGGAGCAGAGAACAGTCCCAGACAGGTGTGGACCTGGGGTTCTGGGAGCAGATTGTGCCAGATGAGGAGAAAATGCATCCAAGTGGATAGAGGGAAGTCCCTGATGAAGGGCCCAGAAAACGAGGCAGGAAGTTTAGATTTCCCGATGCGGGAAATGGCCACAGACACTTTCAGTAGCTATTTAGGAAGGGTCGGTGCATCCGTGCTGCACAGGACAGATCATTTTGGACTATGGGACCGCCCCTGGGGAGGCAACTAATACTTATCACCCAAGTCTCTGGGGATCCGGCACTGCTGTGAGCTGTGGCTCAGATCTGGCGTCGCTGTGGCTGTGGTGTAGGCCGGCAGAAGCAGCTCTGATTCAACCCCTAGCCTGGGAACCTCCATATGCGGTGGGTGTGGCCCTAAAAAGCAAACAAAACAAAACAAAAACAACAAACATATGAAAAGAGGCTCAGCCTCCTTAGTTGTGGGGAAATGTAAATTACAACCAGCATCATACGTCCAACAACAGATGGATAAATGCAAAAGGCAAACACCACCAAATTGTGCAAAGTGTGTGTGTAACACGCACACTGCTGTTAGGAGTGTGCCTTTTTGAAAACTGTCTGCGATCATCTCCTGAAGGTCAACGTATATTGACCCGGAAATGCCTTCTCTGGGACTCTACCCCAAAGAAATGCCTACATAGGTATATCAAAAGCATATATTACAATGTCCCTGGTGGCATTATTATAGTAACCCTAAAACAGAAGCAGCCCCCATGTCTGACAACAGGGTGGATAAATATCTTGGGATATAGCTGAGGCTGGAAGTAGCTGGGCCCCCGGGCTGAGCACAGCCGGGACTTGTAAGGCCAAGTAAGGTGGGCTGGCTGCTCTTTGACGGGTCAAGGAGAAGGTTCCCGGCAGGAGCTGAGCTCTGCTGGAGTAAAAGGATAAGATGACCACTCCATCACTCTTGGGGGCAAGGAGACCTCCCCCGTTATACATGCGCAGGAAGCCTCCTGGAGTCAGAAAGGGAGGGGGTGCCAGGCCATGATACGTCCTGATGCCATCCCAGCATCCTTTGCTCTGGAATCCATCTTGGTCGACAGATGCGCAGGCATATTGGGGAGAGTCCTGTGTCCAGTCAGGTGTGAGAAATGAAATAATTGGCCAAAGGTAGAAAAAAGACCCAGAAGAACTGTCCTATCCAAGGGATGTACATCACCTCTTTGGTGTGCGCCTCACTCAGGGGGATGCTCGCACCACACGCACACTCCTTTGGGGGGGGGGGCAAGAATCAGGGCAATTCTGCTTCTGGCTCTAGCTAATCTCGCGGCTAAGATTCCTGGCTTTCACCCAGGCTGCCCAGGTTCGATTCCTGAGCGGAAAATGAAGATCTCGCGCCAAACCATCATCACTCACGGCCGTGTCTCTGTGATCAATTCACACACGACAGCTCTGAAAACGACCTCGAGCCACACAGAGGACTCCCCAAAATCAAAATGAGCAGCATGATGACTGAAACCCAGACGCAAAGGAACACATGCTTCTGATCCTAGTTACACAAAGGTGTTTTGTTTTGTTTTTGTTTTTTTAAAGGGCTGAACTAAACCCTAGATTTTAAGGATGCATGCGGGCACACAGATCAACTCAGGGTTGCAAACAAACAGTTCCCTGTCCGTCGAGAAAGACGGAGATTGCACCAGTGTCCCCAAACACAATACCTAATCCAGTTTTGTTTGTTTGTTTGTTTGTTGGTGGTAAGATTTTGCAGATGAAGGAAGTCATGCATTGTTTTAAATCCTGGCAGGAGCCCTACATCGGAACAGCAGACCAACACTCTCAGTGGCACCGCTGTGTATGTCCTAGGCTCATCCAGGTTCACGTATAGCTGCAGTCGATGGTTCCCAGCGTGCGGATAGTTTCCCATCGCAAGCTGCAGAGATCTCTCACGCACTCTGAGAGTTTGCAGCTACCGTGGCCGGCGGTGAGAGCACGGAGACTGGAAGTTGGGAAATAAAGGCCTCCGGCCCCCATCCTGCAGCAGGACAGAGAGACTGTTACAGGTCTGAGTTCGTGGCCTTCCTTAATCAGCAGACATGGACAAGGGGCCAGGCAAGAAATTCAGGCAAGGCTTTACTGGGGCCCCTGCTGCGGCAGGTCAAGTGAAAACAAAGCAAGGGTTTCCTTTGCTAGATGCTTGCTGGGGGAGGGGGCGAGCTGCTTCCTTACATGGCCTGAGGGCAGGGCCAGAGGTGTGGCTTAAGCGGTTTGCCCACCCCTCTGGGGGTTCGTGCCCCGGGGCGTGTGTAGGACAACGCTTTTGCTCCCAACACACACTGCTTTTGCCCCTGGCTCTTCCAAAGGGGCAGTTGGGTCTTTCGTTTTTTGGTATCTTCCGGCCCGCAATGGGCCACAACTGCGCATGCGCACAGTTCTTGACCGCTTCATTCTCTGTTGCTGCAAACTCTGCCTCGAGGGGTCCCAGGTCCTAGTCCCCAGCCTGTCTCAACAAAGCTTGCTCCACTTGGGGTCCCCAGTACGACTGAGCTCCTGTTGACCACCGCGGACCACATCGGTGACATTCTTGTGGCTTCTCTCCCTTCCCCACTTTCCTCCTTCCTCCTGCTTCCCAGAATCACCTCCTCAATACACTACCAGCTTTGCCCTGGGAGAGGGAAGCAAACAAGACATGGGCACATCTATTACAGCTATTTAGCCAAAAAAAAAAAAAAAAAAAAAAAAAAAAGCCAGCAGTCAATGAACATAAAAGTCAGAAGAGTGGCATTCCCAGTCATGGCTCGGTGGTAATGAACTTGACCAGAATCCATGAGGATGCAGGTTCGATCCCTGGCCTCACTCCATAGGCTAAGGATCCAGCATTGTTGTGAGCTGTGGTGTAGGTCACAGACGCAGCTTGGATCCCAGGGTGTAGGCCAGCAGCTGCAGCTGCGATTGGACCCCTAGCCTGAGAACCTCCATGTGCCACAGGAATGGCCTTCAAAAAAAAAAAAGAAAGAGAGAAAACAAAAGCCAGAAGAGGGATGACTTCTCGGCGGGGGTTGAAAGCAGAAGAGGAGAGAGATCAAGTCTGCATGAGATGGGTTTCCGGGGAGCTGGCTAATCGTCTACCTAGACCTGGAAGTGGTTCCACAGTGTGATAAATCCTTGAACTGTTCCTTTTGTTTTGTGCTCTTTTCTGTGTTATGTTTCATAATATAAGAGCTTAATAATTCCTGGATGTTAAGATAGAAGATTAAAATCATTTGAAAACTAAGTAAGTCTGAAGTGTATTGGTTGTATAAATAGTGGTTAAGTGTTAGAAAGTTCCATTCAGTCGGCTCAGAATCTTAATATATTGAACATATACATAAAGCACCAGAAACTTTCAAGATCCTAGAGAGCGTCATCCAGGAGTCTCTGCTCTCAGAAGACCTGCCCAAGCTTGGCTGGCACGTCTCTGTGAATCTTGGGTGTTCACTGCTCCCTCGGGAGACAGCAAATCCAAGCTGAGTGTGGCAGGCACCAGAGCCACCAGCTGAAGCCTGGAGGTCCCGATCGATTGCCCAGCAGCTTCGAGAAAGAGGGCCCCAGGCTCCCTGGGGTGGCTCCTTCCGCAGGGTTCCAGGAGCTGTTCCGGTACGGCTCTCAGATGGAGCACATCAAAATATAGAATGTCCAGGATTGCCTGGAACTTTCTGATACAAAGGAATTACTTGCTGTTTATCTGAAATTCAAATCTAACTGGGCGTCCTGCATTTTCCCTGGTGACCCAGGGTCGCCAGGAGGCTGAATCCTACTAGGGACAAGGAGGCCACAGCTCCTCCTGGGTGCTGCTGCCTGGGCTCTAGAACCTGAGTCCAACTCCCTTCAGCTCTAGCACTGCCTGAACGCCAGACCCTGAGCTCTTGCCCTGTTCCAGCTCAGACTCCAATCACGACCCCTTTGTCCCAGGCTTTGGGTGACCCAGAGCCCAGGGCCTGGCTCCATAGTCTCCCTGTAAGGAGGGCATAGGCTTGGAAATAGCCTCATGAGGTCCCCAGGCCCACCCATAACGATCTGTGCGAACCCCTAACGTACCTGTGCCAACACAGGAATACCCCACAAAGTCAACTGACCCCTTCTCAGAGATGGAATAAGTATGTTTGAGTGACAATCTGGTGCTTGGCCCTCTGCCTGTCACATTCTGCGGGAGGACGCAAAAGGAGCCAGGTGGCCCTAGCCTCCTGGAGTTTGCAATGCAAACTCTGTGTGCCTGCAAGTATGCGTGTGCGTGCCCATGGGTGATGGGCACAGGACACATCAGATCCACACCAGCGACTGGTGAACATGGAAATGAAGACACCTTTCTCTTGCTCTCTCTCTCTCTCTCTCTCTCTCACACACACACACACACACACACACAAAACCGAATCACTTTGTTGTACAGCAGAAATGAACACATTGTAAATCAACTCTACCTCAATAAAATTAAAAATAATAAATTAAAAATTTTAAAACATGCTGCTATGTGCTTGGCAGAAAAAGCATATTTACAAAGAAGAAAACACACACACACATGCAGAGTTCCCGCTGTGGCGCAGTGGGTTAAAGATCTGGTGTTGTGGTGTAGGTCGCAGCTGCAGCCTGGCTCCCATCCCTGGTCCAGGAACTTCCACGTGCGGTGGGTGTGGCCAGACACACACACACAGCCCAATTCACGCATCTAGGCAGAGTCTCTAAATACTGCTTTCAACTGTGTAAAAGATTTTTCAAGAAGGAAATGTTGAAGAAAGATTTGTAAAAAAATGATGTAGCCAAAGAACCATCAGTCTTTGTAAGGTCAGAAAATGCTTAAAAGGTACCATCTCTTCTTCCCTGATGTGCTGGAGAAATGCTAGAAACGCCTTTGGCGCCCCCCGCCGGCCCTCCCGGCGCTGCAGCGCCACTCAGGCCAGAAAGGTGGGGCTCTCCCACCACCTTGTGGACGCCGGGGGAAGGCAGGTGGCCGCTGAGGGGACCCCCGCAGCGTCGCCTCCCACCCCTCCCTCTCCCTCCCTCTCTAGCGTGTGAGCCCCGGGCTGAGCTGATCACCCCACCCCCGGGGGCGCAAAGCAACCAACGATTTATCTGCACTGACCTGAGCTTCCTCCTGAACCATCACAACGGCGGGCCTTGGAGGGTTGGTCTGGGAGGTGCTAACCTTGGTCCCACCGGTTGTAAAATTAAGTTCAGTGGGATCCTTTGGGTCTGACTTAGTCTCTTTGGAACGATGGCCTTCGGGGCCTTTGTCCTCCTGTTCCTCTCAGGGTGCAGCTGGGGGCAGGGCGGGGCTTGCGGGACCTCCTGGCCCCCGGCTGGTTGGTGGTCGCTGGTGTGCCCTGCAGGGGCCAACCTGATTTCCAGAGTTCTGCTGTGAAGTTGCGGGGCCCTACTCGCCGTGTAGACCCCTCGGGATCTCTCCGCGCACCTCCACCCGCCCCCTGTCCTGACTGCCCTGGTAAGGGGTCACTGCAGCTTTCACGCCCCAGGAGGCCCCTAGACCCGCCACTTCTCTCCGCCCCCACCCCAGCCAGATGGCTCTGCCCCCAAACGCCTCCCCGGGCTGGGGGAGGGCTGAGCCTTTAGCCAGGGGCTCCTTTCCCTGACTCCCCATCAGCCTGGCCGGCTCCCAACCTCCCGCCTCTGCCTTCCTCCCCCAGCGCCCAGGGCTGGGACTGCGGTGGGCTTTGTGATCGACTGCCTTCTTTCCATTCTGGGCTCCTGTCTAGACCCACCGACAAAACTCATCCACACCACCGTCTGGCCCGGCCTTGGAGGGCTAAGAAAGGAAGCTGCTAACCTTGTAAGGTTAAAAAATTCGAAGGAACTTTTAAAAGCACCTTCCTTTTTGATAATGCCTAGATTTCAAGCATTTTCTCTCTTTTTAAACACATTTTTTTTCTTTAAGAAATGTTTAATTTCTTTTCCGTTGTTGAAAGTGTTATTGAAGGATAGTTGATTTACGAAAAATGCTGTGACAATTTCTGCTGTCCGACAAAGTGATTCAGTTGTTCACATACCTGTCCATTCTTTTTCAGATTCTTTTCCCATAAAAGTTATCATAGAATATTGGATAGCGTTCCCTGTGCTATACAGCAACCACCCATTCCATACACAATAGTGTGTATATGCCAAACCCAGACTCCCAACCCATCCCCTTTGGTAACCATAAGTTTGTTTTCAAAGTCTGTGAGTCTGTTTCTGTTGGGTAAATAAGTTCATTTGTAGCATGTTTTTAGATTACACATATAAGTGATATCATATGATATTTGTTTGTGTTTGACTGACTTCACTGAGTGTGACAATCTCTAGGTCCATCCATGGTGCTGCAAATGGCATTATTTCATTCTTTTTCATGGCTGAGTAATATTCCATTGTGTATATGTACCACATCTTCTTAATCCATTCATCTGTCAATGGACGTTTCAAAGTTTATATGTATGGGCACCTGGCCCTCACCTCAAGGTCAAATCCCCTTATTATAAACTGCCTACAACCACACAACACATCTCCCCCACTAGTAATTTCACTACAGGCTGTATAATTATTTGCTCTGTCATTATTTGATTCAGCATAGCTCCTACCCCAGGGCCTTTGCTCTTACTCTTCCCTCTGCCTGGAATGACCTTCTCCCAGACATCAGCATTAGGTGGGCTAACCCCCCTCCCTGGTCCAAGTCTTTCTTCAAATATCACCTTCTGGGTGAGGACTCATCAACAACCCTATTTAAAACTTCAAGGAGGTAATGTCATGACTCAGCAGAAACGAATCTGACCAGTATCCATGAGAATGAAGATTTGAGCCCTGGCCTCTCTCAGTTGGTTAAGGATCCCACGTTGCCATGAGCTGTGGTGGAGGTTGCAGATGCAGCTCGGATCCTGTGTTGCTGTGGCATAGGCCTGTAGCTGCAACTCTGATTTGACCCCTAGCCTGGAAACTTTTAAATGCTGCAGGTGCAGCCCTAAAAAGAAAACAACAATGACCAAAAGCTTCAACAGCACCCCTCCCCCAGCCCCACACTTCCTAAGCCCCTTCTCTGGGGATGCCATCTTCTGAGAGTACAGTTATTTATATTTATTTATGTTCCATTTATTTATGCTATTTGCCTTGTATAATGTGTGTGTGTTTTGCATGATGTCATGCCCCAGGTCCAGGAATTTTTCTTGTTTTTTCACTGCTGTGTCCCTAGTCCCTAGGGTAGTGTCAGCTCAGAGTAGCACCTGAAACATCTGTTAAGGAAATAAGTGATGGAGTTCCCTGGTGGCTCAGTGAGTTAAGGGTCTGGTGTTGTCACTGTTGTGATTCTGGTTACAGCTGTGGTGCAAGTTCAATCCCCAACCCAGGAACTTCTGCATGTCTCTGGTGTGGCCAAAAAAAAAATAAAAAAAATAAGGAAATAAGTAAATATGGTATAATATTTCTAGGCAGGGCCAGTTTATCCATTCTGCACAGTTGCAGTGTCCAGAACACACAATGCTTTTAGGGATCCACTAAAATGGGTTCATTTCTTTTAAAATCAGGAGGGAGTTCCCATCATGGAGCAGCGGAAATTATTCCAACTAGGAACCATGAGGTTGCGGGTTAGATCCCTGGCCTCAGTCAGTGGGTTAAGGACCCAGCATTGCTGTGAGCTGTGGTGTAGGTTGCAGATGTGGTTTGGACCTGGCGTTGCTGTGGCTGTGGCATAGGCTGGTGGCTGTAGCTTCAATTAGACCCCTAGGCTGGGAACCTCCATGTGCCGTGGGTCAGCCCTAAAAAGCAAAATAAAATAAAATAATAAAATAAAATAATAAAATCAGAAGAAAAAAAAAAAGGAAAGCCCTGGGCCAAGGGAAATGTTTTACTATGCAGTATTAATACACTTGTCTTTAAACCAACACAGCCCTAAAATAAAATTTTATTGATTTTTTTTAATGGAGAAAGAGGCCCACCAAGGCAAGAATACCTCAACCCATGGAAGTCTAAGCAGGCCTGTACTTGGTGCTTTCATTGCAGACACTGCCGGCCTTTAAACGTCAGGAGAATGAACCGCTGGCAAGGAGTGGGGGCCCAGCGCGGGGTCCAGCGCCTCCGCCCAGAGCCTCCGCAGCGGGGCGGCGGGGTCGTGCCGCTTTAAGGATGCTCTGCGGGTACCGGCCGCGGGGCGGCGAGGATGCAGCCGTGACGTCACGGCCCCGCCCCGCGGGGTGATGCTGCAGCAGCAGCGGCGGGCCGGGGGCTGCCGGGCAGGGACCCAAGCTGAGCACAGGGCAGGCGGGAGCCCGGCCTCGGAAAGGGATGCCTCCTGGCTCGAACCACAGGTACCTCCATTTTCTCCTGCGCCCTCCGCACAGCTGCCCGGCTTTGTGCCGGGAGCGACGCGGCTTAGGCCCCAGGGTAATCAGAGTGCCAAGATTGGGACTAGAGGTTGGCACGGAGACCTTTGTTCTTCTTGGGTGTCTAATTAATTGAACTGTAAATGGAACGCCCATCTCGTCCCCTGAGTGTGGAGCCCACCTGCCCAGAGAAGGGTAGCAGGAGGGTGAAAGATTTATTTCACCTTTGCTGGGAAAGAGAGCAAACTGTGAAATTTGCCCCAGGCTTACGCTGTGCTCATTGGTGCCGGAGGCCTGTTCCCGGGTCACCTGGGCAGGTGTCATCAGCTTCCGGTTCACCTCCCGCCCGAGGCTGAAGGCTCTGGATTCCCCGGGGGCTCTGGTTTAACCTCGCTCCGCATCCCATGATTAAGTTTTGATGATAAGCAGCAAGGATTTCTGCTTTCTTGCCAAGGCTGAGAGGCCGCGGTTGAAAGAGAAGGGTTAGAGCAATGTGGTTCCTTCTGGCCGCGGCAAGAAATAACTTCTCAGATTATTTCTGGGGTTCCCATGATGTTTGTGTCTTTCAGCTTTTACAGGGAAGGCAAACCAGGTGCTGATGAAACTCAAGTTCAGTGTATGTCCCACTAGGACTGTGGGGATCAGGTGGCGGTCCGGTAGGGACCAAACTGCCACAGATGAGAAGTGGGCCACAATCCAGTAACTAGCTGATTATGCCCTCAAGTCCACAGAGCCTTTTACTGGTCTGGGGAGATGTCCTCGAAGTATTAACTTTGAGAATTAGTAGAAGGAAGCGTGGCGAAGGACCGTGGCTCCGTGTCACCCCCCATGGTGGGAAGCCTGGTTTCACATGGAGAAGAGAAGGGAAGGTGGGATTTGAGCTCAGAGCGGGGTGATTTGAAGCATTCCACATGGACATTTTTTTTTATCAAGCATTTGCCACATAATCATCTCATGACACAGTTTTTGAGGGATTCATTACCCAAAACATCCTCTGGATTCTAGAAGTGCCCAGTGTATATAACCTTTGGGGGGGGGTCCAGAGATACATGCGTATTTCGGGGGGAGCTGAGTAATAATAATAATAAGTGTGATCAGCTGTGATCGGTGAACATTTGTGTTCATGTGTTACAATTCTATTTTATTATCATGATTATTTTGCTTTTTAGGGCTGCGCCTGTGGCATATGGAGGTTCCCAGCCTAGGGGTCTAATTGGAGCTATGGCTGGTGCCGCAACCACAGCAACGCCAGATCCAAGCCTCGTCTGCAACCCACACCACACACAGCTCACGGCAACGCCGGATCCTTAACCCACTGAGTGAGGCCAGGGATCGAACCTGCAGCCTCTTCGTTCCTAGTTGGGAACTCCTATTTTATTATTTTAAATCTTACTTTCATTTCTTATAACATTCCCCACTGAACTTTAAACAATTCTTGGAACAAACTTTCAAGGACAGCTTTTCATATATGTATTTTTTAAGGAGACTGGTAAAATACAGATCCCCAAACTTGAAGGTGGACCCTTAGCGAAGATTTTCCTCAAGCTGAGGTTTAATTCTGGTTTAGATGTGGGAGAGGGACGTGTAGGACGGAAATGCAAGGGTCTTGCTTTTGCTGGGACAGGCTGCGGGCTGTGTTCCAAAGCCAGAAGGGGTGGGCAGGCCATGGCGAAACCGTCATAGCGCACCCTAGGCTGTTTAAGGCTGAAATTGGGGGGTGGGGAGTTTCTGAAAGTCGTTTTTATTTTACATAACATCTGATTTTGGTTTTAAAAAAATGGAAAACATGGAAGAATTTTGCAGCAATCCCCCACATAGCCACCACTGAGCTACTATAATTAAAATTTTACCATGCTGGATTTTTCACATTTCTACCCATCTATACGGCTGAAATTCTTCCAAAGTGGGCCCATGGTTTTTCATCCCAAAATGAAGGGGAAGGTTTCTAATGTGTTTGCACTTAAGTTCGCTTTAGGGGATAAAATGCCAATAGGAAAGAGGGGTGTCGTGTGCCTGGAGGGGCAGGCAGAGAGGCAGGGAGGCGGTGCCACGGAGGCTGGTGTGGGGCTGGGAGCAGACAGGTGGAGTCAGGCCAAGCTCTCCGACACACCTGTGCTAAGGTCCGCCTTCGAACTTCTAAGGAGACAGTCTTATGCGGCCTGCCAGCCGGTTCTCTGTTTCTGTGATTTAATGGATGAAATGCCAGGGACTGCCAACAACCACCTGGGTTTTTGAAGGCCAGACCAGTCCATTTTTCTGGGGTCTTTTCTACATACAAGGGCCTGAGTGAGAGCTTTGAGTAGCAAAAGATGTTGAGCTTTTAAATCTTGACTTCATAAATGAATTATGTTTTTAATGAAGTGTTACTTGCCTACATGGTTCTTGGGTACACCTGCTCTTGTGTTAGAGGTGAGATGGAATTTTTCTGAAGCCATAGAGACTTTAGAGACGTGAGAGCAGACTGATTCTCTGCTGTTGTGAATCCCTGTCATCTTGGTATGAAATCCATCTCTTCCCAGGTCTTCTTGATCAGCTGATCCCTTCCTGATGGGTTCATCTCTCCCTGTTACTGTGCCCAGCTGCTGCACAGAGCCCCTTCACATGGGTGATTCCCACTGCCTAGAATGCCTTTCCTCCACTCTTTGACCTAGGTCAAGGGCAAGAACTATGTCTTTCTTTTACCTCTATAAATTTAGTGTCTTGGTATCAGTATTCAGCCAAATAGGAGGATGGGTGGTTAGATGGGTGAGTGGATGGATGGATAGTTGGGAAAATGGAGATGGCTGGATTAGAAGATGGATGTGTGGCTATATAGATGGACAGATGGAAAAGCTGATGTGGATGAGCAGTTTGAGGGATGGATGGATGGATGTGTGGATGGGTGTTTGTGTGGATGAATGGATGTGTGGATGGATGGATGTGTGGATAGAGGGATGGATGTGTGGATGGATGGATGGATGTGTGGATGGGTGGGAGGATGTGTGGATAGATATTTGGGAGAATGGATGGGTAGGTTAGAGAATGGGTGGGTGGTTATGTAGATGGACAGAGGGATAAAAGGATGTGGGCAGGTGGGTGGATGAAGGGGAAGGAAGATGGATGAATGAACGGATGGATGGATGGACGATTGGATGGAGAGTTGAGGGTTAACACAATGTTCTGATTCCTGCTGGGATGTCTCGGAGCAAATCATTTCTACCACTCCTGTCTTCTGAAGAGAAGGAAGACAATCCCTGAGTGGGTAGGGTTGGGGGGCGTCTGGGGCACAGCTCTGGAGTGATGAGGGATTTCAGAGTGATTCATCCCGTTAGCAGCTAACAATAGTGTGCTGGAGGGTGGTATGGTAAGTTAATGTTAGAAATAAGAGCCTCAAAAAAAAAGGCAGGGGAGTTCCCGTCGTGGTGCAGTGGTTAACGAATCCGACTAGGAACCGTGAGGTTGCGGGTTCGATCCCTGTCCTTGCTCAGTGGGTGAATGATCCGGCTTGCTGTGAGCTGTGGTGTAGGTTGCAGACGCGGCTCGGATCCCGCATTGCTGTGGCTCTGGCGTAGGCTGGCGGCTACAGCTCCGATTCGACCCCTAGCCTGGGAACCTCCCATATGCCGCAGGAGCAGCCCAAGAAATGGCAAAAAAAAAAAAAAAGAAAGAAAGAAAGAAAGAAGAGCCTCATTTCTAAAGCTTAAAAACAACTTTGAGGGAGTTCCTGTCGTGGTGCAGTGGTTAACGAATCGACTAGGAACCATGAGGTTGCAGGTTCGGTCCCTGCCCTTGCTCAGTGGGTTAACGATCCGGCGTGGCCATGAGCTGTAGTGTAGGTTGCAGACGCGGCTCGGATCCTGCATTGCTGTGGTTCTGGCATAGGCTGGCGGCTACAGCTCCGATTGGACCCCTAGGCTGGGAACCTCTATGTGCCGCAAGAGCGGCCCAAGAAATGGCAAAAAGACAAAAAAAAAACAAACAAAAAAAACTAACTTTGAAAGAACGCCTCTACTGTCCATCTTGGTAAATAAGAGGTGTTCTTGGAGGTTTCCGTTGTGACTCAGCGGTAACGAAACCAACCCATATCCATGAGGACTCGGGTTCGACTCCTGGCCCCACTCAGCAGGTTAAGGATCCAGTGTTGCTGTGAGCTGTGGTGTAGCTCGCAGATGCAGCTCAGATCTGGTGTTGCTGTGGCTGTGGTGTAGGCTGGCAGCTGCAGCTCCAATTTGACCCTTAGCCTGGAAACCTCCATATGCTGCAGGTACAGCCCTAAAAAAAGAAAAGGACTTGAGTTAAACTCATTCAGCTGCTTTTAGGCTCTGATCCCTGGGTTGAGGGTGGGGAGGGGGGTGACCGCTGTGATTCTTCCACCAAGAAGGAAGGGCTCTTCCTTAGCCACATGCTCAGGATGCCTGCAGGTGGGTCCTGTCTCATGCCCATCCTCCCCCCCCATCTCCACCCCTGCCCCCTGCTCCCCCTGGAACTTCAGGGAAGGGCAAAGTCCGAAAATAGCCCAGGGTCCTCTGGAGCCTGAGGGCAGCCACAGGGGCTCCTGGTGGCTCCCACTCCTTGTGGTTCTTTGCTGGATCCTCCTGGAGGAGCTGTCTGAGGACTTGAAGGAACAGGTCCCCTCCCCAGCTCTGGTCTCTGGGGTGCGCTGCTCTGATATGAAAATGAGGCCCAGGAACCCCATCCACACAGCAGGCTCCACCTGTTGGGGGCGTGTCCGCGCTCAGGGTCCCGCCTGACTCAGCCTCCCGCATGGGCAGGGGGAAGCCTAGCCACGGGGGATGGCGGGGCAGAGCCACCTGGGCAAAGAAGCTCTCTGTGGAGGCCCGGCGGGTGACTGCTGCCCCTGAACGGGCTTTCCCCGCAGGAGCACCCACCGGCCCCCCCTACGATGATCCCCCCGGCGAGCAGCGCCCCTCCGGGAGAGGCCCTCTTCCCCGCCTTGGCCCCCCAGGACTTCTGGAGGCCTCCAATCGCTGGCTACTCGGGGTCCGTGACGCAGCACATCAGCCACCGGGCCAACAACTTCAAACGGCACCCCAAGAGGAGGAAGTGCATCCGGCCCTCGCCGCCCCCGCCACCCAACACCCCGTGTCCGATCGAGCTGGTGGACTTCGGGGACCTGCACCCCCAGAGGTCCTTCCGGGAGCTGCTGTTCAACGGCTGCATCCTCTTCGGGATCGAGTTCAGCTACGCCATGGAGACGGCCTACGTGACCCCAGTGCTGCTGCAGATGGGCCTCCCCGACCAGCTCTACAGCCTGGTGTGGTTCATCAGCCCCATCCTTGGTGAGCCCCGCCCAGCCCCGTGGTCATGGCTCCGGAGACCTCCCCAGAAGCTTCCAGAAGCCTCAGTGGAGGCAGCTTGAGGGTCCCCAGGGGATAAGGGGGACGCTGGAGTTAAGCCTTCTCCTTAGTAGGGGGTATGGGGCACACACAGGTGCAGCCAGTCAGACTCTGGGTTTTAAGGGACTTTATCTAAACTGGACCAGATGGCAGGCACTCCGCAGACCCCAAGGAGTCCACCCTCCTGCACCAGGCTGTCATCGGAGGAGCCAGGCAGCACAGCTGGGCATGGTTTGGGTCTGGGCGGTCCTGGACGTCCTTGGATTCCCACACACGTCATGGCTGCTTCATGCCTTGGAGGGGCCTAAGCAGAAACTGGAGAAGCAGCTGAGAGGTTCCCAGAGGGTGTTTACCTTTTGTTTGTGGCTGCGTCTGAGTTTCATCATCTGATTCTTTTGAGGCACAGGGGACATTGGAGCCCAGGTATTTCAGGGATCTGATGAGGCTGTCTCAGTGTTGGCACCCAGGTGCCGTGGGGACCCCAGCAGTGACTGCTGGCCTGCTCTCTTCCAGGATTCCTGCTGCAGCCACTGTTGGGTGCTTGGAGTGACCGATGTACCTCAAGGTTTGGAAGGAGACGCCCTTTCATTCTTGTCCTGGCCATAGGTCTGTTGTTTTGGAATTGAAATAAAATGGAAAAAAAAAAAAAAAAAAAAAAAAAAAAGCCCCAACTGCTTCCTCTTAGGAAAAATCTAAAAGAGTGTTGACCAAAGCAATGATCCAGATAATTTCACTGGCGTGGTGGCAGGGCGTGCACTGTTTACTGGGCCCGAGTTAACTAGACACATACCTCAGTTGGATCATTTCTTTAAAAAAGCAGGTTCATAAAGTCTATGTCATTCCCTTTCTGCTTGATAACATAAACATGCTGATCCAAGCGCAAAAAGAAAAAGAAAAAATATATATACATATATATGTATAAATGGTGAGTCCGCAGGTGGCTTTTCCAATGCGCTCTGCTTGAGGTTTGCTTAAAAGCAATTCTTGGCCCCCTCAAGGGTCTGGCCTGAAGCGGGGGGGCCGCCGGGGCTGGCGGGTCTGCGCGTTCCCGGGTGACTTTGTCCTCCGTCCGCAGGGGCGCTGCTGGGCCTCTCGCTCTTGCTCAACGGCAGGGACCTCGGGGCGGCGCTGGCCGACACGGCCAGCGACCACAAGTGGGGCATCCTGCTCACCGTGTGCGGTGTGGTGCTCATGGACTTCAGCGCCGACTCGGCAGATAACCCCAGCCACGCCTACATGATGGACGTGTGCAGCCCGGCCGACCAGGACCGGGGCCTGAACATCCACGCCCTCCTGGCAGGTAAGGCCCCCACCCGAGGGGGTGGGATCCCCGGACCACGTGGGTGAGCGCCGCCGCCACCGCCGCCGCGCTGGAGCGCACGCGTCTCCAAGAGCAACAACGTCGCAGCTACCATGCATTTTTCATCTCTCTTTCTTCTTTTTTATGGAAGTGGAGTTGATTTGCAGTGCTGTGTTCGTTTCAGGTGCACAGACAAGTGATTCCGTTTTTGGAGTTCCTGTCGTGGCTCAGTGGCTAACGTATCCGACTAGGAACCATGAGGTGGCGGGTTTGATCCCTGGCCTTGCTCAGCGGGTTAAGGATCCAGCTGCGGTGTAGGATCCCGTGTGGCTGTGGCTGTGGCGGACGCTGGTGTATTACAGCTCCAATTAGACCCCTAGCCTGGGAACTGCCGTATGCCGTGGGTGTGGCCCTGAGAACGCCAAAAAAGAGAGAGAGATTCAATTTTACATACAGATGTATAGATATATGCGTGTATATATGTATACAAGCTGTAGCTCCGATGGGACCCCTAGCCTGGGAACCTCCATATACCGCAGGGAGGCCCTAAAAAGCAAATAAATAAATACATAAAATGAAATAGCGATGGAAAAGATTTCTAAAAATCAAGAGAAGGATTTCAGACGCCGTGGGCAAGGCCTGCACATCATGGCCCAGCAGTTAGAAGCGTGGTCTCCGGGAGCTGAAAGCCTGACTTGCTTTTGGGCTTTTCCTCCTGTGCATGGCGGGACTGTGGGCATGCTGCTTGGCCTCTCCAAGTCTTCTAGAAGATACTGTGTCTGTCCCTCTCTCTACACTCCTGTATGGATGTGGGCCTAGGGAGCCTCCATATGAGTTTAGGGGTGGGAAGAAAGACTTGGTTTTGTTTTGTTTGTTGGCCACCTGGTGGCATATGGCGTTCCCCAGCCAGGGATCAGATTCGAGTTGCAGCTGCAGCAACACGGCCTTAACCCACTGTCCCAGGCCAGGGATGGAACTGGAGCTGTGGAGACGCTGCAGCTCCTGTTGCGCCACAGCAGGAGCTCCGGAATTAGATTTTACCTTCTGCAGATAGACCCCAGCTTAGAATGATTTAGCTTATGATGTTTTTTCTTTGGGCCTTTATGAGAGCTCTATGCATTCCAGAAGAAACAGCGCTTCATGATTCAAATTTTGATCCTTTTCCTGATGACCCATTAGGGGTGACTTTCTTTTTGTCTTTTTGTCTTTTTAGGGCTGCACCTGAGGCATATGGAGGGTCCTGGCTAGGGGTCAAATCGGAGCTGTAGCCATTGGCCTATGCCAGAGCCACAGCAATGCCAGATCTGAGCCACATCTGCAACTTAAACCACAGTTCATGGCACCGCCGGGTCCTTAACCTGTTGAGCGAGGCCAGGGATCGAACCTAGTTCCTCACAGATACCAGTCAGATTCGTTTCTTCTGAGTCATGACGGGAATGTCAGGGGTGACTTTCTTAATGGTGGCCATGCCTGAGGATGATGTCACCAGGTGCACAGATGGGGGCAGCCAAGCGAATTCCAGCGTGCACATGTGCAGTGGTCTATGTGCTGGGCACCAGGCCTCCGTGTCCCAACGGCACTGAAGCTGGGGGAGGGGCGGGCTGGAAGGGGGAGGGGACCCAAGGTCTGCCCTCACTTTTGGACCCTAAAACGCTGTGCAAAGAAGGGGACCAAATGTGGGTAGGTGGTCCTTGTGCTCTGGCAGGCAGCCCTTGAGGTCAGGGGATGGGGGTCCCCCAGGGACCCCCTGGGAATCCCATCCTCTTCTCCTTTTTGTTGGGGTGTAGGGGGGAACAGATAATACATCTGGGTCCTTGGAGTGGATTTTGCAAGTTGAGTCAGAAAGGGAACCCTTTGGAGTTCCCTGGTGGCTCAGCAGGTTAAGGATCTGGTATGGTCACTGTTCTGTCACAGTGTGGGTTTGATCCCTGGCCTGGGAACTTCTGCATGCCACAGGTATGGCCAGAAAAAAAAAAAAGAAAAGAAAAGAAAAGAAGGAAGGAGGGAAGGGAACACCGGGCCTTCCTTCCCCGCCCACGAGGGAATCTGAGCCCCGCTTCTCTCCCCAAGGTCTCGGAGGAGGGTTCGGCTATGTGGTCGGGGGCATCCACTGGGATAAAACCAGCTTCGGGAGAGCCCTGGGTGGGCAGCTGCGCGTCATCTACATCTTCACGGCCGTCACCCTCAGCATCACCACCGTCCTGACCCTGGTCAGCATCCCCGAGCGACCGCTGCGGCCCCCAGGCGAGAAGAGGACGGTCATGAAGAGCCCCAGCCTCCCGCTGCCTCCCTCCCCACCCGTCCTGTGTGAGGAGGGTGCCGGCCAGCCAGTCCCCGGCCAGACGGCCAGCAGCCTGTACGCCAGCTTCTCCAGCCCCATCTCCCCACTCAGCCCCCTGACGCCCAAGTACGGCAGCTTCATCAGCAGAGACAACTCCCTGACGGGCCTCAGCGAGTTCGCCTCGTCCTTCGCCACGTCCAACATCGACAGCGTCCTCATCGACTGCTTCACAGGCGGCCCCGACGGCTACCTGGCCATCCCGGGCAGCGTGCCTCGGCCGGGCATCAGCGTCAGCTTCCCCCGGGCCCCCGACGGCTTCTACCGCCAGGACCGCGGCCTCGGGGACAGACGAGATGCTGCCCTGGCCACCGGCCCCAACGGAGATGTGCTGCAGGTGGGCTCGCTGGACACCTCCAAGCCGCGCTCGGCTGGGATCCTGAAGAGACCCCAGACCCTGGCCCTCCCGGATGCGGCCGGGGGCGGTGGCTCTGACACCAGCAGGCGGAGAAACGTGACCTTCAGTCAACAGGTAAAAGCAGCTACGGGGGAGCGGGGAGCAAGGGTCAGTGAGACGACGTGGAGGGAACTTCCCGGCCCATCCAGGCGTATGGGTGGGAACGGCCTTGGCTCAGGGACATGGTCACGGAGGGGTGGGTGCAGGGTTCCTGGGCCCAGCGTCACCCTGCAGATGCTGCTTTTATTTATTTATTTATTTATTTATTTATTTATTTATTTTTGGCTTTTGGGGACTGCACCTGTGGCATATGGAAGTTCCCAGGCTAGGGGTCGAATTGGAGCTACAGCTGCCGGCCTAGACCACAGCCACAGCCACGCCAGATCCTTGTCGCATCTGTGACCTACACTACAGCTCATGGCAATACTGGATCCTTAACCCACTGAGCGAGGCCAGGGCTCAAACCTGTGCCCTCGTGGATGCTAGATGGGTTCGTTAACCACTGAGCCACGACAGGAACTCCACAGGGAGGCTCTTTTTAACCCTTACATTGGTCCAGAGGCAACTCGGGCTGGAATGTGCCTGTAGTGAGTTTGTCACAGCCCCATGTGTATTTGGGTCACCTCTCGTCTTTTCTTGGCTATGTCCACGGCCCATGTGGGCTGGGTGCATCCAGGGCCAACGAAGCTAAGTCTTCCTGTAGGACGGAAGCAAAGCGTCAGCCCCAGTGGATGTTTCCAGGCTCCCCCCCACCCCTCCAGGTGGGCAGCCTCAACCAACCCAAGTGACTCTGGATCTGAAAGGGCACTGGCGTGTTCTGGGAAGGCAGAGAACCTTCTGGAAGGTGGTCTGTGTGGGGCTGTAGCAGCTTTCAGAGTCTGTGATCTTGAAGAGGTGACTTTACATGAAAGAAAGTTACTCTCTTGTTTGAATTAGACACAAGGGGGGGTTCCCATCATGGCACAGCAGAAACGAATCCGACTAAGAACTGTGAGGTTGCAGGTTCAATCCCTGGCCTCGCTCAGGGGGTTAAGGATCCGGCCTGGCCGTGATCTGTGGTGTAGGTCGCAGACATGGCTTGGATCCCACGTTGCTGTGGCTGTGGGGTAGGCCGGCAACTATAGCTCCGATTAGACCCCCATAGACCTCCATATGCCGTGGGTGCGGCCCTAAAAAGACAAAGTAATACATAAATTAAAAAATTTTTAAAGTAGACGTAAGAGCTCTGTGCCCACCCCCCCACCTCCCCACCCCTGGCCCTCAGGGGCGTCCAGGGGAACTTCCTGAGCAGGAATCCCATGACCTGGGTTCAGCCCGCACAGCCCCCAGGGAGGCAGTTCTGGGGGCAGGTCACCTGGACATGCCCCTTGGACGTGGACACCACGTGCTCACCTGGCCCTCAGCCAGGCGTCCCCTCCAGGCCTGGAAGACCACCTGGTTTCGTGGGAGGCCATCCGGAGACTTTGGGAGCTGGCTGCTCATGTTCGCTTCATTGCTCGACCCTGAAACACAACTGGGCCTTCTTTGCATTGTGGCCAGTAGGTCTTAGAGCCACCCTTAGGGTGTCTTCATCTCAATGCCATCCCACCTGGAGGATGCTCTCTGCCAAGGTGGGTGCTGCTCCTGCACGTATCCAGAGGCCCCCAGGGCAGCACTGATGAGCTCAGGTCTGAAGGGTTTGAAGAACCAAACGCCACTGCAGGGCTAGGAATCCCACCATTGTCCAAGGAAAGGGATTTCTCTAAGTGCTCAGGTCAAGGGCATGGCCACGCCCCTTCTTGGTGACAGCAGGGCAGCTTAGCAGGCCTTCCATCAATACAGGGGTCATCCTATCCTCTTCCCCAAATTCCAGCTGGCCTCTGGATACAGTTCTTAAATTACAGTGGAACATCTCTTTTGAATCCTTTGTAAACTTTCCATTCTCAACAGTTCTCGGAGGAAAGTAAAAACCATGAGCTAGGAGTTCCCTGGCGGCTCAGTGGGTTAAAGATCCGGTGTGGTCACTGCTGTGGCACAGGTTCAGTCCCTGGCCCAGGAACTTCCTCATGCTGTGGGTGTGGCCAAAAAAAAAAAAAAATCACAAGCGAAATATAAACACATCCAGGCTCGGGGGGACATAGGTGTCCCGGCTGGCCTGGGAACCAGCATCATGGGCCATTGACCTCATTTTAATATCTTCCCCCCCACCCCCGATGTCCAGGTTCTGACCCAGCATCAGCTCCGGCGTGGAGCCAGAGCGAAGTACCTTCGATTCTCTTGAGACATCTAGCAACTAGTTCCAAAGCGACTAGTTCACCTGGCTGGTGTCTGCGCCCCCAGCCCAGGCGGGGGGACGGTGGGGTGAGGCCAATACGCCAGGGAGAGCAAGGCAGCATTTCCCCTGAGCCCCGCTGGCTCCTGGCTTGGTGCTGGTGACTTGGGGCAGCCTGCATGTACTCCCTTGGCGACCCCCGTGTGTGGGTAGGAGTCCACCTGTTTCAGAGAGAACTTTGAACAGATCCCCAGTCACCTTGGAATCAGCTTCCTTCGTTCTCTGTCATATGGCCAAGACAGGACTCCATGAGAGCTGGATTGCAACTGACATCTCCCACATTTATTCACCTTTGTAAAGTATTCAGTTACTCCCTGTGGCCGAAAGGCAGGTACCTGGAAGGGAAATTCTGTTCTCAGCTGCACCCACCTCTGAAGAGCCGCCCTCATGCTGTCTGTCTGAGCCAGTGGTGCTGGTGCCTGGGTCCCCGTCCAGGGAGAGCCACCCCTTGCAGCCACCGGGCTTATGTTTCTGATCCACTTTCTCATCGACGGCAAAGCTCCACTTCCATGGGGTGTCCAGGGCTCAACGCTCTGACAAGGGACTCTGGGGGCCTTCCTTCCAGGTGGCGAACATCTTACTGAACGGCGTGAAATACGAGAGCGAGCTGACTGGCTCCAGCGAGCCGTCGGGGCAGCCTCTGTCCATGAGGCGCCTCTGCTTCACCATCTGGAACATGCCCCGGGCCCTGCGCCACCTCTGCGTCAACCACTTCCTGGGTGAGCCGCCCCCCTCCCCCGCTGCCGCGTGCAGGTCGTGCCCACTGGGGTGGCCCTGCCTGAGGGGGCGGGGCTCTGACCCAGGCCTGGGGGGTGCCCTGAGCCTCCCGTCCCAGGAGGCCTCGCCCATCCACCCAGGCTCCCCAGACACCAGCAGGGGAAGGATGTGGGGGGCGCGAGGGGCTTTTCTCCAGGAAGAGCCCGAGTTAAACAGGTGTTCCCAAGAGCAGCCTGTCCCCAGGGCCAGACACCTGGGTCTCCATGGAGCCCAGACCCTCAGGACCAAAAGCTCTTCAGGCAGCTCACGGTCGAGGGGCGTCACTTTTCCACGGTGGGCCCTGTGTCTTCAAGCACTTCGGGCCCTGCTGAGCCTCAGTCTCAGAGCTGAGATGGAAACACGCAGACGTGCACACCGGTATCCCGGGCTGAGCTCAGGTTCATGGCTTTGCTTCCGGTGACTCCTGAGGGGCCCCAACCTGCATCCCATCCCCATTGGTATCACTTCCCTGGTGGGTGGTTGAATATCTGAGGATGATGAGGAATCTGAGACAGTCTGGGGCTCTCAGACACTGCGGTACGGAAGTCAGAATGCCTTTCCCGAAGGCAGTTTGGCAACTGGCAAGAAGCTTGAAAATGTCCATTGCTTTTATCTCAGTCATTCTGTTTGGTATTCTTTGCAAGGACCCAGTCAGAGGTTTTAGCAGGAATACATGTGCGAGGGAGTTCCCTGGTGGCCTAGCAGTTGAGGATCTGGCCCTATCACTGATGTGGCTTGGGTTCGCTCCCTGGCCCAGGAACTTCCACATGCCACAAGCACGGCCCAAATAAGGAAAAGAATACATGTGTGAGAGAGTGCTCTGGTGGCCTAGTGGTTAGGACGCCGAGCTTTGACCCCTGCGGCCTGGGTTCAAGCCCTGGTCTGGGAACGGAGATCCTCATCCGGCTGCTGCATTCCATGGCCTGTGCAACACACACACACACATATAGACATTGGTTGTTCCTTCCCGCGACATGGCATTCTCACAGCAGCAATAACCCACGACCGGGTTGGGGACAGGTGTAGGCGTCCAGCAGTGGGAGGAGGGAGAATCACATTGTGAAATGTTTTGCTGCTGCTAACATGAGGCTGTTTAGGAAGCTCCCTCGTGGTGCATGGCGTGGCTGTGCCTGCGGTGCAGGCCGGCAGCTGCAGCTCCAAGTTGACCCCCCAGCCTGGGAGCTCCCTTAGGCCGCGAGTGCGGCCCTGAAAAGAAAAAGGAAAAAAACAAAGTAGGACACCTGCCCAGATTTAGCAGCGGGGAAGCTAGACGTCATCCCTTCTTTAAGGTTGGAGCCCACCGCCCTCCTAGGCCGTGTGGATGGGACTGCCCGCTGGCTGGGGGGGCTGGGGGGGGTGCCAGCGCCGGCCCCATGGTCACCGCCCTTCTCCCTCCCCAGGGTGGCTCTCCTTCGAGGGGATGCTGCTCTTCTACACGGACTTCATGGGCGAGGTGGTGTTTCAGGGGGACCCGAAGGCCCCGCCCGCGTCGGAAGCCTATCAGAAGTACAGCGGCGGCGTGGCCATGGGCTGCTGGGGGATGTGTATCTACGCCTTCAGCGCTGCCTTCTACTCAGGTGCCGGGGGTGGGGTGGGTGGGGGTGGGCGGGGTTCTGCAGGTGGCTGGGGTACACTCCGGGGTGGGGGGGGGCGTCTTTACACCTGCACGCCGCTTCCCGCTTTGAGGGGAGACAGGGTTTCTTTGTCTCTCTTATTCAGCAACCTGTCAGGGTCGGGGGTCAGGGGTCAGGGGTCAGCTGCCCTGCCCTGTGCGGCGGCGAGGTCTGTATCCAGACCTGAGCAAGCTGCAGGCCAGAGAGGGTTGGGTCTGCCAGCAAGGGCCGAGTGGGGCCCCAGAACGAACTACCTGGTCCCTCCCGACCCAGCGTGGCTGTGCGGTGCACCAGCCCCCTGAGTCCTTCCGTGTCACTTCCTGGGGCAGCTGGTCCAGAGCAGAGAGTAGAGGGGCGGGGGGTGTTGGGGGGGGAGACCGTAGAGAACACAAGATAGGCGGGGGAGGGGGAGGGCAGTCTCAGATGACCTTGAGGTTTGACCCTGGATGGCCCAGGGCGCTGTGCTCAACGCCTGCGGGGCCAGCAGCCCCCAGACGCAATCTCAGGGGTCGGCCCACATTTTCTGTAGGAGGCCCGGGAGTCCAGCCTTCGGGCCTTTCAGGCCACGGTCTCTGCTGGGGCCACTTGGCGCTGCCCTCGTGGCGGCTGAGACGTCATGAATGATCATGGCTGAGTTTCAGTAAAACGTCACTGCCCTTCCCCTGGACTTGGATTTGGCCTGATGTTCACGTGGCGCAGTCACCTTCTTTGGGTTTGTCTTAACTATTTAAAAACATAAAAAGCCATTCTTGCGAAAACAGGCAGGAGGCTGGACTCGTCCTCAGAGATGCGGATCACGGACCCCTGTTTTGCTTTTTGCCCCGTTAGCGAGTTCCAGCTCCGCTGTCCAGGGTCACGTCCAGAGACAGCAGTAATAAGGAATTCCTCGGCTCTCTCTAGCAGACCCCTGGGCATTTGGTTTTCCCCCAGCTGGTGGCACCAGGGCGCAGGGGGGAGGGGGGGGCCAGGGCATTTGACTTCAGAAGCGGGTGCTGGGCGGAGTCTGAGCGGCCAGGCCCCTCAGGGGACCTGTTGGGGTCCTTGTGTCAGGCGAGGGGCAGAAGCCTTACGACCAGGGCAAGAATTCACGGTTTAGCTCAAACCCCTTCTACGTTCTTGAGCATCTCTGGTTTTTCCACCCATAGACCCCTTTACCTGCAGCAGCACCTGAGGGCCTGGCCCAGGCCACCCCAAGTCCAGACAGCCCCAGCAGCCCCCCCTCGGCTCCCTCGGCTCCCTTGAGGATCTCCTGGTCAAGGGCAAGGTGCCTGCCGGCCTCGGGGGAAACTGAGGCCTGGGGCTACGGGTTGGGGTGACACTCGCCCCCTGCCCCCACAGCCATCCTGGAAAAGCTGGAGGAACACCTCAGCGTCCGCACGCTCTACTTCATCGCCTACCTGGCCTTCGGCCTGGGGACCGGGCTGGCCACCCTGTCCAGGAACCTCTACGTGGTTCTGTCCCTCTGCGTCACCTATGGGATTTTGTTCTCCACCCTCTGCACGGTGCCCTACTCGCTGCTGTGCGACTACTACCAGAGCAGGCAGGTGAGCGCCCGGTGCCATGGCAAGGGCACCGCCTGCCTCTGGGAGAGGCCGCACCTGAGCGGGGTCCGGGTGTCACCGCCCAGGGTTCTTGGCCTCCTTAATCAATAGAAATCGGTAAGAGGCCAGCGAGAGGTTCAGGCAAGGCTTTTCTGGGGCACGGATCGCTCCCCGCTGGGCGTGGGTTGCGGGGGGAGCGGGTTCCGTCTACGGGGAGCAGAGGGCGGCACAGCCAGCGGATACCCCGTGTCTTTAAGGGAGAGGGAGGGGGAGCAGCCCTGCGCGTTCGGATTAGCATCGTCTGAAGACAACGTGAGAAAGCCTCGGACTCCCTGGGCCCGTGGGGCGGGGGCCGCGGGTCCCTTGGCTGGTCCGGCTGATGCGGGTCTCCTGGGTCAGTTCGCAGGGTCCAGCGCGGATGGCACAAGGCGGGGCATGGGAGTGGACATCTCTCTGCTCAGCTGCCAGTACTTCCTGGCCCAGATCCTGGTGGCCCTGGTCCTGGGGCCCCTGACGTCGGCTGTGGGCAGCGCCAACGGGGTGATGTACTTCTCCAGCCTCGTGTCCTTCCTGGGCTGCTTGTACTCCTCCCTGTTTGTCGTCTACGAAATCCCGCCCAGTGACACGGCCGCTGAGGAGCACCAGCCCCTCCTGCTGAACGTCTGAGTTGCAAAGCCGCGGCAGGGGTCAGAGGCAGGCCAGCCAGCCGGATGCCCAAGGGCCCTGGGGCAGGCGGGACAGGCCTCCTGTTGGGATGTAAATATGTGACAAAACAATAAACAGCGGCAGCAAAGCCTGTGGTTTCTAGTTGTGGCTCCGAGAGGTGAGAGGCCCCCCCATGAGACTGGGCCACACGCCATGGAGACTGGGGGATGGGGCTGTAGGAACCATTTACACGCATGTGCATAACCAGCACCCATTTTGCACCCCCTCCCACCCCTGCCCCCCAACCCTGAAGACATCTGGCAACGTCTGAAGATATTTTTGGTTGTCAGAACTCAGGTGGGTGCTGCTGCTGAGTGATGCTGTAAGCATCCTGCTGTGCACAGGGCAGCACCTCCAGCAGACAATTAATTATCCAGCCCCAAATCTCCACACTGCTGGGTGGAGAGGGCCTTGTCTGCACCTTGCATCTCAGACCAGAGGTAGAGCATGCAATGCTTTGGGGTCAGAAGGCCTCATACCCATTAATTTGCCCACTCATTCATTCATTCATTCATTCATTCTCCCTTCCATCCATCCATCCACACATCCATCCATCCATCCATCCATCCTCACATCCATCCATCCATCCATCCATCCATCCATCCATCCATCCACACATCCATCCATCCATCCATCCATCCACACATCCATCCATCCACACATCCATCCATCCATCCATCCATCCACACATCCATCCATCCATCCATCCACACATCCATCCATCCACACATCCATCCATCCATCCATCCATCCATCCATCCATCCATCCATCCACACATCCATCCATCCATCCATCCATCCACACATCCATCCATCCATCCATCCATCCATCCATCCATCCATCCATCCACACATCCACCCATCCATCCATCCATCCACACATCGACCCTACATATACCCGTCAAGGACCCTGGGAGTGGGAGGCAGTGGTAGGTGCTGGGGATGCAGCCTGATGCTGAGGAGCAACAAGTCTCCACTCTCATGGAGCTGATGTGAGAGGAGAGACAGATAATACACTGATTTCTAGGCCTGAGAATGACACGCCAGAAGAACGTGAGCAGGAGGATGGAGCGATGGGGTCGGGAGCGAGCTGGCCTAGGGAAACGGGGTTGGTGTGTTCAAGGGAGCACGTGCCCAGACTGTGAAATGCCTGGTGAGGGGGGACCTCCAGAAAGTAGAGCAAGTGCCCCTGGAGAACATGCATCCTGCCTTTGGACTTGACCCACCCACCTGTGCCCACCATCTTCCAGTGCCCATTTATGGGTCTGGATGAATCTCCGACTGCTCGTGGGTGTCAGGACCCTTTGCCATGGGTGTCTTGGCACCTTCCATCACTCGACGCCATGAGAGGCAGGGCCCCCACCTGGAGCAGCAGGTGGGCCCTCCCCGTGCTGGGAGTGCCCACTGTGCACAGAGGGGAGGGACACGACCTGTCACCGTCGTACCCTCACCGCATGCTCCCTATGCTGGGAGGACATACAGGACCCACTGACCACAAGTCTCGAACAAGCGACGGGGGTCCAGGGCTCCCCACCAGCCTCTGAGCATAGTCTGGTTTAAGGGCAGCTAATGTGTCCTGCCATCCTGCCCTGAGAGGGTGCCCGTACGGGAGACATGGCCACCTCCCCACCTGGGCCACCGCCTTCTCACCTCACCTGTGGCTCCCCCCAGGCCACTGAGAAAGCCCCGTGAGTCCCCTCCCCACGCAGTGAATGTTTACCAAGCGCCTACTGTGTACCAGCCACCTCGAGAAAGACAGTCCTTGGTCACTGTCACACCCATGCCTGGGCCGTGCCCACCGCAGCCCCCGGGGCCCCTGCTGCAGCTGGGATCTGTTCCCTTTGTCCTGCTCCCCAAACCCTTCCCCCCTTCACCGCCCCCACCCGCCTGGCTCCCTGCCCCCAGGAAACGCCAGTTCTTCTACAAAATACTCGTGGTACCCACACGCCTCTCCCCTGTATCATCATGGCCGAGGGTGGGGTTGAGGCTGAGGGACCTGGACTCTTTTCTGCCGCCCTGAGAGGCTGGCGAACCCAGAGGGGGTGGCCCCTGGGCTTTGTAGATACTGCCACCTGGTGTCGAGGAGCGGGTGTGGCGACAGAGTTTCACATCTGTTCTGAGGCAGGACCTGCAGTGCCCGTGCAGTGAGGCGGAGGGGACCTGGGAGTGACAAGCAGGGGTCAGGGATGCAGAAGAAACCAGCCCTTAAATGGTCTTCTGGCCTCGGGAATCGTCTCTGGACCAAGGAGGGGCTTCCAAGGAGTGACTTCAAGTGCTATATCTTTAATCCCATTGACCAGGCTGGCTGTCCACACCCTAGGGGTTCACCAGAGGTCACTGTAAAGCAGACGCCCCCTCCTCGCCCAAACCTCTATGAATAGTGGGAAGCAGGACTGGAGCCAGAGGGGCTGTGAGATCCTGGAGGAGCCACAGCTGTGGGGGGAGGACTAGGAGAAACTAGAGGGGGAGGGAGGGGCCCCTCCAGGAGCCACAGCGGCCGGTCCAGCTCCCCAACCGGGCGAGACCCCCTCCACCTGCTCATCCGTGCCTGCTTCCCAGCAGCACATTCGCACCAGGGACCCCTCTGCATGGTAGGTGCCTGCCAAGGCCAGAGCCTGGTTGGCTACCGAGGGTCCGGGGTGGGGGAGCGGGTGTCCACGAGGGCACAGAGCCAGGTCAGGGGGCTGCAGAGGCAGCTTCCGCAGCTCGGCCCCCTGTCACGCCAGGAGACAATTACGAAGATGCTCGCTGGGGCAGCTGGGAACCCAGGGAGGACACAGAGAGAGGACATCTGGATACTGAGGCCCCCCAGGGCCGACAATGGAGGCCGGATAACCCAGCGGGTGTAGGGGTGGTGAGCCTCGGGGGAGGCCTGACCCTGAGTGGGCACCACCTGGAGTTAAGGTCTGAGGTTGGCAGAGGGCTGCCGGCTGGGAGGAGGGGCCTGAGCATCACGTGCCCACACATGGGCTGGGAGGTCCTAGAATTCGATGTGTACCTGGAAAGTCACGGCCTTGATTTCCCTGGGGGGCCGCCTTGCCCTGCTCACCGGGAATGTACTGGGTACCACAAAGTCGTGTGGTGGCTGCACACCCGGCCCTGCACGTGCCATTTTCCGAGTCCCCACAGCAGTGGAGCCAGCATGCCCGGGCTGAGGACCACACACAGCACCACGGGGAGAGGGGCACCTGGGTCGGTTCACCTGGAGAGCAGCGGAGCCGAGACCCCGGCTGGGGCCCAGCTATGAGGCAGCTGCCCCTTTCCCCAGCTCAATCCAGGTCTGTCCGTCGCAGCAGGGACCCCGCCTTGGGGGCACGGTAGGCTGGGGACAATGGCCACAGAGCCACAGTGGTCCACAGCTGACAAACTATTACAACCTGTGCAGCTCTGCTCTGCGGCATCAACCTATGAGAATTTACATCCCATCATTCAGCCTTGAAAGGTCTACTGTGTGAACCTATGCCTATAAAAACCGCAGTTTCATGAAGAGCTCGGTCTAGACAGGTACCAGCAGAGACTGGATTCCACCCACTCAGCCCTTTGCTGCCTCCCGCCCCCTCCTCACCCGTGAGCCGGGACAAGTCAGGCGTGCCTCCCACGGCGTCTGCAGGCCCCTCCTTTGGTCCCCAGCCACCCCAACAGCCAGCAGGGTTCCCAGGGCCACTGCAGCGTACACCACTTGGGTCCTTCTGGCCGGCAGAGCCTTCTCGTGCCTAGATTGGGTAGTTCCCACCGCGAGCTGTCCCCCAAGGCAGACCCCACCCGGCCTGAGGGCAGTTTACCAATAAGAAGGGCTCTGGGTTGCTCTTGCGCCATCTCTGAAAACGTCTGGAGACCCACGGCCCTTTCCCCGGACAAAAGGGGAGCGTGTGCGTTCCAGGGACTGTCCTGAAGCTTCAGCCTGAAACCACAGCCCGCACCCACCCTGGTGACTGCTGCCCCCTCGTGGCCACATCCACACCCTGCAGGGCACCTGGTGCACAGTCAGCGGGAAGATTCCTGCAGAGGGGCTGGGGAGGGGACAAGGCAGGGGAGCAGGAGGCCGCTGAACTGGTTGGCGGCTCAGACCCAACCCGCGCAGAGGGGCCACAAGCCCAAACCCCTGGGAGGGTGTTTCTGGCCCCAGTGCCACCAGCTCCCCCAGGGCCCATTCTGCTGCCTGGGGAGCCATTGCAGGTCCTGAGAGCAAGTGCAGGTCTAGGGAAACCCTCTCCCCAGACCCTGCTCTGGAAGGTAGACAGTGTGCTGGCCCCAGCCCAGGTAGGGATACCCCTTCCCCCCCCCCTCCCCCAGCCCAGGTAGGGATACTACTCTCCCCACCCCCACCCCCTCCCCCAGAAGGGAGACAGAGTCCACAGGAAAGCACTCAGCTCCTTGTAGTGTAGCTTCATTTTATTTATGTCCACAAATATTTCAAAAAAATTACAAAATACTCAAATGGAGAGAACACAGAAGTCACAATTTCTGGGTGTCTACTGTTTACACTGTGTTATCTCATGGCAAACTACTCATATATACATTTAGCTTCAAGATATATATAAACGTAGCAAATCAGAATGTACACTCTGCTCTGCTCCTGCTGCAGTGAAGCTCCACCTCGACACATTGAACAAGATACATAGAAAACACAGAAAAGCAAAACCCAACTCCAAACGAAGGAAGGAAACCCCAAAGGAAACCCAGGGGTCGGGCCTCGAAGACACCGTGAAGGTCTGGGGCCTCCTAAACACACGGCAGCGGACCGGGGGCGGGGGGCGGGGGCCGGGGGGGTGGAAGAGTCTCAGTGCTTCACCTGGGGAGTGGGGAGAAAACACCTTCAGACGGTTTTCAAGTACAGACTTCAAAGTAAGTCCCTCTCTCTTCTTTGGAAAGACAGATGATCGAGAGAGGAGCTGAAGAAGGTTTATTGGTTGGCAGGCCGCAGGCTCTACCGCGAGGGCAAGGGAAATGGGGCAGGTGGGCAGGCGGGGTGCCGGGCAGGAGTCTGGCTCAGAGCCCACCCCAATGGCACGTCACTGGCCCCGGGGGCACAACGCGACCACTACAGCGATGACAAAGTGTTGGTTTGGGCTTGCCTCCCCGCCACGGAGCCAAAATTAAGGCAGAAATGGAATGAGAGAGAACAAAAGGAAAAAAACTACAAACAGTTTCAACAGACAAAACAACCCTCCATCTGTCCCAACTGAAACCAAACCCGGTTCTGATAGACGCTGGGAATGCCCTTGGTGCGGGTTTGAATCCAGAACCTGAATCTGACCTAAGACCTGCTGGTTTCTGGCTCAAAGCGCCAGCCTCTCCTCCCACCCCCTCTGAGGCTTGGCGCGGGACACGCAGCCTGTCCACTGACCCGTGGGCGTCATCTCGTGCTCGCTGACCTCTCTCGGACGTGACCGCTGCACACAACAGCAGAAACAGAAGGGGTCACAGCCGGCAGAAAGTGTGCTCAGCAGGTACAGGGCCGCCCTCTGCTCTGGAGAAAGTGGGCAACTTGGGCAGCAGAGGCCGGCCCTGCGGAGCGGCCTGCCTTCCTGCTCCGTGTCTGCGCCTGGGACTCCCATCCCACTTCCAGGAGCAAGGGCCAGACCATGTGCCTGTCCGTCCAGCATGGGTCACTGCTCCTGGGGTGACACACAGGCCACCGTGCACAGCCCTGCCTGCTCCGGGACCTCCCTCGCTCCCAAGCAGCTGTGGCCAGGGCAGCCTGGCCTCCCAAGATCCAAACAATGAGAACGTGCGGAAAAGCAATTTTTTTTTTTTTTTTTTTTTTAAACCAGCTTCCTTTGGCAAGCATGTATGCTGAGTGACTTAGGGAATCGTTTTCTTGAATTTTCTAGAACATTTCTGAAATTGTCCAATATTAAAAAAGACAGTTCATCCAGAACAATCAAATGTGTGTGCATAGAAATCCATAAGGAAGTCTAGACTCAGACACACAGAAACCTGTGCTTTCGACCCCACAGAGACAGCACGGGGGACGCCACCTCCTGCGCTTCTGGTGCAAAACGCGAGGTTCGAGCTAACAGCTGTCTGCCCCCCGGCAGGGCCCGAGCCGGGACCAGACGGAAGTGAGGACCAAAGCAGCAAAACAAAGAAATGGTTTGTCAAACTGTCCCTGCGAACCCCGGGCTGCTCCCTGCTGCGCCCAAACCTAGTCCCACGCTTCTGCCCGCTGGTAACTAGTAACGTCTATCTGTTCCCTTTAATTAAAGGGATAATTATATATAACTTTTTATTAAAAAATCAACTCTGTATCCTGTCAATAGCTGGTAGGAATTCACAATTAGTGACATGGCTGGAAAAAAATAGATCAGAATAGTTGTTTGTGGAAGAAAAAAAAGGCTGTTCTAAACGTATTTACAGACGTAAAAAGCCATGCTGCAGAATTTTCTCAAATTATGAAGATTTCCTACAATGTATTAAAATAAAAGATTTTTTTTTAAAAATTATAGCTCTTGGATTCCAAACTCATATGCTGCCTATCTGCAAACCTTGTGGGTTCTGGAACACACGCGACTGAGTGTGTCTGCACGCACAGTGACGGGTGTGAACTGGAGTCTAGCACCTACTGAAGAAATCAAGGAAGGAAAAGCAAACTAAAGCCAAACCCCAAGACTGCAGGGGCGTTTTCTGAATGTCCAGTCCAGGCCTCACTAAGTTTCTGGGGACCGTCATGCAGGGGACCCGACCAGTCTCAAGGAATCCTCGCTACAAACGAACACTATCGTCACGCTGATACATTCTCAGTGTGGGGTTTAAATAGAGAAAGAAATCTTTAGAAGATATTCTTTTTGCTTTTGTAGCTCCTACTGTATGTAAAAAGTCCTGTTTCTCCCCCCAAGAATTGGGGTTTCCACAGCCAGCGTTAACAAATAAATAACTTATAACTGCTTGTCACCTTCTTTCTTCAGTCGACTGGAAAGGAAAAAAAGAAAGAAAAAGGAATGAGCACCAGGCCCAGGCAGGGTCCGGACGCCCCAGTGGCCTCTGCACAGTGACTATCCCCTCTCCCTCCTCCTCAGGAGGCCCCAGGGAGTCCCTTTGGGCCCACAGAGCTGAGGGGAGGACTCTGGCACTTGCCAGTGTGTATGTGTGTGGGGGCAGCCAAGAGGGGCAGCTCCACAGGTGGGGGGCCGGTCCCCCCTGCTGCCCCCAGCCCTCCCCGCCTCACCTGTAGTAATCTTCCTGACTGGGTAGGTGGCCGCCATGCATGTGGGGGTGTCCATGCAGCCACTGCTGCTCCATGGCCAGTCTCTGCAGCTCGGCTGACTGGGCGTGCATGGCCTGGAGCTGGTGGGCCGCTGACATGGGGGGTGGGATGGCCCCAGGCAGGTCTCGGGGGTAGGGGGTGCCTGCCAGACACAAAACAGCCTCTGCTACCGAAAGGCCATGGCAGTGGCCAGGCTGAGGCCAGCAAGGATGTCAGGCTGGGAGACAGCCTCCAGACGGGAGGGATGGGCCAGAGGCCGCTCACTCAGCAGGGACCACTGGAGTGAGCCCCTGGACCCTGCAGGACACTCCCTTCTCCTGGGCCTGCTGCTCCTGCCCTGAGCCCTCACTGAACAGGCGCCTCTGCTGCTCCCTCACTGCCCGCTCGCCCCCAGCTCTGGGGCGGGGCTTTGTCTGCCTTGTTCCCAAGCAGATTCCCTCCCCTGGGGAGGTATTTGCTGAATGTGACTGAACGGATGAACGGGGACATTGGAACAGAGCGCCAACCCACCCTGCACCCTCGACCCCCCTTCCCCAGGCGCATTCTCACCAAAGACTGGATGGCGAAGCATCTCGTGCTCGTGAGGGGGCTGTCCAAGCAGAGGGTTGGGGAGGGTACCAGGAGGATAAGGAAAGCGAGCCAGGTGAGGGCCAGCGGTCAGGGGGTCAACCAGCGGATGAACTGGGCCTGCTGAACCTAGAAACAGGCAGAAGTGCAGGAGCAGATGGCAGGGGGCTCTGGGGAATCTCTCGACGGTTGCCCTCCTGGGCGCTCCCAGTGACTTCCTCCTCTCCATGGCTGGCTTCTGGTCACCAGGGCCACCAGGAACCCTGACCCACCTCCCGATGCCTGCAGTGGAGCTGCACCCACGGCATACAGGAGTTCCCAGGCTAGGGGTTGCCACAGCACCTCCAGATCTGAGCCATGTCTGTGACCTACACCACAGCACATGGCAATGCCGGATCCTTTAATCCACTGAGCAGGGCCAAGGATCGGACCCACATCCTCAAGGATACCAGTTAGGAACTTCTAGCAGTGGCTTTTTATAACTGCAACACTGCCCCCAGCTGCCCCACTCCTTCACCCGGCTCAGTTTTCTTCCAAACACTGACTGCTCTTTGCAAACAGACATATTTATCGACTGACCCCCAGGCCTGGAAGGTAAACGCTTGGAAGGTCGGGGTGTTACCAGCATTTACCTCTGTACCTGACACATCACAGCTGCTCAATAAGCACTAGTCAAATAAATGAACATGGTGTGAACAGATGCCTGCCTGTCCTCACTCAGGTACACAGTGTGCCTGCTGATCACACCAGGGCCTAAGAGGCCCACACCAGGTGGCATTCTGGAGCCAGGCCCAAGAACCACAGAATGAATGTGACCGCTCTTGGCTCCCCCATCAGGCAGGGCTGGGAACACAGCAAGGAAACCAATGTCTGCCCTCCTTTCCTCTGGCCTTCTCTGTCCACTGTTCTGCTCCCAGCACGGAGCCTGCCCATGGGGCCCACGGCAGGCCCTCCGGCCACCACATCTAACAGGTCTGCAAAGCTATGCCCACCTCTGTCTCAGACCAGCCTGCACCCCCAAGCCGGCCGGCCAGCTCAAATCCAGCAGAAGCCCAAGCCCCATTCCCTGAGGAGGACAGCAAAGTTCTGACTCAGCGACAACTTATCACCACCCTGAGTGTCCTGGTCACCTCCACTTGGCTCCAAAGGCCCCGCCCAGCTCTCAGGTCCTGGCCCGCTGCAGCCACAGGAGGCCGCCAGCAGAAGGACCCAAGGTGGCTCGGCTTTCTGCGGACTGAGCAGAGACAAGGGCCTCCTGGGTGGATGCTGCGTGTGCCGAGACCGGCCAGGAGTCAGCCCTCTTCTGCGCTGGGACAGCGGCTCCCACCGGGCCCCCTCCCTCCCTCCCACCAGAGCTCAACCAGTGGCCCTCGGAGAGCCCAGGTGGGCACCCACCTTGGTGAAGGGGATCCTGCTGGTGGAGGTGCAGGTGCGAGTGGATGTGGGAGTGCTGGTGGTGGTGCGGGGTCACGTTGAACATCTGCAGCCGGGCCAAGGGGTCGCTGGTCAGGGATGCCATGCGCTCGGCATGGATGCGCTCGGCCGCCAGTCTGTCCGGGTAGCTCATTTCTGGCCGGAGCTGGGGGCCCGCCAGGGCCAGTCTCTCCCGCTCCAAGGGATTCAGGCCGGGGTGGAAGGACGCAAAAGGGTGGGGGCCAGCGGCAGGGGGGATGGTGAGGGCGCTGTGCCGGGCGAAATGCTCCATGGGGTTGGCGGCTGGGTGCAGGGGGTCCAGCTCCGGGGGCTTCACCTCAAAGCCCGGCTTCATCCGCTCCCGCAACTCGCGCTCCCGGATCTCGCGCTCCCGGATCTCCCGCTCGCGGAGCTCGCGCTCGCGGATGGTGGGGTCCACGTTGTAGAGACCGGGCATGTGGTAGGCCAGCAGGGGGTCGGTGGGGTTGAGGGGCATGTAGAAGGGGTGGTTGCGGTTGGTGGGCGACATGACGTGCGGCCGAGCGTACTCGCTCAAGGTCCGGAGGGCCGGCGTGTCGGGCCCGATGTACGGGGGCACGGCCGCGATGGTGGTCGGCGGCGGCTCGAAGGACGGCCGCATGTGGCCGGGCCCGCCGAGCTGGGGGTCGCTGAGGCGGCCTTCGTGCGCTGAGCTGGACGCCTTCTGCAGGAGGAAGGCAGGGCTGAGAGGCTGCGGGCTCGGCCCGGGCTGGCTCTGCCTGGGAACCCCCCCCCCCCCCCGCCCACCTCCCAGGTCCCGCCCCGCCCTGCCCTGCCTGGGACTGCGCCGCCACCACCCCCTCCCCCGGGCCCCTGGGTCCCTCCCTCCCTCCCAGGCCCAGCCGCAGCCGCAGCTCCTGCAGACGAGGAGAGAGAGCAAGGGGCTGTGCCGGCCGGCCGTAGACTCACAGCCGCGCGCTCTGCCTCCCGCTCGCGCTCGCGCTCCCGCTCGCGTTCCTTCTCCTTCTCCTTCTCCCGCTCGCGCTCCTCTCTGGCTTTCTGCTCGGCCTCGCGTTTGGCCTTCTCGATGGCCTCCTCCCTTTTCTTGGCCAGCTTGGACCCCGCCAGGGGCATGAAGTACAGGTCCGTCCGTGCGCACGAGTTGTAGCCCCGGTCCAGGTGTTTGTAGAACCTGCAAGAGGCCGGAGTCCCGCCGGGGTTGCTGCCGAGGCCTTAGCCGCCCGGCCCGGCCCGTCTCCCCCACCCCACGGGGTGGGGGCAGGTTCCCAGCCCCATACCTGGCCGACTGGCTGGCGTGGCTGGGGGTGTCCACCACCGTGGGCTCGGGGGACGGGCTCCGAGGCGGGGGCGGGGGGCTCTCGGGCTCCTCCGCATCGTCCAGAGCCTCTTCCTTGATCTGGACGGTGGGGAGCGGACAGGCCGCCCCCCCAGGGACGCTGCCGCCCGAAGAAACAGCGGCGGCGCAGGGCGGCTGGGCCAAGGGGCTGGGGCCCGCCGGAGGGGTGGAGGTGGCGGGACAAGCTGGAGGCGTGATGGGTGGAGGGCCGCCAGGGACAAAGGGGTGTTGGGCGAAGGGGGCCTGGGGGGGCCCCTGGTGGAGGCCGGCAGGGGGGTGCGAGGCGGCGGGGGCAGCGGCGGGCAGGCTCTGGCTCTGGGTGAGCACGGGAGGCTGGGCGGGGGAAGAGGGCAGCGGCTGGCTCTGAGGCATGAGCTGCAGCGGGGGCGGGTGGGCCGAGGGCGGGTGGTGCGTGGACAGGGAGCTCAGGGGCTTCAGGGCTGGAGGGGGCGGGAGATTGGCGTTCATGGAGAAGGGCGAGGGCCCCGAGAGGTGGGGCGGGTGCTTGTGGGCCTGGGGCGCGGGCAGCTGCGGGATGGGCGTCGTGGGCGGGGGCTTGATGTGCGGCATGGCCAAGGGCGCCGGGGGCAAGGGCTGCTCCCGCGGGGGCTGCTGGGGCGGCAGGGCCGCCTGGGAGGCTGGGGGCTGCAGGGCGGCATGAGCGTGAGCCGCCGCCTGGGAGACCTGCGGGGGGAGGCCAAAGGGCTGAGGGGGGCCGGGGTGCGGCAGCAGGGGCCCGGCCTGGAGGCCGTGAGGACCAGGCGGGCCCTGACCGTGCAGCGGGGGCTGGGTGTGCGGCGGCGCGGAGGTCTGGCCGGCCGGCCCGCTCAGAGGCTGCAGCGGGGGGTGCGGTGAGGGCAGGCGCTGCGGGTGCAGGGCGGGTGCCTGCTGGATGTGGGTGTGGGGGGCAGGAGCCGAGGGAGCCTGCGGCTGGCTAGGGGGCTGGGAGGCCGAGGGGGAGCCCTGTGAAGGGCCTGCAGCGGCCGAGGGCGGGGGCCCCGGTGTAGGAAGCTGGGTGGTTCCCGGAGGAGCAGAGGAGGGGGCTGGAATGGCCCCATTGGGAGCCTGCAGGGCTGGGGGCTGGGCCTGCAGCATCGGCTGCTGGGCCGAGGAGTCTGAGTCACTCTCGTTGTCCTGGGGGCTGGGGATGCTGGGGGACGTGCTGCGATTGTCCTGGTCGATGTCTTTGGGGTCGCTGCTGCCCTCATCGTTGACACTGCGGCTGTCCGAGCTCTCTCCTTCACCTTCAGAAGGTGAGTTGGGCCGGCTGATCTCCTAGGACCAGAGAGGGAGGATGGGTGCTCTTAAGGGGGCCGGCGCTCTGTCCTAGCCCGGCTGGTACAATGAGGCAGCGAGCTTGGCTCCAGGGGACACAGGTCCTGCCTTGACTCAGCCAAGCCCCTCCCTGGGAGACAGGGACTGCCACTGCCCAGGAGAACCTGGGCTGTGGTCATCGTAGCTCAGGCGCAAACCTCACCTGGGTTTTCGTCTTTTTGGAGCTGGTCCTGTCAGCCTCATCCGTATCAGAGGCCACCTTCTCCCGCTGGCGCTTGGTGCTCTTAAGAGGGGACGAGGCTTCTTCCTTCACCTTCTGCAGTGGGAAAGCCCATGAGCCGCCTCAGGCCGAGGGAAAAGGCCCAGCAGCCTCGGGGCAGTGGCAACTGCTTGCAAACCCCTGGCCCCTGCCTTGAGCTCCATGCCCAGAAGCAAGAGGCTCTGGAAGAGCCAATGAGGCCAGGAAGTAACAAGCATCTGGGGATGGGAAAATCAGGGCCGAGGGGCCACCAGAGGCCCACGCTAGGAGCCAGGTGGACCCCCTTCCTTCAGGCCCCAATCTGCAGCCAAGGCAATGCTGGGGCCCCAGGGGGCTCCATGAATGGCTAAGGGACACAGGGGCAGGGAGGGGGGGCAGCTGAGCACCAACTCCAGCGGCCTGGGTTCCAATGGAAGGAGGGGACCACGCAGGCCCACGAACCCCTAGCACCTCACCTTGGCCGACTTCTTCACCGTCTCCGCTTTACTGTCATTGCTGGAGGTGCTGGCAGCGCTGGGGGAGTTCCGGCCGCTCGAGCGGATGTCTTCATTGATGGGCGAGGCGCGACCATCAGGGCTGGCTGGCTGCTTCTTTCGACCACTGCGCAGTGTAGACATCTGCCCTCCCCAACCGGAGGCTGGTGAGACTGGACCCTAACCCCCCTCCCCAACTCCCCAGGCCACCTGAGCCCAGCTCCCACTCAGGCGCTTCAAGAGCAGGTCCACCAACAGCCTCGCAGCGATCCCAGCCCCTGGCAAACCTCGGGCACCCCTGGCTGTCCTCGCTGTGCAGGGTCAACATGGAGCAAGAGAGGAGGGGCTGAATGGGGGGCTCCCATGGAGAAGAGAGCAACACTCAGCTTAAACCCAAAACACCATCTCCAGGGACTGTCCTGAGTGAGGCTCTCCGAGGGCACCCTACTCTGCCAAGTTCCCCAGAGTGAGAGTCACACCTGGCAGCCACATCCCCACCCTTTCTGTTTACTCCATGCAATCGCCCACTCGTCCCGCCAAATCAACACACAAGCACCTGCTGACTTCATCTGACAGGGTGGGAAGGGACCCGAGAGAAGAGGTGTAAGATTAAGGGGCACCATCCCGCACCGAGCCCTTCCTCTTCCTGTGAAGCCAAGGGGCTCAGCAGAGCCGGGGTCCAAACTTGCACTGGTCCACCAGCTCGCCTCTGAGCGAGCAGCAGCCAGGATGCCAGCAGCCTTGGCAGGACGCTAGGGTCAGGGGAGGGAGGACGGTGCCACGGGGAAGCCAGTGCTCTAGAGAAAGACCTTGGCAGTGTCCTCTGTCACATTTCCAACCTGGGGAACCAGGTCTTTCTGTGGAAGGGGCTCTGCAATGAGCAGAAAAGGTACCTCGGGTCCCCCAAACTGGATCAAATACTTTCAAGAGCTTCAACTAGCAAAGACATGCCACAGTGGCGGTGACTGGCCCACGGGCCAGAGGCAGGTCTGGGGGACTTGTAGAGCCTGCTCGGAACCAGAAACCCAGACAGACGAGCTCTCTGTGGAAGTAAGCCGAGGACGTGCACCCCTCACCCCCGGAGAGCGCTGAGAACTCTCCCAGCTCCTAGGGCAAAGCTAATGCCTCCCGGCAAATCACTTCGCCTGCAGGGTCTGGTTCTCTATCGGAAACGCAGCACTTCCCATCCTCCGCCTGGGCGCCAGCCCCCAGCTCCCAGGTGCACGGCCACGGGGACTCACCGAGCCACGACTCCGCCGTGTCCTCATGCTATGTTTCCCGCTGAGCCCATCCTCCTCCTCTTTGACAGGTTTGAACATAAATGGTGGGGGGTCCACGGGCTTCTCGATGGGGGGCAGCTCGCCGTACTTCTTGAAATGAATGCGGCAGTCGGTGCAGAGCAGGATGTTCTCCCGGCCCCCGTGGTGCCAGTCCTTGGAGGCTGCGTGGGGGAAGCGGCGGTGGGGCGCCGGCCACCAAAAGCAACGCCCTTGGGGACAGATTCCGGGCAGGCAGGCCCTTCTCTGGGCTTGGCCCCCCGCGGTGCCATAAGAACCTGTCCCTCAGACGGCTCGGGTGCTGGTGCAGGGAGGGGAGGTGGGAGTACAGACCCCTCCTCAGCTCGGGAGAGTAGCAGGAGCGGCAGCAGCACCCACCCTGACCGTGAGCAAGGCCGACCCACCCACTGGTCAGCACTGCACGCCGACTGCTAACAGGACGGAGGCGAAGTGAACATCTTCAACTTGCTAAGTAACCCGAAGACCCTGCCAACGTCCAGGCAGCTACTGCCCTGCCAGGTCTCCGGTTCGCGCTTCCCCACGTGCTCAGAACCTGGATGTGCCGAGCCCGGCTGCTCCAGCGAAGGCCCCCCGCCCACCGAGCCCCACTTACTGGTGGTGAAGCAGTGGCGGCACGCGTACCCCTTCAGCTCCTGCTCGCTGTCCTCGCTGTCGAAGTCATCCTCGCTGGCAGAACTCAGGTCCACTGGGCGCGATAGGCACACAATGGGGTGGGGGAGACACCATGACGCTTGGCCGGGACCAGGACCGCTTGTTACCTGACCTGCCCTGGGCTCCGCGTCACCGGGCAGAGCGGCCCAGGAGGCAGAGGTGGGCTGGCGCCCAGAGAGCCACTGGGGATGTCGCAGGGCCAGTCAGCAGGACGAAGGACTTGTGACGAGGGGCGGTACCTAAGGGCCTGCCTGCCAGATTCTGGAGGGCTGGTGCCATGTCACACCTCAATCCTGGGGGCTGGCATTGATGCCCACCCTCACACCCCAGTCATCAGAGGAATTGCCCGCCACGAGTTCTAGCCGCGCAGCACTGGGGAGCAGCCACAGGGGCAGCCCCGGGCCGAGGCAGAGCCACAAGGCACTGCTCTTGTTTCAGAGGCTAAGGTGGGGGCCTCACAGTCACCTCAGACTGCAAGTCACATGGCACCAAGAGAGGGATCTTGGTAGAGGAGGAGGACAAAGAAGGAAACGCGACCACGATACAAGCGCAGCGAGGCCGCACTGGAGCACCATCCATGAAGGGAAAGCGCCCTCTGAGGCCTAAACCTCCCAAGGCCAGGCTCACGTTCCCGTCAAAAATCAAGACAGAGTGAGTTTCTCAGAAAACCTTCAATGTACGGGGAGTCTGTAGAACTCTCCCTGCCAGACCCCCCAGGTCAGTGTGACGGTCAGGTCAGACCTCACACACACGGCTGCACGTGCGAAGCCCCCACTTACAGAATTCACTGGATGGGGGTCTGGAGGGCGTGTTGACGGGCGTGGACGCGGTGCGGGTCTTGATCCTCCTGAACACGGCCTGCCGGCGGTGCCTGCGGTGTGCCCGGGAGCTGGCCGCCTCGGGGGTTTTCTTCCAGTAGTAGTAGAAGGTGATCAGCTCTCCCTGCGTGAAACAGGGGCTGGATGTGAGCCAGGTATCCCGGCCCCCTTCCGTGGGGAGCAGGGCTGGGCATGTGACAGCTGCACTGGGGACCTGGGCTCAAGACACACCTGCGGAGCGGACCTGCTGGACATCAGCAACACCCATTGGCTCAACGTGTATTTGTGGGGCGGGCTTTGTGCAGATGCCACCACTGTCCCAAGCACCGGAGGTGCCTCCACAAACAATGGACAGACAGGGAAACGCCCAGCGTCCAGCGAGCGTGCAGGACACGCTACGCTCTTCACAACATCCACCACCAGGAAATGCCTGCCAGGTAGACCAACCCAGCAACAACCAGGTGGCAGGAACTGGGGCCCCGGGGAAGATGGCGAAGAAGAGACCTCAAACCCAGGAAAGTGGCTCCCGGTCTCCACCCCCGACGCCCCACGCGGACACAGGCACACCAGGACAGGCCCGCGCAGAGCCTGGGAGGTGAGTCGGGGACCTGACGGAAAAGATCAAGAGAGGACACACCAGCCCTGGTGTTGGGGTGGAGACGAAGGAACATCACAAGGTCAGTGTTTAGGCAAAAGGAGCCCCTCCGTTAACGCCCGGCCCCAAAGAAAGGGAGGCAAGACAGCTCTGAAAAAGGCACTGCAAGCAGACAAGACTCCACACGCAACTTTTTAAAAAGGGCACTTTGGGCGAACCCCAGGGGGCTCAACAGGTACACCGTGTACACACACACACACACACACACACACACACACACACACACACAGTGTGTGTGCCCGCAGGGGGGGTGCGTGTTCCACTGATCCTGGCTGACAAAAGACCGATTTCTTATAACATACACCCCAAGGGAGTTCCCATCATGGTGCAGTGGTTAACGAATCCGACTAGGAACCATGAGGTTGCGGGTTTGATCCCAGGCCTTGCTCAGTGGGTTAAGGATCCAGCTGTAAGCTGTGGTGTAGGCTGCAGATGTGGCTCGGATCCTGAGTTGCTGTGGCTCCGGCGTAGGCCGGCGGCGGCTGCAGCTCTGATTTGACTCCTAGCCTGGGAACCTCCATAAGCCGTGGGAGCAGCCCAAGAAATGGCAAAAAGACAAAAGAACAAAACAAAACAAAACAAAACATATACCCCAAGATAAAGTACCTCTACATGGAATTTTTAAAAAAGTTACAACACTGAGAAAGCGTAGGTCACACTGACTTTCCACAATGTTGCTTTAATTAGAGAAGATCAATCGCCCGACAGGCGGTATCTAGGGGTGCGTCCCCACCCCCGTCCCTGCAGGTGGGAGCTCCTTGGCTAAAGCCCACCCTGCCTGAGACTGGAAGTGCCAAAAAGAGGAGCAAAGGTTCTGTCGTCCAGCGACTGGGATCTAGCTGGAGAGACCAGTGTCGGGGACACTGAAAGAGAGCCAGAGTTACCACGTCAGAGACCTGTGGCCGAGGGGCACCATGGACACCCCCAGAGGGGAGGGCCCTGGAGGCCAAGGGTGAGGAGCGCAGGCCCCGGCGGCAGAGGCGGTAGCCTATACATGCGTCTCTTGGAGCCGTGGCTGCTGTGGTCACTCCGAGCACCGCTCAACAAGGCGTCAGCGACTGCCGAGATCGACGATGAGGAGCCAGCCACCAAGGAGCACCCACCACTGCCACCTCGCAGTTCCCCGAGATGGTACCTGCCAGCAAGGGACAGCGGAGGAAGGGCCCTTGGGTTTCTGGCTCCTCTGTTATGTGCTCTCCTACAAAGGCGGGGACAATACCCCGTGGTGACTGGGCTCCTGCCTCGTCACATCCCACCTCCTGGACGTAGAAAGCCATTCATCTACACCGGTCTCCGGCTGGCTGGCCAAGGGCGCGCGCTCTGCAATGCTCTAGAGGACTCAGAGCCCTGTGCTGACAGAAAAGTGACCTGGCTCTGATTTTCCCATGAGAAAATACAGAACAGGAGCCAAGGCAGCCCACTGTCACCTTTCAAACACAGTGTCCGAGAGGCGTGCTTCAAAGGGGCAGCCGGCACAGTAAACCAGGGCCTGCCCCGAACTGCAGAGAAGCACGAGAAAACCCAGAGCGGTTCTTCCCCCTCCGCCCGCAGCCGAAGCTGTTTTAGGGGCCGGGGGATGACCAAGGCCTGGGATGTAAGGCGGAATGGGGAGGTACAGCAGGCAGAAGGACACAAAAAAGGGAGAGAAAACTGGCGGGGACCACCTCCAGGGTCTCTGTCGCACCTCGGCCTGCCTGAAGGCGGTGGGCCGGCAGGCGCCCTGGTCCCCGTGCCTCGCTGACTCGCACCGTTAAGAGAGCCCACTTCTATTTTTCAAATGTGGATATTCTCAGAGAGTTTACAATGGTATTGAAAGACGGTATCGCCTGGAGTTCCTGTCGTGGCTCAGTGGTTAACGAATCCAACTGGGATGTGGGTTTGAGCCCTGGCCTTGCTCAGTGGGTTAAGGATCCGGCATTGCCGTGAGCTGTGGTGTAGGTCGCAGACGAGGCTCAGATCCCGCATTGCTGTGGCTCTGGTGTAGGCCGGTGGCTGCAGCTCCGATTAGACCCCTAGCCTGGGAACCTCCATATGCCGTGGGAGTGGCCCTAGAAAAGGCAAAAAGAGCCCCCCCCAAAAAAAGGTGGTATCACCCGCAGATTCAAATAAGGTTAGGCCCACATCAGATACCAAACAGAAAAAGCCTCAGGTTCACAACTGGAAGCCTGTGCTCGGGCACCGTGTCCTCCTTGAGCAGGTGAGGAAAACCAGGGCACACCTGTAAACCTGGAGTTAAAGCAACTTTCGGCCAACACTTAATTATCAGCTTTCGGACAAGGGACCTGGAGCAGAGTCCATAATCTGAGGGCCCAGGACCAAAGCGAACAAGCCTCAAGGACTGTTGACACTAACATGAAAGAATATAAATTTCAAAATTCAGGAAGACAGTGGCCTGACGAAAACTCTCCCACGCTGCTGGCGGGACTGTAACATGTGCGAGGGTTTGGCAGATCTGACCGAGCTGAATAAACATGGACCGTATAACTGAGCCACGCAGTCCATACCCAGGCGTTCACCCCCAAAGGATAAACACACATGTGCCCACAAAGACTTTTACACAAATGTTCACAGAAACGTCACTCTTAAGAGCCAAGCAACTCCTCATCAGGAGGACGAGCAGCATGTTATCGTAACCCACTACCGAGAATCCCACTGGGCAGTAAAAGGAAGACGGTGATGACGCAGTAACACGGACGGACCCCAGAGTCGGCACACTGAGCGACCGCGGCCAGCCACAAAAGGGTGCAGACTGGACGATTCCGTCTATGGCCACAGAAAGCAAAGCTGGGGTCGTTTGGAGCCTGGAGAGTGAGGGGCAGGGAAGTGCCTTTAAAAAGACCCGAGGAGGTCTTCGGGGTGACGCTGGTGCTGTACACACAGAGGAACACGGGTAGATCCAGCTGTCGGAACGCATCGAATGTGTGCTCTTCAGGGGGGCGCATTTTTGTGGCATATACGGTATGAATGAAGCTGACCACAATAATACTTAAATAAGAATCCAGACCAGGTTTTATTAGCTGCTTCTCAGCCACCGTACCGTCTAGGAAGGGATTAAACATTGGAATGGAGCAAATCTAGGAGGATTAGAAACAGCACACTGGTGACTGCATGGGTGGCTAGGTCTTGAGCACAAACAAAAGAATATTCGGGGAAAGCTCTGGTTCTACAAATAGGGAGTGAAGCAGCTCGAGGCCTCACCAGGAATGAAGTCAATTGAACTTTAATCAAACATGCAGAGTGTGTGCTGCGGAGACCGACCGCACATAAATCCCGGGAACAAAAGCTGTTGCAGAAATCAATAGCTTACTGAAACATTAACACAGGCAATCATTGATCAAAAGGCAGCTCCACAAAGGCAGCCTTGCAAATTAGCTTCTGCTTGTGCTGGCGAGCAAACCCAGAGGCATACACGCTGCCGACACGAGTGGCTATAATGATCATTTTGTTCCCAAAGCTCTCACCTCCTCTCACAACAAGGCCTGCGGTCAACACACCTTGGGTCTCTGCACGCGACTCAAGGAACTGAGCGGGTTTGGGGCCCGGGAAAAGGAAGCGGGGTGGGGGTGCAGTGCAGCCACAGTCAGCAGGTTCCCCTCCCCTCTCAGGTCCACCGGCCACGGGCACTCAGAGACTGGCTCCTGGATTTAGGTAACAGCTTCCCTCCCTGAGGCAGGCTCTCGGCACAGAGGAGAACTAGCCACATTAGGCTTCTCCGATTTCCCACCAAAAGAAAAACAGTGCCTGGGGCTCGAGTGCACAGAAGGGAAGGAGACGTCTGTGTGGTGGGCTGGGGCTGGGAGGAGGGGGAGAAACAGACACAGAGAGGAGTCAGGCCGCCCCGGGCTCAATCCCAGGCCCCAGAACCACAAGAGGTGGCTGCACTGCCCAGGCCCCCGGTGTGTTGGCCGAGTCCACCAAGTTCAGCAGGGCAGGCTCCCTGTGTTGCCTTGGGCATCTGGGCTCGGGGGGGGCGGGGGTGCAGTCTTGCCAGCCCACCTTGCACAGGTAGCTTTTCAGGGATAAACCCATTTCAGGTAAGTTCTGCTTGACCTTGGGCAACAACAGCCTGGAGACCCATTCCAGGGTGTGTGGGCGCCACTCCAGTGCCTGAGGCGGAGGTGGGGCCTGGACGGGGCTGCGGACAGCCCTGCCGCAGGAGAAAACCTGACTGGGCCTCCTTCGGTCTTCAAGCAGGTCAGTTCTACCCGCTCAAACACTGCCTGCACACACAACTGCTGTTTCCCTTCCCTCGTGCCGCAGAGGTCGGGGAGAGCCTGTGAGCCTTCCTGCCCAATGAGAAGACAATTTCTTTAAAGGAAGATGAGCTACGTGGCTTCTCCCTAAGGGATCCTGGGAAATGGAAGCACAGCACAGGCTGCTGAAGGGAGGACACTGTAGGCATTTCACGTATCAAAGGTTGGTTCTCGGGGAGCATGTCTGGGCTCAGCACGGCCACCGAGCAAGCTCCCCAGGCCCCAGGTCCTCTCCCGCCTGCGCACAGCATCCCTTCTCAGAGGCCCCCTGGGAGACTGTGTCGGAGGCAGGAAAAGGTGGTCAATGATTTCATCCCACTACTGAAGCCTAAGGGAACAGCCCAAACTGCCTCCAACTCTGTGGGATTACAACGTGACTCCTGCCACCACCGCCCACGAGTCCCAACACCCCAAGGGGGTGGAAGATGGGGTCCAGGGACACAGCACAGAGAGCCCAGGGGTGCTGCTGTCTGCGATTAGGTCCTCTCCTCATGAGCAAAGGCAGGCTGTTGCTTTTGGAAATAATCCTTAACACGCATGGCCTGCTCTCAGTTCAGGGCAGGGCACACACAGTCTTTCTTCCTCTTCATTCTCACAGGACAATGCCATGGACTGGCAGGAAAAATGATGGCGCTCGTGGGTCTTCTGTTAAGGAAGGCCCTGGAAAGGCTGCCTCCCTGTACACGCTGGGAGGGGCGGATGCAGGAGGGCAGGCATCAGTCTAGTCCAGGGCTCTGGACTGCAGTGAGTGCCCAGTAGGGGCCGCCCGCAAACGCCTCTTCTGCTGTGAGGACAGTGGATTTCTTCTTTACCAAAGCGTCAACAGGCAGCCTCGAGAGGCCAAACGCTGCCTACTAAAAAAGGGGGGAACACCCCTAGCCTGGGAACCTCCATGATGTCGTGGGTGTGGCCCTAAAAAGACAAAAAAAAATAAAATAAAATAAAAATAAAAGGGGGAGGCAGAAGCAACAGGATGGGGAGGCACGTGTGCAAGCTGCACTTGGTGGCAACTGACACATGGTGGGGCAGTGGTTAGAAAGTAAGCATTTTGAAGCAATTGTCTTAATTCTTGAAGATTATTAACTGTCCAGATGCTAAGTAAGTATTTTAACTTAATACGCAGAGAAAAAGGCACAGCCAGACCATCTCTACACAATGCCTGAAGCCCACACGCCTCTGCTAAAACTTCTGTTTGCAGCAGGCCCTTTGGTCACCTTCTGGCTCCTTCTTGGTGGTCCAGGCAAAAAGGATGAAGAAACCTAACACTTACTTTCTAGATAGAACAGAGAGATCTGAATCTCAGAAAAAAGAAAAAAGAAAAAGAACAAACAAAACAGGCTGTGTTTTTCCAGGGAGCAGGCCCAGCAGCACTGAGTAGTTAGGAAACAAGGTTTGCAGACCCAAGGGGCAGGAGGGAGAAGCTGCCTTCCAGACTTTCGGGCCCCTGCAGCTGGTGCCAGGAAGCTGGCCTGGGGCATGTCCCCCAGGAAGGGTGCTCTGCCCTGCAGTCGGCTCAGGCCCTCTGACTTGTAAGACCACCTCTGCCTGGGAATTAGGGCTGTACTGTCTCCTGGCAAAACCTACTAATTCCAGGGTCGTGAAGCAAGGCAGGAAGGGCTCCTGGCACAGACCCCCACCCAAGCCATCGCTTCCTTTCACCCTAAGGATTTGAGGGCTGGACCTGATGACCGCTGAAGTAAGAAGCCAGGTACCGAGCAGAAGCGTCGCTGTTTGGGCATAGCTACCTTTACAGATCTTTTTCCAGAGGCAACTGGTTGTCTCCCAGCATCAACTCTGGTAATTAAAGCCAGGCTCTCCTGGGCTCCTTCTTCTGTTAACCAACCGAATCCCCGGATCCCCAGAGGAGCCCCGACACTGGTAAACTCCACCTGTGCGCTCTCGAGCGCATCTGGAAGATGATGGTGTGCTGGGCAGCCCACGGCGGAACCTGACCTGCCACCGCACCAGAGGAGCCCTGGCGAGGAGGCGGCTGGGTCCTGGCAGCCTCCGTGCCCCCTTCCCCACGTCCCAGTGCCTGAACAGGCACTCCCTGCAAATCCCAGCTCAGGGCAAAGGGAAAATTTCTTTTCCTTTTTTTTCAGTTACTACCACTCCCTTTGAACATTCTCAAAGGAACAAAATTAGTTGTTTAACCCCAAACCATAAGGAGATTTCCTAAGCTCTGTGGTGCGTGAGTGGCAGACCTCAGCCACCTGCAGACCCTACCCCTGGTCCCACACCTTCACTTGGGGGTCCAGACCTGAGGGCCTGGGCTGGCCTGTCCCCTCCCTCTCCTCAAGGCCCATGGAACCCACGCCCTGCTGCTTCGCTGCTGGCTTTTGACCACATTCCCCACCCCGCGTGTCTCTGCACACACACGACGGCCCGCTGCCGGCTCGTCGGCACTTTCCTCCTGCGGGCAGGATGCCGCCCACGAGGCCCTCACTGCTCCGTCCCTGAAGCCAGCTCCGAGCCCCCCTACCCCTCAGGGCTCTGGTCATCACAGATGCCATCTGCCCCTTGTCCCTCCCCAGCCACGAGGTCACCGTGATGATTCCATTCCTGCTCCTCCCCCAACCGTGGCCATGAATGAGCTTGTCCAGCTCCCCACGGCTGTGCCCACCTCATCCGTGGGCACCCACCTCAGAGATCAGGGCACCATCCTGACTATAACGTGTAGTCAGTAAGTGTCTGATGGAGCGATTATGTCCTGAGAATGAAAATTCAGCTGAAATTAACACTAAAAAGATACAACTTTTGAGAGATGCCAACAAGACCGTCAACTTTTTGTTTTGCCAAGCAAGGTCATTTAACAATAACTGCCTGGGGAGTTCCCGTCGTGGCTCAGTGGTAATGAATCCGACTAGTATTCACGAGGACACGGGTTCAATCCCTGGCCTCACTCAGTGGGTTAAAGATCTGGTGTTGCGTGAGCTGTGGTGTGGGTCGCAGCCGAGGGATATCCTGTGTTGCTGTGGCTGGGCCGGCAGCTATAGCTCTGAATGGACTCCTAGCCTAGGAACTTTCATATGCCACATGTGTAGCCCTAAGAAGCGAAAGAAAAGAAAAGAAAAAAGAAAAGAAAAGAGCAAGAAATCTGCCTGGGAGTTCCCTAGTGGCTTAGCAGGTTAGGGATTTGGTGTTGTCACTGCTGTGGTGCATGTTCGAGACCTGGCCCAGGAACTTCCACATGCCATGGGCACAGCCCCAAAAACCCCCAAATCAGAAAAAAAAAACCCACCAATTGCCTGATCTCACCATTATTCCATAAAAGAAATGACACTTTATCTCTTAAAAAGTAGAAAAGATCGATAATCTCCAAATAAGAGTTCCTTAATTTGATACTGAGTGTTACACAAAGCGACTACATTGTTCCTACTGTGGGTTTCCTGCCACCCAGGGGACATTTCATCCTTGTGCGCGTGTGGCTGTCGGGAAGCACCTGCTCTAAAGGCAGGCGGCACAGGCAGGCTGAGGAATCCAGCGCCGCCTCTTCCTCACCCAGTGGCTTTGCTGACAGACCAACAAGCTCCCTCTCACTGGGCTACGAAGACTACACCTGCGCTCGCCACACCTGAAGCCCTTTAATCCTCCTCTGCGTACCCTAATCTCATCGCCCTGCTTCACGAATGAGACAACCAGGGCAACGGGAAGGCCCACCGCCAGGCTCACCCAGCTTCCACTGGCAGCCCGGGTTCCAGAGTCCTATGTTCCCAACACTTGGCTATGAACTAAGGGCACAGAGCCATTTTTTTAAAGTCAGGGGCTCAAATGTGGGCCACCTTTGATCTACAGAATTCAGTTCAATGGTATCTTACACCTTCTAACCAGGCTTTGCATGGTGGGAGCGGCCAGGCGCTAAACAGCACTACGCTGCTGGCCAGACCTCCAGCCCCAGGGAGAACCACCCCCAGCCGCCAGGAATCAGAGACGTGCACCTGCCCGAAGCAGCAACTCTGAGAGGAACCCAGAGCAGAGACACATCTGGAGGCACACGTGCACATTCAGAGCGATGCCCAAGCCCCAAGGAACAGGTGCATCTTCCCATGCCAAGAGCAGGGTCCAGGGATGGGAGGACTTGGGGGGCCCGGCCGTGACGCACACCCCCAACGCCCTTGCTCGCCAGGCCTTAGGCCCTGCAGTGGCTCCCACTACAGGAGAAGGCCACCGGCCCATTTCTGCTCCAGCTGAAATGTCTCAGAGATGTGCCAAGCAAGGGGCCTGCACAAGCCTCTTGACCCCAAGCAGTGCCTCTTCCTTCCCCGAGGACCCTCGAGAGAGAGTTTAGTCCAGGCAGAGTCCCTCAAGAAAAGGCTCCTGCACGTGCTACAAAGCAAGCGTCTGACTAAAACCCTGACTTCCAGCTGCTCAGACCGTGGAGGTGACTTGTGGGCCAGTGGGCGGGTCTCCTGACCTCCACACTCCTGGTGCCTCCTTCCCAGGAAGCTCCATTAAAAACCCATCTATCAGCTGAATACCAGACAGAAGGCTCTTCCACTAAACCCAGAACAACAACAGAAAATAAGGAACAGATTTGGAAATGATTCCTTTGAGACCCAGATCAAGAACCACCCCCAAACTGATCTAAAGCCCAGCCTCAATCGAGGGGCTCTGGCCATGTGTGGTGCCCACACCAGCGTCTGGCACAGAGGCCAGGCGGTCCTGACACGGTGACATGACTGGCTGTCACTTAACACGGACCCACACATAAGCACCCCCCGGGGAGCCTTTATTTTTTTGGTGTTACCGAGCCGTTTGTTTAACTACAGACTGTTAACATTTTAAATATAATAATGCCAACACCGGGAATCTCGTTTTCTCAGCAGGGCTTCCCACACCTCAAGAATTCATTCACTGAAATCAGTTTTCTTTCCCACAAGCTGAATACTTCATTATTTCCTGAATTCATTTTACTGGAGTTCAGCAACAGGGCAAGTGGGATTTCACCGCCCTGGTTCTATCACCACATCACCCCCTTAATGTTTTCTAGTTCCTGTAACAAAACCGCAATTCTACCAGCAAAGGGGGAGAAGAGAGAGGAGAAAAAACCAAGCCATAAAACTGTTAAAACCGCCATTCTCCATCTCGTAAACATTTTTCTATTTATCGGCCTTTCATTACATGTGCTATCTTATTATCCCCGCACAGTATCAAAGTGACATCCGTCAGGGTCACCCTATAAAATACACATTGGCGATGTAACATTAATGAAGGGAAGGGGACAAAAGATGAAGGATGGGAGAGGGCGGCAAGCTGCAGGGTGTTTAAAGGGATCATCACTCATATCTGCGCATTTCCCGAGGTGATAATTGAATAACGGGCTGGAGGGAAATCCATTTTTGAGCTCAGAAAGGATAGTTAGGAGACAAATGTTTTTGTATTGGAAGCGTGTAATGACTGCCAGGAAATGAGAACAGCTACTCTAGCAACACTGCTTCTTATATTTTATGGTTTTTATGGACGCACAGCAAATTATCAAGTACAATACATTTCTGAAAGTTGAATTTTAAAATAAAGGACTGACTTCCTCATTACAAAGAGAGGAGGGAAAGGGGTATCTGATTTTGTCATCCTATCACGTGTGTTTTAGTGAAAGGGACAGAAGCAATGGCTGCTCTTCAAAGCACAAAACCACAGGCACACTGCACCACATCCCTCCGCAGACGTGAAACCTGTCACCTCTGTCGCCTGAATCTTGGACTGAACTTAAGGCCAAGGATTTTGGAAAAATCCAGACAAGCTTGCAAACCAAATCTGTGCTTCTCTGTGTGCAGGTCTTACACATGTGACCAGCGATGGTCTCTCAGAGGCTTTGAGCACAAAAGAACTCCAGGAAGGAGGCTGGGGGACAGGAGCTATCTAGACACCCGCTGTCAGGGCTGATGTGTGCCCACCCCAATTCACCGTAAGCTCCTGGGAAAGGAGGTGCAGGGGAAGAGACGCCCCCACTCCCAAACTCCTCCAGGCTTATGAGGGCCTGTAGGGGAGGAGGGGAGACCAGAATGTGCCTGGGCACAGAGCAGGTGCCAGAGAGGAGCAGCAGTGTGGGAAATGGTGAGATAACTGGCTCTGAGGCCCTCACCAGTGGGGCCACATGTCCCAGCTGATCCTAGCAGCCCTGGCTGGCAGACTCCCTCGTGGGCTTCCTCACTGCTGCTTCACTATGACGTGGGAGAAGCAGACCAACCTGGGACACCTCCCAGGTGCCTGGGATGCAAGACAGAGGTGGGACTTGGTGGGAAGGCAGAGGACTCTGAAATGGACAGAGAGCTGCTGCAGGACACAAGGGAGTTCCCACAGGCAGCAGTCAAGCCCAGCAGGGCCCAGGCCACTGCCCCCACCCTGGGGCACTCCCCCTGAGGTTGCCATCAGAGGAATGAAAGGTCACACAGCCTGCACTTCCCAGGACAAACAAGCGTGCAGGGCACTCTGACCACAGCTGCTCCGTGGTCCAGGCACGCCATGGTTTAGGGCATGGTCATGTGACACCCCCCCCCCCCCCCGGATTTGGGTAATCATAGTCCTTATGTGGGCCTGGAGGGCTCAGTCTCCTGGTTCATGGCCATGGCCCCTTAAGGCTTCCTGTCAGAGGCAGGCTGGCTCCCTTTTGGCTAGAGGCCAGGGAGCACACCACCGCCCCTTGGGCTGTGCCGTGTGGAGCCAGTGAGGGGCACAGCTGGCTGCGTTCTGGGGGCTCCTGGGGAATTGGGGATGCGTCTCTGCCCCACAGGGGAGCTGGGAGGGTCTTTGGGCATCCAGGGCACACCTTTAGAAAGGTGGATGGAGCTGGATCTCTGGAACAAACTGATGCGTGAGGAAGACTCCCTGGTGCCGACGAGGGTCTCTTCCCTCTGACGTGATGTGGTGCAACCGTACAGCGAACCCGCCCATGTCTGCATCAAAATCCTGGCAACTCTTATTCTGGAGACAAACCACCAAGGTCACCATCCTGGGTGACTTGGGTCATCCTACGCTAGCTACGCCATCTCCCCAGGACCGGTGTGGGCTGTGGCGGGAGAGGTATGACAAAGTGCTCCTGGGGGGGGCACCTTAACTGCTCCCCAATATATGTTGGGATTGACCCAAGACAGGAAGATGTTCTTGGCCCCGTCTCAGGAAATAATTTTTCCTTCATGCCCCACGTTAAAAGGCTGCTCTTGGGCACTGGCCTTCCCTGACGAAAAAAGGGACACAAAGGGAAGGACACTGACAGGTGCATGCTGCATTCTCACTACCCAACCCGAGGCCCAGAACTTTCAAGAGTTTACAGGGTGTAAGTTTCTAGCTGTAGGACGCCTCAGAAGCTGCCTTTATCCAGTTCTGCCTCACTTCCCCAAAGAGGCCAAACCCCCCGGAGTCGAGGAGAATATGGAAAGGGAGACCTTTCGCCATGAGGCGACTTCACACTTGAGCCCATGGCTACGGGGCCCTGCTCTGCTGAGGTGGCCAGGTCGGGGCAGAGAGCAGGACTTCCTGGGACGTCCCTTGGGCCCTGGTCTCCATTTCAAAACGGGGAAAAAGAACAGCACCCCGCCCGCCGCGCTGCGGTGCTAAAAGGAGCTGATACACACACAGCACTCTGCACGGGGCTTGGCGTATCAGGGAAGACACTAAATGCCGGCTGCGGCACTGGAACAAACCCCAGATCCCTGGTGGTGGCGGCTGGCTCCACGTTTGCTCTTTTGCCTGACTACTGGGAAATGACTGCATCCCAGTCACCACTGAAACACCAAGTCCTAAGTAAGAGAAAGCAAACTCAGGAAGCATTTCTAGAAACCACAAAAGCATGAAATATTTTTTAAAATTTGGACTCACCCCCGCCCCCCGCCTGAGTGAAGGTAAGCTGGTTGAAGGGCACAACTGCATTTAGGAAGCAGCAAGAACCCAAACGGCCTGGGAGACGAACTCGCTATATTTTTAGGCTGGCCACACCCCTCTCTAGGGGGCATGGGCACACAGTCAAGCCCTGGTGATGCCAGAAATCTCACCAGTGTGGCCAAGCGAGACCCACAATCCCAGGCCAGCACCTTCTGCTGCAAATGACACTTCTGGCCTGCACCAAACAAATACAATGCGCCCTCTCGCCAGCGCAAAAACAAATACAATGAGCCGGAATCCACCCTGGGGATCCAGTAACGCAGCACAGCAGGCTTTATCAGCCAGCATCCGAAGGTCTGTACTAAGTTCTTCCCGGCCCTCCATGACAGCTGTGTGTCCGTGGGAAGGTTAATTCCCTCTCTGAGACTGCTCCCTCATCTGTAAAGCAGGGAGGGTTCAACAGTGGCTCCCTCCTTTATGAGGTTGTGGTTAGGACTGAAATGCCCAAGAGAGGTCTGGCACACATGCTCAATATGAGCTATTATATTTACTCTCTTTCCAAGTGGAGAACAACTAGAAACTTCAAACTAAGTTTAACTTAAAGGGAATTGTTTAACTAACTGAATTAAAAACAAGAAATCTTTCAAAGAATGGTTTCTGTAACTGACTTCCTGCTTTTATCACTTCTCCAAAAAACACCACCACCACCACAGGCCCTTTATAAAGTCCAAGAATAAGGGCTGTCAGGCGTAATGAGCGATAATGGTGTGAAAGACAGTCCAGGTCAAAGATCAGCATTCTCCATGAGACCCCAAAGAGAACCAGCAGGACCTAAAAGACCTGCCTCCAAGCCTCAGGCCTGCGAGCCCCAGCTCAGGGAACCAGCAGGGGAATGAACTCACAGGATCATTACCCGTTTCAGCAGGAACAGACCAAGAGAACGCGCCTGCTCATCTGCAGCAGACCACGCTGGGGTTTACCAGCTGTCCCTTCGCTTCAGTGAGCATCAGCTCCGACAGACAGACTGGAAGGGTCCAGCTGGGGCCCTTGCAAGGTCCCATGACTTAACTGCATGACCCCATCACGCCACTCAAAAGCGCCAAGGAACAGTAATGACAATGAACTTTGTTACCAAGCTTTAAAAACATCATGAAAGGAGTTCCTGTTGTGGCACAGCAGAAACAAATCCGACCAGGAACCATGAGGTTGTGGGTTTGATCCCTGGCCTCGCTCAGGGGGTTAAGGATCTGGAGTTGCCGTGGTATAGGTCGCAGACACGGCTCGGATCCTGAGTTGCTGTGGCTGTGGTGTAGGCCAGCGGCTACAGCTCCCATTCGACCCCTAGCCTGGGAACCTCCATATGCCACGGGTGCGGCCCTAAAAAGACAAAAAAAAAAAAAAAAAAGAAAGAAAGAATGAATGAAAAAAAATTCTGAACACATGGGCTATAATGGCGTTACAAACCTGAGACTGCAAATTGCTAACAGATCACAAACTCTCTAAGCAGAAGGAAGGTTGCAAAGACTCTCCAGGAGTTTAGGCTAGAAAGAATCTATGTTTCTGACGCTAAGCTGAGGGTGGGAAAAATGTTGTACAACTTGCCCCATCACTCGCAGGGCCCTGGGCCGACCTCGTCCCCATCGTGGCCGGCTCTGCCGCTCCGTGCTGGGTAGACGGGGAACGCGAGAGCTGGGCGGCTGTCAAGTTCAGTCTGCCCCTGAGTTACGTGCGTACTCTTCCCACTGTCCAACTTGTTCCCCTCAGGACATGAGGACAATTCTACTACGCTTTCCCACGAAAGGGACCGCGCTGCTAGGCCCTGTTCTGGAGGCACCGAGGTACTAAAGCAGCGCTCATGATGAGAGCAGGGATCCTCTTGGGAACTCGGCCATCACCTCCACAGTGATTCACACAAGGGAGCCAAAAGAAGAGCAAGCGTTCCCTGTTTAAGACAACGGCAGAGACACGAGGTCACATACGGTCCCTCAGAGAAGAGGAAGAGGGGCCTGCTTTGGGCCACCGGAAAGTTCTGGTCTCTCATGATCTGGATCAGAAAAGCTCCGATGTCACAACCAGATGCTTTGAGGATGTTTTCTTTGCTCCCTCGAGTTAGAGGCAACAGCGCAGTTCTGCCCACTTTTATGCGGCCTCCGGCTATAGGGTTTGGAGTCCTGCGACTCAGTTTCTAAGACGTCCCTGCTACACTGAGGCCTCACCCCCATGGGCAGGTGTGAGAACGGAATGTGGTCAGCGCTCCCAGGTGACAGAGGTGAACAACTGGCCATCAACATGCCAGCTGCGGGCAAGTTCTCAACTGATGAAAGGGCCACAGTCACTTCCACAACAACTTTAAAGAGTCCTGCTTGCCCACATCCTCCTCCAGGGCCTGCCTGCCCAACGGCAGCTCCTCAGAGCGCCTCCTGCCAGCCAGCAGGATCCGGAGACCACCGTCTCCATCCCCAGAATTCCAAGCGAGACTAGGCAGAGTGTGGCCTGGGCACTAAGCTGTGCTTCTGAGGAAGCAGAGGGGGAAATGTAGCTGCTGGATTGTTCTGATTTCAGGACTTAACACGTTCACTTTCTGAAATCAAATCAAAACGGCTCACACACATAAGCAGCGGACGAAATAACACCAGTACCTGCCACGGCATAGTGACTGAGTTAACGCATCATTACATGACTTTACTGATGCCACGGCCCCTCCTTTCAGCCTCTGGCTGCCTGCCTGCCCTTTGCCCAGAGAGAGGGTCAGGTCTCCTCGGGAAGCCTCAGGAAAAGCACAACCCCCGTAAGTCAAAAATGGTGTAAGACAGGCCTAGACAAATTCCTAAAAATCAAGTGGTAATAAGACAGGTTACAGTGAAATGCTAAATCCTGCTTCATGTTAACGCGTGAAGGAAAGACAAGAATTCCATGGGTGCCAAAAGGACCCTTAAGAATATAAGATGGGGGGGTTCCCGTCGTGGCTCAGTGGTTAACAAATCTGACTAGGAACCATGAGGTTGCGGGTTCCATCCCTGGCCTTGCTCAGTGGGTTAAGGATCCAGCATTGCCGTGAGCTGTGGTGTAGGCTGCAGACGCGGCTTGGATCCCTCGTTGCTGTGGCTCTGGCGTAGGCCAGTGGTTAGAGCTGATTCAACCCCTAGCCTGGGAACCTCCATATGCCACAGGATCAGCCCAAGAAATGGCAAAAAGGCAAAAAAAAAAAAAAAAAAAGAGTATAAGATAGGAGCTCCCGCTGTGGCGCAGTGGGATCAGCAGCGTCTTGAGAGCACTGAGATGTGGGTTTAGGCCCCAGCTCCGCACAGTGGGTTAAGGATCCAGCGTTGCTGCGGCTCGGATCTGATCCCTGGCCTAGGAACTCCATATGCCTCGGGGTGGCCAAAAAAAAAAAAAACCACCCACAAAAAAAAAAAAAATAAATAATTGATGTTGTACTTCTAGCTCCTGGTGGCAAAATAACAAAACACAAACCCATGGCCTAAGGAGGCCTGACCAGCTCACTTGGTGAGTTTTTATCTCCAAGGATTTCTACCCCCACACCCTGGTTCAGGAGTCAAAAGAATGCAGAGGGGCAGCAGTTTCCAAGCTTCTAAGCAGGTAAGCAAAGGAACTTCGGCGAAATTAATGTGCACTTCCGTCCTGGTGAGTCAAATATCAGCACAGTTACGAAAACCTCTGATACTGTAGTTGGCTAATTGCTCCTTAGAAATGATTCTTAAGTTAAAAAGACAGAAACAAAATTTACTTTGGTGTCCTGTATAAATCGTAAGGCGAAAACAAAGCCAAAAAAAAACTTCGAAGGGAACTTCCTAATTCTAGGCCAAGAGCACTGACAGCTCCGATCAGCTCACGCAGCACCGGCCCCTCAACGACATGAAGGGCACACAAGCAAGGCGCCCTCCGCAGGACTAGACCCCGAAATGCAGCCAGGACAGAAAGAACCCTCAAGAGCCAGCATCCTTTCTGGAAGCAGCCCACGGAGCAGTGGCCATGGTCCCTCGGGCTGAATTTTCAAGCCAAGTTTACCTCAAAGACATAACCCAAGAGATAAAGGTTTGGAAATCTATTCTATATCCTCTCCAGGGCAGGCTGCAACTTCGGATGCAGGAACCAGCGTGGAAAATAGTTCATGATGTGGCCGGGGAAGTGGGAAGAAGCCTGAAGTACAAACGGACCTCAATATTCAATTCAATTCGATTTCATTCAAAACACCAACCGCACCCCCCCCAAATAGCTTCCATTGTGGCACAGGAAACGAATCCGACTAGGAACCATGAGGTTGCAAGTTCCATCCCTGGCATCGCTCAGTGAGTTAAGGACCCGGGGATGCTGTGAGCTGTGGGGTAGGCCGGCAGCAACAGCTCCAATTGGACCCCTAGTCTGGGAACCTCCACGTGCCGCGGGTTCGGCCCTTAAAAGGACAAAAGACAAAAGACAAAAGACAAAAAAAAAAAAAAAAAAAAAAGAGCATCTAGACCTCAAACAAATCAAAAAGAAAAAGAAATCCAACTGAAAACTAAGCCGAAGATTTACACAGGTCCTTCATGGAAGGGGAAACAAAGGACGGACAGAGACCCAATCCCAGTGGAACCAGGGAAATACAATCACAACTACTCTGAGACGCTCCACACTCACGAAATCAGCAGCCGTTTTCATGCCTGACGCTGTCAAGTGCTGGCAAGGAGGTGAAATTACTGGCGCTCGTGCACAGCTGGAAACCACTGGCTTGAGTGAAATGAAACATCCTCACACATCCTTTCACTGAAGTGAGGTTCCTCTGTCCCATTCCCAGGACTCTTCCTTATGATACTTGTCGGGATTTATAATTATGACAAGGATTATTTTCTTTTACTATGTCTTCTTCACAGATTCAAATATTTAAAACTCTGTATTTAAAATTTTAAAGTTCATATTTCAAGTTCCACGAAACATATCTTTTTGTTGAGAGCTCTACTCCTAGCATCCAACACAATGTTTGGTGTTCCGTACAGCAATGAATATCTGAGAAACGAATGAGTATAACATGAACCCGACTAATCTAAGAAATAACCTAAAAACATTTATGTGTTCCAGAAGTTACAAGTGACGCATACTGCTCCATTTTTTTTAAAGACCAAAACAAAACAAAAAAACCCCCAAAACCCCAGAATGCACAGTAAGAAATAGAATTCAGAAAAATATCAAACAATTGAAAACTCAAAACAAGCCTAATCTAACGAAATCCTTCCTATTTTAGCCTGATGCTTTCTCAACCGGGACACTGACCATATGTAACCAGCTGAGAAAGCACCCCATTTCCTCTTCCCCGGCACCTCACTTTTCATAACCAGCTTTATAAAAATCCAGCAAAGACAAAACATTCGCTCTTTACTATCTACACTGAAGATCTGCTTTGAAAACAGTTCACCTCACCACCCCCCCTCCACCTTTCAATAGAGCAGCTTTAAGTGTGGATCCAAAGTTCTCAGCTGCGGAGCCCATCTCTCAGAGGTGCGGCGACCCCAAAGAGTCGGGGGCGGGGCAGCACCTGTCCAGCCAGTACAGCAAGAGTCAGGTTGTGGCAAAAGATTTTTATCAGGCCATCCTGTCTGGAAAGTGTCAGCCGTCTGTGAAGCAGCTGTCTGACCAGTATGAGTGCCATGCACAGACACGGCTATAGAGCGGGCGACATACCACCTCGGGGATCATCAGGCCTCTATTCCACAGAAAATAACCTAGGAATTCTCAACTAGGTAGAGCACGGTCAAAAGCCACTGACACTGCCCAGTGAAGACGATGTCAGCCACCACCCACTACAAAGAGGAGGGACACCGAGCAGGACGTATGGGAAGGAGCCTGCGGGGCCTGTTCTCATCTCTACAATAAGAGGGAAAAAATGCCAAGGAAGACACGGCATCTTCACTGGGGAGGCCTGGGCCACAGCACCTGTATCTTTCGGGCTCTGACTGTGGGAGCCACAGCAGGACAGAAGCAGGGGCCTGGGGGACCTGCTTTCTCGTGCTGACTTGGACTCAAAACATGTGCCGTTGCTCTCAGGAGCATCCTCTGTCTTCTTGGCATGATTGTCCCAACAAACAAGACCCTACTTCTGTTATTAACATCAGTTGAACAGCACGCATAAGATAAAACTGTAACCCTCAAATCTGGTGCAGCCAGAGCTGAGCAACTAAACAAATCAGAGATCGATTAATCAATGAAAGTTTAATGGCATCTTCTGTTTACCGGGGGGGGGGTGGTGTAAATTAGGGGGTTGGGATAAACAAAAATAAATATATACAGGATAAATAGGTAACAAAGACCGACTGGAGGGCACAGGGAAATCTGCTCAATACTGTGTAATAACCTCTGTGGGGAAAGACTGAAAAGAAATGGGTCTGTGTATGTGTACAACTGATTTACTTTGCTGTAGCCTGAAATTAACACAGCTCAGTAAATCAACTATATTCCAATAGCATTTTTTTAAAAGTTTAATGGCATCAATTATGAATTTACTACTATCCTGGTAAAAACGGAAATTATATAAACTGAAGCTTAAACTGTCAAGAAACAATAATAAATGTAAGACAATTTCTCCTTTGCTGTTTATAATCTGAAGGGCTATCAGCAGCTTCAGGTAACAGAAACTCAAGGTCCGGGCTTCCACCCTGAAGCCTGGCGCCACCTGTGTTCGCCTGTGACCTGCACAGCAGGGATCCTCTATGACTCCGACTGCAGGGAGCCCTTGGTTTCCCGTTCTGAAATCCCACATTTCAATTTTTCTTTTTCTTTTCTTTCTTTTTTTTTTTTTAGGGCCACACCTGCAACATATGGAAATTCCCAGGCTTGAGGTTGAAGTGGAGCTGCAACCACAGCAACACGGGATCCTTAACCCACTGAGCGAGGCCAGGGATCAAACCCACACACTCATGGATACTAGTCGGTCGGGCTCGTTTTCCGCTGAGCCATAGCAGGAACTCCCTTCGGTTTCTAATTCAAGTGCAGCACTCTAACTGGACGGACAGGACAGAGGTAAGATCCAGCACAAACTCACACAGCTAACCCTTGGGTGCGTGACACCGCCACAGAGCTTTTTTCCCCACTACTGTCAGAGGAGCATAACTGAAATCTTGATTCGAAATGAGCCAAAGGGAGTTCCTGCTGTGTCACGGTGGGTTAAGAACTGACTGAAGCAGCTTGGGTGGCTGCAGAGGCACGGGATCGCTCCCTGGTCTGGCACAGCAGGTTAAAGGATCTGGTGTTTGCCACAATGCAGCCTGGATTCAATCCCTGGCCTGGGAACTTCCGTATGCCATGGGTGCAGGCGTAAAACTAAAAAAAGTTGGCGTTCCTGCTGTGGCTCAGCGGAAACGAAGGTTCGATCCCTGGCCTCGCTCAGTAGGTTAAGGATCCAGTGTTGCCGTAGGCTGCAGACATGGCTCGGATCTGGCGTTGCTGTGGCTGTGGTATAGGCCGGCAGCTACAGCTCTGATTGGACTCCTAGCCTGGGAACTTCCATGTGCCTTGGGTGCAGCCCTAAAAACAAACAAACAAACAAAATGAAACAAACAAAAAAACCCTAAAAAAAGTTAAAGGGGGGAGGCCTCCCCCCAAAGTCAGCCGGACATGCGGTATACAACTCCAAACTGTGCAATTCTGAGTAACATTTTTTTGCTTTTTAGGGTCTCACAAGACCCCAGGGAACATGAGTGGAACAGAAATCAAGGCCACTGCAAAGCCGCTCCCCCACCCAATGCTTGTTGGATAAATCAGACCCAGATGGCCCACACTGGCAGTTCCCATCATGGCTCAGTGGTAATAAACCCCACTACTAAGCATCCATGAGGATGCAGGTTTGATCCCCAGCCTCACTCAGTGGATTAGGGATCCAGCATTGCCATTAGCTGTGCTGTAGGTCGCAGATGCGGCTTGGATCTGGTGTTGCTGTGGCTGTGGTGTAGGCCGGCAGCTGCAGCTCCAATTCGACCGCTAGCCTGGGAACCTCCGTATGCGGGTACAAAAAAATACAAAAAAATAAAAGATGGGCTTCCTGTCAGCTTTAGAGGAAGCTCCTGGCTCATCCAACCAATGAGCCATCCCGCTCTACACTGGGATGGGTGGGCAAAGCCAGTCACGTGGCAGAAAGGTTGACAAGCTGCGATGTTTCAGGTTTGACAACTACACGGAGGGGATGCCATTTTGACCGCTGAGTTCTCAGTCCTCGCAACTGTGCCAGGATTCATGTAGGTCACAGCACCTCCAGCCTCTAGACGAGAAAACGGTAACACAAAGCCATCAAGTAACCTGTCCAAGGACAAAAAAGAGTAGAAGAAACCACACCCTTGGCAGCAGTTTTAAGTCGGAAGGAAGAGGCTACTGTGGAGAGGACAGACCCGCCAGTCAGGGACTCAGTCCTTGAGGCAGGACGAGCAAGAAAACTGGTGGCACATCACAGGCCTGAGCCCCCCTCAGCCAGCCGCCTAACTGCTTCCGGAGACGGCCACGAAGGCGAACAAGATAAAATACGTGAAGCCGCTCCGAGAACCATAAAAACACAGGTGCTTATTTTTTCCATCTCCACGTAGCAGTTAACACGTGGAGTTACACTTGTTTTTCTTAGCAGACTGTGAACACCTTAAGGGGAGAAGACAGCATACTCGTTTTCACACCCTTAACATCTCCCTAAAAAGTCTTCCACATGGGAACTCTAACGGCTCGGGTGACTCCTGGCTGGCTGGATGGCGGAAACAATGTCAATAAAATTTAAAAGGAGAAAATGCGGGTTCAGGGTCCGTCCGAAAGCATCCGACGAGGGAAGGTCGCTCCCTCAGGAACACACCTGCCGACAAGGCATCCAGATTTGCCCTGAGAAGATGCTGTCTTTTCTCCCTCCTCCCTCCAAACTAAGTTGAGCACTAGGAAACTAAAAATAAACTTAATAATACCAAAGAATGAGCAATTTCCTCTCTGGCCTTGTTTGCATTACTAGTTTAGGGCAAAAAGGAACCTTATTTCCTGCTCAGCTGCGCAGGCATCTGAGGACACTCGAGGCTGAGGAAGCAAAGGGGGGAGTGGTGCCCGATTTAGAAGAGCAGCTTATTTGCTGAAGACTTTGAACAAGGTGCTTTGAGAAAACAATGCCAAACTTGCCTGGATCTTTCTGTAAATAAATTCTCCAAATTCTTTTGTGGAGATGTATGACATCTGTGTTTCTAAACAGGGAGGGGAAAAAAACCCACCCTTCCAATGCGCGCCTGCCTGTGAGAGCAGGAGGGAGGCCGAGCGGCTCGGCGGGCTGAGCTGCCGGGCTGTTTGGCCAGAATTAGACAGTGACAAGCAGCGGGAAATGGGGACACAAACCGGAGAGGCCTCGCTCCAAGTACCATTTTAGCACTTACTCTTCTGCTCCAGCAAGGCGTCGCGGACAGCTCTCCCTCCGTCTGTGCTTAGGGAAGGCCACTCCACCCACCGCCCTCCCAGAGAGGGTTCCAGAGCCATGCCTTCCAGGGGCGTCAGCCAGAGCCTTTGCTCTCGCCCATGCTGAGAGCCTTCGTGATTCATGAGAAAACCACAGAATTTCTTCCTCTTGTCCTCAGGGACACAGGAACTCCCACCACAGAGCGTGGGGAGGCCCCTGGGATAGGGCTGCTGTGGGGTCGCTTGGGGTCCGTTCTGTGATGGTGCTGTTTCTGAGTGGCACAAACTTGAACCCTAGCATCTAGACCCAAATTTAATGTGAGGTTTGCTGCCCAAACTCAAAAGCTGATCAGCGTAGAGTGTGACACGAACACAACTTGAGGTAGATGGAGACTCACGTTACAGTGCCTGGCGGCTCGCTGGCTCAGTGAGTTAAGGGTCCAGTGCTGCCCCTGCAATGGCTTGGGTAGCTGCTGTGGCATGGGCTCAATCCCTGGCCAGGGAATTCCTGTATACCATGGGTGCTGCCCCCCCCCCCAAAGTGCCCTCCCTCTTGGAATCAATCCCCTCTCATCAAATCCCCTTACTCTTGAATGGAACAGAATTCTTTTTTTTTTTTTTTTTGTCTTTTTGCCTTTCCTAGGGCCGCTCCTGCGGCATGTGGAGGTTCCCAGGCTAGGGGTCTAATTGGAGCTGTAGCCACCGGCCTACGCCAGAGCCACAGCAATGCCAGATCCGAGCTGCGTCTGCAACCTACACCACAGCTCATGGCAACATCAGATCTTCAACCCTCTGAGCAAGGCCAGGGATCGAACCCCCAACCTCATGGTTCCTAGTTGGATTTGTTAACCACTATGCCACGATGGGAACTCCTGGAACAGAATTCTCAGCTACAGGCAGGATTTCCCTGTCCTCTTTTATCAGCTGTGGTAAGGGTTGATGAAAGCAGCCAGCAGGCTACTAAATGTAGCTTAATTCTAGCAATACAAAGTACCACCCACTACTCCTCTTTGTAATTATATACTTCCAAAGGTCAAATCAAACCAAAATTAACTTAAAAGTTTTGTTATTAAGGTGAGAGGTGTCTGAGGAGTTCCCATACTGGCTCAGTGGTTAATGAATCCAATTAGAAACTATGAGGTTGCAGGTTCGATCCCTGGCCTTGCTCAGTGGGTTAAGGATCCAGTGTTGCTGTGAGCTGTGGTGTGGATTGCAGACGTGGCGCAGATCTGGCGTTGCTGTGGCTGTGTCACAGGCATAGGCCAGTGGCTACAGCTCTGATTGGGAATCTCAGGTGCGGCCCTAAAAAAGCAAAATAAGTAAGTGAATAAGTAAATAAATAAAAGGTGAGAGTCGCCTAACAAACTTAACCACTTTAAAATACACAGCTGCGAGGCACGGAGTACACGCACCGTGGCTGTGGCGACCCCCTCGATCAGGTTCCCAAACGCTCTTGGCAGGTGCAGCGGAGACCCTGCACACCTCACCAAGTAATCAAACCTCGTTCATGACATTCACCAGGACCGTAGCACCTCTTTCTCCACAAAGTGTCGGTCTGCGCACTTTCAATGGCATATTCTCATTTTAAAGGCATGGAGACAGGCCGACAGCCCTGAGGACTAATCCCTAGAAAGGAGCTTTCAAATGTGTCGTGATTTCGTACACACCTGGTGAGATCTTCCGGGAGCAGAACGACAGGGTGAAGGCTACCGGGACACACACATGCGCCAGACGCCGCAGCGAAACAAGTGCTGCGTCACCGTGTTGGCGTCTGCCTCGGCTTCTTCTGGGGTGACCTGAAGACTGTGTTACTCCAAGCGTACTTACACCTCAGGAGGTGCGAGAAGTCGAGTCGGTATAAGTGCTTGGGACAGTGCCTGCCCTGCGCAGGCCGTAAGCACCGCTGCCATACAACTCCTGGTGCCCCCGCTTGTACCAGGGAGGAACCTTGACCTTACAGCATCCGGGACTGACCAAAAGCCACCAGGGAGTAAGTGAGGGGCAGAGCGGGGCAATGAGCCTGACTCCAAGTTCAGGTGCTTAGCGACTAGAGGTCGCTAAGAACAAAACCTTGTAAGGTACCAAACTCAGCAACATCATGTGGGAGAAAGAAAATATAAAAACCTCAACACATCTGAATCTCTGTAACCAAAAGGCAGCGAACCTAACTTCTCAACTCAGCTGCGGGCCGGCTCCTCAGCTCTCGGAGCCATGGGGACCTGTGCCAGCTTTCTCCCCAAGGGCTCGGGCCCTGGGTCCTCAGGTCCTTCCCATCTTCCCCGAGCATGACCCCAAGGCCGGACACTCAACACTCACATGTCCAGCCCCACCACCTTTTGCCGTTTGTCTTTTCTGAGTTCAGGCTCTTTGTTCTCTGATTCATACACCTGCTAGACTGATCTTCAAAAAGACTGACCTCAGCCTGCGACTTCAGGGCAGAATTACAAATGTCCCCTGAGCAACTATGTGCAAGGCACTATGGCAGAGAGAGAGACATGAGCAGGACAGCGCCTGCCTTCAGGAGCTCAGTCCCCAAAGGAAACAACAGATGCAATTGTAGAGACTAGACAGATGCAGACGAGTGCCCTAAGAGACAGCACGGGGTCTAAGGAGGAGATGCTGCGGGGTTCAAAGGAGCAGAGCACAGAGCAGCCACATCCCTTTATATTAGGAAAAAGACTGACCAAGGAAATTAATTGGTAAATAAATAGCAGTTTTTTGGGGGCATTCCTTCATGGCACAGCAGAAAAGAATCAGACTAGGAACCATGAGGTTGCAGGTTCAAACCCTGGCCTGGCTCAGCAGGTTAAAGATCCGGTGTTGCAGAGAGCTGTGGTGTAGGTCGCAGATGCAGCTCCGATCCCGAGTGCTTGTGGCTGTGGCTGCGGTGTAGGCTGGCAGCTGCAGCTCTGATTCGACCCCTAGCCTGGGAACTTCCAGATGCTGCAGGTGTGGCCCTAAAAAGCAAAACAAACAAACAAACAAACAAACAGGGTTTTCCACCTGGAGGAAGGGAGGGGCAGGCCTTCTAGGCAGGACAGCCAGCCCAGGAAGAAACTAAGGATGGGAGGCCTGGTGTTTGGCTAGAGCTGCACACGCACAGTGAAAACAGCGAGACAGGCTGGGAAAGCCGACTTGGGCACAACCTGACGGGCCTTGGCTGAGTGCTGCTGACTCACCACACTCCCCGCATCGAAGGGCAGCTACGATCTGACCCCACTGCCCACTGACACCACCACAGGGCTGCCTCTGTTCTATCGGCCCCTCTCTGCATCAGTACCACAGTCTCAATTACTCTAGCTTTATCTTATCTTACAAGGCAAAGCCTATCTCAGTTTTTCCGAAGGTTCTTGCTATTTTCAAGCCTTTATTTTCCCCCATACATCAGTTTGCTAGTTCCATAAAAAAACTTTTGAGATTCTTATGGAGATGACACTGAATTTATAAAGTAATGAAAGTAAAGATCTCTTTATAATGCTGAGTATTTTTACAGGTCAACATGGCCACATCATCGCTCCATTTATTCAGGCCCCCCTTTTAAGTCTTTTTTATTTATGTGTTTTAACATGTCTTTAAAAAAAAAGGCCTCGCACCTAAATTGTTACACTTTTTTTTAGTTTCTATTGCTACTAGGAGCAATATTTTTCTTTCCTCTTTTTAAAAAACTTGTTTTTTTGATTTACAATGTTTGAGGTGTACAGCAAGGGGATTCCGTTATATTTAACTATGTGTATGTGTATATATATAATTATATATATAGAGAACATACATATTCCCAGATTCTTTTCCATTACAGTTGATTGTAAGATATTGAACTCAGGAAGTCCTTGTTGTCTCTTTAACATACAGTAGTGTGTTATCTGTTAATACTAAATTCTTAATCCCTACCTGCCTTTCCCCTTTGGTGATCATAAATCTCTTCTCTGTGTCTGTGAGTCTATTTCTGTTTGGTAAAATCCGTTCTTTTGTGTCACTTTAGATTCCACATATAAATGATACATGACATTTGTCTTTTGTGTGACTTAATTCACTTAGTATGATAATCTCTAGACCCATCCACATTGCTGTATGATTTCATTCTTTTTTTACGGTTGAGTAGTATTCCATTGTAGCTACAGGCCATAACTTCTTTATCCATTCGTCTGTCAACGGACATTTCGGCTGCTTTCATGTCTTAGCTACTGTGAGTAACAAGTTACTATGAACACTGGGGTGCATGGATCTTTTCAAATTAGAGTTTTCTTTTCCAGACAGAGGCCCAGGAGTGGAGCTCCCGGTCAAACAGTAATTCTATTTTTAGTTGTTCAAGGACTCTCCATACGACCTTCCACAGAGGCTACACCAATTTACATTCCTACCAACAGTGGACGAGGTTTCCTTTTTCCCCAGACCCTCTCCAGCTTTTACCACTGGCAGACTTTTTGACGACGGCCATTCTGACCAGCGCAGTTTTACTTGGCACGTCTCTACTGGTTAGCAGCGGTAAGCATCTCTTCATGTGCTTCCTGGTCATGGGTGTGTCTTCTTTGGGGAAATGTCCATTGGGGTCTTCGGTCTGTTTTTCAGTTGGGTTGGGTTTTATTTTTTCTTCCCTCCCACACTCAGCTTACTGATATTTTCACTCCATTGCATTTCCTACCTGGTTATGGTTACCCCGCAGGAGCACAGCGATCTTCGGTCTTTCAACCACAGCAGGTTTCCTCTGTCCTCGTGTGTTCTACAAAGCCCACTTTTTCTCTGTAGTAAAACGTCCCAGTTTCAAATCAGTTGGGCCTCTTCCATTCCACTCCTTGTGTCTTACATGTCTTTGTCTGATTACCTTCTATAGAAACCTGAGTACACGGTCTTATCTCTTTTTAGTGATGACGGCATCTTTATTTTAAATTAAGTACCTCTAAAAGTTTCACCTTTAAATATGATGTTTAATACAGGGTTTTGGTAGGTACTCCTTTTCAGATTAAGATTTCCTACCACAGCTGACCTTGGAACAACATGTTTGAAATGTGTGGAGAGTGGATTTTCTCCCCACGGTAAGCATTACAGTACTACAGCAGCTGAGGGTGGTCCATCTGCAGGTGGGGAGCACCAAGCCTTCGGAGGGCCGACGGAAGTGACGTGAAAATTTTCAGCTGCGCAGGGGGTCGCTGTCCTAACACCCTCGTTGCTCAGGCCCAGCTGCGCCTACGGGCTGAGCAGTGTTGTTTTGAAGAGGGTGACGTTTTACTGCTTCTTATGCCACTACTTAGCTGTTTCTCCATCTCACATACTCTTCTTCACGGTGACCTGTCACTCCTCCATCAAAAGGCAGAGTCTAATTTCCCTTCCCTTAAATGTGAGGCCTCAGTAACTTGTTTGTAACCAATACAATGCAGCAGATGCTCCATGATCTGAAGCGTGCAGCTTCTGCCCAGCTTTTCGTGGGAGAGCTAGCCCCCCGGGGCTGTGAGAAGCCCAGGCCAAATGTCACAGCAAGGCACGGGGACTCCCGATCACCCCAGCCAGGGGCCACAAGTATAAGGAAGGAAGAGCACAGCCGCTGTTGTCACCTCCCGCCACTTGTCTTCCCGGCTGAAGGCTCAAAAGTCACAGAGCAAAAAGACACACCACCCTGGCGGTGCCCATTTAAAACTGCCGAACCATGGGATCCATGTGTAGACGGTTGTTTTAGGGGTGGTACGTCACACGGCAGCAGGTAACTGGAACACTGGTGTGAAACCAGCCTTGCATTCCTGGGACAAGCCCTCCCTGGTACCACACAGTTCTCTCTCCACACTGCTCAGTTCAGATCTGCTAATTCTTCACTTGGAACATTTTATGTTTTTGCTAGTGAAGTGAGAGACTGGCCTACAATTTCCCTTATTATTTACTTTTTATTTTTTGACACCAGCACAAAGTTTATTCACAAATAAATAAATACATATTAGGCAGAGCCTCCTGCCTGCCTCAAAGTGTCTACTCAATGGGGGCATTCTGGGTGGCAACACCTGTGCCAGTACTGCCAGGGCCGTCTTCCAGGAAAGGGAGTCTGGGGAGGGACCACGACAAAGGCGTGAAGGCCAAAAAAGCACTGGTGCCCACAGACAGGGCGGGGCATCCAGGTCTCCAGCAGGCCAGGTGTCAGCCAGCATGTGGCTGGGAAAGAGTGGTGATGAGGGGCCTGGCTCCACTGCCTGCCCTTCTGCACCTGCCACCTCACTATAAAGCACCAAGCACCCACCAGTTTCCCTTCTTAGATTATCCTTATATGGTTTTGGTATCAAGGGCAAACCGACCTTTGAAAGTAAACTGGAGAGCAAGCTTTCTTTCCTTAGCCTCTGAAAAAGTTTATATAAGATGTATTTGTTAATTAAATATTTGGTACAATTCATTAAAAAATACTTGGAAGAGCTCCCATTGTGGCTCAGTGAGCTAAAAACCCCTCATAGTCTCCTTGAGGATGCGGGTTGGATCCCTGGCCTTGCTAAGTAGGTTAAGGATCTGGTATTGCTGCAAGCTGTGGTGTAGGTCACAGATGTGGCTTAGATCTGGTGTTGCTGTGGCTGTGGTGTAGGCCTCAGCTGCAGCTCCAATTCGACCCCTGGCCCAGGAACTTCCGTATGCTGCAGATGCAGCCAAAGAAAGAAAAAAAATTAAAAATTAAAAAACATATATTTGGTGTAATTCTTCTATAAAACTCTCTTGAAGCTAGTGCTGCAAAAGGGGTGCTTAAGCCACTGACTCCATTTCTTTAATGATTATTAACCTGTTTGGAGTTTTTCTCTTGAGTTGGTTTTGGTAATTTTTTGGTCTCCCTTCTAAAATATCCCATCATAAAACTCGGTACAGTAGCTCTATGTTTGCTGCTGTGCTTTACCTCCCGGGCTGGCTGGCGTCGCGATGTATTTGCCTCCAATACTCTTTACTTGGCCACCTCTCCTTTTTCAGGATACGTCTTGCTCTATTTTTCTGCTATTTTCAAAGATCATCTCATTTTGCTCTCATTTTTCATTGATATCTACTTTTATCCCTTAAAAAATTACTTGCTTTGGTTGTTGCTCTTTATCTAGTTTTTTAAGTAAAATACTCAGCCTTTCTATTTCTAAGCGTTCTAGGTTGTTAGTAAATTAACTTTTAATTTCTGTATTTAAGATTTTAAATGCACTTACTAGTCTTAATCTCTACATAATCACATTTCCATGAACCAGACAGACCTTTAATTCAGATTCGAGGAGATGAGACAAATCAAAGCCTGACCATTAACCCGAGAGTCCCAGAGACTCTGGACTGAGATGACCAGTAGTGAGAGTCACTGCAGATTAGACTGTGTCACTTCGCTAATGAAAATAAACCACCCCTGACTCCACCCCTGGGAGTGAGGAGAGGAGGAGGAGTTCACAGGTAACCCTGAACCACAGTTACAACAAACCAGGTTTAACAACCCACCCGGTTTACCCATGAGGGCAAGTTAGAAGGCAGGGGGCTGCTCTAGCTGAGGACACACAAGGCAGGTTCTGAGCGCTGTCCCTGAGGCGGGACCCCTCACTCCCCTCACTCTCCCGGGGGACGCCAATCAGCTCTGATCAGTCACCCAAAGACTGCCGGGCCAGCGGAGAGGCGCCCCGTGTTCCTATACCCCTCATCTGCTTCCGGATAAACCCGCCAATGACTAGGTGTCAGACTTTTATTTTTATTTTGTTTCGGGGAAGTGCTGTTCCAAGCAGTTTAAAGCTTTTCCGGAACAAGAGGACGTGCAGGATGCGTTCCAGATCGGCTCAGAACAATCGCTGATGGTCCAGAGCTGGTGGGGAACCTGCAGCGGTGTAACCTCATTCATTCTCTCTGGAGGACAGTTGGCTCTGCGCCCTGAAGGCCTTGAAAACATGCACGGTCTTTGAAATCAACAGCCTTTATAAGTAAAATACACTAGGAATGTATTTTAAGGAGATTTAATGGACCAGACTCCCAAAAAAGACAAAGCATCAAGGAAAAAACTTCGCAGTGAGAAAAACCAAACCCCTCAAGAAACTGGAAATGAATGTTCAAAATTAGAAATTGGTTAAAAAATATCATGGCCTCTTTTAAAAATAACAGCTATCAAAAAACGATGATGTAGACATATGTCTAATGTAAAAGACCACAGTTAAGTTTTAAAAGGTTATAGAACAGAATGAGGCCTCTGTTTAAAATATTTACTGATATACGCCTAGAAACAGTCTGAGGAACAGAGACCAGGATGTTAACTAGTAGTCGTCTCTTGATGAGCGTAACTGTCTCCTGTATATTTTCCTCTGTTTTCAAGTGGAAAAACCACTAAAAACACACTTACAAAACATAAACTTAGGTGTACTAAGATTTTTACAGCAGCAGTAGGGTTCTAGGTGAGCCAACCAGACAAGTATTCTTAAAAGAAGTAGACCTACACAACAGCGTTCACAACCCCCGAGGGGCTATAAGGCATTTTGGGGGAGGGGACAACAGGTCCACAACCTACCTACCCTCCAACACTTCAGAGGGAAGAAAACCCACAGAAGTTTTTAAAGGGAGGATTAAAAAGGGGAGAGTTGAAAGCAATGTAATAAAATGCTAATCTCTGAGGAATCTGGGTAAAGGATATATGGGAATTCTTTATATTACTCTTGCAATTTTTCTTTTCTTGCAATTTTTCTTTAAGTTTGAAATTAATTCAAGCTAAAAAGTGGTTTTTTTTTTTTTTTTTGGTCTTTTTAGGGCCACACCCATGGCATATGAAGTTCCCAGGCTAGGAGTCGAATGAGAGCTGTAGCCACCAGCCTACACCACAGCCACAGCAACATGGGATCCGAGCCGCGTCTGCGATCTACACCACAGATCCTTAACCCACTGAGCGAGGCCAGGGATTAAACCTGCATCCTCAGCATCCTCATGGATACTGGTCGGGTTTGTTAACTGCTGAGCCAGGACAGGAACTCCATACAGAGAGAAATTTAAAGACAAAACCTAGGCCTCGAAAGTTGACTTCATCAAAATGGGGCAAGAGTAAGGCTGGTTAGAACTGTTCCATCAATGAAGGTTTATGGTGCTGCTGTCTGCAGCATCCGGGGGAGGCCGACGTAGCTCAGCGCAGGCTCCCTCAGCAGCCAGGTCTGCCCAGTGAATTGCCAGTTTTAGCACAGAGCCTAGAAAAGATGAAGCTGTGCCGCCCAGGACAAAACTCTGTCTTCTTGCGTGACAGGCTCCAAGGACCAAACCCAGGAGCAAGCAGGGCCACCGTTTCCCCAAGACAAAGACACTGGGGAGATTCTGGGCCAGGGATCCAACAGCAGTTCCAATCACAGGGCCCTGGGCTAGCTCAGCAGGGAGCCTGTGTGTCCACAGCTCCAGGACACAAAGGGATTACACCTCCCCATACTTCGGCACTCTAGGTTGGCCAAGGAATCCTGCTGGGAATAAAGCTTTTCTATGATCAGAAAATCTCACTTTCCTCCTGTAAAAAGCCTACGTGGCCCCAAAGGCAAGCCCTCACACCACAGAAGCTCTCCCCTTCTCGCCCCGCTGCTCCCAACCTGTGTCAGTGCCTGCGCGGCCCCCATGGCCCGACCTGCACCCAGTTCCTTTCCCTGTGCAGCGACAGGGCCGGCCCTCCCCCAGGCCTGGGGAACCAATGCAATGGCATCTGTAAAGTGCTCTCATTTGTAAGGATGAAAAGAGCTATAAATACAAAGTCAAAGGAGGACTAAAGCTGCAACCACTGCTTTCTTTTGAAATGGAGAACCACAAGCAGGATCAAAGGAGTGTCACTGCAGCCTGCTGCTGTGGGGGCCTCCTCCCTCCACCTGGCAGAAACCCCAAAGAGACAGGTCTAGCGTGACTTTTAACTTAGTGACTTTTAACTTAACGAACACAATCTCAAGACAAGCTGAACAGTGGTTTCCTGAAACACCTTGAGTAGAAGAAATGGGGGAACCGACAGAGCTCGCCTCTCAAAGGCCAGCCTTAAAAGAAGAAGGCAGTCTCAGAAGAAAGAAGCAAACATGGAGAGAAAAGTTGTCCCCCCTGCCACTTCTTTCTGCCATAAAAGCCTGGCCTGGTGACTCTGCTAAGGTTGTGGCAACTTACACAACAAAATGCTTACTAACCTTGGCTTAGTTAACCTTCTCAGCCATAAAAAGGGGGGGGGGGGCTGGGGAGCGAAATTAAGCTTATGGGAAATAAACCTAATCAAAGCTTAAGAGTAACAGGAGTTCCCACTGTGGCGCAGCAGATCTGCATCCGACTAGGAACCATGAGGTTGTGGGTTTGATCCCTGGCCTCGCTCAGTGGATTAAGGATCCGGCGTTGCCATGAGCTGTGGTTTAGGTCACAGATGTGGCTTGGATCTGTCGTTGCTGTGGCTGTGGTGTAGGCCGGCAGCCTGGGACCCCTAGCCTGGGAACCTCCATATGCTATGGGTGTGGCCCTCAAAAGCAAAAAAAAAAAAAAAAAAAAAGAGCGGAAGAGTAGCAAAGGGCACCAGAAACATTTCTACTGTATCACATCCCACAGGCTGGCCACGAGCCCGGAATTTTCATTACAACTTTTCAAAGAGGGAGAGAAGGAGAAAACATATTTCACAAAAGCATTATCAAGGCCCCAGTCCAGCATATCATGCTGCAGAACCAAAATCTGTGAGAGGGCAGCCTTTCAGGGAGTCAAAAACCCAGCGTGTGGAAACCAGCAGGCCTTTTATCCAGTGGGAGGGGTTCTTAAAGCAACTACTGTTTTGCACTGAAGTCTCAGAGCTTCACAGATCATTAAAGGTCTTTGAACCACAGAGAAAGGAGGGCAGAGTTAAGGAAATAAATCAAAAGTCCCTCTGGGATGCGCTAGCGCCTCCTTCAACAGGCTTTCAGCACGAATGTCCTCCACTTTAAACAACGGGGAGGACTTTTCAAAATAAAAGCAGAAAAGACATTCATTTTGTTATCAGCAATGCACTTTCGGTTTAAAGGTTATGTGTGCTATAAAAAATGACTCCTGCGAGAGTGCTGGGGGGAAGGTGGGGCTGGGCTGGGGGCAGGGGGTGGCAGTGAAAGAAAACAAGAAGTGAACAAAAGTCAAACAGAGAAGTGCTTGGTCTGGGGGTGCCCCCAACAAGTTACACGGTCTGCTACTATTTTAGGGGTGGGATGCGAGGTAGAGGAAGGGGGCCCGAGAGGGATTTCTATCAGCCCCACTGCTGGCCATCTCTGCAAGGAACTGAGACAATTTCCCCCCAGTCAGGAGAGGCACTGCCGTTCTTGTTGTGCGGCATACACAGCAGAGGACCTGGAGAAATGGGTCGTGTTATCTTCCACTTCAAGCGGTGTATGTCTTAAGGAAACGTCAGCCATCTCCAAATCTGCAGAGGGAGTACAGCCTCTGAGAACAGGGAACAGTCTAGGGAACCTGTGTTTACCCAAGACAGTGGTGGTGAGGCCTTGCCCTTGGGTGAGGCAGCAGCGGTAGGACAGTGAACCGCTGGGCTTCCTACCCAGACTGGATTCCTTGAGCACAACAGGTGAGGCCAGAGGCAGAAAAGTGGAGCTGCCACCCTTGGGTCAGACGTGCTCGCCATGAAGCACACTGTTGGGGTCCCCTCTCTACCAACCGGAAGGAGTGGCTCTGCCCTGAAGCACACTCTTGGGGTCAGTCCCCCTCCCCCTCCTGGAAGGAGAGTGAGAGGCCTGGGGAGGGTCCGGGGCCATGACTAAAGCTCTTGGTTTCTGCTGTCCGATGCAGGACTGTGCTGTAGTGGGCGTGGACATCTTTGCTCAGGCCCATCTGGAGCTCACCTGGGGTGACAGTGCGGGGCAGAGGCGCGTGAGGACAGCCTGGAGCCAGAGCCCAGCAGGGGATGTGCTGGCTGCCCTGAGCTGTGAGAAGAGCCCGAGAGGGTGGGTCGTGGCAATAATTCTCTCTGTTGTCAAGGGACATGACTAGGGTGATGGCGGCTCAATAAAAGGAAGGCATTTCAAACAACAGAAGTGTCCAAAACCACGTGGTCCGATGTAATGGGTTCAGCGTCACCAAATTCTCAGGAACAGCAGAGCCACCATTCTGTAGGACAGCTGCAGAGGGACCTGGGTGTTTGGAAAATTCAGTAGACAAGGATACTTCAAGGACTTTTTCTGGCCAGGCACCGCAAACAAGTCCTAACATTTTAAAAACCTATACGTCAAGCAGCTTCAGCCCCGAGAGCACATCTTCCAGGGGGGGCCCAATTCCTTCAGCCTCAACCTCGGCTCCTCCGACTCCCAGGGCCACTTACTGTCCATACCACACAGTCTGGCGCCTCGGCTCACGCCAACCCCTACTCGGAGTGACCCCGAGGGAGCAGAACCCCATCCTGTACCCTCTCAGAACACTCAGCTCCAAGTGCGTGTTGATGAGCTGGCCTGAGAAATAAACCACCCACTGTGTTCATCCACACGGAAGTCACTGATTTGCAAAACTACTTCCAGCAATACAATGACCTGGGAAAATGTCTCAGAACAGAATACATGCAAAAGAAAGCAGTGTGCTTGAGTCCGCGTCAAATACACCGGACAGACGGGGACACACTCTCACCTTGAACTGGCACACTCCAGTACGAACACAGAGCGTCTGCCTTTACCCGCGGGGGTCACCCTGCCTAAACCTCCGGTGGCCAGAGGAGGAGACAGAAACCCGAGGACTCGTCCCCTGAGGCATCTGAGGGCTTTACATCGGGACAAGGGCTTCAAGCTTTGACAAGGAAATTCAGTCCAGAGGACAGAGTAAACGTAGATGTTTGTTTAAGAAGTTTTGTTTTGCTTTGTGTCCCACAGTCTTCAGAAAGCCTGCGGGGCTGCCCAGCTCCCTCGCTGCCTCCTTTACTCCGCCGCTGGCTGTGCACACAGATTCACCAGGCCATTTGCTTCAGAATTCAGTAATTCCACGAATGCCAGACTCTCCCTCCAACAGCAAAACCCTCCCTTGACCACCTGAGGCCACACACCTCTGACCCAATTCCACGAGCCTCATTAACGCATTTTTCCAAAGCAGAGCGTCTGTGGGAAAGACACCCAGCTCCGGCCTCGGGAGGCATGCCTCCAGCAGGCATCCCCAAACCTGGAGGCGTGGACCTACTACGCTGCTTCCAGCCCTCTGAGCTACTCAGAGACGTGGACGGAAGTCAACGCTTTTTGCCAAAGTCAGAAAAGTCCAACTCCTGCACATGGGAGCAGGAGACAACGGCTGCAGCTGAAAACACACAGAAAAACACCAGAGGAAAAAGTGTGTACTTAATATTGTTCAGAACATCCTCAGTGGGGCTTCCCTCACACGGCAAAGACACAGGATAAAAATTCCAGTCTGTTTTCAAGATAATAAAATAGCATATGACGGTGACTCACTAACTGACTAAAGGGGGGAAAAAAAAATACCAAACCATAAACAGTCTCAGGAACCTTGCAAAACTGCAAAAATCTGGCAGCACCGAACATCCTCCACCTCCCTTGGCTCCCACCTCCGGGGGGGGGGGGGGGGGGGAGGAGAGAGAGGGAGGGAGGGGCTCTCCAGCGATCCTTTTGAAGCCAAGCTGCAATTGGCTAATGGCTTACTCTACTGCTTAAGACAATATTTTATTCTTGACTCGCTCAATAAACCTGCTGAGAAAAATAAACAATGGGTTTCAATCTTATAAATAATCTAGAAAACAGAACCGCTGGGCAAACAGCAGAGTGGATTTACTGCCCATGACAAACAGAACAGGGAAGTCCAACGTGCAGAGGGGCCCCGAGTCACTACCCGGGGGCCATCAGAGTTAACGAGGATGCTGCCCACTTTACAGTCGAAGGCCTGGGGTGTCTGGGTGTTGGCTGGTCTTTTAAACAGCATCGAGGCAGATCACAAAAGCCAACACAAAGAGCAAGAGATGAGGAAAACTTTTCCTTAAAAAACACGGCGGAGTTGTACCTTTAAGGTGTAGACACACACGACGCGCTTCGATGCCATCATTCACGTGTGTGAACACACACGCACACTTCGTTTACACCAACACTAAGTAAGGGCCTTTGCAGGGTCCCCAGGGTGACGCAAAGAGGTATTAAAATGAGGTTTCTGCTCAGGAGGCCTTACCTTCGATCTGCAGACACAGAGATGCGTGTCTACGTGCGGAACAGAAACGCATGGGAGAAAAGGGGAAGCAGAGTCTTCAGTCCAAGACTGAAATAAAAGGAATACTCATTTTTAAAGCAGAACAAAACAGCTCTGCTGGGAGGAGTCGGGCTCTTTATGGGATGGCCACCATTCCAGAGAGAAAAAGGCGCGTGTGGCTTTTCCCAGATGTGTGCACCCCGAGAAGGGCCCCCCGATTGAGCCCTGGAGAGGCTCGGTGACGGCCCCTCGGCCCCTCGGGCTGCTGCCAGAGAAGAATGCAAAGCCCGCCGGCCTCTCCGCCAGCCTGTGAGCTCCGGGTGGGCAGACGCCCTTTTTGCCTCCCTTTTCAAAAGAGTGCCATTAATTTTTACTCTATTTTCCTAAGTTATTATACCAGAACATAACTTCAAGTAAGATAAAAATGAACCAGTTACCCAAGCGTTATGGTTTCAAGCACATTTAAAATTTTATTTTTGGGGGTGTTTTTGGCTGCACTCACCGTAGCATGTGGAAGTTCCCAGGTTGGGGATTGAACCCATGCTGCAGCTGCAACCTGAGCCACAGCTTTAGCAACACTTGATCCTTAACCGACTGTGCCACATGAGAACTTCCTAAAATTTATTTTTAATTATCAGTTTCTAACAGATTAGATTTATTTTTTAAAACATCAGCAAACTGGATTTTCAAAGTTAGGATGGGTACACAGATCTCATTAAGGCTAAAAAAAAAAAAAAAAAAAAATCCACTTATGGAACTCCCATTGTGGCTCAGCAGTAACAAATCCAACTAGTATCCATGAGGACGTGGGTTCGATCCCTGGCCTCAGCGGGTTAAGGGTCTGGTGTTGCTGTGGCTGTGGTGTAGGCTGACAGCTGTAGCTCCGACTGGACCCCTAGCCTGGGAACCTCCCATATGCCAAGGGTATGGCCCTAAAAAGCAAAAAAAGAGAAAAGGGGGGAAAAATCTACTTATGATATAAAATACAAGCTCCAAGAGGATAAAAGCACTGCGACAACCGCGGTCATCGTGACTTAAAAGTCTTCTTCAAGAACACTGGGAACCTGCCCTTTGCTTTCCTAGCTAATAAAATTAGGGAGTCTATTTAGGCTTCAAAGTCATAAATGTCTCCCTCTTAAAGTCACCAGGTAACCAAGATGCAAACACATCCTAAGAAATGCAGGTTAGCAAATAGCAACAGCAAATAAATAACTGGGCCTCACAAGCAGCCCGTGTTTAGCCAACACTCCAGAAGTCCAAGGCATCTTTCACCAGAGCGCAGTTTCCCCGGGTATACACTGCATCTAATCGAAGCACACGCGTGCTGTTCCCACCATTCCTAACCCGCCGGGTAAGCGCAAGGACGGGCCTACAAGGTTCACCCTGACAACAGCAAATGCCCAAGGCCCTTGGTTCAAAACATCACCTCCTTCTTTGGAAGATGCAATAAAATTTGTTTAAGCTGATGCCACATAAAACTGATTCCAAAAAAAAAAAACCACCCCTAAAAACAATTACTATACAAATAAATGAATAACTACAGATTTTAAAGTCATCTAATTTTTAAAGACCCCCCCCCATGGCAGCAGCAGCAAAAAGTTTCTTATATGCAAATTTCCCAACTGCTCCATGTAGACAAGGGCATCTCTCTTGGATCAGCCTAGTCAAAACTGGACCACTGCCCAGGCAAACATCTACGGTTTAGACTATCAAAACGAATAGATTCAAGGCTCTGCTGCGTTTTAATGGCAACAACTATAGGATCACGTACTTGCTGCCAACACGCAGCGCCTCTTTCTGTCGGTAATCACTTCTGCCTTGAATGGAAAATTCCACCTCTATCTGCATCCACTAGCGGGCAAGTTATTAAGAGAAAAGGTATGGCACACGTCAGTCCTTGTACCCACTCCTTGCCAACCTCTCAAAAGATTCCTATTTCTTCCTCACACACAGAGGCTCCAGGGAAAGAAATATCTAAAAACACTGTCGTATTAAATACATAAACTTCAATTTAATAAGAGAGGGTCATCCTTTCAAACCAAAGTTTTCTATTCGCAGCCTAGCCTAGCCTAGCTCGCACACGATGAGTGCACGTCCAAAGAGAAAGAGGAGGACAGCAGTTTTGGATGAAATGTGACAGGGGTTATAACTGTGTTTCTAGGAGAAAACAGGAGATGGAAAAAGGGAAGCTGTCTGAGGAAATGCTATCACTGATAAGGAAATAAGCCCAGAGACTCTGCCATGGGTTTGGCATACTCTGTCAGCCTTTCAAAAACAAAATCAAGCCCGACTTAATAGGGAAACAATTTACAACTTTAACAGAATGAAAACAACATGATTTTAATAATGAATGTGACAGAGAGGATTAGCTCCTCCAAGTCTTCATTGCCATAAACAGCAGCACTTCCTCAACTTTACTCAGCATTCCAAGCACCTGGGGGAAGCCTATTAAAATGCAGATTCTGCTTCCATTGGAAGGCCTGGGTGGCTGAGAGGGTGCAGTTAGAACCAGCTCCAGGTGAGGAGGATAATCCCGGCCTGAGGACCACACCGGGAGCGGGGAGGATACTCTCTCTGCATCTGCAGTGGAGGTCTCCGGCTTAAAACCAATTATCCCTCTGTAGCTGCAAGACTTTTGTGTCCTCAATCGTATCAACCTATTCAGGAAGCCCACACTTTGTTATGCAACATCAGATTAAGCATTAATGAGGCTAGAAAATTGTTTATCTAAGGTTATAACCTCAAGTTAAATAAAACTTCATGCTGAACGCTGGTATGAAAACGCAGGAGTCATTTTTAACTTCTTAATATTAACACAGTCCTGATCACTCGGTTTTAAAGCTCTTTCCCGATGGTGGTTATTCTCCGCTGGGGGAACATGCTCGATACAAAAGATAGTTTGCCTGAAGAAAAGACCAATTAATAATCAGTAGTTCTGCACATAATTTAAGAGAACTCCTTCCTGGAAACGTGGCTTAGAAAGGTGGCTGATTTCCATGTTATTTCTCTGATTAAAAAATATTAAATCGCCAATACTCTTCCTCCTATCACCCAAGGTTTAAAAAAAACTCAGAACCTCAAAAACAGCTGCCCCTTGGTCCCATTCAGAAACAAAAAAACAGTGATATGTTTTCAAGAGAGAAAATCAAGATAAGAGCCTTCCATTTCCTAAGTCACTGGTGGCTGCGCACGTGCAGTCCCACGACGAGGCGACAAGGCAGGGTTCCTCAGACCCTCCTCGCTGGTGCTCAGCTCAGTGCTCCAGAAGGCTCTGCTCCCAGGCACTCACCTCTCTTCTCCAAGCCTTCAAGGGATCCCCAAACACACTCTTTGGAGAGAGTGCACAGTGCCCCAAGTCTCATCTCAAACCATCATTTTGGCCTCCGTTCCACTGCATCAGCTCGGGCAGCCTTCCCTCCAAACACACTACTTGCTGGGCACGTTCTGCAATTTCCTGTCTCCATGCCTTTGCCCACGGTATTTCCTACAGCTGGAAAGTCGCTTTTCCTCCATCCTCCCAAACTCCACCTGTTTAAAAACGTCTCCTTCCTTCAAAGCTCAGTTCAAACACCACATCCTCCAAACAGACCTCCAGAAACCCCCAGCCTCTGCGCTCACTTCGTGGGCCCTCGGCGCACCCTGCGAACACAGCAGACATGCAAAGGGCTCATGGTCCCTGCTGCACGCCAGTTCCCTGCGGGACACGGGTGGCACCCCGCTTCTCCTTATAGACATCTCACCACTACAGCTCAGTGGCACACAAAATTTTCTAAAACTAAACTAAACGGAATGGTTAGCTAGCTCTGAAAATGGGAAGTGGGTGAAATGAATTTCTGGCATAGTAAATATTCATACACAGCAACTAGGTTCAGGAACAACGTGAATGTGATCTACCTCAGGCTAGGCGTTCACCACTCAAACCAAGAGATGAGCGAGAGAAGGGCAACTGCTTGTCCCCTTCTTCCAGAGGCTAATGACCCTTGCAACACCTGTTTTAGCCACCAAGGTGGGCAGGCACCACGTTAGCAGCTTCTGAGACAGGCCACAAGCAACTGTTCCCTGTCTTATGACGTGGTGCCGGCTGGACCTGCCCAAGTAACAGCAGACAGAGCTTTGGACAAAGGATGGCCAGGGCCCAAGGGATCACCATCTAAGTGTCAAATACACAAAGTTTTTGGTTCGAACAACAGATTTTTTTTTTTTTTTTTTGTCTTTTGTCTTTTTTGTTGTTGTTGTTGCTATTTCTTGGGCCTCTCCCACGGCATATGGAGGTTCCCAGGCTAGGGGTTGAATCGGAGCTGTAGCCACTGGCCTACGCCAGAGCCACAGCAACGCAGGATCCGAGCCGCGTCTGCAACCTACACCACAGCTCACGGCAACGCCGGATCGTTAACCCACTGAGCAAGGGCAGGGACCGAACCTGCAACCTTATGGTTCCTAGTCGGATTCGTTCACCACTGCGCCACGACGGGAACTCCCGAACAACAGATCTTCTTGGCACGAAAGAAGATACTGTATGTCCCTGGCGCCTGGTAATCACCTCATGACTCTCCAGGTATAAAAACAAAGAAAAAATTATTTTTGGATCACTTGTGACTTTTTATTATTTCTAATGTGGAGTCCCCTCCTGGTAATTAAGGTTCAACTCTATCAGGTCGTTGGGGTTTTTTAGGCATTACCTTAGCCTCAAAGGTCATGATTCATCAATCCAAAGATTATACCGCAGTGCTTAAAGCAGAACCCAAGAGGCCTTGTTCCCCATCATTTTCTCAGAAGCTCAGCCGTGGGGGGCTCACTGCGATTTCCACCAATGTACTAAGGCCCAAGACTCCGGTGTGGCTTAGGCCAAGCAGTGCCTTTAGAGAGAAGAGCTTCAGGTCCAAGGGAGCCTGAGATGCTGGGCAGAACTCCTGTACCGTATTTCACTACTAATTAAACCTGTACCATATTTTACTACTAATTAATCTTACACCTTATAAGCATATTGAAGGAGGGAATGAGTTCCAGAGAAAGGGAGGATGGGAAGAAAGAGAAACAACTACTGGATATTTGCACAACTGTGACACAGAACAATCTGACTTGCAGTTACTCTCTTGGGTACCATGAGGTTAACGTGTAATACCCGCTCAACTAAGCCTCTATAAACAGTTGGTTTTCCACAATCGCAGCCACGATTCCCACTTCAGTGGGCAGCAGTGCTCAGAGAAAAGCCGGATTTAGCTTCTGAGTAATAAACACCAGAAACCAAAAGAGCTGGGCAAGCCGTCCATGTCCACGCCCACCAGGAAGCCGTCTGCAATGGGCTGGAAGGGATGGAATTCTCCTCAACGCAGCTTCAGGACAGAGGAATTACATCCTTTAAACCAGGGGGTGCCTTTCCATCTGCTCTGCTTTTCAATTAAAGGGTTTTCTGCAAGATAGATTAATGAAACACAGGCAATTTCTTTTTATATAGGCTCACTATGTTTACAAGAGGGAAATAATTCTGTACTTTGCATAGCACTTGGCTACTTCACATCGAATTGGGGGCAGACAAGAAGGACAATCATTTTCAAGTGTTTTCATGCACCCCCCCTTTTTTTTTTTTGCTATTTAGGGCCGCACCCGAGGCATATATGGAGGTTCCCAGCTAGGGTCCAACCACACCTACCACTGCCGGCCTACGCCACAGCAACGCCAGATCCGAGCTGTGGCTGTGACCTACACCAGAGCGCAACGTGGCAACGCTGGATCCCTAACCCACTGAGCCAGGCAAGATTGAACCCGAAACCTCATGGTTCCTAGTCGGATTCGTTTCCGCTGCACCATGACGGAAACTCCCCCTTTTTTTCATGCCCTCTTTTATAGATGCTATCTCACTGAGAGTCTCAAAAGAATTCTAAGGTGTAGGAGGATCAGCCCATTTTACAGACATGACATTAAAGGACAGAGGGGATGAATAATCTGCTTAGGAGCCCATAGCAGGGAAGTGGCAGAGGAGGCGAGAACCATCCCTTTGGTCTCAGGCACAGCGACAGCCAAAGATGCGCTAACATCTGATAAAGAGAGCAACCCCTACACAATTCTCACGCAAAGACACTACTCGCAAGAAAATAACGTCCCAGACCTGGTCAGGGTTTCACCTGAGCTTGCCAAGGAACAGCTCAAAGCAGACTGTCCCGTTAAGAGAGATCAGCAAGTGCTATAGTTGCTGGTAAGGCCGAGAATAGAACAGAGGTCAGCTGACCTGATGCCCAGGCCCAATCAGGCGTGTTCTTTTGGATGCTGACACCCTTCTGAAGTTTCACGTCAGTTGAGAATAGCAAAGAAATGAGTTAATAATTCTGGTAAATAGAAGAGAATGTGGAAAGTATCTAGATTAGACGGTTTGCTATATTTAAAAGAAAAGGCATGTCCCTACGAAGACTTCTACCAAGGAAGTTTTGAACCAAGAACAGTAGTACCTGCAAATTTTCTCAGCTTCAGCAGCAAAAATGAAAAATAACCTTTGCCCTCCCCTCCCTATGAGTTGTGAATGATTAGCTTTGCCACGTTGATAACGAAGAAAACATGAGTGCCTCTCCCAGCTGCCTGGAATACTGAGATTTATCCTACCACAATCTCAGGAGGGGAGCTGTGTGGCTGGGAGACAGGAGAGGGCAGAAGTGAAGGGGTAGGGTCTCAGGAGAGAGGCGTCAGTTAGAGACCAGAGAACCTGTGCAAAAGGCTGGCTTGCTGAGAACTCTGCAGGAAAGAAAAAGCTACTTCTGGAGTCAGACGCCATCAGTAAGAATGAGGTACAACCAAGAGCAAGAGGAGAAACAGCTAAGACCTCTACTTAGGTTAAAGGTCATTCCAATCCCTTTCCACAAGGGAGATAAAATGCAAATTGTCTGGCATTTCCAAGTGGTATTGGTGTCCACTCTTAATCTTGCTATTGAAACAGAAGATAAACTAAATGTTGAGGGATACCTTGTATCAAATTCTTCATGGTTTGCAACTTTTACTCCAGCACAGGGAGAGAGCGCAAGAAAAGCAGAACTGAGAAGCGATGCTCTCTGGCCCTCACGTCAGCTCAAATCTACTCAAAGATCTCTCTCACTTTCACCAAAATTCCTATACTTGGGCAAAGGCTTCTTTATTTATTTATTTTTGTATTTTTGCTTTTTCTAGGGCCACTCCCGCGGCATATGGAGGTTCCCAGGCGAGGGGTCTAATCGGAGCTGTAGCCGCCAGCCTACGCCAGAGCCACAGCAACGCAACGCAGGATCCCGAACCGCGTCTGGGACCTACACCACAGCTCATGGCAACGCCAGATCCTTAACCCACTGAGCCAGGCCAGGGATTAAACCCGCAACCTCAGGGTTCCTAGTCGGATTCGTTAACCACTGCTCCACAATGGGAACTCCAAGGCTTTTTTAGTTTTTACTTCAAATAACTGAAGTCCTCAAAAAACTTCCAAGTCTTTCTTTCATTGCTCCACATTAAATACCTCTTCCTAATTGGTTCTGGAAAGAGCGAAAAAATAAGTTAAGTATTTCAGTTTAATGTCTACAAACAGCTTTTTAAAAAAAATCATCAAAATGAACTCATTTCAGCATATTTAGATGTATAATAACTATTAAAAGTTTAATTATAATGAATTAATGCAAACCACCAATTTATACGAGGCTGTATCTGAAATCTTGGAATCTTTCTTCTCTATTATGAGGTCTGTTTATAAGATACTGTACACAAAAACAATCCAGAAACAGTTTTTTGGTTTTTTTTTTTAAATGAAGAATCAAAATTGGAGAAGAGGAAATCAATAAATAATACCCAACTAGGAAACCAAAAACCACATTGGGCCACCAGGTTTTATCAAGGGTATTTTTCTTGGATGGTCTCCTCTCAGAGACGGGAATCGGGGAAGCAACTCAGAGTCCAGCCACACGCCTCCCACCCCCAGGTCCTGAAGCACACTTCCACTTCCGCCACAGACACCACTAAGCGGCTGACCCTACTCCAGCACCAGGCGCCCCCATTCCTGGGCCTACAGCCACAAGGAGACTCTCCCACCCCCCTCCAATGCCACCTGGAGGAAATTACAGTAAATTCAGCTAAGACAGAATGAATCTCCTGCTAGCATTCTCATCACATAACTTCACCCCAAGTTTCCTTAGCAAACCCAAGTTTAGCAATAGCTTTCATCAGAGCTGAGAATCAGCTTTGAGAAATACCAAAGCAATTTTTAAAAGTCTTATTTTAAGCAATGCATAGGAACCCTTGCGTATCTGTCTACTGAAAAGTGCAAAGTAGTTAAAACTACTCTTCAGAACGTTAAATAAAAAGTCTCCAGAGAATTCAAACTATACTGGAGCGCAAACCCCTTAGCTCCACTGTTTGTTGATGACTTTTGTCAATAACCAAATCCAAGCTAATGATAAATGATATTTCCTATTTCAGCCACCATATTTAAAATTAGATGCTAACTCCCTAACACCCCCAACTCCCCTCCTCCCATTAACCCCCTGCTGCCAAAGACTTTTCTGCTGAGAAATCCACTCTCTTAGGGGTGAGGAGTGGGGGTGGGAGTGGGGGTGGGGGTGGGGGGTGGGCTAAGCATAACCTGTCACTTCACTATCTAGAATCAGGAGCAAAATCTAAAAGTGAAGCAAGGAGAATGAGTTGGATCCTAGAGGCCAGCCTGAGTCTGAGCACAACGCAGGGTTAAAGGAAACCATTTCATAAGATCAAGGGCGAGAAGCAGCGGGAGCAAAGAGGAAAAAAATCAAGTTACATAAAGTCCAATTGTACTTACTGTTTCCTTATTGGGAAGCAGCTCCTTTCTAATTCTGAAGAAGTTCTTGCCGTACTGCCTGAGCCCCTTAACGAAGCGTTTCTGTGATAAAAAGACACAACAAACGGGATGTAAAAACCAAAAACAAAACAGGATGTCAGCAAAGCAAAGATATCTGCAATCAGCAGAATAACAACCACGAAAAAGTCTGAGCTGGGGAATAGAGGCTGGGGAAATATTTCCGCAGCAGCTGGGACCCCCGCCCGGGCAGGCCCTCGTCCCGCACACCAGCCAGGCTCGGGAGGAGAGCATCCGCCGCCGAAGGCAGAAGCAGTCGGTGCCCTCGGTGCCTCCGCTCCCGGCATCGGTCGCCGAAGGTTATGAACAACGAATACGCTCCGCGTTTCAAGAAAACCGCACAGCTGGTTTTCCATCTGAGAACGAGGCTTCCCAGGGTGTCGAGCCGTAGGAGCAAACAGCACCAAACCTGGAGACTTCTCTCCAGAAGGGCACCCTAGAGGGTTAAAGGCCCCTTGGTCAAGGGGCGGAATTCACCCGGAAGGCACGGGCCGCGCGGAAGCCCACGGGAGCCCGGCGCCCGGCCTGCGGCTCCGCCGTCACTAAAAGCCCCTCCGAGGCGAGACTGCGGAGACGAGCCGGCAGCACCCTTCCCTCCGCCCGCGCCCTCCCCAGCCCGTTTCCGTGACGCTCCGCAGACTTTCACTTTGTCCCCTTCCTCCCGGGCTGCCCCTCCCGCCGCGGCGGGGCCACTCCCGGTTCCCCCGGCCCCCACCTCGGGGCCCGAAGCCGGGGCCCGCGCAGCCCACCCCGGCAGCCACAGGTACGCCGGGCCGCCGCGGGCCGCACTCGGGGCGCAGGCCGGCCAGTCGCTCGGCTCGGGCTCGGGCTCCACAAAGCGCAGGGCGGCGGCGGCGGCGGTGGCGGCGGCAGCCGGGCGGCTCGGCGTGTGACCGCGGCGGGGCCGCGCGGCGCGGGGCGCGGGGGGCGCGGGGCTGGGGCCGCCGCCGCCGCCGCCGCCGCCGCCGCCGGGGGAGGAGGCGCGAGCGGCGCGCAGAGCCCGGCGCGGCCGCGGGCGGCTGCAAAAGGCGGCCTGGATCGCCGCGCCGCCCGCCGGCCCGGCTCCGGCCCCCGCCCCGCCGCCCGGCGGCCCCGCGGCCCCAGCCCCCCGGGAGCCCGGCGCCGGTACCTCGGGTTCCTCCTTCCGAACAGCGGGAGGCGGCCCGGGCGGCCGAGCACGGAAACTTCCTCCCACGGCGGCGGGCGCGAGCAGAGGGCGCCCGCGGGGCGGGGGCGGGGGCCCAGCCGGCGCTCGGGGCCCGTCCCAGGCCGCTCGGTCTCCGGGCCTCCCACTGCGAGCGAGGGCAGAGTCAGCAGCGCACGCCCGCCGCCCCCGCCGCCCCCGGGCAGCAAAGTAGGGGGCTGGCCCGGACGACCCCCGCGGTCCCTTCCGGCCCCGGATCGTGGGCGGCCGCTCCGCCCGGCCCAGGCATTAGCCGGCACCTCGCAGGGCGCCGTTTCACAACTAAATCACCGCGGAAGCTTCCCAGCCAATAAATCACCTGCCCACCGGGAGGAGAGTCCCTCCCACTCCCCGTGTTTGAGACCAGCCGGGCAAATTCAGCCAAGAGCCAGACTTGGCCTGCGAGACCGATCTGCAACCTCCTACTCCATTCCTGGAGGCTCTGCATTTTCTGATTTCACCCCTTTCTAAGATATGACTCATCATTGTCAGTTTTCAATATACTTCGTATAGTTAGTTCAAAAGGAAAAATCCGTCAAGGCGCAAGAGAGAAGCAAGCTGTGCTTCTCCGCTGAGGAAGAGTGACCGCTGACACTTGCAGAAGTACCGCCGCTCCTACGCTCGGCAGCATCGTGGGCCATGTGCGGAGCATCTCCACTGGGGGAATGGGGACGGATGAGACTGCCCTGCCCTCAGGGAGCGGTCCTGGCAAGCAGGTAACAGATCAATCTCTAGGCAGAGGAACAAAGGGGTAGGTGGGGCCAGGAGGAGGAAGCTACTTGCTCTGCTACTGTCTTAGAGGAAGTGACAAGGAAGAGCATGAACCGGACAGGTGGGCTCCAGCAGGGCTCCAAGCCCACGAGTCAGCCAGGAAGGGCACACAGAACATTCTGGGAATTGCAAGAAGAACAGGGTGTGCAGAGTGGAGTGCCAGCAGATAAGACTGAAGAGGCAGGAGCGGATCAGGTTGCAGCGAGCCTTTCAGGCCAGGCTGAAGAGTTCTGGTCCCAACTGTAGGCTAGCAGAGAAGACAGGGACTGCCCCGGGGCAGTGTGGCCCTCCGCGTACCTTAGGGTCAGACTGGCTGCAAGGCAGCTAAAGAGGCTGGTGAGAGAACCCAGCAGTGGGATGAGGAGGACCTGAACTCACTCTCAGCCTTCAGCATTACTGCTTTGTAATCCACTCCTTAAGAATTTAAGTATTTAAGGAGCATCTAACACTACGGAGGAAATTTTAAATAATAACAAAAAAAGGTTAGCCATGGACCTTTATTAAAACTGATTCATTTTTAGCAGGTAAGATAAATGCAGTATTAGGGAACAACCTGCAGTTCCCGTCGTGGCTCCGTGGTAAATGAACCATCCATGAGGATGCAGGTTTGATCTCTGGTCTCACCCAGTGGGTTAAGGATCCAGCGTTGCTGTGACCTGTGGTGTAGGTCGCAGACGCAGCTTGGGTCCTGAGTTGCTGTGGCTGTGCTGTAGGCCAGTGGCTACAGCTCTGATTCGACCCCTGGTCTGGGAAGCTCCATGTGCCAAGGGTGCGGCCTTAAAAAAAAGGGAGAACAATCTGAGAGTTTAGTCAGCCAAGCCTAAAGTAGCAAAGGGCAGCTCACCAGAGCCAAGAGGAGGGATGGCCTGTAGTTGTCCAAAACGCCTTCTCCAAGGCCAGATCACGCAGTGCAGACCACATTCGCAGATGTGGAGGGGGAGGGGGTGGAGGATGGGGAGCGGGTTATGGGACAGGGAGGTCTACACAAAGCCGAAGTGGGCACTCAGGTGATGGGATGGCAGGACTCTGCCATCCGACCAGGGGCTGGCACAATGAGGGTCTGAGAGGCTGAATCTGGAATAGCAGGATGACACGGAGTTTGGCAAACTTGAGCTCAAATCCTGATTCTTCCACCTGTTATAATCCTTTGAACAGCATCCATTCAATAGTTACTAAGTACCTACTAATGCCAAGAGCCTCACAGCCTAGAGTGGGGGTGCTATTATTATCTCCATTTTATGGGCAAGGAAGCTGAGACACAGATGGTTAAGTAAGCAGACCAAGATCACCCAGCTCCTCAGAGGTAAAGGCAGAATTCAGACCCAGGCTCCGAACTCCATGCCCTGCACTAAGACCACACGCTCCATAAAGTGGAGGTAAGAGTCCACAGGGACCACCACTGCCGGTCATGGTACCATCATCTGTGACTCGACCTTTTCCGTTTGACCCCCAAGTCAAATCACCAAGTCCTCAGTATTCTTCCTGAGAAAGGTCCTTCAGTGCCTTGCTTTCCTGTCCACTCCCGCGCTGGTCCCAGGCCAAGCCTCTATCCATCCTTCCCATGAGCCAACCTACTAAGCCATCTCCCCCGTGCAACCATTTACAAGCCTCTGCCAAGGAATGTCTCACAACCACGGATTTCAACATGAGTCGTCCAAGGTCTTGCTCCCAGGCCCTACCTACGAATAGCTCTTTGACCTCTTCGGGGTGGTGTTTAACCCCTTAGCCCCAAATTCAAGGCTCACCAGGATCCTGTCCCTGCCTACCCTTCCAGTGAGACGTCCAGCAATGCCAGCTGGGCCATGGCACAATCTCTGTCTCAACTCCAGACTCTGGGGTACCTCTAATACTTCTCTCCACAGCCTATCTCTGGTTTACCTCCAGCTCAAGCGCAAATCCCTCCCACTCCAAAATGAACTTCCCCGACCATTCCCTTCCATTCAGTTGGCAATTATTTATTTGTATGGGCCTCATGTACTCAGAGAGTCTACAAACTCTGAAAAGACAGGAACTGTTTCTTTTTCCATGCTGCCTCCTACAACATTGGGCAGCTGGAGCTCCCAAGTCTTTGATACATGAGTGAAACAAACCATGAGATGACAAGGGCCTGGGCGGCCACAGTGGAAATAAACTGTGAAAAGCCAAAAGGTTCATATTTACCTTTGATGACAGAGCAGATCTCTTTGGCTCTCTGACACCAAACTCTCCTGATTTGCCTCTTATCAGCTGGCTTCTTAATTCTCTACTCAAACTCCAGATATTAGTCTTCCCAGGCTTTTTTGTTCTAGGCTTTCTGCTCTCCAGACTCCCTCCCAACAGGACTGTCAAGGCTCCCGTGGCTCGAAGCATCATCCAAGAGTCTCACTACTATTTCTAAGGCTAAATCTACAGTCCAAGCCCCTTGGAAACACGTGTCTCACAGACATTTCAAAGTAACTCCTTCCAGAGATAGGGGTATTTGAACACGGACCACTGCTGTCAATGTGTATCAATGACTATGCTATCAAGTGCAAAGCACCACTTTTTGGCCCCACTTTTTTAAAAAAAGGAAGTAAAAGCTTCATGTGGCCTGCGCTGTTACTTCTCTATGAAAAGCCACAAGGCCTCAAAACTGGCAAAACATCTGCTTCTCGGAGACCAGCCTTTACCTTGTGGTTTACCAGAAACATAGAGCAGACTTTCAAATCGAAACCAAGCCGACCCATCAGAGCCGTCAATGCTTAGGATAAATCAGTATGTTAAACGGGTTTCCTTCTAATAATTCATCTCTTCGAATGGGGACTCTAATTTTATAACTGACACTGCTGACTTACAAACGGACAGGTACCAGAAGCCTCTAAATGAAAGTTCACAGACACGATCTGTTTCTTGACAGCACTCTAGCAGCTGAGATGAAATTGAGCACTTCCAGCGAATGAGCCTCATGAATGATGCCATGCCCACTGGCTGTTCTGTCCCTGACGGTGAGGAGATGCTAGAAAGCTAAGAAGCCAAGGGTGAAGGAGGAAGAAGACTGGCCAGGGCGAGAACTGTGGCTGGGGCACTGCCTGAGCTCCAGGCAGCCCTGCCTTGCTTGCACCACAGGCTGGCAGACTGGCTACCCTTAGACCCACGAGCTGAGGATCCTGGGGCGTTGGCACTGGTTTCTCTGGTGCTGCGTGTTTCCCATCAACCTGCATGTTCCCTGGGAGCACAAAACCAATCCTCTTCTTTTTCTGAATCCACATGGCCAGATGAGATCCAAATATAAATACACATTTATTTACGGATTGGAGACGGTGCTGTGCTTTGTCTTACAACTTAGTTTGTGACTGTGCTCCAGTTTTTCTTTATGGAAATGTATTTCAGCGTATGACATCGAGTTACAATGTGTACGTGTTAATTGGAGACATTTATATACCACACTAGGATGGCCCTGGTAGTGACAGCACTTTCACCACGCTACGTAAGTATGCCCCAGATTTTAAACAAACTGCTGTAGTTTTGCTCTTATGGAGCTGAAACTTCATGTCGCCATCAGGAGTTACCTACCTATAGGTTCCTGGTAGGGAACATTTTTTTAAAAGTGAGTTACCTGAACACAGAACTTACAGCTAAGTTTGGGTTTTAATAGCATCTGGAGAGCTCTATTTCTCATTTTTGCTATAATGGAAAGAATATGAGATTCAAACTCGGAAGTCCTAGTCTGGGGTTAATAGATGCAAACTATTGCATTTGGAGTGGATAAGCAATGAGATTCTGAATACCGCACACAGAACTAAATCTAGTCCCTTGTGATGGTACATGATGGTGGATAATGTGAGAAAAAGAATGTGTGTGTGTGTGTGTGTGTGTGAGAGAGAGAGAGAGAGAGAGAGAGACACTGGGTCACTCTGCTATACAGCAGAAAATTGAGGGAGTTCCTGTCATGGCTTAGTGGTTAGTGAACCTGACTACTAACCATGAGGTTGTGGGTTCAATCCCTGGCCTTGCTCAGTGGGTTAAGGATCCGGCATTGCCGTGAGCTGTGCTGTGGGTTGCAGATGCAGCTCGGATCCTGCATTGTTGTGGCTCTGGCGTGGGCCGGTAGCTATGGCTCTGATTGGACCCCTAGCCTGGGAACCTCCATATGCCATGGGTACAGCCCTCAAAAGACAAAACACACACACACACACACACACACACACACACACACACACACACACACACAAAAGTTGACAGAATACTGTAAACCAAGTATAATGGAAAAAATAAAAATCATTAAAAAACCAAACTTGGAAGTCGTAGGACCTGGGCCTGCTCCTCCGCTCCACAGAGGAAGGTCTGACATGGCCATGCACACACAGCCGCTTTTGAAATGGGAGATTCTTAATGGGGCTCAACACAACTGGGCCACGACGCGCATTCTCTCTTCTGATAAAGTAACATGTTCAAAAGGCCCTCACGTCTGAGCCTCACAAGCCCTGTGCCCACGGGCAATGACTGCCCCACTGGCTGCCCAGAGCTGACCCTCCCACCGATCCTCCGACCCTGGCAGGGTGGCAGGGTGGCCTGGAGCAGACAGCTTCCCTGTTATATACGGTGATGTGAGAAACGCAGGGGAAACGCCACCCCATTCAACTCCAAAGGAGCTGGGAATTCCCTGTGGCGCAGTGGGTTAAAGATTCGGCATTGTCCCTGCAGTGGCTTGGGTTACTGCCGTGACACAGGTTCAATCCTTGGCCTGGGAACTTCGACATGCTGTGGGTGTGGCCACCCCCCCACCAAAAAAACCACCAAAACAAACTATAAAATTGGCAAAACACCGAGGAGCACCAGGCACTATCTTAAGGGGTCTACACGAACTGACTCATTTAAGCATCATGACAACCTTATGAGGCAGGATTGCTAAATCCCCATTTTACAGATGGGAAAACTAACCAAATGTCACCAAATCCTCGAGACAGGGTGTGTGTGTGTGGGGGGGGGGTCAAGGGTGACAAATGTCAACAATCAGGAACCTCAGGGACAGTGTGTGGCTCTGCGAGTGATGGGCACCTGCCGCCTGCATCTGCATTTTAAGACTTTGGTGTGGTCTTTCTTTTTTTTTTGGCTGCGCCCAAAGCATGTGGAAGTTCCCAGGACAGGCAGGAATCAAACCTTTGCCACAGCAGCGACCCAAGCCACTGCAGAGACAATGCCAGATCCTTAACCCACTGCACCACAAGGGAACTCCCATTTCAAGACTTTAAGTGTTTCTCAAAGACCTACAAATGACCAGGAAAAAGGCTATATTCCCATCATTTATTCTTTCCTCGGCTTGTTCCTCTTTTAAATTGGCTATAAAATACCTGCCCCACCTATTTCAAAAAAACTATGCTTCGTGTCACATTGGATTGCACCCTGAAGAGCACCAGCTGGACAGACCGGAGAAGAAGGCCATCTCCCTCGACTGCCCGGGAAACTCCCGACATGGCTCAGCTCGAGTGCGGGATGCAATCTGCGTCTACAGCAGAGAAGAGAGGCCGTAGAGAGGGGCTAGGTTACAGACACGGCTGAAAGAGAACTCTGCATTAACCCCTGGCTGAGAGCTTTCAAAATTAACTCCCTCTGGTGAATTTTAACTAGTGTGTCACAGTCAGAAACTCACCAGGACTTCTGAAAAGCGACTTCGACTCAGTCCTCTTACATAACTGTTTGGAAAACACTGTAGGTATTAAAATGAGTCCCACTGTGAAAATGGCTTCTTCTCCTCCACCCTGCTTTCTGCACAAAATGTTATGTTAATAACCTACTCCTTCTCAGGGGACTGAAGAGCAGGCAGATTTGCAAGTAAGCAAACCACAGTTTCCCCCAATAGAGAGTCAAAAGCATAGGCCCACAAGCCAGGGAGGGGACTGCCCGCTGCTCCTCTATAGAGAGCAAGGAAGACGCGGCCTAAATTCGGGCCTGTGCTAATGAGGGGCAAGGAGAGGCAGGAGAACAGTGAGGCCAAGCAGAGCAGATAAAAGCCTCTCCACACACCGGCTTTACACGACGCCTCCCTCCCTGTTCATCAGTGGCTCTTACTGACCAACCACCAGATAAGAACCTACTGCAGGTTCCCGTCGTGGTTCAGCAAAAACGAAGCTGCCTAGTATCCATGAGGACGCAGGTCTGACCCCGGGCCTCACTCAGTGGGTTAAGGATCCGGCATTGCCGTGAGCTGTGGTGTAGGTCGCAGATGAGGCTTGGATCCTGTGTTGCTGTGGCTGTGGTGTAGACTGGCAGCTGTAGCTCCTATTGGACCCCTAGCCTGGGAACCTCCATATGCTGAGGGTGTGGCCCGAAAAAGAAAAAAAAAAAAATCTCTTCAGGAACTTTTTTTTTTTTTGGTCTTTTTGCTATTTCTTTGGGCCGCTCCCGTGGCATATGGAGGTTCCCAGGCGAGGGGTCCAATCGGAGCTGTAGCCACCGGCCTACGCCGGAGCCACAGCAACGCGGGATCCGAGCCGTGTCTGCAACCTACACCACAGCTCACGGCAACACCGGATCCTTAACCCACTGAGCAAGGCCAGGGACCAAACCTGCCACCTCATGGTTCCTAGTGGGATTCGTTAACCACTGCGCCACGACGGGAACTCCTCTTCAGGAACTTTTACATGTACCCTCTTGCCGTTTGACGCAGAACTGTCAGACTGCACATGCTGTCTATCCATGTTAGAAACTCCCCCAAATGACTCCATGGGCGGGGCCCTGCTACTCAGTCACCGTCCCACACAGGTCGCCGGCCCGATTCCAGGGCTGTCCTGCGCTTCTACCGGCTATAAAGTTTCGACGGTGGAGGCCTCCGTTCTCCGTCAGTGGAAGCTGCAGGCAGGCAGCCTGCCTGTCTTCTACACAGACACAGGATGGTGAAATGTTTCCAAAGAGAGACCCTGTCAAGGCAGGATGTTTTGTCAACTCTATTACAGGAAGTTCAGAAGATTCACCTAAAACACCTTTAATATTAAAAGAATCCTAGTGTTTGCCAAAAAAGACCTGTTTCCCTGCCTCATCCCAGAAGATGTGGTGGTACGTGGAACAGAAACCCGAATCCAAGCCTGGGCATTTCTAAAAAAGTTCTCTGAGGGTCAAATACATTCGCTGCTCAGCTGTCGGGGCCGGGGTGGGGGGGGGGGGGGGGGCGGATGGACAGACAGACAGTACCAGACCGTTCCCTTCCTGGTTCCTCTCCTTTCCAGTCTTCCGCAGGCCAAAGCGCACCAGAATGAGAGCTGGACAAGGCAGGTCTCACATGACCTGCCCGATGCTTCCACCTTCCTCCATTCACGGGTGTCGTGGCGATGGCCAGCCCCTGGTTCGTCCCTGTTGTGTCCAGCCCCTCCCACCCCTGAAAACGAGCTCTAGAAACACAGAGGTGACTGTAGGGCCAGGGCCTGGGTGTTCGAGGCCAGTCAGACGAGCCGGCCAGTTCTCCTGCCCAACTGACCCCCGTGCGGCTGTGCTCCAAGCGAGCTGCGTGGTCGCACGCCCCGCCGGGTCTCAAACACAAGTAGAAGCCCAGAGGGCTGCAGCTGGCAGGAAGCTCTACAAAGCGGGTCAGCACCCTCCCTTTACAAAAAGACAAGAATCATACATTATTTAAAACAAAACAACCCAAAACCCACCCGCACCCACAAAAGCTTTGTATCTGGGGACAACCTTGCCCTCCTCCCTACAGGCTGCCCCTGGGGTGAGGTGGTGACGCCCCCTGCCCCCGGCCAGGAGCTGGCAATGCACTTGGACTTGCCAGCCATGTGCCCTCCAGCTTGACCAAGGTCTCCCACTGCCCTGTTTCGGGCTCGGAAATAACTACCCACAGCAGGATCTGACACCACCTTTCCTGTCCGTTATTCAAAGGTCCGTGTCTCACAGAGGCACCACGCTATCCTACCTCACGGTGCCGGCTCAGCACCCAGAGTGAAGCCCACGACTTCCTCTTCAACACACCTGTGTGCTACGCTCTGCCCAGGTGGTCTCAATGTCAAATAAAAGTCACTATTTTCCATTTGAAGACCACGTGTCCAACAGGAAAATGACCTCCTGTTGGATGGTTTTCATAGCAGTTGTGCCCACTAGCCAAGGCCCCTGAGGCATCTGAGAGACCTCTGTCTGCAGGACCCTCTGAGTCTAGATGGTTATGCAGAGTGGCTGAAGTCCCTGCATGACCGCAGGCCTACCAAAGCATTGCCACAAGTCCCTTGGGGCACAGCAGGTTAAGGCTCTGCCATTGTCCCTGCATCGGCTTGAGTTGCTGTTGTTGTGATGTAGGTTAAACCTCTGACCTGGGAACTTCCACATGCCATGGACACAGCAAAAAAAAAAAAAAAAAAGACAGAAAAAAGCATCGCCACTGGGTGAATATCAGAGCCACACGCTTCAATGCACTTTCAAGTCAAATGAGAGCTGGCTAGTTCAGCAGCAGCATTAACAGATGGAGAAACACCGCCAGCTAAATACCTCTTGCCAATTACGGCTGCCCAGCTACACCCAGATTAAAAATAACTCAACACTAATAACGAACTCAAATGGGCACCAGAGGCTCCTCCTTGCCCTGGGACACCACTGTGGTCTCCGGGTAAATGTCCCCGTCGAGTGGCTCTACGCCACTAAAAAGTCCACCTTCTTCAGCAGAGAGGCTCTCTGCGTGGGAGGAAGGGGACTAAACTGAACCAAGAAATGTGGCTTGTCAACAAGTGACAGGAGAACAAAGAAGAACTCCTTTTTTTGTTTTTTGGGTTTTTTTTTTTTTTTTTTGTCTTTTTGCCTTTTCTAGGGCTGCTCCCACGACATGTGGAGGTTCCCAGGCTAGGGGTCTAATCGGAGCTGTAGCCACCGGCCTACACCAGAGCCACAGCAACATGGAATTCAAGCCGCGTCTGCGATCTACACCACAGCTCATGGCAATGCCGGATCGTTAACCCTCTGAGCAAGGCCAGGGATCGAACCCACAACCTCATGGTTCCTAGTCGGATTTGTTAACCACTGCGCCACGACAGGAACTCCAAGAAGAACTCTTGAGTGGGGAAAAATGATAATTAAAGGGGTCAAGATCAATGACTGCCCAATAAGAACTGAAAGTACGCCATACCAGTGTGCCCAATTTGTAACTTTAATTTTCTAGTAGTCATATTTTTAGATAGGTAAAATTAATGTTAAAGACACATTTAAACTCAATATACCCAAAATAGGATCTTTTCAATATGTAATCAATGTACAATGATTAATGAAATGTTTTACATTCTTTTTCCGACTCAGTGTGTGGAATGCAGTGTGTAGTCCCACGAACAGCACATCCCAGCCCGACCAGCACACTCCAGGGCTCACCAGCCACACAGGGACAGCACAGGTCTAGGCTGATCTTTGCTTCTTTTTGGTAAAACATTAAAACATCCATAGCACCAAAAGTTTTCTAAGGAGCTAAAATAAATGTTTTGTTAGAACTGTGGACAATATCATATATTCTAAATAAAACCATAAAGCCCTGCTCTTTCAAATTCAGTGAGACATGTCTTCCAGAAGAACTCCGGCAAATCCAGAGGTTATGACCCACCCCACATCCCAAACTGAGGGAAACTGAGGTCCTGTCCAGCGCCAGGGGCTGCCACAGAAGGGGCTCCTGTTTGTTTCCCTGTCATGACAACAGGACAAGGGCCAGGGCCCCTCCTTTGGCTTTGGTCACTTTAAAGCCTCTCCAAAAGGGGAAGAAAACCAATTATCCCTCTAGGAAACGCAGGGAGAGGGCAGGGGAGGGAACGTATTCCATTACAAAAGGCAACACTCTGGCTGGTTTCTTGCTCTGCAAGGCCCCCTTTGGGCCTGCTTCTCCCCCCAAGCAGGAGGCCCATCCGCAAGAGATCCCCCTCTCCAGGGGCTGGGGAGGGCTCACCTCCAGGCTGCTCTGTGGCTTCTGTTTAGCACGCTCCCATGACTCCTCCCTCTTGCTGAAGATATTGGTATTAAGGGAGCATGAGCATAGCTGTGTGCAGATTATACACACACACAGATTCGATCTGTATATTTATAAGGAATACAAACATACTAATAGTGCATTTACACACACAGTTGGATACACTGGGCTGCATGCAGAGTGGATTTGAGTCCCAAAGCATTTCCTCAAAATTTTACAAAAACAAATGCTTAGGAAAGGCTAAGTATCAGGCTGAGGCACTTCTGTCCCCTCCCCCCATGCAGACTGCCCCAAATCTTCCTCATTTGCAAAACTGGAGAAAGTATCTGAGACTCAATGAAGGAAAACCCTCAAAAAGAGCTTTATTTATTTGTTAATTTGGCACGTAGAAGTTCTTGGGGTAGGGATGGAACCCTCAGCACAGCAATGACAAGGCTGCCCCTTAACCTGAAGCACCACCAGGGAACTCCAAAAAGAGCTTCAAAACTCATTTTTATAGCAAAAATTAATCAATGGGGATAATATTCACACTTAAAAGTTACAGTTACTTAAATGTTGGGTGTTACAGTGGCACAGTGGTTAATGAATCCGACTAGGAACCATGAGGTTGCGGGTTTGATTCCTGGCCTGGCTCAGTGGGTTAAGGATCTGGCGTTGCCATGAGCTGTGGTGTAGGTCCCAGACATGGCTTGGATCCCGAGTTGCTGTGGCTGTGCCATAGGCCGGTGGCTATAGCTCCGACTGGACCCCTAGCCTGGGAACTTCCATATGCCACAGGAAGCGGCCCTAGAAAAGGCAAAAAGACAAAAAAAAAAAAAAAAAAAAAAAAAGTTAATTATAAATTGGGGTGGGGGGAGAGAAGGCAGAAGCAGAAAGTGGGGAGACTCTGAAAGTTCAGAATTGGCGCGGCTCCCGCGGCCACACCAACCTTGCATGTATATGAGGAGCAAGACCTTTGAAAGCACCCGTTCCCACAGCATACAGAAATGCGGGGTCTTGGGAGTCCTCAGCTACTTTTGAAAAACAGGGAGAAGAGCAAGCAGCATTTTATGCTTAGTGCGTTAAATCCAGAATCTAGTCACAGGCATCAGGAAAGCTGGGCTCTGGTTCGACGCCAGATTCTCTGAGGGCAAGCCATGGACACTCCCTCGGCTGAGTTTCTCATGGCGAGATGGCATGCCAAGTGTCCTCCTTTACCCCAAAAAAGCACTAACTTTGAAAATGTTGGGTGTTCCAGTAAAATATTTTAAAAAAATTTTTAAATGGGTAATAATCCAGCGAAGTAAAAATAGTACCCTATACACGAGGACAGACACACAATCACAAGCTAAGTGCAGGCCTTACTTTTATTCTTGAAAATTTTTGCAACAAAACCCTCCAGCTGATATTCTCCTCTTTTCTCTTTTCTTGATGTGGTTTGTATTACTTCTGCTTTTTGTTTGTTTGTTTGTTTTTAAAAGGTCCGTTTCTGAGGCTTCGGTTTACCGTGCTCACAGTTCCACCAATAAATCGTCTCCCAATCTGGGCCTGGAAAAGCACTGGCCACGGTTTGATTGCTCCAGCCCCAGGTTGCCAGGCAACCAACACAAGGGGGAAGGTCTGAGAACTGCTGACAGACAGCCAAGTGGCTGAAACAACAGACTTCTCTCTGTCAAAAATGTGTTTCAGAGGGCCACTTCCCCACCTCTGCTCTCTGCTAAACACTACACGATTGTAAAATCAAAATCAAAAGGCCACTGTAATAAAAACACACTTCCTGCTCAATTACTAATTGTTAAAAAGCTGTGGGGAGGCCCAGGGCACACAGTGTGTGGCAACAGAAATGTGATACTGTAAATGAGATCAAGGCAGCAGCATGCAAGAAACCTGATCTAAATGCAGCCTGTAGCTTCAAGTCAGGGGACCTGGTGGGTGGAGCAAGCCGGCTGCCTAAGAAAGCCCCGGGAACAAGATAGTGGCTGTTGAGACGTTAAGCGAACAAACCAAACCATAACTCAGAAGCCAAAGGTTCACACTGCTTCATAATAAAACCAAGAACCTTCTTGCCCGTTCTGAAACGCAGCCTGGAGATAATGAAAGTTCCCCCTCAGGTGGACTTCTTACCGCAGGACAGGGGCGAGGAAGGGCTGTGACCCCCGAGAAGCACGACCCCTGGCGGTGCGGGTGGGGTGACGCCCTAAGGCTGGAATAACTGCAGAAAATGTCCCTCAGTTTCTCAAGAGGATCGGTTCCAGGAGCCTCTGGGACACCAAACTCTGCAGAGGCTCAATCCCCGATTTAAAATGGCACAGTATTTACACAAAACCTAGGCATATTCTCCCCTGCTTTTTAAACCACCTCTGGATTACCTCTAAGACCTAACAATGTAAGTGAGACGGGAAGTAGTTGCTGGTGTGCAGCAAATTGAAGCTCTGTTTTTTGGAACTTTCCAGAATTTTTTCCCCCTGAAGAATTCTGATCTACAGCTGGATGAATCCAAAGATACAGAACTCGCAGATGTGGAGGGCTGACTGTCCCAGGTCTGAGTCTGACCGTCTAAGGCAGCAGTGTACACATCTGCGGGGCAGGCCCCAAGCCAGGGTGGCCCACAGTCCCACAGAACACGAAGTCTATGCAGTGTCCTTCCAGGAAACCACTTTCCTGAAACTGCCATCTAGGACTCTTTGGGCACTGGCTGACTGTGGTATTCAGAAAAGAGTGGCCAGCTCTGAGAACACAGTTCTCCGTCTTTTTTGTGTCACAGACCCTCTCGGCAGTCTGGTAAAGCCTAACCTCTTCTAAAAAAGGTTTTTAAATGCCTAATATGAAATAACATCGGTGAGATTACAAAGAAAACCAGTTACACTGAATCTTTTAATATATATTTTATATTTAATATATGTTAAATCGAGTTATCAAAACATTAAAAAATGCAAATATATGTACCTTACTTAATAATGTATTAAACAAGATCTCACAGAAGATTTTAATTCTTGTCCTTTCTTTGGGGGGTGGGGCGGGGGGCGGCGGCATTGTTTTGTTTTGTTTTATAACGTGAGCTCAGGTTATAAGCTCCTTATCTGTTAAACCAACAAAGCCTGGTTCCCTGCCCAAGGCTGACCCTCTCCACCAGGCCAGCCCAGATCCCATGGGGGCCTGACTTTCCCTGGGTTTTCCAGGGCCTAGAAGCAGGCCTGGCGAGCGAGATCTGTAGATGCAGGTCCACAGTCAGAGAACGAGGGTGTGCAGACAGCAAAGACTTTCTCAGGGGTACGTGAATGCAAATACTTTTAAGGGAATTCATTTCCGAAACTCCAGCTTTCATGTATTTTCCTCCAGGAGAGTCCTCGGCCTGAGAACATGCCCTGGGCAGGAAGGGGACGCTCTCCTTTCCCTTTCGCAGGCTCCCCCCCACACACAAAGGCCTTCCTCTCTCCCATCTGGAAGGCCACCAGGCAGCACTGCCCCAACGCAGAAACCCCAGGCCCCAAACAAAGGGTCAATTCAAGGCTCTGGTGTCTGTGTTGACACAGTGACTAACTCTAGGGTCACAATAGGAAGCCTTATGCAAGTCAGGTACTTTCCAATTCTTTACTCTCCATGGAATTGAAGGAGGATCCAGCGGAGGTGTCATCTGACTGGTTACTCGAAATCATGTCTAATGATAAAGTGCATTTTTGATTACAAAAGGAATTCCATCATTGAGCGACAAAACTATCATTCCCATCTATTTACATAAACAACACGTCTGAACAGTTACAAACAACTGAAGAGTTAGAAGGAAATCAGTGCAGAATGTGGCCCCATGATAATATTCATCCAAGAACTAATGTGCTTTAAAAAAAATAGAATCATCTAATTTCTAATAAATATTAAAAAGTAAAATTTTGGGAGTTCCCGTCGTGGTTCAATGGTTAACGAACCTGACTAGGAACCATGAGGTTTCGGGTTCGATCCCTGGCCTTGCTCAGAGGGTTAAGGATCCAGCGTTGCCAAGGGCTGTGGTGTAGGTCGCAGATGTGGCTCGGATCCCGCATTGCTATGGCTGTGGTGTAGGCTGGCAGCTACAGCTCTGATTGGACCCCTAGCCTGGGAACCTCCATATGCTGCAGGTGTGGCCCTAAAAGGCTAAAGACAAGAAAAAAAAAGTAAAATTTTGTCAACACTATATCTTGGTGTTTTTTTTGTTTTGTTTTGTTTTTTTGTTTTTGTCTTTTTGTCTTTTCTAGTGCCGTACTCATGGCATGTGGAGGTTCCCAGGCTAGGGGTTGAATGGGAGCTGTAGCCGCTGGCCTACGCCAGAGCCACAGCAATGCGGGATCCGAGCCACATCTGCAACCTATGCCACAGCTCACGGCAATGCTGGATCCTTAACCCACTGAGCGAGGCCAGGGATCAAACCCGCAACCTCATGGTTCCTAGTTGGATTCTTTAACCAGTGAGCCACGATGGGTACTCTAGATACCTTGTTTTGGTCAACTGTGCACTCATAATTATAACATAATTGGAAAGGATTTTCCTTTAACACTTAGAGCTGTATTGCTAAAGGAAATAACATGCACACGTTTTTCACACACACACACACACACACACTCTTCTACTGGAGGGAGTGGGAAAGGGTGATGAGAAAACAGACTAAGCACAAAATGCTTTCCATCAGGAATAAAGCCCGTGGGGAGGCAGACTGGAGGGATTACTAGCTACATAAGTTAAGGGGGAGGGGGGGAACAAACTCTAAAATATTACTGCTAAAAAGGAGCCCATTCGTTTGTTTTTAAAATAGATGATAATGGGTATAAATCACGATGGCATTTAAAATGCACTGGGTAGGAGTTCCCGTCGTAGCGCAGTGGTTAACGAATCCGACTAGGAACCATGAGGTTGCGGGTTCGGTCCCTGCCCTTGCTCAGTGGGTTAATGATCCGGCGTTGCCGTGAGCTGTGGTGTAGGTTGCAGACGCGGCTCGGATCCCGAGTTGCTGTGGCTCTGGCGTAGGCCGGTGGCTACAGCTCTGATTCAACCCCTAGCCTGGGAACCTCCATATGCCGCAGGAGCGGCCCAAGAAATAGCAACAATAACAACAACAACAACAAAAGACAAAAGACAAAAAAAAAAAAAAATGCACTGGGTATATTTAAAAGAGCAATGGGATAATTTTATTTTCAAATGTCAATATTTATGCTAGATGAAAAAAGTATATGCCAATTTAAACTCTGGAAAGAGTATACCATTTTTTAAGCAAAACTTTTTTTAAACTTTATGGCCATACCTGCAGCGTATGGCAGTTCCCGGGCCAGGGACTGAATCTTGTGCCACAGCTATAGCAATGCCGGATCCTTTAACCCACCGTGCTGTGATGTGGATTGAACCCACACCTCCGCAGTGACCTGAGCCACTGCAGTCAGATTCTTTAACTGCTGCATCACAGAGGGAACTCCAAACAAAACATTTTTAGGGGAAGTTTTGTTGTGGCTCAGTGGTAACGAGCCTGACTAGTATCCATGAAGATTCAGGTTTGATCCCTGGCCTTGCTTAGTGGGTTGAGGATCTGGCATTGCCCTAAGCTGAGATGCAGGCCGGCAGCTGTAGCTCTGATTTGACCCCTAGCCTGGGAACTTCCATAGGCCACAGGTGCAGCCCGAAAAAGAAGGAAAAAAAAAAGTGTTTTTAGGGGCTTTATGGTGTATTTTCTTCTTGGAATTTGGGGGCAGTGGGGAGGAGCATGCATCTCATATGATCTCAGCTAGATTTATTAGACTCTGGTTTTACCCAACAGACCAAACTAGGGTTACCAAAAGGGTTTTTACCCACTAGAACCCAGACAGATGGCACCACTCAAGAGCCTACACAGTGTAACTGCTGTCCCACCAAGATAACGGCCATTCTTTGAATTCCAAAACCGACGGCGGCACGTCTCCGTTCAGGAAGAATACAGGGTTCAGAGTCCTCGGCACGTGAGGAGATGACAGTGTCCTCAGGGCCCCTTCACCACTCGGGCCTCAGCTCCCACTAGACGCAGCATTTGGGTTAGGAGCTGTGTTAAGAGGGACCCAGAGGTTTCATTTCAGCTCTGGGGAGACGGTGCCTTGTTAAACAACATCAATGAGAAACACAGGGAGGAGGGGTGGCACTTGCGCTGCGTGGCTGCCATCACTGCCACGGCCTGACATGCCTGCCCTCTCCCGCTGTGCTGTTCTGTCAGGGAGCCTGTGCTACGTGCCGCAGAGCTGCTCTCGGGCTGGGCTGTCGGCCTGGATTCCTGAGTATCTTCACTGGTGAGGTGTGACCCTGGCCAAGTCTGTTGCCACCTCCTCTGTCCTGCCCCGCTCTCTGCAGACCCCACCACGGGAACGCCCACGTTTGGCCTGGCACCACATTCTGGGCACCCAAGTTCGTCACTGCCATTAGCATTTCTCTCTTTGAGGGAGTTCCCATTGCAGCTTAGTGGGCTAAGAACCCGACTAGTATCCATGAGGAAGTCCTGCCTGGGGCCATGTGGGAGAGTCCCCTGTTTCTTCATGGAGTTCCCGTCGTGGTGCAGTGGTTAACGAATCCGACTAGGAACCATGAGGTTGCGGGTTCGGTCCCTGCCCTTGCTCAGTGGGTTACCGATCCAGTGTTGCCGTGAGCTGTGGTGTAGGTTGCAGACACGGCTCGGATCCCGCGTTGCTGTGGCTCTGGTGTAGGCTGGTGGCTATGGCTCCTATTAGACCCCTAGCCTGGGAATCTCCATATGCCACGGGAGTGGCCCAAGAAATAGCAAAAAAAAAAAGACCAAAAAAAAAAATTTTTTTTAAATAAATAAATAAATGTTTCTTCAATAACAAATCCTGCTATCAGTACCTGGGCCTTACAGGGCCAGAAGAGGCCACATAGTTTAGTTAACATTCTAATTTTGTAAGAGGTCGATGAATTGCCAAGGTAGAAAAACTGGTCTGCAGCAGAGGCTTGACCAGAAACGGGCTTACATTTGCAGTTTACCACCAAGCTTCAATTACGCTACAAGTGCACGGTTTTCTACAGACAGATGGGGCAGTATCTGAGAATAGCAGAAGAGAAGGGACACAGAAAAAAACAAGGAGGAGAAACGAGAGTTTTTTGTTTTTGAGCAAATCACGAACCAAGAAAATAACAGGACCCAACAGCAGCAAACGTTAAGAGGAAATCTCTGAGACCTGAGCTCAGCCATCCCGGCTGCTCTGACTACAGGCAGGCGGGGCCTTCTCGACACCAGCGAGGATGGCTCACAGTGGGCAAAAATTCTTGTGGCCAATAAAGGATGAAGCAAACGTTCTCCATCGTGAAGAAATGAACCTTCTACTTAGCAAGCTCCTTCACGGCCCCTTTTCTTCTCAGGCCCTTTTGAGAAAACACATCACGCTGAGGATCCATCAAAGAAAAGGAAAGCCCAGCAGCAGCTAAAGAGACTCCAAGGCTAGACCGAGCCCCTCTGGGCCGAGCCACAACTTCCGCCTGCCCTCCTGGCCCAAGAGAACATGCACCCAAAGCGACCATCAGAACATTGGCCAAAGGTTTCACAGCAAGAGCCAGGCCCTCGTCTTCTAGTCTTTCCCTCAATCCGAAAAACCATGAAAAAGGTTTAGAGAATCTCTTTGGCATTTAAAAATATTGTCACTGCGTCCTCACACTGGACAATGCATGTCTATGCCTGAAAAACACAGACTCCATGGGAAAGACAGCTCCGCGATTTCACCTCCACGGCAACATCCTCACCTCTCCTTCCAGCCAAATTCGGTTTGTTTTAAGGTCTCAAGAGTTCCTGAAGGCATGTATCTGGTTCCGACAAGGAACAGTTCACAGGCAATTAAGACACGACCCCAAAGATCACCAGATGGGGGTCAAGCAACTTGAATTGTTAGAAAAACATCTATCACTTGATGCGCTGACCTGCTCGAGCAGACATGCGCAGCAGGAGGTGCTGTGGAATGAGAAGGGCCGCCGCCCCGCTTGGAGCCTGAGTGTGGCTCATTTGTTATCTTCGCAGCATCGCCCCACATGGCCTTATCTGTGTTCACTCCCTCGTCTTTGTTTCCCCCAGAACAGCAGGTCCACTGTCGCTTCCACCTCTAGAGCCCAGACAGCGCCTGCACACATTTAAAGGCCGAATATTTGTGGAGCGGAGAAACAAACAGCACAATATATTCTGGAGCCAACACTCCAACCTACAATTTTAAATTCTAGTTTTTGATTATGTTTTGTTTTCCATGGCTCCACCTGCAGCACAGGGAAGGTCGAGCAGCAGCAATACTGGATCCTTTAACCCACTGCGCCAGGCCAGGATCGACCCGCACCTCCGTAGAGACCCGAGCTGCAGTCAGATTCTTAACCCCCTGTGCCATGGCAGGAACTCCTCTCATTATTTTTCTAGTCACAAAATCCTGCTTCCTCACCACTTGGCTCCATCAACTTCTGTGTATTAATTCAATTCAACTCAATCTACCCCTTGCTGAGCCGCAGTGATGAGGACAGCGCTGTGAGACCCGCGCCGGCCATCAAGCAGCAGCCGCGTGCAGAACAGCACCCGGGGCCACCCCGCACCCCCTCCTCTCACCCCAGGGACCCCAACTGCCTCCTTACAGCCTAGCGACCTGTCCTCTTCTCTCCCGTCTCCAGCCGCCCTCCTAGCACAGCTCCCCCTCCCGCAGCAGCTCCCCTGCAGCTCCCCACCTCCCACCCCCAACGACAGGGCCAGACGCTTAGTTCTGGTGCCTTTCCAGCCCTGGCAGTGACAGGCCTGACTGGCCACCTTGTCTGCCACCTCTGCCGCTGTCCCTCATCAGAATATCAACTCACCGGGCCGCCTTCCCCTCATCGGTGACTGCCACAGCGCCAGGAGCCCTCTCCCTACCCTGCCTTCAGGGGGCCCCCTCAGGAACAGGAAAGATCTCGCCCAGAGCCTCCTAAATTCTGTGTGCAGCCACGATGCCCGGTGCCCTCGCCTTATCACGGCCTAGCCATGCACTTGTGACTGGACATCTGTGAAACCATCCAAGCCATACAAGCCATAAGACCAGAACGCTTATTTACCACAGCACAGCCACTATTTTTTTTTTTTTTTTTTTTGCTTTTTAGGGCTGCACCTGTGGCACATGGGGTCTAATCGGAGCTGTAGCCACCGGCCTACGCCAGAGCCATAGCAACGCAGGATCCGAGCCTGTGACCTACACCACAGCTCACGGCACCCCTGGATCCTTAACCCACTGAGTGAGGCCAGGGATCGAACCTGTAACCTCATGGTTCCTACTCAGATTCATTTCTGCAGCACCACAATGGGAACTCCAGCACAGCCACTATTAATCCCCAAAAATCTCTTCTTCTTGACTCTGACCTCCAGCCCCCTCAACCCCTCTCCCAGCTCTGTCCTGATTTCCTCAGGTTCTGGACATGCCTCAGCCATCCTGACTCTGCACCAACTTCCTACCTCAGCCTTTCAATCAAGTTGTACCAAGAATAGCCCAGTCCTATCACTGTCCACATTAAAAGTATGTAGCTTTTCTTTATTTCCTAAGAAGTGAAACATAATGTTTAATGAGTTAAAAAATACAGAACCCAAATCTTTCTCCTGCCTTTGGGCTATTTCTTTTTGGATTTTTTTTTTTTTTTTTTTTTGGCTTGTTAGGGCCGCATCTGTGGTATATGGAGGTTCTCAGGCTAGGGGTCGAATCAGAACCGCAGCTGCCAGCCTACACCACAGCCACAGCAACGTGGGATCCAAGCTGCCTCTAGGACCTACACCACAGCTCATGGCAATGCCAGATCCTTAACCCACTGAGCAAGGCCAGGGATCGAACCTGCAACCTCATGGTTCCCAGTCAGATTCATTTCTGCTGCACCACAATGGGAACTCCTCTTTTTGGATTTTGTACTAAGTGTCCATCACTGTGCTCCTTCTGCCCCTCAACAGAAAAATTCCCTGAGGGGAGTTCCCGCTGTGGCCCAGTGGGTTAAGAACCTGACTGCAGGAGTTCCTGTTGTGGCTCAGCAGAAACGAATCTGACTAGGAACCATGAGAAAGAGCTGAGAACCTTCACCGCAGAAGGGCAGTAGCTGAGTCTTCACGCCACGTGCTCAGAATGGCACCGGGCACAGAGCAAGGCCGCACCACAGCCCCCCAGGCCTCTGGACTCAGGCCCTCCTCCTGCTTCTCACATCTCCTCAGCTCACCCTTGGCAGAAGGGCAGAACCCCGTGCCCTGGCTCTGCTGGGCGAAGCACATAGGGGCCTGCAGCTGGGAACCCCGTCGTCATCCCTGGGTGCAATCAGGGCTGAGAACCAGGGCTCCAGACACGGTGCTCTCAGCATCTCTCACGAGGACGGTGGCCCTCACCCAGCCCCATGGCTCTCAGGGCCTGGAACATGGATGCTGGGTCCCAGCTCAGAGTCTGACGTGGGCGCAGCCTGGGCACGAGGGCATCTTGAAGTTGTGGGAGATTCAAATGGGCGGCCAGGTTTCAGAGCCGTGGCTCCCTTCTCTCCTCGGGCCCTGGTCCCGCCAGACTAACCCTCAAGGACGGCCTGGGGCCCTGCCACTCCCACACGCATACACAGGCCATTCCTGCTACTTCCACCACATAGAACATTCTCGTCCTCGGCCACCGCATGCACTCCTCCATCCAAAGATTCCTTCAAACTGGGCAGCCGGCTTCTAACCAACCGCTCACATCCGTCTCTGCCTCTGATATTCCATCAACCTCCATCAGCTCTGCCTGGTGAAACCCTGTCCATTCTGCAAGCCCCAGCCCCTGCTCAGAGCCCTTTCCGACCCACTGCCGCAGAGCAGAAGACAGGCTGTTCGCCCCAGCGTCCCCGTGGGCCTCACTCGCTGCCAGGAGTGGAGAAGCACTCAGAAAGGGTTTTCGATCGCGTGGCCACTACCTCCTCTCTAGGTTGCCTGTGGCGACAGCATCCGACTCGAGAGCTCATTTACACCCACCACCGAAATCAATCAAGGATGCTGCGCTGCCAGGCAATTACCAAGGTTAGTGACGACTCTGGCAGAGACCACAGCAGCTCCAGAATAGAGGGTGTTCCCTGCCTAAAGTCAGCTAAGTTCCCTTCCTTCTGGATAAAGAAATCAATGTTATTTTAAAATCGTGTTTCTAAAAGCTAAGCGAGATACAAAACACATCATCCGAATAACGGAATGGAAGATCCGGCTAGAGGAAGGATGCTGGCAGTCAGACGTGGATAAAGGGGTTTCACAAGCACCCGGCAGAGCCTCATACAAGGCAGGTGTGGAGATGTAGGAATTCAGTTCAACAGAAGGAGAAAAGGACGTCCTTCCTCTCGCTTACCCGGTGTCGTGTTATCGAAGGGAAATCTACAGCTGCTGTCCAGAAACTGACAATGATGCCCGGCTCCGCACTGTAAGAACCTGCCCGTACAGACACTCATCTGAAGGAGAGGGCCTCTCCTACACAGGCATGCAACACCTAACCGTGTAACTCCTGACCGCCTACCTAAAAAATCATCTCAAACCAGCGGAGGATGATATAATGTGATGCGAGCAACTGAATGACCCACCGCAAAGTGTGCCTAAAAGCAAGATAACCTAAACAGATCCTTGGACTGGGAGCTCCCCTGGTGGCCTAGTGGTTAAGGACTCGGCGTTGTCACTACTACAGCACGGGTTCAATCTCTGGCCTGGGAACTTCTGCACGCCATGAGTATAGTGGGGAAAAATTTTTTTTTAATTAAAAAAAAGATCCTTGGAATGTTTGAAAGGGATTTTAAAAGAGGAGGGTGGGGAGGGGAATGGCAGGAGGGAGGAGGGAAACGTGTGAGCCGATTATAAAGACAGAGAGGTCTAATGAGCAAAACCAACTGCCAAGGTCCGGATGTTCTTGGGTCAAAAACTGGGAAGCTGGCAAAGCAGCCGGGCATCCCAAAGGAGGCTCTGAAAATAACTAACTTCTGTTCTTGCTGGAAGACTGGAGAAGGTCATTTCCATGGACTGAAGTGCAAGGGGAGACACCAGGCCTTCAGAGGCCACCCCCTCTCTCTGCCACTCCAGCTCTGTCTGGTGGGATCCACAGTCCCAGGCGGGGTTTTACTGGGAACACAGGAACGCAAACCACGGGCACCAAGAGCCCAGTGGCTTCTACAAGCAGAGCTAGTTCAGTTTTACATAATGGTACATGGGTTTTGGATGCAGGGCAACTGGTTTCCTTCATAAGAACTCGTTAAATTCATTTTCTAAAACTTTCCTGTCAAAAATAGATAACCAAGCCTGCTTAGCACTGCTACCTTAAAAATTAGAGGCCCTAGATAGAAAAAGAAAAGGACTAATTTAGGCTGACCGTGCCTATTTGGGAAGTAGCTCATTAGCAAATATGTGACATGTGACAGACTTCAACAGAGGCTCCCAGAGCAGACCTGGGATGATGCAAGGGGGGGCAGCATAAAGCAGTGCCACCGGCATGGCGAATAACACTCATCAACATGCATCTCTGTGGTCTAGAAGGTTCTGTGTTATTACTGCTGATGAGAAAGAGGAGGGAAATAAGTTCATAATTAGAACTTACAAAGGGAAAGGGAAACCGAGAACTCTCAGAGCCAAAAGGACACGTGTGGGCGCAGGAGTCCACAGTCTCACCTTTCTTACACCTGCCAATTCTTGACCTGGAAGTAAAAGGGTGGGTGGGGGGACCGAGGCGGGTGTCAGCTCCAGAGTCCCTGTCAGACACACCTGTCAACCATCAGAGAGTTTGTCCCTTCCCCCTTCCTTCTCCTTTTATTTCCCAGACAAGAACACAAAGACCCAAAGAGGGGGCCAACTCCTCTGAGGTCTCCCAGGCGGCCGCCCCAGGGCTCCTGCTCTGGGCTTGGCACATTCTCTCTCAACCACAGGCCTCTTCTTGCCCACGCCCACCGGCCCTGACAAAGAGTTTCCAGAGAAGAGAGAGGAGTGTGACACGGCTGCTCTCGTCCTCCCCTGAGCGCCAGAGGCCTGTGTCTCTGCCATGTCTTGGCAAAGTCAGTGTGGCAGCAGGACCTCTCCTATTGTCAGAAAAGAAATATTCCTGGTGTTCCGGGGGGGGGGAGGGTCATGAATTCTGATCATTTAATAAAATGATCCAGAATGACAAAGTATACACTTAAAAAACAAAAACAGGCTCTAGGAGGAGTTCCCTGGTGGCTCAGTGGGTTAAGGACCCAGTGTTGTCACTGCTGTGGCTCTGGTTCCTGCACTGGCAAGGGTTCAATCCCGGATCCCTGGCCGGGACTTCCACATGCCATGGGTGTGGCCAAAAAAACCCCGAACAGGCTCTAGACACAGTTGAATCAGTAAACGTGGCGTCAGTAGCCATTTTCGCTCGGGCAACAAGATGGGACTGTGGTCGTTCTGCTCAGTTCTCTTATGTCTTGCTTCTTTTTGACTTGCACTTCCCCCTGCCTCCTCCTTAGTAGTTCTCTAGTATATGTGCTTGGCAGCTCTGTTTCCTACTGTTGGGATTAACTACATGTCAAAAGACCTAGCCCTTTGCAAGGGAAAAAACCACTCCCAAAGTCACCAAATGGTGGGAGCACAGCAGAGGTTGAGAGGAGCTTGAGAGGCAGTCAGAACAAAGACGGCCTGAGATGAGCAGACAGCCCTACGAAAGAGATGAGCCAACAGGTCACACTGCCTTCCAGCGAGTGTGGGCAGGTGGATTGGTCCGAGCAGCCAGGCTAACACGGGCCCTGCTGGAGCCTCTTCCTCCTCTCTGGCATCACTCACTCTCTCAGCACAGAACACCTCAACCACAGTAAGTATTAAGTGACATTGGCAAGGAATGGGCTTTTTAATTTTCTCTCTCTCTCTCTTTTTTTTTTTTTTCTTTTTCAGCCACCCCACAGCATATGGGGTTTCTAGGCCATGGATCAGATCCGAGCCACAGCTGCGGCAACATTGGATCCTTAACCCGCTACGCCAGGCCAGGGACTGAACCTACGTCCCAGTGCTCCAGAGATGCCACCGATCCTGCTGCACCATGGCAGGTACTGCAGGAATGGGCTTCTTTAAATTGGGGTCTAGAAAATAAAACCACAGACAACCGGACGGTGTTGGCTGTTCCCTCCAGGGGAAGCGACTGAGAAGAAAAGGACAGGGAAATAGCCACTTCATTCTGCTGGCGTTAGAACGAGCACTGGCCTGCGCTGGTTGAAGGAGAAGCCTCCCGGATTGCATCAGTGAAGGGGTGCAGCCAAATGTGCCAACAGAAGTGATCTCGGGATCCTGGGGGTGGGGGAAACTAGGTTTCTCTTCTGTTCAACCCAAACTATCTATCAACTGTCTATCCACCTACCTACATACCTATCTCCCTATCTGTTTTTCTATCTTTTGTCTTCTTTGGCCACACCCACAGCACATGGAAGCTCCCAGGCCAGGGAGCTGTGCCCTATGCCAGACCTGAAGCAACGCCAGATCCTTTAACTCACTGTGCTACAGTGGGAACTCCCAAACAATACTTTCTGACGATCAGCCTTGCTCCAGGCCCTGGGCTGTGTTCTGGGGATGTAAGACTCTGGCACTTAGCTAACACACAAGGCACGTCACTTAGTGATCAGGTTTAAGCTGTCTTCCCTCTAGAATGTCAGCTCTGTGGGGACAAGGATTTCTGGGCCTTTTTTCAGTTCACTGCTGTGTCCCTAGTACATTAAATGGTGCCTGTCAGAGTGCTGGTATTTCTCTATACTTTTATGAAAGAAGTGAATGAATTTCAAACGGTAATCTAAAATCAAGACTGCCCAAGGATCCTGGTAGAGAACACAAAGGAGTCATCCTATTTTCATGCTCACTTGCCATCTGCCAAACCCTAACACCAAACTCCAGAAGTGCAAAGCTGGAGACACGGACCTGGGCCTGATCGCAGAGACCCTCTCCCTTGTGACTGCCAAACATCCTGCTTCCTAACACCTCCGCACGTGGCCTCCACGTGTGGAAAACGCACTGGAATTTACCCATACAAACATATTTGGAAAAATGTCCTACAGCAGGTGCTGAAACATCAGCCCTAAGTGTCACTTAACAGCTGCAGGGTATTAGGAGGAAAAGAAGAAGAAGAAAACACGACTAGGAAATACAAAAACAAAACAAACAAAAAAACCAGGCTGGCGCTCTAGTGCATGTGGCAACCAACTGGGGCTAGCGAGGCCATTACCTAAGAGCAACCTGCGATTTAAGACAAGCATGCCAGGAAGGGAGACGCTTTAAATGAGTTACTTCCTCTCAAGGTAGTAGGGTCCCATTTTTGACCTCCTGTTTCCTTCCCCCAACCCTGTCTTCTAGCTACCAGGCTACTCGGCGTGTTTCGCCTGTGAAAATGGAAAGCTCTAATGTCACTATGCAGAGAGCGTTCCGTGCGTGCACATTGAAACGGACTCCAGTTCTGTTGCTAAGAAACTGCAGAAGGAAAGGGTTTTCCATCCTCTTCGTTTATAAAATAACCGCTTTGTCTTTGGGAGAACAAACGCAATCTCTCAAGTCCCCTTGTGCCTTGTTCTCATTTTTTAAACGAACAGAGAAAGAAGACAGAGTGGTGGAGAGTGTATGCTATCTGCATTTTTTTTTTACTTGCCCTTGAAAATGAGATGGAAAACATGGTTTCAATAACCCACTGCTCTAGTATTTATTAATCTTTCAAGCTGAAGATTCTCCCCAATGCGCCCTCACTTCAAGCAAAAATGAAAAATGTCCCATAAAAATTACTCTTTGATTTTAAAAGATTATCCTGGGCAGTGAAGAATAATTGGGGGTGCTTGTGTTCAGTGGGGGGCTACTTCCCAGGTCTCTTCTGTCCTGCAGCCCACGGCCCGGGCGCCCACACCGAGCATGTGCAGACAGACAGACACATGGAGCCCCAAGAACGGCATGATGTACTGTTGGCTTTCTTTAAAAAACAAAACAAAACAAAACAAAACACTAAAATTAGGGCCTGGGATAAGGAACGTAAAAAACATATTGGTTAAATAAAATGCAAAAAAGAATGACCTTGTTTAAAAAGAAGGTGAAAAACAGGCAGACTAACTTAACTGCTTTGACCACAGTACAAAGAGGAAGCCTCGAAAGCAATAAAAGCCAGGGATGTGAAAGGCAAGGTCACAGCTGAATTTGTAGCTTTAACCCAGAGGGGACTTCTGACATGAAATACTGAGGTAAATTTTTGAAGTTACCTCTCCCCTTCTAATGCCTGGCTGATTTCATTTACTGAGTATCCTAAAATACATTTCTGCTACAGCTTGTTACACAGTAGAATCTTTCTGCAAACTAACTGACAAAATGGATTACCTTACACCAACTTTTCTGCACATATAATTGATTTTTAATTTGATGTCTCATTTCCGAAAGCTCCTGACAATAAACTCCACTCTGTCCAAGCTATTGACTTCTTTAAACAAGGATTTGATTCAAAGGCTGATGGGGAGTCAATTATAGGAAAAAAAATTACCTGAAACATTAGGCAAATTTCATTTGAATCTACATTTTCCTTTTTTACTACTAAGGACTGGTTTTTACCATGGACCATAATAAGAATATATGACATGAGTAATATGTATAGTACTTATGTATAAGAAGTATGTCCATATCCACAATTTCTCTTATTTTTTCCTACTCTCATATCTAAGAATTAAGCTGCTCATAAGAAATAATACCAATTGAACTTAAAATCTGGGGAAGAGTAATCAGTAGCGAGAGAAAAATCTACTTTGATTCAACATCAAATTTACTAAATACCTACTACGTGTTGCAATAAATATACCATGTCTGCATTTTGGGTTCTAAGCAAATTCCAAGTTTTTCAAATTAAGATTTCTTTAGAAAGTGAACACTTCAATGGTATGATTCAATTTCTGCAAGTTTATAGTTACATAAAATGATGTATGGAAAGGACCACATCAAATGCTCAACAACTCTGGAAGTCTGGCCATTCTTAAAATAAACAGAATACCACTAAGCCTTCCCCATGTTGAACATATAAAATTTAAAACTAAATACCAAGACGACGGCCACCATCAAGCCCAGTGTTGGTAACTGCCCCCTGCAGGAGGCTCTCTGCCCCCCCCCCCCCCCCCCCCCCCGCCAGCTTGCACCTCTGCCACCTCCTGCTGCTATAGGACCTTTACTTCGGTTTGGCTGTGAATTCCATTTCCTACAGCTGCCATACAAACAGTAAATACAATTCCCTGTGTGTGTGCTCCGCTAAGCAGCAGCACTGTCTTGTGGCACATCCAGAGGCCCGGCTGGAGAAGCGTGAACAATGAAAATGATGTTTTCTCTAGCAGATCTTCCAAAAAAGGGCACAACAAAGGCATCTGAGGAGGCTGCTGGGGAAAGGCATGGCAAGAGCTGCGAGCTCAGTGTGAGGGATTCCTTGATCAGCCACACGGGCTCACTGGATTACAGATATTTTTCAGAAAATTAGTTTGCCGTGTCATGTCATTTTTGAAAGAGAGATTTTCACTGATAGTTACGATAAATTGAGCTTTAAAGTGAAGGACGGCTCAGATGTTTAAAAATTTATGAATCTGTAAATCCATGTACCTGGCCAATTAAGGTTTATTGCCACCACGGATTAACAATCCTTGGATAAAAACTTCAGAGGTTATCTGTTTCTACCTAGGCGGTTCACCTCAAGGTATTACATCAAAATTGGTATGAAATATTTAAAGGGGAGCAGATTTCAAGGTAAAAAAGACAGTCACGCAAAATGAAATGGAAACACTGCGGGAACATCCCAAGCAACAAAATTCTCTACCTTCTACGACACCTGGCGTTTTGCAGAAAGCTGATGCAACAGGATGATAATTCCAAAACAAACACGGCCAAGTGGCTGGAAGGCAAAGGGTGAAATGCAGGGCTCAGTGAAGCACCCAAACTTACAACCTTGCAAATCAGGCCAAACTTGCAAACACAAGGAAAATGCAGGCCCTGAATTTTAAAAAGAATTCAATTAACATCCCCAGTATTTCCATAATCAACAGCTGAATGCTAATTAAGAGCAGAGCATCAGGCAGAGAAGGAATCCCAGTGCAATAAGCAGCAACACAACGGTGGCAAATGCTACCTTCAGCTTGCATGCATAAATAAACAGAATTAATAACTATCCAAGCAAGGAAGGGTGACTTAATCTGTTTCGTTTAGGCGCAGTTCAGCCTGGGGCCTTTGTGTTATATTTAAATGTGTTCATCATGTTTAATTAAAAACCTAATAATCTAGGGTTTTGTATTTTTTTTTTTTTTGTAAGTTCTGATCTGTATTTTCCTCCTCTTTCTCTTCTGAAGTTCTACTGATTTGGATGGCTTCCTGAAAAGGAACAGTATCTTCAGCATAATGTAAGTGAAACTGGTTAACCAACTCAGTGTAGCTCCCCAGCATGGCAGCCAGCCCCTTCTTCTGGCTCCATCACCGCCTTACCAGGGCGCTCAGAAAGCTTCACGAACTGATGCAAAAATGCTCCTCCAATCTGCCCTGGCTTATTCTGTTTGCCTGAAAGACTGCCACAAGCTAGTTACTAAGGCGTTTCTCACAGTCTCTCCACTAGAGCAGAGTTCATTTGTCACGATCTGGCCTAGAATTTGACAGAAATTGCCACAAACCTGGCTTCAGTTCCACAAAATTTAAAATATCTCAGCCCTGGAGTGCCCATCGTGGCTCAGCAGTTAACAAATCTGACTAGCATCCATGAGGATGCAGGTTTGATCCTGGGCCTCACTCAGTGGGTTAAGGATGTGGTATTGCCGTGAACTTCGGTGTAAGTGGCAGACGCAGCTCGGATCCCCCGTTGCTGTGGCTGTGGTGTAGGCCAGCGGCAACAGCTACGATTTGACCCCTAGCCTGGGAACCTCCGTATGCCTCGGGTATGGCCCTAAAAAGACAGGGGGGGCGGGGGGAAAGGATCTCAGCCCTAATGAAAGGCCTCCTACTCTGTACCTGTGAGACCTACGACCTCAAGAACCAAGAACCGGTGATTTACCTGAAAGCTGGAGGAAGTAAACCTTTTTTTTTTTTTTTTTTTTTTTTTTTTTTTGCTTTTTGGGGCTGCACTCACGGCATATGGAGGTTCCCAGGCTACGGGTCAAATCGGAGCTGTCGCCCCGGCCTACACCACAGCCACAGCAATGTGGGAGCCAAGCGAAGTATCTACACCACAGCTCACGGCAACACTGGATCCTTAACCCACTGAGCAAGGCCAGGGATCAAACTTACCTCCTCATGGGTCCTAGTCGGGATCATTAACCACTGAGCCACAAAGGACTCAAGGCTGATGCATAATTATTAACTATTATAAGTTTTAAGGTGCTAAATTGAGGATGATGTCAATTACAGCAAAGAATCTTTAAAAACAGTAATTTTGCCTCTGGAGTTGTCGGTATTCCTCAAGCCCCTCACTGGCAGAGACGTTATTCTCACCAATGAAGCGTCCTCACTCTTAGTAAGTCTACAAACTAGGAGGACAATCTACTGAGAAACGAGACAGTGAGGCACAGAGCTGGTGTCAAGGCGGGAAGGGAACAGGAAGAGGCTCCACTCAAGGGACCAACGGGAGCTGGAGCTGCAGGTCAGGAGGGGGGTCCGCCCCTCGGGGGCCTCAGAGCTTCGGGGACCTTGAAAACGGTTGGGGTCTGAGATATGGGTCTGCTCGCAGAGCAAAGGACCCACAGGGCTGGGGGGGTGTGCAGGCCGCCCACTCCCAGAAGAGCCAGGGAGTCAGGCCTCTGGGGTTCCTTCCACCAACAGCCGCACTCAAAGTGTTCAGTTCACATCCGCGTAGAAGAAAGCGAGTTCTCTACCAAAGGAGTTAGGTCAGAGGTTGGGTCTAACTACCTCACCTACCGGAGGCACTGAAATTTAAAAACAACGAGAATGTCCAAGAATACAGAACACTGAGAAGGAAAAAAAGAGGTACGTCCACATATGGATCTGAATTGGATCTGCTTAACCTTGGGACTCCTGGGGTGAGAAAAGGTGGGAACTTCAACAAAAGAGCGCCGCAGGCACAGAGCAGGTGTTTAGTCACAGCCAAACCAAGCTAAGGTTAAGCGTCTTTGCTGGTTTGGTTTACGTGCTCTGTTGCCACATAAAATGATTCAAAGACTTGATTTGAATACATTCATCTGCCTATCAATGACTCAATCACTCTCTCACTCACTTCTGAGGTTTTACAAAGTGAAGCTTAACTTCCTAGGACTAAGGGAACCATTTGATCCCTAGGCTCTGCGAGCACTGGATGGCTGCCAGAACACTTCTCAACACTTACCCCAAAGCAAGAGGCAAGCGTGATAAAAATGAGCCCAAACTGACCAGGGTTTATGCAGTTAAGGATCATCCTCCAGTACCCAGCACGGGCAGCACTGTGGGGTCAGGTTTCATTTTCCAGAATTAAGCTGGGCTTTCCCCAAAGTGTGAGACCCTCCCCCACTTGCCATCCACCAGCTGCTAAAGTGGGGGGTGGGGGGAGGGCAGTGGGGCCGTGGTCCACAGGGAGCCTAATACAAGCAAGTGCTGAAGGAAAAGGAAGCCAGCTTTCCTTTAAGCATGATTCCAGCTTCTGCACTGGAATCTGAAAATTCCTGAGGGAATGAAAGGTCATGGGAGAAGTGAGGGGAGAGGGGAGAGAGTCCTGGCCAGTGAGGGGACGGGGAGGTGACAGAACAGGAAGGGGGAGTGGGGGAGGCACCAGAAAGAAGGAGGAGAAGAGAGACCAAAAGCAAAGGGAGGTGAACTGAAGCAGGGGCTTGCACGGCACAGCCACACTGACAAGGACCTAGGATGGGGCACACTGTCTACGTGCAGCCCTGCTTTTCATCTCCTTTTGTCTTTTTCCACAAAGGCTTTTTGCAGAATTTTATTTTATTTTGGCCGAGTCTGTGGCATGTGGAAATTCCCAGGCCAGGGATTGAACCCACACAACAGCAGTGACCCAAGTCACAGCAGTGACAATGCCGGACCCTTAGCCCACTGCACCACAGGGGAACTCCTAAAAACTGTAAAATTTTATCCATCAAATCTCTTATCTCTTCACATAAAAGTTCCATGATAGAAAACAATACCAATTTGACTTAAAAAAAAAAACTGAAGTACAGTTGATTTACAATGTTGTGTTAGTTTCTGGTATACAGCAAACAGCAAAGCGATTCAGATATATATATATATATAAAATACATACAGACACACATACAAATACATTCATTTTCATATATCTTCCATTATGCTTTAACCACAAGATACTGAATACAGATCCCTAGGCCATACAGTAGGTCCTTGTTGTCCATCTATTTTATACATGTAGTTGGTATCTGCTAATCCCAAACTCTTAATTTATGCCTCCCCCACACCTTTTCCCCTTAGGTAACCCTAAGTTTGTTTTCTATGTCTGTGCATCTGTTTTTGTTTTGAAAAGAAGTTCATCTGTATCACTTTTTGGGGGGACCACCAGGGAACTCTTGTATCACATTTTAGATTCCACATATAAATGATATTACATGGTATTTGTCTTTTTCTGTCTGACTTACTTAGTACTATGATCTCTAAGTCCTTCCATGTTGCTGCAAATAATATGATTTCGTTCTTTTTTTCTGGCTGAGTAGTACTTCATTCATCTTTATCTATGTTTGCTTCCATGTCCTGGCTACTGTCAACAGTGCTATGAACACTGGGGTGCATGTATTTTTCTTGTTTTTTCTTTTTAGGACCACACCCATGGTATATGGAAGTTCCCAGGCTGTTGGTTGAATCAGAGCTATAGCTGCCAGCCTACACCACAGCCACAGAAACACGGGATCTGAGCCACATTTGTGATCTACACCACAGCTCGTAGCAATAAGGAATCTTTAACCCACTGATCGAGGCCAGGGATCAAATACGTGTCTTCGTGGATACTAGTTGGGTTCGTTACTACTGAGCCACAGCGGGAACTCAATATTTTGAATTAGGATTCTCTTTGGATATATGCCCAGGAGTAGGATTGCAGGAGCTGTGGCAACTCTATTTTCAGTTTTGTTCTGTTTTTTTGTCTTTTATTTTAGGGCCACACCCACGACACATGGAGTTTCCCAGGCTAGGTGTTGAATCAGAACTGTAGCCACCGGCCTACACCACAGACACAGCCACACCAGATTGGAGCCGAGTCTGTGACCTACACCATGGCTCACGGCTCAAAGCTGGATCCTTAACCCACTGAGCGAGGCCAGGGATGGAACCTCTGTCCTCATGGATGCTGGTCAGGTTCCTATCTGCTGAGCCACGACTGGAACTCCTTTAGTTTTTAACATGTGACATCTTTAAGATGTTTCCATCTCTTTACTCACCATATAAAGTTTGAACAATTTATATTTCAAAACAGTCTGATGAACTGAAGAGACTCGGGGATACTGAAAAGGCCCCCTACTACCAACCCTCAAGGACCACTGAGTCCCTCCCGGTCCTTCCCTCTTTCCTCTCCGCCCTGCCCGCCCTCACCCCCAGCCACTCCATGAACAGTTCCCTGGGCTCTTTGTTCAGTACATGCCCAGGATCTCACCGCCTCTCACCACTGCTGCTGCTTGCTTTTTAATCACGAGGCGGGCCTGGACTCTCCTAACAGAACCGGCGGCCCTCCTCTCCTCAGAAGCTGCTCAGGCAGAGCAGATGGCAAGGCCCTGAATATGGGTCCACAGGCCCCCGGACTAACCCGACAGGGCCCCCCCACCCCCACCTACAGCCCCCGCCCCACGGACACCTTCCTGCTCCTTCTCCAGCACGCCAGGCAGGCCTTCACCTTAGGGCCCCCAGAGCCTCTCCACACAGAGCCTCTGTTCCAGTCGTACTCCCCAGGCCTTCCTGCGCCTCCTCCCATGCACAGGCCTACCTGCCTAGTGCCTCCTCCGCACACAAACCATCACTTGACACAGAGCTTTACAGACGGTCCCCCTCCTAAGGTGGGACCATGGGGTCCCCCTGACAGTGCCCAGCACAGCACCTGGCACATAATAACTGCTCAATAAATACTGCTGAGAAAATGAAAGAGCAGGATCAGGAAAGCACATACAATTTTTAAACACCCTTTCTTAGCATATTTTTAAATACAGGCGAAGAGCTTATAATCAGTCAACACGAGTAGCAGTGCCAGCCTTCATCTTAATCTCATCCAGCCCAAAGGGCAAATGGAACATTCACACTGAAGACTGCATCTGCAAACGCCCAAGTCTTTCACAGGAATTCCTTCCAAACATCACGAGCTAGGGAATGTAGCTTTATGAGAACTCTTTTTGCTGGGATAAATATCCAGGGCTCTGAAAATCGGTATTTGTGGGTACATTTCCAGCTCCCCGCTGTCTTTAATGGGCCACAAAAATAGAATGAATACGTAAGATGTGCTGTATTTATTTAATCAAGTCTATGCTTCCTGCTCTTGACTAATGTCCTTCAGCAGGTTAGGGATCCCACCACCCTTCAAAATAAAAACAAGTACCAGCCATACTCTAGGCTGAGTATCAACTGGTTTTGAAATGATTTTGTCTTAATATAGGGAGGTATCCAAAGCTAGTTTGCACCCAAAACAAAGAACAAACCTAAACTATTATTTTTTTCTTTTTTTTTTTTTTGCTTTTTAGGGCTGCACCCGCAGCATATGGAGGTTCCCAGGCTAGGGGCTGACTGTGGTGCCGGCCTACACCACAGCCACAGCCACGGCAGATCCGAGCCGCGTCTGCGACCTACACCACAGTTTACAGCAGCGCTGGATCCTTAACCCACTGAGCGAGGCCAGGGATGGAACTCACGTCCTCATGGTCACTAATCTTATTCGCTTCCACTGTGCCACGACGGGAACTCCCAAACTAGCTTTCTTAAAGAGTAACTATTAATTTCTCCTCTTCCTGTGAAACCTGGGGAAATCTTTCCTGTTATCCACGGAACCATAGCTTCTGCACAATAATGAGGCTGGATGGCGTCTTCCCTCGCCTGGTGGGCACCATGACAGTCTGTGCACATGACAGGTCTTTGGGACATGGTGAGAAGCTAGAAGCTAGCCCCCGACGGCCCCGACCCTGAGGAAGGCCCCCGCCAAGCTCACCACTTCATCCTCGGTCCAGCTCTTCTCAATCAGCTTGGGCACGGGCTTCTTCACCAGGCGCTGCAGGGCTTTGCCGGCATCATAACCGCTTTCATGGAGCTACAACAACAATTTCAGTACGTTAACTGCACCGGATAACAGAACTGGAAGCAAATCAATAAAATGGGAAAACGTCTGTCTTTACCCTAACAGAGGAGCCCTGATGAGGGCTTACAAACTCGGAGTCTGTTTACTTGTTTACTTACTTATGCATGCTTTTTAGGGCTGCACCCTCGGCATATGGAAGTTCCCAGGCTAGGGGTCAAATCAGAGTTGCAGCTGCCGGCCTGCACCACGGCCACAGCAACATGGGATCTGAGCCACATCTGCAACCTACACCATAGCTCACGGCAATGCCAGATCCTTAACCTATGGAGCAAGGCCAGGGATCGAACCCACATACTCGTGGATACTATTTCGGTTCATAACCCACTGAGCCACAACAGGAACTCCCTCAGAGCCATTTTAGTCAGCGTGATAATATGATCTTTTCCAACCACCCTCCAGTTCCAGCTGTTCTGGGAGAGGAAGAAACAGGTAAGGCAGGGAACATTCTGGCAATGGTAGGAATAGAGGTAAGAGTAACAACAACAAACACATACTGAATGACTGGCCTGGGCCATTGCTAAGTTCACTCCATGCACTCGTTCTCTCTCTCAATCCCACAAGGAAGGTATTCTCTCATTTAATTTTATGGGGTAGAACTACCATCACCCATTTTGCAGATGAGGAGGCCAAGGCGCAGACAGGTGAGGTGAAGGGGCTCTCCACACCAAGGTCAAAGCCAGCCACCGCAATCTCTACTCTGGTTCCATGTTCCCCCACGTGGCCTAAAGACATGGTGGATCATGTTCTGTCCCATCAAGTGCCCAAAATACAAAAGCTGTAAATCTAGCTCTGTGGCAGCAGGCTAACTTTCTGGTACATAGAAAAGACGACACTGGTTTTACCTACACAGTCCTTTTGGGACCAGATGCCCACCTGTCCAAGCCAGCGAACTTTTCTGCCTCCACATCCTGTCCAATCCTGGTCAGTGCCGGGCACCAATGACCCCTGTCTGTCCTACAGAGGTCCTTCTGGCCGGGGCTCCCGTGACCCTACCCAGTCCTTGCTCCCGAGTCTCACCTTGCAGACACGGAGAGAAGTAGCCGGTAGGAAGTTCCTCTTATTCAGCTGACCTCCCCAAACTGGGGCTGCCCGTTCAAATTGTTCACGGGAAATCTAACTTCCCTTTACAAAGCTATTTCTCTGACACAAGAACCTGTTTTGGCTAAGACCTGTATCTCCTGTACCCGACACCAGTCTCTAGCACAAGGTGATACACAGAAATCCTTGTTAAATGAAATACTTGGTTAAATTAAATTAATACTTGTTAAATTAAATACTGTTCCTATGTAGACCCAACCCAAATCTAAATCTCAGCAGCTTCAGATTCATTAAGCCTGAGGTTGACTGTGGGTCTATTGGGTTCCAGGCCACATTCCAGAGCCTGGGGTACAGGCAGTGAACAAAATGCTCTCATGCAGGAGACACTCTCTGGCCTTTTCACTGGTGCCTCCATGTCGTATTTGAACAGTTCTCAAGAATTTCCTGAGTACAAGGAAGGTACAAACCTTCCCAAGTCACAGGTTTTGTTTCTAGAAACTTACAAACTAACAGGGATACAACACGCACACGATGAAAAGATTAAGCAGTTTGTGATAACTAGCATCCCCTGGGTGTAGGCAGAGGCGACAGACTTGCCCAAGGAGGAAGCCCCATGTGGACTTCCCTTTAAGAGAAAAGGTTAAGAACCTACAATCTGCCTTCCCAACAACTGCGGTAGCCCCAGGGCTGGGCAAAGAGTAAACCCATGACAAATACTTGTTTGTACATATGTATGTATGAATAAATAAAATACAAGCGGTACATAAATAAAAGCGGGGTCATACACAGCAAGTTGAACTACTCAACTGCTACTGAAAGGGACACCACAAATACCCAATTTCACTGTGCATTTGGCAAAACAAAGTTATGAAAATAAAATTTTCCAAGTTATTTTCATATTTTAGAAGATCCAATTTACTTTATTTATTTTTTATTTATTCATTTTTTTTTTTAGGGCCGCACCCGAGGCATATGGAGGTTCCCAGGCTAGGGGTCCAATCGGAGCTATAGCCACTGGCCTACCCCACGGCCACACAATGGGGGATCGGAGCTGCGTCTGCAACCTACACCATAGCTCACAGCATCCTTGGATCCTTAATCCACTGAGCGAGGCCGGGGATCGAACCCACAACCTCATGGTTCCTAGTCGGATTTGTTTCCACTGTGTCACAATGGGAACTCCATGCTATTTTATTTTTAAAGCAGTCTAGTGATGGATGTCATAAAAATACCTAAATTAATACCTAGCATTCGTGTTCATTACATACAGAATTTAACACTGGTCATTGTTTTGTTTTGTTTTGTTTTAAGGTAGCTGACTTATTGGATAGTCTGGATTTAAAGTAAATTGGAATCTGGCCCTAAAAAGCAAAATAATAATAATAATATAAAAAATAATAAAAATAAAATAGCATACTATATAAATACTATACTAAATAAACTACACACTATACTAAAATAGTATAATTTGTAAATGTTAAAATACTATGATTTTGGAAATGTCCAATCTGGCCTTCTTTCAGAAGCATGCAAAATAAAAAAAAATAATGTTAGATTTCCATGCTTTGCCTGATATCCAGAACAAGCAGATACTGGCCAAGTTCTCTAACGTAATGAATACCTCCAGTGAGAGCTTAACAACATGGATCAGAACTGAGTAACAAGAAAGACTGCACGACTACTTAATTTTTTAAAAAGCAAACAAAGTATCATGAGCAGTGATGAACTCTGAAATCAAATCAGGTTGATCAAATCAAAACTTCGTAATAAAAAGCTCAGGAGAAATTAACTTTCATTAGAGGTTATTACAGGAAATGGGGTAATGTCCAGGAGAGTGATGAAAACCTACGGCCTCTGGAGCCAGACTATCTGGATTCAAGTTCGAGCTCTACCACTTGCCAGGTGTGTGACCTTGGGCAAGTTACTCATCCTCGTTGGGCCTCGATCTTGTCATTTTAAAAAATGAGTATAATAATAACATCTCTGTTTTAGGGCTGTGGTGGGGATGATATTAGGAAATACATGTAAAATTGCTTAGATCGGTACCTGGCACACCGTAGGTGGGTGAGTGTTAGCTATTTATTTTTAAAAGAAAACAGAAGAAAAAATGAAGGAAGCTGTGCCTACTCAATTTTCATCAATTTTCTAGAGCAGAGAATAGCTTTTTGGAGACAGAAAAGGATTGTTAAACTATAAACAAAACCACTTACATTTCACATAATTACCCATGTTAATAATTAATGAAATTTGATTAAAAGTCTGGTACAGTACACAGAAAAATTAAAAATCTTAAACCTTGCATGGCTGATAAGAGGAAATTACTCCTAAGAACATAAGGCCCCTCCAAGAGTGAACCAGTGAATGGAGCTAAGTCATTAATCGCTAGGACCGTCCTGCCTTCGGGGAGCCAAGAAGAGCTTTAAATGAGCTGGAAGAACCGCCTGGAGGGACTCACTGAACTTGGGGGTGCAGGGTTTACTGGCCAGCTCCTGCTTGCACGACGCCCCCAGCCAAATTCCTAGTGGGGTGCTTAGGAGAGAAAGTTTTCCACTAAACACATCACCACATTCATCTTTCTTTTATAAGCTTTTACTTCAGATCTCACTTTCCCCTGAAAAAGCTGTTGTGATTAATGCAGCAACAACCTGAAAAACATCAGATCCATTGTCGGCCTGTCCTCTTATTTTTTTTTTCCCCAAATGTTTTCTTTGCTTTTCTTTTTTGTCTTTTTAGGGCTGTACCCGAGGGATATGGAGGTTCCCAGGCTAGGAGACCATTGAGAGCTGTAGCTGCTGGCCTACACCAGAGCCACAGCAATGTGGGATCCGAGCCGTGTCTGTGACCTACACCACAGCTCATGGCAACACCAGATCCTTAACCCACTGAGCGAGGCCAGGGATCAAACCCACAACCTCAAGGTTCCTAGTCGGATTTGTTAACCACTGAGCCACAACAGGAGCTCCAGTCTGTCCTCTTAAAACAGTCCTATTCCTGACCTTTCCAGCTAGAAAGTCCCCAAATATTCAGAGAGGCTACCTCTCCCACCCCTCAACAAAGACTCATCTGGAAGGTAAAGAGCGTGGGATTCTTTACCAACGGCGACAAAATACTGCCTGAACAGACAAGAGAGGATGTGACCGTGCCGCCACGGACAGCTCCCCAAGGCCAGCGCGAAGCTCTGGAGTCTCAGGGAACCCAAAGAATCCTTTCCCAACAGTCTCCTTCCTCTTAACATGACAAACATGGACTTCCACTTGCCAGGAGTCCTGAGGAAATTCCAAGAGCTTTCCATCTTTAAAGAATACTTCAATTATATTCACTGCAGACATCCTTTCAACAGAGCCATCGCTGTGGACCCCCCCCCCCCGCCACACACACACAGTTTCACAGGAACGACGGTTGTCTTTTGGGCACTTGGGGAATTTCCTGGGGTCCGGGCCATCCTTCATTCCTGCACAAACACTGAGCGCCCCCCGGTGCCAGACAGCACGCTAGGGGACAGGGCTGGCCAGAGCTTCGAGGACAGACAATGGACACCAGAGGCATCTGGGAAAGGCATAACCGTCTACCTCCATGTCACACCCACGCTCGAGGGTCCTAAAAGGCTTGACACAGCGAATCACGCACAAGACAGCCCTTCTTAACAGGGGCTTATTTTCTAGATGATTACGAAGATTTTCTTTCTTCAGAATGGAACCAAAATAATATTTGAGTTAGAGCTTAATTGGTTGTTACAACTGTATTCTTCATGTAAATTAGAGTTGCTAAGTTTACCAAAATACTAGCCATCTCAAATCTCTCAATATTGTCATTAAAGAATATTCCCCTCTTGGAGTTCTGTCGTGGCTCAGTGGGTTAAGAACCTGACATAGTGTCTGTGAGGATGCGGGTTCCACCCTCGCCTTGTCCAGTGGGTTAAGGATCCGGCGTTGCCACGAGCTGAAGTGTAGTTCACAGATGTGGCTTGGATCCAGTGTTGCCATGGCTGTCATGAAGGCTGGCGGCTGCAGCTCCGATTCAGCCCCAGCCCGGGAACTTCTATATGCCACGGGTGCTATAAAAAGAAAAAAAAAAAAAAAAAAAAAGCCTCTCTAGGAGGTCCCACTGTGGCACAAGGGGATCAGTGGCATCTTTAGAGCACCGGCATGTGGGTTGGATCCCTGGACAGCACAGTGGGTTAAGGATCCAGTATTGCTGTAGCTGTGGTTGCAACTGTGGCTCAAATCTGATCCCTGGTCCCAGAACTCCATGTGCCATAGGGCAGCCCCAAACCCCCCCAAAACAAAAAAACCCTTCTAATACTGTGTTAAGCTGTGAAGAATTGAAATCTTACCCCATGAAGAAAAGTTACATGGGTTTCCTTTTTTTTTTTTTTAATTTTTATTAATTTAATTTTTTTTTTCTATTTTTTTATTTTTTTGTCTTTTTGTCTTTTTTTTTCTTTGTTGTTGTTGTTGTTGCTATTTCTTAGGCCGCTCCCTCGGCATATGGAGGTTCCCAGGCTAGGGGTTGAATCGGAGCTGTAGCCACCGGCCTACGCCAGAGCCACAGCAACGCGGGATCCGAGCCGTGTCTGCAACCTACACCACAGCTCACGGCAACGCCGGATCGTTAACCCACTAAACAAGGGCAGGGACCGAACCCGCAACCTCATGGTTCCTAGTCGGATTCGTTAACCACTGCGCCACGACGGGAACTCCTATTAATTTAATTTTTGCTTTTTAGGGCTGCACCCATAGCATATGGAAGTTCCCAGACTGGGGTTGGGGGATCGGAGCTATAGCTGCAGGCCTACACCACAGTCACAGCAATATCAGATCCGCAGCACAACTGTGACGCACACCACAGTTCCCAGTAATACGAGATCCTTAGCCCACTGAGCAAGGACAGGAATGGAATGCTAGTCAGGTTCGTAACCCGCTGAGTCACAACGGGAACTCCGGGTTCCAAATTTTAAACACCCCATCATGAACACACAGATATATCAATATAGGAAACTTGGTGCAGGCTTCCCAATATTGCGAAGGTAAAAGGTTCTTTGTTGTAAGACTTTCAACCATTTGCCTAGAGAAGATTGTTCAAAGAAATTGGAACGAAAACCCTCAAATGTCTTATAGCTTCATGTTGTGGTCTTGGCAAAGCAGTTAAAGCAAGTAAACCTTTCTGTCCATTTTGCAACCAAGCCCGGCTGAGAAAATCTGGAATTAAAAGCAAATGTAGTTGGTAGGATGGGCTGCACCCACACCATGTGGAAATTCCTAGGCCAGGGATCAAACCTGCACCATAGCAGTGACCCAAGGCACAGCAGTGACAATGCCAGATCCTTAACCTGCTGAGCCACCAAGGAACTCTTAGAATTAAATGTAATTTTAATATATAGAGAAATGTACCTTTTTTCTCCTTTTCTTTTTGCTTTTTAGGGCCACATCCGAGGCATATGGAACTTCCCGGGCTAGGGGTCAAATGGGAGATACAGCCGCCAACCTACACCACAGCCAGCAACACAGGATCTAAACCGCATCTGGGACCTATACCACAGCTCACGGCAATGCCAGATCCCCAACCCACTGACTGAGGCCAGGGATCAAACCCCTATCCTCATGGATACTAGTTGGATTCGTTTCTGCTGAGCTGCAACGGGAACTCCCAATGTGCCATTTTGGAACTACTGGGTAAAGACTCCTGCAAAAAGCAGGGGCCAAGACAGAGCATCTTTATTCAACCAGCTTCCAATCTGCACAAGCTACTGGTAGGAGAACTTAGATCTTACGCCATCCCTGGGACCCTACCAGCCACTAAATCAGTATGTCATTCAGCAGAAACCACTGTTTCAAAAACATCATCCTAGGGCGTGTGCACGCACGTGGGTGCATGTGTGCGTGTATGCGTGTGTGTGTTTAAGTCAGCGACCAGGGGGAGTTCCCGTCGTGGCGTAGTAGTTAACGAATCCGACTAGGAACCATGAGGTTGCGGGTTCGGTTCCTGCCTTTGCTCAGTGGGTAACGATCCGGCGTCGCCGTAAGCTGTGGTGTAGGTTGAAGATGTGGCTCGGATCCTGCGTTGCTGTGGCTCTGGCGTAGGCTGGTGGCTACAGCTCCGATTCGACCCCTAGCCTGGGGACTTCCATATGCCTCAAGAGCGGCCCAAGAAATGGCAAAAAGACAAAAAAAAAAAAAAAAAAAGTCAGCGACCAGGGACGCATGTACTTGTCAATCTGCTGCTCCCCCATTACCGTACTCAAGTCTGAATTTACACACAAGTGAAAACCATCTTCCCCTAAAACACAGGTCAGTAACTGGGGAATTTGATAATAAAGTGGTGATTTTTTTCACCAAACCACTAGCCTTTTGAGTCACTCCACCAGGCACACAGCCCTGCCTTGCTGGTACCCGTGGTCTGCTGTCCAGCTCTCTGGACTGTAGCCACAAAATCCTATTCTTCCTGGAGTTTGCTTCATTCATCGTGAAAGAGCAAAAGGGAGCTCTTCCCCAGGAGACGGCCAGCTCTCGTCTGCCCCACCTTCCAGCGGGCCGAGGGCACATCCCAGCCCCAAGCAGCCACAGTCTCTGCCTCCCGTTCACTCAGGAAGGAGTCCCGGGCAGCTCCTGACATCCCATCCTGTGCTGGCAAAGACGGCCCAGGGACACCAGCAGAGGGGACTGGGGTGCGACAGTGTTAAAACCGTAGCGGCCTCTCTTAGTTTGTTCCCCGTCGTGGCTCAGTGGGTTCATCCCTGGTCTCGCTCAGTGGGTTAAGGATCCTGTGTTGCTGTGGCTGTGGGGCAGGCCGGCAGCTGCAGCTCAGGTGCAACCCCTAGCCCGGGCACTGCCATCTGCTGCGGGTGCGGCTGCAAAATGGGAAAAACAACAACAACAGCCCCACAAGCTCCTCGTCTGGCTTCTGCATAACAAATGCAACCACTGTAAGAGCGCAGTGGAGCCGTGGCACGAAGCGCTCTCTAGGATCCCGGGTGCTCGGGTCTCTCTACTCAAATGCACCCAGTCAAGGCCTCCGGCAGCTTCGTTACAAACAGCACAGGATTCCTGCCACCAGCTTTGTCACAAACCAGCTGAGCTAAGGTCTTCATCCGTCAAACGGGTCTCACCACAGGACCCTCAGCTGGGTCAAAGGACAATGGAAAGCCATCAACCAGACACAATGTGACAGGATACCCTGAAATGCCAAAGAGCTGCAGACGGTCTAGCGGTATCGTCATGCGAGTAGTGTAATTTAGGTACAAGGCTTTTACCTAAGATTCGTCAAATGACCAGAGGTTCAGTGGAGCCAGCGGTGGAGGTTCAGTGGAGCCTCCACTGTCCCGCTGCAGCCTCTGACCTCTCTGTGATTAGCGGGAAGAAAGGGTCAGGCCACGAGAAGAAAAACACATTTCTGCATAATTGTTTAAGTTAAATCTGCTGCTCTCCCTTGGCCTGACAAATCATTCCCTGCTTATTACTTTCTATAATTTAATATATATAAGTGCTTTACTGGCAAGCTTCTGGAAAGAATAAATAATACTTAATGACTGCCTACAGTTTAATTAACTCATGATTGAACTTCTCATGGATTGCTATAAACATTAAATTATACCCTTCCTCAAAGCTGCCATGGATGGAAATCTTGTTTCAAGCTTTAACTCTCCTGCCTAAACAATTCTGAAATTTCAGCAAATCTGCATACTGGAAAGAGAGGTGAGAGAATCAACCTTAATGCCTGGTTATAAAGTGTGTTATTTTATAGAGCAAGGACGAGGTCTTAATTTAAATCAGATTGAAAATGTGCATGAGTCCGAACACCTCATTTATATTACGGCAATCATTAAACATCTCAGGATCTGGGGCGGTCTTATTAGCATAAACTCCGCGTATTATCACAAGGTTTCAAGTTTCTACTCTGGCTTCTCATCTTAGCTGCCATTTTCTGTCTGCGTGATGTTGCAAATAAATTTTCCTCTTGGCACGGCTCAGCTGTCAGGCACCTCTGTTCTGTAATGAACCCATGAATTACATCTCCCCGCTCTGTCATCCCCGGTCTCACACATCAAAATATTGTTCTTCAATCGTAATTTATAACTTAATTTAAATGTCCCTTTTACTGTGACCTTTTTAGATCAAATGGCATCACATCTGGCAGCTTCTACTACACCAAAGCATCTTTTTGCAATGATTGCCATTATAGTAACTGTAGAAAAAGCTATCTGCGTTGGATTGCATTCACGTTTAATATTAAGTAATCGCAGTCCATTAAGAAAATCACTAGATTTCAAAGTATTTTGCTCTGCAAAATACACTGTTTATTTATAAGTAATTGCCAAAATAGAAAGGGGAAAAAAAAAAAGTGGAATTTGGAAAAGGTCTTAAAATTCTTCACATGGTTTTAATTATTTCAATTATTTCTCCCTAAAATGAGAACAATCTCACTGAAATCTAACACAAAACTTTAATTTTTTTTTTCCCACAACCCATAATTCACAAGTGCCAATATATTTTCATTCGTACCTCCATCACCAATGGCCTAGTATGGAGCTCAAAATATGATACATGTACACACTTAAAGGCTAGAGTGAAGTGGGAGGGGAGATTAAAAAAATGACTAGAGTTACGACTAAAAAGCGTGATGCTTGTTTTTCTTTGGTCACTGTCATTCTAAATAATGCAACTTGAGTTCTGCAGAGGATAAATTTGTCTAAACACTCTTATGGGCACACACTTTAGAGATAATGGCAAAGACACAGAACTTAACTGCTGAGAGTAAAGGGTGAGGGGAAGACCCAGGTAATTTTCAGGAGATACAGAGTTGCTGGACCAGTCCGCCACCTCCAGCACTCTTGGAGTCCGGTGTTCCAGGAATTATGCCAGGCCCTGGATCAGGGACCAACGTTTGCCGAGCACTGCACGTGCTCAGAGCTCACCAGGTCTTCAAGGCCAACTCGCTCCTTACACAGTCCTCGGTGGCAAGAGCACTAAAAATGCGGGCACGAAACTGAGAGGTGTGGCCCTGTGAGCAGCAGAGGGACGGTTCCAACCTAGACCCAATTTCTAGGAGGCCTAAGCCTCAGGAGCAGCTCAGGATGGCGGCCAGGTGGGAACAACGGGCTCAAGGGGCTCTTCCAGCTGCGGGGACCAGGACTCCCAAGGTCCTTAACCTGGGGTGGGGTGGAGGCAGGAGGAGGAAACCAGTGCTCAGAAGAGGAAACCCTCGCACATCAACAAAACAGTGAATGATCAAACACAAAGGGGTGTCAGGGACTGGGGTCATATTCGCTCTGCTGAAACACCAAGGTGACTTCGCAGAGCAGATGTGAGAAATCAACGGTCAGTGTGACATGATTAACCCTGCCTACACTTAACAAAGAACAACCGCCAAAGTAAAAACACTATTCGAGGAGCAAGTGAAAACAGGCAGTATAACGTCTAGGTAACGCCTTGTTTATGACTGAATTTCCCATGGCAGATACAACATTGCCGTGTTTCTCATTCACTTAGTTCCCACATTACATGTTGTCTAGAAATTAACAGGTCACCATCTCCTGGCCATTGAAGGTATTCTAAACCCAGAGAACAGGTGTGGTCCTTAAAAACAAACAAACAAACAAAACAAAAAAACAAAACAGAACGTTAGCTAGGCTGCCAGCCCAGTGTATCTAAAGGCAAGTTGACTCATTAGAACTTATAAGTGAGCAACAAACCTCAGATTAATGATACAGAATGATAAGACTCAGATAAGACTCAGATTAATGATCTAGAATGGGTGACACTCTGGCCAGAAAGAAAAACTACTGGTAGATCACGAATCATAATTATTTGTCAGTTTAAAAAAACCTATTTCAGATCACAAGTAGACATCGTTCAGGCCCACAGTGGAAATTACACTTGCTTTCACTCACTCCTAGAATCTTCAGCCTTGAAAACAGAAAAATGACATGTAAGACTCTAACCTAGAGGGTGACAGAAGAAAACAACACAGTTCTCACACAGGCATTAGTGAATCCATTCAGAAATGCTAGAGTCAACTAGAAAGTGTATGTGAAAGGCCAGTTATGGGTCAAGTTCAACCAGATTCCTTCAAACAGATAATTTTTAAAAACTAGATAAAACAAACAAAACCTTAAGACCAGCTGCATCAGTGTTGAGAGAAAAATATTCCACAAAGTGCTTTAAATTCTACTCCGTCGAATTTAGGTGCAGAAATGACTGCTTCCAATCCACGGGGCTCAGCAACCTTAACCAGGGTGATCTCTGACGAGTAATCTTCAGGTTGCATAAACACAAGTATACTTACTCTTTCTGGGTGCAATGATAAAGTAACAGAACAAAGAAAATCAAAGCGTCAGACACCAAAGCACGTACGACTGCAGAGTTGGGAAATTTTCTGAGAGACAGCTCTTTTATCTAGAAACCTCAGCCAAGACCAAAGCAAGTGACTAGAAACAAGCAAAAAGGCTCTGGGCAACCACAGCAGTGCCTCCAGCAATGGCCCCAGAGAACCAGGAAACCCCCAGCCCAAGCCTGAGACTCCTGATAGCTTCCTCATGATTCCCCGGTCTAACAACAGGTCTGAAAAGAGCAAATGAAAGACTGTGACTTCACAACAGAGCAGCAGCAGAAGACAGCCTGAATGGAGCAGACTCCACAGCTTTGCAAACTATCATGCAAACCCAAGATCTCAAACTCAAAAGTTAAACTGATTTTGTTCGATGGCCACCAGTAACAATGACTCAGGAGTTCCCGCTGTGGCACAGCGGGTTAAGACCTGGACTTGTCTCTGTGGCATAGTGAGTTAAGGATCTGGCGTTGCCACAGCTCCGGTATAGGTTGCAGTTGCAGCTCAGATTTGATCCCTGGCCTGGGAACCTCCATATGCTATGGGTGCAACCCCCCCACCAGAAAAAAGGACTCAGAGGCATCAAGTAAGGTTAGACTTGACTGGAGAATGTATGAAAATGGGTACCTCACTTGTGAAGTGGGAAAAAACATGGTGGAAGATCAAGAGGCAACTGCCCCCCAGTCCTTGAGTAACTAGTGCTGCAAAGTACTGGAGTAAGCAGGAACACAGAGCCCAAGCCGTACTGTGGTCAGGAAGAGGGCAGGCCGACCAACAGGCAGGGCAGCAAGAAGGGCAAGGGTGGGGCAGCTGGTGTGGCGATCCGTGAAGCCCAGCAAGTGCCTGGCCTGGGGGAATGCCCGCCTCCTGGAGAAGAGGGCCGGCAGGCCGGCTCTGGCCATGGGGTGGGAAACACACAGCCTGCAGAGACTGACAAGAGCAAGAGCTTCAAAGGGACCAGGGCTCACCCCCGGCCATCTGAGCGGTCAAGTCTACAAGCAACATGAGACCTGGCCCACAAGGGCGCCCAAGGGGCAGGTGCCGCTCCCCCTCCAGACGACTCCATCAGGCCCAGGTCGGGATGGGGGAGGCTGGGTCAGGAGCTGGCAGGTCTAGGCTACAGCCAAGGAAAAAATCCTCAGCAAGCTGACACGTCAGAACAAATCAGTTAATATGGTGGTTACACATGACGATTCTGTTATCTAAATAAATGTTCTTCATACAAAGAAAGCCAAATACACTCTACTTTATACTCATACAAATACTACAGTACTTTATAAATCAAATGTCCTCAGATGTTATAGAAATATCACAGTTACTGCTAGAAATATTTTCAGAATCTGAATATCAGAAAATGCACACTTAAATCTTTTGTGTGTGTGTCTTTAGGGCTGCACCCACGGCATATGTAGGTTCCCAGGCTAGGAGTCAAATCGGAGCTGTAGCTGCTGGCCTACACCACAGGCACAGCAACTCGGAGTTCCAAGCTGCATCTGCAACCTACACCACAGCAATGCCAAATCCTTAACCCACTGAGCAAGGCCAGGGATCGAACCCGCATCCTCATGGATACTAGTTGGGTTCATTAACGCATGACAGAAACTCTACACACTTAAATATAAATACTTTTTAACTGATAGAAAAGGAAATAAAAATGAACTACTACAAAACCTTAAAAATAAGCACAACTTATTTTAGTAACATTTTATCAAACAGTAAAGTCCAACTGTAGTGACTAAAAAGTGACCACTAGAAGAGAGATCCACATCAAATCACTAGCACATGTGACTGTGACCTGATCTGAAAAAGAGTCTTGGGAAGTTCCCATTGTGGCTCCGAAGTAACAGCCCGACTAGTATCCATGAGGACAAGGGTTCGAACCCTGGCCTCAATCAGTGGCTCAAGGATCTGGCGTTGCCACAAGCTGTAGCTCCAATTAGATTCCTAACCTGGGAACTTCTATATGCCACAAGAGTGTCAAAAAAAGTCTTTACAGATGTGATTGTGATTAGGTTGAGGATCTTTAGATAGGAGACAATTCCAGGCCAACCACGTGGGCCCTATATCCAAGGACAAGCATCCTTGTGAAAGAAGCAGTGGAAAAACACGGACTAGAGAAGATACAGACACACAAAGGGAATACAATGTGCAGACAAGCAGAGAAGATGTGGCCACAAACCACAGAAAGCTAGGACTTCGTGATGCTGGAAAAGGCAAAGCACTGCTCTCCCCCACGGAGCTGGAGGGAGCATGGACCAGCTGACAACTTGGATTCGAACTTCTGACCCCAGAAAAAGGAGAGAATAAAATCTGTTGTTTTAAGCCGCCATGTTTGTGGTAATTTGTTATAGTAGCCATAGGAAACTCATACAACCATCTTCAAAATTGAGGGATTAAAAAAAAGTACTCTGAAATATACTTCTTACTAGTCCAATAAACAAAACACTAGGACTAGTATTCTGCAGTACATCTTACGTTAATATATGAGCCCTTTTAAAACTCATGGGCCTACTTTGTTCTAAGATTCAATGCTCATGTATATAACTCTTGCATCCAACACTCTCCCATGAGGGCTTTGCAAAGAGCAGAGACTCAGTCACATTTATTACTGAATAAATAAATGAATGAATGATTTTATTAAAGCCTCTTCTTCAATGTGAAAAGGCTAAGGGGTTTTAAAATGATTTGCTAACTATTTATTGTGTTAATGCCTAATATAGGTTCGTCGATGTTAAAATTCTGATTGATGTTAAGTAGACGTTTTCCAAAATACCGTGTAAATCTCAAAGCATTTTACCAGTATGTAGCACAGAGGGGAAAAAAAAATCTTACGAGAAAAAAAATTCTTAAATTAGCAAAAGAACTTTCTAAGTTTCTCCAAACAAAAGCAAAGCTGAATGACACTCTTCCGAGTCCCTGCTGAGGGCCTAGGAGGAAGGATGGGGTGCCCTGGACAGGCTGCGGCAGGAAGGGTTTTCACTTGGCTGAAGTGCCCATCCCCCGAACGGCACATTCAGTGGACACGTAAAGAGCACTGCTGTAAGGCATTAGCCTCAAGTCTATACTGCCCTCAAGTTTAAATTATTAGGCATATAAACATGGGACAGCATATGCTTATTAATCTGTAGGTGACAACCACGCTTTTCTCACGGAATTGTTATAAAGATTAAATGGATTCATTCACGAAAAGCACCTAAACTGCCTAACATACAAGCGGCTCGACCAACAAACACATTGCAATTTCCCTGCTTTTATTAACACTGTTGTTATTACTGACACCAGGCAGGTGACCAACATCTGATACCTAATAAAAGGAAGATAACGGTGATGAACTTAAGGCCCTGTGCCTGGTTCAAAAGTCAGTCCACAAGCTGAGGGCAGGAGAGAAGGGGCTTAGCAAAGGCAAATATACAAAGAAAAATAAAACAAAACAGGACAAAGACAAAACACAAGGAAAAAAAAGAATGTGATGAGCACACATTCGTAAACGCTTAGACTGTGTTAAGGAGAGCTTTTAGGATAACCCAAGACAGCTCCTTACCATGACGTCCTGCTCAAATCTGGCAAGTGCTGCTTCAGAGGAAGGGGCACGTTTTAAGACATACAGACAAAGCTGATCAGAAGGAAAAATAAAATGTTTTATGCATACAAATGGCTGTGTGTGTGTTTGTACACACAAATATTTATAAAAGCCACACCATGGACAAAACTTGAAATAAATGGCTGTGTGTATTTGTACACAAATATTTATAAAAACTACAATGACGAACAAAACTTAAAAACATCACCCTCAGTGAAAGAGGCCAGTCACAAAAGAGGACATTTCGAGTAAAGGACATCCTTAGACATGGCCAAATGACGGGTTGGGGATGGGGGGAAACAGGGAGAGACCAGTGAGCACAGGTCTCCCGGGGGTGAAAAGGTCCTACAACAGACTGTGACCCTGGGCACACACATCGGAGGACACTGAGCGTATGGAGAACCGGGACCCTGAGCACGTTAAACACGAGAGACCCACAGTGCGCGGATTCTAGGTCAAGGACAGCGGCGGAGGACAGCCACGCCGACGAAACCGGTGGGTGGGCCACACGGCAACGCACAGCGGGGCCACGACTGGGGCGAGCAGCAGGGGAGCACTGGGGAGCAGGCCCGGCCGGAAGACCTTTCGGAGGCATAAGTAAAGCTCAACGTGAGGTAAAGCTGTGGGTTACAGAAAAGGAACAAAATACAACAGTACCACAGTTAAAAAGTCATCTTCGTCCAAATGACACAAAACGAGCAAGTCCTGGGATTTGTGCTAATCGTGCGGTTGCCCGGAACTTTGGAACAGAAGCAAATTATGAAGTTTTCGGCCCAAAGGGTAAACTGCTAAACAAACAAACCAAAAAAATGTTCAGAACAAGTTCAAAGTGTTTCTAATTATGGGTCCAAGCACAATAAATAAAAACTCCCATTTGTACATTATTATTCTGATCATCAGCTGAAGAGGTCTCGGTCGTGCCAAAAAACTTCAACTACGTGGTCTTTCTGAATCTTCACTCACACAATCATTACCAATCTGACATAACGTGGACTCCAATCTCCTGTTACAACATAAATGAAACACTAGCTTATCAAGGTGCTTATCAAGAATGACTTAGGAGTTCCCATCGTGGCTCAGCAGAAACGAATCTGACCGGCATCCATGAGAATGTGTAGGTTCAATCCCCGGCCTTGCTCAGTGGTTAAGGATCTGGCATTGCCATGGCTTGTGGTGTAGGCCAGCAGTACAACTCCAATTCGACCACTAGCCTGGGAACTTCCGTAAGCCATGGCTGTGGCCCTAAAAAGACCAAAAATCCTGAGAGAAAGATCCACCACCCTACCACTAATTAATGCTGACTAATCTGAATGGAGAAATAGTAAAAGGAGAGGAATTTAAGCAAAGGGTGTGAGTACGGAATGAATTTCAGAAGAATCCTGATTGTACACATTAGACAAACTGTAAGAACACGGTCTCCTGGCAATGTATTACTTGGGAAGCAGGGAAATACTGCATTCACTGAAATCCTAAGCACCGCACAACTAATCCAGGGCCGGATGCTCTAGGAAAGTCCACCTACGGGAGGAAGATGAAAATGATCTTTAGAGTAGGCTTATCAGTACACTCTGCTCTGCCAATCTCACAACACCAAGTTCTAGGTGATCAAATGCGATCTGGCCTCGAGCCTGATGTACTTATTCAGTCATTCAACAAGCAGTGCTGCTCTGCCATGCACCAGGCATCGGGCTACACGCTAGGAAGACAAGGACGATGAATACTCAATGGTTAACACACAATGGTATTTATAAAATCAGAAATAAAAACTAACTCTTAAGCTATTGGAAGCCTTGACTCCTTTGTTGAAGGCGATGTGGGTGTACCTGAATATGTAAGCAAACACACGCGAACTTCCCGTGAATATGCAAAAAGCTTAATTCAAATGTCTAACAGCCAGCCGTATTTCAGGGAATAAAGCTGTCCAGGCAAAGGTGAAATCTTTGCTGCATGATTATAAATTTTACTTATATATAGTGAACATATATACGTTTAGTGTTAGTGACAGAAAGTAAAGAGAAGCATGCAAATAAGGTGCTGAGAAAGAGAAGACAAAGAATTTGAATTTTGCTAGCAAATAGGAAAGACACTTGAGCTCAAAGAATAGACTCCAGTATCTATTTAGTAAAAGTAAGTCATCCTCATGATATTTTCTAGAAACCTTAATCTCAAACTATAGGCTTCTGATGAAGTTTCCAAGCATAAACTGAAAGATTTATTTTGTAAAAGGCCAAACAGACGTAAGCACTTAAAGATGGTTTAATTAATTCCCTTAGTATAATATGGGCCATTTGTGTGTTACATGCTATGATATTTACAACTTACATATAAGCTTAACATGTGCTGACGAGCCTAATTAAAACTATGTATGAAGAAACGTCTACCTAGCCCAGTACACAAAGGAACATTTCTAAGATCTTCCAGAGGGAGCGCCATCAAATTTGTCATATTTTAACATATTACTTAATATACATAACACGAATTTAGAAATAAAAGAAATTTGCAAATACATATTATATATTATATAAAGTGTCATATACTGACACTTTAAAGTAGTAAAATATAGTGAGTTCCCTGGTACTCTAGTGGTTAGGATTTGGGATTTTCTCTTCTGGGGCCCAAGTTCAGTCCCTGGTTTGGGAATGGAGATCCTGCGTCAAGCTGCTGAATGCTGTGGCTAAAAATATATTAATTAATTTAATGAAAGAGATTTAAAAATAGTAGGATAAGATTAAGCATATCTTTGCTGACATACGTGAAGAAGCATGCCTATGGACACTAAGCATTCCCTCTTCTTGCAACAAAAGAAGCCAATGTGTTTGTTACATCTTCTGTACCAGTACAAAACTGTTCTTTTGTGTAAGAAGTAAAAAGATTAAGAAATATATTTTAACATGAATGGGCCACCAAATAAGAACTGTGTACCACACTCTTCTGCAAGTTCACCACACAATCAAAAGTAATGTCAGGTGGCCATGAAAGTAAGATATTTCTATGTTAACTACTTCTGCCATTCTCCAATGATAGCTCTGCTGTTGCAAATGGATGTGGCTCAAGGTTTATGTAACCTAAGAAGTATCTGCATTGGACCAAACTCTCCACATACTTGCCAGACTGGATAAAAAAGCAAAAAAAAAATTGGAAAACTAAAACACACAAGAGAGCTACTTTACTTCAAAGGAAAAAAAGCAAAAGGATTCAAAGCAAGAATCTAGAAGAAGATATACCCACACACAGGCAACAGTTATAATAAAGCTAGAGTAGATGTATTTTTTATTTTTTAGGGCCACACCCAAGGCATATGGAAGTTCCCAGGCTAGGAGTTGAATCAGAGCTACAACTGCTGGCCTATGCCACAGCCACAGCCACACGGGATCCGAGCTGCATGTGCAAAGCACACCATAGTTCATGGCCATGCTGGATCCTCAAACCACTGAGCAAAGCCAGGGATCGAACCCACATCCTCATGGATACCAGTCGGATTTCTGGTGCACCACAATGGGAACTCCAGGATGGTTCTTTGGGACACCAGTCCACCATGTTCTCGGTCTGCCTGCTTTCCAAATAAAGTCACCATTCCTTGCTCCGACATTTTCTCTCTTGATTTAATGGTCTGTTGTTCAGTGAGAAGTATAAACTTGGACTTGGTAACACTTTTAAATATTCCATTAAAAAACCTTGGTCCCAGACAGCTTCACTGTCAATTCTATCAAACTCTTAACAAAGAAAAAAGATCAATCCTTCACAAACTCTTTAAAGGAAATAAAGAGTAGGAGGAAATATTTCCTGACAAATTTTTTGAAGTCAGTGTTACTCTAACACCAAAACCAAAGATACCACAAAGAAAGGCTACAGTTCACTATTCCTCATGAACACAAATGTCAAAGTTTTTACCAAATAACAGCAAATTGAATCCAAAAGTACACAATGCCCAAGCAGGATTTAATACAGGAACGCACAGTTGGTTTACATTTGAAATTAGTCAGTGTAATTCACCACACTAACGAAACATAACAACCATATGATCATCTCTTTAGATACAAAAGAAAAAACAGCATCTGACAAAATTCAATGCCCATTCACGGTAAAACCCTTGACACACTTAGATATAAAAAGGAACAGCTGCAGCTTGATTAAACAACAACAAAAATTCAACACTGTACTTAACAGCGAATGACGGAATTTTTCCCCTTAAGATGAGAAAGAAAGCAAAAATGTCCATTCTTATCACCTCTATTTAGTACTGTACCAGAGCTCCAAGCAAGTACAATAAAGCACAAAAAAGTAATAAAACACAGAAATCGACAAGAAGTATAGCTGCCTTTATTTGCTGATGACATGATTTCACACACGGAAAATCTCAAGGAACCAACCAGAAAGCTCTAGCGTTGACCTTGAATTTTTTTGAATAAAATAAATAATACAAAGCCTACTCTTGAAAATTGTATTTCTATCCTATCAACGCACATTCAGATATTAAAAATAAAAGAGACAGTCTTATTAACAAAAGACTTTTCAAACAATAATTATTTAAAGGATGAATTTTACAAAGTATGTATGAAACCTGTACACTAAAAACTGCAAAATCTCTTTTTTGGAAAACTACAAAACCTTAACCAAAAGAATTAAAGAAACCTTTTTTAAAAAGGAGAGATACTATATCATATTCATGGATTGGAAGATTCAAATTGTTAAGACGCCAATTCTCCCTAAATTGATCCAGAGATTGAACGCAACCTCAACAAAATTCCATCAAAGCCTTTTTAAATACAGGAACTGGCAAGTTGATTCTAAAATACAAATGGAAATGCAAACAACCTAAAGAGCTGAAGCAATCTTAAAAAAAGTACAAAATAGGAAGACTTATACCACCTACTTATACCACCTAAAGCTATAGTATTCAAAATACTGAAGTACTGGTAAAAAGATAATAGATCAGTGAAAAAGCATGCAATCTAGAAAAAGACCCCCTCCCCACACACAGGCAGCTGATGATGAATAAAGGCATTAAGGCAATTAAATGAAAAGACTGTTTTCAATAAATGTTGCTCCAACACCTGGCATCTGTATGGAAAGAATGAACTTTGACCTCTAGCTTGTATCACGTACAAAATTAATTTGAAATGAATGACAGACCTAAATGTAAGAACTAAAATTTTACGAAGAAAGCACCGGAACAGTGTTTGTAATCATGAAATGATCAAAGAAACTTTCATAAAAGGAAAATGATACATCAGACTTTAGCAAAATTAAGTATTTTACTCTCTGAAACACAGCATTACACCAAAAAAAAAAAAAAAAAGGCCGTAACACGGGAGAAAACTTTCACAATACATGTATCAAAGCATTTGCATCTGCAATATAAAAAGAACTCTTACAATTGAAGTGTACTGAAGGCTAAATAATTCAGTATTTTAAATTAGGCCTCTTGACTGGGCAGAAGATATTTAACAAAGGATATACAAGCGGGCTTTAAATCATAAAAAACTGCTCAACACCACCAACAATCAGGAAATTTAAATTAAAACCTCAACAGTGGAGCTCCCGTCCTGCCTCAGCAGTAACGAACCTGATTAGTATCCATGTGGACGTGGGTTCGATCCCTGGACTCCCTCAGTGGGTAAAAGATCCAGCGTTGCCATGAGCTGTCGTGTAGGTCCCAGATACGGCTCAGATGCCAAGTTGCTATGGTTGTGGAGTAGGCCGGCAGCTGTAGCTCTGATTCGACCCCCTAGGCTGGGAATTTCCATATGCCGCATGTGAGGCCCTAAAAAGACAAAAAAAGACCAAAAAACCCCAACCAACCAACCAAACAAGAAAACCCTCAATGGTGTACCACTACACATTCATTAGAAAGAATAAAACTAAAAAGACCAAAAATATCAAGTCTTGTGGAGGATGCTGAAGAACTGAAATTACAACATGCTACTGACAGTCTAATGGTCCAGCCACTGCAAAGACCTGCCCAACAATTTCTTAAAGTGCTCTAAGCACATATACAATCCTGCAACTTCAACGCTAGATATTTTTTATATTTTTTTCTTTCTTTCCTTCCTTCCTTTTTATTTGGTTTTTAGGGCCCCACGCATGGCACATGGAGGTTCCCAGGCTAGGGGTCGAATCGGAGCTACAGATGCCAGCCTACACCACATCCACAGCCAGGCCAGACCCAAGCAGCATCTTCGTTTGACCTGCACCACAGCTCACAGCAACGCCAGATCCTTAACCCACTGAGCAAGGCTAAGGGTCGAACCCACAACCTCATGGTTCCTAGTCAGATTCATTTGCACTGAACCACAACGGTTACTCAAGAGAAATATGTGTTCTATAAAAAGACCTGGATGACAATGTTTATAACACCTTTATTTCAGAATGGCCAAAAGCTTGGAAACAACCCAAATGGCGAATGGGTAAAATATGAACACCCATTCACTGGAGTAAGACTCAACCATAAAAAGTAATGCACTATTCACTGGGCAACAACATAAATCTCTCAAAATTAGTATGCTCAAAGAACCCAGACCCCAAGGATTATATATATTATCCCATCCATGGAACATTCTAGAAAAGGCAACTTAGCCTGCAATGAGAGTAAACCTACTGGTAGTTATCTGAGGCTGGAAGATGATAAAAGGGCAGGAGGTGATTTGTGGAGATGATTTCTACCCTTTCTTTCTTTTCCTTTTTTTCGGCTGCCCCGAAGCATCTGCATGGAGTTCCCAGGACAGGGATCAGATCTGAGCCATAACTGGTGACCCAAGCCACAGCTTTGGCAACTCCTGATCCTTAACCCACTATGCCAGCCCAAGGATTGAACCTGTGTCCAGTGGTCCCAAGACAAGCACTGGACGCAGCTGTGCTGTCGATCCTGTTGTGCCACAGCGGGAACTCCTCTATCTTGAACACTGCAGCAGTTTCACTGGCATATGCAACTGAAAACTGAAAAAAAGCTCCTCAAACTGTATACTTTTAATCAGAGCTTATTACACATAAATTATACCCCAATAAGTTTTGGGGGGGGTGTTTTTTTAGGGCTGCATGTGGGGCATATGGAAGTTTCCAGCCTAGGGGTTGAATGGGGACTGTAGCCAAAGGCCTAAGCCACAGCCACAGCCACGCAGGATCCAAGCCACGTCTGCAATCTGCACCACAGCTGAGAGAGGCCAGAGAATGAACCTGCATCCTCATAGATACTAGTCAGGTTTGTTACCGCTGAACCACGATGGAAACTCCCTCAATAAGTTTTTTTTAAGTACACACTAAAACTCTCATTTGTGAATAATGAAGAAAAAAGTCAAACAAAGTAATCCAGAAGAGCTTGCATTTAAAAATAGGTCCATATAATTGTCATGAAGAACTAATAATTCAAAAATGTTCTATTAATGATTACAGTTTAATTAATAAATTAATAAACATTAATTTATTTAAGTCATTTAAATAGTCCTAACGGGATATTAAACACTCTAATGTACTCTACTGCAAAATCCATACACCTTTTTTTTTTTTCTTCTTTTTAAAAAGGGCCAAATATGGAAATTCCAAGGCTAGGGGTCAAATCGGAGCTGCAGCTGCTGGCCTATGGCCACAGCCACAGCAGTTCCAGATCTGAACCACACCTGTAACCTATGTTGCAACTTATAGCAATGACTGATCCTCAACCCACTGAGCAAGGCCAGGGATCGAACCCACATCCTCATGGATGCTAGCTGGATTCTTAACCTGCTGAGCCACAACAGGAACTCCCCATATAATTTAAATTTCTACATTGTCCTAGGAAATGGGAAGCAGACACAGGTTTATTCTAAGTTGACAAATACCTAATTTTGTTTCGGACTCCATTCTATCCTCCAAGAAACGAATACCTGTTACGTGACAATGAATTTACCTTTACAATTTTTTAACTTAACAAAGTTCAAAGCCTCCATTATTCCAAGGAAGTCAAAATAAACATTAAATCGAAAAACCCTTGGCAATTCTGAAGAAAACTTAAACTTGCTACAAAGGACCACAGGCAAAAATAGCACAAATTATTTCTGTACGAAAGAATGTTCCACAGAATCCTTAGAGGAGTTGGAATAAGAAAGAGAATAAATCAGATAAATTTAGGAAGTGCCAAAAATAGACATTTAATTAAATGTGGCAACATCTTTGTTATTCAAAATTCCTCTGATCAGCAGTCATGAATTTTTTTCCCATAAACTTTTATACAAAAACCCAACAAGAAGAAGCTCACATCCGAAGTTTTTAGGGTTCCGTGAATTCACAGACATGCACGCCTACTAGGTCATGGCCACTTTTTGCATTATCCCCATCTCTGAGTCCCAGTTTCCTCATCCTTGAAATAATCTTGAAGGCCCCTTCTTTCTCTATCACTGTAGGTTCAAAATAAGGATTCCTTATAAAAACAAAAATTCTAAGTATCAAACTGGGGAGCAAGTGAATGCAGATGTGAAAAGTCATTCACTTATTTAGAACGCTGCGTATTCCAAGCAAGGTGATACCACCTCCCACACACAAGAAGGTATTACAACATTATGTAATAGTCAAGAAACATAACGAGTCCAGAAATAAAAAACATCTCTACTGTTCAGACATGTCCATGTTTCACAGTCATGTAGTAGAAAGATCCCTCAACGGGCATCTGTTATCAGCTTTGTAGAGGGCTGGCATTCACAGAAGGCGCCTCGTCTTTCTGAGGCTTAGATTCTTATTTATTTAGAGCTTTTGGAAACAGGATTTTCAAAGTGCTTCCAACTACAGTGACCTCCCAAGAAAGAAAAAGAGAAACAAGAGTTCCCGTCGTGGGGCAGTGGAAGCGAATCCAACTAAGAACCATGAGGTTTTGGGTTCGAACCCTGGTCTTGCTCAGTGGGTTAAGGATCCAGCGTTGCTGTGAGCTGTGGTGTAGGTTGCAGACGAGGCTCGGATCCCGAGTTGCTGTGGCTGTGGTGTAGGCCAGCGGCTACAGCTCCACTTAGATCTCTAGCCTGGGAACCTCCATATGCTGCAAGTGCGGCCCCAAAAAGCAAAAAAAAAGAAAAAGATAAACGGTGCTTAAATTACATTTGGTTAACTGTCAGAAGAGCTGCTCAGCCTCACGCTCAGTATCCTGCACATGTATCCAGAACCATGCAGATTCTTTATTAGTATATCAGAAATCCCTAAGAATTCATTCTTTCGTCAGATTGGGTGATTTCACATTAGTAAACACATAGAAGGACTGTGTCAAGGAACCTGAAGACACATTCATTTTCCTCTCAGCCTACAGGATATATTCTAGGACGCGTCAAGAAGGAATGTCCACGACAGCGACCTGGTCTCAGCAACCGTACAGTCTGTAGCGATTCGAGTTCCTTTATTTGAGCTGCCGTGAAATCCCAGGATTAAGGCAGGTGAACACTCACACTGCATGTCAGGCGACCAACCAGCACCATGATGCTCATGTTACTTTTTATTTTGGATTTTTTTAAAGGATTGTTATTTTTAAAACAATTTTGTTTTATAGTCATGTGAAATAGTTACATAGTTCCAATATCAAATTTATAGAAAACAAATTTGTTCCTGGAAGTCAAGCTTCTTTTTCCCCTCCCTGCACTTCCAAACACATTAGAGGAGAAGAACGGCCTTTGGATTCGAATCCTGAGTGTCTGACCTTGACTGTGACTTAACTTCCTTGCATCCACATGGTGCTAATAATGATGGAGCCTTCCTTCTTTGGGGGGTAGGGTTGTGAGGCAGAAATAAGACCACCAAGCGTGGGACTCGGCCTCTCGGGCGCTCAGTGAGGACCAAGCAGTGGTACTGGGCTCTTGTCAGAGGCTTGCCACAACCCTGGGGGGCAGACAGGCCTGGAGGGGACTCTGGAGGCGCCACATTGCTGGCTGAGGTCCCGGAGCCCCGACTCCAGTCTTTGAACCTCAGCAGACACCACAGTGCCTAATCCTAAGAGTCAGGTCCCGTCATACTCTCTGATCAGCACAAATTCCCTACGGCCAGCACGGGCGAAAAAGAAGCTTCTTCCCACCCAGGGCAGTGTCAGAAGACTCACCGTGTTCAGGGCATTGAGCGTCGTGTCATCCCGAGATGCAGCGACACAGCCATCCTCCGTGGAGCCGCCGTCGCACATCCCTGCAAATGCCGCCATGCTCCTTGGGGGACGGGAAGGGACACCATCAGCACAGACACCGAACCCCCATTTGCAGGCTTCGTCCAGAACGACATCCACTACGACATGCGTGATTAAGCTTCTGCTCTTGTTTTAAGGGAAAATCTAAGTGCCTTTGCAGTCCACCCTTCACTCACTCAGAAAAAGAAATGTTATTTTTATTCAGCTCCATTTGGCATCTCTTCCCACGCTTTATCAGTATTCAGAGTTTAGATTTGAGGGCATGAATAATCTAAAACTATTTGCCACAACATTCAGCTAGATTACAATCTTTTGAAGGAAAAATCTCTGGAAAACAGGTACAATTAAATCCTCTGAAGCTTTACTTAATTCCTTTCAAACTATATAGCAATTGCGCTTAGGCAAATGGAAAGTAGAAAAAAGGTAAAAAGAAACCTCAGTAGCCATTCACGCCCCTGCAGCCTCCATCCCTACTGCAGCTTCCAAGCTGCACTGCTGACGACAGAACAGCTGGAGCTCAATCACTGCACCAAGTCTTGCTTTAGGGTTTTGTTGCACCACTTCTTGGTACTGCAGCAAGTCCCGGAACGCAGCACAAAGGCAGGCTCTGTTTGCACTAGGACTTGTCCAGGACAGACTTAAACTTCTCATTGTGTGGACTAGGAACTGTCAGGTTGGCAAGTATTCACATGGGTAAAGCCCCCAAAATGGACAGTTTAGGTCAGGAAGCAATGAAGAGCCAGAAAGCAGAGCACTCTGTAATGGGATTTTAGGATGAGCTGAACGAGCCGATTGTTGCCCTGTATTGAGAAGTGTGGATAACCGTGTGCATGTCTTACGAAGTTCCTTTCTGAAGTGTTCTAACAGCGGCCTGGGGCAACACCAAGGGGAAGAGCGTGGCGTTACCATGGCTGGCTAAGAAGGATCAGGGTTCGGACTAGAGAGGATATAACAAAACAAAGGCAGAGGGTGCCCAATACATCAAGAAAATTTCAGGGACTTCCTGTGGTAGCTCAGTGGTAATGAACCCGACTAGTATCCAGGAGGACGCAGGTTCAATCTCCGGCCTCACTCAGTGGGTTAAGTGTCCAGTGTTGCTGTGAGCTGTGGTGTAGGTTGCTAATGTGGCTTAGATCCTACATTGCTGTGGCTGTGGTGGAGGCCAGCAGCTGCAGCTCTGATTTGACCCCTAGCCTGGGAACTTCCATATGCTACATGTGAGGCCCTAAAATGCAAAAAAAAAAAAAAAAAAAAAAAAAAAAAGAAGAAAAGAAAAGAAAATTTTGGGGAAAGGAGAAAGTTTATGGCCTATTGATCAACTCAGAAAGCAGGATGTGTGGCCCCCAATTACCTCGCTGCCCTCAAGTACATAAGGAGGTCACAGTCATTGACTCCAGGCATCCAAACCAGTTCTTCGTGCTGGGTCACAGTGTCACCGTCGGGAGAAGGGAAGGGTTGCAAATCCGGAAGTTTGGCCTGTAAGAAAGGGATGAAGAAGTCACGATCGAGGCACAGGACAGAGCTGCCTTTGCAGGCAGGCCTTGGGGACAGAAGCTTAGAGCTTCTTTCTTTAGGTAGTACTGAAACAACAGAAAAACAGTGAGTCGCTGAAACTGGCCTATTCACCACAGGATCTCTGCACCGCAGCCAATTCCACAAGGCACTGCCTAACCTCCACGAGCAGCAGCAAACACTATAGAGTAAACCAGGGCCGACAGAGTCCACGGAGAGGACAGGCAATGGACACGTGTGTTTAAAAGAAATTATAAAACAAAAAATGTCTCGGGAAATAACAGCATCTCGATGAAGAAGGGAAAAGCACCCACATTTCCAATATAGCATGTTTATAAAGAGACATATATAAATAATAGAACCTCATCTAAGGGTGTTTGATAAAAAATTAAGTGAACTAACGCTACTTGCAACAGTGTTGATAACAATGAGTCAGGGTAAACATCCAACAAAGCCATAAAGGTACAATTTAAAACACGATCAGAGTTCACGCCACGGCGTCTCTGACCTGGGGGGACACAGGTCGGGTCCTCAGCCCCACCCAGTGCACAGTGCGTTAGGGGCCAGTGTCTGCTCAGCTCTCATCCCTGGCCCAGGAACTCCATTTGCTGTGGGTCAGCCAAAAAAAAGGAGAAAAAAAAAAAAATTAAAAACATGGTTGAACTGAATGCTCATGACAGAAATCAGATGAGTGGCTTGAGGAAGAGAGGACTGCTTGAGGGGCAGGAAGGCACATTCTCAGATGGCACGTGTGTGATGTCTTGGTATGAGCTGGCACGGCAGACTGAACACCCCACCTGAGACAGGAACGGGTTACTGTGCATCGAGAACACCTCGATTAATTCTTTTGAAATCTCTGAACAGTGCTCAACAAGCAAGGCTACAAGTCAGTTATGTTAAGGATTCGACTGCCTCTGGGCATCTTCTGGCCCTGGTCTACTGCCAGGGCCGAGCAAGAGTGAGCAGGCACCAGGAGCACCATGACCATCAGAGGCCCAGGAAAAGGCAACCCTCTGTAAAACACACGTGTTCTTATTTTCTCAAGTTACGAACATGGTCACGTTAGTCTAATATTTTAAATTAAGAGCTGCAGTTAAAAAGCTCCAGTGTCCACAGAACCCAGGCGAAAAGTGTAAATGAAGGAAACAGGCAGAGTGTACAGCCAAGAGAAATAAAAGGAGAGCCACCTATTCCACTTTAAATATTCTACTGTCCACAGTAAACAAAATGCCACATTCCAACTTAGACGAGCCATGTTCCGAGTGCTCAGAGCCTCCTGTGCCGGGGCTCCCACACTGGGCCTGGAGGTATCAGGTGCCAGGGAGTGAAGGAATCGAGGTGCAATGAAGAGAGCAGCCGCATCTAGGGACAGCTGCTGGGCAGGAACCAGAACCAGTGGCTGCACATCCTCCAGTTGCTTCCACAGCCAGAAATCTTGGCTTTAATGCGAAAGCTCAAGTTTTGAAACGTTGGTTATTCAACCCTTAAGACAACTGTGTGGCAAACACAATATTCGTAGGCCTTGCTGTCGGCCGGCTCGGGGCCTGCCTTCTCTGCCGTCTCTCAACGTGCAGCAGCCACTGCCCTTCCCCAACACGGAGGCCCTCCTTTAATTCCGTTTCCACGTGTAGAAGATGTAACTGCACGCAACACTCACTTCTTGAACCACAGTAACATACGAGAAGACAGTTAAGACACAACAATTCCTCATATTGGGAGTCTCTGACATTTCGACTGAGCTCTGCTTTCCCAGCACCAAGTACAGTAGCTGGCATAGCAGCTCTCTGCTATTTGTGAAGTCAATTAAAAAGTACTGTCTTGGAGTTCCCTGGTGGCTTGGTGGTTAGAGATTCAGGGCTGTCACTGCTGTGGCACAGGTTTGATCCCTGGCCTGGGAACTTCTGTAAGCTGGTGGGCATGGACAAAAAAAGAGTACCATCGCTGTAGAGGAGAGACAAATGGCCTAGACATATAATCAGTTTACAGAAACGGAAATGCCAAGCGCTCTTAATCATAGGAAAAGATGGTCAACTGTGCTGACAAGAGAAATGCCAATCGATGACAGTGAGACACCACTCCCCACGGTCAGACTGACATAAATGCCAAGGTGCAGTAAGGTACACGGCTGTGTGTCAGCACTCACCCAAGCTGCCGGCACAAATGCGAAAAGGGACAATCTCTACGGAGGGGACTTTTGCCACCTCCTCAGAATTACATGTGTATTTGCCCTCTAAGCCAACCATCCCCTTCTGGGTAAAACATACTATCCCAAAGATACAAAGTGGCAAAATCAAACTTCTATGCACAAGCTACTCATCACAGCATTACTGGCAACAGCAAACGACAGGAAGCAACACAAACGCCCAAAGGTGGGACTGGAAGAATAAAGAGGCAGAGGAAAGTGAGGCGGAGCGCTGCGGACCGCACAGAGGGAACACGGCTTACTGCACAGAGGGAGCACCTGGAGAGATGCCAGAGGACCAAAGAAAGCGGGAAAAGTGTTTCTATTACACTCCTGGGGGACTGGGGGATACAAACAAGAATAACAAATCAAAACCTTAAATTAAAAACACTAAATAAACAATTACCCATTATGGAGGGAGGGAACAGGGAAAGAAGGTAAATTATTATTATTGTTGTTGTTGTTATTTTGGCTTCACTCGCAGCATTCTGAAGTTCAGAGGCCAGGGACCCAACCTGCGCCACTGCAATAACCACCGCCACAGCAGGGACAACTCACGATCCACAACCCACTGAGCCACCAGGGAACTCCAGGGGGGGGATTTTTTGAACAGACTTCATTTGAATGTTTGATTCTGGGGCCATGTAAATATTTTACATAATTATAAAAACAAAATTAAGTTTAAAGAACAGCAATTTCTTAAGAACTTTAAAGCAAAATGAAATACATCCACCTATGTTTTGAATTTGTTCCTCTCCAGGAATCATTTCAATTAACTTTAAATATTAATTTTCCTACAGAGCTTTCATGGGATATATTCTTTTTTTTTTGGTCTTTTGACTTTTTAGGTCCGTACCCGCGCATATGGAGGTTCCCAGGCTAGGGGTCTAATTGGAGCTGTAGCTGCCGGCCTACACCACAGCTCACGGCCATGCCGGATCCCTAACCCACTGAGCGAGGCCAGGGATCGAACCTGCAACCTCATGGTTCCTAGTAGGATTTGTTTCTACTGTGCCACGACAGGAACTCCCCCGTGGGATGTATTCTAAGGCCAAAAAAAAACTTAATAGTAAGAGGTGTTCAATAATCATATTCTTTGTAGCAGGGTAAAAAAAAAACTTAATAGTAAGAGGTGTTCAATAATCATATTCTTTGTAGCAGGGTGAGTACTGTTCTTCTGGGCTGCTATATATTTATTATGAGATTAAAGCAAATGAATAATTACATTGGTGTCATTTAAAAATTGGTTTTGAGGCAGGGGAAAAAAGATACAGATGAAAGAAAATTTTCATTCATAAAATTAAATACAAGGTCTAGATAAAATTTTGAATTTGAATTAAAATATCAGAAAGAAACCACAATATATTTTATCTTTTTTAAAAAGGGGAGAAAAACATTATTTCCTCATCTGCTTCCTGAAAAGGCCTAGAAATAGTAACCAACCTAACAGTAATGAACACCCCAGCAGCCAGTCAAAAAAACATCATTTTTCACTAAAACCAGGAGGACTCCTATCAGAAAAGTTCAGTTCTACATCGAGGGCCGGGGCTGAGCGTGACGAGACACCGACATTACGCCACACTGGAAAAGATTCTACCAAAGACCACTGAGCTTGGGCTGAAGGACACGGAAGACAGCAAGGAGAGGGGCCTACTCGTCTCCCGAATGGAGGACTTAATCATCTATGAGAATAACTGTAATGAGTGAGCAGATAAATAATTTTAAATCCATTGACGACTGCTGGAAGATGCTGGAAGAACCAACTCGATGTTTTGAAAACTGGTGAAAAGGGAAAGATTCAAGCATTTACCTCGCCTGTCCCATGTGTTTCAGGGAATCATAAGCTGACAAGGGGAAGGCAGATCAGCCAGGAAGGGAAGGATTAGAGTGTTGCCACCTTAAAGGGGGATGATCTAGGTAACAAGCCCAACAAGACACGATCTAAGTAGCAAGGAATGGCTGCAAATCATCATTCAAAGAGACACAGGTGCCTGACAGATGACATAGCGGCACCCGGAAGCATCCTTGCCAGGCGCAGGGTACCGCACGAGAACACGACTCGACCTCCAGATTTAACTCTTAATTTTCAAGATACGTCAAGGCCAGGGAACAAGTTCATGACACATAAAGATGTAATCAGCCAAACAGTCTGTGGTGCCCCTGCGGAGAAAGACCACCCAGCTTCTTCACACACACTGAGAGGGAGAGAAAGAGACAACAGCAGATCAAAGGCGATTTAAGAGTCCTGCAACCAACTGAAACGCATGGCTCTTATTTCAGATTCCAATTTGAACTGAGGAGGGGAGAGAGGGAGAAAATTAGGGAAATCTGGATACAGCAGACACTTGAATATTAGGAAACTGCTAATTTTCATGAGGTGTGTAGGTTGTGACTGTTTTTTTGAAAAAGAGTTCCTATTTCTAGGATATTCCACAACTGAAATGATACATCTGCGATCCCTTTCAAAACAACGGTGGAAAGGAGTTCTCTGTGGCGCTGTGGCCTGGATTCAATCCCCCGTCCAGGAATACCCACATGCTGCAGGCATGGTCAAAAAACAAACAAACAAAAATGTAACTGTTAGTCCTAAAGGCTTGGAAAATACAGTTGAGAGGGGGCAGCCAGACGCCCCCCAACAGGCCACATACACCAAGAGGAGATGGGCATTAAGAGCAGCACATACAGCTTCCTTCCACTCGTCTCAGGCATAACCCAAGTCCTGCGATAAGAACTATCTTCTAGAAATTAGATGTCCCTAATGGTTTCTGTGTTTTGGTTTTAATATCCCTTCAGTTCTTAATTTCTTTTTCATTACAGAGTTAAAATAGGTTCTTAAAAATATGAATGATATATTAAGAAATGCTCGGAATTCCCGTCGTGGCTCAGCAGAAATGAATCCGGCTAGGAAGCATGAGGTTGCGGGTTCCATCCCTGGCCTCGCTCAATTGGTTAACGATCCGGCGTGGCCGTGAGCAGTGGTGTAGGTTGCAGACGCAGCTTGGATCCCGCGTTGCTGTGGCTGTGGTGTAGGCCAGCGGCTACAGCTCCCATTCGACCCCTAGCCTGGGAACCTCCTCCATATGCTGCAGGTGCGGCCCTAGAAAAGACAAAAAAAAAAAAAAAGAAATGCTCAACACTGGACAGAGAATTTTCTGTTCCCTTATAAGGAGTCGCCTGTCTCTAATACGAAATGGCTACGGGGCTCAACCCAACATCCATCCCAACTCAACTGACAGTCCAAGCAATCATGGTAATAAACCATTTTCCTCAAGTCTAGATATGGACATAAGACCTGAATCATGACAATGACACGTGGGGACTAATGGAGACCCTGTGGGGAAATTTTCCTTCCTAATGAGAAAAGAAGCGAGATCCCGTTCCTCCTCTCATGTTTGCTGCATTTTCATTCACTGCAAGATCTACTGTTACTTTAGGTGCATTTAAAAAGAATACATAGGAGTTCCCATCGTGGCTCAGGGGTGATGAACCTGACTAGTATTCACGGGGATGGGGGTTCCATCCCTGGCCTTGCTCAGTGGGTTAAGGATGGGGAGGTGCTGTGAGCTATGGTATAGATCGAAGACACAACTCAGATCCAGTGTTGCTGTGGTTGTGGTGTAGGCCAGCAACTGTAGCTCTGATTCGACCCCTAGCCTGGGAACATCCATATGCCGCAGGTGTGGCCCTAAAAAGCAAAACATAAAATATAAAATAAGACAGATTATAATCACAGCATAGGACGTACAATGAAGCCCTACATGAGAGATAATAAAATAGGAAGGTAACAAGTGCATCTTAGAATCAGTGAAATTCAGCTCCTGGCCTAAGAAAGACGGCAGCTCATGGGGACCATCGAGCCCTCAAAGCCAAGAGAACCAGAGAGAAGCAGGGCAGAACCCCAGGCCTGTGTAGCCAGAACATGACTGATATGTGAGTCCATCAACAACCATGTTCAGCCAGTTTTCTGGCCCTGCCTGTCAGAGCATCCTAACTGACAGATCCAAAAAAAGAGAGAGAGAGAGATGACAGAGATAACGCCAGAGTCTTAGTAAACTGAATAAAACATGAAACACACAGGTCGTGACATCACAAGCTTCTTTTTTTTTCGTCTTTTTGCCATTTCTTGGGCCGTTCCCACGGCATATAGAGGTTCCCAGGCTAGGGGTCGAATCGGAGCTGTAGCCGCCGACTACACCACATCCACAGCAACTCGGGATCCGAGCCGCGTCTGCGATCTACACCACAGCTCACGGCAACGCCGGATCCTTAACCCACTGAGCAAGGGCAGGGACCGAACCCGCAACCTCATGGTTCCTAGTCGGGTTCGTTAACCACTGCGCCATGACAGGAACTCCACAAGCTTCTGATTGACAAACATTCTAGCCATTCTGACTTTTCTGCAGGAAATGGGGTTTTTAAGAAGTTAAAATGAAAGTATATAGTAACCAAATGTTCATGCAGACACGACCAGCCAGACATACACCAAATCATTAAGCTTCTTAAAAAGAAAGCAAACTCCCTCCGACACGTCCTACAACATGGCAGCACCTTGAAGCCATCACGCTAAGAAAACAAGGCAGACACAACAAGGCAAACACTGTGCCATTCCACTGACGGGAGGTAGCTAAAGCTCTCTTCCAGGGCCCAGGACGGAGAAAGAGGCTGCCAGAGATCGGGGGAGGGAGAAGGAAGAGTCAGCGCTTCCCGGGGACAGGCTTTCGGTTTGGGAAGAAGAAAAAGTTCTGCAGGCGCAGAGAGGTGAGGCTTGCACGAATGTATGAATGAGGGTACGTAACGCCACTGAATTCCACACTTTGAAATGGTCAGAATGACCACTTTTATGTTTTACGTGTTTTGCCACGATATTTTAAAAAGTATGTGGTGCTCTGAAAAAATAAATCTCTACATTTATATAAAATTCCTACTAGCATAACAAGAGTTCAAAGGTGCTACTGAATAGATTAAAGGGCCAGCTGAAAAATAAGAACTAAAAACCTATTAAACAAAGAGGAGTTCCCTGGTGGCCTCATGGTTAGGACGAGGTGCTTTCACTGCTGCGGCCTGGGTTCAAGCCCCTGGTCTGGGAACTGAGGTCCCATTACAGAGGCTGCTGCCCGCCATGGGCACATAAACAAACAGATAAAACCCTTGAAAGAAGGTGCGGAAATTTCTTTTACCTGATGGCTAGGACCAACACGAATTTCTCCCTGGGTGCTGTTCAGCCTCCTGTTATGAAAAGAGCAGATCAGGTTAGCACAATATAGTTCTGACATAAACATTCACATATTTTTTCAAGGAAAACAATTCACCTGAAATAAATGAGGGATGACTCAGGAAGAATTAACTTCCCCACTTTTTTTTTTTTTTTGCCACCCTGGGCCAGGGTGTCCAATCCAAGCCACAGCTGCAACCTACACTGCAACGGTGGCAACGCCGGATCCTAAACCCCTGTGCCCAGCCAGGGACGGATCCTGCGTCTCAGCGCTCCGAAGATGCTCGCGGTCCTGCTGCACCGCAGGGGGAGCTCCTCCCCACTGGTCCTAACGTCGCCTTGTACACGTAACTCCCCCCACCCCACCGCACCCGCACGTCTCTAGAATCTTTTTCTAAAAAGCCCTTTACTGCAGCTCCCTGTCTTGGGCACCTACACCATCATCCTTTCAACCTCAGAGAGAGGAACGCTCCTACGGCACAATCCCAATACGTGCTTCCTCTTTTCAAAACACTTCAGGGTGCCCTACGATAAACCTCAGTAAAATATAAATAAGATATTTTATGATTCCCGGCACACACTGGGTCATTCATTCAATTACTCATTTAACAAATATTTATTGAGTACCTGCAACAAACAAGGAACTGCCCTAGGTGTTGGGGACAAAGTAATGAGCAAAAATATCATTCCTGCTTTACTGGAACTTCAATTCTCATTCAGATAAAAACCAGAGAAACAAGTAATAGGTCAAACGATGAAAGGGTCAGGGAATTAAGAGATGGCAAATGATGAAATATTTCTTTATACAAAACGGACGGGAAGCCCTTCCCAGTGAGGTGTCCGCTGAGCAGAACATCAGGGAGGCGAGGGGGAGCCGGTGTGCCTTGGAGGTGGAAGACCCGCCTCAGGTCTGTGCCAATCTTACCGCATTGGCAGGCTCACCGCCCCTTGCTCCAAATCCAAGCCAACCAGTCCCCTTCCCAAAACCACTGTGTCGCCAAAGGCTGCTTCATCTCCTCCTGATGTCACCTCACATACCCCTTCGGGGACCACTCATTCAGCATCTTCCCATCCCAGGCCTGGCGCAGGGCACGGGGAGGGCACACAGCGGTGGACAAAGAAGGGCAGTTCCCGGCCTCCCGGAGCAACTGCCGATCACTACTAGCTGTTGACTATCCTAGGAAAACAGCTTCCGGCCCAGTGACAAGTCCTTGCTGCGTCGACAGGCACCTCTGAACTTCCACTAGTGCAGAAGGGAAGGCTTTTGCAGGCTGGGAGCTGCTCGACGGTCATTTGTTGACTTGGACTGAGCTGAAGAGCAGAATCGAGCAGCGAAGAGCGAAGAGGAAGTGGGGTCCCCTACCCTCCTTGCAGGGTCTGACATCCCCACCAGGAGCCCCGAGGCCCAGGGAATGAATTTCAGAAAACTATTCTTTCCTTCAGGTCCAGCACTTTCTCCTCTTAACCCTGACACCTTTTCTTGCCAAAACCCTTTTTTGGCAAGGTCGGCAGCAGGGGAAGAGGGAGGACTAACACGCAGAAAATGCTCGGGGAGGCGGCATCCGGGCCCTACACGCCAGGTCCAAGCACCACAGCCATGCGCACCAGGCGCTGCAGCAGAAAACCGGGGACCAAGTGCTACGGGGGTGATGAAACCAGGAGGCCGAGATGAGGAGCACGGGGCAGGCAAGGGGGCTTCCCAGTAAGCCCCCGCCCAGTGGGAAAGCGAGAAAGAGGGGCCGGTGGGAGAAAAGCCTGCTCCAGGGCGGGCGGGGGGTGTTAGAACGCGGAGCTGGAAGACGGTTGGCATTCTCGAAGGTTTATGTGGGAATTACGAGAAGAGAAGCCGTTTGGGGAGGTATGCAGAGGAGGCTATTTTAATCTGAGTTTTAAAAACAACAAGCAGTGTTACCAACCATTTCCCTTCCAACTTGTCCCTTTCTGTTTCGTAACTTGCATGAGCAAAAATTAGCTGCCAAAGGCTCTCTCCTTTATTTCTAAACACTTTCCAAATGCTTGCCTGCATACAAGCAGGCCAAGCCAAAGCACATCATCTCAGAGGGCTTCAGCCACAGCCCGTCCAGGACGCTGTGCCCACGGCTCAACTTTCAGGTTCTTCCAGAAGGTCTATGTTATGCCAAGGTTCCCAAAAGGCTGCTCATGAAAGCACCTTGCCTTCACTGTTCCACGCACTGCTAAATCCTGAATAATTCCAGGACAAATATCCCTGATTCCTTCTTCTTTTTTTTAGGGCTGCACCCACAACATACATAAGTTCCAAGGCTGGGGGTCAAATCGGAGCTGTAGCTGCAGACCTATGGCACAGTCATGCCAGATCCAAGCCGCATCTGCAACCTACACCACAGCTCAAGGCAACACTGAGTGAGGCCAGGGATCAAACCTGTATCCTCATGGATACTAGTCCTGTTGGTTTCCACTGAACCACCACAGGACCTCCCCGGTTCATTTTTATTTTCACATTTTTCCTCTTTTTTATTTTTTATGTGGGTTGGGGAAGGGTTACTTTTAATATTTTAATCAGTCAATATTATCATATTTAGCTCAAAATTGTGCCACAATAATAAAAACTCCAAATACTTTATTGAACAGAACTGCTTATATCCCCCTCTTATTTGGGTAAAAATGGAAGACTAATAAATATTAATAATGCTAACAATAAAACAAGTGAGGCCAAAAACTGTGTCGGGATACCTTATGAACCTAAATTACAAATGTGCTTCTCTCTTTCATGTCTATATCAAGAAAGGGTACTAAAAAGTACCTTTATTAAGGAGTAGATTAGATTAAAAAGAACCTTTTAAAATTATAAATCAATTTTTACAGCAAAAATATTTCTCTATCCTAGGCAATTTTTTTCTTGGGGGGGAGCTATGCTCATGGCAAGTGGAAGTTCCAGGGCCAGGGATCAAACCCACGCCACAGCTGTGACCCAATCTGCTACAGTGACAACACCAGATCCATAACTCGCTAAGCCACCAAGGAATTCCTATCCTATGCAATTTTTAAATGTTACGGTTTCACAGGAAGAGATGCAGCGTGGTGATTTTTGAGCAGGAGTGGGATCCAAGGCAAGTAGACAACAGCACTAGTCACTACAGCAGGGACTCCTGAATACAGAATACATGGCAGAAATACGTTTTGGGTCCGAGAGAGAGGTTGGTAGCAAAAAATCCTATTAGAGAAAACTATATGCAACTGACAGAAAAACTGTGAGAATATGAACTAAAGAAGAAAATCAAAAAGTGGGTTGCTGGGAGTTCCCATTTTGGCGAGGCGCAGCGCAAACAAACCTGACTGGTATCCATGAGGTGTCAGGTTTGATCCCTGGCCTTGCTCGGTGGGTTAAGGATCCAGCATGGCTGTGGCTGTGGCGTAGGCCAGCAGTTGTAGCTCCGATTGGACCCCTAGCCTGGGAACCTCCATATGCTGCAGGTGTGGGCCTTTTAAAAAAAAAAAAAAGGTGGGCTTCTTCCTGCGAAGTTGCCGGTATCCAGTTGTGCCTGGAGTCCAGGGAGCCTCTCAACCCCTCCTCCTTTGATGCTTCCTCCCCTGCCCCCCATGAGTCTCTTCAATGGTCCCCTTTCACCTGCAGCAGTGGCGACACTGCAGTGACTAATCTGGACTTAGCCGACCTCCCGGCTCTGGGACTGCAAGCTCTCGGAGGGAGTTGAGGAATGCGGGTTTCATTCACTTCTTCTTGCCCCCGGAACCTGAGACTGTTCTGAGACCTGAGACCAGATGCCTGTCTGGCATCACTTCTCCTTGAGGACAAACTGAAAATCCCTTGGTTACAGGAATATTTCCGGCCTACTATGATGTAAAACGTGACAAAAATCACCAGGAATTATTCTTTAAAGGGAGTAGCTACTCTCTGCAGAAAACACACTTAATCATCATATGCTGAGTACTACATTTTTTCCTTTTATGTACAACAATTCTCAAACTTTTTGGACCCCTTTACACTCAAGTTATTGAGTATCTCAAAAAAGTTGTATCTTAGAGGAATTTCAAAATATTTCCTTAATTTTAATCTCAACAGACTTATGACAAAATAAAACATATTCTTATAAAAAATAATTGAATTTAAACAAAAAAACCCAGTAAAAACAGAGGTATAGTTTTACATTTTTGCAAATCACCCTAATATCTGACTCAGTAGAAGGGAGGTGGATTCTCATAGCTGTTTCTACAGTCAATCTGTTGCAATATGTTCTTCCAGCTTAAATATATGGGAAAAAAATCTATGAGTTCCCTTGTGGTGCATCAGGTTAAGGATCTGATGCTGTCACTGCTGTGGCTTGGGTTTGAATCCTGGCCCCAGAACTTCAGCACGAGCAGAAAAAATAAGTTGAAAAAAATCTGGCCTCACACAAACATACAACTGGGGAAACAAAGACTATGTGAATAGTCTTTTTGATAATTACAGATATTCTTTTTGATATGACACCAAAACTCAACCGGTGATTCTTCTTTGTACAATGTGAATCTTAAAACCTTATCAACGATCTTTAGGAATCTTTTACATTAAAATCTATCTTTGGGAGTTCCCGTTGTGGCGCAGTGGTTAACAAATCCGACTAGGAACCAGGAGGTTGCAGGTTCCATTCCTGGCCTTGCTCAGTGGGTTAAGGATCCAGCGTTGCCGTGAGCTGTGGTGTAGGTTGCAGATGCAGCTCCAATCCCTTGTTGCTGTGGCTGTGGTGTAGGCCAGTGGTTACAGCTCTGATTAGACCCCTAGCCTGGGAACCTTATATGCCATGGGAGTGGCCCTAGAAAAGGCAAAAAGACAAAAATAAATAAATAAATAAAAATAAAATAAAATCTATCTTTGAATCCATCTTCCACTGATTTTGTCACTCATTGGCTAGATGGAAAATATTAGTTCACTAAGTTTTGCAGATCTTCCAAATGTTAGCATATTTGGAACATAAATGTTACAACATACACAGTATTTCTTAAAAATAACATTCATTAGTATCACCACACATCTCAAAGGAAAAGCCTATAAGCACAGAGAAGCTGTAAAGCTCAAAGCAGTAGGTACAAGTTCTTCAAAATTCTAACTATTACTTGAAAGCCCTAATTTTTGCATCAGCTGTTTTCCTTAGAATGGCAGGCTCACTTCCTTCATTTTCAAGAAAATATCTGCCAATTACCCAAACGAGTGAGCACAGTTTGTCGGTTATTCTTTCCAATAAAAAATGGTGCTCTATGAAAGAAGTGGCTCTTTGAGCCTCTGACTCAACTCACGTGTGTCTCTGGTCTGCACCAGCAGCCTTTCATCCGGCTTCCCACCTCATCACATGGACTATGGCAAAGACTGGCGCTCAAGGGCTGCGATTTGATCAAATTAACAATGGGGCCTGTAAACCAGCCTTGAGAAGCACTGGATAGCATACATTCTGAACTCCAGAAAATACTGGAAGCCAACTATAATGATTTGGTTGGTTGCTGTTTTCTATTACTTGTCCTTCTGTCTACATTCACTCCTTCCTCAGTCCAGCCCCCCAACATGAAACATGAGAACCTTACACTTTGTTCAGGAAAAGAGACACTGACACGTGTACCCTCTTCAGAAGTATGACACTTTACACAGAGAAGGGCCCTAAGGAAAGGACAGGCACTGATGGCGCCCATATTAATGGAAGGCAAAGTCTGGAGCCACTTTTGGAAGTCCCTGGGACCAGGAGTAACTTGGGGGCCGCTGTCCAGTAAAGGTTAACTGGAGCAAATTTTTAAAAACACATTGGAGGTTACAGTTCCCTTGCGGCACAGCGGGGTAAGATCTGGCATTGTCATGCTGTGGCTCAGGTCTGATCCCTGGCCAAGGAACTTCCACATGCCAAAAAATATTCATATATTTTGGAGGTTAAAATTCAAAAGGCCTTTACTCTAGAAAATGCCAGGGTAATCCTTCAATTACTAGCAAGACCTAACTTTCTATCTGCTCTACAGGTGCTCTATAGTATTATCTCATTTCCATGTATTAATTCATTTAATTCTTTTTCTTTCTTTTCTTTTTCTCCCACTTTTTAGGGCTGCACCCGCAGCATATGGGGATTCCCAGGCTAGGGGTCTAATCGGAGCTCTAGCTGCCGGCCTACACCAGAGCCACAGCACCGCCAGATGCGAGCTGCATCTGTGACCTGCACCACAGCTCACGGCAATGCCGGATCCTTAACCCACTGAGCAAGAACAGGGATCAAACCTGCATCCTCATGGAGGATAGTCAGATTCGTTAACCACTGAGCCATGACAGGAACCCCTTAATTCATATTTTTATACTAATGAAAGCGCTAGTAATGTTAGTCAGAGAAATTCAGATTTTATTCTATCTTATGTTTAAAACAACATAGCTACTAACAAAGTTTCTGCTTGCTGTACAGCACTGCTTCATTAACAAGGTACGTTTGGGCAAAAGCAGGGTGGCCATCCATTAAAGAAGGAAAATCCAGACCAAGGACAGTGTAAATCCCAGTAAAGTCAGATAGAGGATATTATACATGTAATAAGCAACCAAAGATGGAAGTCGTATCTCGGGACAATGCAAGACACCCCTATGCACACCTCTGCCTCGGGGTTTTCACGTATGCACGTGGTCTTAAACTCAGTCATCTTATACCTGCATGACAAACACAAAACAGTGCTACTAGTTATCACCTGCTAAGTACTCTCTACGCCGAGCATCCATTATTTCATTATTCCCATGACACCTCTATGAGGCAGTATCTCCATTAATAGATAATAATAGCAGTAGTAATTACAGCATCAATAACGAAACAAATGTGTACACTGAACATTTACCAAGTACCAGGCATTCTGAGCTAAGCAAATTCCATATATCTTCTTATCTAACCTTAAGGATGACCCTGTAAGGTAGGTAGGTGCTATTATTACCTGTCCAGACAGGAAACCAAAGCGAAGAGAGTTTATGAAATTGTCCAAGATCACATAGCTGACAGGTGGGAAAAACTAGAATTCAAACTCTAGTTGACTCCAAAGTCAGAGCTCCCACCCACACTCCCATAGAACACAGTGATTAAGTTACTAAACCAAAATCACACAACTAATTACAAACAGAACCACTACCAGAAGCCATATCCTTTTCCCTAAGTCAGTTCTGTGTTCACATCAAGCACCAAAAGCAGACAAAATAATCAAAAAGTTACTTTCTTAAGTTTGAAAAGCATGTTAATAGAGAAAACCTATCAAAGTTAAAGGCTGATTTAATCAACATCAAAATGACAAAATTATATGGAATTCCCGCTGCGGCTCTGCTGGTTAAGAACCCAACTAGTATCCATGAGGATGCAGGTTCCACCCCTGGCCTCACTCAGTGGGTTAAGGATCTGGTGCTGCCGCGAGCAATGGTGTAGGTTGCGGATGGGGCTCAGATCCCGAGTTGCTGTGGCTCTGGTGTAGGCCAGCAGCTGCAGCTCCAATTCAATCCCTAGCCCAGGAACTTCCATATTTCCTGAAGGTGTGGCCATAAAATGGGGGGAGACCAACTTATCGAGTTGGAGAACAAATTACTGGTTGCCAAGCATTCAGAACGGCAGGGGAAGAGAGAAGGGAGTGGAATCTTTGTGATTATGGAACAGATAATCTGCGATTATGGAACACAAAGCTACACTTGTAAAACGGCAAAGAACTATAGATACAATGAACTCACGTCCCAAGTTCAGGGTTTGGGAGATTTTTTTAGGCCACACCCATGGCATTTGAAAGTTCCCAGGGCAGGAACTGAACCTGAGCCCCACAGCGACCTGAGTGGCAACAGCAGATCCTTAACTGGCCATGTCACGAGAGAGAACTCCTCCAAGTCCAGCTTCTGATGCTACTAATCAATTTACCTATTGGGGAGCGTGAGCAAAAGATGCACCAGAGCACTGAATCAATGAAAAGTTGCTCAAAGTCAAAGATGAGGTTAGTTCACAGACTAGAGATAAGAAAGCAAGCCAGACATGAGAAAAGTCAAATAAAACACAAATAGATTCCCTCAAAATATACCGCCCACAGCTGCACAAGTAACTGAAGAAAGAATGTCACAGTTAATGAGCAATGCGATTCAAGGAATTAACTCAAGTCACATATTTTTTTTCTATTTGCTAGGGATGTCTCTTGCTGGGTCATCTTTTTTGAGACATCCTTAGCTGGGAATCATTAAAAAAAAAAAGACCCCATCTTTACTAGCAAGGAGGTAGAATTTCTCTGGCAGTTAATGTAAATAATGAATATTTTTTTCAAAACAGCTGAATTTAATTCCCATTATTCTGCAAATATTTGCTTCGGAATACGAAAAAATAGTCCCAGAAGCCAAATTACAACAATAATGGTAAGTCATTGTGTTTATTCCTTGAGTTAAAAAAAAAAAAAAATAGAGAGAATTTCATTGTATATGAAATCTGATACAAAAGAAACCGATGTAATAAAGCAGTATCCATGGCAACTACAACTTAATATTTCAGTCCTCTTCAGCTGCAGTGGATTAAATAAAATGACAAGATGTTCCCTTTGAAAAGTAACCTGTTACCATGGAAACGTTTTCGTCTAAGAAGTAAACAGGGAATGGACAGAAAGGAGCTGGAAGCCTGCAACTGAATATCAAAAAGGGAGAAGCATCTATGCAAAGGAGACAAGGAGGCAGCTGGCCAGACGCCGCAGGCTCCTTGGGAAGAGCTTGTGGGCTGGAAGCAGGAGCCTGCCCAGACCAAACCACTCCTTCACCTGGAAGAGGGGGCAGTGTGTGGGTGGCAAGGGTCTGTGGACGCTCGCTCAGGGCACCCAATATTTCTGTACGGTCATGGTGACTGCTTAGGACAAGGATTTGGCTCTACGGGGGAAGGAGAAGGACAAGAACATGGGGTCACAAACTGGCAGAACAGAGGCCGTTCACAGTCAGCTGACTTGACCGCTTCCCATCACAACGCACGGCCAGAAGGTAACGGCAGAGCAGGCAGTGGCCAGCCCCAGAAGGCTGGCGCCGGTAAGTGTGCAGTCAGGCCTCTGCTCTGTGGCCAGCGTCATGTGAGAATGAAATCACAGAGCGATCCGTCTTTATCTGTTCTTCAGATCTCAAGGCTCAGACAGTAGCTCGCCCATATCTTTTCTATAGGGCGTCAAGTTGAGCGGCAAGACTGACATTGAAACCAACAGAAAGAAGACTCTAGAAGCTCTACTTTCTAGCTCATTCAGAAAAAGACCATAGAAATAGACTGTGGGTCCAGGATGAAATTCACCAAATTTTAGGAAAATCAAAAGGCGAGAGTACAGCAGAAATTAACACAACCTTGAAAATCCATTATACATCCATAAAACGCATTTTTTAAAAAGGGGATTTACCAGAATCACTTCTTTTTCAAGGGTAGTGGGCAGGAGTGAAAAGGAGAGACTGGTAGGAAGGAAGCCCAGAATGGTGTGCTGAGTTCTCAAATTTCTCCAGCAGGAAGACCTGTTTCTAAAGCTTTCTTTTCAACAAATTTGAAACTGGCTCCTTCCTTCCTCCCTCCCTCTCTTTTTCTTCTTTCTAGGGCCACACCCAAGGCATATGGAGGTTCCCAGGCTAGGGGTCTAATGGGAGCTGCAGCTGCGGGCCCACACCACAGCCACGATAACTCGGGATCTGAGCCCTGACAACACCAGATCCTCCACCGAGTGAGTTCAGGGATCAAACCCACATCCTCATGGATACCAGTCAGGTTCGTAACCCGCTGAGCCACAATGGGAACCCCCCTTCCTGCCTTTATGGTTGCATTTGCAGCATACGCAAGTTCCCAGCCAAGGTGAACAGAGCTGCAGCAGAGGCCTACATGACAGCCACAGCAACACGAGATCTGAGCCCCATCTGTGGACTCTGCTATGCAACGCCAGACCCTTCACCCACCGAGTGAGGCCAGGAATCAAACCTGCATCCTCAAAGAAACAACATTGGGGCCTTAGTCCTCTGAGCCACAATCAGAACTCCAAAATGTCTTAAGTCTGATACAGCTTCTCAAAAATCCATATAGGAGTTCCCGTCATGGCTCAGCAGAAACGAATCCAACTAGTAACCATGAGGTGGTGGGTTCGATCCCTGGCCTCACTCAGTGGGTTTAGGATCCAGCGTTGCTGTGAGCTTCGGCTCCGATCATCCATTGCTGTGGCTGTGGCAGTGGGCCTGCAGCTGTAGCTCTGATTAGACCCCTGGCCAGGGAACCTCCATGTGCCCAAGTGCAGTCCTAAAAAGCAAATAAATAAATCCATATATATTTTGTTTTGGCCTCACCCACAGCATGCCGAAGTTCCTGGGCCAGGGATCAAACCCGTGCCACAGCTGCGAGCTGCACGACAGCAGCAGCAATGCCGGATTCTCAACCTGCTGCACCCCAGAGGAACATCTAAATTCTGTTCCACTACATGTTCCCATTCACTGTTGGAAAGAAAAACATTTCCCTAAATTGGAGTAAAATCCCAGTTTTGTCTATAGCCAGGCTGTCCCAGGATGCAGCCACCCGCCAGTGGGAGCGCGGAGCTGTTACACACACTGGAGTCTAGATGCCCACGTGCAGAGTCCAATGAGCCCAGATTAAAATTTTAGTCCAAGACTCTGTGGGCTCTCAGTGTGATGCTGAGGACACAACTCAGTCTCTCTGAGCACATCTACAAAATCAAGTTTGTAACAGCGACTCTATGGAACTGCGGTAAAAATAAAAGGGGACCCATGGAAAGAAGGCAGAGGGCCTGCTGCACAGGAGTCATTCCTATTATTAGCGCGAAGCCCTGGCAGGCCTGAGGATAGGAGATAACCCCGCTGTTATGAGTCCCCAAAGTACCACCCAGCTCTCCTTCAGCCTCTTGCCACGGTCATGATTTAACAGTTCATTTCCGTGCTGAGACCGCAAGCACCATGTGGGCAGGCGTCGCATCTGACCGTAGCTTACCACTATAGGCCAGAGCCCATGGGCACTCACCACATAGATTCTAAATGAATAAACGACTACGATATTGTAACTCAACTATGCCTAGCCACAAATAGCAAAGAAGTGACTCACTGCAAGATTAAGTCAAATCCCCTGTGACAGAAGGCCAGCCCCTTCAAGCAAGGTTGACCTGAAGCAGGCCTGATAAATGGCCCAGGGGGAACAAAATTCGGTATTTGTTCAAAGGAAAAGACCATCAGCGCTGGAAGAGTTAATGTTCCAAATTCAAACATAAAGGCAAAGGTCAAGACAGGAAGTCATTAAAATCCAGAATCATAATTTTCTAAAATCTTCTCTGATGGCAAGTTCCCCAGAGCTCATCTGATCCCAGGCATCTTGCTTAACAAAAGAAACTCAAGCCCGGGGACAGAAAAGTGCTCTGTTGAGGGGTCACAGTGAGTTAATTACAGAGGATCCCAAGCCTCTCTCCTCCCAGAGTCCCTGAACGTAATTCAGAGTTCAGCGCCAAGAACTTAGGCACTGGCTAGGAAGTTCCCTTGTGGCCCATGGGTTAAGGATCTCGTGTTGCCGCAGCTGTACCGCAGGCTGCAACTGCAGCGTGGATTCAATCCCTGGCCTGAGAATGTCCACATGCTTCGGGTGCAGGCCCCCTTCCCCCTAAAAAAGAACTTAAGTATTGGCTAAAGAATAAGAAAAGTTTCCATGCTGACAATAAGATGCAGTAAATACGGCCTCCACATAATAATATGTAGTATCAGGAAAAAAAAAAAATTTGGTAAAAGAAAAAAAAAAAATCTTTTAAAATAACGTGAGAAAAGATCCAGTTTCAAAACACTGCAGTGACCTTGCTCCACTGTCTAAAGTTCTTATTTGCCTGACCTCTTCCCCATCACATAGAAAAAGGCAGCACATGTGCCCACACACATGACCCCCTTCCAACTCAGGCTCCTCTGGGTTCTACTGTCATCACCTACCGCAAAGAAGGACCACACCCAACACAAAGCTCTACACACACACACACACACACACACACACACACACACACACACACTTTAGAAAACAAATTTATTTTTAAAATAAACCGTAGTTAATAGATGCAAACTATTGCCTTTGGAATGGATCCTGATGTATAGCACTGGGAACTACATCTAGTCACTTACAATGGAGCAGGATGAGAAAAAAGAATGTATACACGTATGTGTGACTGGGTCACCTTGCTGTACAGTAAAAAATAGAACACTGTAAGCCAACTATAATGGAAAAAATAAAAATCATTATATATATTAAAAAAAAAGACTCAAAAAAAAAATCAACCATCGTTTATAAAGCAGCAATATTCAAAGATAAAGCCAATCACCTGACTAAAACTGTTGCTGGCTTTCTGCACACTGAAAGCAAACTTTATAATAAACCAGAATGGATTCACCTCAGAAAAAGAGGGACTTTGGACCAAGCAAGTATGTCTACGATGTGTGTCTGAATGTCTCTGTGTTCCCACTGGGAAGTCTCTGGGAAATGCCTTTTTTCTTTTTTTTTTTAATCTTTATAGGGCCACACCCATGATATAATGGAGGTCCCCAGGCCCGGGGTCCAATCAGAGCTGTAGCTGTCGGCCTACACCACAGCCACAGCAACACCAGGTGGGAGCTGCGTCTGTGACCTACATCACAGGATCCTTAACCCACTGAGTGAGGCCAGGGATTGAACCCGTGTCCTCATGGATGCTAGTCAGATTCATTTCCCCTGAGCCACGATGGGAACTCCCTGTGAAATGCTGCTTAAAAAAAAAAAAGATAGGACCATCAGTTTATTCCTCTTCACTGCAGTGGAGTGAGTGTGAGAGGGGAAGGGATGGTGGCGGCAGCTGGGGTGGAGACAGAGGCATAATCACACTCCTTCCCTCTATTAGAGAGACTGGTAATGACAGAACAACACTTACTGCTGCAGACACTCGATGTTACACCTCACGGAAGTAAGGTTTAAAAAAAAAAAAAAAAAACTTTAAGAAGAAAAAAGAAAAACATAAACACCCAAAGAGCATAAGGAGAATGGTGGCTAAGCATACCAGGCATTGATTTAATTACCATAAAACCTAACACGATTCCCAAGTCTGTCTTCGTTGAATAGATCAAAACATACAGGAGTGCCCGTCGTGGCGCAGTGGTTAACGAATCCAACTAGGAACCATGAGGTTGCGGGTTCGGTCCCTGCCCTTGCTCAGTGGGTTAACGATCCGGCGTTGCCATGAGCTGTGGTGTAGGTCGCAGACACGGCTCGGATCCCGCGTTGCTGTGGCTCTGGCGTAGGCTGGTGTCAACAGCTCCGATTAGACCCCTAGCCTGGGAACCTCCATATGCCGCAGGAGCGGCCCAACAAATGGCAAAAGACGGGAAAAAAAAAAAAAAAAAAAAAGAGAGAGAGGAAAAAAAAAAACATACAGATGTTGGTAAGATAACGATACCTACACAAGATTGTAGACTTGGACTTTGAACTAATAATAATACACTGAGCAACTATGTGCCAAGCATTTTCACACTGTTTGCTTCCAATCGTTATAACAACCGTGAGAAATATTTATCCCCACATGACTCATGAGAAAACAGAGGTTCAGAGGAGGGAAGGAACTTAGCCAATGCCGCAGCTTGGCCAATGTCACTTATTAGGTAGAACTTAACTCTATCATCTAGCTCCAAATCTAGTCTTTTCTCTGACCAGAGATGCCCCTCATTTAATTTATGCCGGAGGCCCAGTTGTCAGCACAATCTACTGGGAACTGAGGACAACCGAAAAGATCCAACAGAAACGTAGTCCCAGGGATGGTTTCCTAACAAGTCCTCCCCCGATTCAAACAATGGGTTTTCTGTAATGAGTCAGAAACCGGAGTCTTGCAAGAATGGCACAGTGGAAATGCCCGGCAAGGGCTGCACTGCCGGCGTCTCCAGGCTAGAGAAGGGGATTCAGACTCACAGGGCAGGAGTGGGAAGGCAGAAAAACGGTGCTTCAGAGTGAAGGGAGAGAGGACAAGTTCCAGAAGCCAACTGGACACGATGTAGCAGCGGGTGTTTGCCCCAAACTCCCAGGTGCACTGTTCAAGTGCGTGAGATCAGAAGGGGAAGACGGCACCCACAGGAATGAAGAGGGCGGGGAGAACGGCAGGGAGCAGGTCACTCACCCCCGGTCACCCCGTGCCCCTCAGCTCCTCCACTGCAGTCCTCACAAGGACCCAGCGAGAAGCCAGCTTAGGCGCCAATCACATTTTTAGTGCCTATAATTCATTTAACTGCAGTCCCCACGCTGAACCCACGAGAAGCCAGATTATGCGTCAATATTTTTGGTGCCTATAATTCATCAGTAACCTTCCTAAAATCTGTCCCCCCAAATCATGGGCCTCCTCAGACAAGAGTTAACCGCTCACAGCTCTCTATGTATATGCATCGAAGAGCTCACAAGAAGAATTTCTCCCTGTATCATCAATGTCTTCCCTCGCCTGAGAGTCTTTCATCTGTACCTTCTTCTATATTGTACGCGTCTTTTTACCCTCACAAGGGCACAAAACTTCAGGGTCCCTTCCAAATGTTTTCCAACTTCTATCAGAAGAAAAAAAGAAAGAGGAAACACAAAGGGATGATTAATTCAAATAATTCAAAAACTTCACTTAATATGGACTTGGGTAAGAACCCAACTGGCCTTAAACCTGCTGATTATGACAGGCTCCCCGAGTTCGCCACGGAGGAGCCACCTCTCTCAGCCCAGTCTGCAAACACAGAAGAGACTGGAGTCCATCCCATGGAGCAGAGGGCACAATGCCTGGCCTTGTCGATGCCTCCACCTGCTCAGCACCAGCTCCCCCATTCACTCCTCTCCTAAGGAATTCACAAGCCACACCACAAAATGCACATACACAACAAATGCATCTTTTGCCAAAAGAAACGAAATAAGCAAAAGCCTGGAACCTTAACTTCTAACACAAATGCCACTGTATTTTAATTGCTAAGACATTTTCCACGAGCTCCAAAAGATAGAATGGGTGGCTTCCTATGGCAGCAATAGAAAATGATGTGGCATAACATTTCCTTTCTTAAAAAACCCATTTTAAGGTGATACTCTTGCCACCATAATCCACATCCATTCCTTGTGTGCGTCAAAATGTATGCGCTATTTCAGACGGGAGAAAAAGACTGCCAGGATTATAATTTGCTCGGCAAACAGGCTCTCCATCAAAACAAGTTCCACCCACCTTCAAAGCAACCAATAGCTGCCCACCTCCCCCCTCCCGAAACCATCCAAACAGAGCGGCTCCGGGCCCAGGTGCCCTGCCTGCCGCAGCCCGCAGGTTGGCTCTGCAGGTGCCCATGGCAAACAAGCTGGCACCAGGCAGGGGTGGGAAGAGGGGGGCCAGAGGGACCGGAGGGCGCTCTCCGGCGCCTCAGCATCTCCCAGGAGACCCGCTCCGGCCCTGAGGCCAGGCTTCGCAGCAGCCCCTCCTCAAAAGCCAGGGCTGAATCCGAGGCTGGAACGTGCGCTGTGGATGACGAAACGATGCCGCACGTCCCCAGGAGTCAGGGGGCGGTGAAAGCCACCCCTCTGCGCGAGAGGCGGGTGGGCGGGAGCCTACCTGCAGGGGCTGAAGGGGTCATCCATGACTGGCAGGCTGACGGGGTCGGCGCTCGCCCTGCACCGCCACTTCCTGGGAAAACTCGGCCCCTTCGACTCTCACAACTCAAAATGGAGGCACATGCAGCCCGAGAGACCTCACAGAGCCCGCACTGAGCTTGTGCTGTGACCTAAGCTGCGCGCAGAACGCAGAAACTTCCCCCTGCACTGACAGGACTGAGCATGTGCTGTGACCCGCCCTCATCCACACACCGTCTCGCCGCGCCATCCATCTCGGCCCGCTGTTTCCGTAAATAAAGCCCAGCCACAGCCTCCGCAGCTTCGCCCTGCAAACCAAGCTAGTGTGCAGGGAAGTGGGGCCCCGAAAGGGGATCCGAGCCGGCCCACCGCGGGGACCTCGCAGGCCGGCCGCCCCGGCTTGGGACAAACGCCCCGCTCGCTCGGTCAGAACAGAGCAGCAGCAAGTTGCGTCTCGTCTTTCCGTATCAAGGAAAATGCTTTTAAACAGCAAGAGCATCAGGAAGGAAGCGACTCAAAAGATAAAGCTATGAATGACTGCCGTAGGACCAATCAACAGAAACCCCGCAGGACACTTAAAAACATGGGGGTGGCGGCTACTTAAGGTCCGCAGCCCCACAGAGCTCTTTTTGAAAACTTTAACATCTGGGAAAGGGCCCAGGAACAGGGCGCGGGGCAGCATCAGAGTCACAGGCACAGGGTTGGTGGGACGGCAAGCAGAAAAGCTAAAGAAAATCCGGTCTCCCTTAAGGGCTCAATCTCCCTCAGATAAGAGGCTCTAAAGTCACTAAACACTAAATTAAAAACATCTACTGTGATACCAACCCCATATGGGATGGAGAGCACAAGGAACGTACTTCTAGCCACAAGGCGGGGAAGGCTCAAACCAAGGGGTCAGAGAGCAACCTGCCACAGACACCTGAGCACCGAAAAATCTCGGATGAGGTCTCTTGATTCCAAACTCCAGTCATTCTTCCTCACATGCCGTGAAACGAGGTTTATTTAAAAAATTTAATCAGAAAAGATTTCCAAAGCTACATAAGCAAGATCCCACCAGCCTAGACATACTGAGCATGACAAAGTTTTCATATTGCCCAGCACCAGCCAGGACACGTCTGTTAAAATCCTTAAAAATCACATTTTATGCCCCCTTCCCTGACCTCCACCTCCAGCAAAAGGCAAACTGGACCATCAACCACAAAAGAAATCCTAGTCCTGGGTGGGTATGTCCACTCAGTTTCCACTTGCAAATTAAGAAGTGGGTCTATTTTTACTTAGTTGTAATTTTAAAAGAAGACCATAAAACGCCCCCAAATCTGTAAAGGCCAAGAGAAGGCAGGAAAGAGCAGTGTCAAGGCCCTTCCCCCCCAAATGTCAGGGAGTTGATAAAAACCTGCTTAAAAGGAGACAGCGTCTTCAAGATTCCTAAAGTAATTCTACTTCCTTGGAGCTAAACGGAGAGTATGACTACATAAAAAACTCTCATCATGCTAAAAAATGTAATTTACACGAGAAATATGAACTACACTTAATTAAGCTTTACTTTTGACCCTGCACGTGAAGCAAGGACCAACGGGTGGGAAGACCAAGCTCCCTACTGGTACGAAAGACAACATGTCCCCAAATTTGAGTGACTAGAAACAAATCTGGTGAAAAAGACTTTGTAAAAACAAGAGCAACTGAATTAGAACCTAGGAGTCAAACAGCATCAACGTGAAGACCAAAACTATTCTCTTCAGAAGGGCATTAAACACACACACACACACCTCAAACCTTTTCACATGGAAATTACTTACTTGAGTAATCAACATAATATAATAATTTAATAAATTCATCACTACTGTGAAAAAAACACGGAAACTGTTCTATGGAACACAGCATAAAAATGGTTACTGTGACCCCAACTCAAGAAATGCAGATGAGACTTTCCATTGTGGAAATCTAATATGAGCAAGCACCGAACAAACCAAACCGAAGAATATTCAACAAATCTGGCTCCTACTCTTCAAAAATGTCAATGCCACGAAAAACAAACAAACAAACAAACAACAAAAAAGGCCAGGGAGGAGTTCCTGTCAAGGCTCAGCAGAGTATCCATAGGGCGAGGGTTCGATCCCTGGCCTTGCTCAGTAGGTTAAGTGTGGCATAGGTTGCAGATGCGGCGTGGATCCCGCGTTGCTGTGGCTGCGCTGTAGGCCAGTAGCTGTGGCTCTGGTTTGATCTCTAGCCTGAAAACCTTCATATGCCGCGGGTGCAGCCCTAAAAAGACAAAAAAAAAAAAAAAAAAAAAAAACCCCAAAACAAAGACCATGCTGGGAAACATCATGACAACAAAGAGAGGCAAAGGATATTAAAGAGAGACAACTAGGTACCCATGTGTGGTGATATGGGAAAAGTTACTATGAAGAGCAATATTAGAAACACTGTCAAAATTTGCATGTGGACTGTCATAGATGATACAGCATCATATCAATGCTAACTTCCTGACTTTGACGGCCATACACGGTTATGTAAGAGAATGTCCTTGTTCCACATTTAAATACTTAGGGAGAAAGAAGTCTGCTGTCTGCAACTCCTTCCCAAAGGATTCAGGAAAGGACCACACCGTAGAGAAAATAATCAAGTAATAACGGCAAACAGAAAATAAAAGGGCAGAAACACAGACAATAAGGCAAATATGTAAATAAAGTTTAAAAGATAAATAACACTTCATAATGTAAATTCAATGCAAATAAGATAATAAAGCAAACATTGCAAAACGTTAACGATTGGTGAACTGGGTGAAAGATACTCAAGAGTCCTGTGTACTGACCTTTTTATTTTTTTATTTTATTTATTTTATTTATTTTTTTGGTCTTTTTCCCTTTTCTTGAGCCGCTCTCGCGGCACATGGAGGTTCCCAGGCTAGGGGTCGAATCAGAGCTGCAGCCTCCGGCCTGCGCCAGAGCCACAGCAACTCAGGATCTGAGCCGCGTCCACAACCCACACCACAGCTCACGGCAACGCCGGATCCCCAACACACTGAGTGAGGCCAGGAATCGAACCTGCAACCCCATGGCTCCCAGTCAGATTCGTTAACCACCACGCCACGACAGGAACTCCTGTACTGACCTTTTTAAACCCTTCTTTATTTCTATAAAATTGAAAACTGAAAAGTTTAAAAATATATGAAACCCAAAATACCTGTACTAGCCTTCAACCCTTCGTCCTAATGGACCCTGAGTGGACATGCTACCGGAAGCGAGGGACCTGCCTGGCCACCTGCTCCTCTTGCGCTCTCATTCCCAAACAGAATCCATTGAAGATCCAGCACCAAGTTCAATGAACCTCAGAATATGGGACCAGTCCTCCTCATCAAAAGAAATCAAGGCGCCCTGCACCCTGGTGGATTGGTAATTTAGGTGAGCCAATGTGCCACTTTTAACCAAACATTCCAACTCTAGAAATGGGCTCTGTTTCCGCTGACCCAGCCTTGTCTTACACGGAGGACAAGACACCAAGGATCTGCTCGGTACTCAGGGGTCTTGAAGACCCCGGCATTGTTTTCTCGGCTGGTCATTCTGGACACCAGATGCTTGACTGCTGCTGCTGACAACCTGTTTGGCCCTCATTCCTGCCACCATGTTCCCCTAACTTGTCACCTGGCTGCCTGCAAGGAGATACACGCAACTTGCCCAGAGGCTGCCCTGGTGCCTCCTTCTGTGGCCTTTGCTAGGACTTCACAGAAGCCCTGGAATTCTGGTACAGCGACATTGGCTCTGGATCCTAGCCCCCCCCTCCTCGAGTCCAATTAATCCACAGCGAATAACAGGTAAAGGATTAACACTTCTCAATAGATTAAAGCGCAGCTGAACAGGTGAAATGCACATATAATACTAATGGATTTCTTCTAAAAGTAAAAATACTTATTATATAAAAACTGTCCATTATAATACTTACTTTTTAGTGGGCAGAAAATTTATGCTTATCAAAGGTAAAGTAAATGCTACAACATGGAAATGTCCTGCATTTAATTTTAAAGTGCTTTCCATCTACCAGAAATAGAAAAAATGTTTTATTTACTAACAAGAGGTTGCAAAGCAAAAATAGCAATGAAAAGTAACACTTGGGAAACTCTAGAAAATAATACTCACTAGAAAAAAAGGTATCCTATTTGACTTTCAGTGAGTAGTAATTTCCCTTCAAGAGAAGGGAGGGTTTCAGAAACAGCTTGTTTAAATTTTATTTTGCAATTGCCCCTGGTGTGTGGACCTGGAACTGGGATTTACACACGGCTGCCCTATCTGACCAGCTTTAACCACTCGCTCACACGCTTTCTTAGATTTTCTACGGTAAAAATTACTGCACCATTTTGTAAAGCTTCATTTTCTCATTCAGGATCCTCACATATTTTCTTTTTCACATCTTAACGGTCACTGGAATCCGTCTATTTCTTGTGATTTTAGAGAGACTACTTCTAACACTCCGCCTTTAAATATGGTGCCTGCTGCAGGTTTTTGATAAGCATACTGCCAGAATAAGTAAGTTTCACGCTGCAGTTAACTCTCCCCACCCGCTACCGATACTGGAAGGGCGCTGAATTTTATCAAGCGCTTTTTCTACATTAAGATGAATGTATATTTTTTCTTCTTCAACATGTCAAAATGGTAAAATATGTTAACAGACAAATTAAACCATATTAAACCTTTCATTTATTCTATAAACCCAACTTGGACAAGCATAGTTTCAATGCTTTGCCAGATTCCAATTTCTTTTTTGTTTTCGGCCGCAGCTATGGCATGTAGAAGTTCCCAGGCCAGGGATCAAACCCACATCCCTGCAGCGATCCAAGCTACTGTGGTAAAAAAACACCAGACCCTTAACCCGCTGTGCAGCAAGAGAACTCTCATTTTCTAATATTTGACGTATGGCGCTTATAGACATACAGATGCAGAAACGCAGCTGAAAAGTGCATTCTCTCTCACCCACTTGCCCCCTCCAACTCTGTTTACTTGGAGGCATGAGAACAGTGACACAACATGATGGGCACACCGAGCACCAGAGCTGGGTTCCTAAGTATCATTCCGCAAAATCTGGGACAAGAGGACCTCAAAGTGAACAACAGTAACTGAGTAGAAACAACTGAATACAAGAGGCAGCCATTAATCCGTCCTGACACAGACAACTGAATGATTCAAAGTCTGATAAGCAAGAGGCTCTACACGGTCTCAAAGCAACCTCCTACACAACGGCCGTTCATTAGGAAGGAAAAGGAGAAAGTGCACAACTGCAAAGCACGACAGACGTCACGTTACTCAACAAATCAAGGTGAACATAACCCGCAAGGGGACAAACCAGAATTGTGTAGCATCTGATAAGATGTAGAAAAAAGAACACACGATTTTTGCACCGTCCCTGTCAAAGATATATGACCTAAATCTAATGACAAATAACATCATAAATGCAAATGGAGGGAGAGTCTACTAAAAAAAATTAGCCCATACGCTTCCAGAATATCGAGGTCAAGAACTGAAGGAAAGACTGAGAAGCTTCCAGACTGAAGGAGATTGGGAGTTGCCGGGTGGCCTAGTGGTTAGGACTTGGTGCTTTCACTGCTGGGGCCCAGGTTCAGTCCCTGGTCTGGAAACTGAGATCCCACAACAAGCAGCTGCATGATGTGGCAGAAAAAAAAAGAAGAAGAAGAAGAAAAGAAAACACAGATTGAAGGAGACTAACAGACATGAACAACTCAGCCTATAATGATGACCTGGATTCCTTTTGCTCTGAAGGTCTTCTGCTAGAGCCAGTTGATATAAAACTTGACTGGGGTCTCAGAATTCCAGGGTAACAACACTCCCTTGTTCATAGGAAATACACTAAGTATGAGTGTGTCATGCAGCCTCACAGTGACAACATATTTTCAACCGGTTCTGTTAAGCAAAGGTCGTCTGCTTTACCAGCACCTGTTCTGTAAGGTTGAGATTACTTCAAAACAAAGGAAAATAACATGAATCATGCAAGCAAAACACCGAGACAGGTGGACAGTGCTCACTAGCTATTGCTATTATGAGTAACATTACTGCCACTGTCATGGAGATTAAATACAAGTCCTTGCAAGTGCCTCCGTTAACAACGGCTGCTAAATATAATGAAAATAATACTTCAACCTTAATACAGTGAAAAAAAGAAAGAGGAAGGAAGGAGGGAGGGAGCGAGGGAGGGAAGAAGGAAGGGAGGAAGGGAGTTCCTCTTGCGGGTGCAACGGGATCTGTGGTGTCTTGGGAGCGCTGGGACGCAGGTTCGATCCCCAGCTGGGCACAGTGGGTTAAGGATCTGGTGTTGATGCAGCTGCAGTTTAGGTCGCAACTGCAGCTCGGATCTCATCCCTGGCCCAGCAACTCCATATGCCATAGAGCAGCCAAAAAGACGAAGACGAAGACAAAGACGACCAAGGGAAGGAAGAAAGGAAAGAAGGAAGGAAGAAGAAAAACCTGCTTCCTGAGGAAGAAAAGCAGAAGGGCACAGGTGATTACTGGTGACCGGGGACATTCTCTCCTGGGTAAGACAGAAGATCAGATCAGAGCTCTCAACTTGTGGTCCACCAACTTGTGATTATCAAGAGAAGACTGACATTTAAGAAGCAAAGAACCAGATGTTTCACGCTACAGACAAGCCTCTGGAGAGCCCACGGATGCTCATCTAAGAGAGCGTCAGAGAGCGAGAGCCTGCTCAGAGACCACCAGTACACAAACTGCTACCTTTTAAGTAATACATTAGCCTCAGCATCCCTAAAGAACACTAACTCAGCAAGGGGAAAGGAATGGCCTGGTACCCGGAAAGCTCATGCTCAATAACTTAAAAATAACGGCACCTCCACTTCAACGCTCACCACGCGGGCTTTTGATCTGACTGGGGCTCCATTCACCATCACCTCTTTCCCCTCCTGACTCACCGGCCTGGGGCAGAAAGGTAAGGAGAATTTCTCCAAGAAAGGAAAAGTAGAGACTGAAAAGGCCAAAGTACCAAAGAAAGAAAGTTCTGACCAATCAACTGAATGAGCAGAGGTGGGGGGATGCGAAGGTGGGGAAAGGACAACCAAAAATTCAATAAGCCCTTCATGCACCACAGAGGACAGGACAGGCTCATTTGCTTTTAAAGCCCAAATTTCCGTCTCAATAATTTTTTTTCAATTTTGGTTCTCAAATATTTAATAAAATATTCTGACTGTAGAGGCGTTCCCATCGTGGCTCAGCAGAAACGAATCTGACTAGGAACCATGAGGTTTCGCGTTCGATCCCTGGCCCCGCTCAGTGGGTTAAGGATCCGGCATTGCCGTGAGCTGTGGTGTAGGTCCCAGACGCGGCTTGGATCTGGCATTGCTGTGAGCTGTGGTGTAGGCCGGAAGCAACAACTCCAACTGAACCCCTAGCCTAGGAACCTCCATATGCCACAGGGGCAGCCCTAAAAAGACAAAAGACAAAAAAAACCAAAACAAACAAACAAAAAATTCTGACTGTAGAAAGGTTTCACATCACTATCACTTACGTATTCACCACAATCGTTGGGTCAGTTTCATCCTGGTCAATGAAGGAACTTACCCTATAGTTTTAGTAACTGCATATTTTCAAAGAATTTGATAATTAATATTCCAAGCAGAGGCAAGAATCCCCAGGGCTCGCCTTGCCACACGTCAGCAGCATCGGCCAGACGTTTAACCGTCTGCCTCGCAGAATCCGGACATCTCAGGGACGCGCTTCATGTTTGACTTTTGGATGGCCTTTTTCTCCCCCCTGCTTTTGGATGCTTTGGGATTCAACATTTTATGGGTAACCAAGACCCTATGCTCGTCTCTTTTTATAAACTAGAACCAACCCATTGGAGCTTAACCAAGGATAGCGGTGCTCTGGTCAAATGCATAAGCTCTACTGGCTTAATGGAGCAGGACCTCTGAGCTGCAATCAATTGACTTCAAAGTTTGTAATCAGAATTTGGAACAAACCCTTCATGTAAAATGAGACTGTAGTTATATTATATTGCAGGGCATGCTGACTGGATAAGTAAATTTGGAGTGAATCTCATTGATTGAGCAAAGTGAACACTCCCTAAGTGCAGAAATGTCAAAACAAACTCCAAAGCAAAGCCCACTTACCAAAGGTTCAAAGTTCTCTCTCATCTGCCAGCCTTGTATTGTACCTGGAGCTAGAAACACCTAGCCCACATGTTTTGCCCAAGTTTTGTTCCTTAAATGTTTTGGCCAGCAAGAACACACAGTGTCACAATCCCCCAGCTAAGATTCTTAGGATCAGAGGTTCTTCAGAATTCAGAGGTTTTTGGATTTAGAAAGGTACCATATCGAAAACACCACATATTATGTAACACCCAATGGTGTCTGAGCAACAAGCCCTATTCTATCACACTGGTCCTTTATAGCAAAAGCTGTATAAATTCACAAAGAGTGAACTGAGTTAAGAATACAAAAAGCCTCCCATCAGTTCGGGTCAAGTCTGACCTGATGGTCAAATGAGTTCCAACTTAGCATAAACTTAGCATAAACTTAGTTTTTGATCCTCAGAGCCTTCAGATTTCAGAATTAAAAATAAGAGATTATGAATCTGTATTACTGTGGATGCTTTAATTATATTAATGATTGGTACTCTGAGCAAAACAAACAAAAACAATTAATTTTGTCCTTACTGGGACTCCAATTACAAGCAATCCTGTGGCTTGATGTAGGCTGGTGGCTGCAGCTCCGATTTGACCCCTAGTCTGGGAATCTGCATATGCCACAGGCGTGGCCCTAAGATGACAAAAATAAATAAAATAAAAAGGATCTGTGCTAAACATGAAAGGAAAAAACAATCCCGAACTTTCACTACTGGCTAAGATGCTAAATAAATTACAGGAAATCACACAACCAGTTTTTAACTGCCTTCGGGAGATCTGCTATGAGAAATAGACGATTGCATCCAAACTTCAGTTGCCACTGCTCACTAGAGCTCCCACAGGACGGCGGGAAGGGGACAGTCACCAGACCAGCCATTCCCTCACTTCCAGTGCTCCTGGTGACTTACGTGCCACCTCATAGGATCATCGCAACGGTCGGACACGTCCTCCCTGATCCACTCCGGACGCCAAGAGTCGGCACACGCACCACACAGCCCCAGGGACTGCTCGTCCAGATGAGGCTGGATGGCACCAGGAACCAGCTCGTCACACAGGCCCCGCCCCTCACATGTGAAACAAAGAGACAGAGGCCAGCTGCTGGAGGGAAGCCACCTGAGCATCTGAGGACTGGGCTGAGCACAGGCCAGGCGGCGGAAACACAGTTTCCTAGTCTTGAATCACAGACACACTTGATAATCCCAGCAGCTGTGGGACGTGGACACCAAGCTCCAAACTTCAGAGCTAAGAAGGTGGCATTCAGGGGGAGGCCAGAGAGCTTGGGAAGTGGGCCACCCTAGCTCCACCACTGAGAATTTTCTCCCTCTCTGTGAGAAGTTTGAGACCTGCCACACACTGGTCACTAACAATACCCCTCCATGGCACACCTAGCCCACAATTTAATTAAAACAAGATTGATGGGAAATATCACTACCAAAGACTGCCAGCAACCACAACAAAAAATGAGACAAGAGCTTATGGGAGCCTCCAGCTTTTACACAGCTAAGCTATGTATCACTTTAAATAAGCATTTGGCAAAAAGAGGTGCAAAACCAAAATTAGTGAAAAATAAATACAACTGGCTGTTATGAACCCAACAGCTAAACATTTAAAACCCAAAAGCTATTTGGCTAATTCCCTAAAACAATCTAACTTGTGCAATACGAGAGCTGGCTATCAAACAGTTAAATAAACATGGCATCACTGAAATAACAGACTACTGTGTACCTAGACAGAAATCCAAGTTCAAATGTTCCACCCTCCCTTAGGTAACAGGAAGATATGACCAGACAGTTAATAAATGCGCATGCAGAATAAACATTTCAACATATAAGATGCCTCTGAAATATCATCATTGATCAGCTTCTCTGTCACTGGAATAGGGCATACTTTCACAAATGAAAACAAGAGCTCAATTTCACAGCTTTATAAAGGAAAAAAAAGATAAGCAACTAAGGTGACCATTTCACTATTACCCCATAGTTGCTGTCGAGTATACATGGGGAGAAATACTAAGACGTATGAGCTTTATGGAGCCTCTTAAAACCACAACAAAGAACATGCTGCCTTTTATTGACCCTAGGTTGACTAAACAGCAACAGTCCAAATTTTACATATAATTTCTCAGCATCCTACAGGAAGAGGTTTTCACTAAAACAATACCCATCTTGCAATTATACTGAATGTTGCGCTTCCATTAACTTCCTTCAGCCATGCATCTTTTCTTTCTTTCTAAAGCCTTGTATTGGTAGATTGACTGTGCTGAGCACAAACTACTTGATCACTTAATACCTTTTTTTTAAAAAATTCCTTAATAAGAGTGTAGTGCCATGATTGATACAGGATGAATATGAATGCATATACTCTTAGAGAAGTTCTTCCACGGACGAAGGTAAACTACAGTCTATTATAGACATAAACAAAGAATTCCTTCTGTTAAATTATTTTGACTCTATTCTCATTTAAAAAAAATAAGCATTCTACCCGTTACACAGATCTTACCCAGACGGTCGCCAGCAGCCTTATGAAGGGAACAAATTCCTAATCAACAAACGTTCCATAATGTCGTAGCGTTTTCAACAAGGTATCAGGGGAGGCTGGACTGAAGGGCGGGAGGGTAATAACCTGCTAATTCATAATGAGTTCATAACACAGACCAACTCAACAGAGGTCTCTGTCCTGCTCTCTCTCAGATTTTCTAACTTTTCCTTCTCTTAACCACAACAAAGAAACAGCAAACCGTAAGCTGCTTTCGACACCAAAGACACTAATTACGACTCCTTCTGAAGAGTTTACTACAGGACTTTGGGCCTTTTTTTTTTTTTTCTCGTCTTACCAGTATCTACCCAGAAGTGTACACATACACAAACACACGCACACGTAAGTGAGAAAACGAAAGGTCTCACGGAGTGGGCCCAAATGGCTCACTTACCTTGTCTCAGGGTTGTAGCCTAATATGTAGAAAAATGAATCCACTCGGGCTTTAAACTCTCTAGCAGCAAATATGTCAGAAAAATGGGAGATGTTACACTTCCCTCTGAAAATAAAGAACAAAACAATGTTAGCAATCCTCAACTGCTCTGCAAACCAAAATACTACTGGAAAAAGAGGTAGTCTAAGAATACGTGGAATGTGGCTACAAGCGCTCTAATTATCTACTTAGAAAATCCAGAGTTTCCCCCCAAATAAGAAAATGTCCAGGAGTTCCGGCTGTGGCTGAACAGGTTAAATACCAGACTAGTAACCATGAGGTTGTGGGTTCGATCCCTGGCTTCCCTCAGTGGATTAAGGATCCAGTGATGCCACAAGCTGTGGTGTACGTTGCAGATCCAGTGCTGCTGCGGCTCAGATCTAGAGTTGTTGCTGTGGCTGTGGTTTAGGCCAGCAGCTACAGCTCCAACTCCTAGCCTGGGAACTTCCATATGCCACAGGTGCAGCCCTAAAAATAAAATAAAGTAAAAATTTTAAAAAGAATATGCCCAATATTCCATTTTTTGTTTCTTGATTCCTTTAACCTACAACTTTATCAATTAAATGCTTTTCTCTCAGCATTTTACTCTTAGAATAAAATTAATTAAACCACAAAGATAAATTGAGGGCAGGACGGTGATGAAAGGATATTAAACTAAAAATTATGAGGAATAATTAAACCACAGTTACATTACTTGACAAAAAACCCATCTAAATCCTTTGTAAATCATGAAAGGAAAACGGGCCTTTTCTTCCTGCTACCTTATGATAAGAAGAATGGGTAACTGTGCAGTATTTTTCTTGTAAGTGTGCAAGAAATAAACCGTCTTGGAAATTAAAATCCAAAGAAATTTTAAGTTCTTAAATATACAGATGGGTTCTAATACACAAACACACACTTCCCAAATTTTCAGGTAATATGAAGTAACAGTAAGATGGAAAACACTTTCCCATGAAAATGCTTCAAGAGTGAGCAGTAAGGCCTCCAGGTTCATCTACCAACAAAAGTTAAAACCACAGGAGAGCTGAAAACTCAACAATAAAATACCACCCCTTAAGCAGTGTTTCCACGCAAAAAATGTAAATGTCAGAAATGCTATTTCATGCAGTAGGGCCCACCTTCCCATCACACTCACACACTCTCACACACACACACACACACACACACACACACACACACACACACACACACACGGGTGTTGAGAGAATTTCTAGGGTTCCCAAGAAGGCAGGGAGGCTTTCAGAACTTCAGTTCCCTCAGGAGCTCCTGCTGTGGCTCAGAAGGATAAGAACCCAACTAGTATCTATGAGGAAGCAGGTTCAATCCATGGCCTCGCTCAGTCGGTTAAGGAGATGGCGTTGGCATGAGCTGCAGTGTAAGTCGCAAACGTGACCCAGCTCCTGCGTTGCTGTGGCTGTGGTGCCGGCCGGCAGCTGTAGCTCTGACTCGAGCCCTAGCCTGGGAATCTCCATGTGCTGCAGGTGCGGCCCTAAAAAGACAACAACAACAACAACTTCCGCTCCCTCAGCAATTGCAGGAGGCCGCTTGGAGGACAAGAGGAAGCTAAAGGCTGTGATGAGAGTACATGGAACCGGAGCAGCAAAGGCACATCCAGAGCACGTGCAAGGTGCCTCCAGGGGTGTGACCGCCCGCGGCTTGAACAAGCATCCCTGCCGCAAGGATGCCACGACCTGGCCCATTCCCAGCATACACACCAGCTACGGGCCCAGGTGTTGGTGAAAGAGACCAAGGCGGGACAGCAACATGGGGGTGCTGGTTCCTTTCCTACCAGGCTGAAAAGCAACGTCCTCCACTCCCACAGGGCTTAACTGATCTGTGCCCAAAGCCTCAGGAATGGGCAGAAGGTGGGATGAGCTCAGACAATCTCCATTTTAAAAATCAGACAAAAATACTATTCATTTCTTACAGTTTGGCTACTGATTAGAAGCCAATGCAGGGTTACTAAGAGCTTGAAACGTGGCTGGCACAAGAGAAGAGAACTGAATTTTATTTTTTAAAATTTATTATTATTATTATTATTATTATTATTTTTTTTTTTTTTTTTTTTTGCTTTTTTGGGCCACACTGGTGGCATATGTAAGTTCATAGGCAAGGGGCAGAATCGGAGCTTCAGCCGGGGCCACAGCCATGCTAGATGCGAGCCGTGTCTGTGACCTACACCACAGCTCACCACAACACTGGATTCTTTATCCCACTGAGCGAGGCCAGGGATCAAACCCACATCCTCATGGATGCTATTTGGATTCGTTACCACTGAGCCACAAGGGGAACTTCCGAGAACTGAATTTTAGATTTTATTCGATCTTGGTATAAAGTTAAATAGCCACATGTAGCTAGCTGCTACCATATCAAACAGCACAGATTTAGACAGCACCTCCATTATTGTGGAAAGTTTTACTGGAAGCACTGATTTGTACATAACCAGATACAATCAAAGGAAGATATGTACTAGGTGTCAACTTTCCAGGCCCAAGGCTGGAACTAAATGAGCTACTGGAAAAGAAAAAACACTTCAGAGAACTTTTATAGATGAACAATGCACTCAGCAACTAACCACCCACTGAGCCAAAGTGATTTTGCCCTGAAGCCTAGAAGTAAAGTCCCTCTACCAGTTAGATAGAGGTAAGAACACCTGTTACACCTACCTCACAAAAATACTAAGATCAAATAAGAAGTGTATGAAATTGTGTATACTATTCAGTGCTACGTAAAGTGTTTCACCCCTGCCCATTACTGAAGCAAAGTGATTCTTCTATTATTCTTGACTATTACTTGAATTTGAGTTTACCCTTAAACTTGAATAATGAGTGAATAAAAGATGGAATTAAACAACTCTAAACACAGGCATTGGAAAAGAGGTATGTTTGAGGCAGGGCTTCTCCAGCCCAGACTACTGACGTTCTTGACGGACTCATGCTTTGTTGGTCAGGAGCTGTCCTGTATTTAGCAGCCTCCCAGGCCTCTACCCCACAGCAGCCACACACACATCATTGTGACAACCAAAAACATGCCAAAGTGTTCCTAGGGAAGAGTGACATAACTGGTTTAGGGAAAACCCAAAGCAGGAGGAAGAGAAGGCTGTCAACTGATAAATGCCTCAACTGTAATAAATGGGATTTTATCTAATAGTATGTCCTCTTCCTGCTTCTGTGTGATCATAAGGGTACTGATTTTTGGTTTTGGGGTGTTGTTTTTTTTTTTTGGCCTTTTCTAAGGCCGCTCCCACGGCATATGGAGGTTCCCAGGCTAGGGGTCCAATTGGAGCTGTAGCCGAAGGCCTACAGCAACGTGGGATCCAAGCCGTGCCTGCAACCTACACCACAGCCCATGGCAACACCAGATCCTTAACCCACTGAGCAAGGCCCAGGGATCGAACCTGCAACCTCATGGTTCCTAGCCAGATTCGTTAACCACTGTGCCACAACGGGAACTCCGATTTTTGTATTTTTGTTAATTTTATATCTGCTATTCAACATAATTCCTTAGCATCTGATATAGCTTAATTCCTGATTCTCTGAGTTTTCCCCAGTCTGCTAATTCCATCTGCAAATAAACATAGTTTTACTACTCCTTTGCCTTTTCGTAAACCTTTAGCTGCACCACACCTCTAACACAGTGAAACTGTGGAGAATAGTGGAAACAGTGGATATCCTTGCCTTGTTCCGAATCTCAGTGAAAATGCCCCTCCAGTGTTCCTATTAAATTTAATATGAGTTTTAGAATAATCATATCATACTCATAGATTTGGAGATAGGTTTCTTTTCCCCTTAGATTTATCAACACTGTGTAAGGTATTAACTGAATTCTGAGTAGTAAATCTACCTCACACTCCTAAAATAAATCCCAGTTGGTCATAATGTATTGTTTAATAAAACATTAGAATTTTTAAAAGATCTGATTAATTAGATCTGATTTTTTCTCTCATTAACTTCTGCTTTCATCTTTACTGTTTACTTCTTTGTGCTTTTGCTGTGTTGTTCATAACAGCTTTATTCATACCAGCCTAGACACAATGCATATGTCTGTGAACAAAGAAATGGGTAAACACATTACTGTGTATTTTACATGAGGTGCTAAACAACAAGACAGAGAAAAAGAACTACTGATACATAGCGCATCATGGAAAACCACACACACACAAATCAAACATTGAGTAAAAGAAGCCAGACACAGAAAAAGTACATACTCTGTGACTCCATATATGAAGGGCTAGAGCAGGCACGAGGATTTACAGTGACAGAAATGAGAACAGCAGCTGCTTCTGGGTGGGAAGTTTAGAGAGCGTAGTTTAAGGGAACTTTCTGGGATGCTGGGAATATCCTGTGCCTTGTTTACTTAGGATCAAAGAAATTTCCCAAAATTCTATGAAAATATAAACTTAAAATCTGAAATTTCTGTGTATTAAAAAAAAAAGGACTTGGGGAAAATAAAGCAGGAGTCATTATTAACAACAGCAGTGGCTCCTTGGGGGTTTTGTTCCTGTCAGTTAAGGAGCCCTGAGTACGGAGTGGAGGTGACGACAGAGCTGACATGAGCAGGAAAGGATGGCGCCGACGGGATGGCCTCCCTGTTGACCATTTTTTCACATCATCTCTTGCCGAAAAGTAAAACCCGACATTTTAAAAGGTGTGTACACGTGCACTATTGCAAGCCCTCCGTGTTTCTTCTTCAGGGCTCTCTTTTAATCAAGCTCTCGCTCGAACAGTGCGGGATGTCACAGTGTTTGTGAGAGCGCGGAAACTGCAGTCACGCCCGCCTCGCTGCAATCACTCCTCTCTGAGCCTCCCCGGGGCCTGCGTCCCCCACACCTAAGGTGGGGCCTCCCTGCTAACAGAAGGATGACAAAACAGGGAAGCTCCGTGCTGGGAGCCCTTCATTCACAGCTGACAAGGGCGCCCGCAGAAGCCTCCTTCCGCCCCCCCCCCACCCCGGAGGGGCCCCCTGGGCCAGCAGAGAAATGCAATGGAAACTGCGGCCCCGAACCTCGGCCCCTTGAAACTCTACCCCTGACAAAGGAAGTCTTCACGCATCCCCAGACATCCGCACACTTCAGGGAAACTCAGGAGGACGCAGAGAGGCGGGTGCAGAAGCCTGCGAGCGGCACGTCTGTTTACAGCTCTGAGCGGCACGTCTGTTTACAGCTCCGGCCCTTTCACCCAAAAAGGAAAAAGCGAAAAAGAGACATGAAAAAGAGTTTCATGTCTACCGTGCGCCATTCGATTAAGGACAGGCGGAGAATGTTTTAAGTTTCTGCTGTTTCTGGTTCTTCTTTTTCACCTGCCTTCCTGTGGGTTATCAGAACATTTGGTTAGGATTCCGTCTTGGTTTATTTAGTGTTTTGAGGGTGTCACTTTGCTGAGTTTCCCATCAGTTGCTCTAAGGATAACAACATACAGCGCTACTTTCGCTGAAGTCCCTCAGCCTCTCCATTTATTTATTTATTTTCTTATTTATTTTAAGGCCTGCAACCGAGGCATATGGAAGTTCCCAGGCTAAGGGTCAAATCAGAGCTATAGCTGCTAGCCTACACCACAGCTGCAGCAATGCCGGATCCACGCTGTGTCTGTGACCTGCACCACAGCTCACAGCAATGCTGGGTCCTTAACCCACTGAGCGAGGCCAGGGGTAGAACCCGCATCTTCATGGATAGTAGTCAGGTTTTAGGTCCTTAACCTGCTGAGCCACAATGGGAACTCCCCCACTTTTTAAATATAATTATCTTAACTGTTTAAGGAAAATTCTTAAACACTCCTGAAAGACACAAAAGTCAACACAAACAAATGGAAAAACATCCTCCATTCTTAAATAGGAAGCTCAACATGTCATTCCTCCAAACTTCATCTATAAATTCAATGCAATCCTGATATAAATACCAGAGAGCTAGTTTATGGAATGAAACAAATTCACACTAAGATTCACATGGAAAATCAGATAACTAAAAAAGGGGAAACTAGCCTAATAAGACATTAAAGCACACTATAAAGCAGCCATAAGAAAGAGTACAGTGGTGGCACAAAGAATATAAAAACCCAAACAGCAAGTCCTCAATACATTATGAAAAATAATTTATGACAAAGGCGGCACCTCAAACCACTGAGGTAAAGATAGTGAATGGGAATGGGACAACTGGGTAGATTTCTTCTTTACTTTTATTTTTTCTCTCTCTATGGCCTCACCCACAGCACAGGGAAGTTCCCAGGCCAGGGACGGAATCTGAGGTGCAGCTGCGACCCAAGCCACAGAATCCTCTCTAACAACCAGTACAGGGACTCAAAGTCCGGAGGGAACAAAAGCAAACACTGATAAGTCTGACTGGGTAAAAATAAGCTTTGCGTAATTCGGTTAAAACCGTAAGTGGGAGAAAAATATTTGCAACTTACACAACAGGCATATGAAGAACTTTTTAAAAACTGAGTGATAAAAAGACAAAAATATGGAGAAAAGATAAGAACCAGACAATTCGCAAAAATATCGACAAAAACATCCTTCAAATATACGAAAAATCGCTTAAACGCACTCATTGTTAGCAAAATGAAGTAAAACAACACTGGGATACTACTTCTCCCTTATCAATCAGAGTGGCAAAATTTTTTAAAATAAGCAAACACAGTCTGTTGGGGAAACAGAAAGTCTCCTACATTGCTGGAGAAAATTCAAGTTGGTACATGCTTTCGGGAGGGAAAAGACAACACATTACAATTCCGCAATCCCTCTGCTATGAATCCTGCAGGTACACATCCAACAATGAGGCGAGAGATATGCACAAGGACTTGCCCTGCAGCATCATTTATAATTGAAACATCTTGGAAACAACCTAAATGTCACACGCATGACTGCAGGTGAATAACCACAGTCCATCCGTATCGTGGAGAACAAGCGGATAGGAAGGTGAAGGATCTCTGTGAACTAACATAGTCGGAGCATTTTCCAGAACATACCGCTACATGAAAAAAGCCAAGCACAAAGGAGTATCTATAGTATGCTACGCTTGACATGAGAAAGAAGAAGCTACACGAAAACAGACGTGTACACGGATCTTTTGTCAAAAGAAAATGCGGGAAGCAGCAGCTAAGAGGTAAAGGGCCAGGCCTGTACAGCAGGATGGCGGGAAAGAGGCCGGGGTGGGGATGGACTGGGCGGCAGGGCTGAAGGCTGTCTGCCGACACTCTGCCCCTCAGAGCCACAGCCCCAGTCTACAAACCCTCCCGAAGCCAAGAAATGAACAGCCCAAATCAACCAAGAACCAAAAACGGAACACAAAGTCTCACAAATGAACTCCATGGCACGTGAATAACATAACCACACTGAAGGACCTACGAGGGACCGGGGACAAGGTGGCGGAGCAGAGGGACTTATGCTTGTCTCCGCTCCCGAAAACACCAAACTGACAACTAACTGTCAAACAACCATCAATAAAATAGACTGGGCAAGACCCGAAAGGATATCCTACACCCAAGACAAAGAAGCCACGTCTAGACAGCAGGAGGGGTGAGCTCTGAAAACCAGAACTGGCCTCCAGGACCTGTGGAGGAGAGGCTCTTGCCTCTACGCTACACAGCGGACTGAGGACAAGACATGGAGTCAGGACCTGGGTTTCTCACCACATGGGTTACAAAGCCTGGAACTATGTGCATTCTAAAACTGAATAAAAATGAGCAATATCAATATATTTTAAACAGTAAGAACTGAGTTTCTGAGTTTCCACTCTGTTGGGTTTTTTTTGGTCTTATGTATATTTTTAAAATATGTTTATATATATATTTTATATATATATATATTTGGTCTTTTTATATATATGCACCCACCACATATAGAGGTTCCCAGGCTAGGACGGGCACTCACGGTTTTTACTCTTAAAGGAAGAAGTGAGCAATAAAGGGAAAGAGGAGGGTGCAGGGAATCTTGTGCTGCTAGACAGGAAGCTTCCCCTGCACTCTGGGCCATGGGAGGACAGTGGTCTGCAAACCAGATGAGGGCTATGACCACAACTCAAACAGGCAGGCACCCTGATCTCAGAACTATGAGATCCAGCCTCCAGAACTATGAGAAATAAATATCTGTTGTTCATAAGCCACACAGTCTCTTGGTGTTTTATTTCTAGCAGCCCAAACAAAATAATGCATCCATGAAATTCAAACAGGGTCTTTGGGGTACTCGAGGTATCGTTCTAATGCTATTTCTTGGTTTGGGTTGGATAACTGTACTGCAGTTCCCCAAGAATCTACTAACACTAATGAAGAGTGGGAGGAGTTCCCCAGTGGTGAAGTGGGTTAAGGATCCAGTGCTGTGGTGTGGATTTGATCCCTGACCTGAGAACTTCCACAGTACCGCAGGCGCAGCCAAAAAGAGGAGGAAAAAGTGGGAGAGGATACATGAAAACTCGGTACCTAAAACTTATCTAGGTGTGCAAAAGTAGCTCCAAATAATTGTTTCTCTTTCTTTCTTTCTTTCTTTTTTTTTTTTTTTTTTTTTTTTTTTTTGCTTTTTAGAGCCACACCCGCGGCATATAGAAGTTCCCAGGCTAGGGGTCAAATCAGAGTTACAGCTGCCAGCCTACACCACAGCCACAGCAATGCGGGATCTGAGCCGCATCTACGACCTACACCTCAGCTCTTGGCAACGCCGGATCCTTAACCCACTAAGCAAGGCCAGGGATTGAACCTGCATCTTCATGGACACTAGTCGGGTTCATTACTACTGAGCCACAATGGGAACTCCCAAAATAATTTGTTAAAGGTGATGATGTATTCAAGAGCAGAGAGCACGTGTTATTCCCTTATGTGTTCCCAGCACCCAAAGAACTCTTTCCCCGCTAGCATGGTCTAGCTTAATAATGCGTTAAACGATGAATGAATGACAAGTTGCAGTGTCTAGGGATGTACTAAGCATGGAAAGACAAACATAAATGCCACAGGTCAAACTTATTTTAAATACAAAAAGAACTGCTGGTTAAAGCCAGGAAATGAATCTTAAGCTGCAAAATCAAGAGCTGTAAGGCTGCAAAAAACCCCTCAGGGAACTGGCAGGAAAATTACATAGATTCCAAGAAATGGCTGGAGAACTGTACAAAGGTGTAATTAATCTGTTTCGATCACTTCACACATGACTCTATCTGTCCATAACAAAGTAAAGAGATAAACTGATATGGAATGGAAAAAGGGCAATTAGAAGTGCTAAAAGGAGTTCCCCGGTGGCCCAGCAGTTAAGGATCCAGCATTGTTGCTGCTGTGGTGTGGCTTCAATCCCAGGCCCAGGAATGTCCACATGGAATGGACATGCCCCTGCCAAAAAAAAAAAAAGGAAGCCCTAAAGATCTAGTTTAGTGTCTCCTGGCCTTGGGCATCCAGAAAATTCACTCACTCTGAAGCATATTCCTACTAATATGAATTCCTAGGTAAGATGAGAATTTGTAACCTGACCTATCTTAGAATGTTCCTTTTAGGAGGAAGCAGATGGTCAGAAGGTCGGAAAACAGCCCTCCAGCCAATGATGCAGTTATGATCTCCTGTCTGCCTTTCATAATCAATACTTGAGAAGTCACTGTTACAAGTGCCCAGTAAACCTGAAAACGCCACCCAGGTTCTATGTTCACAGTCCAATCACAGAGCAATCTCTCTAGATCCTCTGATCTTCAATAAAATATTACCCTTAGGGTGAAAAATCCAGCAGAGGAAACAATTTGCACGCTACAATTTATATTTAGCTTAATAACGAAAATGCACCCGCTCATTCTCAGAGTATCTAGAGACAGCTCCGTGAGCTGAACACGTCTCCCCATGCCTGAACCGACCTAAATTGCCAATCGACCATCCCAGAGGCCAGAGAGAACTAAATGGGTGCTGAGTAATTGCACCATCAATAATTCAGCACGGAGGTACGTTTAATTTCCCGTTCTCTTTCCTTCCTTTTAAGGACCCAATTCAGCTGCACTGAGCATAAGCACCACTCATACTACAGATACTCTGCAAGCGACTTTTTCATGCTCCTTATCTTACTGGACAGAGAATCAGTTCAGGATTCTGTCACTTAATCACGTGACTGAAAATAAGTTTGTCAAAAAGATGGCACAAAGGTTAACAAACTTGACCCTGGTTACCAAACCATGTGGCAGAACCAGGATTCAAACTGAAGTCTTCTAATTTCATCTGAAGCTTTTTCTATTATGGTATCAGCCAAAAACACTTACTTGGAAACCAGGAGAATTACAAAGACTCCACCGGAGATACTTCGTTTTACTACACGGTTATTGATAAATATAATGAAGAAAAGAAAAGAAACAGTTGTAGAAACTTAGTTTGAAAAGTAGGAATGAGGGACAGCCAAGGCAGGGATTCGAAAACAGCAGCACAGCAGTACGGCTGGACCTCAGCACAGGTTTCTGCGATGAAAATCCCACCATCTCTTCTGGGAATAAATTTGGTGTGGGTAGGGGAATGTTACCATCTCAATTTATACGGGCTGAGGAGGCATTCTGTTTTCCTTTTGATTTGTGTGGCTAAAGGACAAAGCTCTCCCTCCCTTTATAGCCCAACCCCAGTACGAGCCTGAAAGAGAAAGTTCTACATGGGTTTCCCCCGGAGTGAATGGACTGGCGAGAGCCCCTTCGGCGCTGCTACGAGCCCAGAGAGCCCTGCCGCTGAGCACTTTGATCTTTGGGAGACTGGCGCTAAGCACTATCAGCCTTCTTCCTTCTCTTTTCTGTCTTCCGTGTTCCCTTTCACTGCATTCATGTGATCCTCTTTTATGCGCCTTCGGAGTATTTGCCCTCTTTCAGATTGGATTTATTTTTGGCAGTACTACTTTATATCTACAGAGAAAGAAAAAAGTCCTTTCTCTGGGATAAAGGGTGAAGGGAAAAAATCGGGGGGAAAAATGAAAGTCTAACCCCCACCTCCATACTTTAAAATTAAAGTGATCTAGCTTTAGTGAAGAGAAAAGGAATAAACAGAGATTCCTGGGGGCTGCTATTCAATTCTGCTTTTATCAGAGATGACCTTACAGCAAGCACTCTGCCTCGGAGAACCAGGCGAGATTACTGAGCAACAGTGACAGCCCCTCAGATGAGCTCCAGATGCGGGCAAAGGGCAAGTATTTACTGAGCAGCTACTAGGCCAGATTATTCACTATGTCACATATCATCCGGTGCCTTTGGGGGAAAAAAAAAAACACCCAATTATTAAGTCACACGAGAGATACTCTATTTGAAGCTGACAAAATCATCCTTAAGATGACAGCTTTATAAAACCACTTTATGGACATTTTAAAGAAAACACCACAGGATTAAAAACAAAAAAAAAAAAAACCGGAGTTCCCATCGTGGCGCAGTGGTTAACGAATCCGACTAGGAACCATGAGGTTGCGGGTTCGGTCCCTGCCCTTGCTCAGTGGGTTAATGATCCAGCGTTGCCGTGAGCTGTGGTGTAGGTTGCAGACGCGGCTCGGATCCCGCGTTGCTGTGGCTCTGGCGTAGGCCGGTGGCTACAGCTCCGATTCAACCCTTAGCCTGGGAACCTCCATATGCCGCGGGAGCGGCCCAAGAAATAGCAGCAGCAGCAACAACAACAACAACAACAACAAAACAAAAAACAAAAAAAAAACCAAAAAACTCATCTATAATGGTTCTCGTCACAAACACAGTGAAAAGAAGTTATGGAATTTGCACTCTAGCACCCCACCTCTTAGGTGGTCAGTGAAGAAACAGTGACCTACACAACTATGCTCTTTTCCAGAAGACACGGTCGTAAACCTAGTTAAAGTAAACTCTTCTGAGTCCACCTAGAATGATCTGGGCCAACGAATTCTTCTGAAAATGCTAGAACAGTATAAAATAAGTCTACAAATCTGGACAGTCTCTGATAAATATTCAACTACATTCATTTTAAGCAAATACATCAAAATGTGTTGAGTAACCAGAGTTACATATCTCGCATATTTACCTGTTTTAACGTCAACTCTAAATTGCTTAAAACCATTCACCTCAATCAATGGAACAAGACAGAAGATGAGTGGGAGTAGGGGTCTGGAGCATGCAAAGCAGGATAAGAAATAAATCCCAGGATTAAGCCACTTGTCTTTGCTAACAATTTAATAGTCCCATCAATCCATCCAGCCTTCCATTAACTCACTCTGCTCAGCATCCAAGTTTAAGACTGGAGAGCCCCTGCCAAGAAGAAGTTTATCAAACACTACAGGGATTCTCTAAATTTATCGAAAGGCCTGTAAGCAGCCCAATTTAATCACATACCCATGCGTTTCCTTAAAGCAGGGGTTGGCAACCTCCACTCCGTAGGCCCAATCTGGCCACCACATGGTCTTCACAGCCTGACAACTAAGAACGGCTTTTACATTTTTAAACGGCTAAAAAATAAATCAAGAGTCATACCTTCTGACGTGTAGAAATTAAATGAAATTCAAATTTCAATGTCCGCAAATAGAGTTTCAGGGGCACACAGCCACCTCACTTATTTACAGGGTTACCTACAGTTCCTGCGATACAATACTTGAGCTGAGACTTTCCAACAGACCCTGTGAAAGAGTATCTGGCCCAAAGAAGTTTGCCAAAACATATCCTACATTAAAAGTTGCTATTAATTTGCCTTGAAATAACTGGCTTTAGCCATGTAGCTTTGCACGAGAGACTTGAGATGGCTTTACTGAGAGCTATTGGAGCAACACAATAGAAAAATTATTGTATCTCACTGTAGTTAAGCTAAAAGCCAATCAATCCCTATGCCCTTTTTTTAAACAAATGAAACATTTAATGCTTAGTTACTATGTCGGTATTACTGGAGTAGAGAGAAGGATCTAATCATCAAATACGTTTTAAATGAGATAACAGTGTTTTGATTAAGTCTGACCATAACCAAACATCCTAGAAGGTAATAAAGGGGAGCTGGGAAAGGGGTGATTTCTTTGTAACGATAACCTCAGTGGAGTTAAAATATCTCTTGAAAAAATTAATTTTATTAGCGTACAGCTGACTTAGAAAAAAGTTTTATTAGTTTCAGGTGTATGGCAAAGCAAATCAGTTATACAAGTGTTCCCACTGCAGCTCAGAGGAAATGAATCTGACTAGTACCCATGAGGATACAGGTTCGATCCCTGCCTTGTTCAGTGGGTTGGGGATCCGGCGTTGCCGGGAGCTGTGGTGTAGGGCACAGACGCTGCTTGGATCCCAAATTGCTGTGGCTATAGTGTATCGCTCCGATTCAACCCCTAGGCTGGGAACCTCCATATGCCTCGGATGTGGCCATAAAAAAGCAAAAATAAAAAATAAAATCAGTTATCCATGTACATACATCACCTCCCTTTCGGATTCTTTGCCCAGACAGGTTATGACACGGTACTGAGTAGATTTCCCTGTGCTCTACACTTGGGCCCTGTTGCCTGCCTACCTTACACACAGCCCCGCGGATGGGTCCCTCTTCACCACCTGATTCATCCCTCCCGCCCGGCATTTCCCCTTTGGTAACCAGACATTGGTTTCAAAACCTTTGAGACTGTTTCTGTTTTGTAAGTTCTTTTGTATCATTTTTTGTCAGATTCCTGGCATTCGCCATTGCTGGCGGCATTTGCAGTTCTCTGACTTGCTTCACTTAGTTGATTTCTAGCTCCATCTATGTTGCCCCTATGACTTTTTAAAACTGCATTTTTTTTTTTTTTTAATCTTTTTGCCATTTCTTGGGCCACTCCCGTGGCATACGGAGATTCCCAAGCTAGGGGTCAAATCGGAGCTGCAGCCACCAGCCTATGCCAGAGCCACAGCCACGCGGGATCCGAGCCGCGTCTGCAACCTACACCACAGTTCACGGCAACACCGGATCCTTAACCCACTGAGCAAGGCCAGGGATCGAACCTGCAACCTCATGGTTCCTAGTCAGATTCGTTAACCACTGCGCCATGACAGGAACTCCAAAAGGCGTATTTTTTTTTTAATCAAAGCAGTTCTTTCACCATTTTATTATTTCTAGTGGGGAAAAAGGTATAAGAAAATTACTTGTCTTACTCCCTCTACCACACAAGAAGCCCAAATTCTTCCACTTACATACAAAATATACCAGAATAAATAGCTATCTGTTTCTGGGAAGGTACAGAGCAGATGCCCACATATAAGGCTCTCCGTGTTATTACCTAAGATATTAAGACTAGTGGCACTCGTACCGCAGAAGAAAATCTTCAATACCGGTTTTCCAATTCCCCATGATTTTAGTAGGAACTTTTTCACACACCCAGAAATTTAAGAGTAGGTCAATGAAAACTGTAAAATTTGCCTAGATTCTCAGATAATTACAGGCTGCCATGTTCATTTCATCCATTTCTTTACCTATCTGTTCTAGTTATCAGCAAGTGAATCTTTAGGAAATAATCTGCAGACCATCAAAACACCTCAGCATAAAAGTGACAAAACACTGTAAACCAGCGACAATGGAAAAAATAAAAATCACTATAAAGAAAAAAGAATGTACACATGTATGTGTGACTGGGTGACCTTGCTATACAGTAGAAAACTGACAGAACACTGTAAACCAGCGATAACGGAAAAAATAAAAATTATTTAAAAAAAAAAAAAAACCAACCAAAAAACCAAATACCTCAGTATAACTATTTTAAGCCACCAACCTTCAAGGAAATGACAGAAAACTATAAAGAGGGAGGGAGGAAGGAAAGAAGGAAAGGAGTAAAAGCAGTTTTCGCTGCCACACAGTCTAGTGAAGACGGAGGCAACTTCCGAGACCCCAATAACCCACCAAGTCAAGGCCGGGGTGGGGAGCTTGCTGGGCCCACGGGGAGCGGCCTGAGGAACATGGTGACCGAAGAGGGCAGCCCGTTTGGGGCTCAGCGAAACACACGACCTGGCGCCCATCTCCGGCGCTTACCTAAGGGCGGCAGCGTGGTACGTGTCGACGTAATCAGAAATGAAGAGCTCTCGGTTCTTGATCACTGGGTCTGTTATGACGAGCTCTCTTCCAGAATCTGTTTTAAAAAAAAAAAAAAAAAAGAGGGGGAATGAATTAAGAGGATATGAAACTGAGCTCCCCACAACCATCAGGAACATTTAACACAGCTTTCCCTTCAGGTTCCGCTCCCACCATGAAAAGCACACTATTCAAGCCGACCTGGTCCCCAAAACAGAGTAGAGGGGTAACAGGAGCCCGAGGAACAGGAGCAAGTGTCCTGTGATGTGTGTACTTTACTGAGTCCCCACCTTTGCTGAAATGCATTAGGCACAAAAGGGAAAACAAAAGGAAAAGAAGATGCAACTATCATATTTCAGTGACTTGTAAACTAGTGAAATTTGTAGTGGTCCTGTGTATCTTATATTTTATTGCTAAATATTCCAGGATGGTGTGAAAGAAGAGCCAAGTTTTTGTTTTTTTTTGTTTGTTTGTTTTGTTTTTTTGTCTTTTGTTGTTGTTGTTGTTGCTATTTCTTGGGCCGCTCCCACGGCATACGGAGGTTCCCAGGCTAGGGGTTGAATCGGAGCTGTAGCCACTGGCCTACGCCAGAGCCACAGCAACGTGGGATCCAAGCCGCGTCTGCAACCTACACCACAGCTCACGGCAACGCCGGATCGTTAACCCACTGAGCAAGGGCAGGGACCGAACCCGCAACCTCATGGTTCCTAGTCGGATTCGTTAACCACTGCGCCACGACGGGAACTCCCAAGTTATTATTTTTAATAAAGAACCACTGGAGTTCCCGCCACGGCACAGTGGGTTAAGAATCTGACCGAGGCTGCTCGTGTTGCTGCAAAGGCATGGGTTCGATCCCCAGCCCAGTGCAGTAGGTAAAAGGATCTGGCATTGCCATGTAGGTTGCCGCTGTGCCTTAGATTCAAGCCCTGCCTGGCCCAGGGAACTTCTGTGTGCCACAGTGCGGCTATTAAAAAACAAAAAAAGAACCATCATTTAATTGCTGTAACAGAAATTTTAATAGTTTCAAAAAAGAAAAAAAAAAACAGTAAAATATAAAAACATTATATATTTTTTCTTTATCTTTTTAGGGCCGCACCCTCGGCATACGGAGGTTCCTAGGCTAGGGGTCTAATCAGAGCTGCCGCTGCCAGCCAACACCACAGTCACGGCAATGCCACAGGATCTGAGCCTTGTCCGTGACCTACACCACAGCTCGCGGCAACACCAGGTCCTTAACCCACTGAGCGAGGCCAGGGATCGTACCCGCAACCTCATGGTACTATCGGGTTCGTTACCACTGCGCCACAACGGGAACTCCAAAACATTATTCTTCAAAACTGTTTTTGATTTCTGGTTTATTGACTCAAAACTGTCACCAAAAGCAGGGTGGAGGAGTGAGACAGCACAGGCGTCAGGGCCAGAGAAAGCTGGGTCCTGGCTCCCAGCTTCCATTCTGAAGACCTATAGCCATGGCAACTCCCTTGGCATCTCTGAGGCTCGATCTCCTCATCTGCAAGTGGGGAGTGACAAGATCTAACTCATACAGTCACTGGGTAACAAATGCGAAATCCGCTAGAACGAGGTCTAGCGCCTCTCCAAAAAAAGAGTCAATGAAAAGAAGCTATTACACATCTGAACAAATATGCATTTCACGTGCATAATCTCATGTGTGTCAATAAAGTTACCGGGTAGAAAGTACGATGCTTGAGGGAGAAAAAAATAAAAGATGTTCCAAACCATCCAACAACTGTTCTAAAAGTCAAGCTCAAGTCCCACACACTGAGGAAAGCTTTGCTTTGAAAGCTGAAGTTCGCAGCCCTTAATACAGAGAAACTCAACAATGCAAATTATTAAAAAGAAACAAAGTACAATCCTGCAGGGTTTTAAGTATCATTAGTTCAACAGTAGGTGACAAAAAGGAATTAAAAAATGAAGTTACTGTTATTTCCAAAGAAGATCTATATCTACTCCAAGTTTAAGGGGAAGATACTATTAGTTCATAACCGAATTGTTTCTTTTTAAAGGCAAAAACAGTGGAAAAACACAGTCTTCCCTTCCTCCCCCCACAAAAAAAGTGAACACTTGAGTAATATCTTCAGAAAAAGGATTTTGAGGGAAAACTTTTCCGGTTATCTCCATTTAGTGAGTTTTTAGGAAGACCTTTGTCCAGAGCTACGACAGTGTGAGAATCAAACCAGGACATATTTACCGTTTTCGTTATGCCGATCCTGAACCAAATGCTGATACACAGAATCTGGAACTTCAGACTGACGGTAGTACCATTTGACGTTCATGAGGAGATGGTCCCTCTTACTCTGAAAAGGAAAATCTAACAGCATTAGGAACAGGACCTTGGGTGCCCACAGGTGCAAACCATACCCATGACCACAAGCCCCTGGAAACAGGTGGACAGGCAGGGGAGGAGACGCAGAATTACCGCCAGGACCACAAAAATACGTAGGTCAATCGTGAGGTCAAGTTTTACGTTTTGAAAAATCCCGGCCATAACACCGCTCTGACCCTCTCCCTCAAAGTTACTGATTTCAGGAAACAAAGGAAATCAAACTTGAATCCATAAATCCTCCATTTTGATTAACTAATTCATTCAACCTTATGTTGGTCTGTTTAGCATTAACTAGACAGTACTGTCTGAACACATTCTTCTTCCATCTTACACCTTAATGACGCTGGGCAAATACTTATAAACCGCAGCAGCGCACTGCCGAGGCCGCTGCGGGCAGTGGGTTAGAGAGCAGCGAGGCCTCGCACGCGGCCATCTCCCCGAAGTTTGCCGATCATCCAAACTAAACCACGTCCTCCCTGCACTTCCTGCCATTTATCAGCACTTACTGCTCTAGGGCAAACGGACAGAGCCATCAGTGCTGGTGAGGAAGGTTCTAGAGTCCCTGGAGCCAGGACCCTCTTTGAATTTCCTGAGAACAGAACACCCTGCACACAAATATTAGTGAATAAGCAAGAAGTCTCTGACGACCAGGGTCCCATTAACGCTAGGGGCACACTTAACCGTGTCATATCCAAAAGTCAACTTTGTTCCTAGTTCATTCAAAGAAGCCAGGAGCAAACGCTATCTTTTCATTCAAAGGCTGTGGGGCTAGAACTTGAGAGGAGCATCTCCACGCCTGGTTGTGAAGCATCTCAATGTGGCCGTGGCCGTGTCTAAGGCTGCCCAGGGCTCAGGAAATATGTTTCCAACCCCGCTGAGGAGACCCATCCAAGGTGAGCGCTGCACCACTCCTCTAAGCAGCGCCTCCCTCCTCATCACAAGTCAGCGGGTCAGAAACAAACAGGAGTTAAAATTTGAGAGAGGGCTCGTATTTATAAAGGAGATAGCTAAATCCTTTTTTTTTTTTTTTTGTCTTTTTGCCATTTCTTGGGCCGCTCCTGCAGCATATGGAGGCTCCCAGGCTAGGGGTCGAATCGGAGCTGTAGCCACCGGCCTGCGCCAGAACCACAGCAACGCGGGATCCAAGCCGAGTCTGCAACCTACACCACAGCTCATGGCAACGCTGGATCGTTAACCCACTGAGCAAGGGCAGGGATGAACCCGCAACCTCATGGTTCCTAATCGGATTCGTTAACCACTGCACCACGACGGGAACTCCTAAATCCTAAAGTTTTTAAAGAAGCATTCTCTAATGAAGTAAAGACGCTTTCTGCTTAAGTGAGAGGTAGACACAAAGTCCTTCCTAAAAGGCCGGGATGGCTCAAAATTAGCTTTGCTAAAATATTTAACCCATTTAAAGAACCAGAAAGAAAACAACTGCCAAAAGTCTTGAATGAACTCTAATGTGTTATTCCAAAGTAAAACATCAACAATAAGATTCTTACTTTTGCAATTAACTGTGTCAAACAGGCGTACAAAAATAGGGCGCCGTTACTGATTTGAATAAAGTAGATTGTTTACAAAGTACTCCGTAATGGGTACTTTTTAGTTCTATCCATTTTGTAGGTTTATATTCTACACCATTTATTCTGCAGGTGGGAAAAAGAGGATACATCAGGAGACTACGTAAAAAGAATACGTGCTATGCATAGTATAGGGGTTTACAGACAGGGACAATTACTTTCAGCAAGGGACGATGGAGGAAGTAACACCTGACCTGGGGAAAATGGGAAATAGGTTTGTTTCCGGGGCCAAGGAAGAGACCCGAGAAAGACAAAGACCAAGTACAAGACATACATGAGGCCCAGGCACGTGGCCCATCTGCGGACCGCACAGCACAGGAGTGATGCTGAGAACTGAATCCCAGCTGGGGTCTGGGCTTTAGTAGGTGTCTAACTCTCTAGGACAGATGGAGCCTCCCGTCTCCACTGCTGACCACAGCCACGGGCAGGGAGGCCATGGGAGGACAGCTGGGCAGGATGATAAAAGGCAGGACCACGATGAGAGTGCTCATGGCAGAAAGAAGGAGACATACACCTGGGGTGGGGTGCGGTGGGGGGGCCCGTTTGGCAGTACTCAGGGATAAACTCACTTAAGTAAATATACCGTCGGATGAGGGATCCTCAACCTAAGAACTCCTGACACTGGGTCCCGGTAGGTCTGCCTCGGGGCCTCCCGGTGCATCATGGGATGCTGAGCAGCAGCCCTAGCCTTTACCACTAGCTGCCAGCAGCATCCTGTCCTTTGGTGACACCCAAACACATGCTCCAACATGGCCAAATGTCCCTTCAGGGACAAAACACTCCCGATTCAAAACTAATGATCTAATAGGTTTCTGGTTGTTTTATTTTTGTCTTTTTAGGGCTGCACCAAGGCATATGGAAGTTACCAGGCTAGGGGTCGAATTAGAGCTACAGCTGCCAACCTACGCTGCAGCCATGGCCACGCCAGATCCGAGACATGTCTATGACATACACCACGGCTCACAGCAACGCCAGATCCTTAACCCACTGAGCGAGGCCAGGGATCACACCTGCGTCGGGTTCATTTGGCTGAGCCACGACGGCAACTCCAATAGTTTCCTTTTTCAGGAAAGCTAATCTGGAACGTAAGGCTAGAGCCTGGTTCCAGCATTCTCGGGCTGGAAAAAGGACTGCAGGTAAGTACTGCAGTGTCACTGTTCACAGCCTGACTCCATGGCTTCCCCACTACAGGACTCTGAGCACATTGCTAAGATTCTGAGTCTACCCTCTTCTGTAACCGAACTAGAAGGATTCATGAGAAAAATTAAAACAAGGGAAAAGCATCTGGAACGGAGTGGGTACCCAAAAGAGTACTGCTTGTTCTGGTAGCAGGTGACTATGAGCAGTGCTTCACAGAAAACAGCAGGAATTCTGCTGTGAACTGCAGGGGTTACACCTTCTCCAGAACACAGTTTCTATCAAGAACCGAGAGTCATGGAGGGGCTAACGGATGCTTCAACAGGCACAGTGACGCCCTGGAGCACAAGGGACTTCCCATCTACTAGCAATTCTAGCAACAGCGTTGAAAGTGTATGCTTTTCCAGAACATCTCTCATATGTATGAAAATCCGAAGAGCCACAGAAATAATTTTTCAAAGGTACCATAAGTGCTAATCACACACTGTCTACTTTTCAGAACCAAGACAGTGATGCTGATGGCCTTTTGAGGTATAATATCTATGTCACCTTCTGGCCCAGGGACACTTAGTGATTTCACCCTCACAAAAGGACCACTCTAGTTGCTACCTAGATATATTACTCCCATCATCAGCCTTTACAAAGGAAGTTGAAAGCCTACTGGATTTCCTAATGCAATACTACTCAACAACCAGGGAGTGGCGGCATTGTGTTAAAAAAAAAAAAAAAAAAAAAAAAGCCTCCAGATTCTGAATTCCACGGATGGAACGCAACAAAGGTAGGCAGACTCAAAGTTAAACAAGAGTTCTAAACAAATGTAAGTAACTGTAATAGACACAATCTTCCTAAATAAGCCAGGAACTTAGTTAAGACTAAAGATCTATAAAGTAAGGCACTGCGTTATTTCAGAGAGTACTAGATTAAGTCAGGTAATCTAGGCTCTTAGTACTTCCTGTCTGGGTTGCCCTTAGTGGGCTCTCCCAGCGATCTGGTAAGTCAAAGAATAGAACAAGCGGACCTCCATGGTCTGGTTCAATCTTACCTGCTTTTTTTTGGGGGGGAGGGAGGGGGTGTTATGCATGCCTAAGTTCCCACACCAGGGATGGAACCCACTCCACAGTGACACAAGCTGAGGCAGCGACAACGCCAGATCCTTCAACCGCTAGAGAACTAGCGGGACTCCTCATCTTACACGCTTATGTCTCGATTTCTTCCCTCCAAAGTAGATGAAATGGGACTGGGAGAGACCCGTCGTGTTTCCTCGGTATCACACGATGGCACCAGGTGCATTTCCATCCCAAAGAAGCGTTGGGAAGTAAAATGTCATCTTCCTCAGAAGCAGACTGCTGTGTGCTGATGATTGGCCAAAGGGATCAGAGCACACTCCCTCCCCCACAGCCTCCCAAAGCCACCTCCGAGAGACACACACACAAGGCTTGGATGGCACCACAGGAAACCTTCACTTTCTTTACACTTTTCACCAGGCAAAGACACTCTGCTCAAAATCACAGAAAATTACTGGCAGAAGTGAACTCCGCGATCCTCTGATTCAATCTAAACCACCTGGGTTTGAATCACGGCTATGCACCTTACTACGCTGTCTTTGTCGTCAACTGCTTCTCCAAATCTCAAATTTCTCATATATAAAATGAGGAAAAAGTAACAGTCTATTATCTCATGAGGTTGTAAGCAGGAAATGAATGAATATAAATAGTGTGGCCCGGCTCTGAATAAATAAATAAAACTATCACTGTTTTACAGATGAAGAGAGCAGCCAAGCTCTGGAGAGGCCCAAAGTTATGCTTATCAAAAGCCATAACAAAACATAAAAAAAAAAAAAACCAAGTAGGAGTTCCCGTCATGGCTCAGTGGTTAGCGAATCCCACTAGGAACCAGGAGGTTGCGGGTTCGATCCTTGGCCTCGCTCAGTGGGTTAAGGATCCGGCGTCGCCCTGAGCTGTGGTGTAGCCTGAGCTGTGGTGTAGGTCGAAGACGCGGCTCAGATCTGGCGTGGCTGTGGCTGTGGCTGTGGTGGAGGCCGGCGGCTACAGCTCCAATTAGACCCTTAGCCTGGGAGCCTCCAGATGCCACGGGTGCGGGTGCGGGTGCGTCCCTAGAAAAAGACAAAAACAAAACAAAACAAAACAAAAAAACAAGCAGCAGCATGGGGGAAGTTTCTTCACTTCTGCGACAATTCAAAAACATATCCAGTATTTTTAACAAATGGGCCTCATTACTGACTGGTGACATAACTGGACAAGTGGATCAAGGTCAAAGGGACACGCTTTAAACACAAAGCTGAAGCAAGCGGTGAAAAGCTTCCTCCGCGAAGGCATCCTGAGGTGCACTTCCGAACACATGGAGGAGCCCACTGGCAAGTTGCTATTTGCCACCAGTTTTTGTTTCATGAGAGACTGACTGACTGAGCACAGCAAGCTTTCTCAGGGCCTGCGCAGAAACGGCGAGGAGCTGATTCCGGCTCAGACTACAGATTTGCCCACAGCCGTGGCCTGGATGTCTCGAAATGAGGGATGTCTGTAAATTCAAGGAAGTAAGGAGTTTAACAGGGGACGAAACACATCCCCACCGAGGTTCGGAAAAAAGACAGCTTAATGGCAGGTGTTTAGGAGCAGAACAGGGAGGACTTCTAGCTCTGTGATGACAGGCAAGAGGTTAAGAAACAACGAACTCAACGTCAGAACCGAAATTAAACGTGCAGAGTAAGACCACTGACAACCAGAAGGCGGCAAGGTATGCAACGGGGAGCAGAAAGGCCAACAGGAGGCTGGGCTGAAGGGACACCGGTCGGGTGCATGAGCAGCACACGCCCCACTCTTAACAGCGTAGCTCTTGGGAACTCATTTCAAATAGTGCAAGCTCTACACTCACAGCCAGGTGAGGCCTGTTGGGAAGGTCACCCCACGAGGCCTTTGGGGACACGGTGGTAGGGACAGACAATGGGGTCTAAGCTCACTCATCTTCAAAGGCCAAACGCCTGGATATGCACGAGAGAATCAAGCTACAGAGGAGCTTTCTGCCCCATCAGGAGGTCACCTCTACTCAACTTTGTGGACAAACGTCAGGACTGACTAATGTCAAAATGAAATCAGGTAGGACATGTCTTGGAATGTTCTTTCCAGCTCCTACTCCACTGCTAACATGAGACTAGCAGTCTAACATTCTCCGTTTCTCTATCCAAAGAGCCCTATGCCCACCAGGGCTCCAAATGCCATGAGAGAGTGACAGGAACACGAAGTGCCATCAGGGCTCTGGCCATCAAGGTCCACCCGTCCCCAGCTTCTGCCCTGGCATGGGAACCAGGGGGTTAGGGCCAGTGGCAAAACACAGACTCCAGAGTCGTTTTCCCAAAGGAGAAGAAAGGGCTCTAAGTATCTCCCACTAATAATCACCTATCATGTGCTCTCCCTAATGTACTGAGACATTCACTAAACATGTTGTTTGCTCTTATTTGCGAGGGTGGAGCAAAGGCCAGTACAGGCCCACAGCTGTCTTGTCCTTTTCTGAGATGAATCCACTGCCCAACGGCTACTGAACTGACCTGCCACAGAAGGATAATCACGGCACATCTCTACCACAACACATGTGTTTCTAACACAGCAACCTGTTGACTGGTGTGACAGCTAACTTACACGCCAACTTGACTGTGCGAAGGGGTGCCCAGACAGCGAGCTGGTAACATATGACTTCTGGGTGTGCCCTCCCCACTGTGGAGGAGCAGCATCCAATCTGCCGGTGCCTGGATGCAGAAAAAGGAGAAGGAAGAGCCTATTCCTCCTCTCTCACGTCCATCTTTTCCTTCCATCGGATGTCAGAGCCCCGGTTCCTAGGCCTTCAGACTCTGGGACGCAGACAGCAGGCCCTCTGGTGCTTGGGCCTGTGACTCAGACTGAGGCAGTCCACCTGCTTTCCTGGTCCTCCAGCTTGCAGACAGCAAGTTACTCTCGACCTCCACAACCTCAGGAGACAATTGCTAGGGGACAGATACACACATCTCGTCCTACTGGTTCTGGTTCTCGGGAGAACCTTGACTAACCCAAGCAGCAACTTATCAGGTACTGTCATTTACAAGTCGACAAAACCTGGGACTACACGGGATATACACAGAACTAGCAAAATGAATAAAGGAGATTAAAATAGATGAAAGAAACACAGACACAAACCACATCCATTAAACGAAGCTGCTTGCTACCGTTAGGCACTAGAATCAAGGCTGTTACGAGCTGATTTTCCAAAGCTGCGGCACTCAATCCAAAAGACTGGTTTCAAGAGATTGCATCAGCTTCTGAGTCTGTGTGAGAGGATTTAAAGCATCTGGTATCAGACGGTGAGGCGAGAAGGATGGGAGAGGACTTTCCACAGTGTTTACAACCAAAAGATGCAGATAGCTGGTTACATACAACTCCCAGGAAAGATGATGCAACTAAAACTGTGCTGAAACTCAGGCTCTGATGATCAGAAATAATTTTCAAAATCATTGTTTCTTCTTTCTGTTACACCTGCCTCTGTAAGGCAATGCAGGATCTAAGCCGCATCAGCAACCTACACTGCAGCTTGCAGAAACACCAGATCCTTCACCCACTGAGCAAGGCCAGGGATTGAACCCTCATCCTCATAGATACTAGTCAGGTTCTTAACCCACTGAGCCACAACGGAAACTCCTCAAAAATCACTGTTTCCTAATGAGGTCTTATGTACTAGTGGTAGGACCAAAAAGGTGCATGAAAACAAAATTATCTCAACTGCTAATCATGGAGTTGAAACTTATTAAAGCAATTTCTATCGAGGAATTACATTACATTATGTATGAACAATGGAATTTTCAGACAGCAGATTCCTGGATTTGCAGTGGCAAGACCAAAACTGAGGATGGGGGGTAGTAGCCCTGGGAAACTTCCTCCTTCTTGGCCTCGAGAGATAGGAGGCGGGGTCCCTAGGTAACCTGTTGTCCTTGTCCTCCTAAAATGAATAACAAGTTTTTATCACACAGACATAGATAACCTACACTTAAAGGAGGACTCAGCACATGGGGGCAGACTGACCAAACTAAAGAATATTCCTATAATTCCCTCTTGAATCATGTTGATGTACACCATCCTGACAAAAATACTGAAGGTCAGAGTCAGGAGTTAAAGTGCCCCCAAATTCAAGGTGAAGGGTCAAGCTAGGAAGATGAAATTTCACAGATAAATGAAGACCCAACACCTGGATCCCCAAAATCTGCTGACCAAACCCAAATTAAATCCCTTCCTAAAAGCCAGTATTCTTTCTAGGCATTTTGATTATATCAGATAAATCCATAACCACCTATTTTCTATTGGGCCCAAAAGATTTCCCCCTTAAAGGCAGAGAAAATAGCTGTCTGTAGGCAGCACCATGAGAAACTGTCAAAGTACTCTTAATGCCTCCTAAAGGGAATTAAATATTCCATTGACTTTTCTTTTAATTAACCCCAAATGCTACCAAGGTTAACATGTGTGCAACATGTTGGCTGTTGCTGGTGGTGGTAGTGGGGCTGCTCATTCGAAGGGAGCCGATTCCTTCTAGTACCTGACAGCCAGGGAAGCTACAGGGCACTGCCACAAAGCCATGACGGGGCAGGACAGCAAAGGATGTTAAAGAAAAAGGAGGAGGAGTTCCTGTCCTGGCGCAGTGAAAATGAATCTGACTCGTATCCGTGAGAAGCAGTGGATTAAGGATCCGGCGTTGCCGTGAGCTGTGGTGTATGTAGGTCGCAGACGCGGCTTGGATCTGGCATTGCTGTGGCTCTGGCGTAGGCCGGCGGCAACAGCTCCGACTAGACCCCTAGCCTGGGAACCTCCATATGCTGCGGCTGCAGCCCTAAAAAGACAAAAAAAAAGGAAGAACTCTGTGCCGCAGACCTCCAAAATCCTCCGAAAGATTCAAAACTTTAACTATCACATTATTTTAGAAATAAAAGTTAACCAAGCTACATCACAGATTTTGCTAATAAAAAACTGATGCTGACATACCTTGAAAAGATTTCATTGAGTCAACATGGACTTTATAGAAGTGGTTCTCAAACTCAGGAATCCATATTTTCACCACAATTATTGAGGAATTCAGAGAGCTTTTGTTTATATGGGTTATAGCCTATGAATATGTATTATATTAGAAAAGAAATAAGGAAAAATTTTAGACATTTTTACAAACTCATTTAATGATAATAACCCCATTACATGCCAATGTAAATAATTCCAAGTAACTATACTTTTAAAACGAACAATTTAGGAAGCAAGTAATACTTATGTTTTTATAAATCTCTCTTATGTTTGGCTTAAGAAAACAGATTCTTATATCTGATCTTTTATTCAACCTTTTATTCAGCACACATCATTTAGCCTTTGTAAAGCTCCACTGCACACTCATGAGAGAATGAGAGTGAAAAAGGCAGAGGATGCCTTGGTACAATCATGAACGAGCTTGACCCCACAGACGCATGGACCACACTGAGAACAGCTGCTCCTCAGAAGGCATGAACAAGCTCATGGAGTCCCGGATGCCCTCCTCTCCCTGGTGGCTGAAGCAGTTTCCACAGGCTCCCCCAACGGAGCCATGGCGGGAGATGTTAGGGCAAACATGCATTTAGAAGTGAGATACTAGGTAAAATAGAAGATTTTATTTTTAGGTATGCCATCAGATAGTCCCAGAGTGGGCAGGAAGTGAAATTCCTGTTAAAAAGAGAAGAAAATCTAGGTAAGAAGATTCTTGTTTCAATGTAAGAGTTTTCCTTCTAAAGTGTGAGCTCGTGATATTGAGAAATATTTAAAATTGATCCAAACCAGATTATAAATAGGTCTATGCTAAAGAGGCACACTTCAAAACAACGGTGACCTATATAAAGCTGAAAGCACGCAAGCAGAAAATCGGTAGTAACCTGGGCAACTTTTATTTAGCAATCCGCCATGCCAGGCAACCTCATGGCCAGTTCAGAAACGGCGATGCCTCCGAAGAAAACCCAAACAACATGAACTTTTAAGGGAAAGAAACAAGACTTTTAGCTTACAATACTGTCCTCAACCATCATTCATCTTACACAGAGATGGAACACACCCATTTCCTGTGAATCCAGCATTTCCTCTCCTTCTAGCTAATAATCCTTCTATACCATTGTTCTCCGGATTAAACTGCAAAATGTAGAGCTGGTAACACCATAAAATAAAAATGCCTTTTAGTGGCACCAAGATTTTTAGAATTAAGTATTTGACTTTTAAGGAACACTAACAATAGAGATTCAAAAATTATTTAAATTTAAATAAAGTCAGCCTACATTAATAATAAGAATCCAACTACGGCTAGCAAACATGTTCAACTTACCAATAAAAGAATTCAGATAATTTGGTTTAAAAGAGGGAAATCAGTAGGAATCCTAAAGATTTACATGTTGCTATTTTACCTTATGTGACCCAGGCTGTCTTGTCTTGAGCATCTTATTTATTCTTCTCTCCTTTTTGTCTTAAACCGAAAGAAAGACTGTAACCTTTAATACCGGTTAGTCTATTTATAACTGTTCCATCTACAACCATTTTCCTACTACAAACATGCCCTGATAGCTTATCTCAGTCCACAAGCCAGACAACAAAGGCCTGCTGGCCTGCTGGAGGAGAAATGGAGAGCAGGAAATGAGAAGGCTTAGTTAATCCCCAGATAATCGATCGGTGTATTCAGTCAAGTATGAGCTGGGCTGAGGAAATGCTGCTTTTAAAAAAAAGAAAGGAAGAAAATCAAAGAGCACATGACCAGGGCCACAGTTCATTTTAAAACAGATAATTTCTGACAAGCATATATCCCATCACATTCAAGCACTAATACAACTTATATAAATGTTAATATCATTTGAAGAAAAACCTTTTCTCCTTAAAATCCTTCATCCTCTATCCTTTTTCAGAAACGTTTTAATTTGGGGGTTTTGTTTTATTGTTTTAGTTTTGGTTCATCTGTTTGGGTTCTTTTCCCCCTAAATCTGCTTTACTGAGGATATAATTTATACACAGTAAAACTGTGTTTGACAAATGCGTTGTGTAACCACAACCACAATCAAGATGGGGAATATTTCCATTACCACAAAAAGATTAACTTCCTTTTGAATTGATGCGTCCACTCTGCTGAAAAAGCTTTAGTGCCAGGGAACCTTAGAAAAATGTTCTACTCTCAATTCCTGCCTCCGTGTTAACACGCAGCGATGTTCGCATGGAGAAAAACAGCTCTGAGTCAGCTGTGGCCCTTCCTTCCCCCGGCTGAAGCTAAAGACCACGACGGAACACAGCCCCGTGTGCTTCCACATCGAATAATGAGCTCGTTCAAACTTTGCCACTGAGATTTTAAATCTTCCAAAATCCCAGAATATTATAGCAGTTACAGTTATAATAGCTATGGGAGTGAAAATTTTTTTGAATTAATTTTACACAGTACAATCTCCTCAAATCATGTAACCAGTTTTCAATGAGCTTCTACCAGGTCTCACACCACTGTTCTGGAAAAGATACTGAGGATTCAGGAGAGAAGAAAGTCCCAGGGTTGGCAGAGCTAACAGCCCACGGAAGGACAAATCCTCTGCCAATCTCTCCGTCCTTCAGAAAGGAAAAGAGGTTAGGTGCTTACAAAAAAAGCCACTAGCCATGAAAATTGCCACTTAGTAATCATATAATCCTAGTAACATTTCTTCTACTTTATTCAGTCTCTCTGGATATTGTTTTCCTTAAAAATATCTGTCTTCTCAAAAAGTCCTAAGGGTGGCAAGAAAAAGCTACTATGAATGCCTGCTTCACATAGTCAGAGAAGGGGGCTGAAAACCCTGGTAAACCCATACCCCACTTGCTCCGTCCAGTGTGGCGTGGAGATGGGCACGCGCCATCAGCCTCCACACGGCGGCCCCTGAGCAGAGCTGGGCGTGGAGACCCGGAGCGGAGCGAGGCACCCCGTGCTCCAGGAAACCAGAGGGCAGCTCCTCAAAGAGCGAGCTATTTTCAGGGGCCCGATTCCTGCATCTCCTCATCTCTAGAAAAACACGAAAATCCTTCATGGTGACGTCTGCTCCTTGTGACTGGTAGTAACTCAGGTGGAAATTAAAGGAAGGCCTAAGAAAGAATAACCCCGCATGACTCACTGACCCAGTGGACCCGGACCTGCCGTCTCCACTGAATCGCACCTCCACAGGCGAAGCAACCAAGACCAGGAAGCGGCTGACTTTCCAAGGACAAACAAAGCTCAATTTTTATGCCATGATCTCGACTGCCACCCTGGACCTACAGAACGCAGCACACGACCCCAGCCTGATGCTCTCCCAGTGGCAGGGCGGAGGAGACTCTGTGAATCTCCTGCCCAGGGCTCCCGGCCACTCTGCTAGTCAATAAATCCTGCTTGAGATCTCACTGCTCTGCTCAACTGTCTGACTGTCCCAGGCGCCCTAACTGTAACCTTCATGAGACCAGCAAGAAACTTTGCCAACAGTGTGCCTGGCTGCACGCACCTCCTCTCATCTTAATAATTCCCCTGCCTCTCTGGGGCAGTATTTCAGTCATCTGCGAAACACAGCCACCTCCAAGGGTGAGCCGGGGCGCCCAGAGGGCTGTGAAAACTCAGGATCCTGGCCCCAGTAGCGGAGGTGCACATCAAAGGAATGGTGTGGGGGAGCCCAGGCCTCTTTTGGTCCTGCTCCCTGTCCTTTGCTGCAAAAACTCCAAGACATCCTAGCTCCCACCTCACCTCCCCACAGTGGTTTTTCAGGGCTACCTGAGATGCTGTCTCCAGGACTTAAATCCTAATTTTGCCCCAAATAAACTTAACTCTCAACTTCAGGTTGTGCTTTTTTTTTTTAAGCCTACAACAGGAACAACACAGAAACCTCAGTCTCTATCTCATGAAAACTCTGGAAGGTTGTCTTTTATAGAATTTATTACGAAAAATGTCACGGGCACACAGGTATAAAAATAACACAACCAAGAACCAAACATGTTTTAAGAAATAAAGCATGACCAAACCTGAAGAAGCTTCTCCTTTTAGACAGGTCTTTCTTACTCCCCCAGAGGTAACCACTTTTTGGGGGGCGGGGAGAGGGGGGCCTGAGGCATGTAGAAGTTCCTGGGCCAGGAATCAGACACACATCGCAGCAGTAACCAGAGCCACAGCAGTGACAATGGACACCAGATTCTTAAAACTGACAGGCCCGCCACAAGGGAACACAGTAACCACTGCCTTGAATTACTGGTGCTCGTTACCATGCAGTCCTTCACGCGGCTTTTTCCTGCAGTGTACATGTAACTAAAACTCTATACGGTACTGTTTCATGGTTTTTACACTTTACATAAATGATACCATCATCTGATTTCCTCTGCAGTCTGCTCTGCCTTCTCAGCATTGTGCTTGTGTGACTCACCTAGGCCCTAGTTCATTCGCTTTACATGATACATATTACCTCTATGTTCAATGTGCCACAACTTCTTCAACATTTTCCTGCCAATAGATATTTGAGTCACTTCCAGTTTTTTTACTATTACAACCAAGGCTGATACTCTAAGCATTCCTACTCAGGTGTGTGCAAGTCTGTTTTAAGCTTGTCTCGGGAGTTCCGTCATGGTACAGCAGAAACGAATCTGACTAAGAACCATGGGTTCGATCCCTGGCCTCGCTCTGTGGGTTAAGGATCTGGCATTGCTGTGGCTCTGGCATAGGCCAGCAGCAACAGCTCAGATTAGACCCCTAGCCTGGGAACCTCCATACGCCGAGGGTGCAGCCCTCAAAGGACAAAAAAAAAAAAAAAAAAAAAAAATTGTGTCTCTGAATGTTTAGTACCATAGCTAAAATATTCAAACTTACTAAGGTAACAGCATTCATGTTCTCTGATAGCTTAAGCCTATAAGATCTGCAGTGCTGCCCCAGGTTATTCTTCATCCTGGTCACTTTTGCCTTCTTTCTTTCTTTCCTTCATCATCTTTATAGGAATTTTTCATGAGTCATTTCAAAGGAGCAACTTCTGATATTATTAATCTTTAATGTACATTTTCCTTATTAATTCATTAATTTGAGCTCTTCATCATCCCTTTCATTTTCTCAGATGAAATTTATTTTTAATTTTATTTATTTATTTAGTTAGTTATTTGTTAGGGCCGCACCTATAGCATATGGAAGTTCCCAGGCAAGGGGTCGAATCAGAGCTACAGCCATTGGCCTACACCATAGCCAAAGCCACAGCAACAGGAGATCAGAGCCGCATCTGCGACCTATATCACAGCTCAAGGCAACACCAGATCCTTAACCCGTTGAGCAAGGCCAGGGATCGAACCTACATTCTCATGGATACTAGTCGGGTTTGTTTCCACTGAGCCACAAGGGGAACTCCCAACATGGTCACTTCTGATAAATATTTCACATATACTTGAAAAGAATGTGGATTCTTCGGTTGCAATGTACATGTGACAATTAACTCAAATTTTAGACTGTGCTGTTAAATATTTTATATTCTTACTGATTAATAATCTACTTGTTTGCTCAATTACTGAAGGGGATGTTTTAAAATTTTTTCTAATTTTCCAAATGATCCTTAACAATTTAGGATCAGCTGCAGTATATTCATACAATGCATTTATTACATAGCTATGAGAATAAATTACTGTAACAGAGAAAGACATAGATGCATTTCACAAATAACACACTAAACCATAGAAATCAGACAGAGATGCCCTCTGGTGCAATCTAGTGAGCCCCATGAATTTTCTGGTTTCCTGGCACGTAAGGGACTTGAGCATCTGAGAATCTGGGCGTCCACAGGGGGTCCTGTACCAATTCCACAAGGATACCGAGGGATAACTGTAGAAAAGAGTCATCCATGTTTTCAGCTGCTTTTAGAAGAAAGCCACCTATGTCTCTGCCTTCAGACACGCCCTACCATCCGCATACAGAGACCACCTCACCTCAAAAATGCTCAGAGGGTTACTGATATTAAAAGGCACAGAGGAGTCTCCTGGTGGCTCAGCAGTTAAGAATCAGTGTTGTCACTGCTGCGACTTTGATCACCGCTGTGGTGCGGGTTCGATCCCTGGCCCATGCTACATGGGTGGCCAAAAAATAAAATGAAACAAAAATAAAGAGCCTAGAGAGTCTCTAACTGAATACGAAATGTTCCACTCAATGCTACCTTACAAAACCAGCCCTGAAATGAAAATGGAGTAAAGCCAACTCCTCCTCATCCTGCGACAGATCATCAAGGCTGTACACACAGTTAGAGGAAGAAGGATGCCGTGAATAAGACGTAACTGAAGATGCTCCTGAAAGAAAGCAATGAACACTCTTTTTTATCATAACATTTTTTGTCTATGGTTGCGATTTCCACACACTCCTCTTTGATTACAGATTATCCTTCCAAGAAGCCTATTTGGCAGGAAGCTGCTGACAAAGTATTGATGGCAGCTCTCCTTACACTCAGCCTTATTAGCATTTCTACTGCTGCACTGCACACACGGACACTATAAATCACACATAGCCGGTGTCACGCACGATAATCAAACAGTTACCTAACAACGAAGGGTGGTGCAAACGCACTGAACTAATCTTTGAATATGCGCTCTAATAATTCAATTCCATTATGGTTGCTGCCTTTAAGCCTAAAGGCAGCAACACAGAAATCGAGTGCCATCCACAGTGCCCTCACATTTGCCACGAAACGTCACTTATATAGTTCACATCCAATTACTGAACAGAACCAGCCAGAGCATCTATCCCTTACATTAAAACAAGCAGGACCCAGCAGCAGGGCTGTCCATTGCCATCACATGGCTTAAACGGATTTCTCACCTTTCAAATATCAAGGGGTCCTCTTTCCCAGAACATCTCACTAAGGGGTTTGGCCTTTTAACAAAGAAAGCTGCCCAAGTTGAAAGAAACATTCAAAAGGCAGGACATGTAGCAAAGCCCAGCTCAGAGCTGAAGACATCTGCCCCTTGTGTTAAAATACAAAATAGTAAAAGATCCTTTATATGAAAAATAAATACACTCACAAAGGAAGCTTTTGTTAAGACTACCAACAAAGAGGCAGTTACATTAATACCTACAGAGTCCTTGTTTTTGGCCAGTATCCCACTGAAACTCAGGAATCCCCCTAGACAGAAGATTTATTACTCATTTCCTAGTTTTTAAGGACAGAAAAACCTTTCCTAAAGTCCTCACTTGGAGCCCAAATCTAAACTAGCCATCAAGCACAAGGCCGTGCTCTCCTGTGTTGCTGTCTGTTACTCATGCCGTCGCCAGGATTTGTATAAATTCAATTTCACGGATTTATAAAAAGACGCCTTAGAGTTCTTCCCCGATCACCAACCACCATCTTTAAAATAAGGATCAAGCTAAGCCCAAATTCTCTGAGGTGAGAAAAACTTTTATTATCTAAAGAAAACATGAACAGGTGACTGCTGACAATCACCATTCACCTATCAGCAGTATTATCAGAGTCTACAAAGCCAGGTACGGACTCACTGTACAAGGATCTGTGGGACACCCTTTCCTGGCCCTACACTGCTGTCAGACAGGCTAACAAGAGAGGCAGTCAGAGTGCTAGCTGGCAGTAAGTAATTATTAGGACATAAAATGAAGCACTACCCAAGAAAATGCTTTATTTTCTTCTTCTTTTTTTCTTCTTCTTTTTTTCCTTTAAGGGCCGCATCCACAGCAACACGGGATCTGAGCCGCATGTGTGACCTACACCACAGCTCATGGCAACACTGGATCCTTAACCCACTGAGCGAGGCCAGGGATCACACTGGCGTCCTCAACGATGCTAGTTGGGTTTGTTAACCACTGAGCCAGGATGGGAACTCCCCAAGAAAATTTAATATCATCACACGAAAGAGGAGACAGCGGAATCAACAGCTGGGGAATTGATAAAGGCTACTACCCATTTGCCTTTACGACGGAATCGATATCTGCTAACTATCCCTCAACTCGGACTCTAGGACAATGGTCTGAACCTTTACTAAGACCTCTGTGTCTCGAGAAAATGTGCAAACCACACAAACTATCGCAAAAGAGGTGTGAACATTCCCAGACTCAGAGTTTAAGAACCAGGACACGTAGCCCCACTGTAACTGTCTGCATCCCCACCCAGCACCCCAAGAGCAGCTAAGAGCCACCAGGGTAACAGTATCTTCAAAGCTGCTCCCAGCCATTCTCAGGAGCTAAACACTGCCCTGCTCATAGCAGACAGTCAACTAATAGCAAAGAATAAGTGACTGAATGAATGGCAATTTATACACATGTATATATTTCTCACACACACACACACACACACACACACACACACACACAATGTGCCTACCCACAGCAACAAAACACCGTGGTCCTAAAGAGACAACTTACAATAAAAAACCTGAAAACCTTCACTTGGCTCTAACTCAGTGAATAACACAACACTTCTATGCACTAACTCCTTGCCCTTCCATCCATTTGTTATAAAACCTGAAAAGGGAGGAAGTCTTCCAATGTTATCCTTCACTATGAGTCCTAACACTCAAAGCAAAAACCCTAGACAATCCATTTACAAATGTTGGGGAAGTTCCTGTCGTGGTGCAGTGGAAACGAATCTGACCAGGAACCATGAGGTTGCGGGTTTGATCCCTGGCCTCGCTCAGTGGGTTAAGGACCCAGCGTTGTGGTGTAGGCCAGCGGCTACAGCAAATTCGACCCCTCGCCTGGGAACCTCCGTACACTGCAGGTGCGCACCCCCCCAAAAAAAATGTTGGCTCCAAAAAAACCTACTTCACAATAAAACAGTAACTACAAGTTCCCATTGTGGCTCAGGAGTAAGGAACCCAACTAGTATCCATGAGGATGTGGGTTTGATCCCTGGCCTCACTCAGTGGGTTAATGATCCAGCATTACCAGGAGCTACAGTGTAGGTCACAGACGTGGCTCAGATCTGGCATTGCTGTGGCTGTGGCTGCGGCTGCGGCTCCCGATTTGACTCATAGCCTGGGAATGTCCATGTGCTGCGGGTGCAGCCCTGAAAATCAATCAATCAATCAATATAAATCACAGTTTCTAAACAACAGTATTGAATGTTAGGTTTTCCGCTTGTGCGCGTGATGTGTAAATTTCTCAGTCCATGACACCGCAAACCCAGTTTTAGCTACTGTGCAAAAAATTCATTACGGCACAAATATTATGTAGTAGAGGCAGAAAAATAATAGCCACTGTCTTCTATTATAAGCAGAAAAATATCCTGTTTTGATGGTCCTCTTTCCCTAAAGGGTCATAAACGGAGTACGGTGTATTTTCAGCTGATCCAGCCGTGAGGCTGTGAAGCATCAGTCCATGCTTTGATGTGCCTTTATATCGCGCAGACATGAAACAGCCAGAATTAGGGAAGACAAGTGAGACACATTGAAAGAAGAACATACAAAGATCATGTATTAATGAAGGTTCATAAAAACGATGCTGTATTCAAATCTCATCAAAACTGAAGACTGTTACGTAGCAGAAATGCATTGTCTTTCTAAAATCTGGCAACATTTCTCCTACACGTTTCCTGAGGAAGGCAAGATACAGAACAGCATTTTGAAAAAAATTAAATACTGCCTTGACATTTCCTTGTAAATATACTTGAATGAACTCTTAAGAACATCTTTCTGTGATTTTTTTTCCACAGAGCAATGCACAAAAATGTACACTGCATAAAGCATGAACTCAGAGCTTACGGCAAAAAAAAAAAAATTTTCCCCATTCACTCTGGGAAAAACATAATGTTATCTAAGTGTAATACCCCCCTTATAAAAAGGACGCATTCTTAGAGCGGACTATGTGATAAATAAATAAAACTTTATGAATAAGCTGCTCTTCATGCACAATTGAGTTTTTATATAAAAAAAAATCAATAAGGTAGCTAGGATGTGAAAAATAGGGCACAGAGGAATTCAAACTAGGCTGTGTCTATAGAAGCCAGGATCTTCCAGAGGTTGACTATAACCAAACAAGGTAAAAACTAACCAAATATAAATTGTAAAATGGGAGGACACTTGGAAAATTCACAATTATGATGTAAATAATCTGGTACCATCGTCTGCTTGAAGCCCAGCATCCTGTCATAGCACACGATGTAAACGGCCCCTCACAGAGGAGAACCGTAGGAGCCGGTATGAGAGATCCTACACATCTGAAAAAAAGTCGTGACGAATGACCGAGGTGACTTAAAACGTTGATAGCATAACCAAACGGCCTTGAATTATAGTTACTGCATGGCTTGGTCCATCTTCTTTAGAACTCATCTCAAGCAGTACAGTGAAACCAGCTGGATGCTGTTGAGCAAAACCAAATGTGAAACCTTTGTTTTCCTCTAGTGCATTGCGTAAGAAAATTAAAATGCAACACAAACTTTGGATTAAATTCAAAGTTTATGCAATTTTATGAAGCAGCATTATAACATTTATACTAACCAAACTATATAAAATGTTTTTAATCTGCACTGTATTTTAAAAATTGAGATATAATTCACATACAGCAAAAATGCAGACTTAAGGTGCACCAATTAGTTTTATGAAGATGTACACAGACCCCCCACCCCATAACCCAAACCCAAAATATTTCTACCAATCTCTGCCTGTAGAAAAAACCACTATCTAGAAGACAGACCTATATATTTCAGTTTTAAGAAACCACCAAGCTGCTCAAGTGGTTGTGCCATTTTCATTCCCACCAGCAAAGGAAGAGAGCTCCTTGCCAAAGGGGCATCCTTTTTTTTTTTTTCTTTTTTTTTTTTCCATTTTATGGCCATGCCTGTGGCATATGGAAGTTTCTGGGCCACGGATCGAACTTGCACCTCTGCAGCAACCCAAGCTGTTGCAGTCAGATTCTTAATCCTCTGTGCCACAGAGGGAACTCCCAGAGAGGCATCCTTGGTAATCGGGTAGCAGCTTTTTTCATCTGGCCATTCTAGTGGCTACAGAATGCTGCTTACTGTCAGTTTAACCTACCTTTTCCTGATGACTAATGGTACTGAGCACTTTCTCATGGGCTTCTCCTCCAGTCACATACCCTCTTTCGTCAAGTATCTCTTTTCAAGTCTTCCCCCATTTTTTAAAAATTGAGTTGCCTTACTATTAAGTTGTAGTTTTGTGTGAAGTTTTTAGTGTATTCTGGATTTAATTCCTTTCTCAGATATGTGCCGTAAACATTTTCTCACAGTCTAAGGCTTCCTCAGGAATATTAACAATGTCTTGATGAATTGCATTTTTTTGTTTTATGATTAGTACTTTCTAGCTCCTCTTTAAGAAATCTTTGTCTACATCAAGAATTAAAGACAATTTTTACCTTAGAATTAGGTCAATGATCCATCTCAAATTAACTCTGGTGTACGATGTGAGTTAGGGCTGAGTTTGGTCTTTTGCTTCTTGCCAGATGGATATTCAATTGTTTCAGCCTATTTGTTGAAAAGCCTTTTTTCTTTTCCCATTGGAAACAGCTTGACAGTATATGTGAAGATTCATTTAAATTTGAACCGAAGAAATAAAAGGTACCTCGCAGCCCTTGAGGCCAATGATGTCTTCATCTCAATGTGGACGGTGTGACTAATGTTGGAAAGCATCGCTCCTCTCGTTAACATACTTCATACTCACATAAAGTCAAGAGCAATACTGACCCAATGGTTACACTTGCTGAGGTTTTCCCATTTGAATTCTACAACTCTATTTCCCAAATGTACATAACTTAACACGTGTGCATACACGCTGCACTGTTAGGACACTTACAGTGGCTAACGTTTATGTTCGTGAAACGTGTAAAATCTCAGCTGCAGTTGTGTGTGAATGTATCACATCAGATAAATGCGGAACCGGAAATAATCACACAAAGCGAAACACCTCCTCGAATCTCCAACCCCGCTCACCAAACCAGTTGCTCCTTTTGCTCAAGACAAAGTTTTTCTGAAAAGGGAATGTTTCACGTTTCCTTCTAAGGGTAACTTCTAAGGTAACTCACGTTACCTTCTACGGGACACGCCAGCAATGAAAATTCAGAGCTCTAAGACAGACACGTGGGGTGGGGGAGAGCAGCATATTCTCACCATCCACAGTGACATTTCGCAGGCCCATATGGATGTCTATTTGGAAAGAAAGGACCTTGGAGCTTCTTGTATGCCTGAACCTGAACTAGAAAAAATTTTAGAAGAAAGCCGAATATCTATGCCTTTGACATGGCCTAGTTCAGTAGGGAAACTTGATGGGGTTAGGCCACCAGACTCAGCTAATAATAAATAAACTGTTCTTCTGTTCTTGGCTTCTGCACCTGCCCCTCCCAGCAGGGTTGTACAGAAATGCTGGCAGCTGTGGCAAACAGCAGGTCACGATTTACGAATTCACGTGTTTGTGATCCTGGGCTTAGCAGAAAATCATTTCAAAAAAACTGAGATATCAGGAATTCTGGGAGGATGGCAGCATAATTTACAATCCTAACTCTCCACGAAAAGTAGATCAAACCAAACCCACAACAAAATGAGAAAAATAAGGCATCTTCACAAACTCCCAAAGACCAGCAGGAGAGAGGGTATAACCACTGACAACCAGAAGACCTGCGGTTACCAGCACCTGAGAGAGAGAGACGAGAAGGAAGGTGTATCTCACACTCCTCGGGTCAGGAGGACCTCATCCCTCAGCAGCGAGGGGGCCAGGGTGACAACAGCAGCCTGAGCTTGAGCTTGAGCGGGCCCTGGGGATGCAGCCAGGAGGGAGGACAGGGGGACCAGAAAGCCTGAGGAGTCCAACCCCGCATCAACTCCTAAAACTCACCAGAGCTCCCTTCCAGGACAACGCCCCAAAACACAGGAGAAACCAAGGGAGAAGAAGAGAGATTGAGCAGAACAGGAATATGGGAGGAAGGGCTAAGGAGGCTCCCGTGAAGGGGAAGGAGGGGAACGGGGTCACGAAATCACAAAACGCCAGAGCCACGCATTTAACACCACGCAGTAACAGAAGCGGGAGTCTGGGGCAGTTAACAGAAGTACTCGAACCACACATCCTTCTAAGACTCAAGAAAATCAAATTTGCATAAAAATAAGCAAAAGGACCGAGGTTAAACCTCATACAAGGTTACTACTAGGAAAACAAGAATAAGGGGCAGGGCAGTAACCCTACAAAGAGAGCACAGGAAAAACCACACACACGCAGGTACAGCCAAGACTGATGCACTGGTTCCAAGACAAGCTAACAGATATTATCAGGTAAGTAACACAAAACATTCGAGAGCAATATACACAGATACAGGAAAACCCAGAAATGAAATATCAGACAAAGGTCATTTTAAAAATGAAGGCTGAAAACCAGAAGGAAGACAAGTGTGAATAAGCACAGCTACCAATGCCTTCTGGAAAAGAGAAGGTGAAAGGAAGGAAATATAAAAGTAAAAAGAGAACTTCAAAACAAAACCAAACAAAAGGATTCAAGAGAAAGTGACAAACATTAAAGATAGACAAGGAATAATCAACCTACAGATAGTAGGAACTCCTGGCAAAAACCAAATCTAACAATAAAAAAAAATACTAAAACCTGTAATTCAAGAAATTTTTCCAGGAGTTCTCGCTGTGGCTCAGTGGATTAAGAATCAAACACAGTGTCCATGGCGTGTGGGTTCAATCGCTGGCCTCACTCAGCAGGTTAACGATCCGGCCCTGCCACAACCTGTGGCCATAGATGTGGTTTAGATCTGGCATTGCCGTATCTGTGGAGCAGGCTGGAAGCTGTAGCTTCAGTTCAACCCCCTAGCCTGGGAACTTTCATGTGCCACAGCTGGGATGGAGGGGGAAGACAAGAAAGACAGAGGGAAGGAGGCAGGAACGGGAAAGGTAAGAAAATTTTCCTGAAATGCAAAGATCTGAAAGTTGACACTTCGAGAGCACACCATACTTAAGATACTGATACAGAAGACCAAAATTAAGACACAGGCCACTAAAATAACTGGACTTGAAAGGGGAAAAAAAATTCTTCAGGCATCTAGGGAGAAAAATACTACGGTGAATATAAAACAAAGATAATTAGATTATCAACAAACTCTGACAGCAGTGTTTTATGCCAGAGGAAAATGTGCCTGCTGCATATTTAAGGCACTCAAGAAAACCAGGAGTTCCCATCATGGCTCAACGGTTAACAAACCCGACTAGCATCAGTGAGGATTTGGGTTCGATCCCTGGCCTCGCTCAGTGGGTTAAGGAGCCAGCGTTGCTGTGAGCTGAGGGGCAGGCCAGCGGCTACAGCGCCGATTAGACCCCTAGCCTCCATATGCCAAGGGTGTAGCTCTTAAAAAAAAAAAAAAAAAAAAAATCTAGAGACAATGATCATTCCAGTAGAAATGAGACCCAAATGGACCAAACTGTGCTCTTAAAATATCACTTCTCTCTAAAAGAAACCAAGGCGTCTAGAAGGAATGGTGGTTCCAGGTCTGCTGTGGAAATGTACCAGACAGGGACAGAGCATCTTCGACAGAGAGATCACAGGGCCACTATTAGACCACTAGGGCCACATCAAGGGGCTCAGAGGCCAACCTGAAGAGACGCCCAGTAGCCAGCGATGGAACTATCTGGGCTTCAATAAGGATTAAGAAATGCAATTATTTGAAATTATTTGAAACTCATCAGACATGTTTAAGGGAACCCAATGCATTATTTGAAAACTGGGTAGATAAAAGGGAAGAATCAAGCTTTTATGCTGGTGCCTAAACAAATGGTACTACTGGGTAAGCAAATAATAGACGACAAAGAAGCACTGCCATACAAAATCATTCTACCTAATAGATGAAAATGAAATGATAGCATCAGAACCTCCTAATTTTGCAACGGCCAAGGAATTAATGTATACAGGTGATAATATCTCCCCTTCAAAAAACAACAACCCCCAAAGAGCTACAGCATACCTCCTGGTAAAGGTAGTCTATACACCCTGTAACCTTGCCCAAATGGAAGACTCAAGTCTGAGCAAGCCTCTGGATCCAGCTACCAATGCACAGGAAATGCAGCAGACAGATGTACATCTTGAACTGCACTAGCGATCAACAACACCCAGGCTATGGGAGATTCTTCAGGTCAAGTGTCTTGGGCTTCTTCAATGAAGTGTTAAGAAACTAAAGGGACGAATCTATAGATTATAACAGACTTTTAAAAGACAGCCATGGCAACACTAAACTATAGTGTCCAGTGATCCACACTTGGGAGATAAAACTATTTTAAAAAAATAAAATAGGAGTTCCTGTTGTGGTGCAGTGGTTAACGAATCTGACTAGGAACCATGAGGTTGCCAGTTTGATCCCTGGCCTTGCTCAGTGGGTTAAGGATCCGGCATTGCCATGAGCTGTGGTGTAGGCTGCAGACTCGGCTTTGATCTGGCATTGCTGTGGCTCTGGCGTAGGCCGGTGGCTACAGCTCCGATTGGACCCCTAGCCTGGGAACCTCCATATGCCACAGGAGCAGCCCTAGAAAAGGCAAAAAGACCAAAAACAAACAAACAAAAGAACAACAAAAAAATAAATAAAATAAAATAAAGAAACAACTACTTTAAAAGTCAGGGCAGGGAGTTCCCTGGTGGTCTAGTGGTTAGGACTTGGTGCTTTCAGAGCTGTGGCTTGGGTTCATTTTCTGCTCTGGGAACTGAGATCCCACATCAAGCTACTGCAGGCCATGGCTAAAAAAAAGGGGGGGGGGGAGCTGAGGAAGGGGGAGGGAGGTGGCAAGTGGTTAATTCTATAGGAAGGAGGGCACTGTCACTGCAGAGGAACTGAGAGATGGCTGGCAGAGTCCTGTTTCTTGATCTGGGAGGTAGTTATACGTTATAATTCATTATAATGTCCATATGCTTTATGTGGCTGTTCTTATTTGTGATTCACAATAAAGAGGGTTTTGTTTGTTTATTTCTTTGTTTTTTGAAGAAAACACTAACATACCTCACCTGCATTCTGCCTAAGAAATGGCACCTGCTCAAAGCTCTGGTAACCAGAGGAGGAAACCGAGGAAAGAGGAGCACACAGACAGGACAAGCCTCATCACAACGAAGTGAGTGAGCTGCATTTCTCTAGACAGATTTCAGCTGGAGACCAGATGCTGCAGATGCACTAAATGCAGCAGAGAGAGATGTATTTTACCAATGCTCACAAATTTATACATCTCATAATTATGTGGTTTCTAGTTAAAAGTCAAAATAGCAACCAAACCAAAAGCACTAAATTAGAAAGTGTATGTAAGGAAAGAGAGACAGGATATGAGAAAGCAGCTGAAAACTGTCACAGGATTCTACAAAAGGAATAAACAGCTGCTTAGCACATAATAAACAATCGACTGATCAGAATGACATCCTCAGAGTAAGAACACAGGCCCGGAAACTTAAAATGTGGGAAACCAAAAACTTGATGGGACTTGTTTACTGTGGCATTTGCTTTACTGCAGTGATCTGGAAACAAACTTGCAGTACCCAAGGTCTGCCTGTAAACCAACAAGATAATTTCAGGTAATGATCAGTGTCATAAAAACAACAAAGACATTAAATGAGTTCCCACTGTGGCTCGGCAGTAAAGAACCCAACTAGGATACAAGAGGATGCAGGTTCAATCCCTGGCCTCCCTCAGTGGGTTAAGGATCCAGCATTACCATGAGCTGTGGTGTACGTTGCAGGCATGGCTCTGATCCAGAGTAGCTGTGGCTGTGGTGTAGGTTGGCAGCTGTAGCTCCAATTCGACCCCTAGCCTGGGAACCTCCATATGCCGCATGCGCAGCCCTAAAAAGCAAAAAAGCAAAAAAAAAAAAAAAGGGAATTAATTGGGCAACATCTTAGATAATGACTAAGCAGGAAAAAGGATGAGGCCAAGGATGGGGTGGTCAGAAAAGCCATCTCGAGGAGGCGACACTGGAGCTGAGACCTGAAAGATGAGGAGCAGATCTGTCACACCAAGAAAGCGCCCACTGTCCGCACTGAACAGTACCAGACATCACGGAAAACATCAGACGTGCCAAACACGGCGTGTCCCCTCGGGAAGTTTCAGAGCCATTTAGAGCGGTAAATTAACTCAGGAAATTGTACCGAATTAAGCAGAAAACCAGAGAAGCCCTTGGGGGCAGGGGAAATGAGAACTGCTTTGCGGCCCAGGGGTCACAGTCTCACAAAGGCCACGCTAGTCGTTTGGGATTTTGGTTTTGATACTGACTCTGCTGGGAGAAGCACATACAACACGCCATTAAGCTTTCCAAAGTAAAAGCTGAGTTTTTTTTTCTTTTAATCTCAATTAGTTCACACTCAGAAAGGAAATATGAAGGCGATGCCTCCAGGCAGCAGGGTAACACACTGTTAAGTTGCTTATCTGGAAACTCTAGTCCTTAAAGGGCATGTCCTCCACTTAACCATCAGGTTCCCTGACTCCCCACTCCTGCAGCCCCCTCAGCCAGGCTGCTTCACAGTGGCTGCTTCCCTCCCACTGACCACACGCTCACCCAGAATCCTCCAGCCGTTTCTTTTTCAGGGAACAGCTGAAGCACTGCTGAGTAGAAAGAGTTGCCAACCCATTAGTCTCCAAACCATCCTGACTCAACTGTATTGTTCTGTCACAGTGTCCAGAGCAAGTGACATCACAGGTGTCAGGAGCCGACAGGCGCTTTCCAAATGTTTGCTCACACTAACGGAGAAGAAGGCCAGCGGCCCTCCTCCAACTGTGACTCTAAAGAGAGGGCCGCAAGAGACCCCTGTGGCGCTGCCATCAGATCCACTGCGTCTTGTCCCAACTTCCACACGGCAGCAAGAAGGTACAGATCAAGCCCCCTGCGCTGCGGTTAAGGCAGTGCTTCTCTATGAATAACTGTGTGGTGTGAAGAGGCTTTTCTGGGATAAAACAAGAGGAAAATGTATGTCTGCTTCAAACAGAATGGTCAAAAACACAGATGGCCTGAAAGCCAGCAAAGCCCTGACCCTCCCAGCGGCCGGTGGCCACCTGAGCCTGAGGCAGGTTTCCTCACTGCCTGTGAACAAGCGACTGTCAGCACTGCCCTCACTGGTGGGAACATAAAGACACCAATCAATCTCTTCGGATGACAAGCCAAACACAATCACCAATTTCCAATACAAAACTGTCTATACAAGTCAATTAATGGACCCTGCCTACCACATTCCCACACTCCAAAGCCAGCCCCTGGGACTAAAAGTGTCCATGTGACAAGAACCAGGGGGGACAGACACGACTCTAAACCAACAAGCCATCAGTGGTAACAGTTTCTCTGCCTAGAACCCACTTTCTTCCTCCCTGCACCGCACCTGTCTGCAAAAGCCACCCCCAAATCCATTGGTTCCTATCTCCTAACCTTACCAGGCACATCGTTTTGGGCCTTCCCTGCAGTGCGCACATACCATGGCAAATACACTGCTTTTCAGCTACTTCGCGGGCCAGGGGATGGTCAGCACCTGCAGCACATGGAAGTTCCCAGGTTAGGGGTCAGATGGGAGCTCAGCTGCCAACCTACACCACAGCAACATAGGATCCGAGCAGCACACATGACCTACATCACAGCCTGCGGCAATGCCAGATCCTTAACCCACTAAGAGAGACCAGGGATCAAACCTGCATCCTCGTGGATACTAGTGGAGTTCATAACCCGCTGAGCTACAAGGAGAACTCCTTTAGCTACTTTAATGACACTCACTTATGCCCTGAACCTCTCACATTCATCTGCAGGTAAGAACTCGGATTTTTCTCTTAAAGATGCAGCTATCATTCTAAAAACCCCTTCCTCTAAACATGCTTAGTATCAGATGCTACACAATAAGACGGTTTGATACACAATGGCTTAATACACTGGATTGAAACAAAGACTTTTACAGTAGAAAAAATATTCTTCTCAATGAAAGAGGACAATGAAATTAAAATTTGAAAACACGAACAAAATAAAACTAAATAAGAAGCCACTTCATTCTAATAAACCTGTCTTTTTAAAAGCCTCCCTACAACTTCCACCCCTGTATGCATCTGCATTTATACACATACACTCACACTCACACACACACACTGGTAGATGCACCACAAATACAACAGAGGATCATGCCACTTCCAAACCATAAAAAGGTACCTTTCAAAAGTCATCTTTGTAAAGAGTTCTACTGTCTTATCCTAGGAGACTCAAACGGTCATATTTGCAAGAAGATAATTCATGTTGGTTTAAGATGAGGAATTGTAACTAAACATAACTACATTCACAAATTTAGTTCTAAGTTATGAAAATATAAGTAAATTTAAAAATCTGTTAAAATTGTTCTTTTCTATAATAATGATAACCATAACTTCTCATATCATTTTGCTCTGCTTTTGACAACTCAATATGTCCTTCCATCTGAGATACGTAGGAATTTTCCTGCTCCCCAGAAATGGCTGCAGTCCCCGGGGTCATTACCACTCAGGAACTGGGCTGCGTGCGTGGATCTGATTCTGAGCTGACTGGTGCTGTTTCAGACAAGTCCAACCAAGGCAGAACTTGCGGGCTGGGCTGCCTAACTCCACTCCACTCTCCTCAGCCTCCTTAAGAACAGAGCCCCCCTGTGACTAGAACACAGCCCCAAACAACTCCCACCTCCTCTGAAGACCTGCACAAGCTGAAGCAGTTGGGTAGGAGAACTAGGGAAGCTCTGGAACGGGCCCTCCTCTTTCAGCCGCCTGGCTCTGGCGGAGAACCAGTTCCCCCGATCCACTGCAGAGTAACAGGTGTATCGAGCACACATAAAAGGGTGTGGCTATGTCAAACAGCTGTAAAAGTTTCGAGGGGTTACTCTGGATTTCTGCAATTAACACTAGTGGCCTTACTAGTAGCCAACAGTTCAGTCCATATACGGGCCTGACCACTGCAGCTGTGTGGCATCTGTGACCACGAGGAGACCAGGCACGGAGGACGATGGTGCAGACAGCAGACACTCGAGGCCTGAGGGTCGGGGTCACCCTCTCCACTCTGAACACACGCCCTGGCAAACGTCTTGTTCGAGGTGAGAGTGCAGACCTTCCTCGGCTGGGATTTGGGTTTTAGTCTACACAGCCAATCCTGACAACAAAAGATCATCCTACATTTGCAGACCATGGAAAACTTTCCACGTACCTCTTCTTATTCCCACACGAGTACAACCCTACTGCGAAGTAAGCAGGACAAAGTATTACCTCGATTTGACAGACAGGTGGAAATTGATATTCTAAAATGCTCAACAGCTTGCCTGGAGGAACACAGCTAGGAAGCACTGCCAGCAGAACTGAAAACAGAAGCCAGATGGTGACTCCCTCCATAAGAGCAGCCTACCTCTCAGTGAAGCAAAATTACTTAATCATGATCACAAGCCAAACGAAGTAAGTGAGCAGGGGTGTGTACACCCAACGAATTATATAAGCAATGTCCGCCACGGGATGGAGTGAGACAAAGTAACACACCACAGTCGACTCGTGAGGACAACATCGGATTTAATGCCACGGTGAGTGTGTGCTGCGTCTGTGACAAAGCACTTGTGAAAAGGAGCCTGGAGAGGGGCAGAAATCGTAGACAATTTTATAATACTTTAGTCAGAAACGTGGCAATTGAATCTAATATCCAGCACAAATGAACATCTCCTCAGAAAAGAAAATCTTGGACTTGGAGAAGAGACTTGTGGTTGCCTGATGAGAAGGGGAGGGAGTGGGAGGGATCGGGAGCTTGGGCTTATCAGACACAATTTAGAATAGATTTACAAGGAGATCCTGCTGAATAGCATTGAGAACTATGTCTAGATACTCATGTGCAACAGAAGAAAGGATGGGGGAAAAACTGTAATTGTAATGTATACATGTAAGGATAACCTGACCCCCTTGCTGTACAGTGGGAAAAAAAAAAAAAAAAAAGAAACGTGGCAACTGAACCAAGCAAATACTACACAAGGTGCTAATCTCCAAGCCCCAGTGGCGGATAAAATGTGAAACCCTAATACTCTATCTGGATATAAACAGAATCTATCAATGAGTAATAATGTTTGTTTCTTTTTTCTTTCTTTTCTTCCTTCCTTCTGGCCACACCCATGCTATAAGGAAATTCCCAGACCAGGGGGCAAACCTGCACCACAGCAGTAATCCAATCTACTATAGTGACAATGCCAGATCCTCAACCCACTGAGCCATCGGGTAACTCCAATGCGTCTTAAAAACAGTTTCGATAATTATCTCACGATAATCACAAAACTGTCCTTTAATATAAACAGGACTTTTGCGAACCACTGCCAATCAGATGCGCTTCTGTGCGGTGTCCCAGTGGAGAAAGCAGGTTAGCACTGAGCCATCCCCACTCGCTTCCCAGGATGCTGTGAGCTTAAGTACATTAAAAAGCTGATGGACAGGATCAGACACATCATCTGTGACTGTGGACTCGTTTTTATTTGGGTACATGGCTGTGTGGCTTTGCCTATGTGGCTATCGAATGTTTTACTCCACTACAAACACTGAAGTGTTTGCCCATATCAATATTTATCTGTTACACACTAAATTAAACAGAAGTCTTTCTTTTCATTAAATAGAGATAAACAGGTTCTTCTGCTGCCTTAAATGTTTCGTTGCTATATTTTTAAAATTTAAAAAACAAACAAGACCCACAAAAAAAAATGAGGAGATGAAATTCCATGTATTTTATTACGCATGTTTACCCTTTCAAAATTTCTCCACCGGGAGTTTCCCATTATGGCTCAGAAGGTTACGAACCCGGCTAGTATCCATGAGGATGTGCGTTAAGGATCCAGTGTTGCCATGAGCTGTGGTGTAGGTCGCAGACCCAACTTGGATCTCATGTTGCTGTGGCTGTGGTGTAGGCTGGAGGCTACAGCTCCAACTCCACCCCTAGCCTGGGAACCTCCATATGCCACAGATGCGAACCTTAAAAAACAAACAAAAAAACCTCTACCGAGATAAGCTATTTACCAAAGGGAAAACAAGCTGAAAAAGCCATCTCATTGCTCCTGGTATGTAAACATATTGTAAAAATCCTCAAGGAGCATCCCTGAGAATGAGTTCTCACAAGGAATATCTATCTATTCGTGCACTATAAAACTATTACGGTTGGGATGGGGAAGAGAAGTCACAGAGAAAGATTAAATACATGACAGAATTCACCAGCTCAAAGTAATAGAGGGAAGAAAAAGGAACTGCCCACTAACCTCTGCAAACAAACCACATGACCCTTAAAGAGTCCTGAGGCCGCAGTGAAGAAGGAAAGATCACTTAGGAGTGACTCCTTCAGGGGGATCATCTTCAAGGGTTTTACTTGCTGGGGTCAGCAAACCATAGGCCCACAGGCTATTATCCAGCCCACCTACTTCTGTAAACAGTTTTTGGGTTTATTTGTTGGTTTTTTGTTTTTTGGGTTTTTTGGGTTTTTTTGTTGTTTGTTTGTTTGTTTGTTTGCTTTTTAGGGCTGCACCCATGGCATACGGAAGTCCCCAGGCTAGGGGTTGAATCCAGCATCATCACAGATACTAGTGGGACTCGTGTCCACCGTGCCGCAACAGGAACTCCCATGTAAACAAAGTTTTATTGCAACACAGCAACACTGTCATGGATCAGCTGTGACCAACGTGAACAGCAGCCACAGAAAGGACAAAACTGTCAGGCTTTCTACAGAAAGAGCGCGCCACCCCCAGGAGCAAAAAGCATCTGCCAATAAATAATAATGTGAAGAATCAACTACCTGAGCAGTAACGCAAAGTAAGATGGCACTTCTCTGGAAATTGGTAGGAATGAGCCTCTCTTTCATGAACAGAGGGGTGTGTGTGTGCACACAAGTTTTAGTTCATGAGATAGATGTAAAACTTGCCTGGAAAGAAGTTGATCCAAGCATAAAACATCTGCAACCAGTTTCCCAGACAGAAACCAGCCTATGATTTAGAAATCTAGTGAACTGCTCTGTTTCTTATCTCCCTGATAAGAAAACTGGGAAAAACCAGTTTGAATAAGAAAACAAATTTCTCTCCTGAATTAGCCCTCATTTGGTGTCATGTATCTCTGGAAACAGTGCTGGCCGTGTATGTGACGCTGCCTGAGTACCACACATGTAAACAACCTGAGAGAAAGTCTAAGTTCAATACCCTGAAGGTCAAAGGCATGAAACTCAACAGATGCCCAGGGCATGTGCCAGTTGAGCGAGAGGGTTTGCGTTTCACCTCTCACTGCGTACAGGAGGAGTTAAAGGAGCAAATGCTGAACCATTTCATTTGCAGTGGTGCTACTTCTTTAAACAGGCATTTGAATTTTCAAAGAAATTCACGTTGCTTTTTGTTAAACCAGATCTCTAAAATGATAACCCAAACAATAAGCCAATGGGCAGAAAACATACAGAGAACTAGAAAATAGGAAAGAATAAAAACCAGTGTGTTACGATTCCATGATGAAAGGATTTAGATGCAAGGGCATTTGCCCCGCACGCTGGCTGTTACAAGGTTGCTGTCAGAAGAAAGGGATGCGGCCAGCCCAGCTGGCAGCTGTGTTGCCGGGATTCAGAGCAGAGTTACTTACTCCGGTGCACAGTCTGGACAAGAGTCACGTCTGTAAAGCAAGGGAGTTTCACTATAATTTTGTAAGTAAACATTTCCCTGGATTTTCTTCTGTAACGATCAATCCTGTCGGTGGTTTTCTAGTCCATCTACTAAAAGAACCCATTCCTCCGCTCAACTAACTGCCTGACATTCAGCAGTAAAGCATCAATTTCATCCCAGCAAGAAATAAGACCAGAGGTTGTCTAGGGCTCAGCCCATCTGCCTTTGCCCCCCACCAATGATAAAAGGGCGATGTGTCTCTCTCGTTCAGATAAAGCAATACACTCAGAAGAATTCCCACTGCACACAAGGCTACTTAATAAAACAAGCTGAAAACTTAGTTGTGTTCTCCAGGTTACTGGCAGGACTTGTCATGCATTCTGTAGGCTTCCTCGATGGATCCGCAAGGGGTACAGACAATCAGCCAGGCCACCCACATCCTTCCCTAACTCAGGCAACAAATGAACTGGACAGGAAGCAGGAGCTGTGGATCTGGGTGGGGAGACAGGCAACGATACCAAGTACCTTGCAGAACACAGCACAGCGACAGAGCAGGCCAGGAGGAGAGACAGAAGAGAAAACCATTAACTATCTGCCACCAGCGAGTGACAGGTGGGCCCGAGGGGCAGGCCCAGCCCCAGCACAGACGCCCTCACCTGCACCAGCCGCATCTGTCCCTGAAGACCCGGGAAGGCCCCACCCCCACCCCAACCTGGCCTGCTGCTGAGGTCACCTGTTCAAAGCCCCCTCTTCATTAGCCTCCCTTCCCTCTCAACCCCCTCCCCTCCCTCTGTACAAGATAAAAGGTGTTTCATCTGATCAGTCTTCCAGGGAAGCGGAACTGTGACTCCACGCTGCTCTTCAGCTTCACCTCCTGGCTCCAAAACCAGGACCGATATCTCCTGCCGTGGCTCTGTCCAGCTGACCCAGCTGACCGGACCCCTCTGTAGCTGCATAGAACAATCTCCATAAACAGTTGCACCTCCACCAAAAGAACACGACCACATCACACCACCAGTTCCGAACCACTGAGTCCCACCTCCCCTCAGACAGATGGCAGAAGGCTTCAAACGTCATCCAGAAGACTCCTATTCTGCCAGCCCACCGCGGAGGTCCTCACTGCCTAGATGCAGGCGAAGGATCAGCAGGAACGCACCTCCCTCTCTCCACCCGCCCGCCTCTGCATCATACTGGGGCCGGCCCACCTCCAGCACCAGGAGCCCCAGAGCTAGTTTCCTTCTCTCCCTGAAGCACACCAGACAGGCTGCTTTCTTGTCTGGGCTGGCTGAAATCACACCAGCCACCTGACAAATTAATACCCCCTCCCCTTCCTCATTAAAAGCTATCCCTAAAAAGCAAGTCAATTTCTTACACAATTTTCTTCATACAGGAAGAATGCAAAACCACAGCATACATTAATCAATTTGTCGGGCTGACATAACAAGCCAAATGCATTCCATGTTTGCTAAGGGTATCACTGAAATAATCTGTTAACCATCCACCCACAGCTACAAAAGAGAGGACAAAAACCAAACAAACAAGGTTTTAAAAAACATGTATATGTGCCCCAGACTCTGTTTAATAACTCCAAAAGATACAAAGCCACTTAGGCAGAAGTGAATCACAAATCTGTCCAAGAGCATTGCAAAATGGAAGGGAATTATCCAAAGAGCTCACCGCTGACTGAGTGATTTTAATACAAAATGCCCCAAATCTCCCCATGCTGCCAACAGATCACCAGCAGAGGCCAATCCCAGATAATGAAACATAGTAAGAAGGGCTCTTTTTAATAATTCAGCCTATCAGGAAGTGAGTATTGATTCTTGTTTTTGGCAGAAGGAGAGAGTGTTATCTGCAGCCTTCCAGCTCAGGCAGGACACCAGGGAATTTCATCTTCAGGCCCTTCCTTACCCATTTCTTAAGAGCCCCTAGTCTCATGGAGGTGGCTTCCCTACTGAACCCACGGAAACCACCGAAGCATTTCAAGTTTTACTGATTCAATATATGTCAGTTATCATTTACCAACTATTAAATAATTTGTTTTCATTATTATTATTAAAGTATAGTTGATTTACCACGTTTCATCAAGTTGTTGTACAGCAAAGTGATCCAATCACACGCATTTCCCTGTGCTACACAGTAGGACCCCCGTGCCCATCCACTCCAGACATAACAGTTCACATCTCCAGACCAACTATTTTTCTTCTAAATATATATATATACATATATATATATCCCCACCACCACCACCCGGGCCGCCCCTGTGGTATATGGAAGTTCCCAGGCTAGGAGCTGAATCAGAGCTACAGCTACCAGCCTACGCCAAGCCACGCTGCAACCTACACCACAGCTCACGGCAATGCCGGATCCTTAACCCACTGAGCAAGGCCAGGGATCGAACCCTCATCCTCATGGATCCTAGTTGGGTTCATTAACTACTGAGCCATGAAGGGAACTCCATTCTTCTAAAGAATTTTAACAATGCACCTGCTATCTTTGTGCATATTCCCATCTTGTTTGTGAACAAATCTGCTGAATATCTTAAGAACAGATTGATATTCAATCAAAATGGTAAGTGTGCCAATCTCTTGACACCTGCAGACATACATCTTTAATATGTCCAAGAAGACTCTACCACCAAAGGAAAAACCTGGGAGAGCAGTTCAGGTATCAAACACTATTTCCCGATTCCACCCTGGAAGATCATCAAGTCCCTAAACTTTCAGGGAAAATCAACCAAGCAATAAATGTAGTGGCAACTCCCACATTTTTATATATTAGGAAAATATCTGAAACCAAAATACTTCACTAGACTGAAAACAAGCTAACGATTTCAGATTCACGTTCAAGTCCCATGCTCTCATCCCTGACAGAATGTTCTGCCCTCCATTACACTGTCCTCATTCTTCACTAACATCACTCAACCCGATTTTGTAGACGTGAGTGTGTGAGGGGGGAGCTGGAGGCAGACATTTCTACCACGAATCAGCCTTCAGGAATGATTCCAAAGCACCCACCCCCCAGAACCCTTTGGATCAAGTACTGTAATCCCGAGGGCTTCGGCGGTCCAAGATCAACACGCACATCTTCTATCAGGGGACACCAAAGGCACCTGACAGCTGCCTTCTTAGGTCCTTCTGCTTTCCCCCAAACTATAAATAGTCACAAGGCCCTGGGGAAAGGCAGCAACATGCTCCACGTGATGCAGGCATCAAGAACCAGCACTGTCACGAGGCTGCAACCAAGAGCAGCAGCCTCTCGACTGACAATACCTCCCTTTCCATGGCAATGAAACACTTTCTGGTTTTCAGATCACAGCAAGCACCCGTCAAATAAGACTCAAAAGAGCCAAAAACCAGCATCATAGATCAGACATCCAATAAATAAAAACACAATGAAACAGCCTCATGCTCTGTGAGCTGAAAAATTGTTATGCACATGTAAACAAGCTGTACTGCGCTATGAGGTCCACAAGCCCGCGAGAATTAGAACAGGTGAGGGAGAAAGTTAAACTTGAGCCATGTGCTGCTATCTAATCCACACCCAGGAATACTCTCGGGGTCCCACAACTCTCTCGTTTTCCGGGGAGGGATAAGATAAGACTCAACAGTCACTTCCTTGCAAAAAACAGAAACGTGCACGCTCTGTTTCTCTGGCCAGGTACTGGCCAATGTTTCCCTTGACTGCATTAAATGCTAAACTTCGTGTTGATGGTCCCATATTTAGTCACACTGGATGTGTTCCTTTTTTAAAAGTCCCACTTCACCAGGTTAAAAAATAATAACATGCTTTTTTCCTATCTTGTAAATGATGCAAACTATTAATTCCATGGTTAGGAAGCAACTTCTTGGAACCAAGAACTGCTCCAGGCAACTGCAGAATGAAATGCAACCACTTGATTTAAAGGAGCCAAATGAGGAGTTCCCCTCATGGCTCAGTGGTGAACGAATCCGACTAGGAACCATGAGGTTGCGGGTTTGATCCCTGGCTTCACTCAGCAGGTTAAGGATCCGGCATTGTCGTGAGCTGTGGTGTAAGTCACAGACGAGGATCTGATCCTGCGTTGCTGTGGCTCTGGCATAGGCTGGTGGCTACAGCTCCAATTAGACCCCTAGCCTGGGAACCTCCATATGCCTCGGGAGCGGCCCTAAAAAGGACAAAAAATGAAAAAAATGAAGTAGCCAAATGATGGGTTATACAGTCGACCCTTAAACAGCATGGTTCTGGACTGTGTGGAAGAGTGTGGATCCACTTAGATGCCAGATTTTCTCAACAGATACACAGTCACCCCCTGTGTCTGGGGATGTGGAATCCATGGATACGGAGGACTGACTATGGGACTTGAGCATCCACAGATTCTGGTACCTGAGGCAGGTCCTGGAACCAATTCCCCAGGGAAACCAAGGTCCAACCATACACAGAAAGTAGCCAGGGGCTCTGGCTGTTTCTCTCAAAAATGGGGAAGTGGAAGCAGAGAGGACTAACTTTTATTTTCATTTAGACGCCTATCTTAAATTTTTAACATATTCATTATTTCCTGGATTACCTATTTTATAATTTCCTTAAGAGTTTAGAGCTACATGAGTTTGACTCTGAATGAGAAGAATTTATATACCATCAATAAACTAAGTAGTACCATTATAATTATCAGGCTAGTATGCAAATAAGATAAACCCAGTAAGTCAGAGTGGGGCCAGATAAGGGCGAAGTTACATCACAGCAGCTACACTTGCACTTAGAGAGGTTTCTCAGTGATAATAACGAAAATGAAATCGAGAGAAGAACTGAGTCACCAGTAGGATCCCAGCCCCTCACACATGTCAGACCCCAGCCTCTAGCCCCTGGGAATCTGTGCCACAAGCAATCAGTAAGAATTAATGTCACGAGGGGCTATTTCATTTCGGCAAAACATCATCACACATTCCATTAAATTAATGTTAGCAGCTAGAATTTTTTTCATAGTTTGGCTTGAATTAATGTACAAATTGTCTCCACGTTATATTAGGGATAGAAGCACGCAGATTACTCCTAATTTGCGTGTTGGAGAAGGCAGGAAACTTAAGTGATATGGCAGACCCACAAGAACAATTTTTTAAGGGCCCAAAATACTGAGGTGTAAGAAGCCTAAGAGGCCCTGGAACTGCACCAGAACTTCTACATCCTGAAGAGGACATCATCAGATCTGCGCATGGAACAATCACTGGCGGGAGACTTCGGGGTGTGAGAGCTGGCTGCGCACCAGGACAGCCTGGGGAGTGCCTGGAAAGACTTCGGCTTCCTGGGCCTCCCTCCAGAACTACTGAAATAATATTCTGGTTTTACGAGGGAGGAAACTGAGCTGCAGAGAGATGAAGTAACCTGATCACTAGGAAATGCTGCCAGCGCAAAGCAAACCAACACCATTATTTCAACAGTAAAAATGTGTATTTTTTTAACCACATCCATGATCTGTTAACTTCCAAGCAGCTCTTCGTTCCAATGGAGACTAAAAATGGTACAAAACACCATCGCAAGCTTTTTTGTTTTTCTATACAAAAAAATCTGAAAATTCATAAAGACCTTGTGTTGTGAAAAATAAAGACCCCCCCCGGGGGGGGGGTCAAAGTGTTGGGAGGTCTTCTTCCCCACCCGGCCTGTCCCCTTTCCCTCATTGTTTTCCTTCCTTCATTCACCCTCTACTTTTCTTCTGCTTCACTAAAAAATCCCATGCTTCAGTTAAGACTAGGTGAATTCTGATCTATTTTTCAAAGACAGAGCAATTTAGTGTGAGGGGAAAAAAAAGAAAAAGAAGCACATTCCACAATCACCACAGTGATGCAGGGAAAAGATAATCAATAGATGCTAATATCAGTGAGTGAAAATTTGATGACGAAGAGGCCAGTTACACAGTCTCAAAGCTTCTCCCTACAAATTACTTATAAGTACAAAGGGCAAGCTGGTAATGTGTCCATGTGATCAAAATTGACGTTACCAATAATGTGACAAAGTGGTATCATGTGTCCTCTAACGCAAGGCACCCAGGACACATACCAATGACAGAAGAGCCCTGCCTAAGATGCACAACCTAAGTCAAATAACTAGGAAGCAGCAAATTACAAAAAGCCTGACTGTACTCTTTTAAAACATGTCAACATCATGAGAGACAAAGAAAGGCACAGGAGCTGCAGGAGATTAAAGGAGGCTAAGGAGACGTGGTAACCAGGTGTGAGTGTGATACTGGTTGGGATATTAGGCCAGAAAAACAAATTGCTACAGAAGGCGTTATTGAGACATGGCAAAATGTGCATTTGGCTAGTACTGCATTGTTGTTAAATTTCCTGATTTTGACAACTATACGGAGGCTATATATAAATGAATGTCCCTACTCTTACAAAATACACACCCAACTATCCAGGATTAAACAGTCAAGATATCTTCATTTCGCTCTCAGTTAGAACAATGGAATAGATTAGTGAGCCCAGACATAGACCCACATAAATAGTCAACTAATGTGTGACAAAGGAGCAAAAGCAACACAGTAAAGAAAAAAAAAGATCATCCGCGTGCCCCCTCCCAAGCATCTAGACATAAAAATCAACTCAAAATGGAACACAGACCTAAATGCAAAATGTAAAACTACAAAACTCCCGGAAGATAACATAGTGTAAAACCTAGATGACCTTGGCTTTGGAGATTACTAACAAAAGGAACAATCCATTAAAGAAATAATTAATAAGCTGGACTTCATTAAAGTTAAAAACCTCTGCTCTGCAAAAGACACCGTTAAGAAAAAGACATGCTACAGACTGGGAGAAAATATTTGCAAAAGACACATCTGATAAAGAATGTTACCTAAAATATACAAAGAACTCTTAACGCTCAACAATCTGATTAAAAAGTGGGCCAGAGATCCTAGCAGCCAACTAATGGAGACAGCAAAAAAGTACACGGCATCGTGTGTCTCATAGGTATGTCATATGACATCGTGTGCCATCAGGAAAATGCACGTTCAAACAACTCTTACGTACCACTTCCTATGAGAATGGCCAACATCTAGAACACTGGCTGTACCAAATGTTGGTGAGGCTTCAGAGCAACAGGAACTGTCACTCATTGTCAGAGGAAGGGTAAAGTGGTACAGCTACTTTGTAGCACAGTTTGGTCATTTCTTAGAAAAGTAAACATACTCTTACCACGCAATCCTGCAGTGAGGTCCCAAAGGAGTTGAAAACATAGGTCCATACAATAACCTGCACACAGATGTTAGCAGCTTCATTCATGACTTGCTGAAACTTGGAAGAACAAAGCTGTCTTCCAGTAGGTAAAAGGGTAAATAAACTGCGGTCTGCTCAGACAATGAACTACGACTCAGCCCCGAAAAGCAATGAACTGTCAAGCCATGAAAAGACATGGAAGAACCACAAGTGCCCATACCTCGGTGGAAGAAGCCAGTCTGAAAGGCTCTGTGCTATATGATCCCACCATAGGACACTCTGGAAAAGGCGAAGCTATGAAGAAAGCTAAGAGATCAATGGCTGCCAGGGGTAAGGAGGTGAATACACAGCACTAGAAACTTGTCCAAACCCAAAGAATACCCAACACACTCAGAGTGGATCCTGATGTTGACTGTGCACCCTGGGTGCTAACAATGTAATGAGGATGTGAAGATCCACCCACTGTCATCTAGGCACCGCTCTGGTGGCTGATACTGCTAAGGAGGGAGGTTATGCACCTACGGGGTAGGAGGTACAAGGGAAAATCTCCGTCCCATCCACTCAAGTCTTCTGTGAACCTAAAACCGCTCTTAAGAATACAATCTACTTACAAAGAAAGGGAAAAAGCGGGGGGGGGGGGGGGGGGCGGTGATTAAGTACCAGAATTTCAATCTAACTGCACAACACGAGACCAGAGACAAAAACAGAAAATGTCAACTTCCAGGCATGAGGCATAACAACTTCTAGACTCTTAAGAGGATTGATTAACCTTAGATGTATTATTTAAGCTGGACCCCAAGCCCTAAGAAAAATGGAAAGCCTGGATATTTATAAGAGATACTGTCATCAAAAGCACTATGATATCCTAAAATGCGGGATGACACTAGAAACAAAGTTCAGCTCAACAAAACTGCAAGCTCCATTTCCACAAGCTTAAATGAGCTGGGGCAATTTATATATTAGTAAGACTGATTCCAGAGACCTTGTACCGCCTAGGAACTCCATATATCTGCTTAGGGAATTTTCAAACAGTGGAAAGAGCCCTAAAAAGGCAGGCCTGTTAACAGAGCCTGTAAGTAACCGAGGGTGATGCATGAACCCTGAAGAAAAAGGAAAGCTCAGTAATGCTTAGAAGAAATCATTACACCTCATACAGACCTGTGGTAACACAAGCACTGCTTAAACGGCAGGCAATTTTCTAAAATAATAAGATTATCCAAATCTATGTGCTGAAAATGCGGCTTGATGCCCTTTTAGTGGGGAAGAAAAAATTTTTTTTCAAGAGAGATGAATATAATGGACAAATAGCCTTCAGAACAAATTAACTGACAACCAACTTCCCTGTGAAAGCAGGTGTGAAAACCACTGTTCCCAAGGGAAAGAAGTCACCTGGAAGCAGCACAAAGGCCAATTCCCACAATAGCCTGCAGCCACCTTCGGTTTAGGGATTACTCCCTGAATTAACATGGCATTTGTATTGGCAATTTTCCTGAAACACCTATGGTTTTAACACCTTTCCCTACAAACATACAAGACAATAGTTATTTGGGGCATACTTAATGGCAACTAGGGAAGGAGCCACAGTACATGCTGAAAAAGCAGGCTATCCTCAAAAACTCCTATATAAACAAGCAACCAGATGCCAATTCTTTATAAGTACGGAGTAGATAAGTGATATGACCAATCTTACTTGTAAAATAGCATTTTATAATAAATGTTCACTTTTAATTATTAAACAGTTCTCACAAATCCAAGTATGAAAGGTACCAGCGTTAGAAATGACAAATGCTGGAGTTCCCGTCGTGGCGCAGTGGTTAGCGAATCCGACTAGGAACCATGAGGTTGCGGGTTCGGTCCCTGCCCTTGCTCAGTGGGTTAATGATCCGGCGTTGCCGAGAGCTGTGGTGTAGGTTGCAGACGCAGCTCGGATCCCACGTTGCTGTGGCTCTGGCGTAGGCCGGTGGCTACAGCTCCAATTCAACCCCTAGCCTGGGAACCTCCATATGCCGCGGGAGCAGCCCAAGAAATAGCAAAAAAAAAAAAAAAGAAATGACAAATGCTTTACATAAGCAAAAAATAACACTGTTTTCACACTGGTTTGAGGCTCAGTCAGAAAGTTTAGTCTAGACATTAGACAGAGTATTCTTAGCTTTGAAAAGAAGAGGTGCATGCATCACATGGGGTGGCTGTAAGAACCTCCACTGGTCAAGAACAGTGGAGATCAGGCTTCCAGACTAACAGCCCCTCCTGAAGTGGGGGTTCGGAGGGAGCCACTGGACCAGCTTCTGGGCTCTGTGTTAGTGGGAGCAGGTCTCTCTGGATCAGGGGAATGGATTTATTCCAAGGTAGACACAAGCCCCCAAATCTCACATGCACAAGGTTTCACCTGAAACAAACGCCGACTAACACCCGCACAGACCGCAGGGATTATTTTTCAAATGTACACGGATGCGGTGACGAGGAGTGAAAGGGGAGCTCATCAGCAGGCTTTGCTGGCCACGCAGTACTTAAGCCAAAGGAGAGGAAAGACCGACCACCACCCTTGCTAACTAACAGGAAAGCGAAACTCACCAACACTGGACAGGTTCCCCTGCCGCCGCCCATGCGCGCAGGGCAGAGGCCAGAAGGAGAACTCTCGGCGGCGGCGGCGGCCCAGCCACCTTCTGCCTCCTAAGTGAGCAAGCGGCATGGGAGCTGAGAAGCTCCCTGGAGAGGATGTGAAGGCAAAGGGCCACAAGGCGGGGATCACCCAGGAAGCACCCGAGGCGGCAGGAGAGCAGGGAGGCCACCCAGGGCCCGGGTCAGGTCCCGAAAGAAACCTCAGTCCTGTCACTCGCCAAAGGCAGCGTGTTACACAAATGCAGACCTCAGGTTTCCTCAGTACAAAATGAAATAAGGAGTTCCCGTCGTGGCTCAGTGTGTAACGAATCCCACTGGGAACCATGAGGTTGTGGGTTCGATCCCTGGCCTCACTCAGTGGGTTAAGGATGCGGCGTTGCCGTGACCTGTGGTGTAGGTCGAAGCTGCGGCTTGGATCTGGCATTGCTGTGGCTGTGGTGTAGGCTGGCAGCTGCAGCTCCGATTCCACCCCTAGCCTGGGAACCTCCATATGCCGTGGGAGCGGCCCTAGAAAAGACAAAAGACAAAAAAAGAAAGAAAGAAAGAATCCCCACAGATTGTATGCATGAACTCTGTGAAGGGGAGCAATGTGCCGAGTGGCCGGGTCCGTCCACTCCCTTAACAAACAGCTGGTGGATTTGATGGTTTAAGTGACCCACCTCAAGAGACTTTATAGAGAGCACCAGTTTTTAACTTAACTTTTAAAATTTTCAGCACTTTAGGAATCTACTGATTAGCATTCATGGTTGAAAAGTATATACTCTCTCCAAGAAAATGCACAGGTGTTTAAGACTTTGCAAAGCAATTTCAGAAAATTCACAGACCCTCTTATACTCAAGCAGACCACCTAGGGACCTGTGGACTGCAGATTAAGAATGTCAAAACTAATAACTTATTTAAACCTGAATTTGTGCAAAACTCTGTGTGATAACAGATAATGCTTCATGCTTTGTATATGCGTGACATACACATTGTGCTAAGCAATTTAATTCATCATTACAGCCGCCCCACACCCATTTGAAAGTGAGAAAACTAAGGGTTATTGAAAAGTTAACTAACATGGCCTATGTTACACAGGAACTCATCAAGAGAAAAGGATTCTTCTCTAAAGGACAATGCCCCTAAAACATAACCAATAGTTAAAATAATGTCTTAAATAGCTCAGCCTACTATTACAATATTGTTTGATTTATATATGTTAGCCACTACACAGAGACCTTAAACACACAAAACCAAAAACGCTAAATAACTCAATACCCTAAGCAGCCCCTGGTTGTCTAGTGGAGGAGGATGGGTGCACCCAGCAGGCACTCCTGCCTGCCGAGCCACAACCGCAATGGAAACAAATGTGCCCTCCCCCCGCCCCCGGGCCCCAATTTTTGGCTGCCTCTCAGCATGTGGAGTTCCTGAGCCAGGGATCAGACTCACATCCTAGCGCTCCCAAGGTGCTGCCAATCCCACTGCACCACAGCGAGAGCTCCACAAATGTGCATTTCAAGTCCCTTTAAGTCTCTGCACCTTCTCTACTCTGGACCGAGCCCTCCATAAGGCCAGTTAAACCACCTGATAATGGGAGCAGCTGGAGGGTGCAGGAAGCTCTCTGCACAATCTGGGGAGAATCTGGCCAGTGCTTTCTTTGCCTTCTCACCTCCTTTACTACCCAACGACCAGCAAACCAGGACTTTTTGCTAAAAGACATCCAAGCTCATCGATTCTCAGGAACAGGTAAAAACGTGGCCCTTCCAGCACAAACACTTTGAAGATGAACAGGTAAAAATTAATAAAATTAAATATTGGGAGTTGATGTCATCATTAGTACAGAAACACAGATCACAGACACCTGAATATGCAAAGAAAGTGAAATTATGATGCAATCAATGCTAGCCTTTAAAAACTAAATTAACGAAAACCGTCTATTAGGGAAGACATCTGGAGTATCATGGCAGGAAACGTTAATGACATTGTCTGCGACCCTGTAATCAATTTCTTCTCCCAGCAGCTCTCTCATTACACTGTATTGGATCTGTGTGCCTGCAGAATTTATGAGAGCTGCACACATGCAGGGGAGCTGTGCCAACTGGATCTGATTCAGATCCAGCTCAAATGACTCTGGCAGCATGGAGTGTTGTTACAGGACAATCAATACGTTAGCTTTGTGCAGCACCATCGTGACTCAAAGATTTACCACCTCGTTACAGCATCTTCTCCAGCCTACACACAACGGTATCTGACTGCACCACCAGTCAGGACTTTATTGAAATCCCCAGTGGACACACTATTTTTACTGCTAAAAAACAAATACTAGTCATCACTAATGCTCACAGAAGGAATTTACCAAAAATCAGTCTCATGGGCAAAATTTTAAATCCATTCAGCAACTCCTGGCTAGTGACTCTACTGCGGTACAAGAAACAGTCTAACGGCGACATCCATGCTGACTAGAGAAGGAAGACAATGCTGGCCTGAAAGATAAAAACCACTGCTTATACGCATATAAACACACACAACCAAGATGCTAAGTAGGGAAGGTGGAGGCCTTTGAAGTAAGCGGTCAAGTCGGGACTCTATTAACTTGCCCCTTAGGATGACAATATCTCCCAAGGACTAAAATTAGATTTTTATTCACTACACTGGGTTCTACCTTCCATTGCGAATGCCTGTTTAATCAAGAATTTCAAGGCTTCCACAACGTAAAACCTTTTTTCTGGTCTAATTCTTGATAAACATGAGAATGTTGGTGTGACAGTAATTCCTGACTTTTTTAAAATTACTAACATCCCATCTCCATTGTCTCGGATCCTCTTCATTTTGAGCATGGACGGCAGCCCTAGCCATCTAGCTGGAACCTTCAGTCTGTCCCCACTCCGCACTACCACCCAAGGAATCTCCTTAAGCAGTGATGTGCAAATCGACTCACCTGGAATGAAAGCCTGCACAGGAACTCTTCCACCAGCGCGTGCAACCTTGCCCTGTCTAACCTTTATGAACCTCTCTGATCCGGCCCCACTTCACATCCCCGCCTCTGCCTCCCCAGACCCACTAACCTGGGCTCTTCACTGACGTCCTGCGGTCATCTTCTCACAACTCCCAGCTCCACCAGGCTCACGGCCTATGCTGCTTATAGGGACAGGGTGACTCTACACCTGGAGGGACGCAGCCTGCCCACACGCTACTGATAGATCAAAAACACACCCAGCTCCTCAAAATCCATCTACCTTCGCAAAACCTCCCCACGTGCTGCAAGAGCCCGTGTGGAGCACTCTCCTTCCTTGTCTGAAGACACTCATCTTCCACACTGTGAACGAACAGTTCATTGCATCTTGCCAGCATCCTGAACTGTGTGTGCACGTGGCATGACTCCTCTCTTGTGTTATTTTCTGGTGGCGTTTGAGCCCCACACTCAGAATACACTCAACAAGAGAAAAGACAGGTCTTAAACTTCTCTAGTGATTAAAACAAGTCAATCAGGACAATAAACACCTGTCTTTCAGAAAACTTCAGCATTAAATCCTCATAAAGGAAGGAAAATGAAGACAGGCGTATACACGGCTTTCAGAAAAGGTGAGGCACACAGCTCAGAAATCACCATCGTGGATCATGAACACCGAAGCCCTGTTCTCCAAGGAAGCACTAAGGACCCTACACCCCGCTACACCCCACAAGCACCAAGGGCCCTGCACCCCGCTACACCCCACGAGCACCAAGGGCCCTGCACCCCGCTACACCCCACGAGCACCAAGGGCCCTGCACCCCGCTACACCCCACATATGCCCCACATAACAGAGGTAACAGAGGATTTACCTGAGTATAGCTGAGAGCCCTACCGCTCCACCCCAACCCCAAGCCTTTCAAAATGCTTATTCTACACCTGGCACTGCAGAAAAGCCTAGCTAGTTCTGAGCAATACGCTACAAAACGCCACCTAAGGAAGATAGCACCCAAAACGGTTTAGACTCACGGGCCACGAGTCCCAGTTACCCTGGGGAAACGCACATTCCACACGTGGACTCAAACTTACCCCCTTTTTTTCCCCATTTCAGTTGCCAACATCCACACTCGCTGCTGATTGCCAGCTCCTGCTCCTTGCAGCAGCCCAGCATGCTCTCTGCTGGCGCCAAAATACCCCACACACCACCAAACCCCGCTGACCTCTGGAACTGTCCTAGAGGGGTAAGGCAAGTCCCGTATTTTGCTTCCTCTGTGCATGTACTTGTCACTCCTTTAAAAACACATACAATACAGCACATTTTGAAAGGGGCTCTGGGGAGGGAGGTGATATTCCTATTTTATACCCTATGGGATATAAAATATTGACGGCTTTTAAAAACGGGATTCTCCTTACCCCTACAGGCCCTCTCCCGGCTTCAGAAAGATGTTGTGGTGGCTGTGATGCCACCGGCAGAGAGCATGCTGGGGGGTCACACAAAGCAGGAGTTGGAGATCTGCAACAGGCCTGGGAGTTGTGGACCTAAAAAAGAAAACAGTTTTAAGTTAACAGGCCCAATGTCCCCTCATACCCTGGTTATGAGGGGCACTCAGCACACGAGCAGGTATCTGCACAAATCCGTGAGCAGATGGCCTCTGAAAGCCCCGAGAATCTGGGCTACCACCAGAGTTCGACTTTCTGCATCAGTCAAAGCTGTTTCCTTACTCCAGCGTGAGCAAACGCGACCCTCTGGCTCCACACTTTCCTGTGGGCCTGTCAGAAAGCAGTATGGTGTGTGCCCCTCAAAATAACCAAGTTAAGACGTGACAGCGTCAAAGCACAGTGACAGTGGCATGCTTTGCTTATAATACAAACGGAAATGCAATGGTGGTCAGGTAAACACAACTATAAACAAACCACAAGTGGACAAACTGAGCTTTCAGAAGACGTTCTACTTTGAGACGCCAGGGGCATAAGACATGTACTTGGTAGGGAAACAGTCACGGGGGTGGGGTGGGGCGGGGCGGGGCGGGGGCACTCAAAGAAAGAGCCTGTCATTTTCTCAAAATCCCAGTTGTGAAGCAAAAGACAAAGGCTTAATACCAGAGGGGGAAAGACACCATTCAAACAAGCTTGAATTTGTTCACAAAATAAATACAGTGAGCAGGCCAGGCACCAAGTTCAAGGAAGATATTATTTCTTTTAGGGGAAAAACCAATTTGGTGTGTATCATGTCTCTCTGTCGCTCGCTCTCTCTCTCTCTTTAAAGAAAGTTTGAATCCATTAAAACATTTAAAGATCAGAGAGCAACTTCTGAAAGCCAGCACAGTCCTGGTATGTATCAAAAAAGATACCTCAGATAATAGTTTGGATATATTCCCTTTCAAATACTCCACAGCATGTAAAACATTTCCAAAAACCTAACCAATCCAACTGCATGTGGTTTTAAATGAACTAAAAGCCCCATAAAATCCAAATGATGAGGCGAGGATCTATTCTTAACATTGTTTTAAAATTACAGATGAGCAAACTTTGAATATCAAATTCTTTTTAGGGAGTACTGTTTCAAATAATTTCTTTTGAGAAGCAAAGAATAACTCTAAGAGCTTCCTAGAGCCCTAGATTTTAATATGCTCCATTAACGACTTGTTTTTTTTATGGCCTTTGGAAACAAACAAAAAAGACAAATCTGAAGAAAACGAACTAATGCTGGGAATGTCCTTATCAGGAAGTTTCCTTTGCTCTCCCCACAGGCCACCATCTAGAGCATCCCGGACTCCACCTCTGACTCCCACCGCTGCAGGGACAAGGTATGTGCTTCACGTGGACATCAGGCATCAGCAACCACCCCTTCACCACACACCTCCCTCCTCCCCAGACCAGCCCTGCAAACTCCAAATCAAAGATTCAGCTGGGCACTAGAGGCACAGTGCACTCAACATTTTTTTTTTTTATCATAACCATCAAATAAAAATGAACTTCTGGGAGTTCCCGTCATGGTGCAGTGGTTAACGAATCCGACTAGGAACCATGAGGTTGCGGATTCGATCCCTGGCCTTGCTCAGTGGGTTAAGGATCCGGCGTTGCTGTGAGCTGTGGTGTAGGTCGTAGACGCGGCTCAGATCTGGCGTTGCTGTGGCTCTGGTGTAGTCGGCGGCTACAGCTCCAATTCGACCCCTGGCCTGGGAACCTCCACATGCCGCAACTGCAGCCCTAAAAAGACAAAGAGGGGAAAAAAAAAAAAAAAAAAAAAAAAAAAAACAACTGCTCACAATCGTTATTCACCCAAATCAAGGGTTTTATAAAAAAAAAAAAAAAAGACGTCGTAAAGGATGTCTTAAGCATGATGGCATTATTTAATATACAAAAGTTCAAGTAATTATTAAAATGTTTTAAACATTAAAAAGGCATCATTTCAAAGCACTTCATTACTGTTATTTATGAATCAGAAAATACTGACAGTTGCCTTAATTTTCTTTTGATTCTTCTAATAGGTTTCTTCTTGTATAATTTTGAGTTGGTCCTTAACACAAATGTCCACATATACACACAAATTACAAATTTCCAGTTCTAAGAAACAGAGTCTGAATGACAAGACTTGGCTTATATTCTTGCACAGCAGCTCTCTGCAAATATCAAATTATCTCACATTTTCCTAAGCTCTATTTTAAAAAAAATTAGAATACCCAGAGTTTTCTGCATTGAAAAAATTTTGCATACAGAGAACAAGTTTAGCAACACTACAGTTTTAAATAAATATTTTACAGAAGTAACTATAATGAACTTTTTCCAGTGATTTCTTAGAGTCCCAAAATCCAAATAAATGAAGAGAAAAGAAATAATCCAACTTCACAGTAATCACTGTAGCTTTAAATCCAATGTAGCCTACGATGACTGTCCGTGAAGAGGGAAAAGAGACCACCGAGAAATGGGGCCAATAAGATGCTCTGAGGCTATTTACTCCCAAAGCTTCCTTCGGATTTTCCTTGTGTCACTGCCTCCCTCCCTTTATAAAGTGACCTTCATATCATGCAAAAAGGTTAAGGTGATTGAAAAGAACTTTGAACATGACTGGGCCACTACTGGGGTGGAGGTGGAGGTGGGGGGCGGGCGGGGCAGATATTCAGTAACACCTCTTCTATGGCCCTCAAACCCAGAGCTAAGTGATTTCATCCTATTCTTGACTCTTAAAGGGTTAAATAAAATTACGAAGTCCAAACTGATGTGTGAAAAGGACAGCCAGTCCTTGCCCATATATTCACTGTGGGTGGCTTACCCCAAACATTGCGTGGAGGAAGCCCAGTATCCCAGTGCAGTTCATTGCAAGGCTCGAGATGGACTAAGCAACGGTCTTTATTTTAAATCAAGGAAGAGCGGGAAAGGTGGCCGCCAGAAGAATAGTCTAGCACCAAAACAGTAATGTGAACCTTTTCCTTTTAAAAAAAAAAATTTGAAGTACAGATGATGCACAATATTACATACGGTGCACAATACAGTGACTCGCAATTTCTAAAGATGAGACTGTTTACAGTGACTGCAGGATATGGGGGTGCTCCCTGTGCTGTAACATGTCCTCACACTTCACCCGCGACAGCCTGTCTCTCCATCACCCCCCGCTGTCTCGCTCTTTCCCTCTTCTTCCTCCCACGGGTGGCCACCAGTTTGTTCTCTATACCTGCGAGTTTCTTTTTTTATTGTATTCACTAGTTCGTTGTATTTTTAGATTCCACATAGGACTTCATACAGTATCTGTCTTTCTTTGATTTATTTCACCTAGCATAATACCCCCCAAGTCCAACCACCATAGGCTGTAAATGGCAAAATTTTCCTTTTCCAATCTTTTCTTTTTTTCCTTTTTCCATCCTCGCCCTCGGCCCACGGAAGTTCCCAGGCCAGAGACTGAATCTGAGATGCAGCTGCAACCTATGCCACAGCTGCGGCAACACTGGATCCTTAACCTACTGCACTGGGCCAGGGATCAAACAGGCAATGCCACAGACACACGCCGGATCTTTAACCCTCTTTGCCACAGCGGGAACTCCTCCAAGCTTTTCTTAACCTAGGAATCACTGTATAGGAAGAGCAGTGTCACAGTGATGCCCTCATTCCCGACAGGTGAGAACTTAAAACTAACAAAAAGAAACAACTCTTTTTTAAAAATTGGCTCTGCTGCCCCTTCCACAATCTCGTTGAGTAAGACTTAAATTCTTCACTTCCAAAAACTGAAAACACTTGATGACGGACTTCACGTCATTTTCACGTCATTATCCAACATCACATCCGAGTCGCCAAGCTAGAACTCGAGGGACTAAGAAAAAGTAAAAGAGAAAAGCAAGCATGCTGCACACAGACACAAATCATCACCCCTAAGGCTCTGTGCTTATCAGCCAGCCTCCTCTGGAATGTTTACACCTGGACTAAAACCTCATTTTCTTTGCTAAAAGTTAGTAATACAGAAAATTCGAAACAGAATGTAATAATGCCTAAAAATGTTGACTTTGGCTACACGCACATAAACCTCCTTAGGAAAATTAAAACCTGAGTTCTAAAGTGTTTTTAGAATTTTATTATTTAAGTATATAAAATACTGCACACGGCAGGCTAACTCAAGGTAAGTAAGCAGAACTCTGTGGCCTGTTTAATAAACTGAAGGTTAATTTGAAGTTAATACCCGCATTGTATCTAACGACTATAACGTCCTTTGAAAGTTGGATGCAGTCGCTTTCTTCCACTGAAATGACACTGGATTCAATATTCAGTAGATATTTACCATGGATTTTATATGTGCCATGCAATGTACACATCAATGAATAACACAGACAAGGTATCTGCCCTTACAAAGCTTAAACCTAGAGCACCAACAAAGTGTCAACGTCTTGATCATCCCATGCACTTCCCACTTTGCAGGCTTGATCTTTTATCTAAAAACATGCCATCTGCAGGGCGGGTACTTTATATCCCAACTTCACAGGTAAATGAAGGGAGGTGAGAAGGCAACAGTCTTGAAAGACAGCCACTCACGAGCCAGGCACCCGCTCCCAGCATGACTTCTCAAGTTCTCAATCAGCCATGTGCAAATCAAGGCAACTTCCTGCCACTTCTCACAGGAAAGTTTTCTATGCAAGGTTTACCTAAGACAAAAAGGAATGCGCCTGGTAGCCGGTACCCAAACGCCCACACACCAGACATTCTGCGCTGAGTGGTCACATTTAGCCAAGCTGGGGTTAAATAACTAAGATGTATAAGACTTAAACGATAATTGACTCACTCTGTGGATACAAGTATGTGCACAGAGGACCTGTAAAAGAAGCCTCCTTCTCTCCAGCCTTATCTATGGAAAGGTCTCTAGCCACCCCACCCCCCAAAAAGGGAAGACAATTATTTATCTCGGTTGAGTTTTCACTTAAAGAGGAAAAGTAGTTTCTTGCTTTTTTAAAAATTTAACTTTCATTTTATATTGGAGTACAGCTGACTAACAATGTTAGTTTCTCAGTTTTTTGGGGTTTTTTTTGGTCTTTCTGCCTTTTCTTGAGCCACTTCTGCAGCACATGGAGGTTCCCAGGCTAGGGGTCTAATAAGAGCTATAGCCACTGGCCCACGCCAGAGCCACAGCAACTCGGGAGCCAAGTCACGTCTGCAACCTACATCACAGCTCACGGCAACGCTAGATCCTTAACCCACTGAGCGAGGCCAGGGATCGAACCCGCAACCTCACGGCTCCTAGTCAGATTTGCTAACCACTGAGCCACGACGGGAACTCCAGCTTCTTGCTTTTAACACACGTCTCAGAAAGTCGACCTGGTGGAGAGAGGGCGATTTCGATGGTAAGTGGAAGTTAAGCTGATGCCCCCATCTGTGGCACTGTGGTGGTCAGTGCAGGGTTAGGAGTACAGGCTGGGAACCAGAAAGGAATTTCAAATGGTCCTCCCCCAGCTGCTCCGATCTGGCTACGAGACAGAGGCATTAACACTCAAATAACTTGGCCCGCACAGTCACAGCAGTACCAAACAAAGTGCCTTCTCCAAGGCATCCTCAGCTATTCCACATTCAAAATCAGCACTTAGAATGTATGCTGTCGGAGGTGTAAATGACACAAGAGCACAAGTATCCATGCAGAACCCTAAAAGGTCAACTGGAAATAGCACAATATCCCTAATGACGTAGCCCCAACGCCAAGGAAGCTCTAGACCAGGATTAATTCTAATGACAATGATCAATAGCGTTTGCTCAAAATAATATTTGAAATAATTACCTATCCCGTCTGAAAATTCATTTCACATAACAGCTGAAGAACTGATAATTCTCAACCCGCTAGAGCACAGCGGGAACTCCCCATGTAGAATATTAAAGGAAGGGCTTCAACCGCTTCTCCAGGAGTGAAGAAGTAGCATGACTGTTGGAGCCAGACAAGGAACCCTGGGTGTCAAACCGAATGGAAATGCTAATCTCAATAATCTCCTTGTTAAGCCTTCTCAGAACCCATGATAATATCTAGGGGGCAAATTAATTCTATTACGCTCAGGCCTGAATTTCTTGAAAACTGCAATTGTATTTTTTTTTCAGCAAAAGGAAGGGATCTTTCTTCTGGGACATTAAGTGAATGGCTTCCTCCACCTCGGTCCCATCAGAGTTCCTCAGAGAGGACTGACAGCCAGGAAGACCACCGCTGCCTGTCCCGCTAGAAGCTAAGAGCCAGCAGGGACACCGCACATTCTTCGGTTCCCCTTGCGGCGCTGTGCTCAAAGCACACACAGTAGGCTTTCAGTGAATAAATGCCTCTCGCGGGCCCTGATTACAACCCCAAACACTGCTAACTGCACTCTGGGATATAACGCCCCTTGAGGACCCGGGCTCATGCAGGAACAAACCCCTCAAAGGTGTGACCCTCCACCACACAGCGACCTAGAAAAGCTACGGGAACCCGGCAGAAGAAAGGGCTGCAGGTGCCAGACCAGGCTCTTTCGGGTACACGATCCGCTCAAGCTGGCTGCAGGAGAGAGTCCTTTTCTGAGGACACAGAATCCTCAGGAAAGGATCCTAGGAGGCCCACTCCCCGCCCACCGGCCCCGCCGCCGCCACCTCTTCCGGCCGCCTGCCCTGTAAAGGGCATTCCCCCAGCGCCTCGGACAGGCCCCAGACTCCAGCTGCCAAAGCTCACCGTGACACCAACTCACGCTATCAACAAAGAAATAATCTCTCAGTTAAATCGCAAAACGAAAAAAGTTTAAAAGATAAAAATACACAAGTAATCAACATTTCTAATCTACTAGGTTTTTGTTTTCCAATGGTTCCACTTGCCATACATGGTATGTGCTATGGGCAAAACAACTCCAGTGTCTTCTTTTTAAAATCTTGCAGAGAAACAAAGCACCTTTCCTTCTGTTTATCTTTTCCCCTTTGGGCTGCGTAAGGTGAAGGAAGAAAAGCCTAAGGTTATTCTCATCTAATGCGTTATCTTTTCATGAGCCTTGAGAACCAAGGAAGAAGGTGGGTATCCAGACAATAACTACACTCCTTCCAGAAGCAGATATTTCATCAGCATCTCTGTTACTCTTACACAACTATGAATTCGTGCTGAATATAGAACACAAACAAAAGCATAAGGCACAGCAATATGTGACTTAGAGAAAGGTGTCTGAACATACAGCACCCCACTTCCCACACAGTTTTAGCAGACAGCTTTCATGTGCTGTACGAGACCAATACTGACAACAGAAGCTTCGGCTTTTATTGCTGTTAATACCCTGAGCGATCATTGTAGCTCAGCAGGAACCTCTGCCCCAATAGCAACTATCACATTGTGATCAGCATTTCATAAGAGATGCCGACCAAACAGGAAGGCACCTGCTACAGGGCAAAAACTGTACAAAAGGGGCTCAGACTCGTAACAGGTAAAAGAAAAGTCCTTGCTATTTCATTTCACAGCTGCGTCTTTTCTGCAGTGCACTGGTATTACATGTGGTGAAAACCACACACAAAGACAGTGAGCAGGCAGAGAGCGGCAGCACCAGCCACTGGCAAAAGAAAACTCTTCAGGAAACAAGGCCACCACCCAGATTTTCAGATGTCAGTGCAGCATCTGTAAAAAAATCTTTGGAAGGCAACGTATAACAAATAGCAGAGGCTTCTAAAAATGGTAAAATTTTATGTGAACATAAAATCTGAATTGAAAGCACTTGATTTACAAGATTAAACCGTAAGGCCACCTTGTCAAACAACTAGAAGGTAAAAGCAGTTTACCCAGAATAAGAAATCTTAGACGTAAATGGCTCATTTTACTCTCTTACTAAAAGCATGTGCTACGTGATAATTTTCAAATAAAGAAAAATAAATGACATGCAACTTTTTAACTAACTCAATCGGATACACTAATTGGACATTTAGAGTCATTTAAAATGACTTAAAAAGAAAACAAAGGAGATGCAGAACCCAGACGACATGGCTCTTCTCTAGACATACAGACAAGTTCAGAACACAAGCACTGTCGAAAGTTACACCAGGTTCTGGAAATAACAGCTTTCACAGATACTGCCACCTATCACCACAAGGCTCAAGGATGAGGATTCCTCTAGATCTAAAAATATACACAGTGGTTCACAAGTACAAGGTTCCTTCAAGTACAAGGATCTTTTTTTGACAACTCAATGCTTCAAAAGACCCCCAAACAAGTGACAGCATTTCACGTATCAATTGTCTGAGGAAAATACAAAATAAACAGTGAATCTTTCCCATGTCCTGTCATTAAAGCATTTCATTTTTTAAAATCACAGCACCATATTAATACATCTGAAAAGTAGTTACACAGACATAGGTGAGGTGTATTTGTTTATTTAAAGCTGAGAATGTTTATTTACAGACCTGTGCAAAACCTCTACAAATTTCAGGGATCCAAAGCCCCAAGTGTGAGAACCAGGGGTCCAAAAACAAGGCAACATCAACACTTAGGTACTTGTGAAAATGACAAAGTACTGTGGCTATACCATCCCCAGCCAAACTTCCTTCCTCCAACCTCCACCACCTCGAGACCCCCCAAAAGGTTCAAGGCACACCCTGTACCTGCTTAAAATACCTCAGTACATGACAACTGCCGCAGAAAACTGATCTCAGGCCAATTTACAGTTCTTTTTTTTTTTTGTTCCCCCAACTCATCATCCAATCCCAAATTTATTTCAGGTTCTTCACAATGGCTGAGAACAAAAGACCCACGACAGGAACACAGGGAAACCTCTGAAACTGTTGTCAAGACAGCTGATAAAGGCATAAAAACTACAGAAATATTTGTTTCCAGCAGGTTATAAAACTGGAAAGACAGAAACGGATTCCTGCTTTCTTTGAGTGCCACAGTCACCAGGCAGCCTCACCCGGAAGGTGACTTGTGATCGGGTCAATGGGATGGAGAAGGAACCGAGAGAGAACCGGGAGGGGAGAAGGCACAGAGCAGGATCAACAGCACATTGAACAATGCTTACCAGTTTGAAGTCTTGGATGCTACAGATGAAATACGGTGTGTTTGGTCTCCGACTCTCGATATACACACAGTCTTTAAAAGAAAAAGAAATTTTAAAACAATGGCATTTACCTTTCAGGGAACAAAGACAGGGCCCATAAAGCCACTGCATAAATAAACAAATGACAAAGCACATACAAAGGTCATATCATTAAATTACAAATAATTTTTAAGCTAAAAGAAAACAGCTCTTGGGTTCTTTTTGAGCACTTTCTGGTAATTTAAAGAACTTGGCAAAGCTTGAATTATTGTTTCCAGTCTCCCTAAAGATGGGGGAGAGGGAATCCCTCAGGATTATCTGTATTCAGATGAAGGAACTCTGATAAAGGGCATCACCTGCTCAAGGTGACACACCAAGACAAAACCTTGAATGTCTTACTCAGATCGATGCTCTCTCGTCTTCACAAAAAGAAACAGCTTTGCCAAGCGCTGCTTAATTTTAGTAAATATTTTGTGAAAAAAATAAATACATAAAGAAGACTAACTTGAACATGCTATTACAATGACCTTTTCACCCAAACGAAGAAAGAAAAAGAAAGCCAATCTATTATCTTACGGATAACTTTCTATTACATTTTAACGTAAATATATTTTATTTTCTAATAGTAAAGAATACAAGGCAGCCAATCAGAGATGGGATGAAGTAAACCAAATTACATTTTCCGCAGGGAAGAAGAGCACTTTCTTAAATGACATTTGACATGGCAGTGGTTGGATATTATTTTCAATAGCTGGAGTCTCAAGGTTAACTTTTTTAAATGACAGGCTGATACATTATTAATTTTTATTTACAGAAGCAGTAATTTTAAAGGAAGGATGTAAAAATTCTCCACATTACAACCTCAGATCACCATAAGGCTTAGGATAGAAAAGTCGAGGTGTTACTTACTGAGAAGTAAAGGCACCTGCAATCATACCTTATGGGGAGAGGGACCCTAATGCCCACATTTAAAATGCCATTTGTTTTATCCTTCCTTATAGCCCTTTGAAATAAATGTCTTGGAATAACTCAGGTGCTTGAGAACACAGGCAGATTTGTCTTTCCTCATACGTGCTAAACACTCCCCCATTCCCCCCCACCCTCCCACCCCCCCGCAAAGGAGCAGAGGTCTGGAGCCCTCAATCCCATGGAAAGTCCAGTCTTACAGGCACTACCTGACCACGAAGAGGGAGGCACAAAGACAGACTTGACGACTAAAGGGCACTTCCTTCCAGGAAACTTTCCGGAAGACACGAGGACTTCTGCAGCCCAGGGTCATCATGGAAGAAGAAACCCAAAAGCCAAGCACTGAGGCGTCCAGAATCTCCCAACCCACATCTGCACTTGCGGGGTAGGAAAAAACTCATCAACGTCCAGGCAACAACCCCTCAACACGTTCATCACCGCACGGGACAGACCAGAGCTCTCTTCCCACGGTGGAAGCTATTTCTCTGCCTGCTCCCCATTTGGTATTCACGCCAAAATGGAAGAAACCTATTCCCTAAATAAACACTGTAGCTCCAATGTGCACAGTCGGGGGACCACCCAAGGTTCCCGATGTCTGTGTTCCAATCCCTACCAACATTTGTACCCGCCACCAACATTTCAAATACCTAGATATCCATTAAGCACCCATCTCGCCAACCTGCAAACGAGTCACCATCCGCATGCCCGCTCCTTCCTCACACCTCCTCCTCCATCTCGTAACACTGGCACACCTACGGACGAGTCACTGGCTTCGCAACTAAGGGCCCCTTCCTAACCAAGGACCTCTGCTTCCGTAAAGCCCCTGTGACAAGAAACTTGCTGCATCTGATGGTCCGATCCCACAGCACATCTCGCCTTCCCTGGGCCGTGCCGTCCTAAAGAAACGCCCGCATCCCTACCCCCAGCCTCGCCAAAGCTTCTTTACCTTTGTACGCACCCCTGCAACCTTACAGAGAGCTACCTCACGGCTCCTCAGTAAAGAAATGACATCTCCGTTCCTTAACGGAAAATTTCCTTTCCTTTACAGAAAACCACAATTTACATCCTCTGTTGGGTCAGTTATTTGGCGATCAGATGGTCTGCAGGACCCACGTCACTATCAATTTTGAGCTTCAAAGACACTCACTCCTTTCTGCATCCTCTGTACCCTCCAAGGACTGGTGTTTGACACTAGTGTCGGGAAAACCAGACAGAACTGAAGTAAATGACAGATGGTCAGACGGGGAGTATGTCTAACTTTGTTCTTTTTACACAAAGAAAAGCTTTCTCTTTTTCTCATAATCAATAGAATCATTATTGCCCTAAGCAGTCTTATATAAAGACATAAAGTAGCTGTTAACTTATACATAAAGAGGGAATCTATATTCTTTCATTCCTCATTACAAAGTTACATGCAGGAGAATGATCAGATGTAAATACACCCGGATATGAATCCGTTAGAGAAGGAAGGAAAGGAATACGCTGACCTGTGGGGGCGACTACTAATCCCCTTTGCCCAAACACTTCTTTGTGGTCTTACTGGAGGCTGCCCTGCAGCCCCAGCCTGAGCAATGCTGCCCCGAGGGACAAGGCAGCAGAAGAGAGCAGATCCTCAAAGCCCACGTGGGGAATTTCCACACTCACTCATGAAGGCCTTGTTACTGGATGAAAAAAATCACCTCTTTCTGTATAAAAAGTTATGATGGCCACCCAGATTGACCCACAGCTATGAACCCAAGAGTGAGACGCCACCGCACAAGGGTCGTAACCTATCAAACAGGTCACGACAACAAGTAACGACTATCAGCATGATGGGAAAAGTCAGGTAAGCTCTCGTCAAAATTAAGTGACAAAATTGAGAGTTTATTTTACATCAAGAGTCATAAAACACAGAACGACCAAGATCAGAGGTCATTAAAATTTTGCACACCTTGTCAAATTCGCCATAGAAACGGGAAAAAAAATAGTGTGTTGATTTGCCCCAAATTTCCTAATTCATTTAAAACATAAAAGTAGGAAAAATTACCGTAGAGTCAAACTTGTTAACCCTCCTGTAAAAATTTAGAGAGATCCAACTAAAGAGAATACATTCTAAAAAAACAAGTTGGAATTTAACCCTAACCCTAATCCTAACCCACACAAATCTACTTAACTATTACTCAATGATTTTCAAAACAAGGTTAAATAAGGCCAAATACTCAGAAATATTTCCCGCGTATCTCTTCATTAAGCACCTATTTAAGAAAGTAACTTCATATAGATGTTTATAGTCAGCACAAAAATAAAATGGTTTATTTGGGAAGGAATGATGAGAACATAAGTCAACAGCAGCGTTAAAAATCTCAGTTGGGATATATGCCAGGTAATCTTTAAAGCCCAAATGATTTGCCAAGAATTTTCATGCAATTTATGAGAGCATGGATTGTCTGAAGCTAGTTATAACACTGGTTCCAGTCAGCTGGATCGATGTCCTCCACCTGAGAATTCCCTGTGGCCAACACAAATACTGCGGACACCTTTTTTGGAGAAAAAGAAAAAGAGCCTTTTAGAAAAAAGCAAGCAAGCAAGCTAGCAGTTCTGAAAGAACTGAGCAAAGCTGATGCGATCCATTAAGTGCATAATGCACATTTTCAAAATTACCCGTATGAAAATGCATATTTACCAGATTGAGCTAACGGCTGCTGCAGGGCAAATATATATATTTTTAATCTTAAAATCAGCAAGGCTGAAATGGGCCAGAAAAATGAGTGAGGCTATTACCATCAATATCAATTATTCCAAACAATACATGATAACAATTCTTTTTCTTTACTCAGGGTGTCTGGAAATGAAACCACGGGTCTAGGTTAAGATTTATTTTCTAAAATGTAGCCTCTGCCTGGAAATGGATCACACGATTAAGTGACCTCAAATCCTGTGTCCATGATTTGGGCAAGGATACTGAACAGGACGATTCTGGCTGTTTCTCACAACCTCAACAGAGCTTTGTGCCCAAGCATCTCTTGTGCCATCTGCAAACAACAGAGCATTTGCTAAGCGGGAGAAGGAAGTCAGCCAAAGGCAGATTCTAGAGGCAAAGAAAGCCCTCTGCTTTCCAACCCTCATCAAATCAGCAGGTTCATGTAAATAGAGCAAGAGCAGGGTCCTCTCAAGGGTAAACCCCACAGCCTGAAGCATCAGGCACTTTGTCAGGCTGAAACACAAAGAACCTGTCAGCATCCTTCCTGACAGCCTGCTCACCAGCACAGTGGACGCTGGCTTTGCCCACTAATTGGGCAGCAGTGCTGGGAGCTCGCCACTGAAGCTCTGGTTGGGCAACGCTCAGCCGGGCTGCTCAGCCCCACAGTAAAGAATTTCCCTCTCCATTAACGGATTTCTGCCGATTCATCTCTGAAATACCTTCTCACCCCCTTGCAAAGCCTGGCAGTGCCACTCTACTGTGGTTTCCTATAGAAAACCTTGGCTGCAAAGAGCACGCATGAACAAAGACTTTCACACACACAGATCCCCCAGAGGCCAGCTGGGTGGCACAGCGGTGGCCACAGAGGCTGGCCCTCAGGACCTGCACGCTCCAGCTTCCCCTCCTCTCACACAGGATTCCTCCTCCTGCCTCCACACCCAACAGCCCCATCGGGGGACCACAGCAGAATCAGGTCCACGAGCACCCCACTAGCCGATACGGACATTTCCAAATCTCCGACGTACAAAAGGCTGCGGGTGTGGGGACGTGTGGGCCCTCGCTTGTGCACACGGCTCAAGTCGAGATACCAAATCCCCATGCACGCGTGCTGCACGGCAGCCAGGAGAGCCTCTCCTCTCATTTCTCCGTCTGTGCAACAATCACACCTGTCACCACGCCTCCGCTTTGTAAACTGTGCGCTGCCTTCTGCACAGCGAACACTCCAAACTGTAGAAGGAACAAGGGGCTAGAATGAAAACATTAAAACAGAAAAGAGGTCACACAAGGTTCAAATGAGACAGCTATGCTCTAGCAATAGCAACAACAAGGAGGCTCTCTGCTAATAAATACGTCTTTAGGAAATCACTCGACTGTAGGACCTCTTACTTCCAGTTTCCTGCTAGACTCTTTTGTGGAGAAGGGACACGCACATGTCTCGGAAGAGCAGGGAACTTAAAAAGGGAAAAGGAAAAAGAACTGGGCAAAAAGCTCCTACGTAAGCAGCCTCTTTTCAGTCCCTACCCTCATCCTGTAGTTTGACCCTGAAAACTGTCACCAAAATTGACTGACGACACCTTCTTTTAGGTTCTAAGATCTCAAGTAACATCTGTCTTTGGTTCCATCCTTTTCAAACTTCACGAAAATCAAAGTCCATGTATACAAATGCCTATAGATTCTCAACTCGTAGTACAAAGCTTACACCAGTTTCTGTCTAAAAACACAACGCCAGGTACATCTACCAAACACTGACCTCTCTTTATTCTCAGTGCTAACAGGGAATTAAATTATGAGAAAAACTCAAGTTGCGAGGGGCAGGTAGAGAAGCAGTTCATAATAAACTAAAGGAAAAGTTGTTTAAATGTTCCACATTTTTCTTCCTCCTCTAGGAGTCAGAAAATCTTCCAGTGCATCACGAGCTTAAAGACTAATTCAAGACAATTATCTTCTAACATTAAGAAGTAATGCCAGTTGTTCTAGAATAACTGCTATCGCAAGAACCGCCCCTTATTCCCAAATCAATCTTATGCTACATGGACTTGAAAACTCTGTAAAACAAGAAAAAGCAAGATCATCCTGCCAGCAGCAGCAATCTTATTAGTTATACTGATACGCTAAACATTAGCCACGGTTTGACAATTGTATTACTCAAGCAAAGAACATTTTAAGCACTCTTATCACCACATTTTATTCTAAAAATATTCCTTCAAAAGCCTTCCTTGTAACCCATATTGAATCCCTATTGTGAAAAAAAAAATTCTAGGGAGTTCCCATTGTGGCTCACTGGAAACAAATCCAACTAGTATCCATGAGGATGCTGGTTCGAGTCCTGGCCTCGCTCAGTGGGTTAAGGATCTGGCATTGCCACAAGCTGTGGTGTAGGTGGCAGACATGGCTCAGATCCCACATTGCTGTAGCTATGGTAAAGGCCGGCAGCTGCAGCGCTGATTCAACCCCTGGCCTGGGAACTTCTATATGCTGCAGGTGTGGCCCTAAAAAACACAAAAAGACCAGACCAAAAAAAAAAAAAAAATTCTAGCCAGCTTTCCTTCCAAACCATGGTGAAGTGACGCGAATCTCTTACACTAACTACTGCAAGTCTCCTAGCCTGGGAACTTCTATATGCTGCAGGTGTGGCCCTAAAAAGCACAAAAAGACAAGACCCCCCCCACCCCCAAAAAACAAAAAAATCTAGCCAGCTTTCCATCCAAATCCCCGTGAAGTGATGCGTATCTCTTACACTAACTACTGCAAGTCTACAGTGTTTATGTGCCTAAGGGGACACGGGGAATCTAGGGGAAGGCAAGAGGGAGGAGTCTATTTTCAAAATCAGTGACAGCCACCTGTCCTACGAAGCAAAGTGTCTCAGGGCATCAGAGACACAAGGGAAGGGAATTTCCAAACCACTCTCACTCTCACTGCCCGACTAAACCTACCTTTCTAAGGCCTGAGAAGGCAGGTAACAACTCTAGCCCCAATTCAGGGAATCCTATCAAAAATAAATTCTGCTATAAAATCCCTATTCAGCAGAGGATGACTGCTAACAAAAGGTCCTTATTAACCCCCAAATCACAACTAAAACGTGGCTCGAATATGTACATTTAGGAAACCAACACAGAAAAGAGTTCAAACACTTCCAGGAATAGAATGCCCAGTATTCACAGGAAAAATACCCAGTGACAGGTGGGCTGGAGTGAAGATTCTTCTCTGCCCATAAGACTGACAACAAACAAATCGCTAGTCTGATCTTCTGGTGTCACATCCTGCAGAGCTGATTTCAAGCAACACTGCCAGCTCCTTTCCAGAAAACAATGCACTGGGAGCCTGGGCCGGACAATAAATGGCTCAACCAATTTGCAGTGCTCACTGGAAATAACACAGAGAATTCACAATGCCTGGCTATAATTCTTATTTGGCAAATGATTTTATTATAAACTAGTATCATAGTGAATCCATTTTCTCTACGGGTTTTCTGCTACTGTTTAATGGACTGTCAGGATAATTTAGATTTCATCTATTTAAACTCATTCAAGCCTGGCTCCTGACTGTACAGTAAATGGAACATATTTCTACTCAACGAAAAATTAATGACAGCTAATTGTAGTCTGCAGTTCTCGATGTGGTAAAAGCAACTGCTCCACAGTTCAATCATCAAGCTACAAGTTTTCCCATACCAACTGTTTTTTGTACTTTTAGGCATCCATGTCTTATAAGCCTTCCTAGAAAGACTAATATACATATATTTACACACATATACTCGTAATATTTCTAACCACTCTAATATTTACTACCAACTTGTCATGAAGAGTTAGAACTTAAATTATACCTGAAGGCTTGGGAAATGAAAGTTTGTCCGTCTGGACGGAGAGATGCTCAATTATTACAGATTTTTTTTAAGCTAGCAAAACTGAGGATTAAAACTTTCTACCTTATGTAATTTCTTTACATACTAATGGGTGATTTCCTTATATACTGCATATCAGTCAACATGTCATCATTAGGTGAAACTCATTAAAAGTGGGCTAAACTTACCATACAGATTTAGATATACAAACAAGGCACACAGCACATATTAATAAATACTGTACGGAATGACTTCTGAAATTGAAATTCTGTTGAACAGAAATTTACTTCTGAGTTTTATTTACCAGACAACAAAACAATCCCATGAGTGATTTTTCTTTTCGAGTGATTAGTCTTTCACCCAAGCATCCACACAGCTGTGAGATGCTTAAAGGAGAAAAAAACGATGAGCAAAAAACACCTTCAGAGAAACCTACCAAATCAAGACCAACACGGCAAGAAGGCAAGCTTCCGGAATTTGCTGCCCCAAAATAACCACCAGGGTCACAGACTGACAGACTAATTCACGCAAAAATAAGAGAAGCAAAGGAAAACCACAAGCTCTCCTTGGTGGTCCTTTTCTCAGCTGGTTTCTGCCTCTCTCGTAACCACATGGCAGTCCCGTCTCCACCCGCAAGCTCTCGACACTATTGGCGCTGCTCGGCCTCCGCGTGGCTCTGCTGCACTCCATCCAACCTCCAGGACCCAAGTCAAGATTTCCACCGCCCTCCATGTCATCCTCAATGTCACCCTATCTTCTTTCCTTTTTTGCTGAGCCCACGGCATATGCAAGTTCCCAGGCAAGGCAGGTATCAAACCCATGCCATAGCCGTGACCAGCACCACAACAGTGATAACGTGGGCTCTTTACCTGCTAGGCCTCCGGAGAACGCCCAAACCCCGCCAGCCTGTTTGTGTGCCTTGCCCCACCTCACCTCCACAACACTGTGCACAAAGCTAAAGACACAGAGGGTTGTGCTCTTCTGTTACCAGCTGATTTATAACAGGCTACTAGTGCGACAGCCAACATCTAGCAAAGACCATTCAATTCCTCTAGCTCGCCCAAAGCCTATTACAGTTTCAATGGGCCTCAGATTTAATTGTTTGCTTTAATTTATAAAAACTGTTAAGGGCAAATGAAGCTTGTTCCCAGACTCTCTTATTGCATCCATAACCTCTTCTTTTCTCCCTTAAACCATTACTGTTTTCATTTGGGTTTCTGTTGCTGAAGTTACTATTGCTTGGTTGTGTGTTCCTTTTAAAACCAAAGTCAAAGACTAAAAATATTTTAAGAATAATTTAAAACATCTAGGAGTTCCCATCATGGCTCAGCAGAAATGAATCTGGCTAGGAACCATGAGGTTGCAGATTCAATCCCTGGCCTTGCTCAGCAGGTCAAGGATCCGGCGTTGCCATGAGCTGTGGTGTAGGCTACAGACGAGGCTCAGGTCCCGCGTTGCTGTGGCTGTGGTGTAGGCCGGCAGCTACAGCTCTGATTAGACCCCTAGCCTGGGAACCTTCATGTGCCATGGGTACAGCCCTAAAAAGACCAAAAATAAAATAAAATATCTAGCCACTTTCACCAGACTAAAATATTGAACCTCAAGATTTTCATTAAAGATCTTTAGATCACTGTGAATTATTTTTACTTATATATTCAACAGGTGTTTGGGAAAAAAATAGCTCCACCTAAATGACAATTTTCAATTGTCTATCTCCACAGAATTCTACATATAATAATTCTGTTTTATAACATATTCCTGGGCTAAAAAGTATGGGGGAAGGTGGGATCTTGTCTGGTAATCTGCCATCCACCTGTCACTTAGCAAAATGAGCAAAGATCCAGGCAAGGTAGTGGTATTTAAAGCATCTAAATGCCTCTTGATTCCTCAAATGAGATGAAAGATTTCATTTATTGTTAGGCCATAAGAAGCTCTGGATGCTCTCTACGAAACTGTACTCAACACACTTCAACAAATGAGTGCAGCTGCTCTGGGCCAACGTAACACTTCATGAGAGTTGTGCTTTTAGTAATTTGTACCTTGAAAAAAATCATGTTTTGAACATCTGCTGAGACAAAATAAATCAGAACTTTAGAGAGGAAAATTAAGACTTCTCCATTTTAGCGAAAGTGGTAACAGGCAAATCTTGTCAAGATTACATTAAAGCTGAGAAATGAAGATAAATATATTCCACAAGGAACAGAATCATAAACTCATAAGATATTCACTCACAGACTTGCTGGCACCACTGGTTAAGCACTAGCGACACTGAAGTGAATAAAAATAGTGTCCTTTCCTTGACATGCTCACCATCTAGAATTAGAGCTAAACATAAAAACAAATAACTGCATGTCTTCAATAACTTTAACCACACTTGTTTTTTACTCTCTGTAACACAGACTTCTGGCTGAGCATCATTTCATTCTTGCCTTCTTCCGTAAGAAAAGACCATCTGAAAATTAATTAATTAATCTAGGAGTTCCCTGGTGGCTCAGTAGGTAAAGGATCTGATGTTATCAATGCTGTGGCCCTGGTTACTGTTATGGCACAGGTTCGATCCTTGGCTCAGGAACTCGAAGGAGAAGGAGAAAAAGAAGAACAACAACACCACCTGATGTTTAGCAGACCTATGGCCCCCCAGGGGGGAAAAAAAAGAACACATTTCCCAGTTTCCTTTATAGCTGCTTTGGTCATATGGCTAATTTCTGGTCATGGGATATAAGCAAGGGTAGTATTTCAACTTCTGGAAACTGAATCCTGAAAAGAAGAGCCCCTTCACTCCTTGGCCTTCCCGTGAGCCTGAAGGCAGATGTACTGTCTGAAGGGAGACCATGAGACGGATCACAAGATGACAAGGGGAATGGAGGCTGCACAGAACGGAATAGCAAAATCTGTGACTGTAGATACAGAACCCCATCAAGAATTTCCTGGCTCACAATTCAGCACTTCTGGACATTGTACAAAATATCTTTAAATTATTTTGAAATGCGACAAAATATTTAAACTACATTCATGAACAGAGTGACACCCAAAACAAGGATTAAGGTGGAATATTCTAATTTTCTTTAATACGGAAAGCTAGGAAGGAACAGATGACCCCAGCAAGTGTATAAACATACAGAACATAAAGCTCTTGACTTTGAAAGGTTAACACAGGGTGATCAGACAGCATAAACTATTACCTTCAGTGGGATAAGTCTCAAGCCTTGGTGTTCCTGTCTTGGCTCAATGGTTAACGAACCCGACTAGGATCCACGAGGATTCAGGTTCGATCCCTGGCCTTGCTCAGTGGGTTGAGGGTCCAGCATTGCTGTGGCTGGGGTATAGGCCAGCAGTTGCAGCTCTGATTTGATCCCCAGCCTGGGAATTTCCATATGCCGCAGGTGTGGCCCTAAAAAGCAAAAACAAACAAACAAACAAACAAAAAACAAAACTCAAGCCTTAGAGGCAGAGGAAGTGAGGCCAAGAGGCCGAACGAAGTCCACGACTGCCTCCCTTCACAGCTGAGGAAGTTCCTAGCGTGACTCTATCCCAGGTCTTCCACAAGCATAAATAAGGGGCCGCACGTTCTGCACAGCAGCACTCCGAGCAGAGCACAGGCTGATGGTGTCCAGTGGCACCACTCAGGAGCCCCTCTTTCCTCTCCACTTTCCTGTGGGTTTGATCTTAGGATTTCTTGAGAGAGAATATGTGGCTGTCCTCCAACAAAAATACAAGGACCACTGATGAGCAAATTTTCTGAAACAGTCTATCATTTGTCTACGTTAAGGCTGATCGGAACCCACACGGTACGAAGTCCTCAGAACACACTCTACATTCTACCTCCCACTGGAAGGAAGGCGCGATGTCACAGCTTTGCCTCCTCCTTTCCACACCATTAACCGCGGATAAAAAACAGAGCACACAAACGTGCCTGGTCCATTCTCTGCGGTGGAGATTTACCATCCAAAGATGTAAGGTCTCCTGCTCTACCTAGAGGACGCCTCTCCAATTTCAAAACAACAAATCCAGTCCCTTGCAGCGGCCCACGTCCTATGGGACATCAGGGCTAGTTAGAAAGAACTGTCATGACAAGCCATTAAAAATCTTCAGCAGTCCAGACCTACCCTTTAACTCAGCAATTCCACGTGTAAAGAAAGCGAGCAGAAATAAACAAATATTCACCACTACTGTTTACAATGGAGAGTCTCTGGAAAGAATCTAAAATTCAACGACCTATAACTACTTACATGCCGGTATCTACTGACCCATGTGGGCATCTCTAATGTTTTCTGTGTCATGCCTATCCCCAACCCTAACCCTAGCCCTAACCCTAATCTATACACCCAAACTCTACCCACCCCCTGAAAAGGCTTAAGTTCACAAAAACATGTACTGAAATACTTGTCACAATATGAGGGAAAAAAATGTAATGTAATATACATACTTCTTTATTGGTTCATTAAGTAATAAGATTTACTGGGCTGTTCCCCAATCAGCTCCATAACGTCCAAGTAGTGACCAACATAAACACAGTTTTCAGATGTTTTTCTTTACATGTCATATAAAAATATCAGCGATTCATACTGGTGTCACGGGCACGTGAATGCTTCATCACCTACCCTCCTAACTGAAGTAAATGCTAAATGTTAATCAAAATTAATAAATTACTGAAAATAAAGATGTAATGTGTTACCCACCCAAGTTCACAGTTTCCCGAATTCTATTCACAGTCCCCTAGGTTGACCATGGACCCCAGGTTAAGAATTCCAGTATTAATGGCATACTAAGCAGCAATAATGACTCAAATTGATAATTCCTGGTATGGCAATGAATTCAAGATATGTTATCTTTAAAAGTATTATTATAGGAGTTCCCTTGTAGCTCAGCGGGTTAAGGACCTGGTGCTGACACTGCAGAGGCTCAAATTTGATCCCTGGCCCAGGAACTTCCACATGCCACAGGCACAGCCCAAAAAAAGGCAGAGGAGGAATGATTACCAAACAGTGAATAGCATAACCCTACACATGTTAACTAAGGAGAGCAACTGTTCAACAAAATATGAGCAGTAATTTGGTGGCTTTAATTTTTAACTTTCGCATATCTGAATATTTTGATTTTCTTCCATCAAAATGTATATTTTGGGGTTACACCTATGATATGTGGAAGTTCCAGGGCCAGGAATCGAACCTGTACCACAGCAGTGACAATGTTGGATCCTTTACCTGCTGAGTCACCAGGGAACTCCTGAAAATGTATTCTTTGCTCGTCAAACAGAAAAAATTATAAATGCAGGAAGGAAAAAAATGGGGAAAATGGGAGAGAAATAAAAAGGACTATCCTCAAGTGTTATAAATGCACTCAAAGGGCAAAGGCAAAGAGCAGCAAGTAAATTCTAAGGAGAGAAAACAAAAATGGAGCACCTCCAATCATTACAGAAGTTAAGTAACAGAAGTGATGTTGAAAAGAGCTGGAAACCCAGATGTCGAGGCATCAGCCGACAGAGCACTGAAAATCCCAGCAGCGGGGACATAACAGAAGTAAAACGCATGACAAAACTGAGAGTCTCTGGAACAACGAGCCTCCACCAACCACGATCTGAATGCCAAATGCGATTATGCCAACATCTATTTTTTTTAATAGTTTCCGGATACTTTAAAAGCATTCTAGTTTATGAACCTGACAGATAATAGCCCAGGGTTGTTCCCCCTCAAAGTATCTTCTAGTCAGTACAAGAGCAAACTGGAAATCAGGTCTCCATTGTCTAGCTGGAAATGTGAGGTACAAGATCCCTTGTAAGGAAGAAGCATAATCTCCCCCCAAGTCTAAGTGCTGCTGGAGTTAATTATCAAAGGCAAACTTGAAATCCTTGGGTGTGAATAGCAGTAAGTAAAACACTACTTTTCCATTAAACTGTTCCTGACATTCTAAAAATACAACACATCAGGCAAGATCTCTTTGCGACATTTTCTTTCCCTCTACTAAAGAGAAAAAATTACAATCACCTAAAGTGATTAACAGTCCCTCTATCAATCTGGTAACTGCGCAGAACCTATGTGGGTTTTCTTTGCGGGGGGGCACAGGTACACCATGGCATGTGAAAGTTCCCAGGCCAGGAATCGAACCTGTGCCACAGTAGCCACCCAGGCCGCTGCAGTGACACCGCCAGATCCTCACCCCACTGCACCACAAGAAAGCTCCCCTATGTCTGAGAATACCAGCACGAATGGGATTTCGGGACAAGCAAAGTTTAAACAGCACCTAAGAATAATAGCCTGTTTCAGAGCCAACGGTTATGTACAGCTTTACAAATTAAAATGTTAATGTAAAACCTGAGAATAATGAAAAGCAACATACTGAAATAATTTTTTACATCTGCATTATAAATTAATCCACTTCTCCTTTTTCAAAGGAACTTACAGTCATAATCGAAGCCCCCCCCCACCAGCCCCCATCTCTACTGAGGAGTGGAAGTGGGCCGAGCCCACCATGCGTCAAGCACCAGCACCTGCCCAGCACACAAGGAAAACCAGAGCGACGTCCTCAGCCTTCAGAGAGAACAGAGAACAATCAGATCTTGCCCTTTACCATTCAGTTTACACTTCATACTAACCACGGCCCTGGATGCCACTGCGAGGGCACTCCTTGCAAAGACAAATGAATAAAGAAATTTAGAGATAGGTGATAACATAAATTTAGGGGTTATACGAATGAACAAATGTGGACTATCGTTCACATGGAACATATAGTGTGCTGCCTAATCAATTTGAGCACATGTTTAATGATGAAATAATGAAAAAGATTTAAAGGTACTAAATATTTAATGCAAACATAATGACAGTCACTAGGTATGAATTTAAAAGACTTGGTAAAGTGACTTTAGAAGTTCATGCATTTTCACGCATTTTAAGCATTAACTTAAAAGGACCAGGTACTGATCGACCCCCATCTATTTTAGGGTATTTAAAATTCATTACAAAGTGTATACTAACAGAAACATAGGAAGAAGTAGAAAAGAAAAGCCTGTGTTTTTACTTTTTCTAGTATTTAGGGAATTCAGTTATCTCCAAATCAAAACTCAGGCACATCTGAAAAAGAATGGATGTGTATACGTATCACTGAATCACTTTGTTGTACAGGAGAAATTATCTCAACATTGTCAATCAACAATACTTCAATAAAAATTTTAAAAAAAAAACCTCACACACATACATACCTATTCTGTGGTATTTAAATGTTTTGCAAAAGGAAATCATTTTTTTTTGGGGGGGGGCGCACCTGCAGCACGTGGAGCCAGGGATTGAACCCAAGCCACAGCAGTGAAATGCCGAATCCTTAACCACTAGGCCACTAGGGAACTCCAGGAATCATTCATATGCAAATAAATTTTAAAGTAACTCAACAAACACAATATACTGCTCCATCTTTAAATTCACAGATAATATTTTTAATTGAGGGAAGTCTGGTTTTCTCAGCTGGTAAGCTGTTGGAATAAATAGAAGGCAGTGTCTGGAGAGACGACAAACACATGGGTCAATGTCAAATACAAGCCAATCTCTGTCAAGAGCAGAGCCAAATTCCTGCATTTCAATTTAAACGACGTTATCCAACCCAAATACCACCATGCCACTTCAAATCAAAAGTGTTTCCTTTTAAAAAGATCTTTTTTACAAAACTCATAAAGTATAACAGATTAAACAAGTCTTTCAGCAATTTTCTCAGCCACTACAAAGCAAGGCATGGATGTATAATTATAATAAAGGGAACATTTAACAATTAATTGAGCCAGCAAATGCTAAACCTCCAGAGCTTAGGAGTTCAAACGCCTGCTCACTAAGCAAAAGGGCAAAGGATTTTAACATAACTGCAGGAATTCTCGATCCAATTAAACTCTAGGTAAATATAAATCTTGTTCCACTGTGATTGGGACTCTATCCGTCACAGTCCAGCCGATGTTAGTACCTAGCTTGGAGACGCAAACAAAAGAATTCCCACCTCTCTCTGACCTCTCCCAGGCCACTGCTCATCCAGTTCCTCTAAGGTTCCATCTGAACAGAAGTCTTCAGAAGCCTGGCTTTCACAACCAACCAATGAACAAGACTCCCCAACACGGAGCACACAGCTGTGAAGTAAGAACCTCCCTGGAGATATTCATGATCTGTACCTGCTTATCTTCACTAATTCACTTTCTTTCCTCATTCAGATTCCACACAGAGGATATGCATGTACATTCTCTCAAAAAGAAAACATAAACACACAATTTCTTTTTTTTTTTTTTTTTTTTTTGGTCTTTCTGCCTTTTCTAGGGCCATTCCCATGGCATATGGGGATTCCCAGGATAGGGGTTTAATCGGAGCTGTAGCCACTGGCCTACACCAGAGCCACGGCAGTAAGGGATCTGAGCCGCTTCTACAACCTAAACCATAGCCCACGGCAACGCCAGATCCTTAACCCACTGAGCAAGGCCAGGGATCAAACCTGCAACCTCATGGTTCCTAGTCGGATTCATTAACCACTGAGCCATGACAGGAACTCCTAAACACACAATTTCAAAGTGTCATCACTCCAGCAAATACCTTATTCATAAAGCATCATTCTGTGCCTCTTAGAGTTTGATAGGAAGCAGAAAGTTACAATGTAATATCTAACTGGTTTCAAAAATACAAACAAGTAAAAATTCTTTAACTGGATAAATAAAAAGCAATTATATATTTTTAATGTAGCATAAAATACTAGGTGATGGAAGAATTTTAGGAATTCTAAGAATGAATGGGCAGAACTAGAGGTTGAGGCAGGAAACCCACAGAGCAAAGACTGGCACTGTGGCCTACATGTCAAATCTGACCCACTGCCTGTTTTTATAAGGCCCACAAGAATGGTTTTTACATTTTTTTTTAATGGTTGGAGGAAAAAAAAGGAATATTTCTTGACGTGTGAAAATTACATGAATTGCAAATTTCAGTGTCCGTAAATAAAGTGCTATTGGAACACAGCCACCTCATTCATTTACATCTTATCCTTTGCTGCTTTCATGCCACAAGGGCAGAACTGAGTGTACGGCCGACAGCAAAACTGAAAATGTTTACTCTCTGGCCCTTTACAGAGAGAGTGTGCTGACCACTGCCCTAGAAGTACTTACTCCTTGAGTAAGTCACACAGCTCAGCTGATGATGTTTTTACAGGGTTTTTATTCGGTTCCTGACACATGTGCTCAGAAACCTTCTGCTACAAAATGCTCAAGAATGTCTCTAGTGGTTAATATCAAGCACAGAGGCCTGAAGATTAAAAAGTAAACCTTTGAGCCAATGCCTACCCAGTAACAGAGTGCTCCTAACACTGCACTTCCACTATCACCTTCTCCATCTGAAAACCCAGCTCCTTCTATGAATCTAGATCAAGGATGGCAAATATTCCCATTCCTGCGCCCAAGAACCACAGTGCCAAGCGATCAGAGCCCTCCTTCCAAATGGGCTACATTCAGCCTGGATCACCTGCTGCAGGAGACGAAATCCATCTTCGTCCAATTAGACCATCTCTCCCATTCTTCTCTTCTGGTTTGGACTTTAACACTCACTTCTCCTTTGCATCGTTCTTACACCTTTTCTTGTGTGAATCCCACATTTGGAACATGCCAAAGAGGACAACAGTGCAGAAAAAGTGGAATGGGTATGCTTGCTCTCTGGGATCTGTGGACAGGGCATTAGCAGGCCAAGTGACAGACCATCAATTAAATAAAACAAAACTGGGCTTCTAAGTCTCTCTCTCTCTCTCTCTCTCTTTTTTTTTTTGGTCTTTTTGCCATTTCTTGGGCTGCTCCTGCGGCATATGAAGGTTCCCAGGCTAGGGATCATTTAAAATAGGAGCTGTAGCCACAGGCCTACACCAGAGCCACAGCAACTCGGGATCCGAGCTGCCTCTGAGACCTGCACCACAGCTCACGGCAATGCCGGATCCTTAACCCACTGAGCAAGGCCAGGGATCGAACCTGCAACCTCATGGTTCCTAGTCGGATTCGTTAACCACTGAGCCACGACAGGAACTCCTGGGCTTCTAAGTCTCTTTATCAAAATAAATACTGAGTACGAAGGGGTTCTTGATAAACCCTGCATCCTGCACCCCCGCCCTTTTAGAAGTTTATATAATGCTTTACCTAAACTAGAAAGATGTAGGCTCTACTGGGACTTTAAGGGGGGGGGGGGGGAGCTCTCTGTGTTTACCAGGATAAGCCAGAGCTTCTTAAGAAGCAATTAACTCAACTTAGTCATCACTACCACCGAGAGAAAAGCTTTCTATCAACTATGACAAACTGAAACCAAGAGCAAGAGGCAAGTCCAGTTCAGGTGCAGACACAGAAACACACCCAAAGGGGAACAGGGAAGGCGCCGTGACTGAGCCCTCTGAATGACGTCCTGGAGAGCTCACGGTCAACAGCAGCCGCAGTAACGGCAAAGCAGAGGGGACTGAAAGCTCAGCAATGTCTCCACGCAGAGTGAACCTGAGCCAGGAATTCCACGTGGTTTCCACACTTCACTGAGATATTTTCTCAGCACAGACAGAGCAGCTTCCTAGGAAAAGTTCTGGCCTGAGTCTATACCTGCATCACAGAAAAACTTTATGAGCGCTTATCACCACAGGGCAGGCAAACATTCCAAGGAACATTTTAGACATCCTGAGGATTACACAGGCCTAAGGAAATAGAACCCAAGATCCTAGCAGAGTCAAAGACATTCATCTTTGGAAAGGAAGCACACCTATCTTAGGACCCCCATCATGTTCAACAGTCTCTAGAGTCAAGAGCAAAACTTTTTTAAATTAAAAAAAAAAAAAAAAAAAAAGAATCAAGCAGTTAACCATGAAAGAATTGTAGACGCTGATAAATAGTTAAATTAGATAATGTGAGGCCAGAAGCCACCTCCTTTTAAGGGCTTAGGGACAACAAATACCTTCCATTAGAAGGTACGTATCTTTTCAACCGAATTGAGTTAAAAATTAAGTAACCCCAATTTGGTGGTAATTATCTCCTTAAACTGATCTACATCTTTTATCCCTGAGACGATTTAGAATTAGGTAAAGAAAGATTTAAGAGAATCAAAAGTATATTAACAGTTTGGGGCTAATAAGAAGTCAGGATTTGGTATTTTTATTCTTTTTTTTTTTTTTTTCTTTTTAGGGCTGCACCCACAACATATGGAAGCTCCCAGGCTAGGGGTCGATTCAGAGGTGCAGCTGCCAGCCTACACCATAGCCACAGCAATGCCAGATCCAAGCCATGTCTGCTGCAAACTACACCACAGCTCACGGCAATGCCAGATCCTTAACCCAACTGAGTGAGACCAGGGATTGAATCCGCATCCTCATGGCTTCATTTCTGCTGAGCTGCAATGGGAACTCCCTTTTTTTACAGTAAAAAGGATGTGGCTTAGAAAAATATCCTTGTCATTCCAATTTTTTAAAGTAACACTCCCCAGGACCTTATCATATTCCTGGTTCTTTATAAAGAAGCCCCCTGTGTATGTGTAAATACTCATGTAATCCCCTTGACAGCCCTTGAGGTGGATACGCTAATTCCCATTTTACTGATGAAGAAACAAGGGCACAGAGGTTGCCCCTTGCCACTACCCGCCTTCCCAGTGGTCGAAGGAGAGTGATCTGTACTACCTCTCTGTGTAAAACTGATTCAGATGGGCAGTCAAGATTGAAACCTAAGTGACTTTATGCATAGCACTGAAATATCAAAGGCACTTTTCTAGGTTCCCCTAATTTATAGTTATGGTTTATTTCACTTAAAAAAGCATGACATGGAGTTCCCATTGTGGCACAGCAGAAACGAATACAACTAATATCCATGAGGATGTGAGTTCAATCCCTGGCCTCGCTCAGTGGGTTGGAGATTCAGCACTGCCATGACCTATGGTGTAGGTCACAGGTGCAGCTTGGATCCCACATTGCTATGGCTGTGGTGTAGGCCGGCAGCTGCAGCTCCAATTCAGCTCCTAGCTTGGAACCTCCATATGCTGTGGGTATGGTCCTAAAAGGCAAAAAGTAAAAAACAAAAGCATGATGTACATTGAGGTTTGTGTTAAAAGATCCCTTAACGATACATACCAAATATTATAGTCTAAATGTTGACGTTATAAACAAGACCAATCATAATTCAAAAACCCCTTTTTAGTGACTGTTAAAATTTGTCTGGGAGTTCCTGCTGTGGCTCAGCATGTTATGAACCCAACTAGTATCCATGAGGATGTGGGTTTGATCCGTGGCCTCACTCAGTGGGTTAAGAATCCGGCATTGCCAGGAGCTACAGTGTAAGTCCAATGTGGCTCGGATCTGGTGCCGCTGTGGTGTAGGCCAGCAGCTACAGCTCCAATTCGACCCCTGGCCTGGGAACTTCCATATGCCACAGGTGTGGCCCTAAAATATGTGTGAGTATGTGTATGTGTGTGTGTGTGTACGGGTGAGTGTATAGTCTGATTTATAAAAGGGATAAGATTTGAGCCAAAAGGGATAAGTTGAGCCATGTCTTTTAATTTGTAACTTTAACAAACTGAATACCAATTTTTCAAACCAATGTAAATTTTCTAGATAGTCTTTTCTATGCATAAATATCAGCCTGAGGACCCTTCCCAACAAAGTCCTTACATCAACCACTCTGTACATGTGTTTACTGCCCAACTCCTAAAGGAGGCACAGCTGAGACATTCAAGACCGGCCACTCGAGAAACAGAGGGTAAACACTCGGGCATGTACTCGCCAGCCGTGCCAACTTGGGGAATGAATAACAAATAGCCTAGAATGTGTCAGAGACTTTTCTGGGTACATTGATAAGCTAACAGGGAAAAACACCCCTGTCCTTCTGGAGTGGACCAGCAAGGAAAAGACACAAGAGAAATAAATGGGAATGGCCGTATTTAAACCAGGTGCAAAACACCAAGGGATAAGAGACGCTGTAATTCTACCCCCTCTATCACACACCTCTTGCCTAGAAAAAGCTGCTTATGAACCAGCACAACCCGCACATTCCGCTGACGTAGTCCCTCTACTTACCTATCATATGCATAGCAAGCCCAACTATTTCTAAATGTCCATGTGCTATTCTAGTTCTCCCTGGATCTAGTGCCACAGTGTAAGTCTCCTGATGAAGCAGTATCCGCTGAGCACGTGTGGTTTTTCAGGCCATCTCCCATCCACTCCCCACCAAACAGCTCCCTAATTTCCCTGAAGGAAATGACTGCAGCCCCACCACGTGCAGTTGGCGGGGGGCGGGGGGGGGGGCACACATCAAGAGCTCTGTCTTTTTTCATCCAAGACACAGACATGCAATTCAAGTATCACCAAGTGAATTGACTCTTCTGAGACTGTGACTTGAGCTGGAAGACAGCAAGACAGGAAAAGGCCAAAGGGTGACTATTCAGGTACCAGCACCCAGAGGGAGTCTGAGGAGTTTCTGCTGGCCCCAAACTGGAACCGCCCTCTGAGGCAGGACTGCACCCATTCTGTGAGTTACTCTATCAGCAAATTATTTTTGTGTGTGATGTAGCCAATGGTTCCCAGCTGACATTTGAAAAACTTTAACAAAATATGTTCACATGTATTGGATCACATAAACTATGTATTTTCCCTTCAGCTGCAAGGTAAGGTTTCAAATCCAGTAATCAACATTAGCCTAAATAGTCTGCAAAAACTTCTCCCCACTCAGCATACCCCCCTCAACTATTATGCATTTGCCTTTTTAGCAATGGGGGTGGGGGGGGGGGGGGGCGCACACACATCCAAGAAATGCAGAAGTTCCTGGACCAGGGATTGAAATCACCCCACAGCAGTAACCAGAGCCACAGCAGTGACAATGCAAGATCCTTAACCTGGTGAGCCACAGGGAACTCCAACAATCAGGTGAGATAGATATATCTCTCTCTCTCAAGTGAAACATATACGAGTATGTATATATGTGCTATATGTGTATGTACACATGTATATACATACACATGCATACATGTGTGTGCATGTATGATGTGTATCAAGTATATTATATATATATATCTCAAGTGAGTGATGGATAAACAATTTCTGGAAGCAGGCAAAATATAATTTAGGAGTAGAAGAAAGAAAAAGCAAATTATTCCATTTGCATTTTCTAAGGAATAGGCCTATCCAATTTTCATTCGACACAAGTGTGTTTATTATTTTAACTATCTTCAGCAGTTTTGCATGTATCCACCCACTCTTGGCTTTTTACCCAATTCTCCCAAGCCTGTGCCATCTTACAAACTGGCTGCATGGCCTCCGTTTCCCCATATGTATAACAGGGAAACGGTGACTCGTGGGTAGAGACAATTAGGACTGGAAAGTCTGTCTGGATTCAGGTACACAGGTCGCTCTGCAATGAGGCTCTTGAGAAGATCCAAATCTTTCCCAATCGACTGGCAGGAATTTAATTCTACAGCCATCTCTATTCTTCCTGAGAGACATACGCTGTGTTTCATACCAAAACCTCCTGCCATGAAAGAGTATCTCCTTCTCTCCCTTTTTTGGATCTGCCTAAATGCTGGTCTGCTGTAAACAAGTGACAGGTGTGCTGGGATGCGGGTTCCCAAGGTGGAGCTCTTGTTTTCTATTTGTGCATTAACCTGAAAGAGAGTGGGAAGCAGTGATCTAGATCAGTGAGTCTCAAGCTTTAACGGGTATTTAAATCACCTAGGAATCTTTTTTTGTTTGTTTGTTTGTTTGTTTGCTTTTTTAGGGCTGCATTCACAGCATGGCTGCCAGCCTCCGCCACAGCAATGCTGGATCCAAGTTGCATCTGCAACCTATACCACAGCTCACAGCAACACCGGATCCCCGACCAAATGAGCAAGGCCAGGGAGCAAACCCACATCCTCATGGGTACTATTCGGATTCATTTCTGCCGTGCCACAACAGACACTCCCTTACCTGAGAATCTTGTGAAAACAAAAATTCTGACTGAATGGATGTAGGGTGGAACTGAGACTCTGCATTTCTAACCAGCTCTCACAGGATGCCCATCTGCAGCCAACACCTAACACTCAACCAGGTGTCTAGAGTACGTGTTTCACTAGACTTTCCTGTGAAACAGAGAAAGACACGGTTAACCAGTTTTAAAATTTCTACTGCTTCCCGGTCTCTTGGTTAGAGTAACTTCAGAAGTGTCTTTGGTTTCTTCTACCCTCATAAAGTAATAACTTCTACATTTTAAATTCTTTTCTTTTACATGTGCAGGATCTGAATAACTTCCTAATGAATACTAAAAAGTAATAATTTCTTGAGGCTTGGGAAAAAAATAAAATTTCAATAGAAACAAAAAATAAAAATTAATACAATCCACAACTGAAAGTACTTACAATGGGATTAAAGATAAGAAATCCACTTTCACAACTGTTCCGAGGACACACAACTGAGAGAGGTGAAGTAGTCACTAAAACTCGGGTCACTCAAACCCGAGTCCACCCAGCAGCAAAGCTCTTCCTGCCTGTTATGGCTGAACTGCATGGCCCCAAAATTCTTAGGTTCAAACTCCTAACCCCCAGTACCTCAAAACGTGACCTTCTTTGGAACGAGGGTCACTGCAGATGTAATTATTAAATGAGCTAGGGCTGAATCCACTATGACTGGTGTCCTTTTTATAAAAGACAAATGAAGGAGTTCCCGTCGTGGCTCAGCGGTTAACGAATCTGACTAGGAACCATGAGGTTGAGGGTTCGGTCCCTGGCCTTGTTCAGTGGGTTAGGATCCAGTGTTGCCGTGAGCTGTGGTGTAGGTCGCAGGAGCGGCTCGGATCCCATGTTGCTGTGGCTCTGGTGTAGGCCGGTGGCTACAGCTCCGATTCTACCCCTAGCCTGGGAACCTCCATGTGCCGCAGGAACAGCCCTAGAAAAGACAAAAGGACCAAAAAAAAAAAAAGGACAAATGTAAACAGACACAGAAACAGGCACCAAGGGGAATGCCATTCGAAGATGCTGTCAGGCCAGCACAAGCCACCAGCAGCTGGGAGGGGCCAGGAATGGGTCCTGCAGCACCTTGATCTTGAACTTGCAGCCTACAAAAGGGAGACAGGTGTCTCCGTTGTTTACGCTACTCAGTTTGCGGTACTTTATTCCTGTGAAGCATGACAGCCCTGCAAAGTCGTGCAGGCCCTCACTGTGCTTCTTCCCAGATAAAAAAGTCTAAAGAGGACTGCGCAGATACGCAATTTCACCCAGCCAGTATATGCCAGGGGACGATTTTGGACTTGATCCTACTGGCCAAAGGGATCCATTGAAAAATCTTTAAGCAGGCTAATGTTAGGGTTATTAAGTGCAAACAATCTTGTGACACAAATCAAACCACTGTCATTCACACTTGTCCTAAAGGTTCCTATACGCCAGAACTTGTGTTTCTTACCATACAAAAAAATATTCTTGCAATTATCAGAAAAACTCTCGTCCCTGCCCAAATAAGAATGCCTCTAAAAAACACCTCATGTGCATGTCACTTCTACCTAAAATTCTTTCAAATATAAAGGTATAAAAAGTTACAGATCAAATTACAGAGCTTTAATTTTCTCTGAAAATGTTATGTCCCTGGAACACCAAATGCCACAGTTATGTTCTGCTTTATTTAAGAGAATGCTTATCTGATTGCAGTTAGATAAGCTTTCAATTATGCAGAAAATTAAAGTTTTAAAACCAACTTCAGCCTCCTAACTGGTTAGAGAACAACCCTCAGTGAAGAATCAGTAGCTACATGTTAGGACATAAAATCTGGTAACACTCATCCCTCTTTAAATAGGAATTTGAACCAAAGGGAAACTACGCATTTTTAAAAGCTTCATGTTTTAACCTTTAAAGCAAATTTGTCATTGAAGTATAACACACACACAGAAAAGTGAAAAAACAAAACAAAACAAATACCACACAAGAGTTCCCATTGTGGTGTGGCAGAAAGGAATCCAACTAGGATCCATAAGGATGCAGGTTGGATCCCTGGCCTTAACTCAGTGAGTTAAGGATTCGGCGTTGCCATGAGCTGTGGTGTAGGTCGCAGACGCAGCTTGGATCTGGCAGTGCTATGGCTGTGGTGTAGGCCAGCAGCTGTAGCTCCCATTTGACCCCTAGCCTGGGAATTTACATATGCCATGGGTGTGGCCCTAAAAGACCAAAACAAAAAACAATAACCAAAAAAACCCACACAGCAAAGTGAAAAGCATGATACATCCTCACATAGTGAATAAATCCATGTAACCAGCACTGTCAACACAAAACAGAACACAACCAGACCCTGAATGTCCCCTTCATGCTCTGTTCCAACCACTAGCACCCAGCACGGCAACTACTGTCCTTACTTCAAAACACCAAGGGTTAGTTTTACCGGTTTTTTTAAACTCCATTTAACAGGAACCACACCGTATTAAACTCTTCCATGTTCACTCAACACCGGGCTAGATTAAGAGTCAACAGCTCATAAATATATGCGCATGCATGTGTATGAGTATATAAAAGTCTTTTATACGCAAAATTTTAACTTCTTGAAAAATTTCATTTTGTTCAAGAAAGCAAAAGGAACACAGGCATAACTAACTTGAAAATAGAGTCTTAGATCTTTTTCCTCCTCTCATGTCCATGATGGAGGTTTCTGATATTCTAGGAATACTCAGGGTAGATGGGAGAATCAAAAATTATCAGGTGAAACGACAGAACACAAGAAAGAGAGAACCAGCTTAACAAGCACGCTTTTTTTAAACGGCCACACCCACAGCATATGGAAGAAGTTCTCAGCCGAGGGACTGAACCTGAGCTGGAGCTGCAGCAATGCCAGAGATGAAACCCGTGCCTCTGCAGTGACCTGAGTCGCTGCAGTCAGATTCTTAACCCAGTGTGCCACGGTGGAAACTTCCTTAATAAGTATTTTTTAAAGGACACTTTCCTTGTCAAAACAGCAAGCAAAACTGATATGTCACAATGAAAAGATCCTCTCAACAACTTCAATTTAATTTTGCCACTATTTTACCTGATCAAGGAATAAAGGAATCACAATCACTGACTGAAAACAATGGCTATCCTGTTGGTGGGAATATAAACAGGAAAACAGCATGAAAGTTCCCCCAAAAATAAAAAACATGACTACCATGTGACCCAGCAATTCCACCTCTGGGTATGATTCTGCGAGAAATGAAACTGCTACCTGGAAGAGCTATCTGCACCCTGAGGTGGAGTGTGGCATTTTATTTATAAGCACCAAGACCCAGAAACAACCTGGGTCCCCTGACCTATTTAGACTAAAGAAAATGTGGTATAGATATACAATGGAACGTTATTCAGCAATTTAAAAAAAAAAAAAGAAGGAAGGAAATCCTGCCATCTGCAACAACACAGAGGAAACCCAAGGCATTAAGTGAAGTAAAACAGTCAGACAGAGGAATGCTGTATGGTCTCACTCCTGTATGCAATCTAGGAAAACCAAGCTCAGAAACTGAGAGGAGTGGTTCCCAGTTGGGGAGGGAAATGGGTGAAGGCAAACCCCAGTTCTAAGATCGGTAAGTTCGGGGGATGCAATGTACAGCACAGCAGTTACGGCAAAGAATACTGCAGTGTATAGTCGAAAGTTGCTAAGGGAAGAGCTAGGGGGGGTGGGGGGAGCACACCTGCGGCATATGGAATTTTCTGAATCCAAGAAGCAGCTGCGACCTAGGCCACAGCTGTGGCGATGGCAAATCCTTAACCTACCATATACCACAGTGGGAACCCCGAGATGAGATTTTAAAAGTTCACACCACACACAGAGAAAATGGTATTATGTGTGGTGAGGGATCTATTATTAAGTAACCTCACTGTGGTAGAGTCACTGTGCGATAAATACATACATAACAACCACTGGGTTGCATATCGTAAAAAATTCTACCTTGGTAAAGCTGGGAAAAGACGGAAGAAAACAGAAGAAAGAAATGAATATGCCATCCCATGGCAAACTTTAGAAATCAATATCCCATGCGAAAGAAGCCCGCAAGGGAAATCTGCTGCACCCAGCTGCGTAATAAATCAATTTGTTACCGTGACAGTCATCTCCAAAGGGAGGAACGGCGGACAGACAACAAAGAAGGCAGATGAGACACCGAGGCAATATCGAAACAGAGCCCCACAAGGTTTTTGTCTTGCTTTTTATTTTCTAACAAGTCTCTTAAATCACTCATCGGGAAATAAACGATTTAAGACAGGCCTCCAGAAGCATTATTCCAACTCTGACATCATTCGTCAGTCAGTACATTTTTGAAAAATATTTCCAGAAACTTATTTATTCAACAAATATGGAATACACACTACGCATACACTAAATGGTGGTAGATTCCTGGAATTCAACGATAAGCAAAAACAGAGCTACTGCCTTTATGGAGGAGAGAGACAGCTATGAATCCTAAACTAGTAACAGAAATAAATAGAAAGTTCCCGTTGTGGCTCAGCGGTTAATGAATCTGACTAGAAACCATGAGGTGACAGGTTCGATCCCTGGTCTCGTTCAGTGGGTTAAGGATCCAGCGTTGCCATGAGCTGTGGTGTAGGTCGCAGATCCTGTGTTGCTGTGGCTGTGGTGTAGGCCAGCAGCAACAGCTCCAATTAGACCCCTAGCCTGGGAACCTCCATATGCCACGGGTGTGGCTCTAAAAAGACAAAAAAATAATAATAACAATAATTGGAGTGTCCGTTGTGGCACAGCGGTTAGCAAATCTGACAAGGAACCATGAGGTTGCAGGTTCGAACCCTGGCCTCGCTCAGTGGGTTAAGGATCCGGCGTTGCCGTGGGCTGTGGTATAGGTCACAGATGTAGCTCAGATCCCACATTGCTGTGGCTCTGGCACAGGCCAGTGGCTACAGCTTCAATTCGAACCCTAGCCTGGGAACCTCCATATGCCACAGGTGCAGCCCTCAAAAGACAAAAAAAAAAAAAGAAAGAAAGAAAGAAAATCATTACTGATATAAGTTGTAGAAGAAAAGACACATAATGCCCCGACAGTATCTACTAAGGCAACCTGGATAATGTGAGAGGGAAAAGAATAGTAATTAAGTGTATGGGGAAGAGGAGGGCTCAGTAACCAGAAGCAACAATAAATAGGTGCAAAGGCCCTAAGGCAGGAGGTAAAGTCCCCTATGCTGAGCTGCTAAGGGCAAAATAAAGACAACCCCAGAGATGAGGAGCAGGAACGAAAAGGACCAGTTGTAGATTAAACCTTAGTTGGTGACAAATTCTAAATACCCAATTTCTCAATGAAATTTCATTCATTTCAGACCAACTAATCTGATCATAGGCCTGTCCCCCTAAGATAAGGAAGTACAGTTATATAATATCCCCCCCCTTTTTTTTTATTTTTTAGGGCCATATCTGCAGCAGATGGAAATTCCCAGGCTAGGTGTCAAATCGGAGCTATAGCTGCCAGCCTACGCCACAGCCACAGCAATGCAAAATCCGAGCCACATCTGCGACATACACCACAGCTCATGGCAATGCCAGATCTTTAATCCATTGAGCATGGCCAGGGATCAGACCCGCATCCTCATGGATTCGCTTCCACTGCGCCACAACGGAACTCCTATAATATCTATTTTTATCCTCATGGTATCATCACTGCTAGGTTCATTCTTAATGACATTTTGGGAAGTATCTATAATTTATACTTGAGTATTAAAACCAATTCAGAAAGGGAAGAAGGAAAAAAAATCTGTGATTTAAACACTGAAGAAACAAATGAACAGATAAGATCTACTATTAGAAAATTAGGAGTTCCCATCGTGGCGCAGTGGTTAACGAATCCGACTAGGAACCATGAGGTTGTGGGTTCAGACCCTGCCCTTGCTCAGTGGGTTAACGATCCGGCGTTGCTGTGAGCTGTGGTGTAGGTTGCAGACGCGGCTCGGATCCCGCGTTGCTGTGGCCCTGGCGTAGGCCAGTGGCTACAGCTCCGATTCGACCCCTACCCTGGGAACCTCCATATGCCGTGGGAGCGGCCCAAGAAATAGCAAAAAGACCAAAAAAAAAAAAAAAAAAAAAAAAAAAGAAAGAAAATTAATAATACAGTGAAGAAAGCCTTTATGATGCCCCACGAGGTCCCTACCGAAAGACTTATAACTAACCATACAGAATCTCTGCAACTGGGTAAAGATAATGGTGTTTCATCACTAACACAAGAGTAACTTTAGTCCTTTGCACCAAGAAAGGAAGACAAAGGAAAAAACAAAAATAAAAATGAAGCCCAACCTGGGAATCTAATCACAGGGAAACCTAAGGAGTAGGCAATATTCTTTGGAAGGGATAAGCAATGAGATTCTGCTGAATAGCACTGGGAACTACCTTTAGTCACTTATGACGGAGCAGGACGCAGCATAATGTGAGAAAAAGAATGTGTGTGTGTGTGACTGGATCACTCTGCTGTACAGTAGAAAACTGACAGAACATCGCAAATCAGCTATAATGGAAAAAATAAAAATCATTTTTAAAAGAATAGGCAGTATTTTAAAATCCTCCATTTAGAAAGAAGCTATTTGGAGAAGGCAACTAAAGTCAATGAGCTTCAAATGCATAACCCAAAAGAAATGAAACCACTAGAAACACAAAGACAGTTTCCTCACCAAGAGTCAAGCATCCACACACCTGGCGGGATGCACACTCCAGGCCCCAGCACGGCTGCCCACCCAAGCACAAGGGGCGCCTCTTAGGAAGTGGTTTTGCTCTGGGAGCCACAGAAAACCTTCAAGGCGCTTCGGTGTAGACCCTTTAGAACGTATTTAGCTTCCACAGAGGCTGTATCTTTTTCACCTTTCACAAAGGTCCTCAGACTTACTGAAGTCGTGTCTGCCTCCCCAAGTACACGGTTCTCCCAGAAAACAAGAACTTACTGTTTTGTAAATAAGCCATTAGCAGCCTCCCTCCACAGAGTCTTCTAGTCAAGCAGGAAGCATTTCCTATCATCCTGCAGAAGGTGCAGTATAACTGAGCAACAGCTCTCAAACCAGCTTTCTCAAAAACAGTTTTTTTCTTAGGGAGATTATTTAGCAGAAACAAGTTGCCATAGGCCCATGAATGGGAAAAACCACCCCAATGTTACAGAAGTGTCCTGAACAGCACAACTTCCCCTCTCTCCCAAGAGGACGGGACATGGATTTGACACCAATACCCTGGGGAGGCGTCCCCACTGACCCAGGAGTAATCCTGCACCGAGATGAGCTGGCATCTACTCGGCAGCCGGCCTTCCGACAGTGATCCAAACAATCGGGGTGCAAAGCGAACTGGTGCTGATCAAGAGAACGGGGTAACAATAGATCTTTCCTTACTTTCGAGTTTCCATCTTACGATCTACCCAAGGTCACACACACTGCTCCTTTCTCATGATCTAGAACCCAACAAGTCCATAGCAAGCAATCTGTGCTAAGTCCAGAGTGAAACAGGCTCTCCAGTGGCTAAAGAGATTCTGACTATCCCAGAACTAAATCTGAACCCAAGACCCTAACCTGCTGTAACCTGCCCATTACCAAACTGCTAAAAGAGGGCTCTACCGTCCCTACAACTCAACTCGGACAATTTTTTATCACGTAAATATCTTCTCGGTTATTCATCAACCAAAAAACTATAGTTGTGGATACAGGCTTATCTGTTTAAATTATTTCTATATGGGGGAGGCGGAATCTGGTCCTTTATGTGACATTCAGAACAATGACTGCACTCCTCAGTAAGACAACTGTACTAGGTTAACAACGTAATCTCTTGAATCTCCCACTCAAGGAAAAACTGGGAGGCTTTTCATCCGTTAATTACATCTCATGAAATGTGTGTCATTCCTCGGCACTATTAGCAATTCAAACAAACTGATTTTAGCTAGTTTTACTGACTTCTGTTTTGTTTTGTTTTGTTTTGAAAGTATCTTCATACATACGAAATACATCAAGTGAAAGAGACAGGTTTTGCTGGTGTCCAACAGGTTCTGAATGACTTGTTTCTCTGGATCTCATCTAAAAGCTGGGCCTGCCTCTTTCTGAACAACTGCTATAAATACACCTCAATATACTGAGTGAACAGAGTAAGTATTCTTTCTCGGGAAACAAAGTTAGCTGCTTCCTCTGTTATCACTGACTGGAGACCCTGAAGCTCATGCTTTGAAAGAGGTCCCCAGGAGGAAGGAACCTTGGTCTGAGCATCATTAAAAAACACCTTTCTAGCTTCTGCTCACTCCCATGGCCAATGGAAAATGACCTGCTTCCAGGAATTTTCAGGTTGACCTGTCCCACCCCGGACCCCACTCTGCAGAGTCTCACTCAGCACAGCCTGCTTCGTGTTGAAGAGAAAAAGCAGGTGGGAAGCCGGAAGATGAGAACTGCGGAGCAGATGGCGCGGGAGAGGACAAGCACCAGGAGAAGACGGGGGACAGGGCACACATGTGCCCCCAGCGGGACGGGGAGGGCGGCCTGCAGATTCCCTGCCCCAAACCCCAAGCTGCTCCTCGGGGGGCTCCCAGCCTGACTCCATCCGCACGCTGACACAGTTTCTCTCTCACGAACCCCGCCAAGACCCAAAGGTGCCTCACCTCCTGGTCTGTAGACAACGTCATCCTCAGTGATGTACGATGTTATCTCGCCAGTGTCTGTCCTTTCATACCGAGACTTTTTTTTCGGGGGCTTCTTCTTGTTCTTCTTCGTGGACTCCTCCGTGGTGGCACTGTTGTTGTCATTGTCCTCATCTTCGCTATGATCACTCTCAGCGTAATTCTTGGCTCCTCCTTCCAAGGTGCAGCTCCTGCGGGGCCTGGAGTTCTCGCTCTCCCTGGCTTTGTCTCTCTTCTCCCTCTCTCGGTCCCGATCTCGGTCCCGGTCCTTCTCTTTGTCTTTGTCTTTGTCTTTGTCAGCTGTCATGATTCGCCACGTGCCTTCTTCTGTCCTCTCACGGCTGGGCCTCCGTGAAAGGTAGACAGTAAGCCTGGGCTTCAGTCTTCTGAATTTCTCACTCAATTCCAGGGAAAATCCAACCACTCCAACCACCCCAACGTGCCAAAAATGCTAGAAGAGAAAAGAGAGAGACATTGGTTTCCCTTTAACATGTTCTCGTATCTCCTTCCTGAGGAAGCTTTTGCTAAATGAACCTCTTACCCACGCTTTAGCACTAAACACGCATTGGCCACAGGGAAAAAAGTTAGGACAAGGGACACAACATTTAAATGTCAACAGTTTTTGCCCCCCGCTAGCATACAGACTGGATTTTTCTATCACACCAATAATAATAATAATAATGCACAGGACTAAACTATACTTTCTGTACAAACTGTCTTCCGCCTTTACCCTGGGAAGCAACATATGATAGGTACGATTACACAAGAGGAGCTCCATAATCCACAGTATTAATTTAGAAGGGAAAGAACCTGACGTAAAAATTAGTTCCACTTGAAAAAACAAGTCGTTCGGATGGCCATGGAACATGCCTCAGAACATCTCACAGTATACTAGCTTCTGCAGGCTCTATTTCCAGAGCTTCTCCCAAGAAAAATATAAGAGAACTCAAATAAGAGTGACAACCACAAGCCAAGATTCTTTTGCCTTCAATCATAAGTTTTGACATCTAAGTCTACCATTACAGGTTTTTTCCAGGGGGAAAAAAATGGTTTCTCTAAAGATATATTATCTCCGCCTCAATAAAACGAACAGCTTCCGAAAACAACCTTCCATCTTTGGGGAATATTAGGTGGTTTTATACACTGTTCCAAATTTCCGCTATTAATAGTTTCCCTAATAAACTTCCCCCCTGAACTAAAACCCCAAAAGGAAAATCTCAAGTTCTTAAGAATTTATAATGAGAAGAGTGAATCCCCAAATCCAACCCACCACAATTCTTACAAAAATTTTAAAGGGGGAAGGGGTATTATATTATTTACAAATCAGTTTTGGAACCGTCATAATAACCAGTACTTTATCTTTTATCGTCTTCTCCAATATCTCATCTCATTCACTCAACAATCTATGTGTCAGGTGTTCAAAAACTAAAGATACCGTGAAGGAAAACCGTATGGTCCTTGTCCTCAACGCTCTAACGCAAAAAAAAAAAAAAAAAAAAAAAAAAAAAAGACAATTGATCAGTATGAGAACCATCTGTTTCTCATGTTACTAAGGCTGGGTAGGAAACATATGCAAATACACAAAGATCGGTCCTCTTAGACAACAACAAACAACTCCATTTGTAATTACATGCCTGAGACGCAGAGAAAATTCTCTTTGGTCATGGCAAAACCATAAAAATTATCACATACTCCCTCCAAAGCTCTTAGATCAAATCTGATGCCCGAGAAGACCTTCCTATAAGCACTTCAAATATCCTTAGGCACTCAGGAAAATAAAAAATGTTAACCACCACCTTTGGGAGAGAGACCAATGAAGGAGCAATAATGCTGACAATCTCTAAGCAGAGTCAGCAGTGAAAGCATGTAGCAAAAGCCTAAATTGCTTCCTTCTACACAGGAAATGCACTTTCAGATAGGATCTCAGTTTTCTAAACATATTTCCAGAAAACGAAAAATTATTCCAGTGCCTGCAAAAAAGCTCTGCCTAGATGAATCATCTGCTAAACAGACAGTAATAAATTCCCAAGTCCCAGTTGGCCACTAGTGTTAGCAATTGAAAATACACAAAGAGACATATTACTTTCTCCACTGGGCTTAAGTTTAGAGCCTGAACAAGCCAATCATGCAAGAAAGAAAACCATCAGCTAACACAGTTGTTAAAACAGTCCTCTCTGACATTGAAAACATACCAAGGTCTATATAGGGAGTCTAAAAAGAACAAGGACCTTAGGCTGAAAACCTCTCAGATGCAGTTTAGGACAGACATGTTTCTAGTAGGTTAAAGAAAAAAATTGTTCTCCCTAGGGTTCAAAAGATAACTGCTCCAGCTAATTGTGTAAAAACAGTTTTTCAGCACTCAAAAAAGAAAAAAAATGAAGTCCAAATTGTGCATTCAACATTACTCCCTTACAAAATCATATACTATATTTCCATTTAGAAAGAAATTTGAATTTTTTCTGCCAAGAGGTAGCAAGAAAGAAAAATTCAATAATCAATAGAGAAAGCATCCACAAAATGAAACCCTCTACGTGTGTGTACATGTGCGTGTGTGTGCGTCCAACTTTCAGATAACGAAGAATGTTGATAATCCAAAGCAAAAGCCAATCCAACTACCGTTTACATCTGACTCTAAATAATACCTCTGTGGGGATATTTTTTCTCCTCTGCATTTACCACACTAACCATAATTTCTCTGAGCCTCATTATAAAATGATCAACATGCAACAATAATGTGACACTTGAGGAAAGGGGCCCACGAGGGAGCCAGGTGGCTCTGAGAAGGGGAGCTGTCACTTCAACATCTTGGAAATGATCTACTCAGTAGACAAGACAACAACAGACTACAGGAGGAAATAAGCAGAGGTCACCTACACAAGGCCACACAGCTAGTGACTGGAAGGCAGCTCTTCCAAAGGCGAGCTTCCCCCCCCCCCCCGCGACCTCACTACACCTGCTGCCCCGGTCAAGGTCATAATCTCTACCTTCATAGGTGCCATCTTCTCCGACAAGCAGCCATGCTGATAATACACAAGCAGTTTTAAGAAACACGCTTACTTTGACCTCTCCTTCCCAAAAAGAAAGTATTTTTCTCCAGTAAAAAAGACAAAAATAATGAGAAAATTCATCGAACCAATGATCAACCCAGTTAAACATGCCAACATGGTATAAGATACTTTAACAAATACAAGGGAAAAAATCTAATCTAAGGCACACGTCATGTTCAAAACAATCTTCATTTCCTCGTGAACAAACTCTACCGAATGCTTACGATGCGTAGTGTGCTAGGTCCTGCTCTAGGCATGGAAGAAACAGAGAGAACCACATGCCAGCTTCCCTGCCCCGGGGGGGACTGACGTCCCAGGAAGTGGGGACACACAAACAAAAGTCTTCAGGGGGGAGCCAGTGGGGACAAGGGAGTACCAAAGAAGCGCAATTCCGAATGACGGTCTGGCTTTGCCCCCAGGTAAGAGTGAGTCCAGAGAAAATGTGGAGACCACTCCCACAGAGAGGAAAGTGGGGCAAACGTCCAGAGGTGAGTAGCCCGGGTATATTTGAGACACAGGAGGCCAGCTGGCCTGTGGCTGGAGGAGTGGAAGACTGGTCAGAGAGGAGTTCAGAGAGGAGAAGGGGCTGAATCCAGCTGAGCCCTGCAGGCCAGCGTAAGGGCTCCAGTCTTTACTCAAATGCCATGAAGTGACATGAAGGGCACTTAGCCACAGCAGGCATCCACGTAGCAGAGAAAGACTTGGTCTGACTTTGTTTGTGATCACTCTGGCTGCTGAGCAAAAAAACCTAAAGGGTTGCCAGGGCTGCAGCATGATGATGGGTAAGGGTGGAGACGTAGCGCAATAACCCAGGTTAAGAGCTGAAGGTGGCTGGCATGGACCAGGGCAGAGGGTGGTAGAGAAGGGGAGAAGATCTTATTTCCTACATATATTTTTCCTCCACCTTTTTTTTGGGGGGGGGGGTCTTTTAGGGCCATTCCTGCAGCATATGGAAGTCCCCAGGCTGAGGATCAAATCGGAGCTGCAGCTGCTGGCCTACACCACAGCCACGCCAGGGCCAAGCCACATCTGCGACCTACATCACAGCTCACGGCAACGCTGGACCCTTAACCCACTGAGTAAGGCCAGGGATCGAACCCGAGTCCTCATAGATACTAGTCGGGTTCGTTAACTGAGCCACAACGGGAACTCCCTCCTATATATTTTTAAGAAAAAAGTCGAATAGGATGTGTTGACAAACTGAGAGGTGAGGTGTGGGAGAAAGAAGACAAGAGCAACTCCAAAGTCTCAAACATGAGCAACTGGACAGAGGAAGCTGACATGACCAAAGTTTGGGGGAAAAGTTCAAGTATGAACACGTTGAGTTTGAGAAGCCCATTAACACCACATAAAGATTTCACAGAGGCAGAAGGCCAGGCTAGAGATAACAATTTGGTTTTTAAAGCCATGAGATTGAGTGAGATCACCAAGTGTGAACAGCTTTTTCTGATAAAAATTTCAAAACCCACGAAAGACATACACATGACTCATACTTGAGTGCCGAGGATACCCGAAACAGACTACAATTATACACTTCCCAAATCAGCACCCCAGGACTGATTTCAATAATAAAAAAAGAGTATATTCCTCTTGCTAGTTTCTATACTTATCAGATTGCACTTCATCATTTTATTCTTTTTTTTTTTTTGGTCTTTTTGCCATTTTCTTGGACTGCTCCTGTGGCATATGGAGGTTCCCAGGCTAGAGGTCAAATCGGAGCTGTAGCCGCCAGCCTACACCAGAGCCACAGCAACGCGGGATCCGAGCCACGTCTGCAACCTACACCACAGCTCACAGCAACACTGGATCCTTAACCCACTGAGCAAGGCCAGGGATGGAACCCACAACCTCATGGTTCCTAGTCGGATTCGCTAACCACCGAGCCACACGGGAACTCCTCCTTTTATCTTAATTAGTAAAATTTGATAGTCTAGCTTGGTTTCGTTGTAATCTAATCAGACCCCAAAGCTTTCAAATGAGTCAATGATACAAAGCTATTCTTTATTGCTTCAGGTTACTTCAACTTCTAAACAAACATCATTCGCCTCTTCAAAAATGAAGCCAACAACCACCCACAAACACTCTACACTACTTATCAGAAGTGAGTTGGATAAAATGCTAAAATTTCGGCCATGGGCAGGATCCAATGCTCATTTAAAGAAACCATTTCTTGTCACCAGCTCAGCAGTCCCAGGAGGTTTGGCCCTTTGCTAGAATCACAAGGATACCGGACTGAGAAGCCAAGATCCAAGTTCTGAGCAGCTCCCTCTCTGTGAGTTTCCCTGCTGGAACACAGGGGGAATAAGCAGCTACTTCACAGAGCTGCTGTGAGAGTGAAGTACAGGAAAACACATCAATGCACCTACCGACTGCAAAGCGCTTCAGAAAGGCAAACTATCAGTAACCCACATTTAGATCAGCCGGCACTTACCCCCACCTCTGCAGATAATACCCCACAGTGCACCGGGCTGAGAGAGAGAGAAATGCAGGCAAATATCATTTCTAGCCTTGAGAACTTCTTATCTACTTGGGAGGAGTAGGAATCCCATGACAAATGAAGTAAAAATTTTAAAATACCTCCTCTCGGATCATGTAAAACTCACCTATTCATGAAAACTTGCTTCTCCCTCCTGAGTTCCCAATCTCTGGGTTCTGTTCACGTCAGCGCTCAAGCCAGATTCTCGAGGACACTTGATGCTCACACCAAATGCACTTAGTGGAGCCCGATTCATTCCTCCTCATCAACCACAGCAAGAAACGTTTACGTCTGTCAGATGCCCAACCACGCACGAGGCATTCTGCTGAGCTCTCAGGCTCTACCCATCACATCGCGAATAACTCTACAACTAATCCATTGATCCAACGGAAACAGAAAGGGCCTGTTTCAAGCCATCGTCGTCATCTTTCACAGAGATGAACACAACTGTGTGCTAACTGGTCTCTGTGACGATACAATTTTGGTTTTACCTTCCTTCCAATTCACCCTCCAGTGCAGCCAGCCAAGCATATCTGACCTTCCACCATCTTTTTAAAAAACAGCTTTACTGAGATGTAATTCACACACCATACACTTCACCACCTGGAGTACAATTCACTGCCCCCCATTCCTCTTCTGAGGTATCAGAGACCTTCGTGTCCTGACTGGCCCTTCAGCTTTCCAGCCCCACCGTGACACTTCCCGGATGCTCCAGCTGTCCCCTCCCCCTTTGTCTGCCTACCCTCTATTCTCCCTGGGGGCTCAGACATTTCCACTGTCCAATTCCAGGAAGGCTCCCGGACCCACTCAAAATCCAGCCTCTCCCTCTTCCCCATCCTGCCTGTAAAGTGGGCCTCACCCATCCCACTGCTGGCATCTGCTGTTCTCCACTACGTGACAAGGACCGTGGCTAGAGCATCATATTCACTGGAACAACAATTTCCTCTCTCAAATCCACTAGAACTGTTGTCCCCATTCTCACGTGACCGTTCAGCATCATCTGACAAGTTGACCACACACCCTCCCTCCAGAAAGGCTCTTTTCCTCAGCTTTCCTGGCACAGGCCTCTCCTGGGTCAGTTTAACTGCTTCTCCTCCCCCAGCACTGGACCAGCTCCTGCGGAACTGAAGTCTTCAGGTGCTGTCTGGAGCCCCCTTTTCTCATCCTCTCCTCTCATCCTAGCCCGTCTCATACGTGTTTGTCCGTCCCCAGGTACCACACCCACACAGGGATCCACTAACGCACATGTCTAACGCACGTCTGCAGGGCAAGAGGCCTGTGAAAACTGCCCACTGAAGTCCCCTCCTGGATGCCTCAAAGGTACCTCAACATATCAAAACAAAGGCGCATTCTGGCCCCAATGGTCTCTTTCAGCGACTGGCGGCCCTGCCCATTCTGTTATGTACGCTAGACACCTGAGCAGGAGGTTTAGTGCCTCCGCCCTTCGCCCCACCCTCAATGAAGCACATCGCTGATACCTTAGAAAATGTCCCCGAAGCATCAGTACTTCAGAACACCTCCACCACCGCCGCCTTAGTTAAATGCTACCGGTATGGCTTTGCTGGACCAATCCAACTGGCTCCTCTTCAGATCACTCCTCTGAATCCTCATCGTTCTCTTTCTACACGGCAGCCAGGGCTCTTCTTCCAAAAGGCCAATGTGATGACATCAACCCTCACCTCAAAATACTCAGTGACTTACCATTCCTCTTAGCTAAACCCCCAAATCCATGATCTGCCAAGGCCCTAATCTGTCCTTGCAGCCTCACCTCTCACCACTCGCCCAGGCCCCAGGCCCAACCACACTGTCCTTCCCTCAGCTCTTTGACCGCACACTCATACACCTGGTGGGAGTCCTTGGCTCCTGCGCCGCCTCCTCTCTGGGATGCTCGTCTCCTCTCCCGGCCAAGGGGTTCCCTACTCTTCCTTCAGGTCACAGCTCAACAGCCACTTCCTCAAGATGCCCTTCCTTGTCCAAGAGGACCAGGTTAAATCCCTCTGCGGCACTTTCTACAACTGTAACTTCACAGCTGTGTGATTTGATGAACATCTGTCTCCATCTCTGAGCTAGAAGCTCTGTGAGGCAGTGACCCGGACTGCTTCTGCCCTATGCTCTATTCTCAGATCCTAACTTCCTGTCTGGCACATAAGATGAGGACTAAATTGGCTCCCCGTGCCCTCCCTCTCAGGCATTTAAGCTGGATCGATCAAAAGGGCGTTATGAGGAGACTTTTTTTCGGAAAGAAAATACATCATGAGCACCTAAATGAAGGGGCACCTGAGCTTGCTCATAAACCATGAACAAGATGAGGAGGAGCAGAAAGGAGAAAACACTCCAGGTGCAAGGAGTTTCAATAAGAAAGCGATCGACTAAACCATTGTCTTTAATGGCAGCTACAGGGGAAAGCCCGGAGGAAGGAAGCTTGCGTGGGGCAGGGTGGGACATAGAAGCTCGTGAAGTAATAAAGCAGATAACACTCACTGAGCACTATATGTGTACTACGCATTTTATGCATATTGATTCATCTACCCTTCACTCTAAGAACGACTGTAAAATTTATGGTCTAAACTGGGACACATCTGAGAGCAAATATTAATAACTGTTCAGGAAAAACATATATAAATTAGCTTAGATGGTCATCCTAACTATGGGTTAAGCACCTGAACTGTTGCAAGCTTCAGCGTAGGTTGCAGATGTGGCTCAGATCCAGTGTTGCCCTGGCTGTGGTGTAGGCCTGCAGCTGTAGCTCCAATTCGACCCCTGGCCTGGAAACTTCCATATGCCACAGGCGCGGTCGTAAAAAGAAAGAAAAAAGTAAATAAATCACAGGACATGTATTCTGGTAGACCCAAAGCGCACAGCTATGTGTTAGAGTTATGATATAAACTCAGGCAGCTGACTCCACATCCTATACGTTTAACCACGAGGCCGTACTGCCTTAAATCATGCAGCTTTAAAGACAAGTTAGACAATACAATATGCTAAGCAAACAGTCATTAGAGCTCTTAGAAAATAGCACTTTGGGAGTTCCCATCGTGGCTCAGTGGTTAACAAATCGACTACAAACCATGAGGTTGCAGGTTTGATCGATCCCTGGCCTCACCCAGTGGGTTAAAGATCGGCACTGCTGTGACCTGTGGTTGTAGGCCTGTGGCTACAGCTCCAATTAGACCCGTAGCCTGGGAACCTCCATGTGTCGCAGGTGCATCCCTAGAAAAGACAAAAACAAACAAACAAAAAAACAGCAAAAACACAACAGCATTTTGGGGGACATTCATCTTGTCTGGTAGAGGATTATTTTCCATCAAGAGCTGTCAGTGTCACCCACCAGTGGACACATGAAAAGATGCTCAACATCTCTAATTATCAGAGAAATGAAAATCAAAATTACGAGGTACCACTTCACACTGGTCAGAATGACCATCATTAATAAGCCTACAAATAACAAATGCTGGAGAGGGTGAGGAGAAAAGGGAACCCTCCTGCACTGTTGGTGGGAATGTAAGCTAGTACAACCACTATGGAGAACAGCATGGAGGTTTCTCAGAAAACTAAATATAGAACCACCATCTGATCCAGCAACCCCACTCTTGAGCATCTATCTGGACAAAACCATAATTCAAAAAGATACATGCACCCATGTGTTCACAGCGGCACTGTTCACGATAGCCACGGCATAGAAGCAACCGAAATATCCATCAGCAGATGAACGGAATTAGAAGATGTGCTACATATACACAACAGGATACTACTCAGTCATAAAAAAGAACAAAATAATGCCATTCACAGAAACATGGATGCAACTAGAGATTTATCATACTGAGTGAAATAAAGAGCCGCCAGAAAGAGAAGGACAAATACCATATGATATCACTTACATGCGAAATCTAAAACATGGCACAGATGAACCTATCTGCAGAACAGAAACAGACTCACAGACACAGAGAACAGACTTGGGGTTGTTAAGGGGGTGGAACTGGAAGCTTAGGGTTAGCAGATGTAAACTATTAGATTTAGAATGGATAAACAGCAAGGTCCTACTGTACGGCATAGGGAACTATATCCAATCTCCTGGGATAGATCATGATGGAAAAAAAAACACTACAAAAAGAATGGGTGTGTGTGTGTGTGTGTGTGTGTGTGTGTGTGTGTGACTGAGTCACTTTGCTGTATAGCAGAAATTGGCACAACTGTACATCAACTATACTTAATAAGGGGGAGAGAGATGGCGGGCGTTGTTAGTGCCATCCAAACAAGCTTGCTTTCAAATCCACCACCTCTGATGGCCTAAATCAGGAGCCAGGGTATCTCAAGAACATCTGCCTTGGCCATTTCTGCATTTGCTGTGTCTTCATAAATGCTCCAGCTTTCTCCTGCAGAAACAAAGAGGGAGGGTCCAAATGAGCTCCCTACTCTGCTGGACCCCAGTCTCCAGGAGATGCAGATGGAGCTGCAGCTGGCAGGCAGGACTCCACCAAGGAAGCAGACTACAGCTGGGTGGCTTCCTTTCAAAGGGAAATCAATGTTCTTTTCCTCTTTCCTTTCCTATCAACAGCCTGGGAATGAAAATCTACTGACTTTTGCTCTGGAATGCGAAATGTCGTCAACATTTGTACTCCCTGGATAAGGAATAAAGTGTCCTCAGAAAAAGCACCTACCCCAGAGAGTGCCTCAGAGTAGGCTAGAGCATCACTGACAAAGATGCAAGGGAACACCGGGAATCGGCAGGTCCATGAGCCCATGTAGAGGTAAGGGCATTTTATCCGAAAACAACGTGGTGTTAAGAGTGGTTCTTCACATTACAATAAAAGGGTGTGAAGCTCTCCGCCCCCCGCCCCCCCACCAAATACAACGTGTGGCAAACAGCTACACATGCACCTCTGACAATTCTCTGCATTTGGGGTTAATAAAGATTAAAAATCCTGAGTTTATGTACTCATTCCTGGAATACAAGTCTTACTGAAAGAACCTAAATAATGGAGATGGGACGCAAAGACTGGCCTCTGCGGCATCAAAACAGAAGGCAGAGCAGAATGAAGGCCCCTTCATCACAGGGCGTGGATGCTTAGAGCTGCACTTCCTCGAATCCCTCCCTGAGAAGCTTTAGGAAAAAGGGAGAACTAGGCTGGTTGGACTCTGACAAACTTCTTAATTTCTTCCAAAAAACCTAATAACAAAACAGACGACCTGAAAAAAGGTTGGGAAAGTACCCAGAACAACAAAACTCCAGGTTATAAATAAAAACTCAGTTAAAATGAATTAACGATATATAATCTTTTTGTTTGAAGTATGAGTAAGGAATTCCCAAAGATGAGGTGCCCAAGAGGTTTCCACCCCTCCCCAAAATTAAAAATCCTCCCTTTAAGGAACACATAAATTCATTCATGTAAGCAACTGCTCTTCTACGCTGGTTAAAGCGTGACATTTTTCACAATTGCATATGAAATTTTTTACCTTGCACGTTGCCTGCAGTTATGCCTCTTCTGTGAAGTGGTTAAGGAAAAAGCACTGCTCACTCTAAACCAGGACTTCTCAACTGCTGCACAATTATCCTTTTGAGCCAGATGGGGGGCAGGGAGGACTCCTGTCCTGTGCATTCTCTCTGGTCGCTATTCATGTAGATTCTAGAAGCATAACCCACTGTTCCAATCAGGTCAACAAAAAATATCTCCAAATATTGCCACATCGCCTCTGGGGAGCAAAGCTGTTCACTGTTGGGAACCACTGCTTTAAGTAAACAAAAGTGTCTATCACAGAGGTTTCAAAGGGTTTAATAATACATCTGTGTCGCTTTATTCAAACTTATGCTTGACCAATATGGACTCCATAAAGCTAACACCATTACGAAAACTACATAATACTGCATGTTCTTTGTTCTCTGAAATAAACTGGACTAATTCAAAACACTGCCAGAAATAGTAATTACACAGATGTGTGAAGCTGAGTTAGGAAAACAGAAGTAAATATTCTGAAAATCTTGATGTTTCTTGGCAAGCCCTGAAGGCTGTCAAGAGTAACAGTCCTCATTAGTGACCTGCTCTGGTCCTGGGGCCAAGTAGATGTTTCTCTTATCACATAACTAGCTGAGAAAACCTGATGTCCACACTGCCAAGAACAAGACAAAAAAACAAAATGCCTATGAAACCAAGCCCCTGATGTAAAAGGGGACAGAATTCTTAAACTCACTTCATCAAATCATGGCCACAGACAGAAAACTGAAAGATAAGAGAGACAGAAAAGATAAATATAAAACCTGAGCAAATGGATAAATAAAATATAGGGAGTTCCTACTGTGGCTCAGTAGGTTTAGATCCTGACATAGTTTCTGTAATGATGCGGGTTCAATCCCTGGCCTCACTCGGTGGGTTAAGGATCTGGTGTTGCCAAAAGCTGCATCGCTGGTCGCAGATTTGGCTCAGATCTGGCATTGCCATGGCACGGGCCAGCAGCTGCAGCTTCAATTTGACCCCTAGCCCAGGAACTTCCATATGCCACAGGTGTGGATATTAAAAAATACACACACATATGGGGAGAGAGAAAGAGTATATCCATACAATACAACATTATTCTGCAATAGAAAGAAATGAAAACTAATGTATTACAACATGGATAAACCTGAAAAGCGTTATATTAAAAACACCAGTCACAAAAGATCACATGTATTGTATGAACCCATTTACATTAAATGTCCAGAAAAGGCAAATCCATGGAAAGCAGGTTAGTGGCTGCCTGGGGGTAGGTGGTGGGTGGGGTGCTGTGGTTATGGGATTCATTTGGGGGTGATATAAATGTTCTAGAATTAATATGGTGATGTGTGCATATATCTGTGAAAATATTAAAAGCTATTAAACTGTACACTTTAAAGGGGTAAATTATGATATTCAAATTATATTTCAATAAAGCTGCTAAAACACACACAAACAGCAACATTACAAACTAATAAGAAAAGGCTCAAGCTTTGCTACGGCTAAAAAAGAAAGGTGCATCCGGCTACAAAATTCTCAAGATGAGCTCTACCTCTGCAATTGAGAAAAACCACCCTTCTTGGAGCTGTAAAAGCATCCTTAACTAAACACATGGAAGGAGAAGTTTTATTTCATGTTAACACTGAAAACGAAAGAGAACCTTCTTTGGACCTCAGTAATCGTTGATATGCGGGAATACTTGGTCAGGCTTACTACCTCTGCACCACAAGTTCAAAAGCAGGTAAGTTGGACCAGGGTTCTTGGAGCTTGCACAGCTCCAAGAGTCAAAGTTAATTTGCAACCATAGCACATAAGCTCTCAGCGCTTGATGAAAGGAAATGACGGGGTGGATTTTACACTTAATGTAATTATCCTTCACACATACATGAAAAACCAAAAGCATTCATAATGACCTTCTGACCCATGGGTACAAATCACATCAAGGGTTGTTTTTAACCATAAAACTCACAGGAACAGTCCTTCTAAAAACACCCAGAATCTGAGTCTTACATGAGGGGAAAATTAGCCCTGACTAAAAGCTGAAGTCTGAGCCAAATGCCAGTGTGCCATTTTCTATGCCTGAGCTCTCTGACTGGGTGTGATTCTCTCTAGCTTGACCAAATGCATTGCCCTGCCATCTCCGTTAACCTGATGTCATTCTAAGAGAAAGGCAGGAGAGCCACGAGAATGATTCAGAACAAGATACCAACAACTAGAAAGTGATCGGCGAGGTGGGTCTACAGGGAGTCCCAGGGCCTGGACCCCAACACTTCAACACTGTGGCTGTAACACTGAGCTTTAAAGAAACACCAACGTCCAGAGCAGAGTCCCTGTCAATGCCACCATGAATTCTGCAAATATTTATTGAGCACCTACTAGGTGCCAAGTCCTGGCTGTCCCCTGAGCCACAGAGATACGCATGCCCAGAATACACCCAATCTCTAACCTCAGAGAGCTTTAGTAGGGGAGGGGGCAAGCAACAAACAAACAAGAAGATGTATATTAGTTGGTGATAAGTGTCATGGAGAAAAATGGAAGCTGGGCAAAAGGGAATGGGGTGGTGGTGGTGGTGATTTATTTTAGGTAATCACTGATAAGGGTCACTTGATAAGGCAGCAAGTTGTGCGGTTCTCTGGGGAGAGAGCCTTCCAGGCAGAGAGAAAAAAGCAAGTACAGGCCTGAGGCAGAGGCACACTTGGAATATCCAAACAGCAAAAGGTGGCTGAAGCAGTGACAGCAAAGAAGAAAGGCATAGCTGGGGTGGGGGTGGGGGGGCCCTGCACTGACTGAAATAAGAAACGAGGCATCGTAGGGTTTGACACAGAGAAGTAATGATCTGAGTTACATTTTAACAGGCTCCCTCTGGCTGCTGCAGGGTCAGGAAATTATTGCTTCAGGCTAGGTAGTGGCAGTGCAGGTGCTCAACAGAGGTCAGACTGTGGGTGGGTTCTGTGTGTAGAGCCATCAGAATCTGCCGTCAGACTGGATGTGATGTGAGACAAAATGGAGAGTCAAAGAGGAGGCCACGGTTTGGGCCTAAGTAACTGGAACAGCAAAGCTTCTCTTACTGATGGAAAGAGAAGGGAAACTGGGAATTCCGTTTGGAACATGTTACATTTGAGATGCTTAATAGATCACCAACCAGAAACATACGATGGATCCAAAGGTCAGAAAGCTCTGGGCTAGAGATTTAAATCTAGGAATCCATACCACACAAACCCTATACCAACAACCAGGAAACTGGATGGTATGGAAACAAACCTCAGGAGATGAAATATTCCAGGTATCAAGTGAAAACTCTGATGCAAATAAGCTATTACAGACAGGCCAAATAAATTGGTGAACTGGGGTGAAGATTCAGTGATAGGACAGTGGAAAGACTGTAGCAGGACCATGTTCTGAATATCCTAAAGTGACAATAACACACTGTTTTATTCAGAGAAGCCCTCAACATATGTAACAGTTGCCTATAGACAAATTACATATTAATAATGTTACCAAATGCTCCTTTTAATAAAATACAGGCTGCTTTCCACTTTAGGAAGACATATAAGACAGGACACCTCTCCAATGCCCCCTCCCTTCAAAGAGAAATAAAACAGCTATTCAAATGAAGACTTAATTGGCTCACTGGTGATGTTTAGTTGGTATCAAAATTTGAATCCTAAAGAAATGTTAAGGAGTTCCCTGGTGGCCTAGTGGCTAAGGATCTGGCATTGTCACTGCTATGACACGAGTTTGATTCCGGGTCCAGGAACATCCACATGTCATGGGCATGGTCAAAAAAAGTTGTTGAATCAAGTGTGTGTGTGTGTGTGTGCGCGCGCGCGCGCGCGCGCACACACACACACACACACACACACACACACACACACACACACACACACACACACACACACACACACACACACATTCTTTTCATTTTTTAAGGGCTGCACCTGCAGCAATATTGAAGTTCCCAGGCTAGGGGCTGAAACAGAGCTGCAGCTGCTGGCCACACCACAGCCACAACAACGTGGGATCCGAACAGCATCTGTGACCTACAATGCAGGCAACCAAGGATCCTTAACCCAAAGAGCGAGGCTAGGGATTGAACCCACATCCTCATGAATACTAGTTGGGTTCGTTAGAACTAAGCCACAACAGAAACTCCAAAAAAGCATACTGTTTTTAAATACTTGATATAAAAAGGTTTAACTGGACTCAAAATATATGTGCATTATCAAGAAAATTATGATTATATCTGTCAATGAACAAAAGGAGGAGGCTATGTAATGAAATTTTTCACAAAGCCCCATATAAACACTCCCAAAATATCTCCAGTTTACCCAGCATACACTACACAAATACCACCCTCTCTGTATGTGGAACAGTAGGAAGCGTGAACTCCGGGTCATCCTGAGGTGCAGGCTGACTGTCCGAAATTCCCCTGCTGGCCGTATTCACAGTCAGAGACGCGCTCAGAAAGGGGGGGGGAGGGGTCACTGCCCAGGAAGAGAGCCTAGATTTCTAAATAAGGACTCTTACCTCTAATTATCTAGCTGCTATCATGCATGAGCAATGAAAGCAGCACTGCCAACTGTTTCTCAGCACTAAACTCTCTCTGACCAGGAATGGTACCCAAGACGGCCAAGAGCAGTCAGGTGATACGTGGAACACCCAGCAAAAAGCACAACAGTCAGATCTGTGGAGACTAATACCCTGAATGGACCCGTTCCATGGAAAGTGAGGAAACTCTATGTGGAAAGAAGGAATATGAAAGGAAGCAGAGGACAGCACAGAACTACAGAAGGTCGCCGAGAGTGTCAGCAGTAAGCCCTCTGGTTACTCAGCTTCATATGTAACTGGCTTCTGGCCCCAATATGTAAACTCCATTGTGCCTTCACAGTTTCCAGAGTCCCCTTGCAAAACAAAAATAATTCTTAAGAATATACCAATACTCTTCTGTTGCTCAAGGGAAAATACCAAGTCTATTCACAAAAAGCAACAACAACAATTTTAAAAAAGAACCTGTGAGTATATGAAATCATTACAGATAGAATAAATTCATATGGACGTAGGAGGTTTTCACATTTTCACTCACCTGATAAGAGGAAGAGCCATACACTCGAGAATAAAACAGTCCCTATTATTACATTAACAGCTTAATCTGTTTATTATAACAAGCTTTTTAGGAAGACGTAATGACCCCACGTCACAGATAACACACCCAGTCCAGCTCAACATGTTAACCTATTCTCTAATACAAACTCATTTACCTCTCACACCTGGTGCCCCGGGAATGAAGAGAGAATGCCATTAAGTCTACATGAGGGGTTTCCAACACAGACCCCTCTCTAAAGCAAGTGTCTCCCCATCCTGAAAAGTAATACAGGGAGGGGGTCATGACTGAAAAACCCATTAATTCATAAAACAAATAAAGGGCTCCAAATATAAGTGTCAAAATAGGAAAAATTGAATATCACATTTCTTAAGGAATGGGATAAGAGAGCTTAATGTTATACTCTATATTAAAACATACCCAAGCTGGAGTTTCCATCGTGGCTCAGTGGTTAACAAATCCAACTAGGAACCATGAGGTTGCTCAGTGGGTTAAGGATTCGGCATTGCCATGAGCTGTGGTTGTAGGTCACGGATGCAGCTCGGCTCCAGTGTTGCTGCAGCTACAGCTCTGATTCGACCCCTAGCCTGGGAACCTCCATATGCCTCGGGAGCAGCCCTAGAAAAGGCAAACACGCAAACACACACACACACACACAAAATACCCAAGTTAGAGCTACTGTATTATAATTTAATTTAAAACACAAACAAAATTGCAGCTTTTTCTAAAAACCAGTGGTCTAAGACAGGCCTGATCTTGGCATTTATAAATTACTAACACGGCCCTGTAACTATCACCAGACTAAAAGAGAACCTTTTGATTTATCTTTATCGTTATCATCAGAAGGAAAGTAATACGGGGATGGGGGGAGGAATAAAAGCTGTATCTTCACAGCTTTTCAAACTAGGCTTTTAAAGATATGAAAACCATCGAATAGGGCAAATCTACATATGGTAACCGTGCTAACACTGAGCAGGAAGGAATGAAAGAAGCCAATATTGCATTTCTTCCAGAAGCAAGTACATGTGCTAACAAGACTTGTATTGGCCATGTGTTCGCAGGCCGAATCAATACCACACAGGGATTTTTTTCCTAAGCTTTCACCTCATATAGTGTAAGATAAAGACGGTAGAACAATTGCCAGATTAAATAAGGTCTGTATCCCAACTGTTCAAAGTCAAGTTCCCTTGACAAATTTCCTCAATTTTCTTGTCAAGGAAAAATTAAACCTACGAGCAAAATACTCATTCCACACTCCACAACCACAAAAATACCAGAAGCTCCGTTTATTGCCCAGTGTAAACATACGATGAAGAGCTCTGGTCCCCAGTGACCTTTAAGAACACCTGGAAAACGCAAGCAGGGCAATACTCCACATCAAAGAACATAAATTTCAAGAGCAACTGACAAATGCAACCTGGAAGGCTGGAATGTAAATGCAGCACAGGGTTACAATGGCATTCTCAAAAGAAATCTTTCTCACTTCTGCAAACAGAGGAATTCATTCTCAAATGCTTTCATTGGAGAAACTGCCACTTCTGATTCCAGCTAATTTGATCACAACCAGGGGACCTGGGGAGACACGGCGATCCCTTTGCTCACTCTCCTCCTTGCTTTAATCCGCAACTTGCAAATCGACGAACACTATGACTACCTACCTAGAGACACGGGTGCCATTTTCAGCAACAGTTAATTTACAGTTTTGTTTTGCTTTGGTTTTTTTCTTTAACCAGCTGGATGTGATGTGTTGCTTCTTCCCTATAGGTCTGTCACTTTTGATATATTTTTTTAAACAAATGGTATGCTATGAGCAGGTAAGAAGCATTTTAGAATATGACACAATTTCAGAACTGTGTAGAAAAGGTAGTACTATAAAAAGCAGCTCCTCACATCAGTAACAAATCCACAGAGACTCCAATAATACAGAAGAGACTTTTAAGTATCCTGAGAGCCCCATATCCACACCTAAGCCAATTTCACTCTCCACCAGGATCAAAACAGGCTGATACGTGTTGATTGGTGATACTATTTACAATTCCAATAGATTTTGAGCTTGGGAATCAATGAGAGAGCCTGAAGATGATGTAAGAGGCTTCAATCCCTAGTCTGGACGACAAGGGGACAGGGCAGTGGGGAAGGGGTAGTAACACATCTAACTAAATGGAGAAGACATTTTAATTTTGAGAAGTGCTGGGTTTCAGCTGCTAATACAGAGCTCTCCAGACTAAGGTATCAACTAGGCAGCTGGAAAAACAATCTGATGCTCCAGAAAGAAGAACGACCAAGGCAAGGCCTCGGGAGTCGGAACCATGACGATATCCACGTACTAAACGAGATGGCCCGGGGAGAGTGTCCAAGGACGAGTACAGGGCGAAACACAGACACCGTAAGCATTTTCCAAAATAAATCTGCCCCCCTCAGCAGAAAAAAAACCTGGAGACCCTATGACAGCTGCAAACCAACCACAACACTTAACCCTTTTGTGTGAAGTCCGCGTGGGACAACACACTGCTTGCAAATACCCTTACAGTGTACGCTGTCTGTCACATTAGAGTCGAAGACGCCTGTGGGGTGAGAAAGCTGCTCCATAAGTTAGTTACCACCAGAATCAAATACCCAGATCATACTGTCCAGTATAATTCAGCTCCATATTACAAAACTTATAAATGACCGACGCCAACCCACATTCTTCTTAGAACAGCATGCGTTCCGGACAGGAGTAAGAAACGACTTAACTGCACTTAACTAGTCTCAGGAGTTCTTGTTGGGCATCAAATACCTGCCACATCAACATGTGCCATAACCAGGTTTTAGAAAATAATCCAAACTATTCAACTGGTCATTCTCTTCACATGTTAGAAACCAACACCCACTTGAACCATAAAACCAGTAAAGAGAATAACTCACTCCACAAAGTATGCAATGGCAAAAAGAACTACATAAAGCAAATCAGAATTTGTGTTTACAAAAACAAAACAAAACAAAAACCCAAAACCAAAAAACAAACTTTTGCCAGTCAGCAGCAAGGGAAAGGAATCAATCCCTTAAATGGGACATTAAATGAAAAGAGAAAGAGGACATCACGGACTCCAGAAGAGAGAGGCTCGAGATGCCTAAAACCACCTTACGGTGCCAAGGCAGTGGGAGTACCTCTGGCCTCTGAGCGCCTGACCACAACGCAGGCTCCACACCAGGGAGAAGGGCGAACCTCCCTGTGGTCAGCAGATGACCAACCAACCAGAGTAACGAGCACCACAGAGCAGGCTGGAGATGATGGCAAGCAAGGGACCGCCGTCTCGAATCACCCGTATCTGGGGGGAAACACTGCCGGTCGTCTTCTCCGTTCCTGATGCCCTCAGTTCTCTCTGCAAACACGGATGACACCTACCACTTATCTCAATTTTTAACATCCTCATTCAAGAACATTCAAGAATGTTAAGTGGGTCAAAGGTACAACCTTTCAGTTAAAAACTAAGTCAGTCATGGGATGTAATGTACAGCGTGGCGACTGTGTCACTAACGGTGTATTGCACACAGCTGTCCCTTGGTATCCAAAGAGGACTGGTTCCAGGAGTCCCCACCAACACCAAAATCAATAGATGCTCAAGTCCCTTATATAAAATGGCTAATACAGTGAACGGCCCACCATATCCCCAAGCTCTGCATCCTGGGATTCAATCAACCATGGACAGAAAAAACCCACAGGTACAGAAGGCTGACAGTATTTGAATGCTGCAAGAAGAGCAGACCTTAAAAGTTCTCCCCACTTTTAAGGAAAACTTAAGAAAAAAGACATTTGTAACTATATGTGGTGAGGGAACTGTTAAAAAGACTTACTGTGGTGATCATTTTGCATTTTATACAAATTGCAACTGATTATGTTATACATCTGAAACTAATAAAATGTTTTATGTCAGTTTTATCTTAATTTAAAAAAAAACTTTCAAGGAAAGACTATATGAGGTTCAATTTCCTCCTTCAGGAAACCACCTCTGGTCCTCCGTCTCTAAACCTGCTCCCGCCCAGCTCTCCAATACAAAGCCTTCCGCAGGTACCCTGCTTGGTGCCCCTCACTCTCTTTCACCCTTACTGCCAGCTCAACAGACATCTGCTGAACAACTCTGGGTTATCAAGTCCACTGCAAGCCCGGCATTGTCTGAGAGAGAATCCCAGATACCTCCAAACCAGGCCAGGCCATTTTTGCCCCACTTTAATGAATTCCTTTTGGATGCACAGCCTGTGTTTTACAGCTCAGCATTTTAACACAAACTACAAACGTCAAACACCCCTTATTATTTACTCACTCCTATGTTTCATCTATTGTCCTCTCTCAACTTCTCTTTGAGGACCTGCTATAGAAACACACCCCAGTGCGTCCCAGCTCTTACTTGCCCCCGTCTAAACTTTGGTTTCTTCATCTTGATACGAAAATAATAATAGGGGATACCCCATGGAAGAGGTGTGAGGAGGAAATAAGACAGGCCATGTAAAGTGTTCGTCTGCACAGTGCTTAGCAGATAAAAGATGCTCGATGTGTCAGTGAAACAGCCCATGTTCCACACCGTGACAGTCCCACAACGCAGAGGAACTCAACAAACATTCTGCTGGATCAAGCCGGCCCTGGGAGTGTTGGCACTCCCAAAGACGAAAATGATCGTTTCTCAGAGAAGCTTGCTCTGAATCCTCAAACCTCTCTAAGGACTCTCCCAGCAACCTTCCTCTGGCGGCAGAAGTGTGGTTTCTGCTTAGATCCATTCCGAACAGCAGGAATCGGTGCCATGCTGTCTTTGAAAGCCATCAAATATTTGATGAATGAACAAAATCCATTTACTGATTAGACTTCCTTTTTCATTATCTACTAACAAGTGTTCCTCTTATGATCAAAGAGCACGGACTGTTAGGGCAGAATAACATGAAAACAGGTTACCTTTGGGGTTTTTGTTTTTAAAATTAAATTGTAATTCTCCGGGTCACACATCAAGAGTACTTTTCTTTAACTCGCTCTTTTATCCCAACGATCTCTTAAAATAAAGGTAAGCACACGTCCTCAGAACTGTTACAGGTCTGGACCTGAGAGCATGCCCGCTGGTGTGACTCACTGGTCACCACGTGAATCACTTATGGGCTTTAGTGGGGGCTGTGCTGTCCAATATGGCAGCCACTTGCCATGTTTTAATTAATTACAATTAAATTAAATTAAAACTTCAGTTCCTCGGTCACACTAGCTGCATTTTAAGTGCTCATCGGTCACATGTGGCTAGTGACACCAGAGTGGACAGCACAGATATAGAACACTGCCACCCTCAAATTCTATTAGCACTGATCTAGATCTAAATGCATATAAATAAAAATATTAAGACTCCCATCTCATCAATAAACCACTGCCTCGTAATCAGTTCTAACAGCTTTAAGTACAAGAACATGCGTAACATGAACCCAAGGGTTTTATCCTTGACAGTAGATTATAATTCTTAGAAAAGATGGAATAAGCTAAGGCTTCAGTCTTCCACTTGCTCAGCAATTTGCACAACCTGACCTGAGGAAAAAAGACGAAGAAAGCATTTTTCCACTGTGCTGTACCTTCCGTCCAGCACAGCCACATCTGGCGAGCTTGAGAGTCACAGGTTCCATTATCTTACACCGTCAGCACCCCTCCCTCGTAAATGCCCTCCCCACACTGATCTCCTCGGACTCACTCAACGGATTATGCCATCGCTCTCAAATTGGGGCCGAGAGTCTCTGGCAGACTGGCCGTGTGTAACGACAGTCTGGAGGATAAAATCCTAAGTCTCTCCGCTCTCAGAGGGCTCTCGCGGTCCTGTGCAACTTCTGAGGGAGTATGCGGGATGCTGCACATTCTTTTCCACAATAAAACAAAGCCCCAATTTCTGCAAAGCTGATAAGTTACCTCTGTATTTATAACACAAGATGACAGGCAGAGTTCTGGTTTTCTGCAAAACCAGAGCTTGTAGGAGCATATGTTTCCAATCTCTCATTTCTCAGTCATGACTTGAATATCTCAAACCACTCCCTGGGCGCTTTTCCAGTCTTATCTGCCACTTGAGTGGAGTATCAGAGGCTCTGTTTACACTCAGGAAAAGAGGCAAAGTGGAGAGGAACCCAGGACTTTGGGCAGGAGTAATTTAATTAACAAATTCCTCTCTAAAATCTGAACCAAAAAACATCTTTCCATAATCCAATACCACAGTACCAGCTTCACTTTTTCATGTTTATTTATTTATTTTTTTGTCTTTCTAGGGCTGCACCATATAGAAGTTCCCAGGCTGGAGCTGAATCGGAGCTGTAGCTGCCGCCCTGTGCCACAGCCACAGCAACTGGGGGTCTGAGCTGTGTCTGTGACCTACACCACAGCTCACGGCAACACCAGGAGCTGAGCGAGGCCCGGGATCGAACCCACGGCCTCATGGGTGCTAGTCGGGTTCGTTACCGCTAAGCCACGATGCGAACTCCCACACGGTACTAGCTTTAAAACAGTAATCAGGGGAGACTGCTTCTGAGTGACGAATGTTGAAGGGGGCATTAGAACAAGGGGGTGGCGAGGGATTCAATATTGGAAACATCCTTTCCTAGAGACTCGGGGACGAAAATTGAGAAAGCCAGATAAACTTGTTCAGGGCGGATCATTCCAGCTTTTTGGTTACTATTTCACTACAAGGAGAAGAAAAGAAGAAACCCTGAGTTGTAGGTGTGGTGAGCTGCATCTCCCTAAAGCGCCTCCTTCTACCCTGCAAACCCCGGGTACCCACGATCTCCGAGAGGAAAGGTCAGCCCTCTGCCACGGGAGCCAAAACATGAGCAACTCCTCCTTCCCACTGACAGAGCTTCTGAACCTGAGCAGGAGATTCAACAGGAGGCGGCTGGTGGGTCTGCAAAGCGACTTCTCCCCAGGAAGTGCTGGCCTGAATGTGAAGGATGCCACAGAAAATGTTTCCAGAAGGACTCTGACAATAGGAAGGAGCAACGCAAGAACAAGAACCTGAAGTCACCCGGACAGGAGGAACGCGGGGAGGGTCCTGAAAACCTTAGATCTTGAGGCAGGAGAATAAGAACTGCAGACTCAAGGTAAAAAGCAAAGACAGACTGGGAAGTCTAACGTCTAGGTTTAAATGAATCCTTGGGAGAAAAGGAAGCACTCAGCCAGGATAAAAGGAAACGAAAGAATTTTTCCACCTTAGTTCCCCACTTGGGGAGCCTTCCCAATTCAGAAGTGAGAACACCCTTTCAGTGTTCATTCAGCTCAAATGAGGAACTGCAAACACTGTAAAGCAGAAAAGGGACACAGGCAAATAAGAGAAAACCTCTTCCCACTAATATGGGTCAATTCTGCAGGAATAGAGTCCAAAAAAAGTTACCATGTCTTCTACAAATGGTACGTGTAAGTCAAAATTTCCAACAGCTCAACCACCTGAGTGGAGGGCCAGAGAAAGGAAGTAGAAAACCACGCAAAACAAAAGAGAAAAATGGAAATTTGACAATTCTAAGTACCGAGAAATAGAAATGCTGAAACTGGGGTGGGGAGGTCCCTAGAAACAAACGTCCTGGGCTTTTAAAACTGTCATTTCTAACGTACAAAAAAGCTAACAGAAACCCTCCAGAAAGAAAAACAAACAGGGCAAGGAGGAGAAGCAACAACAAGAGAGAATATAGCCAATAAAAGCTACACGCCTTTCCAATAGCTCTTAGAAGGTGTGAGTACTTCCGAACCAAACCGGATATGAATTGTACATAACAGGAATAAAGTGTAAGGATCTCATTGAGTCCTGCTCATATACTAAATTATTTATGGTAACCAGGGAGTCTTTTTCTTAATATTTTTGTCAGGTGCTTTGAAAATGAAATTTTGGAAGCCACGTCTTACCCATCTTAAAAGGTAAGATGGCTGGTTCCTTAGCTTAGCTTTAATTTCTATAGCAAATATTTGACTTTAGAACATCTAACTCTGGGGCAAAGTGCAAATATTTACCTAGCTTAATCACTCTCTATACATTATTCTACTTCCCCTGTAAATATAAAATGTGAGATGAAACCTAAAATCATTGAATGCCTAAATACAGCCACAGATTAACATGTGTTACTACACAAAATTTGATTCTGGGTAACACTAAAAGGTCACCATCACAGGCCTTCTATTAAACTGAGAAAATAAAATGGAATTTATCTACACTATAAGACCAGCACAAACTGAAATTACTTGAAACAGATACCCAATAAACACCACAGATTTTCAAAGAGCCCAGGAAAAATTAAGATATACAGCCATAGTTGAAAGTTAAAGGGCCCCAAGAAGGAAACGGGATGGGAATGGAAGGAGAAACTGACAATGATTATTTGATATTCTAATATTTATATTGAGAGATCTGGGCAAATACAGTAACTCAACTTGGTTTTAGGTTTGAGAAGTAGGCACTTAAGTATAATAAACATAAAAAATATTTTTGTAGGAGTTCCCGTCGTGGCACAGTGGTTAACGAATCCAACTAGGAACCATGAGGTTTCGGGTTCAGTCCCTGGCTTTGCTCAGCGGGTTAAAGGATCCGGCATTGCCCTGAGCTGTGGTGTAGGTTGCAGACGCGACTCGGATCCCACGTGGCTGTGGCTGTAGCTGTGGTGTAGGCCAGCAGCTACAGCTCCAATTCGACCCCTAGCCTGGGAACCTCCATATGCCGCAGGAGCAGCCCTAGAAAAGGCAAAAAGGCAAAAAGACCAAAAAAAAAAAAAAAAACCTCTACTCTCATTTCAGCACAATCATGCAAAGCCCTGATGAGACTCGGGGCTCATTTTGCTCGCAAATCTCATTTACTCTGAATCCTTGTTTATTCTGGCTAAGTGACAAGGATTTCTTTCCTCCCCTCCAGGCTGTCCCTTGTTCTGTAGTTCTGTCATATCATGAGATTGAGTCTGTTTATTCATGTGTGAAACTGAGACTCGTACCTTTCCTTACACTATAGGCAGAATCAGTCTCTAGATTCTAACAGAATCAGGCTCTACATTTCCATGATTTCATGACCCATAATTGCAAGTAAATTACATCTTACTTCCTTTATATCATTTATGGAGTATAATACAATAAATTCTACAACACATTCCCACACAATCTTGCTATCAAAAGCATAGCCTTTGGCCCTGCTCCTTAAAGCTATACAGCCAGTTTCTGTTCTGAGGCACTATGAAATTTTTTTGTGGTTTCTGGGAGTTGTTTTGTTGAACTGAAACTTTCCTAGGTACATTTTTGTTGTGGTACTGATTTTAATAATCTGCCTAATTGAGTATAACCCATTATAAACTTTCTCAAAATGTGTGTGACCATATCTTGCTTTATGAATGTATTTCCTGGGGTTTTTCTGAGGTCAAAACGTTCAAAATTTACTGACAATAAGCCCTCCAATGTCCAGATGATGAAAAGTAACATTATCTATAACACAAAGATAGCAGTGAGTCACTCGCTAATGTCACTATAATCAGGAATGCGAAGGGATTATTTAAGAAAAATGCTGGCGCTATAACATAACCCAGATTAAAAATTATAGAGGCAAGCAATGATACATGCTTCACAGGCACACAAGCCTCAATCAGGTTTTGTTAACCAAGGCCTTAGTAGAATGATAAAGTGATTCCTCTGAATGCCTTATTTTATCCCAAAGAGCAATCAAAACCCCAAATCACAGGAAGAGAACAGATTCAGAAAGTAAGAAATAAAACTACCTGACACTGACTTGGTAGAATGAGCACTGGTGAAGCCCCAAGATACCAATCAGAATTTCGGTTCTATTATGTCCCAACTATGTGTCTCACTTTCTTCACCTTAAAACTGAGAAATAAAATATTGTCTGCCTATCAGTAAACAAAGGATGTCACAGCCATCAGAGACTGCAGCCACCCTTGATGGTGAGCCCTGGGGGAACTCAGGAAGAAAACAAAGAATACCTGCCAACCAGCAGCCAGCCATCAGACTGCAGCCACCTCCGAGGGTGCAGCGTGAGGAAACTGAGGATGTGAAAACACTGGATACTGCCCCGGGTGCTGAGGTGCACAGCAACAGAATGATTTCAACGAGCCCAGATTCTTGCATCTTCCCATATGTAGAAAAGCACTAGATTCCTTGAAATATCTAGTCTTCTTTTATTAACAGCAATCTACCTGCCCTCCAGTGCAAATATCTTATAGATCCGAGCCCCCACTTCGCCACCTCAGAGCAGTTTTCTCAGGGCTACTTGAGATGCTGCCTCCTAGGCTTGAAGTCCTAACAATGCCTGCCAAATAAAACCTAATTCTCAACATTTCGGTTGTGCATTTTACTCAGCTGACAAAATTCACCTTAAAAAATAAAAAATGAATGACTCTAAAATTCTTGGGGGGGGGATGGGCTGGGGGTTTGGGATGGAAATGCTCTAAAATTAGGTTGTGATGATGGCTGGACAACGATAAATATGAGAAAATTCATTGAATTAAAAAATAAAATTCTGGTTTTGGGTTTTTTGGTGTGTGGGTTTTTTTTGCTTTGTTTTGTTTTGTTTTGTCTTTTTGCCATTTCTTGGGCTGCTCCCGCGGCATATGGAGGTTACCAAGCTAGGGGTCGAATCGGAGCTGTAGCCACCCGCCTACGCCAGAGACATAGCAATGCAGGATCCGAGCCATGTCTGCGACCTACACCACAGCTCACAGCAACGCCAGATCCTTAACCCACGGAGCAAGGCCAGAGATCGAACCTGCAACCTCATGGTTCCTAGTCAGATTCGGTAACCACTGAGCCACAACAGGAACTCCAAAAAATAAAATTCTATTAGAATGATTCAGAGTTTCCGTCGTGGCACAGCAGTCAGCGAATCCGACTAGGCACCATGACGTTGCGGGTTCAGTCCCTGGCCTTGTTCAGTGGGTTAAGGATCCAGCGTTGCCGTGGGCTGTGGTGTGGGTTGCAGACACGGCTCAGATCCCGAGTTGCTGTGGCTCTGGTGTAGGCTGGTGGCTACAGCTCCGAATGGATCCCTAGCCTGGGAATCTCCATATATGCTGCGGGAACGGCCCTAGAAAAGACAAAAAAAAAAAAAAAAGAATGATTCAACCAACTTCAATTGAATGACTTTGTAAAGCAAATGTAACAAATGTTACAAGTTATCAATATTGTAGGTACCAAATACCTTCAGGATTAAGAAACACTAAAGCTTGAACATCCAAACAGAAGGAGACATGGGAGCCCAAAGAAGCCATCACACCCATGTCCAGGTATTTACAGCTCAGCACCTCACACAGCTCACACCTCAGCCCCCTGGTTTTTATCCCATTCTTCTCTCCAGGTTTGTTCTTCAGGGTTTTTTTTGTTTTGTTTTGTTTTTTTATATTTTCTTTTTAGGGCCACACCTGCAGCATATGGAAGTTCCCAGGCTAGGGGTTGAATTGGAGCTGCAGCTGCCAGCCTACACCACAGCCACGGCCATACCAGATCCAAGCCACATCTGCAACCTATGCCACTGCACACAGCAACACTGAATCCTTAACCCACTAAGACAGGCCAGGGATCAAACCCACATCCTCATGGATATTAGTCAGGTTCTTAACCTGCTTCCACTACAGGGAACTCCCTTGTTCCTCACTGTTTCCCTACTTCTCTGCTTGAGAGTGGCAGCAAAGGTCATTGCCTAGATCTAATGATTCTACCTAAGGACTAGAGACATTAAATTGCTGAACCCTGCTGTAAAAAAGGGTGGGGAGGGGGGAACTTTCCACAAACGTCTTCAGTAACACACAGAAACTCTACAAACTGTGCAGTAGGTAACCTCAGGGAAATCCATTCCCCAGAGTTGCTGGTGCTCCTTTTGACAGAATACCAATAAAGGTATAAAACAGAAAATACTCATTTTGGCAGAAAATAAAAACAAACTATATCTACATGTCTGATTTTTTCTTTAAATCACAACTATAATTCTGTGTGGCTATTAAACCTAATCTTAAAATTAAAAACCAGGAGTTCCTGTTGTGGCTCAGCAGGTTAAGAACCCAACTAGTACCCAGGAGGATGAAGGTAGGATTCCTGGCCTCACTCAGTGGGTTAAGGATCCAGCACTGCCATGAGCTGCGGCATAGGTTTGCAGAGGTGGCTCAGATCTGGTGTTGCTGTGGCTGTGGTGTAGGCTAGCAGCAGCCGCTCCAATTTGACCCCTAGCCTAGGAACTTCCGTACGCTAAAGGTGTGGCCCTAAAAAGGAAAAAATAAAATAAAAAACCAAACTTGGAGTTCCCGTCGTGGCGCAGTGGTTAACGAATCCGACTAGGAACCATGAGGTTGCGGGTTCGGTCCCTGCGCTTGCTCAGTGGGTTAATGATCCGGCGTTGCCGTGAGCTGTGGTGTAGGTTGCAGACGCGGCTTGGATCCCGCGTTGCTGTGGCTCTGGCGTAGGCCAGTGGCTACAGCTCGGATTAGACCCCTAGCCTGGGAACCTCCATATGCCGTGGGAGCGGCCCAAGAATTAGCAAAAAGACCAAAAAAAAAAAAAAAAACCAAGCTTGCATTTACTCCTTAGGCCATTCTTCAAAGCTAGATTAATAATACTATTTAACAGGTTTAAAATACTAAGCTAGCTCTTTCCTTTTTTTACAACTGGCCTTAGAAAATCTTAGTAATAAAAGATACTAAATAAAATTTCCATTTAGAGTCATGCTAAAGGACAACTTAAAATTTTTCATGGCCCAGAGTTCCTGGCGTGGCTCAGTGGTTAACGAATCCGACTAGGAACCATGAGGTTGCGGGTTCGATCCCTAGCCTTGCTCAGTGGGTTAAGGATCCGGTATTGCCGTGAGCTGTGGTATAGGTTGCAGACGCGGCTCAGATCCTGCATTGCTGTGGCTCTGGCATAGGCCGGTGGCTATAGCTCCAATTCGACCCCTAGCCTGGGAACCTCCATATGCCACGAGAGCGGCCCTAGAAAAGGTAAAAAGACCAAAAAAAAAAAAAAAAAAAAATTTTTTTTCTTGGTCCAAAGAATGCCAAAGCAGGTTTTTTTTTTGTCTTTTGTCTTTTTGTTGTTGTTGTTGCTGCTATTTCTTGGGCCGCTCCCGCGGCATATGGAGGTTCCCAGGCTAGGGGTTGAATCGGAGCTGCAGCCACCGGCCTATGCCAGAGCCACAGCAATGCAGGATCCGAGCCGCGTCTGCAACCTACACCACAGCTCACGGCAACGCCGGATCGTTAACCCACTGAGCAAGGGCAGGGACCAAACCCGCAACCTCATGGTTCCTAGTCGGATTCGTTAACCACTGCGCCACGACGGGAACTCCTTTTTTTTTTTTTTTTTTTTTTTAAATGGCCACAGCTCTGGCATATGAAGTTCCCAGGCCAGGGACTGAATCTGAGCTGCAGCTACGACCTACACCAATTGTGACTCGCTGTAATGTTGGCTCCTGTAACCCACTCTGCCAGGCCAGGAATCAAACCCAGGGCCTCTGTAGCAACCAGAGCTGCTGCAGTCCAATTCTTAACTGGTTAAGTGGTTAAGGAGTAGACGTAACTTCTCCATCAATTTTTTTTCAAATAAGTGATAGAGAAGTTAGTTAACTGTAAGAATACCTGAATACCACATGTCAATATATTAAGACGTGATTTTAATCTTAGAAGAGAAGGCACTGGAAAGTGAAGGGGGGGGCGTATATAATCAAGCCAGGACATCCACTAACAGTAAAAAATCAAGTTTTGTTTCTTTTTCTATTTTCGGTGTTGGCGCAATTTATATCAGTTAATGTAATGGTCTGTAATCTGTTCTCAGTTAAATACAAAGGATGTGTAAGCTTCCTCTCTCTCCCTCTCCCCCTCTACACATTCAATCACATCTGGGCTAGAGAAACCATTCTCCTGGGGGGTCCATTTTCACTATGTCTTTCTCATCTATTCCAAGATGACAGGCTGTGATGTGGTGGAGGTAACATCCAACATGGAAATCAAACTAGGCACTGAACGGCAGTGAGTAAGGCAACTTGGACCTCTCAGCTAAATGGGAATTATGGACTAACCTCAATTAGGAGTATTATGCATTAACTTCAGAGTATTTTAGTGCCACACAAAGAAAAGGTAACATTAGCAGACTTACAAACCACAGACTGAAAAAAGAAGGGAAAAAAAAAGAGGAAAAAGGAAAAACTTCAGGTAAATGCCTCCTCCTTCTACCACCTATCAAATTATCAACCACATTTTTCACTGATGAACTGAGTTGTCTTGGCATGGTCTGATGACAATGTGATCCTATGACACCACTACACTAAATCAGGCTAAATAAGAAAAAACATTATTGCAAATTCCTCTGATCTCTATCATCTCGGGGAATGCAATACTAAATTACATATGTATATAAATTAAATAAGTCATTACAAAGTTTCCCACCTAACAAGTCCGCTTATAGTGCTTGAGCACTATTCTGCAAACTATCAACATAATCTACAAAGATAAGAGTCTTTGAAAGAGTTTTACGCCTAAGAAATCTAATAACTTTCCACTGGGAGACAGAAAATGTAACAAGTTGAAGAAAGCTATATCAACATTTATGATGCTATGACACCTGATCAAGCATTTGTATTTATTTATTTATTTATTTATTTTGGTCCTTTTAGGGCTGCACCTGCGGCATATGGAGGTTCCCAGTTTAGGGGTCGAATTGGAGCTGTAGCCGCCGGCCTACACCACATCCGAGCTGCGTCTGCAATCTATACCAGAGCTCATGGCAATGCCAGATCCTTAACCCACTGAGCAAGACCAGGGATGGAACCCGCAACCTCATGGTTCCTAGTGGGATTCACTTCCACTGTGCCACAACGGAAACTCCTGAGCAGCATTTTTAGATGAGATGCCATTAATTCCATGTCTAAAACAAGTTTCAAGTTTGGATTCCGAGAGGGCTGACTTGATTCTCCAAGAGAGGACCCTTTAAGAACATATTTCCTGATTCAATAGTTTACTGACTACACTTATAAAAGCCTTCTAAAAAGTATTTTATATTTGCTACATAGATGGCAATTAAGATTTTTTTTGCATTAAAATATTTTTAAATCAAAGTTTCGATAAGAGGAAGTTCCCAGTGTGGCTCAGTGGATTATAAACCCGACTAGTATCCATAAAGATGTGGGTTCGATCCCTGGCCTCACTCAGTGGGTTAAGGATCTGACATTGTTGTGAGCTGTGCTGTAGGTCACAGATGCAGCTCAGACCCCACAGTGCTGTGGCTGTGGCAAAAGGGGGCAGGGGCAGCTGCAGCTCTGATTTGACCTCTAGCCTGGGAACTTCCACATGTTGTCAGTATAGCCCTAAAAAGCAAGGGGAAAAAAAAAGTTTCTGTAAGATATACTCTTAATTCTTTACCTTGAAAGCTAAAAACCTATTTCCAAGTATCAAATATCAAAATACTAATTAATGGTTCTATGGAATCGCAGTAAAAAATTATTGGCTAAAGTAAAGTGAATACTGGCAACTGACCTTTTTCATTGGTACATTACTGTTAAGAATTTTTTCAACGTTCAAAAAATGTAACTGTTTTGAAAGTGAGAGATGAAACTAAAATAACCTAAGATTGGTCTAGTCTACCTTTGGCATTCCAGGTGGTACAATTCCTATACCAAAGAGGTGACAAGTAAGATCCTACTAGATAATGAAGTTAAAATGTAAAATCCCCAAAACTATTTGGGATGTACAGGAAAGCTTCAGAAGGTCCCTCTGGGCATGCTAAGTTTGGGATTTTTGGTAGATACCCAAGTAGTAAATGTGAGGAAGGCAGGTGAGTGGACCTGGGTTAGGAATGAGATTTTACTTATAGTCATTGAGATGATTTTTACAGCCATGAGTCCTAGGGCACAGGGTGGAGAATTTATTAGACATCCACTACGTGTTAGTTACTACTCCATGTGCTGGAGACATGGATTTTAGATAGGTGGATGGACAGAAAGACAGACAGACAGAGATAGCAACCAACAATAGAAATGATCCCTGAGAGTACATAGAGTATGTGAAAAGAGAGGGGAAAAGAGCAAGGTAAGGGACACCAGGAGAAGAGACCAAGGGTCAAGGCAGCCTCACTGCCCCTCAAAAGAGAGGAAACGCGGGCATCTGGGAAGGTGTGTTCTAAGAAGAGGGAACAGGCAGTGCGGGGACTGGGCAATCTTCACCAGAGGAGTCTCCCTGGAACGATGGCTGATGAGATTTCAAAGAGGAGAGAAGAGCTGGAGACCTAAGCATAGGAATGCTGAGATGTTCTGCTGCAAAGGGGAGCAGAAAAATAAGCAACAATGGGCAGGGGAAAGAAATGCAGTCAAAAGGGGGAGATTTTGTTTTTGCATTTGTCTGTAGATTGGCGAAAAGCAGCCAATTTGTATGCTGCTGAGAATGACTCAGTAGAGTCCAAAACAATAATGATATAAGAGACAAAACACTGACCCGATGAGACGGCAGGATGGGCAGGACCAGCCCTGGAGGGTGAGAGGACTGCAGCTCCCCCTCCAGGCAGCCCTCCAGGCAGCCAGGAAGGCAGAGTCTGCCCCGCAAGCTGGGCCCACATGGAGAAGTTCTCTTCCAACTGCTTTGATTTGTCTTACTGAAGCAGGAAACGTGTGTGAAGACAGAGACGAAATATGAAACAGTCATCTAGGAAACTGGGCAAGTGAATGGACTTGCAGGATGGGGGGGGTCTGACTGCTGAGCAGCCTTAAGGACCCACTTGAATTTTATGAACCAACTGGGAACCAATACTATGAACCAACCAACCAGACACACTGGCTATCGGCCTTTCTCCTAACAAAAGATTCTCTAACACAAACTGCTGAAGACAGCAAATGTCTAAACATATTTTGAGCACATCCAATGTAAAAACGATGCTCTGGGAAAGGTGTCATTTCCCCAGATAATATGCTGAAAGTGACTGCAACCCTTTTTCACGCAGCATTCCTAACTGCTTTCTCACCCTTTGAAGGAAGTCTCCAGTCACTAAATGGTGTGATAACCTTGGGCCACTGCAAACAGAAGCTGGGCCGGAATGCCTTAGCTAATTATATCCCATAATAATAAAGCATATACATAAGTTCTATTCTTATTCTTAGGAATACAAATTCAAAGAACATTCACTTCACAACCAGAAACTGCCACATAAAATCTATTCCAAATGATATTGTGATGGTGATGGCTCAGGTTTGTGAATATACTAAAAAAAACCATGGATGGAGTTCCCAGCAGCATCTTGGGAATGGTGGGACTCAGGTTCAATTCCCACCCAGCCCTACAAGTGAGTTAAGGATCCAGCATTGCCACCACTGTGGCTCTGATCTGATTTCTGGTCCAGGAACTTCACATGCAGCAGGGAAGCACCAAAAGGGAAAAAAAAAAAAAAAAAAAAAAAAGATTTGTACAGTTTTAAAATAAATGAATTGTCTGTTAGAAGGATTTTATCTCAATAAAGTTTTTTTTTAAAAATCTATTCTAGGCTTTGATCTCAAATGAATCATTTTTATCATTAGAAAGTAAAAATCTGATTTGTTGTTTGCTTGTTAAAATTTAATGGTAGGAGTTCCCATCATGGCTCAGAGGTAATTAACCTGACTAGGAACCATGAGGTTGTAGGTTCAATCCCTGGCCTCAATCAGTGGATTAAGTATCCCGCACTGCTGTGAGCTCTGGTGTAGGTGGCAGACATGGCTTGGATTCCAACATTGCTGTAGCTGTGCCGTAGGCCAGCAGCTGCAGCTCTGATTCAACCCCTAGCCTGGGAACTTCCATATGCTGCAGGTGTGGCCCTAAAAAGACACACACACAAATTTAATAAGAAATGGAGCAAATATAGTATATTCTGATGGTTCATAAATGTTCAACTTTGTAAGGATCCAGAACTCACTCAGAATGAAGGGCAGAGTTTGGGTAAGGGGTTGGACTGGCTTTGGTTTTGTTTTGTTTTTCCTTTTTAACTAATTAAAGTTTGTATCTTCTAACCCTCCTCTTTCATCCCTTTGATCATGACATACTCAAAGCACCTTGACTAAAATAAATAGCAATCTTTTGACCATGGATAGCTCCAAATACCTCTTAAGAATAACATCTTAAGAACTCATCAGCAAGACAACAGCAAACCAACACCTGAACCAAAGCCAAAGAATGTCATAATTATCAATTCAGGAATATCACCTTTCTTAGCATTATGATACTTCACAGAATTTTATGCTTCAAGTCTAACCAGCAGGCCAAAGAATCTATAAATGCTATTTTCCTCCCCGAGACAGCAAAGAAAAAGAAATTCACCAATTTCACCACTGATGGTTCAGAAGTTCCTACGTTGAAATGTAAAAAGAGGGGAATTACCAACTTTGAAAATAATATCCCTACAAAGACTAAAAGTAAAGGTTATATAGTCTTCTAAGTAAAAGAATGATAAGGCTGAACTGGCAACAGTAAGGTGTTGATGGAAGGAACAATGGATAGAGAAGTCGGAAAACACGGCTACGCAAGAGGCTGAGCCGCTTCCAAAATGGAAACTGTGAATGAACATGGATATAACTCAATCAACTTCTCTTTCATTTTGTAACCTGAGAAGCCAGCGTATGCTCTGCCTCCTTCATAAGGCAGCTAGCTGTGAGGACCAAACCAGAGGTCAGGGGAGGCTATTCAGTAGGTGTAAAGCCTTCTGCAAACAGAGGCATAATCCCTGTTTCACTCTTGAGAAGTCATCTCTGTGATAAGCTATTGATCACCTTCTACTCTGCAAGTGTGAAATTTAATCACTATATTAGTCTGCTGAGACTGCTTTACCAGAAGACCACAGACCAGGTAGCTTAAAGAAATGCATTTGCCACAGTGGGGGGGGGAGGGGGGGAGCGAAGTCCAAAATCAAGGTTCCGCCAACTGAGTTCATTCAGCAGCCCGCCCCTGCCCCCTGCCCCCTGCCCCCCCCCGCCCCGCCTCCTTCCCACCGGGGTCTGGCGTGGCAGAGTGAGAGGGCAAGATTTGGTCTCTTCCTCCTCTTATAAGGACACTATTCTCATCGTGGGGCCCCACCTCATGACTTCATCTAAACCTAATAACCTCCCAAAGACCTCACCTCCAAATACCAAAAAACTTGAATATACGAAACGTGAGCCAACACAATTCAGCTTACAGCACTCCTACAGAATTTATGTAATGACTGTCTTCAGGCAGAAATTAAACGTTTGTATAAAAAAATAAACATGAGGCAGAGGAGATGTAAAGAATGGCTTACTTAAGGCAGTTTACCTGAATGCATGCAATATAAAAGTTAAAATAGATGAGGGAACTGGAATGGTAACATAACTGGATTTATTCAGCATTTATCCATACCAGTTACTGATCTAAGAGCTTTCACCCTCCCAGTAGCCACACAAAGCAGGGAAGACTGACAGAGGAGGACCCTGAGCACACAGGTGTGAAAGAGGGTCCCTGGGCTCAAGGGCAGGGTTCAAAGGTCATGTGGGCGACCTGTACACTACCTATATACCATACTGCTTCTGTGTGTCTTAGGACAAAGGAAAACTGTAGGGGGAGAGAAGGGATAGAGAAGATGAAACCACGAAAGAGGTGCTCAGGCCCCTTTACAGGCTCTCGTTAGACATAGCCAAAATTTTATAAGCAAACAGCTCAGAAGAAACTTGATCAGTCACAGGATTCTAATCTGTAAGTGAGAAACGAACCGCAGGCTCAGGAGGTCAGTTCCTTCTGGTACGAAAAGCTGAGAAAGGTTCCTCCTCGGGGTCCTTCCTCACAAAGACAGCGGTCAGCGTGGCCGAGGGCAGCCTGGGGAACCCTGGCGTAAACCATTCAGCACACAAGCAGCAAGCTCAGGAAGTTTCCAGACAAGTCCACGGCCTCACACGACACTGTTCAAGCAAAGCAAATCTGCCAAATCAGAAATACAAAGGATTCCCAGAAATTCAAACAGAAACGTCGGGCTCAGCTGAACAGGTATATTCTTGAAAGGCCCGAGGAAGGGCGGCAGGAGCTCCAAAGGCACCGCAATCGTGCACCGTGGACGTGCAGGCAAATGTTCACAATTTTTGCCCTGGAGGAAAAACCAAGGCTTACACCAACACTCAGTGGGGTCCCTAGGAAAAACTGAAAACCCCCTGCCAGAGGAATCCTGAACTGCATGACCACCAGAAAAGCCCTCTAAATCATCTTCACAACCAAGGGTTTGGGGAGGTTGAGGTTAAATGTAAATAAAGTCCAAAATATCCTAAATAAGCACAGACAGGAAGTAATTCTAACCTCATTTTAGAGTAACCGCCCTACCGCTAACCTGGAAACATTTACTGCTGAACTGACAGCCTCCAAAGGCCGGATCAAATGGTGCTCATTTCCGAGTGCCCAGGCCAGTCAACAAAAGGCCTTGCAATAAAGAAATTGAAACAAATCTTTACATTTATAAGTATCTAACAAATAAGGACCTCTGGCCAGAATGAGTTTATTTCAAAAAATTCAAAGTATCTCTTCTTTACAAAATGAAATCTTTTGCGAAATGAGGAACACAGGTAAACTGAGAGGAAATAACACTTACATGGAACCACTAAAATATTAAAACTACTACATTTAACATAAACCATAACCTAACATCATTATATCAGCATAATATCCATTTTTTACGTGTAATCAGATTACACTATTCCCAATTTATAACTTTATGCCTTTACCCTACAGGATGGCAAATGAAGCACATATAATGGTCGTCATTTCTCCCTCTCTATGGAAAAGAGCAGAGAAGCAAAATTTCAACATAGCTGACAAGGGAAATGAATAATTTGGGGGGGGGGGGGGCTTTTTAGGGCCACACCAGAGGCATATGGAGATTCCCGGGCTAGGGGTCCAATCAGAGCTGTAGCTGCTGGCCTACACCACAGCCACTTCAGATCTGAGCCCCATCTGCGACCTACGCCACAACTGACAGCAACGCCGGATCCTTAACCCACTGAACAAGGCCAGGGATCAAATCTGCATCCTCAGGAATGCCAGTCAGATCCGTTTCTGCTGAGCTGAGACGGGAACTCCTATTTTTAATTTTTTAAATAAATAAAAAGGGCTAAAATCCAAAATAATGACAACACTAAATGTGAGCAAGGGTGTGGAACGACAGGAATTCTCATTCAATGCTGCTGGAAAACAGTTTGCCAGTTTCTTACACAACCAAACATATTATTACCATAGATCAGAAATCACGCTCCTTGGTATTTATCAAAATGAGCTGAAAACCTGTCTCCACCCAAAACCTGCACACAAATATTAATGCAGCTTTATTTGTAATTTTCAAAAGTTGGAGGAAGGAAGACGTAGTTCAGCGGGTGAATGGATAAATAAGCTACAGTTCATCTAAACAATGAGATGGTACCAGGGATAAAAAGAAGTAAGCTAGCAAGCCAGAGAGACAAGGAGGACCCTTAAATGCATACTAAGTGAAAGAAGCCCACCTGAAAAGGCCACATCCTCTGTGACTCCATCTATACGACAACTGGAAAGGCACAACTATGGAAACAGGAAAAAGCTCAGTGGTTGCAAGGGGCTGCGGGGAGGGTGGAGGAAGGGATGAGCGGGTGGAGCAAGGGTGCATTTAGAACAGGGAAACTCCTCGGTGTGAGTGGATCCAATGGTGCACGTGTTAGCACACAGCTGTCAAAACCCACAGAAAGTACAGCCCAACACTGAACTCTGACGCAAGCCGCAGACACCAGCTCTATTCATCCACGCTAACAATGGGCCACACTGACGCAGCAAGTGTCAATACCACGGAAAACGGGGTAGGACTCCCTGTACTTCCCATTCGGTTTTTCTATGAAACTAAAACTGCTCCACAAAATAAAGTCGATTGATTTAATTAATTTATTAAACAGTGGTTCTATTTTTTTTTTTTTTTTTTTCTTTTTAGGCCAAACCTGTGGCATATGTAAGTTCCCGGGCTAGGGGTTGAATCAGAGCTGCAGCTGCTGGCCTACACCACAGCCACAGCAACACCAGATCCTTAACCTACCAAGCGAGGTCAGGGATCAAACGCATATTTTCATGGATACTAGTCGGGTTCTTAACCTGCTGAGCCATGACAGGAAATCCAGCAGTTTGATTTTTTTTTTTTTTTTAATGTTTTGATGTATGACAAAGTCTCGCTTATCCAATAACAAATATTTACGCAATCAACTTAAAGCTGAAGCAAACCTCCTCCCCCAAGTCAGACTGCTTTAGACATTACGTATTTTTCAGCACTTTTCGTTCTTGCTTTCCATTCAAACCTCCAAGCTCCCACTGCTCCTGCCCCCAGCACACTACACCATGAATACCAAAATGCTTTCCTTCCACGCACATCTAACAGGTTCTTTGAGAAAAGGTGAACATTCCACTATCAACCATTACCGCTTACCTAGTCAATGTGAGAATTATGCTCTGCGGGACGATCACAGCCTATGAAAGAAGAGACGGCCTAGGTAGGTAGTCAAAGAATATACACATGGGTAAAATAGCCTTCTAGGAGTCCCCGTCGTGGCCCAACAGGAACCAATCTGATGAGGAACCATGAGGTTGCAGGTTCAGATCCCCTGTGGCTGTGGCTCTGGGGTAGGCCAGCAACTATAGCTCCGGTTAGATCCCTAGCCTGGGAACCTCCATATGCCACAGGTGCGGCCCTAAAAAGACAAAACACCAAATAAATAAATAAATAAATAAAAGTCTTCTACGTAAATTTTCTCTTATAAAATATCCACACACAGGAGTTCCTGACGTGGCACAAAGGGATCTGCAGCGTCTCTGAATCGCCAGAACACAGGTTCACACAGTGGGTTAAGGATCCGGCATTGCCGAAGCTGCCGTGTAGGCTGCAACTTCAGCTAAGATCTGACTCCTGGCCCAGGAACTCCATACGCCGGGGGGAGGGGTGGCCCCAAAAAAAGTGAATGTATATTTGGATCATACTCGTGTACAATTAAATATGCACGCAGACAAAGACTGAAAGGGAAAATACAGAAACTGGATCCAGAGTGTTTGTGGTTAGATTAGGCGTGATCTTTAAAATAAATAAATAAAAATACACACACAAAAGACAACAGTAAGAATTAGGTACCTAAAACCAAAAGGAGAAAATAATTGTTCAAATAATTCAAACTAGATGTTTTTCTATATAATTTTAGTTGATTAATGTAACATGTGCATGTCTTTCTTACCATCACCCCTCACATAATTAAAATTCCTGGATAATGTTTCAAACTATTTTGTTTTATATCTAATTTATGAAAACTTTTGCTAAACAAACAGTAGTATGTGTGGCCAAAACAATTTAAGATTTAGTAATCTGAGTTCTTCCAAAAGAAATTTTATTAAATCCTTGTAAAAGGGAAAAAAAGCATTTATATTTGTGGATTTATTAATGATGGCCATTCTGACTGGTGTGAGGTGGTATCTCATGGTAGTTTTGATTTGCATTTCTCTTATAATCAGCGATGTTGAGCATTTTTTCACGTGTTTGTTGGCCATCTGCATATCTTCTTTGGAGAGATGTCTATTCAGGTCTTTTGCCCATTTTTCCATTGATTGATTGGCTTTTTTGCTGTTGGGTTGTATAAGTTGTTTATATATTCTAGAGATTAAACCCTTGTCAGTTGCATCATTTGAAACTATTTTCTCCCATTCTGTAAGCTGTCTTTTTGTTTTCTTTTTGGTTTCCTTTGCTGTGCAAAAGCTTTTCAGTTTGATTAGGTCCCATGGGTTTATTTTTGCTCTAATTTCTATTGCTTTGGGAGACTGACCTGAGAAAATATTCATGATGTTGATGTCGGAGAGTGTTTTGCCTATGTTTTCTTCTAGGAGTTTGATGGTGTCCTGTCTAGCACAAATGAACATCTCCTCAGAAAAGAAAATCATGGACTTGTGGCTGCCTGATGGGAGGGGGAGGGAGTGGGAGGGATCGGGAGTTTGGGCTTATCAGACACAACTTAGAATAGATATACAAGGAGATCCTGCTGAATAGCATTGAGAACTTTGTCTAGATACTCATGTTGCAACAGAACAAAGGGTGGAGGGAAAAATGTAATTGTAATGTATACATGTAAGGATAACCTGACCCCCTTGCTGTACAGTGGGAAAAAAAAAAAAAGAAAAGAAAAAAAAGCATTTATATTGGTAAGTAGATGTGAATATTAAAGGGTTTTATTTGTTTGTTTGGGGTTTTTTTTTCCTTTGTTTTTGTCTTTTTTTGCCTTTTCTAGGGCTGCTCCCGCAGCATATGGAGGTTCCCAGGCTAGGGGTCTAATTGGAGCTGTAGCCACAGGCCTATGCCAGAGCCACAGCAATGTCGGATCTGAGCCTCGTCTGCAAGCTACACCACAGCTCACGGCAACACCGGATGCTTAACCCACTGATCGAGGCCAGGGATTGAACCTGCAACCTCATGGTTCCTAGTCGGATTTGTTAACCACTGCGCTACGTACGACAGGAACTCCTTAAAGGGCTTTTGTTGTTGTTGTTGTTAATACCAAAAAACACAGAAAGCTCATCGTATGATACGTATATAGTATCAATGCATATATTTAACATATTTAAAATGTTTAAGGAGTTCTAGCTGTGGTACAATGGGATTAGCGGAACCTCTGTAGCACTGGGGCACGGGTTCAATTCTCAGTCCAGCACAGTGGGTTAAGGATCCCACATTGCCAGAGCAGCTGCAGGGTAGGTCACAACTGCAGTTCAGCTCTAATCCCTGACTGGGAACTCCATATGCTGTGGGGTGGCCAAAGCGGGGGGAGAGGAGGTGTTTTAAAAAATAAAGGGTTGGTAAAACTAAGAAAATATCTTTTAAAGATGATCAAGAGCCATTCGCCAATCTCACTCCTGAGACCACATAAAAAGAATCTGATGTGTTCACCTAAAGAGCTGCAGTAGTTTGTGCAAAGCCACAGGTGGGCCCAATAAGAAGTCCTGAAAACCATGCAAAAGGAAGGAGGTAATTTCAACTGGCATTTTACTAAAGGCAAACAAGTCACTACTGCTACTGAGGTTCAGAACCAGCAGAGACTTGACTATACCACTGTTTCTAACCAGCTATTTTTAAATTATTAGAAGATAATGTGGTGAGCCTGCACTAAATACAGCTGTGAACACAGCAGCACACACCATCTGGAGGCTTGGGACTTAAGCAATTTTTCGAATGTACAGTATATTCACTTTATTTTGTTCCTCGGAAGCTCAACAGTCAAATATAAACTGACCCTTTTTTTTAAAAAACCACAACTACAAAAGCTCATTCACTTATGTAGAAGCAAAGGCATGAGAAACAGATCCAAGTGTAGATGAACAATTACCTAATCTTTCCTGGCAAAAGTATTTCAGTTTTATAAAGAATCCTCCCCATGCTTACCTACCATATTCTCAAAACTATTCACAAGTAACTTCTGATTAATCTTTGAAAATTAAAATGTTTTCTGCTTTCTAAAGTAATGAGCACCCATTACCTCATTTTATTGCAAAAACCTAAACACAACTGTCACATGTATCATAAAATCTTACCTTCAGAATGCCACGGCCATTAAGCTCTTAATGCATCAACCAGTTAATGCCATGAACCTCTTCCAGCTGCCTTCTATCCCTCCTCTCACTACTGAACTTCTCAACAATTTCTTCCCAACTGCAAACTAGCTTCTTCCTCCACCTCCTAGGCTGCTCTGTTCGACAAATGCTCTGATTTCCACCAGCTCCTGATTATGTAAATGGTATTTTTTCAACAGTGTTTTCTCAGTTCTCATTCTCTAATCCAAAACCTACAACATGTGACTCTCCTGTCGCCCCCACTCCGAAGCACCCTCCTCCCTGTACCATCCTCCTTCTCTCAAGTCCTTCTTCCATTCCCTCCTCTTGTCACAACACTGGCTTTTCCTTTCCAATAACTCCACACAGCGTCAGTGTGACATTCAGTGAGCGCCCTCTGGTTGGCCAAAACCAGCCTCGAACCTGGCTGGGCCGCCCCTATGTGGAGGAAGGCCAGGGGAGGCCCCTTCACAAAGGCACAAGGGTCTACCTCTGACACGATGAGAGGCGGTCAAGGTAAGAACAGGAGTCAGGATCTGGCCTGGAACCCAGGCCTCGCCATGAACCAGCTGTGGGCCTTGGTCCACTCGCCTCACCTCTCCGACTCTCCATTTCCTCACTTGTACCTCAGAGGCTTCACACCCGCACGGATTAAATAGTTCCCGCAAAGACAGAACGACAGTAAGGAAAGGAGTCAGCCATAATCCTGCCATCCAGAGACCAGCACCGTTCATGTTGGGTATACTTCTTTCTAGTCTTTACCCTCTGCCTCTGCAGGAAAGGTGGGTGCCCACGTGCCTGGAATCAGGCTGTGTAACCAGTCTGGCATCTACAGTTGTGCCCGCTGACTTCGAATTATGCTTTTACATCATGACGGGTTTAGTGGTTGCATGACATCTCCTTTTATGGATAGAGCATGATTCAACAGTCCCCTTCTACTACTGGGTGTGGAAATTCACCAATCACTATGTTTAGTTTCCTTTTTGTTCAATTCTTTTTTCCTTCCCCAGAAAAAGTCTCTTCCCGCTTTTCTACTCCACCCGTGAGCCAAAAGTTGTTAACAATGGCTAACGAATCATTAAGCAGTGTGAGAAACACATTTTTATCAAGGAAAAAAAAATAACGGCTTAAAGAACAATATTAAACTTCCCGTGTTAAACGAATCACTGGCATGCCCAGAAGTTATCTTTGGAAGTCCTATATAGCATCATGCTCTTTTTATTTTTTTTTTATTTTTTTTTATTTTTTTGTCTTTTTGCTATTTCTTTGGGCCGCTCCCACGGCATACAGAGGTTCCCAGGCTAGGGGTCTAATCGGAGCTGTAGCCACTGGCCTACGCCAGAGCCACAGCAACGCGTGATCCGAGCTGCATCTGCAACCTACACCACAGCTCATGGCAACGCCGGATTGTTAACCCACTGAGCAAGGGCAGGGACCGAACCTGCAACCTCATGGTTCCTAGTCAGATTCATTAACCACTGCACCACGATGGGAACTCCCATGCTTTTAAAAAAAAAAAAAAAAAATGGCCACACCCACAGCAAATGAAGTTCCTGGGCCAGGGATTGAATACAAACTGCAGTCTACATAGCACCTGTGGCAACGCCAGATCCTTCAACTCACTGCCCCAGGCAGGGGATCTAACCAGCACCTCTGCAGTGACCAGAGCCACAGCAGGAACTCCATCCTGATCTTTGTAATTTGATCTTCCTCCCTTGGAACACAAGTGCTGTGAGCACAGAGACTTCAGCTGTTTTGTATCTTCAGCATCTAAAACACTGCCTAGAGCACAAATATTGCTCACTATTATAGTAAGTATTAGCTGTCATTAGGTACCAAGCATTTTCCTAACACACCTCCTGAGGTAGACTTTTTCCCACAAAGAGGCTAGTAAGTATTTCATCCTAGGTCTCACGGTGATGGGTGATAGGAAAAAGGAATAGAGAAGACAATCTAGCTATTTGCCACCAATTTATAAGGGATAAACTGATTACTCATACCAGCAGAGACTCCATGTGACAACATTAAAAACTGAATATGGCTATGCTGATTCTTCCTGCAATTACATTTTAACATTATTGTTTTACTTTACTGCTTTTTCATTAGAAACATGTAAGTCAGTCAACTATACCAAGAATTAAAAAGATTTAGGAGGGTAAGCCTAAGACTCTAATCACCACTGATATTTGTAATAAAAAAACATGGTCTCAGAAATTTAAAAAAAAAAAAAAAACACAAATGAACTTCTGAAATAATCTGTTTGGATCTAGGATACTTATTAATACTTCCTTCTATTTTTCCTTGGATTCAGCAGTCTCTACTGCCAATCTAAACGTCTTGCTTTCTTTTAATGAGAGAAAACATTTTATAGATGTTACATTGAAATGATGCATTTTTCTAGAACTGCTGCACTCTTTCCTCATTCCAGGTTATTTTAGGAAGGACTCACATCTCCAATGAGTTAAAAAATAGCTCAGCAGGAGCCAGCTTCCCTTCCCTCTTCTCGTCTAGGCCCCAACGCCCCACTATCCCCTGACAACAATAAAGCCCTGTGTGTTCTTCCATCAGTAACCAGGGCCAGTGAAAAAGGCATCCCATTAGCTTTATGCATAAACAGATTTCAGTCAGTTTTGGTTTTGACTTTTGCTCCTTTTTTTCTTGTAATGTGGTGGACGGTCTTAGAAGGCAGACAGTAAGGAGACCAAATCATTAAGAAAATGTCTCATTCACATTCACAGTCTATTTTACACCCTGACAAGCCTGACTTTGTCACAGACCCATATTCAAAGACTCAAAGCTACTCAATCTTACAGTAAATACTTTCCAATAACTTGGAGCCAAAAGCACATATTAAAATTTAAAGGAAGCCACCCGCGCCCCTCCCCCCAACCCCAGCAGAGACGTTTCTAAATCCTTGGATTAATCATCTAGCCCGTGGCCAAACTGCTCTCAATCACCGGCTCCTTCTCTCAGTCCCTTTGGTACAGTGTAACAAGAGATAAGAGACAGAGGGAAACATTTTAGCAACGTTATCTCCCCTGAGTTAACATTTATTTCTGAGTTTTACAAACTAATCCTAGAATAGCAAACAAAGAACCATTTTTATTTGGGTGGGGAGGCTTCCCTTGTCATTATAAAATGAATGGTCCCATTGGCTCCTCAGACTAACACAATAGCAAGCAAAACCCTTTGACCTTGGAAAAGCATAGTAATACCTACTAATAAATTACATAGCTTAGCAATTTCCTCAAAACCAAAAATAAATCTCTCATAAGCAAACTATTACATGAGTAAACAAAAGCTTGTCATGTTCTATCGTTTGCTCAAACGCAAGCACAGTGGCCGTGGAAGAAGGATTAAGAAACACAGCCAGACAAGTCCATAAAACCTCCAGTGTAAGATAAAACTCCCCTGCAGGAGCAGCCAATGCATTCTGACCTAACAGCTGTACAGTTGCACTAATTAAAATGAAGAGCTAGTCTGCACACCACACGGGCAATTCACTGAAGGTTACTGATAAACCAGCAGGGGTCACACCGTGGCTGCTCCCCCCACCCCCCGACCCCCGCCACAATCTGAAAAATAAATTGGCACATAGCTGAAGGTAACTGCATTTGAAAAGGAAACTTGAATATATATATCCAAGCGCTTCAGAAATAATCACAACCATGTAGACTGGAACACAGCCTATAGGCTATAAAAACCAATACACGCACAAAGGAAGTGGTACAGCTACATTACATCAGCTCTCGCCTCAATTCATAAATGCAAAACCACAAAACAAGACAAAAACCTAAACAACCTTTTGCTGGAAACCTTCTTAGAGTGAATGAACGTCGGTTAAGTCTTTAAACATGTTAGTGAACAGTACTCGTTGATACACCACTTTCAACAGCCACGGGAAGGGAAAAAGTACTCGTAGTTCTATCACGCAACCAGATCAAGTAACACTGCAAGCACAACCTGCCAAGCACCAGGGCCTGCCAGAGTACAACGAGCACTCAAGTGCTCTGGACTCAAAACCACCTTTCACTGGTCCCAGAGATCTTTGTAAAATAGTTTAAACCCTACTAAATTACAGACTTGGAAAAAAACAAACACAGGGCTTCTAACTACTGCTCCCATACTATTGTGAACTTGCTGTTAAGCCTCTGAAACGTCTGCCTTGTGTTATTTTACCAGGCAATGTAAATTTTCAGAAAGGCAATTGCCTCCTAGAGCCCAAATCTAACACACATAAAAATGTGGAGTTGGTTCTGCATCTGGAAATAATTGCCCACAGATCAGCAGGCTTACATGGGATATTGTTCCTGTCTGCGTGGTTTCAAATCATGTCTACTTTGGACCTAGAGTTCCTATGGAGGAAAAAAAGGGGGGGAGGTATCAGAATATAGTAATTTTGGCACATAATTTCAAGGACTTTGTCAACTCTGTTCTCCTCAACTTTCACTCACTGTATCTTAAAGTGCAAAGACACAGGCTTCAAAGGGGAAAATTCATCTATTGACCTCAGTGTTCATTCACATTTTTTTTTTTAATTTCCACATGGCTGAGAGTAAAACAAAGTAACCTATTAGAAGAGCTTCTCCCCAAGATTCACCCAAACAGCCCCAAGAAGAGCAGTGGCACCAGTGAGCCTGGAAGGGGAAAGGCTGAGAGTAAAACAAAGTAAGGGCTTCTTAGCAAACAGACGCGGTCAAGCAGGTCTCCCCAAGGCTTTAACCTGAGCCAGAGATCGGAGTAAACAGAGGGAGGGGGTGGGGAAGCCACCACCTCAAACCAAAAACTCGAAGTGATCTTCAAAACTATCTCTGCATTTTAGCTAATCTGGTAAAGTAAGTATTTTGATCCAAGAAACAAATTCTACGTCACTTAAGCAGCTCCAAATTACTTTACAATCAACTCCATCCAACTCACTTTATTTTTAAACTTAAATTTACTCCATAGTAAGCAATAAAGTTTTGGATCAAACAGCAGCTTTTAGACTATACACTGCTTCAGCTTTCCTTTTAAAGAAAACGCACACACCCATACACCCATACACACACGCACGCATACACACACACACACATACAAATACACACCTTAAAAAATAGTGTTTTCTCTGCCCTAAACATGTTTCTCATTTGGTTTAGTAAACTGGGATTTCTGGAGTTTGGGCAATTAAAAACAAAAAAACAACGAGGAAACCCAACAGAAATGCAAAATGGAACGCAGCAAATACCTATTCCTGATTCCTGGAAAGCCACCACTATTCTTAGTAATTCCCTAGTTGCTCATCTCTCTAGGGTCAGCTACTGCACTCCGTACACCCACCTCCGAGAGCCCCTGCGCCCACACTTGTCCAACTTCCTGGCCCGAGACCTCGTCCACCTCGCAGCAAGAGGGGCCGGCCACTTGCCTGCGGCCGGTCGGTCGCAGCAGGAGCTGAGCCCTCCGGCCTCCACCGCCGCCGCCGCCTCCTTCACCACCTCCTCCGGCGCAGGGGCCCCCCGCAAACTCTGGCCCGCGGGCACCGACGGGACGGGCGGGAGCTCGGGGCGTGAAATGCACTTGCTAAACAAAAGGAGGCCCCGGCGGCCGCAGGGCAGCAAGGCGCGGGCGCCGGTCCCGGCGGCTCTGAGGCTGCAGGAGGCCGTGGCCGCGCCGGGCCCCGCCCGCGACTGGGGGAAGCGGCGGCCGCAGCTCGCACTCCTTCAGCCCCGGCGGCCGGGCCAACACTGCCACATGCCTGTGACCCAGACGCTGGGAGAGAAAGAGCAGCCTCCCCGCGGCGGCGGCGGCGGCGGCCGGCAAAACCCGGGCTGGAGCCTGGCCCACTCCGCGCGCGCCCCTGCCGGCCGCCACCGGGGGCGCGCGCGCACACACACACAAAGCCGAAGCAATTTTATCTGCGGCCCAGCTTGGCCAGCCTCCCCTCCTCCCCAGTCCTCCCTCCCCTCCCGACAGCCGGAACCGGGAGGCTGCTTGATTGATGGCAGCTCTTAAAAGCGTGGTCAGCTAGAAAATGCATCTGCAAGCAAGATATTAAAGAGGCAGCGCAGCCCCGTGAGTGATCAGCAGTTCACACATCCTAGAGCTGCCGCTGATTTCGCCAGGAATATTAATGCCAACCACCTCTGAAGTCTAACAAATGCAGATGAAATAACCAACAATCACAGACACGATGAACACGATTTGTTTCAAACGCACAAGAGAAAGAAGCATTGTTTGGTGTGGAACAAAATTTCTGACCTCAATTTGCCTTACAGTTTAAGAATGCTTTGTTAGTCATTTGTTTAAAAGTCTTCTCTCCAATCTTTTTTCCCCAAGAAAATAAGGACTCATCTGCTAGAATTGGGCTTGACTGAAATTCATCTAATAAGGAAGCACAATAAATACACATTCCTTGCCATGTAGCCTTAAGAAAACATATAACCCCATGGGCTACCAGATTCCAGACCCCTCATTAATTCCAATGTTATGTGCATCTAAATAGAATTACCAATAGTAAATTTCAAGTTAGTTTCTTCCATTCCCCTAATCTGGTAAATAGCGATGAACTTGCTAAGTTTTACAAAAATTAAACTACATTTAAACCATGCTATTTCCTAGTAGTAACAGTAATGATCATTTTGTCCTATCAAATAATATCAACTATAGCAAATTTTTAAAAATACATTCCTATGGAATATAAATTCAAAGTATTAAACTCAATGGCAACCCAAATTTGAAAGGTATAAGCTCAAAATTTAAATGATCGCTTTTGGTATCTTTAATATTACACCTTTTGCCTTCCAGGCACATTTCATGGAACTCTAAAATAGCTTTATGAATGTTACTGGACCTTCCAATAACATTATTAGGTACCCTTAACGATAGGTGAAGATTTAGATTAAAGTGATTTGCCCAAAGTCTCTCAACGAGGGGGTGAGGGGATGGAGAGTAAGCATGGAACCTAGGGATCCCACCTCACTGGCATAGATAACCAACCTGACTTGTGCATTGGCTACTTCAACATCATTGTGCTAATTTGCTTTAAAGAAAACTGAAGTGATTCTACAGGAGATAGAAAGATCTCTGAAACTACTAATATAGCTCACATACCGAGAGCCAAAGCTAATGAGGCATGATGCCTTTGCCACCCTGAAAAGTGGCTGTGATCAATACAAGTCAGAGGTGGTCTACGGCTCACCTCTAAGTCTCTGCTCTAAGCTCCCTAAACACCACTCTTCAAGGAGACCATCCTGAGGGGACCTGCAGCTTAAAAATCTGCCTCGTAACCAAGTGGCTCTGAGACCCCTCCATCTATGCCAGAGATGAGGTCGGCCATAAAGCCAAGCTACAGAAGCCAGTCCTGTACTGGGACACACTTCTATTTTCTCACCAGCTACATCTAGGCACGTGGCAGATCCTAAAGAAAGGGGATTTTTGTCTGCAACACTTTAAAAAGTGCTGGTTTATCCTAAGTTGGAAAGGGCTGCTGAGAATAACAAAACTGCTCTATTCTAAATTCATATTGAAACTAGTCTCCCAATGATTCTTAATGCTTTGACAGCATTTTATGACACTTGAATTTTCTCTGTCCTTGTCTTACACCCTCTACTAATCCATCCACACCCAACCTCCCCACCTTCCGGATACACCAGGCTTTTTTTTTTTTTTTTTGGTCTTTTTAGGGCCCCACCTTAAGCATATGGAAGCTTCCAGGCTAGGGGTCAAATCAGAGCTGCAGCTGCCAGCCTACACCACAGCCACAGCAATGAGAGATCCAGTCTATGTCTGAGACCTACACCACAGCTCACAGCCACTCCGGATCCTTAACCCACTGAGCGAGATAAGGGATCAAACCAGTGTCCTCATGGATACTAGTGAGGTTCGTTACTGGTAAGCCACAACAGGAACTCCTGGATACACCAGTCTTTCGATTTCCCCAAGGTACGAAGATTTCCACCAAAAGCCATCACCGCCTCTTTCCACTAGAACTGAAATATCTCCCTGCCACCCCCTCCTCCAACCTCCCCACAGACAATTTAAAGCCTACTCCTTCAGAACTCAAATATCATTTTGTCAAATATCATTTTGTCAAAGAAGCTTCGCCTGAGGGCCCATTCTAGGTCAAGTTCCTTCCTTATAATAAGTTCTCAGGGAACTGTGTTTCTTTCCTTGAGAGTATTTACCTCAGCTTGTCATTCATTGGTGTTATTTTCTGATGAATGTCAACAGCCCCCTCTAGACAGCAAGCTCTTTTAGAGAAAGTTCTGTATGTTTGCTCACCATCAAATACCAGGTATCAAGTGCACACATCTCTGAAATGAATAAGTGAATTCAAGGCAACAGCTCATTCTATATATTCTTTGCACAGTTCTTGGCACCAAAAAAAAAAAAAAACAAACAAAAACAAACAAAAAAAAAACAAAACAAAACAAAAAAAAAAACGCCTCTACCAAATACGTGGCATCTACACAAATAAATTTTAAATATTAAAAGTCTAGTAAAATGAACATTTTTATCCCATTTTACAGAAATGTGAATAATTGTGACTGGCTTAACTCCCCCAACAGAGTTCTATCTGTAAGCTACACTTTTTTTAAAGGGATTAATGAGGCACAGAAGCCATCATTAACATATTCAAGACAAGTTCTTCCTACCTATGTGCCATTTAAGCCAGGAGCAAACAGCAGCAACTGAATAGTCTGCTAAATACCGTATGAGCAACATAAACAGAATATAAAATTCTGAAAGTACATTATACAATAGTTTGCCTTCAACATTTCTCTGAATGCAAAAGTACTACCGAATCCTGGTGTAAGTGGGGGAAGGGGTAGGATCACCACCTCTCTTTTACACTCAACTACTTCTCTATTTTCCATTTTTCTCATCTCTAAAAGACCTCCACTTCCCTGACATGGAAGCCTTCCTAAGAGCTCTTATAATCTGAGGACTTGACGTCACTGGTGACAGACCACTCCACAACTGCCCTCCCAACTCCTCGAACCCCACTGATGTGAGCTTTTAAATTACAGGATCTATAGCTAAGAAAGGAGAGTTACTATAATAATAATTTCTCAGATGTTTTGCACATGCACACAAGAAAAAACAAAAGAGAAAGCGTGAGATGGAAGAAAAAATACTAGAGATACCCCAACCTCCTCCGCAAATTAATCCTCACGGTTACTTTCAGCATTCCACGTGGCACTGCTGGGTTCCCACAGGATTTCCCTCTGACCTTGTCTAAGTCGTGCTTCTTTTGTCCTAAGTTCCACTCCTTGTAAATTCCAGCTCCAGGTTTTATAACATTCTTCATTTATCAAAACAACCCTGTCAAGTTGAGTACCATTAACAGATAATGAGAGGAGACAACAGATGTGGTTAGAAGCAAAGCACTCCATATTCTACAGGCCTCAGCATGCAGCCAAGTGAGCTGACATCTGACTTTATCCTAACATTTATAATTAAACTCCAAGTCTAGTTAAACTAACATTAAAGCTATGACCAGGAACAGCACACAGGGGAAATGTGAGGTATAACCTTGGCGCTGGTGGAACAGGGTTCAGGTTGTTTCAGAACCATAACCAGGAACAACTACCCTATATTTCCTCTCTCTGCCACCCGGCTTCTGTCACAGCAAGAAGACATTTGACCGCCTCTTCTAAAGAGGGCAGCTTTGTGAGTTCCCGTTGTGGCCCAGAGGAAACAAATCCAACTAGTATCCAGAAGGATTTGGGTTTGATCCCTGGCCTCGCTCAGTGGGTTAAGGATCCAGCACTGCCATAAGCTGTGGTGTAGGTCGCAAACACAGCTCGGATCCTGCATTGCTGTGGCTGTGGGGTAGTCCAGCAGCTGTAGTTCCGATTAGACCCCTAGCCTGGGAACTTCCATATGCCACAGGAGCGACCCTAAAAAGCAAAAAAAGAGAGAGAGAGCAGCTTTGGACCACTCCCCAAGACCACCGAAGCGGGAAGGAGCTTGCATTTTTTCATGAAAGTTTAAATATAACACTCTAGGAGTTCCCATCATGCTGCAGCGGGAACAAATCTGACTAGGAACTACAAGGTTGTAGGTTCGATCCCTGACCTTGCTCAGTAGGTTAAGGATCTGGCATTGCCTAGAGCTGTGGTGTAGGTCAAAGATGCAGCTCAGATCCTGTGTTGCTATGGTTGTGGCATAGGCTGGCAGCTGTAGCTCTGATTGGACCCCTTGCCTAGGAATCTCCATATGCCATGAGTACGGCCATAAAAAGCAAAACAAAACAAAACAAAAAAACAAAAACAAAAAAAACTAGCAATAACTAGTGAGGTCTCCCAAAATTATTGTCAACTATCAGGTTGACACAATAAACATCCCTAGAGCATTATCTAGCAAAAACCATTCAGATCAAGTTAACTTAGCTCATCTCCATGTCGAAGGGTCAAAAGATTACCAAAGTCAGTCAAGCAGACAGTGACCAAGACCACAGGTTGTGTTATACTAGTAGCCACATTTGCACAGCATCCTGGGGTGGAGGAGTGGGGTTTCTGGTATTACTCTGTAGAATATGGAGTTATAATTTTAAGCAAACCATCCGCTTCCTTCCTTTATCCAATTCACAAAATGGCACCCACCACGAAACCTTGAGAGTTTTCAAAAGAAAAATGCATAGTTCTTTTTGGATCCCTTTTGGGTTGTTTCATTATTATATGCTCCTACAGAACATGCAAACAACTCCATTCAGTAAGCTGAAGTGTCTCTCTCCAGATTCTCTTCTAGAACATATGTATACAAACTAATACAAATATTTAGAGCACATACATTCATTTATCTGATGGTTCGTTCTGCGGATTTTTATTTCATATGATATGGCAACTTGCTCCCCTCACATCATAACAGACCATTAACATCCGATTCCTCTTTAGAACTGCACAAAATTCTGCTTTGTGGGAGGACCATAATGAACAAGTCCTTAATTGCTATAACTCACTTCTGTGTGCATTGCTGTGCGTGTATGTATTTCTATACTGCCATCTCTAGCTCAACGGATGTGAACTTCTTAGTCTCAGAGATTGAAAGTGCCCTCCAAAAGTCTGGACCTATATATAGACTCTTCCCAACAGTAAGCCCTGTCCTCACACTCAAATTCTGGCTGTCCGTGTGACTCCTGCATTACACATGCCCTGGACTCCTTCTGCCCTGGCCATTCTGTCTCGCCCGAAGACTGAAAACAAGCAGTCAGTGTCCAGCCTCTTCTTGTCATACTCTGGCATTTCTCATGCATGAGAAGATTCACTCTCAAGCTGCCACTATGATACTACTGATTTTACTTCTCTAGCCTGAGCTTGCTGCTGCTGCTGCTGCTGCTTCTTCTTCGTAACAGATTCATGTTCTCAAATGCCCTCTGGGCTCTACCTCAATCTTATCCCACAGACTCTCTCCAATCATCCTAAACAAAATCAAAATATTCTTCCCCACATGTCCTGGTTTCCCCCACACAGTCTCAGGATATTACTGTTACCCTAGTAGTATACATATTAATAGCATGTACTTTCTTTTTAACAGAACTCATGGCTTACATCCTAAAATGTATGTGACAGTTTCCTGGTGGCTCAGCAGCTTAAGGATTTGGCTTTGTAGTTGTTGTGGCGTGGGTTCAATCCCTGGACTGGGAACTTCTACATGCTGAAGGTGTGACATCAATCAATCAATATTTAAAAATAAATTTTAAAATAAAATATACATCAAGTCAGAATTACAACATTAAACATTTCTCAGCTTATAGCACAACTGAATGACATTTTTCTCTTTTTTTTGGCTGACCCTGTGGCATAAGAAGGTCCCAAGCCAGAGATCAGATGCAAGCCACAGTTGCGATCTAAGCCACAGCCACGGCAACGCCAGATCCTTTACCCACTGTGCCAGGGCCAGGGATCAAACCTGCATCCCAGTGCTCCTAAGACACCACCGATCCCATTGTGCCACAGCAGGAACTCTGAATGACATATGACTTGATAACACATATCATCTAATCCTTACTCTGCAAGTCTTAGATGCAAATCAAGATCAGATGTTCACTAACATGAGTTTTTAAAATAAACTTTCCAACCTAATTACCCATCCAGTCATTTATCACATCACTTTCCATTCAGCCAACATTTAATTATCAATTCACACAGTTTTCTCTGTAGGTAAGGGTGCACAACAGAAATGAAAAAACTTAAATCGGGAGTTCCCGTCGTGGCGCAGTGGTTAACGAATCCGACTAGGAACCATGAGGTTGCGGGTTCGGTCCCTGCCCTTGCTCAGTGGGTTAACGATCCAACGTTGCCGTGAGCTGTGGTGTAGGTCACAGACGCGGCTCAGGATCCCGCGATGCTGTGGCTCTGGCGTAGGCCGGCGGCTACAGCTCCGATTCAACCCCTAGCCTGGGAATCCCCATATGCCGAGGGAGCGGCCCAAGAAATGACAAAAAAAAAAAAGACAAAAATAAATAAATAAATAAAATAAAACTGCCATCTCCAAGGATGACTTCAAAAAAAAACAACAACAAAAAAAAAACTTAAATTGACTAGGATGATGTTGATAATTAAAACCATAGAAAAAGACTCAGAGAACCATTAACAAATATGCTGCAATAAACAGGAAAATATTCCAAATTACTGGGGAAAAGTGAGTTATGTCCTCTAATGCCAGGATCTTAAAATTTACCTTTTTTGTTTCTTTTTTTTTTTTTTAGGGCTGCACTCGCAGCATATGGAGATTCCCAGGCCCTGGGTCCAATCGGAGCTCTAGCTCCGCACCTGCACCACAGTTCACAGTAATGCCAGATCCTTAATCCACTGAGCAAGGCCAGGGATCAAACCCGCAACCTCATGGTTCCTAGTCAGATTGTTTCAGCTGCACCATGACAGGAACTCCTGTTTACTCTTTTTTTATTAGAGAATAAATTTGAGTTAATTTCAACCTACAAACTGTTGGAATCTACATAATATACTCATTTAAAATAACTAGAAAGAACATCAGATCCTGAAAATCAAGGAGGCTAACCTTTAGTAAAACTATGAACAGCAGCTATTCCAAAATTAAATATAGGTACAACATTAAGGTTGGACATAAATTAAATTTCCGTTTGCTTTAGACTTCCTCACACACCCCAAGTATGTATTTGACTGATAAACTGCTAAAAAGTATTTAAGGAGTTATTTCATGAAATACAAAATTATCAGCATTATTAAAATACATTCCTGCAAAAGGGGGTAGGGGGTGGAATCCAGCTTGCAGCAAATCAAACGCTGCTTTTCTAAGAACAGAGAGCAGACGGGCGAACTCCAGCACTCTCCTGACACACTAAATCCATCCAAGGTGAGACCTGGAGCTTTTAGGATTTCAAGTGTGCAGCCCTCTCAGGGATATAGGATGTGAAACATCTTAAAGCAACTGGAGAGAAGACAGAGCAATCCCTAAGACAGCATAAGCTTTAAACATCTTAAGGACATTTCCAATCTCTATTCTAAAAACTCACAAGAGGAGTTCCTGTCGTGGCACAGCAGAAACAAATCCAACTAGGAACCATGAGGTTGTGGGTTCAATCCTTGGCCTCGCTCAGTGGGTTCACGATCCAGCGTTGCCGTGAGCTGTGGGGTGGGTGGCAGACGTGGCTCGGATATGGCATTGCTGTGGCTCTGGTGTAGGCCGGTGGCTACAGCTCTGATTAAACCCCTAGCCTGGGAACCTCCATATGCCAGGGGTGCAGCCCTAAAAGGACAAAAGACAAAAAATAAAATGTAAAAATAAAAACTCACAAGAGATCTCAGATTGTATACATGAAATTATAATGTTCTAATAGAGTGATACTTTGAAAGGGCAAAACTAGTTGAGAGATTTTTTGCTTGGAAAAGTTTATGAATTAAAAAAAAAAAAAAGTTATGTGGATGAAACTGTTCAGAAACTCAGGACCCTGACAGGATGTTTAGAATGAGGCCTGACAATATGTGATAAAGTCAGTGTGGAGATCCAGCCAAGTTTACTGGAAGTTTAAAAACCCCAAGGGGAATCTCTACACCAAGAATTCAAAATATTAACCAGATAATGCTTACAAATCCAAAACACTGCTTTGCCCTCTTGCTAAAAAAGTTCTGCCATATGTTTTCTCTGGTAACATGCCTCCAATAAACTCTTTTTTAAAATAAAATCACCAACATCTATTTTAAGCAAAATATAAGTATAAATGTTTCAAAACATTAAATAAGCACCATTTCCAGATTCGACATCACAGGTAGCATTAACGACCCGGGGCTTTTCTGCTTAAGAACCACTTCTCTCTGAAAAATGTCAGAGGACTGGGGAATTCCCATCATGGCTCAGAGCTAGCAGGCCCGACTATGATCCATGAGGACGTGGGTTCGATCCCTGACCTTGCCCCGCAGGTTAAGGATCCGGCAACATTGCCCTGAGCTGTGGTGCAGGTCAGAGACTCAGCTCAGATCTGGCGTTGCTGTGGCTGTGGCACAGGCTGGAAGCTACAGCTCTAAATCGACCCCTAGCCTGGGAACTTCGATATGCCGTGGGTGTGGCCCTTTAAAAAAATAAAATGGAGTTCCCATCACGTGGCGCAGCAGAAATGAATCCAACTAGAAACCAAGAGGTTGTGGGTTCAATCCCTGGCCTCGCTCCACGGGGTAAGGATCTGGCGTTGCCCTGAGCTGTGGTATAAGTCTCAGATGCAGCTCAGATCCTGCACTGCTGTGGCTGTAGCACAGGCTGGCAGCTGTAGCTCCAATTGGACCCCTGGGCTGGGAATCTCCATGTGCCACAAGTGAGGCCCTAATAAAGCAAAATAAAATAAAAATAAGTCAGAGGACTCTAGTTCAAAACATCCACTGAAATGTGCAATATATCAGCTAAAACAAAAACGCAAAGCCAGAGTTTCAATAATGTCTCCCCGAACCACAAGGGGTGGTTTCTTTCTGTTCTTTGGAGAAGGGAAACAAATTTTGAACATCCATTTGAATTTAATTTTAACTGATCAGAAAAACACAAATACTTGGGCTGCAGGAAACAGCTCAGTTCAAAGAAAGACACGGGCTAGTCTCTGGCATCTAGGGCATTCGATTAACTCTAACGTTCCGTATCATCACCTCGAACCGCAAGAGCCAGTGGACTCCAACGGGAAAAGGAGGAGGGCGCCGGCGGCAGACGCTGGTACGTTGCAATGACTATAATGTAAGCATGTTCGTCTGTGCATCCTCACCAGTGAAAGGAAACAACCGCCAAATGCCTGCTTTACAGCCTCTCTAGAACAGGGCCTGTCCCTTTAACGGCGGAGTTTTCTGACAGGCCAACTGTAGCAGACCTTCAACAGACAGAGATGTTTCAAAGCTGACCGGGTCCCATCCCCTTCCACTCAAGGCCTAGCAAAGATCAGACATGAGTCCTGTGCTGTTTACATTTGGGTGTGTATGTGCATTAATCACTTTTATACTTGAGGGCTTTAGAAAAATTCAATAGATTTTTTTTTTTTAAATGACAATAACCACTGAATATAACCATAGCTGTATTGGTCTTTTTCTCAGGAACGTCAGAAAAGCTTTAAAAACAGGAAGTCTGTGCTATCAGGTTCAGAAATGTTTGTTTTAACAGTCTAAGGCCTTATGGTTGCAGCGTGCAGCCCGGTGCTGTGGAAGACGAGAGTCTATTCTTTCCAGCTACGGATTAACATCCATCCGGAAAAGGCCAAAAAGGTCCGCAAACACTAGAAAAGCACATTATCCTAAAATAAGACTTGTTATAAAATCTGAACTATAAGTCCTCCTACCTACGTAGCCCTTTCAACATGACATAGGAGCTAATTTCGTAAGTGTAGGAGGAGGAATAATGCATCTTTTGGGAAGAAAAACCATAGTAACCAATGCTAACACAGCCACCCAGCAACAATTAGCAGTTGGGTTAAGAACTGATATTTGACATTTTAAACATGTTTTCTATTGATTACCTTATTTTTTATCATACTAAATTACTGTAATCAAATACAAGAATGACAATCTTTCTTAAACGGAAATTCTTGCTAAAAAACCAAATCAAAGCAGATTACCTAAAAAACTTTTATCCCCCCAAAAATGGTTGGTTTCTGCTTTTAAAACCATGGTAAGTTTTTCAATTCCACTAGATTGCAAAAGGAATTCCTAATATATCCAGCATCAAAGCTATTTTACTTCAAAAAACCCAACTTCATGATTCTATTCTTTATTTAGCCTTTGATTTACACGTCAAAAAGAATGGCTTTATCAACACCGGCTTAATCATTAGTGGACCCTATTTCATATACAATTAGATGTTAAATTATAAAAACTTTAAGGCAAAAATCAAAATGTTATGATATGTATCCTGTCAATTTAAAATCCGCTTGGGGAGTTCCCGTCGTGGCGCAGTGGTTAATGAATCCGACTAGGAACCATGAGGTGGCGGGTTCCATACCTGCCCTTGCTCAGTGGGTTAACGATCCGGCATTGCCATGAGCTGTGGTGTAGGTTGCAGATGTGGCTCGGATCCCGCGTTGCTTCGGCTCTGGTGTAGGCCAGTGGCTACAGCTCCGATTCTACCCCTAGCCTGGGAACCTCCATATGCCGTGGGAGCGGCCCAAAGAAATAGCAAAAAAGACAAAAATAAATAAATAAATAAATAAATAAATAAATAAATAATAAAATCCGTTTGGCTTTTAAAAGGTGCTGCTTGTAAAATCATAATATCAAGATAAAGTGCTTTAAAACATGAACATAGGGGAGTTCCCGTCGTGGTGCAGTGGTTAACGAATCCGACTAGGAACCATGAGGTTGCGGGTTCGGTCCCTGCCCTTGCTCAGTGGGTTAACGATCCGGCGTTGCCGTGAGCTGTGGTGTAGGTTGCAGACGTGGCTCGGATCCCGCGTTGCTGTGGCTCTGGCGTAGGCCGGTGGCTACAGCTCCGATTCAACCCCTAGCCTGGGAACCTCCATATGCCGCGGGAGCGGCCCAAGAAATAGCAACAACAACAACAAAAAAAAAAAGACAAAAAAAATAAAATAAAATAAAACATGAACATAAAAGGCTATTACCACAAAAGTATCATTTACCCCAAGGTGTCAAGAAGCAAAACAAATCAAAGTGATTTTCTATTTGATAATTACAGTTACCTTAATATTTTTTCACCTTTATCTCCATGATATTCCTACAGGGGACTGAACTACCTTCATTTAACATGTGGGACTAGGGAGTTTCCGTCGTGGTGCAGCGGAAATGAATCCGACTAATATCCATGAGGATACAGATTCAATCTCTGGCCTTACTCAGTGGGTTAAGGATCCAGCATTGCTGAGGCTGTGGTGTAGGCCAGCAGCTGCAGCTCTGATTCAACCCCTAGCCTGGAACTTCCATAGGTTAGGCCCTAAAATTCAAAAAAAAAAAAAAAAAGGCGGAGGTGGCGGGGGCAGACAGTAAAATGACATTCCCTGGACCAACTAGTGAACTGAACTTTTAACAACTAACCCTAAATGAATCCTACTGGTTTTCAATTTAGTGTATGTTGTATAATGAGCAGGCTTTTTTCCTGAAAATTAGAAGATAATTTCGGAGAAACTTCAAATTTTTGAGGAAAAATAGTATCCAACCTAAAATTCTACATCCAGCCAAACTATGAATTGAGTATAAAATAAAGACATTCTCAGAGTTCCCGTCGTGGCGCAGTGGTTAACGAATCCGACTAGGAACCATGAGGTTGCGGGTTAGGTCCTGCCCTTGCTCAGTGGGTTAAGGATCCGGCGTTGCCGTGAGCTGTGGTGTAGGTCGCAGACTCAACTCCAGACTCGACTCGGATCCCGCATTCCTGTGGCTGTGGTGTAGGCCGGTGGCTACAGCTCCGACTTGACCCCTAGCCTGGGAACCTCCATATGCCGCAGGAGCGGCCCAAAGAAATAGCAAAAAGACAAAAAAAAAAAGACATTCTCAGACATACATAGCCTCCAAACATTTATTTCCTATGCACTGTTTCTCAGGAAGTTACTCCATCAATGAAAAGGAACCAATGAAAAATCTGCAAAAAAATGTTCTGAATGACACAAAAGGGAAGACTCCTTCCAACAACTAGGTGGCAGGTTTAGACATTAAATCAAGAAAAAGGGTTCCAGAGAGTTCCCGTCGTAGCTCAGTGGGAACAAACCCGACTAGCACCCATGAAGACTAAGGTTCGATCCCCGGGCCGGATCTATATATTATCACAACAAGAGAAATTTTCAATGTTGATTCAATCACAGACTGTGATATAGCTACATTAGAAAGATGAAGGAGGAAAAGGTGATACAAAAATGGTAAATCCTCAACTCTCATTGGGCAAAGTAAAGAAATAATGCCTAAAAAAGAAAATAAAAACAAGTATGCTCTTTATCAATTCTGAGGTAACAAAGGAATTGCTTTTAAAAGTTAAAACAGTTTCTCTAGAGAGTGAGACCCAAGGATGGAGGAGTCAACTTTAATAAATAAATAAACCTCAAAACACATCTGATTAAGTCCATGTACATATATTACCTAAATTTAGGGTACATATCAACAAAAATGTTGCTGAAAAGACTTAGGTACTTGTTTGAAGAAATTTACTGCCATAGACCATTAGCATTTTATGATGTGCTTTAGTCAACTTGTGAACAGAGCTGTAAATTTCAGAGGAAGGGAGGGAGGGAGGAAGAAAGGGGGGGGGCAAGGGAAGGAGGGAGGGAGGTCTAATTTATTTTTCATCATACAGAATTTTGCCACCTACTGGCAAGATGCTTAAAATTTAGCCAGTCCATAAAATAAATAAATAATTTTTTTAAAAAATTCAATTTTTTAAAAAAGGAAAAACAGAAACCCCCCCAAAAGTCAAAAAATAAATGTTATAAGGACCAAATTCAATCACTATAATTTTAGTATACATACGACATAAAACTAACTATAGTAACAGCTTTTGAAAATAAATGCTGCAAAAGCAAAAGTACAAATAATCTAGCCTCAAAAACATAAATTTTCTAAATGTTTTAGCATTGTACCCATTTGTTTATTTAAAATTATGTTCCATAATCAGCTAAACTTCTTTTTAAGAGAGAATTAGATGAATAAAATAGAAGACTTTTTTTTTTTTTTTTTGTCTTTTTGCCATTTCTTGGGCCGTCCCCACAGCACATGGAGGTTCCCAGGCTAGGGGTCTCATCAGATCTGTAGCTGCCGGCCTGCACCAGAGCCACAGCAGCTCGGCATCCGAGCTGCGTCTGCGACCTACACCACAACTCACAGCAACGCCGGATCCTTAACCCACTGAACAAGGGCAGGTATGGAACCCGCCACCTCATGGTTCCTGGTCGGATTCGTTAACCACTGCACCACGACAGGAACTCCCAGAAGACTTTTTAAAATACCAGTTAGAGGCAAAATTGCAAGCTGACCATTATGGTAACAGTGGTATTTTCATCTCCTCCCAAACACCGCACCTTTTCTTTTATTGAGAACAGTGCTGAATTTTAATGCCATTGTTTCATCAATAAAAAGTGTTCACGCGCACTTCACAAGTTCATTAATATCCTCTAAGAAAACCTAAATTAAAGCCTGGCAAGCAGTTTCTCATCAAACAAAATTTGCCCCTGGTTTGTTAGAACTAAATGCGCCAAGTGGCACATTAAGATGTGGGAACACACTTTAGAGGTTATGCTCTGGACGTGTTCAATGACTCAAACGGAGATATCATTAGGCAGCAGCAAAACAAATACTAGGATACCTATTTCATTCGCAATCTGTTAAGTTTCGGATGGATAATTTTATGATGACCACCAAGAGCTATTAGGATAAACTTTAAAAGGAGACTACACTCCCTAGATTTCCATTAGAGAACGGGAAGGAAATGAGAATAGATCCCACATTCAGCATTAAAAGCAAGAGAAAGAGTCCAGTAATTCCCAGAGAACCTGCATTGTGCCGACTACATTGTGTGTGTTTCGCGTCCGTGGGAATGCTGACATGTGCACTGCAAGTGGTGATTGAAGAGTCAATTAAGTAGTGGGAAAGGGCTTGCAGCAAAAGTTTAAACTAAAAATAATCCATTTACAGGAGAGCAGTACAAAAATAAAGCTGGCTAAACTACAATCAAATCTGTATTTCCAGTTTCAACAGTAAATGCAGCTATTAAGAGTGGTTAACACACAAGACCATAAGTGCATCCAATTTTAAGTAAGAAACATCTGTTTTACCAATAGCATCCTTGATATATCCTTCATTCCTCTGCTCAGAGAGACAGGATGTGGGAGTAAGAACAGAGCAGGTATGATCCATGAAATAAAGAAATCAGTTTACCTTAGGGAATATTGGGCCTTTCACAAAAATTTCTAAAATTATATATATATGTCTTTTTAGGGCTGCACCCACGGCATATGGGGGTTACCAGGCTAAGGATCAAATCAGAGCTGCAGCTGCCAGCCTACCCCACAGCCACAGCAACGCCAGATCTGAGCCGTGTCTGCAGCCTACACCACAGCTCATGGCAACACTGGATCCTTAACCCACTGAGCAAGCCCAGGGATTGAACCTGTGTCCTCATGGATGCTAGTCAGATTTGTTTCCACTGAACCACAATGGGTACTCCTAAAATTATATATTCTGAAGCTACTAGATTTCTAGAACTTTACAGATTTTCTTAAGAAATAAGGTCAAATAAGAATGCAGTCTTTCCCTCTACTATTTTTTAGACCCTACCAGCTGGGGCAGTGTCCTTGTTTCCACAATGAAGAGTGGCAAAATTCAGAAAAGCAAAGGCAGAAATGTCTTCCAGTTGATGGGAAAAAAGCAATGGTGCAAGCCAATAACCTCTGACCTCAAACAAGGCACGAAGTTGAAATTTCTTTAGTTTGAACATAAAACATTTCATTGCCCCAATGGTGAGGTTTAATCCTCTGAATTCCAGCGGAGACTTTAGTGGTGCGTGATGCGCCCTGTCTGCTCCTCTCGGAGCAGGAGACACGTCATCCCCAGCTCTGGACTGAGCTTCCCAGTGTTTGGGCCATTTAGTCCAATGGTGAAGGGTGTCAGTTCTGGAGACAGATGGCCTACCATGTACTAAAAGGGTATCCTTGGGCCAGTATCCACATGCTCTTTGGTAAAATGTGATTAATAATAGTACCTACTAGATAAGGCTATCACAACAAAATGAAATGACTCGAGAAGGCATGAGCAGAGTGCTGGGCCTGCAAGAAAGGCTCCATGAACGCCAAGGACTGTTAGCATTGTGATCATGGACTCCACCGTGGATGCCCTACAAGAAACTGATTGAAACAATCAGCCTAAGCCTACATCGCCCCCAGCAGTGAGCTTAGCAATTCGTTATTTGTTTACAAAGTTCATCATCCAGTAAAAGGGGGGAAGGGGGAGAAGAAGGCAGGAAAATCAGCATTTTGCTTTTCATTCTTGTTACACCACTGCCTTATTTATTTGAATGGAGGAGGAGTGTCTGGACAGATGCTCAGCTGGGTCCTGCAAGCAGAGCATCTGCCACAACAGGCAGTGCCTGTCTCCGCAGCAAACCCATCTCCTGTCTCCTCCCTCCCCTTCCCCACTCATCCTCATGAACCAAGAGGGCAGTGGACACAGTGGCAGGACAATATCAAAATGCTATGGTCCAAGCATCTGGTCACAGATTTTGACGAAATTAAGTGAGCTGATTCTTTCTGTTCCCAGTTTATGTCCTTAACATATTATATTAAACAACCAAAGAGGCCCAAGGTGTACTGGAGAGGGGGCAGGGGATAGATACATCTCCAAAAAGCACTCTACACACATTTACCAAAACAGAACTAATGAAATGAGTAAAAGAACACCAATTTACATAACAGCGACATAGAGATACAAATGGCAAAAAATATGCCACCTGCTTTAAAACAGGTAAAAGATGTGTCTATCAAAGAAAACGTTTCTATGGAGTCACAAGCACTGTATTCAAATACATTTCTCCATTTCTATTTCTCTGGACTAGTAAAAGCAGACCTATCTACAGGTAATGGATTTAACACACATTTTTTTCAAAACACTTAAAATAACTTATTTAAATGCTTACTGGGGGTGGGTGGGGCATTTAATTGGCCAAGGATTAAGTTTTAGTGGGTTTTTTGTTTGTTTGGTTTGGTTTTTTTGTTTGTTTGTTTTTTGTTGTCTTTTTAGGGCTGCTACTGTGGCATACGGAGGTTCCCAGACTAGGGGTCTAATCGGAGCTGTAGTTGCTGACCACAGCCACAGCCACAGCCACAGCAACACCAGATCTGAGCCACATCTGCAACCTGCACCACAGCTCATGGGCAACGCCAGATCCTTAACCCACTGAGCGAAGGCAGGGATCAAACCCACAACCTCATGGTTCCTAGTCGGATTCGTTTCCACTGCGCCACAAAGGGAACTCCATCTTTTTTTTTTTTTTTTTTTTTTTTTTTTAATGAGATCAATGCATTTCCAGCAAGCAATTTCCACCCCTACATATTTTCATAAAGAGATACTACTCTTTTACAGTGCTAGGTACCTACTCTGAGTTTTTAACCAATAAATACTTAGGGATTTCAGGTGGGTGAAAATAACCCAAACTTTTTGCCCAAGGCATGGAAAGTACAGGCTGAAAGAGGGAGAAAGGAACCAAGGGTCGGTAAATGTGTGTAGAAAAGCACTTTCTTTTCTGGTGAATAGTTTGCCCAGGAAAAAAATATGCATTTGAAAATTTCTGCAAGATCTATCTCTTAAGATCAGACAATTATTCATCTCATTCTTTAAAAACAAATAAAAAATAAAACCGTAATCTCGATGTTAAAAATCCTCATTTCAAAGTCCATCCTACACACTCATTGGATAAACAAGCTCTAGGTTTGCGTGGGTTCCCGGGTATTTAAAGCTTTTACATTTAGCATCACCCCTTTCAGAGGCACTGAGTCTGCCTGCCTTCTCCGCCCACAGACAGTCAGTCACGATCGGCTCAATTCCACCCTCGGCCCCCTCACGATTCTACCACACAGGTCTCACAAGTTGAAAATTATTTTCTTATGTTTGGTCTTCACAGCTACATAGAACTACTTCAGGGCATAGAGCATATTTTATTCATTTTTATATTTCCAATTTCCCTAAATAATTTATTCATTCATTAAAAGAAGCCTACTGAGCCTACTACGCGCCAGAGGCTTTAATCATTCAGCAGAATGTACTGAACGGGCACAGTTCTAATAAGCAACAGGAACGCATCTGTGAACAAAGGAGAAGGCGAGTCCTGGCCTCAAGGATCTTACTTCTGCTGGGGAAACAAGAGCCAACAGATATAATACAGTTTCTCCAAAGGCAGTGAGTGCTAAGGAAAAAGGAAAAGCAGAGCAATACAAGGAGGCTTCAGAGTGTGCTGCTGCATTAAAAAGGTGGTCAAGAAAGGCCTCACTGAGAAACGACTCTTGAGCAAAGCCTTTGAGGAGGTGAGGGCATTAGCCAAGAGCATCAAGGGGAGCCTCTGGAGAAGGGCACTACAGGCAGAGGGAACCACCAGGGCAAAGGCTGCTGTGGGTCACGGTTCAGAAGCCTTTCAGGATCAGCAAAAAGGCCACATGGGCTGGAATGGGGAGGGGGGAAGAGGGGAGCAGATGACTAATAGTAAGGTCAGGGGTTAGAGAGGCCGCATAAGCCACTGTAGGGGTGTTCTTACAACTGCCTAGCTCCCAAAGTAGACAAGAAGCATACATCCCAAAACATGCACAATCACATATATATCCAGCCACTACTAAAACTTTAAAACAGGACTTGCGGTGCTTCCCCTGCATCCCAATGGATCATTCTGCACATCATATTCCTTGGAGAAGCAGCAGCCCACTCTGAAGACCACTACCCTATGCTGTCATAGCTCAGGCAGTAAACAACGTATTCTCACAATGACTAGGAGCAGCCAGAGGTCTGCTGAATTCCTAAGCCCCTCAACACGGCCTGGGATCCACCCTGAAAGCCTTACAGAAGATCCCAGGTTGCAGGAGGGTTGAACTGGAAATGTTTTGGGATTTTGTTTTGGTTTCTTCCCCTAGTCCAAGAGTTTCTTAAAACAACAAATTCCACAATTCAGTTCAGAAATCATCAACTCTCTCACTCGGAGTATTTCATACTTCCTACACCTTCAGAGACCTGGTACTGCCAAGGATGGAAATGGCCAGCATTTCTATACAGTTGCCCTTTATTGGGTATACAATAGTTTTTCTTACAATTGAGCTATTTAAAACAAAACAAAATCAAAAACCTCCTATGAATGAATGTAGGGACTACTCTACTAAATAAGAAAGTTTAGCAAAAGGAAACTTGCTAAAATTTACTCTCCTTTTCCCCTCCTTAAAAAGGTGGGCCACAGAACTAAACCACCTGGCTTGGCACTCAGCCTCTTCAGAAGCTCTCCCATGTACACCGCAAGATGAAATAAAACCTTGGGGAAAGGGGTCGTCCGAGCTAACTGTTGCTTTGATTAAGAAGCCACGGCGCTCAGCACAGTCTCAGGACGAGCAGAGTCCTCTTCGCCATTGTCCATGTCTTCGAGGTCACTATTTAAACACTAACTCAACTTACCTCAATGACTTCTAAAAAGAATCAAGCCAGATTATTATGCTATTACACAGAGGAGAATCATACTTCACCCCATCCTCTCAAGGAGATAATCATAAAATTGCTCAAGTACTGGCATGTGTTTTACCTCGTGTGGTTCAACCATCAAAATTATGTCATTATTCCAGCAGAGCAAAAGTCAATTGTGTGAACTAGCTAATCCTCATACCACCTCTTATAATTTTCATCTCGTCTCTCAATTCTTTTTTTCCTTTCCTTTTTTTTTTTTTTTTTTTTTTTTGGCTCCACCTGCAGCACGTGTAAGTTACCGGGCCAGGGATCAAACCTGAACCACAGCAGTGACAATGACAGATCCCTCTGAGCCACCAGGGAACTCCCTAAATTTCCCCTTTGACTAAGGGCACCAGTATGCCTAAAACTAATGCAACCTTGTAAATCAACTATACCTTAATTTAAAAAAAAAAAAAAAAAAAAAAAGGAGCACCAGGCATGATGGATTAGGGTTTGCCCTAATATCATCTAAACGAATCACACTGCAATGACTCTATTTCCAAATAAGATCACCCTATTTCTGAGCTATAGGGTTAGGGTGTCAACATGCAAGTTAGGAAAGGACATAGTCAAGCCTGCAACATAAAGGCAAGTCTTCCTGTCTTTGCGCACCTGGCCCCACAACCAACTTCCGCTCAACAATGAAAGCAATCTTCCCAGAAATTCAATTGTGACAATGTCCTTTTCATGCTTAAAACTCACAGTAGCTGTTTTTCATCCAAACTGTGAGTAGTGGGAGTTCCCATTGTGGCTCAGCGGAAACAAATCCCACTAGTATCCATAAGAATGCGGGTTTGATCCCTGGCCTCGCTCAGTGGGTTAAAGATCCAGTGTTGCTGTGAGCTGTGGTGTAGGTGGCAGACGCGGCTCGGATCCCATGTTGCCTTGGCTGTGGCTGAAGTGTAGGCTGGCAGCTGTAGCTCTAATTTGACCCCTACCCTGGGAACTTCCACATGGTGTGGGTGCAGCCCTAAAAAAATAAAATAAAAGGCAAACTGTGAGTAGAGACGGTAACAAATATGCAAATATTTACTGACTGGACCGTATCATCCTAAGCACTTTACACACATGACACTCTCCCTGTAGGATGGGCACTATCACTCTCGCCGTTTCATAAATGAACAAATATCGCCAAAAAGGCTTTAAGTGACAACTGTTCGATAAGCTATGCAGTTAGTACTTTTCAGAACCAGGATTTAAACTTAAGCTCCACACCCCAAAATAAAAAGTGATCAGACAGAGAAATTCAGTTTATTAATTAATATAGGTTTCCCCTTTCAGGCTTCACCTATCACAAACAACTCACAGTACACTCTAATTAGAACTTTCATGAGAATGAAAAGGAGGCTTGGAAGGGACTGCTGATCCACACCTACACAGCGACCAACTCCTGAATACTCCACAACCAACCAATCAGCCAACCTTTGCCAAACTTAAGGAGGTGGGAGGAAGTAAAGCTGAGGGGGCAGAGAAGGCTAAAACTGCAGAAAGAGAACCCAGGAGCAAGAGCATCAAAATGCTCACCCAGAATCTACCCTCAGGATAGACATATGGATGAAGAAACAAAGAGTCTTTCAGTGTCTGAAAGGGCTATTGCTAAAAAGAGATTAGTAATTAGATTGAATGGCTATGGTCCAGTACAAAAAAATGGTGTTTTTTCCCTCTAAATGGAACATAGGGGCAACTCCAGAAGTTATTCGAGGGGGCTTTAAAAAGAAAGAACGTAAACTTTGAAACAAAGAATATTTTTCAATGCTAACCATTTTCTCCCTTGAATCTGGTTTAAAATACTATCTGACAAGGTCTTTAAAGGGTTCACTGTTGATTAAACCATTTTCATGGCCTAATGAGTTTGAGCCCTATTAATTCAGACTGTGCTGTGGACATTGATTTTTGTCATAGCAAGGATCAAGAGAAGTAACAGTTCTTCAAATTAACCAACTGCTCACAACAGTAAGTAGAGAAAATGTCTGCTGTGAAATATATAGTGTCTAAGCACTATTCAGTGCCAACAAAAGCTAATAAACAGGCTATATTTTTAAGTTTAAGCTGGAGAAGAAAAGTCATCCCTACCTGTAGAGAGGACCATTTGGCTCTTATTTCAGATTTTTTAGGAAACTGCAATGCCAAGAAAGGGTAAACATTAGAGACAATCTACTTTCCAGCTCTGAATGACCACCCTAAGATGCACCAATCATCCGACAGGGACACAATGCACCAAAACAGAAATGACAAAAGCTGAAGAACTTGAAAGCAGTTCTTTCCCTTAAATGAAGCTTTTACATCAAACAAATCTAGGGAGCTCCCGTCGTGGCTCGTGGCTCGTGGCTCAGCAGTTAATGAACCAACTAAGATCCATGAGGATCCGAGAGTTCAGTCCCTGGCCTCACTCAGTGAGTTAAGGATCTGACGTTGCTGTGAGCTATGGTGTAGGTTGCAGATGAGGCTCGGATCCCGAGTTGCTGTGGCTGTGGTGTAGGCTGGCAGCTGCAGCTCTGATTTGACCCCCAGCCTGGGAATTTCTGTATGCCGCAAGTGGGGCCCTAAAAAGACAAAAAAAAAAAAAAAAAAAGAAAAACAAAACAAAACCACACAACCTAATCTAAACAATTCCTGTGTATTCTAGTCTTTTGACAATGTGTCAATCAAAGCTTTTATTCCATAGCCCTTAGCAATTTTCCACATTTAATATGACAAAGAAAACCAGTGCTAATCTTCTACACGACTAAACCCAAACTTTGAAATTACCAGTAAAAGTGACATCATTTATATCATCTCTCTTATTGAGAAGTAGATTCTGTTTTTGATAGTAAAAAGCAGCCCTGAAAGTCTGCATGAATTGAAGCTGTCAATAAGTAGCCAGCTCCCTGTGCCCCTTCCCTGGTGTCTGGCTCAGGGAGGGTCGGCAAAATAGGGGCCAAGGGTCAAAGGGTCCACTGCCTGCTTTAGCATGGTCCGCAGTGAAAGAATGGGTTCTCTCTTTATGAATGGTTTTGGGGGGGAGGGAGTGGGACGAATCAAAAGAAGAATAATATGAAGTTCCTACTGGGCCCTATGGCCTTTCTGGAGCACTGGGACACAGGGGAGCACTGGGACACAGGTTTGATCCCTGGCCCGACACAGCGGGTTAAGGATCTGGAGTTGCCTCAGCTGCAGCTTGGATCTAATCCTTAGACCAGGAACCCCCATATGCCTCAGGGCATTTAAAAAAGAAAACCATGAAAGTAGATTTAAAAAGAAGAAGAGGAGTTCCCGTCGTGGCACAGTGGTTAACAAATCCGATTAGGAACCATGAGGTTGTGGGTTTGGTCCCTGCCCTTGCTCAGTGGGTTAAGGGTCCGGTGTTACCGTGAGCTGTGGTGTAGGTTGCAGACGTGGCTTGGATCCCGTGTTGCTGTGGCTCTGGCGCAGGCCGGTGGCTACAGCTCCGATTCTACCCCTAGCCTAGGAACCTCCATATGCCCCGGGAGCGGCCCAAGAAACAGCAAAAAGACAAAAAAAATAAATAAATAAAATAAAATAATAAAAAGAAGAAGATATTCCATAACAAATGAAAATTAAGTGAATTCAAAGTACAGTGTCCATAAATAGTTTTACTGGAAACAGTCACACCCGTTCATTTACACGTTGTCTCACCCTGCTTTAGCACTACAAAGGCAAGGCTGAACGGCTGCAACAGGATTATACGCCCCCAAAGTGCCAAATATTTGTTGTCAGGCCCTCTTCAGAAAAAACTTGCCCATGCACGCTAGCCATTGTCAGAGACCTACAGAACATGTTATTAGGGACCAATGGACAGCAACATGACCAGAGGGGTGTAATTACTGGAAGAAAATGTGTTCTGATGGGCAAAACTGGAGCTGGAAAGCAAATTCCTGCTGGCACTGACCAGGTGACATCTCTGTGTCAAGAAATATCGCAGATCTGAAGTTGCCATTTAACCATAACGTGTGATTCTCTTAAGCAGTAACAAAGGTATGTATCTACATAAAAGACATTTAGACAAACACTCAAGATGTTTGATAATCAGACTTGAGAAAATTTTTCTCTTAAGCAAAAGGAGCTACTGCCATCAAAGAGAACAAAAACAAAATCAACAACATTGAGAATAAAACAGGTAAACTGGGGAAATGAGTAAACTGGGAAAATCAAAACAAAGGGTTGGGGAAAAACAGTAAAATTTATTCCAAAAAAATGGGGATGAGGTATTATTGTATATAGGGGAGTTTTGAAAGTATGAGAAATAAACTGAATGAATATACTGAATAAAATACATAAACTGAATGGAACAAATTTAAATGGCATTGAAATGTTAGGTTAGAGAAAATTTCATATATGTGTGTGTATATACACACACACACACATCAAAATATGGGAAGACTTTGGCAAATTACATTTAAAAAACTGGGTAATACTATCTACACCAAAGTCATATTCTGTTAAGCTGCTAGAATGAAACAAAAAAATTTACTAAGTCTGTTAATTTCAAATTTGAGAATTAAGTAGATGTCTCTCAAATTCTTCATGAAATCAGGGATTCGGGTACTTTCACTACATAGTATAGCTGCCTTCTATTTCTAGATATAGCATAAACAAATACTCAACTTCAAACCTTCCTTCCCAAAGAACACTGTCTGTAATTCGTTAACTTCATTTTTTAAAAACCCGTCTTTGGTTTACACACATACCATACCAATTTATATATATATATATATATATATATTTTTTTTTTTTTTTTTGCTTTTTAGGTCCACACCCACAGGACATGGAGGTTCCTAGGCTAGGGGTCAAATTGGAGCTGTAGCTGCTGGCCTACACCACAGCCATAGCAACACAGGATCTGAGCTGCATCTGTGACCTACACCACAGCTCACGGCAATGCCAGATCCTTAATCCACTGAGCAAGGCCAGGGATCGAACCTGCATCCTCATGGATGCTAGTAGATTCGTTAACTCCTAGCCACAACAGGAATTCCCAATTCTTATAAATTTTTAAAATACACAACTTAAGGTGAAAGCTCTGATGTGTAATGTATTTCACACATAAATAGATATATTATTCCCCATGAAAAAAAATGGAAAAAAGATGCACACAAAGGTGATACTAATAATACCCAATACCAGTTATCGAAACTAATACAGAATGCTCACAACTGTTTCTCAAACGCATTTCAGTTTTAACACTACTAAAAACACGGGGATCACTTACTATCTATTGTCTAAATAATTCCTGATGTTTCTGTCCAAAGAACTAGGTCAAAATAATGATTTTAACCAACCTATGGTAGAGAGGAATGGGAAGATAAATAACTAGACAAGACAAAAGAGAAAGAAGATACTTTAGTTGGTATCTATAAACCAATGTGAACAAAAGTAGAAAAAGAATCCCCATAATGGTATGTTTCTTAAATCTGCAGTATTTGAATTTGAAGTGCCTTATCAAACACATTCATTTCAACCATAAATGGAAAACTTGAATTATCCTAAATCAGATAAAAAAGTACACTTTAAGGTCATTCTAATGGGTCAAAGTTAAAACAAAAAGCTCAAAAATCCCAAATGTACATCTGTCATGCTTAACCACTGGATATACTAATCCACAGTGTAGCAACGACAGGAAATGCAGTCACAAAATATTTTCCCTAAAACTATAATTAATAGTTTAAAATTCTGAATGTAAAAATTCTAGGAGATTCATTAGTTTGTTCTTTGTAACCCTCAGTTTTCACTTTTAAGGGAGAAAAAATTTAAATGATCCAAAAGTTCCTAAGACAGTTTTTTCCAAACCCCATTTGATGACTTATGTGTAAAATGAGTTAAAAAAAAATACAGATTTCCCAAAAATATACAGAAATTTCTTAAAAATTAGAAAACAATGACTAGCCTTCAGATTTTGCAAAACACGAGCATTTGAAAACTTTTGAAAAGTTCAGCGTTGATTCAGACATTCAGCAAATCAATCATCCGGTTTCAACCTTACCACTTTCAAGAGATGTTTAAAAATGTGTCAAAATAAGTCAAACTCTTCCCACTGTTTTGAATTCTCTAATAGAAGGTACATTACTTCCTATCCTAAAATATGTGAAAACACAAAAATATACCATTCCTTTTGCTTAATGTTCCACAAACTCCTGAAAAGCAAACCCAATTCAATTTATTTGAATCAGTAAAAGAATTCCAGGTTTTCTCAGGCAGTATGTTTTAAACCAAGCATGGATATTCCCTAGGGCCAATAATTATGATCTATTATCTAAGAAACCTCTCTAAGCCAAACCAGAGCATTTCTTTCCAAACCCACATTCTGCCAAATTGGGACACCGTGTAGTGGAGAAAGAGTTCAGGATACATGTGTCAGAGGCATGGACACGCTGAGTTACACTGCCCTCTAGAGTCTCTTTGCGATATTCTTTTCAACCTATAATAAACTCTAATCATAAGACCTTTCTAATTAATCAGCAAGCTTTCAGGGTCCTAACACCGGAGACTGCCATTTTATTTTATTTTTGTCTTTTTAGGGCCCCACCAGCAACATATGTAGGTTCCCAGGCTAGGGGTCCAACAGGAGCTGCATCTGTCAGCCTACACCACAGCCACAGCAACGCCAGACCAAGCATGTCTGCGACCTACACAGATCGTGGCAAAGCTGGACCCTTTAACCCACTGAGCAAGGCCAGGGATCGAACCTGCATCCTCATGGATACTAGTCGGATTCTTAATCAGCTTAGCCACCACGGGAACTTCCTAGACTGACCTTTACATGGATTGGTAGTAGTCATTACTAAAACCTATAATATTTCAATTACCTACCATTATTAAAGGTCAGCAGTACTCCCCAAAGGACTGCAAAGCACCCAAAACAGAATTTTATAGTTTGTATTTTTTTTAATTTTAATTAACTTAAATTGCAGTTCTCTAAAACAATGATGACTTGCAGCATATATTAATTAACCCAGCTAGCTAGCAGGAATTCTATCTGGCAAAACTTCAAGTTCATACCTTTGACAAAACATAAAAACCTTGGTTGGCCCTTGGCCCTACAGCCAGGGCTCCCTAGAGCTACTTCTCAACTTGTTATCTGTCCTCTCAGCTCCTACGGGTTTCCTGCCTTCTCTCCAGCCAGGCAACCAGAGCCCTATAGGGATCTTAAGGAGCTAATGGAAAGCTATGGCAACCAAAATCTGTGTTAGTTGCAAAGCGCAAACACCAATATCCACTTTTTCTAAGCATGCAATAAGCAACCTACCAAGAATTCAAAGTAAATTAAAACCATCCTTCTCACCTAATAACTCTATAGGTACCTATAACACAACATATCCTGAGACTTTCTATTATTAAGAACTTAATAAAAGACATGTTTTACCATATCCACCACTAGAAGCACAGACGGCCTCAGCTGTTACAATAAATAACCACGTTTGTTTTTTGTTGTTTTTTTTTTTAATTTTTCCTCGTGTTAATCTAGATTCACATAAGACTGAAAGGTCTCACCTTGCTCAAACCTTATATAAAGAAAAACAAAACTCTATCTCATCACCAAAATGCATGTCTTAAAAAACCCCCAAAACTAAGATGCAATGTTCCACAACAAAATACCGCTATTGTGAAAGCAACCTAATAAAAATCATCTAGGGGCTCCATCCTTTGGGACATAAAAGCGAACGCAGGATTTCTATAAGCTCTACAACAGAGGCTAGCAGCCTGTTTTTGTAAATAAAGTTTTATTAGAACACAGTTATGTCCATTTGCTTACATACTGCTTATGATTGGCTGCTTTCTCATTACATGGGTGGTGTTGCGCAGGTGAAACAGAGATCCCATGGCCTGCAAAGGCTAAAATGTTAACTCTCTGGCCCTTTACAGAAGGAGACTGCCAATTTTTGCTCTAAAACAAGTGGTCTCAGCCTTCTCTAGACAGAAATTTAGAAGCACATCATGTGTGCAAGCACAGGAGGGGCTGGTTTGGAGAGAAGATTCAGCTGCTCCCCGCTCTACACTAAAATCAGGGAACTGAAATGATGGCGAGGAGTGGGGAGAGAAGGGACAGACGCAGCGGTCATTGCTATAAACGATTCAATTAAACTTTCCACGAGACTGAAGGAGGCGCTCTGAAGTTTTCTTTTAGGTACTATTTTACTTGCAGCCACGCTGCATTAAGAGCTCACTTCTGTGATGGTTTGATATTTATATCAAAAGGAACATTTCAGGGGAGATTCAAGATAGCTATGACAATGTGTACAATTATAATCAGATCCCAGAATAAATCTGAGGTAAAATCAAGGATTTAAATCAGTGAACCATCAAAATAAAGATATTTTCCACAGCCTATAATATGAAATATGATTAATCCCTTTGAAGGTAATTATATGTAAACCCAAAAAAAAAACAGTAATGAAGATGATCTGGCCAAGAGACCCAGCGTCTAGTCTAGGTTTTGATTCTGTATGATCTTAGAATAGTCATTTCCCTCACTGGACTTCACCGTTCTTATCTGTGAAATGAAGAAATCGGGCTAAATCAGGGGTTTTCAATCCTCAGCATTCATCGGACTCAACTAGAGGTGAGTTTAAGCAAAGACATAGGCAGCCGTCCACTCTCAGCCCTGACTCATAAAGAGCTTGGAAATCATCACTCTCATGTTCACAGCAAGAAAAAAGCTTAAAACCGGAAATCAATGACTTTTCTTAGGTTCATCAGAAAACTGAGGTCACGCCACCTCCAAAACCTGGAGAAATGTGAAAATAACTAAGAGCCACAGCCAAGGTCAGCTGACCCGAAGCAAAGCTTCAGAAGCCGGTAACCAGTAGGGACACTTAAATGCTAACTTTGACAAATTTCCAGCACTGAGTGAGGACTAGCTTGAGGATTAAAAACTCCTGGTCCAGATTCACGGAGCCCCTCGCAGGAAGGTTCACAAATGAAGAGCAGAAAAATCCCCTCGTGTTTTGGGCAGTGGAAGGGAGAGTAACTTTGGAAACAGCTCCAAGCCCTGTTCTCCAAGGGAAACTGCCCTGCCAGGGCCTCCTCTGACCCGAGGAAAGGGAATTAGTCACCTCCAGGCCCTCTCACCTTCCTGTCTCACAAAAGAGGAAGAGCAAAAAGGCTAAATCAATTCTGAAGGTCACAGCCCACGGACTCAGGGCTCACTAAAAAACTGAGATTTAGGAGTTCCGATTGTGGCACAGCAGAAATGTATCTGAGGAGGGTTCGATTCCTGGCCTCGCTCAGTGGGTCAAGGATCCAGCGCTGCCGTGAGCTGTGGTGTAGGTCACAGACGCAGCTCAGATCCTGTGTGGCTGTGGCTGTGGTGTAGGCCGGCAGCTGTAGCTCTGATTCGACCCCTAGCCTGGGAACTTTCATATGCTACGGATGCGGCCCTAAAAAAGCAAAAAAAAAAAAAAAAAAAAAAATTTAATATAAGATTACAGAATGTAATAACTGCTGTGTGACCAGCAAATTCAAGTTTTGCTTTTTGGAAATTTCTGGAATTTTTTCCCAAATATTTTCAAATATTCCCACAGTTGGCTGAATCCTCAGATGCAAAAACCATGGATACAGAAAGTTAACGGTACTACAGTCCAATGTAACTATAGAAGTAGATATGTGGTATCCACGACATAATTTTCCCAGGTCTTCTGTATGTCGACCATCAAATTTATCATTGTTCTTAAAGTGAGTTTATTTCTCAACTTTTCAATAAATCACCAATATGAAATATTTTTTAACCTTCAAAACCAAAAAAATTCCCAAACTACAATAATCTGGAAATCACTCTTGCCCTCAGTTTGTAACCCAAACAAGCAAAGGAGGTCATTATCAGCATAATCACAACGCCTGCCATTTTATACGAGGCATCAAGGCAAGGAGCACTGGTCTCTCAACGCTCTTTCACAGAAACTCTGGTCTTCACCAAAAACAAACTTTCTAGAGGTGTCAGTTCCATCTAAGAGAAGGGAAAGTAAAACCAAAAATCTTCAGAGTGTCATGGTTTGATGTCTTTCTTAGCTTCCTTCCTGTGTAATTCCCAGGAGTCCTTGCCAATGAAGAAGAGTTTCACCCTTCTTTCCAGGTTAAAAAAATAAATAAAATAATGATTCCTCTAATCTTTCTTTAGAGAATATGTTCATCCTTCTTCTTTTTTTTTTTGGTCTTTTTGCCATTTCTTGGGCCACTCCCGCCGCAGCATATGGAGATTCCCAGGCTAGGAGTCTAATAGGAGCTGTAGCCACCGGCCTACACTACAGCCACAGCAACTCAGGATCTGAGCCGCATCTACGACCTACACCACAGCTCACGGCAACGCCAGATCCTTAACCCACTGAGCAAGGCCAGGGATCAAACCCGCAACCTCGTGGTTCCTAGTCGGATTCGTTAACCACTGCGCCCGACGGGAACTCCTGTTCATCCTTTTTCTGAAGATGCAGAAGCAGAACTTTCAGAGTGCCAGTTCAGCCAAGCAACATCCGCATCCAGGACCCTCAGGTAACAAAATCAAGGTGTTCCTGTTGTGCCTCTGCGGGAATGAATCGACTAGTATCTATGAGGGTGGGGTTTGATCCCTGGCATAGGACCAAATATTCAGAAACCTCGGGGAAGGACTTCCCCCTGCCCCTCAAGGAATCAAAAATCAATCACACTCTTATTCCAAAATCTCCAAAAATGTAGTTCCTTGAAAAAAGAGTTATATAATTTTGAGGAATTTACATTTCTTCAGTTGTTGAAATTTTCAAAAAGAACTGCAAGTTAAAGAGAACTCATGTGAACTGTAAACAGTTCTGAGCTTCGTCCATGTCCAGGAATCAGGCAAATTATTCAAAATTATGGAGACTCAAGTCCAATGAAGTGGCACTAGTTGAAGTATTTCAACTTCCCTTCTAGAATCCTGCAACTTAAACATTTGGCAAGTCAGTGACCACCTGAGGGCAATGTCGGCCCCAAATAAAAGTTTTAAATAGTTTGAGACTGTTGTTAACTAGCAATAGTTCAGCAGAAATGATAAAAAGTAATGAGCAATACATCCAGAAATGAGCATGAAATACACTAGGGAATCTAGGCACGTGGTGTAGGCACATTCCTGCTATCACCCAGCTCAACTCCAAGGGCAGCCACAACTCCACTGACAACTGTACCATCAAGCACTTTTTTTTCTTTTTTTTTCTTTTTTTTTTGCTTTTTAGGGCCACACCTATGGCATATGGAGGTCCCCAGGCTAGGGGTGGAAACGGAGCTGTAGCTGCCGGCCTACGCCAAACCCACAGCAACGCAGGATCCAAGCAGCCTCTGAGACCTACACTACAACTCAAAGCAATGCCAGATCCTTAACCCACTGAGCAAGGCCAGGGATCAAACCCGCATCCTCATGGATCCTAGTCGGGTTCTCTAAGCACTGAGCCACGAAGGGATCGCCCCATCAAGCACTCTTGATGCCAATGCTGTTCCTTCTGTTCAGAAACACACCCGCCCCCATCCAGCCCTGCACAGGGTGAAACCACACCCCTCCAAGATCCATCTCAGCCTTCACCCCCTCTGGCACTCCTTGGCAGAACCTCTCTGGCACCTTATTAGGGTCTTTACCTGACACCTACCACTCACTGTGCTTTGTTGATAATTAAGCCTCTTCCCACTCCCCACACCCTCAGAGTGGAGCCTGCAGCCCAAGTCATCTTTCCATCCCTGTCACCCACCGCAATGCCCAGCATTCCCACAATTTACCAAGGGCGTGTGTGCCAGACACGGTGCTGCAGTACATACATTAACTCATCTAACCCTCACGACAATCCCAGGGATGGTATATAATTTCCAATCTACATACAGATGAGTGAGTGGGGACCCAGAGGGCTTAATAAATTATCTACGCCCACACAGCTAGTGAGTGCTGGGTGGAACTGGCAGGCTCACCCAGGCAATTAGGCTCCAGAACCCACGCTCTTAAGGTCTATCCTAGTAGGAACCCAGACACTTGGTAAATGTAACCAGATGGAATTTCTAGGGATTCTTTCCAGATAAACAAGCAAATAATTATCTTTAAGACAGCACATGTTGGAGTTTCCTTCGTGGCTCAGTGGAAACAAATCTGACTAATATCCATGAGGACGCAGGTTTGATTCCTGGCCTCGCTCAGTGGGATAAGGATCAGCATTGCCGTGACTGTGGTGTAGGCCATCGGCTACAGCTCCAACCCGACCCCTTAGCCTGGAACCTCCATGTGCCGCATGGGGGGCTCTAAAATGACAGAAAAAAGACAGTATATTTTTTTTATTAGTTTTTCTATTTGTGGACAATTTCCATCACTTCTATTATTTGACCTTTCAGTAACATTTAACACTGATAACTCCCCTCCTTCGGTGGTGCCTTCTATTTTTGTGGCCAATCTTCCTCAGGCTCCTGAGCAGACTCTTCTGCCTGTGAACAGACCTCAGGACAGTGATCCACAGGAGCTACCGTGGGCCCTCCTGTCACCTCTTCCCTCATACACTCCCTGAACAATTTCCAACCCAAGTCCTCGTCCAGAGCTCACGACCCATACACATGACCAGCTCCTGGATAGCTCCACACAGGTGTCCTGTACTTCAAATTGAGCACGTCTCAAACCGAATACACTGTCCATCCCTCTCCCCAGTGGGGTCATATCAGAGCACTGTATCAGCCTGAGTCCAATCAGGAGCGAGAAACACAGTAATGTGAACAAGAAAAGTTGTCTTTAAAAAAGGTATGATTAACTACAGCAGGGACTGGGAATTGGCTAGTAAGAGGTAAAAAGAACTCTAAAGAATAAAGGAACAGATGACATCAATTCAACAGCAATGATCATATAGCATAATAAATCATCACCACACCCTTGCAGCTGAGTCAGAGCCCCCTCAAGAGCCCCCCAGTCCTAGGGCTTGAGATCCAGACCTTGTTGGAGAGGGCTTACATCAGCAGAATGTCTGGAAATCTGCCCTCTGGAACTTGCCAGAAATCTGTCCTCTAGAATGACAAAGAAAGTTGTTTGTGGGGAAGCCTCTCACGGAGGCACTCTGAGGGAGAGGGCGGGCAGGGACAGAGCAGCAGGAGCCTGGACACGGAGAAGCCCCACATGCTACAGGAGCCTGCCAGGCAAGCGCCCTGGAGCCAGCAAGGAATCCTCCTCCTGCAGCCTCCTACATCCTGCTGGCTGCCCAAGGGAAAGTAGTTAAAGGGTCCACATTCATTTTTCCCAAAGCAGGCATCGAAGGGCAAGCTTAGAGGTGAGAGGGAAGGAGCCAGAAATCCAGGAGCATCCTCGATTCTCCCCTCAATCATCAAGGGCTGTAGGTTCTATTTTCCTTTTTTTTTTTTTTTTGGTCTTTTTGTCATTTCTTGGGCTGCTCCCGCGGCATATGGAGGTTCCCAGGCTAGGGGTCTAATTGGAGCTGTAGCTGCCAGCCTACACTAGAGCCATAGCAACGCGGGAACCTCATGGTTCCTAGTCGGATTCGTTAACCACTGCGCCACGACGGGAACTCCTGTAGGTTCCATTTTCTAAGTATTTCTTGAACCCACCCGCATCTCTCCCCCGCCACTGCCCCAGCTTCGGCTCGCAGCATCTACCACTATCCCAGTCATAAGCCTCACAGCACTGACACGCCTACTTTTTCCTCTGGAACTGCAACCACGAGGATCTTCGTAAAAGGCAAATCCAATCCTGTTAATCCACTGCTTAAAACCTCTCAGGCTGATATCAAGCGTCCATAGGATGGGATCCAAGCTAGTAATGGCTTTGAAAGTTCCCCTGTGTCCTCCCTCCTCAAAATCTACGCTCTATTCATTAGGGACTGGTTTGCCACGTGAGAAGACAACTGTTTTGCTTGCTTGCTTTTTGCTGTTTTGCTGTTTTGTTTGGCCTCTGGGCTGCTGCTCAGGAGTTTCCTCTCCCTGAAACAGCCTTCCTTTGCCCCAGTAATACCACACTCACTTTTCAGGCAGTTGATTCTTCATCGCTCTTCAAGTCTCAATATAGATGCCTCCTGCTCCAAGTTAGGTGCCCCTGCTCAGTACACCCAATAGAACCCTCCTCCCCATTTAGAACCCTACCACACATAATGGTAATGGTAACTAACTTATCTTCCTTATTTTTGTGTCTATAAAGGTAAGATAAATTTCTTCCTCATCAGTGAATTACAAAGAGATGTCTAGAACAAAGTAGGCATTCAATGAATATTCATTCAGTTGATGAATCTTGAATGAAGAAGAAAGATAACTTTATGAAGTTAACAACAGCTTAAAAGGACAAAATTTTGGTTCTGGCATCATACCTGACATGTTGATCAGTATACATACAGTAAGATTAACCACATATCATTATAAGGATAAGAAAATGCCTTTGTTACATGCTTAATAACGATATAAAATATAAAATCTATTCCTCAGGGGAAAAAATCTAATTCGACCAGCTGGTAATATAAACTTACAGGATAAAATATGAAATAAAGGAAAAGACCTAGTTTTCAAAGTGAACAGGGGCATCCCACTGTAGTGTGTATATCAACGGATCCAGCTTATTTACACCCAATATTGAAAATCAAATATTACAACATGACATTCCTAGCACATCATGCTTCCACGGTGGAAAATCAATACCTCATCCTCGTTTTCAGTAACTTGTTTACCCAACCACAGTTCTAGAATCATTATGCAATGTAGACAGTCTTCTCAAGCACTTTGAACCCATTTGAAGTCAAAACCAGACCTTCTCTGACACCTCCTCCAAATGGGCATCTCTCTGATGACTCTCCAAAAATTTGACCAGGGTTATAAGGAGCAAAAGCGACCGCACTGGAATGTCAAGTTATTCTGCCCCATGGAAGGACATTTGGGACAGCTGGTCCAGTACTGCATCCATTCGACCACGGTGGTTTATTTTACTCTGTGGGTGCAGACAACCCGGCCAGTGTGAGCAGAACATGACATCTTGTGCTTTTCCATCTTCCCCAGCACTCAGTGCGGTATCAATCTAACAGCAAAAGCATAACCAACACAGGCTGCCTACTGAACTCACATGACCAGTCTTGACAACTTCCTCTGTAAAACACTCCACAACATAATTACTAAGGCTGTCTTGCTTAAAATCTTCATACGCAGTCAGGGACACACAGGCCCACACACTCCACACGTATTTTTAATACTAGTCCAAAATCAGAGTTCCCGTCATGGCGCAGAGGTTAACAAACCCGACTAGGAACCATGAGGCTGCGGGTTCGATCCCTGGCCTTGCTCAGTGGGTTAAGGATCTGGTGTTGCCATGAGCTGTAGTGTAGGTCACAGATGCGGCTCGGATCCTGCATTGCTGTGGCTGTGGTGTAGGCCAGCAGCTACAGCTCTGATTAGACCCCTAGACTGAGAACTTCCACATGCCACAGGTAAGGCCCTAAAAGGACAAGCGGAGGGGAAAAAAAAAAAAAAAAAACCCTAGTCCAAAATCAAGAAAAGGATTCCAATACCTAACACGTTCATGCGATTTTTTTTTTAACTGTTTATATTCCAACTAATGTATTTCATTTACTCTTTGGGCAGGGGTGGGGGGGCAGGTAGTGCACACGTAGCATGGCAAAGTTCTGGGCCAAGGATCAAACCTGAGCCGCAGCAGTGACAATGTAGGACCCTTAAGTATTATGCCACCAGGGAACTCCTTGGTTTTCTATAAAGTTTTTCTTCTTATACCCATCCATAGTCTAGTCAGGGAAAGCTGATCAATAAGATGAAACTCAAAGACGGCCTCAGAGCTATTCTCTCCAGCAAGAACGAGCTTCCCTCAGACTTCTGCATGACTCAACTTCTTTGCCAAATGTCACCTTCCCTGACCACTTTTGAGCCCACAGTTATAATGTCCCCAGCCAAATCCTGGCACTCCCTTCCCCCCCTTTCAAGATATATTTATCTCCAGAGCACTTTTCATCATCAACCTATCTGTTCTGTTTACTGTTTTCTCCCACTAGAACATTTCTCCATGAAAAAAAGAATTTTTGCTCTGTTTTATTCTACGCTGCTTCTTTACTTTGCACCACATGTCAAACACCGTAGGTGCTCAAGAGGTATTGGTTGAATGAATGAAAATGGAATCCCAGAAAATGACCTTAATACTGAGACTGTGAAATGAAAGCTCTCCAAGTGGGAATATGCACATATATTTCAGGTGATTCTCTTTCACGTAAAGCCCAAAGGACTTTAGGAACTAAACTGCTACTCAAGGGGCACCCAGAGATTACTAGGGGGCCCCTAAGTAACTACTCAAGCACACTTAAACAAAAAGCAACAAATTCTATGTCTTGCTTTATTTAGCACTGGAGAAAACCCTATTGTGGAAAATGTAAATTATTTAGGTTCCATATGCGGCTACTTAAGAATTTTATATCACACCTCTTGTAATATAATGTTTGTAACAGAATTTTCTCGATATAATTCCTCTGATACCATAACTTTGCACACACACTATAGTATGTCATAGTAGCTACATTCTCAAATATTCTCATTACCTAAGTCCTGTACACAGTAAGAGAACTAATGGGTAAATTCTTAGTCAGGTCACTCTGATGGAGAAAACTATACTATCGAGTATGCCATCTGGCCATTAAAACAGAGAATATAGACCGATCAAGTAGCTCACAATATTTATTTAGTCAAGAAGAGACCACCTTCAGATTTCAGTGGAGCAATAAAAGAAAATAAGGAAATGCAGAAGCAGGGGTGTAGTTAACAAATACATATTCAATATTTAAGTAAGCCAGGAGTTCTTGTCGTGGCTCAGCAGAAACGAATCCGACTGGGAACCATGAAGTTGCGGGATCGATCCCTGGCCTCGCTCAGTGGGTTAAGGATCCGGCAGTACCTCGAGCCATGGTGTAGGTCGAAGACGTGGCTCGGATGTGGCCTTGCTGTGGCTGTGGCATAGGCCGGCAGCTGCAGCTCTGATTTGACCCCAAGCCTGGGAACCTCCACATGCTGAGGGTGTGGCCTAAAAAAAGACCCCAAAAAAATTTAGGTAAGCCAAATGCAAAATTCTATATTGAGTTTTGTGGTAAGAGACAAAAGAAATGAAATATGGTCTCCATACTAAAAGACTTCTAAAATCCAGTTGAGATAAAATAAACTGCGGCACCACGGAGAAAAATGTTCATAGTCTAAAATGGAAAAACTTTTAAAGCATGTAGACCCAAGAAAACAGACACCGCGTATTAGAACAATTTGATTTTTTCTTTTCTTTTTGAACATCAATGGCACTGCGGATGCCGTTTATCTACCTCCAGGCAAGGAGGTCAGAGAGTGGACTCTGAGGTGTGTGCTATCCGTGCGGCCGCTTCGCCCCAGGCGACTGTAATTATCTGCAGGGCTACGTTTCCCCATCTGCTGATACCGGCCTGCGCAGCTATTATCAAGTATTTCCACTCTATCTCCCAATGTCCTCCAATCTGCCCCGTTCTCTACCACACTCCCCTTGGCCTGGGTGAGCCCTCTTGATCACCCAGCTAAGCCACTGCAAAGAGAGGCCTGATGAAATTCCTCCTCTAAGTAAAAACTGCTGCCGGATGCCACCCCCGCGAGGCTGAACTCCTCAGCACTCTAATTATAAGAATTACACTTCTAGCCTCAGCCCTTACTTCTCCATGCTTCGTCTGCACACTTGGCATACACGCCTTTCCACCACATAAAGCATATTCCCTTTTCTGTTTTTCATCATCGCTCTTTCTTTGACAAGCCCAGGTTAACTGTCATCTCCATAAAGAGTCCTTTGATCCTGGAAATCAGGATCCTCTCTCTGGTGCTTCCTGGGAATTAGCAAAGTGATTATTTGTACCTTGATGGTCATGCTAAACAGTGGTGTGACGATAGTTTGTGTTTATCTTCTCCCACCCCTTTCTAAGAAAAGAATCCCTTCCTCCCTCGGGACTTAATGACATGTACTTTGGGTGGATCCAGGGCAGTTCAATGAGCACACTAACTCCTCCTGGCCACACAATTAGCTCAAGGACAGACCCTGTCCAGAGCACAGGCAGCTGGAACTCTCCCTAGAACTGTCACTAGAACGATGAGGAAAAAGAATCTCCGTTCGCTGGATCCCTGAGCTAGGGAGAGACATGAGGCAGCCACCTGCGCTACAACATGAGGAAAGCCTGATGAGAATGAGGCTAACAGAAGAGATTCTCTGAACCTCTGGATCCACTGAGGTTCACCCACCAAGCGTCCAGATCACACAAACCTAAAATCCCTTTTTTTCTGAGCTGGATTTCTGTCCCTGTCAACTGACACAAGACTAATACAGGTTATGATCATGATCTGCTTTATGTTATAATTAATAGTACTCAGGACAGAAAAAACAGCAAGAAAGCCAATGTGGCTGGAGTGAGCGAGCAAGCATGGAGGGGGGTGGGGTGGGGGAGGGGGGTGCTGGATGGCACTGTAAGGATGCTGAGTTAAACGCTGGGCTGCGTGTGGTGTGGGCTGGCAGCTGCAGTTCCGATTCGATTCCTAGCCTGGGAACATCCACATGCCACAGGTGTCTAAAAAGACAAAAAAAAAAAAAAAAAAAAAGAGGGGGAGGGAGTGGGCTGGATGGGGAGCTTGGGGTTAACGGATGCAGACTATTGCCCTTAGAATGGATTAGCAATGAGACCCTGCGGTGTAGCACTGAGAACTATGTCCAGCCACTTACGATGGAGCAGGATAATGGGAGAAAAGAGAATGTATACACGTACATATAACTGGGTCACCATGCTGTACAGCAGAAAAAAAATTGTATTGGGGAGATAACAATTTAAAAAATAAAATAAAAGGCTGTGCAAAAAAAAGTTTCTAGGAGGGACAGGATCTGACTTAGGTTTTAAAAGATCTCGGGGAGTTCCCGTCGTGGCGCAGTGGTTAACGAATCCGACTAGGAACCATGAGGTTGCGGGTTCGGTCCCTGCCCTTGCTCAGTGGGTTAACAATCCGGTGTTGCCGTGAGCTGTGGTGTACGTTGCAGACAAGGCTCGGATCCCACGTTGCTGTGGCTCTGGCGTAGGCCGTTGGCTACAGCTCCGATTCGACCCCTAGCCTGGGAACCTCCATATGCCGAGGGAGCGGCCCAAGAAATAGCAACAACAACAACAACAAAAAAAAAACAAACAAAAAAATAAAATAAAAGATCTCGGACTTCAGTGTTGTGAAAACCCCATGTGTACAGATTCAGTGGCGGAGGGGAGGTGGTCCTGAGCACAAAAGACTTGTTAAGAGATGGCTCAGACCAGAATTTGCTTGTTTTTTTAAAAATCGATTTTCTGATTACCAACTACAACTTAGGAAAGAGAGGTAAATCAACACGATATTCATGTGTGACTGGCTGAGTACCTCCCATTCATAAAACACTTTTCTAATCATCACCTCCCTGCCAGATCTGCTACACTGGCCCCAGCACTCTTACCTAAACTCCTGGCCCACAAACAGTCCACTAAAATCTTCTAACCAGATGCCCCATGGACCACATGACCCCCCTGACCTTCTCCTCCCTTACTCTCTAATAGGACTATCTCATTAATATTATCCCCAATCCTATTTGCTGCTAAAGATAATAAGAATGAAGGCATATGTACTAATCATTTTCGCTATTATTATATAATTTACCACACACTAAATATAATCTCAAACTTCCAGACAATTCTATAAGACAACACCATTTTATAGGCAACGTAACTGAGCTCAGAAAAATGATGTAACTTGCCGAGGTTGACTCTGTTGGGGGTCGGGGGAAGCTGAGCTTTAAAACTTTGCTCCGAACTCACTTAGCCATGTGAGTCAGAAACCTGGGAATCATCGAAGATTCTCTCGCAGGCCCAGTCCTCGTAGGTAAGGAACAACCAGCCTTGTCCCCCGCCCTGTTCGTTCTCACACCATCAGTAACCCAGTTCAGAGCTGCCTCAGATCTACCCTCAGTAGCCACAACAGCCTCATAGGTATTGTTGCTTTTCCTCTTTTTTTTTTAGGGCTGCATCTGCAGCATATGGAAGTCCCCAGGCTAAGGGTTGAATCAGAGCTACTGTTGCCAACCTACACCACAGCTCATCCTTAACCCACTGAGCAAGGCCAGGGACTGAACCCTCATCCTCAAGGATACTAGTTGGGCTTGTTACCACTGAGGCACAACAGGAACTCCTGAGCATACAAGTCTTAAAACATAAAGTAATTAAACAAATGAGTCTCTATTCTGACACATGACAGATGCAAAAGACAAGAGATGGTAATAACAATAGCTAACATTATCCAGATGTAGTAAGCTGTGCGCCAGGTAGGTAGTTTCACGCGCCTTACAAATATTTAGTCATCTGCTCCTTTAATCATCACCACCCCATTAAGTGAGAGTAATAATAATTATTTTTTATCACAATTTTTGGATAAGGAATTTGAGATTTGGAGGAGTTAAGGAAAACGTTGTACATGTCTAAAGTCACACACTTAGTAAACAGTGTCAGAATTAAAAGCCCAGTGCCCCCAACCACCTGATCAGCAGCAGCTACACCAGAATGGCTGACTCTAACAGAGATATGCAGAGGACGTCACTGCAAGCTTATCTGTTTCCAAGACATTTCTTGAGAGCTCACTATGTTCTGAGAATTATTACAGGCACAGTGAATTCAATTGTAGATGATCTTTTATGAAACTTGCAGTCAGGGTAGAAGCCAAACAATATATAAGTGAATAAGCAAACAATACAATTTTGGATGATAAATGATTTGCAGCAGGAGGGGGGATGCTGTAGCATGACGGGCTGCTCTAGACTGGCAGCCAGGAAAGGTCTCCCCCAAGGAGCAATACTGAAGGAGGACCAAAGTTATAGGAAAGAGCCAACAAAGCAAAAACCTGATGTAAGAGCATTCCAGGATAAACTCAGAATCCATAGGGAGAGCGTCAACTTGCCCGTCCCTCAAACAACAGGACGGACAGGAGGCCAATGGGACTGAAAGTAACAGAGCAAAGGAGAGAGTGGTCAGAGGTTACATCAAAGACTTCTCTGCTGGCATACGGCCACGAGAAGAAACCTAGATTTTATTCCTAGTGGGATGAGGAATGGCTAAAGAGTTTTAAGTAGGAGAACATGATCTATATTTCTGAAAAACATCACTCCCACTGCACTAAGAATGGGTTTAGAGGGATAAAAGTGGAAGACTAGAGAGGAATAAAGAGGTTATCACTCCTAGAATGGTGCCTGGCACAGTCAGTAGTCAACAAAGACTTGTTGAGGAGTTCCCTGGTGACCCAGAAGTTAAGGACTTGGTGTTGTCCCTGCTGTGGCTTGGGTCACTGCTCTGGTGAAGGTTCAATCCCTGGCCCAGAAACTTCCGGAAGAACCAGGTGCAGCCAAAAAAAAAATTGTTGAACGAAGAACGCTCTAAGTCTAGTAAGAGCGGGTAGGACAAAGATAAGGGTGGCACAGTGCTGCACATGTGCAAACAATGCTGCCTCATATACACAACACCTGGGGAGAATCAGAAGCCTCATGCTCAAGACCCAACAGGTACTGTACTAAGTGGAGCCCAGGTTCTTTCAGAGACTTCTTACCCATTTGGGTGGTTAAAGGCCCAGACTCTGGAATCAAAGTGCCCAGATTCAGAAGCGGTTTCCATCCTTCATCAGCAAGCTACTTCCCTCTTCTGAAGGTGACCATCACCAGCTGCTGTTTCCTAACACATCATTCCTCTCGCCTCTCAGCCCTTTCAACATTCTGCCGCTATAGCCCTTTCTTCTAATCACTGAATGCCACAGATACCAAACAAAAAACAAAAACAAAAACAAAACGTAATAATTGTGGTGGGTTTTTTGGTTTTTGTCCTTTTAGGACCACACCCGTGGCATATGGAGGTTCCCAGGCTAGAAGTCTAATCGGAGCTGTTGCTGCCAGCCTATGCTACAGCAATGCCAGATCCAAGCCGCATCTTCAACCTACACCACAGCTCACGGCAACGCCATCCTTAACCCACTGAGCAAGGCCAGGGATCGAACCCACAACCTCATGGTTCCTAGTCAGATTCATTTCCGCTGGGAACTCCAAAACCTAATAATTGTGAACAAGCAATTCGCTGATATTAGTTTGCAACACCCCCTTATACAATTGTTAACTTCCGCAAAGAACTTAACTAAAGCAGCTCATTCTTACACACACTACCCAGGTGTGTAGCTCTAGTATTTGATCTTTTATAATTTTCTACAGCAGTGAATTAGTAAGAATTAGCCTGGCAATGCCTAAGATTTCTAGTCAGGGAAGGTACAACGGAATCTTTCACCAGAATAATTCCAATTAACAAATTAAATTTTCTTGTCTTTTTTTTGCATTTCCACACTAACCAACTACAACCCCTTTCACAACTACTAAATAGTCCAATTAAAATCTAAAACACTACATCATTTTGTGCCTTCAAGACATCTACTCAGAGTTTCTGCTGTGGCACAGAGGGTTTAGCTGCAGCTGTGCCACAGGTCGAAGCTTTAGCTGGGATTTGATCCCTAGCCTAGAAACTTCCATATGCCATGGGTGTGGCCAAAAAGGGGGGCAGGGAATGACACAAGGGCTAAAAAAAGTACTTTCTTCTCAGGCATCATAGTAAGAAAAACACCCATTCTTTGAGGTTGCAGTGGTCATCTACAAATAGTCATGGTGCCATAGCAGGCGCCGCCTCTGGTTTGTGTAATGCTACTACAGTCTTGTTCCCTTTTTTTCCATGAAACTTTTTTTTGGGGGGGGGGTCTTTTTAGGGCCGCCCTCATGGCATGTGGGAGTTCCCAGGCCAGCAGGTGAATCAGAGCTGTAGCTGCTGGCCTACATCACAGCCACAGCTGTGCCAGATCTGATCGATGTCTGTGACCTACACCACAGCTCTCAGCAATGCTGGATCCTTAACACACTGAGCAAGGCCAGGAATTGAACCTGCATCCTCATGGATACTAATTGAACCAGGATGGGAACTCCTAAACTTTTTAATTTTAGACACCAAATACAATGCTCTTGCCACTGACTAGCCCACATCAAATATAACAGATTAAAAAAAAAAAAAAAAAAAAAAAAAAAACATTGGTTCTAAAAATAGAGTTGGACCGTAGATATATTTCACCTATTGCTGGAACTACCTAACATCTTTATATATGAAATGCCTTAAGTTGCTACAAAGAAGTCCTGCCGTGAGGCACAGAATCTGAGGATACTGTTTTCCTCTCCTGTGACAGCTGAAACTATGTTCGTACCAAACAGAAACGTCACAAATATTCCTTTGAATAAACCACCCAGAAAGAGTAGAGAAATGCTTCAAGCTGGGGACGTGGTGGTGGGTGCCAAACCCTCCAGGCTTCATGCCGCAGCTGGCTATAGCACACAGATCAGCATAACTGCACAACCCAAATCCATCAAAGTCAGTCACCCCAGGGAGTTTCCTGGGAGGACTGGATTCTGTGGACATCTTCTGCAACTGTCAAAAGCTACACATAATAGACAGAAAAAAATACTAAGAAAATGTCATGCCAATTACCAACGAGGCTTTCCCACTGTAGGGATAAGGGGTAACAGGAGGTGGGGAGTGGGGAATCCAACCTAATCAGTACTTTTCAAAATTGAATTTAAATCCTTCTGATTAATATATGCATATATTTTTGAAAGATAAAGGAGGAAGGCAGGAGTTCCTGTTGCAGCTCATCAGATTAAGAACCTGACTAGTATCCATGAGGATGCTGGTTTGATCCCTGGCCTTACTCAGTGGGTTAAGGATTCGGTGTTGCAGCAAACTATGGCGTAGGTAGCAGATGCAGCTTGGATCCGGCATTGCTGTGGTTGTGACATAGGCCAGAAGCTGAAGCTCTGATTCAACCACTAGCCCAAGAACTTCCATATGCCACAGGTGTGGCTCCAAAAAAGAATTAAAAAGAAAAGGAGGAAGGCAATAGTTTAAAAAAACTAAGCCTCCCCCCCCCCCACCTTTTGTGGCTGCCCCGTGGCATATGGAGTACCCAGGCCAGGGATCAGATTCAAGCTGCAGTCATGACCTAAGCCTCGACTGCCACAATGCCAGAACCTGAACCCACTGTGCCGGCCAAGGATCAAACCTGCATCCCGGCGATCCCCTTGCACCACAGTGGGACCTCCAAACTAAACATTTAAAAAGGGAGTAGCATCTGCAAATTGGATTGTAAACAAGAAACACTTGGCCTATCTTTCTTATATAATTCCTCCTTGCTATATTACCTGCCAACACCTGTGATCCTCCATGCTTTCAGAATGAATGGCTACTTAGGAAGAATATCAGAGATTTTCACTGTTAAAGAAGAATCTTACCAAATGCTTAGAATTATGAATAACTAGAATTTTAAGATCTCATTTAATGTGGGGAGTTTCTTTTTCTTTTTTCCTTTGGCTGCCCTGCAGCATATGGAGTTCCCGGTCCAGGGACTGAATTCCAATTGGAGTTGCAACCTATGCCACAGCTGCAACAATACTGGATCCTTAACACACTGGGCCAGGCCAGGGGTCAAACCCACGTTCCTGCCACTGAAGAGACATCATCAATCCCACTGCACCACAGCAGGAACTCTGGGAGTTTCTTTTTAAATAATACCTTTATTTTTGATGGAAAAAAAAGTCACAAATGTTAGCTCTGATAGTAGCACAGCCTAAGAAAGCTTGCTTACTCCCCCCTTTGAAACTATTTTTTAAACTTATTTTATTTTTTTTTTTTTTAAACATTTCTTTTTTTTTTTTTTTTTTTTTTTGTCTTTTTGCTATTTCTTTGGGCCGCTCCCGCGGCATATGGAGGTTCCCAGGCTAGGGGTCTAATCGGAGCTGTAGCCACCGGCCTACGCCAGAGCCACAGCAACGCGGGATCCGAGCCGTGTCTGCAACCTACACCACAGCTCACGGCAACGCCGGATCGTTAACCCACTGAGCAAGGGCAGGGACCGAACCCGCAACCTCATGGTTCCTAGTCGGATTCGTTAACCACTGCGCCACGACGGGAACTCCCTAAACTTATTTTAAAAACCATTAAATACCTAGTAGTAAGAATAAAGACAAAATTGCTTTTGCTAAAAAGGTGTTTCTCGTTTATCTATAATATTGAGAAATAGATGCTATTTTAAGGTTTCTGGCAAAGGCAAGCTTTAAATATTTAACTAGAGACTGGAAAAAATCATGCTATTGCCATATAAAAATTATTTTTCTTTCCTATCCTAAATCTTTCTCTTGATGTGATTTTATACATTTCTATATGCAAAAGCTGCTCTTTGCATTCTCTCTGAAATTAATCTCTCTTATTTATCAGCTATAGAAAGCTCCCAAGTAAAAAAGATTTTCAGCCACAGTTATGTCTTTCATAGCTTCAAACTACCATAACACTGAGCACAACATTTCAAAAGCAATTATCAACACGGCCTGTCTCCAACAGGAGCTGCCCCAAAGTACCCGAAACGCCTGAAAGCACACTTCCTGAGACAGCCAGCAGTCCCTCTGCTGCCCATCATGATGCTCTCCCATTACCTCTGAAAGATACTTATTCAAGCAGTCCCTGTTTACAAACACCCACCAATCCCACCTCTGCCCATCCTCTGCCGGCAAAAAACTAACAAACAAAAACTTAAGATGCGCCGGGAATTACCCCAAGCACTTTGTATCACTTCCCTCACTTGCTCTCCGCTCTACCCTCAGAGCTGGTGTTACTGTCAGGCCCATTTCAGAGCCACAGAAGCTGTGACAGGAAGAGGTTAAGTACCTTGCTCAAAATTGTATAAGTCTTTCACTCCAACTTTCTCTAGAATTGATATTCTTAACCAGATATTTAGAAGATTATGAATACACTGGGACAAGCAGATAAACTGTGTGGGGAAAAAAATGATTTCATGGAGTTCCCTTGGTGGTGCAGTGGTTAACAAATCCGACTAGAAACCATGAGGTTGCGGGTTTGATCCCTGGCCTCTTTGAGTGGGTTAAGGATCTGGGTTGCCATGAGTTGTGGTGTAGGTTGCAGATGCGGCTCGGATTCTGCGATGCTGTGGCTGTGGTGTAGGCCGGTGGCTACAACTCCAATTCGATCCCTAGCCTGGGAACCTCCATATGCCACGGGAGCAGCCCAAGAAATGGCAAAAAGACAAAAAAAAACCTGATTTCAGGTAACACCAGCCAGCCTGAAGATAAAGAGGAGCAGAGAAAGCAAAAAACAAAACAAACAAAAAAAAACCATCCACAGCTCTCTGTCCACCCCTCCCCATACACATGTACCACCCCCACACACACACACAGGCATTTCACCCCACAGCTCTACCTACCAACCGGAAACCCAGAGGGACAGCTTGGTCTTCATCCTGACGCTCTACCGCCTACCACCTGCATAAACTGGTTTAAATTACTAAACTCTCTGCTTTGGTTCCCTCATCTGTACAGTGGAGACATAACAGTATCTCCTTAACAGTGTTGTTACAAAGATAAACGTCCCTAAAGATAAACATCAGGAAGCTTGGGCCAGTGCCTAGGACAGAGAAGGTATGCCACGAAGACTACCTATTATTTATTTATACCTTCTTTTAATGCAAATGATTCTGGGAATTACAGGTAGGGCGTCTGAGAGCTTAACAGTGGCTGAGAGCAGGAATATTCTCCAGAAGCTGCGGTGGGGAAAGCTGCTGCACGGAGCGCCCACCTGAGGGGGAGGCAGGTGTAAGGCACGTAGCTGCCAGCATCAGAGGTGGGCTGGTGGGGGAGCTGAGAGGTCACATTAAAGGAACTACGAGGATCCCAAAACAAACTGCCCATTTCCTAACTCTACAAGGTAAGCAGAGTTCCCAAGGAGAAGACGGAGAAAATATTCTCCCTAATATTTCTTCAGCCAAAAGACCACCAGACAAGATGGCTTGGGGCGGGGAGCATTAATAAAATACTATGGATTCAAATAGAATCATAGCCTTTTATTATCCCATGTATCCACTCCTTCAGCCATGATCAAGAGGTAAAACAGTAAGAACAAGTAATTCTCCCAGCCTAGAGGGTCTAAGGAAAACCACACACCCTTGCTGGCCTCGGTTCTAAACGCGCTGCTCCTCCGGAGCCAACACAAATCAGCAGCCCAGAATTTCAGGGACAATCACCCTGACCACATATAATTTCCTGTTGTTGGGTTTTTTTAATTAAAAACCAAAGTCAGGAGTTCCCGTCATGGCACAGTGGAAACGAATCCGATGAGGAACCCTGAGATTACAGGTTCGATCCCTGGCCTCACTCAGTGGGTTAAAGATCCAGTGTTGCCGTGAGCTGTGGTGGAAGTCCCAAACAGAGCTCAGATCCTGCGTTGCTGCGGCTGTGGCTGTGGCTGTGGCCGGCAACGGTAGCTCCAATTTGACCCCTAGCCTGGGAACCTCCATATGCCATGGGTGTGGCCCTAAAACACACACACACACAAAAAGTCATCATTTTTATCTACAAATAAGCAGCAACGTACGGCAATGAGGGCAATATTCTGATTGAAAGCATGTTTTCATTACTTGGCACCTACCTGGAAACCTCTGTGACAGAGAATTTAAAGGGCAGGGTAGAGATGGGCAAATTCCATGTTTCTGGCCAAGTTTCCTGAACTACACCAAAGTTAAAATTATGCTAACTTGGTTAGTTTAACTCTGCTGAGTTCTTCCTATCAGGGCTAAAAACACAGCAGGCAAAGGAACATGTAGAATATGCATGGTTTTATTCTGAAGATCCAAACTGTGCTTATTCCCATGGCCACCAGCAAGCTAAAAAGAGTCCTCAAGGTAAGTCCACTGACCACCTCAGAGGAGCCCTTCCTTTGCAATTTTATATTTTATGCTGAATCTTTAGCTTGGGGTTCATTTCATTTTAAAAGAAGTAACTATGTACTATCATCTTGTGATGCACATGACACTAAAGAGGTAAAAACAAATCAGGAAAAAACTTGATTCTCACAAGATATAACAGAATTTCCTCTATTTGATTGTACTGTGAGAACATTCCCCAAACAACTTTTCTTTAACCGTAACAAAAAGTAAAAAAGACAAAACCAAAATGGGTTAATACAAATAATAGGGAGTTCCCTGGTGGTCTAGTGGTTAGGATTTGGCACTTTCACCACTGTGGCCCGGGGTTCAATCCATGGTCTGAGAACTGAGATCCCAACATCAAGCAGCTGCATGCTATGGCCAAAATAATAATAATAATAATAATAATACAATAATAGCTAAAACTTAGATAGCTCTAACGTAATCCATTTAATCCTCACAACAGCCCTTGAAGAACCAATTTTGGGGGGAGGGTACTGTGCCCATGGCATGCAAAAGTTCTTAGGCCAGAGTTCAAACCCATGCCACAGCAGCGACCAGAGCCAAAGCAGCGACAACACCAGATCCTTAGCCCACTTCGACACCAAGGAACTCCTGGGCCACTATTATTACCTGCATTTTACAGACAACAAAAAAAAACAGAGGCCGAAGAGCATGCCCATTTGTCACACAGCTGGTAAATGGCAGAAAAAGCAGGTGAACGCAGACACACTGCTTCCTAGGTCTGTGCTCTGACATACAACACTGTACCATTTCTCAAACGGGAGGGAAAAACTTGGGGGCTGTCACCCAAAAGAGTGTCCTATGAGACTGAATTTTTACTTTGTTTTATATTTCTAATGCTACCTAAGAGATGCACTACCTTTGCAGTTTTAAATTCTTGTACGAAATCTTTTAGCTTAGGAACGTTTACATTTATAAAAGAAGAAGAAGAAAGGAAAGCAACACTATGATATCACATCCAGTTACATCAGATGTGGAGGCACTAAGCCACCTGGTTCCTAGGATCCTTGCTCAGAGCAGGGCCTTCAGAATCACACACAACTGTAAGGTGGTAATTCAGAAAATTTCAAGGTAACTTCACACAAACTTCACCTCGCCGAAGGACATATTTAAAAGTAAGAACACTGACTACTGACAGATCGTGTCATCTGCCTTCAGTCACAAGGGTGACAGCAAACCAAGGTTTCTTGAAACCTAGCCAGTCCCCTTTCCTAAGCTGCACTCAATGTTTTAATCAGTAAATCCAGTTCCTTTGTAGGAAATACAGGAAATAAAGGAAAATAAACTTACCAGAGATAGCTTATATGTTGAAAATAATGTAAAGCACCACACTTTAAACCATCTCATAATTTTTAAATTTTGTTTTCATAGCTATTACTTTAGAAAAATATTTTCCAAAAACCTTTTAATCAAAGCCCTATTTAAAGAAACTTCTAATTAGAAATTATTAAACTGTGTATGTATTGTTAAAATAATAATAATAGTCTGTCCTGAGCTATTAGAAAGAGATATATAACATGCTATTTTAATAGGCCTAAATGAGGAAGGATCAATATTATTTTAATTTTTAAAGGTCTGTTTATGAAATGCAATCATCCTTCATTAAAAATGCAAGCTGTGCTTCAGCAAGAGGTTAGCGTAAATGATTCATAGAGAGATCTCGCTCTCCAGTATAATCTTCCTCTCCTGGGAGCTTCCTTTGGATGCTTTATCAAACCACTCAAGCTATTATTAAAAATGCTACCCTGAGATAAGGGGGGGAGGGGACATTTTCCCATTCCCATTCACCACTGCCTCTTCCACACGAGTGATTTCTATCTTTTCCAGTTAAAAGTAAAATTAATTCTTCATACTCCCTATGTTTTTGTAATGATTTCTTTTCACAAGTGTTTAACATTATTTTATAAATACTCAAAACACAGAACTCCGTATTTTTAAAAATCCAAGGCTTTTTAATCCACTTACCAATCCTGTTATTTCAGTGTGAATGCTGGTGTTTCATTGAAATTAAAAGATATTTACCTTTTGTTTGATAGATGTTTAAAGATTTTAAAATGTTAACTAGTCGAAGTCAAGGTGCTCCAAATTTAAATTCAATTCTCTTCGATTTAAAAATGCTAATGAAAATAGCTGTTTCAATGCAGCAGCATCTGGCTCATTATAACATTCAGTTTTAAGTAATAAATCCTTAATTATTAAACTCGTAGTCAATTTCCTTCACATGGATAAGCCAAATACATAGTGCTATAATTATAAATACCTGGGATAAATGAGTTACAATAATATATCATAGAAAAGCCTTCCTCTTGCTTCTCTGGCTGTTAAATAAGACCCCAAGTATGTCATAAGGAACATGCATTTGAGAGCCCACCAATAAACATTTGGGCTCTGGTGTGCGTAGGTGCAGCATTTATTGGCTAGCAAATATTTAACTCTGCTGGGTACTCAACATTAATGCACAGAGCAATTTGTCTGCTTGCGCAAATGGGCCAGGTTTTTTCCAAGTGCTTTTTCAGATAAATGTGTCAAAACTCAATGTAATCATATGCCCTCATTCTAGCTTTACAAAGCCAACTCTGCCTCCCCCAGCCTGATGTTTTTATTAAGGTGTTCCTGAATACGCTTCAGCAAGGTACAACCGTACACTGTGATGTCTGGAATCCCTGAGAGAGTATGTTTGGCTTGAAGCCTTAATATATGTTAGGGAATTTTTCGTTTTTCTCTCCCACCTCAATTCTTTTTTTTTTTTTTTTTAGTCAGCAACATCGACAGGACTGACTATCTTACAATGGAGACGCAGAGTACGCGTGTTCAATCGTTTGGCTTCCCAGAAGATTCATTACAGTTACATTAGAAAGTCAAATCAGGCAATTCTGCAGGCTGGTGAAAGCCAGCATATGAAAGGAGGTTAATACAAAAGAATTTCATTTTAAATAGAGGACATTTAGGGCCTTAAAAAGCAACATTATGATAAAATTTCCAAGATATTTGTTCTGGCATTAGCACACGCTTTGCGGGTCTCATTTCAGAGGCGTCTAAATGCTTTTTCTAGGAAGGGTGGGAGCAGGTATGGGAGGAAACTGTCTGCTCTGCAAGGTCTGCCATCTTCACGATCCTCACACTGAGAGCGAGCACTGCAGCTGTCGGCTTCCCTCCCGCGGGGAAAGAATCCATGCATCCTTTGATTACGCTGATGAAGCAGAAATTACGTAAAAGTCAAGGTACACTCATTTAAATCCTTATAAAGGTTTTGAGTGATTTTAATACTTGTCTTTCTGAGTGTAAACAAAACTAAGGGTTTTCAGATCGTAATACATATTTATATAACAAAAGCAATAATTTGTTTTTTTCCGTGATTAGTAGCAAGCATACAGAAACCTCAGGCATACGTGTGTTTAACTGTTACTTGTGTATAAACGGCTGCCCTCTCTCACTAGACTTTAGGCCTCAATAAGCTCCTAACTAATCTGATTTATTTGATTTATTTCTACTGGTTTATGGATAAGCAAAAATTGAAAATGACGACCTATTGAAATGAAAAGGGCAAGCCCCTTCATTCAAGAAGGCAGATAAACTGAATGCAAATTTCAGATACAGAGACTCACCTTTCCTAAGAGCAATTCAAAAGCCTCAACATCGTGGCAAGAGGAAAAGAGCAGCTAGCAGTGGGCAGAAGGGAAAGGCGCTGTCTTCAGAGCTACCTTTGGCAGCAGTACAGATGGACTTTGGAGGCCACTGGCTGTGCTTAATTCAATATGAAGCTAAATACAGTCAAAACATCTGGTGCACTCCGGATGGTTATCGTGATAAACTAAATCTGACATCACACACGGACCCATTCACATACTCTATTTGTATCCTTTTAACCTAAAACACAAAGCTAACAATCTACACGTAGTTTGTTTTGCATCTCCTCTAACGGTCTTCAACTTTAGAAAAGGCAGGTTGTGTGGGTCTAAGTTCATATAATTGCAGGGCTTCTTTAAGACTACGATCAACTACACTTCACTAAAATAAATTTCAAAAAAAGAAAGAAGGGAGTTCCCGTTGTGGCGCAGTGGTTAACGAATCCCACTAGGAACCATGAGGTTGCTGGTTCCATCCCTGCCCTTGCTCAGTGGGTTAACGATCCGGCGTTGTTGTGAGCTGTGGTGTAGGTTGCAGACACGGCTCGGATTCTGCGTTGCTGTGGCTGTGGTGTAGGCCGGTGGCTACAGCTCCATTTCGACCCCTAGCCTGGGAGCCTCCATGTGCTGCAGGAGCGGCCCAAGAAATGGCAAAAAGACCAAAATAAATAAATAAATAAATAAATAAATAAATAATAAAAATTTTAAAAAAATAAAAGAAAGAGGAGTTCTGTTGAGGCTCAGTGGTGAGTGAACCCGACTACCATCCATGAGGACACGGGTTCCATCCCTGGCCTCAGTGTAGGCTGGCGGCTGCAGCTCCCATTCAACCTCTAGCCTGGGAACTTCCATATGCTGAGGGTGTGGCCCTAAAAAAAATAAAAAGAAAAAAAGAAAAAAGAAGGAAAAGACTACAACATTTTGTATGCAAAATGTCAGGGGTATCCAGTGGGTATCCAGGGCTGTCACGGCAGCAGCTTGGGTCATTGCTGTGGCAGGTTCTATCCCTGGCCCAAGAACTTCCACATGCTACAAAATAAGTAAATAAAATGCCAAGGGGTTCATGCGATGAGGGTCCCTTTGATGGCTCCAAGGATAGTCCACCTCTGGGGAGGCTTGAAAGGCAGTGTAAGGTAAAAACAAAATGGCATACCAAGTGGCACATGGAATAGGTACAAAGAATTTAAAAATCTAAAAAGCGGACCATTTAACTGACAGTCTGCCGAGAAGCAAGAAAAGACTTTCTAGGCAGGCACAGCAGCAAAAGTAAACCACATTCTTAGAATGGGTTTATAACACATTCATAAAATGCAGAACCCCCCAAATCTGTGACAGACCACTGGAACAAAAGTACTATGTAATAAAGGAAAAAAGTTAATGAAAGAACTTAGCTATAGGACAAGGAACAAGCATTTTTATGAGCAACTGTTTCATAAAACAGAATTAGATAATCTCTGACAATCTGCTACTTAAAAAGGCAGAAGACCACTTATAACTAAAATAACTACTGCCTTGATGGCTATATTCAAATTACTGCATTTTTTTTATTACACTGCCTGGAATGATTCAGTGAAGAGAATTTTTAATTCCATTGCTATAGAAAATTAACCTCTCCTACACTCTTTTAAACAAAAAGGACTTAAAGCCCTCTGCATCGGAAGGGAGGATAGCATTTCCGGTAATAAATTCAATACAATCAAAATGAGAACCACATTTCTGTTTAAGTTTTCTCATCTTGACTCGAGAGCGATGGAAAAAAAGTTTTTAAAATTAATGTATCAAACTATCATAATTCTGTCCTTTTTATTACTAATATTCTTTCTAAAATATTAGTCTGCTTCGCTGAACTAGTGTATCTTTTTGAAAGTTCTCTTTGACAATCAGAATCACTTTAACATTAGGAAAAAAATGTGCAATTATATTAATATGGCATTAAAAATAATCTTTTTAGTTTTAGAGGGCTTGAAATTTTGAAAATAATTCCCTCATCAGAAAGCCACTTATTTTTCTTCACTGCTTCCAGTGGTGAAAGATAATGAAGCTACTTGCTGCTCAACATAACACACACACACACACACACACACACACACACACCCCATCAAGAAATGACAAGTGTCATAAAGTAAACATTTTTCTGTTGCTGTTAAAGGAAATTTATTTCTAATAACCACTGTCCTGTATAATCTTCCCCTAGATTAACAAGTTACTGCTCCATTTTTTCTTTGCAAAATAATCAGTTTTTTCTAAAATTAATACTGAAGAAGAATACTAATGGAAACTCTCATCCTCTACTCACAGTAAGTGAATCAACCACACAGGCTACAAAACCAAATTCTCTTCTGCAGCACTAGTGTCATGCTAACGGAATGCTCTACCAAAAGGGACCAAGAGTTTATAGATTCCCCATAATCTCATCAGAGAATCAAATATAAAACAATGAAAGCGAAACAGGATAAACTCTTTGCTACTGTTTTTATTTTCCTGTTCTTCTTAATTCTCCCCGCCCCCCAATGAGCAAACTCTAGCTGGATTAGGAGAGCTGAGAGAAAGTATAGAAAGAACTGGTACTTTTAATTTAGGTGGATTTTGGTCGGGGGGTTGGCTCTCAGGTATCAGTTCAACCAAAATACTAAATATTCTATTTACGCTCATCTTCCTCATCATTAGGATGTTGCATATTTAATACTCACATAAGGACACAAAATGGGATTATTCTCTTATCTCAACAAAAGGTACAATCTAAGAAGATATTTAGCACAGATTATCAGAGAAAACAGAATAAGTCACCGAAAGGTAATGAGCTTCCTCAGAAAAATTAAAACAGTATCTTACTGTTATTACCACTTCTTGACACATTAATTTAAACATAGAAGCCTTTTTATATATGAAACATTATCAGAGCAGGTTCCACACCTCAGAATCTACCAGACAAAACATGGAAAGGAGCATCGCCCTTTCAACAGGCAAGGATGAAAAACACTCACCAATTAAAAAGAAAAGACCAGAGTTCCCGTCGTGGCGCAGTGGTTAACGTGGTTAACGAATCAGACTAGGAACCATGAGATTGCAGGTTCGGTCCCTGCCCTTACTCAGTGGTTAACGATCTGGCGTTGCTGTGAGCTGTGGTGTAGGTCGCAGATGCGGCTCGGATCCCTCGTTGCTGTGGCTCTTGCGTAGGCCGGTGGCTACAGCTCCAATTCGACCCCTAGCCGGGGAACCTCCATATGCCACGGGAGTGGCCCAAAGAAATAGCAAAAAGACAAAAATAAATAAATAAATAAATAAATAAATAAAATAAAATAAAAAGAAAAGACCAAAAGCACACGACTGAAACCAGTCAGGGCCTTTGTGGGTATAGGCTCAAAGTATAGGTGTTATTTTCAAAAAAAGGAATGGACACTTATATTTCATTGGACAAATATTTATGTATCATTTACAATCATGTGTATCAATTACCACAGTCCAGAAAAGTCAGCCTGAGATTAGGATGCCCAAGAAAATCCGAGCCGAATGAAAAGAAAAGGCCCTGGGCCAGAACAGCTTTGACAGCAAGAATCAGGAGAGTGCTTACTTGGTAGCAGTGTGAGGCAGACACCTCCTCGGTGGGGAAAGTGGGGCCACCTTGTGAAGAGCAGGAGGTCACAGGGGAGAGTAGCAGGAAACCCAGGAACAGGTCACGAGCTGTACAGGCCCTTGATGTTGTAAGCCTGGCTCTTTCTTTCTTTCTTTTTTTTTCTGTATTTACAATAATTATTCCTTTTTATTCTTTTTTTTTCTTCTGGGCCGCACCTGGGGCATGCAGATGTAACAAGGCCAGAGAACGAACCTGCACCATAACAGCAACCTGAGTCACAGCAGTGACAACGCCAGATCCTTAACCCGAGCCACCAGGGAACTCCGTGTGTGTGTGTGTGTGTGTGTGTGTGTGTGTGTGTGTGTGTGTGTCTGTCTGTCTGTCTGTCTGTCTGTCTGTGTCTGTCTGTAGTTCTCTATTAATACTAGCAGAATTCTCCGTGAAAATCCAGCTGGTGTCAATTACACTGAGTGGAAAAAAATGGGAGGGGGAAGCCTGTACAAATTCAGAGTTAAAAGGAGTAGTGTACCCTTTAAGATCAGAAGCAGGGGAATCAGCAAGAATCTAGTATTAACATTAGCTACCATTTATGGAGCACCTAGTATGCTCCAAGCAGCAGGCTAAATGATGGGATAATCCAGAAACAACCCTATAAGGTACACATTATCACCTTCATCTTAGAGATGAATAAACTGAAGCACAAGAAGATCTATAGCTCTGACAAGGATACATGGCAGGTAGGTGGCAGAACAAGGATTCAAACCCTATCTTTCCGTTTGCACGCTTAAAGCTACTAGCTTTTACTATCTCCCCAAGATGAGAGTCAAACTGAAAGAATTCCAGAGAGAAATAAAAGCTCAAAGAATGATTAGAGTTCTTTAAACAATACTCTCTCTCTTCTGGAGCACTCCTGTCCTAAAACTAGAGGATTTTCAGGTTTTGCAACGTGACATTCTTGGTAAAGATACATTTGATACTAAATACTTTGGCAATTTCATTCCATCTCAAGGCTCCAACTGCCCCAACTCTCAATATCCCTATCTTCAACCCTGGCTTCTTCCCAGGTCTATTTAAATATTCCCATTGGCCTAACGACAACAAAAAAAATCACCCAATTTCTCAATGGCAGATTATATTTACTACTCTCTTCTTACTAATCAGTTTCTCCTCCTGTGTTTCCAAATTTTAATGGCATTGCCATACTCCTAATTACCTATTGAGGCTTAAAAAAAAAAAAAAACAAAACCTCATTTGATACCATGCATTGCTCCAACTGCCAAGTTCAATGAACTCTACCTCTGTTTCCACTACCACTTAGAAAGGTTAGTTTTGCATTGGTTCCTCTCAGTCTCTGGTCTCTATCTTTGATCACATCCCAGAAATAGTTTTCTTAAAGCACAACTGTAACCACGTAACTCCTGTGCTAGAAAACCTACGGAAAAAGCTCATTTCCCACCAAACGACTTTACTTCAATATTCAGATCGAATGCCTCCTTCTCCATGCAACCCTGTCTAATTCCCTCCCCTTCAGGAGAGAGTCACTGCTCTCTCCTCCACACTGGATCGCACCTGACCTCCTGCCCCAAGCATCTGCCTCCCCACTGAGGGACAAGCTCCACGTCACCAGGGTCAACATCCGATGATGCATCTGCAAGTCTCCCATAGAGTCTGGTGAGAACACAGGACACAGGGGAGGTACTCAGGTATTTGATAAATGAACAAAAAATTCTAAATCACCTTTCTGGATACAAGCTTTTTAGCAAACGGTCTTGTGTCCATTTACTGAATTTTTAAAAAACATACACACAAATCTATGAAAAGTAAACATTATTTCTACTAAACCAGCTCTTTTGAAAGTTTTATTTGGTTCCTAGAGCAGTCAGGGAATGGTGCTTATTTTATTCAAAGACAGAAAAAAGCCTGAGTTGACTGGGCAAAAGCAATTATCTAATCTACTCTTCACTGAGCCTAGAGCCACCCTCCATGAGGTCTCAGCTTTGGTACCACTGGGTGAAGCCTCAAGAGGACTTTCTCCCTACAATGCACTGAAAGCTTAGCTGCTCTATCTAAAACACACTTTCTTTCCAAAAAAATTTATCTGTCAAACATTTAGATGTTTCTGCCGTAAGGTCAAGCCGCCTTTTCCTCCTGTATGACAACTCCCTAATGGTATGGTCTAATGGAGAAACTAAGCCACATAAATGAAAATTAGGAGTTTAGAAGTGCCTAAAAGCCCTAGACCATGGAGAATCATGATTTTGCCCTCCACAGTAAAGTTATACCCTTGGACAAAGAAGAAAATTTAAAACATTATTAAGACCCTGCAATCAGCAAAAATCAGGCATGCAAGAGCCAGAGAACACAGGGCTTAGCAAAGTGAGCAAAGGAAATCTCAATCCTGTGAAATGTCTTATCTGCACACTCCAGCAGTTTAAGAGGACAAAAATGAGAATGGAAGAGTATTTCTAGATATTCTGATGGAGAATAATAATACCTACCTCGGTAAAGTCACCATCACAAAATGAATCCAGATTCTGTCTTATTTTGTACAACCCTACAGAAGTATCAGGGTGTAATCCAGTTTTTCAGTTCCTTCTTGAAAACTAAAAGGAAAGAAATCTATTCCCATTATCAGAATTTCCCTACACTATTAAAAATGAATGCCTGACCTCTAATTCAAGAATTAAAGGCAGAACTAGGGCTTAGTTGACCAAATATATTTGTTCCGATGCAAAAAGTTCACTCAAGGCCAGACCTCAGCCACCTGCCGCAGCGCACCCGTCCTAGGCCGCAGCTCCTCAGAGCCCCAAGCTTCTTATTCTCCATTGTCCCTTTCCCTTATCTCTGCCTCCTCCAGATCACAGAGCACCCACTTACCCACACACACACCCCCCACTCTGCCCCGGGACAGGCAGGCAGGAAGCAGCCATTGTGGAACAGAGAGCACACAGGTCTTGCCCGGCCTCCATCTACGCAGAGCAACAGCCATGCACCGCTGCTTCTATACAACGCTATCTCACAGCACCTCTACAAGCATGAAGGGAGACAAAGCACACACAAAAACCATGCAATAATGATTCCAAGACAGAATTTAAAAAACAAAGAAAAAAGGGGCGTTCCCATTGTGGTGCAGCAGAAACTACTCCGACTAGGAACCATGAGGTTGCAGGTTCAATCCCTGGCCTCGCTCAGTGGGTTAAGGATCCGGCGTGGCCGTGAGCTATGGTGTAGGTCACAGACAAGGCTCGGATCTGGCATTGCTGTGGCTGTGGCTGTGGCTGGCAGCTATAGCTCCGACTGGATTCCTAGCCTAGAAACCTCCGTATGCCAACAGTGAGACCCTAAAAAGACCAAAAAAAAAAAAAAAAAAAAAAAAAAAGAACCTCTAAGTTTTGTTTTGTTTTGGCCACGCCTGCAGCAGTCAAAAGTTGCAGGCCAGGGACTGGACCAGCACCACAGCAGGGACCCGAGCCATAGCACTGGCAATGCTGGATCCTTAACCTGCTGAGCCACCAGGGAACTCACACTTTAAGGTTTTTTTGTTTAAACCTACACTCATCCATATATTCAGTCCTTCAGCCAACCATGTGCCAGACACAATCCCTGCTGATGGAGCCAATTGTCTGGCTGGGAAAGGAAGTACAGATAAACAGTCACACCATGATGGGCTGAGTGCTAATAATGGGGGTCAGAAAAGGCTTCCTGAAGGAAATTGCATCTAAACTGAAGCCCAAAACATTAGTAAGTAAGAAATGAAAAGGCAAAGAATGGAAGAATGTTTGCCACCAGAGGTGGGGCTTTACCCAGGATCAAATTTGTGTTCTTAAAAGATCAAAAGGCTCCAAGAAGATAGCAAAGGACCAATAAATACAAGAAAAGATGCTAAACACCATTAGGGAAAGGCAAATCAGAACTGTGAAAAGATCAGTTCACACACCCCAGAATGGCTATAATCAAAAAAAAAGTGTTATCAAGGATGTGGAGAAGTTCCCATCATGTGAAGTGACTCGGAACCATGAGGTTTCAGGTTTGATCCCTGGCCTTGCTCAGCGGGTTAAGGATGTGGTGGCGTTGCCGTGAGCTGAAGTGTAAGTTGCAGACACGGCTCAGATCTGGCGTTGCTGTGGCTCTGGCATAGCCGGCAGCTGTAGCTCTGATTAGACCCCTAGCCTGGGAACCTCCATATGCCGCAGGTACAGCCCTAAAAAATTAGACAAAAAGACAAAAAGACAAAAAAAAAAAAAAAAAAAAAAAAAAAAGGATGTGGAGAAACTGGAATATCCATGTGTTGCTGGTGGAAGTACAACATGGTACAGACACTCTGAAGAACTATTTGGCAACTGCTCCAAATATTAAACATAAAGGGATCATACGACACAACAATTTCATCCCTAGGTACCTACCCAAGAGAAATGAAAAAAATATGTCAACACAAAACTGGACACGAACGTTTACAGAGCATTTTTTAACAGCCAAAACCAGAAACAATCCAAATACCCATCAACTAATGAATGGATAAATAAAATGTGGTATATCCATATAACAGACAATTATTTGGCAATAAAAAGGAATGAAATACAGATGTACATTACAACATGGATGAACCTTGAAAACATTATGCTAAGTCACAGGAGCCAGTCACAAAAGACTATATATGAGTCCATTTGTGTGAAATGTCCAGAATAGGCAAGTCTACGGAGACAGAAAGCAGACTGGTGGTTGCTTATGACTGGGATGGGTGTGGAAGAAATTGGGAGTGACTGCCAATGAATACAAGGTTTCTTCTGGGCGCAACTAAATGTTCCCAAACTGATTGTGATGATGGTTGCACAACTCCGTGAACATACTAAAAATAATTGAGGAGTTCTATTGCAGTACAGTGGGAATGAATCTGACTAGTAACCATGAGGATTCGAGTTCGATCCCTGGCCTCGGTCAGTGGGCTGAGGATCCAGCACTGCCGTGAGCTGTGGTGTAGGTTGAAGACACAGCTCGGATCTAGCATTGCTGTGGTTGTGGTGTAAGCCCACAGCTGTAGCTCTGACTGGACCCCTACCCTGCGAATTTCCACATGCTGCAGGTGTGGCCCTAAAAAGCAAATAATAATAATAATAATAATAATTGAATTGTATGTATGCTTTAAATGGGTGACTGGTTTGGTATACGAATTATAGGGCTGTTATAAAACAAAACAAAAAGATCAAAAGGACTGCGGTGGTGAAAAACACATCGGAAGGGCACAAGGTTGAACAGCCAGACTGGTTTACAAGTCGTAAAGTAACTCGGGAGACAGACCAGGGCAAGAGGAGTGGGGAGAGAGGAGAGGGAAACAACCGTGGGTCACAGACAGCGAGGGGGAAGAGGGAGTCTACTCTAAGCCCGTCCCTGGCTCAGACAAATGAGCAGCATTTATCGGAACAGTGAAACAAGAAAAGACATGTTTAGCTTAGGGGAATTCGCTGTAATTTGTTTGTTTCTGGATTTTTTGGCCACACCCGCAGCACATGGAAGTTCCCGGACCAGGGATGAAATCCGAGCCAGAGCAGCCACCTGAGCTGCTGCAGTGACAAAGCTGGATCCTTAACCCGCTTCATCACCTGTTCAAAGGTGGAAAGGAAGGATAAAAGAGTTATAGAAATCCTAGGTCTTAGAGTTGAAATAAAATCAATGGGGGGGAGTCCATCATGGCTCCGCAGAAACTAATCTGACTGGTATCCATGAGGACACAGGTTTGATCCCTGATCTCGCTCAGTGGGTTAAGAATCTGGAGCTGCCATGAGCTGTGGTGTAGGTTGCAGTCACGGCTCAAATCTGGCGTTGCTGTGGCTGTGGCGTAACCCAGCGGCTGTAGCTCCAATTCCACCCCTAGCCTGGGAACCTCCATATGCCACAGATGTGTCCCTAAAAAGACCAAAAAAAAAAAAAAAATCGATGGGGTGGGGGGATCAATGGGGAAAGGATTGGGGGTGGGCCACAAAAAGACCATCTGGCTTTGTCATAAGTACAGTCTGGATGTGGAGTTTACAACCTCACAGAGGCATCCATCAGCTGAGTGATGTCTTCTTTACAATCATTTAGTTAGTATAACTTCAAAATGATGTTATATGTGCTTGTTTACTCTGAGGTATAAGCATAACATGTTTCGAGAAGTTTGATTTTCAACCTAAAGACAGAACTTGTACGTAAAGAGAAATACTTCTGCCTTCTAATCCTGTCCATGAAAAAAATTCTCCCCAGTAAAGAACTGTAAAACACAGTATCTCTTTGAAAAGATAACGGAAGCATTAGTTAGTGATTATGCTTTAATATCATCCCTACGACTTTTTTCCTCTAATTCCTAAGTCAAAATTCTAGACCAGTGTTGCTCGACAGAACTTTGAGCCTACTGGCTACCATGTGGGACATCACAATAGACACTTCTATTAAAGAAAATGAAGTTTATCAGCCAGCTAAGTGCCCAAGAGTTCTAAATTTATAACATAAAAGATAAATATGTGAATTTGCTCATCCACTCACTTGTGGATACACGTAACCCCACGGACCTTGGCCCAGCAAGTCTTCGGTTCAATTCTCATAACACAGGACTTCTGAAGCCTCAAATACATGGGTGTGGACAAGGAGGAAAAGGAAATTCATCTCACACCCCAAATTTCAAGGCTTAAGAGAAGAGGCCATCGTCCTTTCAGTAAAAGTGTTTATTAGGCACCTTTAGAAAGACTAGGCAAGGGTGACCAGGTCTGGCCTGAAACCCACTGATGTAAATAAAGTGTTATAACAACCATGTGCATTTGCTTACATATTATCCATGCCAGGGGCTCCAAGGGCAGAGTGCAGTAGCTGGAACAAAGACCATCTAGCCCACAAAGCCAAAACATTTACCATTTCACCCTCTACACAAAAGTCTGCTGACCCCTGCTTCAGGCTAAGAGCTACGTGTTTGCACCAAGTAAGGGCCAAGCAGACTCCATACGCTTCAATCACTAAGTGAAGAATTCCTGATATCTAAACACTTTAAGTTACAAGAAAAGGTTAAATCTTTTGTGGGTGGGGGGGTTGCCTGAAGCATGCAAAAATTCTTGAAAGTTCCCGGTAAAGTTCCTGAGCCAGGGATCAAATCCATGCCGCAGCAATAACCTAAGCCACAGCACTGACAACACAGAATCCTTAACTGCTAGGCTAGCAGGGAACTCCCCCAAAAACTACTTTTAAAAATCTTAAAACTGGGCACTTGTAGCTATGGTTTGATAGAGTAAAAGATTTACCTGGGTGTTCCCATTGTGGCGCAGAGGTTAGCAAATCCAACCATGAGGTTGCGGGTTCAATCCCTGGCCTTGCTCAGTGGGTTAAGGATCCGGCATTGCCGTGAGATGTGGTGTAGGTCACAGGCGCGGCTCAGATCCCACGTTGCTGTGGCTCTGGTGTAGGCCAGTGGCTACAGCTCCGATTCGACCCTAGCCTGGGAAACTCCATATGCCGCACGAAGCGGCCCTAGAAAAGACAAAAAGACAAAAAGACAAAAAAAAAAAAAGACTTTACTTGGGGAAAAATTTCTATTACATTTTACTTTTAGGAAAGAAGGAGCTACAAAGAAATAAATCAAAAGACAATCACATTCGGCAGATTTATTTAAAATACTGCACTTGCAATCCCAACCCGCAGTACTCCTCAAGAATCACTGACCCATTAAATGACTGCCTGGGCCCAAAGTGAAGGCAGGTTGCCTAATTCACAATGACAACCTTCAGACACTGAGTTCTGAGTCATTTTAAAGGATATAAAACACATTATTAGTATTTTTAAAGCATGCTAATATACCAAAGATTTTCTAAAACGAAGTCTGAAACCACCACCACCAAAAGTTCCCATCTGCTTTAGTCCAAAGAGTTGGCACCACCGAGCAGTGTCTTGCTCTGTCATGGAGTGAACACCCTCCTCAGAGCACCTTGAAGGTTGAGGGAGGTTCTGTCGGCAGGTACAGGACCAGACACAGAGTGGGACTTTATCTCATAAAAATACAGTTGACTGGGGAGTTCCCGTCATGGCTCAGCAGTTAACGAACCCGACCAGTATCCATGAGGATTGGGATTCGATCCCTGACCTTGCTCAGTGGGTTAAGAATCCAGCGTTGCCATGAGCTGTGTTGTTGGGAATTGGATAAATTATAACAGACTATGTGCGTACCAATATGTGAAAATGTTCAGGATTTGTAAATGAATAAATTCCAGTATAGTATGTAGAGTACAACACCATTTTATTAATTAAAAAAGGCATATAGAATATATGTTTTTACAGAAAAAATGTACACCAAATAACTAACAGCTGTCATTCTTGGAGGGCAGAACTACTAAAAGCTTTTATTTGCTAATTTACACATTTCTATATAAGTTTATAATTGGCATATATTATTTTTATAAGAAAAAATAATAATAAAAGAAAGCCCTTTAAAATAAGGTCTTCAGGGAGTTCCCATCGTGGTTCAGGGGAAATGAATCTGACTAGTATCCATGAGGACGCAGGTTCGATCCCTGGCCTCGGTCAGTGGGTTAAGGATCCGACGTTGCCGTGAGCTGTGGTGTAGGTCGCAGACACGGCTCGGATCCCGAGTTGCTGTGGCCGTGGTGTAGGCCGGTGGCTACAGCTCCAATTCGATCCCTAGCCTAGGAATCTCCATATGCCATGCATGTAGGCCTAAAAAAAGACACACACAAAAAATGTAAAATAAGGTTTTCAAAAACCTTAATATCATGAGAAATTGCTTATGCTGCAAAGACCACTTAAAGAAAAGATAGAAAACTGTATGTATATCTGTGTGTGTGCGCGCGCGCGTGTGTGTGTGAATTTTCTAATACAGACGACTAGAAAAAAAAACTGAAAGAGAAAAAGAATGTGTGGTGTGTGTGCGCATGAACCTCCATATGCCTAGGGGCGACACTTAAAAAAAAAAATGCAAACAGCTTTTATCTATAAATTTCATGAAAGGAGCCTCGACTGTTTTATATTGAAATACATACTCTTAATAGATATTTCTGAATAAAAATTACTAGAATACTAAAATGTAACGGTAGTTAATAATACTTTAGTGCATGTTGGAAATTTGTTTACAGGGTTAGACCCAACTGTTCTCAGAACAAAACCACAAGAAAACATGGTCTGTATCCAAGCTGAGTGGGATGTTAATTAGCATCATGCAGTGATGACCACACAAGGCCGACGTGCAGGACGTCACCAAACTGTCCACCTTGAAGACATACGACCCCTAACAGTCCAGTATACCTCCCATGCCCTCTGCAAGTGTGTTTCTTTTTCCCCCAGCGAGAACCTGCTTCTACACTGGACTGAAACAGTGCTAATTCCAAACACTTTGTTTCTGATACATGATACTGTTAACCTCTTCCTCTGGAAGCATCAATACAAACAAAATTTTACATCAGGGAATCGCATACCTATTCAGGCCTATCTCCGCTGAATAAATGAACATATGATCAACATCAATAAAAAAGAACTTTGTTGACTGAATGACCAAAAGAAGTTTAAAAAATTCTAGGAGTTCCCGTCGTGGCGCAGTGGTTAACGAATCCGACTAGGAACCATGAGGTTGCGGGTTCGATCCCTGCCCTTGCTCAGTGGGTTAACGATCCGGTGTTGCCGTGAGCTGTGGTGTAGGTCGCAGATGCGGCTCGGATCCCGCGTTGCTGTGGCTCTGGCATAGGCTGGTGTCACAGCTCCGATTAGACCCCTAGCCTGGGAACCTCCATATGCCGCAGGAGCGGCCCAACAAATGGCAAAAGACAAAAAAAAATAAAAAATAAAAAATAAAAAATTCTAAGTCCAAAAATTTCAATACTACTTGACATCTCAGATCTCTAAGTCAAACATCTGCCTAAATGGAAACGTCTTAATATTCCATTCTCTGAAATGCTATAGCTATAACATGAGATTACATTAAATCACATCCAGATGGTATGTCTTTCCTAACAACTCTCATCCAAAGAAAGCAGTTACTGACTACAAACTGTCATTTTTCTGCAACTCACTATTAATTGGAGGCAAAAGAAAGAATACAGTCCCTAAGTAAAAGAACAAGAACAGCTTCATTTCCAGAATTTATGTAACACAACAAAATAATATTCTCATTCACATTTTACTACTATGAATCAAGTTTTTTATACTTTAATTTTTTGGGGGGGGTATTTTTGCCTTTTCTAGGGCCGCACCCACGGCATACAGAGATTCCCAGGCTAGGGGTCTTCTAATCGGAGCTGTAGCCGCCAGCCTACACCACAACCACAGCAACTCGGGATCCAAGCCGAGTCTGCGACCTACACCACAGCTCACGGCAATGCCAGATCCTCAACCCACTGAGCAAGGCCAGGGATCGAACTCGCAACCTTGTGGTTCCTAGTCAGATTCGTTAACCACTGAGCCACGACAGGAACTCCTCTTTAAAGTTTTTAATGAACTATGTACAACACACAGATAAGTGTTAGAGAATACAAGGGACATGGTACTCACTGCCCAGATTTAACAAATGTCAACAATTTGCCAGGTCTTGTTTCCCTTAAAGCACTTAATAAAATATTAGAGATATAGGGAGAGCCTCTCCCCCCACTTTTTTTTAATATTCAAAAAGGAGGGACTTGATGTGACCAAATATCGGGGTTCCTGATTTTCTTTTTAATCCATAACAACACATTTTTATGGTGGGTTTCCTTTCTGACTGCACCTGTGGCACATGGAAGTTTCCAGGCCAAGGATCAAACCCGCGCCACAGCTGCAACCTGTGCCAAAGCTGCAACAACACCAGATCCTTAACCCGCTGCACCATATAGGTTATTATTATTATCATGTTTAAACTCCACCAATTCTGTGTATCAATTCCAGCTTGAAGCAAAAATTTACTATTGTTACACAAATGTATTTGTACCAAATAACCTTTAAAAAAAAAGTAGTAAAGCCATCCTCAGAAAGAATATAAAATGAATAACTTCTCCATCACCTGTATTATTAGCACTTTGGTTCATAGGGGTTTTTTTATTTGTTGGTCTTTTGTTTTTGTTTTTGGTTTTTGTTTTGTTTTGTTTTGTTTTTTGCTTTTTAGGGCCACAACCACAACAAATGGCTGGGGTTGAATGAAAGCTACAGCTGCGTGCCTAGGCCACAGCCCTTACAGCAACACCAGATCCTTAACCCACTGAGCAAGGCCAGGGATCGAACCCACATCTTCATGGATACAGCTGGATTCATTTCTGCTGTGCCACAAAAGGAAATCTTTTGCTTTTGTTTTTTGTCTTTTTAGGGCCAAACCCATGGCATATGGAAGTTCCTAGGCTAGGGGTCCAATTGGAGTTACAGCTGCCAGTCTACACCACAGCCACAGCAACACAGGTTCTGAGCTAGTCTACAACCTACACCACTGCTCACAGCAATATCACCAGGTACTTAACCAACTGAGTGAGGCCAGGGATCAAACCCACATCCTCATGGATACTAACTGGGTTCATTACTGCTGAGGCACAATAGGAACTCCTAAATGAAATATATTTTTTAAATTAATTTCATGTCTTTTTTAAAGTGGCTACTAGGAAATGTTAAATTACATACATAATTCATAGTTAACACTCTCACTGTAATGTTTTATGGCACAGTGCTGTCCTAGATACAACAAAGTAGCACCAGGAGTTCCCGTCATGGCTCAGTGGTTAACAAATCCAACTAGGAACCATGAGGTTGTGGGTTCGATCCCTGGTCTTGCTCAGTGGGTTAAGGATCCGGCATTGCCATGAGCTGTGATGTAGCTCACAAACGCAGCTTGAATCCCACAGCTTGGATCCCGAGTTGCTGTGGCTCTGGCGTAGGCCAGCAGCTGTATCTTTGATTAGACCCCTAGCCTAGGAACCTCCATATGCTGCGGGAGCGGCCCTAGAAAAGGCAAAAAGGCAAAAAAAAAAACAAAAACAAAAACAAAGTAGCACCTGAATAAGAACTACAATTTCAGAACAAGACAATGATGTCCAGTCTCATCTCTTCTATTCGATATAGTACTGGACGTCCCCATCACAGTAATCAGACAAGAAAAAGAAATAAAAGATATCAAATTGCAAGGGAAGAGGTAAAATTGTCGTTACATGCAGATGACATGATACTATATATAGAAAACCCTCAAGACTCCGCGCAAAAACTACTAGAACTCATAAACGAATTCAGCAAGGTAGCAGGACACAAGATTAACAACATACAGAAATTTCTGGTTTCCTTTCTTTACACTAACAATGAAATATCAGAAAAGGATATTTCTTTTAAATTCCTTTTAAAATCACATTTTAAAAAAATAAAACACTTAGGAGTAAATCTGACCAAGGAGGTGAGAAACGTATACACTGAGAACTGTAAAAACACTGACAAAGGAAAGTGAAGCCGAGTCAAAGAAACAGGAATACATCCCATGCTCCTGAACTAGAAGAACTAATAGTGTTAAAATGGCCATACTATGAAGTTCCCGTCGTGGCACAGTGGGATTGGCAGAGTCTCTACAGTGCTAGGACACAGGTTCCATTCCTGGCCTGGTAAAGTGGCTCGTAGGATCTGGTGAAGGTCACAACTGTGGCTCGGATCTGAACCCTGGTCCAGAAACTCCAAATGCTGCTGTGGGGCAGCCCCCCAAAAAAGGCCATACTACCCAAAGCCATCTACAGATTTAGTGCAATTCCTAGCAAATTACCCATGACATTTTTCATAGAACCAAAACAAACGATCCTAAAATTTATATTGGAACCAAAAGACCCAGAATTGCCAGAGCAATCCTAAGGCAAAACAACAAATCTGGAGGCATAGCCCTCCCAGATTTCAGACAACACTACAAAGCTACAGTTATCGCAACAGTATGGTATTGCCACAAAAACAGATATATGGAGAGTTCACATCGTGACTCGGTGGAAACGAATCCAACTAGTATCCATCAGGATGCGGGTTCAATCCCTGGCCTCGCTCAATGGGTTTGAGGACCCAGTGTTGCCATGAGCTGTGAATAGGTGGCAGATGCGGCTCAGATCTGGCATTGCTGTGGCATAGGCCGGCATCTACAGCTCTGATTCTACCCCTAGCCTGGGAACCTCCACATGCCACAGCTGCAGCCCTAAAAAGCAAAAAAACAAACAAACAAAAAAACCAGATATATGGGTCACTGGAACAGAATAGAGAGCTCAGAAATAAATCCACACACCTATGGTCAATTAATCTTGGACAAAGAAGGCAAGAATATAAAATAGAGAAAAGACAATATCTTCAGCAAGTGGTACTGGGAAAGCTGGACAGCCATGTCTAAGTTTAACTCAAAATGGCTTAAATAAATACTTAAACATAATAAGACAGGACACCATAAAACTCTGGAAGAGAACAAAGGCAAAACATCCTCTGACACAAATCATACCAATGTTTTCTTAGGTCAGTTTTCCAAGCCAACAGAAATAAAAGCAAAAAAAAAAAAAAAAAAAAAAAAAGGCAGGAAGTTCTCCTGTGGCACAGGAGTTAAGGATCCAGCATTGCCACCGCTGTGGCTGGATCACTGCTATGGCATGGGTTCAGTCCCTGACCCAGGAACTTTCACATGCCATGGGTGCAGCCAAATAAATGAGAGCTAATCAAACTACAAGATTTTGCACAGCAAAGAAAACCATAAGTAAAACAAAAAGACAATGTACAGAATAGGAGAAAATATTTGCAAATAATGCAACCAACAAAGGCTTAACTTCCAAAATATACAAACAGTTCCTACAACTCATTAACAGAAAAACAAACAACCCAATCAAAAATGCTCATTAGATCTAAATAGACCTTTCTCCAAAAGGACAAATAGATGGCCAACAGACACAAGAAAAGGAGCTCAGCATCCCTAATTATTAGTGAAATGCAAATCAAACTACAATGAGATATTACCCCACACTCATCAGAATGGCCATCATCAAAACAGTCTACAAATAATAGGAGTTCCCTGGTAGCACAGTGGGTTAAGGATCCAGCATGGTCACTGCTGAGGCTTGGGTCACTGCTGTGGCAAGGGTTCAATCCTTGGCCCAGGAACTTCCACATGCCATGAGTGCAGCCAAAAAAAAAAAAAAAAAAAAAAAAAGTAAATTCTATAATAATAAATGCTGGAGAGGGAGTACAGAAGAAGAGGGAACCTTCCTATGCTGCTGGTAGGAATGTAAATGGGTGCAGCCACTAGGGAAAATAGAGCGGAGGTTCCTTAAAAAAACTTAACCCCCTGTGGTGCTGGGGGTTAAGGATCTGGCATTGTCTCTGCTATGCCCCGCATTCAATCCTTGGCCCAGGAATTTCCACATGCAATGGGCTCAGCAAAAAGTTCAAAAAACCTAAAAACAGAGTTACCATATGATCTAGCAATCCCACTCCTGGGCATACATCCGGAGAAAACACATGCACCCCAGTGCTCACAGTAGCGCTATTTACAGTAGCCAAGATGTGGAAATTAATGTCCATCAACGGAGGAATGGATAAAGCTGTAGTGTGTATATACAATGGAGTATTACTTAGCCATAAAAAGAATGAAATAATGCCATCTGCAGCAACATGGATGGACCTAGAGATCATCACACTAAATGAAATCAGAGAAAGACAAATAACGTATGATAACACTGATACATGGAATCTAAAATATGAACTTATTTATAAAACATAAACAGACTCACAGGCATAGAAAACAAATTTATGGTTACCAAAGGGGAAAGGAAGGGGGATAAATTAGGAGTCTGGGATTAGCAGACACAAACTACCACATATAAAATAAATAAACTACAAGGTCCTACTGCATAGCACAGGGAGTTTACAAGAGTTTATCTTGCAAGAAACTATAATTGAAAAGAATTTGAAAATGAATATATATATATATTTGAATCACCTTGCTGTACATTAAACTAACACAATGTTGTAGATCAACTTACTTCAATTAAAAGGAAAAAAAGAACTACAATTTCAGATGCAAGACTCAGAGAAAGATGCAATGGTCAAAATGGTAGAGCTGTGGTTGCTATCTAGGTGATTTACAGGGAAGAATACGATTCAGGGAAAAGCAGGACCCCACCCCCTCCAGATTATCCTTCTACATCACCAGAGCACCCCTAGATAAACTCTCATTGATTCCACTTCACTCATGCGTCTCTGGAAAATTACTCTCTTTTATTTATTTATTAATTTATTCATCTATTTTTGCTTTTTAGGGCACCCGCAGCACATGGAGGTTCCGGCTAGGGGTTCAATTCGAGCTGCAGCCACCAGCCTACACCACAGCCACAGCAATGCAAGATTTGAGCCACAACTGTAACCTACATCACAGCCCACGACAACGCCAGATCCTTAACCCACTGAGTGAGGCCAGGGATTGAACTTGCATCCTCATGGATACTAGTCAGATTCGTTTCCACTGAGCCATGACAGGAACTCTGTACTCTCTTTTTAGAAGTCAATTCTTTAGCAACTTAAATGGATTGAAAAGAAACCTAACAATTCATTCATCCATTTAACAACTTTTATAAACTGGGACCAGGTTCACAGTGGTAAATACAACTGTGATGTGCTTTCTGGGCGGGGGGGGGGGGGGGGGGGGGGGGCAGTCAGATGCAACAATGAACAAGTAAACAAATAAGCAGAAAACTCACTTCAGAAAAGCACTCTGAAGAAGTGATGTGAACAAAGTCAGTAATCAGTCTTTCCAGACTGATACTATTTTAGAATCAGCTTTTAGAGTCCTTGGATGCTACAGACACATTTATTTTAGGAGGGTGATAGATTAGTTATTTCAAAATATTCACACTTCAAGCTCATTTTCTGTGTAAATATTTTCAATCAAAAGCATTCTGCAAAATACATGTACTGTTCCCAAGGACATCACAAAAGAAAATGCAAGGTAATTTATGTCACTGTTATAATTCTCATAATACTTAAATGCCCAGTTTGGCTTTTAATGCTTAATCAAGGCGGGAAAAGTCAGTGATTGTTTACCTTTTCTCATTGCAGAAAGGCAAATAAGAGTTCTTGCTATAAATATGGCAAAAAATAAGCTCTTAATTATTAAGCACTCAGCATTCTTCAGTATATATCTTCATGGAGTTCCCACTGTGGCTCAGTGAGTTGAGAACCCAACATAGTCTCCGCAAGGAAGGGGGGTCAATTCCTGGCCTCGCTCAGTGCGTTAAGGATCTGGTGTTCCCACAGGCTCTGGCAGAGGTTACAGAGGCAGCTCAGATCCGGTGTTGCCATGGCTGTGGTGTAAACCTGCAGCTCACATTCAACCCCTAGCCCAGGAACTTTCATATGCTGCAGGTGCAGGCATAAAAAGAAAAAAGAGGAGTTCCCGTCGTGGCTCAGTGGTTAACGAATCCAACTAGGAACCATGAGGTTGCGGGTTCGATCCCTGGCCTTGCTCAGTGGGTTAAGGATCCAGCGTTGCCGTGAGCTGTGGGGTAGGTTACAGATGCGGCTCAGATCCCACGTTGCTATGGCTCTGGTTTAGGCCGGCATCTACAGCTCTGATTAGACCCCTAGCCTGGGAACCTCCATATGCTGCGGGAGCGGCCCAAGAAATGGCAAAAAAGACCAAAAAAAAAAATCTGGTCCAAGAAATGGTACAAAAACCCAGGCTGACATGGTCAACTTACTCTCCTGCCAAAAATCCCAACTCCGAAATTCCTGTGAGTTCATACTACGGAGAAAATGTTCGTGTGTGCGGCCACATCTACACAACTGAACCGGCCTCCATAAATGATGTGTTAATCAGGTCAGGAATTAAAAACAACCCTTCACTGCTGTCGACTCTCAGTGCACCCACGCACCAAAACACTGTGCAACCATTATAAACCATATTAACTTCAAGACAGATATATGTAAATACACACTTGGGTGAGGAAAGTAGCCGATATAAGAATTATGTTCAATAACAACTGGATTTAGTCAGTAAAATTATAGCAAGTCATATATACAACAAAACACTACAGTTACTAAAAATAATCCTGAAAGAATATATATTGACTGAATGACATGAAAACATTCACACTTTACTGAATGCACAGTAATTGTAAGAATATACCTACTGCAATATCATTTTTAAATGCATTAATACTGACCGTGTAGAGAAAAATCTGAAAGAGCACATCGGAAATAGCTAAACCGCTATCATAAAGTGTTTAGGATACTTTTTATTTTCTTTTTCTCAACCCTACTTTCTATATACATCTAGTACCACTTATGAAGCAAGGAAAACGCAAACATTATGTTTGAAGCAAGTTAAAGAACGGTAAATACATGATATCAACGATATTCAAACTCAATGAGATAAAGAGAAAATTACAAACAAGAAATGTCCCAGTGCATTAACAGAGCCGCCTCTAGGTGCTCTTTCATTTCCCCAAGTCTTTGGCGTCTGTTCAGAGCCTTTCTTCTCACCTGCGTCCTCCCATAACAAGAAGAAACCACCTCACAGCCAGGTGCCTGCTCCTCCAGTGACCCTCCCCTTCCCTCTGAAAAGCCATCCACTTGCTCCACAAGGGAAGCCATCCAGTCAAGGCATTCCGTTCCCCACGGCCTCAGCAGCCCTTGACAGATTCCTCCGTCCAGCAGAACCGCGCCTCTGCTGATCTTGTCTTAGTCCTGCCAGGATCTTTGAGAGTTCACTTATACCGACTCTAGCTTACAGTCCCTGCCTCTAGGAATTTCAAATTTCCCCCTCCGTTTGATAAACAATTTAAAAACTAACCCAACTTACCTCAGTGACTTTAAAAAAGAATCAAACCAGATTATTATGCTATTACACAGAGGAGAATCATACTTCACCTCATCCTCTCAAGGAGGCAGTCATAAAACAGCTCAAGTACTGGCCTGCATTTTATTTTTCCTTTTTTAGCCATACCTGAGGCATATGGAAGGTCCCAGGCTAGGGACACTCTTTCTAGGGCCATAAGCCATTATAAACTTTCTAAACTGATTTCACTCTAAATGGCTCAGGGACTTTCTGAATTTTTTCATTCACCTGAAGTTATTTGGTACATGCTTCCCCCAAGACTGTCTCATTCTATTTTCCATTTGTAACACACAAGTTACCAAGTTTTAAAAATAAGTTGTCTTCTTTCCTTCCTCTACAAATACTATCAATATTCGGCCTTCCCCTTAAATGTGTTCTCTTTAACTGAATGTTAAAATAACATCAAAGTCAAAAATTAGAACTACTTATTCTGAGCGAAGCTAATAAGCACTCCAACCTCTGAAGGAATTCTAAGTGGAGCAAGATAGCTATCAATATTTTATCTGCTAGCATTTACACTGCAGCCTACTTAAAACAGTAAGTTATATGGCTGTTTCCATTTCTGGAAGGTATTGGCTTATCTAAGAAATCCAGACTTCCTCTTTGCCCTCCTAGAAAGGAAAAAAAAAAAAATGCTGTCAAGTGTCACTGAATATGTTTCTTATGTTTAATACCGTTAAATTTTAATAATGGAACTGACTGTGAAAGGGAAGAAAAAAAGAAGAGAAGACAGAAGGACATAACTTAGGTTCAATTTTTAGAACTTCTTGAAGGAAAATATCAATAAAATGTGTAAATAAAAAAGAATAAATATTTTACTTTCTAAATGCAATTAAAGAAAAACATAATTTCAGACAGGTCACTCTAAAACAAAATACATCAAAATTTTAGGAAAGGATGGATGACAGAGTAGAAAAGGCTTCAACGACCCAGACTTTTTGAACCCCCAACCTGAACCACTACTAGAGATTTTCCTGAACCTCCATTTCTGTGCCTGGAAATCAGAAAAAATACCTCTCTTGAAGAAGAGGTTATTAGAAGTAACGAGAATATAATAGCTAGATCAACTCCCCTTTTTCCAACCCTTTCTTAAAACCACATACTAAGCTAAGAGCAAAGAACTGACTCACCTCAAGTATCGGCTATTGTATCAAATGTATCTAATGTACATACTATTAGACAAAGTATCAAAATAACTCTAACTGTGCTACCTGCACAGACTGTTGTCTTGAAGTCCCTCTGCTACATTCAGCTATAGGAAGCTGTTTCTTGATGTACAGTCTACTTTTTCTCAAGCTGAGATTAGGTTGTACCTTTCTTTTTTTTAATTAATTTTTTTAACCACACCCACGGTATGCAGAAGTTCCCGGGCCAAGGACTGAACCCAAGCCACAGCACTGACCCAAGCCACAGCAGTGACAACGGCGGATCCTTAACCCACTGAGCCACCAGGGAAATCCCCAGTTACACCTTTTTTAAAGGAATATTTCTTAGCCACGCCTCACTTTAAGTGTGCTCACAGAACAGACTGGGTCACATTGTATGCCACACACCCAAGTCATCCAGTTTTATTAAAGATGCAGCCAAGGAATTCCCATCATGGCTCAGCAGAAATGAATTGGACTAGTATCCATGAGGATGCAGGTTTGATCCCGGGCCTCGCTCAGTGGGTTAAGGATCTGGCATTGCCATGAACTGTGGTGTAGGTTGCATATGCAGCTCAGATCTAGCACTGCTATGGCCGTGGTGTAGGCCATCAGCTGCAGCTCCAATTCGACCCCTAGCCTAGAACCTCCATAAGCCAAGAATGTGGCTCTTAAAAAAAAAAAAAGAGAGAGAGAGAGAATTTCTGGAAATGAAAGCAGGATAGTGCAAGGCATGAAAAACTATTAGTCACCTTTACAACCTAAAACTTGAGTTTAATATAGATCTTAACAGTTAAATTTAAAATAAACTGAATTTTCATGCCAAAATATCACAAGACCTATTAATACATTTCAGCTGATCAGTGAAAAAAGCAATTAACCAAGTTCTTTAATTATCAAAAATTGATGATACTTAAAACACTTCCTTGGAGTTCCCGTCGTGGCTCAGTGGTTAACGAATCTGACTAGGAACCATAGGTTGAAGGTTCGATCCCTGGCCTTGCTCAGTGGGTTAAGAATCCGGCATTGCCGTGAGCTGTGGTGTAGGTTGCAGACTCAGCTCGGATTCCGAGTTGGTGTGGCTCCGGTGTAGGCCAGCAGCTACAGCTCCGATGAGACCCCTAGCCTGGGAACCTCCATATGCCTTGGTGCGGCCCTAGAAAAGACAAAAAAAAAAAAAAAAAAAGAGATAGTAGAGAGGGCTTCATTTTTTTACAGATTTCAAAAGAAAGTTTGTTCTCATGTTGAGAAATGCAGCTACCAAACAGTTTTAGTTGTAATATCAGAACTTATTTATACTCTATTCTAAGGTAATAACTGTAACTATGAGAAGACACATCTGTTATAATTCAAGCTCCATGGAGTTCTCGTCGTGGCGCAGTGGTTAACTAATCCGACTAGGAACCATGAGGTTGCGGGTTCGATCTCTGGCCTTGCTCAGTGGGTTAAGGATCCAGCGTTGCCGTGAGCTGTGGTGTAGGTTGCAGCCGCGGCTCGGATCCTGAGTTGCTGTGGCTCTGGGGCAGGCCGGTGGCTACAGCTCTGATTCGACCCCTAGCCTGGTAACCTCCATATGCCACGAGAGTGGCCCTAGAAAAGGCGAAAAGGCAAAAAGACAAAAAAAAAAAAAAAAAAAAAAAAAAAAAAAAAAAAAACAAGCTCCATGACAGCAGAGACTTTTTCTATTTATCCATTACCATATAACAGTATCTATAATGGTAACACTTAGTATTTATTTAATTTTTTAGAAAAGATCCACAGTGTCACTCACAGTAGTAAAAAATTGAAAACACTTATGAAACAGTATGCATTCATAATGATGAAAATATACAATTACACAGGAGCCCTTATGCTTTGTAAAATAACATTTTTTAAAGCATTAACTTAGACATTAAGAAAACTGGGTTCTGATACCAGCTCAGTCTCACGAGTTTGATTTGTGCTCTGGGGTAAATGATGACCTATCTGGGTTCTAACACCCTACTGCTTAACCCTCACTGGTCCATCCTCAAGCAAAGATTACAGGGAGAACACACTCAGAAAGCAAAGGTGGACTTGCACAGTAGAGAAGAGGTGTATGCACCCTGTCCACATCAAACAGAATCTGCCCTACCCAACCAGACTGAGGGTTTCAATGTCCCCTCCAGGCACATTGACTCAGAATCATCCATTTTAACTCGAGGGCCCCAAAGGCATACTTGAACCACTCTACAATAAACAGAGCTAGTAATTTAGGTCATCTGATCCAAGAGAACAATGCCATCCAGGGTACACCAAAATATCAAGCCCTAGTGTCGAAGGAACCAGAAAATAAAGTACAGGGGAAGAGGGAGCAATTTCACCTGCTGGAAAAAGAAAACATAGACCTCTGTGCCAGTCAACAACTCTTAAACAGTGGAAGAGGGTGCCCACCAATCTGCTGGAAGGAAAGCAGCTGTTCTCAAGTCCTTGGAATAAAAACTCTTACAATCTTACTATATTCATCATACATCACCTGAGACAAATCCATAAGGACATTTTCTGTTTTACCAGCTCAAAGACTTTTCCAAAAGAAACATTTGCCCTTCAACACCTACCTTCATCCCACTTCCATGCACTTTCCTTAGGGCCATGAGAGGAAGCACAGTGCAAGGTTAGTGGCATGGACTCTGCCCCTTCCTAGCTGGGTAATTTTGGGCAAGTTACTGAAGCTTTCTGTGCCTCCGCTTGGGGACAATAAAATGGGAACAATAATAACTATATAATATATAGGATTATTATAAAGGTTAAATTCATGTAGAACAGTGTCTGGGAAGTAGTAAGTATAAATTTTAAAAATTTAATTTAAGTAAATGATTTGCACCAAGGTCTGCTTCTTATAAGGAAAACTGAAGACACTTAGGAATTCTCATTCTTTGTAGTCTAATTACAAAACCACACAAAACAGTTAATACAAAAGAGAAATCTCAAGAGAGGAAGTAAGTTGTTGCCCCCAAGGTTTTGCTGGCAAACTACAGGCCAGGAATTTCTAAACTGCAGATTCATGGAGCAATTAAGGCAACCCATTAATCCCCTGAAATTACACAAAATTTTGAGACAGGAAGATACTTCTATACTATTATTTCTCCTATCTTAAAAAAATATCTTTTTCACTCAATTTCTACTATCTGCAAATATTCTCCCACAAATTGCTACTATACTCACTCTCTCAAATTTCCCTTTCATTCTCTCTTAAACCCACGCCAATATCGCTCTTGTCTCAAACACTCCACTGGAAATGAATCTTGTGAAGGTCACCTCTGACCTCCACATTCTAATCTGATGCAGTATTGCAGATTTTTCCCCAGGTCATCTCCCCCTCGGGCCTGCCCTATTTCTCTAGCTTTATTCACTTCCAGGAAGCCATCTACCACCATCTACGGTCTCTTGGTTTCCCAGCTCTGCTGATCTCTCCTCAGCAGTTTCTACTCACAGTCCCTAACAACTGCATCCTCCCAGACCCTCAGTCCCCAAACCTTGCAATCATTCTTGACTCCTCTCTTTCACCCTGATCCTACATCAGAATTCATCAGAAAGTACTGCTGCTCTACCTTCAAAATCTATCCAGCAGCCAAACACGTCTCACCTCCCCCTTCGCTACTCCTGCCTTGGTCTGAGCCACCATCATTTTGCACGTGGATTTTTATTATAATAGCCTTCTACCTCTTCCCATATGTCTACCCCTTTGCTGCAGTCTGCTGTTATACAGCAGTCAGAGTGATCCTTTTAAAATACAAGTCATAGTGCTTGGGCTGTGGGATGGAAATCTTGTGAAATCACATTGTTATGATCATTATACAACTACAGATGTGATCAATTCATTTGAGTAATAATAAAAATTTAAAAAACAGAAAAAAAAATAAAATCGAATAAAATAAAATACAAGTCATAGTCCCGTCTCTGCTCAAAACCTTCCAAAGCCTTCCCATTTCAACTGAAGCCAAGGTCCTCAAAAGGACCCCGAGGGGAACCAGAGTTACTTGCCCCTTCTTCCCTTACCAATACATACTACATTTTATCTTAGGAGTCTATCTTGGGAGTCAATACAGGTGAACAGTGATCCCCAAAAAGTTAAGTTCAAGTCCTAACCGCCCCATTCCTGTGAATTCAATCTCATTTGGAAAAAGTCTTTTCAGATGCAGTTAATCCTTAACTTAATTGCTAAGGATTTTTTTTTTTTTTTTAATTTTCCCACTGTACAGCAAGGGGGTCAGGTTATCCTTACATGTATACATTACAATTACATTTTTCCCCCCAAGGATTTTTTTTTTTTTTTTTTTTTTTTTGGTCTTTTTGCCTTTTCTCAAGCCGCTCCCACAGCACGTGGAGGTTCCCAGGCTAGGGGTCTAATCAGAGCTGTAGCCATCAGCCTACACCAGAGCCACAGCAACGCAGGATCCGAGCTGCATCTGCGACCCACACCACAGCTCACAGCAATGCCAGATCCTTAACCCACTGAGCGAGGCCAGAGATCAAACCCACAACCTCATGGTTCCTAGTTGGATTCGTTAACCACTGAGCCACGACGGGAACTCCCAACTGCTAAGGATTTTAAGATGAGATCATCCTGGATTTGGGGTGGGTCCTAAAACTGATGACATGTACAGAGAGATGAGACAGAGAAGTAAACCCAGAGGCAGAGACTGGAGTGATGGTCTGTAAGCCCAGGGATGCTGGCAGCCACCAGAAGCTAGGAGAGAAGCAGGGGATGAATACTACTCAGCCTCCAGAAGGGACCAACTCTGCCCACACCTTTGCTTCAGACTCCTGGCCTAGAATACATTTCTGTCGATCTGAGTCACCCAGCAACCCCAGAAAACTAACACCCACCCTTCTCCTTGTTGTCCGGCTCCAACCATGCTGTTTTCCTTGCTCCCACCCTCTGCCTGGCATGCTCAAAGCCCAGAACTCCAAATGACTAATTTGAGCACCACCTAGAACCTTTTGCTCAAATATCATCCTATCAGGCCTATCCTGAACTTCTGTTTAAACTGCAACAACCACCAGGCTTCCCTTCTGTATCGTATTTTTTCCACAGCGCTTACCACATCCTCATACACTGCACAATGTTCCTACTTACTATGTTTAGTGCTTGCTGACTCCACTAAAATGTAAGTGCCACAAGGGACAAGGTTTTGGAGGACTGGGGTTCTTTTTTCTATTTTGTTCACTGATATATTCTGAACATCTTTAAATATGTCTGGTAGTAGTCATTTGATACACCTGCTGAATAAACTTGTTGAGTGAATGTATGCATGTCTTTTTCTGGAAAGGCAGTGCACAGTTTTCCTCCGATTAATAAAGTGATCTGCTACTGCCCCCCCCCAAAAAGTTTCTAAATCTTTTTTTTTTTTTTGTCTTTTTAGGGCCGCACTCACAGCATACAGAGGTTCCCAGGCTAAGGGTCTAATCACAGATATAGCTGCCAGCCTACACCACAGCCACAGCAACGAGGGATCCGAGCTGCATCTGCAACCTACACCACAGCTCAGGACAATGCCGGATCCTTAACCCACTGAGTGAAGCCAGGGATGGAACCGGTAACCTCATGGTTTCTGGTCGGATTCACATTCACTGTGCCACGATGGGAACTCCAAAAGTTTCTAAATCTTTATTCCAAATCTTTAAATAGCTAAAGAGGAGTTCCCATTGTGGTGCTGCAGAAACAAATCCAACTAGTATCCATGAGGATTTGGGTTCGATCCCTAGCTTCACACAGTGGGTCAGGGATCTAGCCGTTGCCATGAGCTATGGTAAAGGTCACAAACATGGCTTGGATCCTGCATTGCTGTGGCTGTAGCACACAGACTGGCAGCTATAGCTCTGATTCAACCCCTAGCCTAGGAGCTTCCATATGCTGCAGGTGAGGCCCTAAAAAAGCAAAAGAATAAAAAATTTTTAAATAGCTAAAGAAATGAAGATTCTAAAATTCTTAAAAGATCTCAACCCTTAAAAAAGCAAACAAAAACCAATAAACACTCAACATCATGACATAACATCTTGCACCTTGCAAAGAGAAGATTTCCTACATTTAAACTCCTACTCCAAAAACTAAATTTTGGTTTGCTTGTTTGTTTCTTGGCTTTAGTGGCTTAAGAATCAGCTTTACCCACTTTTCACAGGATCTTCTACACCAAAGGTTATCCCTGGGCCTGAGCTCTTGTCTCTCTGTAGCTAAAGCAATAAAGAAGAGTGGGTGTCAGGAGTCACTGTAGTTTCGAGAATCTCAAGAACACTGCCAACACCCATGTGGTGCAGCAGGTTAAAGATCCAGCGTGGCTGCAGTTGCAGCACAGGTCACAACTGTAGCACGGGATCAATTCCTGGCCCAGCAACTTCTTTATGCTGTGCGTGTGGTCCAAAAAAAAAAAAAAAGGGGGGGGGAAAGAAAGAAAGAAAAAAGAAGGAAAAAAAAAAAAAAGAATACTATCAACTACTTTTCTCTACCTGGCTAAAATCCTACATAAAACAGAGGGGCAGAACTAAAGCAAACCATAGCTGTCTAGCATCAACTATTACTATGGAGTAAACAAATGTTTGCTCAAAATACAACATCATTGTCTGTGAGACCTTGAGAAAGTGTTGTAGAAAGGATGTCATTTACATCTACAGCTTTAGTCTGAACCATAAAGCCTAACAATGGAGAGCAGTCAAGCACAGCAAAACTTGTTAATGGATTTTGATAACAGCAGAAAGGCACCCACTGCATTTCTTATTATTGCTGCAGCATATCTCACAGTTAATACTAAATGCATCTAGTTGAACACAATCATACTAAGCAGTAGAATTCAATATATAATTTACCCAAGCATATACTCTCAGACATACCTGTTTTAAATAAATATTACAGATGAAAATTTGTACATCTGCTGTTATGGGTTTTTTTCTGGCTCCATCAGCAAATGGGTGAACAATTCAATCAAGCCCAGCCCCTACCTTTCCTGGTTCCTTTCCCCACTGCACCAGTCTAGAAAGTTTAGGCTACAAAGTCAACTACTAAGCATTCTGAAGAAAAAAGCCTTTTTTTTTTTTTTTTTGGCTTTTTAGGGCCGCACTTTAGGGCTAGGGGTCCAATCGGAGCTGTAGCCACCGGCCTACGTCACAGCCACAGCAACGTGGGATCGGAGCCATGTCTGCGACCTACACCACAGCTCACAGCAACGCCAGATCCTTAACCCACCGAGCGAGGCCAGGGATCAAACCCGCAACCTCGTGGGTGCTAGTTGGGTTCGTTAACTGCTGAGCCACGATGGGAACTCCTAAACACATGCCCGGGCAGGACAGGTGCCACCGGAGAGTGAAGTTGGAGACAGGAAAGGCTGTTGGATAAAACGAGGCCTAAGCTGAGACCTGAAGGAGATAGAGAAGGGAACAGAAAAGGGCGTGTGGGGGGGGAAGGTATGAGACAGAGTGGGAGTCTGGGGTGGGGGACAAAAGAAGAGACGAAACTGAATCACACGTAAATGATGATTTGTGATTTTTTAGAAAACTAAAGTAACTTCTGTATTTGGTGGTAGGATTTTTGGTAAAATCTTTTATGAAATACAGCACTAAATAAACACCAACAGTGAGTCTTCACCAACCACTTAAGACATCTAAAAGCCTGCTTTGTCCTGTGGCGATTTCACTTTCCTCCAGTCTATGCTGCCCTCTGACAAATACAAGTAGGGACAGGAAGCAATTAACACAGCACGTGCGCACGTACACACCTTCCCAGGACCGGCCAGGTACCCGACCTCCCCAGTCTGTGGCTGCCCTGCTGCTTTATTATCTCTCCCCCCATTCCTGGCCGGGCCCCCGGGATTCCCAGCTTAGCCCTCTAAGCCTCTATCACCTGCCCACCTAACTTGGCCCATCCCGTTCCTGCCCATGGCTTCTTTACTAGGCTCTCTACACTGGACCCTACACACCATCCTCATTCCTGCCTCAGGCTGACCCTGCCCCGACTGCCCTAACCTGCTCTCCCGGTTCCCACTCAAATAGCACCTATTCTTCAAGGTCCCACTCTTGGCTTCTCAAAGGATCCTTATTTCTTTAAACCAAAATAATCTCCAGCCTGAATGAACACTAAGTAGTTCCACTTTTGTTCTAGCAATCTCTAAATTTTTTTTTAAAAAAACAAGGCTTGCCTCTTAAGCTGTGTAGCAAAGGTAATAACTTTCATTTCTTTCTCTTTTTTTTTAAAGAAAGGAATCTTTTTTTTTTTTTTTTTTTTTTTTTTGGCCATGCCTGTGGCATGTGCAAGTTCTGGAGTCAGGGATGGAACCCCCACTATGGTAGGGACCTGAGCCTGAGCCACAGCAGTGACAATGCCAAATCCTTAACCCGTTAAGCCACCAGGGAACCCCAACTTTTATTCTTTTATATCCCACTTACATCAGTATTAAACTTGGAAAACATACATCCAACACCGTTGGCTGGCTGACACATCCTGGGGGTTAAGCCAAGCAGAATTCAGTGCCAGCTGCTTCTCTCTGGAACCACAGCACCATGATCAGGGCTGAATTTATATGCTCCTTTGGCACAGGAAACAGATTTATTTATTTATTCATTCATTCATTGCTAAGGCAGGCAAACATCACCACAATGCAAGGCTCCCTGGCACCTTCCACATGATCTACCAAATAATAAGAAAAATAAATGATCAATCTATTTGGTGAATGAATGAATACATTTAACACCAGTAAGAGAAACATGAAAGTAGTAAGCATGGCTAACAGCTTGGAGTTTAATAAAGTCTCAAGGTGATCCTTGCACCACTTTTTAAAATGCTAATAAATTTATTTTTAAGCAATGCTTCAAATGCTCTATACAGAGATATCTTAACTTTTCTAAAAACTAAGTCATTTTCCAGGAAGAAAAAAAGGTCAGGCTTTTACTCTTATTTAGGGAGGGAGAGAGGCTGGCAGGAGAGAACGAACTGAAAAACCAAACACTGTGTCCCCTGACCACCCGAAGAGGAAAACATGGAAATCAGCCCAGATCATGCTAATTTACTTGTATCAGGTATCCCCCCAAAAAAGTATCCAAGTTCCCAAGGCAGAGGAGAAGGTCAAGGGGCAACGTGAAGTCCTGCTAACAAAATTTTTCTTCATTTGGAAAGAACTTTTTTGCCAAAGAGGCTCAGGAAAAATGAACAAAGCTATCTTCAGATCAGCTCTGAGACAATGTTCTTAAAAGTAAACAAAACATGTAAAAAGGTATTTCGGGTTCAGCAGAATACAGGACAAAGATGCCCAACCTCTGCCAAGGAGCTGGAGCTTCTGCTCCCTGGAAACCTCAACCTCGTGACCACACACCCACGATACAGGCAGCTTGCCCGAAGGAGGGCTGACAACCAAGTAAAGATGTCTTGTGGGAGTTCCCGTCGTGGTGCAGTGGTTGGCGAATCCCACTAGGAACCATGAGGTTGCGGGTTCGATCCCTGGTCTTGCTCAGTGGGTTAAGGATCAGGCGTTGCCGTGAGCTGTGGTGTAGGTCGCAGACGCGGCTCGGATCCTGCATTGCTACGGCTCTGGCGTAGGCCGGTGGCTACAGCTCCGATTTGACCCCTAGCCTGGGAACCTCCATATGCCGCGAGAGCGGCCCGAGAAATGGCAAAAAGACAAAAAAGACAAAAAAAAAAAAAAAAAAAAAAAAAAAAAGATGTCTTCTGTTTTAATTCCATTCAGCACCACACAAATGTCCTGGATGTATGTAGGCTTCTCACTCTGGTCTGTCAGAGCATGATATTCCTGCTTCGACCAGTTCTTTTCAGACTGTATTTTAGTGATTTTTATTCCCATCTGTTCCCTCCTTTTGGTGATGACCTCTGTGAGCAGGGACACATCTTACTTACCTTTGTGCTCCCAAGGCCTGGTACCACGCCCTGCAAGAGACACTCAGAGAAAGGACTGCCCACAAGCCCAAGGTCTCACCCAGAGGCTCCCTTACCAAAGCCAACTACCCAGAGAAAAGGACATGTAGCTGAGAGCGGCCTCCTAGAAGCTACGGCCTGAAATCACAAGTGGTTTCTGTAATGACTGTTATGTTTCGCTTATTCATCACTTGCTCCATCTTTTCAGAAAAACAAGATTGAGCTTTCCTTTTCATGATTGGTATAGGTACACAGAAAGCATTATTCTTCTGAAATCTTTTTCAAATTAAACACATCCATAGGAACAATAGGACAAGAAAAAGGAGCACACCATGTTTAAGAAAAAGACAATAGTTTCAAACCTATAATTCTCTAAAAATCAAGCGCAAAACAGAAAAAACGAAGAAAGGAAAACTTTGGAGTTCTGTTGTGGTGCAGCAGAAATGAATCCGACTAGTATCCATGAGGATCCCTGGCCTCGACCAGTGGGTCGGGGATCCACGTATACTGGGAGCTTAAAGCGCATCAATTCTAAGCAATGCACAGAGGGGCTGAGGCCCACCCAGATGACAACAGTATCAAAAGCATACATTTCCAAGGACCCTGAACCACTACATGCTGCACATCAATAGCATGTGGCAGTCCACAAGCATTCTGTAACCTTAACATTTCCAACCTCTACAGTCCTTCGATGCCTCCAACGAGGCCTTGGATTTCAAAGCCAGTCCCTCATCAAGCTAGGCTGGCAATCAGCATTCTAGAAAATCGCAAGAAGGCAGCCAAGACCCAAGTAAAATGGACTTTGGGAATGCAAGGAATTTGTCAGCACCTGTAGTCTTTTAGGATAATGATAAAAATACAGCCACTTCCTTCAGAACTCGATTTTTAAGGGGAGAAATTACCCCTAATATCCAAACCAAAGAGAAAACAAATTATCTGAATCCCTCATGGGAAAAGTAAGCACTTTAACAAGACAATTCTCCTCAACTGAGGACAGTTTTTTTTTAAGGGGGGTGGGGAGTGAAAGACCCATACTAACTGTTTTAATTACAAATTAATCTTTGACTCCCAGAAAGTTAAAAAAAAATCTTCAAAGTTTCCTTCCTGAGCGATAAGACTGGAACAAGCAACTTGAGAAAGAAAAACAGCCTCTTAAATCATGTCGGGGTTACAAGGTAACTCTAGCTCTCCCTATATCTTAATATTAAAAGTTCCTGGGCTTATGACCAACGTGGCAGGAAAAACTGCTCCTATTCCTAACTCAACAACCTACCAATGCCATCCTCACTGTAGTTTTCTACCAAAAATATATTTACAAATTTCTGCAATTTCAAAAGTGCTGAATTCGTTAAAAAAAGAAAAAAAAGAGGCAATGCATTATCACACTCATACCTTTTTGATGTCTCTTGTCATAAAATGAAAACAAAAGTCTTATTTTAGGACAAAACACCTAAATTCTCTACTACGGTGAACGCTAACTGTGCACTCAGTAGCATATGCATTAAAACATTTTGAACAAATACATCTGCATGTAGTGTTTGCACAAGAAATGCATCAAGAAAACAGTGGAATTCTCTAGAAATAACATCACAGGGGATAAACACTGCTAAATTAAGTAACGGCTGTGGGCTACAACAGCTAGGTTCCTGTAAAAGAAAAAGCTAACTAAAGCATTTTCAATTCATTTCCATATCTATTTTTTCTTCCACTTTACGTGCTACGGTCCCCATCTGACACCTAAGGAAGCAGGGCACTTCATCACACTTGAAACCCATGGTACAAGTGGCATCAGACTCTAGGTCTTCTCACACTAACTAACCACACTTATTTATAATGCTCATTGACCACTCTGGTTCAGGATATTTGGGTGAAGCAAGAAAAAAGATGAATTTCACAGCACATACAGAGTGTGGTTAAAAGACCCAGTTATTCTCTGCTATCAAATCAACATCACATCTCTTAGCAAAACACTATTTCTAGAGTTATAAATACCGTTCCCTATACATTACCCACTTCTCATATCTCACCTTGACCCAAATGCACATAGCACTAAGAATTTGATTTTGGTATTCTTTTAGGGCGCTGCCTCTAAGCCAGGAAATAGCCCTCAAATGGAAATGGAAATTTCCATAAACTAAGCTAAACACTGTATTCAAGCCACTCAATGTTCACATTAGTCTCATCCTAAGTAATTATACCACTGACCCAAGTATCGGTCAGCCCCATCCTCAATCTCCCTAAGAAAAGCTAACGAAAAAGAAAACCTAATTAAAAGCCCAAGAAAAAAATCCGCTTTAATCAAAACTACAAGCCAAAGGCCAAGGGACTTTATGGGAGGAAAAACTATAAAACATGAAAAAACTGGTAACAAGAAAAGAGATGTCAAGAGAGAAAAAGAGGAGACATTTTAATTTAAGGATTAAAACCAAACCAATCAAAAATAACTTTCCAAACAGAAGAAGCATAAAAAGAGGGAGAAATCACAGAAGTTGAGGGGGTTAAAATGCAAAGTATCACATTTTAAAGATATTTCACTAAGAAGAAAAATAGGAAACTAAATGTTTAAAATATTTATAAAATCAAAAGGAAAGAATAACTTAGTTCCATCAAAATCAAAAGAAAACCACCTACTATGAACCTCCGTGGACACCTTCTCCGGAGTGGAACCACCATACAGATGAGGGTCCCATGGCCAGTACTGAGAGCTACTACTTCCTGAGACCCCTCGGACAGGAGCTGCCTGAGGCCCTGTTGGATGGGAGCCAAGGCCAGAGCACAGAAGGATTCTACTCAAAAACTCAGCCTAACAAGTTACCTTCGTACTTTTCTCCCCACGGAAATATCTGCGTGAAACATAACAGAAACACACACATTAGAGCCAAGCAATGTAACCGACCATCTTATCACACACACACTTCAGTTGATAGTAAGAAATCTCTGGAATGAAAAATTACCATAGTAGTAGCTACAAAGGAGTTGAATCGCCCATGTTAATAAAAAATAAAAAATTTTAAAAAACTGACAAATTTTAAACACTTACCGTATTTTTCAAAATCTTTTTACCTCGGAAGTCTTTTTCACTTCGGGTTTTGTATTTTTTAAAATTTCAGAAAAATTTGAAAAGTCTGTATCACCTCCAGCAGTTGGAAATCAGTTTCAACTATAAGTTAGTTAAAAGAAATCACTCCCCGTCCAGTACCAAGGCACTGAGATTCCAAAGCAGTTGTCACACACAATTCCATCTCAGAACCCAGCTAGACCGACTGCACTCTTCGGAGAAGGGAGGCCTACGGACTGTTAAAATAACAAGAAAAGCTGCACTTCCCACTTTATATTTTGAGCCTAATATGCTGATGAGCTTGGACAGAAAGAGAGGACCTCAAGGTCTATCAAGTTATTTACTATAAATAAAAAGCAATGGTTGGTACTCAGTTTTAAAACAAATGATTAAAACTCACAAATTGTATACTTTTAAGGGGTAAATTTTACAGTGTGTGAATTATATCTCAATAAAGCTGTTATTTTTAACATAAATGAATGACACTTAGAAAGAAGTGCTCTGTATAAGACGCCTGGCTCTATTATTAAGAGACCACATAACATGTATATTAAAGTGCTGATAAATAAAAAGATCAACTGCACTCATGGTCAAAGACGCAAATTAAGATAAGATAGTGTACATTTTTCACCTATCAGGTGAGCAAAGATCAAGACTTTCATAATGCCTGGGTTTGACGAGATGATAAGGAAATCTGAACCCTAAAACACTCTCTGACAACGGCACATCTTGGAGGGCAACATCTTTTAAAATAAAAATGCACGCACCTATTGCTGTAGCAATCCCACTTTTAAGAATTTACCCTACAGATATACCTATATAATTGAACAGGTACAAGAATTTAAAAAAAAAAAAAAAAAAAAAAAAAGGAATCAGAACCAATTTAAGGTCCATCAATAGGATATTAAAGTATACATCCAGGAGTTCCCATTGTGGCGCAGTGGTTAACGAATCTGACTAGGAACCATGAGGCTGCTGGTTCGATCCCTGGCCTCACTCAGTGGGTTAAGGACCCAGCATTGCCATGAGCTGTGATGTAGGTTGCAGACGCAGCTCGGATCCTGCGTTGCTGTGGCTGTGGAGTAGGCTGGTGGCTACAGCTCCGATTAGACCCCTAGCCTGGGAACCTCCATATGCTGCGGGGGTGGCCCTAGGAAAAGCAAAAAATAAAAATAAAAATAAAAAAAATAAAGTATACATCCACGTAATGCAGCTGTTCAGAAAAAAAAGGCTTGAGATATAGTTACAATTGACTTGAAAAATATGTGCTTGAAATATTAAATAAAAAAGCAAAATTCAAGATAATATGTATAGCATGTACATATGTGCTTATTATATATGCATAGAAAATGCCTGGAAGAATACTGAGGGAAGTCAGTACTACTGTTTTTGAACTAGATGAATCAAATGCAATGAGTATATATTAATTTTATAACTGCTACTTTTTTTGCCGCACCTGCAGTATGCAGAAAATTCCCAGGCCAGGGATCAAATCCAGACCACAGCAGTGACCACCCAGATCTTTAACCTGCTGAGCCACCAGGGAACTCCTGCAACTTGTATTTAACTTGAATGCATCAGGCTCTCAAATAGTTTCACCCTGGTGTTAAATCCCATCATGTCTGTTCTTCCTTAGAAAAATCAGCCCAAAGGACTCCTCTCCAAAATGCTCACACAAACAGCTAACCAGCAACAGCTTCAAATATAAATTACCTGAGTTGAAAGAACTACATCTGCCTGCATCTGCTACAGATCATTTTAAAGAAAATTTTTTTAAAAAAGCAATTGAAACACAATTTAATAATCCCCATCATAGAAGCAACAAAAGTACTCACCATTTCCCACGTTTTCCTGTTTCTGTGCCTTTGCTCCATGCGGTTTCCTGCCTGAAATCCTCTTAGCTCCTGATCACATGTCCAAATCCTGCCTATTCTTCAAAATACAGGTTAAACACCTCCTCCTACACCAAATCCTCCCTAACACCCAGCCCAAGTTCTTAGACCATAGTACCATCATCTCTAGAGGCACTTTTCTCTACTTAGTATTCAACTGTGTACTTGTCTTATTCCCATTAATGAGAAAATTCTTCAAAGGTACATAATCAGTGTCTAGGTCACCGTGTATACTCCACTTCATGCATAAATCAAACTATTTCACTAAAGCATCTAATAAAAAAAGAATGGCAAGAATCTAAAAAGAAAAAACAGATTTTTCTTATGTTTTTATTTTAATTAGGCAATATTTACATATGACAAACACTAAGAATACAAGGACCCCATCTCTCCAGCCCCCTCCCTGGTGCCCTAGTATGCCTCCTTAAAAGGCAGTCATGATGCTCAATTTCTTAACACAGGGGTCTGCTGGGTTTGCTTGTTTTGCTTTTTAGGGCTGCACCGGCAGCACAGGGAAGCTCCCAGGCTAGGGGTCAAATCAGAGCTACAGCTGCCAGCCATAGCAATACAGGATCCGAGCCCCACCTGCGACCTACACCACAGCTCATGGCAATGCTGGATCCTTAACTCACTGAGCAAGGCCAGGGATCGAACCAGCATCCTCATGGATACCAGTCAGATTTGTTTCTGCTGCACCACAACAGGAACTCCCTTAACACAGGGTTTTAAGAAGTTCTTAGACACTATAACTTTATAGCACATTCATAACTTTGGGACTAAGGTGATAGAAGTAATTTGAACATGGCATTTTAATGTAATTTTATTGGAGTTTCTGCTGTGACTCAGCGGTAAGGAACCCAACTGGTATCCATGAGGAGGCAGGTTCGATCCCTGGCCTCACTCAGTGGGTTAAGGATCTGGTGTGGCTGTGGTGTAGGCCAGTAGCAATAGCTCAGATTTGACCTCTAGCCTAGAAACTTCCATATGCCGAAGGTGCAGCCCTAAAAAGACAAAAAAAAAAAAAAAAAAAAAAAAACAGAGAAAGAGAGAGAGAGAATCTCTGTCTTTTTTGGGTGGGTGGGTGGGGCTGCACCTGTGGCGTGTGGAAGTTCCTGGGCCAGGGATCAAACCCACGCCACAGCAGTGACCTAAGCCACTGCAATGACAACACCACATCCTTAACCTGCTGAGCCACCAGGGAACTCCAGAATCTCTGATTTCTGACTAGGCACATAGCCATCTCCTCCCTTGCAGCTATTTACGGCCCTGTGATTTGGTCATAATTAAAGGGACCAAGCAGAAGTGATGGGTGTGACTTCTGGGAAGTATCTTTACAGGATAGGGACAGTCTAGGGTGAGAATGCAGAAATGCTGACAGAAACTGGAGAGGCTGTAAACCAACTATAATGGAAAAAAATAAAAACAATTAAAAGGGAAAAAAAAAGAAATTGGAAAGGCTATTTTTGAGTAAAAGGAGAATGCTGGTTCTATAGGCTTCAGGACTGCCCACGATTTGCATGAAAGAAAGGAGACATCCACCTTGTCCCAGCTGTTATTTTGGGTTTCTGCCACTCACTGCTGTGCCTAACCCCACGAAACTGTAAAGAAAGGATACTACTATGTAAGCACTACTTCATTAAGCAATTTTAATACATATCTTAAACTTATTGGGATTAAAATAAAATCTCATTTTGGGGGTTCCCGTTGTGGTGCAGCAGAAACAAATCCAACTAGGAACCGTGAGGTTCAATCCCTGGCCTTGCTCAGTGGGTTAAGGATCCAGTGTTGCCGTGAGCTGTGGTGTAGGTCGTAGACACAGCTCAGATCCCGAGTTGCTATGACTGCCAGAGGCGTGGACCGGCAGCTCGGATTTGACCCCTAGCCTGGGAATCTCCATATGCCTCGGGTATGGGCCTAAAAAAATAAATAAATAAAACCTCATCTTTGATTAACCAAATAACTCAAAAGCTCTAAAATGTTTTTCTTTACATAAGATCTAAAAATGTCACTATCAGAGTGCTTTGTGGTTCAGCGGGTTAAGAACCCAACATAGTATCCGTGAGGATGCAGGTGTGATCCTTGGCCTCACTCAGGGTTAAGCAGGCAGTGTTGCCGTGGCTGTAGTGCAGGCCAGCAGCTGTAGCTCCAACTTGACCCCTAATCTGGGAATTTCCATACGTTGCAGGTGGGGCAGTAAAAAGAAAAAACAAGACAAAACAAAACAAGTCACTGTCAGGATTTGTCCAAAAATCAGCTTCTTGGATAAGCCTTGGGGTCAAGAGATTAAATCAAACCTCCTCTATCAACATCAATAATGCTATACAAAAAAATTATTCATTCATTCATTGGAAAAGTGAGCGCCCCCTGCATTCCTCACATGCCAGAGGCAAGGAACACTGAGTGACCAAAGCAGACATGGCTCTGCCCTCCTTCCTAGAGTTTACCTGAGCAATGCACCCGAGGTCACAAAATCTGAAGGCCACACTCTAGGTACCTCTTGGCCAGCCTCCATGTTAATCATGCTCCCTCTGTCATCATATCCTTGCTTCAGACAGACTATAATATGATTAAGCTTCAGCTCTTCTCTGCTAACATCATCATTTATAATCACATTCCTCAAAGATTACACTCCCGTTACCAAAATTAATATCAGCACATTACCAAAATGCCACAGCAGCTATCATCAATGGTGGGTCACTTCTCCAAATGGCGAACCTTTTTTTTTTTTTTTTTGGCCACAGCTGCAGCATGCAGAAGTTCCTGGTCCAGGGATCGAACCCATACCACAGCACACTGGATCCTTAACCCACTGTGCCACCAGGAAACTCTGCAAATGGCAAATCTTATTTATCACAAGAACACTGTTGCCTTAATTTCATCTCAAAGAGTAACCTTACCCTTAAATGTGAAAAGCAAAAACAAAAACAAAAACAAAATCTTTGTGGGTCCTCACTAGGTCCAAAGGGCTGACCTAAAAGAGTCAGAAGGGTTTCTAGACCTAACTGCTTTCAGTTACTCTCACAGGCCATGACACCAGGCTCACTAGAGGGCTGAAGCTGGACCAGCAAGACCCTTCACTTTCTCTGCTCTCAACTCTCTCCATATCCTACCTTCTTGAACCTCTCTAAGGGGAGGGAATTTTAATCTGATTGGGTCACAGTTCAAAACACTGACTGGACTTGCTTCTAAGTTTGAACATCAAAAGCAGATTAAAAGTTACAAACATGCAGACGCAAGGATGGCTACCTTGCACTTGCTCACTTCTCTCGTACGCACTCTGAGAGACTACCGTTTGGGTCTTCAGCAAGGATTTCCTCTCCCTCCCTTCCCCCCTCATTCTAGGGGAAGCCAAATTAGGGAGGTCATTCCGGTAACCATATGGAAAGCTCCCTGTGGCAAACAACTGAAGCTTCCTGCAGAGGCCTTTCTGCCCCCGGCCAAGTGAGTGAGCTATTCGGATGGATGTAGAGACTCCAGCCCCAGGCAAGTCTTCAGATGACTGCAGATCCAGCTGACATCATGACTGCAACCTCGGGAGAGACCTCTGAGCCAGAACTGTTCAACTGCCATTCCCAAACAACTGACCACAGAAACCATGAGATAATGTTTACAGTGTCGTCACCGAGTTCTGAGATCATCTGTTATGTAGCTATACACAACGAATATGACTCCATGGTACCTGTGTCTCTAAAACGCTTATGTTTATTGTGTAACAGTTCAGTGTACACTAATGTCCAGTACAGAGAATAATTTCTACAAGTCTGTTTTCTTCATCTCTACATGTCTGTAAGGCTTACCTCAATGAGGTGCATAGTTAAGAATTTATTTCTGTTTACTATTCATTAAGAGTCTTGCCAGTGCTTATACAAGTGACTGCACTCATCCAAAAATGAAGTGATTGTAAACCAGCTATAATGAAAAAAAAATTAAAATCATTATATAAAAAAAAATGAAGTGATTGTATCTCGAATAAGAGTATAGCTACTGGAGCAGGGTGAAAAAGAAAAATATTGACTGAATTGATCCAATTAAAAGATGGAATGAAGAGTAATAGATGCAACATTCAAAAATTAACTCCGGGAATTGCCGTGATCTGTGGTGTAGGTGGCAGAAGTGGCTCGGATCTGGCGTTGCTGTGGCTGTGGTATAGGCTGGCAACAGTAGCTCCAATTCAACCCCTAGCCTGGGAACCACCGCATTCCACAGGGGCAGCCCTAAAAAGACAAAAAAATAAAATAAAATAAAATAACTCCAGGAGTTCCCATAGTGGCTCCAGTGGTAACAAATCTGACTAGCATCCATGAGGACTCAGGTTCAATCCCTGGCCTCACTCAGTGGGGTAAGTATCTGGTGCTGCCATGAGCTGTGGTGTAGGTCACAGACACGGCTCGGATCTGGCATTGCTGTGGTGTAGGACAGAAGCTACAGCTCTAACCCCTAGCCTGAGAACCTCTATATGCTGTGGGTGCAGCTCTAAAAAGCCAAAGAAATTAAAATTTAAAAAAAAATTAACTCCTGGAATTCCCGTCGTGGAGCAGTAGTTAACAAATCCAACTAGGAACCATGAGATGGCAGGTTCGATCCTTGGCCTTGCTCAGTGGGTTAAGGATGAGGTGTTGCCATGAGCTGTGGTGTGGGTCGCAGACGCGGCTCAGATCCCGAGTTGCTATGGTTGTGGTGTAGGCTGGCAGCTACAGCTCCGATTGGACCCCTAGCCTGGGAACCTCCATATGCCATGGGAGCCGCCCAAGAAACAGCAAAAAACAAATAAATTAATAAATTAAGACTCCAGAATGACATATGTATAAGGTGGGAAAAGCAGTCATGTTGTACCCTTGGAAATTCTAGAGTACAAAATGTGCTTGAAGAAAAATAGTATCGAGCAGCAAGGCATTACAATACTAACACTCTTCTTCATTATTAAGGGAGAAGGACAAGCCACTTGATTAAGAAAGGAATCACTTTACATGTGTTTCTCAAACTGTTCTACAGAATACTGGTTCCCATTAAAAAATCATAGGTATTCTTTGGAAAAGGGGGGGAAGAAAACCAAAAAAAAAATCAAAACTGTACATACCATAGGCCATTTCTGAGGCTTTAAGGTGCTAACACACATTATAAATTTATTTGACCTCAGTACACTCAAAAGACTTGCAGCAAATTAGGATACCATGAAGACAGTTTGGGAAACACCAACTCGGGTAGGCAGGCAGATAGACAGGTAGAGTCACAGGATATAAAAGAACAAAATGAATATAACAAAATGATCTCACCTCAAAAAGAGAGCATAACTGACTACCAGTTATGACTATGTAGTTTCTTAAAGCAAAACAAACTGTTAGATAAGCTATTGAAAGCAACAAGAGCGGCACCAGATGTCAGGGAAAATGAAGATGGGAAAACATGATAGGCTATGAAAAAAATTCCCTCTCCACAGGCCACGGCTCAGAATTCCTCCCACTGGCTCAGCTCCGACTGAGCACCCCATGAGAGCTGCAGGCGGGGTGAGCACGCCGTCATCTAGAAGGTGGGAAGGGAGCTTAAGAAGTGGTCTGGCCCCAAACCCTTTGCCAACAGTGATGATAACCAACAACCTAACAGCTCTTCTTTCTCAGGAAATGGCAATTAAATACATTAAGAGTGCTTAGTGAAAGTGGAAGCCAAGGCCTAAAGACACAGAGAAACCAGAAGAGAAAGAGCTGAGTGACGAGCAGAGGTGGGCCAGCTCTGGATGTCTAGTGCCTTGTGCAAGAAAGAAATAGCTCCTTTCAGTAAAAAAAAAATGCAAGTTCATATAAAAAATGCAAGTTCAGTAAAAAATGCAAGTTCAACCTGAACAACTCATACGGCAGCCCCGGCAGCTGGATGGCATGACCCACGCAGACAGGAGGGAGGGAAGGGAAAGAGGAGCACAGGGGTGGGGAGCTCGGGCACTGGCTTCGACAAGGAGCATCGAGTTTAAATTCACCCCGGTGATGTCTTCATATATCAAACACTTTTTTGTTTGTTTGTTTGTTTTTTGCTGTTTCTTGGGCGGCTCCCACGGCATATGGAGGTTCCCAGGCTAGGGGTCGAATTGGAGCTGTAGCTGCCAGCCTACGCCAGAGCCACAGCAACACAGGATCCGAGCCGCATCTGCGACCTCCACCACAGCTCACGGCAATGCTGGATCCTTAACCCACTGAGCAAGGGCAGGGACCGAACCCGCAACCTCATGGTTCCTAGTCGGATTCATTAACCACTGCGCCACGACAGGAACTCCTATCAAACACGTTTTTACATCAGTGGCCAGAGCCTACCCATCCCGCGAGGAGTCAAGCAAAGCGTGGATACACCTCCCCTGTGTAGCCAGGTCCTATCCAGGGAGGCAGAGGTTTCCAGAGCTTCCCCAGACAGCGTCTGTGAATTCATACATGCAGACACATGCCCACATTCTCGCCCACTCACACTCCCCCTGAACTGTATTCACCCGACACACATTAAGCGCCACTGTCACTCCACCCCCTCCTGCCCGCCATTCCCAGAAGAAGAAAGGGGGTCAGCTCTGGGAGGACAGCTGGTGGACACAGTACGTGTCAGCGAATGTGGCATGCATGCTCTGCTGAGGGTGGGCATGTCCATGTGTGTGCATCTTTTGCAGGAGGGGCCCTCCCATCTATACTCTGTCTGGAGATGCTGCATGGCCATGCCTGCTTCAGTTGGTCCACACCCAGTGCAAACACTGGCCCCTTGTGAGCACTGTCTTTATGCTACACGCAGTCTGGACAACCATACACAGCCCTGGCACTAGCGTATATGGGTCAACAGCTCTTCCTGCCGAGGAGGCAACGAGGTAATCTGGTCACTAATGCTGGGCAGGATCCATACACCTAAGAGCATTCCAGCATCCATGAGGCTGTCTGAACCGGGGGTGCTTCTGTGAGGCCTGACTCTCAAGATTTAAATTTCTGTTCCACTTTTCCCGAAGACTTGGAAGATTTTCTGTTCCTTGTCCAAAACCCTTCCAAATCACATATACAACTAGTTTAAAATCAAGGCATGACCCACAGCTTCAACTTCTGATGCAAAAGCCCAAGACAAATAGGCTGTAAGGATTCCTCAAATACCAAGTGATCTATGAATTAGAGATCTTACCATTTTTTAACATAACCATATAAGGAAATATTCCACAGTTAAATATGTTGCTTACCAATGCTGACATACTAGCAAATTTTACCAAATAAAAACAACAATTTTACACTGGCACAAAAAACCTCTTATACAGTATTAGCAGCCCCACTGACCTAGTTACCTAATATATAGACAAGTATGACATCTTACACTGCTTGCCAAACCAACAAGTTAGTTACACAAACCACAATTCCAAACAAAACTCCAATCTAGTAAATATATTTCATGTGTCAGCATGTTTGAGTTATTTGTGGTCGAACACTCATTAAAGTGACTTAAGCAATCTTAACCATTTTCTAACACTCAAATGCTCATTCCTCCTTTGTCATTTAAAAAAACACTAGAACTCGAAGTTTCTGATGTGGCCCAGGGGAAAGGAATCCAACTAGGAACTATGAGGTTGCCTGTTCGATCCCTGGCCTCTATCAGTGGGTTAAGGATCCGGCGTTGCCCTGAGCTGTGGTATAGGTCACAGACGTGGCTTGAATCCTGCGTTGAGGTGGCTGTGGTATAGGCCAGCAGCTACAGCTCCAATTCGACCCCTAGCCTGGGAACCTCCATATGCTGCAAGTGTGGCCCTAAAAATCAAAAACAAACAAACAAACCAAAACACTAGAACAAGAAACAAAGCACAAGCCAATGGGCTCACTGAAATCACACTTAAATAGGACAAGTAAAGCGACAAATTTGGAATAACTACCAAAATATTAATAATTAACAATCACTTAACTACGATTTAAGAGGAATTTCTGGTTGTTGAAAAACCCTATGATGAACGAGAGCATAGCTTTATCAGAAACTGATTATCTCAGACAAAAGAGTATTATTTCAGGGTATGCATTTGTGTGTGTGATGAAGTTCACAGCTATGTTACATTAATGACTCACTTAAACATCTGAATCTTCTGCTATCTAACCTTTAAATCAACTGCAAAAGAAGCTGCCAAAAACAGTTAGTAGAAGAGCACAAAATTCCCCAAGGAATTTGGTGTACACAACTTATTTTACTACTTAAATGTTTTTGGGATTACTGATTTGAACACATTGTTAAAGATTCAAAACTAAATTTAAAAGCAAGGGGTACTTACTAAATTCATAATAATATTCAACATACTCCGGATTTTAGAAGGGCACAGCTGATATTCGTGTGTGTGTGTGTGTGTATAGAGCGTCGGGCACACTGCTGTACAATATTACATATGTTTGTTCTCTGTTACAGGACCTGACCGTGATCATTGTCTCACTTTTTAAAAACTTTCTGACGAACCAATAAGTCAAAGTTGAAAAAGTAACCGGTGCATTGATTTTCTGATCGGGATTACCTTTTTTGTTATGAATTAGTTCTCAGTTACTCTAGTTACCTTGAAACAAAACACTGGCAGAGAATATCCTGGACTGACATTGCCTGACTCTATTCCTGCTGAACAAATAATACATTTGAACTGTTTTCCTTTCACTGTAAAAGATCCACAACTTTAGAGATTACACTCTAAATTTTGAAAGCAAAGTGAATCAGGAATCACAATCCTAAAAGTAGCCAGTCTGGAACAGAAGATGTTTATTCTGTACTGAATCCCCCTGGCCACCGCGAACCTCTCTAACACCTCATTACATCAGAACAATTGACACTAGGTAGGATGCATGATAATAAAAATTCTTCCAGGCATTTATCAAGCAGATTATCTCTGAACCTGCACCTTGGTTTAGAAGCCTTTGAGCAGGAATTTGGCCTTCTGTGTTAATCCGTACACATCTCACATTTTCTCTTGACTTTTCATTCTAATCCAGAGAAGAGATTATCTCACCAGAATTAGCTTTATGTTTATATGACTATTGAACACTATGCAACACTATTACATTGCAAAACTGAATTTGGTGAGCTCCTCTCCTACCCTTCCATCCCCGACCGGCCATCGTCATTAAATCTTGGAGGAAAAACCTCTGGGTCCAGTGCTGGGATTTTTCTTTTCTGTAGGGTAGGTCTATCTGACTACCTACTAATGATGCGGGAAAGTTTTTAAAAACTGCCAGTATATGTAGAGTTTCCAACACCAAGAACCCAAATAAACACCCTTATTTTGTTTAGTATTTCAAGACAAACTGTACTCATAAAAGACAGAGTGTCCTTGGAAGTCACAATGTATAAATACTTCTAATAATAGAACAAATTAATGTCAAGACAGCCAATAGCATAAAAAGCCTCGATGCAAGCATGCCTGTCAAAGGGCATCTGTATTAGCAGCTCAGGGAAGTGGCATTTGCAGAAAAGCACAACTGTGTTCAAAAGAAAATCATTAGGCCTCAGTCGTTAGTCCCCTCCCCCACCCTCTTCCTTGGGATCCTTCATAGCAATGAACCAATAGGAGGTCCTATTCTGCAACCCATACTTTCGCGCCAGCCTCCATCCTTGGTCCGGGGCTGGGTTTAACCCAGGTGTACTCTTCTCAGCCTATTCCCTGCCCAGTGTTCCAGGAAGCCTCTACATTAGCCCCCAAAGCAGAGGGCCAGATCTTTCCTCATAATCCCTACTTACAAAACAATACAAAAAACATAGATAGCTCAACAGCTAGCATACCTGGCTATCAAACCTTCTGACCACAAATACAAACATTCCAGCCACAACTACAAACTAATACACAATATAAACATACATACACTTCACTAACCATCAACCTCAAATACAATCTCTATTATCTTGCCTGAGACAATCTACTTCCACCTAGAAAAGACAACCCTGGCCACATTCACTACCCTAAGAGTCAACTGAACAAATCACTGTTCCCAACAAAGTCAGGGGCAAGGAGGAATACGAAAGCTGACATATAATGAGGGCTTTTACCTTTAAATACACAAAAAAGAAAGAGCAGTAGAAACCAGGCCTGCAAAGGGAGAAAAGGGCGGAGGACAAGAGGAGTCTCTGAACATGTTCCTGAGTGTCCTTTAGTTTCCAATGTACTCTTCTGCCTCTTACAAGGTTGCAAAAAAGGCCAGACAGGAGATGGGTGAGAGAAAGCTGAAGAAAAGCACCCACCCTTCCCCCACCTCCTCTCCCCTCTCCCCAAAAGAGCTGTGTTTGTGCAAACCTAGTCCCAAATATGGGAGAGAGAGAATGAATGTGTGTATGAAAGAACAATGAGCCCTCTGCCTGGTATTGTGTGTGTGTGTGTGTGTGTGTGTGTGTGTGTGTGTGTGTGTGTGCGTGCCTCTGCCTCTTTTCCCTTAGACCTCAACAACAACAGGGAGAGCTGGAAGCCAGCTTTCCATCCAGCCTAGGCCATCAAAATCTAAACTGGTTTATAATTTAAGGTGGAATTAACCCTGCAAGCAAATCCAGGGAAGGAAAGAGATTCCCAAAGATGATTTTATTATTGTATAGATCCATCCTCTCTCCCCTCCCCCAACAGACTGAGCCTAAAGAAACCAGAGTACCCCAGACAAAAAGGTCTCCCTTTAAATGGAAAGCAAGTATCAAAAATGTTACAAATCTAAACAGAGGATGCATTAATTTGTGTTACATTACAATGTCTGTTTTGCAATTCACCAAGTTTCCCTTTTACTAGTTAGCTTTTTTGTGTTTAAAAAATTGCGCTGGAGAAAGCTATTTCAGGTTCATACAAAACTACTTTCTAAATGTACCTCAAAATAGCAACACATACTGAAACATTTAAAGCACCCAGTTTCTCAAGGACACATTTTGTTTAAATCAATGTTTGAAGTCTGTAATCCAGAAAAATTGTAAGCAAACCTTGGAAAAGAGGCAGAGGAAAATGACAATTCGACAATGAATCATTTTGTTTTCCTTTCAACAACTTCTCAAGCAACCAGTTTCAAAGGAAACCTGCAATACTCCCCCCCCTTCCAACACACACACACACACACACACACACACACACACACACTCTATGTAAAACTACTTTTTCCTCTTTCCAAAGAAATGATAGCAAGAATCCTATTCGGCTGCAAATGATTTTTGGTTTTAAAATTCAAGAACCACACAGAGCAGAGACCTAGCGATTACGAACACAAAGAATCTTCCCCTAATGTGAAAATGATACTTTAAGAGAAGTCCTTCCCCAAGACCCCCAAATCCACAAACATTCAAGAAATTCACAGTCTGGGTCCTGGACCTCCTCCCTCCCCCTCCCCGCCCCAGTTCAGCCTATAATTTAGTCACATGAAACAGTTTAACCTCAGACAAGTCAAACGAGAGCACGAAGAAGCAGCAAAGAGCGAGCCGGGGTCAGCAGGCGAGAGGAACAGTCACCTGGCCCGGACAGGGCCCAGCGACCCAGGCCCTTTATTCCCGTCCCTCCGGGCCGTGCGCGGCCCCCACTCCGGCCCGGGGCTCCCACGCCGCCCCCCTCGGCCCGCCCCACGCCCGTGCCCAGGACTGGGGGTCACAACAGCGGGCAGACGCCGCGCGCGGGCAAGTTGGAGACTTACCTCCCCCGGATGCGCTAGACCATCAATGGAGGTGTGTTCGGCCGGCTCCCGAGAAAGCGGGGGACGGGGCGGGGGGCCCGCGGGGCTGGGGCCGAGGACCGGCCGGCCGCGGGGACAGAGCCGGGGGCTGCGGGGGCTTCCCTCCCGTGACCTTTCGTGCGGGCTCCACCAGGCTGCCCGCTCGCTCCGCGCTCGGCCAATCCTTCAGGAGCGGGAGCCCAAGAGCATGTCTGGTTTTGTTTCTCTGAGGGCGAGGGGGCTCCCGCAGGATGATGGTGATTTTCTTTTTTCCCCTCAACTAGGAGAGAAAACGAGGCAGAGACAATGTGGGAGACGAGCGAGCGGAGAGGAGTGGGGAGGCGGAGGCTGGGGCGAGACCCGAGCGGGGCGAGCGTCTCGGGCGAGCGGGAGGAAGAGGAGGCTGGGAGCGCGGGGGAAGGCTCGCGAGCGTCTGTGGGAGCAGCGGCGCCTCGGCGATGGTGGCCGAGCCGCGGCGGGGCTGCTGCACCGACCCACCGCCCACTCCGCGCTCGGGCCCAGCCCACCTCGCAGTATCGCGCCGCCCTATTGGCGCGTCCCGGAGTGACGCGAGCGGAGGCAGGGCCAATGGGAGGCGGAGGGCGGGTGGAAGGGCGGGACTTCTTTTCGCTCGCGCTCAGTCTTCTGTCTTTTTTTTTTTTTTTCCCCCCTCTTTCTAATAAAATGAGCAGAGGAGAAGGAGGGGAGCGGCCGAGCTCTGAGCTCTGGAGACGCCGCGGCCAGGCTCAAGCGCGCGCCCCAGGCGGCGGCGGCTGGGCGGTGGGTAGGGCTCCCCGCTGGCCGCGTCTTTGTGCGGGGCCCGGGCCGCGGCACTCAGCGGGCAGGTCCCAGGGGCCGGATTGGCCGGAGTCCAGTTGTCCTGTTATTACCAGGGTCATGATTTGCCTTTTCAGCCACTGAAGACGCGGCTTCGTATTCCTGGGGGGACATAGAGTGGATTTGAACGATTTGCTCAGACAGACTCTTTCGAAATTGAAAAATAAGTATATGGCAAAAGATTAAGAAAGAGAAAAAAGAAATTGGGAAATTGCACTGCTTATTTGAAATGAATTGTAAAGATGAAATGCCTGAAAAGTCTCGTCGAGGAATAAAGAAAGGATACAGACACAGAATTTCAGAAAGAGAGGCATGTACATAACTCTGCCATAAGTTTGAAAAAAAAAAATCTAAAAAAAAAGGTAAAAAATCCAAGTATCACCTTTTCTTTGAGAAATAGTGTATTGTGTCTCACTTCCCCAAACGGGTAATCACAGGGTCTGCGATGCTATAAAGGGAGTGAGGGGCAGGCCAAATGCTCATATTCTATTTTGTAATAATTTATAGGATTGAAGGGTTTGGAAATTTCAATTATGATTCGCAGTTTTTGAAATGCATGTCATGTTTATTGAGTTCTTTCACAGACCCTGGCATGAATCCAAGGTGAATCATCAACCTATTGTTGGTTTGTTAATATACTGTAAATGCTTATTGGTGTCCTTACACCACACACTCTTCCTGAAGGAGTTCAGTTCTGTGTATAATAGAATAATTAAGGGATAGCACATAGCGCAAAATACTCCACTCATCTATTTGAAATAAAGGGGTAATTTTCTCTTTGGAATATCTATTCAGATTACAATTTCCACATCCAACGGTTTAAAAATAACAGGACTGGTCGGTATTATTGGACCGTGACCCAAGAGATCTAAAATCAAATGGGTCTCTGCCATTATCTTTCTGGGTAACTTTCAGCAGGAAAAATCCTTTCTGCTGCAATTTCTTCAGCTATGAAATGGGAAAACTAGTTAACGCCACCTTATCTAATAATGTGAGAACTGAATTTTACAGCACAATAAATTCAGTAAACAGCTCTCGACATTGTAGATACAGATGAAACTGTACCACGTCAGTGTGGAAATCACGAAGGGTAAAGAGCATTAGTTAGATGGCTTCAGTTTCCATCAAAGTCCACGTTTACAGGGGCACTATTTCTAATAAAGGTTCAGCTCTGTGGTGGAGGAGTGGACAGCTGTTCCAAGAGAATGCCTGTGCCTCTGCGGATCGTGCAGTGCCACTCAGCAGGGAAGAGAGGTTCTCAAGCTCAGGAACCTATCTTTACCACAGTATTAGGCACTGACATCGTTTTCATTTGTTTTTTAAGTGTAGATGTAGAAATCTTGAAATTCCACATCATAATAAAACCACCTATTATGGTACTGGGCCCAAATTTAGCAAACTAGACCTGTTTAACTAGAACAATCCCATTCAAGAATTGTTGTCCAGCCATAAAGCCAGAAAATACAGGCTTCCTTTCAAAGAACTGAGAGGCTGATAAGGTAATAACAATACACCGTAATAAGAACGATTAAGCCATTGATGGAAAGCTTATTATATCCAAAACGCCAGGCAAAGCATGTTGCTTTCTTTGGAGTTCCCGTCGTGGCACAGTGGTTAACGAATCCAACTAGCAACCATGAGCTTGCAGGTTCGATCCTTGGCCTTGCTCTGTGGGTTAAGGATCCGGCGTTGCTGTGAGCTGTGGTGTAGGTTGCAGCCGCGGCTCGGATCCCACATTGCTGTGACTGTGGTGTAGGCCGGCAGCTGTAGCTCTGATTGGACCCCTGGCCTGGGAACCTCCATATGCTGTGGGAGTGGCCCTAGAAAAGGCAAAAAGACAAAAAAAAAAAAAAAAGCATGTTGCTTTCTTAGCCCACTTACTGCTGACAGCAGCCAATAAAGTGTGTTATTATCATCTCTATTTTAAAGGTCAAGAAACTGGGGCTTGGAATTCCCGTTGTGGCTCAGTGGTAACGAACCCGACTAGTATCTATGAGGACATGGGTTCAATCCCTGGCCTCGCTCTGTGGGATAAGGATCAGCATTGCCATGAGGCATGGTGTAGGTCACAGACATGGCTTGGATCAGTCGTTGTTGTGGCTGTGGTGTAGGCCGGCAGCTGCAGCTCTGATTTGACCCCTAGCCTGGGAACTTCCATATGCCAAGTGTTCGGCCCTAAAAAGACAGAAAAAGAAAGAAAGAAAGAAACTGGGGCTTAGAGAAGTTAAATAACTTGCTCAAGGTGAAAGAGTTCAGACATCCAGTGGGGCTTTTTCCCACAATGAAATTAGAAAAAGTTTCCTTACTCTTTTCAGCAAAGCTTTAGGACATGGGGATCACTTAACCAAATCTGAAAACATCAGAAAAGACTTTTGTTATTTTCTGTATCTTACTATGCTAGAAGTGATTTTATTTTGCATACAGAAGTCACAGCAGAGATGTAGTACCATTATTTAAAAGAATCCAGGAGTTCCTGTTGTGGCTCAGCAGTAATGAACCTGACTAGTATCCATGAGGATGCAGGTTCAATCCCAAGCCTCGATCAGTGGTTTAAGGATCCTGCACTGCAGTGAGCTGTGGGGTAGGTCAAAGACGTGGCTCAGATCCCGAGTTGCTGTGGCTGTGGTGTAGGCCGCAGCTAACAGCTCCGATTCAACCCCTGGCCTGGGAGACTCCACATGCCACAGGTGGCCCTAAAAAGCAAAAAAAAAGAATCCAAGGGAGGAGTTCTTGTCGTGGCACAGCTAAAACGAATCCGACTAGGAACTATGAGGTTTTGGGTTGAATCCCTGGCCTAGCTCAGTGGATTAAGGATCTGGGGTTTCTGTGATCTGTGGTGTAGGTCACAGATGAGGCTCGGATCTGATGTTGCTGTGGATGTGGTGTAGGCCAGCGGCTGTAGCTCCGATTTGACCCCTAGCCTTGGGGAAACTCCATATGCTGTGGATGCAGGCCTAAAAAAGCAAAAAAAAAAAAAAAAAAAAAAAAAAAAAAGTGATGTTGAGCAACCAGACAGCTACGTGGGAAAACAAGAACAACACAGTAAAAAAAATGTTTTTAGGAGTTCCTGTCGTGGCGCAGTGGTTAACGAATCTGACTAGAAACCATGAGGTTGCAGGTTCGATCCCTGCCCTTGCTAAGTGGGTTAACGATCCGGCATTGCTGTGAGCTGTGGTGGAGGTCGCAGATGTGGCTCGGATCCCGTGTTGCTGTGGCTCTGGCGTAGGCTGGCAGCTACAGCTCCGATTCGACCCCTAGCCTGGGAACCTCCATATGCCGAGGGAGCTGCCCAAGAAAAGACAAAAAAAAAAAAAAAAATGTTTTTAACTAGATTCCTATTAGTCCTAATTCCCCCCCAATTATAAATGGATTTTTTTTTGGGGGGGGCACTGTGGGAGGCCAGGGATCAAATGCAAATCCTCATGGATACTAGTCGAATTTGTTTCTATGGTGCCACAACGGGAACTCCACTAGTGGATATTTTTAAATGTAAAAAGTGAAATCACTGAAGTACTATTTCTTAGGTTCAATTTATTGGTGTTCATTTTATTATTGTCCTCTATAACCTATGTATAAATTATGTTTCCTCTTTCCTATATGTCAGATATTTTAAGATTTTTTTTTTTAATGAAACTATGAAAGTATAAAGGGGTACTAAAACTTTTTCAAATCATGGGTTGAGGAAGTTCTCTCTAAGCATGAGAGGAAACCAAGAAGTAAGTCATAAAGGAAAAATACCAATAAATTTTAATGCATAAATATTTTATATCTCTTTAAGGCATAAAAAAACCCACCATAACAGTAGAAGGAACAACCAACCTAAGGAAAATATTTTCAACACCTGTAATAAAGGGCTAACAAAGAGCTCTCACAAATTTGTAAGGAAAAAAAATCAATGGAAAAACAGATAAAATATATGAACAAAGAATCTCAGAAAAAAATTTGTTCAATAAACATGTAATGTATTCATAATGAAATGAATGCAAATTTAAATTACCTCTTAGAAAGTTTTTTTTAATGATTTTTATTCTTTTCATTATAGCTGGTTTACAGTGTTCTGTCCATTTTCTGCTATACAGCAAAGTGACCCAGTCACACATACATATATACATTCTTTTTTCCACATTATCCTCCATCCTGCTCCATCATAAGTGACTAGTGCTAAACAGAATATAGTTCCCAGTGCTATACAGCAGGATCTCATTGCTTATCTGTCCCAAAGGCGAAAATTTGCATCTATTAACCCCAGATTCCCATTCCATCCCACTCCCTCCCCCTCCCCCAGGAGTTTTTTGTTTTTGTTTTTAACTTCATATATTCAGTATTGATGAGGATATAGGAAAACAGGCACCCTGATGAAGTGTTGGTAAAAATGTCATCATTCCATTTTTTTAGAACACAATTTGGCACCATTTATGAAAATGTTAAATATACCCATACTCTTTGAGCCAGTGATTCTGTTCTAGAAAGCCACCCTACAAATAATATTGCACAAGTGTACAAGAATATATACAAAAGACTCAAAACAGTATAACAGTGAAAACCCATAAAGAGCCAAACATCCACCAAACAAAAAAGATTTAAATAGGAGTTCCCGTCGTGGCTCAGTGGTTAATGAATCCGACTAGGAACCATGAGGTCGAGGGTTCGATTCCTGGCCTCGCTCAGTGGATTGAGGATTTGGCATTGCCATGAGCTGTGGTGTAGGTCAAAGACTTGGCTTGGATCTGCTGTGGTTGAGGCGTAGGCTGGCGGCTACAGCTCCGATTAGACCCCTAGCCTGGGAACCATTTGCCCCAGGAGCTGCCATAGAAATGGCAAAAAGACCAAAAAAAAAAAAAAAAAAAAAAGATTTAAATAAACGATGGTACAAACATGCAATGGAATGCCTTACAATTTTCAAAAAGAATGAGGTAAATCTGAATTGATGAAGAGAGCCAGCATTCAGAGTTAAACGAAAAAAGCCAGTCACAGATCAATTACATGAAGTATAATTCTATTTGGGTTTGGTTTTGTTTGGCGGGGAGGGGGGGGTTGGGGTTGAGGTTTTGCTGTTGTTTTGGTTTGTTTTGTTTGGCCATGCCTGAGGCAGGTGAAAATTCCCAAGTATTGAATCCACTCCACCCCAGCAACCTGAGCCACAAGTCCTTAAGAAAACACCAAGTCCTTAACTCACTACAGCACCCGGGCACATCCCTATTTGTATTTTTATAAGGACAGATTTGTTTTGTTTTGGTTTGGGTTTGGTTTTTTGTCTTTTTAGGGCCACACCCATGGCTAGGGGTCCACTCAGAGCTGTAGCTGCCAGCCTACACCACAGCCACAGCAACCCAGGATCTGAGCCGCATCTGCACAGCTCAGGGCAACGCCGGATCCCTAACCCACTGAGCGAGGCCAGAGATGGAACCCGAAACCTCATGGTTCCCAGTCCGATTCATTTCTGCTGTGCCACACGGGAACTCCTAAAAGGACAAATTTGTCTGGGCTTCAATACATCTAGAGACATTTTCACCAGCAAAGTGTTTACAGTAAGTCCACTGGGCCTGAAACAGCGAGTGAGGAGGGAACAGCAGACTGACTTTTGACTTCATTCAATTCTGTTCTATTTAATTTTTATCTTTTCATATCAATCATGTATCATTTTTATAATTAAAAAAAAGAATTCAAATTCTTTGAACATATGGCCAGTAACTAGCCTTCATAATTCACCAGAAGTACTCAAGCTTTAGAACAAGTAAATTATTTTCCCCTAAAATGCCTTAAGCAAAACTCTGGTACTTTATCAAGCCTGGTAACAGACTGGAGCTTGTTTCTAAGCATTTGCTTTGAAATTGCCTTCCAAGTTTATGTGGTGCAAATACCAGCCGATAATGAACTTCAGCTAACCCCCCCATTGCACTTTTGCTGTCCAGCCACGTGGCTATTTACTCCCTTTCCCCAGCAGTTCCTCTTTCTGCAGGTACTCACCTTCCACATGCACAGTGGGTTTCTACTTTATCATTTGCTGTAAATCCCTATTGTTCCCTCTCCAGCCTTCTTCCGCAGGCCAAGAAAGTAACCCGTGGTGGCCTTTGAAAGTCCCCCCACTGAACTGGAATGGAGCTGTGGGTGATTCCTGGGGGCGTGTTGCAAAATGCAGGAGGCAGATGTCACGTATGCAAACATATGCAAAAGCGAAACAGCCTCCCCCCGCCCCGCAAAAGGATCAAAACCAGAAACATTTTTCCTTTGTCTGGACATGACTAATTGTAGACAGCAATTAAGGTGCGCCATTCAACTCCAGATTGGATGAATTTCCTCTCCACCAGCGTAGAAGTGGGTCTATTTACCAACACACTCAGAGCTTGGTGTCAGGGAAGCCCTGCTCTGTTGCGCCCTGTGGCATCCAGCGAAGCCCGCTCTTCTCTGAGTCCCACGGTACCCAGCCCGTGCCCCAGCGTGCGGTCCCAGGGCACGAACATGCCTTTCGGATGAGATGGAAACCCGAATGTGACTTCGGACCACGTGTGGTGATGGAGAAGTCTCCTGGGGCTTTGTGAAAGAATGGAGGGGAGGGGAGGCTGAGTTCCATTGTCTTGGCCCAATTCCAAGTTTGATCATTAGGCGTCCTCCTCCTTTGTCTGCCAGCCGGCTCCCTGCGACGCGCTGTTCCACACTTCCTGTGATAAACAGCTGTCCACTGTTAACCGAGCCAGCCCAGGAGCCAGCAAATTCCACCCTGGGGAAAGCCGAATTTCAAGATAAACATTTCCTCTGCATCTCTTGGTAAATTACTTAGGTTTACCCTGAAGGAAAGGTGTAGTTTTCTAGGGAGAATAAGGCCATAATAACGGGGAGTGGAAAACTATCCACAAGCCCTATTTTGTCTAAATGGTGAACAAAGAAGGCTAGCATGGATCACAAAGGGGCCCTGGGAAGGAGGAGTCCAAAGAAAATATATTTTAGATTCTAACATGTTATTTGGGAGACTCAGAATTTAATCCTATAACATTGACGTGGCAGGTCCTATTTGCTACCAAAATTCATATTTTTTCTACCCAAGTCATATACGGAAGAAACAGGCGGGTAACTCGTAACCCAGAAGAAACAGCGACATTCGCCCTTGTCTCCAGCTTTGGAGATGGACGTGTCTGGGGCAATCACTTTAATGCCTCTCTTCCTTTCATTTGACACTTTCGAGCATCTTAATTTCAAAATAGCCACATTCCTGGTCCTCTCAATCCCAAATGTCTCCTTCTCACACTCCAACTTCCAGAATAAATTTTTCTATGTTTGTTTTTTCTTTTTTAAATCTTACAAGGTTTTGTTTTTTTTGTGTGTGTGTGTGTGTGTTTTTTTTTTTTTTTTTTTTTTTTGCTTTTTAGGGCTGCAGGTGCAGAATATGGAAGCTCCCAGGCTAGGGGTTGAATCAGAGCTACGGCTGCCGGCCTACACCACAGCCACAGCAAGGGGGGATCCGAGCTGTGTCTGTCAACTACACCACAGCTCATGGCAATGCTGGATTGCTGACCCACTGAGCAAGCCCAGGGATCGAACCTGCGTGCTCATGGATACCAGTCGGATTCCTTTCTGCTGTACCACGACCCAAACTCCCTAAAACTGCTCAAAAAAATAAAGTCTATTAATTTTTTAAGAGCATTTTAATTCTGTTCTTCTTGTTGCCAAGCGTGGGGACTCACTCAGCATCTCAAATAACAGGAGATTTATGTGCAGATGTTCCCACGGAAGCCCAGGCAAAGCTAAACCCATCGGGGAAAGAAGGGGCTAGAAGCAGGGCCACCGGAAGGTCAGGATCCCCAGCTCTTTCCACCATGTGCATCCCTGGCCCCCTGTTCTCATCTTTCCCATCAGGTGACCTCCTCACCCTCTACCCTTCAGCTTCTCTTCACTTCAAAGTGTCTGCTTTCTCGTAAGTTCAGCTCCCTCCTGATTGCCGCTTTCATGGGGTCTCTCATGGCTCCGCTGGTTTTACTGTGGCTTGTGACCTAGCTACAGCTGCTTCTGCTGGCTGCCGCGTGACTTTCGTATTTCCTACTTAACATTCCTGAGAGGGAGGAAACCCAACTGGCCCAGTTCATCCTCTAAGACCCAGCCCTGGCCTGGCCCCCAGCCCACTGCAGGGTACAAGGAGTGGAGGGGTGGGGGGACAGGGGAAAGAAGGAGGTCCCACTGTGGAGACCCCAGGAGGCAGAGCAGCTCCCATTGCAAGGGCCCGAGGGTGGGGGCTTTCCTGATGGCTCCACACCCAGAGCATGCTCTCTGAAGGGCTTGTCCCCCAAAAAGGATGAGAGTAAAAGTGAGTCATAGCAACCCTGCAGTTCCACACGTATTGTTGTGGCTGTTGCTTTGGCTGCACCCGCTGTATGTGGAAGTTCCTGGACCAGGGATCAAAGCCAAGCCACAGCAACAACCTGAGCCAGAGCAGGGACAAGGCTGAATTCTTACCCACTGAGCCACAAGGGAACTCCTTTTTTTTTTTTTTTTTTTAATGGCCTTATCGGCAGCATATGGAAGTTCCTGGGCAGGGACAGAGTCCAAGCCACAGCTGCAACCTATTGCACAGCAACCCCAAATCCTTTAGCTCACTGTGCTGGGCAGGGGATCCAACCTGCACCTTTGCAGCAACCTGAGCCACTGCAGCCAGATTTTTAACCCACAGCATTAAAGCAAGAACTCCCCTATTTTTTTTTTTTTGGTCTTTTGTCTTTTTAGGGCCACACCCTTGGCATATGAAATTTCCCAGGCTAGGGGTCTGATGGGAGCTGTAGCCCCCGGCCTACACTACAGCCACGCAGGATCCAAGCCACATCTGTGACCCACACCACAGCTCACAGCAACACTGGATCCTTAACCCACTGAGCGAGGCCAAGGATTGAACCTGCATCCTCATGGATGCTAGTTGGATTCGTTTCTGCTGAGCCACGACAGGAACTCCTCGTTTGGCCTTTCCAATGGAGAAAACCCCAGAGAAGCAGACGGCAGGTGACAGAATGCTCATGTTCTCCCGAATGACCCCTAGAATACGTCCTCCCCCAAAGACCCTCCAACCAGGCTCTGGAGGAGCCCCGTTACTTCGAAGTAGCAGCAGATTCTTCCTTCGTGCAAGGAGAAGAAAGGGGGGGGGGGGACAAAGATGGATCTTCTCTTTACACCACAGCACCGTCTGCCCCTCTCTGACCAGTGCTATGTGATTGATGCTTATCCCAGGGTGAAAGAAAGTGTGGAAAGTTAGTGAGCCAGGGACAGGGGACAAAAAGCCTTTCTCCCAGGACATAAAACTTTGAGTGAATGGATTATCACATGGAGTTTCAGTCATGGCTCAGTGGCTTAAGAACTCATTGCTGTCTCTGTGAGGATGCGGGTTTCATTCCTGGCCTCGCTCAGTGGCTTAAGGATCTGGTGTGGCCACAAGCTGCACTGTAGGTCACAGATGCAACTTGGATCCGGCCTTGCTGTAGTGCAGGTCTCAGCTGCAGCTCCCATTGGACCCATAGCCCGGGAACTTCCATATGCCACGGGTACAGACGTATTAAAAAAAAAAAAAAAAAAGTTGATTATCACAAATAAAGGAATTTCAATCCCTATAAATAAGATTAAAATGGAGAGAAAAAGAAAAAAAAAGAGGAAAAAAGAAACTAATGATACAGGCTCAATAGATCATGACCAGCAGAAATTTAAAAATCTGCAGGAGTTCCCGTTGTGGCTCAGCAAAAATGAACCTGACTAGTATCCATGAGGATGTGGGTTCAATCCCTGGCCCCACTCACTCAGTGAGTTAAGGTTCCTGTATTGCCGTGAGCTTCGGTGTAGGTTGCAGATGCAGCTCAGATCTGGTGTTGCTGTGGCTGTGGTGTAGGCTGGCAGTTGCAGCTCCAATTCGACACCTAGCCTGGGAATTTCCATATGCTACAGGTGCAGCCCTAAGAAAAAAGAAAATTAAAAAAAAAAAAAACAAAATTTAAAATATTCAAGGAATCACTTTGCTGTACCAACATAATAGTGTAAATCAACTATAGTTTAATGACAAAAAATTCAAGGAAACAAATACTAATCACAGAACCCTCGTAATGCTACAAAAAAGTCACTTTCTCTTTCTCTTTCATATTTTTATTTTTTTATTTTTTTTAGTAAAAGGCAAAAGATTTATTCTGCTCCTGCATAGTTTTAAAGACAAGTCCTGGCACGCAGTTTACAAGGACCTTTTCACCAATAGAGATAAGTTCAGCAACAGATAAGAGAGGTGACAAGGGCCCTTCCCAGTAAACAAAAGTTCCCTTTGCTTTGCATAGGAGCTCAAGGCTGAACTTAATGGGATTTAAGATCCAGTGTAAGGAAACAGCTCTTTGAAATGTACGCCTGTTGCCTGTTCCGAGTGGAGAAATATTCATCCGGCTTCAATCCCCATGAAAAGGCTTTAGGATCAGTGCTTTTAATCATCCTGGATGGACTGTTGACAGCTAATACTTTCAGCTGATATCACTTTTTCTTTACTTGGATATGTTGATCCTTTGAGGATAAACATAAACATCTACCAATCAATAAAGAAGCACTCAGGGAAGTACACAAGAAATGCTGCTGCACTTGTCCCATTGAGTCAAGGCTATTAGACCCTTGGGACGGTGTAAACACACATGTGTGTATGTTTAAACACAAGGGGAGCAAAAGACAAAGTTAATAGAAGCCGAGTATTTCAAATCCATTAAAAAAAATCTTTTTGATTCAAGTATCGTTGATTTACAATGTTGTGTTAATTTCTGGTATACAGCAAAGGGATTCAACTGTACGTATGTGTGTTCCTTTTTTTTTTTTTTTTTTTTGTCTTTTTGCCATTTCTTGGGCCACTCACGCAGCATATGGAGTTTCCCAGGCTAGGGTCGAATTGGAGCTGTAGCCACTGACCTACACCAGAGCCACAGCAACTTGGGATCCGAGCCGTGTCTGCAACCTGCACCACAGCTCACAGCAACGCCGGATCCTTAACCCAATGATCAAGGGCAGGGATTGAACCCGCAACCTCATGGTTCCTAGTCGGATTCATTAACCACTGCGCCACGACGGGAACTCCCTATATATGTTCTTTTTCATATTCTTTTCCATTATAGTTTACCACAGGGCACTGAATATAGTCCCTGGATTGTACAGTAGGACCTGCTATTTCTCTATTTTATATGTAATAGTTTCTATCTATTAACCCCATACTCTTTTTTTTTTTTGCCTTTTAGGGCTGTGCCCGAGGCACACAGACGTTCCCAGGGTAGGGATCAAATCGGAACCGCAGCTGCTAGCCTACACCACAGCTCTTGGCAATATAGGATCCAGACCCACTGAGCAAGGCCAGGGATCAAACCTGGATACTAGTTGGTTTCATTTCCACTGTGCCACAACAGGAACTCCATTTTAACCCCAAAGTGGCAAATGGAAGTTCCCAGGCCAGGATTCAAATTGGATCTGCAGCTGCCAGCCTACGCCACAGTCACAGCAAAATGGGATCTGAGCTGCCTCTGACCTATGCCACGGCTTGTGACAATGCTGGACTCCTAACTGAAGGAGGCCAAGGATTGGACCTGCATCATCACAGAGATGGCATTGGGTCCTTAATCCACTGAGCCACAATGGGAACTCCGTTGAGGTATATGTATCTTTTCAATTAGAGTTTTTTCTGGATATGTAGGCAGGAGTGGGATTGCTGCCAAATCCATTAAAATTTATCTTAGAATCTCATGATGTTTCATGTGGGTAGAACCCTCAAAATCGCCTAGTCAGACTCTGGTTTCAGAATCTTAAATATTAGTGGTGACTCTTTCAAGCTGAATTTTGTCACTCAAAAAAAGATAGTGAAGGAATTTCCTCTGTAGCACAGTGAGTTGGGAATCTGACAGTAGGAATTCCCGTCGTGGCGCAGTGGTTAACGAATCCAACGAGGAACAATGAGGTTGCGGGTTCAGTCCCTGGCCTTGCTCAGTGGGTTAAGCATCTGGCGTTGCTGTGAGCTGTGGTGTAGGTTGCAAACGTGGCTAGGATCCCAAGTTGCTGTGGCTCTGGTGTAGGCCGGTGGCTACAGCTCCGATTCGACCCCTAGCCTGGGAACCTCCATATGCCATGGGAGCAGCCCTAGAAAAGGCAAAAAGACACACACAAAAAAGAATCTGAAAGAAAAAAAAGTAGCAGCTCGGGTTGCTTCGGAGGCATGGGTTTGATCTCTGGCTTGGGAAATTTCCTCTACCGAGGGTGCACCCATTCAAAAAGGTAGTGAAAAAAAAAAAAAAAAAAAGGTAGTAAAATCCTGGCATTCCCTGGTGGCAGTTAAGTAATCAGTGATTCGTACTGAGGCCATCTGGGAGCAGAGTGGCTACCTAATCCAGTAAGACTGACTGACAGCCTCATCAGAAGGCATCCTGTGAAGACGAAGACCCTCAGGGAGGAAGCACGTGAAGAGGAAGGAAGGGATTTGATGCTGTGTCTGTAAGTCAAAGGTCACCAGGGATGCCAGCGTCACCGGGAGCTGGAGAGCAGCATGGGACAGTTTCCCTCAAGTCCAGCCGAGGAGCCACCCTTGTCCACACCTTAACATGGGACTTCCAGCCTCCGGACCTGAGACCATGAATGTCTGTTGCTTTAAGCCATCCAGGTTGTGGTTTGTCGCAGCAGCCCCAGCAGGCGAATAGAATGACCCCAGCAGCTTTGGTTTACATGGGTTTTTACCCCCTGCTATTTATCACATTCAGTGTCTTGGAAAGACAAGAACGTACAATGTACGTGTCATTGGCCTTCGGAGCAACAACATCATCAGGGGTCTCGTAGCCTCTGGAAATCCCCACTGTACACTCAGGAGAGGATGGGAATGCAAAAGGCAAATTATGTTTGATTTGGTTTTTTGCTCTGTGGGGCTGCACCCTCGGCATAGGGAGGTTCCCAGGATAGAAGGTGAATCAGAGCTGCAGCTGCCAGCCTCCCCCGCAGCTCAGGATCCGAGTGAGGCCACTGATTGAACCCACATCCTCATGGGTGCCAGTCGGGTCCATTACTGATGAGCCATGACAGGAACTCTGGCAAATTATGTCTTAGTTTGTTGGGAAGATGGTTTTGACCTCACAGACCCTAAAAAGGGGCCTCCAGGCCTCACTTTGAGAACTGCTGACTAATCCAATTTCTGCCATTTTTATGGATGAGGAAATGGAGGTTCAGGGATGGGAACTGGCCTCCTTTGTCTTTTTTTTTTTTTTTTGGTCTGTTTGTCTTCTTGTCTTTTTGTCTTTTTGCCATTTCTTGGGCCGCTCCCTCAGCATATGGAGGTTCCCAGGCTAGGGGTCGAATTGGAGCTCTAGCCTACACCACAACCACAGCAACACGGGATCTGAGCCACGTCTGCCACCTATACCACAGCTCACGGCAACACCGGATCCTTAACCCACTGAGCAAGGCCAGGGATCAAACCCGCAACCTCATGGTTCCTAGTCAGGGTCGTTAACCATTGATCCACAACGGGAACTCCTGGCCTCCTTTGTCTTGGCCTAATGAGAGTCTTGGCTTCCCAACTCCCTTGTGAGTCTTCCTAGAACCGAAGGCCTTAGAACAAATGTTTACTCGAGGGGAAAAGACAAGTGACTGGGGACGCAGCTGTAGACTTGGTTACATTGAGAAGCTCAGGCTATTTGCTTTCGGTTTTTTCGTCTTTTATGGTCGCACTCGCAACATATGGAAGTTCTCTGGCCAGGGACTGAATCCAAACCAAAGCTGTGGCAACGCCAGATCCTTTAACCCACTGCACCGGCCTGGGGATTGAACCCACACCTGTGCAGTGACTGGGGCTGCTGTGGTCTAATTCTTAACCCGATGCACCAGGGCGGGAACTCAAGCACAGGTCCTTTAAGTGGGCTTGTGCACAGCACTCCTTTATTTTAAAAAGTGATTTAAGGAGTGTGGTGGACACTTTAAGACAGGAGCAAGCACTTGTCCCCAACATCTAAGGACGCATCTGATTCTGATGCCATGGAAGCCCCAAGATTATATGAAGGAAAGGGGGGGGTGAGTGTGTATGTGCACACACCTGCGTGTGAGCATCCGACATGCACTTTTTTGGGAGGGAGCTCCATGACACCTGTTGGGTTTTCAAGGGGATGCTGGGCTCAAAAGAAGGTGACACAGCACTGCAGCAGAAGAGGCCATCCACAGGGGGCCGCCCACTTGGAGGCTTTCTTTCTCCACCATGTGTGGACTTTAAGATGAGCTGCCTCTCCCTTTGTTGCCCATAGGACAGGTCTTTCTGTGTGGCTCTCCACAGATGCCCGATGGGAACTCCCTCAGCCTTAAACCCTTCACTCCACTGTCTTATGACATGAAAACAGCTGTGCATGAAACAGCCAATTCATTAAAAAGTCATGTGAAGAGTGACCTCCAGAAGGAGTTCCCCTTGTGGCTCAGCGGGTTACGAACCTGACTAGTATTCATGAAGATGTGGGTTCAATCCCTGGCCTCACTCAGTGGGTTAAAGGATCTGGTGTTGCCATGAGCTGTGGTGTAGGTCACAGAACGGTTCAGATCCTGAGCTGCTGTGGCTGGGGTGTAGGCTAGCAGCTGTAGCTCCAATTTGACCCCTAGCCTGGGAACTTCCATATGCCGCATGTGCAGCCCTAAAAAGGTTAAAAAAAAAAAAAAAAAAAAAGACCTCAGTTGAACAAATGTTTGAAATAACTCATCACATTTTTGTATGTTTCGTGGCATAACAAAAAGAGGTCGTGGCTGTTTCTGGAAAAGAAAATTTTATCTTCCAAGAAATGTATTGGTTCAACCTTTCTTTTTTTTCCCCGTCTAGGGATGGAATTGGAGCTGCAGCTGCCGGCCTACGCCATAGCCACAGCCAAGCCAGATCCCTTAACCTACTGAGCGAGGCCAAGGATTGAACCTGCATCCTCACGGATACTAGCTGGATTCTTACCCTGCTGAGCCAGCCAGGAACGCCTGGTTCATATTTAAATTCACAAATGCTGCAGCTGCTTCTGGCCAAGGAAGGTTTTCCTCCTGCGTGGGATTTAATTGTGTATCCCCCCAGAACCCTACTTATGGATTCTGTGGATACCTTGCAGTGATTAAAAAGTAATTCATTCTTGGTTTTTATCTGGTAAAATATTACAGGTTAATTAAATTATTTTGGTGTGAGTCCAAAACAGTCTCTTCACGATGTCCTAGAAGTTATAGGTTTTCTGACGGCTGCCAAGACGATTAAGCATGTACATTATGATGGTTCTGCATCTATATATGTGACAGTCCTCTCTTTTTACAGTCATTATTAAATAGTGCTTATCGAAAAGGTTAGGCTTTATGGGATCATTTGTCTCCTTAACTTGGCTAATTTACAAATAATTTCACAAATATCATTGTGTCACCATTATTGGTCGAACAAGACCTGATTCAGGATATGGAATCTTAAAATTATAACTGCTTCCCTGCTTTCGGAGTTCCTGTTGTGGCTCAGTGGTTAATGAACCCAACTAGTATCCATGAGGACACAGGTATGATCCCTGGCCCCACTCAGTGGGTTAACGATCCAGTGTTGCCCTGAGCTGTGGTGTAGATTGAAGAAGACACAGCTCGGATCCCACATTGCTCTGGCAGTGGCGTAGGCCGGCAGCTACAGCTCCGATTCAACCTCTAGCCTGGGAACCTCCGTATGCTGCGGGTGTGCGGACCTAAAAGAACAAAAAAAACCCCAAAAAACAAAAAACTTCATTGCTTTAGCCAGACACCCTGGTTAAAGCATTTTCTCATTCCAAATAATTACCATCTTTTCAAATACATGCAATATAGGCTTTTAATGTGGCAAACTGATTTTTTAAAATCATTTTACCTTCATTATCACCCTCAGAAATCAGTAACCCAGGTTGTGTCTCCTTGTCGTTAATACACATTAACAAGAGCCCTTGCACAGAAGAAGAAAAGCTCAGGCGTTCCCTGGTGGGCTAGAGGCGAGGATTTGCATTTTCATCGCTCCGGCCTGAGATCAATCCCTGGTCTGGGAACTAAGATACCACATCAAGTGGCTACAGGCTGTCGCAAAAAAAAAAAAGGAAGAGATGAGGCCTTGCCTAATGTTGGGACAGTTTAGGGGCTTTTGTATAGCCTTGGGGATAATCTGGTTCCTCATTTAAAAATCATTCAGGGAGTTCCCGTCGTGGCACAGTGGTTAACGAATCCGACTAGGAACCATGAAGTTGCGGGTTCGGTCCCTGCCCTTGCTCAGTGGGTTAACGATCCGGCATTGCCGTGAGCTGTGGTGTAGGTTGCAGACACGGCTCGGATCCCACGTTGCTGTGGCTCTGGCGTAGGCCAGCGGCTACGGCTCCAATTCGACTCCTAGCCTGGGAACCTCCATATGCCTCGGGAGCGGCCCAAGAAATAGCAAAAAAAAAAAAAAAAAAAAAAAATCATTCAATAAGGAGTTCCCGTCGTGGCGCAGTGGTTAACGAATCCGACTAGGAACCATGAGGTTGCACGTTCAATTCCTGGCCTTGCTCAGTGGGTTGGGGATCTGGCATTGCCGTGAGCTGTGGTGTAGGCTGGCAGCTACAGCTCCGATTAGACCCCTAGCCTGGGAATCTCCATATACCGCGGGTGCGGCCCTAAAAAGACAAAAAAAAAAAAAAAAAAAATCATTCAATAAGAAGAATTGAATTTAAAAATAAATAAATAGGAGTTCCTTGGTGGCTCATCACGTTAAGGATCCAGCATTGTCACAGCTGTGGCACAGGTTGAAACTTTGGCTCCGATTAGATCCCTGGCCTGGGAACTTCTGTATACCATGGGTGTGGCCAAAAAATATACCTTAATATTTTTTTTTTTTTTTTTTTTTTTGCCAAACCCATGGCATTTGGAAATTCCTGGGTCAGGGCTTGAATCTGTGCCACACTAGTAACCAGAGCCACAGCTGTGGCAATGCTGGATCCTTAACAGGCTGAGCCACCAAGTAACCCCTAAAAAAAAATTTTTTTTTGTCTTTTTAGGGCTGTACCTGCAGCATATGGGGGTTCCCAGGCTCGTGTTCAATCAGAGCTGTAGCTGCTGGCCTACACCACAGCCACAGCTGGGCCAGATCAGAGCAGAGTCGAATCTGTGATCTACACCACAGCTCAGGGCAACCCTGGATCCTTAACCCACTGATCAAGGCCAGGGATCAAACCTGCATCCTCATGGACACAGATTCATTTCTGCTGAACCACAACAGGAACTCCAAATTTTTTTTTTAAATTGAGTTCCTGTTGTGGCTCAGTGGTAGCAAACCAGACAAGGATCTATGAGGATATGGGTTCCATCCCTATCCTTGCTCAGTAGGTAAAGGATCTGGCATTGCTGTGAGCTGTGATGTAGGTCACACACTCCGACTGGATCTGGTGCAGCTGTGGCTGTGGTGTAGGCCGGCAGCTGTAGCTCCACTTGGACCCCTAGCCTGGGAACCTCCATATGCCGTGGGTGCGGCCCTAAAAAGACAGAAACAAACAAACAAAACAACCCTCTGCTGCTTCCCTACCTTGTCCCTGTCGAGCCTCCCAGTACTGATCAATTGTTTCTTGGCCTTTATTCTCTCACTGTGCCTCCTACTCTTGAAGAAACGTGCCAACGCCTCCTGCTAAGACAGGAGTTGCAAAGGAAGCCGGGAAAAGAAAAGCACACATGTTCATAGTAGTTCAAGATATTCAAGATACTATCTTGCTTCATTAACTACTGGGCAGGTTGGGTTCACCCGAGGGCAGTGCTAGAGAGCACACTTAACCTGTTTGTAACTAACCTAACTCCTTCATATATCAGTTCCTCCAGCCAACCCTCCAAATGAGGTAGGAACTGGGGGGGATAAGTAGGGACGGGCAGCGGGAGCGAAGGGCAAAGATCTGAACAGACGTTAACACATGCTTCTGCTATAAAGGGCCCAGCGCATCCCAATCCCAGTTCTGACACTCACACAGGGTTGTCACAGGGGTGGCACTACGGCCTTGCACTCCCACCCCCAACTGTGGGCAGGTGGCAGAGGGTTGGTGGGAGGCCACAGATGGAACGACAAGAAGCCGGTCCTGAAGACCAACCATCTAAGCTGGGGCCAACATTCCAGAAAGGCAGGGGGGTGTCTTGAGCAGGATGCTGGAAAGGAGAGCAAGGTGACTTCTGCCCCCAGCCCATCTCCGCCCCCCGCCCCAGAGCAGACCTCCTCGTCTTTCCTCCAGTTGCCCATCTTCCCTGAGTGGAAACAGAGAATAAGGGGCAGAGCTGGACTGTAAGGTCAGAGACTCAACCACAGAGCATCCCTGGAAACAGGTGCGTCACTCAGGGCACAACGCACGTTGCCGTCGAAGGCGGCGTGAGCCATGGTTTCCTTTAGAGCAGGTGTATGTGGACTCGTCCACCGCAATGCAGCTGCCTGGGCCCTGCTCCTTTCCGAGTTTGGTTTTAGGGTCTGCACAACAAGGATGGGAGGCACGCCATTTGCTTTCTCTGCCTGTTTCCTCCTCATTCCCTTTGTCCCACAAAAGACTGAACAAAAGCCCTCAATGTGCAAGAAATTCGAGGAAGGTCCATGTGTCCTGAAAGGCTGAGAGAACAAAGCAAAATCTAGGACCAGCTCACTTGGGCTGTGTCCCCGAGGCGGCCTCTGCAGTGGCGGGTTCCTCTGGGTCTCCCCCCCAGCATCTGTGGGAAGAGCAGGTGTTCACAGGGACCTGCTGTCCAGGAATTTCCCTTTATCCAATGACAGCTCCACTCATCTCACCGGACTTTGCCCAGGGCTCTGGGCCTGAGCCCTGAGAGCCACAGGGTACCGTCAGCTGCGGCTGGAGAAGGGGGCTGGGGGGCTGCCAGCCAAGATGCGTCCCGCAGGCAGGGCCAGTCCAGGAGGCCCAGGGGCTGGGGCAGCTCCCACAGCGCCCCCTGGTGGCTGATGGCATTCCTAGCCCACCCTCGTGAGCTCACCACCTGCCCTGAAGGAGTACCCAGGAGCAGGGCCAGAACCCAGGGAGTGGGCAGATCCTTGCATCTTGAGCCTTACAAGCCTTTCTGGCCTCACCCCAGTCCCAGCCCTGACTTTTGCCCTAGGGTGGTGGACGGAGAGGCACCTTGCTCATGCCACTATTACACGTCTGGAGTCCGGGTTCCTCATGAGCAGACAGATTGAAGGTTTCATGCTGACTTCAGAGTTTGGTTTTCCCGGGTCTAGCCAGGTTTAAGGTCGGCTAAGACAGCCGTTACCTCTTACTGCACCCTAAGTGTTCATTTTTAATTTTTATTTTATTTTATTTACATATGTTTTGTCTTTTTAGGGCTGCACCCACAGGATATGGAAGTTCCCAGGCTAGGGGGTGAATCAAAGCTGCAGCAGCCAGGCTATACCACAGCCACAGCAATGCCGGATCGAAGCCTTGTCTGCAACCTACACCACAGCTCACAGCAACACCAGATCCTTAACCCACTAAGCGAGGCTGGGGATTTAACCTGCTTCCTCATGGATGCTAGTTAGGTTCATTACTGCTGAGCCATGACGGGAACTCCTATGGGTACATTTTTTAAAGATAACAAGTTCCCATTGTGGCTCATCAGACTAGGAACCTGACATAATGTCTGTGAAGATGTGGGTTCGATCCCTGGCCTCACTCAGTGGGTTAAGGATCCTCTGTTGCTGCAGGCTGTGGTGTAGTTTGCAGATGCGGCTCGGATCTGGTGTTGCTGGGGCTGTTGTGTAGGCCAGCAGCTGCAGCTCCGATTCGACCCCTGGCCTGGGAACTTCCATATGCTGCCTTAAAAAGAAAAAAAAAGAAAAAAGAAAAAGATAACAAGAAGCACAGCCAAGAGTGAGGCAGGGTGCTGGGAGTGGCCTCAGCAACTGAGCACATTCTCTCAAAACACCGGCTTTCTAACAGGTTTTTTTTTTTTTTTTTTTCTTTTTAAGACCGCACCTGCGGCATATGGAGGTTCCCAGGCTAGGAGTCAAAGAGAAGCTGTAGCTGCCAGCCTACGCCACAGCCACAGCCATGCGGGATCCGAGCCGAATCTGTGACCTGCACCACAGCTCACGGCAATGCTGAATCCTTAACCCACTGAGTGAGGCCAGGGGTCAAACCCACAACCTCATGGTTCCTAGTTGGGTTCATTAACCGCTAAGCCAGGAAGGGAACTCCTTTCTAATAGTTTTTAAGGTAATCTGTTGACTGTTGTTATGACTTAAATGAAAATGACATCTTTTCAACAAATGCCAGGACAACTGGAAATCCACATGGCATAGCTTATGCAAAAATGGACTCAAATGAATCAAAGACATAAATGTAAGAGCCAAAACTATTAAACTCTTGGATGGTAACATAGGTGTAATTCTTCAAGACCTTTGATTAGAAAACTCTTTCTTTAAAAACGGTACCAAAAGCACAAGCAGAAAAAGAAAAAGAAAAAAATAAGGAAATTTGGTTTCACAAAAATTAAAACCTTTTCTGTGTCACAAGACACTATTGGAGTTCCCTTGTGGCACAGCAGGTTAAGGATCCAACGTTGTCACTGCAGCGGCTCGAGTCACTGCTATGGTGTGGGTTCAATCCATGGCCACGAAGTTCCACACTCCATGGGCATATATGGCCAAACAAACAAACAAACAAACAAAAACACTATCAAGAAAGTGAAAAACAGGAGTTCCCATTGTGGCACAGCGGAAACGAATCTGACTAGGAACCATGAGGTTGAGGTCCTAAAAAGACAAAATCAAAAAAAAAAAAAAAAAAAAAAAAAAGAAAGAAAGTGAAAAACAAACAACAGGATGGGAAAAAATATTTGCAAATCATATATCTGATAGTATCCAGAATATATAAAGAATTCTTACAACTCAACAACAAAAAAGACAAATAAACCAGTTAATAAATGAGCAAATGATTTGAATAGACATTTCTCCAAGAAGATACACAAATTGCTAGGAAGCACATGAAAAGATGTTCAACCTCACTAGCCATTAGGGAAATGCAAATCAGAACCTCAGTAAGACACCACTAATCAAAATACCAGACGATGAATGTTGGTGAGGGTGGAAAATCTCCAGTTTCACACCCCCAGGGGGGTGGGTCTGTAAAATGGTGCAACTGCTGTGGAAAACACTTTGGCAGTTCCTTGAAAGTTAATCATGGGGTCCCCCTATGACCCAGCGATTCCATTAGTGGGGACTCACCAGGAAAATGGACAGCATACGTCCACACAAGAACTTGTACCCTGGAGTTCCCGTCGTGGCGCAGTGGTTAACGAATCCGACTAGGAACCATGAAGGTGGGGGTTCGATCCCTGGCCTTCCTCAGTGGGTTAAAGATCTGGCATTGCCGTGAGCTGTGGTGTAGGTCGCAGAAGCTGCTTGGATCCTGCATTGCTGTGGCTGTGGTGTAGGCCAGCAGCTGCAGATCTGATTAGACACCTAGCCTGGGAACATCCATATGTCCCACCCCTAGAAAAGACAAAAAAAAAAAAAAAGAAAGAAACTGGACCCTTATGCCACGTATAAAAATTAACTGAAAGAAAAATAAATAAATAAAAATTCATTGAAAGTGGAGTTCCCGTTGTGGCTCAGTGGGTAAAGAGCTCAACATTGCTACGTGGCACAGGAAATGCCTTGTCTGCCTTCAACTGCCCTCTCCCAGCCTCAGCTACATTTATGAAAAATAGATGGCTTATTACAGAAGAAGTACTTCATCCCCATGAGGATATGGGTTCGATTCCTGGCCTCGCTCTATAGGTTGAGTATCTGGTGTTGCCATGAGCTGTGGCGCAGTTTGCAGACACGGCTCTGATTTGGCGTTGCTGGGGCTGTGGCGTAGGCTGGCAGCAGCAGCTCCGATGGTCCCCTAGCCTGGGAACTTCCATATGCCGACTGTAGCCCTAAAAGGACAAAAAAAAAAAAAAAGACTTGGTTGTTATCTTTCATATTAACTTCTCCATGATGACTTTAGAGGCCCAACAGAGGGACCGAGAATCTGGAGACACTGCCCCCCCGCTTGGGCCCGAGCCTGTCCCCCTCAAAAATGTGCCGTCCTGGTGGCAATCTGGTGCCCAAAAGAGGAAACCCGAAGGTGACCGTCATCGGCTAGAGCCAGTCTCAGAAGTGGCGGCCATGTGACAGGGACGATGGAGGGTTTTAATTGCTCCTGAATTAATGCGCTTCCTCCTCACCCCTGGGGCTCCTGGGTTTAATTACTGTCTTAGGTCACACTGCAAATGAGTCTGCATTCGCTCCTGGTCCCTGTGGAAGGCAGCCCTGATTACCAAGCTCTCCTGCTTTGCGGCATGATGGGCAGGAAGCGCGGGAGGCGGGTGCCGCTGGCAGGGCTGGCCTCCCCTTAGAACTGAGGAGCAGAATTGCATGAAGGCGGTGACTCTCCTGTCCCATGCGGGGGTCTAAGGTGAGCTGCAGCGTTCAAGGTCGTGTCTGGGGAGTCACTGCTCCCTGAAGACACCCGGAGATCTGTCGTCAAAGACGGAGGAGCCCTGGGGGACCGAGGGAAGAACCGGGAAGAGGTCAGCCTGCAGAAGGTGGGCCAGGGGTGGCAGGTTCAAAGACCTTGGAGGGCTGGGCGGGCGTGTGACTGAGGGAAGCAGGAAGGGCGGCAGCAGCTGAGGGCACGAGACCTTGGCCAAGGATTGTCTTCTAGGAAGGCAGGTCCCGTGTTGTCAATTTTCCAACGCCCCGGAAACCAGAAAGTGGATTTTTTTTACAAGGAATCTTTTAGTGTTTGTTTGTTTGTTTTTGTCTTTTTGCCATTTCTTGGGTTGCTCTCACGGCATATGGAGGTTCCCAGGCTAGGGGTCGAATCGGAGCTGTAGCTGACAGCCTACGCCAGAGCCACAGCAACGAGTGATCCGAGCCACGTCTGCAACCTACACCACAGCTCACGGCAACGCCGGATCCTTAACCCACTGAGCAAGGGGCAGGAATTGAACCCGCAACCTCATGTTTCCTAGTCGGATTTGTTAAACACTGCGCCACGATGGGACTCCGAATCTTTTAGATTCTGACCACAAATTAGAATTTGAAAAACCAATAGGTTGTCTGGGTTCGGGGCTGGGGGTGGGGATTGACTGGGAAGGCGCTTGAGGAACCCTTGGAGGGATGGAAATGGGCTACCCCCTCACCGTGGAGCTTGGCAGGCGTGTGGACGAGAGCACGTTGAACTGCACCCTTCGAACAGGTGCCTGTTACTGAACGCAGTCATGCCTCGGGGGGGCAGGTTCAGCGGGTCCCCATCCTTCTAGGGCTGCTGGGAGCTTTCCGTTCCAAACTCCGTTCCTTTCTCGTGTGGTCATGGCCACAAATGCCTGATCTACGCTCTAGAGACTTTCCTCCGCTTTCCCTGTGTCCTGCACCTCGTTCTAGGTAAGTACAGCACCTGAAGGTTTAAGGGGGTCTCTTCGGGTGGGAGCCCAAGTTGATTGGACCCTTTGCTGTACTTCTTCTGTAATGAGCCATGAGCTAGTGCTCCTGGATTGTGACTGAGCCCCGTTTCACGGATTTGTTCAATGGCTCAGTGGGAGGGCCGGACTCTAAACCCAGGTCACCAGGCTCCCTCTGGGGCTGCTGTCGGGGAGCAGGTGTTGGGATCCCCACTGCAGGGAGGAGAGCTGACCACATGGAGTTCCTGGTCAGGAAGCAGACCCCTGACTGCATGGCACAGGGAACTCTCTCCAGTCTCGTGGGATAGACCGTGAGGGAAGATAAGGAATGTATATGTATGTACGACTGGGTCATTTGTTGCACAGCAGAAATTGGCACAACATTGTAAATCAACTATACCTCAATTAAAAAAAAAAAATTTGGAGTTCCCGTCGTGGCTCTGAGGTTAACGAATCCGACTACGAACCATGAGGTTGCAGGTTCGGTCCCTGGCCTTGCTCAGTGGGTTAAGGATCTGGCGTGGCCGTGAGCCGTGGTGCATGTCACAGACACAGCTTCGATCCCAAGTTGCTGTGGCTGTGGTGTAGGCCAGCGGCTACAGCTCCGATTTGACCCTTAGCCTGGGAACCTCCATATGCCTCAGGTGCAGCCCTAAAAAGACCAAAAAAAAAAAAAAAAAAAAAAAATCTAAATGAAGCAGTGTCTCTGCAATGTGGTCCAGGAAATGCTTTGACTGCCTTTAACTGCCCTCTCCCAGCCTCAGCTGCGTTTATGAAAAATAGAATGACCAGGGCAGGGCTCTTCAGGAGAAGCTTGGCATTCTAGCCCTGCCTGGTCACCCCGCCCTGCAATCCGTTTCCTGTACTCGTGCATCTCAAGCTCCGAGTAGTGCCCTGGAGGCAGCTGGGAAACTTAACACTGGATCTTATTTTTTGGCCAGGTCTGTGGCATGTGGAAGTTCTCAGGCCAGGGTCGAACTTGGAACCTGAGCCACAGCAGTGACAAGGCTGAATCCTTAACCGCTAGGATTAAGGGAACTCCCCAGAGATGTTTATTTTAAAAACGCTACATTCCTACAAATGCCTGGGATCAGAGAAATGTTTACTGGCCATCTCAAAGCCGGAGAGCTGCTTTCTGGAAATTTAGATTTAACACCACCTGTCCTGCTTCAACAGGGGCCCCAGGAGGAGGCCGATGGTTTTCGATTCTTCCTGGCTGAGCTGCCCATCTGCGTCTGTTTTGTTGCTGCTGAGTCAGAATTTGTGTTCACCATCCTCCCCTGGGGCTCGGGCGCCCAGGGCCAGTGAGGTGGCCCTGAGCCTCCTGTCCTTGGGCAGCAGATCTGAAAGGGTTAACTACACTTGCTCTGTAACCCAGATGCCTTTAACTCCTGGTCATTGTTAACTAAATGCTAAATTTGCAAAGGAGTTCTCTTGTGGGACAGAGGATCTGACCCCTGTCCTGGGAACTTCCAGTCTGGGAACTTCCACGTGCGGGGCACAAGCAGCCAAAAAACCAAGAAAAAACATAGGCAAACTTGCTACTTTAAAAGCTCAGGTGAACACAAATGCTCTAGTGAGACTGTCAGGCCCAGTTCGACTCACCTCCCTCCAGTCCATTTTCAGATGAAAATCAGTCATGCGAACCTGGGGTTAGTGGTTTCGGCGGTGCCAAGAGGCTGCAGCACATCAGGTGGAAGGAGGGCTTTGTCCTTACTTGAAGATGGTTTGACTTAAGACATGTTGTTGCCACGTTCACAGGTGTGGTGGCGTTGGGATGTAACTGGAGCTCTGCTAGTCAAATACTAATCCAGGTATTTCCGGGAACGTATTTTGCAGGCATAATTAAAGCCTCGTATCTGTTCCGACAGGTTATCTCGGATGATCTGGGTGGGTCTGAATCAGGTGGAAGTTCTTAAAAGCAGGTCTTATCCAAGAGAGAAATTTCACCTGTGACCATGGCATTCTGTCCTGTCATCCCTCTCTTCTGACTGGCTTCCCTGTGGATTGTTTTAAAGTGATTTTTATTTTTTCCATTATAGCTGGTTTACAGTGTTCTGTAAATTTCCTACTGTATAGCAAAGTAGCCCAGTTACACATGCATGTATACATTCTTTTTCTCACATTATTCTCCATCACAAGTGACTTGATATAGTCGCCAGTGTTATAGAGCAGGATCTCATTGCTTATCCATTCCAAACGTAATAGTTTGTATCTGTTAACCCTAGATTGCCAGTCCATCCCACTGCCCTCTGGATTTTGTTTTTTGGTTTTCTTTTTTTTTAAAGCTTTTCTTATGTTTTATTTATTTCTCACTTTTTTTTAGGGCTGCAACTGCAGCACATGGAAGTTACCAGGTTAGGGGTCCAATCTGAGTTACAGCTGCTGGCCTACACTGCAGCAACACCAGATCTGAGCCGTGTCTGCGAACTACACCACAGCTCATGGCAACCACTGAGCAAGGCCAAGGGTTGAACTCACAATCTCATGGTTCCTAGTTGGATTCATTTCGGCTGCTATGGATTTTGCCCTGATTTCCTGCCCTGTGGATTTGCTTAGCCAGATCTGCAGTCACGGAGGCCAGTTCCCTGTGATGATTTTTTTTTTGGCTACGTTATGCAATTCCCAGACCAGGGACTGAGCACCAGCTGCAGAAGTGAAAGCACCAAGTCCTAAGCACTAGGGCACCAGGGAACTCCCCATAAATCTCTTAATACATGTATGGTCTACTGGTTCTGCTCCTTGAGTTAAACCCTGACAGCAATGAAAAGAATGTCCACAAGGGGGCCTCGCCAGGTATTAAAACACATTTCAAGGGACTTGGATCAAAATTACTTTGGGGAAGAAAAATGCTAACAGACAGCAGACTTCAAGGGGCCGAGAACAACAACCTCCAAGTTCCATCCCTCGCTTGTTAATAACCGCACTGCCTCACACGGGGCTCGCCCATCACTACAACAGTGCTTTTTCTTCTGCTACTGCCTCGCACCTGCAGCACCGGACACATCCGGCAGCAGCCACGTGGAGCTCCTGTGCACTTGAACCAAGGTCGGTGAAAGTGAGGAAAGGAACTGGAGTTCAGTTCATCTAAACAGGGTTCTCCCAGGCCCTCTAGATGCCCTCTTACCTCTCCAGGGCTGTCCTGTTACCATTCTCCTACCTGTTTTCTCCAAGAATGGAGAACCCACGCCCCAGTGCCCAGGATGGTCAGCTTCTGTCTGGTTTGGACACGATCCATGACCAGGAGTCACTGCCTCTGTCCGAGATAACCTAAGAGTGCCGTGCATTTCTTTTTTTTTTTTTTTTTTTTTTTTTTTTGGTCTTTTTGCTTTTTCTGGGGCTGCTCCCACAGCACATGGAGGTTCCCAGGCTAGGGGTCTAATAGGAGCTGTAGCTGCTAGCCTATGCCGCAGCCACAGCCACAGCAACTTGGGATCCGAGCCGCATCTGCGACCTACACCACAGCTCACGGCAACGCTGGATCCTTAACCCACTGAGCAATGCCAGGGACCGAACCCGAAACCTCATGGTTCCTAGTCGGATTCACTAACCACTGAGCCATGATGGGAACTCCCTTTCTTTTTTTTTAGGGCTGCCATGTGTGGCATATGGATGTTCCCAGGCTAAGGGTCGAACCAGAGCCATAGTTGCCAGCCTACACCACAGCCACAGCCACGAAGGATCTGAGCCTCGCCTGCAACCTACACCAAAGTTCACAGCAACACTGGATTCCACTGAGCAAGGCCAGGGATCGAACGCACAACCTCATGGATCCTAGTCACATTCGTTTCTGCTGTGCCTCGATGGGAAGTCCCGAGAGCTCTGCATTTCTATTTTCTCCCAAATAACATGTCTAAACGTGAAGTTGGGCTCGGGCTCCCAGTGCTGCCCCAGCTTCTGCAGAAGGGGGGACGCTGCGCACCCCCAACCTGCCCTTCCCGTGATTTAGCAACGTCCTCCAAGCTCCTTTCTCAAGGTGACAGGAAGCTCTCCAAGGCCTATACCCCCAACAGGTACTCCATGAACACCCCGAGGACAGACTCCCAGACTGTTTCACACACACACACACACAGCATCCCTCCGGGTCACTGAGGCCTTTTTTATTTTGCACACAAAACCGCTGGGGATCTTGCCCCAGGCCACCTCGGAGACCGCAATGTGGGCACACATGGCTCCAGACACTTGGTGGAAGCGAGGTGAGAAGAACAATGATTTGGGCCAATCACATGATTACTGAGCTAGGGCTTCCAGCAGGTTCCAGATGGTGGAGCTCGGCTTCGGCAGCAGGTCTAAGGAAGCAGTGAGACATCACAGGGAGGGGAGGGTCGTCGACTACTGGAGGCCCCACAAGCACTGGCGGGGCCTCGAGCTGCCGAGCGACATGGAGCGCAGGTCTGATGAGCCGACGAGTGACCACGGGGCTCAGGGCCGGCCGCCCAGAGCTTACTTGGCGAGGGGGTTTCTGAAGTTCCTGCCGGCAAACTTGGCCTTGCTGCCCAGTTCCTCTTCGATTCTGCGGAAGCAGAAGGATTGCGATGGGGAGGAAATGAGAGGCAAACCTCAGCTAAGATTCCCCCCAGAGAAGGGGTCAGACACACCTCCTGCCTCAGGACAAGACTCAGGACTCGCCCAGCCTGTCCAGCTAATCCCCTAAACCAGCTCGGAGGCAGCAGGGGCGGGAAAGCACTCGGCTCTCGGGCTCCCCCGCTGCCCCCAGCGTTCCTGAAGGACAAGAGCGAAGAAATGGCAGGATCGCCAGTGCTTAGAATATTAAAAAATGTTGTTAAACGAGATGACAACTCAAAGTGGCGCGGGGATAAAAGGAGGGGGAGCCCAAGGGTATGTGCGTGTTTTGATCCTGATGTTAAAAAAAAGCCCCTTTGGGGCCCCAGGGAAGACTGACCCGATGAAGAGACTTGGTGCCCCTACTGCAGAATTACCACTAATTGGTGCAGTTGTGGCGCCAACATGGCAGAGTGGTTATGTTAAAAACCCAGAGTAGGAGTTCCCGTCATGGTGCAGTGGTTAATGAATCCGACTAGGAACCATGAGGTTGCGGGTTCGGTCCCTGCCCTTGCTCAGTGGGTTAACGATCCGGCGTTGCCGTGAGCTGTGGTGTAGGCTGCAGACACAGCTCGGACCCAGCGTTGCTGTGGCTCTGGCGCAGGCTGGTGGCTGCAGCTCTGATTGGACCCCTAGCCTGGGAACCTCCATATGCCGCGGGAGCGGCCCAAGAAATAGCAAAAAGACAAAAACAAAAACCAAAAAAAACCCCCAGAGTAACTGTTTCTCTTTTCTTTTTACGGTACACCTGTAGCACATGGAACTTCCCAGGCTAGGGGTCCAATCGGAGCTGCAGGAGTTCCCGTCGTGGCTCAGTGGTTAAAAATCAAACTAGGAACCATAGGTTGTGGGTTCGATCCCTGCCCTTGTTCAGTGGGTTAAGGATCCCGTGTTGCCGTGAGCTGTGGTGTAGGTTACAGATGCGGCTCGGATCCCGCGTTGCTGTGGCTCTGGAGTAGGCTGGCAGCTACAGCTCCGATTTGACCCCTAGCCTGGGAACCTCCATATGCCACGGGAGCAGCCCTAGAAAAGGCAAAAAGACAAAAAAAAAAAAAAAAAAAAGAAAAAATTGGAGCTGCAGCTGCCGGCCTACACAATAGGCACAGCAACATTAAATCTGAGCCGCATCTGCAAACTACACCACAGCTTGCAGTTAACAGAGGATCCTTAACCCACTGAGTGAGGCCAGGGATCGAACCCACATCCTCACAGACACTACGCCGACATAGCATGACAGAGGATTCTTAACCATGAGCCACAACAGGAACTCCAAAAGAAGTATCTACAGGTGAAATCCTGAGATGCCTGGAACTTGCTCTGTAATTTTCAGGAAAGCAAAGGGGGTGAAAAGAGACGAAACCCAGAGGAACAGGGGCAGCTGGAGTGTCCGGGTGAGGGGAGGGATACATGCCACCATTCACTGCATTTCTTATAAGCTTGACATTTTCCAAGATAAAGTTTTAAAGATGGGGTGACACAGGAGGACTTGGGAAATGGACGTGCCTTTTCCCTGCAAGACTGGGAAAACTAAGGACAAAAGGGCAGGTCTCCCTGTTTTCACAGGAGCTTCCCCACAGAGAGGGGAGGACCTGAACAGTGGAACCGCGGTCTGCCCTTTGGCAGTCATTCCTCCTCTCTCTGACCTGAAGGACCCTTGTCCACAGAACGGGAGATGAATAAGACCTACGAAGGCTCCCTTCCCGCGCCCAAAGGTGGTCATTAAATTGTCTAAGGCGGGGGCTGTTCCCTCTCCAGCCACACGAGGGCGGCGTTGTGTGGAACAGGCCCGGCTCTGGGGCCATCCTGCCAGGCGGCCACCCACCCCAAAGGAACACAGCGGGGGCCAGCACCCAGCCCCAGCTCAGGGCCCCCCTTGGAGGCTGCACCCACTCTTTACCTGAGGATCTGGTTGTACTTGGCCAAGCGCTCGGATCGGCAAGGTGCGCCAGTCTTGATCTGGAAGGAAAGAAGGAAGATTGCTCGAAGTGGACACTGAATCTCGTGGGCATTTTAGGCAAGGAGAGGGTGCCACGGCAGAGACAAGTTTCTTAAGGAGGCCCTGAGCCTGGGAAGGAGGGGATAAAGGGGGCATCCAGGATCCCATCTCCCCTCCCCCACCACCACCCGGGTCTGTGCTCAGGCCGCCGAGGTCAGAGAGAAGCAGCAGGCCTGCTTGCGTGTCGGGCGCTCACCTGCCCGGTGCAGAGCCCCACCACCAGGTCAGCGATGAAGGTGTCTTCGGTCTCCCCGGAGCGATGTGACACCATGACGCCCCAGCCGTTGGACTGCGCCAGCTTGCACCTAGAGGCCGGGGACAACCCACAGGCATGGCTGTGCCGCACGGCACGAGGCCCCTCCTGAGCCTGTGACGCATCACCCCTGGGAGGGACGGGGCAGCAGCCAAGCTCTCAACGGTGGCAAGAGGATGGCCCTGACCTCCGCTCAACCCCCGGGCACCTTCCCAGCCCTCGAGTCATGTGTGAAACACCGGACAGAGGTTCCCCATCCGGATGAGGCCACCACTGCCCGGTGCCCTGGTCCCTTGGGGCCACTGCTTACTTGAAAAGCCACATTGCGTTCTACCTCCAAGCCTGCTTAGAATTCTAACCAGGAGGGTCCCCCACTCGGGCCACGGGCCCTCCCTCCTGCAAGCTGCCCGTGACGCCACTTACGCCTGCAGGGACTCGGTCACCGAGCCGATCTGGTTGACTTTGAGCAGGAGGCAGTTGCACGATTTCTCAGCCACGGCCTTGGAAATCCTCTTGGGGTTGGTCACCGTGAGGTCGTCGCCCACCACCTGGATTCCCGCGCTGCCAGTGAACTTTTGCCAGGCTTCCCAGTCATCCTGGTCGAAGGGGTCCTCGATGGACACCACTACGGACAGAAGGACGAACAGCGTGTCTCCTCAGTGCGGCCTCAGCCTCCTGGCCGCCTGCCCACCCAACTCCGGGCTCACCTGCTTCACCTTCCCACCTATGGGCCAGGCTCAGAACCCGCTGCCCTGCCAACCCACCCCTGTGACGGCACAATCACCTGCCTTCCTGCGACCCCACAATTGTCGCATGGGACACTTACTGCCCAGGGTGGTTGAGAGAGCTGTGCGCTCAGACAAAAGACGTCTGTCGGGGTCCTGGCTTCACGCCCAGTAAGTCACTCAGCTGAGCATTAAATGCAGGGACGTGGGGACACTTCCTGGCCTGAACACCTGGCCCGCCATCTGCTGCGCACCCTCAGGCCAGTCCTAACCTACTCGTGCCTTGCTTGCCCCACCCTCCTGGTGTGCCAGGGCCTAGAGGTGCCCCGGCAGTCCTGGTTCTCAAGGCTCCTGTCCTCGCCCAGCAGGACCAGGACTGCCTCTGCTCAGGGGCCGGGGTGACAGTGACCGAGGGAGATGCCGCTCTGCGGCGGCCGGCACTCCCGGAGCACTCACCTGGATAGTCCCTGATGAAGGACTTGTACAGGTCGGCCAGCTGGTCCGGTGAGATGTACCTGCTGGGGTCATCGGGCGACTTGAAGTCCAGGTCATACTTGCCCGACCTGTAGAACTCCGAGGCGGCCACGTCCATGCCGATGACGACCTTGTCGGTGTAGCCGGCCTTCCCGATGGCGTTCTTCAGCAGCTCCAGGGCTGGACAGAGACGCGGTGACGCGCTCAGAAACCAGGCAGGGAGAGAGAAAACTCCCCGCGAGCTCTGCCAGAAGACCCAGCGGTGTTCTGGCCTCCACTCCCAGATTCGCTGCCTTTCCCTGCTCGGGGGCAAGAGACCCCTGCTCGGGGCCTGGAGCACAGCCGGGTTGGCGAGGGACTCTAAGAGATCTGCTCCGCGACAGGTGCTCCCCAATTTAGCGCCAAAGAACAAGTGGTGTAGGCTGGCCACGCTCCAGTTGCAGTGAGCAGCTGGGATCCGCTGTCCCACAGAACTGGCTGCACACGGAGCCCAGGGAGGCCCGAGGAAGGGGAGCCCTGCCGGCCGGGCCCCACTGTCAGGCGCGGGATCGGCCTCACCGGCAGTGCCGCCCACCCACCGGAAAACTGACAAAGACACTGGCTCCTGCTCCACAAAGGTCCCCAAGCTCTGCTGACCTTGCAAAAGGGCCCTTTTTTCTACGCTAAAATGGCTGAACAGCAGCAATTTCCTATGGCTGACCCAGGGAGAGGCCAGGTGTGTTCTTTCACTAGCCGTCCTTGAAGGCGATAAATTTACACTTGGAACACTACCTTTTTTTTTTTTTTTTGCTTTTTAGGGCCACATCCATAGCATATGGACGTTCCCAGGCTAGGAGCTGAACTGGAGCTACAGCTGCCTGCCTACACCACAGCCACACACGAGATCCGAGCCGCATGTGCGACCCACACCACAGCTACCAGCAAAGCCGGATCCTTAATCCACAGAATGGATGCTACTTGGATTTGTCTCCGTGGCACCACAATGGGAACTCCAGGAACACTACCTTTTCTTCTAAAGCAAAAACTCAAAACACGACGTCTTGTCCTAATGCCTTCTGTGTCCAATAGTCAACCCTCACCTAAGCACTCAAAGCAAAGCAACGCTTGTGCAGCACGACTGTGGCTGAGTGACCCGAGATGGTCATGGACCAGAGTCCCGAGCATGGCCGGCAGCTCTCGAACCCGGAGCACGGAGTGAGCTACAAACTCTGCCCCCACTGGGGGAGCAAGGTCGGCACGAGGAAGGAACTGCCTCTCCATCCCACTGTCAGCCCCGTTTACGTAAATCGGGGGCCACTCCAAAGTTGAATCAACAAGGACACGTCTGTTTTTGCTTTTTCGTCTGAGGAGAGCACTTGCTCCCATGCCCCTCCCCCAGACCCTGCCCGAGGACAGGAGGGGGCAAGAGCGTGCCCCCCAGAAGCTTCCCCGGGAGCCTGTACCTTCTTTGTTCTCCAGGATGTTGGGAGCAAACCCGCCCTCATCGCCCACGTTGGTGGCGTCCTTCCCGTATTTCTCCTTGATGACGTTCTTCAGGTTGTGGTAGACCTCGGCCCCGATGCGCATGGCCTCCCGGAAGGTTTCGGCCCCGACGGGGAGGATCATGAACTCCTGCATGGCCAGCTTGTTGCCGGCGTGGGAGCCACCGTTGATGACGTTGAAAGCCTGCAGGGAGAGAGGACCGTACAGCTCCGGCCCGGAGGGTCCCACCCACCGGCAGCCCTGACGCCCGGCTCCCACGTGGGGCCAGGGCAGGTCTGAAGCCACCTGGCGTCTCTTGCCTATGGTCACTGTCACCTCAAGTGCACAGGACAGACACGACAAGTGCACGTCTCATTCACCCTCCGTCCACAGTTCAGGAGACGGGAGCAGGGAAGCCCAGACCCCCAGCACCGGCTCCCACGCAGGAGCTGGAGTCGCGCCAGGATAGGGTTTAGAGGAAGGGCGTCTCGGGTCCCCGTGAGAAAGCAGACACTGGATTCCACACGTGGGACGCCCGAAGAAGCCACTCACCGGGACTGGCAGGATGACCTCGGCATTGCCAGCCAGGTCAGCGATGTGGCGGTACAGGGGCACCCCCTTCTCAACAGCGCCAGCCTTGCAGACGGCCAGGGACACGCCCAGGATGGCGTTGGCACCAAACTTGGCTACAACAGAGCAGAGCTAAATTCAGCGACATCTTAATCACCAACCTCCATCTGCAGGCCTTCCCCCTGTACCCGAGGGTACCTCGGATCGCATCCTGAGCCTTTCCCTCTCTAGCTCCATTCCACGTTCACACCTGAAATGTAAGAGCCTTGCACTTCCAGTCATGTGCTTACCCCCCAAGAGAAAGCCCCTCCTCTGGTCCACGAGGATTCCGCAAACTGCCTGAGTGTCTAAAGCACAAGCCTCTTCCGAGGAACGCCCCCCACTGCTGTCAGCAGGCTTTGCGCCCGAGGCTTAAGAAATGTGACTTATTCAAGCGAGGCGGGGACCGCAGAGGGCCACCCAGTTCATCGGGGATGACAAGACCTCGCCCCAAAGGACTCAAAGGGTCCTCAGGAGAGGCCACAACCTCGCCAGCAGATTCCGCCCGGGCCACTCACACTTGTTCTCCGTGCCGTCCATCTCAATCATCAGCTTGTCGATCTTCTCCTGCTCCACGACGTTCAGTTTCTAGGGGAGAAGGGCGGGTGAGCTGCTGACCCCGGAACCGGGCCAAGCCCCGATCTGCTGTGTGTGACCCTGGCGTGTGGCGGGCGTAGACACCACATGCTCCTCGTGTGCTTTGGGAGGATCAGGCATTTCGCCAAACACCAGGGGCCAACGACCCGTCAGGTTAAGACCTGGCCCCCGTGTCACAGAGGGGAGTCTGCTGCGGAAGCAGACGCCACACCGCACGCGAGGAGAGCGGTCTGCGTCACGCCAAAGAAGGGACAACTCAAAAGCACGGTGACTTTGGGGCGATAAATAACAGAACTCGTCGCTCGTTATTTGAAAGAGCTGTACTCGTCATGGCAAGTGTCTGCTATCACTCAGCAAAACAGCTGGTGGCAGATCAAAACAACGAGTTTCGGTAAGAGTATAAAGCAATGAGAATGGTGTCTGAAAAACTGTCTCAAGGAGTTCCCATTGTGGCTCAGCGGTAGCAAAGTCGACTAGTATCCATGAGGCGGTTTGATCCCTGGCTTTGCTCGGTGGGCTAAGGATCCTGCGTGGCTGTGGCTGTGGCGGAGGCTGGCAGCTGCAGCTCAGATCTGGCATTGCTGTGGCTGTGGTGTAGGCTGGCAGCGGCAGCTCTGATTCGACCCCTAGCCTAGGAACGTCCATGTGCTGCAGGTACAGCCCTAAAAAGACCAAAAAAAAAAAAAAAAAAAAAAAAAAAAATCCATAGTTTATGAAAAATGAGTCAGTTGCCATGGATATTAACACCCCTGGAGAGCCACTCTTGAAATGTGGATCTTAACTCCCCAAAGGTCAAGATCGTCAGAGGGAGGAGTTCCCGTCGTGGCGCAGTGGTTAACGAATCCGACTAGGAACCATGAGGTTGCGGGTTTGGTCCCTGCCCTTGCTCAGTGGGTTAACGATCCGGCGTTGCCGTGAGCTGTGGTGTAGGTTGCAGGCGCGGCTCAGATCCTGCGTTGCTGTGGCTCTGGCGTAGGCCGGTGGCTACAGCTCCGATTAGACCCCTAGCCTGGGAACCTCCATATGCCGTGGGAGCGGCCCAAGAAATAGCAACAACAACAACAACAACAAAAAAAAAGATCGTCAGAGGGAAACAGCCAGGCTGAGATAGCCTCCCGGCCCTCGGATCCGATTCCATGCGTGGTTAGACTGGACACGCGGGCAGAGGGCGTCACAGCAAAGGCGAACTCATTCACAGGCAAGCCAGGGAACCCAACCGGCTTCTTTAGCTCTCAGAATAAGCTCGTCCACCAACAGGAAAGCCCACTGGCCTGGCCTGGGAGGCGCTCTGATGGCATAATGTACATTAGTTATCAGGAGGCAGGTCCTACCTTGCTAACCAGGGCAGGCGCAATAGTTTTATTGATGTGCTCAACAGCCTTTGAGACACCTAGAAGGAATAATCAAATCAAATTACCGACATTAATGAAAACCAGGCTTGAGCAGCATTGCTGGAGAGACCCCCTCACCATGTCAGCCCAGATATCCAGAGCCCCCCAAAGCCCTTCCATGGGACCTCCTTCAACCCGTGGCCCTCTCCCCTGGAATCGGAGGGCGGTCTGGCCCAGTCTGAGTGCTCTTACCTAGGACCCCCGAGGTTAGAGCCACACACAGAGCAACCATCCAGAATGTCAGGAGGGGGGTTAGTTGGCAAGGCCATGCACTGGACAGGCCAGCGGCACAGACTAAAGGATGTCCAGCGTATTACCTGTGTGCACAAGGCTGGCGCCAGGAACTCGTTAATATACTTAACGGGTCTGGAGACTCCTGACCAGTAGAGATGGACAGAGAAGGAAACAAGTAAGACTCAGAAGAGAAGAGGCTATGAAGGACACCGAGTGAGAGAGAGAGAGGGACAGGAAGGCGGGGAGAATGCCGCGGGGACCACGCACTCCTCCTTGCAATCAAGGGCCGCACTATCCTGCCTGAGGCGAACATCCGCCTGGGCCCGAGGACTGTCTCAGCAGAATGGGGCCAGCACCGGAGACGCTGCCGCTGCAGCGCCAGCCCAGGGTCTCCCAGCCTCACCTCATCACAGCCTCGCCCCCTCAGCATTTTTAGACTTTTTTCCTAAAAATGGAAACAGTTTTCCCCTGCCCTGGAGTGTTAACAGCACACTGCCCTACGTCTGTTTACACAGTGGGGCCCTGCAGGAGGCCACAGACCATGAACCACCGCAATGCACAGTCAAGCCCTGTCTGCCTTCCTGTAATCTGGCCACACGGGTTCTATGGGCAGAAAGGCAGACATTGCAAAAGCAGGAACGAGTCCATGCACATACGGCCCACCAGAGGCTGGCTCAGCCAGAGCTGTGCTTCCCCAATGGACCCACAGAAAGATGACGGCACCACGCCGGCTCTGCCAGTGGTGAGCCATGAGCCAGGCCTGCGGGGGTCCCCTCCTCTGAGACCAGACCCTGAAGAGGGCCAGAGGCCTACAAGGCCCACAGAGCCCTCCCGGAGAGCGGGAAGCTTCTCAGTGGTGGCTGATGTGTCTTATCCCGCGCTCTCTGGCTCAACCTGGAGTTCTTCACTGGAGACAAACCCACAGGAAAAACTGCCCTTCAAACACCTGCCCTGAATTACAGGCTCGGGGATATGGGGATCAGTCAGCCGGCCCTGCCAGCTCTGCCGTGTGCAGTGCACGCGCTTAACGTCAATACCTTGGGTCAAATCAGAGCCCTGCTACCCTAGAGGGCGAGCCTTGGGGACAGGGAGGGCGGCTGTGGCCCCCGGGGGCAGGCTGGGCTCCGAGCCTCACCTTTCCCCATGTAGCGCGTCTTGTCATTGTCTCGGAGCTCGAGGGCCTCGTAGATCCCAGTTGAGGCCCCACTGGGCACAGCAGCTCGGAAGAGACCTGGAGGGAGAGACAGAGGGTGAAAACCAGACATTAAAACACAGCTCCAGCCCTTGCCCAGGGCCCCTGCCCCCCAGAGGGCATCTGCCCTGACCCTTACTTCCTTCCACCCACTGGGAGACTCAGAGGGTCTGTTCCTCCTGCCTTTCGCATTTTTTCTAAAAAGTTGATTTTATTGATGTATAGTTGATTTATAATGATGTGTTAATTTCTACTGTACAGCAAAGGGATTCAGTTATCTGTATACACATTCTTTTTCATATTTTTCTCCATCGTGGTTTATCAGAGGGCATTGAATACAGTCCCCTGTGCTCTACAGTAGGACCTTGTTTGTTCATTCTATACACGACAGTTTGCACCTGCTAATCCCACACTCCCGGTCCGTCCCTTCCCCTCCCCTCGGCAATCACAACTCTATGCCTGCGAGTCTGTTTCTGTTTTGTGGGTAAGTCCATTTGCGTCATATTTTAGATTCCACATGTAAGTGGTATCATATGGTACCTTCTACATAATTCTTTCCCACATAATACCTTTCACATGATTCTGCGCCACACAGCTACTGCATTTCTCTCGTCTAAAGGAAAGGTCTAGAGCAGAGCTTCTCAAGTTTTAATGCAGATGCCCAAACAGGGGGTTTGTGTCTCAAAGGAGCTCCCAGCTGGTGCCCTGCAGCTGCTCGGTGGGCCAGCCCACCCCTAGCAGGGCTGCCAACAGAAACACAATGCAAGCCTAGGACGGGATTTAAGGTTATCTGGGAGCTGGTAACCAAGGAAAACTCTGAGCTATTTTGGACAGTCCAGCTCTCGGCCCTGCTGCCAAGCTGCCCTTAGACAACTGAGATCGGGTTGCTAGTCTCAAGTCCTCAAAGTGTTGGCTCAAGAGGCTCATCTGCTTCAGCTCAGGCGGCAATAAATGCTGTTTGGGGGTTCTCTGCAGAAGAGCAAAGCAGAAAACAGGACAGACTGGAAGAAAAAAGAATAAGGACAATAAAAGCACAGAGTTTAATAATAACCGCAGAACACAACAAGCATGTCCTGCAGATAAAGAAACCAGACACTGGGCTAAACCCAGACAGTGGAGCAGAAAAACGGCCAACGTCCTTGGAGATGGGCTGTTGTCAAAACAGGTACTTCGGAGATCGGGGCCAGGGGCCAGGGCGGAGGGGGCAGGGGTGGCGGCAGCGCCTCTTGAATCTACTTGAACACTAAGGGGTTTCCCGCTGGCAGTGCATGGAGATGTGAAGGCAAAGGAACAGAGAAAACCCAGCAGGTTTTCAGTCCAGTGAGCCGCGTGGCGCCTGGGTCACCGCAGTGAGCCTGTGTGCAGCGCACAGGCCTTCTTCACCCCGGCCCGGCTTTGTGCATCCAACAGGCTCTGCACGAGGTGCAGGGGTGATGAAAGTAAGAGGGACCCTGAGGTCGGCGAGTGGCTTTGGGGGATAATGTGTCCATGCAGGTTTGACAGTAACAAAGGAACCGCTCTGGTGGGGGTGCAATGGGGGGACAGGGTAGACGGATGCTCTCCGTACCTTCTCCCCAACCTTGCTGTGAACCCAACACTTCTCTACAAAATAAATCTAAGAAAGAGAGAAGCAATGACAGTGCTTAAAAAAAAAAAAAAAAAAAAAAATCACAATTTTTAAAAAAAGGACTAAGACACATGAAAGTTCCATTGATTTAAAGGTCAGAAGATATTAATTTTAGTCATTTTAAAGAGTTTCAAGGAAACGCCCCCTCCCAACAACCTTCTAGTGGCTTAGGTCTCTCTCGTTGCCCGAAGTGCATGAATTGCCAAGTGGAAAGTTCCACTCTCTGACTAAGCGAGGCAGGCTCATAAACTGAAAGCAACCTCTTGGCATCCACCAGGCACAGGCCCAGGAGGAATCGCATTCTGAGTGCACCCCCAAGGCGAGGAACCGCAGGTAGACTTCTGCCCAATGGATCTAGACTGCAGGGGCCTCCCCTTCCCGGGCAAAGGGGGCGGAGGACGGGAAGGGAAGGGCTGGAGGCCCAGCCGCTGATTCAGACCATGACTCAGCTCTGACGACTCAGCTCTGATGGGCAGGCCTGCGTTGGGCACCACTGGGGGATTCTGCCCGAAGCGCCTTTCCAACCTCACCTACCAGGTCCCTTTAGAAAACTGATGGACAGACAGCCGACAAGGACCTACTATACAGAGCAGGGAACCGTAAGCAAATGTTTTGTGATAACCTACAAGGAAAAAGCAACTGAATATCTATCTATCTATAAACGAACCATGCTTAAACAACTGAACGGCCATCGCTGTTATACAGTTATCACTGATGTACTCCTGAAACTAATGTGACACCTGTATATCAACTATACTTTAATAGAAATGTTTAAAAAAAGTAAATCAACTGTAATAAAAAAAAACTTTTGTTAAAAAAGGAAAGAAAATAGCCGAGACATTGCTGGAGGTAACAGAGAGCTAAAAAAGCACTAGATTTTCTTAAAGTAAAAAAAAGGTGGCGGGGAGAGCTTTTAAGGGTCCCCATTTTATGTTTTGCTCCTAAGAGGCACAGCCAAGTAAAAACATGAATCTCTGGAATGTCCCAACACCCAACACTAAAAACTGAGCCTCTGTTTAAGAGTGATTTCTGGAAACAGATGTAAGAGCACTAGAGATACACCCACCCACCCCAATCTCTTTCCTTTTCAAGGAAGAGAGACAGATCCTATTACACCCAATCTATTTATTTGGTCACAGTGAGCTGTGAAGCCAACTAGTAGTGATGGGCCCTTTTAGGGACAAGGTATCACCTTACCTCCCCACCTCACTGACCCAAGAGCCAACCTGTGTTCTGTCCCAAGTTCCAAGAAATGCCCAGACAAGGCCCTCCAGCCTTTCGAGCCACCCACCTCCCTCCAGGCAGGAGTCACGGCCCACCAGTGGGTGCAGAGGCCAAAAGACAGGCTTTCACAGCAGCCTGTCTTGCCTAAGGCGCTGTCATTTTACGTCTCTTTAAAAAAGGAGTGTGGTGCTAGCAACTACAGACACAAAGACGGCACCTACCTTTTGCGGTGTGCAGATCGACCTCAACAGTGGGGTTCCCGCGAGAGTCGAAGATCTCCCTGGCGTGGATCTTGAGGATAGACATGGTGAATTTCTGCAGGAAAGCAGAGGTCACATTTCCCATAGGCCATCATGCTTACTAGTCAAGGGGTCACTTTGGAGGATGGCTAGGCTCCAGTCAGCATGGACTGAAAACTGGATGTAGCAAGGCCGACCAGAGTGGGGGCAAAAGCCTGCTGGAGAGCCGTGGGAACTGGTCCTAAAGAGGAGGTTGGGGGCAGCTCTGCAAGGCCCCAGAGCTCAGGGCTCATCCTCTAAGAAAAAAATGTGTATGCCCGTGGGAAGATGGACGTGATGAAGGCATGCAGGACGGCAGAGGAGGAGGCAGTCTGAAACGGGTTACTGTCACTAGTGACAGTGACGGCTAGCACTGAGTCAGGACCAAGGGGACATGAAGGTCATAAATCAGCACATCTGAAGTGGGGGGTGGGGGAGGGAACCAGGGGGAAAATCTGGTATGTAATGAATTAAAAGTTGGGAACATAATGCATCAAGTTAAACTTGAGGTTGCAGCAGGATGTTCAACTGGGAGATATTGCATAATCACCTAGAAACTCTGAGTTTGGAGGCCTGGAGTGGGCCCCGGGTCTGTGTCAATTTCCGGGCCTTTCATACCTCACAGTAGTTGGGTCTTTAGCAAAGAAGGACACACCAATAACATTATCTAATTAGTGGTCCTTTCAATGGGCATTTTATTTTACCCCATTTTAAAAAAACTTCATTATGAAATGCCATGATTTGTAACTAGAGGAAAGAGTCTATCTGTGGGCACTAGGGTGTACCAAGGGAAGAGGCTTCCTTTGAAAACACCTTAAAAAACAAACAAACAAACAAACAAAAAAACAAAAAAAAAGGATGGAAATAACAAGTCCTCAAAGAAAGCGCCCTTCTTGCTTCTCCCCCCCACCCCAACCCAGGGCTCAAAAAGGAAGAAACTAATTGAACGACCTGTAGGACTGGGAGGAACTAAACTGAAGTTCAGAAGCCATTATCTAGCTGGGCTCCCCTCCAGGGTCTTCTCTGGAATGTTCTGAAGCAGCAAATAGCATCTTTTTTTTTTTTAACTTTCAAAATTAGATACTGAAGTCACTTCTGTGGCTTTGTTGTCTATGTAACAATGGAGTTTTATTCATTAGCCAGGAAAAAGGTATCTAGTTTCTGTTATCGTACAAAAAGACCAATTTGTTTCAACATATTTTTTAGTTTGAAGATTTGGTAACTTTTGAGTTTTGGCAAATCATATACCTCTGTAACATGTTCATCACCCAGAAAAAATCCCCTTTAAATAAAAAAAAAGAAAAAGAAAAAGTCCCCTTTAGCCATTTCCAGCCCCTCCCCCAACTCACCACTGATTTTTTTTTTTTTTTCCTTTTAGGGCCACACGTGCATATAAGTTCCCAGGCTAGGAGCTAGATCCGAGCTACAGCTGCCAGCCTACATCACAGCCATAGTAAGGCCGAATCTGAGCTGCATCTGCGACCTACACCGCAGCTCACTCCAAGGTGGAATCCTTAACCCAATGAGCAAGGTCAGGGATGGAACCTGCGTCCTCATGGATGCTAGCTTGGGTTCGTTACCACTGAGCCACAATGGGAACTCCCCCACCCCTGATTTTTGCTTTGAAGTTGTGAGGATTTTATCTTTTGTTTCATTTTAGCTATATTAAGGCAATCAACTTATTTCATGATGTGAAAAAAATTCAACTTCTCTTTAAATTGGATAGAAAAACTTTTCCCCAAACTCATTACAATTCAGGGATCACAGACTGGTGCGTCAGACTAGCTTTTTATCTGCCTGGACTGAACCCCGGACCAGGGGCAGCGTGAGTGGACCCGCCGGCCGCCACCTAGGTGCGCCGAGGGCAGGTCAACAAGTGGCCCGTACGGCCCATGGGGAAGACCTCCCTGCAGAGGAAGCACAGAAAGAGAATTTTTCTTAAAATACATCCTTTTTATGTTAGACAAGGGGCCGATTGTTGGTGGCCAGCCGGGGGAGCCGGGATCGGCTCGTGCCCGACTTGGGCGAGGTCGCTTGGAAGGCTTCCCAGTGACCACACGGCTCGGCTGCAGCTTCCCCATGAACAAGAGCCTTCTGAAGGCGGATCATGCCTGCTCATCCCGGAGCAGCGACGGGCTGGACACCCAGACGTCAGGCCACCAGCAGGAGGCAGGGGCTGCGCTTCCCGGGCAGGTCTCCTTTCCGGGCCCCTCCCAGCATTTTCGGAACGGCCTGGCTTTAATGAGCACGCGGGTTGGGCCTGGAGCACTCCCCAAACCATCCACTCTCACCGCCTGCTGTCCTGGGGACCGCGTGCTCCACCCCCGACTTCCCGGGACAGTTACGCGGCTCCGAAACACGTAATCACAGGCTGAGCTGCATCCTTCCCCTCCGGAGAATCCCGGCGCCGCGCCCTCATCTCGGGCGGCGAGTCTGGCCCCGGGGAGCCGCTCGCGCGCGCCGACAAACCCCTTCCCGGCCCCCGCCGAAACCCTGGGCACGCCGTCTGGGGGACAGGAGCGCCCGCGGGCCTGGGGGACCCACGAGCCGCTTCCCCGGGCGCTTGCTCGGCAGCCCTCCCTCGAGTCCTCACCCGGCCGCTGAAGGTCGCCGCCCGAGGAATAAGCAGAGGGAGCTGCAGACGCCGAGAGCGAGCGTTAAGCCAAAAGGTCCGGGCGCTCCGAGTCCCCCCAGCTAGTCTCTGCGCCGCGGGCCTGGACTTCCTGCCCAGCTCAGGAGACCCCGCCCACTTCCCGCCCTTCGGGCCCGCCCACTCCGTGCCGCCTCGCCATTGGCCCGGCGCGCCGTCACTCGGGCCCTCCCCTCCCAGGGAGAGGCGAGACTGCGGTGGCCGCCACCGCCCAGAAGAGGGGGCGACATCCTTCAGAGGTCGGGCGGGGCTGGGCTGGGGGCCCGACTTCCCGGCGCCCGGGATGGGGGGCGCGCGAGCCCCCGCCTCCTTTCGCTCCCGCCCCACGTGGGGACCCCAGGCTGAGCCTGGTCTGTGCCGCCTGGGCCCCGGGGCAGGGGCGGGGCGGCGCGGCCGGCATGAGGGCTCGGGGCTCGGTCACGTACTCCGAGTCCCGCACGCACGCAGCGTCGCTCCGGCGCCGCACGTCCGGCCCACGACCTTGGTGACGACCTTCGCAGCCCGCCCTTCCGGGCCGGCCCACCCCACTCCCCGCAGCGCTGTGCCCGCGACCCTGTCGGCCTGGAGACGTTGGCGGCCGCGTGGCCAGACTGCGCTCCCGCGCCGCAGAGCCGCTAGCTGGGCCACGTGCGCCCACTCGCGCCTGCGCGCCCGGCCGCCCGCCAAGGTGACCTGGTTCCTTTGTCCTTGTCGTTGGTCACACCTGAGTATCAGACCGAGAGCCAAAAGGAAATTGACTTTCCCTTAATTACACACTTCCCACGTGCGTGCCCTGGGTTAGTTCGCTGTGTGGATCTTAATGTTGCATGTGATGCTTTGAGATTGGAATTTCACATAAACCTGGAGATTTCTCAAAGTTCAAAACAGGTAACATTACACTGTAGTCTGACAAATGAAAAACAGGCAAGAGTGGGCGCAGTTATTTTCCCTTCTTGAGAAAGAACTCACACCCATTTCAGATCAGTTCTGCACGCTTTCCCTGCTCAAGGGAGGGCTTCCTTTTCTAATGGAGTTACTTTTCGTATTTTCCCAGTTTGTGAGTTTGTAAGCTAAAACAATGTCATACATTGCCATATTTTCCACATCGTCTTGCATAGATTCATGTATGTATTTGAGTTTAATCGTTTCTTCTGGCCAGCTGTAAAAACTTGCTGTACTTCCTTAACTCTTAGAGTGTGGTAAAGGTGAAGTCCTATTGAGTCCACAATCATTTGTTTTCTATTGACTAGGAAGAAAGAACTGTAGGATTAAATTCAGCAAAAAAGCGACAAGGAAATTATAAAATGTTTCCTAAAAAATTATATGAACTCGGCAAGGAGAGTTTGTGATTTCACCGGCAATACACTGATGTTTCAGACTTCTTAAAACCGTGGTCCCAGCCCCATGACTCAGCAGCTAAATCAACAGCCACCATCTCCTAAACCTTAAAAACTCTGCAGAAATCAGACACTAATTTTTAGAGCAAGTCTAAGGTGTAGCCCACAAAGGGCTCCAAAGCAATCTCTTTCATTTTATGTTGAAAATGGTTAGAGAGATAAAGGTGGAAAGAAAAGGCTCTCTGGCCACAACCAGTGATTCCTAGCAGGGAATTGAATGTAGAACATGATCTCAGACAGCTGCTGTTGCAGGATTCTTGGAGCCCGACTGCACAGTGTTGAGGGCACAGCGTTCTGAGCCAGCACTTCGACCTTAAATCGGAGCTGAAATGTGAATGATTAGTACAGATGCCCTCAGATCCCTTCCAAAACCACAGGTGGCCAAATGTCCTGGGGGTCTTCTCTGCACTTGAGGCTCTGTTAGCAAGTGGTGGGACTCACATTTGCCTTTCATCCAACAAAGGGGCAGTTATCTTGTTACAGGTATTTAGTTATGATTTATCACTGACAGTAGGCTTGTTGAGCAGTTTTAGTGCGGTGGCATACCAAAGGCACTTGTCATCCGAAGACTGCACCTTGAAGCACTGTAGTGCCCCTGTGAAATTTGCAGGGGGACACCAGGATTGAGGGAAGAGGAATCTGCAGCAGCCCGTGGTCCATCTGGACGACAGATTCCTTTTTATTTTTATTTTTTTTGTCTTTTTAGGGCTGCACTCACGGCATATGGAGGTTCCCAGGCTAGAGGTCGAATCAGAGCTGTAGCCGCTGGCCTATGCCACAACCACAGCAACGCCAGATCCAAGCCTCCTCTGTGACCTACACCACAGCTCATGGCAACTCGGGATCCTTAACCCACTGAGTGAGGCCAGGGATTGAACCTGTGTCCTCATGGACGCTAGTCAGATTCGTTTCCTCTGAGCCATGACGGGAACTCCTGTATGACAAATTCTGTTTGCGGTCCATGCACCTGCTGGGCAGTGGAAGAAGTGACAGACCTCTTTCAGAAGGCAGGGCTTTAGCCAAATAGGAAACTTGAGGTTGGAGAAGCAGTGTGAGGGAGGTAAGAAGAAAGCCCTCAGGGGATGTAGGTGAATCACCCGTTGTAACAGACTAGGGAGTTTTTGTGTTTTGTTTACCACAGTGGACAGTAAACATCCAGCCATCAACCTCAGCAGCCACTCCCAGCTTTGCACCCTGAGGGGACCCAGGAGGGAGAAAAACTGGATACTGGCCCTACATAAAGTGCATATCAAAGGAATAGTTTCCTTTAGCCCAGACTTGAGTCTTTCCATGTGTAGAAAAGCACTAAATTTATCAACTTTAGACGTCTGGGGGCCAGGTTTTCTTTCTTTCTTTTTCTTTTTTTTTTTTGAGAATTATGTTTTATTCTGCAGACATAATGAGGATGTAAGCCTGAGAGACAGGCTTTCAGATGGCCACAGGACACAGGAGTTTTTGCAACAATGACCGGGTAGTTGGAACATCAAAAGATTACTGGGTTGTTTTTTTTTTTTTTTTTTTTTTTTTTTTTGTGGACTATCTACTGCTTCTCTTTTTTTTTGCGTTTTTAAATTACTCAGTTAATTTTATTACATTTATGGTTGTGCAATGATTATCACAACCAAATTAGAGCATTTCCATCCCAAGCCCCCAGCACATTCCTCCGCCCTGAAACCTGTCTCATTGGGAAACCCTAAGTGTGTCAGTCTGTGAGTCAGTGTCTGTTCCGCAAAGAAGTTCATCGTGTCCTTTTTAAATTTTATTTTATTTGTATGTTTGTTTATTTATTTATTTTAGGGCCATACCCGAGGCATATGGAAGTTCCCAGGCTAGGGGTCTAATTGGAGCTGAAGCTGCCGGCCTATGCCACAGGCACAGCAACTTGGAATCCGAGCCATGTCTGCAACCTACACCACAGCTCAGGGCAATGCCGGATCCTTAACCCACTGAGCAAGGGCAGGAATCGAACCTGTGTCCTCATGGATGCTAGTTGGGTTTGCTAACCACTGAGACATGACAGGAACTCCCATGTCCTTTTTAAATTCTTTTTATTTTTCATTTTTTTGTCTTTTATCTATTTTAGGGCCGCACCCACAGCATATGAGGTTCCCAGGCTAGGGCTCAAATCAGAGCTGTAGCCACTGCCCTACACCACAGCCACAGCAACTCGGGATCTGAGCCTTGTCTATGACCTACACCACAGCTCACGGCAATGCCAGATCCACAGCCCACTGAGCAAGGCCAGGGATCGAACCCAAAGCCTCATGGTTCCCAGTTGGATTCGTTTCCACTGTGCCACGATAGCAACTCCCCTTTTTCTGTTTTTGTTTTGACTGTGCCCATACCATTGCAGAAGTTCCTGGGCCAGGGATTGAACCCAAGCCATGGCAGTGACAATGCCAAATCCTTAACCACTAGGCTACCAGGGTACCCCGCCTTAATACCAGTAATGCAGCTATGAACTTTGCTGCGCATGTCTCCCGGGCACAGGTGCAAAAATTTCTCTGGGGCGGATTCCTAGGACACACACCTAGCTATGGAATTCCTGGGCCATGGGTATAAGCATCTTCAGTTTTGTTTTCCAAAGTATATGTATGTCTGTGCACTTCCACCAGGAGTGTATACAAGTTCTGACCTGGTTTGAAACATAAATAAAATTCAGCTATTCCCTTGCAATTTCTAGAAGTTTGATTGATTTTCAACTTGCCACTCTTTCCAAGTTCTTTGGTTAAAGATCCCACGTCCCTCTCTGTAAGTTACAGTCATTATTCTACTGTTGTGATGGTTTTGAGGGCACCACCTAGGGTGCCTGGCTTTCAACAGCCTCCTCCCCTGCCTTCTTCAAAAGTGACTTCACAAAGTCAGCTGCAGGAAATAGGGAGTGGATAGGGCAGACATTTGGGAGAATGGGGTTGGGTTTTTTTTTTTTTTTTTTTTTTTGGCTGCGTTCACAGCATGCAGAAGTTCCTAGGCCAGGGATTGAACCTGTGCCGCGGCAGTAACAACCCCGAATCCTCAACCTGCTAAGCCACCAGGGGACTCTACAGTATGGTGGGTTTATTTGCCTTTTTCTTGGCTGCCCCTCAGCGTATGGAGCTCCCAGGCCAGGGATCACATCCGAGCCACAACTGCAAACTGCCACAGCTGTGTGGCAATGCTGGATCTTTAACCCTCTGTGCTGGGCCGGGGCTCGAACCCACATCCCAGCGCCCCCAAGACGAAGCCGATTCCATTGCACCACAGCGGGAACTTCCATGTATGGTCTTTAAACAAAGTCATTGCTAGGAGGGCATTTACCAGGGGCACCCAAATGAGGGGAATGAGGAACAGAGGCATTAAAGAAAGAAACCCCAGGGGACTCTGGGAAGCAATCAGCTTCCCTCCCAGGATCTGATGGGGGGGAGGAGCAGGTGGGGACTGAAGGAGGCTCTTACCAGCCAGAGAAAATCAGAGGGAAGAGTCATTATCTAGCGTCAAAGAGCCCTGCCGAGATCCTCTGTGGCTCAGCTCCTTATCTTTGAAATGGGTGTGAAAAGACCAACCTCGGGAGGCAGGTTTGAGCTGTGACAGCCCCAGGTGGCCCCTATCTTCAGTTGGGGAATCTGCTTAAAGCTGGAAGGGCTGCCTGCCAGGCACTGATATCTCTATACTGCTGCCGCCTTTCCTTTTCATCTGTCTGTACCCATCCCCCTTCCTCACAGCTCTTACACTTGTCTCCTGAAGGGAGGCCCAGGGCAGCTACAGCTCTGGGGCCAAGAAAACCCTTTTCCGAAGTCAGCAGAGGGCCCTGCCTGCTGGGCAGACTGGCAGCTCTCCTAGAGGCAGGGGCGAGACATCCTCAGATGGCGCGCTCCAAGATGCCAGCCTCTGTGAAGGAAGAGAGGTCAGAGGAAGCAGTGTGTGAGCCCCAGGTGGAGGGGCAGGAGCTGAGCTCTTTCTTCAGAAGGAAATGGCCCCTTAGAATTCACTGGGAGTAGGTTTCCACGGAGGCTTTGCCTGGTGGCACAGTAATGAGAGGATCTCCATCTATCACTGACAGATCATGTGACTGAGGCCTTGTTGTCTGCCAGGTTTAACTCATTTAATCCTGTCCCACGTGGTCATTGCTGCTTTTTCAAGCACAGAGAGGCAAGCTAGGCTGGAGTGGCCCAAGCCCGAAGCCAGTGAGTGGAGGCATGCAGGACCCAGCCCTCCCCTCCAGCCTCTCAGCATCCTGTTCCTCCGAGATGAAGTTCACCTTGTCCTTGGGTTTGGTTGAGGTGCCGCAGTACTAAATTTAGTCCAAGAGTTCCCGTTGTGGCTCAGTGGGTTAAGAACCTGACTGGTAGCAATGAGGATGCGGGTTCGATCCCTGGCCTTGATCAGTGGGTTAAGGATCTGGCGTTGCCTCAAGCTGCGGCGTAGCTTGCAGATGCAGCTCGATCCTGAGTTGCTGTGGCTGTGGTGTAGGCTGGCAGCTACAGCTCCGATTGGACTCCTACCCTGGGAGCTTCCATATACTGCAGGAGCGACCATGAAGAGAAAATAAAATAAAAAAGAAAAAAATAATAAACTTAGTCTAGGCAGCCTTGCTTTAATAGACACATTCACACCATGACTCTAACCGTACTCAGAATTTGACTGCAGCAGCATCAGAATTTGAGAAACAAGACTCAGGAAGCCAGATACAGTGTTCTCTCGAGAACAAGTTTGTGGCCGGAAGGAGAGAGCAGCCCGCAGGGTGGGAGCAGCAGTTACATTGCAATTCCTGTTCTAATTACAACATGTCCTCAACCCCACACTCGTGGTGGCTGGCGTTTGCTGGCACTTTCCAAACAAAAGCCTAGAAACTCTTCCATAAGCCTTGGCAGTTCCCTGGAGGCAAGGTCCTTGGACCTCTGGCGTTGAATTCCCTCACTGATCTGGTTTTCTGTTTGTTTCCTAGCCGGGAAAGAGCTGAGGAAGAGAGGAGATTTTGTCAGAGCCTTGGGGGCTCTGGGGGCTCATATGCTTGTGGCTGGAAGAGCAATGGGGCCTGGGGTGGGGGGGCTTTAGAGCTGGCTGCAGGGGTCTCCTAAGGCGCTGACCTCAGACTGAAGGCTCGCCCCTGGCAAGGGTGGTGAGGACACTGGGCTCTAACTTCACAGGTCAGCAGAGCTGGGCATGACAGCTGCCCTGGGGAAGGGCTGACTCAGGATGTGCACCAGACAAGCCAAGCAAGGTGTCAGGCCGATAAAGTGTCCCTTTTTGGGGGGCTTCTGTGTGCCTGCCACCCTCACAAAGCGCTTGGAAGGATTTCACACACTGGGAAGGTCTTGGCCGCCTCAACACTGACTGGACCAAGGATTAATTCCACATTTTTCTCTTTTTGGGGGCCACACCTGCAGCATGCAGAAGTTCCTAGCCCAGAGATCAAACTCAGGCCACAGCAGTGGCAACGCCTGATACTTAACCTGCTGAGCCACCAGGGAACCTCGCATTTCTCTCCCTCTCTCTTTTTTTCCATTTTTGGCCACCCTGTGGCATATGGAGTTCTCAGACCAGGGATCAGATCCAAGTGGCAGTTGTGACCCAAGCCACAGCTCTGGCAGCGCCATAGTGGGAGCTCCTCTCTCTCTCTCTCTTTTTTTTTTCTTTTTGTTTTTTAGGGCCGAACCTTCAGTATATGGAAGTTCCCAGGCTAGAGGTTAAATTGGAACTGCAGCTGCCAACCACAGCCACAGCAATGCGGGATCCAAGCTGAGGCTTGGATTTACACCATGGCTCACAGCAATGCCAGATCCTTAACCCACGGAAGGAGGCCAAGGATGGAACCTGCATCCTCATGGATGCTAGTCAGGTTTGTTACCACAGGAACTCCTCCTCTTTATTTTTTTTATTTTTTATTTTTTTATTTTTTTGTCTTCTTTTTTTTGCTTGCCTTTTCTAGGGCCGCTCCCGTGGCATATGGAGGTTCCCAGGCTAGGGGTCTCATTGGAGCTGTAGCCACCGGCCTACGCCAGAGCCACAGCAACGCAGGATCCGAGCCGCATCTACAACCTACACCACAGCCTAAGGCAATGCCGGATACTTAACCCACTGAGATAGGGCCAGGGATCGAACCCGAAACCTCATGGTTCCTAGTCAGGTTCGTTAACCACTGTGCCACGACGGGAACTCCTCTTCATTTTTTTTTTTTTTTTTTTTTTTTTTGTCTTTTTGCTATTTCTTGGGCCGCTCCCGCGGCATATGGAGGTTCCCCGGCTAGGGGTTGAATCGGAGCTGTAGCCACTGGCCTACGCCAGAGCCACAGCAACGCAGGATCTGAGCCACATCTGCAACCTACACCACAGCTCACGGCAACGCCGGAGCGTTAACCCACTGAGCAAGGGCAGGGATCGAACCCGAAACCTCATGGTTCCTAGTCAGGTTCGTTAACCACTGCGCCATGACGGGAACTCCTCTTCATTTTTTTTTTTTTTTTGTCTTTTTGCTATTTCTTGGGCCGCTCCCTCGGCATATGGAGGTTCCCAGGCTAGGGGTCCAATCGGAGCTGTAGCCACCGGCCTACGCCAGAGCCACAGCAACGCGGGATCCAAGCCGCGTCTGCAACCTACACCACAGCTCACGGCAACGCCGGATCGTTAACCCACTGAGCAAGGGCAGGGACCGAACCCGCAACCTCATGGTTCCTAGTCAGATTCGTTAACCACTGCGCCACGACGGGAACTCCTCCTCTTCATTTTTTTAAGAAGCAAGTCACATTGGATTTAAAGCCCACCTTAGCTTTGAAGCCCACCTTGGCAGAGCTTCCGTGCCTGCCCGCTTGCATCTCTCACAAGTGTCGTGTGTTAATAAATCTATTTCTTGCCTATCAAGAAATAAAATAAAATAAAATAGGGCCCACCTTAATCCAGTTTGACTTCATCTTAGTTTGATTACATATGCAAAGACCCTGTTTCCAAAGAAGGTCGGTCACATTGACAGGTTCTGGGTGGACACGAAGTTTTGGAGGACACTCTTCAAGCCAGTACAGCCTCCCCACCTCGCAGGTTATCTCTCTGCAGCCCTTCCTCATTTGTTTGTCTATTGCAGGGGGTGAAAAGCTATGGCCCTAGGCCAAATCTGTTTTTGTAAATAAAGTTTTATTGGAATACAGCAATGCTCCCTCCCCCCCCTTTTTTTTTACATATTTTCTATGGGTGCTTTCAAATACAGTGGCAAAGTTGAATAGTTGCAACAGAGACTTTAAGGTCTCCAAAGCCTAACTGACGCTTTGTAGAGAAATACTGCCCACCTCTTGTCTGTCCTGGCTTCTCTCGTGGGGCAGCCGTAGCCCAAGAAGCATCTGCGGGGAGCTGAGAAGATACAGGGAGCCAAGGAAGGGAGCTTGCCTGAACGGTGCAAAACCGAGGGCAGGCTCCTAATCAACTTTCTGGAGGCCAGCTCCAACAACCAGGTCCAGCAGCCAGGGGTGTATACGTCCTGATGGGAGATGGACAGCGTCGGTGAAAGAAATGGAGACAGTCTCTTTGTCCCTTCTTTCAGGGAGCTGGACTGCTCAAATTTTATTAGCATAAGTGGTTGATTACATAGACAGTTTTTCACTGCAGATTACATCATAGTGTTAAAAGAACACTGGTTAGTTATTAGGCTTTGTTTTTTGATCACATGGTACAGTAGCAATACGTCATGTTTTAAAATCTTTAGCCTAATTAAATTTGGTGAGTACAATTCAAGGACAAACAGGCACGGCATATCATGTGGGAAAGAGGAGATCCAGCACAAACCATCTCATGGCCAGCCAGTTCTCACAAGCTGAAGAAGTTACAAACACAAAAAAATCCTGTCTTCAGACTAGTGTCTATCTTCAAGGTGTCCTTGGCAGGGAAACAGTGTGAGAACATACAAATCAACTTAGCCGGCTATCACTAAAAGTTTCTAAAATCAAGGACAAAACTCACAGCTGGGTTTCTTTTGATCATGAATAATATGTGTCTAATTTCTATAAACTTCATTAAAATCCTAACTCTAAAGTTTACTGTATTACTAGTTAGTAGATAAACATTATGTTTTAATTAAGTTGGATTTAAATAGGGGAAAGTCCTTCAGGATGAAATTCTTATTATATTATTATTGTAATTTTGTCAAATCACAAGTCACCACAGGAAAATAAGAATGGGAAATAAGAATAATAAGCAAATAATCAGGAAAGACTGAGGAAAACTGAATAATAAATAAAACAACAGGAAAGACTAGGTCACCCGAGAAACAATCCATGTTCTCCAGCGCAAACATGGAAATTGTTTTCCCAGGAAAGCCCCAATTCTTCCCCATCAACATCAAAATGAGAGCTGTGTAACCTGGGAGGCCTGCTCTCGGCTTGTACTGTACAGGCAGGCTTTCATCCTAACCAGAAGCCCACCTTCGGCAGGTACTGTTCTGGTGAGCTTTCATCCTGTCCCGAGGCCCACCTTCGGCAGGTACCGTTCAGGTGAGCTCCCTTCCTTGGTTAGGAACCCACCTTCAGGTTTTTCTGCCATCAGGCAAGGTCCTTTTTTTTGATTAGGAGGCTGCCCTTGGTTTTTCACCGTTTAGGCAAGCTCCCTTCCTTGGCTCCTTGTGTCTTCTCAGCTCCCCGCAAGCATCCATCCAAGAGGACAAGACTCAGTGTGTAAGAGCTGATGGAGATGCCCCTTGCTGATGCCCTGTTGGCTAAAGCAGGTCACATGGTCAGGCCTAGCATCAGTGTGGGAGGGGCTACCAGGAGTTTGGATCAATGGGGCCACCAAGAAAACAGTCTATTGTGGGGGCAAGTCTGGGAACTAGAGGCTCAGGGAGGAAACTCTTGCCTGTCTAGGGAAGAGATCCCTGCGGCTCAGTAGGTCCGCAGGGTGGTAGCAGTGGATGCAAGAGAAGTGACTGGGGTCCAGAAATATTTGCAAGTAGAGCTGACGTTTTTTGCAGATGGGTTGGATGTAGGCAAAGCACAGAATTATTTATTTTTTCTATGTGACTACTTCCAAAAAGGATCTGAGATGCCTCAAAGTTTGCGATAGAATCAATACATACTAGAAGTTCCTTGGTGGCTCAATTGTCTAAAGATCCAGCTTTTGTCACTACGGCAGCTCAGCTCCCTGCTGTGGCTTGGTTTGATCCCTGGCTGGGAACTTCTGAATGCTCTGGACATGGCCAAAAAGAAAAAAATCAATACATACTAAATCAAGACTAGAGGAGTTCCTGTCAGTGGCTCAGCAAAAACGAATCTGACTAGCATCCATGAGGATGCAGGTTCGATCTCTGGCCTTCTATAAACTGAGAGTGCGGACCTAAAAAGACAAAAATAAAAATATTTTAGAAGATTTGGAAAAGACCATTGATGAGGCTGCTTCCATTAAAGCCAGGTAAGTAAAATTATAACTAATCTCCTTTTCTTTTGTAAAAGTAACATATTTAAACTAGAAATAATGTGAGTTTTAATATACTTGCTTTTCAGTTTTAAAATATTTTTTTCAATGATTTTAAAGTTCTGGAAAAAAATCAACTTAAAAAATATGTAAAAGCATTTTGAGGAACATACATCTTTTCTCTTGCATCAGGTTCCTATTTTGATATTTTGCTTATTGTGGATTTTTAGTGTTGTTTTTTTTTTTTTTTTTTTTGTCTTTTTTGCCTTTTCTAGGGCCGCATCTGTGGCATATGGATGTTCCCAGGCTAGGGGTCTAATCAGAGCTGTAGCCACCGGCCTACACCACAGCCACAGCAATGCAGGATCTGAGCCGCATCTGCAAACTACACCACAGCTCATGGTAATGCCGGATCCTTAAGGATCCTTAACCCACTGAGCGAGGCCAGGGATACACCTTGCAACTTTATGGTTCCTAGTTGGATTCGTTTCTACTGTGCCATGACAGGAACTCCAATTTTGGTGTTTTAAAATGTGATTTTTTGGAGTTTGCATCATGGCTCAGTGGTAAACAAATCTGACTAGGTATCATGAGTGAGTTCGATCCCTGGCCTCACTCAGTGGGTTAAGGATCCGGTGTTGCTGTGAGCTGTGGTGTGGGTCACAGACTCAGCTTGGATCTGGCATGGCTGTGGCTGTGGTGTAGGCCGGCAGCTGTAGCTCTGATTAGACCCCTAGCCTGGGAACCCTCACATGCCGCGAGTGCAGCCCTAGAAAAAGGAAAAAGACGAAAAAAAAAAGCTTTTTTTTTTTTTGTTTTCTTTTTAGGGCCGCACCTGTGGCATATGGAAGTTCCTGGGTTCTACTGCTCCAACAACAGGAAATCCTAAAATATGATTTCTGGAATTCCCGCTTTGGTGTGATGGGGTAAGAATCCAATTGCAGTGGCTGGGTCATTGCTGAGGCTTGGGTTCGATCCCCCGCCCGGCACAGTGGGTTAAAGTATCCGGCGTTGTGCAGCTGCTGTAGAGGTCACGGCTGTGGCTTGGATTCAGTCCCTGGCCTGGGAACTTCTGTATGCCGTGGGTGTGGCCATAAAAATAAAAAATAAAATAAAATGACATGTGATTTCTCTCGATTTCCAAGGTTTGGGGCATCCTCTTGAATGTTTTACTCATGGTGGGTGCCTCACTTGCCTCACCCTAATTTCCGGTCCAGGGTGAGGTGGCTGCTAATGTTTAAATATTTTATAGAAGATGCCTGTCCAGTGTGAAGCTCAGTTCTGAGTAAGAAGCCCACCCAGGACCTCTCTAGGGAGGTAGGATTCGGGGGTGGAAATGCAGGACCACCCCTCCCCTGCCCCAGAGGACAGCAGACTTAGGGGCTCTTGAGAACCAAACAATAATTACTGAAGGATCATTAGGCAGTCAAGGGTTCAGTCTCCGTGGCTCCAGAATTTAGGATGAGGATGACTGAGAGAAGGTCCAGGGAGGAAGGGAGCTACTCACTCTAAGAAAAAAATAGAAAGGCTCAAGTTTTCCAACATGACAAGCAGTTCCATGGAGTCCCTTTGCGGCTCAGCAGGTTAAGGATCCAATGGTGTCACGGCTGCAGCTCGGGTTCCTGCTGTAGCACAGGCTCGATCCCTGGCCTGAGAACTTCCATGTGCCTCGGGTGTGGCCAAAAGGGAAAAAAAAAAAAAGAAAAATAACAAAAGCAAAATGACTCACAGTTCCTGCCACCAGAGTTGTACAGGGAGATTCTGGGGTTTGCAATTTTTCCTTTTGTGCCAAAGCGTTTTGTGCCATGTATATCTATATTTAAGGTGAATTAAAATTAATTTATTTTCAACCTTTTTGAGATTTTAAAAATGTCTTTACATCATTTGTGAAACTTTGGGATTCAGAAAAAGAAAAATGAAAACCCCAAGGCTGATCTCAATTAAAAAAAAAACAAAAAGGCACAATATAAAAACCATTAAAAAAAAAAAAAAAAAAGGTAAAAACACAAGAAAACCAAAGCTGAGAATTAACATTCCAGGCTCCTGCCTCTTATTCCGTTCATCACAAAGAGATTTTTGGATCTAGGAAAGACAAAGATGATTCAGCAAAAACAAAGATGCTTCTGTTACTTTTCAATTAAAGGCTGCCCCATTTGGCCGCCATCCCAGGCCTTGCTAATGCGAGGATTATATGCAAGGATTCCTGGCGGAAGAGGGCCCGTGGCGGGCGGGTGCAGAGGTCCCTCTTTGGTCCCATCCTAATGGTGGGCTCACCCTGGACAGAGAGTTTACTCCTCCTGCAGATCCACAGGGAACAGCTCCACAGGCAGGAGCTTACCTCTTGGCAGGGCTACTTCTACTGTGAGCTTAATTTATTCTCACTCCTTAGAAGAGTCAACACGCTATGTCCCCCTTACTGCAAAGCACAGTTTCCTAAACTGGGCAGGAGTCCCATGAACGAGGTGTTAGAAGTCCAAGGAGTGTCCCCAGCTGTGTGCAAATGTGGTAAGTCTCTGCCATTTCCTGTGCCCTACGGGCTCTGCTTTAAATCCCTGAAGGGGGAGTTCCTGCTGTGGCTCAGCAGGTTAAGGATCTAACTAGTACCCATGAGGATGCAGTTTTGATCCCTGTGTTGCTGGCAGCTGCAGCTCCAATTCCACCTCTAGCCTGGGAACTTCCATACGCTGAAGGTGCAGCCCTAATAAGAAAAAAAAATTCCTGAAGGGGTCTATGGCCCCCAAAGATCAAGAACCGCCGCCCTAGACCCCTAGCCTGGGAATCTCCACATGCTGCAGGTGCGGCCCTAGAAAAGACAAAAAAAAAAAAAAAAAAAAAAAAAAAAAAAAGGAGGAAAAATCAAAGACATCAGTTTCTATCCACCACCTTGGTAGTTTTTAACCTTTTTTTAACCTTCTTTTGAAAAGGTTTTTTTTTTTTTTTTTTTTTTTTTTTTTTTGGTTTGTTTTTTGCATTTTAGGGCCGCACATGCAGCATATGGAAGTTCCCAGGCTAGGGGTTGGTTGAATCAGAGCTGCAGCTGCCAGCCTGCACCACAGCTACAGCAATGCCAGACCTTCACCACAGCTCCTGGCAATGCTGGATCTTTAACCCATTGAGCAAGGCCAGGTCTTCAGGGATACCAGTCAGGTTCGTTACCAATGAGCCACAATGGGAACTCCTGGAAAGGGTTTATATTGGCTTTGAATTTGGGGCTCTTGCCCAGTAAATAAAGTACATTTATGTGCAGATTCATGCAGAGTTTGGGGTTGTTCTTAGACCAAGTAGGGGAGAGAGCACCCCGTTCTCGTTTGCTTTTGCAGAGGAGCTATTCAGAAAAGCTTCACTTGTAGGTTTGCTCATTAAATACCTTCCACCCACTAGCCCGGTGCTGGGGACGCCCCATGTGAGTCAGACACAGTTCCTGCCTTCAAGGCTCCTGGGCTGGCTGAGTGGACAGACGCCTACACAGCTGTGATGCAAAGCAAATCTTGGAGGGGCCAGAATACACGCCACTGTGGCATGAAAATTATTTTGAGCTGAAGGCATTTGAGAACAGAATTTTTTTTTTTTCTTCTGATCTTCCTTATCTGCTCCAAAAGCAGAACTTCCCCCCAAAACTCAAATTTTCATAAGTTCCTTCCTTGGGGGCAATGAGGGAAAACGGATTTTTATAAAAAGATATTGTCACAAAACTGACTATATATATATTATATATTACTGACTATATATGTATATATATTCGTTAACCACTGACCCATGACGGGAACTCCCCTACTTGCTTTCTAAAGCAACGAAAGTGGAGTTCCCATCGTGGCGCAGTGGAAACAAATCCGACTAGGAACCATGAGCTTGCGGGTTCGATCCCTGGCCTTGCTCAGTGGGTTAAGGATCCGGCCTTGCCGTGAGCTGTGGTGTAGGTGGCAGACGCGGCTCGGATCCCACATTGCTGTGGCTGTGCTGTAGGGCAGTGGCTACAGCTCCAATTTGAGCCCTAGCCTGCGAACCTCCATATGCCTTGGGTGCAGCCCTCAAAAGACAAATAAAATAAGTACTGTATGCTGGTTATAAAAAATTCTAAAACAAATATGTTCCTTCCTTTTCCTTTGTATTTTGTTTCCCACTGTGAACAGTCTGGTGGCTAAGCCTCCAGATTTCTTCTATGCATATTCCAGGAAACATGTGTGTATTTATACATTATGAATATGATCATTATAACTGCCCACCTTGGCCAGATGCCATAATAACTGCTTGCCCGAGTGGTCCCACAGCAGGAGGCCCTGGTGATGAACGTGGGGCTGCCCTGAAGACTAACTGGGAGAATCTGGGAGGGGCCTGTAGGATGGAGGAGGTGACCAACCCCCCAGAATCCATTTTGGCCCAGAGGTGCCTGCACCATCAGCATGGACCCTGAGTTAGACCAAGTTTGGGCCGAGCAAGATGACGGGCCAGAGACAACCAGACACTAACCCCATTCCCGTAAGACCTAGACCGTGAGCCGCTGGCAGAGCAGTTCTCCCGGGTCCCCTCACCTGCTGCTCTCTGCTCAGGCGCCCTCACCTCAACGTGAGGTCTTTGCCTTTGTTAGCAAGTGTGTCTCCTCGGACAGTTCATTTCTGCGTGGTAGACAAGAGTCCAGGCTCAGGCCCTGGAAGGGGCCCCCTTCCTGCAACACATGTGGAGATGATCACATACTTTATTTTTATTTTTTATTTATTTTTTTGGTTTTTGTTTTTGTCTTTTTGCCTTTTCTAGGGTCGCACCCGTGGCATATGGAGGTTCCCAGGCTAGGGGTCTAATCGGAGCTGTAACCACCGGTCTGCACCACAGCCACAGCAATGCCAGATCCGAGCTGCATCTGCAACCTACACCACAGCTCATGGCAACGCTGGATGCTTAACCCACTGAGCGAGGCCAGGGATCGAACCCACCACCTCATGGTTCCTAGTCGGATTTGTTAACCACTGAGCCACCACGGGAACTCTGATCACATACTTTAAAAAAGCTAAAATGGGAGTTCCAATGCAAACTATGGCCTTTGGAATGGATCAGCAATGAGGTCCTGCTGTACAGCACCGGGAACTATATCTAGTCACTTATGATGGAGCAGGATGGAGGATAATGTGAGAAAAAGAATGTATATATGTATGTGTGACCAGATTACCTTGCTGTACAGCAGAAAATTGACAGACCACTGTAAACCAACTATAATGAAAAAAATTAAAATCGTTAAAATAAGTAAATAAATTTAAAAAATGGGCATTTCCCTTGTGGCTCAGCAGGTTAAGGACCCGATGTTGTCTCTGTGAGGATGCGGGTTCCATCCCTGGCCTCCCTCAGTGGGGTAAGGATCCTGTGTTGCTGCAAGCTGAGGTGTGGGTCACAGATGAGGCTTGAATCCGGTGTTGCTGTGGCTGTGGTGTAGGCCTCAGCTGCAGCTCTGATTGGACATAAGTTGAAGGTGTTGTAAACAAAACCAGACAGAAAAAACTATAACAGCCTAAAATGGAATGAGGGTCCATACATGTTGCAATCTGCTCTCCTCCTCACACTGTTACATCCTGTTTATTGTGCCAAGAACACCTGCAGTTCATCTGTCCCTGTGCTTCCCAAAGGCCACCTTGAATGGCATTGTTTAAATATCACTTAGTCTGTTCTCCATGTCCATGCATTTCTTTTCTGTGGAAAGGTTCATGTGTGCTGCATGTTAGATTCCAGATATAGGTGATATCGGTGGTTGCCGAGAGGGAGGGGGAGGGGGGGAGAGACTGGGAATCTGGGATGAATAGACGAAAACTGTAGCCTTTGGAGTGGATCAGCAACGAGGTCCTGCTGTGTAGCACTGGGGACTGTATCTAGTCACTTCTGATGGAGCAGGATAATCGGAGAAAAGAGAATGTACATGTGTATGTGTGACTGGGTCCCCTTGCTGTACAGCAGAAAATTGACAGAACACTGTAAACCAGCTATAATGGAAAAAATAAAAATCATTATCCTGTCATGGATCAGCGGTTAACGAACCCAAATAGCATTCACGAGGATGTGGGTTCGATCCCTGGCCTTGCTCAGGGGGTTAAGGATCTGGCGTTGCCGTGAGCTTCGGTGTGGGTCGCAGACGCGGCTCGGATCCCGAGTTTCTGTGGCTGAGGCATAGGCTGGAGGCTACAGCTCCGATTGGATCCCTGACCTGGGAATCTCCATATGCTGTTTGTGCGGCCCTAAAAAGACAAAAAGACAAAATAAATAAATAAATAAAATAAATATCACTTAGGACTTAGTGTCTCGCTGATGGATATTTAGGTTCTTCCCAAATCATCCTTCTTATGTGTAGGGCTGCAGCAAACATCCTGAGCCCGCAAAGTGTTTCTGTAGGGCAGATTTCTCGAATCGGAACGGCTATGTCAAATGGTATGAATACATAACGTTTTCGTAGATGTTGTTAAAGTGACCACACCAATCAACACTGCCAGCACAAGCGAGCTCATGTGTCCGTGTCTTTCCTAACACTGGCTAATATCAATATTTTAATTTTGGCCAGTCTGTGAGATAGAGAGCATTGTGTTTGAGTGTTGCCTCAGTTGAGCTGCTTTTTATTTATTTGTTTGCTTTTTAGGGTGGAACCTGAATCACACAGAAGTTCCCAGGCTAGGGATTGAATTGGAGCTACAGCTGCCGGCCTACACCACAGCCACAGCAACACCAGATCTGAGCTGCGTCTGCGACCTACACCACAGCTCATGGCAATGCCAGATCCTTAACCCACTGATCGAGGTCAGGGATCGAGCCCAAATCCTCATGGATACTAGTAGGATGTGTTTCTGCTGCGCCACAACGGCAACTCTGGAGCTGCTTTTTATGTGTACTCTTTAGCCCTTCTAGTTCTCTGAGCAGAAAGGGGCGGGGGGAGAAATTTGAAAAACTTTTTTCCTTTGCTTTCACCCAAGCCAGCAGTTCTGTCTCAAGGGCAGCCTTCCCTGTTGTAGGCGGAGAGTGTCTTTTGCACCTTGGGTGAGATGAATTCAAAATGTAAAATACCTCAGTAGGAAGTTGAGATCATCTCACTTAAAAGTAAAATAAAGCCAGTTCCCATCGTGGTGCAGTGGAAACAATCTGACTAGGAACCATGAGGTTGCAGGTTCAGTCCCTGGCCTCGCTCAGTGGGTTAAGGATCCGGCGTTGCCATGAGCTGTGGTGTAGGTCACAGTGGAGGCTTGGATTCTGTGTTGCCGTGGCTGTGGCATAGGCTGGCAGCTACAGCTCCAATGAGCCCCCTAGCCTGGGAACCTCCATATGCCTTGGGTGCGGCCCTAAAAAGACAAAAAAAAAAAAAAAAAAGGGTAAAATAAAGCCAACTCCAAAACAAAAAGCAAGGGCCACCACACCACTAGATTACCAGCAGTTGCCACTATTCAACCCACATGCATTTTTAGAATCAGCGAGAATAATATGTATATTTCACACTGCAAAAAATATTATCAAGGTGTTCTCTTGCGGTGCAGCAGGTTAAGGATCCAGCGTTGTCATGGCTGTGGCAGGGTTCCATCCCCGGCCTGGGAACATCCACAAGCTGCCGATGCAGGCCACCCCCAAAATATCATCAAGCCATCTATTAAGCCTATCCTTAAACCTTTAAGCTTGCATCTCTAAAATTAGCTACCAGTGGAGGGAGAGGCCACTGTCCCTTGTAAGCCGCAGGACAAGTAGAATTAGTGGCAAAACCTGGTGAGATCTCAGTAAATGTTTATTGCCTGGTATTACATGAAAAGAAATTCCTTTGTTTTCGAAAAGCAGTCTGAAGGTTGTGAACCATGGTCAGAGGAAAGGAACAAAGCAGGAATATTACTATGCAGAGTCACAAGGAGACATAACCTTTTAAAAATAGCCCTTTTCTGTGACCTAGGCCCCAGGTGCAGCTCCGATTTGACGCTCTAGCCTGGGAACATCCACGTGCCCCAGGTGCAGCCGTAGAAAGAAAAAATTAAATAAATAAATAAAAACAGTCCTTTTCCTTTACAGAAATTTGGAGAAGACAGATGAGTGAAAAGAAGCAAAATGCCCACTCACCATCCCATAAACGATCCTATTAACAATTTGGAGGCTGCCCCCCCCCCCTTAACACAGCTGTATTGATACAGAATGCACAAAATAGAGAATTCACTCATTTGAAGTATTTGATTGGGTTTTTTCCCCCAGTATCTTCAGAGGGTTGTGCAGTCATTGCCATAATCTAATTTTAGAATATTTTTGGTCCTCCTTTAAAGAAACCCCCACCCTTGGGAGTTCCCGTCGTGGCGCAGTGGTTAACGAATCCAACTAGGAACCATGAGGTTGCAGGTTTGGTCCCTGCCCTTGCTCAGTGGGTTAAGGATCCGGCGTTGCCGTGAGCTGTGGTGTAGGTCGCAGACGCGGCTTGGATCCCGAGTTGCTGTGGCTCTGGCGTAGGCAAGTGGCTGCAGCTCCGATTCGACCCCTAGCCTGGGAACCTCCATATGCCGAGGGAGCGGCCCAAAGAAATAGCAAAAAGACAAAAAAAAAAAAAAGAAAAAAAAGAAACCCCCACCCAGTAGCAGGTAATTCCCATTTTCTCCCACCCTAAACAACCCCTAATCTAGTCTCTGACAAAATTGCCTATTCTCGATGTCTCACACGTGTTGCATCATACAATATATGACATTTTTTTGTCTGACGTCTCTCATTTACCATAATCTTTTCAAAGTTCATCCCTGTTGTAGGATACCTCCATGCCTCATTTCTTTTTATTTTTTTATTTTCTCTTCGGGGCCACACCTGAAGCATAGGGACGAGCCCAGGCTAGGGGTCAAATCGAAGCTGCAGCTGCCAGCCTACAGCACAGACCCAGCAACACCAGATCTGAACCACGTCTGGGACCGACACCACTGGATCCTTAACTCACTGATCAAGGCCAGGGATTGAACCTGCGTCCTCATGGATACCAGTCGGGTTCACTACTGTTGAGCCACGTTGGGAACTCCCCCTGCTTCATTTCCTTTTATTGCCAAATAATAATCTACTGTAGGAACAGACAACCTTTTTTTCTCTGCTTAACAGTTGGTAGATATTTGGGTTGTTTCCTCTTTTTGGCTGTTGTGAATAATGCTTCTATGATGTTCATGTGCATGTTTCTGTGTGGACATTTTTTTTTTTTTTTTTTTTTTGTCTTTTTGCTATTTCTTGGGCCGCTCCTGCAGCATATGGAGGTTCCCAGACTAGGGGTCGAATCAGAGCTGTAGCCGCTGGCCTACACCAGAGCCACAGCAACGCCAGATCTGAGCTGCGTCTGCAACCTACACCACAGCTCACAGCAACGCCGGATCGTTAACCCACTGAGCAAGGGCAGGGACCTAACCCACAACCTCATGGTTCCTAGTTGGATTTGTTAACCACTGCGCCACGACGGGAACTCCTGTGTGGACATGTTTTCATTTCTCTTGGTGTAAACACAGAAGTGAAATTCTTAGGCTATTTTCATCCTTTTTCCTTTGCTAACATATTGATATAGGGGGATATTTCTTCCCCTACAAATGGACTCATTTTGTTTTTTTGTTTTTTCCTGGGTTTTTGGCTTTGCCCAACGCATGTGTAGGTTCCTGGGCCAGGGATCTAATACTCGCCCCAGTAGTGACCTGAGACACAGCAGTGACAACTTGGGATCCTTAACACGCTGTGCCGCAAGGGAACACCCAAATGGACTCCTTTTGAATATACTAAGTAGCTTGCTTTTATTTGTTTTACACTTAAAAATATGCTCTGAAACATCTTTTCCTGTCATTAAGTATGCTTAACCTATAATCTCAAAAGCAAATTAGTATTTGGGGAAAAATACAGCCTATGTCTGGAAAATAATATTTAGGTGGTGGAATTGCAGGCAGTTCCCCAGAGGCCCCCACCCCAAACTTTCCTGGTATTATTTTATTTTATTATTTTATTTTTGCTTTTTAGGGCCACACCTGCAGCATATGGAGGTTCCCAGGCTAGGGGTGGAATTGGAACTACAGCTGCCAGCCTATGCCACAGTCACAGCAACACAGGATCTAAGCCACGTCTGCAACCTACACTACAGCTCATGGCAATGCTGGATCCTTAACCCACTGAGCAAGGCCAGGGATGGAACCTGCATCCTCATGGATGCTAGTCAGGTTCCTTAACCACTGAGCCATAATGGGAACTCCATTCCCTGTGTTATTTTAATAATAAAGCCAAACAAAACACAAATCGTCTGTGTTTGTGGAGTGATGCATAATTTTTAAATATTAATTAATCATTCATAAGGAATAATGAGAATTCCTTACTGTGGGGCGTTTGGAACACTTATGACCTCTGATGGCTTCTGCCTCAGATTTCTTCCCCAACAATGGCCCTGCAGGAGCAAGAGGGGCCCTTTGTTCTGCAGGGAACTGTGACCTGGAGATTGGCACCTGCCATCTGCCTCTACATGGATTGAATCATGAGCCGCTGCAGCTGCCGACCCCTACACGCCCTGCAAGGAGCTCAGGGTGCAGACCAGGAGGGAAGCCCTCTGTGCTCTGGGAGAACTGGCAGAACAAGTCTTCAGTTAGATATTTTCAGGACGAGATTTTATGAGCCCAATTCTTGCATCTCCTCATATCTAGAAAAACATTAACATCCTTCCTGGTGATGTCTGCTCCTCATGATTGGCAGTGACTGTAGCAGGGCAGGACCCCAGGAGGCCCTCCCCAGAGCGGACCCCCCCCACCCCCAACTCGTGTCATCCACCTGCCTTTCTATCTATAGAAAAACTTTAGTCCGAGAACCAATTTATTATTTTTTTCTTTTCTTTTCTTTTCTTTTCTTTTTTTTTGTGTGTGTGTCTTTTTGCCTTTTCTAGGGCCGCTCCCATGGCATATGGAGGTTCCCAGGCTAGGGGTCTAATTGGAGCTGCAGCCGCCAGCCTACACCACAGCCACAGCAATGCGGGATTCTTAACCCACTGAGCAAGGCCAGGGATCGATCCTGCATCCTCATGGTTCCTAGTCGGATTCGTTAACCACTGCACCACGATGGGAACTCCCTGAGAACCGATTTAATCAGAGAAGTGAGACAATACAGACAAAATGGCAAACAGCAGTAGTAATTCAGCCCCTCAGCAAAGTCTAGGACCTTCAGGTCTTCGAAGACCATAGCTGATGTCCTGAGCCTGGTCCTTGAAGCTGTTTGGCAGATGCGGAAGCCCTCACGGGTGGAAGAGGTCAACTGTGTGCTGCCCAGAAGCACGAGGACCCCAGGCCAGTTGGAACCAGAAGACTGATGACGCTGACTCCCGGTCACCTCACTGCCCACCAAGCAGAAGACTCTCCGGGAGCTGATCATGTCCTGCTCCTCCACGCAATGAGACTCCTCGCGACCCACGCCAAGGGGGGTGGGGGCACAGTCCTTGAGGCTGTAGCCTGCTGTGTTCCCTCTTTGCCTGGCAATTACAGCTGTTTTTTCTGTTTCCTCCAACTCTGTCTCTGCGTTTCTATTTGGCATCGATGTGCAGAGGGAGCCGATGTTTCTGCAACATGCCCGTCAGGAGGCGAGCAGCAAACTTCTGGAAAATGTGTGCCTGGTGGCACGTACCACCCCCTTCACCCAAATCACGCATACCCTGACCTTCCCCTCACTTCTCTCCTTGGAGCAGTGTTTCAGAGCCGTCTGAAATGCTGGCTCCCGGGCCGTTGTCCTCATCTTGCTCCAAATAAAACAACGCTCAACTGTTAAGTTGTGCATGTTTTTATATTTATTTGTTTATTTCTCTTTTTAGGGCTGCAACCGCGGCATATGGAAGCTCAAAGGCTAGGGGTGAATCAGAGCTGCACCTGCCGGCCTATACCACAGCCACAGCAATGTGGGATCCGAGCCGTGTCTCCAACTTACATCACAGCTTATGGCAACGCTGGATCCTTAACCCGCTGAGTGAGGCCAGGGATGGAACCCGCAGCCTTATGGATACTAGGTACCGCGACAGGAGCTCCCAAGTTGTGCATATTTTAAAATTGACAGAGTGGTTTATTGTGCGGCTAGCAGGGGCCAGGAGTCCTCTGGGCTTCCTGTCCTCAGTTCCGTGTGACCCTCTGACCTTCCAAGTATTCCGAGAGCTGTGAACTGGTAACAGCAGACCTCTTGAGGAAGACTTCAGGGATTTTTCAATTTAATTTTTCTTTTTTTTAACTGTGCCCATGGCATGTGGACTTTTCCCAGCCAGGGAGCAAAACTGCTCCACAGCTATGACCCAATCGCAGTGACAATGCCAGATGCTTAATTTGCTAGGCCACCAGGGAGCTCCTTAATTCAATTTCTTTCTTTTTCTCTTTAGGGCCGCACCTGTGGCACATGGAGGTTCCCAGCCTAGGGGCTGAATCGGAGCTGTAGCCATCAGCCCACGCCAGAGCCACAGTAACACCAGGTCCAAGCCACATCTGTGACCTACACCACAGCTCATGGCAATGCAGGATCCTTAACCCACTAAGCGAGGCTAGGGATTGAACCCACAACCTCATGGTTCCTAGTCGGGTTTGTTTCTGCTGTGCCATGATGGGAACTCCTCAGCTCCTCTTTGAAGTGTCTGGTGCATATTTCCTAAGTTTTACAAATGTGAAAACCCCTCCTCCCACTGGACGAGGTTAATGGCTGGAGCTTGCAGCCCCCCGGGACGCCACCCTCTTACCTCACCGCCAGCAGATCTGAGAATCGTGCACCTGTTGGTCACTTCTCCTGGGACCCCCACCCCTCACCTGGCCTTTAAAAATGCTTTAGAAGCCCACCCTCCCAGTGTATCCATGACACCACTATAGACAAAATTGCTAAGTAACAAGGACCTACTGAATCTACTCATTACTCTATAAAGCCTACATGGGGAAAGAAAAAGACTGTAAATAAATAAATATAATTATAAGTGTATAAGCAAATATAAATATAAATATATATGATTCACTTTCCTGTACACCTGAAATTAACACAACACTGTAAATCCGATAACATTTTTTATTTTTTAAATTAATTAATTTATGCTTTTGTCCTTTGTCTTTTTTAGGGCCACACCCGTGGCATATGGAGGTTCCCAGGCTAGGGGTTGAATTGGAGCTGCAGCTGCCGGCCTACACCACAGTCACAACAACGATTGATCCAAGCAGCTTCTGCGACCTACCCCACAGCTCATGGCAACGCCGGATCCTTAACCCGCTGATTGAGGCCAGGGATCGAACCCAGATCCTCATTGATACTAGTCGGGTTTGTTAACCACTGAGCTGTGTGCTGTGACAAGGACTCCAAATTTTCAAAAAATAAAAATGAATAGGAATTCCCGTCGTGGCTCAGCGGAAAGTGTACGTTGCGGATGTAGCTCGGATCCCACGTTGCTGTGGCTGTGGTGTAGGCCGGCAGCTGTAGCTCTGATTCGACCCCTAGCCTGGGAACCTTCACGTGCTGTGTGTGCGGCCCTAAAAGGCGAATAAAATAAAACAAAACAAAATAAAATAAAGTAAAAATGAATAAATACAAAGTAAGAACTGAAAAAAATGTTTTACAAAACCCCTTCAGGGTATTTTTGGGCAGAAGCCCCCATCTCCTTGAACCGTCAGCCGTAAAACTTTGCTCCAAACTTTTGGTTTGTTTGGCCTGACTATGCGTCAGGCTCAAGAACTTGTGCGGACACTGGCAGTGGTTTCAGGCAGTTCCTTCAGTGAAGAGACCGTTTTAGAGCTGGATAAGAATCATGACAACGGCCCAGGACAGGCAGGAACAGGTAAGATGAGGATTTTGAAATAAGACAAGATTCAAAGAATCTTAGGGTGCAGACTGTTGGTTCTTTCTTTTTTTTTTTTTTTTTTCCTTTTTACGTCCACGCCTCCGGTGTATGGAAGTTTCCTGGGTAGGGGTCAAAACAGAGTTGCCGCTGAGACCTTCGCCACGGCCACTGTCTCAGGAACAACAGATCTGAGCCAACTTATGCTTATGCCTCGTGGCAAAGCTAGATCCCTAATCCACTGAGCAAGGTCAAGATCGAATCCACATCCTCATGGAAACTATGTTGGATTCTTTTTTTTTTTCTTTTAATTTTTTAAAATTGTTATTTCTCCAATACAATTTTTTTTTTCTACTGTACAGCATGGTGACCCAGTTACACATACATGTATACATTCTTTTTTCTCCCATTATCATGCTCCATCATAAGTGACTACACATAATTCTCAGTGCTGCACAGCAGGATCTTATTGCTAATCCATTCCAAAAGCAATAGTTTGCATCTATTAACCTCAAACTCCCAATCCATCCTACTCCCTCCCCTTCCCCTTTGGCAACCACAAGTCTATTCTCCAAGTCCATGAGTTTCTTTTCTGTGGAAAGATTCATTTGTGCCGTATATTAGATTCCAGATATAAGTGATATCATATGGTATTTGTCTTTCTCTTTCTGACTTACTTCACTCAGTATGAGAGTCTCTAGTTCCATCCATGTTGCATGTGGCATTATTTTGTTCTTTTTTACGACTGAGTAGTATTCCATTGTGGATTAACCCATCTATGTTGGGTTCTTAATCCACTGAGCCACAATGGGGACTCTGTGTGGATGTGTCCACTGAAGAGAAGATGGGTCCCTCAGTGAGCTGTTGTGACGATTGAACCTAGGGCTCTAGAAGTACAAACACATGCCCAGAAGACAGGGGAAGGGCAAGGTCACCTTAACACAGACGGTCGGGTCTGGTTCTCAGCTGAATGTCAGCGAAGATGGATTCTGTTCCCAAAACCAAAGCCTGGACTGCAGAGAAAAGAGCTCTGTACGAAGCTCTTTAGGAGTTCCCGTACAGCACAGCCGAAACAGATCCGACTAGGAACCATGAGGTTGCCCGTTCGATCCCTGGCCTCGCTCAGTGGGTTAAGGACCCGGCATTGCCCTGAGCTGTGGTGTAGGTTGCAGACTCAGCTTGGATCTGGTGTTGCTGTGGCTGTGGTGTAGCCTGGCACCTGTAGCTCCAATTAGCCCCCTAGCCTGGGAACCTCCATATGCCATGGGTGTGGTCCTAAAAAAAGCAAAATAAATAAATATGCCTTTAGCTTTCTAGGAAGCACTGATAGCCGGGTGCAGAGGGGAGAGGCTTTAGTTTTCACCCCCAGACTTTCACTTCCTGGAGAGGTGGAATCTGGGGTGCAGGGCCAGGGGACCTGAGACTTGGGGACAGGAAGGCATGTTGTTCCCAGACCCTGTGGTCTGGTGGCCCCTCCTGCCATCACGTAGGGGCAAGGGAGCTGTGGGGAGGTCGGCAACAACCTGTGTTTCTGTTGGTGGGGCGCCTTCTAAACCTGGGGTGTAGACCCTCTTCCTCTGGCTGGCTGGTAAAAGGACAAAATACTACGGCCCCTTATGATGCTTTAAGTAGAGCCTAGAGGGAGGATGTGGTCACTCAACTCCCTCTTCCTCATCAGTCCATCTCCCCGCTGCGCCTGACCCGACTGGGGGCTGGGTGCTCCTTCCTCTGGGCTCTGGCACCTGTACATCCCACACTCCGCCACCACCTGCTTGCAAGTCTGTCTCCACCATCAGGCTGGGAAGGCCAGGCCGGGGCGCCTCTTATGCACCCCTATATCCACACGTCCAACCCAAAGCTGGTGCTCCGTACATTTGTGTTGGATGTGATAGAATTTGCTCCAAAATGGCAGAATTCCACTCTTTGCTTGGTCTCCACCATAGTGAAGCATTGAAGAGGCGGGTGTGTTACAAATGTATTAAAGTGAAAGTACATTTTCAGAGGGAGAGAGAGCGGGCCTTCCCGAGAGTAAAAGAGGGCCCACTTTGCTTTACAATTGTTTTTATGTCTCCATCCCTTGGACCTGAGTGGGGACCCAATTTCTCCCGCCCTGGCGCCTCGACGCCTTGCTGCGTGTAAGGGCTGAGCGTTGCTTGACCTCTGCGTGGGGCATATTCGATCTTCTGATTGGTCGCAGGCAGGATGCCTTAATGGCACAGGGAACAGGTTATATAGAGGCAGGGTGAGGAATGGGTGACATTCCTTCTGAACAGGGAGCAGGCCAGAGCGCTCAAGGTGGAGGAGGGGCATTGCCGTGAGACACGGGCCAGAGGCCTTTGTGTCTAATCTCCTTGAAGAGGACTTGAAGCCTGTAACAGATGGATGAAGTGCTTCTCCATAAGGGATGGTGGATTTCATTTTTTAGCTTCCTCGGATTCTCTGAGTGTCAGATTCCTCTCATTGTCCTTATCTGCCCATGCTGAGATTTGACCTTCTTCAGGAATCCACCTGCACCCGGGAGACTCAGAAGAAGTGGACCCAGGCTCTGGAGGCACCCAGATCCCCTTTCCCGTGGGGACCTGTTAGCGCCAGTCTGTGTGCTCAACGCACATGATGAGGCCAAACCAACCAAAATGTCAGAGTTTGGAGCAGAGAAAGGTTTATTGAGGCCATGCAAGGAGATGGGGGCTCATCCCCCGAAAGGGCGGCAACTCCAAATTGTAACGCCTTTAAAAAGCCAAATGCGGAGTTCCCATCGTGGCTCACTGAAACAAATCTGACCAGCACCTGTGAAGATGCAGGTTCGACCCCCGGCTTTGTTTAGTGGGTTAAGGATCTGGTGTGGCTGTGAGCTGTGGTGTAGGTCGTAGACCCGGCTCGGATCTGGCATTGCTGTGGCTGTGGTGTAGGTCACCGGCTGCAGCTCCAATTTGACCTCTAGCCTGGGAACCTCCGGTCCTAGAAAAACAAACAAAAAGCCAAATGAGGGAGGGGGGGTTGCAAGGTGAATGATGGGTTCACGCACAGATCTCTGATTGGCTGATGGGGAGGTAACAGGCGGCATCGAGGGGTTAAGGTTATCAGCCCTTAGGTGCCAGTAGGTCTGGGGGCTCTGTGTTTGTTGCCATCAAGCAGTTGATGTCTTCCATTTGGTGATGGTTTAGCATCTGCAAAACAACTCAGAAAATGTGCATCAGATACTACCGTCCAGGTACTTCAGAGAAGAGCGAAAGCAGAGGTTTGGCGGAGGGCCTGTCCCAGGAAGGCCCCACAGGGTCCTGCTCAGTTACAGACCAGCCGTGGGCATCACGGAACACCCTTATATCTGCCCCTGGCTCCAACAGGACCTCTCTGGGCTCTGGTAGCTCCGAGGACAAATGCCAGTGAGTCTCTTCCCAGCTTCCTGGACCAAGAGGATGAGCCTAGTTTAGAAACTCAGCTCAGCAGGCTGCCCAAGGCAGCATTAGCCAGGCATCCGTGACATGCCGGTTTTGGCACCCGTCTGCTATTTGGATAATGTTTTTCTCCTGCAATCAGCAAAGTACAAAGCACCCTGCTCCAAATACCGTGTCGGGAAGGGCAAGCGGGGTGGAGGTGGGGAACTGATTTCTCTGCAGCTTATGGATGAATCTCAGCAGGGGCGCCAACAGAGGGTCTTTAGCTTCCCCACTGTCTCCACAGCATCTCCCCCAGATCATTGCTCCAAACACCATGTACGTGAAAATGCACACAAATGCAGTTTTTTGGCTTTTTTTTTTTTTCTAGGGTTGCACCCTCGGCACATGGAGGTTCCCAGGCTAGGGGTCGAATCGGAGCTGTAGCTGCTGTCCTATACCACAGCCACAGCAACGTGGGATCCGAGCAGAGTCTGCGACCTATACCACAGCTCACGGCAACGCTGGATCCTTAACCCACTGAGCAAGGCCAGGGATCGGACCTGCAACCTCATGGCTCCTAGTCGGATTCGTTAACCACTGCGCCACGACGGGAACTCTGAACATAATTATTTTCTAAAGAAAAAGAATTGATCAGAGTTCCTGCCGTGGCTCAGTGGAAACGAATCTGACTTGTATCCATGAGGACGCAGGTTTGATCCCTGGCCTCGATCAGTGGGTTAAAGATCCAGCGTTGCCGTGAACTGTGGTGTAGGTGGAAGATGCAGCTTGGATCCCACGTTGATGTGGCTGTGGTGTAGGCTGGCGGCTGCAGCTCCGATTCAACCCCTAGCCTGGGAACTTCCGTATGCCACAGGTGTGGCCCTAAAAAGACAAGAAAAGGAAAAAACCTTTATCATATGACTTCATAATACACCTAGACCTATTTCTTTCACTACCTTTTCTTTCTTTCTTTCCTTGTATTTTATGGTCACACCTGTGGCATATGGAAGCTCCTGGGCTAGGGGTCACATTGAAGCTGCAGCAGCTGGCCTGTGCCACAGTCACAGCAATGTAGGATGCCAGCCGAGTCTGTGACCTATGAGCAGCTTGCAGCAACACCGGATCCTTAACCCAATGAGCAAGGCCAGGAGTTGAACTCACATCCTCATGGAGACTACATCGGGTCCTTAACCTGCTGAGCCACAGTGGGAACTCCCCTTTCACTGTCTTTAACACTTGTCTCAGTTCTCTCTCCTCATGTCCTGTGGCCCTTAGTATTCCCAGGGTGACCCCTGGGCATTTTATTATATTTCGCTCACTGCTTTTCCATTTTGTAGCTGATTGTGTCCCATGTCACTTCTCACTGGAGGAAAGAATTCCCTACTTAGCCCTCAGGGTGACACAGGCTACGTTTAACTAAATACAGGCTCATGATATGCAATTTCCAAACACAGAAGGAGACAAGCCATCGTGAATGAGAATCAGCATGAACCCTGAACAGCGAACTCCAGTCACCTAAGAGACGTCACATTGGGCAGCAATCTGCTGGAGTCACTGAATGATGGTACAGGGCATTTTAAAAAGAGAGTTCAGAAAATGAACAGTCAGGGGAGTTCCCGAGGTGGCTCAGCAGTAATGAAACTGACTAGCATCCATGAGGATGCAGGTTTGATTCCTGTCCTTGCTCATCGGGTTAAGGATCTGGTGTTGCTGTGAGCTGTGACATACATTGCAGATGCAGCTCAGATCCCATGTTGCTGTGGCTCTGGCGCAGGCTGGCAGATACAACTCTGATTGGACCCCTAGCCTGAGAACCTCCATGTGCCGAGGGTGCAGCCCTTAAAAAAAAAAATTTAAGTTTTCATCTTCGTTTCCTTGCCCCCCACTAGGTGGACCCAGGAGGGTCCACTCTGGGCCTGGCCTTTTCCTCTTTTGCGGGGAAGACTTCATTTGAAGGTGAGGGTTTCTTGCTATGAGGAGTTGTCCCCGGGCTCCAGAGAGAAATCAAAGTGATGTATTTTCCTCAGTCCCTTTTTGCTTTGTCTTCCACAGCGGGGTGTTAAGGACCTGCCAAGGCCTGTTTCCAAAAGCTCCTTTGATTATTTAGAAAAAGCCTGACATCATTTAACCAGAGGGCCCCCAGGAATCACATGCATCATCGCTCTGGGTTGTGCTGAACAGAAGGTTCAACATTAGTGAATGGGGCTGTTTCAGTTAATTAACCCCCTGGGTCTCCCAGTAAGAGGTCTCAATGACTCTGATGTCTTTGCTGGTCCCCAAGGGCCCCTCGGATTAGATTCTACAGGAACCGAGGGGCTGGACTGCACAGGCAACTGGGTCAGGGGTGACTTTCAGGCGACCCTGGCCTGCGAGTTGGCCAACCTGAGAATTTCGCTGTTGTAATCGCCAAGGCTGGGCTGGTTGAAAGGGACGCAACGATTCAGGGCGATTAAGGTCTCATGAAGATTCTCACTATTTTCTTTTCCTTCTCCTCTTTAGGGCCCCACTCTCGGCATATGGAGGTTCCCAGGCTAGGGGTGGAACTGGAGCTGCAGCTGTTGGCCTACGCCACAGCCACAGTAATGCCAGATTCGAGCCACATCTGTGACTTACCCTGCAACTTGTGGCAATGCCGGATCCTTAACCCGCTGAGCGATCCGCGTCCTCATGGATACTAGTCATGTTTTTAACCCCATGAGCTGCAATGGGAACACTCTCTTACTGTTTTCAATAGGGATTTTAAAGGTACATTTCAGTACATGGGGAACGCCTCAAAAATCATCCCAAAGTTATTCCTGTTGATTGCTCTCTGTGTGTGTTCTAAAAATGTTGGCATTCCCTGGTAGCCTAGAGGTTAAGGATCCAGCATCGTCACTGCTGTGGCTCGAGTCACTGCTGTGGTTTGGCCTTGATCCCTGGCCCAGGAACTTCTGCCTACCATAGACACGGCCAAAAAAACAAACAAAAAAAATGAAAATTAAAATGCAGATAACTTACCCTCTAGTTTGTTTTCTTAATGAGCTCACACTGCCTCGCTTTTAATGACCCAAGGGTCAGTCACGCAGGGCGCCATCCCCCCTTGGGTAAACCCCTTTCCACCTGAGAAATCACTGCTTTGCTTGTTCCTTAACCAGTAGGGAGATGCAGTGCTGAGAAAACTGCAGGACTGCAAAAGCTTAGCCCTCAAGAGGGAGAAGTTTCTTTTTTTCTTTTCTTTAAATTTTTTTTTTTTTTTGCTTTTTAGGGCTGTACCCGGGACATATGGAAGTTCCCAGGCTAGGGGGTCTAATTGGAGCTGCAGCTGCCGGCCTACACCACAGCCACAGCAATGTGGCATCCTTCACCCACTGAACAAGGCCGGGGTTTAAACCCGCATCCTCACGGATCCTAGTCAGTTTTGTTTCTGCTGCGCCACAATGGAAACTCCCAAGAGGGAGAAGTTTCTAAGCAAGGGCTTTGGAGTCTGAACCCTGGTGTCTTGGACTGAGCAATGGTGTCTTAGAGGCGGCCTGGGGAGAGATGCCCAAGACAGTGAGGAGGTCTGGACTGCGCACAGGGAGAAGATCTCAGTGTGGCTGCAACTGTGCCCCCAGAGGGCTGGGCCTTCGCATCCTCGCAGCATCAGGTGGTTGGATAGTTGCCTGCCTTGAAGAGGGGATCTGGGTGTGACTGTGTTATCCAATATACCTGACTGCCACTGGCTGGCCTGGCTGCCACTAACACCGAGCAGGGTGCCAGGGGCTCCTGGGCACAAAAGCCTTCCTGGGTCCCCCATTTCTTTTCTTTTCTTTTTTTTTTTTTTTTGTCTTTTTAGGGCCACACCGGTGGCATGTGGAGGTTCCCAGGCTAGGAGTCAAATCAGAGCTCTAGCTGCCGGCCTACGCCACAGCCATAGTAACGTGAGATCCAAGATGCTCTGCTACCTACACCGCAACTCATGGCAATGCCAGATCCTTAACCACTGAGCGAGGCTAGGGTTTGAATCCACGTCCTCATGCGTACTAATTGGGTTTGTTACCACTGAGCCACAACGGGAACTCCTGCCCATTCCTTGCTTCTAGGAAATGGGCCTCATTCAGCCTCCATGACCCTCCCTGAGTTCCAAGGGGTAAGTTCAGACAGTGGCTGATCAGGGGAGAGAGGGGAGGCAAAGACCAGGGAGGAACAGTCAAGAAACAATGAAGAGTCAAGAAACAATGATAGGAGTTCCTGTCGTGGCACAGGGGAAATGAAACTGACTAGGAACCATGAGGTTGTGGGTTCGATCCCAGACCTCGCTCAGTGGGTTAAGGATCTGGCATTGCTGTGAGCTGTGGTGTAGGTCACAGACGCAGCTCAGATCCCGCGTTGCCAGGCTCTGGCACAGGCCGGTGGCTACAGCTCGGATTCGACCCCTAGCCTGGGAACCTCCATATGCTGAAGCAGCGGCCCTAGAAAAGGCAAAAAGACAGGAAAAAAAAAAAAAAAAAAGAATATTTCGCTGTAGAGGATACTTAGCATGCAACCTCCCCACCCCCACCCCCATGTGTTCTCCTTTTAAAGAAAGCATGACAAATTAGTGACCTGGAAGATGTGAATAAAATACACATCAGGGAAATCATTGTTTCGAGAATTCTATTCAGCTTAATTAATTCACGTTGGCTGTCCAAATTGATTCTAGATCTGCAGACAATTTTCAAGCAAAATGTTATGACAGAGTTCATAGCAAAGATTTGGGGCAGGGATTTCTGTTTGCTGAGCTGCCATCTCAAGCTAAACAAATGCCCACAAAGAATCCTCGGGCAAATTAACTTTCCCTCGAATGGGTTCTTTTCACCCGTTTGCATTCATTCCCATGCGTACTTTCAGATGCGGCTGGTAAGTTAAGTACACGTAGATGACGGGAAACTGGTAAACAAGAGATCAAGGGGTCATTTGGGAAAAGTTGATCTTGGTCTAAATAAAATTCTTTATCCATTTCAAGGAACCTAAAAATCTATTTCAGTTTTCTCTTGGAGTTCCCTGGTGGCCTAGTGGTTAAGGACTTGGTGTTGTTACTGTTGTGGCTTGGGTTCTATCTCTGGCCTGGGAACCTCCACAGGCTTCCAGTGCCAAAAAGAAAAAGAAAAAAAATTCTATCATGGTGTTCTCATCGTGGTGCAGGGGAAATGAATCCGACTAGGAACCATCAGGTTGCAGGTTTGATCCCCAGCCTTGCTCAGTGGCTTAAGGATCTGGCGTTGCCATGAGCTGTGGTGTGGGTCGCAGACTCAGATCCCGAGTTGCTATGGCTGTGGCCTAGACTGGCAGCTCTAGCTCTGATTTGACCCCTAGCCTGGGAACTTCCATATGCTGCTGGTGCAGCCCTAAAAAAATACACACACACACAAAAATCTACCTTTTTTTTTTCCCCCTTTTACAGCTGCACCTGTGGCTTATGGAAGTTCCTGGGCTAGGGGTCGAATCAGAGCTGCTGCTGGCCTATGCCACCACCACAACAAAATCAGATCTGAGTCTCATGGCAACGCTGGATCCTTAACCTACTGAGCAAGGCCAGGGATTGAACCCACATCCTCGTGGACAGATCTTAACCCACTGAGCCACAGTAGGAACGCCTATCACTTTCTTTATAACCACGTGTTTGGTGGTCTGGGAAATGGGATTTTCTGAAAATCCAAACAACATTTTCTGCACATCCATTAGTTTTGGCTTCCTCTAGCCTGGACTCTCCTTGGCATCACTGCTGCAAGACACCAGATCCATTCTTCTTTCTTTACCGATCCTTTATCCCATTATAGATGAGCTATTTGCCATCACCCTGGCTCTTATGTGCAACTTAAAAAATTCTGCACAATCTTTTTCTGACCACTGGGTGTCATGAGTGCACAATATATGCTGCAGCTAGAAACGCTGCTCTCTGGGGCGTGTGGCTTCATCCACTCTGGCTGCGGTGTCCTGGGCATGGCTTCACAGAGGCCACCGGCAAATGATGAGGCCTTGAAGAGTTTGCTTCTGGGGGTGTGACATTGAGAAGCAGACGAAATGCAGATGATTGAAGATAAGCAAAAATAGAGCACTGGCTTGCTCTTTGTGTCTTCCAGAATATTTCCATGGACCACCAGTTAAGGGGGAAGATCAAAATCTAACAGAAGGTGTTCTTAGGACCGCTTCTCAAGTAGTCTGACCAGAAAACGGGACTGACCTGGAACACTTAGGTCTCAGACAGTCCAGGGCTCTGCTCAACTAGCAATAAAATGAGGACAAGAAGATGCCAGTTGTTACTATCTTATTTCCCATTGACTTGTCTTTTATTTTTTTAATTAAAAACATTTTTTTTTTCTTTTTTAGGGCCATACCTGCGGCACATGAAGTTCCCAGGCTCAGGGGCGAATTGGAGCTTTAGCTGCCAGCCTACACCACAGCCACAGCAACATGGGATCTGAGCCGTGTCTGCGACCTATACCAGAGCTCACGGGAACACCAGATCCTTAGCCCACTGAACAAGGCCAGGCATTGAACCTCTGTCTTCATGGATACTAGTTGGATTTGTTTCTGCTGCACTACAATGGGAACTCCTGACTGGTCTTTTAATTTCACTAGAGAGTAACTTTCTGAAAGTAAATCATCCTGAGTGCAGGGGAACCTGCTTCAAATTCATGATTTTATTTTATTTATTTATGTGTCATTTTTAGGGCTGCACCTGCAATATATGGAGACTCCCAGGCTAGGGATTGACTCAGAGCTGCAGCTACTGGCCTACACCGCAGCCACACAGGATCCGGGCTGAGTCTCCAACCTATACCACAGCTCACGGCAACACTGGATCCTCAACCCACTGAGTGAGGCCAGAGATCGAACCTGCATCCTCATGGATACCAGTCAGACTGTTTCCGATGAGCCACAAGGGGAACACACCAGATTCAGGATTTTGGAATTTGGAGATTGTGCCCAGTTTTGGCACCAGCACTTCCTCCTTGACAAAAGTAGTATGGGTTTCTTCTTCAAGCTGGGGTCCCAAGGAGGCCTGAATGTACAAATCAGCACCTTTTTTTTTTTTTTAAATAATGATTTTTATTTTTTCCATTATCGCCGGTTTACAGTGTTCTGTCCATTTTGTACTGTACAGCAAGGTGACCCCGTCACACACACGTGTATACATTTTTTTTCTCACTTATCCTGCTCCCGCATAGGTGACTAGATATAGTTCCCAGTGCTACACAGCAAGACAAATTAGCACCTTTCATTATTCCTCCTGGCCCTGGAAATCCCCTGTCTTAATAACATCATTATTTGTTTGTTTGTATGTTTGTATGTGTAGCATATGGAAGTTCCTGGACCAGGGACCAAACCTGCACCACAGCAGTAACCAGAGCCACAGCAATGACAATGCTGGGTCCCTAACCAGCTAGGTCACCAGGGAATTCCCTACTGTATGCTTTCATCAGCAAATGGCAGACCCCGTGACTACCAGAGATTTCTAGAAAAGGGGTATTTTTCTTGGATGACCTGAAGTCTCGAGGCAGTTGCTGGCTCTAGTTCAGCTACTTTACGAAGCCACTGAGGACCCAAACTTCCTCTCATTCTGCTCACCATCATTAGCATGCTGGCTTTTTATCTTCGTGGTCTCAAGATCGCTGCCTCAGCTCCAGCCATCAAACCTGATTTTAGTGCCAAAGAAGGGGGAAGAAACAATGTTGGCAAAGTCTCCTCTTGCCTGTTTTTATAAGAAAGCAAAAGATTCCCCAGAAGTGTCTCCATTCAATGACCCTTTATGTCTCAGTGAGTGCTGTGAACTGCTATTACCTACAAAAGGGGATGGGAAGTGAGCCAGGGAAGGGGGGTGGTTAGTGAGCAAAGGTGTCTTCCATGGTTGAGTAACCAAATTGGAAGAGGAGTTCCCTTGTGGTGCAGTGGGTTAAGGATCTGGCCTTGTCACTGTAGCAGCTCAGCTCACTGCGGTGTCTCGGGTGTGATCACTGGCCCGGGAGAGACTGATGGATAAACAGATAACACTCATCTAAGAGATGCCCAAACCCAGTGAACATAGGCTGAAAACCAGAAAAGTCTTAGGAAGATCATCATTCATTCATCCATTCCTATTTTGTTTATGGGTTTTTTTTTTCTATCCAAGTTCACAAGTACATGGACTTATAGAGTTGTTTTTTTTTTTTTTTTCTTCTCATGCTGTCCTTATTAGATGTGGGTGCCTTATACAATGAGCTGGAGAGAGTTCTCTATTTTTGGCAAGTGATTTTCTCTAAAGGGCCAGATAGTAAACATCAGATAGTAAATATTAGGCTTTGCAGCTCCTACGAGGTCTGTCGTTACTGCTTAGCGCGGCCATTATGGCTTGAAAGGAGCCACAGACAGTACTTAAGAGGCTAGGCCTGGCCAAGTTTGGCCCACTGGCTGTGGTTTACCTGTCCTTGTTCTAGGCTATGTTTTATGTACTTTTGGAATCATTTGTTTTTTAAATGTTTGGGAAAACTCTCCTGTCATACCTCATGGGCCTGTTTTTGATGTATGAAAATATTTTTAAACGGTTGACTCAATTTCTTTAACAATTACAGGACTCTTCTTGTTGTCTCTTCCTCAGAGACATTACGTTACATTATATTTTTCTAGACATTTGTCCATTTGATCTGTGTTTTCATTTTTTTAATTAAATTTTATTTTTTTTATTACTCAAATGAATTGATCACATCTGTAGTTGTGTAATGATCATAACAATCTGATTTCACAGGATTTCCATCCCACAGCCCAGGCACATCCCCCCACCCCCCAAACTGTCTCCTCCGGAGACCATAAGGTTTTCAGTGTCTGTGAGTCAGCATCTGTTCTGCAAAGAAGTTCCGTCCGTCCTTTTTTCAGATTCCACATATCAGTGAAAGCATTGGATGTTGGTGTCTCATTGTATGGCTGACTTCACTTAGCATGATAGTTTCTAGGTCCATCCATGTTGCTAAAAATGCCGGTATTTCGTTCTTTTTAATGGCTGAGCAATATTCCATTGTTGATCTGTGTTTTCAAATTAACAGACAAAGAACTTTTCGAGCTTAACTCTCTTTTATTGTGGTAAACTAGACATAAAACAAAGATAATTTATATTATCTTTAATATAATATAATTATAATATGGAGGTTCTCAGGCTAGGGGTCCAATCAGAGCTGTAGCCACCAGCTTATGCTACAGCCACAGCAACACCGGATCCGAGCCTCGTCTGCGACTTACACCACAGCTCACAGCAATGCCAGATCCTTAACCCACTGAGTGAGGCCAGGGATCGAACCCGCAACCTCATGGTTCCTAGTCGGATTTGTTAACCACTGCGCCATGACAGGAACTCCCACCTTAACCATTTTTAAGCGCATAGTTCAGCAATGTCAAGTACACTCAGCATTGTGCTACCCATCTCAGGCCTCTTTTCACCTTGCAACGCTGAAAGAAAAGAAAAGAAAAGAGAAAAAAAGTATCCATTAGATTGGACAAAACTTTCCCATGTCACCTCCCCCCAGGCCCTGGTGGCCTCGATCCCACTTTCTGTCTCCGTGAATTTGCCTCTTCCAGATACTTCATGTACATGGATTCATATAATATCGTTCCTTTTGCATTTGGCCTGTTTCACTCAGCATCATGTTTTCACAGCTCATCCTTATCGTAGCATGTATCTGAATTTCATCCTTATGCAACCCCAGAGCAGTAATCATTTTGCGGTATTAACAAATTAACACATTGTACATCTTATTTAAAAAGTTTTTTAAATTTGTGTGCTTTTTAGGGTCCTACCTGTGGCGTATGAAATTTCCCGGGCGAGGGGGCGAATCAGAGCTGCAGCTGTCGGCCTACACCACAGCCCCAGCAAGGCGGGATCCAAGCCGTGTCTGCAACCTATAGCACAGCTCGCGGGAACGCTGGATCCTTAACCCACTGAGCGAGGCCAGGCCAGGGGTTGAACCCGCATCCTCATGAATACTAGTCGGGTTCCTAATCCTATGAGCCATGGCGGGAACTCCACATTGTACATCTTAAACTTATGCTTTATGTCAAAATAAAGCTGGGAACAAATTAAAAAGAATCTCACTTCTTTCTAAGGCTGAGTAACATTCCATGGTGTGGGGACTACCACCTCCTGCTCACCCATCTGTGGATGGACATTTGGGTGGTTTGCCCACTTTGGCGATTGTGTCTAGTGCTGCTGTGGCCATGGGTGTGCGGGCATCTGAGTCCCTGCTTTCACTTCTTTTGGGGACACATTGAGGAGAGGAATGTGGGTCACATGGTAATTCTATGTTTAATTTTTGGTAATTCCATGTTTAATTTTTGAGGAACTGCCAAACTGTTTTCCTTCAATACGAACTTTTTTTTGTCTTTTTAATTTTTTTTAGGGCCTCACCCAGGGCACATGGAAGTTCCCAGCTAGGGGTCAAATTGGAGCTAAGCTGCCGGCCTACACCACAGCCACAGCAATGCCAGATCCAAGCTGTGTCTGTGATCTACACCACAGCTCATGGCAACGTCGGATCCTTAACCCACTGAGCGAGGCCAAGGATGGAACCCACGTCCTCATGGAGATACTAGTCGGGTTCGTTACTGCTGAACCACAACAGGAACCCCCTGGTTTTTTTTTTAATCATAAGTGAATTTTTTTTTTTTTTTGTCTTTTTGCCTTTTTCTAGGGTCGCACCCAGGGCATATGGAGACTGCCAGGCTAGGGGTCTAATTGGAGATGTAGCCGCTGGCCTACGCCAGAGCCACAGCAACGCAGGATCTGAGCCGCGTCTACGACCTACACCACAGCTCATGGCAACACCGGATCCTTAACCCACTGGCCAGGGATCGAACCCGCAACCTCATGGTTCCTAGTCGGATTCATTAACCACAGCGCCACGATGGGAACTCCAATTTGCTGATGATTTTTATTTTATTTTATTTTATTGGCTGCACCATATGCACGTGGAAGTTCCTGGGCCAGGGGCCGAACCTGAATCACAGCAGTCTGCCAAGCCACAGCAGGGATAATTCTGAGTCCTTAACTGTTAAGCCACCAGGGAACTCCCAAAGATTTTTAATTTCAGCAGACTGTTATGTCCTTTTCACTTTTAAATCAATATGTCAGAGGCTCGCGTGGGCACAAAGCAAAGGATTCTGTATCTGATGAAGAGGGAGGGTCCCCATGCATGTCAGACTGTTCCGCCCATGACACACATTCAAGGAGTATTGGTCCCACCCACACCTGGCGGATTGATCACACTGGGTCTTTGGCCCCCTCTCCTCGGTGCTATTAGCGCCTTTTCAGGTTTCTGGGCTGCTGTTCTGGTCCAACCGGCTGACTCTGGTCTTCCCATCACGGCCATTAAGAGCTCAGGGAAGATCCTGGCAATTAACTGTAGAATCTCCTGACAGATCAGATCTTGTCCATCTTCTTCTCCCACATCCCCTCCTTTCCTGGCAGGTTTCACCACGTTGCTGAGTTGCTCCTCTGCTCTTTAACGTCTAAATCCCACTTTCAGCCACTCCGCTTGGTGGTCCTGTGAATCCTCGAGACAGGTTGAAGAATACCCCCCTCCCCCAAAGGTGACCACATCCTAAACCCTGGCACCTGTGACTGGCACCAAAGAGACTTGCAGGTGTGATGAGGGTGAGGACTTTCCGATGGGGGATGGCTTCTCCTGGCGGGCTCACAAGGATCCCTCTAACAGGGAGGCAGGAAGATCAAAGGAGGGAGGAGAGGCGATGACTGAAGCCGGAGACGGGCCTGTCTGGGGGTGCAGGTGGCCTCGGGAGCTGACTAGGGCGGGGGCGGGCCTTCCTCGAACCCTCCAGAGGGAACCCGCCCTGCCTTGACTTCAGCCCAGTGAAACCGATTTTGGATTTCTAACCTCCAGATCTGTAAGAGCAGATATTTATCTGTATTATTATTATTATTATTATTTTGCTTTTTAGGGCTGCATTCACGGCATGTGGAAGTTCCCAGGCTAAGGGTCAAATCAGAACCGCCGCTGCTGGCCTACACCACAGCCATAGATAGCATCGCGGGATCTGAGCTGTGTCTGTGACCTACGCCACAGCTTGTGGCAAGGCCGGATCCTTAACCCACTGAGTGAGGGCAGGGATCCTGCATCCTCATGGATACTAGTTGGGGTCTCAACCAGCTGAGCCACAACAGGAACTCCCCCATTTGTCTGGTTTTAAGCACTGAGCTGGGGAGCCTTTGTTATAGCAGTGACAGGAAATGAATAGTCTTCTGCTTGTGTAACCAGTCCCTTGGGCGTAAGGGGGGGAGTTAGGACTCGGTATAGATTTGGAATTGCTTATTGACTAGTTAAGGGTGGGGCTGAAGGCACACAAACCTGTCCTACAGAAATCAACTATGGGAGGCACCCACAGAAGGCATGGAAGCAACACTTGGGCCAAGAGTCTTCCAAGACGCAGGAGGTGGAGCCAGCAGGACAGGCAGACGGGACCTTCAGCTCCAACGCCAGGTCCCACGGTGAGTTTGCACAGACAAGGGGCACAGATTGTGAGTGGCAGGTGAACTGTCAATATTTTTAGGTATTTGGATCCTATGTGGCTTATCCCTCTATTAAAAACGGAGAAGAAAACTTCCACCAGGGTTTTGGGCTGGGTGTTTTTGGAGGTGGGTTACTGGGACCCAGTAAGGAAGAAGGGTAGATCCGATGGAGGGCAGTGCCTGCTGCTGGGAGACTCGACGGAAGGTCCTGCGTTTTAGGAGGGTGGACGAGACCGAAGATGCCCTGTACGTGTGGGGACTTCATCAACCAGGAGAGATGATAAGTGAGCGTAAGCTGGGCCCCTCTGAGCTGGGGCTGGATATGGTTGACTAGAAGTAGGTTATTTCACAGGACAATTTAGGAATGCTTCACGTACATGGGCATGACTGAAAGTCAGAAAGGAAATGAAAAGTTTCATAAGTAGTCAAAACAAATATTTCAGGGTTTGCATTCTTTGATGTTAGAACAGCCTCTGGGCTCTCAGTTCAGCTCCATCCATTCTTCCTGTGCGTATAATTCCAAGACGTGTGGTCATTCGACTGCTGGCCAAATACATCAGACACCGGAGATGAGGGCAGGCAGACGACTAAGAGGCAGCAGCTGGCCGCTTATGTAACATAATTCTAACTATTCAAAAGTGAACGCAGGAGTTGTTGTGGTGGCTCAGTAGGTTCAGAACATCACGCAGTGTCTCCGTGAGGATTCAGGTTCAATCCCTGGCCTCCCTCAATGGGTTAAGGATCCAGCATTGCCACAAGTTGTGGCATAGGCCCCAGCTGCAGCTCCGATTTGACCCCTAACTTGTGACCTTCCATATGCTGCAGGTGCAGCCATAAATTAAAAAAAAATAAAAAGGGAAAGTTCCTTTGTGGGGCTGTGGGTTAAAGACCTGGTGTTGTCATTTGTGCTTGGCTTGAGTCGCTGTTGTGGTACGGTTTTGATCCCTGGCCTAGGAACTTCCACATGCCTCAGGGATGAGCAAAAAAAAAAAAAAAAAAGGAAGCAAAGTGAACATATATATTCTCTGGTATGTCCAGGGGCTCCCGCCACCCAGTCTGTCCACTCAAGGGTTAGCTCTTAGCAGAACAGGGGCTCCCGGACCCTGGCTTCGCACCAAGCCTCACTTCTGTTCCAATTTGTTGTGTCTTGGCCTTACGGATGTCAATAATTTGACTACCACCCGTGAACTTGGGGGTTCATTACTTTAATAATTGAGCAAGCTAGCTGATTTCGCTCCCCTTGTCATCTAATACAAGAAATCCCAAAGTATAAAGGGCTGCTTCCTGTAGGAAGAAGACTCGCAGAACTGCAGGCCCAGTGGGCAACAACACATACAGTGCAGGGTAATAATTGATATTTATATTAGTGGGTCTCAGACATTAAGAATAGTTTAATTGCATTCATCTTTATTGAAGGATGCAGGCACGAGCGTGGTACATTTTAGAAGATTTTTTTTTTAAAGGGCCGAAAGGCAGCATGTGGAAGTTCCCAGGCTAGGGGTCGAGTCGGAGATACAGCCGCTGGCACAGCAACGCCAGATCTGCACCGCCTCTTAGACCTGCGCTGCAGCTCGAGGGAATGATCCTTAACCCACTGAGTGGGGCCCGGGTTCAAACCTCTATTCTCATGGATGCTAGTCAGGTTCGCTTCCCCTGAGCCACAACAGAAATGCCACATTTTAGAAGTTTTAATCCAAAGTGGACTGAACGTCTTGATGCTTGTATAGAATTGAGCCTTTAACCATCTAGACAACTAACCTGTCCAGAAAGACTCAATCTTCAGGATTCCAGACCTGAAACTCCTGAGTGAAACAGAATGATGGCCAAAAATATGCATATTCTTGTGTTGAAAGATTCATTTTTCTCTGCCAGTCTTGTGCAAACTTGAGCACTGGCTCACCTGGGCTGCTCGGGCCTCCGTGCTCCCCTGTGCTTATGACATTTCCCTGTTTATGTGGACCGACAGTACTTCTGGGCTCACCTGGGCTGACCATGGCTCCCCACTCACCTGGGCTGATCACCCCTCTCCATTCACCTGGGCTGATCACCCCTCCCACTCACCTGGGCCGATCTCCCCTCCCACTCACCTGGGCTGACCACCCTTCCCCGCTCACCTGGGCCGACCGTGTCTTCCTGCTCACGTGGGATGGCCACAGCTCACTGCCTTCTTTTTCTTTTCCTCTGTGGGCCTCCGTCACGGAGCTGTGGTGACACCAAGGAAGAACAAAGCTCCTTTCTCATTTCTAACATTGTGTTGTGATAAAAATGACACACTTGTCAGCTCATCTCAGATACTCAAACCATAGGCCTTAGAAAAACAGGAGTTTAGGATAAGATACCTCCTTGATAAGTGGGAGATGTGGTTGGATGAAGGCAGAAAAAAGCAAGTTCAACTTCTAAGGTGGCACACTAAAAAAGGCCCAAACCAAAACAAACAATGTGCTTCACAAATACCAGGCGGAAACTCATGTTCAAAGTTAATGGAAAATTTTAGGGTCAAAGAAGACAGCGAGGTAGAAAGTGGGAACAAAAGTGACCTTGCCCGATTCCGTGTGGGTGAGGCCACTGCCCTCTCCACCTGCCCCTGGTAGCCTGCCCTCCTTAGCAGGTGGGTTGTGACTAGTCTGATGGCTTTATTAACCTAATTACTTATCCTGACCTCCTATTCTCAGCTTTAGCCAGCTGGATAGATTACCAGCCAGCCCTGGCTCTTCCTGAACCAAAGATGCGGAGAAACCAGGGCAAAGCTGAGGGCCTGATGGAGGCACATGTTGGTTGCGGCAGGGCTCCGTGGGGCGGTTGCTAAAAGTACAGATGCACAAAGGTAACCATGCACTTACTGGGATGAGTCTGTGGGGCAATAAAAGCACCAGGGCCCTCCTGGGCATCCCAAGCACTGACACCTGACCTCAGGACCACACATCCCATTGAGGGGGCTGGATACTCCAGCCGTGGGAAATGGCTCATCCTCTCCATTTCCCTACTCCGTTTCCCTGCTCGGGCTGTGTGCGTCCTGCTCCTAGAGCCTTCCCTTCTCTGAGCATCTGTTCCTGTCTCCTCTCACTGCCCACAACCCCCTCCTCGCCTCCCTGTCTCTGCAGTTTCCCCTGCCTCAGGGCTCAGGCTTGCTCAGAGTTCCTTCTCAGCCCAACACCCCTTTGCTTGGGCGGATCAGAACCTCCCCAGTTGCCCTGCATCACCAGCTTTCAGGCTCCCTCTGCAGTTCCCTAACTCTCCCTGTGATTCTCAAAAAAGGATGCAGATGGCTCCATTTATATTTTTCTGCCAGTTGGGTATCAGGGCCCCCTGGCTTGTCTAAAAGTCCTAAAATTCCTGCCCATCTTGCTGTCCTCAGCATAGCTGGGGTCTCCCGAGGTGGCCCTTTCCGCAGGCCCCAGGGCCCAGCAGGCAGGGATCTGACTTCCATCGAAAGGACTGGAGAGTGGGTTTCATATTTCTGAAAACATGCAAAGCAGTTCCATGAGTCAGAGATCCCGTCTTCATTGTTGCCTCTAGTTCCCTCACAAACAGGCTGGGTGACAAAGATAAGTCACTTCCTTTCTCCATAAAATGAGGGATCTGAGTAGATAATGATGCCATCTGCCAGGTACCAGGTTCTACTCCACGTATGACATGCAGATTTGCTATGGAATCCCCAGGAGGGAGGGACTATCACTACATCCTGTTAAAGATGGGGAAACGGAGGCACAGAGCAGTTGAGTAACTTGCCCAAGTTCACACAGCCAGTAAGAGGCAGAGCAGGGATTTGAACTCTGTGGGTCTGGCCACAGAATCCTTTCTCTTAACCATGCTTAATCACACTGCCCTCTTGCCATCTCAGTAGCCCTCAGATCAGACACCAGTGAAAAGTGGGCAATGAGGAGTTCCCTGGTGGCCTAGTGGTTAAGGATTCGATGTTATCATTGTGGTGGCTTGGGTTCCGTCCCGGGCCCAGGAACTTCTGCATGCTGTGGGCATTGCCAAAAATAAAAATAAAAAAAAGAGAAGTGGGCAATGAGAGAAAAGAGGCTGCGGGGGACGTCAGCTCTGTTCTGCTGAATGGGGTGGTCCTTCCTGTCTGGCCGGGGCGGCAAGCAGCCCACAGGGACGCGGCTGCCCTTCACCCGTGCCCTCTCTGAAGGGCACAGGAAGTGCCCGTCAGCAGGTTTAAATTCAAAAGTTCCTTCCTCAGCTAATTTCAAGGACTGTTTACCCAAGAGGATGCAGGAGGATTAGGCAACCCATTGATCCGATGTGTTGGATGGGTCTGGGTGTGACCCAGCTCTCCGCAGCTGTCGGAATGAATCCATCCCATGGGGAAACTCGGATGCCCACAGCAGCCCAAGACACACGCTTTGCATGTTTTCAGAATTCAAAATCTGGAGGCCCAAGACACCTGTTGGGAGGGGGCTCATGAGCTGAGGCTTGGGTCCAGCAGTGATTTAAGAGTTAGGATGATTTGGAGTGGATGGGCAATGAGATTCTGCTGTATGGCCCAGGGAACCGTATCCAGTCACTGTGATGGAACATGAAGGAGGAGGAGTTCCCGTTGTGGCTCAGCAGTTAACGAATCTGACTAGTATCCACGAGGACTAGTTTGATTCCTGGCCTTGCTTAGTGGGTTAAAGGATCTGGTGTTTCTGTGAGCTGTGCTGTAGGTCACAGACGTGGCTTGGATCCCACGTTGCTGTGGCTCTGGTGTAGGCCGGCGGCTACAGCTCCGATTCGACCCCTAGCCTGGGAACCTCCATATGCTGTGGGTGCGGCCCTAAAAAAAAAAAAAGGGGGGGGGAAAGAAAAAGAAAAAGGAAATGGTGGAGGATAATGTGAGGAAAAGAAGGTATTTATGTGTATATATGACTGGGTCGCTTTGCTGTACAGCAGAAATTGACAGAACAATGTAAATCAACAATAATAGAAAAAATAAAAACCTAAAACAAATTAAAAAGAATAATCAGGCAGGTAACCCCTTGCCTGAAAATGGGCATCTTTCACTTGACTAAAACAATACATTTCCAGGGAGTTCCCGTAGTGGCGCAGTGGTTAACGAATCTGACTAGGAACCATGAGGTTGCGGGTTTGGTCCCTGCCCTTGCTCAGTGGGTTAACGATCCGGCGTTGCCGTGAGCTGTGGTGTAGGTTGCAGACACAGCTCAGATCCCGCGTTGCTGTGGCTCTGGCGTAGGCCGGTGGCTACAGCTCCGATTCAACCCCTAGCCTGGGAACCTCCATATGCCTCGGGAGCGGCCCAAGAAATAGCAACAACAACAACAACAACAAAAAAAGACAAAAGACAAAAACAAAAAAAAAAAACAATACATTTCCAGTGTTCAAAAAAAAAAGTTAGGATGAGGGAGTTCCTGCTGTGTCTCAGCGGGTTAAGAACTCCCCACAGTGTCCATGAGGATGCAGGTTCAATCCTTCGCCTTGCTCAGTGGGTTAAGGATCCAGCGTTGCCAAAAGCTTCAGTGTAGGTCACAGATGCGACGCAGATCCAATATTGCTGAGGCTGGAGTGTAGGCTGGCAGCTGCAGCTCTGATTCGGTCCCTACTCTGGGAACTTCCATAGGCCTTGGGTGTGGACTTAAAAAAAAAAAGGGAGTTAGGATGAGAACGGCCCCTAGCTGGATTCTCCACTTTATGCTCAAACATGGGGCCCAGGCTCTTTCTCTAGACGTGCAGCCGAGGGCAGTCCTATGTGCGTACAAGCGGCAGGTATGGATGTCTGAGACAGGCAGGAAATACCAGGCAGAATCCGGCTGGGTTTTCAGGCCCCAGTGATGCTCCTCACCAGTTCCAGGGCCTGGCTTGCCAGGAGCAAGGGCACAGGAAGTGCCATTGTTCTGGAAAAGCCTCCCCATCCTGCTCCTCTCTGCCTTGGGCCATCCCCTGGCCTGTCGTCAGCCGTCCACAAAGGCTGCACTGTGTGACCCTACGAGCGACTTTCCATACATCAGACAGTGAACAACCAAACCCTTGGGCTAAGTGGCCACGGTGGTGACTGTTGTTGAGGCAGGTGCACAGCACCTGGCTGAGCGAAGCGGGTCAGAGGGCCCAGGTGGGGAGGTGCTGTTGTTTCTGTGGGTGCTGCGGAGGGTGGATCCGCTGGCCAGACTTGGTAAATTGTTATTTACAGTTTCTGAGCCTTTAAAAGAAGAGCTTCCGCAGAATCGGCCCTGATCCCAGACCTGCAGCATCATGACAGCTCTGGTCACGCTGCTGTTCCTGCTCCTGCTGGGGGCCCAGACCCAGCATGGGGCTGAGTGGACCTACTCAGGTAAGGCCCATCCCAAGGGCTTCGTGCTCCCTTCTGCCCTCCCCAGGGAGATGATGCCTGGCCTTTCAGATGATGGGGTATGGCACCTGTTGGATCTTCTCCCAGGGGCTCAGCATCTCCGGCCAGGTAGAGAGCAGCTGACCTCAGACCTAGGTTAAGGAGAAGAGGACAGAGATCCCCTGCCCCCAGATCCCTGATTCACCAGCTGGGTTTTTGCTTTTCCGCCTCTGATGCTAGCTTGAGAGCCTGCTTCTGACGGCAAAGCCATCTGCTCTCTTGCTTTATGGAGATGGAAAATAAAGCGATTAGAGGGGGTGCTCCAAGGCCCCTCAGAGGGTGTGCGAAGTTTGTGAGAGCTTTCTTCCAGGAAGTTTCATGATACCTGGTTTATCCAGAACCTCTGGATTGGCGAGAACCCGCAGTCTCCATGGTTGGCTTCTCTTGGTCACCATGGCCCTGCCGAGACCTCAACCTCACATCCTGAATCCCACTTACAGAACGTGAAGTTGAAAATCCTAGCATCTGGAGTTCCTGTTATGGCTCCGTGGAAACGAACCCAACTGGTATCCATGAGGACGTGGGTTTGATCCCTGGCCTTGCTCAGTGGGTTAAGGATCTGGCGTTGCCATGAGCTGTGATGTAGGTTACAGACACAGCTCAGATCCCAAGATGCTGTGGCTGTGATGTAGGCTGGCAGCTACAGCTCTGATTTGACCCCTAGCCTGGGAACTTCCATAGGCCCTGGGTGCAGCCCTAAAAAGACAAAAACAAACAAACAAACAAACAAAAAACCCCACAACAACCTCAGGGAGCAGTTCCTGCTATTGTGGAATGGGATTGGTGGTGTCTCTGCAGAGCCAGAACGCAGGTTCAATCTCCAGCCCGGTGCAGTGGCTTAAAGGATCTGATGTTGCCGCAGCTGTGGCATAGGTCACAAGTGCGGCTCAGATCTGATCCCTGGGCTGGGAATTCCATTAGCTGCGGGCTGGCCCCAAAAGAAAAACAACAACGACATCCACGAAACCCCCAAAATAACCTAAGAGGGAAAGAGACCTCGATTCTCTGTTGCAAATGGGGGAGACTAGGCCCCACAGCTGTTGGAGGTCAGGTCACCCTGGTAGTGACTAGTTTTTATCACTCTCTCCACTATGACTAGGAACCCCCTTAAAAAAGAGAAATCTCCTTACTTTGGTATTTTTTCAAATAATCATTCTAGGTCAACTTTGACCCTGCTGCTTCTTTCTTGCCCTGAGTCCACAGGTGTGAACCCAGCGGTCTTTACCAAGTTGAAAACCACTGAAAGTGGGGGAGCCAGAAGGAGGAGGGAGGTCCTGCCATAGAGCATGGAGGGGGCTGTGATAGAGGTGGGGGCTGGGAAGGGGAAACAGCAGTTCACAGGAAGAGAGGAAAAGCCCCAAAGCCCCTGGAAAGTAACCTGGGAAAGCCAAGCTCAAGGAGCCCCCAGCACATTTATCACTGATAGTGAGTCAAAGGAAAAGCCAAAGCTGTGTATTAAATACATTCATTGCTTTCCACACACTGAGTCAGGTTTTCAGGACCTGTGGTTGGAGCAGGAAAGTGAGGGATCCGTCCCAAAGCCCCCAGTCACAGGGTCTATGGAACGGATTTATTTTTTTATTTTTATTTGCCCATTTTTGGTGGCCCCTCGGCATGTGGAGTTCCACGGGTCAGGGATCAGATCTGAGCTGCAGCGACGCCCGATCCTTTAACCCATTGTGCCGGGCTGGGGATTGAACCTGCATCCTGGCGCTGCAGAGATGCTGCCCATCCTGTTGTGCCACCGTGGGAACTCCCCTGGAGCTGATTTAGATGTGACGTCCTTCCTGCCTCCTTTCTAGAAGGCAGACCTCTGAGGGTGGCCTCTGTGGGCCTCCCGCTGGGCGGGCCCTGCTCTGAGCTGTCAGCACTGGCCTCCACGCTGGGTGAGGGGCCCCCGGGGATGGCCCAGCTGGGCAGCCCCTCCACCTGTGACCCCGTTGGCTCTCTCCTGGGTCAGATGGGGAGCTGGATGAAGCACACTGGTCCAGGGAGTACCCCGACTGCGACGGGAGGAGACAGTCGCCCATCGACGTGCAGAGGAAGAGCGTGCAGTACAACCCTGCCCTGAGGGCCCTGAGCCTGACAGGCTACGAGGCCCAGGAGGGGGAGTTCTCCATGATCAACAACGGCCACACAGGTATGGAGGGCCACAGGCTCCTGTCCCCAGGTGGGCAGCAGGCTGGTGGGGAGTGGCTGCGGGCAGCTGTATGTGCAGAGATCCTCGGGCTGCAGGCCTCAGACTCGGGGAGGAGGGGCTTTGAGGCCCTGAGACCAGGTGACTCTTCCCAAGCTGTGCGGCATCTTTCCGCCGACTCCGTTCCCTGCTGGCCCCTTCCTTGCTCACTGGCCTCTTTCCAAGCTCGCTCGGACCCCAGCAGCCCCCCAGCGGGCAACTCAGCCGACAGAAAGGCAATGCCGTCTAGTCACACGCCCCCCTGTGTGTTCCGTTGATCTGTGCCCTGGTCTGACCTGCCATGGTCTCTATGTGTGAAGGTCAGACAGGAAAAGCTGGGACTTGAGAAGCCTGGACTGGCTGATTGTAAAATCCTGCTTTTCATCTGCACACAGCCCTCTGATTGTTCCGGTGGGCTCGTCTCCTCCAAGTCTCAGGACAAGCCTGGGGGGATGGGCAATTTTTAGGTTGAAACCAGAGGCTTTGGGAGGCCGAAGGACTTCACTCAGGGTCACCCAGTCTCTAGTGGTGAGCAGGACCCAGACCCCGGATGTTTGCTTCCTAGGCCATGTCCTCTTTGGAAAACGTCCCTCTCCACCTCCACCTGGGCTGGGCCAATTTACAGCCCATTAGCACAGGTGGGAGGGGGAATGTCATAAGACTGAGATTTACTGTTTGCACAATTGAGGAAATAAAACCAATTGCCTCCAAGATACACAGCAGCCCTCAGGTAACCCATGGTTTGGATCACTCAACGCCACAAATCATTCATGAAAGTCTCATTTCATCATTCATGTCGAGCTCCTGTCTCCAAAGTTACTCTCAGAAGCTTCCAGCAGGTGGGCAGAAGCATGTAGCTTGTTCAGATTGCCTTCTTTCACTTGGTCACATGAATTCGCGATTCTTCGGTGTCTTTCCATGACTTGAGAGCGCCTCTCTTTTTAGCCCTGAGTGAGAGTCCATGGTCTGGAGGCACCAGTATGTTTATTCATTCCCCCCACTGAGAACATCTCGGCTGCTTCCAGGTTTCAGTAATTATGAAGAAAGCAGTGTGTAGATTTTTGTGTGGACCTAAGTTTTTAATTCTACTGGGTAAATGCCCAGGGGTGTGATCGCTGGATCGTATGGTAAGAGGATGTTTAATTTTGTGAGAAACAGCCCCACTCTCCTCCAAAGTGGCTGCACCTTTGTGGATTCCCACCAGCGATGAATGAGAGCTGCTGCTGCTGCTCTGCAGCCTCATCAGCCTTTGGTGTCATCAGTGTTCCCGATTTCGGCCTTTCTAATACAGATGTGCTGGGGGTCTCAGTGCCATTTGAAGTTGCGCTTCCCGTGACACACAAGGTGGAGCATCTTTTCACATGCTAATTTGCCATCTGTACATCTTCTTGGGTGAGCTGATGGTCTCTGGGGTATTTGCTCTCTTATTGTTGAATTTTAAGGGTTCGTTGTGTATTTTGAATAGCGGTTCTTTATCAGAGGCATCCTGGGGAGCCATTTTCTCCCAGTCTGTGGCTTTCCCTTTCCTTCTCTTGATAATCTCTTTTGCAGAAGAGAAGTCTTACATTTTAATTAGGTCCGGCTTCTCAATTCTTTCTTTCATGGATCACATCTTTGCTATGCTATCTAAAAAGGCATCATCGGGAGTTCCCCTTGTGGCTCCGTGGTAACAAACCCAACTAGTATCCAAGAGGATGCAGGTTTGATCCCTGGCCTCACTCAGTGAGTTAAGGATCTGCTGTTGCTGTGGCTGTGGTGGAGGCTGGCAGCTAGCTCTCCAATACAACCCCTAGTCGGGGAACGTCCATATGCTGTGGGTGTGGCCCAAAAAAGCCAAAAAAAACAAAAGGCATCATCACACCCGAAGTCACCATGGTCATCTAGGTTTTATCCTATGTTATCTTCTAGAAATTGTGTAGTTCTTCACTTTACATGTAGGTCTGTGATCCTTTTTGAACTAATTGTGGGAAGGGTGTAAGGTCGGTGTCTGGATTCTTTTTTTTTCTGCATGTGGATGTCCAGTCGTCCCCGCACTGTTTGTGGAAGAGACTCTCTTTGCTCCATTGTATTGGCTTTGCTCCTTTGGTAAAGATGAGTTGAATATACCTAGCAGCTATCTTTCTGGGCTCTCTGTTCTGTCCCACTGATCTATTTGTGTGTCCTCGCACCAGGACCACGCTGCCCGTGTTACCCAAACTTTATACCAAGTCTTGAGGTTGGGTAGTCTTGGGCCTCCATCTTTGTTCCTCTCCTTAAACCCTGTGCCAGCTCTCCTGGGTCTTCTGCTTCTCCACGTAAACCTTCAAACGAGTGTGTGGGTAGCCACAAAATAACTTGCTGGGATGCCGACTGAGATGCCACTGAATCTATGGGTCCAACTGGGAAGAACCAGCATCTCTGAGTTGTGAGTCTTCCTATCCAGGCATATGGAATCGCTCTCCATTTATTTCGTTATTCTGTGATTTCTTTCATCAGAGTTTTCCACTTTTCCTCATATGGATCTTGAATGTAGTTTGTTAGATTTGTACCTATCTATTTAATTTTGGGGGACACTCGTGTAAATAGTATTGTGGTTTTTTTTGATGTTGTTATTGTTTTTGTCTTTTTTTTTTAAGGGCCATACTCGCAGCACATGGAGGTTCCCAGGCTAGGGGGGGTCTAATCAGAGCCGCAGCCGCCAGCCTACGCCACAGCCACAGCAATGCGGGATCCTTAACCCACTGAGCAAGGCCAGGGATCGAACCCGCAACCTCATGGTTCCTGGTTGGATTTGTTTCCCCCTGCGCCACAATGGGAACTCCAATAGTATTGTGTTTTTAATTTCAAATTCTACTTTATCTGTCCACTTTGTATTCATATCCTTCCATTTTTATTTTTAGATTAGAATACAGACATAAAATTACACTTTAACAAAGAGAAATTGAAAGCACTCTTGCAAATTGAGACAAATTTGAATTGCCACAAAATTTTCTAATGCGTATTCTCAATTTCTCTATTCTGTTGTGGACGTAACAGTTGGTGGACCAGTACTGATCGATTAATAGTTTTTAAATTCCCCAAAACACATATTCATAGGTTCCAGAAAATCTTAAAGGTGGGAGGTACTAGGCCCTTAGTGTTCAGGAGGAGAAACAGCACTGCTCTCTCTGTCTCCACCTTTTTTTTTTTCCTTTGGTCTTTCCAGGGCTGTACCCTCGGCATATGGAAGTTCCCAGGCTCAGGGTCGAATCGGAGCTGCAGCTGCCTGCCTACGCCACAGCCACAGCAACATGGGATCTGAGCCGGGTCTGCGACCTACACCACAGCTCATGGCAACGCCGGGTCCTTAACCCATTGAGCGAGGCCAGGGATGGAACCTGTATCCTCATGGATACTAGTCAGGTTCGTTTCCTCTGAGCCACGATGGGAACTCTGAATACTGCTCTTTTAATAGGTACTATCGGCCACTCCATTTGTCTGGCTCCTTGAAAGGAAGGATGACTTCTCATTCATCCTCATAGCCTGGCATCTGGCACAGAGTCTGAATAGATGGATGCATCCAAGGGGGAAAGACTTGTGCATGAGAGGACAAAGCCCCAAAAAGCCTCCACGAGGGAGGCAGGATTCTGAGCAGGTTTTGATCTTTGAAAGCTGCAGGAGCAAGGCTGGTTTTGTCTTTGTAAAAAAACGTCTATTTTGAACTCGTTTTAGGCTAGAAAAAAAATGCAGCAATAGTACAGTGTGTTCCCGGGTACCCTCCTCCCACGCCTTCTAATTTTTACCTCTCATAACTGGACTGTGTTGGTACCACACAATTACTCATTTGAATTGCATCTTTTGCCCACAGTGTCCTTCTCTGGGTCCATGATTTATCCAGGATCCCACGGGAGAGGCCCTAGGAAAGGCAAAAAGACAAAACAAACAAACAAAAAAAACCTGGGGTCTTAAAAGAACTTTGTTTCAAACAAAGGGGAGTCGCTTCTGGAAGATCAATCAATTGATTTCGGGGAGCGCACAGATCTTTGTCCCCTGCTTTTCACGAGCTCAGTGATAAGCTCAGAAGTGCTGCCGTTTTCCAATCTCGCTGTTGTGATCCTGGGGCTAAAGCTGGAGAAGTGAGACACTGTGTCTGTAGAGAAGTGTGTTTCAGGGAAAACAGGCTGGGCACGGTCTCTGTTACTCCTCCTGCGATGCACTGTCCTCAGCTCTCCAACCTCTGGACACAGATGGCTGAGATTTTTTTTTTTTTTTTTTTTGGTCTCTTTAGGGCCACACCCACGGCATATGGAGGTTCCCAGGCTAGGGGTTTCATCCGAGCTGTAGCCGCCGGCCTACACCATAGCCACAGCAAAGTGGGATCCAAGCCACATCTTCGACCTACACCATAGCTCATGGCAACGCCGGATCCTGAACCCCCGAACAAGGCCAGGGATCGAACCCGAAACCTCATGGTTCCTAGTCGGATTCGTTTCCGCTGCATCACAATGGGAACTCCCAGCTGCACCTCTCTCTCATGTGAGGCTGGCCACATGTTAAGCACCGAATCCAAAGCACCTGTTCTGCTAAAGGGCATGTAAAAATTTCTGAGGCTGGTTTCCTCCTTACGAATGGCCTTTTCTGTTATGAATTTCATCACAGCTTCCTGCTGCTTTAGACAGTTTGGAAGGGAAGAAGGGGGCATTGAACAGATATCAGATACCTAATATTTGCTCTTTAAGAAAACTTACTTGTTAGAGTTCCCCATTTGGTGCAATGGGATCAGCGGTGTCTCTGCAGCGCTAGGACACGGGTTTGATCCCTGATCCAGAGCAGTGGGCTAAAGGATCTGGCGTTGCTGAGGTACAGGTCACAATGGCAGCTCAGATCTGATTCTGGGTCCAGGAACTCCATATACTGTGGGGCAGCCAAAAAAGAAAAAGAAAGAAAGAAAACTTACTTGTTTATAACCACCTTTGATGACATATTTACCTATTTATTTTGTTTTTTTTTTTTGTTTGTTTTTTTTTTTTTTTTTTTGTCTTTTTTTGCTATTTCTTGGGCCGCTCCCACAGCATATGGAGGTTCCCAGGCTAGGGGTCTAATCGGAGCTGTAGCCACCAGCCTACACCAGAGCCACAGCAACGCGTGATCCAAGCCGCGTCTGCAACCTGCACCACAGCTCACGGCAACGCCAGATCGTCAACCCACTGAGCAAGGGCAGGGACCGAACCCACAACCTCATGGTTCCTAGTCGGATTCGTTAACCACTGCGCCACGACGGGATCTCCTACTTATTTATTTTGACCATGCCTGCAGCATGTGGAGGTTCCCAGGCCAAGGACTGAACCTGTGTCACTGCAGCGACAATGACGAATCCTTAACTGCTAGGCCACCAGGGAACTCCTTTGATGCCTCTGAGTAAGAAACCTTTGTTAACGGGACAGATGCTACGGTCCCTTTCCAAGTCCTAAATTATACCATCACCGATATTTTTCTTGGTCCCTTTCTGGGGTCACGGTCCATGTCTCCCTTCTGCCTGGCTCACTGCAGAATAAAGAGGTTTCTCTAAGGCCTGAGCCAGTGGCTTGAACAGGGCCCCTGTCGGGCCAGAGTGACTTCCCTGTCGGACGTCTGGAGGGCTTGAGGCAGCAAGAAGCTGGAGGAGGGATCCGCTTCTCCAGGGGAGGGAAGCTGACATTGGAGCTTATCTGTTGATAATCACACCCCATTCGATTCCAAGCCGAGAGCGCCCGTGGTCCCTGACTTGGTGCAGAATTTGGTCTCTTGTCTTCTAAAGACTCGCTGAGGCCGGTCACTGGCTGTGCGCGCCCAGCTCTGGCCCAGCTCTGCCACAACCGGGGTGACTCCTCTCTCCCCCACTGGGTCCCCTTGCCTGTTCATAAAATAGAAGAATTGAAGCCCTGCCCCCCCCTCCCCGACCCCCCGCCCCGGGCTGCTCCCTTCTATGAAGTGGGATGCGGCTGTTAGCTGGGCTGGTTCTAGAAGCCTGCACGGGATGGAGATTTTAAGATCGTGGAAGAGAATCTCCTTAACTTGACCTTACAGAATACTCGAGACGTGTAGTCAAAGTAATCAAAATGGTCCCGAGAGGCCCTGTTTCTGGCTTCTCTGCTGTGGGCAAATTCCAACACCAGCCAGGAGGGATTCCACACCCTTGGGCCACCTTTTTTCAGGGCTTCCCCCTTCCTTCGGGCTAACCGCTTGGTGGCCCCGCATCTGACCTTCGGGTCCTGGGTGGGAAGCTTGTGCCCTGGGAGAGGTGCTTGTCCAGCCCGGGTTACTCAGTGCCTGGTCCCCATCCTGCCCCGTGTGCCGTGGCCTCTTCGCCTGGGTGGCCGGGCTGGGGTCAGTCTAAGCCAGTCTGCAGTACCAGCTTGCCCCAGGAGAGGGCAGGCAACCAGGGGAGCTGCCTCCCCTGTAGGCCTGACCCATCCTCGCCCATCAGAAGACGACCTGCCCCACCCTCCTCGGTCTTCTCTTCCAGTACAGATCAGCCTGCCCTCCACCATGCGCTTGACGGCCCCCGACGGCACCCAGTACATAGCCAAGCAGATGCACTTCCACTGGGGCGGCGCGTTCTCCGAGATCAGTGGCTCCGAGCACACCATTGATGGGATCAGATATGTGACCGAGGTACCTTGAGGTCCTTTTTCTTTCAAGCCCCATAGTCACTTTTCTTTTCTTTTCTTTTTTCTTGGCCTTGCCTGGGGCATGAGGAAGTTCCCAGGCCAGGGATCAAACCTGCGCCATGGCAGTGACCATGCTGGATTCTTAACCTGCTGTGCCACTGGGGAGCTCCTCACTTTTCCTGTTGAAAGAGCCAAAAAGACTTGGTGCAATGGCGAGTCAAGTCACCCTGAGGTTGAGTTTATTTTTATTTTGTGCCTTTTTAGGGCCATACCTGTGACGTATGGAGGTTCCCAGGCTAGGGGTCGAACTGGAGCTAAAGCTGCTGACCTACGCCACAGGCCCAGCAACGCCAGATCTGAGCTGTGTCTGCGACTTACATTATGGCTCATGGCAATGCCGGATCCCTGATCCACTGAGCAAGGCCAGGGATTGAACCCACATCCTCATGGATACTAGTCAGATTCATTTCTGCTGTGCCACAACGGGAACTCCTGGGTTCGTTTTTCATTCATTCACAACTATTCACTGATCACTGTTTTATGCTGGGAGTTGAGGCAGGGTTCCTGCCCCGACAGAAGTCACCCCAAGGCGGGAGTTTACAGCCCACAGACTGGGACAAGCCCTCTTTGATTTCAGCTGGATTTCTGCATGGGAGGTTTGCTGGTTCCCTCTCTTGCTTAGGATGACCACGGGTTCACAGTGACCTCCTGGGGTAAAAGGGGCTCATGCGCACTCTAGGGAGACCTCAGGAGGACCCCCTGGCCTCACAGGACCCCCTGGGCTCTGCCAGCTTGTCTGCCTGGGGGATGCTGAACTGCCGTCTCCCCAGAGTCCCACTCATGCTCTTTGCACTCTTGGAGAAACTTCTGGTCTTGATAGACCTCGTAGCCTAGATAGAGGGCCGTTATTGACATGGGTCAGGCTGAGGCATCGCACGATGCGTCGTTTTTTTGTGTTCCTCCTTCTCTGAGAACCTAAAGCCCTTGAAGTCTGCAGGAACTGCCCTTGACCTTCGCTTTCCTGCTCCCGCAGGTTCACGTCGTCCACTACAATTCCAAATACAAGAGTTACGATGAAGCCCAGACGGCCCCGGACGGCTTGGCTGTGCTGGCAGCCCTCTTCGAGGTAGGCCGAGACGGCACAGGTGATGTTATACACGGGTGGCAGAAAAGTTAAAAATCAGGGAAAACTTGCAGCTGTGTCAGTTTGAGATTACAGCCCTCGTGGAGGTGGGGGGCAAGCGGGAGACCAATCCGAAATTTAACTGGGAACGCAGCCACAAAAAAGAACAAAATCATGCCATTTGCAGCAACATGGAAGGTCCTGGGGAGTCTCATATTAAGTGAAGTTAGACCATGGAAAACAAACATGGGATGATGGCGCTTACATTCGGAAACTTAAAAAAGGATGCAAATGGGAGTCCCTGTCATGGCTCACTCTGACAGATTGAAACCAATCTGACTAGTATCCATGAGGACACAGGTTTGGTCCCTGGCCTCGCTCAGTGGGTTAAGGATCCGGCGTTGCCATGAGCTGTGGCATAGGTCACAGATGTGGCTTGGATCTCATGTTGCTGTTGCTGTGGCTGTGGTGTAGGCTGGTGGCTACAGCTCAGATTAGACCCCTAGCCTGGGAACCTCCATGTGTTGCAGCTTCGGCCCTAAAACAAACAAACAAACAAACAACAATCAGAATTGGGATTTGCTGCTATATATTATCTAAAATGTGCAGTAAGGGACAAAAAGTTGGACATGCAAAGAAATGGGACAATGAGAATCATATTTAGGAGAAAAAAAAACCAGTCAATAGGAACTGACTCTGCGTAGACCAAGAGTGACTCGGGAGATAGAACTTTTTGGCTGCACCTGTAGCATATGGAAGTTCCTGTTGCTGTGAGCTGTGGTGTAGATATCATTCCTCTTTTTTTTTTTTTTTTTTTCTTTTTTTGTTTTTTAGAGCCACACCCACAACATATGGACGTTCCCAGGCTAGGGGTCAAATTGGAGCTACAACTGTTGGCCTACACCGCGGCTCACGGCAACACTGGATCCTCGACCCACTGAGCAAGGCCAGGGATCAAACTGCATCCTCATGGATACTAGCTGGATTCATTTCCACTGTACCACAAGAGGAACTCCCAGTCTTGTCTTCTTTTAATTTATTTTCTTTCTTTCTTTCTTTCTTTCTTTTTTTTTTTTTTGCTTTTTAGGGCCGTACCTGCGGCATATGGCATTTCCCAGGTTGGGGGGTCAAATTAGAGCTACAGCTGCCGGCCTACACCACAGCCACAGCCACAACAATGTCAGATCCAAGCCGTGTCTGCAACCTATACCACAGCTCATGGCAATGCTGAATCCTTACCCACTGAGGAAGGCCAGGGATCAAACCTGCATCCTCATGGTTCCTAGTCGGGTTCATTAACCACTGAGCCATAAAGGGAACTCCTAATTTCTTAAAAAAAAAACAAAAAACCGTTAAGATTGTTGAAGCAATAATTACACCCTGGCAGTGTTAGCTTTACAATGTATGTAGATGCTACTATATATATGACAGAAATAGAAGAGAAAGGATGGGGAAGAAATAGAGCTTATCTTGGAACAAAGTTGCTCTGTTTTACTGGAATTAAGCTGACATTAGCCTAACATAATTGTGATAAGTCGTATATTGTAGTCACTAGAGCAATTACGAGTGACTTAAAATAGTTAAACAGTACACTAAAAACATTTGACACAAGAGGTAGAACAGAGGAACCAGAAAGAGACGAGAAGTTCCCATCGGGGCTCAGCGGAAACGAATCTGACTAGTATCCCTGAGGACGCGGGTTCCATCCCTGGCCTCGTTCAGTTGGTTGAGGTTCTGGTGTGGCCATGGGCTGTGGTGGAGGCCAGCAGTTATAGCTCTGATTCAACCCCTGGCCTGGGAACCTACCTATGCTGCAGGTGCAGCACTAAAAAAACCAAAAAAATAAAATAAAATAAAATAAAATAAAAGAGGCGTTTAGAAAACAGACTTATGGCAGTCAGAAATCCAAAAAAGTCTAAATTTATTTGAAAATTGTGTATTGAAGTGTAGTTGATGTACAGAATGTTGATTTTTGCCGTGCAGCAAAGTGACGCGGGTATACACATATGTATTCTTTTTTCAACATTCCTTCCCATCCCAGTCTATCCCAGGATACTGAACGTAGTCCCCTGTGCTGCACAGTAGGACCGTGTTGTCTCTCCTTCTCTATGTAGGAGTTTGCATCTACTAACCCCAAACTCCCAGTGCCTCCCCCCAACCCCCTTGGCAACCACAAGTCTGTTCTCTAGGTCTGTGGGTCTGTTTCTGTTTCATAGATAAGCTCATTTGTGCCATATTTTATTTGTTTGTTTGTCTTTTCTAGGGCCGCACCCGCGGCATATGAAGGTTCCCAAGCTAAGGGTCTCATCAGAGCCGGCCTACACCACAGCTCACAGCAACTCTGGATCCTTAACCCACTGAGCAAGGCCAGGGATTGAACCCGCAACCTCATCGTTCCTCGTCAGATTCCTTAACCACTGAGCCATGACGGGAACTCCATTCGTGCCATATTTTAGATTCCACATGTAAGTGATATCATATGGTAATTGTCCACTGAATTTATACCCAGTGGGAGAATGAACATCAGTGATGGAAGAGAACCACTGTCCACAGACTTTTATTCACCAAAAGCAACTTTTCTGACTTCTAAAAAGTCAACACTGATACTAAAAATAAAGGGTGGCAGCATTCAGAATCGGAGCAGTTTTGCCTCGGACATCTGGGTCTCCTCCGCCCGGTCTCAAGTCCTGAGGATGCAGAGGGAGCGCTGGAGAGCAAGCTGCTCTCATCAAGCGTGCATCAGCCTATGGCTGACATTGCCCCCAACAGTCACTGGGGATATTTGAATAGTGGCTTTTGGCCACGCCTTGAGGACACATCACCCGTCACCACCCAGAAGCTCCTTTCCCTGGAAGCTGCCCAGATGCTTTAGATCTTGTGCTCCTGGAGGAGACTGGTGAGCCCAGGCTGCTGGTGGCAAAGTGCAGCTAGATCATCTCCCCCAGAGCACCTGGGACATGGACGGGCTGCCATGGATGGGCTGCCTCCATCAGCTGGAGGACCAAAGAGCTGGACTGGGGGAGACAGTCCTGGTTAGAGGGCCGGGCCCTGTTACAACTGCTCTGCTTCTCCTGCAGATCAAGGATTACGCCGAAAACACTTACTACAGTGACTTCATTTCTCACCTGAAGAACATCCGGAATCCAGGTAGGAGAGACCAACGGTGGCTGCAGGAAGGAAAAGGGAGGAGCTTGTGTGCGATGGGGCGGGCACAGGGGAGTGGGGACGTGTCGCTGGTGGAGAGGGTGGCAGATGAACCTGCCAGAGGGCACTCCCCTCCCCGTGCCAGGTCTCTCTCAGCAATTCCCGTGGTTGGCACAGGCTGTGCCCGCCTCTGAGAACCTGTTCACACACTCCCCCTGTCGACTCCCACGAATGGAACGTCTGGAGGGCCAGAGTTCCTCTGATGCAGGAGAGCTTCATTTAAGTGCTGCTCACCTCTGGCCCCCAGGGGGTGGTGATGACTCTCGTCTCTAGAGAGGGCGTCTTCCTTGGCGTCAAGCTGAGAAGACTCTGGAGCGTGAAGCAACTCATCATGGGGACAATAGCTGCAGACGCCGGGCAGGCCTCCCTCCTCTCTGCCGCCAGAAAGCGGGGTTCTTGTTAGAGGGTTCACCCATGCCCCTGGTCCACCCTTGACCTTGAGCGGTAACCACATCCGTATTGTAGCCTTGGCTTGAAGCATCCCATTTTAGCCGCATCCCCAGACGCCAGCTCCTTGACCTCGGTCCTCACCCCTCCAATCCGGGGCCTCCACATTCTCACTGCTAGTCCTGTCGCAGGCCTCTCACCCACCCCTCTTCATCCAGCTTGGATTCCACGGGCACATGCCCTCCGTGACCTTGCCCCTCCATCCCGCCACAAGCTCACTTGGCAAAGTCCCAGACCAGCTCCCACTTATTCACCGCCTGAAGCCAAAGGGCAGATTATGCCTGGAGAGAAATAGCCTCTAACTTTATTCATAGCCTCAAATATAAGCACATACTAACACTGGCCAGGAATCCTAAAATACCACTCTGGGCATTGGCTTTTCCCCTCTCCAAAATTACTGCATCACCTCTTTGCCTCTCTCCAGAAGCCCCTCCTCCTTGGCCCCAGACCCCTCCCTGGCTCTCCTCGGAGGGCCTTGCATTTGCCTTGCACTTCATGGAGAAGGGAGTTGGCAACTCTCATCTTCTTAACCCTCCCTACCTGACCAAACTCCAGGTCCGCTCCTGGGTTACTCTTTTTTTTTTTTTTTTTTTTTATCTTTTTGCCTTTTCTGGGGCCGTTCCTGCAGCATATGGAGGTTCCCAGGCTAGGGGGCGAATCTGAGCTGTAGCCACCAGCCTACACCAGAGCCACAGCAACGTGGGATCCAAGCCATGTCTGCGACCTACACCACAGCTCACGGCAACGCCGGATCCTTAACTCACTGAGCAGGGCCAGGGATGGAACCCACAACCTCATGGTTCCTAGTCAGATTTGTTAACCACTGCGCCACGACGAGAACTCCCTGGGTTACTCTTGAGGCGAGGTCCCCGCTCTGGTCCAGGACCGCCCTCCCATGGGGGTGCCAACCCTCATTCTCAGGGTCTTTTCTCCTGCCCGTCCCCCTTCACCCCCCGCATCTCACCGGATTGCTCCACTCAGCACCTGGCTCTGGGCTCACGTTCCTTCCATTTCCAAAGACAAACCAAAGTCTCTCTGGACCCCACCATCCCCTGAGCTTCCACTCTATCCTCAGCTTGAACCCTTGAAAGAGTTCCTATTGCCCTCTTCTCTTTTCTGACCCCAAACCTTCAAGGTCGGCCCTGGGGTCAGACCTCCTGGCCACGCTTCTGCTCTTAACCCAGCTCCAAACAGCGACCTGTTACACGTGGCCCTTACTCGGGGCACGCCCCCGCCCCAGCCCTGCTCCCTTGCTCTCTGTTCCGGGCTCCTGCCCTAATGGGGGGGGTGCCACCACTCTGATCTCTTGGGGACTTCATTTAGTCCCGGGGGCTGGACCACCATCCCTAGGCTGTGGACTCCCCAGTTCTCTATCTGCTCCTCCTGCAGCCACGGCATTAGTAGGATAGGTGAGGCGAAATCAAGGTGAGAGCCGTCTGGTTGACCTACAGACCGTGAACAAAGCCGTCAGGAGACGCCACAGGCTTGCGGTAGATCCAAGAGTTTCCTTGAACTCACCACCCTCAGATAGTCCATTTCTGCTGACGGATCCTCACACCTTTCCTGCCTGATTCAAAAAAATTTCCCGTCCGATCAATACAGCCCACAGCACCAGCGTCCCTCTGAACTCTGGGTTCCTTCATCCAGCTGTTTACCTGGTGTTGCCAAATGGATCCAATACGTAATGCGGCCAAAACAGAACTATATTCCCGGCCCGTTGCAGGCTTGTCCCTAAACCAACTTTCTCATTTCAGCAAAGGGCGTCCTCCTCCAAATCTTTCTTGACTTTCCTCTTTCCACAACCCCCCACACCCGAACCATCAGCTGGTCCTGTTGTTTTTCGCCCCCTGCTTTCAATTCTTTGGGGTCTATTCCCAGAAATGGAATTGCTGGACGATAGGGTAATTCTATGTTTCATGTTTTAAGGAACTACCATGTGGTTTTCCACAGTGGCTCCACCATGGTTCTGGAATTCTCTACTCACTTAAATGTATTGGAGTTAGGAAACAAAAATCTCTGCTCTAGAGCCCTTTAGAAGGGTATTTCTTGAAACCTATCCAGTAACAATGAAAGAGAAATCTGCCTACTCAAGGGATTGTGCGTCTGCTAGGCTTCATGGCCTTGGTTAAACAAGCCTATTGAGGTATAGATCAAAGGGACACCTTCTTTGCCATTAAAAAAAATGCAGAAGTGCTCCGGGAAAGTGAAGCAAAATTCAACTTGCCTCCATGTTGCTTTGATAATTTCATGCTGAGTTTGGGGACTCAGCGTCACTGACATCAACAAAAGAGGAATTCTCTAGATGCAGCGATAACTGTGGGTGCCGTGGAGGCTTCGGAGACCCGTAGGAAGTCCCCCTCCCTACACCCCACCTGGGGCTGAGCTTGGTTCCCAGTGGGCATGGCGGGAAGGGCTTGCAACCTGAGGTCTGCCCCCAGACCCCCGCTTAGCTCTGATTCTGCCTTTCTCCTCTCTCCCCTACTCTCCCCCCATTCTTCTAAATGAGCACAAACCAAGGACTTTTCTTCTGTCCATGAGAGCACTTACCCCAGAGTGCCCAGGAGTTGTCATTAATTTCTTTCATTTATCGTAAAACGTATCCTCTGCCTGACAGCGATGATGGGGGGTGGGGGCTACACTTGTGAGTACTTTCCCGTGTGCTGACCCAGTGCTGGAACTTTATTTATTTTTGCTTTCTAGGAAGGCACCTGAGGCATATGGAGGTTCCCAGGCTGGGACTGAATTGGAGCTGTAGGTACTGGCCTATGTCACAGCCACAGCAATGTGGAATCTGAGCTGCCTCTGCAACCTATACCACAGCCCATGGCAACACCGGATCCTTAACCCACTGAGCAAGGCCGGGGATCCAACCTGCGTCCTCCTGGGTGCTAGTCAGGTTCATTAACTGCTGAGCCACGATGGGAACTCCAATGCCAGTATTTTATAAACACACTCCTCTCTACCCTCCCAGCAGCACTCTGAGAATCCTCTTTATCCAGACAAGTGAGCACCCAGCCGGGGCCACCCAGCCAGGGGGAGGTCTTCGAGTGGGTCTCTCCCCAACGTCTTTGTGCTTCACCCTTTCCAGGAAGCAGCACACTGGTGGATCGTTTCCATGTCCCTCTGCTTACATCAGCAGATTAAAAGATGGGGAGGTTGGAGCTGGAGCTGTCCTCCCAAGGGCAGCAGTGGTCCTTAACTTCCTGTATCTCTCGTCCCTTCTATTAGGACAAACCACAGTTCTGAGCAGCCTTAACCTTCAGGACATGCTCCCTGAGAACCTCCACTCCTACTACAGCTACCAGGGCTCACTCACGACTCCTCCCTGTACTGAGAATGTCCACTGGTTTGTGCTTGCAGATACTGTCAAGCTCTCCAGGACGCAGGTAATGCATGGAGCCACTTTATCAAAGTCCCTCCTTTTAATGCCCTGGGTTCCAAGAATGCTTTCCCACATCTCACCTCCTGCCAACTCCTGGGATCCTACAGTGTTTTCCGTGCTCAGGGCTGCAGTGCCTCCCCTATGCCACGGGTGATCTCACTAGTGCTGTAGTAGAGACGGACAAACAGGCATCAGGGAATTCAAGAAACTTACAGGGCCTGCAACAAAAGGACTGGGGCCTGACCCAAGTTGTAGGAGAAGAATTGCACAGTAAAAGCAAATATTGATTGAGTGCTGCTCTTGCCAGGTACGACTTTAGGCCTTTGATATATAAAACCCCTGTCCTCATGGAGCTTACATTCTCACTTCATCAGTGACTTCCTGCAAGAAGGACAGCTTCATATGTTGCCCTTTACAGTTGAAAATGCCTGTAGCCCTTTGAGGAGAGGAGCTGTATCAGATACCTTTTGTCCTTCAGCATAGCACGGGCAGGTAATAAGCATTTGTTAAATTAAATAAGGACAAATGTTACTGAGGTTGCAAAGCAAAGCTATTTCCTTCTGGGTGATGGTCTTCCTCAGAAACAAATAGTTTTCCTTTTGTTTTTGTTTTTTGTTTTTTGTCTTTTTAAGGGCTGCACCCATGGCATATGGAAGTTCCCAGGTTAGGGGTCTAATTGGAGCTGAAGCTGCCAGCCTACACAACCTCAGCAACACTGGATCCAAGCTGCATCTTCGACCTACACTGCAGCTCACAGTAACGCCAGATCCTTAACCCACTAAGCAGGGCCAGGGATAGAACCCACATTCTCATAGATACTAGTCGGTTCATTACTGCTGTGTGCCACAATGGGAACTCCAAGAGTTGTTTTTTTTAAACTTTCCATTTTCCTACTCTCGGAAAATGTGGAAAGACCCCTATCCTTATACCCACACAAAAACATTTACAACCAGATTGGAAGTGCCCCTAGTTGCCTAACAAAAGTCAATGTCAATTATCTCAGGAAAAATGCACCTTAAATCCAGATCTAGAAGAATTTCCGTGAACAAAGTTACCTGAAATGAGCTCAATTTTTTAAAAAAATCACAAAATACCAGGAAGAAGGCACTATGAGTGAGTGTCAGCAGAATTAGACCTACAAAGATTTCAGATAGTGTAATTGTCAGTCAGTTAATATAAAATGTGTTTAATATATATAAAGAATGAATATATGTACAATTAAACACATGTAATATGGACAAGAGTTTTAAACATGAGGAAAGAGCAAAGTATAAAAATGACCAAGTAGGAGTTCCCATCGTGACGCAGCGGAAACAAATCCAACGAGGAACCATGAGGCTGCAGGTTCAATCTCTGGCCTCGCTCAGTGTGTTAGGGATCTGATGTTGCCGTGGGCTGTGGTGTAGGTCGAAGATGTGGCTCGGATCCTGCGTTGGCTGTGGCTGTGGCATAGGCTGGCAACAACAGCTCCGATTAGGCCCCTCCACATGCAGTGGGTGTGGCCCTCAAAAGACAAAAAATAAAAATAAAAAGTAAAAAGGGAAAAATGACCAAGTAAACTTGAATTTAAAAAATGAGTTGTTAATTTCTAGAAATGGAACGATGGTAACTGAAATGAACCACCCAACGAATGGGTTTGATAACATGTTAGACTCAGTTTAAGAAAGAATTAGTCAACTGGAGGACAGGGCTGAGAAAATTATGTAGCATGAGAAGAAAAAGAGATGGAAATATGAAAAGGAAGTAAAGAGATATAGAGACCATACTAGAAAGAGCCAATAAAGGTCTAGTTGAAAGTGTAGAGGGAGAAGACAGGTAGAATAAAGAAGGATACTTTGAGAAATGTTGGCTGACAATTTTCCAGGGGGTTGAAACATACTGCATCATGTATTCAGGAAGCCCAATGAATCAATGAAAACAAAAAGAAGCCCATACTAAACCCATCACAGTGAAACCAAAACATATCAGAGTCAAAGAGAAGATTTCAAAATCAGCCAGAGAGAAAAGACAGATTTTTATAAAAGAAATACTATTAGATGAAAAGTTGGTTCAATGCAGCAACAACAAAAGTCAGAAAGTGGTGGAACCATGTTTTCAAAGCACTGAGAGAAGTGAATAGCCAGCCTAGAGTTCTGCATGCAGCAAAAATGTCTCTCAAGGATGTAGACAAAATACAGACATTTTCAGATAAACAGAAATCAACCTTGGTATTTGATAGGTCTCTTTACTTCTTTCTCTTCTTTCTACTGTTGACCAAATACTCATAGAAAAAGATTAAAAGAGATGGTTGGAGAAATGGATGGATGGATGGATGGATGGATGCTATGCCTGGCGCATAATACCCAGAACCATTTCTGGACTTGAGATCTCACCACCATTTTATCAGGGTTATATAAATCTCAGTCATAGTTCAATTGCTAACTAAACTTTAAAAAACCACCTAGCACCTCTTCCTCTTCTGAAGTCCCTTTATGCTGCCCGCAGGTTTGGAAGCTACAGAATTCCTTGTTGAATGACCAGAACAAGACCATCCACAACGATTACCGCAGAACCCAGCCCCTGAACCACAGAGTGGTGGAGGCCAACTTCAAGTCTCTCCTTAACCCTCGTGAGTGAGATCAACGCTTGTTTGTTTCGCAATCTGCAATTCTAATTTCCTTCTCTGGGTGGACCCATCTCTTCTGGCGACAGTAAGGCAAGGAGAGGCATCTAAACAGGAGGCAGCGCAGGGGGACCGGTCTATGCAGGGCTTGGGCAAAGTAGAACAGGGAAGGCAATGGGGACGAGCAGCTAGGTGATTTATGACCCACCTCATCTTGCCCAGAGACACTAGGAGAAGCAAGATGTCAGCAACATCCAGATGCTCCCATAGAAGTGCAGAGGCTCAAGGTAACCGTATCAAATCCAGCTCAAATTATTTTCCACACACGTCTCTATCTGTCTATATTACAAACCCATCCCCAAATCCTCTTACAAATTCCCTCAAGGTGGGGAATAACTCCACCACGTGTTGTGTACTACACTTTCCTGAGGATCGAGCCCCAGGCCCCAGGGTGCTGGAAATAGGCTCGAGGAGTCCATCTTCCCCTGGACCCTTTAATCCAGTGGGTCAGGCTCCAAACCGCATTGTTGGCTCACCTCGCTTCTGTGGTTGCAAGCATATAAATATTCTGTGATTTCTCATCTTTATTTTGTCTGCTCCTCTGTAGAGGTGTGGTGAACTCTATGACTCCATGAATGCATTGTCCTTACGATATATTTCTGTTAATCCTCCCTCATGCCTTTATATCCTCTAATACAATATTGGAGAATTGGTCCACATACATCTTTCAAATCTTTAAAATATCCATGCACACTCCCCAACACAGTGAAAGTCCATTTGTGGCTGTTCTCCCCATCACTCCTTCCTGGTTCATGTGCTGTTTTCCTCTGCATCAGTTTGAGCCTTTAATACGATACTAACAGAGGAAAAAATGACACCAACGATAATTACGAATTCCCCAAATTATATTTAATGCTGTATTAACAGTGATGATTTCTTTTTCTAAGGGGAGGCATCCCCCTAACAGGTCCAGGCTCTAGCAGGCTAAACAAAGGGAACTCAGACCCACTGATGGGTCTCCTTGTTCTGATCTTACTATGCTCCCTGTTTTACCTAATAAAATTGAACACTATCCTTGCAAAAGGCACAAACAGATGATAGCGTTTCCTATCTGCCACATCTCAGTTGCTCTTTCCGTGGGGGGTGGGGGTGTCACTCCAGTGTACCCTCGGGAGGGAGCTCAGGTGTTCTAGATGTAGATGAGAATGTCCTGTCTCGCGGTATGTCCGTCGTGGCCCTCCCGCCTGGGATTTGATATTTAGGATAATTATTCCATCTCCCAGTAGATAGTGAAAGGACTTCCTCTCCCGCCCCGGCCAGGGGATCTGAATGATGGTCTCGCTTTGCTGAGAAGAGAACAAAGAACTGGGCCTCATCGCCATCTTCCAGCTCCATCCTCCTTCTGGGCCAGACTTCTAGGTAGCAACCCAGTTGCGTGACCCTAGCGATAGTGCATAATTCTACAGCATTCCATACCAGATGGTTGATAGGATCAATGCATCAAGGACAAATGACTGGCAAAACCAAGGACAGGTATAAACACAAGACAATGGCCAAATCCAGCCCTCTTGCTATGTATTTATTAGAAAACACCCACACATTCTGAGCATAAAGTCTGCTGAGCATCGCATGAGAAACCAAGGTGGGTAGAACCATCTTGGACATGTTACCCCTTGGATTCTGGCAGCGTCCAAGCCTAAATTCAGACATGGCAAAGATGCTTGAAGCCAATGGATGGGACCACGAAGGCCATTCGGAGGAGTCAAAAATACTTCCTGTGTAGGAATGGGTATCTGGCGGTCCTGCAGTCCTTGTTTTCTTGGGTCCCAAAGTTCTGACTTTTTCTTCACTCTTCTTTTGATATACTTTAGGCTCTGAGCTCCATTTTTATCTAAACAATATTGACAATAACCTGGAATACCTGAGAAGAGTTATTGAACAGAAGAAAGCAAAGGGAAAAGGACCATGGTAATGACCTTGACACGTAAGCCCCGCCTTGTCTCCACGGAGTCAAAATGACCTTGACGTGTAAGCCCTGCCTTGTCTCCACGGAGTCCTGGAATCCTGAATATCCGATCGCACCGCTCCCATTGAGGCACCTGGTTCATCTCCGACTGAAGCAGGAGACACCATCACCCATGAAGGGAAGTGAGAAGGGACTGAGTTAGACATTACCCGTGGAAATTGACTGGAAGAGACTTTTAAAGAACCTGGAGCCCTAACCAGCCTCCTCTAGAATCAAGCACATTGATTTGACTGCCTTTCAAACCCGCCCTGTAGCATTTAGATGGAATAAAATAACTGCGGAAATTTGCTATTTAAAACTTTCTCTTTCCTCTTCCCTTGTACCACTTCAAACGTCCCTTCGCTGCCTCACCCTGAGGGACCCAGGTAATGGGACAAAGATCAAGGTGGGAGGAATTTCCAGGATGGAGATGAAAAAAAAAAAAAGGAAGAGGGTGTCCCTGTGGTGGCTCAGCAGGCTATGAACCCAACTAGTATCCAGGAGCTTGGGGTTCAGTCCCTGGCCTCACTCAGTGGGGTAAGGATCCAGGGTTGCTGAGGCTGTGGCGTAGGCCGGCAGCTGCAGCTCTGATTTCTAGCTGGGGAACTTCCATAGGCAGCAGGTGGAGCCGTTAAAAAAAAAGAAAGGAAGAAAGAGAAAGGAAAGAGACCTTACATTAGGAACGTGTCGGCAGGAGCTCTGGAGTAGTGACGGTGCCCAGAGTCAAAGAAACAGAAGAGGGAGGAGGCAGGCTCCCTGGAGGGGCGAGGGCAGCCCTGAGATTTGTCCTCGTTGGTCCACTGGTGTCCTGGGTCAAGTGCCAGTCCTGCCACTTACTAATCATGTGGGATAATGACCTGTTTGGTGGGCTGTGGCTGCAGTTAAGGAGAAGCAGCCAGCAGAGTGGCGGGACCTCTACGGGTCAGTTACACGAACTCTGCCTGGAGGACCTTCCTGGCTCATCTTCAGCTTCCTTCTCATCCCTGACTGAGCTCAGCTTCACGCTTCTGAATTCCTTTATCCGTGTCGTTATTCACTGGCTCCGAAGCACGTTCACCCGTGACTTCACTGACTCCTCCAGGCCATCCTCAGTGAAGCTGCTTTAACCCCAGTTTACAGACAAAGACACCGATTTGCAGAAAGGCCTGAGATGGCCCAGGTAGTACACGGTAAAGCCAGGATTCCAACCCAAGCCTTTGTATCCAAGTTCTTTTAACTACAGATGGCATCACTTTCACGCATTCAGCAAGCTTTGTAAAGCATCTGCTGCCGTCAGGCTGAGATGTGGGGTATAGAGACGGGGGCTCCCCGAGCTGGACAGGTATTTATCCAAACAATCACCCTCATGGGGGGAATAACTGAAACCACCACAGAGGGGCTGGTGCTTGGTGGGGGGTTGGAAGGCCGAGCCAAGGGGGGCGGGGCAGTGCTGCCCAGGGAAGTGAGAGTAACTCAGTGTGGACCAGAGGACCAGGCTCAAGGGAGCTGGCAAGGAGCGTGGGGGTGTATTGGGAGGAAGACAGACCCCCATCATTAGTGCTTTTCTGTGCCACTAAAGGTTTGGGTTTTCTGCAGGGATAATGTGAGGACACGATAACAATCATTCTTTCAACCAGAAATGAGAGCCTGCGGTGCACTGGAACAGAAGCAGTGACTGAGACAGCCAAGGGGCGACAGATGCTATAAACAGGCAGAAAGGTAGACAAACAGGATTACACAAGCCTGTTTGTGCTTGAAAAGAGAACAAAGAACCAAAATTAATGACAATGGTTACCCAAGGAGGGGGGCAAGGGGGGGACAAGGTGGAGGATGGGCTGGAAGATGGACTTTTCTGGAAGCGCCTTGTTTGGTAGTTTTAACATTGCAATCTTGGGTTTTAGAGAGCTGAACAATTAAATTAGATGTAAATGATTTTTAAATACTCCCTAGGAGTTCCCTGGTGGCTCAGTGGGTTAAGGACCTTGTGTTGTCACTGCTGTAGCTCAGGTTTGATTGCTGGGGAACTTCTTCATGCTGTGGGTGTGATAAAAAAAAAATCCCTAAAACTTTAGTTAATTTAAAATGTAAGAACATAGTGAAATGATTGGACAATCATACATTGTAGCATAAACACACAGAGAAGTGTTTTTCCAAGTTCTTTTAAACATGGTGTTTTTATAGCATATCTAGTGGAGTGTATCCCAAGAACAAGAGGAATGTGTGTGAATTACTGTCCTCTAGTTCTAGATATACATAAACAGTTATGTTTCTCTCTTTAGTAACATGATTTTCAGCATAAAAACACAGAGCTCGAAATACAGAATTAAAAAAGCTAAGTAAAAGCCCTACAATCATAAATTTGAATACATTTGAAAACATCAGTGTGAATGTGTAAGTTCTTTTCCTGTTTCTAAAAAGTGTGTATTTTCCAGCTCTACCCACTCAGGGGTAGACACACCAGTGATTCCTTAACAAGGAACACGCTTGTACCCTTGTTCCCACCATGAGGAACCACCTCCTTGGGAGAAATGGCTGACTCCAGATCTGGGGCAAGGATACACAAGATGAGCCTGGGACATCTTTTTAGGGCTGAAAGCAAGGAATCTACCCAGTCTACTGGGGTCACGCCCCAAAGATACAGGGGCCGTGTTGAAGGGGCTCCTGGATCAACTTGAGCATCAAAAAGATTAATATCAGAGTTCCCGTTGGGGCTCAGCAGGTTAAGGAACCAACGTTGTCTCTGGAAAGATGTGGGTTCGATCCCCAGCCTCACTCAGTGGGTTAAGGATCTGGTGTGGCTGCAAACTGAGGCATAGGTCGTAGATACGGCTCGGATCCAGTACTGCTAAGGCTGTGGCGTAGACCTCAGCTGCAGCTCTGATTTGACCCCTGGCCTGGGAACTCCTGTATGCCACAGGTGCCACTGTAAAAAGAAAAAAAAGAGAATAGTATCAGAAAATAATAACTGCAATGGAATGAAATATAGCAAATGCACAGGAAGACGTGAGCTCATAATGGTACTAAAAACAGCGGAGCAGGAATTTGGCTGAATTGAGTTTAAAAACTGAAACAACAGGAACAGGAGTTCCTGTCATGGCTCAGATGTTGATGAACCCAACTAGTATCCATGAGGACGCAGGTTTGTTCCCTGTGAGGATGTGGGTTCGATCCTGGCCTTGCTCAGTGGGTTAAGGCTCCGGCGTTGCCGCGAGCTGTGGTGTAGGTGGCAGACGCAGTTTGGATCCCATGTTGCTGTGGCTGTGGTGTAGGCCGGCAGCTCCAATGAGACCCCTAGCCTGGGAACCTCCATATGCCACTGGTGTAGCCCCCCCAAAAAACCCCAAAAAACAAAACAAAAAAACCCAGCAACAACAAAACACTCAAGGAAAAAATAAAATGGCTTCAGGTGATATTCATTTGGGGCTGTTTTTTCTCTAGGCTGTCCTTGTGAACACTTTTTAAATTAAATTTGCTGTCAACTTCATTTCTGAAAGTTTTCTCCTGGGAGCTGCCAGGGATGGAGGCCACATTCTCTCCCAGTGGGAGCAGAGGGTGTCTGCTCTTTAAACAGCCCCCAAACCAGCTCCCAGTTGGCAGTGGGAACCAAGTTACCCACGGCTCCCCTCATGGGCAAGGCTGGGCCCCCTGGAGCAGGAGCTGGCAAGTCCTTCTTGGCACGCCCTGGGATTTCAGAACTCCAAAACTGGTTTCTGTGAGTTTGTGGTACTTTAGAAAAGTTTTGAGAAACAAAACATCCCTTTGAAATAGCTCCTTAACTGCTCCATGGTGCTCAGAGCAGCTTCCCCAAATGTCCCCAAAGGCCTTCTGTGTTGGTGCCATTTTGTGCTGTGTTTGCAGGGAAGGTGCTGCCCTCCAGTGGCCATTATGAGGATGGTGGCGCCCGTGCCCAGGGGACCTTAGAGAGCCAGGCCACCGCTCCCACCTGAAGTCCCCAGGATGTCTAAGGGTCTCCTGTAAGTTACAGGCATAACAGGGACAACAGCGCAGTGCATGTCCCTGGACTCCCGCCCTTTCTCACACAGTAAGAGGGGAGGTCGCGCTGGGCTGTGGTCCCTCTTGCCTCCGTGTCCTGCTTCTGGAATTTCAAAGCACTGTCACTCCTGGATGATAGATGCCCAATGCTTTCCACCCACCCTTTTGCCACCTGGGGGGCCACCTTCCCTGCCCTCGCTGAATGGACAGGCTGTCCCCTCAGATGCCCGCCCCCAGGCCTGAGTTAGTGACTGCAGCCCAGATGACATCAGACCAGGGCTGGGCAGAGGGGCCCAGAATGGCTACCTGGCAATGCTGAACCTCACACCAGTGGACACTGGAGGCGCAGAGGCCAAGTCCTGACAGGGACAGCTGCTGTCCAGGCAGCAGAGGAGGCAGGCGCTGGAGAGAAGTAGAGATGGATCTCAGAGCAGGAGGTGAGCGTGGCTGAGGGTGGCAAGAGAGGAGCTGCTGGTGACCGCTGGCCCAGGCTGTACTTCCTGCCCTTGGCTTCTCAGAAAACCCACCCCCAAGCCTCGATCCAGCAGGTGCGATTGCAGTTTTGTTCTCCACAAACTCATGCTCTCCATACCACACCTCAACTTTTGTTGGAGCCTCAGAAGCAAGGTGGAGGGCCCAGTTTGATCATCTCCATGTTACAGGTGAGGAAACTGGGACCAGAGAGTGTGCTCGGGAAGCGGGAACTCAAGTTTAAGTCTTGAGTTCCAACCACTTTCTTTTCTTTTTTTTTTTTTGTCTTTTTGCTATTTCTTGGGCTGCTCCTGCGGCATATGGAGGTTCCCAGGCTAGGAGTCGAATCGGAGCTGTAGCTGCCAGCCTACGCCAGAGCCACAGCAACGCGGGATCCGAGCCGCGTCTGCAAACTACATCACAGCTCACAGCAACGCTGGATCCTTAACCCATTGAGCAAGGGCAGGGACCGAACCTGCAACCTCATGGTTCCTAGTCAGATTCATTAACCACTGCGCCATGGTGGGAACTCCCCAACCACTTTCTCGTCGACCCCTTGGACCACTGGGACTGGCTGGCAGGACAAGTCAGGAAGAGGTGGGGGTTCATTTTGGGGGGGTGCTGCTCATCAGCCTCAGATCCTTCAGGTGTGAGAGCTGAGTTTTAGGGCGTCAGGACCCCAGCATCTTCCAGATGCATGGTAAATGCTCCAGAGTTCCCCACTCCACTCTTGAAAGTATAATAAGCTCCTGGGGGTGGAAGCCGAGAGTGAGGCCCCTGACTGCTCCAGGGTGGGCTGCTCAAGGACTGGCCCTTCTTCTGGGGGGACATGGGAAAAGCCTGATGGTGCACATCTTGCTTAGAGGCAGATACATATGGACAAACAGAGCATCACTGACTCCTGGATCAAAGGACCACTGGCCTTTGTCTGGAAGAGGAGGACCTATACTATCCATGGAGGGGGCCCCTGAGGCAGTGCCATCCTCATGCACGAGAATGAGGGTGTCATTTGTGCCACTCGCTCTGTCATCCCTTTCCACCTCATCCTTCAGGGGCCAGTATCCCCTCCACGTCATAGTCAGGGCACCCATACGATGCACATTTAAGAGCAAGGAGCAGAGGCCAGGAGGTTAAGCAACTTGTTCCAGGTGCCTGAGGGACCAGAGGGCAGAGCAAGATCTAGAACCAGATCTCTTGTTTCTTAGGTTAGTTGTCTTTTTTTGTTTGTTTGTTTTTAGGGCCGCATCCACAGCTTATGGAGGTTCCCAGGCTAGAGGTCCCATCAGAACTACAACTGCTAGGCTACACCACAGCCACAGCAACACGGGATCTGAGCCGTCTCTGCGACCTACACCACAGCTCATGGCAATACCGGAACTTGAGGGAGGCCCGGATCGAACCTGAAACCTCATGATTCCTAGTTGGATTTGTTTCCACTGCTCCAGTTATCTTTCTACTAACATCCCATTTGAGGGGAACCAGAAGTTTATACCATCGGAGCTGAAAAATTCTTTATGATCAACAAGCTTCTCTTTGAAAACTAACACACACTGGGGAAAGTTCATACCTTGGAGTGTTACTAGTTGTTTAACTCCTAGTGTGAGTGAAATGGCACAGGTCAAGCCTGGGAGCATTTGCGGGGTGGATGGTGATCCCTGCCCTTTGGGTTTGGAGTGGTGGTTGGCAAGGAGGAAGAGGCAGGAGTGATTGGACTCTCAGAGGCTGAGGGACGGCTAGGCCTGGGCGAGGGCCTGAAGTTGCTGGCTTAAGGATTCACGGATACAGTGATGAGAGAGGGCCTAGAAGGTGAGAAGATGCTGGAAACTTTTTTTTCTCTGCAGTGGGTCATGTGATCAAGTCTTCCTTCAAGCCCAGCGGGGACCCCCAGCTCACCCACCAGGGGGCCAGAGCTGAGTTCACCCTCCCTCAGCCCCGCCCTCCTTCCTCTGGCTTTGCTCTGCGGTTAGGTGGTCCCCCATGGTGGGCACCAGAAGCTCCAAGATCGTGGGCTCAGCAACTAAGGGGAGGAGGGGAGGAGGGCCCCCTCTCTAAAGGGGGACCCTGGGGAGCAAACCTTCAGGTAAAAGAGAGCAGGACAGAGATCCACTCAGGAAAGGGAGGCAGCTGGGAAACTGGGTGCGCAGCTCGCAGACACAGGCAGAGGAGAGAAGGTGGGCCTTGAGCAGTCCTCAGCCCCAGCTGGCCCTTCCCGGGCTTTAAAGTTCAAACCCATAGGATCTGGAGGTCCTGCTGTGGCACAGAAGGTTAAGAATCCGACCGCAGCAGCTCAGGTCACTGTGGAGGCTCAGGTCCCGTCCCTGGCCTGGGAACTTCCATATGCCACGCATGCTGCTGTGAAGTTTTAAAAAAATTTCACATTATCTGTATGTTAAAAGGATACACATGCACACACACATTCAAGGGCTGGGGGGACCACAACTAAACAAACAAACAAACAAAAAGGAAATTAAAAACTCAAAGTTGGAGTTCCCACTGTGGCTCAGCAGTAGCAAACCCAACTAGGATCCATGAGGTTGCAGGTTCGATCCCTGGCCCCGCTCAATGGGTTAAGGATCCAGTACTGCTGTGAGCTGCAGTGTAGGTTGTCAGCTGCAGCTCCTATTCGACCCCTAGCCTGGGAATCTGTATGTGCTGCAGGTGCAGCTCTAAAAAGCAAAAACAAAACCAAAAACTAAAAAACCCTCAGTGGCACTTCCTGGTGCCTGATAGGAGCAAACACAGAAATATTCTGGGGGCCACTGTAGAGATTTGAATATGGCTGGAATATCAGGTAATGTGAAGGAATTATTTAAATTTAAATTTTTGTATGTGAAATTAAAGTAATAAAAACATGACTTTATTGTTAGAAGACCCATAATAAGATATTGAGGGATGAGATGTCATGATATCTGTAATTTACTTTATTTTTTTTCTATATTTTCTTTCTTTCTTTCTTTTGTCTTTTTGCCTTTTTTTTTTTTTTTTTGCTTTTTAGGGCCACACCCACAGCATATGGAAGTTCCCAGACTAAGGGTCTAATCAGAGCTGCAGCCGCCAGCCTACACCACAGCCACAGCAACACCAGATCCAAGCCACACCTGTGACCTACACCACAGGTCACGGCAACGCTGGATCCTTATCCCACTGAGCGAGGCGGGGGATCGAACCTGCAATCTCATGGTTCCTAGTCGGATTCATTTCTGCTGCACCATGATGGGAACTCCTGTAATTTACTTTAAAATATTTCTGCAAAGGAAGAGGAGAGAAAATATGGCAAGTTATCAGTTTTGTTTTGTTTTTGGTTTTTTTTTTTGTTATTTTTTTGGGCCGCTCCCATGGCATATAGAGGTTCCCAGGCTAGGGGTCAGTCGGAGCTGTAGCCACTGGCCTACGCCAGAGCCACAGCAATGCGGGATCTGAGCCGCATCTGCAACCTACACCACAGCTCATGGCAACGCTGGATCGTTAACCCACTGAGCAAGGGCAGGGACCGAACCGGCAACCTCATGGTTCCTAGTTGGATTTGTTAACCACTGCGCCACGACGGGAACTCCTTGTTTTTTAATTATTACTGGGACCTTGTCTGAGAGTTTGAGGAGACTGGACCCTTCGAGACCTGAGAATGAGGAGTTCCCGCTGTGGCGCAAAGGGGTTGGCAACATCTTGGGAGCCCGGGGATGCAGGTTAGATCCCCGGTCCTGCACAGCAGGCTAAGGATCTGCCGTTGCCACAGCTGTGGCTTAGGTTGAAACTAAGGCTCAGATATGATCCCTGGCCTGGGAACTCCATATGGTGCGGGGTGGCCAAAAAAGAAAGAAAAAAAAGGACAGGAGTGGGGAGTAGGGAATGGGAATGGGGTCTGGGCCCTTCTGAGTGGGTCACCTTCTCTCCCCTCATAGAGGAGCAAAGCATCTAATTGCCAAGGCAGGGAAATCAACAGGAGCCCTGACCCCTGTCTGCTCCTGCTTCCAGCCTTGGCCAAAGGTGTTGACCCGTCCCTCTCAGAGACCAAGACACACAGATCCTCCCAGGCTGGTGACCTGCGCATAGGGCCAGGGTGCCAGCCCCCACCAGTCTGTGCGTGTACAGACTGCCAGCATCGCCCAAGAAAAGTCTTTCAGCTCACAGACCTTGACTGCTCTGAGGTCCCGTTAGGATGGAGGGATGCGGGGGAAGCCCTTCTACATCATTGGGCTCCCTTTTTGGAGCGAGGCCCCGGGTCAGACCCTGCAGGGATGTTGAAAGCGGGATCCTACGGGGAACAGGGACTGAGAGACAGCGAGGATCTCTTTCCATCTTAAAACTAAGATCTTATGAAGAGGCAGGGAGAGTATATGAAATTCTGGTCCAGGCAGCCAACCTAGGCGGCTCTGATGCCAAGAGATGGGTGGGAAGGGCTAAAAGAAATCCCTGGATTGGATTTTCTTTTTTCTTTTCTTTTCTTGTCTTTTTAGGGCCGCACCAGTGACATATGAAAGTTCTCAGGCTAGGGGTCAAATCAGAGTTACAGCTGCCGGCCTACACCACAGCCACGGCAATACTGGATCAGAGTCACGGCTCATGGCAATGTCAGATCCTTAACCGACTGAGCGAGGCCAGGGATCAAACCTGGGTCCTCATGGATACTAGTCAGATTTGTTTCCACAGAGCCACGACCGGAACTCCAACAAGTAGTTTTCATTGCCAATATATATATTTTTGGCCCTGGCATGTGGAAGTTCTGAGCCAGGAATCAAAACCACACCACTGAAGCAGCCTGAGCCGCTGCAGTGACAGCGCTGGATCCTTAACCCACTGCGCCACAAGGAATTCCACCAGTATTTTATTTTATGCATGAAACCTGAATTGCTACGGTTCTTTAAAAGTTAGTTTCCTGGAGTTCCCATCGTGGCTCAATGGTTGACAAACCTGACTAGTATCCATGAGGACGTGGATTCAGTCCCTGGCCTTGCTCAGTGTGTCGAGGATTCGGTGTTGCCATGCACTGTGGTGTAGATCAAAGACATGGCTCAGATCCCCGCCTTGCTGCGGCTGTGGTGTAAGCCAGCAGCTACAGCTCGGATTCGACCCCTAGCCTTCGAACCTCCATATGCCACTGGTGTGGACCTAAAAAAGCAAAAAAAAAAAAAAGTTAATTTCCTTTAGAGGACTTCCCATTCACACCCACCCAAACCGCCACTCTTGGCACACCAAGTCCAAGTGTAATTGTGAATTCCAAAGAGCGGGATCTGGCCACACGCAATTCCACGGGCCTCACCCTGAGCCCTCGGTTCCCTCCCTTCCTTCCTGGGAACCTTGACTCAGGTGTCCCTCCTTATCTGCAGAGTCATGGCTTTGCAGCACTGAGCTCAGGCATCAAGATGAGTGAGTCCGTGTAACCCAAGCAAAGTTCAAGACCTCCTCTGCATCTCAAACAAGACACGAGCTGGGGCACGTGGAGGGACTCAGTCTGAACCCCAAGCCTCAGAACAACACCGACCAGGTCGCCCAGGGGGAGGCTGCAGCTGTGACAACTTGGAGCCACAGGGCACGTGACCTTGATTGAAAGCCAGTCAACAAGCATTTTATGGAACACCTGCCAGAAGTGCTGATGAGGCTCCCCACTGATTATCATCAAGACTTTGCTCTCAGAAGTTCCCACTGTGGCTCAGCGGGTTAAGGACCTGAGGTTGTCTCTGTGAGGGTGCAGGTTCGATCCCTGGTCTCGCTCAGTGGGTTAAGGATCTGGCATTGCCACAAGCTATGGCATAGGTCGCGCTGCAGGGGTGGGGGTGGGGGAATGATGGAGGGACTGCTGTTCCCGTGACGCTGACAAGGGGAAGGAAGCCCAGGAAATTCAGGGACTTGCATTAGGGGTGCGATGTGCATGCAAAGTGCGGGGGGACTTCAGGCCTCCTGCTTTTCAAGGTCCCACAACTCCAAGAAACAGTGTGGTTTACCAACGGGAATTTTGAGCATATTTTTATTAGCCATTTTATTTCTTATTTAATATGTAGAGTTTGTTTTTGTTTTTGTTTTTTGTCTTTTTAGGACTACATCTGTGGCATAGGGAAGTTCCTAGGCTAAGTGTCGAATTGGAGCTGTAGCTGCTGCCTACTATGCCACAGTCGCAGCAACTCAGGTATGAGCCACATCTGCAACCTACACAGCAGCTCTCGGCAATGGTGGATCCTTAACCCACTGAGTGGGGCCAGGGATCGAACCTACGTCCTCATGGATACTAGTTGGGTTCATTACCACTGAGCCACAGCAGGAACTCCCCAATTTGATGTTTTGACATTGTACACATCCATGATAATGATATTTTCTCTGCAATGATGACAGTGAGCATTTCTGTCATTCCAAAATACCCCCCGCCCTGCAAGCACTGAGCTGTTTTCGGTCACTATAGATTAGTTCGCATTTCCTACAATTTTACACAATTGAAATGGTATAGTATATATTTTTTTGTCTGGCTCCCCCCCCCCCCATTTTTGGCTGCACCCATGGCATATGGATGTTCCCAGACCAGGGATCGCATCCCAGCCAATCTGTGACCTATGCCACAGCTGTGGCAAAATCAGATCCTTTAACCCTCTGGGCTGGGGATTGAACCACCAACGGCCACAGAGACAAACCAGATCATTAACCCACTGTGCCATAGCGGGAACTCCTATCTGGCTTCTTTCATGTCGCACAATTACTTCGAGATTCTTGCCTATTGTAGCATGTGTCAACAGTTCATGTCTTTTTGTTGCTGGGAGGTATTCTACTGTATGGATATATGCGACAATTTATCCACTCACCCAAGGATGCGCTTTGGTATCATGTCTGGTTTGGGGCCATTACCAATGAACCTGCTGTGAACATCTGGGTATGTTTGAACATAAGGACATATGCTTTAGTTTCTCTGGGTAAATATCTAAGAGCAAATGCTGGATTATATGGTTGATGTATGTCTACCTTTTGAAGCGATTGGCCAACTGTCTTTGAAAGGAGCTGTACCGTTTGCATTCCTACCAGCAGTGTACGAACGAGAGATCCAGCTTCTCCACATCCTTGTCAACACTTGATGCAGTTGGTCCTTTTAATGTGAGGTATTCTAACAGGTGTGTAGTGGTATCTCCTTGTGATTTTCATGTGCATTTCCCTCATTACTAACAAAATAAGTATCTTTCTGTGTGCTCACTTACCATGATATATCTTCTTTGCTGAAGTATTTACTCAAATCTTTTGCCCCATTAAAAAAAAAAAAATTGAGTTGGTGGTTTCCTTGTTACTGAGTTGTTGTTGTTGCTATTGTTGTTTTTTTATGGCCACTCCCAGTGGATATGGATGCTCCTGGGAGAGGAATGGATTCCAAGCCACAGCTGTGACCTATGCCTTTCACCCACTGTGCCAGGCCAGGGATCGAACCCATGCCTCTCCAGCAAACCAAGTCAGATTTAGTCCACTGTGCCATAGTGAGAACTCCTTACTGAGTTTTTTTTTTAATTTTTTGATTATTATTACTATTATTATTATTTTGCTTTTTAGGGCTGCACCCACAGCATATGGAGGTTCCAAGGCTAGGGGTCAAGTCAGAGCTAAAGCTGCTGGCCTACACCACAGCCACAGCAACACAGGATCCTTAACCCACTGAGCAAGACCAGGGTTCGAACCTGAAACCTCATGGATCTTAGTCAGATCTGTTAACTACTGAGCCACGATGGGAACTCCTCCTTATTGAGTTTTGAGAAGTCTTTATACATTGTACATCTAAACGAGTCCTTCTCAGAGATATAGTTGCAAATGTTTTGTGCCAGTCTGTGGCCTCTTTATTTTCATAACAGTGCTGTACGATAGCAGAAATTCTTAATTTTGTCCAAATCCAGTTTATCAGTATTTTCTCATATGGGTTGTGCTTTTGGTGTTGTTTTGTGTAACTCAAGTGCACAAATATTTCTCTCTTCTATTCTAGAAGTTTTATAGTTACAGGTTTTCATTTAGCCTTACCATCCATTTTGAGATAATTTTTACATATGATGTAAAGTACAGATAAAAGTGGGGGGTTTTGCATATTCATATAATTGCTCCAGAACACTTGTTGGAAATATTATCCTTTTACCATTCAATTGCTTTTGTCAAAAATCAGTTGTATAGAGTGAATAAGTCAGAAAGAGAAAGACAAATATCACATGATATCACTTATATCTGAAATTTAATCAACAGCACAAATGAACCTCTCCACAGAAAAGAAACTCATGGACTTGGAGAATAGACTTGTGGTTGCCAAGGGGGAGGGGGAGGGAGTGGGCTGGATGGGGAGCTTGGGGTTAATAGATGCAGACTATTGCCTTTGGAATGGATTAGCAATGAGATCCTGCTGTGTAGCACTGGGAACCATGTCTGGTCACTTATGAAGGAGCAGGATAATGGGAGAAAAAAGCATGTGTACATGTATGTGTAACTGGGTCACCCTGTTGTACAGTGGAGAATTGACAGAACACTGTGGACCAGCTATAATGGAAAACAATAAAAATCATAAAAAAAATCAGTTGTCTATATATACATGGGTTTATTTTTGGGTTCTTTATTGTGTTCCTTTGATCTATTTGTGGTACCATACTGTTTTGATTACTGTAGCTTCATAGTAATTTTGACTTAGATCATATTAGTTCTCCTATTTCATCTCTCTCAAAATTGTTTTGGTTATTCTAGCTTCTTTGCATTTCTACATAAATTGCAGAATCTGCTTGCCAATTTTTATCCCCCCAAGACAGCCTGCTGGGGTTTTGATTGACATTTTTTTGAATCTATAGATCAATTCAGGGAGGATTAAGCCAAACTTTCATTCCTACAATAAGCTCCACTTGGTCGAGATATATTTTTATCCCTTATAACACTATTCTATTTGCCAAAACGTAGTAATAAGTTTTGTATGTATGTTTATAAGGCATTGATCTGTAGTTTTCTTAGTTTGGTTTTGGTATCAGAGTAATGCTAACTTCCAAAATGAGCTAAAAAGTATTCCTTCCTCTTTAATTTCCTGGAAGAGTTTGTGTCAAATTGTTATTATTTCTTCCTTAAGTGTTTGGTAGAATTCGCCAGTGACTCCATTTGGGTCTGGGGTTTTCTTTGTGGGAAGGTTATTAACTACCTTTCAATGTCTTTATTGATGGAGGACAATACAGGTTATCTTTTTTTTTTTTTTTTTTGTCTTTTTCAGGGCTGCACCCGCGGCATATGGAGGTTCCCAAGCTAGGGGTCTAATTGGAGCTGTTGTCGCCGGCCTATGCCACAGCCACAACCACGCCAGATCTGAGCCATGTCTACAACCTACACCACAGCTCACAGGAACGCTGAATCCTTAACCCACTGAGCGAGGCCAGGGATCAAACCTGCAACCTCATGGTTCCTAGTCAGATTCGTTTCCAGTGCGCCATGACGGGAACTCCTCTATTTCATTTTGAATAAGCTTTGGTACCTAGTATCTTTTGAGGAGTTTGTCCATTTCATCCAAGTTGTCAAATTTTTGGCGGAAACTGCCCACAATATGCCCTTATTATTCCATCGCTTTGCTGTATTCTCTTGGGTAGAAGTGAGTCAGCTTTGTCCAGATCCAGACTATACGTCCACTCCATCAACCACAAATGCACCAGACCATCTTCTAGTTTACTCCAGAGGCAGCTGATGTGTTTGGATGACCCTGGGCTCACCAGCCAACACCATGGTGAGTGTCTGTTTACTGTTTTGATCTTGCACTACTAAGTGGCCCCAGCACCGTGAGACCTGGGCTTCCCTTCAGGACAGGCTTATCTGGGTCCTGGGAAAGGCTGGTGGAGAAGACCTCCGGCTGGGTGTGTGATCTTGGAAGGGAAAGTTAGCCTTCTGGGGAAGAATCACGGCGGGCCCCTGGAACCCCGAATGAAACACTCAGGCTGGATGTAGGACCCGCTGGGACCACACCTTGAACTTCCTGAAGATTCAGTCGCTGCCACAGGGCACTGCAGAGATCCTCCCACATAAAGAGAACGAAGCCTGGTGGGGCCTGCTGGGGGACTCAGCTATCAGATATGTTATAACAACAGTCAGAAAAATAACCCCTGACTTTTGTAAAATGCTTCGTAACTTACCAAGCATTTCCACCTGGTTTATGTAAGGCGACAACCATCAGCCTTAACTCAGAGATGCAGAAACTAAAGCTAAACAAGATTAACTTATTTGCCTAAGGACCAGAAGAGGCAAAAAATTGGGGGTCAAAATAAAGGTGATTCTGGATTTCCGCTGTGGCACAGTGGAAACGAACCTGGCCAGTATCCGTGAGGATGTGGGTTCGATCCCAACCTGCTCAGTGGGTTAAGGATATGGCATTGCCGGTCAGCTGTGGTGTAGGTCGCAGATGCGGCTCAGATCCTGCGTTGCTGTGGCTGTGGTGTAGGCCAGGAGCTATAGCTCTGATTAGACCCCTAGCCTGGGAACGTCCATATGCTGTGAGTGTGGCCCTAAAAAGCAAAAATAAAAATTAAAAAAACAGTGGTTCTAAATGATTTTGGCAATTTTTTTTTTTGACATGCCTCTGCTCGAGACTTGCATTCTGACTCCACCCACCCTCAGCGTGGGCTGGAATGAGTGACTAGTTTCTAAAGAACAGAATGTGGCAGAACGAATGCTATCTATGTGACGTTCAAAGCTATGGGTGTGAGTCTGTCCGCAATTTCGTTTCTCTCTCTTCCTCCGCTCCCGCCTCCCAGGAATCTAGCTACTAAGGTATGATGAAGCCCAGGTCGTGTGTCAATTTTAGCATCAACCATCGGAACGCGAGTAAAGGACCCCTGCAAGGTGCAGTGGGTTAAAGGATCTGGCCTTCCTGCACCTGCAGCATAGGTTGAAGTTATGGCTTGGACCTAATCCCTGGCCCAGGAACTTCCATGTGCTGCGGGTTCAGTCTTTAAAAAAAAAAAAGGCATCCATCCATCACTCAAGTTTTGATGCTGATGTAGAAGCAGAGAATCTATTCTTGCTGATCAATTCTCACAAACCTGCCCATCCCCTACGTCATTCCTCCCAGGGTTAGCGTTGGTGGCTAACCACCCACTTCTCAACCAAATCAGGGACCAAGCATCCCACTGGCTTCCCACTGCTGCCGCCTCGGGCAGGAAACCTCACGGCTGTTACCCTCCCTCAGGACCTGGGGCAGAGAGTTCCCCTCCTCAGAGAAGGAAGCCTTGAAGGGCCACTAAAAGGACGTCTCTTTGGCAGGGAGAGATGGAAGGTGACGGCCAGCATCTGTGACTTCTTCTCCTTTCTCTGGAATCTCTACTTTGTTTCTCTTGGCAAAAATTCGGTTTATCTCCACAAATGTTCGGCCCTTGGTCTCAGGAATGACCTCATAGATGTAAACAGCCGTGAGGAGGCAGATACCCGCAAAGATGATGAAGCTGTAGGCGCCAATGACCTCCTAAGCCAAGAGACCAGAGAACAGGAGGGGGCGGAGGAAGAGAGACACGACAGGGACAGCTCTGGGTGAGGCTTTTGTGAGTCCCACAGGGGTTTCTTGGTGACCAGTTCTACTTTGCTCCCAGAGGACTGGAGTAGCTAGAAAATCGGTTTCTGCTCTCACATCACAAAGGATGCTGCCTTCTAACAACAGGGCCACCATCTCCTCTAAACTTGAACCCCCCCACTCACTCCCTCTCCCTGGCTCTAGCTAGATTTTTTTTTTTTTTTTTTGTCTTTTTAGGGCCGCACCCACGGCATATGGAGGTTCCCAGGCTAGGGGTCTAATCGGAGCTGTAGCTGCCGGCCTACACCACAGCTACAGCAACGCCAGATCCTTAACCCACTGAGTAAGGCCAGGGATCAAACCCGCAACCTCAGGGTTCCTAGTCGGATTCGTTAACCATTGAGCCACGATGGAAACTCCTCTAGCTAGCTTTGACCTTGGCCAACCAGAGCCCCTATATAATCAGCCTTTCAGGGCCTGGCTTCGGGGAGCTCTCTTCAGAAGGCGGGAAACCGGTGTAGTTATAGTTTGGCCCAAGTGGTTCCACGTGTGTCTTATGGACCCTGAACTTGCCCAAGAGCAGTGCCCCGCCTTGTCCCCTCGGCAGTTGTTCCTAGCAGAAGGGGCCCCCCTATTTCCTGAATCTCCTTTGGCTTGGGGCTGGGGCAGGGAGTGGGGGCAAGGGGCGGCCCCTCCCCCCACACTCCCCACGGGCGTCCCCTCACCTGGATGGATGGGAACACGAAGCCCACGATGAAGTTGGTGAGCCAGTGCACAGCCCCGTCCACCAAGAAGGCGGCCGGCCGCGAGGACTGCAGGAAGATCTCTGTCCTCACCACGGAGGGGACAGGACCTCGGGGCAGAGAGCACAGGAGAGTGGACTAGAGAGGGGCACGGAGGGCTCGCGGTCCCAAACCCACGCCCCCCTAGGAGCACAATCTCTTGCAAATGCCAAGGAAGGAAGCGCACATCTCTCAGCCAGCTGCTTTCATCCCCCGGGCTCCTCCGCGGTGCACCCACAGCTTAGCTCCAAGCTGAGCCTCTGAGGGTCTCAAGGTCACACCAAGGCCATTCTCCCCCACATCCTGAAATTCTCAGACGCGGAAGGGGAGCCGAGCTGAACAAGCGCGGGTGCCTGGGAAGTGCTGCCCCCTGTGGTAGATATGGGAATGGCAGGCACCCTGCCTTAGGGCGGTTTCCAAACTTTCTTCATTGCGGAGACTTGCCAAAAATGTTTAAAGCCATTTCCCTCCTTAATCACCAGCCCTCGTGAAGTTTTAATAAGAGAGATATATCTGTTTGTATACAGTATGTCTAGCTAAGTCTTTGTACATAAAAAGCATAAGATTCTGTCTCTTCCCAATCAGTTCCCAGCCCTCAGCAGGAGGGTGGAAATGGCCACGTTGAAAATGCAGTTTCAGTGGGTGGGAAGGGAAAGGGATTCAGAGCCTTGGAATGAGCTGCCCTTGGGCTGTCAAGTGGAAAACGCCTGCAAGCTGGTGAGGAGGGGGCCCTTTCCTCAGGGCTTTGTGTCCAGAGGGGGCAGCGGTGAGGAAGCTACCCATGCTGTCCCCCTCCTCCTGTCCCCCAGGACTGGCAGCCAAGCGGCTCATGTGTCAGTCAGTCCACGATCTGCCCCCAGCAGAGGGGATGAGCCATGTTTTTCCCGGAGGATCCTGAGGCCAGGAGAAGCACAGTGGCTCCCTTCAGTGGGGGCGCAATGGCCCCAAACACACAACCCTGTGCCCAACAGGCTCTCCTGCCTCCACACTGGAGGCATGCTGGGAAACTCCCACTTCAACATCCTTCGACATGACTCTTGGGTGGGTTCATAGCTATATCCCCTGCCTGGCACAGCACAGGTGAAGCAGGTGTTCCCTCAGTGTGTGTTAGTGGAGCAATACCTTTATTTAGGTTTATTGACACCTTCTTCAAAACCAAGATTCTGGAGCTCCCATCGTGGCGCAGCGGCAACAAATCCAACTAGGAACCATGAGGTTGTGGGTTCGATCCCTGGCCTCGCTCAGTGGGTTAAGGATCCGGCATTGCGTGAGCTGTGGTGTAGGTCACAGATGCGCTCGGATCCTGCGTTACTGTGCCTGTAGTGTAGCCTGGCAGCTGTAGCTCTGATTGGACCCCTAGCCTGGGAACTTCCATATGCCGCAGGTGCAGCCCTAAAAAGCAAAATAAAATAAAATAAAATAATTCTGCTGAGAAGATTCTAATCCTAGGAGTCAGAGCTGCCTTTCCCCAAGCAGTGAGAACTGGGTTCAATTCTCAGGAGGACACACAGGGGAGGGGGAGCCTGGGGTCTGGAGGCTGCCTGAGAGCAAGGAGAAGTTCCCTGCCAGCATGTGGACAAAGGGATAAAGCAACAAGGGACTATGGCTGGAGGTGGGGGTGGGGAACCAAAGCCACTTGAGGTGCCCCCCTGGGGTGTGGCTGGCAAGAGTTCCCTCTCTGCAGAGACTCACCTCCTTGCTGGTCAGTGGACCTGAAGCTGGGCACCTCTGGGAGCCTCAGGAAATGGGGGAGGGCAACAGGGCTGTGGCGCTGGTTGGCACTTAGGAAATGTTTTTTTTCTTTTTAATTGTTATTTCCCCAATACCATTTTTTTTTTTCTACTGTACAGCATGGTGCCCCAGGAAGTGTTTGTTGAATGAATGAATGTGGGCTGGAGAAAGGTAAACTGAGCTGAAGGCTGCCGGGTGGGTGGGAACCGGGGAGGAGTGGGGAGAAGGTCATGAGAACACAGTCCAGGGGGAGGGCCGTGGGGGGCAGGTACTCACTGGGCCCTATGGAATGTCCGGCGATGTAGGCGAAGACACAGATGACACTCAGGTATGACAGCTCAGCCACCGCGCTCTGGGGGGAGAGGCAGGGAGGTCTGCAGCCTGGGACTTCTGAGAGTCTGAGGCCAGGACCCCCGTGGGCAGGTGAGCCCACCTTCCTGCCACAGGAAGGAGCCACGCTGGGATTTCTGAGCACCGACGTGGGCCTTCGGAGGGTAAGAGGGGGAGGAAGATGAAGCCAGCATTCTAGCTGGCAGCGGCCTCCGAGAGCCTGATCCAGAGCACCGCAGCAGGAGGAGTGCCGGCTCTTCCGTATTCTCTGCCCTTCACGAAGCTAACCCACCGAACCTTCAGGACACCCCACCCCCACCCCCGGGGATGTCATCCTTTCAATCCTACAAATGTGACCACTGAGAGCCAGAGCACGGGCCAGGAGGACTTCGGGTCCCTCAGGGATCAAGCAATGGCCCACGTCGGATGCTCAGCAGAGACCTGGACTCTACATCATCCCACTGAATCCTTCTAGAAGCCATTGGACCAGGACAGCTGGCAGGCCCCCATCTGTGCTCCCCATCACCAGGGCAGCAGATGGCACAAACTCAGGGCACAGACTTCAACCAAGCTAACTACGCAGGGAACTATTTCATGACAGTTATGAAAAATGCCTAGAAAGAGGGATCGGCAAAGAGCTGGCATCGGAGGTCGACTGGGCATAGCCCCTTCAATGACGTCTCCAAGCAGCAAGATGACAGGTGACCTGGGAGAGGGGCAGCCTCCGGGAATGGGAGGGAAGGATGCTGAATGACTTGGGGCTGCTGAGCAGAGACGTGTGACAAGCTTGGATTCATGATTCAACTGGGACAACTGTGGGCAGAAGCAGGCAGGCAGGGTGGGTCCATTTCAATGCTTGAAGCAAAAGAGGAGATGGCTGTAGCTGGAGGGTCTTCCTGGACCCGGTGCCCCCTGGGCAGCTGCCCAAGACGATTTTTCAGGCAGAGCCCATACGACCGGCCCATAGGTTAGAAGGAGGGAGTGAGAGGAAAAAGAGTGGATGCCACCAAGATTTCCAGAAGGCAACTGGCAATTATCTTTGTGGGCAATCACGAATTTTGTTTACTTCTTTTCACTTGCCTGAAGTCCCTAAACGTTCTAGTTCTAAGAAGAACTTACTTTTTTTTTTCTTTTTTAACCACCCTGAGGCATATGGGGTTCCCAGGCCAGATCAGATCCAAACCACAGCTGTGACCTATGCCACAGCTGGGGCAATGCTGGATCCTTAACCCCCTGTGCTGGGCCGGGAATCAAACCTGCAGATCCCACTGTCCCATTGCACCACAGTGGGAACTCCTTAGGTTGTTTTGTTTTGTTATGTTTTTTGGTCTTTTTAGGGGCATGCGTGGCATATGGAAATTCCCACGGCTAGGGGTTGAATGGGACAGCTGCTGGCCTACAGAATGGCAACACCAGATCCTTAACCAGCTAGGGGAGGCCAGGGATAGAACCTGCGTCCTCATGGATACTAGTTGGGTTCGTTACTGCTGAGCCACGATGGGCTCTCCCTTAGGTTGGTTTTAAAATGAGAACATAAGGTCTTTAGAAAGGAAACTTTGGAGTTCCCTGGTGGCTCAGTGGGTTAAGGATCCTAACTTGTACACCAGGGAGTCGTGGAGACAGACACGGCTGAGAGGGGACCTCCTTCCTCCTCCTCTCTCCCCCTGGCCCCCCCAACCCCCGATCCCTCCCCAGGACCCCCTCGCCCCCCCATGGGCCCCGCCCTTACCCCCCACCCCAAGAGGATGAGGTCAGACCTGGAAGAGCAACGCCAGTGTCAGCACCAGGCAGGCGGAGCCGCAGATGCCATAGCCGACCAGCAGGAGGCGCCGCCGCCCCAGCCGCTCCACAGTACCCGCCTGCAGGGCAAGGGAGGGCAGGGAGGAGCCTCAGTGGCGCGGGACGGGGAGTGGGTGTGCCCGGGATTCTTGGGCTTGGGCCCCCACTCCTTCCTTAGCCCCTTCTGCCCTTGCTGCCTGCTCTGTGGATCACAGGCCGCTTATCCTGATTTCTGTGACCTTGACATTTGTGCCTCAGACTCTGCACCCCTGCCCTTCTGTGTCTCAGGTGTCTGCAGACCATACCTCGGCTCCCTGACACACTGTGTAATAACCATGTTTTCTAGTTAACGCTTTTGATGCTTTGACATCTGGGGGCCTTGCTGACCTGGGAGGGACTGCGGCTCCTACTTTTAGCCAACTTCTAGAAATAGCAAACAACTCAGCCGCAGGCTAGGCCTTCATATGAAACCAACCCAGAATCTACCCCCAACCCCATTGCCACCCCCTGCTCCATCAGGCTTTCATGCCCTGAGCCTGTGTTCTCCTGTCGGGATCATGCAGGGCAGGTACCAGACAACCAGGCACAGCCCTGATGCCCGGAACCCCCTGAAGTCTCTCAAAGTAGCCAGGCCTAAACCTGCTCACCCTGCCTGGCCTGTTTCTTCCCACCAAACCGCAATAAACGCTCTTGTCCACCTAGGTCCCCTCGCCTCCCACCCCCGCCCCCCGGTGCTTCTCCATGTGGCCCTGTGCCCCCTCCCTTGGGGGCTGTGAGCAACAATCCCCCTTTCAAAGGTAACCATCTCCTGATCTGTCATCCTCAGCACACACACAAAATAATAATACAACCTACAGAGTTCCCGTCATGGTGCAGTGGTTAACGAATCCGACTAGGAACCATGAGGTTGCGGGTTCGGTCCCTGCCCTTGCTCAGTGGGTTAAGGATCCGGCGTTGCCGTGAGCTGTGATGTAGGTTGCAGACGCGGCTCGGATCCCGCGTTGCTGTGGCTCTGGTGTAGGCTGGTGGCTACAGCTCCGATTCGACCCCTAGCCTGGGAACCTCCATATGCCGCGGGAGCGGCCCAAGAAATAGCAAAAAAAAAAAAAAAAAAAAAAAAAAAAATACAACCTACATGTTACAGTGGCACCTGCCATGACCTGCAGCTTCAGTTCACCTGAGACCGCCGAGACCCTGGCCTCACACCACGAGGGTCCTCTCACCCACACACTTCCTTTTTCACTTTCAAGACACGCTCCTCCTGCTCAGCCTGCCCCCTCTCGATTATTCCCAGCTCGGGTCATGCTCCCTCCGACCAGCCTCCCTCTCCTTCTCTTTCTAATGCTGTTTTCATTCTACTCCGTGCAGCATCCCCAAGGGCGCCATCGCCAAGGCATCACCTCCCTCCATGCCAGGACCTGGATGGTCCCTTTACACATGCTCCTTCCATTGTCCCAACAACCCTACAGACGGGGATACTCTCTGGCATTCAGTGAGGGCCCCACAGGAGCACGACGGCAATCGGCAATCGCGGTATTGCATAAAAATGTTAGACCTAAGACCAACTTTGCCATCTATGCTGGGTACCCAGACGCTGCTCCTCAGGCAGAGAGGGGGTGCTGGGGGTGCTCCTGTCTTCCTGGCTTGGGTTTATCCAGGTAGGACGAAGAGGAAGAGGTCCCTTGCTGTGCCTGTGGTGTACTCTAGAGGAGGGCTCTGGGGACAGAGGGTGGATCCTGTCCTGGAGGAAAGGGGAGGGGCTAAGGGAATCTGCAGGGGGAAGGGGACGGACAGACTCCAGGAAGGGTGGAGAATGGGGTTAGGAGCCTCACAGCTCCTCCCAGAATCAGATGAGCAATATCTTCTAAAACCCGGTACCTCCTCGGTAACTCAAGGAACAAAATAATGGGGAGTTCCCATCATGGCACAGTGGAAATGAATCTGACTAGTATCCATGAGGACGGAGGTTCGACCCCTGGCCTCGCTCAGGGGGTCGGGGATCCAGCGTTGCCATGAGCTCTGCTGTAGGTAGCAGATGCGGCTCGCATCCCAAGTTGCTGTGGCTGTGGTGTAGACCAGTGGCTACAGCTCTGACTGGAGCCCTAGCCTGGGAACCTCCATATGCCTCAGGTGTGGCCCTAAAAAAAAAAAAAAAAGGCAAAAACAAAGAAACAAAATACTGGTAAGATAACTTAAAAAAGTTCTATAGAAACGGCCATTGTGGTCCCCTGACATTGTAAACCTCCATCAGTTCACTTTTTTTTTTTTTTTCAGCACAGGCATAAGTGGTTCAGATTTGAAATCTAAAACTCTGGCATAATAGTTTTGCGCCACCAATAAATAACACGCACATAGGTGCCATAACCATTGTACAAAGGAAGAAACGTGAGTGTGAAGGTATTTCAGTAGGTTGGTCAAGGTCAGAGAAGTGGTGAGTGTGTTCAAGTCCCTCCAGCAACCCCAGGACCCATGCCCCCCAGCACCTCTCCGTGGCCTGGGGGGTGGGGGGAGGGGACTCCTGTGTGCCTACAGGGCACCAGCTCAGAGATGCCCGGGGGGAAGGACGGGCTGGGCTGCTCACCGAGATGACAGTCATTAGTATGTTGACCACGCCGACCCCCACCGTTATGTACTGGGAGTGAGTGGCCGCCACGCCAGCCGATGCATAGATGGTGTCCGCGTAGTAGTTGATCTAAAACACAAGCCCAAGGGCTGTGAGGGGAGGCGCAAAGGCCCCGCCCATGGCTTACCTTTCCCAACGACAATGCACAGTCCTGAGAGCCTAGGGGACCCTTGGGCCGGAAGGAGGCGGTAGTTGGCAGAAAAGAGCTGTGACCTGGCGCCTCGAGACTCGGCCTGGAGCGGCCTCTCCTCCCCAGCCAAGCCAGCAGCCAGCTCAGCTTCTCTCCTGGCCCAGCCCCAAGGATGTGGGTGACACAGCACTTTGGAAAGCCACCCGTGCTAGGGCTCCTGCCTGGGCTGTGTACCACTCCGTGTCTCCGGTTAAGCGCCCGTGAGTCCCGCAGGCCTGATGCCACCTCTTCCTGACACGTTCCTTGAGCACCAGCTGGGTCACCCATCCAACCTCTGACGTTTCTGGAAGCAGCCCCCCATCCCTGGTTTTGCAGCTCTCCACCCTTCTCCCGATACCATCAACAGACACAATTATAGCAAAAGAACTGTGTTCACAGAGTTCCTACTGTGGCTCAGCAGATTAAAAATCCACCGTAGTTTCCGTGAGGATGTGTGTTTGATCCCTGGACTCGTTCAGTGGGTTAAGGATCTAGGGTTGCCGCAAGTTGCGGCGTAGGTCACAGATGTGGCTCAAATCTGTTGTGGCTAAGACTGTGGCTGTGGCTGGCAGCTGTAGCTCCAATTTGACCCCTAGCCTGGGAATCTCCATGTGCCATGGGTGTGACCCTAAAAAAAAAAAAAAAGGAACTGTTTGCTTTCCACCACTGATGATGGCTGTGCTCCTGACCTGAGCCGTGTGGACCAAGCACCCCCCGCACCCCCCACACCCACCCCCCCGCACCCTCCCTGGGAACTGGAAATGGGTTCCAGGAGGTCCCAGCTCATCTCAGAGGGAAAGGGACTCCTGGCAGGAGATACTTTCTCCGGGGACTGAGAAGCAAGTCTTGCTCTGCAGCAAGAGAAGGACGAGGCTGTTTTGGGAGACAGAGGCTCCCAGGTTTCTTCCCCGCTTCTGGGCTGCTCCCGACCCCCAGCCGCATCCCTGCCCTTCTGTGGTGAGCTGCTTCTGTAAATGAAGTCTGGTTTTGGGTGAGCTGTTTCCAGGGTGCCTCGGTCTTTGCAAAGAGAGAGTGTCCTGGGTACCTGGCGGCCCCGAACCTGGGACCCCGGCTTCTCCCAGCTGCGGCCTTTCCCTCCCACTCCTCCTGGATGCAGGACTCTGCTCCGCATGCTCCGAACTCTGTGATAATACCAACACCACGGTGCTGGTACCAATGCTGCTCGTGAGAGTTGGGTTTGATGGACTCCAGTGGATGGCCGTTCTGAGAGGCAGCCTTGCACGGACATGTCTGGAGCCCCCTCCGGCCTCCACCCCCACCCCGCCTGGCCTGCGTGGGGCACAGGCCGCGCCGTTGCCCGCATCCCTCACCCGCATACCGCATTGATCCCGGAGAGCTGCTGGCCGGCCATGAGCACTATGATGGAGATGAGCTGCCAGCGGACAGGCCGGAAAGTGAAAAGGTTGAGCACGGACAGGCGGCCCTCGGCCTGCTCGGCCTGGGCCTCCACACGCATCTCCTCCATCTCGTCCTCCACATCTGCCCAGCCCCTCAGCCTCCGCAGAGCTGCAGGGAGCAGAACGGGCCTCACGCATCGCTGACAGATGTCGGGGCCCTGCCCCGGCCACAGGTTAACCCTTTTCCCTGGGGTGGAATGACCCCTGGGCCCCAGCCAGGTCCCCAACACTGACAGTGTCCCCGCACCCCGACCCTGGACCAGCTCACAGCAGTCAGCACGGGCCAACCATGATGCTGGCTCTGACCTTGACCATGTTCTCTGAGGGACCACACCCCAGAGCTGCGCTGGGGTCACAGCACCCCATCCCATTGGTGCCTACGTCTTGGAGGGCCTCTCCCCACCCTGGCCCTGCCCGTTCTCTGCTCTGGGCACTAGGGAGGGATGTTTGGCAGGCATGGGCTGGTGGCAGGGAGGTGAACAGGTGAGACACTCTAGGCAGAGCAGCCTATATCTTCAGTACCTTGTTGCGCTGTTTCTTCATCTCTTTTCTGAATCAGAGTGTAACGGGGGCTCTCGGGGAAGAAGGGCAGAGAGAGGAGCTGAAACAGTGCAGGGACTCCCGTGATGGCCAAGAGCACAGGCCAGCCTGGAAGGAACCAACATGGAGAATGTGAGACTAAAGCCGCAGGGAACCCTGGGCTCTGGGCACCTCCCGCCGCCTTCCGCATGTTTGGGCTCTCCTCTTACGGAGCCGCTCACCACATGGTTCCAGCCCTTGGCCAGAGTCAAGGACAGCAGGGACTTAGTCCTTGCCAAGATGGGGCTGCCTAGGACCCCCACAAAGGGGTTCCACATTTGAAAACGGAGAAAAGAATTATAATTTTAAAAAGATTATGCTGTTGGAGTTCCCGTCGTGGCACAGTGGTTAACGAATCCGACTAGGAACCATGAGGTTGCGGGTTCGGTCCCTGCCCTTGCTCAGTGGGTTAACGATCCGGGGTTACCGTGAGCTGTGGTGTAGGTTGCAGACGCGGCTCGGATCCCGCGTTGCTGTGGCTCTGGCATAGGCCGGTGGCTACGGCTCTGATTCGACCCCTAGCCTGGGAATCTCCATATGCCGCGGAAGCGGCCCTAGGAAAGGCAAAAAGACAAAAAAAAAAAAAAAAAAAGATTATGCTGTTATTTCACTCTGCAGGAAGAACTTTGCTTTTCTCAGGAACAATATATGATTTCATAGTGTGATCCCTAGAGAATGTGAAACCATGTCTTGTTCCTCCCTTTATGGATCCATCTCATTAGAGGCTGGGGTCGGGGAGGGGGCTGGAGCCAGCACTGTGGCTGGGTGAGCTCCTTCCGGAAGGTCTGGGTTAAGGGGCAGTATTGCGAGTCAACGTAGTCTTGCTAGCTCTGATGGGAACTGCATGCATTATTTAACTTCTCTAAGCTTCAGTTTTCTCACCATAACATAAAGATGACGACGATGATGGTGATACAATGCCTGCTAAAGGGAGTTCCCGCTGCAGCACAGTGGGTTAAGGATCTGACAGCAGGGGCTCAGGTCGCTGCAGAGATGCAGGTTCAATCCCTGGCCCAGCACAGTGGGTTAAAGATCCAGCATTGCCACAGCTGTGGCATAGGTCTCAGTTGCAGCTGGATTTGATCCCCGGCCTGGGAACTTCCATACGCCATGGGTGCAGCAAAAAAAAAAAAAAAAAAAAAAAAAAAAAAAGCCTCTAAAAAGTGGTGAGAGTGAGAGGCACACACTGGGCATCAGTAGAGGCAGCTCTTGGCAGTAGAGGCTCAGCCGGGCTTCCATGCAGATCCGATTTGTGCAGCTGCACTGGGGCAGTTTGGGAATCCTTAAAACTAATAACCTCGAAAGTTCTTTGTGGCTTAGCAGTTAACCAACCCGACTAGGATCCATGAGGATGTGGGTTCGATCTCTGGCCTGGCTCAGTGGGTTAAGGATCCAGCGTTTGCTGTGGCTGTGGTGTAGGCAGGTGGCTTTAGCTCCAGTTCAACCCCTAGCCTGGGAACCTCCATATGCGGTGGGTGACGCCTTAAAAAGCAAAAAAAACATAAAACAAAAACAAACACCTAATGACCTTTCACTCAGCACCTCCTGGGTTCTGAGTGTTTTCAAGATACTGTGGGGAATCCAAAGACACAAATCCATCCTTGAGGGATTCCTACAGAATTCAGGTAATTGGAAAATGTTTACAAAAACAACCAAAACCAGCTGAGGAAACAGAACCAACCAGAAGGAAATGCTGAGTGCCACAACCACCCAGGTGACAGTGACAGTGGCTCAAGGCCCGCCCGCTCTGCATTCAGTGCCTTTGCTGCTGGACCATTCCTACAGCAGCCAAGTACGCTCTTAGCTTTTTCCCAGCTGAAAAAAACAAAACAAACAAACCCAACTTTCTCTCCAGCTTACTTCCCTCCCAGCTTCCATCCAACCTCACTCCTTCCCTTTAAAGCAAAACCCCCAAGGATCGTGTAGGCTTGTCTCCCATCCTGCCCTCCCAGGCCTAAGCATAGTTTGTCCCCATCGTTCACCCAAACTGCCCTTCGTCAAGGTCACCCGTGCCCAGCAAACCATTCATGGCCCTACCTAAAGGTCACCTCTCTGCCTCATCTGACTTGACCCACCATTCCCAGGGGCACACCTGAGCAGTGCTGGGACCCCAGGACCACGGCCCCCATGTGACTCCAAGGATCCCTCTTCCCCTGGACCTTGGCGAGCCATGGGTACCTGTGGGGTTGCCCAGGATGGCCTGCAAGCTGAAGATCTGTGCTAGGAAGACTCCCATGATGACAAAAACTTCTGTCATTGTTCCCAGCGTGCCTCTAAGGTTCTTGGGTGCTAGCTCTCCCAGGTACATGGGAAGGGCACTGTAGGAGATGCCTGGATGTGGGCAAACAAAAGTCAGAGGAGTAGAGACAGAGTTCCAGCCTCCTGGGGCCCCGGGAGCCTGAGACTTAATTCATCTCATAGTCCCTGAGCTTTTTTTTTTTTTTTTTGCCATTTCTTGGGCCGCTCCTGCCCAAGAAATGGCAAGGAGCAAGAAATGGAGGTTCCCAGACTAGGGGTCTAATCGGAGCTATAACTGCCAGCATACGCCACAGCCACAGCAATGCAGGATCCGAGCCACGTCTGCAACCTACACCACAGCTCACAGCAACGCCGGATCGTTAACCCACTGAGCAAGGGCAGGTATCGAACCCGCAACCTCATGGTTCCTAGTTGGATTCGTTAACAACTGCGCCATGATGGGCACTCCCGTCCTTGAGCTTCTTGGTGGGGTCAGCCACCTCTTACAGCTGGCACAGTACCCTCAACTGGCCCCTGCCTCCCTCCATGGAGATGGAAATAGGCCACGTGGACTGCTTAGTTCTCACTCCTAAGGAAACCCTTCCAGGATCCTCCGATGCCCAGGGGACACACAAGGCATGATTAGGGTATCCTCCCCTTCCCAGCTGCGGAGCTGAGAACGCTGTGTGCCTGGAGAGTGGCACTTAAAGACAAGATTTTGGGAGGTCCTGCTGTGGCCCCATGGGACTGGTGGCATCTCCACAGTGCCAGGACTGAGCTTCAATCCCTGGACTAGCAGAAAGGTTTAAAGAATCCGGCTTTGCTGCAGACGTGGAGTAGGTGGAAACTCCAGCTCAGATCCCATCCCTGGCTTGGGAACTACACATGCCCCGGGGGCAGCCAAAAAAAGAAAGAAAGAATGAAAGAAAGAAAGAAAGAAAGAAAGAAAGGAAGGAAGGAAGGAAGGAAGGAAGGAAGGAAGGAAGGAAGGAAGGAAGGAAGGAAAGAAGGAAGGAAGAAAGAAAGAAAAGAAAAGAAAAGAAAAAAAGAAACAAATCTTTGGCTTTGGATTATCTTCTGATTTTTCTAAAGCACAGCTTCTTAATTGTATCACTTTTTAAATTTTTAATTAGAAACTACTATAGTTAAGAAAACTTCCTGGCCTGCTGAGCGAGGCTCCAAATTCTGTATTCCTTTTGTTTGAAGCCCCTCCTCCTCAGTGTGAATTGTACATCCTCCCTGGAAAAAATCTTGTAAAACTTTATCAGTTTATACTTCAAGGTAGCAGTTCCCATCCTGGCGCAGTAGAAACAAACCTGACTAGGAGCCATGAGGTTGCGGGTTCGATCCCTGACCTCGCTCAGTGGGTTAAGGATCTGGTGTTGCCATGAGCTGTGGTGTAGGTCACAGATGTGGCTTGGATCTGATGTTGCTGTGGCTGTGGCTTAGGCTGGTGGCCACAGCTCCAGATGGACCCCTAGCCTGGGAACCTCCATATGCAGCAGGTGTGGCCCTAAAAAGAAAAGATATATATATATGTATATAAACAAAGTAAAAGTGTGTTTTTGAAAATCCTTCCCTGATAGATTTTGTTAAATAAGGGGAAGGGGAGAGAGAGCATGAGGTTTGCAAGGGACTGGGGATGGAGACAAGAAGACACCCCCAAAGGGGAGTTCCCTGGTGGCTCAGCGGGTTAAGAATCTGGCGTTGTCACTGCTGTGGCACAGGTTCGATCCCTGGCTCAAGAACTTCGCATGCTGCAAGTACATCCAAAAAAGAAGGAAAAAAAGAAAGAAAGAAAAAGATACCCCCAATGGGAAAAGAAGCATTCAGAGCCAGAAAGACCCTTTGCTGGCCCTGCTTCCAGCCTTGGCCAATGTACCTGACTCAGACCCTTCCCCCCACGGGCGACCCTGAGCTCCAGCTTGGGCTTCAGCTGTCACTGCAGGCACCTGCACAGACTCCCAGCATCACTCGAGAAAAGATGATCAGCTCGAAAGCCTTGGCCACTTTGCTGACTCCCATCAGGATGGCGGGGATGATGGCAAAGACGTTGTTGATCAGCAGGGTCCCCTTTCTGCAAGGACAGCAGAGCCCAGAGGGCGGGGGCTGAGGCGGCAGAGGCACTCCTGACGCCCACTCCTAATCTCCAGGTCAGCCGTTTCAGAAGTGCCAGGAATGTGCCTGAGAAGGGCTGCTGGCTGGGAAGGACAGAGCGCAAGGACCAGTGGGCAGAAGTCCCAGCAAGGGGGGGGTTGGGGTCAGCAGGGTGGGGTCTGGGAACAGTCGGAGCTTAATGAAACCAGTGGGGAAGGAAAAAGGCCTGGGCTGCCTCTGCAGGTAGGGAGCTTCCTGTCACTGGTGGTATTCAAGCAGAGACTAGACTAGAGGAAGACTGTCAGGAATGTTGAACAGGGGAGCCCCACGAGTGGTGGGAGACAGAGTTGGATCAGATGATCCCTAAGACTCTTCCCAAGGCTAAAACTCCCATGAGTCTCTGAAGGGGAGAGAGGGAGGGTTTGAAAAACAGAACTGTGCTGGATGCTCCTGCTTGCCCCCGAGGTCCACCCCTACCTTCCAGAACGGGCTCTCTACCCCGTGCTGACTTGCACCAATGGCTCCCTTGGCCCCCTCACCCCATCATCTGGCTCAGGTCTTGCCAAAGGCGAAAGCAACAGTGGATGGGGAAGGAAGACGGTGCCCTCTCTGTAAAGGGGCTGCCGGCTGCGTCACCTGTTCTGAGTTCCCCGTGTTGCCGTGAGCTGTGGTGTAGGTTGAAAACGTGGCTCGTTCCGGCGTTGCTGTGGCTGTGGTGTAGCCGGCAGCTGTAGCTCCGATTCCACACCTAGCCTGGGGCCCTCCATCTGCCGCAGGTGTGGCCCTAAAAAAAAGCCTGAATTATGAAATAACTGCAATACACTGAACGTCTTCTTTATTCAAGTTCATAACAAATGACAAATTAATTGTTAATCAAGTCTCCATAAGAAGAGGTCCTATGGATCCTGCTTTAATAAACAATGATTTTTTTTTTTTTGTCTTTTTGCCATTTCCTGGGCCACTCCCGCGGCATATGGAGGTTCCCAGGCTAGGGGTCCAATCGGAGCCGTAGCCACCGGCCTACACCAGAGCCACAGAAACGCAGGATCCAAGACGCGTCTGCAACCTACACCACAGCTCACGGCAATGCTGGATCCTTAACCCACTGAGCAAGGGCAGGGACCGAACCCGAAACCCCATGGCTCCTAGTCGGATTTGTCAACCACTGCATCACGACGGGAACTCCAACAATGAATTTTTAATTGCCAATATTTTCTTTTATGCATGAAACCTGAATTGCTACAGTTCTTTAAAGATTTGTTCTCTTCAGAGGGCTTCCCATTCATACCCACCCAAACCGCCACTCTTGGCACACCAAGTCCAAGTGTAACGGTGAATTCCAAAGAGCGGGATCCGGCCACACGGAATTCCACGGGCCTCACCCTGAGCCCTCGGCTCCCTCCCTCCCTTCCTGGGAACCTTGACCCGGGCGTCCCTCCTTATCTGCAGAGTCATGGCTTTGCAGCACTGGGCTCAGGCATCAAGATGAGTGAGTTCGTGTAACTCAAGCAAAGTTCAAGACCTCCTCTGCATCTCAAACAAGACACGAGCCGGGGCACGTGGAGGGACTCAGTCTGAACCCCAAGCCTCAGAACAACACCGACCAGGTCGCCCAGGGGGAGGCTGCAGCTGTGACAACTTGGAGCCACAGGGCACGTGACCTTGATTGAAAGCCAGTCAACAAGCATTTTATGGAACACCTGCCAGAAGTGCTGATGAGGCTCCCCACTGATTATCATCAAGACTTTGCTCTCAGAGGCTACACCGCCTCTGCTGGGGGGGTGGGCAGGGGTAGCAACTGAGGGACTGCTGTTCCCGTGCAGCTGACAAGGGGAAGGAATCTCAAGAAACTGAGAGACTTGCTTTAGGGCGTGATGTGTATGCCAAGTGGGGCTGGACTTCAGGCTTTCTGGTTTCAAGGTCACCCAACGCCCCACCGTTGGGGATGCACAATCGCCGAGAGACAGTGTGGTTTCCTAAGGTGGATTCTGAGTGACGGCAGCACCCCTCCTCTTTACCTGCCACATCTGTCAACCAGCAGGCCAACAACCAGCGACCCCACCAAGCCGCCCAGAGGAAACACAGACACAGTGCAGGACCAGAGCAGCAGCATGACCTTCTCGTCCATGAAGGTTCCGTGTCGCTCGAAGAAGGTTTCATTATAAAAGGACTTCAAGACCTGGAAGACATTGTCCCGGCCACAGCCAAGAAGACGGGGTGACTCGTGAGACATGAGGAGGTAATGTTCTCAGCTGCCTCCTGTGACTGCACTGATGTACCTGTGCCCCTGGGACTCAAGGATTCTCTACCATTACGTGGAGGTAAAAAGGCCTGCTGTGTGATGGGGTGAGATAAGGAACTAGACTGCACAAAAAGCTGTTGCACATTCACTGTTAAAAATTCACTTTGGAGTTCTCATCATGGCGCAGTGGTTAACAAATCTGACTAGCATCCATGAGGACGCAGGTTCGATCCCTGGCCTCGCTCAGTGGGTTAAGGATCCGGCGTTGCCATGAGCTGTGGTGTAGGTTGCAGACACGGCTTGGATCCTGCATTGCTGTGGCTGCGGTATAGGCTGGTGGCTGCAGCTCCGATTAGATCCCTAGCCTGGGAACTTCCATATACCGTGGGTGCGGCACTGAAAAGACAAAAATAAATAACATAAGATAGCATAAAATAAAATAACATAAAATAAAATACAGCAGGACTCATATACCCAAATGAATGGGAATAGACACTGGGCCCTGTCATTGCCCTTCCAGGGACTTTCTCCCTGTGACTGTTCTCTGTCTGTCCTACATCAGTGGTCCCTCCTTCTTCTTTTTTTCTTTCTATGGCTTCACTCTAGGCATATGGACGTTCCTAGGCCAGGGATCAAACTGGAGCTGCAGCTTCCAGCCTACGTCACAGCCACAGCAACACCAGATCCGAGCCACATCTGTGACCTACACTGTAGCTCATGGCAACACAGGATCCTTAACCCACTGAGCAAGGCCAGGGCTCGAACCTGTGTCCTCATGGATACTAGTAGGGTTTGTCACTGCTGAGCCACAAAGGGAAAACCTCCTTCTTCTTTTTTTTTTTTTTTTTTTTTTTTGCTTTTTAGGGCTGCACTTGCAGCATATGGAAGTTCCCAGGCTAGGGGTCAAATCAGAGCTGGAGCTGCCGGCCTACACCACAGCCACAGCAACACAGGATCCGCGCTGCCTCTGCAGCCTGCGTGGAACTCCTCCTTCTTTAAATCATCTTTCTTGTCACTATATGAACACGACTCTCACCCTGTAAAAACCTAACACAACCCCCTCATCTCCTTTCACGAAGCTTCATTTTTTGCTCCCCTGGGCGGCAAAAAGCTCCACTCCAACCCCTTCTCCCTTGAACCCACTCCAATCAAGTTTTTGCGCCCAGCTCTCAACTCAGCTGCTGTGGTCAAGGTCAGTCATGCCATTAGGTCAAAGCCAGTGCTAAGCTCTCAGTCCTCATCTGGACTCATCATCAAGGCCTGTCCCTCCCTTCTGACTCACATGCTTCTCTAGGTCTTAGGGACACCCTTTGTCCTTTGCTCCCCCTTACTCCAGTCCTGGCCCCCAAGGGTTTAGTCCTTGACCCCATTTTCTTTGTCATCTGCAAGTGGCCTTCCCAGAGGGAGGGCAGTAGGACCAAGGCCCAAAGGGACTGGGCTGGGACTCCAAGCTGTCCCCTCTCACCCCCTTCCCAATGTGCCTAGAAAGGCTGACACCCCTGGAATGAAGCACCCCAACAAGCCTGGCCATCCCCAGGTATCCGGGGAGGATTAAAGGAAGACCGCGGCTTCCGGGAAGAGACGGCGGCTTCTGGAAGGAAGGGGGTGGGTTCCCCAGAGTGAGATGGCAGCCCTCCCCTGCCCACCTTGTGCCCACCTTGTGTGGCGTGTTGACCACGGCGATGTTATAGCCATACTCGAAGGCCGAGCCAAAGGCTGCACTCAGCGTGGCCAGCACCAGCGTGGGTTGGAGCCGCTGCGGAAGAGGAGGTCCGCGGTCAGGGACTCCTTGAGGCTGGTTTGGGGAGCTGCCCGAAGTGGGGGGAGAGGACCGCAGGCCATGCCCAGGGAAGTGGGGACGGCGGCCCGAGGCTGGGGGCAGTGGATGGTATCATTCCCTGTTCCTCGCAGGCATCCTTCAAGAGGGTTGAGCATCACCTCTGGACCTGGCCCTTGGGTGAAGTAGGGGGATGCGTCTGGGAAAAGGCCCAGCGTGCCCTGTCCTGTGGAGCTTACCTTCCAGGGAGGGGAGGCCAGAAAACCAAACCAAAATGAAACAAAAACAACAGGAACAAATCACGCTCTAAGGGCCAAAAAACAGGTAAAGGGATAGACGCCAGTGGGGGATGGGGTGGGGCGGCCTCTCAGACAGGGTGCTTTTGAGACAAGACCCAGATGGATGAGATGAGCCTGTGAGCATCTGGGGACAGAAGAGTCCAGACCGAACGGAGCAGCAGAGGCCAGAAGGACACGCGTGGCTTGTATTTCCCTCCAGGACAGGCCCCCAGGAAAACCAAGGCTACCCTCCTCCCACCCCTCCACACCCAGGCCAGCTCCAGGGAACTGGCCCCAGGGCCAACAAACTGGGGCAGGGTCTGTGGCTGCCCGAGTCAGCACCCCTCTGGGCTCTACACCCCAGACCCTCTCTCCCCACCCCCTCTGCTTGCCTGTCACCTGCACCTTTGACCCCCACCCCCACCATCAGCTGCCCTCCTGCAGACAGCCCTCAGCCCTGTGCTGCTGGCCAACCAGCCCTGCAGAGAAGAGCAGAATCAGGGCACCCTCAGAGGCTGGGGGAGCAAAATGGGGGTGAGGATCTCCCACACTTCCTTAGATGTGGAGCCCCTCCCCTCGCTTGTGTCTGAGCTGGGATGTTTGGGAAGCTTCCCCCCTCTCTCCCACTGCCCCCTGCGTTCCCAGGGCTGGGGGCTCCCCAGGAAAGGCAGGGGTGTTCTCTCCTTGCTAGAAGCACCTCCCCGCCCTGCACAGTCCCCTCACCTGGTGGCAAAGGGATAGTGAGTTTCTCAGACTTGGCACTTACCCCCTCCCGGGGTGGAGGCGTCCCTGGCTCTTTTTTCTCCATCCTCCTTCAGGAGAGGAACAGGTGCGCTCTGCTTCCCAAGTGACACCTGAGTCCTGCTCTGTGCTGACTGCTTGGGGCAGCGAGGTTTTATTGCCCTTTGGTCTCTGGACCCTGCTAACTTTCCCCAGGAACACTGTTTTCCTTGGACGGGTTGATAAGATAAGATTCCACACACAGCATGAATTTTGTCTTTGCCTCCATCCCGCTTCAAATGCGAAGCGCCCCCAGTTGCACCAAGGAGAAGAAAAACACCACGTGCCCTTGGCCCCCAGAAATGAGGCGTCTCAGAAATCAAGTCAGGCCTGGTTGCCCGGATCTTTGATGCGTCTCCTGTGTTCTCTTTATCTGGGCTTCCTCTTCCGAATTTGGACTCATTGTCCGTTTTGGGGAAAGAGCAAATGAAATACTTTTAAAGAAATACAACTTAATTACTTTTAATTACACTTATTAGTATAAAATAAGTCAAAATATTGAACAAAGCGGCTCATTGCAGAATGAACTCTATTAGCAAAAAAAAAAAAAAAAAAGTAGAAATTTACTGGGAGTTCCCACTGTGGCTCGGTGGGTTAAGAATCCAACAAGTATCCATGAAGATTTGGGTTTGATCCCTAGCCTCACTCAGTGGGTTAGGGAGCCGGCGTTGGCATGAGCTGTGGCGTAGGTTACAGATGAGGCTCAGATCCCCAGTTGCTGTGGTCGTGGCATAGGCTGGCAGCTGAAGTTCTGATTCAACCCCTGCCTGGGAACTTCCATATGTGGCAGGTGCATCCTAAAAAAAAAAAAAAAAAAGAGTAGAAGTTTAATGAATAAATTATGAGAAATCAACTGATTGGAATGCCAGGCTGTTGTTTCAAGGGATAATTATGCAAATTACAAAAGGACATGGAAATAGCTTATGAATGTTACGTTAAGTGACTAAAGCAAAATACTCTCGTGTGCCTGGCTAAAAATGTGGACAGCCACAGGGATACGAGAACGTGGGGGTCCTTATTTCTCCTAACTATCTGCACAGGACAATTTAGCAAAAAAGAAAAAGGAATGAGCCCTGGCCCAGGGCACTTCCTTGCCAAGAAGAGCCTTCACAACCTGTGCTGGGCTAATCACCCAAGGAGTACACTCTGCTTAAAGCAAATGCACCGTTGGCCCTCAGGCAGCCCCCAGCTTCCTCTATTCTGTATTTTAGACTCCACGAGTGGGGGAGTTAGTTTAGGGTCCTCCCACATAGCACCACCAAGTGAGGTGCCTGCAACCACACTGCCTTCCAGGGCCAGGGAGTGGATCTGCTGGCCTTGGGAACCAGACAATTGCCAGAGGCTGGATCTCACGCCCTCTCTCTCCTCTCTTGCAGTTAAGTTCCCTACTGGCTTAGTGGACTAAGGACCTGGCATTGTCAGCACTGTGGCTCAGGTTGCTGCTGTGATATGAGTTCAAATCCTGGCCCAGGAACTTCATGCTGTGGGCACAGCCAACAAACAAATGAACCAACAAAAACATGGCAAGACATGTTTCGCATGCCAGAGTGGGCTTCAGACGCTGCCCCCCAAACTCTTCCACGGCAAAAACCTCCAGCCAATGTCGCCGCCCCCCTGTTCCCGAAGCCTGTCTCCTGGGGGTTCAGTGACATCAGGAGAGAGAGCAGTGCAGTGAGGTTTCCACAAAGAAAAATCTATCCCATTTAAAGGATTGTAATGGATTCTGTGGTCACAGCCTTCCTAGGTGGTAACACGCCCTTTCTTTCAAATCATCTGCTTCTCATTATGAAAGTAGGTGGAAGTTAGTTATCTAGATTTTTGCTCAGGAAATAAAAAGTAGGCCAATGTTAGTTCACCAGATTTTGGTCTGTGCAATCCAGAAGTGTGGAAACCACTGGCAAAAGCTGCTTTTCAGGTGCCTAATAGGGTTATGAACGAGTTGCCACAGGGCTGGCAACGCCTCCCGTTATGCTCGTCCTCACAGCAGCCCAGCCTCCCGCTGCTTGTTTTCACCACATAAAATCCTCTCCACCAAGGCTCATCCATTCAGGAGTTCCTCTGTGGCTCAGTGGTAATGAACCCGACAAGTATCCATGAGGCTGTGGGTTCGATCCCTGGCCTTGATCAGTGGGTTAAGGAGCTGTCATTGCTGTGAGCTGTGATGTAGGTCACACACGTGACTTGGATATCTCATTGCTGTGGCTGTGGTGTAGGCCGGCAGCTGCAGCTCTGATTCAGCCCCTAGCCTGGAAACTTCCATATGCTGCAGATGCGGCCTTAAAGACAAAAAAAAAAGAAAAAAAAAAAAAAAGGCTAACAAGACTCAGCCATTCAAAACACCAGGTGAGCCCTGCTCTGTGCCAGCCCTTGCCCTTGGCACTGTGGAGACACAGCAGTGAACCAGCAGGGTCTGTAGCACTTCTCCTCCATCTCTTTCACTAGCTAACTGCCCTGACCTTGACTGACCTTGATCAGCATCCGAAAATCTCCCATCTTCTGACATTTCCTAGTGGAAGGACTCTTTTTATTTTATCGGCATGCCCAAGGCATGCAGAAGTTCCTGGGCCAGGGATCGAGCCTGAGCCACAGCAGTGACCCTAGCCACAGCAGTGACAATGTTGAATCCTTAATCTCTGGGCCACCAAGGAACTCCTGCAGTGTCTCTTTAAATTGCAAATCAGGTGGGGACAGTCTGACTCAAGTCTGCCAGTGACTTCCCATCACGTAAAGAATAAAATCCCAAACCTTCCTGGTGCCCTGCTCAGCCTCTGCCTGGTACCCCCCTCCCTCTCCCTTTCTGCTCCAGCTCCACTGACCACTCGGCACTCCCTGGATGGCAGCCAGCTGTCTCTCACTTTGGGACACTTACATCAGGCCTGTGCTTCTCTGGTGGCTGCCCCCCGCCATCCCCATTCAGAGAAGCCTTCTTCTGCCTCTGTGGGAAAACAGCATTTTCCCACCTGTCACCCTCGCACTATCCCTTTTTTCTTTTTTTGGTTGCACCCACAGCATGCAGAAGTTCCCAGGTTAGGGGTCAAATCCATGCCACAGCAGCGACCTGGGCCACTGCAGTGACAACGCCGGATCCTTAACCCGCTTGGCCACAGGAGAACTGCCCTATTTTTCTTTATCACACCTTTCACGCTACGCCGTGGTTTTCTTCATTGCTGCAGCCCCAGTGCCTGGAACACAGGGATGCTTGAGAAGTAATATTGCTTTCCCCAAATCTACACCCCTGCTCTCCTGGCTCCAGAACCTTCTGGCCACCCTCCCTCTAGACAGCTGTTGCATGTGCTAGGAGCTCCCCCATCTCAACAGCTCCCCCAATTTTCTAGTCTTCTCCCCAAACCTGCCATTCAGCTCCCCAAACCCTTCACAATTGGCCCCTGTTAGAAACCTGGCAGGGCTGCCCAGTGCCTCACCTGTGATGGCCAAGGGGCTCCTAAATCCTATCCAATCTCTCCCCCTGAATTCGGCCTCACTCAGCCCCATCACTGCTGGCTTTGCTGGGCCCTCACTATTTCTCACCAACCAGTCTCTCTCCCCAAGTCCTGCCCAGTCCCTGTCACTGCTGTGGCACTATCTGAAACTCAGCCATCACCTACCCGTGGATTAGCTAAAGGTCAGGCTCAGCCTGGCTCGCAGGGACCCGCAGGATCCATTTCAGCCTTTCCGGCTTCACTTTCACCGCAAGCCACCTACCTGGCATCCCCTCAACCCCTCCGTGTCTCTCTGGCTGTTCCTCACCTGGAACAACCACCCTTTTCTCCCTCCCTCCCCTTCGTTCCCCTTTTTGTAGTGTATGCAAGATCCTGAACCCGGGGTTGAATTGGAGCTGCAGGTGCAGGCCTACGCCACAGCCATGGCAACGCTGGATCCTTAACCCACTGAGCGAAGCCAGGGATCAACCCCACATCCTCATGGATAATAGTTGGGTTCTAACCCACTGAGCCACAACGGGAATCCCCCCATCTTAAATTTAAAAAATCACAGCTTTGCAACCACCTCACTTCTCACCCCTCCCCTTCTTTCAGCAAGTATTGTCCCAGGGCCTCCTCCATGCCAGGCCCTTCCAGGCAGTGGGGATTCTGGGATAAACCAAACTGGCCCAACCCCTGCCCTCGAGGGGGCTGAGGCTTCAGGGCAGCCAAGCTCCTTGAAGGGGTGAGGAATGTCCTGGGCTTCCACCTGCTCACAGAAAGCTGCACATCTTGGTGATAAGTGATTATATATGTTTTATTGAGTATAAAGAGGCAATTCTACAGTCCCCTAATAATAAAATTTGGGATCAATAATCTCTGACTTGGTTAAAGTCTCCATAGGGACCTGCTTCCCAGCTTCCTAAACATGGCTACAGGTGAATCACACTTTCCAGGACTGGTGTTTCTGGAGATGGATCTGACAAGAGGATGGATTCCACGCTGACCAGGTTCCCGTGGCCCCGGAAGACCGTGGGATCGGAGCAGAGTTCATTTCTTCGGCCATGTTCGATTCCTTCCATCTTGCCATCACGGTAACAATTTTCGTTATAAAAGCTGGTGTTACCAGGAGCCACACAACGGCTGACCCACCATGGCTGAGGGACAGCTGCCCGCCATGCCTGAGGGTTGGTGATGGGTGAGTCTGAAAGGCTTTGAGAACTGCATGGAAGCCCTTCAGACAGTCCAGCGGGGCCTGCCTTCCACACTGGACTTGTCCTAGTTCTGGATTCACAGCCCAGGATGGAAGCGCCAGGCAGATCCAATGCACAGGCACCTCTTCTCGAGTTACAGCCCCACAGCAGAGGGCGGAAAGTCCTTCAGCTCCTTTTCTGGGTGCACCTCTGACACTTTATTCATCTTGGTGAAGATCTGATTGATTTCTATGAAGGTTTTGGACTTGGTCTCAGGAACAACCAGGAAGATGTAGATGGTGGTGAGAAGACATATCACGGCAAAAATGATGAAGCAGTAAGCGCCGAGGCCCACCTGTGGGAGGGGAGCAGTTTCACGTTCCTGAAGAGAGTCTGGATTTACCGCTTGAGGAGTTGGGGCATCTGGGGCCCGCGGGGTCACACTTACTTGAATGAATGGGAAGATCAAGCCCACGGTGAAGTTGGAGAGCCAGTGGACACTGCCCCCCACCATGTAGGCGGCAGGCCGGGAGGACTGCAGGAAGATCTCAGTGATGAACAGTGCTGGGATGGGACCTGGGAGGGGGAAGAGGAAGAGTGGTCTTCTCTTCCCACCGGCCCACAAAGTGTCCTCGAGCACCCCTCCCACCCCCCCAACCACTCCTAGCAAGGGGCCTGAGGCATCCAGCCCAAGGCAGAGCAGCACGTCTCCAGGACTGCTGTTCTTGTGGGGAAGCAATGGGACAAGGCACCTAGCAAGAGTTAGACACAATAGGTGACGTCCTGTCATGTCCCTAAAAGGGAGCCACGACCTCCTGTAAGGCCCAACCACACCAGGCAGCATGTTCCAGCCTAAACAGCCTGCCCTCGCTCTCACCATGCTCCACCTCCCCCCCAAAAAAACCCCTCTGCCCCAAGACAGAGGCAGAGACGCTGAATCTGGCGCTCCCTGGAGCCTCTCTAAAGAGCTCAGGCCAGAAGTTTCTAGGGCTGACCGTACAGGAGATGGGCAACGAAACCCAGGACCAGCTCTTGGGTACGTACTGGGCCCAAGGGCATGGCCTATGACGTAGGAGATGACGCAGACGATGCTGAGGTAGGGCATCCAGGATATTGTGTCCTGTGGAGAGAAGACCAAGTTGGATCACATTTGCTCCTGGGACTGGAGCATCAGAAATTTTGGTTTCCAGAGGGCCAGGGGCTAGGTCACCTCACCCAGCCACCGCCCAAGTTGGGAAGGCGAGCGCCTGGAGCCTCCTTCAACAGGCAGCGCCCCCTGGATGCCACTGGAAGATAAGCTGAAAGTGGGTGGGGTGGTGGGCGGCTGGGGCTGGGGTGGGGACTGCAGGTGGACCCAAGCATCGTGATAATGCGCATGCGTAACAGGGCGCGGGGTGGGCGTTTGCCCCCCAGGCCCCGCCTTCCTCACCTGCAGAGCCAGGGCGGCTGTCAACACGCAGCAGGCGGTAAAGCAGATGGAGAAGCCCAGGAGGAGCAGGAACCTTCTCCCCAGTAGCTCCACCACGAAAATCTGCAGGGAAGGGGCGAGGGAAAGCGGGAGGCTCAGGAGCCCTGCGTCCCACCGGGGAGGAGGCCCCGGTTGCCCCGCCGCACCCCTGCCCAGAGCCGCCTTCCCGGGCAGATCCCCTCCCCGTCCACACAACACTTTCTGAAGGAGCAGCTACAAGGAGAACCAGAGGGGCTGTGTCCTTGAATGGCCAGTAGGCCACCACGCTGTCCTGGCCAGGGGCTCCCTTTGTCCCTCAGCAGCCCTGGCACAGAGAGTGACCCCCAATGTAAGATGTTGGAGAAGTGCCCCCTCACCCGGTGGAAGCTTCCAGAGTGGAGGATGGGGCCCTCCATCTTTGGGAGCCATAGGCTGCCCCCTCCCGCACGACGGAGAGCCCCGAGGCTAGAGATGAGGGGGCCGAGGGGCACGCCGCCACCTTAGATCCAGGCTCCTTCCTGGGCCAAGACCCCCACTCTCCAGGTGCCCTCCCTCCTTGGGGGCTGACGGGGACTCAGCTCCGGGGACACTCACGGCGATGCCGGTCATCAGCACGTTGACAGCGCCCGTGCCCGCAGTCACAAACTGCACATCCTGGTCTCTCACCCCAGCGCTCAGGTAGATCTGGTCTGCGTAGTAGTAGATCTGGAAGGCAAACCCCCCGAGGCTGGTGGGGCCGGCCCGGCTGCCCCTGTCCCCGCTCCGGGCATCCCCGCCGCCTGCCCGCTGCTCCCCCTGCCCGGGGCTGCCCCGGTACCGCGTTCACTCCCGACAGCTGCTGGCCGCCCATGAGGATGATGGTGGAGATGACCTGCCACCGCAGGGACCTCATGCGGAACAGCTTCAGCACCGAGATGAAGCCCGCCGCCTTCTCGGCCTGGTCCTCCTCCCGGATCTCCTCGATCTCGGCGTCCACGTCGTCCCAGCCGCGCAGCCTCCTCAGCGCTGGGGGAGGGAGCAGAGGGGGCGTTGGGGGTGGACCACGCCCCCCGCCCCCCCGCCGGCAAAGATGCCACTGCCTCCATCCCTTTGCGCATCTCACCTGAAAGCCTTACCGTTTTTGGCAGCTGCTTCATCTTTCTTCTGAATCAGCAGGTACCTGGGGCTCTCCGGGAAGAAGGGCAGGCAAAGAAGCTGCAGCGCTGCAGGGATCCCCGTCAACCCGAGGAGGATGGGCCAGCCTGCAGGGGAAGAAATGTGACGGGAGAGCTGGGCGGGCCCCAGCCTCAACCCCTGCCTCCTGCCCGCTGCAGCCCCACAGAGCCCAGCTGGCCCCTCTGGCCTCTCACCCTGATTGGTTTTCTTTGGAGCTGGCACACAGGCTCGGGGGCGGCGGGGGCGGGGGGGGGGGGGGCCTTTGTCTTTCTCACCTCTGTGTCCCCAGCACCTAGGATGGTGCCTAATACATGGTGGGCACTCTAAACACTTAGAGAATGAGCAGTGGTAAATAACCATTCCCCCCCCACACACACACCAGATGGACAACGTGAAAAATTCTGACAATACCAAGTGCTGGTAAAAATAGGGGCAGATGGAAGGTCTCCACATGGGGTACCTTTAGGGGACTGTCAGGCAGGAGCTGGTGATGCTGGACACCCTCTCGTGCTCTGACCAGCAGCCCTGTCCTGATCAGGAACATGCCTGGGCCACCAGAACGCCAGAACAAGAATGGGAAGAGCAGCACTGGTTATAGAAACAAAACCCAGAAACAAGGCGACTGTGCCCACAGTAGAATGGGGACATAAATCGAGGTCCATTCATTAGGCTGCGATGAAAATGAATTAAGTCAGGACAGGAGCCAGTCCCACCAGCACGGTGGTGGGTGCAGAGTCCTTCTCACAATGTGGTTCCGTTGTACTAAGTCCAGAAACACGGAATGTTAACTCGATCTTCTAGAAAAGCGATGAAACTCCAGGGCAGAGCAAGGGTGCAGTGGCTCCCTTTGGGGGGTGGGAGGCTGTGATTGAGGGGCCCACGGGGCACCATTGAGGTTCCAGCTCTGGACCCTTATATATACACAATAAAAATGGTTCAATAAGGAATTCCCATTGTGGCTCAGTGGTAACAAACCCAACTAGTATCTATGAGGACATGGGTTCAGTCCCTGGCCCCACTCAGTGGGTTAAGGATCAGACGTTTCTGTGAGCTGCAGTGTAGGTCACAGAGGAGGCTCAGATCCTGCATTGCTGTGCCTGTGGTTGTGGTATAGGCTGGCAGCTGCAGCTCCGATTCAACCCCTATCCTGGGAACTTCCATCTGCTGTGGGTGGGACCCTAAAAAAATGGTTAAATAAGTGAATGAGGGGTTCGGGCTCCCTCTAGGAGCTGTGAAGGCCTTGCTGTCCCCTTTTCTCCTAGGGCTTGTGGGAGGTGATACCCGCAGATGTCCACGTGCCAGGCACTAGTAGGGGCCCTTCAGTGTAGCTCACTTCCCCGTCACAGCAGTGTCACAAGGCAGCTGTGTTGCTGGGAGGCTCCAGGGCAGTGGCGCATTGCTGCACCCCAGGTCCTTGTGTGACAACCACCGAGCAGCCAGGAGAAAGTCGGACAGCGGTGCCCCCTGCTCCTTCAAAGTCCCCATGACCTGTCCCCCAGGAGGGACTAGAGACTGCCAGCCTGTCTGTCCCTAGCAACTCATTCGGGCCCGCTCTGTGCAAGGGGCCACCAACTCATTCAAGCCTGCTCTGCAGGGTTAGGGCCGTGCGGGGTGGGGGCGGGGGATGGTTCAGAGAGAAAAGACTGGTTCACAGGGAAGGGCCGGGGGGGGTCGGAGGAGGCGTCCTGAGCTCACCTTCTTTGTTGGCAAGGAGAGTCCGAAGACCAAAGATCTGGGCCACGAGGATGCCAACGGTGATGAAGAGCTGGGGCACCACCCCCAGGGCCCCCCTCAGGTTCTTCGGGGCCAGCTCCCCCAGGTACATGGGGACAACATTGGAGGAGAGACCTGCCGGGGGCGGGAGAAAAACACGATCAAGAAACATGCGTCTTCTGGTGGAGACAAGCCGTGTCTTCAGATTCACTACTTCTTTCTCAGCCATCACATCAGTTGGGCTGAAACTTTCTCAAAACGGCAGGAGTAAAGTGAACCCCACCTCTTACAATCGGAGCAAAAAGTCCTCGGACAGTGCCCTTGCTTCCTGACTGGTGTCACCTGGGTACACAGGCCAGCCGGACCTCTTAACCGGCTTGGTCGCCGAGAGGAAAGCCCAGGTGTGGGCTCCCTCCCCTCTTGCTCCTTGGGGAGAAACGCTGTTCAGAAAAGGCCAAGGCCCCCCTGCCCCCCCAGCTTTACCTGCAGAGACGATGTAGTATATAATAAACCAGTGCACAGACACTGAAGCACAGGCTTTCTCGGCTTTCTCAATACGCATCAGACACTTGAATATATACTGTGGACCAACTGCATTCTGAGATTTGTGTGGTGCCTGAACGACTTTTGAACCCCCAATATTTGGACTGGTCCATTTTCCTGTCTTGCGAGTTATCTGACGCCCTTATGAACAGGTGAAACACGTTTATAGGCTCCAAAGTGGTTTCGCATATATCACATCCCATTTAATTCTCCTAAAAGCCCAGTGAGATGCCGGGGGTCTGGGAGGACAGTAGGATGGATTGTTACTGGCCCAAGTAGGGTAAGCAGAGCCAAGGGCCGGCTGCTGCTCAGAGAGACATGGGGTCTGAGAGGGAGGCTCTGGCCATGGGGACACTGAGAGGAAACAGTTCGGGGAGAGGGGAGGCGGGGCTGCTGTTGAGGGGAGGGGATCTGACAGCCCTGAGATCAGAGGAGACTGACCACCAAGTTTTCAAGCTTTGCAGTTCTGCCCAAGGATAGCTCTCTGCCTCCCTGCTTAGTGTTTTAAAAGAGACCCCTTACTGTTCATGAATCAATATCGATTCTTTCTGATTTTCAGAGCAAAGAGGGGCAGTCTTTAGAGCAACTGTGTCTTGTGTGGAGGTGGGAAAGGACCCTGCAGGCCCAGTGCCCAAAGGGTTGTGGAGGAAGCATGCCTCTGATCTTAATTAAGAGCAACAGTGGAGAGGAGCTCCTGCTGTGGCCCAGTGGGTTAAAAATCCAACTGTCTTGGCTTGGGTCACTGCGGAGGCACAGATTGGATCCCCCAACCAGCACGGAGGGTTAAAGGATCTGGTGTTGCCACACCTGTGGCAGAGGCTGTAGCTGTGGCTCGGATTCAGTCCTTGGCCTGAGAACTTCCATATGCTGCAGGTGTGGCCACTAAAAAATTAAAAAAAAGAGGAGTTCCTGTCGTGGTGCAGTGGTTAACGAATCCGACTAGGAACCATGAGGTCGAGGGTTCGATCCCTGCCCTTGCTCAGTGGGTTAACGATCCGGCGTTGCCATGAGCTGTGGTGTAGGTTGCAGACACGGCTCAGATCCTGCGTTGCTGTGGCTCTGGCGTAGGCCAGGGGCTGCAGCTCCGATTAGACCCCTAGCCTGGGAAACTCCATATGCCGTGGGAGCGGCCCAAAGAAATAGCAAAAAAAAAAAAAAAAAAAAAGACAAAAAAATAAATAAATAAAAAAAGAAAGACAAAAAAGGAGCAACACTGGAGAGACAAATATCAGGAGGTGTGTGAAGAGATGGGAGTCCCTTCAGGTTGGTGAAGAACAATCTCATTTTGTCTTTTTCTTTTTTTCTTTTTTTTGGCTGTGCCCAAGGCATGTGGAAGTTCCCAGGCCGGGAATGGTACCTATGCCAGATCCTTAACCCGCTATGCCACCAGGAAACGCCTAGTTTGGTCTTTTTTTTTTTTTTTTTTTTTTTTTTTCGGCTGCCCCGTGGTACATGCAGTTCCCCTGCCAGGGATCAGATCCAAGCTGCAATTGCAACCTAAGCCTCAGCTATGGCAATGCCAGATCTTTAACCCAATGTGCTAGGCTGGGGATCAAACCGGTATCCCAGTGCTTTTAAGACATCTCCAATCCTATTGCACCACAGCGGGAACTCCTCCTCATTTTGTCTTAGAAACAATTCCGCGGGGCAACCACGGCCAGATCATTCTAATATCAGAGTCAGAGAAGCTGCTTTTAAAGTTTAAATTCCAGTCCACACTGTTCTTACCAAAGATGCGGACTCACAGCAAATCAACCATCTGAGCATCTGGGAACCCAAGCTGCACTGACCCTGCAACTCCTTGGTCAGAGTGACTGCTTACTTTGTTTTTAAGGTGTCTAAGTGGCATGGAGCTTGACTTTTCTAGGCTTGTCAGGAGATACGTGAAGGAATGAATGGCAGGTGGATTAAGCTTCCGCTGGAGTTCCCAAGTATGACCTAAGGATCCAGGGGTTCCTGAGACTGTTTCGGGGGTCTCTGAGATCAGAATATTTTCAGAACTGCCCTGAGATGTTAACTGTCCTTTGTATTCCCATTCTCTGACGAGCTTTCCAGAGGTCATAGTCCCTCTATCTCACTGACAGAAGCAGGGTTGAGAGTCTGGCTGTCTTCTACTAAGCCAGACATTCAAGAGATTTGCAAAAACGTAAAACGATGCCACTGCATTTTTTTTTTTTTGTCTTAGAATATAGAGTGATTTTCATAAAGACATCTAATGGGCTTATTACTACTATTTTAAAATAAATTAGGAGCAGGAGTTCCTGTTGTGACTCAGTGGATTGAGAATCTGACAAATATTCATGAGGACGCAGGTTTGATCCCTGGCCTTGCTCAGTTCATTAAACCGGCATGTCCATGAACTGCGGTGTAGGTCCCAGACGTGGCTCGGATCTGGCATTGCTGTGGCTGTGGCACGCAGACTGGCAGCTGCAGCTCCAATTCAACCCCTAGCCTGGGAACCTCCTATACCTTGGATACGGCCATAAAAAGACAAAAATAAATAAACAAATACATAAATAAAATGACTTAGGAGCACCCTTGTGGTGAAGTGAATTAAGGATCCACTGTGGTCACTGCTGTGGCTTGGGTGGCTGCTGTGGCGCAGGTTCAATCCCTGGCCTGGGAACTTCTGCATGGCCGAAATAAATAAAAGGAACTTCTAAAAATTAAAAAAAAATGATTTAATACATTTCTTGGTTGCAATTTCTTTTCTTTCTTTCTATCTTTCTTTTTTTTTTTTTAATTTTATGGCCACACTCATAGCATATTGAAGTTCCTGGGCCAGGGATTGAATCCAAGCCACAGATGCAACCCACACCACAGGTGTGGCAATGCCTGATCCTTTAATCCACTTCACCAGGCTGGAAATTGAAACTGCACTGCAAGAATGACTTGAGCCACTGCAGTCAAATTTTTAACCCACTGTACCATGGTGGACACTTCTTGGTTGCAACTTCTAATGTGATAAATATTGATCAATATGGAGTTCCCGTCGTGGCGCAGTGGAAACGAATCCGACTAGGAACCATGAGGTTGCGTGTTCGATCCCTGGCCTCGCTCAGTGGGTTAACGATCTGGCGTTGCCATGAGCTGTGGTGTAGGTCACAGATGCGGCTCGGATCCCGCGTTGCTGTGGCTCTGGTGTAGGCCAGTGGCTACAGCTCCGATTAGACCCCTAGCCTGGGAACCTCCACATGCCACAGACACAGCCCCAAGAAGACAAAAGACCAAAAGAAAGAAAAAAAAAAAAATTGATCAATATAACGCATGTGAGTGAGAGCTCCCTGGACTCCTCAATAATTTTAAGAGCGTAAAGGAGTCCTGAGGGCAAAGAATTTGAAAACTGCTGACATCAAGTCATGCTTATGTAAGAGCAAAGGTTGTTTTTGTTTTTTGTCATTTTTGGCTGCCCTGCAGCACATGGAGCTCCCAGGCCAGGGATCAGATCCGAGCCGCAGTCAGGACCTAAGCCACAGCCTGCGGCTATGCCGGATCTCTAACCCATTGTGCCCGGCTGGGGATCGAACCTGCGACCCAGTGCTCCCAAGACACCGCCAATCCCATTGCATTACAGCAGGAACTCCAAAGGTTGGGGTTTTAAGCTGTGATTTGATACCTATTAGAGCCTAACATTCTTTTTTGGAACCAACTCTGAATCACTGGATGTCAATAGAAAGGTGACAGCACCTGCCTGCTACTGAAAACTTCCAGGAATCATCTGTTTTTCATAAAGCTGAGCCTGGCTGCAGGGGAAACCTGCAGAAGCAGAGCCCGGTGCCTCGGGGCTCCAGCCCAGATGGCAGATAAATGTCCAGCCCTTCTCAGGAAAAGCCAGCGTGAAGGAAGTTTGCCAGGGGGCCGATCATTCTCTCCTTGAAGTGCCTCTTCTCTCTTCGAGATGCTTGTTTTCCTCCTTATCTCCCAGCCCTGCAGTTCCTCACCACTCCCCCCAAGACCAGCCTCTCTTTACCCCCATATCGTCCGGTAACTTCAGGCAAGGGGTTTGCTGACATCCAGCCAAATCATCCCTTTGTCCTGATCCGCTTGTTCGGAAGGAGAAAAAGAGTCACTTGCAGAGCCTGGTGGGGGGTGGGGGGTGAGGGGCCCTGGGTGCAGCCTTTCCAGGGGGCCCTTGCGTTTGGGTGCCCGCCCTGCAGGTGCCCAGCCCTGAGAGTGGGCACCTTGCTCGCCTTGACGGCCCTGGGAAATGCGGCCCACAAAAGAACGCCAAGCTGGAGGAAGGCCAGGGCATGGCCTGAAGCACATCTCTTCTGTCTGAAGCTGTCTTGGGGGAGGAAGCTCGGCCAGGGCAGCGTGGCTTTGGAGAGATTACTCTCATTAACTCTTTGCTGGCAGAGGGATTCGTACACTGGACTGTTTCTCCAGCTTTTTGGACCACAACCCACAGTACAAAATACAGAAATTCATTTTGTATCCAACTTGGTTCTCACTTGGGCAGATAGATAAAGAACTGAAACAAAAGTTTCAAAAGACAAGCCTTACTTTTACAGCATGTGATAGCCTCCCCTAGTTTTTTTTTTTGTTTTTTTTTTTTTTTTTTGTCTTTTTGCTATTTCTTTGGGCCGCTCCCGCGGCATATGGAGGTTCCCAGGCTAGGGGTCGAATCAGACCTGTAGCCACCAGCCTACGCCAGAGCCACAGCAACGCGGGATCCGAGCCGCGTCTGCAACCTACATCACAGCTCACGGCAACGCCGGATCGTTAACCCACTGAGCAAGGGCAGGGACCGAACCCGCAACCTCATGGTTCCTAGTCGGATTTGTTAACCACTGCGCCATGACGGGAACTCCTTTTTTTTTTTTTTTTTAAAGAAAATACTGGGGTGTCTCTGCTGTGGCACAACGGGATTGGCGGCCTCCCTGGAGCACTCAGACGCAGGCTCCATCCCTGGCCCAGCAAAGTGAGGTCAAGGATCTGGCGTTGCTGTAATTGCAGCGTGTAAGTTGCAACTGCAGCTTGGAGCTGATCCCTGGCTCAAGAACTCCGTATACTGCAGAGCGGCCAAAGAAACAAAGAGAAAATGCCGGAGTTCCTGCTGTGGCTCAGTGGGTTAAGGATCCAGTGTTGTCATTGCAGGGGCTTGGGTCACTGCTAGTGGCATGGGTTTGATCCTTGGCCTGGGAACTTCCATATGCTGCAGGTACATCCAAAAAAGAAAAAAAAAAATATTGCTCACCAAACAGATGTCACCACCCACTAAGTGGTCCCAACCTATAATCCTATAATTTAGAAAACGCTGAAATAAAGGATTGGTTGGAAGGATCCCTCTGATATATATATACTTTTTTTTTCTCATTTTTTTTTGCCTTTTCTAGGGCCACTCCTGTGACACATGGAGATTCCCAGGCTAGGGGTCCAATCATAGCCGTGCCTACGCCAGAGCCACAGCAACTTGGGATCCGAGCCATGTCTGCAACCTTCACCACATCTCACAGCAACGCCAGATCCTCAACCCACTGAGCAAGGCCAGGGATCGAACCCTCAACCTCATGGTTCACTAGTCAGGTTCGTTAACCACTGCGCCACAACGGGAACTCCAGGATCCCCCTGATCTTGAAGTCCTCTATCTCAGTCTTTAAGGAACAGCCTTCATGGCAGGAAACGCTGCAGTGAAGATCTGCACACGTGCCCCAGACGCAGGGGCTCAAGCATCTATTCACAGCAGTGGGGCAGGAACGGCGTGGACCACATGCCTCAGACTGGTTCAGACCCCAGGTGCTTGGTCTCCTTCCCTGGACGATCCCGAATCACAGAATTACCTGCACATATTCCCACCAAAAGTCTGGACACGATGATCATCTCAAAGGACTGGGCGACTTTGCTGCATCCCATCAAGATGGCAGGCACGATGGAGAAGATGTTGTTGAAGAGCAAGGTTCCTTTTCTGCGGAGGACAAACCACCGGCCAGTGCGGCTTAAGCATTCGCGCATTCCAAATGTTCACTCCGTTACAGTGGTGCTGTTGTGTCCTAAGCGTGGCTGTTGACCTAAGACTCAGACGTGTCAAGTGCATGGCCTCTGGGAGGAAATGTACATGACCCCCACGCAGAGGGCATCCGTGGGGAAGCGAGGGAAAGGCTTGCATGTGAAATTCGGTAAAGCGTTCTGCAAACATCACCTAACATGCTTTTAGTGTAATCCTGAAACCCAGCTGGGGTAAGGATGCCCACGGGAAAGGTTTAGGCCAACAACACTTAGCAACATAGATGCGAAAAATCCTAAATGAAATATTAGCAGATTGAATTCAACAGCATATAGAAAGGTCTTTCAAGGAGTTCCCGTTGTGGCGCAGCAGAAACACATCTGACTAGGAACCATGAGGTTGAGGGTTTGATCTCTGGTCTCTCTCAGTGGGTTAAGGATCTGCTGCTGTTGCTGTTGCCGTGAGCTGTGGCGTAGGTCACAGACACGTCTTGGATCCTGTGCTGCTGTGGCTGTGGCGTACACCTGCAGCTTGTAGCTCCGATTAGACCCCCTAGCCTGGGAACTTCCGTATGCCGTGGGTGCAGCCCTAAAAAGCAAAAAAAAAAAACAAAAAAAAGAAAAAGAAAAGAAAAATCTTTCCAGGTTAAAAACACCATATTAAAGATTATAGAAGGGGAGTTCCCATCGTGGCTCAGTGGTTAACGAATCTGACCAGCATCCATGAGGACGAAGGTTCGATCCCTGGCCTTGCTCAGTGGGTTAAGGAGTTGGCATTGCCATGAGCTGTGGTGTAGGTCACAGATGCAGCTTGGATCCTGCATTACGGTGGCTGTGGCTGTGGCACAGGCTGGCAGCTGTAGCTCTGATTTGACCCCTAGCCTGGAAACCTCTATATGCTGCGGGTGTGGCCCTAAAAAGCAAAAAAAAAAAAAATTCCTACTTAAGAGTGGAGGGGACTTGGGAACTTGGGCCCTAGAGAGCCAGACAAAGGCAAAGGGAAAGACTCTTTGGAGGGGCTCCCTGGGAGTCCCTCAGCCAGGCCTGCTAAGGGTGGAAAGCACCATTTCTGGATGCACAAAACAACCCACCACATGCAAGAGGCTGCACATACAAACAGCACAGCTTCAGACAATAGGACTAGATAGAAGCTATAAAATATGTCTGTTTCTGGCTGCTCCTGAGGTGTGCGGAAATTCCTGGGTCAGGGATTGAACCCAAGCCTCAGAAGTGACAACACCAGACCCTTAACCCACTGAGCCTGCCAGGGAACTCCTATAATAGGTTTTTTAAACTATATAATGTCCTAAATGAGTAGCGTCCTAAAACAAGTAATTAAAAGGGTACTATATGAAGAACAATAAACTATAGAAGACAAAAACTATCCAAAACAATAGCAAAAAAAGAGACAGATTTTAAAAAACAAATGAATTAAAACTTCTTGAAATGAAAAATATAATTATTGAAATAAAAAACATAGGTGAATCAGCTGAGGAGAGAATTAATGAATAGGAAGGCAGATGTGAGGAAATTACATAGAAAGTGACAGAAAGAGAGATAAGAAGATGGAAAATATGAAAGAGATGGAGGATTATAGTATCATTAGTCACAATTGCCAGAAGGTGCAAGCAACCTAGATGTTTTATCAACAGATAAATGGGTGGACTAAACATGGTATATTCATGCAACAGAATGTCATTCAGCCTTAAAAAGGGAAAGAAATTCTGACGTGAACTACAACATGAATGCACCTCGAGGGCCTGAGGCTAAGTGAGATAACCCAGTCACAAAAAGACAAATCCTGTTTGATTCCATTCATAACAAAGTCCCTAGCGCACTTAAATTCAGAGACAGAAAGCTGATCAATGACTCAGGAGAAGAGAAAGGGGAGCTCTTGTTTAATGGGTACATGGTCAGTTTTGCAAGATGAAACAGAGAGACAGGTGGTGGTGATGGTTGTATAACAATGTGAATGTACTTAAGGCCAAAAATCTGTACCCTTAAAAGTTGGTTAAAAAGGAACATTTTATGTTATTTATCTATTTTACCACAATTTTTAAAAAATACATTTTTTAAGAAGTCAAAAAGGCAACAGCAACATGAAAAGCATGGGGGAACTTCCAGAAGAAAGAATATAAAAAACAGAGGATAGAGAATATTTGTGGAGGACTTCCTGTCATGGTGCAGTGGAAATGAATCCAACTAGGAACCATGAGGTTGCAGGTTCGATCCCTGGCCTCGCCCACTGGGTTAAGGACCAGGTATCGGTTGCAGACGTGGCTCAGATCCTGCATTGCTGTGGCTGTGGTGTAGCCTGGCAGCTGTAGCTCCAATTTGATCCCTAGCCTGGGAACCTCCATATGCCACAGGTGCAGCCCTAAAAAGACACACACACAAAAAAAATTGTGGAAATGATGGCTGAAAAATTTCCAGAACAGATGACAAAGACCTAAAACCTCAGACAAGGAACTGCCATGAATTCTGGAATAAATACACCAGCCACAGCTTACTCATGAAAGGGCAGGTTCAATAGGGTAAGGATGTCAGTTTTCCTCCAACTAAATTACCCAAAACAGGAGTTCCTGTCCTGGCGCAGTGAGCTGTGGTATAGGTCGCAGACTCGGCTTGGATCCCACATTGCTGTGGCTGTGGTGTAGGCCGGTGGCTATAGCTCCGATTAGACCCCTACACTGGGAACCTCCACATGCCGTGGGTGGGGCCCCTAAACAGACAAAAAAGACAATAAATAAATAAATAAAGCAACAGATGAAAAAGACCTGTGCCTGGTATAACAGAGTGCAGTGTGGTCGTTAACTTGCACATGCTCCCAAGTGAAATCCACCTGCCCCATGTAATCTTGGCTAAATTACAGCAGCCCTCTGTGCCTCCTTTTCCCATGTTTGAAAAGGGGATGGGGATAGTGTAAGGATTAGAGGAATTAATATCCCCTAAAAGCTCTTAGGCTAGAGCTTGGCACATAGGAACCCATTAATAGATTGTTAGCTGCTATTGATATTTAAAGAACACTGGTAAATCTTTAAGAAAACCACGAACAACTGAACAGCATTTACTATATTTTCATGCAGGCAGTTGGATTAGAAACCATCAGCTCCATCTGCAGACCAGACCTCACTTAAGGAGAAGCGTCCGGCAGATCTGACGGTGACTAGATTGTTGTCCTGCCCCCGGGGCAGGCCACAGGGAGAATTATGAGTTCAACACGAGCCTCCCGGGAGGACTTCGGGATCTTAGATTCTGAATCTCAGTGTGCATGTGTGTGTGTGTGTGTGTGTGTGGTTCTTGTTTAGCTACCTGGTGGCATATGGGGTTCCCAGGCCAGGGATTAAATTCAAGTCACAGCTTCAGCAATGCTGGAATATTTAACTCATCACACCAGCCCAGGGATCGAACCTGCATCTCCGCAGAGACCCAAGCCTGCTGCAGTCAGATTCTGAACCCACCATGTTACAGTGGGAACTCCATAGTGTATCTGTCTTTATTCTCAGATTTTTTTTTTTCTTAAAGACTGGAGAAGGAACCAAAGTCTGGCATTGGCCTTGACTCTTTTTTTTTTTTTCCTTTGGCCATACCCACGGCATACAGAGCTTCCCAATCAAGGGACTGAAACCACACCACAGCAGTGACAATGCTGGATACTTAACCCGCTGAGCCACCAGGGCACTCCATGGCCTTGACTCTTGACCTCACTAGGTCTGTGGCGGAGAATGAGAACTTGACCTTGCCCGGCCCATCCTCGAAGGGAGGGGGTTGGAGGGGAGGAACGCTTAAATACTGTTCATACCCACGGGATTTACCAGGGGAGTGTGAAGGCTGAAGTCAAATACTGAATCTCTAATGTTTCTACAATTAGGGGCCAAGATTTAAGTTCTGCACTTGGCATTCAAGACGCGCAGAGGGAGGGTGGCCCTGAGAGCACATGGTTTCACATGGACATGAATCCCAGCCATTTCAGAGTTTTACAGGAGTTTAATGTGGGCTAAATACTGCATATTACTTGATTCAAGGAACAAGAACAGAGCAGTTAGCTTGAGTTCCTTTAAGAGGCAGCGTTCAAGAACATTCAGCTATGGTCTACGTTGTGCTTGATGTCTTGGCTATGCTATCTGGCGCTTGACTCTTCTAAAGGCCAGAAGGAGGCGTTCCCTTAGTGGTTCAGCAGTTAACGAACCCAACTAGGATCCATGAGGATGCAGGTTCGATCGCTGGCCTTGCTCAGTGGGTTAAGGATCCGGTGTTGCCATGAGCTGTGGTGTAGGTCACAAACATGTCTTGGGTCCCTGTTGCAGTGGCTGTGGTGTAGGCTGACAGCTGTAGCCTGGGAACCTCCATATGCCGAGGGTACAGCCTTAAAAAAAAAAAAGGCAAATAATAATAACAACAAAAAAGGCCAGAAGGACGTTTTGGGAAGGACAATTTCAAGGTAGGAGAAGATGAGAATGGGAGCGAGTCCTGATCTCTGAAGCACTAAAGCCCAAGACCAGCCCCCTCCACCCACCTCCATCCCTGAGAATTTCATCGTCTCAGTCCCCAAACACTTGGCCAGTGTCTGGTCTTCTCAGCCACATTAGGAAACGAAAATCATCACAGCAATGGTCCTTATCAAGGTTTCCTGGAACGGTTTCTGCTTTAGGCCCGGGTTTTAAGCACAGATGGGGCTGATCCATTTCAAGGAGTTGAAAATTCACCTCCTCTTTCTTACCTGCCTAAGTGATTCACCAAAGGGCCGACCATGAGGGAGCCGATGAAGCCTCCGAAGGGGAACATGGACACAGACACAGACCACAGCAAGGTCAGGGAAAATTCGCTCATGTATTCCCCGATTCTGTCATAGTAGGTCTCATTGTAAAAGTCTTTCATGAACTGGAGGGCGAAGCAAAACAGCACATCAGAATAATTGGAGGTGCTTTTGCGGAAAGAACGACGCCCATTGTGGGTGGGGCCACCCGGTGGGATGAGCTGGGCACGTGGGTATCAAACATTTTTGTGAGGATTAACGGCGATTAGCAGGGGGCCCCCTGGAACTGAGAGGCCTCTAGGAGGCAAACGGCCCAGGAGGTTTCGCACCCCGGGAAGAAGTGAATCCAGCCTTCAATCATGGAACCCATGTTGGGCCATCCCTGCCTCCGCTATGGATCACAGGGCTGCCCAAGATCAGGGGCCCCTCAAACCTTGCCTCCCCCAACTCCTGGAGGCCAGCCCACCACGTGCCAGCCCGGCTTGGCTCTCCACCAGAAGCTGAGGCTTGGGGATCTGGTGTGTCCCCATGGCCCTGTGCCTGCAGGTCCTTTGGGCTTGCGCTCACTCTGTGTCTGGTGGGTGCCCCTCTCCTCCCTTGAGACCCCCCTGGGTGCCCTCAGCAAAGAGGTGAGTCCCACCCTACCGCCCCCACCCCGGGCACTCCAAACCCACTTCCCTGCTCAGTGGGGGCTTCGTCTCCCCCACTGCAGCGACCTACCCCAGAAGGCGAGTTAATAGCGGCCACGTTGTACCCATACTGGAAGGAGGAGCCGAAGGCAGCTATCAGCGTCGCCAAAGCAAGCACCAGTGTCAGCCTCTGCGGGAGGAGAGATCTCAGCTTTAGGTCAGGAAGCAGCCCAGGGTTCGCGGGAGCTCCTGATCGACTCCACTCAGCAACTGGTAGAAACGTGGATGTGATCTGAAGATGCGTGGCCTTTCAACCCCGCCCCACCTGCTAACCTACCCTCCCTGAGGCCTGGGGTAAAACAGGCTACTTTCACTGCACTCAGGGACCAAGGATCCTTTGCTACAGGGGGTGGGGGTGGGGAGTCCCGTACGCACTGTGGGAACAGCCCCCCCCAGTCTGTGACAACCTAAAAGTCTCCACACATTGCTCAGTGTCCCCAGGGTGGGTGGGGAAGCACCCTGGGTCAGAGAGAAATGCAAGGATCACCCTCGCCAACCCCCCCACCTGGGGTCTGACTTGCCTCTGACAGTCCTGCTCTGGCTGCATTGGCCGAGTGCTGCAAATGCACCCGAGCGCTGTCTTATACACAGACTCCTTGAAAAATCAAAGAGAAAAACACACGAAAATGTGGAGTTCCCCTTATGGCTCAGTGGAAACGAACCTGGCTATTATTCATGAGGACTCCGGTTCGATCGCTGGCCCCTCTCAGTGGGTTAAGGATTCCATGTTGCTATGAGCTGTGGCGTGGCTCAGATCCTGTATTGCTGTGGCTGTGGTTTAGGCCAGCAGTTTCAGCTCTGACTCAAACCCTAGCCTGGGAACCTCCATATGCTGCACATGCAGCCCTAAAAAGACGAAAAAAAAAAAAAAATTGGGTTTTTTTGTTTTGTTTTGTTTTGTTTTTAGGGCTGCACCCACCACATGTGGAGGTTCCCAGGCTAGGGGTTGAATCAGAGTACAGCTGCCGGCCTACACCACAGCCACAGCAACACAGGATCCGAGCAGTGTCCTTGACCTACACCACAGCTCATGGCGAGGCCAGATTCTTAACCCACTGAGCGACACCAGGGATTGAACCTGCATCCTCATGGTTACTAATCAGATTCACTTCCGCTGCGCCACGACGGGAACTCCAACAAAAATTTTTAATTATTTAGGGCCACTGATCAACTTCTTTTAGCCCCTGGACTTCTGCTATAAGAGACAGAGAGCACAGTGAAAAAAATCTTTAAATGTAGATTTCGAGGAACTCTGACCACGTTCTGTGACACTGTCCCCTCTGACATTCAGGAAACCAAACCCTCATTTAATTAAGACAATCTTCAATGACAAGTGGGAATTCATTAGTAAGGGAATGAAAAGCAGGGGGGACAAAAGAAGCAGAAAGAGCTTTGCTTTTAAAATCTGCAGATCCCGGAGTTCCCGTTGTGGCGCAGTGGTTAACGAATCCGACTAGGAACTGTGAGGTTTCACGTTTAGTCCCTGGCCTCACTCAGTGGGTTAAAGATCCAGCGTTGCCGTGAGCTGTGGCATAGGTCTCAGACTTGGCTTGGATCCCGCATTGCTGTGGCTATGGCGTAGGCCGGCGGCTACAGCTCCGATTGGACCCCTAGCCTGGGAACCTCCATATGTCGAGGGAGCAGCCCAAGAAATGGCAAAAAGACAAAGAAAATAAATAAATAAAATAAAATAAAATCTACGAATCTGGAAGTTTCCATTGTGGTTCAGCGGTAACGAGCCTGACTAGTATCCACGAGGTTGTGGGTTTGATCTCTGGCCTTGCTCAGTGGGTAAGAATCTGGCATTGCCAGGAGCTGTGGTGTCCGTTGCAGACAAGGCTCAGATCTGGCGTTGCTGTGGCTGTGGTGTAGGCTGGCAGCTGTAGCTCCGATTCAACGCCTAGCCTGGGAAATTCCATATGTGGCAGATGCTGCCCTAAAAAGAAAAAAAAGAAAAAGGAAGAATCTACAGATCTCAGTTGAATTTGCTCACTGCTACTTTCTAGCTCAACTCCTATGATCTTCAGTTTCCTCCTCTTTTGCGTGAGATAATAACACCCCTGGGAGTTATTGCAAGGGTTAGTTACAGGAGCATCTGGTTGTGTAGGTGAGTAAATCCACTGCCTGGAGTGAGCCTGGGCGTGGCTCTCTGAACCCACTGCTGAAGCACCTCACTCCTGTACTCTGACCCGGGTCCCAGGCACATGGGACTCAGCCCCTCCAGTGGCCGCTGAGGTCCTCGTGTCCCCCTCTGGGCAGCATCCTTCCTAATCCGAGCAGGACCCCTTGAGAGAAGCCAGTAGGAGCAGGACAGGCAGAGAAACAGCGGTCACCCCGGCCTTGTCGGGTGCCCAGGAGGGGACAGCCCAGTCCAGTCCATGAACACCCCCTCCGCAGAGCAGGCTCAGGACCTGTAGGAGTCCTGGTCAAGGGCAGAACCACAGATGAATTTACAAATGGTTAATTCCCAGGAAGTTTCTGGTAAGGACGTTAAGAGCCACAAAGCCGCCCATCAAGGAACAACGGGCTCTGGTTTCCAGTCCCTCCTCAGACCCCACCACCCACTCAAGCCAGTAGGGACAGCAGATGACAAAAGTGGGAGGAGCAGGTGATGCTGCCCAGGGGGAAAGGCGTTTCCAGAGCTGTTGCTGTGCCGAGTTTTCTAAAGGCAGCAGGTGTGCAAGTAGGCACCCCCGCCCTCAAAAACCCCGCCTGAGATGTGGCGACTCTCCCCTCCTCAAGTGCTCTGAGTCTTCATTCATTCACTCATTCAGCATATTGTGGGAGCGCCTGCTGTGGTGCCACGGGATTGGCGGCGTCTTGGGAACCACTGGGACTTGGGTATGATCCCGGGCTGGCACACTGGGTCAGGGACCTGGCATTGCCACAGCTGCGGCTTAGGTCTCTACTGTGGTTTTGCTCGGATCCCTGGCCCGGCCGTTCCACACGCCTCAGGGCAGCCAAAAATGACTACCCTCCCCCCCAGAAAAACCCCATGTTTGCACCCACCGTGAGCCAGGTGTTGGGCTAGGGACTAGGCTATAGTAGAGAACAGATATTCTGTCCCCTGTAGCTGTGCCACTGCTTGATTTGGTGGAAGGGAGGACGGGAAGAAGAAAGGACGGGGCGTGGGGAGGGAAGAAATGTTGACGAAAATTTCTCCTATTTTGCCTCTCTTCGCAGTAAATGATTAACTACAAATGCTTCATTCATCCTGCAGGTGCAACTCCGACACTCTGCTTTGATGGGTCCTAAGGTTTGAAGTCCTTAGCAAAGCTCAGCTGGGGAGCTGGCTGCTGCTGGAGGCTCATGCCCCAGACAGGAGGGGAAGGGCGGGGATCCTGCCAGGCAAGGGTACAGCCAGCTCCCAGATGGCTTTTATGGGATCCCACTGAAAATGATCAGAAAGCCCTCGGGCTGTCTGTCGAGGCTCTGAGGCTGGAACACATAATTCAACTTCTCTTCCTTGGCTTCCTACGTGCATTCAAGCCACAGGTACTTTCTATGGATCCACAGGAATCAAGGCTCACCCTTGGTTTTGAAAATAGCAAAGGCCTTCTGGGTGAGTTCTCACTGAACTTGCTGGTCCAAACGCTTACATTCTGATGAAGCAAAATTGTTTTTAAGGCAGGAAAAGACTAATTTTCTCTGCCATTTGAGCCACTATGCCCTCCCCATTAGTGTGCACTGTGTATCTGCATTATCCATTGCCTAGATCCCCCTAGAAGACATAGGAATGCCCACTTGAGCCACTGTGCCCTCCCCATCAGTGTGCATTGTGTATCTGCATTAAACATTGCCTAGGTCCCCCTAGAAGACACAGGAATGCCCACTTGCAAAAAAAAAAAAAAAAAAAAAAGCCATCCTCCTGGCACCAGCAAGATAAACCCTCAGGAGATAATATTCCTTTCCCAACCCTGTAAGAGGTCACAACTCACTACCCACCTTGTTAGACTATTTAAACTGTCAATGTTACTTTGATATATATAACCCTTCGTCTCAAAAATTCCTATGACTGTGCTTAGATTGCTAACAGGTGGAAGGAACAGTCTTCAGAGATTTCTTTTTTTTTTTAATTTCTTTTTTTTAGGGCTGCACCTGTGGCATATGGAGGTTTCCAGGCTAGGGGTTGAATTGGAGCTACAGCAGCCGACCTATGCCACAGCCACAGCAAGACCACGACTGAACCGCATCTGTGAACTATGCCACAGCTCACGGGCAATGCTGGATCCTTAATTCACTGAGCAAGTCTGGGGATCGAACCCTCATCCTCACGAATACTAGTCGGATTCTTAACCTGCTGAGCCACAACAGGAACTCCGGCAGAGCTTTCTGAAAGACTATCTCCCAGGTTATAATCCTCAGGTTGGCTCAAATAAAAAGTTCCATTTCTGTCTTAAATTGACTACTGATTAAGTTTTCATGGCCAATGCATTAAACAAACATTCATTGACAGCCAGCTATAATCTAGGTACCACGCTACAGTCTGGCAGGCAAAACAGCTGCCCTCAAGAAGACTGTGGTCCCGGGAACTATACTTAATATTTTATAATAACCTATAAGGAAAAAGAATCTGGAAAAAGGAGTTCCCATCATGGTGCAGTGGTTAACGAATCTGACTAGGAACCATGAGGTTGCGGGTTCGATCCCTGGCCTCGCTCAGTGGGTTGGGGATCTGGCTTTGCGGTGAGCTGTGGATGTAGGTCACTGATGCGGCTCGAATCCTGCGTTCCTGTGGCTGTGGCGTAGGCCGGCGTCTACAGCTCTGATTAGACCCCTAGCCTGGGAACCTCCATATGCTGCAGGTGCGACCCCAGAAAAGACCAAAAAAAAAAAACCAAACACCACGATGTGATACCACTTCTCACACATTAGGATGGTTAAAACCAACAAGGCAGATAATGACACAAATTGTAAATCAACTATACTTTCAAAAAAAAGATAATAATACACGCTGATGAGGATGAAAGCTGGAAGCCTCTCACATTTGCCCCAGGGAAAGTCAAACGGTGAAGCCATTTTGGCAAACAGTCTGGCAGGTCCTCAAAAAGTTAAACACAGAGCAACCACAGAACCCAGAAATTGCACTCGTAGGCGTGCACCCGAGAGAATGAAAATACACGTTCACACACTTGATCACAGTTTTCCAGCGGCATTTTCATCACAGCCAGAGGCGGAAACAAGCCAAATGCCTAGGAACAGATGAACGAGGATAAGCGAGATGGGGGATACTCGTCCAATGGGGTATCACTTGGCCATGAAAAGGCATGAAACACTGCTACTTGCTACAAAGTGGGTGAATCCTGAAGATGGGCTAAGTGAAGAAGCCAGCCTCAGAAGGCCACCTATTGCCAGGATCCATCTATGTGAAATGTCCAGAATATGCAGATCCACGGAGACTGAAGATAAACCCTGATTACACAGGGCTGGGGGAGAAAAGGAGGGGAAATGTGGAGGGAAAGAGTGGGTACAGGGTCCTTTAAGGGTGATGAAAATATTCTTAAATTGGAGTTCCCATTGCGGCTCTGCAGGTTAAGCACCCGAAGCTGTCTCTGCAAGGATTTGGGTTCCATCCCTGGCCTTGCTCAGTGGGTTAAAGATCCGGTGTTGCCTCAAGCAGCGGCATAGGTCACAGATACAGCTTGGACCCGGTGTTGCGGTGACTGTGATGCAGGCCGGCAGCTGCAGCTCCCATTGGACCCCTAGCCTGGGAACATCCATATGCCGCAAGTATGGCCGTAAAAAGGAAAAATAATTCTACAATCAATTATGGTGATGGTTCTATAACTCTGTGAATATATACTGAATTGCATATGCTAAATGGGGGAATTGCATGCTTCATGAGTTGTAGTCTCAATAAAGTTACTATACAAAAAAAGCATGTAAGAGAAAGGCAGAGCTTAAACTTTCTTTTGATTTCTTTCCTTTTTCTTCCTTCCTCCCTCCTTTTCTTCCTTCCTTCCTTCCTTCCTTCCTTTTTCTTTCTTTCTTTCTTTCTTTCTTTCTTTCTTTCTTTCTTTCTTTCTTTCTTTCTTCTCTCTCTCTTTCTTCCCCTTTCTTCCTTTTTTTTTTTTTTTAAGCTTTCCAGAGGTGGGGGAAAAATAATTTGGGACTGGGCTGGATTAGGGCACGAGGGAGAAGAAGGGGCCAAGGAGGATTTGCAGGTGTCTCCAACCACCTTGTTAAAGTGACAGGCGTGGAGTTCCCATAGTGGCTCGGCGGTAACGAACCCAACCAGTAGCCATGAGGATGCGGGTTCCATCCCTGGCCTCGCTCATTGAGTTAAGGATCTGTCGTTGCCATAAGCTGTGGCGCCGGTCACAGACGAGGTTCAGATCCAGCGTTGCTGTGGCTGTGGCGTAGGCTGGTGGCTTCAGCTCTGACTCGACCCCTGGCCTGGGAACCTCCATATGCCATGGTGTGGCCCTAAAAAGACAAAACATAATAAAGTAGAATAAAAGAAAATGAAAAAGTAACAGGCGGCTCAGTGGCCTCCTGGCATGAATGAGGGAGCTAGCTCTCCTCAGGGGCCAAGGGGAGCTGCCCCTGTGAGCTGTGCTCTGGGGAGAAAGCAGGCGCCTCGTGGCCACAGTAAACGGGCTTCCTGTTTTCCAACATGCTGAGACCATGGTCTAAGACTAGTTAACATAATGCCCTTGAGAACGCTCTGAGATTTAGTAAAATAACCGCCTTCAGGTCTCCAGTCCTGACAGACAGGGCGTGATTCAAGGATGCCTGGAAGAAAGCCCCACCCAAGCTGCCTCTTAGGAATTTGTCTCCAATTTCCATTCCTACCACCAGAGAGGCTGCCTGCGTCTAAGAGGTTTCCTTGTCTGGCCTCTCTGGGTGGAATGCACAGATCCCTGGAAAAGTGAGTGGCGATGAATTAACACTGTAAAGTCATGTCATCACACTGTGGAACGAACCCAAACTTTCACAAAGAGTCCTTGAGGTTTCGGCGGAGGGGAGAGAGGCGAGACAAGCACCGTAAAGTTTCCCAACTGGAGCTACTTTGTTTCGTGGCTGTGGGGGTCGAGAGCAGGGCTGCGGCAGCGCAGCTCCCAAGAGCAAAGGACGAACCCCCCTCCTTTCTTCTCCCCCACCCCAATACGGTCTGCAGCCAGGTCCTAAACGCCTCTGTGTCGCTGTTCCCTCATCTGGGGAGAGGGGACAGTGATCCTGCCTTCCTCCCAGGATCGATGTGGGGAAGGAGTTCTTGAGGGTGAACCACTGAGCCCCAGAGCTGGCTTCAGGAGGAACGCATTGCATCACAGCTTTGCTATGATGGCTAATTACTAACACTGACGACTGGGGGAAGCTACGTGCTGAACGACACTCGGCTAGCTCGTGAGGGAGGCCTTCCACCAACACTTCTGTGCTCTTCTTTCTTTTTTTTTTTTTTAGGGCCACACCTGAGGCGTATGGAGGTTCCCAGGCTAGGGGTCTAATTGGAGCTGTAGCCGCCGTCCTACACCACAGGCACAGCAATATGGGATCCAAGCCGGGTCTGTGACCTACCCCACATCTCACGGCAACACTGGATCCTTAACCCACTGATTGAGGCCAGGGATCAAACCCGCAACTTCATGGTTACTAGTCAGATTTGTTTCCGCTGAGCCATAATGGGAACTCCCCCCTGCCTTTTCTTTTTGTCTTTTCAGGGCCTCCCCCGTGGGATAAGGAGGTTCCCAGGCTAGGAATCTAACTAGAGCTGTAGCTGCCAGCCTACAGCACAGCCGCAGCAATGCAGGATCTGAGTCGTGTCTGTGACCTACACCACAGCCCACGGCGGTGCTGGATCCTTAACCCACTGAGCAAAGGAATCGAACCTGTGTCCTCATGGATGCTAGTCGGGTTTGTTAACCGCTGAGCCATGATGGGAACTCCAAAAAATCATGTGTTTTCATTTCCCAAAGCATTTTCCCCCCTAATCCATTTTCTTTCTTTCAGGCCAAGAGTCCTTTTTCCCAGCACAAAGACACCAGGTTTTTGTCTTTCCTCTTTTCATCTGAGGAACCCAATGGCCAGGGGGGCCATGGTTGCACAGCCACCAGCACAAGAGGGGCCTCCCACCAGCCTGAGCAGCCCAGCATCTGCCCCGAGCCGCCCTTCCCCCACGTCTCCTGGGCTCCTAAATCCCCCCTTGGCTTCGCTTTGTGATCGGCAGCTTCACCGCTGGAATAGTCCTGCTTTGATGTCTGCCAGGAAACCCAGCACTATTCACCCCATGAGGCAGGTCCGCCCTCAGCCACCTGGGAAGGGCCGCCTGCATCCTTCCGGGCCCGGAGAAAGCTTCCTTCCTTATAGAATCGGACGGGCAGGGAGCTGTGATCACGGCCCGCACGTTCTGCATGTAGCTGCTTAATCACCTCCTTTTAAAATGGATGGTTCCTTTGCAGGGGCCGCCCGGCGCGGGGGCCCGGGCGGGGGTGTTTCCTGTTCTTTCACTGCTGCACCTGGGGGCACAGCTGGGCGGTGCATTCCTCTCCCCCTCCCCCCCAACCGCGGCGGTCCTGCCACCTCACGGTCCTAGGAAAGAGAGGAGATAAGATTTGACCTGACACTTTGTTATCAGGAGGTCAACAAGACAGCTCTGTGCAGTCACCTCTAACGCGGTCAGGCTCCTTGGCCAGAGAGCTGCTGGCCTCCAGGGAGTAGGCAGCTGGGATGCTGCTAGACTTTCTACCACACCAGGCCGCCCCCCGCCCGACCCCAGCTCCGCAGCAAAGAACCACCTGGCCCCAAATGCCAGGAGTGCCCTGCTCCAGAGGATGTTCAAAAAGAATGAACAGGTCATTTACACACATCATCTCAGTGAATTGTTTCTGCAGCCCTCGGCAGTGGTAATGGTTATTGTCCACTGAAAAACACTCCACCTGAAAGTTGAGAGTTATGTTTTATTTGGGGCAAAATGAGGACTTCAGCCCAGGAGACAGATCGCAGGTAGCCATGAGAGAGGAGCTGGGATGTCTTGGAGATTTTGCAACAAAGGACAGGGAGCAGGAACAAAAGAGGCCTGGGCTCCCTGAGACCATTCCTTTGAAATGCACCTCCGCTATCGGGGCCAGGATCCTGAGTTCTCACAGCCTGCAGGACGCATCAGCTCTCACCCTCGGAGACATTCTTTATCCTTAACTACAAGCGGCGAGGCTGAAACACCACCCAAGGAGGAGAAGGGGGGACATCAGGATGGGATAAAGGTGAGGGGGAGGTGCAGGCAGCACACACCTGTTTCAATGCGCACACCCTTCTTACAACAGTTTGTTGCTGATCTCCTCAAAGTTACTACCAGTCACAAGGAGCAGACATCACCACAAAGGATTTTAGTGTTTTTCTAGATATGAGGAGATACAAGCATTGGGCTCATAAAATCTCCTGAAAATATCTGACTATCTGAAGGCCTGTTCTTCCAGTTTCCCCAGAGCATAGAGGTGCCTCCCTCCTGGTCCCCAGCCTGAGCTCTGCTCAGGGGATGCTGCGGGTGTGTAGCTGCCGTGGCTCATGTTTTACTCCATGCAAAGGCGGATGGCAAAGGCCAAACTTCAGTTCACATTATTATTTCCATTTTATAGATGAGAAAACTGAGGCACAGAGCGGTTAAATAACTCGCTCAAGTTCCCACAGCTAGAACAGGATGGAGCAGGAATGAATCCTAGGTACTTGTACCTCCCAAACCTCTCTCTCCCTTTTTTTTTTTTTTTGGCCGTGTCCATGGCAAGTCTAAGTTCCCAGGTCAGAGCTCGAACCCACGCCACAGCTGCAATGAGCCACAGCAGTGACAACGCCAAGTCCTTAAGCTGCTGACCCACGAGGGAACTCCTCCCCAAACTTGCTCTCTGTCTATGAGCTACAGCGCACGTACCCAACCCTGCCTATGGTGAAGGTCTTAGATCCATATGCAAATAATTAATGTGCACAAAAAGTACCTCCCACCGTCAATATAAGCAGATGCTGTTGTGATGAATAAAATGCCTATTTCTTAAAAGTGTTAATAGAGTCACATTATGTTTCTGTCCTTATGTGTGTTCCTCAGTCAAGAGACTCTAAAAGTACAAGGCAATTCTATGGAAGGCAGGGGTGAGAGGGGAGAGGGCCAGAAAAATCTTTTGTCTCTAAAACAGAGGAGTCGCATTATCTAAAAAGGTAGGGAATCTCTGCTACAGATTTGAGGTAAATTCAAATCCTGCAACATCTTTTCTGAGCCTTTCTTCTTTGCATGCTGGCTCTTTACATGCTGAAAACGTTCATGAAAAGGCTCGGAAGCCAAAATAAAAACAAAGCAAACACATCTCACTAGCCATGTGTAAGGATTTTGCTGCAGTGCCAGAAGCCCTTCACCTCAAATGCTTATGGTTAAGGACATTGTGACAAATTCTCCTTTGAGTCTCATCAACTCGGCGGCAGGTACTTTTTTTCCTTTTGGCTGCACCCACAGCATGCAGAAATTCCCCAGACCAAGGATCGAACCGGCACCCCAGCAGCGATCCGCGCTCCTGCGGTGATAACACCGGATCATTCACCCCCTGCCTGGGCCACAAGAGAACACCCCGGTTCCAGGTAGTTTTAAAAGCTGTTTCAGGAGAATGATTTGCAAAGAAGCTCTAAATCCGAACGTCTCTAAATGTCTCTCAAGTCCCTGTAGAAGTCCAGCTGCGGGGTGAACTCCGAGGGGCAGGTCCCCGCAATGGTCCGCCACGGCACAGAGCTCCCCAAAGCATCCCCTAGCAGCGATCAACTGGTCCTGCGGGTGGGCTGCTCCCCCCCCTGCCTCCCTGGACAGCACACTTACCCCTTCCCTCTTGACCGGCTCCTGGGGCTCCATCTTGGGTCTGGACGTGCAGAGTTCTGCTTATTTCCCTTCAGCCAAAATAACAAATGCACTGGATGGCGAGAAAAGACATTCTGGCTGTACTTTGGCCGGGCCAGGTAACAGCCAATAGCATTTTTATAGGCAGTCTCAGCCAGAATAACCCTTTCGGGAACCTAGAGGTGGGTCTTGTTTTCGCTTCTTCTTTCAAACGAGATGTCTGGGGTCTGGCTCAGCAAGCGGGCACCCCCCAGGGACCGCAGACCAGACCGCAGGCACCGTGCCTTCCTGAGTTGGGACAGTCTGCGGTATTTCCTTACTGCCTGCGAAAGCCTCCACTGGTCGGGCTCGTGGTGAGTGACTGGAAGGGTTATTTCTGTCACAAACACATGGAAAGCAACAGGTGCCACCGACCCCACAACACACCAGGTAACACGGGGGCAAGGCATAGGGTCATCAGAGGCTTCTCCGAGTGGCCCCTGCCAGGAAGCCTGCAGCCACGCCTCTCCAGCAGAGAGTCGAATTTTGCCAGATTTGACCCTAGGCACCACTTTCTCAGAAAGCTGATTTTCCTTTTTAAGGAACTCAGGGTTGGCTTAGAGATGCGATTTTCTGTGCAATCATCACTCTTGCAAAAGCAGTAAATATTTCATTTCCTTTTATCTGCAGGGCAGGGAAAGTGAGTCACCGCTGTTTGACTGGGCCCTCCACGCATGGCCGGGCCACCGTCGGCCCCCTGCACTCAGCACGTGTTCAGCTGCCCTGGGGCACACAGGCTCAAGTGGCCAAAATCCAGAGCAAAGTCCCACAAGACCCATTGGGTTTCATCTTTCCTGGGCCCATTCCCTGCTTTATTTGCTGTGGTCCAAACCAGTTCCTGGAGTCACCTCTTTCCCTAAGCCACCTTCAAAGACAGTTAAGGGGGCCCCACTCTGTGTTGGGGGCTGGTCCTGGCATCCATGGAATTGTGACCAGGCGCCTCCGTGCGGCAGGCTTGGAGGAGGGGGGACAGTGTAATTAGCCTGTGTGCGCTGCCGGTGGTCTGTGCTTTCTGATTCAGAGAGGGATGGGGACCGTGGGGGTGGGGTGGCACCATTTCCTTCCCTGTCCTTTCCCTTCTGTGTCACAGCCCTGACACAAGGATTTCCAACTAAGGGTTGGCCAAACCCGAGGTTTCCAGTTATTTCGAAGAGTTTTGAAAAATTCTCCAAAGAAAATGCGCTTTAGTTGGGGGCAGGGGTACAGGATGCTGGGGACAGAGGAAAAGGGTTCAGGCGGCACCACCAACGACAAAAAAAAAAAAAAAAATGTCAAAAGGCTGCCAAGTCAGAGAAGGGGACGGGGACACCCTGGCCCCCAGCCTCACCCGCCCCTCCAGGAGTGGAGGTGGGGGCCCAGGGCCGGAGGGGGCTGTCCTGTCCCCAGTACCTGGCTCAGGCAGGTCCCAGGGCCTCCAGGACGCAGCCTTGGGAGTCACCAACGCCTCAATGGCCCCGGAGCGCAGCGCGGGGGTTGGGGGTTGAGAACGCGGGGAGGCTGCCACCCGCGCGGGGCCGCGGAGCCTGGGCGCCCGGCTGCTGGATGTTCGGCCGCCGCGGGGCCGCCCAGGCGTCCGTGCCAGGTCCCCCTCCCCTCTGCCCTGCACCTCCTCAGCCCAGGACCGTCGAGCCCTGCGGCGGGCGGAGCGGCACCGGTCCCTGCCTCGGCGGCCTGGCTGGGCAGCTAGGGCTCCGGTGGGCCTGGAACAGTCGGGAATGGGCCCAGAGGCTCGGGGACTAACCCCTACCCAGGTCCTCTGCGTCCCCTGCCAGGTCCTTCGCAGCCCGGGGCCCGGGGCCCCGGGCACAGCAGCCTCTGGGTCTCAAGCTGCCATCAGTCCCGATGGGGTTGGGGGGAGGGAGTCCTTTGAGCGCCCATAGATCTCTGGACTCAGAATGGAGAATGGCCGCTGGTGGGAGGCAGGGACTGTCCCTGCTGGGGGTCCTTCAGGAACCTAGCCTGGGCTTGCCCACTGCAGGGGTCTTTTCCTGATCTTTCCATGTGTATATATCACCCATGGGAGCTGAAAACCCGGGGCAGGGGTGGGGTCTCATTGCAGGGGTGGAGTCTCATTGCAGGGGTGGGGTCTCATTGCTGTCCCGGGGCCCTCGCCCTCCTTCCCGCCCTGCCCGCGTCTTTGTCTCCTCTGGACTGAGGGAACCTGCCATTTGAAACCTGTTTTCACCATGGGGTTTAAAGGGACAATAATAAACAACACTGATTAACCCAAGGACATTTTGGCTAATTACACTCAGCAGGCCAAGGCGTGTCCCAGGACCGCGTACCACTGTTTCCAAGAAACTGACCTGTGTTTGAAACTACCTCTGATGCAAGCCAAAGAATGACTTTTAAAGGGAAAGGACAGCGGCCAGACCCAGGTTCTCCCAGCACTCCCCCGATTCCATTTCCCCTCCTCGCATACAGTTTGATTCGTGACAGGGAAATTATATTAGAATTTTGTCATTGAGGGAGAAGAGGCCCTGAAGCCAGTTTGCCTCATTTGCGGAGGGCTGTGCATTAGGCCCCTCTAACCTCTCCAATGGGAAAAGCTCTTGCTAAGAACCCGTGCTTGCCCAGGATTCTGACAGGAGGATTTGGGTCCCAGAACTCGACTCCCAAACTGTTAATGTTGGCATAAAATGTAAGTGCATTAGCCCACAATTTTTTTAATTAAAAAATTATTAAAGTGTAGTTGAGTTACAACATCGCACCAATCTCTGCTGTACAACACACTAACTCAGTCCTACATGTGTGTGTCCCCTTTCTATGTTATCTTCTATCAGGTTCTATCCCAAGAGACTGGATAGAGTTCCCTGTGCTACACAGCACGACCTCATTGCTTATCCATGCTAAATGTCATTGCCTGCATCTATTAACCCCAAACTCCCAGTGTATCCAGCTCCCTCCCGCTTCTTCCTTGGCAACCACAAGTCTGTTCTCCATGTCTGTGAGTCTGAAGTTTCTGTTCTGTAGATAGGTTCATTTGTGTCATATTGTAGATTCCACATATAAGTGATATCATAGGGTATTTGTCTTTCTCTTTCTGACTTATTTCACTCAGTATGAGAACCTCTGGTTGCATCCATGTTGCTGCAAATGGCATTATTTTGTTTTTTTATGGCTGAATAGTATTCCATTTGTTAGCACACAATTTTTGAAGATTTATCAGAATCTGAAAACAGTGGGTTTTTTTTCCTAGGGTGTGAGATTATGAATGATTTTAATCCTAGCGTATATTTACCCTTCCATTTACTGAGTCTACTACTGTACTAGAGGGGGAATACAACAGGGTGCAAAAATAAAAGTTGTCTGGTCCTCATGCGGCTTAGACTCTAGTTGAGAAAGCAGACTTTAGTCAGATAAATGCATTGAAGAATATATAACTATTAAAGGGATTCTAAAGAAGGGGGGCTGGGGACTGGTCAGGGAAGTTTTCCTTAAAAAAAAGTGAACTTGAGCTGAGATGGGAAGGATGACTAGAGCTTACCTTAAAAGGGGGGGTGGGTAGGTGGGGGGGTAGTGGAGAAAGTCTTCCACAGGGAACAGTATGTGCCAGGGCCCTGTGGTAGAAGAAAAAGTGCCAGTCGGGGCAGCTGAAGAACACAAAGCAGAGAGGAACAGCAGATGGAGAAGCTGGGGTGGGTGGGCAGGACCAGGCTATGTTTAGTGCTTGTGGACCATGTCAAAGAGCTTGACTTTGGTTCTAGGTGCAGAGAGAGGCATTAAGGGTCTTGGAGAATGACCAGATTTGTGTTTTTATTTTTATTTTTTTTTAATTTTTTTTATTATTATTATTTGTTGTTGTTGTTGTTGTTGTTGTTGCTATTTCTTGGGCCGCTCCCGCAGCATATGGAGGTTCCCAGGCTAGGGGTTGAATCGGAGCTGTAGCCACCAGCCAATGCCAGAGCCACAGCAACATGGGATCCGAGCCGCGTCTGCAACCTACACCACAGCTCACGGCAACGCCGGATCCTTAACCCACTGAGCAAGGGCAGGGACCAAACCCGCAACCTCATGGTTCCTAGTCGGATTCGTTAACCACTGCGCCACGACAGGAACTCCAGATTTGTGTTTTTTAAAGTTCACTGTGGCTGCCTAGAGGGAATCAGATGAGGGACAAGAGATCAGTGGATTTGGGGGAGAGCAGAGTTCTTGGTCGCAAATCAGGTGAGGAATGATGATGACCTGGACTAGTGCCGTGGAAGAGACTAGAGAAATCCAGGGGTGTGAGAGATACTTAGGTTGCAAAATTGACACAACTTGGTGATTGACACCAAGGAGCATTCATAGTTTGTTTTTGTTTTTTGTTTTTCTATTAGTGGTGTAATAAAACAAAACAAAAATGGTCTCTCTGAAAGAGACGTTTTTCAGAATTAAAAGGAAAAGTTGATATAGGAAAAATTAACCAGGATGTAAGATGTTGAATTAGCATCACAAAGCAGGCTGGCAAGTCCCTGGGCTGATCTGAGACCAAAGGAAAAATTAACCAGGATGTAAGATGTTGAATTAGCATCACAAAGCAGGCTGGCAAGTCCCTGGGCTGATCTGAGACCAAAGATACCAAGACTTAAGGTCGCTGCTGGTTTCGTCGCTACTAGGAATGTTCTGGAAGGTTAAAGCTTTGTGGTGGGCCTCTATCTACAGACCGTAGTGGCTCCACTGACCCCTTTCCCATTTGACCAGTCCCTCTTCAACGGTAATAGAGTTGGGGGCGGGACTTGCGCGGCTGCACAAAGGAAAGACTCCCTTTCCCATCAGCCTTGCAGTTGGCATGGGCTTACGACAAATTCCTTCTAACAGAATGTACTTGAAGGGGTCCTGGGCTGGCTTCTCAGAACCCTGCTGTCTCCTTTGTCCCTTTTGATGTCCCGCTGCCTGGAATACAGGTGCCGTCAGCTTGGACCATGACATTGAGGCTACACAGGACAGTGCACAGAGATAGAAGGAGCTTGGCACCCTTACCCGGTGGAGTGCCGTCCAGCCCAGACCATTGCCTGGACTGTCCATGAAAAAAAAACTCTCCTCTTTTTCGTGTTCTGTCACTTACAGCTGAACCTAATCCCTCACTGACATAACCCTCAGACATTTGTCTGAAGTTCTGCTAGGACAGAAAACGGGAAGGGATTGAAGAAGCTGTGAAGACATTTTCATATATGTCTTTGTTTTTAGGGCTGAACTTGCAGTATATGGAAGTTCCCAGGCTAGGGGTCTAATGGGAGTTACAGCTGCTGGCCTACATCAGCAGCAACACCAGATACAAGCCGAGTCTGCAACTTACACCGCAGCTTTCGGCAATGCTGGATCCTTAACCTACTGAGCAAGGTCAGGGATCGAACCCACATCCTCTTGGATACTAGTCAGGTTCATTACCACTGAGCCACAACGGGAACTTCTGTTTGTTTTAATTGATGATAGCCTAAATCATATTTTATTAAAAATTTTTAAATGTTGAAGTATAGTTGATTTACAATGTGTTAATTTTTGCTGTATAGCAAAGTGACTTCAGTTATATGTGTTTGTGTGTGTGTGTGTGTATATATATATATATATAAAACTTTTAAAAATATTCTTTTCCATTATGGTTTATCATAGCGATGTTGGAAAGATGTTACCGGAATCCAGGTTCTTGTTCATATAGCCAAAAAATGAAGTTCACGAACACACAGGCAGCGAGCAAGAAAAGTTTTTATTACAGGAAGGCAAATAGCTCCCAGGGCAGCTGGGAGGGGGGAGAAAAGGGCCCCCCCCATTGTCTTATAGGGATTTTTATCCCTTAAAGATGGGGGGGTACCAACCTGGGGTCCAGAGAGATGTGGTTTTCTCCCATGGTCCTTGCCTAGTTACCTATATCAGTCCTTGTCCAATAGGGGGTCTTTGGGGTGGAAATGTCCCATAAATCTCATGGTTTCTTTGCCCTTTTCTTCCTGTAAACTGAGTCACGGGGGCCTAGAGATTAATGTCCATCTGGGCATAGGTATACTTCCTAGAGAAAACTAGGCCTGTGGGGATGTAACTCCCTGATGCCCTTAAGCCACAAATGCTAATCAATGGCCACATCAAAGACTGCATCAAGCCCGGCTCCTATACTGACTACCTGAGTAATTATTCTGTTTCAATCGGATATTTGTTGACTAAAAAAACACACCACCTGAAAGTTGAGAGTTATGTTTTATTTGGGGCAAAATGAGGACTTCAGCCCAGGAGACAGATCGCAGGTAGCCCTGAGAAACTGCTCAAGGCGCTGAGCTAGGATATGTTGGAGTTTTTGCAACAAACATCAGGGAGCAGGAACAAAAGAGGCCTGGGCTCCCTGAGACCATTCCTTTGAAATGCACCTCCGCTATTGGGGCCAGGATCCTTAGTTCTCACAGCCTGCGGGACGCATCAGCTCTCACCCTTGGAGACATTCTTTATCCTTAACTACAGGCAGCGAGGCTGAAATACCACCCAAGGAGGAGAAGGGGGGACATCAGGATAGGATAAAGGTGAGGGGGAGGGGGAGGCAGCATGCACACATTTCACAAAAGTTTGTTGCTGGTTTCCCGAAGGTTACTACCGGTCACAAGGAGCAGACATCACCAGCAAGGATTTTAGCACTTTTTTAGATATGAAGAGATGCATGCATTGAGCCCATAAAATCTCCTAAAAACATCTATCTGAAAACCCGTTCTTCCACTTTTCCCAGAGCCCAGAGCGCCTCCCTGCGGATGTCTACCCTAAGCTCTGCTCAGGGGATGCTGCGGGTGTGTAGCTGCTGTGGCTCATGTTTTACTCCACGTAGAGGCGGATGGCAAGTGCCAAACTTCAGTTCACACATTGAATACAGTTCTTTGTGGGATATAGTGGGACCTTGTGGCTTATCCTCTCTGTGGACAATAGCTTATGTCTGCTAACTCCAACCTCCTGCTCCATCCCTTCTCCAACCCTTTTTCCCCCGTGGCAACCACAATTAGGGTCTCTATAATTGTGATTCTGTTTCTGTTTCATAGACAGGTTCATTTGTATAATTTTTCTTTTTTGTTTTGGCCTTTTTAGGGCAGCACCCGAGGCACATGGACGTTCCCAGGCTAGGGGTTGAATCGGAACTACAGCTGCCAGCCTATACCACAGCCACAGTCAGGCTAAGATCTGACCTGCATCTGCAATCTACACCACAGCTCCAGGCAACACAGGATCCTTGACCCACTGAGTGAGGCCAGGGATCAAACCCAAAACCTCATGGTTCTGCTGCACCATGAAGGGAACTTCAAGCCCTGTTTCTTCTTGATGTGCCACGTGATAGAATGTGGGGTTCTTTAGGAACGCATGTGGCATTAGAGCAAAAGCACTGGCGTGTACCTCAGAGGGCACAGAGGCTGCAGCCGGGAGCCGCGTGTGTGCGGATGGCTTGATTGGAGGGAGGAGGGCAGGAGGGTGGGAAAGCACTGGGTCATCCCTATTTTAGGTTTAGATAAGGAAGGGGTAATTAGCAGGTCTCTGGCATGCATCCAACTATCCACACAGGCAGCACGCCTGGGGCAGGGATCCCATAGGTTGACCCAAGACTACTACCCAAGCCCAGTGCCCAGAGGGGCCACCCCCCGACCTGACCGAGGCCTGGTGACTTCCAGCCACAGGAACCCAGCTCTGCCACGTGAAGGAGGAAGGAGAGAACATGCTTGATCCAGGCTAAGTTTCTTGCTCCATGGGCTAGTTCTAGACTCATTATTGAATCAGGCCTAAGATTTTATCAGATGCTTTCAAGGCAGAAAGGCTACTGATCATGCTGACACGCCTGGTGAGTAAACTTGGGAGACGATACAAGGTCCCTATGTTTTCTTTGCAAGAACAGAATTTGACCTCACCTATCAGTGCAATCAGGGGAGTGACCCTTGAGAATCACGGACAGAATGCATGAAAGCCAGGGGGTCACAAGCCTCCTGGGGATCCAGGTGGCTTCTGTTGGTTACACATTACTCTGGGGAGACACCTCTTTTTTTTTTTTTTTTTTTTAAAGCTGGTAAAAAACGTATAACAAAATGAACCATTTTTAGGTGTACAGTTCAGTGGTGCTGAGACTATCCACTGTTGTACAACCAATCTCCAGAACGTTCTCCTCTTGCCAAACTAGGCCCTGTATCCATCAAGGAACAACTCCCCTCCAGCTCTGGCAACGTCTGTTCTACTTTGAACTGGACTGCTTTATTACCGTGTTTTCTTTTTTTTGGCCACGTCCACAGCACATGGAAGTTTCTGGGCCAGGGGTTGAAACTATGTCACGGCTGCAGCCCAAGCTACAAAAGTGCCAATGCCGGATCCTTAACCTGCTGCACCGCAAGGGAACTCCCTTTTATTTTTTAAAGAGATTTATTGGAGTGTAATTGATTTGCAACATTGTGTTAGTTTCAGGTATACAGCAAAGTGACTCAGCCATCGACAGATACACAGCCACTCTTTTCTAGATTCTTTCCCCATCTGGGTTATTACAGAATATTAAGCAGAGATCCCTGTGCTACACAGGAGATCCTTGTTAGTTTTCTGTTCTATATACAGCGGTGTGTGTGTCAATCCCAAACTCCCCAAGCAGCCTTTCCCTTGCAACTGTAAGTTTGACTTGGAGATCTGTGAGTCTGTTTCTGTTCTGTAAATAAGTTCGTTTGTATCTTTGTGTGTGTGTGAACTTGACTATTTTAGTTGTTTCATTATAAGTGGAATCATAGAGTGTTTGTCTTATTTCACCTGGCATAATGTCCTCAAGATTCGTTCATGTCTTGAGCAAGGACGTGGAGACATTGGAACCCACGTGGTCTCCGGGTGGCGATGGAAAATGGGGCAGCTGCTGTGGAAAAGTTTGGTGGTTCCTCAAGAAGTTAAACATAGAATTACCATATGACTCAGCAATTCTATTCCTAGATTTTTTTTTTTTTTTTTTTTTTGGCGGCACTCTTGGCATATGGTAGTTCCCGGGCCAGGGACTGAACCCTCACCTCGGAGCAACCTCCTCCCCAACTAGAGACAATGCCAGATCCTTAACCTGCTGCATAGCAGGAACGCCTAGGTGTGTTTTAATTCCCAAAGATTTAAAAACCAGCAAGCAAATATATGTATAGAGTATTCATAGCAATACTACTCACAATAGCCAGAAGGTGGAAACAACGCAGGCATCCACCAGTGGAGAAACAAACTGTGATATACACACACAACGGATGGGGCAGCTGTAGAGAGAAATGCAGGGCTGATACAGCTACATGAGCCAGGAAAGCCTTAGGCTAAGGGAAAGAAGCCAGGCACAAAAAAGTCACATAGTGTATGATTCTATTTATACGATAAATCCAGAAAAGGGAAATCCGTGAAGACAGAAGGCAGACGGTGGTCGCCAAGGGCTGGGGGCAGATTGGAGTGGGGAGTGACTGCCTCGGTGGGTGTGGGCTTTCCTTTGTGGGGGGATGAAAATGCTTTGCAACTAGATAGAGTGGTGACTATACAACACTGTGAATGTACTAAACGCCACTGAACTGTACATTTTAAAAAAGTTATTTCTTTGTTTGTTTGTTTTTTTAGGGCCACACCTGCATCATACGGAAGTTCCCAGGCTAGGGGTCCAATCAGAGCTGTAGCTGCCAGGCTACACCACAGCCACAGCAACGCGGGATCCGAGCCCCATCTGTGACCTACATCATAGCTTGCGGCAACGTTGGATCCTTCACCTGCTGAGGGAGGCCAAGGCATCGAACCTGCGTCCTCATGGATGCTAGGTGGGTTCGTTAACCGCTGAGCCACGAGGGGAACTCCAAAAGTTTCACTTTACATTATGTTTATTTCTCCTTAATTCACAGAAAACAGTTAATTAACACGACACTGAACGCACAGCATTAGCAAGAGACTAAACGCTGCCTTACTCCATAATTGTATGGACGAGCCCATCTGTTTCTGCCTCCATGGTTAGTGGTTTCATGTCAACAGTGTTAAAGAATAATTTTCCCAAAAAGGTAAAAATTAGGACTCTTTTTTTCCTTTCAGTTTTGATGAGATGTAGCTGACACAGAGCACATAAACTCATAGAATAGGAGTTTCAGGGCTGCAGAATCATGATTTCGCTTCACATACATCACGAAACGTTCACCACCAGAAGTTTAGTGAACATCCATCATCTCCCATCGTTTCCTTGTGATGAGACCTCTTAGGATTTGCGCTCAACCACTTTCATATATAACACACAGTGTTAATTATATTTATTATGTTGTACATCCCATCCCTAGGACTTATTTCTTTGTTATATATTTTAATGATTTTTGTTTTTCCCATTATAGCTGGTTTACAGTGTTCTGTCCACTTTCTACTGCACAGCAAGGTGACCCAGTCACACATACATATACACATTCTTCTTCTCACATTATCCTCCGTCCTGCTCCAGCACAACTGACTAGATATAGTTTCCAGTGCTATACAGCAGGATCTCATGGCTGATCCATTCCAAAGGCAATAGTTTTGCATCTCTTCACCCCAGATTCCCCTTCCATCCCACTCCCTCCCCCTTGGCAACCACAAGTCTGTTCTCCAAGTCCATGAGTTTCTTTTCTGTGGGTAGGTTTATTTACGCCATGTATTAGATTCCAGATATAAATGCTATCGTATGGTATTTGTCTTTCTCTTTCTGACTGACTTCACTTAGTATGAGTGTCTCTGGTTCTGTCCATGTTGCTGCAAATGGCGTTCGTTTTTTCTGGTTGAGACGCATTCCTAGTACTTATTTCTTTTATAATTGGAAGTGTGGCCTTTTTGGTTGCCTTCCTCCTGTTCCCCCTCCTCCTGCCTCTGGTAGCATAAATCCGATCTCTCTGTCTACCAGTTCGTCCGTCTGTTGTTTTTGAAGTATAATTGACCTGCAACACTATGTGAGCTCCTGGTACACAACGCAGCGATTCCATGTCTGTACACTTCAACACAATCCCCATAATTCGTTACCCTATGCCATCACACAAGCCTATTACACAGTTTTGGCTATTTTCCCCATACTCAACATTTCACGCCTGTGACTCATTTATTTTGTAACCTGAAGTTTGTACCTCTTAATTTCCCTCACCTATTTCCCTCCTCCTCCCACTCCTCTCCCCTCTGGCAGCCACCTGTTTGCTGTCTGTATCTATGACTCTGATTTTCTTCTACTATGTTTGTTCTTTTCTTTCTTTCTCTTTTGGCCGCCCCGTAGCATATGGAGTTCCCAGGCCAGGGATCAGAACTGAGCCACGTTATGACTTAGGCTGCATCTGAGACAGTGCCAGATCCTTTAACCCCATATCCCCAGCTGGGGATCGAACCTGCACCCTGGTGCTGCAGAGACATCACCCATCTTCTTGCACCACAGTGGGAACTCCTATTTTGTCTTTTAGATTCCACATATAAATGAAATTATAGAGTATTTGACTTTTTCTATCTGACTTATTCCACTTAGCATTAATACCCTCTAGTTCTATCCATGGTATTGAAAATGGCAAGAATTCAGGAGTTCCTATTGTGGCTTGACAATAATGAACCAACTGGTATCCGAGAGGTTGTGGGTTCAATCCCTGGCCCCACTCAGTAGGTTAAGAATCCCACATTGCCATGAGGTGTGGTGTAGGTCAAAGACGAGGCTCAGATTTGGCCTTGCTGTGGCTGTGGCATAGGCCAGCAGCTGAAGCTCTGATGTGACCCCTAGCCTGGAAACCTCCATACGCACGAGTTCAGCCCTAAATTTAGAAAGAAAAAAAAAAAAAAAAAGACTTCATTCTTTCTTTTTTTTTTTTCTTTTTAGGGCTGTACCTGTGGCATATGGAAATTCTCAGGCTAGGGGTTGAATCAGAGCTGTAGCTGCCAGCCTACACCACAGCCATAGCAACATGGGATCCAAGCCGCCTCTGTGACCTACATGACAGCTCACGGCAATGCCAGATCATTAACCCACTGAGCGAGGCCAGGGATTGAACTTGCATCCTCATGGATACTAGTCAGGTTCATTTCCACTGAGCCACGATGGGAGCTTTCAAGATTTCATTCTTTTTAATGGCTGAGTATTATTCCATTGTGTGTGTGGGGGGGGTGTGCCACTTCTTTATCTATTTATATATATCATGGTTGCTTTCATATCTTGGCTATTGTAAATAATGCTGCAATGAACACAGGATGCAAATGTCTTTTCAAATTAATATGTTCAGTTTCTTTGGATAAACAACCAGGAGTGGGATTGCTGGATCATATGACAGTTAATTTTTTGTTTGTTTGTTTTGCTTTTTAGGGCCGCACTGAGTGTGGCCAGAGATCGAACCCACGTTGTCATGGATCCTAGTCAGGTTTGTTAACGGCTAAGCCATGAAGGGAACTCCAGTTAATTTTTCAAAGAAACTTCCATACTGTTTTCCATATGGCTCCACCAATTTACGGTTTCACCCGACTGTGCAAGGGTTCCCTTTTCCCCACATCCTCAGCCACATTTATGTCTCGTCTTTTTGATAATCTCTGAAAGATGTGAGATGACAGCTTGTGTTGGTCTCGATCTGCACTTTCCTGGTGATTCGTAATGGCACCTATCTTTTCCTGGGCCTGCTAGCCATCTGCATGTCTGTTGAAAAGTGTCTATTCATGTCCTCTGCCCTTTTATTTATTTATTTATTTATTTGTCTTTTTGCCATTTATTGGGCCACTCCCGCAGCATATGGAGGTTCCCAGGCTAGGGGTCAAATCGGAGCTGTAGCCTCCAGCCTACGCCAGAGCCACAGCAATGCAGGATCCGAGCCGCGTCTTCAACCTACACCACAGCTCACGGCAACGCCAGATCAGACCGTTAACCCACTGAGCAAGGGCAGGGACCGAACCCGAAACCTCATGGTTCCTAGTCGGATTTGTTAACCATTGCGCCACAACGGGAACTCCAAAGCCCTTTTTTTAATTGGGATTTTGGGGGGTTGCTTTGTTGAATTATATGAGTTCCAACATCGGTTACCTATGACTTACAGAACTGCAAGCTCACAGAGAGTACAAAGGCAGAGCCCTGAACCAGCAAGAAGGAGGCCATAAGCAAATGCACGACTTTCCACTGAAGCACACATATTATTTCCCTGCGGCTGTTTGAAAATTTGGCTTTCGTGGGAGCATCACAGGTATCAGCAAATGTTGTGAATCAATGCCACCCACCCTAGTCCGGTCGGTCATTGAACACCTACAGTGCCCCACAGAACATAGCTCCACCTGATGCCCCAGGACCAGATCTTGCATGTCCAACCTGGGGTCCTTTTTTTTTCTGCCATGCCCTCAACATGTGAAAGTTCCCCTGCCAGAGATGGAACCCATGCCACAGCAGTGACCCAAGCCATTGAGGGACAATGTCACGTCCTTAACCCACTGTGCCACCAGGGAACTCCTCCAACCAGGAATCTCAAGGAGCATGTTATGGAAGTCATCAGCCACATGGGTGCCGTCCAGCCACTCAAGTTTGCCTCAAAGCCAAACCATGGAAGCTACAGCCCGCACTCTTGAAGCCCCCAGAACCAGAGTTCCCCCAAGCCTCGCTGATCTGTGGACCAACAGCAGTCACCTCACTTGGGACTTGTTACAAATGCAGGCTCTTGGACTCCGCCCCAGACCTGCTCACTCAGAACCCCAGGTGGTCTGGCTCTCATGAAAGTCAGAAGCACTGCTCTGTGCTTCTCCTGAATGTGGCACCAAGGCTTTCTCCCTTGACACCCAGCGCCAAGGTCTCCAGGATCTGTGCCCAGCCAGGCCAGACTTACCCCGTAGGCTGACACGGTGTCCGAAGCACTTTCATAGTCATCCATCTGGGTGATGGTCAGCTAACTTCCCACGGCACCTGCTCTCCGACTCTCCACACTCCCCGTCTGCTTTTCCTCCTGGGGCGGCGGGGCAGAGACAGGAAAGAAGACGGGCTGCTGGTGTTGGAGAAGCTCTCCCAGATGCAACAGGCTCAGGCAAATCCAAGGATTCACGGTGTGCTGCAGAGGGCAGACGTTACCAAAAAGCTTTGAGGACAGAAGGGTCTGCTCCCAAGACTGAGACAATGGTCCTGAGAAATTCCCCACATGTGTGTTCAATAGGGGCTGCCCAACAGGAGTGTGAGACTTTTCCCTCCCAAGGGCCATCTGGAGCTGGGCCTGGGGCACTAGAAACAGAGGGGAGGGAGCGGCTGTGGGGGTGGGGCCGGGAGTCCTAAGGCTTCAGTAACAGAAGCACGGCTACCTGATCGTAATCCCAGCTGGGGCCTGTAAGAGCTTTTCTCTGGCTCAGTCATTGTACTAAGCACTGGGTCTTGTTTCAGTCTCATTATTATCTCCATTTTAGATGAAATCGAGACTAAGAGAGGTCACAACTCTTTACCCAGAGCAATTAGGCACGGCCCAGCCATGGTTGACCCAGTTTCTCTCCTTCCAGAACGTCATTGTTTTTGTTTGTTTTTGTCTTTTGTCTTTTTTTTAGGGCCGCTCCTGCGGCATATGGAGGTCCCCAGGCTAGGGGTCAAATCGGAGCTGTAGCCACCGGCCTACCCCACAGCAACGCCAGATCCGAGCTGCGTCTGCAGCCTACACCACAGCTCATGGCAACGCCGGATCCTTAACCCATGGAGGGAGGCCAGGGATCGAACCCGCAACCCTCATGCTTCCTAGTCAGATTCGTTTCCACTGCGCCACATTGGGAACTCCCCAGAATTTCCCTGTTCACACGACAGGTGGTTGGGCTCCCCTGTCTCCTCTGACCCCCTTCTTTGGACCACGGCTTATCTGCCAAGACATGGTTGGGTAAAGACAGGGCTGCCTTTACCAGCATCACTTTACCCCTCTGAGGAGAGGGGCCCAGAAAGATATAAGTTGCAAGTGTCTACCGGAAAAAAAAAACCCACAATGTAAGTGCTGTGAGTTGAGTTTTATTCAGAGTCTTACTGAGGACTGTGGCCCGGGACACAGCCCTTCAGAGAGCTCTGAGAAACTGTTCCAAAGAGGTCTTGGAGCAGCTAGTATGTATATGATGGGTTTTTTGGTTTTTTTTTGGACTGGGAAATACATGTAGTCAAGCATACAGCTTAGTAAGAGATTACTGCTAATCACTAAAACCAGATATCTCCAGTTAGTGATTTTAGTGCTTTGCTATTTAGAGGAAGGTGCAAGAAAATCTGGGGTCATCAAAATTCTTCCTTAGATAAGCATCTTAACCCCCTGGGGCCGCGGTAGAATGCTTCTTCCTGAATTCCTTTCAGGCTGCACTACATATAGGTCAGGGGCCAGTGACAGCATCCTGTCGGAACTGGATAGTGGACAACCTTGTTTTGTTTCTACAAGTCACTTCGAGATCTTGCCAAGAACTTCCAAGAAACGCTCAACATTCTTCCACAGAAAGCGTCAAGTAACAGCTCACGCCCAAAACTCTTTCAGTCCTTCACCTCTGGATCCTCATTTCACTGTGCTTAACAAACCCAAAACTGTGATATCATGGTCCCTGCTCAATCCTGAGGACGCTGAAAGACACGCCTTAAACCAGACTTCAAAAATGCCACCAAGCTTCCCACTAAATGCCCCTCCCCACTGAGGCCCAACGAAGGCCCTGTTGGCAGCACTTTTCTAACCCTGCAGGCAACACCCGGCTTTGTCTAATCCACACGGGAACCCAGGCAGTCACTTGGGGCTCTGCTGAGAAGGGCGACGTCATCTGACCCCAAATGTAGTAAAGAGCTCAGGAACTATTAGCCGTGAGCTACTAACAGCCACCTGTCCCCTGTTAGCAACTAACACCAGACAAGCCTTTTCTTCATGGATTCGGCTCCAATAGGTGATTCTGAGGTTGTTGGTTTTTGGGTTTTTTTTGTGATCCACATGCTTCCTTCAGAAAGTGGTTCACCTCTTCGCCCAAACTTGTAAGTTTTTGAAGGTGAAAGCCTTAAATCCCGGGTGTGTTCTCGCCTGGCCCTGAGAGGGTCTAACTTTGTGCCCAGAACCAGGCAGGCTCTGGGGGAACTGGTCCTGTAGAGTGGTCCCTGAAATTCCTGGTTTCTGGGAAGACTGGGGTGTCCTGGGGTTCTGCTTATAAGGCCATGGAGCTGAGGGAGGCGCCCTTCGGGGTGTCTGCTGGTTAAAGGTAGAAGTAGGAAGCCAAGCAAGAACAGGAAATGAATCGACTGGGAACCATGAGGTTGTAGGTTTGATCCCTGGCTTCATTCAGTGGGTTAAGGATCTGGCATTGCTGTGGTGTAGGCGGGCAGCTGTACCCCTGATTAGACCTCTAGCCTGGGAACCTCCATATGCCACGTGGCTAAAAAAAAAGGCAAAAAAAAACAAGGGGGGGAAAGGAAGGAATTTCCAGGGAGAGGGAACAGCATGGGACAGTATGGAACAGCATTGTGATTTGCGACTTTTTTTTTTTTTTTTTTTTTTTGGCTTTTTGCTATTTCTTTGGGCCGCTCCCATGGCATATGGAGGTCCCAGGCTAGGGGTCAAATCGGAGCTGTAGCCACCGGCCTACGCCAGAGCCACAGCAATGCAGGATCCGAGCCGCATCTGCAACCTACACCACAGCTCACGGCAACGCCGGATCATTAACCCACTGAGCAAGGCCAGGGATCGAACCCGCAACCTCATGGTTCCTAGTCGGATTCGTTAACCATTGTGCCACGACAGGAACTCCTGATTTGCGATTTATAACAAGAAACATATGTTTGGTTTTCATCCATTCTCAGCACACAGATCCTAAAATACTTAGAATTTCCTTAGCTTTGAGAATGTCTTTGTTACGTCAATGAGGTGACTTTTGGAAAAACCCTTGGTGAGCAAAGGCTGGGGCTAGTTGCCAGGGGACCAACCCTGTGATTAAGGGGTTGGAACTACTAGTCCCATCCCACCAACCTCCTGGGTGGAGAGAGGAGCTGGAGGTTGAATCAGTCACCAGTGGCCATGGTTCCACCAGTCATACAATAAAGATGTCTTAAAAAGGACAGGACAGTAGTTCCCATTGTGGCTCAGCGGATTAAGACTCCAACTATAATCCATGAGGATGCGGGTTCAATCCCTGGCCTCTCTCAGTGGGTTAAGGACCTGGCATTGCTGTGAGCTGTGGTGCAGATCACAAACGAAGCTCAGATCTGGCATTACTGTGGCCGTGGTGCAGGCCGGCGGCTGCAGCTCCAATTCAGCCTCTAGCCTGGGAACTTTCATATGCCACAGGTGTGGCCCTGAAAAAAAAGAACAGGACAATGCAGAGGTTTGGGGGGAGTAGGACTTGGAGGGCCTGGAAGCTCTGAGTCCTGTCCCCATACCTGTGTGCCTCTGCCATCAGGCTCTTCGTGAATTGCATCCTTTGTAACCACCAGTGATCATAACTGTTTCCCTGAGTTTTATGAGCCAATCGAGTGAATTCATTGAACCCAAAGAGGGAGTGGTGGGGACCTCCACTCTGCAGAGGGTTGCTCAGAAGCGTGGGACCACCGGACAACCTGGACTTTCCATGGGTATCCGAAGAGGGGGCGGTCTTTTGTAAGACTGAGCCCTTCACCCTTCACCTGTGGGGTCGGATGCCATCTCCAAGTAGAGAGAGTCAGAACTGAACTGGAGGATGCCCAGCTGGCCCTACAGCTATTGGGTTTGGGAAACAGCACACATATCACCAGCACGGAAGGGCGTGCTTCTTGCCGGGGAGAAGAGGGTGGAGGGGGTCTCCCGAGGAGAGGGCAGGCTCAGGTCAGTGGGGGTCTGAGGGCTTGGATTATTCCCTGCAGCTTCCAGAATTCTTCAGGCTGGTCACCTGCAGCCTGGGTGGTGCACGGGGCCTCCCCAAGCAGGACGGAGAGGCTGCTGGGAAGGTCAGGGAAGAGGTGAGGAAAGGTCATGGAGGGGCGAGGGGATAGACCAGGGAGAGGCACAAAGGACCCTGTGGGGGACGGAGGCTGCCAGGAAGGCCTCTCAGCACCAGCTGGGCAAGGCTTCAGTTGTTTTCTTTTTTTGTCTTTTTGCTATTTCTTTGGGCCGCTCCCGCGGCATATGGAGGTTCCCAGGCTAGGGGTCCAATCGGAGCTGTAGCCACTGGCCTACGCCAGAGCCACAGCAACTCAGGATCCGAGCCGTGTCTGCAACCTACACCACAGCTCACGGCAACGCCAGATCGTTAACCCACTGAGCAAGGGCAGGGACCGAACCGGCAACCTCATGGTTCCTAGTTGGATTTGTTAACCACTGCGCCACGACGGGAACTCCCAGTTGTTTTCTCACAGATGCACACATCGCATCTGGGTCAGAGAGAGTAGCCAAAATACCGCCAAAGTGGTCACCTGAAGAAGTGAGACAGGGCACGGCTGATTTTGTGCTGTTTAAGTTTGTGCATATCACATCCTAATAACAAAATTAATATAAAAGATGCAAGTCACTCCTAGGGGCTCGTCAATGTATTTTACTTACTTAATTATTTTTTTTTTTTCTTTTTCAGCTGCACTTGCAGCTCATGGAAGTTCCCAAGCCAAGGAGAGCTGCAGCTGCGGCAACCCCAGATCCTTAACCCATGGCACCACAGCAGGAACTCCATCAATTTTTTTTTTTTTAGGGCCACAGGTGCGGCATCTGGAAGTTCCCGGGCTAGGGGTCAAATTGGAGCTGCAGCTGCCAACCTATACCGCAGCCACAGTAATGCAAATCCAAGCTGGGTCTTCGACCTACACAGCAGCTCGAAGCAATGCTGGATCCTTAACCCACTGAGCGAGGCCAGGGATCGAACCCGCATCCTCATGGATACCAGTCAGGTTGATTTCCCCTGAGCCACAATGGGAACACCAAAGTATTTTTAAATTAAATAATTACATTAAGACTTTCTTATGGTCTCTATGAGAAAAGAATCTGAAAATGAATGGATGTGTGTATATGTATAACTGAATTCCTTTGTTGTATAGCAGAAATTATCACAACATTGTAAATGAAGTATACTTTGACAAAATAAAAAAAAAAAACTTAAGCCCAGAAATTTTTTAAAAAGACAATTTTTCTAAAGAGCAGTTTAAGGTTTACAGCAAAATCTGGGGGAGATACAGGGATTTCCCATGTACCTCCTGCTCCCACATGTACCCCCTCCATTATCCACACCTCCCATCAGATGGCACACTTGTCAGCAGGGATAAACTTGCACGGACACATCACGATCACCAAAGTCCATCGTTTACATCAGGTTCACGCTGGGTGTTGGACATTCTGTGCACGAGGACAAATGTATTGATAAGCATCCAGCACCGCAGTGTCACACGGAACAGTTTCACCGCCTAAAAATCCCCTGTGCTCTGCCTCCCTCCCCGCAACCCCTGACCTTTTTAGTGTCCCCCTAGTTTTGCCTTTTCCATAGAGTTGAAATCACATAGCATGAAGCCTTTTCAGATCGGCTTCTTTCACTGAGGAAGGCGTTTAGGTTTCCTGCCTTTCTTTTCACGGCTCAATAGCTCGTTTCTTTTTAGTGCTGACCATCTGGATGGACCACACTTTATTTGTCCATTCTCCTACTGAGGGACGTCTTTTTTTTTTTTTTTTTTTTTTTTTTTTTTTGTCTTTTTGTCTTTTTAGGGCCTCACCCTCAGCATATGGAGGTTCCCAGGCTGGGAGTCGAATCGGAGCTACAGCTGCTGGCCTACACCACAGCCACAGCAACACGGGATCAAGCCAAGTCTGTGATCTACACCACAGCTCATGGCAACGCCGGATTCTTAACCCACTGAACGAGGCCAGGGATTGAACCTGCAACCTTATGGTTCCCAGTTGGATTCATTTTCACTGTGCCACAAGGGGAACTCTAGTAATCGTCCTACCTCAGGGAGTTCCCATTGTGGCACAGCGGAAACGAATCCGATTAGTATCCATGAGGATTCGGGTTTGATCCCCGGGCTCACTCAGTGGGTTAAGGATCTGGCGTTGCCATGAGCTGTGGTGTAGGTCGCAGATGACACCTGGATCCTGCATTGCTGTGGCTGTGGTATAGTGTGGCAACTGCCACTCTGATTCAACCCCTGGACTTGGAACTTCCATATGCTGGGGGTGCAGTCCTTAAAAAAAAGGCCAAAAAAAAAAAAAAAAAGAGCCCTTTATCAGATAAAGACCGCCCCTCACCCCAGTTTCACTGAGAAATAATTGACACATATCGCTCTGTAAGATTAAAGAGGACAGCATATGATGATTCACAGATATTGTGAAATGATTACATCCTGGGAGTTCCCTGGTGCTCTAGTGGTCAGGACTTGATATATCAAACCAATTCATGCCACAGCCAAAAAAAAAAAAAAAAAAAAAAGACTAACATCCACTGTTTCATATAGATACACAGATGTGTCTTTTGCAAATATTTTCTTCCAGTCTTTGGCTTGTCTTCGCATTCTCTTGATAGTTCATATAGTTTTCTTTTCTTTGTAGGGCTATACCTGCAGCATAGGAAGTTCCCGGGCTAGGGGTTGAATTGCAAATGAAGCTGCCAGCCAACACTGCAGCCACAGCAATACTGGATCCCAGCCGTATCTGCAACCTATGAGGATTCACAGAGACAGCATCAGGTCTTCAACCTGCTGAGCCCCAACAGGAACTCCAGTGGATATATTTTTAACTTTACGCAATCCAGAAAGTGGAACAAAGAAACAAACAGCCCTTTGGGGAGCAAAGGTCCCAAGATGTTGCCAGTTAAAAAAAATAAAAGGACTTGAAGGCGAGGCTCTGAAGGTCTGCACAGCCAGCAGCTCTACTGGCTGATGTGGGGACGCCATTTCCTTCTGACAAGAGCAGCCCTTGGCCACCAGGGAGCCTTAGCTGCCTCTGCCATGGGCACCAGGTGCTGTGATCAGATCGTGCAGGGAGTGAGACATGGTTGGTGGCTCAGTGCTGGTGTGTCTCATGAGAATTTTGCCCCAAGCTGTGGGTTCCTGGATTTGAGGACCCTCATGAGGGCTGGGGACCTGGGAATATGTATTCTAAACACCACCCCAGCACTCCCCCCTCCCCAACACCCGTGATTCTATGAGGCAGACTCAGGAGAAGCTGGCTATGCCAGTCGGGTGGCTGCCCCTTGACTGCATTTGCCCACAGAGAAGGAGCCAGAGGTTGTGCCCAGGACCTGACTCTGGATCTGCACAGGCCTGTCTGGATCGCCCTGTCCACCGCTCTTTCCCTCCAGCCACATACATCATGGACAGTTTATCAAACTCACAAAAGAACAATAATTATTTTATTTAATTTAAAACAGCAAGACTTTGGTCTAGATCCAGATGGTGGGTCAATTTCGTACGGGCAAAAAACCCTCCCTCGATGACATTATGCCACCATGGCATGTCTGCAAAAATTGTTTTTCTTTTCGTGGACACATGGAGAGCTCTGTCTGCATCCTCAGCCCAGGCCACATGATAATCTTTATTAAAAAACAAAAACAGGGAGTTCCCGGTGTGATTCAGCAGTAACGAACCAAACTAGTATACATGAGGATGCGGGTTAGATCCCTGGCCTTGCTCAGTGAGTTAAGAATCCGGTGTTGCTGTGGCTGTGGTGTAGGCCGGCAGATGCAGCTCTGATTCCACCCCTAGCCTGGGAACTTTGATATACCGCAGGTGCGGCCTTAAAAAACCAAAGCAAAATAAACAACCAGACACAACTCAGAGGCACAAAGAGGCAGAATGTGCTTAGCCTGAGGAAAAGGCCAAGGTTCAAAAGCGTCTGAGAAGAGCGGGACTCAGGGCGGAGTACGCACCATAACAAGAGATGGCAGGACCTGCTCCGGCTGAGGTCACACATCTGTGACAGGGATGAGGGTGGAGAAATTTTAACTACATACAGAGGAGGGAGAACCCTGAGGCTGAGCCCGGTGAAAAGGGAACGCACTTTTGTTCTGCTCGGATCCGAGGCAAGAGCCCTTCCGGGGCCTTAAGGATGGGACATCATTCCCACGCATCCTTCAGCTCTGCGCTCCACTCACCCAGCTGGACTGATCTGAGATGCTGCCCTTGGTAAAGTTCTGGCACCGGGATGAGCCCCTTCCCTGTCCGCAGTCACATATCACACATGCACCTGTCTGTAAGGGCCACCGGGGAGAAGGAAGCAGGGTGGGGAGCAGAGGGAGGGGAATGGAAATACCCGGGGCAACTCTGGGGCAGTGTGTACACCCGAGGCATCACACAGATGCAGGGAGACCTGGACAAGGCCGGGACGGGCGGAGAGATAGTCTTCTTTGAGCCCCGCCTCCTTCCCGGCTGCAGCCAATCGGGGGAAAGATGCGTCCCAGCCCCGCCCAGCTGAGGCCACGCCCAGCGGGCTCCTTCGAGCCAAGGCCTCTGGGGCCCCGTTCAGAGCGGGTTTTCTTCCAACATCATTCTCCGCCCCCACCTCCTCCTCCCCTGTGGCCCCTACTCTAACTCAACTGTGAAGCATTTTCTTTTTCCTTTTTTTTTTTGGTCTTTTTGCCTTTTTCTTGAGCCGCTCCACCCGGCATATGGAGGTTCCCGGGCTAGGGGTCGAATCGGAGGTGTAGCCACCAGCCTGTGCCAGAGCCAGAGCAACGCGGGATCCAAGCCGCGTCTGCGACCTACACCACAGCTCACGGCAACGCCGGATCCTTAACCCACTGAGCAAGGCCTGGGATCAAACCCACAACCTCATGGTTCCTAGTTGGAGTCGTTAACCACTGCGTCACGACGGGAATTCCGCATTTTCTTTTTTGCAGCAAGCAACGTCTTGAATTTCTGCTCCTCTCTAGAAGATAAGGTGAGGGTCTTTACCAGCTAGGTGCCGGTGGTTTGCTGCAACTTCTTTAGGGGAACCCCTGACGCCCCTCACATGGGCAGTTTCTATAAGGAGACTGCCCTACCGACAAGGAGCTTTCTGTAGGGCAGACTGGAGCTTTCTTGGAATCCTAAGAGGATGTTCACTTCTTGTTGATTCTCATAAAAACTTTTTTTTTTTTTTTTTGGCTTTTTAGGGCTATACCCTCAGCATATGGACATCCCAGGCTAGGGGTCAAATTGGAGCTACAGCTGCCAGCCTACACCACAGCCACAGCAATGCAGGATCCAAGTCGTGTTTGTGACCTACACTACAGCTCACGGCAATGCCAGATCCTCAACCCACCGAGCGAGAACAGGGATTGAACCTGCATCCTCAGGGATACAAGTAGGATTCACTTCTGCTGCGCCACAACAGGAACTACTCATAACAACCTTTTAAAGAAGGACACCTAGGAAGTTCCTTGTGACACAGTGGATTAAGGATCTGGTGTTGTCACTGCTGTGGCTCATGTTCAGTCTCTGGCCTGGGAACTTCTGCTTGGGTGCAGTCCTCCACCCCAAAAAAGAACAAACCCGAGTGACAGTCAGGTGTCACTGCACCGTTCCAGCCCTGGAACTGGAGGAGGGACCCTTATTTTAAGTGCCTGGTGGAGGCGGGAGACTGGATCCCAGCCTGTGCTTGAAATTAACGCAATCTACATCAAGGGCTGACAGCCCCAGAATTTGGGAGGCTCCGAGGGGACCAGCTGCCCTGAGCAGCTGTGCGGGGCTGTGCTCACGGCGGTCACCTCCTGGTCAAAGCTACTGCCCTTTTGTTGACCAGCAAAGCTATCCAAGAAAAGCCAGGCTCGAGGGAGAATCTCAACGCTCTGACAAACCAGGAATCTGCTCCGTGATACCTTGGTGAGGGCCGCATCTCTGGTAGCCCCTGGCATTTTATTGAGGACGGGTATACAGTGAGCATGTCTCTTTGTGCTTTTCCCACAGGTGTGGGTCCCTCCACCTGTAAACGAGGCCGATGATCCGCTGGCCACAAGGCAGCGTGGCCGTGATCCCACACCACTGGTTTCCCTGAATGTCAGTGCCAGCCCTCATGCACACGAACTCCCCCCAATGCAGCGGGGTGTGAGGAGTCGTGCCTGAGGGTCAAGGAGGTAGACAAGCTGAGTTTGCACTGCTCCCCCACGGGGGTCAAAAGTTCCAACTGCCAACAGTCACAGCACAGCCCCCCCACAGAGGGGACTCTGAGCCACCTGGCCCCAGGTGGCAGCACCTACGCACAGAGCTAGGGAGCGGGGAGCTCAGGTGCTCAGTTGTTGGTCTGGGGCCCAGCTGGGGCCCTGAGACTTGCCCGCCTTGATGGGTGCGGAGGCGGCGGGAGGGCCCTCCTGGGTCTCGGTGGTGGGAGACTGAGAGGAGCAGCAGCAGCAGACTTGCAGGAGCCGAGTCCGGACCGCCTGGGTGCAGAGGGCGAACATGATGCAATTGGCGCCTCCCTGAAACGTGTTCCCGACACCCTGGTGGGGAGAAAGGGAGAGGTGTGAGTGCCAGGGCTGGAGCCGGTCCTGATGGCGCAGGCTGGGAGGCTGGGAGGTGCTGGGGACCCGGGGATCTGGTCCCCTCCGCCTTGAGGCTGGTCTGGGGGACCCTGGCCACGAAGGCCTTTGGCAGAGCATCGGGCAAGCCTGAACCTGCAGGCCACGGACAGCAGCTCAGCGCCCTGGGGCTGCCCCCGGCCACCCTGATCTTCCCCCCTTCTCTGGTCAAGGATCCCCGTCGGGCAGGGGGAAGCCTCGATGGAGCAGAGCCCTCAGCTGGCCGGTGTCGGTCGGCACGTTGGGACGAGCCTGCTCTGCTGGAAGCGGGAGTGTGACCTTAGAGCAGCGAGGACAGGGCAGGGCCGGGGAGGGTGGACCTACGTACATGCAGAACGACCAACACCGGCACCTGCACGGCCGGGGAGCCGCAGAGGGTCAGGACGAAGCGCACGGTGCTCCAGACCCGGAGGCAGATGAAGATGAGCGGGATGAGGACCAGCTTCTTGTCAGCCACGGAGGAGCGGCCCCGAAGCTGGTGGGTCTCGGAGATGGTGGGCCGGTACTCGGAGAGCGCCTCGTGCTGGGCAGGGAAGGCGGGGGGCAGAGTGAGCCAGACACACACTGCCCCCCACCCCGGGCCGCCCTCCTCCCAGCGCGGAGACTGGCTGGAGGAGGGGGACAGGAGGCATGCAGTGCCTTTTCCACCCGACGTGGTGGCCAGGTTCCCATCTCTGGCCTGGTCTGGATTTTTTTTTTTTTTTCTTTTTAGGGCTGCACCCGAGGCATATGGAGATTCCAGGCTAGGGGTCGAATCGGAGCTGTAGCTGCTGGCCTACACCACAGCCACAGTAGGGATCCGAGCCATGTCTGCAACCTACACCGCAGTTCATGGCAACGCCGGATCCTTAACCCACTGAGCGAGGCCAGGGATTGAACCCGCGTCCTCATGGATGCAAGTTGGGTTCATTTCTGCTGAGCCATGATGGGAACTCCTGGATCTTTCTCCTGAATACCTGTCTCCTTGGTCCTCCGCCTGCTCTGTGCCCCGACGTGGGAACCTAAGTCCATGGGAAACTTTTCACGTCCAAAATGGACACCTGCTCCTGATCCCCAAGGCTACTGTGTCCATCCATGGAAAACAGACCCTGACCTGGATGTTCTGTCCACTGCCTGGTCCTAGCACCACCACCCTCAAGACAGCTGCCACCGTTTCTTCTTCTTTTATTCTTTTTCTTTCTTTCTTTCTTTCTTTTTTTTTTTTTTTTTTTGTGGCTGTGCCCAAGGCATGTGAAAGTTCCCGGGGCCAGGGATCAAACCCGCGCCGCAGTCGTACCACTGCCTCTTAACTGGTCTCCCTTCATCATCCTGACCCCGCCCCCGCCCCCCCCCCCCGCCCTCCAGTCTTACTCTCAGCCCAGAAGCAGGGCAGTTCCCGGAAAAGCCGTCAGATCAGGCCAGTCCTCCATCACAGCTCCCAGTGGCTCCCTGTCTCACACGTTCCTCGCAGTGTCCCCACCCCTGGCCTAGCTCTGACCTCATTTCTGCTGCTTCCCCCCCCGACCCCCGGCCCTGGACACACCGGCCTCCTCCTCCCCAAACCTGCCAGGCACGCCCCACCTCAGGACCTTTGCACAAGCCGCTCCCTCCCTCTACTTGGCTCACTCCCTCGGTCTTTGGTCCAGTGTCGCCTTCTGGATAAGGGCTAGCCTGTCAACCTGATGTATTGATTTATTTTTTAAATGATTTTCATTGTTTTCCATGAAGGGTGGTTTACAAGTCAACCCAATTTAAACTGCAAAGGCATTTCCCCCCGGGGGTGGGTGGGTGCTGTGTCCACCTCCAGCTCTATTCCCGTCTGCTTTTCATAGGTCTTATCGTCTTCCTTCCTGGACACCAGGCAACCTCATTTATCAGGCCTGTCGTTTGTAATCACCCTCCCCCTCCAGAATGCAAGCCCCCCCCCCCCACTGCCCCTGCCGTGTCCCCCACCAGCCTGCCTCAGAGCGGGGCTCTGTCCAAAAGCTGGGGCAGAAGGAAAAGGTAGGCAGGGACCAGCTTTGGCTTCCCTGCTCCTCAGAATGCCCATCCGTGAGACCAAAGGGCTTTCTGGATCACAACCAAACTTGGAAAAAATAGATGAACACAAACAAACTGCTCCAAAAAACCCCAACCCCAAAAAACGACTCCATTACAAAGATGTGTTTTTGCGCCTGGCCTTCTGTGGGGAACACTGAGGGCCCAGGTGAGAAAAACCACACACCTTGGCCTCTCTGGGCACCCGAGCTGCTGCAGCTCATCTGCTCAGGGCACCTGCCTCGCCCCCTGGGGCCTTCAGCAGCACCCAGAGCTGCACGCCCCCACCCTGGAACCACGCGGGTGGGTACAGGAGCTGGGCACTAAGACTTCTGGCCCACTCTTCAGAGTAAAGCTTGCCCCACCTTATTTTTTTAGCTCTCCTTCCTAGCTGGAGGCAGGAACAACTCCTACATTCTCGCCTTCCTGCCCAGTATTCTTTTTTTTCCTGGAAACACTGGCACAGTAGTAAGAAAGGACCCATTCTCACACATGGGGGTCAGGCTCATGGACAGGGCCCCAGGCTTCCTGCCCAGCTACAGGAAGGGCAGGGCAGAAGACAGACACAGGAAAGGCCGCTTGGGGAGTCGGGGTGGGGTGGTCTGAGGCAGACCCTAGTGGAGCTCCTGGGAGCTCCCTCCGGGGAGCTCAAAACCATCCCAGGGCAGCAGAAAAGAGGAGGTAAGAGAAGCTCCCCCTCCTCGGCCCAGGCAGAAGACCAACTAAAAAGCCCTAAGAAGGAGTTCCCATCGTGGATCTGTGGTAAAGAACCCAACTAGTATCCATGAGGATTCGGGTTTGATCCCTGGCCCCACTCAGTGGGTTAAGGATACAGCATTGCCATGAGCTGTGCTGTAGGTTGCAGACACGGCTCCAGATCCCACATTGCTGTAGCTATAGCACTGGCCAGCAGCTGTAGGTCGGATCCAATCCCTAGCCTGGGAACTTGCATATGCCACAGGTGGAGCCCTATAAAGAAAAAAAAGTTAAAAAAATAAAAAGTCCTAAGAAGACAAAGAGGGGGTTCCCGTCGTGGCTCAGCGGTTAACGAACGGGACTTGGATCCATGAGGATGCAGGTTCGATCCCTGGCCTCACTCAGTGGGTTAAGGATCCAGTGTTCCCATGAGCTGTGGTGTAGGTCGCAGATGCAGCTCAGATTCTGTGTTTCTGTGGCTCTGGCATAGGCTGGTGGCTACAGTTCCAATTGGACCCCTATCCTGGGGACCTCCATATGCCACCAGTACGGCCCTAAAAGACAAAAAGACCAAAAAAAAAAAAGACCACAAAGAGGATCTCACACCAATTGGTAAGCCCTGCCAGCATCTCTGTCAACAACTCCAAGCTCAGCCAGAAGAGGGCAGCAGGGAGGAGTGAGAATCAGGTAAATTCCAGAGTAAAAAGAGAACCAGAAGTGTGTGTCCCCTGAGGCACAGCTGGGCATACAGGGTAGGGGTCTGGTGTCACACAGCTACGGGGAGCAGCCTAGACACTTGGCAGTGGCCGCCAAGCCAGCAGCACACCCTGAAAGACGCTGGACACACTCGCCTACAATTTCAGCCTTGAAAACTCAGACCAAGAGAGAAACACAGGCACCACACCAGCAGGATGAGCTTGAAGTCTGTCACGTAAACCTGTGTTACTGCTCCAGCCACATCCTGGTTTACCTTCCATCGTAATGACACTTCTGCCTCCTCTCGGGCAGGATTTGAGTTCTCATTAGAAACTCGCAAACTTGGAGTTCCCATCACGGCTCAGTGGTTAACGAATCCGACTAGGAACCATGAGGTTGCAGGTTCGATCCCTGGCCTCGCTCAGTGGGTTAAGGATCCAGCGTTGCCGTGAGCTGTAGTGTAGGTCGAAGACGCAGCTCGGATCCTGCATTGCTGTGGCTGTGGCGTGGGCCGGCGGCTACAGCTCCGATTCAACCCCTAGCCTGGGAACCTCCATATGCCAAGGGAGTGGCCCTAGAAAAGCCAAAAAAAAAAAAAAAAAGAAACGAACAAACTCGAACTGCATAGGAGATGCTCAATTAAAACGCACTAAGGGGAGTTCCCGTCGTGGCGCAGTGGTTAACGAATCCGACTAGGAACCATGAGGTTGAGGGTTCGATCCCTGGCCTTGCTCAGTGGGTTAATGATCCGGCGTTGCCCATGAGCTGTGGTGTAGATTGCAGACTCGGCTCGGATCCTGCGTTGCTGTGGCTCTGGCGTAGGCTGGCAGCTACAGCTCCAATTTGACCCCTAGCCTGGGAACCTCCATATGCCATGGAAGCGGCCCAAGAAATGGCAAAAAAAAAGACAAAAAATAAAAAAATAAAAAAATAAAATAAAACGCACTAAGGATGTTCCCGCGGTGACTCAGCAGGTTAAGAACCCAACTAGTTCCATCCCAGGGCTCTCTCAGTGGGTTAAGGATCTGGCATTGCCATGAGCTGTGGTGTAGGTCACAGATGTGGCTCGGATCCCAAGTTGCTATGGCTGTGGTGTAGGCTGGCAGTTCCAGCTCTGATTGGACCCCTAGCCTGGGAACTTCCATATGCCGTGGGTGCAGCCCTAAAAAGACAAAAGACAAAAAAAAAATTTTTAATTAATTAATTAATGGTGTTAAAAATCAGTGCTCACTATGTGTAAGCTATTATTTTTAACTTCATTTACTTGACATCTTGAACCGGTTGTCCAGAACAAAAAACAATTTGGCCAGATTATCAGAGGAAAACCATCCTCTCCTAGAAGTTCTGGCCAGCCCAAGTTGTTATTAGTTTCCAAGACCACTGGCCAGCCCCGCGTATTGATTTACGAATGCTTGAGAGCCTGAAAAGTCGACCGTGGATAGTTGAACCACCAAAGATAATGAAGTGAGTTATCTGTATCAGTGATTATGAAATTCCATGGCCTCTCCTCCCCGGGACATGCCAGTTCAATTTTTATTTGAATACTGCTCATCTTTCACCTGCATTCCTCTCAGGGTTAAGCGACCACAGCAGTCTGTCCAGGAGGGGGCAGTAGAGCGCTGTGGCTCAGCCTCCAGGATCCCACAGCCCCGCGCATGCAGAGCCGGGCGAGTTGGGGGAGACTGTCACCCTAGCCTTGGTGAACCCCTGCTTCCTCGACCCACACCCGCAGTTACGGCAGGACCCGCCCACCATGCTCCTAATTCAGTGTCACCCTTTGTCACTCTGGCCTGTTCCTCGACCTGGGTGGCTGACCCCGATGCCAGGACCCAGTGGCCACACAGAGCTCTGCACGGGGCCCCGAAGGGTGCCTACCGCTCTGCTGATGTGCTTCCGGACGAGAAGGTAGAGCAGGGGCAGCATGATGTAGGCCAGCATCTCCCACAGCTTCCCGGTCAGTAGCATCCACAGGACGTAGTCCTCCGCCTCCAGGTTGATCCAGCACCAGCCCACCGACACATCCGAGGCATCGTAGCCAATCTTCTTTAGGGCCACAGCTGCCATGGTGATGGCCAGCGGGACCCCCCAGCTGAGGAGTAAGGAGCACATGGAGGCGGTGAGGTCAGGCCTGGCTCCGGCACAGCCAGTGAGGGTGAAGTGACCAGGACGCTCTGCCCGCAAGGAGGATGGTCTTCCGGAGCCTGGAGCAGACCATATCCCTGGAGAAAAGGTGGGCAGGGGGTCCTGCAGAGCCCAGGGAAGAGGACACAGGGGACGTGCTGACCACCTGTCTGGCCAGACCCTCACCCCGACCCCCAAACCCCTCAGAGGCCGGGTTTGCTTCCAGAACTGCCAGGCTCCCTGGAGACTGGTGCTAGGATGCTGTGGCAGCGGGGTGGCTGGCTCCCTCCGGCACCCAGGGGCCTTTGCACCAGCCTGCGTGCGCCAGCCCCCACATGCAAGCCTCATCCACGCACCCCACCAACACTCAGGCCTCCAGGGCCGGCCTGGGTCTGGCGGGGGCACATGCTAGGCTTGCAGTTGTCTGGGTGGGGGATTCCAGGCTCCACGCACCTGCGACAGGAACCAAAAGAGGGAAGAGGGGCTCTGGGCAGACATGTCTCCCCAGTCCTGAGGCCTCCTTGCTCTATGGGGAGGGGACAGGCCTTGGCGAGGACCCCAAGGGCCACCAGACCCCCAATCTGAGGCAGTGCCAGGCTGACTTTTCTAGAGGTTACAGCAATAGCAACACAGCTGGGATTAGGGCCATGCCCCCTCAGTGGTCCCCATACCAGCCTCCTCACCCAGCCCTGCCTTTTAAATTGGTCGGGGTGGGTTTAACCACACACACAAGCTACGTGGCCCCTTGGCAGGTGGTTAAGTGCTTGGACTGCAACAAGCCTAGGTCTGGGTCTCGGCCCGCCCCACTTGGCTGCAACACGCCAGTGTCTTCTCCACAATGTGGGGATGATGCCAGGGCCTCGAGGGGAGTATCAGTGGGTTAAGGAGTATCAGTGGGTTAAGTTGCCGTGAGCTGTGGTGTGGGTCGCAGACTCGGCTTGGATCCTGTGTTGCTGTGGCTATGGTGTAGGCTGGTGGCTACAGCTCCAATTAGACCCCTAGCCTGGGAACCTCCATAGGCTGTGGGTACGGCTCTCAAAAAATAAATAAATAAATAAATAAATAAGTAAAAATAAATAAACTCCTCGACATTATACCCAACACAGGGTGTCAGTGTTGACCCTGGGGGGGTCACTGCCACTGTTGTCACTGCGACTTGTCCCCACGTCCCAGAATCTGGGCCCGTGTGCAGGCGCCTGGAGTACACGAGGCCTGTGCGTCTCTGGCCCCAGGAAGATGATACATGGGCCGACGCGCTAGGTCAGCTGCCCAGGGGACAAGCAGTGAGTAAACAGGACAGTGTCGTCAGAGAAACGCTGAGTTTGGAAGCTGGTGCTGTCTTGAGGGCTCTGGCAGCAACATGGGCTCCTTGTGAAAGCGGTGGGACAGTGCTGAGGTCACAGGTGTACCTGGGCTAAGGTGTACTTAGCACAACGAGGCTGGAAGGGCTGTTTCTAAAACGCTGCAGGGCTGTGGAGGGGGCGGGCGATGAAAGGGAGAAAGTCAGCGCCCTGGGCCCGTGGAGGACAGACCCCCACCCTGTCCCTCACTGGCCTCCAGAGGGGGAGAGTCCCTGGGCAGTGCCCTCAGCTTGGGGCTCTGGGGACAGCTAGGACTGCCGGGAGGCTGGTGCTGCATCTCCTCCTTTGAGTCACAAAGGCACCAAAGGGGCAAAGATCCACACAAATGAAAGGACTTTTCCAAAGGTACCCAGTCACACTTAAAAAGGAATGTGTTCATTTTGAGTGCTTGTTCTATGCAAAATTATTCACCTGGTAAATTAATATATTCCAGTGACAAACTATTTTTTCTTTCTTTCTTCCTTTTTTTTTATGGCTGCACCTGTGCATATGAACGTCCCCAGGCTAGGGGTCAAATTGGAGCCACAGCCACGGCAACACTGGATCCAAGCCGAATCTGCGACCTACACCGCAGCTTGCGGCAACGCAGGATCCTTAACCCGCTGAGGGAGGCCAGGGATCAAACCCGTATCCTCACCGACCCTATTTCAGGTTCTTAACCCACTGAGCCACAACGGGAACTTCTCAGACTATTTTCGTAGTAAAGGGTTACGTTCTAAAACTCATGCCACTGCGGATTTTAGGACAGCGTCGGTCAGCTCTGAGCTCCATGAGGCGAGGGCGGTGTGAGTTCATCTCCCTTGGCATCCACAGCAGTGCCTGGCATGTGGCGGGGACAAAACCGGGACCTGCTGAATGACTGACTGAATGAAGAGTGAGCCGAGTGACTGAGAGAGCGCCCCCCCAATTTACCCCTTAACTATTCAGAGCACAGATGTCACCAAAAAGAGGGAAAAGCCTTTTAAAAGGGCTGAAACAGAAATCCTGAGGTCATAGTGGTGACAGCACTGTGGGCCGGGACGGTCCCCTAGCAGGACTGGAGCAGAGGGTCCCACTCAGGCGGGAAGAGGGCACAGGTGTGGCCAGAGGAAGGCGCTCCCGTCCCTTCCTGGCAGCCCTGGGGCCCCTAAAGGACACCGGGGACCACAGGGTCCCCATGTTTTGCAACTTTAGGTTTGTCATACAAAAGCTACAAAGCAATGCATTTCCAGCCTGAGCCCCTGCGATGTGCCTGGAGCTGAATCCGTTCTGGGAAACAGCTGGAGGGAAGACCAGACAGAGGGCTTTGCAAGGGTGGAGGGTGTGCTCGGATCAGTCAGGGCCGGCGTTTGAACTTAAGCTCCGAGGGCGGGCGGCTCTGCCTGGGGAGGTACCTGAGTGGAGGCGGGAAGAAGGCACCCAGAGCGGTGGGAATGGAGTGGGAGGGATGTCTAACCACCCTGCCAAGCCGGCTCCGCCAGACTCGTCCATTGTGGGGACAGTCGGTGGTGTGCTGGTGATGTTTTAACGTCAGAAAGATGGATACTTACAGGAGTTCCCATCATGACGCAGCGGAAACAAATCCAACCAGCATCCATGAGGATGCAGGTTCAATCCCTGGCCTTGCTCAGTGGGTTAAGGATCCAGCGTTGCCGTGAGCTGTGGTGTAGGTCGCAGACGCGGCTCAGATCCCACATGGCTCTGGCTCTGGCGTAGGCCAGGGGCTACAGCTCCAATTCAACCCCAAACCTGGGAACTTCCATATGCTGCAGGTGTGGCCCTAAAAAGACCAAAAAAGAAAAAGAAAAAAGAAAGACATATACATACAGGTGTGTGTTTGTGTGGACGTCCACCCACACGTAAACGCGGATTGAATTTTACGGCTATAAAGGATGTAAGGCACACAACTTGCAAATAACAATAAAATACGCAACACTCCTTCCGGTAAATCCCCTACGGCCAGCCGATGCTCCCAGCAGGTTTTTGCTGATTTTTGCCAAACCCCGGAAACGGCAGCCAACCCGTGGTCGCAGCTAGCAAGTGGAGGTGTTCCGTGAGGTGCAGGCGGCTGCCGTCTTCAGTTTCCTTACTGAGCAAGACGGACGTGAAATGAGGAAGAGAGGGCCTCTCCTCGGCTGATGGAACCGGAGCAGCCTCTCTGCGCATCAGGTAATACGCTTCCGACACGAGCAGAGTATTTCTCCTTTCTTCCCGCTCTGTGACACAGCCCCTTGTCATCACCTCCCCCTTAAATACCCAGCTTCTCGCCTGACTCGGTGTGGCTGCCACCTTGGCAGAGGTACAGAGATGGTTAACAGTTTTCTGGTTCATCTTTACCACTAACGCTTTCTCTTCTTTCTTTCTTTTTTTTTGGTCTGTTTGCCATTTCTTGGGCTGCTCCCGTGGCATATGGAGGTTCCCAGGCTAAGGGTCGAATCGGAGCTGTAGCCACCGGCCTACACCAGAGCCACAGCAACGCGGGATCCGAGCTGCGTCTGCAACCTACACCACAGCTCACGGCAACGCCGGATCCTTAATCCACTGAGCAAGGCCAGGGATCGAACCCGCAACCTCATGGTTCCTAATTGGATTCGTTAACCACTGGGCCACGATGGGAACTCCCACTAACATTTTCTCTATCGATTTTTTTTTTCTATTTTGGCCTCACTGGTGGTGTATGGAAGTTCTCGGCCAGGGATTGAATAGGAGCTGCAACCATGAGGTACCTAGCAGCTGTAGCCATGCTGGGCTGGGGAGGGAACAGGCACCTCTGCAGCAACCGGAGCCACTGCAGTCAGGCTCTTTACCCACCACGCCACAGTGGGAACGCCTCTCTTTTTAGGGCCATACCCGCAGCCTATAGAGGTTCCCAGGCGAGAGGTCGAATGGGAGCGGTAGCTGCCGGCCTACGCCACGGCCACAGCAACACGGGATCTGAGCTGAGCTTTTGACCTGCAACAGTTCACAGCAACTCCTGATCCTTCACCCACTGATGGAGGCCAGGGATTGAACCTGCCTCCTCATGGATACTGGTTGGGTTCGATCCTGCTGAGCCATGATGGGAACGCCCACATTTTTGTTTTTTAAGAAGTAGGGCAGGGACTAGTATCCATGAGGAGGCAGGTTTGATCCATGGCTTTAGGCAGTGGGTTATGTTGCACGAGCTGTGGTGTAGGTCGAAAATGTGGCTCAGATCCTGACTTGCTGTGGCTGTGGCGCAGGCCGGCAGCTCTAGCTCCCATTTGACCCCTGGCCTGGGAACCTCCATATGTTGTAGGTGAGGCCCTAAAAGGGCAAAAAAAAAAAAAAAGAAGAGGAAGAAAAAGAAGAAGTAGGTTAGGAGTTCACATCGTGGCTCAGTGGGTTAAGGACATAATGTAGTCTCCATGAGGATGTGGGTTCAATCCCTGGCCTCACCCAGTGGGTTAAGGATACAGTGTTGCTGTGGTTGTGGTGTAGACCTGCAGCTGCAGCTTGGATTCAAGCTCTAGCCTGGGTGCTGTGGGTACAGCCATCAAAAGAAAAAAGAAAAAAAAAAAAAAAAAAAAGGTAGGTTAGAAGAGATTTATTGAATAAACTGCTAAGGGAAGCAGTGTCTATCACTTTCTTTTCTCTTTTCTTTTTCCTTGTTGTCTTTTGAGGGCCCCACCCACGGCATATGGAGGTTCCCAGGCTAGGGGTTGAATCGGAGCTGTAGCCGCCGGCCTACACCACGCCACAGCAATGCGGAATCCGAGCCAGGCCTACACCACAGCTCACGGCAATGCTGGATCCTTAACCCACTGAGCGAGGCCAGGGCTCAAACCCGAGTCCTCATGGATGCCAGTTGGATTCACTAACCAATGAGCCATGACGGGAACTCTTGTCACTTTCTTAAATGGGCACCATGGGTCCAGCAAACTAGGGCCCTCAGGCCAAATCTGGCCCCATGGTTTGTTTTTTTAAATAGATGTCACCAGAACACAGCTACATTCACTCACTGGTTACATGTCGCCCACGGCTGCTTTTGAGCAGAAAGAGCTGAGCTGAGCAGTTGCACCCAAGATCATTGGCCTGCAGAGCTGAAAATACTCTCGGGTCCTTTACAAGAAAAGTCTGCTGACCTCTGCTGTACAAAATCAGCAAAACAATGACTAGGACCTACGGAGTTTTGAGTATGTATTACTTTGTTTTTAATGTAGTGTATTTAATTGTAAGTTTACATAATTAAAGAAAATTTTTTTTTTTTTTTTTTTGGCCATGGCCCACATGTGCAAGTTCCCAGGCCAGGGATTGAACCCGCACCACAGCAGTGACAACGCCAAATCCTTAACCAATAGGCTACCAGGGAACTCCTATATATAATTTAATTTTGAAGAAGTGATTTTTTTTTTTTGTGCAGGGCCACCCCATGGCATATGCAGTTTCCCCAGGCCAGGGATCAGATCCGAGCCACAGTCCTGACCTAAATTTCAGCTGTGGCAATGACGGATCCTTAATCCACTGTGCCAGGCCGGGGATTGAACCTGTGGCCCAGCACTGCCAAGACACGGCTGATCTGGTTGCACCACAGTGGGAACTCCTATAATTTAATTTTAGTGATGGTTGTATTTGATCATAAGCCCACAAAACACCCTGAAATTTAACAGTCGGGAATTTCCATATGCCACAGGTGCAGCCTTAAAAAGCAAAGAAAAAAATGAGTTCCCTGGTGGCTCAGCAGGTTAAGGAGCCAGTGCTGTCCCTGCTGTGGCTCAGGTTGCTGCTGTGGCACAGGTTTGATCCCTGGTCCAGGCACTTCCACATGCCATGGGTGTGGCCATCTATCCATCAATCAATCACACAAAAGCAAACAAACAAAATCAGAACTAGTAAGATACAGCTTAACAAGAGCACATGTGAAACAGACCAAGGGTTTTAGCTGACTGGGACCCAGAAAACCTCGTGGTTGGAGGGGCTGCCCTGAGGCCCGGACGTGGGTGGTGGCGAACGGCCAGTGAACTGTCCTGCCTCCGTGTGGACACCCAGGAACTACATTCTAAACCTGTGACTGTGAGCCGGGCATGTGAGGACGTGCTGGGCCTGGAGCTGGGTCCTCGAGCGTTTACAGGCTCTTGAGGAGGTCCTGCCGGTGGAGCAGACGGCCAGCAGCAGCAGCAGGAGGGAAGGGCAGGTGTCCTGCTCAGTCCCAAGGCCAGTCCCAAAGTCGAGGGCTGAACGGGGAGCTTCCTCCAGGGAAGGAAGCCACGTGACCATGTGCAGGGGACGAGGTGAAAGGCACTGAGCAGGGATGGTTAAAGCAGGTGGCCACTAAGGCCCCTTCTCTCCAAACCTACGACTCAGGCTGAGAAGCAGCAGGGCTGGGGTCACCAGATGGGAGGACCACACTCTGCCCAGAACCCCCCCCACCCAGAGGTGCCCAGGGGCCCCGGCTCTCATGGTATTTGCTGGACTCCAGGCTGGTTACCCTGCCCAGCCCCGATCCTCGGAAGTGGTTACTGTCTGAGTAACACCCCCAACCTATATTGAAGTCCTACCCCCACCCCCACCCCCAGTACCTCGGGATGTGACTGCATCTGGAGACAGGCTCTGTAAAGAGGTGATTCAGTTAAAATGAGGCCCCGGGTGGACCCTAACCTAACAGGCCGGGGTCCTCGTAAGAAGAGGAGGTTGGGAGGCAGACAGTCCCTGAGGGACGGCCGGGTGCGGACAGACAGTGCGGACAGCCATCTGCAAGCCGAGGGGAGAGCTCAGAGGGAGCCAAGCCTGCCTACACCTCAGACTTCCAGACTCCAGGGCTGGGAAAGAATGGGTTTGGGTAGTTTAAGTGCCCCACCCAGTCCGTGGGCTTTGCTGGGCAGCCTGGGCAGGCTGAGGCAGCGGCTCTCCACTAGCTGTGCAGGAGACACCCTCGGGGCAGTGGATGCTAGCCTGGCTCTGGGGACCCTGGTCCTACCACACCCAGAGAGCAGAGCAGAGCTGGGGGGCCCTCGGGGAGCTCAGGGAAGGACCAAACTGACAAAGGCCCTGCAGATGGGTCCTGAGCTTGGCTCCTGGAACCCAGCACCCACGGTGTCCTTCAATCGCCCAGTGAGAAGTGGAACCACGGGATCAGCTGGGTGGCGAGCAGGCCACATCCCGCACCTGGGCTCCCTGGCCTGTGTCAGATGACCACAAGGGCGGGCTGTGCCCACAGAGGCAAGGCTCTGAGTTTCCCTCGGGGTTCCCAGAGAAGTCCCAGAACCTCTCCCAGCAGTCAGGTGGGCCCGCCTGCGGTGACAGAGCCGCTTCCCCCTCCGCCCCAATCCATTGCTGGATTCCTGAACTTTCCCCTCACCCCAAACCCCCTGCCCGCTTCCTGCGGATCTTTGGGGGTGGGGTGGCACCCACTGGGGAGGCCACAAGAGGGTCTTCTCCCCCAAACAGCAGAGCCTGGCCCACGTGCCTGTGGCCTATGGAAAGCCTTGACTGTGAACATGACCCCGAAATGCTTTGAGAACAAAACCATCGGGCAACAATGTGTCAATGTCTGAAGCTCCCGGGAGCAGGACTGAGCCAGGCCCTGAGGGACGCAGCTGTCGGGGACAGGGCCTGGGGACAGGACCTGGGGAAAGGAATCCGAGTACTGCCGCCTGGAGGTTTCTGCCCAGACAATGGGCTCTGATTGTTAAGCATGGGGCAGAGGCTGGCGGGAGTTCCGGGAGTCAGCCCCTGGCCAGGCCGCCACCAGGTCACTCTGCTGCTCTGGCCACAGAGACAGGAAGGGACTCCCAAAGGAACTTGTACATGCCCAGAGCCTGGGGCCGCCCTCCACAGCCCTGGTTCTGCCAGAGACGCCTTCCTGCCTGCCAGGGCCTGGGGGAGGGCGGGTGGAGTCTGACTTTGCCTTGGAAGGGTCAAGGGCAGCCTCTGGGCCCGCAGTGCAGCCCTGCAGCGAGCGGGCTTCCAGCAAACACACAGGCAGTGCAGACACCTCACTGCAGCAGGGGCCTCAGGAAACACAGCCAGTTCAATCGCTTTCTTCAGGGGAGCACAGACTTAGGCGGTATGCATCCACCCCCACTCAGGCACTGCCCGCTTGGGGCCTCATCCCGGGGCCCCTCGGTGAGCCGGTGTCTGATTAGAGAGCTCTCGGACTCTCCCCTTTCAGGGCCCTCGGTTCCCCTTTTCTCTGCACTGGAACTTCCCACTCCCCACAGCAGTGGTTTTTACAGTGAACCGGAGGTGCCACAGGCTCTCTCTTCCTGAAGAACCCTAGCAAATGCCAGAGAGCACATGGGCACGTGGGCCAGGGTCGTACCCACACACTTACCCAGAAGAACTCCTAAGACTTCTCAAGGTGGCCGACTCGGCCTGGTCCTCACTTCTCTCTGGGTACATCCCCAGCCCGACGTCCCCTGCCCCCGCAGGAGACAGGTGGATGCCTGGCGTGCAGGTGGGTGGACCGTTAATGACCTGCCAGCTGGATTCAGAAGGAGTCCACCTCATAGTGGGAAAAAAGGGATGAGGACAGCTTTTGAAAGGACAGATGGTTTCAGGCTCATCTTATCGGAAGGGAAATGACCCCACCCACGGGCCACTGCAGGCTGAGCCACCCAGCACTTTCTTAGGTGAGTATTGCAAACAGACAGCCACAGATGTTTATCTACTTGCATATATCAAATATGGGCACAGACCTAGGAAACAAAATCATGGTTACCTAAGGGGAAAAGGGGGTGGCGGATAATAGGAGAAGGGGATTAAGATAGGCACACTACTACATATAAAATAGATAACCAGAAAGGACCTACAATAGCACAGGGAAATATACTCAATTATTTTATAGTAAACTATAAGGGAAAAGAAAGAAATATATATACACACATACATACTCTCTCCATATACACACACATATATATTCGTCTATATATATTCTCCTATATATATGTTCTATATATATTCTCTCTGTATATATACATATATATACATATGTGTGTATATATTGGTTTTTTTTTTTTTTTTGGTCTTTTTGTCTGTTTAGGTTCACACCCACAGCATATGGAGGTTCCCAAGCTATGGGTCTAATCAGAGCTGCAGCCGCCAGACTACACCACAGCCACAGTAACACCAGATCCAAGCTGCATCTGTGACCTACACAACAGCTCACGGCAATGCTGGATCCTTAACCCACTGAGCGAGGCCAGGGATCGAACCCTCAACCCCACGGTTCCTAGTCGGATTCGTTTCTGCTGCGCCACGACGGGAGCTCCCATTCTTCATATATTTAGGAATATATATACGTACAGACAACTGCATCACTGTGTGGTACACTTGAAGCTGACCTTGTGAATCAACTGTACTTCAATAAATGAATAAGAAAAATATGGAGCATCAACATCATGCTGCCTCCGCAGCAAAAATACAGCAGAAAAGAGACGGTACGGGGCTCTCCCTTGAACACGAATATTCTCACACCTTAAAAATGCAGCGAGTCCCATATAGGATAAACCCAAGGAAAAACACATCGAGACACATATGAATCAAACTGACAAAAGTTAAATACAAAGAAAAAATGTTAACGGCCACAAGGGAAAGCAACAAATAACATACAAGGGAACCCTCCCCCCAGTAAGGTCACCAGCTGATTTTTTTTTGCCATTTCTTGGGCCGCTCCCACGGCATATGGAGGTTCCCAGGCTAGGGGTCGAATTGGAGCTGTAGCCACTGGCCTACGCCAGAGCCACAGCAACGCAGGATCCAAGCCGCACCTGTGACCTACACCACAGCTCACGGCAACGCCGGATCGTTAACCTACTGAGCAATGCCAGGGACCGAACCCGCAACCTCATGGTTCCTAGTGGGATTCGTTAACCACTGAGCCAGACGGGAACTCCTCATCAGCTGATTTTTCAGCAGAAACTCTATAGGCCAGAAGGGAGTGGTGATGTATATTTAAAGGGATGGAAGGGAAAAACCTTCGACTAAGAATCCTTGACTCAGGATGGCTCTCATTCAGATTCAACAGAGAAATCAAAAGCTTTACAGGAGCTCCTGTTGTGGCTCAGTGGGTTAAGAACCTGACATAGTGTCCATGAGGATGTAGGTGCCATCCTTGGCCTCGCTCCGTGGGTTACGAATTCGGCATTGCCATGAGCTGTGGTGCAGGTTGCAGACACGGCGTGGATCTGGCATTGCCGTGGCTGTGGCGGAGGCCGGCAGCGGCAGCTCCAACTAGACCCCTGGTGCAGGAACTTCCATGTGCTGTGGATGTGGCCCTAGAAGGAAGCAAAAAAAGCAAAAGCTAAAAGACAAGCACAAGCTAAAAGAATGCAGCATCGCCAAACCAACGTCACGACACATGCTAAAAGAACCTCTCTAGGTTGAAAAGGAAAAAAGGCCACAACTAGAAACAAGAAAATTATAAGTGGAAAGCTCACCAGGAAAGGCAAACATAAGAGGAGGTCATTGTCCACAGCCAAACACGACATGGAAACCAGCAATCGTGAGAAGAGAGAATGAATACAAATGCAGCAAAGAACCAGGAGAGTCTTGGCAGCATGCCGCTGGAGTCAATGGACGTGACCCCGCGGGGCGAACGTTTGCAGGGTTCCAGGAGGTTTATCTTAACAAGATCCTTACTCACCCCCAAAGGAAAAAGAGTAACTGTGGTAAAGAAGTGGCTGATAGCACCTTGACCACGTGACCAAAGGGCACATCACCAGGAAAGGAACGAGTCCAAGCTGCCGGCCACCACCAGGTCGGAAGGGGGCACAGGTTTCTGTGAGATTCCAGCTCGAAGTGCAGGACCCACATCCACTAGAGGAAGCATCAGGGGACCCGGGATGGGGTGGGGGGTGGGGGGGTACATTCTGCAACATGACGGGCCTGGACTCTTCAAAAAGACCAGTTGCGAACCGCCAAGGAAAATGGAAGAATTGTTTCTGATTGAGGAGGATAAAGAGACGTGAGAGTGACGTCAGCACATAAGCCAAGACCTTCCTTATCAGACGACCGGCAAAACCTCAATAAACCCACAGTCAATATCCTGGTACTGCTCCGTGCCGATCTCCTGCGTGTGTGGTTCACGAGAGAGCCCTTGCCTTCTGGAAAGAAATATACGATGAAGGATTTAGGAGTTGGGGGGCATCAGGTCTGCAACTTTTTTTTTTTTGGCTGCAGTTTGACGTGGGATCTCAGTTCCCAGGCCAGGCACCAAACCTGGACCACAGTGGCGAAAGCACCAAGTCCTAACCACTAGGTCAGCAGGGAGCTCCCTGCAACTTACTCTTTTTCTATTGACTTATTTTAATCTTTTCAGGGCCGCACCCCAGGGCATATGGAAGTTTCCAGTCTAGGAAGTGAATCAGAGCTGTAGCTGCCGGCCTGCGGCACAGACACAGAAACTTGGGAATCTGAGCGAGTCTTCCACCTACATCACAGCTCATGGTAACTGAGCAAGGCCAGGGGTCAAACCCAAGTCCTCATGGATACCAGTCAGGTTTGTTACCACTGAGGCACGAGGGGAACTAATTAGTTAATTAATTTTGGGGGGCGGGGCTGCACCGATGGTATATGGAGGTTCCCAGGCTAGGGGTCGAATCAGAACTACTGCTGCCGGCCTACACCACAGCCACAGCACAGCAACATCAGATCCGAGCCGCGTCTGCGACCTACACCACAGCTCACGGCAATGCCAGATCCTTAACCCACTGGGCGAGGTCAGGGATCGAACCTGAAACCTCATGGATTCGTTTCCACTGAGGCACGAGGGGAACTTCCCTGCAACTTACTCTTTTTTTTTTTTTAATTTAGTTAATTAATTTTGGGGGGCGGGGCTGCACCGATGGTATATGGAGGTTCCCAGGCGAGGGGTCGAATCGGAGCTATAGCCACCGGCTTACGCCAGAGCCACAGCAACGTGGGATCCGAGCCGCATCTGCAACCTACACCACAGCTCACAGCAACGCTGGATCGTTAACCCACTGAGCAAGGGCAGGGACCGAACCCGCAACCTCAGGGTTCCTAGTCGGATTCGTTAACCACTGCGTCACGACGGGAACTCCTGCAGCTTACTCTTAAATGGCACCAGATAATCAGGATAAATAATGCTCAGGTGGCAATCTGGAAAGTTACATTATCGTCAAATTATCTCAGTTTGAAAAAGGATTGTCAAGGCCAAGAAACAAGTTGTAATCCTGAAAGGAGCCCTGACCTTGAAGTTCTAACCCTACCCTCATGCACCTGCCCCCCAGGCCCCCAGCCTCCGAGCTAACAGCTCTGTGGCCTCCAGCACGTCTCATCAGCTGTGGCTGGTGGGGGATCCTCCGGAGTCCCCTGCATTACAGAGGCTCAGGGAGCTAAGGAATGGGACAGCATTTCACAAGATCTTAGAAGCCTGATGCAGCTCGTGATGACAGGCAGGTTCCCTCAGGATAAAGTCTAAGCTTCCCTCTTGCCCAGTGAGATTAAAAAAAAAAAGTCTGTAAAGGAAATTCTCAGGCATCATGATGGGGCCCAGAGGGGCCATGCAGGCACTTTCTGGGAACGTGCACTCGCTGGCAGGCATGCACATGCACAGTTCTCTCCAGCCTCCTGCTGTGCATGGCTGCGTTCGGCTCTACAGATGGCTCTTTCCCACGTAGCACTGTATCATGCCATTTAAAAAATGTATGATTTACAGAGTTCTCGGCCAGTTTTTAAAGGCAGCATGACACTTCTGGGTGGGGTGTAGCCTGTAACTTACTGATCCCCTATTTTTTCGGACATTTAGGTTGCTTTCAACTTCTCATCATGCTAACAGTGCCACACAAACCCCTTGGTAATTCCAGCTTGGCAGGTAATTTGGGTTATATCTCCTTAGACTAGGTCCCTGGAAATAGGATTACTGGGACCAAGGGGTATGAACCAAATACTTTCGACATGGATTATTCCATGTATTGTCATATTCCATGTATTCTCCTAACAGAAAGAGAAAATGGTACATCATTGTTATAACTTGTATTCAGTACTCCTACTTGTGCTATTTTGTTGGAATGTCTTTTGTCCATTTGGCAGGATATTTTAAAAAAATCAACTCATAAAAACTCTTTACAGAACAGAGAGATCAACCTTTTGTGTTGTCATAGTTAAAAATATTTCCCAAGACTGGAAGGTGGGCAGAGGACTGATTTCCAGTCATTTGAAGTGGTTATTTAGCAAGTGGGTGATGGTGCAGCCTGTCTGAAGATGAAATTTCCCATCACAAGAGGTCCTTTGAGCAGCAAGAAACGCATCCTCCAAAGGAAGATACTGAAGAGTCCTTAGCAACCCTGTCTAGGAGAATCTAGGTTTGTACACAAAGCTGTTGGACGGGTTTTACTTATCCTTTGATAGGCAAAGTGGGAGTGCTAACTTCTGAAAGAGAATAAACTGTCGAAGTCCCTTTCTAGGATGGATACAGGTAATTTTTTTCCCTTTTTCTTCCTTTTTTTTTTTTTTTTTTTTGCTTTTTAGGGCTGTACCGGAGGCACATGGAGATTCCCAGGCTAGGCGTTGAATCAGAACGGTAGCCGTTGGCTTATGCCACAGCCCCAGACATGCAGGATCTGAGCTACATCTGTGACTCAGACGCTCACGGCAAGTCACGGCAACGCCGGAACCTTAACCCACTGAGCAAGGCCAGGGATCAAATCTGTAACCTCATGGATACTAGTCGGGTTCGTTACCGCTGAGCCACAACAAGAACTCCTAATTTTTTTTCTTTTAGAAGCAGGTGGAGTTCCCTTTGTGGCTCAGCGGAAACGAATCTGACTAGGGTCCATGAGGACGCAGGCTTGATCCCTGGCCTCGTTCAGTGGGTTGCCGTGAGCTGTGGCGTAGGTCACAGACAAGACTGGCAACTCCAGCTCCAATTCGACTCCTAGCCTGGGAACCTCCATATGCCGGCCCTAGAAAGACAAAAAAAAGGAAGAAGCAGGTGGATCACACTCAACAGACAAGATGAACAATTTGCTTCCTTTTTACGGCCTGAGAAGGATACACAAGCTTTCTTAGGAGGTTTTCCCTAAGCATCACAGAAAACATTCCTAGGAGGGAGAAGAAAAGGTCCTTAGGAAATGTGTCTTTTACAAGGAACTGCCTCAATTTCTCTTTATCACTTTGAAAGTACTCAGTATTATTATTATTATTATCATCATCATCATTATTAGGCATGGCATTCAGCAGCTTGATGTGGAACCTCAGTTCCCAGATCAGGGAATGAACCTGGACTGCTGCATTGAAAGTGCCAAATCCTAACCCCTAGACACCAGGGAACTCCCTATATTCAGTATTTTAAAAAAGAAGCGGGGAAAGAGAAGAGGAGCTTGCAAAGAAGGTCTTGGGGCTCTTTCCAAGTACATGTGAGCTCCACGATGCCCACACCTAACCAGCCTGCCAAGCACTGGTTGGTCTCCAAAACAGACGCAGAGATCAGGCGGGACACAGAGGGAGGAAGAGCAGCCCTGTTCTCTGGGGGTCTCTGCGGCACCTGAGGCAGGTCTGAATGCCTGGTTGCACAAACTCCGACTTGAACGGCTGAGAAGCAGGCCTTTGGTTTCCCAAGGACCAGCTGGCCTCCATCCAACAGCTCTGAGACCTGCAGGTCAAGTGACTCTTACAGACTTGTGACCTCACTGTTGTGACACCCAGGTGACCTGTCTCTACCAAAGTGCTGACTGTCCTCAGTCCCTTGGAAAGAACTCAAGTATTCAACAGAGAAGACCTATAATTAGGGCAGCATTTGGTGCTCTTATCTAGAGGAGGGAGAAGAGGCAGGAAGCTCTATAAATTCCTGCCTTGGGTTCAGCACAGGACACCTCCAGATGTTTGAATCCTGAGATTACACCAGGAAGGGGCAACCTTCTCCCATAGGTGAAGGTAACTTGGGCAGACACTTCCGTGGCAGGGCAGGACCAGGCCTTGATTTTCTCTGCTCTCAGAGACTGCAGGCAGCTGGCAGCTCTCCTTCCAGACCAGCCTCTGCCACTGACCCTCAACTTCAGAGCTGCTGAACTCCAGAAAGAAAGTCAAGATCTAGAACCGAGATAATGAGGGATTGGGGCCTGAGGTTTCGAGATGAGCAAAGATAAGAATAAACAGGACTGTTCTTCCTAAATTTTACAGCCGAAGCTCTGCGCACGGCTGGCACAGAGCTGGGTGGAGGGAAGCCTGGGAGTTGCTGAGTGGACCACACTCATGGCCCAGCCTGGTTCCCAGGTGCTGCTCCTCAGCCCCGCCCACAGCAGAGATGGCCAGGATGCAGCTAAGCAGGAGGCCAAGGGCCCAGCTGAGGTGCTTCCAAGTTACCAGAAGTGCTCTGAGGGCCAGCTCTGGGCCCCTGCCCTCCAGGGGCTGCTCTGAGGCGCTTACCTCATTGGGAGGCTCAAGCTGGGGCCACCTCAAAGGGGTACCCCTGGCGGCGATGTTCAGAACAAGCTCATCTTCTCGGCAAGCCTAGCATCACTCCGCTGGCCCCGAGCTGCCCCGGGGCAGGAGCAGACACCAGACCCTGCCAGCCGGGGGCCTGGCCAGGGGTCCGACCAAGAAGCGGGGACCAGAGGGGGGCGAGAGTCACAGGGGCAGCAGACAAGGCCCAGGAGGGTGTCAGGGGACCAGAGGGAAAGCTGCGACCGCCGCTGCCACCCACCTGACGATGTGGAAAGCCCAGAACAGGCGACTGGCCCCCTGCCCACGTACAGTGCGGACGATGCTGAGATACAGGTAGAGGGCGATGGCCACCGTCCAGAAGAAGGAGCTGGTGTTGGCGAAGGTGGACAGCGCGCCCTGAAGCACGCAGTCCCAGGAGGGGCCCTCGAAGTCCCGCAGCACCCCGTAGAAGTAGGAGGTGGCCGAGAGCAGGTCAGCCAGCGACAGGAAGAGCAGTAGGCGCCGCGCCCTGCTGCGCAGGTCGGGCCACAGGGCGTGCGTGGCCACCAGCAGGCCCGAGCCGAGCGCGGACAGCACGCACGAGAGCAACACCACGATGCGCTCCGACGGCATCAGCTCGGTGGGCGGCGCGGGAGGAGACATGGCCGGGCGCGGAGCGGGCCGGGGCGCCGCCAGGACAGAGGCCCGGCCCCGCGTCCGGCAGACGCCGTCTGGGCACCGACCCACGAGCCGCTAGCGCCCCAGCGCCCGCCCCGCCCGAGTCCCTGCCCCTCCCGGCCCTCCCGGCCCACCCTGGGCCCCGCGCCCGCGCCCCGCCCCGCCCCTGCTCCTAGGCCCCGCCCCGCCCCTGCTCCCAGGCCCCGCCCCCGCCCCACGCCACGCCCCCGCGCCCTCCGCGCTCCACCCGGTGGCGCCCAAGTCCGCCCCGCCCTCGCGCCCCACCCCCGCCCTCGAACCACGCCCCTGCGTGTCCACGCTCCACCCCGTGGCCCCCACGTCCCGACTGTGGCCCCGCGCGGGGCTCTGAGCCTTTCCCTGCCCAGCGCCCCAGACCCCAGGCAAACCCCCAGCTCCCCAGCACCATCCCTAAGCCCCGCCCCTGCCCCCCGGTTCCTTTCATGCCCGTGGTCCATTCCTCAGCGCTGCACTACCCCCCCTCCCCACAGAGCCTCTGGCTCTGGCCAGACAGCTAGGACGTCCAGTTCTGGGGAGGGATGGACTGGCATTTTTAGGGCTAATATTACCTTCTTTCGTTAGAGCCAGGCTCTGTGTGTGTGTGTGTGTACACAAGTTTGTGCAACCATCATCTTTATCTAATTCCACGTGTTCATTCCCTCGAAAAGAAACACAGTAGTGTCAAGGGGTGATGGGTCCAAAATGGAATCACTTGTGCTAAGCTCACATCACCAAACCGAAATTTAATACTTAATGTAATTGTAGTTTCAACCTCTCCCAGGAATGTAACCTTAACCAGTCAATCTGGAATTTCCTGCTCAGCACTAGTGAAGCAACCCATCAGAGAGACCCCTGCCATGTGCCTAAAGAAGGGAGTCTTGCCTGAAATAATCAGCTCTTTGCTAGAATCCGTCCCTTGTCCCATCTCTTGTCTATGAAACCCTTCCACTTCGTACAGCCCTTCAGAGTGATGCTGCATGATTCATGATTGGTGAATAAAGCCAATAAGATCTTTAGGATTCACTCAGTTGAATTTCATATTTTACCTGTAGTCATTCTGCATCGCTCTCTCCCCTCCAGTTCCTGGCAACTACTAATCCAACTTCTGTGGATTTACCTTTCTGGAAATTTCACAGAGATGGGATCAAATAATAGGTGGTCTTTTGTGACTGGCTTCTTTCACTTTGTCTTCAAGTTTCATCCACATTATAGCATGTACAGGGCTTCATTCCTTTTTGTGGCTGAGTAATGTTCCATTGTACAGATATCCCACATTTGTTTTTCCGCCTATTAATTGATAACCACATTTGGCTATTATAAATAAAATTGCTATGAATGTTCATATACTTTTTTTTTTTTTTTTTTTTGTCTTTTTAAGGCTAAACCTGAGGCATATAGAAGTTCCTGGGCTAGGGGTTGAATCAGAGCTACCATTGGTGGCCTACACTACAGCCACAGCATCACAGGATCTGAGCCTTGTCTGCGACCTACACCACAGCTCGCAGCAACACCAGATCCTTAACCCACTGAGAGAGGCCAGGGATCAAACCCGCATCCTCATGGATACTAGTTGGGTTCGTTACTGCTGACTCATGATGGGAACTCCTCATATCCAAGTTTTTGTGTGGACATAGATTTTCAGTTCTCTTGGGTGCATACCCAGGAGTAGAATTGCTGGGTCATATGGTTACTCCATTTTTAACTTTTTTGAGGAACTGCCAGACTGTTTCCCAAAGTGGCTGCACCGCTTTATATTCCTGCAGCTCTAACTTCTCCACATTCTAACACTTTTGATTATCTGCTTTTGGATTCTACTAGTGTGAAGTGGTGTTTCATTGTGGTTTTGATTTACATTTCTCTAACAGTGATGTAAATAATTTCATAAGCTTATTGTTCATTTGCATACCCTCTTTAGAGAAATGTGTGTTAGGATCTCTTGCCTATTATTTATTTATTTATTAGCTTGCTTTTTAGGGCCACACCTGTGGCCTATGGAAGTTCACAAGCTAAGGGCTGAATCAGAGCTGTAGATGCCAGCCTACACCACAGCCATAGTCACGTGGGATCTGACCTCATCTCTAACCTACACCACAGCTCACAGCAACGCTGGATCCTTAAGCCTTAATTGAGCGACGCCAGGGATCGAACCTGCATCCTCATGGATCCTAGTCGGGTTTGTTTCCACCGAGCCACAATGGGAACTCCTCTTGCCTATGTTTTTGAAATTTTTTTTTTATTTTTAATTTTTTTCCTCTTGCCCACTTTTTAATTGAGTTGTATTTTTGTTATTGAGCGGGAAGTGTATATTCTGGATACTAGACTCAGCAGATTCATGCTTGAGGAAAGTTTTCTCCCATTCTGTGCGCTGCCTTTTCATTTTCTTGGTAGTGTTACTAGGAAGCATGAAAGGTTGTATTTTGATGATGTCCTATGTTGTTTCCACTGCGCCAGGACGGGAACTCCCAATCTACCTATTTTTATTTTTATTTTATTTTTTTACCTATTTAAAAAATCTTTTATTATCATTTTCTTTTTTTGACTGTACCGCTTGTGGAAGTTCTTGGGCTAGGGATCAAACCTACGCTATAGCAGCGATTCCAGCCATAGCAGGGACAATGCCAAATCCTTAACCCACTGAGCCACCAGGGAGCTCACAATTTACCTATATTTCCCCCCTCTGGTTGCTGTGCTTTTGGTGTATTATCTTTGGTGTCATATCTAAGAAGCCAGTGCCTGCTCCAAGCTCACAAAGACTTACACCTGTTTTCTTTCTTCCCGTGTGACACAGCTTTGGTTACTGTAGCCTTGCCGTAAGTTTTGAAATGGGGAAGTGTGAGTCCTCCCACGGTGTGTTTCTTTTTCAGTATTATTTTGACCCTTGGGTGCCCCTTGCAGTCCTGTATCAATTTCAGAATCAGCTTTTCCATTTCCGATTAAAAAAAAAATCCACCTGGGATTTTGGTAGGGATTACATTGAATCTGCATATAAATTGGGGGGAATTATGCTATCTTAATACTATTAAATGTTCTTACTGATGTTCAGGGGATGTCTTTCCATTTATTTAGGGCATCTTTAATTTCTTTCAGTGATGTTTTGTCACTTTCACTTTACATTAGATTTGATTTTACATGTGACTCATAAAAGGCAGAGATGGTCATCTATGGAGATTATCTTTTTGTATCTAACTTTTAAAAACATTGTATTATGGAGTTCCCGTCATGGCTCAGTGGTTAACGAATCCGAGTAGGAACCATGAGGTTGCAGGTTCAATCCCTGGCCTTGCCCAGTGGGTTGGGGAGCCGGCATTGCCAGGAGCTGTGGTGTAGGTCACAGACGCGGCTCGGATCCCGTGTTGCTGTGCCTCTGACATAGGCTGGTGGCTGCAGCTCCGATTGGACCCCTAGCCTGGGAACCTCCATGTGTCGCAGGAGCGGCCCAAGAAATGGCAAAAAGACGAAAAACAAAACAAAACAAAACACTGTATTATGAAATATGCAACTAAGTACCTGAAACACAAATGTACAATGTAATAAATAATTATAAAGCAAACATCCATCCAGAGCAAGAAATATAGCATTATCTGCACACCAGAAACCCCCCCTCAGGCCTCTTTCTTCCCTCATCAGTCATTTCCTTGCTTTAAAAAAATCAGTCATGTATGTAACCCTAAACAAAATAGTATAATTTTGTCATTGAACTTTAGGCAAATGGAATCACTCCCTGTGTCCCTTTTATGTCTTCTGGCTTTTGCTTAACGTTATTTTTGTGAGATTCATCCACGTTCTCATGCCAAGCTGCAGTTCTTTCCTTTTCATTGCCACATAGTGTTCCATCACACAAATAAAATATTTATTCCTTCCACTGTTTTTGGACATGTTGGGTTGTTGGACAAGCAATGCTGAGATGAGCATATATTCTTCTTCTTCTTCTTCTTTTTTTTTTTTTTTTTTTTTTTGGCATGCCAACGGCATACAGAAGTTCTGGGGCCAGGGACTGAACCCATGCCACAGTAGCAGCCTGAGCCACTGAATGCTGGTGCTGGATCCTTAACCCACTGTGCCACAAGGGAACTCCACATATTCTTTTTTAATCAGGAAAGAAGTTACTAAGAACAATTCTCAGCTGTTTCAGCCAGTCCATTTATGGGCTTCACAGAGGCTGGAGAGCAGCTGCTTTCCTTCTGAGTCACTTAGGAAGCCCCTGACCTCCTCCTGAGGGGACCCCAGACCGTGAATGGACGCCGGCTGTCAAAGAATCTTTCTACTGGCATAAATAGATTTAAGCTTGGATTGTGCAACCAGCCTTGGCTTTGGCACATGGCCACACAACAGCCTGGAATGGATGCCCTGTCTCCCCCCACGCAACTCCCAGATCATAATTATTTCATCCTCTGGCATTTGGAGGAGAACAGGGAAGAGGGAGGGTCTCCTGGCCAGCATCTCTGTCACAGATCAAGCCGTACGCCATCTTTTCTGCTTTATCGAGGTGAAAGCCCTGTGCCCACTTCTCCAGGGGAGCAGTTGGTTATGTCACAAACAAGTTTGATCAGGAGAACGCCTGCCGTTGCACAGGAAAACAACATTTAAGGAATGTTCATATTTCCCATCGTAGGGGAAAAAATGGGAAAGACATGCCATGCTAGAGCTTCAGATCACCTAGGTTTAAGCTTGAGGTGAATTTTCCACATTCTGTTCACACTGATGTGGCCTGGATGGGTCCAGGGACTAAGCAGAAGTTGGGAATCCTGATTCCGAAGTTGCTGGGTGATCTTAAACCACCTAGTGTGATCTCAAAGGGAGCCAGTGACTCCTGATGCCCTGCCTCTCAAAACAGAGTTCCTGGGCTCTGCTTCTCCCATCCCATGGTGCTGGTCCTCCAGGAGGCCATGGCCCAGAGAAACCCCAGGCTCCAGGCTTCCTCTGATGGTTCCCATCCCATATGGAATGCCATGTCCTGTTAGCCACATGTTAATTTAATTTAATTTGATTTTTGGCAGCACCCTTGGCATTGGGAAGTTGTGGGGCCAGAGACTGAACCTGCACCACAGCAATGACCAGAGCCATAGCAGTGACAATGCTGGATCTTTGACTTGCTGAGCCACCAGGGATCTCCTGCATCAGCCGCATTTTACATTATTGTCAGTCCTCCCTCTCCCTCCTCTTCCGGGGGTGAGGGAGGGGTGGAATTGGTAAGAAACCCAGATGGATGCTTCTTTTGACCCTGAGTCATCTCTCAAGCATCTGCGCCAAGCCAGCCGGCAGTTGTCTGCTGCTCCATGTCCAGCGTCCAGTGGGGCCATGTCTAAAGGTCCTGGCACATCCTGACAGCCTTTCTTCCCCTGCAGTTGTCTGGCTACAGAACTAGGGGCCCAGACCCAGAGAGGCCCCACGGCCATGGCCAGTGGCCCATGAGTGGCTTGGCGTGGATTTGCTTCACCCCATCTTCCCACCCCAGGAACTGGCACAATATTCTTCTCCTCTGACAATGACCAAAGGGGTGACATTTGGGCATCTCCAGATTAGAGGAGCCCTGAATGATTCTCTTTCTTTCTTTCTTTCTTTTTTTTTTTTTTTTGATAGGCAAGAAATAGATTTATGAAGATAGGATGCTTGTGAGAGATGCAGGCAGGCCAGCAAAGTGGCTCTGCCGGAGGAGCCCCATATGATTTTCTGAGTTCAATTCCAACTTAAGTAACAAGCCATGGACATGATTCTTAAAACTAGAACAGAAGAGGGACTTTTCCTTGTGCTGCTGGTAGAAATGTGGGCTGGCCCCTTTCTCATTTCCCTCTTTGAAGGTGAATATGGTGCATCTTGCCCTTTTCTACGCAGGTACCAAAGGGAGCAGTGGCGGTGGAAGAGGAACCTGGTTCGCGTGGGCCCCTCTCCATCCTCCCCCACTCCCAGCACCCCTAAAGGGGTAGTGCAGGCCCTGGCATGCTCATGTGACCCTTGGGCCACAGAGATGGAGGATCAGGACAATCTGACCAGCCACGTTCGTGCAGTTAGGGGCTTCTTCTTCTTCCTCTTCTTTTTTTTTTTTTTGGCTGCGCCTCGGCATGTGGTGTTCCTAGGCTGTGAATCAGATCCGAGCTGCCGTTGCAACTTACACCGCAGCTGTGGCAACACCAGATCCTTTAACCCACTGTGCCAGGCCGGGGATCGAACCTGTGTCCTGGCGCTGCAAAAATGCTGCCGATCCCACCGCACCACAGTGGGAACTCCTAGGGGCCCTCTTCTTTATGGGGCACAGGTGATCCAGGTTGGTCTGATCCCTTTACAAGCAGAAAGTTTCTTTGGCTGCAGCAGAAGAGGAAGTCAGAGAGAAGTGAGGGAGATTCCATACGAGGGGGATTCAGCGTGAGGACCCAGATGCCAGCAGTGATGTTTTGAGAGGGCCTGTGAAATGCTGCTGGGGAATGAGGGAGACTGGAACCCTGCCAACCACCCAAAGGGGCTGGGGACACAATGCCTGAGTGTGGGACGCTGGGCAGAAGACCCAGTTGAATCATGACAGAACTTGGATCTGCAGGACCTGTGAGATAATAACTGGAGGCTATTTTATTTTATTTATTTATTTATTTATTTATGTCTTTTGTCCTTTTAGGGCCACACCCGTGGCACATGGAGGTTCCCAGGCTAGGGGTCTAATCGGAACTGCAACTGCCAGTCTACACCACAGCCATAGTAAAGCCAGATCCGAGCTGTGCCTTGTGACCTACACCACAGTTCACGGCAACACCTGATCCTTAAGCCACTGAGCGAGGCCAGGGATTGAACCTGCAACCTCTGGGTCCTAGTTGGATTCGTTTCCACTGCACCATGATGGGAACTCCTATTTTATTTATTTATTTATTTATTTATTTATTGTATTTTTAGGGCTGTACCCACGGCATATGGAGGTTCCCAGGCTAGGGGTCCAATCAGAGCTGTAGCTGCCAGCCTGCGCCACAGCCACAGAAATGCCAGACCCGAGCTGTGTCTGTGACCCACACCACAGCTCGTGGCAACACTGGATGCTTAACCCACTGAATGAGACCAGGGATCGAACCTGCGTCCTCATGGATACTAGTCAGATTCATTTCTGCTGAACCGTGACAAGAACTCCTGGAGGCTGCTTTAGGAGCCGCCAAGTTTGTTACACAGAAATAGCAAACAAAAACATCACCTGACCTGAAAGAGCCACCTACCCTTTCTAAGCCTCCTCATGGCCTCATCCAGAAAATAAGGACAGAAAATCCATAGGGTGGCTGCCAAGAGGGGACTTTGGGGTTTGTAGACAGAACCCTAGATGTGGGGCCAGAGGGCTAAAATGTGTTAGTTGTGTCACTTTGAGCAAGTTACGTAACCTCACCTAGTCTCAGTTTCCTCACCTCTAAAATGGAGCCAAGAGCAGCTATTTCTTTCGTAACTTGAGTAGTAAGGAGCTGGGCACATACCACCCAGCCAGAGACTACATTTCCCAGAACCCCTTGCAAGTGGGTGCGGTCACCTGACCAAGGCCTCACCAGTGAAAGTGAGGGAGGCCTGTGGGCTGTTCCTAGGGTGGACTTGAAAACTTGGCACCTGCCCTCCAGCTCCTGCCTCCACCTTAGACTGGAATACTGAGATGCCAGCCACACAGCTTCAACAAGCAGACAAGGAATATGACCTCCAGGATGGTGGAGAGAGAAGATGGAAAGAACCTAGGTCTCTGAATGAGGGGGGTGCTGAGTCATACCCTCACCTGGCATGTGAGAGAGAAATAAGCATCCCTTTCCTTGAAGCCACTGGCTACTGGGGCCCTCTTTTGACAGCCTGGTCTCTACCTTAACCAACTCGAGCAACTAATACAGGGCAAACAGGTCCAAGTGTGGCTGTGAAGAATTGGGGATGCCTTGTAAGCATTCACTAGCCCAGAGCTCCCTTTTCACCCTGGATTTTGTTTTGTAAACTTAAAACCGAGCAGAGTCTTAGGGGGCTCCTGGGCACAAAAGCCTTTTTGGGTCCCCCATTTCTTACTTTTAGGAAGTGGGCTTCATTCGGCCTCCACGGCCTTCCCTGAATTCCAAGGGGCAGGTTCAGACACTTGCTGATGGGGAAGGGAGGGGATGCAGAGACAAGGGAGGAACAGTGAGGAAACAATAGTACAGCCTTGGGGCAGGATCCTGGTTCTCTCTCAAGGGATACACATAATGATACGTAGGCATTTTATACACCTAAGAGAAGAGGTGTATTTCTTAGGCTCCTTTTAGAAAAGAATAGCTTAGCGATGAAGAGTTGAAAATTGAATAGCTCGGAGCCCTTCCTGGTGCTTCTCCCCAAATACAATCACCTTTATGAGCTGAAGCTTAGGCACCCTGAACAGTAACCCTGCCTGTGGGTGAAAGAGGTGGAGCTCAGGACGTTTTTTCAGGAACTTTTCTCGTTTGTTCTAATCTCTGATCAATATGCCCTTTCACAAGTACGGTTATTCTAGGAAAAGTCAAGATGCCGTAACCCAGACACCCACCACCAGGATCACGCCGAGGTGTCCGGACGCCAGCTTCGACGATGACAATTCCCAGAAATAAGAGCGCATGTTTGCCCCAATCCTGATTCTTATCTGAAACCCAGTTTTTCTCCTTTTAGATGATAAAATTCCCTGCAATTCTTCCCCAAAGGAGAGCACAGTCGTTAAGGCATTAGACTGCAGTGGCCTCCTTGTCTTGGCAAAGCAATAAAAGCTATTTTTTTTCTCCTTCGCTCAAACCTGTCTCCATATCTGTATTCGGCACCGGTGGACAGAGGCCGAGTTTCTGCAACAAAGTGGACTATTATCCAAACTCAAGTGATTTGTTAATGCTTATAAATATTATTTGGTTCAAGGATCCAGCTCTGTCACTGATGGGGCACGGGTTGGATCCCTGGCCTGGGAAGTTCCACATGCCAGGAGCACGGCCAAAAACAAGAGAGGTTTAAATCTTCGTGTTTACTTTAAGAACACTCATGAAAGTGCCCAGGCCATTAAGGGTGTACATATTCAAAACACCACGAAGTATCTCAAGGATGTCACTTTACACAAGCAATGTGTGCCGTTCTGTCATTACAATGCTGGAGTGGGTAGGTGTGGCCAGGCCAAACAGTGGGGTTGGTGGCCCAACAATTAGGCTGCATTTTTAGTGTTTGGTTTGGTTTGGTTGGTTGGTTGTTTTGTTTTGTTTTGTTTTGTTTGCTTTTTAGGACCAAACTCGAGGCATATGGAAATTCCCAGGCTAGAGGTGGAATTGGAGCTGTAGCTGCTGGCCTCTGCCACAGCTACAGCAACGTGGGATCTGAGCCACATACCCTGGATCTGAGCCGCATCTGCGACTCACACCACAGCTCAAGGCAATGCTGGATCCTTAACCCACTGAGCAAGGCCAGGGATTGAACCCGAGTCTTCATGAATACCAGTTACTGCTGAGCCACAAAGGGAACTCGTAGTGCACAGTTTTTATTGCAAACATGTGGAGTAAGGCTGAATTTAAGGACTTAGATATGATTTCTCTGGTCAGCAAGCAACCCAGGTCAAAAAGGCCCCAAGATGCGGTGCAGGACTGACAGAGCTCATGGTCGGATCAACCCTAACAAGAGGTCTCCCTGCCACACTGAGATGATTCTCACTGAAAAAAGGGAGAGTGTTCTTACACCAGAGGAAGGCTGCACAGAAGAAACAGACCCCAGAAGAAACTGAACACACAAACATGTTCAGCCCAGGAATAAATTCAGCAAAAAATAAACGCAGATATGAGTTTCCATTGTGGCTTAGCGGGTTAAGAACCGGACACAGTGTCCATGAGGATGAGGGTTCAATCCCTGACCTTGCTCAGTGGGTTAAGGATCTAGCATTGCTGCAAGCTACCGAATATGTCGCAGATGCAGCTCGGACCGGGCGTTGTTGTGGCTGTGGTGTAGGCCAGCAGCTGCAGCTCTGATATGACCCCTCGCCTGGGAATTTCCATGTGCCGCAAGGGGCGGCCATTAAAAAAAAGGAAAAAAAAAATGCAGATAAAAGTTTAAAAAAAAAGAAAGAAAGAATAAAGGCTAGCTTTGAGGCTACTGTATCATCTAGGTGAGGGATGATGGAGGCAGAGGTCATGGCTGTGCTCTAGGTGTAGAGATGACAGCATTGACGGAGGCGTCAGCTATGCGTGTGAGCAAAGGAGGAATCCAGGAAGAGTCTAGACTTCCAAGACGAAAGGACAGAGTTGCTTTTCCCTGGAGGGAGCTGGTTGGTGGAGGAGGCAACAGCAGGAGCTTAGTTCTGGACACCTTAGATTCCTATTGGACAAGCACGTAGGGGGCGGAGCTTGGGGGAGGTTCTGCCTGGAGATGGAAATTTGGAGGCAATCAGCCCAAAGATGATGGTTTAGCTCTGAGACCTGAGAGCTCCCAGGGGCCAAGGGTGGAGAGAGACTTCTGAGAGGCAGTGCCGGCCCCTGCTGTGACTAGGGATCAGGCAGAAGATTCAGGGTAAACAGTCTTTTTTTGTGTGTGTGTGTCTTTTCCAGGGCCACATCTGTAGCATATGGAAGTTCTCAGGCTAGGGGTCTAATCGGAGCTGTAGCCGCCGGCCTACACCACAGCCACAGCAAAGCGGGATTCAAGCCGCCTCTGCGACCTACATCACAGCTCACGGCAAGCCAGATCCTTAAGCCACTGAGCGAGGCCAGGGATCGAACCCGCAACCTCGTGGTTCCTAGTCGGATTCGTTAACCACTGAACCACAACGGGAACTCCCTAAACAGTCTTTAAGCAGTTTAAATTTTTTTTTTTTCTTTTTTGGCTGCCCCACGGCATATGGAGTTCTCAAGACAGGGATCAGATCCAAGCCTCAGTTATGACCTACCCTGCAGCTGTGGCAATGCCAGATCCTTAACACACTGGGCTGGGCTGGAGACCGAACCTTTGTCCCAGCTATCCAGAGAAGCCACCCATTCCTTTGCACCACAGTGGGGACTCTGAGCAGTGATTTCTTTTATTGTGGCAAAATATATGTCTTAAAGATGACCACTGTAACTGTGTTTAAGTATAAAATTCAGGGGCTTTGATGGCCTTTACAAGCTTATGTAACCATCACCACTCTTTCCAAAATTTATCGTCACCCCAAACAGAAAATTTGGACCTCTCTGTCGCTACCTCTCCATTCCCTCTTCTCCCCAGCCCTGGCCACAGCTTTGTCTCTACGAATTTTCCTTTTCTGGACATTTCACATTGAGAAACTCAGACAATAGGTGGTCTTACATACATGGCTTCTTTCACTTACCGTATCTTCCAGGTCTACCCATGTTGTAGCAGGTGGCACTTCGTGTTCTTTTATGGCCAGATGATGGTCCACTGGGTGGATATTTTGCTGATCCACTCATCTGCTGATGAACACCTGTGTTGTTTCCGCCTTTTGGCTGTGGCGAATAACGCTGCTGGAATAAGCAGTGACTTTTTTTTTCGTGGCTATTGTGACTAGTGCTGCTATGAACATTGGGGTGCATGTATCTTTTTTTAATGTTAAATTTTATTGAAGTGTAGTTGATTTAAAATGTTCTGTTCATTTCTGCTAGGCAGCAATGTAATTCAGATATATATATATATATGTATATATATATACACATATTCTTTTTCCGTATGGTTTATCACAGGATACCAAATGTAGCTCCCTGTATTCAGTAGGTGGTATTCCAGGTGCTATACAATAAGACCTTGTTGGTGGCAGTGACTCTTAATATGGGTTTAGGGAAGAGATAAAATGTATGAGCATCTTTCCTTCCCAGAAGCCCTTCAGAATCTTCCAGAGGATAAAAGATTTTTTTTTTTTTAACTGACAGTGGCGTGTAGCAGCTTGATGTGGGATCTCAGTTCCCAGACCCAGGGATTGAACCTGGGCCCCAGTGGTGAAAGTGCCAAATCCTGGAGTTCCCATCATGGCTCAGCAGTAACAAACCCAACTTGTATCCATGAGATTGCTGTTCAATCTCTGGCCTCCCTCAGTGGGTTAAGGATCTAGCATTTCTGTGAGCTGTGGTGTAGGCTGCAGCCATGCCTTGGATCCCGAGTTGCTGTGAGTGTGTGTGTAGACTGGCAGCTACAGCTCTGATTCAACCCTTAACCTGGGAACCTTCATATGCTGTGGGTGTGGCCCTAAAAAGACCCACACACAAAAAACCCTAACCACTAGACCACCACCAGGAAACTCCCAGATTTCTTTTGCTCTATAAAAAAGATTGAGAACTTGGCTTTAAAGGAAGTGGAAATAAAAGAAAACTTTCAGGAGTTCCCTAGTGGCTCAGTGGGTTAAGGATTGGGTGTCACCACTGCTGTGGCTCTGGTTACTTCTGTGGTATGGGACTTATTATGCATGCTGTGGGCACAACCAAAAGAAAAAAGAAAAAAAAGAAAGAGGAGTTCCTGTTGTGGCCCAGCAGTAACAAAACTGACTAGTATCCAGGAGGATATGGGTTCGATCCCTGGCCTCACTCAGTGGGTTAAGAATCCAGCATTGCCATGAACTGTGGTGTAGGTTGCAGATGGGGCTCGGATCCTGCATGGCTGTGGGTGTGGTGTAGGCCAGCAGCTGCAGCTCTGATTAGACCCCTAGCCTGGGAACCTCCATATACCATGGGTGCGGCCCTAAGAAGAAAAAAGAAAAACAGAACAGAAACAATAGAAATCACAAATATTTTCATATCATCTTGCAGCTTTCTCAAAATACCGCCCATGCTCATCACGACTTTTAAATGACGGTCCTTATTAGACCAGCTGCTGATGGATCTTATTTAATGCACTAAAAATGGTCATGGACCACTCTAACAAATTTGGCTTTATCAAGTATTTGATAATTATATTGCACTATAATTATTCTGTTTTACAAAATATTATTCCACGGTTTTTTTTTTTTTTTTTTGTCTTTCTCTTTGGATCTATAGGCATTGGGAAATGGGAAGAGGAGTCCATGGTGAAGCCAAGGTTAAAAGTCCGCTCTGACGGCTTGCCTTGCTTCCTCTGTCCCTGGGCCAGCCAGGATCCAGGTTCACACCCAGGCTGCTAGTGCCACCTCTTGCCACCAGGAGGCGCTGCTTCCCTCACGTCAGCAGCAGTTTCAGGGCTTTCTCCTCCTAACCAGGGCTGGCCTCAGAATCTCCTGGCAGCGTCTTCTCCTATTCTCATTCTCTCTTCCCCCAAGCCCCTCTGCCTCCCCCTCTCCATGTCCGCTCTCTCTTAAATTTTTTTGTTGTTGTTATGGAAAATTTCAAAAGGTACGACAGTGTAGGAACTTCCACGGAGCCATCAGCCAACTTCGGCATTCACAGCCTCACCACCAATCTTGTTTCCCCTACATCCTTCCTGGGGAAGTTTCTAAGATGCCCGGGCCCTGCCCAAGATGGGGGAATCAGCGTCTTAGGGCTCACAACGCTTCCAGGCCCGGGGGAAGAAGCGAAGCAACAAACCTGGTCCACCCTCCAGGACGCCCCCCTGTGACTGGGGCGGGTCTCGGAGCCCCGGCCTCTGACTTGTCCCTCCCCCTCCGACGTCTTTCCTGGCTCTGCCCTGAATCCTCCAGCTCACACTCATTGCTCTTGCTCAGGCCCCACGGGACTCGGGCACAGCTGGGCCCCGTCCTCTGTACGGTCACTCTTCCTGTGTCATTCTGAAAGCCAGAATTAAGTAACCACGTCTCACACCCTTGAGCAACCTCCCGCGGCCACATTCTGCTGGCTGCTGCTTCTTTCGCTGCCTCTTCCTGTGGAAGGAGAACAGATGGACCCCGGAGTCCATCATTTCCTGGTTGGAAAGATATTGTTAAGCTATTAAAACCTGATTTGGGAAGTTCGTGTCTTGGCACAGTGGAAGCGACTCCAACTCAGGTTCATGAGGATGCAGCTTGGATCCCTGGCCTTGCTCAATGGGTCAGCAATCTAGCGTTGCTGTGGCTGTGGTGTAGGCCGGCAGCTGCCGTTCTGATTCAGCTCCCAGCCTGTGACCTGCCACCAGTGTGGCCCTAAAAAGCAAAAAAAACCACTTGGTTTTGAAGTGTCCAGAAAAACCCCAGGGCTGGGCTGGGCTGTGTCCCACACTGGGATCCATAGGTTGAACTCCTAAACCCCACGACCTCAGAATGTGACTGAGTTTGGAAATAGGGTCTTTAGAGAGTTAATTAAGTCACAATGAGGTCCTAGGGTGGGTTCTAACCCAATGACTGGTGTCGGTATAAAAGATGGGTGGGAGTTCCCTGGTGGCCTGGCAGTTAGAGGACCTGGCATTGACACTGCTGTGGTGCGGTTCCATCCCTGACCTGGGAACATCTGCATGTCATGGGAGTGGCTAAAAACATAGAAATAAAATAAAATTAAAAAGGGTCATGCAGACACAGATGGGTGCAGAGGGGAGACCATGCGAGGACAAAGGAAGAGGACAGCCATCCACGAGCCAAGGAGCGAGGGCTCAGAGGAGACAGCCCTGCTGTCACCTTGATCTCGGACTTCCAGCCCACAGAAGGGTGAGAGGACAAATTTTTGTTGTTCAAGCCCCCTGGTCTTCGGCCCTTTGTCAGGGCAGCCCTCGCAGACTGATACCATACCCGGTGGATCCTGTTCACAAAAGCAACAAAATTCCTCACTTAATTCTAATGAACTTGAGGCAGCCCCGAGCACAAGGCTCCCATTCTCTACTTGGGCTCAGAGGGAGGGAAGAGTCTGGTCTCACCCAGACCCACTCGCCCCAACCCCAGGGGTGAGTCAAGCTTCATCTTTGGCTGCAGGGCCTACTGTGCATGAGGCCCTCTTGGGAGTGGGCACTGGGTTAGGATTTCGACGTGGGATGTGGAGTCCTTGTGACCTGCAGCCTGTGGAAGCTTTCGGGCTGAGTGCAGGGTCCTGTGTGACTTTACAGGCTACATGCCCAGGAAGCTGGCTCTGTGGTGGGGGAGTAGCAAAAGGAGGAGAGAGAAGGCCAGTGTCCAGGGAAGAGCGATGTCACTGGAGCCACTGGCTTATCACAAGGCCCTCGATTCAGCGCCTGCCCGCTTGGATCTGAGCATCATGGAAGCTTCCAGTCTATGACCTGGGAGAGGCACCTCTCTGCCACTCCTCCAGTGTTCAGTTTCATTCCCTCCCCTCTCCAGGTTCCATGTTTTAGGAGTGACTTTAGGTAGAAAGACAGACTGTCCCACCATGGCAGAGTGGGTTAAGAATTCGACAGCTGGGAGTTCCTGTCATGGCTGAGTAGGATCCATGAGGACATGGATTTGATCCCTGGCCTCCCCCAGTGGGTTAAGGAGCTGGTGTTGCCATGAGCTGTGGTGTAGGTCACAGTTGCGGCTCAGATCCTGCATTGCTATGGCTGTGGTGTAGGCTGGTGGCTGCAGCTCTGATTCAACTCCCAGCCTGGACACTTCCATATGCTGTGGGTGCGGCCCTGAAATTAAAAAAAAAAAAAAAGAATTCAACTGCAGTGGCTTGGGTCCCTGGGGAGTTTCAGGTTTGAGCCCCAGCCCGGCGGGGGGGGGGAGGTTAGAGGATCCAGCATTGCTGCAGGTGCAGTATAGGTCGCAGCTTTGGCTAGGACTCAGTCCCCGAACTGGGAAATTCCATATGCTGTGGGTGTGGCCATAAAAGTAAAAAAAAAAAAAAAAAGACAATCCTCAAATTTAGCTATTTGGAGTCAGGATAATCTGATTTCCATGTGATATGGAAATTAGACTAAGGTCTGATGTTTTTGTCCCCCCCACCCCGCAGAATATGGAAGTTCCCAGGCCAGGGATCCCATCTGAGCCATAGCTGTGGCAACACCATATCCTTAACCCCACTGTTTCAGGCCAGGGATCAAACCTGCCTCCCAGCGCTCCAGGGAGGCTGCTGATCCTGTTGCACCACAGCAGGAACTCCCGGCCTGATGTCTTGCTGTGGAGGATGCTTCAAGGATCCTGGGATTGCGGAGATGGTACCAGCCTCAACAGTCACTGCAGAATTACTTCAGAGTGTCTCTTTGCTGAACACCACAAGGGCCTTCACGTTTGTCAGTTTACTGGGCATTTGAGGTTCCAACAGAGAAGGATGGAGAGGTTTGTCCAAAGTGGTCCCAGGTCATGTCCAGTGAGAGATGCCCCCCCATGTCAGCGTGTGGCTTAGAGTTGTTGAGTTTCCCACAAGAGATGGGACTCCAGTGAATATGCACGTCTGATGGAAAAGAAGGCAGCCCCCAAGATGATGGAAGGAACAGGACAGGACAAGGAAGCTTGGGGGACCCAGGTGGCCAGAGTAACAGGATCCTCCTTTGAAGGTGTGCTGTGGGGGCAGGGAACTGCAAGCATGTCTCATCTACAACGTGGTGAGCTCATGACAACTCACCCTGGCCTCGGGGGGCAGGGTTCGGGGTCCTGGACTGCATCCAGCGGGGTGACCGTTTTTTCCCAAAGTCCAGGCAGGTGCTACCAGGAGAGGATGCTGGGCAGCAAAACCCCCCAAACGCTAGTCCTTGGGCATCCCGGCAGCACCCTGCCAAGGGTAGGGCATGGACCAGGTGCTGAATTTATGCTTCCATTCTGACCGTATTCCCAACTATACCCATTCATTTTAACCGCTGATCCTGGGGAGAGCCCTGGAAAAGAGGGGCAAAGGTCATTTCCTTTTTCCCCCTTAAATGTATAACAGCTGGTGTCTAGATAATTGTGTATGTTTGCAAGCACAAGCGTGGAAAATAGAAAAATAAGAATTTCATTTCATTCTGGGAAATCGCAATCTAAATTACATCCGTTCTTGTCTGTGCCTATTTCTGATCTGGACAATGGGACTGTATTATAACGAACTCTCCCAGATGTGTGACTCAGAGAAGGGAGAATTCGGGGTTCCTATTGGGTTTTAACAGCCCTGTAGGGTCCCTCTGGTCATGCAGACAAATTAGGGAGCAAAAGGACCTTGAAGGTCATTTGCCAAAGGGCCTTTAATCACTGACCCAGCTCAGAGGAACCATCTGAAACCTCCTCTAAACAAAGTGTGTTTTTATGAGTTCCCGTCGTGGTGCAGTGGTTAACGAATCCGACTAGGAACCATGAGGTTGTGGGTTCAATCCCTGGCCTTGCTCAGTGGGTTACGAATCCAGCGTTGCTGTGAGCTGTGGTGTAGGTTGCCAGACGTGGCTCGGATCTGGCATTTCTGTGGCTCTGGCGTAGGCCAGCAGCTGCAGCTCTGATTAGACCCCTAGCCTGGGAACCTCCATATGCCATGGGTGCGGCCCCAGAAAAGACCCCCCAAAAAAGTGTTTTTAACAGGACTGTGTGCCTAGATAGATTTGAATATAAATGTAATACATAAGTATAGATACATAGAAACACATTTGTTTTTAATCAACTTTTTATTTTGGAGTAATTAAAAAAAATTTTCCTTTTTGGTCTTTTTAGGGCTACACCTGCAGCATATGGAGGTTCCCAGGCTAGGGGTCGAATCAGAACTACAGCTGCCGGCCTCCACCGCAACGCCAAATCCTAAACCCACTGAGCAAGGGCAGGAATCAAACCCACATCCTCATGGATATTTGTCGGGTTCATTACCACTGAGCCACAACAGGAACTCCTGGGGTAATTTTAGATTTATAGAAAAGTTGCAAAGGATAGCAGAGAAAATTCCCTCGTATTCTTCACCCAGTTTCTTTCAGTGCCAATGTTTTACACAACCATGGTACAGCTGTCAAAGCCAAGAAATTAGTGTCGGTAGGGTGAAAGGTCTTTCTTGCGTGTTATCAGTTTTTCTACTCATGTTCTGGTCCAGGTCACCACACAGCATTAGCCAAATACAAATACATGTTGTAACATTTTATTTTCAAATAATCACGGATTTATAGAAAATTGCCCTCCCCCAAATGTACAGAGATCCCCTGTACCTTTTAGCCATTAACTCCCAGAGGTAACACCTTATGTGATTATAGAACAATACTGAAGCCAGGAAATTGATATTAGTACGATCCATAAAGCTTATTAAATGTCTATGCATATATATCATAATCCAAAGTACATAACTCCCACTTTGCTTCACAGTCCAGAAGATCAAATACTTTCCTCCTAAACATAAAAGTTGCATCTAACTCCACCTGCCTCCAAACTCAAGTTCAACCATGAAATTCCCCCCCCCCTTTTTTGTCTTTTTAGGGCCTCGCCTGCGGCATATCGAAGTTCCCAGGCTAGGGGCTGAATCAGAGCTGTAGCCGCCAGCCTATGCCAGAGCCACAAGCAACGCAGGATCCAAGCCGCATCTGCGACCTACACCACAGCTCACGGCAACGCCAGATCCTTAACCCACTGAGTGGGGTCAGGGATCGATCCCGCATCCTCATGGATACTAGTCAGGCTTGTTACCTCTGAGCCAAGGTGGGAACTCTCCAATCACAAAATCCTTGCTCCCTCTCCAACCCACGAGCTAAGAACTACCATCTGCCCCTCCGTTCCCCAGAGTGGGATCTGGACCTTGCTTCCTCACGCACCTCTCCAGGAGTTCTAGAAAGATAAAGACCTAGATGTATATCCAAGCGTATTTTCTCTCCTACAATCAGAAGTAAAGATGGGAGTTCCCGTCGTGGCACAGTGGTTAACGAATCCGACTAGGAACCACGAGGTTGCGGGTTCGATCCCTGGCCTTGCTCAGTGGGTTAAGGATCCGGCGTTGCTGTGAGCTATGGTGTAGCTTGCAGACGTGGCTCGGATCCTGTGTTGCTGTGGCTCTGGTGTAGGCTGGTGGCTGCAGCGCCGATTAGATCCCTAGCCTGGAAACCTCCATATGCCACAGGAGCGGCCCTAGAAAAGGCAAAAAGACAAAAAAAAAAAAAAAAAAAAAAAAGTAAAGATGACAGAATATATCCTATCTGCTCTAAAGACCGTAGAAGTAAATTCAATTGCTACAGACATCACTTTTATCCAAGACCTGAATGGAAGCAGACTGCCTGCTGTTTCTACTCCATTATTGATTATCCAGGATGGTCTACAGGTAAACTATCTGAGAAAGGCCCTTTTGCTTTTTTTTTTCCCCTGTCTTTTTAGGGCTGCACTCAAGACATATGGAGGTTCCCAGGCTAGGGGTCCAATCAGAGCTGTAGCTGCCGACCTACACCACAGTTGTAGCAACTTGGGATCCGAGCTGTGTCTTCGACCTACACCACAGCTCACAGCAACGCCAGATCCTTAACCCACCGAGTGAGGCCAGGGATCGAACCCATGTCCTCATGGATGCTAGTCGGGTTTGCTAACCGCTGGGTCATGACGGGAACTCTGAAAGCCCCCCTTTCTTGTTTCTGTGTTGACATAACTAAAAGCAAAGCTAGATGGGAAGAGAGATTACTTGCCAATGATTCTGCCTGCGCTCAATTGGCTGGTTAGATCATAACCCAGGAGCGTGGTCCCTTTGATTGAGAAGTTCAACCAAAAACAAAAACAAAAACAAAAAAAAAAAAGAAGAAAAGGAGTTCCCGTCGTGGCGCAGGGGTTAACAAATCTGACTAGGAACCGTGAGGTTGCAGGTTTGGTCCCTGCCCTTGCTCAGTGGGTTAACGATCTGGCGTTGCCGTGAGCTGTGGTGTAGGTTGCAGACGCAGCTCAGATCCTGTGTTGCTGTGGCTCTGGCGTAGGCTGGTGGCTACGGCTCCGATTAGACCCCTAGCCTGGGAACCTCCATATGCCACAGGAGCGGCCCAAGAAATAGCAAAAAAAGACAAAAAAAGAGAGAGAAGTTCAAGTCCCTGAATCAACTGGTGGTTGGGAGAAAGCAGGCATTCTTTGGCCTAAAACTGGGAAAAATGTAAAGACTTCAGTGAGAAGCGATCCTGGGCTCCTGAAGGGCCTGAGTGCACTCTGTCACCGCAGCTGGCATCCCAGGCATTCTGTGTCCTCACTTCAGCCCACGCTCGGCCTGGGGAGCAGAGGGAATTGTGGTCAGGCAGCCATGGGTGGGGTCACCCCAGCGTGCGTGACAAAGGGACCTTCTTGGAAGCCGGCCCTCCCTGCAATGCCCACAGGAGTGCGAGTTGGCTGCTTGCTCTGTTCTCCGACAATAAGAGAAAGAGGACTGGCTTAGAATGGTGGACGGACCTATCGGATGGAATTAGGCCAAGGCCAAGATCGAGTCCAAACCCCAGAAAACCGCTCTGAGGGCTTCTGACTCTCGTAAAGCAGTCGGAGTGGAAACAGGCTCCTGTCCTCCCCAGCGTTAGGAGCAGCAGACAGGCAAGACGGAGTCAAGAGATGGGGTCCGGGGGTGGGCACGAGTGGGGGAGGTGCCCTGGACAGCGGCTGGAAGGGGAATGGGGTGCGGAGGGACATGCGGAGGCTGGGGGTCACAGCAGGTGCTGGCCTGGGTCTGCAGCAAAGGTCCCCATCGCCTCAGGGACCCTGGAGGCTTGTCTTAGTCGGGTCAGAGGAGTCAGTCCCTGGCATGTGACTTCCCCTCTGGGACTCGGGTGACTTCCTATAAGCACTAGATTGGAGACCAATGGAGATACTCAGTGGGGCAGAGAACCGCCCCTGTCACAGCTCCCTGTCACCAAGCACAGACACCAAGGGCAGAAAGGCAAGGACCCAAGGCTGCTTTAGCAGACTCGGGGGAAGCACGGGGCGCGATGATGGATTATCCCCGGCTCCTCGCTGGAGGCCACGGGCATGTCGCATGGTCCAAGGCCTCAAAAAGCCACCCCTGAGTCTTTGCTCTCCATCCCCTGGTGGCTTGGGTCCAGTTCCTGTTGCCATGGCAATCCAGCTAGTCTCACAGTCCACTGGACCCAGGGGTGGCATCTGTAGGTGGAGCTGGTAGGACCTGGAGAATGGAACTCTCGGCTCAGCTGAGCTCCCTTGGAGGAAACTTTTCTCATCAGCCATCAGAGCAGAAAATACCACTGGCTTCTCATCGCCATCAACTTCCTGGGCTTCGGAGTTCCTGTCATGGCACAGTGGTAAACGAATCTGACTAAAAACCATGAGGTTGCGGGTTCGATCCCTGGCCTGGCTCAGTGGGTTAAGGATCTGGCATTGCCATGAGCTGCGGTGTGGGTCACAGACTCGACTTGGATCCCGAGTTGCTATGGCTCTGGCGGAGGCCAGTGGCTACAGCTCTGATTAGACCCCTAGCCTGAGAACCTCCATATGCCGCAGAAGCGGCTCAAGAAAAGGCAAAAAGACATAAATAAATAAATAAATAAATAAATAAATAAATAAAATAAAATAAAATAAAATAAAAACTTCCTGGGCTTCGATGAAAAGAAAAACTCCCCCCAAGGCAGACACATCTCCTGATGCCCACACAGGCACATTCTCCAAAGCGTATGATTGCATTTGAAATTTGCCTCATGCAGGGCAGGGGGAGTAAAGGATATTCTCGTTCACATCATTCAGCAAAGTAGGTCCGCAGGGCAGTGGTACCACCCCGGGGCCCATTGCTAAGGATCCGAGCCCGCGATTAAAGAGCACAAAGTATCAGCCAGATCGCAAGGCCCCCTTTTCTATCAACTGCATCTTTAGTTTTTTATTTTTTCCTTTTAACGGCCACACCTGCAGCATATGGAGGCTCCCAGGCTAGGGACTGAACAGGAAACACTGCATCCAACCCGCATCTGTGACTTATGTGAAAGATCACAGCAACTCAGGATACGTAACCCACTGAGTGAGGCCAGAGATCGAACCCGCATCCTCACAGAGGCAAGTTGGTTCTTAACCCGCTGAGCCACAATGGGAGCTCCCTGCATCCTTTGTGCTCTTGGGATTTTGGTTTTCTTAGGATAATAGACTCTTGCTTCTGAGATAACAAATTTAGGATGCTTAGGACAGGGCTTCATTCACAGTCAGTGCTCCACGAACACCAGCTCTATCATTCCCGCATGCAAACTGCTCCCAGCCAGGAACCACCCACACGAGGCCCCACCCTGTGTCCTTTGCCTTCGACACCCAAGCGCAGGCCAACGTCTAGCGGCCCCAGAGCTCTGCTTCCCCAGCAGCCGACACTGCCAAGCAGAGCCTCCGAGACCTTGTGCTGGCATCTCCCGTGGCCCGAGTCTCTCGCCGGTTCTTCCCTCCGGGGCCCAACAACGTGCAGCACTTCTAGGGCAGGATGCTTGCTGATTGCTTCCTTTGCTATTACTCACAACAACCAGCTAAGACACTGCCAAAGAAACACTCACAGCTGGCCCTGCCGGCGACTCCCCAAGACCTGCGGATAAAGAGGTGGGACGAAAGACCAGATGCAGCAAAGAGCTGAGAGCAGCCCCAGATCCCAACAGGGCTGGCCCTCGGTCCAATGACCGGGAGACAAAAGCCAGCCAGCACTTCCCTGGAAGAGAAAAAGTCAGAAATGGACAGTTGCTTAAACTCCGCACAAGCAACAGAATAAAGCAGCACCGATGGCTCCTTGATCCTGGACAGGGTTCTGGCAAAGGAGATACTGGATAAGAGATTTACGGCAAGGAGTGTGCTCACGTGACTGCAGGGCCCAGAAGGCCAGGTTGAAATCTGTGCGGGCTGGAAATGCTGGTGCTGCTGTCCACATGGGGAGTCTCCTCTTCCTCGAGGGTGCCCCCACCCCCGCTGGCTGTGCTTTTAAGGCCTTCCACTGATTAGACGAGGCCCACCCACATTTGCAGAGATGATCTCTGCTCAGAGGCAACTGCTGGTACAAGTCCACTGTCTGCAAAACGCCTCACAGCAGCACTTAGCTTAGGGTTTGGATTCCCGGGTTCTACAGCCCAGCCAGGGGGACGCCTCAAACTGGCCATCAGAGAGGCAGACCGAAATCTCATTAGATGCAGCACCTGCGGGACAGTTCCTCTCCCATGTGGGTGACCTCTACGCCAGTGTGGAAGGTCCCAGAAACCTGGGTTCCAGGTTGGGGGGTGCAGATGAAAGCAGCTCCCGAGCCAGCACAATCTCTGCGCAATGGGAGAAAGCCCCCTCCCCCCGCCCCCGGGGTGTTCCTCCCACGCCACAGGATGCAGGGCCCAGGCGCATCCTTTTTTGGCTACAAAATATCCAGTGGGGCTGATGGGAGGGGCCCTCTTACCTTAGTGCTCTAACCCCCAGACAGGTGACCACATAGTGCCCTGTTTAAAAAGCAGGCCAGGAGGTCCCGTGGTGACTCAGTGGAAAAGAACCTGACTGGTATCCATAAGGATGCAGGTTTGATCTCTGGCCTGGTTCCATGCGTTAAGGATCCGACATTGCCCGGAGCTGTCGTGTAGGTTGCAGACACGGCTCGGATCCTGTGTTGCTGTGGCTGTGGTGTAGGCTGGCAGCTGTAGCTCTGATTCAACCTCTAGCCTGGGAAATGCCATATGCCATGAGTGTGGCCCTAAAAAGCAAAAAAAAAAAAAAAAGCAAGCCAGGCCAGACCTTAACTATTACCTTTTAGTGTGACAAAAAGTGCCCCCGTGTGTCCAACTTTCCCCCCGAAGGTGAGTTCTGCAAGCACCTTTATCAGGTTAGCGCCAGCTCTCAGCTTTCCTTTGCCTCAGGGTCACCTGGGAGCTGGTAAAGGTGCAGATCCCCGGCTCCACAGCAGGGCTCTGGGTCCAGCAGGCCTGGGGAGGGGCCAAAGGCACCTTCTGCCATGACCATGTCAAGTAGCCCAGGATCGAGAGGGGTCCAGTTAAAGATGCCCCTCCCCCGACACCCAGCCTAGGCCAGCCCAGGAGGAGGACCCAGAGGACTGAACAGAGGCAGGCCTGGCCTCAGTGGCCACTCTCCCGCTGGAAACCCGAGTGCGGCGTTGCTCCTGCAGGGGTGGGAGGCTTCCCGTCCACAGGCCCACTCTGAACCCAGCAGAGGTCTCCAGCAGGCATAACAGAGGGGGGCAAGGATACAGACAAGGGCCCTGCCATGTACGGGTCCAGCCCAGCCTTGGCTCAGAAACACAAGGCGGGGGGGCTGGGGGGCATCCAGGCCAAACCAGATGCACCTTCTGCGGCTAGCAGCCCCTGTCCCTATAATCCACGTGGGACCCCATTTTCTGACCTGGATGAAGGGTCTGCCTGGCGAGGCCGCCCCCTCAACTCCTCCCCAACTGGCACCAGGGCCGATCAGCCAGGGCCCTCAGATGGAAAGGACAACCTCCCAGCCAGAGCGAGGAGGCCGGGACTTCAGGAACAATCTTTTCAGCCAGAAAGAGGAGGCTGGAGTGAATAACCAGTCAATGCACAAAATCTGACTGTGTTCCACGAGCTACGAAACACACCGCGTCAGCAGTTTTCACCAGATCAGACTTTCCTGGAAAGTCACCATCCGAGGTCAGAGTGAACATACTTGAGTGTGTACTTTCCTTTCCACTGAAAGGCCTTTGGTCCAGTTACCAGGCGAGCGTCTGCTGCATAGACACAGGATGTTTAAGAGGCCCAGAGGTTAGTTCAGAGCCCTGACATTGTCGTCTCTTCTTTCCTCCTTACAGGGCCCTTTTGAGCCCCAGGCCCAACACATCATTGCTGCAGAGCCAGGGAACCGGGAAAAATACAAGAAAACCAGAAATCTTTTTTGTTTGTTTGTTTTTGTTTGGGCTGTGCCTATGGCATATAAAAGCTCTGGGCCAGAAATCAAACCCGTGCTGCCACAGCAGTGACCTGAAATGCTGCACTGACAATGCTGGATCCTTAACCCACTGTGCCACAAAGGAACGCCTAAGTTCCTAGCACTTAAGTTTTAAGCATTAAAGAAACAGTGGATTCTGAGGAGTTCCCACTGTGGTGCAGTGGGTTAAGAACCTGACTGCAGGAGTGTGCTTGAGGTACAACAGGTTAAGGCTCCAGCATGGTCACCAGTTAAGGGTCACTGCTGTGGCATGGGTTTGATTACTGGCCTGGGAACTTCGACAGGCCGCAGAAAAAGAAAAAAAAAGAAAAAAAGAACCCAATTGCCGTGGCTTGGGTCACTGTGGAGGCATGGGTTTGATCCCTGGCCCGGCACAGGGAATGAAAGGGTCTAGTGTTGCTGCAGCTGTGACTGAAGCCACGGCTGCAGCTCAGATTCAGTCCCTGATGCAGGAACTCCCTTGTACCCTGGGTGTGGCCATTAAAAAAAAAAAAAGAAAGAAAAAGTGGATTCTGGTGACAAGGCTCTTGGATGTCACAATTCTGAGAAAGCAGGACCCCTCTCCATCCTTGGAGATGTGGAAATTCACTCAGGAAGCCGTCCCAGGTCCACACAGCATCCTTCAGAAAGCAGGCACGTACCCTTCATGCACCTGTCACATACTGACTTGAGCACCTGTGATAGGCTGGGTGCTGAGGTCTCGATGGGGAGAGTAAGGCAGGAAATCACAGACACATGCAATCACGACTGGGAGCAGCTCTGAACTACAGGAACAAGTGCTTCTGAAGTGCCTTTCCTGCTGGAAGAAGCGAAATACTCAGAAGAAGTCGTGGTTTTGCATCTCACGCTCCTGCACAAGGATTTGAAAGGCATCCATGGATGCCTAGGACCAGCCCTAAGTGTCCTCTTGCATTTCACAGCACTGTCAGAAGTTGCAAGGTCAACTAGAGATTCTCATACTAAGTGGAGTAAGTCAGAAAGAGAAAGACAAATACCATACGATATCGCTTATCTGTGGAATCTAAAATATGGCACAAATGAACCTACCTACAGAACAGACACAGACACAGAAAACAGACTTGTCACTGCCAAGGGGGAGCGGGAGGGAGGGGGATGGACTGGGAGTTTGGGTTAGGAGGTGCAAACTATTACATTTAGAAGGGATGAGCAATGAGAGTGTGCTGTATAGCACAGGGAACTACATCCAATCACTTATAATAGGAACATTATAGAATTAACATAAGAAAAAGAATATAAGAAATGAACTCATGGACTTGGAGAACAAACTTGGGGTGCCGAGCTCAGGGTTAGTGGGACAGACTTGGGATTTGGGGTTAGTAGATGCAAACTATTGCATTTGGAGTAGATAAGCAATGAGAACCTGCTGTTTAGCACAGGGAACTATATCTAATCACTTGTGATGGAACATGATGGAGGATAATGTGAGAAAAAGAATGTATATCTATGTATGACTGGGTCACTTTGCTGTACAGCAGAAATGACAGAGCATTGTCAATCAGCTATAATTTAAAACCTTTTTTTAAAAAAAGTAAGATTTTTTTGGATCAGTGGAAACAAATCCACCTAGGATCCGTAAGGATGTGGGTTCGACCCCTGGCCTCACTCAGTGGGTCAGGGATCTGGCGTTGCCAGAAGCTGTGGTAAAGGTTGCAGACGTGGCTCGGATCCTGTGTTGCTGTGGCTGTGGTGTAGGCCAGCAGCTGTGGCTCCAATTTGACCCCTAGCCTGGGAACTTTCATATGCCATGGATGTGGGCCTAAAAAAGCTAAAAATAAAATACAAAAATAAAAAAGTAAAAATAGTTAAGATTTAAAAAAAAACGCTTGGAAGGCATTTTTCTGCCCTTGCATTGATCTCATCCAGAAAACCTGATCCAGGGGCAGGAAGGTGATGTGGCGCCGAGGAGAACCAAAGATTTGGCCAGATCTACAGGTGACTTTGGCCAAGGTTACGAGTGAGGTCTCAGAGATGGGGCAAAAAAAGACTGACTTGGATGTTTTCAGTCTCAAAAATTAAAGTCAGGTTCATGTCCATTGGAACCAGCTTTCCCAGGTGGGCAGCCAGCACTCCCGTTTTCCCCAAGTTTCAGGAGTTCCCTGTGCCTGGCCTGGAGAAAAGGGAAAACTCCATCAAGTCTCTGGGAGCTGACGCTGGGGCAGGCCGGTCCCCTGCAGATCCCACAGGGTTCTGGGTGAGTGGCAGATGCACTGCTGGCTCTGGGACGCTCTCAGCCAGAACCCTGGTGCCTCTTCTGCTCTTTGCATAACTGGAAATGTGTCCTTAATATTTACAACTCTTACTTCTATTAGGTTCTTGGGGATGAAGCCTTGAGCAGCCAACTCTGGGAGGCAGCAGGTTCACCAAGAAGGGGAAAGGCTCTAACACTTAAAAACCACCAGGCAGATGCTTAAGGAAGTGGGCCTCTTGGGAGGTGAAAGGCTAAGAGTGGACACCAGGACTGTTAAAAACAGCTCTTGGGAGTTCCCTGGGGGCCTACAGTTAAGGATCTAGCATTGTCACTGCAGTGGCTTGGGTTCAGTCCCTGGCCCAGGAAATTTCACATGGCATGGGCATGTGAAAATAAATAAAAAAAACCTGTCCTGGCATTAAGAATTGCATATAAAGAAATATATGTATTTCAGGAGTAAGAGTTGTTGTCTTGTCCCCAAATCAGTTAGAAATCTGAATAACTGTCCAATGCAACAGATACTGCCCCAAACCCACACCCTCTTGTCCTCCTGTTCACAGGCCCACATTTGGTTTGGTAATTCACTCTCCTCTTCCTGGTCAGGATGGGCCTCACCAATTCCAACACAGTAACTCCTCCCCTTGTCTCTGATTGGCTGGGGCTGAAGACGAGGCCTAATTCTGGCCAGTGAGATGCGTGGGAAAGTCGGGGAGGCGGGGGCTCAGGAAAGTTTTCCTCATTTTAAATGAGACCCCAAGTAGAGCCGGTGGGGAGGGAAGCTGGCCAGAGAGCAGACCTACGGAGCGAGCCTAATGCCTTGACCTCGTGAGCCCTGGATGTAACCCGTCATGAAGCTGCCCAAGGTCTGCACTTAGGTTTTATCAAAATTTTAATGTTCTGAGAATTTAAATCATCTTGAGTAGAGTTTTCTCCCACTTGCAGAGGAAGGAATCCTAATTGATACTTCTCATAATCTAAGCAATTGGGGCACCACAAATTACCTTGGAATTAAAAAAATAAAATAAAAAAGAAAACCACAACCGAAAAACGTCTCTGTCACAAAAGGTTCAGAAACAGCTTCCCTGTCCTCTCCCTGCAAAGCGCAGGGCAGCTTGAGAAGATCATGACCATGGCAGCTGCTCTGCTCTGCCCTCCCCAGGGGCCTCTCTGCCAGGTATGCATCTGGGTGAGGGTCCATGATGCTGGCAGACAGGCAAGGGCACAGGAGGCTGAGGGAAGGCAGTATATGTGTTTCAAGGATGTCAGAGAGGTCAAAACCAGCCCCTGTTTCGAGTGGGGAGTCCTGAGTTTTGTCCTCAGACTGTGCTCCTCCCTTCTTGCCCTCGGGCCGGAAGTTCCCCCAAAGACTCAGGGGACAATTCCCTGGCTACATAAAATGCCCCTGATGACACTGGAGACTGGCTTTCACAAGTCAAGCCTCCTTCACTGATGTGAAACTTCAAACAACTTCCAAATAAGACCCAGCCCCAGGGCTGGAACACCAATTGGAGTTAGAAGCCCAGCACTCCCCGTGCTTCCGAGTAGGGACTGAAGGTGAGGCAGCCCCCAGCCCAAACGCTCCTTATGGAAAAGGGAACAGCCCCACTCACCAGGAGAGAGTCTTCCACAGGCTTTCCATCTGCAGGAACCAAACAAAATCTCATCCTTTCTGTACCTTGCCTCCCTGACTTGCCATTCAGCTTCGAGGCTCCCTAAGAAATTTGCTTTTCAGCGCCAAGGGCCAATACAATTAGACTTGTTTTTCTAACTCCGAAGCCAAGTTTCCCGCACACAAACACAGCATATCCTCCTCAAACTCACAATTCCCCCCTGGGGAAACTCCCTCTTGTTCATGTTGTAAGTAGTGCCTAAAACCAGCAGAAAAGATGAAAAGGGGGGTTACCTGGCTTGTGGGCTGACGGGGGACCGGGTATCCGACCGCAGGGCTGGCTCCACCTGTCTGACCCGCCAGGCTTGTCATTGCCGCCGCCGCCAGGCCAGGGCTCACTGCCAGCGCCCGGACCGCCACAGGTGTGCATTCACCTGCAGAGAGGTGCTCGCACCCAGGTCCCCTCCCCTGCCTGCTTCCCACCTGTGACCTGCTCCCACCCCCTCCAGCCAATCAGGCACTGCGACATCTCTCCTGCGTCATTTCAATTCTCAATCTAAAGCTGATGGAAAAAAAGAGCAAAAGGGAAGGGGAAAGAGAGAGGGGAGAGAGAAAACACCAGCCCCCATACCCACCGGCAGGGCCTCGGTAACAGTCAGAGGTGGGGCCAGGTGGACCAGGAGCCTGAACAAAAGCCTTCCCAGTGATCGGTGATGGTCAGGGTCAAATTCCAGGGCTGCTTTTTTCCCTCTGGGTGGCTATTTTGGGAAAGCAGCTTTACGCCAGCAGTCGGCAGACTGGCTACCTCGGACGCTGGAATCCGGAAGACTCAGAGCTCTGCCAGGTCCCAGCCCAGGTGAAGCAGGGAGAGCAGCCCTGGAGAGCAAAGGGTAGTTCCAGGTACCCCCGGAACCCGGACCCCTGCCCTGGGTGCACCCAAGCCCACCCATCCTCCTGGCCCCACCCTTTCAGTAGGGCTCCCTGGGTACCTGGGGTACTGTCCAGTTTGTGCGAGGAGGTTCTGGTTTGATGTGTTAACCAGGGGCTGATGGGTACAGCTGGTGAGGCTAGTGGGGCTGGTGGCAACTGGAGTCCTTGGAGGCTGGAACTAGCTTCTTGTCCAGCCAAGTCGACAGTGAGCATGGAGCTCTCAGCACTGGCTGAGTGTGAGGCCACAGGTGGTGCCTGGGGAGCGGGTCCAGGCATCCCAACCACTGCTCAAGTTCAACCGCCTGCTTCAGAAGGCAGCCAATTACACTGAGCCTCCTCGGAGAGCCACTGCAGAAGAGAAGCAGGGACGCCCTGGAGGAGAGCTGTGGACTCCCTGAGATCTTCCGATTTCCAGAGTTTTCTGGTTCAAGGCAGGTGCTAATAGGTAAGATCTAAAGGCCCTGCTAGTAAACTAGAACCCATTTCCCTGAGGAGAGGGTGAGGCAGGGAAAGGAGCCCAAGAGAGATCCAGAGGCGGAATTTAGACGGAACCGACCTCCTGCCTCAGGGTTACAGCCCCTACTCACCAGACATGGGTGGGAGAATGCGTGGCCTCTGACCTCTGGATCGGGTCAGTCCTTAGGGCTTCACTGTGCTTCGTGAGGCTCCATCTCAAGCCATTGGCTGTCACTGTGGCCCCAGGAGGGGCCACAAACAGGCCAGGCCTTGCTCGAGGGGCCTGAAGCAAGGGCGTGACTGCAGGTGGATCCTCCTGGGGCCTGACTCCTTCCCCCGCCCCCTCCCCCAATGCCCGATCTCAAACAGCCAGTTCTTGGCCTTTCTCCAAGGCCAGTCCCAGGTCAGAGGCCTTAAGAAAATCCCCCAAGCACTGGCCAAGGTCAGACCGCCCCGGCCCTTAGGTCAACAGCTCCTCACTGGGCTAAGACCCAAACTCACGGGAGACAACTGCAACTTCAGAAAACTGAACTGCCAGGGTGCTGACGATACAGTCTTCAGCAAGAGCCCCATGTGGCTCGAGGCAAGGACTTCCTAAGCACAGCTAAAGAAGAAGTGTCTGCCTCCAGTTTGGAAGACAAGACTCTTTCAAATTTACATACCAAGTCCCATGATAAGTCACTCGGGATCCCCCAAAGTAGAAAGGCTGCTTGCGGTGAGAGCTGGGTGAGCCAACAAAACAAACAACTGAGCCCGATGACGTCAGCTTTTTGGAAAAGGAACAAAGACAACTGCACCCAAGTGAGCAGCCGCCTATTGCGCCAAGGCAGTGGCCACCGAAAGCCCGTCCTGCATCCTCAAGCCCAGAGGCTCTCCATGGGGGGCGGGGGGGGGGATTTTGTCAATGTGACAATGTCTGGAGAACTTTCTGGTGGTCACAAGTGGGAGGGGGTCGTTCCCCATTGTGGCTCAGCGGGTTAAGAACCCGACACAGTGTCCCTGAGCAATCCCTGGCCTTGCTCAGTGGATTAAGGATCCAGCATTGCCGTGAGCTGCAGCATGGTTTGTAGACGGGGCTCAGAGCCGGCATTGCTGTGGCTGTGGTGTAGACCGGCAGCTCCAGCTCTGACTGGTCCCTCGCCTGGGAACTTCCACATGCTGCAGGTGTATTCATAAAAAGAAAAAAAAAAAAAAAAAAGTCAGGGTGGGGATGCTACTGGCAATTAGTGGATACAAGCTGATCCCAGCTCCCAAAGCAGATTCATCCACCCCCGGTGCTCCGGCACTGCCACTAGAAAAGGCTCTAACACCACGAAGATTTCCAGCCCTTCTTTAAAAGTCCTGGACGGGAGTTCCTGTTGTGGCACAGCGGAAACAAATCTGACTAGTATCCATGAGAATGTGAGTTCGATCCATAGCTTTGCTCAGTGGGTCAGGGATCTGGCGTTGAGGTGAACTGTGGTGTGGGTCGCAGACATGGCTCAGATCCCATGTTGCTGTGGCTGTGGCGTAGGCTGGCAGCTGTAGCTCCAATTCGACCCCTAGCCCGGGCACCTCTGTATGCCGCGGATGTGGCCCTAAAAAGAAAAAAAAAAAAGTCCTGGAGAAATGGCCACCTTTAGTCCCTGGACATGTCCCCCAGCCCAGAGCACCACCTGCTCCCTGCCAGGCCAGGCGATCACAAGTTGGTATCTTTGGAGGGGGCTCTAGGAACAGACCCCAGCTCGGGCGAGTTTCCTGGCTGCCCCAGGCCAAGGGTCCCAATCGTCAGAACTGACACCCCCACACCCACTGTTCAGCGGCGGCAGAGCGTTCCCCTCAAAAGTACAGAGAGAGCGGTGACAGTTCTCATCGTGACAGCGGTGACAGAGGACCTCAGCTGTGGCAGGTGCTTCCCAGGCGTCAAGGGCCTTTCACATACTTCGTCTCAGCTGAATAAGTAAGAGCCTCACCCATTAAAGCGGTCTTTCTGCGTTCCTGACCTGCCAGGCCAGGGGAACATGCAGGAGCCTCACCTCCAAGTGCCCGGGGTGGGGGGAGTGGAGGGGGGAGAGCCTGCGCCTTCCTTCACAGGCAGGGCACTGAGGGACCTGGAGCCCAGACCCCCGAGCTGGGTCCACCCGGCCTCCCCCCCGGGACCCCCAGACAAGCTGGGTGTGGGGGGCCCCAAGTAAGCAGATTCGCAGAGCCACTCCCGCCTGGTAAGCTTCTGGGACTGGAGCTGGGCCAATGGCAGCAGCACGGGTGGGGGTGGAGGTGAGAGGGGTGGTCGTTTAACCCTAGCTCTGAGCTGCAGACCCTGCAACCGAGGATCTGGAGGTGAGGAGTCTGGCAAAGACGAAGGCTCTGGGATAAAAGGCTTTTCTGCCCCAAGGCTCAGCAGAAACCACCCGAAGCTGGGCGGGGGAAGGGGAGAGGCAGGCCAGACGGGCCCCCCCTATGAACCGCATCTACCTCTGAGCTGTGTGACTTTCTTTTTTTTTTTTTTTTTTGTCTTTTTGTTGTTGTTGTTGTTATTGTTGTTGTTGCTATTTCTTGGGCCGCTCCCGCGGCATATGGAGGTTCCCAGGCTAGGGGTCCAATCGGAGCTGTAGCCACCAGCCTCCGCCAGAGCCACAGCAACTCGGGATCCGAGCCGCATCTGCAACCTACACCACAGCTCACGGCAACGCTGGATCATTAACCCACTGAGCAAGGGCAGGGACCGAACCCGCAACCTCATGGTTCCTAGTCGGATTCGTTAACCACTGCGCCATGACGGGAACTCCTGAGCTGTGTGACTTTCTCTGTGCATCACTACCAACTGTATCGTTTTAAAAGAACATTTAAAAAGGAGAAGGATGAGGGCAGAATATGTCCGATTCACACCCGCGTTCCTGGGAACACACTTCACCTGCTCAGCAAGTTCTCCACTGCCGTCCTGCTGATCCCACACACCAGAGCCCAGAGAGCGGCCCCTGTAAGACTCTGCAAAGGCCAAAAAGAGGGCCAGAGACAATGAGGGAGACCAGCTCTCCCCACGAACCTCAGGAAAGGATGGAGGCCCAGGCCAGGCCAGCAGCCTGGAGGGAGGGAGGCTGCAGGCCTGATGCCCCCATGTCTCCTGCCAATGCCCCGCGAGCAGGTGGCTGTCGTCACGATGGCCCCCTCAGACCAAGTACCAGGTTCTAAATCCATTGCCCGCCCGAGGTTCACAGGAGGAAAGTGGTGAACTGCTAAAATGCATCATACAACTCAATGTCAAAAAGCCTTGATCTTGGAGTTCCCGCTGTGGCTCAGTGGTTAATGAATCCAACTAGGAACCATGAGGTCGTGGGTTCAATCCTTGGCCTCGCTCAATGGGTTAAGGATTCAGCGTCCCCGTGAGCTGTGGTGTAGGTCACAGACGTGGCTTGGATCCTGTGTTGCCGTGGCTGTGGTGTAGGCCAGCGGCTACAGCTCCGATTGAACCCCTAGCCTGGGAACCTCAATGTGCTGTGGGTGTGGCCCTAGAAAAGGCAAAAAGACCAAAAAAAAAAAGAGAGAGAGAAACCCCCACCAAAAAACACTGATTTAAAAAATGGGCAAAAAATGTGAATAGACATGTTCCCAAGGAAGACACATAGAAGGCCTATGGGTAACCACTAAGCCTCAGGGAAACCAAAATCAAAATCTCCATGAGCTATCACTTTGTACCTGTCAGTACGGCCACCCTCACAAAGAACATAAACGGAGTTCCCATGTGGCTCAGCTGGTTAAGGATCCGACGTAGTCTCTGTGAGGATTTGGGTTAAGGATCTGACATCGCCACAAGCTGCGGCTCTGATTCAACCCCTGTCCCAGGAACTTCCATATGCCACAGGTGCAGCCGTAAAGAGAAAAACAAAACAAAACAAAAAAAACCCCACCACCAACAAGAGGTGTTAGTAAAGGATTGGAGCAAAAAGAACATTTGTGCGCTGTTGGTGGGAATGCAAACCAGAGCAGCCACTATGGAAAAGAGCACGGAGCTTCCTCAAACACCTAAAGACAGAACTACCATAAGACCAAGCAATTCCACTCCTGGGTATGTATCAGAAAAAAAAATGAGAACACGAATTTGAAACGATACATGCGCCCCAATTTTTTGCCATGTACCCCACTGTTCATAGCAACATTACTTCAAAAGAGCCAAGATATAAAAACCACCCAAGAGTCCATCAACATACGAATGGGTAAAGATGGGGTGTATACACATACAATGGAATCCCACTCAGCCAGAGGACAGAATGAAAACTTTGAGTATTATGCTTAGTGAAATGAGTCAGACTGAGAAAGACAAATACTGTATGTTATCTCTTATAAGTGGAATCTAAAAAATAAATGAATATAACAAAACAGAAACAGACTCACAGATATAGAGAACTAGTGGTTGCCAGCGGGGAGAGAGAAGGCGGGGGCAGGCGGGTGGGATTAAGAGTCACAAATTACTTTACTTTGCCTTTTTTTTAGGGTCGCACCCATGGCATATGGAGGTTCCCAGGCTAGGGGTCGAATCAGAGCTACAGCTGCTGGCCTATACCACAGCCACAGCAACACAGGATCAAGCCGTGTCTGGGATCTACACCACAGCTCACAGCAATGCCAGATCCGTAACCCAGTGATCGAGGCCAGGGATTGAACCCGCAACCTCATGCTTCCTAGTCAGGGTCGTTTCCACTGCGCCACAACAAAACTCCAAGAGTCACAAATTACTATGTAAAAATTAAATAAGCTACAGTATATAGAACAGCACAGGGAATATATCCAATATTTTATAATGACTTTAAATGGAGTATAATCTATAAAACTTTTTGAATCACTATATTGTACACCTGAAACTAATATGGTAAATTAATTATACCTCAATTAAAAAAAAACTTTTAAACAAACAAAGCGTTCCCGTCATGCCTCAGCAGTTAATAAACTCGACTAGCATCCATGAGGATGTGGGTTTGATCCCTAGCCTTGCTCCGTGGGTTAAGGATCCGGTGTTGCTGTGAGTTGTGGGGTAGGCCAGCAGCTATAGCTCCCTCTCAGCTCCTAGCTTGGGAACTTCCACTTGCTGGTGGGTACGGCCCTAAAAAAAAAAATTTTTAAAGCAAAGCGAAACAAAGAAGAATGTACATACAAAGGCAAACAAAACCAGTATTCCCAGTGGGCGAAAAAGAAAGGTCACTCCAATGCTACAGACACAGGTCACATAGGAAAAAGTCATTCCAATGCTAGGGATGCAGGTCACACAGGAAGGGAGCAGCTCCCTGAAGCTCCATTCTGGAGCCTGGACCTTGGAGGTTAACTGCAGGTCTGGGATGCAGAGAGGGAAGGGTGGCAGAGATACAGAAGCCAAGCAGATAGAAATTCACTGCACCGGGCAGTAAATGAAATTAATGGGGGACCTGCTCCCTGACCCCCAGGGGGAAGGTTGAAGCATCTAGTCTGTTTATGAGGCAGAGCAGCAGGAACCTATGTCCCACCGTGGTCAGACAGCTCAGGGCTGGCCCAACGGAAATGAGCAAGGAGGGTGTCTGTGGACCCCACATGCTATCCCCTCTGCTCCTGTCCCCACACATTGATGGTTCACTTCTCACCTCCGCCTGCAAGTGTTCAGTGTCCTATGATCTCACCTGATCCCCGGTTACTGAGCAAAACCTGTCTTCAAAAGAACCAGACCCCCTGACCTGCAAACTGGGTGGCTGAGCAGGTGTCTCATCTGGTTTGGGGGATTTTGCATGCGTATAGAGTAAATTGACTATCTGGTTTCAGCCAAAAGAATGAAGCTCTAATTTTAAAATTTCAGCCACAAAGTGGCTCACTGAAGGAGACTGGGTGCAGGTGGCAGAGGAAGGGAAGATTTCCCTGAAATCACACGCCAGCGACTCCTGCTCCCTTGAATGCTGGCTCTCCTGCCTCTGCGCCTTGCAGGCCTGTCTCTCTGTTTTGAGCATCCTCTTTCCACCCTGAACAACCCTTGTCCTCCAAGTCAGCCCTCCCCTCCTGGGGGCAGCATGGCCCATGCCCTGGCTGTGGGCTCCCCGTGCCCACCCCAAGCATCGCCCTATCAGCCTCCCACCCCCACTGGACCAAGGATGAGCTTCCTGTCTATATTCTCAGCATCAAGCACTGCAGACGGCACATCAAACGCCAAGAAAACTCTGTTGAAGGGACAAGGACTGGTGGGAGAAGACAGGCAGAGCGGCTGGCCAGCCTGCACGCAGCGACAGGAAGCCCAAGTTCACGTCTTCCTCCTGCGCACGACAGGACGGACCCCCAGGAGTGTTGTCTGTACAAGAGGACACACAACACAGGGGAGGCAGCAGATGGGCAGGTGTCGGATGATGAACGGGGACCTGCTGTACAGCGCAGGGACCTCTGCTCAACATGCTGGGATAACCTGAATGGGACAAGAATCTGAAGAAGAGTGGCTACGTATGTACAGACATAGATGAAACACTTGCCTACAGCAGACATGAACACATACTGTACAGCAACTCTACTTCAAGAATACTTTTAAAAATGGGAAAAAAAAAAACCAACTAACTAAAACCCCCCCTGTAAATGTAAGGAATTATGTTCTCAAGTTAGACAACTGTGAGCACACCCAATCTGCAAGTTTAAGGTCCTTTGGGCTTTTCACAAGTTCACTTGTAAGTTGGGTGCCTGGAACCACCCCAAAGGAACAACACGCTAAGCCTGGACAGCTGGGTGTGTCCGCTTTGCTGAGCGCCTGTGCTCAGAACAGCCCTCAGACATCCGGAACCGAGGCCAGTGGCCCCCTTGAGGGCAGAGCCCTGTTGTGCCTCGCTACTGTATCCTTGGTGCCCAGCACGATGCTGGGCCAAGGCAGGTACCAGAGGCTCAATGAACAGATGAAAGGTGATGAAATGTAACAGCAGCCACAGCAACACCAAGAGTGGCCCCACTACACACCAGGCACCGTTCTAAACCCTTTGGCTGCATCCCTCATAGTGGTGGACCAGAAAACCGTCCCCCTGACAGATACCCGTGGCAAATCCCTGGCACCTGCACACACAACCGTATGTAGAACAAGGGTCTTTGCCACTGCGATTAATGCAGGATCTCAAGTCAAGGAGACCATTCTGGATCATCTAGCTGGACCCTAAGTCCAATCACAAGTGTCCTTATAAACTGAGGCTGAAGGAGATTTAAGGGACAAAGAGAAAACACACAGAGAAGGGGATGTGAAGACAGAGGAAGAGACAGGAGTGACACAGCCAGGCACCTGGGCATGCCAGGGCAGCCGCCAGCAGCTGGAAGAGGCCAGGAAGGCTTCTTCCCCTGAGCCTCCAGAGGGAGTCCAGCCTGCTGGACTCTTGGCCTCCAGGATGGTGAGAGAACATATTTCTGTTAAGTCACTCAGTTCGTGGTCATTTGTTACAGCAGCCACAGGACACTCCTACACCCCTGGAGTCATCAGTGAACTCAATTCAGCTGCGAGAGGAAGGGGAGGGGGCGGGGCCTGTGGGGGGAGGGAGGGAGGAGCCAGAGGAGGCCCCTTGTTCTTGTCCCAAAAGCCGGGACCAAGCTCCTGCCCTCTCACAGAAGAGACTGTTTCCCCCAATCCTGTTAATATCCTCGCATACTATTAAATCAAGGATCTCCTCCGGTATAGACGTGCCAAGTTTACAGTGACCTGAAGTTCAAAATCAAGTACAGGACAGGACGGATGTGAAACAAGAGCAAGGAATCAAAGCACTGCTTTGTTTTCAAATGACACTCACTCCCTTATTCTGCTTTTGGGGTGGGAGCAGGATTGCCCTTGAGATCTACTTATTAACTCGTACTTTACACACAATGCTAACCTGATAGGGGGCCCCGGGTTTCTGACCCCACCGTAATTTAGGGGCAGCCACTCAGAAGGGAGGAAAAGGTCCACTGAGATCAGATTAGATGACAAAACCAAGGAGACGCAAGTGAGGGGGGCTGAGCCACAGAAGAGGAGGAAATGCTAGGAAAACACACTGGCCAGCACTTAAAAGAGCCCGGTGCCCCGAGGCTGGGGCCTTCAGGCCACAAGGGCCAGGGTGATAATCTGGAGGAGCAGGAAAAGGTACATTCGTGGTTATTCTGCTTTAAGCAGCGCACTGCTGTTCCCTTTGTCTGCCTGTCCCCACGGTGAACTCCAGGCTGGCTCCCCCGCCCGCGGGGAGCCGCCTGTGATGTCCCAGGCCGAGGGTGTCCCACCCTCTCCTCTTGTTCACGTGGCCCTGGCTGCAGGGAGGGGACGTGGCCCAGAGGTGGGCAGAGAACCCAGAAAGGACTCACCAGGTGTGCCGGGAGTGGGGACACAGGCACGAAGGGCTAAAGGAACGAACACAAACGGATGAATTTAAGTCTCTGACTAGAGTTCGCATCGTGGCGCAGTGGTTAACGAATCCGACTAGGAACCATGAGGTTGTGGGTTCGATCCCTGGCCTTGCTCAGTGGGTTAAGGATCCGGCGTTGCTGCGAGCTGTGGTGTAGGTTGCAGACGCGGCTCAGATCCCACGTTGCTGTGGCTCTGGTGCAGGCCGGGGGCTACAGCTCCGGTTGGACCCCTAACCTGGGAACCTCCATATGCCATGGGTGCATCCCTAGAAAAGGCAAAAAGACAAAAAAATTTAAAAAAATAAAAATAAAGTTCTGATTAAATGTCTGAATTCCTTACCGGGCCGGGCCCCCCTCTCTCTGCTGACGCAGCCTCAAGCTCCTTACAGCTGCTTCTCTTTCATAAAATTCCTGGGACCACTTAACCATGGAAACAGCCACGACAATATTAACTCCCCAGAGGGCAGGCCCTGGAAATCCGGGGGGATCAGGAAAAAAAATGTAAGAAATGCTGCTAGTGTCCTGAGCTTTAAAAAAAAAAAAACAAAAAAACCTCTAAATTGTTGACATCACAAGAAACTACGGGGACAAAAGATCCACAGAAAGAATGAAAAATGGTGGATGGACTCTCAGTGGCCCCGTGACAGCGGCTTCCTGGTGCCAGGCCCTGGTGCCATCCCCTCCACTTGGGTGTGGATGGGACCTGGGACTGACTGACTGAGAGGGCTAAAGTGCCTTTACAGCATTCAGTTCCTGGGGTGCCTTGCAGTCCCCCCGCCCCACATTGTGGAAGCAGCAGAGTGACTGGAGTGCAGATTCTGAGCCTCACTACCTGCATTCACCCCCAGGCTCGGCCATAACCACACTTGTGCCCAATGCCATCAAGCCCCTGAGCCTCAGTTTCCTCATCTGTAAAACGGGAACAACAGTAGCTTCCTCATCCCTAGTTAGAACGATTTAGTAACATACTATGTGTGCATAGCACAGTGCCTGGCACACAGTAAGCACTCAATAAATGTTTGCTATTATGCATTAATTATTCACCTTCTGTGGCCCTGACTGGATGGTAAAATCCGAGGCTGGCCACTGCTGCACAGAGGCTTGAGTGTGGGGTGGATCTCAGAGTCCTTGTCAATGATACCAGCCTCTGTGAGGCAGGCAGGATGAGATTTTTTTTTTCTTTTTTGCTTTTTAGGGCCGCACCCGAGGCATATGGAGGTTCCCAGGCTAGGGCTCAAATGGGAGCTGTAGCCACCGGCCTACACCACAACCACAGCACCACCAGATCTGAGCCGCATCTGTGACCTACACCACAGCTCACAGTAATGCCAGATCCTTAACCCACTGAGCGAGGCCAGGGATCCAACCCAAAACCTCATGGTTCCTAGTCGGATTTGTTTCCGCTGTGCCATGATGGGAACTCCCAGGATGTGAATTTTTTTTCCCCTTTTTCTGGCTGCCTCATGGCATATGGAAGTTCCCCAGCCAAGGATCAAATCCTAGCCACAGCTGTGATCTAGCCCATGGCTGTGGCAACGCCGGATCCTTAAACCCACTGTGCCAGGCTGAGGATCAAACCCCACCTCCGAAGCGACCCCAACCACTGTAGAGACAACGTTGGATCCTTAATCCACTGCACCACAGTGGGAACTCCACGACAGGAATTCTTTGTTCCAAGATAAAAATGGGCTGAGAGGAGTTCCCATCGTGACTCAGTGGAAACAAATATGACTAATATCCACGAGGATGCCGGTTCAATCCCTGGCCTTGCTCTGTGGGTCGGGGGTCCAGTGTTGCCGTGGTAGATGCAGTTTGGATCCCGCGTTGCTATGGTTGGGGTGTAGGCTGCTAGCTGTAGCTCCGTTTCGACCCCTACCCTGGGAACTTCCATAAGCCGTGAGGAAGGCTCTAAAAAGCAAAAACAAAAACCAAAATGGAACAAAAAGGGCCTAGAGATGTTAAATCCTTGCTCGGGAACACTGAGGAAATGACGAGTAAAACAAGGACCAGCTCCCTCCCAAACAATGTTCTATTTCTTCCACTGCCTTAAACACAACTTCTAACCGAGTTAATTTGACACATATTTAAGGATAAGTGTTAGCCTCCAGTACAGTAATTAGGCTTAAATGGAAACAATTCGCATAAATGAACATAATTAGCGCTGTGTGTACACACGCGAAGCTTGCATTTCTGGAAGCATTTGGGAGAAGGTGTGATTCTCTGGTGAAGAGGAGAGAAGGCGAGGCTGGCAGCGCCGGCTTGCCTTTTCTTTTTCTCTTTTAACACCCAGCGTGGAATGATGTGGCTTAGGAGTGGCTCAAAGGGAAGGGAAGTTTCTGAAATGCTCTGGGGTTAAATGGCTTTTGAGAGCATAGGACAGTCCCAAAGGTGCCAAAGCGGGGGGGCTCTGGCGAGCAGGTGGGCCTCGGGGTGCAGGCTCGGTCTGAAAGGTTCCTTTGGGCCTGTCTTCCCTTCTCGCCCGTGAAGAGGCCACCACAGCTGCCCGCTCACTGCTGCAGGGTCATTGTCCATCCCAGCCCCCATCCGTGCCCTGGTTCTGCCCTGACCAGGAAGGTGGGCGTTCAGGGCCGGGAGACGACTGGGTGGTACCCTGGGTAAGTCAATTCAACACAGGCTCCCGAGCAGCTGTTTCCCAGCTGACGATCTAAAACAGTCTCTCTGTAACTCCAGGTTGGAGGCAAGAGATCTGAATTCGCTCTGCGGTTTGGGTGGATGATTCCGAGAATCACCACTTGCCTGGCAGTGATGCTGGGGGAGGAACCGTGTCGGTCAGCAACTGATAACGTGGTCCAGAATTTTCAACCTGCTTCACTCCATCACTGGGGGTGGGTTTCATGACCAAAGGAGGTTATCACGGCAGGAGTCACCCATCTTCAAGTTGATTTTAATTAACTTGGTTGTGAGATGATGTGACAGCCTCAGAATATGTGTAACGTCGGGACTAGGAAGCCCTTTGGCTCGAGTCAACTAACATCCGTCCCCCATGGACTGTCAGGCCAGTTCTCTCTCCTCTGGTCGGAACCACCCTTTCCCCGCCCACCTTCCCATCCTCTGAGTGTTGAAACTCTGCTTTCCTCACAGGGAGCCGTGCTGTACCCTGGGGCGGATCTGCCAGGAGGAGGATGGGCTGGTGGTCTGGAAGGGGGGCCGGGAATCAGGCAGGAGCTGACCAGCCCGGAGCCAGGTGAGGGGGGAGGCTGGGAGGAGTGAGTCAGCAGTATTCTCAGGAAGAGACAAGACCAACAGCAAATGACGGTGCAGGAGGAGGTCACTTGGGACCACAGAGGTCAGGGTAGGGCCCCAGGACTAGACTGGCCGACGGCGGGCACCATGCTCGGGAGCTGCCCCAAGCACTGGGGCCCGTCACCACCCGCCCACAATTGGGGATCCAGGAGGAGAGTGGTTTTGTGTTTTTGTTTTTTTGGTATCCACCCAAGGCATTTTGTCCCACTTAAATATGTGCAACTCTGGTTAACAAATTACAAAAATGAAAGCACCAGCATCTCGGCAGCACAGTGGGCTAAGGATGCGGCGTTGCCACAGCTGCAGTGCAGGACGCAACGGTGGCTTGGATTGGGTCCCTGGCTGGGGGAACTCCGTATGCTTTGGGGAAGCCAAAAAAGAAGAAAAAATATATGAAAGTTTCAAATTTTAGGAAGGGGAAGAGAGAGAGATTTGCAATGCAAAAATCTAACAAAAAACTCCAAAAACCTCCCTACATTAGATCGGCGTAGAGGAAGGTCCTTCTGATTCAGCGCAAGTATTAAATCTCTCTGAAAGCAAAGCTCCTTGTCACTGACGATACCTAACAGACACCAGAGCAGCACCTGATGCATGGCCGATGTGCATTTATCTCCTTTATTTGACACTGGGACCCTATGAAGGAGGTCCTACCATGCGCCCGATTTTACAGATGAGGAATCATATTTTCAGATTCAAGCAGCCCATGAGGAGATTGGCTGGAAGGCGAGACCTTGACTCCAAGCCATGCACTTCGTAGACCGTGGAGGCCCCAGTGGGGAACTGAGGCGCCTTTGAAGGGAGAGATGAGACCCTAGCATCCAGCAGCCTCTGCATGGCAGCTACAGCCAGACCCAGAATGGGGGGGTGCACGCCCAAGGTCAGCCACCAAACGCCTTCATCCCTAAGGACTCTTTCATCATTAAAATTAGGGTTCAAAGTAGCCCCTGATGGTCCTCCCTGACCAAACACACACATCAGCCCTTGTTGTCAGACAGGCTAAAAGGAAATGAGGCCCATTTCTGTGGGTGCTGGAGCCAGGACTCTCTCCCTCAAGGTGGAATAATACAAACAGGTGCTTCTGTCCTCTCCTGTCCTAACATGGGACCCAGGCCGCCCCTTCAGCAAAGGCCACCAGTGCAAACTCAGCAGAAACTGCTGGTGGAGCCCGCACCCCAATCACCTGAGAAGGTGAGGCCCGTGGCCTCCCTTCACCTCTCTTTTCAGCTATCAGAAGTGAAGATCATAGGAGTTCCCTTGTGGCACAGGGGGTTAAGGGCCTGGCATTGTTACCGCAGTGGCTCAGGTTGCTGCTGTGCTGCGAGTTCACACCCTGGTGTGTGTGGGTGGGGTGGCAAAAAAAAAACCAAGACAAAACAAAACCCTACTGCCTCTAAGCCCTCCAGGCTACTGCCCTCTTCCAGCCACTGTGGTTTCTACCTGGACCAAGTAATGGCCTCCAGCAGGACCGCCCTGCTGCCTCTCATTACATTCTCTTACCCTACAGCCAGAATTATCATTTTAAAACCTAAGATTATGACGGGTGCAGCTCAAAACCCTCCAAAGGCTGCAGAGCATGGCCCTTTGGACGTCACGCCACGTTCTCTGGGCATAAGCCCCTGCCCCGCTTCACCTGTGACCCCTCCCTCCAGCCTCACCGGCTTCCTTACAAATTTCTCAAAGGCCCCTTCGCACCTGCTGACCCTTCTCCCCAAAAGCCCTCCCCTCATCTCAATGACTTACCCCCTCCAGCAAAACCGCCCCTCCACAACACTTGTCACCCTCCAACCCCTTCAGAGCATTTATCACCACCAAATGTCTTAAAATACTTCTTTTGTTCATGGATGGCCTGTTTCCTCAATCAGATCAGCTGCCTCACAAAAGCAAGGACTGGCCTGTTTGGTTCACTGCTGTCTTAAAGCTAAATGACACAGGCACACAGCAAAGATTCACTAAATAGTTGCTGAATGAATAAGTGAATGAATGAATGAATGGGTCCTGCCTAGTCATTTTCTTCTTGTGTGTGTCTCTGACTTCTTCTCAACTGAGGCTGAGCAGCCTGGACCCAGGGGCAGGATCCTGTGCCTCCTTTCCTCTGCCTGCACCCAGCCCAGGGGCCAGTTACAAGGGCAGATTCAGGTCTGGCAATGCCATTAAGTGGCAGGATCCATGCGAGGTGCTTCCTGACTCTCCATGATGAGAAGGGCTCAGAGGCGGGTCTAGATTTAGCGTCATTGATTTGTGATGTGTGCCAAGGGCCCCGGGAGGGGAGTAATAGTGTAAGTCCTTGGGGCTGCAGAGCCTGTTCACCAGGGGATTCTTGAGGCTGGCAAGAAAGCTGGACTGGCAGGCAGAGCAGGACAGTCTTGGCCAGTCCTCAGGTTTGGGAAGCTCAGGAAACAGACCCCAACACATAAGGCAGCAGATCCCAGTGGGCCCAGGGTACCAGCTGACGCTGCCCCATCAGACTTCTGCTCCTGGATAACTTTCAAGGGGAATGTCCACGAATACAGGAGCCCCCCCACCTCCTGCTCAGCCCACCCACCTCGGCCATTGCTACACAGAGGCTCAGGGCAGTGGCCATTTGTCCCAATGGTCTCTCAGACCTGGGGGCAGAGGCAGAACTGGTCCACAAAACTTACAGGGCACCATCTTGCCTTCGGGACACGATTCCTGGCTACAGAATTCCACCAGGCACTTATCCAGGACGCCCGGCCACTCCCAGCTGCAGACCAGCGCCCATGCATCAGGAGGCCGCAGGCCCTGGCTCTTTCTGCCCAGTCATGCTGTCCCCTTGCTCCTTGTCCCCATCAGGCGCAGAAACAGTAAAGGCACAGGAGGAGGTCCCGAATCGAATTCAAGCTACCAGCCTCACCGCCCCCCGGAAGCAGGGCAGGTTGCTTTGCCTCTTGCTGTTCCTTGCCAGGTGGATGAACCACCAGACGTGCCCTGCCTCCCAGTCCTTCATCCCGACAGGCCGCTCCCCGGCTGGGCAGGGTGTGGGGGAGGGGGAGGAGAGGCAGTGGGACTGCAAACCTCTCCTGTCCCTCGCCTTAAAACTCGAATTGGCCGACCCGACTTCTTACACAACACTACTTTAGCGACCAAAGCACTTTTCCCCTCTGAGGCAGTTCACAAGCACCTCGGGGAGCTAGTTTCGATGCCCCCACTTTCAGGAAATCAAGGTATTTGCTCGGATACCGCGAGGGTGAGCAGCAGCAGGGCAGCCACGGTCCCCATTGCCACTCCCAGACCAGTGAGCCCTCCTGTACCCACGATGGAGAGCGAGGAGGAAAGAAATAGCCAGCCATGCAAAACTCAAAAAAAAGGAATCCTTTCTTTCCAAAGATTATGAAATCAAAGAGCATTTTGTTGCTTCTTGGACACTCTTCTTTCTTATGACTCGGAGGCCACACCATTCAACAGGGTTCCCATTACTGGTATTATTAAAGCACTTGGTCTAGCTCCTGCCTCCCTTCCCAGCTTTCACACAGACCGAGAACTCGAGCGTTTACCTGGGCTCACCCTTGGACGGGGCGAGCAGGTCGCGCGGGCTTCCAGCCGCCTCCTCCCCGGGGCTTGGTTCCAAGGCTCCCGCAAAATCTCGAAATCTCCCCGGATCCGCGCAGTCACCGAGGCAAGCAGCCTGGCTCTGAACAAGCCCAGGCAAGCCCAGGCAGAGCCCGCTCTGGGTCCTCCCTCCTGCGCGCACAGCCGGGCCCCGGGGCTGGAGACGCGTGTCTCCTGTCCCCGATCCGTGGAGTCCCCTCGCTCCAGAGAGACCGGGGGCCAGCATTCCCTCCACCTGAAAAGAAAAAGGGCCCAGGTGGGGCCAGAAGGGCCGGTGGGGGGCGGCGCCAGTCCGCGGCGTATGGGGCGGGGGCGCTGCAGGCGCCTGTGTCACGTCGAGGGGGTGGGGTGTGCGCGCTGCCCGAGGCCGGGAGCGCGGCGGCCCAGCGCGCTGCTGGGGGACAGGGCGCATCCGGCCACGGGGCAGGTCCCTTCCTGCCCTGAGTCAGGGTCCCCGGGGCGCCTCCACCGCTGTTGCCCGCCTGGGTTGGTGCTTCCCTGGCGACGGCGCGGACAGCGCAGCGCCCCTCGCCTCCGCCAGCGGCGGGGTCCCCGGGGCGCGCTCCCGGAACCGACGACTGGACTCCGTGGCCATCGCGACCCTTCCAAAGAAGGGCTCCTCGGCCCACCGCGGCGGGACCGAAGCCCGGGCCGGCCGGGGGGTGGGGGCTGTAAAAAAGCAAACTGAAACCGCGGGGCCGCTGGCTGCGATGCCCAGCCCGCGGGCCTCTCCCCGGGAAGAGGGAAGGAGAAACCCGAGTCCCGGACGCAGGCGAGGGAGGTGTCCTGGGTCTGGACCTGTTGTGTCCGCGACACTGCCAGCCCGGAGAGCTCGAAAGTCCTACGCGGCCCCGATTCATAGAGACAGGAAAGGGCTCAGAGTGCCAGAAACAGGCACCCCGCCGCGGCCACCGCCCGCCGGCCCGGCACCCCGCCCCCACCCCCCGCGCCCCAAGTTCCGGCGCTGCAGGCGCAGGAGTGACTCGGCTCGCGCGTCCCGGGACGCAGAAGCCGGTGGCGGGCATCGCCGAGGCGCGGCGCTCTAGAGCCGGGGTGCGCGGGGCGGAGACCGCGCGGGGCCCGGCTCAGCCGAGGGCCCAGCCGCAGCCCCCGCACCCGCCCTGAGGCTTCGCGCAGGCACCAACCCCGACCCGAGGAGGCGCGGGACAGCCCGCAAGGTGCGCGCCTCCTTTTTCTCACGGTTTCCGCGCTGCCCCGCGATTGGCGCAGGACGTCCGCCGGGCACGGGCAGCCACGGAGACCTCACTCTGCTGTGCGGAAAGGGGCTCCCCAGCCACCACCCCGCCCCCAGCCTCCGCAGATCCCAGCCAATCCGACCAGGTTCAGATCGGGGACCCTTGGGAGACAAACTGCCCTGCGGCCAGCGCGCCCAGGTCTAAAGGAAAGAGGAGTGTCCCCCCACCCCGCCGCTTCCCGCTGTCTCAGGACAGAAGGCGCTTCCGCAGAAGCAAAGCCTCCTCGCAGACTCACCCTAGCAGGACTGTGGCACCTGTCTTCTCCACGCGGACAAAACCCAAGGGTGAAGGTCGTCTTGGCTCCAGGAGTCTCGCTCGCCTTGCGCTCCTTCTTGAGGCAGGGCGGGGACGGGGGGGGGGGGGGGAGCTGCTGCCCAGATGTGTAATCACATTTGGATACAATGGAGGCCAGGTGTGAGCGGTCCCCATTTGACCGAGGCCCATCCTGAGGCTCAGAGGGCTGAGTTTGCGAGGAGCCTCTGCTCCCAGACTTTTCCAGGGATTCTAGAACAGTCCCAGAGAGGAAAGAGCCAGCCACCAGGTGAGAATGCCCAGGGGGGCTGCATCGCTTCAGGTCCCGCCTACGTTTCCCCCACACCAGCAGTGCAGGGGAGAGGACAATTCCTGGCCACTCTTGCCTCCCCCCATGCCTGTCACCATGGGGTGGAAGACAAGAAGGCTTTTGCAGATCTTCAGAGACTCCAGAGGATTCAAGGAGGCCAATGGCCCTGGTGGCAGCACAAGGGGATGGGAGGGAAAAAGTCACTGCCTAATCTTGTCTATCAATAGCAACAACAACAATAATAATAACTTGAGTGCTCAGTGTAGGAGGCATCATTCTGAACCCTCCCCAGGTCATCTCATTCAACCCCCAGAACGGCCCCCGTGAAATAGATACTAGTATTGCCCCATTTTCAGGTGAGGAAACTGAGGACCAGAAAGCTGCCTAGGCTGGCAGCTACAGCTCTGATTTCAACCCAGATATGGGAGCATCCACAGGCCATGGGTGCAGCCCTAAAAAGACCAGAAAAAAAAAAAAGATCTAACCCCAGTGAGGGTAATACAGGCGGTCAGGCACCCCAGAGCTGCAGCCATTCTGCCAGGGCCCTGGCAGGGGTCAGCTAAGAGGCCAAGGCGGCCTGTCTCTTACGCCCTTGAAGATGGACACAGAGGGTGGAGACTCTAGGGACACAGAGCCCTAGACTGGCCCCAGGGCCCTAGATGGGCCCCTGCAGAAGTATGAGGGGTCGAGGGTAGAACTTTCTTCCTTGTAACCCTGCATCAGAAAACAGCTTGGTGGGACGATGGTGGACAGGCCAGTAGGTGGAGCATATGGGGGTGCTCCAGGGGCCCCCCCCGGCTCTTGCAAAACCCTTGTGTCTGCAAAGCACACTCTTCGAAGCCCTCTCTCTTAATAAGGAAGCTCAACTCGACTGGTCGGGTTGGTGAAGAAATCACCCCTGGATTAAAAATAGCAAATACATGTAAGAAGTCAAAACGCTGTACAAAGGGGAGAATGGCTTTTCAGTGTTTACTCATTGCGATGCTGACTGGGCATTTTAACTAAATATAGCTTTAATGTTTTCCAGCCCCTAAAGTTGCTCTTTGGTTTCTGTATCAAATCCACATTTTCCCTAATTGAGGGACATTGACTTAAATCTTAGAAGATATTTATGGAGCAATTGACAGATACTTCATACATACATACATCCATTGTTTAGCCATCCTTTGTCAAGCTCTTATTACACATGTGAGGCACCATTCTGTCTTGTACAGACTTAGTCTCCTGGATCCCCCAGCAGCTCTCTGAAATCCCTACTGTTGGGCCCATTTAGCGGATGATAAACTGAACCCCAGAGATGCTTTAGTTCCATGTCTGTGTCTAAGGTCACACAGCCTCCAAGCAACAGACCAGGGGCTTAGCCCTCTGCAGAATCCCCAAATCAGTTAACCTCCAATCACAGGAGTACGGTTTGACAAAGGCCGCAGGCACAGGGGGAAGCCCCTTCTTTTCTTTTTCTTTTTAGGGCTGCACTCGCAGCATATGGAAGTTCCCAGGCTAGGGGTCCGATCAGAGCTGTAGCCACTGGCCTACACCACAGCCACAACAATGTGGGATCTGAGCCACATCTGCGACCTACATCATAGCTCACAGCAATGCCAGATCCTTAACCCACTGAGTGAGGCCAGGGATCGAACCCACAACCTCATGGTTCCTAGTCCAACTTGTTTCCACAGCGCAACGACAGGAACTCCCACCCCCTTCATTTTTGTTGGGAGGAGTGAAAACTCCTTGACCTTGAGTTCAGAGCAATGAGACTTGCCCCTGTCTGAAGCTGCCTGCAGCTTTCAGAGATACACATACCTGCGACCTCCCGTCTCTCCAGCTCAAAGAAGAAAATAGGGCCAGTTTCCTCTCTGTGTTGAAACTCTGTGTCGAAACTGACAATGGCCCCAAGCTCGCATCCCCAGAACTGTGGGGAGGACAAGGATCCACTCCCCGAAAGGACCCTGGGAGCCTCCGCTCACCCCGAGGCTGCCGTCCTGGTTACCGCCCCCACTGGCCTTTCTGGAGGCTTCCCCAGGGGCAGTTGGGCGGGGTGATGGAGAAGGATGCTCAACCCACAGCCTCAAGGTCAGAGTCCTTTGGAGGCGGGTCTTGCAGATCCACCCACGTGGCCAGCCAGCGTGCTTTCCAAATATCACCTTGTTTAATCCTCCGAATAACCCTTGCTCTTCTTAGGAGCTTAGGTTAACTCACCCACGGTCCTGCTGCTGGTTAGCAGAGCTGGGTGGTGCTCCTGGGGGCTCTGGCTTGTGTCTGCCACCCACCCCCAGTGGCACCCCAGGTACCAGGGTGCTGAGACCACCCCCTTCTCTAGGACTTCCTAATCCTGGGGTTGGCTTCACGGCTCCCTTTTTGAGGGGTGTTCTTTCGTGTCCACCTACCTCATGGGGTCATCCCTGCCCATCCCAGATGGACCGGAGATCTGAGAACCTCTCCTCCACCCTCCCACGGCCTTTTACATTTATTTACTTTGTTATGCATCTACTTATTCATTTACATATTTATTTTCTCTTTTTAGGGCCGCACCCGCAGCGTATGGAGGTTCCCAGGCTAGGGGTCCAATCGGAGCTGCAGCTGCCAGCCTACACCACAGCCACAGCAACTCAGGATCCAATCCCCATCTGCGACCTACGCTGCAGCACAAAGGCAATGCCAGATCCTTAACCCACTCAGCGGGGTCAGAAGTCAAACCCCCATAATCTTAACCCACTGAGCCACAACGGGAACCCCTATCCCCACCCCCGTGCTGAGTTTCTGGTCATCTTCCCGCTGGGGGAGGGGGAGGGGACACAGCTCCACCCAGCCACAGCCCCTCCTCCGCTAAAGGCTTCCAGTCTTCTGCTGTCCCCAGAACCCAGCGTCAAAGGGACCCTTGAGGACAAAGGCATTCTGCTCTAGACAGCTGCCAGAAATAGAGGCAGCACACACAACTTTTCTCCGGTTAAATAAAAGGCGAGTCCTGCCTCACCAGGCGCCACCTCCCGTTATTATACGTGATAATATATAATATGTGGCGTATTATACATAACACACGCCACATTATATGTACATAAATATATTATCTGCTACTCTAGCTGATGGTTCTTAACTTACGTTGTCACCTATCCTCTGAGAATCTGATGGGCGCTATTCACCTTTTCCAAGGGAAAACCTCAAAACGCGCATCACACCAAATTTTACTTAAAATCGCACAAGACTTGTTGACTGTCTCCTCTCCATCCCCTTCTCCCACCCCGTTTCAAAGGTTAAAATCGGGTGGTGCTGGCCATGAGAACTGTCTGTGAGGTGGAATAGCTCTGTCTTTGCTGGCCAGTTCCGCAGCCACTAGCCACACATGACTGTTGGCATTAATGATCTTAATTCAGGGCACCACTCAGCTCCTCACTGCATCAGCCCATGAGGCTGGCGGCTAAGGTACTGGTCAAGGCAGCGCTGAAGTCTGTCCTGAATAAAGCCAGAACATCAGAGAATTGCAGACGCATCTCTGCTTTTTCTCATCACCTTCATTGCTTCCTCTCTAGTCTAAGCCACTGTGATTCCTTTGCCTGGGTGACTGTCGTAGCCTCCTAGCTGGTTCCTTGGCCCTCGCTGCCCAAGTCTGGCCTTGACACAGCATCCAGAAGTGAGCTGTTGAGAAGTCCTAGTTCTTTCCAAACTCAGAAATTATCAACACAAGCACTTTACTTCTGATAGAGATAACGACATTATTCTATTGTTTTTTTTTTCTTTTTTTTTCTTTTAGGGCCACACGCGAGGCATATGGAGGTTCCCAGGCTAGGGATCCAAGTGGAGCTACAGCTGCCGGCCTACACCCCAGCCACAGCAATGCCAGATCCGAGACGTATCTGCGACCTCCACCACAGCTCACAGCAACACCAGATCCTTAACCCACTGAGCGAGGCCAGGAATCAAACCCGCAACCTCGTGGTTCCTAGTCGGATTCGTTTCTGCTGCACCGCTGCGGGAACTCCTACTCTATTGATTTATTAGAAAAAAGAAAGAAAAGTCCACCTTTACCAGCAGGCAATGTGGATCATTCTATAGATGAGAGAGTCATCCTTGGAGGTTGGATTGAATGGAATTCCACACCTGGGCTTTGACTCTTGAGTGGGGAAGGCTGCAGAAATACCAAGGACTTGGGCGGGGGCGCGGGGGGGGGGGGCATTGTGAGATGAGCAGAAGGTACCCACCACAGCCGCAGGTGGAATGGGCTGCCCACCTAAACGAAGTCTACCCTAAAGGAAAGCTGAGGTCGATGAGAAAGCCAGCAAGAACCCAGATCCTACACTAGATGAACCTTTCCAAGACCACGGGGATGACGCTCATGCGTGATGCATCGGGTCACTGGCCTTAGTAGGCCCTCTTCTCTGGCCAGCCAGCCACACCCACGCTCCCCCTCGGTCCCTTTGGCGGACACCACCAAGTCCCATTATTTGCAGCCGCCGCCCCTGGCATTGCAGTTACTACAGAGGAGCAGCCTCCCTGTCTTTCTATAAATAGGAAGAGTGCTTAGCACAGCCCTCCGAACACGGCGAGCCGCGAGCATCTGGAGGAGATCAAGGGCACTCACCGAGCTTCTTTGCCGGAGCTGTGTCTCTCCCACAGGCCTGGCAGGGACGCCTCGGGAGAGCAGCCACTTTCAGCCTCTGGGGACCTAGAGGAGCCAAGAAACGAAGCGATGGTGAAAACCAACCCAATTCCAGGGCCAGGCACGCAGGGAGGCGGCCTGCAGGCACCCGGCAGGGGTGCTCAGGCGTGTCCCTCACCAACCTTTTCTCCAGAGGAACCTCTCCTTCGAGGGAAGGTATTGATGGCAGCCTCCAGGAAATGCCCCAGAGAGCGTGTGCCATCCAGAGGCCCGTGGGCGCTGGCACCCCCAACAGAATCTGCAGACTTCTAGGCTGGAGAAGAGATGGGTCAGATGCCACAGAAATGCGACGCTCAGGCCACCGGGCTCAGCACAGGTGCTGAGTGGTGAGCCAGGTCCCTTTGAGCCTCCAGGGTGGCCTGGGAGGCCAGTGGGATGAAGACCGCAGGGGCATCAAAGACAAGCTGGGCCCATTTCACGTTTTTGTCATGAGCCTGCCCTATCCTATCCCTCCTATTTTGAAAAACAAACAAACCAATATTAATTTGTACTTAAAAAAAACCAAACAAACAACTCACGTCTGGATCACTCCCTGCTGTCACATAAGCACCTTTATTACACGGCAGGAAGCCTGGTATGTCTGAGACCTTGGACTGTTTACAACATTGGGGCTGCAGGTCAAGGTGACCTTCAGACCACAAAAGGGGCAATGCCTGGCGCGTGGCAGGGCCTTTCAGAGGACGTGAGACATCCAGGCCACTGCCACGTCTTAGGGGACCTGGGGGTTTGCAGAAGGGCGAAATGTCAGGACAGGATTAGAAAAGTGCATTTTAAAGATTTAATATTTAAAACTGGAAGGCTTTTAACTATTACATTTAGAATAAACAACGCGGTCTCTATCCAGTCTCCCGGGATGGACCATGATGGAAAATGATACGAAACGGAATGTATGACTGCGTCTCTCGGATGTACAGCAGAAACCAGCGCAACACTGCAACTCAGCCATACTGTCATAAAAATAAAAAATAAATATTTTCTCCTCAAAATATAAATAAATAGAAATGGAATGCTTTCAACACACACATAACTCATATACAAGGAAATTGCACATTTACTAGAAATGATTTTTTTTGGGGGGGTTAGGGCTGCACCCACGGCATATGGAGGTTCCCAGGCTAGGGGTTGAATCAGAGCTGTAGCTGCCGGCCTACACCACAGCCACAGCAATGCAGGATCCGAGCCGTGTCTGCGACCTACACCACAGCTCAAGGCAACGCTGGATCCTTAACCCACTGAGAAGGGGCCAGGATCAAACCTGCAACCTCATGGTTTCTAGTTGGGTTCGTTAACCACTGAGCCACAACGGGAACCTGGGAAGAATAATAATTTTACATTGCCAGAAGTCAAAAAGTTATGTGTTGCCTACTGGTTCCAGTTGAGACGCCCCCAATTTTCTCGATTAACTTTCTCCCCCTCTGTCAAGTCCACCTACATCTTAACGAGGGGTCTGGCAGCTCTCCTGCTCGGCAGCTATTACACAGACAAGCGCGTTCAGTGCTTACAACACAATTTGACCTCTGCCCTCGAGCAGGACCGCGTGCCATCTGAAGAACGGATCTTGCCATAGAGAGGAGAGGTCATCTTATGACACAGGAAAACGGGCTGCTTTCTAGATAATTGAAATAATTCATCTCTGAGTAGCCGCAAGTCATTACTAAGCTGCATTTTCGTTCCCTGGGTATCTAGTTTGGTCCTTCTCTCAACCCCAAAGCAGCAAGTGGAACCGCTGGAAGGGAGGGAAGAGGGAACTCACTGGGGTAAAAGGGAGCTGAGACCCCAAATAGAAATCCCCAAACAAGGACAGAAAAACAGACCATCAGAGGAGAGGCCGGCGGAGGAAACAAAGGAGGCCACAACCCAGCGGCTGATTCACGTGGACTCCTGTCTGGGTTTGCTGCTGTCCTTCTGTAACAGTCCCCAAACAGGGGGTGGGCACAGGCCCCACCTGAAACCCAAGGGTGTCCTGAAGATCCCGCTAATGGACAGAAGGCCCAGGACAGGGCTGCAGGTGGGACAGCCCTGCCGTCCTCCGCCACTCTATTCAAGGATGGTCGGCTCTCCCTAGGAATTTTGTTACATTTCCTCAGCCAACAGAGGCTCCTCTGAGAAACGTGAACCAGAAAAACCACAGCACACCCTCTGTATCGTATTCATCCAGAACTTTCTGAGACCAAAACGCTGTGAAGGCAGACCGAGGAGAGGACACAGATCCTGAATGGCAGAGAAATGCCAGGTAAAATTTGTTTTATTAGTCAAAACCAAAGCCAGGAAAACTCTTCTGCCTCAATGCGTGGAATCAACAAAAATGAGCATCTTCATCCCACAAACCACCCGGGCCGGCCAGCCGGCAGCGAGCGGCTGGGTTTCCTTCCTGTGTCCTTGAGCGCCCTCTTCTGGAGAAATCCTGAGTTACAACACCAATAATTCCACCGGGGGCCGCCAGGCTCCAGTGGCCCTGATTTTCCAGATTTGCAAAGAGGAACAACTATGAAGGAAGCCCCATGTGTTCTCCCCTTGCCACTTTGCCCAATGAGAGGCATAAACCAAACTCGCTCAAAGGCAGCATCCGGTTCCCTGGACAGCCCTGCCTGATGTCCAGTCAGTTTTGTCCATGGCCGTTAGGACTTCAGGTCTGTCACCGCCAGGTCCCCACCTTCCTTACCTTGTCCTCTTTCACCTGAGTCCGGGGTCCCAATGAGTCCAGCGCTGATGACTTCATCCTTGGCCCACATACCAGTTGAAACCTGTCCCAGGGACTCCCAGGCCTGCCCCTTGGGCAAGTCAGTTAATCTCTAGGCCTCTCTGTCCTGGTCTCTGGGCTCCAGACTCGCATCGGATGACTTCAAAGTATCTTTCATGTGTGGGGCTAAAGTTCACATGCCCAAGAAGAAAGACAGGTTCTTCGTTTTCTTTTTCTTTTTGTCTTTTGTCTTTTTAGGGCCACATCTGCAGCATATGGAGGTTCCCAGGCTAGGGATCGAGTTGGAGCTACAGCTGCCAGCTAGCACCACAGCCACAGCAATGCAGGATCTGAGCCACGTCTGTGACCTACACCACAGCTCATGGCAATGCTGGATCCTTAACCCACTGAGCAAGGCCAGGGATTGAACCAGCGTCCTCATGGATGCTAGTCGGGTTTGCTAACCACTGAGCCGAGATGGGAACTCCCGTGGAGAGACAGGTTCTGATCCTTAATCAGATCTGCAGAGAATGAGCACAGCAGAGAAACTGCTGATTCTGCATTGGGTGAAAAGCGGAAAAGGCCAGTGGGGAAGCAACGTGGGTTGGGATCTGGTCCTGGGGCCCTAGGATCCCAGCAGCACCTTAGAGCCTTTTCCCGGTGTCCCCTGCCTGCCTCCTGGTCCTCCCTGTCTTCAGGAATCTGGGTGCTGCCGCCTAACCAGATGGCACCACCAGTGTCCCATTTCCAGCTGAAATCCAGGCCCACCTTGTGTCCTCATGGCCCTGACCTTTTCCTTACACCTTAGTCCCTGGAGGAGGAGCCCAGGGCTGGACTGGCTGGTTGGCTCTGCCTGGAGGATGCATGCAGTCAGTGTCCAGGGAGAGCTGCCTGTCCCTGCGTCCTTGGCAGGAAGACTGGCAGCCGCAGCACTGCACCTGTCCCAGGATGACTCCTGGTGTCAGTTCTGGGCTTGTACAGGCTCCCAAACTGATGACATCAGCAGGGAGCCAGGTCTGCAGACCCCACGACCCCTACCATCTCCCCCTTCCCCTGCCACCTCCCTCCCCCTCCCAGCACAACGCAGGCTCCAAGGGCAACCTCCAAGGCGGAGACACTCAAGCGAGCAATGAGAGGAAGCAGCGACCAGTGTCCAGGCTCTTCCCGCTGAAGTCCAGGGTCCGGGATAGTGAGGGGCACCAGTCTCCCTATTGTCTCACAACCAGGAACAGCCCAGAGGAGCAGGCTCACGTGTGCAGTGTAACATCACTTCCCGAATTGCCAGGAGCCAGGGCTTTAACCAGGAACAGGCCCCAGGGGACGAGTCTGGCAGCATGGTCATGCCGTTGGCATAAAGGAAGACCCGCATCTCCGGCTGCTATTCTGGGCAGAAGGTGCTGTCTGGACCCCTGCGGCTGCCCTTGCTGTCCCCAGCCCCTGGCTCCTGCCACCTCAGTCCCTCACAGCAGCCAGGAGGGTCAGCAGCTACCGGACCCCACCCACACTTGCTGGCCCGGCTTCCCTCTGCAGGGGAAGCCGGACTTCCTCCATCTCCAGCTTTAACCTTCTGCAACCAACTCCATGACACGAGGGGGAAAACCTTTCTCCCACCGCCGCTGTGCCTCAGTCTATCTCCATAGGCTTTCCCAGGCATCCTGAGTGGAACATTCAAGAATATGGTCCGAGAAGGTCCCTCTCCCCTTACCCAAGAGGATGCCTGAGTGTGGGAATCCCTTCTTACCCCTGGTTGGAAAAGCAGCCTCGGCTTTCCAGACAGGTGTCCAAGATTCAGAGCAGGCAGTCCAAAGTCAGGGCCGGGACACAGCTTCCCTAGGCTCCCATCACAGCCTTCGGCCGCCCGGCCCTTGCGAGGGGTCCCGCGTCTGGTGCTTCTCTGGAGGTTTCTGAAAATCACGCCCCACGCTGGGTGGATGCTCGATACAGAAGCGCCCGTGAAAATGGCCCATGCAAGGATGCTCGAAGCCAGGTGGTACGAGGGCCTGGTTTGTCCTCCTCCTTCCCATTCGAGAAGGCTGCTTCCGGGCGGGCCCCAGCTCTCAACTCCGACGAAGTCGAATCGTGCAGAAGAGGTTGTATAAATAAAGCCGGAGACTCACTCACTGCACCAATCAGGGCCCGGGTCCTGTCTCCGCGCTGGCTGCGCGCAGCCGCCGGGAGGTGGCCGTCGGGACGCGAGCGCGGCAGAGACGCGCCGCCCGGCCGCCCGCCCGCCCGCCCGCCCGGAGCGGTGGTGCAGGGCCTCTGCACCGCCCGCTGCTGCAGCCCCGCAGCGGCCAGCACTGCTGACTTGGCCCGGGAGGCGGGGAGGGCGGGGGAGGGCCTGCAGCAGCTTGGGTTCCAACTGCCCCTGCGCAAGGAGACCCGGGGAACCAGCCGCTCGGGCTCCGGCGGCCAAGGCCGGGGCAGGTGACGGTGGGAGAGGCGAGGGCGCGTGAAGCCCTGAGTCAGCACTGGTGCATTGCGAGCCGAGCCGCCGGGAGCCCGGGCGCACACCCTGTCCTGCCCTCCAGGCACACCCCCCACCGAACTTAGGGATCCGCTGGGCCTCGCGATTTCCCCGCAACAACTACGGGCGGCGACGCGCCTGCTCTCAGCACTCTGGAGGGTGGAAAGCGAGACTTCTTTGTAAAGACCGGCCCGGCCCGTGTCACCCCCTAGATCTGACCCGCGGGTGGGGAGGGGGAGAGTTTCTTCCTGCTTCCACCCTCCTGCCACCCCAGGCTGGCGGGGTCTGATATGGGCAAGCCGGGGTGGAGGGGGGTCCTGGCCAAGTGCATTGGCTGTTCTGCCTGAGAAAAACTGGGAGATGCTGGCCTCTCTCTCCAGGGCCAGACCAGCTCTCCCCTGACCAGCTCCTCAGCAGCTGTCTTCCCCATTCTACTCCCTGAGAGATGAGGGCATCCAGGGGCCTGCAGTGGCCCTCCCCCCACGTCCATCCCTGAGGGTCTCTTGTCACCTTGGCTGCCTCTTTCCCAAGTGGTCACTTGGGCCCAGACTGCACCTGCCTGAGGGATGGAGGCCCCTCACCATGAGAAGCTTGATGGCCCTCATTTCATCTCACCCTGGCAAGTGTACATCACCCATTTCGCAGGCCTCGGGGTCACCAGCTCCCATCAGGGCACATGGGTGAAGTCCCTGTCCCATCTGATCTGACCTCCCCTCAGGGGACCAGAGACCCGAGGACACGGACGGGAGGCTGGGGGCCAACAGTGGCATGTGCTTTGCAGCCACTGACAAGAGGCCTCTCTCGTGGCCAGATACAAAGTAATTGATTTCAGATGTAAAGGATGCTCATTTGTCATCTAGGCAGGGGAGGAGGCACCGAATACGGGAGAAGAGTTTGCCCGGACAGGCCAGCTCTAGTCTCTCACTCCCCAGGGTGGAGAGGCCACTGACAGGTCCATCTATTGATGCAAAGAGACTCATCAAGGTCTGTCTGAACAGTGCATCCTATCAGCTTCCTGGGGGGAAGGGGAAGTTTGGTCTGATGCACAACTGAGGCTCCATCACGAGCACCGCGTGATGCTGACCACAAAAGATCCTGGTGTCCAGAGTCCAGTACACCAGACGCTGAGTCTTTCACATCCAAGGGTGTCAGCCTGGGAAGATTAAGTTGCTGTATATCTCAGGGGTTCCTGCAAACCCACAGATGTGTGCACAGTGGTCAAAGATAGTATTAAATATACAGGGAATGTATAAAAAAGAGTGGGGGAGACAGCCGTGGGCATCGCAAACATAGAAGCGTATCAAAATGCACCTAATTTGGGGAAGGGAGTTTGTTTCCACCTGCAGAGGGAAGGCTTTCCCAGTCTAGGCAACGATGCGGTATAAGACACTATAAAATATCCATGAGCCCACATTTCCCCAAGTGCCTGCAAAGGGTTCGAAGGGAGCAACACTCGCGGCCCAAAGGAACAGCGAATGCAGCAGCCGCTGCCAGGGTTCAGTCAGGGTTTTCTCAAGATGAGCCTCCAGATCTGGCTGTCGTCTACAGCAGGACCCAGAACACCACGCAGGAACCCACGGAGGTCGTGGCGCATCGCCAGCCTCGGCCCAGTTGCTGTTTCAGGGACTCGCCTGGATAATTTATATCTGAGAGGTTTGCTGCGCATCCTTAGAGCAGATTTACTGCAAGACCTAAAGTTTTTTTCTTTTCTTTCTAAAAAGATGCCTTTTTGCACTGAGAAGAACTGCACAGGAGCTCAGCCCTCCCAGGGCCTGGGGACCACCTGGGCACATGCCACCTTGGGCCCTGGCTGACATCACCCCCACTGCAGACCTGGATCCAGGCACTGCATGTCCCGGAATGCCATGCCAGCAGTGCCAGAACTGGCGGCCCTCCAGCCGCACCCACTGAGGCAGCAACTGCCTTGGGGGTGGCCCTTGGGCTGAGTGGGGAGGAGTCTGATCCCAAAGACCAGAGTTCAGATCCCCTGCGCTTCTTGTGCATTTCCCCAGAAAGAGCCACTGCCCAAGGTGCACTTTCTGCTGTTTCTGTGCCATCCCCACCCCCATCTAGAGGAGCTTAAGGAGGTCCCCTGCGCATTGTCATTTAAGTCCTCCCACCCACTCCTAACACAGAGGTGAGCGCATCCCTTCTTCAATGCTATCCCTACAGCGGCAAATCACTATTTTGAGTTTCCCTCCAAAGCTCATCTCTATAAGGCCCCAAGAAGAAAACCTCCACCCCCCAATTAACAAGGCAGTGGAGGCTGCATCAGTACTCCCAGGGTTCAAGCTGGGCTGGCAAGATCACAATAAGAGAGCCGACCGACCGGAATCCTCCAGCTTAAAAGAGGCAGTTAACCAGACACAAACGCACGCACGCACGCGAGCACGCACCGAGGCAAGGACTAAGCTTAAACTCATCCTTGAGTCCGTGGGGTCTCCTCCTGCCCGAGCCTGTGGACCAGCCCAAAGCCAGGTCCTGATGGCGAGTTGGATGTCGCTCAGGGCTGAGAGCCCAATGTGAGTTACCCAACGGGCTGACCCCAGAGAGTGGGTTTTCCTTTCTCCCTCCTCCTCCTCCTCCCCAGGCTGCCTCCGCTGCTGAGGTTCCGCAGTCACTTGAAGGAGAAAGATTTCGCAGTACGGCATTCTTAAAGCTGCAGTGTCCAAATTCTCCTTCAAATCCCAAGTGTCACGGACATCAGCTCACTTACCTGCTGGGGTCCTTTGCAGAGGGTGGGTGGGTAAGGAGCCGGGGGGGATGGGGAGGGCGCGCAGAGAAGCCAGGGGGCTGGGAATCAGAGACTCAGACTCCAGCAAGGGTAAAGAGGAGAGCCAGACTGCACCGTGATAGCCTCTGCAGTTAAACCGGGTTGCCGGGACTGCAGCAGGACTGCAATGGAGTAGGGTTTTTTTTTTTTTTTTTTTTTTAAATCACAAAGCCCCCACCAAAATTTCCTCCACAACCTTAGACTCATTGTAGCTGAATTAAAACAATCAGGTGCAAACATGAAACCAACGTGAGAAAGAAACCCCATTAAAAAAATAATTCCAACAGCACTTAAAAATTATTTTTGGAAAAATTGACTCCCCTGAGCAACTGACTCAGCTTTCCTTACAGGGCTCAGCCAGAAAGCCAGGCAGGGAAGGACCTGGATAAACTTCACGGAGCCCAGAGTTTCTGCAAAGTGCAGGGAGAGGGCTACAGCTTCTTAGAAAAGAAAGCTTTGTAAAAACCTAAAAAGGGGATCTTTCTGCTAGCTGCCTACGGAGTCTATAAAATGAGCTGACCCGGCATTAAGAAACCCACACATCCCTCCCTGAAAGTTACCTCTTTCCTCCGCTCAGTGGCTGCATGTCCTGCCTGGATGCCGTCAAGTTGCAGACTGCTGCTGGCGAGGCAGGACCCGAAATAAGAAGTGTCAGCTGGGTCCCTGCACCCAGATGATGCCAGGAGTCAACGCTGCAGGCGCCGGGATGGTCTCTCTCCTCCCCCCTCTGCACCCTCCCACCCCCGGTTTAATTTAAACCCCTGACACTGCAAGATGCGACTCCTGCATCTCCAAAGAACCTCCTTACCAAAGAACCTCCAAGGCTTCGCCCCACCTCCCACTTTTGTTCACCTGAAGATGCTTTTCTTGCAAAAAAAAAAAAAAAAAAAAAGACGGGGACTGCAGAATCCTTAATTCCTTCTTTCCTGGGACCACATTTTGGAGGTGCGACTTGTTCAGAAGTTTGGGGATTGCAGTCAGATGCCCAGGAAGGAGCAGAGGCAACGAGTGACAAGTCGGCGAGGCTTCAGATAAAATCTTCACCATCACTTTATCCCCAAGAGAAGGACAGAGGTGGACCCAGGGGGAAAAGTATAGGAAAATTCCTCTCTGTCTGCTGGCACATCTTCAACAGTTTGGGCAACCTCTCGTTTTGTTTTCCTTCAAGAAAACTCCAATTTCAAAATTGGCAGGCACACGAAATACACAAGATGGCCACGAAGGGTAAATGTTGTCCTGACACGGCCACGCGTCTTAAAGTTTTTGCTCCCACCTCTGTGCAAGTTAATATCACTTAAGATTTAACTGGGAAAATTCCAGGAGAGAGAAGCACTTTAAAGGCAGATGTGATGAAAAGAGCCCATCCTACTATCCATCAGCCACAAGAGATAAAGCAGGAGAGAGACGTGGAGAAGGGGGTGAAGGGAGAAGAAAGGATTTCCCCAGATTTTGAATTTAAGGCAAACTCAGAGTCTGAGGAAGGACAATTAAGGAGAAAGTGGTGGAGGAGGGGACTAAGATGCCTCAATACATTGTTCAGAGGGACCTACTGCATCCATTTCGCGTACATTTCATTACTGAAGTAAAACTGGTGTGTGACTTGTTTCTGAGCAGGCCAGTGGGGAGGGCTCTGCGGTGGCGTGCCGCCTGGGACGCACAGGGCCACGCTGCTGCAGTGCACCAGCTACATCGTGGGCACCGCATCCGCCGGCTGCCCTCACCCACCTTCCCGGCTCTCGGGTTTTGGCAGCCAGGTGAGGCTATGCAGCATGGGCTGTGCTGGCAGGCAGCACCAAGGACCAGCCACGGTCAGGCTCTTGGCATGGTCCTCCTCCACGGTGCACCCCTGGCTGTGGCAGTGGGGTGGGTGGCCACAGGCTCACGGAGTATCCCAGGGGGAGGGACCCCAGAGAGCACGCAGGTGGACCTCTCCATCGCCCAGATGGGTCACCCTGGGAAAAGGCAGTGCTTCACCCAAGGTCACCTGGACAGTGAGATGCAGAGTCTGGATTAGAATTTGGGTCTTCAGATCCTTTGTCCTGCGAGCTTCTCGCTGCCTCCCGACCTTGGGTGAGCCGCCGCCCCCTGCCCCTTTCTTGTATGACCTTGGCAATCACCTCTCTGTTCCGTGACTCAGTTTTCCCTCCCTAGCTGGTGTGAAGACCTAGGCCAAGGACTTTCTTTTTTAAAAAAAATTTTTAAATATATTTTTATTTTATTTGGCTTTTGGCTTTTTAGGGCCGCACCTGTAGCATGTGGAGGTTCCCAGTCTAGGGGTCGAAGTGCAGCTGGAGCTGCTGGCCTATACCACAGCCACAGCAACACGGGATCCGAGCTGCTTCTGTGGCTTACACTACAGCTCACGGCAACGCTGGATCCCCAACCCACTGAGCAAGGCCAGGGATCGAACCCGAGTCCTCATGGCTGCTAGTCACATTTGTTTCCACTGAGCCACGACGGGAACTCCTCCACGCCAAGGACTTTAACCCTTTGGAAGCAGGAACAATATCAAGTAGTTTTCCTGCCTTTAGAGGCAAGGCCATACCTACAGCTTAGGAACGGAAGCAAACTTTGTTCAGTCCTCTGCTTTGGAGACACACAGGGTCCACGGCTTTGCTCTCCTAGAACTCCTGGAACAAATCGCCACAGGTGTGGTACCTTAAAACAACAGAAATTGATTGTGTCACATTCTGGAGGCCAAATGTCTGAGGGCACAATGTCAGCAGGGTGGCTCCTTCTGGAAGTTCTGAGGGAGAGCAGGGTCTGTGCCCCTCCCCTGGCTCCTGCCAGTTGCTGGCCACTGCGGCATTCTTGGCTTGTGGATGCATCATTCCAACTTCTGCCTCTGCCGTCGTGTGGCATCTCCTCTGTGTCACTTCTTCCTGTCTCATTTTGTCTCTTCTCTGATAAGGACACTTGTAAATGGATTTAGGGCCCATCCTGACCCATCATGAGCTCATCTTGAGATTTTTGTTTTTGTTTTTGTTTTTTGGCCATGCCTGTGGCACGCAGACATTCCCAGGCCAGGGATCGAACCCGAGCCATGGCCGTAACCACAGCAGGGACAACACAGGACCCCTAACCCACTGAGCTACCACCAGGGAGATCCTTGAGATTCTTAGTTACATCTTCAAAGACCCTTTTTCTACTTAACATCTACTTCCCAGGTTCCATAGTTTGGGGGGGTCACCATCCGACCCAGTGCATCGTCCACTGAACGTTTTCATGTGAGAACCAGCGGCGGTGGAATGTCACAGCGCTGATCCCATCCCAGTCTCTGGAGGCGCCAGGGCACGGAGCCCTTGGTTAGAAATTGGTAGCTACATGTACAGAATGTCTGGCCTCTCAGCACTTTTTGGGGTGACCCAATTCTTTCAACAACCCTCTGTGGTGACTACTGTCATAATCATGCCCATCTTACAGTCCAGGAAACGAAGACGCAGAGATCACTAAGGTCACACAGCTGCTGAGTGACAGGAGGGAAGGCCCTCTGGCTCCAGAATATGTATTCATTTCTTTCTTTCTTTCTTTCGTTCTTTTTCTTTTTAGGGCCGAACTTGCAGCCTCTGGCAGTTCCCAGGCCAGGGGTCAAATCAGAGCTGTAGCTGCCAGCCTACACCACAGCTATAGCAATGTGGGATCCGAGCCACATCTGAGACCTACACCATAGCTCATGGCAATGCTGGATCCTTAGCCCGCCTAGCGAGGCCAGGGATGGAACTCGCATCCTCATGGATACTAGTTGGGTTCTTAACCTGCTGAGCTCCAAAGAGAGCGCCTGCAATGCCCCGGTCAACTTAGACCTCGAAAAAGAGTCATTTAGCTTCTCTTTGGGTTTCCTATGCCGAGGAGGTGCGGGTTCAATCCCCGGCACGGCACAGGATCTGTAGCTGCAGAGTAGGGCACAGCTTCGGCTCAGAGTCAGTCCCTGGCCCGGGAACGGCCATTGAAAAAAAAAAATCTCTAAATCAGGGTCTTTCCCTTTTTTGGCCAAGGCAGAACCCTTGAAAGCCCAGGAGCAGTTCTGCCTGGAGATAAGCTTTAGATGGACGTCTGACTCAGAAGATTCTCTGCCTCTTAAATCACAGAAAGTCCCTTGACCTTTGCACAGCCAAGCATCTGGGTTGGGGCCGGAGAACGTCCTTGACTGCATCACAGTGGCTTTTCTTTCCGGATGAGTAACGCTTTCTGTGATGACTTCCATGTGCTCGGCCTTTCTTCTACCAACACAAAAGCACCATCACCGGGGCGGGGCCCCAAGAGGCGGCTTTCATCTTCAACAGATGATCAAGACTTTGCCCTCCCTGAATCTCCTTTGGTTTGATAACTGGGCTTGCTACCGACCAGGCTTCTGCTGCTTCTTTATTTATTTATTTATTTTTTTCCATGTTCGGCCCCCCTGCATAGTGAGTTCCCCCGCCAGGGATCAGATCTGAGCCACAGTCGCAACCTAAGCTGCGGCCGTGCCAGCGCCAGATGCTTAACCCACTGTGCCTGGCTGTGGCTGGAACCTCTGACCCCGTGCTCCCAAGATGCTGCCCATCCCATTGTGCCACAGCGGGAACTCCCTGACCAGGCTTCTTGGCCTTCCTTAATCAATAGAAATTGATTAGAGGCCAGACACGAAATTCGCAAGAGACTTACTTCCCAGGCACCTGTGAATATCGGTAACAGTTTCCTTTGCTCGCTCTCTGAGGGGGGTGCAAGCTGGCTCCTTCTATGGGGTGGGGGTAGGGGCAGGTCCAGGGGTTGGGGCCGAGGGGTGGCTTGGGCGGTTCGCCCACCCCTTTGGTGACGTGGTGTGCAGGGAGCCTGCAAGCCCGTGTCTGCTCCTGGCTCTTCAAAAGGGGCAATTTGGTTTTTGGTCTTTCTGTGTCTTTTTTGTCCATCATTTGCGCCAACTGCACAGGCGCACAGTATTTTTTAGTTCCTTATAATTTCTTTGTATGTTGCTGCTCGAGGAGACATTCTTCCATGTGCAAAAGCACGGCAGCCGAGGGTCCCAGGCGCCAGGTCCCAGCCTGTCTCAGGCTGAGCAGAGTTCGTGCTGTCCTGGTCGTGTGTCCTGTGAGGACCCAGAGGTGCAGAGTCCAGGGCATTTTCTGAGCAGTCAGAACCTTCCACTCCAAACAGTCCCATTGTTGCTTCCTCCTGCTTCCTCATGGCCAGCCAGGGGACAGCCATCTCCTACCCTCCCGATCTGCCTCTCAGTCTGTTTAATAAACAAAACCATAAATGCTCAGGTATCAGATCTGCCAGCTGACATGGGCACGCTGTGGGTGTTCTCAGCTGTTCACTTAAAAAGTGTTGCTTGAGGGGTTCCCATTGTGGCTCAGCAGAAGAACCCGACTAGTATCCATGAGGATGCGGGTTCGATCCCTGGCCTCGCTCAGTAGGTTAAGGATCCTGTGTGGCTCTGAGCTGTGGTGTAGATCACAGACGTGCCTTGGATCCTGTGTTGCTGTGGTTGTGGCTGTGGCTGTGGCTGGCAGCTGCAGCTCCAATTCAGCTCCTAGCCTGGGAACTTCCGTATGCCTCAGGTGCAGCCCTGAAAACCAACAACAAAAAAACATTTTTAAGTGTTGCTTGAACATCTACTATGCAAAGAGTAGGGGGGAATCACACATTCTTTTTTTTTTTTTTTTTTTTTTTCGCCATTTCTTGTGCCGCTCCCATGGCATATGGAGGTTCCCAGGCTAGGGGTCTAATCGGAGCTGTAGCTGCCAGCCTACGCCAGAGTGGATTCGTTAACCACTGCGCCACGACGGGAACTCCGGAATCACACATTCTGTCCACATTGGGCTAAAGGTGAGTTTGTGCGCCATAGACTTTTGTTTCTTCCTCTTTCTTTCTTTCTTTTTTTTTTTTCTTTTTTAGGGCTGCATCTGTGGCACATGGAGGTTCCCAGGCTAGGGGTTGAATCAGAGCTGCAGCTGCCGGCCTACACTACAGCCACAGCAATGCAGGAGCCTTAACCCATTGAGCAAGGCCAGGGATTGAACCTACCTCCTACTAGTCGGGTTCTTAACCCACTAAGCCATAACAGGAACTCCGCTCTGCATAGACTCTTTTTTTTTTTTTTTTTGTCTTTTGTTGTTGTTGTTGTTATTGCTGTTGTTGTTGTTGTTGCTATTTCTTGGGCCACTCCCGCGGCATATGGAGGTTCCCAGGCTAGGGGTCCAATCGGAGCTATAGCCACCGACCTACGCCAGAGCCACAGCAACGCGGGATCCGAGCCGCATCTGCAACCTACACCACAGCTCACGGCAACGCCGGATCGTTAACCCACTGAGCAAGGGCAGGGACCAAACCCGCAACCTCATGGTTCCTAGTCGGATTCGTTAACCACTGTGCCACGACAGGAACTCCCCTGCATAGACTCTTAATGTATCTTTGCTGAGACACTGGAGGTTTGCTGGTTTAAGCTAAAGTTCTTCCCTGGGACATCTGTGCTAAGTGCCAAGGGATGATGGGGCATCTTCAGGCCCTGGCTGCCTGATAAAAAATATTTTCAGCGCAAGGAAGCCGGCCTGTGGTCGTGGAAATGACCACTGTGCCAGGAGCCTCTTTTACTCTGCCCATGGAACCCACATCTCATGGCCTGTGCCCAAATGTCCCCTTATCAGAGTCCCTCTTTTCTTTAAAAGGGCACAGCCACCAGCACCACTCCGCACTAACTCTCTTCCTTATTGGCTTTCTCTCTCTCCAGAACCAGTGTAACAGGACCTGACATTGTACACGTCCATTCGTTTATTTGCTATTCCTCGATCCCCTGCGCTGGGACACAACCTCCCTTCAAGCAGAGATGTTGGCTGTTTCACTCACTGCTGTGTCCCTGGCATTAGAAAAGCACCTGGCAGGCAGGAGAGGTTCCACACATATTTGTGAATGAATGAATGAGTGAATGGACACAGTCCCTTTCGTTGGGGTCGGTGCCTCCTTGGAATTCTTTTTTTTTTTTTTTTTTTGTCTTTTTTTTTGCTATTTCTTGGGCCGCTCCCACGGCATATGGAGGTTCCCAGCCTAGGGGTCCAATTGGAGCTGCAGCCACCAGCCTACACCAGAGCCACAGCAACACTGGATCCGAGCCGCGTCTGCGACCTACACCACAGCTCACGGCAACGCCGGATCGTTAACCCACTGAGCAAGGGCAGGGACCGAACCCGCAACCTCATGGTTCCCAGTCGGATTCTTTAACCACTGCGCCACGACTGGAACTCCTCCCCTTGGAATTCTTCAATTCCAGGCAAACCTGTGATCACCACTGCTTGGGGACTTTTGATTTTCCCCCAAAGTGAGAGCTGGCTTCCCGCAAGGCCACAGGGTGGAAGATGACGTCCAGGGGGAATCACGCTGTCGTGCCCCCACACGCGAGCTGGGAGGCTGGCCGAGGAAGTCAGCCATCTGGGATCCCACATCCCTTCGGAACTGCCTCTCATCTTAGAATAAAATGCAAAGGCCACACCAAGGCCCAAGAGGCTGTGCGATCTGCCCTTGGCCGACCTCTCCCCCTCTTTCCTCCCCCTCCCCCAGCCCCAGTAGCCCCAGCGTCCTTCCATTCCCCCTGAAGCTCCCCAGCTGGTCCCTTGTCTTGCACACGGGGTCCAGAGTGAGACCCTGGTACCAACACCACCACCATCACCGTCAGCAAGAACACCTGTGGGATTGGGGGTGGCGTGACCACCCCCGGGATCTGTGCCTACTCCCCCTTTCCCCAGCTTTCTGTTTTGACACCTGCGTTCATCGGCCTGGGCCCCCATAGCAAAGTGCCGCAGACCAGGCAGCTTAAATGACAGAAATACATCCTCTCTGTTCTGGAGGCTGGAAGTCCAAACTCAAGGTGTCGGCAGGGTGGGTTTGTCCTGAGGCCTCTCTCTGTGGTTTGCAGATGGCCGTCTTTCTGCTGTGTCCCCCTCCCTTGGTCCTCCCTCCCTGTATGTGTCTGTGTCCTAAACTCTTCTCATCAGGACACCAGTCAGATTGGATTGGGGCCCCCCTGGCGACCTCGTGTAAACTGAATTACTTCTTCAAAGATCCCATATCCGGGTACAGTCTCGCTCAGAGGTGCTGGGGTTGGGGTTTCAGCACACGAATCTGGGGGGAAGCTAACAACGTGCTGTCCTCTTACGTGCCCGCTGTCATCGGCTGGCCTGTGTGCGCTCTCCCACCCGCGTTCCTCTGACTTTGGCCTCCAGCCCCCACCCTCCTCCCAACCCCCCTCTCAGTGACCTCAGGGGCCTTGTTGCTCATGTTTTACTCATAGATTTCCCCTTAGATCCTTGTTTCCTGGGCTTGGTTATCCGGTTGCTCAGCCCACCACACAGCAATTACCCTGTTTGCCGAGCATTACTAAGGGCCGGATGCTGCCTAGCATCTTACGCACTTAGGCCTCACACAGCCCAGGAGGCGGCTCTGACCACCCCCGTATGATGGAGGCAGGAGCCAAGCTCAGACAGGTCCAAGGAGGGGCCCCAGGTCATAGAGCTGAAAATGGGGGCAGGGGGGCTGGCATGGGACTCAGACTTCCAGCACCAGGGCTTGTGCTCCAAATACTGTGTTTGCCCACAGGTTCCCAGGGCACATCATTCGTGGGGAGAGGGGCTAGGACAGGCAGGTGTTTAGAAGGCGACACACAGGACAATCGATAGAGTGACAACCAAAAAAGAGACTGGGACATTAGAGAGAGTGGGATAAGAATAAAAGCATAGCAGTTCCCATCGTGGCTCAATGGCTAAAGAACCCAACTAGCATCCATGAGGACGCAGGTTCAATCCCTGGCTTTGCTCAGTGGGTTAAGGATCCGGTGTTGCTGTGAGTTGTGGTGTAGGTTGCAGACACGACTAGGATCCCAAGTTGCTGTGGCTGTGGCATAGGCTGGCAGCTACAGCTGCCATTGGACCCTACCCTGGGAACCTCCTTATGTCACAGGTATGGCCCTAAAAAGACCAAACAAAACAAAAAGTGTGACAATCTGGGACCGTTTCTCTGAGGGCTAAGAGCTCTCCACATTTCAATAAGCCCCAGGGCATCACATTCACCTTATCATAGGTAGGAGCAAGAAAAGAGCCTGTTCAGTCAGGGCTGGCAGAGCCAGCCCATAAAAATGCAGGACCCCGTTCAATATGAATCTCAAGTGAACCACAAATTATTTTTTTTAGTATAACTGTGTCCCACGTAATATTTGGGACATGCTTTTATTTAAAATTGTTTGTTGCTACTTTGAAATTCAGGTTTACTGGGGGTCCCATATTTTATCTAGGAACCCCAGGTTTACTACATGCTTGAATTAAAGGAAGAAAGATTTCCTTCCAAAATGGGTAAAAGAAAATAATAGGTGCTTAAGCAATTCTCCCCTACCCTTTTTTCTTTTTACGGCTGCATGTGAGGCATATGGCAGTTCCCAGGCTAGGGTCGAAGCAGAGCTGCAGCTGCCGGCCACAGTCACAGCAACACCGGATCTGAGCCACATCTTAGACCTACGCCATAGCTTGCAGCAACACCAGATCCTTAACCCACTGAGCAAGGCCAGGGATCAAACCTGCATCCTCATGGATACTATGCTGGGTTCTTAACCCTCTGAGTCACAACAGGAATGCCTTAAGTGATCCTTTATAACAGATGTAACAGATAAGAACTGTGTAAATGACTGAGACCGTAAGGAGAGACTTAAACAAAATAGAAATTTATTTCTCTTTCACACAAAAAAAACCCCCAGAGGTCAAAAGTCCACAGTGTCATCACAGACTTGGGCTCTTCCTCTCTCCTACTGTCCTCTTCTGCCATTCCTAGCATGTGAATTCCAGTCTCACTATCACCTCATGAGCCAAAAGAGTTGCTGGAGTCCCAGCTATCACATCAGCATTCCAGGCAGGAAACAAGGAGCAGATGGAGCAAGAATATGAAAAACAGATACCAGCTATCTAGGCCTCTTTTCATAAATTCTACTTGACAACTTCTGCTTATGCCTTGTTGGCCAGAACTTAATCACATGGCCATATTTAGCTGCAAGACAAGCCTGGATATGTAGTGTTATAACTGTATACATTGCCACACTGCAGAACATCGAGAAACTGTTAGCAGAAGGGGAGAGTGGATACTGGGTAGGCAAGTAGACTTGATCAAACACAATGTCCTCATTCCTTGCATATTAGGACACCTGGCCTTTCTGCAGGAGGGTGTTAAGGGCACAGTTTTGACAAATATAGGCAATTTTAACATGCCTGCAATTTTATTTCATAGTCTTCACTCATTACAGTTCTAAGCCACCAAGGGTTATAATTTAATATAACAGAAGAGTAATAAAATAAAGTAGCAGATTGATATTTTTATATCTAAAATCTAATTTAAAAGAATGTTTCAAAGGAGAAGAGTAAACTCCTTGAAGAATAAATTCCAGGTTTCTCTGGATCTCCCCACTTTATCCTTACATTGTCTTTCAATTCAGGCTCTGCCTCCATCCTGCTAAGTACCAGGCACGGTGTAGAACCAGGGGATAAAAGGAGGGCTGAGTGGTACCTGCCCAGAGGGCGCTTGTCCGCGGAGGTGATGCCTGTGTGTGACATGGCTGGAGAAGGTGCCTGCATCCCTCCCTTCCTGATCAGGCGAGATAAGAAGGGAGAGGTAAGACGTGTAAGAAGGGAGATGCATCTGTGTCGCAGGACCTGGGAAGAAGGTCCCTGGGGACATCACTCATTTTCCTGACCACACTCCAGTGGAGGAGGACTCAGGTCCGGTGATGCTCCAGGCGGGTGCTAAAGACCTTCATCAGCTGCTGGAGCTCTCCCTATTGACTCAAGTTTTGGGGTGATTTTCTGGGCCTCTTTGAAGGTACTCATTGATGTGCATGGGTCCCTTGAATTCTGCTGAGAATATACAGAAGTTTCCAGACTAGAGGTCAAATTGGACCTGCAGCTGCCAGCTTACGCCACAGCCACGGCCATGCCAGATCCTTAATTAACCTAGGGAGCGAGGCCAGGGATCAAACCCAAATCCTCATGGACATTATGTTGGGTCCTTAACCCCCTGAGCCACAACAGGCGCTCCCAAAACTTTTTTTTTTTTTTTTTTTTTTTTTTAATGAGCACACCCAAAGCATCTGGAATTTCCCAGGCCAGGGATTGAATCCAAGCCCCAGCTGTGACCTATGCCACAGCTGTGACGCCAGAGACTTTAACCCACTGCACCAACTGGAGATTAAACCGCCACTCTGGAGGATCCCAAAGCTGCTGCAGTCAGATTCTTAACCCGCTGCACCACGGCAGGAACTACCCAGCACAGCTCTTAAAAGATGATTAAAAAAAAAAGAAACTTTTGTCTTACCCTCAATCTTTTGATCATTAAAAGTGTGTGTAGGAGTTTCCATTGTAGCTCAGTATCCTGACCAGTATCCATGCGGATTCCGGTTTGATCCGTGGCCTTTCTCAGTGTTAAGAATCTGGCCTTGCGTGAGCGGTGGTATCACACGTGGCTCAGATCCCATGTGGCTGTGGCTGTGGTGTAGGCCAGCAGCTACAGCTCTGATTCCACTCCCAGCCTGGGAACCTCCACATGCTGCAGGTGCGGCTCTAAGAAGACAAAAAAAAAAAAAAAAAAAGCCTGTGTAATGAGATGTTTAAAAGGGCCTTGGTCTCCATTTCAGCCACGGGCGGAGTCCTGAGAGGCCACTGTTCCCAGTTCCAAGGTGAGGTGTGGATGGGGGTCAAGTGACCGCTTTGCATCCATCCACTCCTTTAAGAAAAAAAGGGGCAGCACATCTGAGAAGAAGGAAGGACGCTTTTCCGCGGTCAGTGTCCCGAGAGTATCGCCCCCACGTGGCGGAGCGGGGACATGCTACCCGCTACCGCCAGCGGGACCCCCTGGCGGAAGGATGTTTTGGAGAGAGCTGAGGACAGCACGGGTCCCCCAGGCCAGGTGCAACTCCCATCGGAGAAACCTAAAGCTGGGGAGGGGGCGCCTGGCTAAAGCGCACCCCCCGCCCCCTCCGCGCAGTGACATTCTTTCCCTGAGAGCCTGTTCAAGGTGGGAGCTCCCAGGACCAGGTGTGTGTCGGGGAGAGTCTTAGATCTTCCGCTGGTGTCGCCTGGGAGGGTGGGAAGAGACCTCAGAGGGAGACGTCTGATCTCCAGGGGCTGCGGATGGAATTGCAAATAACAAAAGACCAGCCAGAGAAGACGTTTTCACTGGAGTCAAAAGAACAGCAGGTGTGAGCTCTTTCCTGTCAAAAGACACCCTCCAAAGCGCCTGGTGTGATAAGCTCTGAATATCTGCTGAGCCCAGGGAAGAGCGATGCCAGCCCAGGGCCTCCAGTCCAGGTAAACCTCACCTGTCACCTTCTGGTGTCTTCTTCCTGCAGTTCTGGAGCAGGCAGAGCTTAAGTTAGCAGGCAGAGGGCCACCCCAGGGGAAAACACAGTATCCCAGCCTCTCCCCTCCAGGAGCTGGGGGTGAGGTAAAGCTGTGACTTTGGGGTTCTAGTATACAAGATTGAAATTTATGTATTTATTTATTTATTTGTCCTTTTGGGGCCGCACCCATGGCATATGGAGGTTCCCAGGCTAGGGGTCTAATCAGAGCTGCAGTTGCCAGCCTGCACCAGAGCCACAGCAACGCCAGATCCGAGCCAGGTCTGCAATCTACACCACAGCTCAGGGCAATGCCGGATCCTGAACCCACAGAGCGAGGCCAGGGATCAAACCTGAAACCTCATGGTTCCTAGTTGGATTCGTTTCCGCTGTGTCACAACGGGAGTTCCAGGATCGAAATTTAAAGTCCTGGCTGGAGAGAAAGGCCAAGAAAATCAGATTTCATCCAAGATTTCATTGTAATTTAATTAATTAATCGATTATTTTAAGGGCTGCACCCCTTAAAGTAAATTAATTAATTATTTAAGGGCTGAGGCATATGGAAGTTCCCAAGCTAGGGGCTGAATCGGAGCTGCAGCTGTCGGCCTACACCACAGCCACCGCAATGTCAGATTTGAGCTGTGTCTGTGACCTACACGCAGCTCGCGGCAACGCTGGATCCCCGGCCCACTGAGTTAAGCCAGGGATAGAACCTGCAACCTCATGGTTCCTAGTCAGATTCATTTCCACTGCGCCATGAGGGGAACTCCTATATGCCTTTTATTTTGTAACAGAGACTCACAGACTCCACATTCTCCCACACTGGACTGGTCAAGGCAAAGTGTCTGTTTTAAGCTCTTAATTACCCTTTATAATATAATCGCAGCTGGACAGGTGAAGAGGGGTTGACAGGGATACAGACACAGAGACAAAATCTGGGCCCTTGAGGAGGTTTTGTTTGTTTGGATTGTTTGGTTTGGTTTTCTTGGCCATGCCTGTGGCAGGGCAAAGTTAGCGGGTCAGTGATAGAACCTGTGCTACAGCAGTGACAATGCTGGATCCTTAACCTGCTGAGCCACCAGGGAACTCCCAAAAAGGTTTTTGCTGTGTGGACATTGATTGCCTGCTGTCCCAGCTCTGACAAGTGTCAGTCTTGGGGATAAAACTCCCCATACAAAGGTCAACGGCTGACTGGCTTGTGCCCGTCCCAAGGTGCAGGGGACACAAGCAGGCAGGATACCCTGGGCTGTGTGACATTACACAAGCCAGACCCCTCTCAGCTCCTCATCCACAGGATGTTGCCCCGAGGTGGCTTTTTTTCTTCTTAGGGCTGTAAAAAATTGTGATAAAGTATATATAACCTAACGTTTACCATTTTCATCATTTTAAGTGTACAATTCAGTGGCATTAAGCTTTCACAATGTTGAGTAACCATCACCACCATCCATCTCCGGAACTTTTTCACCTCTCAAGCAGAAACTCCGTAGCCCATAAACCAAACTTTCATTTCTCCACATCCCCTGCTCCTGGAAACCGACATTCTGCTTTCTGTCTCTATGGATGTGCCACATTTAAGCATCCCATAGAAATGGAACCATGCAACATTTGTCCTTTTGTGTCTGGGTTCTTTCACTTAGCATGTTTTCAAAGTTCATCCACGTTGTAGCAAGGATCAGAATTGCATTCCTTTCTGTGGCTGAATAACAGTTCATTGTGTGGATAGACAGAGAGACCACATTTTGCTTATTTAAAAATTTTTTTTTAATTTTAATTTTTGTCTTTTTAGGGTTGCACCCGGGGCCCATGGACGTTCCCAGGCTAGGGGTCAAATCGGAGCTGTAGCTGCCGGCCTACACCATAGTCACAGTGACACTAGATCCGAGCTGCGTCTGCGACCTATACCACAGCTCATGGCAATGCCGGGATCCTTAACCTACTGAGTGAAGCCAGGGATCGAACTTGCATCCTCATGGATGCTAGTCAGAATTGTTTCCGCTGAGCCACAACAGGAATGCCCACATTTTATTTTCATCTGTCCTATTTGGGTTGTTCCCACCTTCTGACTATTGTGAATAAAGTTGCCATGAACATAGGTATAGAAGTATCTGGGTCCCAGCTTTCAATTCCTTTGGGATGTGTAGCTAGGAATAGAATTGCTGGTTCATATAGTAATTCTGGGTTTAACTCTTTTTTTTTTTTTTTGTCTTTTTGCTATTTCTTTGGGCCGCTCCCACGGCATATGGAGGTTCCCAGGCTAGGGGTCCAATCGGAGCTGCAGCCACCAGCCTACACCAGAGCCACAGCAACGCGGGATCCGAGCCGCATCTGCAACCTACACCACAGCTCACGGCAACGCCGGATCCTTAACCCACTGAGCAAGGGCAGGGACCGAACCCGCAACCTCATGGTTCCTAGTCGGATTCGTTAACCACTGCGCCACGATGGGAACTCCTTTTTTTTGTCTTTTGTCTTTTGTCTTTTTAGGGCTGCACCTGTGGCATATGAAGGTTCCCAGCCTAGGGGTTGAATTGGAGCTGTAGCTGCTGGCCTACACCACTGCTACAGCAATGTGAGATCCAAGCCACGTCTGTGATCTACACCGCAGCTCACGGCAATGCCGGATCCTTAACCCACTGAGCGAGGCCAGGGATCGAACCTGCAACCTCATGGTTCCTAGTCGGATTCATTTCCACTGCGCCATGACGGGAACTCCTGAGTATAACTCTCTGGGGAAATGCTGCACAGGTTCTGGAGCAGCCGCACCATTTTCCATCTGCACAAGCAATGCCTGGGGCTGCCAGTTTCTCTGCATCCTTCCCCACACTTGTTCTTTGGCTTTTTCGGTTGTTGGTTTTGTTGTAGCCATCCTAGAGGGTTTAAAGTGGTGTCTTCTTGTGGTTTACATGTCTTTAATGACGAATGATATTGAGCATCTTCTCATAAGGCTTTTTTTGGGGGGGCATTTGTATATTTTCTTTGGAAAAATGTCTATTCAGGTCCTTTGCCCAGTTCTGAATTGGGTCTTTTGTGTTTGTTTGTTTTTGTTTTGAATTGTAGGGGTTCTTCATATACTCTAAATATTAATTCCTTATCAGCACTATTTGCAAAGATTTTCTCCGATTTGTCGGGCTGTCTTTTCACTCTCTAGTGTCCTTTAATGCATCACCAAATGTGACTTTTTACATATGAATAAAAAAGGTTGATCTGACAAAGATCTACCAGCTGACAGCTTTGCAATATTAATTCACCGTTTAACCACCAATTATTTTTGTTTGTTTGTTGTTTGTTTTTTGCTTTTTTTTCAGGGCCGCACCTGCAGCATATGGAGTCTCCCAGGCTAGGGGTCGAATGGGAGCCATAGCTGCCAGCCTACGCCACAGCCACAGCAATGCTAGATCCGAGCCACGTCTGTGACCTACATCACAGCTCACAGCAATGCCGGATCCTTAACCCACTGAGCGAGGCCAGGGATTGAACCCGCAACTTCATGGTTCCTAGTTGGATTCGTTTCCACTGCGCCATGACAGGAACTCCAGAAGTAGATTTTACAAAGCAAAAAAGTTAGAAGGCAATTCTTTACACAGTCAAAAGAGTCTATATTTTTGCAGTTCCCATTGTGGCTCGGTGGGTTAAGAATCTGACTAGTATCCACGAGGATGCAGGTTCAATCCCTAACCTCACTCAGTAGGTTAAAGGATCAGCGTTGCCGAAGGCTGCGATGTAGACTGCAGATGTGTCTTAGGTCGCATGTTGCTGTGGCTGTGGGATTTGACCCCTATCCTGGGAACTTCCATATGCCACAGGTGTAGCCATTAAGAAGAAAAAAAAAAAAGAGTCTATATTTTTGAAAGCCTTCATCTTAAAGTCTTAGGAAGAGATTTTTCTAACACAAAAAAGTGTTTAGAAGCCTTAAATCCCTGGAGACCATCAGCAGAGAACTTCATTATGAATCCTGGGTCTTGGGCGAGTGAAAACCAATCAGAAACCACGGTTGCTGAAAGGAGGACACAGGCACATGAGGTAAATATTGTATCTGAATGATTAATATGAATGGTTTCTTTATACATTGCTTTTCCGTAACATTTTGCTACTTAAGGCAAAGGTACACGTACCTCAGGGAACCGAATGGCGCTGGCTTGACTTGCCACCTCTCTGGATCTGAAGCCTGGCTCCCCTACACAGGTTTAGGTTCCAAGAGGGTAGCCTTGTCTCCTGGGCCTTCCAAGACTTGCTTTGAGAGTGAGGGGATCCTGCTGCTTAAGCCGAAAGGCCAGGCAGCCTCCCCTTCGTCTTCTTCCTTCATCACCTACATCCAACCCATCAGCAGATCCCAGCAACCTCCTCTCCCACTTAGCCTCTCTCTACCGAATCCAGGTGTCCCCTGTGGATCAACCATGTGTTTCTGATGCTTTGACCTCTGGGGTCTTGCTGACCTTGGAGGGACTGCCCCTCTCAGGCCTAGCAGGTCCCTAGAATCCTTCCCCCTTCACTCTGGAGGGTGTTTTTTCCTATGCAAACAAACCAATGCAGATCCAAAGCCTCAGCCTCCTTTTTTAAAATCAGAGGGTCACAGTCAGAGTCCCTATCTACCTGGCCTGATCATCTAGGACAAGGTACCACTAGGGGGCAGCCCCTAAGCCTCAGAGCCTGCATACATTCTTCCAACTGGCCCTGCCTTGCTATCCTTCCCGTGGAAACCACTATAAAGGCCCTTGTAGGCTTGTCCCCTCACTCCCTCTGCCTCCTGGCTGACCTGGTGCATCCCCACGTGGCCCTGCATGGGAGGCAGGGCATGCCTGCTCTTCCTGGGAAATGTCACAGATCACTTCTCATGGCAGCCATCCCCTGACCTGTTGGCCTCGCCATACTGAGTAGTAAGAACACAGACATTTTCCAACAGCCTGGAGGTGTGCCCCTCGCCTGCCTGGACCCTGCAATGACCCCCCCCACCCACTCAAAATGCTCCCCTGCGAGGCCTGCAGCCCAGGAGTCCAGGGACTTTCCAAAATGAAAACCGATGGTGTCTTTCTCTTATTTAAAAGTCCCTAGAGGCTTCTACTACGAAGAAAAATAAAACCCACAGTGCTTGCAGTGGCCTAGAAGGTCCGGTGTGTCCCAGCTTCTCCAGCATGTTCTTGGGCCTCCCCTGGCTCTGTGCTCCAGCAACACTGGCCTCCTTTCCATTCTACAGAGACGCCAAGCTATTTCCTGCCTCAGGGCCTTTGTACGTGCTGTTCCCTCTGCCTCAGCACTCGTCCCCTAGCTCTGGCACAACCAGCCCCCTTTCCCTTGAGTCTCGGTCAACTGTCAGCCCAGGAGAGGCCTTCCTGAATGATGGAGCCAGACATTCTGTTCCATTACCGTGTGTTATTTTCTCCATTGCCCTTTTCACTCTAATTATTCTTTTCCTCGTTTGTTGTGAGTCTTCCCACCACACACCCCGACTTGGAATTGAATATAAGCTTCCTGAGGACAGGAGCCTAAGTCAAGGCCATGGTCCCCCAGCCGAGACAGCCTGGTGGGTAGCGCTGGATGAATGAATGAGGGGCCCCTGACCTGTGTTTCCCAGACTGGAGCGGGGAGGAGAGGAAAGGGTGGATGAAGGCAGAGTCGTGACCTGCTGCGACCCTGCAGCCACTCAGGAGCTGCTGGCTCACCAGAGGCTCCCAAACGCCTGGCCCCAGACCAGGCTGCTGCAGTGTCAGGGCTGAGAAAGGCAGACAGTGCCTGTGTCGTGGAGGGGCCAACGGGAAGCCGGCCTCTGTCTTCTGAGGTTCTGCTGACCATCACATTTCTCCTGCAAGGGTGCCTTGTCCTTCCCCGGACCCCAGGCTCATCTGACGCCTGCTCCAGAAGCTGGGCTGTCCCCAAGCTGCGTCTCTACTTGGCCCGAAGGATACAATGCAGCTTTTGCTGGTGCAGAGACGTCTGGGGTGGCTGCCAGCCCTTTTATCCTTTCACTTCATCTGCCAGCCAAGAGCTTTTCCCTGCTTGTGCCTCTTGAAGCTTAAGGCAAGAAATGTTGACCTTGAGTACAGGTGCTTCTTAATTCGTTACTCCAGGTCCCTTGTCCTGGTTCACATCCAAGCCAGCTGCTCCCCCGTCTTCTCTCTTCCTTTCCCTTGACCCCTCTGTTCTCTGGCAGCCCCCAAACAAAATTTTGGACTTTTCCCTTGAGATCTGGCTCAGCCAGTAGTGGCGGGTCCAGTGTGCCCCCTATACTCAAGGGCATCAAGCCATCTCTTTAGATGGCGTCCACTTGGAGAAAGCATTTCCAGATTCACAGCCACGTGCAGAGTGATGGGGACTCTCACCCCTGAACTTGGGGGCTCAGGCTCCCCACCCTGCTCCACATTCATCCGACAGTTTTTGAGGCTCTGCTGCTTCCAGCATTGACCTGCTGGGGTCTGTCTCACTGGACTGCGTAGGGACTCTGGTGATGCCAGGGTCACCTAGCGATCCAAGCAGGCGTTTTTATTGGAATCCATTATGTGACAGTCCAACAAAGCATTCTGGGACAACTGGATGGCCACATGCAAAAAAATTGTCGGCCTCCTGACCTCTCACCTCGTATACGAAAATTAGCCAAAAATGAACCCCAAATGCCTAAATGTCCAAACTAAAACTATTAAACTCTTAGAAGAAAACACAAGCCTAAATTTTCATGATATTGAAGTTCTGCTGCGGAGTAGTGGGTTAAGAATCCGACTGCAGTGGGTCGGGCCACCATGGAGATTCGGGTTTGAGCCCCAGCCTGGCGCAGTGGGTTAAAGCATCCGGCATTGCTGCAGCTGCAGCATAGGTCACTGCTGTGGCTCAGATTCAAACCCTAGCCTGGGAACTTCCATATGCTGCAGGTGTGGCCATAACATTTAAAAACATTTTTTTTCATGATATTGGTTTAGGCAAAGCCTTCTTAGACATGACACCCAAAACACGAGAAATAAAAGAAAAATAGATACATTGTCCATCAAAATATACTCGTGTGCTTCAAAGGACACCATCAAGAAAGTGAAATGACAACCCATAGAATGGGAGAAAAATTTTTGCAAATCTGGTAAGGGGCTTATATCTAGAATATATAAAGAATTCTAACAACTCAATAATAAAAAGATAACCTGGGAGTTCCCATTGTGTCTCAGCAGGTTAAAGAACCCGACTAGTATCCATGAGGATGCAGGTTCAATCCCTGGCCTTGCTCAGTGGGTTAAAGATCCGGCGTTGCCATGAGCTGTGGTGTAGGTTGAAGAGGCAGCTCGGATATGGTGTTGCTGTGGCTGTGGTGTAGGCTGGCAGCTACAGCTCTGGTCCGATCCCTAGCCTGGGAACTTCCATATGCCACAGATGCAACTCTGAAAAGATTTAAAAAAAAAAAAAAAAAAAAAAAAAGATAACCTAATTGAAAAATGGGCAAAGAATCTGACTAGATATTTCTTCAAAGAAGATATACGAATGGCCAATAAGCACATGAAAAGATGCTCAATGTCATGGGCTATCAAGAAAATTCAAATAAAAAACTCAATAAGATCCACTTTACACCCACAAGGATGGTCAGAATCCAAAAATCTGGTAATAACAGGTGTTGGTGAGAAAGAAATAGGAACCCTGTACATTGTTGGTGGGAATACAGACTGGGGCAGCCACTGTGGAAAATAATCTGAAGTTCCTTGAAAGGTTATGCACAGGGAGTTCCCTTCTTGGCTCAGTGGCTAATGAACCCAACTAGGATCCATATGGATGCAGGTTTGATCCCTGGCTTCGCTCCGTGGGTTAAGAATCTGGCATTGCCGGGAGTTCCCGTCGTGGCGCAGTGGTTAACGAATCCGACTAGGAACCATGAGGTTGCGGGTTTGGTCCCTGCCCTTGCTCAGTGGGTTAACGATCCGGCGTTGCCATGAGCTGTGGTGTAGGTTGCAGATGCGGCTCGGATCCCGCGTTGCTGTGGCTCTGGCGTAGGCCGGTGGCTACAGCTCCGATTCAACCCCTAGCCTGGGAACCTCCATATGCCACGGGAGCGGCCCAAGAAATAGCAACAACAACAACAACAAAAAAAAAGAATCTGGCATTGCCATGAGCTGTGGTGTAGGTCACAGACCTCGGATCCCTCCTTGCTGAGGCTGTGGCATAGGCCAGCAGCTGTAGCCCCAATTCCACCTGTAGGTGTGGCCCTAAAAAAAAGGCAAAAAAAAAAAAAAAGGGTTAAACACAGAGTTAGCATATGACCCAGCAGTTCCCCTCCTGGGTATACACCCAAGAGAATGAAAACATAAGTCCACACAAAAACATGTACACATATGTCCCCAGCAGCATTATTCCTCATGGCTCCAAAGGGAAAACAGGAGTTCCCTGGTGGCACAGCAGGTTGAGGATGTGGCATTGTCACTGCTGTGACTCAGGTTCGATCCCGTGCCCACAGCATGCCTGCTTCTGCATGCAGTGGACACGGCCAAAAAAAAATGCAAATAACCCACATGTCCATGAACCGATGCATGGATAGACAAAATGTTGTATATGAGCACAGTCAAATGTTATTTAGCAATAACAAGGAATGAAGCAATAATACATGCTACAACATGGATTTACATTACATGTTTTCCAGGTTCATCCATCATAGTATGTATTCTATTACATACTGAATATACATTTTACGGAAGTGTCTACATATCCTATGTACACAAAAGGCCACATATTATATGATTCCGTTTATACGAAATCTACAGTACAGGCAAATCCATAGAAAGCAGATTAGTGGTTACCTAGGGCCGAGGGGGTTGGGGGAAAGCAGGGAGTTTATGTTCATAGTTGCATGGTTTCTGGTTGGGGTAATTAAAGTGTCCTTAATTGATTGTGGTGATGGTTGCACAACTCTGTGGCTACCCTGAAAAACAAATGAGTTATACACTCTGAGCGGGTGAATTGTGTAGTATGTGAATGATAACTCAGTTAAGCTGTTCTAAAAATATCGTGTGATAAAGATCCCGGATAATCAAGAGGGTTTAAGAATCTAGAAATTTAGGGAGTTCCCGTTGTGGTGCAGTGGAACTGAATCCAGCTAGCATCCATGAGGAAAAAAAAAAGGGAAAAAGAAAAGGATCTGACTGCACTGCGGGTTTCTGTGGAGGTGTGGGTTCGATCCCCAGCCGCACACAGTGGGTTAAAGATACAGGGTTGTCACGCCTACGTCTTGGATTCAACCCCTGGCCAGGAACCTCCATTTGCAGTGGGTATGACCATAACAAATAAATTAAAATAAATAAAGTCATGGATCCTGAGCTGGGGAGATGATCCTGGTTTATAGAAGTGTGTTCGGTCTAACCACACGAGGCCTTAGAAGCAGGGGTCCTTTCCCAGATGCATCAGACAGATGAACCTGAAAAGAAGAACGAGAGCTTCAAAGCACGTGACCTGCCATTCCTGGCTTTGAGGACTGAGGAAGGGGGCCACAGATGAGGGAATGTGCTAGCCTCTAGGAGCTGGGAATGACCCTCCGCCGACAGCCAGCAAGGGAACAGGATCTCAGTCTTCAAACCACAAGGATCTGAATTCTGCCAACACCCAAATGAGCAAGAAAAGGGCTTCCCTTGAAAGGTAACGCAGCCCCACAACCTCTTGGTTTTATTTTTATTTTTTGGCTGCACCCGCAGCATGCAGAAATTCCTAGGCCAGGGATTGAACCCATGTGACAACACTGGATCCATAACCCATTGAGCCACCAGGGAACTCCACAACCTCTTGGTTTCAGCCCAGTGAGAAGTAAGACTTCTGACCTACAGGCTGTAAGGTAATATATTTGCATTGTTTAAGCCACTAAATGGTAGTCAATTGTTACAGCTGCAATAGAAAACCCATACCTAGCTATTTTACATAGACTTTATGAAGCCAATCTAATTTCTTTTTTTTAAAGAGTGCTGGGCTTTCTCATATCTGAGGATGAAAAGATGTACTCATGGCTGAAAATTCACGGCACCTGTTCTCCCCTCGCCAGCCCATGCCAAGAGCAGAGTGAGCGAGGAGAGCTGACTTAGTAAGGGGTACCCGAAAATAGAAACTGCAACGTGATTTTATTTCTGACTCCACAGACCTCTCTTGTGAGTCATCCATCTCTTCAGGTCTCACTTTCCATGGCTGGGAAGCAGGCGGAGCTAACCCTGACTGCTGCCTTCCCCACAGTTTAGGAAAAAAGTCAGCTTCACCCACAGAGCTCCAGCACGCTCCTTGGCAGACACAGTTCGGGTCCCGGGACCCACATCGGGCAATCGCTGCTTTCTTCTGGCCTCTTTCAGAGGGTTTGGGGCACACCTGGGCCGCTGGGATGTGGCCTTGTGGCTGCTTTTAGCACAGAAATGAGCAAAGCTTCAGGTATGCAAAGATGCTGAACTTCATCACAAAGCCAATGGACAAGGTTTGGGACTTTGGTTGGGCGGGGGTGGGGTCGGGGTGGGCAATGCCCTCACACCTGGAAAAGACCCAATTGTTTTCATGATGGAAAGAAAAAGTAATGGTCCAGATCCGACCATGAGCTACCCAGTCAGAGACTGAGATAAGGACAAACAGCGACGGAGGAGGGCAGAAAATGAAAACTATGCCTGGGCGTGGAAGTGAGAGCAACAGTTATAACATCCTAGGCTCATTTCATGTCACACCTCAGGCTCCACCCCACGGACACCTGAGTGGACACACCCATTTTCTTAAGAAGCTGGTTGGAGCTGACTTGGCTTTGGGATTTTTTTTTTTTTTTTTTTTTGCCTTTTCTAGAGCCGCTCCCGCGGTATATGGAGGTTTCCAGGCTAGGGGTCTAATCAGAACTGTAGCTGCCAGTTGGCGCCAGAGCCATAGCAACACAGGATCGGAGCCGCGTCTGCAACCTACACTACAGCTCACGGCAATGCCAGATCCGTAACCCACTGAGGGAGGCCAGGGATCGAACCTGCAACCTCATGGTTCCTAGTCAGATTCGTTAACTGCTGAGCCACGACGGGAACTCCCTTTTTTTTTTTTTTTTTTTTGGTTGTGCCTGAGGCATGCAGAAGTTCTGGGCCAGGGATGGAACCCAAGCCACAGCAGTGACAACACCAAATCCTTAACCACCAGGCCACCAGGGAACTCCTGGATATTTTTAAGGGTCCCCTCAGGGTGACTGAAGATCACGGTTGGGATGGCTGTACAAAGGATCTGGGAAACGTCCCCTCTGTTCATCTCAGTCTCAAGGCACCTGCCTTCTTCCATCTGTGCCTCCTTTGGCCCTGGTTTACATGATGTGTGAATGCACAGTGTGTCGAGGATTACAGAACATGGGAAGGGCTCTTGGCCAAGAGTCCTGGCATCCACCAGTCCCGTTTGGCTGGCCCGTGCCCTAGACCCTCCTCCCCACTGCCAGCTGTGGAGGCAGCTCGGCAGGTACCTGGTTCCTTAACTCTCCACCCGGGTCCCAGGCAGAGTGGCCAAACCCTTGCTGAGGCCCAGCAGTTCATGCAGGCCCCTAGATGGCCCCCGGCCTTCATGACAGCGAAGCCCAGCCCCCTTGGCTCCCCAGCCTTCCTGGAACCTTCTTGCTTAATATCCTGTGTGGTAATCATGCCTTTTGGCCCACTTAGTCCTGCCGGCCACTGCCAAGTTCCTTCTGTTAGCTCCTGACATCCCTACCTCTAATGGAATGTCCATGAAATGAAAAGCTGCTACAAGTTTTCTCTCTCTCATCAGAGTGCCCTCTCTTGGGTGGTCCAGCTCCCTTTGGCACAGGTGACCAGGCATGCCCCTGTCTCTGGGATGGGAGGAGGCGGAGTCTGAAGAAGGGACAGTGCTAAGATGCTCAGCAGCGGGGATGGGAGGGCCAACCTCTGTCTAGGAGGTGGTCCTGGGTAGTCTGGCCGGTCAGTGCAGCAGTGGCCCTGCCTTATTTATTATTATTATTAATATTATTTTGGTGATGCCTGTGGCATGCAGGGATCAAACCCGTGCCACAGCAGTGACAACACCAGATCCTTAACCTGCTAGGCCACCAGGGAACTCTGGCCCTGCCTTATTTAACCTGCGGTCACCCAGCTGCTGCTGAGAAGTGGGAAGGAGCGGCTGCCTCTCTGATGGCCAGGGCTCCAGGGAGTCACGGACAGCACTGCAGGGCTGGGAGAAAACAGTTGCAAAGGTGAGGTACAGCATGATCATGGTGAGAACCAGGGGAGAGGACCAGCGTACCATCTCCCGAGGGCCAAGAGAGGCAGCTGACCCTGTCACCTCCTGTATAACCTCACCATCACACTACAGAGGCCTTATTCCCATCACCGTCTTGTGGATAAAGCCACAGAGGTGCCAGCTACCATTTCCTGAGCACTCATGGCTGGTTAGTGTCTTCAGGGTCACAGGAATGTAGGCAGAGATTTGAAGCTGTCTGGTGGAGACATGACCATAGACGGCTCTCCCGCGCCCAAATCACTACGTCTGGATATTGACAATAGGATGATGGAGTTCTCCATGCGGCTCAGTGGTAACCAACCCGACTGGTATCCATGAGGATGTGGGTTCCATCCCTGGCCTCGCTCAGTGGGTTAAGGATCCCGCTGTTGCCCTGAGCTCTGGTGTAGGTCGCTGATGCGGCTCGAATCTCGCCCTGCTGTGGCTGTGGGGGTAGGCCGGCAGATAGGCCGGAAACTGCAGCTCCGATTAGACCCCAGCCTGGGAACTTCCATGTACCAGGGGTGCGGCCCTAAAAAGCAAAAAAAAAAAAAAAAAAAAAATAGAGAGAGAGAAAAGAAAATAGGATGAACCAAGCCGCTCATTCTACAGATGGAGAAAAGCGAGGCCCAGGGAGGTCAGGCCCCAGGTCCCAGGTCCCACAGCTCGTGCCAGATACGGGAGGGAGCCAGTAACCAGACTCCACGAGACACCATTTCCCTCGGCCCTCTTGTGTCCCCGAAGGCAGCCTCTACCATGCGCAGCAGAAACCAGGGCCGGAAGGAGGGGCCCGCTCACTTCGCTCTTAAATCCAGAAGATCCACACGAACCAAGGAATCATTTGGGAGGTCTCCGCCCCTCCCTCCTCCGCGACCCAGAGCTAGGGGGTGTGGCCTCGCCGCGCCTCCGCCCCCGCGGCCCGCCCCGGCCCCGCCCACTGCGCGCGCCCCTGGCCTGATTCCCCCTGTGCGCGCGCGCGCGTTCCAGGCCCGGGATCTCCCTGCGCGCGCACCAAGGCCGCTGCGATCTGAGACCCAGGCCCTGCGGGTCCGCCGCGCCCCCGGACAAGGAAGCGTCTCTGGCTGGGCGGGGAAGGGGCGCCCTCCCCGCTCGCCGCCCCCGGCCGCGCTGGCGAAACCTGAGCGCGCGTCAGGCGCGGAGCCGCGTGACGCGCACCTGTCCGGGCGGGCCCGGCGGGCGGAAGAGCATGCGCGGGTCCCTGGCCTGGCCTGAGCTCGGCCCGCAGCCCCGCGCCGCCCCTGACGTTTCCCGGAGAAGCAGGCGGCTCTGACGGCCGAGATGAAGTAAGCTGCCTCCCCCGCTTTCTCTCCCGCTCCTCCGGCCGCAAGGAGGTCTTTACAGCAGGCCCGGGAGGCTGGCCACGCGTGGCGGTGAAATCCTCGGGCATATGGTTGGGAAGAGTCACCCGAGCCACCACCCACCCGCCCGAATTCCCTTCCCCGCCTTCCTTCCGCAGAATAAATTCATTGTTCTCCTCCTCCTCCGCAGATCCCTTAGCGCGGTGGCGGCTCTATTGGGTGGCAGGTCTACAGGAGGCAGCCAGGCCCCATCAAGGCTGGTCCAGGGGCCCAGTGAGGTCCCTTTTCCTAGGCTTTCTGGAATTCGGTTCTGGTTTTTGGTTTTCCAGAAGTAAATCCTTCTGGGTCTCTGAAAATCGGCTCACCCAAAGCTTGAATGTTTAGCAGGAAGTGAGAACTTCTGGAAAAATCATAAGCCGAAATTCCTTGCCCACTCATCCCTGTGCCCCTCATCAAAGCCTGTGGCTCATGTTTGGCCTTTGGCCAACGAGGGAAACCTGGGTAGACCAGGAGTATTTTAAATCATGTTTTACATTTTTCTACGGTGGCGGATGGCTGATCGAATTTCTGAGCTCATGAAACTAATCTTTTGGCAAGTTTTAGGAGCACCTGAGACAAAAATGCTCCGTGTTTGGCATAAACAGAGCTCATTTTTAGGCAATATTTTGTGTAAATGTTTCTTTGAGGTACATAACTGCTCAGCAAATGGCCACTCCAGGCAGACATTCAAGTTGTTTGTCCAAAGACTATAATTCACTAAGTGACTTGTGTTGTCAGATGGTTTTAGGTTATTTCAAAGGGAAACAGTCATTTCCCATCCTGGTGCAGTGGAAACGAATCTGACTAGGAACGGTGAGGTTGTGGGTTTCATCCCTGGCCTCGCTCTGTAGGTTAAGGATCTGGTGTTGCTGTGAGCTGTGGAGTAGGTTGAGAATGCAGCTTGGATCCCGAGTTGCTGTGGCTGTGGCGTAGGCCGGCAGCTGTAGCTCTGATTGGATCCCTAGCCTGGGAACCTCCATATGCTGCAGGTGTGGCCCTAAAAAGCAAAAAATAAATAAAAGGGAACCGGTCAACTCTGTGAGTACACAAAGGGAAATCAAGAGGTGCCTTTGGGCATCTGTGGCCCAGCCTCTTCTCACTTTATGGATGGAATACATAAATTTCACCATGGATTCTGCCAGGCCCTAAACCAGAAACAGAGCAGAAAGTCTGCTTTTGCTTTCTGTTTCCCAGAGTTGGGAGTCAAGTGGCTGTTTGTCTGGGAGACCTCTTACCACCATTGCCCTCCAAAGTATTTTCACAGCCACGATCTGGGTTTGTTTATCTGTTTGTTGGTTTGCTTTGTCAGACATTAAAATGAGATGGATTGAGTTTCCTGGTGGCTTAGCAGTGAAGGATTCAGCGCTGTCACGGCTGTGGCTCAGGTCCTATCCCTGGCCAGGGAATTTCTGTTGGCCACGGGCAAAGCCAAAAATAAAGAAATGAAATGAAATGAGGTGGGTGATGTGCATTTTACAGCTGGAGAAAAGGCCCTGAGTCGTTAAGGGCAAGCCTAGGGCTGCAAAGTGAGAGGTTTCATCTTTGCGGCATACTATAAACGTCTCATGGGTTGGGCTGGGGATTTTTTTTACCATCTCAGCATTATATCCCTTTGATTTTTTCCATCAGTATGACTGGAAGGTCAGGAAACTGTCAATGAAGTGTTCCTTGGCATTTGTTTTTTTTTTCTGTTGTGGGATGTTAATTGGCTTTGTAGCAGTTCCAAAAAGCTCGAGAGAAAAGTCACTTTCTTCTCGATGCTATTGGTTTAATAACGACAGAGGCTCCCATCTCTTGGGCGCTTCCTGAATGCCATGCACGGTGCCAAGGGCTTTATATGGATCATCTCACCGTGTGCTGCTTATCGCCTGTTTCCCACTCTGCGGGTGGGGCTGGGAGAGGTTAAATAATTTGTGGAGGCCACACCGCTCCTGAGTGGCTACGGATTTCAGGAACGAGTCCCTCCGCCTCCCAGCAGAGCCTTCCAGGTTTCAGTAAAGCACCTCTGGCTTAAACACAATGTCTTCCCGAGGTCAGAAGGCAGGCGCGTGCATCACCGTTCGAGGGGACTGGGAAGCCAGGCCATGCCCAGCGGATGGCGTCCAGGGCACCTTGACTTCAGGGGGCAGAGCTGCCTGCCAGCTGGCGGGACTGCTTCGACCCCTGTTGTCCCAGGTGCGGAGGGGAGCAGAATCCGGGTCCACACCAAAGCAGTGCTTTGAGTTTGCCATTTGGGGCTGTCCTCACACCGTTTACAGGGAGGCGGGAAGTAAGGGCTGTGCGCAGACCGCCTGTATTTACATCCTATCCCCTGTGAGCTGCGTGACCTTCAGTAAGTTATTTTCTCTCTCTGTATCTTAGTTTCCCCTCCACTCATTCGAAAAATGGGGCTATGCCAGGGCAAGAATGAGTGAGCGGCGTGCTGCCTTTGAAGCTCTCAGCCCAGTATTTGGCGTGTAGTTGATGACTCGCTAAATACCATGCACAGTATTTCTTATTCACAGTATGGTTTTAAGTCGTGAGCTGCTGCTCCCGTGGGCAGGGTCACAGGGCTTGACGTCACCAGTAGAGATGTATTCCTTTGTGCTGTCACTCACACGCTGGCCGCTTATGCACAGGTGACGGTGGTCTTGGGCACGTGCAATCTATTTGTTCCTTCAGCAGCAGTTGAGAGTGCGCCCTCCGTGTGCCAGGCTCTGTTTCGGGTCCTGGAGATGGGCAGTGAACCAAACACAGACACCCCTGCCCTCCTTGGCATGGACTGCCTTGAGGGGAGGGAGGGATAGACAGTAAACCCAATAAACTCACTTATCACATCCAGTGTATTCACAAGGGATCTGTGCTCTGGGGAGAAATAAAGCAGGGCATGCAAGGGGGGTGGGAGGGTTACAGTTTGACGCAGAGGTGGCCGAGAAAGCTTCGCTGACAAGGTGACATTTCAGCAAAGCATTGAAGTTAGGGAGTGGACCACGTGGACGTCTGCAGGGAAAAGTAGGTCGGGCAGCGAGGACAGCAAGTACCAAGGCCCTGAGGCAGGAGGATGGGTGTCTGGAGCCCAGGGAGGGACAGAGGAGAGGAGAGAAGATCCAAGAGGCAAGAGGTGGGAGGCTGGAAGATGTAGACCCCGCCGCCCCTGCACGGAAGGATGCCCCGATGTGGCCGGTGCTGTGAACAGATGACTCTGCCTGCTGTGTTCAGGCAGAGAAACCGGAGGCCAGCGCGGTGGTTCCTGCAGCTGAGTGGACGGAGGTGATGGTGGCTCCCAGCAGAGTGGAGTGGTGCAAGGAGGGGAGAAGTCGCTGTGTTCTCGGGAGATGTTGGTGACAGTGTGGAGTTTGCTGACCGATCGGATGACCCGAAGGTTTCTGGCTTGAGCACTGGGTGGGGCGGCTTCGGCTGAGGATGGGGAGATCCGCCTTGGGAACATGGGGGAGATGGTCAGTGCAGTTTCGAACCCGGCGGGTCTCGTAGACACCCGGCTGTTGGTATCAGGGTAGCAGGTGATCACAGGAGACCGGAGTTTCGGGGGAGAAAGTGCAGGCCGGAAACCACGACTTGGTGTCTAGGCCCTTGTGTGCTGGTAAGTGTTTAACAGCCTCTGAAAGAGGTGGCGGTTGGTGGTGGGGTGTCAGATCGACAGATTTGCCAGCACCTGCCACGTAAGTTCCCCCCGCGGGCCAGCTCCAGGCACACGGTTACAGAAGGTCTTCACCTTACAGATACAATAGCCATAAATAACATCAAGAGCACAGATAATAGTAAACTGTGGTAAAATCATTCGGAAATGTTGAGTTTTGAATGTTTCATACCTTTGTTTTTTTTTTTTTTTTTTTTGTCTTTTTTTTTCTATTTCTTTGGGCTGCTCCCGCGGCATATGGAGGTTCCCAGGCTAGGGGTCTAATCGGAGCTGCAGTCCCCGGCCTACACCAGAGCCACAGCAACGCAGGATCCGAGCCGCGTCTGCAACCTACACCACAGCTCACAGCAACGCCGGATCGTTAACCCACTGAGCAAGGGCAGGGACCGAACCCGCAACCTCATGGTTCCTAGTCGGATTCGTTAACCACTGCGCCACGACGGGAACTCCCCATACCTTTGTTTTTAATGTAACTTATTTGGTTATGCATTTGTGTCATTTGTTTTTGTAATAACGTGTGCGTTTAACACCTGGCTTGGCAAATGCCTGACAATGTCGCAAGCGAATCTTGGGTGCAGGTATCTTGTGGGCAGGTGGCTCCGGCACACCATTTGAGTCTCGGGGACCCGAGATTGCTGCCCAGCGAGGTGATGGGACTAGGAATCCTCTGAGTTTAGGGAGGAAACAGGCCTCAGAAGCGATCTTTCGGGTTCTGTCCCCTGTGTGAGCCTGAGGGGGCCGAATGCAGGTCACAGGGCACACTGAAGCCTTCGACTTGCATCTGCGTGGGGGTGTTTGTGCAGAGGCCCCAGAGCACAAAGGGGAGAGCTGGAAGCCTACTGGGGTGGCCAACCCGGCAGGGATCCCCTCGTACTTTAGCTAAAAACCATCTTCAGCTGGAACTCTTGTTTTCACCCCCCACGCCTTCTTTTAAAAATTCCTAACTCGTGAGCCACGATTTGAAGAAAATTCCCCTTCTGCCTGCCAGGCAAACAGAGGGCAGAGGGCAGAGGCCGCATTGGGAGATGAAGCAGAGCGACAGCAGCCGCACTGGCGTCTACCTGCCAGCCCCTCCTACCGCCCCTGGTCTGCTGGGACCAGAGGGCAGGGCTGCCCCCTCCTGTGGTTTCCCAGAAAGGGCTCTGCTGCAGGAGCTCCCGCCCAGGCTGGGTCTGCGCAGGGACAGGTCCTGGACGGCATAGCTGCGTGGGTGTGCCCACATCTGCCTCTTTCACTGGAACCCCGCCCCTGATCCGTGCACTCTGGCCGGCCAAGGCAGTGCTTACAGCCGTGGGGATGTTGGCAGAGCCATATGTTAAAAGGTGAGTCTCCCAGGATGCCCGCTAGGAGACCCTCGTCCTGGAATCGGGGGCTGTGAGAGGTGCCCCGGGCTGTGGACTGGTGCCAGCTCAATCCTGACTCTGAGATGAGCCTGTCACCCCGTGGAGGACACCTTTGTAGTGTCTCGGATCTCGAATGATAATTGCTGTAAAGGAACTCGCACCCCCCTCCCCCCCCTTAAGCTACAGCTTCAGAGGGTCTGGTCTTGGCTTCTGAGCGACGGTGTCAACCCACCCTGTGCTTCATCCTTCAATCCTGGATCTCCCAGCCCTGCTGCACTGGCCTAAGGCTGCAGGCACTATGCTGCGATGACAGAAAGGCAGTGGCCACCCTTACAGATTACAGAGAGGTTATCTCCTTGCCGTGGAAAGTGGAGCGTAGGGGCAGGAAAGCAGTCGAGAGCTCCTTTAGCTCCATGTCTTCCCAGGTGGGGAAACCGGGGCCCAGCCGGGGACACGCCGGTTCAGGGTGATGAGGAAATTGAGGCCTAGCCTGTTCAGGGTGACATGGTGTTTATAGAGTCTCCTGGGGAAGAATCAGCATGTGTTCTGATCCACAGCCTAATACACTGCCTTCCTGTCCCAGAGGGGCTCAAACTTTTGCACTAAGGTTTTTTTCATTAATTAAAAATGGAAGCGATTCCTGGCAGGATCTGCCACTGGAACGCCACGCTCCTGGTTTCTGGCTGACTTCAAGTATGTGATCTCAGAAGATGTATTTCGCAGCCCATTCTTCTCGGAGCAGGCGAGAAAAACCTGCGGAAGTAGAGCCTCGTAGCCCGAGAGCAGTTTAGGTCGCAGGTGGATGGGGAGCCATCAGTTCCCTGTTATTGGAGCCCTGCTCCAGGGGCAGACTTTGGCTTTCCTGGGCTTCTCTGAGCCTGTTCACTCCCCTGTCGGGGTGGCAAGGATGGTACCTGTGTACTTGTCTTCCTCCTCTCCGGGGTTAGGACCAGCCCGGGAGTGTTATGTGCATGGCGGATGCCTGGGTGTGTCCTGGTGCTCTCTGCCAGGCTGGGGTCTAGCTCTTGAGGAAGGAAGGCACAGGTTTTCCTGGCAACTACGGCTTTAAGCCAACCTGGGGGCCCAGGAGGCACTTTACCTTTCAAACGTAATTCATTAGCATTTGTGTAGGGCTTTTGTCATTGGAGCCATCTCAGCTAATGGTCAGCAAACCTTCATTTAGTTTGGGGGTGTTAGTGCACTTGACAGGTGACTTAATTAGGTCCTACAGCTCGGAGGTGGCCTTGAGCCCAGGTCCTCTGACCCAGGGCCCACCTTCCCCCACTTGACAGCAGTGACTGGGGCCTCAGGGTTGGTGAGTCCACAGTGGCTCACCTACCAGTTCCCTCATCTGTGAAATGGGCATCCTTGCAAAACCTTCACAACGCAGTTCTGAGGGAAGGTCGAGCTGGTGCATGTACCTCGCCGGGCGCATGCCGACCACCTGCTAAATGCTGGGTGTTACTGGGCTGGTGCTGGTCGGCGGTCAGGTTTTGCAGGGGGAAGAGCAGGGCTAAACCATTCAAGGCTGCTTTGAAATACCCGCGTTTGCACCTGCCCTGGGCCTGCTGAATCAGAGGTGCATCGCCTTGGCAAAGGGAGGAGGGGGCAGATGTGTGTGTTTTGAAAGGCTCTCCGGTTGAATCTGATGCACTCCCTGCCGAGGGCCCTGGCTCTGGGCTTCGCCGCCGCTGGTCTTCCAGAGTCCTGCTCCCCTTACCGCGTGCTCTTCGGACCAGCTCGCAGCACTGTAGGCCCTTCCCCGGACCCTCTGCGCCAGAATCTGCATTTTTAAAAAGATCCCCAAGAGATTCATAAGCACATTCAAGTTTGAGAAACATGGTTCAGGTTAAAAAACATGGTAATAAGAACACCAAATACACAGCCCCCCTCCGACCCCCCCCCCCACAAGCTCATTTAGCAAAGAGTTGTTCCCTGGTTGTTTAGCAACCACAGAGTAAGCAGCTGTGTCGCAATAACTGATATTTTGGATCTGTGTTTGTTTAAAGGAGCACCGGGGACTGGGGGACGAAAGCAAGCGATAAGGGAGACCAACCTGAGAACTGGGAACGGGGACAGGGCGGGTGGGGAAGACTCCAGCAGACTCCAGAGTCAGAGCAGGTTGACTAGAGCCCCTGGGGTGGGCTCAGGCCAGGTGGCGGGGCATTAGGGCCATACATCTGTCTTCTGGGGCAGAGCACGTCCAGGCACGTCCAGGGCCTGGGCTACCCGTCCCATCAGGAGCTCTGAAACACGCCTGCCAGCTGGCGGCTGCTCCTTCTCCAGCCTGTTCTCTGGGCTTTAGATTTCTTGCTGCCTCTTTCCCGCACTGACCTTGCAGCTTCTCCCTGCCCCCAGACAGGGGCGGTTGCCAGTAGAGATAGAAATGCTTGAAGGGCCAAAGACAGGGATGGGAAGCCGGGGGAGAAAGTAGTATGGTTCTGGGTCCCTCCGTGGGTTGGGGTGTGGGTGCAGACAAGGGGGGAGTGGAAGAGGGAGGCTGGGAGCCTGCTCACCTGAGCCCTCGGTCCTTCTGTTGACGCGCCCATGACAGAAGTCTGGTGTCCTATAGACCCTGGAGCAAATACTGCGGTTGGGTCCTCCTCTTTGTTTGGCCACTAACTGGCGCCGTCTTGGAGATGGATCTCGGGAGGAGGCGAAGGGAAAATAGGAGGTGGGGGGGTCTGATGTCAGAGTCGGGGGGGGGGGTCCCTCCACAGCAAGGATGAGATAGGGGTCTGGAAGGGTCTTCAGGGCCTTTTATGGATTCCCGGTGTCTCTTTAAATCTTAATTTCCCTGTCCGTATAGCCAGACTATAGCCTCATTGTTAAGAATTCTGTTAATCCTTTATCGTTTGAACACCTGCTGTATAATAGGTGCTAAACCGGGTCATCGTTTTTTTTTTTAAGGGCCACACCCGTGGCATATGGAAGTTCCCAGGCTAGGGATCAAATCAGAAGTTCCCAGGCTAGGGGCCGGCCTGCACCGCAGCCACAGCAACGCTGGATCCTTCATCCTCTGAGCGAGGTCAGAGATCGAACCCTCAACCTCATGGTTCCTAGTCGGGCTCTTTTTGCTGCGCCACGACGGGAACTCCTAGTCATCTCTGTCCCTTCTTAACTGCTCCCTCCCCCTGGGCTGGCCCCTGCTCCCATGTTGCTTTCCTTCCTTCAAAGCCCTGCCTTTGGAGGGACGCTGAGAACGGGAGAGCCAAGGAGTCGGCTGGGCATGGAGCGTATTAAACCCGACAGCCTCGGGCAGAGTCGAAGGCCGGAGAACGGAACTGTCTGGAGCATTTGTGACAGGCCTGAGGCCTCTCGCCTTTCCTGCATGTCCGCTGCTTCAAATCGGGCTGAAAATTAGCCCAGACATTAGGCTAACCCCGGGGAGGCTGCAGTGTGCCATTGCTGCCTGGCAGCTCGGAGCCAACCTGGCACCTGCCCGGCTCCCCCGCTTTCTCGCACGGAACCTTCACCGACCTGAGCCTCAGCTTGTCCATCTGCCAAAGGGGGACGATGGTAGTCCCCCCTCCACTGGTTCTTGTCGGGGCTCCTGCCTGGCCTGGGTGAGCTCTAGCGCACGGAAGGGCTTTAGTGCCGTGTCTGCTGCTGCTAGTGGAACCCCAGACTGATAGCTGCCGCTTAAACAGCACTTCGTGGGGGGCAGGCCCCGTCCTGAGCACCCCGTAAACCGTAGCCCATTCTCGCCTTATAACAACCCCGTGGTCTAAGTACTACTAGTGCTTCATTTCTGATGAGGGCACCAAGGTAGAGAGAGGTTAAATCATGGGTCAGGGAATCAGCTGGGATTCCAACTTGGCCAGTTGGTTCCAAAGCGCGTGCTTTTGAGCGCTGCGCCGTAGCAATTACTCGCAGTCATTTTGTGCTTAGAGCCCAGTAGACACAGGAAACACAGAGGAAGACGTGAGGGGCCGTGACCTCTTCTCACAGCCCAGCCGTGGTCCGAGGCCAGGGCCTGCTGCCATTCCCCAGCGTCTGTGATGGTCCCAGCATCCCGCCCTGGTGGGCGACACTGGCCATGGTTGTAGAGCGAACTGCTGCTGGGGGCTGGTGCCACGTTCCCAGGCTCCTGCAGCAGAATGGTCCCCCTCTAGCAAGTGGCGTAGCCCCTGCTCACAGGGCAGGCTCCCAACCAACTGGCTTCTTGGCATAGAAGCCAAGCTGCCGAGGAAGGGGGGGAAGCTGTGGGGCTCTAACGTCTTCCTGAGACACGTGGCTGTTTCTTGCCAGGCAGGAAATGTTTGATAACCTATAGACACGTGTTTCCCCCCACTTCACAGCCACCTGAGCCGAGTCTGATCCTTCCTCGTTCCTTGTCTGTCTTTCCCACGCACCCCAGGCACCCAGGCGTCCGGGAGATGCTTGCGGCGACAGTGTATGTGGCCCTGCTGGGCTGCCTGCAGGCCCAGCAGCTCCAGGGACATGTCTCCATAATCCTGCTGGGAGCAACCGGGGACCTGGCCAAAAAATACTTATGGCAGGGGCTGTTCCAGCTGTACCTGGATGAGGCAGGGAAGGGCCACAGTTTTCGCTTCCATGGGACAGCTCTGACAAGCACCGAGCAGGGCCAGGAGGTCATAGCCAAGGTCCTGGAGTCCCTCTCCTGCCCCAGCGACACAGCCCCCAGTCGCTGTGCTGAACTCAAGGCTCAGTTCCAGCAGCTGAGCGAGTACCGCCGCCTGAAGACGCCTGAGGACTATCTGGCCCTGAGCAAGGACATCGAGGCTCAGGTCCAGCATGAAGGCCTCCGGGAGGCTGGCAGGATTTTCTACCTCTCAGTGCCACCCTTCGCCTATGCGGACATTGCCCGCAATATCAACAGCAGCTGCCGTCCAGGCCCCGGCGCCTGGCTGCGGGTCGTCCTTGAGAAACCCTTTGGCCACGACCACCACTCGGCCCAGCAGCTGGCCGCAGAACTTGGGAGCTTCTTCCAAGAGGAGGAGATGTACCGGGTGGACCATTACCTGGGCAAGCAGGTGAGCCACAGCCGGGAGCCTGCCAGGGTGCAGGGTGCTGGGTGCAGGTTGGCCCCATCTGCAGCACTTATCATGGAGTTGGGCCCAAAGGCGTTGTGCAGTCTGGGTTCCTGTGGTCACCTCGACAGCGGGCCGGGGGTGAGAGGACAGAGGAAGAGTCGGGAGTGCAAGGGTGCATGGCCAGCCACCTGCTCTTTTGCGTCCCCTGTCCTCTCTGTGTCCCAGCCAGGCTCTGGGTTCTGACTTCTCGGCGCTGCCCTGGGTCCTCTGCTCTGGGTTCGGGGCCTGGCTTCGAGTTGGACGTGCTCTGGGAAGTAGAATGGACCCCCTATTCCACACCATTGGCCTCGGCTCGGTACCTTTTTCTTCCTGAGTTGTGGCTTGAGCCAGAAGGCTGGTGACAAGATCTTAAAACTGAGTAGAGACCCTAAGTGCATGCTTCTCACCCAGGCCCTGTGGCAAAGCATGGGCCTGGCCTCCTGGGTGATGCTCGTCAGTCGGCCATTTCACTCTGAACACGCCCTTGGGACGCCTGCGGGACACTTCTTCCCAGGAATCACAGCAGACACATGCCAGCACCCGTGTTCCCTGGTCCTGACAGGCCATGGGTCCAGGGCCACAGGGGAGCACCACATAGTCACATGGGCCAGCCCTATTCAGAGTCAGTATTCCAAAAACAGGTCCTCAGACCCGTGCCTCTCCTCATAGTTTTTCACTTGTTTAAGGAAAACTAGGGGGAAAAAAATTCTGAATGTATTCAACTGGAAGCTTCTCTTGCTCCATTTTTGGTTTAAAAATATCTTTCCTTTATTCAAAGTTGATGGTCACAGAAGATAGTGAATGTTTTTTGTTTTGTTTTGTCTTTTTATTTTCAGGGCCACACCCGCCGCACATGGAGGTTCCCAGGCTAGGAGTCGGATCAGAGCTGCAGCCGCCTGCCTACACCACAGCCACAGCAACTCCAGATCTGAGCCACCTCTGCAACCTACACCGCAGCTCACGGCAACGTGGGATCCTTAACACACTGAGCGAGGCTAGGGATCGAACCTGCAACCTCATGGTTAACCACTGCGCCATGACGGGAACTTCGAGATAGTGAATCTTCAATATTTTCTTCCTTGGCGAAATGAAAAGCTGGTGGGCATGGAAAGGTGTTCGGATCCTGCCAGCGCTGTGCAGCCCTGGCGGCCAGTCTGAGGCACAGGGCACATTGTCCGAGGGCCGGGTGAGCGAGGCCGGGGCCTTCCTGGGAGTCAGGCCTGCCTGCTGGTCCTGCACGGAATCCACCGCACGACCATTCTCCTTCCCTGGCAGGTGGTGGCCCAGATCCTGCCTTTCCGAGACCAGAACCGCAAGGCCCTGGACGGCCTCTGGAACCGGCACCACGTGGAGCGTGTGGAGATCATTATGAAGGAGACGGTGGACACGGCAGGTGCGCTGTGGGGAGGCGTCTGGCCGCAGGGCTGGAGGGTCTGCCCGGCCCGTGCCCACCTTGGCCAGTGCTGCCCAGAGGGAGGCATTTGCCAGCGTGTCTCCCCCCCAGGACCCGCCATGTGCGCGGCTCCAGGCTGTGCTGCACCCACGGGTGCCTGCCAGCAACCCCCACAGGGGCCTCCCTACCCTTAGGAGCAGCCCGTCGGGTTACATAAACTTGGCCCAGAGGCTGAAATGCTGGCCGGCAACAAGCACTGGGAGTTAAACTGCTTCTGCCCGAGTGCGGTGGAGGCCGTCGGGCTGCCGTCGGGCCATGCGAGGGCTCCCAGGCTTGTCCCTGCGCAGAGGCTGCCTCTGCCTTCTCGCCCCACCCTCACCTCCTCGCGTTCGTTCCTTCTTGCGTCCTCAGCTCAGTGGTCACTTGCGCAGGGAGCCTCTACCGACTGTCCCGACAAGGTTGCTCCCGTGGCCCACTCGGCGCACCCGCCTCCCTTCTCTGCCCCTCCGCGGTCTCGGCCTCGTCTTGTCCCTACCCAGTGGGTCTGTCCCACTGGACGGCAGGTCTAGGCCACCTCCTTGCTGGCACCCGGCACACACCTGGGAAGTGCCGAGCAACAACGCAGGAGCTAGAAGCGTTGCCCTGGGGGTCAGGACCTCTGAGTGTCACCCCTTGACCTTGGCACATCCCTGATGGTGCGGCAAGCGGGTGGTGTGGAGGTCTGGCAGCTGAGGCCCTTTGAGTCCCAAGATTCTGTCGTGATTTCATCTCTCTCTCTTTTTTTTTTTTTGCCACACCCACAGCATATGTAAGCTCCTGTGCCAGGGATTGAATCTGAGCTTCAGCTGCGACTTACACCACAGGTACAGCAATGCCAGATCCTTAACCCACGGAACCAGGCCGGGGAGCGAACCCGAGCCACTGCAAAGACAACACTGTACCGCAGAGGGAGCTCCTCATTGCACTTTTTCATTTATTTTTAATTTAGTTTTAAAAATTAACGTATCACTGATTTTTTGTTGTGCCAATTTCTGGTGTACAGCAAAATGACTCAGTTATACATATATATGCATTTTTTAAACTATTCTTTTCCATCCTGGTCTATCCCAGGAGACTGAATAGAGTTCCCTGTGCTGTGCAGCAGGACCTCGTGTACCCATTCTAAATGGCAGAGTCTGCATCTACCAACCCCAAACTCCCCATCCATCTTTTGAGCTCTACGTATCCAAAGCATCGGTTCTTACCCCAAAATAACAAAAGCTAATTCTTAGTGTGTCCCAATGCCCCCAGGATGAGGTGGATACTATTATTAGCCTCTACCTACAGATGAGGTTGGGGACCGGCCAGGGGTCCCGGCAGGCAGTCTGGCTCCGGCTCCAGCCTCTGCACCACCACAGCCAGCTTGTTCCTGCCACTGCCTTCTGTAGCCCGAGCAGCAGTGCCACTGTCCCCATCCTACAGTGTACCTGGGTGCAGGGGGGCACCCCAGACCCCTCAGGCCTGGGTGGAGCAGCAAGAGGCCGGCCTCTTTCTCTTTTTTCTTCCTCCTCCGCTTGGTTACTGTCTTCTGCTTTCTGCCCTTTTCTCTTCGAACGTGTGTTTAGTGCTAGAAGCTCTGTGTGAAGCCTCTGGTCTTAGGGAGGTGTGAGACGCAGCCTCTGTCCCCTGATATGTCACAGGTTCAGTGGGGGAGGTGACTGCTGCAGGCAGGAGGTGCTGCAGGGGGTGGGGAGGCGGGGAAGCCGGGCCTCCAAGGGCTTTGCTGTCCTTGGGAGGAGCCCGTTTTAAAGAAGAGGTCCCCTCCCCACTGCGGAGAGCCCTCGTGGTTCTCGGGGACCCTCCCCAAGCCTTCCAGAGGCCCCCTCCTGTCCCCAGCATGGGCTCAGGCTGTGGGTTTCCTCCTCGTGCCTGTGTGTGTCAAGTGGCCTGGCGGGAGTGTCCTGGGCTTTGCCCTTGCTTCATGGGCAGAGAGATGAGCTCCAGACCTGGCGCCGAGAGCATGGGCCAGATCGGGAGGGGCCAGCACCTCTCTGCCTGGACTTGCCGCCCGCTCTCCTCTCTTCCCCCATTTCTGGCAACTTCTTCCCAGGCCCACCCTGGGTTGGGGAAGAGCTGTGACGTCAGGAGCTGGCCTGGTTGCCTCTTATTTCTTCCAGCCCTGCCACCCCCTCCTTCTTCGTGCCTGATGTCCTTTGCAGGATCCCTGTGGAGCCAGCGGCTAGACACAGTGCAGGCCTGCTCAGGCACCTTTGGATGTTGGAGAAGGGAAGACAGAAGGCAAGACAGTGAGGCAGGCAGAGGCCTGGGCACGTCTGTGCACCCAGGCAGGTGTATGGCGGGGAGAATCTCGGGGCTGAAAGGCAGCGCAGCCGAGGCTCTGCCTTCAGGGCTGCTCGTGGGACCAAAGCACGGGCCCTGCTGTCTTCGGAGCATGGGTTCGTTGCAAGCAGCGGTTGGAACCACTGTGCCAGCCCCAGAGCACGTGCTGCTTCACACAGAGCGGGGCAGGCAGCCCGAGGCACCAGCCCCCGGGGCCTTGCAGCCAATAGGGGTGCAGCCTGAGGGTGCTCGTTCAGTCCACTGTCCTGGTCAGGGGTGGCCAGCAGGACTGCAGCTGTCCTGGGTGGTAGGGCTCCCTGGTTGGCCCGTTTACCTGCCAGTCGCATGCACAGGCCCTCAGCAGTGCCTGACGGGGTGTGTGTGTATGTGTGTGAGACTTCCTGCTGCTGTGCTCATCCTGCAGTGAGGGGCTATGGAACTGGGCCCTTGACAACAGTGAGAGCAGCGTGTTCTCTTTCCTCCGTCCCTCTCCTCCTGTCTGTCTGTCTCTTCCCTTGGGCCACGGGGCCCCAGAAGGACAAGCATCTCTGCATCCTGAGGAAGAGCCCTTCTGCAGCCCCGTGGCCCAGGCCCTGACCCGTACTCTCCCCTCTGGGTCCTGCTTTGGAGCCCCTCTCTCAGGGGGACCCTGCTGGACTCTAGTTCTGGCTGGAGAGCCAGAGCAGATACGGGGGGCCCAGCAGCCACCGCAGCACGGCAGTAAGCCCTGTGCCCAGCGCATCAAGGCGTCGGCTGTGCCTTGTCCTAGGGTTGGGGATGGGACGCCGCAGGAGAGGCTGCCCGCCCCGCCAGAGGTCACCGTGTCTGGCTGTTGTTTGGTGAGCTCAGCAGGCAAACTGCCGCAGTGGGACTGAGCGTGGCCAGCAAGTGTCCGAGGCAGGATTCTCAGCCTGCGGTCTGACCGTTAAGTTCCGCTGGAGGACAGAGTGGCGGCCTTCTTCCCCGCCCCCCCCCTCGCCCTGCCGCCAGGTCCCCATCCTGCTGCAGTTGTGTAGACCTTGCTAACTCCTTTGCTGGGAGCACGGAGCGACCCTGCTCCTGGTGGCAGCCTAGACTGCGGCCTGAGTGCTGGAAGGGGAGGGGCTGCTGGCCCAGGGACAGGGGCTCCTGAGCTCAAGGTGGTTTGGATTGCCCCCCACCCCCCCCCCCGGCCCCAGAATCCATGTCACGGTGGGGAGGCTGGCTTCCCCAGTGCCCTCCCTTCATGGCTGGGTGAGAGGTGTTTTCTCTGCTTCTGCCGCAGCCTCTGGCCCAGAGGAGTTTGCTGCAGAGGCAGGAGGGGGAGAGAGCGCAGGGGAGGAGGTGGGGGCAGAGTGTCCTCCTGCAGCCCCAGCGCCCAGCACCCCTCTGCAGAGTCCCTGTCCAGTGAGCCCCCAGGAGTCATAGAAACCCTGGCTACCCGCCCAGGGTCTCCTGAAGCAGCACGTGGGCTATACGAGGAGCGACCCTGGCTGGGCCCCTAGCCTGTGTGGGGAGAGGACCCCTGCCAGCCCTCATCACGGCCACTGGTCACCGGCCCCTGGGAAGGGCTCTGCTGGAAGGGGGCTGGGTGGTTCATGGACCGAGGTTCAGTTGCGTGGACTGGGCTGCCGTTCTGGGGGTGTTGAGATGTGGCCCCAGGTCTGCGGCGATGGCGCAGAACCCAGGCTTCTAACTGTGGAGCCCTCCACGCCCTCGGCCTTCCTGCCAGGATGCACTCCGGGCCGGCTCTCTGCTGCCCTAGTTTCCCCGCTGACTGCAAGGCTCCTTTTTTCTGGCAGGAGGAAGGCTTTCTGAGGACGGAGTAGCTGTCCCTACTTTGCGAGGGTCCCTGTTCTGGCGCTGGCGTGATGCCCATTGACTACTGGGGGTGGGAGCGCCCATTGCCTGCCTCTCCCTGAGGGACCAAGGCAGCCAGCATCCTCCCAGGTCCACGCCAGCTGTCCTGCCTCCAGCCTGACATGCCAGAAGGGGCTGGGAGCTCACTCAGCAGGGCCAGCAGCGGGGCCATCTGCAAGGTGAGCCCAGGGCCCCCGCCAGCTCTCCTGACCGGGGAGCCTGCTGGCCAGCCCGGGGCTCACTCTCTCTTTGGCCCGCTCCCCTTGTTATTTTTAGCGGTCCTGGGAGCTGCTGGTAGAGATCACAGCTAGCTTTTCGTGGTTTTGTTTTAAAACCTGTGTTTTTGCGGGGAAAACCAGCATCTCCCACGGTGCGCAGGCGACGGGGACGGGGTTTCTGGCCCCAGCTCTGAAGGCTGCGTCTCCAGCACAGTCTCTAGTAAAGATTTCAACCCATCACCTGTCTCTCGGGATTGTTTGAAGGATTCGCACAGAAATGCAAATGGGGTTGCTGCTCTTCTTTCAAGTTGGGGGGCCAGCAGTGAGCTCAGCCTCTCTGGGCTCCGAGTGGCTCCTAGGTGCCTTTCGTCGGGTTATATAAAGACCCGGGACTGATCTGAGGTGCTCTGTTATGCCCATTCTTCACCCACTACCCTCTCTCTTACTTATGTATGTATTTAAATTTCCATGTATCGACAATCTACAAAATATATGTATCTTCCACCGTTTCTGTTCAGTTCTGTTTATAGCACAGAATATGAATTGTTCTATTATGAAGCATCTTGGTTGCTTCGACTTCTTACTTTTTTTTTTTTTTCTTTATAGGGCGGCATATGGAGGTTCCCAGGCTAGGGGTTGAATCGGAGCTACAGCTGCTGGCCTACACCACAGCCACAGCAACGCCAGGTCCGAGCCACATCTGTGACCTACACTACAGCTCATGGCAACACCAGATCCTTAACCCACTGCGTGAGGCCAGGGATCGAACCGAAACGTCATGGTTCCTAGTCGGATGCGTTTCTGCTGCACCACAACACTTTCTGCTATTTTAAATAGTACTTTGCAAGCTTTTTAAAAAAGTTGAATTATGATTCACCTACTGTAAAATTTCCCCTTTTTCAAAGTGTATAATTCAGTAGTTTTTAATATATTCACACAGTGGTGCAACCATCATCTAATTCTAGAACATTTATGAGCATTCTACAAAGTATTTTTTTCTTTAAGTGTACTTCTGAAGAGGAATGACCAGAAGGGTTAAAAACGACTTTATAGCTGTTATTACATCTTTCCAGACTGTTTCCTAGGAGATTTGCAATGGCATCATTCGTAACTGGTGGCGTCCCTACAGCTTTGCCCGTCTCGGGTGCCCCCACCCCTTTGTTCCCACCAGTCTGGGAGGTCTACACCTGCTGCCGGTCTCAGGTGCATGGATCACAGCTGCTCGAGCCTTGTGAGGGATGAGGGATGCCACCCCCCCCCAAGGTTTTGAAGGGCTGCCCAACTGAGGGACAAGGTGACAGGTCTCCCGTGCTTGTTACCTTATGGCTGGGATGAGCTTTAGGGTGTGCACAGTTTGGGAGCCAGGTGAGGGGGGGGGGGCTTTCTTGCTGTTGTCGCACCTGGTTGTGCTTTTTCCTTTTCTTGTTCATATATTGGTGGGGTTTTAACTCTGAACTTTCAACCTGGTGTTGGGAACATGGCTCGGATCGTCAGTGTGGGAAAATGAGACCCATGAACATGGGAGATCTGGACAAGGCTCTTTACTTCTGCAGAAGGGCGCAGGTGCTCAAAAAGCGCGTGCCAAGAAGAGAAGACCCTCCCTAATGATCCCTAACGCAGGGGATGGACCTGCCCCCTTCCCATGGGTCGGTCAGGGCGCATGTACTTCTCTTCTCGGGTGGCTCATTTGAAACCAATTGTTACTGGGAGAAGAGGGAAGGGGGGGCGTTGCAGGAAGGCGTTTCAGCTGAAACCAGAGCACAATGGAGTCCCCAAGATTTCCTTTGACAGAAAAGACATTATGTTACTTTCCACACCAGGAAGGATACTAGGAGTCATTGGAGGTATTTTCAGGGAAACACGGTCCAGGATAACTGGTGGCAACCAGGAAAAGTCACTGTGACGGGTGCCCTGGGGAGGACCAGCCCCTGGCTTCCCATCCCTATCTGCATGTCCTTTTCCCAACAAGGTGCCAGCCGCGGGCCTGATCACTCGCTTTAACTCTGAAAAGACAGCTATCCAGGAAAGGATCAAAGTCCGCCCGAGTGTGGGCTGTGCCAAGCACAGGCGCACCCCCTGAAGCTTGAAATTAAGGAATAAGGGAAGCTCTCTTTCACACAGCGGGTGGGAAACCTGTGAATGCCTTCTCCCCAGGACTGAGGGAGGATAAAAATAGGAAAAGGGCCACTTAGGGATTTGCTGAACTAATGACTAGTAAGCAGATACCAGGGCTTTTAAAGACTCCGCCGTGTTCCCGCCATCAAAAATTCATCTGTTCTCAAAGCTTTAACTATCCTCTTCACACTCTTAAATCTGCTGTAATTCATTGATCCTAAGACACACGTTGTTACATATTTAAACCTCTCCGAAGTGGGGTTTACCATTGATGGGGTGATGTAGTTGAATCGGCAGCCCGTTTCTTTCTTAGAGGTGACAAAACAATGATGCATTTGCCACTGCTGGCACTTTTGATTTGATGAAATTTAATATAGCTCCAGCTTTCATGGCCTTTCCAAGCCCTAGACTTATACCTCCAGCTGCTTTTGTGATCGTTTCACTGGATATGTCACCATGTCAGACTCAGCAGATTTATTTATTTATTTATTTTTAATCTTTAAGAAAAATTTTTTTATTGTTATTTCCCCAATACACTTTTTTTTCTACTGTACAGCAAGGTGACCCAGTTTCACATACATGTACACATGCTTTTTTCTCCCATTATTCTGCTCCATCATAAGTGACGAGACATAGTTCCCAGTGCTACACAGCAGGATCTCATTGCCAGTCCATTCCAAAGGCAATAGTTTGCATCTATTGACCCCAGGCTCCCAATCCATCCCACTCCCTCCCCCTCTCCCTTGGCAACCACAAGTCTATTCTCCAAGTCCATGATTTTCTTTTCTGTGGAAAGGTTCATTTGTGCCATATATTAGATTCCAGATATAAGTGATATCAAATGGTGCTTGTCTTTCTCTTTCTGACTTACTTCACTCAGGATGAGAGTCTCTAGTCCCATCCATGTTGCTGCAAATGGCATTATTTTTTCTTTTTTATGACCGAGTAGTATTCCATTATGTATATATACCACATCTTCCTAATCCAGTCATCTGTCGATGGACACTTGGGTTGTTTCCATGTCTCGGCTGCTGTGATAGTGCTGCAGTGAACATGTGGGTGCATGTGTCTTTTTTAAGGAAAGTTTTGTCCGGATATATGCCCAAGAGTGGGGTTGTTGGGTCATATGGTAGTTCTATGTATAGTTTTCTAAGGTACCTCCATACTGTTCTCCATAGAGACTCGGCAGATGTAGAACTTAAACCGTTATTGCATTTTTCTCATAAAAGACCCTCTCACTTTTTTTTTTTTTCCTTTTTAGGGCCCCACCCATGGCTTTTGGAAGTTCCCAGGCTAGTGGTCAGATTGGAGCTATTTCAGCTGCAGGCCTCCGCCACAGCCACAGCAACACCAGATCTGAGCTGCATCTTCGACCTACACCGCAGCTTGTGGCAATGCCAGATCCTTAACTCACTGAGCAAATCCGGGGATAGAATCCGCGTCCTCACGGACACTATGCTGTGTTTTTAACCCACTGAGCCACAATGGGAACTCCCATCTCACTTCTTTATTTTCATTTTTTTAATTTTTGTTGTCTTTTTGCTATTTCTTGGGCTGCTCTTGCGGCATACGGAGGTTCCCAGGCTAGGGGTCAAATCGGAGCCATAGCCGCCGGCCTACGCCAGAGCCACTGCAACGCGGGATCCAAGCCGTGTCTGTGACCTACACCACAGCTCACGGCAATGCCGGATCCTTAACCCACTGAGCGAGGCCAGGGATGGAACCTGCAAACCTCATGGTTCCTAGTCAGATTCGTTAACCACTGAGCCACAATGGGAACTCCTCACTTCTTTATTTTCAAATGGTGCATGTTTTCTGGGTTGCCCGGCTGGTAGCCCGTCTCTTGCTGCTGTAATACTAAAAATGCTAGCCAGTATTTAATACTGCATCCTGCTCGGCAAGCGCTTTTCCAAGCTCTGCGTCTGTGGTCACTCATTAATCCTCACAGTGGCCCTACAAGGCATGTACTGTGACAGGTCCTCTATTACTTGTGACAGAGCCACTTGCCAGGGGTCACAGGGCTAAAAGATGGCAGAGCAGGTCCTTGAACCCGCGCTGCCTGGCTCCAGACTCCAGGTCGTAACTCCTACCCACCATTCCTGGATCCAGCCAGTCGCCACAGCAATCTTCACCCATCCCCTGAATAACACCTGTGTATGTCACTGTTACGTCCTTTGCAGAAAAAGCTGCCTCGTTGGTTTCATCACCGCCAGGCCCCTCTGTGTTCCTGGGTGCAAATCATAGATGGCTTCATCCTCCCACGGCAGCTCTCTCTCGGTTCCATTCCCCTACTCTAACGCTTTTTCGTTTTTTAGCTATACCCGTGGCACGCACAGATTCCCAGGCCAGGGATCAAACCCTTGCCACAGCAGGGACCAGAGCCACAGCAGTGACGGTGCTGGAGCCTTAACCGGCTGCACCACCTGGGAACTCCTCGAACACTTTTTGAAATTTCTTTTTAGGGCTGCACCCGCGGCCTATGGAAGTTCCCAGGCTAGGGGTCACACCGGAGCTACAGCTGCCGTCCTACACCACAGCCACAACCATAGCCTATCTGAGCCGCATCTGCACCATACACCACAGCTCTCGGCAGCGCTGGATCCCCCAACCCATGGAGCGAGGCCAGGGATCGAATCCACCTCCTCATGGATCCTAGTCGGATGCGGTTCAGCTGCGCCACATGGGGAACTCCCACACTTTTTTTTTTTTAAAGGTTTTATTGAGGTATAATTCACATATCTTGCAATTCACTTATTTGAAGTCCACGGTTCCGTGGGGTTTGGAATATTCCAGAGCTGGGCACCCATCAGCACAGTCAGATGGTGATTAGAACATGATCATCACCCCCTAACAGAGGCTCTGTACCCCTCTGCTGCCATCTTCCGATTCCCCTGCCCACCAGCCCCTGGCACCCATTACTTTACTTTCTGTCCCTCTGGACATCTCCTATAAACGGAATATACAGTATGTGGCTTGTGTCCAGCTTCTGTCACCGAGCATCGTGTTTGCAGGGTTCACCCATGTTGTAGCAGGTGTCTGTGCCCCATTTGTTTTTATTGTGAGACACCATTCTGTGGTGCGGATGGAAGTCCCATATTTTACTGTCTGTTGATCAGCTGATGGGCATTCGAGTTGTTTCCATGTCTGGGCTGTTGTGATTGGTGCTGCTGTGGACATTCGTGTGCAGTGTTTGATGGACCCGTGTTCTCCCTCTCTCGGGGGTGCACCTGCGAGGGGGAACAGCTGGTCAGGCGGTAACTCTGTGTAACTGGAGGAGGTCAAGGACTTTAATGGCTCCTCAGACGCCTCTGCCCAGTTTCCAAAGCCGTTTCCAGCTGTCCTCGAGTTCTGCTCTTCCCGGTTGCAGACTGGCTGCTTCTGCCAGACCAGGCTTGCCTTCGCCGTCGGACCTGCGTGTCAGGGCTTCCGCTCTCTGCCTCTCACCTCTTACCCCAAAGGATGCAGCCTGAGGGCAGAGTCCGCCCACCCATGTATTTCTTTGAGACACACAGCATTTTAAAAAAAATCTGCGTTGTTTGTGCACACGCGATTATAGTTAATGATCCAATTTTTTTATGTTCTCTTAAAATAAAATAGCAAGATTTACGAGTTCCCGCCGTGGTGTGGTGGGTTAAGAATCCAATCGCAGTGGTGGCTCAGGTTGTTGTGGCAGTACGGGTTTGATCCCTGGCCCAGCACAGTGGATTAAAAGAGCCAGTGTTGCTGCAGCTGCGGTGTAGGTCACAACTGTGGCCCAGGCCCAGGAACTTCCATATGCTGCAGGTGCGGCCATAAAATTAAAAAAAAAAAAAAAAAAATTGGGAGCTGTGGTCACTTGGGCCCACACTCCTGGGAGGCACGACTGCCAGACTGCAGCTGGTGCATGTGTCCCCTGAGGGGACACGTCCTCAAGTTCTGCTCTTCCTTGAGTTCTGCTTGGCTTGCTGCTTTGACCATCACATTGCACTTCTGAAAGCGCCGGTGCTCCTGAGCCCAGCTCCACACCCCACTCAATGCCCTGCCGTGTGGCTCTTTGTTTTTATTATTTATTTATTTTAAAAAATTTTTTTGCTTTTTAGGGCCGCACCTGTGGAATATGGAGGTTCCTAGGCTAGGGGTTGAATCGGAGCTGCTGCTGCCAGCCTACACCACAGCCACAGCAACACAGGATGGTGCCGCATCCTCATGGATACTAGTCGGGTTTTTTACTGCTGAGCCATGATGGAAACTCCCCCGTGTGGCTCTTTAGATGAGATGTGCTGGGAAGCTAAAACGGAGCTGTGCTGGTGGTAAGAATCGCAGGCCCTGGGACCACCTGCCTGGGTTCATATCTTATTTTTACCCCTTTACCAGCTGTGTGACCTTGGGCAAGTTGCTTAACTTCTCTGAACCTCAGTTTCCTTACATTTTAAAATGGGGGTAATAGTAGGCTCTCCTTACATGTTACCATGAGGAGTAAATAGACTGATACTCACCCATTGTTGTGGTCATCACTGCCTTTTTTTTTTTTTTTTTTTTGTCTTTTTGCCTTTTCTAGGGCCGCTCCCACGGCATATGGAGATTCCCAGGCTAGGGGTCTAATCAGAGCCGTAGCTACCGGCCTACGCCAGAGCCACAGCAACGTGGATCTGAGCCGCGTCTGCAACCTACACCACAGCTCACAGCAACGCCAGATCCTTAACCCACTGAGCAAGGCCAGGGATCGAACTTGCAAACCTCATTGTTCCTAGTCGGATTCGTTAACCACTGAGCCACAACGGGAACTCCAGTCATCACTGTCTTTTCCTTGATGTCTTCTCAGTGATATTGTGAGAACTTGGGAGACCAGGACCCCGTGGGGCTGAGCTCAGCCACTGTTTCTCAGCGGGGGCCCCTCGGGGCATTTGGGCTGGAACATCTGGGCTGATGATCCTGTGAGTTCAGGGTTCAGCTCGTAGGAAGACAGCTTTATCCTCAGGGCTGGAGCGTGAGGTGCTGCTTTGGCCAGGGAGGCTCACTTCCTGCCCCACCACACAGGTGCCACCATCAGGCCTGGCTTGTGGGGCTCAGCTCAGGGCAGGCTGTCCCTTTTCACCATCCAGCTGGCCTGAGTCTGGGCAGGTGGGCCAGCAGATCTGAACAAGCAGCCACTTCTTGTCTTTTGTCTTTTTAGGGCTGCACCTGCAGCATATGTAAGTTCCCAGGCTAGGGGTTGAATCGGAGCTGCAGCTGCCGGCCTGCAGCACAGCCGCAGCAATGCCGGATCCTTAACCCACTGAGTGAGGCCAGGGATCAAACCTGCATCCTGGTGCTTCAGAGACACCGCCAATCCCATTGCACCACAGGGGGAACGCCAACACTGTTTAATTTTAAAGAGGAGTCACGCTGTGAGTGTCTGAGTTTAACCTGCTCTCAGGATAATCTCTCCCCATCTCCCTTGCCCAGTTCCAATCCCTAAAGCCCATCTGTGGAATTGTTAATGTCCCATTATATTTTTCATTTATTGAAGTTCTGTGCATCCTGGTCATTTTTTATCATATTTTGAAAGTTAGTTTTTATCGCAGCAAGGGCGTCTCTCCCCCTCAGCGCTACGCCTTTGAGGCTGGTCCACGACGAGGTGTGTGTTCACCTTCTCTGCTGTGCAGTGTTCTGTGCGTGTGTCTCTGGTGCTCAGGATGCAGCCGTGAGCGGACAGGGGCAGGTCCTGCTGGGACAGAGCTTCAAAGGTAGCAGGAAAGAGAGAGAAACAGGCCCCAGGTTAGTCAGGTTGAACTGGCTGAAGACAAAACCCCCAGGAGGTCGGTAACATCTCCTTGAAGCCGAGACCTGAGGGATGAGAAGGAGCTGCTGGCCTGGCTGAGGGCCCTGACCCCGTGTTACAGGTGATGCACTCCAGCCTGGGTGAGTGGCTGCCCCTCCTGCCGTGGTGTCAGGCCTTTTCTATGCGTGAGGCTGTGAGTTGGCCTGAGTCCTGGCAGGTCAGCAGGATATGAGCCATGTCAGGTGAGATGTTGTGCATTTGAACCCTGGGCGCAAGATCATCAGGTCATGTGTTCACGCCGAGCTCTGGAGGAGGGAACGAAATGTTCTGTGTGGTTAACCAGCTCCTGACTCTGAGCCTGGCCTTTGACTCTTCCTCCTTGTGGGTTAGGGACAGCTGTGGTCCCCTGGGCAGGGTCTCATGGGTGTGATGGGGACGGCTGTGGTGCCCTGAGCAGGATCTCGTGGGTATGATGGGGACGGCTGTGGTCCCCTGAGCAGGATCTCGTGGGTATGATGGGGACGGCTGTGGTCCCACTGGGCAGGATCTCGTGGGGGTGACGGGGACAGCTGTGGTCCCCTGGGCAGGATCTCGTGGGGGTGACAGGGAGGGGTGAGTAGTGTCTCTGCACTGGGTCGGGCAGAGCAAGCATCGTTGTTGTCACTGCCGGGCTCTGTGGTCGGTGTCCTGGGTGTCACCCTCTTTTATCCTCTCGGTCACCCTGCCTACCGGCCAACTTGACTCCACCTGTGTGTCTTAAGCTTAAACATACCTAAACCGGAACTTCTCGTTTCTCCGCCATCGAACTACTACCCCTCCCAGGCTCTGCACTAAATGTCACCATGCCTGTCTCTTGCTCAGGCCTAACTTCTGGGCGTTCTCTTTGGTTCCTCCTTTACGTTCGCACTCCTCCCCGTCGGTCAGCAGGTCCCATTGGTCCTGACCCCAGGAAGAATGGCCCACTCTCTCCAGCTCCTCTGTAGCCACTGTCGTCCAAGCCCTGCTGTCTCTCCTCTGGGCAGCTGTACAGCCTCCCCATCTCCAGCCACTGTCCCCACAAGATGTCGGGGTCCATTCTGAATGGACCGAAGACCCCGAGGTTTCCTCCTTCAAACCCGCCACTGGCTTCCCCTACATTTAGAAAGAAGTCATGTCACTTGCCCAGGCCACACGCTGGCAAGCAGCCCGGGTTCTTCCGGCGATGCACAGCCTCCCTCGGCGCCAAACCTTCTGGCCAGGGCGTGGGATCTGAGGATGCAGTGCGGCCTCTGCAAGAAGCAGAGCCTTCCCCAAGCAGACGCCTGGAGATGCCCAAGGGGTCTGGCACCTTCTGGGAGAAAGTTTTCACTGAAGGGGTGTGGCTCTAAGTCGCCTGCCCTCCTCTCATTTGCTCGGGCATGAATCACACTCTGTCTCGGGAGCGTGGGTGTGGGGACGAGGAGCGCAGGCGGGGGTCTCCGTGCTCCTTGGAGGTCGGGGTGGGGGGAGTCAGATGCATTGCCTGGTCCTTACGACCTCCCCCTGCCCCCGCTCTGGCTCAGGTCGCACCAGCTTCTACGAGGAATACGGCGTCATCCGCGACGTGATCCAGAACCACCTGACCGAGATCCTCACGCTGGTGGCCATGGAGCTGCCCGGCAACGTCAGCAGCCCGGAGGCCGTGCTGCAGCACAAGCTCCAGGCCTTCCGGGCCCTGCGGGGCCTGCAGAAGAGCAGCGCCGTCGTGGGCCAGTACCAGGCTTACAGCCAGCAGGTGCGCAGAGAGCTGCAGAAGCCAGACAGCTTCCACAGCCTGACGCCAACCTTTGCAGGTGTGCTCTGGGGCCGGGCTGCTGGGCTGTGGGGCTGCTGGGCTGCCCGCCCCCCCCCCAGGTGGAAGCCGCTCTCCCAGCCCAGATGCCCGTCGGTTTGGGTTGGAAGGGACTTGAAGCAGGATTTTCACAAGAGTGCTCAGGGGGAGTGACCATCCCCCAGCTCTCTGGCCTCCCCCCGGCTTCAGGCAGCAGGTCCCCTGCTGGTGCCCTCCAGACAGAGGTCACCTTGGTGATGATGTCTGTTCAGTCCATGTCCACAGATGCTTCTAGGGCCCGCCCAGCTGGCCTTAGACCTGGCCTTGCCCTTGTGGAGCGGACATCCAGTCCCCAGGGGGTGCCGCAGACCTGCTCGCCGCAACTGGGGGCATCTCCAGCGGGCACACACCACGCTGGTCAGGCAGATGCCCACTGGGGCCGTCCTCTGGGGAGTTCCACAGGCTCAGAGCTTCCCGGGGGAGGCTGGCTCCCTCACACCAACGTCACGGCTCCTACGACCAGAGCAGCAGCTGCTTGTGGGGCCCTGACTGGGTGCCTGGCGCCTTATATGAATTATCTCATTGAATCTTCACACGCACAGGCACCTCGGGCAGGTATGATTGTCATCCCTCCTGAGAGGAGAGGAAACACGAGGCTCAGTAAAGTCGCCAGAACTTGCCCAAGGTCATGTGGAGATAGTCCATGAGAAAATCAGGCTTGGAGTTGGGTCTGGGCTGTGCTCAGTGTCCAGCCCTTATCGCCATGGACCCCCCGCAGGCCTCCTCCCCTGCATGCCAGTTCCCTGCGGGCCTGTGGCTGGGTGCCCTGCCCCCCTCCCCGCCTCCCTGTATGCGTCCTGGGTGCTCTGCCAATGGAAGGAAGCACTTTCCCGTAGGGCCCCCCCCCCCAGCGGTCAGGATCTCCCCCACCGTGCCCCCACCGTGAGACCCCTCTCTAGTCTCTGGATTGGAGTCGCTCAGGCCAGTTCTCCTTTGCTCAGTGCCGATGATGCCAACAGGTGCCTCAAGGGATGTGGGTGTCCCAGAGGCTACGTCTCGAGCCCCGACATGGACGAGGCGAAAGGCGAGCCAGGGGCTGTCTCGGCAGTAGGTGCCCAGAGGAGGGACCTGGAGAGCAGGAGGCTGGCTGGCTGGCAGGAAGGAGAAGGGATGGCACATGGGCCGGGCGGTCCTGGGTTCCAGTGCTGGAGTGTCACCTCCGCTGTCCCCCTGTCGCCCCAGGCATCCTCGTGCATGTCGACAACCTTCGCTGGGAGGGCGTCCCTTTCATCCTGATGTCCGGCAAAGCCTTGGATGAGAGAGTGAGCTACGCGCGCGTCCTGTTCAAGAACCAGGCGTACTGCGCCCAGAGCGAGAGGCGCTGGGAGGCTGAGCAGAGCCAGTGCCTGCCGCGGCAGGTCATCTTCTACATTGGACACGGCGAGCTGGGCAGCCCTGCCGTGCTGGTCAGCCGGAACCTGTTCAGACCCTCCCTGCCCTCCGCCAGCTGGTGGGAGGTGACCGATCGGCCCGGGCTGCACCTCTTTGGCCGCCCCCTGTCTGATTTCTATGCCTACAGCCCTCTCAGGGAGCAGGACGCCTACTCTATCCTCATATCTCATATCTTCCACCACCGGAAGGACTCCTTCGTCACCACGGAGAACCTGCTGGCCTCCTGGGTCTTCTGGACCCCCTTGCTGGAAAGCCTGGCCCGTGAGGTCCCACGCCTCTACCCAGGGGGAGCGGAGAACGGCCCCGTGTTGGACTTTGAGTTCAGCAGCAACCGCCTGTCCTTCTCGCAGCCGCCGCCGGAGCAGGTGGTGCCAGGGCCAGGCTCTGTCCCGACGCCCAGCCACTTCCAGGTTCTCACGGCGAAGTACCGCCACAGCCCGCTGATCTCGGCCTGGCCCGAGGAGCTGATTGCCAGGCTGGCCGGCGACATCGAGGCCGCGGCCGTGCGGGCCGTGCAGCGCTTCGGCAAGTTCCACCTGGCGCTCTCAGGAGGCTCCAGCCCCGTGGCCCTGTTCCAGCAGCTGGCCACGGGCCACTACGGCTTCCCTTGGGCCCACACGCACCTGTGGCTGGTGGACGAGCGCTGCGTCCCGCTCTGGGACCCCGAGTCGAACTTCCAGGGCCTGCAGGCCCACCTGCTGCAGCACGTGCGTGTCCCCCACTACAACGTGCACCCCATGCCCGTGCAGCGGCACCAGCGGCTCTGCGCCGAGGAGGACCAGGGCGCCCAGGCCTACGCTGAGGAGATCTCCGCCCTGGTGACCAATAGCAGCTTCGACCTGGTGCTCCTGGGCATGGGCACGGATGGGCACACGGCCTCCCTCTTCCCGCAGTCGCCCACGGGCCTGGACGGCGAGCAGCTGGTGGTACGGACCGAGAGCCCATCCAGGCCGTTCCAGCGCATGAGCCTCAGCCTGCCCCTCATCAACCGTGCCAGGAAGGTGGCGGTCCTGGTCATGGGCAGGATGAAGCGCGACATCGCCATGCTGGTGAGCCGCGTGGGCCACGAGCCCAAGAAGTGGCCCATCTCGGGCGTCCTGCCCACGTCTGGCCAGCTGGTATGGTACATGGACTACGAGGCCTTCCTGGGGTGATGGCCTTTGCCCTTCACCCCCACCCAGGCTTCCCTTCGCCTGCCCTCTCTCCGCCCTCTTAGTCCTGCCCCCCGCCCCGATCCCCCCCTCCCACTGCGTGCTCTGGCCCCTCTGCAATCAGAGGCCTCACTCAGGGTCAGGCCGCAGAGAGGGAGGTCGCGGTCCCTCCCAGCCCCGGTGACTGTCCCTGTCCGCCGGTGATGGGTACACACCAAAACAAGGAAGAAATGGTATCTCTGCCCTCGAGAAGCTTGAAGTCCAAGTCAAGAGAGGAATACCCACCTTGAGAGAAGACCTGCAGCAGCCACACGTGAATATCAACCAGCACAAAGGGAGAGATGGTTTGGAAGCACCGCCCATGAGCAGGGGTGCGGAGGCTGGGGTTAGTCAAGGGAGGCTTCCCGTGCGCCGGGACCTTGGACCAGCTCAGCACCAAGGGGGGCGGCTGCAGCCTCCCCTCCTGCTATCTCATGGTGGCCTCCAGCTCCTGCCCGCCGGTCCCTCCAGCTGGCCCTCACCTCACCACCAGCACATGCTGAAGACCTGGGGAAACCAACACAGCTTCTCTTTAAAGAACAGGTCGGGTGCTCTGCTTCTAAGGAGCTATGGGCCAATAATACCTGTTTTTCTGAAACATGTTTTTTTTTTTTTTCCTGAGATGCCCCAAGGCAGGTGTCTCTGAAATTCTTTTTAAAGATTTCAAAATTCTCAGGATGCATTTACTTTTTTTTTTTTTTTTTTTGGCTACGCCCATGGGCAGGCAGAAGTTCCCAGGCCAGGGATCAAACCCGAGTGACAGCAGTGACCACACCAAATCTTTTACTGCTACTAGCCACCAGGGATTTCCGGGATGCCCATTTCATTTTTATTCAGTGTCCCACAGAGCCAGGCCCCCAAGACACGGCGATAAAGGGTAAGACAGGTTTTTCTGTATAACCTCTTCCCTATCTTACAGTTAAGGGTTTGTATCAGGCAGATGCCTCTGATCCGGCAGACACAAAGTGCCAAGGTCACACCAAGGGCTTTCCTGAGGGAGGATAAGCATCACAAAATCTGCTTCTCTACTTTTGATTGTTTTACACTTTTCTCAAGCCTGTTTATTCTGCTTTAAGAATTTATCGGAATTCTTGTCATGGCTCAGTGGTTAATGAATCCCACTAGGAACCATGAGGTTGCGGGTTTGATCCCTGGCCTCTCTCAGTGGGTTAAGGATCCGGCGTTGCCGTGAGCTGTGGTGTAGGTTGCAGACACGGCTCAGATCCTGCGTTGCTGTGGCTCTGGCGTAGGCCAGTGGCTACAGCTCCAATTGGACCCCTAGCCTGGGAACCTCCATATGCCGCAGGAGCGGCCCTAGAAAAGGCAAAAAGACCAAAAAAAAAAAAAAAAAAAAAAGAATTTATAAGAATTCTTGCTTTCCTCTGAGATGAGCGGATGTGAGATGGGCACCTGGCTGGACAGGCTCTGCATATGATGGCACTGGTTGAAATTTGGCTTCCCCTGGCCTCCAGCGCCCCAGGCCAGACAGGGCACCTCTCTCTATGCCAAGAGCTCACCTTGGCAGAACAGAACAAAGTGCCCGGGTCAACACATCTCCTCACTTTCCAAGAGTAGGCATCTTAGCTTTGATGCGCTTGGTGGGCCCAGGTGCAGGAGCGGACCCCTGGTTGCAGGCCAGGTGCCACCTCTGGCCACGTGGGGGCGCCCTTGCCCCACCCCTTCGGTCTGGGCTCTGGGCCTCGGTGGCAGTGCCCCCCTTGGCAAGTTCCACCCTGTTCTTTGCGTTTCCATCATCTGCCTCCCTGGGCCCTTGGTGCTGGGCACCCCTCCCCCTACCAGTTCCTCAGGAACTTCTTCCTCTGCGGTTGCGCCACCACAGAGATAGTGTCACTGTGGGACAAGGAGCAAGCAGACGCCTGATGTCACCGTTTCTGAATAATAGTGAGTCACGGTGAGCCTGAGCCTGGCATGTCCTATTCTCAGAAGAGCTCCTTGCCTCAAAACGGCGCCTGCATCGGTGGAGAGCCCGTGGGGGGGACGGGGTGGGGACAGAAAGGGCCAAGGTCTCCTTTACGGAATCAAACGCTGTCTTAAAGCCACACCGGAAAAGCCCACTGGGAGACCCTGTCTGAAATCCTGCTTCTGGCCGCTCGGCCCCACTGTCCCTGCCTCACCCTCTGCCAGGAAGGAGAGTTCTCTGAACTGGGCCACCTCTGCCGGTGGTTTTCAAGCTTTTTGGACCATGATCCACAGCAAGAAACACACTTTGCATCATGGGCCAGGGGCACAGAAATCTGCATCTCGAGCCGAAGTTTCACAAAGGACTTCTCACCCTGAGACTTCCAGATACCTTCTCTTTTCTATGTTTCATTTTTTTTTTTTTTAAATGCTGCCTGTCATTTGCTAAATCAAGATGACACGTGGTTGGAAAAGTGCTGCTCTAACCCGACTTTACCCTGTGGTATCAGCCGAGCCCCCCGCCCCGAGGTTTGGAAGGGGGCACGGGCACCCAGCTCTCACCTGACGGCACTGGGACTGGTAGCCAGGCTTCCCATTCCTGGCTCCGTCTGCGGGGGCCGGGAGCAGGGGGTGAAGACACGCCAACCAGGAGCCTGGGGCTTGTGGGAGCCACGACGCTGTGTCCCTTACAGAGGGGCCATGGGTACCAGGCTCAGTCCTGAGCGTTTTGCCCTCGTGGTCTTGTTTCATCTTTTCAGCCCTCCTTTGAGGAGGTGGATGGATCCTCATTTACTGATGATTTTGAAACTGAAACTGGTCTTGTCTAAATGGCAGCAGGCCAGCAGTTCTGAGCCAGATGTGCAGCCCAAGGCTTCGGGGTTCTGGGTGGGTGTTCCTAGCCATCCTGCACGGCCACCTACCTCCCAGCCGCGGTGCCCAGAGCCCAGCCTCCCTGAGGGGACCCCAGGTCAGAGGCCCGCCTGCGCCCTGTGGCCCAAGAAAGGCAGCAGGGAGGCCTCGTCACATCCCATCTCTGGAGCAGGCATTAGTTCCGTTGGCTGCTGGGCCCGATCTCAGGGGCTTCCCAGGTTGCTGTAAGCTAGATTCCGACTTTGCTCCAGAAGCAAGCTTTGCTGCTCAGTGCTGTTAGCATCCGTAGTCTTGCTGACCTGCCCTGCCTCTCATTTCTCTGTGGACGGAGTGTGAGTCCTGCTCCTGGGCCTTCAGTTTAGCCCCACAGCCCATGCCCTCTGCCAGGGGGCGACGGTCAGACTCTTCCCTCCAGGGCTGTCTTTCCAGAACGCACAGGCTTGGTCTGCCTGATTTGAGAGCTTTCCCCTTCCCGATTGTCCAGAAGCTGGGGATAGCATGATAGAGGAAGCAAGGAGAGGCTTGCACAGAAGCTTGAGGGACCGTTTTCTACAAGGAAGTTTTCGGAAAAAGACTTTTTTTTTTTTTTTTTGGCCTTTTGTGTTTTGGGGGCTGCACCTGAGGCATATGGAGGTTCCCAGGCCAGAGGTCAAATGAGACCTACAGCTGCCAGCTTACGCCACAGCCACAGCAATGTGGGATCTCAGTTGCGTCTGCAACCTACACCACAGCTCATGGCAATGCCAGATCCTTAACCCACTGAGTGAGGCCAGGAATTGAACCCATGTCCTCATGGATACTTGTTGGGTTCGTTAAATACTGAGCCATGACGGAAACTCCAACAGAATCTTTTTTTTCCAACAAAAATATACAACCTCACAGAAGTAGCCTCTGTACCAGCTTTACCCAGCTCTGGTTTTATCTTAAGCAGATGGGGCCCGGCGGACCTCAATCCGTTGTTAGAGACGCTACCCGGCAGCGTGTCTGCGTCAGGGAGTGGACAAGTCACAGAAAAGGCCAGTGGTGACACGAGGGTGAAGTGGCTGTGGTGTCAGGCCCCCTCCCCTGCAAAAGATAAACTCTAGAGGTGCCAAGGGGGCCACTCATGTGGCACAGCAGGAGCCGTCCATCCACCTGAGAGCTGAAAAATGTCCCACGGCATCCCTTCCCCTCAGCCTCCCACCGCCCTCTGCTCTGGGCATCGCAGACCTGGAGGCTGCAGCTGTGCAGGTGGCACTTGAGGTGCTGCTCTATCAGGGAGGCCTCCCTGAGGGAGAGGGCAGTGCCTCCACCCTCACCCGCCCTTGACGGCACCTGGGCAGTCAGCACAGCCTTCGCGGAGGCCCCGGGCCTTCTGGCGGCCGTGGAGGTGGACTCGCCCCTCTAATAACCCCGCCCTCCCTCCCCTCCTCCCAAGGACCAGCTGGTCCATCTTCCGTCGCCCACTTGGAGCTTTGAGTTGGGCACAGCATGTATCCATTGCAGTCCTCTGCCGTGCGCCATGTGCCGTGGAGCCCCCACGCGAGGTGCAGATCCCGCTTCCTGCCCATTCTGCTCTGGAGCCTGATGCTGCCTCCATTTAGACCAGCCCTCCCTCCACCCAGAGTCTCCGCCGAGGGAGCCAGTGGGAGCCCAGGCACTTGTGTTCCGGGAAGACGTGAGGCCAGAGATGTCTTCCAGAACATTCCAGGACCTTCTTGGGGGCACATTCCGTCTCCCGAGTTGGCAGCTAGAGGAGGGGCCGAGGGAGAAAGCCAACTTTCATGGCGCATCTGTCTGCACAGCAGGTCCCTGGGCTGTGTGTGTGTGTGTTTGTGTGTGTCTGTATGCGCGTGACCCAGAGATGGGAAAGGGCGGATCTGGATTACTTAGGCTTCCTCTGTTCTTTTTTTTTTCTAATGGGCCACACCTGCGGCACAAGGATGTTCCTGGGCCAGGGGTTGAATCAGAGCTGCAGCTGCGAGCCGACACCACAGCTATAGACACCAGATCCATAACCCCCTGAGCCAGGCCAGAGATCGAACCCGCATCCTCACAGAGACATCGGGTCCTTAACTCACTGAGCCACAACGGGAACTCTGCTTCTTTTATTCTTGATTCCCAGGATACCTTTTGTTTAAAACCCTTGCCTGCTCCAGGTGTCGTAAAGGAAGTCCCTGAGTCCTTTCTGTCCCTCTGGTGTGGGAGAGGGTTTTTTTTCACTCACCCCAAGCGTCATGTTTGAAAAGCTAGTAGTTAGCTTTGGCAGCGGACGTGTGAACAGAACCGGCTATATTGGTCGGTTTGGGTCCTTAGCGGTACCCCGTGGTCTAGAAGGTGGGTTATAAGAGCACGGGTCCTTAGGCATAAGAGAAAAGGACCCTGGAGCCGCTAGGAATAAAGCTGCTCCACTTCTGCATCCACTTCTCCGAGATGTGACCTGAATAGCCCAGCCGTCCCGGTCCTTGGAAGAGCAGGGTGAGCGCAGACCCCAGCAGGGCCTCTGTCGGGTGCACGAGCTGTTGCTGCCCACACCTGAGTGCCAGGCATGGTTCCAGCCAGGAGGCCAAGCTGGACCGTGCTTCGCGGCTCTTGCCAGCAGGAGACCTGGGTGGGGTGTGGGCACTGAGAGCAGGACGTGTGGCCACCTGGGTCGTGTCCGTGTCTTCTGTCCCGTGCTGGGAAACCCAGTGCTGATTTCTGTCAGGAGGGGAAAGGGAGAAGAAAACTCTTTGCAGAGGGACCATCTGTCCCCTCGTGTGACAGGGACATAGTGGGCCCGAACCGCCTCCCCTCACCTCCACGGCCAACCACAAAAACGTGCCACGCCTTTCGGCAGAGAGAGAAACTGCCCTTGGTTTTTATAGAAATCCCAGGCTCTTTTCACGATGCCTCTGACAATAAGACACATTCAGAACAGAGTTTTTAAAATGGCTTTTCATATGGCAGATGTAACATTTATTTTTTAAACAGTAAAATTGTTTTGCCAAAATTCATGTTTTCCTTCCTTCTCTGGGGGGTGGAGTGTGACAGCTGTGTGTGTTCCTGGGGGGGGGGTGCAGTTACCCAGGACCCACTGCAAGTGGGGCATCTGAGGGGAACACTGGGAGGGAGTGTCTTGAAAAGCAGCAGGGCCCAATGTCATCACTGGTCGTCTGCCTTAGCCTTGCCTCCTCCCAGGAACCTAGGGTTTGGGGGAGTCAAATAAAACTGCAGGATCCCTGGGGGGACAGGTGCCAGGGACTTGTCAGGCATCGTCAAGGGTGTGGAGGACCCAAGCAGATCTGGAGGCCTCACAAGGCGGCGACAGGAGCAGCCTGCCCATCCAGAAGGGGTGTGGCCCCAAGGGACCGAGAGGTACCGGTGACAGCCACGCCCAGAGCCGCCCTGGCCCCCCTGCCACAAAAAGGGAAGTCTGTGGGCTGTAAGTCAGCTGGAAACCAGAGGCTGCAGTTGCATCCTTGTCTGAGTCTCAGCCTGGGCACCACCGTGCTCCTGGGGGAGGCAGCCCAGAGCTGGGGGAGCACCCGCTTCTCTGCGGGCAGCCCGGGTTGTGCTGTCCAAACAGCCTCCGGAGACGAGACCGTGGGTCGCAGCTGGTGACTGTGACGGCAGCCCGGGAGGGGCACCGCTCCCCATTCCTCCTTTGCGGAGCCTCCCTGCCCTTGCGTCCCAGGGGGGCCAGGCTACCGAAGCCCACGGCTGTGGTGATTGGTTCAAGGGGAACCCGTGGCCCACGTCGGTCAAATCAGAGTGAATTAAGGGCGTGGCTGCAGCCTCCTCGTTTCTCTGGTGGCCCCAGAGCCACTGACAGCTGCCTCAGCACCGTGGCAGGCCTGGGACTCCTCCTTCAAGAGTTCTTGAGCTCCTGGTTCTACACCTCGGGCATCCAGGCTTCTGGATCCCCAGGCCACGTGTCACCTTGCTCCTGAATGTGGCCATTGCTTGCTCTCTTAACCCGGGCTCCTTTGGTTGCAAGCGACAGAAACTCAGCTGAAACTAGATCTGAAAAAAGAAGGCATGGAATTCCCATCGTGTGGCAGCAGAAACGAATCTGACTGGGATCCATGAGGATGCAGGTTCAATCCCTGGCCTCGGTCAGTGGGTTAAGGATCCGGCGTTACTGTGAGCTGTGGTGTAGGTGGCGGATGCTGCTCAGATCTGGCACTGGCCAACAGCTACAGCTCCGGTTCGACCCCTAGCCTGGGAACCTCCATATGCCGCAAGTGCAGCCCTAAAAAGCAAAAACAAAACAAAACAAAGAAAAAAGGAAGAAGGCATTGCCTGTCTCCACTCCTTGGAAGGTCCGGGGTGGGGGCCGCCTCAGCAGGGCTGGCCTCAGGGAAGTCAGCCAGGACTGCCAGGAAGCAGAGTTGGGCTCCCCTTTCATTAAGAGTTGCCAGATTTAGCAAACACCTCGACGGGGCGCCCAGCTAAGTTTGAGTTTCAGGTAAAGAACAACTACAATTTTAGTAGCAATATGCCCCAGAGAACATTTGGGACGAGACTAAACTATTATTGGTTGTTTATTTGAAATTCAGATTTACTCAGGAGTCCTGTGTTTAATCTGGACACCCTACTGGGTGTGCTGGCTTCAGGCACATGGCCTCGCCTGGGAGGGACTGTGGCTGCCAGCCACTCACAACCTCTTCTGGCCCCAGGATGCCCAGAGAGAGGCCCTCAGGCTCACGGCTCTGCCTGGGATGCCCTGCGGAGGACTTTGCAGGGTCCTGCAGAGGTCACAGCGGCGGCGGCCCCAGGAGGTGCCCCGGGGAGACCTCGCTCTTCCCTCCGCCCTGCCAGTGCCCCACAGATGCCTGGAAATGAGCAGCTGGGCTTTTCTCAATCTTTGTCAAGTGCTGGGCGATCATCAGGAAAGTGCTGTGGCCTCTGCCTCCCTTCCTTCCTTCCATCCTTCCTGCCTTCCTGCCTTCCTGCCTCTCTCCCTCCGGTCCTCCTCCTTTTTTTTTTTTTTTTTTTTTTTTTTATGGCTGCACCTGCAGCATATGGAGGTTCCCAGGCTAGGGGTCGAATTGGAGCTGCAGCTGCCAGCCTACACCACAGCCACAGCCACACCAGATCCGAGCCACATCTGTGACCTACCCCAGAGCTCATGGCAACGCCAGATCCTTAAACCACGGTGTGCTCTGCTTTCTAAACAGATTCCGGCCCCAAAGCCCCTCCTCAAGGGAATTCTGGTGGCACCCGTCTCTGAATCCATCAGTGGATGGGGATGGTGTGTCCAGATCATCAGATGGGAGCCTCCCCAAAGGGGAAGAAGCTGTGCCCAGACCCATGTGGACCGACAACTCATGGACCCACACGTCAGAATTTTTGCTCGGTGCGTCCCAGTCCTTAGAAATCAGGGCCGCCTGGTTGACAGAAATAACAATTTTAGCAGTTGTTATTCCATGTTCCGGACAGGGGAACATCCACCCAAAAGGTTTTCTAATCATCAAGCTGTTTCAGAAGCAAGTCATCTCCCAAGAAACCCAAGCCGAGGTTCGTGTTTACAACCAGTGTGCAGGCCATCCGCTTGGACGCCCACCCGTGTCTGGGAGCAAAGTTAGAAGGGGAGGCGGGAGGGGTGTCCAGAAGAGTCCCCGTGCTCTCGAAAATAAACACCATCCCAGGGCTTGGCTCTCTCTCCGCAAATGTTACAATGACTCCCAAGTGCCTCAAAGCTTCCAGTCTTAGCTGTGATTTGATCCTTGCAAACATCATACCTTGATGTGCCGCCATGGAGGGTTTTCACTAAAATCCTAAAAGGCGGTGGTAGAGAGGACCTGGGACCACAGAGGCAGTTGCCCACCTCTTGAATTTGAGGGATGTTCCCAAGATGGTCAAACCCTAAGGACTGGCTGCGAGTGGCTGCAGATGCCCTGGGCTGGTCACCAGGGGCGAGAAGCTCCCTGGGCTGGGCCTTAGGTGACCTGGGGGCAGTCTGGGGCTGGGCTCTCACAGTGGCCTCCCCCTGAGGGTTGTGTCTGAGCCATCCCCACCCTTGGATGGCTCCCCTAGCCACTCTTTGACAAATAGGCCCTGTTTGCTCTGAAAAGGGACTCAATTTTTTTTTTCTTTTGGGGGCCACACCCACAGGGCATGGAAGTTCCCAGGGTAGAAGTCAAACTAAAAGCTGTATCTGCCACCTACGCCGCAGCCATGGCAACGCCAGATCCTTAACCCCCTAAGTGAGGCCAGGGATTGAAACCCACATCCTCATGGATACTAGTTGGGTTTGTAACCTGATGAGCCATAATGGGATTTCCCCCTAAAAAAGGACTCTTGGAGCCTGTCCCTTCTCCCCGTTGTAGTCTCCAGGCTTCCCTGTTCCTCCCCCCCCGCCCCCCGCTCCTCACTCCAGCCACCCAGAATCCACCCAGCAGCTCCCCTCCCGCACGCCGCCCCCTACCACCTGCTCAGCCCTGCCCAGCAGGAAGGCAGCTCCTCTGGGCCTCTTCCCAGGCCTAATCCTCTGGACACCCGGCCTGCCTGCTGCACCCTGAAGAAGTTGTTTGTGTGGTGTGAGAGCGGGCAGGGAGGAGCCCAAAGCCCTGTCCTCCAGCTCTCCCCTCAGCCTTGCCCTGAGGAGGGACCCGAGGCCTCCCACACTGCCCGGGAGGTGGCTGAGCCATCTGTGCCAGCAGCCCCAGTGCATCAGGCTTTGTGACAGCCTCATTCATCCGTTTCAATGTCCAGTTATCCATGTTGAGTCCTGGAGAGGGGAGGCCCATCACGGGCCCTGACCCCTGGAGCCCCGAGTGCCGAGCAGGTGTTGAGGCAGTGATGGCCACCCCCCCAAGGCCTTTCCTTCCCTTCTCTGTTCCATCGGGAGGGCAGACGCCTAAGGCTGGGCCAGCCAGGTGCCCTCCCTGGCCCCAGAGAAGTCCAGGGAGAGAGAGTGATACTCAGAGGTCTTCCGTTTCCACCCCCTCCCTGCATCCTGCCCCACCCCACTGCCCATCTTGGTCCCAGGATGTTGGTCTACAGGGGCTGCATCTCAGGCTCCCTTGGCTCCTGGCTCCAGTCGGATCCATCAATGGGGACACATAAGGAGGGGTATTTATTACCCCGGCTGTGAAGGGTCCCCTGGGCTGTCCATGTCCATGAGGGAAGGTTGCAGCACCTGTGCAGCCAGCTTTGCTGTGTTTCTCTCCCCCAGGGTCCCAGGGCTTGTTCCCTCTCAGGACCCCTCGGGGTTCCCTAATGGGCTCCAGCCTCTGTGAACAGCCCCCTTTGCCGCGCTCCTCAAATGTGCCTGATTTCTGTGAGCCAGCAGGCTGGGGCCAGGACCCGTACACTCCCCTGGAATTTCTCTACCTGGAGCTGGTGGAAAAGCCTGGTTTTCCTGTGACTCAGAGCTGTTTGTGTGTTTGCCTGGGGAGCAGGCAGCCAGGTCACTTCTCCCAAAGAAAGAAGCCACTTAAGAGACACAGAGGGTCCCAACCATCCCAGGCTTGCTCCACCCCTGCCGTCCCCATTTTGTGAACCAACCCGCCCCACCTCTTTTTCCGACTTAAACTAATTTGAATTGGATTTTTGTCATCCCCTGGGTTATACAGTGGACAGACGTGGAGCACCATTCTAGCGCTGCGTTGGAAGTCTGATATGAGAGGGCGGGACAAAGGACAGAGCAGAATGCTGAGCCCCACCACAGTCCAGGAGGGCTTCCTGGAGGAGAAGGTGTTGAGTTGAGTCCTGAAGGGTGAGTAGACCTTGGCCAGAAGAGGAGCAGGGTTGGCGGCGGGGGGGGGGGCACACCCAGTCCTTGTCTGCTGGGAGGACAGTCCAAGTGTCGGAGAGGTGACAGAGATGACAGAGGCTAGACCTTAGGGCCTTGAAGGCCAGCCAAGGAGTGTCAGTGCTATCTGGGATCTTCCCAGTGTCTCAAACATCTCAAAACCTTCATGCAGAGTTGGGGGCTTGAAGCCACAGGACAAAGGAAGCACCATCTCCTAGGGCAAAATCTGTGAGTATTATTTTTATGCTAAAATGAACCTGGAGCAGAAAGCAAAATTCCATCCCTTTCCAATATGAAACATAAGACGCCAAAGCTATTCCCACCTGAGGTGGGTTAGGGTGGTTTGGGGGCAAAGCTTGAGCATCACTTCCTGGGATGGTGGGTCATTGAAGGGGTTGCTACCAGGGAGGGGTCCATCCAGGTCTGGCTGTGGTGTGAGGACTCAGCAAGACAGGGAGCAGCCAAACTGCCCACTGCTGGAGTCATCCACCCATCCGTCCATCCATCCACCCGCCCACCCATCCACCCATCCACACATCCATCCATCCATCCATCCATCCATCCATCCCTCCATCCCTCCATCCCTCCCTCCATCCATCCATCCATCCATCCATCCATCCATCCCTCCATCCCTCCATCCATCCCTCCATCCCTCCATCCCTCCATCCCTCCATCCATCCATCCATCCATTCACCCGTCCATCCATCCATCCCTTCATTCGCTCACTCCACTTGTCACTAAGGCGAGCGCTGGGGACAGAGCTGTGAACCAGGCAGACAGGGTCCCTTCTCCCATATCAACCTGTGGTTTTCTGATGATGTACCCTCCCCATTAGCCCAGCAAAGTCCAGCGACTCATGTCTATGGCCCCGCTGCCTGGTACACAGTGCTTGTTGACTGAGTCAGCAGTTGCCCGAATCCAGGCTGTCAGGTTGTGTTGCCATGTGTTTTGGATCAGCGGGGAGGCCAGTGCTGGCTCCACGAAGTCCCTCCGGCTCTGCCCACACGGCGGCTCCCACTCCGGAGGGGCTCCTGCCAAGAGCGATTTCCTTTCAGGCCTGAGGCCTGTCCAGACAGCCGGGGTGTGCGATGTAGCCTGGGCAGAGTTTCCACCCCCAGGTAGGACGTTGGGAGCGAGGATGCAGGTCCTGCGGGCCTTGACTTCCAGGATACCTGGGAGGTTGTGGAGTTAAGAGGTAGGCCCTAGAGTCAGAAACACTGGGTCCAAATCCCGGCCCTGCAGCTTAGTGGCAGAGCGACGGCCCCCTCTTACCACTATGAACTTCCGTCTCCTCCTCTACCGGTTGGGAGGATGAACCCGGCTTGGCAACGGGAGGCACAGAGCCAGGTGTCAGCGCGGCCCTCGTTAAGAGAGACCCGTGGCCCAGAGGCACTGGGTCTGCACCATGGAGAGCAGGTACCGGTACCCCCACCTTGCCTGCTCATCAGACAATTGGAGTCTCTGGGGTGCCCGGGCTGCCATCTTGCACAAAGCGGGCTCTCAGGTGCAGCCCACATCCTGAGAAAACCTGGGAAAGATGGCAGTTCTGGGGTTCTTGGGGAGTGGGCAAGGGAGTCAGGATACAGATCCACAAGTTGGGGCTGCAAGTGTGCGGTGTTCAGGAAACACTGCCAGCAGGTGTCACAGTCGCCCACGAGGTATTTATGGAGTGCTCGCTGGATGCTAGGCACGGTGCATGCAGTTGGGTAAACGGAGCACAGGGCGAGGCGGAGAAACTGCCTGCTGGGGGGAGAAACAGGCTGGGCAGCCTGGCTGGGAGCCCGGGGAGACCACCCCCCCGCCCTGGGGGCGGGGAGCAGCACGGGCCCTCACCCCGCAGGGGGGCTTCCACTGGGAGCCGCCAACCAGGGCAAAGGCCCACAGGACACCGGTCAGCCCCCTTCCCGGCTCTGGGCCTCGGTCTCATCATCCATAGGCCAAGGGCCTGGAGCTGCCAGAACCCACGAGAATGGTCTCTGTCTTGGGCTCTGGCAGCCCTGATGGGATCAATTCCTGAGGCCGCTCCAGGGTCCTGAGGACCTGCTTCCACTTATGACCTGGAAGCCCTTGGAAAGCGCAAGGGCTCCTCGGAGTGTGGCTGCAGAGGCTGGTTTACCAGCAAGGCTCTCCGTCTAGCAGCCCAGCCATCCAGCAGCCCAGCTGCAGCGGGGAGCCGTCACCTCTGCACGCACCTTGCCCAAGCCCGCAGGCCTCAGCTCCACCACCCCAGCGGCCCCAGAGCCTGGAGGCCCCTAATGGGAGGCTGCTCTTCTCTCTTGGGCCTTGGCTGTGGTCCCTGTGTCCTTCCCAGCTGCTCCAGGCGACAGAGGGGAACTTCAACATGCACAAGCTGCAGGGTCACTGGAGAACCTTCTTGAAAATGGCCCCGCAGGACGCAGAGAAGCACAGGTTGACAGTCCAGCACGTGGCCTCAGCTTCAGGCATCCGCTGCAGAGGAGCCTCCCAGATGTGGCTTCCAGACACAGCTCAGACCACCCCTGGTACGTGCCAGCTGCCTGGGTGGTCTGGTATCAGAATGAAATCCGGAGGCCAGAAGGAGCCCAGGTTCAAATTGCCATCAATTTCCTGAACGTTCTTTCTGGAGCTCCAGATGAGCCCACTGGCTGAGTGGCCGGTGCGGGGTGGGGGCAGACCCTTCACCGAAAACCAGATGTCAGCATCTGTCCTGAACCAGCCCAGGCAGCTGGAGACACCCCGCAGCCCCTTTTCCTCCTCTTCTCCCTGTCCTAACTCTGCCAGCTGGGTCAGCCTCCACCCCACCGCACAGCAGACAGAGACCCTGTTCAGAGGAAGCAACTTCTTAGCTGGCACCTAAAAATACTGACTTGGGTTCTTTTCTTTAAATAGAAAGGAAATTCACCTCACCCCACCCCAGTCTTCCTCCTTCTGGGTTGTGAGTGGGCATGCAGGGGACCTCACCCAGACTCAGCTTCCCGGACACTGAGCCTGGCAGCTCTCTCGCGGGATGGAACGAAGACAGGGTGGGGTGACAGGGAGGGGCTCGCCCACTCCTGAGGGCAGATTCCTGGGGCAGGGAGGGAGGGCCTGGTTGGCATTTGATGGACCCAATATCCCAGAGCACCGTCAGTCCAGAGAGATATTAGGTGTCTCGGTGGCACCTTGAAGTCAGGGACAAAGGCAACCAGACCACTCATAAAATGCGAAGGGAGCTCCGATGCCCCGGGGCCACCTGGCTTACAGACCTCGCCTTCCCCAGATCCTCCTCGGGTCTATGCCAGCCATGGGCGGTGGCAGGCAGGAGCCCTCCCTCTGGGGCAGACATAGGGTCTCTGAGCTCTGGGTGCATGTGACCGCCCCACTCCCATGTCTTAGTGGCATGGTCCTTGGGCACAGGGGGTGGCAGCGAGACCAGAGCTCCTGCAGCTTGGACATCTGTTCTGAAGCAGAGCCGCAGTGGAACACTCAAGAGAGGCCCCGGTGCCCGGATTGGACCATGATGCAAAGGGAGAGCCGAGTTCGATGGTCTGGGGGCCACACAGGAAGCTGGCCTGAGGGTTACCTTGACGGAGGAGACTGGGCATCCCTTTTGTCCTGTTTGAAGCTCCTTGGAGGGATTCGATTTAATCAAAATCAAAAGAACGCGTGCAAGTAGTTTTTGAAATTTCAGAATGCTGCAAGTAAAACAAAAACCCCCAGCAGTTTCCTGTCCCACCCCTCCCCACACCAGTGGCCAGCCACGCCCTAGAGGCGGCTCCTTGCAATTCTTTTTTGGCTGTTTCTTCTGATACTTACTGCCGTATTTCTCAATAGCTTGCTATACTACTGTTTCATATGTTTTTTCACTTATGACATTATCCAAATATCTAAAATCTAAGACAAGACAGAATAATAGATAAGGTGCTGACTCCTGAGACAAATTACCTGGGTTCAAATTCAGGTTCTGCCACTCACTGGCGGAACTACCCTGACCAAGTGATTGATCTATGTCTTCATGCCTCAGTTTCCTCATCTCTGATGTGGGAGACTATTCCCTGCCCCGGGGCTCATGTGAGGAGTAAATGGATTAACACGTGTACTTTGGGCCTGGCACAAAATAATCTTTTTTTCAACAATCGTTCAATAAGCCGTTGGCTATTCTCATCATTATTATCACTATGCTTGTTATTTTTCATCTATGAGAGAAGGGAATCCACACTCTTCTCCTTCCACTTGCATGATATAATTATATCATCATTTTGATTCAATAAATATTTGTTGTATCTGTTATAATCGAAACTGAAAACCCCTCTAACTCCAACCCAGCCTAAACCCAGACTGGGACTTGAACTCATGTTTGTTTGTTTGTTTCTTTTTAGGGCTGCACCTGCAGCTTATGGAAGTTCCCAGGCTAGGGGTTGAATCAGAGCTGCAGCTGCCGCCCACAGCAACTCCAGATCTGAGCTGCATCTGCAACCTACAGTTCACGGCAACGCCGGATCCTTAACCCACTGAGCGAGGCCAGGGAAGCAACCCGCATCTTCATGGATACTAATTGGGTTCTTAAGCTGCTGAGCCACAATGGGAGCTCCTGAACCTGTGTTTTTTTTTTTTTTTTTAATTAGAATCTGGTGTCTGGACTTACCGAGGCTCAGGTTTTGTGTCTCATCGCAGAAGGAATTCAGCGAAAGACTAAGTGATGGGCAATAAATAGATTTATTAGGATAGGACGCTTGAGAGAGATGCGGGCAGGCGGGCGGGTGAGGAGGCGCTGCCCCAGGATCAGGTGGGCTGCAGTTTTATCAGCTAGGAAAGTGGGGAGGGGGAGAGGCCCCCTTCTTCCTCGTTCTTCAAGGAGACGTCAGGCTCACATCACTAGCTCCCCCTTCCTTATTGGGTAAGAGAGTATTTGACCCTATGAGGCCAAACTAGGTCTGTCCTGTGCTCATTCAGATCAGCAGAAGGGCGGTGACATCTGCTAAATATGTTGACTCATCTCAGCTTTAATCAGGGTCCCCCACTGTGGAAGGTCCTCTTTCCCTTAAATTCCTGTCCTGGGTCCCAAGGATCATTATCTTGTTAAACCTGAATATGGGCCTCATTTTATCTTTTGCTTAATGACCTGAGGCTTATATCATGTTTTTATTGGTAAGCAAGCCTGCTTTTTTTTTTTTTTTTTTTCTTTTTTCTTTTCTTTTTGCCTTTTCTAGGGCCGCTCCTGTGGCATATGGAGGTTCCCTGGGCCAGGGTTGAATTGGAGCTGCAGCTGCAGCCTACACCACAGCCACAGCAACAATGGACCTGAGTTGTATCTACAACCTATGCCACAATTTATGGCGTGGATCCTTAATCCCTTGAGCCAGGCCAGGGATCGAACCTGAATCCTCACAGAGACAACGTTAGGTCCTTAACCCATTGAGCCACAACGGGAACTCTACGTGTCAGCCATTTTTTTTTTTTTTTTTTTTTTTGTCTTTTTAGGGCTGCACCTGTGGCATATGGACCAGTAACAGTTCTCTCCAGGATTTGGAGAAAAGAATTAGGAGATTTAAGGATGAGGCCAGGGACTGAACCTGCATCTTCATGGTTACTAGTCAGGTTCATTACCACTGAGCCACAGTGGGAACTCTGTGGATTAGCCTTTTTTTTTTTTTTTTTTTTTTATCTTTTTAGGTCTGCATCTGTGGCATATGGAAGTTCCCAGGCTAGGGGTCAAATTGGGGCTGCAGCTGCTGGCCTACGCCACAGCTGCAGCAACGCCAGATCGGAGCCTCGTCGGTGACCTACACCGCAGCTCACAGCAGCACCAGATCCTTAATCCACTGAGCAAGGTCAGGGATCAAACCTGCGTCCTCATGGTTACTAGTCAGTTTCATTACCACTGAGCCACAGTGGGAACTCTGTGGGTCAGCCATGTTTAATCAGAAGTCCCCTTCTTTGTTCTGCTCTGATAAGAATAACAATTACATCAGGAACAATAGGAGTTCCCACTATGGCACATGGGATCGATGGGGTCTCTGCAGTTGCAGGGACGTGGGTTCAATCCCCGGCTTAGTTCAGTGGGGTAAGGATCCAGTGTTGCTATAGCTGTGGGATATGTCACAGCCCTGGCTCAGATTTGATCCCTGGCCCAGAAACTTCCACGGGGTGGCCAAGAAAGAAAAAATAAAAATAAATACATCAGGGAGTTCCCACTGTGGCTCAGAGCTAATGAGCCTGATTAGTATCCACGAGGATACAGGTTTGATCCTTGGCCTCACTCAGGGGGTTAAAGATCCAGTGTTGCTATGGGCTGTGATGTAGGTCGAAGACACAGTTCAGATCCTGAGTGGCTGTGGCTGTGGCGGAGGCCGGCAGCTGTCACTCCGAATCAGCCCCAAGCCTGGGAACATCCATATGCCATAGGTGCACTGTAAAAAGGGAAAAGAGAAAAAAAAAGAAAAGAATGGAGTCCTATAAGGGCCTGGGGGCTGAGCTTGGGGCTCCCTCTGGGGGGAGGAAGGGGCTCCCCAACGTGACTTCTGTGTTGGCTTTGGGGGGGTAGTACCAAGGGAGACTTTACAAACTTTCTGCTCCGTTTGGGGGGGTTAATCATGAGCTAGTTTTGGGGACTTAGGTGAGCCTCCTGGCTGGTCCCTCAGTGTCCCCACCAGTCATGGTGCTCAAGGACTTCCCTCTCGGCCCACTGTTGAACTTGGAGTTTTCTGCAAGTGCAAGGCTGCCCAGCCGATGTTCCAGGTGGAGCAGGGAAGCACCGTCCTGCCTGCCTCTGGGAGGGGGTCTGGGAGGTTACATGGAAACAGGCCGTCTGTCACCACGGCTAGAACAGGGGCAGAGCAGGGCTCTGCTGGCTGTGGGCTGGGAGGCATAAACAGGTCCAGTGTCATGAGGGTGGGGAGAGACCCCTGGAGTGGTGGGGAAAGAGAGAGGCCACTCCCGGGGGCTCCCTCTGTGGCCAGCTTTAGTGGCTCCTAGCATCCTTGGCATTCTTAATTTTTTTCTTTTTTGGCCACACCGAGGCATATAGAGTTCTAGACCAGGGATCACGTCCGAGCTGTAGCTGTGACCTACACTGTAGCTGTGGCAACACTGGATCCTTAACCCGGTGTGCCAGGCCAGGTATGGAACCTACCTCCCGGTGTTCCAGAGATGCTGCCGATCCCATTGCGCCCCAGCGGGAACTCCATCCTTGGTATTCTTTCTCTTTTTTTTTGGTCTTTTTTTTTTGCCTTTTCTAGGGCCGCTCCCACGGCATATGGAGGTTCCCAGGCTAGGGGTCTAATCAGAGCTGTAGCTGCCGGCCTACGCCACAGCCACAGCAACGCGGGATCCGAGCCGCGTCTGCAACCTACACCACAGTTCATGGCAACGCCGGATCCTTAACCGACTGAGCAAGGCCAGGGATCGAACCCACAACCTTATGGTTCCTAGTCGGATTCGTTAACCACTGCGCCATAACAGGAACTCGGGTCCCTGGCATTCTTTGAATGTGTCTCTCTGTTCTCTGCCTGTGTCACCACGTGATGTTCTCCTCTGTGTCCAAGAGGAGTTAGAGACACCGGCCATTGGATTAGGACCCACCCCTACCCAGGATGACCTCACCTTGATGACACCTGTAAGGACCTATTTCCAGGTTAAGGTCATGAGCACAGGTTCTGGGTGGGCCAACATTTGGAGGACACACTGGCACAGGGTGAGGGTAGAGGCGGTGATGGGGTGGGCAGGGCTGGGAGTGAGTGAGGGGCACGTGACCCGCGGAGGGCCACCCGGTGCCCCCCTCTCCACCTGACTGCAGGGCCACTCCTTAGAGGTGGTGCCCACACGCATCCTCATCAGCTGGCCTCTGACTCGCCCAGGTCTCCTGTTTGGCTGTGGTCCTGTCTTTGACCCCTTCCAGAGGCTCAGAAGCACTTCTTTCTGCCACGTGCTGCTCCTGGTGCCCCGAGGCCATCAGCGTCAACGTGACCTGGGCCCACACAGAGCTGGGACTTCTGAGTCACTCTGGGTTCACATCTTGGCTCTGCCACTTAGTGGCTGAGTAACGCTGGGTGATGAACTTCCCACTTGATGTCTCAGCTTCCCCATCGTGCAACGTAGCCAGCCCTGGTGCCCACCTCCGAGGAGGCTTGCGTGAGTGATGCATGTAACACTTGGAGCACCCTGCCTGGCACATACAGTAAGCGTTCTATATGTGTGAACTTTTTAAAAAATACCTCTGTTGGAGATCCCATTGTGGCTCAGAGGTTATGAGCCCGACTAGTACCCATGAGGATGAGGGTTCCATTCCTGGCCTCGCTCAGTGGGTGAAGGATCCTGCATTGCCGTGAGCTGTGGTGTAGGCCAGCAGGTGCAGCTCCGATTTGATCCCTGGTGTGGGCACTTCCACATGCTGCAGGTGTGGCCCTGAAAAAAGCAAAAAACAAACAAACAAATACATATATATGTGTGTGTGAGATAGGTGTGTACATACACACACACACACACCCCCATCAACAATCATCCTATAGGTTTAGGTGTCTTAACTCTTTCTTCTTCTAACATGATCTCTCCTAGAGAGAAATACTCAAGACATCCCCAGAGAGGAAGAAGCCCACCCAGAACCAGCATCACCACTTCCCAGCCAGGACTTCCCGTCGTGGCACAGTGGAAACAAATCCGACTAGGAACCATGAGGTTACGGGTTCGATCCCTGGTCTTGCTCAGTGGGTTAAGGATCCGGCATTACCATGAGCTGTGGTGTAGGTCGAATTTGCAGCTCGGATCCTGTGTTGCTGTGGCTGTGGCGTAGGCAGGCAGCAACAGCTCCAATTAGACCCCTAGCCTGGGAACTTCCATATGACGCAGGTGCAGCCCTAAAAAGACAAAAGACAACAACAACAAAAAAACCCAAAATAATTCCCAGCCAGAAAGTGCCAGGTTTTGTACAGAGGGTGGAGGGACTGATACTCTAAGGTCTCGGAGGCATTTTTCCAAGAGTGAGACAGAATGAGGACAGATTCATCTCACTCTCCAAATAGCTCCCCTGTGGGATCAGAGCTAACCTTAGAAGCTCCCCGCACAACATGGGGCGTACAGCTCACTCCCAAGAAGTACATACCTAATGAATGCGGCAGCTGGAGTTCCCACTGTGGTGCTGTGGTTTAAGGATCCGACTGCAGGAGTTCCTGTCGTGGCGCAGTGGTTAACAAATCCGACTAGGAACTATGAGGTTGTGGGTTCGATCCCTGGCCTTGCTCAGTCGGTTAAGGATCTGGCGTTGCCGTGAACTGTGGTATAGGTCGTAGACGTGGCTTGGATCCCATGTTGCTGTGGCTCTGGTGTAGGCCGGCGGCTACAGCTCCGATTAGACCCCTAGCCTGGGAATGTCCATATGCCGCGGGAGCGGCCCAAAAAAAGGCAAAAAGACGAAAAAAAAAAAAAAATTAATCTGACTGCAGTGGCTCGGGTTCGCTGCTGAGGTGTGAGTTTGATCCCTGGCCTGGTGCAGTGGGTTAAAGGATCCAGGATTGCTGCAGCTGTGGCTTGGATTCAGTCCCTGACCTGGAAACTTCCATATGCTGTGGGTGCAGCCAAAAAAGGAACATGGCAGTTGATCCCCTGGCTGGTGTACCCTGAGATGAGGACAAAGTGTAGAGGCCAGCCCTAGGAATTTGGGCTGATTTTCCAGGTGTCTCCAAAACACCTGTAAGGACAGGAAGAATATGTGAGTCTCTGACTTTTGGAGGTCTCTGATTTCTCATTTGGGGCAGAAGGGTGAGCTTTCTAGACTCTTTATAGTCTTTATTTATTTATTTATTTATTTTTATTTTGTCCTTTTAGGGCCGCACCTGTGGCATATGGAGGTTCCCAGGCTAGGGGGTCTAACCAGAGCTGTTGCTGCCGGCCTATGCCACAGTCACAGCAATGCCAGATCCGAGCCATGTCTGCGACCTATACCACAGCTTACAGCAACACCAGATCCTTAACCCACTGAGCGAGGCCAGGGATCGAACCCACAACCTCATGGTTCCTAGTTGAATTTGTTTCTGCTGCACCACTATGGGAATTCCCTATAGAGAGTCTTAATGTTGAACTGAGTCCACATGAATCCATGTTTCTTTCTGAAGAAAAAATAGACCACAGAGCAGACTTCTATCCAATGATTCTTTATCCTCCACCTGTTACTACCTGAGATGATCTCATTTACTGTTTATTATCTGTCTCTTCCACTTAAATGGAAATTCTCGAAGGCCAGGAGCCTGGTCCCTCTTGTTTACTCTCTCTCTCCAGCATGCAGAACAGTGCTGTTCAATATTTATTCTTTCTTGATATTTAGTAAAGAAAATATAAATACTTGGAGGGGTGCTTCGCTTGTGCAGGAGTTTTACTATAATATATATTTTACTATAATATTGAAGATGTTCCATGGGGAGGAAATACACTGAAGGACTGTTGAAAATGTCTGGTTAAGAGTCAAGACAGGCATCGAGATCACTTTTATTTCACCGAAGGTGCTTTTGACACTTAAAATTATTTTCATAAGTCCAAGGTCATCGCTTTATTAATTTCTTCTCAAGATTATAGGAGCTCTCATCAAGCCTGGTTGCCCCTCAATGTCTCATTTATTTCTTATTTTTTGTCTTTTAGGGCTGCACCCGTGGCATATGGAGGTTCCCAGCATAGGGGTCCAATGAGAGCTACAGCTCCCAGCCTACACCACAGCCACAGCAACACCAGATCTGAGCCGCATCTGCGACCTACACCACAGCTCACAGCAATGCCGGATCCTTAACCCACTGGGCAAGGCCAGGGATTGAACCTGCATCCCTATGGATGCTAGTCAGATTCGTTTCCACGGAGCCAGGACGGGAACTCCCAACAGCCCCTTTAAAGCCACTGAAACTTTGTGTCATCCCTTTATTCTGATGATTAACAATGTCTGATAGAGCTACTCTGCAATATCATATTATGCCAGCAGGTGTCGCTGTCTAATAATTCTGTGATACAGAGTGAAAACCACAGACATTTAAGGCCGGAGTCTAAGAATCTGCCTACTCACTTAGGACGGCTTAAAGATAAAAGTTCTGTAAGGTAAGGCCTACTCTACTTTAGTTTCAGTTCATGAACTAAATATATCTTGTGTTAGAGATGCAGAATGGGCCTAAATTTTATTAACATGCTTCAGTGTTTTAGGTTCTGGTGGATCTTTCCAGAACTTGTGTTATGGATCCCATGGTTTTCCAGGAAACCTCTTTTTGTTTGTATGTATGTATGTGTTTATTTATTTATTGTCTCCCTCTCTCTTTTTAAAAGGGCCGCACCCATGGCATATGGAAGTTCCCAGACTAGGGGTCAAATCAGAGCTGCAGCTGCTGGCCACAGCCACAACCACAGCAACACCTGGTCTGAGTCGCGTCTGCCACCTACACCACAGCTCACAGAAACATTGGACCCTTAACCCACTGAGTGAAGCCAGGGATCAAACCTGCTTCTTCATGGATACTAGTTGGGTTCCTTACTGCTGAACCACAGTGGGAACTCCGGAACTCTTTTATTATTGTCCATAGTGACATCTAAAATGCGTCAAATGGGAGTTCCCTGTCGTGGCTCAGTGGTTAACGAACAGGAACCATGAAGTTTTGGGTTCGATCCCTGGCCTCGCTCACTGGGTTAAGGATCCGGTGTTGCCGTGAGCTGTGGTGTAGGTCACAGATGCGGCTCGGATCCTGTGTTGCCGTGGCTATGGTATAGGCTGGCGGCTATAGCTCCAATTAGACCCCTAGCCTAGGAACCTCCATATGCCGCAGGTGAGGCCCTAGAAGAGACCAAAAAAAAAAAAAAAAAAAAGCTAAAATGTATCTATTATCTTGATATTCTCCAAACCCTTCTGGATTTCATTTTAACACAATACTTTGCCCATGTGGTGCTCAATCAATATTAGCTGAGTGATTGCTGCCCTTCCCTCCCCCACCAAATCCTGGGAAAGAGGTAGAGCTATTCTCTGGATGAGGAACCTGAGTCCCAGAAAGAGTAGGCAACTTGCTCAAGGTCACAGGGCCAGTGAATGGCAGAGGCGGGGTTTGCAGTAGGCTTGTCTACTTCACAGTTCTTTCCCATTCACTCCGAGCAGCAAAAGGGACTCAGAGACAGTGGGAACCCCTAGGAGAAGGGAGCTTGTCAGGGCAGCAGGATTCTGCTCTAAAGGCTCAAAAAGTGTCCAAGACATCTCTGGACAGACTTTTCATCATCAGAAAAAAAGCAGCTGATAGTGAATTTGCGAATCATTTCTCCCCATCAGGTTCCCGAGACAGATTAAAGAAGTGGACAAACGGTACTTAATGCAAGTGATGCAGTGTGAATGTGGGCGGAGGTGACACCACCAGGGGCCCAGAGCCATCTCCGTCCCCACTCTCCCGCTGTGGGACACAGACACCCAGTTTAAGACTTGAGTCAGTCTTCACATTCCGGGCTGATGTTTTTCGGCTGATGTCACAAGTTTATGTATCTTCTGAAACAAACAACAGTATCGGTGCTGATAAGATAAGGGTCCACCCCTTTCAGACAATCTGGTCTCTGCAATGGCTCAACACTGCTCCAGGTCACTGCTGGAGGACTAGCTCCCCGCATCCTTTCGCCTACCTGCTCACGTCCCCGAGGAGAGGAAGGCTCACTCCCAGGGATTCCTCTGGGAAATTTAGGTCAGCAGCATCTAATTACCCAACTGGATGAGAGCTGCCATGTCACCATTAATGCTGAGGGAGGGGCAGGGTGCTCAGAACTTCTCACTGGGAACGGTCTGTTTCAGGCCCCTCACTTTCAAGTTGGGGTCTCTGGTCCCAAACAAATGGACTCTGCCAGTTGAATTATGCTTGGTCGGCCCCATGTGCCCCCAAAGGTCCTCCAGGCTAAGGGCAGAGGCCGGGAGGCGCTCTCCTTAGGAAAGCTGATAGCATCAAAGTCCCAAGCCCCAACCTCCAGCATTCCACCACTTCTGGTGAAGGGCCCACACTTCCTGCGTAACACACCAACTCTGGTTATTCTTTGGAGGGAAAGCGATGAAGCACAGAGGCCAGAGAGTCAGCTGTGCTTTCCAGGAATTAGGCTACTCACCCCTCCTGCCATCTTGGATATTTTCAGTTTCTCCCAAGCCCCCTTTCCCTCTGAGACAACTAGCAGTTCTCAAACTGCCAAGGAGCTAAAGGGAGTCTAGTGCTCTTTTTAAATGCAAAGCCCCCTCCCCCGCCCCAGCCCCGGGGGGAAGTGCTGGTGTTAGCGCAAGATCCTGTGCCCCAGGCACACTGAGGCCAAAAGCAGCGAAATGTCAGAGTTTGAGGCAAAGAAAGGTTTGTTGCAGAGCCGTGAAAGGAGATGGGGACTCGTGCCCCAAACTCCCCAGTTAACAAAACCGTAAAACATTTTGTGTGTGTGTGTGGCTTTTCTAGGGCCACACCTGCAGCATATGGAGGTTCCCTGGCTAGGGGTCTAATCAGAACTGTAGCCGCCAGCCTACGCCAGGCAGAAATGTCGTATCCGAGCTGTGTCTGCGACCTACACCAGAGCTCACAGCAACGCCGGATCCTTAACCCACTGTGTGAGGCCAGGGATTGAACCGGCCACCTCATGGTTCCTAGTCAGATTCGTTAACCACTGCGCCACGACGGGAACTCCCCGTAAAGCATTTTTAAAAGCCAAGAGAGGGAGGAGTTTCCATCGTGGCGCCGTGGTTAATGAATCCAACTAGAAACCTTGAGGTTTCGGGTTCGATCCCTGGCCTCGCTCAGTGGGTTAAGGAGCCGGCGTTGCCGTGAGCTGTGGTGTAGGCCGGTGGCTACAGCTCTGATTAGACCTCTATCCTGGGAACCTCCATGTGTGGCCCTAGAATAGACAAAACAAGGACAACCACAACAAAGCCAAGCCAGGGAGAGGCAGGTGGCAGGGGGTAAGTGATGGGCTCATGCAGGGACCTCTGATTGGCTGATGGTAAGGTAACAGGGCGGAGTCACAGAGAGGAATGTGATCAACCCTCAGGCTCCAGGAGGCTTGGGGACCTTTGTGCTCACAATCACCTCCTCCCTCTGCTGAGGGCAATTTTCACCTCTCAAGAACTCTGCATCAGATACTGTTATCTAGGTACTTCAGAGAGGAGCCAAAGCAGAGTCTCTGGGGGAAGGAGCTGTCCCAGGAAGGCCCGGCAGGGGCTCAGCAGCGGCCCCCCTGCCGGGCTGGTGTTCAATATCCTAGACAACTCAAACCGGGGGAGTTCACCTGAGTCCAGAACGCAGACCCATCTTGCCCGTGAGCCTCAGTAATTTTTAAATCCAAAACAAAAGTGATTTTCAGCCCAGTGAGGTAAGAAGACCAAAACAAACGTTGGGATTTCAGAGTCTAGCTGGGCTCCAAGCTCTGCTACAGCGGGACCTTTGGCCAGTAACTGCTGCCTCACCTTTACAACTGCCCTTAGAGAGTGATGGTAAGGATGAAATAACTTCTCCACTAATGTTTTCATTTGTTTGTTTTTGTTTTTTGTCTTTTTATGGCCACCCATGCTGCCTATGGAAGTTCCCAGGTTAGGGATCAGATGGGAGCCGTAGACGCTGGCCTAAGCCACAGCCACAGCAATGCGGGATCTGAGCTGCACCCCCTACCTATGGCACAGCTTGCAGCACCGCTGGATCCTTAACCCAATGAGAGAGGCCAGGGATCGAACCTGCATCCTCATGGATGCTAGCTGGGTTCTTAACCTGCTGAACCACAGTGGGAACTCCCTCCAATAATGTTAATTCCCCATTCCCTGCAGTGGACAGGACACACAAGGGGTGGAAGAATGTAAAGAGGTTTTTATCTTTAAAACGTTTTTTCTTTAAAATCGTCCCAGTTCTAGGGTGCAAGTGACTGTTCTGTTGGGGGAGGGGGAGGAAAAGCCCTTTGATGAGCTAGAGCCACAGGACACTTATCTGGAGACGTCTTGGTGGAGAGGGGTGGGGGATGGATACCTTCCCCTTAATCGCTCATTCATTCATTCATTCTCTCATTCAACAAACATTCCTGGAGCAGACCGCCTCCAGCTTCGTGCCCAGAGCCGAGGACGAGCTGCGGGTGTAGAGGTGCCAGGGTCCCAAGGGTCTGGGCGTCCCAAGCCCAGTGTCCCTGTGGGTACCAAGACGGAAATGCATGGTGGGGGCAGGGGGTGGCTCGGACAGGGCGGGGAGTCCTTGGATTCTCTGCCGGCCCACGAACTCCTCTCCTGTGTCCTAGAATTATGGAACTCCAAACTGCTGGGAATTTCAGATGAGGCAAGCAAGGCCTTGCTCCAGAGGTTACTGAAACAACCCCGACCCTCCCAAGAGAATTGAAAAATTATTATTAGTAAGCCCCCCGCCTCCACTCGGGGCGGCACGGCCGCGGCCCTCCTGGTGTTGCAACCCGGGCTCTTGCCCAGCGGGGGCTGCCCAGCGTTTCCCAAAGACGTCTGCGGAGGGACCACAGCTCCGGCGCTGCCTGGCGCGGCCGCTCAGCTTCGGCCCCGAGCGCCCGGATGGCCTGGGGGTAGGGAGGCTGCCCGGGCGGAGGAGGGGGCGGGAGCGGGGGCGGTGGAGCCATCGCCGGGCACGTGACCCGCAGTCCGCCCGGCGCCCCGCTGCCGCCCCTGCCAAGCGCAGAGCCCGGAGCTGCTGCTGGAGCCCGAGCAGGGGGCGGGGCGGCCCGGAGCAGGGGGCGGGGCGGCCCCGCCCCGGCGCTTTTTTTTTTTTTTTTTTTTTTTTTTCCACTTTAAAGGCTTCGGTTGCTTTTTCTTTTTTGCACAGAAGTCGCGCTCGGGCAGCCTGCGCGCGCTCGCAGCAGGAACCAGGTTCCAAGCTCTGGCGCCCGGGCCGCGGGAAGGAGGCGACTTCCCTCCCGGCGGCGGGAGCCTCCTCGGCCCCGGAGAGCTGGCGGCGGCGGCGGCCTCCTCGGAGCGGTAGGCAGGCCCGGGCACGGGGACTGGGTGGGTCGGGGTTCGGCCGAATGCGCGCGGGGATCTGCAAGCGGACTTGGGGATCGAGCGGGCACTGGAGACAGGGTAGGGTCCCTGCTGGGGACCAGGTGGGGTGCGCGGGGAGCCCTTCTTTCGCCGTGGGTGCCGGGAGGGGGGTCGAGGCGCCGCCCAGCACCGCTCCCGCCGCTGCAGGCACGGACAGGTCGCACGGCCCCCAGTCCCACCTGCGGGGGCGAGACGGGGCGCGAGTCCCGGCGGCCCCGGCGACCGTCGCCCCCGGGGTTGAGTTTCGGAGGTTGCAGACTCAGAAAGGGGGCCCGGGACGCGCGGCGGCCCCCTCCGACCTCTGGGTGCGGGGACGCCCTGGGGCCTCCGGTCCCGCGACCATCCTTGCGGCCGAGGCGGGGGCGCCGACTGGCCCTTCCGCACGGGGGCAGCGCGACCCCGCGCCACGAAGTTACTTTCGTTTTTCCCGCCCGCCCGGACCCGGGTCTGCAGCGCGGCCCGACGGGCCCCCTCGGGGCTCCCCAGCTCTGCCCGCGGCGCCTCCCCCGGGAAGCCCGCCGGGCGACACCCCGGGCGGCGCCGCCCTCCCCGCCGCCCCGGAGCCGCCGCGGCTTCTCCCGGCAACCCAGGGGGAGCCGAGTGCGCTGTCAGGAAATAAGATTAAAACAGAAAAAGCAGAGCAGCCTGGGTCCGTCGGCGGTAACTGTCCTGTTCAAGTTCAAGGCAAAAGCTCCTGGGAACGTTAAGGGTGGTCCGGGGGCCTTGGTCTGTAGGGAGAGACTGCAGTTGGTGTGGGTTGAGTGTGGGGTGTGCTGGTGCCTGTACGTGAGGGGGCTGTGTGTGTCTGCGAGTCCATCTGTGTGTGTGTGCGTGAATACGTGTGACAGTGTATGCGAATATGTCTGAGGGCTTCCGTGTGTCTGTGCAATTGTCTGTGTGTCTCTGAGTGCACGTGTGTGTCTTTGTGTGAGTTAGTGTGCATCTCTGAATGCATCTGTGTGTGAGTCTCCGTGAGAGGAGAGAGAGAGTGTGTGTGTGTGTGTGTGTACGGTCCATGGTAACCTGGCACGGGGGCCGCTGGCTCCTGAGATCTGCTTAACTTGGCTCCTGAGCTGCTTAACTGGACTTGCCTCCCTTGGTTCTGAAAAGAGGGCTGCGCTGGCCCCCGAGACAGGGGACCAGGGAAGCTCTGCTGGTACCAGCTGAGGAGGGCGCAGGCTCCTCCCTCCCTCTCTTTTTCTCTGAAAATGAACTGTTCGGTTTGGGGGTGAGTTGGCAGGGGCTGCTTCCTGAGTGAGTAATATTTAATTAAATGCTCCAGCCAGTAGCATCAGAAACTGGTCATGAGTTGAGTTTTAACAGGTGTTGCTGGTCAGAATGCCATCTCTGGTGACTAAAGCTTGGTGTCCTTGGAAGAATTCTCTCTCCCCCGCGCCTCCGTGGAACAGTTGCAGGGAGAGGCAGACCCCCTAACCCTGGTTTGGGTGTGAGGAGGGCAGGCAAGGAAGGGGGCGGGGCTGCCCCTCCCTTCTCTGCTGCACCCCTTCCTGACACCTCCCCCCCCCAAATGCTGTGGTGGAAGGTGCTAGATGAAGCGTTAGGGGCGGAGGCAGGCTTCTCCCTCACTGAGGAATCACAGAACCAGGGACGCCCTATCTTACTTACATGCTGGGTATCCATCTGGGCCAAGTTTTGCTTTCCCAGCAGAGGCCCAGAGAGCGTGGCGGGCTTACCCAGACTGTACAGCCAGGGGCTGTGGACCGTCTCCAGGGCCCTAGCTGTTGCCATTGGTTACTGTCGCCAGTGCTGAGGTCATGGGCCAGGCACTTCGCACCTCCCCAGCTGTATAGTGATGGGCTGGCTTAGATCATTTTAAACACTCTTCTAGTTCTCTGACGGCCTTGTCTTCTGCAGGAAGCACTTTACCCAGTAGATGGAGAGAGAGACAGAGACGTGGAGGTGGGGATTAGCCTCAGGCAGTAACTTTGCACCCTTCCTTTCCCCAGTCTGCCTCCCCTGCCCCAAGCAGAGAAAATAAAAGCAGTGGCACGTTGACCACCGTGGCTCTGACCAGCAGGGCAGGCCTGGCTTCAGGGGACTGGGGGCTCTGGGGAGAGTCAGTGGGTTCTGGGGGTTCTAGGCCTCTTGAGGAGAAGTGGTCCTGCCTGGGGCCCCCGGTGATGTCACTTTGGAGCTGGGCAAGGCTCCACTCCTTGGGCTGCCCCAGGAAGGCTGAAATCATCCTGGAGCCGGCTCCCTGGGGCCGCCTGATAAAACTCGAACACCACGCCCCGCCCCATGGGAGGGGGGGAAACTGGCTTCCTATGGGGTGGGGTGGGCATCCAGCTGGTAGAGGCCAGTGCTGCCCACTGCTCGCTGAGGACCGTGGGCCCTGTGCTGCCCTGTGCTGTGCCTGGTCCCTTTTCAAACCACCCCCCTCCCTGCCAGCCCAGGTATTTTCACGTTTAGCGAAATCTCTGATTCTTACGGTGTTTTCGCAATGATTCTTCCCAGAAAATAGGTTGTGGCCGGTGTTCGTTATCCATGTTTCTTTTAGTTCCTGAAAAGTTTGAGAATGAGCACGTTAATGAGCCAGAAGCCCAGGGACAGGTGTAGGTGGGCCTTGTCACCTAGGGCTGCATCGTCTTGACCGTCCCCCACAAGCCCGACTGGTGAAATCCAGACGCAAAAGAACCTTTATTTTGGACTCTCAGCCTAGTGCTCGCCCCCTTCCTGGTTGTCTGTTGGCATCCCTCCCAATCCGAGAGTCCGATGCCTGCTTTAGCAGGTGCCAGGCCCTGGCCTGCTAAGTGCGTTATGCACATGCCCTTGTTTTAACGATGGCAATAACAACAACAGTAATAGTAACAACAGAGGGAAACAGCGTTCATCGCTTGCACTGGTACCCAGCTCTGACCTGAGTCCTTGACACCTTAACCTTTGTCCTCTTCCTAAGACCCCAGGGCAGCTGGTGGGTTCTCCCGTGTCTGCCTTCTCTTGAGGCTGCCATGGCCACATGACTTGGCCAGGGTTAGAGTTTTGTTCCTGTTTGATGGAGCAGAACTCTAATTCTGATGTTATACCCAAGCCCTTAACCAGCATCACCCTCCCACCTCCGTTGCCTTAGTCATTTCTTCAGGAAGCATGTGTTAATTTTTTTTCCTTTTGTATGGCCACACTCGTGGAACATGGAAGTTCTCGGGCCAGGGATTGAATCCAAGCCGCATCTGCCACCTACACTGAAGCTACAGCAATGCCGAATCCTTTAACCCACTGCACCAGGCTAGGGATCACATCCGCACCTCCACAGGGACCTGAGCCACTGTAGTCTCATTCTTTTTTTTTTCTTTCTTTCTTTTTTTTTGGCCGCCCTTTGGCATATGGAGTTCCAGGGACCTATGGTGCGCCAAAGCTGGGTCCTTAACCCTCTGTGTTGGGCTGGGGGTCGAATCCGCTTCCCAGGGCTTTCAGAGACACCAGTGACTCTACTGCTCCACAGCAGGAATGCCTGCATGTGTTCAAATGTTTAGCGAAAAGTGATTATGGAAAATTTTCAAACATGCACCAGAGTTGAAAGACACATCACGTTTCCTCACCAGCTTCAAGTGTCGGCATGCACACACGTGCACGGATATGCGTGCACACGTGCCCACGCCCACACACAGACACACAGGCACACACTCATCCCGGATTATTTTGAAGCAAATGTCAGATGTGGTATCAGGTCACCTGTAAATACCTCTTAGGAAGTATTTGGAGGAAGCTTTAAGTCTCCAAGATATGGACGAGGAGGACAAGTTGGGCTGAGGGTTCTCTTCCGGAGCTGAAGTTGAAGGTCCTTCCTGGTTGTCACTGGGGGAGAATGGTTCATGGGGCGGGGTGCAGATCTGTCTTGTTGTCACCCCTGGCCCCCCAAAGCCTTTGGGAAGCTTCCTGCTGTTTGGTTTTAAAAGTTCTGTTCATCACCCAGCATTACAAATAAATGAGCCTGCTGGTCAGGAAACAGACCGTGCAGAAGAGAAGCCACCAAGGCACAACCGGGCGGTGCCCCCATCCAGGCCAGTGCGAGGCAGGCGTGGGCTTCAAGGCAGGACCAAGCGGCAGGGCTGTAGAAATGACTCGTCCACAAGCGCTGCCCCCGCCCTAAACCCAAGCTTAACCATCTTGAATTCCCCCTGTGGTTGATTGGGGGGGGGCATGTGGGAGCATCCGCCACCCTCTGGGGGGCCTCTGGGGAAATGAAGGAGGCGGTGGGTGATGTGGGCCCGAGGCTGAGCTCGTGTGGGACGTAAACAGCACACTGAGTAGGAATCCAGGGCCTGCCTGGTGGCAAGGTCTCCACTGCTGCCCCAGCTGCAAACAGCCCTCGCCGGACAGGCTGCTTGCGGCCAGACACGCTGCTTGTGGCCACACACGGCTGCCGGCTCTGATTGTTAAAAATGTTTCCTTGTGTGACATCGCATCTGTTTCCTGCCAGGCAGGATGGAGGTGGCCGCATTTTCAAGGTGGCATCAGCAGGTTTGGTAACTAGTTGGATGTGGTATGTGGAGCAGGGGGAGGAATTGCAGGTGCCTGTTTTGGGGTCAGAGTGGATGGTCACCCTGTAGGGAGGGCTGGGAGCTAAGGACGTAGATGTGCCTTGAACTTGTCCCAGGTGGAAATGGTTCTATTTGGTGCGTCCAGGTGGCAGTTAGGCCTGGGGCTCAAAAGAGAGGCCTGCCTGGGCTGGCGATGGAAGCTTTGGAACATTCTCTCAAAGGACATTGATACCATCAGCCAGAAAGTGTTTGGCATGAGATGAGGTGTGGCCAAAGCGTTTTCATTTTCATTTCATTCCTCAAAATGCTCCTTCCTGGCAGTTTCACCTTGAACCAGGGAAGAGATCCTTGCGCCACTGCCCTCGGCCTCGTGTCCTGGGAGTGTCCACCTCTGACAAGGACAGTGTGTGCTGGGTCTCCAGGGGGGGGCGCCAGGGGGACCAGGAGCCATCTGGGAAGGCTTCTCTTCTTTCTCTCTTTTCTTAATGGTGGTTAAAAAAAAAAAAAAAGAAGAAAAACCCACATGAGATGGAAATGACATCCTGACCATTTTCGAGTGTCCAGTTCAGTGGCATCAAGTTCATCCAGGGTGCGGGGCAGCCACCGCTACCTCCATCGCCAGGACTCTTCTCATTGCGCAAAACTAAACCTCGTCCCCATTAAACACGGACTCGCCGTTCTTCCGTCTCTCGCAGCCCCTGGTGGTAACCATATCCCACTTTCTGTCCCTGTGAATTTGACTCCATACGTGACAGACGTAGGACAGGACAGGCCTCCTGTGACTGGCTTATTTCGCTTCGCAGGAGGTTCCTCCGTGCTGCAGCCCGTGTCAGAATTCCCTTCCGTTTGGAGGCTGAACGCCGCGGTAGGGGTGGGTTGCATCTTGCTGCCCCCGTCATCCGTGCCTGGACACATGGTCTCCAGTTTTTCTTTCTTCGTGCTCCCTGAGGGTTACAGGCTCCAGAGAGGGGCTCCTCGCGGGCCTTTGGGGTGCTTCTGGGGATGTGGGGGAAGGGGGCTCTGATGGTAGACATTGGGGCTCCTGCCCCATCCTGGGATGACTGGTCCAGCCTCACAGCCTGTGCCCCCTCCCGCTGGTCAAAGGTAAGGTGAGGCCACTTGTGGGGACTTGCAGGGGCCGGGGAGCCAGGGTCGCAGGGGGGAGGAGCCCCGGGTCTCAGGCTTCACTTGGCCGCGAGCCCCCAGAGCTGCCATCATGGCTGGAGAAGCGGCCACTCCAGCTGCCGTCCAGCCTCTTGTTCTCGGGGCAACACACACCTGGTTTCCACTCTGTCACTTCCCCGGCATTTCTGGGTCTTTCCAACAGGTCCTGGGGGTCTCCGTCCTAAGTGCCCACACTCTCGAGCACTTTTGAGGGTTCACATCCACTCACCATCTCTGCTGCCTTGGTCCCCTTGCCCGTCTTTGCTGCTTAGAGCTCTCGCTCCACCGCGCTGTCCCCTCGGCTGTGCCGCCTCCTGTTTCCGCTGCCGCTTCCTGGCCCTTCTTCCTGCCTTGTCTCCCCACGGATCCCACCCACCCTCACCCAATCCCTCTGCTCACCTCTCGGGCCACCCACCTCCTCAAGCAGGGCCCCCTTGCCCCCCTCGAAGCTTCAATCCCACATCTGTATGCTGCTGACCCCCAGCTCTGTCTGGGGCACAGGTGCTGTCGCCTGGAGCGTTACGTGCTGACCCAGCTCGTTTCTGACAGGATGTCCTGCAAGCCCTTCTCACTTAGCCTGGAGAACCCAACTCCCCCGGTCCCCCATCTTCCTGACCCCCTCGCTCCCGTGGTGCTCCCATTGGCCCCACCTCCCACCCAGTAACCCGTCAAGGCCCTGTGGGCAGCTAGATGTGGGACCGTGGGACTGGGCCACATGAATCCTGGTCGTCACTGTGTCTCCAGGTAGCGCACACTGTGGGTTCCCACTGGACAAATGGGTGTAGGCGAGGCCAGAAGCCCAATGGTTCTGAGCAAAGCTTGGAGGGACACAGACCTGGGCTCAGAGACCTGTCTGTCTTGCGGGACATTGGGGTTGTTCCCATGCGGGGTGGACACTGGGGCTGCTCCTAGGGGGAGAGGGAGGCGAAGCTCAGGGGATGCATCTGGTGGGTGTGTTCTGACTGGGACTCCTCAAGGTCATGGCTCTGAGGGCCTTGGGGCCATGAGTCCTCCCTATCGACCTCACCTTCTTGGCCCTGGGTCCCCGCAGTGGCATGGCTGGGTCCCTGGGCCTCCCTCGTGATGGGTGCTGCTACCTGACACTTTGCTTATTATGTCTTCCCATAAGTTGCCAGGCTTTGACCACGCAGGGCATTCTGGGCACAGCAGGGTTGGTCTGTGTGGCGGGAGAGAACCCGTTTTCCTGGAGGACACCTCTTAGGCTCCAGTCCAGGTGGGAGAGGCGCAGGGGGGATGGAGTGTGGGGGATGCTGGGGTAGGTGCCTGGGCTGGATGGGCTTGAGGGGCACTTGAACACCAGGCTGGACCATTTGGCCGTGATGGAGTCACCATTGTAGGAAGAAGAGCCACACACACAAGATCAAGTGGAGAAGAGGCAGCGTCATTCAGGCACAGCGCTAGGCTAGACAGCATCCACCTAACAGGCTGGCTTGTCCACAGGCACTTCCCAGGACTGTGTGTCTCTGGTGGCTCAGTCTTCCTCATGTCAGTGAGGTCTCTGGGGGCAGGTAGGGGCTGCCTCATTTCTCAGAAGAGGAATCTGAAAGCAGTTCAGGGCCACCCAGGAGCCGGGAGCCGAGCCCTGCAGCCTGGCTCCTGGGTCTACACTCCTAATCAGCAGGCTCTGGCACCAGAGGAGGAAAGCAGCAGAGACGAGTGAGCTGAGAAACAAGCCAGAGCCTCAGAGGGCATCAGATGAGACTCAGAAGTGGCCCCAGGCTTGAGAGGAAACGGTGGCAGAAATGGGACAGCAGAGAGTCATAACGCCGGTCTCAGTGTGTTGATGTCCTCTGTGACACTGGCTCATTATGGTTTTTGACAAAAATTGAGGTGAATTCCACATAACATAAAGTTAACCTTATTGGTTTTTGAGCTGCACCTACAGCACATGGAGGTTCCCGGGCTAGGGGTCAAATGGGAGTTGCAGCTGCCAGCCTACACTACAGCCACAGCAACTCAGGATCCAAGCCATATCTGCGACCTACACCATAGGTCACGGCAACGCCGGATCCTTAACCCACTGAGCAAGGCCTGCATCCTCATGGATACTAGTCGGATCCATTACTGCTGAGCCACAACAGGAACTCCAACATTAACCGTTTCAAAGGGAGGGATGCAGTGGCATTTAGTAGATCACGCTGTTGCACAACCACCTCCGTCTAGTTCACAACGTTTTCTCCATCCAAAAGGAAACCTCGAACCCTCTGAGCAGTCGTGCCCCACAGCCCCTCCTCCAGTCCCTGGCAAACACCTGTCTATGTGCTGTCTCTAAAGATTTGCCAATTCTGGACATTGTGTCTGGCTCCTGGCTAATTATGGTAATAGGGCACAGCAAGCAGGTTGAAGAATTTCCTAGAAGGAAGCTGGATTCCCCCTCCTGGCCCACTTGGGGGCCACTTGAAAGTGCAAAGAAGAGCTTATCTGAAACATTCACCTGGTGGAGCTCCCTGGTGGCTTAGTGGGTTAAGGACCTCATGTTGTCACTGCTGTGGCTCAGGTTGTTGCTGTGGCGGAGATTCGATTTCTGCCCTGGGAACTTCTGCATGCCGCAGACATTCACCTGGAACTGCAGACACCTGCCTTTCCCTCCATAGCCTTCGCCACCAATGACCCAGCTACTGTCCTCTTGCAGCCAGTGAACTTTTTCATAGTTCTTAATTTTTCCAGTGGTTTTTTTTTTTTTTTTTTGGCTGCCCTGAGCTGCAGTTGCAACCTACACCACAGCCTCAGCAGTGCTGGATCCTTTAACCTACTCTGTCAGGCTGGGGGTGGAACTTGGGTCCTGGTACTGCAGAGATGCCACAGTACTACAGTGGGAGCTCTGCCAGCGATATTTCAAAAGTGAACACCTGACGACATCAACCCTCTTCTTTTTTTTTTTTTTTTTTTTTTTGGTCTTTTTAGGGCTGTACCCGAGGCATATGGAGGTTCCCGGGCTAGGGGTTGAATTGGAGCTGTAGCTGCCAGCCTACACCACAGCCACAGCAACACCAGGTCCGAGCTGCATCTGCAACCTACATCACAGCTCACGGCAACACCAGATCCTTATCCCACTGAGCAAGGCCAGGGGTTGAACCTGTGTCCTCATGGATATGAGTCAGATTTGCTACCACCGAGCCATAGCGGGAACTTCTCCACCCCCTTCTTGAAACCCCCTGACAGCAGCCATTGCTCTTAGGGTGAATTCCCAAACCCTGGTCTCAATCTCACTTTGTGCAGGCGTCCCCTCATCTCCAGCAGTGATGTCACATGTGTCTTTGGCACCAACCGGGAGCCTGAGGATCAGTACCTCATGGGGCTGCTTCTCCCCCAGCCGCCCGGGGTGGGAGCTGTTTCTAGGACTCATCTTGGACAGCGTGGCAGTTGGGTGCCACTTTCAAATCCTGTTGGCTCGTCTGGAAGCAGAGCATCGGCTTTAGCCAGTCACTTTCTCTTCCCCATTCCTCCCAGTTTTCTGAGACCTGACTGTCTCTGTGTCATCTGAGGTGTGACCAAGAGCTTCCTGCCCGGCTCTGGTTAGCTCTGCCCTAACCAGAGCCATTGGGCCATTTGCTCTGTATCCACCCTTGACTGGGTCATGGGCATTCCAGCAGTGGGTCCTTGCACACAAGCCCCCAGAGCCACGGTATCATGACTGTGGGTTGGGGGGACAGTTTGTGTGCAGGCATGGGGGGCGGGAAGTCGGGGCAGGGGTACCTGAGCTGTCACCGCCAAGGGCACACTGGCCGCGTCGTCTCAGGGAGCCCTCTGATAGCATCTTGCTGCCTTTTCTTTCCATTGTTGGGCCAGCATCTAGTTGAGGCTATCTTGACTTCTGTCTGCTATGGCCTTAAATAGCCTTATCCTATAGCCGATGCCTCCTGTGTGCCGGCGCTATGCTTGCTGCTCTGGATGGATATCTCATCCTTCAAACAGCCCAGGAGTCACGTGTTCCCTCCCTATTTACGGATGAAAAAAGTCAGCATCAGAGATGTTGTCTGTGCTGCCGGAGGTGACATGGCTCCGTGGACCATGGAAGGTTGGCCTGATCCGTGGCTGGGTTCTTTCTGCTGTGATGACTGAACACACTACGGCATTTATCGGGCGCTCGCTCTTTGCCAGAAATAAGGCTGGCGTGTGGGGAACAGCCCTCAGCCCGCGAGGATCTGGGGTTGAGCAGGTGGAGACGACAGGTGTGCTCAGGAACCATTAGCTAGCGGCCAGGTGTGCTCCGTGGGCACAGAGGGCCTCCTGCGACTGTCTAGGAGGGTTTGTTCTAGGCTGGGGGGGTTCGTGGTGGGGGACAGGGAGGGAGGGAGAGCCGGAGGTTGGGGGGAAGGCCATCACAAAGAGGATGACAGGAAGGTTGCTATGTGGCCGGGAGGCCTTGAATGCCGGGCTCAGGGGTTTGTCATGGGGCACGGGGTGACCTTGCAGCCCTCCCCAACCCCGTTCACCCCAAATGTTGCTCCTAGGATGCAGCATAAACTAGACACTTGGTCTCCGTTTGCCGGTGCCTCTGTGCTTTCAGCATTCTTAGAAGCTCCTGGTCCTTTGCCTGGATGCGCTGGGCGCTCCCTGGGCAGATCAGTAACTGTCTGTTGGGCAGTATGGCTGCAGGTCTGACCAAGGCTGGGGGTCCTGGTAGGTGGATGCTGCACTGCAGTCCTGCACCTTCCCTCGGGCGTGGGGGCTGCTGGCGAGGCCCCGGGAGCCCCCTACACTGGCCGTGGGATGGCCACACAGGAAACGGGTCGCGTTGGTGGCTCTGCCTGTTGCGTTGATCCCAGGGAGCCTCATGCAACCCTGAGATTAAACACGGGATTCAGAAGGTGGCGGCGTTTTGTGGAGGGCCAGGGGCTGAGTGCTGGGGCACTTCTGTGGGTTTCCAGGGGAGGAGACCGGGGAGGGAGGAGGACGGTCTGCCAGCGGTTTTGCTTGTCTGAGCGGCTCTGTTTGGAGATTTGAAAAAGCTCTAATGAGAACCGTCACCCTGCCTTTGCGAAGCTCGACAGGCTTATCCTAAGGGGTAGCACTGATATGAAATATGTTCTAATTTCATATAAATTATATATAAATGTCAAGGTCCCTTTCAAAGATCTTCCTCATCTTTGGAGAAGTGTCAAGTTCAAAAGATAAGGCTTTCCCCCTTTCCTTCCAGTTCCAGCCTAAAAGGTCAAGGTGAGCTGCTTTGTATATTTCACGGGTTTTGTCTCCTTGCTCCCCTCCCCCACCCCGTGTCCTGCAGGGTCCCAGAAAGCCCATCTTTCTTACCCTTGTGTCACCTTCAGGGGTGTCTAGACAGCTCGGGGTAAAGGGTTTTTTTTTTTTAATTCGCTCATCACTCAGCCAGGGTTTCCTGAATGCCCGCTCTGTCTCAGCCGCCACGGTGCCTGCACCGAGAGGTGCCCAGACAGCGCCAACCCAGGGGGCCATGTCTGAACTGAATCCTGAGCCATGCCTGGGGTTTCTCCCCCCGCTCCCCCCCCCCCACCGCTGCCCCACCCCAGGGTGTCTCACCCCACTGAGGTTTTGCTTTGCAGTGTTTACATGTATCATTTTTAATGGAAAAATTTGAACACATGGCAAGAGTGGAGGTTGGTGTCGGGAGCCGCGTGTCTGCATCATGCTGGCAGCGGCCACCAACTCCATCACTCGACTGCTCACAGCGGACAATCTCTTCTCTGAACGGATTGGGCTTACAGATAGCAACGAAGTTCCAAAAAGCATCTGACAGGGCTCTTGTGCTTTGAGGGTTTACAACTGGGCTCTTGTTTGTGAGGCGGCTCTGCCAAGGGGCCGCTGGGCATCCTGGGACTACCTGCTGGGAAGGCTGGGTGTAGCTCCGTCTCATGAGTGTGTGGGCACCACAACCCTGGCCCCGGTTTATCGCAGAGCCTTAGCGGTGCCCACGCGGGGTGGGAAGACAGGCCATGTAAACTGTTTTCTTCTCCTTTTTCTTGAGCGGGGTGGGGTTTTGTTCAAAGGCTTAGCTTTGGAGGAGAATCTCTTAAACTGCTGAAAATAAACTTGGGGGCCTCTCTTCTAGAAACAGATTGGGAGTGGTCTTCTCCTGCCCTGTCCCATCCTGTCCGCTCCCCAGCACCCTTCAGTAAACCTGTAGGAATAGATAAAGGTTACTACCAGGTGAGCTGCAGCACCCGAGACTGTTCTGTCTGAGTTGCTGGGTATTGGGTGGAAATTGTGGGGTGTTGGTTTGTCTGCTTTTTATGGCCGCACCCACAGCATATGGAAGTTCCCAGGCCAGGGGCTCAATCCTATGCCGCAGCCGTGGCATTGCCAGATCCTTTAACCCACTGCACCAGGCCGGGGGTGGAACCCATACCTCCACAGTGACCCGAGCTGCTGTGGTCCAATTCTTAACCCACTGCACCACAGCGGGAACTCCTGCAAGATGCGGTTTTATCCGACATGTTATGGGTTTGAGAGTGTGATTTCTGTTTTCTTCCTGGGAAGGTGGGTTTCAAGCACCCATGGGGAATTTTCCTTCTCTTTGGATTGAACCATGCTTCAATCCCAGCCAGATAAAACCCTGTGTTTAGACAAAGTAGAAAAGGGGGGGGCTGGATATCCCGCCTGCTGTCACAGGGGGCCCCGTGGTGACCACGTTGTCTGGTGTAACCGTTTCCCCTGAATTTTTTGTAAGACAAAGCAGGTGGTACCCAACCTTTGATGGATATTCTAGCAGCGGGAGGCTGACTTTTCGAAGCTTGGTGTGTATACAGCAGGAGCTAATGCAAGATTCGTTTCTCTGCTGATGGGAACCGGGATAGGAGGACTGTAGTTTTGCCAAGTCCCGTAGCGACATGCTAGTCGTGACGTCGGTAGGTATGATCTCAGAGGTCATGAGCTGACTTTTGAGGATCAATTGATCTCACATCTTATCTCACGGAAGCAGTGCATTTGGGGAAAGAAAGCACCTATTGAAGGCTGCCCAGGTGGAGTTTGGGGCTGTGTGCAGGACGCAGAGGTGAGGTGACCAGCAACAGTGAGTGCTGTTGTTCAGACCAGGCTGCAGCTGTGTGTTTCCCCAGAGGACCTGCACACCTGGACTATGTTTTTCTCCTTCTCTGGTTTAGACCCGTTTGCTTACTGTTTAGCGAGCACCCACTATGTGCCAGGCCCCATCTCGGCACTTTATATGCATTAACTTACACTGCTCCCAAGAACCCTGTTGAATGGGGGTTATTATGCCCATTTTACAGTTGGGAAAACTGAAACACACACACACACACACACACACACACACACAAATCAAATCATTTGCCTGGGATCACACACAGCCAAAGAAGTCAAGCTGGAGGCAGCCCCGGTCTGCGACTGTGCGCTGAATCACTGCCCCACGTGGCCTCTGAGCCTGAGGAGGCCCGAGATCTGGAAGGGTCAGGGTGTGGAAGTTCGGGGGTTTTGTTTGTTTTTCCTTTTTAGGGCCACATCCGTGGCACCTGGAAGTTCCCAGTCTAGGGGTCCAATCGGAGCTGCAGCTGCCGGCCTACACCACAGCCACAGCCACAGCCGCAGCAGCAGCAGCAGCGCAGGATATCTGAGCTTCATTGTCGACCTCTGCCACAGCTTGGAGCAATGCCAGATCCTTAACCCATGGAGCAAGGCCGGGGATTGAACCCGCAACCTCATGAATGTCACATTCTTAATCCGCTGAGCCACGTCGGGAACTCTAAGGGAGTGGAGGTTTTGCATTGTGGGTATTCCTTGGGTGCTACGGGGGGTGCGGGGTCAGGGAGAAAGCTTTCTGGAGGAGAGGTGCCTTAACCAGGCAAAGGAGAGGGCCCAGGAGGGGTGCCCCAGCTGGAGGAGGCGTGAGGGCCAAGACGAAGAGGGGAGAACAGGTTCATGTGATGTGGGGCTTGAGGCAGGTCCAGCCTGGCCCTGCTGTGTTGTGGCGGCCGGCCCTTAGCCGTGGAGGTTGAATGGGCGAAGCGTCATTGGCAAGGCAAAGCCATTGGAAATCCTGAGTCTTGATTTTTTTTTCCCCTTCAGGAGGGTCCAAGGCAACTTGAAAATGTCCTCAAACACTGGACAGTTTCAACATCTCTGTTGAGCTGGAAGTAGGCTCAGCCGTGTCTGCCGAATCCTGTCCCCCCTGCCCCCTTAAATAAACAAGACAGCCAGCCAGCTTGGAAAGCTGGGGGCTCCCCGTTCTGTAAGCAGCCGTCCTGGAACCTTCCTGAAGGCCCTGCTTGTCAGCGTCTTGACCCATTGCCCACCTTCTGCATGTCCAGAGGGATGAGGGCCAAAGAATGAGGCCCTCTTTGGGTTCCGAAGCCATAGGAGAGGGAGGGACCTTCAGGCAGCGAAGGGCAGGGCCCCGGACCTTTGCTTCTGCTCTTTGTCCAGGAAATCATGTAAAACATTTCAGAAAACTACAGCCTCCTCCCTGGGTTGCTCTCGGCCAGAGCGGGGCATACATCGTACATGGCTGTGTTTCTCTCCGAGAAAAATCAGCATTAAGCACCAGACTTTAATTACCTTCCCGAGGGACACTTCCTGTGGATATTTCAAGGGACGAGTGGTTGCGGTCATGCTCCTAAGTAAAATGAGGGTTTTAAACTGGGTTGCAAACTCAGATGCCCCCAGGGACCAAGAAGGAGGCACCGATGAAGCAGCCAGTGGAAGGCTCTAGGGCGAGAGGAGGACTGTGGCAAAAAGCCTGCCTATGTCCTGTAGAAAAGGGTGGCCTCTCTTACCCAGAGATGTGGGGTCCGGGACACTATTGTGTCCGCTTCTTTTTCCCCTAAAAGAAGCCAGGAATCCGGATTTATGGTTGGTTGGTTTGTTTTTGTTTTTGATTTTTCATTTTTGTTTTTTTGGCGCTCGAACGGGGATGTGAACGGATCTTTTTTTTTTTTTAAGGAAGCAAATAACAGGGGGTGTTTGTTCTTCAAGAAATGACAGCAAATAGACTGTGCCTTCTCAGTACAGATGAGAAAGGAGAGGCCAAGGGGCCCAGCAGAGGCTCACCGCTTGGGGCTTAGGACGCTGGCCCTAGACCTGTACCTGCAGGCACCTGGCCTGGCCCACTTCCCACCTGGTGGTGCCACATCCAGCCGAGCTGGGAACCAACTCTGCACATCCCACTGCACTAAGAGGGCCAGAGGTCTGGGGGACAGAGCCCCGAGGCAGTCGCATTGGCTGTCCCTCGCTCCCCTACCAAAGCCACCTTCTTCAGAGTCAGCGTGTATGGCCTCCTGTAGGCGCCAGGCACAAAGAGCTCCCCCTGGGCTGTCTCTGGTGATCTGACAATGCACCTGGCAGGTGCCAGTCTCCTCATTTTACAGATGAGACAACTGAGACCTAGAGGTTCAGTTACCTGGAGGGAGTGGGATTTGAACACCAGCCTGATCCCTGTTGGGCTCGTAGCTATCCCCCATGTACGGGAGCAAAAGTGCATTTCACCCTGGACCTGGTGCCAGGGGGCTCGCCTGCAGATGGCCATGCGTTCTCCTGCTGACCCTCCCCGACCCAGGGCATCACCTGCACTTTGGCGAACCTGGCATGGGGGCCGGTGCCGCCCGCTCCCTCCTGGATGGGAACCTCGAGTGCACAGGCAGCTCCACCCACGGAGGGACTGCGCCTCTGCTCACAAGGTTGCTGACTAATTCTCTTTGCAAACGGTTCAGTTTCACATGCTTGAGTTTCCAGTAACTATGTGGGTGGATTTGTTTCATTTAAGGGGAAAACAAAACAAAACAAAACATGGAGGGGGTTTTCTTTCCCAAGAAGAGGACTCGCCAATTATGGGTTTTACTGCATGTGGCTCTGGGCATCTTGGTGCCTTTCTGCAGCCAGCAGGGCCTCTTGGCAGGCGGGCTCCGAGGTGGAAATCGCTTAGTCATTTCCCAGCGAGGACCAGGTGCGGGAGCTCAGGGAGGTGCAGTGGCCACATGGGTCCTGCAGAGGGAACAAGGACCCCCTCCCCATCCCCCTGCTCATCCCTGCTCATCCCTGCTTGTGGGGGGAGGGGGACCTGGGCAAGCGGGGCAGGTGCCAGGTGAGATAGCCAGCCTCACCTGCCCTGGGGCTCGCCATACCTCCCAAGGAACTGGGAAGGAAGGGGACACTGCCCAGCTGGCCAGGGCACCTGTCTCAGGTGGGTTAGAGATGCCGGTGTGCCCAGGCATGGCAGATGCTGCTGGAGAAGGGGTATGAGGAAGCCCCTAGGGGCAAGGGAGTGGGAGTGGGGTTGTGTGTGTGTGTGTGTGCGTGCGCGCCTGCACAGCCCCACCGGATAGTGTCTGTGTGCCGGCTGGTGTCGGTACTGGCCAAGAAGAGCAGACTTGGCATTGCACTGCTCCCAGATCCTCTGCATGCCAGGCACGATCCCTTGAGTTGCCAGACAGTGAGGGAGGCAAGCCCTTGTGGCAAAGGGGCTGATGGATGGAGGGGGCACCGAGGGGCTCAGGGAAGTCGTTATGTACCCACCAATGTGGGAGTATTTGGGGATCTCAGAGCCCACGTGTCCCAGGTGCTCTGCTGGGTGGCGGCTCTGGTCCCCGGTTTCTTCTCTGGAGGAGGCCGGCCCAGGAGCTGTGTCTGGTCTGGGTGTGGGGGCTGGAGTAGTTATGAACCTGGCTTGGGAGTCAGATGGAGGTGGCCAGAGGCCTGTTCTGGTACTTCCTGCCTCTGTGACAGGAGCCTTGGTATCCCATCCATGACATGAGGGTGTAAGACGGCACCCCCCGGGGGCGGGGGGAATGAGTTGATGTGGCTGAGCTGCCAGATGCTGTCCTTCCCATAGCTGGGCTCCAGGCCCGAGGGGGACCTTCCTGCTCTGAGGAGGGAGTGTGCTCTGAACTTTACATCCCTAATCCTGGCTTGGGAGAGCTTGCTCCGCGTGCCTTCTGGAAGGGAGGAAGGGCAAATATACCACCTTGCACACAATCTCATGTCAGGCAGAGGGTAATAACAGCAATGAGAGGCAAGTGGAGTTCGGGAGGGTTTTGATGAAGTTCAGGAGGGCTTCCTGGAGGAGGTGACGCTGAAGCTGGACCTTAGGATGTGTAAGAACTTGGAGAGGGAGGAGGGAGGGAAGAGATAGATCTTTCACTCGGAGAAAGGGGTGGACTTAGATGGGGTCCAGTGTGCAGTAAACACTTCATGAATATACCGTTGTCACAATCAACGTGACCCCATGCTTTTCAGTTTAGGTATCTGGGAACCTATTTTTATAGATGTGGAAACTGAGGCTCAAAGAGGAATTTGTCCGGGATCCAGGTTGCACGTTAAAGTCAAAACTCATTGCCTTCCCAAGTTGAGCACAGGGTAGAGACTTCCAGGCCACCAGGAGGGAAGAGACGGTTTCAAAGCCGTGCAGCTGATTTCCTGTGGTGAGGGGACCAATTTGTTTGAGCCCCCGCAGTTCCGCGGGCTTCTCGGGTGGGTGCTTTTTATTTTCTGTTGACCTTCCGTTCATCCCACACACTCACTCAGGGCCTCCGGGTACCAGGCTCTGTCCTGCCTGGGTCACACAGACAGGAAACGGGGACACAGGCAAAAGCCGGAGGGGAGTCCCGGCTGTTTCGGGCTTTTGGCCCCGGGCTCTGCTGGAACTTCCCTGCACCCCGGGCCTGCCCTGGAGCCCCCGGGCGGGTGTGAGGGTCTGACCAAGCGTCCCCCGGAAGCCAGGGGGAGGAGTGGACCTCGTGCCCCTGACACCGGGTGGGGGCCCCAGGAAGCCGCTGTCCCTGCTGCCCCTTCCTGGGCACGTCCTTCTGGAAAAAGCCGCTGTGTAGGGAGTCTGATGCTCCCTGTGGGCTGTGAGGGAGGGGCCAGGGGGTCAGGGCTGATGCTGGGAGGGGCGAAGATCCATGTGATGCCCTGGGTCCTTGGCCAGGGAGGTGGCTCCCCATTGTGCGTTCCTGCTGTCCATTGTCTCTGGCCTCTGCCTTCTCTTTGCATGTCCTCCCTGCAGTATGGGCCCTGCCAGAGGCTCCTACAGGAGGCAGGACACCAGGGCCTCTGGCCACGGCCTTCTTTGTCCCTAGGGCCACCCCCACCTTCACTCTCAGGCTTCCGGCATCCTGGGAAGACCGTGAGTTTTGATTCTCACTTGCAACCTGGATCCTGGATCTCACCTGCACTCTCTCTGAGCCTCCGTTTCCACATCTATAAGATGGGCGCAAGGGAGTTCCCATCGTGGCTCAGCGGTTAGCAAACCCAACTAGCATCCATGAGGACTTAGGTCCGATCCCTGGCCTTGCTCAGTGGGTTAAGGATCCGGTGTTGCTGTGAGCTGTGGTGTAGGTCGTAGACATGGCTCAGACTCTGCGTTGCTGTGGCTCTGGTATAGGCTGGTGGCTGTAGCTCCACTTGGGCCCCTAGCCTGGGAATTTCCATATGCCGCGAGTGCGGCCCTAAAAAGACAAAAAATAAAATAAAACCAAGTGGGTGTGAGGATCAGAGCAGGGACCAAACGAAGGAGTCATGAAGTGTGGCTGGTGCCTCTGGGGAGTTGTTTCCTCCTTGTCCTTGGTCATGTCGCAGTCCTGGCGGCTCCCCCGGGTCCGTGCCTCTCCTGGGCTCTGGACACAGCGGGGACCTCTGAGGACTCTGTGGTGGGAACAGTCTTGTGAGCTGGTGCAGGGGAAAACTCTAAGGAGGGCCCCCGACCCCAGGAACCCAGCCTCGGGGGGGTGTTCCTGGGGAGCAGGTGGGGCCCAGGAGCCAAGGGCTCAGTGCAGTGAGGGCACCAAGTAGCAGCACCGTGAGGGGTGCGGGGCCCTGTGTGGAGACAGACAGAGGCCAAGCCCGGGAGCCACCAGGGCCACTGGGTGTTGCTGACCTTGCCCGTGGGACATAGCCCACCCCCTCGGGTCAGGGCTTCACCCCCAGTGGCTGCTCCTCATCTAGCACCTTGAAATGCAGGACAGGAGAGGAGGCCAGCTGGAGGGACAGTGCTGGGGGCCCACCCGCTCCTTGGGACCCCAAGCTGATGCTGTCCCCTCCAAAGTTGAGTTGAGGGGGAGATGGGCACTCTCTTGGGTTGGGGGCTTGGCGACATCCTGAGGCTGATGGTGAGTAGGGAGCAGACCCAGTGTCTGCCCAGATCAGAGAGGGGGTTGCAGGGGCTGGGAAGGGGCAGAGCAAAATCGGATTGCAGTGGCAGGGGGGTAACGGATTTTTATGTGGCTTTGAAGTACAGTAGCCTCCCCGCTTCCGACCCCAGCCCCAGATGTGTCCAGTGTGGCTTGGGTGGGTGGGTGGGGATGGGCTTCAAAGCACTGCCCAGCGTGGTAGGTGGAGGCAGGACAGCCCAGTTGGAGTGAGCTTCCCTGTCTGCACCCGCAGTCCAAGCACCCAGCCCCAGGCCTCCTGGAAGGACCCTGGCTGGGCCTGGCCCTGGACCGGCCACCTGCCCGCCTGGTCCTGGGGTCAGAGATAGGACTCTCCTCAGGAGGGTGGGAGGGAATCCATACTTCAAGCCCCCTGGGCCAAATGACTTCTGTCGTGGTGGCCAGACTCACCTGCCCAGGACAGGGCCGGGGTTGCCTGCCAAGGACTCCAGCTGTCCAGGTTGGTGTCTGCTTCTCACTGTTTCTGGGCACCCTCCCCCCAAACTTTGGTCTCTCTTTATCTCCCTTTAAAATTTTCATAGCAGAAAGCTTCTTCTATAAATGTTTACCGAGCACCCACTATGTCTGGGCCATTGTTCTAGGCAGGGGGTTACAGCAGGAACAAGACGGATGGGAAGGTGATCATTAACCATTCTTGTCACTCTCTGGCCACCCGCTGGGTGCTGGGTGCCTTTCTATCTTTAGGGTTAGGCCGCAATACTTCCTCCCTCCCTCCCTTCCCCAGCCAGGTGGATTCACCCCGCCTCACAGAGGACCCTGGAGATTCGGAGCCGGGGCTGGTCCTGTGCTCTGTACCTGGCCTGCCTGCTTGTAGAGAATCCAGGAGGCGCCACAGGGATGTGAAAGGGATGTGGGGGAGTCGCTGAAACATCCTCCAGGGCAAGATCTCGTTTGTCACGGCTGAGTCCTGGTGTCTGCCTGCCTAGCACACTGGCTGGGACCTGGTGGTGGGGGGCGCTTGTGGGAACTTGTCACAGGAGTGAATGAAGGACTACGCCAGCCAGCCTCTTTATTGACCATGGAAACATTAGCAGCTTTGATCTAATCAGCTCCTAGGCTGGGGTTGTCTCTCTGTCTCCATGAGGGCCAGAACTCCATGTACTTAGTTCAGCATCCCCGGGTGCCCGAGATGGTCCCTGGAATACAGTGGGGCTGAATCCGCCGAGTCTTCTGCAGCCATCACTTGATCACCCCTGCATGGCTGTCCCCTACTCATGCTGATCCTGACCTTGCGTGTTTTTTTTTTTTTTAATGTATTTTATTGCAGTGTAGTTGATTTACAATGTTAATTTCTGCTGTATAACAAAGTAACTCAGTTATACACATATAGACATTCTTTTTCCTATTCCATTCCATCATGTTTATCACAGGATATGGAATATAATTCCCTGTGCTGTACCGTAGGGTCTCGTTCTTTATCCCTTCCGTGTATAATAGTTGGCATCTGCTCATCCCAAACTCCCTGTCCATCCCCCCCCACTCCCGCCCCCTTGGCAAGCACAAGTCTGTTCTCCGTGTCTGCGAGTCTGTTTTGTAGATAAGCTCGTTTGTGTCACATCAGCCTTCCTTTTGAAGGTTCCCTGGAGGGTGGGCCCCGTGTCTCTGGTTTCCTCGTGGGGACTTTTCGCTTACGTCACTGGTGTTTTTGAAGCCACGCCTCCCATGGCGGTTGGTTTTCGTGGAACGGAATTACAGGAAGTTCTGTTCCTGAAATGTGGGGATGACGGGGAGGGGTCCCCCGCCCCCCGAGCTCCAGTGGAAGACCCTCCCCCACTCTCAAATTAGGTATCTTGCAGAGTTCCCAGGTGGCACAGCAGTTTAGGGACCCAGCGTTCCACTGCCATGGCGTGGGTTCGATCCCTGGCTCCAGAACATTTGCATGCCACCAGTGTAGCCGAAAAAAAAATGAGGCTTTTCTCTGCTCTGTTCACAGCTCAATTCCTGAGTCTCTGACCCACTCCCCAGGCCAGGGCAGTGGGACTGACTGGCTGAAAAAGGCAGCAGGATAGTTACAGGTACTGGAGATAGTCCTATTTCCCTTTGAAAACACACACACACACACACACACACACACACACACACACACACACACACGAAGCTGACAAAAAGCTCTTAAACCTCCTCAGTTTAGTCTGCAGAGGCATCACAGGCGGTGGGCCTTAAACATTTGCATTCCTTGGGCTTAGCTGATCTTTTGCAGTGTCGGGTTTCTGGGTTAGTGGTACATGGAGGGGGAAGCCAGACCGTCTTTACAAAGAAAGCACGTGTGTGCAGAGGAATTCCAAATATCCGGGGTGGCACGGAGGGGCCTCCCAGTACCAGGGCCCTTTCTTGGGGGGAGAGCAGGCCCTGGACTTGCTCTAAACTCGCCCCAACCTGTGGGTCATCATCTTGGTACCCGCCGGGAGGCGATGCAGCAGCCAGGTTCTCAGACCTTTCGTGAACCCTCCCTATTGGGCCAGGAATGGGTAACACAGACACGCCAGAAGCTCGTGCTCCACTGCCAGAGACAGACGCGGGCTGCTCGTTAATGCTGGTATTTCATCATGTCTGCGACCCATCGAGAGGAAGCTTCCTCATTTTGTAAGAAGCTGCTGATGGTCGCTGGAGCGAGCTGTGGACGCCGGAGCCAGCCTGATGTCAGCGATGCTGAGGTGTGAGTCAGGCCGAGTCATGAGAGACAGGATGGGGGCACTGCCGCGTTCATGGGAGAGGTTCGTTCAGCTGCAGCAGGTACCTCCGGGGGCAGGTGATGGGCAGAGCAGGAGGTAAAAGCAGCAAGGTCAGTGCCAATGTGCACTGCCAACCAGGTGACCACAGTGTGTGGCCCCGTTCTGGGGTCTCACCAGTCATTTATTTGTTGTGGCCTCTCACCCTCTTTGGGAGCAGCCGCAATGAGTCTGTTGTACAGGTAACCTGGGAATAGCATGGGGCCCTCTCTGAGCTCCCATTCTATGAGAGTCTCAATGGCTTTTTTTTTTTCCTGTCTTTTTAGGGGCGCACCCTTGGCATGTGGAAATTCCCAGGCTAGGGGTCCAATCAGAGCTACAGCTACTGGCCTACACCACAGCTCACGGCAACGCCGGATCCTTAACCCACTGAGCAAGGCCAGGGATGGAACCCGAAACCTCATGGGTCCTAGTCTGATTCGTTTCTGCTGTGCCACGACGGGAACTCCTGAATGGCTCCTTATTAATGACCCAGACCCCTGGGACTTAGTCCCTGGAGCCTGACTCCTCCTCCTCTGCTTGAACCCGTCTCCGGAGCTTTTCCTCGCGAGCACTCAGTGTAGACCAGGCACTGGGATGTGTGTGCCCTGGTGTCCAACCCTCACATTGTCCCTCGAACCCTCATGCTGTTGCTGTGAGACAGACAGGGTTTATTGTCCTCGTTTTGCAGTTGGGGAAGCTGAGGCCCCAAAAATCTCAGGTCATAGCCGGGGAAGGGTCAAAAGGGGGGTTCAAACCCAGGTCCCGTCTCTCACATTCACAGGTTGTCGACAGATTCTCATGCGTGACTCCTCCCCAGTTTGTATGTGACTTGAGCTGTTGGCAGGTGGGATTTCAAAGTCCTGGCTTGATGGTTGATGGACAAGGGTGTCTGCAAATAAGACCCAGGGTGATGCGTGCTCCTTAAAGCCTTGCAAGAATGGGCATAATTGCTGGGGACAGATGTGCTTTTGGGGTCCTGGACCAAATTCTGGGGTCCTGGTCTGACCACCTCTGGTTCCCCTGAGGGTGAAAATTGGCAGAATATTCCAGAGGGTCCGGAAGAGCCAGTGTGGGTGGGAGTGTATGTCCGGTCCTGGCCACTCGGATGGTCAATAGGCAGCCGAGGTGCAGTGGGGGGGGGGCGTGATGGAGGGAGCACCGTGTTGGACCATCAGACACCTCCAGCCCCCCCAGCCCCCTTTCCTTTGTTGTCTGGCCACGTCAGACGTCTGGGTTTGCAGAGAGGTTCCTGAATGGGCCTTGGAAATAGGTCCCTCCCTTCCCGTGCCGCCGGCACTGACCCACGTGTGACCTTCCCTGTGGTGACAGTGTCTGGCCGTCACTCTTTGATGCTGTCTGTGGAGGGGCAGCGACTGTGTGGGGGCAGCTGGCCAGTTCCCCCCTGCCCCAGCCTTCGAGGACTTTCGGCCTCTGCTGCAGCTTCTTTGGGATGCGCGCATCCAGCGCCCTCCCCCCTTGGCCACCTCCGAAGGGGGAAATCCACGCTGCCGACCCTCCGTCTGAGCATCCGACCTTTTCCGCTCCCGTGAAGTGCCCTGGCTGGGCTGGCGGCTTTGACTGTCTAGATGGAACAGACTAATTCCTGCTGGGCTGGAGCCGGGGGTGGGGTGTTGGCGGCTCCACTTGGCCCCTCTCCGGCCCCCAGCCCCTCTGCCTGGCTCGGGCGCAGATGTTCCTTCCGCAGAATCCCTGGGGTTTTTCCGTCCCCACCCCACCCCCACCCCCTGGCTGGCTTGGGGAGCCGTCCCTCAGGGCCTGTTGGCAGAGATCGTGGCGGATCTCAGAAGAGGCTTGCGTGGGACCCGGGCGCAAGGCTGACCCTGAAGGTCCACGCGTCAGGGTTGCCCGGTACCCGGAGTCAGTGCTGGGCAGCCTCGCCCTTCACCTGGGCCTGGAACCCTGTCTGCGGGCTTGCGTTGGGCTTCATGTGTAGGCTTCGTGGATTCCAGAGGAGCCCAAAGCAGAGACAGGAGGACACAGACCCCCTCTCCCTCCGAGGAGGTGGGTTCTTCCTCACCCCTGGTTGCCCCTGGATCTTTGGGCACCGAGAGCCCAAGCTGGGCAGGCCCTGGGGAAGTGGCCTTTGCAGATCTTCAAGGCCTGCCGGGCCTCAGCGAGACAGTACTACGTCCACACCATCTGCATCTTGCTGCTGGGCTCCCGAGGCGATGAGCAGTATCTTTCTGCTGCGATGCTTGTAGACCACGGGGACCGAGTGTGGGACTGCAGGTCCGTGGGACCGTGAGCCTCTTCCCTCCCTCCTCGTGGATCCTTCTTCCCTGTGGCCAGTGGGAGATGTGGGGGGACTTCTCCTGCAGGAAGGAGAACCAGGACACGGACCCCAAAGAGGGGGTCCCGTGCAGGCTCAGTGTGTACCAGCTCTCCTGGCCGTCTAGATCCCAACTCCAAGCAGCCTTATTGCTCCATTCAGTGGCAATGCCTAAGTTTTTTCTCATTGCTTTCTTTCCTAGAGTTTTTTTTTAGGCCTATCCTTTTTGCGTGTGCCAAAGGAGGGGACCGAATCCCTGTGGATAATCAAGTGTTCATGCTTTTCTTAGCTAGTTGGTGCGGAGTTCTCCTGTGATGCAGCGGGTTAAGGATCCAGCATTGTCCTTGCAATCGCTGCAGTAGCACAGGTTCAATCCCTGGCCTGGGAATTTCCTTGGGCCGCAGGTGCAGCCAAAAAAAAAATGAGAAAAGAAAGATCTTTCCTTAGCTAGTTGGTGCATTGGGTGCGACTGGATTGGACTCCAGGAGGACAGCGCTTTGCCGGGGACCCAGGGCAGGCACAGGGTCTGCACAGAGTGGGGTTTTCAGCAGTGCCTGGCATCAGTGAATTTTGGCCGAATTGGCTTTGCCACATCTGTGGTCCTCCTCCTCCGCTACCATCCCTTGCTTGGCACATAGTAGGTCCTTGGTGAGGTTTTAGTGGAGGCCATGGGTCACACTCAGTGCCTGTGCATGACCCTGGCTGTCTTCTGGGGTGTGTCTTGGTGCCCAGCCTTGGAAGGGTCAGCTTTGAGGGGCTTAGGTCCTGGGCGCCGTGTCCCCAGTGAGGAGGCCAGCTCGGGTGGGGACGGGCAAAGTCAAGACAAAGGCCCAGTTGTGCCCTCGGAGAAAACCCAAACCTGGGTTTCCCTGAGGCTGCAACTGCCAGTGCCCGGCCCGCCTTGTTCCCATAAAGGGAACTTTGTGTGTGGCTCCCGGTGGAGGAGGAGGCGGCCAGCATCCCCCGGCGCCCAGACGCTCCCTGGGAACGGGCGTGACTGCCTCAGAGCCACAACTGGCCGCGATGATAACTCCTGTGACCCTTAACCTCTTAGAGCTGACATCAGGCCAGACAATGTGTTTGGGACAAGTCTGTTCTCCTCGTCTCGGGGCCAGCATGGTTGGGGCCAGACCAGACGCATTCTTTCTTGGAAAACCGAGTGGGGAGGGGCAGTGGCGAGGATGGGGCTGTGATGGGTGGCACCTCGTAAGCTGGTCTGTGCCAGCGGGCGGGGGGGGGGGCACGGGAGCCCCATCTGGAAGCCAGCCCCCCACCGGCTGCCGCCGCCTGAATGGAGGGCTTGTGTGGACGCTCGAAGCGGCAGCCCTGGGCTCAGCATGAAGTAGGCGGGCAGTGAAGGCGCTTCTGCTTCTGCCACTGATGCAGGGTTCTCCAGGAAAGAGCAGCCATCACAGGAAGAGGGAAGAGGCCAAGGCTGCCCGTCTCTGGGTACCAGCCAGCCTGGCATGCTAGGGATGGTTGGGCTGTGTAGGGGTGAGCTCTTGCCACATTTGGGGACTGAGTTCTCAAGGAATGAGGGGCCTGCAGAGAGGTCATTTGGGGGAGGCTTCCAGAGCAGGTCGGGAATAGACATGTGGACGCCTGACCACACCCCTATAGGAAGGTGATGTAGGAGGCGAGGCCCTAGACCCTGCGTCTACGGAGCATGGGGGTGTGAGCAGGTGGCTTCTCGGAATAGAACGAGCCACTCATTCAGCACATGATCCCTGAGCACCCACTATGTGCCATGCACCCGTGGCATATGGAGGTTCCCAGGCTAGGGGTCGAATCGGAGCTGTAGCTGCTGGCCTACGTCATAGCCACAGCCACGCCAAATCCGAGCCGCATCTGTGACCTACACCACAGCTCACGGCAATGCCAGATCTTTAACCCACTGAGCAAGGCCAGGGATCAAACCCACAACCTCATGGTTCCCAGTCGGGTTCATTAACCACTGAGTCACGGCAGGAACTCCACCGAGGCCTGTGTTCTTATAGGGGGACAGGTCCTAAGCAGACAGCCAAGTGGATGTCATTGGGAAGTTTGGGGGCAGAAGTGCAGGGGGAGAGGACGGTGGCCACTTAAAGTGGGGTGGCCAGGGACTTCCCATTGTGGCTCAGGGGATTAAGAACCCGACTAGTATCCATGAGGACCAGGGTGTGATCCCTGGCCCCACTCAGTGGGTTAAGGATCCAGCATTGCCAGGAACTGCCGCGTAGGTTGCAGGTAAGACCTGGATCTGGAGTTGCTGTGGCTGTGTGTAGGCCAGCAGCTGCAGCTCTGACTTGACCCCTCGCCTGGAAACTTCCATATGTTGCAGCTGTGGCCATTAAAAAGCAAAAACAAACAAACAAAACTAAAGTAGAATGGCTGGGAAAGGCCTGTGATGAGGCAGCCTGTGAGTAGAGGCCTGATGGAAGTGAGGGAATAGCCGTCTGGGTACCCGGGTCCAGGGTCCCAGGCAGAGGGCTTGGGAAGTGCAAAGGCCCTGAGGTAGGAGCTTAGCATGTGCCGGGACCAGCCAGAGGGCCAGTGAGGCAGGACAGCGTTGGGGGGTGGGTGATAGGAACGAGGAGCTGCCAGAGGCCGGGCTATGAGACACCTGCTTTTCCCTGCGGGGAGTCAGGGCAGAGGAAGCTCTTGCTGAGGCCTGGGAGGGAGCAGCAAGGCAGTGGGGGTGGCCGGGTTCTGGAGAGATAGAAGGTCCAGGGTTTGCTCCGGGACAGGCTTAGATGTCTGCCCCATCACCCACGCGTGATGTGGCCGCAGCTAAGGTCCGCCACTGAGAGGCAGGGCCGCTTCCTCCGCCAGCAGACATCCATCCTGCTGTGCCCTGTGCTAGAGCAGTGGTCCCCGCCGGCAAGGAGAGGGAGACAGGTGAGAAGATCAGCAGTCACTGCATCTCTCACCCTGGACTGAGCTGATCGAGGGCCAGGCCAGGCTGCTCGGCACGTATTTGAGGACCAGTGAACCGAAAGAACATCTAAGAACAGCAGCACATGGGCGTCTAAATGACACTTAGGGGGCACCTGAGTCTGTTTTCAAAGTCCACATGGGAAAAAGCCTGATAGGAAACCCTGGAGGTTTGGGGGGCTGGGGGAGAAACAGCGTGAGCAAAAAAAGTAGTCTTTAAAAAGCTTGGCTTGTTGGTTAAAACTTTCCAGGTGCAAGAGATTGAAAAAACCCAGTCCACACAGCCTTAAACAAAAAGCAACTGGTTTGCTGAACTGTAAGCAGCTAAAAAGTCTAGGGGATTTCAGGCACAGCTAGATCCAGAAGCTCAAACCCTGGCGACAGCAATTACCTCTCTCTCTCTATTGAAGCACCTGTTTGCTTTCTTTTTGGCCTCATTCTCAGAAGATGATTTAAGCAAAAGTTTCCAGGTTGGCTCTGACTGGCTTGCATACTCAACTGTCACAGGAGTGGGAGATGTCCTCGTGTCGCAGACCGAGGCCATGTACCCACCCCTGGAGCCCAGGGCCAGGAGTGGGGACAGGGAGTCCAGGACAGAAGCCACTGCTTCACCAGAACAAAAGAGGTGCAGTAGGTCAGCAGCCACGGCAGCTTTTTAGGGAGGGTGTGTGTCTTTTCATTTGTTGGGTATCCTGGGGAAGGGGGCCGGGCTGAGGCCGGAAAGGAGTCAGAGCCAGGTCATGAAGCGCTTTCACACGTGAGAGTTTGACTGTTGCCCTTGAGGTGGTCCTGTGCCTGGTACCCAGGGGCCCTTGCCTGGTGACCTGTATGGCTCAAGGATGGCCACCAGATGGTTTTCATCAGAGAAGCAGCACAATTAGATAGGCATTTGCGAAGACCTGCAGCAGAGCCCGGGTGGGGTTGGAGGGGGGCTGGGGGGTGCTGGGGGAGGGGGCTGGGGGCGGCCAGGACCTCAGGCAGGCCCGGTACTGAGCCTGGCCCCCCGGGTGGCGGGGGTTGGGGGGGGCGCTCCCGCCCACTCCCACTTCCTCCTGCAGCAGCCTGTCATGCTCGCCCCCACGCCCCCCTCCAGAGGAGGCTGTCTGGACAAATTTGGGCGGCAGAGTTGAATCCTATCATTAGCTTGGCCCCCAGCATCCTCTCAGCCCTCGTCTTATCCGGAGAGCTGTTTTGTTCACTTCCCTCTTTTAGCTGCCGGCTAATGTTTGTGGCGGGTGAGCAGGGTGTGTTTCTAAAAGCAGCTGGCTGCCCGGTGAGGCCGCCTGTTCACTTGGGTGGCCCTGTTTCCTGGGCTGGCACAGAACTCCCTGCGGTGGAATTTTTTTTTCTGCATAAAACTCGAGGGAAGATCTTATCCGGGTCCCCTCGTCTGCCCTGACTCCTCTTGGGAGCAGAGAAGATGCTACAAGAAGCAAAGGGCATGCTGCAAGGGGTCTGGGGTCCATGTGATCCGGGCACCCTGCCACCGCCCCCTGCGCCCCCAGGGTTCCTCCGTCCCCAGGACGGTGGCCGGGCCAGCAGCTGACCTGGGAGCAGCCTGGTGGGCCGATCTCTGTGGGGCTGAATTGGCTCTACCTCACCTTTGGCTGGTTGGGCCTTTGGTGCTCATTTCTTGGGGAATGAAGCCTCCCCCAAGGAGCCACCCACAGTGCCCACAGAAAGAGGGTGGGGTCCGAATGGTCGCCCACAGAGCCCCCTGAGCAGTGGCTAAGAAGGTGAGGTGGCGCCTCGCTCCCTGGGGTCACTGCCTGCCTGCAGCCTAGTGTTTTCCTGGTGGGTGGGCTGGCCTGGGAGGACTGGAGCGCCAGGGGAGGGCCCAAGCCGGGGACTGGGGGCGAGTCTAAGACCCCCAAAGCTGCCCTTCCCACAGGCCCTCCTGAAGCTGCAGTGCTCACCTTCCAGAAAGGACCCCCTGGGCCAGGTCACTGTTGCCCCCCAGCCCCACCATCAGCCATCCTCCCACCCACTCGCCTGGCTGAGTGGTAACCCCCGGCCTCCCGGCTGTTTGGAAGGGGTTTTCCTTGTTACTGCAGTTTAGTCTGTGTTGGTTTAATTTGAAAGACTTGTTGCGTCTGAGTCAAAACAGAAAAATCCCCCTGGATGCGCCGTGGGGTTCGCTGGCTCTGGAGCAGCGGGTGCCTTCTCGGGGGGTGGCGGGTAACCCTTCCCTTCCTGCCCCAGCCAGGTGGGTGAAGCCCTGGGTCCTGGGTCCTGAGGTCCCCCACTCATCTCCTGGGGCAGGCGCTCAGGGCCGGGCATCAGGCTGAGTCCTTGTCCTTTGACAAGTCCAAGTCCACGCCCCTTGTCCTGCCCATGGTCAGGAAGGTCACAGCCCCCTTTGTCCGTGTGCTGAGCACTGGGGATGACACGGGGAGCCAGCCTCTCATCTCCAGAGGGTCTGCTGGGCTGTGGGTAGAAATGTGTAGCTCTATTTTTCCTTTTATCTCCTGTTTAATTTTCATTTTTGGGTGTGTGCCATCTATCCATGCAGGAGCATGGGAGGCTAATTGCATGAACAATGTGTGCCTTTCAGGGGGGATCCATGCTGAAGGGTTTGCAGATCAGGTGCATAACCCAAAAACGCTGGTACCTTTGGCTATAAATGAGCTCTGATGAAGGGAGAGGGCATCACTGGGGTCCAGGGAAGGCTGTGGTGGGGGACGTGCAGGTGCAGGAGACGGGGTGGGGGGGGCATGGGAGTGGGATGGGCAGACAGCAGGATCCTGTATTGTGTGTCTTCTGGGTGTGCGTGGACACGGGGCCTGAGCCTGAGAAAACAGGCTTTTGGAGGAGTTTGGGAGAGAGGCTTGGCCCCTGGAGTCCCCACAGTAGACACCATTTGCTAAGGTCTAGATCAAGGGTTAAGGGTTATCGAACCCTAAGGGCCGGATTGTCAGTATTGAGGCCAGTTGCAACAACTTGATTCTGTGGGTGATCGGGAAGGCCAGAGGCAACGAATAAACCAAAGGGAGTGGCCGTTTGCCAATAAAACTTTATTTACAGAAATGAGCTGTGGGCCATATTGGCCCATGGAGTCATCGCTTGCCAAACCCTGGTCTAGATGAAGAGAACAGACCCAGTGGGGGCTCAGAACAAGCCACGATTACCTACCCAAAAGCAAGTCCCTGACCTCACCCCACTAGACATACCCTTGGGGGGCTTGGGGGTGTGGTGTGGCCCCGCCGAGAGTTTGCAGAGCAGTAAGCTGGCCCTCGCATCCCCCTGTAGAACACACAACTCTGAAGCACACTTTCACACCCCCTTTGGAGCCAAAGAAGTGTGGCTGTGGGAGGAGGCAGGGCCCTGCTCATCAGAGAATCAAGAAGCAGAAGAGTCAAGAGAGATTCAGAGGCCCTCCAAATAGGTGTCCCCATGGTGGGGACACATGTGGGAAGCATGTGCCCTTCTCTTCAAGAGTGGGAACCGCTGGAGTTGAAACCTGCCAAGCCCCCCCCTGCTGCAGGACTTCTCAGAGCCTTTAAGATGCTGATGGGCTCTGTGACTGTCTGGGATACGGTCTCTTCCCAAACGCACACAATTTTTCAGTTGCTTAAGGATTTGTCCAACCACTTTGGGGAAGAGCTGATCTCCTTTGACCCTTCCTTTGGTAGACATAGAAACCTAATGCCCAGAGAGGCCGAATGTTTTGCTCAGGGTGACACAGAAGGCTGATGACAGTGTGGGGATGGGCACTGATTTCCTATTCAGCCACCTCCCCCTGGACGTGGCCTCGCCCTGACCCAGAGGCACAGTCAGGGCCACATGAGGACGGTGTTGTCCCAGGCAGCCGCCACATCCTTTCCTCCGAGGTCCGCCCTCTTAGGGTTTCCCCCCCATGCACTGTTGACCTTATGGGCAGGATCCTTTTTTAGCAGCATCCCAGGCCTCCACCCACTAGATGCCACCCCTATTCGTGACCACCAAAAATGTCCCCAGACCAGGCCAAATGTCCCCTGGGGTTAAAATCACCCAGGTCAAGAACCACTGTTCTATCTTAAGCCAACAGGTGTGGCGCCTGCCTGTGCTGGAACTGCTGGTAAAGGGTAGAAAGACTTGCCCGAGCTCTGAGGGTAGGAGAGGCCTCTAGGGGGCGCCGCGCAGTGGAGGAGGCATCCTGGGCCGGTTGCTGGAAAAGTCCTGAAGGTGTGGGTGCAGGGGGATGCGCAGGTGGGTGGGTTCTGCTTTAGACTCGGGTAGCCCCAGTCGAGGGGTTCCCAGGGTGGGGGAGGGGGCGCAGCTGGAAAGGGAGGCAAAGATGAGACCTCTGCATGGAGGGAGGGGGTGCCGCATGGTCAGGAGGGGAGCGACCCTGTGGGAGGGGAGAGTTCCGGAAGGGCGATGGGGATGCTGCAGGGCACGGGTGAGGGCGATGCAGAAGGCAGTGGAGTGGAGATTATTTCTGGAGGTGCGCCTGACAGCCAACCGGAAGTCGGGCTGGAGTCCAGGAGACCTCCCAGATCTCGGCCTTGGACCCAGAGCCCAGAGGTCAGTGGGCGTGGCTGTGGGCGTGGCTGAGGGCGCCGTCGGTGGGAGGGGTGTGTAGTGTCACTTGCGGGAATTTTATTCTTGAACCTTTGATGCTCTGAAGCTTTTAGAGTTTTTTCCCAGGCCTGATGCCTTGAGGTCAAGGAGGGAAATTGCCCTGGATGCCGGGGCAGCTGGTTCAGAGCGGCCGTGGCGCGGGCGGCCGTGCGTCTGTGCAGAGAACAGAGAAACCTGATGGTCTGCTTTGTGTGTCTCCATGTGGGGTACACAGGCCGTCCCTTCTCACCGAAGTTTTTAAACACTTTCTAGGTGTCTGCATCAGGACGCGGGGCCCATGGGGGGGCGGCTGTTTCAAAGTCTAACATGAACTCCTGGGAAGGAAAGAACTCCTGGGAAGGAAAGGGACTGGGCCTGTGGTTGGGTAGGTGTTTAGGGTGGTGGAGGATGTGCAGAGGGCTTCCGAGGACGGTGACGCCTTTCAGGAGGGTGGAGGCGTAGAGTGGTACCCACGCGTGTGGGAACCAAATTGGGCAACCCGAGCAGCGGTAGGGGCAAGTGAAGGGTCCGAGAAAGCCCTTCCGTGGCAGAGCGGGCTGAGGTCAGTGTGGAAAGAGCCTTTGGCGCCCGTCTCAGAAGTTTTGACTTGATCCTGTGAGCAGGAGGAAGCCACTAAAGATGACAAGAGCGAGAAGGTCAAGATGAAAATCCCGCGCCTTTAAAGAATGCATCGTGGTTCAGTGGTTAACAAACCTGACTAGTATCTGTGAGGACATGGGTTCGATCCCTGGCCTCGCTCTGTGGGTTCAGGATCCTGAGCTGTAGTGTAGGTTGCAGACGTGGCTCGGATCCCGCTACGGCCCCCTATGTCCCCCTGTGGCATAGACTAGTGGCTACAGGTCCGATTAGACCCCTAGCCTGAGAGCCTCCATATGCCATGGGTGTGGCCAAAAAAGACAAAAGACAAAAAAATAAAAGAAATAAATAAATGAATAAATAAAATAAATAAAAATAAAAAATAAAGAATGCCTGCGCACCTCCAGGGACTCTTTTCACAAGCGGCTCTCAGGAGACCCAGCTCACTCTCGATCGGCGTGGTCAATAGTTGGCGAATGTGTTTTGGGGGGCATTAGGTCCTGTTTTCCCGCCACCCGTCTTCTCTTACCCCCAAACTGATGTCACCTAGAGCATGTCTTTCTGCTCTTTTATAAAGAATGGCGGGAATAAAATTTACCATTTGTCTTTGTGATCTTGGGCTGTCAGAACAGAATAGGATGGACAAAGTGGCTTAAGCAGCAGACACTTCTTCTTCCCGAGCTGGAGGCTGGGAAGTCCAAGATCAAGTTGCTGGTAGAGCCAGCGTCTGGTGCGGGGCCTCGTCCGGGTGGGCAGACAGCTGTTTTAGGCTGTGCTCCGGGGCAGGGAGACCATCCCTCTGGTGTTTCCCCTTCCAAGTGTGCTAATTATATTCATAGGGGCTCCACCCTCTTAACCTAATTACCTCTCAGAGACCCACCTCCTAACACCATCACCTTGGGGCTCATGGTTTCACCATATGAGTTTTGGGGGGGCTGCAAACATTCAGTCCATAACGGCATCATAACCTTTTTTTTTTCCTCCCCTTTATAGGGCTCCACCTGTGGCACGTGAAAGTTCCTAGGCTAGAGGTTAAATCCGAGCTGGAGCCTCCAGCCTACGCCAGAGCCACCGCAATGCAGGATCTGAGCCGTGTCTGTGACCTACACTACAACTCACCCCACTGAGCGAGGCCAGGGATCAAACCCGCAACCTCATGGTTCCTAGTCGGATTTGTTTCTGATGTGCCACAACAGGAACTCCGCATCGTAACCATTTTTAAGTGTACATATGTCAGTAGAAAGTATATTCACAATATTGTGCAACCAATCGCCGCCATCTAGCTCTTTAAGTCTCTTTTTTTTGGCCATGGCCACAGCAGGTGGAGTTCCTGGGCCAGGGACTGAACCTACGCCCCAGCAGCAACCTGAGCCGCTGCAGTGACAATACCAAATCCTTAACCTGCTGCGTCACAAAGGAACTCCTGCCCCTTGACACTTTTTCATCTTGCAAAATTGAAACGCTGTCCCCATTAAACAACAATTCCTGCTTTCTCCCTCCCCCAGCCTTCGGCAGCCACCCTTGTACTTTCTGTCTCTATGAATTTGAGCTACTCGTGGTACCTCATATAGGTGAAATTACACAGTATTTATCTTTTTGTCACCGGCTTATTTTACTTAGCATAATGGTCTCAAGTTTCATCCATGTTGCAACATGTGACAAGATTTCCATCTCTTTTTTTTTGTCTTTTCTAGGACCGCTTCCCTCAGCATATGGAGGTTCCCAGACTAGGGGTCCAATCGGAGCTGTAGCTGCCAGCCTACGGCAGAGCCGCAGCAACTCGGGATCCGAGCCACATCTGCAACCTACACCACAGCTCACGGCAACGCCGGATCCTTAACCCACTGAGTGAGGCCAGGGGTTGAACCCGCAACTTCATGGTTCCTAGTCGGATTCATTAACCACCACACCATGACGCAAACTCCAAGATTTCCAAGCTTTTTAAGGTCAAACATTCCACTCTAGGGATCTACACATTTTGCTCATCCAGTCATCAAGTGATGGATGTTGGTGGTGTTTTCACTTTTTGGCTCTTCTGAACAATGATGCTGTGAACACAGGTGTGCAAATATCTGTTCAAAACCCTGTTTTCAATTCTTGGGGGGTTCTATGCTCAGAAGTGAAATATGGATGTTTTCTATTTTAGTTTTTGGAGGACGTGCCATACTGGTTTCCATAGTGCCTGAACCATTTGACATTCCCACCAACAGTACACAAGGGTTCCAAGTTCTCCACATCCTTGCCAACATCAGTTATTTTCTAGTTCTTTTTGGGTTTGACCTAAAGGGAAAGACAGCGTGCGTGGTTCCATGCCTTCCTGCCTGCTCAGGCATGTATGTGGATGTATCTTTGGGGACATTGCTATTTGATTCGGGTGGGCTTGCCTTTCTTATTTTGCCCTGCTTGTACCACGGAATGCGTATGAAAATGGCCCCAGGCTCCAGTGCAGGTCTACCTACTTTTCTTCTTCTTCTTCTTCTTCTTTTTTTTTTCGGGCTGCAACCATGGCACATGGAAGTTCCCAGGCTGGGAGTTGAATCGGAGCTGCAGCTGCTGGCCTGCACCAGAGCCACAGCAACACCTTATCTGAGCCACCTCTGCCATATATGCCACAGCTCACGGCAACCCCAGATCTTTAACCCACTGAGCAAGGCCAGGGATTGAACCCGTGTCCTCAGGGACACTGTGTCAGGCACCCTCTGTGCCACAACAGGAACTCCTACCTTGCTTTTTTAGTTGCTGTGTGATGAATGGTTTATGGTCCAGATGCACCAGAGTTGTCCACGCAGTCGGTCATCCATGATGGGAACACTTGCTTTGGAGTGACAGAAAAGGGCAGCAATGCTGCAGAAACATCTGTGCAGATATCCTCCGTCCGGGGCTTTTATTCTTGTGGCCTGAGCCCCAGGAGTGGAAGTCAGTCAGTCATTTCCAAAAAGCTGCAAGATTCAGAGTCCACCAGCCACGTGGGTGCATACTTCCTCCCCTCCCCGCCAGCAGCAGGCACCACCTCGCTATTGACTCTGTGGAAATCAGGGGGCACAAAGTGACAGATAGCCCAGCAGTGCTTAATTTTATGTTTCCCTGTTTACTGGGCAGGTTGAGTGTCTCTTCATACATATTTGCTGTTTGCATTTCCTTTTGTTCCCTGGGTTGCCTCTTAGTTCTCTGGCCCTTTGTTGTGCAATAAGAGGGAGAGACAAAGGTGACAGAACTGTTGACGGCTGTTCATTTTAGGTGCTGAAAATATGTGGCTCCTCTGAACATTTTGGAATTACAGACTTTCAACATGGAAATAAAAAGATGCCTCTCTGGGGAGATGCGGCTGGGTCGGAGAGGTGCTCTGGGCAGGGGGACCAATTTGAAGCACTTGCGGTAACTCTAAGGGGGTGACGATGACATGGCTGGTGAGAGTAGGGACAGGTTTGGGTCATTTGGTGGGGGGTTTACCATCTGGTGATAGTGCGGGAAGCCAAGAGGACGAGGAACCCAGGGAGATGAGGGGTGATGGATCGGGAGGATGAGACTAGAACTTGGCAGAGATGCAGAGGCTGGGTGGGGACTGTGCTTGTTTTGGGGTGGGGGGGTGCTGTGTGGGAGTGAGGGCCAGGGTTCCCATAAGACTGATGCTGTTGGGAGATGTGTCAAATTCAAGAGGAGATCCTCTCTGGAGCCATGAGAGCAGCGGAGCCCGAAGCAGGAGGGGCAGGAGGAAAAACTGTTGAAGGGGCATCTCTGTTTAAGGGACAGGAGGAAACACTGATGAAGAATCTGGGTGGGAGCCTTGCACAACAGGGAATAATACACTGTCCCAGAAGCCAGGCTTTCAAGGTCAAGGACCTGGTCAGGGTTTTCGAATGTAGCTTCAAAGTAGAAGAGATGCTTTCATAGGCCGTTCAATATATTGATGAGGTCATCAGCGTGGACAGGCATTTTCCCCAAAGTGGCTGGGGCCCGAAGTCAGCTTGGGTTCCGCAGCTTGAGTGCATGCAGGGTGACAGAGGCCACAGGAAGTGTGGGTGGCTGCAGGAGAGGCCTGGGCACCGGCTCTGTGGCATTCCGGCTTGGTTTCTTTCTTTCTTTTTTTTTTTTTTTAATGTTTTAAAAAATTATAGTTGATTTACGACGTTCTGTCCATTTCCACTATACAGCAGAGTGACCCAGTCACACATACATACACACGCTTCTTCTCACATTCTCTTCCATCGTGTTCTACCACAAGTGATTGGATGCTGGCGTGGTTTCAACCATCTTCACCCGCAAGTGTGGGTTGAGCTGCCCTGGGGGGTCGTGCTAGGTAGCCCCCCGCCCCCCAACCCTCCCAGGCGTCCAAGATGGGCTTCACAACATTAGGGTCCAAGCGGAATCCACCAGAAGCTGCCTTCCTTGTGAAAGCCTCAAGAACCTTGGTCTGCCCTGTTCAGTGTCTCTTCCCAGAGCAGCCCCGAGGGACCGGGGGAGACGTGAGTCATTTCCTGGACAGCAACCTGTCCCAGCTTCTTAGCCATTTCGGGCTTGGCCTAAATGTGTCTTCCTTTTCAAGTCCACTTCTATTTCCTGCCAGTTCTGTCCCCTTGTCGGGTTGGTGAAGCACCTACGGTGAGAAACAGACGGTGAGCGTGCCCTCAAGCATTCACGTCCTTTTTCTTCTCAGGAAGAGAGCTTGGCAGAGATGTCTAAGGAACCCATTGGCCAAGCACATGGGGAATTCTGTCTCTGCTGCTTTTCCTCTCCAGCATCACTCCTGGGAAAACAGCTCCTTGTGTGGACAGCCTTGGTGTGAAGATGCAGATGGGGTGGGACCAGGGATGGGGGCCCAAATGCCTCAGCTCTGTTCAGCATTGCTTCCAGTAAGTAGCTCAGGATAGAGCTTCCTTCGCTTCCATCACTTTGTAGGCCCCTGGGCTTTCTTCCTTATTTTCACATAAAATAAAGCATTTTTTAAATTGCGGTAGAATAGATATAAAATTTACCACTTTAAGCATTTTTTTTTTTTTTTTTTTTTTTTTTTTTGTCTTTTAGGGCCAAACCCACGGCATATGGAGATTCGCAGGCTAGGGGTCGAATCAGAGCTGTAGCCGCCAGCCTACACGACAGCTCACGGCAACGACGGATCCTTAACCCACTGATCGAGGCCAGGGATCGAACCCGTGTCCTCATGGATGCTAATGGGGTTGGTTAGCCGATGAGCCACTATGGGAACTCCCACTTTAAGCGTTTTTCAGAGTACCGTTCAGTGGTATTAAGTACATGGTTGGGCAGCCATCACCACCATCCATCTCTAGCACTTTTTCATCTTCCTCAACTGAAACTCTGTCCTCATGAAACACTAATGCCCCATTCCCTTTCCCCAACCCGGGACGCCCACCCTTCCTGTCCATGAACTTGACACCTTTTGGTACCTCTGGTATGAGTGGAATCATACAGCATTTGTCTTTTCATGATTGGCTTATTTCACTCAGCATCCTGTCCTCGAGGTGCATCCACGTTGCAGTGTGTGTGTCAGAAATTTCCTTCCTTTTTAAGACTGAATGACATTGCAGGGTGTGTCCACTCCGTATCATCACTAATCCATCCATCACTTGATGGACCCTTGGGCTGCGTGTATCTTTTGCTTTTGTGGATAATGCTGATGTGAACACAGGCATCCAAAGATCAGTTCAGGACCCTGTTTTCCGTTCTTTTGGGTCCTGACCCAGAAGCGAAATTGCGGTCCGATGAGAACAGTCACCCTCTGTTTAAATGTCTGGAGGACTTGCCATACAAAATGAAGCATTCTGATTGGGTGATCCTTAGGGAATCTTTGCACTTTAAAAGAAGATCGTGGTTCTCTGGTCCTGTGGTCGGTGGCTAGATGATGATCTTCAGAATTAAGATTTGAGCACCCAGACGTCATGTATGGGTAGTAATTCCTGTTGTCTCCTGACCCATGAATACATGAGAAAGGCAGGGTGCCCCACCCATAGCGAGGGCCATCTAAGCATGTGGTGTTGTTTGAGTACCTACTATGTTCTGGGAACTGTTGGCCTCTTCAAGAATATTAGCATCTTTGCAGAGTAGATATTTATTATCTCATTTTTACAGGCGAGACATTAGTGATGCTTTCTCACGATGCTGGTTTGAAGTCATCTTTCTTGGCTTGTTTTTGTTTTCTTTCCCTTGTGTTGTTAACACCCATCAAATTTTCTGTTTACCCAAAGGAAGTGTTTTCATTCTTTCTTCCTAGTTCTTTTTTTTTTTTTTTTTTTTTTTTGTCTTTTTGCCTTTTCTAGGGCCGCTTCCCACGGCATATGGAGGTTCCCAGGCTAGGGGTCCAGTTGGAGCTGCAGCTGCCAGCCTATACCAGAGCCACAGTAACACGGGATCCGAGCCACATCTGCGACCTATACCACAGCTCACGGCAACACCAGATCCTTAACCCACTGAGCAAGGCCAAGGATCGAACCTGCAACCTCATGGTTCCTAGTCGGATTCGTTAACCACTGAGCCATCACAGGAACTCTGTTTCTTCCTAGTTCTTGACCTACCTCCTCCCAAAGTATTCATGGAACTGCTGCCCCTCACGGCGCTTTTCATTAAACGGTGCCACTCCCTGGAAAGAGGGGACATCTCTCTGTTTCGAGTGCTTTCTGGTTCCATCTGGAAACCTGGGGATGAGGGGGTGGGGGATGGAGGTGGCACTGGATAACCATTCGGAGCAGGCTCTCTTCTTACATGAGACCAGCGCGGCTTCAGTAGGATGGGGGAGGAAACTGACCCGTGTGCCCTGCGGGCTGGGGTGGGGGAATTCAGGAGAGTGAGGTGGGTCCTGTTCGTCAAGGGGTTTGGACCCACTGCCACATGCTTCATCCAAGGTCAGCAAACTGTCCCCCAAAAAGGTGCCCACTTTCCCAGTAAGGGAGGAGGGCGAGGGTTGAAACTGGTGCCTGGCAGACATGGAGGGCGCAGATGTAGACCATGGGTTCCTGCCTGTGCCCCCACCTGGGCGAGACCTGAGATGGGGCTGGAGGTCAGCTCTCCCCCTTCCCCGTTTTCATGGGGGCCTCCCCATGGTTTCTGCCCTTGGGTCAAGGTCAAAGCCAAGGCCCCGGGCACAGAGCCTCCCCTCTTCCTGGGAGGAGGTCCGTCACTGGCTGGGGGGTGGTGGGGGCGGGGGTCCTAGGTCAGCGACAGACAGTAGGTGGGGGTCAGTGCCCAGGCTGTACTGCAGCTCCCTCGGGGACAGCCCTTGAGGAGTGGCTGTGGCCCGGATGGCCCACCACCCCTGGCTGGAGCCCAGTAAGCAGGCACTTTGCTCTTTGCTGGTGGGTTTCTGTTGTTTCAGGACGAGTTGCTTGGGGACAAGAGAGCTGGTCGTGGCTGGAAGGGGAAGAGGTGCATGCAGGCTGGGGTCCCCACCTGCCAGGCTGGGCTCACCTTTCCTTCTAGAACGTGACTGGATGGCCGCTGTAACCATCCAGGGATGGTGCCCTGACCATTTGCCCGCTTCCTCTGTGACCCCAGCCTTGCTTTTCTGGGCGTGCCCAAGGGGGGTGCAGGGAGGGTCCCCGGGCCTGGGGAGGATGCTGCGGCAGGAGGAAGGGAAGGGGTTACCAGCCAGCCTCCCACTGGGCCTGCAGCCTCCCTTCTGGAGGGCTTTTAAAAACTGGCCGATTACCTTGTAATTGTTCCCAGCAGTGAGGAGCGAGTCCAGTGTTTGTTTTGCCTTCTGTGCTTTCCCGGCCAGCGGTAACCAAGGGCCGCTTCCCCTTGGTGACGGGGGAGCTCACTCGGGCCAGGGCCGATCCAGCCCCGGTGAGGGAGGCCTGGGGACCCGCAGGGCCCGGCCACTGGCACGGAGGGCACCCCTGCTCCCGGGGCTCCAGGGGGCCGCCTGCACTGTGAGTCTATCTCCTCTGGCCCGAGGACCAGGGCTTCTCTCCCGGGGCACTCACTCCCTGGGCACTGGCCCCAAACGCTCCGGCAGATCCATCCTCTGGTAGGTATCTGGAGGACGGTGAGGCCACGGGCTGGCGGGCCTTGTGGGGGTGGGCCAAGGGCAGGGTTGTGGACCTCGGCTGGGATGGGGGCCACGGCTGACCTTCAGTCTAGATTCTGGCACGACTCGGCGTCCTCCGCTAGTTCTGGGAGAGACTTTTTGGGGAAGCGGAGATGTGCTGTGAAATAACCTAGGCAGTCCTCTTGGTCCCAGGCTGGCCGAGAGGGCCAGGACCCGTCTTGGATGGACGGGACTCTGGTCAGGGTGGGGGTGGGGCTGGAGGGAGGGGTCGTCCGAAGTGAGAGGAACGTTATAGCAGGAGTGGCCACAAGAAAGCTCGATGGCTGGGCTGGCTTGGCTAGTGGGTGAATCGGGGGTATTTGGAGAACAGAGAGCTGAGTGGGGCTTGTAAGGAGCTGGAAGGTGGGGGCGTAGAGGAGAGAGGCAGGAGGGGGCCTGGAAGGGATGTTGCCACTACCTCTGTCTTCCCAGACCCAGATGGACCCAGGGCTTCTAGAACATCTGGGTCAGGGAATCCGCAGCCTGGTTTATGCTCCCCCGTTCTTCTGGGTCTGGAAGAAGGATGGGGCTCTGACTTCTCTTAAACTTGTTGGCTCCTAGATTTGGTTTGTTAGGAGTCAGACAGGCTTCCTGGTGAGGGATGGATGGTCCTCCGTGTTCTTTCTGAGATGTTTCCTCTGGCCTCCGCCTCGGGAGGACCCACCCTGCCCGGCACACAGATCACCTGTGATAGGGCCACTCAGAGGCTGTCAGCTGGGATCAGGCCTGAGACTTGGCATTTCCAATGGGCTCCCAGGTGATGCCCAGGCTGTGGGCCCCTGGGCTCCCAGGGGGTGACTAGGCGCAGTTGCCCGGGGGGTAAACCTGCCCAGGGAAGGAGTCATCCTGCTCCGTGTGCAGAATCTCAGGCGCATCTGGTTTTCCGTTTGGGGGCCTGGAGAGGGGGTACCGTTGGTCTGGATTGGGGCTCTCTGGGCTCTCTGGGGCAGGGGGCAGGGGGCCGTCCTGTGTGCCTCTGTGCCCCTTTCACTCAGATCCCTTGCACCAGCCCAGCTGCCATGCTCTCTAACCTCAGCGATTCACTCAAGTGCCTTTCAGGGGACAGCATTGTGTTTCAAAACCGTGGGTCCTTGTGGCTGTTTTGTTGGTAGGTCTCCATGCCTCAGCAGGAAAGAGGTGCTTTTGATATGGGAATGGAAACTTGGGACGGCCTTAGAAATACTCCCTGTGTTTGGAAATACTCCGTGTGTTCCACGAGAGGGGACTTGTGGTCTTCCTCCCATGAGGGGACCCCCTGCTGCCTGGCCCTGGAGGAGCCCCGGGCTGGCTGCCCCCTGGAGGGGGGGTGTGTGGGAGAGGGCTCCCCACACTTGGGTCTGTGGTCCATGCCCCTCCATGGCTGTGACAAGGCTGGCCTGCCTTGACACTGCGGAATGGGGGACATGTCCTCTGCTCCCCGTTTCGCCTGTGAAGGGGACATGCTGCTGCTGGGGTTTTATAAAGTCCAGCTTGCAGAGGAGACATACCTTTCTGAGCATGATCTGTCTGAAATCACTGTGCGGCGCCGCCGGGGTGAGCGCTGAGATAGGCTTGCATGTCTGCAGCGTGAGACTGACAATTTTGCTGGACACGCAGGTGCCTTCCATCTGGCTTCTTCCTCCCTCCACCCTGGTTGCCCTCGAGGACTAGCCCACTCAATGGATGTTGGACCATTTTCCCTTTTGGCCACTTTCCCTTTCTTCCTTTTTGTGTCCTCAGAGGCGATGAGTGGACCAGACACACCCCAGATCCAAGCTGCTTCCCCAAGAACCTTTTCCAGATGTGTCTGTCCCAGCTGCCTGGCCCCAGCAAGCACAGAGGCAAGGCAGACCCACTGCCGATGCCACCACGCCCTTCCCAGAGCAGGTGGGGGAGAAGGGGGAGGCCTTGGGTTCAGCAGTTAAAAACCCAACTGGTATCCATGAGGATGTGGATTCGGTCCCTGGCCTCACTCAGTGGATTAAAGGATCTGGCATTTCTGTGGCTGTGGGCATAGGTTGGCAGCTGTAGCCCCGATTCAACCTCCGTGTGCCTCAGGTGCAGCCCGAAAAAGAAAAGAATAATAGTAATGATAAAATAGGTTGCATCCTTGCATTGACTCCCAAGCTGGTCTCCAGCTGTCCACAGCCCCTTCTCAACCTAGCACCCAAGAAGGTTCTATAGGGAGAGAAGTCAGACTGCATCCTCTGCCTGCACAAAGCCCTCTGCTGGTTACTTTCTGGTCAAAGTAAAGACAAAACCCAAAGTCCTTCCTGGTGGCCCATGAGGCCTGGCGTGCCTGCCCTCTGCTCACCTCCTACTGTCTCCTTCCATAGCCTCTTCCTCCCTCTTCTCCAGCCACACCACCTCTCTGGTGTTCCCTCAACCTGCCAAGCATGCCTCCACCCCAGGACCTTGGCACACCCTGTTCCTTTTGCCTTTGAATAGTCACATGCTTTTCTCTCCCTTCTTCCAGGTCTCTGTCCACGTATCATTACATCCCTTACCACCTTCTCCCATTGCTCGCTCTGTCCCTGCTACTTGGCTTCATTGTCCTTTGACATTTTTTACCTGGCCCTGTGTTAGATAGTCGCTCGGTCAACACCTGTCTATTGCACACCCGCTTTGTTCCAGGCACTGTTTGAGGCACGGGGGCCACCACGGTGAACACAGCAGATCAAAATCTCTGCCCCGCAGCTTGCATTGATTGTTCAATTATCTGTCCATCCCTACTAGCCTGGTGTCTGCCTACATTGTAGGTATATGTATAATGTAGATAGTAGTAGACGCCTAATAAATATTTTTGGAATGAACTTCAAGCACCTTATTCGGATCTGGCTGTGTTCCAGTGGGTTAAAGGAGCCAGCATTGCCGCGAGCTACTGTGTAGGTTGCGGATGTGGCTTGGAGCTGGCATTTCCCTGGCTGTGGCGTAGACTGGCAGCTGCAGCTCCGATTCCTCTCCTGGCCTGGGAACCTCCGTATGCCATGGTTGCGGCCCTAAACATGCAGGTGCAGCTGATGTTCAGGTGCTCATCAGCCGAATGTTGAGAGAACCCCCCCCTCAGGCTAGATCACCTCTGTAGGTGTCTATCTTGGGGGTTTTGTTGGTTCTTACCAGTTTCCACCTGGAAGATGCTTGCTGGCAGTGTAGACGGAACACTACCCCGCTTTCCCAAACACCAACCATGTGTCACCCACAGGTGTGAGTCATTCACTTTGTTGAGGTTCTCAGGGACCAAGGAACAAAGAAAGGCTCTTGGGAAGCCCTTGCTGCCCCATCAGGGGCTGAGCAGGTGCTGGGGGAGAGAGGTGAGTAAGCCGCGAAGGCATTATTAACACCTACTGGGTACACATAGGCCTTGACCTTGGCCCTTTTGGGCAGCTCTCCGTGTTACCGTCCAGGGATCTTGGCCTCTTTAATCAATAGAAATTGAGAAGAGGCCAGATAGGCAATTCAGGCAAGGCTTTCCTGGGGCTCCCGCTGCGACAGATTTCCCTTACTCGCTCGCTCCCTAGGGTGGGGGTCAAGCTGGTTCCTTATATGGAGCGTAGGGGTGGGTTCAGGGTCAGGCCAGAGGGATGGCTTGGGTGGTCTGCCCACCCCTTTGGTGCTGTCGCGTGCAGTGGGCATGTGTAGTACCCTGCTTTTGCTCCATGCACCACTCTGGTGTTGCTCTCAGCTGTTGAGAAGTGTCTGTTGGTTGGTTTAGTTTTTTTCTGTATCTTGTCCACAATTTGCCCCACCTGTCATGCACAGTTTTTTAAATAACTTTTAGTTTGGTTTTGGTTTGTTGTATGTCATCGCTCGAGGAGGTGTTTGTCCAGCTGCAAGCACGGCAACTAAGGGTCCCAGATCCCAGGTCCCAACCTGTCCCATCCGTGTTTTCCATGAGCCAGTGGCCAGAGAGGATCTGTGGGTGGTGGTAGCACCTGGCATGAGCAGCTGGGGTCTCTGGGTCTCTGGGCGATGAGCCTCACGAGCATGCCGTGACTCAACCCGTTAGAACAGGTTTTCGTGTGGCAACAGGTCCCGTCCAACTGTGCATTAGCCTGGGGCCCGCCCGGCCCGGGCCACAGCCCCACGGTGTGGTGTCACGGCTGGCAGGCAGGCACGTGGGCGGGCATAGACGTCACAGAGGGAGTGAGCAGGAGTGGCTGGGCTGGTTTCGATACCGCAAAGTACAGCCTTTGCTAATTTGGAGCGGTCCGGCGTGTTGACCTGCTCTGTGAAAAAGCAAGGACCAGGGAATTCCAGCTGTCTCTCCCTTTTCACCCTGCCTTGTTCCCAGAGTGAGGAGTGTGCCCGACGAGGGAGGCGCCCTGGCCTCTGTTCTGTGCATCCTCACCCTCAGACCAGCAGTGCTTGTGCATGTGTCGGTCAGTCCCTCCTTGCACCACATTTCAGGTGCAGCTTGGAGCTGCAGGCACGCCTTCCAGATTCCTCCATAGAACCCTCATCTACAGGTGTGTCTCAAGGCAGCGGGGTTGCCAAACCACAGCTCTGCATTTTTTTTTTTTTTTTTAATCGGAGGAAGGACTTGGGGTGGGGTGGGGAGCAGAGAACTCAGCTCTAGAAGGCTCCTCGCTCCCCAAGGGATGCCATTAGCCATGTCCCCACGTGTAACGCTGGCTGACAGGCCTGGTTCTGCCCGCCAGGTCTCTGCAAGCTCCGGGCTTCTCTCTGCCCTGCAGCCTCTCTACTGCCGTGCGGCTTTTGGAGAAGCACATGTTTTTCATCCATTTATATTTTTTCATTTGTTGTGAAATTCACCTAACAGTGAAGAGGACACTTCAGGGAGTTCCCATCGTGGCCCAGTGGCCACGAACCCAACTAGTATCCAGAAGGATGCTGGTTTGATCCTCTGACAAAAAGCCAACCACACAAAAAGGACAGTTCAGTGGCCTATAGGGCGCTGGTGATGAGCAGCCACCACGGCCATTGGGTTCCAGAACATTCTCACCAGCCACAAAAGAGGCCCTGACCTATTAGCCATCACTCTCCATCCCTTCCCCCACTCCCCTGGCCCCTGGCTACCACCAGTCTCTATGGACTTACCTATTCCGGCTGTTTCATAAAAATGGGAACAGACACCATGAAACCATTTATATCTGCCTTCTTTCACCAGCGTAGAGTATTTGAGCTCCATCCACATTGTGGCAGATGTCGCTTCGTTCTTCCCGTTTAGGGCTGAGTGAGACTCCATTGTCCGTGTATTCCACAATTCATTCATCCTTTCATCCCCTGATGGCCTTTTGGATTCATCCATTTATGTTTTTGCAACAACAGTACTAGCCAGGAAATCTGAAAGAAAGGGAAATGCATAAGCGTCTCACTCTAAATAGAGAAACATCATTTTGCTGGCTTCCTTTTCATCTTTTTTCCCACATGTGCTTGGAGAATTTTTTCTAGGTTTTACTCTTAGGGCAGATACGGTGTGGCCTTTCTTTCACCTGACATAGAAACATTTCTCCGAGCCTCTTGCACAGTGGTCCTTTCTGCTAGCATCTTGGACAGTGTGCCCATCTCTGTCCCCTCTGGGCCTCCTTGCCTTGTCCTCCACGGGACCAGCCGATGCCAATGGGACTCTGGTGCCTGGACCTTCCGGCTTGCCTGCAAGTTCAGGATTAGTTTGTTGCCACCTGTGGGCCCGCCGAGGCCCTCCCTTGTCAGGTTGTTGGCTCAGGGGTTCAGGACTTTCCAGGTGGACAGGGTTGGAGGAGGAAGGCCAGCGACATCAAAGGGGACGTCCCTTCAGGCCGTTGTGGCTTTAAAGGATCCTTAGGTCCTTTTTTCATCAACTGGCCTGCGAGGCCCAGGGATTTGTCTGTCCCTTGGCATCCTGTTGAGTTCCATGAAATCCCACCCAAGGCACAGTGATTAGGTTGCCCTAGGAGACGCACTGCCTGATTCCTTTCAGAATCCCATCCAAGTTCATTGGCTGCGGTCCATTCAAGGTCCAGTTGACAGACCTGCTGTCCAGCTAGTTGTGCAGAAATTCCCGAATGCCTTCAGACACCGCAGTCAGTTCCAAGCTCAGGAAGCCTGGTGGTAGGCTGCTTTGACATTGGATAGTCTTCTACTAAAAGTGGACGGTGGGGTGGGGGTTCTCAGGGCCAAGGTTTTGAGGGTGATGAGAGGAGCAGTAGCCTCTCCCCAGAGTCCCTCATGCAAGAGGTCGGGGTGGGGTGAGGTGAGGGAGAGGTGCCGGCCATGCATTTGCATCTCTAACAGGTGGTCTGTCTGGTCCGGGGACCCCACTTTGAGAACCACTCCTGTGACTCTTTACAAGAGAGCATTCCTGCAGCCTCTCCCACTGAAGGAATTGTGTGACGTCTACCCCTGCTCTTGACCTAAAGGCTTTCCGTTATTTCATGGGGCTTTTGAGGTTGTCCATCCACGGGCAGCTTTGCTGGCGCTGTGGTCTCACGGGACTGGGCTCCTCGGGCCACTCCTGCCGTGGCCGAGGGCTCTCCTGCCCTTGGCGTTCAAGATCCCATCCTTTTACTTTGTTTTTTAACTTTGAAAACGTTTTGGGGTTCCTGCTGTTGCACAATGGGATCCGTGGCACCTTGGGAGCCTTGGGATGAAGGTTCAATCCCTGGCCTGGCAACTGTGTCTCAGATCTGATCCCTGGCCTGGAAGCTCCATAAGCCGTGGGGTGGCCAAAAAAAAAGAAAAGAAAAAGAAAAAAATTTTTTAAATTATAGTTGATTCACAGTGTTGTGCCAATATCCCGCTGTACAGCAACAAGATTCCATCCTTTTAAATGTCCTCTGATGTGAAAGGGAGATGGGAGGGGCATGTATTAGGCTCCTACTGTGTACACCCGATGCTATGTCGAGTGCTTTAGCGACACAGTTCCACGTGGAAATCGTGAACTTCCTGGCCTCCCTCCTGCTCAGTCTTCCTGGAGGGACAGGGGGTGACCCAAGGGACCCCTCTCAGAGGAGGCTTTCCCAGTTGGCACATTCTGCTGGAAGAGGCCAGAATGTCTTTGCCCCCTGGCCCTAAAGCTTGGGTGTGGTCAGATTTTATTCCCTGATGGAGGCAGGTGGTGAATGAAGTTGCTCTGGGCCGCCTCCCAGGCCTTGCAGCTCTGGAGTGAGCTGAGCAAGTGTCCTGCAGGCACTGGGGCCTCCAGAGAGGACCCTGATTTTCCTGTGGAGCCTTTCCTGGGCATCCACCTCGGGGAAGGTGAACCCCACTTTTCTCAGGGCCAGAGTGAGCTCATGGAGGCCACCAGTCCACACTGGGGGTTGGAGGCTTCCACCGTCAGCCAAGTGGGAGGAGGAGGGACCAGTGTCCCTGAGCCTTTCCCCTCGGCTGACCATGGGCTTTCCCCACGAGGTGACCGTGGCACTGTCCCCCACCCTGCCTTCCGACCCCTTTTCTATGCTCCCCCCCCCCCCCGCCCCCAGCTCCCCTGTGGACCCAGGCAGGCGTTGTTTGATGGACCACCCAGCCTGAGCACCATGCGGCAGAGCTGGGGGTAGGGGTGGAGCCGGTTCCACAGTCTAGACCTTATTTCTGCTGCCACTGCCGCTCCAATACACATCTGCTGCTGGCTCGAAAAAAACCTCAGAAGGTCACCATGTGTCATTGTGTGTCACTCGGGTCCCTCCAAAGAGCCGGGCTTCTCATCTGAACGAAGCCCAGGCCACTGCTTCGTTGACAACCTTGCCTCGGGTGCATCCGTGACTTTTTTCTTTCTTTCTTTTTTTTTTTGATTTTTAGTCTCTGAATGAATGTTAATGCTATTTCCCAGGGGCAGGGCTCAACTGACTCGAGCCCTTTCTGAAAGTGCCATGAGTAATATGGGTCCTTCTGTAGGTGTTTACGGCAGGTGCATTTTTTGGTCTTTTGAGGTCAGAGGCTACAGCTCTGGACCGTGTGGGATTTTTCTCTCTGGTATCACTTGTCAGAACTTTCCAGAAAGATCCAAGCCTTTTTGTGGGTTCCAGGGGAGACACTGATGTTTTGATCCCTGCTTGAGCTTCCCTGGGTTTCCCCAGGCACCCCCTCCCCAGTGTGCAGGCGAGATGGGGTTAGGGGTTGCAACCACGTGGGTCCTGTGCTGCGGTTGGTGGCACCTTTGCCAGGGCTCCATGGCCAGGCTTGCACAGAGCACACACGCCCTGAGCCCTCCCACCACCGAAGCGTGTTCCCCAGCCCTGGCTGGCAAAGCAAGCAACCCTAATTAGTGGGCAGAGCCGGGCAGCCACTCAGCCCGGCTGCAGGAGTTGCATTCTGATCTAATAACAGATCACGAAGGCCTGCTTCTCTTGCAAAATCCTGGGCTGCAACCACCGACGTGTGAGGCGGGGAGGCGGAGGGAGGGTGCTTATTTGATCTTCAGGTGAAAGGAGGCTTTATAAATAGGTCAGCTTGTTCTACATCCTGAATTTTATTCTTCCCCGTCTTGGGTTGAAACAATGGGTTTACTGTTCTGGGGTCAGTTGGACTCGCCGAGGGGGAACAGAGCTGAAAGGGGGTGAGCGTGCATCTGCCCTTCCACAGGGGCCTCCTGTGTGTCCCCTGCCCCCAACCCCTGTTCCATCCATTTGTCACCGATCACCTTGGACGTGTCTCCAACAGAGGGTACTGCTTATTCAATAAAACTTATTTTTTTTAACAAAAAATGATGATTTTTGGTAGTTCCAGTTTCAGATCAATTGATCTGCAAGTGCTTTTCTGGAAGGCGGAATTGCAGAGTCTTGGCTTTAATTGAAGGGACACCACAGAGATCCAGGCGGTTGCTGAGCCCGCGGTCGGGTCTGAGCCAAGGTTGGCGTGCTTGCCTGTCTCCAGCCTCTGCCCCCAAGATCCTCCTTCCCCGCCTTCTCACCTGGCCTTGTCAGAGCACAGAACCGCGTACAGCCACCAGCGCTGCGTTTGCCATCTGAAGATGGAGCGGTTCTTTTTTGGTCCGGAGTCTGGAGACAGATAGCCATCCCATGTTTGCTGGACAAATGAAATTGTGTGATGAAGAAACGGAGTAATTGGAAGTCGTAGGAGAACGCTTTGCAGAAATAAATGTCCCCTCTGGGATGGCCCCAGATCTATAGCTGGGAGTTCTTGTCTTTTATTTTATTTTTTGGCCACGTCTCTGGCATGTGGGAGGGAGCTCCCGTGCTAGGGATCAAACCTGCACCACAACAGTGATAACACGGGGTCTTAACCTGCTGGGCCACCAGGGAACTCCTCTTCTCCTTTCTTTTAAACCCTCTACTGTCAACTGTGGATCTTTCATGGGCGTCTTGGTGGGTAAATTAGGCATTTGTCCTGTGTTTTCTTTATAAGAAGTAACAGGTGGAAAGCCTTAGGAAGTTGCTTTGTGGTCAACTTGTTCCTGTGCGTGTAGTATCTTAAATCAGTATTTTTCAGGCTTGTATTCTTTTTGTGTGTGCTTACAAATCATTTTCAGGACAAGAGAAATAGATGCCTTAAAAAGGGAGTTTTTCATTTTTTTTTTTTCAATTCAAAAAGTGCTTAGAGGACTTAAAGCCCCACCCTCCGGGATTGACCATTGTGAAAGGTTTAGTGTGTCTTCTGGACCTTTCTCTATGCCAACAGGCAGATATATGCTCACAGAGAGCGTCTTTTAAAATTCTGTTCTTATGGAACCAGCATCCTGCCCAGCCTGTGCTTCTCCAATTTGCTTTTCAAAATGTAATAGCATCACTTCCATTTCACGTTAGGTCAGCATCTCTGAGAGGCCTCCTCCTTCTCCCCGAGGCAGCTGGAGGGCTTGGTGCATTAGGCATCTTTGCCCACGTGCCCCTGTGCGGGGCTGTAGGGTTTCAGAGACAAGAGCCCTGGCAGAGGGATCGCTGCGTGTCTTACATCTGAATGGGAACTGCCACATGGCACCTGCACCCCAAGAAGCGTCCCATTTGGGGTCTGGGACACACACCCACACCTGTACACATAGGGCCCTTTCCCCACATCCTCTCCAGTTTCCCTTAACCCTTGCTGACCCTGTGCATCTCGCAAGGCTCGCTGGTCCCCTGTCACTGATAGAACCCTGCCAGCATCACTCTTCTCTGTGACTTGACCTATGTGGGTATATCCAATAGGCATTCTCCACCACGTGCCCAGGAAACTCAGATGGGAGTATGCCCGTTCCCTTCCCCTTCAGAGAGAATGGAGGTCTTAGATCATCAAAGCCTGGGGTGGCTTTCACTCGGCCCAGGTCTCAGACCCCTAATTGGTGTGCTCTGGGGATGCTTTGGACTCTCCTGCACCCTCTGCACTTCCTCCCCCGCACATCTACCCATTCTGCATCTGGTTGCAGCCACATTTAAACGTAGACGGGGAGTTCCCGTTGTGGCTCAGCAGTAACAAACCCAACTAGTATCCATGAGGACGCGGGTGCAATCTCTGGCCACACTTAGTGGGTTGAGGATCCAGCGTTGCCACACTTGCCTGTAGGTTGCAGGCAAGGCCCAGATCTAGCGTTGCTGTGTCTGTGGTGTCGGCTGGCAGCTGCAGCTCCAATTCCACCCCTAGCCCGGGAACTTCCATAGGCCATAGGTGCAGCCCTAAAAAGCAAAATAAAATAAAGTGAATGAAAGATGGAGGCCAGCTGGAGAGCTTTAAGTGTCCTTGCATGGCAAAGAGGTGGCCATGTGTGGAGTGGACGACAGGAAGTCTTGGCCTGGACAAGGGTGGGGTCAGGCAGGCAACAGGTGCGTTATGAGGTGCCCTAGGGTCACCCCAGTGATTGACCACCTTGGAGAGGATTCCTGTGGTAGGGTGGCCCAGACACAGCACAAGGGCTGGCTCATGTCCCCTGGCTGTGCCCTGGGGTGCCCTTGTGTGGGAGTGGCCCTAAGACGCTGCAGGCACCTTTGCCTGCCCTCCCTGTCCCCGTCCCCTCTCTCCAGCCCCCTCCTCCCAGGGACTCCCTCTGCTCAAGGTCACATGGTCCAGAGGCCAGAAGGGGTCCCTCCTCTTGAATGGTTCCCCACGTGGGGGCCCAGGAGAGTAGGAGCTCAGCACGAGCCCCTTGTAAGTGAACCCGCTTGGCAGCCAGGATCCCAGACAGCTGGCAAGCCACTGTGAGGTCACACGGTCTTTTCTGAACCCCTCGTTCTGAGGCTGGACTGACCTTGTGCCACGAGGTTCCTCCACCTCCATCTCAAGCTTTCCTACTGCAGTGATCCATGTGCGGGACCCTTGGTCTGTTCTTGTAAATAAAGTTTTATTGGTACTCAGCCTCGATCACTTACTTATGTGCTGACTGTGGCTGCTTTCGTGCTCCGAGGCAGAGTTGAGTCGATGCACAGACAGAGGTATCGAGCCCACAAAGCCTAGAATGTTTATTACCTAACCCTTTACACAAGAGGTTTGCCAGTCCTGGTCCAGCCGCAGTAGGAGTTAGATGTGTGCACAGACTCAGACCTACTGACCTTAAGTGCCCTTCTGCTCCCCTCCTCTCTCCCCACCCCATCACCCCTTCCCCGCTCTGACTTGTCCTCATCCTCCTTGTTGTGGTCCTTATCCACCCCCCCTTCCCCCCCCCCGCCCCCGCCCATGGCATGTGGAAGTTCCTGGGCCAGGGATCAAACCTGCACCACAGCAGTGACACCAGGTCCCTAACCACTTGGCCACCAGGGAACTCCCCTTCCCACCTATTTCTCTCCAAATATTCTAAATGACTGTGTTGAGAGGACTTTTCCCCACCCCTTCCTTTCCCACACGGCCCCCTGCCCCCACCCCAGCTTCCTCCTCATTCTTCCCACCTGTTCCCATGAGTGGGGGTGGGTGACACAAGGGGTCCCTGAAAAGATGCCTGTGAGGGGGTGAGGGAGCCCCTGTTCCACAGCAGAAAGTGGGGTGGTGAGAAGAGGGACCTGCCCGCCGAGGTACGGGGATCTGGGGCCCAGCGTTCCCACACGGGCATCTGCTGGAGGCCAGCCTCTGGGGTCCCGCAGATGGCATCTCATCCCATGGGGTCTTCCCAGCTAAGAGCGAGGCAGCTCCAGGTCAGCCGGATACCCAGGCATCCGGCCCCAAGGCAGATCCCGCCCCTCTCCGGGCCCTGCTAGTCCCCGTGTCCAGTGGCCCCAGGCTCCCAGATTTCCTGCAGCTGGTCCCTGCCCTTGTCCCCCAGCAGGCACTCTGACGTCTGCCACGGTGGGAGAGCGACGTGCCCGCTGCAGCCCCACACTGGGTTCTTTTGTGTCCTCCTTGTCCCAGGCACCGTAGTGCTCCTTGGAACAAGGGGCCCGTGTGACGCTTCTCCAGCGGCCAGGCACCGATGGCCTCGGGCCCAGCAGCTCTGCATACTCGCTTAGTCATGTTTATTTAGCCAGGAGGCTGCCGGCTCCCTTGTCTGGTCAGTCCTAGGAGCCCGTCCCCCAAACCAGGCAGCCAAGAATCCCTTCTGCAGGCTGGCGGGGGATGGTGGCAGGGTGATGGCAGGAAGAAGCTTCTCTCTTAAGTGAGGCTTGGAAAACCGAAATAGCTTGTGACTTTCCCCTCTCCAAGGCGGATGCTGGGGACAGGAGTGGTTGGCGAGGCCAGTGCCCTGTCAGTCCCATATGGCAGCCCCCTTCTCCCTGTGACCCGATGAAGAGGCCAGACAGAGGCACTGAGACCTGCCCTCCGACCCATGGCTTCGCTCTCCCTTAAAGGAGCCAAGGGCTGGTGAGGCCAGGGCAGGACTGAGGTCCTGGAGGCAGATGCCCTCCCCAGATGGGCTCCTGGGACCCAAGGAGCCAAACATTAGCTGCTAGTTGAAATGTGCGGCTGGGAGGGCGTGGCCATCTAACCACTGGTCCAGCACTACCTGGGGGATGGGGGGGTGGCGGCGAGAGCTTTCGTGCCCACCTGACTCGGGCCAGCCTCGGGGACTCCTGAGGCAAGAGCTTCATGCCCACGCCAAGCTTCCCTTCCCTGCTGTGAACCGGTGCTCCGTCTTCCGAGCGGCTGTACTGGAGAAGAGGAGGGGCTGGAGTTGACCTCGCATTCAGCTTCTGCTGCCTCTTAAGGATCCACCTTCCCCGCAAACAGCAGGCGGGGTGGTGGGGGCGGAGGGGGGGCTTCCCCTCGCTTTGACCAGGGCAGGTGCCCACCGCGCCACACCGACCTCGGAACCAGGCCAGCTTGGCTTTCTGCCCTGGGAAGCTGTGATGAGATATTTCATGAGTGGCAGGCTGGGCGTCTGACACAGTTGAGTATAACACCTACCCCCGAGGCCACCTGTCTTCATAGACTGCAGGGCAGACACTCGCCTCCTGTCTGCCAACCTGGCTGTGGGGGTAGGAGGGAATTTCACCTGTGTCTCTGCCCTCCGCCCCCGTCAGGTGTGATGGGAGCCTGGAAGCAGGCTGCTGGTGCCCGCGGAAAGGGAACCTCGCCCTCCGGGTTAACGGCCCCTTCTGCCGCACCTGCTCACCCACCTCCTGTTTCTCTTTCCATCCCCTAGGTAGTCCCCAACGCTCCACGCCATGCAGGGGCCGCCTGGCGAGCTCCCTTAGGAGTGCTGTCCGGCCTGATTGGAACCGTGGAGAAGAGGCCCCGCGATTGATGAGTTTGCCCTGGACATTGGTGAACAGGTGAAACGGGAGGCCAACATGGGACAGAAGGTCACTGGAGGAATCAAGACCGTGGACATGAGGGACCCCACATACCGGCCCTTGAAGCAGGAGCTCCAGGGTCTGGACTACTGCAAGCCCACCCGCCTGGACCTGCTGCTGGACATGCCGCCCGTGTCCTACGACGTCCAGCTGCTCCACTCCTGGAACAACAACGACCGCTCGCTCAACGTCTTCGTGAAGGAGGACGACAAGCTCATCTTTCACCGGCATCCGGTGGCCCAGAGCACGGACGCCATCCGGGGCAAAGTCGGGTACACGCGTGGGCTGCACGTGTGGCAGATCACGTGGGCCATGAGGCAGCGGGGCACCCACGCCGTGGTGGGGGTGGCGACGGCAGATGCCCCCCTGCACTCTGTTGGGTACACGACACTCGTGGGGAACAACCACGAGTCCTGGGGCTGGGACTTGGGGCGCAATCGGCTCTACCACGACGGCAAAAACCAGCCGAGCAAAACGTACCCGGCCTTTCTGGAGCCGGACGAGACCTTCATTGTCCCTGACTCCTTCCTGGTGGCCCTGGATATGGACGACGGGACCCTGAGCTTCATTGTGGATGGACAGTACATGGGAGTCGCTTTTCGGGGACTCAAGGGCAAAAAACTGTATCCTGTAGTGAGTGCCGTCTGGGGCCACTGCGAGATCCGCATGCGCTACTTGAATGGACTTGACCGTAAGTGTCCTCTGTGCTGTCTGAGGTGGCAGGGTCCCTGCACGCCCCGTGTCCCCCTGGTCCTGGCTGGGCCCAGTTGAAGCTTGACAGTTGTCGAAATTTAAATGTCTTAAGTAGACAGCCCAGTGTGTAGATCCTCAGAGGCCGGTCTTGCCTGCCTCTGGTTAAGTGAGGACTTATAGCCAGAGTCTGTCAGATTACCTGGCAGCACTTTGTGGATTGATGGATGGATGAGTGGATGGATGGATGGATGGACGGGTGGATGGATGGGTGGGTGGGTGGATGGATAATGAATGGATGAGTGGATGGATGGATGGATGGACGGGTGGAAGGATGGGTGGGTGGGTGGATGGGTGGGTGGATGGACGGGTAGATGGATGGGTGGGTGGGTGGATGGATGAATGGATGGATGAGTGGATGGATGGATGGGTGGGTGGATGGATAATGAATGGATGGATAAATAAATAAGCGAATGGATGGATGGATGTGAGTGGATGGATGCGTAAATAGGGAGTGAAAGGGTGGATGGATGGATAGATGGTTGGATTGCTGTGAGCAGATGATGGATATTAGTGGATGGAATAGTGGGTGGGTGGGTGGATGAATAAATGACTGGGTAGGTGGACGGTCCTTGGTAGATATGGCTTGTTTCTGGCTGACCTGCCTCCAGATTTGATCTGCAGTCGACCACCTTCTAGCACGAAAGCCAGCATGTTATTGAGCTGAGCTTTGCGGCCTTAGGGCTGCTAGGGCCCATCATGTAAGGGAAAGCCCATAGTCTCTCGTTCATTAGGTAGGTTTGGGGTCTGTCTTTCCTGATGCCAGAGGCTTCTGAATGGGCTCCTTTGGGACACAGTGCCCTGAGAGGGCCTCTTTGAGTCATGATGTCAGGAGGCCTTTGGAGAGATGAACCGGGATTAGAAAGAGGCTGCGTCAGCAGCAGTGTCCACCTGTCCCCTTGGAAAAGGGAGTGGCCTTTCTCAGACCACATGTGAAAATAGCCTACATGCGGCAGCACTGCCCTGGTCTGGGAAGTGGATTGCGCTGTGGCTCTGTGGGAGCCCAGGGTTTTGGGAGACCCCAGGGTTCCAGAACTGTCTGTCCTGGGCTTGACCGCACCTTCCATGGGTCCCTTCTACCATCTCACCTTGGGAGTTCCTGTTGTGGCTCAGTAGGCTAAGAACCTGAGCAGTATCCATGAGGATGCAGGTTCCATCTCTGGCCTCACTCAGTGGGTTAAGGATCCAGCAGTACTGCAAGCTGCAGTGTAGGTCGCAGATGCCGCTCAGATCTGGCGTGCCTGTGGCTGTGGTGTAGGCCAGCAGCGGCAGCTCCAATTCGACCCATGGCCTGGGAACCTCCGTGTGCCATGGGTGCGGCCTTAAAAAGAAAAAAAACAATCTCACCTTGGACGGGGCTGGGCTGGAAAGCTTTGTCCACTCATGCACTGATGGGCTTTAAGGGGTGGGTTTGGCCTGCGGCCTCAAGATCTAACCCTCCTGCAGGCTGGGTGAGGCCCCTCGGGGGGTCAGGAGCACAGGCGTGTCCTCTGGTCTGACAGCCCCCAAATGGTCAGGTTCTCCCACTCCTCCTCTTCCCCACTTCAGTCTTGGGAAGATACCAGAAAAAAGATGCAGGGCCTTAGAGCAAACTCTTAACAGAGTTTCTCCTTAGAAGCCTCCCCTGCCCCCGTCCCCTCGCTGCCCCTCCTGGGCTTTGGTCATCACAGGGAACCCACGGCCAGGCGGGGCGTCTGCCTCACCTGTGCAGCCCAGCATCCTAGGCGGTGGGGCTCCTGGCAGGGGCAGCCAGGTGTGCATCCAGCAGGTAACACATCTGAGGACATAACCTCAGACCTGGTCCAGGGAACCAGGAGGGCGAGTTCTGTGAGTTCCTCTCCCCTGACGACAGGGTAGAAAGTCCACAGCCACGTCTGCCCCACGCAGGGATGGGAACCTGGGACCTGGGGTCTCAGGGGACCCTGGCCCTGCAGCCCTGCCTCTGGCGGGACCAGGGCCGCTCGTGCTTGGGGAGACCAGCCATCTCAGAGGCCTGGTGATGAGGCAGCAGGCCTGACAAGTCACTCATCCATCTGCGCAGAGCGGGCGTTAAACTCTCTGCCAGGAAACAGGTCCAAGGGGCTGGAGCCTGCTCCCCGTGGCGAGTCAGGGCACGCACGAGCCGAACCGTTCCCCTGCCCCGCAGGACGAGGCCTGGCGGCGGTTCTGCCAAAACAGGTGGGCTTGAGAGGCAGGTGCCCTGTCAGCTCTGCATCCGGTGGGAGGTCGGGTGCTTTCCTGATCTTTCTTGTGTGGGAAACTTCAAAGGGGTTGGGCACGAGCTCTGAGAAGCGCACCCCTGAGCTGGACCCTGGGGGGCACCGGAAGTGCCCAGTGCCTTGAGCCCCCAATGCTCTTGGTCTGATGAGCACCTTCCTTCCCCACCGTCAGGCCAGGCAGCGCCAGGGCCCCCTTGGCTCCTTGACTTCGCAACTCCCGGCCAGACATGAATGGGCCCCTCTCTGCGCTGCTGGCTGATGGGCAGATGCAGCTGGGAAGCCCTGGGAGGTGGTACAGCCTCTCTAGCCGCTGCAGGATGTTACATCTCGTGTCCTAGAAAGATCCCTCTGGCTGCTGAGTAGAAATGGATGGTGGGGGAGTTCCCTGGCGGCCTAGCGGTTAAGCATCCCGTGTTGGCCCTGCTGTGGCTTGGGTCGCTGTCAAGGAACAGGTTCAATCCCTGGCCCAGGGGCTGCTGCGTGCTGCAGGCATGGCCCCGCCCAAAAATGGACAGTGGGGCAAGAGCGGTCACCAGGAAGCCACTGAGGAGCCATGATGGCCATCCAGAGAGAGGGTGACAGGGGCTGGGGCCGTGGTGGGTGCCTCGGGGATGGGGAGGTGAAATCTGAGATGCTTACTCGACACAGCCTGGTGGCTCTGCCAGTCTAGGGACAGGGTCTAGGAAGGTGGTCAGCGGAGGAGTCACCCTTGTGGGGATGGAGCTGAAAGTTGGGACCCCTGGGTAAGGTCACCAAGGGAAGGAAGGGGGAAAGGGCTGAGGCCGAGCCCCAGGGGGTGTCATTGATTAGCTCTGGGGAGGCGGGGGGAGAGGTGGGGTGGCCGTGGGGCTGGAGGGGAGAGCAGTGTCCTGGACACCAGTGAGGAAAGGACTTCAAGAAGGACAAAGGGATGCCAGGTCCCGTACATGTCCATCAGCTTTGGCAGTGAGGCGATCCCTGGGGACCCTGATAAAGGCCGTCCGTGAGGTGGGCTCAAAAGCCTGAGCAAGTGGCTGGTGTCCAGAGGAGGGTGGTGTGGTCGTTTCCTGGGGCCGCAGGAACAAATGACCACCCACCAGGCGGCCCAGAGCAACAGAAATGTGTCTGTCCCAGATCAGGAGTTCAGGTGTCTGAAACCAAGGTGTGGGCAGGGCTGGTCCCTCCTGGGGGCTCTGAGCAGAGTCTGTCCCATGAGAGTCCATCACATGCCAGCTCTCCTTGGCTTGAGATGCATCGCTCAATCTCTGCCTCTGTCATCACGTGGCCTCCTGGATCTGTCTTTTTTTTTTTTTCTTTCTTTTTTTCTGGCCATGCCATATGGTAGTTCTGGGAACAGAAATTGAATCTGAACCATAGCTACGATCCTTTAACCTGTTGCACTGGGCCTGGGATTGAACCCACACCTCCTCAGTGACCCGAGCCACTGTAATTGGATTCTTAACTCCTGTGCCATGGCAGGAACTCCGAGTCTATCCTCTTCTTTTAAAATAATTTTTTTTTTTTTTTTTTTGGTCTTTTTGCCATTTCTTGGGCTGCTCCCGCGGCATATGGAGGTTCCCAGGCTAGGGGTCTAATCGGAGCTGAGGCCACTGGCCTATGCCGGAACCACAGCAATGCGGGATCCAAGCAACATCTGCAACCTACACCACAGGTCACGGCAACTCCAGATCCTTAACCCACTGAGCAAGGCCAGGGACCGAACCCGCAACCTCATCGTTCTTAGTTGGATTTGTTAACCACTGCGCCACGACGGGAACTCCTTAAAATAAACTTTTATTTAATTTATTTATTTGTTTATTTATGTATTTATTTTGCTTTTTTAGGGCTGCACCTGTGGCACATGGAGGTTCCCAGTCCTGGGGTCCAATCAGAGTTGTAGCCGCCGACCTACACCACAGCCACAGCAATGCCAGATCCGAGCCACGTCTGCAACCTACACTACAGCTCACGGCAACACCAGATCCTTAACCCACTGCGCAAGGCCAGGGATCGAACCCTCAACCTCATGGTTCCTAGTCAGATTCGTTTCTGCCACACCACGACAGGAACTCCTATCCTCTTAAAAGGACACCAGCCACTGGCATCAGGGTTCAGTCTATTCCAGTGTGACCTCATCTTTAATTATGGCTGCCAAGACCCTGTTTCAAATAGGGCCACATGTGGAGGAGGTTCCAGCTGGTCCTGAATTGGGGGGAGGGGGGATGCTTTTCCCCACAATACCTCCCCCTCCCTGTGCTACCACCTGTGGGGGAGAGAAGGCAGTGACAGACGGAGCCCAGCGCTCAGAGGGCGGAGCATCTGTTGGATGAGGTCAAAGGGCGCCCGAGGCCTCTGCCCAGGGGGATTTGCTTCACTTTCCAGGGCTGCTGAGGCAGGAGGAATGTTGGGGTCCACCCAGGCAGCAGGGTGTGACAGGCAGAAGCTCAGGCCGGATACATCTTCCTGGTGTCAGGCCTGGGCTGAGCTTTGCTCCTGCCGTCTCGGAGGTGGTTCGGACCCGTTGCTGCTGCCTGGGGGTGTCTGGGAAGTCTGCTCCCTGCTTCCCCACCCAGCTCCACCCCACGGGGGGCCGCCAGGTCCTGACCTCAGCAGGGAGCAGCTGTGTGCGGAGCCAGTCAGCCAGAGTCCCCAGAGGTCTGGGCGCCCTCCCCGGTGCTGCGGTGGGCGTTGCATCCTCCCAGCTTGCTTCCCCCTGCCACCAGGTCGACCTCCCCTGCAGAGGTCCTGCCCCAGGGCTGGGCCCCTGGGCTGAGCTGGCTGGGACCCCGAGCAGAGGTGGTGTGTCCCTGTGGGAACTCCCCCACTGTCCAGCCAGCTCAGGTCACAGGCCTCTTGTTCTCACTCCTCCTGGAGGCTTGAGACGAGGCTGAGACCACAAGCAGAGGAGCTGCCGTGCCATCTTGCTCTTTTCTGGGCTGCAGGGGCAGAGCTGGCCATCTTAGTGGGGAGACAGGGCCCAGCGTGGGCCCCAGGCCTGCCGGCCACGCGCTCCCTGGAGATACAGGAGGGCAAGGTCCATTCGCAAGCAGCAGACTGGCTGTCGCCCTGGGGACCGTCCCTGACCAGTCCCTGACCGCTGGGTCCTCCCTGCCCCCACTGCTGTTAACGGCGCCTCCCTCTAAGGAAGCACTTCCCTGCGGTTCAGCATATTTTCCAAGTCTCCCGTTTTGGCTCCCAGATAAATTTGGTGTGGTGTGTCGTGAGTGCAGGTTCAGAGAAGGGTCAGCTCTTTTCCTGCTTTTTGACTTGGTGACCTCCTGGGGTCCTCCCGGCCACCCAGGCCGCCCTCACCAGACCCTGGCTCCTTCCTGCATCTCATTCCAGCCGGGCTCTGGGGGAGCACCTTGTCTGGGACACCAGTCACAGGGGGCTCCTTCTAGGGGAGAGAGGTCTTGGGGGGGGGCGCAGGGGGTGTTCTAGACTCCCCCCACCCCGCCAAAGTCTGCTTGTAAGAGGACAGCAGGCTCTCAATGGTGGGGGGCAGGGGTGGGCAGAGAACCCGCTGCTCCTGTAGTTACCTGAGCAGGGGTCGGGCATCCTTCCCAGCTGGCGAGGTCAAAGGGTCAGTGGGTTTTTGCTTATTTTTTATAAAAACTGCTTAATGTAAAGGGGAAAATACGCACATGGCCCAGGATCCTCCCCCCCGTGACTTTCTAGAATCCGTTTCCTGGAACCGTCTCACTGCAAGCGGCTTGCAAGAGTGAGCGCGAGGCCAGTCCCGGGAGCCGTGGAGGCGACGAGCGGGAACATTGCTGAACCAGGCACTTCCTGACTTGAGACATTCAACCTTGACCTCACAGACCCGAAGTTTATTCACGTAGCCCTTGAGCAGTGCCTGGCTCTGGGGCCCCAGCGCGTCTCTTGGAAAATTGGGAGATGGCCCCAGCCGTGCGTGTTCAGATAGGACCTCAGGTGCCCACTTTTCCTGGAGATGCGGATGGGGGGTGCATGGCCTCGTCCAGCTCCTCAACCTTCTGCTCCCAAAAATAGCACTGGCTTCACTTCCTGATGCCTGAGCTGCACTCGGCGCCACCCCCTCTCATTCATATAAACCATGTAAATGAGCAGGCGCCTCGGCTTCCTGGAGGTGGCATGGTGACCAGAGGCCTCATGTGGGCTCCAGCTGTGTGGATGGTGCTGGGTGCAGATCCTGCAGCCCACATTGAAAAGTCGTGAGGTCAGGCGAAGCCTCCTGGGTCCTGTTCGCAACCAACCAGAATCTGTGGGACCGACGTTTTCCCTGGCATGGTGCCCGCATCCGATTCTGCGGCCTCTGCTTAGTCTCTGCAATCAGACCGTGACCCCAGACATCATGGTTTTGCTTTTCTGACTAGGAACCATGAGGCTGAGGGTTCGATCCCTGGCCTCGCTCAGTGGGTTAAGGATGCATTGTTACTATGAACTGTGGTGTAGGTGACAGATGCAGCTCGGATCCCGCGTTGCTGTGGCTGTGGTGTGGGACAGCAGTGGAAGGTCTGATGTGACCCGTAGCCTGGGAACTTCCATATGCCACAGGTGCAGGCCTAAAAAGCGAAAAGAAAGAAAGAGAGAAAGAGAGAAAGAAAGAAAGAAAGAAAGAAAGAAAGAGAGAGAGAGAGAGAGAGAGAGAGAAAGAGAGAAAGAGAGAAAGAGAGAAAGAGAGAAAGAGAGAAAGAAAGAAAGAAAGAAAGAAAGAAAGAAAGAAAGAAAGAAAGAAAGAAAGAAAGAAAGAAAAAGAAACTTCTCCTCCCGAGAGTGTTGGTGCATTGACCTGAAACTGAGGTCAACCAAACCTTGTAGCCAAGAGCTAGTGATGGGAACTCCCCTCAGCCCTTCCTCCACAGCCAGGCAGGGCTCTCCATCACAGTCAAAGGCTCTTAATGCTTTTTCAAGTGCCTTCGGCCACTAGGGGAAAACCGGCTGCTTCTAGTGGAGGCTGAGTCTGGTCCTTGCAGGAGGCGGATGGAGGAGAGCTTCTGAGTAGGGGAGAGGAACTGAGGTCCCCACCTTGATCGCTCAGAGGACCACTCAGTCCTCCATGGCAGGTCTGGCTGAGAGCCACTGTGCAGCATCGCTGGCCATCAGGAGCTCAGCCAATGGGACTTTGGGTTGCACCAGGTCCAATGTCTCATCTTAGAGCCGGGGAAACAGACCCAGGCAGAGGGGGCGATCTGCTTCAGGTCAGGCTGCTGTGCGGGGTGGAAGTGAGGGAGACCCAGGGCTCTGCGGGTGGGCAGGTGGGAGGATCCTGGCCGGACCCTCCGCGAGTCTGGGGAATCCTTGACTGGCAAGGACAGAAGGTCTTTGAGTTCACCTCCTGCCTCCAGGCAGGGCTCCCCTTAGTCATCCTTCCACCTCCAGGAAAGGCCTTGTTTCTAAGCTTTCCATGCAAAACGTTTACCACTTCAATCCCATCTCCTGTGATTGCTCCTGGGAGTTAAGAGCCGGTGTTTGTCTTCTTTTAAAGCCTGGAATTTAGTTAATGCACTATCAAGCCTAAGATGTATTCTTTTTTAAAAAATAATAGCTTTATTAAGATATAATTCACATGCCATACTATTCACCCATGAAAGTCGGCAATTCAGTGGCCTCTAGTTTAAGCATGGCTGTGCCACCATGGCTGTAGTCCATCCAAGATCATGCTCATCACCCCTCTGTCCCTCAGTCACTGCCCATTTCCTCCAATGCCTCCAGCCATAAGATTTGCTCTTCAATACCAGAATTTTTTTTTCGTTGTGACGTTATTTCTTCTCCCTGCATTGTTTTTGTTTGTTTGTTTGTTTGGCCATCCATGGCACATGGAGTTCCCAGCCCAGGGATCAGATCTGAGCCATAGCTGTTGTGGCCTATGTCACAGCTGCAGCAATGCTGGATCCTTAACCCACTCTGCTGGACTAGGAATGGAAGCTGCGACCAATGACACTGCTGATCCTATTGTGCCACAGCAGGACCTGCCCTGCATATTTTTTTAAATTGAAGTACAGTTAACTTATAATGTCATGTTAATTTAAGGTGAATAGCAAAGTGATTTAGTTATATACATATCTATGTATTTTCCAGATTCTTTTCCGTGATAGGTTATTACAAGATATTGAATATAGTTCCCTGTGCTAGACAGTAGGGCTTTGTTGTTTATGTATTTTATATATAGTAGTGTTATACCTGAATTTTTAAATGGTATTTTTAATATTCTGAGACACCTTGGTGAATGCTAAAAAAACTTTGGCCTAGTTTCTATTGGTAGGATGGGATCTCAAGGGAAATGCTGGGGTTTTTCTCAGTTTTTTTGCCTGACTTTTATTTTGCTCACGAAGGAGACCATGGATGAAGCCACACACCCGTTCGTTTCAGCTCATTGCATATCCATAACACTGTAGGGGGAATCCCAAGCTGTTCAGGTGTGCTCACCTGTACGTGGCTTCTGGGATGAGAGCAAGGAGGAGCCAGCCCTGGGGAGTCGGGGTGAGCAGGGCCCGCTGTGCCCCCCAGGGCCTTGGAGGGCATGACTTCCTGGCTTCTGCAGGAGCTGAGAAGTTATCTCAGATGCAAACTGCACAGAGCCTCTCTTGCAGGAAGCCAGGCTCTGGGGACACCAGGACAGAGGTGCCTGAGGCACCTGGATGTGGTTCCCAACCTGTAACCCTGCTGTTTGGTCCCCTCTGCACCTCAGCACCCTTGGCTGTAACACGGAGACAAGAAGAGTACCCATGAGCAGCTGGGTTAACACAGAACAATTGCCCTCCCAAAAGTCTCTGTGGGGTCTTGTCCTGGGGGTACTGGGGATAGTGCTGGGGAGAGCTGGTTCCTATGTGCCCCCCCTGGGGGGGGAGCCATGCACTGAAAGCATGTTTGGTGGGTTACAGCAGGGACATCTCTAGCCTGGGTTGGAATCCTAGCTCCATCTCCTACTCACGCTGTGACCCCTGGGCAAGTTCCGTGGACTCTGTGCCTCAGTTTCCTCCTCTGTAAAATGGGGATGATGATGGTGGTATCTCCCTGTGATTATTAAATCACTCATAAAAAACCACCGGGAGAGTTAAATGAGTTAGTGTTTGCAGAGGACTTACCGAGGGGCCTGGTCCACTGAGTCCGCTGTGTTTCGTGATTAATAATGCACTTAAAATGTAAAATGAGGAGCTCTGGTTGTGGCTCAGCAGGTTAAGAACCCTACTAATATCCATGAGGATGCAGGTTCCATCCCTGGCTTTGCTCCATGGGTTAAAGGATCCAGCATTGCTGCAAGCTGTGGTGTAGGTCGCAGGTGCAGCTCAGATCTGGCATTGCTGTGGCTGTCGTGTAGGCCGCCGGCTGTGGCTCCAATTCAACCCCTAGCTTGGGAACCTCCATATGCTGTGGGTGTGGCCCTAAAAAGACCAAAAAGAACCACCACCACTACAAAAAGTTAACTTTAGTTATCTGTGTGTTAAAGTAGCATTAACGATGCTATTGCTGTTGTGGATACTTGGTTTGTTCCAGAACCACCCAGCGCTGTACTAATTCTGTCTCCCCTTGGTTTCCTCAGCCGAGCCCCTGCCGCTGATGGATCTCTGCCGCCGCTCAGTGCGCCGGGCCCTGGGGAAGGAGCGCCTGGGTGAGATCCACACGCTACCGCTGCCCGCCTCTCTCAAGGCCTACCTCCTGTACCAGTGATGCTCCACCCGGGACCGCCAGTACGACAGCCCCCTGGTGCCAACTTATTGAGCCACCACCACACCCCCTGCCTTGGCCCAGCGTCTGCTCTTCCTCTTCATCCTCCCCGGCTGCCCCACTGGACCCAGACAGCTCTGGACTCGGGCCCCTCTGTCCAAGTCCGGACACGGGCAGGAGTTCCCCGCGTGCCGTCTCACCGTCCCTCCTTGGAAAAGACACAGAGAACAAACTCCGACGCCAAGCTCCCATCTGCTCTCGGGGTGGCCTGGGCTGTTCCCCCACCTGCTGGGTCCCTCGGTGGCGGGGCTGGCGGGAGGTGCCCTGGTGCCCAGAGCGGATCCCCAGGGTGCTAGAGGTGCTTAGATGAGGGCTGGTGCCTGCCTAGCGGGGCCCAGCCACGGCAGACGAAGCTCAGGACATCAGCACCTCACTGCAGCCACCTTGGCAGAAACCGAAATGGGAACTTCCGCAGGCACGTGAGCACGCAGCATCAGTTCCTGGCTGCGGGTGCCCCCGTATCCTGTATTTATTCTTTTACCAATAACAAAAAAGCCATTTATTTATTCCATTTAGAAAGGACACCTGGTGTGGGTCACCCTCTCTCTGGAGTGATCTGTCGCTTCTCTTCCACCTGCCCCTCCCCAGGACGGGTGTGCCGTACCTGTCCTTTTCGCTGGCTCGTGACTGTGGTGTGTTCCCACGTGGACACAAGGGTGTCTGTTTTCATCCCTTGACCTACAGTTTCCAGGGGGCTCTGCTCCGAAGTCCCAGGGGGCCCCCTCAGGGAGCATCAGCCTCATGTGCAATATGAGCATCTGGGGGGCCCGTCTACACCGGAGGCGGCAGCTCCCCGGGTCTCTCCAGGCGGCCGCTTACCGCTCGGGCTTACGCATCTCTGCACGTGCCTTTCTCCCTGCACGTCGTCCATGGGCGTCTGGGTGGGGGTGGGCTTTTGCTTTCCTACCTGAGATTTGCCACGTGCTTTCTCAGAAGCCCTGGCTTCCCGGGGGACAAACCACGACAGGAGCATGGGTGGGTCCCCATCCCCTGAGAGGCCAGGGGCCGGGCAGGCTGAGGGAGACCGGAGCGAGGTCACGTGTCCTAAAAGCCAGTGTGCGTCTCTGCTTGGGGCCCCATCCGGGCTCTGGGCCCTAGTAGCGCGGCCCCAGGTCTTGATGGTGCCCCAGAGCCACAGGGGCAGGGTGGGGTGGGGTGGGCAGCCAGCAGGAGAGGGACACCCCCTCTGTTGCACAAGCCCCCCACGTAGCAGACCCCAGCACCTGCCACCACAGCCACCATTTCTTCTGTCTCCAAGTCAGCTCCCCGAGAACCTGCCTTCTGTTCATTTCTGTACAGGTACAATAGATGACTTTATTTGTTTAAAATGTTTAATATATATGCATATATATTTGTCTGTAAGAATTATGTTTTAAACAGCTGCTGTTGGGTATCTTTTTTTAAAAAAAAAATCGTCTTCCAGTGGAGTATATTTTTTAAAGCACAAAATTGGTGCCAAGACTGGATGAGGAGTGTAAATTACCCCCTTATTATATTTGGAGGGTTTTTTTTTAATTTTTTTCCCAGGGAGTGGGGGGAAGCTAACCTGTAAAACTTGGAAAGATTTTCCTCACTCCTCTTTCAGGGTGGGTCAGGTTCTGATGAATGTTGCACATGAAAGGGTCTCATTTAGACGGATCCCAGCCTTAGCGCCTTGACCCAGCCGTCTTCCGCAGACGCTGGACAGATCACTGGGCTCCTGGTCATTTCGCTGCACCTCAGCCCCCCAGCTCCCCGAACCTCTGCCCCACCCTTCTTTCCCCGCAGCCCAGAACCTTGTGGCCTGTACAGTTTTGAAATTCCTAATCTATTTTATGATGGTTGATAATAGTCAGTAACCGAATAAAGGAAAGTTGATTAAAATACAAAAAACATTTTGAAGTCTCTCTTTGTGCCTTAGGGGGAGGACAGGGGGCCTGAGGGACCCCTCCTGGGTCCGTGGTTTGTAAAAGATAGTGGGGCAACCCCCCACCCCACCCCTTAGCAGAGGGCAGGATGCCAGCTGGAGCCCCAGATAGAGGAGGAGAATGGGGGAGGGTGCCCCTAGAAATAGCCCCATCCCTTCGCAAGTTCATGAGTCTGCAGCTCAGAGTAAGGAACTTGCTGACCCAGGAGAAGGGATTCTTTGGGAGTTGGTATGGTGGCTCAGCAGGTTGAGAACCCGACTAGTATCCATGAGGATGTGGCTTCCATCCCTGGCCTCACTCAGTGGGTTGAGGATCTGACATGGCAGTGCCCGGGCTGTGGCTGATTTGACCCTTAGCCTGCAAATTCCATATGCCACAGGTGAGGGTGTTAAAAAAAAAAAAAATTAAAAGAAAAGATTCTCTGGCTTGTTGAGTTGACTGTGGGCTTTTAGGAGCCCAGGGGTGGGCTCAGAGCCCAAGCTCTGGGCGCCCAGCAGAAAGGGCTGGTCCTTGGTCCATCTTTGTGTCCCCGGAGCCAAGTGCCCAGTGATGCTGAGGGAACCCATTCTGCCAGCTGCTGTGGGCAGAGTCCCCCCACTCCCCACCCCAGCAGAGAAGGCAGGAAATTCCGGCTTAGAAGATTGGTGAGTGATAAAGTGAAGAGTCAAGTTTACCAGATAGAATCACATGTCATGATTAGTTTCCAAAGAATTAACAAGAAGTGCATTCAGCTCCCTGGGGACACTTTTAATTCTAAAGGCATGTCAGGATCTGGTCGTGCCGGGAAAAGTCCTGGTCTGAGGGCCCAGGAGCCCTGGAACCAAGGTCCCACATCCCTTCTCTGGGAGTTTCCTGGCCAGCCTTCCTCAGACCACCTGCGTCAGCACCACCAGGAAGGTGTTTATTACACTGCTCATCTCAGGAGCTCTCTTGTGGCACAGCGGGTTAAGGATCCAGTGCTGTCACTGCTGTGGCTCGGGTTCGATCCCTGGCCTTGGAATTTCTGCATGTTGTGGGTGCAGCCAAAAAAAAAAAAGGAAAAGTCCATCTCAGGGCCCCGCCTGAGATGGACCGTATCAACTTTCTGGGGCCAGGCCCAGGAATGTGCTATTTTCTCAAACTCCCCAAGTGTCCTTGTCTAAGAGAGTTTGGAGACCACTGCTGGCAACTGTGCTAGCTCTTTGGAAAAGTTGCAGGGCAAAGGGAAATTGCAGGGGTGTTCTCGGTTGGCCCAGCAACGGGAACATGGCTTCCCAAGTCAGGCCTGGATTCAGATGTTGCTCCGACCTTCGAGAGCTGTGATCTCGGATGAGCCTCGGCAAGACAGCAGTCACGGCAGGGTCTGTCTAGTAGGACGGAAGCAAAGAGTGCAATCCGGCCTTGAGGCAGCGCAGGGCAGATGAGCAAGTGTGCAAAGAAATGTTTAATAGCTCCTGCACTTCTGTTCTGGAACATGGCAGTTCCTGGATTGAAATCGGTGTCTGAGAACGGGCCAGACCTTCCGAAACCAACTTCCTGACAAATGTTCATTCTTCCCGGGGAAGGTCTCCAAAGGTCAAGAGGGGGTTACTGAGAAAAGGAACCCCTAGACGTCTTCCCCAGATGCAGTTGGAGGAAGGGGATGGGCTGAATTACTCTGAGGTTGGAGTTCACGTCTGGGTTGCAGTTGGAACTCCAGCTCGCTTGGAGGGGAGGGGCGGGGGGAGAAGAAGGGTCAGGCCGAGGCGGAGGACGGGCGGGGGCACTAGAAGCCCCTGGAAAATGGGGGCCTTTGTGCTGCTGGAGACGTCTGGGGGGGCCGGGTTTGTGTTGAAGGGAGTTGTCTTAATAAAACCATCTTTCAGACAGGCCCATGTGGTTGTAATTAATACCCTGCCTTCCTTCGAGCAGGTAGCCGGCTCTGGGGCTCGGCCGTCGTTGGGAAGAGCCCTCCCCCTCCGCCGTCCATCCGCTCCGCACGGCTTCCCGCTCCTCTTCGGCGGCGAGATGAGGAATGTGGATTTACTGAACCATAAAGTATGCCGGGGGAGCTGGGGAGGGGGCCGAAGACAGAGCAATTAGTTCATGCTCCAGTCCAGACACCCAAACATGGTTGGAGGCCAGCTGCAAGGAATATTTGAAATAAATGAGCTGCCCGGGGCCAGGAGTTTGCTGTGTTTTCTGTGCGGGACCATGGCAACCAGGGAGGAGGAAATCATGAGCTAGGGATTGGGCTCTAGAGTCAACAAATGATGTCCTGACCCAGCAAGCCTGGAGGAGCCGCTGAGGGCTCTCCGAGGGCTTCTCGGGGCTCAGGTGCTGGCAGGCAGCCCCCCCCGCCCACCAGCATCCTACTGGGGTACTCAGGGGAAGTCCTGCCCCAGCTCAGCCCTCTGGGTCCTCATGGGGCTCTGACTTTTCCTTCTCTCTTTTCTTTCTTTCTTTCTTTCTTTCTTTCTTTCTTTCTTTCTTTCTTTCTCTTTCTCTCTTTCTCTCTTTCTTTCTTTTTCTTTCTTCCTTCCTTCCCTTTGTTCTTTCTTTTCCTTCTTTCTACATTTTCCCCTTTCTTTCTCTTTCTTTCTTTTTTCTTACTTCTTCTCTTTCTTCCTTTTCTCCTTTCTTCTTTCTTTTCCTTCCTTCATCCCTTCCTTCCTTCCTTCCTACAGGAAAAGAGAAAGCCAACACTTGTCTGAAACCTTTCTTCCTGGGCTGGAGAACAGCTGCTGGTCTGATAAGGATATTCCTGGGCAGAGGGAATGTTTCCACTGGGAAAGCCCAGGTCAAGGGCAGCCGGCCGGATGGAAGGTGGCACTGACCTTGCGCCAGGTCTGTTGTCCCACCCAGCCCAGCTACAACCTCTTCTGGGTCTACTTTGTAGGCAGAAGGGGCAAAGGCCTCCCTTTCTTGCCTCTTCCGAGGGTGGACCTCACAGCTGTCCCTAAGAGTGTGTCTTACGGGAGGAGCAGGACCTAGTCTGGGGGCCTCAACTAAGTTCAGGAGCCTCCTGCATCTGAACCACCAGGTGACCTTGGAGAAAAAGCAAAATCTCAGAAACTTGGATGCCGTAGTTGGAGCATCTTGAAACACCTGTAGCTGATTTTGACACCTTGCCCCCTGGACCCTGGAATTACCTGCAGAGCTGTCCCAAGCAGACCCTGTCCCTACCCCCTCACTTCCCTGTGGCCTTCAGAGACCTGCCAGGGGCTGTGACCCAGAGGACCTCGGCAAGCACTGGTGCAGAAGGTCCCGTGGGAATCAGCTCTACCCAGTCTGTTTCAGAGCACGAGCAAAAGCCCCAGAGAGCCGGGGCTGCAACGCTAGCCTCTTGCCCAGGCAGGAAGAGCTTGTCTTCGAGAACTGTGAGCTAGGAGAGTCAAGGGGAAGCACAAGAGTGGAGATGGAGAGCCCTCAGCCCTGGCTTGTCCCCTGAGCCTCACTTTCCCTGGGGAAATTAGTCCCTGGAAAAGCTGAACCAGGAGCTGAGAGATGCCACTGCTCACGGCGATTTCCCAGGATCTCAGCGCCCACCCAAGACCAGGTGCTCCCGCCCCGTCCCCATCTGTTCCACTTCCCTTCCCACCTGCACCCCCAGGCCCCACCTTTTGAAAAAATTTCAACCAACTACCGTCCTGTTGATTTCTGCCAGGCAAAGCTGCCACTGCACTTTCCGGCCACAGGTAGAATAAATTACAGCCAAAGAGCAAAAACCTCCTTGGGTCATGTGCTGGGGCTGCGTGGCGGGGGAAGGGCCTGAACTCCGGAGCCAGGATGGCCAAGATCCATGCCCAGCTGCCCTCCTTACTGCCCCGAGGGGAACAAGAAACCCCAGGAGCCTGGCTGTCCCCACCTGTGAAGTGGGAACAATACTTCCCGCCCGGGGGTGCCACTGAGACGCTATACACGTAGGGCTGGGCACATCAGGGTACCCCGTACAAAGCATTTCTACCTCGCCTTTTCCAAAGGGTTCTTTTTAAAGATTGAAGTGAAATATACATAACATCAAATTCACCATGGGTTTGTTTTGGGGTTTTTTGGCTGTGTTTGTGGCATGCGGAGGTTCCCAGGCCAGGGGGTCGAACCTGTGCCACAGCAACAACCTGAGCCACAGCAGTGACAATGCCAGAACTTTAACCCATTTCACCACCAGAGAACTCCTCAGAGTCACCATTTGAAAGTCTGCCTAGGAGTTCCCATTGTAGTTCAGTGAGTTAAGAACCCCAATGATATCCATGAGGACACGGGTCCCATCCCTGGTCCTGCTCAGTGGATTAAGGATCCAGCATTGCCATAAGCTGCGATGTAGGTCACAGATGCACCTTGGATCCAGCGTTGCTGTGGCTGTGGCATAGGCTGGCAGCTGCTGCTCCGATGCCACCCCTAGCCTGGGAACTTCCATATGCCGCAGGTGTGGCCCTAAAAAATAAACTAAAACAAAGTGTTTCTATAAAGAACTTAAGGCTGCCTGGTAAGTGGTCAGTAGGAGCACCTGGTGTGATTATTCGTGCACGACCTGAGACGCCCAGAGCTGCTGTCTATAGTCCAAAGTCTCCCAAAGCCTCCAGGCCTGGGCCTGAGAACTTCTGTCCCAGTGGGTGGAAATGAGGTCACTTTTCGAAAATCAGTGTCATGTTCAGGGCAGCAGAGTACCCAGCAGTTAAGAGCTGTGTGGCCTGGCTCTGTCCCTCTGACCCCCAGTCTCCTCATGGTATTGGTTTCCGGTGGCTGCTGCTACGAGTTACCATACACCAAGTGGCTTAAGACAACACACATTTGGTCTCTTACGGTTCTGGAAGCCAGTAGTCTAAGATCAAGGTGTGGACAGAGCTGCTCCCTCTGAAGGCTCTGGGGAGAGTCCTTCCTGGCCCCTTCCGGCTTCTGGTGGCCCCAGGTGTCCTCTGGTCTGTGGGCACATCCCTTCCACCTCTGTCCCCATCGTCACACGGCCATCTCCCCTCTGTGTCTCCGTGTCTGTCTCATAAGGACAATTGCCGTCGGATCTAGAGCCCACCTGGATCATCCAGAATGACACCGTCCCCAGATCTTAACTCCATGGCATCTAAGACCCTTTTTCCAAATAAGGTCACATTCACAGCTTCCGGGGTTAAGACCACAATTCAACCCTCTACACACATCTCTTTTTCTTTTTTCTTTGTCTTTTTAGGGCCGCTCCCGCGGCATATCGAGGTTCCCAGGCTAGTGGTCCAATTGGAGCTGTAGCCACCGGCCTACGCCACAGCCACAGTAACGAAGGATCCGAGCTGCGCCCGCGACCTACACCACAGCTCACGGCAATGCCAGATCCTTAACCCACCGAGCGAAGCCTTGTCCTCATGGATGCTGGTTGGGTTCGTGAATCGCTGAGCCACGATGGGAACTCAACTACGCACATCTTGAGAAGAGAGTTCATAATAACTCCCACTCCTAAGAGGACCGTGAGGATTTATAAAAGGATAAAGGTGGAAGACACAGCCCAGAGCCAGACCTATGATGCGATGCCAGACCAGACCTATGATAAAAGCAAGAACTCCCAGAGGTACCAGCCCTGGTACCATCTCCCTCCTGCCCCCGCCCCTTATGACCAGAATCACCAGAGCAGATCTGCCCTGGACGTGCTGGATGTCTTTGATGAGGTGGGTGCCTGGCTGTGCGTGGAAGGCACGGGGCCAGGTGCGGGCCAGGATGCGGCGAGAACTTGAGACTTGTCCCTGAACACATCACATGGTCCCCTTCTCTTGGGCGTCCCTCTAACCAGCTATAGTGAGTAGGTCCCAGGGCCCAGAAAGGGGCGGACCTTGCTCAGGTATCCTCAGAAACTGAGGCCAAGCCAAGGGCAGGAGACCCCAAGTGCCAAGTTCAGGCGGGGTCTCACGTCCCACCTCACCCTTCTGTCCCCGGGGCAGAGAAAACAGCTCACATCCCCGGCAGCCTCTCCAGGCAGCCCCAGCTCGAACTGATCCTACAAGGACATGGAATGCGAACCCCGGGCTATTTAAAGAGCACGGGAGACGGGAGGCCGCTGGGACCCAGCCAGGCTGGGTGCCTTGGGTCAGCCCTGGGCTCCTCTTTGCACATGGCTTGATTTACAGGAGGGCCGCGAGCAACTCCAACTTCAGACAGAGAACTATTTGAAGCAGCTGCCAGATGTTGTGTCTGCATTGGGTTTTTACAACTTGCTTACTGGTGAGCAGCCTGCCTCCCGCTGGAGTTCATCTTGCCCCAGCGGGTTCAGGGCCCTGGCACTGGCCCGGCGGCCTTTGTTCTGCGGCCTCACTGCTCCCCCCTGTGCAGCCCCAGCCCACTCTGCCTTGAATGGAGCCACGGGGGAGCCTGTTTTCCAAAGCATCCACCCTGCCTGGGGTGGCGGCGTGGCTCTGACTTCAGGGCATCGCATAAGGCTTCCGAGCTTTTGCAGACTGTCTTCACTGCAGGACCCACTGGAATAGGAAGGGCTAAAACCAGCCTGGAGGAGTTCCCACTGTGGTGCAGTGGGTTAGGAATCTGACCGCAGTGGCTGGGGTTGCTGTGGAGGGTCAGGTTCGATCCCTGGCCTGGCTCTGTGAGTCAAGGCTCTGGTGTTGCCACAGGGGTACATCACAGCTGTGCCCCAGATTCAATCCCTGGCCCGGGAACTTGCCTATCTGCAGGTTTGGCCATTTAAAAAAAAGGGGGGGAGCAGTTTCTAGGGGCAACCTGAGATGCTGTCTCCCGGGCTTTAGTCCTAATTTCACCCCCAATAAAACTTAATCCTCAATTTTGAAAAAAAAAGGGGGGTGTCCATTGGGAGTGTCCATTGTGGCTCAGTGGGTTAAGAACCCGACTGGTATCCATGAGGATGCAGGTTTGAGCCCTGGCCTTTCTCTGTGGGTTAAGGATCCAGCGTTGCCACAAGCTGCAGTGTAGGTCACAGCAGGAGCTTGGAGCTGGCATTGCTGTGGCTGTGGTGTAGACTGGCAGCGGCAGCTCCAATTTGACCCCTAGCCTGGGAACTTCCATATGCCACAGGTGCAGCCCTAAAAAGAAAAAAAAAAGAAAAAAGAAACCCAAACCCAGCCTTGAGACCCCACAGACAGCTTGGCAATGAGCACCCCTCGGAGCTGACCCTACGTTGCCAGGACTGTCCCCCAGGAGGTGAGGACACAGACCTCACCCTTTCTTTCCTGCTCTTCCATCCTGGTCACACTTTGGCCACTTGAGGCCAGTCTCTTCAAATGGAGCCCCCGAGGACCAGGGTTGAGACTCAGTTCATTAGGGAGGGGGTGGGGGTTCTGAAAGCTTCCCAAACCTCTGGAAATCCCAGGGAACCAGAGAGGTTCCGGGGAGGCCCCCGGAAGACCAACCTTTGGATGGAGGCCACTGTCAGGCCAGAGGCCAACCCCATCCAGAGGGCCAGGGTGGGCCAACATGAGACATGGGGGTTCACAGGACCCAGGGTTGGGGGTGTTTCTCAGTCCCTCTCCCCACCAAGGAGGCCTGGGCCGAGAGGCACATGACTCGAGTTCACTTCCTAAGGCCACGGGGGATGACTTTTCAGACGTTTGCTCTGGAGCAGAGCAGGCAACCAGGGAAACGTGCGGGACGAGGGGTGGGCAGTGAGGAGCCGATGGGGGAGGAGGGGGGGGTTGTGCAATTAATCCTGTTGCATGTGAAACACACTCGTGTCCATCCAGGAATCCCGAAGGCCGCCAAAGTGGACAGAGCGTTCAGTCCCCTCCTGCAAAGCGCCAGAAATGTTTTGTCCGCTGGGCAGGAAAACATCCGGTTAGCACGCCCGCGGCGGGCTCTCCCTCTGTTGAAGCGCCTCCTCTGGGGCTGGGCTGGGGGGAGCACCCCCTGGGGGGGTGGTTCCGGGGGGGGAGCAGTTCTTCTGGCCCTGGAGACTTGCCTCCCTGGGGTACAAGGGGACCCCCCCTCCCAGCCTGCCTTTTCCCGCAGCCCTCAGGGATTCCATCCCTCCACCACCCATTCCCAGCGCTGGTCCCTTTTCACTTCCGAGGCCTCCAGGGAACCGGAGAGAGACAGAGACAGAGACGGAGATGACAAGACAGGTGCCCTCTCCCAAGGGCCCGTCCTGTCCAGAAATGGTGGCGGAATTTAGGATGAACCCAGGCCTGCCCACTGCAGGGTGGGCAGGGTGAAGCCCATCGAAGTGCAAGGAGATCCAGACAAGGGGACGGAAGGGCCAGAGTTTGGGGTTCAGATGCAGAATATCAGTCGCCAACCCCGTGACTCTGGATACCACCTCTGGGAGCCTCAGATTCCTCTTCTGCAAAATCGGAATGATGAGGCCTTCCAGCCAAGCTCGTGGTGTTGCGAAGATCAAACGGAGCCTGGGTAGGAGGCAGGGCCTCACGCAAAGCCAAGCATGGCCAAGGTCTAGTTGTCATAATATCTGCATGTGGGAAAGATTAGCATCTTATCTATGTCGGCCACGCCCAGAAAGCTCCCCTCCCTCTGGTCCTGTGGCTTCTCCTCTTGTGTCCTGCAGCCAGCCCTGGAACCTGGGGACCCCTGTGAGTCCCCTGCCCCTGGCTTCCTGGAAGGATGGGCTGGGGATGAGCTGAAGCAGCAGGCTTCCTAGACTCACCTCCAGACGACCGGCCCTTGAGGTCATCCTGGTCATCTAGGAGGATGACAAGCAGCCTTTTCCTGCAGAAGCCCCATGGGAGTGAGAAGAGCTGCCCCCAGCATTCTGTAGGTTAAGGATCTGGTGTTGTCATTGCTGTGGCTCTGGTCAGTCACTGCTTTGGGGCATGTTCATCCCTGGCCCAGGAACTTTCACACACCAAGGGCATGGCCAAAAACAAAAACAAAAAAAAAAAAAAAAAAGAAGAAGAAGAAGAAGAAGTGCCCCAGCCGCTGCTGTCATGTTAGGCAAACATATCTTGATGCCTTGTCTGTGCCAGACATGCGAATGCCAGGAATTCAGGCCCAGGCTTCTGAGCAAGAAGGTCCGTGGGAGGACACAGACCAACAGTCACGGAAAATGGGGCTCTGCATTCAAGTAATGCAGAGTGAGGAGTGATGGACTCCACCAGGTGACCAGACCAGGGATGCTCTAGCAGGGTTTTGAAGGATGAATAGGAGTTTTCCAGGGGAGAGGGAAGTGCGTGAGTCCATTTGTGTAGCTTCCTTTGTAAAATGGGGATGGTGAGAGGACCTGCCTCATTGAGTGGCTCTTTGTAAGGGACAGGGAACTGTGTCTGGCCTAGTGAGTGCCATTTAAGAGTTGGGTGGAAACAATACTGCTACTGCTAATAATAATAGTGCCGTCTAAGCTCATGGCTTCTCCTGCTTCCCACGGATGTCCCCTTAAACCCAGAGCTTTAGGAATCCAGGACCATTGAGTCTGCTTATGCATAGAAGTCCTTCCATCTCCGTCAGCTCCTGGTTCAGGCTCAGACCCTGAATTCCCTGGGTGTACCATGAGAACCCCATGAGAGCCTACTTTCCTGAGATGAGCCGGGGTCTCTCTGCATGGCTCCTTGAGCCCCACTCTCTGATGTCTGTTCTCTGGGAGCATCGTGTGGCTGCGTGGAACCCACTCAGTGCAGCGCAGCATCCTGGGAAGGGAGTGTCCTGTGTCTCCAGTTGTCTTCTGTTCACAGTGGCCATTCACTTAGGTACCGGGGGTCTCCGTGCTTCAACTCAGCAATGCTGCTGCTATGCTGGGCGGAACAGGATCCAGCAGCTCCGGGTAAACCCAGGCTGCCTTCCTTCCCCTGAGAAGACTCCTTGGACAGGAGGCCAGCAAGAAGACCTGGGCTCCAGCTGCAGCTCTGCTACTCACCGGTGGTTCTAGGCAAACAACCCACCTCTCTGAGCCTCCATGACCACCCTCTAAAGCAGGTGTGATGGTAAAATCTACATCTAAACAAAACCATAATCCTAAGAACTTACTGGGTGCTAACAGAAGCTCTTTGCACACATTACCGGATGCAAGTTCATCAGCAGCCCTCTTTCGCAGGGGCTGCCATGACCTTGGATACTCAGAGAGGCTCATTGACTTGCCCAAGGTCACGCAGCTGAATGGTGAAGCCAAAACTCAAAACCAGGACTCACTGACACCAAACACTGGGCTCTTGGCCCCAGGCTAAGTCACCTCCCTCGGCAGTGCCAAGCTTTCTGCCGCCCTGCTGTCATGCTCCCATTCACTCGGCAGGTGTCCACCAGGCTCCGTGCAGGATGCTATTTGGGGACCTGAGTGTGGGCCCTGGGGACAGAGTGGACTCTAGCTGCCACAGGAATAGGAGGTTGGGTGTTGTGTCTGTCTGGCTCCCTACCTGATCTCGGCACATAGTAAGTGTTCAGAAGGTATACACAAGGTGAATGAGAGAAGCGCGTGGAAGGGCAGGTGCTCAGCTCTTGACATTCTGGAGGGCCAGCGGGAGAAACCTTCAGGCTTTTTGAAGGTGAAGGAGAGGCTGCCAAGGCTCCTTGGACCACAGAGGCCCCAGTCCCAGGCACAAGGTAAAGGGGCCATGGTAGGATGGGGGACTTGACATTGAAAGGCCAGGGCAGCCTTCAGGGCCGTGCAGAAGAAGGCACTTGAACCTTCAGCTGGCGCCGGCCAGGGGTCCAGCAGGGAGGACAGCATCAGATACCACAAGAGGCCATGTCATTTTCTCCCAACACAAAGGACCCCTGGGCCTGATCTGCCTGAAGGGTTTATCTGGCGTGGGCTGCCACACCCTGGCCTTGACATAGGAGAAGCCAGGACCCAGGCAATCACGCAGCATCTGTGCTACCTAAGCCCCGGATGCTCCATCCCCTGCAAGACTTCAGGGAGCTGCTAGCATCCTCCATTCCTCAGAGGCAGAAGCGGAGGCTCAGAGAGGAGCTGGGATTGTCTTCTGGGGCCAGAGGGGGGCCTGGCCTTGCAGTAACCCTGTGGGAACCCTCACCTGCCTAGACGGGGCCCCTCCAGCTCTGCCATGCAGTGTCCACACAGCAGCCTCAACAGCAGCTGCCTTGCCCCTTGGGAAGTTCAGGGTCAAGGCCGCTCTGGGTCAAGGACTTCTCTTCCTTCGCTTTTTCTAGAACTGACATTTCTGCATTTGGAGCTTAGAAACTGATCCCTCAGCCGCTCAGATCCAAGCAATCTGTGCTCCCCACCCCCCACCGATCCCGTCACTTCGTTCATGCCATCAGCAAACACCCGGCTCCGGGCAGGCCCCGAAGGTAGAGAGCGGATAAGTGACAATGACAGAGCGGCTATCGGGAAGCCCTCACAGCGTGCCAGTGCTCTTATCCACAAGGTCCTCTCCCTGAGGTCAAGGGTCTGAGCTCATCCCCATTCTACAGATGAGGACACTGAGGCACAGGGCAGCTGGACTAACAGGTTCAGGCCCCAGACTCGACCTCATGCACATGTGCTGAGTTCCCAGCCCCCACTCCCCAGGACCTCAGGGAGTGAGGGGACCCGGAGTTTTACAGCCCACCCAGGCATTTGCCAGCACCCTTGCCTGCCGCAAGGACTGCCAGGGCTTGGAGGTGGGGATGTCTGAGATGGGTGCCCAGTAGGATCTAGAGAAACACCATCCAGAGCAGAGGGAGCAGCCCATGGAGAGGCTCTGAGGAGGGGAAGGGGGGGCCCAGGGAGGTGGGACATCAGGATTGGGCTGAAGGGTGCAGGTAGGCAGGCTTTGGGCAGGGACTGGGAGAGATGAGGCTGGCTGGCAGCGAGAAGGTGGGGCTGGGGTGCCCGCCTCTCTCTCATGGATATGGGGTAGCCCTTTAATTAAGGGAGTGGTAAGGTCAGAGCCTCGGGGGCTTCCAGCATTTCACTCCAGACGTGAGTCTATGCTTTCATGTCTCTTTCCCATCATGCTTCTAGAAGCATCTTTTTTTTCTTTTTTTTTTTAGAGGAAGTTCCCAGGCCAGGGATCAAACTTGTGCCACAGCGGTGACAATGCCAGATCCTTAACCCACTAAGCTGCTAGGGAACTCCTGGAAGCATCTTGAAGACCAGACCTGAGGTGCTGTTTAGTTTGCTGGAAATGCTCAGTAGGAATGAATGGAGAAAGGAAGAATGAACACAGGAGGTGGTAAATGCCTGCCCTGGACACGCCTCTCCTTGATCCTGGACCCAGACCCTGGCTGTGGCTTGAAGCCCAGATCACTGGGGTGAGAAGCAATGGCCTCTGTTCTGAGGGCAGGAGCCCTAGGAGAGGGCAGATGGGTGCACAGCAGCCCTGGGAAAACCAGCTGCTCCAGAGGCCTGTCCTAGCCCAGGTGGCAGCTCCTCCGTCCCCTCCTGCCCCTGAGGGAGAGACTTTGCAGCCTCCACCCCCACCCCATGAGCTACGCCAAGGGGCCCCAGCAGAGCGGCTGGCTTTCCCGGGGCCCCATCACTCCTTGTTTTCTCTGAAAACATCCCCAGGTCCAAAACAAACAAGGACAACTGCCCTAGCCAGGTACCTTGGTCTTCCCGGCCCAGTGCTGTTCCCAGCTTATTTTTATGAGCTGTTTAATCTGCACACTGTCTTCTGTTCTCAATAAATGGGGCTGCACATTCCAGGATGGCCTCGAATGATAACACCAGCTGTCTAGACAGAGGCCAGCCCACTGACACTATCATAAATAAAAATAGCTTCGTCTTCCAGCCTCTCGCCGGGAGCCTGGGGAGGGGTGAGCAAACTCCAGGCGGGCTGGCTGCGACACACCACCCCCCGCCCCCCGCCCCATCTCTCTGGCTGCCTCTGCCTCCAGACCCCAGCCCTATACCTGGGAGCCCAAGGAGCCCACACTGCCTGTGGGAGGGAGGAAGGGGACCAGCACCCCTGGAGGGGTCTGCTGGGGCCCCAGTAAGGCACCTGCCCCCTTCTGGGCTCTTCACCTTCCATGGGGCCTGTGGCAGCTGCTGGGGCAGCAGACAGCCAGGGGGCTGATGCAGGCTTTAACTTCCAATTCCAAGGTCAGAGGTTCACCCACCTGTCCCTGGGCCCAGGTCTGGGCTGGGAGAGCATGTCCAGAACCGCCTGGGGTTAAACTAAGAGAAAGGGCACTCCTGCCTCGCAGTACAGACCTCAAAACCAGCCAGGGTCCAGAGCTCTGCGCAGCCCAGGAAGTCAAGGCTCATGGTCAGCCTGTTGGGCTGCTCACCCACTCCTTTTGTCATCTGTTTGCCCCAAGTGCCATTTGACCCCTCCTTCATTGGTTCACCTATCTGGCCTCTGCTTGATCCTGAAACCCTGAGTCAGGACTGCCCTCAGGGTCCCTGAGAGCAGCAGGCAGGAAAAAGGACCTTGGAGCATCCCCCAAGTTCAGCAGGGGATGGCCCAACTGCTTACATGGCTGGAGCGTGCAGGTACCTCTCTGAGGGTATCCAGGCCAGTGTGGGGGTCAACAAAGAAGCTCCCCTGGCTCCCCACAGGCATGGGCCTGGATTCTCACACTTGCCCACACAGTCTCATGTAGGTCAGTTTATGTCTACCCTGACAACTGCCCTCACAGCTCAGGCACACTTGTGCAGTACACAACCTGAACACCTGTCCCAGGCAGTCCTGTGCCACCATGCCCCCTCTTCCCCCAGGCCCAGCCAGATTGAGTCTTTACAATAGAAAATCTAGCTCCTCTGCAGTCAGTGGAGTCTCCCCTTTGGCCTCTTGTATGGTCTAGGGCAGCTCTGGGGGTCAGGGGCAAGCAGAAGAAAGACAACACAGAACCAAGAGGCAGGTGCTTTGCGATGGGCCCTGGCCTCCAGGAGTTCTGGGTTGGATTGGCCAAGGGCATGTGTGTAAGTGTCCGGCACACAGTACTCTCCCTGTGGATGGAGTGGAGCTCCTGCTTTCATCCCCAGGGGAACTGGGGACTAGACCCTGCCCCTCAGCTTCCTAATCTGGTGCTCCAGCCCATCCTGGAGGCGAGGGCGTCCCCCGGTGGTGGGATCCAGACCCATGCTCACTTGATTCTCCAAACCCTGCCTCTTCGTCCACACCAGGCAGGGCCCCTGGGAGCTGAGACAGAGGGCAATGGGGGCCACAGGTAGGATGGGCGGGGTCAGTGCCATGGGGTTCATGCCCCTGGGCTGTCCCTTGGCTCTGCAGACCAACAGCCCGGGAGATACAGGGGCATTTTCTGTGGGGTCTCTCTGCCCTATCTGACCTAAACCTGTCTCTGAGCCTATCTCTTGGCCAGAATGCTCAGTGAGGAATCCCCCAAACCACGGCAAGCAGCTCCGCGATGCAAAGGGACCATCCCGCTCAGCCCTCTGGCCACAGGCAAGGCCTCCACCTCAGACCCAGGGGACCCTGCAGGCCCCCAGGAAAGAGACTACACACTCCCAGGTACTCCTCTCCCCTCACACCGACAGCAAGCACAAAATGAGAATTTCTGTCCCAGGCACTGGGTAGTACTGACCACGACAATAAGGGGAGAGCGAGTAAGATGCTTCCTGTTGCCCCAACATGCACCTGCCCGGCACAGACAGACGCCGATCTCAGGGCCGGTGTGTCCTCATTTTCCTGGGAGGCCACTCCCCCGTCCCCACCCCCAGGGTGTCCTTCTTCCCTGGCTGCAAGGAAGGGGTCCGAGGAGATTCTGGGGAGAGACAAGGAAGCGGGGACCGGCCTCTTGTCCCTGCTCTGGGTAATTCTCACGCCTGCAACTCGTTGGATACAAGCAGGAGGGAGAGAGTGAAGGAAGAGAACAGAGAATTCGCCTGCACGGGCCTCCGCTTCGTAAAAGTCAAAGTGCTTGAGAATCTGTGAATCAGGGGCCAGGAAGGAGCGGTTAGACCGAGCACAGCTGGGACACCGGTGACTGAAACCGTTCGCTGAACCAGCCACAAAAGCTGAGTCCCGGGAGTTCCTGTTATGGGTCAGTGGTAAGTAACCCCACACCCACGAGCATCCACGAGGCCTCGGGTTCAGTCCCCAGCCTTGCTCAGTGGGTTAAGGATCCAGCATTGCTGTGGCTGTGGTGTAGGCTGGCAGCTACAGCTCTGATTGGACCCCTAGCCTGGGAACCTCCATATGCCGTGGGTGTGGCCCTAAAAAGACCTTTAAAAAAAAAAAAAAAAAGAAGAAGAAGCCCTAGTCTCAGGGACCAGGCCAATGCAAGCACTGAAACCTTCCACCTCACTTAGTGCTTGCAGCATTCCCATGAGCTCAGCTGTCTTCACTGACAGAGGAAGAAACAGAGCCCCTGGGGCCGGGGGAGGAGGGGGAGGAAGGGGGCCCAAACGAGAGGCGCAGCTGGGACAGGGTGGGGCCTGGGCGCAGACAGAGGTGGCTCTGATTCCAGGCCCCCGGGCCCCTCCGCCTCCCTGTGTCCCCTGCCGCCTGGCACCGGGTTGGCACAAGACATGTTTATTCAATGCCTGACCCAGAGAAAGCAGAGCCCTCCCTGCCCTGCTCCCAAGGCCCATAGCAGGCACATCAGCCACTCACAAGCACTTACCGAAGGTGCTGGGGTGGCAAGGACAGCAGAGGCCCAGCAGCCCAGCCTCTATGAGCCTCCCGCCTGGCTGGATGCCAGGGGAACCGACGAGGCCCAGAGGGGGCCCAAAACACAGGCGCCACCTGCAGAGCGCCCGCACATCAAGGGCCTGGAGATGGACTCAGAGGCCCAGATCTTAGGCAGGGACAGGGCGCTTGTCAAAAATCTGTAGAGGCCCTGGGCAACCTTCTCTCACCCAAAGTCCTTCCGACAGAAGAAGTAGGCCTCCTTTTTTGTCTTTTTAGGGCCGTACCTATGGCATATGGAGGTTCCCAGGCTAGGGGTCGAATCAGAGCTACAGCTGCCAGCCTACAGCCACGGCCACAGGAACGCGGGATCTGAGCTGCTTCTGTGACCCACACCACAGCTCACAGCAACACTGGATCCTTAACCCACTGAGCAAGGCCAGGGATCGAACCTGCATCCTCTTGGTTGCTAGTCAAATTCGTTTATGGCTGAGCCACAATGGGAACTCCAAGGATCTTGAGATGAACGGAGTATTTGTTTTCTGTTTTTTGTTTTTGGCTGCTCCCACAGCAGGTAGAAGTTCCAGAGCCAGGGATCAAACCCAAGCCACAGCAGTGACCATACTGGATCCTTAACCAGCTGAGCCACCAGGGAACTCCATGGAGTCTTCATTTGCATTTATTTTATTAGTAGTAATGTACGGGAGCCTTTCATGTATTTGACTGGCCGTTTTAAGTTTGCAACTTAAAACGGCCAGGCAGGTGGAGGGGTGTCAAGAGCGCACCTAATTGTAAACCAGGTGTCCTGGCCTCTAACCTTGCCATTGGCATGACCTATAAAGAAGCCCCTTATCTTCCTGGGTCTTTATTTCTTCCTTACTAAATCAGGGGGTGGTGGTAGTGCCTCTACAATCTTTAAATTTAAAATGTTTTTGCTGGAGTTCCCATCGTGGCTCAGTGGAAACGAATCCGACTAGGAACCATGAGGTTGCAGGTTCGATCCCTGGCCTTGTTCAGTGGGTTAAGGATCCGGCGTTGCCTTGAGCCGTGGTGTAGGTTGCAGACATGGCTCGGATCTGGCGTTGCTGTGGCTCTGGCATACGCCAGCATCTACAGCTCCGATTCGACCCCTAGCCTGGGAACCTCCATATGCCGAGAGTACGGCCCTAGGAAGGACAAAAAAGACCAAGAAAGAAAAAGTGCTTTCGCTTTTTAGGGCCGCACCTGCAGCATTTGAAAGTTCCCAGGCCAGGGATTGAATAGGAGCCACAGCTGCCAGCCTACCGCTCAGCCACAACAACTCGGGATCCCAGTTGAGTCTGCGACCTACACTGGGGCTCATGGCAATGCCGGATCCTTAACCCACTGAGCAATGCCAGGGCTGGAACCAGCATCCTCATGGATATTAGTCCGATTCATTTCACTGCATCACAAGGAAAACTCCAGTGTTTATGTATGTATAACTGAGTGACTTTGCTGTGTAGCAGAAATTGAAGCAACCCAGTACATCGACTACACTGTAACACATTTTTTTTTAAAAAAGAGTCCTCCACCTGCAGGAGCATGTGTGGAGAACTGAGGCGGGGACCCCCTGGGGGGTGGCGAGTTCTGTTTCCTTCCAGGCAGTGCAGGGCTGAGAGGAAACATCCAAGCTGGGAGCACTCAGGAAGCTCCTGAGTCAAACCGATGAGGAACTAGCCGGAGCACCATACTTTTTAATCAGCCCCAACCAGCCCAGTAAGGATGGGGGTGGGGGGAGGGGGACTTCCCTCACTGTGGCGTGACTCCAGCCCTTTCTTTCCCCCCAGAGAACATGGACCTCAACACAAATGGCAGGGGGTGACATCATTATAAGACTGAGTTTCTGAGTGCCCGTCGTGGCACAGCGGAAAGGAATCCAACTAGGATCCCTGGCCTCGCTCAGTGGGTTAAGGATCTGGCATGGCCGTGAGCTGTGGTGGAGGTCATAGACGTGGCTCAGATCCTGTGTGGCAGTGGTGTAGGCCGGCGGCTACAGCCCCGATTTGACCCCTAGCCTGGGAACTTCCATAGGCCACAGGTGGGCCCTAAAAAAAAAGTCTCCGAGTTGCAACTGACAGAATCCCACCTCCAACTGGGTTAAGCCAAACCGGGGCTCAAACATGTCAGCAAGTTCAAGCTGAGTTGCTCTGGGCTTGGCCAGGAGGTCAGGTGGTACCTGGGCCCCCTCTCAGTGGGCTGCATCTCCAGGTGGGCTTCAGCCCGCAGTGGCTGGTGGCTGCCAGCCCTCTGGCTCTCGTTTACCCTCAGCCACATGGAATGAGGGATTCTCTCTTCCCCACAGTTTCTGCCAAAGTCCCAGGATGGAGCCTTGTTGACTCAGGCTAACTGCCCTGGGGCCGGCCAGAAGAGAGGCAATATTTTCATTTTCCAATCACCCAGGGACTGGGGGCTGGAGTCCTTGGGACCCATCCTGGGGACGGAGGGGGAGCAAGGAGGGGAGGTTCCCAGAGGACAGGCAGGGAGCTGCCACCAGGGGACAGGATAGAAGGCCAGAGGGCAGGTCAGACCTCGGATGGCTCCCGTGTCAGGTTCCTATGCTGCTGTAACCGTCTGCCCCAAAAGGACCCACAAAGGCACAAATTTATTACCTTTCAGTCTGGAGGCCAGAAGTGTTAAAATCAAGGTGTCAGCAAGGCTGACTTCTGCAAGCTCGAGGGAAGAATCTGTTTCCTTGCCTTTTCCAGCTTCTAGAAGCACCTGCATTCCTTGGCTTGTGGCCGCTTCCTGCATCTCCAATCCCTCTCTCTCATTCCCTGCCCCCCTTAGGCTGCCACACAATCCCACTGACTGGATGACTTAAACAAGAGACCGTGAGGGAGCTCCCACCGTGGCTCAGTGGTCACGAACCCGACTAGTATCTATGAGGAGGCAGGGTCGATCCCTGGTCTCGCTCAGTGGGTTAAGGATCCAGTGTTGCCATGAGCTGAGGCCTGGGAACCTCCACATGCTGCTTTAATCACCTCTGTCAAGTCCCTTTTGCTTTTTAAGGTTTGGCCTTAAAAACCAAAAAGGAAAGAAAAATCGATGTCTTACCGTTCTAAAGTCTGGGAAGTCCAAGATCAAGGTGCTGGCCAGTGCAAACCCTTTTCCTGGCTTGCGGATGGCCAGCTTCTCACCTTATACTCACATGGCCTTTCCTCAGCCTGTGCACCTGGTGGGGAGGGAGCAAGAAGGAGGAGGAGAGAGGGGGAGGTGGGAGCCAGGGTGCGGGGGAGAGGGGAGAAAGTGCAACCTCTCCAGGGTCTCATTTTATAAAGGCGCTCATCCTGGGGTTCCCTGGGGCTCAGCAGGTTAAGGATCCGGGATTATCACTGCAGGGACTCGGGTCGTTGTCTTGGCTGAGTCTAATCCCTGGCCCGGAACTTCTGCATACTCAGGGGCAGAAGAAAAGCATTTCAAAATAAATAAAGGAGTCGCCAGTGTGGCTCAGCAGGTAAGAACCCAAAGGCGTCTCAGAGAAGATGCGGGTTCGAGCCCTCACCTCGTTCAGTGGGTTAAGGATCCGGTGTTGCCACAAGCTGTGGAGTAGTTTGCAGACATAGCTTGGGCCCAGTATTGCTGTGCCTGTGGCATTGTGGCCACAAAAAGAAAAAAGAAGGAAGGAAGAAGGAAGACACCTGTCCTACCTGATCAGGGCCCCACCCTCATAACCTCATTAGATGCTCCATCTCCAAATATGGCCACTCTGCAGGTAGGGGGGTGGTTAGGGCCTCAACACGTGGATTTGGCGGGGCGGGGCGGGGGGGAAATACAGTCAGCCCATAACTGTCTCTCTCTCACTGATGCTCCTGCCTCTCCCCTGTAAGGACCCCTGTGATAACATTGGGCCCCCATGAATAATACAGGCTAATCTCCCCATCTCAAGGTCCTTAACTTAATTACGTCTGTAAAGTCCCTTTTGCTGCTCAAGGTCACACAGCAGAGGGTCTGGGATTAGGAAGTAGACCTCTCTGGGCTGCCTTTATACTTTTTTTTTTTTGCTTTTTAGGGCCACACCTGCAGCGTATGGAGTTTCCCAGGCTCGGGGTCGAATCGGAGTTACAGCTGCCGACCTACACCACAGCCACAGTAACGCAGGATCCAAGCTGTGTCTATGACCTACACTACAGCTCACAGCAACACCAGATCCTTAACCCACTGAGCGAGGCCAGGGATCGAACCTGTAAACTCATGGTTCCTAGTCGCATTCATTTCCGCTGCGCCACGACGGGAACTCCTGGGCCACCCTTATGCTACCACCTCCCCTGCGAGGATTGGCCTCGTAGCTGTCCTAATGTTCAAACCCTAACTCTTTCTAGTGACAAAGTCTTCAGTTCTGCCTTGGAGAACCAGCCGGCTGTTAGATCCTGCAGGTGAGAATGCTGCCCCCAACCTTTGACCTATGCCAAGGGGACCCAGCACTCAGTCCGTGGCAAACAGAGAAGCTTCTCCAAAACACCCTGGGGACAGAGAAGCAGAGACCCAATCCTGGTGAAAGCCAAGCAACAACACTGCCTGGAGTGTCACTCTCCCCGCTCCCCAGGAGTCACAGGAAGGTAAAGCCAGGGGAAGGAGCCGCTGAAAGGAGGGTGGGAACCAGCTGCTTCCTACACTTTCTCAGACCCACCTACGTGGACTCGGGGCAGCAGTCCAGACCCAATAAAGAGCTTTCAGATGAAAAAAAGGAAAAAGATGGATTTCCTGTCGTGGCGCAGCGGAAATGAATCTGACTAGGAACCATGAGGTCACGGGTTCAATCCCTGGCCTCGCTCAGTGAGTTAAGGATCCAGCGTTGCTGTGAGCTGTGGTGTAGGTGGCAGACGCAGCTCGGATCCTGCATTGCTGTGGCTGTGGTGTAGGCCGGCAGCTGCAGCTCCACTTCAACCCCTAGCCTGGGAACCTCCATATGCCGCAGGTGCGGCCCTAAAAAAGCAAAAATACGATACAATACAATAAAGAAAAAAAGGAAATGGTTTACAAGAGAAGAAGGGGATGGATTCTGAAATGGGCACCCTTTCCCGAGCTGGCACCTGCAGGATGAGCATTCGGCAGGATCCCGGCAGCCTCCCCTCAGAACGTAAGGGCCCCAGAAATGGTGTTTGTGGACAAATGGGCCCTGCTGAAGTGTCCTGGTCTCAGCAAACCCCAGCAGAAGCAAGGAGAGGAGAGGGCTCCCCGAGAGAACCGCCGTCTGCTGCCCTCAGGGCCTCTCTGCAAAAGCCAGCGCCCCCCGCCCATCGCCCCCGGTCATGTCAAGCTGGCCTCCAGGAGACTGCAGCCTCCACAGCTTAGTCACCAGGCTAAGGCAGGACCCTGTCCATTCTTTCCTGGGGGGAACAGTTCCTGCAGGCCTGGGAGGCTAGAGCTCTCCTGGACCCAGCAGGCTTGTCCCCTGGGATGGAAGATTCCAGAGCCCAGAGTTCTCTGTTCAGCCACTAGCAACCAGCAGCTGGAAAGATTTCAAAGGACGCTTCAGCAAAGCTGGTGAGGCCAAGCAGCGGCCCCGGTGTGGGGTGGACGGGGCCGGGCACCGCAGCAGCCGCTCAGCTGGCACGGGGCCCCTGGCCAAGGTCAGGCGGCCACACCCTTGGACTAGCCAGGTTTTTCCTGAGTGGAAGCAGAGTTCAAATCCCATGTGCTCTGCAGGACCCAAGCGCCAGGCAGGCCATCCGGGTCCCAAGGAAAGGTGGGGGATTCTGGCCGGCAGCCGGGGAGGGGCTGGAAGAGGATGCAGGGAAGCTTCCAGACACTTCTCCACCCTCCTGAGTCACACGGGAACGTTGGAGACCAGGAGGCAGGTGGCCGGAGTGGAGGAGGTGGGGGGAGGGCCAGCCCCTGTGAGCATCACAGCGGGGGCAGGAGGAGAGGGGCCTGCAGCCAGCAGGGGAAGCTGGGAAGAGGCTGGGAGGGGGGGTCCAGCTGCAGCTTCGGCCTATTCACTTCCTCCCTCCACCCCTCCGTCCTTTCCAGGGACGTGGCCCACCAAAGACCTCATTCTCTGGACGCTCTGGAGGGGCCCCACCCATAGGGACGGGGGACTGGCCTCCCCATTCCCAGCAGATCCCAGGGCAGCCCACGGCCAGGCTGACACCCCCCACTCCCAGCCCCGGGGCTGCCCCTCCTTCCTACCCCCACGTCCAGCTCCAAGCCAGGCAGGCAGCTGGTGGGCCACAAATGCCAATTTCCTCTCCTCGGTCATCAGTCTTTCTAGTACCCGCGTTGCACTTACAAATGAGTAACTAAGTCCTCAGTAAGAGCTGGGTGGCTGTGCCCCTGGAAGAGGTGACCGGTCAGGGTCCCTGCCCCAGGAGGATTCGGGTGAAGGCCCCTCCTGGGCCTGTAACCTGAGCCACCCTCAAACCCCCACGCCCTGGGAGGCTGTCAGTCAGATCCAATTCGCAGGCTGCCTCTGGGCACTGTCCTTGTTTGCGATTTGGTGCTTCGAGCAAGCAGAGCCCTGTTTTGCCAGCTGCTGGGCTGGCAGCGCAACCCATCCTGCAGCTGGAGGCCCGAGCTCGGGGAGCCCAGAGGAGCTCTTTGAAGTCTCTGTCTCAGCTGACAGCCCTTCCCTCGGGCCTCTCACCAGGGATGCCCCCGGCTCTGATGTGGACAAACAGCCCCAGAGCTCCCAAGAGCACAGCCATCTTTCCAGAAAACATGCAGCCAGGCTGGGCCCTGCTGGCAACCACTGCAGGCAATCCTTGGGGCTCAGACCACGGGGGACCGTGACTTTCTGCAAAATGAGGTGGCTTTAGGGTGCAGAGGGGAACCAGAAGATCTCAGGGCGTCTGGTCCAGCCCCATCCCCACCACCCCATTCACAGGCAGGCTGAGAACCTGGGGGTAGGTTCAGTGCCAGCTGCTCCCTTGTGCCCGGGGACTAGAGGTCGGACAGCTGGGATTAGTCAGAGATTCCGAGTTGGGTCCTCAGCCAGCCCAACCATGGGGATCTTTTCCAAGTGAAAACCTCGGCCCAGGCTTGGAGAGAAGTTGGCTTAGGAGCTGGAGTCAGCCCGGTCCACCTGGCTGGAGACCTCGAAGGCCCCGGCCACACCAGCCTCCCAGGGGGTCTGTAGGCAGCAGGCTTGGCTATCTCTGGCCCCTGGAGGAGAGGGGTGGGCGCCCTCCTGCTGGAGCCAGGGGACCCGAGAGGGGGTTTGGGGACCAGCAGCCGAGCATCCAGTTCAGTGCCCCCCCCACACCCTCAGCAAATGTCCCTGAACCCTTCTCTTTGCCAAGATTGGCACTGAACGGGGGAGAGAGACAAAACTCAGTCCCTACATTAGAGGAATTCCAGGTAGACAGGGAAAAATGGCATCACAGCGTATCTGCATAGATGCTGCCGACACCCAGAGAAGCAGCCTGGGATCCATCTGCGAAAAGTACCCCCTGAGCTGGGCCTTGTATGAGGGCAGACTGGGTCAGCAGGAAGGGATGAGGATGCTGGAGGCCTCTGTGGGGGCTGGGTGGGGGCACTCATTTGTTCAGCCATGCTTTCCCAGTGCCCACAGGGTGCCAGGCCCTGGGAGGCGTGAGCCAGGGCACAGCCCCGCACCCTGGAGCCGGAGCCTCTGCCGCCCAGGAGGCTGGAGGCTGCAGCTGCACCTGCCCGGCCTGTGGCCAGGGGAAGTGACTCGCCTCCCAGGCTCCTGCAGGCTGCATCCCCAGGGGAGCCCACAGGAAAGGGTTTGCAAGTTTTATGGCCACTGAAGTCAGCTCGGGCTTGGGCCGGGTGCGGGCCAAGCCGGCCGGTTCTAATTAGGGGACCGGGCTGCTTGAAGCAGGCCAAGGGGCTGGGGGGCGACGCCAGGTTTGCAGAATGGCCAGCACTGTTTTGTATCGGTGTCTCCCAGCAACGGGGCCCACTCGGATGGGGGGGGGGGCACCCTGGGAGCTGGTGAGATCCGAGGCCAGCCTGCTGCACAGCCTGTGAGTGGCCAGGCCTGGACACCCCAGGCTGGAGCTGGGCCTCGCCGCTCTTGCCACGCCCTTGCAGAGCTGATCTCGGGGAGCACAGGTCCCCACCAGGCTGAGGGAAAGCTGCTCTCCTCTGCCCAGGGCAGCACATCTAGAACCCAGAGTGATGAGGGCCTGGTTCTGGGATTCACTTGATTGCCTGGGTTTGCCCTGAGCAAGCGTTCGAATCCCACGCCTGGCACACACTTAATAGGGCAGGAGTTCCCTGGTGGCCTAGAGGGTTAAGGGTCCTGCATGGTTACTTCTGTGGCCCAGGTTCAATCCCTGGCCCAGGAACGCCTACATGCCACAGACATGCCCAGAACAAAAGGAAAATGAAGGACAAATAAGTGGAACCCTCTATCTCGACAATGTCCAGCACACAGTAGGTGCTCAAAAATGAGGACTGAACCGCCAAAGCCAGGGTATGGAACTTTTAACTGGAACACAGTAGGTGCTCAATATCGCTGTGCTGCACAGAGAAAGGAAAGAGGCTGTGCTCAGCATGGTGCAGTCAGCAAGAAGCAGGGGCCCTGCAGCGTTGGCCCCGCACCCACAGTGCCCGAGCCAGGGCAGGACGGGCCCCAGCGGGGTTCCTGCCCCGCGGCTGGGGGTGGGGGTGAGGGAGGGCCGCCGGCAGGCAGCTGGTCAGACAGTGTGAGTCTGGCCTCTGAGTGCTATTCCCGGCAGTTCCTCTGATTCACAGCTGTCCCAGGAACAGTCATGGCTGTGTCAATAAATATTGGTGACTCTGAATGACCTCTCTGTCTCGCAGGGTGGTTTGGGCCTTCCTGCCCCTCCAAAGACCCAGGCCGGGCCATTGTTGTTCCAGCCGGCATGGAACTCTCCTTGCCAGCCAGAGGGCCTCGGCGAACGGACGACCCCACTGAGCCGATAATCCAGGAAGCATGTGCTGCTTCCGAGCTTTGCGTTTTCTTGTACCCAGAACTCCCCAGGCCTCCTGGGAATCCATGACCCTGGGTCCAGAGGGATGGGTGACATCGGGAGGCTCCCAGACTCAGAAAGAGCCAGAAAGACCTTCAACCTTTTTTTTTTTTGGCTGTGCTCACTGCATTTGAAAGTTCCCAGGTCAGGGATCGAACCCATACCACAGCAGCGACCCAAGCTACTGCAGTGATAACACCGGATTCGTTACCTGCTGCGCCACAGGGTAACTCTTAAAATTGCTGACTTTTGCCCCTGCCTTCCCCCACCCTAAACCCCCTGCCTGAGTGTCCCTTGTCTCCCTGCAACTCTAAAAGGACAGTATCATGTCTCCAACAGACACCAAATGCCAGCCTGAGACAAGATACCCTTGCTGTTTTCTTTTTTTTTTTTTTTTTTCCTTTGGTCTTTTTGTCTTTTCTAGGGCCGCACCTGCAGCATAGGGAGGTTCCCAGGCTAGGGGTCTAATCAGAACTGTAGCCACTAGTCTGTGCCAGAGCCACAGCAACTCAGGATCCGAGCCGCGTCTGCAACCTACACCACAGCTCACGGCAACACCGGATCCTTAACCCATTGAGCAAAGCCAGGGATCAAACCCGCAACCTCATGGTTCCTAGTTAACCACTAAGCCACGACAGGAACTCCTCCATGTTTTCTTTTTTTAATTTTAAAAATTAAAGTATAGTTGATTTACGATGTTGTATCAATTTCTGCTGTACAGCAAAGTGACCCACTCGTACATATATGTATGTATATATATATACATTCTTTTTCTCGTATTATCTTTCTCATTCTTTTTCTCATATTATGTTTCTCATATTTTCTTTTTTCATATTATTTCATATTAAAATTTCTCATATTATCTTCCATCAGGTTCTATCCCAAGAGACTGGATAGAGTTCCCTGTGCTGTACAGCAGGACCTCATTGCTTGCCTATTTTAGATGTCATAGTTTGCATCTACTAACCCCAGACTTCCCATCCATCCCACGCCCTCCCCTCCCCTTGGCAACCACAAGTCTGTTCTCTACATCTGTGAGTCTCTTTCTGTTCTGTAGCTAGGTTCATTTGTACCACTGTTTTTTGATTTTTGGTTTTTGTTATTGTTTTTTGGCCCTTTTAGGGCCCGTGGCATATGGAAGTTCCCAGGCTAGGAGTCAAATTGGAGCTACACCTACACCACAGCCACAGCAACATGGGATCTGAGCCGAGTCTGCGACCTACACAACAGCTCATGGCCATGCTAGATCCTCAACCCACTGAGTGAGGCCAGGAATTGAACCCTCGTCTTCATGGATACTAGGCTGGTTAGTTACCACTGAGTCAAAGCGGGAACTCCGTTTGTGCCGCATTTTATTTTATTTTTATTTTTATTTTTTTGTCTTTTTGTCTTTTTAGGGCCATACCCAGGGCATATGGAAGTTCTCAGGCTAGAAGTCGAATAGGAGCGACAGCTGCCAGCCTACACCACAGCCACAGCAATGTGGGATCCAAACCACATCTGCGACCTACATCACAGCTCACGGCAATGCCGGATCCTTAACCCACTGAGCAAAGTCAGGGACCGAACCCGCATCCTCATGGATGCTAGTTGGGTTCGTTAACCACTGAGCCAGACGGGAACTCCCCTTCCCTGTGCCACATTTTAGGTTCCACATATAAGTGATATCATATGGAACTTGTCTTTCTCTTTCTGACTTACTTCACTTAGTATGAGAGTCTCTAGTTGCATCCATGTTTCTGTGAATGGCATTGTTTTGTCCTTTTTTATGGCTGAGTAGTATCCTGTTGCGTATATGTAGCACATCTTCTTATTCCGTTCATCTGCTGATGGATATTTCGGTTGCTTCTATGCCTTGGCTATGGTGAACAGTGCTGCTGTGAACATATGGGAGTGTGTACCTTTTTGAATTATAGTTTTGTCTGAATAGATGCCCAGGAGTGGCGTTGCTGGATCACGTGGTGGTTCTACATTTAGTTTTCTGAGAAACCTCCATTCAGTTCTCCATAGTGGTTGCACCAATTTACATTCCCACCAACAGCGTAGGAGGGTTCCCTTTTCTCCACACTCTCTCCAGCATTTGCTATTTGTAGATTTATTAATAATGGCCATTCTGACTGGTGTGAGGTGGTATTTCACTGTCATTTCGATTAGCCTTTCTCTAATAATTAGTGATGCTGAGCATTTTTTCACATGCCTATGGACCCTCCATGTGTCTTCTTTGGAGAAATGTCTATTTGGGTCTTTGGCCCAATTTTTTGATGGATTGTTTATTTTTTTATTGTTGAGTTGTAGGAGTCATTTGTATATTTTGGACATTAAGTCCTTGTTGGTTGTGTCACTTGCACCTATTGTCTCCCATTCCATAGGATGTCTTTTTGGGTTGTTTTTGTTTTTATGGTTTCTTTGCTGTGCAAAATCTGGTTGTTTTCAAGGGTCACGCTTTCCATGGGTCAGACTGAGTGAGAGTTTGTGTGCACAGTATTTCCTCAATAGCATCCCCTATACAGGTACAATTTTGTCAGGAAAGGAAAGGTTCGTTGTGAGCAACCAGAATTCCCTTTCCTTGATTCAACTACAAAAAATACTGATTGTGTGCTTTCCATATGCCAGGAAACCTGGGGAATGGGGTGTACAACCAGACCCAAGACAGGCTGGGCTCTGCCCTCGGAGAGTTGGCAGGCAGGAGGCAAAGCAGATGGTTAAAGAAGCCACTCTGGGGAGTTCCCACTGCAGTGCAGCGGGTTAAGGTTCTGGCCTTGTCTCTGTGCAGCTCAGGTGGCTGCTAGGGTTCTGGTTCTATCCCTAGCCCAGCACAGTGGGTTAAGGACCAGCTTTGTTGAAGCTGTGGCATAAGGCACAGCTGGGATCGGATTCCATCCCTGGCCTGAGAACTTCCATATGCCATGGGTGCAGCCAAAAAAAAAAAAAAAAAAGGAAATCACACCATGGAGAAGATGGAGAAGGATTAGGGCTTTGGTGGGCAAGTTCAGGCACTGCCAGAAGGATTATGAAGACAAAAGGACATTTGACCATCCACCATGTGTCATTCTTGGTTGGATCCTGGATTAAAGCAAAATAAAGGCAGACACTACTTTTAGGGACTATTGGAGAATTAAATTATGGATTGCATATGATATAATATTCCTGCATCAAGGTTAAATTCCTGGGTATGAAGATGGGGTTGGGGGAGTTCCCGCTGTGGCTCAGTGGTTAAGGAGCCCAATTAGTACCCATGAGGACGTGAGTCCAATCCCTGGCCTTGCTTAGTGCATTAAGGATCTGGCATTGCTGCGGCTATAGCTATAGCTCCAGTTCTACCCCTGGCCTGGAAACCTCCGTGTGTCATCGGTGCGACCCTAAATAGACAAAAGACAAAAAAAGAAAAAGAAAGTGAGATTGGGGCTATGCAGGAGGCAGTCCTTGATCTCAGAAGGTACCTGTTTCAACTTTCAGGAGTGAATGTCATTGTGTCTGGGATGGACCTGAATACCTAGGTGTGCATCTGGGAGGCAGGCTGAACAGGAAATGGCTGAGCCACGCAGGAGAAGGCCATGTGACTTGTTTGCGCAGCACGAGGACAAAGCCTGCAGAGGCCAGACTCAGGGAGGACTGCACGGAGAGCAGGCTGGAGGCCAGGACATCTTAGGAGGTGGCAATGATTCTCAGCAGACAGTGATGGCAGGATATGGCAAGACGGCAGGACGTGGATGGTGGCGGTTGGTGGGGAGAGAATCAGGAGATAGCCAGAAAGTAGAAAGGACAGGGCTTGGCGCTGGCTTGTACGTGGGGAGAGAGGGCACGGAAAGGTTTGGAGACCTCCTGGCTTTCGGCATGAGATCCAGGACAATGGAAGTGCCACTGTCAGAGGCACAGACCTGGGCGAAGCAGATTCAGAGAAGGAGAAGGACACAGCCAAGTCCAGGGCTTGTGGGGCATCTCAATTAGAGTCCCAGGAATTTGAAAGCGCCCCTGCCCAAATAACAATGAAGACAGAACTCTGACCTCAGCCCACGGCTGTGAGATGCTGTGTCCTTCAGCAACGCCAGCCAGCCCAGGCTGGACACCGCCACGCTGGGGCCTGTGAGGACACATGGGGACGTCTAGAGCAGAAACTGCCTGGCAGCCCGTCCCGCAAGTGTTTTCCCAGCTTCCATCCGCCAGGAGGGCTGGGCTGGGCTCGCGACATCCTTCATCCCCACAGGGCCCTCAGTGGGAGCTGGGACGCTGAGATACACCCAGAGGCCACCCGCCTCCGGTCGTGGGTCTGATTTCCCAGAACTCAGGGGAAAGGAGGCCACGCTGTTAGCCTGGAGAACCTATGTTCCCATGTGCCTTGTTTGCGCAGCACAAGGACAAAGCCGTGTGACGTGGTCAGGTGGTAGTGGGCTGGGCCAACCCCAGCCCTTCCCAGCTACCTGGAGGCAAAGGCCTTTCCCCATTATTTAGTCACTCAGCATGCAATTACTGAGCGCCTACTGTGTTCTGAGCATCACGCTAGATGCTGGCAACATCACAGTAAGCAAAACAAAAAGTCAAGCTATGGTACTAATCATTTCTTATTGTGATAAATAACTAACATAATATAGATCATGATGGGCCAATATGGCCACAACTATTTCTCGAGCACTCAGTGTGTGCCAGGCACTATGCCCAGCGCCCTCCGTCCCCTGTAAGCTTCACAGCCACCTATGTGTCACAACCATTAGTACCCTGATGTGACAGACGGGACAACACAGACTCAGAGAAGCTAGCGGCCAGCCTGCCCTTTGGCAGGTGGTGTTTACGTTTGAGATCCAATCCTGGTTTGGTTCCAAGTCAGTCCTCCAAGGTCCAGCCTGACACCCACTCCTCTGCCTCCTCCAGCTCCTAGGCTCCTCCCACATCTGGCTCTTCCCCCCTCTCTCTTCGGCTCCCCCATCCAGAGCCCTGGCCAGAGAAGAGGACCCAGAGCCAGTCTGGGTGGTTGTGGGTGGCGTACAACTGCCCAATGTTGTAAGAGACACACTCAGACTAAAGAGTTATTTGGTGTTTATCTGAAATTCTAATTTAACTGGGAGTCTTTTTTTTTTTTTTTAATCTTTTTGAGGCCATACCTGAGGTATATGGAGGTTCCCAGGCTAGGGGCTGAATCAGAGCTATAGCTGCCAGCCTACACCACAGCCACAGCAATTCGGGATCTGAGCCACAACTTCAACCTACACCACAGCTCACGGCAACGCCGGATCCTTACCCCACCGAGTGAGGCCAGGGATCGAACCGACATCCTCATGGCTACTAGTCAGATTCGTTTCTGCTGAGCCACGACAGGAACTCCGGAGTCTTATTTTCCGCTTGCTAAATCTTGGGGTAGGATGCGCAGAACAGTGAGGGGGTTCCCAGCAGGAGGGGGCCTGGGAAGGAGTTTGGATGAAACATCCCAGGAAAAGCCAGCTTTGAGCCATTTATTTATTTATGTATTTATTTGTTTAGGTCTAATGGAAGTATATTTGATTTATAATGTTGTGTTAGTTTCAAGTACACAGCAAAGCGATTTGGTTATACAAATATATGTGTATATCTCAATTTTTTTAAAAAAAAATCTTTTCCGTTACAGTTTTCTTTTTAGGGCTACATCTGCAACATATGGAAGTTCCCAGGCTAGGGGTAAAATAGAGCCGAAGTTGCTGGCCTACACCTAGCCACAGCAACACCAGATCTGAGCCACATCCGAGAACTATGCCGCAGCTTGTGGCAATGTCGGATCCTTAATCCACTGAACGAGGCCAGGGATCAAACCTGCATCCTCACAGAGACAACATCAGATCCTTAACCAACTGAGCCGCAATGGGAACGCTTCCATGGTAGTTTATTATGAGATACTGGATATAGTTCCCTGCACTATACAGTAAATCCTTGGTGCTTATCTATTTCATACACAGTAAGGTGCACCTGTTAACCCCATATTCCCAATTTATCCCTCCCTCCACTTTCAGGTCTTTCATATAACATCTGAGAAGCTTGATCAGTGACCCTGCTGACCTGGCTGGTTCCCCGGTGCCAGTCCTGCCACTGCAGAAGGTGTGTGATCTTAGCCAAGGACCCTTGCACCGATCATCCTCCCGGATGTACTGGTCCTGCCACCGGGGATGTGCTTTGAACTCTTGCCTGGTCAGGTGGGGGTCCTTGCAGGCTTGGAAGCTCCGGCCTGGTTTACCCTCCCAGAGTGAGGCTTACACAGATTATGAGACATTTGCCAAGCTTTCCTTGCTGCCGCCTGGAAGTTCAGGTGTGAACTTCCTGTGTCCCGATGGCTTTCATTCAATCAGCGCTTGCTTATGAGCTAGACTAGTAAAACAGTGACATATGAGCCAGGCTTAGAGCCCAGCTTACAGCTTGCTGTTTCCAGTGGTCACTGCACATGCTGTCACCACCCCACCCCCTACCAATTCCAACCACGTTCTAGGGCCGCCAGGGCCTGTCCCTTCTGCCTAGAACATTCTCTCCCCAAGAGAAAGAAAGATAAATGAGCTGGATGAGTAGCACCCAGCCCACTGTCGGTGCAGACAGGATGGTTTTTGAGTGGCATTTAAATAAACAAGCGAATGACTCAGAGCCAATGGCCCAGTGCCCAAAATTTTGCCTGCAAGGCTCGACTCACTCTGAGTGTGCCCCCTCAAGGTCATCCCCTACCCCATCCCCAAAAGGCCACCTAGGCCCACATCCTTCCCTTCCAACCTGCTCAGTCCTGGCTTACCTGGGGTTTCTGGGCCCTCTCCCAGGATGGGTGGGCACTGGACCTGCCCAAACCAGGAGGCTCCCATAGAGGTTCTGAGATGCCTCACCTGTGCCCAGGATGCAGGCTGTGTGTGCCAGGTGGCCCCAAGGATGCCCAGCCAAGGTGTCTTGATGGGCAGGGAGCGCGGCCCCTCCAGGCCACTGTTACAAGAACCAGTCCCCACCTCGGCTCAGACACACACGTCACCTTCCCACGGGGCTCCAGCTGCAGGGCTGTCAGCTAAGCTAACGCTGTGGATGGAGCACGGTCTCTGAGTTAAGAATTTTAGCATCCGGAGTTCCCATCGTGGCGCAGTGGTTAATGAATCCGACTAGGAACCATGAGGTTGCAGGTTCAGTCCCTGCCCTTGCTCAGTGGGTTAACGATCCGGCGTTGCCGTGAGCTGTGGTGTAGGTTGCAGACGCGGCTCGGATCCCGCGTTGCTGTGGCTCTGGTGTAGGCCGGTGGCTACAGCTCCGATTAGACCCCTAGTCTGGGAACCTCCACATGCTGCGGGAGCGGCCCAAGAAATAGCAAAAAGACAAAAAAAAAGAAAAAAAAGAATTTTAGCATCCACACTCGCATCTCAGGCTGTGCAAGTAAATGCTGAACAAGCAGCTCTCTGAGGAGACGTGCCCATAAATTTATGTACAGAAGTATTGTATCAATTTTACTACAAATAAAATGCTTGAGTACTATCTGAAAAAGAAATTGCTCATGTCATTGAAGATGGAGAGCCGTTCCGACAGAAAGGTTAATATTTCCATTTATAGTAATGAGTGAGGAAGAGTGAAACTGTGAAGATGTGCATTGGAACTTCGCTTTTTTTCTCTTTCTGTTTTCTCTTTTGGCTGCCCCCAGGGCATATGGAGAGCACGGGCCACAGATCAGACCTGAACCGCAGTTGTGACCTACGCCACAGCTGCGGGGATGCCAGATCCTCGAACCTACTGTGCTAGGCCAGGAATCAAACCTGCATCCTGGCACTGCAGAGACACAGCTGATCCCATTGTGCCACAGAGGGAACTCCACACCTTGGCTTCATTGCAGAACCGGATAATAGCGTCTAAACACAGGAAGAATATGCTCTTAATTTTTATGCTATTCGTAGTGTAATCACCAAGGTGACTCACTTTCAAGTTTAACCTGCATTATTACCATTTTCTCCATCATTTTCTTTTCTTCCTTTCTTTTGTCTTTTTTTAGGGCTGCACCTGCGGTATATGGAGGTTCCCAGGCTAGGGGTCGAACTGGAGCTGCAGCTGCCGGCCTACACCACAGCCATAGCAACACCGGATCCTTAACCCACTGAGCGAGGCCAGGGATCAAACCCGCATCCTCATGGATGGTAGTCGGGTTGGTTAACCACTGAGCCACGAAAGGAACTCCCCCCCCGCTTTTTTTTTACTGCGCCTAAGGCACACAGAAGTTCCGAGGCCAGGGATTGAATCTGTGCCACAGCAGTGTCCCAAGCCACAGCAGTGACAATGCTGGATCTTTAATCTGCTGAGCCACCAGATAACACCCTCTCCATCACTTTCTTTTTTTTTTAAGCCACATCCGTGGCATGTAGAAGTTCTGAAACCAGGGATGGAACCCGAGCCACAGCACTGACCACGCCAAATCCTTAACCACTAGGCCACTAAGGAATTCCTCCATCATTTTCTTAAACAATAGAAAATCAACAGGAGTTCCCATCGTGGCTCAGTGGTTAACGAATCCGACTAGGAACCATGAGGTTGCGGGTTTGATCCCTGGCCTTGCTCAGTGGGTTAAGCTTCTGGCGTTGTCGTGAGCTATGGTGTAGGTTGCAGACGTAGCTTGGATCCGGCGTTGCTGTGGCTGTGGTGTAGGCTTGCGGCTACATCTCCGATTAGACCCCTAGCCTGGGAACCTCCAAGTGCTGCAGGAGCAGCCCTAGAAAAGGCAAAAAGACCAAAAAAAAAATTATATATATATATATATATATATATATATATATATATATATATACATACACATAGAGAATCAACAAAACAATAAAACAAGCCCTGACTTACAGTGTTCACCAACTTCCCTGGTGTAAATCTTCCTCCACGGCTGATTCCAAGCTACTCAGTTGCCGTGGAGTTGAGATGAGAGATGTAACAGCTGTGGACATACAATGTTTCCACTATACAGATGGGACAGATAGACACAAATAACCTTAAAAGCATAGACAACAGTGATATATGGTAAAATAAGGAGAAAATGATGGGTTTGCATATTAGCTTTGTTTGTTTTTATTTTCGTTTTTGTCTTTTTGCCATTTCTTGGGCTGCTTCCGCCGTATATGGAGGTTCCCAGGCTAGGGGTCGAATCAGAGCCATAGCCGCTGGCCTACGCCAGAGCCACAGCAACGCGGGATCCAAGCCACATCTGCAACCCACACCACAGCTCAGCGGCAACGCTGGATCCATAACCCACTGAGCAAGGCCAGGGATTGAACCCGCAACCTCATGGTTCCTAGTCGAATTCGTTAACCACTGTGCCACAACGGGAACTCCTAGCTTTGTTTTTTTAAATATAATTTATTGAACTCTAAGTTTGTAACACTGAATTGATGACGGCCGTATTTAACAACTGGCTCATGAAATTCCCGGAAGCTGACCATTCAGCGGATGAGCTGATGCCTGCTGTTCCGATGCTCCAGTGAATGCACATCTCCTACCCACAACGCTATAGGGTAAGATTTCCTATCCTTGTTTCACGAATCAAGAAGTCAAGGGAGTTCCCTGGTGGCCTAGCAGATAAGGACTCGGCATTGTCACTGCCGTGGCTCTGACTACTGTTGTGGCTTGTATTCAGTCCCTGGTCTGGGAACTTCTGTACGCTGCAGGCACAGCCAAAAGAAAAAAAAAAAAAAGGAAGCCCAGGCTCCGAGGCCACAGCACAAGGGGTTTGTGCCCAGAATAGTCTGAGGCCAAGGTGGCTTTAGACATGAACCTGTCACTGAACTGGGCTGAGGTGAACAGGGGTCGAATCACAGGTGTGTTTGGGAGTTTGCTGTTGTGTCAGGAATTAGCAAACACACCTCTCTCAGTCTGGTGTGGCCTCCAGATGTCACAGCTCCAGCAGGTGGAATCCACGACAACAAAGTTACACAAGAAAGCCGTCAAAAGATGATAACATGTGGGAGTTCCCATCAGGGCACAGCAGAGGTGAATCCAACTAGGAACCATGGGGTTGCAGGTTCGATCCCTGGCCTTGCTCAGTGGGTTAAGGAGCCGGTGTTGCCATGAGCTGTGGTATAGGTCGCAGAGTCGGCTTGATCTGGCATGGCTGTGGCTGCAGCGCAGGCTGGCAGCTATAGCTCCGATTAGACCCCTAGCCTGGGAACTTCCATATGCCACAAGCGCAGCCCTAAAAGGACAAAAGACAAAAAAAAAAAAAAAAAAAAAGATGGTAATGTGGTGAATGATTCTTCCTTAACCGCCACAACACCGTACAGGAGCACTTCGCCCATCCAGTTCTAAAAAGAGCTTTCCCCCCCTCCCCCCCACCCCATATTTTGAACAGCCGTACCTGCGGCATATGGAAGTTCCTGGGCCAGGGGTTGAATCGGAGCTGCAGCTCTGGCCTAAACCACAGCCACAGCAACACCAGATCTGAGCCGCATCTGCCACCTACCTCCTTAACCCATGGAACAAGATCAGAGATTGAACCCTCATCTTCACAGAGACAACGTCAGTTCCTTAACCCACTGAGCCACAACCTGGAGCTCCAAAAAAAAATTTTGTTTTTATAAAAGAAGGGGTCAAAGGGTTCCCTGGTGGCTCAGTGGGTTAAGGATCTGTCATTGTCACTGCTGTGGCTCAGGTTACGGCTGTGGCGTGTATTTGATCCCTGGCCCAGGAACTTCCGCATGTCACAGGCATGGCTCCCTCCAAAAAAAGGGAGGTTCAAATCTCATCACCCAAATGCTGAAACTCTCCAGCCAAATATAGTTCAGAAGTGTGGAGTTAGGTCTCAGGGTCCCTTAGCCTCAGGACAGGGGACGAGTGGGGCTGGAAGTGTCTTTGTTGTACTGGAGGGGAGCTGTCTGGTGTGTCAGAAGAGGTGTGGCAGTGTCCTTGGCCTCACCCACCAGATGACCGTAGCACCACCCCTTCCAGGCTGATGACAACAACCAAGAATGTCTCTAGATATTGCCCAGGGTTCCTGGGGCAGGGAGCAGAGAAGAGAAAGGAGGAATCAGCCCGTGTTGAGAGCCGTCAGGCTTGGGACTTAAAGTCTGGGCTTTTTCTATCATAGCAGCCATGGGGATTTGTATGAGAGCGAGGCCTGGGATTCTGAACTTCTTTCAGACTCGCTCACTATGTCTCTCACTAATTTAATAGCGATGCAGTCCACTGTGTGCCTGACACTGCCACGTGCTGGGATACACAGTCCAGAGGGGAGGCCATCCTACCCCCTGTCCCCTGCTGGAACAAAAGCCCCAAGGGGGCAAGAATGTTGGGGTTTTGCAGAGCACATAGGAGTATTCAATATATACCTACTGAATGGAGGAAGGGGAGACAGGAGTGTTCAGTCTGGCTGGGGGACAGACACTTAAAGGGATATGGAACCAAAGAAAACTTTGTGGACCTCTGAGCTGAATCAAAAAGCATCAGCAGGAGCCAACCAATTAAGAGTTCCCGGCAGAAGGCATAGTGTGTGGGAAGACATGAAGGTGAGAAAGAGAGCATTGCTGGCTGAGTGTATTAGGATCCTGATGCTGCTATAACAAATTACCACAAAACTAGTTGCTTAAAACCACGTACATTTGGAGTTTTGTTGTGGTGCCCAGGTTAAGGACCCCACGTTGTCACCTCAGCTGCCCAGGTTACTGCCTTGGCATTGGTTCCATCCCTGATTCCACGTGCTGTGGGTGGAGCAAACAAACAAAAACAAAAAACAAAACAAAACAAAAAAAAAACTTTACAGATGGGCCAGCTGCAGATTCACGTACATCAAGATCTAGGAGGGCAAAAGTTGTCAAGTCTCCATCTTTCTCTAAGAGAAAGTCTTCTCTCGGAGCTGAGCGTGTGCATCATTTGAAACGTAAACCTTTCCAACTCCGCTTCCCCTTACTCCCACCCTGGGAAAGAGAGCTCCGGCCTGGAAGAAAATGCCTGAGAGTGTTCTGATTGGTCAGTTTGGGGCATGTGCTTATGCCTAAGCCAATCATTGCCGTCAGAAGTGTGAGTGGGTGCCCTGATTGGCAGGCTCTGAGTCATGGACCCACCCCTGAAGAGAGGAGGGTGGGGTCTTGGAAATGCTGGGAAGGCCTCTGTCTAGGAGTGGGATGCTGCTGGTGGGCGGAGTTCTGGGGCAGGGGGTGCTGTTGGGGGGGAGGGGTACCCCCTGGTTGGGATGGCCTGACTGAGGCCCATCCCAGCTTTAGCTCAGCAGTAATCCTTCCCGTGGACCCGTAGCCTTTGAGAAAACCTTTCTGTCTGTGAAACCAGAAGCATCCAATCGCAGCACATAGGGTGGTGCAGGCCGCCTTCCTCTGCCCGCACGGTCGCGCCTTATCCTGGGTGAGCAACCACCTTGTGGGTTCTGCCAGGGCTTCTGGGACACCTTGTGTCTGAGGCCCCTTTGCGATCCGCAGCGATGTTAGACATACAGTCTCAACCGAAAATCACTTCTGACACACCAGGCCTAGACCGGAGGCCGGGCCTGCAGAGCCTCACCTGCGGCCCCTCAAAGGCCTAGGATGTGAGAGACAGCATGGCTTTAAGTCTGGGCTGGAGGTGAGCAGTGGGTTGAGAGGGGTTTCCTTTGAAAACAAACCACATATCCTGCACCCTGTGGGTGATTTGCAGATGCTTTTCGGTGGTTCCAGGCTGTTAGAGACGGAACCCAAATCACGCCCATCATCGAAAAATAAAAACGCGACCCTGTCTTGCGCCACCTCCCCTTGGAACCAGAAGAAGAGCATCGATTCTACAGAAATACTCTGAAGTGGCTCCGCGGGCCAGGCACTGGAGGGCAGTGGCAGAAGGCAGATCCTGGGCGCCTTGTCCCACCCTCCCAGGCCTGCCCTGCTCCCTGGTCCCAAGCCCAGCCTCCCCACCCTGTCCTCATCCTGACCCAGCAAGCAGGGCTTGGCCAGCCTGACCTGTTTTGCCTTCTAAGTGGCTGCTGAAAAAGAAAGTCAGCTCAGGGCAGAACCCAGTAACTCCTGATTCATGTTCGCCTGTGACCAAGACAGAAACCCAGCTGTGGTTATCAGACAGCAGCCGAGAGGCTGGGGGGCCAGAGGGAGGAGGAGGGGTACGGGGAGGAATGTTGGGGAGATTAGAGAGGTTCTGAATCACAGGATCTTATTCACGGGGTAGATGTGGCCCCCGGATGGGATGGGGTGGGGAGGGGAGCCAGAGTCCCACGCTGAGGGCAGACTGCACGGAGGAAGGCTTCGTGCCCCCCACTTCCCTGCGTGCCCCCTCCCCAGAGTGCAGGGCATGTCCTAGGAAGAGGGGAGGCAGCAACTCCCCCCTAGATTGAGGGTGTGGACATGGTCCCAGGCCTTGGAGGAAGAAGTTGGCCCGATCTGTGGGGGCGAATGAGTCAACAGCCACCTAAATCCTGCTAGCAGATTCCCAGGGCACCAGGGCGGCCTTGACCGAGCCCTGGAGCAAATGTCCCCACCTGAGCAGGGCAGGACAGGACAAGGCCCAGCAGGACCTGGCCCCACCGAACCTCCAGGGCCAAACCCGCCAATGATCGGCCAGCCTGTGGATCTGTGATGGAAACCCCCAACCGTGGCCAGCAACTGCCAAAACCACTTGAAAAGGAAAAGTCTCCCACTGGTTAGAAACTTCAGACTTTGGAAAGGTTAGGGTTCATTTGCAGAGTGCTTGCTCTCAGGTTGAGGGGAGTGGGCTCACCCCGACTTGACAATCCAAGCAGGGAGCAGCTCTGGCCCCAGGAGCCTGGACCAACATCCTAACTCTGCCCACAGCCACAGGAAACTTCCAGGGAACTGGGACCTCCAAGCCCGGAGAGAATGCCTCCAAAATTCCTTGGGATTTTTCTTTTCTAGTCAACTGAGTGTCTATTTATAGATGTGGAAATATGCGTGGAGAAAGGACTGGAAGGAAATACATGGTGTTAACAGGCTTGTTTTCTTCTTTCTGGTGGTGTTTTATAAACAATTTTTTTAAAGATGGAGTTCCCTGGTGGCACAGAGCGTTCAGGAGCCAGCATGGCCACTACTGTGACGTGCATTCAGTCCCTGGCCCAGGAACATTTGCATGCACACACAGCCAAAAAAAAAAAAAAAGAAAAACAAACAAAAAAAAACTTCTTTGGAGTTCCTGCTGTGGTGCACAGTGAGATATGCATTCAACTGTGGTGGCTCTGGTAGCTGCAGAGGTATGAGTTCAATCCCTGGCCTGGTGCTGTGGGTTCAAGGATCCGGTGTTTGCTGCAGCTGCCACTCAGATTCACTCCCTGGCCTGGGAACTTCCATATGCCCTCCGTGCAGCCATTAAAAACAAAACAAAAAAAAAAGGACTCTCAAGAGAAAAAGATATTTTTAATCATAATTAATCTTGAATCAAGTATTCATGCTTGTTATAGAAAAGTGGAAAAGTGAAAAAAAAATTTTTCTTGGCTGAGCCCAAGGTGTATGGAAGCTCCCCCGGGGCCACAGACTGAACCCATGCCACGGCCTTGACCCAAGTAGCTGCAGTGCAACGCGGGATCCTTAAGTGGCTGCGCCACAAGGAAACGCTGGGAAAGGGAAATTAGAAATCACCCACAGAGCTGTCAATCATTAACATCTCGCTGTGGTTTCTTTCACTCTTTCTCTTATGGAGACTTTTTTGTTGTTTGTCTAACCCAGCTTTTTCCACGTGACCACAAAGCCCTCATGAACATCTTTTAGAAAGTCTAATATTTACGCGCTAGATAATGCCATTCTTCAGGTAGCCCTTCTCCCGTGCTGGCGTGTGTGAGTAGTTTCCAAGTCTTCATAACTATAAATAATATGGTTCTGAACATCTTCCTATGGAAAAGTCTCCTTTTTGGTGATCATTGTCTTCCAATTCTCACATTTCCAGGTGTGAGATTACGGCGTGAGAGCTGGTCACACCAGAAGCGACCGTGTGAACTTGAACCAAGTTCAACTCCCCCGTCTTTAATCCTAACAAATGGTGTTGAAAGAGAAAAATGGCAATGGGGCTGCTCCGGGGGACAGGGCAGGGGTGGGTTCTCTCCTGTCACCCACAGGGCCCCTCCCCACCCTATCCACCCAACACACCTGGTTTTTATGGTTCGCCATCGTGGGGGCAGCTGTAAGCCCAGCCTGGCCACACTTGACAGGCCGCTGCAGGGGCGGGGGTTGGGGGGTGATGAAAATGGAAAGACTCCCCAGAAGAGTGGGGAGCTGAGATCTTAGGAATGAGCAGCTCGGACCACGACGGGGAAACGCCTTGAGCCATGAGTGGGAAGGCTTCTTAGACGTGAGGTGTCTCAGGCCTCTTCCAAGATGGGCAGGGTTCCTGCTGATAGAGCTGAGGAAGGCGCGTCCCCAGGGCTGGGGCCCTGGGGCCCTGGGGTGGCAGTTAGGGCCCATGGAGAGGAAGCCAGGAGATAGGAAGGGTGAGATGCCTGGCTGATGCTGGGGTGGGGGGTTGTTCCTCGGCGGCATATGATTAGCTGGTGCCCCTGCATCTCAGGGACAGGAGGCAGAGCCCCTCCCCCGTCTTCAGTGTCTTGAAGCATCACTACAATGTCTTCCCCTTTCAAGCATCTCAGCCCCGGGTCTCTTCCACCGGGCTCCAGGCCTCCAGACCTCATCCCCCACCCTCTCAGCCACCTCTCAGGTTCCCGCTTTTCTGTGGAGACCACGGCATCCTGTCCTGGCTCAGGAGGGCTGCCTCTTACTCTGAGGGTGACTTCCCATCCCAGCCAGACTCTTCAGGGGGCTCACGTCTGCTGGCTGGTCCTGGTACCCCAGCACAGAGGGCAGCCCTGCACTCACACTGTCGCACCAGCATGCTCACACTCACCTACGCACACTCACTCCCACCGTCACACATGCTCACACCTGCAGGCTCAGGACCCAAACCCGCTCATTCATACGTCTCATGTGCTCTCACTCTCTCTACCCTCCTGGTGCCCTTGCTGCCCCACAAGAGGGGCAGGAGAAACTCCTGGCCAAAGGGATGGGCTGACTGGTGTCCACTGCCCCCAGCAGCTGCGGCCCCTGCCTTGGCTCCTTCCCCCCTCCACGGACACAGGGTGACCTGCCCAGAGGAATGACCCAGGTCCGTGGACACAGGGTGACATGCCCAGAGAATTGACCCAGGCCCCCATCCCAGTCCCATCAATTGATACCTTGTAGAAGGCTGGGCCGGAGCCTCGGTTTCCCTGTGGGCAGGAGGCTGGGCAATTAAATGACGTAACTTGTGCCCAGTGCTGAGTGTGCAGGGTGCTAGGCAAGCCACGAGGATCATAAATGCTTTGTAAACGGAAGAGGGTAACGCCACCATCAGAACCCTCAGGCGTCTAGCTGCCAGCCCAGCTCCTGGGCCGGGGCTGAGCACCCTGCAGCTGCTCTCTGCTCCCCACAGACACTGAAGCCCACACCCAGCGGGCCGGGCCCTGCCCAGCTTCCTGCCACCAGACACACCCAGAAAGCACTCAGCTCCAAACAGGGCAGGGCCGCCCTCGATCCTGGGACCCCTCAGCCCCTCCTGCCTAACGGCCTTGATCAATAACCATCTTACAATTGTTTTTGGCTAACTCTTCCCGGCTCTCGCTTCGCTCTCGTTATTCTGGTGCTTTCCGTCCCTCCAGGCCTGCGGTGCAGGCCGCCCCCTCCCCCTCTGGCCACAGAGCCCTTTCTGCGCCACCTTCCCCCTAAGCGCACTGGCCTCCCCTGTCTTCTCTGCCCACATCCCACCCCCGACCACCCATCCCCACCTCCCTCCCATCCCCGCTTCCCTCCCCCTCCGCTCCTGGACCCCTTCCTGTGACCTCTTCCCCCCACTGCCTTCACCTCTGTCCATCCCCGCCATCCAATCAGACCAGCCTCCCGGACCCCAGCCAAAACTGCAGCCAAAGCAGGTCCTTTCCTGGAGTAGTCGTCTCTCTGCTGACAAGGGCTGTAGGGAGGAAGGGGGGTGATTCCAAGGGGAACCTCGGGGCGTGACCAGAGAGCACTGGGCACCAGAGCCACACAAATGTCCATCCTGCTGGGAGCCCCCAGTGGCTATAGAGCTCCCACTGGCCCTGCCCTCCTTCTCCCTGGGACGAGGCGGTCATCTGAGAGGTGCATACTGGGGCAGACAGGGCCACACTTAGAATGAAGCCCATGGGAGCTCCCCTTGTGGCTCGACAGGTTAAGAACCTAACTAGTATTCATGAGGATACCGGTTCGATCCCCGGCCTCACTCAGTGGGTTAAGGATCCAGCATTGTCACGAGCTATGGTGTAGGTTGAAGACGCTGTTGGGATCTGGCATGGCTGTGGCTGTGGTGTAGGCCGGCAGCTGCAGCTCTGATTCAACCCCTAGCCTGGGAACCTCCATGGGCCTCGGGTGCAGCCCTAAAAGAAGCCAAAAAAAAAAAAAAAAAAAGGGAATGAAGCCCATGGCCAGGACCACCCGAGCCACCCGTCCAGGCTGGTCTGGCCCATGGCAGGTGGGTGGTCTGGCTCTTCCTCCAGCATCTCCCCAGGATCTTCCTGAGGGCTGCAGGTGGGGATAAGTGCCTCAGCTGGAAAAACTCTGTCTCAGCTCCAGGCCCTCTCACCCTGGCCGCAAGCCCTTGCAAGTCCTCGGCCCAGGATGATTCACCTTGTGGGGGGAGGTTTATTGTTAATTTGATGCCACCAGGTGAGAAAGACAAAGGATGTTCATGCTGCTTTGCACTCTGTATGGACATGGAAGCCAGGTTTGGGACCAGACAGACCTGAGCCTGAGGCCCAGCAATGCCTCTTCTTAGCTGTGCAACCCCAGCAATTTTCTTAACCTCTCTGAGCATCAGCTTCCTCATCTGTATTACGGCAATTGTCAGAGAGCTCACCTCTAGGATCTGGAAAATGAAATCAGCTCACGCTTATTAAGCCAGGCACAGGGTGGGCACCCGGATGGTCTCCTAGGAAAGAAGTAGCAGGAGCTGTTGCTGTTGATATTATTTCTTAACTCCACTTGCAACGAAGTTGGGGGTGTGGGAGCTGAGGTGTTGTCCCAGGCGCCCGGGTCGAGACCAAATGGTGAGAGGGGGCAGGAAGCCCAACCCAGACTTTCCCCTTCTTTGCAGCCTGGAGCCCACCCTCTCCCACACCCCAGAGACAGAGAGAGAATGAGTTCAGACGGGGTCTGTTTCAACTCCCTCTCAAAGGAACAGCAGGCCAAACTCTGCCGGGCCACCTGCTTGCATTTGTCAGTGGCTCCCTAAGGATGTTGTCGCTGGATGAAGGGCAGGGGTAAATTGGCTGGTTTCAGAGTTCCCGTTGTTGTTGGAGTTACCATCATGGCTCACGGAAACGAATCCAACTTGTATCCATGAGGACGCAGGTTCGATCCCTGGCCTCGCTCAGTGGGTTAAGGGCCCAGCGTTCCACAAGCTGTGATGTTGGTCGCAGACACAGCTCGAACCTGGCATTACCGTGGCTGTGGTGTAGGCTGGCAGCTACAGCTCCAATTCGACCCCTAGCCTGGGAACCTCCACATGCCGCAAGTGCGGCCCTAAAAAGACCAAAAAAAAAAAAAAAAAAAAAAAATTGGCTGGTTTCCAGGGCTTGCAGGGGGAGACGACACCGAACTTCAGCTCTGCCCCTCCCACTGCCATGAAGGATGTTTCCTTCCATCCTTCCTTCACCTGCATCTTCTCCAAGACATCCCAGGCAATAAATGGGTGGGTGGAGAGGGACCACGGTACTGGTGAAAGCAGGAACTGGTTGTTGTGAGCATAGATCTGTCCTTCTCGTTTCAGCTTCTTTCCCATCTGAGCCTCTGCCTGGCAGGATCAGATAGGAAGAAAGCACTCCCACCACCACACACCCCAAATCTTTTATAAAATTTTTTTAACATCTTAATTGACATAATTTACTTGTAATAAGCTGCACCCACTTAAAGTGCACAATTGACTGAGTTTTAGCAAATGTATGCGTCTGCGAAGCCTCCGCTATAAACAGGATAAGCACCAAATCTATTAAACTGGCTTTCTATGAATAACCAGTTTATATTATTCATGGCGATTTTCTTGGCAGGTGGCCACTCTATCTAGGAAGAAAGTGGAATACTGATTTGTGTAGCCGTTGCACTCAGGAATATACCAGCTTCAGGTATGGCTGGATTCAGGAGTTCAAGTGACATCATGAGTGTCCTTTTGCTCACTCTCTCTCTAACAAATTCTCCCCCTGTGCCTGGCACAGCCCCAGACAAACATTGTCTATTTAGTGATGCCAAGGGAAAGAACTTGTCCTCTCTAACAGCCCTGAGAACTCTGAGAGGGTGCTTTTGGGTCATGCGCGCACCCCTGGATGGGACAGAAACAGCACCAGTGATGTGCTGTCAGGTTCAATAAGGTTATATTTATAGCTTGAAATTGGCCATGGTGGGACTACAGGCAGACCTCAGAGATATTGCAGCTTTGGTTCCAGATTGCCGCAATAAAGCAAAAATCACAATAAAGCGAGCCACATGATTTTTTTGGTTTCCCAGTGCATATAAAAGTTATGCTTACATTATACAGTAGTCTATTTTTTTTTTTTTTTTGGTCTTTTTAGGGCCACACCCACGGCATATGGAGGTTCCTAGGCTAGGGGTCCAATCGGAGCTGTAGCCGCCAGCCTACACCACAGCCTTAGCAATGCAGGATCCTAAACCCACTGAGCAAAGCCAGGGATCATACCTGCGTCCTCATGGATGCTCGTCAGATTTGTTTCTGCTTGAGCCACACCGGGAACTCCCCTAAGCTGTGGTCTATTTAGGGTGCAATACGAGTGTCGTCTTTAAAAACAATGTACACACCTTAATTTAAAAATACTTTATTGCCGGAATTCCCCTGTAGAGCAGCAGGTTAAGGATCCAGCATTGTCTCTGCAGCGGTTCAGGTCACTGCTGTGGCATCAGTTTGATCCCTGGCCTGGTAACTTCCACATACCATGAATGAGGCAAAAAAAAAAAAAAAAAAAAAAAAAAAACCCAAAAAACAAAAAACTTTATTGCCAAAAAATGCAAGCCATCACCCATCGACACCAGGTTGCCACAAACCTTCAATTTATCAAAAACACACCATCTGCGAAGCACAGTCAAGCAAAGCACAAAAAAACCAGGGGCACCTGTATTTACACCCTGGAAACGGGCAAACACTGCAAATCAGGGCTTCTCCACTCTGCCCCCCAAGAGCCGGCTGTCAAACACACACACCACAGGGGCAGCCCTACCTAAAGCGAGTTCTCCTGAGGAAAGACACCCTCTGTTACCAAAAGACAGGGGTAGAAGCTGATCAGGCAGAAATAATGTAGGAACTCCGTTTTGTCGATGCAAAGCTGCCTAGAACAGACGTCAGAAAGGAAACTTCCAGGGTTTCTTCCCCCTAGAAACCCCCAGGAGAACACGGACCAGGTCAAGGCTGAACCCACCGCAGACAGTTCCAGGGTCCAGGCTCTGTTCCCCCGCCCCACCCCACTCCCCCACTGCCAGTCACATTCTACAGAAAATTCAGGAACTTCCTGAGCCCGCCGCTTTCTGCACAGCCATTCCAGCAAACTAGACCCAGGATTTTCAGCTTGTTCAGCTATTTTAAAACAACCATTTCAAAGCAGCCCAGAAATGGGGGCTGTGGCTTGATTTGAGGTTAAACAAATAAGTGCCATTTATCCACCAACACTCTAGGAATGAAAGATTTCTCAAGGCAAATTCCCAAGCTGCATGCTCCAGAAAAACTGCTGCCCCAAATTGCTGGGTTCCAGGGTAGTGAGCTCCATTTCCGAAGATGTTTGGGTTGCTTTCGGCTGTGCGCTCCGACTGATGGTGAGGTTGGCAGCCGGGCACACCACCCCTTGGCTGTGTCAGCCTCCCACTAGCGCCCACAGGACCCTGGGAGCTCTGGGGTATTTCTTGGCCCGCTGGGAAATGGCTCTCCTCCAGCCAAGGGAGCCAGGCCAGGCTGCTAGCTGCTGGAGGCAGACTGCTTCTCTTCCCATGTTTTGAGGGTAGGCAAGAATGAGAAAAAGGAAGAAGAAGGAAAAAAAAACCCAACAACCACATTTTCAAACAAATAAACCTCTGCTCTACCAGACAGGAAAGCTGAGCTTCTCAGCACGTAGGGTGCAGAGCAACTCAACAGAGAAATCTTCCTTCCTTTCCTCGCTGAGACACATCGGTCTGGACCTCTGGGCCAAGATCTCCCTACCCCACATAGGAAGTATCCTGCAGCAGAAACAACCATGCTCCCCAAATATGCCCTTTGCTACCCTGCTTTTCCCAGCTGTGCCATGTGACCAGTTTGGGCCAATGAAATTGAGCAGAAGTGATGTGTGTCATTGGCCAGGATAAGTCAGTAAAAAGCCCAGGCTCCAATCTCTAGTCTCTTTCCCAGCCACTCTGACTCAAGCAGCCGTGTATTCTAGATGGTGCAGCTATAAGATGATGGCGCTTCTGCCTGCCTGGGTCCCTGAGTGAGACTGTGGAGCAGAACTGTCTGGTGACCTGGCAGTATGTACAACCCGATCAAGAACTCAACCTTTTACAGCAGAGGTTGACAGAACGTTGTAAATCAACTATAATTAAAAACTAAATTAAATAAATAAGAAATAAACCTTTGTCACAGGGAACTCTACTCAATATTCTGTGCTAATCTATAGGGGAAAAGATTGGATAGGTGTATATGCAAAGCTGAGTCTCTTTGCTGTACATTGGAAATTAACACAATATTGTAAATCAACGATACTTCAATATTTTTAGAAATAAAAAGAAAAGAGGAGTTCCCATCATGGCTCAGTGGTTAACAAACCCAACTAGGATCCATGAGGATGTAGGTTTGATCCCTGGCTTCAGTAGGTTAAGGAACCAGCATTGCCGGGAGCTGTGGTGTAGGTTGCAGATGAGGCTCGGGTCCTGTGCTGCTGTGGCTGTGGTGTAGGCTGGCAGCTGCAGCTCCAATTCAACCCCTAGCCTGGGAACATCCATATGCTGTGGGTGTGGCCCTAAAAAGACAAAAGACCAAAAAAAAAAAAAAAAAAGAGGAAGAAAAGAAAAGAAATAAGCCTTCGTTAGGTTCAGTCACTGAGACACAGGGTGGCTTTGCTACTGCAGCATGACCTGGCTAGCCCTGACTGATCAGGCTCCCGGCACTCTCCAGGGTACTCGGCCATGGTGTTCAAGGGGAGAGACCAGCACACAAGAGATGGAAACCAATACTTCCTCCCCTTGGCCAACAGCCTTGGCAAAAACACATCTTACTTTCAGGGGCCAGCAGTTCCCTATCTCCCCAAAGACTAAAGAGCTTCTCTGAGGCTGGCGCCTGGCTCTGTACCTTCCTTTGAATTTCTCTGCAGCACTTGGTTGAACACTAGCCTAGACATGCCCATTTCTCACATTCTCTCACTGAACAGGGAATGGGACACTTTTATTGGCCAACCCCCAAAAGGCGGTGGGGGGGTGGCTTAATGCCTTTTTTTTTTTTTCTCTCTGTCTTTTTAGGGCCACACCTGCGGCATATGGACGTTCTCAGGCTAGGGGTAGAGTCAGAGCTGCAGCTAGCAGCCTACACCACAGCCACACCAATGCCAGGTCTGAACCACATCTGCGACCTACACCACAGCTCGGGGCAACACCGGATCTTTAACCCACTGAGCGAGGCCAGGGATCGAACCTGCAACTTCACGGATACTTGTTGGATTCATTTCTGCTGTGTCGCAATGGGAACTCCTTAACGCCTTTTTAAAAATGAGATTATTGATGCTCAGAGGGAGTTTAATGTCCTCCCTAGGATGCTCAGATGAATTAAGGAATCTGAAGCTAAGTCTGTGCCTCTTGCCATTATACCGGGATTTCTCAGAAGGTAGTGCCCAGACTTTGAGACGGGGCCTGGGAGTTGGCATTTTCAGAGCCCAGCTTGCTAACCATTACATCATGGAACTGCACGGGCATCTGCATTTTCGAAGCTCCTCAGGCAGTAACAAGGCTCAGTAAGTTTGAGCACCTTTGCACCACAGCGTGCTGCCTCACCCAACAAAGCCAGCACCAGAGCGGTGGGATTGGAGGGCTGGAGAAAAGGACCCTCCCCAACTGAAACAACAAAATGGGGAGCCTACCAGGTGGCTGGGTGGGTTAAGAATCCAGCGTTGTCACTGCTATGGCTCGGGTCAGTGCTGCGGCATGGGTTCAATCCCCGGCCCCGGCGCAGAGGCACAGAGAGGTGAAGTAACTTGCCCAAGGCTGCAGAGCTCGTAAGGGGGTCAGATTCCTCTGAATCTCATAGGTCAGACTTCAGAGACAATGACCCTTTTGGCTACACTTAGCCGTGGATGCCTCATCCCGAAGGGAGGGATGCAGCTGGAGGAGGGCTGGAGTAGAGCCTGTGGAAGGCTGGGGCTTGGGGCAGGGGCCTCTGTAAATGCAGACTGCGTGGCAGCCATTGCCATTAATGTCAGTACTGAGCGAAGGGGTGAAGGAGCACCCTGCCTGTTCTCCCCTCCACCACTCCACCCCCTGCCCAGAGGAAGACACGGGTGCTGCCTCCCAGAGCCTGGAGACCCTGGGATGGCCCCAGCCCCTTCTCCCAGCATTCCACCACCACCCCCCCACAACACAATGGGCACTGACCTAAGTACCAGCCCTCTTGCTCTACGGCCCCACCAGGTAGTTGTCCTGGGAATAACGTTTTGGTTGATGCATCGTCTTCAATAAACTGCAAGGGTGCAAGTAGAAAAGGGAACATGCATCTGTGGAGCAGTTACTATGGACCAGACTCTATAGCAAGTAAATCCATGCGTCTCATTGGGCCTCACGACTTCCTGAAATAGGTGTCATTGTCTCCATTTTACAGATGAGGAAATGGGCCCAGAGAGGCTGAATGGCTTGCAGTAAAGCAGCAGCACAGTGCTGCTCCAAATGCTTGTCTGTTTGAATCCAGAGCCACTTAGGAGAAGTGACGGCCATCAGGGGCTTTTAGATCCACCCCCCGCCCCCTGCAAGATGAAGTTCCCTGTTCCTCATTCATTCCTCCACGGGCTGAGTGGTTTTGAATGGCTACTCTGTGCTGGGCACTGGCTTGGTGACTGTAGCATCCTGGCCTCCGCCACATTCTGCTCACCAGGGATACAGGTCTGCATCAGCATTATATTTGGAGAGGTGTCTGTTGTCCCCTGGATCTGCGAGGGCCATCAGCCCAGGGGCTGCTTCTCATGGCTTGGGGGATGCAGACTTCTCCTGGGAGAATCCAGGCTCTGGGTGTTTCAGGAAATGTCTGACCTGCCAGGTTTCCGTGTGACTGATCAGTTAGAGCTGAGGAAGGGGGGCCGGGGGGAGGCTTCCCGTCAGCCCAGCTTTTGTCTCTCACATGAGCCCGAGACAGACAAACCACAACCACAGACTCGACCAGCTGTGGAAGCATCGAACAGGAAACTCAGAACATCTGGTGCTCCACTTCCTCTGAAAGCTGTGCAAGGCTGGGTGTGTGTGTGTGTGTGTGTGTCCCCGTCTGTGTGCACGTCTGTTTTCTCTCCCACTGTTGTTTGGTGGGTCGGGGATGCAGACAGAGTTGGAAACCACAGACCTTGTGGTGACAAGGGAGCCAGACACCGGATCTACAACCCTTACAGTGCCTCGAACCTCCTCAGACAGCAACCCAGGATCTGACCCAACCTCCCCGGCTACCCTCCAAATCCGGCTTCAAGTCACTACACTCTTCCAAAAAAAAAAAAAGATTTTTTTCCTTTTGGATTTAGGTGGTTTTAGAGGAATTTGTTTAGGAGAAGGTGGGAAACGTCTGCTTAAATATAACTTGTCCTCAGCATACAGACCCACAACAAACCAGTGTCTGGATGAAAGTTGTTTTTAAAACATTTTGAGAAATATCTGGGCATGACCTCTGAGGCTGTGTGCTGGCCAGAGGGATGTTTTCCTACTAGTGGTGTTGTCCTCTGTGTAAGGCCTGAGAGAGACGGGGACTGAGAAGGGAAGAAAGGGAAGAAAGCAGAAAGAAAAGAACCTCCCACCTCCAAACCGTAGCACAGGGTTTAGCTATCACATCTGTCACCGTTAGGAGGTAGGATTATGATCCTTCTTACAAATCTTGAACTGGAGGTGCAAAGGGGCTTCAGAACTCACCCAAGATCACTCAGCAAGTAAGAGCTCGAGCCAAGGACCAAAATCAGCAAGTGTGACTCCTAGCTGCGTGCTGTGTCTTACATCTCACTTTATTCTTTCAAGAAACAGTAACCACCTAAACCAAGCCTAGCACACAGCTGGTGTGCAATTAACGAAATGAGCTGTTATCATCACTGTATCCCCAGCGCTGAGCACCACTAAATTCCAGAACAGTGACGCTTCATTTACCTGGAAGTCATTTACTTAGCCACGTCAACTGTTTGGATCCTGGCTAAAACTCTGAAAGAAGGAGGAAGAACCACAGTCAACAGAAGTCGCGAGTCCTTTAAAAGTTCAAATCCTTGACTCAGAACTTCCCCGGCCCTCAGTGAGAGTCCGGCTGCGCTTACTTTACAACCAGTGCTAAAAAGTTTGCTTGCTGACCTTACAGCATTGGTTGAAAAAGGAGAGGGCCTGCTACAGGAAGCTTGCTGGCTACAGCCATCTGGGACTGCACCTCGCATGTTCAGACTAGTAGGTGGCATTATGGATGGAATGCCCCAGAAGGAAGAGACAGAAGAGACAAAGTGAAGGAACGGACTGATTCTCGGATATCTGCCCATAAGCTAGTTCTGAGAAAGCCACACGGAACTGTAGCATCTCTGACCAGTCTTCTGGCCAAAATTAAAGGAACAGCAGCGAGACCTCAATTACGCTGGCTCGCAACTTGGTGTTTAAGAGCCACACAGGCGCCGACAGATGACACATGCGCAGTCTCCGAGGTCGTGCTCCTTTTCACACCTGCGGGTCTGCAGAGCCCACCTCTGAGCTAGGGCTGACGTCACGCAAGCGCCCTGGGGTGTGTGACGTCATCCAAGCGCGCCTCCCTCGGTGCCAAGCCCCGGGCGAGGCGTGGCAAAGGCGTTGCTGTGGAGACGGGGCGCCGAGCCCCGCCCCCGAGACGGGATTGGAGGAGAGCTGACCCGCTAACTTTGGTGAAGTCAGGAAAGCCGGCTGGAGTAGCTGTGGGGCGCTGTCTGTACCGGTATCCTTGGCAACCGAGATGCCTTCGTGCTATTCCGCCCAGCGATTTCCAGGAACTAATTTTAGGGGCTTTTTGACTTAAGGTGGTAAGTTTCGGATCTACCTCTGGTCCAAGTAAAATAATAATTCAAACTGCCGTAGATCCGATTCTGCGAGGGGCAGGAGGCCACAGTAGGGCTTAAATGTGTCGCTTAAGCAGCGTAGGGATGGAAAGAAGAGTCTGGACAAGGAGACTTAGTGCCATTGGTAACCCAACCTTTTTGAGCCTCAGTTTCCTCTTCACGAGATCTTTCCCAGATAAATATATTATTTCTTCCTTCCTAAGAAAACTTGTCCTTGACTCCATTTCTCCCTCCAGCTCACACCTCTCTCTCTCCTTTTCTATGCATATCGGAGTTCTTGGAAAGAGCGTCTGCAGTCGCAGTTTCCAGCCCTCCCCACTTTTTGTAGAGCCCCCTCCCTGTACATTCAGTTCCTTCCCAGTTGTCTTCTCCCGGATCTGTCAGCAACATTTGAAACCGTTCAGCACCTCTCCTGGGGAAAATACGTTTCTCACTTGCCTTGCAGGACTGCACATTCTCAGTTTTCCTCCGACTGCTTCACAGTCTCAATTGCTGGTTCCTCTTCTAGCCCCTGACTTCTCAATGCAGCAGTGCCTCCAGGCCTGGATCCTTGGATTTCTCTATCCACCTAATTGAGTGAAACCAAGCAGGACCCTGTGGGCCTCCCAGGCACAAAAAGACTTCCTGTGCCCCCATTTCTTCATTCAATCTCCATGACAGCGTATTGGCAACAATATCGGGATGACCTCATGGTGTTTCATGACTTTAAAGACCATCTTTATGCCAATGAGACCCCACCCCAACCTCAGTGCTTGAATATACAATTACTTATTTGGCATCAAAACTTGAAAGCTGGAGTTTCCTTCGTGGATCAGCGACTAGGATGAATGAATGAATCCGACTAGGATCCATGAAGACACGGGTTCAATCCCTTGCCTTGCTCAAGGATCCTGCATTGCCATGAGCTATGGTGTAGGTTGCAGACATGGATCGGATCTGGTGTTGCTGTGGCTGTGGCGTAGGCAAGTGGCTGCAGCTTCGATTCAACCCCTAGCCTGGGAACCTCCATATGCTGTGGGTGCAGCCCTAAAAAGCAGGGGAGGGGGGACTTGAATGACTAGTCGGCTGCTCAAGCTCACCCTGTTCACCAAAAGGTGCTTCGCCTATGCTCTCCCTCATCTCAGAGAATGGAACCTCCATGCCATTCCAACTCTCAGGCTGCAAACTTTATGTTCTTCATCCTGACACAAGCCAGACCCTGTAGGGCTCTCAGGTACAAATCCTTTCCGTGTCCCCCCATTTCTTGTTTGTAGAGATAGGGTTCCTTCAGCCTTTGTGACCGCCCCTGAGTTCCAAAGGGCAGGTTCAAAGATTTGCTAATCAGGGAAGGGAGGGGATGCAGAGACCAGGAAGGAAGAGTCAAGAGTGCAGCCTAGGAGCAGAGTCCTGGTTCCCCCTCAAGGGATATGCACGACTTCTGCAGAGCTAAAGCCCCCACCCAGGTGGAGGATGGCAGCTTGAGGCCAAGCTCAAGACCCCTGGAGCCCCGCCCTGTTACCTCACTACCAGCCAATCAGAGGAAAGCCACACATCCTGCAGCCTTTACCCTAGATTTTGCCTATAAAAGCATTTCCCCAGTAGTTCCCTGGTGGCTCAGTGGGTTAAGGATCTAGTGTTGCCACTGCTGTGGCAAGAGTTCCATCCCTGGCTTGGGGAACCACCACATGTCACAGGCATGGCCCCCCAAAAAAATTTTCCCCAAACCATTAGGGAATTTGGGGTTTTAGAGCACAAGCCACCCATTCTTCTTGCTTGGTCCTGCAATAACCTTTCTCTGCTCTAAATTCTGACATTCCAAATTTGTTTTTGGTTTTTTGTTTCGTTTCGTTTTGTTTTGGCTTCAGTGTGCATCAGGCCCACAAGTTTTTGTCAGTAACAATCCCACATCCAATCTGTCAGCAATTCTACTGGCTTTCTCTTAAAAATATATCCAGGGAGTTCCCACTGTGGATCAGCGGTTAATGAACCCAGCTAGTACCTATGAGGATGCAGGTTCGATCCCTGGCCTTGCTCAGTGAATTAGGGATCGGGCGTTGCCGTGAGCTGTGGCGTAGATCACAGATTCAGCTCGAATCCCGAGTTGCTGTGGCTGTGCTGTAGGCCAGCAGCTGGAGCTCTGATTTGACCCCTAGCCTGGGAACCTCCATATGCCGCGGGTACAGCCATAAAAAGACTATATATACAAATACAGAATCCTACCTCCACTGACACACCTTAGACCCAGCCCTTCATCTCTCATGGATTATTGCAGTTATCATCATCGCGTCCAAACTGTTCTCCCAGATTCTGCCTTTACCCTGCTTTTCCTCAGTCTGTGTTCACATAACAACTGCTTGAGTCATTCTGTTAAAATCATGTCATGTGGCTTCTCTGTGCAAAACCTTCCAGAGACTCTCCTCTCACTCAAATATAAGCCAGAGTTTGCCCATGGCCAGGAATGTCCTCCACCACCCAGCTCCCGGAAGCCTCCGCGCCCCTCTCCTAACTTCATCTCCCTCACTGACTTCACCCCAGCCCACAGGCCAATTTGCCAGGCTTCCTTCTGCCCTCAGGACACTGAGCTTACTTTCATCTCTGCACAGAGTTGGTCTTCAAATATTCCCAAGACTCCCTCTCTCACCTCCATCAAGACTTGACTCATTCAGGAGTTCCTGCTGTGGCGCAGCGGTAACAAACCTGATTAGTATCCAGGAGGATGCAGTTTTTATCCCTGGCTTCACTCAAAGGCTTAAGGATCCGGCATTGCTGCAAGCTCGAATCCGGTGTTGCTGTGGCATAGGCAGCAGTTGCAGCTCCAATTTAACCCCTGGCTTGGGAACTTCTTACACTGCAGGTGCAACCTTAAACAGAAAAAAAGAAAAGAAAAGAAAAGAAAAATCTGCCTCCCAATCCCACATTCCCATTGGGCTTCATGGCACTTATCACCTTCTAATATATCATATAACTTACTTCTTCTTCCTTCCACACAAAGACAGCGATTCTGTCCATTTTTTCATGGCTGTACCCCTAGACAGAAGCCGGCAAGGGATACGTGCTCAGGAAGCATCTGTTGAGTGAATGGGTGCATTTCAAGATGGGAGATTAATTAGCGGTTAAGAGCCAGAACTTCAGGGGCTTGTCTTAGAGGTCCTCTTTGCCACTTAGCTGCTTTGACATCTTTTAGGAAGCTGAACCTAGCCTCAATTTCCTTTTTTTTTTTTTTTTTGGTCTTTTTAGGGCCACACCCGCGGCATATGAAGGTTCCCAGAGCTACAGCTGCCGGCCTACACCACAGCCACAGCAATGACAGATCCCAGCCACATCTTCGACCTACACCACAGCTCACGGCAACGTCGGATCCTTAACCCACTGAGCGAGGCCAGGGATCGAACCAGAGTCCTCATGGATCCTAGTCTGGGAACTGCTACTTCTTTTTTCTTCAGGCCAAGCCGAAAGTTTCCCTTAGACTTTTCCTTTGGGGAGTGGATACACAGCTGGAGGTCCTAAAAGATTTGGGAGTGAAGGGAAGTGGTCGCGTCCGTCAGGCTCTCAGTAAATGTGTTGGGAGGGGGTGGGGAGGCCTCCTTTCGTTCCTAGAATTCAGTATTAGGAAGTGAAACCCAATGTCACCTCCCTCCCACCTTCACCTTGGATGGCAAGGTGGCCCTTTGATGATTGAATGAGGCAAGGAATTGTTGCCCCTTTGTTAGAGGGAACCGAGATAAGCAAGCAGTTCATCGCAATGGCTAAAGAGCAATAACCCTGGATAGAGGGCCATCTGCCAGTGGTTGGGAATCTACAAGGAAGCCCATCCTAATTTCAAACAGAAATAACTGGTTGGGAGTTCCCGTTGTGGCAGAGTGGAAAAGAATCTGACTAGAATCCATGAGGATGTGGGTTGGATCCCTGGCCTTGCTCTGTGGGTCAGGGATCCGGCGTTGCTCTGAGCTTTGGTGTACGTTGCAGATGCGGCTCAGATCCCGGCATTGCTGTGCCTATGGGGCAGGCCAGCAGCAACACCTCCGATTTGACCCATAGCCTGGGAACTTCCGTATGACGAGGATGCGGCCCTATAAAGCCAAAAAAAAAAAAAAAGAAAGAAAAGAAAAGAAAGAAAGAATTGTTTGTTTTTGCTTTTTTTTTTTTTCAGGGCCGCGTCTGCGGCATATGGAGGTTCCCAGGCTAGGAGTCAAATCGGAGCTGTAGCCACCAGCCTACGTCAGAGCCACAGCAACGCGGGATCCGAGCCACATCTGCAACCTACACCACAGCTCACGGCAACGCCGGATCCTTAACCCACTGAGCAAGGGCAGGGACCAAACCCGCAACCTCATGGTTCCTAGTCGGATTCGTTAACATCTGTGTCACGACGGGAACTCCAGCATCTGCTTTGTAACTATTAGGTCACAGCTACATTTTGTACGTGTCCTGATCGGCCTTAAGGAGCTACGCAGAGCCTGACCCTTCCCTTTTTTTTTTTTTTTTTTTTTTTGTCTTTTTGCCTTTTTGCCTTTTCTAGGGCCACATCTGCGGCATATGGAGGTTCCCAGGCTAGGGGTCCAATTGGAGCTGTAGCCGCCGGCCTACACCACAGCCACAGCAATGCCAGATCCAAGCAATGTCTGTGACCTACATCACAGCTCATGGCCACGCTGGTCCCTTAACCCACTGAGCGAGGCCAGGGATCAAACCCGCAACCTCATGGTTCCTAATCAGATTTGATAACCATTGCGCCACGATGGGAACTCCTGACACTTCCCTTTAGAGTGTCCCCAAATGTGTGGCACCTCCTAAGGCCTCCAAGACATCTGTTTCCAGACTCAACACTCCCTCCTGCCCACTCCCTTGCCAGAGTGTTCTTTTCTTGAAAGTAAATGCTTATACATAAATATTAACATGCCTGCCTTTGGGTACATTTCTGTAAGTGAAACTGCTGGAATAAATAGTACATTTTATATGGTTTTTTTGTTTTTTCTTTTTTAGGGCTGCACCTGCGGCATATGGAAGTTCCCAGGCTAGGGGTCAAATCGGAGCTGCAGCTGCTGGCCTACGCCAGAGCCACAGCAACGCAGGATCTGAGCCGAGTCTGCAACCTACACCACAGCTCACGGCAACGCCGGATCCTTAACCCACTGAGCAAGGCCAGTGATCGAACTAGGATCATGGTTCCTAGTCGGATTCGTTAACCACTGAGCCACAACGGGAACTCCTGGATACATTTCTGTAAGCGAAACTGCTGGGACAAATAGTACATTTTATATGGGTTTTTTGTTTATTTGGTTTTTCTTTTTTAGGGCTGCACCTGAGGCATATGGAGGTCGAATAGGAGCTACAGCTGCCGCCTACACCACAGCCACAGCAACGCGGGATCTGAGCCACATCTGTGAACTACAATGCAGCTTGCAGCAACGTTGAATCCTTAACCCGCTGAGCAAGGCCATGGATAGAACATGCATCCTCACGGATACTAGTTGGTTTCTTAACCTGCTGAGCCACAACGGGAGCTCCACATTTTATTGTTTTTGCTGTGTTTCCAGATTACCCTCCAGGAAGGGTGATGTTGTTTGCACGCCCACAGTCAGTTTACAGGAGCGCCTACTTGCCTGCCCCCCCAGCCACCAAACTGGGGAATCGTCGTCATTCTTGTCATCACTGCCAATCCGATAGGAGAGAGTGATTAATTATCTCATGGTGGCTTCAATTTGCGTTTCTTTGATTATAAGTGATGCTGGGCCTGTTTGCCAACCACATCCTATACTTTTGCAATCGCGTTTTGGAGCCGAGCGAGGGAGCTTACACGTATTCCAGTTAAATGTTATCTGGTTGGATTCTACCAATCATTCCTTCCTGTTGAGATAATTTGGATCCTGGTTCTGTGATTCCAGCGTATTGGCCTTCCCGCCCCGCCTGGTGTTATGTGCACAGTTGATAAGCAGTTATCTTTGGCTTTATCCAAGTTGTTGATAGACTGTTAAAAAGCTCAGGGCCAAGGGTAGAGCCGTTTGGCAGGACACTGCAGAATGTCCACTGCCCCTTGTGCCGTGAGGACTCCATGTGATGGTGCCCAGGACCCACGGCCGGTAGGTGGGGCCTCCCCCAGGATACAGGCTAGGCATGGACTCCAGCCCACTGGAGCTGTGTGGCCTTGAGCTGGTGGTATCACCTTAAAGGGACATGTGCCACATACTTGTCTATTGTCTCTTAGGCTCTGGTGGCCTCTTGGTCACTATTTTGTCCACAAGAATTTCATGAGAAACTTTCAAACTATTGTCAAAAGTCATCTCACGACAGCAAATGGTCACCGGATTTACTCTTCTAATAAAAGATGTTCCTTTGATTATCAATCCTGACCCTTATGATCCATACTGACCCTTTCTTTTCTTTTTTCTTTTTTTAACTTATTTCTTGGCCGAGCTTGCGGCATGCGGAGATTCCAGTGGCCAGGGATTGAACCCGCGCCACAGCAATGAGTGGAGCCGCCACGGCGACAACACTGATGATCAGTCTTTCCAAATACCAGTCCACTGCTCATGTGACTAACTGCTCTGGAATCTCGCCTACGGTCAACATCAAGCTCAGTGGCCCTCAGTTTATCCAATGGGTAATTTTTTTTTTCTTTTGTCTTTTTGCCATTTCTTAGGCAACTCCCGTGGCATATGGAGGTTCCCAGGCTAGGGGTCAAATTGGAGCTGTAGCCGCCGGCCACAGCCACAGCCACAGCAACGCGGGATCTGAGCCACATCTGCGACCTACACCACAGCTCACAGCAACGCCAGATCCTTAACCCACTGAGCAAGGCCAGGGATCGAACCCACAACCTCATGGTTCCTAGTCGGATTCGTTAACCACTTCATCACGAAGGGAACTCCAGTAATTTTTTAAAAATCTGGGACATTTGCTTCCTTTCTCCATGGCTCCTCAAAGCATGCTGAGAATCTGGAAGTGTTCAGTGGCCCCTGCCGAGATGTGTCAATTCTGCCGCCCTGGTTCAGTTTTCTTTCAGATCTGGAAGGAGCAAGTCACTCCGATTATCACCTCTGCTCCCAGCGTGGACAGAAGCCCCAAGGAGGGTTAATCATTTGGGGGAGTTCCCACTGTGGCTCAGCAGTAACGAACCCAACCGGTATCCACAAGGACACATGTTGATCTCTTGCCTCGCCTAGTGGGCTAAGGACCTGGCGTTGCCATGAGCTTTGGTGTGGGTCACAGACGCAGCTTGGATCCTGTGTTGCTATAGCTGTTGTGCAGGCCGGAAGCTGCAGCTCTGATTCGACCCCTAGCCTGGGACGCTCCATATGCCACGGGTGTGGCCCTAAAAAAAATAAATAAGTAAATAATTTGGGCAGCATTGACAGGAAGCAGGAAGAATGGCTTAGTTTGAGGGGAAAGAGGGTCTTTGTGAGACTGACCTTCGCCGACCATTCGCATCATTGGCTGAAGGAACAGCTCCGTGATTCTAGGAAAGGAGCCTCTGGGCATAACAAAGAAAGCAGACATCAACCGAATCCTCTTGTTTATTATTTTTTGTTGTTGTTGTTTTCCATGCCCACAACATGTGGCAGTTCCTGGGTCAAGCATCGAATCTGTGCCATGGCAGCAACCCAAGTCCCTGCAATGACAATGCCAGGTCCTTAACCTGCTGCGCCACCAGGGAACTCCAACAAAATCGTCTATAAATGAAATGATGACACGTGACGGCACCTTTCTTTGAGTTACGTCAACATCAAAAATCAGACAAGTCTATTCTAAGGAACAGTAAACACCCCTGAGAAACAAATAAACGAAAAGAGAAATTAGGTAACTGATTTAAGTGAGTGAGTCAGTCCTAACTGCACCCCTGGCTTCTTGCAGCCATGTCTGCAATGTCGTCGTGATTTTCACCTTGTAAATTTACCACTAAGTTATGTTAAAAATAACCAATCCTTGTTGTCTGTTCTTGCTCGTTCAGACCAGTAATAACAGTAAGAATGATTAACACAACACTGTAAATCAACTATATATACTTCAATAGAATTTGTTTTAAAAATGAAAAAAAAAAAAAAAAAGGAATTCTTGCCCTGGTGCAGTGGGTACATGAACCAGTGTTGTCTCTGTGGTGGCACGGGTTTGATCCCCAGCCCAGTGCAGTAGGTTAAGGATCCGGCATTGCCACAGCTGTGGCATAAGTCACAGACGCAGCTCAGGTTTGATAACCTGGCCCCAGAACTTCTATATGCTGCAGGTGCAGCTGAGAAAGGAAAAAAATGTTTACAAAAATTTTTGAGAAAAATCTGTTAAAATAAAAATGAAAAAAATAGCAATAAGAATGATAAGAAAGACTAATACTTAGCTCTCCTGGGTATGTGCCACTTCCTGTCCTAAGAGTGTTACCCAAGTTAACCCTTTCATTCTCACATCACCCCTGAAGGGAAGGTACCATTTTCACTGCATTTTTCACACATGATGAGATGGAAGCAGAGTTTAAGCAACCTACCCAAGGTCACCCATCCCAGAAGGGGTAGAGCTGAGCTTGGAACTCAGGCAGCCCAGCTCCCCAAGTCAGGAGAGATAAGTAAGTAAGGACAAAAAAGGAACAGCTGGAGTTCCCTGGTGGCTCAGCAGGTTAAGGATCTGGCGTTGTCACTGCTGTGGTGCAGGTTCGATCCCTGGTCTGGGAAATTCTGCATGCTCCAGGCATGGCAAAAAAAAAAAAAAAAAAAAAAAAAAAAAAAAAAAAAAAAAGGAATAGCTATGGGAAATGATTTCTCCCCTGAATCATGAAACTGTCTTGCCAACGATGGTCTCAATGACTATGGAGGAACAAACCACACCCCCTGAATAAGCTGCGTGAAAAAGAAGGAGGAGCCAGGTGGAAGTTGGGCATGAATCACCTTTGCACCGGCTCTGAGTCCTAAGCAGACGGCATAAACCGACGGTGAACGTGACCATGAGATGGGACACACAGACACCAGGACCCAAGATGATGACAACCAAGCCTGATCCCGAGGCAGCTCCCACCTTCCAGAAACAGGGTTTCAAGGCACGAGCGACCCCTGGCACAGGGCAAAGGCTGCAGACCCGGCCAGCACTGGGCACCAGTCAGCGGATTCCCAATATTGTCTTCCAGTTGCTAGACTACACTGCTTTCCAGTACATTATCCGGGCTGTAAAAACTGAAATGTAAGGAAAGCAGTTTCATACAAATAACGTCAACCGCAACAAGGCAAACTGGCTTCTGATGAAGTTGGCAAGACAAGGCAATGAACTTGTGCCGATGGACATATTGAGTGTTTCTCCTGCCAGATCCAATTGGCGGCTTCCTAATTATGGAAATATCCGTGTTGTTTCCACTTAGCCCGGGTTCGGCCTGCTGGTATCTGATTCAGTGTTTACTTCGTGAATGAGGTCAGTTCCCCGCACAGCTGGGGTTTCAGCGCAGGGCTCACAGATGCTGGTCAGCAGACAGACTTCCCACTCGAAGCTGCCCGTGGGTGTCAGCACTGCCTCCTCACCACTGCCCCGGCCTTAGCCACTCTCTGGCATTTTCTGAGCCTTGGCTCTGCTCCCTGCTCGGCTGCTAACATTTCCCTGGAGAAGCAGACGGAGCCCGGGCTGCAGCCTGGGCGTGTGGAGATCACATCCAAATTTCCCACAGCCCGGCAGTTCCCTCTCCAACCTGCCCCCCTTGGTATTGCAACATCTCGCCCCTTCCGAGCTTCAGACCTGCCAGGAAACAGGGGAGGCTTTCTGGGTTTTGTTTTTTTAATTATTTATTCCAGGATCGCTCCCCTGGTGTGGTGTGACAGTGACTCAGAACGGCTTGGAAACCACCTCAGAAGGTAACTAACTATGTCCTCTGGGCCAACTCCCCACATGAGTGAAAACAAAAACCAAAGCTCACCAGGGCTCAAAATACTCATTTATGGAGTGACATCCCCGCTGTTCACAGAAGTGATGGGAAAACGGCTGAGGGCAGCGAAGAAGGATGATGCTTCACAGCCTGGCCAGGGCTCGGCTCCAAACGACTTCAGAAGCAGCACTCGTCTTCGGTGTCATCAGCCTGTCCCCCTGAGTCCTGAGCTGTAGCAGTGGGACCTCAGCCGCGATATCGCACATGGTCCAAGTCTGAAGCAGCTCCCTTTCTCAGCTCTGGCAGCAATTTCTTTATCTCAGCGAGATAAGGGCGTAGGAAGCTTAGAGATAGCGATTCGGTTTGGCTCTCGCAATGATCCTGGGCATCCTTTGCTGGAACAGTTTCACTTAACAGAATCGGGGCGGGGAGGGGGCGCAGTAGGATCCTGACTAGGAGATGGTTTAGGAGCTGGAGGCAAAGGCAGCTTTGAATGAGAACGAGAATGCACGCTCCTAACAGTCGCAAGGCAGATGATGTGCCATGACCCACGTTCTCATCTCCTAACAGAACAGTGAGCCCAGTGGCTGCTAATGGAGACACAGCAGAACAGCCTGGAGGAGACCCAACCCCTGATGTAAAGAGGTGAGCTCTGTCTTCCTCTAACCTCAACGGAACTCTTCTGAGGATAAAGACTTCGCTCTCTCTTATCCAAAGGGTTGATCCAGCAGCCACAAGAGATTTCAGAATATCTCTCCCCTCCTGAGGGCCTAAAGAGCCTGCTCAAGAAGTTCCCACTGTGGTGCAGTGGACTAAGAATCCAACGACAGTGGCTCAGGTTGCTGCAGAGGCACAGGTTCGATCCCCGGCCCCATCAACTTCCATATGCCTTGGGTGCGGCCATAAAAATGTATAAATAAATAAAAATAAAGAGCCCGTTCAAGTCAGATTCAGATCACTTCCCTTACGTGATGCTTCAAGAGCACAGCCTGTCTCTGACCCAAGATGCTCCGTCCACCTGTTCCTGTGACCCAAACACCTGGTACTCACTGTCAATTCTGTCGCCAGTTTTATTGTCATAGAGTTGTCACCTTCTTCTTTCCCCATGCATGTGCTTCTGGGAGTTTTTGCAGAGGAGACCGTAAACAAAGTTCCATTCCTTTCCTCCTCTCTGGCCTCATCACCTCGGCTCTGCTGATGCTTGTGCACACCGGACACACACCCACCTGCTTCCTCCACCCGGAACACCCTCTCCGGGGACCCTCCACGTGGCTCCCTCCATCCGTTCCTTTGGGTCTTTATCCATGTGCCTGCTCGCCAGCGAGATGTTCCCAGCCACCCTCCTCCCAGGACCCTCCCAGGCAGGTCCTCTTTCTGCACGTGATTGTCCGCAGAGCTTTCACCCTGTCTAAAACATCACCTGCTCCCTGTCTCTTCTCCACCTGCCTCCCCAACTGGAACACCAGCTCCACGCAGGCAGGGATTTTTGACTCTTTTGTCTACCACTACAGCTCAGTACCTGTAACGGTGCTTGGCGTATCCATCCTGAAATATCTGGAGTGTCCTGAGCATACCAGGCACTAATCTGGGCACCGGATGTTTTTGCAAGAGTTTGTCAAGTGATTGAAGAATTGACCCTACCTTAAAGAGCTAAAGGGGGAGGAGTTCCCATCGTGGCGCAGCGGAAATGAATCTGACTGGGAACCATGAGGTTGCGGGTTCGATCCCTGGCCTTGCTCAGTGGGTTAAAGATCTGGCATTGCCATGAGCTGTGGTGTAGGTTACAGACGAGGCTCGGATCTCGTGTTGCTGTGGTTGTGATGTATGGTTGTGATGTAGGCCGGCAGCTCTAGCTCCAATTGGACCCCTAGCCTGGGAACTACCATGTGCCTCAGATTTGGCCATAAAAAGCAAAAGAGCTAAAGGAATTCCCACTGTGGTACAGTGGGTTAAGGATCCTCCAGCGTTGTCTCTGCAGCAGCTCAGGTCACAGCTGTGGCGCAGGTTCAATCCCTGGCCCGGGGAACTCTATATCCTGAAGATGAGGACAAAATAAATAAATAAATAAACATAAAGATCTAAATAGGGTCTGTAAGCTGAAGGAGACTGTGTGTCTCCTGATTCCTCGCAGAGATTTGAGGAGCTGAACGAATACTCGGCCTCTCTCCCGCTCCCTCACCTCCTCTTCATTCTGTATCTTCTGCTTTCCCAGCCAAGGAAAGGGGATTGATCCGGAGGAAAGGCAGAGGCTTCTGCGATTTAGAAACACAAGTACTGGGGGCCACCAGCGGGTCCTGCTTTGTCAGGATCTCCTGAGGAGGAAATGCGGGGACATGGTGTCACCTTCCCTGGTTGTTGAGCAAGCCGTGGGGCTGGTAGAGCTGCGGGCGGGCCAGGCAGCCACAGGCAGAGGCCATCACACAGGCTTTCCAGGGAAATGAGGAACCGTGGCCTCAGCCACAGGACAGGGATGGAGCCTGCAGCCAGCAGCCTGGCTGGAAAGTCTGCGTAGGGGGCAGCAGGGCCCCTGTAACCCGGTAGTGCTCGCCCACTCCCCACCCCGAGAATTTTGCAGCCCTGGAGGCTTACGGCATCTTTATCTTCCCCCCTCCACCCCGGCACTTTTATCTTTTGAAAGCTCCCTGGTGTCTCCCAACAAATCAGAATTTCTTGGCTTTCATCCCTTTTGAAAAGCCTTTTGTGAGAACTGGGTGTGACCCAAAAGTCACCTCTCTATTCCTGTCTGAAGGGAAGATATTTCCCGATCAGAGAGCCGTGTGCCAATGAATACTCGATTGTACCCGCTACGCCCCGTGCCCGTCACAGTTACAGAAACAAACCAAAAGCTGAGCAGAGACACTGCGAATCAAGAGGCTTATTATTTTCCCCTACTAAGTATTTTGCAACCGAAGTTTCCACATTTTTCAGGGTTTGATGTCATGAAATGCCCACGTATGCCTGCCTCTTAAAAAACGGAGTCATTGTGAGTCTGTTGGAATGTGAGCCGTGCAACGTACAACTCAGAACCTGGAATCTGAGATTCACAGACGGGACAGGCCACTGAGCATGTGCGGTCATGAGTTCGCAGGATGGCAATGCTATCCCAGAACCACCTGGAAGTTAAATGTTAGTCTTCTGAAAAGACCTGGGACTCCAAGTGCCAGCTGCTGTCATAGCAAGTGCAGCATAAGCGGGTTTCTATTTAAAATTTCCACACCTGGGACTTGACTGTTTCTTGGTTTCCAGAGGGGACCCTCCCTCCCCCTGGAATTTTTTTCCACCTTCCCTTTTTCGTGCTGTCTGGTTTAACCCGACCTTCTGGGTTTAACCCAACTCAAAGCAAGGCACGAAGAGAACAGCGTTCATAAAAGGCACTAGGAAGTTGTGGTCTTAGGCTGCTGGAATCAGTCCCAGGAGACAAGACAGCCCTGGAGATGGGGTGGGGGGAAGAAGAGACGGGAGGGCCAGGCCGGAGGTGTGTGTGGGGGTGTACCTGCCCTCCTGCCCTCGGGTGAAAGAGGAGAAAGAGGAGGGCTTGTGTCTTTGCAGCCTGTCAGGGAAGGCCCTTGGGCGTCCCCTGGGTCCCAGCGTGCCTAGACTAAGTGACACCAGATCTGTCAACCTCAGTTGCCAGTCGGGGGCAGGGAATACTCCAGAGAGGAGGGAGGAGGATTGAGAAGGAGGATCCGAGGGCTGGGGAGGGGGACATGGCGGGATCTGCGGCACAAGCAGCCCAAGGCAGGGACCGAGGGTGAACTGGGTGTCTGGACATGAGACCATGTTTTGTCTTTTGTGTGTGTGTATGTGTGTCTTTTTAGAGACACACCTGGGGCATATGGAATTTCCCAGGCTAGGAGTCCAATTGGAGCTACAGCTGCCGGCCTACCCCACAGCCACAGCAACACCAGATCCCAGCTGTGTCTGCGACCTACACCACAGTTCACGACAACGCCAGATCCTTTAACCTACTGAGTAAGGCCAGGGATCGAACCCGCAACCTCATGGTTCCTAGTCGGATTTGTTCCCACTGCGCCACGATGGGAACTCCGAGGCTGTGGGTTTTGCTCCTCTCTATCTCCAGTGGCGTAAGACCTCTTACTTCTGAACTTCAGAGTCCTCCTCCTCTTCCTCCTCCCCTTCCTCCTTCTCTCCCTCCTCCCTTCCCTCCTCCCCTCCCTCTTCCCCCTCCCTCCTCTCTCCCTCCTCCTCCCTCTTCCCTCCTCCTCCTCCTCTTCCCCCTGGGCACAGCCAGTCTCAGAGGGGCAGGAGCAGCTGAGAGGGACACCACCGGTGGGGACCGAAGTGTGCCAGAGCTGGGCCTGCGGGAGTCACCCCTGAACAAGGCAGCACTTGTGTGCGGAAGCTTTTCAAGGCAGTCTCACAGACACAGGGACATGGGATGGAGCGGAACAGAGAAATTCCAGAGATTTTTCACGTGCAAGCGGATATTTCCTCGGAGAGTTCGTAGACTAAATAACACTCCTTGTGACTAAGGGACAGTGTATACGGCTGACCTGGCAACATTCTATGTGCGCAGGGCAGGCACAGGGAGCCCCGGAGCGGCCCAGATGGGGACGGAAGAAGAGCAAGGTGAAGCTGCCTGAATACATGTCTTTATGGAAGAATATTTGGGGGTGTTCTCCCTCCACCAGACCTGACAGCCCTCTCAAATATATAGAAGAACTTGTTGGCAGACTTTGGGAATGAAATGGGCTGGACATCTAAAAACAAATACACCTGGGCCTCTCTATGAACCATTTTCAAATATGCATATATATATATACATATATATATATATACATATATATATATATATATATATATATATATATATATATATAGTCTTTCTGTATTTTTAGGGCCACAACCACGGCATGTGGAGGTTCCTGGGCCAGGGGTCTAATCGGAGCTGTAGTCACCGGCCTACACCACAGCCACAGCCACGCAGGATCCAAGCCATGTCTGCCACCTACACCACAGCTCATAGCAACGCCAGATCCTTAACCCACTGAGCAAGGCCAGGGATCGAACCTGCAACCTCATGGTTCCTAGTCGGATTTGTTTCCATTGAGCCATGACGGGAACTCCCTCAAATACATATATTTTAATAGGCCTTATTTTTGGGAGCAGTTTTAGCGTCATAGCAGAATTGAGTGAAAAGCACAGAGAACTCAAGTGTCCCCCCCCCCATACCCAGCCCCCTCTCTATCACCTCCCCCCCAAGAGCAGTACATTTCTTAACACTCAACGAACCCACAGTGACACATCATTGTCACCCACAGTCCATGCCTCACATTAAAGGTCACCCTGTTTTGCATAGTCTCTAGATTTGGACAAGTACATAATGACAGGTACCCACAATGGTAGCATCATGCAGAGAAGTCTCACAGCCTAAAAATTCTCTGTGCGCCCCTCCCTCCACCTCAGCCCTGGCAACTACTGATCTTTATAATATATGCATTTTCAGATTGACCTCTTTACACTCAGCAAGGCATTTAAATTTCCTCCATGTCTTTGCGTTTTGTTTTTTGTTTTCTTGTTAGGACCCCACCTGCGGGCAAGGGGTCAAATCAGAGCTGCAACTGCCGGCCACAGCCACAGCAACATGGGATCTGAGCCATCTCTGCAACCTACACCACGGCTCACAGCAACGCTGGATCCATAACCCACTGAGTGAGGCCAGGGATTGAACCCGCATCCTGATGGATTCTAGTTGAGTTCTTAACCGGCTGAGCCACAACAGGAACTCCTGTCTCTGCATGTCTTGATAGCTTATTTCTTTTGAGGGCTAAAGAATATGCCATTGTTTGGATCCAGCCATTTCCATGGCACCCACAGCACATGGAAGTTCCCAGGCCAGGAACGGAATTCAAGCCGCAGCTATAGCTGCAATAACGCCAGGTTTTTTAACCCGTTGTGCTGGGCCAGTGATTGAACCAGAGCCTACGCAGTGCCCTGAGCCATTGCAGTCGGATACTTAATCCACTGCACCACAGTGAGAACTCCTATTTTCATATATGTTTAAGCAGCCAGATCTGTAAATGGGGTGATATGTTATTAAAAATTAGTATTAGAATAAAACGTATACGATAAAGGCAATACTTGGCTTAAATAGAACAGCCTCTATCTCAACGCTATTAATATGAGAGCTCTTATTATCCTTCTGGCTATAATAAGTAAACTAGGCACAGAGAGAACCTGGCAGATAAGTCAGTGTGGGGAGACCCATAAAAAAGAACAGAAGAGTCTAGAATCCTAGGTGTTTGCTCTGTCTCAGATCAGGGCATCATGGACGTTTGTGGTGTTTTAAGTTTATAAATGCAGGGGGTTGGCAGGGGGAGAACGGACCCTTACTCCCAGTTCCTTGGTTGCCGGGCAAAGGGGATTCCTTAGAGTAAGACTCCTTGCCTCTCCCCCTCCCCCACATCACTTCCCCTCTCACCCCTTCCTTCCCCAAGGGAGCACCAGCCACTCTCCCAGTTGGGGCGGTGGGGAGGAACTGGGCATGCTCAGAGCATCCCCGGCTGCTCTCGGGACAGCCTGGCGGTAGAGCACACACTGGTCAACTGGTCAGCTCTCCGCTGGCCTGAGTAAATCAGCATGTCCAATGCAGCAAGCCCGCCGGCCCGAAGACCCAAGCTCTGTCCTATGAACAGGCTCACGAAAGCAATGACGCTCATATCCCAATCTCACTCTCTCCGGCTCCTACCTCTGATGAGTTATCCTTTAGGGGAGAGGGGGGCACACCTTTGGCATATGGAAGTTTCCAGGCTAGGGCTTCAAAGTCAAATCGGAGCTGCAGCTGCCGGCCTATGCCACACCAGATCCAAGGTGAATCCTCCACAGCCCACAGCACACAGCAACGCCAGATCCTTAACCCACTGAGCAAGGCCAGGGATGGAACCCGCATCCTCGTAGACACCAGTCAGGCTCTTAACCAGCTGAGCCACAACAGAAATGCCCTGTCCTAACGGTTTGATACACATTTTCATGCCTCGAGTTTATCCTGATACATCCGGGTCACTTGGTGACATCTGAATTTTCTTGAGCCAGGGTAGAAATACCACCATGACTTACTACCATCATCAGCGATGGTAAAAATGTCATGTTCGTGGACCTCCCTGGGTAGGGACCACACAAGAATTAGGATGGGTCCCTTGAGAACAGAATCTAATTTGCCTATAGGTCATATGTCTTATCCACACAGCCTCAATCCATACGAGCCGGTTAATATTTGCTAATTAGGAGGAAGTGGAGGAGGAGGAGGATGGGAAAGGCTTTCCCAAACGCAGTCCCCACCTCGGCTGAGGCGGCTGCTCAACGAGACAGATGCTGACGCTCACCGTGACTTACAAGTTACTGTCCCCAGCCTGCTCCCTCTGTGCCGCCTGCCATTCAGGCCAGAAGAGTCAAACGCACCGGGCCCAGTTCTACCAGAGGACACGTGCACGGAGGGCTTCTGCTGGCTCTCTGGAAAAGGGTTTGCTTTTCTCCTCTGAGATGGATAGAACCGGTGCTCCTCCATCCTCTTCTTCCTGTCTTGACAGCGGGCGTGATTCCTGGAGCTGTGGCAGCCATTTATGACCAGGAGGTGACCCACCAACTCTAAAGTCATAGTGATCCAGTGCACAAAACTTTTCTCTGGTTGCCACCCCCTCTCTGGAGGGTAACTATGCCCATCACAAGACATCAGAAATGCCTGGAGCATTGTTACACAAAAGAAGCCCTTTTTTTTTCTTTTTTCTTTTTTCCTTTTTTTTGCATTTTAGGGCTACTCCCATGGCACATAGAGGTTCCCAGGTTAGGGGTAAAATCGAAGGGACAGCTGCCGGCCACAGCCACAGCCACAACAGCACCAGATCCGAGCCACATTTGTGACCTACACCACAGCTCACAGCAACGCCGGATCCTTAACCCACTGAGCGAGGCCAGGAACCAAACCCGAATCCTCGTCGATACTCGTCGGGTTCTTAACCAGCTGAGCCACGATGGGAACTCCCCAAAGAAGACAACTATTCAAACTAAGTGCTGGCTGACTCCCCTCAGCTAATGCAGGTGGAACAGGATGCTGAGAAATGACTCTGTTTCAAATCTGGCAAAGGTCCTGAGGCAGAGAATGAACCAGTACTCCTGTGTTCCAAGGAGGGGCTAGGCCACCTCTGCCTGGGCTGCAAAGAGCTGTGACCACTCCCAGGGAGCAGGTGGCAAGGCCAGGAGAAAGAGATTGGAAATGAGATGATTTCCTTAAAGAGAGCTGTTGAGCGCTATGGCCCCACCATGGATGAGAGGAAGAGCCTAGAACGGGGGGCTTCGAGGAGCCCTTTCAGAGAGCTTGGGGAGCAGACAACTGGTGTCTGTCATGTACCAAGAAATTTTTTTTGTGGGTTTTTTTTGTTTTTTTTTTGTTTTTTTTTGGCCACCCTATAGCATAGAGCGTTCCCGGGCCAGAGATCAGATCTGAGCCACAGTTGCGACCTACACCGAAACTGCAACAACACCAGATCCTTAACCCACTGCACTGGGCCGGGGATCGAACCTGTGTCCTGGCACTCCAGAGGTGCTGCTGACCCCGTTGCGCTCCAGCAGGAACACGACACACCCGAGCAATCTTAACGGCAAGCACTTGAGTCCATAGCCTGAAGCAGAGGGCCCTGCTCGGGTGAGGGCTTCCCCCACTCCACCGAAGGCCTGAGTAAGAAAGAAACCTCTCAGAGTTCCCTGGCGGCTCAGTGGGTTAGGGATCCAGCATCATCATGGCTGTGGCTCATATTCAATCCCTGGCCTGGGAATTTCCACATGCCTCAGATGGAGCTAAAACAAGAAAGCAAGGAAACTCTCTTTCTGCCCAGTGCACCCATGGCATGGGGAAGTTCCCGGGCCAGGGATGGAACCCATGTCACAGCAGCAACCTGAGCTGCTGCCAGCACCATGCCAGATCCTTAACCCCTTGTGCCCCAAGTGAATTCCTCTGCCTGACTGTCTTTGAACTGGGACATCCATCAATTCGGATACACGCTCAGACTGGAGTTTTGGCCCTCGGCTCTCCCGGTCTCCAGCTTGCCACCTACAGAGCTCAGACTGTTCCCTCTCCACAATCCCCGGAGGCCAGTGCCTTAGAATAAACATATATCTCTACCTTCCATCAGTTCTCTGGAGACCCCGGCCTAAAACACAGAGGTTCCTGCCTCGAGAAGAGCGCCTCTGCCTTTTCCCACGGCAGGCTTCCTTCTGGCTGGGCACAGCCGCAGGTGGGTGGGAAGAAATTTAACTTCTGTGAATCCGTGTTACACAGAAACCCTGTAGACGTGAGTTGGCCGGAGGACTTTCTGCCACTCACCTCTGTGAGAAAGCCACAGGTCCGCCAGAGATCTCATGGGGGACTCGGCTAGAGAGAAACCACCCACCCCCAGGCAGTGTGGGGGCAGACCCTGCAGAGTAAAGAAGAGAGTTTCACTCTGCTTCACCCACAAACCCCATCAGCATCACACCCTGGTTTCACTAACAGGGTGTGCGATGCCTGCAGGTGGTCTGTGTTTTTAGGCGGGACCCAAACATTTCCCAGGTCCCTTCTCCCAAACACTAAGCTCCTTTTTCTCCTCCTTGGCCGTTTTTGCCGCATGGAATTCAGGCCTTGGGTTTTGGGGGACTTTTTCTTTGTTGGTTGGTTTTGTCTTTTTAGGGCTGCACCCCACAGCATATGGAGGTTCCCAGGCTGGAGTGGAATCGGAGCTCTAGCCGCCGGCCTACACCATAGCCACAGCAAGGCCAGATCCGAGCCGGATCTGCGAACTACACCACAGTTCACAGTGACGCCGGCTCCTAAACCCACTGAGCGAGGCCAGGGATGGAACCCACAACCTCATGGTTCCTCGTCGGATTCATTTCCGCTGCACCACGACCGGAACTCCCAGGCCTTGGGTTTATTAAATGTAAAAAGTAGCTTCAAGGAGCATAGAGTTACAGGACTCTGTTTTAAAAATGCTTGAAAAGCAACTCCTTTGAAAGCCATATCTTTTCCCATCCTGCCAGGATCCCGCTGGGATGGGGACAGTGGCCTCAAATTGAGTTCCAAGCTGTGTCTCGGCCAGGGGGGTGACCCGGCAGACAGTGTGCTGCAAACCACCAGACCAGGAGTCTCTGATGTTTATCTGCATCTGCCCAAATTCCCAGGACTATTCTGGGGGTTTCCAGGCCCACATGGGAAGCGTCAGCCTGTGCCTGGAGGTGCAAAAAGCGCGAGATCGAGTGGCTCCTGTGTCTTCACTCCCACGGCCCTCACCTCACGTGGCGTTCCCTCTCTCCTGGTCCCCTTGGCCCCTGTGCCAAGGCAGGCTAGATCCAGCCGGGCTATTTATAGTGCTGCTACAGGACTGGGCAGCTGGTAGGAGCAGATGTTTTCTGATACAGAGAAAGAGAGCTATTTATACCAGGCGTTGGATGAAAATGAGTCAGAGGGCAGGCTGCAGCCATAGTTGGTGTTCTTTGCCCTCTCGTCGCTGGGGAAAGTTCTCCAGCCCCTCAGGTGAAAGTGTATTTCACCCCCACTGCCTAGACAGTGCAGTTCAGCAGACGCTGCCCGAGAGCCGGCTGCCAGGTGGGCCCTGAGATAAGACAGGCCCCTCTCCTTGTTGCAGTCCCGGAAGGGAAACCTCAGGAAAGCAAACAGTGGCGAGCGGGCGCATCTCTGTGCCTGAGAAACACAGACGCCAGTGATGGAGGCTGCTGGGCCTTGGGAAATGGCGATGGGGCGGGGAGAGGGGAGGGAGGGGTCGGGGAGGACCACAAGGTCATGACTGCTAACCCGGCTGGGAGGAATGGACAGGAACGGTCCAGGCGAGCAGCTGTCACCAGGGCAGCAGGAATAGAATTGGGGTGTGGAGGTTTTGCCGCCTGACCCGGTGCATTCTGGGAATATCCTGGAATCAGACAATCTGAGGGCATGGGGCTTCCTGAGGGATTTCGGAGGAGGAGGCTTGACAGGTGAGCTGGGGCTGGACTGAAAAGGGTCATGGCCCACACTCAGGAATGTGCACTAATGCAACTTCACCTTTGGGCAGGAGGAGACGGCAAAGTTTGCAAGCAAGAAAGCAATCTGTTGTTCCAGGGAGCGATGGAAAGTGTGGGTCAGTGAGCAAGCTCCTCCTGTGTCTCCTGTGGCACTATGCCTGGCACACAGTCGGTGCAGTATAAGTGCTTCTTAAAAGAGCAGGCACACCGAGCTTCCCCCTGTCTGGAGGCAGCGGGCAGACCATCCGTGAAATGAGTCTCGGCTTCTCGCTGAGAGCCAGATGGGGCTGCGGGCACTGTTCCCCTTCAGCCCCTTAAGCCAAGCCCCCCCCAAGATTTCCCACCATGCTTTTCCTGGCCACTGCTTGCCCTGCTCCCTGCCCCACCCCCCTCTGATTCAGCCCGTTGCTTTATCTGCACCTCCTGCAGCATCAGCCCTGGCGTGGGCCTGGCTCATGCCCATGGCGCCAAAACCAAGTAATAATAATTATAACAACCAAACACATTTCGCTGAATATTTGGGGAAGTAAAGCAAGTTTACAAACACTAACAAAAGGAAATATTAAGAAGTTCCCATTGTGGCTCAGCAGAAACGAGCCCAACTAACATCCATGACAACGTGGGTTCGATCCCTGGCCTCGCTCAGTGGGTTAAGGATCTGGTGTTGCCCTGAGCTGTGGTGTAGGTTGCAGACATGGCTACATTGCTGTGGCTGTGGTGTAGGCTGGCAGCTGTAGCTCCAATTGGACCCCCAGCCTGGGAACTTCCATATGCCGCAGGTGCAGCCCAAAAAAGCCAAAAAAAAAGACAAAACAAAGCCCCAAACAGAATATTAGCCTTCTCCTTGTTCTTAAACAGCCACAAGCCATTTCTGCCTGCCCGCTTCTTGAAGGGTTCTGCGAACTCTGAGGGTTTGTTTCACCTTCCGCTCCTTAACTAAACAAAGACTCTTTGTTCCCTAAGAAGAATATTGGTTCCATAAGGTAAGAAAGTCATTTTTCCCACATCACAGCATGATATAGCAGCTTTGATACACTTTAGACCTGACACTAGAGGGGACAAAAAAAAATAAGTCTGTCCCTAGGACAGATGTTGGAAAAGGACAAAGATTCTTTTCTTGGCCAAATTTTTCAGACTCCTAAAACTTCTAGATCTATCTGTGCCCTTCCTTGTAAAATTCAGTTTTTCTTTCTTTTCTTTTTTTCTTTTCTTTCTTTTCTCTTCTTTCTTTCTTTCTTTCTTTCTTTCTTTCTTTCTTCTTCTTCATATTATTATTATTGTTTTTTTAGGGCTGTACCTGCAGCATATGGAGGTTCCCAGGCTAGGGGTTGAATTGGAGCTGCAGCTGCCAGCCTACACCACAGCCACAGCAATGCGGGATCTGAGCCACATCTGTGACTACACTACAGCTCACAACACTGGATCCTTTACCCACTGAGCAGGGCCAGGAGTCAAACCTCATGGATACTAGTCAGATTCACTTCTGCTGTACTGCAACGGAAACTCCATAAAATCCAATTTTAGCAAGAATCCTGCTAAGTTGGCTCAGAAGAACCCAGCACCCTTGATATCTGATCAATTTATCACCCCCCCCATCAGCCCTCAGGGAATATCTGCCCACCTGGCTTGCCTTTAGCAAGAATCCCACCAGGTCCGTTTAGCCAGAATCCCCCTCCCCACGATGTTTCAGAGTAGAAAATAGGAATTTTCTATCCACAAATCCCTCCCCTGTCCTTGGCTAGAAAACCCCACCACCCACGCCATGTTTGGAATTGAGACCAATCTCTCTTACCCACCGCAAGACCCCACTGCAGGGGTACCAGCATCTGTCTCTATGGCCCCCCTGGGAATAAAGCCTGCTTTCCTGTCTTCAACAAGGTCACTGGATAATTCTGCCTTTAGCAGCAGGAAAGGCTTAAGCTAGAGCCCTTGACTTGGTATTTAACCAGGAGCTCCACGGGTGGCCACACGATGTATGGTGTAGCATACACCCTCTGGAAGTGAGCAGGACGGGAGACACGCTCTTCCCCTTGACCTTGTAAGGGAAGAAGGAACACTCCAGAGCAACTATTTGGGTTCCAGAGATGGAGCTGATGGAGGGCGGAGGAGAGGCTCGCTCAGAGATGAGGGAGAGTGGGAAGGGCAAGGACGAAACGGGAGAGGGGGAGAGACAAGCCTTTCGGGGGAAGGAGATAATACAAGTTTGACATGTATGAGGTAGGAGGAGACAGAATCCACGAGGCACCCACCTGGGCTGAGATGGTTTTCTGAGCTGTGAACAAAAGCCTGGCAGTGCCAAGGCCACGGCTGGAGAACACCCTGGACCAGCAGGTGTGGGCTCCGCAGAGAGCGTTTCCAGGGGCAGCACCTGGTCCTCAGCCCCCAGTGGGTGTCGAATTCTCGGTGCATCTTTCTAGAGGGATTAGGAACCTGCTGAAACTTCTGGTGTGTTCCCAATCCTTCGGTGTTTGTCTCAAACTCTTGGTTTCTTCCTGGAAAGCTTCAAAAGCTTCCAATGCAAATCCAGACTTTCCCCCTCTTGTGTATTTTTTTTTTTTTTTTTAAAGCTGCACCTGCGGCACATGGAGGTTCCCAGGCTAGGGGTCAAATCAGAGATGCAGCTGCCAGCCTACACCACAGCCACAGCAACTCGGGATCCGAGCCATATCTGCAATCTATGCCACAGCTCACAGCAATGCTGGATCCTTAATCCACTGAGCAAGGCCAGGGATTGAACCTGCATCCTCATGGGTACTAGTTGGATTCTTAACCCGCTGAGCCATGATGGGAACACACTCACTTGTACTTTTCTGACCCATATCCATTTGTCTTGGTCAGGGGGTAGAAAAAAGATGCCAGAAAACATGCCAGCTGGCTACCACTGGCTCAACCACGCTGAGCAGGCCCTCCCCCCACGATTCAAGGCAATGAGGCTAGTTTGGTGGCGCCAAGAGACGCACTAGGACCAGCACGCAGAGACAAGCAAAAGGCTTCAGTGCAAGACTTTGTGGAAAAGCACTGTCAGTCCCATCACAGGGAGATGTGGGGCACAAGATAGAGGAGGCAAGGTGAGAGAGACCTCAGGTTGGCCGGGCACACAGGGGCCTAAGGACAGAGTCACAGACAAGCATTGAAAGGCAAATTATAGAGTTCCCATCGTGGCTCAGTGGTAACAAACCCTACTAGCATTCATGAGGATGCGGGTTCGATCCCTGGACTCGCTCAGAGGGTGAAGGATCCCGCGTTGCTCTGGCTGTGGTGTAAGCCGGCAGCTACAGCTCCGATTCGACCCCTAGCCTGGGAACCTCTATGTGCCGCCAATGCAGCCCTAAAAAGCAAAAAAAAAAAAAAGAAAAAAAGAAAAGAAAAGAAAAGAAAAAGAAAAGAAAAGAAAAATTACGCAAGGGCAGAGGTGGCAAGTGTTTATAAAGTGAACAATATTTCATTGAAAGGCCATCCGTTGGTCATTTATTCTGAGATTAAGCAATTCCATGGGAAGAACTTTCTTTTTTAAAAAATGTTCAGAATAGCACGGAGCTGTCACCCTGGAAGTTCTTATTTGGCAAAATGAGAAGTGGGAAACGTTAGGTCCTTCCAATTAAAAAGCAAAACAATGGCTCTAGGAAGCCATGAATTTGAGAGCCGTCCAAAGTTTAAGTCTACACGTCTCCACTGCCCTCGCTCTCAGGGACGTCTCCAGAAAGAAGGCCTGCAGGAGGAACCAGGACTTTTTCTGACTTCTTTCTGAGAACATGTCTCAGCATCCTTTTCTCCCCACCCACCCCCTCAACAGCCCCAGTGTGAAATCTTTGCTAGGAAAATGTCCCAGGGCAAAAACTTGCTCAGTCTAGGCTGAGGGTCATGGCAAGCCAGAGGCCAGTCCCAGATCCCAGGGGACCCCCAGCCAACCTGACCTGTGGAGGCCCCTGATGAAACAGCATAAGGAAGTTCCCAGGCTAGGGATCAAGCCCAAGCTGTTGTAGATCCTTAACCCGCTGTGCCAAAGTGGGAATTCCCAGAGCTGCTTTTTGAGGCCCGGGGCCCCCAGCCCTGGGAGTGATCTGGGGGCTCTGCCATAAAAGTATTTAGACTGTGGGGTCTCCTGAGCTGCCCTCCCCAACATTCCAGGCGCCCTGGGGCATGTGGGTGGGGGGCCAGATGGGAAGGCCACCTACACCGCTATCAACACGGAGCCCCGTGAGGCCAGGAGCCTGTCACTAGTGGGAGCATCCGTGAACTGCCCTGGGGCCTGGCTTTTGTGCCTGAGAGCAAAGCGCACCGGCAGGCAGAATGGAGAGGGGAGGGACCACACCGCATTGCATCCTTGTGACTTGTGGAGGGGGGGAACCACGCCAGTGTCATGCAGAAGTTCCCAGGCCAGGGATCAAACCCAAGCCACAGCAGTGACAACCCCAGACCCTGAACCTGCTAAGCCATCACAGAACTCCATCCTTGTAACTTTTACACACTTGCAGTCACACAGGTATAAACACACACTTCTTAGTGGCATGACCCCCTCCTCTCGCTCACCTGCTGGGAACATCGAGGTTCCTCTCACTACTCTGGGACTGGCCTTTCCTACATAGGATTCCGAGCAGCTTTCACTCATGGGGCCCACGGACTGTGAGCCCTGCAACGATGCAGTCTGTCCTGAGATACCCTCCCAGGTACATGTGGCAGAGGGTGGCCCAATCCCTGTGTGGCCAAGGACTTTGGTCATGGCCATCTTAGAACAACCAACAGCACCAAGAAAGAAAAACGTCTTGGTACAGTTTCTTGGCATAGCAGCTGCACCTGAGATTAATAGGTCTGGGAGTTCCTGTGGTGGTACAGTGGAAACAAATCCGACTAGGAACCATGAGGTTGCAGGTTGGATCCCTGGCCTTGCTCAGTGGGTTAAGGATCCGGCGTTGCTGTGAGCTGTGATGTAGGTCACAGACGAGGCTCGGATCTGGTGTTGCTGTGGCTCTGGTGTAGGCCGATAGCAACAGCTCCGATTAGACCCCTAGCCTGGGAACCTCCACATGCTGCGGGTGTGGCTCTTTAAAAAAAAAAAAAAAAAAAAAAAAAAGCGGAAAAAAAAAATTCATGAACTAGATTAACAGGTCTGTAAACAGGCCCTTTTTATTTTTTAATTTTTTAATTTTTTTTTGTCTTTTGTCCTTTTCTTAGGGCCCCTCTCAAGGGCATATGGAGATTCCCAGGCTAGGGGTCTAATCAGAGCTATAGCTGCCGGCCTACGCCAGAGCCACAGCAACCTGGGACCCGAGCTGCGTCTGTGACCTACACCACAGCTCATGGCAATGCCGGATCCTTAACCCACTGAGCGAGGCCAGGGATCGAACCCTCAACCTCTTGGTTCCTCGTCAGATTCTTTTCCGCTGCACCATGAAGGGAACTCTGGTTGAGACCCCGCCTCCTTTTCTTTTTTCTTTCTGCTTCTTTTTTTTTTTTTTTGTCTTTTTAGGGCCACACCCGCAGTTTATGGAGGTTCCCAGGCTAGGGGTCCAATCAGAGCTACAGCTGCTGGCCTACACCACAGCCACAGCAACACCAGATTGGAGCCTCATCCGTGACCTACAGCACAGCTCATGGCAACACGAGGTCCTTAACCCATTGAGTGAGGTCAGGGATTGAACCTGCATCCTCATGGATGCTCGTCACATTTGTTAACCGCTGAGCCACGACGGAAACTCCTAAACAGGCTCTTTTTAGAGAAAGGCTCCCTTTTGTCAGATCCTTCTTTTTTTCTTTTCTTTTTTTTTTTTTTTTTTTTTTTTTTTTTTTTTTTTTTTTTTTGCCACCCCCGAGGCATGTGGAAGTTCCCAGGTCCAGGAACTGAATCCGAGCCACAGCAGTGAAACACTGATCCTTTAGCCTGCTGCGCCACAAGGGAACTCCCCATCAGATCTACTTCTTTCGGGTTGTTTTACCACTAAAGATCCCAAATGGGGTTGATGCTGTACTTGGAAAAGAGGGAAAATTATTTCTGAGTCATAAAACAGAATGGAAACGAAGAAGGGAACGCCATTTGTTGTCGGTTGCTCAATACAAAAGCTGGTTATTTGATCAAAGATCTCGTCAGGTGAGCCGAGTTTTCTCCCATAAAACCACTGGGCTCCCCCGTGGGCAAGTGTGATGCCTGTGAGTAGCTGGCAAAGTGGTGGCTTTGAGAATCTGGAAGGCACCCCGACCCTGTTTCCTGAGCCTCTGAAACCTGGAAGCAAGACCAGGGAGCAGTAAAGGAGTGTGGCGCCCTCTGGCGAGGGCAGATCCCCACGTCCCTCCCAAGCGCCCAGCTTCGACGCCTCCACCTTCAGTCGCCCAGCGTCTTCCCACCTTTGTGCAGATCCCAAGAGGAGCAGCTTTGCTCGTGTCCCTTCGAGGGCTGCATCCTTGATCGGGCAAGGGGAGGTTGATGCAGTTCAGTCTTGGAGGTCCTAATTGAGATTTTGGCCAAGTGCGGGGCGAGGGGGTGTTTATCCCAGGGAAGATGCATAGGGCATTGAAGGGCTGAGATCAGGGAGAGGCAGACGGCCAGGGGGTCCCTTGGGGTCCCAGATGCTGCCCACCGGTCCTAGGGAAGGAAGCCATAACCAGCCAGCATCACTGCTGTGGCCCCAGATATGATGACAGAAATTCCCAGGGAAGATTAAAAATACATGCCACGTGCTTGTAAAAAGTTCTGGTCTCAGAACAATCCAACATCAGTGCCCATCTTCTGGGTCAAGTGGAAACGGCCGTGAAAGGCCAAAGATGGATCCCGGGCTTTCCAGGCCCCAGCTTGAAGCGGAGAGGAAGTTATGGGGAGGGAGCTCTGGATGCAGCCCCAGTGCTGCCACAATCTCTCCAGGCTTCAATTTTCACGCCCGATGTTTCCAGTCCTGGACCCAGATTCCATCCAGGGGCGGATGCTTTGATTCCCATAAAAGAACACATGTGGCTGTGCACGCAGCGTCAATAAGGGGCTCTGGGCTTGAACCCCAGTCACCGGGGATCCAACAGGAATTTCTCTCTCCGCCATATGTGTTATTCAGGAGCTGGGATCCTTCCAAGCATTCTGTTATTCCTCTCAGGGATCTGCCACCGACGGTTTTGGAATCAGGCGAGAGGGACTTCCGTGCACAGACACCTGGAGGAGGCTGGCGCCCATCTCCTGCGAGGGCCGGGAGGTCCCTGAGGCCAGGCTCTCGAAGGCCCAGCAGGGACCCTGAGATAGAAATGTAGACGATTCCTTCCCGGCATCATCAACCCCACTGGAGAAGACCTGCAGGTTGCAGGTACTCTCTGACCTTAAATGCTATTTTTTTAATGGCTGCACCCATGGCGTATGGAAGTTCTTCAGCCAGGGATTGAATCCCAGCCGAAGCTGCAGCAATGCCGGATCCTTTAACCACTGTGCCAGGGCCAGGAATCAAACTCACGCCTCCAGCTGCTGCAGTCAGGTTCTTAACCCACTGTGCCACAGCGGCAACTCCAATATGCCAAATTTGGGATAGATTTCTTTTTTTCTGGAAATGCAAGAACATCAATGACCAAACATGAAAACATGCTTAATTTTCACTGAAGCAGGAAAATAAGAGCTTTTTTTTTTTTTTTTTTTTTTTTTGTCTTTTGTCTTTTTAGGGCCTCACCCACGGCATATGGAAGTTCCCAGGCTAGGGGTCCAGTCAGAGCTGTACCTGCCGGCCACAGCCACAGCCACAGCAACGTGGGATCCAAGCCGAATCTGCAGCCTACACCACAGCTCACCACAACACCAGATCCTTAACCTGCTGAGCAAGGCCAGGGATCGAACATGCGTCTTCATGGATACCAATCGCGTTTGTTAACCACTGAGCCACAACAGGAACTCCTCACTTATTTCTTATTCTTGCTTTTGTGGCATATACATTTTTTTCTATTGAGATGTAATTCACACACAGAACAGTTCGCCCTTTGAAAGTTACACCAGGCAGTGGGTTTTCGTATATTTGCTGATTCGTGTAACCAACCCTACAAACCATTTCAAAACATTTTTGTCCCCCCAAAAAGAAAAACCTGCACTCTTTAGCCATCATCTGCTACTCTTTCCACGCCCTGGAGCCCTAGGCAGCCACTAATCTACACTCCGTCTCTAGGAATTTGCTTGTTTTGGATACCTCATGGAAATGGACTCATACAATAGGCTGTATTTTGTAACTTGCTCCTTGATGTTTCAAAATTCATCCCTGCTGTAGCACACATGGTTACTTCATTTCCTTTTAGGCGTAAGTCACTTTTCATTGCGTGGAGATATCGCATTGTGTTTCTCCATTCGCCAGTTGATGGTCATTTGCCTCGTTTCCACGCTTTGGCTATTATGCGTAGCGCGGGAGATGAACATTTGCAAACATGATTACACGAAGGTTTTGATTTCTCTTGGGTAGATACCAAAGAGGGAAAGTGCTGGATTATATGGAAACTCTATGTTTAACCTTTCCAGAAACTGCCAGACTGTTTCCACCCCCGTTCCCTTGTTGTCTAAGTATTGGTCGGTCATGTTTAACAAACTAACAGTATTCCTGGACCTTTCCAGGAAGATTCCAAACAAGTCCTAGGGTGAAATCTTGGTTTTAGCCGAGAAAGCTGGCCAACCGGCTATTTTGGTTAGATGAAATTAAGAATGATAATGCTTTTTCAAAATCCTGGTTTGTTTAAATTTTTGTTATGAGGTCTTCTAATACAACTTCACACATTATAACTGCATGCCTTTGAAAGAAGGGAACAGCTCCCACTGGCGCAGTGGGTTAGGAATCTGACTGCAGCAGCTTGGATCTCTGCAGAGGTGCATGTGCAATCCCTGCAGCTCAGATCCAATCCCTGGCCCAGGAACTTCCATATGCTGTGGGTTCAGACATTTTATTTTTTTTTTTATTTATTTTTTTATTTTTTTGTCTTTTGTTGTTGTTGTTGTTGTTGCTATTTCTTGGGCCGCTCCCGCGGCATATGGAGGTTCCCAGGCTAGGGGTTGAATCGGAGCTGTAGCCACCGGCCTACGCCAGAGCCACAGCAACGCGGGATCCGAGCCGCGTCTGCAACCTACACCACAGCTCACGGCAACGCCAGATCATTAACCCACTGAGCAAGGGCAGGGACCGAACCCGCAACCTCATGGTTCCTAGTCGGATTCGTTAACCACTGCGCCACGACGGGAACTCCGGTTCAGACATTTTAAAAAAAAGAAAGAAAGAAGGGAGCAGGGAAGATGATGTGACTTTCTTTGGAGGACAGGCTGCGCCCTCTTCGAGGATGGCACGTTTTTTAAATTGAAATATAGTAGATTTCGATTAGCAATGAGCTCCTGCTATGTAGCCCTGGGAACTATGTCTAGTCACTTATGATGGAGCATGAGAGTGTGAGAAAGAAGAGTGTGTGCATGTATGTGTGACCGGGTCACCATGCTGCACAGTAGAAAATTGACACAACACTGCAAACCAGCTATAATGGAAAGAAATAAAAATCACTATATAATTTTTTTTTAAAAAAAAGCTATTTTTCTTAAGTGGTTCAGAAAATAAAGGACCTTGGGCTGGGTTTGTGCAAAAAAAAAAGAAAGAAAAAAGAAATATAGTTGATTTCTGATGTTGTGTTAATTTCAACGTACAGCAAATTGATTCAGCTATATATGTGTGTGTGTGTGCAAAGTGATTCAGCTCTATATGTGTGTGTGTATATATATGTGTGTGTGTGTGTGTATGTATACACACACACACACACACACATATTCTTTTTCAGATTATTTTCCCTTACAGGTTATTGCAAAATATTGACGATAGTTCCCGGTAGTTCCCGGCATTGGGCAGTAGGTCCTTGTGGTTTATTTTATACATAGTAGCATCTGTCTGTGAACTCCAATCTCCTCATTTATCCCTCCCTCCCCCCAGCTCACTTATTAAGGGCCTGGGGGCTGGGCACTCAAGATCCGTAAGCGAACACAATAGACACTCTCTTTCCTTTCCTGGGTGAGCTCTCCTATGGGAGCGAGTCAGACAATACGGACAAAATGATTGCTTTGCAGGGAAGGAAGGGGCTGAGAGAAAATCGCAAAGGTGTGAGCTGCCGAGGGAGGGGGGCTGCTTCGGATGGGCGCTCAGAGACTTCTTCCGAGGAATATTAGTTTTGTTGCCATAACAAGGTACCACAAATTCAATAGCTTAAAACAACACACACTCTTTTTTTTAAAGTACAGTTGATTTACAATGTTCCTTCAATTTCTGTTGTATAGCAACATGACCCATTCATACATATGTGTCCTTTCTTTTTTTTTTTCACGCTATCTTCCATCATGTTCCAACCCAAGAGATTGGATAGAGTTCCCTATGCTGTACAGTCGGACCCTGTTGCTTCTCCATTCTAATAGTCATGGTTTGCACCTACTAACCCCAAACTCCCTGTCCATCCCGCTCCTTCCCCCTCCTCCCACACTTAATTTTTAAGGGGTTTTTTTTTTTCTTTTTTTAAGCTCGATTAAAGTATAGTTGATTTGCAAGGCTGTGGTAATTTCTGCTGTTACAACACAGTGATTCAGTTCTGTATACACACATATCCATGGCCCCGCTTTTTAGCGCTCAGGTCTGTAGGTCAGAAGTCTGGGTGGGCTCCCCGGGGTTCTATGCTCAGGGTCTCCTAGGGCCAAAATCTATGCGTTGCCTGGCCTGGGTCTTCCCTAGAAGCTCTCAGAGAGAATCCACTTCCAAGCTCATTCCCATTGTTCACAGAATCCAATTTCTTGCAGCCATAGGAACGTCTCAGTCTGTTCCAGCTGCCCTAATAGACTAGCAGAGTGAATCAGCAGCATCTAGTCCCCACAGTTCTGGAAGCTGGGAAGTCCAAGATCAAGGCGCCAGCAGATTGACTGTCCGGTGAGAGGTCACTTTCTGGTTCATTAGACGGTGGTCTTCTGGCTGTGTCCTCCAAGGACTCAGGGCACAAAGGGGGCTCTTTTATAAGGGCGCTAATCCCACCCATGAAGGCCCCACCCTCCCAAGCTGATCACCTCCCCAAGGCCCCAGCCCCAAGCACCACCATACTGGGGACTAGATTTCAGTGCCTGAATTTGGGGGGATGCAAACATTTAGTCTACAGCAAGGGCTAAGGACTATTGTCTGGTTGGTGTCAGGGAGAGGTTACTCTCAGCAACTCGGGGGGTACCCACATTCCTTCTCCCCTGGCACCCCACCCTACCCCCATCTTCAAAACAGTGGTGTCCAGTCTTTCTGCCACCAGCCAGAGAAATCCCTCTGCTTTTTTCCTTTTTTGGCCATGCCCACAGTACATGGATCTTCTGGGGCCAGGGATCAAACCCGAGCCACCACAGTGACCTGAGCCACAGCTGTGACACCAGAAGATCCTAAGCCAGCTGAGCCACCAGGGAACTCCAAAAGCACTCTGCCTTTAAGAGCTCCCGTCTTCCCATCTTAAGATCACCTGTGACATCGCACAGCATGGCACAAACTGCAAGAGTGATGGGGTGTCTCCTCACAGCCACAGGTTCCAGGGAGGAGGACATAGAACAGGGAAGGGCATTTTTATTTTAGGTATTTATTTATTTTTGCTTTTTAGGCCCGCACCCGGGACATATGGAGGTCCCCAGGCTAGGGGTCGAATCGGAGTTGCAGCTGCTGGCCTACACCACAGCCACAGCAACATAGGATCTGAGCCATGTCTGTGACCTACCCCGCAGCTCACGGCCATGCCAGATCCTTAACCTATTGAGCGAGGCCAGGGGTTGAACCTTCGACCTCATGGATCCTCTGTTGACACGGAGACCTGGGGCGGGAAAGGAGATAAAGATGTGGCCAGTGAAGGATGGGATCCTCCAGGGGCAGGGGAGGGGAGACCATGAAAGCAGCTTAATCTGCGCGAGGGACGGAAAGGCCAGCATGGGCAGCTGGGAAGCAGGTGAAGTGGCGTGTGGCCTGAGAGGAGGAACACATAGGGGAGACCCTCTCAACGACCAGGGTCCTGGGAGACAGCCCTGGACGGGATGGAGCTGGAAGTATACCAAGCCCAGGACACTGCCTTTTTGAATTAAACCCTTGAAGCTGCTTTTTAAAAATTAGCCTGATGGCAGCTCTGGTCCTGGCTCGGCGGCTAACAAACCCAACTAGTATTCATAAGGACAAGGGTTTGATCCCTGGCCTCGCACAGTGGGTTGAGGATCTGGCATTGCTGTGAGTTGTGGTGTAGGTCACAGACGCAGCTCAGAACCAATGTCTGTAGGTCACAGACACAGCTCCGATTCGACCCCTAGCCTGGGAACCTCCATGTGCCTCAGGTGCGGCTCTAAAAAAAAAAAAAAAAAAAAAAAGACAAAAAAAAAAAACTTGATGGGAGTTCCCTTGTGACTCAACGGGTTAAAGATCTGACATTGCCACTGCTGTGGCATGGGCTCAATCCCTGGCCCCCGGAACTTCCATATGCTGTGGGTGTGGTCAAAAAAATTAAAATAGCTTGATTAAGATATAAGGTATAATTGACATGCAATAAACAACGCTTTTGTTTTGGCCTAACCCACAGCATGCGGAAATTCCCAGGCCAGGGAACGAACCCACACCACAGCAGTGACAGTGCCAGATCCTTAACCCTCCCAGCCACCAGAGAACTGCAAAAGGCACATATTTAAATTTGTATACAAAGTATATACTTTGATAGCATTTGACGTATTTATACATCCATGAAAACATCTCCACAATCAAGCTAATGAATGCATACACCACTCACTGAAAGTTTTCTCACCCTAAAAACTTTCCTCAGGCCCCTAATGATTTCCCCTCCCCTCCCCTCTGCTCCCCCATCCTTAGGCAGCTGCTGATCTGTTGCAATAGATTGGCTTGCATTTTCTAGAGTTTTGCGTAAATGCAATCATACAGTATCATTATGGCATGAATTGTGCATACGCCCGCTCCCCTGGCAAATTCTCATGTTGAAATCCCAATCCCCAGGACCTCAGAATGGGGCTGTAGTTGGAGATAAATTCTTTAAGCGGTACTTAAGTTAAAATGAGGTCCTTAAGGGGCCCTGATTCCATATGACTGGTGTGTCCTCATAAGAAGAGGAGATTAGGACACAAACACACAGAGAGATGACCGTGTGAAGACACCAGAAGCAGATCCATCTAGAAGCCAAGGAGAGAACCCTGGGGAGAAACCAGACCTGCCAATGCTGCCATCTCAGGCTTCTCGCCTCTAGAAATGTGAGGCATTTCTATTGTTTAAACCATATAGTCGTGGTACTTTGTTATTGCAACCCTAGCAAACTAATACAAGTACATGGAGTTGTTTTTTTTTTTTTTTTCTTCTTTCACTCAGCATAAGTGTTGTGAAATTCATCTATGTTTTTGTATATACCATTAGCTCATTTCTTTTTATTGTTGAGCAATATTTCACTGAACGTGTATCAGAGTTCCATCATGACTCAGCATTAACAAACCCCACTAGTATCCTAGAGGATGTGGCTTCAATCCCTAGCCTTGCTCTGTCGGTCAGGGATCTGGTGTGGTTGTGAACTGTGATGCAGATCACAGATGAGGCTCACATCCTGCGTTGCTGTGGCTGTGGTATAGGCCAGGGAGCTTCCATATGCAGCAGGTGCAGCCCTAAAAAGACAAAAAAAAAAATAATAATAATGCATCGTGTGGGGATAGCGTGGTTTATTTATCTGCTCAACTGTTGATGGACCTTCATGTTGTTTCCAGTTTTTACTTATTATAAGTAATGCTGCAGTGGACATTAGTCTCTGTGTGAATATATACTTTCCTTTCTTTGATATAAATTCTTAGTAGTAGAATGGCTGGGTCCTGTAGCAGGTGTATGTTTAGCTTTTTAAAAAACTGCTAAACCATCTTCCAAAGTAGTTGCGCAATTTTCCATTCTCACCAGAAATATATGAGCGTTCCAGAGGCTGCTCATTTTCGCCATCACTTAAAGACATGTTCAGTCTTTTTTTTTTTTTTTTTAAGCCATGCCTATGGCATGTGGAAGTTTCAGGGCCAGAGATCAAACTCATGCCACAGTAGTGACAACACTGGATCCTTAAACCTCTAAGCCACCAGGGAACTCCTGGTCTTTGTCATTAGCCATTCTCATAGGCATGTAGCAGTATCTCATTGTGGTTTTCATTTGCATTTCCCTAATGAGTAATGATGTGAGCATTTTCTCATAGGCTTGTTGGCCATCCAATATAAATAACACAAGCTTATTATATAAAATAAACATGATTTGTTTGTTTGAATATTTCGCCCATTTTTTGGCCATGCCCAAGGCATGCAGAAGTTCCTAGGCCAGGGATTGAACCCATGCCACAGCAATGACAACACCAAATCCTTAACCACTAGGTCACTAGGGAAATCCTCAACCATTTTTTATTTTTTATTTTATATTATTTTATTTTATTTTTGGTCTTTTGTCCTTTTAGGGCCACACCCGTGGCATATGGAGGTTCCCAGGCTAGGGGTCTAATCGGAGCTGTTGCTGCCAGCCTACGCCACAGCCACAGCAATGTCAGATCCAAGCTGCGTCTGCGACCTACACCGTAGCTCACAGCAGCATGGGATCCTTAACCCACTGAGCGAGGCCAGGGATCGAACCCACAACCTCATGGTTCCTAGTCGGATTTGTTTCCACTGCACCACTATGGGAACTCCCCTCAACCATTTTTGAAATAGGTCGTTTTCTTATTAACTTTTGAAAGGTCTTTATATATTTGTAATACAAGTCCTTTATCAGACATATGATTTGTAAATATTTTCTAACCAGTCTGTGGCTTGCCTTCAGTCCCTTAGCATCTTTCAAAAAAATAGAACTTTTAAATTTGGATAAGTTCAATTTTTGATTTGGTCTTTATGGATTATGCTTTTGGTTTCACATCTAAGAAATCTTGGCTGAGTTTCCGCTGTGGCACAGTGGCTTAAGGATCCAAGGTTGTATCTGCCCCAGCTCTGGTCGCTACTGAGGCATGTGTTCAGTCCTCAGCCCTGTGCAGTGAATTAATGATCCAATGTTGCGACAGCTGTGGCTTAGGTCACAGCTGTGGCTCAGATTCAGTCAGTGGCTCAGGAACTTCTATATGCCGTGGGTGTGGTCAAAAACAGAAAAGAAAGCAATCTTGGCCTAACTCAAGGTTCTACTGTGTTTTCTCTAGAAGTTTTATAGGTTTTTTTACATTTAAGTCTTTTTTGGGTTAATAATTTTATACGATGCAGGTTATGGATCTATGTTCTTTTTTTGCAGATGGATATTCAGTAGTTCTAGAACATTCGTTGAAACGACTCTCCTTTTTCCACTGCATTGCCTTTGAATCTGTTGAAAATCTGTTGTCCGTGATTGTGTCGGTCTATTTCTGAGCTCTCTATATTATTTCGCAGACCTATTTGTCATTATGCCAATAGCACCCTGCCTTGGCTTCTGTGGTTTTACAACTCTTAAAATCAGGTGCTTTTAAGACCACATTTGCCTTTCATTTTCAAAGATGTTTTGACTATTCTTTGTTATAAGTATTATTAGGGCCACACCCACAGCATGTGGTGGTTCCCAGGCTAGAGGTCGAATTGGAGCTGCCGCTGCCGGCCAACGCCTCAGCCACAGCAACACTAACACCAGTTCTGAGCCACATCTGTGACCTACGCTGCAGTTTGTGGCAATGCCAGTTTCCTTAACCCACCGAGCAAAGCCAGGGATTGAACCCACACCCTCACAGACACTGTGTTGGGTTCTTAAAGCACTGAGCAACAGCAGGAACGCTGCAGATGTTTTAACAATTCTATGTCCATTGCATCTGCATTTGAATTCTAAAATCATTTTGTCCATATCTACCACCAAAAGCCTGCTGGAATTTTGACTGAGATCGCATAAAATCTATAGGTCAGGAGGTCCCGTCGTGGCCCAGTCGTTAACGAATCCAACTAGGAACCATGAGGTTGCAGGTTCGATCCCTGGCCTTGCTCACCGGGTTAAGGATCCAGTGTTGCCGTGAACTGTGGCGTAAGCCGGTGGCTACAGCTCTGATTAGACCCCTATCCTGGGAACCTCCATATGCCGAGGGTGCAGCCCTAGAAAAGACAAAAAATAAATAAATAAATAAATAAATAAATAAATAAATAAATAATAAAAAATAAATTTTAAAAAATCTATAGATCAATCTGAGGAGAGTTGACCCCTTGACAGTGTATTTTTTAATTGAGATATAATTCACATACCATAACATTCACCATTTAAAAGTATGCTCTTCAGTGGCTTCTCGTATACTCACGCCATTGTATAACCATCACCACCATCGAATTCCAGAACAGTTTCGTCACCCCAAAAAGAAACCCTGTAGCTATTAGCTGTTACTTCTCATTGCACCTTCCCCCAGCCCCTGGCAGCCACTAATCATCTTTCTGTCGCTACGAAGTTGCTTATTCTGGATATTCCATATCAGTGGAATCCTACAACATTTGACCTTTTGTGTCTGGCTTCTTTCACGAAGCATGTTGTTTTCAAGTTTCATCCAGGTTAGAGCAGGCATCTCAGCAATTTTGAGTCTACAGCACCAAAATAAACCTAGAGAGAGAGCATCCTACAGCAGTGTCCCGAAACCATTCTTTACTTCTTTCTTTTTTTTTTTTTCAGTTGCACCCGCAGCACATGGAAGTTCTAGGGCCAGGCATCAACCCCACACCACAGCTGCCACCTGAGCCACTGCAGTGACAACATCTGATCCCTAACCCCCTGTACCACAAGAGAACCCCAGAAACTGCTTTTTTTTTTTTTTTTGTCTTTTGTCTTTTGTCTTTTTTAGGGCCACACCCGCGGCATATGGAGGTTCCCAGGCTAGAGGTCTAATCCGAGCTACAGCTGCCGGCCTACACCACAGCTCACGGCAACACTGGATCCTTAACCCACTGAGCGAGGCCAGGGATCGAATCCTCAACCTCATGGTTCCTAGTCGGATTTGTTTCCGCTGCGCCACAATGGGAACTCCAGAGACTGCTTTTTAGAATGAACCCCCTGGAGTCAGCTGTGGTCACATGTATATCTGCGTATTCTTATTGTAAACTGGGTGATTAATTTCCGGTTAACTGAGAGGACGGATGGGTTTATAAAATTGTTGAGCTTCAGAACTGACCCGGAACTTAGACACTGTGTGGTGAAGAGGTCGCAACCCATTGCCCAGAGGCCAATGTGGCGATCAGATGTGTTTTTGTGGTCTATACAGGAAGCATTTAATATAGGAGCCAAGATTTCAGAATTTGGGAATTTTCACCAAAAATCCTCTTTAAAAAAATCAGATGTCCAGCAGCCCAGGGCCCACATTGTGCCTGGAGGTGGGGGACAGGGTGAGAGGAGAAGCCTCTTTGCAGGTTCCCTTGGTCACCCCTGCCCCACCTGTGTCCCCACATCTGCCCCCTTCACTGTCAGGTTACCTGTCTGCTCTGTCCACAGTTGAACTTGACCCTGTTCCTCCCCTAACAATCAAATCTATTCCTTTTACAAATAAACCCTGGAGAGGTTACCGATTTTGCTGAGGGCAAATGGTGAGTTGGGGACAAACCATGAATGCTGACATTGAATCCTGCACTTTTTTTTTTTTGGCCTTTTGTCGTTTCAGGGCTGCACCTGCGGCATATGGAGGTTCCCAGGCTAGGGGTCTAATCAAAGCTGTAGCCACCAGCCTACACCACAGCCACAGCAACGCAGATCTGAGCCAAGCCTGTGACCTACACCACAGCTCACAGCAATGCCAGATCCTTAACCCACTGAGCGAGGCTAGGCATTGAACCCGTGACCTCATGGATCCTAGTCGGGTTCATTAACCACTGAGCCACGAAGGGAGGCTCCCTCCTTTTTTTTTTTTTCCTAATGGCTGTACCCATGGCATATGGAAGTTCCCCGGCTAGGGGTCAAATCATGCCAGCCTACACCACAGCTACAGCAACGCCAGATCCGAGCCAAGCCTTCGACCTATAGCTCACGGCGACCTATAGCTCACGGCAACACCAGATCCTTAACCCACTGAGCGAGGTCAGGGATCAAACCCGCAACCTCATGGTTCCTAGTCGGATTCGTTTCCGCTGAGCCATGATGGGAACTCCATGAATCCAGTGCTTTTTCCTGCGCTGTGACCCTCCCTCCACTAGGGTGAGCAACCCCTCCTGGTTTTAGAACCTAAAGCCTGGAGCCCACAGCCCTCTCTCTGACCCAGATAAACTGGGGTGGTTGGTCACTCTACCTCTCAGTTCTCACCCTTTTCTCCCACCAAAAAATAGAACACAACGTAACATAATAAAGCAGAGGTATATTTAAAAAAATAAAAATAAAACAAGGGTTCCCTGGTGACTCCTCTGGCATTGCCAGTGCTGTGGCTCAGGTCACTGCTGTGGAGCAGCTTCAATCCCTGGCCCAGGAACTTCCCCATGTCTCGGGCTCAGCCAAAACATAAAATAAAATAAAGTGGAGGCAGGAGTTCCCATCGTGGCTCAGCAGGTTAAGAACCTCACTAATATCCATGACGATGCAGCTTCCATCCCTGGCCTTACTCAGTGCGATAAGGATCTGGCATTGCTGTGGCATGGGTCCCATTTACAGCTCAGTTCTGGCATGGTTCCAATTCCACTCCTAGCCCAGGAAGGAACTTCCATATGCCACAGGGGTGGCCCTAAAAAAGACTAAAAAAAAAAAAAAAGTGGGAGTTCCCATCATGGCGCAGCAGAAATGAATCCAACTAGGAACCAAGAGGTTGTGGGTTCGATCCCTGGCCTCACTCAGTGGGTTAAGGATCCGGCGTTGCCGTGAGCTGTGGTGTAGGTTGCAGACATGGCTCAGATTTGATGTGGCTGTGGCTGTGGCATAGGCTGGTGGCCACAGCTCCGAGGGGACCCCTAGCCTGGGAACCTCCATATGCCGCGGGTGCGGCCCTAAAAAGCAAAAATAAAATAAAATAAAATAAAATAAATAAAATAAAAATGGAGGCACGATGACCTAAGATTTCATCTTTCCTTGGGCCTGGCTTCCTGGACCAGACGTGTGATTATTCGCCCCGCCACCCCGGCCTCCTCCAGATCCAAGCGGTGTGCAGTGTCCTCCTTAAGGCTCTGATTGGGTGAGGCGTTCTGGGCTTCCTGGGGCCCGCAGGCCCTTCAGGCCGGATGGTGGTGGATGCCTGGCACCAAAGGGGCCTGGGTCCCAGCTGCCCGCAGTGTGCGAAGCCTTGCTGCCAGCTGGCAGAGTACACCCCTGTTTATGAGTAGGTAGCTGACTGCACTCGGAGCGCAGCGAGCCGATGATGAAAGCTGCGAAGAGAACATTGTTATATGACTTTTCATAGTTTCCCAAGTAAATATCACACTCACTGCTGCTTGGATTACTAATGCCTTGGACGTGGAGGCCGAAATCTGTTCCCAAACAGACGCCTCTTTTTTTTTTTTTTTTTTTTTTTCTCAGTCACCTAGGCGCTCAGTATTGTTGTCGAAATGTTTTCCTGGGCTCACCCATCCGCATAGCTCAGTACATTCCCTCGGAGAGAACTTGGCACCCGCGAAGCTCGGATGGCCCAGCAGCCTCGGTTCCCAGCTCCGCTGCTCCAGCTCGGCATCCAGCGGGAAGCTTGCCGTAGGCAGGTGACCCCAGAGTCCTGGGACATAGCTGCAAAAGGGCACGGAGAGGCGGTCGCGGGAGACACCGCTTTGAACAGGCAACGTCGGGCAGCAGGAAAGGGCCCTGCTGGACCTGCGACCTCCAGGCCCCCCTCTGGGGCACTTAACTCTTTTCCTCCGGCCTCCTGGGGACAGCAGGAGAGGGAGCCTGGACCCAAAGAGCTCTCGGGGCTCTGCTGTCTTTATTACTGCTTATAAAAGCTAGTCCACAGATGGTTTGGCTTAGAGAAACTATGCAGCCAGGGTTATTAAAAAGAAAAAAAAAAAAAAAAAAGGCAGAAGAATGAGGAGAGGAAAAGGGAAAAGCAGGAAGGCTTGTCCACAGCAGGACCGGTGACAGCTTGTAAATCCCAGCGCAGCTGCTTTTGCCTGTATCTGGCTGGGGTTCCTCGGTCCTCACTGAGCCCGTCTGTCCCCAGAGAAGCCCCGATAAAACCAGTCTCGCAGCTCCTCTGTGGCTCAGCGGGTTAAGGTTCTGGCATGTTCACTGCAGCATCTGGGGTCGCTGCTGTGGCACAGGTTCGATCCCCTGGCCCGGGGAACTTCCACAGGCCACGGGCACAGCCAAGAAAAAAGCCTCATCTAGAAAACACACTCCACCCTCCTCCTAGTTCTCTCTCCTGTGCGTCGTTCCCACACACACACACCCACGACGCTCTGGTCACATGGGTCTGGGGGTGCGTAGGGCCACCAGCGGCATACGTGGGCTGTCCTCTGGAGAGGCTGGTCCCACAGGAGACCACGGAGGAGCTGCCCCTCCTGCAAGGGGTCGGGGGATGAACAAACTCAGAGATCTCCCGGAGCGGGAGCCAAGAGCACGGATTTCCTGCAGGACAGGAGAGGATGACGAGGGCGGGAGGCTTGGCTACATAGCTAGCGGCGACCTCAGCTGGGACAAAGCCGCCACCTCGCTTGATCCTAACAGCCTTCCCCAGAGGAGAAGCCCAGGATGTGGGCTTAGGGTTGAACCACAGGCCAGAGACATTTTTTTTTAATTTAAATTGAATATTGTTGATTTTCTTTTTTGGCCACCCCAAAGCATAAGGACAGAGTTCCTGGGTCCAGGGATCAGATTCAAGCTGCAGTTCCCAATTGTGCCCTAAGTCACAGCTGCGGCAAGGCTGGATCCTTAACCCTCTGTGCAGAGCCGGGGATTGAACCTGCATCTCAGCGCTCCCAAGAGGCTGCTGATCCCATTATGCCACAGTGGGAACTCCAGGATGGAGACTCTCAGGCAGAGAGAGGGCAGAGATGCCTCGTACCCACACTAGGAGTCCCCTTCCCATGCCCTCAGTGTCTCCCAGAGGGTGGCACCTGGCTGGCAGGATTCAGTGGGAGGGGGCAGAGGGAGGAAGGGCGTGGGGTGGGGAGGCATCCTCTTGTCAGCTGTGTAAAATTCCAGCCCAGCTCCAGAGGGCACTTGTCCCACATCTAAGAGAAAGAAGCCACAAGAAGCCAAAAAAAAAAAAAAATGGAGGTTTAATTTCTAAAGATCTAGTGGAAACGGAAAAGGCAAGGCTTCTGTGTGTTCGGTCTCACATGAGGCTCCTACAGTGGGTGGGCCAAGCCTTCTGGTTCTTTTGCTTCCACTAAAGCAACATGTACAGAAATAGGAAGAGGACGGGGCCTGCAAGGAGCTGGGAAGGGAACCCCAGGCAAACCCAGGAGACCAGTCCAGGTCAGCCCAGGGTAGGGCAGAGGGTTCTCGAAGGCCTGGCTGCTCCACGTGTGGCCCATAGGCCTCTGCTGGTCACAGCTAACAGCTTGTCTCAACCCCACGGAGTAAGTACAGAAATCAAGAGTGAGCACCGAGGAATTCCCGTCATGGCTCAGTGGTTAATGAATCCAACGAGGAACCATGGGGTTGCAGGTTCGATCCCTGGCCTCGCTCAGCAGGTTAAGGATCCGGCGTTGCCATGAGCTGTGGTGTAGGTCACAGACTCGGCTTGGATCCTGCGTTGCTGTGGCTGTGGCATAGGCCGGTGGCTACAGCTTTGATTAGACCCCTAGCCTGGGAACCTCCTTATGCTGCAGGAGTGGCCCTAAAAAGATGAAAAAAAAAAAAAAAAAAAAACAGTGAGCCCTGAGAAACCTATAGGCCTCCCCCCTCGTCAGCTGTCTCTTATTATACTTTGTGAAACGCAATTTTGTGACCATTGCATCTAACAATAAGAAAAGAAATCGGGGCTTGTATCTTGTGTGGCTTTTATTTCTTCCATTTCATTTTTCTCCCCTATGTCACGGTTATTTTATTTCACCAAGGTGGCCATGGGCGATGGACTGGAAATTGGAAATGGGTCCTTCTCTGCAGATACTCATTGGCCCAAGGAATTTGAAGCACCCAGAAAAGAAGCCTCTCCTCTATCCTGGGACAAAGAGTGGAATCCGCGAGGCAGCAGCTCTCAGCGAGGGGAGGGGGCAGACCAGGCAGTCAGGAGCTGGGGGCTCCAGGACACACAAAGACCACAGCCCCTGGATCCCCTGCCCTGCCCCACTGGGCATAAAAGCAGGGGTGACAGGAGCCAGCCCTGCAGGGCAGAGGTTCACTGGCCAGGAAAGAGGATGTGGGTGCCCCAGCATCCTGCCTGGAGAAGTAAGGACTTCTGGGGGTGGGAGGTCTGGTGACCCCCCTGGGCAGGCTTTGCTATGGCTCTGCAGCTCCCCTTCTCTCCCCATCTGTGCACACCAGGTGGAAGCCCCAGATATGCAGCACAAGGGAAAAGATGCTGTGGCTTTTTTCTAAAAATCACAACTACCTCCCCCCACCCCCTTCGCTCTGTGCTCTCCAGTCCCTGTCCTGACACCCACGTGGCCTGTGGGACAGGGAAGGCACCATTCTACCCCTCTGGGCTCTCTGGCGGTGAGAAGGGGCCACTGGAACATCCCAAAACTTAAACCATGCTGTGGGCTTCAACCCACGGTGGAACCCAGCCTCATGCTTCCATTCGTGTGAAGTGTAAAAACAGGCAAAACTCTGAGCAGCTGGAATAATGGTCACCCTGGGGATGTAGTGACGAGGACGGGGGACCGGAGCCCTTTGGGGCACTGCTCTTAATCAGGGGAGGGGTGGAAGGGAGCGTTCGGTTGGCCAAAAAAAACCTGTACCCTTATAACTTGTCCACGTTCCTCATGTATATTAAATGTCAATAAAATGTTTGAAAAGCCTATCACCTCCAACCACTGGGGCAAAAACCAAATACAGTATGGGGGCAGGGGTCCTGCTGCATTCTGTTTGCTCTGTATGCAAAGCACTGTGCCATAGGCCCACCAAAAAAAAAAAAGCACAATTACCCTGTAAGAGAAGCTGGGATCTGTTTTTTGGGTCACTGTTTTCCCAGGTGGTTGGGGGGTGGGGGGACGGTTGACTCACTTTTCCTTGGTCCCCTCCTCCCCTTGTCCCCGTGGGGCTGGCTGGGGGCCAAGGGCTGGGAGATTTGGGCTGTTGCCTTGGTGATGCTTAAATATTGGCTTCAAGTTATGACGGTTAAATAAACACACGGGAGCCTTGGGGAGCTCAAAGTGGCCCTGCCAGTTGTTCCAGATGCCCAGGCAAAGCCCAGGCAAGGACTTGGCTCAGCTGCCAGGAAGCCTGTTGGTCCCTCCTGTGGGGACTCCGAGGACAGGTTAGGGGCTGCGTGTACCCAGGGCACTCAGGGACCCACTCTCCTAAAATTCTTGCTGACAGCCGTCTGGCTGAAAGAATGGTGGCCAGGAACCCAGATCCAGAACCTGGGGAAAATTTTCTGAAGGTGGGGTGGGCACGGAGGGAGTTCTAGGAGCTCCAATCACTGCAGAAGATAGACAACCCTCATTTTCAGAACTTCGGTGTTGTTTCTAGGAGTTCCCGCTGTGGCTCATTGGGTTAAGAATCCGATACTGCCTGTGAGGATCTGGGTTCCATCCTGGCCTCGCTCAGGGGGTTAAGGATCCGGTGTTGCTGTGAGCTGTGGTGTAGGCAGGCAGCTGCAGCTCCGATTCAACCCCTAGCCTGGGAACCTCCATATGCCACAGGTGCAGTCATAAAAAGAAAAAAAAATTGTTGTTTCTAGAGCCCAGGACCCCACGGCTCTGACACCACAGGGCACACCCCGGACCCAGGAGCAGAGGAACTGAGATTCGCAGCAGTGGCTGAGAAAAGGAGGACCAGGTCTGGGAAGTGAACTGAAGTTCACCCGAGATAAATTCTCGGTTCCATGCCGGGCTCTGCTGCAGGACTGCTCTTGGACTTGGAGGTGCACAGCAGGTCCTTGGCCACGCAGAGCCTCAGTTTCCCCATCTGGGAGAGAAGGGGACGCCAGCCCTGGCAACGAGTCCCCGTGAAGCCCATCCTGTCACCCTCTCCCCACGCAGCTGTGGCAGATGCACGATGCCTCTTCCAGCATTTACGATGCTGCTGCCCGCAGGGCAGTGGAAACTGTTTGCCTCGCCCATTCCAAAACATCCACATAATAAACCTCCACTCCCGGCTTGGCTCGGCCCATCGGCTTGTCCTGCTGCGTGCGCAGGGGTGGGAAAAGCACACACATTTGGGCAAGGGTGGGGTGCAGACTGCTCCCTCTGGACAACGTTGGAGCATCGGGCGGTGCCGGGAGGGGCCCTGCGTGTTGGACACCAGGATGAGGTCACCGCTGTCCTGGCCTGGGGTGTGATGTGTCAGCAGGCAGCCACTGGCCCACGTGCCATGATTCATAGTGGTTCACATTCTTGACCCTTGGCCTGCCCTTCTGGCCCCCTCCTTGTTCCCGTTCCAGCCCCCACCCCCGGAGCCAGGGGAGGGGGCGGGCACCAGCCCCAGGAAGCCAGGAGGCTGAGCAGTGAGGCAGGGCACCTGCGGGGCCAGGTGCACCCTGGACCCACTGCTGAGGCTCCTCCGGGGGAAGGAGGCACAGGGATAACGGTGAATGTTTATCAAGGCCTTACCATATATTAACTGTATGTCCTTTTTTTTTTTTGCTTTTTAGGGCTACAGCCGTGGCATAAGAAAGTTCCCAGGCTAGGAGTTCACATCGTGGCTCCGTGGTTAACAAATCTGACTAGGAACCATGAGGTTGCAGGTTTGATCCCTGGCCTTGCTCAGTGGGTTAACGATCCGGCGTTACCATGAGCTGTGGTGTAGGTCGCAAACATGGCTCGAATCCCGTGTTGCTGTGGCTGTGGCGTAGGCCGGCGGCTACAGCTCTGATTGGACCCCTAGCCTGGGAACCTCCACATGCCGCGGGAGCGGCCCTAGAAAAGACAAAAAGACAAAAAGACAAAAAAAAAAGTTCCCAGGCTAGGAGTCAAACTGGAGCTGGAGCTGCTGGCCACAGCACCTCGGGATCTGAGTCCATGCCACATCTTTAACTCACCGCATCACAAAGGAACTCCACCCCCTGCAACATTTTTGCCGAAGCCCCAGCACCTGCGGGAATTCCTCCTCTGCACGTCCTGGCAGGAGGGAAATGCTCACCTCTCAAGAGCAAAACATGGTCCCATCCTCCAGTCGCTCTGTAACTTCAGTTTATGAGCGAATCCCAAAAAGGACTTTGTAAAATCCCTCTCAGAGGGTCTGACCCAGTCGGCTGTCGGAGAGGTGGAGCCAGGGTCTGCATCAGACACAGGATGCTGAACCTCAGGTGACTGGATGCAGGCAGGTCCAGAAGCATGTCCTGAGAATCCCTGAAACATCGTTCAGATCAGACCTGCGGGTGGAGCTCGTCCCCGGCTCGAGCAGGAGCCCAGAGCTCCGCTCAGCCAGAGAGAGCACTCCCTGTACCCTGTCCAGGGACCAGAGGCCCTGGTCCCACCGTAGCCAGCTGATGCCAGGCAACCGGAGGAGGAGAGATTGGATTCAAACTCCCATTGACTCCGAAGCTCATGCATGCGCATTCTGGGAGAGCCCCAAGGCAGCTCTGGGCTCTGCCCAGACCCCAGCATGAAGGGTTTGTAAGGCCCAGAGTATGAGCCAAAACCCCCTTTCCCCTTCACAATTCCAGCACCAACAGCTCTTCCCCGAGACCAGCCCTTTCACAGCGGCGGCCTCTGCGCATCTTTGGTGCCAAGTGATGATGGAAATCCAGCTTCCGAGCCTTTGGGGACAGTCGACTTCAGCCTCACACCCCACGCAGCACAGCCCCCTTCCACCACCCAAAGCCGGGAGGAAAACAGGTACAGCTGGTGAACAAGACGTCCTTGGCACCTCACTGGAGCCCGCTCCAGCAGGTCTCATGAAAACACATGAGCTCAGCTTCTGGACCAACCACCCAGGTCTCCAGGGCTGCTGCGGTGGGCAGTGGCTTGGGCAGTGGCCACGCCCAGAATTACCTCTGGCTTAAAGTCTACTGCCGGTCCCAAATCCTCAGAGGTTTAAGAAGGGAGAGAGCAGGGGGAAAAGAAAAGAAAAGGGAGTTCCCATTGTGGCTCAGCAGTTAAAAAACCCAACTAGCATCCATGAGGATGCAGGTTTGATCCCTGGCCTCGCTCAGTAGGTTAAGGATCCGGTGTTGCCATGAGGTGTGGTGTAGGTCACAGACTCGGCTCAGATCCCACATTGCTGTGACTGTGGCATAGGCAGGTTTTGACCCCTAGCCTGGGAACCTCCATATGCCACAGGTGCAGCTGGGTGGAATGAGGAAACATCTCAGCAGGCCTGGAAATAGACATCCAATATTTTTCCATTTTTGAGGGTTTTTTTGGTTTGATTTCTTCTGTTTTTTGGGGTTCTTTGCCTTTTTTTTTCAGGGCTGCATGTGTGGCATATAGAAGTTCCCAGACTAGGGGTCGAATCAGAGCTACAGCTGCCAGCTTACAACACAGCCACGGCAACACCAGATCCTGAACCCACTAAGTAAGGCCAGGGATCGAACCTGCATCCTCGTGGATACTAGTCGGGTTTGTCACCGCTGAGCCACAATGGGAACTCTGGTTTTGTGTTTTTTATTTTAACTGAGGTGGGTTTCACATAGCACAATTAACCACTACAAAGTGAACAACTCAGCGGGTTTAGCACATTCGCAGTGCTGTGCAGCCACAAACATGGTTCCAAAACATGGTTATCAGGCCCAAGGGGAACCCCTAGCAACCAAACCATCAATCCCTGTCCCCACCCTCCAGCCCCAGCCCCTGGCTACCACCAATCTGCTTTCCGTCTCTGGTTTTACCTATTCTGGACATTTCAGATACATGGAGTCATTCAGTATGAAACTAGACACCTGCTGCCATATTTAGCTGCCCTTCTGCTGATCATAGCACCCACATCTTACTTTGGGGAAGCGCTTCACCCTCCCTTCAATCCATGAGGTTGGGCAGCCTTCACCCCCCTCCTCACTCCACCCCACCCCTGCCCAGTGTGCAGGGGCAGGCACATGACCCAAGTCCGTCACCGCGATTGGTTCAGAGATGGGCTTGCAACTCAATCCCAGCCAATGAGAGCAGCCACAGGACTTCTGGAGCACGCTCTCTGCTTGGCTCACCCGATCAGCAGAATGGGAGACTGGAACTGCTGGCAGCCGCCTTTGCCACTGTGGAAGGAGTGCCCACCTTGGGAAGAACCCCCCCGGAGGAAAGCAGAGACAGAGCATTGAATCCGAGCAAAGTGCTCATGTGCTGAAGACTCAGAACACCAAACTCTGACAGTGAGAGTTTGCAACAAAGCAAGGATTTCTTGCAGGGCACCAAGCAAGGCAATGGGAGACAAGTCTCAGATCCACTCCGTCTGACCTCTGAAGTAGAGATTTCTAAAGGGGAGGACAAAAGAGCTGGGGCTTTTTGTTTTTGTTTTTGTTTTTCTTCTTAGAGCCACACCTGCAGCACGTGGAAGTTCCCAGGCTAGGGGTCTAATTGGAGCTACAGCTGCCAGCCTATGCCACAGCCACAGCAACACAGGATCCGAGCCACATCTGTGACCTACACCACAGCTCACGGCAACGCCGGATCCTTGACTCACTGAACGAGGCCAGGGATCGAACCTGCAACCTCATGGTTCCTAGTCAGATTCGTTTCATTTCTACTGCGTCATGACAGAAACTCCAGGGCTAATTATCTTAATCTTCTGCTATCTATGCATCTTTGGCCTGGTGGTCTATGAACTGGGATGGGGGTGTCAATGTCACCATAATCTGTACAGGTGATCTTGCTCTGGAAGATAACTCAGAACATCACATAAACAGTGATGCTAATCAGAAGACTATGGCTCAAGGCACCTGATCTTCACTGCTCCTTACTGATTAAGCAAACATGCGGTCCAACAGGTCAGGGCTAGGACAAGAGGAATAAGAAGACCAAGAACAGAAACCCAGGTATGAATTTTAATTATAAACTAATCATAGGACTCAGTTTCGATAGGAGGCTGGTTCTTGTCAACATTACCTGAGCACCTGGATCCAGCTCAGCCTGAAGGTGGGACTGTCCTTAGGCATTTCTTTCTTTCTCTCTCTCTCTCTTTTTTTTTTTTTTTTCAGGGCCACAGCTGCAGCACATGGAAGTCCAAGGCTAGTTGTCGAATCAGAGTTGCAGCTACCAACCTAGCCACAGCCACAGCAACACCAGATCCGAGCAGCATCTGTGACCTACACCACAGCTCACGGCAATGCCGGATCCTTATCCCACTGAGCAGGGCCAGGGATCGAACCTGCATCCTCAAGGATACTAGTCGGGTTCGTTACCCCTGAGCCACCACAGGAACTCCTTAGACATTTCATTTTTGAAAGCCAAGAGCATTCATCCCTTTGTGCTCAAGCTAGTTGGAACTGGGTTTCTATAACATGCAACTGAAAAAGACTGAAACAATACATGTGGCATATTTCCCTCCCCTGCTTTCACATCCTCCCACTGCTTACGGGATAAAATGCAACCCCTTAGCAAGGAACATACGGTCTCCCTGATCCAGCCCTGCCTCCCTCCTCCTGCGTCCCTCGTACCCCCTGCCTCTTGTTTAACATGCTAGCCGCATTACACACACACACACACAAACACACACTTGCAGCTCTTCCCGCCCTTGGGGTCTCTGCTCCTGCTGTCTCCTCGGCCCAGAGTGCTTTCATCGCCCCCACCCAACACTCAAACACCATTCATCTTCACCCCTCCATCCAGACATTACCTCCTCCAAAAACCCTTCCCCGACTCCGTGCCCCGCCTCTCCTCCAACTGAAAACCTCGTCCCTCGGGCTCCCCTCGGCCCTGGGTGTGGTTCAGTCACAGCGCTGGCCTGCACACTGTTGTTCATTATCTGCCCTTGTCTCCTCTCCGCCACCCCACCCCCCGCCACCACCCAAACAGGGATCCTTCGGGGCCAAGTCTGTGCCTGGCTCCCCGCTGACCCGTACAGGGGCCGCAGGGAGGCTTCAGTACCTGTCTGTTAAATGAATGAAAGAACGAAAATCCTGGGAACACTGTTCTAAAGAGCTTATATCCCAACTTTTCCCCAACGATAAAGAGTTTGTTTCTCCTTCTTCTCCTCCTCCTCCCTCTTCTGCGGCCGTGCCCAAGGCATATGGAAGTTCTGGGGCAAAGAATCTAACCCGAGCCACGCCAACAACCCGAGTCACAGCAGACCTTCACCCACTGTGCCGCCGGGAACTCCCAGAGTGGAAATGTATGCAGCAGGCTTCATCCACTCTGTCCGTACTTCAGGATGCAATTTCTAACCTTTCACTGACTGGTCCTTTGGCTGAGATTGGACTCTGGGGCCCTCCCCTCCTCCCAGGGCGGCACCCCACCCTCACCCGTGGTGGGGGGAAGGCGGGATAAGGGAGATGGGACTTGCTCACGGGGAGGCCTTGACACCACTGCTGATGGTGGGGAGCACGTAGGTCTCTCTCCAGCCCGGGGTGACCCCAGTCAGGCCCTTAGACGCCACCCAAGCCTGTCTAAGGCTTCCTATGGTGGCACCTGCCTGTCTTTAGATGCGAGAGCCTGGAGGCTGTCAGAGGGGGTCATCTGTTGTCTCCCCTTCCTCACCCATGGTGCCAATCTGCAGACCAGCCAAGGCAATGACATCAGGCCTCTGTCCGCCTCTCGCCAGCTGGCTCCACGCACTTTGATTCAGTGTCTGGGCCTCCGTGAACAGAGCGGCCGGGGGAGGTGACGTTGGCAGGGTGGGGCAAGGAGCCTCCCAGGCACAATTTCCCTTACTCCTGGATCTCCCAGGAGGGACCACCCCTCTGGATGGTAGTTATGGTGTGAACAGAGGGGGTGCGGCCAGCTGGGTGACTCAGGAATGTTTGAGAACCCGATAGCCTGAGGCTGGGGATGAAGATGCACCATGCCTTTCCCCCAGGGACAGGCAACATTCGTTGGCCCCCAGGGGTCTCCTTCCCCTGCCAGTCCTTCCAGTTGCCTCTCTGGACACTCCGTGCTCCTGGAGCTGCATTTACCTTCCCCAGTGGACCTGGGCCCTAATTCTAGTAACCTGGCCCATCCCAGGACGTAATCAGGAAGGACGGTCCCCATTGTTCCAGGCTGTACTAGGGGGACCCACAGCTGGCCTGTCTCCTTGGGTCAGCACCTCAGGGTCTGGCAGACTGGGAGTCTCCCCCTCTAAGAAGGCAAGCCACTTACCCACCACCTGCCTCTGTTTGAAGCCCCAGCATGTTCCATGTGCTGCCACCAGGGTCATTCAGCAACCCTACACATTCCCAACCAGACCCAGCTGCCCCAGTGGAGAAGCACGGGACCTAGTCTTTGGGGGAATTACCATTAAAATTTGCTTCTCAGAGGACTTCCCTTGTGGCTCAGCAGGCTCTGGTGTTGTCACCACTGCTGTGGCTCTGGTTACAGCAGATTCCATCCCTGGCCCAGGACCTTCCACATGCTGCAAGTGTGGCCAATAAAATTGCTTCTCAGGACTTCCTGCTGTGGCATAGTGCTAACGAACCCGACTAGTATCCATGAGGACGCGGGTTGATCCCTGGCCTGGCTCATCAGGTTAAGAATCTGGCCTTGCTGTGAGCTGTGGTGTAGGTCACAGACGCGGCTTGGATCCTGCATTGCTGTGGCGGTGGTGTAAGCCGGCAACTGCAGCTCCAATTCGACCCCTACCTTGGGAACTTACATAGGCAACATATGTGGCTCTAAAAAAGGCAAAAAGAAAAAAAAAAAAGTTGCTTCTCAGAGATTCTTTTTTTTTTTTTTCCAGGAATGGTCTCTTAATTTGGGAGAAGGGAGTGTTTCATTGCCTTATTCGTTTATCAAACATTCAGAAACCAGGCACTGGGCTAGAGGCGGTGTGGGGGCCAGTGCCCACCCCGGACCCAACAACAGCAATACAAATTAAAAACAACGAAATGCCAGACGGGCACAGTGACAAAGTGCCCTGGCACAGGGCGGAGAACGGGAGAGCCAGGGTCCCTAAACAGCACCTCCCGGATTTAGTTTATGCCACAAGAACTTAGAGAACCTGCTGTGCCAACAAATGCTAAGCCTTTTATTCTTTTAAGAGCTCCACAGGGCTGGTGTTGTTATTATCACATTTCACGGAAGCTGGGGCCACAGGGCACAGAGAGGTTAAGGTGCCCAGTGTCCCATAGCTGCTGAGTGGCAGAGTGCGTTTGTACCCCAGCAGCCTGGCTCAAGTCCTGCTCTTAGCCACTGTCAAGGCTGCGTCTGCTGCAGGCAAGTCTCTGACTAAGCTCACATCGGTACTGGGCCACTGATGGAACAAGTGTCTTTCCTGCTCATTCGCCAGGCAGAGGCTTCGTCTTTGGGCCCAAGAGCACGGGGGCGGGGCGGTGGGGGCCGATCAAGGCTTTACACCTGCCTTTGAATGAACAATCTGTTCCGGAAGGAAAAGTAACACAATGAAACCTGACTCTGGTTGAAGGGCCTCTCGTTCCACCAGGGAGAGGGGACAGGCTCCCAGAGGGGCAGGTCCAGGACCTTCTGCCTGGAGCACTGACCTCATTGTGAGCACCAGCCACAGGGAATGCGCCTGAGGGCCCCAGGGGGTCTTGAGGGAACCTCAGAGGACAGCCCAGCTCAGAGGCTGACCCTTCCCTCATGAGTGCTGACTCGCTCTTCGGAAAAGGAACAGGTGGAATTCTAGAAGCAGGAGCACATCACAGGCCAGTGGGCTCTGCTCTCAGAAAGAGGTCACTTCTGGAACGAGGCAGCCCCCCTCAGTTGGAAACGCCACCAAGGCCAGACTTCTGCCTTGTTCTCCAGAGCGCCTGTCATCCCCAAGCCCCACAGCTGTCCTGTAAGGGACCAGCCAGCCAGCTGTTCGAGTCCACAGGCCCCACTGCCCTGCTGAGATGGTTCACTCTGCTCCGGCTGCTCGCCCTTCTTCAGGATGAAGGATGGGCTTGTCTCGTCCCAGGAAAACTTTCTTTATGGATACTGACATTGGAACTTCATTGTATTTTCAGATTCATGAAATCGTATCCTTCTTCTATCCCCCCAACTATTTAGAAAAGTGAAAACCACCCTTAGCTTGTAGGTTGCAGGAAAACAGGTGCTGGCAGGATTTGGCCAATAGGCTGTCACTGGGCGTCGACCGCCCACATGGCGGCCACAACACTCGGGATCAAACCCAAGCACAAAGATCCTCACGACCCACCAATCAGGGCTCCCCAGGCCCCCTAGGAACTCCCTGTGAGGTCTGTAGTTCTCAGTCCACGGCTCTCTTGTGGGTTCTTCTGGAATATTTTTCCTCCCTTTGCAACACTCGATTGTCTTGTTTGTTTGTTTTTTAATGGCCACACCTTCGGCACAAGGAAGTTGCCACATGAGGAATTGAATCTGAGTCACAGCGGTGCCGTAGGTTGCAGCTGCAGCAGTGCTGGATGCTTTAACCTGCTGTGCCAGGGCCAGGGATGGAACCTGCCCCTCTGCGGTGACCTGAGATGCTGCAGTCGGATTGTTAACCCACAGCACCACAGCAGGAACTCCAACACTTGTTTGTTTTGAAGACCCAGTTCCAGCATCCCACGTCTGAGAAGCCTCTCTCAATACACAGTTGCAATTAGATGCTCTTCCCTTTACTGCTTGAGCCCCCAAGCACCAAGTCTAAGGAGAGATTTGCTTCCTGGCCTCAGTTCTCCAACCCCTGCCAGCCCCCAGCCACCCCCATCTCCTTCCAGAAGGAAGCTTCTAGAGTTCAGCAAAGTGCCGAACATGTCATGGGCGTGAGGTCCCGCACCGTGGTGCCTGCATCCTATGTGTGAGGTCTGGGCGCACCCGCTGCCTCTGATCAAGTCACTCGCCCTTTGGGAGCCTCAGTTTCCTCACCAGCGCATCAGGGGACCAGAGATGCGGATGCGAATGCTTCTGCTGCCCTGAAGGCAGCAGTGAGCAGATGAAGGAGACAATAGACATGTCACTGCCTTGTCGGCCAGAAAGATCGAGGCAGCATGATTCAGTGGGCAGAGGAACCAAAGAAGGTGAAGAAACTGGCCCATGGGAGCTCCCGTGGTGGCTCAGCGATAACAGACCCAACTGGTACCCATGAGGATGCGAGTTCCATCCCTGGCCTCGTTCAGCGGGTTAAGGATCTGGTGTTGCTGTGAGCTGTGGTGTAGGTCACAGATGAGGCTTGGATCTGGCATTGCAGTGGCTGTGGTATAGGCCAGCAGCTGCAGCTCCAATTCAACCCTTCATCTGGGAACTTCCATATGCTGCAGGTTGGGCCCTAAAAACAAAACAAAACAAAAAGAAGCTGGCCCAGGAGGAAACCAGGTAAATGTTCGCTCAGCTCAGACCAGAGGCCAGAAGCGTGTCAGCTGTTTGCCCCGTATTCCCAGAACACCCCCTTCGCCTGGTCCCACTCCCATCCCTCGCTCCCTGGGCGGATACGAATGCTCTCCAGCTAGCTCATCCATCTGCTCCTCTTTGCTCAGCTCTCCTGGAGCCTGTGTTCAGGGGCCAGAGTCCCATCCACCACCCTGAAATCCTGGGCCACAAACGCACTCGGAGTTTCCAAACATGTGAAAGAGACAGGAGATAAAACATCTGAGCAGGGGGTGGGAGGCAGCCACTCCCAACAGAGCAGCTTCTAAGACTTTGATCTCCTAAAATGTTCGCTGTATGGAGCCACAGAGCAAGTCCAGGGCGCCTGGAATGCCATCATTCTCCGAAACAGGCTCTCTGCCCAGAAACCGGCCTGATTATCAGCCTATCACTTCCCTTGCGTAACCTCCCATCGTTACTCCTTCTCGGTCCTCCCAGACCCTCCCAGCTTCTCCTTCCATCGGGGACCATCTGCCAGATGGGGGCCGCGTCTCCCCTAAATCTGTGCGACGGCCAAGCTGTCGTTTCGTCTTGGCTCCTGAGCCCTCCAGCCTCTTCATCACTTTTATTGCCTTTTCTCCTCCCAACTCCCCCCGGAGTGGCGGGTGGACTCGAGATGTGAAGACCTCGCAGAAAATTCTCCTGATAAGAAACATCCTCTTATCGGCAAGGGCGCTTCTTTTCGTGCAAGGGCTTCTCATCGCCCTGATTGCAGACATGATTTTGGCCGGATGGAGCATATTTGCAATACTCACAGCATCACATGCTCCACTGTGCACGGGATTTCTCCCCTCCCTGGATCCTCTTTTTCAAGCTGGAAGAGGAAACGGCTTTATGTTAGGATCTGCTTCTGCCTGAAGCATATTCAACCTGAGGAGCAAAGCCTTGGGGCACAGCGGGTAACCCTGGAGCCCCGGGCCCATCCTGACCACCTTTGCGGGTCATGCCCGCACCCAGGGCAAAGGTCTCTGAAGCATCTTCCATGCGGCAGGTGCTGCTGGAGGGCTTGGCCATATTATCTTATTCCCTCAGGAAAAAAAAAAAAAAAAAAAAGCATCCTAGGAGTGGATGTAAGGAGTGGACCCCGGGGTTGGACAGGTTAAGTAGTAACCAAGTTTGTCCATACAATCAAGAAGTAGTGGAATTCCCGTCTTGGTTCAGAGGTAACAAACCCTACTAGTATCCAGCTCAATCCCTGGTCCGGCTCAGTGGGTTCGGGATCCAGCGTTGCCGTGAGCTGTGGTGGAGGTCGCAGATGCAGCATAGGTCGCAGATGCAGCTCAGGTCTGGTGTGGCTGTGGCTGTGGCGTAGGTCAGCAGCTAAAGCTCGGATTGGACCCCTAGCCTGGAAACTTCCATATGCCATGGGGGGGGGGGGCTAAAAAGACAAAAAAAAAAAAAAAAAAGAGGAAGAAGCAACAGGATTAGAGTACCCTAGAGGCTCAGTGGGTTAGGGATCTGGCATTGTCACCACCTCAGGTCACTGCTGTGGTGCCGGTTTGATCCCTGGCCTGGGGACTTCCACATGCCGTGAGTGTAGAAGTAGCAAAAAAAAGTAGCGGCAAGACTGGGCTTTGACCCAAGGTCTTACTTGTCTGTGGAACCTGTAATCCCTTGATGCTCATGACTGATCAGCCCAGGACACAACGAGGCTGGTACTTGTGGGAAAGATGGACTCATGCTCTCAACACTCCCACCTCCGATGGTAAACAGCTGATGTACTCTGGCCTCTGGTCCAAGCTGAGCAAATTATACATCAATGACTGCATTCATTTATCTATTTCCCGAGGACCTGCCTCACACCATTGGTTCTTGAGACGAGAATGAAGGAGAACTCCAGATTCTGGCCACAGAACTTCCCTGTACTTGGCAGCTGATGTCTGGGTCTCCCAGGCAGGATTTTACTTCTACCCCTTCAATAGTAAACCCATCAAACGAAACCCTGTACACAAGTGTTCATAGCAGCACTACTCACATGAGAAGGAAGGAGCCCACCTGTCCGTAGACAAATCACTGGATGAGAGTGTGACACAGCCACACAATGGAATATTACTCAGCCATAAAAAGGAATGGCATTCCGGCTGATGCCACAGCACAGGTGAACCATGAAAACGTTATGCTCAGTGAAAGAAACCAGACACAAAGGGCCACAGATTCTGTGATTCCATTTATGTATAGTGTCCAGAATAGGTAAATCCAGAGAAGCAGAAAGCAGACCAGTGATTTCCAGGGTCTGGAGGGAAGAAGGAACCAGAAGCAGTTGCTTAATGCGTATGGGATTTTGTTTTGGGGTGATGATAAAGTATGGCACTCAACGATGGTTGTGGCTGCACCCCATGGTCAGTGCATATGAGGCCATCGAATTATGCACTTTAAAATGATTAAAATAGGGGAGTTCCCATTGTGACACAGCAGAAACGAATCCAACTAGAATCCCTGAGAACTCGGGTTCGATCCCTGGCCTCCCTCAGTGAGTTAAGGATCCGACGTTGCTGTGAGCTGTGGTGTAAGTTGCAAATGCAGCTCAGATCTGGTGTTGCTGTGGCTGTGGTGTAGGCTGGCAGCTGCAGACCTCTAGCCCGGGAACCTCCATATGTCCAGGGTGTGCGCCCCCCCCAAAAAAACAAAACAGGATAAGGGAGGCGTGAGTGGGGATGACGGCAAAACAAACAAGACTGGCCAGAGCCGACCACGGCAAATGCTGGCTGATAGGGACATGGAGACGTATGATAATATTCTGTCTACTTTTGTATATGCTCAACATTTTCCATAATAAAAAATGAAAATGGGTTGTGTTACGTTTTTGCAGACATTTTTGAAACCAGAGAAGAGCAATCATCCAGAGCATGACCACCTGGAGACCCCCCCGCCGTCCCCCATGGTGTCCCCTCCATCCCCTTCCTCCTCTCTTCCACAGGCCCATGCAAATCGGGCTTTAAATTCGGTGTTGCAGGCATTGCTGGTGGCCCAGCAGTTAAGGTCCAGCCTTGTCGCTGCTGAGGCATGGGTTCAATCCCTGGTCCGGGAACTTTTGCATACCTTGAACGTGCCCCCCCCCCCAAAAAAAAACACCAACAATAACAACAACCACTGCGCTGGCTAACTTTGGAAGCTTAGCTTATCATCAGTGGTACCTGACTTTGGCCGTCAGAACCACTTAGTCTCATCTCCAAGAACAGGGTAACTAAGTAACCAACATGCTGGGTTCAAAGTGATACTCATAAGTGCTCTGGCGGCAGGAAAAACGGAGCAAGCAAAGGATTTAGGAAGTGCTTGGGGTCGGAGGATGGATGGGCTGCCTTTTTAAGTCTCGTGGCCAGAGTGGGCCCCACGGAGAAGGTGGCTTTGGATAGGACTCAAGGCAAAAGTGCAGACCGAGGGTTTATCGGGGGGAGGGTATTCCCAGCAGAGAGGGGGCAGCCTAAGCGAACAGCCCAAGGCCACCACGAAGCACCACGAGAAGGGAGGGCTCAGGGAGCAGGGGCAAGGCCATGAAGCCACAGAGATCGGAGGTCATGCTTGTTTTCTGACGTTGCTCTAGCAGGTCTTCACAAACTTAGTGTCTTAAAAGAGGAGGAATCTATTCTCCTAGCGTGTCCTGGAGGCCAGGAGTTCAAAACAAGTCTTTTGGTGCTAAAATGAAGGTGTTGGGGAGTTCCCATCATGGCTCAGTGGTCATGAAACCGACTAGCATCTGTGAGGACGCAGGTTCGAACCCTGGCCTCACTCAGTGGGTTAAGGATCCAGCATTGCCGTGACCTGTGGTGTAGGTCGCAGGCACGGCTCGGATCCCTCATTGCTGCGGCTGCGGTGTAGGCCGGCAGCTGCAGCTCCAACTCATCCCCTAGCCTGGGAGCATCCATATGCCTTGGGTGTGGTTCTAAAAAGACTAAATTAATTAATTAGTTAATTAAAAGTATAGGGAGGAATGGTTCCCGGTGGAGGCTCCAGAGGCCACTCATCTGCCTCGGTCCGAGGCCCCTCCACTTCTGCCTCTGGGGTCACAGCACCTTCTCCTCTGGGGCCAAACCTCCTTCTGGCTCTCTCCTCTTCTTTTTCTTTTGGGTTAGAAAAATTTTTGACTTTTTGTTTTAATAATTTTTTTTTTTTTTTTTTTTTTTTTTTGGCCACCCCATGGCATGTGGAGTTTCTGGGCCAGGGATCAGAACTGAGCTGCTGCTGCAGCAACACCAGATCCTTTAACCCGCTGCACCGGGCCGGGGATCAAACCTGCATCCAGGTGCTGCAGAGACACCGCTGATCCCATTGTACCACAGCGGGACCTCCTGAAATAAATGTTTATTGGAGTACAGTTGACTTAGAAAATTGTGTTATGGCTCCCTCTTAAAAGGACACTTGAAACTGCATCTAGTTATATCCCAGACAACACAGGATGTCTCCTTGTCCCGAGACCCTTAACTTGATCACATCTGCAAAAGGCCCTTTTACCATGTAAGGTGACATACTTGTCAGTCCCAGGGTTAGAATGTGGCCTTTTTTTTTTTGCTTTTTAGGGCCGCACTCGAGGCATATGGAGGTTCCCAGGCTAGGGGTAAAATTGGAGCTGTAGCTGCTGCCCTACACCACAGCCACAGCAACGCGGGATCCGAGCCGTATCTGCGATGACCTACACCACAGCCACGGCAACACCGGATCCTTAACCCACTGAGCAAGGCCAGGGTTCGAACCTGCATCCTCATGGATCCTAGTTGGGTTCGTTAACCACTGAGCCATAATGGGAACTCCTAGACGAATGGTTTCAATTCTCTTGGCTAGAAACCTAGTCGTGGAACGGCCAGATCACGTGGTGACTCCACGTTTAACGTTTTGAGGAACTGCCAGCTCATTTTCCAAAGGGGCTGCACCACTGTCTAATCTAATTAATCCCCCGACCTTGGGTGAGGGTGGATGGGGCCTTTTTGAACTGTTACTGCTCATCACCCACCCTGCTCTAATTCCTTGTGTGTGTCCTGGTGGGTAGGAACAAGAGAATCCCAATTTCTTTAGACGCTAACTTTGGAGCAGTCAGTTTCATCGCACAGTCTAGAGAAGACCACGGCGACATCCAGCTTCCATGTTCTGAATCAAGCTCACGGAGGGGAAGGCAGGAGGCCCCGGGGCTCCTCTAAATGCTGCTCTCTCTTCCAGAGGTCGAGAGAAAGAAGCCGCCTCACTCACTGAAACCACAGGAAATGTCCAGCACAGAGAAATCTACAGACAGAAAGGACATAGGTGGTGACTTAGGGCTGGGGACAGGGGAACAGAAGAGAGTTGGGGGTAGCTAAGTGGTACACAGTTTCCTTTTGAGTTGATTAAAAAAAAAAACTAGGAGTTCCCTTTTGACATAGCAGGTTAAGGATCTGACGTTCTCACTGTTGTGGCGCAGGTTCAATCCCTGGCCCGGGAACATCTACATGCCCCTCCCCCCCCCAAAAAAAATTCTCAAGTAAGGAACATTGAGGGCAGTGACAGTGGGGACACAGTTTTGAGGGCACTAGACTGCTGTGTCCCCCTTTGCCTGGCAGGGCAATAAAGCTACTCTTTCCTACTTCACCCCCTAAAAAAGGAGGTGACAGTTTCATACATCTGTAAATATACTAAAAAGGATAGCCTGGGTGAACTGCATGCTAGGTAAATTTTATCCCCCCCCAAAAAAAATGTTTAAAAAAAAAAAAACCAACAAGGGAGACCAGAGAAACTCTGGGACAGAAGTCAGGGAAATAAAATTCTCGGAAGAAAACAACAGGAAAGCCCAAGTTTCATCGACAAGTTTTCAGCGACATTTCTGCCGTCTCGGCCCTCACTTGCCTGGACCTCAGGCACATCTCTTAGGTTTGTACCCAATCTCTCCCCCACAGAGGAATCTGAAATCTCAGCAAGTCTAGGATGCAGTGGGAAAAAGCTGGAGGACCAGGCAGAGCCCCATCCAGCGGGCGGCTCTGGGTCCATTAATGTGGTCTCGGCTGCCCCCTGGTGGACACGGGGGACTGAGCCTCAGAAAGGGGCAACCAGAGGGAGCTGGGGGCTGGACCAGTCTCAACAGCCGGGCACACACTTCCCAGCCCACAGGGGTGCCTCTCAGTGACCGACCCAAAGAAAGTCAACCCTAGCCCCCGGGTGATCCTTTTTTTGAAAAAAAACGAAAAAGAAAAAAAGAAAAAAACCACAGTTCCCATTGTGACTCATCAGGTTAAGAATCAGACTCATATCCATGAGGATGAGGGTTCAATCCCTGGCCTTGCTCAGGGTCTAAAAAGAAAAAAAAGAATTTTTTTTCTTCATCATAATTATTGTGTCCTATTATCAACAGCCTCCTCAAAGCATTGCTTTCTTTTTCTAACAGATTGCATGAACCGGATCCACTGAGACTAGTTGTGCTGACATTTAAATTTCTCTTTATCTATAGGTTCTCCGTTCTCTTGCAACTTATTTGTTGAAGAAACCCCAAACATAGACACACAGGGGTCGCCACGGTTTCCACTCTGCTCTCCCCACTGGTGGGGGGTCTGCATCCATTCAGCTTCCAGTCAGCAGTTTCCTCCAGAACCCACTCACGCTCAGGATGGCCTTGGATGGCCTTGGATGGCCTTGGATGGCCACCTGTACTGAGATACTGATGGCCAGGTGGATGGAGGCTCCAGAGCTCCCTCCACAGAGGGCTCAGGGGTGGCGCTGTAGCTGGACTGGGGCTGAGGGCATATGGACATAAAAGATGCCACCAGCTATTTGAGCACAGTACCAGAAAAATCATTCAGAAAGATGTGATTAATAAAAATACTTCATCCTTACAAACAGCTCACCTCATAGGGTTTTTTAAATGGAATCTAGAATTTCCCCCTAATGACCAATCAATTACTTCACCGGGACAGTATCACTTTCTCTTAATTTCTTCCTTCCATGAATTAAACAGAAGTCCCATCAACTTGGGAATTTAAAACCCATACTTTGGTGTTCCCGTCATGGCGCAGTGGTTAACGAATCCAACTAGGAACCATGAGGTTGCGGGTTCGATCCCCACCCTTGCTCAGTGGGTTAACGATCTGGCGTTGCCGTGAGCTGTGGTGTAGGTTGCAGACACGGCTCGGATCCCACGTTGCTGTGGCTCTGGCGTAGGCTGGCAGCTACAGCTCCGATTTGACCTCTAGCCTGAGAACCTCCATATGCCGTGGGAGCGGCCCAAGAAATGGCAAAAAGACCAAAAAAATAAAAAATAAAACCCATACTTTGCCAATTTTTTTATCCTTATTTGTCATTGCTGGAAGAGATGGGAGGGAATAGATCCCCTCCAAGTGCTGGCCCTCAGCCTCCCTCAAGAACCAGGTGAGGGAGTGCCCACTGTTGCACAGTGGGTTAAGGATCCAGAGGTGCTGTAGGTCACAGCTGTGGCTTGGAATTCAGTCCCTGTCCTGGGAACTTCCATATGCCATGAGTATGGCCATTAACAAATAAATTAATTTCTAAAACTTTTTTTTTAATTAGGAGTTCCCATCGTGCTCAGTGGTTAACAAATCTGACTAGGAACCATGAGGTTGCGGGTTCGATCCCTGGCCTTGCTCAGTGGGTTAACGATCCGGCATTGCGGTGAACTGTGGTGTAGGTCGCAGATGTGACTCGGATCCCACATTGCTATGGCTGTGGCATAGGCCAGTGGCTACAGCTCCGATTAGACCCCTAGCCTGGGAACCTCCATATGCCACAGGGGTAGCCCTAGAAAAAGACAACAAACAAACAAACATCTTTTTAAATTAAAAGCGAGGTGGCAGAGCCCTTTGCATGGACTTCCTGCCCCTGGATGGAAGGCGCCAAGAGAGGACCTCGCAGTTTGGCTTAGTGGGCTGGGCTTTGGGGTAGGGGGGCTTCCACCTCTGGGGATGTGCACTGAGAGAGACTGGACGCAGGTGGATGGATGGACGCAGATAGGGGAGAAGGGCTAGGGGTATCCATCCCGGATGCGGGTGTTGTACGTGAGACGAAGATTCCTGCCACCGCCCCCACCCCAACCCCACCAATCGTATCCTGGGGCTGGCGAGCCCAGGACCCAGGAGAGAGGAAGCTGGGAGAAAACTCAGCACGGCCACTTTTGGGGACACTTGATCAGTAAATTGAAGCGCCCACTGCAGCAGGGGCCAGAGCGGCCCTACCCCAGGAACCCGGCCAGAGCGGCCGCTCCCCATGAGTCCACCAGGGGGCGCAGAGGTCCCACCAGGACCTCGGGGAACTGACACATGTTTTTGGTGAGTGAATAATTTGTGAAAATACTATTTTAAACTAGTTTTAGGCTCGGCGGTAACAAACTCACTAGTATCCATGAGGACTAGGGTTTGATCCCTGGTCCCTCTCAGTGGGCTAAGGATCTGGCGTTGCCAAGGGCTGCAGTGTAGCTCACAGATGCACCTCAAATCTGCTGTTGCTGTGGCTGTGGCTTAGGCCAGTAGCTGCAGCCTCCATTTCACCCCTATCCTGGAAACTTCTATATGCCATGGATGCAGCCCTTAAAAATAAATAAAAAAGTGTTTTTATTATTAAAACTTTTTAATTATTATTATTAAAAGACAACTTTTTTTCTTTTTATGGCCACACCTGCAGCATATGGAAATTCCCAGGCGAGGGGCGAATCGGAGCTGCAGGTGCCGGCCTACACCACAGCCACAGCCACACAAAGCCTGGCCACATCTGAAACTGCAGCTTGCAGCAACGCCAGATCCTTAACCCATTGAGAGACGCTGGGGTTCAAACCCACATTCTCATGGATACTAGCTGGATTCTTAACCTGCTGAGCCATAACGGGAACTCCAAGACCATTATTTTTAGAACAGGTTTAGGTTCACAACAAAATTAAGCAGAATGTTCCGCAATTTCTTTCACTCCCTCTCCCTCACACTCTCGGCCTCTCACTATCAGCATCTCCCACCAAAGTGGTACCTTTACTACAATCAGTGACCCTAAGATGAAACATCATCACCCAAAGTTCATACGTCACTTTGGGGTTCATTCTTTTTTTTTTTTTTTTGTCTTTTTGTCTTTTTGCCGTTTCTTGGGCTGCTCCTGCGGCATATGGAGGTTCCCAGGCTAGGGGTCTCATTGGAGCTGCAGCTGCTGGCCTACGCCAGAGACACAGCAACGTGAGATCCAAGCCGCATCTGCGACCTACACCACAGCTCACAGCAATGCTGGATCCTTAATCCACTGAGCAAGGGCAGCGATCGAACCCGCAACCTCATCGTTCCTTGTCGGATTCGTTAACCACTGCGCCACCACGGGAACTCCTGGGGTTCATTCTTGGTGCAGCACATTTGATGGGTTTTGACAAATGTAGAATGATAAACACCATCGTAGTATCACACAGAGCAGTTTCAGTGCCTAAAAGTGCCCGCTCCTCCTAGTAACCCCTCTCCCCTCCCCATCTCCTGGCAACCACTGATCTGTTTACCATCTCCGTGGTTTTACCTTTTCCAGAATGTCATAGATGTATTTGGAGTCATAAAGTATATAGCCTTTCCAGACTGGCTTCTGTACTTAGCAACATTGTTTTACGTTTCCCCTATCTTTTCATGGCTTGATAACTCATTTCTCTCTAACCTTGACTAGCACCCTCCTGTCTGAAGGTTCTCCAGTTCATGTATCCACTCACCTACTGAAGGACATCTTGGTTGCTTTCAAGTTTGGGGCAACTATGAATAAAGCTATTCTAAACATCCGTGTGCAGGGTTTTGTGTGGATGTAAGTTTTCAGTTCATTTGGGGATGTACTAAGGACGGCAATTACTGGATTATGCTGGTAAGAGGATGTTTAGTTTCATAAGACACTGCCAAAGTGGCTCCCAAAGTGGCTGCCCCATTTTGCATCCCCTCCAGCCCTGAATGAGGCTCCCGCTGCTCCGTATCCTCACCAGTATTTGGTGTTCTCAGACATCTGGATTTTAGCTGTTCTGATAGGTGTATGCTGATATCTCATTGTTGTTTTGTTGTTGTTGTTGTTTGGGGTTGTCTTGTTGCTGTTGTTTTGTTTTCTTTTGGTTTTGAACATTCCAGCAGCATGTGGAAGTTTCCGGGGCCAGGGATCAAACCCTTGCCTCCACAGTGATCCAAGCCACTGCAGTCAGATCCTTATACCACTGTGCCACAGCAGGAACGCCTCCACACAAACTTTAGAATCAGCTCACTGACAGCCATAAAATAACACTGGCACTTTAATTGGCATCATGTGGAATCTGTCGATCAACTTAAGAAGAGCTGACATCTTGATAATATTGTCTTCCTGCCATAAACATGGAAATTGCTCCAAGTTGATATCTTTCATCAGGGTCTTGTAGTTTTCCTCATGTAGATCTGGGTTTGATTTACACAGAAGTATTTCCTTGAGGGGGCTGCTAATATAAATATTAATGTATTTTTTTAATTTCCGTTCGAGCTGTTTATTGCTGGTATTCAGGAAAGCAATTGACTTACATATTAACTTTTTATCCTGAAACCATGCTAAAATTGCTTATTAGTTCCAGGATTTTTTTGTTGATCCCTTCAGATTTTCTACATAGACAACCATGTCATCTGTGAGTAAAGACAGTTTCGTTCTTCCTTGCTCCCAACCCATATACATTTTATTTCCTTTTCTTATCTTATTGCATTGGCCAGGATTTCCAGCACCATGTTGAAAAGGCGTGGTGAGCAGGAACATCCTTGCCTTGTTCCTGATCTTAGCAGGAAAGCTTCAAGCTTCTCATTATTAAATATGATGTCAGCTGTAGGTTTTTGCAGATTTTTTTTAACCAAATTGAGTAGGTTCCCCCTTATCCAGTTTGATGAGAGTTTTAATCATGAATGCATGTTGGATTTTATCAAATGCTTTTTCTGCATTTATTGATAGGATCATATCAATGTGATTTCTCTTCTTTGCATTGATGTGATGGATTACATTTGTTGACATTTGAATGTTGAACTAACCTTACCTACCTGGAATAAACCCCACTTAGTCATGGTGATGAGTGAATAATTTTATGCACTAACCTTGTGACAGGTTACAAGTCCCATAGGCTGCCATAGCCCCCCACCCCAACAAAATTGACCAGCAAGTTGTGATGTTCTTCCTGACTCATGCCTCTAATTGGGAGACGCTCAGTGGGACTGCTATCATTTTAAACCAAGTAGACATGGCCAGAAGCCTACAATCCCAACAATTTCCCCAGCTCTTCTCTGCTATTTTGGGGCTCTTCCCATTTGAACTGGAGACCACCCCACCTAGGCAGGTCTGGATCACCCTTCTGTTGACTCTACATCCCTACCTGGTGAAACAGAGATGCCAGGGCAGAGCCCCTAGGCCCACACAATGTCTGCAGCTGATCTTTTCAGACTTGCTTCCTCTTACTTTCCCATTCTAATCCCCAGCCCCTTAAACTCTGCTGCAACAGACAATAAATCTCTAGGTAGTGCATTCATCCTATACATATTTACCAAGATCCCCTATATGCCAGGCTCAAAGCCTGGTTCTGAAATACAAGGCAAACTAGACCCAGGCCCTGCTCTCAGGAGCCTGCAGTGCAGTGGGAAAGAGATGTCAGTAAAAAAAAACCAACACTGTAACATGGGGGGTGGGGTTTCTGTGCCAGAATACGGGTGACACGGGAGTCTTTGGAAGTTCCAGAGTCTTCAGCCTCTCTATTGCTTCTCTTCTACACATCTTTTTAAATGTTCTTCCTGGATTCTTGGCACAGCGAACTCCTATTCATCCTGCAAAATCCAGCTCATATTTTCTCTTTCTCTAAGCCTTTCTTGGTTGTCCTTTATGCCCAGGCAGACTTAACTTTGCCTTCATCTTTCCTTTTGTACCACTTGATGGATGTTCCAAGGCTCACCTTTGGCTCATACTATGTTGGATGTTCCTGACCCCAAGTACCACTCCCTAAAAGAGTGTAGTGCAGGTCCCTATGTGGCCACGATGTCCACCAGGCAGCCTGGGCTTCTTCTTTCAGCTCCAACTGCATCCCCTTAACCCTCTTTCTGGTGCCAGTCTGAAAACTTTCTCCCAGCCCCCTCCTTTCTACTGCAAACTTTTTTTTTTTTTTTTTGGTCTTTTTGCCTTTTCTAGGGCCACTCCCATGCATATGGAGGTTCCCAGGCTAGGGGTCTAATCGGAGCTGTAGCCTCTGGCCTAGACCACAGCCACAGCAATGCAGAATCAGAGCCACATCTTCGACCTGCACCACAGCTCACGGCAATGCCAGATCCTTAACCCACTGAGCAAGGGCAGGGATCAAACCCACAACCTCATGGTTCCTGGTCGGATTCGTTAATCACTGAGCCACGATGGGAAATCCCCTGCAAACACTTTAATCTCTAGCTTTCTACCAGGACTGGCCGATCATCATTTAAAGGATCCTTGAAAGCAGATAGTGGTGCTGGGGCATGAGAGTCCTGGACACGGGGCCACACTGAAAGGTTGGGCAGGATGTGCCCCTGACACATCAGAGGGAGAACCATTCACATCCCGGACATGCCACAAATGGGTATGGTCAGTGCACCAGTTTCCTGACAATCAAGGGTCTTGAGGAAGGGATGCCTTTGACTGATTGTCATGGGACAGTGGCCCTGGGCCTGAGATAGCAGAAGCTGGAGGGTGCCAGCTGCCTTGGGTACTGACTGAGCAACACCGAGGACATTGAGCCCAGCAGTGTCAAGGGAAGGGGTGGGAAAGCAGAGCGGGGCCCCAGATGCGGCTGCAGCCCTATGGTTCCTTCTGTACTGTTCTTTCTATTCCTGCCAGTGACCATGGCACAGGTGCCGTGGCTGTGGGTGTGGCGAGCCCTGGGCTCAGCCCCAGCTGTGCCTGACCTTGGACCAGTCACCTCATTTCTCAGCCTCCACATCTGTGGGTTTAGGGGAGCAAGGCTACCCACCCCAGGGGCCTTTGGCAGAGCAGAAATTCAACTTTGTGGGTAAATCGCTTAGCCCCAAAAAACCTGGATACAAACAATCATCAAAGACTAAAACAGCCATGGGAAGGAGGCCCAGCAGGAGTCCCCGGGCCCTGGGGCTTTCAGGAGCCCACAAAAATGGCTCAATTACTTTACAAAAATCAGAAGAAAATAGAGACTATGTTAATAATAAATATATACCAGCAAATCCAGCCAGAATTATGTTTTTATCTTTATACCAACACGGTTATAAAACACATATTTTACCTTTGCCAGTGGTGACAACCTTCCCATGAGAGCATGCCTCTCTCGGAGTTCCCACTGTGGCACTACGGAATCCTCGGCATCTTAGGAGCACTAGGACGTAGGTTTGATCCCCGGCCCAGCACTGTGGGTTAAGAATCCAGCATTGCCACAGCTGTGGCTTAGGTCCTGACTGCTTGGATCGGATCCCTGGCCCAGGAACTCAGGGCAGCCAAAAAAAAAAAAAAAAAAAAAATAGAGAGATAAAAAAAATCACATGACTCTCACAAAGGATCTCCTTCAACGCTCTCCAGAGAAAAGGAAACACAAAAGCAGCACCCGGTACAGAGCCCCAATTCCTATTTCATGGGTGTGAAATGCCCAGAATGCTATAAAATCAAATGCCGTCTATATACAGCTGCCCCTGCAGCATATGGAGGGTCCCAGGCTAAGCGTCTGATCGGAGCTACAGCTGCCAGCCTACACCACAGTCACAGCAACGCGGGATCCGAGCCGCATCTCTGATCTACACCACAGCTCATGGCAGCACCAGATCCTTAACCCGCTGAGCAAGGCCAGGGATCGAACCCATGTCCTTGTGGAGACTAGCTGGATTCTTTTTTTATTTTATTTTTTTCGTCTATTTGCCATTTCTTGGGCCGCTCCCGTGGCATATGGAGATGGAGATTCCCAGGCTAGGGGTCGAATCAGAGCTGTAGCCACTGGCCTACACCAGAGCCACAGCAACTTGGGATCCGAGCCGCATCTGCAACCTACACCACAGCTCATGGCAACGCCAGATGCTTAACCCACTAAGCAAGGCCAGGGACTGAACCCGCAACCTCATGGTTCCTAGTCGGATTCATTAACCACTGAGCCACGACGGGAACTCCGAGACTAGCTGAATTCTTTAACCGCTGAGCCACGACGGGAACTCCCTCAAGCAGCATCTTAGCCTTGCACCAACAGTTTCGTGTGTTGTGCTCGCCTGTCCTCTGCCAGCACACAGGAGGAAAAGCAAGGTGAACAGAAGGATGGTCCTTCGGGGGAAGCAGCACTGAAATGCCCTGAATCAAGATGAATGGGAAAGGATCCCAATACACACATTTTGGTTACAAAGAATAAATAAACAAACAAATAAATAAATAATTTTGGGGGGCTGCTCCTGCAGCATGCAAACGTTCCCAGACTGAGGAGGGAACTTGTGCCCCAGCAGTGACCTGAGCCACCATAGTGACAATGTCAGATCCTTAACCGGCTCAGCCACGAGGCAACTCTTATAAGATACCATTTTTAGGGAGTTCCCGTCGTGGCACAATGGTTAATGATTCCGACTAGGAACCATGAGGTTGCGGGTTCGGTCCCCGCCCTTGCTCAGTGGGTTAACGATCCGGCGTTGCCGTGAGCTGTGGTGTAGGTCGCAGACGTGGATCAGATCCTGCGTTGCTGTGGCTCTGGCGTAGGCCGGGGGCTATGGCTCCAATTCGACCCCTAGCCTGGGAACGTCCATATGCCGCGGGAGCGGCCCAAGAAAAGGCAAAAAGACAAAAAAAAAAAAAAAAAAGATACCATTTTTAATATTTTTTCTAATGAAGGAAGGGACCCAGGAACGCAGAAGTTCCCAGGGCCCGTGGAAGCCACCATGCAGCCCCGAGCCCGGCAGTGTCTGTGCTGGACGCCCTTTCTCCAGGGACATGGGTCCACTTTTCAAAAAACAACGAAGCTCTGACATATCCGTCTCTGCAAAGGACACAACTGAGGACAAGTTCTAAGCAGACGCCCTTGGAGGGGCCCCCCCACCCCCACAGGCCGACTTTGGTTTCCCCTTCCCGGGGGGGGAGTGGAAGAGGAACCACACCTGCGTACCTTCTTAACCTGGACAGTGGGTGTCGAGCAAGTGTTGACCCGGGGATTTGATTCTGGGCTTCCCAGGCAATGTTCAGATTCAGGTTCTCGCTGGGAAAAGAAAAAAAGAACTTGGCAACCGAGATGCAAACAAATCCGTCTGATTCAGGAGTGCCAGCGACAGCCAGTGCTTATAAATAACGGTGCTGTGCTGGCCCCAGCCCCAGAGGAGCCAGTGCGGACAGCCCGTCCCACCTGGGCCTCTGTTGTCACCCGGCAGAGGAGGAGGGAGCGATGGGAGGTGGCTCGGGGGACTTTCATGGGTGCACGTGCTCTGGCCGGACAGGTGGACAGGCTCCCAGGAGGCCAGCGTGGGAAAGGTCACGGGGTTAATGTTACTCTCCTTGAACATGTGTCCTATGGAGCCCTTGGTCCCAAGCTTGTTTACTTTATTAGGAAATGTTTTTTGGATTTGGGTTTTGGCGGGTTTTTTTCTTTTTTTAAATGAAAGGATCGTTGATATGAAATGTTTTTTAACCACCCATGTGGTGTTCCCATTGGGGCTTGGTAGGTGAAGAATCTGACTAATATCCATGAGGATGTGGGTTCGATCCCTGACCTCGCTCAGTGGGTTAAGGATCCAGGGTTGCTATGGCTATGGTGGAGGCTGGCAGCTGCAGCTCTGATTTGACCCCTACCCTGGGAACCTCCACATGCCACAGGTGCCTACGAAGAAAAAAGTCAATAAATAAAACAAAAAGATCACCAATGCTGTTTTCTTCTGGGCCCAAAGGATGAGAGAGGAGGGGTGCACCTAGGCCACCTCCCAAGCGTCATCAGTCCTTAGAAGCTGTGGCCGTGGCTGTGTGTGGCGACAAGCAGTCCCTACCTTCAGAGGGTCTCAGTGAACCCACTTGCCCCTGTTCACTGTCTCAACCCTGTTCCTTCTCACAGGCCCTACCCGTGCCCTGCCAAGCTGTCCACATCCTGCCATCACTCCTGCTTCCAGGCATCAACATGAAGCCACCGGCCGACCTGCATGTCACCATCCAGGTGAGACTCAGCATCTCCCTGTTCCAGAAGAAGAGGCTCTCAGGGACCCCTGACATCCCGTGCCCAGCCTGCCTAAGCATCCTTCTCCTGACTAGAGTCCTTAGGGATCCTTAGGGATTGGCAAGGGCAGGAAGAGTTGCCAAGAGAGAGAACCTTCTGGGCGGGGCAGTAGGAGACCCCCGGGACCACTTCCAGACCTGGCCACTGAGGTTTGGGTTTAACCCTTTGAGGCCCCCTCCCCCCAACCCCTCCCTCTAGGCCCTCAGGTCCCTGCCATGCTGGCTGGGGCACTGAATGGAAGCTCTCAGGGACAGGCCAGATCAGGCCAGAGGCAATAGGAGTTAGGGCCCCAGTGCTTGAGTATTAGGTGGCCAAGGGCAGGAGCTGGGGGCGCTGACCTCACGCCAGGTCCCTGCTGGCCACGACCGGCATAGCCTCCCACTGCATCTCCCTCCCACGTGGGTGAAATGGGGAAACCATGTCCACTGCGCAGGTTATTCCAAGGATTGGACGGGGTAACTATTAATGCTTAGCTTGCATAGCCTCTGCCACATGGTAAACGCTGCTTTTCTTTGTTTGACCACGCCCATGGCAAGCAGAAGTTCCTGGGCCAGAGATTGAACCCTTATCACAGCAGTGACAATACCAGATCCTTAACCTGCTAGGCCATCAGGGAATTCTGCCCCCCCCCAGCCCCCGCGCCTTTATTGGGCTGCAGCGAGCAACAGCTTGATGTGGAATCTCATTTCTCAGACCCAGGACTGAACTTGGGCCGCAGCGGCAAAAGCACCAAACCTTAACCACTAGACCACCAGGGAACTCCCCATGTTGTTGCTTTATTTATTGATTTATATATTTATTTATTTATTTATTTGCCTTTTTAGGGCCATAGACAAGGCATATGGAGGTTCCCAGGCTAGGGGTTGAATCGGAGCTACAGCTGCTGGCCTACACCACAGCCACGCCAGTTCCCAGCCAACTCTACAACATACACCACTGCTCACAGCAATGCCGGACCCTTAACCCACTGAGCGAGGCCAGGGATTGAACCCATGTCCTCTAGTCAGTTTCATTATTGCCGAGCCATGATGGGAACTCCTGGATTTATTTTAAAATATTTTACAGGAGTTCTCTGGGGGCACAGCAGGTTAAAAGTCCAGCACTGTCACTGAAGCATCTTGGGTTGTTGCTCTGGGGCGGGTTTGATCCTTGGCTTGGGAACTTCCACATGCCGCTGAGCAAAAAAAATAAAATAAAATAAAATATAAAACAACAACAACAAAAAAGGAGTTCCCGTCGTGGCGCAGTGTTTGGCAAATCCGACTAGGAACCATGAGGTTGCGGGTTCGATCCCTGGCCTTGCTCAGTGGGTTAAGGATCCGGCGTTGCCATCGTTGTGGTGTAGGCCGGCAGCTACAGCTCCTATTCAACCCCTAGCCTGGGAACCTCCATGTGCCACAGGAGCGGCCCAAGAAATGGCAAAAAGACAAAAAAATAAAAATAAAAAATAAATATACATATATTTATATAAAACAAAAGAAAATAACATAAAAAGGAAAGAAAAGAAAACCCCTCCTAGCTCTAGAGACCAGAAGCCCGAAGTCAGGGTGTCGGCAGGACCTTGGGGCCTCTAGCAATTTCCGGTGGCTCCAGGCCCTCCTCCGCCTGGGGCAGCCTCTGCCCAGTCTCTGCCTCCGCTTCTCACGCCTTCTCCTCTGTGTATCTTCTCTTCCTCTATCTTTTAGGAGAACACCCATCGGTCATTAGATGTAGGGCCAGCGACAAAAAATCCAAGAGCTCACATAGAGATAGAGCCTCGATTTCATCTGCAAAGACCCCTTTTCCAGATAAGTCACATCCACAGGTTCTGGGCAGACTCTTTTGGGGAAGGGCCACCATTCAAGCCACCAGAGGCCTAAGGGAAGGTAAAGCGGTGGTGGACGGGACAAACTGACCTGTCCAGATATGCCCCATCGCCGGGCGAGAAGTTCCAGGCAAGGCCCAAGGTGTGCAGGCAGAGCTGGAGCTGGAGGGAGAATGCACATTTCGTAATTGCTCTGAAAATCCACCTCCCCCTCCCCGCCCCCCGCCGTGTCCCCTGTGACAGGTCACTCTCATTGAGGAGGGATGCGTATGACTCTGGGTGTGTGACACTCCTGCTCAGATTAGCTTCTGGAACCTACTTCTTTGGCTGCTTTGCTGCTATTTCTAAACTCCGGGGCTGTAATCACATCCACGTTGGATCTGGCATCAGAAAGTGTCCCCTCCGAGGCAGTGTCCTGCCAACGGGGCTAAAGTTCTGTGGCTTGCAAAACTGTCCCAGGTTCCAAGCCCAGGGAGTCTCAGAGTAGAGAGCGGGGAAGGCCCAAAGCTGAAACAATTGTGACTTTTCTTTGTGCGCGACCTGCTCAACCGCTGAGCCCTCACAGGCGAGCGTGGCCAGCCCCTGTGAAAAGTAGCTCTAGGCACCTTTGAATAAGCCTCTTGGCTGGTCCTGAGTCATCCTGAAATCCAGTGTCATCGCTATTAACCCTGTAACTCTGAATCGACCTGAAAGTCACAGTGACTCTTACTCATCTCAATGGTTATTGCCTTATTAACAATCAGTAAGGGTATTCTTTTGTTTTTGTTTTTGTTTTTGTAATAGTGTTATCAAGCTATAATTCACGGAGTTCCCATCGTGGCTCAGTGGTTAACAAATCCGATTAGGAACCATGAGGTTGCGGGTTCGATCCCTGGCCTTGCTCAGTGGGTTAAGGATCCGGCGTTGCCGTTGAGCTGTGGTGTGGGTCGCAGACTCGGCTCGGATCCTGCGTTGCTGTGGCTCTGGCCTAGGCTGGCAGCTACAGCTCTGATTAGACCCCTAGCCTGGGAACCTCCATATGTCTCGGGAGCGGCCCTAGAAAAAGGCAAAAAGACAAAAAAAAGAAAAAGAAAAAGAAATTGGTTGGGATGGAAATCCTGTGAAATCAGATTGTTATGATCATTATACAAATACAGACGTGATAAATTTATTTGAGTAAAAAAATAAATAAATAAACAAAAAAACCAAAAAAAAGCTATAATTCACATACCATACCATTCACCCATCTATTTCTTTTTTTTTTCCTTTTTCTTTTTAGGGCCACACCTGTGGCATATGGACATTCCCAGGCTAGGGGTCAAATTGGAGCTATAGCCACCGGCCTACACCACAGCCACAGCAATGCCGGATCCCTAACCCATTGAGCGAGGCCAGGGATGGAACCCACATCCTCATGGATCCTAGTCGGGTTCATTAACCGCTGAGCCACGAAGGGAGCTCCCACAATTCACCCATCTAAGGTGTACAACCCATGGAGTTCCCCCTCCCATCAGGGGACATTATGATGGCTGCCGGCCATGTTTTAGGATCTGGTCAGGGGAAGGTGAATTGGGTTTGTTGGAGCATATTTACAGGCTTGTAATCAAGTCTGTGACTGTTAAGCTATTGCAGAAAAGGCTCCCAGGAAGTTCCCTGGTGGCTCGGAGGTTTAAGGACCAATGTTGTGACTGCTGTGGCGTGGGTTCCTTCCCTGGCCTGGACACTTCTGCATGCTGTGGGCAGGGCAAAAAAAAAGAAAGAAAGAAAGAAAGAAAGGCTTCCAGAAACATCTCCACCGCTCACTACAGCTCACCTTACATGGTGACAGCGATTCAGAGTCAGAGCGCCTGCAGCCAGAGGTAGAAAAAAGGACCTTAGGAGGCTGCCTGCGGGGCAGCTGATTAATTTTTTAACTTTTTTCTTCTGGATTGATTTTTGTTCCTCTTGTTCCCCACTTTGTGGTGACTCTTTTCCTTTTTTTTTTTTTTTTTTTTTTTTTTTTGCTCTTTTTTTAGGGCCGCACCCTTGGCATATGGAAGTTCCCAGGCTAAGGGTTGAATCAGAGCTGCAGCCACCAGCCTATGCCACAGCCACAGCAACACCAGATTCTTAATCCACTGAGCGAGGCCAGGGATCGAACCCACAACCCCATGGTTCCTAGTCGGATTCGTTTCCACGGCACCACAAAGGGAGCTCCTTGTTCTCCACCTTGGGGTGGTTTCTTCTTGTTTCATGGCAGGCAGCAGAGCGCGAGGTTGGCTCAGGGCCTGCTGTGCCGGAGGCACCTGCCGGAACATCTCAGCGGGAGGACCCCACGTTCCAAACCGGGGCGGGGGGGGAGTGTCCACGTGGACACTTCTTAAGGCCGGGCGGGAATGAGTCACAAGGGAGTGGCACCGCAGAGCGAGAAGGACAGGCTCAGGCTTCCAGCCCCAGGAGGTGGCCACAGAAGGGACGCAGGGTCCTCTGGGTTTGGCACCAAGGAAGCCATTGGAGACCTTGGCAGGAGCGGTGTCAGTGGCGAGGTGAGAAGTCAGGCTGAGGGCAGATAAATGGTTTGGCTGAGAAAGGAAGACGACAGGTGATGCCACAGTGGGAGGCAACCAAGGCAATCGGAGAGAAGGGTTTTCAACGATGCTGGTGGGCAGGCGCCACGGCCAACGTCAAGCTCAGTTAAGACACAGAAGATGGAAAAGGAAGACAGATCCCTGGACACTGAGGGCTGGAAGGAGGGCTGAGTTGGCGAAGCACAGGGGGTTTGGAGGGGAAGTGAAAGTGGGCTGTAATGGTGCTGAGATGGTGGGTGTGTGACACTGTACCTCGTCAGCCTCCTGGGGCTTTAGAGCACAGAGGGAAACTTAGCGGGGACAAATTAAAAAAAAAAAAAAAATTAGGAGGTTAGCGACCCCAGCGTGGAATCCCCACTGTGTTAGAGAAGCAGTTTGAAACCGCCCTGAAGGAGGTGGGCGAGAAAAGGGGCTGAAGTCGGCACAATATTGAAAATCAACTATACTTTAACTTTAAAAAATAAAGCTTTGGGGAGTTCCCGTCGTGGCGCAGTGGTTAACGAATCTTTGGACTGGGAACATGAGGTTGCAGGTTCGATCCCTGGCCTCGCTCAGTGGGTTAAGGGTCCGGCGCTGCCATGAGCGGTGGTGTAGGTCGCAGACGAGGCTCGGATCCCACGTTGCTGTGGCTCTGGTGTAGGCTGGAGGCTACAGCTCTGATTGGACCCCTAGCCTGGGAACCTCCATATACTGCAGGTACGGCCCTAAAAAGACAAAAAAAAATTTTTTTTTTAATTAAAAATAAAGCTTTGGGAATGAATGGTGACCATGACTTTAGACAAAGTCTTTAGACAAAAGGGGCTATGGCGTTCCCACTGTGGCGAAGTGGGTGAATGATCCAGCTTGCCTCTGTGGCTTTGCCGGGTTCGATCCCCACCTGGGGCAGTGGCTTAAGGATCTGATGTTGCCACAGCTGTGACGTAGGTCAGAGGTGAGGCTAGGATCCAATCCCTGGCTGGGGAACTTCCATATACAGCGGATGTAGCCGAAAAAGAAAGAAAAGGCGGTGGGGGGGGGGGTGGCAGGGATTGCGTGCAGCGCTCTGCTCTTGTTGGTAAAGTTGTCTCTCCCCGAGCCCAGGCTAAGAATCCTGAACCACCTGGATAAATAAAAGAGTACAGAGATGATGGGGGGTGAGAGCCAGTTACAGATAAGCCAGGGGCAGTGGGGGAGGAGGCTAGGACAAACCACATGACACTGGGTCAGCGTTGGGAGATGACGCTAGGAACTCGTGTTTAGTTAGCTTACAGAAATGTCAGTGGGTAAATATAGACATCATGGTTATGGGTCTAGCCAGGGGTTATTTATGTTTACACATGCCCTTGGCCCTTGAGAGGCTAGAAGCAACGACACCCAAGTGGCCAGAAACACACACAGCTGGGCTCCTAAGCCCATGCTCCTCTGTAACAGACACCAGGGCTCCTTGGAGAAGGGGCTGAGTCTGGCCTGGGGGAGGAGCCTGGAGCATCTCCTACAGCCGGAAAGTTAAGAAAGTGCTCCCTGACACAAAGTGACAGGACTAAGGCAAAGGGACACAGAGCCAACTGAAGGAGCTCCCCAGGGCAAACGTAGGAACAATTTGAACAAAAACAATCGTATTTCCTAACAACTCAAAGTGGGAAACAAATATCCATGAGTCCATTGTGATACAAATAAATTGAAGACGGCAGTCAAAGGGAAAGAGAAATCTCCCTTATGCGCGACTTCTAAATAATTGATATAGATTTTGTTTTTTTGTTGTTGTTGTTTTTTTTTTTTTTTGTCTTTTTGCCATTTCTTGGGCCACTCCCGCGGCATATGGAGGTTCCCAGGCTAGGGGTCTAATCGGAGCCATAGGAACAGGCCTATGCCAGAGCCACAGCAACGTGGGATCTGAGCCGCATCTGCAACCTACACCACAACTCACGGCCACGCCAGATCCTTAACCCACTGAGCAAGGGCAGGGATCGAACCTGCAACTTCATGGTTCCACTGCGCCACGACGGGAACTCCTTCTGTAGTCGCTGGGTGCAGCCCCTGCTTCCTGGGCGGGAGTCATGCTTCACCTCCTGGAGGGATCAAAATCTATATCAGGAGTTCCCATCATGGCTCTGTGGTAACGACGAACCCAGCTAGTATCCGTGAGGATGCAGATTCGATCCCTGGCCTCGATCAGTGGGTTAAGGATCCGGCATTGCCGTGAGGTGTGGTGTAAGTCACAGAGGTGGCTTGGATCTCGCGTTCCTGTGGCTGTGGTGCAGGCCGGTGGCTATAGTTTTGGTGTGACCCATAGCCTGGGAACCTCCATGTGCCACATGTTTGGCCCTGAAAAAAAAGATAAGAAAAAAAAGTTGAACTGTCTGTGGCTCGGGAGTGGCAGGCAGGGAAGGAGCAGACTGAGGGTCAGCCTATCCTTGTGAGCCCACGTGGAGCAGCCACCTGGAGGATACAGGCGATTGGAGTCAGGCCCAGGTGGGCTCCAGGCTTCCAGCTTCATCTAGAGGAGGGCAGATCAGCAGGGACCAGTGAAGCCAACAGTTCTGAGAGTCCTGCCCCAATGTCTCTTTTCTTTTTCTTTTCTTTTTAGTGCTGCACCTGCCACATATGGAAGTCCTCAGACTAGGAGTTGAATCAGAGCTGTAGCTACTGGCCTATACCACAGCCATAGCAACACAGGATGAGAGCTTCGTCTGCCATCTACACCACAGCTCATGGCAACGCCAGATCCTTAACCCACTGAGCGGGGCCAGGGATCGAACCGGCATCTTCATGGACACTGGTCCAGTTCCTAACCCACTGAGCCACAAGGGGAACTCCTGATTGGTGGTGAGGTAATAGGATGATGTTTCCAGAATCTTAATTATCAGCCTCTGGTTCCCACCAGTCTGGGATCTAGTGTTTGTCAGCCTGTGGTCAGCATCCTCCACTAGGCGGGGTCTTCATTTCTGCAGAATGACTCAAAGATAACGTTAGATTGTCCTCTCTGTCCCTTCAGGAGGAACTAGCAGGCCCGGGACTAATTATTAACAGCAGGAGTCTGTTCTTTGGAACTTGGGGAAGCCTAGGAGACTAAAGCTTTTCTTCTATAAACAAGAAACAGGGGACATAGAGTTCCCTGGGGGTGCAGGGGGTGAAGGATCCAGCATTGTCACTACTGTAGCTCGGGTTGCTGCTGTGGTGCAGATTGGATCCCTGGCTGGGAACTTCCATATGCTGAGGACACAGCCAAAAGAAAGAAGGAAAAGGAGTTCCCACTGCGGCTCAGGGGTTAACAAACCTGACTTGTATCCCTGAGGATGGAGGTTCAGTCCCTGGCATTGCTCAGTGGGTTGAGGATCCGGCATTGCTGTGAACTGTGGTGTAGGTTGCATATGCCACTCAGATCTAGCGTTGCTGTGGCTGTGGTGTTCCCCTAGCCTAGGAAACTCCATATGCCATGGGTGCGGCCCTTGGAAGGAAGGAAGGAAGGAAGGAAGGAAGGAAGGAAGGAAGGAAGGAAGGAAGAAAGAAAGAAAGAAAGAAAGAAAGAAAGAAAGAAAGAAAGAAAGAAAGAAAGAAAGAAAGAAAGAAAGAAAGAAAGAGAAAGAAAGTAACAGGGACATGGAGTGGCTTTGGGACCCAGGAGGACTCTGAAGTGTCCTGCTTAGTTTCAGTCCCCGCTTTCCTTAACCACTCCTCGACTCTGAGGGGAACAGGGGATGGGACAAGAAAGTGCTTAAAGTTTTGGATAGAGAGGTTAACCTTAAACTCAGCAGGAGAACTTGGCTGGAGGTGGGCTCAGATGTCGGATTCATTAACCCAAAGACCTCAGAATGTGGCTGTATTTGCAGTCAGGGCCTTTATAGATGCGGTTCCCAGTGTGTGGGGTCATAGAGGTGGGCTCCCATCCAATAGATGGACTCCCATTCTGGTGTCCTAAGAAGAAGGGGAGACCCCAGGGAGGGACACACATGCAGAGGGACGGCCAGGGGAGGACACAGGGACAGGTGGCCACCTGCAAGCCAAGGAGAGAGGCCACAGGAGAAACCAACCCTCCAGCACCTTGGCCCCGGATGTCCGGCCTCCAGGACGGCGAGAAAATCAGTCTCTGTGGTTTAAGCCACCCAGCCTGGTACTTTGTTCAGGCAGCTCAAGCCCCTCAGGCAGGAGGTAAGCTGATGTTTGAGAATGGGGGTGGGGGGCAGGTCCTCCTACCGAGAGGGCTGTGTTCCTGAGCAGAGCCAGCTGAGTGGCTGTCCAGGGAGCAGCTTCCTGATGCTCCGAGTCTTATCACGCTGGCACAACCCTTGTGGTCCAGAAGCGTATGGTTTCCAGGGGGCCACGACCAGCACATCCTCTTTCGGCCTCGGCCCCCAGGCAGCCTGGATCTGTGAGTGGCAGCCTTTAACCTTCCATGTAAATCTCATCCACTCAACTCCAACCATCCCTTCCTTCCTTAGTTCTTTCTTTCTTCTCTTTTTCCTTTTCTTTTTTTCTTTCTTTTTAAGGGCTGCACCTGCAGCCTATGGAAGTTCCCAGGCTAGGGGTCCCATCGGAGCTATAGCTGCCAGCCGACACCACAGCCACAGCAACTCGGGATCCAAGCCACATCTTTGACCTACACCTCAGCTTGTGGCCACGCCGGATCCTTAACCCACTGATGGAGCCCAGGGATGGAACCCGCATCCTCATGGGTATTAGTTGGGTTCTTAACACCTTAAGCCACAAGAGCTCCCTTCCTTTCTTAACTACACAAGAAACGCTCAGGTTAGCAGGCATTTTACCAAGTGTCGCAGCATCATTAACTGTTTTATCACCTATATCTGAACCCAAGTTTCAGTGAATTGTCTCCAAAAAGTAACTACACTGTTTTGCCTTCATAGGGAAAATAGCCACAGGCGATGTGCCAATGACAGGTGTGGCTGCATCCCAGGAAAACATTAAGAACACAGAATTTTTGGGGGCAAGTGCAGCACCCATGGCACAAAAGAGTTCCAGAACCAGGGATTGGGATGGAACCAGCACCACAGCTTCAACCCAAGCCACAGAAGTGACAACAATGGATCCTTAACCCACTGGGCCACCAAGGGAACTCCAAGGATCCAGAAATTTAAATTTCTACAGTTTTCATTTGTCATGAATTATTCTTCTTCTGGTGTTTCTCTCTCAATCATTTAAAAGTTTAAAAACCATTTTAGCTTCTGGATCCTACAAAAATAGGCCTATGAGCTGTAGTTTTTTTTGTGTGTGTTTGTTTTGGTTTTTTTTTTTTGTCTTTTTGTCTTTTTACGGCCCCACCCATGGCATATGGAGGTCCCCAGGCTAAGGAGTCTAATAGGAGCTGTAGCTGCCAGCCTATGTCACAGCCACAGCAATGCAGGATCCGAGCTGTGTCTGTGACCTACACCACAGCTCATGGCAGTGCCGGATCCTTAACACACTAAGCAAGGCCAGGGATCAAACCCTCATCCTCATGGATGCTAGCTGGGTTCGTTAACTGCTAAGCCATGATGGGAACTCTGAGCTATAGTGATGGGAACTCTGAGCTGTAGTTCGAGGACCCTTATTTTAACTGTTTGCAAAATTCATCAAGCTAGGTGTATTAATAAAATGACTCAGAGTCTAACGGATTCATCAGGTTTTCTCTTTCAATCCTAGTTGATGGATATGAATCCTGATGTCAAATCAGAACTACAAAAACCAAAGTTAAGATGGAACTGTGTCAGAGTTCCTGTCATGGTGCAGTGGTTAACGAATCCGACTAGGAACCATGAGGTTGCGGGTTCGGTCCCTGCCCTTGCTCAGTGGGTTAAGGACCCTGCGTTGCCGTGAGCTGTGGTGTAGCTCGCAGATGTGGCTCAGATCCCGCGTTGCTGCGGCTCTGGCGTAGGCCAGTGACTACAGCTCTGATTAGACCCCTAGACTGGGAACCTCCATATGCCACAGGAGCAGCCCAAGAAATGGCAAATGACAAAAAAATAAATAAATAACTTAAATGTCCATTGACAGAGGAACAGATAGAGAAGACGTGGTGCATGTATACAATGGAATACTACTCAGCCATAAAAAGGAATGCAATAATGCCATTTGCAGCAACATGAAGGGGCCTAGAGATTATCATACTAAGTGAATTAGGTCAGACAGAGAAAGACAAATACAATTCTTTCTTTTTTCTTTTCTGCGACCTACGCCACAGCTCACAGCAATGCTGGATCCTTAACCCACTGAGCAAGCCAGGGATCGAACCCCCAACTTCATGGTTCCTAGTCAGGTTTTTTTCCTGCTGCGCCATGATGGGAACTCCTCAACAGTTTGTAATAATGTATATGAGAAAAAAAGAACGGGTATATTTTTATGTATAACTGATACACTTTGCTGTACACCTGAAACTAACACAACATTGTAAGTCAACTCTACTCCAATAAAATTTTTAAAAAAAGAAAAAGAAAAAAGACTTGTGACTTTGCCCTAATGTGCTTCTAAAGTTCTGGGGATAAAAATGTGATCTGTGACTGGAGTTCCGTGGTGGTGCAGTGGTTAATGAATCCAACTAGGAACCATGAGGTTGCAGGTTTGATTCCTGCCCTTGCTCAGTGGGTTAAGGATCCGGCATTGCCGTGAGCTGTGGTGTAGGTCGCAGAGGCGGCTCGGATCCTGCGCTGCTGTGGCTCTGGGGCTCTGGCATAGGCCAGTGGCCATAGGTGCAATTCGACCCTAGCCTGGGAGCCTCCATATGCCACGGGAGCAGCCTAAGAAATGGCAAAAAGCCAAAAAAAAAAAAGTGTGATCCGTGACTGCTGGGCTGCCCATGAGGGCAGGGATGGGGGCCAAGCCCCTACAAGGTGTCCTTAACCATCAGGGTTGAAGGGCCATCTCTGCTCCTCAGTAGAGAGACTGGCTTGTCCCTGTGGTTGCCTAAGAAGTGCTGGCAGCCGCAGGCTTACCCTAGAGCATCCGCCAAGCCCCCCTGTCCTCCCCTGGGGGAAAACCCTTGCAGGGCTGGAGGAAGGAAACATCTCCAGCCTCACAGTACAGTGTGTTCCCAGGACCACTGCCAGGACGAGCCGGTCTCCCAGGGCTGGGCGAACAGGGGGGAAAGAAAGGAGCACCAAGCCAGCCGGTGCCTGCCCCAAACCAGGAGACGCATTTAAATCCTCCTGCTCCGGAGAAACAAGGTCCCGCTGCATATGGTACCATGAACCATGGTCACTATCCAGAGGTAAGCCAACAGGGAAAAGAGTGTGCATCTGTATAAATGAATCACTTTGCTGTCCAGCTGGAGCTCCCCTGTGGCCTAGCAGGTTAAAGATGAGGTGTCATCACTGCTTTGGCGAGGGTTTGATCCTTGGTCCAGGAACTTGCATACGCCACAGGCGTGCCGCCCCCCCATCCCCAAAGCCACATACAAAGGCAAAACACTGACAACCCCACTTTAAAGGGAGCCATCAAAAATTCACAGACTTCGGAGCTCCCGTCGGGGCGCAGCGGAAACGAATCCAACGAGGAACCATGAGGTTTCGGGTTCGATCCCTGGCCTTGCTCAGTGGGTTCAGGATCTGACGTTGCCATGACCTGTGGTGTAGGTTGCAGATGCAGCTCGGATCCCTCGTTGCTGCGGATGGACAAAAGGACAAAAGATGGAAAAAAAAAATTCACAGACTATTTTATTTTATTGTCTTTTTAGGGCTGCAGTTGTGGCTCATGGACGTTCCCAGGCTTAGGTTCGAATTGGAGCTGCAGCCGCCAACCTATACCACAGTCACAGCAGCACCAGATCTGAGCCACATCTTTAACCTACACAAACAGCTCGTGGCACGCTGGATCCTTAACCCTCTGAGCAAGGCCAGGGATTGAACCCCAATCTTCATGGATACTAATCGGTTCTTAACCCACTGAGCCACAACGGGAACGCCTAAGTGTTGTCACAGACACAGGATTGCTGAAACTCAGTGGACCACCTTCTCCATCAAGGTTCTCCCTTGAAGAGGCCACCAGAGGGAGGAAGGGGCAGGGATAGTACCTTTCACAACTCTCTTATCTACTCGCTTTACTCTCGTACTTCCTGGGCTGGGCATGGGCAGGGCCGTAAAAACTAAGGCAGGAAAGGCAAATGTAAACAAATGCTTCTCCACCGAGAGATAGAGAGACGTCCAGCTGAGGTGCCCTAGGGTGTCCTGGGGGTGCAGAGGGAGGAATGCTTAATTGAGGCGGTGGGGAAGGACAGTGGCAGGGCTTTGCATGGAGGTGACACATCAGCGAAAGGGGAAAGACCCCCAGGCAGAGGGTCCAGCCTACACAAAGAGCATCACTTGGCAGAAGAATCTGGAACATTCCCAGGGTAGACTGTGCTTTGAAATGGTGGATTTCAGGACCTCCCTGGTGGCCTCGCAGGTAAAGGATCCGGCATTGTCACTGCTGTGGTGCGGGTTCCATCCCTGACCCAGAAACTTCTGCATGCAGTGTAGGGAGGCCAAAAAAAAAAAAAAAAAAAAATTAGGTGAAATGGTGGTTTGAGTTCACATTCAGTTGGGTGCCTTAGAGCCATCGTTGAGGGTGGGAGGCTTCAGCTGGACCCCCGGCACTGCTCCCAGGACTACCTGAGTGAATTAAACATGGTCAGTCCACTGGCATCCCCTCAGCCAGCCCCAAAGTCATGGCAGACACTCCCAGCAGGCCCCAGGGGCCTCCGGAATCTTCCATGAGGACATTCCTGGGCTGTGGGAACACACGTGGCTGGAGGCTACTAGAAGCCGGTCCCCAGGAGCAACCCCACGGCCCCCGGGAACTTTTGGAGCTGCATTCCAGTCTCTCCCTGGAATCCTGACTGCACCTGGCCCCACGTCCCCACGGTAGAAACAGCACATCGGCACCACTCAGGCCCCCATCTGCCCTTACCTCCCTGCTCAGCCTGGGACCACCTCCCCAACAAACTGCCCACCTCCTCGCAGGCCCTGCTTTGGGGGAGAGCAAAGGCAAACATGGCCTTCCCTTTTGGTCTTTGCTCGATCACAGCAGGGACATAAACTCAAACACCAAACTTGGAGTTCCCCTCATGGCTCAGTGGTTAATGAATCCGACCGGGAACCATGAGGTTGAGGGTTCGATCCCTGCCCTTGCTCAGTGGGTTAAGGATCCGGCGTTGCTGTGAGCTGTGGTGTAGATTGCAGATGCCGCTCAGATCCCGCTTTGCTGTGGCTCTGGCGAAGGCCGGGGACTGCAGCTCCAATTAGACCCCTAGACTGGGAACTTCCATATGCTGCAGGAGCAGCCCCAGAAAAGGTAAAAAGACAAAAAAAAAAAAAAAAAAAAAAAAAGAAAATCTGATGGCAGCAGCTTAGATCTCTGTGGAGGCACTGATTTGATCTCCAGCCTGGTTCAGTGAGTTAAAGGACCTGGCGCTGCCACAGCCATGGCATAGGTCACAGCTGCAGCTTGGATTCAGTCCCTGGCCCAGAAACTTCTGTGGGTGAGACCATTAAAAGGAAAAAAAAAAAAAAAAAAGATCATATCTAGTCACTTATGATGGAGCAGGATAATGTGAGAAAAAGAATGTCTACATGTATGTGTGACTGGGTCAGCTTGCTTGTACAGTAGACAATTGACAGAACACTGTAAACCAGCTATAATGGAAAAAAATAAAAATCATGTTAAAAAATAAAATAAAGAAATAACAACTTGAAAATTAAAAAAAAAAAAAAAAGAAGAAGAAGAAGAAGAAGGTCAGGCTTTTCATTATTCAGCAACACGGAAGCCCTGAACTGATGCTGGGCCGAGAGAGGAACCCGAGGGTGGCGATGTTCTTTGGAGGGGGGCCCTCCAGCGGGGTAGAGGAGGTGGGCTGGGGGACAGCCCACGTGGGGAGGACGGGGTGAGGAGTCACAGGCTGGGCTTTGTCCGTGTTCTGCCCCGCCTGCCTGTTTCATACCATCTGGAAGTGTCAGGTAGCGGAGGTTCCAGAACAAATCTCAGGGAAAGGTGGAGGTGCCGAACAGTGGGAGCCACGTGAGTGCCACACGAACGCTTTTTTAAGTCTTGGGACTGGAGGAGGTCATCTAGAGAGAGGGTTCGGGCCCCAGTCGCAGCTCCAGGCGGGAGACGTGGCTCTCTTTGAGCCGTAGGGACCACATTTAAATGCTTTGTCCACTTTGTCCACCCCAGCACGTAGCCTTCAGGGACAGGCGTCGGAATATCAGGGTAGAGGAAATGAGACGGTTTGGGCCTCACGGCATCTCCCGCCCCTTGATCTCTATACATCAACAAGATGCAACTTCCCCAAGCCTCAGTGCCCCCATCTATAAAATTCCTGTGGGTCACATGACCTGACCCATGTATCAGTAATCAAACTACACGCCCCCAGGGCCCTCAAGTGCTGGTGTTGGCAGTGACCTGTCCCTGACCTGGACCCCACAGTTTAGTGGGAGAGCTATCAGGAAGGGGTGGGCTGCACCCCAGGGAAGCAGGGGGGCCACTCCTAACTCTGAAAGCAAGTGTGTGTTGGGGAGATTCTCGACATCCTGGTGAAGCATTTTAAGCATCTCTTTTTTTCCCTTTCTTTTTTTTGCTTTTTAGGGCCACACCCATGGCATTTGGAGGTTCCCAGGCGAGGGGTTGAATAGGAGCTACAGCTGCCAGCCTACACCACAGCCACAGCAGCATGGGATTTGAGCCTCGTCTGTGACCCACACCACAGCTCATGGCAACACTGGATCCTCAACTCACTGAGCAGGGCCAGGGATCTAATCCAAGTCCTCATGGATACTAGTCGGATTAGTTAGCAATGAACCACAATGAGAACATCTAAGCATCCTGGGTTTTTTTTTTGTCTTTTTAGGGCCATGGGGGTTTCCAGGCTAGGGATTGAATCAGATCCGTAGGCTCCAGCCTATGACACAGTCACAGTAACACTGGATCCAAGCCACATCTGCAACCTACACCATAGCTCACCACAACGCCATATCCTTAAACCACTGAACGAAGCCAGGAATCAAACCACATCCTCATGGATACTAGTCAGGTTCGTTAACCGCTGATGCATGATGAGAACTCCCCAGCATCTTTTTATAAAGGAGAAAAGTCAGGTTCAGAGACAGAAGGTAATTCACGCAAAGTCACACAGCCTGGGAGTTTCCTAGTGGCTCAACGGGTTAAGGATCTGGGTTGTCATTGCAGTGGCTCTGATTACCGATGTGGCACAGGTTGAATCCCTGGCCCCAGAACTTCTGTATGCCATGGGCACAGCCAAAAAAAAAAAAAAAAAAAAAGTCACATAGCCTGTAAGTGGCAGAGCACAGAGTGACATGCTCAGCTATTATTAGCTTTGATGGCCATGACCAAGGCCGTCAAAGCCCAGATAATAAGAACCCAGCCCATCTTCCTTCCCTACCCCTGCTTTCCTCCTCCTTCACTGGTAACAGATTTACAAATCAGCATAAAGGAGGCTGATCAGGGAGTTCCCGTTTTGGCTCAGCGGAAACAAATCTGACTAGTATCCATGAGGATGCAGGTTCGATCTCTGGCCTTGCGCAGTGGGTTAAGGATCCATTGTTGCTATGAGCTGTGGTGTAGGTCACAGACACAGCTCAGATCTGGAGTGGCTGTGGCTGTTGCGCAGACTGGCAGCTATAGCTGTGATTTGACCCCTAGCCTGGGAACCTCCATGTGCTGCAGGTGCAGCCCTAAAAAGACAAAAGAAGAAGAAGAAGGGTGATTAATGGGAAGATGGCTTACAGATCAGGGAGAGAGAATGGGGGTGTATTCTGCTGAGAGTCTCAATCCAGTCCTGGGGCAGGAGGTTGGATCCCAGACCCTGAGGCCCTACCACCCTGGCTCAAAATCTCTGTGCCTCAGTTTCCTAATCTGTAAAGTGGGGACAAGAATAACAGTCTCCACCTCACAGGGTTGGGGGGACAGCTGACCATTAACCCAGGCAAAGGCGCTCTATAAAGGTCACCTGGGATTCTGGGTCCTTCCCCTTGTCCGGGGCCCAGGGCAGCAGCAGCAGCCCAGCTCTGCCCTACTTAGCTGGCCATCAGAGCCAACTCTCTCTGGAGGACAGTGGACATGGGATAATTTCCAGGAGCTAATGAATTCCTCAAAACGCGGAGGCTGTTGGCACATCACTCCTGCAGCCCTTCGGAGGGTGTGATGTTCCGCCTCCCCGCTCCCAGGCAAGCAGGCCCAGGAAAAAAAGCCCATTGAAAAGTGACCCCTCAGAGCCTGAAGACGGATGGACAGGCACCTGCGCCCTCCTGCACATCTGCTGCAGGGACTCACCGGGACCCCAAGCGCCACTCTCATGTCCCTAGTCTATCAGCTCCTCTGAGGTCCTACAGGAAACCCTGAGAGCTGTGACTGTCCTAAGTGCTCTCAGCCATGATGACAGAGCTGAAGCCACCCCTGGAAGGACTCTTCTCCAGCTTCACCAGGGGCTTTGTTTTCTCTGCAGGCCTCAGGCCCTTTGCCCCTGCTGCTCTCCACACCCCACCCCCACCCCGGGTCATTCTCCCTTCTTCTTTTCTTTTCTTGTCTTTTTAGGGCTGCTCCTGGGGCATATGGAGGTTCCCAGGCTTGGAGTCTAATCAGAGCTGCAGCTGCTGGCCTACAGCACAGCCACAGCAACACCAGATCCTTAACCCACTGAGCAGGACAGAGATCGAACCTGCATCCTCATGGATACTAGTCAGATTCATTTCTGCTGAGCCACAACAGGAAATCCCTCCTTTTATTTTTTATTTTATTTATTTTTGCTTTTTTTGGCTGCACCCATAGCATACGGGGCTAGGGGTCCAATCAGAGCTGCAGCTGCCAGCCTACACCCCAGCTCATGGCAACACCTGATCTTTAACCCACTGAGTAAGGCCAGGGGTTGAGCCCACATCCTCATGGTTGCTAGTCGGGTTCGTTACTGATGAGCCACATTGGGAACTCCTCTCTTCTCTGTTTCGCTTGTTTTATTTCCTGTCAATCTTCCAGTTTCCCCAAGACTGAAGCTCCAGGAGTTCCCACTGTGGTGCAGTGGGTTGAATCCAACTGCGGCAGGCGGGTCACGTGGAAGAGCAAGTTCAATCCCCAAGGACCAGTACAGTGGGTTAAAGGATCCAGCATTGCTGCAGTAGGTCGCAGGAATCTTTCATCCAAACACAATACATGAAAAGAAAATGTTTGAGAGTTCCCACTGTGGTGCAAGGAGATTGGAGGCATCTCTATAGCACCAGGTTCGATCCCCAGCTTGGCCCAGAAACTTCCATATGCCTGGGTACAGCCATTACAAATAAAATAAAATACTCAAAAAAAAAAAAAAAAAAAAAAGGAGTTCCTGTCAAGGCGCAGTGGAAATGAATCCGACTAGGAACCACGAGTTTGCCGGTTCGATCCCTGGCCTCGCTCAGTGGGTTGAGGATCCACCTTTGCTGTGAGCTGTGGTATAGGCTCACATCTGGCGTTGCTGTGGCTCTGGCGTAGGCCGGCAGCAACAGCTCCTAGTAGACCCCTCGCCTGGGAACCTCCAAATGCCTCGAGTGCGGCTCTTAAAAAAAAAAAAAAAAAAAAAAAGACTGACACTCCAGGCATGCAGAATCCTATAAAGTTCACTTTCTATGCAGGTCCTGTGTCACACTCAGGTTTGCAGCAGGGCAAATCAGTATTTGCTCTACGAAGGAATGAAGGAATGACTGACTGAGCAGTGTCTGCCTGCCTCCCTCTCCGCCTCAGCCCCGGCCGCCTCAGTGGCCGGAAGCTGCCACGGGATGGCTGCATGCACACAGATGCTCCTGACCCAGCATCCCTCAGAGTGCAGCACAGTCAGCACTGGGTACCAGGCTGAGGAGAGCAGGGGGCCCCTCCCCAGTTCAGGGCCACACTCCCTGTGGACAAGAACCCAGATCCCACTTCCCAAAGTCTCTCACCCCATAGCTTGTCAGTTGCAGCCCAGCCCCCTCCTTGCAATGTAGCTTAAACCCATACTAAGGGGCTGGGGAGCCAAAAGCATGACAATAATGAGACATATGTTTACTGGCAGTTTCTCTGGCTGGGGTGTAATTGGCTTATGCAATCCTCACCACAACTCTGAGAGGCAAGTTGTATTATTATGCCTCTCTTTTTTTTTTTTTTTTTTTTTTTTTTTTTTTTTTTTTTTTTTTGAGAGGGGGAGGCCTCACCTGCAGCATGTGGAAGGTTCCCAGGCCGGGTATCGAACCCATGCCACAGCCACCCAAGTGACACCAGATCCTTACTCCACTGAGCCACCAGGGAACTCCCATCTCCTCCTTACTGTTGGGGAACAGATGTACAGAGAGGTTAGGTGACTTGCCCAAGGTTCTGGAATTTGAACCCTTGTGGCCTGACTTTAGGGTCGGTGGGATTAACTTTTGCCCCTGCTTGGAAGTGAACTCTCCCATCTTTCTGCAGACAGGGTAGCTTGCTTAACTCTCAAGCTCAGCTGGCTCATGGGAGTTTCTGTTGTGGCGCAGCAGCAACCAACCCGACTAGGATCCATAAGGATGCAGGTTCCATCCCTGGCCTCGTTCAGGGGGTTAAGGATCTGGTGTTGCTGTGAGCTGTGGTGGGTCGCAGATGCGGCTCAGATCCCAAGTTGCTGTGGCTGTGGCATAGGCTGGCAGCTGTGGCTCTGATTCCATCCCTGGCCTGGGAACTTCCATATGCCACGGGTACAGCACCCACCCCCAAAAAATAGCAGAGAAAAAGAGGAGGTGGCTCATTGGGAGGATTAAATAAGACAGCCCAGGACCTGGCTAGAGGGACACTCTTGCCATGGCAGCTCTCAGGGCTCTGCGACCTCAGGCAAAGACCTCAGCCTGGCCCCTGGGGGGTGGGGGGGAGAATGTCCACCTCCCAGGCTTGATGAGATGAGACACTACTTTGCAATCCGTCATCCGCAATCCCCAAATCCAAAAAGCCCTGAAAATTGAAGGTTCCCTCTCTTGGCAGCAGAACCTGACCTGGATCCACCTCGTTTGGTGGTAAACTCTGATCTTGCTGGATCATGAAGCTACTTGCCCAGTGTTTTTTGTTTTCGGCTTCAGCACGCAGCAGCTTGATATGGAATCTCAGTTCACAGACCACCAGGAAACTCCTATACGGTGTTTTGGTTTTTCAGTTTGTTCGTTTGGCTTTTTAGAGCCGTACCCACGGCATATGGAATTTCCCAGGCTAGGGGTCAAATCGGAGCTGTAGCTGCAGGCCTACACCACATCCACAGCAAGTCAGGGTCTGAGCTGTGTCTGCAACCTACACCACAGCTCACAGCAACGACAGATCCCTGACCTACTAAGCTAGACCAGGGACCAAACCTGCGTCCTCATGGATACTAGTCAGATACATTTCCACTGCGCCACAACAGGAACTCCCTCCCGGTGTTTAATCTCACAGAGTGACTATTCAGAACTGTTTCGTGGTTGCAGACAGACCGAGGGCTGCTCTCGGCCTGGGGTGTCACCCAGTACTCAGCACATGTACCAACTGTCCAACTTCTCCAAAATCATCAGAATAGTCTGACTTGTGAAACACACCCAGGGGTTTTACTTTTTTTTTTTTTTTTTTTTTGTCTTTTTGCCATTGCTTGGGCCTCTCCCTTGACATATGGAGGTTCCCGGGCTAGGGGTCGAATCAGAGCTGTAGCCAGAGCCACAGCAACAAGGGATCCGAGCCACGTCTGCAACCTATACCACAACTCACGGCAACGCAGGATCCTTAACCCACTGAGCAAGGCCAGGGATCGAACCCACACCCTCATGGTTCCTAGTCGGATTCGTTAACCACTGAGCCACGAAGGGAACTCCAACAGTGCCAGATTCTTAACCACAAGGCCACCCCCAGGTGTCAGTTAAGGGATTGTGTTTACAGCATCCTCTGCAGCAGGCAGGCACACAGCAGGTGATCAGTACATAACCATTCTCTCTTAGCATTACCCCTGACCTTGACCTCTCTCCCCAGCCCACTCTGCTCTTCTAAGTTGGAAACAAGGGTTCTGGTGCATTTCCATGGATGCAAATAGATACTGGTGCGTGAGAATCCTGGCAATAACTGTTGTGTACTCGGTACTAACCACAGGCAGGGCTCTAAGCCCTTCACGTGTCCTACCCCAGACCATGTAGCTAGGTAGTTAAGTGTACTCCCCTTGTTCAAATTCCAGCTCTGACACTTACCTCCAAGACCTACTGTGGGACCTCTCTATGTCACAGTAAATAGGGCTATATAGGTCCAACGGAAAGAGTCCTAGAAGGACAGAGAACAGTGTCCGCCACATATTAGGTGTTAGCAGCATTATCATGATTAATCACCCTGAACTATGTACCACGACTCGCCTGGTTGGTGGGGTAACTGGCGGAGTGACTGAGGCATGAGGAGACTAAGTCAGCAGTTAGGCAACACAGCCCTGTGTTCTACTCCCTCCCAGGAGCCGTGACAAAGGAAGGAGTGGGAGAGGGGACAAGGGCACTGTCCACCCCCGTAGTGCCTGACCAGCCATCAGACAGTCGGGTCAGGTTCCAAGCTTTTTGCAAAATATATCAGACACACAAGTTGGGGCCTCCTGGAATTGACCTTTTAAGGAAGTTGCTTTCCTTGTCAGGGAAACGTGGAGGTGGGGACAACAGGTTCACAAAGCAGTTGGAAAAACAGGTTCCTGGTGGACCAGGAGAGGGAGGCTCACTGGCCCAGCTTATCCTTGTTGGAGCTGAAACAACACGGCCATTCATGAGCCAGGAGGCTTGGCTCGCAGAGGCTCATTAGAATTGTAACCGGAAACCCCTGCTAAGGCTGCGTCTGGAGATCTAGGGGAAGGAAAGCGGGGGACAGCCTGCTGGGCTTGTGTCCTTTGCTGCCAATCACATCACCTGTTCCCCTCTCCTGTCAGCTTCTCCTGGGGCCTCTCAGAAGAGACACAACCCTGCCCTAGCCTTAGGCTCTGAAAACTGAAATGCTCCTTATCGTTCCCTGCAAAGAAATGAAATCCCAGCCCCTGGGGGTCAGGTGGTGGTGAGAGGTTTTTCCCAGAGCGTCCTTTTGCAGAAAAGCAGCTTTGGCAGCAAAACAAGGATTAAAGAAGCAATGAAAGAACTGTCTGAGGAAGAAAACAAAAAGAAACCATAACAAGACTGCAGAAAGCCTCAGGCCCTTTAAAACCAAAAACCCCAACAAGCCTCTCCTCCAGATCCCACTAAATCTGGGAGCAGTCCTCTCTGGAACTCAGCAACACCCAAATGGATCCCTGGGTGTAGCTGTCTGCGGCTTTCCTCGTTTCTAAACTTGATGTGATGTGCACATATGTATATATGGAGTCTGCTTTACCTTTTTTTTCCTAATTAATATTATTATTATTATTATTTCTTTTGCTTTTCTAGGGCCGCACCCGTGGCATATGGAGGGTCCCAGGCTAGGGGTCTAATTGGAGCTGTAGCCTCCAGCCTACTTCACAGCCATAGCAATGCAGGATCCGAGCCATGTCTGCAACCTACACCACAGCTCGCAGCAATGCCAGATCCTTAACCCACTGAGCAAGGCCAGGGATCAAACCCACAACCTCATTGTTCCTAGTCGGATGTGTTAACCACTGAGCCACGACAGGAACTCCTCTAATTAATATTATTGATATATAATTTATATACATTAAAATGCATCCATTTTAAAGGTAACTTTTAATAGGTTTTGACAAATGCGTACACCTCTACCTTCCAGAACATAGAATATTTTCATCACCGCAGAACATTCCTCTGGCCTCTTTGCAGTCAACACCCTTCCCAGCCCCAGCCCCAGCCCCAGGCACCTACCAATCCGTCCTCTGTCCCTGAAGATAAGTTCTGCCTTTTCCAGAACTTTGCGTGAATGTAGACTCTTGGACTCCTTTACGTCCGGCTTCTTTGTTGTTGTTGGGGTTTTCTGACCTCGTGTAAACAGAATCTTTAAAAACTTCAGGAGTTCCTGTTGTGGCTCAGTGGTAACGAACCCCACTAGCATCTGCAAGGACACGGGTTCAATCCCTGGCCTCGCTCAGTGGGTTAACGATCAGGTGTTGTTGTGGTTGTGGTGTAAGCTAGCAGCTATAGCTCCGATTCGACCCCTAGCCTGGCAACTCCCATAAGCCACAAGTGTGGTCCTATAAAGACCAAAAAAAAAAAAAAAAAAATCATCTTCAGATTGTTTGCAGCCACCAAAAGCAGTATTTCTTTTTTGTATGTTGACTTTGTCTTCTTCAATCTTTGCTAAATTTACTAATTAGTCCTAGCAGTTGTTATGTACATTCCTTAGGATTTCCTAGTAAAGTGTTACATCCATCAGTGACTCAAGACCCTTACACTTCCTTCTTTCCAGTCTTTTAGAAACATTTTTTTTATTAAAGTATAGCTGATTTACAATGTTGTGTCAATTTCTGCTGTACAGCAAAGGGACCCGCTCGTATGTATACACACACTTTCTTCATAGGTTAATTTCCATTATCTTCCATCCCAAGAGACTGGATATAGTTCCCTGTGCTATATAGGAGGATTCCTTCCCAATCTTTATGCTTATTTTTTTTCCAAAATTTTTTCAAATTTTTTCTCAAATTTTTTTTTTTTTTTTTTTTTTTTTTTGCTTTTCAGGGCCAAACCCAGGGCATATGGAAGTTCCCAGGCGAGGGGTCAAATCAGAGCTACCGCTCCTGGTCTACCACAGCCACAGCCACAGCAACACAGGATCCGCGTCACTTCTGTGACCTACACCACAGCTCTCTGCAACACCAGATTCTTAACCCACTGAGCAAGGCCAGGGATCGAACCTGCATCTTCATGGATACTAGTCAGGTTTGTTGCTGCTGAGCCACAGTGGGAACTCCCTCTTTTTCTTTTTCTTGCCTTATTGCACTGACTATGACCTCTAGTACCAAGTTGAATAAATGGTAAGAACAGATGTCTTTTCCTATTGCCAATCTTGGGGGGAGGGCAGGCAAGCGGTCTTACGCCATTAATTATGATGTTAGCTGTAGGCTTATTGCCACACCCTTAATTAGGTAGAGGAGTTCCTTGCTCCAGGCTGCTAAGTCCTTTTCTTCAGTAACGGGTATTCAGTTTTGTCAAATGCTTTTTCTGAACAGTCAATGCTCAATAAACTTGTCTTGGAGTTCCCATTGTGGCGCAGTGGTTAAGAATCTGACTAGGAGCCATGAGGTTGTGGGTTCGGTCCCTGGCCTCGCTCAGTGGATTAAGGATCTGGCATTGCCATGAGCTGTGGTATAGGTCGCAGACACGGCTCAGATCCTGTGTTGCTGTGGCTGTGGTGTAGGCCAGTGGTTATGGCTCTGATTAGACCCTTAGCCTGGGAACCTCCATATGCCTCAGAAGTGGCCCTAGAAAAGGTAAAAAGACAAAAAAAAAAAAAAAAAAAAAAAAAATGAAGCACTCCAATTCCCCAGGCAAACAGGAGGCGGCTTCACAGAGAAGGTGATTTATGAGCTGGTCCCAAAGCAGTCTGGCCAAATGAGGAAGGGGACATCCTAAGCAACAGCATGTTCCAAGCTGGAGGCATGAAAGACTGCTGCATCAGCCACTAACTAGCTGTGTGACCTTGGGCAAATCCGTCCTGCTTACCCATAGAGGGGGAAGAAAAACAACAGGGCTGCCAAACCTTGCAGGTATCCAGTGAAATAGATACACGTAGGACCTTGGAAAAATGACCATGAAGGCAGCATTACTGTTTACAAGAGAATGGGGAAGACTATGTGCCCAGCACAGCCTAGACTGACAGTCCTAGAAGAGGCAAGGTGCTGCTGTGGCATTAGAAACCTGGGTCCTGGAGCTCTCGTTGTGGCTCAGGGGTCACGAACCTGATTAGTATCTATGGCCTCGATCCCTGGCCTCGCTCACTGGGTTAAGGATCCAATACTGCCATGAGGTGCGGTGTAGGTCGCAGACACGGCTCAGATCCCATGTGGCTGTGGCTGTGGCATAGCTGTAGCTCTGATTTGAGCCCTAGCCTGGCAACTTCCATATGCCACGGGTCCAGCCCTAAAAAGACAAAAAAAAAAAAAAAAAAAAAGAAGAAGAAGAAGACCTGGGTCCCAGTCTCAGACACCTCTGTGGGAGGAGAGCAAGATGGGGGGCTGTGCTCCGAGGATGAGGGCTCTTTGGCTTTAGAATCCCACTCAGATAGGAACAGCTCCCTCCTGGTTAGCAGTGTTGCATGACTCTTGCTTTCTACTCCTGCCTCATAAATGTGAAAGATCCAGGAAATATGAAGACACATCTTTCTTTTCTCCTGCCTGCTTACTTTCCTTCCTTCCTTCTTTTTCCCCATATGTGGACCATTAGTGTGGCTTTCCCCCTTCCTAGGGGGAGTAATGGCTTTAACATACAGTATTTGTATCTTGGATGACTGCTCCTAAGAGTTGTTTTTAAAGAGTCCCAGCAATCAAATGCCTGGCTCCTGTGTTTGCACATAATTTCCTTTCTGCTCAAGCTCTCCTTGTGTTTACACACTGGACATCTAGCAGCTTGCTCTGGTCAAGGTGCTGCTTTTAGCAGCTCTGGGAGATTGAAAACAAAGTGTTGATATATTCTGTACCTGGTGCCTCTGGAGGGGGACGAGAACAGAGGACAAGGAACTAAAGGCACGAAGGGGTGGTCTGTGACACCAGGTAGATTTTTGCTGTAAGAGACACAGAGGCTTGAAACCAGTAGCAGCAGTGAAAGAAACACGGAGAGGGAGATGGCTTTGGGGGAATTCAAAGAGACAGAAGTGCCAGGTGGGCTGGGGGTGGGGGGGGGGGAGCGTGAGGGAGAGAGAGAGAGGGAGAGAGAGGGAGGGAGGGAGAGAAGTCCAAAGTAAGGAGAAAGTTTCTGGTATTGGGAGCTATGCAGACGGTTGAGTCACCATTCTCCAGAACAGGAAATGCAAGAAACAGACAGATTTGGGGGAGGGGAAGAATGAAGTGATGAATTCTGTTCAGGAATTAGTTTCTTGATCATTATTAGTGGCAGGTACCTTGTCAGAAAACACCATGAACAAAAAGACACAAGGTCCCTGCACTCCCGAGGCTTACACTCCAGGGGCAGGACAATTTACACAAATAAAACAACAAAGTAACTGCAGAAGCCTAAGTGAGGAATTTTTTTTTTTTCGGGGGACTTTTTAGAGCGGAACCCACAGCATATGGAAATGGAGCCAGGGATGGAACCCGGGTCCTCAAGGGATGCTAGTCCCTTTCGTTACCACTGAGCCACAAGGGGAACATCTCTGTGAGGAAATTAAATAGAATCATGTGTTGCGGGGGAGGGGGAGGGGCGGGCAGGGAAAGCCTGCGTTGGGAGACTTGGAGTTAATGGGTCGCCAGACTGGGTTTGACATTAAAGTAAATAAGCAGCTCTCATATAGAAGCTTGAAGCTCAGAGGTCTGGGCTGGAGATGAACAGAAAAGAGGCCAAAAAGGTATCGCAGCACAGGATGGTATTTCTAGAAAAATCAAAAATACACAAAAACAGAGATCCCATCGTGACTCAGCGGTTAACGAATCTGACTAGCATCCATGACAGAGGTTCAATCCCTTGCCTTGCTCAGTGGGCTAAGGATCTGGTCTTGCGGTGAGCTGTGGTGTAGGTTGCAGACATGGCTCCGATTCCGAGGGGCAGTGGTGTAGGCCGGCAGCTACAGCTCCAATTTGACCTCTCGTCTGGGAACCACTATATGCCCTGGGTGCGGCCCTTAAAAAACAAAAAACAAAAACCTCCAAACATCCAAAGGATACCACCGCTGGTATACTGAGGGTTCAGGCTGTCTGGACCTTGTTTTTCCCCCTAAACTGCGAGATTAGTACACAGATATGAGAGGTCAGACATAATCTATATACGTTTTTACACATCCTATGTATCACAAAGTAAACTTGACTGAAAAAAGGAAAAAAGGCCAGGTGGAGGGTCCCGCTAAACTCGACCCAGTGCAGTTTCTGCGCGTTCCAGATCAGGGACAAGGCAGCTTCGGCCGGTTCTCACTCCACGCGCATTGGTCCAGCCCCGCCCCTTCCCGCTGCCCAGTCACCCCGCCCACTTCCGCCTTCCGGCCAATGGGCGCTCGGGATCGGGGCCCACACCCCCACCGCGCACCGCCCCGGGCTCGCGCCGCCGAGTGACGTCACGACCTGGACTCCGCACACGACGCCCGCGCGCCAGGCTCCCGCTTGCTGCCGGGCTCGCGCCGCAGAGGCCGGTGAGGCGCCTGCGGCCACGCGGTGGAGGGTGCAGGCCGACGGTGCCGGTCGTCGGGGCGCGCGCGCGCACGCATGGAGGCGGCGCGGGCGGCTGCCTAAGGGCAGTGGGGCCAGTGGAGCGGCTACCTTGCGTATCCGTCGAGCGGCCTCGAGCCCACGGCAGCCGGCGGCGGCGGGCCGCGGAGCCGGCGCGGCCATGGCGACGAGCACTCAACAGAAGGAGAACACGTTGCTTCACCTCTTCGCCGGCGGGTGAGTGTCCCGGTCTGACCCCGCGCCCCCGCCTCTCGTCCTCGGCCCCGCCCTCCCGGTGCCCTCTGTGCGCCGGGTAGGGTTACCGGCCCTCCCCCGGCTGAAACGCCGGCTCTCGAGGAGGAAGTGCCGGCGTCGGGGCAGTGGGGAGGCCCGGTTGCGGGGGGCAAGCTCGGGGCCTGTCCCATCTCCCAGCTGCATCTCGGGAGAGTGATTGTACCCTGCGTCCGTTCCCCTCCCGTGCCCATCCTCCAACCCGAGATGTCTCTAGCTTTTTCTCCTTTTAAACAATTAGTGGCTGCTCTTACGAGTGTTACTCGGGATGGTCCTTCCTGGGCACAGTATACTAATTGCCCTCCTGCCTGTATTCTCCTCCAGGGCCTTTCTCCGAAGGCCCTGGGCAACCTTGTGGATGCTCGGTTTGGCCCGGTAGTTCCTCAGGGTAGCACAGCGGCGAGTTCAGACCGTCGGGAGGGCTGCAGGTGTTGGGTATCTGCAGGGGCCTGGAAAGTGCTGGTGAACCGTGATCCTGGGGTCAGCAGTCTGTGGGAGGACTGATGGGGGAATCTACGGGCAAAGTGAGGTCAGGAAGGTATGTTGAAATGCTTCTCAACTGCTGTGAAATGTCCATCGTCAGAAACAGCGTAATTCTAAGATGCACCCTGTTTTTAAAGCGTTCATTAGTTTGATCTTTATGGCACTTGATGTTTTTCAGTGGAGGAAGCATATTTTTAGGGAGGTTGGATGGTAGGGGGTTAGGAAGGGAGCTGGTGTTTTTGTTTTTTTTCGGAAAATAAAAATGAAAATGTTTTGTATTGGTAAATTTTTTTCTTTTAATGGCTTTGGGTTGCTTTGGGTCCTTTTGAAGTCACCTAAATGTTTGGAGTCTTATTTGAGCGCCTCACAGGCCTGGCACAGCCATTTTTAAGTATAGGGCATTTTACATAAAGTAGGATTTATCCTAGATTTTTATCTTTTTTTTTTTTTTTTTTTTTGGTCTTTTTTCTAGGGCCACTCCCGCGGCATACGGAGGTTCCCAGGCTAGGGGTCTAATTGGAGCTGTAGCTGCCAGCCTATACCACAGCCACAGCAACGTGGGATCCGAGCTGCGTCTGCGACCTACACCACAGCTCACGGCAACGTCGGATCATCCGCCCACTAAGCAAGGGCAGGGATCGAACCCGCAACCTCATGGTTCCTAGTCGGATTCGTTAACCACTGCGCCATGACAGGAACTCCAGATTTTTATCTTGATTTGAGTATTTTAGTTGCAGCTTCCTATTTGCGTTGCTACCCAGATAGGTTCCTTATTACAGGCAAGTAGTGGTTGAGAATTTATCTGCAAAAATAACCATGATGAAAGTGTTCCTGAGCTCTTTGTACTTTTTATTGTAGTTGATTACCCAGTTACTTTTTTTCTTTCTTTTTTTTTTGTCTTTTTGCCTTTTCTAGGGCCGCTCCCGAGGCATAAGAAGGTTCCCAGGCTAGGGGTCTAATTGGAGCTGTAGCCTCCAGCCTACACCAGAGCCACAGCAACGCAGGATCCGAGCTGCGTCTGCGACTTACACCACAGCTCACAGCAACGCCGGACCCTTAACCCACTGAGCAAGGCCAGGGATCGAACCCACAACCTCTTGGTTCCTAGTCCAGTTCCACTGAGCCAGAACAGAACTCCTGGTTACTTTGTTTCTTCAAAAAATTTGGTTCTTCTTCATGTCTAGGAAGGATTTCTCCTTCATCTCCACCCTATTGTTCCCTCTCCTTTTGCTTTATCTCTCCGTTGATATTTGCTTTTAGAAGGGGTGAGAGGCATTCCTAAATTCAGACAGCATATTAATTTGTCATTCTGGGGAATTTTAAACAAGTTGGCCATGTTATTAAAGTCATTTACGAAGCTATGAGGGGTAATTGTTTCAAAAATGATTTTGTAATCCATGATTTTGATTTACCGTTTTGAGTAAGGGGGGGCTTTTATTTATTTATTTATTTATTTATTTATTTATTTATTTATGTATTTTCCATTTTTTTATTACTCAAATGAATTGATCACATCTGTAGTTGTATAATGATCATAACAATCTGATTTCACAGGATTTCCATCCCACAGCCCAGGCACATCTCCCCACCCCCCAAACGGTCTCCTCTGGAGAACGTGAGGGGGTCTTTTAAAACAAAAATTCTTTATATTCCAAACTGGGAGAGTTACTTGCTCCGAGGCAGCATCTGTGAGGCTGGCTGCTTTAATGGATTGCCCTGTCTCTCTGAATCTCCCTCCACGCCCTTCACAGTGCCCTCTGGCTGTTGATTCTCCTGGAGCACCAGCCTCTTACCTTATGATGGAGGAAAACCGCAGTAGCCAGTTTCCAGCTCTGGACGGATTCAAATGTGGAGTTCATTAGGGCGGTGCCTGAGGCCACTGTCCTTAACAGGTTGCAGGTCCTTCAATATCAGCAGCTCAGGATTCCTTGCAGAAATGCAAGAAAGAAAATAAATCTTCCAGAAGGACTCTTTCAGAGTAATGAATTGGATTTTGACTCATTCCCACTAACCTAAAATACTTCCGTTTCTTTTAGGGAAGAACATTAAAGGAGCTAAGTATCCAGTGGATTAAGGTCTTGCAGTTGAAGTCAGGCAGTACAGTGTCTCACCCGGGTTGATGGAAGGCTGGCCTGCTTTGCTCCAAGTAACTGGTTTCCACGGTTAAGCTGGCATCTTTCCAAAGCTGAATTTACTTCCTTTGAAAAGAAGTTAGAGCCTCTGCTTTTTAACAGGGGCTCTGTGCTATTTCTCCTGTGAGTTGAATGGCCACTGGACCAGTTGAACAGCAAACACGTTTAATGCCATCACTAATTAATGATCCCAAGTAAATGTTTTTATCAGGTATACCAGGCTTGTGAATAGTTGAAAATTAATTTTAGATCCTGGAAAATAAAAACTGCAGCCCAAACAACTCACAGTCTTTTAAATTTCTTAAATTTTTTTTTAAAGCAGTCTCATGGGTTCTTTGCAAAGACAAAAATGCCCCTAAGTTGACCTGAAATGGTCATCTTTTTAATATAGTGTTGCTCTTAAGAAAGAAAAAAAGAGTGAGTTGCCTTGTGGCACAGCAGGTTAAGGATCTGGTGTTATTACTGCAGTGGCTTGGGTTGCCACTGTGGTGTGGGTTCCATCTCTGGCCCAGCAACTTCCACATGCCATGGGTGCGCTTCCCCACCCTCCCCCACCCCCCCAAAAGAGAAAGAGAAAAACCACACTAACTGACGCCTAGAAACAAGCACTTTAGAATTAGGTCTATGTATGTATATGTGACCAAATGTAATTTCATAGTTAATTTTAAAATAGGGCCACATTGTTTACACTGCTTCCTTCTTAGTAATATGTTGAGTTTTGAAGACAGCATGGTAGCAAATTAAGGTAAGCCCTTAATCAGTCCTTACCTTTAAGTGGTTGCAGTGAAGAAAACAAACCCAGTTTCCAAGCCTAGTGACAGGAATTCAGTGAGGCTGTTCTAGTAGTTTATGACAGAGCTACCTAATTTATTCTGATTATGTAATTTTTTTCTAATCTCTCATTGCTAATTTTTTGTGGATATAAACTGAACATCCTTTGTTGTTTTCAGGGCCCCACCCTGGGCATATGGAGGGTCACAGGCTAGGGATCAAAACACTGAAATCCTCCAAAGTGGCCCTTCTGTGTCTGGGTCTTATGTCTGAAAAATCCCTTCACCTTTCCCAAGCGAGTGACCTGGGGGTTCGGGTCATCTGCGTGGCGTGGGTGGTGCCCTTCACTCACTGAAAGAGCAGCAGCACGGCAGGGGGGCCGTCTAGGAGATAGCTCAGGCTCTGAAACAGCGGGACTAAGCTGTCCTTAGCTTTAGAGGCTGATGGCCTGGATTGTGTGCTTTAGGTCTTATGCTTAGGGCATGGTGTTTTGTCACTAAATATACTCCCTAGCCTTTAAACTGTATGTTAATGGGGAGGAGGTCTGTCTTTAAGATTTTAAAATAACAGGCAGAGCCTCCATGCCTGCCCGCTTGCATCTCTCACAAGCGTTCCATCCTAATAAATCTATTTCTTGCCAAAAAGAAAAAGATTTTAAAATAATAATCTATGTTCATAATTCACCATGTCCCCATTATGGACAGCTATCACCTGGTGTACTTCTGGACCGTGCTTGTCCCTGAGGATTTAATCTGTATCAGCTGGTGATCACTTTTTCTTTTGGGGGTATACCTGCAGCCTATGGAGGTTCCCAGGCCAGGGATTGAATCCCAGCCAGAGCTGCTGCCTATGCCACAGCTGCAGTGATGCTGGATCCCACTGTGCTGGGCCAAGGGTCAAACTGGCAAAATACCACAGAGATGAGCCGATCATTAACTCACTGCACCACAGTAGGAGCACCTACTTTTTTGGGGCCCGGGGAGGGGGGCATGTCCAAGGTATGCAGAAGTTGCAGGGCCAGGGAATGAACCCACGTCACAGCAGTGACAATACTGGATCCTTAACCTGCTGAGCCACTAAGGAACTCCTACAGAGTTATTTGGTTTTTATATTTATTTATTTGGTTTTTTAGGGCCACACCCGCAGCATATGGAGGGTCCCAGGCTGGGGGTCCAGTCGGAGCTATAGCTGCCGCCCTACATACACCACAGCAACGCAGGAACCAAGCTGTGTCTGCGACCTACACCACAGCTCATGGCAACACCAGATCCTTAATTCACTGAAAGGGTCCAGAGATCAAACCTACATCCTCATGGATACCAGTCAGGTTCATTACTGTTGAGCCACAAGAGGAACTCCTGTTTTCTTATTTTACTATAGAGTTTTTTATTCAGGGCGCTAGTTGAATTTTTCTTTTTTCTTTTTCTTTTCTTTTTTTTTTTTTTTTTGTCTTTTTGCTATTTCTTGGGCCACTCCCGCGGCATATGGAAGTTCCCAGGCTAGGGGTAGAATCGGAGCTGTAGCCACTGGCCTACGCCACAGCCACAGCAACGCAGGATCCAAGCTGCGTCTGCGACTTACACCACAGCTCATGGCAACGCCGGATCTTTAACCCACTGAGCAAGGCCAGGGACCGAACCCTCAACCTCATGGTTCCTAGTCGGATTCGTTAACCACTGCGCCACGACAGGAACTCCCAATTTTTTTCTACATGAGGTAGCATATAGAAAATAGCATCTACAGGATAGTTAGCTGCATCAAAAGATATGCATTTTGCTTTTACCGAGTGAATAAAGAATTTGCATAATCAAACCCTTCTAAGCCTTATTCGCTAGGTATTCAAATAAGACATTCCTGAAAATTATGCCTAAAGAGGCACTCGTTTTTTTTTCAAGTAGTGACTGTAGAGCTAGCAGATGAAAAGGGGGAATTACTAAAAGCTCCAAAGATTGAGGTCACAGAGTGTCCTGCAGTATCACTGGTAGAGTCCATGTTGTGGCTGCGTGTAAGCTGTGAGTCTGGAAACCAGTGTGCTGTCAGTTGGATAGCAGATGCAATAAAGAGCTTCTTGATCTCGGCTTTCATGTCCAAAATGAGTGACTATACGTATAGAAAACAGGTCCTTGTTGAAAACATCTAGTTTTGGGAGTTCCCGTTGTGGCTCAGCAGCTTAAGAACCCTGCTAGTGTCCATGAGGATGCCATTTCAATCCCTGGCCTTGCTCAGTGGATTAAGGATCTGGTGTTGCCACAAGCTGCAGTGTAGGTCACAGATGTGGCTCCGTTCTGGTGTTGCTGTGGCTGTGGTGTAGGCTGGAGGCTGTAGCAGTGATTCAACCCCTAGCCTGGAAACTTCCATATGCCACTGGTATGGCCCGTAAAAAAAAGAAAGAAAACATCTCATTTTTAAAATTCTCTGTGTTACTTGAAACTCAGTTGAAATGTAAACATTTGTGTGCATGATTTAAAAGCTTTGTCTCTAATCACATGAAGATTGTAGAAAAAAGTTGAGTATATATATTGTTTGTTTGTTTTGTCTTTTCTAGGGCCACACCCGCAGCATATGGAGGTTCCCAGGCTAAGGGTCTAATTAGAGCTGTAGCCACCGGCCTACGCCAGAGCCACAGCAATGCAGGATCCGAGCCATGTCTGCGACCTACACCACAACTCGGGAAACGCCAGATCCTTAATCCACTGAGCAAGGCCAGGGATCGAACCCGCAACCTCATGGTTCCTAATCGGATTTGTTAACCACTATGCCACGATGGGAACTCCGAGTATATATATTGTAATAGTAATAGTCAGGCTTTGTTCTGATATAAACTGGAGGGGAGGAGCCTAATTCATAGGCAGAAAAAGCAAGCAAGGCCTATGTGGGTGAAGATAAAGTTAAATACTCTTTATGTAATAAACATGAGACTTGAGTTCTGAGCAGGAAGAATGAGAGAAGATAGAGAATGAGGAGAAGGGTCTTCAGAACTCCAGAGAAGGGGCATTTTTATAGAAAAAGGAACAGGTAATAAAAGAAGGAAATGCTGCAGAAAAATACAGGTAATTTTTTTTTTTTTTTTTTTTAAAGAAAATTAGGCAGGAGTTCCCTTTGTGGCTCAGTAGAAACGAATCTGACTGGTATCCATGAGGAGGCAGGTTCAATCCCTGGCTTTGCTCAGTGGGTTAAGGATCCATTGTTGCCGTGAGCTGTGGCATAGGTCACAGAAGCGGCTCAGATCCTGAGTTGCTGTGGCTGTGGTGTAGGCCAGCAGCTGTAGCTCTAATTCGACCCTTGGCCTGGGGATCTCCATATGCTGCGGGTGAGGCCCTAAAAAGACCGAAAAAAAGAAAAAAAAAAAGAAAAGGAAATTAGGCAAATGGATTTCAGAGAGTATCTCCTGTGACTGGCCTGAGATGTGTATAACTTCACCGCCCTTCATGGCCTCTCTGCTGCCCTGTTCAAGCCCTTTGGATGATTTTGCTGAATGGAATATCCCATGAGAATTGTTTGGGGCCTTGGCATCAGTCACTAGAGCAGTATTTGAGGAGTGAAATGAAATTAATATCCGGGGAATTTTCCTCGTAGCTATTAAAAACGTAGGCCACTAGAAACACAAGTCCTAACTACAGTTTGGAAGGCTATTGGCATTGGTGATAATTAAACCCTTTTAAGGACTTTCTTAAAAGGCTTGGGTGTACTCCCCCCCCCCCCCGCCCCCCACTAGGCTCATTTAGGAGGCTTTTGATTGTTGGCACATTGGCTTGAATTCTAGAGAGAACGCAGGCTTCGGGGAGGGCTTGCCTAAACAGCTTAACCGTGTTACCATGGAACCCCGCGATGACTGCTCTGCTTTCCAGAAATATCTGCTTGATTCCAGAGTTGGTCCCCGCATGAACACAGGATGGCTCCCAGCACCTGCCAGTGTTTCTCTGCCGTTGAGCAGGCCTTGAGCTTGACTCTGGTTGGATGATCTTGGACGCACACCCAGCTCCAGAGCAGTATTGCTCCCGGGGGAATTGTGCTGCTTATTTTGGCCAAACCAAGCGCCCGTCTCTGAACAGATGGCATGGTATTAGCTGAGTTCGGGCTAAACTAGAAATGGGCCTAATCCCATCCGAGTTCTACGACGTGAGGAAATCGGGGACAGAAGAAGCAGGGCGCGGACGCTGGGGGGCAACCAGCGGTAGCCGCCACATGGGTTGTACAGCCTTCAAATATATTGTCCATTGTATTGATCTCTAGCAGGGTTTCTCAGCCTCGGTCGGATGATTATTTGTTTATAGAGGTCACGGGTGGCCTGCATATTATAGGATGTTTAGCAGCATCCCTGACCTCTGCCCTCTTAAGTGCTAGTACTCCCCGTCCCCCAGTTTCAGCAACCAGAAATGTCTCCAGACACTGTCAGATGTCACTGGAGTGGGAGCAGGTTGGCCTTGGTTGAGAACCACTGGTCTAGGAAAGTCTTAAAGCTTTGAGCACACAACCCTGTGTTTAAAGTGTTTGTGCATAGCCCCATGTGTGTTTAATTACCCTGTTGATTTTATACATATTATAAATCTTGTACACAAAAGACAAATGAAACAGTGGAACATCTAAATAAGATGAACTTTGCTCTCTAATGTTTTCTTCCTCATGCCCTGGGCTGGCGTGCACACCTGTTAGAATAGCTCTCACTTTGGGGATGAGTGCTCTGAGATACTGGTATCCAGTCAGACTGAGTTAATGTCCCAACCCTGTGTTGCCAACACGGTGTCATCACAGAACTCAGTGTTGAGTGGGACTTTTCCTGTTGTCTGAGCTTTGGCCACCAGGGCCCTCTGCTGAACCCAGAGGAGCCTACTCTGAGGCTTAGGAGGTGGTGGGATGCCCGACTGCCATTGACTGCTGCACGCCAGGCTGTGTATGCAGAGCAGAGAGGTTGTAGTTGCCAGCACTGTGGCAGGTGGAGTGTTGAGAGAGGCTTTTCCTGTCACTGTCACCGTCCCTGTCCCTGTCACCAGCCCCTGCTGGTCTGGGCTGTAGATTGAGGGAGGTTGTGAGGCCTGTAGGTGGGGTCCCTTGCTCTGTGTCCAGAGGCTTTCTGCAGGTGGGAGCCCGGGCCAGCAGGGTGAGAAGGAACCAGGGTGGTGTGCCTGGGGTGACTTCCGACCGAGTGCCAATCTTGGTGCCTTGTGGTGGGCATGGAAGGGTACTGGTGGGCCCCACTGGCTTGATGTTGAGGAGCATGGGGACCAGAGGAGGGAAAGACCCTGGTACTGCCTGCAAGGTCCCCAGGCCAAGTAAGGCTGAAGGGAGATGGGCGATGGACTGATCCGGGGGTGCTTGGTGTTGGTGAGACTGAGAACCACCCCAAGGAGGCCCGCGTACCACTTGCACGACTCATAGCGTGTGCTGAGGATACCAGTGTATGTAACACACAGCAGGTGGACCTGCAACAAGACCATTTGCAGAAAACCCGCTTCTCTCCTAGTCCTCGTGTACAGAGAACCCTAAAGGAAGGGAAGGGAAAAAATGTGGAAATGCAGACCAGGTCCCCTCGAGCCACACATGTAGCTGGCAGTGGTGGAGGCAAGTTTTGAATCAGATTTGAGATTGAAGTTCTGGACTGAATTTGAAAAACGGAAAGTTACCAGGAAGTCATGGAATCCACCTGTAACCTTTCTTTTTTTTTTTTTTTTTTTTGCTTTTTAGGGCCGCACTTGCAGCATATGGAAGTTCCCAGGCTAGGGGTCAAATCAGAGCTATAGTTGCCAGCCTACACCACAGCTCACGGCAACACAGGATCTTTAACCCACTGAGCAAGGCCAGGGATCAAACCCTTGCCCTAATGGATACTTAATCGGGTTCTTAACCCGCTGAGCCATGACAGGGATTCCTAATGAAGAGTATTTTGTATCCAGCACAGCATAATGATTTAAAATATCCTTTGGGGCAGTTCTCTGGTGGTGCGGCAGGTTAAGGATCTTGCGTTGTCACTGCAGTGGCTCAGGTTGCAGCTGTGGCACAGGTTCAGTCCCTGGCCTGGGAACTTCCACGTGCCATCGGTGTGGCCAAAAAAAAAAAATTGTCCTTTGGGTATTTTTCATCTAAGATTTTTTTCCCTGGTAGATGAGGAGGCGCTTAACTACTGAGCAGTTACTTCCTCCTGCCGTTTGCAGTGCTTTCCCAGTATTCAGTTATTTCTCATGATGCTCTGAGATAGCATAATCCTTCGTGTAGAAGATGCACTGGGAGGGCCTTAGTTTGCCCCTGGAGGAGGCCAGGGCCTTTCACACCCTGCCCTGGGCGCAGTATGTAACAGGGGCCTTGGAGTGAGTGTGGCTTGCCGCCCCCAGGAGGTGACCAGTTCACTGTCCGTGGGCGTCCACTGTGTTAGCAGGCCATCTTCTGAGTGGTGGCATTGATTTGGATGACAGTTGGCCACGGTAAGGAGCACTGCTAACCTGGGGACAAAAGCAAAGGTGGTTGACCCATGTCTTATTGGAACTCATTGACTTTCTGATGAAAGAATTTACCCAAAGCTCTTTTTCCAGTGACATTGGGTCATGTTATTGATTTCAGATGTTTCTTTATCTTACTCTGGAGCTTGTAAGTTTTCCAACATTTAAAACTTGGGAGTTCCTGTCGTGGCTCAGTGGAAACAAATCGGACTAGCATCCATGAGGACGCAGGTTTGATCCTTGGCCTTGCTCAGTGGGTCGAGGATCCAGCGTTGCCGTGAGCTGCGGTGTAGGTCACAGATGGCTTGAATCTGGCGTGGCTGTGGCTGTGGTGTAGGCCATTGGCACAGCTCCAATTGGACCCCTAGCCTGGGAACCTCCATGTGCCTTGAGTGTGGCCCTAAAAAGACCCCCCCAAAAGTTACAGTACTTTTTTAAGCACATGGTTCTTATTGGAATAGATAAGAGCAGTTTAATTTGTGTGAATACGGTTCTTTTTTTACCTCTTGTCTTTTTTTTTATGTTTTTGGAGACGGAGGGTCTGGACTTGGCTTTCAGTTTAGACACTTAAGTCACTTGTGACTTTGAGGAAGTGTGTGACCTCATTGAGGCCCAGGTTCCCCATGTGAGGTCGGGCCCATACCAACGCTGCAGAATCTGACAGGGTTAAATGACAGCTGTTGCACAGGTCAAGGCCCCCCTGCCAGGACCTCCCTTCCCATTCTCGTTGCGATCCTCTGCCTTGCTTTGCGGTTGACTTGTGACTCTTGCTTCAGCCAGAGTTTAGAAAACACTGTGTAAACATAGCTTCCTTTAAAGTATATCATCAGGAGCTCCCATTGTGGCACAGCGGAAACAAATCCGACTAGGAGCCATGAGGTTTCGAGTCGATCCCTGGCCTCGCTCAGTGGGTTGAGGATCCTGCGTGGCCGTGAGCTGTGGTGTAGGCTGCAGGCGTGACTCAGTTCCCGAGTTGCTGTGGCTCTGGCGTAGGCCGGTGGCTACAGCTCCAATTCGACCCCTAGCCTGGGAATCTCCATATGCTGCGGGTTCGGCCTTAAAAAGAAAAAAGAAAGAAAGAAAGTAAATTATCATCATGATCTTAAAGCAGGTTTCCAAATCACTATTTCCTTCCCCTCCTCCAGCCAGTCTACACTTCATTCTCTTTTTTCCGACATCCAAGCCCTTCGCGGTAAACTGAAGCTAAATAAGCCACCTTATAGGTTTGTTGGAGGATGGACTGCTTGTCAAAAAATAATCATTCAACCAGTGGCAATAGTGCTGTTATTTAAACTGAGAGTGTCTATCTCACTCTTAGTTATCGGCTCTACAGACGGAGGGGCCTCTGATTTTAAAATTCGGCTGGGGGATTTTACTTCACTCCTTTGCTCAGGGTCGGGGCTAGGGGCTGGGTTCACGTCCAGATTTCCAGCCCCTACATCTGGGGAAGGCGGATACTCACTTGGGTGCTCTGTGTTTGCCAAGGCCTGTCCCTCGCTTCTTGTTACTTCTCCCAGTTATAGATGCTGGTGCCGTATTCTTTTTTTTTTTTTTTCCCCCATTTTAGGGCTGCACTCATGGCATATGGAAGTTCCCGGGCTAGGGGTCAAATTGGAGCTGCAGCTGCTGGCTTATACCACAGCCACAGCAATGCCAGATCCTTAACCCCCTGAGCAAGGCCAGGGATCAAACCTGCCTCGTCATGGATGCTAGGTGGGTTCATAACCCTCTGAGCCACAGCAGGAGCTTCTCTTTAGTCTGTCCCCTTTTTTTGGGTGCTGCATCATTTTTACTGAACCACCTGTTTGCCAGGCACTGTGCTCTAACCAAGTGCAAGAACACACAAATACACAGCTCTTGCCCCATGGAGCTCCCACTATGGTGGGAGAGTCAGCGAGTGATGGGAGGTGGAAGTGCTGTTTTCAAACATTTAGATCCCTTAAACAGTATTTTTCTTGAAATCTCTGTTTAATAATTCCTTTTCTTATTAGCAAGTATTGTTTGTGATCCTATGAGTCTTAATGCCAGAGCTACAAAGATGAATGAGTCACAGGTCATGGTTGTCACTGTTTTCCAAATAGTGTGGCTGGTGGCACAGGGATGGCTACAGATGATACAGGGCATTGTTATCCGTAACCAGTCCGCCAGACATGTGATTTCATGTATGTTCATTGTTTAAAAGATGAAAGTAGGTATTTTATGATAAATAGGGTTGTCTAGAAGAAAAATATTTAAATTTTAAATTCAGGTAATATTTCAATATGAAAAATTATAAAGTGTAGTTAGGGGCCCGCGGACCCACAGAAGCAGTGCAGCCCCTGAAATCCCAGGGGATGGCTCATTCGTTCTGACTGAGGGAGATACAAGGACTTCTCCTTCTCTTCTTCTTCTTCTCTTTCTCCTCCTCCTCCTCCTCCCCCTCCTCCTTCTTTTGCTGTAGAAACTGATTGATTGAGTATAGCCACAGCAACAGTCTATTTCGCAGACTAAGTATCTTACATTCATTTTTCTCATTTTAATCCCCAAGAACGTCATTATTAAAAGTAAGCTTTAGTTTGATTTTTTCAATGGAATACACTTTTTTTGTTTTTGTCTCTTTTCTTTTTGTCTTTTAGGGCTGCACCTGAAGCATATGGATGTTGCCAGGCTCAGGGTCACATTGGAGCCATAGCCACAGGTCTACACCACAGCCACAGCAACTCAGGATCCGAGCCGTGTCTGTGGCCTATACCACAGCTCAGGGCAACACCAGATCCTTAACCCACTGAGCGAGGCCAGGAATCAAACCCAGGTCCTCATGGATGCTAGTTGGGTTTGTTAACCACTGAGCCACACGGGAACTCCCAGTGGAATACAAAGCAGATTCCAGAGTTCCCACTGGCACAATGTTATCAGCAGAGTCTCAGGAGCTCTGGGACACAGGTTTAATCCCTGGTCCAGCACAGTGGGTTAAGTAAGGATCTGGCGTTGCCACTGCTGCAGCATAGGTTGCAGTTGTGTACTGGATCTGATCCCTGGCCTGAGAAATTCATATGCCACTGGGCAGCAAAAAAAAAAAAAAAAAAGAAGAACAAGAAATCCAGATTAATCAGATTTTAATAAAAATCTGGCTTGTAGTAAACACTGATGTTCAAAATGGTAGCGTTATCTGAATAACTATTTTGTTTCACTGTGAAAAGATGCCCTTTCTAGAACACGCACTGCAACATGAGAGTGAAATTGGAAATGACATGAATGTCTGACAAGAAATGGGTGGAAATAGTACACGTTGGTAGAAATAGTATGCAGCCATGACAAATGATGGCATAGGTGTATATATCAACATGGAAAGACATTCATAATATCTAGATAAGAAGAAAAAAGTGTTGTTTTTGTTTTGTTTTTCCCTTCTTTCTGTCTTTTCTAGGGCTGCACCACAGCTTGTGGCAGTTCCCAGGCTAGGGGTCTAATCAGAGCTACGGCTGCCGGCCTACCTACGCCAGAGCCACAGCAACTTGGGATCCGAGCCGCGTCTTCAACCTATACCACAGCTCACAACGCCGGATCCTTAACCCTCTGAGCAAGGCCAGGGATTGAACCCGAAACCTCATGGTTCCTAGTTGGATTCTTTAACCACTGAGCCATGTTGGGAATTCCAAAAAATGTGAGATCGAAAAGCCTAAGGGATGCGCTAACATTTAACAGTGGTTATCTCTTTAGGTATGGAACTTCAAGTTAGGTTTTTTTTTTTGTTTTGTTTTTGTTTTTTTTTTTTTTGTCTTTTTTTTTTTTGTCTTTTTGCTATTTCTTTGGGCCTCTCCTGCGGCATGTGGAGGTTCCCAGGCTAGGGGTTGAATCGGAGCTGTATCCACTGGCCTACACCACAGCCACAGCAACGCAGGATCCGAGCCGCATCTGCAACCTACACCACAGCTCACGGCAACGCCGGATCATTAATCCACTGAGCAAGGGCAGGGACTGAACCCGCAACCTCATGGTTCCTAGTCGGATTCGTTAACCACTGCGCCACGACGGGAACTCCCAAGTTAGTTTTTTTTTTTAACCTCCTGGTGTGTTCTAATTATGAAATGAACATAGGTACCTTTCTTTCTTTTTTTTTTGTTAACTGAAATATAAGTCCACATTTCATTTTTGTACAGAGCAGTCTAGCTTTTCTGATCCTGTTGTGATTTCTTTTCTTACAGGTGCGGGGGCACGGTTGGTGCTATTTTCACTTGTCCGCTGGAAGTCATTAAGACCAGGTTGCAGTCTTCAAGGTTAGCTCTTCGGACAGTCTATTATCCTCAGGTTCATCTGGGGACCATCAGTGGAGCTGGAGTGGTGAGACCAACGTCAGTGACACCTGGACTCTTACAGGTTCTGAAGTAAGTTCTGTTCTGGACTCCTGCCATTAGGACCCCCCCCCCACCCCACCCCCCGACTATCAATGCAGAATGTTTATCAGGCCTATCAGATGGGACATTCTGTCTCTCTAGACTTTGTCCTTTTTTTTTTTTTTTTTGCTTTTTACTGCTGTACTTGCAGCCCCTGGACTAGGGCTGGGGTTGAACCAGAGCTTACAGCACTGCCAGATCCTTAACCCACTGTTTGAGGGCAGGAGTCAAATCCACACCCTCATACTGTTCAGGTCTGTAACCTTCTGAGCTACAGCGGGAACTTCTGTCCGAATTTAAGAATTAGATTTCTGGAGTTCCTGCTGTGGTGCAGCAGGTTAAGCATCCAGGGTTGTGTGCATGAGTTCGATCATGGGTCTGGCACAGTAGCTTAAGGATCCGGCGTTGCCACACCTGTGGCTCGGATTTGATCCCTGGCCCGGGAACTTCCATATGCCACGGGTACTGCCAAAAAAAACAAGAAAAATTAGGTTTCTGTACCAGTACCTTTGAACTCTGACCTTGCTATCTTGGCCTCAGGGCTCATGCTGTGCATGTGATCCAGGGACAGTTAAAGTAAACTGAACAAAGCAAACCAAAAATCCATGTGTTTTTGTTGTTTTGTTTTGTTTTTTTTGGCGATTCCTTAGGCCGCTTCCTGCGGCATATGGAGGTTCCCAGGCTAGGGGTCGAATAGAAGCTGTAGCCACCGGCCTGCACCAGAGTCACAGCAACTCGGGATCCGAGCCAAGTCTGCAGCCTATACCACCGCTCACGGCAACACCAGATCCTTAACCCACTGAGCGAGGCCAGGGATTGAACTCACAACCTCATGGTTCCTAGTCAGATTCATTAACCACTGAGCCACAATGGGAACTCCCATGTTTAAATTTTTGCATCAAAGTATTGCTCTTGCCCAAAATCTTTTGAGGGCTGCCAAAAAGCTCTGGCATGGTAGAATGAAATAAAAAAAATTTTCGTTGAGGAGTTCCCGCTGTGGCCCCACAGAAACGAATCCGACTAGTATCCATGAGGATGCGGGTTCAATCCCTGGCCTTGCTCAGTGGGTTAAGGATCCGGCGTTGCTGTGAGCTGTGGTGTAGGTCATGGATGTGGCTCGGGTCCCATGTGGCTGTGGCAGCTGTAGCTCTGATTTGACCCCTACCCTGGGAATCTCCATATGCCTCAGATGTGGCCCTAAAAAGCAAAAAAAAAAAAAAAAATTTAATTGCATAAGAGAAGTGTTGTGAATATGTTAAGAGGAAGTAATAGGGGACGTTCCCATCATGGCGCAGTGATTAACAATCCAACTAGGAACCATGAGGTTGCAGGTTCAATCCCTGGCCTTGATCAGTGGGTTAAGGATCCAGCGTTGCCATGAGCTGTGGTGTAGATTGCAGACGTGGCTCGGATCCCGCGTTGCTGTGGTTCTGGCGTAGGCCGGTGGTTACAGCTCCTATTCGACCCCTAGCCTGGGAACCTCCATATGCCGAGGGAGCGGCCCAAGAAATGGCAAAAAGACAAAAAAAAAAAAAAAGGAAGTAATAGGGAAACAAAATGTTGTAATTTTTTTCTATTTATTTGGAAATAGTTTTACATTTATAGAAAAGTTGTGATATTTATCAGTAAAATTATTAGTAAAATGGTCTTTTTTTTTTTTTTTTTTTTTTTGATCTTTTTAGGGCCACACCCACAGCATATGGAAGTTCCCAGGCTAGGGGGCGAATCGGAGCTACAGTTTCTGGCCTACACCACAGACCCGGCAACTTGGGATCAAGCCACATCTGTGACCTATGCCACAGCTTGTGGCAGCGCCAGATCCTTCACCCACTGAGCGAGGCCAGGGATGGAATCCACGTCCTCATGGATACCAGTCGGATTCTTAACTTGCTGAGCCACCACGGAAACTCCAGAATCTTTTTTTTTTTTATTTTAATTTTTAACTCAAAACAGGAGAAGAGGAGTAGAGACAAAAAGGGCAGAAGGCAGGTCAGGGCTGGGCCCAGGAAGGCGGAAGCTCCAAGGCGGGTGGCACGCTTGGCTCTCAGGAAGGAGGGAGCTAAGCCCGCTTCCCCCCAAAACATGGCTCTGAAGACCCCCCAGCCTGGCTCGCCTTTTTATAAGTCTAGTCACTACCAGTGTCTCAAATGACACCTTTCTTCTGAGGAACTCAAGTGCTTTGGGCATCCTGAAACACAGAGGTCATTTGCCGACTCTGCTCGCATCCGAGGGGAACTTCCTCTTGCGCACCTGGCACGGTATGTGTGCATCGGCCGGAGCTTCGGGTGTCACCGGGGCCGAGCCCCTGAGGTCAGGGAGGCTTTCTCTAGGTGAGCATTTGCAGGATGCCTGTTCTCCGTCTCGAGGATCTGTCTCTCTGTCTCCAGCAGGTCTCTCTCTCCTGCATTTCCCCCCATTTGGGGTAATTGTTTACTACAAAGGAAACCAGAGAAAAAGGCCTCTCCGTCTTTTACAGCATCAGCAGTGCTCACGCCCCGCAGGGGACAGCCCGCGTGCCTGGCTGGTCTGGCCTGAGACCTCACCCCCGCCACCCCGTACTCAGGCTCTTCTTAGGGGAGCAGCCAGAGAACCTCTGTTCAGGGGCCTCCAAGGCCTGCCCGCTCCCTGCAGGTGAAAAGCCAAAGCTGTCCCTGAGGCCACCGGTCTCCAGGTGGTGGTCACCCCGCGTCACTCCCTGGACTTCAGCTCCTCGGCATGTCCGCTCCTTACTGTCCCTTTAAAAGACGGGAACGTTGGAACATTCCACAGCAGGGCCTCTGTGCTGGACATTGTGTCTGCATGGCTGCCTCTCAGCCTCACCTTTGCAGGGAGGCCTGGCACTGCCCCTGCGTTTAAAACGGAGCCCTGCCTTCACACTCCCTCCCTTCTTCCTGCTGTATTTCTATCCATACGCTCACCTCCATCACCTTCGTCCAGCAGACACTGTAGTTACTTCCTCACATTGTTTGCTCTCCCTGCCCCAGAACCGGAAATTCTTTAGAAGCAGGGACTTTGATTTGTTTTGATCACTGAGGTATCCCCAGGCCCTGAGAATGCCACCTGTCGCACAGCAGGAATTCAGTACACGTAGAACCTGTGGGTGGATTTTGGCACCTCAGTAAGATATTAAACATAAAGGGCTTGACACACATCACCTCCTGCTGTGTAACTAATAAATATGAGCCACTATCACAGTATATACATCCTTTCTCTTCCCTTTTTTTTTTGGTCTTTTTAGGGCCACACCTGTGGCATGTGGAGGTTCCCAGGCTAGGGGTTGAATTGGAGCCACAGATGCCAGCCTATACCACAGCCACAGCAACTTGGGATTCAAGCCACGTCTGCGACCTACACAACAGCTCACAGCAACACTAGATCCTTAACCCACTGAGCAAGGCCAGGGATCGAACCCACAGCCTCACGGTAACTAGTCGGGTTGATTAACCACTGAGCCACAACGGGAACTCCCCTTTCTGTTCTATTTATTTATTTATTTGGTCTTTTTTTGCCTTTTCTAGAGCTGCACCCACGGCATATGGAGATTCCCAGGCTAGGGGTCTAATCGGAGCTGTAGCCGCCAGCCCACGCCAGAGCCACAGCAACTCGGGATCCAAGCTGCATCTGTGACCTACACCACAGCTCACCACAGCTCACGGCAATGCCAGATCCTTAACCCACTGATCAAGGCCCGGGATTGAACCCACAACCTCATGGTTCCTAGTTGGATCCGTTAACCACTGAGCCATGACAGGAACCCCCCCTTTCTGTTCTTTTTAAACAGAGAATTTATAGCTGAGTTTCTTGGTAGCCAAGGCAAAAGGAGACCATGATGCTTCATAAGTCTCATCTGAAGAAAGTGCATTAGCTCTTCGGGGAAGCAGTGTCTTTTCCTGTTAATAAGTTCTGAAAGCAGTCTGTCACCCAGCACTTAGATCAGACAGTGAGCCCAGCTAAGAAGCATTGTCTTTTAGGATGGGTTTGTTTGTGTTGTTTTTTGCTTTTTTAGGGCGCAGCATCTGCATATGGAGGTTCCCAGGCTAGGGGTCAAATTGGAGCTACAGCTGCTGGCCACAGCAATGCAGGATCCAAGCCGCGTCTGCAACCTACACCACAGCTCACAGCAACGCCGGATCCTTAACCACTGAGAGAGGCCAGGGATCAAACCCACAACCTCATGATTCCTAGTCAGATTCGTTTCTGTTGCACCACAATTAGAGCTCCCTAGGATGGTTTAATAGAAACTGGCTTCTTCCACTTTCCCATCAAACTGGTAAAGCTCCCCACCTCGCTCACCTGGATTTGGGGACTGCTCTCTGGTTCTTCCATGAACCACCTCTAGGTTAAGGGCAAAGATGATGGTCTGGAGAGCCAGCACCTTCTCTAGGAAATGGAAGCAGAAGACAAGCATCCAGGCTTTCTCTCTGCCACAGAGCCCGTCAAAGTTGTCTGTCCATAGCTTTAGAAGCTGTTGATTTTATCAAATGGTTATTCATTTAAAACTAAGCTGCTTATAGCAGTTCCCATTGTGGCTTAGCAGGTAAAGAATCCGACTGGTATCCATGAGGATGCGGATTCAATCCCTGGCCTCGCTCCGTGGGTTAAGGATCCAGCGTTGCCACAAGCTGCGATATAGGTCACAGACGTGGCTCGGATCTGCCATGGCTGTGGCTGTGTCTGTGGTGTAGGCTGGCAGCTGCAGCTCCAATTTGACAGCTAGCCTGGGAACGTCCAGATGCTGCAAGAATGGCCCTAAGAAGACAAAAAAAAGTCTAAGGTGCTTATTACTAGTCTTACTCTTTGAGGAAGTACTGCATTTAAAGACTTAACAGAATTCGGGAGTTCCCGTCGTGGCGCAGTGGTTAACGAATCCGACTAGGAACCATGAGGTTGCGGGTTCGGTCCCTGCCCTTGCTCAGTGGGTTGACGATCCGGCGATGCCGTGAGCTGCGGTGTAGGTTGCAGACGTGGCTCGGATCTCGCGTTGCTGTGGCTCTGGCATAGGCTGGTGGCTACAGCTCCGATTCGACCCCTAGCCTGGGAACCTCCGTATGCCGCGGGAGCAGCCCAAGAAATAGCAAAAAGAGACCAAAAAAATAAATAAATAAATAAAAATAAAGACTTAACAGAATTTGTTTATAGGAAGTTTATTTTTTAAAATGCAAATCATTGTTTGCTGGTGACCAATTAGAGAAAAAAAATTCTCCATTGGAGCACTAATTATCTTTATATTTTGAATATACTTAGAAAAAAAGGCAAAATGTTAACATATTTAGGTTCTTAATATTAAATTTGCCAAAGGGTAATCATATGCCCATTTTAGGTGTCTGCTTTAAAAAGTCTCATGACTTAGTCTTTTTTTAAAAATCAGAACTTATTCTTTAAACTACTCAAGTATCTTATTTTTGTCTTTTCAAGTACCTTTAGTTTTTGTCTTTATTTTTTTATTAATGGATTTTATTACATTTGTAGGTGTACAACAATCATCACAACCAAATTTTACCACATTTCCATCCCAAACCCTCTGTTTTTGTCTTATGGCCTCACCTGTAGCATATGGAGGTTCCCAGGCTAGGGGTCTCATCGGAGGCATAGCCACTGGCCTACACCACAGCCACAGCAAGGCCAGATCCAAACTGCGCCTGCGACCTACACCATAGCTCACGGCAACACCAGATCCTTAACCCACTGAGCAAGGCCAGGGATCGAACCTGCAACCTCATGGTTCCTAGTTGGATTCGTTTCCTCTGTGCCAGAACGGAAACTCATTAAGTACCTTTTTAATCTGAACAGTAATATATTAGTGACATAGTACAACTTTTAAAAACTGATGTGTTCAGATGGAGCTTTGTCTGCGATTGGTCTGTGGTGTGCACATTGTCTAAAACTAGCGAAGAGAATGAAACGCTCCAAACAAGACCATAATTTCTTTCTGCACTTCCTTCTTAAATGAAAGTTTCTCTGACTGTGGGAAAATTAGTCTAGGTCCTAACATACTTTCTTTTGAAGCTGAAAAGTACCATTTATAGTAGGAACTTGATTGTCCCAGAAAAGTTTTGTAAACATCCAGCTAGGTTAGAAGTTTGAATTATGTAAGATTTGACTTTTTGCCGACTGTTAATAATGCGTAACTGTGGAGACAGCCTTTTTGCAGCTTTTAAAAGGCTGGAGTCACTTGAGGACAGAGTTCCCCACTGCATTATAGATGAGAGGCCCCGATCTTCCTGGAGCCAGAGGTTCCCTTTGCTTTGTCTCAGTGACTCCAGGGCTGGCTGCACAGTGAACTTTAATGGAACCACAGATGGAGTGGTTGGATGGAATCTCGGCTTTAAAAATTTTTAGCTATATTGACCATTTGAAATCTTCTCACATACTCTTTTATAAGGTAGGTGTCGGTCACTTCAAGGTGTTGAGAAAAGTTTTTGTCCAGAAAGCTTGGCTTTTTAGAAGTACAGTCCTGTTTGGAGAAGGAGTAACGATAAAGTATTTAAAGGTGAAAACACTAAGTTCTCATGTGTCTGTTAAGGACCACATGGCTTGGCTTTGGCCAGTGTGAAAATGCCCTGACACCCCACCAACTTCACGTGGAGCATTACTTTCAGAAACCCACAAATTGTCTTTACCCCAGCCCTTGCTTCGGGGCTCCTTGGGCTATGAGTTGAGTGTTTTTATAAACTGTGACCTATAGCTTTTTTTCTTTCTTTTTTTCTGAGCCATGAAGGGAACTCCCAAGTTCAGCTGTTTCATTGTGTTCACCGTGTTAAGCAGGCGTCAGGACAGTTTGATGTTAGCACATTTTCATCTCCACTGCAAGAATCCCCTCGTAGGTCCCCAGCCCTAGACAACCAACCACTAATCTATTTTCTGTCTCTATAGATTTGTCTCCTGGATATTTATTTTATTTTATTTTATTTATTTATTTATTTTTTGTCTTTTTGCTATTTCTTGGGCCGCTCCCGCGGCATATGGAGGTTCCCAGGCTAGGGGTCGAATCAGAGCTGTAGCCACTGGCCTACCCCAGAGCCACAGCAACTCGGGATCCGAGCCGCATCTGCAACCTACACCACAGCTCACGGCAACGCCGGATCCTTAACCCACTGAGCAAGGGCAGGGACTGAACCCGCAACCTCATGGTTCCTAGTTGGATTCGTTAACCACTGCGCCACGACGGGAACTCCTCTCCTGGATATTTTATATAAATGAAATCATATAACAGGGCTTTTTGTGTCCAGCTGCTTTCATGTAACCTAATGTTTCTTGAAGTTCATCCTTGTAGTGTGTGTCAGTATTTTCTTTTTACTGCCAAATGATATTCCACTGTACGGCTAGGTCTTTGAAACACATTGCTTTGAGTTCCCTGGTGGTCTAGTGGTTAGGATTTAGTGTTTTCACCACTGCAACCTGGGTTCAATCCCTGGTCTGGGACCAGAGATCCCACATCAAGCAACTGCACACCACAGCCATAAACAAAAAACACAGAGCGCCCCCCCCAAACAAACAAACAAATGAAACACATTGCTTTGCCCTTTCCAGATGCTCTAAAGTGGAGTTCCTGTCATGGCTCAGTGATTAACGAATCCGACTAGGAACCATGAGGTTGCGGGTTTTGCTCAGTGGGTTAAGGATCTGGCGTTGCCATGAGCTATGGTGTAGGTTGCAGACGCGGCTTGGATCCTGCTTTGCTATGGCCCTGTTGTAGGCCGATGGCTACAGCTCTGATTCGACCCGTAGCCTGGGAACCTCCATATGCCGAGGGAGCAGCCCTAGAAATGGCAGAGACAAAAAAAAAAAAAAAAAAAAAGCCAACCAGGTGCTCCAAAGAAAAGATAGATTTATATACACATTGTACTTAGTGCAGTGTGTCCCTAGTTGTCTAGTTTGAGCACTTTCATGTGACCCTCAGGATGTCAGGAGAGTTTGGCCTGGGCCATGCAGGCAGGAGTGCATCTTGGGGTCACTTACAAAGGCCTGGGTTGATACCTGCCAGTAAGGGAAACCATCCATGACTACATAATCCGACTTTTTAGGCCCTGAATCAAGACCAGTGGTTTGCTGTAGCTGTTGGTTTCAAACAGCGCCGAAAGCAGTGTTTGGTCTATATTGGCTTCAGCAGCCCAGTGGGAATGGCCAGTTCAGTGGAAAGAAACATAGTCTGTAAAATGTAATGGTTGTTATTTGTGGGGATTTGTTTGTCTGTCTTTGCTTTAGTAGTAGTATTAGCAGTGGTGGTAGTTGCTATTTAGGGCAACACCTGGGACATATGGAAGTTCCTGGGCTGGGGGTCAAATCAAAGCTGCAGCTGCTGGCCACAGCCACAGCAGCTGGGGATCTGAGACGCATTTGCAACCTATGCTGCAGCCTACAGCAACACCCGTCCTTAACCCACTGGTCAAGGCCAGGGATCAAACTCACCTCCTCAGGTTCTTAACCTGCTGAGCCACAAGAGGAACTCCTGTTTCTGTTTTTAAAGACAAATTGGATTATGTTAGGTTTAAGAATCAGGGACTTGGTCGAGTTCCCATTGTGGCTTAGCAGGTTAAGAGCCCGATGTAGTGTCCATACAGATGCGGGTTCAATCCCTGGCCTCACCCAGTGGGTTAAGGATCAGGCGTTGCTCCAAGCTGCAGTGTAGGTCACAGCTCGGATCTGGTGTTGCTGTGACTGTGGCAGATAGGCCAGTGGCTACGGCTCCACTTAGACCCCTAGCCTGGGAACTTCTTCCACATGCCGTGGGTGCGGCCATAAAAACAACAAACAAACAAAAATAATTGGGAACTTTGGGGATAGGAATTAACCACAATACTTTCTGACCATTCAGAGGACTTTGAATGTTTGTCCTTCCTCTTTCCTTCTCCATCCTGTTCCCTCTCTTGCTCACTGGCTTGCTTTGTGGACCATTAATCAAATGGTCCATTTTGTCCAATCTTTTAAGGCAGTATTTCATTTTAATTTGCAATTATACTCATTGTCCGTATTAGATTCATCACTGGTGAACTCAGATGTTGACTAGTTAGTCTTAGAAATAATGTGCTTTTTGTTAATAAATATCTTTTATTGTGGTTAAAAAAAAGAAAAAAAGATTGTTTCCCACTGTTTTGAAGTTTTTGTTTGTTTGTTTGTTTTGTTTTTTATTTTTTTGTCTTTTTAGGGCTGCACCCAGGGCATATGGAGATTCCCAGGCTAGGGTCTAATCAGAGCTGTAGCTGCTGGCCTATGCCAGAGCCACAGCAACGCCATATCTGAGCCATGTCTGCGACCTACACCACAGCTAATGGAAATGCTGGATCCTTAACCCACTGAGGGGAGGCCAGGGATCGATCCCGCAACCTCGTGGTTCATAGTCAGATTCATTTCCACTGCACCGTGACAAGAACTCTGTAAATGGAATTTTGATTTCCATTTTTAGACTGTTTGCTGCTACTATGTAGAAATACGGTTGGTTTTTGTCTGTTGATTTTGTAGCTTGCAATCTTGCTGAGCTAGTTTATTAGTTATAGTGATTTTTTTTAGTGGATTCCTTAGTATTTCCTTCTCCATAAAAGACCATATAGTCTGTGAATAAAGATAGCTTTGCTTTTTCCTTTCCATTCTAGATACCTTTTATTTCTTTTCTCTTGCCTAATTGCTAGCCTACTACTTTTTAGGGCAACTCTTAAAGGTACAAATATTCTTTATATCAAAATACAGGCATTCCTGATGTGACTCGGTGGATTAAGGATCCAGCGTTGCCATAAGCTGCAGCATAGGTCACAGATGCAGCTTGGATCCGGTGTGGCTGTGGCTGTGTCTGTGGCCGCAGCTGCAGCTCCAATTCAACCTCTGGCCCGGGGACGTCCATGTGCCACAGGTGAAGCCATAGAAAGAAAGAAAGAAATATAAAATCCCCAAATTTGTAAAAGAGAAGGCTAAGATTCAAGGTTTTATTTAGTTTGTCCTTTCAGGGACTATAGACTGTGACACAGTACGTTGATCTGAAGAAAAGAGAAAGCCGTGAAACTTCAACATGCTCCAACCTGCCACAGACCCGAACTTAACTTCTTTTGCACCAAAAAATCCAGCTTTGTTTTAGAAACTTTTTCTCTGTGGGAAACATGGAAAGTGGTAGAAATAGAATTGGCAGGATTCACTTTACTATTAGCTTTATAGGAATATCTTTTCCACAGAATGGAAAATATCTTTTTGTCTTACTTTCAGTGTCATAATGAAGGTAAAACAATATATAAACTCTTTCAGTACCTCTAGTTACTTGTGAGCTAGGTCAGCTTGGAGGATGCTGTCAAATTGGAGGTACTGAGTACCAAGTAAAAAAAATCCTCAAAGAAGGAGATTACACTGGAGAGGACCGTACTTTAAATTTCCCTGGATACCATGAACGTCGGCCATTGAAAAGAATAAATTTAACCAATTCGAAGATCACTGAGTTGGAGTGGGAAAAGAATCCTTTCAGAATTATCTTAGTCACTTTTAGTCAGAAGCCATACTTAACTCTTTTTTTTTTTTTTTTTTTTTTTTTTTTTTTGGCTATGCCCATGGCATACAGAAATTCCCGGGCCAGAGAATCAAATCTGTGCCACAGCCGTAACCAGAGCCACAGCAGTTGACAACACTAGATCCTTAATCCATTGAGCCACCAGGGAACTCCTAAGCATTCTGTTCCTTATTCAAGGAGCTAATGAGCTTCATCATTTTGCATAAGCCTTGCCTAAGGATTTTAAAGATACATCTTTTCTTCTTATTCAGGTCAATCTTGGAGAAAGAGGGACCAAAGTCACTTTTTAGAGGCTTGGGTCCAAATTTGGTTGGAGTTGCACCGTCAAGGTAAGCTTTAATCTTTGCACTAGCTCCCGTACAGTGTATGATGTACTAAGTCCTTTCTTACAGGGGACAGTACTGTTAGAGGCTAGGTTTGTTTTTCTCATTTCTTTGTGGGATTTGCCTTGGTACATCTGACATATAGAAATAGTGTTAACTGGTGGCGTGTCTTTCAGTGTGTGTGCCTGTGAAAGAGAGTTTTAGTCCCTTTATTCTTAGGTTGCAGATATTCTGCTCCCACCCTCAGAATCTTATCTCAGGGAGTGTTTTTGCTCCTCTATGTATGACCAGTGGTCAGCGGCATAGGCATCACCTAGGAGCTTGTTAAAACTACAAGATCTCAGACCACACCCCAGGCCCACATCAGGATTTGCCTTCTAACAAGACAGACCCCCAGCCGATTCATGTGCATTTGGAAGCACTGGTCTGAAGGAGTTGGAAAGGCTTCTAGGTTTTACTTTGTATATTAAAATATCTCATTTTTGTTACAAGGCTTTGTTTTCCTTAAAGCTTATTTGAATATATGGAGCTGATATCCTGAGCTGCAGCATCCCAGTGCAATAGCCACTGGTCACATAGGACTCTTTAGATGAATTAAAGTTGAAAATGCAGTTCCTTGGTCTCACTAGCCACATATCAAGTACTTAGTATTCACCTGCAGCCAGTGGCTCCAGCATTGGAGATCATAGACCTCGACCATGTCCATGAGTTGAAAAATACATTTTGTGATTGACCCATGGGCCAGCTGGAAAAAATAAGAAGCCTTTTCCCTGGCATTGCTGATGAAAGAGCAGGGAAAGATCGCAGCAGCCCCTGCTCCCCAGCCCCAACAAGAGGAGGCGATGGGGGCGGTGCATGGCCTGCCGCCACCTCCAGCCGAGTTCCTTTCTGGGCTAGGGAGCTCTTTATGAAAACCTGTATGGTGGTGGGTCCTATGTAGTGCTGAGTCATCAGGGAAAGGGTTCACATTCCATCTGACTTACTCAATTTGGGGAAAAAGGCAAGACAAGTGTGGTATGTTTTAGAAATGCATTGCAGAACTTTAAAGTGAGAGTGTATGTTGATGTTTAAAGGATTGACCTTTGTCCAGAGTGAAGAACATAAATGGACCTTGTTCCTTTCCCAATCCTCATTTTCCCCAGTTATTTCGGACATGGCATCCTCACTGAATACTTTCCAGAGGGACAAGCAGCCGTTCCCTGCAGCAGGTTTTGGTTTTAGCACAGATCAGGTCAAGCTTTTGGTTACGTAGTAACTTCTTTCGCATATCCCTGAATTTTTCCAACTTTGATTCTGCGGAGGGACGTCTGTGTGGTGCAGTGAAATGCTGATGTGCGATGCGCTCTCTGTTCCTGCAGGGCTGTGTACTTTGCATGCTACTCCAAAGCCAAAGAGCAGTTCAATGGCATTTTCGTGCCCAATAGCAACATCGTGCACATTTTCTCCGCTGGCTCTGCAGGTATGTTACCCAAGTCAGTGGAGACAAGGTTCTCGCTTCCCTAAAGCATGTGTTGCGCCAAACAACTTTCCCCAGGGTTTAGAAATTAGCTCTTTGCTTCTTTTGCACCTCAAATGGTTTTTCTAAAGCTTTATGTTAGAACTGATAAAATATGAACGGTTAAGAGTGGTTTGTCACTTGGTTGCATTTTTTTTCTTTTACTTCTGAATCTTTTTATTCTCCCTCAAAATTGACCTGTTCTCGTGCATTCTAGCAGTGCGATTCTCTTGTAAAAGAACAGTAACATCTTTTCATGCCTATTACATTATTTTCTAGAATTTGAGCTGCTTTTCCCTTAACACTCCCCCCGCCGCCCACCGTGTATAGTGGGCACTTCTGTCATTAATGGTTGGATGGCACCATGAGGGCTCAGGGCTTCTAGTGGGGTTCTTTCAGGGGAGTCAGTGATGGATCAGACAGCTTCTGTTCCCATTTGAAGGGAATCATTTCACTTACTCTATAAAATTCATAACAGGATTTTTTTCCCCAGGAAATACTTGGCCAAAACATGAACATATAGATTGCTGAGAGAAGGCTATGTCTGTCTGTCTGTCTGTCTGTCTCTCTTTCTCTCTCTCCATATGTATAGATAAATCTTTTGTCTGTTTAAGTAGAAAGATATTTTGGAGAATTAAATTGGCATTTTATGAAAAATTTTCACGCTCTACCAGCCTGTAAATTGTATGTATCAGTTTTGTTCCTGTTACTCCAGATAAAAGTACTAGTAATTCATCTGAATAATTATAGATAATAATTTCTGGACCCCAGTGGAAAATGACATTAGCAAATCTGCTTCACAGCAAGAAAGTCATTTTACAGACTATGGCGCTCTGAGGGGGTGCCCTGTGGAGTTCAGAAGAAGTTGATTTTTTTTTTTTTTTTTAACTAAACATCTTTAATTTGCTGTTTTAAGGAGCTAATATTTGCTGCAAATTTTTTTTTCCTCCTTTCTGGTAACATTCAGTTTTTAAAATTGATTTACAAAGTTGTGTTAGTTTCACGTGTACAGCAAAGTGATTCCATTTTTATGTACATATGTATGTATGTATGTACATATTTTTCAGATTCTTTTCTGTGGGTTATTATAAGATATTGACTATGATTCGCTATGCAATCTTTGTTGTTTATCTGTGGAGGGAGAATTTTAAACCCCTATGTAGGGTCCTGTTACCTAATCAACCTGCTTAGACCGTGGAGGGGATAAAGTATTTGAGGGGACTGACTGTGTGTCAGGTCAGTACCATGGTACTGCTTTTTTGTTTGGTCGGGAATGATTAGCAATATTAAGATGGGAGAATACTTATTTTAAAATAAGATGGTTCCTATAGGCAGATAGGTCAGTCTTGAAACTTCGATTTCCTCAAATGACTAGTCAGCTACTAAAATGTCTAAGTTTCAGGAAGTTCCCGTCGTGGCACAGTGGTTAACGAATCCAGCTAGGAACCATGAGGTTGCAGGTTCAATCCCTGGCCTCACTCAGCGGGTTAAGGATCTGGCTTTGCCGTGAGCTGTGGTGTAGCTCGCAGATGTGGCTCGGATCCCGCGTTGCTGTGGCTCTGGCGTAGGCTGGCGGCTACAGCTCCGATTAGATCCCTAGCCTGGGAACCTCCATATGCCGCGGGAGCGGCCCTAGAAAAGGCAAAAAGACAATAAAATAAAATGTCTAAGTTTGAATCAGGTAAATGAGATTTAGTTTCTTCTATTTTACCTTGTATATAAGGTAACCCTTTGGATTAGATTAGCAACTCTTTAAAATAAATTTTTTCTGGACCTGAAGCTTTAAATTATGTTTTAGAAGAGTTTCCTGTTTACAGAAGTAGTCGTATTGACAAGAATATCAACAGCACCACCTAAGGGCTAGAAAGACCAGACAGGGCTCTAGAAAATGGAGAGATTTATTTTAGGTCCGACACACCAGTCAATATTACATTTCAGAGAACTGTAGCTTCCAGTTGTAGTGTGGAGATGTAACTGCTTCCGACTCTCCATTTTTAGTACTAAGCCATCGAAAGCCTGGTTTCAAAGTTTATCACATGGGATAGACCGCTTTAATGAGCATTGTTCAGTACTAACAGTTTCTTTTCTTGTTTTCTTCCAGCTTTTGTCACAAATTCCTTAATGAATCCTATATGGATGGTTAAAACCCGGATGCAGCTAGAACGGAAGTAAGTTATTAATTGTTCCTTCCTTGGTGTAGGAACTCTCGGGGGCTTTTTTCTTCCTCGGTTCCAGCTGGGGAGTGAGGCGCAGTGTCCTCAGCCTTGTTTTGTCTGGTAACAAGCATGTGTGAGACAAAAGGCCGATGGAAACAACACACCGGGAGGTGTCGGAAGCTGGCTCTGTTGTGGCACCTGACGTACACTTGTGACATTGTCTCAGGTGGCCGGTGGGCTTGGCTTTTGGAGACCCCACCCCCGGGTGGAGTGCTGTGCTGTCCTCCAGATGGAAGATGCCAGGAAGGGCAGAGCAGGAGTTCGGTCAAGAGCCCGACTAGTATCCATGAGGACTCCTACAGGCATTTCTTAGAACAGTATTTTTTAAAGCAGTGAAAACCAGTTACTGAAATACAACTCTCAGTGTTTTTAAAAATTGCAGTATAGGGAGTTCCCGTCATGGCTCAGTGGTTAATGAACCCGACTAGGAACCATGAGGTTGCAGGCTCAATCCCCGGCCTTGCTCAGGGGGTTAAGGATCTGGCATTGCCATGAGTTGTGGTGTAGGTCGCAGACGTTGCTCAGATCCCAAGTTGCTGTGGCTGTGGTGTAGCTGGCGGCTTCAGCTCCAATTTGGCCCCTAGCCTGGGAACCTCTGTATGCCGCCAGTGTGGCCCTAAAAGTCCAGGGAAAAAAAATCACAATATAGGAATATATTTCTTTGATACATTAATTAAAAAGATCAACAAGTATTCCAGTAAATAACTACCTAATTTCAAGGTAGTGATGATGGTAAATGCTATTTTGTGGTGGGATTCTAAGAACCCTTCTGTTAACTGCGTTGCCTTGAAATGTGGGTGGGGCACTGGAAACTTCCGGCTGGTCTGGTCTAACCTTCAGCGACTTGTAAAGACGGGGCGAGAGCAAGTGGGCAAGAGCGCCCCCTGGAGGCAGAGGTAGGGGTCTGCGTTAGCTTGTTTTCCTCTCCAGTGACCAGGATAGCCTCAGAATTGGCCTGTGATTCCATGTTCCCCCTAACCCATTCTGCCTGAAAGAACCTTCCAGAATGTATTGGGTATTTTGAAGAGATTGCTTGCTCAGAAGCCTTCGAGTGTCAGTCGCTCTCAGGGTCAGATTTAACTCTTGAGCCTACCACCCAGGGTCTTTTTGTAGTTCTCTAAAAATGTCATGTGTCCTGCTTCCATCTCCCTGAGTCTGCCCTCCCTCACCTGGAACCCGTTTTCCCCTTCTTGTCCCTCGAGAGCACCTACTTGTCCTGCAAGCTTCTGACCAGCATCCTCTCCCAGAAACCTTTGGCAGTCAGTCCCAATTCCAGGTGTGCACACACTGTCCTAATGTCACTTCTGGGGTCTTTTGTTTGTTTTTGGTTTTTTTTCCTGCACCCATGGCACATGGAAATTCCCAGGCCAGGGATTGAATCCGAGCCATAGCTATGACAATGCCAGATCCTTTAGCCCACCAGGATGCCAGCATGGGGAATGAACCCGTGCCTCCACAGCACCGCAAGCCACTGCAGTCCGATTCTTAACCCACTGAACCACAGCAGGAACTCCAATGTATGAGTTCTTTTAAATCTACCTGACAATGAAAAAAAATCAAGCAATAAAAATTAAAAATAAAATAAAAATAAATAAATCTACCTGGCAATGACTGACCCATGCCCAGGACCTTTTAAAGCTTTGTGGGTGGGCTCTGCTAACACAGGCTTCAACAGTGAGTATTGTGTGCTTGCTCTGCACTAGCCCCCCAGAAACAGCAGAGGCTAAAATATGGGCCTTGCCTTCCAGAAGCTCACTTCTTCACAGGAAACAAATAAGGAGAATTGTAGGCTGGTGGGATAAGGGGCCTGAGGGGCTCCAGGGCCTAGAGGGTCCCTAGTGCAGTCTGGGCCGGGATGCAGCCCGTGGCAATGAGATGCCCACCTTCCCACCTGCACTGTAGCCTGGTGGGTGGCCCCAGGAAAGGTGCCTCCAGCAGAGAACCCATTGTGCGGAAAATCTGGAGGCAGGGAAAGCATTGTTTATTCTGAGCAGCTGAAAGAGGGGATGTGTCCTGCTTGCAGGGCTGGAGAATGAGGGCGGGGCCAAAAGATGAGCCTGGAGAAGCGAGATGGGGGAGCCACATCCTTAACAGCCCTGGGAAGGCATGGGAGTTTGGACCCAGACTTGACTTTGAATCGGTGGAGAGCCATTAGAGCAGTGGTCTAGTGTGTCCCCCAGGGGATATTTGGTGACGACTGGAGACATTTCCTTCTTTTTTGTCTGCATCCCAGGGGCAGCATGTGGAAGTTCCTGGGCCAGAGATTGACTCTGAGCCACAGCTGTAGCACCACCAGATCTGCAGACATTTTTATTTCTCACAACTCAGGGGGGTGGAGGCCATCCTGCCAACACAGAGGACAGCCCCCAACAGAGTTGTCTAGCCCAAAATATCAGTCGTGCCAAGAACGAGAAACCCTGCCTTAAGGGATTTTAAGCAGGGCAGTGGCGTGCTTGCAGTTGCGTTACAAAGGTCACTCCAGGTAGGGGTCGGGGGAGACCCACTACAAAAGTCTGCAGCCCCACAGGAGGGGTCTCGGACCTGCCCCCAGCCTAAACACCATCTGGTCCTGGGGTTCCATTTGTATCCAGGCAGCTGGTGAATACTTCCTGTCATGGGGTAGGAGCAGCCAAGACTAGTTATCCTGTAGTCTATTCCATCCTTATAATGTTATAAGCATAGAAATAATGAATGTAAATACAGCACTTGGAGACAAGAGCGGTAAGAGAGAGCACGCCTACACTCGCCACCGTGTCAGAACGTTGATGAGTTTTCCTTCGGTATTTTTTTTATTTTTTGGCCACACTAGCACCACGCAGAAGTACCCGGGCCAGGGATCGATCCCGTGCCACAGCAGCGACAATGCCAGATCCCTGACCTGGGCACCACAAGGGAACTCCCTCCTTCAGTGTTTTCTTAAAGCGTGTTGTCCGTATCGTAATTACACTGTGTGTACAGTTCGGTCCTTTTCCCAATTGCAGCTCCTCCCCGTGTGGTCCTACCTCCACTGCCGTTTTAACAGAGCCTTTGTGCCACCATTGATCTGTGCCCGTCTTCCCCATTTGGCTTGTTTGGGTTATGTCGCAGTTCCCTTTCCCTCTGATGAACCTCTTCCTCACAGCTCTTTCCAAGTCAGAGCCCAGCCTGCGAGCACGCGTGCGTGGCTCCGGGTGCAGATGCACGTCCTGTCCTGGGCGCCTGTCGGGTGTCCCAGCGGATCGCCCTGCTCCACAGAGGGGGGCGGACAGGGCAGCACGGGGGGCTTCTGTTGGTCACCCCGGGCTCCTCTGCTATGCCCTGACGGCCTGTGTCGGCCTCCTTCCTGCAGGGTCCGAGGCTCCAAGCAGAGGAACACGCTCCAGTGCGCCCGCTACGTGTACCAGACGGAAGGCATCCGGGGCTTCTACCGGGGGTTAACGGCCTCCTATGCTGGAATTTCAGAAACGATCATCTGTTTCGCTATTTACGAAAGCTTAAAGAAGTATCTGAAGGAAGCGCCATTAGCTGCTTCTACAAATGGGACTGAGAAAAATTCCACCAATTTTTTTGGACTTATGGCAGCTGCGGCTCTTTCTAAGGGATGCGCCTCGTGTGTCGCGTACCCACACGGTAGGTTCTGCTTTGCCCTCCGGCACAGTAAAACCGCCGACACTTTGTGTTGGTGTGTCTAGACCTCTAGCTGGGCGGCCGGTGCAGACACCCGCAGGTATCGCGCAGTAACTGGGGCCCAGCACAGCCGGCTGCGGCCCCTGTGTGCAGGTCATGAGGGCAGGGGAACCCTGCTCTGAGCTCCAGCTGATTGCAGCCAAAACGTGCCTGGGCACAATGTGAGCCCTGTCTTGTGGAACTTCTGATGTTTTCAAAGAAGCCAGAAATCTGGATTTTATTAAAATACCTCAATTTACAAAAGTGATGTGGGAGCCAAGCTTTGGGGGAAAAACTCCCTCTCAGCTTCCACTTTGAATGGAGCGCTGAGGAAGCCTACCTTGGGTAAGTTTATTTTTTAAGGAATTCATAACAGACCTAATGTTCCCCTGAACTGCTTTTGAAAAAGAAGCTTAGTTGATTGTGCCATGGAAAACAGGTTTCGTTAGCAGAAGCCTGCTGCACTCTCAGCTGTTGTGACAAATGCACACGGTCAACTTCTGACAAGTCACTGGGTCCCCAGCACGTGCTGGGGCACCGAGCAGCTCCAAGGGCTCGCGGAGGAGAGGTCGGGGTGGTTCCCAGGTCAGTGGGCCCTGAAGCCTGCTTGATGGCCAGTTGGCAAGTGCTGTGGGTGCCAGGCCGAGCCAGGGCCAGGTGGGCAAGGGTCTGAGAAAGGAGGAGGCAGTTTTTAAGCTGGATGGAGTGGAGCGGAGAAGGCTCCTCGTAGGGAAGCAGGTTGGGGAGTACGTGGATAAGGTCTTGTTGAAGATACCACCATACTTAATGGAAATCACACCGCGAGTGAAATGGGAGACTTGACGTCATTGAGGGCAGAAACCCATAAACCTCCTTAAAAGTCCCATTCAGACAAAGGCTTTTTTTTTAATCCCTTGGGAGTCGTTTTGCTCTTTTGTACATATGCCTACCTCTCCCTGATGGGCCATTTCCCACAGTGAGAAAGTGTTCTGGAAAGAACTTCTCATGGTCTCTGTGTACCGCCCACCCGAGCAGAGCCAGGGCGGCCAAGAGCCCCCGCTGTGCGGTAAGCTCTGTAAAGCTGTGTGCTATGAGCACTGTCCGCGCTTGGCTCGGAAGCGCAGTTCGTCTGTAGCCTGAGATGTGTGTTTCTCTCTGCAGAAGTCATAAGGACACGGCTCCGGGAGGAGGGCACCAAGTACAAGTCCTTCGTCCAGACCGCTCGGCTGGTCTTCCGGGAAGAAGGCTACCTCGCCTTCTACAGAGGACTCTTTGCCCAGCTCATCCGGCAGATCCCAAACACCGCTATTGTGTTGTCTACCTACGAGTTGATTGTGTACCTGTTAGAAGACCACGTTCAGTAGCAGGCCAGAAAATTGTGCTCTAGAAGAATAAAACTGAAAAACTCTTGAGAATTTTTTTTTCCTTTGTTGCTGTTTAGAATGTTTGAGACCGAAGCAGGAAAGGCCGTCGAGTGTCTGGCTCCTTATCACCTGTTGGACATTCCTTTTGGACTCGTGCGTTCTGGAAGGTTTCGATGCGTTAACGTTAACAGTTAATTATAACTCTTGGTTTGTTTCTCTTTTTTTAACTTAAGAGGATTCAGGATTAAGCAGCCAGTAAATTAAATCATGCTATTTAATTTAAGTATACATTTGGTTTGTGTCCTCTTTTATGTCCACCCATACTTGCCCAACAGCTAGGACTTCAGTGAAGCATAAGGCTAGAAATGCAGAGAAAAACCATAAAATTAAAGTACAGCTTGTTGGAAGTTCCCATGTGGTGTGGCGGGTTAAGGATCAGGCGTTGCTGCAGTTGTGGTGCCCGTCACAACTGTGGCGTGGGTTCAATCCCTGGCCCAGGAACTTGTGTGTGCCATGGGTGCAGCCAAAAAAAAATCCTATAAATGAGAAATGACCAGCATTTTAACCCCTCCCCTGTCATTCTTTTTTTCTTTTTCCCTCCCCCGTCATTTTTATTTTTATTTATTTTTTAATTTTTTTCCCTCGTCATTTTTATTTATTTATTTATTTATTTATTTGTCTTTTTGCTATTTCTTGGGCCACTCCCACGGCATATGGAGGTTCCCAGGCTAGGGGTGGAATCGGAGCTGTAGCCACCAGCCTACGCCAGAACCTCAGCAACGCGGGATCCAAGCCGCGTCTGCAACCTACACCACAGCTCACGGCAACGCCGGATCGTTAACCCCCTGAGCAAGGGCAGGGACCGAACCCGCAACGTCATGGTTCCTAGTCAGATTGGTTAACCACTGTGCCACGACAGGAACTCCGCTTGTCATTTTTAAAGGTAACTTAATAAGAGACAAAAAGATAAGGCAGAAGGAGGTAAGGTCGTAGTCTCCCAAAAGCTCTTTGACCGGAATTTGCATGTATTGTACATTACAATTATTTTTCATCGGAATATCTGGAAAGATACTTGATTCTAATAACTGATGTAATGCAGTTTCGGTTTCAGTGGCCAACACTCTGGTAGGGATGAGAGGAGGGTGGTCTGTTTTTTTTAATTTTTTAAAATTATACTTGATTTACAGTGTGTCCATTTCTGCTGTACAGCAGAGTGACCCAGTCATACATGTATATACATTCTATTTCTCACATTTATTTTCCATCCTGTTCTATCCCAAGAGATTAGAAATAGTTTCCTGTGCTACACAGTAGGACCTCACTGCTTATCCATTCTAAATGAAGTAGTTTGCATCTCCTAACCCCAACTCCCAGTCTGTCCCATTTCCTCTTCTCTCCCCCTTGACAACCACAAGTCTGTTCTCTGTGTCTGTGAATCTGTTTCTGTTCTGTAGATAGGTTCATTTGTGCCACTTTTTTTTTGCTTTTTAGGGCCACACCTATGGCATGTGGGAGTTCCCAGGCTAGGGGTTGAATTGGAACTGCAGCTGCCGGCCTACACCACAGCCAAGGCAATGGCAGATCTGAGCTGCATCTGTGACCTGCACCACAGCTCATGGCAACGCCAGATCCTTAACTCACTGGGCGAGGCCAGGGACTGAACCCGTGTCCTCATGGATACTAGTCAGGTTCATTACCTCTGAGCCACAATAGGAACTCCTGTACCACATTTTAGATTCCCTATATAAGTGATATCATATGGTATTTGTCTTTCTCTTTCTGATGTCACTTTGTATGAGAATCTAGCAGCATCCATGTTGCTGCAGGTATTTTCAAATTGAAATACAGTTGAAATAAGTTGAGTTTAATTTTGTTCCCCTTTGGTTACAAAGGAGTTGGTTGGTATTTTTGAGCCCTCTCATGTAAATTGCTTCAACCGTCAGCACTAGGTGGAAGTCCAAAGAAATGCCTTTAGTCAAGCTCCATTGATTCTCACATGCATGAGAGTAAAGAGCTTTCTGTTCCAGACGCTCACTTTAACCATCTAGTAGTGGCACTGAGCAACCGCTTCCTATTTTCATATTCATGGTAAAGCCTGAATTTTTCCTCAATATTTTATCTAATATGAAGGTTAATGGTTAGGTTGTTTAATATCCACGTGTTGGGTATATTATTTGGAGACAGTTTTCTTCATTCTCGAAGTAATAAATTGGATGTTGACCTGGTATGATTTATTCCTCTGCTGCTTCTGTACCAGGGCATTGAAGTGAAAGAAGCCTTGGGTACCAGAAGTGGGAAGGGAACAAGCAGGGAAAAGCGATGCTCCTTTGTAAAAGGGGCTTGTTGGATTTCTTTTTTTTTTTTTAATGAAAAGTTTTTTTTTCTTTTTTTGGCCATGCCCACGGTATGTGGAAATGACCAGGCCAGGGATTGAGCCTGAGCCACTGCAGTGACAACACTGGATCCTTAACCCACAGAACCACCAGGGAACTCTGGGGCTTTGGGGATTTTAATGTGGGGAATAGCACTATTTGAGCTGTTAATGGTAAAATCCCATGACTGGGTTCTCTTCTCCACAGCTCAGTCACTGGTATTTCACCATTTTCCAGTAGTCACATATATAACACCTTTAAAACCCTCACTGCTTACCTGTTGTGTTTATTTTCTCATATAAATTAATTCTGACAACCTCGTGGGGCACGTATGATCATCATCCACATTTGACAAATAAGAGAGGACCTGAGGTTGCATGACCTGCCCGAGGTAAGTAATAAACTGACTAGTTGGGGGTCTGTGCTGTTGCTGAGTGGATGGACGGAAGGTGCCGTGATCTGACTCTGAAGCCAAGGTCCCTCGAAGCATCCCATTCAGTTCACATAAGGATGATGATGCCATAGACGTGACCCGGTCAGGGTGGGCATATGCTAGTAGTTGCTGGGTGCATTCTCTGTCCACAGAGATCACTGAGCCCTTTTGAGTGAGACGTTGCGCAAACAGCCTTCCTTGGAAAGAACGGTGCTTAATACCACGTCTCACTTTTTGAAGGGAAGCTTCACTGCGATTCATTCATGAGCGGTGAAAGCAGCCACGCGCCAAAGGAAAGCCTCGGTGCTAACACCCCTCCCAAGAAAGAAGCGCTTCTGGGCAGACTGATCACCGCCTAGGCTTGGGGCCCTGCTCCCTTCCCTCCTGCAGGTCCTGGTGAAGGCACAGGACTAGACTGTGGGGCAGATTAGCCAGCAGCATGAAACAAAGGTAACATTTGCTGATAAAAAACCCATCGCTCACTAGGACAGTAAGGACTCTAATGTTGACCTCAAAAAGCATGAAGAGTTGTGGGAACGCTGAGAAGTACATTGTAATTAAATACGAACATTTCCAACTCGCTTTTTTTTTTTTTTTTTTTTTTTTTTTTAAATGAGGTTAGCACAGAGTTCCTTCTTGTGGCTCAGCGGAAACGAATCGGACTGGTATCTAAGAGGATGCTGGTTCACTCCCTGGCCTCACTCAGTGGGTTGAGGATCCGGTGTTGCTGTGAGCTGTGGTGTGGGTCACAGACATGGCTCTGATCTGGTGTGGCCATGGCCGTGGTGTAGGCTGGCAGCTGCAGCTCGGATTCGACCCCTTGCCTGAGAACCCCCATATGCTGCAAGTGTGGCCCTCAAAAGACAAAAGTAATTTAGTGCAAACCAATAATACTAAAACTCTTGGATAATCTTCCTGCTCTTCTGAGGTAACTGTTTGCTGTTCAGTATTATCTATTCCTACAAACATACATTATAGGAGTTTATTCAAACTTAGATATAAATATTAATGTGCAAATCACTTTGTTATGAAACTATTTCACCCCTCTAGGCCAGTCCCTGTAGCCCTGACATTCTAATAGTTGGATTTATGTTCTGAAGCATGGCTGTCCTGTGGTATATTCAACCTCCTCCTTATTGGTGGGGATTGGTGGTGTGCAGGGAGGGTTCGTGTTTCTACGAACTGATTGATTGATTGATTGATTGATTTTTGGTGCGGCATATGGACGTTCCCAGGCTAGGGGTCCAATCGGAGCTGCAGCTGCCAGCCTACACCACAGCCACAGCAACGCTGGATCCGAGCCGTGTCTGCGACCTACACCACAGCACAAAGCAATCCTGGGTCCTTAACCCACTAAGCGAGGCCAAGGATCGAACCCGCATCCTCATGGATCCTAGCTGGGTTGGTTAACCGCTGAGCCACAAAGGGAACTCCTACAAACTTATTTGGAGTGGCTTCAGGGGAAGTGGCTTAAGAAGCTCCAACCTGCTGCAACTGGTCGGCTTGTCTAGGTGTTGGGAAGCCTGGACTAGCGGTGGAGGGAGAAGAGGGGAAGACTAGTTACAATCTGGCAAGTAACTGGAGATGCTGAAGTTAGCCGACTTTGGGCAAGGCGCCGGGCGAGTGCGGAGGAAGCGGTGGAGGGCGGACAGGGCTCCACGCAGCCTCCCACCTCCTGCCGCCGGGGGGCGCACTCCGAGCGGCACAGCCACTTCCGCCGGCGCCCCGCCCACCAGGCTCGCCCGGCGCTTCGATTGGCTTGCGCAGCGGGAGCGCGCCGAGTCAGGGGGCGGGCCCGCGCCGGCTACAAAGCGGCGAAGGTCACGGCGCGGGGAGGCGCGCGCCGCCGCTCCGCGTCCCGCCTGCGTCCCTCGGCTCTGCCGCCACCGCCTCCCGACGCTGCCCGCCGCCGCCCACCGCCTGCGCGAGGAGCCATGGAGGGAGTGAGCGCGCTGCTGGCCCGCTGCCCCACGGCCGGCCTGGCCGGCGGCCTGGGGGTCACGGCGTGCGCCGCCGCCGGCGTGCTGCTCTACCGGATCGCGCGGAGGTGAGTGCGCGCGGCCCACGCGGCCTCGGCCCGCGCCCGCGGCCCTCCCGCCCCGGCGCTCCGGAGCCTCCCTCTCCGTGCGCGCCGGGGCCGCGGTGTGGCGTGGGGCCCGTGTGTGCCGCGCTGAGCCCCGTCGTGCACGCCCCCGCCTCAGAAAAGAAGAGCGGGCTGCGAATCCTCGGTCGGGAAGCGGCTGAGGATCGGGTTGAGGGTCCCCAGGAATGTGGGGCGGGCGGCAACAGCCAGAGCGTGGGCTATGAAGTTCCTTCCCCCGCGGAGACCTGTGATGGCCGAGCCGCAGGGTCTTCAGGGCCCCCAGACCCTGAGGGAGAGCCGAGCGGGGCTCGGGCCGCTCTCTTTTCCGACTCAGTCCCCATCCCTGGTCCTCAGGAGCACGTTGGAGTAGCGTGATCCCAGCCAGCAGTTTCTGGTCTGTATACGCTGTCTCAGGCGTCCTTCTAATCTCACATTAGCTCATTTCAGAGGCACAACCCCTGCCTTCCCTAGAGAAGCGGAGGGACAAAAGAGCTACATAAATTGTTATTAATCAGAGGAGTAAGGGTGTGAGCTGAAGCATCCTTGCCATGGAGCCTGCATCCCTAACCCCTTGGCCCTACTGCCTCCAAGAGCAGAAAACCTGACATACTTCAGAGGTGTTTAAAACTGGGCCGGGTTGCTGCTGGGGTTCAGTGGGTGTCCCCTGCCCTGGCCCAGGCTTAAAGATACGCTGATCGCCCCCTCCCCCCATACGAAGAGCTGGCTTCTTGCTCCAGCAAGGCCTCAGGGGCAGCCCCACTGTGTCCTCATTTGATCCACCTTCCCAGGGAACAAGGAAAAAGAGGGGGTTGTGAGAACATTCTGGGGACAGAATGAGTGGGTTTGTAGAATCAGCAAGGGAGGTGGGAAGCTCAGCTCTTTCGGTGGGAGAGAGGAAGGAACTTGCCCACGGCCACCCAGCAGCGAGTCAGGGAGCTGGGAGCTGGCATTGGAACCCAGAGGGTTGGTCTGTTCTTCCTTAGGCAGCACCGTACACTGCTTCACACCCAGGGGAAGAGAAGTGAGGGCGACTGAGTCACAGGCTTCCTGGAGGAGGAAGGGGTGGGAGGGATGTCAGCTATCTGCAGGATGAGCCAGACTGGCAGGCTGAGGAGGGGGTGGCCTCAGGGGGTCCCTGACAAGCCACATCTCTACGTGTCCCAGCTTCTGCCCAATTCTTGGAAGCTGGAGGGGTGGCAGAACCAGCTGGTTCAAACCAGTCGCTTGATACACGAGGGAACTGAGGCGCAGCAGTGCCCGCTGCTTGCTTAGATTCCCAGAGCATGTTGACAGCAGAACTGCGTCCAGCGTCTGGTTTCTCCCTCACACTGCAGCCTTCCAGTTAACCCAGGGTCGGGAGAGGTCCGTCCAGGGCTGGGAGCCTGGGCTGGCATTGTTGCCAAGCCTGGCAGCCCTACTTGGGTTGGCGTGGCCCGGTTAGGACCAGGTTTGCTCACTGTGCCTCGAGCTCCGTCTTGTGTAGCAGCATTCCCAGGGGTCCTGGCTGCCAGCCCCAGCTTTCCCGCTGCTGCAGACAGGCATCTGGGCCTGGGTGCAGTGTTGGGTGAGCTGGTTTGAAGGGGTGCTGGGAGGGTACCAGTGGTGTGGCACTGGTACAGTTGTGGTGTGGCATTGGGACCTGTTGAGAAGGACCAGCCTTTCCCAGGAGGCTCCGTGATCCTCCCAGAGCACTGGCTTTTGTCTGGGGATCATAAATTGGCCACTGTCACCATTCAGAAGCAAGACCAACCCCGCAGATGGAGCCCTCTCCCTCTCAGGGTGGAATAGTGACAGCGAGGAACATTGGCTTTGGCCGCAGTGCAGGTTTTGAATGACCCTCGGGAGGGCATGTGAGGAGAGTTGTTTTTGGAAATGGACTTGGCCGAGTGGGTGTTTACGTGCTCAGCACGGAGATGGAGGGACGCAGACGGAGGACTGGCTGCAAAGCGCTTCTCAAGGGCAGAGCCGACCTGGTTTCCCACCTGCGGAGTCCTCTTGACCGGGCCACCTGTGACCTGGCGGGCAGGTGCGGTGCTGTTGTCCCCATTCTACAGAAGAGGAAACAGGTGTGGAGAGATCCTTTCCTGCCCAGTGACACCCAGCTGTTCAGTGGCAGAGTCTTGCCTCCCTCCAGCCCTTCTGCTCCAAACCAGGCCCCGTGCCCTGGGTCCTTGCTGCCTTGGCGGCTGCCCTGCACCACAGGAGGCTGGGTGGAAGCCCAGGTTCCACATCCCTGGCCCACTTGCCCTGTACCCAGGCAGCCTACCCCGCCCAGACTCCCACCCCTGGTCTTGGCATCATTGTGTCCGTCTCCTGCCAGCACATCCCTGCGCAGGACCTCGGGGACCTCCCGCGGCCCCAGAGGTGTTTGGAGAGGAGTGGCTGCAGCCTCCAGGCGGGAGCAGAGCCTGGCATCCAGAGTTCCTGCTCCGTTCTCGCTGTGCCCTCCCTCCCCGTGCTGCGCACTCCTGCTGGCGGGACCCGCTCCCTGCACGCGCGCCGGGGCCCTCCCCTTGCCCAGCAGTCCGTTTGAAGGCCATCTGCTCGTTTTGCCCTGCTGGCCGGCCCACCATTCTGGAGCGTGACGGCAAATGCTCCGCTTGCTGGCTCTCTCCTGTGGCATCTGCCACCAGCTGCCCTGGGAGGTTGTCATTCTTGTCCTCGTGTCCGGGTCAGGAGTGGACCTCGTCTCTGCCTCCTTGCAGGCCTAGCACGTGCTTCACCAGCACAGGCTGAGCGAGGAACCAGGGCCGCCCACTACGGGCGGATCCGGCTTTCTGTCTTGGTGTTGGCGGGACTGCCGTGGGCTGACGTTTGCTTTGCCTTGAGGTGGGAGTGGGTGGTCTGGAGGCCTGTTGGGTCCTGGTGGCACCAAGTGCCTGTTGGCGACGCTCTCTTGCAGCCCAGGAGGCACCTTCTTGGATTCCCCGGGGTGGATGGGACAGCATGGGGAGCCCACTCAGGGCACAAAGTGGAGAGCCGCGAGGGGTCCAGCAGGGCCCCCTCCCCTATGAGGCTGTCCTGGGATATCCTTTCGGGGCCGTGCCAGAGGCTGACCTCGGCCTCAAGGGAACTAGCCTGACTCTGAGAGGTCATCCGCCAGACCCTGCCAGGCTGCACACAGTACCCAGGGTCACTCAGAGTGCCTCTCAGGGCCTGGTGGAGACTGGGTGACGCTCTGAGTCCCACCCCCTCCTCAGATAGGAACTGAGTCCCATGTGGTGTCCCTTCCATGTGCTGGGCCAGGACCTGGAGCTGCATGCCTCAGAGTGATGGGCTGGCAGTGGGCTAGAGCTGGCACCGTGCCCCCACCAGACCTGTAGGCCACGGTGGGATGTCAGGCAGGGCGCGAGACCTGTCCTTGTTGAGGTCAGATGGGGTGATAGCGTTCTTCGGGGCACGTGTTTATCTTTTTTCCTCTGTTGTGTTTTGGGTGCTTGTAAAGGGACGGTTCTAGAGCTTGCAGGCCCCCCCCCCCCAGCTACCTCACCTCTCCTCTGGCCCCAGCAGAGCCCAGAGCTTAGCATGCAGGTAGCAGGAGCTGGAGGAGAACCTTCCAGACCCTCCCAGCCTTCCACCTGAGGCAGCCTGACCTGGGTCCCTCTAATGCACTCTCGCTTGTGTCCCAGGGCCATTCTGTCTGTCACCTCAGATCTTGTCCACCATCAAGAGTGATTTTTTTGACCCAGGGCCTCACTGGGGATGGAGGTTGAGGGCTTGGGGGAGAAGCGGGTTGAGGGATTTGGGAGGGGAGCAGGGTGGGGGTATCTCTCGGGCTAAGCTGGCTAGGAATAGACTGACCCAGAGGCCCCTACATCGGGCCTCGTACAGCTGGGTGCGGCCCGGCCAGACCCCGCCCGGTGCCCGGAGAGACCGTTGGAGGTGAGGGCGGCCGTCACTGCAGTGGGCTTCACATGCACCCGCTTGTCTGGGGCTCACAGGCCCACTCTCGCTTTCAGGGCTCACTGCAGAGGAGCCGTGGGGGGTGACACCCCAGCATGTGGACCCCGTGGCCGGCGGCAGCTCTCTATCCGCGAGGGGAGGGCCTTCTCCCCGCCGACCCTGGGCAGGGATCACCAGGCTGGAGCTGCTGGTCCAGGGACCAGGGCTAATCCCCACACCCACCCCCCGCCGCCCTAGCAGCGGAGCAGAGACTCGGGATGGAAATGATGACTCCAGGGTGGGGTGGGGTTTTGTGCCAGTCCCGTGGACCAGGGCCTCAGTTCCTGCTCCCACACTGCTGTCCCTGGGGCCACCGCCTTTATTCTCTTCCTGTTTTGCTTTATTTGTGGGCTGCCAGTTCATCTGCTGGCTTCTTCCAGGGACTGAGTGCGGTGCGGCGGGCTTCTGGGGTGAAGGGGTGAGGCATCCACCATGAAGACAGCGGGAGCCAGGGCCACAGAGAGGTTCTTGGGTCCTCACCCCCTTGGACACACCCCCACGCACCGTTACAAAGAAGCCCATAAAGTAGTTACACATTAACAAAGAGAAAGCCAAGTGCTTAATTGCCCAGGAATGCCAAGCACCAGCCTCTCCGCAGAGCGGTCCCCACACTGCCAGCGGGTTCCCGGGCCGCTAGCCGCCTCCTCCCACCGCCTTTGCGGGAAGCCTGTAACGTGCTCAGGGCGTCTCCTGCCAACCACCTGCCCGGCTCAGTGCTCTCCTCCATCCCTCGTCCATTCCCTCCGCAGCCTCTTTGGGGCAGGGGTTATCATTGCCCCACTGGCCAGATGAAGGGATGAAGTGGAGGCACCGGGAGGTAGCGTGGTTTTCACTGTGCCCGCGGGGCTGTGCTGCCCAGTGCCACTGTGTCTCGCCTTGCCCTCTGCCTCAGCGATGCTGAAGACGTGCAGTCCCTTGACCCTTTGGCCTGAGCTGGGGCTGTGGCTGCTGGGGCTGAGCCAGGGTGCCCCCTGTGGACCCTGGACCCTTCCCTTCAGGGTCTGGTTACATGTCCTCTTCTCTGTCCAGGTTCCTCCCCCTCCGCCCCCCGCACCACCCTCCCACCAAAGGTGGCATTTAGCCAGGCACTGCGAGCTCTTCCCACACTTGCCATGTCTTGTCCCAACTGACAGGTAGTAAGACTGAGGCTTGGAGAACTCTGTAGCCTGCCCGTGGTCACGGGAGGGGCAAAGCCAGGAGGCAGCTGCAGTGTCAAGAACTGGAGTTCTGCTTCCAGGACCAGCCTTTCTTCCAGGCTCCTGAAGACCCCGGGACAGGGTGGCGACAGAGCCAGCACCCTGCATTGTGAGGCATCTTGAGGCTTCTTGTGTCCTTGGGTCCTTGTCACACTCAGATGCCTTGGTTCTGTGATCACTCCACTCTGCAGGTGCGGGGCCAAGGTGGGGAGAGGAGAGGTTGGCGGAGCAGGGACTCTGGCTCCCAGAAGCCTGGGGCTGTGCTGTGCTGGGGACAGTAGGGGCGTCCCTGTGTGGTATGGCTGCCCAGCAGAGGCCCAGACGACGCCCCCGCGGACTTGGGGCGCGAACTGCGGGACAGGGGCAGCAAGGCCAGGACCCCAGGGCTCAAGCAGCTGCCGCCGTCGCCTACATTGCTTCAGAGTCCCAGGACTCGAAGGGTTTGCCTGGCAGTCGTGGTGCCCCCCCCGACACCCCCTTCTCCCCACAGCCAGTGAGAGGGATGGAGGGGCCTCGGGCACAGATCCTGCAGTGTCTGGGCTGGGATTATCCTGCAGACCCCACCTGTCACCGCATGTGTGGCCGGCCTGTCCTGCCCCCGGCTGGGGAAGGTTGGCCCGGGACTGAGCAGCTGTCCGTCGTCCCCACCCCTTGGCCTCTTGGGTCCTCGCCCTCCCAGGGACTTGGGTGAAGCACAGGAAGTTCCCTCCATCTGGCATCTCCTCAGGGTCTGCGGCCTCGTGGGGAGGGAGGGCAGTCCCAGAGCCTGGTCACCGTCAGCCCCATGTCCTGGCTGACCCTGGGTCCCTGTGTGGAGCCAGGCTGCCCCCAGGGTCCTGGAAGGCTTTGCCGCGAGGGCTGAGGAGAAGCCCGGGTCCTACCGCGGACATGTCCCGTTAAGGTCCCCATTCTGCCGCGTCCTCCCCCCGCCGCCTGCCTGCACCTCCAGCTCAGGGCCCGCATCCTGCTTGCTGCACAGGTGGCGGTGCCCCCACCGACTCCACTCTGTCCTTGCCCGCAGGATGAAGCCGACACACAGCGTCGTCAACTGCTGGTTCTGCAGCCAGGACACGGTGGTGCCCTACGGGAACCGCAACTGCTGGGACTGCCCCCACTGCGAGCAGTACAATGGCTTCCAGGAGGTGCGGCCACCCCCGCGTCTCTCCCGTCCCCGGGCCTGGCCCTGCGCCCCTCCTTTGAGGATGAGGAAGCAGGCTCAGGGGGCCCGGGTGACTTGTGCAAAGTCACAGCACTCCACTCGGCTTGTTTGGGTTCAAACCCAGATCTTTCTGGCTCCGAAGCCCATTTTCTTCTTGGCACTGGACCAGGCTGGGCAGGCTCTTGGGCCAGACTGTGCCAGGCCCCACGGGTCCTAGGGAGGGATGCCAGGCCAGTGAGTGGGGAGGGGCGGGGTCCGGGCTGCACCCTCTGCCTCTGGCCTGTTGGGGAAGAAGAGCTTCTGTGTCACACGTGAAGAAAGCAAGTGTCAGCGATCCACCACCACTTCCTTGGCGCGTCAGCTCTTGCCCACTCCTCTCTGACACGGCTCCTCTTCCCCCAGAACGGTGACTACAACAAGCCGATCCCCGCTCAGTACCTGGAGCACCTGAACCACGTGGTGAGCGGCACACCCGGCCCCCGCGCCCCCGCGCAGCCCCCACAGTGGGTAAGCAGCCAGGTGCTGCTGTGCCGGAGGTGCAGCCACCACCAGACCACCAAGATCAAGCAGCTGGCTGCCTTCTCGCCGCGCGATGAGGTGAGGGGGCGCGGGGAGGGGGCCAGGTGCTTGAAAGCAGCTGAGGGGAGGCATGCATGTGATTGGGTCCTTCTCAGCTGGCACAGCTGCTCCCGCTTCCTATCTCAGGGTCACTGCTGTCAGGGCCACAGGCCTGGGAGCATCATGGGAACCCCAGCCGTGCATCTGCCAGTCCGGGGCTTTGTTCCTGGGAAGGGAACTTAAGGTCCTTGGGCTCCAGCTTGGGGCCCTGTTGGACCCTTCTGTTCATGTCCCCCTGAGTCAGTCTTGCCCATGGGCAGTTTGCTCTGAGACTGAGGAGGCGGCCCCTGGCTTGAGCAAGGAGGGGAGATGCGTGCTGCTGAGAGGCTTGCTGTTAGGACACTGCCTGACCTGGCCCAGCTGCCTGCTTATCTGGCTAATCTCACCTCGCCCAGTTTGAGCCTGGGAAAAAGAGGCGAGGGGGAGGGGAACAGTAGAGGTGAGCTGGGGCTGGGCGGAGAGTGAGAGCGAGGCTGCAGAAAGAAGGGACGGCTTTTCTGGCAAGTTCCGTCCAGGCAAGAGACCAAACCGATAACCCTTCTGGCCCCTGTGGACTGAAATGTTTGGCTCCGTGGAAGCGGGGAGGGAGCGGTGTGTTGCTGCATCTCTTGGGGGAGGATGGGTGGGACTTGAGTCTCCCAAAAGCCCTTTGCTTCCTGCTAAGGCCCTGGTCTTGAGGAGTGGGGTAGGCCCACCTCTAGGTTGTCCATCAGTCTGCATCCAGATGGTGTCAGCCCAGAGCTGCCTCCCTCGTGACCCACCCACCTTCCTGGCGCTCCAGGAGCGGGGCCTGAAGCAGGGGCCATGTCCCAAGCTCCTGCCTCCAGGCGTGTCCTGTGGAGCAGCAGGACTCGGACGTCTCCTGGCCCCGAGGGCCCTGCTGCGTGCCGGGCTCTGGGTGCCAGCATCACGGTACCCTACAGACCGTTTGTCCTGTTGGGTAGCAGAGGAGGCAGGTGCAGTGTGGGAGCCACTTGCCCGTGGGTGCCCCCAGGACCCTGAGCGTCTGTCCGCTCCACAGGGCAGGTACGACGAGGAGATCGAGGTGTACCGGCACCACCTGGAGCAGATGTACAAGCTGTGCCGGCCATGCCAGGCGGCCGTCGAGCACTACATCAAGCACCAGAACCGCCAGCTGCGCGCCCTGCTGCTCAGCCACCAGTTCAAGCGCCGGGAGGCCGACCAGACCCACTCGCAGGTCTGCAGGGGTGTCCACGGAGGGTCTCCGCCCAGGGGGCTGGCCCAGTGACTGGAGGACAGCTCTTTGGAGCTGAGGCCCTTCTCCTGGGGCAACACCTCTCCCCTGGGGCCCCGACCTAGCCTGTCCCCAGACCCAGAGCGGAGCGGGTGTCCCGAGGAGGACGGTCTGGTATCGTGGTGTGTCTCATCTGTGTGCTGGGCAGGGGTTTCTGGGCTGCCCTGCCAAGCCTGGGCACTTCCCACCTCCTGTTGCTCCCTGCCATGCCTTCATGGTGGTGCCCTTCTGGGCACTGTGACCCCCCCCTCCCCGCCCCCACAGCTGTGAAAACCAGACTTGGGAGGTTAAGTAGCTCGTACGGGCCACACACCAGATGGGCAGTGTCACCAGGATTGGGGCCCAGGACCAGCTAGCCAAAACCATTAATTTTTACCACTATACTCAGGTGGCAGGTTGTTCTGGTTAAAAAAAAAAAAAAATCTGACATGGTAGCAGGTAGCTTTAGAAGTAAAATCCATCTTTCCCAAAGAAATTCCCACCCACCCTACTGGGTCTCCAGAGTGCCCCTCTGGTTGTGGCCATCTCACCAAGCAGTGAGTGTGTGGTTTCCTGTCTGCAGCCGGGGCCCTGACCACATGACCACACTGCTGGCCCGCACACCCCTTCGCGCAGCACACTCACCCCTCGGTTTCCCTTCTCCACCAGCTGCCCAGACTGAACAACTTACTGCTGTGTTTTTCCTAACTTAACTTTGGCCAGGGTTATCTGTGTCCTCATTACAATTCCAGCTAAAAACATGGGAATGGGTTTGGTTTTTGTTTTTGTTTTTTTTTTTGGTTTTTTTTTTTTTTGGTCTTTTTAGGGCCGCACCCGAGGCACATGGAGGTTCCCAGGCTAGGGGTCAAATTGGAGCTGCAGCCACTGGCCTACACCACAGCCACAGCAACACCAGATCCGAGCCGCGTCTGCGACCTACACCACAGCTCATGGCAACGCTGGATCCAAACCCACTGAGGGAGCCCAGGGATCGAACCTGTGTCCTCATGGATGCTAGTCAGATTCATTTCCGCTGAGCCACGATGGGAACTTCAAAACAATCAGAGTTTTTGATGTGAACTTGAAAATGATTGAAACATTTATTTGAAAGGAGAGGTCACCGTGGCACAGAGAGGATTTCTGTAAAGAATGTGGTAGCGCAGGCCCCCCCCCGACACAGTAACTCTCGAGGGGGATGCAGGCCCAGAAACGGGACGGATTGAAGGCACCCAGGGGTAAAGCAGAAACAGCCACTTGTGAGAATTCAGGGCATCTCCCATCATCTGGAACTGGGCTCCTGGCCAGACCCGTGCACAGAGTAGGCCCCAGGGTGGCTCCCGGTGGCCGTGGTCACCTCACTGACCGCAGGCCTTCCTTCCTCCCCTAGAGCTTCTGCTCGTCTGCAGTGAAGGCCCCGGTCCAGGTCATCGCACTCCGTGCCCTCGCCTTCCTGGCCTGCGCCTTCCTGCTGACCACTGCGCTGTACGGCACCAGCAGCCCCTTCGCCCCTGGGGCCCCCCTGCCCCCGGCCCTGCCACCTGGCAGCAACGGCTCAGCTACGTCCGACAATGGCACGGCCCCTGGGGCAGAGGGCTGGCGGCAGCTGCTGGGCCTGCTGCCTGAGCACACGGCAGAGAAGCTGCGCGAGGCCTGGGCCTTCGGGCAGGGCCACCAGCTGGGCGTCGTGGCGTTGGGCCTGCTCACCTGCCTGCTGGCCATGCTGCTGGCCGGCCGCATCAGGTGCGTGGGGTACCGGGTGGGTGGGCGGGGGGTCTGCACCCTGGACCTGCCTCGAGGCCAGACTCAGTGGGAGGAGAGCTTGGGGCTGGAGTCAGGGGGCCTGCTGGGCACGCGGCCCTGGGCTGAGCTCTGAGTTGCAGCCGCAACAAGATGCTGTTGCTCTTCTTGGGCGGCTGGGAGTCCAGTGGGTCAGTGAAGGCCAGAGGACTTGCCTTAGAGGGGCAGAGGCATCTGAGCCAGCCTGCCGCTTGCCACTCACCGGGGCCACATGGCCTTGCTTCTCCAACTCAGGCCCTTCTGCAGAGTTGGGGCGATGCTAAATAGCCTCGCCTCCTGGGTTGTTGGAGGGTCAAGTGCGATCGCAGACCTCGTACCGGACAGTGTCCACATCTTATAGTGCCTCTGAGGGAGGGTTTTAGCCCCATTGTACAGATGAAAGCACTGAGGCTTCAGAGAAACACTGGCTCAGAGTCACGTGGCACGGAAGCTTTGGAAGCAGCATTCAGAAGCTCCCGCTGTCCTCTTGGTCCTGACTTCTGTCCTCTGAGCCGCGTCAAGGGTGGTTGAAGGAGAAGTGGTAGGAGCGGGAGGGGTCCTGCCCTTCCTCCCGGGGCCCTCACTCCACTCTCCCCACAGGCTCCGGAGGATCGACGCCTTCTCCACTGGCCTGTGGGCCCTGCTGCTGGGGCTGCACCTGGCCGAGCAGCACCTGCAGGCTGCCTCGCCCAGCTGGCTGGACACGCTCAAGTTCAGCACCACGTCCCTGTGCTGCCTGGTGGGCTTCACAGCAGCCGTGGCCACGAGGAAGGCGACAGGCCCACGGAGGTTCCGGCCCCGAAGGTCAGAGAAGCAGCAGTGACTGCGGGGGGAGGACAGATGGACGGACAGGCCCAGGGCTTTGCCTGCAGCCCGCACGGGGCACCTCTGTCTCGCATCTTTCTTTCCTGCCTCAGCCCTGCCCCCACCTAGCCTAGGGCCCCTGGTCCTAGCCCGGCCCCTCTGGCCCCTCTGCGGCCTCTCCTCTCTGGCTCCACCCAGCCATTCCCCACCCCAGCGCTCCCAAGTGCTCCCTAGCTGCTCACCACTGCCACCAAAGACCCCCTCACTGCCCCGAGATGGGAACACGGGCGGCCCGCCTGCGGCCTGCCTGCCTGCCTGCCTCTACCCTGTGGCTTCCTGCTGGCAGCTCCAGGCACACACCTGCCCTACCCCCGCTGGCCACAGCACTTTTCCTGGCTCTGACACCAGGGGAAGAGGGGGGCGGCCTGCTTCTCCTCTCACCTTGCCCCACCTCTGAGCCCCCAACATGGGCTGGTGACAGTGGCTGCAGGCTAGGCCCTTGGCCGCATGGCCATGACTGCTCAGGCTTGGTATAGACAACTGCTACTGAGCCGGGGCCAGAGCGGACCCCCTACCTCATCTCACCGTCCCTTTTCTGTCTGTCCCTCTGGCCCTCCCTGTTGCCTAGTCAGCCCTGCAGGAGCTGGTGAAACTGGAAAGACAGGGCTGCCCCCGCCCCCGGGATCCCTGCTGTGAGGCCTTTCTGAGACCCTGTATCCCTCAGCCTCCTTCCTCGGAGGCTCAGGCTCGCCTTGACCATGAGTTTGTGCGGTGAGGCCCTCCTCAAGGTGAACAGTAAAAAACCCTTCTTCTCCTGGGATCAGTAGGTTTCTTCTTAACAGCCAAGCTGTGGTGGGAGTTTGCCCAGGCTGGTGAGGGCGTCTCTCTTTTGGGCACCACTGAGCCAGCCAGACACACTTGGGCACACACTCTGCCCCGGCTCCTGGGAAGCCCCTGGGTCTGCCTTGGAAAGGCAGGACCCCAACCCTGTGGCCAGGCCTTCCAGTCGCTCCCTGCAGGGTCTGGGGTTCAGGCTTCGTGGGCCAGGGCTGCCCCAGTTGACAAGAAGTGCGAGGCCTGACCTGCTTCTCCGCTACAAGGCTGTCCCTAGTTGCCTCCTCTCACCCCATCCCCCAGTGCTATGCCTGGGAAAGGTTCTAACTGCCCCAGCGTAGCATGGAGTAAGGGACACGTGGGTTCACGATGATACCAAGTTGTTGTCACCTTGTCCCTCTCTGTCACTACCCTCCTGGACCTTCCCCTCATGGAGGGCACTGAGGCCCATGCTTTTGACTTCCCTGGGGGGCAGCCACAGAGCCCACAGGGCCTCAGCCTCACTGTCACTGGGTGAGGCAGGGAGGGAACCGTGTGGCCCTGGCCAGGCCCTGAGTGCTGGCCTTGGTGTGGACAGGCTCTGGAAACTAGGGTGCTGTCCACGTTTGGAGGCCGTTGTTAGCCTGGGGACTTTCTCTGGGGGCCACGGCAGGAGGTGGAGCCGGGCTGTCCCCTGCCCCACGTCCTGCCCTCTGGCGACCCCACTGAGTTCCTCCAGGGCTCTTGTGTCCTGCCGCTCATCTCTGAGCTTAAGTCCCCCTCCAGTGTGGCCCCAAGTGTGCCTCCTCCTCCCTCTGCACATCGGAGCCCAGGGAAGGGACAAGTGGCTGTGAGTGTCACATTCAGGAGGGGCCACCTACTCGCTGGGCCCACAGGAGGGTGGAGGGTGCGAGAGTCAGGCGTGCTCATCAGGCCCCCGGGGAGCACAGGAGTCAGGCCCAGGCCCCACCGTCCTCACGTTCCTGGGGTCCTGAGACACTGCCCAGCCCCACTCCCAAGTGGGTAGGGAGCAGCCATGGCCCCGTAGGTATCCGGGTGTGGTGGCCCCTCTGGGACAGGGGCTACCCCAACAAGGCCCCCGCCTGGCTGGGCGCAGCTTGCTCTGGGTGAGGGGAGGCGGAAAAGCACTGACACGGTAGAGGAGGGGGTGCCCGGCCTGTCTCCCCGGCCAGCCAGCCTCCAGGGGAGGGGGCAGCAGGTGCCAGGCGGGGTCCAGGGTCTGCTGGCTGTGTGTGCCCTGGTTTATGGAATCGCCTGTTCTCAAGGAAACTGACCACGCAAGGCTAATTACTGCTTTTCTTGGCGTTGAGTAGAAGCGGGACATCTGTGTGTATGTGTGTATTTAAGTTAAATTATTTATAATAACCAGAACCAGCGCTTGCTGGCCAGGAGCCTTGCTGAGCAGGTGTCTTTCCTGCCCCCTAGTGGGGACAGAGAGACACCTTCATGTCGTCAAGATGGAGCCTCTTCGAAAGGCTTCCTGGCCTTTTTAGAGTTTGTGGGATATTTTAAAGTCACCCTCCTGTCCCTTAAAGTTTCATTACGTGGAGCATATTCCAGCACCTTCCGACATTACTGCCACAGCGGAGGAAGTGCGGGCACCACTGGGATCGTGGCTTATTACCTGGGAATGTGTCAGCCCTGCTGGGGCCTCCCCCCGCCCCGCTGGGGACGACCGTCAGACCATCCAGGATCGGGTGACCGCCCCGCGAAGTGAGGGGGTGCAGTTGGCCATCTTCTCCCCCCGACCAGGCAGGCTCCCCCGTAACACTTGCCCAGGAGCCCGCCCGCAGGGCCCGTGTCCCTTCTGCTTGCAACTGTGGCCGAGTGTCCCCGTCCCCTCTGTTGTGTAGAACGTGGATGATTGTCTAGTGACCCCCTACTCACTGTAACCATGACTCCTGGCCGTAGATGTAGTGTTTCTGATGATGTATTTTCAATAAATGCCTCCGGGGCCCTGCTTTTACCGGTGGGCGTCAGGCACCACGTCTTTTCTGGTTTTTCTTTCACGTTTCTTCAGAGGCTCCCGTGCCAAGGGTGGGGGCTTCGGGAGACGGGTGCCCACTGGAGTCAGATTTGGGAGCTGGTGACATGGGTGCCACGCGGCTCAGAGCCCACCGTCCTCGTGTGCCCTGCTGGCCTGAGTTTTTCCTCGTCTCTAAACGGCTGTAAACCATGTTCCGCCTGCTGCTCCCGGCTTGGACTGGGCTTTGGGTCAGAAGACCAGACGTCAGCCTCGGTGTCAGGCAGGAGGCTGCAGCCAGCCCCGAGCCCTCCCCAGCCCTCCCCCCCATGGACACGTGGACTCGGGTTCTGGGCTGGGTGCCTCTCTGAGCAGGGGTTTGAGGGCGCAGGTGGGCTGGGGGGAGGCATCGGTCCCCGTGCGATGCAAGCCCCGACGAGGTAGGGCTCCTTTGACGGGAGACTCCCTGGGGACTCTCTCCTGTGCCCGGGACGGGGGCTCACGCTTGGTACCGCGCTATTCGAGTAATGCCACTGTGTGTCCCGGCGAGACGGGTCAGACCAAAGAACTGTCTCCCCCTCGGTGCCACTGTTTTTAGTAGCATCAGAGGTTGGGGAAGCACCTGTGCCGGATGGGTGAGTGTGACTCGGGTCATGAGCAGTGGGGCAGCTGCAGGTGGGAGCAGGATCTGGGAGGAGTGGGAAAGGCCTGGCCAGACCCAGCTTCTGGGCCCAGCTGGCCACCTGGCACCCCACCTTGGACCCTCTGCTCTTGCTTGCTTGTTGCTGTGGGGGCCCCTTGGGTGACTCCCGTCCTTGCCCGTGGGGTGGCAGCTTGGGAAGCATCAGAGAGTCATACTGGCACCCGCTGGAAGGCCCAGGGCATGCCCGCTCCCCGGCCCACACGCCCTCCCCGCATCGGGCCTCTGCTGCACATGGCAGATTGGGGTCCTCTGGGAGGCACAGGCCCCAGCAGGGGCCAGGGCTTCGTGCCTGATGCAACAAGTTGTCCGGAGGTCCTAGCATGCCTTCACTGCCCCTGTGGTCCCAAGTGTCCCCCCCTTCCCCTGACTCCACCTCAGCCCACTCCCCAAGGTCATGGCTGTCCTGCCATTTCTAAAATGACAACACAAAGGTGTATTTAGAGGCAGGCCCCTCCCCAGGCATTTTGAGGGCTAGGGGATGGGGCAGGCAGATTTAGGCAGGATGGGTCAGTGAGGGGAACGCAGCCGCATCCAACCTAGGGCCGGGCAGATTTGCTTGCTTTCCCGTGTCCCCCAGTCCCGGGGCTCCACCTTCGGTTCTGAAGTCCAGGGTGCTTCAGAAGGCATTAAAGAGGTCATGTGATTCTCCAGGAGGCCATCAGCTGACCCCCCCACTTTCCTCTTAAAGTCCATTTAAAGTGAGGGGCAGGGGTGAGAAATAGGGAAATCAGTGGAGTGAAGCCTGGCCAGCAGTGGCCCGTGTGCCGTTGTGGTGGGCACGGGGTGGGTGCCTTAGCTGGCCGCCGGCTCTGCTGCAGGGCCTCAGCCAGCCTGCCCGCCGTCAGCACATTATCCATGGGCTCAGTTGTCCCTTGGGACCGAGGTAAGGCTGGACCTCCCGCAGCTCCGTCCAGACGACGGACTAATCATGTATTAACTGCCTCTGTCCCTCCCCATCTGTAATCAGTTGCTTTAATCAGAAGCATGGTTGACATTCTGGCTTGGGGCCACCAGGCCCTGTTGTGTGATCTGTACCATTCTCGAGTTAAAGAGACACTGTCACCATCCGTCTTTCGGGCAGCCTTGCGGTCGTTTACGGGTCTAAGTTCCAGTTTGGCTGGAGTCTTGCCAGAGCCTCTCCCCAGGGGCTCCCGAGCCCCCGCCCCCGCCCCCCGGTCTGCCAGGGGCTTTCGAGGAGGGTCCGGTGTCTGAGGCCAGAGGACAGCAGTGGGGCTCTTGGAGTCGGGCCCGGGGAGCAGGGGGCTTCCCCCAGCTCGGCCACTCTCAGGGGCACAGAGGAGCCCAAGGCCGTTGGCCTGATTGAACACCTGGCGCAGGGCTAGCATTTTTGCTTCAAGGTGAAGGGTTGGCGTGAGGTTGACAAGGGCGACAGTGTCCCTTTAATGCCGAGGCTCGTAGTGGAGCTGGTTTGCTGTGAGGCCGAGGGGGATCGGAGGGGGCATGCAGCGGGGTGCGTCATGCTGGCACCTCCCAGCCACCCGCTCCTAATGGCCTGAATGTGGTCAGACTGCTTTTCTGCTTCAACTAACACACGCCTCCTCGGGACCCGACTCAGGCCCCACCTTGCACTGTGGGGGAGGGAAGGGGACCCGCCCGCGGAGGCCGCTCCTGAGCCCCCGGGGGCTGATGCTGGTCTTCTCTCCCCGCCCGCCCGCTGGGCTCTTGCAGGTGCTTCCCGGGTGACTCTGCGGGCCTCTTCCCCACCGGCCCCAGCCTGGCCATTCCGTACCCGAGCATCGCAGGCTCTTCACCATCTCTGTTCGTCCCCACCCCGCCCGGCTTCCTGCCCCTCGCCAACCAGCAGCTGTTCCGGTCCCCCCGACGGGCCTCACCCTCCTCGCTGCCCGGCCGCCTCAGCCGGGCCCTCTCGCTGGGCACCATCCCCTCTCTGACACGAGCAGGTAAGTGGTGCTCAGGCGCGGGCGGGCAGAACGGGCTGGGGGCAGCTGGGCACGGGGCCCCTGGCTGAGCATGAGCTAGGAGGTGGTGCTTCTGCTGTAGAGACGGCAGAACTGGCTTCAAGTCCTAGTGTGTCCACTCAGTAGTTGCTTTTGCCAGAGGACTTAACTGTTCTGAGCCTCAGTGTCTCTCAAAAAAAAAAAAAAAAAAAGACTCTAGTAGCAGAACCTGCCCTGGGGCTGTTGTAAGGGTTAAACGAGGTGAGGTATTGGGTGGAGTCCCTGTTGTGGATCAGCAGGTTAAGAACCCTGGCCTTGCTCAGTGGGTTAAGGATCCCGCATTGCCCCAAGCTATGGTGTAGGTCACAGATGGGGCTTAGATCCCTCGCTGCTGTGGCTGTGGTGTCGGTCGGCAGCTGCAGCTCCAACTGGACCCCTGGCCCAGGGACTTTGATACGCCGCAGGTGCAGCCCTAAAAAGAAAAAGACAAATAAAGCGCTTGGGCACCCGGGGGCCAGTTTCCACGCCCACTAGGCCTTGTCTTTCACCATAGTTCTTACCATGGTTATTACTGCTGTTGTCCGGAGATCCTGAGGACTAGAAAGTTTCCCCCAGCTTTTCTTGTTTGGTCCAGAGGGCAGGGATTCAGTTCAGGCCAGTCGTGCTTGCAGAGCCCTGGTGTGACCAGCACTGGGTCCCCGTCTCAGGAGGCTGTGTCACCCCTCCCTTTTCCCAGCAGGGTCTTCCCCAAGCCCCGTGGAGTGTTCCATGGTGACCCTCATGGCTCTGAGGAGCAGGCAGGCCTGGTGGTGGAAGGGGCCCTAGGGCAGCATCTTGGTTAAGCTGGGCGGGGGCATGTGCAGTGTCTCATTTAAGCCCCGAGCCGCTGCCCTGAGCAGGCCGGGGCTCCCACTCCGTCCAGCACCCTCTGAGCCCCTTTCCTCCGTGACTTGCCCAGTGTTCACACGTGCTGCCGGGACCCGGGGTTTGAGCCCAGGCTGCTTCCTGCTGCAGCCCAGTGTCCCTGACACAGGGTGGGTCACTGGAGACAGCGTCTGATCTGAGCTGAGTGGTGGGTAATGTTTTGAGGCCTTCAGGACAGGATTGCAGGGATGAGGCCTGGACTGGCCTCTACTCCCCCGCCCTGTCTGGAAGTGGCTATTCAGAGTTCCTGAGCCCTTGGCAGGAGAGTCACACTGAGGCCTGGCCTAGCTCAGGCCCTGGGGCTGATGACCAGGGCCTCTGTGGGCCCTTTGTGACCAGCAGCTGGAGCAGAGGGAGGGCAAGGGAGTAGACATGGACCTGGGGGCCCCTGAAGCTGGGCCCTTCTGCAGAGGGGTGTTCTCTGGAGCACCGCCCCCCCACTGCCCCTACCAGGAGCTGATGGGCTTCCAGGCCTCCAGGGGAGGGGCAGGGACCCAGGCTCTGAGGACCCTGCAGGAGCCTGTCGACGGGCATCCTGGGGAGGGAGGGGTGCTGACTGCGGGGAGGGCTCTTCCTTGTTCTTTAAAACATGGGATGATTCAGGTCAGTAACCCCACTGGGGACGGGCAGGAAGCCGACCTCCGAGGGGAGCATTCCTGCTCCCCGTGTTCCCAGTGAGGAAGCGCAGGGTCGGAAAACCCGAGAGCCCAGGGCACGGCTGCCACCCAGTCCTGGCCCCGGGGAGAACCCCATCCGGTCTACCGCGCTGGTCTGACGGAGGGGAGATGGGGCCTCGGGCTGACCTCTTGGCGTCTCCGTCCCCATCTGTAAGCGAGACTAATACCCGCTGAGTACGGCTTGTCATGGGGACTGTGGACACATGCAGGGAACTAAGGTGCCGGGACCACCAGGTCAGCTGGGGGTGGCCGAGCAGGGCCCTCACTCTGTGACCCTGGATGGGTACCTGCGCCTCCCTGCACCCTAGTCTCACTCCTAAAGTGAAGTGGCTGTGCCCTGGGGCTGTGCCGGGCTTGATATGAGAGCAGGTCAGGGAGCTTCTAGAATAGGGCCCTCAGCAGATGTGGCTGCTGTTATGCTTACAGGATGGGGGATGCCGATTAATGACAGCTAGGGGCTTAGCTCCTCCAGGGGTGAAAGGGCAGGCCGTTTTGCTCACACCCCGAGCTAATGTTGGGATGGTTCTGCCCTCCTCCTAAGCAGAGGGCCACTATTTCCTGAGGCTCTTTAGTGGAACTTATGGGGGAGGAGGGGACAGACTGCCGAGGGTGCCAGGAGCAGCCCTGCCCTGGATCCTGGCACTCCCCAGGAACTCGCCCTGCACCCAGACCACAGTGGCCAAGCTGAGGAGCCCCTTGGGAGCAGAGGGTGGCAGTCCCAGAGCCATTTCAGACCTTGGGGCAGGGTCTCCCACCTGCTGCAGATGCCAGGCAGTCACCCTGGCAGCCCTAAGGCCAGGGCTCAAGAGGCACCCTGCTGCCCTCTGCGGAACGCAGGCTGGTCTTGCAGTGTCCGGTGATGGGTGGGATCCCAGAGTCGCCGGTGCTGGTGCCAGGGCAGGTCCTGGCTGAGGTGTCAGGAGGCCCTGGTGGCCTAGGCGCAGGGGCCCTGCATCCGCATAGCTCCGGTCCAGCAGGAAGACCCCTCCCCAGCATCTCTAGAGCAGGTTCTTGAAAGGATTCCACCTCTGCTTGGGCCACATGGCCACCTTCTCCCAGTCTCATGGATTGACCTGGGTCTCTGTCCCTAGGCCTGGAGGGTGCAAGGGGCCGGTGGTGCTCTGTGGTTGACGGAGCAGCAACGTCTGCACAGGGCACATGGTGGCTGTCAGATCTTCCCATGCCTGGCTCTCAGTGGGACACTTGGGGGAACATGGGACAAAGGGGATGGAGTCCCTGCCCTTGGGGTGCCCTTGGCTTCGGGAAAGGCAGTGTGCTCATTGCGCTGAGGTCCAGCACAAGCAGAGGGCAGGGCTCAGAACAGCCAAAGAAGCCAGATCTGCTGGGGAAGGAGGGGTGTCGGACCAGGCTTCCGGCTCGATCTGGATCTCCTGTGTGACCTGCTGGACCTGCTGTGGGATTCAGTTTCTTTCTTTCTTTTTTTTTTTTTTTTCCTTTTTAGGGCTGCACCTGCCACACGTGGAAATTCCCAGGTTAGGGGTCGAATCGGAGCTGCAGCTGCCGGCCTACACCACAGCCACAGCAACACGGGATCCGAGCCATGTCTGCCACCTATGCCCCAGCTCGCAGCAACACCAGATCCTTAAACCCCTGAGCGAGGCCAGGGATCAAACCCGCAACCCCGTAGTTCCCAGTCAGATTTGTTTCCACTGCGCCACGACAGGAACTCCGGGATTTGGTTTCTTTATCTGCAAAGTAGGGATGTGCCTGGCGAACCTGGGACCGTTGTTGAGAGCCCGTGGCCTCAGGAAAGCATGACATGGATGGCAGAGTGGGGGAGGGCTCCATCTGAAGGGACTTGGGTCACCTTTCTCTTTCCTGTCCAGACTCCGGGTATCTGTTCAGCGGGAGCCGCCCACCGTCTCAGGTGTCCCGATCTGGGGAGGTTCCGGTTTCAGGTGAGGACAGAGAGCCAGGAAGAGCAGCAGAAGCTGCTTCGGGCAGGGCAGCATGTTGGGGGGGCGGGGGAAGCAGAGTCTAGCGTGGGGCAGGATGGCAGAGTGGGGCCGTGGGCCCCCCAAGGGCAGTGTATTCCAACCCCAGCCCCGTGCCTCCCCGCTGCACAGCCCTGGGCAGATGCCATACATCACTGTGCCTCAGTGTGCTCTTCTGTGAAATGGGCTGAGGGCGTCTAGGTTTAGAGGCAGTGCTGTCGTCCTCACAGTGGTGGCTGATGGAAGTGGCACTCAGGATCCCACCATCAGCAGGGCTCGAGTGAGCCAACCTGAGGTCTCAGGAGTTGGTTTCTATCCAGGCTTTGCTCTCAGCTGCAGTACCAGCCGCTTTGGTAGAAACCAGAGGGGGTAGAGGGGACGTGGCCGAGGCTCTAGGATCCTCTCCACTCCCTCGGGTGCCTGTTGGGATACTGGCCCCCCTCCCTCCGTTCCCAGCAGGGTTCCCCTCTGCATACCACCCTCAGCTGGAACCAGCCTTGCCTTTCTTCCTGGTTTCCGAGGAAGAAGCTCCAGGAACAAAGTAGCTGCCCCTGCACCACAGCAGACATTCACACAGCACTGTCTTTGTTTGTGTCCCCGCCCGTCCCCAGGTTACTTCTCTCTGCTCTCCGGGAGCTGCCCCTCCTCCCCAGTCCCTTCCCCGGCGCCCTCTGTGGCTGGCTCTGTGGCCTCCAGCTCCGGCTCCCTGCGCCACCGCAGGCCTCTCATCAGCCCTGCCCGGCTCAACTTGGAGGGGAGGAAGCTGCTGCTGTTCCCGTCTCCCTCTGGGGAGGCCCCCAGCACGCCCAGCAGCCCAGATGAGCACTCGCATCCCAACGGCAGCCTCTGCACTGTCGAGCCACCCCAGGTGCCCCAGAAGCAGCCAGCGCGGGACACGAAGCACACTCTGGGTATGGCCCTCTGAGCGCCCTCCCGGAGGCGGGAGGCCCAGTGGCCCCGGGAGGCCTCTGGTCCATGTGCAGCGGTGGGGACATCACCAGGATGCTGCCCAGGACCTGTCCTGGCTCTTCTTGGACGGTGTGGCCGCTCTCCCACGTCCAGATGTCCCCAGCTTGCCTTCTGGTGACCTTGAACCCTCCAGGACATTGCCCTTTGTGGGCTGCTTTTATTTTCTTCCTTTGCACTTGACCGACCTGAGGGTCCTCTGTTCCTTGGGATGGACCGACAACACATCAGGCTGTATCTGGTTGCAAAAGTATTTTTTTCTACTCAAATGCTATTTATCTGCAGAGCGTTTTCAGTATTTTTAAATTAGGTCCTGACCTTTAAAACTTAGAACTTTCACACGGATGTGTGCATTTTCTGTGTCTTCTACGGTGTCAGAAGACCTGGCCAGACAGGCAGAAGGGCAGGTGAGGCCCCGGGCCCCAGCCCCCACGCTCCGTGCCCCATGGACCTGCTTCCCCCGAAGCCTCGCTTGTGACCGCTGCCTTCCAGTGCCCTGGTGGCGTTGGAGTTTGCGGCTCCTGATCTAAAACCAGCTGCCTTCTCAGCAATGCGGACCTGGCTTTCCACTGCCCACTGCCCAGGGCAGGCCAGGTGACTTGGAACAGGCAGGCCTAGCTCCCTGGGCACAGGGAGGACCGACCTGGGATTGGAGGTGGAGCCACCCCGTGTCTTCCCTGGGGCTGAGTGGTGAGCTCCCACTGAAACACCCCTTCTCCCTGCAGACATGAAGTCGGTGCCGGAAAGAGACAGCACCTGCAGCAGTGGTTCCATCAAGAAAGAGGACGACTCGTCCCAGTCATCCTCCTGCGTGGTGGACACCACCACCAGAGGCTGCGCGGAGGAGGCCACCGCCTGGCGAGGTCTGTGCGCCCACGTGCTGTGCGGGAGGAGGGTGGGCAGCGAGCAGGCCCGTCCATCACAGGACGGTGCCTCTGGATCCCTTCTGACCTGGATGGCGTTCAGCAGGCACCTTCTGTCTCAGTAGCCTCTGGCCCCGAGTGGCTATTTAAATTTAACAGTTGAAAGTCATAATAGTAAAGGAGTTCCCATCATGGTGCAGTGGTTAACGAATCTGACTAGGAACTATAAGGTTGCAGGTTTGATCCCTGCCTTTGCTCAGTGGGTAAGGATCCAGTGTTGCCGTGAGCTGTGGTGTAGGTCGCAGACACAGCTCGGATCCCGCGTTGCTGTGGCTCTGGCGTAGGCCAGCAGCTATAGCTCTGATTAGACCCCTAGCCTGGGAGTCTCCACATGCCACGGGAGCGGCCCTAGAAAAGGCAAAAAGACAAAAAAAAAAAAAAAAAAGTGACAGTAAAGATAGAGTGGCTTAGCTGCATCAGCCACATTGCAGGTGCTCTGGTGCCACGTGTGACCCATGGCTGCTCCCTCGGAACGGTGCAGAATGTTTCCGCTGTTACAGAAGGTTCCTTGGAAGGGGGTTGGCTGGGAGAGCCTGGGCGCACCAGGGGGGCAAAGACAGCACTGCGTCACCTGAGTTCAAGTCTTGGCTCCTCTGCTTGCGGGCTGGGCTGCGGGGCAGGGTGTGAGCTCACTAGGCGGTGCTGTGCAAGAGCTGGGGTTGGCCCCAGTCCGCCCGCGGGGGCGTGTGGGAGACATCTACGGTGATGAAGAGTTTTCTTGGAATGATCTTTGACCTGAGTGGAAACGGGTGCTGTCCCCAAATCAGGTGGGGTCTGGGATGTGACCTGGCAGCGTCGGCTTGGGGTAGGGGACCCCAGTCAGCAGCCCATGACCCTTGAGGCCCCGGGCAGGGACTCATCTTCCTGAAGCCCCTGTGTCGTGACAGGTCCATGAAGTTAGTGTCGCCTCCCAGCTCCACCCCACCTCACCCCCCGCTGGGTGCCAGTGTGTACCGCCCTAGCCTGGTACCTGCCTGGTGGCACGGGGTCAGGAAAGGAGGCAGTTCAGGGAGCCGGGACCTAACCAGGTGACCCCGGGTCCCCGGGTCTTTCTCGGTGAGGAGGCGTCTGGGCGCCGGAACGGACTGGGGTGGGGCCTCAGCCCGGGGGCGGGGCCTGGGCAGCTGCGTTTCTGCGGGGCGGGGCGGGCGTTCGGTTCCCCTTGACCTTTGCGCCTTTGACCGGGTCTCTGGGTTTTCTCTCTGGAAGGTCGTTTTGGCCCCTCCGTGGTCCGAGGCCTCCTGGCCGTGAGCCTGGCCGCCAACGCCCTCTTCACCTCGGCCTACCTGTACCAGAGCCTGCGCTGACCCAGCCTCCGCAGCCTCTGCAGCCTCCCGCACCCGGAGTCCCGGAGGGTGCGCCCCGGTGCACGCCGCTTCCACCACTGCCGGCCTCGGCCCTCCGCAGGGGCTGCCGCCTCCGCCCTCCTCTCCAGGGCCCGTGGCCTCCAGGGAGCCCGCTTCCCGGACACTTTTCCCTGCCCGCCGGGCCGCGGGGCAGGGTGCGGGCTTGGGGTCGCGCTCCTCCCCGCCCTACCCTTGGCTGATATCAGTTGTGTGTTTGGTGCTGACACTCTGATCCTGAAGCCAGGGATCCCCGAGGGGCTGCGTGACCCTCGGGTCCCCTCCCCACCATCCAGCCCTGCCTGGCAGGATTGCCTCTACTACTGTAACGGGAGCAGGAGCTGGGCTGCCCCCGACCCCGCGCCCGCGGGCCGCGATCACATCTTGGTACTGTACTCCTGGTCCTGCTCCCTGTGGGGAGGGGGGAGCGTCCAGGTGTCACCGCCCGGGCCCAGCCTGGTGGAGGGCACACCTGGCCTGGCAGGCCCCCTGGAGGACCGTTACCCTCTGCCCTCTCGTGCCCCTTCCTGGGGGCTCCGACTCCAGGGAGAGCAGGGGAGTTTCCCCACCCAGAGCTCCTGAGCGCCCCGGGTCTCTCGCTCTGCTGGACTAGTGTAAGCAAATCCCACCCCCCCACCCCCGGCTCCTCTCTGCCTGCGTGCGCCCCCATTTTATTACCTCTGTGACCCGGAGAACCCTGTCCGGGCTGCCCACCCCATTTTCCTCCCTCTGCACTGCCCACAGGGGCCTCGCCTGACCCCTCAGCCTGCAAGTCTCAGGTGAGACTGGGCCCCCCCGCGACCCTGCTGTGAACCCAGCTCCTCTCAGCCACTGAGACCCTGCCTCCCTCCCTTTCATGCTTCTCTCGCAGGAGCTCAGCATGACTTCTGTCTCCAGCCACTGTGGCAGGCCCACTTCCTGCCCCGTGCCCCTCGGTCCTGCCACTGCCCTGCCAGCTGATTCTGCAGGTGGCTCCCCACCCCTGCCTCCTGGGGGAGAAAGAGGGGCCTCGGGCTGGCAAGGGGGCCCTCATAAGGTTAGGAGAGATGAGAGACTGAGTCTGTGGGTGTCAGAATCCCCATCCTGCTGCCCTGGGCCCTGGACACAGGTGTGGGGCAGCGTGTGTGTGTGTGTGCGTGTGTGTGTGTGTGAGAGCACACATTTGTGCCGCTTGGGGAGGAAGCAGTGGCCTCGGTGAATTCTGAGACTCGCTGTGGGGGGGTGGCGGGGGGGTCATGAGGGCAGGGGAAGGGTCTTCACTCTGTCATTCAGGGATAAAGTTTAATTTTATTTTTCTACACATTTTTGCCAGGTAAGGCATTCTGCTGATAAGCAGGATGTCCCCAGTTCTCCCAGCCAGGGAGGTTTAGTTTTTTTAAGCTTTGGGTGCTTTTTTAGTGATTTTTTTTTTTTTTTTTACTACGTGGGGAAGGCAATAGCTCTGACTTCCCCCCACACCTGAGAGCTACTGTTTCCTGCCCTGCCCCCTGCCCCAGAACACAGGGAATTGGGGGCCCAGGGGCCACGCCAGGTCCCTGAATCCAACAGCCAGAGATGGTTCCAACTCGGAGGTGGTGCCTCTTGGCCTCCAGTGGTATAGCGGGCATGTGTGTCAAGTTTTTAATTTACTTTTTGCCCTTAACCAAGCCAAACTCCATTCCTGAACGCCCTTCCTCTCTGGCTATGAGGAAGCCCTAACAGTGCCCAGTGCCCCCTCTCATGCCCAGGCCAGCCTGCCCCCCCGGCCCGGGGCCAGTGGTCCCTCCAGCCCACAGGGTCACAGGAGAGGCCAGGCGGGGAGGGGGTTTACTTATATTTTCTTTCAAACAAGAAACACAACCTTATTTTTCTTTACAAAAGCAAAAAAGGAAACCAAAAAAGATACCAACCTTTGAACTATACCTCGATCTGTCTTGTCTTTATTCCGTGGACTCAGGCAGCCGGCCCGAGAAGGGTCCCTGCTCCAGTGGAAGTGGGAGCTCGCTGTGTCTTCAGTACAGAGCTTGGGGTGGCATCCCGGGACTCTTGGTGTCAGGTGGTAGGTGCCATGTCCCCAGAGGGCTAAGGGATCACATGGGAGACTAGCTGCCTGGGTCGGGGCAAACCCATCTCCTGAGCAGAGAAAGGATGTTCTGGGCAGAGAGCATGGGCAGGGGTCCAGCCATCTCTTGAGAAGAGCCCATCCCAACCAGGGACCCCTGACCTGGCCCCAGGGCTGCAGGGGGCCAGGGTCACCCACGTGACAGGCTTGTTTCCACCTGAGTCCCCTCAGAGTGGACTACTGGTCCCCCCAGCAGCCAGGCTTGGCACCAGCCCCTCCAGTGTGCAGGTGGACCCCTGGCCCAGGGTGTGCGCTGAGACGGACAGCCCTGGAAGTGCTGCGCTGCTGGCCCTGAGCCCGGAGTCCAGGTGGGGGCCCCAGGGGCAGCCTCCTGAGTATTCTGAGCCCAGGCTGCCCGCTGACTGTGGACTCTGCATTTCTGCAGGCCCACCCTCTGGGACTGGTGTGGGGATGACCAACCACCCGGTGCAGAGGGACTCGTTCTGGCCCAGCACCCCTGGGCAGGGAGGGTGGTGGGTGCTGGGCTCCCCCGTGCTGGCCACCTAAGCTGACCCTGTGGGCATTAGGGAAGGGACAGGGCGTGGCCGCTCACGCCCACCCCACACAGGTCGCATCTGACCTGGGCAGCAGGGCCAAGCTGCCCACAGGTGGAGCCACAGACACCTCTGAGCTCACTGACCTCGGGGGAGTCCTGTGATGTCCTCTGGGAGTCCAAAGAAATCCCACTTCTGAGGAGCCCTCTCCTCCAGCGAGCCTGCGAGGCACGTGTCCAGGAAGAACCCGAGGTGCCCTCGGAAGTCACCCCATTCCTTTGCTCAAGGCTCCCACCCAGCCCCGAACTCTGAAGAGGGAACTCAGCTGAAGAGGGTGCAGGGAGACCAGACGCCAACTGCGTCATCTCTGAGGGATTTTTCCCCTTAGCTGTGTCTGTGTCACCCTGCTCATGTCATCTGCTGCTTATGAGAGGATGACATGTTTATTGTAGGAAATTGAGAAATAGAAGTAAGTTAAAAAGAAAATTTCCCGTAATCCTGCCATGAAAATATTGATGTTTACTCTTTTTTTGTCTACGCATGGGATTTTTCTGTCCACAACGTTTTGTCGCTCTGTTTCTCACCTCCTGGACCTATTTCCACATCAGATGTGCGTCCTCATCCCTCTTAAAGGCTGCCTTCCCGTGAACACGAGCAGGTGCGCATCCCGGAGGCTGGTCAGTTCTCCCCGCTTTTATAGCTGGGACGGTGGTCAACGTCTTTTAGGAATCTCTCTTCTGTACTTAAGGCTTTTCCTAGGATGTTTTAAAGACTTGAGTCATTCTATCAGAGGTTTATGAGAATTCTAAAGCTTTTTTGGGGGGCCACACCCAGAATGTGGGCAAGTTCCTGGGAGTGGGGGATCCAGCCAGCATCTCAGCAGTAACCTGAGCCTGTACTGTGACAACACTGGGTCCTTAACCTGCTGTACCACGAGGGAGCCCCTAAAGCTTTTTATATGCATTGTCTGCTTGCATTCTAGAAAGGTACAGAAAATGATCTAGATTTGGTTTATTTTTCAAGAGTCCTGCTCTTGCTTTGGAAGCCTTCACCTGGTTACCATTGTGGGGTGAAAGATGATCAGAAGCTCCAAGCTCTCCTGGTCACCTTTATAAGAGATGGTTTGAGTTCCTGTTGTGGCTCAGTAGGTTAAGAACCCGACTAGTATCTGAGCGGACAAAGGTTTGATCCCTGGCCTCACTCAGTGGGTTAAGGATCCGGCATTCCCTCAAGCTGACAAGTAGGTCACAGATGTGGCTCAGATCTGGCCTTGCCGTGGCTGTGGTGTAGGCTGGCAGCTGCGGCTCTGATTCAACCCATAGCTTGGGATCCTCCATATGCTGCAGATGCAGCCCTTAAAAAAAAGAGAGAGCACACAACAAAAATGATTCTAAAATAAAGGGTTTATTAGCTATCTCTTAGGAAGGGAGGGAGACAGGAAGAAGGAAGGAGGGAAGGAAGGAAGAAAAAAAGAAAGAAATGATTTTCATTCTGTCCCCCTTCCCCCCAAAACTTCAGAGGGAGGGGCGGGTGAAAGGCGGCAATCAGGGTACCCAGCAGCACTTCTAGCAGAAAAGTTCAGTTGTCTTCTATCTTTTTTTGTTTTGAGGGCCCCACTTGCAGCATATGGAGGTTCCCAGGCTAGGGGTCAAATCAGAACTATAGCCGCCGGCCTACGCCACAGCCACAGCAACGCGGGATCCTTAACCCACTGAGCGAGGCCAGGGATCGAACCTGCGTCCCCGTGGATACTAGTCAGATTCGTTTCCTCTGAGCCACGACGGGAGCTCCAAGCTCAGTTCTCATGTGCTCAAGGTTGTATGTCAAGGGGAAAAAAATCTGCTGATTTAAAAAGTTTGGAAAATCACCGCTAGCACCCCAGCTTCCTCACCAGCTAGCTGATGACGTGCTGACCTCTTCGTGCAATAAGAGCAGGACTAGAGGACCTCCCTCCCTTCTGTGGGCCAAGCAGACGAGGGAGCCCCCTATTAGGGGATGTTTGGGGGGATTCTAGAGTGGCTCCACTGCTGCAAAATGCTTTTTGTGGCAGCAGTTCTGAGGACAGTTTGCTGCAGGAGGTAGAAGCGGAGAGAACTGTTCTCAGCCCCCGAGGGCCTGGCAGGTGGGGTCGAGCTGGAGCACAGTGGACGGAGGGGGAGAGCCGGTTTCTGCCACATCTCCCTTTATCCGTCGCCAGCCAGCCTGGGGCTATAGCGATTGTGGCACTCCCAGCAGGCGCGGGATGGGAAGAGCACAAGAACGAAACCAGGGAACCAGTGGGGGTGGGGGGAGAGAGAAGGTGGCATCTGGGACAGGGTGGAGGCAGAGTGACGCTGTCAAGTTCCAGGGACAATCCTCGGGACTTGGTGACTGGAGGTGTGGGCCAGAGGAGCGTACGGCTGGACCTCCAGGCTTTGGGCGCACAGTTGGCTGGATGGAGGGGTCCCCCCGACCTAGGGAAACTAGGCAGAGGTGGAGCAGAGGTTTCAAATTCTGTTTTGAGCAACTGCAGGGGGTGCTTTGGAGACAGATGTGCTCCTGCCTGGAGCCCTCCTCCCCTAAGGGCACAGCTTCAGGCCCACTAAGAGGCCCCTTGAGAGGCCTGCTCTGATGGGTTCCCCATTACTCTCCCTCAATAGCCTGTATTGTTCCATAAATCACAAGCGGTGGCTCTGAGATTGTTTGCTCAGCTATCTCCCCCTTTAGGACACAATTTCCAGAAGAGCAGAGACCTTGGCTTGTTGTTGAGGCTCATTAAGACACTGATGAGTGAATGAATGAAAGAAATATCCATCCGCCAGCGTGCAGGTATGTCCACATCTCAGCCTCGAGGACAGGTGTCAGAGGGGACACCCATTGGGGCTCCTCAAAGCTGGGGGAGGCTGCCAGATGCCAGGCCCAAGAGCCTTGGTGGAGGGTCTTCACAGACCTGGAGGGTAGCAAAGATGAGACCCGGTCCAGCTTGTGGGCAGGACAGGAGGCCCGCTGAGACCAGATCCCCAGGGAAGCTGCAAGGGTCAGAGCAATCCTATCTTCGCTGGAGGGGAGGGCACAATCCCTGGCCCCCCAGGGGGTGCTGAGCTGGGGGGAAGGGAGAGAGCATTAAAGGAAGGTCACAGTGACTAATCACTACGGTCGTAGAGGAGAGCAGAGGCCGGGAGCCATCCAAAGCCCCTTCCCACCTAGAAAATCCATGACCCCGACGGGGGTCGGGCGGGCTACTTAGGAGCGGAGAGGGGGAGAAGGTAACAGAAGGCCACTGCTAAAAGAGGGGGTCCTGTGGGTTCCGTGGCACTTCCGGTCTGAGAGACACAAGCTCTGACCCTCCTCCCTGAGCTGAGTCAGGATGCTAGAGGGTCCTTGTGAAGGCCGGGCGGGCTTGTGGGGGGTGAGAAGCCCACCTCTAGTCTCATGCTGGAAGTCGCTGGGGAACAGGCCTGATTCAGGAGTTTTGCCTCCTGGGATCCATCTGGAAGAAGGTGTGTGCCTCCCGCTCTGAAGTTTAGGCTGGGCGGGGGGTCGGGCTAAGCCGAGTCTCACAGGAGAAGGATGGCGGCGGGCATTTGTCAATGTCTTGCCTGGTATGACCCTGCCAACCTGCCTTGACTCCAACACAGGGGCCAGGCTGGATCTGGGGGCTTCCGGGAAGGACCTCACGGGGACAACAGGACAATGTGCCCAAGGTCATGGCCATTGTCCCAAGGTTGGAACCTTTGACCTCAGGGGATACACAGGCCGTGGGCAGGGGTGGAGGGCAGAGTCGCTTGGGCAGAAACAGGGATGATGCTGCAGGTGACCAGGGATATTAGTTCTGCCCCCTCAACCAGATAAGGACCATTAATCGTGTGCAGGGTGCAAGCTCTGGGGTCGGAGGGGAAAACCTCAAACGACTCGGTGCTGGGCTTGGACAACACACCGAGGGCAGTGGCTCCGGCTGCCCAAAGTATGTGTGATGTCACATAAATCGTTCTCTGGGACAGGAATGGTGGCGCTTCTACCACAAGCTTTGGGGTTACAGAAAGCAATTCTGGGTGTGTATCCCAGGGGGGGTTATCTGCCCCACTCAGTGCATTAAGTGCCCAACTGCTCCGGGCTAAGGGGGCAGGTGAAAATGTATTGGGGTCCTTTCATGATCCCTTCGAAGATGGAAAGAATTTTCTGGTGGTGGTTTCCTTTCTTCTTTCTTTCTTTCTTTTTTTTTTTTTAGAGCTGCAACCACAGCATATGGAGGTTCCCAGGCTAAGGGTCATATTGGAGCTACAGCTGCCAGCCTACACCACAGCCACAGCAACACCAGATCTGAGCCAGCCACGTGTGCAACCTGCACCACAGCTCACAGCTACACTGGGTCATTAACCCACTGAGCAAGGCCTGGGATCGAACCCACATGCTCATGGATACTAGCTGGGTTCTTAACCCACTGAGCTACAATGGGAACTCCTTTTTTTTTTAAACTAAACGTTGTTCAGATTTCGGAGAACGAAGTAAGATGTGAATCCAAGATTTCTGAGCATAGCAGCATTTTTTGTTTGGTGTTTTCCTCTGCTTAAGGGAATTATTTGCTACTTAGCTTGAATCACAAGTGGAAATTAATGCTTAATACATACGTAAGGGCTTCCTGACTGCCCGAGGCATCTTAGTCAGGATCAGACTGTGACAGGCAGGCTGCTGGGGCCCCTTGGTGCCTTTTGTAGAAAGAATTTCTTAAAACAACGTGAATTTTTCCTTTTTAATACAAGCGGACCTTTCCAAGTAATCCATCCAAATTACATGCATTAGCACAAATCCCAGGTAACATAGCCTTCACGTGCCCGCTAAATAGCCAGAACTTTCCCCAAGAACTGCTAGGTGCTGCCTAGCAGTGAGAAGATGTGGGGTTTCCCCTTTTCTTTCTTTCTTTTTGGGTTTTTTTTTGTTTGTTGGTTTTTTTGTTTGTTTGTTTGTTTGTTTGGTTTTTAGGGCTACACCCACAGCATATGGAGGTTGCCAGGCTAGGGGGCAAATCAGAGCTACAGCTGCTGGCCCGTACCACAGGCACAGCAACACAGGATCCAAGCCGTGTCTGCGACCTACCCCACAGCTCACAGCAACACGAGATCCTTAATCCACTGAGCGAGGCCAGGGATCGAACCTGTGTCCTCATGGATATTGGTCAGATTTGTTAACCACTGAGCCACAATGGTAACTCCAGGATTTCCCCTTTTCAGCCTCGCACAGACGTAATGCAGAAGGACTAATGGGGTTAAGGAAAAGCTCATGGCTTTCTGAAGCTGATTTTATGGCCAGGCCTGGCGATCCATTATGAACTTGAGGCTTCCCTGCAGCTGCTGAGAGGTTTGCTGAGCCGGGACTTTGTCTAGAGATTTGATTTTCTTTTTTTCAGAGACACTGACAGCTTGTCATGAACTTGCAGCTTCCAAATTCACTGGGGTGGAGCCCCAGAGGCATGGATCTTCATTTGGACCTTAGAAATAACACAGGGGGAGGGGCTTGGAGTCCATCGTTCACTTTCATTTGGCTCCTTCACTCCAGCCTGCCAAATCACCAACAGCATTAGCTGATGACTTTACAGAAGTGCTGGCACAAATGGCCCCAAGTGACCCCTGGCACAACCGAGCAGTAGAGGAAGACACCAAATTAGTAGGTCCCTTTTTCTGCTTCCGTGCTGAGTGGGAGGAACCTCAGGAATCAGCCTCAAGTTGCTTTTTTTTTGTTGTTTTTTGTCTTTTTGCCATTTCTTAGGCCGCTCCCTCGGCATATGGAGGTTCCCAGGCTAGGGGTCTAGTCGGAGCTACAGCTGCCAGCCTACACCATGGCCACAGCAATACGGGATCCGAGCCACATCTGCAACCTATACCACAGCTCACGGCAACGCTGGATCCTTAACCCACTGAGCAAGGGCAGTGATCAAACCAGCAACCTCATGGTTCCTAGTCAGATTCGTTAACCACTGCGCCACGAAGGGAACTCCCGAAGTTGCTTTTAAAACACATCTTGTTGAACTTGTATTTTTTCCCCCACAAAATTTCTAGAGTACATGTAATTAGTATAGATTTCCTAAACATTAACCTTTGTAAGAACAAAGCCTTATTATAGAGTTTATCTAATTAGAAATAGCAATTCATTCATTCTGAAGATTGTACCATAATTATGCAAAATGCTAGCAGTAGGGGGAGATCAGCTGTAGGGCAGAGAGGAACTCTCTGTACTGTCTTCTCTATAAATTTAAAATTGTTCTTGGAGTTCCCCTCATGGCTCAGTGGCTAAGAACTTGACTAGTATCCATGAGGATGCGGGTTTGATCCCTGGCCCCACTTGTTGGGTTAAGAATCCAGCGTGGTGATGAGCTGTGATATAGGTGTCGCTGTGGTGTACGCCAGCAGTTGCAGCCCCTACTCAACTCTTAGCCTGGGAACCTCCATATGCCTCAGATGTGGCCCTGAAAAGACATACATACATACATACAATTCTTATTCACAGAACTTGGGGGATCCTTGGCTCTTATAACAACACTGTTTTTTTTTTATTTTTTTGTCTTTTTTATCTAGGGCCGCTCCCGTGGCATGTGGAGGTTCCCAGGCTAGGGGTTTAATTGGAGCTCTTGCCACCGGCCTACACCACAGCCACAGGAACGCGGGATCTGAGCCACATCTGCAAACTACACCGCAGCTCACGGCAACCCGGGATCCTTAACTTACTGAGGGAGGCCAGAGGCCAGGGATCGAACCCATGTCCTCATGGATACTAGTTGGGGTCCTTAACCACTGAGCCATGATGGTAACTCCCCATAACAACCCTGCTTAAGAGGCCAGTTGCTTTAATTATTTTTCTTACGCATTTCCCCTCCAATAAATACCCCTAATCTTTCACTTGGTCCCTAAACCATCATTAGAAACACTCCAGCTAAATTTTTGAAATGAGTGCCTTCTCATGGAGAGAAACACATAACACCACGTCCTGGGCTCTGTGCTAAGCACTTCACACGCTTATCTCATTGTCAGCGCCAGTGCAGTAGGTGTTACAGGTCACGGGATAAGCTACTGCTATCCCCGTTACAACAGATGAGGGACCCACGGCACAGGTCCAAGAGAATTGTCCAAGGCCACAGAGGAAGTGGAGGATGGAGGCTTTGCAGACACGTTTGGTCTGGTTTGTCCTCCCAGCTTCTCCCTTGTCACTCTGATGTGGGGACTCTGGACAATGGGCCGATTTCCAGGTCCGCACACAGTCTCCTGCCTTTGAGGAGCTGCCTGGTGTTCTGGCAGCTGCAGCAACACAAGATTCTCTAACTCACTGTGCCTGGCCCGAGATCGAACCCACACCTCCTTAGTGACCAGAGCAGCTGCAGTCAGAGTCTTAACTCACTGTGCCACAGCAGGAACTCCAAGCATTTATCCTTGTTTTGCGTGTGTGTGTGTGTGTGTGTGTGTGTGTGTGTGTGTGTGTGTGTCTTTTTGCGGCAAATGGAGGTTCCCAGGCTAGGGGTCAAATCGGAGCTACAGCAGCCAGCCTACACCACAGTGTGGGATCCGAGCCACGTCTGTGACCTACACCACAGCTCATGGCAATGCCGGATCTTTTAACCCACTGAGTGAAGCCAGGGATCAAACCCGTGTCCATGGATACTAGTCGGGTTTGTTACCACTGAGCCATGATGGGAACTCCTGCATGTATTCTTTTTTTTTTTTCTAGGGCTGCTCCCATGGCATATGGAAGTTCCCAGGCTAGGGGTCTAATCGGAGCTGTAGCCGCCGGCCTATGCCACAGCCACAGCAACTCGGGATCCGAGCCGTGTCTGCAACCTGCATCACAGCTCACGGCAACCCAGATCCTTAACCCACTGAGCGCGGCCAGGGGTCAAACCTTCAACCTCATGGTTCCTAGTCAGATTCGTTAACCACTGCGCCACGACGGGAACTCCTCCTGTATTTATTCTTTTGTAACTTATGTCTGTGTGTTCAGGATACAAGAGGTGATATTCAGAGAAAATCTAGCAGTCCATTGTGGACTTGAAGTGGGTGGACCTGGGTGGAATTCTGCTTCTATCAGTCAGTTACTGGCTGTTCACTTCGGTTACTTATTTATTTTGGCTGCCCCCATTGCATATGGATATTCTTGGGACAGTGATCAAATCCCCGCCATAGCAGCAACCCAAGCCACTGCAGTGACAATGCCAGATCCTTAGCCCACTGGATCGCCTGGACCTCCTGGCCTGCTCACTTTGGATAAATTAATTACTCTCCTGAGAGTTTCCTCCTGGAAAAACTGGGCATCAGTTTTCTACTTCTGTTCTACCTCTCTGGTGTAAGATTAAATGAGTCTATAGTATAAAGGTGCCTCGTGGAGTTCCTGCTGTGTCTCAGTGAGTTAAGAGCCTGACATGATCTCTGTGAGATGGGGGTTCGATCCCTGGCCTCGCTCAATGGGTTAAAGATCCAGCTGCAAGCTATGACGTAGGTGGCAGGTGCAGAACAGTGTGGCTGTGGCTGTGGTATAGACCTGCAGCTGCAGCTCCAATTCAACCCCTGGCCCAGAAACTTCCATATGTGGCTCTAAAAAGACAAAGAACAAAAGAAGAAAGAAAGAAAGAAAGAGAAAGAAAGAAAGAGAAGGAGAGAAAGAGAAAGAAAGAAGAAAGAAAGAAAGAAAGAAAGAAAGAAAGAAAGAAAGAAAGAAAGAAAGAAAGAAAGAAGGAAGGAAAGAAACACCTGAAAGCAAACAGCTGCCTGTTACATGGTTACGGTGTTGGGGACACAGTGGACGGGGGAGCACGGAAGTTGACAGCTCGGCCTGATTTAAATCCCGACTCAGCCACTTCCCACAACATTGGATCCTTTATGTCCCTCAGCTTCATCATCTATAAAATGGGGTTCGTAGAGGCTCCCCATCCCTTAATCATCGGTTCCAAAGCCCCCCGAGCTCTGAAAACAGAGATTAAGTTGGGCACAAATTCTCTTGGTTAAATCTCTGACCTGAACTGAGATGAGACCGTGATCTCAATTCTCAGCCCTCCACCCTGCCCCCCCATTTGTAGTAAACCACACATTTCACTGCAGAATTACTCAAGGGTTTGATAATGGGGCTCCCTCTGGACCCCCAGCGGCTGTAACAGTGCACCTGTGACTCCCCCAGAGCTGTGGTGAGGTCTAGACACCATGCAGGGGGCAGAGGCGGAGCATCGCTAAGTCCACAGCGTTGACCCACGAGGAAGGTTCTTGGGTCTTATTCCTCGGTGTCATCAGATGACTTTGGGCTCAAATCTTCCTGACCCCATCATCTGGGGGGACAACATACATGAGATCTCTGCATCTCCCGATGGTGGCATTTAATCAGGATTGTCAACAACAAATCAAAGAGCTCACTGGGCAGGGAGGAGCAGACCCTCTGCCACGGCTGCCACATTTGTCCCCTGGTGCATTGGGGCGCTGCACCCACTGGGTGGCCAGGCAAGCCAGCAGGGGCTACAAAGAGGGCAGTCCATGCCTTCTTTTCTCTTTTCTTGTTTTTCTTATTCTTTCTTTTTAGGGCCACACCTGCGGCGTATTGAAGTTTCCAGGCTAGGGGTCAAATCCGAGCCACATCTGTGACCTCCACCCCAGCCAGAGCAACGCTGGGTCCTTAACCCACTGAGTGAGGCGGGGATCGAATCCACATCCTCATGGACACTATGTTGGGTTCTTAACCCCCTGAGCCACAATGGGAGGTTCTGTTCCCCTCCGTTTTTATTTATTTTGCAAGACTGTGTGTCAGGAGTGGGAGCTGGGTGGACCCAGACCCCTGGGCAGCTCCCGTTCTGGTGCCTGGTCGGGGCTCCATTTCAGCCCTGAGTGCTGCCTGGGCTCTATCGGGCCGGTTCCCAAGCTGGTGAGCCCTCCTCTGGAGCCTCTGGGTCTCCCTCGCCCTTCTGCTCAGCCAACCCTCACTCCTCCCAAAGCCGCTTCCTCCAGGAAGCCTTCAAGCTTTCCCTTAGCCCCTGGCGCTTCCTGCGGGCAGCCAAGACTGCGACTCACCGGTGTGGTCTGGAGCAAGGGGGCTTCCTCACACCCACCCCATGCAGGTGAGGCTTGGCACCCAGGAGGCCCCTCCGGGGTTGACAGAACAACGAGTGAAAATGTGAAGAATTGTTTAACAAAACTGGCGTCATTTGGACGTGCTGGGTTGGGGGTTTTTTAAGGCAGGTTTTTAAAACAACTCTCATATCTTGAGCATTTTCCCTTTTCAGTAAGTATTCCTCTACATGAGTCCTGCCGATGTCACCCTTTTTCATCTTTGGTACCGTAACTTCTTAAAAATGACCTCCTGCTGTTGAGAGTCAGCTTTCATTACAGTGAGCAGCTCTGGGCTCAGCAGGAGGAAAGACGAGTTACAGCACGTCCCGTGTGTGAGTGATGCTCATAGCACATTTTTTAAAATTTTATTTCATTTTATTTTATTTTATTTCTTTTTTGCCCATATCTGTGGCATGTGGAAGTTCTCAGGCCAGTGAGTGAACCTGTGCCACAGAGGCAACCAGAGCCACAGCAGTGACAACGCTGGATCCTTAACACACTGAGCCCCCAGGGAACTCCTGCCGCACATTTTAAATGCTCCTGGCCCAGGGACCTAGTGTGGGGAGACGGGGGGTGGGTGGGGGAAGCTACTGGTCCTGATATGAGAATCCCTCTGGGTTGTCTGGGAGCTTTGTTTATTTTATTTTTTGTCTTTTCAGGGACACACCCGCAGCATATGGAGATTCTCAGGCTAGGGGTTGTGTCGGAGCTGCAGCTGCTGGCCTTCACCACAGCCAAAATAATGCAGGATCAGAGTTGGGTCTGTGAGCTACACCACAGCACAGGGCAGTGCCGAATCCTTAACCCGCTGAGCAAGGCAAGGGATCGAACCTGCATCCTCATGGATGCTAGTCAGATTTGTTTCCACTGAGCCATGGCGGGAACTCCCTATTTTATTTTATTTTATTTTTTAATTTTATTTTATTTTATTTTATTTTTCTGCTTTTTAGGGCCACCCCCTTGGCATATGGAGGTTCCCAGGCTAGGGGTTGAATCAGAGCTACAGCTATCAGCCTACACCACAGTCACAGCAACACCAGATTCGAACCGCATCTGCAATCTACACCACAGCTCATGGCCACGCCAGATCCTTAACCCACTGAGGGAGGCCAGGGATCGAACCTGTGTCCTCATGGATTTCCGCTGAGCCATGACGGGAGCTCCTATCTGGGGATTTTGAGGTCAGAGACGAGGATTGACAGGGAGGAGGGATCTGGTCAAAGGAGAGAAAGCAGCAGTGCCCCCTCTCTGTCGCCCCTGCTTTCTGGCTCTCAGGACCCAAGGGGCCTTTCTACTCTCAACAAGGGGCCCCTGGGAGGCTGGGGAGGGGGTCACCTTGTGGGAAGGCAGCAGGCACATCTCCTACAACCTACCCTGGACCTGGCTGAAGAGGCCCAGAGCCACAGTCCCGCCTGGCTTCCTTCACCTCCTGTCCGACCTGACCCAGGTGCTCCAAGGGGCCCGATGCTTGGTTTACTGCCCACGTGAAAAGTCATCTGGAAATCTTCATTTCCCGTTGCATGTTAGGTCCCATCCTGCCCCCAACCGTCCTCCTGAGCCATCCAGCCCCATGGGCCCCTGCAGCTTCTGGACCAAGTCAGCCGAGGTCTGGCTTCCGGCTCCAGGTTGTCCAAATCCTCAGACCCCTCCCTGCACCCCCAACTTTCACCTGTGCTGTGGAAATTGTAGTTAAACCTGAGTGAGTTAACTGGATGAGGATTGCTTACAACCATGGGAGCAGGTAGGTAGGAAGTCACATTGGAGGCAGGTCCCTTGGAGGGGACCGCCACGTGCCCTGGTGGGGAGGCCTCCAGGCTGCTGAAGAGCCAGTGCGGCAGCTTGGGAGGAAAGCCTGGGAGGGAGATGCAGCCGGGCGCCCCCAGACCCAGGAGCAGAGCGAGCTGGGAGGAGAAGGAAGAGCTGGGTTGAGCCGCCAGCACCAGGCTAAGTGGGGAAAGCGCCTCTGGAATAACCTGTCACTTACATAAAGGAATCAGGAAAAGAATAGGGGAGTTCTCTTTTGATGCAGCAGGTTAAGGATCCAGCCTTGTCACTGCAGCGGCTCAGGTCACTCCTGTGGTGCAGGTTTGATCTCTGGCCTGGGAACTTCTGCATGTCTCAGGTGCAGCCAAAAAAGAAAAAGAATATTAACTAGAATAGGCATTTGGGGGAAATATACGATGTATTTTCAGCAAAATGAACTTTCTGCTGCAACACCTGTCCCAAACCACCAGCAGCCCAAGCACAGCAACACGGGGATGGCTCATTTCTCCATCCCTGGAGGAAGCTCAGTGGAAAGGAAACCGACTTCCGTGTCCTGAGTTTAGCCCACTGGTCAGGGATTTGAACCCAAGTCTATTGGAAGCTGTGCTCTCAGCCACCAGGCCTGGGGCTTTCCAGTCTGCCCTGGTTTGGGGGCCTAACCTGGGACGCAACAGCTCTGCAGAATCAGCTCTGCAGCCTCAGCACACACCTTAGCCCCAGGGGCCACAGGAAGCGCCAGGCTGCGGGCAGGGAGGGGTAGACTGGGACCGAGGTGGCATTTACCTATCATGGCCACCAGGTGGCGCGCGTGCTGCTCTGGAGCCCGAACAGGAGGCTGGTGCCTCAGAAAGGCTCCGCCTCCTCCTCTTGGTGGGGTGCAGCCTCTCATCCTCTCCAGCCCTCCCGCGGGGTGGGGGTACAGGGTGTGTATGAATGTGTGTGTGTGTGTGTGTGTGTGTGCGTGTGTCCAAAGCCGGCTGCCAAACCAGCGCAGACTGGAAAGCCTGGAAAGCACAGCTTCCAATAGACTTGGGTTCAAATCCCTGATCAGCCGGTTAGTGCTGCTAAACTCGGGGCAGTGGCTTCGCCTCTCTCTGCCTCGGTTTCCCCACCAGTTAAGTAGGCGCATAATGCTGACCTCACAGGGATGCTATGAGGATTAATTTAGAGGGTGATATTAACATATATCGAGCTCTCCCTAAGGACCAGGCGTTGTTCTGAGCACTGTCCTTACACTGAACCGTCTTATATCCACAGAGGAAAGGAGGCCCCTGGGTGCTGCCGGGGCGGGGGGCGGGGGGGGCCTCTACCCCCAGGGGGCAAGGAGAGGAGGCGACACCTTTGATGCCTCGGGCCAGGGGCTCTCTTGCCTGCAGCCCACGGGAGGGCAGCAGAGGCCCCACCAAGGCAGCCGGCGCCCGGTCCTGTCCCCACGTGGCTCCGTGCGGTCTGACAGCCCAGATGCTTCTGGGAAAGGCACCCCTGTGGGGGTAGAGGATGCCCGGTGGCGTGTGGCAGTGAGCGAAGGCCACGGCATGATAGGGCGGTTTCCACCGCAGGGATGGTGGGGCAGCAGTGCCTTCTGCTGGGGGGGGCGCTGTGGAATGTTGGGGGGATGAGGGGGTGGCAGTCGAAGGCAGAGGGGGTGGCCAGGAAGTCGTGCCTATGGCAAAGGGATCAAGGCCTGAGATCTCGGGACCCGCCCTCCCCCGCCTCGGGGAGGGAGAGGCCTTTGGGTGGGGACTCTGCGGGGAGGGTCCCCAGAAGCCCCTGTTTGCCTGCAGGGTCTGTCCCAGGGTGGGGCAAACAGGGCGAGGCGGGCTTCCTGACCGTGGGGTGGGGGAGAGCTGGGGTCCAGGCGAGGGCTGGGGCCTGGAAGGGGAGCGGCCTCTGGGGGGTATCCTCTTCCATCAACTCACTGCCGTCAGGCCGCCTCAAGTCCACTTCTGTTTCCTGGGCCCTCATTCTGATGATTTTTCTGAGGTACACGTAGAGAGAAAATTGGACCACCCCGAGTTCCAGACCTGGGAGGGAAAGCGGGTTCTGAACTCACCTGAATTTCTGAGTCCTTGGGATGGTCATTGGCCAGCTGAGGTCATAGATACTTGCTTCTGTATTTGGGGGGAGGGCGCCCTTCCTCCTCGGCTGTCATCTGGCTGCCTTCCCCTCCCTGGCTCCCTCTCCCCTCCTCCTGGCCCTTCCTGCTCACGCATTCCAGGAACCAGGACCTCTAGGGATGGGCTCTCGGAGGCTGGCCGTGCTGCCTGTCTTGCGGCTAGCTCGGCTAGCTAGCTCGGATGTGCCAGAGGCAGAAGCCAGAGAAAGCCCCCTCCCCCTGCACCGTCCCGCCTCCCCTGCCTCCCCTCACCCCCTGCGTGCTCACAGGCCCGGAACAAAAACACACCACAAATAGAAATCAAAGTCTGAGAAAGAATCAAGGAGCCGTGACCCAGCCGTGGGAAAAGCTGTGTGGCCTCGGCCAAGTCGCTTAACTTCTCTGGGTTTCTTCGCTTACCGGGAAAATGGGGGTAATGGTGCCAACCTTGAGGAGGTGATGTGAGCAGGTGAGAGAAGATGTGAAATGCCAGAGCCAAGGGTGAGGTTTGATCTAAAAATAAACCTCCTCGTGGTTAAAGGGTCCATACTGGGTTCTCCTCTCCCCCGACCCCCTGCCCCCTGCTCAGGCTGGGGCTGCCCCCTGACCACTTTCCCGTAAGGCTGCGGGGGGGAGGGGGCTGCCACACTCCCCGCCCCGGGTAGGGCTGCTGCAGCCTTTGCTCTCAGGCTCCACTTCCTGTTTTTCTCCCCAACGAATTTTGCACCATCGCTCTTTCATCAGGGCGGGCGGGGGGCGGGGGGGCGGGGTGAAGGCGGAGGCCGGCCTGGGAAGGTGACCCGGGGAAGCTGGAGAGATGGCATGTGTGTGCAGGATGGGCCTGCCACCCGGCTGCCAAGCTCTGGAGTCTGCGGGCTCCTGCTCAGAGTAGACAGTGATGCTCGGGGCTGGGAGACTGGAGGGGGGAGGCTGGGAAGCTGCCTGATGGAAGGGGCAGAGGGGTCCTGGTTCTCAGCTGCAGGGGGGTAACCAGTTTGTTCCTAGGCCTGGGACAGGACCTAGGGATGGACTGATCCGCGCTGAAGCCACATCTCTGGTGATATGAGGGGTGGAGGAGCCGCTCTGAAAGGTGAGTCCAGCCTGCCTGCCCCCCAGAGGCTGTCAGGCCTCTGAGCATCTGGTTCCAGTGTCACTGGGTGTCAGGCTCCTGCTGGAAGGAAATGGAAGAGCTGTTCCCACACTGGCTGGGACCAGCACCAGAGTCAGAGCCCAGGGTGATCTGGAGCTGCCAGTTACAGCTCGTGGTGCAGTGTGAGGGGCAGGGTTGGGGAAGTGGGGGCAGCAACCCCAGGGGCCTAGCCGGGCTGGCTCCCTTGGCTACCCCGTGTCTGACACCATCTCAAGCCCCAGCCTTACCCGATACCCCAGCACAGGCTGCTGTTCCAGCACACGAGTGGTTCCGAGGATCAGAAATCAGACCTGTCGGCTCGAGGAGGAAAGGGGGCTCCAGGCACGGGTATAGGGTGCATCCGTGGAACCCAGACATGCAGCCCAGCCTTGGGTGCCGGAACCACACAGCCCTGGACCCTCAGCACTGCCGGCCCATCCCCATTTGCCCACCTGCATCGCACCTGCCAAGCTGATGCACCTGGATCCCATCACCCAAAGAAAACCATTTCCAGGTGCCACATTCATGTTCCTGGGAAGAACCTGGCCGTCTTCTCTTGGATGGGGGCCTCCCTTCCGGCCCAAAGAGCTATAGCTAGTGGTCAGGTTTCTGTGCCCAGTTGCCTGTCCTTGTGACCATGCGAGGAGGGTGACCAGAGAAGGGGGCCAGATGCACAGCCAAATAGTCTGTCCCGCCCAGCATGCACGCCCTGGCCCAACTCCTCAGGCTTTCCCCGGGAATCTCCGTCCCTATTGCCTTGCTTAACCTGGACCCCACAAACTCCACCACAGATGCCCCTCTTCCTGCCACTATGTGGCCATCCAAGTCCTGCCAAATTGTCGCTCCTTAGGCTCCATTCTCAGAACTACCATTTCCAGCAGGTCCCCACCCACCTCCTTTTCTGCTGCATCTCCTCTAAGGTGGCTCCTGGGGCCACCGCCCCCATCAATACACTGAATGATCAAAGTAAGCTTTCCTGATCTGTAGATGCAAGAAAGGAAAGCACATAGAGAGCAAATGGCACGGTCTTCTAGACGGGCAAGTGGAATGTTGGGAACAAGCTATCAGGAGTTCCCTGGTGGCTCAGGGGGTTAAGGATCTGGCATTGTCACTGCTGTGCCTCAGGTCATTGCTGTGGCACAGGTCAGATCCCTGGCCCGGGAACTTCTGCATGACTGTGGCCAAAAAAAAAAAAGAGAGAGAGAGAGAGGAACAAGAGTTCCTGCTGTGGCTCAGTGGAAAGAAACCTGATTAGCATCCATGAGGACATCCTAGCGGGTTAAGGATCCGGTGTTGCCATGATCTGTGGTGTAGGTCACAGACACGGCTCGGATCTGGTGTTGCTGTGGCTCTGGCATAGGCTGGCGGCTACAGCTCCGATTCGACCCCTAGCCTGGGAACCTCCATGTGCCGCGGGAGCGGCCCAAGAAATAGCAAAAAGACAAAAAAAAAAGTAAAAAAAAAAAAAAGGAACAAGAGATCACGTAGGTTCGCTCTGCTCGGTACCTTCCTTGCCTCCTCCGTTGGTAACATGGGCGCTTCAGGTTCTGCCCACCAGGAAGAGACGCCTTGTCTGGGGTCTTCCAGGCCTGCCCTTGAGAGGTTCTTGGGAGGGCTTTTTGTAGAAGGGGACATACCTGCTGCGGTAGCCTGGGGTACATAGTTTACCAATATACCCAATTCCATAAAATCCCATCCAGTTCAATAGTCAGCCTTAGACGTGGCCGTGCCCCGGGCTGGGGTTTCTAAGACGCAGGCACAAGGCTAGTTTCTTCTTTCAGCCTAAGGCTGAGAAGAGGCATCATTATCTGACTTGAGGTGCAAGAAAGATTTTTTTCTCTAATTTCTCCGGGAAGGTTACCCCATCTGCCCGCATGCCACTTGACAACGGGAGGCTTCAGAGGGACCAGAGGGAGGGGGCGTTCATTCCTGTGGCTTTTCCCAACCCGGTTATCCCCATGTCAACTGCTGAGCTCACAGACTCGTCTGCTCCAGGTGCCAGGCTGCGTGGTAGAAGCAGGGTGAGCCAGAGGGTGTGGCTGCGGCTATACAACAGGTGCATGATTAGCTGACCTTGGGTAGACACTGGGAAGAGGAATTTCCCTTAAACACTTGCCCTGCTTTTTCCTGATCTTGAGCAGCATGAAACTCATCTTGGAGCAGCTTCTGAAGATTGCCAGATGTGACTCATACACTGATGGCCTGGACATTTTGCTACCAAGATTCCTAAAGTCTCAGTCTTGACTGGCCCATGTTCTAGGTCTCATGACCCACTGAAAATAATTTCACTGATCTTTCTTTCTTTTTTTGGGCCTTGCCTGCAGAAGTTCCCAGCCCAGAGATCAAACCCATGCCGCAGCAGTGACAAGGTCCTTAATCCACAGAGCCACCCGGGAACTCCGAACTTAGCTGATCTGTTATCACATAGTTAGAAACTGCAGGGTCCTGTACCAGGATTGAGAATCCTCACTGCTCCTCCCTCTGCCTCAAGACATCTTTGAAAAACCATTTCTTTCAACAACCCCACTTCATATACCGATTTCTATATGAACTGGGATTTATTTGTTTTAAATACAAAAATAAATCCTCAGAAACAATCTCAAGAGGGTTTGTACTGAGTCGACTATTGTCCTCCAGAAATTCATGCCCATCTGAGACCTCAGAATGTGATCTCAGGAGTTCCCGTCGTGGCGCAGTGGTTAACGAGTCCGACTAGGAACCATGACGTTGCGGGTTTGATCCCTGCCCTTGTTCAGTGGGTTAAGGACCCTGCGTTGCCGTGAGCTGCGGTGTAGACCAGCAGCTACAGCTCCGATTCGACCCCTAGCCTGGGAACCTCCATATGCTTCGGGAGCGGCCCTGGAAAAAGGCAAAAAGACAAAAAAAAAAAAAAAAAAGAAAAGAAAAGAAAAAGAAAAAAAACTGTGATCTTAATTGGAAATAGGTTTTCGAAGAGCTAGTACGTTACGATGAGGTCATACTGGATTTGGGTGTCCTTATAAGAGGGAAATTCGGACAAAGACACAAACGCATAGGAGTTCCCTGGTGGCTCTGTGGGTTAAGGGTCTGGCATTGTCACTACTGTGGCTCAGGTCTCTGCTGTGGATGGGGGTTCAACCTCTGGCCTGGGAACTTCTGCATGTGGCAGGCATGCCCCCTGCCTCTCCAAAAAAAAAAAAAAAAAAAAAAAACCACACACACACACACACACAAAAAACGAGTGGTTAGTGAGATTAGCTCTTACTTGGGGAGAGAAAATAAAATTTTACATTTTTACTTTTTTTTTTTGTCTTTTTTAGGGCCCCACCTGTGGCATATGGAAGTTCCCGGGCTAGGGGTCGAATCAGAGCTGTAGCTGCCGGCCTAGCCACAGCCACAGCAACGCCAGATCCAAGCTGCATCTGACACCTACACCACAGCTCACGGCAGCACCGGATCCTTAACCCACTGAGCGAGGCCAGGGATCAAACCCGCATCCTCATGGATACTAATCAGGTTTGTTACCGCCACGCCACAATGGGAACTCCCACAATTTTGCATTTTTTGGACACATTTGACAAAACGTGAATAGAAAATGAAATGGAAAGAAAAACCTCTGTAACCCTCCTCCCACACAGCTTTCACTCTTGTAAGTCACCTCCTACCGTGTACGTGCGTGTGTGTGACATGCAGTGGTGACCCAGCCCAGGAACAATTCTACACTGGGCCCTTCTCACGTGATGACGGGATCACTTCCCGTAATGCCGCAGGTTTTCAGAATCACCATTTTCACTGCTGTGTACTATTCCATCAAGCGGCCGTCCTGTGCCTTCCTCTGAACAGTTCTGGCCAAAGGGAGAAAGCAGACCCTCCACAACATTGAGGTGGCACATTTTCTTCCTTCCATTTTTGGTTCATGGGCCAACTTATTGCCACCTCCTTACACACTAGACCCCCACACCCTTCCCATCACAACTGAAGATAAGGAAGGCTGCCTCCTCGTGGTGAAGCTATTGACAGGCCGATAGGGTCAGCCACCCCCCACCTGCCAACTGGGTTGGGGGGCCTTGGTGAGTTACCCTGGGCACTGCCTCAGTTTCTTCCTCTGTAAAATGAGGATAATGAGGGAGTTTCCGTTGTGGCACAGTGGTTAACGAATCTGACTAGGAACCATGAGGGTTCGATCCCTGGCCTTGCTCAGTGGGTTAGGGAATCTGCATTGCTGTGGCTGTGGTGTAGGCCAGCAGCTGTACCTCTGATTAGACCCCTGGCCTGGGAACCTCCATATGCCTCAAGTGCGGCCCTAAAAAGCAAAAAATAAAATAAAATGGGGATAGTGATAACACCCATGATAACATGGCTATTATGGGGTGATGCACAGGCTAACTGCTCAAAATATTTCTGCCTGTATCATTTGCTCATGTAGCCCAGGCCCTTTCCACGAGGCCACATCTAATCACCACTTTCCTGGTTGTATACCGACCCAGAGAAAAAAAGGGTGTGTATGAGTGTCCTGTGGCTGCTGTACCAAACTGCCATCAGTTGTGTGGCTTAAAACTCCAGAAATTGGAGTTTCCTGGTGGCCTAGCGGGTTGGGGATCTGGCGCTGGCGTGGGTTCAATACCTGGCCAGGGAATTTCCGCAGGCTGGGGGTGTGACCTGAATGAATGAATGAATGAATGAATGAAATAAAACACAGGATTTTTTTTTTTTTTTCTTCACAGTTCAGGAGACCAGAAGTTCAAAATCAAGATGTCAATAGAGCGCCCCCTTCCTAGGCTCCTGGGGGGGGCTGCTTCCTGGCTTTTTCCAGCTTCTGGGAGGTCCTTGGCTGGTGGCCCCACCCCTCCAGTCTCTCTCTCCTGTCCCTGTCTGTGTCCTCCTGTCTGTCTTGAATGTCCCTTAATGACACTTTTTCATTGTCGTTTTGCAGTCTGGGGGAAAAGAAACCAGCTGTGTGCTTTCTCACTGAGGTTTTTGGGGTTTCACATGGGGGTGCTCCTTAGAATGGGTGCTTTTAAAAATAAATATCTCTCAAGGAGTTCCTGTTGTGGCTCAGCAGTAATGAACCCAACTAGCATCCATGAAGATCCCTGGCCCCCTGCTCGGTGGGTTAAGGATCCGATGTTGCCGTGAGCTGTGGTGTAGGTCGCAGATGCAGCTCAGATTCCGTGTTGCTGTGGCTGTGGTGTAGGCCGGCGGCTACAGCTCCGTTTGGACCCCTAGCCTGGGAACGTCCATATGCTGCGAGTGTGGCCCTAAAAGGCAAAATAAATAAATAAGTAAATATCTCTCTAGAGGGCATTTCCTAGGTAGATCGAAGCTCTTAGGGCGGCAGTAAAGTGTGTGCTGGGATGCGGGGCAGGAAAGGTCCGGCTCCATCCAGCACTGGACCTTCTGTTTGCAGAGTGTTTCCAGCACTTTCACTGAAACACATCTTTTCAGTCTCATAAGCTCTCTGAAGTTGGGTTCCCAACTTTTTATTATCATTTTACAGAGGAGTGGACAGACTGAAGGATGTGAGGGCAAGGCTGGGTCTCCGGGTTCCCAGAGGCGAAGGTTCAAAAATACCCACCCCACCCCCCTCTCCCTCCAAGGGGAATCTACAGGCTGAGAATCAAGGCCTTGACTTTGTACTTGCTGCACACACACCCCTTTCAGGGCTCTGCCCACCCCCACCCCCCCATACCATTGTACACCAGGCTTTTAACATGCCCTTCCTGGCCCCAAGGGATTCAACCAGGTTCTTCTCCTCTCCTCCCAACCCCCCGGCCTCATTCTAATATTTTTTCTTTAATTTTCTTTCTTTCTTTTTTTTTTTTCACAGTCGTACCTGTGGCACATGGAAGTTCCCAGGCTAGGGGTCCAATCAGAGCTGCAGCCGCCAGCTTAAGCCACAGCCACAGCAACGCTGGATCCTTAACCCACTGAGTAGGACCAGGGATCGACCCCAGATCTTCATGGATACTAACCAGGTTTGTTACCACTGAGCCACAACAGGGACTCTACCACATGGTTATTAACTAAAGTTCATACTTCATCCAGACTACCTTAGATTTTTTTGTGTTTGTTTGTTCGTTTTGTGTTTTTTTTTTTTTTTTTGTCTTTCTGCCATTGCTTGGGCTGCTTCCTCGGCATATGGAGGTTCCCAGGCTAGGGGTTGAATTGGAGCTGTAGCCGCTGGCCTACAGCACAGGCACAGCAACTTGGGATCTGAGCCGCGTCTTTGACCCACACCACAGCTCACAGCAATGCTGGATCCTTAACCTGCTGAGCGAGGCCAGGGGTTGAACCCGGAACCTCATGGTTCCTAGTTGGATTCGTTAACCACTGCGCCACGACGGGAACTCCCAGGCTACCTTAGCTTTTACCCTATGTCTTTTTCTGTTCCAGGATCTCACCCAGGGCATCATATGACATTTGGTTGTCGTGTGTCACCTTAGGCTGTGGCAGGTTCTCAGCGTTTCCTTGTCTTGGATCAGCTTGAGGGTTTCGGGGACTGGCTGGGTATTTTTGTAAACCATCCTTCATTGGGTGTGTGGTGGGTTTTTTCGTTTGTTTGTTTTTTGATTTTGTGTTTATGGGTGCTGACGAGGAAGACCACAGAGGCGAAGTGTCATTCTCATCATGTCCAGGCAAGGGTGCCACCCATCAAGATGACTCACCCCTGATGAGGCAGACCTTGGCCACCTGGCTGAGGTGGTATCTGCCAGGTGTCTCCACTGGGAAGTCCCTCTTTGTCCCCTCTTCTGCTGCCTCCTCTGGAAGGAGTCACTAGGGGCAGCCTACACTGAAGGCATGAGGAGTGGAGCTCCCCTCTGGGAGGGCAGGTTAAGTCTCATCCCAAATCAGCTGGTGTGTTCCTGTTTTTTTTTTTTTTTGACTGCACCTGCAGCATGTGGCAATTCTGGGGCCAGGGATCAAACCCCACCACAGCAGTGACCCAAGCTGCTGCAGGGATAACACCAACTCCTTAAACCCCTGCACCATCAGGGAACTCCCCTGGTGTTCTTTTGCGCAGGAGCTTTTCGTCTCTCTCGTTTATTTAACTATTCATTGGCTTACGTCAGTCTGGACTCATAGATATTTGCTTTACACCTTGAGGTCTCATCTAATGCTGCTGCATGTCATTGCTTGAACTGTCCCCTTTGCCACTGGAAACCTACTGCGTTCACTCTCGTGTCCCTCAGACCAGCCCCGTCACTGTGGCCTTTTGTTTTGTTGTTTTCGTGGCTTTCTCTTCTTTCCAGCATTGTGAGATGCTCCAGGCTCATCTTGTCGATTTCCTGCCCCCATCAAACGGATCAGCCATTGCCCCCAGGAGCCTCAGGCCCCCTTTATTGAAGGCAATGGGATTAAAGACCCAGATCTGGGTGCTGGGGTGCTGGGTGTGTCCTCTTTGCTTCTTGGGGTTTACTATTTCTAGGACTTTAGGGTTGACAGAGCAAGGAAGTGTATACATGTATATTGCAGACCTTTCAACATGTAAATCACAGCCTGCCACTCCCCGGCTCAGCTTAGAACCCTCCCTCTGCTCCTCATCACTCTTTCAGCCAAAGCCCGGATTCCTCACTGCCTCTCCCTAGATCCTCCTCTTTTGCTATTTCCACCCCCCCCCAGCCCCCGCCAACCTCCCTGGCCTGCTTCCTGGTCTTCCAACGTGCTACTGCTCGGCACCTTTGCACTGGCTGTTCCCTCCGCCTTCGATGCTCTTCCCTCCAACACCAGCAGGGCCTCTCCCTCACCTTATTCAGATCCTCGCTCTGCTGGAAGGTCCTGACCTCCAGCAGCACCTCCTACCTCTCCCTCCCCTCCTAACCTGCCCAATATTTCTTTGCAGCATTCATGACACTGTATCCTATTTTCATTCTTCTTAGTTTCTCTTCTCACTGGAGTGTAAGCCCTGGGAGGGCGGGTTTTTGGCTCGTACAGTGCTGTGTGCCAAAACCCAGAACCTGCTGAATGAATCAGTGTTGCAAAGCTGGGGTCACCCTGTGTATGGAGGGGTGGGGTTGGAGCCACCCTCATGACCCCAAGCCCCACTGCTCCCCACCACCCCCTTCCCACAATTCCCGCACCCCCTGAATTAGCAAGAACCTTAGAGGACTTGTTTCAAGCCAACTGCTGTTTCTGGAACATTGACTTTGCACCAGGGGCAGAACCATCCAAATGGAAGCCTCCCCTGTGCGGTGTCAGGAAGTGCTGACATGACTCCCCCTGGGTTGCAGAGCGGGAATTTGAACCCAGGCAGCCTGTGTTTTGAGCATGCCATCTTTTAGATTAACCTGGCTTCCATTTGGAGCTACCTCTTCAGATAAGCCCAGAAATTCAGTGTCCGGCAGTTCAGCCCTGGCCCCAGAGACCCCTCAGCTGCCTGGGTCTTTTGACCTGCAATGAAATGCACGTGCACAAACCATCCACCCCTCTGATTGTCCCGAAGGCGGCAGGCACAGCCGGGAGCCCTGGCTTTTCTTCCTCAGCCTCCCACCTGGCCACCTCCCGGCACGCAGAGGAGCCCGTGTCCTCCAGAGTCAGACTTTCCAGGAGTTAAGTCTGACCTTGACCTAGTTCTCTGCTCATCTGTGCTGCCCTTCCGCCACCATTACCATGATGTTGTCATCCACAGAAGGCAGGTGCTTTCTAGCTGTGGTGACTGGACCTGCTGGGGGAATGCATTTATTAATTTTTTTCCCCCTTTTTTGGCCTCCCCGTGGTCTATGGACGTCCCTGGCTCAAGATCTGATCTGAGCCACAGGTGTGACCTAAGCCACAGCTGCAGCAACGCCGGATCCTTAACCCCTTGTGCCGGGCTGGGGATGAAACTGCGTCCCAGTGCCCCCAAGATGTCACCGATCCCGTTGTGCCATAGTGGGAACTCTTACTGTTGTTATATTTATTTATTTATTTATTTAGGCTTTTTGTTTTTTCCTAGGGCCGCACCTGTGGCATATGGAGGCTCCCAGGCTAGGGGTCCAGTCAGAGCTACAGCTGCCGGCCTACACCACAGCCACAACTACTCGGGATCCTTAACCCACTGATCAAGGCCCGGGATCAACCCACAACCTCATGGATATTAGTAGGGTTTGTAAACCACTGAGCTACAGCGGGTTACACCATTGGATTAGGCTGTCAAAACCTGCTGTTGCTGGTAATGACAAATACTGTTCTGGAGCAGAAGCAGCCAATCCCGCAAAGTAGAAAGATTTGGTCCTGGCATCAAAAACTAACATTTTCTAGGGGTTCACTCTGTGTCAGCGACTCTTACAACCATCTCACATGTATTAACTCATTTAATCCTAACAACAAGCCTAAAAGTTGCAAGCCATTTTTAGCATCTTTGTTTATCAGATGAGGAAATGAAAGCAGAGAGGTTAAGCCACTTACCCGAGGTCACACAGCTCCACAGGGGCAGTGCCGGCCTCTCTGGCTGCAGGGAAGCTGCTCGTCATTGCACATGTTCCCCACACTTTCCCTGGCCAAGGCAAATGGGCTCAAAGCTGGATCATTTTGGCCCTGCCTGGAAGGAAAAGCCCCTCAGCAAAGTGGGCTTCCTGCCAGGACGGGGCATGGAGGCAGGTGTCTGGAGCCCTTGGGGGGAGGACTGAGGAAGTGGGCTCCTCACACTTGTACCCCTGCAGTGGGTGCTCAGCTTGGCTCTGGTTGCCCTGAGTTAACCCTGCTTGTGGGCATGTGTGGGTGGCAGTGGTAAAACCACTCAAGGTGGAGCAGAGGTAGGATGCTCACTGCATCCGTGAGAAGCTGCAGAGGCAGGGTGGCTTTGGGAGGCGGATGTTCTGCAGGAGAGGGTGACGGGCTCCGAAGGAAGCAGCCCTGGGGGCCGTGCGTTCACATCTGAGTCGCCCGCAGCGAGCCTCCTGTCGGTGCAAGCTGCCCTCCTCCCACCATCTCCCCTTTATACTCAAGACCTCCGCTCTCTTCTTTAAACAGGGCCAAAGGATCGCCCAGTTGGGAGGCCACGTGATTCATACGTGTTGCCTTCTTCAGGCCCCTGAGCCACCAGGGAACTCCTTAGGTTGCTTTCCTTACAGCCAAGGTGCGGCTTTTCTTCCAGCACTGCTGTCAATTCTCCACCACGGCTGGTCCATTTCACTCACGAGTCAAAAGGAACTTGAAGTCACTTCCTCCAAGACACACATGACAACGGTTAAAAATAAAGTGAGAAAGAGACACCAGAAACTGTAGAGAGGAAAGCAGAAGGCAAGTCTACCGGTAACTTCAGGGGCCACATTGTCCCTGGTGCCACAGATAGCCCGAGTTTCCTGGCACTCCAGGCATAAGAGGGAGACAAGTCCTAGGGTTTCGTTTCAGAAAGGAAGTGTGTTGGGGTTTCGGGAAAGTGAAACTTCTTCGGCGATGGGGCACAAGCAGCGTGGCCCCGGCAGAGAAGCATGGACCCAGAAGAAGTTAGACACAGACCGTGTGGTCTCTCAAAATGATTCAACCATCTTGAGCCTCAGTTTTCTTATCTGTAAAGTGGGGATGATAAGATTTCTCTCGGGAGGCTATTGTGGAGATCAGAGATAACAAGGTGTGAACTATATTTGAGCCCTTGGCAGGCCTCCTGTTTTGCTTATTACAAAGCATGTTTGTTTGATTTTTTTTCTTTTTCTCTTTTTTTTTTTTTGGCCATGCTGGTGGCACACAGATGTTCCCTGTCCAGGGATGGATCATGGGTCACAGCAGAGACCTGAGCCGCTGTGATGACAATGCTGGATCCTAAACCCACTGCACCAGGAGAGAATCCAAAACATGATTTGAATGGCAGCAAAGGCATAGTCAATGAAGAGTTCTTTGGGTGTTGCAAAAGTCTTCCTGGAGTTCCCATCGTGGCGCAGCAGAAACAAATCCAACTAGGAACCATGAGGTGGCGGGTTTGATCCTTGGCCTCGCTCAGTGGGTTAAGGATCTGGCGTGGCCGTGAGCTGTGGTATAGTCACAGATACGGCTCGGATCTGGCGTTGCTGTGGCTGTGGTGTAGGCCGGCAGCTGTAGCTCTGATTAGACCCCTAGCCTGGGAACCTCCATATGCTGCGGGTACAGCCCTAAAAAGACAAAAGACAAAAGACAAAAAAAAAAAAGTCCTCCTCATCTGACTTTCTCACAACCAACTCTGAAAATCAGGGAATAGTGTTTACACAGCAACCTGGCCAAAGCAGGGCTAGGACAGGTGCTCGGAAACATCAGGACCTGCCATCAGATTTTCTCTCTGAAAGGTCTTTTTCTCTTCTGTCTTTTGACAATATCGCCCTGCAGTAGTCCTGGCCTGGGGTTGGAGTGAGATTGAGCCTCAGACGTTCTGTTGGGAAGGATGTACCCTCCTGGGGACAGACCCAATATTCCCCAAAGGGACCCGTGGTCCCTCCCGGCTCCTCCACATGTACCCATTCGAGAGACCAGAGCCTGCGGCCTAGATCTTAGAAAACTGGGACCACTTAGTAACCCATTTGTTTTGCCGCAATTCTCTCCCCTTTGCTGGCTAGGCACAGAAGAGCCTCTGCTCCTTCCGTTGCTGCAGCCAGTACTGGGCCCAAGCTGGTCCTGGGAGGCCCAGAGAGTGTTGGATAGAAAGAGTCCCGCTTCAAGCCTCAGTGTTCCCATCTGTCCAAGGGACCAAAACAGGTGATTTACCTGCCAGGCTGGGTTGGAGAGGGTCCTTAAGTCATTGACTAAGCTATTGACTGGCTCACCCCGGTCACATCCTAGAAGGGTCTTGGGGATTGCCCGACCCCCTTGTCCCCATGCTTTTGACTCCCCAAAGCCTGGAGGCCACCGGCTTTCCCTGGGGCCCAGGTCCCTGAACTTGGCCTGGGGGCGCTCTTAGAAGCCTCCAGCTTTTCTCTGGCCATTGTTAAAATCCTTTGGTGTGTGAATGTGGAAGGCGTGGAGCTTTTACGGGCTCTTAGGACCTTCATTCGGTTGTTTTCTTTGTAAACACATAAGCTTGTTTGGAAGAAGGACAAGGTGCAGCTTCCAGAGGCAGCTGGGCTGACGCCCCTCCAGGCGGGCGGAGACCTGGGAGGGCGGGGGGAGGGCGCAGGGGCAGAAGAAGCGGCGGGAGGACCTGTTGTTTTTCCTGTTGCAAGTAAAAAGGAAACAAAGTGGGAAGTGGAGTGTGCGGACTGTCAGCAGGCGGGGCGCCCCCGCCGCGCCCCGCCTCTTTCTCTCGAGGCTCAGTCGCGCCCAGCGCCGTCGCTGCCAGCGGGCGCCGGGCCGAGCCGCCCCAGCCCTGCCAGCCTCGCCGGGACCGGTAAGCGCTCGCCTCTGGTTGTGACTGGGAAGTAGGGGCGAGGGCCGGGGCCAGGGGCTTCGGGGGACCTCGGGAACCGCGGACATCTCCTGGCGCGTACAGCCGGTGCGCCCCGGGCCGGTGCGCCTGCCGCTTCCAGCGAGCTCGGCAAGGGGCGTCTCCCGGGGTGGGCCCCCCGGACCCGAGCCGAGCCCCCCGGACCCGAGCCGAGGTTGCGCGCGGGGCTCGGGCCGCCCCCGGAGAGCCCGCCTAGAGAGGCGCGCACTGTTCCCCTGCGCCTAGACTGCTTGCCCCGCTGAGCGGTACGGGGAGCTCCCGGGTCCTCGCTGCGCTTCCAGCTGCGGTGCGGCCTCGCGTGCACCCGCCGAGGTGCGGGGAGCCTGGCCGCGGCTCAGCCCCGTGCGCCCTGCCCCGGGAGCTGGCGAGCCGGACCAGGGGGCTTCCCTGCTGCGCCGCGGGGAACAGGATGCGCTCCCAACGGCAGGGCTGCCGGGTCGACCCGCGAGGAGAGGGGCGCGCACACTGCCTCGGCGCCCTGGCCCCGCGCGCCCGCCGCAGCCCTGGCGAGCCGGGTCCCGGGCTGGAGAGAGGCCGGGGTGGACGTGACCGGGCTTGTGAACCTGCGGCCCGTCCCTCTCCGGCCCGCCCCGGCGGGGCTCCGACCGCGGGCGCCGCTCACCGCGTGTTTACTGCCGCCGCGAGGCAATCAGCCCCCGGATCTGCGGCTGAGCCGGGGTTACGGCGGCAAAACCGCCTCCAGCTTTGCATTTCCGGACTCTTTTTTTTTTTTTTTTCTTTCTTTCTTCTTTTTAATACTCCTACCCGTAATTCAGCCTGAATGAGCCTTCCTCTTTTTTTTTTTTTTAAGTTGCGTTTCCTGTTTTTATTTAGGCTTCGTCCTCTGCACCTCCTTCTTGGAGATCGAGGAGAGGGAGACAGGGAGACCTTTCTTGGGGACCAGGGAGGGGGCACTGCCTAGCCATCGATCTTGTGCCTTAGTGAGGAGATGGAGAGCCAGGAAAGCGCTGATGAAAGCTGCTCCTGGAGGGGAAGCGAGTGGGGATGGGATTTCCGGGGTCGGATGGGGGGGCGCCCTGGGGCAGCAGGTGCTGGCAGCCCACGTACCAGGTCCTCGCGCAGCATCCTTGGGATCCGCTCAGTTTGCGGATGGAGAGGTGTGGAGCCGTCGGTGGATTGGGCAGCTTTCTCTTCGTTGAAGTGACCCTGGAAGGAGGGACCTGCAAGTCTCGAGCCCCACGGGATTATTAAGTGGGGTTTCTTCCCTTGGTCTCCTGCAGAAACCCCATTGGACGCTGCTCTCAGAAGTGTCCTGCCTAGTCATGTGTGTGTGAGGGGCTGCGCCTTGGGGCAGGGAGCGGGTTCCTCTCTTAGGAGTCTCCTAGGGAAAGGTTCATTGCTCCAAAGAGACTTTGAAACCGAGGACTAGTCCCACTGCCTACTTGCAGAAAGGCAGCGCCCCCGCTGGAGTGCCTCAGTGTTCTTGTCTAGTGAAGGTACCATAGGGGACTTTTTCCCTCCAAAGAATCGATCTTTTTTACCTAGGAGTTTTGGGTTAACCGTAGCAGCTGAGTGGTCTCCATTTTCACTGGAGGAAACTGAGGCTCAGAAAAGAGACTTGCGGACCCACTGAGTTTACAATGAGCTGATCCAGTGTCCTGGTTCCTTCAGATGCCAAGGCGTTTCCTCATGGGGCGGTGCTGTTGCTTGCAAATGAAGGAGACTATTTCCTAAGAGTTCTCTTGGGGTGGGGATGGGCCACTTGGGATGTCGTTTCAGAGCCACAGCATCTGAGGTACCCATCTTGATACTACCCTAGTACCATTAACCCCCAGGTCTGACTGATGAGTTAAGGGGGGTGAAGATTCTGCTGCCCGTAGAAACCTGCCCCCCAGCACAAGGAGACAGGAGTAGAGCTTTCTCTTCTGCTCTCTCTAGAGCAGAAATTGCCCACCCCTTAGCCTTCCCGTGCCCATCCTGGCTCATGAGAGCGCTGCCCAGGACGTGCTGAGGGTGAGTCTCTTTTGGTGCTGTCACACATTCCCCGGAGTAACAGAAGTCACTCTAGGATGCAAGGGGGGGTGGGGATGGAGGGTGCTCTTAAAGCCTAGTTGGCAGTTGCCCAGAAAGCCAAGCTTACCTCCTTCTGAGCCCCACTCACGTTTAGAAACGATGCTGGCCCCTCTGCGAATATAGATGTTTCTGGAATTAGGGAAACTGCCAAAGAGGCACTCCTGGCCATGCTGATGTCCCCTTCCAGCAGGACAAGCTGCATTTCTGCAGCCTGAATCCGTGCCCAGGAAGGGTACGTAAAGCATGCTACTCCTATCTCTTCTCTTTATCACGTTTAGCAAGTGGTTACCGGGATCCCACGGGGGCCAAGGGGCTGTGCTAAGAACAAGGCAGGCAGGCCGGGAGGGTACCAGCCCCCCCTGGGAGGGGGCTTACAGGGCACAGACAATCCATAAAGAGAGACCAGCCTCAGACGCAGGGAGCTTGTGTGCCCGGCAGCACTGTTGGGTGGAGGGCGATAGTGGGGGTATGAGTGGGGGGGCATGTGAGAGGTCAGTTCCTGCTTCACCTTGCTTTTCTTCAATTGCACAGTTAAAGTGAGAAGTGAATGTGCAACTTCTGAAGCAATTCCCCTTTGGCTGGCTTATTTTTCAGAACCATTTTTGTTTAGAGGCGCAGTTCTGCTTCCCGCCCTCCAGCTGTTTCTGTGGGTCTGATGGTGGGGCCCCACCAAATGTTTCCTTACTGCGGAGCCTTAGAGAAGCTCTTTCAGCCACTCTTCGGGGGACAAACGCATTTCCCAGCAAAGCTGTTGCAGGAGCAGGTCCAGAGGGACCTAGGCTGTAGGGGGATCTCAGGAGGGCTGGCGCCCCGCTGGCCAGCATCAGGGTCAGATGTATGTGGCAGTTAACCTCCGGCCAGAGGAGGATGGCAGGAGCCCGACCGGTTTGGGAGGGAAGGAAGCGCCCTCATGTGCCAATGCCAGCGTTTCACAAATGACAAAGCTTGCAAAACTCCTCTCTCCTTGCAGTTAATGCAAAAACTGACTTTTCTTTAACTTGGGTGATGGAAATCCCCTGCAATCATATCAGAAAAGCTGCCAGTTTCAAGATGGAAAAAACAACATTTTTTTTTTTTTTTTAAACCCGGGAACCTCCGTCCTCACTCTTTCCTTACAGACCGACTGTCTTTGGGTTGTACCAAAATACAGCCCCCTCTCCCCTCCCTGGGGGCCAGCGCCTCCCTGGGGCCTGAGGTTGGCGCCCTGAAAGTTTTCCTTCCAGCTGCACCGGCTCAGTGTGTGCAAGAGCCCTCTGGTCCTGCCCCGGCTGTGGTGAGCTCACCGGCTCAGAGAAGGGTTCTCTGGGCTTCTCCCATGGGTGCTTTTTCCAAGGCCGCCTACTTTCTGAGCCGAGAGAGAGAGTGATCTGAGTGATGGGTGTGGCTGCTCTAAAGTGGTATTTCAGTTCGCTTTGTTTCGCTCACCGTGGGGAAATTGCTTTTCCACTTTGAGAAATGCCAGGGTGAAGGGGACCCGGGGGAGGGGCGTGTGCTGCCCGAGGTGGCTTTTCCGTCCTAGAGGGATGCTGTATTTGTTTCCTCCGGCTGTTGTAACGAATTGCCACCGTTTCTGTAGCTTCAAACGGCAGAAGTGTACTCTTTCGCAGTTCTGGGGCCCAGAAGTTCAAAGTGAGCACAGGGCCTTCCTCCCTCCAGGGCCCTTCCAGTTTCTAGAGGCTCTGGACCTCCTCACTCCAATCTCCGCCTGCATCTTCACAGGGCTTCTCTGTGCCGTGCCTTCTCTCCTGTCCCTTAGAGGGACCCTTGTCATTGGATCTGGGGCCCGCCTGGGTAATCCAGGATGGATTCATCTCCAGATCCTTAATGACAGCTGCAAAGACCCTTTTCCCATATAATTATTTTTCCAAATAATTCACAGGTTCTGGGGAGTGAAGACAGATAGTGTCTTTGAGGGGCCACAGTTCAGCCCACTGAAGATGGACAGGAGTGTGCTTCTTCTGGTATTTTCTGGGGGAGCTTTGAGCTCGGAGCATCGTTATCTTTGCAGGGAACAGAGCACGCCCTGCTTCTGGGTCCTGCATCTCCCCGTAGGTGACATTAAGCAAAGATTTCAGAGTCCCCTGAGGTCCCGACTTCTTCAGCCCCTCTCTTCCCTCTTGCTTCCTTTTCCCCAGTTTTGTGAACTGGCAGCCACCTTATTTTCTCTTTTCTTTCCTTTTTTAAAGTTGCATTGATTTGCTGTTGTGATCGCGTCTGCTGTACAGAAGAGAGATTCGGTTACACACAGACACACCTCCATGGCAGCCGCCTTCGTAGGGGCTCTGCTGCCAGCAGTTCCCCCCTCCCCAGGGTCCCAGTGACAGAAAAGAAAACTCCTGGGTGTTCGAAGGGCCTGAAACCCAGGTCTTCACCTGCAGAGAACTGCTCCGGGCCCCCTTCCTCCTGTCTGGTCTTCCAGGACAGTCCCTTTTCTGCTCAGGGCCCCCTCCCAGCCAGGGAGCCTCTCCTCTGTCTGGGGCCTCACAGCCCCTCCCGTTTTGGAGTTTCCTCTGCTGAGCAGCCCCCTGGGCTCTGTTTTGCTGCCATGTCCCTACATCCTTCGGAGGGGCCACCTCCATGGGGCAGGGCTGCTGGTGCTGGAAGGGATTTGAGGGGCTCCCCCTGGGCACAGCCCCCATCACTGAAGCTTGGAGGAGGTGCAGGCTCTCTGGAAGGACAAGGGCCCCCCTCCTGCCTCCCGCTCCTGGGTTGGGCCGTAGCGGGACCTTGCCTTTCTTTGTTTTGGTTGTGAAATCTGGGAGAAAGACTTTCTTATCAATAGGGAAGCAAGATCATAACTCTGATATTGAAACTTTTAAAGTCCTTTGTGGGAGTTCCTGCTGTGGCTCAGTGTCAGAACCCGGCATTGTATCCATGAGGATGTGGGTTTCATCCCTGGCCTCGCTCAGTGGGTTAAGGATCCCGCGTTGCCACGAGCTGCGGTATAGGTCCTGGATGCGGCTCAGATCTGGTGTTGCTGTGGTTGTGGTGTAGGCCGGCAGCTGCAGCTCGACTCAATCCCTAGCCTGGGAATTTCCAGATGCTGTGGGTGTGGCCCTAAAAAAAAAAGCAGCACAAAAAAGTCCTTTATGCAAGGGTGGGGTGGGGAAGGGTGTGGAGGTGGCGATGGGGGGAGGGCGCCACAAGGAAGAAGTCTCAGCTTTGGAGGCAGCCAGACTAGCTGTTTCTCGCACCCACCTTTGATCTGCTGGGTGAACTCTGGCAAATTGCCAACCATCGCAAGCCTCAGAATCCCCAGTTATCACCTTGGAACAGCAATATCACCCCTGGTCTTTTTTTGTTTTTGGTCTTTTGTCTTTTTAGGGCCACACCCACGGCATATGGAGGTTCCCAGGCTAGGGGTCGAATCAGAGCTACAGCTGCCAGCCTACGCCACAGCCACAGCAACTCCAGATCAGAACTGAAACTCTGCCCATTAAACACTAACTCCCCATTCCCCTCTCCCCTCAGCCCCTGGAACCCACCTTTCAACTTCGTCTCTGAATTTGACTACCCTTGTCACCTTATATAAGTGGGGTCATACAGTATTGGTCCTTCTGTGACTGACTTATTTCCCTGAGCATAGCATCCTCTAGATTCACCCACGTTGCATCGTGTGCCTGAATCCCCTTCTTTTTTAGGGCTGAATAATATTCCACTGTATGGATGGGACCACATTTTGCACTTTTTTTTTCTTTCTTCTTTTTTTGTGAAGGATGTGCTGTTGTAACTTTCTTTTATCACTTAACATTAGCATGTCAGCATTTTCCACATTGTTTCATAACCTAGCTACCCTTTTTAGTGGCCGTATAAGTGTCCTACAGCAGGGACATCATTTTCTCCAGCGTCCTCTATTGGGGGACATTTATGTTGCTTATACACACACACACACACACACACTCTTCTTTTGAAATACTGTAATAGACATTTCTAGACTTACCCCATATTTACAAATTATTGACCATTTTTATGGCTCTTTGTTTGTTTGTTTGTTTGTTTTGATTTGGGTTTTTACGGCTGCACACTCGGCATATGGAAGTTCCCAAGCTCGGGGTGGAACTGGAGCTACAGCTGCCGGCCTACACCACAGCCACAGCAATGCAGGATCCGAGCCGAGTCTGCGACCTACACCACAGCTCACGGCCACGCCGGATCCTTAACCCACTGAACGAGGCCAGGGATCGAACTCGTATCCTCATGGATCCTGGTCGGGTTTGTTAACCGCTGAGCCATGAAGGGAACTCCCATTTTATGGCTCTTGAAGCTAAGTAGTTTTGCAAGACAGATTGGACCAGTTCATCCTATGATAGCTTCATGACACTCCTGCTAGCCTTGAATAATATTGGAAAAAATGTTTTACTAAGAGGCCTGAAAGCTGGTCAGCTTAAACGTGTTGTTGTTTTTTAATTGCTCATGAGGCTAAATAGCTTTCTTTTTGGTGGCTAGCTCTATGTAGAGGCTGAGCTTTGCTGCAGTGTCATGAGCAGTGAAACCCTTGAACTCTGGAGTTAGACAGATTCTGATTCAAACCATAGCTTCTCCAGGTCCCTGCTGTGTGACCTTGGGTAGATTACGTGCCATCTCTGATCCTGGGTTTCCTCTTCTGTAAAATGAAACTAATAGAACCTATTCCTAGAGTTGTCTTCAGGATTAAATGAGATAAACGAGGCAATGAACATCACCTCCCACATAGTTGCTCCTCAGTAAATATTGGTCATTATATTAAATTAGCAAGTCTCCGTTCAGCCTCAAGATTCGTCTTCTTTCTACGAGAGGAATGGTTTACACTTAAGCCAAAGGGATTTGGGTGAAGCACAGGAATCCATTTTTTTTTTAATTTTATTTTCCCACTGTACAGCAAGGGGATCAAGTTATCCTTACATGTATACATTACAATTACATTTTTCCCCCCACCCTTTGTTGTGTTGCAACATGAGTATCTAGACAAAGTTCTCAATGCTACTCAGCAGGATCTTCTTGTAAATCTATTTTTTTTTAAGTTTATTTATTTATTTTATTTTTATTTTTATTTTTTTGTCTTTTTGCTATTTCTTTGGGCCGCTCCCACGGCATATGGAGGTTCCCAGGCTAGGGGTCGAATCGGAGCTGTAGCCACTGGCCTACACCAGAGCCACAGCAACATGGGATCCGAGCCGTGTCTGCAACCTACACCACAGCTCACGGCAACGCTGGATCGTTAACCCACTGAGCAAGGGCAGGGACCGAACCCGCAACCTCATGGTTCCTAGTCGGATTCGTTAACCACTGCGCCACGACGGGAACTCCTTTTTTTTTTTTTTTTTTTTAAGTTTATTTATTTATTTTTTCTTGTAAATCTATTCTAAGTTGTGTCTGATAAGCCCAAACTCCCGATCCCTCCCACTCCCTCCCCCTCCCATCAGGCAGCCACAAGTCTTTTCTCCAAGTCCATGATTTTCTTTTCTGAGGAGATGTTCATTTGTGCTGGATATTAGATTCCAGTTATAAGTGATGTCATATGGTATTTGTCTTTGTCTTTCTGGCTCATTTCACTCAGTATGAGATTCTTTAGTTCCATCCATGTTGCTACAAATGGCATGATGTCATTCTTTTTTATGGCTGAGTAGTATTCCATTGTGTATATATACCACATCTTCCGAATCCAATCATCTGTGGATGGACACTTGGGTTGTTTCCATGTCCTGGCTATTGTGAATAGTGCTGCAGTGAACGTGCGGGTGCATGTGTCTCTTTTAAGTAGAGTTTTGTCCGGATATATGCCCAAGAGTGGGATTGCGGGGTCATATGGAAGTTCTATGTATAGATTTCTAAGGTATCTCCAAACTGTTCGCCATAGTGGTTGTACCAGCTTACACTCCCACCAACAGTGCAGGAGGGTTCCCTTTTCTCCACAGCCCCTCCAGCACTTGCTATTTGTGGATTTATTAATGATGGCCATTCTGACTGGTGTGAGGTGGTATCTTGTGGTAGTTTTGATTTGCATTTCTCTTATAATCAACGATGTTGAGCGTTTTTTCATGTGTTTTGTTGGCCATCTGTATATCTTCCTTGGAGAAATGTCTATTCAGGTCTTTTGCCCATTTTTCCATTGCGTTGTTGGCTTTTTTGCTGTTGGGTTGTATAAATTGCTTATATATTCTAGAGATTAAGCCCTTGTCGGTTGCATCATTTGAAACTATTTTCTCTCATTCTGAAAGTTGTCTTTTTGTTTTCTTTTTGGTTTCCTTTGCTGTGCAAAAGCTTTTTAGTTTGGAATCCATTTTTCTATCCTAAAGCTGGACGATCCCGGGAGTTCCCGTTGTGGTGCAATGGGATTGGCGGCGTCTCTGCAGTGCTAGGTCGCAGGCTTGATCCCAGACTGGGCACAGTGGGTTAAGGGATCTGGCGTTAGCGCAGCTATAGCGTAGGCCCTACCTGCGGCTTGCATCTGATCCCTGGCCCAGGAGCTCCATACACCGTGGGGTGGTAAAAAAAAAGAGAAAAAACCTAATGGACCTGGAGGGAGCCGACAGCCCTCCTCTGTCGAAATGGACCTTTTTTCCAGCAGTGGGCCTGGATTTGGGTGTGAGCCTCCCTGGAGCAAATACAAGAATGGGTGCTGGGTGATGCTTCCCTTTCTGAGAGGTGAAGTGAGGCCATGATGCGCTGCCTGTGGTCCCGTAGTCTCCGAAGCATGGAAATGGGGGTAAAGGCTTACCAATGGTTGAGTCCAGAATATGTCTTGGTGACGGTTCTGCTGTGGCCATCCGGATGCTCCTTCATGCAGTTGGGGAAAGAAACTTTCAGGGGGCGGGACCCCAGGGGCTTTGGCACCAGCTGGGGTTGCTGCCCACGAAGGCTGCTTTTGCAGCCCCTTAACGGGGCCTCCTCCTGCCTCTCAAGTGGGCCTCAGGTGGCTTCAGGGGAGGGTGTAAGTCCAGCACACCGATTGTTTGAGGCATGCATTTTCCTCTTTGCTGCTGACCTCTGTCTGAGGAGGAAGTTAATAAAACCAGGGTCTTGGTCTCTAATAAACAGCTTCATGAGAAATTTCTTCTAGGGGAAAAAACACCAAAACCCCCCAACTTTCCCCTCTCACCTGACCCTCTCGAAAAATTCCATTAAAAAAACATTTCTCGTGTTCACAGCTAATGAAGAGATGAGCCAAACCACAGCTCCTGTGTCTGATGGCTCCTGGGTCCAGGAGCCAACTCACCTCACCATGTCATGATTTTTTTTTCCCCTATTGAGTGGTGTAACGAATATTTGAATAATACAGGCCATCTGCTGTCATTTGGAAACCAGTGATGAAGTGTGACCTATTTTTAATTTCAGTGCAGCAGCACATTTAATATGTGGCGGCCTCTTAAGATGTGCGTGGCTTCCTATTTCCAGCAGGACGCGTGGTGCAAAGGCAGGGTTTGGAGAATGAGCAGAAAGGGAGCCCAATGTTAGCATCAAAAGCAGGAGCTTCAACAACAACAACAAAGGAGTTCCCTGGTGGCTCAGCAGGTTAAGGAACTGGTGTTGTCACAGCTGTGGCATGGGTTCCCTGGCCGGGGAACTTTTGCATGCGGTAGGTGTGGCCGAAAAACAAACAAACAAAAAACACAACCAAACCAACCCCCAAAGCAAGAGCTTTGCAGCTGGACAGAAGTTCAGATCTCGGCTTTGACCCTTAACACACAGGTGCCTTGCAAGTTCTTTCACGTCCTGAGCCTCCGGGTTTTGTCTCTGAAGATTGAGATGTTACTGCCTCTTTTTACTGGATCGTCCTGAGGATTGGAAATAGGGAAAGACCTGTAGTTGGTCATGGGTGCTCAAAAAGTTGCTGTTTTTGCCATTGGATGGATCAATCTTTGCAGCCCATGCTGTAGCTGTAGGAGAGAGTGGAGTTTCTTCCTTCCTTACTGTCTGTCTTTTTAGGGCTGCATCCACGGCATATGGATGCTTCCAGGCTAGGGATCAAATAGGAGCTATAGCCACTGGCCTACACCACAGCCACAGTGGCTCAGGATCCGAGCCGCACCTCTGCAACCTACACCACAGCTCACGGCCACACCAGATCCTTAACCCACTGAGCGAGGCCAGGGATCGTACCTGTGTCCTCGTGGATGCTAGTCGGATTTGTTTCCACTGAGCCATGACAGGAAGTCCAGGGGAGAGTGGATTTTCAGGGACAGGTACTTTGGTCATAAGTCGTTGAGGTTGCTTGTGTGAGGGGGTTGATTTCTCCACCATCTTACTTGACTTCCCATGAATGATCCTTCCAGAAAGCACAGGTTGTGTGTCCATAAGTACCCCATTTTTACAGATAAAAGTTGGACTTGCTTTGTCCCTGGTTATCAGCCTGTTCCTCTCAGATGTGTTAAAGCCAAAGGTTTTGTCTTTTCAGCTTTTTTCGAACTCTTCAAAGTCTAAAGGAGCTTGGAAGATGGGGCTCAACATGGTGGAGGGCTTTTCCAGGCTATTTCCTTCCTTCCCCTAGGTGGTGGCAGGAGCAGCCCCTATGACCTTGGCTGTGGCAGTGGACGCTGGCTTGCATGTCCTCCTGCCTGCAAGTTGCTGCAGTGAGTCAGGGGCTCCTGAGCATGGAGTCTGCTCTGGAGGCCGCTGTCCCTGGAACCCTTGTGCTGCAGGTTTGTGGGAAAGTGCTTGGAAGGTGTCTGGGCAGCTGGCGGTGACCTTGACCCCCACGGGCCATGCTTCTCCAGCATTCCCACCCGCTGCTCCGGACAGAAGCTGGGCTGACAGCCCTAGCCTGCAGCAGCCCACCCCAACCGTGACCCTGCTTTGAAGCTTCAAGTTTTGTTTTTAAGGCTAGCATTAATTTTACATCCTATTCCATGATAATCCATGTTTATTTTGTTATGAGGAATATTTCTCCTTTACTTTTGAGTCAGATGGATGCCCTGGGAAGATGTTTATGTTTTTTTCTGTGGCTTCCGCTTCTCCCAGCCCAGTGTCTCCAACTACAGTTCAAAAAACATGGATTAAGGCAAAATCATGATTAGATTAGACATAATTGTGACAAGAAATGCCTGGCTTCCTAGAAGCCCTTTTATCCTATGTGATTTGTTGGTTGGGTAACTGAAACTTTGGCTTAGGTGGATAATTATTAAAATGCTACACCTCGGAGTTCCCATGTGGCTTAGCAGGTTATGAACCGGACTAGTGTCCATGAGGATATGGGTTTGATCCCTGGCCTCACTCTGTGGGTTAAGGATCTGGCATTGCCACGAGCTGTGGTGTAGGCTGGCAGCTGCAGCTTTGACTGGACCCTCTAGCCTGGGAAATGCCATATGCCATGGGAGTGGCCCTAAAAAGCAAAAAAAAAAAACCAAAAACCAACTAAACATTTTAACTTAGAACATATCAGTGTAAAACATTGGTGTATTCATATAAGGCCAAGAGGTTTTGTTTGATCTGTTCATCATTCTTTTTAAAATTATTTTTAAAAATCATAGTTGATTTACAATGTGCCAATTCTTGCTGTACAGCAAAGTGGCCCAGTCATCCATATATATATACATTCTTTTTCTCATATTATCTTCCATAATGTTCTAGCCCAAGAGATTGGCTAGAGTTCCCCATGTTGTACAGTAAGACTTGTTCATCATTCTTTTTTTTTTTTTTTTTTTTGTCTTTTTGCCTTTTGTAGGGCCACTCCCGCGGCATATGGAGGTTCCCAGGCTAGGGGTCTAATAGGAGCTGTAGCTGCCAGCCTACACCACAGCCACAGCAACGCGGGATCCGAGCCGCATTTGCGACCTACACCACAGTTCACGGCAACGCCAGATCCTCAACCCACTGAGCAAGGCCAGGGATTGAACCCGCTACCTCATGGTTCCTAGTCGGATTCGTTAACCACTGTGCCATGATGGGACCTCTCTTGTTCATCATTCTTATATAAGGTGTATAGTCCTCATAGATTTTTATTATTCCCTCCTCCCCCTTTCTGGCTGCACCTGCAGGATGCTAAGTTCCCAGACCAGAGACTGAACTCCAGATTCTTAACTGCGAGGTCACCAAGGAACCCCAATTCTTCTCTTTTAGGGGTTGTTTTGCCCAGTCTCATTTAGCGGAAACTTTGTTTTAGTGACTTGTCTTTGCTGTTTCTAAAGCATTTGGCTCTGTTTTCACGGAAGCAACGCTTTTCTTTTCACACCTGTATTTCATCCACTTACCACATTGTGTAATTAGAAAGGTGACAGCTGCACTGGGCGTCTGCGGGCACAGGCACAGCCAACTCTTGCTTGGACCTGGCAGCCTGGCACCCTGGCACCCCGAGTGGCTGGCGATCTAAGGTCGTGGGTCAGGATGTGTGGAAGAGGAGATGGAGAGCACGGTTCCCCCAACTCTGCTGGACCAGGGGTGAGGAAAGACGTGGAAATCACGGAGCCTGGGCAGGAGGCGGGGTGACTGAGAGCTCCTGTCTAGACGCTGCCAGCCTCTCGCTCTGAGGATGAGCATGACAAGCCCTAGAAGGGAGGCTTTTTCCGCACGGTTTCTTTTTATGCAGATCCAATTAGCAGCATTTGCAGGAGCTTTGCTGCTGGCCAGCTCAGAACTGCCACCTTTGGAATTCCCATTGTGGCTCAGCTGGTTGAGAACCCGACTAGGGTCCGTGAGGTTGCAGGTTCAATCCCTGGCCTCACTCAGTGGGTTAAAGATCCAACATTGCTTCAAGCTGCAGTGTAGGTCGCAGATGCAGCTCAGATCCAGCATTGCTGTGGCTGTGGTGTAGACCAGCAGCTGTGGCTCTGATTCGACCCCTGACCTGGGAACTTCCATATGCCGCAGGTGTGGCCCTAAAAAGAAAAATGAAAAAGAATCTCCAACTTCGTTAATCTAGCTTGCTGTGTCTTTGTCTAATAATAACAACAACGGACACTTTTGTAGCACCCACTCTGTGCCAGGCAATGTTCTGGGCACTTTGAAAATACTAATTTAGGAGTTAGTGGCACAGTGGAAATGAATCTGACTAGTAGCCATGAGGTTCCTGGTCTCACTCAGTGGGTTAAGGATCTGGCGTTGCCATGAGTGGTGGTGAAGGTCGCAGATGCGGCTCGGATCTGGCGTGGCTGTGGCTGTGGTGTAGGTCAGCAGCTACAGCTCTGATTAGACCCCTAGCCTGGACAATCTTCATATGCCTCGGGTGCGGCCCTAAAAAGACAAAATAAATAAATAAATAAAAGAGAATAGTAATTAATTCTTTTGAGCACTGACACTGATTTATTCTTTTAAGCACTAGTGTGATCTCTATTTTCCAAAAGGGGGAACTGAGGCACAGAAAGGTTTAGTAATTTACCTGGGAATTACCAGCTAGGAAGTGTCAGAGTCCATCCCTGATCCCTGTCCTGTGATGTCTCTAAACGTGGCCACTTGTTTCCCAGGAGGAAGCATTGAGTTGGGGCAGAGGATCTGGGTCCCAGGTGGGAGGAGGGGCGAGGCCTCTGGGAATCCCTTGGCTATGCAGGGGGGGCTTCCCTACCCCATTCTCACCTGTCTCCTCTGTCTCCAGGACTTAACGGGGGTCTGGGCAGCCTTTCTGTTTTTGCTAGTCCTTTGTCTCTGGTGGAATTGGCTTCCTGGATTCCTTTCCTCTACAGAGAGAAGTGCCAGGAAGGTGCAGCTACTGGTACCCAGTCCAGCCCCAGGCTGCCCAGGCGGTGCCCATTCTCCCCCTCTGTCCAGGGGAAGCAGGGCCTGGGCTCTGTGAATTCTCAATTGCCTTCTTGCCCAACTCTTGAACCTTTTGCGGGAAGTCCACCTAAATGTCCTCAAGCTAATGGGTGACACCGTCAGGGCAACAGGACTCAAGTGTCTTCTTGGCCAGTGGCCCAGACCTGGTTCCTTTGCACTGACCCAGGAGAGGCAGTGTGTACAGTGGTAAAAGCAGTCTTGGGAGTCAACCTGGGTTCCCCTCTGCCTCTGCCATCGCTGGCTGTGCAGCTGTAACCTCCTTGAGCCTCGCTCTCCTCCTCTGTGAAGCAGGGGGCCTGCCTTAGGGGCTTGTTGGGATGATTACATGTGAACATGGACATGAGACACCTAAAAGGTGCAAGTTCATGGCAGGTGCTTGGCCACGGTGGCTCTTGCCGTAGCCCCAAAGGCGGGCCTCCTAGCGGAAGAAGAGGCGGTGGTTCTAAACTTATCCTGGAGGCTCCCAGAGCAGAGGCAGCCTGGAGACCTGGCGTGGAAGGAGGAGGCATGGGACACCTGCCAAGGAGAGACAGACTTAATGATGGCCTTGTCCCCCAGGGTTATAGGTTATCTGCCCGGCTGGGCTTTCTGGACCACAGGAGAGAAGGTGGCCGTGAAAGCCCCTGGCCAGGTGGGGAAGGAGCCTGGGGGCTGAGCCTGAGCAGGGGGTACCCAGGAGAATGGAGTAGACTGCCAAGGAGCTCAGAGCTTTGTGAGGGGGACGCATCTCCATTGTGCATGTGCGTGTGTGTGTGTGTGTGTGTGTGTGTGTGTATGTAAGTGATTTGGGGGGTGGTCAGGACAGAAGAGAGGAAGTAGAGTTTGCAGTTTTAAAAGATATTATTTGGGGGTCTCGAGATGAGGGTAGCCCACATCTTCCAGGCCTCGTCGGTTGTGATTTTCCTAGATTTTGCACGCACATGTTCTGTTTTGTTTTGGCTGTGCACATGGCATGCAAAAGTTCCCGGGCCAGGGACTGAACCCACATCACAGCAGTGACAATGCCAGATCTCGAACCCACTGAGCCACTGGGAAACTCCAGGCATGCACGTGTTTTTAATACATGTGCTATATGTTTTATGAGTGTATGTCTACATACTATATGTACTCAATTGTATAGAATCAATAGAAGCTAGCTATGAAATTTGTGCAAAATACAGATCTGCCAAAGGGAAAAGCAAGACCGTCCACCTGCCCTAGATTCTACCACTCAATGCTTTCTCACCATTTTCAGATTTTCAATCCTTTTGAAAATCCGCTGAAAAATAACAGACCTTCCCCCCAGAAAAAGGCTCCCGCATTTTAGCATATACTTTCTTTGGGCTCTTGGGTGCTCCCAGGTTCATCCTAAGCTCGGTGGGTGCACCGAGAGCTCTTTGGGTCCAACCTCCGGCTTCTCCGCATTGGGAGGTTCCGACTCCCTAAACCAAGCTCAAAAGGCTGGAGAAGCCCCACTCACGTTTAGAAACGATGCTGGCCCCTCTGCGAATATAGATGTTTCTGGAATTAGGGAAACTGCCAAAGAGGCACTCCTGGCCATGCTGATGTCCCCTTCCAGCAGGACAAGCTGCATTTCTGCAGCCTGAATCCGTGCCCAGGAAGGGTACGTAAAGCATGCTACTCCTATCTCTTCTCTTTATCACGTTTAGCAAGTGGTTACCGGGATCCCACGGGGGCCAAGGGGCTGTGCTAAGAACAAGGCAGGCAGGCCGGGAGGGTACCAGCCCCCCCTGGGAGGGGGCTTACAGGGCACAGACAATCCATAAAGAGAGACCAGCCTCAGACGCAGGGAGCTTGTGTGCCCGGCAGCACTGTTGGGTGGAGGGCGATAGTGGGGGTATGAGTGGGGGGGCATGTGAGAGGTCAGTTCCTGCTTCACCTTGCTTTTCTTCAATTGCACAGTTAAAGTGAGAAGTGAATGTGCAACTTCTGAAGCAATTCCCCTTTGGCTGGCTTATTTTTCAGAACCATTTTTGTTTAGAGGCGCAGTTCTGCTTCCCGCCCTCCAGCTGTTTCTGTGGGTCTGATGGTGGGGCCCCACCAAATGTTTCCTTACTGCGGAGCCTTAGAGAAGCTCTTTCAGCCACTCTTCGGGGGACAAACGCATTTCCCAGCAAAGCTGTTGCAGGAGCAGGTCCAGAGGGACCTAGGCTGTAGGGGGATCTCAGGAGGGCTGGCGCCCCGCTGGCCAGCATCAGGGTCAGATGTATGTGGCAGTTAACCTCCGGCCAGAGGAGGATGGCAGGAGCCCGACCGGTTTGGGAGGGAAGGAAGCGCCCTCATGTGCCAATGCCAGCGTTTCACAAATGACAAAGCTTGCAAAACTCCTCTCTCCTTGCAGTTAATGCAAAAACTGACTTTTCTTTAACTTGGGTGATGGAAATCCCCTGCAATCATATCAGAAAAGCTGCCAGTTTCAAGATGGAAAAAACAACATTTTTTTTTTTTTTTTAAACCCGGGAACCTCCGTCCTCACTCTTTCCTTACAGACCGACTGTCTTTGGGTTGTACCAAAATACAGCCCCCTCTCCCCTCCCTGGGGGCCAGCGCCTCCCTGGGGCCTGAGGTTGGCGCCCTGAAAGTTTTCCTTCCAGCTGCACCGGCTCAGTGTGTGCAAGAGCCCTCTGGTCCTGCCCCGGCTGTGGTGAGCTCACCGGCTCAGAGAAGGGTTCTCTGGGCTTCTCCCATGGGTGCTTTTTCCAAGGCCGCCTACTTTCTGAGCCGAGAGAGAGAGTGATCTGAGTGATGGGTGTGGCTGCTCTAAAGTGGTATTTCAGTTCGCTTTGTTTCGCTCACCGTGGGGAAATTGCTTTTCCACTTTGAGAAATGCCAGGGTGAAGGGGACCCGGGGGAGGGGCGTGTGCTGCCCGAGGTGGCTTTTCCGTCCTAGAGGGATGCTGTATTTGTTTCCTCCGGCTGTTGTAACGAATTGCCACCGTTTCTGTAGCTTCAAACGGCAGAAGTGTACTCTTTCGCAGTTCTGGGGCCCAGAAGTTCAAAGTGAGCACAGGGCCTTCCTCCCTCCAGGGCCCTTCCAGTTTCTAGAGGCTCTGGACCTCCTCACTCCAATCTCCGCCTGCATCTTCACAGGGCTTCTCTGTGCCGTGCCTTCTCTCCTGTCCCTTAGAGGGACCCTTGTCATTGGATCTGGGGCCCGCCTGGGTAATCCAGGATGGATTCATCTCCAGATCCTTAATGACAGCTGCAAAGACCCTTTTCCCATATAATTATTTTTCCAAATAATTCACAGGTTCTGGGGAGTGAAGACAGATAGTGTCTTTGAGGGGCCACAGTTCAGCCCACTGAAGATGGACAGGAGTGTGCTTCTTCTGGTATTTTCTGGGGGAGCTTTGAGCTCGGAGCATCGTTATCTTTGCAGGGAACAGAGCACGCCCTGCTTCTGGGTCCTGCATCTCCCCGTAGGTGACATTAAGCAAAGATTTCAGAGTCCCCTGAGGTCCCGACTTCTTCAGCCCCTCTCTTCCCTCTTGCTTCCTTTTCCCCAGTTTTGTGAACTGGCAGCCACCTTATTTTCTCTTTTCTTTCCTTTTTTAAAGTTGCATTGATTTGCTGTTGTGATCGCGTCTGCTGTACAGAAGAGAGATTCGGTTACACACAGACACACCTCCATGGCAGCCGCCTTCGTAGGGGCTCTGCTGCCAGCAGTTCCCCCCTCCCCAGGGTCCCAGTGACAGAAAAGAAAACTCCTGGGTGTTCGAAGGGCCTGAAACCCAGGTCTTCACCTGCAGAGAACTGCTCCGGGCCCCCTTCCTCCTGTCTGGTCTTCCAGGACAGTCCCTTTTCTGCTCAGGGCCCCCTCCCAGCCAGGGAGCCTCTCCTCTGTCTGGGGCCTCACAGCCCCTCCCGTTTTGGAGTTTCCTCTGCTGAGCAGCCCCCTGGGCTCTGTTTTGCTGCCATGTCCCTACATCCTTCGGAGGGGCCACCTCCATGGGGCAGGGCTGCTGGTGCTGGAAGGGATTTGAGGGGCTCCCCCTGGGCACAGCCCCCATCACTGAAGCTTGGAGGAGGTGCAGGCTCTCTGGAAGGACAAGGGCCCCCCTCCTGCCTCCCGCTCCTGGGTTGGGCCGTAGCGGGACCTTGCCTTTCTTTGTTTTGGTTGTGAAATCTGGGAGAAAGACTTTCTTATCAATAGGGAAGCAAGATCATAACTCTGATATTGAAACTTTTAAAGTCCTTTGTGGGAGTTCCTGCTGTGGCTCAGTGTCAGAACCCGGCATTGTATCCATGAGGATGTGGGTTTCATCCCTGGCCTCGCTCAGTGGGTTAAGGATCCCGCGTTGCCACGAGCTGCGGTATAGGTCCTGGATGCGGCTCAGATCTGGTGTTGCTGTGGTTGTGGTGTAGGCCGGCAGCTGCAGCTCGACTCAATCCCTAGCCTGGGAATTTCCAGATGCTGTGGGTGTGGCCCTAAAAAAAAAAGCAGCACAAAAAAGTCCTTTATGCAAGGGTGGGGTGGGGAAGGGTGTGGAGGTGGCGATGGGGGGAGGGCGCCACAAGGAAGAAGTCTCAGCTTTGGAGGCAGCCAGACTAGCTGTTTCTCGCACCCACCTTTGATCTGCTGGGTGAACTCTGGCAAATTGCCAACCATCGCAAGCCTCAGAATCCCCAGTTATCACCTTGGAACAGCAATATCACCCCTGGTCTTTTTTTGTTTTTGGTCTTTTGTCTTTTTAGGGCCACACCCACGGCATATGGAGGTTCCCAGGCTAGGGGTCGAATCAGAGCTACAGCTGCCAGCCTACGCCACAGCCACAGCAACTCCAGATCAGAACTGAAACTCTGCCCATTAAACACTAACTCCCCATTCCCCTCTCCCCTCAGCCCCTGGAACCCACCTTTCAACTTCGTCTCTGAATTTGACTACCCTTGTCACCTTATATAAGTGGGGTCATACAGTATTGGTCCTTCTGTGACTGACTTATTTCCCTGAGCATAGCATCCTCTAGATTCACCCACGTTGCATCGTGTGCCTGAATCCCCTTCTTTTTTAGGGCTGAATAATATTCCACTGTATGGATGGGACCACATTTTGCACTTTTTTTTTCTTTCTTCTTTTTTTGTGAAGGATGTGCTGTTGTAACTTTCTTTTATCACTTAACATTAGCATGTCAGCATTTTCCACATTGTTTCATAACCTAGCTACCCTTTTTAGTGGCCGTATAAGTGTCCTACAGCAGGGACATCATTTTCTCCAGCGTCCTCTATTGGGGGACATTTATGTTGCTTATACACACACACACACACACACACTCTTCTTTTGAAATACTGTAATAGACATTTCTAGACTTACCCCATATTTACAAATTATTGACCATTTTTATGGCTCTTTGTTTGTTTGTTTGTTTGTTTTGATTTGGGTTTTTACGGCTGCACACTCGGCATATGGAAGTTCCCAAGCTCGGGGTGGAACTGGAGCTACAGCTGCCGGCCTACACCACAGCCACAGCAATGCAGGATCCGAGCCGAGTCTGCGACCTACACCACAGCTCACGGCCACGCCGGATCCTTAACCCACTGAACGAGGCCAGGGATCGAACTCGTATCCTCATGGATCCTGGTCGGGTTTGTTAACCGCTGAGCCATGAAGGGAACTCCCATTTTATGGCTCTTGAAGCTAAGTAGTTTTGCAAGACAGATTGGACCAGTTCATCCTATGATAGCTTCATGACACTCCTGCTAGCCTTGAATAATATTGGAAAAAATGTTTTACTAAGAGGCCTGAAAGCTGGTCAGCTTAAACGTGTTGTTGTTTTTTAATTGCTCATGAGGCTAAATAGCTTTCTTTTTGGTGGCTAGCTCTATGTAGAGGCTGAGCTTTGCTGCAGTGTCATGAGCAGTGAAACCCTTGAACTCTGGAGTTAGACAGATTCTGATTCAAACCATAGCTTCTCCAGGTCCCTGCTGTGTGACCTTGGGTAGATTACGTGCCATCTCTGATCCTGGGTTTCCTCTTCTGTAAAATGAAACTAATAGAACCTATTCCTAGAGTTGTCTTCAGGATTAAATGAGATAAACGAGGCAATGAACATCACCTCCCACATAGTTGCTCCTCAGTAAATATTGGTCATTATATTAAATTAGCAAGTCTCCGTTCAGCCTCAAGATTCGTCTTCTTTCTACGAGAGGAATGGTTTACACTTAAGCCAAAGGGATTTGGGTGAAGCACAGGAATCCATTTTTTTTTTAATTTTATTTTCCCACTGTACAGCAAGGGGATCAAGTTATCCTTACATGTATACATTACAATTACATTTTTCCCCCCACCCTTTGTTGTGTTGCAACATGAGTATCTAGACAAAGTTCTCAATGCTACTCAGCAGGATCTTCTTGTAAATCTATTTTTTTTTAAGTTTATTTATTTATTTTATTTTTATTTTTATTTTTTTGTCTTTTTGCTATTTCTTTGGGCCGCTCCCACGGCATATGGAGGTTCCCAGGCTAGGGGTCGAATCGGAGCTGTAGCCACTGGCCTACACCAGAGCCACAGCAACATGGGATCCGAGCCGTGTCTGCAACCTACACCACAGCTCACGGCAACGCTGGATCGTTAACCCACTGAGCAAGGGCAGGGACCGAACCCGCAACCTCATGGTTCCTAGTCGGATTCGTTAACCACTGCGCCACGACGGGAACTCCTTTTTTTTTTTTTTTTTTTTAAGTTTATTTATTTATTTTTTCTTGTAAATCTATTCTAAGTTGTGTCTGATAAGCCCAAACTCCCGATCCCTCCCACTCCCTCCCCCTCCCATCAGGCAGCCACAAGTCTTTTCTCCAAGTCCATGATTTTCTTTTCTGAGGAGATGTTCATTTGTGCTGGATATTAGATTCCAGTTATAAGTGATGTCATATGGTATTTGTCTTTGTCTTTCTGGCTCATTTCACTCAGTATGAGATTCTTTAGTTCCATCCATGTTGCTACAAATGGCATGATGTCATTCTTTTTTATGGCTGAGTAGTATTCCATTGTGTATATATACCACATCTTCCGAATCCAATCATCTGTGGATGGACACTTGGGTTGTTTCCATGTCCTGGCTATTGTGAATAGTGCTGCAGTGAACGTGCGGGTGCATGTGTCTCTTTTAAGTAGAGTTTTGTCCGGATATATGCCCAAGAGTGGGATTGCGGGGTCATATGGAAGTTCTATGTATAGATTTCTAAGGTATCTCCAAACTGTTCGCCATAGTGGTTGTACCAGCTTACACTCCCACCAACAGTGCAGGAGGGTTCCCTTTTCTCCACAGCCCCTCCAGCACTTGCTATTTGTGGATTTATTAATGATGGCCATTCTGACTGGTGTGAGGTGGTATCTTGTGGTAGTTTTGATTTGCATTTCTCTTATAATCAACGATGTTGAGCGTTTTTTCATGTGTTTTGTTGGCCATCTGTATATCTTCCTTGGAGAAATGTCTATTCAGGTCTTTTGCCCATTTTTCCATTGCGTTGTTGGCTTTTTTGCTGTTGGGTTGTATAAATTGCTTATATATTCTAGAGATTAAGCCCTTGTCGGTTGCATCATTTGAAACTATTTTCTCTCATTCTGAAAGTTGTCTTTTTGTTTTCTTTTTGGTTTCCTTTGCTGTGCAAAAGCTTTTTAGTTTGGAATCCATTTTTCTATCCTAAAGCTGGACGATCCCGGGAGTTCCCGTTGTGGTGCAATGGGATTGGCGGCGTCTCTGCAGTGCTAGGTCGCAGGCTTGATCCCAGACTGGGCACAGTGGGTTAAGGGATCTGGCGTTAGCGCAGCTATAGCGTAGGCCCTACCTGCGGCTTGCATCTGATCCCTGGCCCAGGAGCTCCATACACCGTGGGGTGGTAAAAAAAAAGAGAAAAAACCTAATGGACCTGGAGGGAGCCGACAGCCCTCCTCTGTCGAAATGGACCTTTTTTCCAGCAGTGGGCCTGGATTTGGGTGTGAGCCTCCCTGGAGCAAATACAAGAATGGGTGCTGGGTGATGCTTCCCTTTCTGAGAGGTGAAGTGAGGCCATGATGCGCTGCCTGTGGTCCCGTAGTCTCCGAAGCATGGAAATGGGGGTAAAGGCTTACCAATGGTTGAGTCCAGAATATGTCTTGGTGACGGTTCTGCTGTGGCCATCCGGATGCTCCTTCATGCAGTTGGGGAAAGAAACTTTCAGGGGGCGGGACCCCAGGGGCTTTGGCACCAGCTGGGGTTGCTGCCCACGAAGGCTGCTTTTGCAGCCCCTTAACGGGGCCTCCTCCTGCCTCTCAAGTGGGCCTCAGGTGGCTTCAGGGGAGGGTGTAAGTCCAGCACACCGATTGTTTGAGGCATGCATTTTCCTCTTTGCTGCTGACCTCTGTCTGAGGAGGAAGTTAATAAAACCAGGGTCTTGGTCTCTAATAAACAGCTTCATGAGAAATTTCTTCTAGGGGAAAAAACACCAAAACCCCCCAACTTTCCCCTCTCACCTGACCCTCTCGAAAAATTCCATTAAAAAAACATTTCTCGTGTTCACAGCTAATGAAGAGATGAGCCAAACCACAGCTCCTGTGTCTGATGGCTCCTGGGTCCAGGAGCCAACTCACCTCACCATGTCATGATTTTTTTTTCCCCTATTGAGTGGTGTAACGAATATTTGAATAATACAGGCCATCTGCTGTCATTTGGAAACCAGTGATGAAGTGTGACCTATTTTTAATTTCAGTGCAGCAGCACATTTAATATGTGGCGGCCTCTTAAGATGTGCGTGGCTTCCTATTTCCAGCAGGACGCGTGGTGCAAAGGCAGGGTTTGGAGAATGAGCAGAAAGGGAGCCCAATGTTAGCATCAAAAGCAGGAGCTTCAACAACAACAACAAAGGAGTTCCCTGGTGGCTCAGCAGGTTAAGGAACTGGTGTTGTCACAGCTGTGGCATGGGTTCCCTGGCCGGGGAACTTTTGCATGCGGTAGGTGTGGCCGAAAAACAAACAAACAAAAAACACAACCAAACCAACCCCCAAAGCAAGAGCTTTGCAGCTGGACAGAAGTTCAGATCTCGGCTTTGACCCTTAACACACAGGTGCCTTGCAAGTTCTTTCACGTCCTGAGCCTCCGGGTTTTGTCTCTGAAGATTGAGATGTTACTGCCTCTTTTTACTGGATCGTCCTGAGGATTGGAAATAGGGAAAGACCTGTAGTTGGTCATGGGTGCTCAAAAAGTTGCTGTTTTTGCCATTGGATGGATCAATCTTTGCAGCCCATGCTGTAGCTGTAGGAGAGAGTGGAGTTTCTTCCTTCCTTACTGTCTGTCTTTTTAGGGCTGCATCCACGGCATATGGATGCTTCCAGGCTAGGGATCAAATAGGAGCTATAGCCACTGGCCTACACCACAGCCACAGTGGCTCAGGATCCGAGCCGCACCTCTGCAACCTACACCACAGCTCACGGCCACACCAGATCCTTAACCCACTGAGCGAGGCCAGGGATCGTACCTGTGTCCTCGTGGATGCTAGTCGGATTTGTTTCCACTGAGCCATGACAGGAAGTCCAGGGGAGAGTGGATTTTCAGGGACAGGTACTTTGGTCATAAGTCGTTGAGGTTGCTTGTGTGAGGGGGTTGATTTCTCCACCATCTTACTTGACTTCCCATGAATGATCCTTCCAGAAAGCACAGGTTGTGTGTCCATAAGTACCCCATTTTTACAGATAAAAGTTGGACTTGCTTTGTCCCTGGTTATCAGCCTGTTCCTCTCAGATGTGTTAAAGCCAAAGGTTTTGTCTTTTCAGCTTTTTTCGAACTCTTCAAAGTCTAAAGGAGCTTGGAAGATGGGGCTCAACATGGTGGAGGGCTTTTCCAGGCTATTTCCTTCCTTCCCCTAGGTGGTGGCAGGAGCAGCCCCTATGACCTTGGCTGTGGCAGTGGACGCTGGCTTGCATGTCCTCCTGCCTGCAAGTTGCTGCAGTGAGTCAGGGGCTCCTGAGCATGGAGTCTGCTCTGGAGGCCGCTGTCCCTGGAACCCTTGTGCTGCAGGTTTGTGGGAAAGTGCTTGGAAGGTGTCTGGGCAGCTGGCGGTGACCTTGACCCCCACGGGCCATGCTTCTCCAGCATTCCCACCCGCTGCTCCGGACAGAAGCTGGGCTGACAGCCCTAGCCTGCAGCAGCCCACCCCAACCGTGACCCTGCTTTGAAGCTTCAAGTTTTGTTTTTAAGGCTAGCATTAATTTTACATCCTATTCCATGATAATCCATGTTTATTTTGTTATGAGGAATATTTCTCCTTTACTTTTGAGTCAGATGGATGCCCTGGGAAGATGTTTATGTTTTTTTCTGTGGCTTCCGCTTCTCCCAGCCCAGTGTCTCCAACTACAGTTCAAAAAACATGGATTAAGGCAAAATCATGATTAGATTAGACATAATTGTGACAAGAAATGCCTGGCTTCCTAGAAGCCCTTTTATCCTATGTGATTTGTTGGTTGGGTAACTGAAACTTTGGCTTAGGTGGATAATTATTAAAATGCTACACCTCGGAGTTCCCATGTGGCTTAGCAGGTTATGAACCGGACTAGTGTCCATGAGGATATGGGTTTGATCCCTGGCCTCACTCTGTGGGTTAAGGATCTGGCATTGCCACGAGCTGTGGTGTAGGCTGGCAGCTGCAGCTTTGACTGGACCCTCTAGCCTGGGAAATGCCATATGCCATGGGAGTGGCCCTAAAAAGCAAAAAAAAAAAACCAAAAACCAACTAAACATTTTAACTTAGAACATATCAGTGTAAAACATTGGTGTATTCATATAAGGCCAAGAGGTTTTGTTTGATCTGTTCATCATTCTTTTTAAAATTATTTTTAAAAATCATAGTTGATTTACAATGTGCCAATTCTTGCTGTACAGCAAAGTGGCCCAGTCATCCATATATATATACATTCTTTTTCTCATATTATCTTCCATAATGTTCTAGCCCAAGAGATTGGCTAGAGTTCCCCATGTTGTACAGTAAGACTTGTTCATCATTCTTTTTTTTTTTTTTTTTTTTGTCTTTTTGCCTTTTGTAGGGCCACTCCCGCGGCATATGGAGGTTCCCAGGCTAGGGGTCTAATAGGAGCTGTAGCTGCCAGCCTACACCACAGCCACAGCAACGCGGGATCCGAGCCGCATTTGCGACCTACACCACAGTTCACGGCAACGCCAGATCCTCAACCCACTGAGCAAGGCCAGGGATTGAACCCGCTACCTCATGGTTCCTAGTCGGATTCGTTAACCACTGTGCCATGATGGGACCTCTCTTGTTCATCATTCTTATATAAGGTGTATAGTCCTCATAGATTTTTATTATTCCCTCCTCCCCCTTTCTGGCTGCACCTGCAGGATGCTAAGTTCCCAGACCAGAGACTGAACTCCAGATTCTTAACTGCGAGGTCACCAAGGAACCCCAATTCTTCTCTTTTAGGGGTTGTTTTGCCCAGTCTCATTTAGCGGAAACTTTGTTTTAGTGACTTGTCTTTGCTGTTTCTAAAGCATTTGGCTCTGTTTTCACGGAAGCAACGCTTTTCTTTTCACACCTGTATTTCATCCACTTACCACATTGTGTAATTAGAAAGGTGACAGCTGCACTGGGCGTCTGCGGGCACAGGCACAGCCAACTCTTGCTTGGACCTGGCAGCCTGGCACCCTGGCACCCCGAGTGGCTGGCGATCTAAGGTCGTGGGTCAGGATGTGTGGAAGAGGAGATGGAGAGCACGGTTCCCCCAACTCTGCTGGACCAGGGGTGAGGAAAGACGTGGAAATCACGGAGCCTGGGCAGGAGGCGGGGTGACTGAGAGCTCCTGTCTAGACGCTGCCAGCCTCTCGCTCTGAGGATGAGCATGACAAGCCCTAGAAGGGAGGCTTTTTCCGCACGGTTTCTTTTTATGCAGATCCAATTAGCAGCATTTGCAGGAGCTTTGCTGCTGGCCAGCTCAGAACTGCCACCTTTGGAATTCCCATTGTGGCTCAGCTGGTTGAGAACCCGACTAGGGTCCGTGAGGTTGCAGGTTCAATCCCTGGCCTCACTCAGTGGGTTAAAGATCCAACATTGCTTCAAGCTGCAGTGTAGGTCGCAGATGCAGCTCAGATCCAGCATTGCTGTGGCTGTGGTGTAGACCAGCAGCTGTGGCTCTGATTCGACCCCTGACCTGGGAACTTCCATATGCCGCAGGTGTGGCCCTAAAAAGAAAAATGAAAAAGAATCTCCAACTTCGTTAATCTAGCTTGCTGTGTCTTTGTCTAATAATAACAACAACGGACACTTTTGTAGCACCCACTCTGTGCCAGGCAATGTTCTGGGCACTTTGAAAATACTAATTTAGGAGTTAGTGGCACAGTGGAAATGAATCTGACTAGTAGCCATGAGGTTCCTGGTCTCACTCAGTGGGTTAAGGATCTGGCGTTGCCATGAGTGGTGGTGAAGGTCGCAGATGCGGCTCGGATCTGGCGTGGCTGTGGCTGTGGTGTAGGTCAGCAGCTACAGCTCTGATTAGACCCCTAGCCTGGACAATCTTCATATGCCTCGGGTGCGGCCCTAAAAAGACAAAATAAATAAATAAATAAAAGAGAATAGTAATTAATTCTTTTGAGCACTGACACTGATTTATTCTTTTAAGCACTAGTGTGATCTCTATTTTCCAAAAGGGGGAACTGAGGCACAGAAAGGTTTAGTAATTTACCTGGGAATTACCAGCTAGGAAGTGTCAGAGTCCATCCCTGATCCCTGTCCTGTGATGTCTCTAAACGTGGCCACTTGTTTCCCAGGAGGAAGCATTGAGTTGGGGCAGAGGATCTGGGTCCCAGGTGGGAGGAGGGGCGAGGCCTCTGGGAATCCCTTGGCTATGCAGGGGGGGCTTCCCTACCCCATTCTCACCTGTCTCCTCTGTCTCCAGGACTTAACGGGGGTCTGGGCAGCCTTTCTGTTTTTGCTAGTCCTTTGTCTCTGGTGGAATTGGCTTCCTGGATTCCTTTCCTCTACAGAGAGAAGTGCCAGGAAGGTGCAGCTACTGGTACCCAGTCCAGCCCCAGGCTGCCCAGGCGGTGCCCATTCTCCCCCTCTGTCCAGGGGAAGCAGGGCCTGGGCTCTGTGAATTCTCAATTGCCTTCTTGCCCAACTCTTGAACCTTTTGCGGGAAGTCCACCTAAATGTCCTCAAGCTAATGGGTGACACCGTCAGGGCAACAGGACTCAAGTGTCTTCTTGGCCAGTGGCCCAGACCTGGTTCCTTTGCACTGACCCAGGAGAGGCAGTGTGTACAGTGGTAAAAGCAGTCTTGGGAGTCAACCTGGGTTCCCCTCTGCCTCTGCCATCGCTGGCTGTGCAGCTGTAACCTCCTTGAGCCTCGCTCTCCTCCTCTGTGAAGCAGGGGGCCTGCCTTAGGGGCTTGTTGGGATGATTACATGTGAACATGGACATGAGACACCTAAAAGGTGCAAGTTCATGGCAGGTGCTTGGCCACGGTGGCTCTTGCCGTAGCCCCAAAGGCGGGCCTCCTAGCGGAAGAAGAGGCGGTGGTTCTAAACTTATCCTGGAGGCTCCCAGAGCAGAGGCAGCCTGGAGACCTGGCGTGGAAGGAGGAGGCATGGGACACCTGCCAAGGAGAGACAGACTTAATGATGGCCTTGTCCCCCAGGGTTATAGGTTATCTGCCCGGCTGGGCTTTCTGGACCACAGGAGAGAAGGTGGCCGTGAAAGCCCCTGGCCAGGTGGGGAAGGAGCCTGGGGGCTGAGCCTGAGCAGGGGGTACCCAGGAGAATGGAGTAGACTGCCAAGGAGCTCAGAGCTTTGTGAGGGGGACGCATCTCCATTGTGCATGTGCGTGTGTGTGTGTGTGTGTGTGTGTGTGTGTATGTAAGTGATTTGGGGGGTGGTCAGGACAGAAGAGAGGAAGTAGAGTTTGCAGTTTTAAAAGATATTATTTGGGGGTCTCGAGATGAGGGTAGCCCACATCTTCCAGGCCTCGTCGGTTGTGATTTTCCTAGATTTTGCACGCACATGTTCTGTTTTGTTTTGGCTGTGCACATGGCATGCAAAAGTTCCCGGGCCAGGGACTGAACCCACATCACAGCAGTGACAATGCCAGATCTCGAACCCACTGAGCCACTGGGAAACTCCAGGCATGCACGTGTTTTTAATACATGTGCTATATGTTTTATGAGTGTATGTCTACATACTATATGTACTCAATTGTATAGAATCAATAGAAGCTAGCTATGAAATTTGTGCAAAATACAGATCTGCCAAAGGGAAAAGCAAGACCGTCCACCTGCCCTAGATTCTACCACTCAATGCTTTCTCACCATTTTCAGATTTTCAATCCTTTTGAAAATCCGCTGAAAAATAACAGACCTTCCCCCCAGAAAAAGGCTCCCGCATTTTAGCATATACTTTCTTTGGGCTCTTGGGTGCTCCCAGGTTCATCCTAAGCTCGGTGGGTGCACCGAGAGCTCTTTGGGTCCAACCTCCGGCTTCTCCGCATTGGGAGGTTCCGACTCCCTAAACCAAGCTCAAAAGGCTGGAGAAGGATGGATGAGTCCGAGCCCCCGAGGCCCACATGAGACACCCTTGTCCGACCACAGGTTCCAAGTCTGCTTTGAAGCTGTTTCTATTTCCGCTCTTGGCCGCCTCTTTCATACAATGTGCAAGTGTACTCTGGGCCATTGAAGTCCGTTTCTTTGCCCTGAATTCACTGCTCCAGGGGGACTGTAAGATCGGCTCATTCGCAGAGGCCGCCGATCCATTGGGCAGTGGCAGCCTGTGGCTTTTGTGGCCCCCCTTCTGCGTGAAGGGCCTTGGCTCGGACAGATGGGAAATCGAGTCCAGGAGAGCGGTAGGTCATGGGCAGGTGGAATGCTCTGTTGGGGAGGGGACGTCAGGGCCGTGTCCAGGCCCCACATGTTGGGCTCCAGGTGGCTCGAGACCCTGTAAGATTAGCCCACAGACCCCTTTTCACTGCGTGGGGGCGCTGGCATTGAGTACCCCACACCATGGCTCCCCAGGCATTGGCTAGCCTCTCTGAGCCCTTAGCGTGTTCTCTGCTCCGGGGATGGGGGCCCCCATCGAGCTGCTTACTTGACCATCAGGGTGGGGGGGTTGGAATCGCCTGGAGGTTTCTTCACTTGTCTGCTTGCCTGGGCAGGAAGACTCAAAGGCTGGGCTCAGATGGGACTGTCAACCTGAGTGCCTGCAGTGGCTTGTGTTTCTGGCTTGGGCTTCCTCCCAGCATGCTGGTTCTGAGTAGTCACAGATGCTTTCTGATCTCAGAGCTCCTGATGCTCAGAGCTCCAAGTTCCAAAGCCAGATGGAAGCTGTATGACCTTTTATGACCTCAACTCTCAAGTCCCTTATTATCACTCCCGCTCTACTCTCTTGGTCAAGGAAGTCACAAGCCCACCTAGATTTAAGGGGAGGAGACATAGACGCCTCCTCCCTGTGCAAGTTGGCTGCCATGTTTTAAATCTTCATGATAAACATAAAAGCCTTTAGCATGAGGACAGCCATGTTGGACCGGCCAGAAAATGTGAGCTGCCGTTCCCTCTGCTGCTGTCCATTTCGGTATCTCTCAGGCACTGACTGCTGTGGGTCTGACTGACTCAGGCAAGCCCCTTGCCCCCGTCTTAACAAAATGATCTTTAAGCTGTAGCTCTGTAAATATGATTAATGTTGCCTGATTCATTCTTTTTACCTTCTTCAAGTTGGGGCTCAACTTTAAAAAAGTTCCTAGTTTTGAATTTTCTTACCCTCAGTGGCTTTTCCCGACACATCTAGAGGTTTCACGAGGACATTCTAGAAGATGGGTTCTTTGAGCCCCCAGGGTATCTTGCGTAAGCCTTGACGTGGGACTCACACAACCCCCTGTTGTTCCAGGCACTCAATGTATCCCCTTCCTCTCATTTTTTTTTTTTCGGAACGAAAATTCACAATTGACCTTTTCCACACAGAGGAATAGTTTTTCTTCTCTAAAGTGTATAAAAAAGTCTAAGACGTGCTGTTCGCCCACAAGGATCACATGCTGGAATTGGAGACCTAAGACTCCCAGGAAACCGTGGTGGATGCAGGGTATAACCAGGTGCCTCACCTCCACTCGAGATGCAAAGCCCCTACCTGTGACCCTTAGCGCCACTGGCCAAGCTGGAGCTGTATGTGCTGGCTGGATCTTCTTCTTCTTCTTTTTTTTTTTTTTTGCTTTTTAGGGCCACACCGAGGCACATGGAAGTTCCCAGGCTAGGGGTTAAATTGGAGCTGTAGCCGCCGGCCTATACCACAGCCACAGCAACAAAAGATTCCGAGCCACATCTGCAACCTACATCACAGCTCATGGCAACACTGGATCCTCAACCCACTGAGTGAGGCCAGGGATTGAACCCGAAACCTCATGGTCACTAGTCAGATTTGCCTCCGCTGCGGCACAGCAGAAACTCCTGTCTGTTCTTTTTACAGAGGAGGAAACAGCTGTGGAGAAATGAGAAAACTCACCCAAATCCAGATCTAACTCCAGGGCTGGTGCTCCTTACCTTTTGCTGGGAGATTCTTTGCAACCACGATGCTTCTGAGGTTGACACTCGAAAGAATGAGGCTTGCAGACACGAGCATCCTTTTTTAAATCTGTTTTTTAATCATTTTTTTAAATCCCCCACGCCCCCATCCCCACCTCCAGGTCACAAACTCTAAAAGCCTCAGTTGAGGCAGACTTTTTTGGTCTATGCTTGGGAATTGGCAAAAGAAAGAAGCTCCAGATTCTAATTAACTTTCCCTTTTAACTACAGATGAGCCACTTTTTGAGTTGACTAGGGAGTGAGCATCTCAGAGATTAATGAAAATATGTAAAGATGGCAGGAGAGCGGGAGGCAGAAGCTTCTGTAATTAGGTTCCTGTATCCTTGCGCCTTGAGAGTAAAATGATCAAGCCAGAAAAAGGAGGGGGGATTCTGTGAATAACTGTGGATATTGTCTCCTCACTTTGAGAAGGATTACTTTCCAGGGTCCTTCTGATTTTCCTAACAGAACTTAAGACAGATATTTAACTGGGTTTTGTTTTTTTTGCTTTTTTGTTTTTTTTGTTTTTTTTGAGTTGTTGTTAGTCTCATCTTATTTTTTTTTTTCTGACTATAGCCTTCAGGTCTTGTCCCTCCTCAACTTTCTTACCTGACCATGCCTAAAAATGCTCCAGGGAAAGGAAAATAATTTTTCTTCTACCCTTCTAAGTTCTTGGCTGAGACCCCCCCTCCTGCCTTATATAAAAAGACATATTAGGAGTTCCCTGGTGGCTCAAAGGGTTAAAGATCCAGCATTGTCACTGCCGTGGCTTGGGTTGCTGCCCTGTCATGGGTTTGATTCCTGGCCCCAGAACTTCTGCATGCTGCAGGTGCAGCCAAAAAAAAAAAAAAAAAAAGACAGATTAACAGGAGAAAAACAAATTTGAATACATGCATACAGGCATGCAAGCCTCCCAAAGATTTGAGACTCAAAGATGTCACCAGAGCAGGGAGCTTTTCTACCTTTTAGACAAAGAAGCAACTGATGAAGTCTTGACAAGACAAAGGGGTTGGGGCTAGGGGAGTAGTAAGACAGTGAAGATGTTAGCAAGGATGGTTTATACAGCCTCCGTGGCCCCAAATGCCCTGTCTCAGGCAGTAAGGATGCCTTCGACCTCCGGGTACAGGGAGAGTACCTCTCACAAGGGAGATGGGTGTCCACTTTTAGGGGTTCAGGTTCAGAGTGTCCTTTTTTCCCTGGCTGTTTCTCACCTCCTTTTAATTCAAAATAATTGTATGTCCAAATGGCATGTTTGGTGTTGGCGTATTCTGACCCCTGGTCATGTCAAGCGTGAGTAGGAAGAGCCAAGCAGAATTCCAGGAAGGTGGGGAGTTGGGATATCGGTGGGTAGCTGAGAGAAGCTGACCTTTCTCACCGTGATCTTACCTGGAAGTGTCAGGAGAGGGAGAAGGAGTGATTAACGGAGCAAATAAACGTCCCTCTGACAAGCCTGTTGAGTGTAACAAGGGCTCTGCGGGGGGCGGTGGGGGGGAAAGCAGAGGCTCATGTGATTTCTTAGGCTCAGGAACGTAGAAGGAGGAATGTGCTCCCTCTCTTTCTTCTTCTTTTTCTCCTTCTTTGTTGGCCACACCTGTGACATATGAAAGCTCCCACGCCAGGGATGGAATCAGAGCCCCAGCAGCAACATGTGCCAGCTGTGGCAACAGCAGATCCTTAACCCACTGCAACACAGCGGGAACTTGGAGGACTTTCTCCTTTTTGGCCGTAGCTAGTCAAAGAGTGGGAATCTCACTTCCCTATTTATTCTTTTTGACGGTGGTGAAACTAATTCATCTATCTGTTAAATTAATTTATTTATACCCTCACTCGTATTTCAGAAAGGACTTAATATACCTGAACTTGAAAGGAAGAAGTCAGGAGACTTTGATTTTTCTTCCCTCTCTGCCACTAACTAGTTATGTGACATTGAACAAGGCACCGCATCGTTTTGTGTCTGTTTGCCATCTGTGAGAGCAAACCCTTTTGAGCATTTACTTTACATACCAGGCACTGTTCTAGACCTTCCATGTGTCTATATTAATTCACTTTATTCTCGCTCAAACAACTGATACTGTCACATATCTTTCTGGAGTTTGTCCGTGCAGTCCCCGGTATATCTGTGGATACAGACAGGATGCCTTTGGGGCTTTTGCCATTTCAAAGAATCTCAGGTTTTTCTCTTGGTTCCAGAGAAAGATAACACCCCAGTTTGAACATTGCTGATGGGGACCCTGTCTTTGAGTTTGACTTTCAATCAGACCCAAGCTGGAGAGAAAGGAAGTCTGCAGGACGGGGCTCCTGGGGAGAGGTGCTCCAGCCTGTGACGATGGACTGACTCTTGGAAAAATCTCTTCGGTGGCCTGACCCTGTGGGGTCATTATCCTTTTCTGGTTGGGCTTGTTAGGGATACCACCCCTCCCCAGTCAGGATGGCTGTCAGAGAACTCCTCCCAGCTTCTGCTCACCCAAGGTCCAGCTGTGACCTTGTTCTCATCCTGGGATACCCTGTCCAGGGCCGTCTTGTGGGCCCCATCGCCACCCCTACCCTCACCACCAGTACCCACCCCTTCCCCAGGCTGAGTCCGGGTCTGAGCCACCAACCGAATGTCTTCTGCTTCTGCTGTACTTCCCCCCACCCACAACCACCCCACCATGACCCCCACCCCCATCCCGGCCTAGGAGTGAAGATGGAGGTGGAGGAAGCCAGAGGTTGGAGCCCTGGGAAGGGTGCAGGCGGTCCCCACACAGTGGCCCAGGCTCCGCCTTCTCTAGAGTGTCTGCTCGAAGGACACAGCCCTGTGCTGTGTGGGTAGAGGTATGAGGTTCAGTGTGAACCCGTACAAGTGCGTGTGAGTGTGTGGTCTCAGCGTCCGTGTCATGGTGTGTTTACATACAGGAGTGTGTGTGTGTGTGTGTGTGTGTGTGTATTCAGTCTGTCAGAGCACTTGTGCGGAAGTATGTGACAGTGCGTCACTGTGTGTATCAGTTTACATAACCGTGCCGGGTGTGTGTGTGTACGTGCCTGCGAGTGCTTGTCTTTGTGAGTGTGTCTGTGTGCGACATCCGGGGACGGGATACGGAGGGGGTCCTCCCATCCTGGACCCCCTTTATCTTCTCCGAGATGCCCCGCGACGCCCGGATCCCCGGCCCTGACAAGCGTCCTGGGGGCCAAGACGCAGAGGTTCGCGGGACCTCCCAGGACCCAGACGCCTGGTCCGTGCATCCCGGGCTTCTTCAAGATTCCTGGGGGCCTCTGGCCGATTTCCTTGCTGTCTTCCGCGACGCTGGGGCGAAGGGAGGCGCTTTTGGGCTCAGATGAGCGGCCCTGCCTTGGGCGCCTCACCTGGAACCCCCGATGGAGGCCGAGATGGGCGGGGCAGAGAGGCCCAGCGAGGGCTGTTCCTCGCACCGCTTCTTCCGTCCCGGGTCTGCTCCACCCGGGTGGGACACCCTGGGGTCACTCTAAACCTCTCACTCCCCTCCTCCTCTTGCGCTCCACTGTGGCAAAGGTTGAAGTCCTGGTCTGTGGACCCGAGAGAACATTCGAGGGGACCTGGGACATTGCAGGGGAAGGAGTGTACGATCCGGTACCAAACCAAAGTGGTTCCAAAGCTCTGCTGCTGAGAGGCTGTGAGATTGGATGCGGACGTGTAAGTTCCTTGCTTTCCGAGTTTCGGCTTTATTTACAACCCGAGGGAAAAACAGTACCCACCGTACAGTGGGTTGCCTGGGTAAAAACGAGCGGCTGTGCAAAGTGCAGGAGGATTACCGCGCTTCCGCACAGACGCTCTACCAGCAAGCATAATTCATTGTAATGAAGAGGTGTGTGGTGAAAGTCCCGGGTTAACCAGTTTATTTTCTAAATCCAGCATGTAAGGGGAATTCCGTTGAAAAGGAGAGGAAGAGCTCGCACACTGGATTTGACCTCAGAGCCCAGGATGGCCAATTACCCCGGCGACCCCGGCTCCCGACCAGTGACACTGGTCCAGTGCCCCGCCCTTTCTGGTGATTCCCTGGGAGCCCGGGAACGGAAAGCCTTTTGGCAGCCGACCAGCCCTCGCTCACTTTGCAAATGGCATTTTTTGTCCTCTGATTACGAGGCAGCACGGGGGCGGGGGGGGGGCAGGGCCAGCGTGTGCAAGTGGCCCGGCGTCCCGAGGTAGCCCGGGTCTCCGGGTTCCGGGCGCAAACCCCACTGGCCAGCCAGGAGGAGCGGGGATCGCGGAGGATTTGCAGCGGCGTCTGCGAAGCACAGAGTGGTCGCCTGTTCTCCAGAGCTTCGCCTGGATGGGGCTATGAGAATTTGCCGACGGTGCCCGCGCTGCGGTTGGCTCCGCCCCAGCCCCGGGGAAGCCCCGCCCCCTGGCCCTGCCCGCGCCGGGCCGTTGTCCGGGCCCCGCCCAGGGCCGCGCCCCTCCGCTGATGCCCCGCTCACCGGCTCCCAGCCGCGGGCCTGCCCTCAGGCCCCCGCGGGCTCCGCGTCGCCGCCAGGAGGCTCGCGCCCTCCAGTCGCTCCGGGGCCCTCCTGCCGCGTCCCCTGGGCAACCGTCTCCAGGGAGACCGGGCCCCGCCCCCGGCACCGACACCCGGTACGGAGCCCACCTGTGCGGGCGTCTGCGGGGTCCCAGTGCCCCCGCCCACGCCCCACCCGGCTCCGGGCTTTGTCCGCCTGGGGCGATCCAGGGTCCAGGGCGTGGGGGCTGGGGGAGGCAGACGCGTTCCCGGGGCGGACCGGACCCCTATGGGGAGGCCGAGGCGGCAGGCTGCTCTCGCGTTGTGGTCTCCGATGTGGGCTGATTTATACTCTCCTTGTTTTCTGATCATATTGCATCTCCTTTATGGTTGCGGGGGGGCTGGGAATCCGGGGTGTCCCGCCACCGCCCTTGATGGAAGAGAGCACGGCCCTCAGCCGGGCTCCGGCAGAGGACGCGCGCCTGTTCAGGGCAAGCTGTTTACTTGTCAGGGACCGAGCAGTTGCCTTGCGCGCCCTCCCCTCCCCCTGCCCCCGATTTCGGGACAGAGCATCCTGAGCTCCGGCTCTTCCTAGCGTTGGCTCCCAAAGCTTTGCCCTTGAACCCAGAGGGCTAGAGGGCGGCAGACTCAGCTCCTGAGGTCCCGGCCAGCATGAGGGCCAGAGCAGAAGACGCATCTTCCTCCCGGGAAGAGTCTCCTCCCTGGCCGCCCTCTTGTGCATTCCGTCCCGGCTCCCTATTTCCTGACCTGAATTCCCAGGGACGAATTCCTTCCTTGCCTTTTCTTACTGTTCATTCCCTCAGCTCCATCATGCTTTCTGCTTTGTCTTTCCTCGTTTTGAAAGTGCTTCCTCTATGATAGCGTCTCATTTCCCTGTGACTGAACTGCTGTTTTTTTGTCCTCTTGTTGATAAACTCTGTTGGTCAGCAATGGAAGTTATTTCTTTCTTAACTCTTGCTGCTGATCTCCCACGTCTCTGCCGGCATTGCCTTGGGAAGTCCTTGTCATTCTTCCCTGGATGCTGAGTGGAGGGACCACCAAGCCGGTGTTCCTGGGCTCCTGGAGCAGGGTCCTCCACGGAGTATCATTCCAGGGATTGGGCTGACCACGAGACTTCCAGGTTGGACCTTGGGAAATGTGTTCTTGGAATGGCACCTTTTCCAATGTTTTCCTAGAACTGCTTTTTCACTCATGGAGAAGCCAGTGGTTTAAGTTTCCTGCTTTTCAGGAGCCGGGGGGATCCAGATGGGAGTCTCTTGATGGGCAGGTAGTTAGGGGGTGGGTTGGGTCCTGCTGCTGGAACCCAGGCGCCTGGGCTTCCGGAACTCAGGTGTCTTTCTCTCTCTGGGGTCAGATTATTTCCAGGAGCCGCCCACAGTGGGGAGAGAAGCACCACAGATGCAGTGAGTGGGTGGACCCCTCCCCACACATCCTTCCTTCTCATCTCTAGCAAGCAAGGATGCATCTCCCTTTATGATGCGATTTGGGTCTTGAATGGGGAACTCGAGTTCACAGACCTGCTTTTTGCAGCTATTGAATGGGACTCCAACGTAGGCTTGGCTCAGATCACTTGCTTTGCTTTCAAAAACCAAACAAAACCAACAAACAACTCTAAAAACGATCTGAGTCATCTGTATGTATATAAATTCCCGCTTCGGGCACTGGCAATGCTCCTGTGGTTTGTTTCAGTACCACCAAAGGGAGCTGGGGGTGGCGTTGACACAGATGGAGAAAAAGGCCCGTCAAGCACGATGTGACTGGTTTGCAAAAAGAGAGCCTCAGTCAAATAGTTGCTTTTGAGCTAAAGTCCTGTAAGAGAATGCACAGAACTTTTCTGAGGCTTTCTCTTTTTAATGATTCCCTTTCTTTCTTTCTTCCTTCCTCCCTCCCATCCTTCCTTCCTTCCCTCCTTCTTTCTTTCCTTCTTTCCCCCTGTTTCTTTCTTTCTTTTTGTTTTCAGACAGATAAGGAGCTCAGAGTCAGGCAAGGGCGGAATGACACTCGTCGGTTCCAAAGCATCTTTCACCTACCAGGCAGCGGGCCCTTTGCTGTTGGTCTTTCTTGGACCATTCCAGAGAGGTAGGTTGGGCAAAGGAAACAAGTAGGGAGGGGGAAGAAGAGATGTTATTTTTTAGATAGGCTAGGAATTTGAATGGAATCCCTCCTCTGTAACTATCTAGCCAAAGGAGAACATCTCTGTAGGACTGGAATGCTAAAAGGAAGACAGTGACCCACATTTGTTCTGGGAGCTGATGGAGGGGGATGTGAACTAGATCCGGGCCAGCCTCCCAAGAGAAGGATGCTGCTGCCTGGGAAGGATGGGAAAGAAGGGATGGCTTTGCTCCAAGGAGCCCTGGAGCCCATTATTAAGCTGCACCATTTGGTATTTGACTTGGTCCATTCATGGTAGAGTTGGGCTGGCCTCTTTGGCGAGAGAAAAATTAAAATATTCTTCCAAAGGAAATGGATTGGAGTTTCATAACTCGATATTGCTTCTCAAGGAGTCCTTAGGGACATTGTTTCTCTGGAGAGTTGGCAGTCACTGTATCAGTGAGAGGCTGTTCTTTGGAACTTCTAGGACATTAGCTTGGATGATGAATGTAGTCCTTGCATTGTGCAAATGAGAAAACTGAGGCCAGAGGCTGACGTTGGCAAAATATCCCCCTTTGGTGTTTGGCAGTAACTGGGGATGGCGAGCACACTCCCAGGTTGGTAGGCCAGCAGCTCCGTTAGTGACCCGTGAGGTTCACCTGTATTCTGTGGATGCACAGCCTTGTCCTCCTTATACAGACGCTGGAGCATCTACTCTCATTGTTGATGGTTCCAGTGGGGCTCAGAGTTAGAGCTTCCCCACTACCCTAACCTCATTTTTTCTAGATCTTCACTGGTACTTTCAAACTTTTTGTTAGTTTGGATCTCTGTAAAAAGATCAAAATATTGGAGTTCCCATTGTGCCACAGTGGGTTATGGATATACGGCGTTGTCTCTGCAGCGGTGGTGGCTGCACAGGTGTGGGTTCCATCCCCAGCCTGGCACATTGGGTTAAAGATCTGGTGTTGCTGCAGCTGTAGCATAGGTCACAGCTGCGGTTCGGATTCGATCCCTGGACCAGGAGTTTCCATGTGCTGCAGGTATGGCCAAAAAAAAAAAAAAAGTCAAAGTAGTAAGCAGAATTTTAACCTCTAAGGCTAATTGAAAGAGTGCCACTGTAGTATAAGTGAGACTGTACTGGAACTTCCACTCAGCCCTCTGTCCCACTCCTGACACCTTCTCAAGGCTTTGGGGTACTTCTGTGGAACCCCAGAACTCCCTGGAACATAGGCAAGAACCATGGATTGTGTAGACCTGCTTTGGGGGATTAGAGTTTCTTCTACATACCTGTTTATGCTCTTTTTTTTTTTTTAATTGAAGTACAGTTGACTTACAGTGTTGTGTTAATTTCTCATGTACAGCAGAGTGATTCAGTTACACATATATACATTCTTTTATATAGTCTCTCTCTTTTTTTGGCCACACCTATGGCATGCGGAAGTTCCTGGGCTAAGGACTGACTCTATGCCACAGCAGTGACCTGAGCCACAGCAGTGACAACACCAGATCTTTAGACTATTGGGGTACCAGGGAGCTCCTACGTTCTTTTCCATTATGGTTTATCACAGGCTATTGAGTATAGTTCCCAGGGCTCTACAGTATATGTATACACTTGGTGTCTGCTAACACCAAAAGCCTGCTCCATTTCCTTCCCCAGTCCATCTCCCTTGGCAAACATAAGTCTGTTCTCTATGTGAGTCTCTTTCATAGATAAGTTCCTTTGCGGCGTATTTTAGATTCCACCAGTAAGTGGCTTTCTAGTGGTATTTTTTTTTTCTGTCAAGACTTACTTTGCTCAGTATGAGAATCTCTGGGTCCATCCATGTTGCTGCAAATGGCATTATATTATTCTTTTTTATGGCTGAGTTGTATTCCATTGTGTGTGTGGGGTGTGTGTGTGTGTGTGTGTATACATACCATATCTTCTGTATCCATTCATCTGTCAGTGGACTTTTAGGTTGTTTCCATGTCTTGCCTATTGTCAGTTGTGCTGATATGAATACAAGGGTGCATGTACCTTTTTGAATCATAGTTTTGTCCAGATAAATGCCCAGGGCATCTGGGTCATATGGTAGTTCTATTTTTAGTTTTTTGAGGAAGCTCTGTACTGTTTCTTATAGTGGCTACAACTTACACTCCCACCAACAACATAGGAGACTTCCCTCTTCTCCACACCCAGCATTTGTTATCTGTGTGTGTATATCTTGAGTTGTGTTTCAGAAGATGCCTTTTAATAATGATTTTTAACTGTCATACTTTTTTTTTTTCTCCTTCGGTCTTTTTGCCTTTTCTAGGGCCGCCCCTGCGACATGTGGAGGTTCCCAGGCTAGGGGTCTAATCAGAGCTGTAGCCACCGGCCTACACCAGAGCCACAGCAATGTGGGATCCGAGCAGCGTCTGTAACCTACACCACAGCTCATGGCAACGCTGGATCCTTAACCCACTGAGCAAGGGCAGGGATCGAACCTGCAACCTCATGGTTCCTAGTCGGATTCGTTAACCACTGCGCCACGATGGGAACTCCAAACTCTCATACTTTTTTACTTGTAAAGGATACCTACTTACTGTTGAAAATTTACAAAATACAAAAAAAAAAAAAAACAAAACCCCACCTTGCAAGCATATCTCTTCTATAATCCTACCTCCTCCAAAAGAACCACTGTTTCCTTATTAGAGTATTCTCCCCCCATTCCCTAGAGAGTCTTCTGTGTGTATCTTTGGAGACTTGATTTTTATTCATTGTTAATTTTTTGAGCCACACCCATAGCAGGTAGAAGTTCCTGGGCCAGGGGTCAAACTCATGCCACAGCAGTGACCCGAGCTGCTGCAGTGACAATGTCAGATCCTTAACTGCTGCACCACCAGGGAACTCTATTTATTGTTAAATATTATCATGAACTTCCACATAAACATAACTGAATGCATATCTCTGCTCTGTTTCAAAACCCTGCTAAAATGAGAGTAAAGGACTAGGAAGATATAAATCCTTTAGGAAACGGAAAAGTAGGTGATCGAAGAGGAGGGATGTGAGACTTTGGGAAAGATGGGAAGCAGGCGAATGAAAGAGGAGCAAAGCTTAGAGTGATGAATGTCGTGGCTGTGAGGGAAGTGAGCTGATGTGTACACATGATCCAAAGAAGGGCTACAGAGTGTCCCCGTGATGGCATATGGGGGTGGTGGCTGGAAGCAGGAAGATAGGTTGGAAGTGGGTGTTGGAGCCACAGACCCCTTTCTCAGCCTGCATAGCCAGGTGGCTCCTCCCAGCCCCCTCCAGCAGAGGACGCAGCCAGAGCAGCCCAGGGCAGAGGAGGCACTGTATTGAGAACAGAAGGATTCAGGGAAAGTGTGCATACTTATATATGTGCATTCGTATATAGAGACCCTCTCCTAGTTGGCTCCCAGAACATGGCAGCCTGGCTTCTACCCATCCTCCAGGCAGGGCATTAAAGAACTCTCTGAGGAAACTGACCTCACATGAAAAATGCGACTTTGTCACTTTACAGCGACACCTACCAAGCAACTAGCCTTGCACAAAGAGCTTTCAGTGCTTCTCTCCAATTTGAATGGGCAGCCATGGATCATCACACATTGAATGAGTCTTTTAGCATGAAACACAGAGACCCAAACAAATAGAAAAAAAGGGGCTCAGAAGCATAAGCATGGTTGCTTTTTAAAAAAGTATATTAATGAAACAGCAATAAGCCCTTGGATATTAAAACTAAAATAGCATAAGTAAAACTTTCAGGAGTTTCCTTGTGGTGCAGTGGGTTAAGGATCTGGCATTGTCACTGCAGCAGCTTGGATCGCTGCTGCGGCAGAAGTTAAAACCCTGGCCTGGAACTTCCACATGCCCTGGGCTCAGCCAAAAAAAAACTTTCAATAGAATAGAGTTGGAAGATTGAATAAAGAATTTCTAGAAAGTAGGACAAAAAGACTTGAGAGATGGAAAATGAGAAAGAAAAGATAAGAATATTAGTGTGGGAGATCCAGTATGCATCTCATAGGAGCACGAGGGAGAGAAATGGAGAAGCGAAAGTTATTAAAGAAACTCTAGGGGAGTTCCCGTTGTAGTGTAGTAGAAACGAATTCGACTAGTATCCATGAGGACGCAGGTTCAATCCCTGGCCTCGCTCAGGGGGTTAAGGATCCGGCATTGCTGTGGTTGTGGTGTAGGTTGGCAGGTGCAGCTCTGATTCGACCCCTGGCCTGGGAATTTCCATGTGCTGTAGGCTCAGCAAAAAAAAAAAAAAACAAAAAAAAAGAGTCTCTGTGTCCTACTCGCCTAATGAATAATAAAAGATACATTGTGTCAAAGTAAAAGGTGTTCTATGGGACATCATTGTGAACTTTGAAAACTCCAGAGAGAAGTTACTAAAAGCCAGCACAGGGAATCCTGACCGCCCAGAGAAGATCAGAGAACAGAGTGGCACTGGCCTTTGCAAAAGCAACACCAGAAGCCACAGGACAATGGAGCAACTCTTTTAAATGTCCAGGGGAAATTAATTCCCAACCCAGAATTCTGTAAACGTCATTCAAGCAAAAGAATAGACTGAACACATTTTTTTCAGACTGTGAATCTTCAACCCCACCCCCACCCCGTATCCCTTTTCTTTTTCTTTTCTTTTCTTCTTCTTCTTCTTCTTTTTTTTTTTTCCCCCGGTCTTTTTGTCTTTTTCTAGAGCTGCTCCCGAGGCACATGGATGTTCTCGGGCTAGGGGTCGAATCAGAGCTGTAGCCGCCGGCCTACACCACAGCCACAGCAATTTGGGATCTGAGCTGTGTCTGCGACCTACACCACAGCTCATGGCAATGCCGGATCCTTAACCCATGAAGCCAGGCCAGGGATGGAACCTACGTCCTCATGGATACTAGTCGGATTCATTCCACTGCACTACAACTAGAGTTTCTTTAGTAACTTTCCCTTCTCCATTTCTCTCCCTTGCACTAGTTCCTAGTCAGATTCGTTAACCACTGAGCCACGAAGGGAGCTCCGAACCCTTGTGTCTCTTTTCAAGAAAGCTACTGGAGGATGGGCGCCACTAAGGTGAAAGGGTAAACCAGCAAAGAGGAACCAGTGGTACCCTGTGTAATTGTCTTTCTGTGTTTCAGCTGTTGTGTTACTTTTTTTTTTTTTTTTTTTTTTTGGTCTTTTCTAGGGCCACTTCCATGGCATATGGAGGTTCCCAGGCTACGAGTCTAATCGGAGCTGTAGCCGCTGGCCTACACCACAGCCACAGCAATGTGGGATCCAAGCCATGTCTGTGACCTACAGCACAGCTCACGGCAACGCCGGATCCTTAACCCACTGAGCAAGGGCAGGGATCGAACCTGCAACCTCATGATTTCTAGTCAGATTCGTTAACCACTGCACCATGATGGGAACTCCAGCTGTTGTCTTACTTTGAGTCTTGGGAGTGGGGAGAGAAAAAAAGCACCCACCCCACCATGGGACCTGAAAAGTACCCTCCTCCAAGCCTCCCCTGCAGCCAGGACCTGTGATGTAGGCTCCATTGATGAGATGTACCTATGCTATATTCTGGCAGAGAAGAGAGGGATGAAGCATGTGATAGCTGTCATTTCTGGTGCCAGCAGAGATGGGCTGCAAGTTTGAGTTCTTGGCCCAGAAGTGGCAGGATTACAAAGTAGCACCCAGTACTCAGTGGCAATACCAACAGTTTTGCCATTAGACGTGATTCTGAATTATAGAGGCCACACAATGTATGACAATTACATTTTTTTGTGTGTGTTCAACTTTTTGTTTTCCCTGGAGTTAATAGTTGCCTCAGATTTTTATCTGTTTTGTTTTCAGTGTACTAATCACTAACTCTACCCCAAACTCTCCAGCAGGACTATTAACCTTCCCGCAATGCAGCAAATGTGTCAAATAATCTGTCAGCTCCTTCCCTGATTAATCAGTGAGAGTCAGGGAGTTCCCATTGTGGCTCAGTGGTTAACGAATCTGTCTAGGAACCATGAGGTTGCAGGTTCGATCCTTGGCCTCGGTTAGTGGGTTAAGGATCCGGTGTTGCCGCAAGCTGTGCTGTAGGTCGAAGACACAGCTCAGATCCCAAGTTGCTATGGCTGTGGTGTAGGCTGGAGGCTACAGCTCCGATTAGACCCCAGCCTGGGAACCTCCATATGCTGCAGGAGTGGCCCTAGAAAAGGAGAAAAAAAAAAAATCAGTGACAGTCAGCTTCTTCCCTTGCAATACAGAACCCTGACTGGTGGAGAGAAGGGGAAGGAAATTCCTTGGAGGATAGTGAAAAGTCCCAATACCACAGCTGTGCAGCTGCTCTAGAGAGCAGCCAGCCCAATCTAGAGCAAGTTGGCTCAGGGGCCTTAGAGGAACATCTCTACAAATAAAATGGATCTGATGGATTATCTGACATATTTGCTGTATTATGAGGATTTTATTGGTTTATAGTTGGAGAGTTGAGGGAAGAATTACATATCATACATTAAAAAAAGATAATTAAATATAAGGCAACAATCAACTACAGGAGTAACAAAAAGTTGAACAAGGAAAGAAATCATGGGATAGCATGTGGCTTATTTTTGAACAATATTTACATAGTTACAATGATGGAAGCACTAAAGTGTGATTTTATTTTATTTTTTTTATGGCCACACCTGAGGCTTATGAAGTTCCTGGGCCAGGGATTGAATCAGAGTTGTAGCTGCGGCAACACCAGATCCTTTAACCCACTGCGAGGGCAGGGGATCAAACCCTTGTCTCTGCAGGGACCCGAGCTGCTACAGTTGGATTCTTAACCCACTGTGTCATGGTAGGAACTCCTAAAATATGACTAACAAAAAATGATCACATCGCTTGTGTGTGTGTGTGCGCGCGTGTGCGCGCAGGAAAGCACACATTCATTTCCTAAGGAAAGAAGTTAAAAGTTGAAGGTCAAAAAAAAGAGTTGAAGGTCAAGAAATATCAGTCTAGGAGTTCCTGTTGTGGCTTAGTGGGTTAAGAACTCAGCTAGTGGAGTTCCCATCATGGCGCAGTGGTTAGCGAATCCGACTAGGAACCATGAGGTTGCAGGTTCGATCCCTGCCCTTGCTCAGTGGGTTAAGGATCCGGCGTTGCCATAAGCTGTGGTGTAGGTCACAGATGCTGCTCGGATCCCGCGTTGCTGTGGCTCTGGTGTAGGCCGGTGGCTACAGCTCTGATTAGACCCCTAGCCTGGGAACCTCTATATGCCGCAGGAGCGGCCCAAGAAACGGAAAAAAGAACTCAGCTAGTATCCATGGGGACTCGGGTTTTATCCCTGGCCTCGCTCAGTGGGTTAAGGATCTGGGATTGCTATGAGCTGCAGGATAGGTCGCTGATGCAGCTAGGATCTGGCATTGTTGTGGCTGTGGTGTAGGCCAGCAGCTGAAGCTCTGATTTGATGCCTAGCCCAGAAACTTTCATATGCCCCAGGTGTGGCCCTAAAATAAGTATATATATATATATATATATATATATATCTCCATCTAAATCCATTATTAAGAAATGCAGGAGTTTCCTGGTGGTTCAATGGGTTAAAGATCTGCTGTTGTCACTGCTGTGGCTCTGGTTACTGTTGTGGGTTTGATTCCTGGCCTGGGAATTTCCACATGCCACAGGTGCAGCCAAAAAAAAGAAAAAAGAAATGTAGAGATAAATACCCAAAAAAACCAACTGAAACTGGGGGTGGTATGTTTGGATATGTAGGTCAGGCGACTGCTAATTTTTTGCTGCAAGCATTTTTAATTACTTAATTAATTTTTGTTTGTTTTTTTATTTTTTTATTTTTTAAAGCATTTTTAATTAAAAAAATTTATTACAGTATAGTTGATTGGCCATTGTGGCAGTTTCTGCTGTCCAGCAAAGTGACTCAGTTACACATTTGTATCCCAGGAGATTGATAGAGTTCCCTGTGCTATGCAGGAGGGCCTTGTTGTCCGTCCATTCTAAACGTAATAGCTGGCATCTAACCCCAAACTCCCAGCCCATCTCACTCCCTACCCCCTCCCCCTTGGCAACTACACGTCTGCTCTCCATGACTGTGAGTCTGTTTCTGTTTTGCAGATAAGGTCATTTGTGCCATATTTTAAATTCCACATAGAAGTGATATCATAGGGTATTTGTCTTTCTCTTTCTGACTTACTTCACTTAGTATGAGAATCTCTAGTTGCATCTGTGTTGCTGCGAATGGCATTATTGCAGACTGCAAACATGTGAGTTTTAATTAATTTATTTATGTTTCTTTAGGGCCCCAGGTACAGCATATGAAGGTTCCCAGGCTAGGGGTCGAATCGGAGCTGCAGCTGTCGGCCTACACCACAGCCACAGCCAGGCCAGATCCAAGCCATGTCTGCGACCTACACCACAGCTCACAGCAACACCGGATCCTTAACCCACTGAGTGAGGCCAGGGATTGAACCTGCATCCTCATGGATCCTAGTTGGGTTCGTTACCACTGAGCCATGACAGGAACTCCTAGTTTTAATTTTTAAAATCGTGTGCTTCCATAACTTTCAGAGATATTAAAATATAAAAGTCAGTATTGTGACATCCAGCTGTTTTTATTTTCTCTTTTTTTTAATGCAGGATTTTTTAAAGTAGAGTTGATTTACAATGTTTCTTCAATTTCTGTTTATTTTCTTTGTCTTTTTGAAATGTTTTGCCTGTAAACATGTTGCCAGGATAAATGTTTGGGCCATTATTGGTTTCATTTAATGTGGGGATTATTTGCATTATGAATTGTCATAATGATTATATTCACTCTTGTCGTCTCTATGATCATCCACTCAGCCATTTCTTTTATTATTATTATTATTCGTCTTTCTAGGGCTGCACCCATGGGATATGGAGGTTCCCAGGCTAGGGGTCCAACCGGAGCTGTAGCCACCTGCCTACGCCAGAGCCACAGCAACTCGGGATCCAAGCCGCATCTTTGACCTACATCACAGCCCATGGCAACTCTGGATCCTTAACCCACTGAGCAAGGCCAGGGATTGAACCCGCATCCTCTAGGATGCTAGTCGGGTTCGTTAACAGCTAAGCCATGATGGGAGCGCCTCTTTCATTATTTTTGATTTACAACTTTCACAAACAACGTCAAATGAATATCTTTGTGCATATAGCTTTGCTTTTTTTTTTTTTTTTCACTTTTGAATTGCTTCCTTAGGATAAGTTCCCAAGTCCCCCAAATCACCGGATCTGAAACCATGGATTTTTCTCTTGATTTTGCTGGGCAGTGTTGGGAGATTCTGCTTGGGTGCAGGCTCAAGGTTCCCAGGATGGGCCATGCCCTGAGCATCACCGGAGATCATTGGGGTCGAATCTATAGCGGGGTAGTTGGCTCATTTGTTTCTGATGGCAGCAGCAGGAGGCAGAAGTCTCTTTCTTTTTTTTGGTCTTTTTGCTTTTTCTTGGGCCGCTCCCGCGGCATATGGGGGTTCCCAGGCTAGGGGTCTAATCGGAGCTGTAGTCTCCGGCCTACACCAGAGCCACAGCAACGCGGGATCCGAGCCGCATCTGCAACCTACACCACAGCTCACGGCAACGCCAGATCCTTAACCCACTGAGCAAGGGCAGGGACTGAACCCGCAACCTCATGGTTCCTAGTCGGATTCGTTAACCACTGTGCCACGACGGGAACTCCCTTTTTTTTTTTTCATACAGAACAGAATTTCCAAAGACCCACACCTCTCCTTCTTTGATGTCTGTCTTGGATTTCCCCCTGAGGATTTTTTTCCTTTTTAAATACTCAAATTAGAAGATACTGTCCTATTGGAGTTCCCATTGTGGCTCAGTGTGTTCTCAGTGTCTGTGAGGATGTGGGTTGGATCCCTGAATCTGACTAGGAATCATGAGGTTTCAGGTTCGATCCCTGGCCTCGCTTGGTGGGTTAAAGATCCAGTGTTGCCTTGAGCTGTGGTGTAGATCCCAGAGGCGGCTTGGATCTGGCGTTGCTGTGGTGTAGGCCGGCAGCAACAGCTCTGAATCGACCCCTAGCCTGGGAACCTCCGTATGCCGCAGGTGTGGCCCTAGAAAAGGCAAAAAGACAAAAAGGAATAAAAGAAAGAAAAAAAAAGTTATGTCCTGTTGAACAGTGTGGACTCAAAGGAAACACACTTAAAATGGGAGCGTGTTTAAAAAGAAAAAAGAAGAAAAAGAAATGAGAGAAGCAGACACGGGTGTAGACACAGAAACCAGGGAGTCGGGCTGTTCGTGTCCCCAACTCACCTTCCAGGCAGACACCGGGCCTTCTGCACCATGTCCCCTTACTTTGTTGTTTCATCCAGTCTCCTCCTTCCCCCTCCAACCCCTTTTTCTCATGGCGGGAGCTGGGGTGTCCGACAGCCCTTCCTTCCTCGTCCTGGGCATGGTCTTCAGCATGTCCTACTTGCCTGGACAAGAAGAAGAAAGAAAGAAAAAAAAAAGCCCCTTTGTCATTTGGAAGACCGGCACATCTGTCCTAAAACTGTACCTGTTGGGGGCCCTGGGCCATGCGGTCCCCTTCTGTCCTGTGGTCATTCGTTTAAGAAGGTGACGGATGCAGGCTGCAAGGCTGGGCTGCTGGCATGCCTGATCCCCAGATTGTTAGGAGCAGAGGGTTGGGGCGTTTTGTGGCCCGTGGGGCTCAGCGCCTTCCCTCATTAGTCTGCCTTGCAGCCCTGACCTGGGCCCTGGTCCCACTGGTTTCCCACCTCCTGTCTTGCTTCCCTTCCTTCCGTTTTCCCCACAGCAGCCAAAGCAGGCTTCTTCACAAAGCATACAGTCAGGCCACCTCTGTCCCCTGCTCAGACCCTCCAGCGACTTCCCACTGCGGTGGTGACAAAGCCTCACCAAGGGTACGAGGCCCTACAGGATCAGCCTTCTGGTTTCTCCCAATCTCCTCTTTAACCCTTGATTCCCATCACCTGGTCTCCTGCCTCAGGACCTTTGCACTTCCCGTTCCAGGCCCCCAGAACCTTATTGCATAGGTCTTTGCTGGATCCTTCTCATCATTTAGGCCTCCACTCCATTATGTCACCTGAGGACCCTTCTCTGACCTGCCACCCAAAGGAGACCCTCCTTGCAAACCCCTGTTTTATCCTATTCCAACTCCTTGACTGTCTGAAATCATCTTCTTTATTGAATTGTTTCTTTTCTTTTTTTTTTTTTTTTTTTTTTTTTTTTTTTGTCTTTTCCTGGTGGACTAAAAACAGGGCAAGGATGGTACCTGTCCCCGTCCCTGATGGGCACCTAGAGAGTGCTCAAATAAATATTTGCTGATTGAATGAGTGAGTGAGTGAGTGAATGAATGATAGGACTTGGGACCCTCAGCCTTCTGGGCGGAGGAGGGGCCCCACGTTCTTTTTCTTGAGGGTCTCTGGGAGGACGTGCTGGTTGAAGGATCTGACAGCCAGCAAAGGGTGGTGGTTTCTGGAAAGCTCCTTTGGGGTGAACCTGCAGGAGATGCCCCTGGAAGCAGGTCCTCCGGGTAAAGCATCTTCTGCTCGGCTTCTGAGAGGCTCCCTCGCTCTCACTTTCTGCTTAAGTTGGACGACAGCAAAGTGCCGTTTCCTTCCCCGTGGGAGAGTGGCTGGGAGACAACACCTGATGAGGAGGACTCCTTGAGGCTGAGAAGTCCTGAGAATAAACCCCAGTCCAGAGGCCCAATGTGAGAGAGTTCCCCGGCAGCTTAGTGGTGAGGACGCGGTGCTTTCACCACTGCAGTCCGGTGTTCAGTCCCTGGTCTGGGAACTGAGATCCCACATCAAGCCACTGCTTGCTGTAGCCAACAAACAAGGGCCAATAAAGGCTCTGCTTTGAGGGAGTTCCCATCATGGCTCAGTGGAAATGAACCTGACTAGTATCTATGAGGTCGCAGGTTCGATCCCTGGCCTCCCTCAGTGGGTTAAGGATCCAGCGTTGCCATGAGCTGTGTTGTAGGTCGCAGACACAGCTTGGATCCTGTGTGGCTGTGGCTGTGGTGTAAGCTGGCAGCTGTAGCTCCAATTCAGCTTCTAGTCTGGGAACCTCCATATGCCACGGGTGCAGCCCTTAAAAAAAAAAAAAAAAAAAAAAAGCACCAAAAAACTCTGCTTTGATCAGCATGATGCAGAAGGGTCTGTGTGGCCCCTGCACCATGTGGCCCCAGCTGCTGGTCTTGGATCCTCCCAGCCTGGGTGGTTGCTTAGACTATGTATGAAATCACCTTCTACACGTTTCTGTGCCTGAAGCTCCTCCTCTTGGGCTAACTGGGTTGTCACTTCAGGCTCTGAAGTCCAGGCATTGGACAGATGCTTTGTCCTCAGGTTAAGAACACACATGTCTCTCTCTAGACACAGGTGTATCCCAGGGCGGCCTCTAGACTCTTGCTTTAGAATAACGGGCAAAGGTCCCAGGCACGTTTTGCCCAGGGCACCCATTGGGGAGGAGGGTGTTTATCACTCAGACAAGCAGGGCACAATTCCCCTTTGTCTCCCCTCTGCCTGTCCCCTGCACAGACCTGCGGAGACTGACTCATGTTCCCTTGGGAAGCTGATCCCCTGGGCATGTGACTGCAGCACCAGAGAGCCTGTCTTTACGTTGACAAAGGCTGGGCAGCAGCACCTGCTCCGAGCATCGGTCACGTTCATGATGGCCCCTGGAAAGAGGTAGAAATTAAGAGACCGGGACCTGCCAGCTCAGAGCCCCGGGAGGATGGAGTTTGAACAGGAATGAAGGAGAGCTTTCGGCAGTCCTGAGCCTGGCACAGGCCACCAGCCGGCGGGTCGGCCAGGCCAGAGGGGACCACGTAGGCTGCAAGCCCATTTCCAGGCTGGAAGAAGCATATGTGCCTCTGGGATTCCATATCCCTTGCTCAGTCTTCAAACAATAACTTAGGGTCTCCTGAAGCTTGCTGGCAAGTAAGGATGTACTTTTATCGACTCTTTGGAGAGGGAGTTCCTTTGTGGCACAGCGGGTTAAGGATCCGGCATTGTCTCTGCAGCAGCTCGGGTCGCTGCTGTGGTGTGGGTTCGATCCCCGGCCTGGGAACTCCCACATGCTGCAGGCATGGCCCAAAGAAAGAGAGAAAAAGAAATTTTTGGAGAAACTCCTCTGCTGGCTGCTCAGGACTCAGAAGGTCAGACCCCCTCCGACCTTCCCAGTTGAGAAACTGTTCTGCAGCTTCAGGCCAGAGGAAGTGCATCTAACTGGGAACGTGCGGGGACAGCTTTTAAAGGGATGGTGACTGAGGTCCGCAAGCCAGGCTGGTGCTGCGAGCACACAGCTCTTCTGTGGATTGTGCCAGGCTGGTGCTGCGGGCACGCAGCTCTTCTGTGGATTGCGCCAGGCTGGTGCTGCGGGCACGCAGCTCTTCTGTGGATTGCGCTGGCCCGGAAGTGGGAAGGGGAAAGGAACTGAGCACCTTCTGGTCCAGTTTTCTTGGATATTTTGTTAATGATTCAGAAGTAGACAGCCTGAGAAGTCCTCTCGGGATTCTGGATGACCAGGAGCTAGAAGGACGGCTCATGGTTCTGCACTGGCTGATCCCGCTTCAGTGGGAGGTCCTGGCCCTCACCCGCTGTCTCTAGCCTGTCTCACTTGTCCCCTGGCTCCACAACTGTGGGCAGCCCAGCAATCCCAAGTTCTACTTCTGTGACCCCACAGCTCTCCTGAGCTCCGATCTAGACTTTGCCTCTTGGCTGTGTTCACTGAGAGGCTGCGTTAAGCAGCTCAGATTCACTATGTCCGACCTGGAGCTCTTGCTGTCCCCCCACCCCCTCCCCAGATCTGTTTCTCCCTCATTCCTTCCCGTCTCTGTAAATATCCACCACTCATCCAGTCTCCCGAGCCCAAACCTGCCTGTCATCCTCACTGCTTCCCTCACTGTCCCCCCTCTGACCCACTTGAACTCAGATATATCTTGATTCCTTTTCTTTGGGATCAAGCTACTGTCAGCTGCGGCATAAGCCACCCCGCGCTCTCCCACTTGTGTGCTTGCAACTCTGGAGCCCTTCCATAGCCAGCAGTAACCTTTCAGATGCAGCTCAGATCCTGTGGCTCCCTGGCCTAAAACCCTGGGGCTGGCTATGCATAGCTGCTGGAGTGGCAGGTGCTTCCCCTGTAAAGGCTCTGCAGGACTGGTCCCTGCCCACCTCCCCAGCCCGTTTCCTCCCACACGCTCCCATGTGCTCCAGCAGCAAGGGCTCATCTTCCATCACCTCTGGATGCCATGGCTCACCCTGGCCCTCCTCTCCAGTGTCCTCCCCTCAGAGGGGCCTTTCTTGGCCTCCCTCCTGCAGTGGCCGCTCCTGCTGTCCTGCATCCCATCATGGCTTAACACGCTGCCCTTCGCCACATGGATACCGCGCGGGAACGGCTCCGTCTCTCCCACTGGTGTGTGAGTGCCTTGTGGGAGGGACCCTCTGTCTCCTTCACCACTGTGTTCCCAGCTCCTCACCCAATTCCTGGAATTTAATAAGTACTGGTTGAATAAACTGATAAATTTCAAACGGAGTGATAGTACATAATGGCCACTCCAGTAATACACAAGCGCTGGGTACATCCGTCAGATGAAATGACCAAGAATAATGGTTAAGTTCCCGTGTTGAGCTGTAGGAAGTGAGTGTTTCCCTACAGGCTGGGAGACCCTGGTTTACTGTGAGAACTATCTGGACGGTTGGCAGCCAACAGGCTCGGTGACGTGGCCACCAAAGAACTTTCAGGTTTCAGTGGAGAGCCAAACGCATGGGAATTGGGTGCCCAGAACATTCTTTTTGTTCGTTTGTTTTTGCTTTTTAGGGTTGCATCTGAGGTATATGGAAGTTCCCAGGCTAGGGGTCAAATCGGAGCTACAGTTGCCGGCCACAGCCACAGCCACACCAGATCCCACAGCGCATCTGTGACCTACACCACAGCTCATGGCAACCCTGGATCCTCACTGAGTGAGGCCAGGGTTCTAACCCACAACCTCATTGTCACTAGTCAGGTTCATTAACCACTGAGCCACTGCGGGAACTCCAGAACATTCTTCTACAATTGTTCTGCCAGGTCCCATCTGGAATATCTTGTTTTCTTGAAGTACCAAACTGGCAAAAAAAAAAAAAAGGCTAAATCTGCATTGAAAAGGAACAGAAGTGTTAGGGCCACGATCCAGCAGAAAGAACCATCAGATTAAAAACTCCAGGATTTCCTTTCGTGGCTCAGTAAAAACGAATCTGGCTAGCATCCATGAGATTGTGGGTTCGATCCCTGACCCCGCTTGGTGGGTTAAGTAAGGACCCGGCATTGCCGTGAGCTGTGGTGTGGGTTACAGATTCAGTTCGGATTCCATGTGGCTGTGGCTGTGGCTGTGGTGTAGGCTGGCAGCTACAGCTCCAATTTGACCCCTAGCCTGGGAACCCCCATTTGCTGCTGGTGAGGCCCTAAAAAGGTAAAATAAAAATAAAAACTCCATGTGCCTCTAGAAGGCAGCACAAAGGACAGGGGTTGACTCTTAGAGGCAGGCCATTTTCCAAGGGAAGAACTTTCTAAACACTAGAAGCTTCCAAAAATGCAATGTGCTGCCCTATGAATGGAAATAGATTCTTTCAGCTGCAAGTGGCAGAAAATTCAACTCAAACTACTCTTAAGTTAACAAAAAAAAGGCCAGGAGGAATTTTTTTTTTTTTTTTTTTTTTTTTTTTTTTCTGATAGAATGGAAAGTCCGGCAGCAGAGTGGAGCTTCAGGCATGGCTGGATCTAGAGGATCAAAGGATGTCCTCGGGACTTTGCTTCGCTCTCCACACTAAGCTCTGCTTTTCTCCACGTTGGTCCTTTCTCATGTTCCACCCCTCAGGGCAGCAGGTGCTCCCCAGGAGCTCTAGATAGATATTCTATCTTTTCTGCCCCCCCACCCCCCCAAGAGGAAGTCCCCAAAGCAGTCCAGATGTCAAAACCCACTGGATTGCCTTGATAGTCATATGCTCATCCTGGAGTCACTGCAGTCAGAGAGGTGATTAGTTGGGCCTAAATCCCATTCCTGCTTCTTTTTTTTTTTCCCATTCCTGCTTCTAATTCAGTCCCCATTGGTGGGGAAATGCAGAGCTCTGATTGGCTGGGCCTGGGTCTCAGGGCCACTCCAGTAGCCAGGAGTGATGTCAACCCAGCCGAGCCACTTGGACTGAGGGTGGATTGAGTTAGTGCAAGGTCCCCGGCTCCCAGGTCAAGAAACCCAAAGTTCCAGCATCCAGAAGCCCCTCAGCACCTCCCCCCCCATAGCTGCCCCTCTCCCATCATCCCTATCTCTTCTTCTACCTGCATAGATCCTTTTGCAAATGCTTATTCTCCATATAAATGGGATCCCGCGCCCATACTCTTTGGTTCCTGACTCAGCTTTATGTTTGTGAGATTCATTTACATTGGTCTTTGGAGAGCGGTCACTCTCATTGCCAGATAGCATTCCGTGGAGAGAGGAAACCACAATTTATTTTTCCATTCTTCTGCTGATGCGCATTTGGGGATGTTTCTGTTTGGGGCTTGTTATGAATAGCGATGCTCTGTTCGTGTGCCTGTCTTCCTGGCGTTTCTGGTGAATGTGTACCTAGGAGTGGAATTAATTGCTGGGTCGCAGGGCACAAGTGTTCAGCTTTAGGAGGTGCTGCTAGAGTTTTCCAGGCTGGTTGTACCCATCTGCCTACTGGGGGCAGTTCTAAAGTCTCTGGATTTGGAGTTCCCTGGTGGCTCAGTGGGTTAAGGATCCAGTATTGCCACTGTTGTGGCTTGGGTTGCTTGTGTGTTGAGGCTTCCTCTCCAAGGAACTCCCACTTGCCCTCCAGCGTGGCCAAAAAAAAAAAAAAAAGTCTCTGGATTAGCTGGTATCTGTGTCCCATACATACTGAGAGTGGTGAGTCGGCTTCACAGAGAGTTGGGGCTTGTTAGCAGCTACACCCTGGGTCATGGGCGTACGAGGAGGGAAAGAATTTTTGCTTTTTCCTGTCTCATCTCTGGCATTTGATTGTGTCCTTCCCACACCATCCCAACTCTTCCTCTTTTAGGAGTGAATTTTTTTTTTCTATTTTCTTTTTAGGGCCTCTCTGAAGCATATGGAGGTTCCCAGGCTAGGGATCAAATCAGAGCTTCCGCTGCCGGCCTACACCACAGCCACAGCAACTCGGGATCTGAGCCGCATCTGTGACCTATGATGCAGCTTTCAGCGAAGGCAGATCCTTAACCCACGGAGCGAGGCCAGGGATCAAATCTGCATCCTTATGGACACTATGTTGGGTTCTTAACTCATGGAGCCACAGCAGGAACTCCAGGAATGAGTTCTTGATTTCAAAGTGTTTCACTGCCTTCGAGACGATGCGTGTAGTCGAAAGCTTCATTGCCGCAGCGCCAAGGGGCGCATCTCTCTCAGAGCCCCATCCATCCCTTCAGCTAGAGACCTGGGGAGCACCTGCCGCACCTGCTCATCTCAGCCTCAGAACCGAGTGGACAAGGATGCCCGTGACTTCCTGAGCTCGGCCAAGGCCTTGTCAGTGGGTTTTCCAGAATTTCTGACTGTCCTTCACATTTTGAGTACAAAAAAAAATTCTCATTCTCAGAAAGAGGAACCCAAAGTAGGATGTGGTTTTACAATCAGAGGAAGTGGATCCCAGCAGTGGTAACATGGTGGCTCCGGGTGACACGCTGTCCAGTTTCTCGGAGCAGCTTCTGCATCTAAGTGAGGGCGAGGCCTGGGCCCAGCTGGCAGAGCCACCAGAAGAATGTCTCTCTCAAACTAAACATTTCCTTTCCACTGTTTTTAAAAGTCATTTAAATCTTTGTGACCTTTGGGTGGGGAAGTATGTCGAAAGAATAAAAATTATTCTAAAAAAAAATTTATTCTAAAAAAAAATTATAGAGTTCCCGTTGTGGTGCAATGGAAATGAATCTGACTAGTATCCATGAGGATGCAGGTTTGATCCCTGGCCTCACTCGGTGGGTTAAGGATCCAGCTTTGCCGAAAGCTGCAGTGTAGTTTCAAATGCAACTCGGGTCTGGTTTTGTTGTATCTGTGGCCTAGGACGGCAGCTGCAACTCCGATTTGACCCCTAGCCTGGGAACTTCCATATGCTGCAGGGGAGGCCCTAAAAAGAAAGGGAAAAAAAAAAAAAAGACAACTCCCACAGAAAAATGGATGAGTTTATAAGCTGGCTATTTGCAGAAAGTAAAAACATTTTCCAGATAATGAGAGACATTCGATTAAAACAAGAGAGCATTTAATGCTGACCAGATTGGCAGAAATGAGTACATTAGACAATAACAAGTGAAAGAGTTCCTTTCGTGGCTCAGTGGTTAACGAATCCGACTAGGAACCTTGAGGGTGTGGGTTCGATCCCTGGCTTCGCTCAGTGGGTTAAGGATCCAGCGTTGCCGTGAGCTGTGGTGTAGGCTGGCAGCTGTAGCTCTGGTTCGACCCCTAGCCTGGGAACCTCCCTATGCTGCAAATGCAGCCCTAAAAAGCAAAAAAAAAAAAAAAAGAAAAGAAAAGAAAAAGAAAGAAAGAAGTGAAGATGAAGCCCGTTGCTAATGGGCCACCGCGTCATCACTTTAGTCAAGTTAACCACGTGACTGTACTGACATAGGTGGTACCAGTGATCCAGCACCTCCACTCCAAGTGGACCCTCTCTACTCCTGCCCCGTCCAGCATGGCAGCCACGAGCCACACAGATTCCTTGAGCATTCGGAATGTGGAGAGTGTGATTGAGGAATGGCATTTTTAAACGTTATATTTAACTTTAATTCACTTAAATGTAAGAATTGATCGCTTGTAATGGGAAACTTTCTTTTTTCTTTTTCATTTTTTGTCTTTTTAAGGGCCACACCCTCAGCATATGGAGGGTCCCAGGCCAGGGGTTGAATTGGAGCTGTAGCCCCTGGTTTATACCACAGCCACAGCAGTGCCGGATCCAAGCCGCCTTTGCAACCTACACCACAGCTCACGGCAACACCATGTCTTTTCACCCACTGAGCGAGGCCAGGGATCGAACCTGTGTCCTCATGGATGCTCATCAGATTGGTTTCCGCTCCATCACAAGGGGAACTCCACGTAACGGAAAACTTTTAAGTATATTATAGAACAGCTTGAGTCTGTGAACCTACTTTTTTAACCTGTAAGTTGTATGAAATCTACATAAAGATGAAATATTTCTAATGAAAATCTAGAGTCCAGGAGTTCCCAGTGTGGTACAGTGGGTTAGGGACTCGGTGTTGCCACAGCTGTGGTATAGGTCTCAGATGTGCTCAGATTTGATCCCTGGCCTGGGAACTCCCATATGCCATGGGTGTAGCCAAAAATGGAAAGAAAAAAAGAAAATCTAGAGTCTAAATTGCAACATACTGTAAATGTAAAATACACACCAGATTTTGAAGACTTAATACCAAAAAAAGTCAGATAGCTTATTAGTAGTTTTTCTCTACTGATAACAGTTGAAATGACCATGGTTTGGCTATATTAAGTTAAATAGGTTACTAACTTAATTTTATCTGTGTCTTTTTACTTTTTCTTTTCTTTTTTTTTGGCCGCACCTGTGGCATATGGAAGCTCCCAGGCCAAAGATCAAACCCACGCTTCAACAGCGAGCTGGGCTGCGGTAGAGACAACGCTGGATCCTTAACTGGCTGTGCCAAACTCCTCTTCTTCCTTTTTAAAAATGTGACTGCTGGTAACTTTGACATTGACACGTGGGTCACATTATATTTCCCTTAGACCGCAGTCATCAAGGCTCTGATTTGTACACAAGGAGATGTGTGTGAGAATATACATTGTAGCATCATTTGTAATAACCAAAATGAATAGATGTAAACCTTGAGGTTCTTCAACAAGAGAGGGGGCGTGAATAAATTATGCTTTATTTACACAGTGAAATACCACCCAAGAGTTGAAATGAATGAACTAGAGTTCCATGTATCATCATGGACAAATCTAATCTAAAGCCGAGGATGCTGAGTGGCAAAAAACAAGCTGCAGAAGACTCATTAGTCATACAATGTTTTAAAGCATGGAAAAATATTAGGAATTGTTTGTGGATATGTATTAGTAGAATAAAAGGATCAAAACATGCATGGAAACTATAAACAACCAGAATCCAGGTGGTGGTAACCTGAAGTGGACAAAAATACTCCAGGGCTTCCAGTTGTGTCTGTAACATTTTGTTTCTTACTGGGGAGTGGGTTTGGCTGATGGAGCTATTTCAACAACTTGTTTGACAGCCAAAGCCATTTTTAGGCCGTTTAGTTTCTGCTCATTAAGTTTCAAAGAGAAGTTTCCTGTGGCTCAGCAGATTAAGGATCCAGCATTGTCATTGCTCTGGCTCCTGTTGCTGCCGTGGCATGGGTTCGATTCCTGTCCCAGGAACTTCCACATGCTGCGGGTGCAGCCAAAGAGAAAAGAAAAGTTTCAAAGAACTCCAGCCGTTGGGGCGTCTTAGGTCTGGGGCTGTCTGCCCAGCGATGGTGCCCTTTCCCATCTTTGCCAGCTGGTGTCCATGGCGAGGCTTCCTGTGTGTTTGTGTCCCTGAGAAGAAATGATTTGACTTGGGTCTGTTGGTGTCTTGAACTGGGGGTGCTGCTGTGAGGGATGCAGACAGAGTGCTCCCCTGCAGTGAGAAGGCAGTTCAGCCTAGCCGGCGACCTGGGGCAGCAGGAGCCAGCCGCTAGCATCCCCTGCCCGGGACTTCCTCCCAAGCCACCTGCTGGCCAAGGTCCGGACAGCCTGTTTTCCCAAAGGTCCTTTTAAAGGACTCACCCGGGGCGTTCCCATCGTGGCTCAGCAGAAATGAATCCAGCTAGCATCCATGAGGACACAGGTTCGATCCCTTGCCTGGCTCAGGGGTTAAGGACCTGGCGTTGCTGTGAGCTGTGGTGTAGGTCGCAGATGCAGCTCTGATTCAACCCCTAGCCTGGGAACCTCCATATGCTGCGAGTGTGGCCCCAAAAAGACAAAAAATAAAAATAAATACATAAATAGGACTCGCCCAGCACACCTGAAGGCCTCATTCTGCCTGTGCTTCCTTTGCAGGACGACTGGTATCTGAGAAGTAAGAGAGCAGGATGCCCCCAGGGGTTGACTGCCCCATGGAATTCTGGACCAAGGAGGAGAATCAGAGCGTAGACGTGGACTTCTTGCTGCCCACGGGGGTCTACCTGAACTTCCCCGTGTCCCGAAATGCCAACCTCAGCACCATCAAGAAGGTACGATCTTGACCTTAAAGCTCCCTCTCAGAGCTTGGAACTCAGACCGACAGGCAGGCAGACGCTCTCGCATAGTTTCTCAGATATGAGATCCTCAGCTGTGAATACGAAAAGATAAAAATCATATCCAAGAATTTTATTTATTTATCTATTTCGCTGCACCCATGGCATGCAGAAGTTCCTGGGCCAGGGATCACACCCACGCCACGGTAGCAGCCGAGCCGCAGCAGTGACCACGCTGGATCCTTAAGCCACTGAGCTAACCAGGGAATTCCAATATCCAGCATTGTTGGAACAGTCACCCTGAGAACCCACCGAGGTTCCAGTTTTCGGCTCCCCCGCCCCCGCCTGTATCAGTTTGTGTTTGCCTTCCCTAGATTCCAGCCAGAGCTTCGGGGCGCTGGTTCTCAGGGTGCTCTTTCTTCCTCTCCGTCTCTGTGCTGTCGTGTTTGAAACCACACCTCATCCATGGCCACTGAGGCGTTTTACCAGCCTTTTGTCTTTAGAGCTGTCGTCATAGTAAACATCACCTTTGGAAGTGGTTTTTGGCTTCGTTGGATAATTTTCGGGGTGGCTTACGGAGTCAAAGGATTAAACATCGGGATAGTATGTGGTAGATATTGTCTTGTGACCTTTCAAAGGGTGTGTCCCACTTGCACCATGTGGGTTTCATGGGTCATACTAGAGAACAAGCCCTGGGGTTTGAAAAGCTATACTTGAGAACAGAAAAGAAAGAAGAGAACAGTGGGCCATCCTGGATTTTTGTTTGTTTGTTTGTTTTTTGTTTGTTTTTTAAATTTTCCCTTCCTCGGTGTTTCTTTAAAAATTAAATTTCTTTTTTTACATTTCAAAAGTGATGTGGACCCTTTGAAATTTAAGAGAATAAGAAAAAGTAGAAGGCAGAGTTCCCTCTGGGGCACAGTGGGTTGAGAATCCGATTGCAGCGGCTTGGGTCTCTGTGGAGGCGTGGGTTCAATCCCTAGCCCAGCACAGTGGTGGGTTTAAGGAATCTGGTATTGCTGCAGCTTTGGATTTGATCCATAGCTTCCATATGCTGCTGGTGTGGCCATAAAAATAAATAAATAAATAAATAAATAAATAAATAAAGGAAGGAAGGAAGGGAAGGAGGGAGGAAGGAAGAAAAGGAAAGGAAAGGAAAGGAGAAAAGAAAAAGTAGAAAGAAAAAAAATTAAGATCCAGCCATAATAGAAAATTTACCCTCTGGTCCCTGGTATAAATAAAAATATGAAGAAACTGGAGTTCCCATCGTGGCTCAGTGGAAAACGAATCTGACTTGCATCCATGAGGACAAAGGTTTGATCCCTGGCCTTGCTCAGTGGGTTAAGGATCCGGCGTTCCTGTGAGCTGTGGTGTAGGTCGCAGATGTGGCTCGGATCTGGCATTGTTGTGGCTCCGGCCTAGGCTGGTGGCTACAGCTCCGATTAGACCCCTAGCTTGGGAACCTCCATAGTCAATGTGGTCCTAAAAAGGCAAAAAAAAAAAAAAAAAAGAGGAAGAAGAAACTGAAATTGAATTAGGATATACGAGGTGTTGGAATTTTAATAACCTGCATGTATAGCTCTGTAAGCAGAAAAATAAGATTAACTTATTAACTTGATATTTACATAGTTAACAACATGAAAAAGATGTTATAATGTTAATTCAGAAAGATATAAAAATTTATAATCAGAATTGTCACAAACACACAAAAACAAAATAGAAAAGAAAACAGTACTTGTTGCAACTCCCCAGTGCTGCCATTGTAGGGTGAACGCCACTGAAGATGGTGTGGAGGTGAAGGGGCCTGGCTGTCTTCTGATAATTTGGCAAACCCTAGCTTGCCAAGTCACGGGCTGCAGTAATTAATACATTTATTATTCTTTTATGGGAATGGGCTTGCATTACAGCCGCTTTTCTACTAGGGTTTTTTTTTTTTTTTTCCCACGTGATGCTGTATCTTGGATCAGACTCCGCCCCCCAATCTATCCTTAGATTCTGGGTCACGCCCCATGCCCTCCCTTTGCATGGATGGACCATAATTATCCATCTCCCTGTGGCAGAAAAATAGGGCTGTTTTCTCCTTTTCCATCTTCTCTGTGACTTTGCTGTGAACACCGCTGCACTAAAATTTGTTAGATGGCACCCAGTGATCTCTGGGGACACCTCACCCCCAAGGCCCCACACTGGCAGCCTTAGCTGAACCTGTCCCGCAGAGGCGTTTATGGCCCCCTCAGTGTGTGCTTTTTTTTTTTTTTTTTTTTTGGTCTTTTTAGGGCTGCATCAGTGGCACATGGAATTTCCCAGGCTAGGCGTCAAATTGGAGCTGTAGCTGCTGGCTTACCTACGCCACAGCCACAGCGACTCAGGACCTGAGCTGCATCTGCAACCTACACCACAGCTCACCGCAACACCGGATCCTTAACCCACTGAGCAAGGCCAGGGATCGAACCTGTGTCCTCAAGGATGCTAGTCGGATTCATTTCCTCTGAGCCACGACAGAAACTCCGTGTGCCCCTTTTCTGAATTCGTCGCCAATATTTAAAGATTAGGGTGCCGAACCCCAGAACAATTAGCTGGGTGTGTGGAGGTCCCATCTGGTGGACCCAGATCCCAGGAGAACTACAAGGGAAACCGTAGGACCAACCGCTCAGCTTCACATTTTTGCGCATACCTGGCCCCCTTTATAGAAAGGCAGTGGCGGAGCCTCCTGGTGACCCACTGGTCAGTGCTCAAGGGATGGAAGGGATGGCTGTGCTGGGATCTTGCCTCTACCCCCTTGTCAGGGTCTTGAGGCCAGACTCCCCCTGCCTCCCGCTTCTCTGTGGCCATGCCTGTTTTGGAGGAGGGGCTGACCAGCGACTGTCCCTCGCAGGTGTTGTGGCACCGAGCCCAGTATGAGCCGCTCTTCCACATGCTCAGCGACCCCGAGGCCTACGTGTTCACCTGCGTCAACCAGACTGCGGAGCAGCAGGAGCTGGAGGACGAGCAGCGGCGGCTGTGCGACATCCAGCCCTTCCTGCCGGTCCTGCGCCTGGTGGCCCGCGAGGGTGACAGGGTGAAGAAGCTCATCAACTCGCAAATCAGCCTGCTCATAGGCAAAGGTGCCCTGCTGGGGCCAGGCGGTCCTACCTCCGCTGGACCCGCGCACACACACGCACCCGCGCACACGCACACGCGCGCACACACACGCCCCCGTTCCGTTCTGCTCCGCCTCACCCTCAACTCCCACCCCTGACCCCCTGACCCCCTGCCCCTCCCCATCCCGACCCCTACCCCGACCCCCAGGCTGACCCGACTTCCCCTGCCTCTCAGGGCTCCACGAGTTCGACTCCTTGCACGACCCGGAGGTGAATGACTTTCGAGCCAAAATGCGCCAGTTCTGCGAGGAGGCAGCTGCCCGCCGGCAGCAGCTGGGCTGGGAGGCCTGGCTGCAGTACAGCTTCCCGCTGCAGCTGGAGCCCTCCGCGCGGAGCTGGGGGCCGGGCACCCTGCGCGTCCCCAACCGCGCCCTCCTGGTCAACGTCAAGTTCGAGGGCAGTGAGGTGAGCCGTGGCCCCCGCCGGCCCCTGTGCTGTGCTCAGGCTGCCGTGTCCGTGGTCATGTTTCCCCTGTGAGACTCCGGGTCACCCACCAGCCCCCCCAGTTCACCCTCCCACGACAGCAGGCGGCATTCGTGGCGTGTCCATGCATGCCAGGGGCTGGGCCGCAGGTCCAACCAGGCGAGTTCCACGAGGCAGAGTGAGCATGTGTCTTTGGTCCTTAGTCCATTCATTCATCCAGCAGTTGGCCACGTGCCCTCGCGGAGCTCGCACTGGGGGGCACAGGAGGGGCCTACATCATGCTGATGGGCAACCCACCCCCTGTGCCCTAGAGCCCCGTGGGCTCTGGCCACGGAGGGCTGACCGCCCCTCCCCCTCCCCTAGGAGAGCTTCACCTTCCAGGTATCTACCAAGGATGTGCCCCTGGCCCTGATGGCCTGTGCCCTGCGGAAGAAGGCCACGGTGTTCCGGCAGCCGCTGGTGGAGCAGCCCGAGGACTACACGCTGCAGGTGAACGGCAAGCATGAGTACCTGTATGGCAGCTACCCGCTCTGCCAATTCCAGGTGAGGGCCAGGGGCTGGGAGGGGCCCTGGGCTCCGGGGTTCCCCACAGCCCTTCCCGGGGGGCCTGAGTGGGGGCAGGGAAGCTGGTCCCTGGCCTCCTGTGAGCCCCCAAGCCGGACCTTGTGGGTCACAGTGAGCGTGTCCCCTGGCTGGGGAGGCTCTCCCCATGAGCACGGGGAGGTGGGTAGGGGCAGGAGAGACCCCAGAAGGCCTGGCATAGGCAGTGGTCGGCCTGGGGGAGTCCCTGGATGGCCAGCGGTCCTGGAAGAGTTGGGGCCACCCCACTGGTCTGCTCACTGCACCCCCATCTCAGTACATCTGCAGCTGCCTGCACAGCGGGCTGACGCCCCACCTGACCATGGTGCACTCCTCCTCCATCCTCGCCATGCGGGACGAACAGAGCAACCCCGCCCCGCAAGTCCAAAAGCCCCGCACCAAACCGCCCCCCATTCCCATGAAGAAGGTGAGCCAGCGCCTCGCGCTTCCTCTCCCCTCCAGCCCTTCCTCCCCCGGTCGTCGTCCAACTCGAGAGCCTATTGGGCAGCACTCTGGGCCAGGGGCGGGGCCAGGGCCCCTCACCCAAGCCCCTTGGTTGGTCCATGTTAAGAGTCGGGCCTTTGAGCATCCGTGGCCAACAGGACCGGTGTGCGGGGGTGGGGCCCTCAGGCCACCCCTCTCCTCGCAGGACCTGCTTCCTGCACGATTAGCAGAATTCCATTCCCTGGGGAGCTCAGAGGTCTCGGGACCCTCGGGCACCTGCGCAGCAGGTTTACCGGTAACCGCTGGTGTTGTGGGCTCTACAGAGCTTTACCGTAAACCTGCAAAACCACCCCCCACTCCCCCCGCCATGACCACGGGCCTTGTCACGGGGGCCAGCCTCCTCAGAATTCCTCTGCTTCAATGGCCCTGCTTCTCTGTCCACCTCCACATCCAGCCCTCCTCCGTGTCCCTGTGGTCCCTGGAGCAGCCCTTCTGCATCGAGCTGATCCAGGGCAGCAAAGTGAATGCCGACGAGCGGATGAAGGTAGGGCTCCTGGGCTGGGAAGGGGACGGGAACATGTGTTTTTTGCACAAACACGGTGGCTGTGGCCTGGGGGTGGCAGAGGAAGAAGGGGGGTCACACGAAAGCCACCTGACCACATTACCCGGCATCCCTGCCTGGGGTGGCTGTGAGCTGATTCAAAACAGGAAGCGGGGAGGGAGCAGACCGGCCAGCCAGGGAGCCGATTCGGAGAAACCAGGCCCAGTGAGTTCTGGGTATTGACTTTGGTGGAGGCTGTGGGGCTGGGCCCAGCCCAGGGATGTGGGAACCACAGAGTCTGGGAGGTGACAGGAGCAGAAGAGGCACGGCTCCAGCTGGGCCAGGGGCCTTGGGGCTCCCAGGGGGCACCTGGGGTCGGGGGGCGTGTGCAGCACAGGCTTCAGCCTCGGGGCCAAGCCCACTTCTGGGTCATTCACGCACCCACCTCCTCTGGCCTCGAGATGACCTGATTTGAGGAAGTTTTTGCAGGACAGTGTCCGAAGAGGTTAGGGCTCTTTGGGGAGCAGTTTTTTTGTTGGGGTAACTTCACAAGCAGGGCAGGTCTGGCTTCCCATAGACGAATCATGGAGGGTTGGATGGAGACAGATTTTGGCTGGGTGATGCGGCGGAGTTGGAGGAGGCAGGGCAGGGTATGCAGGCGACCTTAAATCCTTCCCTCCCTACCGCAGCTCAGACGATCCTCAGCCATGCGGGAGCACTTGGGTGCCTGAGCCAGAAGGGCCCCTGGAGCTCCCGAGCCCCGATGGGGAAACTGAGGCCCAGAGCAGGGGAGGGACATGCCCTGGGGTCCCGCCTCGATGCCCTCTCCTTCACCCCAGGGGCCCCCCATCCCCTGCATCCATTCCTCTACCGGACCACCTTCTTCCAGGAGGGGAGTGGGGTTCAGATCCCCGTGAAATGAGGGTGTTTCCGGAGGAGCTTCGAGCCTTGGGCAGGACGGCTGGGAGGGGAGGGGAGAGGGAGGCTGGGCCTCGGCCACCTGTCACCCACGCCCGCACCTTCCCCAGCTGGTGGTGCAGGCCGGGCTGTTTCATGGCAATGAGACGCTGTGCAAGACGGTGTCCAGCTCGGAGGTGAGCGTGTGCTCGGACCCAGTTTGGAAGCAGCGGCTGGAGTTCGACATCAATGTCTGCGACCTGCCGCGCATGGCCCGCCTCTGCTTCGCCCTCTATGCCGTGATTGAGAAGGCCAAGAAGGCTCGTTCCACCAAGAAGAAGTCCAAGAAGGCGGTGTGTGGCACCGGTTGGGAGGCGGACCTCGGGCAGCCTGTGCCGGACCAGCCCCATCCTACAGCCCCCTGGGGCCACTGCCTGTCCCACTCCCCCGGTCCTAGCAGGCATGCAGCCTGGGGATGGCGTCCAGGAGGGCCTGTGGACCCCAGCCTCCCCATCCGTCCCATGCTGGCCTCCGCCCTGCCCGGGACAGTGCTGGGTTCCTGGGCTCGTGAGCAGCGATGGCCCAGAATAGCTGGGCCACAGGGCCCTTGGTCCTCACGGGAACCTGGAGGCAGCTCCCTGGGGTGGGAGGACAAACACGGTGTCCCCACAGGGAGCAGGTGGCCTGAGTCAGCAGCCAACTGGGGACCGAGGGTGGTCGGCCACTGAGTCACGGGGCCCAGGATGTGACTGGCCCCCAAGCCACGCTGACTCACTCACAGCCAAGCTGGGCCGGCTCTTGGGGCCAACGCGGTTTGTTTGAGGCTTTCTTAAGAAGCCGAGAGTGGGATGTGTCCGGCAGCAGAGGGGAGCTGAGGGGTGGCCGGCTCTGCTGGCTGTCTCGCGGGGAGTCTGGGCGAGGGTAAGGAAGCTTGGCCTGGCTGGGCCCATCCTGCAGATAAGCAAACTGAGGCTTTTCAGCGGCGGGCCCTGACCTGCCTGGCTTCTTTCCTAGGACTGCCCCATCGCCTGGGCCAACCTCATGCTGTTTGACTACAAGGACCAGCTCAAGACAGGCGAGCGCTGCCTCTATATGTGGCCCTCGGTCCCAGGTCAGCCCAGGCCCCGGGGGTGGGGATGGGGTGAGTGGGGGGTTGGGGTCCCAGACATGGATGGTACCATTCCCCTTGCAACTCCATCTGTCCCTGTGTCCAGATGAGAAAGGAGAGCTACTGAACCCCGCGGGGACCGTGCGGAGTAACCCCAACACTGAGAGCGCGGCTGCCCTGGTCATCTTTCTGCCCGAGGTGGCCCCGCACCCTGTGTACTACCCTTCCCTGGACAAGGTCAGTGAGGGACCCCTTGACCTTCCCAAATGTCCAGGACCCACCCTGCCCAGAAACCTTGAAGCTAAAGGCTGACATTCCTGATCCTGCCTCGGGGGGCCCCCCAGGTCCTGGTCCCTGCACCCTGTGAGCTGCCTGGGGCTGGGCACATCTGGGAGCTTCCTTGACCTTGGAGTTGGGCACACCTGGGGGCTGGGCACACCTGGGGGCTTCCTTTACCCTGGAGTCCTCATGTGCCCTAGAGCAGTGCTTCTCAACCAGGGGCCACGTTGCCCCTCAGGGGACTTCGGGCAGTGTCCAAAGACATTTTCCTTTGTCACGTCTACTGGGAGAAGTGCTCCTGGCATCGGGGTGGAGGCCAGGTGTGCTGCTAAATGCCCTGCAGTGTGAGGGACCGTCCCCACCACTGAGAGTCACTGGCCCACAAGGCCAGCCATGCCAGGGTGTTCACACCCGCCCTGGGGGCCCCGCCAGGCTGGCCCAGGTCCCCAGGGGCACCTCTGAGAGCAGGGCTGCTGTTGCAGATCCTGGAGCTGGGGCGGCACGGAGAGCACGGGCGCTTCACGGAGGAGGAGGTGAGCTGGGGGCCGTGGGCAGCCGTGCGGTGGGGACCCGGCTGCAGCCCTCACCCCCGCCTGCGCCCTCCAGCAACTGCAGCTGCGGGAGATCCTGGAGCGGCGGGGGTCCGGGGAGCTGTACGAGCACGAGAAGGACCTGGTGTGGAAGATGCGGCACGAGGTCCAGGAGCACTTCCCCGAGGCACTGGCCCGGCTGCTGCTGGTCACCAAGTGGAACAGGCACGAGGACGTGGCCCAGGTGGGTGACAAGGGTGGGCCCAGGGAGGGGCAGAGCCCGGAGCCAGACGGCAGTGACATCCCCTGCCCCCTGCCCTGACCACCTGCTCCCCCAGATGCTCTATCTGCTGTGCTCCTGGCCCGAGCTGCCCGTCCTGAGTGCCCTGGAGCTGCTGGACTTCAGCTTCCCTGACCGCCACGTGGGCTCCTTCGCCATCAAGTCCCTGCGGAAACTGACGTGAGTCCCTGGGCCTGGCTCATCCTCAGAGGGCAGCTTTGGCCTGACGGCCTGGGACCAGGGTGCTGGGTGGGGGGCTCGGCCTTTCCTGGGGGCCTGCTCAGGTGAGGCGCCACCTCACCCCCCGCTCCTGCCCTGCCCTCCCCACCCCTGGCCAGTGACAGAGCCCCCCGCCCCACCAGCCGTGAAGCTCCCACCCAGCCGGCCTTCCTTCTTTGCAGGGACGACGAGCTTTTCCAATACCTGCTGCAGCTGGTGCAGGTGCTCAAGTACGAGTCCTACCTCGACTGCGAGCTGACCAAATTCCTGCTGGACCGGGCCCTGGCCAATCGCAAGATCGGCCACTTCCTCTTCTGGCACCTCCGGTAGCTGGATTCACCTGGAAGGCCTGGGGGAGGAGGGCCCTCTTGCCAGCTGGCCTCCGGGGTGTCCCTGGGCCCAGCAGGGCCGGGAGGGGCTATGTGGCCTCCCAGGCGAGGCTCAGCCCCCTCTCCCTCCCTCCAGCTCCGAGATGCACGTGCCGTCGGTGGCCCTGCGCTTCGGCCTCATCATGGAGGCCTACTGCAGGGGCAGCACCCACCACATGAAGGTGCTGATGAAGCAGGTGAGGCGCAGGGCCCCGCTTCCGGGCCGGGCAGAACCCCCAGGGGCTGGCCTGAGGCTCGGAGCCTGCCTCTCCCGGCCTGCCCACACTGCCCTCTCATCCTCCCCGCCAGGGGGAAGCGCTGAGCAAGCTGAAGGCCCTGAATGACGTCGTCAAGGTGAGCTCCCAGAAGACCACGAAGCCCCAGACCAAGGAGCTGATGCACCTGTGCATGCGCCAGGAGACCTACTTGGAGGCCCTCTCCCACCTGCAGTCCCCGCTTGACCCCAGCATCCTGCTGGCTGAAGTCTGGTGAGCCCCCGGGGCCCCCCCGCCAGGGCTCCCCGCCCCCCGGGCCTTGCGGAGGCCCTGCCCCTAACGGCTGTGTGCCCGGCAGCGTGGAGCAGTGCACGTTCATGGACTCCAAGATGAAGCCGCTGTGGGTCATGTACAGCAACGAGGAGGCAGGCAGTGACGGCAGCGTGGGCATCATCTTTAAGAACGGGGACGGTGAGCCAGCCGGGCCCCAGGGAGGGCCCCAGGGAGGGGCCACTCGGGCCTTGGCTTCCCTTCCCCCCATCATGCTGTATGGCCCTCGGGGGGGGGGTGGGTGCTGGGGACGGCCGCTCCTGGAGGGTGAGCTGACGAAAGGCAGAGTCTTGGGACGCAGGGGCATGGGCGTGGCTGGGGTTGGAGGACCCACTGGAAACGCGTCCTTTCCCCCCACTGGGCTGGCCGCACAGACCTCCGGCAGGACATGCTGACCTTGCAGATGATCCAGCTCATGGATGTTCTGTGGAAGCAGGAGGGGCTGGACCTGAGGTGAGAGGCCCTCCTGTCCTCCATCTGTGCCTGCGCCATGCCTAGGACCCGGTCCCTTTGGGGGGACCCTCTGTCGAAGCTGACATTTCCACCTCAGCTGGAAAAAACACTGGCCATTCTAAGAAGAGCAGTGACCAGTTTAAAGCTCGGGGTCAGGGAGGTGAGAGCGGCAGAATGAAGGTGGCAAAGGCCAATCCTGGCCCTCTGAGCCAGTCTCACGCCATTGTCTCCTTCGCTCCAAGCATCCCTGGCTTCCTGCTCCCCATCGTCTTCCAAACCAGCTAGATTGTTCTCTCTGAGCAAACAGAAGCTCAGCCAAGGCGCGGAGGTTTCCTCTCTGCATCTTGGATGCTGGTGCGACCTGTCCAAGGGGCCTTCCGTGGGGCCCTCGGAGTCAAGGGCTCTGTCTCCCCAGCCCCTGTCTCCTCTTTTTCAGTGACTTGAGTAGCATCTCCAGTGGCTTTTTGGGGTTCTGCTTCTCGGGGTCAGGCGGCCCCAGAGACAGCCCTTGACCGCTGTGCCCGCCCGCCCCTCCTCCCCCCTGGCTAGGATGACTCCCTACGGCTGCCTCTCCACCGGGGACCGCACAGGCCTCATCGAGGTGGTGCTCCACTCGGACACCATTGCCAACATCCAGCTGAACAAGAGCAACATGGCGGCCACGGCGGCCTTCAACAAGGATGCTCTGCTCAACTGGCTCAAGTCCAAGAACCCCGGGTAGGTGGCGGGCCCGAGGGATGGACGCCCTCGCCTTCCCAAGAGCTACCGTCTGGGAGCCGAAAGCAAGGAGCGGGCCTGTGACAGTCTCCGTGGCTTCCTGGCTCAGCCGAGGACCATCCTACAGGCACTGCTGAGGGGTGGTCGGGTCTCTGTCCCCCCTCGTGTCAGTTAGTTAGTTAGTAACACCCACCCTGAACTTTGGGGCCTACGTCACAAATCTGCTGCTTGAGTTGGCTCGGCTGAGATTCTCCTGCTGGAACAGGAGCAGCTGCCCTCCTCGGGTCGCTTGGCTGGGCCTGGAGGGCTGCTGCTCCTGCCCACAGCCTCCATTCTGGCCTCAGCTTCCCTCCATGGCGGTAGGGAAGGCTCGGGAGCTGCAAGGCGTCTTAAGGTCCGGGCTCTGGAAGGAGCCCAGCACCACTTCCTCCAATGTTCTGTTGCTCCTAGCAGGTCACAAGGCCGGGTTCAAGGGGAGGGGCCGTCAGGACCCCAGCCCTTGGTAGAAGGAGCTGCAAAACGGTGTGGTTGTGGTTTCTGTCCCGCCCTCCAGGGAGGCCCTGGATCGAGCCATCGAGGAGTTCACCCTGTCCTGCGCTGGCTACTGCGTGGCCACGTACGTGCTGGGCATCGGGGATCGGCACAGCGACAACATCATGATCCGCGAGAACGGGCAGGTAGGGCAGAGCAGGGGCTGCCACGAGGGCGGTGCTGGCCCTCCCGCACTGCACGCAGATGCAGCGCTCGGAGCCCTGCCGGTGTCCTCTCCCTCCCCAGCGCCCCCCTTTCCGACTCCTCTTCAGTCCGCTCTTCCCTCCCCTTAGCTGTTCCACATTGATTTCGGCCACTTCCTGGGAAATTTCAAAACCAAGTTTGGAATCAACCGTGAGCGAGTCCCGTTCATCCTTACCTATGACTTTGTCCACGTGATCCAGCAGGGGAAGACGAATAATAGTGAGAAATTTGAAAGGTGATGGTGCCCCAGGCTCCCGGATGCTGCCTGGTCAGGGGGGAGCCCAGGCTGGGTGCAGGGACGGGCCTCAGCTCGCAGTACACCCTGGAGGGGGGCAGAGTGGGGGGCCAGTTAGCGAGGCCGGGGCTCTGGGCACAGGGCTATTTCCAGGGCAGAGGGCAGGCTGGCCGGCGGGTCCCTGTGGGAGCAGCTGGGAGGACCCAGACCCTCCCGCTGCCTCCGCCACAGGTTCCGGGGCTACTGTGAACGAGCCTACGCCATCCTGCGGCGCCACGGGCTGCTCTTCCTCCACCTCTTCGCCCTGATGCGGGCAGCAGGCCTGCCTGAGCTCAGCTGCTCCAAAGACATCCAGTACCTCAAGGTAAATGCCAGGGCGGGGCCCATTAGGAGACCAGGTGGCCCCAGATGTCCCTCGTGACTCGCACGTCCTCACACCGGCCTGGGACCTGGGTTGGGGGGGTTCAAGCCCCGGTTCTGCAGTGGATGGGCCCCACCCCGCCTTACCCCCCCCTACCGCAGGCCGTGGGTGTTTCCAGTTGTACAAGAGGCCAGATTCAATTAGGGCTCCCTCCAAGGTTAAATAATGTTTATCCCCGGAGTTCCCGTCTGGGCTCAGGGGTTAACGAACCCAACTAGTATCCATGAGGACGCAGGTTCGATCCCTGGCCTCGCTCAGTGGGTTAAGGATCTGGCACTGCCATGAACTACAGTGTAGGTTGCAGGTGTGGCTCAGATCCTGTGTTGCTGTGGCTGTGGTGTAGGCCGGCAGCTGCAGCTCTGATTCAACCCCTAGCCCGGAAACCTCCGTAAGCCGCCGGTGTGGCCCTAGAAAGACAGAAAGGAAACATTTTTCCTTCCTGCATCTTTTCAGTTTGTGAGACTCCGGGCAGGGAGTGAGGGTGGAGGCCGCAGCCCCTGCCGGGTGTCCTCTTTGGAGCCCAGGTCCTGGGATGAAACTGCTCCCCACTTACCCCTCCTGCCAGCTCCAAAGGAGAAGGCCAGGCTGCCCGTCCACCACGGGGCCAAGACCTCTTGGCACGAGCTGGCATCTTATTTTGAGGATGGGTCAGGGGCCTGCCTTGGTTGAGGAGCAGAAGGACGAGCTCTTCCCAGGGGAGCTGCCGCATGGCCACCTGTCTCCCTCCGTGCGGTTCTGCGAGGACGGAGCTTGAGCTGCCCAGAGGGCGGAGGTGCAGGGGGGCAGGAGGGGTCCCGGTGGAGCCCCTCAGTGTGGACGCCCACTGCTTTGATTTTGCCTCAGGACTCTCTGGCCTTGGGGAAAACGGAGGAGGAGGCGCTAAAGCACTTCCGGGTGAAGTTTAACGAAGCCCTCCGGGAGAGCTGGAAAACCAAAGTGAACTGGCTGGCCCACAACGTGTCCAAAGATAACAGGCAGTAGCAGCCCCTCCAAGCCCTGGGTCCGGAGACATGCAAGCCACCTGTCTTGGGAGCCAGGCACCCTCAGCCACCCTCTGGGGTCTAAAAGCCTGAACCGCATCCTTGGAAAAGAACCTACACAATCGCCTTTTGTTTACACTGGTTATTTATTTATGACTTGAAACGTTTCAGGAACCCAACAGCCATAAACGGAAACGCGCCCTTCGCGCAGGGCAGGGGCACTGTTCCCCGTCGGAGCCCTGGGCACTTTGAAGCTGCATCTTGCCGAGGATTTGTAACCTCAAGTCTTCCAGCTGGTGGATCTGGAGCCAGCAAGGACTGTTCTCCCATGGAGGAGTTTCCCCGGGCTCCCGCTGGACCACAGAGGTCTTGGGGCCTGGCAGCTACCTGGTGCCTCTGCCCAGACAGGGCGCCCACGCGTCTTCGCCCCTCCACCTCTGGGCCCTCCGTTGACTGAGTTCTCGCCACTCCTGGAGGATGCCCAGGTACCCTCTAGATTCAGGGATGCTTGCTTTCCACTTGTAAAGGGACTCTTGGGTACGGGAATTCTCTCATCTCTGCTGTAAAGCGATTTTGTTATAGCGGGTAAGAAAAAAAATTGCCGAACTACTTATTCAACCTCTATGGCTAAGGAGAACAGCTCCAGCCCCCGTCAAGTGCAGGGCACCCTGGTCCTTGAGACACGTGAAAAAGATCTGAACTTGACTGAGCTCATCCTGGTCGCGGATCAAGATGCAGACAGGTGCAAGTAATTTGTGCAATTATGAGTAACCTCCTCTGAAGGTGGGTTTAGAGGTGGTGCAGGACCCACTCTCTCCCACTTACCTTTGAGAACCTGCCCCAAGGACCCAGGTACCAGAAGCGTGAGGGTTGGGGGGTGAGGTGGCGTCTTCTCCTCTGCCAGTAACTAGCTTGCAGTGGTTCAGGCTCAGCCTTAGGTGCATCTGAACTTGAGAAATGCAACTTCCCGGGCCTCCCCCAGCCTTCTGAAGCCAACTCTGGAGATGAGGCCAAGGATCTGGGCTTGCAGAAGCCCCCAGGTGAGCTTACCACATTAGCAGCCGACTCAGGCTCCCCCGAGCTACACTGTTTACCTCTCAAGGCCTTGCGGGGCTCAGCAGATCCAGAGGTAGCTGCTGTCTTGAGCCCAGGTGCATGGCCTGCAGAAAAGCCCAGGAGCCAACTGTTTTTGGGTAAGGGGCATGGCCCAGAGCAATCCGTGCCATCCTGAGCCCCACGGGCCACCCCGGTTCCCAATCAACTGCTCCATTCATCAGGCCCACCTCACCTGTTTGGAAATAGGAAAAGCCGAGGGTATGTCTGTTATTTATTTAAATAAGCCTGTGCTTCTCGGAATGGGCAGCACGCTGCATACACACAGCAATTCCTGGTTTGTGCGCACAGCCTGTGTGCCTGGCGAGAAGAATGTTTTCTATTTTTTTTTTTTTTAAATCATTGCTGTTTCTGTATGTGAAAGGCCAGTTCAACATAACTGACATAGGTTGAGACTGGCAGGCTGAAAAACCTTGAAAGAGAAGGCAAAACAGATTAAAAGAAATAAAAGCCTTTGTATGTTATGTTCTTGGCTCTAAAAGAAACAAGGGGGTAAGAGGACAGGGTTAAAATGAAAGCAAGGAGTTCCAAGGTGGCACAGCAGAAATGAATCTGACGAGCATCCATGAGGATGCAGGTTCGATCCCTGGCCTCGCTCAGTGGGTTAAGGATCCGGGTTGCTGTGAGCTGTGGTATAGGTCGCAGATGCGGCTCGGATCTGGCATTACTGTGGCTGTGGTGTAGGCCGGCAGCTGTGGCTCCGATTCTACCCCTAGCCTGGGACCCTCCATGTGCCATGAGTGTGGCCCTAAAAAGACAAAAAATAAAATAAAAACAAGAGGGAGTTCCTTGGTGGCTTAGGGGGTTAAGGATTTGGCATCGTCACCAGAATTTCACTCCTGGCCTGGGAACTTCCTTGTGCCATGGGTGGGACCAGACAAAGAAAACAAGGCAAAAAACAACCCACTCTCTCACTGGAGTTAGAACCAGACTTTATTGTAGTGTATACACTTTCTGACCTATCATCAATATACACATCTGAAAAGTGACACCGCGGCGGCTATAGACGGGCCCGCCTCCACAGAGCGTCTACCCATTGTCTAAACAGAGCAGCTACAGCGACAGCACATGGGGGGATGGCCACACAGGACGCAGGACAGCTGGCAGTGTCCTCGAAACTAGCAGTTATGATCACAGAACAGTGTTCAAAATTATCTCCCCCCGTTTTAGAAATTAAAGTTTTACATGTTACTGAAAACCCGAGGGCTTTAGGGGTTTTAGCTTCCCTTGCCCTACCCCACCTGCTGGGCGTGGGCTTGACCCCAGGACTCTGCGGAGGACGGGGAGTCGAGCACTGCCTTGGGGCCATGGGGTGTCGTTTCAGCAAATCTGCAGATCCCTCAGGCCTGCTGGCGTCTCCAAACCAAGCGCTCAGAGGGTCTGCACCGACCGTGAGATTGCCGTGTGCTCCCACGGCAAGGAGGTGGACAGGGGCTCGGGGTGAAGCCCCAGGCTGCGCCCGAGTCCAGGTTCCTGCACAAGGAGCTGCCAGTCCTCGGAGAAGCGAGCAACGAGGCCGGGGACCCCAGCTCCCCCTCTCCCCTCCCGCCAAGGCAGGAATGGGCAGAATCCCAAAGAAAAGACTGGCCATCTCCAGCCTCCCAAGAGGGTCCCTGATCTGGTCCCGTCCTGCCAGGCAGCACACCGATGTGCACACCCCCGCTAGCCCGGCCACATGCCAAGGCCCGACGCCGAGACCAGGAGGTCACTGGGCTGTGAGAAGGACGCACCCCTTCCTCACCTCCGCGGGGGACGGAGAGGGCAGGGGCCTTGGTCCCTCCCAGGCTCAGTGTCGCCCCTTCACTTTGCATCCAGCCCTGGATTACACTAGCACAGAAGACACGAGGAGTCCCAATTTATTTACAAAATATTAAAAAGTCAGTTCATCTACATATGAACCCCCATTCTGCCATTTTATACATGCACTAGTTTGGAAAAAATAAAAACTTTTTCTTTAAAAAAAAAAAGGGAAAAAAAGGATTAGCAGGTGGGAGTGAGCAATTCTAAACCTTTGTCAAGGAGTCCAGGCACCGCGCATCTCCGGCGGCGAGACAGGGAGTGTCAGCTCCTCACATAACTTAAGAGACCTGGGGGTGGCGGCAGCGGCGGCGGTGGGAGCAGGGGGGCCTACAGTCCTACACACCAAGCGGGGGCAGAGGCGGGGGGCGGGTCGGCAGACCGACTGGCCAGAATGACTTTGTACACCGTGGACCCTCGGGGCGAGCGCAGAGATGACAGTGGAGTCTCTTGAAGCAGGAAAGTGGGGGGACGGAGGGGCGGCCGGCTCAGTAGCTGAGGGTGGAGTCGTCCCACTCCAGCTGCTGCTGCCTGCTGGCCGTCTGCTGGTCGCCGTGCTCCCCCTCCTCCTCCTCGCTGCTCTCCGACTCGGCGCTGGTGATGTCATCCTCCTCGTCCCCGTCCTCGCTCTCCTCTTCCTCCTCCTCCTCCTCCTCCTCGCTGCTGTGCTGGTCCTCGTAAGTCTGGCGAAGAAATGCCCCGGGGCCGGTGACTCCAGCCCCTGCCCCGGCTCACCACCCAGCAGCGTCTGCTGGCCTCACTGAGGGCGAACCGGGTCCCCGGGGTTCTCAGGGTCCCCACATAGTCAGCGGACGGGCCACGCAATGCACAGGAGCGTGAAGGGGGCCTGCACCTACCTCCATGGGGTTCACGGTGATGGTCAAGGCGGAGTCGTCCCAGTCCATCTCGTTCTCCTTCCCGCTGTCCTGGTCCCGCATGGTTCTCTGGTGGGCCGCCCGGATCCGGAACACCCCCAGGATGATCATGAAGACCAGGAAGCTGACACACACGACGATGACCACTGTGGCGGTGCTGGGGACGACTGCGGGGAGGAGGGGATGGGACAGCTGGGACGGCGAGCCCTGACCCGGGGCTCCCAGTGGGCCCCCGACGGCCTCCGCCCCCAGGGAACAGGCAGACACGCAGGGAAAGGCTCAGCCCAGGTGCGAATGTGGGTTCGGGCCCTCCCTGCCCTGTGGCCGGGGGTCAGGAACGCTGCCCTCTGCCGGCGCCTCGGTTGCCTTGTGGGTGATGTGGAGGGAGAGCCAGGTTGGCCGGAGCGGGGGGTGGGCATCCACCGTCGCCTGCAGGGACGGCAGAGGTCATGGGGCTTCTCCCCACAGTCCTACCTGCGAACGGGTGGGGATTGGCCAGGTTGTGACCCGAGAGATCAATGAAGGAGCGGTGCTCGGGGTGGACGAACTGCGGCTGCGCGGCCATGTGGCTGGCATGGTCCACGGGGTTGGCCGTGTGGATCACGTTCACCTGGGCAGAGACAGAGGGCAGCCTGCGTGGGTCCGGGAGGTGGCAATGCACCTGAGATGCTGACAGGGCGAGCACCCCCGCAGTGGGTTTGCTCGTGGGCGGGAAAAGGTCGGGAGAAGCCAAGGAGACTGTGGTGACAACCCTCCTGCTGTCCGCAAGACGCCCCGCTGTCCTCAGAGCTCAGTTTTATTGTACCTCATCAAATAACTCAGCCGCATCAGATGGGAGGAGAAAAGCCAGCACCACTGCTGGCCCGTCACCACCACGGGTCCCTTGGAAAGACCCAGACACAGACCATTTCACCTTTTCTCCACAGCGCAGCCACATGAAAGAGGGTGCAGCTTGGCCTCTATTTGCTTTCCAATCGGCCACCCTTTGCTTCAAACCAAACACTCAAGGATGCTTCGGCCCTGAGTTCAGCGCCCTGCTGCTACGGGGTCACAGTGGAGCGTTCAATTGCCGAGCAGAACCCTGGGGCCACGTCTCCCGACACAGAAGCTCTGGGTGGCAGGAAAGGTTTCAGAGCAGGACGAGTGCCCTCTGGCCATTATGGCCTGAGTCACCGTGACCAGGCTCAGGGGCCAGCCGCCCCTCGCCCCGGGCCCAGGATTGGTTTACAGCAGGGCCAGCCATCTACGAAGAACCCCTGGTTCCCTGGGTGCCGCTCTTTTGAAAGAAGCGTCAAATCTCAAGAAGTGACCTTGCCCTGCCCCACCCCCCGGGGCACTGCCTGCCACGTGCTCTTGCCCGCCTCCCTCTAAAGGCCCCTCTTAGGCTGAGGCAGGTGGTAAAAGGGGGGCACTGCCCTGTAGCCTCAGCCCACCCAGGCAGAACCTGTCACCCCAAACCCCTGCAGGTCTGACCTGGAGCAGCCCCTCGGCTAGAAAAGGCAACCCTCCCCAGGATGAACCCAAACGGCAGCCACCACGAATGCTCGAAAACTTGGTGTCTGCCAGCCTCAGGGCCGTCGGGGAGGCCCGGCCCCGTGCTGCTGGCCCTGTGCAGCCGAGCCCCGCACTCACCTCCACCTGGAATTCGTTGCTGACATAGCGGCCATTCAGCTCAGAGCAGACGAGCTTGAACTTGCGGTCCAGCAAAGACCTGGTGTGCCAGTTCCGATAGCGCAGGAGGTGCAAGACCTCCTCGTAGCTGGCCATCGTGTCGACGCCTGCGCAGGAGGGAAGACGCCGTGGCTGCGGCCTGGAGCACTGGCTGCCGGCCGAGGGAGGCTGCAGGCCGGCCCAGAGCCACCAGCCACACGCCGGAACCACCCCTCTTCTGAGGACAGGACCCCTTCCTGTCTGGTCTGAGAGAGCGGGCGGGCAGCCAACACACGCCCCTTCCCACCTGCTCCAGGGTCTCTGCAGGCTCTGCGATGGCAGGAGACACGCAGAGCCTGGGCTTTCACCCTCCAGGTCTGGCCGCTTGGCCGCTCACCTGTGAAGACCACGCCCAGGTCAGAGCTGCTCACTTCGATGCCCTTCTGCTGCAGGCGGGCCGTGTCCACCTCCAGGGTCTCCTGCTCGCGGTTCAGCTCCTCTCCCTCCACCGTGACCTCGCAGGTGTCCAGGTCGTGCACGATCTCCTCAGACACCAGTGACTCTTGAACTGCAAAAAGGCCCAAACGGGAAATAGCTGAGACTGCGGAGCCCAGGGAGACAGGTTACAGCCGCCGGCCCGCCTGCTCGGCCTCAACTCAGAGCCCCTTCAGGGACCACAGACAGAGGTGCGGGACCGTCGCCTTCCAGAAGCAGGGGTGCTTTAAGCGTCTAGGAGGAGGGCCGCTGGGAAGGCCTGGGAATGGGGGAGGGGGCGCCTGTCCTGCTGTGGCCACGCAGCCAGCAGGAGCACCCCGACAGCATCGTCTGCCCGGGTCTCCACCCACAAGATCATCCTAGACGCTGCCGTCAAGCGGAAAAAGAGGAAAGGACCCTCCAGGTGGGTTTCCAAAGATGCCAACGCAGGTCCACAGGTCAGAGTCCAGAAGCAGACCCAAGAACAGCGTTCAGCAATCAAGTCTCCAACACCACAGAGGAAAGGGGCCAGGGGGTCAGCGGCGGCAGAGGGTTTCGGGTGCCCAGTTTCACGCCCAGGCAAAGGCGGCCATCCCAGGGAGAGGGGCTGGTACCTGTGGGGTCCTCGTCCCCTTCCCCTTCGGGCTCCACTTCTCGCGTGATGGTGCTGATGATCCGAAGCTCCGGGAAAAGGAAAACGCCCTCCGAGCTTTCAAATTCAGAAGCTGCTCGAGCAAAGTGGTGGATGCCACTCAGGCTGATCTTGGGCTCCTCCGGCTGCAAGACCATCACGTAGCCATCCAGCGGGGGGATGGAGATGCAGGTGGCCTCGCTGAAACACCTGCCAACCAGGAAGGGAGGGGAGGGGTCCGGGCTTTAGGAGGCAGCTGCGCAGGCCACGCAGGCGAAGGTGCATAAAGGTGGAGTTGGGGGGGGGGGGCTCCACGACTGCCTGTGGGCAGGTGTCGGCAGGCTCCCCAGACGTCATTAATAAGCACCACTCAGGCTTTCTGGTAGGAAGTGATGGGTGACCTTGCTTTACAGAAGGAAGGCTGGGCTGTCTTAAAAACCTAAACACACACGTTTTCTTCCCCGGGATCACGAAGCAAAGTCAGGTTTACTGTTAAGCATCGGTACGTACGTGACTGTGGTGGTGATTTTGAGCCTGCGGATCCCAGGGGTGGGGAACTGTCGCGAATTCAGGTAGGCAATGTGCTGCATGGCCTTATCCAAGTCCCCGACGTCCTCTCCCTCCAAGGTCAACACTGACTGGCTGGGGGTGGCATGGATCTGAAATGGTGCCAAAGAGGAAGAGAGGAGAGGAAGAAGGTTCTCATGGCAAGAAGCTCAAAACCACAAACCCTCTGGCAGAGAGGATTAGCTTGGGATTGACTGGAACTGGCAACTTGGAGAAGAAGAGCACATATAATTCGAGCGACGGTGACCCTATCATCCGAGGGCGAACACCTAAGGTGCAAACACGTCTGTGATAGAGTAGGAAATACCTCATTTAGTCTTTGTTCCTGGTTTCTGGCACACAGCTCCTAAGACCCTTGGGATTTTCTGAGTCACAGGAGCATCTGTTGTTATTCCCCCCAAGCTCCTTTCAGTTTACCGCAAGGAGGTGGCCCTTGGTGAGGCCCTCGATACGTTCTGGATGGGGGTTGGTTGCCGGAGGAACCAACCACGTGGTTAGACTGGCCCTTCGGCCCCATGCCCTGAACTCTGCGGCGGGGAAAGAGGCTGGAGATGGAGACACTGGTCAGTATCTACACGATGGACTGCAGGACACACCCAGCTGCCCGGAGCAGGTGCATGGGGAGGGGTGTGGGAGCCCCGTGCACCCTCCCGCACCCCTTGCTCAGGGCACCTCTTCTGCTTGCTTGTTCCTGAGCTGTATCCTTTACAATAAACCAGGAATAGCAAGTGAAGTGTTTTCTGGGGTTTTCAGAGCAGTTTTAACAAAAGACTGAACCTGAAAAGAGGGTGGGATCGTGGGCACCCTTGACTTTCAGCCATGCTGGATGGAAGTGTGAGTATGGGGGGCTCAAGAGTTGCAGCTGGCAGCTGAGGGGCAGGTGTCTGGTGGGCAGTAGGATCTGGTGTCCCGTCAGTGTCAGGACTGAACGGGACTGCAGGACGCTCCAGGAGTTGCCGTACAGAGAGCTGGAGAATGGGTGCAGGAAAAAACTCCACCTGTGGTGTTGGAGGAGCTGGGAGTGAAAAGAGCTCAGGACCCATCACAGACCAGCCCTGTGCCAACAGCCATTGCTCTTGTGGTCAAGGAGTCGTGGGTGCCGGGCAGGTGAGTGCTCAGCAGGCAGGTTAGAGGCTGTTACCTTGATGCCTCTGCCGCTGTCTTCGGGGAGGTGCAGCTCCAGCCCCTCTTTGCAGGTATACAGACAGTCAATCACCTTCTTATCCGCCAACTTCCCGGAACGGATTGTCAGGCCAGCCAGATTACCTCGGAAAAACTGGGTCATGTGCAGATCGCCACCTTCAGAACAGGGTTGGGGGGAGGGAAGAGAAGTCATGAGCGCAGCCCAGGGTGGCGCTCACCGTCACTTTTCAATGCAGTGTTACCGGTGGGGCAGCTTGATGGGTGGACATGCGGGTTAGTTCCTACCAGATCCTGTTAGGCTTGCGATCGACATGAAAGCACAATGAGGAAATTAAATGGTTTATGGTCATGCACGTGGCCTAGAGAAGAGAGGAGCTGGGGGTCCCTCGCCCAAAGCCCAGAAGCTAAGAGGCCCCATGAGTGTCCCTGGTAAGGGTGGCCTCTGCTGCACCTGCCACTATGATGCACAAGTGACATTATACCGGTGCCAGCCTCCTCAACCGCTGCCTTGACAGTCAGCTAGGTCAGGCGCTGGGCTGCTTTTCCTAACTTGGGGCTGCATACAAACCCGGGGCGAGCACACACACAGGACCAGAGAGGCAAAGGGATGCTTCAAGCCCCACCCTGCACTTAGGAACCTCAGGTCACGGCCGCCCATATGGCTATTTTGTGAAGACCCAGCATGCCTGTCTCCACCGCTGCGGAGAAATGGGAAGTGAAGACGTAAGAAAAACCCAGAAAGGGGCCCTTGACAGACGGTAACGAAGAGCCAAGACCAGGTGGAACTAAAGGCTGTCTGTACACGGAAGGAGGAGAAGCCTAGCAGCACGTCCAGTCCTGATAAGGACGGAGGACAGTAACCCACCGCTGGGGATCGAGACGGCTGAGAAACACGATTCAACATGTATCGTCAGTCAGGACAGGCGATCCAGACACGAATCTTTTCCTGTCTCGTGGTTCAGACACATGAGAAGCAGGAGGTGGCCTCCCAAACCTGCCATGAGATGTCAGGGGGGGCGCCTCAGGCAGTGGGATGGGGTAAAACTTGATGTGGATAAAAAGATTTCCATTAGTGCACTGCGTTAACGCATCAGACGCTCACACTTCGACTGGGGTCAGAATGGGCAGAAAAGGGAAATCCCACGATGCAATGGGGGCAGCATAAGGCAAAGCAGCAGCTCAAAAAGTCTGGGACCAAAATGCAATGTGGGCATCTCATGCGAAATGTGCAATGAATTGATGTCTCGTTTTTAAATGAAACACAATAGTGAACCGTAGGCAAAAAAGTCCAGGAACCTGCAGAGGCCATAGGCTCAGGCTCAGTTTCATTGTCATTTTCAACTCCTGAATATTCTGTAGAAAAGCAAGACAGACAATAGAAAAGGACCAAGAGGTTATTAGGCTCTTCAAACTGGACCTTGAAAATTAGTTTTGAAAAGCTACCAAACACAAACACAAAGAGAAAAGGTCCCCTCTCGTCCCTCCTGGGGACAATACTCGACCTGGATAGAGCCTGGACTTGGTCACCCTTTCCCCGAAGAGATACTGACCACACCCAGGCTTCTTTCCCTCCTTTTATTCCACCTTCCAGAGGCCTTCTTGCCAAAGCACAGGTTGGATTTATTCATTTATTTGTCTTTTTTTTAGGGCTGCACCCAAGGCATATGGAGATTCCCAGGCTAGGGGTCGAATCGGAGCTGTAGCTGCCGGCCTACACCACAGCCACAGCAACTCGGGATCTGAGCCGCATCTGCAATCTACACCACAGTTCATGGCAACACTGGATCCTTTAATCCACTGTGCAAGGCCAGGCCTTAAACCTATATCCTCATGGATGCTAGTTGGGTTTGTCACTGCTAAGCCACAACAGGAACTCCATCAGGTTGGATTTAAAATAAGACGAGGGAGCTCCCGTTGTAGCTGAGGAGTAACGAACCCAACTAGTATCCATGAAGGTGCGGGTTTGATCCCTGGCCTTGCTCAATGAGTTAAGGATCCAGCGTTGCTGTGGCTGTGGTGTGGCTCTGATTGGACCCCTAGCCTGGGCACTTCCCTTTGCCGCAGGGGCATCCCTAAAAAGCAATGATAATAATAATTAAATATAATAATAAAACAAGATGAGTAAAAGCTGGCACTGAATGTACTGATCTCCTCAGGCTGTGCTGTCAAGCAGGACAATTCGAGGTGGCGGCCGACGTCCCCGGCATAAGCTTCACCCACCCTGGGCCACGGCAAGGGGAAGAACTTATACCAATGAAACGGGACCCATGTGGGAGCATCCAGAGCCTGGGATGGAGTGAACAGGTGTGTCTCTTTTGAAGGTTCAAAACGAGTTCACATCGGTCTAGACTTTGACCTCTAAGTGACAGAGGAAAGAAGGCATTTTTAACCACTTTTTCTGAACACGAAGGGAGAGTCCGGGGTTGAGGAACTCACCCAGAGAAACCTACTCAATCGGTGACGGGCCTGGGGACACGAAGCCTCACAGGGGCTGCGGCTCCCAACCCCGTGTCCTGGGCAGAGGCACGGCCCAGCGATGGGTTATAGACTCTCTACTTTCCAGCCCCGCGCGCGGCACAGGCCTCTCCACTGTGTGCTGCAGCCTCGTGGGGACGTGCTGGGGATGAGGCCAGGCGGGCGCAGGTGAGCCCAGAGCCCGCGGCACCTACGTCCCTCCCACACACAGAACTGGCGCTGTAGCTGTTGCCCTGAGTGGGGCCTACGGCCCAGGCTGCAGGGAGAAGCAAGACCTTCCTCCTCTTTAACTAAAATTTCTATAAACTTGTGTTTGGCTTGGAAGTGCAGACATATTTTTCTGGCTAAGGATCCTGAGAGGCAGAGGTAGGAAGAGGAGATGAGAGGGGGTGAAAGGAGCTGCCACTTGCCAGCAGAGACACTGTGACCTGAACGGAGGAGGGGGGGCAGGATGGAACATGGGGATTTATGCGACCCCATGCAGCCAAATTCCCAGAACCCCAAACAACAGTTACCTTCACCCTTGTATTCTTATTCTTACTTTTAAAATCATTATTTAAATTAGGAAGCTAATTTGAACTGAAATTTTACTTTTTTGGGGCTGGGCTGGGGTTTGTGCCCATGGCATGTGGAAGTTCCCGGGCCATGGATCAAACCTGAGCCACAGCAGCGACCTGAGCTGCTGCAGTGACAGCAGTGGATCCTTAACCCACTGCACCACAAGGGAACTCATGAACTGAAATTTTAAGAACAACAACAAAAGGAATTCCCTGGTGGCCTAGTGGTTTAAGGACTCGGCATTGTCACTGCTATGACACAGGTTCAATCCCTGGCCTAGGAACTCGCTTCGGGTGTGGCCAAAAATAATCAAATAAAAGAATAACAACTAAAAAATTCCTATGTGCTTGATAATTTATTCCTCATTCCTTGTCTCACGTTCTACTTTCTCATGGGTGAACCACCACCAGAATTAAAACTGGAAATTCGTTCAAGTGGTTCACTGTGAAATGCTGTCTCATTCCTTTTCATTTAAAAGGACCTGCAAGAACATGATGAAATTCAAATTCTAAAAGTGGCAAAGCCGTCTTGGAAATTCGGCTCTTTAATCAATTTCTAACCTGATACAAAGTACAATGTTTTCATAGGAAGGGAGAAAGCAGGCCTATTCAGCAGGTGCATGTAGTGATGGCAACACTGTGAAGGGACCCGATGCAGCGTCAAGGGCAAGGGTGGAGGGGAGGCCCACGAACCTTGAGGGAAGACAAGAGACGTCCGTGAACGCGGATGGGAAAAATTACTATCGAAATTTAGTCTTTCCCCTTGGTTATAAATGCCAACTGCAAACCATAGGACTAGGAGCAGAAACTGACTTTGCCAACAGAGATCACTGCCCATCTTTGTGACAAGCACTGTCACAGAGGCCCTCGCTACGCTTGGCAGGTGATGGACTTGCCGGATCTTCATGTGCTAATAAAGCAGCACAGGTATTATTACTGCTTTACAAATTTAGCACTTTGGGACATTTGGAGTTTATTTTATGTATTTATTTTGCCACACCCACTGCATGTGGAAGCTCCCAGGCCAGGGATCGAACCTGCACTGCGGCTGCAACCTGTGCCACAGCTGTGGTAATACCAGATCCTTAACCTGCTGCACCACAGGGGAACTTCCCTGAGTTTATATTTGTGTGTGGTGTGGGGTGTGCTCTAGGTTCATTGATTTCCAGGAATGTGGCTGTCCTGCGTTCCCAACACCACCTGCTGAAGAGACTGTCTTGCCTCCTCTGTTGAAGAGTCACTGTCCACAGGTGTGTGGATTTATTTCTAGGCTCTCTATATTCTGTCCCATTGGTCCATAGGGCTGTTTTAGTGCCAATAACCATGCTGTTTAGATGATGGAAGCTTTGTAGTGCTGCCTGAGGTCTGGGAGGGCTATGCCTCTGGCTTTGTTCTTTTTCCTCGGGATTGCTTTGGCAAGTCTGGGTCTTTTATGGTTACAAATTTAGTACTTTGTAATTGTATTTCCATTTGATTTGATGCTTTTGAAGTCCTCTATGTTTTATTTTATAGATTAATAAGAACTTTTCCTGAGAAGGGGTCCCAATCAATGGCTCCATGGCACAGAAAAGGTCGACACCCCAGCTTGGTGGGCCATCGGCCCGGGTTCAAATCCCAGCGGGTAACGTGGTTTGCTCCTTAGCTTTTCAGCTCTGAGGTAGGGATAAAAAGAGCTTCTGCCCCACGGATTTATTGTTAGACTTAACGAGACAGTGTGCGTAGTAAAGTCATCGGCACACAGCCTGCCAATGAAAACAAGAATAAAAGGTCTTATCTCGCTGGTGGCTGTCGTCACATCCGGTCCTGCTCCCGCCTGTGGGACCCTCCCCATCGCAGGCCTCGCTGCAGGTGAAGGTGCTCCCACCAGATGATCAAGTGCTCAGTACTCGGACCACCCTCAGGACCCAAACAACTCACATGCCTGTGCCTGAGGGCTGCCTCTTTGTTTTTGTAAACTTTCCAACAAACAGATTAACCTAAGAACAGTGACACTGTCCCCTCTCTGCAGGGCTCCCTCCTGGGTCCCCGGGAAACGTGTTCCAGTCCCTCTATGCCTTTGGGGAGCACTGTACACAGAGCTGCCCCGCCGCCGGACAGTAGCAGTGCCCCCAGAAGGGGGGTGAAAAGGGGATGAAAAGATAAAGGAGAGGAGAGGACAGGACGGGGGGTGGGTGCCCTGGAGATGCTGGGAAGAGCCTGTTGGCACCAACACAGCAGAGACGAGTGACAGGATTCCTGAGACCCGGGGGCAACCCAGGGCTGGTGACCGCGACCGTACCTTGCCAGCAAGCCCCGACTACGAGCTGCGTTTCAATACTGGACGGGTGAAGCGGGTAATCCTCAGTCACAGAGAAGGGCTCGTGAGAAGCGCCGTCCACGTAGAGCACCACGCTTGGGATGTCCACGTTGAGGACATAGTGGTGCCACTCCTCGTCACAGACCTACGAGGCCAAGGGCATAAGTATGAAATGTCACCTTCCCGCTCACCCAAGGACACAGCAATGACAGCCACACAACTGGACACGGTGAAAAGCACCCGCGAGGAATCTCCGTCTTCCTACGAAGGAAAAGATTCAAAACAAGGAAAACATCCATTGCACATCTCTCCCCAAAGGGCCGAGGCGACACCACCATCTCTGGGACATCTCCGACCCAGGGTGGGGGGTGGGGGGTCACGTGACAAGGCCCCAAACAGGCAGCTCTTCTGCCAAGGGTGGGGCCCCAGGAACTTCAAGCATCCGCTGGAGGGACACCACCCATTGGGCTGGCCTGTCCTCTTCTGGTTCAAAATGCAAAAGGCCTCCAGCCTCACAGCGGGGCCCACTGGGGCAGGTGCATTTTCTTTTTCAGTTCAAAGGTGATGGCTGGTCTAGACAAATAGGACACACCGTACAGATGCCCAAATGAAACCACGCTCCTCTCCCATCACGAAGGAGCAGCACCCCGTCACAGACCCCCAGCAAAGCACCGGTGCACACGGAGCCGGAGGCAGACCAGACCCTCCTTTGCCCTATCTAGAGAAGAGTGCTAGGCTGCGGGTGGGGGGCTGCAGTCTCCAAGGCTCTCATCGGGTCTGGATTCCCTGACTGCTGGCTTTGGGGAAAGACGCAGGTGGGCAAGAACAGGGCGGGCAGAGAAGGGGATGCTCTGGGATATGACATTTCTAAAAATGTTATCTCCAAAAAGCTTGCCTAATTTCCCTCCAAATTCGAAGAAACTGAAGCAAGGAGAAATCGAGAGCTTCAATAGACCAGAGACATCAAAATGAATGAAGCAATTACCAAAGGTTAATTAACCCCAAAAGAAAACTGCTCCCTATAAGCTTGAGGAAAAATCCAAACCTCCAACATTACAAATATGTTTCTCACATACGAACAATACGTGTGTATATAAATGTATAATCACATATTTCTAAATAAAGGAATTGTACAGTAATTCACTGCGGACAGATAAGATCTTAACTTTAGTTTAAGTCTTTATTTAAAACAAGTTCTGGGGGGAGTTCCCGTTGTGGCGCAGTGGTTAACGAATCTGACTAGGAACCATGAAGTTGCAGGTTTGGTCCCTGCCCTTGCTGAGTGGGCTAAGGATCTGGCGTTGCCGTGAGCTGTGGTGTAGGTTGCAGACGCGGCTCAGATCCTGCGTTGCTGTGGCTCTGACGTAGGCTGGTGGCTACAGCTCCGATTAGACCCCTAGCCTGGGAACCTCCATATGCCGCGGGAGCGGCCCAAGAAATAGCAAAAAGACAAAAAAAAAAAAAAAAAAGAAAGCTAGAGATTAAAGTGTTTGCAGGGGATTTCCCATCGTGGCTCAGTGGTTAACGAATCCGACCAGGAACCATGAGGTTGTGGGTTCGATCCCTGCCCTTGCTCAGTGTGTTAAGGATCTGGCGTTGCAGTGAGCTGTGGTGCAGGTCACAGACAGGGCTCGGATCTGGCGTTGCTGTGGCTGTGGTGTAGCCTGGCGACTACAGCTCTGATTTGACCCCTAGCCTGGGAACTTTCCATATGCTGTGGGTGCGACCCTAAAAAGAAAAAACCCAAATTCTGTAATAATAAGCTCCTTCAGAAAGTAATTTATGTTACACCCCCAGCTGGTGGGTTTTTTTTTTTGGCCGTACCCATGGCATGCAAAAACGCCTGGGTGGGGGATCAAACCCGACCCACAGGAGTGACAATGCTGGATCCTTAACCCACTAGGCCATCCAGGAACTATTCCCAGTTTTTAAAAATGTTGCAGGTTTCTAGGGTATTAGTAGAATAACACTGCATTTATATCTCAGTAGTATTTGGTCAAAATCCATGAGCATATTCTGAGAATTTCTGCATACTATGAGTATAGCCAAAAAAAGAAAGAAAAATTAGAGTTAGCATAATTTTCTTGAAAACATGGTGATTCGGAGAGTAAACCCCAAACCACAGACAACACCCACAACAATGCTGTTGGCACGGTTAAGTACGTGAAAGCTGAAAGTCAGGTGGAAAAAAGCAACAGGTTCTAATCCAGGAGATACCAGAGGGTGTGAGGCCACATTTTTTTTTCAACACTTTATGAAAACAACAAAAGGGAGAGATGGAAACCTAAAGCCGGGGGGAAAAAAAATTCACGTTGACCAACTTTCTTTGCCAATTGTAGGAAAGCCAATTCCACGTAAAACTGAGGGAGGAGAGTTCCCGTCGTGGCGCAGCGGAAACGAATCTGACTAGTATCCATGAGGACGCAGGTTTGATCCCTGGTCTCGCTCAGTGGGTTAAGGATCTGCCATCGCCATGAGCTGTGGTGTAGGTCCCAGAGGCGGCTTGGATCTGATGTTGTTGTGGCTGTGGTGTAGGCTGGCAGCTATAGCTCCAATTCGACCCCTAACCTGGGAACCTCCATATGCCGCTGGTGCGACCCTAAAAGCCAAAAAAACAAAAACAAAAACAAAACTGAGGGGGGAAATGACTGCAGCTCAACCCCCCACAAAAGTTTGGGGTATTTTGTTTGTTTAATGGCTGCACCCTCAGCCCATAGAAGTTTTCAGGCCAGGGATTGAACATACACCATAGCAGTGACAGCAGTGACAATGCTAGATTCTCACCCCACTGAGCCACCAGGGAACTCCAATAGCAACATTTTAAGGAAGTAAATGAAGAGAGAAATTTTCTGTTCTTGGAAACCTTAAATCTGAGCCCGAGAGGTGACATCCAGCCAGAGTGACCTTCATATAAAGGCCACAGACAATATTCAAACAACAGGTAAGAACTCAGGCATTAACTGCTGCCATGAGCCCTTCCTGGGAACACACTTCCTAGGATCCAAATGACCAAAGATCAAGTGCTACAAGGATGGTGACACTGACCACTGACAGCTCCTTAAATCACAAAGCGGACACAGAGCTCAAGCAGATCAGAATCACAGACACCCCATTCTGATGGAGCCTGTAGAGCTCATACCCCATTTACAAGGTATAAAGAAGAAAGAGGAGCGTGTTAAACGACCCCCTCTGGGAGGTAAGCAGCCAAATCTGAACTACGGGAAACTCTGTGGGACAAAAGTCTGATCTTGTCACTAAGTAAATGCCAGGAAAGAAGAGAAAAACCTAGATAGGCTGAAATAAACACAAAAGACCTACTGATTACAATGTATGGCCCTTACTTGGATTCTGATGCCAACAAACAAAGTGTGAACACAAAAATCTATGAGACAACATGACCACTGGATGGAGACCACAAAATCATTAACATGGGAGGTAACAATAAGACAAGACTGACCAAGAGTTGATAATGACTGAACTAGGGCAAGGGTGTGTGGGCTTGTTCCTTACACGACTCTGTCTATGTGTTCAGATGTTTGAAATTTTCCATCATAAAGTTTCTAAAACATGTGACCAGGAGAAACTCCATGTGTGAATACCGACTATGATGACGAAAACAGAACTGCACCTACCACATCTACCTACGTGGCAAAGCATTTTTTCCTGGATAACACGTTTCTTAGTGTCTTGCAAAAACTTGTAAGGGTTTCTGAGAAAGAACCGATGGATGTAGGAGTTTCCGTCGTGGCGCAGTGGTTAACGAATCCGACTGGGAACCATGAGGTTGTGGGTTCGGTCCCTGCCCTTGCTCAGTGGGTTAATGATCCAGCGTTGCCGTGAGCTGTGGTGTAGGCTGCAGACGCGGCTCGGATCCTGCGTTGCTGTGGCTCTGGCGTAGGCCGGTGGCTACAGCTCCGGTTGGACCCCTAGCCTGGGAACCTCCATATGCCGCGGGAGCGGCCCAAGAAATAGCAAAAAAAAGAAAAAAAAAAAAGAACCAATGGATGTAAATACAAATGTCAGCTAAGAACAGTCACCTCATCTTTGCCACGGATGGTGGTGGTCTCATCTCCCTTCTCGTGGGTGCTCTTGCGTCTCGACCCTGTAACTGCTTCAGACAACGTTGTATTTGACCGACTGCAGCCATGTCTACACTATATCGCCACGGCTCTTATCTACCAACTCCGAGAGACAAATAAATTAAGCTCAGGCCAAAAGTTTCCTTCCTTTTGGCCACACCCACAGCATGGGGACCTTAGGAAATCGGCTCTGCAAAGACAGGACAACATCACAGGGAGCGTGATGGGATCTGATGTCGAAACTGTGCACGTCCACAAGCGAGGAGTTCATGTGATGTTGGCAAGACGTCACGAATGGCGGTGCCTTGCAATTTTATTTATTTATTTATTTTTGCCTTTTCTAGGGCCGCACCGTGGCATATGGAGGTTCCCAGGCTAGGGGTCGAACTGGAGCTGTACCCACCAGCCTACACCACAGCCACAGCAACGCGGGATCCGAGCCGCGTCTGCAACCTACACCACAGCTCACGGCAACGCCAGATCCTTAACCCACGGAGCGAGGCCGGGGATGGAACCTGCCACCTCATGGTTCCTAGTCGGACTCATTTCTGCTGCGCCACGACGGGAACATCTGAAATCCTACACTCTTAAACACACCCTCCCCATAAACAGCGGGCCCTGTGCAAGGTTGCAGTGCCTCGTTAAGCTCTCCGAAAAATCCATCATCAGTGCGTCTTCCACTCACTCACCTGGTGCAGCTTCCAGTGGAATTCCGCAGGTTTGTATTTCTTCTCCTCGGAGGGATCCTGACGCAGGAGGAAAATAAGCCGGCAGCCGTGGATGTAGAGGGAGTAATGGTGCCGGTTCATGTCTGCAAAGAGAAGTTCTACTGCTAAACTGCCAGCCAAAGCCCTCGAGGAGACATAAAGGCTGTTTCTTTCTTTGCCGTGGCTTGGGGACGTCGGGGGGGCCCGGGGTCGAACCCGTGCCACAGGAAGGACAGCGCTGGGTCTTAAACCCGCTGGGCCACCAGAGAACTGCTGAGAGCTGTTTCTTTAACGGACTTTGAAGACAGTTTTACCAGCCTAAGTGAACTCCCCGGGGCGGGCTGAGGCAGGGTGTAGAAACGAACAGATGTGGGTTTTTCTAAGAAGTGGGGCCCGATCCACGGAGTCAAACCTACAAACGCCCAAATCCCATGCTGTACCTTGGTCACCGACGGCCCACGGGAGCCTCTGCGGGAAGGACGAGGCGCTGGCCTCCAGGAACCACTGCAGCGGACGCCCGGCCCGGCGAAGCTCACCTACCTGTTTTGTCTGAGCTGCAAAGAACCGTCTCCTTCTTCCGGCCAAACGGCCCATGTCTCATCCACACGGAAATCGTGAACGGCTCCTTGGGATCGACGGAAACCACGCCATCTGGGATCCTCACGGCTTGGGTGCCATTGAACTCGAAGACCTGGTCGCTGTCGTGGCCGTTGTCGGTGGGGAGGCCGACAGTCCAGTTCAAGGAGCCGCTGGGCGAGGGCAGCAGCTCCGCGGTGCCAGACGAGGCACCTGAAACAACACAGCCACATTTTGTAGGCATCACGTGACGAAGGTAACCCAGTATGAGCATTTCGAACCTGTGCTAAGGTGCCATCCATAGCCTAACCATTTGCTAGTTCTCGCTCACTTGTCTTCAAAAAGCAGGGGTTTTGTTTTTTAAAAGATTCATCAATAACATGGATTATTCTAAAAGGAAGGAAGAAGAAAAGGGGATATAACCTTTAAAAACTGTGAATCACTATGTTGTATACCAACTACACTTCAATTAAAAAAGGGAAGAGTGGAGTTCCCGTCGTGGCTCAGTGGTTAATGAACCCGACCAACTAGCATCCATGAGGACATGGGTTCGATCCCTGGCCTCGCTCAGTGGGTTAAGGATGTGGCATTGCCGTGAGCTGTGGTGTAGGTCAGAGACGTGGCTCTGATCCCACATTGCTGGTGCTGTGGCGTAGGCCAGCGGCTACAGCTCCAATTCGACCCCTAGCCTGGGGACCTCCATATGCCACAGGAGCCCTAAAAAGACAAAAAATAAAATAAAATAAAGAAAAAGAGTAGTTCCCATTGTGGTGCAGTGGAAACGAATCTGAGTATCCATGAGGATGCAGCTTCAAACCCTGGCCTCACTCAGCGGGTTAAGGATCCAGTGTTGCCGTGAGCTGTGGTATAGGTCGCAGATATGGCTTGGATCCTGCGTTGCTGTGGCTGTGGTGTAGGCCTGCAGCTATAGCTCCAATTGGACCCCTAGCCTAGGAACCTCCATAGGCCGTGAGTGTGGCCCTAAAAAACAAAAAAAAAAAAAAAAAAAAAGTTAAAAAAAAAAGAAGCATTACTTGTGATCCCATCCAAATACACCCACTATTAACATCTGAGTATAAATACTTCAGGTCCTGTCTTTACAAATATATACATGTTGTAAAATGTTTAATACATAGGAATATATATTATAAAATATGTACGAAAATATCTATTATAAAAAGAGTCCACAGAAGTCCTGCCTTGGCTCAGCAGGTTAAGAACCTGTCACAGTGTCTGTAGGGATGCAGGTTCAACTTGCTCAGTGCCTGTGGCATAGGCAGCAGCAGCTGCAGCTCCAATTTGACCCCTGGTCCAAGAACTCCCATATGCAGCAGATGTGGCTGTAACAGAAGAAAAAAAAAAAAAAAAGAGTCCTGCTATGTACTTATATTCATATATTCCCATTCAAACTCTTCATAGCATGATTTAAAATGTCTGCACAGCATTTCACTGCATAGAATTTATGCTGTAATTTATTCACTGATTTTGTCCTGTGCACACTGACTCATCCCTAATTTTTCTCAGGATTAAACCTTGCCTTGATGACCTCCGTGCCTCCGTGCCTCCGTGATTATTCCCTTAGGATAAACTCCTAGAAATGGAATGCTAAGCCAAAGAACATAAAACACTTTCACAACTGTTGTTGCACATTGCCAGGCTCGACCTTCTTTTAAATTTATCCCCAGAAGATTCTGCAACCTCTCCCAACTTCTCCATTCCCGGGGGCAGCCCGTCTTGGCTGGAACAGCCTGATCTTTCAAGTATCCTAGGATCTTGGTCCAAATCCAAGCTTGGCTGCTTCCTAAACATGTGACCTGGGGCAAGCAACTCGGCCTCCCTCCACCTCAATTAATTCCTCCAAAAAAACAAGGGCAACGCTATCGCCTTTGCAGACCTAATGGGATGGTTAAATGAAATAACATATGTGGAGGTCCCCAGCATACAGTAAGCGCTCAAACATGGAGTTCTTTCCCTTCCACCTTTAAACGGTTCTGCTGAGAACCTGTTCATTTGCTACCATAAAAAATAATGGCATTACAAGAAAATAAGTTTTATGCCCTACACTTATAGAATTTAAAATCGGAAATATTCTGGCTCTCTTAACTTCCATCTATTTAGGTACAAGATTGTGAGTATTTGGACTCAGAGTCATAAAATACCAAAGCATATGCGCCATCAGGATGAGCCAGCAGAGAATATACTTTTTCCCTTTCGCTTAGTTACCAGGTAACAACTGCCAATGAGGTTATTAAGAATACCCTTTGTCTGGATCCAATTGTTTTTGTCAGGCTACGGAAAAGACAGATGACCATCAGAAAACACTCCCTGCAAAGCTGTTGCTGAGAAGCTCTTGAAACACGAAAGACCCTCCCAATCCTGAAAAGGCCATTTCCGTTCCCACTTTTTACCACTGGCGAGTAAAACACCCTTCCTCGGCATTTTCCCTGCGAGGGCCCCTATACCTCACCTTTACCTCATTGAGATAAACCAGACACACATCTGAACGGAGGTGAGACGGAGAGCTGGCCCTGGGGCAGCTCCGCCATCTTCTGTCTCTCAGCTGTGCCACCTCCTCCCCTGGTCTCGGGGACATAAAGTCTGTGAGACTATAAGTGAGAAGTGGCTTCCTTAGTTTTGATTGTCCACTTCACCTCTGACAAAAGCTAGTGCATTACTGATGGGTTGTTGCTGTTTTTTAATTCAGTCCTTAGGAGTTCCCATCGTGGCTCTGTGGTAACAAACCTAACTAGTATCCCATGAGGTCACAGGTTCGATCCCTGGCCTTGCTCAGTGGGTTAAAGATCCAGTGTTGCTGTGGGCTGTGGTGTTTGTTGCAGATGTGGCTCGGATCCTGCGTTGCTATGGCTGTGGTGTAGGCCGGCGGCTACAGCTCCGAATCGACCCCTGCCTGGGAACCTCCATATGCCGCAGGTGTGGCCCTAAAAAGCAAAAAAAAAAAAAAAAAAAAAAAAAAAAATCAGCCCTTAAATAAACATCTCATTTCACTTAAAACTCACTCGGCTTACATAACCCCTATTTCGAGGACTCTCAACATACGTCAGAAAAAGAACTGGCCTCAAATCAGTGGTTCCTAAAACGCACACATACACAACAGGACTTTTTAAACGGACTTCTGGCGTGGAGGGTCCCTCCTTACCACAGAGCCGGTGAAGGGACTTCTCGGAGTAGGTGTCTCGGTCACAGCCCTTCCCTATGTGGCTGGTCTCCAGCTCCACGGCCACCTGTACCGAGGCCACCGATGCGTCACACGTCTCCAGGTGGACGTTTGGGAAGAGGGCCAAAGCGCCGGTGCCAGGCTCGTACTCGACCCTGTTGTTCCATCCTGCGGGGCCCACGGACCGAAGGGGGGAGAGGAGGACACGCCCGTCAGGGGTCTTGGGGAGCCAGCTGTGAGGGCGGGTGTGAGAGCGGGAGAGGGGGGCTCACCTTGCCACCCGGGGGCGCAGGTGGGCTTGATGCTGATCTTCACCAGAACATCTTCTGTGGCCCGTTTCTTCCCGCAGTCATAGGCGGTGACAGTCAGCTTGTACTGGCGTTCCTTCCCGTAAGTCAGCTTCTCCGTGTTTTTTATGTAGCCTTTCCGGGGGAAAAACAACAGTGAGCCGCCCAACCCATGCCACTTTTCTCCTCCTGACGTTTTTTTAAAGAAACTGAAATATAGTTAATTTAGAATACTGTATTCGCTTCAGGTGTATAGCAAAGTGACTCTGTTATATACACATATATATATTTTTTCAGGTTATTTTCAAACGCTTGCTGTCTCTAACATCTGTCGTCCTATGCTGACACATGGAATGCACATGCTTTCAGCCCTGGAAATACTAACATAGAAACACCCTAATGCTCAAGATAATTAACACTTGGCCTAGCTTTCCTGAACTTGAACACACCCTGAATCCACCTTTAAGGAGAAGAATGAGTCTACACAAGTCAACCTCCATTTATTCTTATGGTTTTAAACTTACTTTGTTAGAGAAAGATTTCCTACCCTCACCCAGGAGAACAGAAGCCTGCTTTTCGAACCTGAGTGCAGCTGTCTGCAAAGCATTTACAATGTCTATAATTTCCTTGAACATTCTGGACTGCACAATGAGCTAACAATGGAGACACAACGGCATCATCAAGAAGCCATGATCTAATAAAGAAGTTGAGCTCCAGAATAAGTTAATTTTGCTCGGTGACTAAGGAGGGGGGTTGGCGATAGCATCTTCAAGATGAAGCAGAAGACTCAAATCTCAGGGAGAACAGAAAGCGAGACTGACTAAAAGGCAGTCTTATTCAGATGCACACTGGTTGAAAGGTGGGAACATTTAAAAAAGAATAAAAACACCAGAGGTGCAGGATCTTTATTAGATTTGGGTGGGAAAGGAAAAAAAGAGGACAGCCTGACAGGAGAACACAAGATTTTGGTGCCAGAAAAGAGGCTTTTAGACATCCATTTTATGATAAAAACCCTCCAGAAAATGGGCAGAGAGGGAACCTACCTCAACATAATAAAGACCATCATACTAACATCATACTCAATGGCGAAAAGCTAAAAGCATTTCCTCTAAGGATGCCCATTCTCACCACTTTGATTCAACATAGCTTTGGAAGTTCTACCAATGGCAATCAGAGAGGAAAAGGAAATAAAAGGAATCTAAATTGGAAAAGAAGTAAAAACTGCCACTGTTTGCAGATGACATGATACTATACCTAGAAAATCCTAAAGATGCTACCAGTAAGCCACTAGAGCTCATCAATGAATTCAGTAAAGTTGCAGGATACAAAACTGATACACAGAAACCTCTTGCGTTTCTATACACTAACAATGAAAGATTAGAAAGAAACATTAAAGAAACAATCCCACTTACCACCATATCAAGAAGAATAAGGAGCTGGAGTTACCACCATGGCACAGTGGGTTAAGAATCCGACTACAGGAGTTCCCGTTGTGGTGCAGTGGAAATGAGTCCAACTAGTAACTATGAGGTTGCTAGATCCCTGGCCCCCCTCAGTGGGTGAAGGATCTGGCATTGCCACAGCTGTGGCATAAGTAACAACTGTGGCTTGGATTTGACCCCTAGACAGGGAACTTCCATATACTGCGGGTGCAGCCATTAAAAAAAAAAAAAAGAAGAAGGAGTTCCCCTGTCATGCAGCAGGTTAAGGATCTGGCCTTGTCACTGCAGCAGCTCAACAACAACAACAACAAAAGAATAAAATACCTAGGAATAAAACTACCAAAGGAGGCAAAGGATCTACACTCTGAAAACTCTAAGATGCTGATGAAAAGAATCAAAGATGAAATTCAAGATGAAACCATGTTTTTGGATTGGAAGAATGAATATTGGCAAGATGACTGTATTACCCAGTAATTTTTCAGAGACCTAAAAGAAAAATTTTTAATCTGTATAGACACACAAAAGACCCTGAATAGCCAAAGCCATCCTGAGAAAGAAAAATGGAGCTGGAGGAATCAGGCTCCCTGACTTCAGACCACACTACAAAGCTACAGAAATCAAAGTAGTATGATACTGGCGCGCACACACACACACACACACACACACACACACACACACACACACACAGAGAGAGAGAGAGAAATACAGGATAGAACAAGATAGAAAGACCAGAAATAAACTCATGCGCTATGGTCAATTAATCTATGACAAAGGAGGTGAGAATATACAATGGAGAAAAGCTAGACTCTTCAATAAGTGGTGCTGGGAAACCTGGACAGCTACATGCCAAAGAATGAAATCAGAACACTCTCTAACATTATACACAAAAATAAACTCAAAATGAATTAAAGACTTCAATGTAGGACCAGATATTATAAAACTCTTAGAGGAAAACATAGGCAGAACACTCTTTAATATAACTCACAGCAATATCTTTTTGGTTCCACCTCCTAGAGTAATGAAAATAAAAATAAACAAATGGGACCTAATTAAACTTAAAAGCTTTCACACAGCAAAGGAAACCATAAACAAACCAAAACAACAACCTACAGAATGAGAGAAAATACTTGCAAATGAAGCAATCGACAAGACGTTAATCTCCAAAATACAAAGACATCTCATACAACTCCATATCAAGAAAACAAACAACCCAATCAAAAAATGGGCCAAAGATCTAAATAGACATTTCTCCAAAGAAGACAGAGTTGGCCAAAAAGCACATGAAAAGATGCTCAGTGTCACTAATTATTAGAGAAAGGCAAATCGAAACTACAATGAGGTATCATCGCACACCAGTCAGAATGGTCATCAAAACATCTCTAAACAAGAAATTCTGGAGAGGTTATGGAGAAAAGGGAACCCTCCTGCACTGCTGATGGGAGTATAAATTGGTACAACCACTATGGAGAATAGTATGGAGGTTCCTTAAAAAACTAAAAATGGAACTACCATGTGATTTGGCAATTCTGCTCCCAGGCATATATCTAGAGAAAACCATGATTCAAAAAGAGACATGCATCCAATGGTCACTGCAGCACTGTTCACAACAGCCAAGACATGGAAGCCACCTCAATGTCCATCAACAGAGTAAGAGATAAAGAAGATGAGGTGCATATATATGACTCAGCCATAAAAAAGAATGCAGTGATGCCATTTGCAGCAATACGGATGGACCTAGAGATTATGATACTAAGTGAAGTCAAGTCAGACGGAGAAAGACAAATATCAAGGGATATCACTTATAAGTAGTAGAATCCAAAAAACAGATACAAATGAACTTATTTACAAAACAGAAACCGACTTTGAAAAGAAACTTCTAGTTGCCCAAGGGGAGAAGTTGGGTGGGGGGGATTAACATATCCACACTACCATATATAAAATGCAAAAATCAGCAGAGACCTCCTGCATAGCACGGGGACGTCTACTCAATATTCTGCAATAACCTATAAGGGCAAAGAATCTGAAAAAGAATGGAGATACAATTATGCACATATCTGAATCACTTTGCTATACACAGAAACTGACACAATATTGTAAATCGACTAACTCCAATATAAAATAAAAATAAAAATTTTTTTTAAATTGCCCCCCCCCTCCCCGCCACCATATTAGGTTGCAGTCCTAAATCTTGATGGTACCAGGAGGTGGGGCCTTGGAAGCTGGGGGGTGTGGAGGAGGTCAGGAGGGCGGTGTGCTCCGCATGGGATTAGAGTCCTTACAGGAGGAAGAGACTCGAGCTCTGACTCTCTGCCAGGTGCGTGCCAGGTGAGAGGACGCCAGATCTAAGTAAGCAGCAGGTCCTCAGTGACAATGAATCCAGCGCCTTGATCTTGGACTTCTCAGCCTCCCAACCTGGGAGGTGTCAGTCGGTGTGTGGGGGTGTAGCCCCCCGTTTATGCTGTTTCATTAGAGCGGCCTGAACGGACGGACGGTGAGGTTCACGGAAGCACAGAGTTTGGGCTGAAGCTCAGGGGCAGAGAGGGAGCTCCCCGCCCCACCCCTCCCCACCCGTGGTGAGGAAAGGGCTCCCTCCAGGGTGCTCACCGTCTTTGTCGATGGTGAAGGGCACGTCCGGCGTGACGATGTCGTAGCTGCAAATCTGGCTGAACTGCGGGGAGCAGTCCGCGTCCACCGCCTCGACCCGCAGGATGCTGTCGTACTGCTTCCCCTCCACGACCGTGGCTTTGTAGGATTTCTCCTTGAACACGGGGGCGTATTCATTCACGTCGTTCACCTGAATGTGGACGGTTGCTCTGGAAGGAGGAGGGGGAAAAAGCGGTGCCTTCTGCTTCCTTGTTTTTTTTTTTTCACCCTTAGGATAAAATTCTCCCCTGTTCTTAAATGTCCTTTTGCTGCTACCTCGTTTTCTTTTACTTTACTGTGATTCTTCTTGAATGCTTGCACCCATGGTACATGGAAGTTCCCAGGTGAGGGCGTGAATCTGAGGCACAGCTGTGGCAACGTCGGATCCTTTGAATCCAGTGTGCCAGGCTGAGGACTGAATCTGCTACTCTGTAGTGACCTGAGCAGCTACAGTCGGATTCTCAACCCCTTGCCCCACAGTGGGAAATCCCACTGTTTTTAATTTGGAGTGGAAACAGCAGAAAGTTAAAACAGAAATGTGGGTTTATTTCTTCCAAATCCCAGCGAGTAAGGCAGCAGGTCAAAGGCAATTACATAGGAGTCCCCTGGTGGCTCAGGGGGTTAGAAATCTGGCATTGTCACTGCTGTGGTGTGGGTTCCATCCCTGGCCTGGGAGCTTCTGCATGCCACGGGCACCACGTGGCCAAAAAAAAAAAGAGGCAGTGACATGAAATGGGACACTTGGGATTTTCTTGACAGTGTGGAAAAGGGCCTGCAGCAGGGAGATAAACTCTATCCAACATGTTTGCTCTCCAATCAAAAAGTTAAAAATATTTTCTTGCAAAATCCAGAAAAAATTCAGGAAGCAGAAATAGAAGACAGGAAACGAGGAGCAGTAAAACAAGTTCCATCCTGCTTCTAAGGTCTCGAGACCATGAATAACCCGGTGCCGGTGCGGGAAGGCCACCCAGGGGTGAGGCAATGAATAAGGGAAGGGCCTGGACTTGCCCTTCCTGGGAGCCTTGTCCCATCTCCCCGGCCTGGGCCCCAGAAAACTAGGGCATCGACAGACCAGCTGACAAAAAGGAAACCCTCAGACTCAAGTGCTAACGATCAGGGTGTGTTTCTGAATCAGACAAGGCCCCTGATTGATAGGAGGTCTTTTTCAAGGAAAAAAGTAACATCACCGTGTAGGGAGCAGGTGAGGCAGGATTCCCTGCTGCGCACCGGCCCCCCCCGCTGCGGTTCACCAAGACCCCCACACCCAACGCTCCCCGTTCATCCTGACCCTCAGAACGACGACGGCTGCAGGACCTCACCTCACCCGTGCACCCTCTCTCCTTGGCCCATGCACTAAGCAGAAAATGAGTACCCAACAAATTTAAATTTGCCCCACGTGGAAGGGCTAGTGAGTGGCGGAGAAAGGACTCGCGTGCTTTATCTCCGCCTGGTTCAGTTTTCTCCCCCAGTAGCCCTCAACTGGAGGGCAGCCTGTGAACACAGCCGGGTGGCGGGCTGAAGCCCCACGGCTTTCTTCCATCGGCTCAAAAGCATTTCACATCCTTAACATTTACAGAAGGAAAGATAAACCTAACGACGAAAGATCATCCTCTGGAAAAAGGAAGCTTTTCGAATTTTCAGTGTAAGGCTCTTGGTTCTCAAGTATCTGGTGGGACAAAATGACTCCTTCATTCATTTCTTCAACACCTAATACTCACCAGACCCTTGCTGGGAGCCACACGCGAGCACACAGTCGTGACTCTTGACCTCAGGGAGCTTACGATCTCCCTGGGGACGATCGGGACCTATCCTCTGCCTCACGTTTCAGAAACAGGAAGTCGTGGGGACAGCGGCAGCCCCCACTATGTCCTTAGCACAGGTTCTCTGTCCAGCTCACTTACTTATGAGACTTTTTCACGTTGGCCCCATCTGGTCCCTTCCCGCAGTCGTAGGCCTGGATGGTGAACGTGTAGTCTTTCTGAAGCTCACAGTCCAGTTTCTCTTTGGAGCGAATGATTCCCTCGCCAGTGGACTTATCCACGACCACTGCGTCAAAGGGGACATTCTGCCCGTGAATTTTAAATCCACAAATCTCACCTGGGGAGTCAAAGTAGTGTGGGTTAGAGGTTCTGCCACATAAACCTGGGACACGCTCCCATCCTCCCCCAAAGAAAATAAATGACAACAATTTGGCAGCCAGGGGTTTAGAGGGTCTGTGGACAAAGCAAGGGCACTGTGCTTTGATGGGGTGGGGGGTAAGTTCTGGGGCTTTAGTAAAAAAGAAGCACGCTCTGGCTTTCCAAGCAACTTGTTTTAACTTTGCATCCATTCATGCAGGAATACAAAAGAGAGAAAGAGAAAACATAGACAGGCATTTCACAGGAGTACTTAGGAGAGCTCCAGGGTCAAGTAGTTTTATTAGCAAACAGCCAAGGCCTGATAACACAGAGAGACTGCCCAGCTTCCTGGGAGGGCTGGGCAGCTACTTTGATTTGGACCACTGAGGAGGCTACAAGGCACAGTTAAGTGTTGAGAGAGGAAGAGGTGTGAGATACAGGTTCAGCACCATAATTGCAGAGTCTGTCCAAAAAAAAAAAAAAAAAAAAAGAAAGAAAAAAAGAAAAAAAAGATCGAAGAAACAAGTCTTCCTGTGCAATGAGCCTGGCTAAAATTAGGGAATCAAAACAAACTACTGAATGAGCAAAAGGTAGAAATACCAACTTTTCAGGCATCCATTTCAACAGCTATCATCTACGATTAAGATGTAGTTTCCACTCGGGGAGGGGTTTGCTAGACTTGCCTTTGTGTCAGCCTTTAACCCTATCAGACCTGAAAAAGAAGCCTGCCTGGGAACATAAGGACATCCGAGTTGGTTTTACAAGTTTAATCGGGAGTTAAAATCTAGGTTTCCATTCTTTCCCATGGGAGAAGACATACGAATATTGTGATGTGCCTATAAAGCTTCACAGAATATATTTCACATAAAAATGAAACTGAATTCTTCCAAAATGACAACTAGTAGAAAACGGTTACGAAGTCAATCTCTCAAATTCAATTTTATGGAAAGGAACGGGATTATCCATACAGTTCAAATGGATGTCTGATTTCCAGATATTTCTAACCAAGGGTTTGGTTACATACAATTTCCATCCATATACTAAAAAATAGAAACAAAGTAGGAGAATAAATAGGGGTAAAAAGAGCATGACAGTTTCTTCTGTTTAAGGGCTGATTCCCAATTTTATAAACAAAGTTAGTGGGTTAATGTTTGTAAGAGGGATAGAAAGAACCCTTTATCACCTTCTTTGGTGACTGTCACCTCAAAACTCTCTAAAGGGAGAAAAGATAAACCCATGTCAGTAATTCAGGAAAGAATGAAGCCAAAACAATAAGAAAATAAAAAAAAGTCAGAGATGCACATATTACATACAAAAGCTTGACATAATTTCACAATAAACTCAGTAGCCGGTTGCTAGAACTGCTATAGCAACACTGGATCTTCCGATAACAAAGTGTCTCTCTGAATCCAACTTACCAGGAATTACACTAGCCTAGGGAGGAAATACTGCTATAAAGTTTCCTAACACATCCGCAGGTGTCACAGGGATTTTTCTTTTTAATGAATACTTTGATGATAACGTTTATAAGTAACAGTTTACTTGTTAGTTTCCAGGTTTGGGATGTTCATTTCAAGCTAAATTCTCAGGGCTAGATTCTGGTAACATTCAATTCATCATTAGATTTAACCAAACAGTTGGAACAAAGGGTTTTATTTTAACCCTTAGTTCCTGAGGGGAATAAATAGCAGTGTTTTCTCAACACCACTGCTCAACCAAGGCAACAGTTACAAATGCCTCTTTTAATGGAACATCTGCTTAAACGTGAACTGAAACCACATTTGATACTCACGGTAGGGATCTACCAGATCGTTTTTATTTCAGGAAAACAGCTGTTCTCCCCAGTCAATAGAAACCCTGCTCCTCTCGCTCCGCAACCAGGCCAGGAGTCCCTCTCCCCAGACTCAGAGTGGCCTCCCTGGGAAACCCACTCTCCCCCACAGGCTACCCAGCCTGAATTCCTGGCTTTTTTTTTTTTTTTTAATAGTTTCACCACATGTTTATATATCCCTGAACAGTGTTGTTTCATTTTGGTTTTGAGTTTTAAAAAATAGCACCCGATGGTGGCAATCTTTGTGGCTTGCTCTCTCACTCAACCTCTCCCAACCATGTGCGTCTAAGAGTCATTCGTCTTTGTTGGCACACGCAGCTAGAGAATTCATCCACTCTCAATGCGACACACACTGAGAACCTGATGAGTTAATGCATGTCAAGTTCAAGTTCAAGCTGAAACCACTGCCCAGAGTAAAGAAAGCACTCAAGGATCGCCGGCTCTCACCATACTGATAGTCTCCTGTGTGAACACACCGTCCTTCCAGCATCCTGCCGTTTATGGACAGAAGGCTATTGTGGATCTTTCTGTCTGAGCTTCCTGGGCGCACACGCCAGCTCTGTCCAGACCTGTGCTGCCCACTAGCCACGTGGGGCTGTTTAAAAGTGAACTAAAATTCATACTAAAAGTGAGTCATATCAAAAACTCAGTTCGAGAGTTCCCTGTGGTGCAGTGGGTTAAGGACCTGGCGTTGCTACAGCTGTGGTGTTGGTTGCGACTGTGGTGCAGGTTCGATCCCTGGCCCAGGAACTTGCACACAATGCGGGTGCGACCAAAAAAAAAAAAAAAAAGATAAATCAATTTGCCCAGATTTAATTCCGAGAAAATGTCTCAGTTTTTGACTTGGAATTTACTGTTGTGAAGAGACAATGGTGAAGCCATTCCCCCGTAACTCGGAGTGACAGCATGTGCTCTCCTGACAAGGTCAAGGCCGTTGCATAGGTGAGATTTAAGACCCTGGGATGAAGTGTCTGATCTGATTAACGCCGCCTACGGGGTGCATTGCTAAGAGTTTAAAGACGCTCACCATTCAGGCAGGGTCCTTGAGATTGTTCCCAACCATGAGATTATGGGGGGGGGGTGGAACTGTTTGCCAGTAGCTATAAACTCCTTCAATGGCTCCCTTCAAGCTGTCAGGCTGGGAGGAGGGAGAGGGAGAACCGGAGGGTAGGAAGGGACTGGTGTGTTTCCACTTTAGACTTTAGGTGTTTGGGGGAGGCCTCATTGGTAAGATGATGTCAGAGCAGAAACCCAGGAAACTAGGTGAGCAAACCACATGCTCATCTGGGGAAGTTTCGACAGAAGGAACAGCACATGCAAAGGTCCTGAGGCAGACCAGGGCCTGGCCCAGCTCAGGAACAAAGAGGCCTGTCTGCTGGAGCAGCTGAGCAAAGGCGGGGGTGGGGTGGAGGGACAAGAGATGAAATTCAGACACACACAACTAACCTGCACCTACAGTGGCTACTACAGCATTGCAACTTTTCCTCCAAGTGAGAAGGAGATGACTGGAAAGCTTTGAGCAGAAAAATCAATAAATACGGCTTATATTCTGAAAGACTTCGCTTTTTTTTTTTTTTTTTTTTTTTTTTTGGCTGCACCCACAACACACAGAAATTCCCGGGCTGGGGAACAGACCTGAGGCACAGCAGTAACCAGAGCCACAGCAGGGCAAATGGAGAGGAGTCCTTAACCCGCTGAGCCACCAGGGAACTCCTCAAAGAAATCACCTGACTGCTGTGCTGCAAGTAAGTCGTGAAGAGGGCACAGACAATACCAGCAGCATCCAGGAAGAGATGCTGAAGGACAGAACCAGAGGCACATGGAAGGGTGAGAAGTGGCCAGATACGGGGTGTGGTTGAAAGTAAGGCAAAGGCTGAGGGATTATGAGTGAGGAACGGCAAGAATGATGCTGCCTGCAGCAAACATGGGAGAAACTGGGGAAGGAAGGGCGGGAGGGAGGAAGGGGAGTTTGTACATTTGCTCTGAACATATGTCTGGATGACAATTTGTTATGAAATCACATCTCAAAGGAATGATTATCTAATAGAAGAATAAACATTACTGGAGTTCCTGTCGTGGCTCAGTGGTTAACGAATCTGACTAGGAACCATGAAATTGTGGGTTTGATCCCTGGCCTTGTTCAGTGGGTTAAGGATGTGGTGTTGCCGTGAGCTGTGGTGTAGGTTGTAGACGTGGCTCGGATCCCGTGTTGCTGTGGCTCTGGCACAGGCCAGTGGCTACAGCTCCAATTCAACCCCTAGCCGGGGAACCTCCATATGCCGAGAGTGTGGCCCTAGAAAAGGCAAAAAGATTAAAAAAAAAAAAAAGGAATAAACATTATTGGGGGAAGGATAAATCAGGGAGATGGGATTAACACATATGCGCTACTATATATAAAATAGATAACTAACAAGACGGATGAAATAGATAACAAGGACCTACTGCATAGCACAGGAAAATCTCAATATTCTACAATAACCCGTATGGGAAAAAAGAATAGACATATATATATGTAGAACAGATTCTCTTTGCTGTACACCTGAAACTAATATAACATTAAAAGGAAACTCTATGCCAATAAAATAAAATAAAAAAATTTAGTAGTTCCTGCTGCGACGCAAGAGGTTAAAGATTGAGTGTTGCTGAAGCTGTGGCATAGATCACAGCGGTGGCTTGGATACAAACCCTAGCCCAGAAACGTCCAGATGCCATGGGTGCAGCCAAATAAATAAATACAAATGAAATATAAGATTTAAATTTAAATTAAAATAATAGACAATTACTTTGACATTCACATATTTCCAGGCTGCTCTCTGACTGGATCCATTTATAATGAGAGCAGCAAAACCATGCACATTTATCTTTTCTGAAGACCCCACCAATTGTACTTAAGTTGCTGCCTGAGTGAGCTGCACCCACAGGGTTTAGTGCCTCAAATCCACAAGAGCTCAGCACACAGCTAGATCAACTGGGTCCTTCTGCCTGTGATGACTTAAAAAGCATCTTGGCAGGCGGCAGCCCAAACTACCAGGAGCAGCGCCAATTCATGCCAGACAGACCTGGGTTTCCGGTACCAGCTGCACGGCCCAGCCTGTCTCTGCCGTGTCTGCAGACCGGCCGGTACACCCACTTCTGGAACCCATTCAACGGGGACCCCAATTTTACTGGGGGAGGTGGGTCTGAGACTGGAGCGGGCAAGGGGCGAGTGAACAAGTTAAAATGATTGCCATGTGTCAGGTGGGATATGACGGGGGCTAGACTAAGGCCATGTCAGCAGGAAACACCCAAGGGATTTCAGGAGCAGGACAGGACTTGGTAACCAACTGAATGGAGAACATGCAAGAGGCGGGTTGGGGTTCCCGTCATGGCTCAACCAGTATCCATGAGGATGCGGGTTCCATGCCTGGCCCCGATCAGTGGGTTAAGGATCCAGTGTTGCCTCGAGCTGCAATACAAGTTGCAGACACAGCCTGGATCCCGAGTTGCTGTGGCTGTGATATGGGCCGGTGGCTATGGCTCTGATTCGACCCCTAGCCTGCAAACCTCCACAGGCCGCAGATGCAGCCCTAAAAAGAAAAAAAAAAAAAAAAGAGGCAGGAGTAACCCCTTGGTTTTCAGCTGACACTGTCATTTAGGGAACTAACAGCAGATAAAAGCGGCAAAGACTTGAGAGAAGGTGACGGGGTCAGGTGTTTGGTTTGTTTATCCCTGACAACTTCTTGCTTGTTTGTTGCTGGAGGATCTTAAAAGCCAGATGTTAATCTGTTTCATCCACACAAAACTCACTGGATACAGGTAATGACCTTTTATACTGTATCATGTGGCCAATGAAACTCACAATAATTCTTTTTTTTTTTTTTTTGTCTTTTTAGGGCCATACCTGTGGCACACGGAGGTTCTCAGGCTAGGGGTCTAATAGGAGCGACAGCTGCTGGCCTACACTAGAGCCACAGCCACTCCAGATCTGAGCTGCGTCTGTGACCTACACCACAGCTCATGGCAACGCAGGATCCTTAACCTACTGAGCAAGGCCAGGGATCGCACCTGCCACCTCATGGTTCCTAGTCGGATTCGTTTCGACTGCGCCACGACGGGAATTCCAACAATAATTCTTCAGATGTTTTCACAGTGACTATCCTACTGCCTCTGAAATTACACTCAGTTTAGGATCTTCCTCCTCCAAACCAGGCACCCATTTCTTTAACATTCGGTCTCCCAGGAGCTGATTTTTCTAAGCTTTTAAAGTTGTCGTTGATTTATACCCGGATGTCCCCTTCTACTAGTGACACACATGTGATAATTACAGACATGTGGTTACACAGCAGTTACACGTATGTGGAGCTACACCACAGTGGCAACAAAGAAAGAGCACCTCTGCCTGCAGTTTGCCCTCCTAGACACAGTCTTCCCTTGACTCGGCAAGGAAGGACCTCTCAGCTCAGACGATGCGCCATCGCTCCGCCACACGAGTCTGCTCTCGCCACGTCTGAAAGGCCCCACCAGGTTCCCCCGCAACCTCTCCAGCTCTGCTCGCCTCGGGATGGACCAAACCTTTCCCCCTCTCTCTCCACTCTTCATTTCCCTCGGATCACCTAAGTACTCAAAAGGAACTTTCCAAAAGATTTTTTTCGGAGTTCCCTGGTAGGATAGTGGGTTAAGGATTCGGCACTGTCACTGCAGCAGCTCGGGTCACAGCTGTAGCATGGCTTTGATCCCAGACTGGGGAACATCCATGTGCCACAAGCACAGCCAAAAAAAAAAAAAGATGTTTTTAAAAAGCAAAACATAAAAATATAACAAGGAATGAACCCAGCAAAGTATAGACCTGACTTCCCGATGTCCAGCTGCACCAGAGTTCTCGGCTGAGAGTGTCTGGCCCTCATTTCCCCCTCTGTCCCCTGGCTGCCGGCTGGCTTGGCATTCTTTCTGTCTTCTTCCAAATCTGAGTTTGGTCACAAACTCTTCCCCAGATGAGAGGGGTGTCTCCAAGGCTCAGGCGTGGTCCTGTCCTCATACCGCACCCCTAGGGAGGTCACCAGCAACCCCTCCAACACTTGAGGGTCCCTCAGGCAAAAGGGACTTCATTGAAGAGCCACCGGGAACTCCCAGAATTGACTGCAGGCCAGAGAAAGGGACTTGGAGACGGTGAGAAACCAAGGCAGCTCGAGAGACCAGCAAGGGAGGAGCCACCGGAGTCCCCGGGCAAAAGGGCCTGGACAGAAGGCATGCGACCACAGCTGGTATCAGCACCTCTGTCCACATTCCAGGAGGGAGCATCTGGTCAGCCTGGCGTGGGTGGTGCGTGCGCTCCGCTGGAGACCCACCAATCTGGACCCAGTGGGATAGAAGCCAGGGGCTGTTAGGCGACCGTGGCCATCTCCTGAGCAGCAAGCGTCCACGACAAAGGGCCCTGTGGACCCACTTCCTTCTCCCTGACGTGGCACTCCTGCCCACAGAGGGACATCCAGGCTGACCCTTATTTACAGTGACTTCGACTTCCTTGCCCACGGGTCTAGGCTGGTTTCTGGAACAAGTTCATGTGTGGCTCTAATCACAACAGTTTTTTGAGATGCCTTAAATATCCAGCAACAAAAAGCACACACCCTAACAGCCCAGGCATCCCCTCCAAGCCGACGACCGCAATGGCTCGCAAATGTCGGTGTGCCAAGAACTGCTTGAGAAGCTTGCTGAACATGCCGTCTGCCAAGCCCATTCCCAGAAATCCTCACTCAGCAGCTCTGGGGCAGAGCCTAATAGTCTGAGTTTTGAACAAGCCCTGCCAGGTAGCTCTGATGCATTTGGGCTGCGGCCTGCGTTAGAGAAACTGGCCCGTCAGTGGTTTCCAAGCCTCAGGGGCTGGCTGCAGGTGTCTTCAGCTGTACTCCTGGAAGCACAGACGCAAACAGCAAAGAGTGGAACCCAGGAACTGGCACACAATGGATGGGCCCCAGAACCATCTGGACACAGTGCTGGAAAACCATGAGATGACGTCCCGTCCATTCAGCCTGGCAACAGACGAGCCATGCAGCGGGAGCCGACTTTGGACCCTCCGGAGCCTCTGCCCTGTTGGCCCTCCTCCTCCCATTGGCATCTCCCATCCTGAGCGGGAACTGGGTGGAGCCTGCCTCGGGCAATCACCTCCTGCCTTCTTCCACCCCCACCGCCTGCCACGTTCAGCTGGCCCTGAACTACACAAGTCCTGGTACCCCGGCTACCTCTGCCAGTGCTGGGTTCGCCTCCCCACCTGGAGGATCAGTGCTTTGAGAACAGGGACCAACGTTTATGTGCTGCATTCTCTGGAAGACCTAGAAAAGCTACGGAATATTTAGCGATTACTGATCTCAAACCTTTCCTGACAGCAAAGGCCTCTAACCTGAGCTCACTCTAGGCAGTCACTGTCAGCAGGACGTTTCTGTCCTGACATCTGATCCTTACTTATTTAAAACTGCTATTCAACTACTGCCTTAGAGGAGGCTGAATCACATGGAATTTCTGACATTCCATTTTTTCAGATATTTTGACATCTTCAACGTACAAAAATGGCAAATTCATGCCGCCTAACCTGATACATCCAACTCATTGCTGCAAACACAACACCCACCCAAGTGCACACGCTGAAAAAGCAAAACTGGGCGGAGATGTGTGGTAGTGAACCTGGTCAGCCATCCTCAGGGCTGTGAGTCCCATAACCTACAAAGAATATGGAGAAAAATAGCACAGATCTGAGTTGTGCCATTAAATACCTAAGGAAATATCAATATCAAAAGTAAGTTCCCGGAGTTCCCGTAGTGGCTCAGTGGTTAGCAAATCCAACTAGGAACCACGAGGTTGCGCGTTTGATCCCTGGTCTCACTTAGAGGGTTAAGGATTCGGCGTTGCCGTGAACTGTGGTGTAGGCCGGCAGCTGGCAGCTACAGCCCCAATTGGACCCCTAGCCTGGGAACCTCCATATGCTGCAGGTGCGGGCCTAGAAAAGACAAAAAAAAAAAAAGTAAGTTCCCATTCTTGCCCTGAAATTTCTTTGGGATTCTATTCTTATCATATGTGTTTAATCTTATAAAATACTGGGACTCATTCTGGGAAGGCAGGGAAAAGAATGCTTCTGGAACCACCTACTAAAGGGAAGAGCTTCAAAAAAGTGGGGGAGGGGTGGGGGGTGCTGAGCTTGTGATACAGGCAAGACTTCGTTTTCTTAGCTTCGCTCTGAGAAAGCAGCCTGGGCCAGCTCCTGTGCGTCCCACAGAAATGTCTGATGAGTGACAATGCACAGCACACTTTGGTGACCAGGCTTCCCACAGGACACGGGTATTTATTCGGAGCTCGGATGAGCGATCTCCGGTGGGGGCCCACATGCAGGTCCTGGGATGGGCTAAGACGGTGAACCAGGACGCTTACGATGTTGTAAGAACTGCACTGGAGGCAGACTGTCTGGCTTAAAGGCAGCCCTACCGTCTGTGCACTCTGTGATCTTGGGCGGACTCATTTGCTCCTTCTACAAATATTTATGGAGCAGCGACTGGCCCCAGACGCCAGATTAGGGACTGGGAATTAAGTGGAGAGCAGGGCAATTAAGCTGCTGAGCCTCCGTTTCCTCATCTGGAAAATGGGGATGTGAGAGCACCTAGCACCTAGCCACAGCAATGAAGGATCTGTGTCTGCGCCTACACCACAGCTTACGGCAACGCTGGATCCTTAACCCACTGAGCAAGGCCAGGCATCGAACTCGCAACCTCTTGGTTCCTAGTCGGATTTGTTCATCGCTGAGCCATGACGGGAACTCCCAAAAAGGTTATTTTTAAAAGATTCATAACAGTAGCAATAAACACTGTATATGGCGCTTACTATGTACTAGGCATTGTTTTAAGCTCTTCATATTTAGAAACAAGCTGAATTCCCCAAAGTCTATAAGGTATGTGATGTCATTATCCTTATTTTACAAATGATGAATGTGAGGCACAGAGATGTTAAGTAATTTGCTTAAGACCACACAGCCAATAAATTTCAGAGCCAGGATTTAAGCACAAGCTGGTTGGCTCTAGGGTTTGTGTTCCTGATGTATTTGTCTGCTGTGGCCTCACGGGGGCAGTGTTCTGTGTGGTGGCTGGGTGGGTAGCAGGACAGGTACCATGGCAACGGAAAGGGGGTGCGGGGGCAGAGGTACTTCCTTCCCTGCGCTGTGCAGCTACTCATTTTGGTAGGGTGAGGACCAGGCTCCAGGCAAGTGTAGATGAGCATCAGTTCCACCCCTTGGTGTGTAACCAAGGGAACCAAAAACCATCCACACACAGACTCGCACACAAACGTTCACAGCAGCATTAACCACAATCGCCACCACGTGGAAACAGTTCTGATGCCCATTGCTGATGAATGAATACACGAAACGTGGTCCATCCGTATGATGAAATACTATTCAGCAATAAAAAGGAATGAAGGATGGATACATGTTTACAGTATGGGGGAACTTTCCAATCTTCACGACAAGTGAAAGATGTTAGTCACAAAAGGCCACATGTTGTACAGATATGAAACGTCCCGAACAGGCAAATCCACTGCCAGCGGGAGCGACTGCCCACAGGTGCACGGGTTTCTCTGGGGGGAGGTGAAATGTTCTCAACTTAGTGGCTGGTGGTTGAATGAATGTTAATAAAAACCGGTGAACTATAAACTTCATGGTACATGAATTCTATTTTTTGGAAGACTGTAAGAGCAGCTGTGCTCCCCCATGAAAATCTCTGCGAGGAAAAGACTTGCTTTTTCCGTCCACTTTGACAACCAAGTTACACTAGGCCTGGCTCTAAACTGCTTCTCTATGTAGGTTTTAAAAAATCCCAATATAAGAGTTCCCGTCGTGGCTCAGTGGAAATGAACCTAACATCCACGAGGACACAGGTTTGATCCCTGGCCTTGCTCAGTGGGTTAAGAATCTGGCGTTGCCATGAGCTGTAGCTTGGATCCCACGCTACTGTGGCTGTGGCGCAGGCCAGCAGCTATAGCTCCGATTTGACCCCTAGCCTGGGAACCTCCATATGCCACAGGGGCATCCCTAAAAGGACCAAAAAAATAAAAAAACAAATAAAATTAAAAATCCCAATATATAACTTTTGCCCACCAATTAAAACAAAAAACCTGAGAATCTCTGAAAACATCAAACTTTACAGGTATTATCTCATTCCCGATAATACATTAACTTGTGATCAATGACACAAAATTAAATCCATCGAGAAAGAAAAAATAAGGGACACTTTATTAATACGACGTTTCCCTTCAAAGTCAGTACTCGATGCATTTCATTTCCTATGTCCCTTCCTTTGTAACTTCCCGTGGTGCTTAACTCAGCATCATGGTCAAGAGCCATCCTGCCTGGGCTGGAACCTGGCCTGTGTCACGTACGAGCAGGTAAGTTAACTGCTCTGCGCCCCAGCCTCCCTTCTTTAAAATGGGGATGGCAGGGAGCATACTTACCTCAAACGGTGCTGAGGATTAAACACTGACGCGTATTTGCGGAGCGCTTAGAACAGCAAGCGGGACACGAGATGCACTGTAAGCGCTGTGCACATGAGTCTCGTGGGAGCTCAGAGCTCTACCACCAACGGGACTGTAGACGGCTGATATCCCTGATATTCGTACAGTAAAGAGGGCACTGAGGGACTTCTGACTGCAAGCACGCCTTATAACGCATGTGATGTCAGAACCGTGCAGTCCACTCAGAAACACGGGCTCGATAACCCCACAAAGTTTATTTACACGGCCCTGAAATGGCACACCCTCAAGGGGGACGCGTACATAATAGCCGAAGGCGTCAGGGGCAAAGCGTGTGTCCATGTGCACGCAAACACTCAAAAATCAGAAATGGGAGTTCCCATCGTGGCGCAGTGGTTAACGAATCCGACTAGGAACCATGAGGTTGCGGGTTCGGTCCCTGCCCTTGCTCAGTGGGTTAACGATCCGGCGTTGCCGTGAGCTGTGGTGTAGGTTGCAGATGCGGCTCGGATCCCGCGTTGCTGTGGCTCTGGTGTAGGCCAGTGGCTACAGCTCCGATTGGACCCCTAGCCTGGGAATCTCCATATGCCTCCGGTGTGGCCCTAGAAAAGACTAAATAAATAACTTCACAAGGTCAATTTTGACTCTGAGGCAAAGACAGGGTGAAGCAGCGCCTCCCTCCACCAGTTAAGGCCTTGATGTAAAACAAGAATCGTTCTCATCTGGAACATGCCAGGTTGTTAGCCAAGCAGAAAATCTCCAAAGCAACCTTAGAAATGCATCTCTATAAGTGATGAGCTTGCAATCTTATAAAATAAATTCAAGTTAAAAATTTATTGAACGTAAAATCTAAGCCCAAAGAATTCATCTATAAAAGATTGCTCCATGCCTCCAAGGAAGTCTTTGCAGGTAACTGAAACCTAGGTTGTACAAGGAGAATCTTGAGCTGTGAGTATGTAGGTCTTTGCCACTCAGGGACCAGGGGCACCGGAGAACAGGTCAGAAAGGCAAAATCCCCCATCCGCCCAGACCCACTGGATCCACGCCTGCATTTTAATACGATCCCCAATGCTCTGCATGAACCCTCGAGGCGGAGACACACTGGTCTAGACGCTCTCTCTCTGGTTACATCAAGACAAGGAACACAGTGATGAAATTAAATATTCTGCTTTTCTACAAGTACAGGCTTTTTTCGGGGGGGAGGCGGACAGGGACTCCAACTCTTACAACTAAAAGGGAAAAATGTGGCACACGGGGGCCACAAACCACCCTTAGCTGTCAACACGTTCTCAGAAAGGCTCAGAAACACCCCAAACAGGATGTGTGAGGTACCTCCCCCCAGGCCAAAGTTGCGGGGAGTGGACTCAGACAGGGAGCCTACCTGCAAAGCGCAGCGGCGCGTCTTTGTCCAGGGCGATCAGCGGGGGGTCGAGGAGCACGGCGCTGTCGCTCTCGGTGACTAAGCCGTGATACGTGGGCTCGAGCCATGGCTTGTGCTTGTTAACTGTGTTCAAAGACAGAAGAAGAGAAGGGCCAGGGGCCAAGTCAGAATGGTTATTTTCCACCCAACTGCTTTTGAGGACACACACCCACTTTTCAAACAATACAACTCTCGTGAGTCGGGGAGGCCACGCTTGTGGTTTTGTTGTTGTTGCTATATGTTGGTATCAAGACCCAAATGGGATCAAATTCTAAATTCTAGAGTAGGTAATGAAATTATCTGAGTTCAAAAATAAATACACTGTAACCAAAAACATGCAATAAACTGCTCTAGGAATTGAAAGAAAGGAAAAAGACCAGTGGATATGGGCAGTATCTTAGACACACTCATGCCACCTCTGCTTTTTTCAGCCTATCTTAGAAAAGTTACAAATCAAAATATGGTATTTCTTGGATTACGAGATACAAATTACTATTTATAAAATAGATAAACCACAAGGATATACTAGAGCACAGAGAAATAGAGCCATTATGTCATAATAGCTTTCAATGGAGTATAATCTATAAAAATGTTGAATCGCTATGTCGTACACCTGAAACTAACATAATATTGTAAATCAACTATACTTCAATTTTTAACGATACTTCTTTACGACAATAACAGTACAATAAAATTACCTATTGAAAATTAGCATGCAAACACATAAAAGAAAGAGGCAAATAAGACTTGAATATAAAAACACAAATATAAGGTATTAAAAGAAAACGAAACGTAAAGCTTGGGGAAAACCTGTCTGAAAACACAGGGTTCGACAATCGCCCCTTTGGGGTCAGGCCAGCCCGGGGCTGTGTCACCTGGAGCAGGTGACTGGCCTCGTGACCTCCATCCCCGCCTCTGTGAACCAGCCATGCCCCACAACCCCCAGGGGCTGGGGTGGATGGCTGGAGAAGTGGCGCTTCTCCTTCTCAATTGGGCACAAGACAATTGGGGCACGAGAATGGCTACCTCTGTTTTTAAGGTAAGAACTGCTGGCCTGGCAGTCTGCTTCCCTGAGAAAATGCATTAGTAGCTTCGGTCCCTTTTGTTTTGCTCAGGGCTCCTGCCCCCTCTCCCCAGGGGTCTCTGCTGAGACTTCCCCAGCCCCTCCCCCGGGTTCCTGGCTCTACCAGCCCATTTGGGCTCATCTCACACTTAGAACTCTTCCATTTTCCTTTCACCTTCTGAGTGTTGGAATTTCAACTCAGGGTATGTCTCTACCCCTTAATCATGGATGATGTGATTAAAAGGAACATTATGAAACTTTATTTCAAACTTAATTTCAGTGCCTATTTCTTTTTCCTATTATTATTCTTTTTGCGGGGGGGGGGGGGGGCGTCCCCAAGGCATGTAGAAGTTCCCAGGCCAGGGATCGAGCCCGTGCCATGACAGTGGCCCAAGCCACTTCAGTGACAACACTGGATCCTTAACCCACTGCACCACAAGGGAACTATCCAGAGTCTCTTCCCTAAGGGTAAGTCAACCCAGAAGCATCTGAAACTAAATTTAAATGTTTCAGCATTTTTAGTACAATGTTACCATGATGTGATACTTTTTTTTTTTTTTTTTTTTTTTGCCCTTATAGGACAACAGGAGAAGGTGAGGCTCAGAAGCATCCCCCCTCACCTGCACTTACATGTGTGAAATTCTGAACCAACAGGCATGCATGGGCCTAGGTTTGCATGCAGAAACAAGCTACCCTCTCTCGAATGAATGATGCCTCATTCTACACAGGCAGCATCCAAACCAACCGCAAATCCTTCTACCTTCACTGTCAAAGTTAACCCAGACCCACGGGGCGCTGAGGAATGGCCATAGCATTTTGGTTTTGCAAGATGAAAAGAGTTCCAGGGGTTGGTTGTACAACAGCACAAATGAATGAACTCAACACTGCTCACACTTAAAAATGGTTATGATGGGAAATTTTATGTTATGTGCAATGTGCGACATTTTTGAAAAATCCACACCCACAAAATAAACCCAGACACAGCCATTTCTCATCCTTTCTGCCGCCCACTTAGGCCTATTAAGAAAGCCTCATCCTTGCCTCCTATACCGACTCTTCCCAAAGCGGCGGTGGGATGCTTCTAACATAGGGGTGGTTCAAAGCCTGTGCTCTCAGAACCAAAATTACTGAAGACCCCAAACAGCTTTGGCTCACGTGGGATCCATCCATTAGAAGTCACTGTACTGGAAATTAAAACCAAGAAAAATGTTAGTGTTTATTCATTCATCTTAAAAACACAAACCCACTGTAACTTAATTTTTTTTTTTTTTGGTCTTTTTGCCTTTTCTAGGGCTGCTCCCGCAGCATATGGAGGTTCTCAGGCTAGGGGTCGAATGAGAGCTGTAGCCACCGGCCTATGCCACAGCCACAGCAATGCGGGATCCGAGTAGCGTCTGCAACGTACACCACAGCTCACGGCAACGCCAGATCCTTAACCCACTGAGCGAGGCCAGGGATTGAACCTGCAACCTCATGCTTCCTAGTTGGATTCATTAACCACTGAGCCATCATGGGAACTCCTTAAATATTTTAATGAAAATTACTATTTGGGGGGGCCACAACCACAGCATACAGAAGTTCCCAGGCCAGAGTTCAAACCTGCGCCACAGTGGTGACCTGAGCCAGAAGTGACACCACCAGGTCCTTTAACCACGGGGCCACCTGGGAACTCAGAAAATAACCCCTTTTAAAGATAAATTCTCCTAAGAAGGATGGCGATGTTTTACAATTTTACAAATCCCTTCAGGGCCTGGCTCAGTAGCAGGCAAGAGGCTCTCAGTACCACTGCTGCAGCCAACATGCTCCTGCGTTCGTACACATCCCACCGTCTCCAGAAAACTCTGTTGTACGCTCGAGAGAAAAGGAGGAAGAGGCCAATCCCGTCTCAGTCTTATTCAAAGAGCTCTGATCTCTCGAATGCCCTGACAAGGTCCCCCACTTCATCCCCTCCTCCAACTAACGACAGCATCCATGGCTCTGCCCGGCCCCTACCTCCCTCCTCTTTCCTCTGTGACCCCCCCCCCCAAAACGGGCGGTCAGCCTGGGACCTGGGGTTACTTCGTTCCTCTCAAGTCACTGGGGACAGCTCCTACACCCTCCTCACAGGCTGCTGTGTGACCAAACCAGGCATGTATAAGACACCCCGGACAGGGCCAGGCACTTAGCAGAGGCCACAAGGAGTTGTGCTGTTGTGACTTCTCCTCCTGCACAGACAGGTGCCAAAACAGGTTCCCAGAGCATGGCCTTTTGGTGACTGACTGCTCATTCCCGCTACCCCTCAGGAACCATCTGGCGAGTATATAGGAACCGCATGTGCAGTACAAATAAAATCAGCACCCTGGTGGCTCAGAGGGTTAAGGAGCTGGTGTCACGGCGGTGGCTGAGGTCCCTGCTATGGCTCGGGTGCAACCCCTGGCCTGGGAACTTCCAAATGCTGGAGGTGTAGCCAAAAGAAAAAAAAAAAAAAAATCAGTGCCCCGGTTTATAAGTTTTCTCACAGAAAGGAAAGTTTTGGTGCTGAGAGCTGGGGGAGAAAAAAAAAAAAGGTACAAGCTGGTGTTTTAGACACTGGAAAGATGTTTTTATTTTTCGTTTCTGGCAGGTGGATGATCCAAGCAAAGGCGATGAGAATCTGGAGACATTGTGAGCTTGAAAACACTGAGGGTCTGTCTGGAAAGGTGCGCCCGGCTTGGACTGGGCAGAGAACGGATGCGAAACCAAACCCAGGTCACAAAGACCAAAAGCTCAGTGCCTCGTCCGGAAAAACGTCTCCTCCCCCCACAAACACTGCTCCCGGGACAAAAGATTCGGTAAAGAGAATTCAGACGCTGTGGTCCACCTGCCCGTCTCCTTCAGAGGCACCCCCAGGCCAGTGGGGAGTCAGCTGGCGCTGTGCCCTGCAGGGCCGTCTGGCTGGCTGTGGCCTTTGATCAGAGAGGGTTGCAGCCAACACACTTTGCAGTCGGGTCGAATGTTTTATTATCTATCTGCCTATCCATCTGTTTCTTTATTGCTTTTTAGGCCCACGTCTGCGACCTACACCACAGCTCACGGCAACGCCGGATTCTCAACCCACTGAGCAAGGCCAGGGATCAAGCGTGTGTCCTCATGGATGCTAGTCAGACTCATTAACCACTGAGCCCCGATGGGAACCCCGAATGTTTTACTTAATTGCTGAAACTCCCATCCTCTCCAGGTGTCTTATTGAAACTGTGCTATGGGATAGGCTGGAACACTGCCAGGAGGTGTAGCCCTTAAACAGAGAAACAGGCCATTTTAAAGAAAGTACTCCAAAGCCTCCATTACTTGATACTAACTGCTCATTTTATCTTTAGTTTTTGGGCCACATCAGCAGCATGCAGAAGTTCCCAGGCCAGGGATCAAACCCACCCCACAGCAGTGAGCCGAGCTACAGCAGTGACAATGCTGAATCCTTAATCCACTGAGCCACCAGGGAACTCCTCTAACCTCTCATTTTATTTATTTATGTTTATTTTATGGCCATACCCATGGCATTGAAGTTCCCAGGCCAGGGGTTGAATCCAAGCTACAGCTGTGACCTACATTGCAGCCACAGCAACGCCAGATCCTTTAAACCCACGGTGCCCAGCTGGGGATCAAACCCACGCCTGCACAGCGACCCAAGCTGCTGCAGTTGGATTCTTATTCCATGGTGCCACAGTGGGAACTCCTAATCTCTCATTTTAAAACACAGCGGTTACTCATGCAATTCACTATTAATAAAGGACTATTAACAGCCATATTCAATTTCAATTTTTTTATCATATTTAAGATTTTATTAACAAAATTATAAGCAGCAAAAACTGAAGGAGACTATTCCAGTATGTGAGCCCATAAAACTCCTGGGACTCTAGCAAACAGGATTTACTTAACCCAGCAGGAAAGTAGAAATACCGGGCTAAGCAAACTGCAGAAAATCTGTGATGGATTTCTGCCCACCCTAATGGAAAGGCCTGCAGCTGAAAATGGCTAATGGTTCAAGGGGAATAATGACTGAACAGCTACCATCCCAGCTCTTTTATTCTCCCCCCCATGATTCTAATTTTATAATTCAAGATTTCTAAATTGCTCCTTAAGCTGGCAGGAGAATGAAGAGATTTGGCCAGTTCCGAAAGCTGAGCTTTTAAATATTTAATCAATGATATTTTCAATATTTCATCACATTCAATTGGCATTATAAAACATTTATGGACACAAGTGACTGATGTTTCTATAGTCATTCCCCCCCCAAGAAAATCAAAAATAAAGACAGGAGACTGCTGGCCAGAAGTCTAGAAGCAGGTCACCCATGTTCAAAGTCTTTACCGGATTCATTTCATCACATTCTGGATCATAAATAAGCCAACTAAGTTTTGAATGGCATAGCATTAATCAAACCAGAGAATAGCAAGGCTAGCAATCAAACCTTCTCCGAGTGTAGGTTATATCTGGGGTATATCCCTATTATTTTAGGACCTGGCTAGTTTTTGAGGTTGTGGTAGATTTTAATCATTAGAAATTCCCACCAATTTAGAAATCAACATGAAAAGAATATAACAGTTCACTTCAGGGTTAACTTGAGATAGAAAACTTACATCTCCCTAGCACATCCCAGCTCCCTGGACTAAAGAGGATATGGCCCCTTGTCCAGGTCACATAAGTCACAGCCCCAGGCAAGTGAGGTGCACGGTGGTGTGGACATCAATCCCGCACCACCAACAATTCCTTTCTTATTTGGTTATACAGAGAAACACACTGTTTTCAGAAACCACTGTTTAATGTGTGCCTCTCCTCATTTCAGGACCCCAGATTGGTCATACTGGGCCAACATTGACACCATAATAAATAATGACAGGTGACTACATTTTAAGAGATTGGGAAGTTCCCTGGTGGTCTAGTGGTTAGGACTTGGTGCTTTCACCATTGTGGCCCAGGTTCAAATCCCTGGTCTAGATCCCACATCAAGCCACTGCATTCCATAGCCAAAAAAAGGAGGGGGGAGCAGGGGAGACAGACTGTAGACATTTCACTGGTAAATCCTACATGATGTGACATGTTTTGTTTGCAGACAAAATGTTTAACCTCAGTCCATCCAAAGAATCGGCAGCTAAGGAACACCGCCACTAGGTGGCGACAGGTGCCTTGGATTCCAGACTTTGACTTAAAAATCCAGCTCTTTTCTGACCAAAGCAGCAGAACGTTCATCTTAGTAGGCCGTTTGTTAAAAATGATATGCATAGAAAAGTGTCTTAAATTATATGACTATAAAATCTCCAGCTGATTTTTTTCTCAAAAACAATTTAGAAAATATTCATAATCCCCCAAAACATATTTGTACTTACAATTTTATAAAATATTAATATACGTATTATATTGAATATAAAAGGCATACATACGGTCTCTGGGACTCTCTAGGCATGGTGCCCAGTCATAAAGTCTTATTTAGCTCAGACCATGCCTGGTTCTTCACAGCAAAGGTCCTTTCAGCCTTACATCATCACTGACTTGGCGTTTGAGCCAAGAGACCTTCCCTGAACACCTACTAGGCATGAGCGCACTGCAAGGTGCTGGGCTCCTGGAGAACAAACATGTCCTCGACCCTCTACAGTCTAAATGATACGGCTTGAACCAAGGGCTTAGGAGATGGGCTGCTGAACAGTGCACCCGGGGCTGGGACGTCATCAGTGAGCAGACAGCAAGAGGAACAAGGAGCCACCCACCCAAATGCGGCCACGCCCCCGTCAGAGGGAAGGAGAACTCCGGAGGGTCTCCCAGTGGGAGCTCAACCTTCCACCCAGAAGGGACTGGAGTCACTTCTGCTAGAACTAGTCCCACGGCCCCATCCCAATTTCCTGGGGAGGGGAAGTGCAGGTCTAGCATGTGGCTGGAAAGGAGAGCTGGAAAACCTGAGGTCAGTTCTAGGGACCACCTAGAGAAACAAGAGGAGACCCCCACCCCCACCCCGCCACCAGGGATACCTCTAAAGGATAACAGGTTTCTCAGGTGTGAGGGGATATTTTAAACAGAAGAAAAATACATACAAGGGTTCTTCGAAAAATTAAAAATAGGGAGTTCCCGTTCTGGCACAGCAGAAACAAATCCGATTAGGAACCCATGAGGTTGTGGGTTCGATCCCTGCCTTTACTCAGTGAGTTAAGGATCCGGCATTGCCATGAGCTGTGGTGTAGGCCGCAGATTCGGCTTGGATCCCACGTTGCTGTGGCTGTGGTGGAGGCCAGTGGCTACAGTTCCAATTAGACCCCTAGCCCGGGAACCTCCATCTGCCTCTGGTGTGGCCCTGAAAAGACAAAAAGCCAAGCAAAACAAAACAAAACAAAACCTAAAAATAGAGTTACCATACTATCTAGCAATCCCACCCCTGGGCATATATCCAGACAAAATTTTAATTCAAAAAGATACATGCTGAGAGGTCCCTGGTGGCCTAGTGGTTAGGACTTGGCACTTTTTCACCAGTGCAGCCCGGGTTCAATCCCTGGTCTGAAAACTGAGATCCCACATCAATCCGCTGCACGCCACGGCCAAAAGGAAAAAAAGATACATGCACCCCAATGTTCATAGTGGCACTATTTTTTTTTTTTTTTGGCTTTTTTTTGCCATTTCTTGGGCCACTCTCACGGCATATGGAGGTTCCCAGGCTAGGGGTCGAATCAGAACTGTAGCCGCCAGCCTACCCCAGAGACACAAAAATGCAGGATCCAAGCCACGTCTGCAACCTACACCACAGCTTATGGCAATGCCGGATCCTTAACCCACTGAGCAAGGCCAGGCATTGAACCTGCAACCTCACGGTTCCTAGTTGGATTCATTAACCACTGAGCCATGACAGGAACTCCATAGTAGCACTATTTTCAATAACCAAGACACAGAAGCAACTTAAATGTCCATCATCAGATGAATGGATAAAGAACATGTGGTGTTCATATATACACACGATGGAACACTGGCCATAAAAAATGAAATAATGTGGAGTTCCCATTGTGGCTCAGCAGTAACAAACCCAACTAGTACCCATGAGGATGCAGGCTGGATCCCTGGCCTCGCTCAGTGGGTTAAGGATCCTGAGTTGCTGTGACCTGTGGTGTAGGCTGGCGGCTGCAGCTCGGATTCAACCCCTAGCCTGGGAACTTCCAAATCCTAAGGGTGTGGCCCTAAAGAGCAAAAACAAAAACAAAAAAAAGGTGAAATAATGTCATCTGCAGCAAATAGAGATTATCATATTAAGTGAAGTCAAAGACATGTATCATGTGACAGCACTCACGTGTGGAATCTAAAAAATAAATGATACAGGAGTTCCCGTCGTGGCGCAGTGGTTAACGAATCCGACTAGGAACCATGAGGTTGCGGGTTCGGTCCCTGCCCTTGCTCAGTGGGTTAATGATCCGGCGTTGCCATGAGCTGTGGTGTAGGTTGCAGATGCGGCTCGGATCTCGCGTTGCTGTGGCTCTGGCGTAGGCCGGTGGCTACAGCTCCAATTGGACCCCTAGCCTGGGAATCTCCATATGCCGCGGGAGCAGCCCAAGAAATAGCAAAAAATAAAAAATAAAAAATAAATGATACAAATGAACTTAAATTTACAAAACAGAAAGAGACACAGACACACCTATGGTTGCCACAGGGAAGGGGGTGGGGGGGATAAACTAGGAGCTTGGGATTAAAATGTACACGACTGTAAATAAAACAGATAACCAACGAGGACCTACTGTCAGCTCGGGGAACTATATTCAGTATCGTGTAATAGCCTATAATGGAAAAGAATATGAAAAAACATATAGATAGATATGCGTCTATCTCCTTCTCTCTATATATATATGAATTGCTTTGCTGTATACCTGAAGCTAACACAGCACGGTAAATTAACTACACTTCATTTTTTAAAAATACATATAAAGTATAAAGGTAGAAAAATATCTGGTTCTTCCTTGGACTAACAAGCCTGACAAACACAGGCCTCTGGAGTATAAGGAGGTGCGGCCAGAGAGGGGCTGGGCTGTCACTTAGGGAAGCGGTGAGCCGCCCTCTCTTGGGTTACACCGGGGCACTCTTGCAATTCCTTAGAGAGCAAGAAGCTGTTAAAAGCTATAAACAGTGTGATCTGGCAGAAACGGCAGAAACTTTGGGATCGAGCAGAACTCAGTTAATAAATGAATTCTGTTGCCCACTCGCTCTGCAACGAGGGGCAGGTGCCCACTCCTGCCTCATAAGTGGAGAAGGAGACCACTGGCCACAACCTTGTGCTGAGGATCAGAAAGGACAGAAGCGAAAGGCCCACCGCCCGGCCTGTCACAGGGCATCCAACAATTCCCTGCGGATAAGGAATCATAAGCAAGAGCTGTTTTAGACATAACTGAGGGCAGAAAGACCAAAGCTTGGGAGACTCAGCCCTGGCCTTCCCGTTCTCATCTTCCTGAATACAACCCACAGCAAGAGGAAACCCCCAGGCCGCAGACCCTGACATCATCCCCTTTCTTTGGCAAAAGACAGAAGTAGTGTTATATATCTTGTGATGATACTGTTATGTGTAAAACAAAAAGCAAACAAACAAACAAAAAACGGCTTTTAGTTTTTAACCAAAATAGGAAACGTCAATCAACCAAAGCAACACTGCATGAAATCAACCAACAGCAGCTCTCCTTTTCAGCTGAGGTTATTCCTGGGAATGAGTTTGGCTAATATAGCTAATATACTTGGCTAATCAGTTTCCTCTGATTCTGTAAAATACATTTTTAAAACTGCTCTTTGGCGTTCCCATTGTGGCTCAGCAGTAACAAACCCGGCTAGTATCCATGAGGATGTAGGTTTGATCCCTGGCTCCACTCAGTGGGTGAAGGATCCGGCATTGCCGTGAGCTGTGATGTAGGTCGAAGACGCAGCTTGGATCCTGAGTTGCTGTGGCTGTGGTGTAGGCTGGCAGCTGTAGCTCTGACTAGACCCCTAGCCTGGGAACTTCCATCTACTTTGGGTACAGCTAAAAAAAAAAAAAAAAAAAAAATTAAAAACAAAAAAACAAAAAAAACCCCAAAACCCAAAAAACCTATTCATGTTTTTCTAATACTGAACTCTTCCACAGAGTCTCTAGACAAATTATAAGCAGGTTTAAGGGCCTCGTCATCACAATCCCAAATAAATTTAATGTGCAAGTGTTTGAAAAAGCTGTATGTATTAGGTGTGACGTTCTGAGCCAGATAATTTGTACGTGGGGGCTGCCCTGCGCACTGCAGGATGTTCGGCAGCACCCCTGGCCTCCATCCACTAAGCGCCAGGAGCACCTCCCTGGCCCTGACAACCAAAAACGTCTCCAGACGCTGCCAAGACCCCACCAGCTCCCCTACAGCCACTGACTAAGATCCACCTCGTTAAGGAAAACCAAGGTTGTCCATACCAAAATCATCTAAGACTTCGAAAACAGCCAACTTTACAATTTGTGTGAATTACATCCATGCGAATTTTATCTTTAAAATAAAATCAGGCGTTCCTGTCATGGCTCAGTGTAACAAACCCAACTAGTATCCATGAGGATGCCGGTTCCATCTCTGGCCAGCGTTGCCATGAGCTGTGGTGTAGGCCGCCAGCGGCTGCTCCGATTCGACCCCTAGGCTGGGAACTTCCATATGCTGTGGGTACGTCCCTAAAAAATAAATACATAAAAATAGAATGAAATCGTATTTCAGTGTAAAATAAATTCTTAAATTAAGCAAAAGAGCCATTCATCTCCTTAATGGTACAATGAAACGCAGCTTGTGTTTCTTTACTTTGCTCAGGACAAGCATTTCACCTGCCTTGAACAGGCACGCCCTTGTAAGCGGTGCCATCCTATAAGAGTGGAGCATGGTGACCTGCCCGTGGTACCCGTGGTTCCTCGTGTTGGGGAAGAAGATGCGTGTCACGAGGTGAGACCAGAGAGTAAGCAAGAGTGGAATGGGGAGGAGCCTTAGTGCCCTTCTCCCAAGTTCCAAATGCCGAGGCGGGAGGCAATGCAGACAGAAGCAAGGGAGAGATCTGATGGAGCGTGTGACCAAAGACAGGACGCTGTTTCCATCCTGGACCCAGTTAAGGAGGGAACACAGGGCTGGGAGAATCCAGGGAACGGAGCTTCTTTCTCTTCCCTTCCTTCTATCGGCATCCATCCATCCATCACCCACCCATCCATCATCCATCTATCTTTACTGAGCCCCAGGTAGTCTTCTAAGTGCTGAGAAACCGAGGATGAACAGACTCCTGACCCTCACGGAGTTTACGGTTGAGGGAAATACTCATTTGAAGCACATTCTGTAAGGGTATTTGCAAAGGCAGCAAAATCCCTCTATGATTCCAACTTTTCCCAGCTTAAAGTGAGCCTTCTCAAATTCCTCCAATTCCAAACAAGTTTTTTTTTTTTTAACTGTTGTAAAATACACAACACAAAATCTACCACCTTAAGCGTTTTTAAGTATATACCATTCCATGGCATTAAGTGCATTCCTCTCCAGAACTCTTCCCGTCCCACTAACTGGAACCCTCTCCTCATGAAACAGTCGTTCTTCCTCATTCCAGCCCCCGGGAACTACCAGTCCACTTTCTGTCTCTTATGAACCTGTCTCCTCTGGGGACCTCAGATGAGCAGTTATCTGTCCTTTTCTAACTGCTTTGTTTCAGTTCGCATAATGTCCTCGAGGGTCACTGACCTTGTGGCACATGTCAGGATTCCTTTTAAGGCTGAATATCCCACTGTATGTACACGCCACACTTTCGTTTATCCACGCATCCATCCACAGACACATGGTGCTGCAGGTGTGGCCATAAAAAGAAAAAAAAATAGACCCTTGGGTTGCTGCCATCTTCTGGACATTATTAATTATACTGTCATGAACGTGGGTGAACAAATATCTTCTCAAGACCCTGCTTTCAATTATTTTGGCTACACACCCAGAAATGGGATGGATGGATCATACGGTCATTCTATTTTTTTATTTTTTGACAAACTGCCACACCGTTTTCCATGTGGCCACAGCTTTATAGTCCCACCACCAGTGCACAGAGTGCCCATTTCGCCACATCCATACCAACACTTGTTACTCCTGGGGTTTTGGTGGGGTTTTTTTTGCTTTTCAGGGCCACATCCGAGGCATATGGAGGTTCCCAGGCTAGGGGCTGAATTGGAGCCACAACTGCTGGCCTATGCCACAGCCACAGCAATGTGGGATCCAAGCGACCCTTCGATCCACACCACAGCTCACAGCAACACCGGATCCCCGACCCACTGAGCGAGGCCAGGGATCAAACCTGAATCCTCATGCATACCAGTCAGTTTCACTAACAACCGAGGCTCTTCGAAGGGAACTCCCTTCCTGGTTTGTTTTTGTTTGGGGGCCATGCCCACGGCTTGTAGAGGTTCCTGGGCCAGGGGTTGCACCCACACCACAGCAGGGACCTGAGCCACAGCAGTGACAATGCCCTGCCCTTAACCACAAGGCTACCAGGGAACTCCACTTTCTGGTTTTTGACAGCAGCCATCCTAATAGGTGAGACCGATCACGTTTTATATCATGCAATTTTATCTTTTTTTGTCAAGTAATACGTAGAAGCAGACAGAAGAGAATAAAGAACCCCACAGACCCACGATTCATCCACTACAATTCTCCACACAGGGTCAATCTTGTTTGATTTACATACTCCCATTCCTACTACCAAATTCAATATAACTTCACCCCTCACCACGTCAACATTCATCTCGAAAAGAGAATGACTCTTTTTGGAAATTAACCACGATGGCAGTAACACCGAAAAATTCAGAGTAATTATTTAGTATCATCAAATACCCATATAGGATTCATATTTATCTGACTGTTTTAGTACATCTAAATTTAACTCGGAGTTCCCATCATGGCTCAGTGGTTAATGAGTCCGACTAGGAACCATGAGGTTGCGGGTTTGATCCCTGGCCTTGCTCAGTGGGTTAAGGATCTGGTGTTGCCGTGAGCTGTGGTGTAGATCACAGACGCAGCTCGGATCCCGCATTGCTGTGGCTCTGGCGTAGGCCAGCGGCTACAGCTCCAATTAGACCCTTAGCCTGGGAACCTCCATATGCTGCGGGAGCGTCCCTAGAAAAGGCAAAAAGACAAAAAAAAAATAAAAAATAAAGAAATAAATTTAACTCAATACATCTCTCATCTTTGTGACATTTCATCATGAATTCTACTGCTGTGAAAGAAAAAACTTAACACTGTTGGTCACCCTTAAGCAGTAATGCTTTAATGGTTTCCACAACTTCTCAAGTTCTGTTTTGTTTCACCATTAAATATGTCTGTTATGTAGGGTTTTTGTCGACGTTCTTTGTCAGGTCCACAGAGTTCCCCTCTATCCTTAACTTGCTGGAGTTTTTATCATGAATGGATGTTAGATTTTTTGCTGTTGTTGTCTTTTTAGGGCCACACCCTCAGCACATGGAGGTTCCCAGGCTAGGGGGCCAATCAGAGCTGTAGCCACTGGCCTACACCACAGCCACAGCAACGCGGGATCTAAGCCACGTCTGCGACCTACACCATAGCTCATGGCAACACCGGATCCTTAAACCAGAGTGAGGCCAGGGATTGAACCCGCATCCTTATGGATACTTGTAGGGTTTATTAACCTCGGAGCCACGACAGGAATTCCAGGATGTTAGATTTTTACCAAATGCTGTTTCTGCATTAATGGATATAATCATATGATTTTTCTTGAACCTATCAATATAGGGGATTATTGATTTTTGAATGTTGAAATAGTCTTGTGCACAGAGAATAAATTCTATTTGATCATGGTGCATAATTGTTTCGATACACATTGTTGGGTTAGATTTGCTGATGTTTTACTGAAGATTTTTATGTTACGTTTATTGAGATTGTCATTAAAAAAATTTCTGTCAGTGTATTTCAATTCACTTCTGCTTCCTGTGAAAATTCTACTTGCTTGAATATATCCAATTTTGTAATTTCAGTATCACATAGAACCCGTATTTGCTGAGGACTGATTACAGGCCGGGCACAGTGTTTGCTCAATTTCATTGTCCCCTGAGACTGATTTTCTAAAAGATTCAGCTATATGATGACGCAGGTGACAGCAACAGTCACATTGCTATTTTTGAGAAATCGGGGTGTGATTAATACAAACATGCTTTTAAAATTAGGATTAGGAGTTCCCTTCGAGGGAACAGGCCAGGCTCCAACCCAAACATAACCTGCAGGTGTCACCAACAGCCGTGTTCCATCCTCTATCTCAGGCAGTAACTGAGAGCCCCTCTTGAAGGTCACAAATGTGACGTGGCAGCCACCCCAGTGTGGGAGTCTTGTGTCCAGTTACAACATAATTTCCAATGGCAAAAGTTCTCCACCAACTCTTCCAGAAGCGGCGAGCACAGTGCACAGGGCGGACAGTCCTTAAGCTTCTGGGAAATAAGAGGTCTCCCTCGGGATCTGCATGGGCAGGGGTCCAGGTGGAAGAGCTCCGGGGTCACAGGGCTCATCTCGGGTCCTGGGAACCAAGCCCCTGCAGCCACCCTGGACCCCTGTGCTGGGAGCTCCGCCCTCAGCTACAGCACCCCTGGGAAAAGAGGAGGCACCTGGCCTGAACCTCGCACCCCCCCACCCCCCAGGTGACGTGTGAAGGTGTCTGCAGGCACACATCCCAGGGAACTTGGATCTTCTCTGACCAAAGCAGACAGGTGCTCAGGTGAGACTCAGGGGGTCCTATGAGTTGTTCTCAACCTCTGTTTCCCTGGCGGTAGCTGTTCATGCACGAATATTGAGGTATTTCAGAATGCAGCTTTGCGAGGGGAAGAAGAGGTGGGAAACTGGAGAAACTCCACTTATTAAAATTAGTATCCTATGTGGAGAAGAGGGACCCTGCTTACACAGTTGATGGAGATGTCAGTTGGTGCAGCCACTTTGGAGAATGGCATGGAGGTTCCACAGGAAACTAAGGATGGTGTTACCACATGATCCAGCAATCCCACTCCTGGCATAGATCCAGACTATAATTCAGAAAGACGCATGTGCCCCGTATGTTCATAGCAGCACTATCCGCAATACCCAAGACAGGGAAACAATCTAAGTGTCCATCCGCAGATGAATGGACACAGAAGATGTGGTCCATACACACAATGGAATACTACTCAGCCATAAAAAAGAATGAAACAATGCCATCTGCACCAACACAGACGGAACTAGAGATTATCATACTAAGTGAGGTCAGTCAGAAAAAGAAAGACAAATACCATGTGATGGCACTTGCATGCGGAGTCTAAAAAAAAAATGGCACAAAAGAACCTACCTATGAAACAGAAAAAGAACTCTCACAAGGAGAGCAGGCTTAGGTTGCCGGGGGAGGGGGTTGGAGGAGGGATGGCGTGGGGGGCTGGGGTTAGCAGATGTAAGCTATTACATACGGATCAACAACGAGGTCCCACTGAACAGCACAGAGAGCTACATTCAACGTCCTATGATAAACTATAAGGGAAAAGAATATTTTTTAAAGAGAATGTATCCATATATGTGTGTGTATACATACACGTATATGCATGACTGAGTCACTTCGCCATACAGCAGAAATTAACAGAATGTTGTAAGTCAATTATACTCCAATTAAAAAAAAAAAAAAGTTTCCTAACAGAGGAAAGGAACCCAAACCACAGAGGGAACAGAATACGCCTCAACTCACGCACCAGAGCCCTGCTCCATGGCTTCGGTGCGGGGCAGAATGTTCTAGACCTCGTCCCCCAGCTACACCCCTGGGCCGCAGCCTAGGGTCTGAGTCAGGCAGACTGACCTGGGGCTGGGCAGGTCTGGAACGGAAAGTCACCCAGGAGAGTCTCCCCAGCAATGAACAAGTGAATTGGATGAGGCTCGTGAACAGAGGCGTGGAAAGTCCTCATTAAGAGATCTGGGCAATTTTCACTTTTGCTCTCTTAAATGCTTTCTCTTTTTTGTTTTTTAGGGCCACATCTGCAGCATACGCAAGCATCTAGACTAGGAGTGGAATTGGAGCCAGAGCTGCTGGCCCATGTCACAGCCACAGCAACGTGGGATCCGAGAGCCAAGTCTGCGATCTACACCACAGCTCACGGCTACGCCGGATTCTAAATCCACTGAGCGAGGCCAGGGATCGAACCCGCATCCTCATGGATCCTAGTCAGGTTAGTTAACCACTGAGTCACATTTAAGCTTTCTTGCCTTCTGTACACCCACCTAACCCCCAGCCACCGGCACCCCCTAGAGGGCCATTTTGGTAGGGGCTTGTCTTTGGCTTCGCTTCTGGATACTTATAATGGGTATCAGCTATGGCTACTGCTTTTGTTTTAGCACAAGAGCCTTCTTTATTAAGCAAATGCATCTCATGCATGACTTACTTCTCTGAAATGTAATGAACAGCATTTTTCCCAGGGAAGGCAATGCGGAACTGTGAACTTCATCTTCAGGTCACTCCACTGCCTTTCTGTAAATGTTGCTACTGGGTTCCTAGAGCCTCCCCTGGAAGGCCAGGGGCTCCAGGGTACACACCTCCCTCCCACCCCACCCCCGCCCCATCCGTGTATGTGTCCAGATTTGCCTGACCTCTTCATTTGCACCAAATCAAAAACTTACCTACTCCAACTCCCCATTTCCTCCCAATCCTGCCAGGACTGGTCAGCTAGTCTGGGAAACTCATTTGAGTGGGGTTCAAACGAAGGATATGACAAGATACCCACGCTTGCATTTTGCAAAGATCTTCAATGATTTCATACAAAACTAGAAACTAAGGTAAGAAATGCAGGCAGTCAGCCAGCTGGTGGAGGAAAATATTTTTGGAACAGAGCCCTTTAACGCCTCTCAGTTCGCATCTTCTGTGCATGGAAATTATTCAGAGTACATATATTTTTATGCAGCTTCCTACAGAATTAAATATCTAGCATGACAGGAACAAATCTACTGCCAAACCACTCTCAGAACATTTCAAGTTGTTGATGTGCACACATCCATTTATCAGTTAACTCTTACGACGCAAGTCAATCAAAAATCTAGTTACGCAAAAAAGCACATGCCATGATTTCCTTCAATTTCATATTTTGCAATGTTATCAGAAAATACAGGCCAGGTTTGCCCTTTTCTTTCTTCTTTATCATTATCACACGTCTTGAATTAAAACAGGACAGGGGAGTTCCCGTCGTGGCGCAGTGGTTAACGAATCCGACTAGGAACCATGAGGTTGCGGGTTCGATCCCTGCCCTTGCTCAGTGGGTTAACGATCCGGCGTTGCCGTGAGCTGTGGTGTAGGTTGCAGACGCGGCTCGGATCCCGCGTTGCTGTGGCTCTGGCGTAGGCCGGTGGCTACAGCTCCGATTCGACCCCTAGCCTGGGAACCTCCATATGCCGCGGGAGCGGCCCAAGAAATAGCAACAACAACAACAACAACAAAGGACAAAAAAAATACAAAAAAAAAAAAAAAAAAAAAAACAAAAAAAAAAAAAACAGGACAGGGCGCTGACCAGAATCACAACATAATAGTCCAGTGGTAATTTCCAAGTTCTGTGTGTTTTTTTTTTTTTTAGTCTCCTGACCTTCATATACAATGGGAAACTTTATCATACATAGTTTTTTTGGGTTTTTTTTTTTTTTTTTTTTTTTTTTTTGTCTTTTTAGGGCTGCACCCAAGGCACATGGAAGTTCCCAGGCCAGGGGTAGAACTGGAGCTTCGACTGCTGGCCTACACCACAGCCACAGCCCATAGGATCCAAGCCACGTCTTCGACCTACACCACAGCTCACGGCAATGCTGGATCCTTAACCCACTGAGCGAGGCCAGTGATGGAACCCTTGTCCTCATGGATACTCGTCGGGTTCGTTACTGCTGAGCCACGACAGGAACTCCTATCACATACAGTTTGAAAAAGGCCGCACAGTATTCAAGACCTTCTGAAATTCACTATCAAATGCAACGTTCTTAACAGCTGTTACCCCAAGTAGTGCCAAAAGCTGACTAGACTAGATTTATTAGCTGTCTAACACATCCAGGGTCGCTGATCAGAAAAAAAATAAAATCAAGATTCTGTTCGAGCTTCTCTATTTTTTGCTCCTTTATTCCTTACATTCTCACAAAACTAATGCTAGCACGATGAAGGCTTTTATATAGAGTTCTTACATTATTTATAAAATAAATGTCAAGGGTGTGTGATAAATACAGAACATGAAACAGCTCAATCTTCTTTTGCCGCTGAGTCTCTCAAGAAGCATAGATGTGTTAAGAAGAGGAGAATCAGTGTAATGATGAGAGAATTAAAGCCCCAGACGGAGGGAGACAGGAAGAAAGAGGACAAGGACATGGTTCCCCTAAGTTATTCGGGGGGTTTTAAACCCCGGGATACTGAGAAAACTTACAGACAGAACCGCTAACCTACACCATGGCTCATCTTTAAGGAGTCTCTCAAGGATCTGAAATACCTGGTTCAAGGTGGAAAGATGGGGACCCCTGGCCCCGGAATTTCCACACTCGGCAGGCAGGGCCAACAACAACAACAAGACAGAGAGAGACTACACAGGAGTTTTCTTGTGCTGCAGCAGGTTAAGCTCTGGGGTCGTCACTGCAGCAGCTTGGGTTGCTGCTGTGGCTCAGGTTCAATCCCTGGCCCCAGAACCTCCACATGCCATGGACGCAGTCCAAAAAAAAAACCTACCAAAAATGGGAAGATGGACATTTTAAATGATATTTTAATGAGTCTGACACTGATCATGGGCAAAATTCCAGATTGGTTGCTGCGCCCTGAGAGAAGGACGGAAATCACAATGAGCGGGTGCCTGGTTCGCGAGAACCAGGCATTAAACATCTTCTCCTTTGAGAGGGTTATTGGGAAAGACACAGGACAGCTGGGAGAATTACATCAGCTACGATTAAGGAAGCACCCTGAAAAACAGGTCACTTCAATCTACGTGAACCTCGAGAAAGAGTGTATTAAACCTTGAAAAGGCCTTTGACGAGGACTCTCTCACTCCCCCGTGACCAAGAACAAGACAGCGAGATGGAAACGGTGGGAAAAAGGAAAAGAGGGCACAGAGTAGACGCACCCGGGCAACCTGGACTGGACCCTGGTAACCTTTCAAAGGCTCGTTCCTGGCTGGCACCTTTCAACCTTCACATCAAAGTGGAGAAGGCTGTGAAGCCAGAAGGGACAGACGGAGACGGAGTCAGGATTCCAAACCGCCCCACGGCCCCGAGAGGCGGGGCACCTGCAGCCCGAGGAACCATCGTGAACGGGACTGTGAACACCTTTGGCAGTGCAGGGTGTCGGGTTAGGGCCCCGCGCCAATGGAGGGGGGGCTGGGTTAATCAGCTGAGAAGCTTAGACGGGAGCGGGGGGGCACCAGCCACAGGCCACCCCAACTCTGCTCCTGGGCGTGCAACTCCACCAAACGTCCTGCCCTGGCGGAAAGGTGGGATCCACACCCTGGAGCCCCTAAGGAGAAAGAAACCAGGCAGGCTGGCAGGGATTCCGGGGAAATGTCACATGAAGAACAAGTTGGTACAAAAAAGTTGGTGTGAAAAAAAATTAAAATAATTGTTAAAAAATAAAGTTTTAAAAAAGGAGTTTCCGCTGTGGCTCAGGAGGTTAAGGACCCAGTGTTGTCTCTGTGAGGATGCGAGTTCAGTCCATAGCCTCGCTCAGCAGGTTAAGGATCCGGCATTGCTGCGAGCTGAGAGGTAGGTCGCAGATGCTCAGATCGCCACTGCTATGGCTCTGGCAAAGGCCAGAAACTGTAGCTCCGATTAGAACTCTTACCCAGGAACTTCCATATGCCACAGGTATGGCCGTAAAAAGAAAAAGAAAAAAAAAAAATGCTGGTGTGGGGAGGGGAGGGGATGGTAACTCCTGCTGTGGGCGGGGATGCAAGTTCAGCCATTGCTTGGCGGGTCCTCGGTAAATTAAACACAGAATTACCATCTGATCAAACAATCCCACTCCTAGGTATACACCCAAAAGAATTCAAAACAGGTACTCAGGGGCTTCCCTTGTGGTACAGCAGGTTAAGGATCTGGTGTTGTCACTGCACTGCTGTGGCGTGGGTTTGATTCCTGGCCAAGGAACTTCCACATGCCACAGAGGTGTGGCCAAAAACAAAGACAAAAACAAAAAACAGGTGCTCAAACAAATACCTGTATGTGAATATTCTGGAAACAGCATTCACAATAGTCAACAGGTGGAAACAACCCAAATGTCCACCAGCAGATGGAAGGATAAACAAAATGTGGCTGACACATGCAATGGAATATTATTCAGCCATAAAAACGAACGAAACACGATACAGGCTTCAATGGGGACGAACCTCAAAGACAGTAAGTGAAAGAAGCCATACATATTGCTTATCCACTCCAAATGCAATAGTTTGCATGTATTAACCCCAGACTCCCAATCCATCCCACTCCTTCCCCCTCAGCAACCACAAGTCTGTTCTCTAAGTCCATGTGTTTCTTTTCTGTGGAAAGGTTCATTTGAGGTCCTGCTATAGCACAGGGATGGAACATGATGGAGGATAATGTGAGAAAAAGAATGTGTGTGTGTGTGTGTGTGTGTGAGAGAGAGAGAGAGAGAGAGAGAGAGAGAGAGAGAGACTGGGTCGCTTTGCTATACAACAGAAAATTGACAGAACACTGTAAACCAACTATAATGGAAAAAATAAAAATCATTAAAAAAAGTCATACACAAACGGTCTCATACTGTACAACTCCCCTTGCATGAAATATTCAGAACACTTAAACCCAGAAAGCAGATTAGTGGCTGCCAGGGATTAGAGGAGAGGAGAGTGGGGACTGACTATTTAATGGGCACGAAGTTTTCTTTTTGGTGATGAAATCTTTTGGAACCACCCAGAGCTGGTGGCTGCACAACAACGCTAGGACCAGACTACAAGTCACTGAATTATCCATATACTTTAAAATGGTATGTTGAGAACTTCTGGCTTCCAGTCCAGCATGTAAGGAGCTTAGCAGCCACTATTCCATGCCAACAGGGGAAAAGCTGAAGAGACTGAAATATCAACAACACAACTTAAGTGAGGTCACAGGGCAAACTGCTGCCCCGAAAATGGTAGAGGCAGGGCAACGCAGAGAATCACAACTTTCCAGAGCAGGAACCCAGCGGCGGAACCCAGGGAGCCAGCGCCAGGGTACGAAAACCTGAACTGTAAAGTGATGAACTGCTAGAGGCTCAGTGTAGACAACTCTCAGAGCTAAAAACTCGGGGGGGCGGGGCAGGTCATTGGGGGTCAGCCCCACTTTTCTGAGTTTTATCTCCAGGAGCCCTACCAGGACCTTAAGGTGAATATGGTGGGGAAAAAACCCTTGTGCTTCCAGCAAGGGGGAGGGAAAAACGAACAATTGTGAAATACTCCAAAGCATTCTGTTCTTAACAGGTTAACTATTTAACCAGAGCCTAACCTGCTGGGGTTTTATAGGAGCCTAACCTACCCGGGAAGGGAAATACCCAACTCCTCCCACTTCAGGATGGGAGGTGGCCTAAGAAGCTCTGGTGAAGGTCACAGCCCAAGGGCACAGGTTCACCGAAAGACCAGGACCTAATAATCACTGGTCTCCAGAACACTGCCTCTCCCACACGTATTGCTGCATCGATAAAGACCTAGTTACCACAGTTCCTCCCCCAGTGCATCACATCTACCTTGCAACAAAAAATTAAAGGCAGACTAAAAAGCAAAAAGACATTTTTAAGAGATTGAACAAGCATCAGAACCAGAGTCTGATAAAGGACTGTTATCCAAAGTATATGGAAAACTCTTAGGAGTCCCCGTCGTGGCACAGCAGAAACCAATCGTATAAGAACCATGATCTTGCAGGTTTGATTCCTGGCCTCACTCAGTGGGTTAAGGATCTGGCGTTGCTGTGGCTGTGGTGTAGGCTGGTGGCTACAGCTCTGATTCGACCCCTAGCCTGGGAACCTCCATATGCCATGGGTGTGGCCCTTAAAAAAAAAAAAAAGAAAAACTCTTAAAACTTAACAATAAGAAAACAATACAATTTTTTAAATGGGCTAAAGATCTGAAGATACATCTCATCAATAAAGATATACAGATGGAAGGAGAGTAAGGAGAAGATGACCAACATCAAATGTCCTTAGAGAATTACAAATCAAGACGACGATACCACCACGCATCCATTAGAACGGCCAAATTCCAAAACGCCAAATGATGGTGAGGCTGTCTAACAACAGGAGCACTCATTCATTGCTGGGGGGGAAGGAAAATGGTGTGGTCACGTTAGGAGACAGTTTGGCAGTGTCTTATAAAACCAAAGAGATGCTTACCATGTGGGCCAGCAACCATGCTGCTGGCAAGGTATTTACCAAAAGGAGTGGAAAACTTAGGTCCTGGCCTTCTGGGTTAAGGATCCGGCGTTGCTGTGAGCTATGGTGTGGGTCACAGACACGGCTTGGATCCCGTGTTGCTGTGGCTTTGGCGTAGTCCGGCGGCTACAGCTCTGATTCGACCTCTCGCCTGGGAACCTCCATATGCCTTGGGTGCAGCCCTAGAAAAGACAAAAAAAAAAAAAAAAAAGAAAAAGAAAAGGCTAGGTGCTGCGTGATTCCAACTATATGACATTCTGGAAAAAGCAAAACCATGGAGACTGTTTATAAGAATCAGGAGGTCAGGTGGAGGGAGGTGAAGGAAGGAGCAGAGAAGGTCCAGGGCAGAAACGACCCGTGTGGCAACACGATGGCAGACAGGTCATACATTTGTCAAAACCACAGGATGCCCAACACTGAAGAAGGAACTACAAGGACTTGGGGTGACAATGACGTGTCAGCGTAGGTCCCTCCGTTTTAATAACCGTGCCACCATGTGCAGGATATCAGTAGTGGGGGGTTGTGCCTGAGTGGGGACCAGGGTCGATGGAAACTCTCCGTACTTTCCATTCCATTTTGCTATGAACCCCAAACTGGCATAAAAAAATCAAGTTGATTACTTTTTTAAAATGTTCTGTTTATTTCATGCTATGTGAATGTCACCTCGACTTTTAAAAAGGGAGGGGAGGGTTACATGGAATTGAGTTAAAAAAACCAGCAAACACAAGATGTATAGTGTTCTAAAAACCAACAAAATCTGTTTCATCCTAACAAGCCCATAAGACACGTACTACTATGGCCCTTTTACAGAGGAGGAAACGAGGCACGGAGAGATGAAGGGGCCGGCTGGTGAGCCAGAGCTGGGGCGCAAAGCCCAGCCATTTGGCTACAGGGTCCAATCCACCAACTCCTGCAGCGCCAGGATTTATCCTGTGGGATCAGAGGCAGAAGGAAGAACAAGGACTTTCCGACAAGGAACGCTGCCCTCCGAGATGGAAGGAGTCCCCTGATCAGATGACGTCTGGTGGGGACAGGGCAACCCATGCCAGGGCTCTGGACAGGGAAGGTCACGTCAAGAGCCGCACGAGGTCACTTCTAAAGCTCTTGTCAGCTCCGAAACTTGATTCCAGCACAGTGTGCAGATTTCTGAGATGTTCCCGTAAAAAGTGCTACAAAATGTCCAAGAACATCTCTTTGTCATACGATGTACCCTGTCTGCAGAACTTCGAAAACTCTACTCCAATTTTATCATCTCTCCCCACTCAACCGAACATGAACGTTTCCTAACAAGTTACTCAAATTTACACTTTCTGAGTATTATTTATTACAGAATGAAGCAGGTTAAAGATACTCTTGACTGGTCTCCACTGTTTCCTAAGCTTCCTATTCTGAGCTACAAAATCATCGTACTGCAGGAATGGATGTGTGTATGTGTGTAACTGGACCACTCCGTTGCATAATGGAAATGACCCTAACATTATAAATCAACTATACTTCAATAAAACTTAAATATATATATATATATCGGAGTTCCCATCATGGCTCAGTGGTTAACAAACCCGACTCATATCCATGAGGACATGGGTTCAATCCCAGGCCTTGCTCAGTGAATTAAGGATCCAGCATTACTGTGAGCTGTGGTGTAGGTCGCAGATGTGGCTCGGATCCCGAGTTGCTGTGAGCTGTGGTACAGACTGGCAGCTACAGCTCTGATTCGACCCCTAGCCTGGGAACTTCCATATGCAGTGGGTGCAGCCCTAAAAAGACAAAAGACAAAATATTTTTTTATATATAAAATATAATAAAAATTTAAAATATATGCTCTCTATATAATACATATGTTTAAATATATATATATCATACTGACAAGAATAACAACTCCACTTGGTTCCTCTAGATAAAATGGGTTGAGTAAACAAAATGAGTTCTAAAATACCTTATTTCCTAGAATTCTAGCCATACTAATTCAGCTGATTTTCAGCTGATTTTTTAGATAGATTAGGAGATATTTTTAATTTAGTGGTTTAAAAATACTTAATGTTGGAGTACCCGTTTTGGCGCAGTGGTTAACAAATCTGACTAGGAACCATGAGGTTTCGGGTTTGACCCCTAGCCCCCCTCAGCGGGTTAATGATCCCATGTTGCTGTGGCTCTGGCGTAGGCCAGCGGCTACAGCTCCGATTCGACCCCTAGCCTGGGAACCTCCATATGCCGTGGGAGCGGCCCAAGAAATAGCAAAAAGACAAAAAAGAAAAAGAAAGAAAAGGCAAAAAGACAAAATAATAATAATAATAATAAAATAAAAATACTAATGTTCTATGCAATGTTATTCAAGTAATCAGAGATTATTTAAGTGAGAAGACGAACTGCCAGATTTTTTTTTTCCTGCTTTTTAGGGCCACGCCCACAACATATGTAAGTTCCCAGGCGAAGGGTCAAATCAGAGCTACAGCTGCCGGCCTACACCACAGCCACAGCCATGCCAGATCCAAGCCGAGTCTGTGACCTACACCACAGCTCATGGCAACGCCAGACAGATCCTTAACCCACTGAGCGAGGCCAGGGATCAAACCTCATGGCTCCTAGTCAGATTCGTTTCCACTGCGCCACAATGGGAACTCCGAACTGCCAGATTTTAAAAGTAAAGTACTTTATCATGAAAGGGGAGAAAGGATCAGATGACCTCCCAAGGGGAAACTGGATTTATGGAATATAGCCAAGCTGAGAACCAGCTGGTTTTCACTGGTGATCAAAGGAAACACCAAAACAAACAAAAAAACCCACCATCCCCATCAGGACAAACGGGAGGTGTACATGCTCATGCACAACTTACTCTAGATTCTGAGAAAACCCCAAAAGATTTTTCAGGAAAATAAAGCAAAACAGACTCCTTTGATTGTGGTAATTATAAAAATTTTTTTACAATGAAATCAGCCACTTAAAGGTCTCAAAGGGGCCATCTTGTGAGGAAAAACAAAGAGTAACTTTTTTTTTAGAATACTGAACCTTTTTTGAAAAGACATTTTTCCCCCAGATCTCATTCCACAGAAAGTGCTAATGAGTACTTTCAAAAGAAAAAAAAAAGCCCAAATAAATCTGATTTTAACATCAGCTTATACTTTCTCACCTAGTCTTGCCTTCTCCCTCATTAAAAATTTGTCCTATAGTGAATTTTTTTTTTTTTTTTTTTTTTTTTTTGCCTTTTCTAGGGCCGCTCCCGCAGCATATCGAGGTTCCCATGCTAGGGGTCGAATCGGAGCTATAGCTGCCGGCCTACACCACAGCCACACCAGATCCTTAACCCACTGAGCAAGGCCAGGGATCAAACCCGCAACCTCATGGTTCCCAGTCGGATTTGTTAACCACTGCGCCACGACGGGAACCCCGTCCTATAGTGAAATTAAGAAGAAAACCGAAGTAATAATGCATGCGCTCACAAGCCGCTGACTCCATACGTGGAAGGTGATGGCAGCAGACCATGCAGTTTTCAAAAGGCCAGTAACGAGGGCCACAACGCCATTCCCACCACCTACATTCACGAAAGCAGGGGAGAGTTCTCTTGTGGCCTAGCATGGTCACTGCTGCGGCTTGGGTCACTGCTGTGGTACGGGTTCAATCCCTGACCCAAGAACTTCTGCATGCCATGGGTCCAGCCAAAAAATAAAGTTACCACTTAATGGGTTATTATTGCTATTCAAAATAAATTAATAGTTAAATATTTTAATAGGTTCTCAGTTTAATTTCTAATAGAGTGAAAAAAAAAATTTTTGTTTTTTGTCTTGCCCACGGCATGTAAGTTCCCAGGCCAGGGCTCAAACCCACACCACAGCAGCCACCAGATCCTTAACCCACTGTGCCTCGAGGGAACCCCCTGAGTACCTGCTTTAAATTCTTTTGGGTGTATACCTAGGAATGGGATTGGTGGATCAGATAGTAATTTTATGTTTAATTTATTGAGGAACCACCAGAGAACTCCAAAGCAGGTTTTATCGATCAATATTTACTCTATTAGGAATTCAAGTATGCTGCAGTGGGTTAAGGATCCGGCATTGTCACTGCAGCAACTCAGGCTGCTACTGTGGCTCGGGTTCAAGCCCTGGCCTGGGAACTTCCATATGCCACGGGAGCACCCAAAACAAAAAAACAAAAAATCCACATAAATATAAGCTCTTTGAGGTTCTCAGTAATTTTTGAGAACACAAGAGTCCTGAATCCAAACAGTCTGGAAATCCTAAAGAATTAGTGAAATAGATCCTACTACATCTTGCTAATGGACCATTAGACCCACCAGACCTGGGACATATGTTTAGTGAATGACACAGAGAAAGTAACAAAACACTCTATATAAAATACACTCATTTTGCTTAAAACTTTCACTACGTAGAGATATATATGTATTTTAATGGGTTTTACTTTTTCCATTCTAGTTGGTTTACAGTGTTCTGTCAGTTTTCTACTGTACAGCAAAGGGACCCAGTCACACCACACACATATATATACACATTCTTTTTCTCACATTATCCTCCACCGTGCTCCATCACAAGTGACTGGATATATTTCCCAGCGCTATACAGCAGGATCTCATTGCTGATCCACTCCAAATGCAACAGTTTGCATCTATTAACCCCAGATTCCCAGTCCATCCCCCTCCCCCCCTCCCCCCTTAGGTATATTTTTTACAGGGAAAAAAAATCTAGAGATACACACAGAAGTCTCAAGAGTAAGGATCGCATAAACACAATATTTTAGGTCATTTTAACTTTTTCTTTTTTGTACTAAATTGCCTTTGCCATTTTCTACAGGAAGGGAGTAGGGTTGGGGGACAACCTGGAGCAGCATTTCCCAAAGTGTATTCCCTGGAACACTGGTGCCACAACATGCTCCAGGAAGAGCTGTGGTCAAGGGAGTTGGATAAATGGGGTTTTTTAATTTATTTATTTATTTTGTCTTTTTGCCTTTTGAGGGCCACTCCTGTGGCATATGGAGGTTCCCAGGCTAGGGGTCTAATCGGAGCTGTAGCTGCTGGCCTACGCCAGAGCCACAGCAACTCGGGATCCGAGCCGCATCTGCAACCTACACCACAGCTCACGGCAATGCTGGATCCTTAACCCCCTGAGCGAGGCCAGGGATCAAACCCGCAACCTCATGGTTCCTAGTCAGATTCGTTAACCACTGAACCACAGTGGGAACTCCTGATAAATGTTGATTATACCCCCACTCAGCAATTTCTTTGACACATGTGACTACACACTGAGAAGTCCTGCAGCAGTGGAACCTGTTTAAACAGCATTTCCTGGAGTTACCATCGAGGCTCAGGGGTTAATGAATCCTCCCTCAGTGGGTTTAAGGATCCGGCATTGCCGTGAGCTGTGGTGTAGGTCATAGACGTGGCTTGGATCCCAAGTTGCTGTGGCATAGGCTGGTGGCTACAGATCCAATTGGACCCCAAGCCTGGGAACCTCCATATGCTGTAGGTGGGGCCCTAGAAAAGACAAAAAGACCAAAAAAAAAAAAAATTTTTGGTGATGGGACCGTAAGTCATTCCTTTAAATGATGTGAGGCAGGAAGTATTCCCCTGAAGGCATGACCTGCACATGCAGGCAGTTCCTGGCATGGCCAACAAGCAAGAGCACCAGCTGCCCCCCCCGGCCTCTCCCTGACCGCACCCCCCATGCTGCCACCTGGGCACCGGGGCTGGCTGGCCCGTGTCTCCTCCCTTCGGCCGCCCCTCTTCCTTTTCAGGATCACAGTGAATGGGCCACACACTCCCTCCTTTTCCTCCTGCAGGCTGGGTCACTCAGATCACCGGGCTCCTCCGTCCTCTCAACCTGTCTCTTCCTTCAGGCTCTTTATTCCAGGCACGAGCCAAACAATGACGGATGGCGGCTGAGCCGGGGGGCCTCACAGCCTGGTTTTTTTTGTTTTTGTTTTTTTTAATACTTTTGGGGTTTTTTTAACTTTACTTTTAATCCAGTATTTTTGTTTTGTTTTGGGTTTCAGATTTTGGTTTTCTGGCCCTGCCAGCAGCATACAGGAGTCCCCAGGCTGGAGGTCATACCTGAACTACGGCAGTGGCAATATCAGATCCTTGGCCCACTGAGCCACCAGGGAACTCCACAAAATCTTTTAAGCTACTCTACTATTTCAAGACCTACTTATCGCAAAACTTCAACTGGCACGTCATCACTGGATTATGTGATGATTATTAATATTACAATGGTGTGTGTGCTGTGTTTTCCTGCACACTTGCCTGGTTTTCCTTCATGATGGGTTAAACAGGTTTCTGACCATCACTTATGGAGCCCAAGGAGTTTGTAACAATGTGTGTCTGGGGAAAAATAAAACTGAAGTTCCAATGTGAATCCCGAACAGAGCAACAGGAATTGCCTTTTCAGGTCATCTGGGGATCAGAAATGGGCCCCAGGAAACAAGACATCAAGGCAAAGCTGTGGGTTAAGGCAGCTGAAGAGAGGGCACGAGAAAACAGCACAGAACTCAGTCAAGGCATCTCAGCTCAGGTGAGTTCGCGGGACCCAGGGAATCTGAGCGCAGGGAAATAGAACAAGCCTGAGCACTGCAGGAGACAAGATCTCAACCTCACCATAACCAGACACGGACTGACCTTTGCTAGCCGCCACTGGGGGTTTCTCAGAGGCCGGGGTTCCGTCACTGCCCACTGCACCAGCTTGCCTCAGTTCACCTGTCTATACTTGGGTTTCCAGAGGATAAGAAGACACAGTCAGGACTGCTCCATTCCAACGCAGGGCTTTCGCTCTAAATCCCTATCTGCTCTCTCACCCCCCTGAGCTGAGCTTCTAGATAAGAAGGAAACTTCAGAAAACCCTTTGGGCCTCCTCCCTCCAGGCTTAAACACCAAAGCCTGGCCCGAGGGGCCCAGGTGTGCTTTCTCACTGTCCCTGGCTTCACTCTGTCCTTGGGCACTGAAAACCACATAAGCACATACCATTTGAACAGAAAAGGAAAAAGGGCAATGAAGACACATTTGCCTTATGCATAAGTATATCAAAGCTTTCAATACTCAGCTAGACCAAGTCTAGAAAAAACCAGGTTCATAAACTTCACTGACTGAATAAGGAAATACATATTCATTACTGGCATCTGTGACCTTTGTAAAACAGTTCATCAAACAAATATTAACGTTGCAGTTATTATTAACTGAAGTCATCACTGAGGGAAAGGAGATGCTATGTTATTAAATTATCCCACTGGCACATCCTTCTCCAATTAGAAAAGGTTTTAAGGAGTTCCTGTCTTGGCTCAGGGGTAACGAATCCAACTAGTATCCACAAGGATGTGGATTCGACCCTGGCCTCGCTCAGTGGGTTAAGGATCCAGCGTTGCCATGAGCTGTGGGGTAGGTTGAGGACACTGCTCTGGATGGGGCCTTGCTGGGCTGTGGTGTAGGCCGGCAGCTGCAGCTCCAATTCGACCACCCTGAGAACTTCCATATGCTGCAGGTGCGGCCCTAAAAAGCCAGAAAAAAAAAGAAAGAAAAAGAAAAGGTTTTAAAATGTCAGATTTTGTATAAAAAAGCATTTAATTCACTTTCTATTCTAGGCTTTGAATGTTTCTAAGATACTTATAAGCTGCTTCTCTTAATTAAGCAAGAGAAGGCTGTGTACACTTGGGCATGGACTTTTTTTAAAACTCTTGCCAAATGAAAGTGCTTTGTTCAGGAATCATGGGCAGATATTAGTGGATATTTATAAACAACTCAGAAGCAAGCGCAGAAATATCACCAATTCGGGGCTTTGTAATTCAGGTGGACCCTGCTGTTAACACAGCACCAGTGTTGGAGGTGCCCAAATGCTGAGAACGGCTGCTGCCTGCTTTCAGCCTTCCCACCCTTCTTAGTAACCGGGGCTCAAAGTGAGAGCAGCCTGAGGAGAAAACTGAATTCAGGCCAGCACATTCTGCTACTTACTAGCCACTCTGAATCACATGGCGAAAAAAAGATTAGGCATTATTCAAGAATTTTAATCATTTCTGTCATCCTTGTTACTAATGCCACGAGTAATAGGAAGCTGGCATGAATTGGTCAAGGCGTTTTAAAGGTAAACGTAAATCTGCTTGACACAAAGGCTTTACTCCCCAAAACCTAAACCCCCTCTTCCTCAATCAGCCTCCACCTCCGAGCTGTTTATTTTGAACCTAGTAGAGTCTGTCCTTCCCCAGGTGCTGGGGCACAGAGCAGACAGCAGCGCAGCCTCCTCCCCGAGGCCCCCAGAGAACAGAAGCCTTCCAGTGAGAGGAGGGGCATGGGGGGGGGATCTGCTGCTTCATCTGAGAGGGTGCCTAGAGGACCGAGGGCTCTGGCTACAATCTCAGGGTCAGGCCCATTCTATTGATACCTTGGCCATATCAAGCCTATCAATACGCAGGACCAGGTCCCTGGGTGTGCCAAGCCCCACGCTTTGGTTTAAATGCTCAGCTGCCGTCTTGAAATTCCTAATAATTTTTGAACAAAGGAGCCCCACACTTCGATTATGCAGCTGGTCCTATCAATATTCATCATTAACTACGCCTGAAATATGCAAAATTAAATGTGCCTGGAGTCTGCATTTCAGATGGAATGAATTTTGCTTTTTAGAAGCCACTTAACAGACAACCTCGCACAAATCATTCTCAAGTTTTACACTATCTACGATTTAAGTTTATGACCCTTAATTTTTTTTCTTGGTCGTCCTTAAAAAGAAGGTACTGTAGTAAGAAAGTATTTTTAAGATTTAGGAAGAGCTCAGAATAAATATGCCTTCACTACACGCTAAACAGTGTATTAAACAAAGATGATATTCATTTTTGCTGTTTTAAAATTCACTTTCAATCTAAAGACATATTTCTGAGTGTTTTATCCTGATTGGAGGCTGGTTAGATAACGAATAGTTAATTAAATAAATCAAAGAACCAGACAAAATAGTTTACTTTAAGAGTTCTTTTCAGCCAATTAACATAACAAAAATGTAATGAATGAAGAAATGTCATTTTGTAAACTAGTCATAGTTTTAAAATTCTAGAGTTTCTCACAGTCCCTTTCATAGGGTGAAGCCTTAAATGCTGACGCTGCCTGGGCCTGGGGGCGGGGAGGGTTGCACACTGCACTGGCTCATTCCTCAGATCAAGGGCAGAAATTAGGGCCTGGGGGGTGGATGCTGGGCAGCAGATGCTCCCAGCCTTTCTTAAAGTGGCAAAAACCGAGAGCTGCAGGGCTGGACGCCGGGAAGGATTAGAAGGGCTGATGAGATCCAGTCCGAAGGAAGGCAGACTGAAAGCCCAAAAAGTGTTGGGAAGAAAAGGGTTGCGTGGTGAACGAGCAAGTGCCCAGGCTGAAGGACCAACTACCTGTCAGGGGCGTGTGAAGAAATGTCTGTTTTACAGGGAAGCCTACTTAGGTGCAGAGGATGGACTTTTCAAAGTTCCTTTCAATTCAAAGTCTAAGGTCCCGGGCAGAAATGAGATGGGAGATAGTGGGGAAGGAAGGAGCTAGGTCGATGAGATGCCGATTTATCCCCAGAGAAGGGGGGGAAAATCATCAGCTTAAAACTGTCATAAGAACACTCTTAGACAATTGTGAGACACGTATCTGATTAGAAAGATGCTCCTGGGACTGATTACAGAGGTCAAGAGTGAATGGAGAACGGCACAGCCACTGTGGGAAACAGTTTGGCAGTTCCTCCAAATGTTAAACACAGAGTCACAAGACTCAGCAATTCCGATTCAGTCATACACACACTCACACTCAAGAAAACTGAAAATACATGAACACAAACACCTGCACACGAATGTTCACAGCGGCATTATTCCTAGTCGCCACAAAGTGGAAAACAACCCAAACGGCCATCAACCGACGAATGGATAAACAAGACGTGGTCCATGCACACAGCACAGACTCCTGTCTTACTCTGGGCTCTGTAACGAAATGCACAGACTGGGTGTCTTATAACAGAAATTTATTTCTCACAATCATAGAGGCTGGGAAACGCAAGATCAAGGTACCAGTGGATTCGGTGCCTGGTGCCCACTTCCCTCACGGTCATCTTCTCCGCGTGCCCATTGGCAGCAGAACAGACGAGGGCACGAATCCCAGCCACAAGGGCTCCAGCCTCACGGCTTCATCACTTCCCCAAATCCCCCACCTCAAACTACCATTGCATTGGAGATTAGGTTTCAACACATGAATTTTGAAGGACACAAACATTCAGCCTATAGCAGATATTACTCAGCCACAAGAAGAAATGAAGCACTGATACCCACATGAATGGACCTTGAAAACATCATGCTAAGTGAAAGATGCTAATCCCAAAGGCCACATATTATGTGATTCCACAGATAGGAAATGTCCGAAACAGGCAAGGCCATAGAGACAGAAAGTGGATTGGTGCTTGCCATGGGGTGGGAGAAAAGGGGAATTTGTGTGACTGCTAAGGGACATAGGATTTTGCGGGGGAGGGGTGAAGAAAATTTGCTAAAATCAGATCCTGATGACGGCTGCACAACTTTGTGAATATACTAAAAATCACTGAGTTGTAAACATTAAAAGGGTGAATTTTATGATATATGAATTTTACTTCAATAAACTTGTTTTAAAAATTAAAAAAGAGTAGGCATTCCTGCTGTGGCACACGTGGGTTAAGAATCTGACTGCAGCGGCTCAAGTACTGAAGAGGCTTGGGTTTAATCCCTGGCCCAGAGCAAGGGGTTAAAGGATCCAACACCGCTACAGCTGCAGCATAGGTCTCAGCTGCAGCTCAGATTCCATCCCTGGCCTGGGAACTCCACACGCCTCGGGTGCACCATTTAAAAAAAAAAAAAAAAAATTGAAAAGGAATGGAGGTAAGAAAATGAAGTCTTCTTTTGCCCTAAAACTATTACGTTCCAGAAAGTACAGATCAAGGTAGAGACTCGAAAAGCAGCAGACCTAATAGGAGTTCTTGTCACGAGAGGATCAGACTGGTTCAAAACATACACCTGTCTGACCAAAGGTAAAAAGAAAAACAAGATTCTTCTTCTACTATGCTACCACACACTTCTCACTGGGGTTCTGGAATGGAAAGACATGAACTTCCAGGTGTGTCTTACAGGTGTTTTAGGATGTCCTACATTCAGGGACTTTGAGGTAATCGAATCTTTGCCTAGAACTTTAAAAACAAAAAAAGCCTTAGCAACAGACTGTGAAAATGTTTAATCCAATAATAATATTATCCTACAGCTAAATGAGAAAATGAACAAAAATCTCTCTAAAACGGGGAAGAAAAAGAAAGGCTCTGCTAAACAGGGGACAACTGAATGCTGTGCCCCCAACTCCTAGGTGCTGGTGGCTCTACGGAAAAACAGGTGCCTGCATCAGCCAGACATGGGGGCCAGGGGCTGTCCTAGTCTGAAGGTTCCTAACTCCAGCCTTGGCACAGCCTCCAGTGGGGTCAAAATGTCACTTCTGAAGACTGCTGTTGTTGTTTTTAACAGTGCCAGGACATGACACTGGGTAAATCATTTCTACCAGCCTCGAACTCCTGAAGCTCTACTAAAATCTGTATTTTGTCACAAATCAATTCAAATGTATCTTCAATTTCAGTTAGAAAAGATGCATCTCTTAATGTATCTTACCAAATCACGACCACAGAAAAAGCAAGGTATATTTTAAAAAGCATAATGACTTAAAACCTCACTTAACCAGAATGGGTGAGAAATAGGACTCTTGATGATTTTCAGAAGAGCCAAATCTATTCTGTTTCAACACTTATAAATGAAAACTGTATCCAAAAAATGACATTCTCCTGTCTTAGAAAGCAATAATAAAAATAATTCAATCCTTTTTTTTCATGTCTTAAATATTTAACATCCCTCGGGTTCCTCATTTTAAACATTAAGAATTGGTCTACACAGACAATGTAAATCAACTATAATAGAAAAAACAGAAACCTAAAAAAAAAAAAAGATTTAGTCTAGTAAGCTTAACCGAGTCCTGAAACTAGTGTCATGGAATTACAGCATTTTCTAATTTCAATACAAAAACCGTGTTTTAATAAAAAGTAATCATGTTTCACAGAAGATCAGTTATAGGTGATATTCCTCATACCTAAAACCTGATTGATTTTTTTGGCTCAAAAATGAAATAGTACTGACCCAGATAATACATAATGAGAATGCCTAAAACTTCCTTATGAAAAAGAATTTCTAGGAAACTGCTTTATTTTATGCTTTTTTTCCTAAAAGTAGTATGCAGCCCAAAGCTGGATTCCAGTTAGCTGAGGGTTCCAGTTAATCACGTTACAGCTCTTAAGTTGGAATACATTCAGAATTACTAATACTTTGTTATTTCTTTCTATAGGTCTCTTATGTGAAATAAATATTTACTTTCAGCAATAAAAATATGAAATATAAAATTGAATTCTGTAATAAAATTATTTTTCCTCAAAGCTGCTTCTGAAAATCAAGGTAACAAATTAAGAAACCATTTTCCCAGAGTTCCCTGGTGGCTCATAGGTAAGGACCTGGCATCACTGCTGTGGCTTGGGTCACTGCTGTGGTGTGAGTTTGATCCCTGGCCTGGGAACTTTTGCATGCTGTGAATGAGGCAAGAAAAGAAAAGAGAGATACTCGTGTTGCAACAGAACAAAGGGTGGGGAAAAAAAATGTATACATGTAAGGATAACTTGATCCCCTTGCTGTACAGTGGGAAAAAAATAAAATAAATAAATAAATAAAAGGTGAAAATTAAAGAAAAAAAGAAAAGAGAAACAAAACCATTTTTCCAAAAAGCTTAGAATTCGTTTTTGGGTTTTTTTTTTTTTTTTTGTCTTTTGGGGGCCACACCCCCATCACATGGAGGTTCCCAGGCTAGGGGTCGAATCAGAGCTGCAGCTGCTGGCCTACACCTACCCCACAGCCACAGCCACAGCCACACGGGAGCCGAACCGCATCTGCGACCCACACCACGGCTCTCAGCAACGCCGGATCCTTAACCCACTGAGCGAGGCCAGGGATCGAACCTTGTCCTCATGGTTACTAGTCAGGTTTGTTACATGCTGAGCCACAATGGGAACTCCAAGAATTACAGTATTTTTGAGAAATGAACTCAAAGTGTTAGCCACAGAGCTAATTTTGAGAAGTTATCTACTAATGAATTTTTATATCCATGTTGTAGGATTTAAGTTGTTTTGCACTCCGTGTCTGTGACGCTCTTCTCAGTATGTAACATTTACCCATCAGGTGAGAATGAGGATGTGAAGACCCAATGCTGCCTACTCTGGAATGCGGTTACCGATTCGTTCACACAACACCGAGTGCCTGCTGTGTGCCCGTGACAGGACACATATGTGAACAACACAGACCAGATACCCTGCCACGCTGGGTAGGATCTAGGGAGAAGAGACAGGCAAAAAAAAGAGTAAGGAAATCGTGTTACAATGGGCTAAGCGCCATGGAGAAAAGAAAAACGAAGGGGTACAAGGAGGATTCAGGGGTTCAGAGAGATGAAATTTCAACCAGGATGGTGAAGAAAGGGCCCAATGAGGAGTTTGTGTGCAAACTACAAGCCTACAAACTACTACCTACACCAGAGCTCACGGCAATGCCAGATCCTTAACCCAACTGAGCAAGGCCAGGGATCCAACCTGCAACCTCATGGTTCCTAGTCGGATTCGTTTCCACTGTGCCATGACAGGAACTCCCAATTCTCTTTTAAGTAAAATGAGCCCATAGAAAGTGTCTCTACAAATTGCTATCTACATACAAAATTTATTGTAGCATCTGAAAATGAAATCAATTTATTAGCATTTCATCTAACACTCATGATGACAGTGTCTAACTTGCAAGCTGAGAAAAAAGAGAACAAACACAACAGAACAGCTGATATTTAAAATGTGTTTTTATTTTGAAGATGAAGAACTCTTAAGTGCTATAAATACACCCAGAAAAGCTTAGGGAAACTTAGTAAACTACAAAGGACTCAAGTGCTTAATGTTTCTTTCACAGGAGAGTTCTGTTTAGTCGCCCATAACGAAGATATCTGACAGCTGAAATCACACTGTTTGGCATTCCAGTATTGCTAATGGGCTAACCAATTAATTAGCCCATTAATTAATTAATTAGCCCATTTGCTAATTCAATAATGAACAGCAAATGTAGGTGAATGGACAAACTTAAGAAAATACGGATTCCAACAAGAAATATTACCACTGACTAAATATACTTGAACTGTTTCCCCAAATATCCAATCCCAGCACATATTTTTAAGCTGTGTGGGTTTTCCCCAAGAGAAGTAAACTTTGACATTTTTTTTTTTCGTGGATATATTAGACTTACAGACCTCCATCCCACATCTGGAAAGACCCTTCCAAACTTAGCCGGATGTAACTTTTAAAAATCAAAGTGAGAGCAATTAGATACTTAAATGACTAAGATCTGAATGTGACAGAGTCTAGAGAATGTCAGACATGAAATAAATGAAGTATTCAAAGTTGATCATCTTCGATGTGAAGAAAGGAACAAAAGATGCATTTGCCTCTCCTGCCCTTTAATTTGTGAACACGGTACTTTAAGAACTGGCGAAATTGAAATATTACCATTTCATCTCGCCATCCACCGGCCCTACCCTCCGGAATTTTTTTTGATTAAAAAAAAAAATCAGAAGAATAGATCCAAGTAGATCCAAGTACCCTATAGACTACACCTGGATTACTTTGCTCCAAGGCCGAGGAAAATGTTTACGATTCCAAGATCCACTCGGAAGCATATATCTGCAATGCGTAAGCTTTTCGTTGGCAAGATCGGTCAATACCAGAAAGCGAGTAACGTTTAAAAGGTTAAGTGTTTGAAGGTTAAAACAACAACAAAACAACTGATTCACTAAGAAATATTGTTTGCCAAGTAACCATAAAATGATTTCGGCCCTAAGGAACCAAAGAAGGGTTTCTCGTTTTGGCACGATCTAAATTACTGTCAGAAAAACTGCACTAAGGCGTCGGGGGTGTAGGAGAGGAAGATTTCCAACACAGGGTGAGACCATGGTCATAAACCCCAACAAAATTTCACCTTTGGGTGAAAAGGTGGGAAGGGAGCAAGAAGTTTCAGTCTTGGCTCGTTTGAAAACGAGGTTTAAAAGACCCTGGGAGGAGGTGGAAAAGGGCGAAGATGCCGCGTCCGCGGTGCAGCTGCAGCAGCAGATAATCGGAATCTGGGAAAGGCATGCGGAGGAGTGGGCTCTTATGTAAGCATACAGCAAAAAACGGTGCGTGCAACCCCAGCCTGATGCACATCTGAGCACACAACACACGTACAAGGCACCTCACCCCAGGGATGCAGCCCCAGCCCGCCGAGCTGCTGAGGAAGGCGGACCGACCCTTCGGCCCGCCTGCAGCGGCCCCTGGATCCGCACAGCCACCACCCCGGCGAGGGTGGGATGGGGGCGGCCAGGGCCGTGGTGCCGCGCCCGGGACAGAGCCTGGCTTCTCCCGCTGCGCCTGCAGCGCGCGCCCGGGGCCTCCGGCGCCCCGACCCGGCTCCCGGCGTTCGGCCCTTGCGCCGCGACCCGACTCCCCGCGCCCCGACCCGGCCCCGCCGCTTACCTCGCGCGGCCCAGACCTCGCCGCCGCACAGCAGCCCGGCCAGCAGCAGCTGCAGCAGCCAGGCGGCCGGGGCCAGCGCGGGCGCAGGGCGGCGCAGCATCGCTCCGGCTCCCGGCGCCGCGGCCGGCCCGAGGCGGGAGCGGCAGGGAGGCGCGCGAGGCGCCGAGCGGGGCTCTCGAGACCCGGGGCCGGCTGCTTGGCGCCGCGGCGAACACCGGGGTCCGAGGAGGAGCCGCCGCCGTGACGCTGGGCCGCGGGCGCCCTCCCCTCGGCGGAGGCAGCGCTTCGCTAGAGGCAGCGACAGCAACTAAGATGGCGGCGGCGCTCTCTCTCGGGTCCGGCGAGGGTACCCGGCCGGGGGCGGGGTGGCGGCGGGAGGGGCGGGGAGGGGAGCGACGGCGCGGCGCGCGCGCGGCGGCCCGGGGAGCGCGCGGGGCGTGGGGTGGGGGCGGGGCGCGCGCCTCCGAACCCGCCGGCGGAGCCCGGAGCGCGCTCCGCGGGGGCGCGCCGGGGGGGGTGGCTCCCGAGAGGCTGGAAGAAGCCCCAGGGGCTGCACCGCCGGTCCGCTGCGGTAGCCGAGAGCATCACCTCATCCCCACGCGCGCTCCCAGGCTCCGGAGCCGAGCGCGCGGCACCCTGGGGCCCGTGCCTCCCCCTTCTCCCCTTCCCACCCCCGCCCCCAAGGAGTGCAGACCCCGACGGACCGTGCAGCCCAGAGCCCCTGAGTGCCAACACCCTGTGCCACTTCAGACGAGTCACGTCGCCTCCCAGAACCTCGGTGTCCTCTTCTACCACGTAGAGGTGATGAGAGGGAGCTTGCGGGGTTGTGAAAGGTGTTTAGGGAGACGCGGTCAGCGCTTTGTAAACAGTCAAGGGCTGCGCAGCACGTGCTGCAGTGGTTCTGGCCCAGGGAGGGGGCTTGCTTGTCCCCACCAGTGTCCTGAATTTGTAACTCAAGATCCCAGCATTTACTGAAGAAATCTATTCGTGGCTTTTTAAAGGCGGGTGGGTGCAGGTGCCCTTTCTAGATCTTACTGTGATGCTAACGCAGAAATCCAAACGATTGGAGAAGGATCCCTTCAGGGCTCTTGGGTCTCTGCTTTTCCTCCTGTCCAGCCCCACCCCCGCCCCGCCCCGCCCCGCCCCGCCCCGCCAACCCCTAGGGCCACCTTATGCCAGAGAACAGTTAGGGATGGTCTCCTAGGCACCAGGCACTGTGCGGGTGAGCCGACCTCACTAGCTCCATTGTGCAGACAAGAAAACTAAGGCCAAATGACGTCCCCAATTCAGCCTTCAAGGACCAGGATGGCATTAGGGAGACACCCATGGCAAAAGTTAAACAACAATAAAGTGTGAATTATTCAGGACTCGGCTGGAAGAGCTATCAAAGGTGATTCACTGCACAATGATTGTCCTTCTGATGTTTACTGAGAGGGCCCTGCTGGCTGGTGGGAATTGTGGAGACCAGCTTGGGGTGGGGTGAAGGGGGGTGGGCAGCCTCTGAGGCTGGGAGGAAAATGAGTCACTCTGTGGGGAGCAGAGGACTTATTTAGAAGAGTAGTGGGTGAGAAGCCCAAAAAGGTAGGTTGAGGACATTGTGAGATGCCTGAAATGTCAGGATGAGGGATTTGGACCTAATCCCGCAGGCCACAAGAGGACCTTGAGCAGCAGTGAACAGAGGCACAACGTGACCTTGGAGAGGGTTTCGAAGCAATCAGTGATGAATATGCTTTTCCCTGTCCTTTGTTCCTCAAAGACATTCTCCACCAAAGCCCGAAAGTTTCACCTCCAGTCCCCCTGCCCATCCCTCCCCTTGGTCCAAGAGGTCTAGAAGCCTTTGGGTGGACCCCTCCCAAGGCACCTGCCTGGCCCTTGCCATCTCCAGGCCACACACACCCTCCCTCCTTCCAGGCAGCACTGCAGAGTCATCCTCTCCAGGCACTGCTGTTGCTTCCGGCCCTCCCAGGTTCCCAATGGCTCCCTGCTGCCACCTCGTCTGGTCTAGACAGCCCTGCTAGGCTTCCCACCCTTCATGCCTGGGCACCACCCAGCTGACCTCAGAGCCCATTATCTCACCACTCTCTGAGCTCAAGTTCATTCCTTCCCATGGTCCAGCATCCCATGGTCCAGCATCCCCAGCCTCTGCCCTGAGCCTCAGGTCCTACCAGTGCATTTCTGGGGATGCCTCCTCCAGGAAGTCCTCCAGATTATCAGGTCCTCTCTCCCCAAACATACACGCTCTTAACTCAACCATCCAGCCTTCATAATCTGCTACTTGGTGCTGTCGATTGACTACTCCATGCATGTCCTTTTCTCTTCCACACTATTCTAGTGGAAAGGACCCAGATGGTACAGACAGACAGCACTGGATGGGAATTCTGGCTCCTGCTATTACAAATAACCTTGGACAAGTTACAGAACCTTCTGACTCTCTTTCCTCACCTGTGAAATGGATAATGACACCTATTTCCTAGCGTTGTGAGAATTCAATGAGATGATGCAATTGAAGTGCCTGCTCATGTACAGTAGATCTAAATGTACGATCGCTTCTCCTTTCCCTCAGGAGGCTTCTGAGCTCCTAGTGGGTGCTGCTGAATGCACAGTAGGGACTCAATACACACTCGGTGATGAACTAAATGAATTGCTGTATTAGTTGTTTCTTTTTTTTTTTTTTTTCATTATGGAGATCACATCTCAATAACATACCCTGTAGGTTTCCAGGAACTTTGGAGATTTATAAAAACACAAAATCAGAAAGGTATAATCTCAGAACTGTTGTTTTGAAGGAACAGGCTGATGCCAAGAGGAAAAATGTAATGTATTCATTTCTGTGAGAAACACAAACAAAAGCTCTTTGGTGTCTGGGAGTTTCCCGTCGTGGCGCAGTGGTTAACGAATCCGACTAGGAACCATGAGGTTGCGGGTTCGATCCCTGGCCTTACTCAGTGGGTTAAGGATCCAGCATTGCTGTGAGCTGTGGTGTAGGTTGCAGACGTGGCTTGGATCCCATGTTGCTGTGGCTCTGGCGTAGGCTTGGCAGCTACAGCTCTGATTAGACCCCTAGCCTGGGAACCTCCATATGCCGCGGGAGCAGCACTAGAAAAGGCAAAAAGACCAAAAAAAAAAAAAGCCTCCTAGGCCCTATTGATGACTTTTCAAAGGTCTCCACGTGATGGATTAGATCATCCTCAAAATGACCCTGAAATGGGGATCGAGCCGGACTTTGGCTCTGGGTGGCAGAGAAGGCTCCTAGCCTGAGCCTAACCAACTGCTGACTGAGAGGCATCTTCCAGAGCTCCCCTTGCACGGGAAAGGGGGTGGAGGGGAGAGGCTCCACCCAGGCCCATCCCTAGGGGGCCGCTGAGAGAATAAAGAGGTGGCTTTATCAGCCACGCAAGGAAGATTTCAACTTTTTGAACTTTTTTTGGCCATGCCCATGGCATGCAGAAGTTCTCGGGCCAGGGATTGAACCTGAGCCACAGCAATGACAACACCAGATCCTTAACCACTGGGCCACCAGGGGATTCCAGTACTGCATCTTTTGAAATGACTTTAGCTAATAACAGCAGCCTCTGTACTAAGCTCTTTACCTGAAAGTGACATAGCATTTATACCTCCAGTAACCGTTTCCGGAAGGTACTTTATGGTTCCAGGTGAGAAAAATGTAAAATTTGCTCAAGAACTCATTGCTAGGAAGGACACCTGAGATTCAATTTCACATCTGAACCCACACAATTGCCTTTGCCCCATGTGAAATTACACCCCAGCTACCAAACAAAAAAAAAAAAAATGCCCTGCACAGGATCCCACAGCTTGGAGCCACCTGCTCCACCACATCAGACCCTGAGGCTATATGAAGCCATGGGAGGCAGTCCACAACCAGGCTGGGGTTTCTCAATGATTGTTCCTTCCCAGATCAAGAGTTGCTATGAGGATGCTCTTTGCCTGGGAACCGATCCCTTGGTTGGTGAGCAAGCTATCGCTGTTCACACAGTGTGTGCTGCTGGGCCAGTGTTTGCAGACCCCAGCTGGAGGCAGGTAAGCCATGGTTGTGGCTGCTCTCCTCATGATGTGTTGGGGGGCAAACCCACTTCAGGGCTGTGGGGCAGAAGGTTGTGACACTCTTGGAGCCACTGATAACAAATTCCAAAAAGTACTAAAACCACAGTCCCCAGCACCACCGCCAGAGTCCCCTGGAGCCCCTGGGGTCTGGCCCCATCTCTGCCTTCTCTGGCCAGGTCACTCCATTGCTATTAAAATGGATGCTTGGAGTTCCCATCGTGGCTCAGCAGTTAACAAACCCGACTAGCATCCATGAGGACACCGGTTCAATCCTTGGCCTCACTCAGTAGGTTAAGGATCTGGCGTTGCCATGAGCTGTGGTGTAGGTTGCAGATGAGGGTCCGATCCCGCATTGCTGTGGCTGTGGTGTAGGCTGGCAGCTGCAGCTCCGATTGGTCCCCTGGCCTGGGAATCTCCATATGCCACGGGTGCGGCCCTAAAAAGACAAAAAGAGAGAAAAAAAAGAAGGGATGCTTAATGAGGGGTGGGATGATGTGTGCTTGCAGCAAAAACTCTGGTTCGACAGACCTGAGTGAAACCCATATCTATCCACTTCCTTCCCTTTTATAACTTTTTTAAAAAACTGTGATTGAAGTATAGTTGATTCACAACGCTGTGTTAATTTCTGCTGTGCGGCAAAGTGACTCAGTTGTACATGTATATATATTCTTTCTCAGACTCTTCCATTATGGTTTATTACACACAGGATATTGAATATAGTCCCGTGTGCTGTACAGTAGGACCTTGTTGTTTATCCATTTCTATATATAATAGTTGGCATCTGCGGATCCCAAACGCCCAGTCCTTCCCTCCCTCATCCTCCTCCCCCTTGGCAACCAAAAGTCTGTTCTCTGTGTCTGAGTTTGTTTCTGTTTCGTAGATATGTTCATTCGTGTCCTATTTTAGATTTCACATATAAGTGATATCATATGGTATTTGTCTTTCTCTGACTGACATACTTTGCTTAGTAGGAGAATCTCTAGGTCCGTCCATGTTGCTACAAATGGCATTTCATTCTTATCAGGGCTACGTAGTATTCCACTGCATATGTTTACCACATTTTTTTTTTTTTTTTTTGGCCACGCGCTTGGCATGCGGAAGTTCCCAGGCCAGGGACTGGACCTGCACTGTCATGGCAACCTGCGCCACAGCTGCAGCAACCCCAGACCCTTAACCTGTTGCACCACATGGGAACTTCTAGGGTCTGAACAATATTAGGCTACATTAATGATACTGACACAGCAGCAACTTGAGCCACAGCAGTGACAATGCTAGATCTTGAACCCACTGAGCCACGAGGGAACTCCTAAAGCACATCTTCTTTATCCATTCACCTGTTGATGGACAGTTAAGTTGTTCTCATGTCTTGACTATTGTAAATAGTGCTGCAATGAACATAGGGGTGCATGTGCATCTTTTCAAATTACAGTTGCGTTTTGGTGTATGCCCAGGAGTGCTTCCCTTTTGTAAAATTTCCATGTAATCTTTTTTTTTTTTTTTTGGCCGCACTTGCAGCAGGCTAGGGGTCACATCAGAGCTGCCGCTGCCAACCTATGCCACAGCCACAGCCATGCCAGGTCCTTAACCCACTGAATGAGCCCAGGAATCAAACCTGCATCCTCGTGAATACTAGTTGGTTTTGTAACCCGCTAAGCCACAAGAGGAACTCCATTTTTTTTTTCAGTAGTGCCACACCTGTGGCATATGGAAGTTCCCAGGCTGCAGCAGCCAGCTTACACCGCAGCCACAGCAACACAGGATCTGAGCCACATCATGGCAATGCTTGATCCCTAACCCACTGAGCGAGGCCAGGAATTGAACCCCTATCCTCATGGATACTAGTCAGGTTCATAACCCACTGAGTCACAACAGGAACTCCTTCCATTTAATCTTGTTGTATGGTAATATTAAATATTTACATGGGTCCAAAGGCAAGTCTAGAAAGCAAGATGCTCATGGAAGTCTAGTTCCATTCCTATCTCTTCCTTTCTGTCCTTTCTGCTCCTTTAAGATTGCCATTTGTCTGGAATCCCTCCGTGGCTCAGCGAGTTAAGGATCCAGTGTTGTCTCTGCAGCAGCTCAGGTCACTGCTGTGGTGCAGTTTTGATCCCTGGCCCAGGGAATGTCCACATACTATGGACGTGGCCAAAAAAAAAACCCACAAAAGTTTAGTTCAATCTAAGACCCATCGCAGATGCTCAGTTAGTGGAAAGTGCTCCCAGGAAGAGGGTAATGCTGGCGACGGTGATGATACACATGAATGCACTCGAGATGGCCAAGGAGTCGAAGGTGGTTACAATAACGACCGAAGGCAGCCCTCTAGACCTCACCTTTGTTTAGCCTACGTCCTTTCTCAAGGACATCTGACGCATTTGGGACTTGCAACAACCTCCCTCTTTTTTTTTTTTTCTTTTTAGGGCAGGTGTGGCCATACGGAAGTGCCCAGGCTAGGGGTCGAATTGGAGCTGTAGCCAACGGCCTACACCACAGCCACAGAAACACAGGATCCAAGCTGCCTCTGCAACCTACACCACAGCTCACGGCAACGCCAGATCCTAACCCACTGAGTGAACCCAGGGATCAAACCCACGACCTCATGGTCCCTAGTTGGGTTTGTTTCTGCTACACCACAACAGGAACTCCCCCTTCATAGGTTTTTTTGGGGGCGGGGACAGGAGGGTTCACGCCCTCGGCATACAGAAGTTCCTGGGTTAGGGATCAAATCCAAGCCAAAGCTGTGACCTGTGCCACAGCTGCATCGATGTTGGATGCTTAACCTACCATGCCACAGCTTCCTTGACCCTGAAGCTCCCCAGGCCAACAAACACCAATAAAAATCAAGAGCCAGATTTCAGAATTTCTCACTTGCTCAAGCCTCCAGCTCATTTAATTGCTTTCAGGGCTACATTTTTTCTTCCTTCCTCATCTGTGTAGCAGGGATTAATCACCCCCCAGAGATCAAGAACTAACAAGCCCAACTTACATAGTGAGTGTTTGCAGAGCAGGAAGCCTTTCTGTGCATTGTCTGATTTCACGGCCAGCAGCAGTCACAGGCGTTGAGCACAGCGATTGTCCCCTTTTGACAGAAGATGATGCTGGGGATGAGAGAGGTTCAGTGACTTGCCCAAGGTCGCAAAGCTCAGTGGTAGAGTCAGGATTTGAACTTAGATCTGTCTGGCCTGCAGCTGAAGCTCTGACCCACCACATTACTATCGCCTAGAAATGGCTCCGATGGTTAATTCTGCCAGGAAAAGTCGGAGGGGTATTAAGATGGGAGAACAGGGAGTTCCCGCCGTGGCTCAGAGGAAACGAACCCAACTAGTATCCATGAGGATGCAGGGTTGATCCCTGGACGCCCTCAGTGGGTTAAGGATGTGGTGGTGTTGTGAACTGATCCTGCGTTGCCATGGCTGTGGCATAGGCTGGCGGCTGCAGCTCCGATTTAACCCCTTTTGATTTAACCCCTAGCCTGGGAACTTCCATGTGCCACAGGTGCAGCCCTAAAAGACACACACACACAGACACACACACACACAGACACACACACACACAGACACACACACACACACACACACACACGATGGGAGAACGGCTTGGCTCATCTCCGTCCTGTCTGATACCTCTTCCAGCTCTTGGAGCGCCTGGGAGATGATCAGGATTGGTCCTGGGTCAGGGCTTAGGCGTCTTTAGGGCCTGGAGCATCTCAGCAAGCCTTACGGCAACAGGCCTGGCACTGCCCCTTTCCCAGCCAGCAGGCAGGAAGAACACTTACCTAGGAAGGGAGTTGTGCTCCTGTCCCTTCGTAGACTCCCAAGGGCCTCTTGTTCCACTTCCTCCAGAGCCCCAAGGAGAAGCAGGAAGCCCTTTCTCCTCTCCCCGCTGCAGCCCCATTGAAGCCGCAGCGCTGGGCTTCCATCATTCAAGGGCCTTGATGCACATGAGGAGGCTGCCAGACAGAGGAAGACAGTCTCTTGCCACCAGCCCGTGGACCAACCGCAGAGAGGACCCAAGAATTCTCAGCGAGCCCTGCCGGCTGGCTTAGCAGGAGCCAGACAGGAGGCCCTGGGAAGGGCAGGCAGGCCAACTTCAGGAAGGCACTGGATTAGAAGGGCCTCCCTCCCCCTCTGCCCAGGCCCTGGGAGGCAGGGCACCCTAGTGGCGTGGAGGGGAGGGAAGGGGACCCAGCTGAGGAGTCTGCTTTTTTGTTTTGGGTTTGTTTTTTTTTTCCTTCTTCTTCTTAGGGCCTCACCCTCAGCTTATGGAGGTTCCTAGGCTAGGGATTGAATCAGAGCTGCAGCTGCCGACCTCTGCCACAGCCACAGCAATGCCAGATCCGAGCCGTGTCTGTGTTCTACACCATAGCTCATGGCAGCACCGGATCTTTAACCCACTGAGCAAGACCAGGGATCAAACCGGCATCCTCATGGCTACCAGTCGGGTTTGTTACTGCTGAGCAACAATGGAACTCCATGGGGTCTGTTAATCCCACTCCCACCCCTGGGGACCCCCCTTCTGCACAGGCCCAGCTAGGAGCCCTGACAGGTGGGCCAGGGAAGACCACCTGAACCACAGGCTCCGTCCACCCCTGTGTGTCTGAGGAAAGACCTGGGAGCTGGAGGAGGAAGGAGGAGGCAGATGAGGTTGCTGAGGATGGATGGGGAGCCCCAGTCACACAGTGGGGGTGGGGAGGCTCTGGCTGGCACCAGCCGGGCAGGGGCTGAAGCTCAAGCCAGGTGCCTCCAGGCCTGAGTAGGGCGCCCTGCAGCTAGAGGAGGCAAGCATGGGTGGCAGGCCCCAGACCGCTGTCCCCAGGGCCGTGGACACACAGGGCAGTCAGGCCTGCATACTGAGAGGGCAGAAGAAGCTTTTATGTGCTCTTCTGAGGGGGCTGCGATCTGCCCTGGACTTGACCTCCACCACCTGGAAGAGGTGAGGTCCCAGCACTTTCTAAATCCCAACCAGTCCTGCCCTGGGCCCCAAATAGTTGCCACCTGCGCATGAATCATACACACGCCCCAGTCACCAGAAGCCCTGCCGCCCTAAGGGGCGGGATCTACCAAGGCCCCAGTGTCAGGACTTGTGGAAAGGTCTGGATTCCTCACTCCTTCAATGCCTCCTCTTACCCACAGCTCCAAAGACCAGCCTGGGGGCCCGGCTCCAGATAGGTTCCCGCCAGCACCCCCCATCCCCGAGGCTCCCCCACAGCTCCCCTCTGAGTGGGGTGAGGGGGAAACGGATGTTAATTTGCTTGTCTTTGCTAATTTGAAAAGGAGCATAAACAGTGGAGCTCAGTTGCACAGCCCTGCCGAGGGTGTAGTTTAGGTCCAATTATATGCTATTAGTGCATTTGCTCTTTGTTCCTATGGCACATTAATTGTAGATCTGGTACTGTGGCAATTAACACAATCACGGCCTCGCTCTCTCTTCCAAGAGGCCATGGTCCACATGCTGTTGGCCAAGGACTTGGGCTGGAGAGTCCCACTCGGGAGAATGCCCACTGTTAGGGGTTGAATGTGTCTCCCCAAAACGTGTATGTTGAAATCGTAACCCCCAGGACCTCAGAATGAGACCTTGCGTGGAGATGGAGTCGCGACAGAAGTAATCAAGTTAAAATGAGGTCATGGGCTTGGCCCTGATCCAGTATGTCTGCTGTCCTCATAAAAAGGGGAAATTTAGGAGTTCTTGTCGTGGCTCAGTGGTTAACAAATCCGACTAGGAAAACGATGAGGTCACGGGTTCGATCCCTGGCCTCGCTCAGTGGGTCAAGGATCTGGCGTGGCGTGAGCTGTGGTGTAGGTTGCAGAGGCAGCTCGGATCCCATGTTGCTGTGGCTGTGGCGTAGGCCGGTGGCTACAGCTCCAATTAGACCCCTAGCCTGGGAACCTCCATATGCCATGGGAGCGGCCCTAGAAAAGGCAAAAAGACAAAAAATAAAGGGGGGGGGGATTTAGCCACAGAGCAGGAAAAGGATGCGGAAGAGACCCGGGAGAAGACGGCTGCCTCCAAGCAAAGGAAAGAGACCTGGGACGAATTTCTCCTTCACCGTCCTCAGAAGGAACAACCCTGCCAGAACCTTGACTTTGGACTTCTAGCCTCCAGAACTGTGAGAAAGTGAATTTCTGGTAATTCACTTATGGTGTTTGTTAAGGCAGCCCAAGCAAACCCATAGACCCCCTCCCTCTGGTCCCAGGCAGAGTTTCCTTGGATGGACAAGGAAGGCCTGGGGAGGGGACACCAGTGACTGCTCATCACTGTGGCCTCTGTTCTTCCGGCCCTGGGCCTTTGTTCTCCACAGCACTGCTGCTGGAACTCCTCCTTCCCTCTGCACCCACCTCTAATTAGTCATCTGGCTGGCCAATCCTGGATGTGTCACTTCCTTTCCCTTTGTCACCCCCTAATCTTGATGACAGGGGGTTACTTACCTTGCAAGGTGAGCAGGGTATGTATTATTTCCTGGGTTAAACCAGGAAATGGTAGGGTATCTGCATAGTGTTTTCAGGCTCACAAGCTACTTAGGAGAGTATCCACACTTAAAAGAACCCTCTGGGGGTTTCCATTCCACACTTAGGACAACCCAGTGGGGGTTGGTATTGTCACTCATTTTACAGGTGGGGGAAACTGAGGCTTGGAGAAGTCACACACCACCCACAAGCAGTAGGGCTCAGAACTTAAGAGCTCTAGGTTCAGGTAGACAAGGGAAAAGATAAATGAAAAGATAAAATGAAATGCATGTTTTTATTGCAGGCCTTCTCAGAAACTTAGTCTACTGTGACCCTCCAAAAGAATGCCTATAGCATGCAGCATTTTCCAGCCTTCTCTTACTTTTGTGGGACAACTGCCATTCTAGGCAGGGCTGCATGACAGCATAGTGCTTCCCTAGGATGGCAAAACCAGGTGCCCATGGGGAAGAAGAAAACTCCGCCTTCAAGGGGCAGCTCCCCTTCCCACCCCCGTGATGGGTGAGCTGAGTACCCAGGGTTGATGTCACCATGGGATTTCTTACCTCCTGGGGTTCAGCCAACACCAGAGCCCAGTGGTGGACAGCTTGTCCCCAATCACATAGCATCATTCCCCTTAGGCTTCTCTGATACTTGCGGCCCTGGTGGTGATGACACTCTCAATAGCCTGTTCCACCCCAGTCATAGGAAGGGGGTGTGGCTAAGGCTCCAGCCACTGTGATTGGTCCAGGAGGTGGCATAATACCCAAGCAGGGCCAATCAGAGATGTCCCAGGGAATGTTTGGGGCACTGAGGCAGCTGTAAGAGGACAAGGTCAGTCTGAAAATAATGAGACCCAAAGACAAGATCCAGTGGAAACAAGCAGAGGCGGATCTAGGAGAAGAGGGTCCTCTCAGAAGCACTGAGCCTCCAGTTCCGGTCCTTGAGGCCCTCGTTCCTGCAGCCACTGCCTTCATCCTGGGTGCTGCCCCAAGAGCCTCCCCAGTGACAGGAGCCAGTTGGAGATGGGGTTTGGCTGCCTGCAGGTCAGAAGGTCCTGACCATGGCAAGTCCTGAGCCCCTTGCATAGCCTGGAATCGCTTTACCAAGCAAGATGGGTCCAACAGGCCCATGTGTGGGGGGTGCCACACAGGTGCCATGGCCCAGCCCCTCCCCCAAACATGCCCCAAGGCTTCAGCCAGAGAAACAGACAATACCCTCTACTCCATAGACCCTAGGTTTCCTTGTTTTTAGTGCAGAAACAGGGTCACTGTACCCATGGGTCACAGAGGGCTCAGCAGAGCAGTCATTTCAAGGTCAAGGTTATTCATCCATTTAACAAAACTTTACTGAGAGCCTACAATATATCAGGTCCTGGGGACACGGCAGTGCAGAGGCCATAAGTCGTTCCTGTTCCTATGAGTTTACCTTCTCATGGGAGGAATGAGAGATAAACAAGCAAAGATATGCATAAGTAAGATTATTTCGGATGAAAAAAATAAACAGAACAATGGAGTAGAGCATGTCAGAGAGTGGAAAGCAAAATAGGGTGGTCGTTGGAGGCCCTCTGAGGGGGTCCTATAGCCTGAAAGTTTGGGCCTGCCCCCTCCCCCAAAGTTCAGGTGCTGCGATCCTAACACCCAATGCGATGGTGGAGGTGATCAGGTCAGGAGGATGGAGACTCGTGAATGGGGTTAGAGCTCCTGAAAAAGAGACCCTGCAGTGCTCTCCCCCCCCCCCCCGTCCACCTCATGGGCACAGTGAGAAGCTGGCCGTCTTCATCCCAGAAAGGGCCCCTCCCCCCAGAACCTGACCATGCTGGCACCCTGATCTTGGACATCCAGCCTCCAGAACTTTGAGAAATAAATAGCTGTTGTTTATAAGCCACCCGGTCTGTGGTATTTTGTTATAGCAGCCTGAACAGACTAAGACAGGGGGTGACATTTGAGCTGACATCTGAAAACTGAGGATTCAACCGTGTGGAAGAGAACTGCAGGCAGAAGGAAGAGCTTGCACCCGAGCCCTCGGTGGGGGCAGGCTCAGGGTGTCTGAGGGATGAAAGGAGGGCAGGGGAGGGTGGCAGAAGTTAGTGGGAGCCGGGTCCCCAGGGCCTTGGGCTGCCTAGGAAAGGGAGGGGGGATGTGATCCTGTGTGCAAAGGGTAGCCGCTGCCTGGCAGGGTCCAGAATGGAAATGTGGGCAGCTTTATGTGTGTTTTCTCAGGTCCCAGAAAAGCAGGTGGGGCACCCAGACATAAGCCTTCAGGGAAGCTCTTGGGCAGAGAGCAGAACGGAACATTCCTTGATACAGCAAAAGTCAGGATGCCACACGGCTTCAAAGGCTTGAGATCACAGGTGCAACACACACACACACACACACACACACACACACACACACACACACACACACACACACACACACACACACAGCCCCTGGTGGTGGTCCTGGGTTCTCTCTGCAATCCCCCCCACTCCCCCGCGCCCCCAGCCTCTCTCTTCTGCCCAATGACCTTTAAGAGATTAACCTTGGAAGCGGCGCTCTCCACCCACAAGCTCAAGCTCCTCCTCCCAATGTCTCAGAGGAGGGATGGGGTTCAAGGACCCATCATCTCCCCCAGGACAAATGCCTGGGCCCTGAGTGGGATCCTGCTGCCTGGAGAAGGGGTGGCCAGAGCAGGCCCCAGCTAGTGCTGGCAGCTGCCCAGCCAGCAGTGGCGGCAGGAATCTGCCAGGCTGGGCAGGTCACGGTGCGCCCGTGGCTCTCCTGCAACTGCCAGGCTTGCCCTGATGCATCCCCCCAAACGTTTCCTCCTCCGGAAGCACTTCCCTGGGCTCCTCCGCTGCCCTCTCTGGGTCTAGCTGCTGGAGAGGAGCCAGGGACCAGCGGCCCCTGTGGACCCTCAGGCTTCTGCCACCATCCTGGCCCCCATGACCCAAGGAAGACATCCCTACGGGCAGGTGCAGGGGCCGGAGCTCCCAGCGTCCCTCCTGACCCCTGGGCTCCCGGCCACAGGCCTGAGTCCGCCAGCTCCGGATCCGGCTCCTCCATCAGGGCTTTTGCGCTCCCCCAGGACACTGCACTGTGGCCTGCTTCCAAATCGGTCTGTCCCAGCGGCCCCGGCCACCGCAGGGCGGGGCTGGGTCTCTGTCGTATTACCTTCCAGCTCGTGCACCGTGGCTTCTCAGCCCCTGTTTCCTGACAGGGGCCCAACTGGGGCAGCTAGGCTGGGTTAACTCTTCAGAAGTCTGAAGACATCCTGGGGGCGAGCCCACGACTCAGGGCTCCCCATTGGAAGGGCCACCTGAGCTGGGAGGACCTGTGAGGGCCACCAAAGAAGGTTCTGGATAGAAACTGGGTGGGCCAGAGTCCAGGCTGCTTCTCCCAGGGTCTGGCCTCCCTGCAGCCCCCGCAGTTTCAGATGGGGTGTTGGGAGGGGGTGATTTAACTAGAAAAAAGCCCTCAGAGCACCTTGCTCTGAGATGCTGGACTGTCCCCAGGACGAATTCCCAAAGGGGCAAGCGGCAGGAGCAGTCTGGCAGAGAAGGGGGCAGCCAGGCCCTGCCAGCCACCCGAGGCCTCCCCTGGGCTTGAGTCTGGGGGACAGTGGTTTGCACAACAGGCCTGGCGGGGAGTGGCCAACCCAGGCCGGGGAGGCCCGGTGGAGGCTGTGTGGGGCTTTGGGGGGGGGGGAGGGGGCCCTGGGAGGGTCTAGGCAACGATCGGAGGGTAAGTCTGGCCCCCCTGGGACCTGGCTGGCCTCCCCCTCATGAGGGCCCCTTCCCCACTCACGGCCTGGCTCCCTCCCACCCCAGGCCTGTGCTTCCGGCTCCGGCTCCCCTAGGGTGGTCTGTGCTTTGCTTTTGAACAAGGACACAGGAGGATGTGCAGCTGATGGTAAACAAAAGGCTATTTTTACCCCCTCATTGTTTCTCCTCTCCACGTCCAAGCTCCCTGCGCGGGTGCACCTCGGCCCCCCTCCTCGCACTCGCTGCCAGGTGCCAGCAGCTTGGCCACCGTGTCTCCCGCGGGGCAAGCGCCTCGGAACAGGCCAGGCCGAGGGCTGAGGACAGGCACGGCTGTTGCTGGGCTGCAAATGGTGGCTGTGAGGCTGGGGAAAGTGCACTGAGGGCGCCAGAGCCAGGCCTGGGAGGCCCATCGCCTGGATGGGCATCTCGGCTGAGTCTCCCCCTCAGACCCATGGCCTGCTTAGCAGAGGCCCCAGAGCAGAGGCAGCAGCCCGACTCCCACCTGGAGCGGGGTGGTCAAAGGTTGGAGGCAGACCCCCCTCAGCCCCAGGGTTTGAGATGATGGTGCGTGGAGACAAAGAAAAAAAACAAAAAAGAATTCCCCTTGAGGCTCAGTGGTAACAGGCCACTAGCATCCTTGAGGTTCAATCCCCGGCCCCGCCCAGTGGGCTAAGGATCCGCGTTGCTGTGAGCCGCAGTGTAGGTGGCAGATGGGCTCGACTGGGATCTGGTGTGGCTGTGGCTCTGGCACAGGCCAGCAGTTACAGCTCCGATTGGACCCCCAGCCTGGGAATTTCCATATGCGGCAGGTGTGGCCCTAAAAAACAAACAAAAAAATGCAGACCAGACCTTTAGCCAGTTTTACTGTTTTGAAATCCTCTCTGGCCAACCAGACCCCAGGCAGGCTGCTCCCTGGGACGCCCCACCCTGGGCACGTCACTGCTGGTGTCACACACTGCATGCAGACCGCAGCCACCAGGCAGGTGCCTTCACTCTCCCCATGTTCCAGATTAGGAAACAGAGGCTTGGAAACCTTGGGATGTGCCTGCGTCACACAACTCGTGACTGGTGGAGTCTGGTTTGGAACCCGGATCTGTGCAGCTCCTCAGGCCAGAGTCCAGGAGGGCCTCCCCTGCCAGTTGCCACCCTGGAGGCCTAGACAGGGGCTTTGTTCCACTCCATGGCTCTGGGGGATGGACAGACCCTCAGGCCCTGGGGGGCTGGGATCTGTGACGAGGGAGGGAGCAGGAGGGGGAGGGAGGGAGGGAGGGGGCTGGGCGCTTAGAGCTGGCAGCTCGATCCTCCGCCTCCTCCTCCTGTTTGCTCAGAGGCAGAACGGCTGCAGCGGGAAGGAGCCTCTGGCTGTGATGGGTTTTTTTTAACCACTTGATCATGATCAAGGCTTTAATTTTATCCCCTTCCCTGGCTGGCTCTGATTCTATTTGGAGTTGAAGCACCAGCTCGTGAGCTGGGGGTCCTTGGAACACTGGCGGAGCTCCCCTCACTCCCGGGCTCTGTGAGGCCCCTCCTTGTCTGTCCAGCCATGGCAAGGTCCATCTGGGGGACCCCCTCAGCTCTGCAGGTACCAGAAGGCCAAGGGACGCCGCTCTAATGATCGCTCTTCTCCGAGCAAAGCTGCTTAGCAGAGAGGGAGGCCCGGGGTGGGGGGAGCAGGAGGCAGCTCTGGCCCCAACGAGGGAGCCTCTCGGCTCTTTCATCCTCATCAAAAGAGCGTTTAACAATCACCTGATTGGACTCGAAGCTTGTTCCCCCCACGCACACCAGGAGCTGCAGCCCCAGCCATGCTCGGCATGATTTAGAAGCAGGGAGGATAGTGGGGGGTGGGGGGGGCAGTTTCATGGTGACCATATGTGCTGACCACCCCCTGTGGGCAGGTCACTCAGCTAAGCTTGTCATAGGCCTTATCTCATTAATTCTTAGCAACAGCCTTATAGGATAGATGCTCTTTCCACACCCCCCCCTGTTTTTCCAATGGTGGATAATTTGCCCCAAGCCATACAGCTGCCAAGTGGCAGATCCAGATTCCAACCCCACCAAGCAGCCTCCAGAGGTCTTGTTCTGAACCGAGATGTCTCCCCAGCCCCCCAAATACACGAAGACATAAAGGTTTATACGGTGGGAGTAAACAGCATAACGAGGTCGGGAGAGAACGATGTCTGTCCAGGGCTTTGCTGGGTTCAAAGCATTTCCGTGCAGAGTTTGTCAAAGGTACAAGGCTTTCTATTACTAGTATTTGTCTTTTTAGGGCAGCACCCATCGAAGTTCCCAGGCTAGGGGTCGAATCGGAGCTGTAGCTGCCGGCCTACACCCCAGCCACAGCAATGCCAGATCCGAGCCGTGTCGGTGATCTACACCATAGCTCATAGCAACACCGGATTCTTAACCCAGTGATCCAGGCCAGGGATGGAACCCGTGTCCTCATGGCTACTAGTGGGGTTCATTGCCACTGAGCCATGACAGGAACTGCAAGTATTTCTATTATTATTCCCATTTTATAGATGAGAACGTTCAGGTTGAGACCTGCCCACTTATACAGAGGTCACAGTTGGGGAGGCAGAGTTCCAAACCTGGTCGCCTGTCCCCAAACTCGAGAGCTCTTTCTCTCGCTGACCTCACTTGGGCTCAGGTGTGCTTCAAGGTTGGACCGCCAGATGCTGGCTGGGGGCCATGAGGAGGAAGAGGTAGGGCAAAGTGGAAGAGGAACTTATTCTAGAAAAACCTGCTTAGCCTGGAGAATGGCCAGGTCCGCAGGAGGAGGCAGCAGAGTGAGTGAAAGGCGAGGCGCAGGAGTCAGGATGCTGCTGGGGCACCAGCTTCCCGTGCAGGCTAGGAGGACAGCAGCTTCCTTCTGGGGACAGGGCTGGACCGAGGACCCAGCAACAGGCTACCCTGCCTGACAAATCTGTGTTAACAACTGGCTGTAGTCAGACACAAAGTCTTGGGGAACAGAGGCAAACACCAGGCTGGCCCTGAGGCCCCAGAGCTGGCCTGGGAGAAGGTACAGGGTGACCCAGTCGGGCAAGGTTGACTGACTCTCCATCCCCACCAACCCCTCCCGCCAAAGCCAGAGATAGAGGCTCTATGCATGCATCTGGGGTCAGACAACCTGGGTCCAATGTTTGGCTGTACCACGCTGACCTTCGACAAACCATGCAACCCCCACTTCCTCATCTGTAAAATGGGAATAATAACACAGCTCACATGTGACTGAAGACAGCGAAGATGACATGCGAGGCACCAGCACACACGTAGCACCCAATACACGTTCAGTGTTACTAAGACTGGGACATGGTGACGCCTGCAGAAAACCCACCTCCTTCCACTGCCAAGGCCAAGGGCCCAGAGGCGGAACTCTCGGAGGCTCTGGGGCTGTGCAGGGGCTGGGGTGGGGGCTCCCACAGGTGTGCCCTTAGGGAGGCCACCTGCTGCACCCTCTCCTTCCCTGGGGACCCAGAAAGAAGGCCAGGCAGGGCGGGGCTCCACGGCGCCCCACTTTCCTGGCTCTAGGAGATCACCCCCGAGGGGCAGTTCCAAGGAAGGAAAGGCGCTGGCTGATTTTCCAAAGGCATTTTACTGCCCTTGTCCTTCGAGGAGGCCTCTCTTTCAGTCGGGAGCAGCTGCCACGGTGCCTCAGGCCCCCGGATCTTCTGAACAGCAATCGTTACCCCAGAAGAGTAAGTTGTTTGGTTGGATGAGAAATGTTTTCTTTTTTCTTTCTTTCTCACTTTTTTTTTTTTTTTTTTTTTTTTGTATTTCTAGGGCCACACCCACGGCACATGGAGGTTCTCAGGCCAGGAGTCGAATCGGAGCTACAGCCGCCAGCCTACACCACAGCCATAGCAACTCGGGATCCAAGCCGAGTCTGCAACCTACACCACAGCTCACGGCAACGCCGGATCCTTAACCCACTGAGCGAGGCCAGGGATCGAACCTGTGTCCTCATGGATGCTAGTCAGATTCGTTTCCACTGAGCCACCACAGGAACTCTGAGAAGTGTTTTCTAAACATGGCCTCATGTTAGTCAGGGCCTAGTTCATTCTCCAGGAAAGGAGTGAACATCCATGAGAGAGAGGGAGGGAGAGGGGGAGGGGAGAGGGCAGGTGGATGATGGTGCCGTCCCCGGGGACTCACAGAGCTCCCTCTCCGGAACTGCCACCACTAAGCCAGGTGTCACAGTGGGATTGTTTTTCCTGCTTACAAGGGCCCTGTTCAAAGGCTGGAGGCAGCCTGGCTTCTCACAGGTGTTATTCACCTGCGCTGCCGCCGGCCAGGGAGGGAGCCAGGGACACAAACCTCCATTCAGTCTCAGCCACCCTACCCCCAGGCCTGGGAAATGTCAAGGAAAGGCAGGGTGCCCAGCCTCCCTCCTCAGCCCATCCCGGGCTCCCCCAGGCTCAGCCCAGCCCCCAGCTGTCCCAATCCTGCTGTTGGGGTCTTTAGTGGCCCTGTGCCCCTTTACCCAGAAGATGGCCTGCTGTGGGGGCTGAGGGACCCTGAAAGACCTGGTCCTGCCCTCAGTGTTTCCCCTCACCTGCTGAAGTGCCCGACTCATCCTCCTCCTGGACACTAATTCCCATTAGACTTGGGGCTCCGGGGCAGGCTCTCTGCTGGGGGCTGGGCAGGTGGGACCCGGGCCAGCCAACCCCTCCCTCTGCACAACGCCCAGCTTAGAAGAGCCGACTAAGTCCAAGGTTAACAAACCGACTGCCACTGGGAACACAGGCTGGGGGCGGGGAGATTCTATACATAATTTCCTTAACTTGAGCCCCTTGATACGTGTCTCTATGTCATCTGGATAACCTGTTGTTTTTTTGTGGGGTTTTATTTTTTATTTTTTTTTTACTTTTTGCCTTTCTTTTCCTTCCTGGAAAAGGAAGCTACAGAGAAGGGCAGGCCGACGTAAGGCTGAGCATAAATTACCTGAAGGGAGAATGGGCTATTGCATGAGGTGGTGAGACCCCAGTCCTGGAGGGTATTCAAGCAAAGGCTGCACAAGCCCTTTCAGAGATGTTTCAGAGGGGACTCACGCATCTGGCTCCTCCATGGACTGCTAGACAACCTCCAGCACCTCTTCCAGCCCTAGGATTTAATGATGCCAGTGGTGCCATCAGGCCCCAGATTCTACAAACCTCATAGCACTTGGCACTCAGTGAAACATCTTTGAAAAGGAAAGAGAAGCAATGAGTTCATGGAAGCAGGAAAAAAAAAAAAAAAAAAAAAAAAAAAAGAAGGCCTAAAATAGGACAGGGAAGGGTAGAAATGGAAAATTCTAGAAAACGCTTCCAAAGCAAAAATTCCTAAAGCAGAAGTGATTTCAGCTTCCAGACTTGAATATACAGCTGAATGCCAATAAATCTTGTTTCTGGGAGGATGGAAGGGAAGGATACTCTGGACCACTGGCCTCACACATCATGCTGGAGTACGTAGGACAGACGGGGCACTCAATATGTGCTCAGGAGTTTGGCGAGGCAGGGGTGGGGGGTGGAAAGTCATATCTGACCATTACTGACCTCAGCCCGATCTAGGATGGTACCTGGAACCTCAGGTCAGAAGGGGGGCTCAGCCTTCCTGCACATGTCAGCTCCGGTGGGTCGATCTGAGACATTCTTCCAGGCCCAAAGTTCCACTCCAGATCACAGACAATTCAACCAGCAAACACGTTGCTTTTGCCCCTTCTTGGGGAGGGGGGGGGCCCAGCGGCAGAGACCAGGTGATGTCAGGCAATCAGTGAACACACCCAACGCTGCATGAGAAGAAATTCAGCTCACGCGCCAAACTATTAAAAATCTTTATTGTTAATTTTTTTTCCTCCAACAGATATATTTTTAGTTGAAATATGAAGCCACAGCAACATTTTTACTTTTCTCCTTCAGAAGATGAGACAGATCAGGGCCATCACAGTTACAAGAGGAAGGCCCATGACCTTGACAAGGACAGGCTGGGGCAGGGATAGACTGCAGGCTAGGACATGGGCCCTTTATAGGACCTACAGGTACCAGGAGAGGGGGCAGCTGGCAACACCAGTACGGCCGCCTGACAACAGATGTTACAGCCTGGTGGGGGGCGGGGGGGAGACTGAAAAACTCACCTTTCCCCAGGGGCTCTGCTGGAGTTGCAGGCCGCTGAGCTAGAAGTGAGTGTGTGTGTGTGCCCGCACTGCCCCTCCTAGAGGAAGATGCTCTCAGGCCCCTGCTCAGTCCTCATCCCCTGGGGATCAATGGCCTTTTCATGTTAACACTTAGCTACCCAGCACCAGGGGCCCGGGGGTTCAGGAGGACCTGGGTGTCTAGGTTGTGACACTCAGCTCTTTTTGGGGCAGGGCTCGGGGAAGCTCAGAGCACAGGTTGAATGGCCCACTGGCCACAGGTTCTCCAGGGCTCAGGCCCAGGACACGCTGGCATTCAGCTACCATGCTCTACGACAGCCCCAAGCACTGAGAAGGGACAGATTTGGCTCTGAGAGGCTTCCCCTGGCTGTGGGTACCAGGGCAAGAAGGAGGCCTTGGCCCTCCGCCCCCTGAGGGGCAGGCTGGAAGCATCCTCTGCCCGGGCCTGCATCTTCCTCCCACTCAGCACTCAGATCCCAGTCCATGAGGGCTGCAGGGAGCAGAGGAGGCCGCCTCTGGGGGAAGGAGGAGGGCAGGTGGGGAGACCCCGGGTTCCGGAAGCCCGTTAAAGACCACTGCTCTGCAATGCGCCTCCGTGGGCCAGGGCCGAGGGCCATCCTGGTGGGACTTGCCCAGTGAAGGCCCTGCCAGAGGTCCCAGTGGGCACCTCACAGGTACACAACGACAGTGTCCCTTCCAGGTGGCCATGGAGAGAGACCCTTCCGAAGGCAGGGCAATGAAGGGCCCGGGCCTCGGATGGCAGAGCTCCGAGTGCTGGTCAAGCCCACGGCCCCAGCGGCAGTCACCTCCGGAAGAGGCTGGGGGAGGTGGAGGTGCATTTGGAGCCAAAGGCCTCCTGGACGTTGTGAGCCAAGCTGGGGCGGCTGGGTGGATTCTGGGCTCCCAAGCAGAGACCTCTGCTACATTTTGGGGTCTCAGAGCTGGGAGCAGCCCCTCACCCTTATAGGAGGAGCTCCCAGATGAGGCCTCAGGAATTAGGATATGGATGGAATGGCAGAAAGGACAGGGCTGCCCAGACCGCGCTCTCTGCTCGGCAAGGGCGGGCTGGAGAGGTCCGGTCGGGCAGCGTGTGAGCGATTCCATTCTCACCAAGGGAAGCTGGCGGGCTGCTAACCCATGGAAGCGATGCACATAAATCCTGGCTAATGGTCACCTCTAAGCTCTGGGCTGCTCCTTCAGGACCACACAAACCTCCTTGGGGACCCTGCTTTCCAGCTGTGGACCCTGCTTGGGGGTCCTCGGGGTCCCCTTGCTGGCAGAGCCAGGTATGGTCATCAAGCTGGCAGAGAGGGGTCCGCCCATGGCAATGGGAGCCATAGGTCAGCCAATGGGACACCAAACACACAGACATGGAAAGCCAATCAAATGCAAACACAAAACGCAGGGAAAGCAGCTGCAAGCTTTTTGTGTAATAAATATTGCAAAGCGCACTTGGTTTCTTTCTTTCTTTTTTTCAAGTCAAATGTAACAACCAACGTCCCAAACCCTGTTTTCAGCATTCAAAAGAGAGAAGCTGGTGCGATCCGCAGAACACCTGCAGCCAATCAAAGAAAAAAAAAAAAAAAAACAAAACAAAACCCTTTCCCATTAGCCAGCCAATCAAAATCCTCTTCCAGTTTAAGCAGCCAATCGGACCTCTTCACATTCCTAAAAAGTGACCTAAATAAAGCACCAGAGCTCGGCAAGCTTCCTGGGAAGCCATACACCGAGGCGCAATTTTTGTTTAAAAAATAAAGAGTCAGAAATAAAAATAAAAAGGTTTCTGTTGGTCAAGATTTAAAAAATAAAAACATTTCTTCCCGCAGCCAATCTGAGTCCGTCCCTTTAAGCCAATCATAACTGCACCACTGGTGTCCCCCTCGATGACCCCGAGTGGCAGGACAGGAAGGGGTGGGGTGGGGGACAGGGGCTAGAGAAGGTGACCCTCCGCCACTCAGCTGGTGAGGTCCACACAGATCTCCTGGGCCTTGCCAGCTTCCAGGGTGTTCCAAGGGGTTCGCAGCTACTGCCTCCGGTCCTCCGTCTCCGACCTGGAAAACGCCATCACCACATCCTCTGCACCTGCAGACCAGGGTAAAGAAGTGCTGCTGGAAGGGCCCTGGCACCGGGCTGTGATCGGTCAGTGCGGTGTCACCCACCCTAGCGCCGGGGCTTTCAGAGAACAAAGCGCTTCTGGGGGGAGTTCCTGTCGTGGCTCAGCCGGCTAAGAATCTTCGGATGTGGGTTTGATCCCTGGCCTCGATGGGTGGGTTAAGGATCCAGCATTGCCACGAGCTGTGGTGAAGGTCACAGATGAGGCTTGGATCTGGGTGAGGCTGGGATCTGGTGTTGCTGTGGCTGGGGTGTGGGCTGCAGCTCCGAATCAACTCCCAGCCTGAGAAACTCCACATGCCACAGGTGCAGCCTTAAAAAGACAAAAAAAAAAAAAAAAAAAAAAAAAAGGTGCTTCTGGGGAAGCCCACCTCCCCTACTGCTCGGCCAGGGTATGGCCGCAACCCTGCTGGAGGGGTGAGGCTCAGGGGCCTGCTCAAGGCTACACAGCGAAGAGGTGAGCATGACAGAATGCAGGCTGCTGTGATGGAACAGGGCTCTGCTCATGTCCCTTGTTCCAAAGTCACCAAAGCTGGGGGTCCTCAGAACCTTCCTCTTTCTAACATCCCTTTGAAGGATCTTGCGTGTTATAATTTTGGGGGTGGCACACTCGAGGTGTATGGAAGTTTCCAGGCTAGGGGTCTAATTGGAGCTGCAGCTGCCAGCCTACACCACAGCCACAGCAACATAGGATCCGAACCATGTCTGCAACCTACACCACAGCTCACGGCAACAGCAGACTCTTAACTCACTGAGCGGGGCCAGGGATCGAACCTGTGTCCTCATGGATACTAGTTGGCTTCAGTACCACTCAGCCATAACAGGAGCTTGTTTTTTTTTTGTTTGTTTGTTTTTTGGCCCATTGTGTGCAGTGGCTTGATGTGAGACCTCTGTTCCCAGACCAGGGATTGCACCTGGGCTGCAGCAGTGAAAGCATCTAGTCCTAACCACTAGACCACCAGGGAACTCCCTTGCTCGTTATGATTTTTCTTTTTGGCATGTGGAAGCGGCATATGGTAGTTCCTGGGACAGGGATCGAACCCACGCCAAAGCAGTGACACCACCAGATCCTTTAACCACTAGGGCACTGGGGAGCTCCACGTTACCCCGTTATGCTTTTTAATAGCCATTCCTCTTTGCCCAAATCCAGCATCTGCTCAAAGGAGCATGGCCAGGCTTGTTTCCAGTCTGTGCCTGGCCCGGCTTCTGTAGATAACGGCCATAATCTTTTTATTGTCATTTTTAATGGTGGATTGGAGGATTCTAGTCCAGGCACTCATGAAATCACTTCCTTTGTCTTGTTTTCTGTAAGACTGGCTCCAACAGGCAGCCAGGAAAGGCAGGAAAGAGCCTGCAGTGCTGACCTGCTCCCCCACCCGAAGCTGCTGGGGAAGAAGGACTGAGCAGGGCAGGTGAGGGGACCGGCAGGTCCCACCCAGACTCAGGGACCTGGGCCCTGCCACTGCTTGCCCTTCTGCTAAAGCACGATCCTGGATGGAGCCCTAACTAACGCCCGCGGCCTTTCAGAGGTAATTCTTTTCTGCTGTGCTGGAGGAATTCTCCCCAGGGGGCTTGGGGGGGAGGTTGGGACAGCAGACACAGGAAAGGCCACTGCGGGGTGGGTGGTGGGTGGGTGGGGCTGGCACGTGACATGGAGTCGGGGAGGGGGACAGGATTCCCCCCCACACTCCACATGGCCATTTCCATCCACCCCATAGGCAGTCACCCCTTCCCACTGCCAGCCTCCTGCCAACCTCCTTCCTAACTGCCCTGCCACGCGGAGGAGTGGAGGAGGTGCCCAGCTGTGGGTGCTGCAGAAGGAGGGCCTGACCAGAGTGCCAAGGTGCTGCCAAAGGGAGTTACCCAGCCAAGGGCGCCCCACCTGCCTGGATGCGGTTCTGCTGTTCCCAGCACGACCTCTATTCCTGCAAAGGGGAACACGCTTTTAGAAAGCTCAAATCGTGAGTTCTTGGGACGGGGCTCCTTCACTTGGGAAGCCCTACACATCCTTCCCTGGTCTTCTCGGGAACATTCTGTTCTCGCCTCAGTCCTCGGACCACGCAATATCCCTGCAGGCAGAATTTTCCTAGCAACCACGGAATCCAAGATTACATCATACCCTGCATGGCAGCTGAGCTAGTTACCTAACAGATGCTGGCTTTTCCTGAGTGCCGCCTCTCCAGTTCGCTGATCAGGAGGGGGCTGGAGGGAGACGTGAGAGGGGACTTGTCAGCAAGAGAGGCAACGAGCAGTTGCAGCCTACTCACGTCCTGCCTTGCCTGTCTCGTGGGCTTTCTCGCAGGGACCTTGGGCCTCTGTACTGAGCTGCAGGCACCAAAATAGCACTGGCTGCCCCAGGAGGGAACAGGGAGTCTGCAGAGGGAATGGCCACTGGCTCCCTGGAGGAGCCCAGACACAGGGGCTGCCAGGTGTGTGTACCTGGCCTACACTCTGAGAGGTGGAGGAAGAAGTGACCTCCTCAAGGTCATGCAGGGACGCCAATAACTGTCCAACAAGACACCTGAGGCAGCGTCACATTGGCCAGCCGGTCGCCCGATCCCTGGCTGGGGAGGCAGGAAGGCCGGGAGTCTGCGACTCGCATTTACAGAGCCTCCCACTCTGCTGCTGGAGCCAGGTGCGGGAAGGGCCCACAGAGCTGCTGCTCATCCACCCTCTGCTCTGTTTTCCAGGCCTCACCATCAGGGATCTGCTTTCCTTTAGGGCCTGAGAGTGGGCAGGCTCTTCCAGAGCATTCTCTGACCTGTCCTTATCACTGGTCGCCATTCAACAGGGGCCTGATCATGAGCCCGCAGGCCTTGAGTTGAGGATGCGGCCCTTCCCTTTCCTCTTCTCTGTGGAATTTGGACTAGGTACCTAATACGGAGGGCGAGCCGCTCCATTAGTCATTATGATTCAAGCTCCTGGAGTTCCCATTGTGGCACAGTGGAAACAAATCCGACTAGGAACCATGAGGTTGCCAGTTCGATCCCCGGCCTCGCTCAGTGGGGTAAGGATCTGGCGTTGCCATGAGCTGTGGTGTAGGATGCAGATGTGGCTTGGATCTGGCGTTGCTGTGGCTGTGGCGTAGGCAGCTGGAGCTCCAATTAGACCCCTAGCCTGGGAACCTCCAAATGCCTCCACTGCAGCCCTAAAAAGCTAAAAAATTCAAGCTCTTAGAGCTTTGGAGCCAGGATGGATCCCCGAGGTTGACCCTCATGGTCCCTTCTTCTCCTCTAAAGGCCAGTATGTGGTGGCTCCTTTGGATGGTCTCACCATCCTGGAAACGTGGGCTCACAATAGGGAGATGTTACAGAGAAGCCGCAGGCCCAGCTCACTGTCCCCAGGCTGTCAGCCGGGTTGACTCCCCCATTTTACAGAAGAGGCCGGCCCACCCCATGGGTACCTCTGTGGACACTGTCTGGACCTGGCTCAGTTCCTCCGTTCCCCTCAGATGGGGCTGAGCACAGGAGGGGAGGGGCTGTGTCGCCTGTTCCGCGCTTTCTGACCCATTGAAAGAGGAAGAAAGCCGAAACCTCACAAGAAAAGAAAAGTACAGACCAGGATCTCTTATGGATACAGATATTCATAACACGTATGATATGCAAAAATACACACAAAACACGAGCAGGCTGAACACAGCAACTTATAAAAAGGATGACAGGACCAAAAAGCACCTGACCAAATGATACATATCCCAGGAATGCAAGGTTGGTTTACATTCCAATAATCAATTAATGTAACATATCCTATCAGTAGAAAAAAAGGACAAAAACATACCATCATCTGAAGAGACACAGAACAGATGTCTGACAAAATTCAATATCCTTTCATGATAAAAACACCCAATGCACTAAAATAATAAAAAGGATAAAAGGGAACTTCCTTGGTCTCATAAAGGGCATTTACTAAAAACTCACAGCTATTATCAGACTTCAGGATGAAAGATTGAAAAGTTCCCTCCCTTCAAGATCAGGAAGAGAAAAACAGGGTCTACTCTCACCATTTCTGTTCAATATTGTGTTGAAGGTTCTATCCAGGGCAATTTGGTAAGAAAAAGAAATAAAAGCCATCCAAATTGGAAAGAAAGACGTCAAATTCTATTCATCGATGACATGGGTCTTAGAGAAAATCCTAAGGAATCCACTAAAAAACTATTAGAACTAATAAATAAGTTAAAGTTGCAGGGTATAAGTTCACTAGACAAAAATCCTTTGTATTTCTATACACTAGAAATGAATAACTTGGAAAAGAAATTAGGAATACTTTCATTGGTGTTCCCGTCGTGGCTCAGTGGTTAACAAATCCGACTAGGAACCATGAGGTTGCGGGTTTGATCCCTGGCCGTGCTCAGTGGGTTAAGGATCCGGTGTTGCCATGAGCTGTGGCGTAAGTCACAGACTCGGCTCTGATCCTGTGTTGCTCTGGCTGTGGTGTAAGCCGGCATCTACAGCTCCAATTCGACCCCTAGCCTGGGAACCTCCATATGCCGCAGGAGCGGCCCAAGAAATGGCAAAAAGACAAAAAAAAAAAAAAAAAAAAAAAAAGCCTTCATTTACAACGACATCAAAAATAATAGTACTTAGGAACAAATATAACAACGTTCAAAATTTGTACTCGGGAAAGTGCAAGACATCAGTGTTCAAAACATCACTGAACGAAATTCAACACAATTTCTACCAAAATCCCAGCTGCCTTTCTTGCAGAAATCGATAAACTGCTTCTAAAATGCACATGGAAAGGACCCAGAATAGCCAAAATCATCTTGAGAAAAAAGAACAAAGTTGGACTCATACTTGTGAATTTCAAAACTTACTACAAAGCTACAGTCGACACATTTGGGTGGAATAAGGCGTCGAGCAATGGACGAGAATTGAGAATCCGGAAATAAGCCCTCCCATCAATTAAGCTTTGACAAAGGTGCTGAGGGTCCGTCCAGTGGGAAGAACGGTACCAAGGGTGCTGGGAAAACGAAACAGTCACATGTGAAGGATGAGGTTGACCTTCGCCGCCACCACGTGCAAAAATTAACTCGAAAGGGAGCAATGACCTAAATATAAGAGCTGACATGATAAAACTCCTGTAAGAAAAAAAGAACTCTTCTTAGAAGAAAACACAGGAGTAAATCTTCATAGTCTTGGGTTAGGAAATGGTTTCTTAGATATGACACCCGAAGCACAAGCAAAAAAAAAAGAAAAGAATAGATAACTTGGGCTTTATCGAAGTTAAAAATACGACCAGCGAAGTGAAAAGACAACCCATAAAATGAGAGAAAATAGCTGCAAATGATCTATCTGGTAAGGGACTTGTACCTAGGATACATAAACAAGACAACGCAATAATAAAATGTCAAGCAATCCAATCTTTTAAACCGGCAAAGGGAATTCCTGCCATGGAGCAGTGGGTTAAGAATCTGATGCAGTGGCTCAGGTCGCTGTGGAGGTGTGAGTTCAATCCCTGGCTTGGTGCAGTGGGTTCAAAGGATCCCACCTCGCCACAGGTGCAGCATAGGTCGAAGTTGTGGCCTGTATTCAACCCCTGGCCTGGGAACTTCCATATGCCGTGGGTGTGCCCACAAAATAAAAATAAAATAAAACAGGCAAAGAACTTGAGTAGATATTTCTCCAGGGAAGATATATGAATGGTCAAAAAGCACATGAAGAGACACTCATCTGCATTAGTCATCATGGAAATGCAAGTCAAAACCACAATGAGATACCACTTCACACCCACAAGACAGCTGGAATCAAAAAGACAGACATCAGGGTTATAGCAAGGACGTGGAGAGAGCAGGACTCTCAGACCCTGCTGGCGGGATGGCAAACGGGGCAGCCTCTCAGCCCGCTCCACCTGCTGCCTTTCCCCATCTGAGCCAGAGGCACCTCTGCCCCTTATCGCTCAGGTCAAAATCACTGGGATCTTCTGAGTGCCCCCTCACACACATGCCACATACAGCATAGCAAATCCTGCCGACTCTACTTTTATTTTTTTTTTTTGCTTTTTAGGGCCGCACCTGTGGCATATGGAGATTTCCAGGCTAGGGGTCGAATTGGAGCTACAGCTGCTGGCCCACACCACAGCCACAGCAACACAGGATTGGAGCGACCTACACCACAGCTCATGACAACACAGGATCCTTAAGCCACTGAGCGAGGCCAGGGATCGAACCCGCAACCTCATGGTTCCTGGTCAGATTAGTTTCTGCTATATCACAACAGGAATTCCCCAACTCTACTTTTAAAATGTGTCCTGAGGAATTCCTACTGAGGTGTGATGGGATCGATTGTATCTCTGGAGCACAGGGACGCAGATTTAAACCCTGGCCTGCCACAGTGGGGTTAAAGGACCTGGTGTTGCCGCAGCTGCAGCGTAGGTTGACACTGTGGCTCAGATCTGACCCTTGGCCTGAGGAACTCCATGTGGCAAGGGGCAGCCAAAAAAAGAAAAAAAAATAATTAATAAATAAAAGTAAAAACTGTCCCTGTTTAAAAAATAAAATGTATCCTGATATGATACCACTTTTCCTACCAGAACCTTCGTCCAGGCCACCACTACCCCTCACTAGCCTCCTGTACCCCATTTTCTGGATCTCTCCACTCTGGCCCCTAACGCTCCATTCTCCACACAGCAGTCAGAAGGATGTTCTTAAGAACATAAGTCAGGGAGTTCCCATTGTGGCTCAGTGGTAACGAACCCAGCTAGGATCCATGAAGACGCAGGTTCAATCCTTGGCCTCGCTCAGTGGGTTAAGGAATCCATGTTGCCGTGGCTGTGGTGTAGGCCAGCAGGTGCAGCTCTGATCTGACCCCTAGCCTGGGAACTTCCACATGCTGCACGTGCAGCCCTTAAAAGCAAAAAAAAAAAGAAGTCAGATCCTACCATTCCTTTGCTCAAAACTCCAAAGGCAGTTTATTATTTCTCATCATACTCAAAGTAAACTCCAAACTCCACACTGTGCCTGCAAGACCCAAACATGATCTAGTCTCTGGCTGCCTCTCCACCTCCTTTTCTGTGCCTCCTCCCACCTCTCACTCTGCCTCAGCCGCAGAGGCCTCCTGGCTGGCTTTCAGGCAAAGGGACTTGCACCTCAGGACCTTTGCACCTGCTATTTCCTTTGTCTCAATGTTTTCCCCAAGGCCAGCTCACAGCTCTCACACATCATGACAGTCTCTGTGCAAAATCACATCCCCAGGCCCTTCCTGACCACACACACGCAGCTTCTAAAATAGTGATCCAGGGAGTTCCCTGGTGGCCTAGTCGTTAAAGATGGCATTGTCACTGCTGTGGCTTGGGTTCGATCCCTGGCCTGGAAATTTGCATATCCATGGGCATGCCCCCCAAAGAAAAAAAAAAGTGATTCAGGATGAACTGTTATAGGGGAGGAATCTGAAGCTCCAAGAAACAAAGTAACTTGGTGAATCAGAGGCAGAGGGAGGACCCAACACAGACTCCGAGGACCACACTGCACCACTCGCTTTGCTTTTTCCTGTTAGAAGCAGGAAATATTGGTCCTGCCCCCATCACCCTGAGCACTGAGGCTGCTCAGATCTGTTGGCAGAGACCGCACCAAGCCATCCACCCCCATTAGAAAGGAGCCAAGACCTGGGATTTATAAAACAGCACAGCAACCCTGGGATGCCATGGAGAAAATTCAGCATGAAACCCAGAGGGCTGACCTGGGAGGAGCACAGCCCTGGCCCCTGCCTTCGCCCACTGCTCTGCCAGGTGCCCCCCCAGTCCCGTGGCTCACCTGCTACAGACAGCAGGGCCAAGGCACTGCTGAGGGCACAGCTCTCAACTAGGGCAGGGCACCCAGCGGGTCATTTCACACCCCATGCCAGCTCTGCCACTTTAACGGAGTCTGGTCAAATGACTGGGCAGAGAAAAATGACAAACATTCAGGAGCTTAGAAAAGGGAACTGGCCCCTAGCCGGGGGCGGGAGATAGACAATGGGGTTGCTAGTCTGTTTGCAAGCTCAGGATGAATTCACACCAGCAGAATCAAAAGCCCAGCACAGGCTCCACACACCAGCAGCACCCTCGGCCCACGTCCTGGCTCACAGAGGGCATCGGCCTGTTGCCATCAGGAAGCCCGCTCACCAAAGGGTGCTGGGTGATTTGGAAAAAGGTCCCAGAAATGAAAAAGAACAGGGAAGAGGAACAGGGAGATGGCTGCAGGCCTGAGGCCAATGGGTGGAAGAAGGGTACACACGGCCTGTTTCTCAGATCTGGCCCCTTACCCTTTTCCAGGAAAGGCACAGACCCTGGAGCTCCACGGAGCTGGGCCCGCTTCCAGGGCGGACACGGCCGGCTCCAGACACCCGCCTCCCTCCCTCACCCGCCATCTCCCTGTTCCTCTTCCCTGTTCTTTTTCATTTCTGGGACCTTTTTCCAAATCACCCAGCACCCTTTGGTGAGCGGGCTTCCTGATGGCCAGGAGGGGCCAGGCCCCCTCGCCTGGGATGTGTGGACCCTGAGGCTCCTGCATCCATGCCAGCAAAGGGCCTGGCAGCGGGGAACAAGCCAGAGCTCTTCCAGCGCCTGCAAGGTCCAGCTTGGAGGAGCCGGCGCTCAAAGGTGGCGGGAGAGAACACAGCCCTGGGGGTCAGCCCTCCCCAAGAAACTGACACCAGGTCCAAATAGCTGGGCCGCTTCCAAAGGCTGCCAGCCCCACGGCCCCTCAGTTCAGGACCCAGCCCTGGACTGATGTCACCAGAGAAAAGGCGGGACCTCGGGCACCAGCATCAGCCACGGTGGAGACACCCCATCACCCGATTCAGAGTCACGGGCTCCTCCAAGGTCAACCCCCCTCCCCCCAGCCTCTGAAACCCTTGCGCCCCTCGCTGGCCAGAGCTCCCCAGGATCACTCCGTGTGGGCTCAGGGATCACATGACCTCCTGACCTCCTGACCTCCTTCCTAAAGAGGGCAAATGACGGGGGCCTGAAAAACTTAGAAATTCACTCCTGCTACCCGGAGTCTCCGAATTCCTGCTGGAGGTTAACGTTAGGAGTGACCTTTGGCAGAAGTTCTCCAAAACCGTCCAGGGAATTCGACCTGCCAGGTCCCCGTGGACGCTCCATGCACACGGCCGACCAGCGGGAGAGGAGACACAGCCACATGCTCCAGAGCATCCAAGTGGCTCCATTCCGGGTCTGCCCCTTCCCGACCATGAGATTTTTGGATTTGGTTCTTCCTCCTCGCCCCAAGGACTCATTATTGTGCTGCCCATAAGAACTCACTCCTGCTACCTGGCTCCCCAGCTCCCTGAAACCACACGGCTCCGGTATCAGCTCTGGGGAGATGAGCCAGGAGGCAAGGCTCCCAGGTAAACAGGTCCCAGACACTCCTCCAAGGGCAGCAGTTTCCACGGGGAAGAGCTTCAGCACCCGCCTGGACCAGGCCTCCCCCTGGACACACCCAGGCCCGCTGGGTGGCATGCGCTATTTTTTGCAGCTGCAGCCTAGAAGCCTGAGGTTCTGTACACCTCAGCTCTGATGCCCAAAGTTCCCGGAGGATGGCTTGTGCCCAGAGACAGCACGACACTGGTTGCCATGGGGACAGCATCTCGGATCCACCAAGGTCTCAGCAGCCAAAATAGGCTCCAGGCTTGGTGGCGCTGACAGGGCTCCAGGCTGACAACCACATCGCCAGGCACTGGCTGCCAGAAGGTGGAGCACATGGCCTGAGGTGCGGAGGCAGCTCCCAATAGAGGCCCTGGGCCTTCCGACAGACCAGCCAGGGCCTCCCCAGGCTTGGGCTCCTTTGGTGGACTCTGGTACCTGGGCCTGGGTCTGACCCTGCCTACCTGGGCCTCCATTTCCTCGTCAGCAGAACACACCAACCCCGCCCATGGGACTGCCCAGGAGCATCAAGCATCACACCTGCGCTGCTCCATCCCACCCTCCCCGGGTCACCTCACCCCTGACACCCACTGAGGCAACATGCACATCCTACCCCCGGGGGGGGGGGGTTTCCCAGGTGAGGTACCCGTTATCCTCACTCAGGTTTCCTGCCTCCACCCCCCTCCTGGACCACAGAGCTCGCCTGAGCAGAGAAGGGACGGAATCCGGGGACAGGTGGGTCCCTCCAGGGGTCTTTGCCTAGTCCTGGCATAGTCGCAAATTCTGGTGGGTGTCACAACCACCCTGGGGGCTCATTTCTTTCTTTCTTCCTTTCTTTTCTTTTCTTTTTATGGCTGCAACTGCAGCATATAGAACCTATGGGGTTATGGGGCTAGGGGCTACATTGGAGCTGCAGCTGAGGCCTATGCCACAGCCACAGCGACATGGGATCTGAGCCGCGTCTATGACCTACACTGCAGCTCATGGCAATGCCAGATCCTTAACCCAATGAGCAGGACCAGGGATTGAAGCTGCATTCTCATGAAAACTAGTTGGATTCTTAACCGACTGAGCCACAGCGGGAACTCCTCCAGGGACTTCTTTCAAATGCAGGTTCCCAGGCTCTCCCGGCAGCCTCTCTAATCATCAGGGGTGGGATGGATGATGTGCCCAGGTGCCTGCATTTTGGCACGTGCTCTCTGTGATTTAGGTGTGGTCTGTGGCCTGCACTCCAAGAACTCGATGATACACATGGTCCCCACCCCTGAGCTGCTGTCCCTTCTCAGCCAGCATTCTGAAAGCAGCATCATTCCTGCCCCTGAGTCCTCACCGCCCATTTAATCCCTGGCCCCCAGCTATCTGCCTCCAGCCAGGATCCACAGACACCGACAGGGAAAAGTCACCACTGACTTTATTATTATTATTATTTGTCTTTTTTAGGGCCACACCCATGGCACATGGAAGTTCCTAGGCTAGGGGCTGAATCGGCCTACCCCACAGCCATGGCAACGCAGCATCGAAGCTGCATCTGTGACCTACACCACAGCTCACACCAACTCCAGATCCTTAACCCACTGAGCGAGGCCAGGGATAGAACCTGCGTCCTCATGGATACTAGTTGGGTTTGTTACCACTGAGCCACGACGCACCTAAAGTTCTTTACGTGTCTGTTCCCGTGTCCGTCCTGCTGGGCCAGCAGCTCGAGGTTGGGGGCTGTCAGATCAACGGCCTGGTGTGAGCAGGACTGTGCCATCGCTGGCCTGAGCGGCCCCTGATGCTCTTCTCTGGGAGAGTGGTCTGCCTCTGCCGGGGTGTTGGGAGGTGGGCGCAGAGGTGCGCAAGGGCTTGGAGGCCCCTGCTCTCAGCTCAACAGGACAGGACCCATCACGCCAAGGCGGGTGAAGGCAGCCAGGCGCAGGCCAGAACCAGATGCTGTAAGGAGCAGCCAGCTCTGCTCTTCAGCCCCACCCTCACCTTTTCTTGGGGTTGTTTTTTGTTTGCTTGTTTGTTTCTTTTTTGGCCATGCCCTAGGGATGCGGAGGTTCCCAGGCTAGGGACTAAAACTACACCACAGCACTGAACCGAACTACAGCCGCGACAACACCAGGTCCTTAACCCACTGAACCACTGGGGGAGCTCCTGGATGCTTTTTTCTTTTTCTGTGATGCAGGTTCTCACATACCAAGTCCTTCTGGTTGAGTTTTCAGTTGGATTCAACGTATATGAGATTTTTTTTGGTCCAATGTTACTATCACTAGGTTCCAGGGAATTCTCATGGAAGTGTTGATTAACGTTAAAAATGATTAGCTTCCCATCCCACCGGGTGAATTCTCCCGGGGCCTGACTGTAATTTCAGTCCAGAGCTGGTGATCACCTGGCACCTCTGAGAGAAGCCTCGGAGCCGCACGTGGGCAGAGGGGCTCTCGGAACCCCTGGCAGCCGGTCCCCACACAGAGGGAGCCTCGGAGGTCTCCAAAGGACCCGACAGACCCCTGCTCTGTGCCACAGCTGGACCATGGCCAAATGCGAGACGGCGCGCACAGCAGAGCCCAGCCCAGCGGGGCTCCTGACATGATGTGGACAGATCCGCAGGCAGTTCTAGAACGAGAAGAGGAAGCCGGGCCGACCCGGGTGGGCACAGAGGGTGGCATGGAGGCAGTGAAAGGGCAGGGGCCAGAGGCATGGGCGAGCATTCCAGGAAGAAGGCCAGCTCGTGCCAGCACCCCGACCCACAGGCCGCTGAGAGGGTCAAGCAGGGTGATGAGCAGAGGGGGGAGCCTGCTGGGTCTCTGGAAGTGCCTGCAACGAGTGGCCTTCCCCTTGGCCGCTGGCTCCATGCTGGGTTGCCCAAGACCACAGCTATTTTAACAAGGTCTGTGGTGCAACCCTGAGACCAAATGACCTATTTTAGGCTCTCTGGCAGCAGCAGAGCCTGAGCAGGCAGCCTTGGCTTCCGAGGGGGAAAGCCGGCAGAGCCCTGGGACCGCCCAGCTGGCTCAGGCCGGGGACCTTCCCTGGAAAGTCTCGCCAAGCAAGAGTGTGATCAGAGGCTGGAACAGGCCTGAGGAGCCCCCGTGCCAGCACCGCCGCTCCAGGGCCAAGAAGCGGGGAAGAGAAAGGACGAGGGCTTCCTTAATGAAATGGGCCACGTCTAGACGGGGTCCCTTGCGCCCCGGGATGGCTGGCCCAGGGTCTATACCAGTCACAGCATGAGGGTGGCATTTCCACGGGAGACCGGCCACACAGAGGCCTTTGCCAAGGGCACTGGGGACCTGGAACTGGCCCTTGCAGGGCGTCTGTCCTCTGTGCGGAGCTGGGGCAGGGAGAGACCGGAGCTCAAAGGCGACTAGCACGTTCAAAGGCGCCTGGAGGTGAAGACCCAGAATAACAAGGCAGCAGAAAACCCTTCCAGTGTTTCGTGCCCTCCTGGCACGCTGTGCCGATTGCCTATGTGACGCCTGCTCCTCAGCTAGAACGCTGTTCTGCTTAGAAACGCACATGGCCCGTAAGCCTCTCCTGGACGTTCTCTGCTGGCCACACCCTGGACCTGCATGACCTGTTCCATGGCCTTGAACCTGTCACTGCCCGGGCCAGTTTTCTACTCTTGAAAGTGGGCCTGGGACAGCTCCTGCCTGATTCCCTGGGCTAATGTTATGTGCCACTTGACATGGAACCTGGAAGAAACTCAGTCAATGTTTGCTGTTATAATTAACAGCAAACATGAGAAACCAATGTCCAACAGTAAAAAGCGGATAAAAAAAAAAAAAATGAGGGCACACTGGAGTTCTCTTGTGGCACAGAGGGCTGGGGACTTGGCATTGGCACTGCAGCGGCTCAGGCCCAGATTCAATCTCTGCCCTCATATGTCACAGGAGCAGCCATAGCATTTTTTTTTTAAAGGATATTAAAATGTTACACTGTATGGTCTCAACTTTATAATAGAAATACGTAAGTATTCAAGGGCTGCTGGGAAATTAACAGAAGATAGGAGTTTCTGTCGTGGCTCATTGGTTAACGAAACTGACTACCATCCATGAGGATGCAGGTTTGATCCCTGGCCTCGCTCAGTGGCTTAAGGATCCGGCATTGCCACGAGCTGTGTGAGGTGTAGGTTGCAGACGCAGCTCAGATCCCGTGTTGCTGTGACTGTGGTGTAGGCCAGTGGCTACAGCTCCGATTGGACCCCTAGCCTGGGAACCTTCATATACTGTGGGTGTGGTCCTAAAAAGACAAAAAAAAAAAAAAAGAAAAAAAGAAAGAAAGAAAAGCAATTAACACAAGGTAACAGTTACTCCAACTATGAGATAGGAATCTCTAAGCTCTTCTGCTGTTTCTAATCTTTCCCAATGACTTTCTTCTTCTTCTTCTTTTTTTTTCTTTTTCTTGTTTTTTGGCTGCATCCACAGCATATGGAATTCCTGGGCCAGGGATTGAATCTGAGCCTCGGCTGAGGCCTGCACCACAGCTGCAGCAACACTGGATCCTTTAACCCACTGCGCCACAGCAGGAACAGCTAATCCTCCCCAGCGACTTTCCACAATGACTATGCATCCTTTTGTAGCCAGGAAAAATGATCGATATATGTCATGGACAGAAGAGCACTGAGGACAAGAAAGGGATGAGCTCAGCATTCTGTTCAGCCTGCTCTCCTCCCTGGAGCCTACAGCTGGGCCTTCTCAGCGAGGCGACCTTTCCAGAGAAGTATTGACTTCCTCTGGTTCAAAGTCAGTCCTGCCAGGCTGTCAGGTCGGCTTGGCCACCCTGGGGACCAGGAGACAGCACTCAGAGAACTGGCTCCACGTTCCTGCCTTTCCGGAGGACTGTGGGCTCCGAGACCCAGAGCCCCGTCCATTCATTTACCCAAGGCCACGGCAGGGCGGGGGGCCCAGCCCCACAAATACAGAGAGGGAAGCCACAGTCTTAAGCTCAAGGAGCTCAGGGTGGGTCAGGAGATGGGCCAGGAGATGGTGTGAGGAGTAGCACAGCCGAGGCACACGCGTGTGGAAGAGATCACAGGAGGGTCTGGCCATGCCTGTGGGAGGGGTGTGTGTGTGGGGGGGGGGCAGTCAGGGCTGGGCAGCCGAGAGGCAAATGCAGGGGCAGACAGGCATGGTCACACACCGCCTGCAATAGGAGCTGAAAGCCACTCACTGTGGCTATTTATGGAGCATGAGGTCACAGTGTGGGGGAAGGCAGGGGGTCCTGCTCTTCATTCTAAGGGGGCTGGATTATTATTATTTTTTTTTTTGCTTTTTTGCTTTTTAGGGCCGCCCCGGTTCCCAGGTTAGGGGCTGAATCAGAACTACAGCTGCCGGCCTCCACCACAGCCACAGCAACACCAGATCCAAGCTGAGTCTGTGACCTACACCACAGCTCACAGCCACACCGGATCCTTAACTCACTGAGCAAGGCCAGAGATAGAACCTGCAGTCTTATGGTTCCTAGTCGAATTCATTTCCTTCATTTCCACTGCGCCATGATGGGAACTCTCAGAGGAGGCTGGGTTTTATCCTTAAGACAGTAGGGAGCCACTGAAAGATTTTTTTGTCCTTTTTTTTTTTTTAGGGCCGCACTTGCAGCATATGTTAGTTCCCAAGCTAGGAGTTGAATCAGAGCTACATACAACTGCCAGCCCATGTGACATCCACAGAAACACAAGATCTGAGCTGTGTCTGTGCCCTGCACCACAGCTCACAGCAATGCCAGATCCTTAACCCACTGAGTGAGGCCAGGGATCAAATCCGCATCCTCATGGATCCTAGTCTGGTTCGTTACCGCTGAGCCATGATGGGAACTCCCTGAAAGATCTTAAGTTGGGAAGAAGCCCATGGTACAGTCTTGGAAAGCCACTCTGGCTATAGGCAGAAAGTGCACTGGGGGTGTCGGAGGAGAAATTGAGACGCCAGGAAGGAGCCGCTCACGGTGAAGAATTAACGTGGGCTCAGACCAAAATGGGGGTTCAAACCAGGACGGCGAAGACAAGGCAGATGTGAGGAGCATCTAGGCAGGAGAATCAAGGGCCTTGGTAACCTCCGAGATGCCTGGGGAAGAGTCTGCGATGGTCCCCGGACACTGGGTCCGAGGGGGGTGCTTCCTCAGGACAGAGAATACAGGCAGAAGCACAGATCCAGGGCTGGTAGAGGTCATGACCCTGGATCTGTTGAGTGTGGGGGTGTGGCAGAGCGGGCACTTCGAGGTCTGGAGTCAGGGGAGGGGTCGGGCGGAGGGTGTGTGTCTGGAAGACATGCCCAGAGCTCTGCGGGCGTCCCGGGCACGTGTGTGATCCCAGGAGGAGCACGTGAGGCCAACAGGACAGGACAGAGTATGGGGACACCAGCATGAGAGGAAGGGGGTGCTCCTGGGGGTGAGCAAGAGAGGCAGAAAGTGGGGGAGGCACGGAGGGGGGAGGTGGAGAGGGAGGAAGACAAAGCCAGGAAAGGAAGGCTTCTAGAAGGAGGCTCTCGAGGGTGGTCTCGGAGCAGCAGAGGCCAGGCGGGTCCGTCCACAGTTCGGGGGGCACTGGCCCCTCTGCTGGGAGCATCCAGTGAGTCCCTAAGGTGCAGGCCTGTGCCCCAGGGGTTCCAGCACCTGCATGGACCCAGCAGATACTGAAGACATGGCCATGTGGGAAGAATGGGATGGGAGGAGGCCAGGAGGCCTGGGCGTGAGGCAGGACCACAGTGGGCGAGAGCTGTCCAGCCTGTTCTCTTGCCCAGGCCTGGGGAGGGCAAGCAGTGCTTCTGGTATTGGACCCTCCCAGCCCCAGAGGGGAAGCGTGTGCAGGTCTAAGATGATGGGCAAGGACCCCAGGACGGATGCCACACACTGATCCATTGGTGGGGCAGCCTCAGGCCCCTTTCTGAGGGCAGCTAGACCAGCCTAGGTAGGGGTTGCTGGCCTATAGGAGGTGAGCGCAGGCATTTGCTGAGGGACAGTGCCACCTAGTGGCAGGAGGCACTCACACCAGGCTTCTGCTGGACCTTCTAGCCCATCACTTGACCTCTCCTAGGTCTTTCTGGGCCTTTCAAGCTGGGGTCAAGCGCACTGGAAGCAATGATCCAGGGCTTTAGCCAGCTGGGCAGCACTGGAGCCCCTGATGACACCACACCCTGTGGCATCAGCTGAGGTCGGCTCTGCCAACAGAGAAGGTGGGTGGACTAGAATTTTAGCTGAGAGCCATGTGGCCCCACAGCGTGGGCAGAAACGTGGGCTCCTGCTCTCAGGCTCGAACCTCCACAGTGGGAGAGGCCAGACTGACTGCTGTTTCACTGGCACAAAGAAAATACAGTATTCCCGGGAAGCTTGTCCAGGCACCGCCCCCTCCCCCTCTGACTGCTCCAGGGGAATTCTCCCTCAGGCCTTTCTGCAGCCCTTGTCCTCCTGCGTGGTTCCGGCAGAAGGGACCCTGGGGCCAGGGCAGACTGAAGGGCACCCCAGCAGCAGAGACCACCCCCCCAGAGAGCCCTCCTCAGGTCCAGGTTCAGTTCCAGGAACCTGCTCCCCTAGGGGAGAGGTACCTGGCCAGCCTGGCTGTCTGGATGCCCCACGCCCATGAGGGCCCGATTCCAGGGCCCAGAAACCACACCCACACATCCATGACTCGCTGCTGACTGCTCAGCAGTTTCGAGCCAGGTGAAGTCACTGTGACAGCCTTAACTCGATTGAGCTCATTTTTATTTTCAATTGTTGGTTTAGATAAACAAGATAGAGTTCTCTTAAAAATATTTATAAAAATTTCCCCTTATGGAGTTCCCGGCGTGGCTCAGTGGTTAACGAATCCAACTAGGGAACCGTGAGGTTGCAGGTTCGATCCCTGGCCTTGCTTAGTGGGTTAAGGATCTGGTGTTGCCGTGAGCGGTGGTGTAGGTTGCAGACGTGGCTCGGATCCCACGTTGCTGTGGCTCTGGGGTAGGCTGGTGGCTACAGCTCCCATTAGACCCCTAACCTGGGAACCTCCATATGCCGCAGGAGCGGCCCTAGAAAAGGCAAAAAGACCCCCCCCCAAAATCTCCTCTTATTATAAAAGAAATGTGTGTGCAATGTTTAAAAATTGGTTTTTACAAAAAGGTGTGATTTGGAGTTCTCTTGTGGCACAGCGGGTTAGGGATCTGGCGTTTTCACTGCAGTGGTTTGGGTTGCTGCTGTGGCACAGGTTCGGTCCCTGGCTGGGGAATGTCCACAAGCCCCAGGTGTGGCCAAAAAAAAAAAAAAAAAAAAGTGTGACTTGGGTGGCTTGGAAAGTAAAAGTCCCGTATACAGTTCTACTCTCTATGGAAATTTCCTATAGGAATTCCCATCATGGCTCCGTGGTTAATGAACCCGATTAGTATCCATGAGGATGCAGGTTCAATCCCTGGCTTCGCTCAGTGAGTTAAGGATCTGGTGTTGCCTTGAACTGTGGATCCTGCATTGCTGTGGGCTGTGGCATAGGCTGGCCGCTGTAGCTCTGATTGGACCCCTAGCCTGGGAACCTTCATATGCTGCAGGTGCAGCCCGAAGAAGACAAAAAAAAAATGAAGAAAAAATTTCCTATGGACAACCTGGTACACATTCTTTGGGGATTTTTGGTTCTATACACGTACATGCACGAATTTGTGTGTGAGGGGGCGTATGCGGTGACGTCTTCTATACCAGCATATAGTTCTATGGTTTATTTGGATTTTTTCCATTAAGAGCATACTACTAGGGACCTTCTTTTCAGTTTTTTAAAAATTTTTACTTATTTATATATTTATTTATTGGCCATGCCCAGGGTATGTGGAAGTTTCCAGGCCAGGGACTGAACCCACACCACAGCAGTGACCCAAGCCAAAGCAGTAACCCACTAAGCCACCGGGGAACTCCTACTAGAGGCATTCTTACCACCTCAAGTTCAGGTTAACTCAGTGACCCTAGACCAGGATGGGAGGAAAGGTGATGCCCCAGGGACGCCAAGGCCGGAGGATTTCAGGCGGCTGTGGTTCAGGAGCAGGGGAGAGGCACCCATGCTAAAACCCAGGTCAGCCCTGGAAGAGAGAAGACTTCTCCCAGAAGAAACATCCCAGGAGGCGGGCCAACTCCATACTCCTGTCTCCTGCCCGGTGGGAGCTGACAGTGCAGTTGGGGCAGAACAGGCCGTGGCAGGAGTGTGGCCCAGGCAGGCGCTGTCCCCGAGAGCTGCGGGAGCCACCGGAACACCCTGTACATTTCTGCTGAGTTGGGTGCACAGGCCGGGTCACACCCAGCGTCAGAGCTCGGGACCCGGGCCCTGTGCCAGGGCCGAGCCCTGAGATATCCAGGAGACTAAAAGCAGCTTCAAGAAAAGCAGCCCCTGTGCCAGATCTGCTCTCCTCCTCAGCACACACACCCACCTGCACGCTGCTCCTGAGAGCCCGCTCCCACCGGACAGCCCACTTGGCTGCACCATTCAAAGGCCAATAATTCCAACCAAGTGTGATAAGAACCCAAGGAAAGGACGAGATGAAGCTGGTGGTCAGGATCCCGGGCTATAGCGTCAGGCTCAGCCTTCCAAAAGCGGAGAGCCCATTACGTGCCCTGTGGCTCCAGGACAGACAGTGACAAACCCAGTTCTGGAGTCAGGCTGTAGCTTTGCATCCTGGGCCCTCTAACAATTGGCGGCATGAACTGGCTGCCGAGACTTACTGCTTCTTACCCGTTTTCTCCCCTGCTCGGTAGAAGCGATAGAGCTGGGAGCGCTCTATGGTTAAAGGAAACGACGTGTGTCAAGCCCAAGCCTGCTACATGATGAATCCTCAGTGTTACCCACCACCAGCTACGGCTGGCTGAGGGCGCTCAAAAAAGAAAGAACTTCTGCAGGTGCACACAGACCTCCAGGGCTACTGGGGACACCTCCCTGGGTGCAGCCAGGAATACAACAGCCACCGTGTAGCCTGCACTCAGGCCGGACCCCAGCACACAAGGGCGGTTTCCTTGCTCCTGAACTGGGCACCGGGCAGGCCGGGGTCCCGCCAAAGGCTAAAGCAATGCAAGAACCAGAGTCCCTGTAACCGCCACCATTATCCGACTGGGGCCTGGGCTCCCACCTGGGGTTAGGAGAAGGGACCAGCCTGGAGGCTCCAGAGGTTTCCTGGGCTCCACATCTCAATGCTGCCGTTGCCGGGGTGGGGGCTCAGCTCTGCCTTGTCTGCCCCAAATCTCTCCCTCGTGGGTCACCCAGGCAGAAGGGCTCGAGCTATGACCTGAAGGACCCACAGCTTGCTATCCCCGAGAAGCGTGGGGCTGGCGCTGTGGCCCTCGACTCACCCTGGTCGATGGAGTGCTGGGGCAGCTGGCTGAGCTGGCTGTTCACTACCCCCGCGTAGGTGCGCAGGAACTCCTCCTCGCTGGCCGTCAGCTGCAAGGGCGAGAGCCGGGTGAGGGGCTCCAGGCAGCCACTCCCTGAAGGCACCTGCCCGGCCAGGCTTGATCCCCGAGGGCGCCTCCTCCTTTGCTCCTTGGGCCTCTGTTCTTTTTTGGCCACCCCATGGCATCCCAGGCCAAGAGTCAGATCTGAGCTGCAGTCTCGACCTACACTGCAGCTGCAGCGCCAGACCCTGGACCCACTGTGCTGGGCTGGGGATTGAACCTGTATCCTGGAGCTGCAGAGATGCTGCCAATCCTGTTGTGCCACATCGGGAACTCCAGGCCTCTGTTCCTGAGATGTGGCCTTTCAGTTCCAGGGCGAGCACCCCTCCTCCCACCCCTGAAACTTGCTTCCCAGGGCCACGAGGGCCTGCCACCGGGATCAGCTCTGAGACGGGATTCCGAGGCAGACCCTCCCTCTCCTTGTGAGAAGGGTCCCCACACACCTGCTGCCCCCTTGGTGCCTGTCCTGCCCTTGAACACCCCTGGGAGAGAAGATTCTCAGGGCTGAGAGGGAGGGAGGAAGGTGGGGGCTTTAGAACGCACGCCCACCTGGGCCAGACCTGGCACGGGGCTGGGAAGACGGCCCCAGCGGTGCCTGCAGACCTGGACATGCTCATCTCTGGGCCGGGAGACTGAATGAGCCTCAAAGCCAAACCAGAGGTCCCGGCACACCCCTCCCCGGAACCACGGCTGCTGCGGAAGGGGGCCTCAGCCCCTCTGCCCTGCCCGCCTGGGTGCCCACTGTTCCCACCCCGCAGGCACTCACATTGGAGCCCATCTTCCTCAGCATGAGCAGCACTCGGACCTTCTGCTGAATGTACATCTCCTCCGGACTCTTCCCGGGGGCCCCCTCGCGGTTCATCCCCTGGCCAGCTCTGGGGACTCCTGTGGAGGGAGGAGAATCATGGGGGGGGGGCAGTGTGAGGACGAGACCCAGCCCCCCACAGGCAGGAGTCATCAGGCAGCCCACGATGCTGCGGGGGCTGGTTTCCGAGAGCCCAGAAAGGGTGGCGGGTTGCTGGTTCCTCCTGAGCCCCCACTGGCCCCAGACAGCAGGATTGAGCAGCTACCCCTGGAGCAGGCGCAGCCCTGGTGGCCAGGCCCCTTCTGTGCCTACGATGTCGGGCCGGGGGCCGGGGTGACCCGGACTTCTGGCCAGCTCCACCTTCCAGCCACCCCCTCAGCAAGGCTCCTGCCACGAGCCCAGGAGAGGTGGTACAGAAAGCCCAAAGCGTCCCTGGCTTTCAAAGCGAGTAGCTCCTACAAGGAGCAAAGGGACGTGATCGGAGGCCGCCAGCCTGGGCCTGTAGCGGGAGAGACCTTGGGATCAGTACCCAGCCCCCAAACACCAAGACAGCTCCCTCTGCAGAAGTCCCTGCCGAGTTCAAGAGGCCAACTCCTGGGCTGGGCTCCAAGGAGTCCCTCGATGGGGACAGCGAGCCCGGGCCATGGGCGCAGACACCCGCCCAGGCTCGCCACCGCCCCCACCGCCCCCAGAGGTCCACCCACCTGTCACAGGGTGGCTCCTGCAGGCAGCAGCCGTGTCCAGGTGCTGCAGGGACCCGACCTGCAGAAAGGTCCCGGGAGAGCAGTCCCAGGGTTTCCTCCCTCCAGGAGGAGCCGGTGGGGAGGAAGCCGGGCGTGGAGGGGTTAGGGTTACACACTTGTAACTCCTGGATGAGTCAGAAATAACACAGCAGCTGGTGGGGGTGGAGCCTCCGCAGCCTGGGTGCCAAGGAGCTGCGCTTGGAGGAGCAAGGGAGCCGGGCTTGCGGGCCAAGGACACTCCTCACACCGTCCATCCCTCGGGGGCTGGCCAGCCCTGGACCAGCAGGCTCTCCCGGGCAAAGGGCCGACTCAGAAATACACCAGAGCCCCGGGCAGCAGCTTCCCGGGCAGCAGGAGCTGACGGGGCCCTGGCCCCCAAAGCCCACACTATAGGGCGAAAGGCTCACAGAGCAGCTGTGTGGGGCTGTCTCCTTATAGGGCTTTCCTTTCCGCCACCAACGCCAGGCTCCCTCTTGGTCTGCTCTCCTGCCACTTCCCCGGCTCAGAAGGGGGCCTCATTAACAACTGCTAACTGGGAAGGAGGGCAGAGCCGCCTCCAGAACAACCTCTGATGAGAGGCAGCCAGCCACCCCCCAGGGCCAGGTGCATGGCGGGCTCAGCCACAGCCCCAGCTTCTGAGCACAGCTGAGCGGGAGGCTGGCTTCTGCGCTCTCACTTCTCCTGCTGACCCCTTCCCACCTCTTCCTCTCCACCACCCCAACGAGTAGCCAGAAGAGATGACATCTCTCCCAATGCAGCCCATCCCAGCACGGTTCCCTCCCCTCTGCCTTGCTGCCCCAGAACCTGCTGGGAAGCTCCTCCCCCAGCAGCCTCTGCCCTGGGTGGCCCCGAATCTGGAATAGCCTTCCCTTCCCTGACTGCCTGACTGGAGTGGCTTCTGCGCCCCTGCCCAGGGCTCCCCCACCCCCTGGGCATGCAGCCGCCCCTCTGGGCTGGCTGAATGGAGAGTCCAGGCCCTGTGGCGTCTAGGATTCCCTCACAATAGCCACATCTCTTAGGGTCCAATGCAAACCCCTAATCCAGTTGCCATAGCCAAATTTAGCTTTTCCGAAGACTCTCATTTCTGAGTGATTTGTGTGCCTTGGGCTGTCATGTTCTCAAAGGACATCTGAAGCCTCCATGAAGCCCTCAAACTGGGAGTTAGGGCTTCCAAGGGTAAAATCTGTCCTGCGTCCAAGGACCAGCTCTCTCCTTGTGGAAGACAAGGGACTGGCCACTAGGTGTCGCCACAAACACACAAGAACCAGAGCTCCAGTGCTGCCCCCCACCCCCCCCCAGCCCCCCAGCCTTTCTGGTTCAAGCCTTCACTGTGATCCTGTCGCAAACCACACCCCAGTCCCAGGTCCCAGAGCAAGTTCTCGTCCCCCACTTAGGGGCCAGCCCTACCCAGGCAAGGATCATGTCTGGTTTTGCTGTGCATCGCGGGACCTGGGATCTTGGCCTCAGAGGACAGAGCCCCTTCCTCTCTGCCCTTTCCGGATCAGCCAAGCTTCCTCCAACAGAGACATGGGGGCTCAGGACCAGGAGGAGAGAGAGTGTGCGTGTGCGTGTGTGCACGAGTGTGCGTGTACATGTGTGAATCATTTTACACAGGGTCTGTTCACAGAATTTCACCCTTCCCACTAATCCTGCCCTCGGCGCCCCGTACAGATCAGTGCTGTTCCAGTGACACATGCCCCCACCCTCCACACTCCAGTCCTGCTGGACGAGGCTCTGGTCGTGCCTGGTCCACGTAATTCTGTCCTAAGCAGAACCTGCATCCAGGGTGCCGATGTGAAGCAAACAGCTGAAGAGAATCAATCATAAGCGACCCAAACAAGGCAGACTTTTCAGTGGCGGGGATTCTGTGAGTATATTACAGTGTGTTTGGGTTTGGTGTCTAACCGAGCAAACATGCTATTAAGTTGTCATCACAATTTTGACCCACATCGGATTAACTTCACTGGAGAATCCTTATTCTCCCCTGTAGGGATCAGGAATGGTCTCCATTAAAATGTCATTCATTTAGACACGCTAATTACCCATTCGGTCCTCAGCCCTAAGAGCCAACGTAATGATGCTTCTCCATTATGCTCTCCCAGCGACCCCAGAAACACCCCACCGCCTTGGCTGGTGGCGCTTCCATTCTAAACCCTAAGAAAACCCCTCCGTGTCAGCTGCCCACGTCAGAGACAGACCTGCTCCCTCTCTGAAGACAAAACGTTCTGGAAGCAAACCAGGGAACGGCATAAAAGAGCCAAAATATGGAAAATGGGAAGAAACAGGCAACTATCAACTCTCCTGGCAACGGCAAGGCTTGTGGCCACGCGGATGTTATGCCACAGACCTCCACGTGTGATATGAACAGGGCGCATGAGTCCAGAAAATGACATGTGACTGGGACAAACGCAGTGCTGAGACGCTGCGGGACATATGTTCGCTGCGGGCACAGAGACATCCACGCGCCGCCATCCACACACCCTTATGAGGCCGCAGCTCTGTTGAAGGAAGATTGGCCGGTAAAGGACAAAGAGGAGGGGGTTCCCAACCACTGGGAGGGATCCATCCGAAGTGACAAATGTGGCCCGTGGCCTGCGAAGTCACACTGCAGTCTCTGGGAGGCATCCAGGTCGTCCCTGAGAGACCACGCTCCTGCCCAGAGGTAGAGGGACCTGATCTGCAGGCACATGAGCTCCAGCCTGGAAGCAGCTGATCTCACGTGGAAGGATGGGGAGCTGGGGCAGAGGGACCCGGGAGCAGGATGTGCTGCTGTCACACCCGTTCTGATCCACAGCTTTGAAAGCCAGCCTCCCTTCACAGGCACCAGGGGCCCCAAATGCAAACACAGCCACCCGCACTCATCTTTATTTATAAACTTGAAGCTAGCCTGTGGAAAACCCACATTTATGCAAATTGGAATATAAGTTTATAGCCATGGTGGTCTAGCACCTGCCTGGAAAAGGCTGAGTAACCTCTGCTGGGCCGGGCAGCAGGCGGCCTTTGGACACACAAGCCACCTGTCCCAAGGGTCCCAGCACTTGCCTTCTGTTTTGTCCATTAAAAAAACAAACAAACAGATGGTGATATATATATTTAACTGCTCATGTTTTTAAATGTGCATTTACCCTGGTGCAGTGTTTAGGCTGCATGGAAATACAATGCCGTATAACTGTGTGATTCACAGAGTTTATATAAAACATATACACATATATTTTTTGTCTTTTTAAAGCCATGCCCTTGGCCTATGGAATTTCCCAGGCTAGGGGTCAAATAGGAGCTGCCGCTACCGGCCTACACCACAGCCACAGCAACGCTGGATCCTTAACCCACTGAGAGAGGCCAGGGATCGAACTGACATCCTCATGGGTCCTAGTCAGGTTCACTACCACTGAGCCACAACGGGAACTCCATAAAATATTAATTCAGCCTGCACACATCTTAGCCCAAAAGACCTCAGCAGTAGCACAACGTTCTCCCTAAAGACCCAGCTAAAGCAATGAGGCTTACCAGGGACAGTGGAGAAAGGACAGGAGGTGAGCTAACTTCACGGTCAGCCCTTGAGCGGGTACCCGAGGCCCCCTCCTGATGCAGTTCTGTGGCCGCGCTCCGGATGCCCGAACCCTGGGGTCCTTACCTGCTTCTGGAAATCACCTTCAGGCAAACAGGCGCTCAACTGTGACGGGAGGGTTGTGGCCGGGGAGGAATAGAAGGGTGCAGCCCTGTGGAAACACAGAACATGGGTCATGGGAGGAGGCGGGAGGAGCACACGCCCAGCGCTGAGGGATGCGGGCCGGCTGGCGGGAAGCTCCCGGCGACAGGCTCTGTGCGGTCCAGAAATACCTGTGTGTCTGGCCGGCCCAGGAACTTGCACCAACACCTCGGGGATAAGGTGCTGACTGCAGCTATGCTCGCCTTCATTTCCAGCCAAAGCAGGTCACCATACACCCTCCTCCCCTCGGGTGAGTCACCAAGGGCGATGGAGAGCTGTGCCGGGAGACGTCCAGGACCAGAGTGAGTCACGGCCGGGCTGCTGATGGGCACGTCCTGTACCCACACGAGAAGGCCCCCCGCCCACCAAGCATCACGACGAGCCAGGCGCGGGCACCTGGGCGCTCCAGCCACTTTGTGCAGATGTGGGAACATCTGTGGTTGCAGACGGAAGCACACGCACACCTGCCAACTGCAGGTGATTTACAACCTACGAGCCTGGCCACGTGTCTGCGGGCCCCACATGCACCTCTTGCAGGCATCAGGGAACAGTCTCGTCTTCTGTCTCCCACACATAGCCTCATTTTGGACCCTCTGCAGGGTAACCGGGAGAGGCGGGCTGCTGACGCTGGGCAGAGGCATAGGGAGAACAGGTGGCGGCCCGGCCACCCCTCCACGGCGGCACGGGGACCGCGGAGCATCTGGTTTAGACGTGCACCTCTGGCTCTCAGCCCCGCAGTGAGGACAGACGCCTTGGGATAAATGGGAAACTTACTGTGAGGGACCAAGAGGCCCCTCGGTCCTCAGCAATTTCTGCCAAGGAAGCTACTCACTCACCCGAGGGGCCCAGAAAGTGAGATTTCTTTTTTTCTCTCGGTCTTTTTAGGACCATAAAAAGCATATGGAAGAAGTCCCTGGCCTAGGGGTTGAATCAGAGCTATAGCTGCTAGCCTACACCACAGCCACAGAAACACCAGATCCAAGCGGCGTCTGCAACCTACACCACAGCTCATGGCAACGCTGGATCCTTAACCCATTGAGCGGGGCCAGAGATCAAACCTGCATCCTCATGGATACTAGTCGGATTCGTGTCTGCTGAGCCAGGACGGGAACTCCCAGACAGTGAGATTTCAAAAGGCCCCCCTCCAGGCAAATGCTGCTCCAGCCCCTGGGTCTCTGGTCTGCCTGGCCCTTCAACCTGCGACGGCCCTGGGATGGAGAAGCGGTCACCACCACTGCCATCCCCTCCACCCGCAGAGTACCCTATGGGAAAGACATTTATAGCAATTAATTGCTCTTTTATTCCTCTAGACATCAAAGCGCCGAAATACCAAGGATCCCTGGGGAACTTTGCACCCAAGTCCCCACATTCCTTCAAAAAGAGATGAAAAGAGACAAGCTTCTCCACTTCTGAGGGCTTTCATTTCTCCAATGATCACAACAGCCAATTAGCCTCCTACCATCTACAGGGCTCGGACGTCCAAGAAGCAGAGAGAACCTTGGACTCAGGACTTGAAGGAGAGGACACCTGAGGGACATGGTGGCCACTGATGGGGCCGTCCTGAGACTCACACCAGCTCTTCCATTTGCACCTTATGATCGGGTCAGTGTTCCCAGTTTTTGTTTGTTTGTGTGTTTGGGCCGTGACCACAGCATGCAGAAGTTCCAGGACAGGGGATCCAACCCGAGCCACGGCAATAACCAGAGCCGTAACAGTGACAATGCTGAGTCCTTAACCTGCTAGGCGACCAGGGAACTCTTGTCTTAAAGTTTTTAATTTTTCGTTTTCTTTTAATGGCTATACCTGCGGCCTATGGAAGTTCCTGGGCACAGGGTCAAATCGGAGCTGCGGCTGGGGTCTGTGTCACAGCCACAACAACACTGGATCTGAGCCACATCTGTAACCTACGCCGCAGCTAATGGCATTGCCAGATCCTTAACCCACTAAGCGAGGCCAGGGTTCAAACCGCCATCCTCACAGGGACAACATCAGGTCTTTGGCCTGCTGAGCCACAATGGGAACCCCAGTTCTTAATAACTTTTGAACAAGGGGCCCTGCAGGGGCCCCCACAAACTATCTAGCTGGTCCAGAATGAGGGAAAGGATGCCAACGGATCTCAAACTGCCAAGGGCCCAGTAACCTTAAGCAGAGGTGACATGGCCTCCAGAAGGATCTACTAAAATAAAACCTTCCGAGGTGTCCAGAGCCCTGTACCAGGCTCAGGGAGCAGGAGATACAACAGTGGGGCATGACACTGAGCCTGCCTTCCAGGAGGTAACTGAATGGCTGAGGAAAGCACACTGCACAAGGCAAATGGAAAACAAGACAATAATTCATAACAACGACCCAGAAAGATATGCCAGGTTAAGACACAAACACTTCCAAGGGTGCCAAGCACATGAAACATGCTGTGCCCAGCACCTCCCCCTGAGCAGCTCAGAGGCAGGAGAAAAAGACCCAGAGCCTCCACCCAGTACAGTAAGTGGCAGAGTAAGCGGATGTGCAAAGCTCTGTGGCAACACAGAAGAAGAGGGACCAGCTCACAGCAGAAGCCACTGGAGCTGGGTTTTGAAGGATGAATAGGAGTTTGCTAGTAGGGAAGGGGGGGAGGGCACTGCAGGCACAGGGAACAGACATTCTCTGAACAAACAGTTACTGAGCATGTGTTTAGTATATGCTAGGCCCTGGGCTGGGCATTGAGGATACACAGTGAGCGTGTGATGGTCCGTGACGAGGGCTCCCAGTGAGCAGGGGAGACAAGACACAAATCAAGTCATAACCCGGTAAATGTGGCCTCAGACACTGCGATAAAAAACAATGGGCTGGGGGGGCCCTGATGACACACAGCTGGGAATCTGACCTTGCCCAGGGGCAGGAGGTGACTTCTGAGCCATTACCTGAGGGTGAGGAGGAGCTGGGCTGGGGCCACACCCATAAAAATCCTGAAGCAGGAAGAGACCGGGCCTTTGGGAAAACTGGAGGAAGAAGGCGGGCGAGGGGCTCAAGGTGCCGGACCACGTGGGTCTCCAAGCGGGGTGAGGAGAGGTTCAAGCAGGGGGAGTTGAGAAAAATCTGAGCTTTCCGAGACCCCTGCGGGCGGACCTGCTGGGCCGGGGGAGCCGGGCTCGGGCTGGGAGGGTGGGAGAAGGGATGGTGAGGGCGTGAGGGCTTGGGACACTTTGGCAGGTGGAACTTCGGGATGGGAGCAGTGTCACAGCCCGGGCTGCCGGCGAAGGCCCTGAGGACAGGCAGAACAGCCAGGATGGGACCCCACGGGCCACGGAGACGCCCATGGCTGGAAACAGAGCAGGTTCGTCCTTCAGATGAAATCGACACCACTGTGAATATCCAACATGTGCTTGGAGTCAGAAGGCGGTGAGGGACCAGATCCGAGAAATACCTGGGGCACTTCCAGGAGATGCTGTGCCAGAGGGGGCGGTGGGGCAAGGGAGCCACTTTGGGAAAAAGGAGCCATGGTAAATCACTGACAGCCTGGCAATGCCACTTACCAGCTGTGTGGACTTGAGGAATGTGTTCACTCATTCAATCAACAAACATATTGAGGACTCACTGGCTACTGGGATATGTGGTGCAAAAAGAGTCAAAAGTTCCTACATGCATTATAGGGAGAGATAAAACAAAATCCACAAAAAGTAATCCATGGGCAGATAACCCAGCGGGAGGAAGGGGACAGGCGCTATGCACATACCCAAGAGGGGTGAGCAGACAGCAGTGTGGCGTGCTCAGGTGAGGGGAGAGCAGGGGAAGCTCAGGGGAGCTCAGGGGAGATGGACAGGGGCCCTGGACATAGCGGGAGGGAACTGAGTGAGGGGAGGGGATCACCAGGCTGGGGAGGCCTCTGAGAGGCTGGAGTTGCAAGGTGACCTGGTCTGACCTGGTTTTTAGCAGGGCCACCCCCACTCGGAAACAAGAAGAGGCTGGGGGGCCAAGGAGAGCGGAAGCGGGGAGAGCAGTGAGGAAGCCAGGCAGAGGGCTCCACCTGCCAAGAGCACTTTCCCCTTGGTTGTGACAACCAGGAATGTCTCCAGGTGCTCCCTGGGGGACAAAATCCCCTCCAGGTGAGAACACGGCTTTGAAGAACCAGCTGACACACGTTCTGGCTTGCTGTTGGCCGGGCACTGTTCGAGTATATGAACCATTCAGTCTTTGCAACAAACACGCCTATAAGGTTTTACAAACGGGAATGCAGAGCCCCGGAGTCTGTGCTCATCCAGCTACTCTGTCCTAGTCTTTCTGGGCAGGATGAGAGCCCAGACCATTCGGGCTCTTACTCCTGGGCTACACTGCTCTCAAGTAAACAAGAAAAGTGGATAGAAAGGCGCTCGGAGCCTGGGAGAGGGAGGCAGCCCTGGGCCTGATCTGCAGGCTTGGCTGTAGGTCCCACTCAGGGAGGCACCTTAGGTCCAGCAGCCACACCAAAACTAGGGCACCAGAGAGACTTCCACAAGCTCCGTGCTCAGTAATTAAACTGCAGCCTCCCAGAATCTAGGGCCTCGTGAGCCACCGCCTTAATTAAAAAATTCAGCCTCCTCAGCCCAGAGCCAGGCCCAGCATTCTCGAACCACACTCCATCAGCAGGAGCAAAACAGGTGGGATGGCAGCTCTGCAAGTCAGGGGGTCTGCAGGACGCGGCCCCGAGCTTAAGTGATGAGCCTGGATGAGACATTTGTCTCAGGGTCGCCAACCCAAATTCCACCCTGTGCCAAAGCTCCCTTCCTGCTCGGTGAAGCCAGGAGAAGGTGCAGAACAACAGCGATAATTATTGTGGTTGCTGGAGCAGACCTCAGGGCCAGGCCTGATATCAGGCAAGTTGAGCAGGCGGAGTCCTCAGGACAAGCCTGCAAGGTGGGAATTATTCCCATTTTATAGATGAGATGACCTAAGGCTCGGAGAAGGTAAGTGACCTGCTCAAGGCCACGGAGCTAAGACGCGACAAGCCTGGTTTTGAAAATCCATGCTTTCCCTCCATCCTGTCTGCGTCTTCGAGTTCAGAAGCTGCGGAAAGCATTAGCCATTTGAGCTGAACTTAAAATGAAGAGCCACTTTACAGGGAAAAGTCAAGCCCGGGCCCCAACCTGCTGCCAATCAGAAAATGAAGCAAGGCAGTATGAGAACTAAATACGGTGAATGGCTCCTGCTGGGATTCAGGGAAGAGAGGGGGCAGGGAGTCATAAAGGCCGTTATTGGGCAACGGGAGAAAATTTAATAGGAGTATATATTAGACATTAGTATTATAGCAAGGTCATATGTGTTGAGTGTGATGAATATATTGTGGTTACGTTGGAAAACATCCCGGTTCTTGGGAGTTCCCTTCGTGGCTCAGCAGTTAACAAACTTGACTAGGATCCATGAGGATGCGGGTTTGATCCCTGGCCTTGCTCAGTGGGCTAAGGATCTGGTGTTGCCGTGAGCTGTGGTGTAGGTTGCGGACAGCTCAGATCCCGTGCTGCTGCAGCTGAGGTGTAGGCCGGCAGTTGTAGCCCCAATTCGATCCCTAGCCTAGGAACTCCCATATGCCTCGGGTGCAGCCCTAAAAAAAAAGAAAAAATATCCTGGTTCTTAAGTGATCCGGGCTGAAGTATATAAAGATGAAATGTCTCAATGCTTGCAACTTACTCTCAAATGGTTCTGTAAAAAAGGTATGTGCAAGTGTGTGAGTGTGTGTCTATGTGTGTGAGAGTGTCTGTGTGTATGTGTCTATATGTGAGTGTATATATGTGTGTGAGTGTGTCTGTGTATGCGTGAGTGTATGTGTATGTTGTGAGTGTGTCTATGTGTGTGAATGTGTATCTGTGTGTGTCTGTGTGAGTGTATCTATGTGTGAGTGTGCCTGTGTGTGTGTGTCCATGCATGAGTGTCTGTGTGTGTGTCTATGTGAGTGTCTATGTGTGTGTTTCTATGTGAGTGTATGTATATGTGTGAGTGTCTGTGTGCATCTATGTATAAGTGTGTCTGTGTATGGGAGTGTGTCTATGTGTGTGTTATATGTTGTGTGTCTATGTGTAAGTGTGTCTATGTATGTGAGCATGTCTATGTGTGAATTCGTCTAATGTGTGTGTGTATATGTTGTGTGTCTGTCTGTGAGTGTGTCTACGTGTGAGTGAATGTGTCTATGTCTGCATGTTTACACGTGTGTGTTCGTGCGTGTTTATATGTGAGCGTGTACATGTTGGTGTACGTGTAAGTGTGTGGGTGTGCGTGTGTGAGCGTGTGTCTGAATGCATGCACAGAGACAAAGATGCAGGAGCAAACACAGCGAGTGTCCTGGGTGAATCCAGGGAAAGGGCGTGGAGCTGGTCACTGCACTCCGGTGACTTTTCTGTTGATGCGAGATCAAAATGAAAAGTCAAGAAAACACGGGAGTTCCCGCTGTGGTGCAGTAGGTTAAGAATCCGACTACAGCAGCTCAGGTCACTGGGGAGGCACTGGGTTGACCCTGGCCAGGGAACTTCCATGTGATGTGGGTGTGGATAGAAAAAAAAAAGTCAGCACAACATTAAAAAGCCCAGGGAAGTAGGGGGTGCAGCACAAGAGGCTCCAGTTGTTCTGGAGGCCCCAGGGCAGCCCTCATCTGGAGGGAACAGATGTGAAGCCCAGGCACCAACGGGCCCCCCTACCCGGCCTCAGGCCTGCCGCACACGAGAGATTCTGGAACTCACCCTCCAAACACTTCCTACCTCAGAGCTGCCCCCTGCCCAGCCAATTTCTCCTGCAGGGGTGAGCTGCTCTGAGGAAGGCCCTTCCGGGACAGGACGCTTCTTGAAAGGTTAAGTCATTCAACACAGCCCAACGGTGTCCCATATCCGGAGCGTGGCCGCCCTGCCCAGTCATCCAGGCGACAGCGGGAAAGGCATCAGAAATCCACAGGGGAAGGGGGCTTCAGGGCCACGCCCCCCCTTTCCTTTCTGTGACCTGACTCCCCCTGACAGAGATGAGCAGCATAGTTACACAGGCGGTTGTAGAAGTCCCAGTCGGGGACCACAGATAGAGAGGGACCCCTAGGGGACTTCGGGAGACCACTGTAAGTTAATGAGCGCTCAACAAAGCCACCCGAACTTCATGGAACGAGTAGGCTTTGCTTAATGATGAAACCACACAAAAAAAGCAGGATACAGGCCTCAGGTCTTTAAGAGAAAGATAAAACGAGGGCTGCATTCAAGTTCAGCCAGACAAGGATCCTTGGGACCCAGGACAGGAATTTAAGGGAAAGAGGACCTTCCACACTGGGGGACCCTGATTAAAGCTGAGATGAGTCAACATATTTAGCAGATGTCACCGCCCTTCTGCTGATTTGAATGAGCACAGGACAGACCTAGTTTGACCTCATAGAGTCAAATACTCTCTTACCCGATACAAAGGGGGAGCTAGTGATGTGAGCGTGACATTGAGTCGAAGAACAAGGAAGAAGTGGGCCTCTCCCCCTCCCCACTTCCTGGCTGATAAAACTGCAGCCCACCTGATCCTGGGGCAGCGCCTCCTCACCCGCCCGCCTGCCCGCATCTCTCTCAAGCGTCCTATCCTAATAAATCTATTTATTACCCATCACTTAGTCTTTCGCTGAATTCCTTCTGCAATGAGACACAAAACCTGAGCCTCCGTAAGTCCAGACACCAGGTGCGTGATCTGGGTTTAGGCTCAGTTCCAGTCCCGGTACATGGGTTCAGGTCCCCATCTGGGTTTAGGCTGGGTTCGCATCACACATGTATCGGTTTTACCTTCACAGACCGGGCAGGCTACTTTTTTTTTTTTTTTTTCTCCTTTTTAGGGCCGCACCTGAGGCCTGTGGCAATTCCCAGGCTAGAGGTCAAATAGGAGCTATAGCCGCCGGCCTACACCACAGCCACAACCACGCCAGATCTGCGACCTACGCCACAGCTCATGGCAATGCCAGATCCTTAACCCACTGAGTGAGGCCAGGGAATCGAACTGGCATCCTTATGGATGCGAGTTGGGTTTGTTACTGCTGAGCCACGGCGGGAACTCTCCCTGCAGGCCACTCTTGAAGAGGGCTCCCCGACAGGCACAAACCAGCCAGGAGCCTGGACGTGCACGCTGGGCTGGCAGACCCCGGTCATCCACTACACTCCCTGCTTTGGCGCTGGTTCTCCGTGGGGGGCCTTCAGCAAATGTCTAGAAAAAGGAGGATTTCCAATGGTCTACGGATGGACAGATGCTGGGCAGGGGCCACGGATGCTGCTAAACAACCTACGAAGCACAGAATGGGCACCCCAGCAGTGACAATGCCGGACCCTAACCTGCTGAGCCACCAGGGAACTCTAATCGTTAGCTGTCTGAAGCCTGTTTTTGCACACGCACCCACATCTCCAGCACTCCCAGCACTGCCCTGACACCTGGTGTCTGCGTCTCTGTTCCCACCTCCAAACTGGAAACTCTCTGAAGGCAGGCTGCACGGGGATTTTCCAGCCTTCATAGGCCCCAGGCAGCCTTACTCTCAGAGACATGTTAAAATGGACCCACTCTTTTTTTTTTTTTTTTTTGTCTTTTTGCCATTTCTTGGGCCGCTGCCGCGGCATATGGAGGTTCCCAGGCTAGGGGTCGAATTGGAGCTGTAGCCACCGGCCTACGCCAGAGCCACAGCAACGCGGGATCCAAGCCGCGTCTGCAACCTACACCACAGCTCACGGCAACGCTGGATCATTAACCCACTGAGCAAGGGCAGGGACCGAACCCGCAACCTCATGGTTCCTAGTCGGATTCGTTAACCACTGCGCCACGATGGGAACTCCAAAACGGACCCACTCTTCTCATTAAGTAGAATTCTCGGAGTTCCTGTCATGGCTCAGTGGTTAAGAAATCTGACTAGCATCCATGAGGATGTAGGTTCAAGCCCTGGCTTTGCTCCTTGGGTTAAGGATCCAGCATTGCCCTGAGCTGTGGTGTAGGTCACAGACGAGGCTCAGATCTGGCGCTGCTGTGGCTGTGGTGTAGGCTGGCAGCTAGAGCTCTGATTTGACCCCTAGCTTGGGAACCTCCATATACTGCAGGTGTGGCCCTAAAAAGCAAATAAATAAATAAATAGAATTCTTGTAAGACTCTGAAGAGGAGAGGGAGCTGATGCTTTTTTTTTTCAGGTCTCCAATATTTTTGTGGACACTTGAAAAGCCTGGAGACCGCAGGCTCTGTGCTGCGGATCCTGGCTGCTGCCAGTTACGTCTGGGGCTGCACGTGAGGTGCAGCAAATGAACAGATTTCTGACTCACTTGGGAGCCCCAGCCTCAGAACCCCAGAGAATCTATGCCATCTAGGAACAGAAGCTGCCTACATGTACAGTTTATGTAATATTGATGCAACTGGCCTGGTAAAAGGCATCTGTTTAAAACTTCTGGTTTGGGGGGGGGAGAACTGGTGGTTTCGGATGGAAATATTCTAAAATTAGGTTGTGATGATGGTAGTACAACTATAAGTATGATAAAATTCAGAGTTCCCAATGTGGCTCAGCAGTAAGGAACCTGACTAGCACCCATGAAGACGTGGGTCTCGCTTAGGGGGTTAAGGACCCGCAGTTGCTGTGGCTGTGGTGGAGGCCAGCAGCTGTGGCTCAGATTCGACCCCTAGCCTGGGAACTTCCATATGCCATGGGTGGGGCCCTAAAAAGACAAAAAATAAAAAAAATAAAATAAAATTCATTGAAAGGGGGAAAAAAAAAATTTCCTGTTAAAAAAATAACAAAAGTTTGTCTGGTGATTTGGGCCTGAATGGTAGAAAAAGTTACCCAGATCTCACTGTCTCTCTTCAAGTCCTGAATCAGGTAAACCACCTTTCGCAGCTAAGCAGCAGTACCTGGCAGGCCTGCTCAGAGCTGTTGTGTTTCAGCCAGAACAACACAAACAGGAAGGACCGGGAGCTGAGCTGGAGGAAGTTTCCCGGCTGCACCAGGACACTTGGCGTCCCCGCCAAGTCGTCAGACTCTGCCGTTCTGACCCAGGGACACGCAGGTGGGGGTTTTATTCCTGCACAGCAGCGGGACAAGGACAGAAGGAAAGAGGGACATCTTCTGACCTAATTTCAAGAGGCTCTTTCTTCCTTCTCAGAGAACAGCTGGAGCCCTGGGACCCGGCCAGGCCAGAGCCTGAGACCTCAAGTCAGGAACCAGCTCGCCTACAAAATCCGGCTCCGGATCTTCCTCTGATTCAGTCTGACCTTCGGCCTCCGGCAGGTTCCCAGCGGGCGGGGAATGTGGACTGCGAGTCCTGGCCTCTGAGTAGAAGTCAGGGCTTGAACCCTCAGCTCTCAGCCCTCTGCCACTCCTGGCCAGGAGCTCTCAGGCCTGACCCCCTTCACCTTGGCCTGAGCACCTGGCAGAGTTGAAAGCCCACCTGCACAAGCTGGTGGCAGAAGGACCTTCTCTCCTGTGACCCAGACCAACATCTGAGATGCCCCCAGGGGGCTGATAGCCCCCACCCCACCCCCACGCCCATAGGGAACATTAAATTTGTGTTGCTGGTCAGTCTTCTCAGGGATCCAGCTGAAGTCAGCTTTGGGCTGGAAGGACCACTTCCAAGCCTGACAATCCCAGGGAAGGAAGGAGCCTGGCCAGGTTTCACAGACCTTGGGTCACCTCCAGAGAAAGACGCCAGAATGGACATTTTAATCCACAGACACTCCATCAACCCCACTGCCCATAGCTATGTCCCCATTTAATTTTTTTTTTTTGGCCACACCCTCGGCATGTGGAAATTCGCAGGCCAGGGATCGAACCCGACCCACAGCAGTGACAATGCCAGACCCTTAACCCACTGAGCCACCAGGGAACTCTATGATTTAAAAAAAATTTTTTTTAAGGGTCACCATTTAAAATGTTAATTACAGGAGTTCCCATCGTGGCGCAGTGGTTAATGAATCCGACTAGGAACCATGAGGTTGCGGGTTCGATCCCTGGCCTTGCTCAGTGGGTTAAGGATCTGGCGTTGCCGTGAGCTGTGGTGTAGGTTGCAGACGCAGCTCGGATCCAGCGTTACTGTGGCTCTGGCATAGGCTGGTGTCTACAGCTCCGATTCAACCCCTAGCCTGGGAACCTCCATATGCCGCGAGAGCAGCCCAAGATAATGGCAAAAAAAAAGACAAAAAAAAAAAAAGTTAATTAATTACATTGGGAAATTTTTTAAAAAATTTAAGAGGGGAAACACTGACACAGCGCTATTTATTTATCAGGAGCTGCATAAGACTCCTTCACTCGGGGCCACATGGGCTTGTTCACACCACCCTCCTGCGGGAGGGGACCAGCCTTGCTCTCAGCGGCAGGCCCATGCCAGCCCAGCCTTCCCAGTGCCTGACTTGCTCAAGGACCTCCGCCCTCTCCGGCTCTTCTGCCTTTGGCCTCCTCTCCCTCCATCCCTCCCCCCACTGAAGGCTCCTATAATTGGTTCAAATAAGTAAGCTTCCTGGACCAGGTTCACGGCATCCCTTGAGAATGCGGCCAGGAAGGCCTCCAGCTTCCTGTTGTGAGAATTAGGTCATTAAACGAATTGGGTTGCTTGGAGGGTGAGGGCTCAGTCCCCGAATCGTGCCTCCGGAGCCAGCTTCCTCCGAGCTGCCCGGTTCTGGGGATGGCTGTCCTGGGGACCCAGCTGAGAGGCTCCAGGCCTGACCTTCTGGGTGCAACTTCTTCCCATAAACTCTTTTTTTTTTTTTCCTTTTCTTTTTAGGGTCATACCTGCAGCATATGGAAGTTCCCAGGCTAGGGGCCAAATCGGAGCTACAGCTGCCAACCTACACCACAGCCACAGCAAAGCAGGATCTGAGCCACATCTTCGACCTACACCACAGCTCATGGCAACACCAGATCCTTAACCCACTGAGCAAGGTCAGGGACTGAATCCACATCCTCATGGATGCTAGTCGGGTTCTTAACTCCCTGAGCCACAACAGGAACTCTCCTATAAACTCTTAAGAGGATGTGTTTTAGGGTTCCTCTTTTTCATAGGCTTTCAGCATACAGGTATGTGCTAATTTGCATAAAAAATCTAGCTATGTTTGTTTACCCTGAAAACACAGCCAAAGTACTGCAATAAGTTGCAGGCATTCATTACACGGGCCCATCACATAGGCCACACTGTCTGTGTTTGGAGAGCTGCCTCTGCTCTATTACACAGGCTGTGACCCCTCTCCTTTCCCTCCAGCTACCTTAGAAGAAAAAATAACCCGAGGAGGAGGAAACCTCCCGAGAGGCCGCTGAAGCCTCAGTGGCCTTCCTCCCTAAATGTTTAACAAGCTGATAATCAAAATAAAAAACATTTTAAACAAAGGCTAGTCCTGGAGCTCCCTGGTGGCCTAGGGGTTAAGAACACGGTGTTATCACTGCTGTGGGTGAAGGTTTGATCCCTGGCCCAGGAACTTCTGTAAGCTGCAGGGGCAGCCAAAAAACATTTTTTTAAACAAAGGGAACTCCAGAACCTATATGCGTTTATTCCATTAACTCCCTGGGGAAGGAGCATGAAGATGAGAATTTCTGATGGGTCACAAGGCTCCAGTCCGGAGGCAAAAGATGCTGGAGGCGGGGCAGGGGGGACGATCAGGGGAAACCTGCAGGCTCTGAGGAGGTGGGAAAACTCCATGCCCCACATGGCAGGAAGCCACCCATAGTCACCTGCTCAGGGCCAGGGTCACCTGAGTGGACAGGAGAGTGGACAGAAATGGACTGGAGACCTTTGCGGTCCTTGTGAAGAAAGAAGCTGCCCCCGTTCCCGAGGGGTTATAGGCACAAGCACCCAGACCAGTGTAGGGGAGGAAAACGTCTCCCTTCTTCGCTTCCAGGGTCTTTGGCTGGTCTAATAATTCAACTGACATAAGACACTAACAGGAGAAAAACCAACTTCATACGGTCAGGAGTTCCGAAGATAGGAGGCTGGAAGACGTGACCAAAGCAGGCAGCTTTTGTACGTTTTAGACAAAGGAACAATATATTTGTGAAGAACTGACAAGACAAAGGATTTGGGGCTCAGGGCCGTAAAGCAGCGAGGCAGTAACAAGGGTTTTTGTTGTGTTTTGTTTTGCTACTTTTTAGGGCTGCACCCGTGGCATATGGAAGTTTCCAGGCTAGGGGTTGAATCGCAGCTACAGTTACCAGCCACAGCCACAGCAACAGAGGATCTGAGCCGCATCTGCAGCCTACACCACAGCTCATGGCAATGCTGGATCCATAACCTACTGAGGAAGGCTAGAGATTGAACCCACATCCTCATGGATACTAACTGTATTCGTTTCTATGATGGGAATGCCAAGGTTAGATTATACAGCCTTTCCAGCCTTGGGTGCCCTGTCTCTGATGACAAGGATGCTTTCTAACCTGCTGGTACAGGGAAGGTACCTTTCCCAAGGGAGATTTCTTTCTTGCTTTCAGGGGACAGAGGAGGATCAGAGTGTCCCTCTCACACTGGCTATTTCTCAAGTCACTTTAATTCAACATAATCAATATGCCAAAGTCGTAGATTTGGGGACAGCATACTCCGCTCCCCCTCACGAGGCACGCCCAGATAAACCCGTTCAGAAGCCAGAGCCCCATCATCCACATGTAATCACATCCTCCCTTCCCAGAGCCACGAAACCATTAGTCACCAAGTCACAGAGAGGGAACAGGAGCTCCCAGCAAAGCTGGCCTGGAGCACTCCCCTGGCAAAGGGACTCATGGTTTCCCAGGCCAGCTACTCACCCAGGACTGTCACAGTTCATCCAGTGAAACCCAGCCGTCTTTTACAAGCCCATATCCACAGGCTGCACGCAGAACCCGAGCTCTTGCAAAAACTCTCAGCCGAGAGGAAAAAGTTTCAATTGAGATTCCCTGAGAAAGTGCTTAAACCACACACTAGTTTGGGAGTGTTCCTGAGGATTAAGACTTTACATCTCAGAGCGTTAAACTGCCTTGAAAATGTACCTGGAGCACACAGCACCATGTTAAAACAAAAAGCAACAAAAAATACAGGCACCGATGCACACCAGTTCTTACCTGCTTCTAGAAAAGTCATACACGTCTGTCCTGGAAGTCATAAAACTTCCAAGTCCAAAAAAGAATAATGCCACATGGATGGACCTAGAAATGATCATGCTAAGTGAGGTCAGACAAGTATCGCATGACGTCACCAACATGTGGAATCTAATAACAGAGGATCCCAAAGAACTTACTCGCAAAACGGAAACAGACTCAAATTTCGAAACCAAGCTTGGTTACCAAAGGGGAAATGTCGGGGGGAGGAATAAATAGGGGGTCGGGATGAACACATACACACGACTATACATAAAACAGACAAGGAAGAGAGTTCCCGTCATGGCGCAGTGGTTAATGAATCCGACTAGGAACCAAGAGGTTGTGGGTTCGATCCCTGGCCTTGCTCAGTGGGTTGAGGATCCGGTGTTGCCGTAAGCTGTGGTGTAGGTTGCAGAGGAGGCTCGGATCCCATGTTGCTGTGGCTCTGGCATAGGCCGGTGGCTACAGCTCCGATTCGACCCCTAGCCTGGGAACCTCCATATGCTGCGGTTGTAGCCCTAAAAAGACAAAAAGAAAAGAAAAAGAAAGAAAAGGAATAGATATACGTATACGCAGAACTGATTCACTTCGCTGTACACCTGGAACCAACCCAGCCTTGTCAGTCAACTATACGCCAATAAAGTTTAAAAAATAAAGTTGTTGTATACACATTCTTAAGGGAAAAAAAAAAAAAAAAAAAAAAAAAAACCTCACCCAAAACAGAAGTTCCTACGAGAAAGGGAAACGCAGGACTCTGCATATGCTGTCAGAGAAGGGGAAGGAAAGCAGAAATTCAAGACAATAACCCATAAGTAGGCAAAGCCAAGGGGACGGCAATGCAAATAAATTCCAGATGGAACAAAGTTATTGCTGCTTTTTTTCTCCTCACCTTTTTATTTTGAAAAATTTCAAAGCCACAGAAAAACTGAACAAATAGTGCAAGGAACATCCCTGTACCCTGGCTCTTGTGTTCCAACTGTCACCATTTTGCCACATTTGTCTCATGCTTCCCCGCACTGTGAGCAGAGGGAGGTATGTGTGCTTCTCTCCCTGAGCTGTTTGGAAGCAGAGCTGCAGATATCGGATGCTTCGCTCTCATCACGGATCTCCTAAGGTCACGCTCGTGTGTTATCACAGTACTACCTTCACCCCCAAAGAATTTTCTATTGGCCTAGCAGCGCTCTCTCATGTAAGGCCCATCTCCAACTTTCCCCACCCATGCCCCTCACTTTGCCCTGTACCAGTGTTTTATTGCAAGCGCCCAGGGCCTGCAGAAGTTCCCAGGCCCCAGCAGTGACAATGCAGGATCCTTAACCCACTAGGCCACCAGGGAACTCCATAGCCTGTACCGGTTTTAATCCAAGATCCAACGAAGGGTCTAACTTCATTTGGTTCCCACACTCTTTCCTCCCCTTTAGCCTGGAACGTTCACCAGCATTTCTTTGTCTCTCGCTACATTAGCATTGTTTTTAGAGTCTAGGACTATTGCCTATGTGTCCTGTTTTCCTTAGAACTGCAGAAAGGGCAGGAAGTTCCTGCTGTGGCTCGGCAGTAATGAGCCCAACTAGTATCTATGAGGAGACATGGGCTCAAACCCTGGTCTCGCTCATTGGGTTAAGGATCAGGCATTGTGGCTGTGGTGTATAGACTGGCAGCTGGAGCTCTGATTCAACTCCTAGCCTGGGAACTTCCATATGCCACAGGTGCAGCCCTAAAAAAAACAAAACAAACAAAAACAAACAAAAAAAAGAGAACTGGAGTAAGGGTAAACATTTGGGCAAGAAACTACCACAGGTGACACCGTCCACATCCCACTGGAGGCGCCCAATGCCAGCCTTCCCTGCTTCTGGTAATGCCGGACTTTGGAACCACTCGGTTATGTATGGAGCCAAGTTTCAAATGAACAAAATAGAGAGTAAGTTTATTAAACGAAAATGGGGGGAGTGGATAATAATACAAAACAAAACCTGGAAATTAGAAATCAAAAGATTTAAAAATCTGATTACATAAAAATCAAAATCCTCAGGGAGTTCCCATTGTGGTACAGTGGGTTAAGGCCCTGACTGTAGAGGCTCAGGTGGCCACAGAGGCACAGGTTTGATCCCCGGCAGTGGCTTAAAGGGTCCAGCATTGCCGCTGTTGCAGTGTAGTTTGCATTGCTGCTTTGCACTGGAAAAATAATACAATCAAAAGAACAATTACAAATTGTGGAAATAGTCATAGGACATAGTCATGGTCATAAGACAAGCTTCCTTAATATATAAAGAACACCTTATAGCTCAATAAAAGACTGCCAACCCAAGAAAGAAATGGGCAAACACCTAACAGATTGCCCTTAAAGATATGAGATGATGCTGTATTTCCTCATAAGGAAATGCAAATTAAAATTATAATGATATACCACTTCTCACCTATCAGATTAGCAACAAATCAAAAAGTTGGACAACCCCTGCCATGATATGGAGGAAATAGGCATTCTTGTACAATTTTTTTTTTTTTGGTCTCTTTGCCATTTCTTGGGCCAATCCTTCGGCACATGGAGGTTCCCAGGTTGGGGTCGAATCAGAGCTGTAGCCGCCGGCCTACACCACAGCCACAGTCACGCGGGATCCGAGCTGCATCTGCAACCTACACCACAGCTCACGGTAACACCAGATTCTTAACCCACTGAGCAAGGCCAGGGATTGAACCCAAAACCGCATGGTCCCAAGTCAGATTTGTTAACCACTGAGCCACGACAGGAACTCCTCTTGTACAATTTTTAATGGGCATATAAAAAGTTACTATCTCGAATGGATTAAGAAGATGTGGTGCATATACACAATGGAATACTACGCAGCCATAAAAAGAACAAAATAATGCCATTTGCAGCAGCACAGATGAAACTAGAGATTCTTATACTAAGTGAAATCAAAAAGAGAAAGACAAATACCATATGATATCACGTAAATGTGGAATCTAATATATGGCACAAATGAACCTATCTACAGAAAAGAAACAAACTCGTGGACTTGGAGAACAGACGTGTGGTTGCCAAGGGGGATGGGGAGGGGAGTGGGATGGCCAGGGAGTTTGGGGTCAATAGATGCAAACTATTGCATTTGGGGTGGATAAACAATGAGGTCCTGCTGTACAGAACAGGGAACTATATCTAATCACTTGTGATGGAACATGGTGGAAGATAATGAGAAAAAGAATATATATATGTATGTATATATGTGTGAATATATTATATATATATATATATATATATATATAAACTGAGTCGCTTTTCCGTAGAGCAGAAACTGACAGAATATTGTAAATCAACTATAATTTAAAAAAAAATTTTAAATAAAAATAAAAATGATTTACTAAAAAAAAAGTTACCATCTCCATGGAAGGCAATTTGGCACAACTAAAAATTTAAAGAGATGTCCCCTTTGCTCTAGCAATTTATTTATTTATTTAGTCTTTTTTTTTTTTTTTTTTGCTATTTCTTGGGCCGCTCCCGAGGCATATGGAGGTTCCCAGGCTAGGGGTCCAATCGGAGCTGTAGCCACCAGCCTACACCAGAGCCACAGCAACGCGGGATCCGAGCCACGTCTGCAACCTACACCGCAGCTCACGGCAATGCCGGATCGTTAACCCACTGAGCAAGGGCAGGGACCGAACCCGCAACCTCATGGTTCCTAGTCGGATTCGTTAACCACTGCGCCATGACGGGAACTCCTGCTCTAGCAATTTAAACTGTAGGAATTTATCCTATAGATATACTTACACAAATGCCCAAAGATATATGTAGAATATTTCTCGTTAATAGTAATAAAAGACAGAAAATTTAAATGCTCAGCAACAGGGGACTGGTTTAAAAAAAAAAATTAAATATAACCAATCAAAAGCATGCTTCGGAGGAGCTCCTGTCATGGTGCAGCAGGAACGAATCTGACGAGGAACCATGAGGTTGTGGGTTTGATCCCTGGCCTCGCTCAGGGGGTTAAGGATCTGGCATTGCCTTGAGCTGTGGGGTAGGTCGCAGACGTGGCTCAGATCCCACGTTGCTGTGGCTGTGGCGTTGGCCAGTGGCTACAGCTCCGTTTGGACCCCCAGCCTGGGAACCTCCATATGCCTCGGGTGCAGCCCTAAAAAGAGAAAAGGCGCGCGCGCACACACACACACACACAGCATGCCACAGAACCATTAAATGAACGATGTAGTTCTAAACGACCTTAGACAGTAACTTGACCTCTCCGCGCCTCGGTTTACTCATCTGCAACCTGTGGACAAAACCAATACTTAGTTCGTGGGTCGGGGTGAGGGGTAACTGCGTTAACAGAAGCAAAGCACTTTTAACGATACCCAGCACACAGGAAGTGCTCAAGAAGATGATGGTGGTGGTGGAATGGAATGAAGTTCCCAGGCCAGAAATGAAACCCACGCCTCGGCAGCGACCTGAGCCACAGCAGTGACAATACCAGATCCTTCACCCCCTGAGCCAGCAGGGAACTCACAAACGGAATTTTTTTTTTTTTTTTTTTTTTTAAGGAAGTGAAATGGGGCCAGAGGAAGAGAATGAAAGGAAGATTTTCCTCTGGGTGGTCCAGCCAGTCCAGTGCCATGCCAAGCTCTGCCACCATTGCTCACAGGCCTACGAGAGCTCTTCTCTTCCTGGGAGACAGGAGGTGAGGGTGGACAGACAGCACCTTGAGAAGATGTGAACTGATGGGCATAGGCCACCTCACAGGTGGTGGCAGCAGCAGCGTCCCCCAGAGGAGGGAAGACTCTGCACTGTGCTGGCCATCTCTGTTCCACTATGACCCATAAAATAAGCTCCACAGGCTGTCGGTCAGGAAAGCAGAGCCAGGGCCCTGGAGGGATATACCCAGACCAGCTCACCAGCCTGTAAGTCCCACCATGTTCTAAAAATCACCAGCACCCCGTCTTCCTGCAATGCCAGAGATCGGCCGTGGAGCAGGTGGTCAGGAATGGCCCTCACCCAGGACTGCGATCACAGCCCAGGGGACCTGACCATGGCGGTTTCTCTACCACCCCTTCTGCTCTGTCCTTCACCCCCCAAGCCCCCGCAGGTGCCAGAGACAGAGCCTGCACCACAGCAGCAACCGGGGCCACAGCAGTGACAATGTCAGATTCTTAACCCACTGAGCCACCAGGGAACTCTAACTGCTCCATCCTTTGTTAGTAAAACGGGATCATCCAGGGGCTCAGAGGATCACCTCACCATTTGAAATCTCCAAATCATCTTTTATTTTAATTGATTAATTTATTTATTTTGCTTTTTGCTTTAAAGGGCTGCACCTGCGGCACATGGAAGTTCCCAGGCTAGGGCTCGAATTGGAGCTACAGCTGCCAGCCTACACCACAGCCACCAATTAGGGATCTGAGCCTCGACTGTGACCAACACCACAGCTTACGGCAATGCCAGATCCTTGACCCACTGAGGGAGGCCAGGGATTGAACCCGTCTCCTCATGGATACTAGTCGGATTCATTTCTGCTGTGCTGTGCCACAACAGGAACGCCTCCGAATCATCTTTGCAGCACTCACAGCGTCATGTATTTAAAACACTGTCTATGGAGTTCCCATCGTGGCGCAGTGGTTAACGAATCCGACTAGGAACCATGAGGTTGCGGGTTCGATCCCTGGCCTTGCTCAGTGGGTTAAGGATCCGGCGTTGCCGTGAGCTGTGGTGTAGGTTGCAGACGTGGCTCGGATCCCGTGTTGCCGTGGCTCTGGCGTAGGCCGGTGGCTACGGCTCCGATTAGATCCCTAGCCTGGGAACATCCATATGCCGTGGGAGCGGCCTAAGAAATAGCAAAAAGACAAAAAACAAACAAACAAACAAAAAAAAACACTGTCTAGGAGATCCCCTGGTGGCTCAGCGGAAATGAATCCGACTTGTACCATGAGGTTGCAGGTTCGATCCCTGGCCTCGCTCAGCAGGTTAAGGATCCAGCGTTGCCGTGAGCTGTGGTGTAGGTCGCAGACGCATCTCAGATCCTGCGTTGCTGTGGCTCTGGTGTAGGCTGGCAGCTGCAGCTCCGATTCGACCTCCAGCCTGAGAACCTCCATATGCTGTGAGTGCGACCCTAAATGAAAGTCATTCAAAGGCCCTCTACCTGGAGAGAATGGAAGAAACTTAGAGGGTTCAGAGCACATCTTAGATCCCATCCCTGAGGCAGCAGAACATCCTGTGAGAAGGAGGGTCAGGAAGGACCTCTTGGAAGCCAGGGCTGCCTGGGGCAGGAGGCTCTGAGGCCTCTGGGCAGGGAGGTCCAAGCTAACCCCTGTCCTTGGAAAATGGGCCTCTGCTTTGCAGGTGATTCAGCAGGAAGAACAAGGGCGGGGCCCACGCTGCGAAAGGTGTCTGACCCTGAAGGCAGCCCCGCCTGCGGAAGCCGGGACGCAGAGGGCAAGGCGCTAACTTCATCTGTGGGGAGGCCTGATCCTCAGTTCAGGGACACGGCCCTGCAGGATTCCAGCAGCAGGAAGCGTGTGGGCTGGATGCTCAGGAGATACTCAGGCCTGAAAAAACCTTCGTCGGAATTGGTCTCCAAAAGCCTCCCACCCGCAACCCACGTGGGAGCCAGCTGGAAGTGGGTCACGTTCTCCCAGCGGAACCGGCGTCACCCTGGGCCCCCACCGCACTTGAGGAAGGCCAGGGGCACCGAGTGACCTGGTCTTCTCGCCTGGCTGGCCATCTCCTCCTGATAGAGGCTGGGTGATTCTGAGGCCCTCCAGACCGAAGGGCCAGTGAGGAGCCCCAGGAAGGCAAGGGCTGCTGAAAGTGGCATTGCCCTGGAGCACAGCACCGTCCTGTCACTTGACAAGGGCAGGCGCTGCTGCCAGGCCTGTGCCCATTCCAGCCCAGCCCCGTCTGGAGGGAAAACGGAAGAGGGCTGTGTGCTTTTGCGGGAACTGCTGGGCCTCCCCGATAGTGATTTTTTTTTTTTTTTTCCCAAATGTCTGGCTGCCCCACAGCACATGGAGCTCCCAGGCCAGGAATTACATCTGAGGTACAGTCTCGACCCAAGTGCATCTGTGGCAATGCCAGGTCCTTAACCCACTGTGCCTGGCCGGGGATCAAAGCCCCATCCCAGCACTCCCAAGACGCTGCCAATCCAGTTGTGCCACAGCGGGAGCTCCCTGGCGGTATTCTTTGAAGGGATCTGGAGGCCTGGAGCTGGCAGATCTGGGGAAGAAAGAACATCCCTCCTCTCCAGGCTGCATATACTGACCCCAAATGGGGCTTAGAGTCACAGGTGTCCCTGGCATCATGCCAGAAAGCATGGACACAGCACAGCCCTCCTGCCACCAGAGGCCTGCTTTCCAAAGCTGGGAGAGGGAACCTGCCAGGCAGGGAGATAATTCTGGAGAGACAAGGTCTGAGGGTCATTTCATACGAAAGGCACCAGACTGATGGCACAGCTTCAAAAAACTTTGGGGGAGTTCCCATCATGGCTCAGAGGAAAAGAATCTGCCTGGTATCCATGAGGACGCAAGTTCGATCCCCAGCCTTGCTCAGTGGGTTAAGGATCTGGTGTTGCCGTGAGCTGTGGTGTAGTTCCCCAACACGGCTTGGATCCCACGTTGCTGTGGCCAGCGGCTAAAGCTCCGATCTGACCCTTAGCCTGGGAACCTCCATATGCTGCAGGTGCAGACCCAAACAAAAAACAACTTTGGAAAGAGCTCGCCGCCATGACCATTCCTCCCAGACTTGAACTCAAGTGACAAAGGAACAAGGCTTTAAGTGGAACTGTAGTTTGGACTAACCACGACTGCCAAGGTGCTAACTGCTTCTGCAGGTGCCCACACCGAGTGCGGCTGCTGTTAAGGGGATACACAAGGGCTCTAGTCTACTAATTCTTGCCTTGCTCTTCTGAGACACCAAACACAGCCGCCACCTTAACGCCCACCCAGGGCAGGTACCCCAGGGGCCAATGTGTGCATCTGGAAATTATATCCTGACTCTCCCCCAAGAGTTCAAAACACTCTCCAACATGTTCTTTCTGTATTCACACCACTCCAACCGGATGATAAGCCTCTTGGCCCTAGACTGTAAGTTTGGTATGGGGAAGAACTTTTTTTGGCTGTGCCTAAGGCATGCAGACATTCCTGGACCAGGGATCCAACCTACACCATAGTAGTACCCTGAGCTGCTGCGGTGGCAATGCTGGATCCTTAACCCACGGAGCCACCAGGGAACTCCTGAGGAAGAACTATGTTTACCCTGCTTACCACAGTATTCCCAGTACCTACCATGGGGCCCAGATGGTAATAAACACTCAGTAAATATTTATTAACTGGATCGAGGAACCATTAGAAGGAAGGACGAAGAGAAGAGAGCCATCACTTCTTAGTATCTCTCTGTTCCTGGTTTATGTTGCAAAGACATCACAGCCAGGATCGGACACCAAGCCCCACGACCCCTCCTCTGCCCTGCTCTCAGTGGTCCTCCAACCTGTTATTTTTTTCCCCTCCAACCTGTTATGATGCCGTTTACATGCCTGCTCACAGAAGCTTCTAGAGCACAACAGCAACATGAAAAATGGAGAAACGTTAATGACCCTCAAGCCTCAAGGATGCTCAGAAGGAGGAAAATGATGTTTGGGGCCAGCTATGCCCCCCACGGAAGGACACCTTTCCCTCTGGGGACTGTGTCTTCCCCTTGAACAAGGCTTTGTAGCGCATCAGGGAATAATAGGTCTGTAATAACTGAGGATAACGGCAGTGGGGGTTTGGTGCCCTTTTATAAACCAAGTTCAAAAGCACTTTGGCTCAAACATCGCAATGCCCCTGGGAGCCACGAAGCCCAAGTATCATTACCCCCATTTCCAATTGGGGAAAGTAAGGCAAAGGGGAGTTGATTCGCCTGCCCAAGGTCAGATGAGACGGGGAAAAGGTACAGAATTCAAAATCTCTGCAGCAGCCAGTGAGCCAGCTCTGGCCAGCCACCATCACAATGTCATGCACGCTGGGCTTGAGGGAGATGTTTTTTCCTTTGCTACTGTTTCTCCTAAAAAAGCAGCATCTACTAAGGTGCCCAGAGCTGGCACACAGGAGCCACACTGCCTGGGTTTGAATCTTATCTCTGTTCCCAACCAGCCTGACCTCAAACAAGTTCCTGAACCATCCCAGGCCTCTGCTTCTGAATATGGAAAACAGTAAGAATGCTACTTATCTCAGAAACTACCAGGACGATTAAGTGAGAAAATGTACATGAAATGTCATTCTCAGTCATTTTCTCATTTTCCAAATGAGTACATTAGCACTCTCGTAATTAAAAAAAAAAAAAAAAAAAAAAAAAAAAAAAAAAAAACAGCTACACGAAAAAAAGGTTGCACCCACTCCGGGTTTAGTTTTTACAAGGCTACAGATGGGAAGTTCCCTAGTGGCCTAGCAATTAAGGATCTGGCCTTGTCACTGCTGTGGCTTGGGTTCCATCCCTGGCCCTGGAAGTGCTGTGTGCCGCAGGTACAGCCAAAAAAAAAAAAAAGGCTACAGATGATGTATGACTCACAGGCATTTCAAATTCTGCCACTGACATGCGCCAGGACCCCGAGAGTGACCTGAAAGACAAAAATCCTATTTGATTCACACTGACTGGCCTTGGCCTCTCAAGGTCAGCAGAGCAGGTGGCATCATGGGCACTGACAGACAAGGGAATGCTGAGTGAGAAGCTGAAAGGCTGGCCAACTTTGCCTAGTCTCAAGGGGCTGACTGTGGATTCCTGGTGAGCTGAACTCCTGCGTCTGAAACGCTCGGGGCTCTGCTGAGCTTCCCAACTCTGCTCAGCCCAGACTGAGACAGCCAGCGCTTTCTAGGTACCACTGGGCCTAGATCAAGTGATGTACAGGAGTGCAGATCAAATAATCAGACAGGAGGTGTTCAGAGGTGACCATGTGGCCCAGGTAATACTCAGCAGGGGGCTGGGAGAGAATCGGGGATGGGGGTGGGGGCCAGCTGCCCGGTCAATCTTGATACCCCTCCAACAAAGACCCCGAGACATACACCTGGGGTGGGGGGGTGGGGTGCTGGTCCTTGATGCACATAAGAAGAATAGCAAAATCCCAAGGTTATGCCAGGGTCACTCCCATGATAGGAAGATTTACTTTATGCAGAGAGAAGCAGAGCACACAGGTGACACCACTGTACAGGGCAAGATGCTAAGGGCTGGCAATGCTCCTTTATTCCATTCAAGACACACTGGCCCATGACCTACACACTTGGGGGGGGCGGGGGTGTGGGGGCGGGGGGGGGGGCTTGATGGAACCCGCAGGACACAGACACACACACCTGGACCTCTGTTAACCTAGCCAATTGTTTCCACACCTGCTGGGTACCTAGGCCAGAGATAGGGTAAACGCAACCCTGCTGGCCTCCAAAAGCCTTCCCAGGACACAGGGAGCCCTCTCACTGCTCTTTCTCCTAGGATGGCCCCCTCCCCCAGGAAAAGTTCCCAGGCAGTGACTTCCCACTGTTGAGAATTAAACCCAAACTCCTCACTGTGGCCCCAGATCCAGCTCTTGCCAACGCCTCACCCACCATGCTCCAGCCCTAAAGGGCTTGTTGCCCCCGCTGTCCTCTCTGCCCAGCATCCCAGTCTCCATTCCAACCCCCTTGCTCGGTGCTCGCTAAAGGTCTGCCCCGGACCCTCCTCCCAGGCGCTCTCCATCTCACTGCCCCACTTACTCTCGCCACCTCTTCTCACCATCAGATGTCGTTTCGCTCACTTGCGTATCTGTTCACTGTCTGCCTCTCCCACTAGAATATAAACCTCATTAGATCACGCGTCTGGATGATCTTGTTCTCAGCTATATCCCAGCACCCACGACAGTGCCTGGCACAGAGTAGGTCCTCAATAAGCCATTCAATTTAACAAATATTTATTGAGTGCCTACAAAGGTTAGCTGTAGACCAAAAAGATAAAATTTTTAAAAAGACATCTGTGCTCTAAAAGAGCTTAAATTCTAATGGGAGGGAAGATGCAGATAAATAAATCAGCGTGAAAAAATAGCTACAACTTCAACCAAGCCCGCAGCAAGGGGCTCAGTGCTGTTCCAAGCATCTAATGGCTATTACTTAATTTAATCCTCCCAACAACTCCAATGATGTAAGTATTAATATTTTATAGATGGGGAAACAGGCAGAGAGAGGTTAAGTTACTTGCTGAAGGTCACGCAGCTCATGAGGGCAGAACCATCTATGCAAACCCAGACAGTCTTGGTAGGAAGTCCATGCTCTGATTAAGAGCTACAGTTCAAGAGTTCCCTGGTAGCTCAGTGGGTTAGGGATCTGGCACTGTCATTGCTGGAGCTTTCACTACTGCTGTGGCGCAGGTTTGATCCCTGGCCCAGGAACCTCCACATGCCTTGGGCACTGCCAAAAAAAAAAAAAAAAAAAAAAGCTACACTTCATATTTTTTGAGTGCCAAATAACTACTTGGTCAGCACCCGCAGAAGCTATTCCTCGCAGGCAGGGCCAGAGAGAGAACGGGCCAGAGAGAGAACAGATCCATGAAGGAAAGGCTGCCCCATTCTGCGAGCCCAGTGACACGGGACTGCTGGGCTGACCCCTGTGTTGTGTGCTGGATGAGGACGAATCTGATGAAAAGACATGATTGGGCCAGGGTTCCTGGGCCCTAGTTTTAGCTGGGGTGAGACACCCAAGCAGGTCAACTGCTATCTTGATAAATCTGCTTTTTGTGCAGGATGCAAGGGGTGGGAAGCTGCATCTGATAGAGGCCTGGCCTCAGGAAGCTCAGGGTCACGCAGATGCACAAAGCTGAGGGGGAGGTGGAAAGTGACGGACGCCATAAGAAAATGTACAAGCTCCCACGGGATTTCAAAAGAATGACTCAGTCTCTAGCAACCACACGTGCCCAACCGTGAGAGGGGGCTGACGCACCTCACCCCGAGGTCCTCCAGGGCCGACGTGTCCTGACAGCACAGATTTGGAGAGGCACAGGGATGGTTTTATTCTGATTAACGGCTCAAGTCCATGACCACAGAGCTGTTCTCCCACTCACCATGAGAACCGTCCCAATTTCTTTTTTTTTTTTTTTTCTTTTTAGGGCCACACCTGTGGCATACGGACGTTCCCAGGCCAGGGATGGAAGTGGAGCTACAGCTGCGGGCCTGCGCCACAGCCGCAGCCATGTGGGATTCCAGCCACGTCTACAACCTTCACCACAACTTGCAGCAATGCTGGATCCTGAACCCACGGAGGGAGGCCAAGGATGAAACTTGCATCCTCGTGGGTACTAGTCACTTTCTTAACCCGGTGAGCCATAACAGGAACTCCTGTCCCAACATCTCTGGGCAACATATTCACAGCAGAAGCAGGGCAATGATGTTCTCATTTCAGTAATGGGGCCGGAGGTGGGAATGAAGGCCAGTGTGTTCTGCCCTCCTCCACCTCTAACTGGTTTTGAAGCCCACAAACCCTCTTCCCTGGAGGAGGGGATGACTTTTCCAGGAGCACCTTGTGAGAACGTGGCGCCAGCTCCCCATACACCCTGTTCACATCAGTGTCCCCAGGGTCCGGCACAGTACCTAGCTCACAGCAAGTGCTGGGTAGGGTGTGCTCAGCTAAACCCGAGGGTGGTCAGGTCTAGAATTCTCCGCTGGATAGGACATCCAGATGTCAGTTGGTGCTCACTGATGTCTTGCTTTCCAGCTCTCAGACTCCCCCCGGGGGAGCAGACGGGTTCCATGTCTTCACTTCCGCGGCTACAAGCCTGGGCCAAGCCACCACCATGTCTTGCCCGGCAGTTGCAAGAGTCTGCCCTCCAACTAGGAACCCTGGTTCTGCCCCTGCTCCTCATGCACCCATCTCCACACCGCAGCCAGAGGTGATCTGTGCAAACTGAGAGCTTACCACCTCTCTGCTGGTTTTAACTGCACTCAGAAAACCTGACCTGGCTCTTCCCATCTTCATAGCACTGACTACTATGAGAAGTATTTTGTCTGATTATTTGTTTACTCCCTTCTCTTTATTTTTTGTTTGGTTTGGTTTGGGGGGTTTTGGCCCCACCCAAGGCATGTTCCTGGGCCAGGGATCGAACCTGCGCCACAGCAGTGACCACACTGGATGCCCAACTGCTAGGCCACCAGGGACCTCCCTCCTCTTTAGAATGTCAGCTGCAGGAGGGCTGGGCCTGTGTCTTCACCGGCCCCAGTGCTACGAAGCTGCCTGCCTCGCCTCGGAGTAAGCACTCATTATTGAATGGGTGAGTCTCTGCGACTTGTATTTACAAGGACCACTCACTCCACCAGGAAACCATGAATGACACGTTGGCATTTAACAGCTGGTGCCTTTATTTATAATTCAAAGTCCTGCTTTATTTATTTATTTTTATTTATTTTTGCCGTAGCTACAGCAGCTTGATGTGGCATCTTAGTTCCCAGAGCAGGGATGGAGCCCAGGCCACAGCAGTGAAAGCACCAAGTCCTAACCCCTAGACCACCAGGGAACTCCACAAGGTCCTGCTTTAAATCAGAGGAACCTGATATCTCTAGACACTTTAACAGCTCAAGAGATATCTCTAGACACTTTAACAGCTCAAGAGATCAGTAATCACTTACGAGTCTAAAGCCAGGAGTTCCCGTCGTGGCGCAGTGGTTAACGAATCCGACTAGGAACCAAGAGGTTGTGGGTTCGGTCCCTGCCCTTGCTCAGTGGGTTAATGGTCCGGCATTGCTGTGAGCTGTGGTGTGGGTTGCAGATGCAGCTCGGATCCCGCGTTGCTGTGGCCCTGGCATAGGCCGGTGGCTACAGCTCCGATTGGACTCCTAGCCTGGGAACCTCCATATGTCGTGGCAGTGGCCCAAGAAATAGCAAAAAAGACAAAAAAAAAAAAAAAAAAAAAAAAAAAAGAGTCTAAAGCCAGGAACTAGAGCCCAGGAGTCACAGCAGGGAACGAAGAGCCAAGACACTAGGGAGCAAACGCTGACCTGTCTCCAGGTCCTTTACCCATACATCCTGTGCCTCTATTTACCCAGCAGTCGGCCGGGCACACTTCCCTGGGTTTGATGAGTGACAGGAGACAAAACAATTAACAGTGAGAGCACACTTAGACCCTCGGACAGGAGGTGCTGCAAGCCACACATCTCACTGTTCACAAAACTCTTGATTTGCTGCCAACACAGGCCTCCTGGGCCTTCCCAGGGGCTACCCTGAAAGCAGGTACTGCTCAGACAAGTTCAGCACGCAAGGGAGAGGAAGGCATGTGGGGCCCCACAGAGGTGGGGCATCCAGACCTATGTGTCCAGGTTCAAGGAAGAAGAAGGTGGCTGGGGTGGGGGTGATGAAAAGGAGGCTAGAAGTGCAATTTGGGGCTCTGGGTGGGTAGTTTTGCAGGCTCTCATATACACGCCGGCCATACCGGTGAGACATGTGCCGAGATGCGTACCTTCCAGGAACACCCACTAGGAGAGGTGGGATGGAGACGGCAGTTCAATCCCAGACCAGAGAGAGGAAGGGCGGCCCAATGGCCAGACCTTGGCAGCACTTAGTTTGGGGAAATATGGGGGCCTCTATACGGAGGGTCAGGATGCTGCGAGCGGGGCGCAGGTGAGGGGGAAGAGACAAGAGGGTAGGGGACCCGGAGTGCTGTTAGACATGACAACCGCGCCGATGCAGTGGGGTGAGCAACAGAGTGGATGGCTCGGACACCTGTGGAGGCGACCCCCGAGCGGGGGTGAGGACGGCTGGATGGCGTTCTGCCCCAGGGTCGGGGGTAGGGACGGCGATCTGGAGGAGGAAGCGGCGTCCAGGCAGGGCAGGAGGCCAGGCCCAGACCAGGGCGCAGTACCGGGGGCCCGACCAGTGGGTCAGAGCAGGGTTGGGGGCGCCCTCCGCGGCCCCTCCCCGGGAGACAAAGGGCCGGCAGCTCCCCCCGAGCCCCGGCGCGGCGCGGGCCCGGGTGCTCCGGGTGCGAGCGGGCCTCGGAGCTTACCTGGGCCGCCCGACCCGGCAGGGCGGGCGGGGGCTGCGGGTCCGAGAGCGGCGCGCGGCGGCCTGTTCCTGGGCGCTCACAGCCCGAGCAGCCGCGGCGGCAGCGGCAGAGCAGCAGCAGCACCAGCAGCACAGCAGCAGCAGCAGCAGCAGCAGCAGCAGCAGCAGCGGGAGCGGCCGCCTCAGCCTCCGCCTCCCGCTCCGTGAGTCACCGCGGCGGGGAGGGAGGGAGGCGCCAGGCGGCCGAGGGAGGGACCGGCGGAGGGGGCGGCATCTGGCTCCGCGCGGGCGGCGGAGGCGCGGCCACAGCAACGCCCGGGAGGTGGAGGGCGGCGGGGGGCCGGACCCAGGGGCGTGGCTAGATGTGGGCGTGCCCTGTGCGCTCGTTGGTTAAATCGGCTAGCAGGGCGGAGCTTCCATCTGAGGGGCGGATGCTGCTGGCCGCTTGGGCACCCTCATTGGGCTCCTCGGGAGGGGCGGGCCGGTGCCTCTGGGGTGGAGCCACGAGATGAGAGGGTGGAACCCGGTCGCGGGTAGTGGCCGAGGGGCTCTCAGAGCAAAGGGCCAGAGCAGGTCGAGGGTTGGCGGGGCAGGAGGGGCGGTGGCTCTGAGGAGGAGGCGGCCTGGGGGCGGAGCCCCAGCTAAGGATGGAGCTGGCGCTGCGGTAAAACTCTGCCTGTCCCTAGCTGCTCCAGAAGCACAGTGATCCCGTAAAAATAATGGCCTCTCCCACACACGAGTCTGTGTTTAAAAATGGGAGCGGCTAGACGGGACGAAATCCTTGGGGACACCGGTTTACCCAGGACCGCCGAAAAATCTGAAATGGACGAGGTTGCAAAACATTTAGAAGCGTGGTCTTCCTGCGTCGTGGAGCTGGGAATATTGACGCTACCTTTGAAGCAGGCCCACTCTCCAACCGGGGGGGGGGGGGGGCCGGGCACGGGACGCGGGGAGGTGCTGTCTGACCTGGAATCCACCGAGCCCAGAGAGCCCAGGGATGGGCCTCTGTGGGTTCGTTAAACTTAGAATATCGTGTGTATGGTAGCGAGTGCATTTTTCTGGGGAGAAGGGGGTCCTTGATTAAAATGTTTGTTTCTGTAGAAAGTCTGACTTTATCTAATCTGGTCCTGGAGAAAGTAAATGAGAAGCCGCCCCTTTTTAGGCAAAATGCAAATTATTCTGAACACCCACTTTCCCTTTTAAAGGGACGCGTATCTTTAAGTGTAGCCTCACTTTCGACATTTAACTTAAGGATTGCATAGGGTGACAATATCCACAGTTTAGAGGCCTTACTGCCCGATTTTCCCCAGCCTTTTCACTCTTTTTCTGTTCATCCTCTTCCACTCTTCGGACTTTCCTTCCCCTCCCCTATGCAATGAGAATAAGAGATACTTTTTTTTTTTTTTTTTTTTTTTACTGTATTTATATTCTCTAACGTCCATGTTGTTATTATTATTATTTTTTTTTTTAAGGACCGCACTCGGGGCATATGGAAGTTCCCAGACTAGGGGTCCAATCTGAGCTACAGCTGCTGACCTATACCACAGCCTTAGCAGCACATGATCAGAGTCAAGTCTGCAACCTATAGTGACAGCTCATGGCAATGCAGGATCCTTAACCCACTGAGCGAGGCCTGGCATCAAACACGCTTTGTCATGGCTGCTAGTCAGGTTCCTTACTGCTGAGCAGCAGTGTAACTCCCACTCACATTTTTTATTTAATCGAAATCATATTTTTAACCCAAAACATCCAAAATATTATCATCTTAGCCATGTAAGCAGTGTAAAAATTACATTCTTTTCATCCAGTCTGGAAATATGTATACTTCACACTTATTGTACATCTCAATTCAGACCAGCCATCTTTCACTTGCTCAAGAGCCACATGTGGCTGTGTTATTGGATAAAGAAGCTCTAGTCCCTTGACCAAATTACATTTTAATCCAGCCTCATCTCACACTTAATAGGTCCCTACATTGCCTTTTCTCTGTCACCATGCCACCCAATTACTTGCACCAGAAACTTAAAGGTATCTTGGGAGTTCCCGTTGTGGCTCAGCAGAAATGAATCTGACGTGTATCCATGAAGAGGCAGGTTCGATCCCTGGCCTCGCTCAGTGGGTAAAGGATCCAGAGTTGCTGTGAATTGTGGTGTAGGTCACAGATGAGACTCAGATCTGGCATTGCTGTGGCTGTGGTGTAGGCCAGCGGCTGTAGCTCTGATTCAACTCCTAGCCTGGGAACCTCCATATGCCACAGTACAGCCCTAAAAAGACAAAACAAACCAAAAAACAAACAAAAACTTAAGGGTATCTTTGACACCACTCTCTCTGTTATCCCTTCAGTCCAGTCCATGTTTTTTTCCACTCCCAGACCAAATCTTGACTCTCCTGACATCTTACCATCTCCACTTCTCCACTCCTAATTTTAACCCATCATCAGCTCTCACCTTGGCTCCAGCAATAACTAACTTGCAAGTGTGTTTTCATTCAGGCTCTCCCTAAAACCCTCAATCCTTTGCCCACACAGCAACTAAAGGGGTCTTAAAAATGTCCTGATCTTCTCACATCTCTGCTGTTCAGTGAGATTCCTGATGCGGTTCGGAATATTTAGCGTGGCAACAAGGCCTTGCATGATCTGCCTCCAGCTCCATCTTGAAGAGCCTTTGCCGACTGGGCTTTGGCCCTTCTTCTCCCTAGTCCTTGATCGTGGGGTACTTCTTTGTGCTTTGGTCCGTCTCAGTGTACAGTTCCCTTTGCCTCAGTGGCTCTTAAGCGCTTCTCTCTCCTTCACCTGACTGAATATTTGGTCTTCTTCAAGGAGGTTTTTCTTTTCTTTTTATTGAGGGATAGTTGATTTACCATATTCTATTAGTTTCTGATGCACAGCAAGGTGATTCGGCTGACATGTAATATCCATTCTTGCTCATATTCTTTTCTTTTTTTTTTTTTTTTTTTGTCTTTTTGCTATTTCTTGGGCCGCTCCCGTGGCATATGGAGGTTCCCAGGCTAGGGGGTCCAATCAAAGCTGTAGCCACAGGCCTACGCCAGAGCCACAGCAACGCGGGATCCGAGCCGTGTCTGCGACCTACACCACAGCTCACAGCAACGCCGGATCGTTAACCCACCGAGCAAGGGCAGGGACCGAACCCGCAACCTCATGGTTCCTAGTCGGATTCGTTAACCACTGCGCCACGACAGGAACTCCTCATATTCTTTTCCATTATGGTTTATTACAAGATGTTGACTACAGCTCCCTGTGCTGTACAGTAGAACCTTGTTGTTTATCTATGTTCTATACAGTTGTTTGTATCTGCTAATCCCAAACTCAAGGAGACTTTCATTGGCCTCTGCTTGGCCGGGCCTCATCCCAATATGGGCCTAAACTCCAAGAGGTCAAGGAGGTCACTGTGTACCACTCTTGCCTAGCACAGTCGTAGCTGGCATGTGTAAATGCTCAACAAATACCATTGCATAAGTAAATAAATGTGTAAATACTGTGCCCAGGCCTTCCCCTCCCATTGATAGCCACTCCTAGTTCCCCATCTTCACCAGCAACTCCAATGCTTACCAACCCTCTTCTCACTCTTCACTCAATAAATTTATGATTCTATATTTTATCCTCTCAGCTTTAGGGAGGGCCTCTCTGTGCTCCCAGATTTATATGTATCTTTAAATAGTTGCTTTCTGGAAGAGGAAAAAAAAATTTCTATCCTCTATACCAAAGGAATAACTCTAACAGTAAAATTTTCAGGCCAAGTGTGAAACAACAGTGGAGCCACAGCAGGCTGCAGGAAAGGAGAGCTATTTTGAGGTAGTTATGGCAACAGTGGTCCTTAAATTTTACCCCATAAGAGAGCCTCCTGGAGTTCCCATTGTGGCTCAGCAGGTTAAGAATCTGACTAGTATCCATGAGGATGCAGGTTCCATACTCGGCCTCATTCAGTGGGTTAAAGGTTCCAGTGTTGCTGTGGCTGTGGTGTAGGCCAGCAGCTGTAGTTCTGATTCAACCCTTAGCCTGGGAACCTCCATATGCCACAGGTGTGGCTGTTAAAAAAAAAAAAAAAAAAAGAGAGAGAGAGAGAGAGAGAGAGAAAGAGCCTCCTGGTACAAGTTGAGCAAGTACAAGGTGAGAATTGGAGAGGCAAAAAAAGACTTTGTGCCAAATAAAGAAGAGGTGGTTTTTTTTTTGGTAGTAAAGAAAAAATAAGAACCAATGCTTTTGTGTTTTGAAAAACAAACTTTAAAATTAATAATTTCCAATAATATAAAAAGTTAAAAAAAAATGCCTTTTGCATTGGTCCCTATTGTCTGTCATCCTATTTAATGGGATACGACTCTAACTCTCTGAGGATAGACGGTGATGGGGAGGTGAAATCCACATCAGACAATGTGGGCCACGGTCAAGGGCCATTCTCCTGTTTCACCTCGGCAAATAGCTTGTCACCTAACTTTACTTTGGAAATAATAAGGAATTATTAAACGCGATGAGGAAAGCATTTTGTAGATTAGTGAATATACACATTTTGTGTCATGAGTAGGGTATGTGCAGCTGTGAGCATCTGGCTTGCTGCCAACCTGTCCCCAGAGTGTTGGTGCCGGCATCATCGGATACGTACTCGCTCCCTACATCGCAGACTCTTGCTTGTATTGGGCTTGGGGACAATTTAAAGAAATAATTATTTATTTCTATGGCTGAGTGTTTTGACAGACCAACCTGTCTTATGAGTGCATTTTAGCTATGCAGCCTCAAACCTTCTAATCACCTAGGAAAAACAAGCCAACATAAGGCTTCACTTTGGACCCAGATATTCAGCCTCTTAGCCTTTAGGCACAGGAGTCTGTTTATCATCTTTTTTTTTTTTTTCCCTTCTGGTTATTGTCCAATTAAATATAAAAAATTACCATCCCTAAAAGCAAAGAGCTTCTACTCTCTGGGAGTAAATGATAAAAGAGCTGTCTTCCCCAACACCCCAGCGCAAATCAGTGCATTTCACATCTGTAGATGTTGCAGTGTTATCAGTGTAGTCAGGTGACTGAAAAGACCACTCCCAACAAGCGATTCCTTCCCCATCCTACGAGGGATGGCAGCCCACTAGTTCACTGCTGCTAACAAGTTGTGGGCCTTTTTATTCTTCAACGTTTGGGAGTTCCCGTTGTGGCTCAGCGGAAATGAATCTGACTAGGATCCACGAGGATGCAGGTTCCATCCCCTGGCCTTGCTCACTGGGTGAAGGATCTGGCATTGCTGCAAGCTGTGGTGTCAGTCGCAGATGAGGCTCGGATCTGGTGTTGCTGTGGCTGTGGCATAAGCTGGCTGCAGCTACAGCTCGGATTCAACCCCTAGCCTGGGAACCTCCATATGCTGTGGGTGAGGCCCTAAAAAGACTGAATAAATAAGTAAATAAATGGTTGCAGCTTTGCTCCTGCCCTTTACGGTTCCAAGCGTAGAAATGTTCGAACCTACTTGAGCGTCTAAACTCTCCTGTTCCACATTCATATGTTTACCTACAGGGTTTCTTAAATCCTTTGCAATTTGTAAGACTGAGGTCAGGCTTTGCAGTGAGGTGACAGATGCTTAGGTTTTGCCTTCTGGCCCAGCAGAGACGGGCTGATATAAACGAACTTCGTGGCTTTGTTTTCTTCACACACAGCTCCCCTCACTTTCTTCATTACTGTTCTTCCGGGAAATTACTTCCCATCAGCAGTATTTGTCCCCAGCTGACAAATCAGATGGGGCTCTTTTTTTCATAGTTAATAAACGCTAAAGGCTGAGGGCAGCAAATCTACACCCTGGTGCCAGCTAATGAGGAGCCTCACATGAAAGCTTATGCTACGGGGACAGGCATAGAGAGTGCAAGTGTCCTGGGATCCAAGATTATCCACTCTTCCCCCACACACTGCCTAACAGATAGTAAGGATTATTAATTATTTAAGCAAGAATATGAGAGCCAACACAGGCGGCAAAAGGGGAAAAAAAGGAAGCTGCACTCTAGGATCCTCTGTTGAAATCATTTTAATTAGCACAGGCTACGAGCCAAGGGAAATAGAGCAAGATATTGAATAGCTAAAGAATTTTTTAAATCCCCTACATTTTTTCTCTTCTTTGGCCACCCCACAGCATATGGAGCTCCCGGGCCAGGGATCAGATCCCAGCCGCAGCCTCAACCTGAGCCAAAACTGTTGCCGTACTGGATCCTTAACCCACTGTGCCGGGCTAGGGATCGAACCCATGTCCCAGCTCTCCCAAGATGCTGCCCATCCCGTTGTACCATAGCCAGAGCATGGTATCCTGACTGACTATTTTTTTCTGTTAAAAAAAAGAAAGAAAAAAGAATGGAGTTCCCGTTGTGGCTCAGCAGTAATGAACCCGACTCATATCCAAGAGGATGTGGGTTCCATCCCTTCCTTGCTCAGTGGATTAAGGAACTGGCATTGCTGTGAGCTGCGGTGGTCACAGACACAGCTCAAATCCCACATTGCTGTGGCTGTGGCAAAGGCCAATAGCTGCAGCTCCGATTAGACCCCTGGCCCCTAGCCTGGAAACTTCCATATACTGTAGGTATGGCCCTAAAAAGCCAAAAAAAACAAAAAAAAACCCAACTTGGATTATACCTGTATAAATTGCTGAAATATGAAAACTAAATGGCTTCCCCAGACTGCCCTCTGTGATGATATGTGGGGGTCAGGAGTGACATCAGGGGGCTCAGTCAGGTCTTCATAGGTTCCTGGGAATCTGGAGGCTCTACGTCTCAAGGTTCCCCTCCAGACGCATCTTTTTTTTTTTTTTTTTTTTGGCCATGCCCTCAGCATGCAGAAGTTCTGGAGTCCGGGATCAAAACCACGCTACAGCAGTAACCAAAGCCACAGCCATAACAACCCTGGAACCTTAACCTGCTGAGCCACCAGGGAACCCCCAGATGTATCTTTCCTGCTTGTACACACTAAAGACACTGAAAGTCTAAAGCTGAAGCTCCGTCCACCTTGATTTTCCTTTCTTTGTTCTTTGTACTGAAAACTTCATGAGATTTTTCACTGCAAATTTCAAACGTGGTGTCATTTCTGGTAGGTTTTTTTTCTTTGTATATATCATGGTACCTAGAATGGTTCCTTCCTATTACATAAGCTGTGACACTATTTTAAAAAGAGCCCAAAAAGGCACCATTTGATCTTATTTTTAAATTCTTGGACAATCTCTACTTGTTTGAAACTCAGTAGTTCCACAGCGCAAGCTTTCCAAATTGTCAATTCCCTGGCAGCTAAGGACATGTCCTCTTATACTTTTCATTTCTAATTCAGTAACATTTAGAGATCTAACTCCTATTATTACTATAACTAACCTGGCTCTGTGACTAACTAAAGATTGCATTTTCTTTGCAGGTGTCATTTTCTGACTTGTTCCAATATTCACACTACCTTACACTAAGTTCTTGAAGGACCTTTCATTTGAGCTGATTCAGAAATTCGTCATTGTCACATGTGAGATATTATGTATTCTCCTGAGCTTTTTTTTTTTTTTCCTTTTTAGGGCTGCACCCATGGCATATGGAGGTTCCCAGGGTAGGGGTCGAGTTGGAGCTGTAGCTGCCAGCCTACACCACAGCCACAGCCACAGCCACAGCCACACCAGATCTGAGCCACATCCGCAACTGACACCCCAGCTTGCAGCAATGCTAGATCCTTAACCTACTGAGCGAGGCCAGGGATTGAACCCGTATCCTCATGGACACTGTATCTATCAGGTTCTAAACCCACGGAGCCACAACTAGAACTCCCTAGTGTCCTGACTTTTATTCAAGCATAGTGACTTCAGTCAATCATTTGTTCAAGGACTATGTATTGAGTACTTGCCAGGTGCATGTCACCGTGCTGGTCTGGGCAGGGGTTAAAGCAGCAAATCAGACACTTGGTCCTTGCCCTCATGATGGGTGAGATATACACCAATGACTTACCCAACGGAATAATTTATTGCAATTATACATAAGTACTAAAAGCTGAAATACAATGGGCTCTGAGACCATATAACTGGGAACCCAACCTTGCATTAGAGTTACAGAGAGTTTCCTTGGGGAAAGTAATATTTAGCCTTACGCTTGAGGTATAAGGAGGAGTTAACTAGTCAAAGAGATGGGAGAAGAAGTTAGCACATAGTGGGAAGAAAGAGAGCCTGGTGAGATCAAGGAACTGGGAGAGAGAAGGCTGTGGGGCCAGAGTGCCGAGTGATGGCGAAGGAGGCCAGGCCCCATCACACAGGACTCGACGGTTCACAGTCAACATTCAGTATTTTTCCCAAAGTGATGAGAACTTTTAAGAGGTTTAAATAAAGATGTGACATGGCTGGACTTGTATTTAAATAGATGGCTATGGCTTTTGCAAGGAAAATGGACTGAAATGGAATAAGAAGGGCATATTAGTAAGTGCCACATAAAAAAACCACCTCAAAACTCAGTGGCTTGGTGTTCCCATCATGGCTCAGCAGTAACAAACCCAGCTAGGATCCATGAGGACTCGGGTTCGATCCCTGGCCTTGCTCAGTGGGTTAAGGATCTGGCATTGCCATAAGCTGTGGTGTGAGTCGCAGACATGGCTCGGATCTGGAGTTGCTGTGGCTCTGGTGAAGGTTGGCCGATGTAGCTCCGATTGGACCCCTAGCCTGGAAACTTCCATGTGAGTCCATAAAAAACGATAACAACAACAAACTCAGAGGTTTAATAAGCATTTGTTTTTTGTAGTTGTTCAGAGGTCTGCACACTGCCTGGTGTGGGTTCAGGCCGGGGATTGGCTGTGACTCTGCTGGGTTAGGCTGGGATCAACAGGGTTTAGCTACAGATTGGGATTAAGTCTCTTCCTATGTCTCCTCATTCTCCTTGGACCTGAGGCCACACAGGGCATGTGCCTCTTATGATGGGTGGCAGACGAGCAGAAGCACTAAGCCTAAGTACGGAAGCACACTGAAGATCTCTCCAGAAGCTATATCCACACACACCCCAACTGCCAAATTCAGTCTAAAAACAATTTTTTTTTTTTTTTTTTTTGGCTAGGCCCAGAACAGTGGGATAGGGAAGTACATTCTATCTCAGGGGAGGAATGTATGAGTAAATACTTGATGAGTAATAATACTCCAGTATAGCAAAGCAGCTGTGATCAAGGGATTTTCCATGTCGATGGAACATAAACCAAAGTTAGAGGCTATGGCTTTCCTCATCCTGATTCGCCTTGCCTTAGCCTGCAAACAATTGCTTTAATTTTCCCAAAGCCTTTAGAATATTTGATCATTTACAGAATGGTTTAGGGTCTTTGATCCCCATTTTTTCAGTGAGTCTATGGATGCAGCGTAGATATGATTTGCACGTGGTTGGAAGACCATGCTGTAACAATAAATGACCTAACGAGGTTTCAGAAACAAATTGATCCCTTTTGGCGCTCACTGCTATGATGAGATGAGCTTCTTCCTGTCAGAGCTGGCTCTAACTTGCCCAGGAATTCTGATTCTTTTGCCAGTTGTGCCAAGGCTACTAATTTTACAATGGGTTTCAAACGGAAAGGCAACGGGTATAGTAGGTACTCAATTTACGATGAACGAGTCTGCCACAGTACTATGTATGCTCATCAGTTTTTAGATATCACTTATTATTTGGGGATAGGTGGGATATTTTTTAACATTTTTTTCTTTCTTAAAAATTATTTATTATTCAAGGGGAAAATAAATCTGTCCCTCCTGCCAAAGTCCTGATTTATCTCACATTCTTGGGCTCAGTTTTAACTGGGATTCATTCTTTTCTTCCATTCTTGCAGCTTGGCATGCATTCACAGCGATAGTTTTGGGTCTTTAATAAGAAGCTAGTCTTGCTGTGGACATCAATATTTGGGGTGGGGTGTGAGGTTGAGGGGAGAGTTTATGTAACTTGGAAGCAGCCCCGGGGAGTGAAAGTGAACTATTTTTAGTTGAATTCAAGTGGAGGCAATTCACTTAAACAATTTAAAGGCTTTAGCAATATCTTAGATTGACTTTAATGAGTAGTTAGACTGAAATAGCTACAGGCTCCAGGGGGCAGACCAAACCCATGGAGAATCTCTCCTGGGAGATAAAAATGCGTTGGTATAGGCTGCATCATGAAAGAGTGTCAGCTTCTTCCATGCCCCTAGCACAGTGCTCAGCATGGAGCATTTCTGCTCATCTTACTAACTGGTGGCTAAGTACAGACAGAATAGAAAGGGACACTTATTTTTCTAATAAGTAGAAAACCTATCTTAGGAAAGAGTAGAAGATGTGCTCACAGAAAAAAGGAGGCAGGCAGTCCTCAAGCAAGCATACAAGTGACACTTGGGACTTTTTAAAATAACTTTGAACAGACAATTTACATTTAATTTCCTTTTGAAGAAGACATACAGAAAGAACATACTAAAGGGGCTGCAGTGTCTGGAAAAGATAAAGGGACTAGTTTTAATTTGTCTTCCATTTCTGGTGTCAATGGCACCCTGCTGAGACCCACTAAAATATTAATACATGAATTCCAAAAAACCCAATAACATTCTTTCACCAGGATGTCTTGGGTCATATATAAGATCTATTCAGCACAAATTGTCCTTAAAGGAAATTTAACAAAAAAAAATAATTTATCTCAAACTCAGGAAAAGACAGGAATAACAGAATTGTAGGCTTTTCCTTAGATTAGATACTCCTAATTTTTTTTTTTTTTTTTTGGTCTTCTTTCAGGGGGTGGGGTGCTGCACCTGTAGCATATGAAATTTCCCTGGCCAGGGGTCAAATTGGAACTGTGGCTGCTGGCTTACGCCACAGCCACAGCCACGCCAGATCCAAGCTGCATCTGTGAACTACACCGCAGCTCACGGCAATGCTGGATCCCTTAACCCACTGGTCAAGGCCAGGGATCAAACCCACATCCTCATGGATACTAGTTGGGTTGTTAACCCACTGAGCCACAATAGGAACTCCTACTCCTAGATAATTTTATGATCTTAGTTTCCCATTTCTTCAAATATCTAGATATGAACACAAGATTCCTTTAATCAAACCAGACACAATGCCTCCATCTTATTTAGTATTCTTTAAATGTATATTTTAAGGTTTTAAATATTTTATTTTAATGAAAGTGATATTATTTGTATACAGTTCCTTATACTATAGATTTAAATCAATTTAAACATTTAATAACCATTGTTCACAAAGTATCTACATGAATATTTAGAAGGTGACTTGATAAATTGGGATAAAAACTAAGTATAAAAAGAATGGGAAAAAAAAAAAAGACCAAAAAAAAAAAAAAAATAGGAGTTCCCGTCGTGGCGCAGTGGTTAACGAATCCGACTAGGAACCATGAGGTTGCAGGTTCGGTCCCTGCCCTTGCTCAGTGGGTTAACGATCCAGCGTTGCCCTGAGCTGTGGTGTAGGTTGCAGACGCAGCTCGGATCCTGCGTTGCTGTGGCTCTGGCGTAGGCCGGCGGCTCCAGCTCCGATTGGACCCCTAGCCTGGGAACCTCCATGTGCCGCGGAAGCGGCCCAAAGAAATAGCAAAAAAAAAAAAAAAAAAGACAAAAAAATAAAATAAAATAAATAAATAAATAAAAAAAAGAATGGGGAGAGTTCCCCTAGCGGCGCAGCGGAAACGAATCCAACTAGGAACCATGAGGTTGGGGGTTCGATCCCTGGCCTTGCTCAGTGGGTTAAGGAACCGGCATTGCTATGAGCTGTGGTGTAGGTCTTAGACACAGTTCTGATCCCCTGTTGCTGTGACTGTGGCGTAGGCCGGCGGCTACAGTTCCGATTTGACCTCTAGCCTGGGAAACTTCATGTGCCGCGGGTGTGGCCATAAAAGACCAAAAAAAAAAAAAAAAAAAGATCCTGACACAGCATCTAGGAGGATGTGGGTTTGATCCCTGGCCTCGTTCAGTGGGTTAAGGATCCGGCATTGCTGCAAGCTGCAATGTGGGTTGCAGGTATAGCTTGGATCCTGCATTGCTGTGGCTGTGGCATGGGCTGGCTGGTACAGCTCTGATTTGACTCCAAGCCTAGGAACTTCCATATGCCACAGGTGCAGCTGTAAAAAGAAAAAAAAAAAAGTGTTAGAGGACTTCCCAGGTGGTGCACTGCATTAAGGACTTGGCGTTGTCACTGCTATGGCTCAGGTGTGATTCCTGGGCCCTGGAACTTCCTTCCTTGTGCTTCAGGCATGGCCTCCCAAAAAAGAAAGAATGGTAGAATCAGGACTTGAAATGGAGTGACAGAGTCCAGGGGACCCACCACCCCACAATATGGCACTTGGCACTCTGGATATTCTAAGCTGAAGGAATTTGAGAAATGACATGTGTGGCAAGGACTTTAATGACATGTATGGCAAGCAGGTCACAAAACCCTTATGTGAGAGGTGCCCTCGCCAACTCCTGGAGGAAAGGAGCATCGTTACCCCTGAAGACAAGAGACAAAGGAGTCAGAACAAACACATCTGGCTTAGTTTCCCTCAGTTTATTACATTGAGCTCTCACCTTTGCTCTATCGCATTTTCCCGAGTTTCCACTTTTCATTAAACCTAGCAGAAAAGCACTCAGGTTTAATGGTTTCTCTGAGTCCTCATTTCCTTATGAAGGCTCCCATGTCACATAAAACTTACAGTAAATAAATCTGTATGCTTTTCTCTTGTTAATCTGCCTTTTGTAGTAGGAGTCTTAATCAAGAATATAAAAGGTAGGGGAAGTGGAGTTCCCGTCGTGACTCAGTGGTTAATGAATCCAACTAGGAACCATGAGGTTGCGGGTTCAATCCCTGGCCTTGCTCAGGGGGTTAAGGATCCGGCGTTGCTGTGATCTGTGGCGTAGGTCGAAGACATGGCTTGGATCCCACGTTGCTGTGGCTGTGGTGTAGGCCGGCAGCTACAGCTCTGATTAGACCCCTAGCCTCCATATGCCACAGAAGTGGCCCAAGAAATGGCAAAATGACCAAAAAAAAAAAAAAAAAAAAGGTAGGGGGAGGAAATTTCTCCTCCCCTACGGGACTATTCCAACTTCCCCTCCATTTAATATTTTCCAAAGCAACTTAATAACGTGAAGACAGATGATCTTTGAACATGAGTCAACATATACCCAGATTTCTTTCACTGAATACTTATTGTGGTAGGTTGGAGCCACGGGTGTGGAACATTGGACACCAAGGGCAGACTGTCAAATTATACATGGAGCTTCAACCATGCAGAGGACGGCCACCTCTAACTCCTGTGCTGTTCAAGGGTCGAGTGTATTTTAGGGAGGTACGCATTTTACAATTCTGATTATTTTTTTCTTTTTTGTCTTTTTAGGGCTGCACCTGTGGCATATGGAAGTTCCCAGGCTAGGGGTCGAAACAGAGCTGCAGCTGCCAGCCTATGCCACAGCTACAGCAACTCGGGATCTGAGCCGCATCTGCAACCTATACCTCAGCTCACGGCAATGCCAGGTCCTTAACCCACTGACCGAGGCCAGGGATCGAACCTATGTCTTCATGGATACTAGTTGGGTACATTACTGCTGAGCCATGACGGGAACTCCTAAAACTGATTTTTATTTTTTTTTTAGGGCCACACCTGGTGGCACATAGTGGTTCCCAAGCTAGGGGTTGAATTGGAGCTGCAGCTGCCAGCCTACACCACAGCCATAGCAACACCAGATCCAAGCTGCATCTGCGACCAATGCTACAGCTCACAGCAACACTGGATCCTCAACCCACTGAGTGAGGCAGGGATCGAACCTGCGTCCTTATGGTTACTAGTCAGATCGGTTTCCACTGAGCCACGATGGGAACTCCCAAGACTGATTTTATTTATTTATTTATTTATTTATTTATTTATTCTTTGTAGGGCTGCATCGGGAGCGTATGGAGGTTCCCAGGCTAAGGGTCTAATCAGAGCTGCAGCTGCTGGCCTACACCACAGCCACAGCAACTTGGGATCCCAGCCACATCTGCGGCCTACACCACAGCTCATGGCAATACCAGATCCTTAACCCACTGAGAGAGGCCAGGGATCAAACCCACGACCTCATGATTCCTAGTCGGATTCGTTTCTGCTACATCATGATGGGAACTCCCCAAGACTAGTTTTTTTTTTTTTTTTTTTGGTCTTTTTAGGGCTGTACCCACAACATATAGAGGTTCCCAGGCTAGGGGTCAAATCAGAGCTACAGCTGTTGGCCTACACCAGAGCCACAGTGACACAGGATCCAAGCCACATCTGCAGCCCACACTACACCACAGCTCACCACAATGCCAGATCCTTAACCCACTGATTGAAGCCAGGAATTGAACCTGAAACCTCAGGGTTCCTAGTCGCATTCGCTTCCTCTGTGCCACAATAGGAACTCCCTAAAACACAATTTTATCACTGTAAAATAAACTTGGTGATGCAGCCAGATATCTAAACATCTATTAATCATATAAACACTTAAAAGTCTCTTTTTTTTTTTTAAAAGGTCTCTATCCAGAAGTTCCCATTGTGGCTCTGTGGAAACAATCTGACTGGTATGCATGAGGATGCAGGTTCAATCCCTGGCCTTGCTCAGTGGGTTGAGGATCTGGCATTGCCATGAACTGTGGTGTAGGTTGCAGATGTGGCTCGGATCCTGTATTGCTGTGGCTCCGATTCGACCCCTAGCCTGGGAACTTCCACATGCATGGGTGCAGTCCCCTCCCCCCAAAAAAAGACTATCCAATATCCATTTTAGAAAAGCTAACAAAAAGAGCCAAATCATGTGTCTGGTATGTATCAGCACTCAATAAAAGTGTCTGATGAAAGAATAAGACATCATAATCAGAAGAGGTCGTAGATACAAACTTTCCGAACTTTTTCAAACCAAAAGCGCCCAGGGCTCACAATCTGTCCAGTGCCTGGATTGAAACAAAACTAACTGGGCACAATCAGCCTCCCACTCTGGCAAGAACATCACTGTGGGAGGTCATGAGGCCCCGTGGGAGCAGTCAGGCTCTCCAGTGAGAGGCACACACATGAGTGAGCACAACCTCCCTGCCCTCATTTCTCCTCCCAGCTCACGAGTTAAAGGCAGAACCCCCATTTTCTTTTCTGAGAATGGAAGGGAGACTGAGTATGGGTACAGGTGCTCCTTTATATGGAGTCTTGGTCGTGGCATTTTCCTGCAGAGGAACAAACCACTCATACTTCTGGAATTCAGGATGAAAAACAAATGCCACAACACTGAGGCTAAGCGACTGAGATTTTGCCTGTTTGCTCCAAAATTTCAAATGCTCCTTTCTTGAATAAAGTATGTAAATAAATGAGTATAAGCCCAGTGCTTTATAAACCAAATCTAAAGTACAATTTACCAAGACCTCATATATACTTGATGTAATTTTTTTGTTTTTGGTGTAGGGCCGCACATGTGGCATATGGAAGTTCTCAGGCTAGGGGTTGAATTGGAGCTGCAGCCACCAGCCTATGGCACAGCCACAGCAACGTGGGATCCGAGCCACATCTGTGACCTACACCACAGCTCACAGCAATGCCAGATCCTTAACCCCCTGAGCGAGGCCAGAGATCGAACCTGCATCCTCATGGTTCCTAGTTGGGTTCATTACCACTGAGCCATGATGGAAACTCCTTGATGTAAAATTTGAGATGCTAACACAGGAAAAAAAAAATGTTTAAAGATGAAGTAATAAAAAGTACCACATTGTCTAAGATCATGTTCGACCATAGGATTAAGGCAATCAGTTATAATTTAATCCAGGCCAAATATTTGTTTTTACCTAAATTACCTCTCTTTGAGTATATCATCAAGGATCACTACCTTGGGAGTTCCCGTCATGGCTCAGTGGTTAACAAATCCGACTAGGAACCATGAGGTTGCAGGTTTGATCCCTGGCCTTGCTCAGTGGGTTAAGGATCTGGCATTGCTGTGAGCTATGGTGTGGGTCACAGATGCGGCTCGGATCCCGCATTGCTGTGGTTCTGGCGTAGGCCGATGGCTACAGCTCTGATTCGACCCCTAGCCTGGGAACCTTCACATGCCACAGGAGCGGCCCTAGAAAAGGCAAAAAGACAAAAAAAAAAAAAAAAAAAAAAAAAAAAGGGATCACTATCTCACTTTTCAACTTGGCCTAGTTTATGAATATTAGGAGAATAAGGCTGGGCCTAAAGGAACCAAGGTTTCACACGAGGCCTCCTCACCCGTCCCACCCCCCCCAATCAGTGTACTCCTCTTATAGGAAAGAAAAGCCCCACGTGTATATATGACAACTTAGCAGTAAGAAAAAGATAGTTCATGACCAACTAGTATATTTTAGAATGAACAGACATAATTAAAATAACTTAAACTCTTGAGCCACGTATTGAAACTATGACTGAAACACAAAATCAAAGATTTTTTTGTGGGAAGGCCTCAGAAGTTCACAGTCACAGATGCCAGAAGGTGGGGGCAGACCTGAGACTGATGCATCATCTTAGAAAGAACTCTTACTAGCATAATCCTGTTTTCTAACTCAGAAAATTGGTGGCTCTCTTGATCTCCATTAAAGAAAATATTTTTCTACTTATTTTTAATTGTAGTTCATTGTCCGAGGCTGTAAGCAATGGGATCTTAAAGGAAACCCACCAAGCACACTACCAGCTGACAGACTCAAACCTCTCAACTTTCCTGGTCCTCCGCTTGGAAAAGCATGGGCTTGGCCATTGTGAACTCTCAAAAACACTGCTGACCCCTTGTGTTACAGCATATGCTCTGAGTGTGAGGATGGGAGGGCTTTCAAAAAGAGACTGAGGATGTGAGAAGGCCATATTCTAGGGAAGTATCTAGTAGAGCCATATTTCTAACCTGCTTTTTGCAACTTAATGAAAATATTAAATACTAGTTTCCTCAGTTGCTAAATCTTTGTAATTCCAGGGCCACAGAGACTGGAAGCAATTACAGCTTGGGGGTCTGTGGGAAGGCTGACAGTTTTAATTTACATATTAATGCTGGAAACCATTTTGAGAGGCAAAAAAGAGGGTTCTTTGGTCTTAGTATGAATAAGAAAAAAAAATGGACAGGAAAGTGGTTGAAAAACTTTGGGCAAAACAGGGTTTACTTTTCCTGTAATAATTTCAAACTATCCATCATTCGCTGTAATAAGATACTATTCCAACGGCGGATTTGCACAGTCTTTTATTTTGCCTAAGATGACCATTCCTTGGCTGAGTATCTTCAGAAAAGGCCTAAGAACCAAAGTTAACAATCCATCTGTTCCAACTCTAACTCATTCCTGGGAACAGCCGGTGCTTGATTTCTTCCTCTACCACCCACCTAGAATACCTAACCACTCACAGGAAAAAAGCAAAATACTGAAACATATAAGTTGCCTTAAATTGTTAGACTTCATTAAGCAGACAGGTGGGACACTTGAGCATTGGGATTTTCTTCAGCTGCAACCCCAGCGCTTTGAAAAAGGCAGGAAATTCTTTTTTTTTTTTTGTCTTTTGTCTTTTGTCTTTTTGTTGTTGTTGTTGTTGCTATTTCTTGGGCCGCTCCTGCGGCATATGGAGGTTCCCAGGCTAGGGGTTGAATCGGAGCTGTAGCCACCGGCCTACGCCAGAGGCACAGCAACGCATGATCCGAGCCGCGTCTGCGACCTACACCACAGCTCACGGCAACGCCGGATCGTTAACCCACTGAGCAAGGGCAGGGACCGAACCCGCAACCTCATGGTTCCTAGTCGGATTCGTTAACCACTGCGCCACGACGGGAACTCCAGGAAATTCTTTTCATTAAAATATTAGCTTGACCCAAGGATGTCAAAAAGTTAGCTGCCTTAGCATTTGTTCCTGCAGTCTGAGACCTCCCAAGAGGTCTAAAGAACCAGAAGGTTAAATATAGCAAAATATGAACGGAAACGTAGTTTAAGTCACTTAACAATTTATTTGTATAGATGTTTTCAGTTATTCACTTTCACATTAATCTTTCTGAATTAAATACCAAATTTGTGGGGGTGGGGGAAGACATCGTGTGGCCTTTGAAAGAACTGTTGAAAAATGGTGGATGAGCTCTGATGCAAAACCTCTTCCTACATTAAGGAAGAAAGGGAGATGCACAGGCGTCCTACCTAATAGGTAGCTCTTATTATCCCCATTGAACAGAAGAGGAAAATGAGGCTCAAAAGCTCAAACAACCTGCCAAAGGTCACATGATTGACAGTGTCCTGCGAGGCCCTGCAAACTTGGCCGCTTTGAATGGAACGTGAATTTTTTCATTTTTTAAAGTTTTATTGAAGTACAGTTGCTTTACAAGGAAGATTAATTAATTACTTTTTTTGCTTTTCAGGGCCACACCTGCAGCACATGGAAGTTCCCAGGCTAGGGGTCGAATTGGAGCTGCAGCTGCTGGCTTACACCACAGCTCACAGCAATGCTGGATGTTTAACCCACCATTTTATTTTTATTTATTTATTTTTTGCTTTTTAGGGTCACACCCGTGGCATATGGAGGTCCCCAGGCTAGGGGTCAAATCGGAGCTGTAGCCGCTGGCCTACAACACAGCTACAGCAACGCAGGATCCAAGCAGCATCTTTGACCTACACCGCAGCTCATGGCAATGCCGGATCCTTAGCCCACTGAGCGAGGCCAGGGATCAAACCCGCATCCTCATGGATACTAGTTGAGTTCGTAATCCGCTGAGCTGAGCCAAGATGCGAACTCTAGGAGGATTAATTTTATTATTTATTTATTTATTTATTTATTTTTGTCTTTTTGCCATTTCTTGGGCCGCTTCCTGCGGCATATGGAGGTTCCCAGGCTAGGGGTCGAATCGGAGCTATAGCCACTGGCCTACACCAGAGCCACGGCAACGCCGGATCGTTAACCCACTGAGCAAGGGCAGGGACCGAACCCGCAACCTCATGGTTCCTAGTCGGATTTGTTAACCGCTGCGCCATGACGGGAACTCCTAGGAGGATTAATTTTAAATTGAGTACTAGTCGTTACTCACAAAATGAATACATTAATGTGATTAATCACAAAATATTTCACTGAGGTTGGCTTTAGAAAATTTAAGGGAAACCAAAATTGACTACAGATTTATCTAGGCTCTTTTCAAATACACAAAATATTCCTAATTTTTCCTGTCCTGATACTACTGGAAAGGAAAAGGGAATCTTGGAATGGATTTAAAAAAAAACCCAGCAATTCCATTTCTAGGTATAGGTATACACTCCAGGAAATGAAAACAGGTATTTAAACAAATACTTATGCACAAATGTTCATAATAGCAGCACTATTCACAATAGCCAAAAAGTGAGAAAAGCCTAAATGCTCATCAAGAGATAAATGGATAAACACAATGTGGTACCCACGAAAGGCAATGTTTTCAGCCATTAAAACGAATGAAGTACTATACATGCTACAGTGTGGATTAACCTCACAAATATTATGCTAAGTGAAATGAGACAGACACAAAAGGTCATAAACTATATGATTCCATTTACAGCAAATGCCCAGGATAGCTAAGTCAATACAGAAAGAAAGTAGATTCGTGGTTGCTGGAGGGCTGGGAGGAGAAAGAATGGCTGCTTAATAAATACGGGGTGTCCTTTGGCTGTGATGAAAATGTCTTGGAACTAGATAATGGTGATCATTGCACGGCAAGGTGAAGGTACTGAAGGGCACACTTTAAAAGGGTGAATGTGGGAGTTCCCGTCGTGGGGCAGCGGAAACGAATCCGACTGGGAACCATGAGGTTGCAGGTTTGATCCCTGGCCTTGCTCAGTGGGTGAAGGATCCGGTGTTGCCGTGAGCCATGGTGTAAGTTGCAGATTCGGCTTTGGATCTGGCGTTGCTGTGGTTGTGGTATAGGCTGGCGGCTACAGCTCTGATTAGACCCCTAGCCTGGGAACCTCCATATGCCGTGGGTGAGGCCCTAAAAAGACAAAAAAAAAAAAAAAAAAAAAAAAAAGGTGAATTTTACGAGTTCCCTTGTGGTGCATTAAGTTAAGGATGTGGTGTCACTGCGGTGGCTTGGGCTGCAGCTGTGATAGGGGTTCAATCCCTAGTAGGGAACTTCCCCATGCCGTGGGCACAGCCAAAAAAAAAAAGAAAAAGGTGAATTTTGTATCATGTGAATTTCACTTTGATTTTTAAAAACACACAGAATAATGCAATAATGATGATTTGACCACAAAGCCCTAGCTGAATAACAGGCAATTTGCTTTTTCTTAGTTTGTCACAATTTAATGAGCTTTCGACCATCACAAACCAATGTATAAAAAAATTACCTGTTACAAGTTCCGAATAAGGCATTGATGTAGCTGAGGTCCCCTAATCTGTCCAGTTTGCAGAGCACCTAGTAGATTTTACAGTATATAAGAAGCTTTAAAAATGTTTTTAATTTGTATAAAACGCAAAGAAAAGGAATACTGAGAAAAACATGAACGAATACAAAGTGGCCAAAGTCTAGGAGGTAAGCCAACATACACGCACACAGGGAAATCTATATATTTGAACATGCAAAGAGCCGTAAACACTCAGGAGAGAAACTAGCTTTTCTTTACAACTTTCTCTGGGTTTTTCAGAAAACTGAAGTGAAAATAGTAGTTAACAGTCACCACCCTCTGGTTTTTAGCAAAGAGGTCACATACACGGGGGCCTCGGCTGCCATTTCCAATTGCTCCCCTGGTGAAACAACGCAGGAGGCTGAGTTACTTCAGGGGACTCTCAACAGGGCTCCCATTGTTCCAAGCTCAAAACTCGAGATACAATGGGCACCATTCATACAGAGGCTGGGGAATGGTCCCTCGGTGACAACTTTCTGTTGGGACACGGACATTTCGGAAACACGGACTTGCACAAATATGTGTTAATTATGTTTTAAAAGCAGTACAAGATAAAGACCTAAAACTCAGCGGACACTAAACTGAGAGGACAGCCGGGTCTTATCCCCGGCTCTGTCTCTAATGTGACTCAAAACAAGTCCCTGGCTCTTTCTGAGCCTCACTTTCCTCATTTGTAAAATGACAACGATTTCTAAGATCACTTAGAACTCTAAGATGCTACAAACGCCTACGAGGTCTGCAGATGTTGCCACACTACTTACTCCAAGGAGTGGGGATAAATCACCAGCAGAAAAGCATGGCCGGGTCACATCTTCTCATTTACCACCAGCGCTTCAAACAAGGAACCCTAACAAAAAGCAGGCAGGGCAAGTGTCCCGTCTTCTCTCTCTTGAACAGACAAACCATAACGAACACGGTCCAATGAGTCCATCTCATCTCAACAGGTCGAGGATCACTGAGGCAGGTAACTCTGCACAAAGCACGATGATGAAGGGCAGGAACAGAAGCTACAAGTATTTTTTCTGACGCCTTTGTTTAGGTGATTAATACATTTCATGAATCTCTTGACTTCTTTGCAATGACTCAAAATCCCCAGAAGAAAAATGCATTTACAACGAGAACAAGATCAACGTCCCCAGCTTTCACACCATGTCATTTTTTTGTTTTTTCAACCTCAAAACTTGCCAAAGCAAGAACTTTGTCTCCAGAGCCTAAGGAGAGAGACACATAATAAACAAAAATGTCATTCCAAATGCATTTACAGTTCCGGGTAAAGAGAGGACAATCTATCACATAGACGTTAAAACAGAAAATAAAACGAGCTTCCATTATCAGTGCACTTTCCTTAACCTTGCCCCTGCCATCCCAATTTCCTTCCCTGCATGAACAATTCAGCCACACAGGGTGATTTACTGATTACAAACACTTACTCCACTAGGTGTGAAAGAGAACACGTAAAGTTTTAGTGTACTTTTTTTTCGTCTTTTTTCTCTTTTTTTGTCTTTTTTCTTTTTAGGGCCATACCTGCTGCACATGGAGGTTCCCAGGCTAGGGGTCCAATCGGAGCAGCAGCCACTGGCCTACACCATAACCACGGAAATGCCCGATCCGAGCTGCGTCTGCGACCTACACCACAGCTCTTGGCAACACCGGATCCTTAACCCACTGAGAGAGGCCAGGGACCAAATCCACCACCTCATTGTTCCCAGCTGAATCTGTTTTTGCTGCGCCATGATGGGAACTCCTTTTTTTTTTTTTTTTTTTTTTTGTCTTTTTAGGGCTGCACTCGAGGAATATGGAGATTCCCAGGCTAGAGGTCTAATCAGAGCTGTAGCTGCTAACCTATGCCAAAGCCACAGCAAAGCCATATCCACGCCGCATCTTTGACCTACACCACAGCTCATGGCAACACCGGATCCTTAACCCACTGTTCAAGCCCAGGGATCGAACCCACTACCTCAAGGTTCCTAGCTGGATTTGGGCCACAACAGGGACTTCACAATTTGATCATTTTTTTTTTTGTCTTTTTTTTGTCTTTTTGTTGTTGTTGTTGTTGTTGTTGTTGTTGTTGCTATTTCTTGGGCCGCTCCCGCGGCATATGGAGGTTCCCAGGCTAGGGGTTGAATTGGAGGTGTAGCCACCGGCCTACGCCAGAGCCACAGCAACGCGGGATCCGAGCCGCGTCTGCAACCTACACCACAGATCACGGCAACGCCGGATCCTTAACCCACTGAGCAAGGGCAGGGACCGAACCCGCAACCTCATGGTTCCTAGTCGGATTCGTTAACCACTGCGCCATGACGAGAACTCCAATTTGATCATTTTTAATTAAAAAGTATTGGGAAATAAACCTATTAAAAGAGGTTTATAAAGAAAACAATTCTTGCTGTACAGTGGGAAAATAAAAAAATAAATAAATTAAAAAAAAATAAAGAAAACAATTCTTGACTTCACTCCTAAACTTAAGGAAGAGGCCATCCTTTCCTGTCACCTGTGCCACCTGTCACTCTGGAGCAGTAATTCAGGTCTGGCCTTCAGAACTACGAGGGTACTCACCAAGGTCTGTAGAGACCTTCTCAAACTGGCTGAGTATAGCACCTGCGTTTGCTGCCAAGAAGGCCTCATCGTCTGCAGTCAGCTAGACAAACAGAACAAAGCCCGGCGGTCAAAGGTTAACAAACGGTTCTATCGACCACTGTTAAGAATGTCTTGAGACCACAAACTAGAGCACAGATCAAGAAGTTTTATACCAAATACTTCACACTTTTTCTTTGTACCTAATACATTAAATGAAATACAGGTACCTTCTCTCCGAGTTTCCTGAGAGCTGTTAGTATCTCCACTTTCTGTTGCGTATACAGGTCTCTTTCCAGCTTCCCAACCATGAGATCTCTATCCATCTATAATAGATGAATGAAAAGCATATGGAATTTAAATGAAAAACATTCCTTGCATAAAATCCAGCTTTTCAGGTCTACTTCTTTGGAAAAAAAAAAAAAAAAAAAGAAGGTTCTCTAGCTGATTATTACAAAGAATTATGGAAACAATTCAAGGCATAGAGTTCCTGCTGTGGCTCAGCGGAAATGAACCCAGCTAGTATCCTTGAGGATGTGGGTTTGATCCCTGGCCTCAATCAGTGGGTTAAGGATCACAGTGTTGCTGTGAGCTATAGTGGAGGTCACAGACACAGCTCCGTTCTGGCATTGCTGTGGCTGTGGTGTAGACTGATAGCTACAGCTCCGATTCACCCTTAGCCTGGGAACCTCCATATGCTGCGGGTATGGCCCTAAAAAGAAAGAAGAAGAAAAAAAAGAAGAAATAAAAAAAGAACAATTTGGAGTTCCGTTCCTGGCTCAGCGGAAAGGTATCTGACTAGCATCCATGAGGACGCAGGTTCGATCCCTGGCCTCACTCAGTGGGTTAAGGATCCAGGGTTGCTGAGAGCTGCAGTGTAGGTCGAAGATGTGGCTCAGACCTGGCATTGCTATGGCTGCGGCGTAGGCCAGCAGCTACAGCTCTGATTCCACCCCTCACCTGGCTGGGATCCTCCGTATACCACTGGTTGGCTCTAAAAAGACAAAAAAAAAAAAAAGGAACAATTCAGGGCAAACATGAGGGAAATGCTACTACAAAGTTCTAATAAATCTTGATGCTGATCAAACCACTGTCTTAGTTATAAATTCTACCGAGAAATTAGTAGGTCAAGACCGTCCTTTAAATAGGAACTAGCCTCTAAGAACTCTATTTCATTAAACTGAAGTGTGGTCTATAGGCTTGAATAAATGGTAGCAGATATTCTGGAACTCTGATTAAATGTCACCTCTACCACCAGAAACACTGATGGTGTGTCCTATGCCTTAATACTATTCCATGAGCTTTACACATATTACTCTGTTAAAACCTCATAACCACCATAAGAAGCAGGGACTATCACTACTGCCTTTTTATAGATATGTAAAAAGGCACAAAGAGGCTGAAGAAAATAACTCTCCCCATGTCACATATATATCCATAATACAGCAGTGGTACAAATCCAGCCAGTTTGACCCAAGTCCATGCTCTTAACCGCTGTGCTACTAAGTTATGAGTGGCTGCCAACAACTTACTAATGTCTTAATTATATTCATGTCTATACACAGACTTTCTGAAATACCAGGTTTATGAAGATGTTTGAAATTCTTTGATGGGAAAGCCCACACATGCATATAAAGCATTGCTGCTAGTGACAACTAGATGGGATTTCAATTCAGGGCTCCATTAGAAAAGAGTAAAACCTTAAATGCAGCATCCTAGCGGAAGGGGGACTAGCATGGGTCCAGCTATATGCTGTTTAAACCACTACATTTACTACCACCAATAACTGTTCAAAGAACTAATTCTGTCAGAAAACTGTGGGTTGTGGCTCTAAAATCGACTGACCAATTTTTTTTTTTAATAGACTATTTTTGAAGCAGTTTTAGGTTCAAGGTAAATTGAGTGAAAGGGATGGAGATTTCCCATATGCCCTCTGCCCCAACTTGTGCATAGTCTCCCCATTATAAATATCATTTATTCCAGTGGATGAACCTGCACTGACACATCATCATCACCCAAAGCCCATGCTTTACATTAAGGTTCACTCTTCGGATTTTTTTTTCTTTTTTTTGTCTTTTTAGGGCCACACCCATGGCATATGTAGGTTCCCAGGCTAGGGGCCGAATTGGAGCTGCAGCTGCTGGCCTATACCACAGCCAGATCTGAGCTACATCCATGACCTACACTGCAGCTTGCAGCAACACTGGATCCTTAACCCACTGAGCGAGGCCAGGGACTGAACCCGCATCCTCCTATATATTAGTCAGGTTCTTTACTGCTGAGCCACAATGAGAACTCTTGTGCATTTTCAACTGATCAATTTTTAAACTTCAGAATAACATAATGAGAAAATTCTCGGGCTGAGAAAATAAATACACACAGTGATTGGATCAATTTAAAGAACTTTACCTCTGCTAACCTTGTCCGAAGCTGACCTGGTTGTTTCTTTGCAAACAATCTGATGACCTCTGGAGTTTTAAAGGCCTGGCTGATAGCTGCCTGGATAGCCTAGAAATCAAAAAAGGTGAAAACTAACAGAAATATTCCAACAAGTTAGATATTAGAATATATGACTGATGGGTCTTGAATTGTTAATACATCTTCTTTGTTCATCAAACACCGTTACAACTTTAGTTTCCATGTGCTACTTCTATGCTTGTCACTGGAGCCAAATACATAACTAGATGAAGATACGAAAGCAGATGATGTTTTATCCGTAAGCAGACATTCCTCTAGAAGTTAAACCCCCAAAAGGGTACACTTTCTGTCCTAAATACACTTACGGGGTGGCGGGGGGGGGGCTGTGTCACTGATTTAAGTACATTATTCTTACCAGCTGCATTCCACTTAGTTCATCTACCAAAGTCATATTTCCAGACATAATTTTCTTCAGTGAATCATTAAATTCACTTAGTTGCTCCAAAGTTTCCTTTTTGGTTTCTTCGTATTCATCTGTATCAAGTTCTTCTCTGAAGTACAATGAACATAATATAGAAAAATAAAGAGTTCCAAGTGACAAAAAGGCAATCTTAGTATGTGTACACTAATACTAGATACACACACACACACACACACACATGCTGGGGAAAAAAGACTGAAAGGAAATATCAAAATACTCTTTTTTGAATTTTGTTAATTTATAGTTGTAAAACGATCATCACAACCCTATTTTAAGGAAATATCAAAATACTAATGATGGATGTGTTTTGATATCAGTTTGAGTGTTTTCTTGAAATGTGGTTACTTTAACAATTAAATTTTTTTTAACCAAAATAAGGTATTTAACAAACCACATAATAACTTCCTTTTAAGTAGTTCTGAAACAATGGTATAACCTTGGGCAAGATATTTAAAATAGCCAAGTCTCAGTTTTTTAATCTATAAGCTGCATATAATGATAGCACCCACCTTATAGGGTTGCCACGAGCATTAAATTAAATAGGGAATGTACGTGGCGTGTAATAGGTACTTAAAAAATAGCTGTTATTATTATCATCATTATCATTAATGGTAGGTAAAGCGTTATACACCATGAAATACAACAGCAATTCAGTACTTGCCATCTGAGTAAGACGCTATTTTTATTCACCAAACAAGCCATTTATTAAACATTTACTATAAAAACAGCTAACATTTATCCAGTGCCTCCTTTGGCCAAGCATTGTGTTGGTCCCTTTGTCTGTAATATTTACAACAATCTTTCAAGGTTATTAAAAAGGCAAAAGCAGTCTCAGTTCTCTGAGCAGTTAAGGCTGAAAACGCATAGCAGAAGTTCAAGCAGTACCTTCTCAGCTTGAGGCCAGGCAGGGCCACTTCTAACACTGAAGACCAGGTAGGTGTTGTTATTTCCACTTCACATTTGAGGAAATGGAAACTTAAGGTGGTTAAGCATTTTGCCCAAGTCCAACCTTACTTTGTAATTAATCTGAAGGCTTTCATATTCTAGCCTTTATACCTCCAAAGCCTGCACTGAATTTAGTTCTCCAGTAGACAAAGCATGTGAACACTACAGAGGAGCCAAAATCACACATGGGCCTGCACACATGGAGCTTATAACCTAGATGTAGAAAAAAGCCATTTTACAGCACAGCAGCATACAATTATACCATTACCTGCATTCCTCCAGGTCTTGTAACTGCTGCATTAGTCTATCCAACTGCTCTTCTAAATTCTGCTTTAATTTGCTTGTCTCTGTCTTTCCTCTGGAAGCCATTTTAAGCTCTATATAGAACAATAAACCCACATATAGTATATATTGGTTTTTATTTATTTTTTGCTTTTTAGGGCTGCACACACTGCATATGGAGGTTCCCAAGCTAGGGGTCGAATTTGTGCTGTAGCTGCTGGCCCATACCACAACCACAGCAATGCCAGATCCAAGCTGTGTCTGCAACCTACATCACAGCTCATGGCAACTTCAGATCCTTAACCACTGAGAGAGGCCAGGGATTGAACTTGCATCCTCATGGATGATAGTCAGATTTGTTTCCACTGTGCCACGATGGGAACTCCCTATTGGTTATTTAAAATGACCCAATATAGCAGTGCAAGTTAAAGTAGGCTATACTCTTTCTGAGCTATAGGTGTGGGGAGGATAATTGCACAAATAAAATCTCAATTTAGATATGAAAGTTCTCATCTAGTGAAAACACCCTAAAAGAATGCCTGTCAGGTTTCTTAAACTTGATAAATTAATTAGAAGTCTTTACTATTGGTCTATCTTAAACATATTTGACAGATGGGAGCTCCCTTATGATTCAGCAGGTTAAGGATCCAGCATTGCTGCAGCTGTGGTGCAAGCTGCAGCTGAGGCATGGGTTTCTACCCTGGCTCAGGAACTTCCACATGTCTCAGGCACAGGCCAAAAAAAAAAAAAAAAAAAAAAAACCCAAAACATCAAGAGATCAAAATACAGGTTTAAAAGGAAATAGGTTGGGTGTGACTTAAGATGCATTTTTATTCCCTTTTTTCTTTGGTCTTTTCTGGGCTGTACCCAAAGTATGTGGAAATTCCCAGGCTAGGGGTCAAATCAGAGCAGTAGTTGCCGGCCTAAGCCAGAGACACAGCAATAACAGATCTGATCCGTGTCTGCAACCTATACCACAGCTCAGGGCAACGCCGGATCCTTAACCCACTGAGCTGGGCCAGGGATTGAACTTGCATCCTCATGGATGCTAGTCTGATTTGTTACTGCTGAGCCACAACGGGAACTCCTCTTTTTCATTAATAAGTACACATACTCCAGGACTCAGAATACTTAGTATTACCTTGTTGACCCTTCCTTTTTGCTTTTTAGGGCCATACTTGAGGCATATGGAAGTTTCCAGGCTAGGGGTCAAATTGGAGCTACAGCTGTGACCTACAGCACAATGCTAGATCCCCAACCCACTGAGCAATGCCAGGGATCAAACCCACATCCTCATGGATACTGGTTGGATTCATTTCCGCTGCACCACAATGGGAACTCCTCTTGTTGGCCTTTACATCCATTTACCTACTGACTTGTGGTCATGAACAACCTTTTTTTTTTTTTTTTTGGCTTTTTTAGGGCCACAACCATGCATTTGGAAGTTTCCAAGCTGGGGTCAAACTGGAACTGCAGCTCTGGGCCTAAATCACAGCCACAGCCACACTAGATCCGAGCTACATCATGGAAACATACACTGAAGCTCAGGGGAACGCCGGATGCTTAACCCACTGAGTGAGGCCAGGGATAGAACCTTCATCCTCATGGATCCTTCATCACATTCATTACCACTGAACTACAATGGGAACTCCCATGAACCTTTTTTTTTTTTTTTTTCTGCTTTTTAGGGCCACATCCTCCGCATATGGAGGTTCCCAGGCTAGGGGTTGAATCAGAGCTGTAGCTGCCGGCCTACACCACAGTCTCAGCAATGCCAGGCCACATCCTCCGCATATGGAGGTTCCAGGCCACATCCTCCGCATATGGAGGTTCCCAGGCTAGGGGTTGAATCAGAGCTGTAGCTGCCAGCCTATACCACAGTCTCAGCAATGCCAGATCCAAGCTGCATCTGCAGCCTACACCACAGCTCATGGCAATGCCAGATCCTTAACCTACTGAGCAAGGCTGCATATTGCTTGCTTCTTCCACTGCATCCTACATCTTTTTTTTTTTTTTTTTTTTGTCTTTTTGTTTTTTCCAGGGCTGCACCTGTGGCATATGGAGGTTCCCAGGCTAGGGGTCTAACGGGAGCAGTAGCTGCTGGCCTACACCACGGGAGCAGCAATGTGGGATCTGAACCGCACCTGTGACCTACACCACAGCCCACGGCAATGCTGGATCCCCAGCCCACCGAGCAAGGCCAGGGATTGAACCTGAAACCTAATGGTTCCTAGTCAGATTCGTTAACCACTGAGCCACAGTGGGAACTCCTGCATCCTACATCTTATTCTCTATTTAGCACTATGTCTGCCTTGAATTATATGTGATTCATTATAGCTTATTGTTTGTCTGTTTTCCTCTCCAGACTGTAAAATGAGAGCAGAAAATGAGTCTCATTCCTTTCTTAGCCTAATCAGCATTTAGTTCAGACTAGGTATTTGATATGTATAAAGGTACAACATATTTTAAGATTAACCTTGTCTAAACGAACTTCAGGGAAGAAAGAGACACTTTGGTTTTGTATTGGGGGTTTTTTGGTCGCACCCACACCAGAAGGAAGTTCCAGGGGCCAGGGATGGAACCCGCTGCCACAGCAGTGACCTGAGCCACAGCAGTGATAATGCCAGATCCTTAACTCACTGAGCGACTAGGGAACTCCTTAAAAAAAAAAAAAAAAAAAAAACAACAACAACAAAACCCTTTTAAGAATCTTAACCTAGTGCTACATTAGTTGAGATTCGTCCTATAAAGATTAACTCGCGGGCACCACCTAGTATTCAACAAAGGTGGTGCACCTTTTACGCAAACAGCCAAATTACTCCCCCAAACTGTACTCTGGAGTGGAAGGTACTCATTCACGCTCACCTTTCTCTTAGCACTCCGAACTCTGCTTAGTGCTGACTGGTCTCAAACTGCATAAAACCGCCAGTTCTTGTAGTTTCAAGTGTTATAAACTTGAGGAACGCGAAACTGTTCATCAGGGCAAGAAGTTCAAAGTTCAAACCACCTGAGGGTGGAGCTGGCTGGAAAAGGGAACAATTGACAAGCAGTTTTATTCACTATATATAAACGTGGCCTAAAGCAGTTCGGAAAACTTCCACTTGGGCGGCCTGCGACTGCACCCTCTCTTTCCGGCTCCTAGGGAGACATCGTAGGAGCAGGGGGCAGGTGTGGAGGAGAGGGTGAAATCCGCTTTCCTTCTGACTGTGCGGGCAGTCTTTGAGGCTTTTCCTGGTGAGACCGAGTGCGTTACTGAGGAAAACGCCGCACCCTAAACTGCCTTGAGGGAAGCTGTCAAACCCAGAAGCACGAAAAAGATAAAGGTGGAGCGCACACGTTTTCCTGGCTGGAAGTGAGCGGCTTCTGAACCTCGACCTTCCGGACGGGGTCAGGCAGCAGCTCCGGCCACCGCCCCAAATTCCATCTCCCACCAGGGAACCTGAAGCTCCCGCACTTGGGACTGGCGGCGGCCGGGTCGACTAGGCCTGGTTGCTCCCAGGCGTCGCCGGGATCCCGGCGCCCCCAAAGCTCTTCGGTCTTCCCAGACCAGAACCCGAACCACCCCCTCGGGGTCCCCTCTCCGCCTCCGCCCACCACGCCTGGTCCGAGAGTTCACAGCCAGGGGCCCCGCCTACCTGAGGGTCCGGGCCCCGCGGACGCGTGCAGGTGAAGCACTTCCGCCAAACGCACGCACTTCCGACCGCCTGGAGCCAATGAGGGCGCGGCTACGAGTGTTACCGTCACTGGTATCCGGGTTGCGGACTGTCTCCCGGAGGACTCGGGCCAGTAGCGTGGTAAGCCCCTACCCGGAGACCCTGACAAACCGGGCTCTGGGGGAGTCAGCCAAGGACTCCTTTTTAAAATCGCAAGTGCAAGGGAGTCCAAGATGGTGGGGTTTTTGAGGGTCAAATGCAGCCGTCCCCGAAGCAAGGTCTCAATCAAGTTTGAGGCTGGGAGTCTTGTCCCTTCCTTTAGAATTTTCTCTGTAGAACCAAAAATCTCGGTAAAGTTGCCTCTGGCCTTTGGAACAGGTGAATTCACCCTGGGGGAAAAACTCCTTCTTGGGCAGAAGTGAGGGGGGCGAGGCACTTCCCCTTTTTCCCGCAAATCCTTTTTTCCAGGTCTGTGAAAGACTGGATTACGAAGCAGTTTGACACCAATTCGTCTTGGAAAGGAGACTGCGAGCCGTTGGGCAACATTCTAAAAGTTACTCAGAAGTTAGGTGGAAATTGTTTTCACATGTTCCCAGCCCAGCTCCTTGAAGTCATTAGTCCACAAGACAACCTCAGGGTTTACAGCGAAATTGTTAAACAGGTGTTGTCTTTAAAGTTAATTCTAGGAATTCCCTGGTGGCTCAGTGGGTTAAAGATCTGGCATAGTCACTGCTGTGGCAGGGGTTGATTCCTGGCCCAGGAACTTCCACAGGCCCAGGAGCCTGGCCAGAAATAAAAATAAAGTTAATTTTAACTCAGCCACCCAGGACACACTTCCTAGATCACCACAGAACTCCACCAGAATGAATTATTTGTCATTTCTGTCCAATCATAGAAATTCTTATTTATCACCATAAATTGTTTTTCAGAGTTACAATTTGGTTGTGAAATCGCAGTTCTAAGTCCAACACAGAAGAGAAGTTGACACACAAGTTGGAATGGTTCCAATGGCCTACTGTGCAAAACTATTCAGATTCATAGAATTTCCTTTGTAAAAGTAAGTGGCTGTTACGTATTTTTTTGTTATTGTTAACAAGTGGTAAATATATTGTGTATCAAGCAAGCCTCTTAAGTTTAGATAATTTTTATCGAAGTATAGTTGATTTACAATGTGTTAATTTCTGCTGGACAGCAAGGTCATTCCGTTTTATATGTACATAATGTATGTATGCATTGTTTTTTATATTCTTTTCCATTCTGGTTTGTTTCAGATATTGAGTATAGTTCCCTGTGCTATGCAGTAGGACTTTGCTGTTTATCCGTTCTGTGTAATAATAGTTTGCATCTGCTAACCCCAGACTCCCAGTCCGTTCCTCTCCCATTCCCCTCCCTGTTGGCAACCGCAAGTCTGTTCTCTAAGTCTGTTTCTAATTCGTAGATAGGTTCATTTGTGTCGTATGTTAGATTCCACGTGTAAGTGGTATATGGTATGTGTCTTTTCTTTCTGATTTCACTTCGTATGATAATCTCTAGTTCCATCCATGTTGCTGCAGATGACATTATTTTGTTCTTTTTTATAGCTAAGTAGCATTCCAGTGTGTGCATATGTGTATATATATATATATACATATATGCACAATGGATTTACATACAAAGTATATAATGTATATACAGTGGAGTATATAAATATGCAGTGATAATGTGACTATGTGTGGAAATGTTTTTGTAGAATATCAAAATCTCAATGACAAATAGGGTCAGTGCCACATACAACAAAGCTGGAAAATATCCTTCTTTCACCATTTGAAGTACTTGCTGAATAAACATTTTCTCACTGGGTTCTTCCCCTAATTTTTATGGTGATAATACAGAGTTCTACTTAGGCATTTGTGTTGGTTTTAGAGGGTGCGTGCAATCTTAGAAGCTGTGGAGGAAAGGCCTCACTGTACAAGCATCGTGCTTACCTGCTCTTCATTCTTGGTAACTTAATCTGATTCCGCAGTTCAGATTCCGAGAGTATTCTTACATACCTTTGGGTTCTTGTTTAAAGCTAATGGATAGTGAAAAAGCATTCCTAGTGCATAGGCAAGAGAAATTGGTTTTGGTTCAAGTTCTCAAACAAAGATAGAATCTAAGCCTAAAAAGAGGATGGGGAGGGAAGAGAAGAAATTGGGAAAAGAGGAATGAATGTTAGGTAGGTAGACACAGAGAGAGCGTTGGGGAAAGTAACCTCAGAACTGGGAGTCATAGGTGGAAAATCAGATCACTACTGCTGGGTAGCTGGAGGAATTTAGAAAACTTTAACTTGGACTTGGGTAGGAGTCCAGAGGGAACAAATTGCCCCAGCTAGATAGGGAAAATACAGGGGCAGATGAAACTGGAGTAGCTGACTAGAAGTATCAGGAGCCAAAGGCTCTCTGCACCTGTGGACCTCTTGTAAATGTCTATAGTAGGTAACTTGTACTGTTGTAAGTCTTTTGTGATGGTTAATCGTATGAGCTTTTTGGAGTTCCCGTCTTGGCCCAGTGGGTTAGGAATCCAACTGGAAAGAATCCAGTATTGCTGCAGCTCGGATCACTCAGATTCAATCCCTGGCCCAGGAACTTCCATATGGCACGGGTGTGGCAATAAAGAGAAGAAAAAAAGAGCATGAGCTTTTAGGAATTCCTTTGTGGCGCAGTGGGTTAAGGATCCAGCATTGTCACTGAAGCAGCTCTGGTCTCTACTGTGGTGCAAGTTAGTTCGATCCCTGACCTGGGAACTTCTACCTGCCTTGGACATAGCAAAAACAAAAAAACAAATTGAAAAACATGAGTTTATTTATTTATTTTTAGGGCCGTACCCTCGGCATATGGAGGTTCCCAGGCTAGGCGTCCAGTTGGAGCTGTAGCTGCCGGCCTACGCAACAGCCACAGCAGTGCTGGATCCGAGTTGTGTCTGTGACCTACAGCACAGCTCATGGCAACGCTGGATCCTTAACCCACTGAGCCAGGCCAGAGGTCGAAACCACATCCTCATGGATCCTAGTCGGGTTTGTTAACTGCCGAGCCACGACAGGCACTCCAAAAAAACCATGAGTTTAGAGTCAGGCGTGTTACATGAGCTGTGAAGTCTCAAGCAAGTTAATCAACCTCTTTTAGCTTCAGTTTCCTCATCTGTTAAAAAAAAAAAGATATATTAATAGTACCTGCTTCATTGGCGTGTGGTAAGGATCACATGAGTGCTTAGTATATTGCTTGGCAAACAGGAAGAACTCAGTCAGTGTTACTGTTGCTAAAGTTATCATCACCATTATGGTTAAATCAGCACAATCAGATATTTATAAATAACAGGACCATCCAAAGAGAATGAGTGAGTATATTGCCATTCAGTGAGGAACACACACACACACACACACACACACACACACACACACACACACACACACACACACACACACACACACACACACACACACACACACACACACACACGATTCCATAGCAGGAGCCCTGAAGCTTTCTGCTCTTCTGCTGTCAACTTCCCAGCCTCAGGTGACCACCGATCTGCCTTCTGTTAGTTAGTTAATTAGTTAGTTAGTTAGTTATTTTGTCTTTTTAGGGCTGTACCCACGGCATATGGAGGTTCCCAGGCTAGGGGTCGAATCAGAGTTGTAGCCGCCAGCCTACGCCACAGCCACAGCAACGCCAGATCCTAGCCGTGTCTGCAAACTACACCACTGCTCACGGCAACACCGGATCCTTAACCCACTGAGCGAGGCCAGGGATCAAACCCGCAACCTCATGGTTCCTCGTCAGATTCGTTTCGGCTGGGCCATGATGGGAACTCCTCTGCCTTCTGTTATTATAGATTAAACTGTCTGTTCTAGAATTTCACATAACTGAAATCGTACAGTGTGTACTTTTTTGTATTGACTTTTTTCACTCAAAATAGTGTTTCTGAAACTCATCCATGTTGTTTAGATCAGTAGTTTGTTCCTTTTTATTGCTCAGTAGTGCCCCATTATATGAGTATACCAACTTCATTCATTCATTTGTTATTCATTCACCTCTTGATTAACCTTTGAGCTGTTTCCAGTTTTTGGCAAGTAGATATGAAGCCAAACTGTACAGTTCTTTGTGTGGACATATGTTTTCATGTCTCCACATTATTATTATTATTTTTTTAACTTTATTTTTAGGGCCACACCTGTGGCATATGGAGGTTCCCAGGCTAGGGATCGAATCGGAGCTGTAGTCGCTGGCCTGTGCCACAGCCACAGCAACGTGGGATCTAAGCCATGTCTGACCTACACCACAGCTCATTAGCCCACTGAGTGAGGCCAGGGATTGAACCTTCGTCATCATGGTTGCTAGTCAGGTTCGTTAACTGCTGAGCTACGATGGGAACTCCCCTCTCCTCATTATTATTTTTTTTTAATTAATTAATTAATTTTTTTGTCTTTGCTATTTCTTTGGGCCGCTCCCATGGCATATGGAGGTTCCCAGGCTAGGGGTCAAATCGGAGCTGTAGCCTCCGGCCTATGCCAGAGCCACAGCAACGCGGGATCCGAGCCGCGTCTGCAACCTACACCACAGCTCACAGCAACGCCGGATCCTTAACCCACTGAGCAAGGGCAGGGACCGAACCCGCAACCTCATGGTTCCTAGTCGGATTCGTTAACCACTGCGCCACAACGGGAACTCCTCTCCTCATTATTTTTAAGCTGTCCTCTTAATTGGTATCTAAAATCCTTTTTTTATGGCCTCCTTAAGGAGCTTTCTCCATCAGTTATTTGCTTTCCTGCAGGTTTTGTGACTTCCTAATAGTGCTTTTCCTGCAACCTCCCAACATTTTAATTCTGTTCTTCAAAAGAAATAGAATTAGGTTAAAAAGCAAAAACAAAAAACTGAAGTTCCCATCGTGGCTAAGTGGAAACAAATCTGACTAGGAACCATGAGGTTGTGGGTTCGATCCCTGTCCTCACTCAGTGGGTTAAGGATCCAGCGTTGCCATGAGCTGTAGGGTAGGTCGAAGATTCGACTTGGATCTGGTATTGCTGTGGCTGTGGTGTAGGCCAGTGGCTACAGCTCCTATTTGACCCCTAACCTGGGAACCTCCATATGCTGCAGGTGCGACCCTAAAAAGGAAAAAGGAAAAAAAAAAAAAAACCAAAAAGCAACTTTTGGAGTTGTCATTATGGCTCAGCGGATTATGAACCCAACTGGTATCCATGAGGATGTGGGTTTGATCCCTGGCCTTGCGCGGTGGGTTAAGGATCCAGCGTTGCTATAAGCTGTGGTGTAGGTCACAGTTGGGGCTCGGATCCTGCATTGCTGTGGCTGCAGCTCCAATTTGACTCCTAGCCTGGGAACTTCCATATGCTTCGAGTGTGGCCCTAAAAAAAACAAAAAAACACCTTTCAACCACAATAGCCCATTGAAGGTAGTCTTTAGTGTCTCTGGGTTTTTCTTCCAGGTTCTAGTCTATTTCCCTTGCCTGCTGGATATCTGACCTGGATGTTACGTGTATGCCTCAAATCCAGCATCCATGAAACAGTAGTCCATCTGTGTCTTCCTTCCACACCTCCCAACCTGTGCTTCCTCCAGGACTCTCTTTGTTGACTTGTGGCACACCATCTATCCTGTCACTTACATCAGATGTCTCCTCCCTTGGAGCTCCCCGTTGGCCTAGTGGTTAAGATCCAGCATTGTCACTGCTGTGGCTCAGGTTCGATTCTAGCCCAGGAATTTTTGCATACAGTGGGCACAGCCAAAAAAATAGATAAATACATAAAGAAAAACAAAAAAGTGAGAGAAAGAATTGTCTTCCCTTCGCCTCTTTCCCTCCTCCATTCAGTCAACAGATCTGCTTGTAAACCTCGACACTGTCACTCCTGTCATTACCCTTCATCATCTCTCTCCTGGACCAGTGAGATGCTCCAAAGCAGTGCTTTGCAGACTTTAAGATGCATACACATCACCCAGGGATCTTGTTAAGATGCAAGTTTTGATTCCATAGACTTGGGGTAGGGCCTGTGCTTCATTTCTGGCCAAGTGATGCCCATGCTGCTGGTCCTTTCTGTGTCATTCACTTTTTCAGAAATGTCACCCAGTCTCACACCTTTAACTACCATCTCTGTGTAGATGACCCCAAATCTAGTAGATCTCTAGCCTGGACCTTTCTTTTGAACTTGGTTCTGTTTGCCGTTGCCTACATGACAACACTAAGAGACATCCCAAATTTAACTTCCTTGTAAACTCAACTACTGATCTTCCCTAAATCTCCTGCATGGCCACCTTCTTTTCTTTTTCTTTCTTTCTTTCTTTTCTTTCTTTTCTTTTTTTTTTGGCCACACCCACAGCATGCAGAAGTGTGGAAGTTCCCCAGCCAGGATCAAACCTGCATCACAGCAGTGACAACACTGGATCCTTAACACACTGAGTCACCAGGGAACTCCCCTCTTTCTTTTCTTAATTAAAGATAACTAGTCTTTTAGATGATCAGGCCCACAACTTTTGGAATCATGCTTGACCTCTCTTTTTCCTCACAGCCACATTCCATCCATCAGCAGATCCCACTGGCCCAACCTTTATAATGCATCTAGAATCCAATGACTTCTCATCACTTCCACTGCTACCACCCTGGTTCAAGTCAGCATCAGCTCTCACCTGGGTTACAGGAGTAGCTTTCTATCTGGCTTCCTTGCTTCCTTGCTATTTCCCCCTACATTCTGTTCTCAACTTCAGCAGCCAGAGAGATCCTTTGAAGATAGAAATTAGGTCATGCTACCCCTTCCCTCCATTATTAACTCGGGCTCAGCCCTTCTGATCTCTTAGGAGATTCTGGAACCCGACAGGCATGCTCTGCCTCAGGGCTTTTGCGTTGTTCACCTTTGCTTAGAACACTGCTCCTTCAGATGTCTGCCTGCCTCCCTCATCTGCATTAATTCTTTGCTCAAATGGAACACAGCAAGGCCTTTCCTGATCACCCTGTTTAAAGTGCCAACACTTCCTATCCTCTTGCCTTGCTTTCTTTTACTCATGGCCCCATTATTTAATATGACACACATATTATGTATTTTGATTATTGTTTGTCTCCCAACCCTAGAATGTAAGCTTTATGTGGATAGGGAATTTTTTGACTGTTTTATGTACTGGTTTATTCCCAGCATCTCCAGCTAGTAATTGCTCAAGAAATATTTGCTTAACCATGATGAACAAATGAGAATTATTTCTAAAGTGCAATAGTACATTCCTCCCTAAACTCCCTAAAACATCCCCATTCCCTATAGGATAAAATCCAGACTCCCTAATATTGCGCCTGAAGGTGGGAACACCCTGAAACAGTCTTCTAATCATTCTATATTAACTTTTAAAAAAAATTCTAATAACATGGGAAAAGAAAAAGAAAACTTCTTTATGGAATTTTTAGACCTTTCCCTAGTGAAATGTTTAACTATGACTTGTGACTAATTAGGAATTCCAGGGACTTCCCTGGTGGTGCAGCAGATTAAGGATTCGGCATTGTCACTGCTGTGGCTTGGACTGCAACTGTGGCGTGGGTTTGGTCCCTGGCCCAGGAACTTCCACATGTCATAGGTGAAGCCAAAAATAAAATTTTAGAAATTCTGTTTTTACTACATATCTTTTTGTTTGTTCGTTTGTTTTTAAGCTTTATTGAAGTATAGTTGATTTACAGTGTTGTAATGATTTGTGCTGTGCAACAAAGTGATTCTGTTATACATGTATACATATCCATTACATATCTTTATTTTATTTATTTATTTTTTATGGCTGCACTCATGGCATATGGAAGTTCCCAGGCAAGAGACTGAATCTGAGCCACAGCTGTGTCAACACTGGATCCTTTAAATCACTGCACTGGACCAGGAATCAGACTCTTGCCTCCATAGCCCCCTGAGCCACTGCAATAGGATCCTCAACTCACTGCACCACAGCAGAAACTCCTACATATCTTTATTTTTAATATGAGTAGAACATATATGCAGCAGACTTAGGGTATACTGTATATAGCCAAGCTTTCAGATTAAGACGAGCACTTAGAAATTCAATACTCAATTCAGTTAGTAATTAGAAGTTTTTCACTTCTAGAGTTTAGCAACTGTGGAGAAAGTAGTGTGAAGATTAATTTTAAATTTTTAAAAATTTTAGTTGTCGTTGTTTTTGTTATGCCTACAATATCTGGAAGTTCCCGGGCCAGGGATCAAACCTGTGCCACAGCAGTAACCAGAGCCACAACAGCGACAATGCCAGATCCTTAACTGCCGAGCCACCTTGGAACTCTTTAAAATTTTAATGCAAAGTAATGGGTGGCAAATTTCAAGTGTCTTTTTTCTTATGGTAAAGTTGATGTGTGTAATGCTTAGTGTTTTTGATTTTCCCAGACTTCCCTGCATCCTCCTAGGAGGTTGCTCATAGGTACACACAGCTGACATTTTGCTTCTGTCTTCAGACATTTATCCTTCTGACGGTCCTAGATTAAGAACCCACAAATCAAAGCATCCCCCACAAAATAGTTGCTTAACAAAAGCTTTCCCCTCTGAGCAAACATGGGCTGTAACAGGGAATTTTGTCAGTCTGTGAGAGAGTATTGCTGACTGTGGCCATCTAAATTGTGAGGAGACTTGGAGTTCTGGTTGTGGCTCAGCAGGCGAAGAACCTGACTCGTATTCATGAGGATGCAGGTTTGACCCCTGATCTCGCTCAGTAGGTTAGGGATCCGGCGTGTGGTGTAGATTGCAGATGTGGCTTGGATCCCACATTGCTGTGGCTGTGGTGTAGCCCGATAGCTGCAGCTCTGATTTGACCCTTAGCCTGGGAACTTCCATGTGCTGCTGGTGCAGCCCTAAAGATAAATAGTAAGTAAATGATGAGGGAGCTAAAGAAATAGCAGTTTTGGAATTTGATAATTTTCACTTGAATCAGAAAGGGTATAATTTACATCTCATAAGATATTGGTAGCATCGACGTTCCCATTGTAGCGCAGCGGAAACGAATCCAACTAGTAACCATGAGTTTGCGGGTTTGATCCCCGGCCTTGCTCAGTGGGTTAAGGATCCAGCGTTGCCATGAGCTGTGGTGTAGGTCATGACTTGGATCTGGTGTTGCTGTGGCTGTGGCATAGGCTGGCAGCTGTAGCTCCAATTAGATCCCTATCCTGGGAACCTCCATAGGCCTCAGGGGTGGCCCTAAAAAGCCAAAAAAAAAAAAAAAAGATATTGGTAGGATTAAATAAATGTTTTTTAATGAAATTAACTCTGGTGAAACCAGATTTGGTTTTGGAGGAAATGATAAAACTATAAACACGAGTGAAAATTCAGTTTTATGGGTAATGGATTAAAGTGCTTGTTAAATTATGCTGTTATGCCTATCAATTGAGACACATAATTTCATTTTCTGGAGTTATGTTAAGAATGTTACATAATTTCAAAACGTCAAAGTATCAAGCAGCCTTGGTCTTAAGAAACAGCTTCTTGGATTTAGAAAGAGTCAGTTAAAAAATTCCAGCTTGTTAAAAGTAGTTGGATTCTGGATGAATTTTGAAAGTGAAGCCATTAGGATATCCTCGTGAGGTATAGGGGAAGAAAAGAAATGCATTAAGGATTATTTGAGGTACTTTTTTTTCTTCTTCTTCTTCTTTTTAGGGCCACCCCTGCAGCATATGGAAGTTCCCAGGCTAGGGTTCTAATCAGCGCTGTAACTGTGGGCCTTCACCACAGCCACAACCACGCCAGAGCTGAGCCACACCTGCCACCTACACCATAGCTCATGGCAACGCTGGATCCTTAACCCACTGAGCAAAGCCAGGGATGGAACCCCCAACCTCATGGTTCCTAGTTGGATTTGTTTCTGCTGTGTCATGACAGGAACTCCCTATTTGAGGTACTTGGCTTTAGCAACTGGAAGGACGGAGTTGTCATCAGCTGAGATCTTCAGATAGATGAGGTTTAGGGCTGAGAAGTAGGATACAAAGTTTAGGAAAAAAAAGAAACTTCTGATAGAAATCCGATCTTGAGACTAGTTGGCATTTACCTGACATGTTAATATTTGGTTAATGAGGTTTAGAGAATGTAAAAGGCTGTGTTATTTTTAAATAGTTTCTGTTAGTCATAGTAATGGAATTACTTCAGGGGATTTCGCTGTTAACAACATGTGAGTTACTCGGGTTTCTAATTCCTAAGTCGTAGAGCTCAGTCTGGGATGTGGAAGGTGTTCAGAAGATGTCGGTGTGGTGGATGCAGAGTGTGTTTGTTAGGTAACGTCCTCCGCTGCAGGTACCACCTGGACAGAGAAGCAGATGGAAACAGCCATTCCCACTTGGGAAGCCCTGTGCCTGTCATGGATGTGTCGGGAGATGTCTGTTGAACTTGTCTAGAGAAGATGTCTATCCTCCTGCCAAGGGATACTGTTCTTTAACTCAAGAAATGGAGTTGTGGGCGTTCCCCTCATGGCTCAGCGGTTAAAGAACCTGAGTGGTATCCATGAGGACGTGGGTTCGATCCCTGACCTCACTCTGTGGGTTAAGCATCTGGTGTTGTCACTGCTGTGGCGCAGGTTTGACTCTGACCCGGGAACTTTCCCCCGCCGTAGGCATGAGCAAAAAAGAAAGAGTGAAAGAGAGAAAGGAAAGGAAGGAAGAAGGAAAGGAAAGAAATGGAGTCATCGGTTGCTCTTGCCGCCCTCGCCGTCTAGGGAGTGTGTGTCTCCCTGAGTAAATCTGCTTTTTCTCTTAAAAAAAAGAAATGGTATTGTCTCTGCTTCCTAAAAACGTTGCGAGTATCTGTAACTAGCTCCTACGTAAAATCCCTCAGAGTCTGTGATACACACAGAGAAAGTCAGAAGACAAAGCATCGTGGCGGGTCAGTTGGCTATTTTCCCTAGACAGCAGTTGACTGTCATGCAAAAAAATTGGTGTAACCCAGATGGGAGAAATGGTGATGATTTTTACTCTGAAGTTTCCCACTGCACTTCTAAAGAAGTGAAAAATTGACCTTGCTCAAATACACACTCTGGGTCACTGTGTGCTTTTGAAACTAGACCTTTTTTCATTACTAAGGCTTATAATTTTTTCTTCCTTCTCAGTACTTATTTTTATAGCAGCCATCTAGCCAATGCTGCTACTAACTTCCTTGAAAGAGAAAGGGAGGTTTGGAAAGTCAAGAGAGGTTCCTGAAGTGTGTAATAGGAGATCTTTATTGGGGATGAATTTGGTTGTGATGTCAAACCAGCGATTTTGGTTGAACTATTCCCTCTTATCCGCTGTCAGTGCTCATTCATACTTAACGGCTTTCTTCCCAGCGACCGGGTTTGCTGTGCTTCCTGTCATCGTAGCTCTGATGTCCAGCTGACCACTTCATCTAGGAGTAGCAGGTTGGAGATGGTCACGTGCTTGCTGGGGTGCTCAGGTGACAGGGCTGCTGGGAAAGGCTCAACCGGCCAGAGACGTAGATCTGAGGCAGAAGATCAGTAGGGCTCATGTGCCAGCTTCAGACTGTTGCTTTAGCATCTGGCCTTGGACAGGTCAACCTGGCCAGCCAAGTCAGCCCCAGGCTTGAGAAAAGCACTGTAGGGTAAAGAATGGGATCTAGGAGTTCCCTGTCGTGGTGCAGTGATTAATGAATCCGACTAAGAACCATGAGGTTGCAGGTTCCATCCCTTTCCTTGCTCAGTGGGTTAAGGATCCGGTGTTGCCGTGAGCTGTGGCATAGGTTGCAGACGAGGCTCACATCCCGCGTGGCTGTGGCTCTGGCGTAGGCTGGCAGCCACAGCTCCAATTCAGCCCCTAGCCTGGGAACCTCCATATGCCGCGGGAGCAGCCCAAGAAATGGCAAAAAGACAAAAACAAACAAACAAAAAGAAAAGAAAAGAATGGGATCTAACCTTAGAAATCTATACATAGAACTTCCATATGACCCCGCAATCCCACTCTTGGGCATCTATCCGGACAAAACTCTACTTAAAAGAGACACATGCACCTGCATGTTCATTGCAGCACTATTCACAATAGCCAGGACATGGAAACAACCCAAATGTCCATCAGCAGATGATTGGATTAGGAAGATGTGGTATATATACACAATGGAATACTACTCAGCCATGAAAAAGAATGACATAATGCCATTTGCAGCAACATGGATGGAACTAGAGAATCTCATACTGATTGAAATGAGCCAGAAAGACAAAGACAAATATCATATGACATCACTTATAACTGGAATCTAATATCCAGCACAAATGAACATCTCCTCAGAAAAGAAAATCATGGACTTGGAGAAAAGACTTGTGGCTGCCTGATGGGAGGGGGAGGGAGTGGGAGGGATCGGGAGTTTGGGCTTATCAGACACAATTTAGAATAGATTTACAAGGAGATCCTGCTGAGTAGCATTGAGAACTTTGTCTAGATACTCATGTTGCAACAGAACAAAGGGTGGGGGAAAAAAATGTAATTGTATACATGTAAGGATAACTTGATCCCCTTGCTGTACAGTGGGAAAAAAAAAAAAAAAAGAATGGGATCTAATTACATGGAGTGGAAATGTGAGAAGAATGGCTTTTTATATCCCATTCTAACCCTTTCAGCTTTTCCTTTACTCTTCAAACTCTATAGCTTCTTGGAGCTCCTGATTTACGAGGCACCAGGGCTTCCCCTTGCAACCCTAGCTGAGCATATACTACTACCCTTGACGGACTGGTGAGCCTTTGACGGGCATAGGTTCCTTGGCACGTGTTTTTGGTTACCTGTGGAAACCAAGCTGCTCACTGCCAGCAGCACAGACAAGTAGTAAAGTTCTGGAGTCGTTTTTTCCTGTATTTGGGAGGGAAAAAAGCACTGTGAGGAATACGAGTCTTTTCATTGGAATACATTTTTAGAATGTTCTTGCCAAAAGGATTTAAACAAAGGCACCAACTTAGCAAGAGATGGAAGGCCTGCTGCTCAGCTGCCCAATCCAGTGTTTCCCCTGTTGATAAGTTTCTTAACTTTTTTTTTTTTTTAATTCTAATAATGTGGAATTCACCCCACAACAAGAAAAATCTCTCATGGAATTTTTTTTTTTGTCTTTTCCAAGGCCATACCCGAGGCATATGGACGTTCCCAGGCTAGGGGTCTAATCAGAGCTGTAGCCTCCAGCCTACGCCAGAGCCACAGCAACACGGGATCTGAGTCAAGTCTGCAACCTATACTACAGTGCACGGCAATGCTGGATCCTTAACCCACTGAGCGAGGCCAGGGATCGAACCTGCAACCTCATGGTTCCTAGTCAGATTTGTTAACCACTGAGCCATGATAGGAACTCCTCTCATGGATTTTTAAATTTTCCCTGGTGAAATGTTTTAACTGTCACGTGTGTCTAATTAGGGATTCTATCTTTTATCTCTAATTTTAGTGTAAGTAGGAAAGAAATATCAAAGACTAATGGTGCACTGTATTTAGCCAAGCTTTCAGATCAAGATGAGCCTTTAGAAGTTTAGAGTTTAAGCGTTCCTGTCATGGCTCAGCAGAAATGAGCCTGACTAGCATCCATGAGAACGCAGGTTCAGTCCCTGGCCTTGCTCAGCAGGTTAATGGTTCGGCGTTGCCATGGTCTGTGGTTTAGGTTGCTGATGTGGCTTGGGTCTGGCGTGGCTGTGGCTGTGGCTGGCAGAGGCTCTGATTTGATCCCTAGCCTGGGAACTTCCATATGCCATGGGTGTGGCCCTAGAAGGACCAAAAAAAAAAAAAAAAAGTGTGTATGCGTTGGGTCATTTTGATGTACAGCAGAAATTGACAGAACATTATAGATCAACTGTAATTTTTTAAAAAATCTAAAAAAGCCCATACACAGTCGGTTGCCAAAAATGTTAGCACTATGGTTAACACTCCTTCGCAAAAGGATCCCACACCGAATACAGAAAACATCCTCCTTAGTGCCTTTGGGACCAGTTCCATCTGAGTAAGCAGCACAGTGAAACCTAGAAGGACAGATGGAAGGACAGCATCAGTTTGCTGGGTTGAATCATCTCAGAGATGTTTTCGCGAATGCAAACCTAAATAGGTGTTTCCTCGAGTTCCTCCCATGAAACAAACAGGCTCATCATCTAGCCAGGCTGAGGTCTTCCTGCGCCAGAGGTGATGTTCTTCCTATTGGCAATAATCTTTCTTTTTTGGGGGGTGGCAGCACCACCTGCAGCATATGGAGGTTCCTAGGCTAAGGGTCGAATCGGAGCTCCAGCCTCCAGCCACAGCCACCGCAACGCTGGATCCTTAACCCACTGAACAAGGCCAAGGATCGAACCTACATCCTCATGGATACCCGTTGGGTTTGTTACCGCTGAGCCACAACAGGAACTATGGCAATACTGTTTCTTGAATAAAGATCCCCCGTTATCTCCTTGAACCCTGGCAGCAGAACTGTGAGGCAGGTGTTTTTATCCCCACTGAGAACTGGGGAGAGGGAGCTGAGGGAGCCCCTGCTGTTGTGGTGAACGTTGGAACCAGCCCCCCTCTCTCTCCAGAGCCCGTGCTCTTCTCCGCAGCACATGTTGCCTCTTGGGACTTAGCGAGGCTCCTTCTCAAACCACGCCTAAGACACCCAGGCACTGTTTTCATTTCCTGCAAATGTAGACATGTCTTTATTTACACCATACCTCACTCTTCTAAGTACATACGAAGGAAAATATAATGAAAATATTTTAGTTAAGGTGTTCCTAAAACTTCACGTTTCAGAGTCCAACTCTTCTATGTCATTTTTTGACCTCAATTAGTTGAGGCTCCTATTTTTATACCCATATCATCTTCTCAGAAACTGTTTATTGAATGGGTGGCTAAATCTGGTATTTTTTTAGTTGATTTTTTAAAATTAAAGTATAGTAGGGAGTTCCCATCGTGGCTCAGTGTTTGACGAATCCGACTAGGAACCATGAGGTTGCAAGTTCGATCCCTGGCCTTACTCAGTGAGTTAAGGATCCCACGCTGCCGTGAGCTGTGGTGTAGGTCGCAGACCTGGCTCAGGTCCAGCGCTGCTGTGGCTCTGGCGTAAAACTGGCAGCTACAGCTCTGATTCGACCCCCAACCTGGGATCCTCCATATGCCACGGGTGCAGCCCCGGAAAAGACAAATAAATAAATAAATAAATAAATAAAGGATAGTTGATTTATAGTGCTGTGCCAGTTTCTGCTGAACAGCAGAGTGACCTAGTCGCACAAGTATATCATTCCCTTTCTCATGTTATCTTCCATCATGGTCTGTCCCAAGAGACTGGATAGAGTTCCCTGTGCTGTGCAGCAGGACCTCACTGCTTACCCATATGCTCAATGTCAGCGTTTGCATCTACTAAACCTGAACTCCCTGTCCACCCCACTCCCTGTCAGCTGTGGTGTAGGTCGGAGATGCAACTTGGATCCTGTGTAGCTGTGACTGCGGCATAGGCTGGCGGCTACAGCTCTGATTTGACCCCTAGCCTGGGAACCTCCATATGACACGGGTGCAGCTCTTAAAAAAAAAAAAAAAAAAAAAAAAAAAAGATACTGGAATTCCAGTGATAAGAGTGGGTTAAGGATCCTGCATTGTCACTGCAACAGCACAGGTCGCTGCTGTGGCTTGGGTTCAGTCCCTGGCCTGGGAACTTCCACATGCCTCAGGCACAGATGAAAAAAAAAAATCCTGGAGTTTCCGTTGTGGTGCAGTGGCAATGAATCTGACTAGGAACCATGAGGTTGCGGGTTCGATCCCTGTCCTCGCTCAGTGGCTTCAGGATCTGGCATTGCCATGAGCTGTGGTGTAGGTCACAGACGCAGCTCCTATCTCGTGTTGCTGTGGCTGTGGTGTAGGCTGGCAGCTACAGCTCCGATTTGACCCCTAGCCTGGGAACTTCCATATGCCACGGGTGTGGGCCCTAAAAAAGCAAAAAAAAAAAAAAAAAAGATCCTGAGGAGTAGGAGGTCCTGTCTCACTTGTGTTTGTTCTAGCAGCTGTGTCTGGCAAACAGTAAACATTGAAGTGCTTGACAGAATGACTGCACACTTACCAATTGCGAAGAAAGTAAAGATGATATTACCAACCAGGTTGGTAAGAAGAGGTTGACTGCAGTATTGAGAAGATCTGGGCCTAAAAACCAATACACCGGGTCATACATTAATTTATTACTTATTAGAGGAAACAAACCCATGCTGTAAGTGTAGCACCAGAAGCCTACACTTGAGGGTTCATTTGGCTCTAGGCAACTCCTTTATCTTGAAAACCTTGATTCCTTTACCATGGCTACAAATTAATACTGGCATTAATAATACTATTGCGTTCTTAATATTCTTAATATTAAAGGTCTTTAATGTGAAGAGTTCTTAGTAGTTTTTCTTTGGCCACGCCCATGTGTGAATTCCAATGCCAGATCCTTAACATGCTGTATCACAAGAGAACTTGTTCTTAATACTCTTTTTTTTTTTTTTTTTTTTTTTTTTTTTTTTTGCTTTTTGCTTCTTAGGGCCATATCTGCAGTATATGGAAGTTCCCAGGCTAGGGGTCAAATCAGAGGTACAGCTGCTAGCCTACACACAGCCTCAGCAATGCAGAATCCAAGTCGTGTCTGCAACCTACACCACAGCTCATGGCAATGCTGGATCCTTAACCCACCGAGTGAGGCCAGAGATCAAACTTGCATCCTCACGCTTACTAGTTGGATTCGTTTCCACTGCACCACAACAGGAACTCCCACGTTCTGATATTCTTAAATGATGGACATTTTAAAAAATTTATGTTAATTTGATATTTTGGTGAAAAAAAAAATTTTATGGAACGTCTAACCTTCTGGAGTAAGGAAGTATGCCACACAGCCTCTTAGAGTTGACGCTGGCCAGTTTGAATCAGGCTGATTACAAAGTGTCACCATTTCCGTTCCTTCCCCATCACTCAAGTGGATTCTCAGTTTTCAGATTTTTTTTAGAATTTTCACGTTTTGAGAACTACCTTTTATTTTGAAAGTATCAAAGTTACATTTGCTTCATTTGCCCATTGCAAAGGGTATTAACTGTCTTTCCCGGCCAAGACTCATTTCTGACATAGAATCTAAAATACCAGATCAGGAGTTCCCGTCGTGGCGCAGTGGTTAACGAATCCGACTAGGAACCGTGAGGTTGCGGGTTCGGTCCCTGCCCCTGCTCAGTGGGTTAAGGATCCGGCGTTGCCGTGAGCTGTGGTGTAGGTTGCAGATGCGGCTCGGATCCCGCGTTGCTGTGGCTCTGGCGTAGGCCAGTGGCTACAGCTCCGATTTGACCCCTAGCCTGGGAACCTCCATATGCCGCGGGAGCGGCCCAAAGAAATAGCAAAAAGACAAAAAATAAATAAATAAAATAAAATACCAGATCAAGCCATAATCTGGTCATGTGTGCCTTTTCTGCCCTCAGCCTTGCAGACATTAGCTGATGCCAGGCTGTTGGGACTGGTCTCTAGGGAATTTATAAATTGCGCCATTGGTGCCTTCATTGTCTCCCATTTAACGATTTCTTCTACTGGAAGAAACAACCGCTGGTGAAGACGTACACTCAGTCTGCCCAAATCCCAGCTATCCTCTTGCCGTACTGAGATTTCTGGCTTTCACAGTGGTGGAGCAGGTGACTACCATTGATAAGAGGGGCAAAACAATGGGGCAGGCTGCAATTAAACACATCACAGGAATGGCAGAGAGCACCGGACCCATCTCCGCAGGTAAGCAGGCATGCCAGGCCGCCAGGTGAGAGCACTCACCACTCACCTTAGCAGAACGTAGAACTGGAGCATCAGAATGGTGATCCCAGACAGGAACACAGTCACTTGGCTGCATGGGACAGAGTGAGTTTCATTTTATATTGCTTTTTCAGTGATAAAATGGCTTTAAGAAACCAAATTCAAGATTTCCCTGGGGGCTCAGTGGGTAAGGATCCCGTGGTTGTCACTGCTGTGGCTCTGGTTGCTGCCATGGTGTAGGTTTCATCCCCGGCCGGGAACTTCCATGTGCCGTGGGTGAGGCCAAAAAAGGAAAGAAGGAAACCAAATTCAGGTTCTGTTTCATGATAATGATACATCAAACCACAGAAATAAAGGTTTAAACGTGGCAAAGAGGAATTGAGATCCACTGCATTAGAGCAAAATTATGTCTCATAGTACCTCACTGAAATAATAGTTACCATTTCTTGAGCTCCCCATATGTAGCAGGCACTGTTGATGTTGGTCCCTGAGGAACCCTGAGGACCTTGACTTCTTTACCATGGCTGTAGATTAATGCCGTAAGACAACCCACAAGTAACAGTAAGTTATTCATGTCCGTAAATAGCAGACGAATGTGCCACACATTGTTTCACTTTCTCACTGAATATGCACCCAGTCCCGTGAGGTGGGACTGTGGTTTCCCATTTTATGAATCGGGAAGCGGGGGTTCTGAAAGGTTAAATGTCCGAGGATAAACACCTGGAAGTAGAAAGTGGTAGAGCTACAGTCTGAACCAGATCTGAGGGCTCACCACGCCCCTGTGTTCTGCTGGCTCTGCCTCAGCCAGAGGGTTCCTGCTGAGTAAGTAATAAGCCGAGAATTAGCCTACCTGCCACAACTTACACAGCTAGAGGAAGGCTGCCGTTATCACTCAGACGTTTTTGAAATTCTTTTGCAATTACACGTACATGGTTTCCAGGCATACAGGATAATCTTCCTCCTTAACTAACAGTTCCTTTCACTGTAAACTGTTACTCACCTTCATTATTTGTTTCATCAATTGGATTTAGCACAGAGTGATTCTAGGGTATTCATAGAAATCAAATCACCCCTCCAAAGACAAAGATTTATCCCCAGGGAAGGTACTCAGAAAAACAAGCAATTTCAGGAGTTCCTTTCGTGACTCAGTGGGTAACAAACCCGACTAGGATCCATAAGGATGTGGGTTCGATCCCTGGCCTCACTCAGTGGGTTAAGAACCGGGCATTGCCATGAGCTGTGGTATAGGTCACAGATAGGGCTCAGATTCCGTGTTGTGGCTGTGGCTGTGGTGTAGGCCAGTGGCTACAGCTCTGATTCAACCCCTGGCCTGGGAACCTTCATATGCTGCAGGTGCGGCCCTAAAAAAAGGCAACTTCAAGATATACCCCCAGACTATTTAAAGCAATGACAAATTGTTAGAACAGAGTTAAATATTTAAGGTTACTATTTTTAAAGGAATAGCATCCATTTAGAGGTTAAATCTGAGGGGTTGTAAAGTCAGTCACGTTAACAGTTGGCCAGCATATTTAATTATGTTGAGCATTCTGAAGTGTGACAAGAAAACCCTTACTTTTTTTTCCTAACTTAATGTTTGTGGGTTTTTTTCTTTTCTTTTCTTTTCTTTTTTTTTTTTTTTTTTTTTTTTTTTTTTTGCTTTTCAGGGCCATACCTGCGGCATATGGAGGTTCTCAGGCTAGGGGTTGAATCGGAGCTACAACTGCCGACCTGTGTCACAGCCCCAGCAATGCAGGATTCAAGCCACATCTGTGACATCAGCTCATGGCAATGCCAGATCCTTAACTCACCGAGTGAGGCCAGGGACTGAACCCACAACCTGATGGTTCCTAGTCGGATTCATTTCTGCTGTGCCATGATGGGAACTCCAAAACTTCAGTGATTTTAAAATGGGAAGTAAATTTTACTTCAAGACAGCCTCAGGAAGAAATGAACGTTTTGGTCCCAGGGGGCTGCGGGGGGACACTTACAGCCGGAGCTGATGCGATCTTGGCAGCCAGCAGTGCAGGCGATATGCCGAGTGAGCCAGACAGAAGTGAATCATGCTGAGCCTGATCCTGGAGCACCTGGCGCGAGGCAAGGAGGACCCGCAACGGTCGTGTTAGCGCCGAGGCCTTGGCCTGCCCAGGCCCCCTTCCTACACAGGAAGCCTGCAGGGGCACAGAGCAAGTACTCTCCCCCAAGAGGGACAGATCCTTGTTCTTTCAAAGCCACTCCAGGCTATGATAGGAGCTCATGGTAACTTAATTCTTCTAGGGCTTTCAGGGTCTAAAGTTGGCTGTGTTAACATTGAGTCAATAGAACGGAGCTGGATACCCGAGACAGGTCATGAATGTGGAAAGCGAGAAAGCTTCCTTTAAGCTAAGCGATCAGCTTCCTCCAGCCCCTTCCTCAGCCCTTCCCCGGGGAAACCTGAGCTTATCCCCAAGGTCAGGGAAGGGCTTCAGGCTCTTTGTTCCATCTTTCTGCACAGCTTCCTTGGGGACCTGTACCTCCCCCTTGCAGCCTTACCGTTTTCTTCCAGCTCACAGTTTAATCTCCCTTGGGGAAGGGTACCAGGAACTTGAGATGGGTGGGGCTGGAACAGACTCGAGACTCCAGCTGAACCCAGCCCCTCCACCAAAGTTCAGTAGCCCCAGATATCCTGATTTCCCAGGGGGCCTAGGGTACATCACCCCGTAATAACCACAGGTACTTTGCATGGGCGTTAGGGGATGGCAAACGCAACATCCCACTGTACCCTGGCCCCACTGGGAATCCTGGTATCCCCTTGGGATGATCTTTGAAAGGTAGGACACTTAAGTCATTCTCACCCATGAACTCTTTTTTTTTTTGTTGTTGTTGTTGTTGTTGTCTTTTGTCTTTTTGTTGTTGTTGCTATTTCTTGGGCCGCTCCCGCGGCATATGGAGGTTCCCAGGCTAGGGGTTGAATCGGAGCTGTAGCCACCGGCCTACGCCAGAGCCACAACAACGCGGGATCCGAGCCGCGTCTGCAACCTACACCACAGCTCACGGCAACACCGGATCGTTAACCCACTGAGCAAGGGCAGGGACCGAACCCACCGCCTCATGGTTCCTAGTTGGATTCATTAACCACTGCGCCACGACAGGAACTCCCCATGAACTCGTTTTTAAAAAACAAGTGGAACCTTGGGGAACATTATTGACCCTTCTCTTCCGTGTTAACGGTTACCAGTGACCTTGTGACCCCTGCCACTGAAGTAGGCCTCAAATATTTACTGAGTAACTGTCTCCTGATTTCTAGTCCGACTGACTTATACATAAATCAAAGCTCTCTTTACTTTGCAACAGGCCCTCCTGTCTTGTTTTGCCCCTTCCAGTCCATCCAGCAGCATCACCGTCATCACCATTCCTTTGAGCCCTGTGCCAGGCAATGGGATACACTCTTTGCTGTATCCTGTCATTGCCTCCGTTTCAGAGGTGAGGAAACTTAAGACACAGAGTTAAGTGACCAGGTCAAGGTCGTACAACCATATAAGAGCTTTTAAACACTCATGTGACCTTTTTCTTTTTTGAACATTGTTTCTCTAGAACCCTCTTGTCCCTCAGTTGCTCAGAAACCTTCAAAGTTGCCTTCTGTTTAAGGGATTAAAGCTCACATTCCTCAGCTCCTCACCCGGGAGGACCTGTTTCCAGTCTACCCAGCTCCAGCCAATCTCCCCTTTGTCTTGTTGGTGAGAGCCTAGAGGTCAGGACACCTAATGTTGCAAGAAGGGGACCCTTTCCAGGCCCTGAGCATGAGCACTTGTAAAACACTTGGAGAGGAGACACACATGCTGACAAAGCAAAAGACTTTATCGGGAGGGGCGCCAGGGCAGAGAGCAGCAGGGCGAGGGAACCCAGGCGAGCTGCTCCGCCCCACGGCTCGTGGCCTCTGGTCTTATGGGAATGGGGCCAGATTGTTTCTGGCCCATCAGTCATCTTGCCTGGCCCATAGTTGGTCTGGTTCAGGGTCTTTCCTGGAGGGGCACACCCCTCTCAGCCCAGACAGACTCCAACACCAAGGATTCGGGGGGGGGGGTCACCTCCTCCTCCTGTTGGCCCCTCCCACGTCCTCCCAGTTAGTCTTCAGGGCAGCCCCACGTTCCTTTTCAGGGTCTCCTGCTGTGGGACAGCTCAGGCAAGCAGCTGTTAGACTGCCTGGCCAAGGTGGGCGGTTTCCATCAACGCTCCCTAACACTAATTCTAAGCCCTGGTTCTGCTGTTCACTAACTTTGTCCATGAGAGAGTAAAATTTGAGCAAAAGTAGGTTCATCAACCTAGCAGGTTGGGTCTGAGCACCATTGGGTTATAGATTAATGGCCTGACACAGGTCTTTCGAGTGTTGGCAAGTCTTAGGAGTACTCAGTGAGGTGTTTTATAACTAATTTCCAGTTCATTCTCATTATTTCTTCTTTGGAATATTTGTAATAGTGAAAAATTAGATAAACCTAAATGACCAATGATCGATGATTAACTAGAAAAACTAAATATCTAACAGTAGCTTATTACTTGGAACAGACTAAGTGCCTTTGGCCATTTTTTTTCCTTTTATGGTGAGAATTAAATGATAATGTGTATTCAAGTGTGTAAGTTGGAAGGTGTACAAATGTTAGTTGTTTATTACCACTCATTACATTTCTACATTAATTGTAAAAATATTTCAGTCTCTACAAGTAATTGTGCAAAAGTTCCCCGAATGCTTTGAGCAGTTTGGCATCATTGGAATTATGTTTGTTTTGTTTTATTGGCTACCCCTGCGGCATGTGGAAATTCTTGGGCCAGGGATCATACTTGTGCCACAGCAGCGACTCAAGCCACTGTGGTGACAACACCGTATGTCCTTAACCCACTATGCCACAAGGGAACTCCTTGAATTATAAGTACTCCCAGTTATTAATTTGGATATATAAGAATACTTTTAAAAACTTAACAATAGCAAAAGTATTTTATTTATTGATAGTTAATGGAGGGTTCTTATTAAAGAAATAATTAGGACTGAGTGATCTGAGTTGGAGATAGAAAGGTTCACCGAGTCCCAGCACAAGGAATGAAAAAGACCCCCACCGGGAGTTCGCATTGCTGCACAGTGGAAATGGATCCGACTGTCATCCATGAGGATGCAGGTTCAATCCCTGGTCTCACTTAGTGGGTCAGGGATCCCGCCTTGCCATGAGCTGTGGTATAGGCCACAGACACAGCTCGGATCCCCAAATTGCTGTGGCTGTGGTATAGGCTGGCAGCTGTAGCTCAGATTTGACCCCTGGCCTGAGAACTTCGAGATGCCAAGGGTGCAGCCCTAAAAAGGAAAACAGCAACAACAAAAACCACACTGTGATACATTGTTACGGCATTTCAGAGCCATAGGGATGAAGAGATTCTGTGCTTTAAATCTTCCAAAAAGAAAAAGCAGGCTAGGGAGTTCCCTAGGGCCTAGCAGTTAAGGATCTAGTGTTGTCACTGCTGTGGCTCAGGGCACTGCTGTGGCATGTGTTCAGTCCTTGGCCAGGGAACTTGTGCATGCTGCAGATGTGGCCAAAAAAAAAAAAAAAAAGAAGAAGAAAGCAGATTACATGAAAACAAGAATCAGAACGGCATTAGACTGAACAGCAGGATTAGATGCTAGAAAACAATGAAGAATACATTCATAATTTTAAAAGAAAATAATTCCAGCCTAGAATTCTCTCAGTTAAGGAAGAACAAATTTATTTTCTGTGTGCCCTTTTTTATGAAGCTACTAGAAAAATGAGGAAGTAGAACAAGAGAGACAGTGACATGGTTCTAAGAAAGAGGGGATCAGGAGAGAGATGAAAAAGATTTCAGAATGACAGATGCCCAAAGGATTAGAGATTTTTAGTCCAGGTAGAGAAAAAGATTTCCAGAAGAAAAAGCCTCCAGGAAAAAAAATAGATTCAATAGAGTAATAATGGTAATAACCATTTGAAATAGTGATAACCATTTGAAATTGATTTTTCGAAGATCAAGAAGAGTTGAATTATAGCAGCACGATATGCAGCATTAATATCAGCTCTATTCATAGTGGGTTCATCACTTGCCTTAAGCCGTTTTACGTGGAATACGTGTTTTCTGCCTCATTTAATCCTCATAGTAATCATGAGGTAGGTGCTATTATTTTTCTCTGTTTTAAGATTGAGAAAAACCAGAACTAAAGGAAGGTTAGGCTGGGGTTAAATTGCCCAAGGTCATCTAGCCCCTGTTAGTACCGGAGCTGTGATCTGAACACGGACAGCCTGATTTCAGAGCAGAGGTTTGTAACTGCTGTGCTCTACAGGCCAGAGGTTGGAGGATGCTTTTTTGTGGACTCTGACCAGTCCCAGGGGAAAAGCCTGAGCTACTAACAGCCAGATTACCGTACGTACGGAAGCCCTACCTGTCCACTTTGAACTTTCTGTCAGCTCTTTGAAGGAAATTGAAAGTATATCATTAATATTGGTAGAGAAATGAGAGGCTAATGCATTGGTGAAACAGCAGAATGCCATAAAAAAAGGCACGTTCAGAGGACAGAGGTCTTAAAAATTGGTTATGAGAGCAGAATTGCAAAGCTCGGTGGGTTAGAGGATGAATTTTTTTTTTTTTAATTGTCTTTTTAGGTCTGCACCCACCGCATATGGAGATTCCCAGGCTAAGGGTCGAATAGAAGCTGTAGCTGCCGGCCACAGCCACAGCCACAGCAACGCGGGATCCGAGCCATGTCTGCGACCTGCACCCCAGTTCACGGCAATGTCGGATCCTTACCCACTGAGCGCGGCCAAGGATACTAGTCAGGTTCGTTAACTGCTGAGCCACACAGGAACTTCTAGAGGATGAATTTGAGCCTATTTAGAAATTAGAGCATGAAGACAAGAGGTGGGAAATAGAAGAGAAAGTGCACGAAAATTAGAAGACTGGTCCTGGTGCTTCTGAATCACAGGCATTTCCAAAGCGAACAGAGAAGATGGAAGGTAGAAGATTGTCTGTGAAATACTTCAAGGACCTTTTACAGAACTGAAGGTTACGAGTTCTGAGGCTGAAAGGGCCTGCTCAGGGCCCAGCACAGGGAGTGGAAATAGAGCCACACTGGAGGACATCACTGCACAATTTCAGAGTCCTGGGGACAAAGAGAAGATCTCATCAGCTTCAAGGGAGAAAAAATACAGGCCACCTTAAGAGGATTCCAGAATTACTGGAAATGAGTTTGGGTTTCTCACTATGAGCACTGCAGTCTAGAAGCAGTGCTTTCAAAACCCTAAGAGAAGGAATTCCCGTTGTCGCTCAGCAGTTACGAACCTGACTAGTATCCATGAGGATGCAGGTTCGATCCCTGGCTCTGCTCAGTGGGTCAGTGGGTTAAGGACCTAGCGTTGCTACACCTGTGGTTTGGGTCTCAACTGCAGCTCAGATCTGAGGATTAGCTTTCATACACCGTCGCTATTCTCTCCAACATCCCAGATACGTAGCCGGAGGGTAGTGCGGGTGTATGAGCTAATCTTCATAGATCATAACATTGAATAAATTAAGAAATAGCATTATAAGCACATAGGACAGAATTATGGTCGAGTCGACCAGCAGAAATAGCTGTGAAAGTTTAAAAGGGGTCGCCTCTTAGGGATTTGAATGGATGGATTGGTGATGAGGTATGATCAGTCACTGTTGGTTCCCCTGTGGGCCTTTGGTCACACTTTGATTTCTAAATCTATATATGTGAATGCATTTAATAAAAATTTATAGTAATTTTTTTTTCTTTTTTTTCGCCATACCCGTGGCATGTGGAAATTCCAGGACGAGGAATCGAACCTGTGCCGCAGCAGTGACAATGCCGGATCCTTCACCCAACGAGCGACCGGGAACTCCTAAAATTTTTTAATTAATTGCCTTGCATTACTTCATTAGGGTTATGGAAAAATTAAATGGAATAATTGATGTGAAAAGTCTGTAAACTGTTAGTACTCAGTTGAAAGTGATAATATGATCATGCTGACTAAGAGGCAAAATACTACTTTTTGGGGAGTTCCTTTTGGCAGATGACAGTGTCACTGTATCTGTTAGCCAGGGCCACAACAGCGCATTCACAAAACGATGAACATTCACTTTTGCTTTCGAGTCTAGGCTGTGGGTTTGCTGATCTCATCCAGGCTCAACCGACCTCACCTGGACTTGCTCGCTCATCTGCGCAGGTTGTCTGGTTTGGCCAGTCTAGGTTGGCTTCAGCCACGTAGCTGACACCAGCTCCCTCTTGCTCGTCCTGTCATCCTCCAGCAGGCTGGCCTGGGCTTGTTTTCCTGGCAGGGGCAGGAGTCCAAAAGAGAGCCTCGAAGGCCTGGGCTCGGAACTGGCGCATTTTCCCGCCTGCCATGTTGTTGTGGCCAAAGCAAGTCACAGAGTGTGGGAAGGAGACTCCAATCCTTTATGGTGAGAGCTGCAACTTCACATTGAAAAGGAAGGGAAGAGCAGCGGGCCAGCTTTTTTTCCATCTAATTTGGAATGAGACCATGGAAGGACATCAAAAGACCTGTAACTGAGCATGCTTTCTTTTTCCTTTGCAGACACTAAGAGAGGGGTCGGAGGTTTCCATTTAGATCAGCAACTTCAAATTCTCAGCATGGAAAACTCAGAGAGGACGGAAGTGGTTCTCCTTGCTTGTGGCTCCTTTAATCCTATCACTAATATGCACCTCCGGCTGTTTGAGCTGGCCAAGGACTACCTGAATGGAACAGGTAGGAAGAGTAACCAAAAGCAATGGTGGGGTTCAGGATACATGGCCCCTGGGCATATTGGATTTTGTTTGTGTGTTTCATTTTTGGCCACCTCACAGCATATGCAGCTCCCGGGCCAAGGGTCAGATCCAGGCCACAGTCGAGACCCAAGCCACAGCCTCAGTGCTAGGCCGGGGATCCAACCACATCCCAGTGCTCCCAAAACCCTTCGGATCCTGTTCTGCCACAGCAGGAGCTCCACATATGGGATATTTTAAGCTGAAGGTTTTTGATAAAACAGCAGAAGCAGGATGGTCACTGTGACTCCTCCTCTCTGCACCCACCTTCCCTGAAGTGGGTCGTGAAACATGCCTGTGAGAGGCACCCTCCTGAAGCCCAAGGAAAAGGAGCATCCTTCTCCCTGAAGATGAAGGGCTGCCCAGTGCCCAGGCCTTGCCGAATTCCCCTGAGTTTGCTGTGCTTGCTTCATACCCTGTCATGTTTCCCCACGACTGTCACTGGTCATCCAAGCCAGCACAAAAATATTTAGGTCTGACTGTTTCTTGGGGTCATTTCTTTATGAAGGCTCCTGTGTCACAGAAATTTTGTTTGTTTTGTTACAGAAATCTTATATTGAGTAAATATGCATGCTTTTCTCCTATTTATTTGTCTTTGTCAGTTTCACACCCAGCCAGGGCCCCTAAGAGGGTGGAGGGAAACTTTTTCTCCCTGACACAAACACAGATCTGTTTTGTTTCGTTCCATAAAGGATCATGCTGTATGCCAATACGTAGGTGGAGGGGTGCTCAGATGCAGTAATAAGCAGGGACCTAAAGCAAAAAATGAATATATTTTGCCCATCGCATTTGACACAAGTTTTAAAACTTGATAATGTCAGCTATCAGACGTTGAGGAAGGAGTGGGCTCTTGTATATACACATGGATCAAGGCTTATTACAAGGCAGTGTGCTGATATCAAGCACAATGTAAACTGCGGAGGAGCGGAGAGTCGGTGTTTGGCGGGTATTGAGATGTCATTGGGGGACGTCGAGAGTTCCGGGGGTGGGAGGTGGTAACGGTGGTCAGCGTATCGTACCACAGACTGGTTGCTGTGGTAAATTTTATGGAGTTCCCTGGTGGCCTAGCAGTTGAGGATCAGATGTTGTCACCATGCGGCACAGGTCACTACCGTGGTACGGGTTCAATCCCTGGCCTGGGAACTTATGTCTGCCGCAGGTGCAGCCAAAATAAATAAATAAATCTAAATTTTATGTTATGTATATGTTGCCACAATTAAAAACAAATAGACCAGAGTTCCCGTTGTGGCGCAGCAGAAACAAATCCGACCAGGAGCCATGAGGTTTCGGGTTCGATCCCTGGCCTTGCTCACTGGGTTAAGGATCTAGCATTGCTGTGGCTGTGGCGTGGGCTGGTGGCTACAGCTCCAATTGGACCCCTAGCCTGGGAATCTCCATATGCCACGAGCACGACCCTGAAAATCGCAAAACAAACAAACGAACCTGGAAGTTCCCATTGTGGCTCAGTGGGTTAAATACCCAACATAGTGTCCATGAGGCCCGGGAACATCCATTTGCTGCGAAAAAAATTTGGGGTGAAAAACAAATAAGTAAATGAATCCGAATCCCTTTTAAAAAAGGAGGGGGTGGGAGTTCCCACTGTGGCACAGTGGAAATGAATCTGACTAGTAACCATGAGGTTGTGGGTTCGATCCCTGGCCTTGCTCAGTGGGTTAAGGATCTGGTGTTGCCGTGAGCTGGGAACCTCCATATGCTACTGGTACGGCCCTAAAAAGAAACAAACAAACAAAAAACAGGGGTATCTGTGATGATAAAACCATACTGATGGTAATATTTCCTGTGCATAAAACCTAATTGTTATACCTCATATCAAATCCAATTCTTTACCCAGGAAAATATAAAGTTATCAGAGGCATAATTTCGCCCGTCGGGGATGCATATAAGAAGAAAGGACTCGTCTCTGCCCATCACCGAGTTATCATGGCCAAACTCGCCACCAAGAACTCAAAATGGGTGGAAGTTGATACATGGGAAAGTCTTCAGGAGGACTGGGTGGAGACTGCCAAGGTGCTGAGGTATTGATGCTCAAGCTTTGTCGGTTCTGAGGAAAGGGGTTGGGGGCTTTGGTGGTTTTCACCACATCTCAGTCCTTCCTGTGTCCGTGAGGACACACGTCTGCAAGACTTTTTGGGGAAGGCTTAGGCCGTGCCCTCCCTATGGGAGGCTATGACATCACTGCAACACAGAGATGGGGCGTGGGGGTTGCTTAGCCCTTAGGTCTTTCACTGTGTTTTGAGATGTTTGCCTGCTTGGTAACTGTGTGGGTCCCTGTTCAAGAGTAGAGAAAGCATGTCTGGCCCGCCTCTGCCCCAAGGGAGAAAGGCGAGTTTGTACCCATGTTATTGTTGATCTTAAGTATAAACGATAAACAGATCATTTAAGGAAGAGAAGCCTTAACCATGAGGTTGTGGGTTCGATCCCTGGCCTCACTCTGTGGGTTAAGGATCCACTGTTGGCGTTGATGATAGAGAGACCTGGGATTGTGTGCTGCTTCCATGACAGCCTATGGGGTGGTCACAAATCTGCTGTGCTCAGAACTCTCTGAAGCAGTTCCGGGTTAAGGACTCAGAAACCAGAATGGGAGTTCCTGTCGTGGTGCAGTGGTTAACAAATCTGACTAGGAACCATGAGGTTGAGGGTTCAATCCCTGGCCTTGCTCAGTGGGTTAAGGATCCGGCGTTGCTGTGAGCTGTGGTGTAAGTTGCAGACGCGGCTCGGATCCTGTGTTGCTGTGGCTCTGGCATAGGCTGGTGGCTACAGCTCTGATTCGACCCCTAGCCTGGGAACCTCCATATGCCACGGTAAGCGGCCCTAGAAAAGGCAAAAAGACAAAAAAAAAAAAGTAAAAAAAAAGAAACCAGAATGGGTAACATTTAATTGTTACTTAATGTTGTCTTGAGTATAAAACACCAGGACCTTCCAAAAAAGACCTTTCTCTCTAATGTCTAAGAGTTCTTAACCTTCTGGTTCTAGCCGTATCCATCAGGGTTCAGATAGGAAGCAGAAACCATTATGAGTATTCTAAGCAGAAAGGGATTTTCGGTGCTCATCCGAAAATGTTGAAAGGGCTGGAAGAGTGGAAGTAGTGGTTTGTGTCAAGGTCACGTCTCCTTGGCCACAGCGGGAGTGAAGAAAACTGTTCCTGCTTTTGCTTCCACTGATGCTGTTACACTGTCCCAGTCTTCCTGTGTTGGTGCCTGGACAATGGAGTAGAGTCTGGCCGCCAGGCTTACACAGAAGGGACGACTTGTCAGGTCCCCAGCCTTCCTTCCGGCTCTCACAAGTCAATCTCATCAGCAGAATCTCAGTGACCCCAGGAACCTGCCTCTGAGGACCTCTGGGAAATGTGTTCAGGGTAGGATTGAACACAGCCAGCAGCCAACACCTAGCACGGCGACTCGGGAGAAGACAGTGTCCTCTGTTTGTCGCCCAGAAGTTCTCCCATCAGAGACCAGACTCCAGGGTCCCCCACCTTGCCCCGCCTTCTCTGGCTCCATAGCAGCCTTACTGTCCATTATGTGTTCAACTCAGCGATTCAAGAGAGGGTGTGGCTCATCAGGTTAAGGATCTGGCATTGTCACTGCTGTAGCTCAGGTCACTGCAGTGGTGCAGGTTCAAATTCCCAGCCCAGGAACTTCACATGCCTCGGGATTTGGCCAAAAAAAAGGGGGGGGGGCAAGGGATTATAAGCACTAAGGACCCAGAGTTGGCGTCTACAGGTGTGGCTCATGTTCCGTGGGGACCTGCATAGTTGTAAAGCCATGGACATCTTGCTGCCCGCCCAGAGGACACTGTACAAACCCTGCCTGTGGTCCCTGTGGTCTCTTCCTTTTAGGCTTTGGGCACTTGTCACCCTCTAGGACCTAATCCTTGGCATTGGGGTCTTCATTACTAGGCCAGGCCACACTCTTTAGTGGTCAAGGGAATGGGCGCTGGAACCAGACTGATGTGGTTCACATCCTGGTTTGGCCACTTACAAGCTAAATGACCTTGGGCGGATTGGTCAGTGTCCTCCTCTCTCAATAGGGATGGCAATTCTGATGTAATGCTGGCAGTAGTATAGTTGCTTCATAGTAACCAAAACATTCACTCAGCCACTTTGTTACTGAATGCCTCCTGTGTCCCAGAGACTCTGCCAGGAGCTGGAGTTGCCAACTCTAAGCCTTCACTTCCTCTCCATTGTGGGGATGATAATAATATGACTACGGCATGTCGACAATATTTAATTAAATCATCCATGCAGAGGGTTTAGTGTAGTGGTTAACACACAATAAATAATCAAGGTTGGGAGTTCCCGACGTGGCGCAGCATAAACGAATCCAACTAGGAACCAAGAGGTTGAGGGTTTGATCCCTGGCCTCGCCCAGTGGGTTAAGGATCTGGCATTTCCGTGAGCTGCTGTGTAGGTCGCAGACATGGCTTGAATCTGGTGTTGTTGTGGCTATGGTGTAGGCTGGCAGCTGTAGCTCTGATTAGACCCCTAGCCTGGGAACCTCCATATGCCGCAGGTACAGCCCTAGAAAAGACAAAAAAGAAAAAAATTTCAAGGTTGGTGTTTTCTTGTGGTGCAGCGGGTTTAGGATCTGACGTTGTCATAGCATTGGCTCAGTGGCATGGTTCTATCCCTTCCCAGGAACTTCCACCTGCCTTGGGTGCAGCCAAAAAAAAAAAAAAAAAATCGTGTTAACTCTTGTTATTTTGACACAGGCACATACAGCTTAGAATAAGAATAGCTACCATTTGCTGTGCTCCCAGGATTTTCTTTGCTTTCCATTCTTTTTTTTTTTTTTTTTTGGCCATGCCTGCAACACATGGAAATTCCCAGGCTGGGAATCGAATTCAAGCCATAGCGGTGGCCCAAGCTGCTGCAGTGACAATGCTGGATCCTTAACCCACTGCATCGCAAGGGAACTCCAACCTCGCTTTCCATTCCTGGCAGCCATAGCCAGCGCCCAGGGCTGCAGTGTACTGGCTAGCACCCATCCTGACTCAGCAGTACTGAGTACAGGAAGACATCATTCTGACTCGACAGGCATTGTGTGGACCTGTGGTTAAATGTGTTTAATTCAGAGTTCCTGTTGTAGCTCAGTGGTAACGAACCCAGCTAGTATCCATGGGGATGCAGGTTCGATCCTTGGCCTTGCTCAGTGGGTTAAGGATCCAGCATTGCCCTGAGCTGTGGTGTAGGTCACAGATGTGCTCAGATCCCACGTGGCTGTGGCTGTGGTGTAGGCCAGCAGCTATCGCTCAGATTCAACCCCTAGCCTGGGAACTTCCACGCCAGGAGTGCGGCCCCCTGCCCCCCAAAAAAGGTGGGGGGGTTAATTTATCTCCCAACCTTTAACATTGTATGAGAGGCTCTTAGGTGTCTCCAGAGGGATGACATCTCAGTGGAGCACTGGGAGAAAGAGAAACGTTCTATTCCTTTGTTATTTTATAGGCACCATCAAGAGAAGCTAGAGGCCAGTAGCTGTGATCACCAGCAGGATTCACCTGTACTGAACAGGCCAGGACGGAAGAGGAAGTGGACTGAACAAAGACAAGATTTTAGTCAGAAGAAATCCGAAGAGCAAACAAAAACAAAAGGTCTGTGTATTTTACCAGGACCTACCAACGAGAGCTGATAAGACTCTAGGGCTGGAGTTCCCCTTGTGGCTCAGTGGGTTATGAACCCAACTAGTATCCATGAGGATGTGGGTTTGATCCCTGGCCTCCCTAAGGATCTGGTGTTGCTGTGGCTGTGGTGTAGGCTGGCAGCTGCAGCCCCGATTGGACCCCTAGTCTGGGGACTTCTATATGCTGCAGGTATGGCCCTAAAAAGACTCTGGGGCTGAGCAAACCCACTTTGTTTTTTCTTTTCATATTGAGTGGGGGGCTGCCTGGAACATGCCCCCTCTTAGTTTCATGATGAGAGGAAGGGAGAGTCGGAGGCACCCTGGCTTGATGTGGGATCTCAATTCCAAGATCAGAGAGAGAACTCAGGCTGCAGCGGGGAAAGCACTGACTCCTAACCATAGACCATCAGGGAACTCCTCTGGCTCACTTCTGAGAATCTAAATCTGATAAAAACTATGAACCCGATAGCCAGAAAAACACATACACATTCATTTTGATGCAAGGAGTTATTAAAAAGGCAAAGCCTGGGTGTTCCCGCTGTGGCTCAGTGGATTAAAGACTTGACATTGTCTCATGAAGATGCAAGTTTGATCCCCACCCTCGCTCAGTGAGTTAAGGATCTGGCATTACCACAAGCTGCGGCTCACAGGTGCAACTTGGATCCAGTGCTGCAATGTGTAGGGTGTAGGCCACAAATGTAGCTCCAATTCAGCCCCTAGCTTGGGGGCCCCTGTGTGCCACAGGTTCAGCCCTAAAAAGAAAAAAAGCGAGAGAGAAAAAAGTTTTTTTAGGGCCGCATCTGCAGCATATGAAAGTTCCTAGGCTAGGGGTCGAGTTGGAGCTACAGCTACAGGCTTATAGGATCCAAGCCACGTCTGAGACCTACACCACCCAGCTCACGGCTGGGTCCTTAACCCACTGAGTGAGGTCAGGGATCAAACCCACATCGTCATGGATACTAGCCAGGTTCTTAACCCACTGAGCCACAATGGGAACTCTGAGAAAAAAAATTTTAATGAAAAGGCAGGGCCCCATGCTCTGTTTTCCTCTTCGTCCCAGGTGCGCCAAAGGTGAAGTTGCTGTGTGGAGCAGATCTGTTGGAGTCCTTCGGGGTCCCCAATCTGTGGAAGAGCGAGGACATCACCAAAATCGTGGGAGACTATGGGCTCATATGTATCACCCGGGCTGGAAATGACACTCAGAAGTTCATCTATGAATCCGACGTGCTGTGGAAACACCAGAACAACATCCACCTGGTGAACGAATGGATCACCAACGACATCTCATCCACGAAGATCCGGCGAGCCCTCCGCAGGGGCCAGAGCATCCGCTACTTGGTCCCGGATCTTGTCCAGGAGTACATTGAAGAGCACGGTCTCTACAGCTCCGAGAGCGAAGAGAGGAATGCTGGCATCATCCTGGCTCCTTTGCAGAGGAACACCGCGGGCACTGACGCATGAGCAGGTCTCCAGCAGGGTAGTTTGGACTTGCCTTTTGGGAATGGAAGCAATCCGGGTGTTAGCAACTGGGAGAAGGAATTGGATCCTCTAATAAAGTAAAGCTTCAGAGTAGTTTGTTACTAAATTAAAATCAGGTTTATCTTTTCATCAGAAGTTGCCAAGATGACTGTTTTCATTGTTTTATTTGTCTGTTTATTTGTTTAGAATATAAAAATCCCCCCTTTTTTTTCCTTTTTCAGCCACACCGGTATGGACGTTCCTAGGACAGGGATTGAATTCAAGCTGAAGCTTCGGGAACTCCCAGATCCCTTCATCTTTAAAACAAGAGATTAGCAGCACTAAAATCCGAAGAGAATCAAACTAACTGCAAAAAGAATTCAAAAAGGACATTCTAGGAGTTCCCTTGTGGCACAGTGGGTTAAAAATCTGGCATTGTCCTTGCCTTGGCTCAGGTAGCGTCTGCAGTACGGGCCATCCCTGGCCCCAGGAACTTCCATTTGCTGTGGGCGTAGCCAGAAAGAAACAAACCAAAAAGGACCTCCTGGCTTGACCACATAGCGAAGTCAAGTGCGAAAAGCGTCCATTTAAGATCCTACCTTTAGTTATGAAAGGAACGAGCATTTTATGCATACCTATTGCCAGGCCAAAGAATTCTTAAAATAGCTTGTAAAATGCCTAGCCGACCCATCGTCTCCAGCTGTGTGCAGTGCAGGCTGCGAATGGCCTGGCAGAAACTTTACACCAACGGTTCCTGGTGTCTGGCACACCTCAGAAGGTCAGCGAAGCTTGGCTGAGGCACACTGGCCTGCAGCCCCAGCTTTGGAGGGAGGGGAGGGTCCAGGCCCTGAATGTTTAGAAAGGTGCCCAGGTGTTTCAGAGCCCACGAGAGGTAGAGGGCCTTCTGCATGTTGTGCACATTCTCTTAGCACAGCCCCGACATGGCTCACGTGCCAGTCCTGCCCTCCACCATCTTCCTGTATCTTCAGGAACAGCTTCAGAGGGGACCTTGTGCTCCCCGAAACAGGCGGCAGAGAATGAGACCTCATTCAGGGCTTGTATGAAATGTGAATGCTTTTAGCCTTTCCTGAGAACTTGAATTGAAAGCTGAATGGACTTGAGCAATGCCACCCTGGGTCAGCCCGGGAGCTCCTTTAGCCCAAGATTTGGGGCCCTGATGAGTGGCTTGTGGTCGAGAAAGCTCCATGATGTCAATCCAAACTCTCAAGCTTCTGAAGAGTCCTGCTGTTTCTCTTCCAGCTGCTGTGAGTCTGCCGTTGGTGAATTTCATCAGAACTGTTTGCTTTTTCTCTTCTTGTCCTTTTGCATGAACTTTAACCAAAATAGACCACTCAGATAATAACCCAAAGCATCGCTTTATGTGAAAAGCACAAACTTATTCTATGGTTTGCTACTGATTAAAACGTTGTGGAAGTTTTACCAATTAGTAAAGCAAGATGACCAGAAGGAGCCTTTTCTAGAATAGTTTTATGGTTCCCAAGCATCATTTTGAGATTGAAACAGGGCTAAAGTTACATTTCTTTTTTTTTTTTTTTTTTCTTGCGGCATATGGACGTTCCCAGGCTAGGGGTCAAATCAGAGCTACAGCTGCTGGCCTACACCACAGCTCACAGCAATGCCAGATCCTTAACCCACTGAGCGAGGCCAGGGATCGAACCCATATCCTCATGGACACTTGTCAGGCTCATTACTGCCGAGCCACAATGGGAACTTCCTAAAGTTTAATTTCTAAAGAAAATTAAATAATTACCTTTACATACCTACACCTAATACTTCACATTTCTAACTATACCCTTCTAGATGAAGGATTTCTACCTCTGCAGAAGGGAAAAAAAAAAAAAAAAAACACTTACACCAGTGCAATCAGATAGTTAGATCTGAAACCACAGTTTTAAAAAGTGTTAAATAAAGTTGACAAATGTAAATTCTACAGCTCCTGACTTACTCTTCCTCAAGCCAATGGGCCCCCTTCTCGGAGACAGGGAGGCGCCAAGCCTGGTACCCAGTGTTCTCAGTCGCTTATCTGCTGAACGAGTTGTAACCTCAGATCATAGAGATGAGGTTTGTCCTTCTGCTTCTCAGCTGTTGGAGTTTAGGAGTTGGAGCCGTACTGAAAAATAACAATCTAGAAGCAGGTGAGGCTATCACATTTTTTTTTTTTCTTTTTTGGTCCCCCCTCGGCCTATGGAGTTCCCCGGCCAGGGCTCAGATCCCCGAGCCACAGTTGGCGGCTTTCACCACAGCTGTGGCAAAGCCAGATCCTTTATTTAAGCCACTGTGCCAAGCAGGGGATTGAACCTGTGTCTGACACTGCAGAGACACTGCCAATCCCATTGCATCACAGCGGGAACTCCGAGGTTATCAAAATTTAACTTTGATTTCTTCTGGAAAAGTACAGTAGGTTTATCCGAGGTGTACGTGAGCTTCAGGAAGTTTCCAGTGCTAGAAACTTGTTATACTGTGATGACTTGCTGCCTAGATGTGCCTATTCCCTGCTCAGCTGTGAATATACTGACCTCAGGACCCACTGGGCAAGGCATGTGGCGACCCTCCCAGGAGACCTGGTGGCAATGAAACGACCCTGTTGTGCTATTTATGGATCAACAACACTTGGCTTTTGGTCCCAGAGCCACAGATGCTGCTAATGCCGCCGCGTAATAGCATAGTTCAGGGATTTCCTGGAGGATGGAACTTCCTCTCTGGATAATAGAAATTAGGACAATGAATTTCACAAGGGAGTGAATATCAGTAATTGTTGTATCTTCCGTCGAGGAAGAACACAAAAATGCCATTGTTTATTCCCTACCATGCCTTTTCCACACTTGGCTCTTGGAATGTGAATTTAGAGTTTCAGAAATGTGTCCTGTTTGATGCTAGTGTTCTTTTTAATGTGTTGCACTCCTTTACCCCTTACATTGTTTGTGTAATTTAAAGCTGCAAATGAACTTTCAGGAGTTAGTTCCCGCTGCAGTGCAATGAGTTAATGATCCAGCTTGTCTCTGTGGCATCGCTGGTTTGATCCCCAGCCTGGTGCAGTGGGTTAAGAAATATTCACCCCAGGGAGTTCCCTGGTGGTCTAGTGGTTAGGATTTGGCGTTTTTCCCACTGCAGCCTGGCTTCGATCCCTAATCTGGTTTATGAGCCCCAGCTCACTCTTAACCAGCCAGGTGCCCATGCTGGTACCATAGCACCGCCCTGCAGCACTCTTGCCTCTGAGACAGAGCGGAAGAAGCATCTGCCTGGGAGGCAGGTGTCTAGCCCCAGGCATGTCAGTCAGGTCAGCTGACTGGGGGCTTATGTCTCCTCGTCTCTTTCTGTAAAAGAAAGTGACGATCTCTGAGGCCCTTTCTGGCCCTGAAATGCTGTGGACCTGATGGAGAGTTGCCACTCATACTGGCTTCTCACCACTGAGCTGCCATCGGTCCCTTCCCTTCTGCATGACCGGGAAGCAGTGTCTCCCTCATTATGGGAGACAGCAGAGGAAGCACCCGCGTCACAGGCAGCCTCTGTGTTCAGGCCGCTCGAATTTGGGGGTGGGGTTGCTGCCTTTGGAGCATTGACAGGGAACTCTCCAGAGCCCCTCCCAAGGGCTTCCTAAAGATGAGTGCACTCAGGTCCCACAGGAGAGGAAACCAGGACAGAGGGTGCTCCAGGTGGAGCTTCTTAGACTACAAATTATTTGTCACTTAGCTGGATTTTTTTTTTTTTCTTTTTAGGGCTGAACCCATGTCCCATAGAGGTTCCCAGGCTAGGGGTCAAATCGGAGCTTCAGCTGCCAGCCTACGCCAGAGCCACAGCAACGCCAGATCCAAGCCAGAGTCTGTGACCTACACCACATCTTACGGAAACGCCAGATCCTTAACCCACCGGGCAAGGCCAGGAATTGAACCTGAGTCCTCATGGATGCTAGTCAGATTCATTAACCACTGAGCCATGATGGGAACTCCATCCACAAAATTATTGATAAAAGTGTAATGAACCCCTATGTATCCAGGTCTCACCCCTGCAACTAGGTCAAGCTCCCTAATGGCATTGCTTCCTTTCATTAGGGAGGAGAGGTATGGGTGGGGTGAAGTTTACCCTAATGTCCACGCCACTCGTTGCTGGACCAGAGTCAGACCTTCATGTGCCAGGAGAGTGCTTCCACTACAGGTGCACCCGTCATTCCCATCCATGACTTTTAGGAGAAGCAGGGCTTTTAGGACCTTATTTTGGTCCTGATTTTATGATTTTCTTTACCAGTGTCAGGTAGAAGGGGACAAAAAGGGCCCAGATGGGGCCAAATAACTTTCTCTCGTCTTTCCAGAGATAACTTTGGTCCTAGTCTAGAAGAAAGACCTCGGAACTGTAGAGGAGAAAATTACTCCTTCTCCCACGGGCAAGTTCAGTCTCTGTCCACTTCAACTGAAATGCAGCTCTATTCCTAATAGATGACCCTTGCTCCAACTGGCCAAAAGCCATACCAACCAGTACAATAGCTAAAATTATTATTAGTTACTTCTGTGACTTTCATTTTCAGGCCAACATCTGGGACAGTAAGATTTTAAGGATAGGAAGGAAATATAATTTCTCCATGTCCTGTTCCCTTAGTCATCTGGAGTTCAAACAGATTTCCAGGCTCCAGAAACCTGGGCAGAGGTCAAATTTAGGGCCCTTTAAATGGGAATGTATGTCTAATCACAGGATTTGATATCCCCCTGTCATATTCCACCAAAGAAATCAATGCTTCCTAGTTAAGAGAATCAATAGCCTCATTCTGGGCAAGGCAGTGCCACTATGGTTTCTCCATTAAAATGGCATTTCTCCTTTGGAAAGGTCAGAGCCATTCATTCAACCAACACTTATTAAGCACTTTCCAGGCACTGTGCTAGGCCCTGGGGCTGCTACAGAGGTGAATGGGATGAATGTGGTCTCTCCCCTTGAAATGTTAATTAAAAAGGTGGTAAGCAAAGCAAAAAAGGTAATTATGATAATTATGAAGGAGGTAAGCAGAGATGTGATGCAGTGTAAATGTTTATCAGAAGCCTGTTCTGGGGAGTGTTCCCATGGTGCAGTAGGCCAAGGATCAGCGACTTGGGTCACTGCTGTGGTAAGGATTTGATCCCTGGCTTGGGGACTTCCACATGCCTTGGGTATGGCAGAAAGAAAGGAAGGAAAGAAGGAAGGAAGAAAGAAAGGAAAGAAGGAAGGAAAAAAGAAAAAGGAAGGAAGGAAAGAAGGAAGAGGAAAGAAAGAAAAAAAGGAAGGAAAGAAAGGGAAAGAAAGGAAGAAAGAAGTTTCCATTGTGGTGTAGAGGAAATGAATCCAACGAGTAACCATGAGGTTGCAGGTTTGATCCCTGACCTTGCTCAGTGGGTTAAAGATCTGGCATTGCCGTGAGCTGTGGTGTAGATCGCAGACATGGCTTGGATCCTGCACTGCTGTAGCTGTGGTGTAGGCCGGCAGCTGTAGCTCTGATTCGACCCCTAGCCTGGGAACCTCCGTATGCAGCAGGTGCAGCCCTAAAAAAAGCAAAAAGAAAAGAAAGCTAGAAAGAAGGTGTGCTGTTCTGAAAAGGTGACTCAAGTTTTTGAAAGAGACCCAAATATTTCTCTGTCCAATTTCTCAACTAATGGAAAAATAAGAGAAACAAGCAGAGCACCAAAATAGCACATTTATTACTAATAAAATCCAGGCTAGAAGTTGTAGCTATAGGTGTGAGGGTCAAAAAGGGACTGGTAACTGCGACAGATGGTGTTTTCCAAGACGGCTATTATGAAATCTCCCATCTCACATGTGACATCAGGAGACGAAGTCCCTGTTCCCTCTTTTTGCATCTGGGTGGACTTTTGACTCTGGTGGAAGTGGATGTGGATAAGCAGAGAAGGGAGAAACCCACAGTGTCTACTGGGTTTGGGGCTTGAACAACCAGGTGGCTAGTGGTACAATGGATGGAGATGAGGAAATCTGAGGAATAACTTTGTTTTATGCCATCTTGATATGTTACATTTGGATGCACTAAGACATCCGAGTGGAGACATCAGGTAGGCAGTGAGCTCAGGGCTCAGGACTCAGGCTGCCTGAGTTTGCTAGTTTGCTTGTTTTGCTTTTTAGGGCCACACGCATGGCATACGGAGGTTCCCAGGCTAAGGGTCGGATCAGAGCTGCAGATGCTGGCCTACACCACAGCCACAGCAACATCAGATCCAAGCTGCGTCTGTGACCTACACCATAGCTCACGGCAAGGCCAGATCCTTAACCCACTGAGTGAAGCCAGGGGACAAACCCGCAACCTCATGTTTCCTAGTCGGGTTCGTTAACCGCTGAGCTACAAAGGGAACTTCAGGCTGGCTGAGTTTGAATCCAGACTCTTCCGCCAACTGTGTGATCTTGGGCAAGTTGCTTAACCTCTCTTCATCTCGGGCTTTGCCTCTGTCAAACGGAGATGGTAAAGGAACTACTGGAGAGGTAGCATTTTGTGATTAATGGTCATACACAGAGTAATCGCTCAATAAATGCTAGCTGTTAATATATTTGAGTCTGGAGCCAAACTCAGAAATGGCCAGAAAAGTCTTGGAGCCAGCCTGGCTAATGTTATACGTTAGCCCACACCCCTGACCACCCACTCTTTTGCCTTTCTCTACTGTCAAGGTTAAGGCTAGAGGCTAGATTCCCCCCGGCTCCCTCATGGTTAGATGGAGCGTATGACACAGTTTTGGCCAATGAGTGTAAACAGAAATGGGACGGAAAGATAGTGGCAGGTGGTGCCGTACACCGTCCTTCTCACCTCCAGTGTGGAAACCCGGCAGCCAGCCCCTGACAGAGAGGTCACTGGCAGGAATGGAAGGCCAGGAGAAGGCAGAGATGCCACCCTCGTCATAAGGAGTTGCCAAATCAGGTCCAGCAACCGCTTATCTCAGGACTGCTTGATAGGTAAGGAGAAGAGGAAAATAAGCCCCTATTTATTGTGACCACTAGAGTTGGATTTATTTATTTATTTGTTTTTTCTAGGGCTGCACCTGTGGCATATGGAGGTTTCCAGGCTAGGGGTCTAATTGCAGCTGTAGCCAGCGGCCTACACCACAGCCACAGCAACAAGGCATCCCAGCCGCGTCTGCAACCCACACCCCAACTCATGGCAACGCCAGATCCTTAACCCACTGAGCGAGGCCAGGGATCGAACCCATTACCTCATGGTTCCTAGTCAGATTCGTTAACCACTGAGCCACGATGGGAACTCCTAGAGTTGGATTTTTTAAATGTATTTATGTATGTATTTATTTCTATATGGCCTGCCCCTATGCAGCATGCAGAAGTTCCCGGCCAGAATCAAACCTGCATCACTGTGCTCACGGGAGTCACAGCAATGACAAACCCGGATTCTTAACCAGCTGAGCCACCAAGGAACATGTAGAGTTGGATTTATTGGCCTATTATTTTGCAGCTGACACCGTAATGAAGGCCATGCCTTTGAAAGCGATCCCTTGGTCACTAACACGTAGGCAGAGAAAATGTGCGCTCTGGGGAATGTCCCCTTCGGAGTTCAAGCAGAGGTGGGGGAGCCCGGAGGAAGAAGGAGGTGTTTCCAGGGGAGGGGCGCAGAGGGCCAGGAGCGCGAGGCGAAGGAGGCTGGGCGAGGAGGGGCTTTCTAGGAGCTCCTGGGCCCCGGGATCCCCGCTAAGCTCCTGCGCGCGCGGTCCCCTCGCGGCCCCGCCCCGGCCCAGCACTTGCCACCAAGTCCCCGCCGCCCACGCGCCGGTGCAGCCGCCAGCCCCGCCATGCCCGCCGACCTCAGCGGCACCTGGAACCTGGTCAGCAGCGACAACTTCGAGGGCTACATGCTGGCCCTAGGTAGGGCGGGAGGGGCCGTGCAGGGACCTCGGGCTCCCATCGCGTCGCGGTGTCAGGGCGGCGGCGGCGGGCGGTGCTGCGTCTCCGTCTCCTCGTCTCCCCCTCGCCCCGTCCATCGGTCCCCCGAGTCGGCCTGCCGGTCTGCCCGTGCTCCCGACCCCCAGCCCCCGTCCGTCCGTCTATCGTCTGCCGGTCGCTCTCCCGGGCAGTTTACCAGTCCTCTAGTCCATCCGCCTGTTCCCCCATCCTCCGCTCTCCCCCACCCTCCTGCCTGGCCATCTCCGGGTCCCTCCTGCCCTGTCTGCCATCCGCCCTCCCTGTCCTTCCTTCTCCCCGTCTGCCGGTCTCTCTGCCTGTCCTGCCGTCTGTCCGCCAGTGTCCCCGTCTGTCTCTACCCCGCGGCCGAGGTTCATTCTCCACCGCGGACACGGTAGGGGTCCGCCAGGGTGAGGGGGTCCCCCCCTCACCGGCCCGAAGACCTTTCCCGGAGACCCTCGCCCGGCAACCACTTTATCGCGGGGCTCTGGGCGACTGGCTGTGGGTTTCCGAGTCCAGTGGCCGCCCCAGGGAGGTGCCGCCCCAGGGAGGTCCCGCCCGGCAGCATCAGCATCGCCTGGAGCTGGGCCATCCTGAGTCAGGTCTCCAGGTGACTCTGTGCCCGCTAGAGTTCAGAAGCCACCTAGGACATCTTGAGCTTTCTGGTTTCCTCTTCCCTCGAGCGCTTGACGGGGATAAGAAACTCAGATGCTTTAGAGGCCATTACCCCTGCCTCCTCCAGGGGCCAATTCAGCCTGGAGGGCCGTGGGTCCGCGCCTGGAGGGGTCGCTTCCACCTCCCCCTGCCCAGCAGGGCTCCCCCCAGGTGAGGAAGGAGGGAGAGGCGGAGGGTCTCCAGGGTGTGTTGGGGGGCGGGGTGGTGGGCAACGGAGGCTCTGACCAATGCCCCTGATTCCCAGAGGGTACTTCTTGCGGTGCTGCCCTCAATCTAATTCTTCTGACTTGGTGGTTCTGAGCACCTACTCTGTGCCGAGCGCTTTTGCCTAAACGTCACCCATCAGGTGCACTTCTGACAGCTGGGCCAGACCTGCTGTTCCTCTTTGGGCACAGGCAAATCTGCTCTGAATTCTTCCCTTGGTACCTGAAGTCATACCTGCACAAGGTGTTTCTGGGTGGGTTAATAATAAGTGCTGAAGTTATATTTTCTAGCGGGGGTGGTGGGACCACCTAGACCTGTGCCCATTCTGGCATGTGCCCCTCAATACCAGGTGTATCTGGTATTTGATAGCAGACAGGACTCAAGCACAGAAAAGAGAGCATTTGATCCAGATGTGTGGAGAGCTTCCTTTAGCTGAGACTAAAAGGGGCTCCTCTAGCTTCTTCTTTCTTGCCAGATAATAGCATTGAGAGATGCTTTCCATTTTTCTTTAAGAAAACTTTACTTGGCTTGACACTTTTAATTTCCCTGGTATTTTTATCATCGTTAATATTTCTAAACCTGTACTTTATGGAACACTAAATCCATGCAAATATCCCTGTGCTTAATTAAGCTTGAAAAATGCTGGTGGAATACATTCCAAGCTTTCTTTACTGCAGGACTTCTCAGAGCCTTTAATATACCAAGGTGCCCTGTGAATTTTCAAAGGATTGGAAAGAGAAGTTAACACTGAATTTCCTAAAATATAACTTCAACACTCATTAACCCACCCAGAAACACCTTGTGCAGGTGTGACTGCAGGTACCAAGGGAAGAATTCATAGCAGATTTGCCTGTGCCCAAAGAGAAATAGCAAAGCTCTAGTTTATTCCCAACATCAAATCCATCAAGAAATTGTCCAAAAGATAAATTGGAGCTAAACTGACTTTTGTTAATAACATAACAATTTTGAAAGTGCAGCTTTAATCCAGGAGAATATTTTCCAGAATTTGACAACCTTTTCAATGCCCTTTGGTTTAAGCTCCATTTATCTTTTTCGAAACTGTCTGATACTGTTCCTTTGGATGGTATTTAATAGCAAGCGGTCTGTAATGCAGCGTGGTCTCTTTATGTGATGTTTAGATACAAGACTGATATCAGCGGTCACCCCAGAGTTCTGAAAGTAGGATGATTGGATTCTGTGGCTTTCTCAGATGTCAAAGATCTTTAAACAGTGTCTTGCCAAGTTGCTTCATCCGCCTGTCTGTGAGCCACTTATGAACTCATCATAAGAGTTCTCTTGCGCTGCAGCAGGAAGAGGATCTGGCATTGTCACTGGTGTGGTGCAGGCTTAATCCCTGGCCCAGGAACTTCCACAAGCTGCAGGTGCAGCCCCCCCCCCAAAAAAAAGCCAGCAATCTGGGGAGAAGGCGGACTCATGTCCCAAAAGCAACTCCAAAGTTTCTCCTCAGCCATGAAAGTTTTTACAAGGAAAAAAGGGAAACAGTATCAGTTAATCATGTGGGTAGAAGGTCAGATTCTTCATCATGTCTCCATTTTCTGCAGACCTGCTGACTTCTCCTGATCTTCCGCTGGATGCTATTCCTTTGCCCACGTGGTCTGCCTATACATTTGCCAAGGTGGCAGCTGGGGGTAGAGGTCTAGTCATTTTTTAACTACTTAATTCTTCATTCCGACGTCTTTTAATTTAGGGATAGGGTCAACAGCTTAGGCAAGGTATTGCATGCATGTAATAGAGCAAGTGAAGAGTGCGGTTAAATGTTACCCAGTGATCTCGCTTTGATAATTAAGGTTTAAGGGGAACAGAAAGAGGCAAACAGGAAAGGGGCAAAAGAGCTGCTTACAGGACTGGACTCTGTTTTGTTGCTGAACTATTGTTTCTTCCCTTAGGATCATTGATTACTAAGACCTGTTCAAGGGCAGGCATCATGGCCAGGCTGAGGTCACCAAAGGGCTTAGGACAAAAATGGCTTCTCTTATGTCAAGAAAGCCATGCCTGGTTCTCTTTCTCTGGGGACCCCCCAACTTATCCACTTACATTAGCATTTTCTACAATAGCTGAAATCAGCCTCAAACCTATTGCCAGTTGCCAACAAGCTGGGAAGAAAATGATTTGCACCCATTGCTGTTATGTGGCAAACGCTCTCTTCTGCCTTCTGTGGGTAAGGAACATAGACTCCAGGGTCAGTGCATTTTTCTCTGGGCACGATAGGGGCTCAGGTCCAGATGAGTGCAGTCTTGTTACTCACAGACCAGCAGCATTTCCTTAGAATGCAGACCCCTGGGCCTCATTCCAGATCCCAGATCTATGGAGTCCCATTCTGCATTCAACCAGATTCTTAGATGATTCTGAAGCTGAATAGAGCCCCACAGGGTCCTGGGTACCATCCTTTCTGCATCCCTCCCTGCCGCCCCCTCCCTTTTTTTGCCATGTTTGAGGCATGCAGAAGTTCCAAAGCCAGGGATCAAACTCATGCCACAGCAATGACAACACTAGATCTTTTTTTCTTTTTTCTTTTTGTCTCTTTAGGGCCGCACCTGCAGCATATAGAAGTTCCCAGGCTAGGGGTCAAATCAGAGCTGCAGCTGCCAGCCTATACCACAGCCACAGCAACATAGGGATCTGAGCCTTGTCTGCGACCTACACCACAGCTCACAGCAACGCCAGATCCTTAACCCACTGAGCGAGGCCAGGGATCCAACCTGAATCTTCATGGTTGCTAGTCAGATTCGTTTCTGCTGAGCCACGCAATGGGAACTCCCAATGCTGAACCTTAACCTGCTGCACCACCAGGAAACTCTGATATCCCTCCTTTCTTGTTTGTAGGAAATAGGCCACATTCACCCTCCTTGACCTTCCCAGAGTTTCAAAGAGCAGATTTCAATTGCTTATCAGGGAAGGGAGGGAATGAAGAAACAAAGGAGCATCAGGAAACTGAAGTGCAGGAGTTCATATTTGGTTTTTCATATTGGGAGAAACAATAGTATATCATGCATGTAGATGGGAATTATTGGTTAAGAGGGAAAATTTTGAATATATAGGGAAAAGTAGATTCTGTATACTATTTTCTTTTTTTTTTTTTTAAGGGCTGTACTTGAGGCATATGGAAGTTCCCAGGCTAGGGGTCAAATAGAAGCTGCAACTGCCAGCCTACACCAAAGCCACAGCAACGTGGGATCCAAGCTACGTCTGTGCCTATACCACAGCTCATGGCAACGCCAGATTCCTAACCCACTGAGCAAGGCCAGGGATCGAACCCGAATCCTCATGGGTCTCAGCTGGGATTGTTAACTGCTGAGCCACCAAGGGAACTCTGATTCTCCCTTTAAAACTGTTCATGGTCCAGCAGACTCGAGTTAATTTTTGGACACCTGTCCACCATCTCCCCGGGGGTTGCCGGCCTCCTGAATAAAACAACCTTGGCTTTTTTTTTTTTTTTTTTCTTTTTGTCTTTTCTAGGGCTGCACCTGAGGCATATGGAGGTTCCCAGGCTAGGGGTCTAATTGGAGCTGTAGCTGCCAGCCTATGCTAGAGCCACAGCAAGGCGGGATCCAAGCTGTGTCTGTGACCTACACCACGGCTCATGGCAATGCCAGATCCTTAACCCACTGAGCAAGGCCAGGGATCGAACCCGCAACCTCATGGTTCCTAGTCGGACTCGTTAACCACTGTGCCACAACAGGAACTCCAACTTTGTTATTCTTACCATCACTTAGCTCTCGAATACTGGCTTTCGAGCAGTGTCGACCTGCCACGGGCACAGACTCCTAGGCTGGCTTGCCAAAATTGTTACTGAACGCACAGTGAGGCCTTATAAACTGAAACATCAGAGTTTGGAACAGAGAAAAGTTTATTGCAGTGCCAAGTGACTTGTGCTCAAAAACCCCTAACTTGCTGATGATTTGGGGGGAGAAGTTCTTAAAAGGCAACATTTGGGGTGAGGACGGCAGGGTGTTTGACTTTCTTCAGATTGGCTGGTGGGAGGGAAACAGAGCAGGGCTCCCAGCATCTTGTGTTCGGCTTAAAGTTACCCTTGGGGGGGCCTTGGTTCCTCCGGAAGAACTCAAAGATAATGCTCTGTCTATTCCTTTTTTATTTTTAGGACCGCACCCACAGCATATGGACGTTCCCAGGCCAGCGACTGAATCTGAGCCACAGCTGCAACCTACACAGCAGCCGCAATGCCAGATCCTTTAACCCACTGTGCCAGGCCGGGGATGGAACTGCGCCTCCAAAGTGACCTGAGCCGCTGTAGTCCAATTCTTAATCCACTGCACCACAGGGGGAACTCCTTCCCTCTTGTTTCTTGATTGTTCCTCTTTTGTTTCTTCAGTCCCTCCTTTCCCTGATAAGCAACCAGAATCTGCTCTTTGGAACCCAGGGAAAGTCCAAGAGGCCATGAAGCCTATTTCCTGCCAACAAGAAACAGGGGTCAGGAGTTCCTGCTATGGCGCAGTGGGGATTGGCGGTGTCTCTGGAGCACTGGGACACAGGCTCCATCCCTAGCCCAGCACAGTGGGTTAAGGATCTGGCGTAGGTCGCAACAGCGGCTCAGATCTGATCCCTGGCCCGGGAACTGCGTATGCCACAGAGTAGCCAAAAAATAAAAAAATAAAAATAAACAAAACAGGGGATGCAGAAAGGATTTGTGCCAGGCTGGGCCCCATGGGGCACTACTCCATTTCAGCATGCCCTGCAGCATCTCTTTTGAGGGGGAATCACTCCTTTGTGACTCAAGCTGATCTTGCGGCTGCCCAGCATGGATCTGATTGATAACTGCTCTTTTCTAGCTTCTGCCAAACTGCACGGAGAAGAAAGGTACCTCATCCTCTGGGCACTGAAGAACTTTGCTTGTGTTCTCAAGTCGGGAGGAGCTAGCCTGGGGGGTGGGAGTTCTTGGTAGACCACTTAGAGGCCAAGGAAGACCCCCCAGGTGTGAAGCTCTAGGTGGGGAGGAAGCCTCTGCTGATGCCTGCAGGGCTTGACCATCTGGTCCAGGACGCTTTAATCTCATTATGAACTTCAGAAAGTAGGGATGTTACCAACTTGTCCAAGGTCACCACGTAAGCTGGGATTTAAAGCCTGTGTCTCTTGGGTCCAAAACCCACATTGCCTCAAGATTAGAAGTGGCTTTGGGATGAAGGGTTAATGTGAACAGTTTTATTTTATTTTTTTGTCCCTTTAGGACAGAACCAGCAGCATGTGGAGGTTCCCAGGCTAGGGATCCAGTCGGAGCTGTAGCTGCCAGCCTACATTACAACTCACGGCAACACCAGATCCTTAACCTACTGAGCAAGGCCGGGGATCAAATCCACATCCTCAAGGATACTGGTCGGGTTTGTTAACCACTGATCCAGGACAGAAACTCCCAGTTGAAGATTAGAAAAGTATGTTTGTGTTGGCCTCTTTGAAATCCTGCCCTAAAATATATATTTTCAAACACAACACTTGTAAGTAACAGTGTGTGCATTATTCAGATCTTTTATTTATTTATTTATTGTCTTTCCCACACCGGAGGCATATGGAGGTTCCCAGGCTAGGGGTCCAATTGGAGCTGTAGCTGCCGACTTATGCCACAGCCATGGCAGTGCCAGATCCGAGCCGCATCTGCGACCTACACAGGTCACAGCAACGCCAGATCCTTGACCCACTCTTGACCCACTGAGCGAGGCCAGGGATCGAACCCGCAACCTCATGGTTCCTAGTCGGATTCATTTCCGCTGCGCCATGATGGGAACTCCCAGATCTTCTTTTCCTCTTGCTGGAATGTCTTATTTCCTACTTAAAAAGCTGATGGTATGGGAGTTCTCTTGCGGGTTAAGGATCCGGCGTTGTCACTGCAGACATGTTATGTGGCACCAGTTTCATCCCTGGCCTGGGAACGTCTGCGTGCTGTGGGCACAGCCAGAAAAACAAAAACAAAAACAAAAGACACCAGCCTTGCAACCAGAAATCTGTTAAGTGACAATCATACTATGTGGTAGTATAAATTGTAAATTTACTAGCAACAAATTATCACAGATTGTAAAGGCATAACTGACATAAAGTAATAATCTAAAGTTTGGTTTCTTGTTTGTTTTTTGGTTTTGTTCCACATCCAGAATTGAGTGTAAAAAAAGTCAGTGAAAACCTTTTTTTTTGTTGTTTTTTGGGGGTTTTTTTTTGTCTTTTTAGGGCCACACCCATGGCATATGGAGGCTCCCAGGCTAGGGGTCAAATTGGAGCTACAGCTGCCAGCCTACGCCATGGCCACAGCAATTCAGGATCGGAGCCATGTCTGCAACTTACAGCACAGCTCATGGCAATGCCGCATCCTTAACCCACTGAGCTAGGTCAGGGATTGAACCTGAGTCCTCATGGATCCTAGTAGGGTTCATTAACCACTGAGCCATGACGGGAACTCCAGTGATAACTATTTTAAACTTGACTTGGCCCTATTAATAACAGAATAAATATTTTAAGGGTTTAGCCTCAGGGCTTAAATATTGCTGAAAACAAGACTGGATCATTTGCATCTCACGCTAAAAACTTGAGTTGTATGTTAAAAAACTTTTTCTTGGAGTTCCTGTTGTGGCTCAATGGGTTAAGGACCCTGCATTGTCTCTGTGAGAATGCGGGTTCAAAGCCTGGCTGATCCTAGGCCATGATTTAATGGGTTAAGGATCTGGTGTTGCTGGGAGCTATGGCATAAGTGGCAGATGTGGCTCAGATCTGGTGTTGCTGTGACTGTGGTGTAGGCTGGCAGCTGCAGCTCTGATTCGACTCCTAGCCTGGGAACCTCCATATGCCTCAGCTACAGCCCTAAAAAACAAACAAACAAACAAAAAAAACCATTATTTTGTTGTTTTTCTTTTTTGTTAATGGTTTTTTTTTTTGTCATTGTTCAGAAACTGTTTAAATGCTGCCTTCATTTGAAGTGTAACTGCATAAAGGAGAAAGAGGAAGCATTGTTGATACTGAAGCTGATTTGGGACTTGAGTCCCGTCCCCTTGTCTTCCTTGTCCTCTTGTCAACCTTTGAGGGGAGGAGGGGGCTTCCCAGAAGTGCTTCTGCCGTGCCTGGCTTCAAGTCCATTACCTAAGGCACAGCCAGCTAAATGAATCTTCCCTGAAAGCCATTCAAGCTTTTTAATCAGGCTCTGGACCGCAGTTTGCCAGGATAGGTGTCGGTGTAGGTCCAATTTTGGCTGGAAATGACACTGAGGTGGTAAGAGAAACACTAGCCATCAAAAGCAGTGATTTTGAGGGCAGCCACCAAATTCTTTCTAAAAAATTATTTTTAAGGTATTGACTTTGCCACTCGTAAGATAGCCAAGCTGCTGAAGCCACAGAAAGTGATTGAGCAAAATGGGGATTCTTTTACCATCCACACCAACAGCAACCTAAGGAACTACCTCGTTAAATTTAAAGTTGGAGAAGAATTCGATGAGGATAACAAAGGCCTGGATAACAGAAAATGCAAGGTAAAAAGTCTGGAAAGATTCTTTTTTGTCTTTAAACCTTATTTTTTAAATTGATGTCTAATTGACTCACATCATTGTTAGTTTCAGGTGTATAGCACAGTGATTTTTTGTTTTATTTTGTTTTGTTTTTTGTCTTTTTAGGACCACACCTGTGACATATGGAGGTTCCCAGGCTAGGGGTCTAATTGGAGCTGTAGCTGCTGGCCTACACCACTGCCACAGCAACGCCAGATGTTAGCCATGTCTGCGACCCACCCCACAGCTCACGGCAACGCCACATCCTTAACCCACTGAGCAAGGCCAGGGATTGAACCTGCAACCTCATGGACAGGAACTCCCACACAGTGATGTTTTATATATATATATATATATATATTCTTTTTCAGAGTCTTTTTTCCCCTCATAGGTTACTACAAAATATTGAGTATAGTTCCCTGTGCTGCACAGAGACAAAAATTAAAGCAGACTTTGAGGCTTTCAGGAGCCCCCATTGTGGCTCAGCAGTAACGAACCCAGCTAGCATCCATGAGGACGCTGGTTTGATCCCTGACTTCACTCAATGGGTTAAAGATCTGGCGTTGTTGTGAGCTGTGGTGTAGGTTGCAGAGGTGACTGAGATCCCACCTTGCTGTGGCTGTGGCGCAGGTCATTGGCTGCTGCTCCAAGTCTACCCCTAGCCTCGCAACTTCCATATGGCACCGGTGCAGCCCTAAAAAGACGAATAATAATGACAATAACAACACAGGTGTTTAGTTTTTGCAAGGTTAACCTGGCACTCTCCCTGGTAATACCAGAGGATGCTAAGAGTTCCCACTGTGCTGTGACGGGATCAGCTGCTTCTTGGGACTGCTGGGACGCAGGTTTGATCCCTGGCCCAGCACAGTGGGTGAAGGACCTGGCATTACTGCAGCTGTGGCTTAGGTCAAACCTGCAGCTTGGATCTGATCCCTGGCCTGGGAACTCCATATGGCACAGGGCGGCCAAAAAGAAAACAAACAAAAAAAACCAAAAAACCTGAGGATGCTGCCAGAGCAAATCAATATTTTCTCCCCTCGTTCTCACAGAGCTTGGTCACCTGGGACAATGACAGACTCACCTGTGTGCAGAAGGGGGAAAAGAAGAACAGAGGCTGGACCCACTGGATTGAAGGGGATGAACTCCACCTGGTACTTGCCCCATTTTGTCCTTTTTTGTATGAGATTACTAAAGAAAATGTTAACCAGGAGACGGTGACCAGCAAGCCTACCATCCCAACACTTTTTTTTGGGGGGGTGGGGGGCTGCACCGAGGCATATGGAAGTTCCCAGGCTAGGGGTCAAGTCGGAGCAATGCAGGATCCAAGCAGCATCTTCGACATACATCATAGCTCATGGCAATGCTGGATCCTTAACCCATAGATTGAGGCCAGGGATGGAACCTACAACCTCACGGTTACTAGTCAGATTGCTTCTGCTGTGCCACGTTGGGAACTCCCAGACTTTTCATTAATAGAAAAATATATTCCAGGAGTTCCCATTGTGGCTCAGTGGGTTAAGAACCCAGTGTAGGTTTGGGTGAGGATGTGGGTTTGACTCCTGGCCTCAGTCAGTGGGTTAAGGATCTGGCGTTGCTGAAAGCTGCAGTGGAGGAAGATGTGGCTTGGATCACGTGTTCCCATGGCTGTAGTGTAGACTGGCAGCTGCAGCTCCGATTTGACCCCTAGCCTGGGAATTTCCATATGCTACAGGTATGGCCTTAAAAAAACCAAAAAACACACAAAAAAAACCCCACAATATATATATATTTTCGAAGTTTCTAAATAATTTTCCTGTTGAATACATCATGTGTTTGTTGAATACGTATATAATAAAGGAGCCAACCAGCTGCGTAATATTCCATAAGGTCATGGACTCTCCTTTTAGCAAAACACTTTCTTTCATTTTTTTTTTTGTCTTTTTGCTATTTCTTGGGCCGCTCCCGCGGCATATGGAGATTCCCAGGCTAGGGGTCTAATCGGAGCCGTAGCCACCAGCCTATACCAGAGCCACAGCAACGCGTGATCGGAACCGCATCTGCAACCTGCACCACAGCTCACTGCAACGCCAGATCGTCAACCCACTGAGCAAGGGCAGGGACTGAATCCGCAACCTCATGGTTCCTAGTCGGATTCGTTAACCACTGCACCACGATGGGAACTCCGTAAAACACTTTCTTAGTCTCAGTGTCCAGGAATATTGTTTCAGGATACCCTCTGCTATTTTTTTTTTTCTTTTCTTTTTCCCATCTTGACCATACCCTTGGCTGGCATATGGAAGTTCTCAGGGTCAGGGCCAGGGATGGAATTCAAGCTGGAGTTGCAACCTAGGCCACAGCTGCAGTATGCCAGATCCTTAACCCACTGCACCAGGATAGGGATCGAATCTGAGCCACCACAGAGATAGGCCAGCTCATTAACCCACTGCCACAGCGGGAGCTCTGGCTATTTCTTAAATTCACAAAAATAGAGCTTTTTGCATGCATGGATTTATGCCCTTAGGAAGGATTCACAGACGAAATCAGTGTTGTCAGTGCTGAGACTTCACTGCCTCTTCTTACTTTGTTGCCTTACTCACTTCCAAAAGCATGTGTCAGCATATGCCTCCAGCACTTCCAACCTACACAAGTTCCAGCTCAATCAACCTCATCGATAATTTCCTTTTTTTTTTTTTTTTTTGAGTTCCCTTCATGGCTCAGCAGTTAAGGAACCCAACTAGGATCCATGAGGATGTGGGTTTGACCCCTGGCCTCAATCAGTGGCATTGCCCTGAGCTGTGACATAGGTCACAGATGAGGCTCCGATCTCCCGTGGCTGTGGCTATGGTGTATGCCAGCAGCTGTAGCTCTGATTTGACCCCTAGCCTGGGAACTTCCATATGCCGCAAAGCAAAAATATGCTGAAAGAAAAAAAAAAAATTGAATTCATCCTTCCTCAGCATATCCTAAAATTCAGACGATAGAAGGACCTTTGCTTTTTGTTATTGTATTTATTTATTATTTACGTATTTATTATTATTATTATTATTTTTTTTTTTTTTTGCCTGCACCTGTATCATGTGGAAGTTCCTGGGCCAGGGATGGAACCAGAGCTACAGCAGGTGACTTAGTCCTTAACTACTAGGCCGCAAGGGAACTCCAGAAGAACCTTTGCTCTAAGGATGCACTTGGAATGATTCTTACATGACATGGCACAATAAAACATTTGGTCTTTGTAAACCCCCGAAATCTCTAGAATAATAAGAGTGCCTTCTGGGAGTTCCCACTGTGGTGCAAAGGGATAGGTGGTGTCTCTGGAGCACTGGGACATAGGTTCAATCCCTGGCCTAAAGACTTAAGGGTTAAAGAATCTGTCTTTGCCACAGCTGCCGTGTAGGTTGAAACCACGGCTCAGATCTGATCCCTGGCCTGGGAACTCCATATATGCCACGGGATGGCCGAAAAAGAAGTGTCTTCTGTATGCTAATAAGATGACTGGTGGCTGGGGCCCCTAGATAGATTCAGGATGGGGGCTGTCCCCAAGAAAGATCAAGACATGATTGGGAAATAGGGGAGACTCCGTTGTGGCGCAGTGGAAATGAATCCAACTAGGAACCATGAGGTTGCAGGTTCGATCCCTGGTCTCGCTCAGTGGCTTTGCGTTGCCGCGAGCTGTGGTGTAGGTTGAAGACACAGCTCAGGTCTGGTGTGGCTGTGGCGTAGGCCATCAGCTACAGCTCTGATTGAACCCCAGCCTGGGACCCTCCACATGCCGCAGGTGCGGCCCTAAAAGGACAAAAGACAAAAATAAAAAAAAAAAAGAAAGAAAATTGGAACTTTCAGCCCAGTCCCTGACCTGTGAGAGGAGAGGGGCTGGAGATTGAGCTAATCACCAGTGGCCAGTGATTTAAGCAATCATGCCTATGTAATGAAACCTCCATAAAAACCCCTACATAAGGGGGTTCCGAGAGCTTCCTGGCTCATGAAAATATTGAAGTTCTGGGAGGGTAGCCCCCGTGGAGGGTCCTGGAAGCTCTGCTCCCCCACCCCATACCTTCTCCTATGCATCTCTGCTGTTTGGCTGTTCCCATTGTATCCTTTATGATAAACCTACACCTGTGAGTACAGACTGTTTCTGTGAGCCATTCTAGCCGATTATTGAACCCAAAGAGGGGATTGTGGGAACCCCCAATTTACAGTGGGTGGGTCAGAAGCATAGGTGGTGTGGGACTTGCGATGGGTGTCTGGAGACACTAAGCCTTTAGCCTGGGGAAAGTCTGCTTTAGCTTTGGGTCCTTAGTGTCAGAACTGAATTAAATTCTTGGCCATCCAGCTTGGCATCGGAGAGTTGGGGACCTGGGCTTCCAGTGTCAGAAGAGTTGTGAGTAATAATGATAATAAACCACATGCCAACTGGTCTTCTTTCTTCTTTCCTTCCTCCCTGTCTCTAGGAGATGTTCTGTGAAGGCCAAGTGTGCAAACAGACATTCCAGAGAGCTTGATCTGTAGCCAACCACAGGGTCCACGTGTGGCTACAGTTTAATTTGGAGTTATATTCCAAATGAACAGATGCGGATTCGTCCTGGTTTGCTGATGGGGCTTTGTGGTCAGAGAGATGTCACACAGGCTGCACTGGAAGCCATTTGAATTGTGAGAAAGCTTAGCTTCAATAAACCTGTCCAGGGAGTTCCCGGGTGGCCTAGTGGTTAGGATTTGGCACTTTCAGTGCTGTGGCCCAGGTTCGAATAAATAAATAAACAAATCAGTCCAATGAGTGACTTTTTCTTTCTAAATTTAGTGTATCGTCTCCTTATTTTCAGAAATATTTGAAAGCTTTCTAGGTGTATCACTGACACACCAAGGGGCAAGTTGCAATTCCTGCCTTCAAGGTCTGGTGAGGAAAATGGATGAAGCACGTGGTCTGAACCACGGTGAGAAGAATAGGCATCTACGTGAGCTCAGGAGAGACAAGCCTTACATCTGGGGATGGGCAGGTGATCTTTATTTTTATATGTATTGATTTATTTTTCTTTTTAGGGCCGCAGGTGTGACATATGAAGTTTCCAGGCTGGAGGTCGAATAGGAGCTGCAGCTGCCAGCCACAGCCACAGTAATGCCAGATCCAAACTGCATCTGTGACCGACACCACAGCTCATGGCAACGCTGGATCCTTAACCCACTGAGCGAGGCCAGGGGTCGAACCTGTGTCCTCATGGATACTAGTCAGGTTCATTACCACTGAGCCACAACTGGAATTCCTGGAGGTGATCTTTAAGCTGAGACCTGAAGCACAGGTAAGCAGGAAGCATCCCGAAGCATTTGAGACAAAATGATAGGAGCAAGTTGGAGGGATCTTTGAGGAACTGAAAAGATTGCTTTAGTTGCAGCAGTCGGTGGGCTGGGTGGGGTCGGTGCGGAGACACGGCAGGGCAAACTGGCATGACAGTCAGGGGCCCTGCCAGGAAGAAAAGACTAGTGCACAACTTCTTACGGTGCTTATTTTGGCCCTAGTTACAAAGGGCTCAGAAACTAGCCTCCAGGACGGGGGATTTTGTTTCGGTCAAGAGAGGTCCACCAGGGAGGGCTGCGCGGATTTTTCGGATCCGCTCTTGGAGCGGGGGCTGCCCCGCCCCAGGAGGGAGGGGCCGATGTCCGGGTCCACGCAGAGCGCCCAGCACGCTTCGCAGGAGCCTGACGTGTGGGAGGGGATCTGCGCTGAGGCTGCTCATTCCCCTCCGTGGCTGCTGGTCCTCGTGTGCCCGGCTCCTCGAGGAACTGGCCCTCTGGGGGAGCAGCAGTGAAACAGATGAAATAGAGGAATAGAGGGGATTCCTGCCGACGCGAGCTCCGCCAGCCTGGGAAGCAGAGGAAGGCTTCTGGAGGGACCGGAGTTTTCTAGGGAATGGTGTGCGCTGCAGAGCCCGCGCCGTCCGAGATGCCCAAGCACGGGGAAGGGGCCGGAGAACCAGGGAGGAGAGGAACCCCGCCCCACCCCGGGGATGAGCAGTTGCGGGGGGTAGGGGCTTGACCGCTTAAGAGGGGGGACAGCCCGGGATGCTGCAGACGCTGCCGAGCAGCAGGGGAACCCCCTGCGCCCCCTTCTGGACGAGCCTCACATCCTTTTTTCCCCCAACCTCTGGGGAAGGAGGGGGCCCTTGATGTCTTGTCTTTTCCTTGTTTTTTTCTTTCTTCTTTCCTTCTCTTTCTTTCCTTTTCTTTTTTTTTTTTTTTAAGGGCTGCACCGAAGGCATATGGAGGTTCCCAAGCTAGGGATTGAATCAGAGCTGCAGTCGCGGGTCTACACCGCAGCCACAGCAACACCAGATCCAAGCCGCGTCTTCTACTTACACCACAGCTCAGGGCAACTCAGGATCCTTAACCCACTGAGCGAGGCCAGGGATCGAACCCTCATCTTCATGGATGCTAGTCGGGTTTGTTAACCGCTGAGCCATGATGGGAACTCCATCTCCCTTTTTGTTTTTAATGGGTTTAAAAAATTATGGTATACTATACATAACATAAAATTACCATTTTAACTATTTTCCGGTTCAGTAGCATTGAGTACAGTCATATTTTTTTTGTGTGCAGCTGCCACCACCGTCCATCTCCAGAACTTTTTCATCTTCCCAGATTGAAACTCTGTCCCAATTAAACAGCTCCCCATTCCTCCTCCCGCCAGCCTGTGGCAACCTCCATCCTACTTTCTGTTTCTGTGAAGAATTTGATGACGCATATGTGCGGGATCATATATTTGTCCTTTTGTGTCAGGCAAATTTTATGCAGCATGAATCAAGGTTCATTCATGCTGTAGCCTGTGATAAAAGTCCTTCCTTTTGGGAGTTCCCTCTGTGGCTCAGTGGTTAACGAATCCGACTAGGATCTATGAGGATGCAGGTTCGATCCCTGGCCTCGCTCAGCGAGTTAAGGATCCAGTGTTGCCATGAGCTGTGGTGTAGGTCACAGAGGAGACTTGGATCCTGAGTTGCTGTGGCTGTGGTATAGGTTGGCAGCTATAGCTCTGATTCAACCCCTAGCCTGGGAATTTCCGTGTGCGGTGGGTGTGGCCCTAAAAAGCAAAAAAAAAAAAAAAAGAGAGAGAGAAGTTCCTTCCCTTTAAAGGCTGAATAATATTCCATTGCATTATGCGGATAGACCACACTTTCTGTATCCATTCATCTCTCAATGGACATTTGGGTTGTGTCCACCTTTTGGCAGTTGTGAATAATGCTGCTGTGAACACAGGTGTACAAATATTTGTTCGAGTCCCTGCTTTCTACTCTTTCCAGTACATACAGAAATGGAATTTCTGAGTCATATGGTAATTCTATGTTTACCTTTTTCTTTTCTTTTTTTTTTTTTTTAGGGCCTCACCACAGCATATGGAAGTTCCCAGGCTGGGGTCAAATGAGAGCTGTAGCTGCCAACCTATGCCACAGCCACAGCAACGCAGGATCCAAGCCGAATCTGTGATCTACACCACAGCTCATGGCAACGCCAGATCTTTAACCCACTGAGCAAGGCCAGGGGTCGAACCTGTGTCCTCATGGATGCCAGTCAGATTTGTTTCCACTGAGCCACAACAGGAACTTCTGCGTTTAGCTTTTTGAGGAACTACCAAGTGTGAACCACAACAGCTTTGGCATTTGACATTCTCACCAAAGGTGCACAAGAGTTCCAATTTCTCCGCACTGTTACCAACACCTGTTTTCTGTTTTGTTTTGTTTTGTTTTGATACTAACCATGCTAATGGGTACATTTAAAACATTGTGGTAGAGTTCCTGTTGTGGCTCAGTGGGTTAAGAACCAGACTAGTATCCATGAGGATTCGGGTTTGATCCCTGGCCTTGCTCAGTGGGTAATGAATTCGGTATTGCCTCAAGCTGCAGCTTAGGTCACAGATGTGGCTCAGATCTGGCATTGCTGTGGCTGTGGTGTAGGCCGGCAGCTACACTTCCAATTCAACCTCTAGCCAGGGAACTTATATATGCTGGGAGTGCAGCCCTAAAAAGACCAAAAAACAACAAAAAAAAACCCAAAACCAAAAAAAAAACCAAAACAAAACAACATTGTGGGAGTTCCCATCATGGCTCAGTGGTAACAAATCTGACTAGTATCCATGAGGACTCGGGTTCGATCTCTGGCCTTGCTCAGTGGGCTAAGGATCCGGCGTTGCCATGAGCTGTGTAGGTTGCAGACATGGCTCAGATTTGGTGTTGCTGTGGCTGTGGTATAGCCCAGAGGATTCAACCCCTAGCCTGGGAATCTCCATATGCAGCAGGTGCAGCCATAAAAGAAAAGGAAAAAAAGTGAATGTCTCAGCTCAGGACATATGTCTTCAGTAGTGAAGATTAAATCTTAGTGGGGAAGGGTACAGAGAGAGATGGAAAAAAATGCTAGTTTACTGAAAGGGAAATTGAAAAAAAAAAGTGATAATAAGAATAAAACATTTATGGAGTTCCTGTTGTGGCTCAGTGGTTAACAAATCCGACTAGGAACCATGAGGTTACGGGTTTAGTCCTTGCCTTGCTCAGGGGGTTAAGGATCTGGCGTTGCCATGAGCTGTGGTATAGGTCGCAGACCTGGCTCAGATCTTGTGTTGCTGTGGCTGTGGCGTAGGCCGGCGGTTACAGCTCTGATTAGACCCCTAGCCTGGGAACCTCCATATGCTACAGGAGCGGCCCTAGAAAAGGCAAAAAAAAAAAAAGAGCAAAACATTATAATATTTACTATGGATCTAGCCATGTTCTAAGTACTTTGCATAGATCACGTCATTATCACAATATCACAACATTTGAAACAGGTACTATTCTTATTGCCATTTTATTTTACTTACTCATTTAAAACATTTTTATGGCCACACCCACGGCATATGGAAGTTGCCGGGCCAAGGGTCAAATCAAGGCTGCAACTGAGGCCACAGCCATAGCAACAATGGATCCGAGCCACATCTGTGACCTATGCTGCAGCTTGCCAGATCCTTAACCCCTGAGTGAGGTCAGGGATTGAACTCACATCTTCACAGAGACAACTGTAGGGTCTTTAACCTGCCGAGCCACAATGGGAACTCCCTTATTGCCATTTTATAGATGAGGCGACATAGACAAAAATTGTCTTATATTAAGTACCTTGCCCAAGGTCACAGAGTTTGTAAAATAGGGGAGTCAGAATTCGAAACTGGGGAGTCTGGCTCCAGGGTCTGTACTAGTAAACCCTAGACTCTGCTGCAAATCAGACTTAATGTGGGCCACATAGTGCATCATTTTTTTTTTTTTTTCCACTTCTTGGGCCACTCCCTCGGCACATGGAGGTTCCCAGGCAAGGGGTCGAATCAGAGCTGTGGCCACCGGCCTATGCCAGAGCCACAGCAACGCGGGATCCGAGCCAGGTCTGCAACCTACACCACAGCTCACGGCAACATTGGATCCTTAACCCACTGAGCAAGGTCAGGGATCGAACCCACCACCTCATGGTTCCTAGTCGGATTCGTTAACCACTGTGCCACAACGGGAACTCCCATAGTGCATCATTTCAGCTTGGCTCAAACTTGCTGCTTTCTAAAACATTGCTCCTTTGGAGTTCCCATTGTGGCTCAGCAGTCATGAAGGCCAGCTAATATCCATGACTCGGGTTCAACCCCTGGTCTTGCTCAGTGGGTTAAGGATCTGGCATTGCCGTGAGCTGTGGTATAGGTCAAAGACGTGCCTTGGATCCTGCCTGGCTGTGGTGTAGGCCGGCAGCTGCAGCTCCCATTGGACCCCTGGCCTGGGAACTTCTGCTGCAGATGTGGCGCTTAAAAGAAACAAGTCAAATGTTGCGCCTTTGTTCCTTTGCTCCCCATGCATGTTTCTGCCCTTACTTCTGCTATCTTGGCCACTACAGCATGAGGAGACTATTTCCATGAAGAAAACATTCAATTACTCATTTCCTTTTTTTCTTTTTTGTCTTTTTAGGGCCGCACCGTGGCATGTGGTAGTTGCCAGGCTAGGGGTTGAATGGGCGCTGCAGCTGCCGGCCTACACCACAGCCACAGCAAAGCTGGATCCTTAACCCACTGAGCAAGGCCAGGGATCGAACCTGCATCCTCATGGATACTAGTCAGGTTCGTTAACCACTGAGCCACGACAGGAATTCCCAATTACTCATTTCTTCATCCCTTCGATACACACTGTGTGCTTACTATGCCCTTGTATGTGCTGTCTGTTTAGAATCCAGGGACATTTAAGTTGCTATTCAGTTAAACTCTGCATATGCCAAGCCTCCATACAAACAGCAGTTTTGTCCCCAATTCCAAGGCACTTGTCCCAAATTCAGATATGTTGGCTTCTAAGTATAGAAGCAAGGTGAGGAAAGAACTTGAGAAAAAGGAAGCCGGAAACACAACTCTCCACCTTTGGAGTTACCTTCTTTCTCAATGCACACCTGGCAGCTTCACTGTGTCATCTCCCAGGATTAGGTGTGACCTAATTAGTTCATAGATTGGGTCGTAAATTAGGTCATAGATCAGGTCAAGATGTGCCAACCAGCTAGGGTCAAATCAATAACTTGATTAAGGCCACTATTATATGTCAATTATACCTCAATAAATCTGAAAACTATCTGTTTATTTTGGCCAGGGACTGAACCTATGCCACAGCATTGACCCGAACCCCAACAGTGACAATACCAGACCCTTAACCTACTGTGCCACCAGGTAACTACTTTTTTTTTTTTTTTGAAATTAAAACAAACAAACAAGCTCAGTGTTTCTGTGTTGATAAAGAAGCTTCACAAATTTTGACTCTGTCGGGGTTCTCAAGCTCTGTTTCTAAGAAGCACTGAGCAAAGGCGTTCATGTTGTGGCTCAGCAGAAACGAATCCGATTAGTATCCATGAAGACACAGGTTTGATCCCTGACTTTGCCCATTGGGTTAAGAGTCTGGAGTTGCTGTGAGCTGTAGTGTAGGTGGCAGACTTGGCTCGGATCTGGTGTTGCTGTGGCTGTGGTGTAGGCCAGCAGTGACAGTTCTGATTCCACCCCTAGCCTGGGAACCTCCATATGCCTTGGGTTCAGCCCTAAAAAGCAAAAAAAAAAAAAAAAAAAAAAAGAGGCACTGAGCAAAGATCTTTCCATGAAATCACTACCAGATATTGCATTGGTCCTTCACACAAACCAGCTGGAAAGGGTCATCCTTACAAAGGAATACTTCTGTTATCTACACATTCTGGATGCACTTAAAGAAAAAGAAAAAAAGAAGGAAGAATGAGAGCATGGGGAGGAAGAGAACTATCATTGCAATTTGGCTTGTACTAAAAATGTGATTTCTTAGACTACAATTCCTGTTAGTGTTTTGTTTTGTTTTGTTTTTTCTTTTTTGGCCTGTGGAGCCTCCAGGCCAGGGATCAGATCCAAGCCACAGTCGTAACCAATGCCGCAGCTGCAGCAACACCAGATCCTTGACTCGATTTGCCGGGCTGGGGATTGAACCTGAGTCCCAGTGTTCCCAAGATGCCACTGGTCATGTTGTGCCACAGCAACAGCTCCTTTCTTAATTTTAATAGCTTTATTAAATAGCTAATTTTCAATAGTTTGATTGAATTACCGTAAAATTCACCTTTTTTTTTTTTTTCTTTTTCTAGGGCCGGTGCGGCATATGGAGGTTCCCGGGCTAGGGGTCTAATCACAGCTATAGCTGCCAGCCTACACCACAGCCACTGCAACATGGGATCCAAGCTGCCTCTGCAACCTACACCACAGCTCACCACAACACCAGATCCTTAACTCACTGAGTGAGGCCAGGGATCGAACCCGCAACCTCATGGTTCCTAGTCGGATTCATTAACCACTGAACCACAACGGGAACTCCAAAATTCACCTATTACATACCATAAAGTTCACCTATTGTAACTGTAGAGTTTGATAATTTTTAGTACATTTATAGTTGTATAACCATCCTTAAAATCCAGTTTCAGAGCACATCCATCATTCCAGAAAGTTCCCTCCACCCTGTTGGCTGACTATTGCTATTTTGTAACCTCTTTGGCATCTCAGGCAGTGAACTCAGTAGATATTTATTTATTTAGGCTGTGCCTGTGGCATGTGTAAGTTCCCAGGCCAGGGATCAAACTCACCCCATAGCAGTAGCCACAGCCACAGCAGTGACAATGCTGGATCCTTAACCTGATGAGCCACCAGGGAACTCATCTGTAGATATACATATAATAAACACTTTTTATATTCATTTTTGTTTCTGCCCAGGGCAAGAAACTCTACCTTATTTCCCAAGATCTTTTGTTAGGATACAATTTTCCCTAACTGTCCCCATTTCCTTTCTTTTGAAAGGTCTCGGGTTCCCCACAGATAGGTTTGCTTTTGATACAAACAATGCTTTTATTAGTGTTTAATTATATCTTCTGGGTGCAATATTTTGGGCCTTTTGTAGAAGAGTCTTCTTTTTTTTTTTTTTTTGTCTTTTGTCTTTCTTTTTGTTGTTGTTGTTGTTGTTGCTATTTCTTGGGCCGCTCCTGCGGCATATGGAGGTTCCCAGGCTAGGGGTTGAATCGGAGCTGTAGCCACCGGCCTACACCAGAGCCACAGCAACGCGGGATCCGAGCCGCGCCTGCAACCTACACCACAGCTCACGGCAACATCGGATCGTTAACCCACTGAGCAAGGGCAGGGACCGAACCCGCGACCTCATGGTTCCTAGTCGGATTCATTAACCACTGCGCCACGACGGGAACTCCTGTAGAAGAGTCTTCTAATCAGTAAGTGTAAGCAAACATTGGCTTAGGGTGAAAATACCAGGTATATTCCTAACCTATTTCCCTCCATGAAAATATTTTCTGCGAATACAAAAATCACCAGCTAGAAGTTTACTGGTGGCCTAGGGTCAAAGGATTTGGCATTGTCGTTGCTGTGGCTCAAGTTCAATCCCTGGCCCGGGAACTTCCACATGCCTAGGACACAGCCAAATAAAAAATAAATAAAATAAAATATCACCAGCCATAAAAATGACAGGATAATTCTTTTTCTTTTTTTTGCTAGGGGTCGAATCAGAGCTACAGCTGCCAGCCTATGCCACGGCTCTTGGCAACGTTAGGTCTTTAACCCACTAAGTGAGGAGAGGGATTGAACCTGTGTCCTCATGGATACCAGTCTGGTTTGGTTCCACTGTGCCACAATGGGAACTCCCATAAATCTTTTTTTTTTTCTTTTTCTTTTAATGGGGAGTTGTAGATTTACCTCCTGGCTTTGAAAAGGGCTTATCTCAGCCCTGAGAATGATAGACCTGACAGATTATGGCACTGGCAGCCCTGGATCAGTGTCAGTGCCAAGGGACTGTGCCCTGTGCTCATTATTCTTGGAGCTCTTGTAGAGTGAACACTGCAGCTGCCTCCCTCATATCCATTTTATCCTTTTCTCATTTTTTTTCCCTTTTCAGTGGCCCCTGTGGCATGTGGAAATGCCCTGGCCACAGATTGAAGCCAAGCTGCAGCCGCGACCTATGCTGCAGTTGCAGCAATGCCAGATCTTTTTAACCCACTGCACAGGGCCAAAGAGCAATCTGACACCTGTAAAGGGACAAGCCTGCTCATTAACCCTCTGCAGCGGGAACTCCCTACTCTTTTCCAATTTTTTTTCTTTGTCTTTTTAGGGCCGTACCCACAGCATATGGAGGTTCCCAAGCTAGGGGTCCAATCGGAGCTGCAGCTGCCGGCTGATGCCAGAGCCACAGCAACGTGGGATCTGAGCAGAGTTTGTGACCGACACCACAGTTCACAGCAACGTGCTGCATCCTTAACCCATTGCTTGAGGCCAGGGCTCGAACCCACATCCTCATGGATACTAGTTGGGTTCGTTATTGCTGAGCCATGATGGGAACCTTTTCTTAAGATTCCACATGTATGTGATATCATGTGATATTTATCTTTGTCTGGCTTGCTTAGTATGACCATCTCTAGGTCCATTCATGTTGCTGCAAATGGCATTATTTCATTCTTTTTATGGCTGAGTCATATTCCATTGTGTATATATACATATATACCATATCTTTTTTTTTTTTTTTTGATCAAATCAGAGCTATAGCTGCTGACCTATACCACAGCCACAGCAACTCGAGATCTGAGCTGAGTCTGTGACCTACACCACAGCTCACGGCAACACCGGATCCTTAATCCACTGAGCGAGGCCAGGGATTGAACTTGTGTCCTCATGGATGCTAGTCAGATTCATGTCCGCTGAGCCACGACAGGAACTCCTCCACCACATCTTCTTTATCTACTCTTCTGTCGATGGACATTTAAGTTCTTTCCATGTCTTGGCTGTTGTAAATAGTGATGGGATGAACATTGGGGTGCATGTATCTTTTTGAAGTATAGATTTTTCTGGATAGTTGCCTGGGAGAGTTGTGTTTGTATTTTCTCTCTCCTTGGCTATAAGTAGCTTATGGGTAGGAGAATAATAGCATGTCTCCCCCACCCCCCCCCACCAACTTTTTAGGGCCGTACCTGTGGCACTTAAAAGTTCCAGGGCTAGGGATTGAATTGGAACCATAGCTGCAGGCCTACGCCACAGCCACAGCAACGCCAGATCAAGCCACATCCTCAAACCACGCCCTAGTTTGTGGCAATGTGGGATCCTGAACCCACTGAGTTAGGCCAGGGATCAAGTCCACATATCACCATGGGTACTAGTCAGGTTCTTAACCTGCTGAGCCACAATGGGAACCCCAGATTTTTTGTTTGTTTGTTTGTTTGTATGTTTTTGGCTGTCCTGTGGCACATGGAGTTCCCAGGCCAGGGATCAGATCCCAGCTGCAGTTTTGACCTGTGCTGCAGCTGTGACACTGCTGGATCCTTAACCCACTGTGCCAGGCCAGGGATCGAACTTGCATACTGGCTCTCCAGAGAAACTGCTGATCCCATTATGCCACAAGGAGAACTCCCCTAGCACATCTTACTCATCAGCTCATCTTTACATCTTGGATAGCACTTTGCCCATCACAGGCTTTCAATAAGTGCTTACCAAATGCATGAACAAATGACAGCCTTAGCAGCACTGGTTTTCTTTCCTGGTTTTGGCAACCACATCTGCTGACTGTGTCAAACAACCCCAGACATTAGGCATAACCATGTAATCCTGTGAAAATAAAATCCTACTCTAAACAAGAGGAATTCTGAGTCCTAAGCCCAAGAGTCGAATAGACAAATTTCAAACAGTTAACTTTTAGAGTCATTACGTCAATCACTGACATTACCTGTGATTAGAGCTGGAAATGACATCTCATGCTCAATAGGGCCTCATAATGCAGTAGGCATTCTTTGGCAGGTCTGCTGTATCACTGTAGGCAAGAAGAAACTTAAAAATGTAAAAAACTGCTATATCAAATCAACAGCAGTAGCAAACAAGATCTAGCTTTTAGAAGGTTTTTTTGTTTGTTTGTTTTGCTTTCTAGGGCCACATATGTGGCACATGGAAATTCCCAGGCTGGGGGTTGAATCGGAGTCATAGCTGCCAGCCTAGACCACAGTCACAGCAATGCAGGATCTGAGCTGCGTCTACGACCTACACCCCAGCTCACTGGGAATGCCAGATCCTTAACCCACTGAGTGAGGCCAGGGATTGAACCTGCAACCTCATGGATACTAATCAGATTCATTACTGATGAGCCACAACAGGAACTCCTTTAGAGGCTTTATGTAAGGAAAAATTGCTATTATTTTCCTTTCAAGAGGAAATAACCCTTTTCCAATTTAAAAGATAAGAATATACTTCTTGGGAGTTCCTGTCGTGGCTCAGTGGTAACAAACCCAACTAGCATCCATGAGGACGAGGGTTCAATCCCTGGCCTCATTCAGTGGGTTAAGGATCTGGCATTACTGTGAGCTGCAGTGTAGGTCACAGGCTCAGCTCGGATCTGGCACTGCTGTGATTGCGGCGTAGGCCGGCAGTTACAGCTCCATTTCATCCCCTATCTGGGAACCTCCACATGCAGTGGGCGTGGCCCTAAAGAAAAAAAAGCATATACTTCTTTGGGAGTTCCCTGGTGGTCTAGTGGTTAGGATTCAGCACTTTGACCACTGCAATTCTGGGTTCAATTTCTAGTCTGGGAACCAAGATCTCATATTAAGCCACTGCACAACATGGCCAAACAAACAAACAAACAAACAAAAACAACCCAAAAAATTTCTTAGAGAGTAAAGGATTCAAAGAAGACATCAGTAGTATAAAGAATCATTGTGGCTCAGTGGTAACACACCTGACTAGTATCCATGAGGACTCAGGTTCAACCCTTGGCCTTGATAAGTGTGGTTAAGGATCCAGCATTGCGTTGCTGTGAGCCATGGTGTGAACCAAAGACTCGGCTTGGATCTGAGGTTGCTGTGGCTGTGGTGTAGGCTGGCAGCTTCGGCTCTGATTTTTTTTTTTTTTTGTCTTTTGTCTTTTTAGGGCCACATGTGCAGCATATGGAAGTTTCCAGGCTAGGGGTCGGATCGGAGCTACAGCTGCCAGCCTACACCACAGCCACAGCAATGCCGGATCCTTAACCCACTGAGTGAGGCCAGGGATTGAACCCGAAACCTCATGGTTCCTAGTCAAATTTGTTTCCACTGTGCCACGACGGGAACTCCGCTTCGGCTCTGATTTGACTCTTAGCATAGGAACTTCCATATGCCTCAGGTACAGCCCTTTAAAAAAAAAAAAAAAGTATGCAGAATCTGCTTTTCCCTAAATATTCAAAAATTTCCCCCTTAACCAATAATTCCCATCAACATACAAAATATACTATTATTTCTCCCAATATGAAAAATCAAACGCTCTACCCACTTCTCCCTCCAGTTACTGTCCCTTCCCTGCTCTCTTTTGTCACAAAATGTCTGGAGAGAGTTATCTGTCATTGCATTTTTTTCTTATACACACCCTGATCATGTTCCTGTCCCATTAATCCACCAAAACTGCCTTGAAGGTGACTAAAGAGGTGCTGATTGCGAAATTCAATGGACAATCCCTGTGTCCCTTGACTCTCTGTGTCTGACGGTGCGCTTACGTCATCTATCAGCAGCATGAGAAACAGGAGATCATCATCTCTTTCTTTAAATATTTCGTCCACTCGACTTAACAGATACCACCATCTCCTGGTTTTCTTCCAACTCCAGGCCATTCACTGTCCACTTCTGTCACTGATCCCTTTCCCACTCATGGCTTCTTTTTTTGCCCCCCACCCCCCACCCCGCACCCATGACGTGAAATTCTCAGGCCAGGCATTGAACTCACACCCCAGTAGCAACCTGAGCCCCTGTAGTGACAATGCTGGATCCTTAACCTGCTTCACCACAAGGGATCTCTGCATCTCATGACTTTATTTTTTTCTTTTTCAGGGCCACACCCACGACATATGAAAGTTCCCAGGCTAGGGGTTGAATCAGAGCCACAGCTGCCAGCCTATGCCATAGGCATAGCAACCCCAGATTCCAGCCATGTCTGGGACCTACACTGCAGCTCATGGTAATATCGGATTCTTAACCCACTGAGTGAGGCTAGGGATTGAATCCACGTCGTCATGGATACTAGTCAGGTTCCTTACCACTGAGCCACAATGGGAACTCCGAATCTCATGGCTTAAAATGTCATCAATGCACCAAAGATGTTCAACTGAGGTTTTAAGTCTCGACCTCTCTTCTAAACTCCAGCGCTAGGAGTTCCTGTCGTGGTGCAGTGGAAACGCATCCGACTAGGAACCATGAGGCTGCAGGTTCGATCCCTCAGTGGGTTAATGATCTGGCGTTGCTGTGGCTGTGGCATAGGCCGGCTGCTATAGCTCCGATTCGACCCCTAGCCTGGGAACAACCTCCATATGCTGCAGGTGCAGCCAAAAAAAGACAAAAAGACAAAAAAAAAAAAAAAAAAAAAAAAGAGCAAACCCAGGAGAATGTGTCCTCATGAATGGCAACACAGAGTAGAGAGTTTCAAAAGTACTCACTGTACTGAATGTTTCTGGGAAGGCCGACAAATACTGGACACAGAAATGGAACTGGTTTTGGAGTCCCCATTGTGGCTCAGCGGTAACGAACCTGACTAGTATCCACGAGGACTCAGGTTCAATCCCTGGCCTCTCTCAGTGGGTTAAGGATCTGGCCTTGCTATGTTCCTGTTGTGGCTCAGTGGGTTAAGAACCTGACTAATATCCATGAGGTTGTGGGTTTTATCCCTGGCATTGCTCAGCTGGTTAAGTCTCAGCGATGCATCAGCTGTGGCACAGGTTGTAAATGGGGCTCAGATCTGATCCCTGGCCTGAGAAATCCACATGCTGTGGGGCAGCCAAAAAAAATAAAAAAAGTGAATTCTATGTTAAAAAATCCAAATTTCATAAAACATAAAAGATGAAAGCTAGATAGGACACGGAATTTATCATGGGTGAACAAATACTCTGGTATAATTTTCAAAATACCACTACTCAGCAAACAAACAACCAATCTTAACTTTTTTTTTTTTTTAAATCTTTTGGCCTTTTCTAGGGCTGCTCCTGCAGCATATGGAGGTTCCCAGGCTAGGGGTCCAGTCGGAGCTATAGCCACTGGCCTACGCCAGACCCACAGCAACATGGGATCCGAGCTGCGTCTTCGACCTACACCACAGTTCACGGTAACGCTGGATCCTTAACCCACTGAGCAAGGCCAGGGATCGAACCCACAACCTCATGATTCCTAGTTGGATTCGTTAACCACTGCGCCACGATGGGAACTCCCAATCTTACATTTCTTGCATACCTATTTTGTGCTATATATTGTGTCCTTGTGATACACAGACAGAGATATTTGTGTGATAGGGAAGAATTCAAGGGAGGCAAGATTCTTAACCATTTTCCCATTTGACTTGGGGAGGCCATTTAATATTAACATTTTCACTGTCCTGAACCACAAAATGGGAAGGATATTTCTTATAATATTTGAATATTCTTTTTTTTTTTTTTTTTTTTTGGCTTTTTAGGGCCACATCGACAGCATATGAAAGTTCCCAGGCTAGGGGTCGAATCGGAGCTACAGCTGCCAGCCTACACCACAGCCTCAGCAACACAGGATCTGAGCTGTGTCTGTGACCTACACCGCAGCTCACAGCAATGCCAGATCCTTACCCCACTGAGTGAGGCCAGGGATGGAACCTACATCCTCATGGACACTAGTTGAATTCCTTTCCTACTGAACCAAGGTGGAAACTCCTATTTGAATATTCTTATGGAGGGGATTTTTGTGTGTCTCCCCTGGAGGTCATATGTTGAAACACCCTCCCTAACTGATGGTATTTCATCCGGGAGGTAATTAGGATTAGATGAGGTAATAAGGGTGGGGACACTTGCGAATGAGATTAGTGCCATTATAAGAGTTTATAGAGAGCATGCTTGTCCTCTCTGTTCACAGTCATATGAGAATACAAGAAATGGTAGTGTGCACTCTGAAGAGGGCGTTCACCATGCTGGCAACCTGAGCTCAGACTTTTTTTTTTTTTTTTTTTTTTTGCTTTTGAGGGCATATGGAGGTTCCCAGGCTAGGGATCCAATCAGAGCTACAGCTGCCGGCCACAACCACAGCCACAGCCTCTCAGGATCTGAGCCATGTCTGTGACCTACATCACAGCTCACGGCAACACCAGATCCTTACCCCACTGAGGGAGGCCAGGGATTGAACCTGAAACCTCATGGTTCCTAGTCAGATTCGTTTCTGCTGTGCCATGACGGGAATGCCTGATCTCGGACTTTGAGTCTCCAGAACTGAGAAATTTCTATTGTTTATCAATCACTCCGTCTATGGTGTTCTATTATTGCAGCCCAAACTGACTCAAGACAAATAATAAGTGATTTACTATGCCTTGTGAAAGTGAATGTATTACATCAAAAGCACAAGTGACAAAAGACAAAAAATGGATAAACTGGACCATATTAAAATAAAGAATTTTGCGCTGCAAATGATACTATGAAGAAAGTGAAATACAACCCACAGAATGGGATATTTGTAAATTAAATATTTGATAAGGGGCTAGTATAAGAGCATATAAAGGATTCTTACAACTCAATAATAAAAAGACTCATAAAACTAAATATAGAACTACCATATGACCCAGCAATTCCACTCTTGGTCATATATTCAGACAAAACTTTCCTTGAAAAAGACACATGCACCTCTGTGTTTACTGCAGCACTATTCAAAAGAGCCAAGACATGGAAACAACCTAAATGTCCATTGACAGATGACTGGATTAAGAAGATATGGTATATATACACAATGGAATACTACTCAGCCATAAAAAAGAACAAAATAATGCCATTTGCAGCAACATGCATGAAACTAGAGACTCTCATACTAAGTGAGGTAAGTCAGAAAAAGACAAATCCCATATGATATCACATATCTGGAATCTAATATATAGCACAAATAAACCTTTCCACAGAAAAGAAACTCATGGACTTGGAGAATAGACTTGTGGTTGTCAAGGGGAAGGGTGAGGGAGTGGGGTGGCCTGGGAATCTGGGGTTAATAGGTGCAAACTATTGCATTTAGAATGGATAAGCAATGAGATCCTGCTGTTTAGCACTGGGAACTATATCTAGTCAGTTGTGCTGGAGCATGATGGAACATAATGTGAGAAAAAGGAATGTCTACATGTATGTGTGACTGGGTCACCTTGCTGTACAGTATAAAATTGACAGAACACTATAAACCAGCTGTAATGGAAAAAAAATCATTTAAAAAAACTAAAGGAATTCCTGTCATGGCACAGTGGAAACAAATCTGACTAGGAGCCATGAGGTTGCAGGTTTGATCCCAGCCTTGCTCAGTGGGTTAAGGGTCTGGCATCGCCGTGAGCTGTGGTGTAGGTCGCAGAAGCAGCTCGGATCCCTAGTTGCTGTGGCTCTGGCGTAGGCCAGCAGCCATAGCTCTGATTAGACCCCTAGCCTGGGAACCTCCATATGCCCGTGGGCGTGGCCCTAAAAGGACAAAAGACCAAAATAAACAAACAATAAAAAGACAACCCCATTAAAAAAATGACCAAAGGATCTGAATAGATTTTTGTCCAAAGAGGGTATATAAATGGCTAATGAGCACATGGAAAGATGCTGAACATCGTTAGCTCTCAGAGAAACAAAACTACAAACCTAAAATGAGATATCACTTCACATCTACGCGACCGTGGCTATGTTAAAAAAAAACACTAACAAGTGCTGGTAAGGACTCTGGAGAAACTGGAGCCCTCATACTTTGCTGGTGGAATGTACAATTGTGAAGCTGCTTTGGGAAAGAGTGCCAGTTACTTGAAAAGTGAAACATATAACCCAGAAATTCTCCTCCTAGGTATGTACCCAAAAGAAATTAAAACACGTGTCCACACAGAAAGTTACACAGTAATGTTTACAGCAGCATTCTTCCTAATAGTCAAACGACAGAAACCACCAAAATGTCTCTGCACAACGCATGGTATGTCCATACAATGGAATATTACTTGGCATTAGAGAAACGATGTACTGATATTTTACTATAATGTGGATAAATCTTGAACACATAAGCTGAGTCAAAGCAGCTAGAGACAAAAAAAAAAAAAAAAAAAATCACATAGGGGAGGATTCCAGTGACGTGACATGTCCAGAGTAGGTAAATCCATAGAAACAGGAAGAAGATCAGGGGTTGCCCCCAGGGAGAGGAGGGGAGGAAGGGGAGTGACTGTTAATAGGCTTAGGCTTTCATTGTGGGGTAAGAAATGTTCTTGAATTTAGTGGTGATGGTTGAATAACTGTGAATATCTTAAGACCATTGTACACTTTAAACGTGTAAATTGTATGGTACGTGAATAATACAGCAATGATCACATTTTTTTTTTGTCTTTTTTTTTTTTTTTTTTTTTGTCTTTTGTTGTTGTTGCTATTTCTTGGGCCACTCCTGCGGCATATGGAGGTTCCCAGGCTAGGGGTTGATTCGGAGCTGTAGCCACCGGCCTACGCCAGAGCCACAGCAACGCGCCAGAGCCACAGCAACGCGGGATCCCAGCCGCGTCTGCAACCTACACCACAGCTCACGGCAACGCCGGATGGTTAACCCACTGAGCAAGGGCAGGGACCGAACCCGCAACCTCATGGTTCCTAGTTGGATTCGTTAACCACTGCGCCACGACGGGAACTCCTGATCACATTTTTAAAAAGAAGTAAATGTATTAACATCAGTGTTACCAGGAGTCTAAAGTCTGGCTCACACAGGAGTTCCCTTTGTGGCTCAGTGGTTAACGAATCCAACTAGGAACCATGAGGTTGTGGTTCGATCCCTGGCCTCGGTCAGTGGGTTAAGGATCTGGCATTGCCATGAGCTGACACGGCTCAGATCTGGCATTGCTATGGCTCTGGCATAGGCCATCAATCTACAGCTCCGATTCGACCCCTAGCCTGGGAACCTCTAAATGTTGCAGGAGCAGCCCTAGAAAAGGCAAAACGACAAAAAAAAAAAAAAAAAAAAAAAAAAAAAAGTCTGGCTTACACAGAATTCCCTTCCTGGAGAGCGGAAAGCCAGCAGTGCTTTAATTTTACTTACAAATCCCTTACATATCTAGCTGTCATGTTACTATTTGAAGTAAGGAGAAAAAAATTGTGACTTTTAATTCTGGAATGCAATCTTTACGATTATGGGTAAGTCAATGAGCCCATTCAGTATGTTCTTCTTCATATGTGGCAAAATCTGGAATTTCATGATATTGTTATGTTGATCGCTCTATTTAGATCTGTATGTTTTAAACGTGATTGCGTTCTTCAGAGAACAGATTGGTGGCTGCCAGAGAGGGGTAGTGGGTGGGCAAAAGGTACAAGCTTCCATTTGTCAGTCCTGGGGATGTAATCTACAGCACCGGGACCACAGTTAACAATACTGTATTGTACATTCGAAGGTTGCTAATAGAATAATTCTTGGTGATGTCGAATTTTTTTTATCTTCTTTTTTTTTTTCTTTAAGGCCCCATCCGTGGCATATGGAGGGTCCCAGGCCAGGGGTCAGACCGGAGCTGTAGCCTTCGGCCTACACCACAGCCAGAGCAAGGCAGGATCCGAGGTATGTCTCTAACCTACGCCACAGCTCAGGGCATCGCGCTCGGATCCTTAATTCACTGAGTGAGACCGGGGATCGAACTTGTGTCCTCATGGATACTAGTCAGATTCAGTTCCACTAGGCCATGACGGGGAACTCCCAAATTTTGCCAGCATTTTGGGACGCACTTGAAAAAAAAAATCAGAAACTATCTCTGATAGGACAATAATAAGTTGCCCCTGTGGCACAACAGGATCTGCGGTGTCTGGAGAGCACTGGGACGCAGGTTCGATCCCTAACCTGCACCTCAACCATGGGTGAGCTCTGACCCTGGCCCAGGAACTCCACATGCCAGCGGGGCGGTCGAAAAAATAAAATATAAAGAAACAAAAGGACAATTATGAAAGAAAGTTCTACTTGGGTCAGAGTTTTCTTCTAAATGGGCTTTGTTTGTGGAGGTAGAAGAGTGTACGTAGAAAGGTTTTTCAGAATGTGAGCGGTCTGGCAGAGTACGCTCCTCCGAGAAAGGAGGCGTTTTCTGTTTTATTTCATTTCGCCTGCATCGTGGAGGGAAGTGGCCTTTTTGAGTCGCTAGAAAGGAGCGTCTGGGAACAACGGAGGCGCTGTAGGACCTAGTCGCGGGCGGGCGTCCCCTCCTGGCCACCCCTCCCGGCGTGGGTGCGTGTGCTCGCTCCCCGCGGCCGCCAGCCCGCGCGGTCCTCCAGGGGACCTACCAGGGCCCTGCCGGCCTCGCCCGCCGCCCGCGCCGTCGCCATGGCAGCGCGCCGCCCCGCCCCCCGCGCTCCGCCCGCCCCCAGCCCGCGGCCCCGCTCGCCCCTCCCCCGCCCCGCGCGGCGGCGGGGAAGAGGGTGGGGCGGGGGCGGGAGGAGATGCAGGCGAGAGGAAATCGGCGGCGCGCCGCCCGCGGCCCATTGGCTGCCTCGTCTTGGGGCCAGAAGCCCCGCCTCCCTAGCGGGATCACGTGATCCCTTTCAAAGATGGCCGCCCTGTTGTTTTGATGAATAATACTTGGTGGGGCGAGGGGGTAAGAGTAGGGGTGGAGGGGTAGGAGGTTTTACTCTTCTAGCCCGAGCATCGCGAGTCCAGTCCACCCCTCCCCCCTGCCCGGGCTCTGGCGTGGAGGCGGGGCGTGGCCGGCCTGCTTTGGGAGGGGAGGAGCTTCCCTCGTCAGTGCTGGGCTCTGCCTGGGCGGCTCTGGGGTCGCCTTACCTCGGGGCACCCACTCTGCAGTTGAACTGTTCCCGCCAGGGGCAAAGGGTGGGTAGGAGAGCAAGATCTGCGGTGGGAAGATCCGCTGCCGCGCCACCACCCCGAAGACACAGCAGGCTTCGAGCGCGAGGCGAGCTGGAGACCGAGCTCGCTAGTCTGGGTAACCTGGGAAGCAGAGGGTAATAAGTGGCGCCTTAAGATAACCCTGTAGCAGCAGCAGTGGCAGTCAGAGGAGGCTGCTCGGGGATAAGCAGCTGTAGGAGTCTCTGGGGCGATTGGAGTGACTGACGCCAAGGCATTTCAGTGCCTCTCGTGTTCTTATTTTTTAACCTCTGACTATGCAATTCTGAAACCTCCCCCATTCGGGGGACCAGACAGCCCGAAAGACACCTTCCACTCTCCTCCCGCCCTGGTCTCAAAGAACAGAAGGATCTCTCCGTAACGCCTTTCACCATTAAGAGGAAAGCGATGGAGGAGCTGAGCGCTGATGAGGTGAGGAGGTTGGGGGACACATTGGGAGATGAGTTGGCCAACTCTCTGGCGTTTCGGATAGGGAGGAGATTGCGCCAGTGGTGCCTGGCCTTTGGGCAGGAATGGAGATGACATTTTCCAAGAATAAAATGAGTCCCTGAGAGGATCTCTGGTTGTATTCGCTTGTATTCCTTTGCCTTCTTTTTTCATCCTGAACTCCTTTTGCTTGTTTTCGAGTCTTTTAGGGTCTAAAGAAGGGGAGAGCATATTGAGCCTTTCATTCCTCTCTCAGGGTGTTCAAGCAGGAAAGGCTAGATTTACATCAAGTTGTGCGTGTGTCTGTGCGCGCTCGCGCTGGCCCTGGCCCTCGCGCGCGCGCGCGCGCGCGCCGTACTGCAGAGATTTAAAGAATAATTTTGGATGGAATCAATGCATGGGTGTATGTTTTTGAAAGATTTGAAATCCCGAGTTTTTATGGCCATTTCATCGTAGAAGTTAATTAAACATTACATTTGTGTTTGGGGGTGACCTACAGATTTCTTTGATGTTGAACGCAATACATTTCTTCTCAATAGCTTAGTCAATTACAGTTAAATTCTAGCATTTTAACAGACCGCTGACTTCTGGCTTACTTCTCTTTCATTCTGCTTTCTTCTAGTTTTTGTCCCTTTCAAACTTGTGTTTTGCTGTTGCAGACACCAAACAGGAAGCACATGACTTTGTGGACCCCCTCATTATTATTTCAGAAAGGAGTCTTTGCATCCCCTTCTTGATGTGTTCAAGATAAGTTAATAATAATCATTAAAAACAGTGGCATTTAGGCTACAAGGAATTTCCTGTGCCTCTGTTGACTTTTCCCTTCATTTTTACACATTGGGATCTTGCCTTTCAGGACCCTGCTGGCCTTACTCTCTTCAGCCTACCATTTCTTCCTCTGGTTCATGTACAATTTCCCTACAGTATCATGAAGGTAGTCATCCATTAGGTTGGTTGTGCTATAAAACTTCCATGCTTCAGTTTTAGCTACAGAGTAATTGATGTGTTTACCTGGGAACAAATTCTCCAGGGATGAGTCAGGCAAGTGGTGGGTTAGGGGTCACATAGGAAGGGTAGCAAATCATTTTTTTGGTTTTGATACCTGGTTGTGTTTGGAAAGTCAGGATCGCCCGTTTGGTGTTACTGACTTTGTTTTCTAAATACATCAAAAATGTAATCTTAAACTAGGAAATATCGTACGGTTTCTTTCATTCAGTGAGGACCTATCAGGAGATTCCCCTTAGAGGCACTTTGTTTTATGTGGTGCTTTTAAAAAGTTCTTTTATGTAGTACTTTTAAAAACTACACCTCCATTTTTCCTTTAATATTAATCCTAACAGTTCTTGTCTCTTCAGGCAAAGAGTTTTTTAGTAGTCCATTATGTGCAGAGATAACTTTTTTTTGTTTATGTTCTCTAAATTGTTTCTGGTTTAGAAATTTTTTCACACGAGTTTTCACCAAGAAATTATTTTCAAACCATTAAAGCATACAGACCAGTTAAAGATGCGTGTAATCTGAACTGCCTGTTTCCTTTACCCAGTCCATGAGGAAGGTCTTGACTCTTTTTTGGACCATATATGGAACATATGTAATCATTGTGGCGGAGACAGACATTTTTCAAGGTCAACAGAATAGTAAAATAAATGTGAAGAATTAATTTCACTAATATAAGATCAATATAAAATTATATTCCACAAATTAGTCTGAACACAAAGAGACAGTTCAATAACTGGTGATTTTACTCTCAGCAGAATCTACAACTCATCTTTTTAGGGAAAGTTTTCCTTAAGCTTTTTTTTTTTTTTTAAATCCATTTTCTTAATTCTGGGATAAGATGAGTAGTTCTCCACAGATATTTCCAAAACTTTTTTGGCTTTCGTACTGTTCCTCTTTTGGTGGAAATGTGGCACAGATGTGGTAGGTGGTTCCACTTTTGGTGGAAATGTGGCACAGATGTGGTAGGTGGTATTCATATGCGGTTAGAACAATAATCCATTTATATTATTAAAAATTCAGACATACCTTTCAAGGTGAAAACAGTCAAGACAGTGACTTTCAGTCTAAATTAGGAAATTAGATAAGGCAGAGCTTCAGATTTTAGCAAAATGGAAATGTACGAGAATAGAGCCTATGAAAAGAAGAGGCCCCTATAACCAGGCTTGTCGCTTTAGAAGATTTAACGTAATGGGTACTTTTTGGTCCCTCTCACCGATCACCTTGAATTCTTAAACTTTTCTTCTCTTGTGCTTTTTGAGAATTTCTTTCACTTCACTGTTGTTTACATAGCACATCACAGGGGTTCCTTTGCTCCGAGACTAAGTTTATTCTCTCCCGAAACCTGTGTTCCAAGGCATCATTATTTATGTAACATTCACAACCCTGCTCTTGTGTTATTTTTTATATGCCAAAATGATGTGTGGGCTGGGCAGGTATTTCAAACTGATTTTCCACTTCGGTGGTAAGGTGTTTGCATTAAAATGATCTTTTTTCTCTTCTCTCTTTTTTTCTTTTCTTTTTTCTTTTTTTCCCAAAGTCTTTGTGACCTAGTTCATCTTTAAGACAGCTGGCTGGGATTCAGGGTGTGGTCAAGGTTTTAGAAGAATGTTGTCTTCTTTCCTAAAGGCAGAATATGTGACCTTGGACTTCTTATTAGTGTTCTTTCAATGGAAAGAGGCCGATATTTCTTCACAGCACTCGAAGCCTGCTCTGTGCCAGGCACTTTACAGTGTTATCTCATTTGATAGGACAGGGCAGTCTAGGAAGTCCTTAAATTTTCCTTGTTTTATAGGTGAATCAGCTGAGATTTCGGTTAAGTAACTTATTCACAGTGACCTGGCTTAAAAGGGGCAGAATTGGAATTCACACCCAGGGTTTCTGACCTAAAAGCTCTTTTTAGTGCATTTTACTGCTTAACAACTGGCAATAAACTCACCACAGCTTCTGTATAAATATCCTACTAACACGCTTAATCTGCATAGTTATTTTGTAGAAGTGCTGTTTTTCATGAATGTATTCATGGTGTGATTATAGTCTTTGGTACTGACTCTCATCCATCCCTCCAAAATCATTCACTCAACAATCATTTTTATTTTTTTAATTTTTAAATTTTGTTTATTTTTAATTTTTATTTATTTATTTATTTTTGGTCTCTTGTCCTTTTTAGGGCTGCACCCGAGGCATATGGAGGTTCTCAGCTCAGGGGTCTAGTCGAAGCTGTAGCCACCCGCCTGCTCCAGAGCCACGGCAATGCCAGATCTGAGCCGTGTCTGTGACCTACACCACAGCTCAGGGCAACGTCAGATCCTTAACCCCCTGAGTGAGGCCAGGGATCGAACCCGAGACCTCATGGTTCCTAGTCGGATTTGTTTCCACTGTGCCACAACAGGAACTCCTTGTTTATTTTTTATTACTATTTTTTTTTTAGGTCTGTACCGCGGCATAGGCAAGTTCCCGGGCTAGGGGTCAAATCAGAGTTACAGCTGCTGGCCTGTGCCACAACCACAGCCACGCCAGATCCAAGCCACATCTGCAACCTGTACCTCAGCTCATGGCAGTGCTGGATCCTTAAGCTCCTGAGCAAGGCCAGGGATGGAACCCAAGTCCTCATGGATCCTAGTTGGGTTTGTTATCCCTGAGCCATGACAGGAACTCCCAACAAACATTTTTTAAAAAGATGCTGTGTGTGGAGTTTCTTGATAGCTCAGTGGGTTAAGGATCAGGCATTGTCATTACTGTGGCTTGGGTTGCTGCTGTGGCACAGGTTCCATGCCTGGCCTGGGAAAAAGCAAGATGCTGTGTATCCCCAGCAGTGTGTTAGGTTCGGAGAAACACCGTCTTTTTTCCTAAGGAAATTAATTAACTGGAGTTGGGGGAGGGTAGAGATGGAGGTGGCTGGGAGTCCAGCGCTTCCAGTACTGGGTGCTAAGAGCATTGTGGCCGTGTGCACAAGACAGCAAGAGAAACAAGAAGGGACCCTGGTGGGGTAGTGTCTTACTGAAGACTTTCCAGAAAAAGTGATGCTTATGCTAAGCAGTACTTGTCAGGTGAGGGGCTCTTGGGAACTAGGGAGCTCAGGAAACCTCGAGAAATAGCGAGGCTGGAGACAGGATTTGCCTGGGCGGGGGGCTACAGGTAGGCAGTCATCAGATCTCAGAGGGTTTTCAGAAATGCTTAGGAGCTTGAACTTCCTCACTAAAACTGAGAAGACTGAGGGATTAGGCATCAGAAAGATGACCGGCAGGGGTGTAGGAAGACGGTGGATTGGAAGAAGGTGGCTGCAGGCCAGCAGGTTAGGGGGATGCTGTTGCTGTCGAGGAGCCAGGCGGTGGTGACTGCACTAAGGCGCTGGCCGTGGGAGTGTAGGAGGGCAGACACCAGAAATATTGAGGATTTAAATCTAAGTTAACCCACTGCACATGATCAGTTTAATGTGAGGGAGGTGGAGGCAAGGGAGGAGGAGAGAAAAAGCTGCCTCCTTGATTCCTAGTTTGGGAGAAGGATGGATTGGAGGAGAGGAAGGGAATTCCAGAAAGGAGCTGATTTTGGAGAAAGCAGATGAGTTTGGGCCACTGAAAGATGTGCCAACATAGAGATGCCCCGGCCTTTTATTCTAACATCTTTTCTGACCTTGTCTTCCTTTGCATCAGGCCTCAAGACCCAAGCTCACCACCCTCATAGATTGTTGCTACTGCTCACTTGATTGATTGATTGATTGATTGCCCACAAGGAAGTTCCTGGGCCAGGGGTCAGACCTGCGCCACAGCAGTGATAATGCTGGATCCTTAACCTGCTAGGCCATCAGGGAACTTCCAGGCTACCACTCAATTTATTTTTCAGCTTTTTAGGGCTACACCATGGCACATGGAGGTTCCCGGGCTAGGGGTTGAATCGGACCTACAGCTGCTGGCCTGTGCCACAGCCTCAGCAGTGCCACATCAGAGCCATGTTTTCGACCTACACCACAGCTCAGGGCAACATCAAATCCTTAACCTTCTGAGCAGGGCCAGGGATTGAACCGGCAACCTCATGGTTCCTAGTCAGATTCGTTTCTGCTGCACCACAACGGGAACTCCCTGCCACTCAATTTATAATCAGAATCCTTCTTCCTCGAGCATGGTAGGAAAGTTGGACATTGCCTCCCAGGCCCCTTCTCCACTCCTTTTTGTTTATTTTAGCCGAGAGAGAGAAGGGTAATGATATTAGCTGGTATTTGTGAAGCTCTCAATATGTGCTAAGGAAGCACTTCAATTTGCTTAGCAAGGTTGGTATCAATATCCGACCTTTTCTTTACAGATAAGAAAATGGGGGCTAATAGAAAGTAGGTAGCTTGCCAAAAGGTGCACAAGTAGGAAGTGGTAGGACCTGGAATTGAATCCAGAGTTTAATTTCAGAGTTCTTAATTCCTTTACTATAGATTATTCCAGACTGAGCAAGGTGTAATGGTTACGGCGTTTCTGTTGTCCTTTTTGAGACGCGGACTAGGTGTTGCTGGGGGGGCTCATCAGATAGCCCTGTGCTCTTTCAGGGGAGGAGGATAGACTTCGGACAAGGGGCCCTTGGGTCTTCAGGCCTTTGCTCAGTGCAGAGTCTTTTCCCACAAAGTGCTTGTGGTGTGTCTAGGTAGATACAGCTTCCTATCGCAGCTCCTTCTGTGATAGTTACTGTTTATTTGCTGTCGCTGGAGCCTTGCTTGCATGAGCTCCATTCTCGTAGGAGAAAACATGATAAATACGTAAACCTGAGATATCATGTAGTGATAAGTACCACGAAGAAAAATACCAACATGGGCTATAAAGGGATAGAGAGCCATGAAGGTGCAAGGAGTATGTATAATTTTTTTCTTTTTTGGTCTTTATAGGGCTGCACCGGTGACATATGGAGGTTCCCAGGCTAGGGGTCTGATCAGAGCTGCAGCTGCTGGCCTACACCACAGCCACAGCAATGTGGGATCCGAGCTGAGTCTGCAGCCTACACCAGAGCTCATGGCAGTGCCAGATCATTAACCCACTGAGTGAGGCCAGGGATCGAACCCACGTTCTCACGGATACTAGTTAGGTTCTTAACCTGCTGAGCCACAATGGGAGCTCTTGGAAAGGAATTTAAAGGATGCCAGGAGCCATCTGGGGGGCAGAGTGTTCCCAGGAATAGGGAATCACAGGGACCAGGGGCAGATCCCAGAGCTTCTCTAGGAACAGCAAAGAGGCCAGATGGTTGGAGTCTGGTGAGCAGGGGCACAGTGGCAGGAGATGGAGTCATTCATTTACTCAGCAAGAATTCACTGAGTCCTCATAACTGGGTTTCAGTCAGTTCTGAGATGCCTGCCCTTTTTTCCTTCACTTTTTTCCCCGCCTTGGCTGAGCCTGTGCCATGTGGAAGTTCTGGGCTAGGGATTGAACTGGAGCCACAGCAGTGACAATGCCAGGTCCTTAGCCCACTGAGCCACCAGGTAACTCCTTTTTGCTTCACATTTTAACATCTTTGAAATTGAGATGCTTCTTGGTATAATCATAGTTGGCCAGATGACGGATGTGACACTATTGTCATTTCCTGTTTATGTGCAAACCTGTTTATACCTGTTCATATTGTCGTATCTTTGGTTGAGTTCTTTTTTCTTTCTTCTTTTCTTTCTCCTTTCTTCTTTCTTCTTTTTTTAGGGCCACACCAGTGGCATGTGCAGGTTCCCAGGCTAGGGTTAAATTGGAGCTACAGGTGCTGGCCTACACCACAGCCACAGCAACACAAGATCCAAGCTGCGTCTGTGACCTACACCACAGCCACAGCAACACAAGATCCAAGCTGCGTCTGTGACCTACACAACAGCTCACAGCAACTCTGGATCCTTAACCCACTGAGTGAGGCCAGGGATCGAGCCTTTGTCCTCGTGGTTGCTAGTTGGATTCATTTCTGCTGCGCCACGACAGGAACTCCCAGTTGAGTTTTGTGCATGTTAAATTTAGTTGTTTTGGGGTTTTTTTTTTTTTTGGCCCACTTTGAGCCAGGTATTGAACCCCAGCCACAGCAGTGACAGTGGTGAATTCTTAACTGTGAGGCCACAAAGGAACTCCTTGGTTGCCATTTCGTTTTATTATTATTTATTTATTTTGGTGGTGCCTGTGGCATGTGGAAATTCCCAGGCCAGGGACCAAACCTGTGACACAGCAGTGACCCAAGCTGCTGTAGTAACAACATCCTTAACCCAATCCTGGCTGTAGCACAAGAGAACTCCAGTTGCCATTTTAAATGCTTTCCAGAAACTATGCTTGGATCAGCAGTGAATCAAATGTTACTTTGTACGAAGAGGGGAATGGAAGCAGCAGTGGGGGCTCAAGTTGATATTCCTAAGAAAATGTTTGCTGAAGGAATGACCACAGTTTCATTTTTCATTGTAAAGCAACCAAGTGCATTGGGCAGCTGGAGAAAGGAAGACAGCCACGGTCTGTAAAGCTGTGTCACGTTTTGAAATTGAACTTTCAGTTAGAAGGATTGCCTTTTATACCCAGGCAATGCAATTGAAGGTCAGAGACACTCCACATCCTCAGGAAGAAATTTCAAAGCAATGAGAAGCTGGTAGAATTGATTCCTACTCTGTCCTGGTCTGTTGTTGTTAAGGAGTTTGGTTGGGGTTTAAATGAGCAGTCTTTCTTTTTCCCCTTGGTGTGCAAAAACTAATGGTGTAGCGTATACACCAAGTCAAATCCAAGTCAGTGGCGCCTTGTATCTGACAACATGTGATGCGCGCCCAGCACTGTTCTAGACCCTGAGGATATACTGATGAATAAGGCAGAAATACCTGCCTTCAGGGGGGCTTACATTCTGACTTATGTTTTAAAAGAGTCGTTGTGAGGGAGCTCCTTGATGGTGCAGCAGGTTAAGGACCCAGAGTTGTCAGTGCCGTGGCTCGGGTTGCTGCTCTGGCATGAGTTGGATCCCTGGACCGGGAAATTCTGCATGTTGCAGGTGAGGCCAAAAGGGAAAAATGAATGAATAAGTAGATAAATAAAAGGATCATTGTGGCTTCTGTAAAGAGGATAGATGAAGGGGGAGAGAGAAAGGTTAGGAGGCCAGTACAGGATCCCAGGACCCAGGTTAGTGGTAGAGAAGGTGAGACAAGGCCAGGCGTTTCGTCAGCAGAGCCAGTAAGAATTGGGTGGTGGGATGGACATAGGGTGTGAAAGATTGGAGTCACGAATGGCCATCTGAGTTGGGATGTCATCGAGCGGACTCTTGTAGCAGAGCGCCATGCAATACCAGTTAGATGTTTATTTCTCTCTAAAGAGAAGGCAGGTAGGAGGCTGGGGCTGCTGTGGCTGCTCTGTGCTCATCAGGGGCTCAGGCACCTTCTGTCCCATCGTGTATCAACTCTTCTAACACAAGGCTTCCATCTTTTGGTCCATGTATGTCTCTTATAGCCCGGGGGGGAGGGGGGACGGACGGAGTCATGCTCTCCTCTTTCTTTTTTCTTTAAAACAGAAGTTCCTGGGCCAGGGATTGAATCCAAGCTGCAGCTGCGACCTATGCTGGATCCTTAACCTGCTGAGCCACAGTGGGAACTCCCAGGCTCCTTTTTAATGGTACAGTTTGGAAATTGCACAGGTCACTTCTGCTCCTTTCACGTGGCCACAGCTCCTTGCTGGGAAGCTAAGAACTGCGGTTCTTACTGAGTAGCTGTTTGCTAAGCTGCAGGTTCTCTCATGTTTGAAGAGGAGAACAAGTCAAGGAAGGCCTTTCTTTCCTTTTTTTTTTTTTTTGTCTTTTTGCTATTTCTTGGGCCACTCCCGCGGCATATGGAAGTTTCCAGGCTAGGGGTCCAATCGGAGCTGTAGTCTCCAGCCTATGCCAGAGCCACAGCAACTCGGGATCCGAGCCACGTCTGCGACCTACACCACAGCTCACGGCAACACCGGATCGTTAACCCACTGAGCAAGGCCAGGGATCAGAACCCGCAACCTCATGGTTCCTAGTCGGATTTGTTAACCACTGTGCCACGACGGGAACTCCAAGGAAGGCCTTTCTGTCTGGAGTTCCCTAGTGGCCTAGCCATTAACATTTAGGCATTGTCACTACTGTGGCTTGGGTTCAGTCCCTGTTCTGGGAACTTCTGCACACAAATAAGGCCTTTCTGTCTGAACCCTTCTGAAATCTAAAACACACTCTGTGCCTTCCTAAGGAGTCCCCTTCAGAGTCCAGAATCTCTGGGTGACATACTATCCAGGAACCTTTAGATTAAAATCAAGTTAGGGGTTCCCTGGGTGGCTCAATGGGTTAAGATCTGATGTTGTCATTGCTGAGGCTCGGGTCACTGCTGTGGCACAGGTTCCATCCCTAGCTTGGGAACTTCCACATGCCACAGTAAAATAAAATAATCTGCTCCCTCCCGCCCCCCACCCCCCCAGCCAGGGGCAGTGGTGGAGGAAGATAGAATCATGCAAATGAAAACTCATTTGGCGAAGGGAACAACGGGGAGTACAGCTCCCTCCTGGTCTGTGGCCACTGCCCGCTCCCTGCAGGCCTCGGCCCTGGGGGCTCCCTGCCTTGGCAGTGGTGGGAGTTCGTGCCACTGTCTGTTTAGCAGCCTTTGGCTGCTTTCTTGGAGGACCTCCCCTTGTCCCTTGCCCTCTGTGGGAGTTTTTTAGTGTCTCTTTTCTTTTGGGGCCAGGTCATTGGAGAATAATCTGCTTCCTAGGGCCAAATGGTGTCTCCAGCTTGTTTCCTTGAGGAGCCTGAAGGCGTTGGCTTTTTCAGCGGCTCTTGGTTCCCAAATGACCAGACTCTGAGTATCCTTAGACTAGACTGTGCACGTGCCTCAGGCTGACCTGTCTTCCCTTTTATCTTCGCATGCAGGTCGGCAAGCTGTAGCTTGAGTCTGTCTCATTCTTGTGGAACTTCTTGCTGCAAGTGGCAAGAAGCCAGGAAGCACCCAAATTCTGAATTGTTCTACCAGTTACCCTAGAATTACAGGCAGTGTAGGCATGCAGGCTATTTTTCTAAGGTGTCACAGATTTTCTCAAACAGTTTACTGTGGCCCAACAAGAGTCACCGGCCCTCCATCCTGCAATATTTCTGCCCATGCTGACCCCTAAGTCATTGCCACATATTTGTATTCTATTTGGGTGGATCACTTCCAGGTTCCAAAATCTCTGTATAGTTAGGATATTGGTTTGGCTGCTGCAGCAAAGACACCCAAAATCATAATGGCTTAAGAAAGACAGACGCTTACTTTTCTTTTAAGTAAAAATCTGGGCAGGTGGTTGAGAGCTGGTTTAGTAATCCTGTGATTGCCGGGGAGCCAGATGCATGCTGTTGAGTGCTCTGTCATCCTCAGTGTGGGCTGTCGAGCTTGTGGTCCAGGATGGCTGCTGCAGTGCCTGCGCTCAGCATCTGCATTCCATTCCTCAGGGAGGGCATGTTCCTGTTGGTCAAGGGCCTGATCAAGGGCTGTCACGCACCATTGTTTACATCTCTTTGGTCGGCACTTGATCACATGGCCACAATCAAATGCAGGGGTAGCTGAAGGCATATTGGGAGGCAATTAGCTGTCTCCTCCACCGAGATACCAAGCATTTTAGCCTAGGCAGCTTGAAAAATGGCGTTGTTACATGCCGAGGTGGAGAAAATGGAGAGAGAAGGTGAGAGGGAGAAATGTGTATCTGTCTTGATCCCATTCTGATTATATTGCTTAGTATGAGCCCGCTTAGAGATGTTAAGTAGGTTGGGCATGAATTGGACTTCCAGGTCGGGAAGGAGCTTGGGGTTGAGGAGACCAATCCGGAAATTGTCAGTATATTTGAAAATCACAAGAACGGACAGGTGACTTAGGGAGTGATCCTAAAGAAGAGAGGAGTTTTCACTGTGACCAAGCGGTTAATGATCCATCTTATCTCTGTGGAGGCGTGGTTTGATCCCTGGCCCGGCACAGTGGGTTAAGGATCCGGTGTTGCTGCAGTTGTGGCATAGGTTGCAGCTGAGGCTCGGATTCCATCCCAGGCCTGGGAACCCCTATATGCTGTGTGTGCAGCCGAAAAAAAAGAGAATAGAGTTCAGAGGACTGAGCCTTGAGTCCCTCCAGCTTTCAGAGATGGGGAGATAGAGAGGGCCCAGAAAAGAGCTGACAGGGGACAGCCACTGAGGCGGAAGGAGAGGCAGGTGCGCATGATGCCCTTGCGTCCAGGAGAAGTGTTTCACCATGGAGGGGAGTGTTCAACTCTGTTGAATGTCAGTCATGTCAATTAAAGGAGACTTGAACTTGATGATGGGATTTGGCCATGTGGAGGTCATTACTGACCCCGGCAAGACCAGTTTCCTTGATGACTGGAATTGGTTCAGGACAGAATGGGAGGAGACGACACAGGCTCGGGACGGAGGCGTCGGCTCCAGGGATGGACTGTGGAGCCTCCCATAGACTGGAAGCCACGGGTTTAGGAAGCAGGAAGCAGAGTTCCCCTGTGGCTCAGCGGGTTAAGGATCTGGGTTTGTCACTGCTGAGGCTTAGGTCGCTGCTGTGGCTCGGGTTAGATCCCTGGTGGCTTGGGAACTTCCACATGCCTTGGGTGCAGCCAAAAAAAAAAAAAAGAAAAAGAAAAAGAAATGGGTAGAACAATATTTGGTGACTATATCCTTTTAAATTTCATCTTTTACCATTATGGTTACTAATTCCTTTATTCATTCAGTAAATATTTATTCACTGTGTTCCTTTCCTTCCCCAAGATAGGAAATAAAGGTGTGGAGGTAGGTTTGTGGATCGTTCCTAGTTGGGTGTTTTGGGCCTGAAGAGCTGCATCTATAAATTTTGAACCATATTACAGTTAATTTTTACTTTTAATTTGTTTTAACTTTATTTTATTTATTTATTTTTGGCCGTACCTATGGCATGCAGAAATTCTCAGGCCAGGGATCAGTCCCACACCAGAGCAGTGACAATGCTGGATCCTTAACCCACTGAGCCACCAGGGAACTCCTACAGTTAATTTTTAAACCATTTAAGAGAGAATGGCAGGAGTTCCCGTTGTGGCTCAGCGGGTTACAAACCCAACTAATACCCATGAGGATGCAGGTTCGATCCCTGGCCTTGCTCATTGGGTTAAGAATCCAGTGTTGCCATGAGCTGTGGTGTAGGTCACTTATGTTGCTCGGATCTGGCTTTGCTGTGGCTGTGGTATAGGCTGGCAGCTGCAGCTCTGATTTGACTCCTAACCTGGGAACTTCCATATGCTGTGGGTGTGGCCCTAAAAAGCCAAAAAAAAAAAAGGAGTGGCAAATAGGCATCTCATAAAATATTTCTTGTTTAGTCTCAACAAATATATGTGTAATGTTTACTCTCTGTTAGGCGTTGAGGGGTACACGTGGAAATAATGCCTCAAATATGAGTAAGGTCTGGTCTTTACCTTCCATGAGTTCGCATTGCAGTGGGGAGACAGGCGCATAGCCAGACAGAGTTCCGGGGCTAAAATAGATATTTAGGTTGATGGAGCTGTTAATTCTGACTGGGGAAATCTGGGAAGGGCTCTGGGAGGGTTTGAGTTCGTCCTTAAAGATGATCAGCATTTTTGACATTTAGAAAAATCTGTGGCGAGGATATATGTTTCAGTTATTTCTCACTCTGGGCAAACGCTCATACATTCAGTCTTTTGAAATTGACTGTAAAAATACTAGAACCATTGAAGAAAAATTAGAGGTGGTGAAAAAAATGTCTGATATTGGTGGGTATGTATCTGAAAAGTTTTGTGATGCAGTTGTCAGACAGCCAGCTGGGTAATCCCAAACACCCCTAAACCATGAAGAGTCAGCAGAAGCCGAAGGAGAAGGAGTTGAGAAAGAGGAAGAACAGGAGTTCCCGTCGTGGCGCAGTGGTTAATGAATCCGACTAGGAACCATGAGGTTGCAGGTTTGGTCCCTGCCCTTGCTCAGTGGGTTAAAGATCCGGTTCGGATCCCACGTTGCTGTGGCTCTGGCGAAGGCCGGTGGCTACAGCTCCGATTCAACCCCTGGCCTGGGAACCTCCATATGCCGCGGGATCGGCCCAAGAAATAGCAACAACAACAACAACAAAAAGACAAAAAAAAAAAAAAAAAAAAAGAAATAGGAAGAACAGAAAAGGTGTTTCATTACAATTATTACTCCTGGTGTTCCTGTTGTGACTCACTGGGTTAAAAACCTGACATGGTATCTGTGAGGATGCAGGTTTAATTCCTGGTGTTGCTGCAAGCTGCTGTGTGGTTCTCAGATGCACCTTGGATCCATTGTTCCTGTGGCTGTGGCATAGGCTGGCAGCTGCAGCTCAGATTCAGCTGCTAGTCTGGCAACTTCTGTATGCTGCAGGTGCAGCCCTATAAAGACAAAGAAAATTGGAGTCCCCTTTGTGGCTCAGTGGTTAACAAACCTGAGTAGGCTCCATGAGGATGTGGGTTCGGTCCCTGGCCTCCCTCAGTGGGTCAGGGATCCAGCCATTGCCGTGAGCTGTGGTGTAGGTCATAGTTGAGGCTCGGATCCCAAGTTGCTCTGGCTGTGGTGTAGGCTGGTAGCTGTAGTTCCCGATTTGACCCTTAGCCTGTGAACTTCCATGAACTTTTTTCCTAAAAAGGGAAAAAGGAAAATCACTTCTCCTATCCAGTTATTAACCCCTCTATCTTGGAATTGTTGGAATTGTATGTTGAATCTCCTACTGTAACTGGAAGCTCCTGACTCGTGTTTTGTTCACTGTTTTTTTATCCATCTCTTAGCACCTTGGCGCAGAAGTGACTCACAATAAATGTTTTTGGAGTCCAGATATTGAATACATGGTGTCTTTCCTGACTCCTAGTTCTTATGTTGCAATCGCTTCATTTGTGTATTTTTTGCTGTTGCTACATTACATGGCCTTAATTAGGTTAAGATAGGCATTTGGAAGGAACTCCAGTGTCAGGGTTGTAATTCAAAGTCAGACCCACCTGGGTTTTAGGTGGACCAGCCAGTTGGATGACTTGGGGCAAAGTACTTTCTGAGCCTGTTCCCTTCCTTGCCGATGGGTCTGCATACCTGTCTGCGTGTCAGTTGCAGTGATCTATAAAGTGCCAGTGCAGGGCTCTGGCGGGGTTTGTAGATTCCTGGTGGGACATCTTAGCTCTCCTTTCCAGAGTAAGGCTGAATTGTACATAATTAGAATTTTAGTTGGTGCTCCTATGACCTCTGATGAGCCCTTTGCATGTAATAATACCAAGAGCGTAAATGAAGGTCTCTTAATGGGTAAGGTAGCAAATGGGCTGAGGCTTGTGTGAAAGATTGCGTTGGGATCCTCTTCCCCCAACCCCTTATTTATTTATTTATTTATTTATTTATTTATTTGGCTGTGTCCACAGCATGCTGTAGTTCCCAGGCTAGGGATCGAACCTGAACTACTGCTGTAACCAGAGCCATGACAGTGACAATGCTGGATCCTTAACCCACTGAGCCACCAGAGAACTCTGTCTCCCAACCCCTTAAACTTCCAGACCTCTCTTCTCACCCAGGGGGCATCTTTTGTATGAAGCCACCCCATTATCACCTTTCAGCCTTCCTCCTCCCTTTTTCTAAGATCCAGAGTTATCGGGTGGCTTGAATGTATACTAAGAAGGTGAAGGAGGAAGGAGTGAGGGGGTTTGAATGGAAGTCAGGTGCACAGACCGGAGACCTGAGGGGTCGCAGGAGAAACACACTGTGTATCAGGACCAAAACCCAAAACCACAAGGTGACTCATGCTGCTCAAATCGGATGATTCGATTTGTCTTTGGAAAGGGCTGTCCCCTCCCACCGGGCTGGGGAAGGGGCATCTGAATGGGATGTGGCTGTGTGGACTGCTTGCCAGCTGCCATCTGTATCCTTAGCATCATTTGAAGATGGTCGTCAGGCCAAGCAAAGAGGTATCTTTGGGTTCTGGCACTGGGAATGTCCAGCTTGGACCTAATTAGCTTTCTAATTAATCATGATGAAATGTGTCCAGTGTACATAGTTTCTTTGTTCCCTGGCAGCCGTTTGGTATAGATGCTCTATGTATGTGTAACAGTGTCATGGCAACAGTTAAATTTTCTGCCTGGATGAGGCAGCGCTTTGCTCTTATAGGTCTTTTTGGGAGCTGATCACCTAGGATTTCTAAACAAATCCTCATTGAGCACCTGTCACTGGCCGGGCACTCTTCTAGGATTGTGTCGGGTCAGGGTCTTTGGTCAGACATCTCTCTATACTTGTCACCAGAGCTGGCTCCATGACATGTGACCTGCAGTCAGAAGTGCCCCACACTTGGTTGAAAGCTCTGCTGTTGCTGTCTGTTTTTTTTTGTTTGTTTGTTTGTTTGTTTGTTTTGCCTTTTAGGGCCTCACCCACAGCATATGGAGGTTCCCAGGCTAGGGGTCGGATTGGAGCTGTAGCCGCCGGCCTCCGCCAGAGCCACAGCAACACGGGGCCTGAGCCGCGTCTGCAACCTACACCACAGCTCACGGCAACGCTGGATCCTTAACCCACTGATGGAGGCCTGGGATCAAACCCGCGTCCTCGTGAATGCTAGTTGTTAACCACTGAGCCACGATGGGAACGCCCTTGAAATTTTTTATTTTATTTTATTTTATTTTATTTTATTTTATTTTATTTTATTTTATTTTATTTTATTTTATTTTATTTTATTTTTGTCTTTTTGCCATTTCTTGGGCCGCTCCCACAGCATATGGAGGTTCCCAGGCTAGGGGTCTAATTGGAGCCGTAGCTGCCAGCCTATGCCAGAGCCACAGCAACACAGGATCCGAGCCGCGTCTGCGACCTATGCCACAGCTCATGGCAACACCAGATCGTCAACCCACTGAGCAAGGGCAGGAATTGAACCCGCAACCTCATGGTTCCTAGTTGGATTTGTTAACCACTGCACCACAACGGGAACTCAAGCCCTTGAAATTTTTAATGCATTTGAGCAAGAGGCCCTGCAAAATATTTCCATTTGGTACCAGGCCCCCACAACTTCTGCAGCTGGTCCCGCTTTGTCACTGACTCTCTCTCTATGGGTGGGTATATGTCTGAGGAGAGTTTGGCTGGATCCCAAGTTTATAGAAAACCACATGAAAGCTCGCTAAAGAGAGATGTTAGTGCCATGACATTAATAGAATTTCTTGAAATTTTTAACAAGTTTCTGCTTCTACGCAGTATTGAGTATTTGGATAACTCATTTAACTTCATCAAATAGATTAACTTTTTTTAAAAACCAAGATTTTTGACATAGAGGCATTTACTTCCATATTATCTTTTTCATGTTGTATATCTTACTCCTTCAATCTCAATAACTTATTTTGTATTTTATCAAATATTTTAGTTATATTTTTATGGTATGAACACTTGTTTTCATGAATTTATGAATTGTATTTAAAACTGTAACTTTTTTTTTTTTTTAATCTTTTTACATCTTTTTAGGGCCACGCCAGTGGCATCTGGAGGTTCCCAGGCTAGGGGTTGAATTGGAGCCGTAGCTGCCAGCCTATGCCAGAGCCACAGCCGCAGCAATGCGGGATCCAAGCTGCCTCTGTTACCTGCACCACAGCTCACAGCAATGCCGGATCCTTAACCTACTGAGCTAAGCCAGGGCTCGATCCCTTGTCCTCATGGATGCTAGTGAGGTTGTTTCTGCTGAGCTGGGACAGGAGCTCTCTTAGTAGAACTTTTTATGTGTGATTTGATTTACTCATAAAATTGTCATCTTTAGGGTATTGAGCGGTATGAACATCTAGGAAAAAACCAAGCAAGATTTTTTTGAGGCAAGATGAAGGAAAAATTTAAAGTGCTAAAAACCAAAGACGAGGGTGTTCCCGTTGTAATTCAGCGGCATGAACCTGACTAGTATCCATGAGGACACGGGTTTGATCCCTGGCCTAGCTCCGGGGTTGCCAGGAGCTGCGGTGTAGGTCCCAGATGTGGCTTATTGGATCCGGTGTTGTTGTGGCTATGGCTGTGGCGTAGACCTCAGCTATAGCTCTGATTCAACCCCTAGCTTGGGAACTTCCATATGCCAAGGGTGTGGCCCTAAAACAAACAAACAAACAAAACAATGAAATCCTTTTTCTTTTCTAATTACAGCTCTTTGAGAGGAGTTTACACTTTTGGTTTCAGCAATAATTGTTTTGTGGGCTACTTAAAAAGTGTTAACACTCAAATCTAGGCAGAGAAAAAAACTGTAGCCTCTTTGAGCTTAGAACGTTGGTTATACAGAGTAGATGTTTATAGAGTGTTGTTTTCGGCATTTTTGTTTTAGATGCCACCATACGCGTATACATGTTTCTCTTTGGTGACTGTTCCTTAGCCTTTCTCTTCTATGTTAATCTTGCAGTTATGATAAATACAGACCAGGCATCAGTCCCATGGAATTTCATCAAAAAGTACCCCAGTTTTTTGGGGGGAGATGGGTTGGTCATCTGCAAGGTTTTCTTTCTTTCTTTTTTTTTTTTTTTTTCTACTTTCTTTTTCCTCTTTGGCTATGGGATGCAGCAGATTGATGTGGAATCTCAGTTCCCAGGCCAGGATTGAACCTGGGCTGCCGCAGTAAAAGTGCCAAATCCTAACCACTAGACCACCAGGGAACTCTCTGCAAGGGCTTTTGTTGGTTTGTTCCTTTTGCCGTTGTACACATGTCCTCAAATAGTTTTGTGTTTTCTGGTCTAGGGAAATGTGCATAAAACCAGTCTTTTGCCTTGAGATGTTATAATTAGGATGGCTTGTGGGTGGGAGACTTTGAGTGAATGCCGAGTAGAAAAAATGCTTGTGAAAGTGTCCCATCGGGCACCTCTTCATCTTTTTTGACGTTCGAGTGGACAGATAGCAGAGCAATCCCCCCTTACTGGAACCGATGCCTATGCGAAAACATTGCCGTTTCTGCCTTTAAAAAGGGCTGAGCTGCATCTGAGATGATGCATGACCTGTAGGAGGACTTATACAGTACAGATGCATGTTAGGAGGGAGACCTTTATTCATGCCAAGGATTGGATGCACAGGAAGTGACCGGAAGTCCGTATCTGCTCCCTCCGAAAGAGCCCACTCTCTCTAACCCTGTTGTATGGACTTGCTAGAACATTGGCTTTGGAGTATTCGGAGGTGCTGTGCATGTGGACTTTTGGTAGCAATTAGAGAAAAGGAGCCCTGCCCTAGAAGAATTTACACTTTTGTTTCAGCAATAATTATTTGGCGAGTCAGTTAAAAAACTCTCTCCATATAGGTAGATGGGGCTTCAAAAATTTCTGTAAAATGTTTAATATTGTTGGTTTCATTTTTAAGTGACCAGAATCTGGTTCTGTGGAATAGCATCAAGCAGTAGCTGCCCCTTGGTCTCTAAGTTGACCTTGTCTGTTTCACCAGGTGGGATCAAAGATGAGAATGGGACCACAGCATTCTCTATGACTTGGGATGTTTTTGGTGAGGACATAGAATTGCAGCTGCAGGAATATTTTTTTTAAAAAATCAGATTCAATTAAAATGATCCTACCTTCAGGATGTTTCTCTGCTGTAGAACGTTAAGATCTTGATTCTAGTGGTGAATTCCTGCAAATTTCAAAATCAACTAGCAGATCTGATGTCTTTTTTTTTTTTAGGGCTGCACCCTCGGCATATGGAGGTTCCCAGGCTAGGGGTCCAATCAGAGCTGCAACTGCCGGCCTACACCACAGCCACAGCAACACAGGACCCAAGCCACATCTGCAACCTACACCATGGCTCATGGCAATGCTGGATCTTTAACCCACTGAGCGAGGCCAGGGATCGAACCCACAACCTCATGGTTCCTAGTCGGATTCGTTTCTGCTTCGCCACGACAGGAACTCCACCGATCTGGTGCTTTTAACAGGCCTCATGTAAGCTGCATTATTTATTTACGTTGTTTGGGTAAAACAGAGCCTTCAGCCAAAGGAGAACAGGGTTTGAGCCTAAAAGGAAGATGGATAGAGTAAGAGGATGGCTAACGTTTAAAAAAAAAAATAATAATGACCCTTGACTGTGTGTCAGGTGGGCACTTCACTTGTTAAGCAAATATTTACTGAGTGCTCTCTGCCATGGGCACTGTTAGAGTAGCTGGCACGATGGCCGTGTGTATAGTAGGACTAGTCCCTGCTCTTTGTGTTGTGCTGGGGGAGGCAGACCTAAGGCCTTTGAGACGGTACCCGGTCAGGTTAAGTATGTTACTTTCCCATTATTTGTGATGACTGTCTTGCAAGGTAAGTGATAGTTATCCCATCCACATGGAGAAACGAAGACCCAGAGAGAAATGGGTAAAGCTGGCATTTTGACCCGGCGTTGGCCGCATGAGAGCTGAGGGAGAGGACTGCAGAGGTAGGCCCTGGCTTAGCAGTGCCCTCACTCACGACCCCTGGTCCCTTGTTTCACTTTCAAGTAGGATGCTTTTTTGGAAAAAAATTGCTCTAATAGCAAGTGTCGACAAAGAGTCTAGAGTACACCTTTGTTATTATAAGCTATTTATTATTTTAATTTGAAATAATAATATTTTCAGTGTAACAGGGTGACTTGAGAAAGTGGTTTTGATAGTTTGGCAGGCTATGCCTTTGGTTCTTAGTCCTTGGCAGCTGGCAGAACTGGGTATGAGTTCGGCATACCCTGTGTTCTCCATGCTGTTATTGATCAGATGCAGGCAGTATTGATGTTAATTTTTGTTGCACTTTATTTAAAATTTTTTTAAATTTATTTTTATCATTATTATTATTTTTGACCTCACCTGTGGCATATGGCCAATCTTCCCTGGCCAGAGATTGAATCTGAGCCATGTCTGTGGTTTACGGCATAGGTGTGGCAACGCTGGATCCTTAACCCACTGCACCAGGCTGGGGATCAGACCCACACCGCCACAGGGACAATGCTGGATACTTAACCTGCCGCGCCACAGCGGGAACTCCCTTGTTGCACTTTTTTTTTTTTTTTTTTTAATAAATCTTGTGATGAAAAAACATGCAATCACTGCCTGGCGTTGGAGAATTCCTAAGAGTCAAACCTTTTTTTCTCCCTGAGAAAAAAAACAGTTTACTCTAAGATAACTTGCCTTGTCTGCATTCCTTTCGCGGGGAAGGGAAGAGAAGCCCTGCAGGCAACTGAGAGGATGTAGTGAAGAAAGGTGCTAGAGTAGGGAGCCTCCTGCACACAGGCCTGACTGCCACACAGGCAGAGAGTGGCCAGGAAATGGTTTGGTCGTGTCCAAACCAGAACTCTTCTGGGGTTGAAAGGGGCTCTGTTAGAACTAGGAGCACGCGGAGTACGTGGCCGGGGCTGGGGTGGATGGTCCCCCTGCTGTGTGTGACACCTTTGGGCTGGGGGGGAGCGTCTGGGTAAAAGCACTGAAGCTTTGAGGTTTTCATTTGGGAGTCAGTTCTGAACATGACCACAAAATCTTTTGGAAGAGAAACGTGATGGGGAAAGCGGCTTCTTATTCTTTTTAGGGCCACACCTGCGGCATATGGAGGTTCCCAGGCTAGGGGTCGAATCAGAGCTGCAGCTGTTGGCCTGCACCACAGCCACAGCAATGTGGGATCTGAGCTTCGTCTGCGACCACAGCTCACGGCAATGCCAGATCCTCAACCCACTGAACAAGGTCAGGGACCGAACCCGCAACCTCGTGGTTCCTAGTCAGATTCCCTTCCGCTGCGCCACAGCAGGAACTCCGAAAGCCAGCTCTTGAAACTTGGCGTAAACAGTTTTTTGAGTTGGGTGGGTAATCTGGGAAGTGACGCAGAGTGTGATTAGCAAACAGATGGCAGAGGTGACTGCTGTTCTCTCATCTCTTCCACTTGTGCTCTGTGTGTCCTGTGGCAGTTTTCAGCTGCTTGGAGGGCTTGGTCCTCTCATTGTAGTGTGGGGATCTGGGTTCATCAATCTGTCAAATTCCCATTAGACTAACAGCGAAGACTTATCAAACAACTCAGAACTGCCCCAACACCGTGTTTCTCACCAAAGCTCCCCAGCTTTGCTGGTGCTCCTGTGTCCCTTTGCCTGCTGAGTCCTGCCTGTCCTGAGGAAGAAACTCCTGAGGCAGCATCGCAGCACGAGAATTTGTATGTTGCTCGATTTTCAGAGTTACTCTCTGGGATGATTCAGAGATGACATTACTGTAGTTAGTGAAAGTGAACTTGAGTTCTGAAAACCTAACAGTGAAAAAAGGCTGGCTGATGCTCTGCACAGACCAGTGACCATGTCTCCGGGGAACTGAGTATTTATAAACTTGCACACGATGAGTGCTAGAACAGCTTATCCAGCTTAGGCAAACCGGGGGATTGATTTGAAGGATATAGGATTCTCCTTCTGAACCCAGGGACAGAAAGGTAGCTGAGTCACAGGAAGGGACGAGAACCCAGAATCCGGATGCCACCAGGGCTTCCTCTGGCTTGGGTTTCTGCTTCGTTAGTCTCTCCAGTACACACTGTGCAGTACTTTGCCCCTCTCTCGCTTCCTCCTACTTGTGGGCCACCCTTCACACCTCCTGTGTGCAGCAGGACACAGCTAGCGAAGACCCAAGCCGGGCTTGTAGGTCTCATTCTTCTCCCAACATTTTATTCTGAAAATATTCAAATCTGGGAGCTCCCTGGTGGTCTAGCAGTTAAGGATCCAGTGTTGTCACTGCTGTGGCATGGGTCCATTCCCTGGCCAAGGAACTTCTGCATGCTGCAGCCAAAAAAAAAAAAAAAAAAAAAAAGGAAAATGCTCAAATCTGCTGAAAGGTTGATGGAGTCACCTGGATTCATCATTTGTTGGCGTTGCTTTTTTCTGTATTCACAGTGTGTGTACATATAAACATACATACATACTTACATGTTGGGTTTTCTTTTTCGTTTTTGTCTTTTTAGGGCCACATCCATGGTATATGGAGGTTCCCAGGCAAGGGGTTGAATCAGAGCTGCAGCTGCCGGCCTACACCACAGCCACAGCCGCACCAGATCTGAGCCATGTCTGTGACCCACACCACAGCTCACGACAAGGCTGTAACCTTTTTTTTTTTTTTGGGGGGGGGGGTCTTTTTGCCTTTTCTAGGGCCACTCCTGTGGCATATGGAGGTTTCCAGGCTAGGGGTGTCGAATCGGAGCTGTAGTCACCGGCCTATGCCAGAGCCACAGCAATGCGGGATTTGAGCCGCATCAGAGACCCACACCACAGCTCACAGCAACGCCGGATCCTTAACCCACTGATTCACTGATTGAGGCCAGGGATCGAACCTGAGTCCTCATAGATCCTAGTTGGGTTCGTTACCACTGAGCCACACCAGGAGCTCCACATACACATTGGTTATGACTAAACTATTTGATGTATGGGAACCATAAAGTGGGGATGGGACACTGGAGCTGGTAAAGGAAGCCTTGCTGAGAGGGTCACACATGTCACTGGGCGGTCGGCTTGGAGAGCAGGGTGTCGAGGAGAAAGAGTCAGCGAGCAGTACAGTAAGTGACCCCTGTTTGTGCTGGAGAAAGAGCCTCTACTGCCCAGACCATGCTGTGCTCCAAACAGCCACCGCTGCTTCCGGGCAGGAGGTTATGTTCTCAGCCCCTGTGGCTGCAGGTGTGGCCGAGTGACTTGCTCTGGTCAGTGCGGTGTGAGCAGAAACAGCTGGTCCCGCCCTCTCCCTTGGCCCCGATGTGGCAAGTCCCTGCAGAGGCTACTTTGTCATCCTGGGTCTTTGGAGTGAGGTTGTTTTGAGCAGAGCCGCACTTTCATCGGAATGTTTTCAGCTTTTACAGAAATAGTAGGAAAAAATGATAGTTTCATGCTCTATTTTTTTCTTTTTTTAGAAGTAGAATTAATATGACAGGACCCTTGTGAGAGGTGCGAGTGGGCAGCGCAGAAGCTCTGTGGACAGTTTCATTCTCTTCGCTAAAAATTATAGAAAGGAAGAGTTGCCACTGTGGTGCAGTGGGGTTGGTGGTGTCTGTGTAGCTCCAGGACTCAGGCTCGATCGCCAGTCTGGCACAGAAGATTAAGGATCCAGTGTTGCCGCAGCTGTGGCTAGGATCTGATCCCATCCCTGGCCCAGGAACCCCATATGCCTCAGGGCAGCCAAGAAAATGAAAAGAGAAGATAAGAAAAAAATGGAAATTTATTGTGTAACATTGCCATTTTCACTTACATATAATTTGTACTAGTATCTTTTGTAAGTATACCCAAATAGAACCACAGTGTGTACCCTTTAGCACCTGCTTTTTCAACTCGACTTTTAAAAAAATATTGTGGGAGTTCCCGTCAAGGTGCAGCAGAAATGAATCCGACTAGGAACCATGAGGTTGTGGGTTTGATCCCTGGCCTTGCTCAGTGAGTTAAGGATCTGGCGTTGCCATGAGCTGTGGTGTAGGTCGCAGACGTGGCTTGGATCCAGCATTACTGTGGCTGTGGTGTAGGCCAGCAGCAACAGCTCTGATTAGACCTCTATCCTGGACAACTCCATATGCCGCAGGTGTGGCCCTAAAAAAAACAAAAGACAAATATAAAGTATATAAATATATATAAAATATATATAACATAAAAATATACCTTCTTTTAGGAGCAGGAGATAGAAGTGACTAGAAAACACCTTGTTTCCTTTTATTTATTTTTATTTATTTATTTATTTATTTTGTCTTTTGTCTTTTTGCTATTTCTTTGGGCCGCTCCTGCGGCATATGGAGGTTCCCAGGCTAGGGGTCTAATCAGAGCTACAGCTGCCGGCCTACGCCACAGCCACAGCAATGTAGGACCTAAGCCACATTAGCAACTACACCACAGCTCACGGCAAGGCCAGATCCTTAACCCACTGAGCAAGACCAGGGATTGAACCTGCAACCTCATGGTTCCTAGTCGGATTCATTTCTGCTGCACCATGATGGGAACTCTGGAAATATTCTTTATTTCAAAATACACATTCATCAAAGAGGAAGTTTACTAATATTCTGATGTTAGACTATAAACATAGTATCTGAAATACCAACAGCCTATATACATGAATTCATTTATTCATAATAATGGACAAGCACTGTGTCATCAGGGGAGTAAGGCTGCCTCCATCCACAGGTCACTGCAACTTCAGAACGGATTTTCTTCTGTAAAGATCAAGGGAGCACGGGTAAGATTGGGTCCTCCAGAGCTAGACTATCTTCTCTTTTGCTTTCCAGCTGTGTGACCTTGAGCAAGTCACTTAACCTCTCTGAGTTCAGTTTTCTCATCTGTAAAATGGGAAAATAAAGGTACCGCCCTCTTTGGATTATTAACCAAAGTTGTGTATCTGAAGCCCGTAGAACCAGCATCTGGCACTTGATAAGCATTTGGTAATTGTTAATCCTATTAGTGTTAATTATTTTTTGTCTCAGAGTCTGCAGCAGCCTTTTGAAGCAATCGTCAGTGACTAACCTAGAAACTTTATTCTCTGAGCGCTGTATTCACTTCCTCTTTGCAAGAGGAGATGGCGGAGTTGTTTTGAGAAGTAAGGAGACATTTTTACCTGTGTTCCGTTGAAATCTTCGAAGGAGAATTTAAGTCACGATTTCCTATAATCTTAAGATTTAGGGGAAAAGTGCTTTTTTTTTTTTCAAATTTTTGGCCTCATATATATATAAGCTGACAGTGGTAGATTGAGTTTATTTTATTTCGGGCCACAGGGTGAGGCTTGACTTGGGATCTCAGTTTCCAGGCCAGGAGTTGAAGCCAGCCACAGCAAAGGGGTCAAATCGCAGCTACTAGACCGCCAGGGAACTCCCTAGACTGAGTTTAATATAGTCTTTAAGGATTTAAGTGACAAGACTCTTGGCGCTTTTAAGTGAAAATTAATTTAAAATTGTGACTTTTGGAAAGGAAACTCTGTGGACTTTAGACCCCAGAGCTCTGGTGTTTAGATTCCAACGTATTTTTTTTTTTTTTTTAAGATATATTGTTGGGCTTCGATATGGGCATATTGTGAAACTGTCACAGCATTTTGGTAAGTTTTAGATATGACCATCTATTAAAAAAGAAAATAAATCCTACAAAAATAAAAGAGATTTCTCTAGAAGGACACCAGCCCAAAGAGTAAATATTTGCAAGTGTTTCTCTTTATGTTGGAATTTAATATTTTTGAGTAGAAAAGTAAGATGCTTTTATAGAATGACTAGTAAATTTAAAGCAATGCTTTTTGAAGTTCCCGTCCTGGTGCAGCGGAAACAAATCTGACCAGGGACCATGGTTGAGGGTTCAATCCCTGGCCTCGCTCAGTGGTTTAAGGATCCAGTGTTGCTGTGAGCTCTGGTGTAGGTCGCAGACTCGGCTCAGATTTGGCGTTGCTGTGGCTGGCAGCTATAGCTCCGATTTGGTCCCTAGCCTGGGAACCTCCATATGCCAAGGGTGTGGCCCTAAGAAACAAAACAAAGCCAATGCTCTTTGGATTTATTTCGCCCCCCACACACATACAAACTGCTAAAAATAGGAGGGACAGTTCGGCCCATCCTGTGTTAGCTTTTGCCTTATGTCACCACAGCAGCCCTTGCTGTTTTGGACAGAAGCTGTTTGGAATCTACTTTTAGTTAATCAGAAACATGAGGGTAGGAAGCACTGCATCAGGATAGAACAGTTCCACGGAAACCCCTATTTTAACGTCATTTGTGAAATAAGAACTGAAACAGGAAAGACAAGAAAAACTCTAGGAATGAAATTTCATGATCAGTATGTTTGGGTTTGAGTTGTGGTTTAGGACATAAGCTGAGGAATTGGGAGTTCCCTTTTTATGCTTTTGATGTTTTCTCTCTATGACATCTGAGGAAACAGAGTTCTTTTAAAAAGACTTGGGAGTTCCCTTGTGACACAGTGGGTTAAGGATCTGTCATTGTCACTGCTGTGGCACAGGTTTGACCCCTGCCCAGTAATTTCCACATGTCAGGGGTGTGGCCAAAAATTGTTTATTTAAAAAATCGTTGGGAGTTCCCGTCGGGGTTCAGTGGTTAACGAATCTGACTAGGAACCATGAGGTCGTGGGTTCAATTCCTGGCCTTGCTCAGTGGGTCAAGGATCCAGCGTTGCTGTGAGCTGTGGTGTAAGTCGCAGACGCAGCTCGGATCCCGTGTTGCTGTGGCTGTGGTGTAGGCCAGCGCCTACAGCTCCGATTGGACCCCTAGCTTGGGAACCTCCATATGCCGCGGGAGTGACCCTAGAAAAGGCAAAAAGACCAATAAATAAATAAATAAATAAATAAATAAAACATTGTTTAGGAGTTCTCGTTGTGGCTCAGTGGTTAACAAGTCCGACTAGGAACCATGAGGTTGTGGGTTTGATCCCTGGCCTTGCTCAGTGGGTTAAGGATCTGGCGTTGCCGAGAACTGTGGGGTAGGTCGGTAGGTTGCAGATGCGGCTCGGATCCCGCGTTGCAGTGGTTCTGGTGTAGGCTGGCAGCTACAGCTCCGATTAAGTCCCTGGTCTGGGAACCTCCATATGCCGAGGGAGCGGCCCTAGAAATGGCAAAAAGACAAAAAAAAAAAAAAAATTGTTTGAAGAAAAAAGACTTTTGCTTAACTTAAAGGATATTATACCAGTCTTATGTGCTGAGTGTATAAAGTAGAGGGAGCAAAGAGAAAAAAAGTGTAATAATATTTTGGTGTGTTGCGGTTATTTTTAGTTTGTGTCTCATATGTTCTGCTTGTGATAAAAGTGAGGTCATATCTCTTAATAGTCAAATTAATTAGGCCTTCATACCTGCGATTGCTCGAAGCCATTCTCTTGGGCGACTCCAGTGCAGATATTCCCAGGTTTCTCAAGGTTGCTAAACCAGTTTAAAGCCACCACCATGGAAGTTCCCATCGTGGCTCAAGGGAAACAAATCCGACTAGGAACCATGAGGTTTCCGGTTTGATCCCTGGCCTTGCTAAGTGGGGTAAGGATCCAGCATGGCTGTGAGCTTTAGCATATGTCGCAGATGTGGCTTGTATCCTGCGTTGCTGTGGCTGTGGTGTAGGCCGGCAGCTGTAGCTCCGATTGGACCCCTAGCCTGGGAACTTCCATATGCTGCAGGTGCAGCTGTAAAAAGCAAAAAAAAAAAAAAAAAAAAAAAAAATCAGAGCCACCACCATGGTAGAATGTGGTCAGTCCACCAAAAGGCCTTGTCTTCTGCTGAGAGTTGCTGTGGCTGCTTAGAGCAGCGCCCCGTTTAAGGCGTCCCTTCCCAGGAAGTCTTTAAGATGGGGGGAGGGGGTGTCAGACCAGGTTCTGCTCATCACCTCCGGCTCAGGTCCTGTGTAGGCCTGCCCTGTCCCTTACTGCACTCCTCCAGCTCTGTTAGTAGGCCACAGTAGAGCGCACAAAGTCTCTATTCTTTTTTTTTAAACCTGTGTTTGTGGAGAGGTTTGGGAGGGGGGTGGGAAACGCCAGCACAGTGGAAATCTTTCTTCTTGGAAAACTTCCTTCAAGCACGTATTGCAGTGAGTCAGGACATTTATTCTGGGTTTGTATCACTGAGGAGAATATCTGAATTTAACATCTCAGGCTGAACTTGGCACCCAGCTTTAAAGTGGCTTCGTGTTTTTTTCCAAGAGCAGTGTGTGTGCTTTCTCAAAGGTCATAATATTATTCCATGAACAGTAAATTTTATGTGTAGTGCATTTTCTAGTATTTTTCACTTATTTGGCAAATAATTAAAGAGCACCTACTCTGTGCCAGGCGTTCTTCCAGGCATCGTGAGACATGAGAGGAAAAAAACTGAGAAAAGCCCTTGCCTAAAGCTCTTAGAGGAGTTCTCATTTTGGCACAGCAGGAACAAACCCGATTAGTATCCACGAGGACACAAGTTCAATCAATCCCTGGCCTCGCTCAGTGGGTTAAGGATCTGGCGTTGCCTTGAGCTATGGTATAGGGCGAAGACGAGGCTCGGATCTGGTGTTGCTCTGGCTGTGGTGTAGGCCGGCGGCTGCAGCTCCTATTTTTTGACCCCTAGCCTGGGAAACCGCCAGTATGCTGTGATATGGCCCTAAACAAACAAACAAACAAACACATCGCGTAGCGTAGGGGGATAGTGGGCATGCGGTACCCAAAGAAATACCACACATGTTGGTAGGTCAGGGAAGAGCCATAGAGATAAAATGACATCGGGAACAGGACAGAGTGGTTTTCGCACACCTCTCTGAGGAAGGTACTGTTTAACCCCATGTGAAGATGGAAATGCAGGGAACTTTCCGGAGCCACCGAGGTTAAATTTCAGGTTCAGGTCAAGCGTGGGCTCTTAAAGTTCAGCTGCCTCTGACGTAGCAAAACTTGTAGCAAATCCCCAGATGCTGGTTTCCATGAAAATTTAAAGTCTCTTCACCAGGTGTTCTGTTGTATTGGGGTGTATACACAAACACATGTAAACATTGGAATACTGCCTTAATTTCAGTATCAGTTAAGTACAGCGTTTATATCAGGTATTGTAATTTACACCAAATTTTAGAAATTGTAGAGTCCTCATAAAGAATGGAGCATTTCCAGCGGGTCTTGAAGGATTCAATAGGGTTTATTTTTTAAAATTCTATCTGAAAGATGAAAAAGAATGTTCATAACTTAAAGTTATGAAGACTAATAGGCGTAACTCACTACCCATAGTTGTAAGTATACAACCCAGTGAATTTTCTAAGTGGAGACACCTGTGAAACTAGCGTTTTTTTTTTCTTTTTAAAGCATTACTGGCACCCCAAAAGCTCACTCCCACGTCGTCTCCCCTGTACCCCCAGACCTCCCATCAATAGTAACCACTATCCGACTAATGCTGTAGTTTACTCTTTTTGTTTTTGAAACTTTAAGTGGAGTCATGCAATCTTTGCTTTTTCACATCTGGCTTTTTTTGGTCAGCATTGTTGGTGAAAGTCATCCAGGTGGTTGCAGAGAGCACAGGTTCGTTCATTTGGTTGCTCCGTTTACTCCAGGGCAGGAATGGAACACCAGTCGCGACCTTCACCTGTGGTTGTTAAAGCATTTTTATGGAGGCTCTTGCACTTAACTGTAACAACTCCCTAGCAAAGCAATTAGGGGCTGCGTTGATTAGCTCTGTTTTCTAGCTGAGGAAGTGAGTTAAGTGTGCTGTGGCATGGGTTCAGTCTGGGAGCTTCTGTGTGTGGTGGGCGCAGCCAGGGAAAATAAAAGAAAATATCTATATAAAAGAAAAGAGAAAAAAGTTGTGCGACCCATCACAACCATTACAGCCAGTGCGTGGGGCACCAGCATGCGGGCTTCCTGATGGATCCTGGGTTCATTTCACTCCGCTAGACCACATTTCTTCCTGTGTCTTAAAGGCAGCCCCCCCCCCCCCGCCCCCCGATAGTAGAGTCTGTCCATGTGCACGCTCACTCCTCTTCACCGGGGTGGGCAGTGGACCTTTGTGGTCGTCACTCATTTGCACATTCCCTCCGTGCCCTGTTCCTCTCCCTCTTACTTGCTCAGCTGCCTGCCCACACTGCACCTGCGAAGCTCTCTGTGGCTGAAGACAGATATTCCACTGTATTGACTGATCTCATTGGGTTTGTTTTGAATTCATGATCCCCTGCCTCACGAGCTTGCTTAGTGGTGCCCAGCCAGTCTTATTTCCTTAGTACGTTCTTTCCCTTTTTTTTTTTTTTTTTGCTCTTTTAGGCTCGCAGCTGTGGCATATGGATGTTCCCAGGCCAGAGGTCGAATCAGAGCTGAAGCTGCCAGCCTACACCACAGCAACGCAGAATCCGAGCCGCATCTGCGACCTACACCACAGCTCACAGCAATGCCAGATCCTTAACCCACTGAGCGAGGCCAGGCATTGAACCTGTGTCCTTTTTTTTTTTTTTTAATGGCCATACCTGTGGTATATGGAAGTCCCCCGGCTAGGGGTCAAATCATGCCAGCCTACATCACAGCAACGCAGGGTCTAAGCCTTGTCTTCGACCTACACCACAGCTCACGGCAACGCCAGATCCTTAACCCACTGAGCGAGGCCAGGGATCGAACCCACAACCTCCTGGTTCCTGGTCGGATTCGTTTGCGTTGGGCCATGACGGGAACTCCGTCCTTTGTACTTTGGTTCTCTCTCTTCTAGACGACTGCTTTATATCTGCTCTTCTCTCTTGAAAGCCCTGCCTCCGCTTCCGCACTCCTCTCGGATCTTTCATCCTGTCTCCCCTTGCACTGAGAGGATGCAGGCTGTCGTGGGCGAGTAGGGTCTTCGAACACAAACAGGCAGAAGCCTCTCTCCACCCTACTTTCCCTCCCTTGTGTCCCTCCCCTGCCCCGGGTTAGCTACTCTCCTTTTCATAGTAAAATTCTCAGAAGTCTCTGCTTCCTGTCTCCGCTTCTTTCCTTCCCATCCTTTCTTGGACCCACTCCAGTCACGTTTTCACCTGCCACGTTTGATCGATCCACACAGCCCTTGACCAGGTCCTCAACCACACCTCGGGGCCAGAGCAGCCATCCCTCTTCCTTGAAGTGCTGATTGGTTTCTAGGAAGCCAGTCTCGAGAGCTCGCCCTGGAGGCCTCTCGCCACCACTTCCTCAGTCTCCTTTATTGGTCTGAGCTCCTGTCCCCAACCTCGCTGGGTGCCGTGTTGCCGGGCTTCATCCCAGGGGTCTGATCTCGTCGGCTGTGCCTGCTCTGCCTCGTGGCTTCCTGTGCCCTCCAGAAGCCGGCAGCTCTCACACTGTCGTCCTCACCAGCCCGCTGTCCCACGCCACCTGCGTATTTAGTAATCCTGTGTCTCCAAGAATGTTTTCTCTCTGCTCACCTCCTTCTTACTGTCTTCACCTCTGACACCCATCCGATAAACTGCTTGGGCCCAGGGCTTTGGCATCCTCCTTGCCCCTTCTGGGTTTATCCTGCCCGTCACCCAGATTTCAAATAGGTTCATATTTTTTCCAGAAATGGTGTGTGCGCTCTTTAATAATACTCTGTGAACAGTGCGTACCTCGCCGCTTCTCCCATCCTTCCGTGTGTATAATAATCTGTCAGCACATCCTGTGAGCTTGAACTCTCTTCTCAAAATGTAGCCCAAACTGACCACTGGCCACCCCCCAGCCTCGTCCTGGTTACCCCCCACCTTCCTGTAGGTGGTGGCAGTAGCATCCGGAGTCGTCTCGCTGCCTCCTTTCTTTCTCCTCTACCGTTGATTCTCCACAGCAGCCAAAATAATGATTTACAGTGTAGGTCAAATCCGGTTACTGTTCTGATCCAAACCCCTTGGTGGTTTCCCAGTCCTTTGACAGTGGCCCTCAAAGCCCCTTGTTATCTCTGACCTCGCTCCTGCCGTTTCCCCCTTGCGCGCTCTGCTCCGGCCACACTGTCCTCACTGACCTTGAGCCGGCAGGCCGGTCCCGCCCCACTCCCCTGAGACCCGAGGAGCTTGCTGTCTTTTTTGCCTCAGGAGTTTTCAGATGCCCCCTTGACCAGAGGGCTTTTCAACCCACCTCAAGTAAACACGGCAGTGCCCTCTCCCCCGCGTGCCCTCCCTCCCCTCCCCTACTTTATTGTCCTTGCTCCCGGCCCCCTGGCGTCACGTTTGTTCACGTGGCCTCATCCTCTCGGCCACTGTGAGGATCGGAGCCCCAGGAGCGCAGGCCGTGTGTCCTTAACGGTGGCCCTTGATGACTGCTGCTGATGAATGAAGAGGAGTCCCTATCAGAAGTCAGACCTGCCGCCTGGGCTCCAAATGTTCTGTTAAACTTGCTCATCGTGGCCTCAGCGCTCCCTCAGCTCTGTCTGTGAACTGCACCCTCGTTCTGTAGGTACTGGGCAGTTATGTGGCAAGTGCTGAGCCCGATGCTGGGGATACCAGGTTAGGGGCTTCTGTTCCGCTAGGGAAACAGTGTGAAGACAGCGAGTCAGTAGATCAGCTATTTATAGACTGTGATGCACGCTGCAAGGCTGTGGCTGGAGCTCTCATGTCAAGCACGTGGGCTATGCAGGGCCCTGTAGATCCGACGGTCAAGGGAGTCCTTCAGGAAGTGATATTCCAGCTGAGAATGGAAGGATGAGCAAGAACCAGCCGTGCCAAGAATGAGGGCAAGGGCTCCAAGGCCAAAGGAATGGTAAGAGACCAGAGGCAAGACAGAGCTAAGACGTTCTAGGAACTGTCAGAGGGCTGGAGTGGCTGCTGCCTGGCGTGGGACCCCTCGACCCGGGAGAGGCGGGCGTGGCTCTGTACAACCTGGCAAGGGTTCCGTTTTTTTCCCAGGTGTAGTAGGTAGCCACTGATGGGTTTATGGAAGCCCGGGACAGTGATTTATGTTTTTAGAGAATTACTGTGATTGCTGTTTTGAGAACGGGTCGTAGAGGGAGCTGTGATGATGCTGTATTTATTTATTTGAGTTTATTGAAGTATCGTTGATGGGAGTTCTTCTGTGCCTCAGCAGGTTAAGAATCCGGTGTCACTGTAGTGGCTCAGGTCCGTGCTGTGTCACATGTTTGATCCTTGGTCTAGAAACTTCCACATGCCATGGGCACAGCCAAAAAAAAAGTATAGTTGATTTACAGCGTTGTGTTAATTTCTGCTGTACGGCCACGTGACTCGTGTGTGAGTTGTGTGTGTATTCTTTTTCATGTTCTTTTCCGTTGCGGTTTGTCACAGGACATGGAATGCAGTCCCCTGTGCTGTACGGTAGGACCTTGTTGTTTGTCCACTGTGTATCTCATAGTTTACCTCTGCTAACCCTTAACCCACTGAGCGAGGCCGGGGATTGAACCCAGGTCCTCATGGTTCCTAGTTGGGTTTGTTAACTGCTGAGCCATGAAGGGAACTCCCAGGACCATTTTATTTATACATTTATCTATTGATAGACCTTTTGGCTCTTGGAAATAATGCTCCTGTGAACATGGGTAAAAAAAATAGCTGTTCGCGTCCCCGCTTTGAGTTCTTTTGGGTATAATGTACTTAGGAGTCGAATGACCGGATCATGTGATAATCTATTTTTAGTTTTTTGAGGAACTGCCACTCCGTTTTCCATAGTGGCTACACCATTTGACATTCCCACTACCAGTCTGCAGTTTCTCCACACCCTTGCTAAAAGGTGTAATTTGGGAGGATTTTCTTTTTCTTCAATGGTAGCCATCTTTGTGGGTGTGAGGTGTTACCTCATTGTGGTTTTGATGTGCATTTCAGAAATCTAAAGCTTTGAAAATGTTTAAAGAAAGGCATAGGGGCCCCTGCCCTCACTGGGCCCGCGTGGACCCAGGGAGATCCACTTGGAAGCTTTTGCGGAGGTCCTGGTGAGAGGATGGTGGCCCAGGAGGGTGGGGGCAGAGGAGTTGGGAAGGTGGCTGCGGGTGGAAGGAACAGGGCTTGGTGGTGAATTGCCTGTGTTTGAGGAGACGAAGCAGGAAAGCTGTGACACAGAGCCCGGGTCCCTGCCCTGCTCATGGGGCTGGGGACCCACTGGGCGTGGGAGCTTCCAGTCCGCCTCACCCACTCTCCACCCACCCCAGCGAAGTGTAGTTGAGAGAACTGCTTCGGTAGCTTCTCTGAGGGAGTTTTCATCCCAGGACCAATCTCCTGGGAGGGTTGGCGACGGCGGTCACTTGTCCCTTCCCTGTTGGGGTGGCTCAGCGAGCCCCGCGCCCCTGTGCAGACCAGGCCCTGAGCTGGACTTCAGGGAGTCGAAGGCGAGGGAGGGAGACGCAGCGTGGGGCCGTGGTTCTCAAAGGTGTGGGTCCCAGGCCTCCGTTGCACACGCAGCAAACGCTGTGACTCCCGGAGAGCTTTGGTTTTTAGGTGGGTGCCGTCCGTTGATAGTTACCGTGATAGGAACGCTGGGAAGCTTAGGAAGATAGTTATTCTTTAAAAAATAATAAAAGCCATTGTATGTTAATATTGACGTGTTTTTAATGAAAACAACTACATTTTCCAGCACAAACAAATTTAGGGAGTGACATGGTTCTCGCTTTTGTAAATCTTCTCAGTGTCTAACGTAATAGAAGACAGCTGGATTCTCGTAGTAACTTCTGTATTTAATTTGCTGCAATACCGCTTATCACGGAGCCTCAGAAAAACTCCACTGAACATCTGTGAGAGAATGAGCAGGACGAAGGCAGATGTCCTTGTGTTGTTATAAACATAGTTTGGGCCTCACAGCCCCTCTGAGGGGGTCTTGGAAACCCTCAGATATGCCTGGACGGTGGTTTATGGTAAGAGCACAGACACCAGAGCCAGGCTGCCTGAGTTCACCTTCCAGCTCTGCCACTTACCCGGTAGGCGAGATACGAGCATCTGTGCCTCAGTTAGTGCATATGTAAAACGGATGTCGTGTAAGTGCCTGCCTCGATGGGTGATGATGAGGATCAACTAAGGTAGACAATAGTGTTAAGCGCTCAGAACGGTGCTGGGCAAAGTGCTAGAAGAAGCGCTTCGTCGACATCTATTTATCTTGGGGGCCGTGCCATGGCACGTGGAAGTTCCGGGGCCAGAGATCAAACCTGAACCACAGCAGCAACCTGAGCCTCTGCAGTGGCAACACCGGGTCCTTCACCCAACGACCCACCAGAGAATTCCTGCATCCTGTTAAATAAATTCGGAGTTCCTACTGTGTTGCAACGGGATTGGCAGCGTCTCTGCAGCACCAGAACGCAGGTTCCGTCCCCAGCCTGGCACAGGGGCTTAAAGGATCCAGCATTACCACAGCTGCTGCGTAGGTCACAGTGGTGGCTTGGATTTAATCCTCGGCCCAGGAATTCCATATGTTGCAGGTTGGCCAAAAAAGAGAATGAGTGAATGAATGAATGAATGGTTAAGACCTAATTCTTTCCTTCAAGGAATTTAATCTGGTTAAGGAGATGGATGAACAACCAAACAACTTCAGGATTTTGTATAAATTCATTGGTAGATGTATTTATAACAGGGGCAGCAGAAGGGCCTCTGAACTTTGGGGTAAAGAATCAGGATGTTCTTGTCTGAACAACAGAAGGAGCTGATTTCCAACAATGGTGGAATGACAGACAGATTCTTAGTTCAGACAAGGTCCAGCCCAGTTAGCATCTTCCTCTGCCTTATTCATCATGGAAAGAGTGTTCGCAGCTTCCCATGAGTTGGTTTGCTTCTTTGATGCCTACTTAATAGCCAAAGGCCTTATGCTTGTTGTTACCCCACTGCCTGGGTGGACAGGTGCTCAGTGAGAGTTTATTGCCTGCCAGTCAATTAGTCACTATCAAAACGCGGGGAAAGCATTTCTGAGGTCCCCTGGGATTTTGTGATCACTTGACAACTCTGGGATGTAATTATAAAGAAGTTACAGATTATATTTTTATTGAAATTAAGAAAAACCTATTAATTTTGTTCTTGAAAGTGACCGTAACATTTTGTGTCTTGGTATACTTTTATTTTCTCTAATTGTTTTAGTGATTTATCTTGAATATTTATTTTCAGTCCCACCTGGGTAAAAGGACCAAGTTTATGTAGATTTAGTACAATAACAACATTCTTTAGCGTGTTTAAAAAGTGTAGCATGCTGATTGTAGATTCACAGTGTCATTCAAGAAGTTTTGATAAGCAGAGGTGGTAAAGTGATTAAGATGCAGTTTTTAAAAAGTGAGGTGGTAACTTATAAAAACACTGGTCCATACAAGTTCCCCTGGTGGCACAGCTGATTAAGGATCCAGCGTTGTCACTACAGTGACTTGGGTCACTGCTGTGGCCTGGGTTTGGTCCCTGGCCCCAGAACTTCTGCATGCTGTGGGTGTGCCCCCCCCCACAAAATACTGGCACACAGAATTAGTACTTGGCACGAATGAGTACTTTTACCCTGGTGATCTAGTGGTTGGGATTCGGTGCTCTTGAATGCCTGCTTTTTCCCCAGGCCCATTAGTTGTGAAGCCCTCGAGTGGTTATTGATCATGTGGTTATTTGTGGGTGGACTTGTGGGTGGACTTGTGTTTCTGCTGTTGAATGCCCTTTGCCCCCTCCTCTTGTAGATCCGCCGGAGGCGCCTTGCACGACTCGCTGGTGGACAGACCTCCCAGCCCACCACCCCGCTCACCTCGCCCCAGAGGGAGAACCCTCCTGGGCCTCCTATAGCAGCATCCGCCCCAGGCCCCTCCCAGAGCCTCGGTCTCAACGTGCACAGCATGACCCCAGCTACCTCCCCCATAGGTGCATCAGGTAAGCCTTACCTTTGGACCTGGGACACAGTTCCAGTGCCAGTCCCCCCTCTTGATTAACCTTGTAGATGTGACCTTTCCACAACAGGATAAAATGAACAACAGCTTTCAAAAATCCTGCAAGCAGTAGTTTAAAGATTTAAGATCGTGGCTTTCTCTCATGGCACAGCAGGTTAAAGATCTGGCATTGTTGGCTCTCGGCAATCCCTGGCCTGGGAACTTGCACATGCTGTGGTGTGGCCAAAAAAAAAAAAGCCTAAGATCATTGTAGTATGTTTTGTTAATGTCTATTCATTTCAGTAGTGATCTGTTAAAACTAACTTCTCCTTTCTATAACGTCCATCCTTTTTTTTTCAAACAGGATCGGGTCTTATCTCTGATGGCAAGGAGATGGAGACCAGATTTGGTTCTGCTGATTTTATGCGTTTGGTTGATGCTCCTCTTTTAAGGGAAACTAATCTGAAAATGCAGGATTGAAATTACCATCAGAATAAGAAGCCTCTGATGACAGATTTCCTTGTCTTCACTCTGTTTCTATGGAACAAACGCTTTCTCTGAATTTTCATGGTGTAAAAAGTTCACCTGATGTTGTGTTTGCTCATTATCTCCTTTACCTGTTGTTTAACTCTTGTAAAGGTTTATCTCCTTATAATTAATGAGCTTGTGGTTGATATCCAGGACTGTGTGTGTCGGAAACACTGATGCTGACTCGAACAGTGTTTTTGAAAATAGCTGTCTTTTCTCGTAGTGAACGTTTGTATCCAACATAATCATTACCATTCTAATTATTACAATAATTAAGATTCTAATCAGGAAAACGCCGGTGCTAAGCGCCCCGCGTGGACCGTCACGTTATCTAATAATGAAACACATGATTGTCAGTTCCGAAGTCACCTAGCACACTCTCCCTCGGTCCCCTCCAAGGCATCTCTCTTCTTGATCCAGGATAACTTGTCGATGTAAAGTATTTGCAGAGTTTCTGTGACCGTAACTCTCATTAGGCATCACTGCGGGCTCCTCTCCAAGTAAATATAAATGCTTCAGCATAAATGTGTTGATGATAAAAGTGAGCGAGGTTCAGGCATCAGCCAGTCGTAAACAACGCCTGTGCCTGGAGTTCTTCCCGGTACCCCTGCTTGGAGAGGCGGCGGAGAGGGGAGGGCTCAGGATTCCAGTTGCGTTTCCTCCTTTCCTTGGAAACTGCTGCCAGCCATGCTGCTGGTCTCGCTGTGACCAGACCCCACCTGCTATGCTGGAAATTGTCCCGGGAAGAGCTTGTGGGACAGGAGGAGACTAAAATCTCACTGTAAATGCAGAGCTTGGGCAGGAGAAGCTGGAACTCTCTGCCTGCTGCTGGCAAGCTCCTCACTACTCGGAGCCACAGCACATTGTCTGGGGCCACCAGGAGCATCTCAGCATCCCCCACCCCACTTAGGTCAGCCACCAAGTCTCCTATGTCCTCGTCCCTCATCTCCGGCGGCGTTACATGGCTTGTACACCCACCTTCCCGCCTCCCCCTCAACCTTCCCCCTCCCCCGCCCCCGTTCTGAAATCCTCGTGCTCCGGCAAAATCCTGCTCTGGGAATCTGTGCTTTTCCTCTGTTGCTTTCTCATTTCTTCTTCTAGATCATGCTTCCTCCACCCTAAAACCACCTCGGTTTGAACCTGGTGTCCTCCGACCGTGTCCCCCTCCCTCCCTTGTTGTGGCGGTCCTCTGACCTGCTCAGCGACCTGCTCAGCCACAGCACGCGCTCGTCCACCATCTCCCCCCAGCACCATTTCTGTCCTAATTCGTGATGATTTCCATAGCCACGTCAGGGACCCTCTAGTGCTCTGACCTCCCCATGTCCTGACCTCCTCTTTCTAACCTCAGCCGGCAGCTTTCTGGCTCACCCCTCTGGGCCCAAATCCTGCGGGTTCCCTGAGGGCTGCCAGCCACTGGCCCATCACCTGTTCGCTTTCCTCGCTTTTCCTTCCCCTCGCGCCCTCGCCTCCCTCCTCGCCCTGTCGAAATTCCAGAATCGGTCCCTGTCGCCCCTCTCTCTTGCCTCACCCTCACCGAGTCTTGCTCCCTTGGTTAAACTGTGACCCTCGTTTTAAATCCCATTCCCCGCCTGTTCTAGGTCTCTTGCTGTGGAATAAGGCTAGAGAAAAACCATCCTAGCTGTCTCATTTCAGACTCATGATCACAAACTCAAGTGGACCCTTCCTGCCGGCAGGTAATGGTACCATGTTTCCCGGTTGGCTCTCCCTCCGTCTGTGTCTGTCTGTCTCATGCCATCTCCTCCAGCCTGTGACACTCGTTCTCCCCGTGCGCTCTCAGCTGGGGGCCTGCCTTTCCACGTCATGGAGGGAACAGATACAGGTAGAAGTCCACTCACCTCCCAAGGCTCCTGTCCTGCGTCCACCTGCCTCCCTGTGTGTGTGGCACTGCCCCTCCTGAAGTCTGTTCCCTGGGTCCCGTCTCCTGTCCCCGACCCAGAGCCATCGCTCCGGCCCTTCCCGTTTCTCTCCAGCTTCATCTGGTTCTCCTCCGTCTCAGGTGGAACTCTTTTCTTTTTTGGAACAGCCATCGAATCTGCTGTCCTTCTCCCATCCCAGGAGTAAATAGAAAGGAACCCTCTCGATCCCGTTTCCCCTGCCGGCTCCCGCCCCACATCTCTGCACCCCTTCTGGTGTCAGTCTCCTCCTTCTGGCCTTGGACCCTCTGCCGAGTTGAACCCTGTCAGGGGAGGCCTCCCTTGGGCGGCTCTGAGTCACCGTCTGATCTGACCCGTCAGCCCCGTTGGCCGTGGCTCCGGCCTTCTTCTCGAAGCACTTTCTCCTGTGGCTCCAGCGCAGCACGCTCTGGTTTCCGCCCCGGCTGCATCTGTTCCTTCCTAGTTCTTTGGATGAGTCTTTTTCATTTCCCTGGCTTCTCAATGTCGGGGTCCCAGAGCTCAGTATTTAACCTCTTGTCCTCTCCGTCTGTGTTTATTCTCTGATTGGTTTTATCCGGCTTCCTGGGTTTCATTACCGTCTCTAATCCGACGATTGCTAAGTTTGTCTCCAGCTCAGGTCTCTTCCTTGAACACCAGGCTCACACACCGTGTATGACACAACTGACAGCTGAGCTCCTCGTATTTCCTTACATCGTATCTTTTCCCAGGACCCATCTCAGTACATGATAACTTTTTTTTCTGCTTACTTCGTCTTTGTACCTCATTTTCTAGATTGGGGGTCAGTAAACTCTTTCTATAAAGGGCCAGCTAATAAGTATTTTTGGCTCTGCAGTCTGTACCGGGTCTGTGATAAAAATTCTTTTCTGCCCCTGTGTCACGAAAGCAGCCATAAACAACATGTGAGCTGTGTTCTGGTAAAACTTTATTTACTTATTTACAAGAGTAGGTAAATGTGGCCTGTGGACTGTAGCTGGCTGACCCTTCCTTGAGGTCCACCAGCCAGATTCTCACTCCTTCTCATCTCACCACCTCTGCTGCTGCGGCCCGGGCCTGGGGCGCTGGCATGTCAGGCCTGGATTACTGGGGTGGGCTCCACCCTCGTCTCTTCACGCCTGCCCTTCTTTTCCTCAGCCTGTTCTCAGCGTAGAGCCAGCCTGGCTCCCTCTGAAGCATGAGTCCAGCCTTGTCTAACAGCAGCGATATTTCATCCAGCAAGGCAGCAGCGGTCACAAACTAACAGAACACTTGGACAGCTCTGAATGGTTAGTTCTTGGAGCTCCCCAGGGGCCTCGTGCTGAAGGATCTGGTGGTGTCACCGCTGTGGCACAGGTTTGATCCCTGGCCTGGGAACTCCCGCATGCCGTGGGTGTGGCCTAAAAAAAGGGAAAAAAAATCGGTGTTTCGGTCTTGGCAGTGCAGCGCTATGCTGTTCCGTTGTGACTGTGTTTCTCGTGGAGTCATCGTTCTTCAAACCACAGAGAGGTCGATATTATTAGCCGGGCTCTTGGCAGGTGGGCTAAATAGATTTTCATGAATTTTATTAAATAAGTAGGTTTAAACGAAACGAAAGACAGGTCACATCATTTGCTGTTGGCTCCCTGCGTCACTCAGCACAGAGGCCTGTCTTGACCTGGGACTGCCCGTGACTTGGCCCTGCCCTCCTCTCGCGGCTTTTCTTCCTCCCTCTGCTCCAGCCGTACTGGCTTCCCTGTTATTTCTGGAACATTCCAGGCATGATACCTGTTGGGAGCCTTTATATTTGTTGTTTCTTGGCCCGGAATGCTTGTACCCTAAAATCCACATGGCTTTTTCATTCAACTCTTGAGATGTTTGTCTTTTCTCAATAAGACCTTCTTTGGGCACTTTGTCTAAAGGGCAGCTCTGTCAGAGGCAGCTAACTCTCCTTCCAGCTCTTAGCCTTAGCTGACGTAGGCTGTATATTACTGTGTTTCCTGCGTTCTCTGCTTCCTCTGCTAGAGTGTAAGTGCCACGGGGCAGGGACTGTGTCTGTTTTGTTCCTTGACAGTGCCTGGCACGTGGTAGGCACCACATAAAAGGCCCGTTGAATTAATAAATGAATCATAAGAGCAAATGACCAGAACAGTGGAGGCATGTATCGTTTAAACAAAAGAAATCTCAGGAGGAGGTGATAGCTTTCCATTAAAAAGGTGCAAAAAGTTGTCATGAGGCAGGTGATGGCTTGTGCCTGCTCCCTGTGGTCCTAGACGCTAAACAGAGGCCCAGTGAGAAGATTTACGATCTACTGAATTTCAGTGAATGGGGCTTCTGTTCAAGAATGAAGTCTTTCTAACAGAGACAGACACTGGTTGGGCTGCCACGGGTAAGGAGCTGCTTATCCGGGGGTCGCCCATCACCAACCCTGCAGCCTTCTGGTTGAGGTGCTCAGTTGCCAGGAACTAAAGCAAGGGTGGGGACACTGCAGTGAGCCTCCAAGCTGCTTCTCTCACCTCGTCCCAGCTTCTTGCAGTGCCATCTGCCTCTGTATTACTTTCCCAGGGCTACTGTACAAAGGATCATTCTGCTTTTTGTTTTTTGTTTTTTAGCTTTTTAGGGCTGAATCCTCAGCATATGGAAGCTCCCAGGCTAGGGGTCCAAGTGGAGCTACACCACAGCCACAGCAACGCCAGATCTGAGCCACGTCTGTGAACTACAACACAGCTCATGGCAACACCGGATCCGTAACCCACTGAGCGAGGCCGGGGATCGAACCTGCGACCTCATGGTTCCTAGTTGGATTCATTTCCGCTTTGCCACAACAGGAACTCCGAAGCTTCCCTCTTTTTATAAGGATACCAGTTACTGGATTTGGGACCACCCTAATCCAGGATGACCTCGTCTTAATTTGATTAAATCTGCAAGGATCCTACTCCCCAGGAGGAATCTCATTTATGTAGGACAGGAACTCCTGCATGTCTTAAAACTTTATAAATATGGCTAATATTTTTCCTACAGGTGATTGCCGTTTTTGCAGTCATCCTTATCACGTTGCTTTTGCCTTTCCGTTCAGCCAGCGTTTACTTAGGGCTGCTGCAGGTCAGACGCAGTGCTGGGTCATGGAGGCACAAAGGGGAGTGAGGCTCTTTCTCTCCTGGAAAAGCTTGTAGTCCAGCAGCAGAGAAAGTGTTCTTTTGCTTCCTTTTAAAAGTCTGTGCTTATTAAACTCCTGGGACCACAGACTGGCTTTTCTTCGTTCTTTCCCTCATCTTTAGATCATTTCGTGATGGCTCAGTCCTGAGAAATTCTTGCCCTTCTTGGATGGTTTTTGTTTTACGGTCTTGTTTTGGACTCTTGCTTATCTTCCCTCTCTTCCTTTTGATGTCTGCCCGTTGGACATCTTGAACGTATCCAGTAAAGCCTTACCCTTCCTGTAAGGCTGTCTCGACCTCTCCGAAGATGGGGTCATTCTTGCTCAAGAGCGCCCCGGTGAATCCTTTATCAGCCAGTTTCATCTGGACAGAATTATTAGGTCTCTAGTGCAACACGTTCTCTCGCCGCCTTTTCTGCCTCTAGAACTGGCTTCTTCACTGCTGTCATTCCATTTCCTTTGGCAATCTAGGGACGCCTTTGAGTGGCTTCTCAAATATTTTTAAACGCCTAGCATTAAAACATAAAGCATTACAAAGGAAACCAATTATATTAAAATATAGTTATCAAAATATTTTGAAAGCTTGTGGTAGAGTAGTTTATGTGCTTTTTTATTAAACACTTTGAAAGATCTAGCAGCTAGCCAAATAGCTACTGTGATTTTAACCCCCTGAGTTCTGTGGTAAAGAACCTCTCTTGGAGTTCCCGATGTGGCTCAGTGGGTTTAACACCCAACTTGGTAGGGAGTTGCTGTTGTGGCAAAATGGAAACATTCCAACTAGTATACATGAGGGTGCGGGTTCGATCCCTGGCCTCGCTCAGTGGGTTCAGGATTCGGCATTGCCGTGAGCTGTGGTGTAGGTCACAAACTTGGCTTGGATCCTGCCTTGCTGTGGCTGTGGCATAGGCCGGCAGCTGCAGCTCCGATTCTACCCCTAGCCTTGGAATTTCCATACGATGCAGCCCTAAAAAGCCAAAAAAAAAAAAAAAAAGGGGGGGGGGGGACCCAACACGAGGGTGTGAGCTCCATCCCTGGCCTTGCTCAGTGGGTTAAGGATCTGGCATTGCCATGAGCTGCAGTGTAGGTTACAGGAGTGACTTAGAATTGCTGTGGCTATGATGTAGGCTGTATCTATCTGTAGCTCCGATTTGACCCTTAGCCTGGGAACTTCCATATGCCACAGGTTAGGCTGTAAAAAGAGAAAGAAAACAAAAAAAGGGAACTTATGCTCTGGAAGCAGAAATGAACAGCACAGTCTGTTTGGAACAAGTTAGGAGCCAAGTGACATATTTGGCTTCTGGGCTAGTTCTGGGGTCTGGGTTCAAAGCACAGATTCCTGGAGTTCCTGTCGTGGCTCAGCGGTTAACGAACCCAACTCACATCCATGAGGACACGGGTTTGATCCCTGGCCTCGCTCAGTGGGTTAAGGATCCGGCGTTGCCGTGAACTGTGGTGTAGGTCTCAGACACAGCTCAGATCCTGCTTTGCTGTGGCTCCAGCACAGGCCGGCGGCTGTAGCTCCTATTGGACCCCTACCTAGTCTGGGAACTTCCATATGCCCATATCCTTTGGGTGTGGCCCTAAAAAAAAAAGAAAGAACAGTTGCCCAGATAGTATAGCCAATTACCTTATATCCTGTACCCATTTTCCCCTAATGTTAACATCTGGTACATTTATCAAAACAATCCTTGGGGCAGTACCGCTGACCAAACTAAACAGGTCTCCCTAATCTCCTTTGGTCTGTGACAGTTTTTCAGTTTTTTTCTGTGCTTTTCGTGATCTTAACAGTTTTGATGAGTACTTTGTGGCATGTCCCTTAACCTGGCTTTATCCGGTGTTTTTCTCGTAGTTAGACTGGGGTTTTGGGTTTCAGGGCAAGACTGTCACACAGGTGGCCTGCCCTTCACAGAATATTCCTGGTCATGGTAACTCTTACCCTGTGGTCGAGCCGGTGTTCACTGGGTCTCTCCACTGTAAAGTTAGGATGTTTCCCTTTTCCAGGCTCACTTCTTTGGAATTGAGTTCCAAGTCCAGCCCACTCAAGCAGTGGGAATTCAGCTATACCTCCTGGAGGGACCAGTAAGCACATATATTTTGAATTCTTTTATGAGGGGCATTCATCCAGTTTTTTTTCCTTAATCCTTTCTGACGTCAGTATGAACTCATGTATATTTATTTTATACTTTGAGTTATAATCCATATTACTGTATCATTTATTTATACAGTTTTTTTTAAGTATAGGAATTCTCTTGTGGCTCAGTAGGTTAAGGATCCAGCATTGTCACCAGAGTGGCTCGGGTCACTGCTGTGACTCGGGCTCAATCCCTGGCCTATAACTTCCACATGCAATAGGCATGGCCAAAAAAAAAACCCCAAAATAAATGAATAAAAATTTAAAGAGTACATGGAGTTCCCGCTGTGGCACAGCAGAAACGAATCCAACTAGTCTTCATGAGGATTCAGGATCAATCCCTGGCCTTGCTCAGTGGGTTAAGGATCTGGCATTGCCATGAGCGGTGGTGTAGTTCACAGATGCAGCTTGGATCCTGCATTGTTGTGGCTGTGGTGTAGGCCAGCGGCCACAGCTCCAGTTCTACTCCTAGCTTTTGAACCTCCATATGCCTCGGGTGCAGCCCTAAAAGGCAAAATAAATAAATGAATGAATGAATGAACGAATAAATAAAACAAACCAACTGTCATGACCACCGGTGGGAGCTCTTTCAGGTCGACCCCTCTGTTGACATATGCCCATCCTTTCACTTTTTCCAGCACTGTCTTTCCGGCACTTGTAAAATGCTCCAGGGTCATCTTGTATTTTCTCAGCTCCAATCATACAATCAGCTATTTCTCCTATGAGCTGTCATGGTCTTTTGATGCCAGTATATGATTCTTTGCATGAATCACCCTTTTGGTACTAAAGAAAGGAATATTTTAGCTCATAAATATGAAGACCAGAGCAATTTTAAAATTTGAGTTTTATTGGGTTTTTTTTGTCCCAATGTTTTATTTGATTTTTATTTTATTTATTTTTGGCCACACCCATCACATGCGGAGTTTGCTGGGCCAGAGATCAAACCCGCACCACAGCTATAAACAGAGCCACAGTAGTAACACTGCCGATCCTTAACCCACTAGATGGCAGGGAACTCCCAATATTTTAGATAGTACTGTTTTTCTTACAGGTTTGAAATTTCTCTTGTTTATTCACAACAACAAACAGTTTCAGCAGGAAACTAGTTGCTGACCAAGTATGTCATTCTGCTTTATTGAGTAGAATGTATTCATATAATTAGTGATGGGAGGAGTTTGTATTGGCCAGATAAAATGTATGTGTACTTTGTATTTTTCATGAATGTTAACCCTTTAGCTAAGCTTATTGTCAAGGTCTATGTAAAACACTTTAAAATTTTGATTGGTGGGAGAATCAATGATTCCTTTTATAGCACTTATGTCTTTTACTTATTTGTTTATTTATTAATTTTCCTGCTCCTGTGGCATGTGTAAGCGCTCAGGCCAGGGTTCAAACCTTAGCTACAGTTTTGGCTTGCACTACAGCTGCAGCAGCTATGGTGGATCCTTAACTCTGTGCGCCACAAGGGAACTTCCACTAATACATTTTCTTTTTGTGGAGTTCCCATTGTGGCACAGCGGAAACGAATCTGACTAGTATCCATGAGGTTGCAGGTTCGATCCCTGGCCTTGCTCAGTGGGTTTAGGATCCAGTGTTGCCGTGAGCTGCGATGAAGGTCACAGACGCGGCTCGGATCTGCCATTGCTGTGGCTGTGGTGTAGGCCGGTAGCTGTAGCTCCAGTTCGACCCCTAGCCTGGAAACCTCCATGTGCCGTGGAGGTGGCCCTAAAAAGCAAAATAAATAAGGTTTTCATTTTTGTAATTTTAGAATGTGTAAAACATTTAGCTTTGGTCTGAAATAGCTGTGATTGAAGAACCATTCAGCATTTTGGGGTAGAGGAAATCGCAGCATTTTCTTTGTAGTCAAAAGACGTGTGTTTTAATCTTTGTTCTGTTTATAACTTGCTGAAGGACCTAGGGAAGTTCTTGACTTCATAGATCTCAATATTATTTATCTGCAAAAGAAGAAGACTGAGTGAGATTTAAAGGCACCTTGCCCCCCAGCTTTACTGAGAATTTGAGGCCCATGTTGGCAGTCATTTGGTTTAGTTTATACCCAAAAGTGAGTATCATTCAGGAAATACTACGGTGTTAGGAGGAAGATCTTACAGAAATAAAATCCTTCTCATTTACTTTTTGTAAAAAGATATTCATAATTTACCTTTAACAAACATTAGAGATAAAAGTTTAGAAAACTGCTATCTTGAAAGTTTATAATTCATATTTTATTAAGCACACATGGTTTTCTCCATTCTTTGTTACATACACCCTCTTATTTTTATTTATTGTTTTCATTTTATTTAATGTAATTTTTGTTTTGTTTTGTTTTGTTTTTTTCCTTTTTAGGGCCTCACCTGCAGTATATAGAAGTTCCCAGGCTAGGGGTCAAATCAGAGCCATAGCCACACCAGATCTGAGCCACATCTGTGACGTACACCTCAGCTCACGTCAATGCCAGATCCTTAACCCACTGAGCGAGGCCAGGGATGGAACCCGCAACCTCATGGTTCCTAGTCAGATTCATTTCCACTGGGCCATGACGGGAACTCCTAAAAATTTTTTGAAGTACAGTTGATTTACAATGTTGTGTTGCTTTCTGCTGTACAGCAAAGTGACCCAGTCATACACACACACACACACACACACACACACACACGCATTCTTTTTCTCATATTATCTTCCATCATGTTTCATCACAAGAGATTGGATGTAGTTCCCTTTGTTGTACAGTAGGATGAAGATTTGTTTTTAAATGGATTTGTAGAGATTTACTCATCTTTAAAAAAGGATCAGAGCCCTCACTCATGTCTATGTTTTAATCCTTTAATCTCTAGCAGTCTTCGCTGGCCCCCCGGGGCTGATGGCCAACCTGGTGTCAAAGGCAATGCTGGTCCCCCTGGCCCATGGGTACCAGCGGTGCTCCTGGACCCAAAGGTGCTCATAGAAGTGCTGGTCCTCCTGGTGCTCCTGGTTTCACCACACGCTGTTTAATCTCTGAGGTGGCTGGGAAAATGACGTTAACCAGAGAGGCATTGGCTTACAGCCCTCCCAACGGAAAAGGGACAGCTAGCAGGTGTTTCACTCCATCCCTAGGCAGACCTTCGCCCTGTCTCAGCAGGAAGTAGTTCCTGAACGGTCCTCGCCCAGTGTCCCCTTTAAGCACGAAGGAGTAAAACACCTGGAGGGGGAATGATAGGGGTGGAGGAGGCACAGGTAGTTTTAGAAGTCCCAAGAGAGGACCACGGATAACGAGGGACACTTAGGGGACATTGGGAGATCACTTTAAGTTAATAAATTGCTCACAGGGAGTTCCCGTCGTGGCGCAGTGGTTAACAAATCCGACTAGGAACCATGAGGTTGCGGGTTCGGTCCCTGCCCTTGCTCAGTGGGTTAACGATCCGGCGTTGCCGTGAGCTGTGGTGTAGGTTGCAGACGCGGCTCGGATCCCGCGTTGCTGTGGCTCTGGCGTAGGCCGGTGGCTACAGCTCCAATTGGACCCCTACCTAGCCTGGGAACCTCCATATGCCACGGGAGCGGCCCAAGAAATAGCAAAAGGACAAAAAAAAAAATAAAATAAAAAGTAAATAAATAAATAAATAGCTCACAAAAGCCATCAGAACAAGGCAGGCTTGCCTCACTGGTGCAAGTGCGAGAATTACCTGCGGTTGTTGGGCGGGGGGGGGGGGGTGGGTGGGATGAGGCCTGCATTCGGATTCAGACCAAGGGCAGGAGTTTGAGGACCGCCCTTCTGCCGACTTACCGGAGACTAAGGAGGAGCTGTTACTCGCAGAAAGGAAGAGGCGGGCTTTTCTGACCCCCACGCCCCTTGGAGGATCAAACTGTAGCCCACCGGATCCTGGGGCAGAGCTTCCTTGCCTGCTCGCTCACATCTCTCACAAGTGTCCTATCCTAATAAGTCTATTTCTTGCCTATCAAAAAAAATTTTTTAATCTCTAGCTTTATGGAGATGAAGACAATCCATCGATCAATCTGTATTCCTTGAAACTGGTCTCCCTGACGGTGATTTCTCAAGTCAGGAGTGGGAGAGGGTGAAGGTAACGAAAGACTCCCCTGTGATGTGTGGAACAAAGTGATACTTTGTGCTGTTGTTTTGATTGGAGTTTACTTAATTTATATTGACTCGAAATGAAGTCAAAGTGACCATCAGTCTTTTAAACTCTAAGAAAGCTGTAGGGTCCCTTCCAGGTTCTAAATGGTCACACCATCTATATGGAGATTGAGGAACTCTGGTAACACAGTAAATTCTGGGGAGACCCGCCCCACTTCATCCGTGTGAAGATCCTATGGAGGATTTAGGGAAAAAACACTGTATTTTGTTTTTTGTCTACCCTTGCGGCATGCAGAAGTTCCCAGGCCAGGGGCCGAACCTGAGCCACAGCAGCAACAATGCCAGATCCTTAACCACTAGGCCACCAGGGAACTCCAGGAAAAAAATAATTCAGGTGATATCCTTGATGTCTTATAAGAATATTGCAGATATAGTATATTGTACTGTATGCTGTCTTCTGGCACTCTATTACTATAGAATTATTATACATGTAGTATTCTATAGAGCATAGTACACTATGCTCTAAGTATAGTTATTTTTGTTTATTATAATTGATTTACAATGTTCTGTCAATTTTTGCTGTACAGCAAAATGAGCTGGTTATACATATATATGTGTGCGTGTGTGTGTGTGTGTGTGTGTATACATATACAATACGCATTGTTTTTCTCACATTATCCTCCTCATATGCCATCACAGGTAACTATATATAGCGTCCTGTGCTCTGCAGCAGGATCTCATTGCTTATCCACTCCAAATGAAGTATGGTTTTTTAAACAGCTTTATTGTAGCTATCAGTAGAACTGATTTTTATAAGGTAGAGATTTAAAGCTGCCTAATTGATACCCCTTATTATTTTATTAAAAAAACAGTCAGATCTTTCAGTGTAATAGCTAAAATACTGTTCTCCTAAAGACAATGTTGATGCTGTTATTTATTCCTTCAATAAATACTTACCGAGAACTTATTTTGAATTACCCTTGAATTAGTGGCTGGAAGTTTTACTGTCCTCTACAGGCTTGTTTCAGAATTTCAGAATTGTGACTTCGGCTTTCAGTGTAACCTTCTGATATCAGCTGCTTTTGGTATTTTACTTGAATCTACTTATGAGTACTGAAAAAACTGAGTTTTTCTTGGCCTTCTTGAGTCCTGCGAAAGTTTTAATAAACGTGTACATGTTAAAACCTGCCGTCAGGAAGGCGTAAATGTTTTTCGTGGTCTTCAGTGAAGAGGGACCTGAAAGGGGGCAGCGCTGGGAGGGCTCAAGTTCCAGCCACGAGGGACTCGTTTCAGCCATAAGTGATAATGCAGGTGTTTTGTTGAAACATGTGAGTCCTTTTCCTTTCAGCAGCATATATATATATATATATATATATATATATATATATATATATATATTTAGGTTCTTTAAAATGCCTGGATAGCCCTTTGTGTGTGTGAAGGAAGATATAAAGTAATTTTTAAAATTCGGTGAGAACCAAGGTTTGGAAGATAGTGCTATGCGCCTGGCTGTGGTTCACTGCACTGTAAGCGCTGTCACAACAAAGATGATATCAAGGGGTTTCTTTGGCCCTTTTTTAGGACCATACCTGTGACATATGAAAGCTACCGGGCTAGGGGCTCATTCAGGGCTACAGCTGCTGGCCTACGCCACAGCCACAGCAACACGGGATCCGAGCTGCGTCTGCGACCTACACCACAGCTCACGGCAACGCCAGATCCCTAACCCACCGAGCAAAGCCAGGGATTAAATCCGCATCCTCATGGATACTAGTTGGGTTTGTTATGGCTGAGCCACAGTGGGAACTCCCAAAGATTTTTTTTTTTCTTGATCTTTTTCAGGTTTTTTATTTTCCCCAAACGATCACAAGATAAGATGTTCACTCAATAAATGGATTGATCTGTATTTAAGGACATGGTTTAGACGGATCTATTTGCACGTGTTCAACATTTTATTATGAAGCTACAGCAAAGTAGGAATTTTGTAGGAAACACTTATACACCCATCCCCTAAAGTCTGCCATTAACATTTTACTATACTTCTTTATCACGCCTCTCTCCATCTCCGTGTCTCTCTGCCCATTCATTAATGTATCTTATTTTTGATACATCTCAAAAACCATCCCAAAGATTTCCAGACTGTCATGGAAACCAACTTGGACTCAGGGACCACAGTTTGAATTCGTGCACGAGAAGGAGACGAGGCAGTTTCAGGTGTCAGGTGTCTCTCTGTTCCCGACTCACATGATGTACGTTGATAAATGATGACCTCTTGCTAACGTTCCAGTGATTTTAATGTGACTTCGGCTTTCAGTGTAACCTTCTGATAGGACTGCCTCAGCTGCCAGCTGTCACGATGGTGTGAATGCCGGTTGTGTGTGTCGACTGTGGCCATTGCCAGCAGCGTCCGTGTGACCTCGCGTGAGACTCACTCCGTGTCTCTTTGGTTAGGCGTAGCCCATCGAAGCCAGAGCAGTGAAGGAGTCAGTTCTCTCAGCAGCTCGCCCTCCAATAGCCTCGAAACGCAATCTCAGTCTCTCTCACGTTCCCAGAGCATGGATATCGATGGTGTCTCTTGTGAGAAAAGGTAAAGTAAGCCACTTTTCTAGTAAGCTGCTTTGCTGATTTGATGGAAGGGGCAAGTTCCGTCCCCTTTAGCATCTAGTCCAATAGTCTCGAATGTCAGTCCTTTGCAAATGAGAGCTCACTTGATTAAAACGGAAAGGTCTTTGTGTTATTCTGAAATGTTCTTTGTACCTTTTTATGTTTTCGGTGTGGGAATGTCTTTTATGAAATAATGGTACGGGTGATTAAAAAAATGGTCTTTAAAAATGTCTGTATGAAGTTGCCACGTATATGTCCGCCCCTAAAAAATTTCCTCAATGATCACTGATGGGTGAAATTTTAAAAGTTTGGAAAGGCATACAGGCAGCAAGCCAGATAATTCAGGCTGATTGGGGTGTCCCAGAGCAGGGCGTGCCTGTGTAGCAGGTGTGCCTTGAGAACTTCTGTGTGCCTCGGGTATGGCTAAAAAGGAGGGAAGAAGAGCAGGGGTGAAATAAAGACATCTATAGATTTAAAAAAACAAATAATGACCTTCCCGTTGTGGCTCAGTGGAAACGAATCCAACTGGTATCCATGAGGATTCGGGTTCGATCCCTGGTCTCGCTCAGGGGGTTAAGGATCCAGCGTTGCCGTGAGCTGTGGTGTAGGTTCGCAGATGTGGCTTGGATCCCGTGTTGGTATGGTGTAGGCTTGGCAACTGCAGCCCCGATTTGACCCCTAGCCTGGGAACCTCCGTATGTCATGGGAGGCAGCCCTGAAAAGCACAAACAAACGAACAAAAGCTCCCTGATGGTCTGCCACCCGAAGATCCCAACTTTTAACAGATGCAGTTTGAGAAGAAGGAAAATGATCTCAAGACTCATGTCTGAGATGCAGGGAGGACAGATGAGTCAAGAAAATAAGTATGTGGTAAATCTAAGCACTGATGATAGAAGGCAGTAAGAGCAGTGTGTAAGCTCCCAAAGGGGAGAGAAGTCGGTGATCAGGGCGCTCTCACACGCTGAACTGCAGCAGCAAGTAGGCCGGATGGGAGGTGCTGAGAGCGAGCTCTCAGGTCCCTTGAGTCCTTGGGAGCGGGGAGAAGACACTGGCCAACTTTAGCTTTTGAGTTAAGACTACTTGGTAAGGGACTTCCCTGGTGGCTCAGCAAGTTAAGGAGCCAGCATGGTTGATGCTGTGGTGCAGGTTCTATCCCCGGCCCCGGAACTTGCAAACACTGAGGGCACAGACAAAAAAATAATAATAAATAAAATTAAATAAAAAAATGTAAAAATGTTTGATAAAACTTCTAGGGTTACCACTGAAAGACCAGCAGGAGTGTATTTTCAAACCATTAAAGGGAAAAAAATACACTTTTTTTTTTTTTTTTTTTTTGTCTTTTTAGGGCCACACCCGCAGCATATGGCGATTCCCAGGCTAGGGGTCAAATTGGAGCTGTAGCTGCCGGCCTACACCACAGCCACAGCAATGCAGGATCCGACCCACCTCTGCACCCTACACCACACACAGCTCACGGCAAGGCCGGATCCTTAACCCACTGAACAAGGCCAGGGATCGAACCTGTGTCCTCATGGTTACTAGTCAGATTCTGCTGAGCCAGGATGGGAACTCCAGGAAAAAAATAAAGAATGAAGTTGGGGAGGTGATGGGATTGAAGTCAATTCAAAGAAAGGGAAGAAAGAAACACAAACTTTAACAAAGGGACAAATAGTACAAAATAAGATGGTTACAAGAAATGATAATATGTCCATAATCACAGTAAATCACGGGGAGAAGGCATAGGTTGGATTAAAAACAAAACAGAACCCAATGTATTCCTGATTATAGAAGGCATACCTGAAACATTAGGTTAGAGAGAGATTGAAAAAAAAGAAAAGGGAGTTTCCATCGTGACATGGCAGAAATGAATCTGACTAGGAACCATGAGGTTTCGGGTTCGATCCCTGGCCTCACTCAGTGGGTTAAGGATCCAGTGTTGCTGAGCTGTGGTGTAGGTAGCAGTCAAGGCTCAGATCTGGCGTTGCTGTGGCTGTGGTGTAGGCCGGCAGCTACAGCTCTGATTTGACCCCTAGTCTGGGAACCTCCATATGCTGTGGATCTAGCCCTAAAGAGACAAAAAATAAAATAAAAAAAATTTAAAACCCAATCAAAATTTGGGTATTTTAGAAACAGCATGCCTCAAATAATAGGTCAAAGAATTCATGATCGGAATTTGGAAGTATCTAGAACTAAACAATAACATGTATTTCATATCATCACGTGTGTGTTGGCACTTAAGTGGTCCTTAGAGAATATAGTGTTATATAGAATATATTAAAAGTGAAAAAAGTACAAATGGAATGTAAAGAGTTATTGGAAATAAAACCCCTTTTCTTAGAATACCTTTCACCTCATGTGTACGTGGCTACCTTCGCATTTCTGCCCAGATAGCATTTCAGAGAGGGTCTCACCCCATTCAAAAGAGAGAGCCTTGCCCTCTCAATTGCCTTTTTTCTGCTCTTTTTTCCTTCTTTTTCCATAGCATTTATCATTATACCGTATACTTTGCTTATGTATTATGTTTTTTTTTTTCCTTTTTAGGGCCACACCTGCAGCATATGGAGGTTCCCAAGTTAGGGGTCCAAACAGCTATAGCTGCGGGGCCTACACCACAGCCACAGCAACGCCAGATCCGAGCCGCATTTGCAACCTACACCCAGCTCATGGCAATGCCAGATCCTTAACCCCCTGGCAAGGCCAGGGATCGAACCTACAACCTCATGGTTCCTAGTCGGATTTGTTTCCTCTGTGCCCCAGAAACAAATGTTTTTGTGTTATGTTTATGGTTTATTATCTTTCTTCCTCTAACTGGAACAGAAGTTTCACAACTCAGATTTTTTTTCTTTTTTTTTTTTTTTTTGGTCTCTCTTGTTTGGTGGCTTCTCAGACACCTGGAGTGATGCCTGCAGAGAACAGGCACTCAGTAGTACTTGTTAATGAAAAAGAGGATTCTGTGAAAAATATAAATATGCAGAATGCAAATGCATTTGAAAATTTGGGTGAAAATCAGATTCCTAGAAAAACATAATTCTTCCAAAATTTACTCAAGAAGAGAGAACCTGAATAATCAAAAAAAAATGCAAAATAGGAGTTTCCGTCGTGGCTCAGTGGTTAATGAGTCTGACCAGGAACCACTAGGTTGCTGGTTCAATCCCTGGCCTCGCTCAGTGGGTCGAGGATTGGGCGTTGCCGTGAGCTGTGGTGTAGGTTGCAGACGCGGCTCAGATCTAGCATTGCTGTGGCTCTGGTGTAGGCCAGTAGCAACAGCTCCAATTAGACCCCTAGCCTGGGAACCTGCATATGTCGTGGGTGCGGCCCTATAAAGACAGAGAGACAAAACAGATAAACAAAAAAGTAAAATAAATGGAACCAGTATTTTGAAATTTTCCAAAGGAAGCACTTTACTCATGATTTTATTGTTAATTCCACCATTCCATCTTTACACACATTTTTCCAGATAATTTTTAAACTTACCAACTCAATTTTTGTATACAATATGACCTTGATATACGAAAGCAGACAATAATGTAAACGAAGAAAATTAAGGACACAGTCATCACACCTGTCAACATATTTGCAAAAACCTTAAGATATTGACAGATCAAATACTGCAGCACATGAAAAGCAGACCAAACATCAGTGGGTGCCAGGATAGGGCTTCCCATGGGCCAGCACAATAGTGATTCAAAGTGTCGTTAAGGGAGGACCTTTGGGCCGCTAGTAATGTCCTTTCTTAATCCTGGTACTGATCACATTACTGTGTTTCCACTGTGACACTTTATTTAGCCAAACCCATATCATCTATGCACATTTCCGTATGTTTCCATTAAAAGTTTAGTTAAAAAAATAATGTAACTTGACCATGTTGGGTTTATCTTAGGAACACAGGGATGCATTAACATAAAAAAACCTAGAAATAGTATTCTCCACCTTATCTATTAAAAATAGAAAAGCCATATGATCCTGGCGGCTGCCAAACTTTGGTAAAATTCAATGTCGATTCATGATAACAACCTGAGCAAGCAGGAGACAGAAAGGTGCATCCTCAAACCGACAGTAGGGCAGAGACAGAGCGCCCCAAATATTGCATATGCTCCCCTGCATTTCCAGTGTCCTTTGCAGTTAGATTGGGGCCACGTAACTAGTTCTGTCCAGTAGCCCTGTGAGTGGAAGTGACATGTGGCACTTGTAGGTGAAGGCCGTCGAGCCGATGTTCCTCCTCCATCCCTCTCTTCTCTCGCTCCAGTGACCTTGGAGGCTGTGTATTGCAGATGGCATAGATTAAAGATGGAGTAAGGATGCTTCACGCTCATCAGACTTGGCGTAAGCGAGAAATAAACCCTCATAGTGTTAAGCCTCTGAGATCGCAGGCTGTATGTGTTTCCGCAGCATATAGCCTCTTATTCTGACTGATAGAGGACACCTGCCAAAAAAACTGCAGCCCCTCTCGTACTCAGTGGTGAGAAATTAGAAACGTTCTCTTGAAAATCGGGAGTAAGAACACAGTTGACCGCTGTTTCTGCTTCTATTCAACGTGGGATCCTGCCCAGTGCAGGGAAACAAGTTAGGGTTGGAGTGGAAGAAACAGAGCAGTTATTATTTGGAGACGAAGTGGTTATCTACCTAGTAAGCCCCGTATGTACACAAACAAGGTACTTGTCAGAGGCCTGTATCGGAAATCAGTTCCAGGACTATGTACTAGCAACAAAAAATTCAAAAACTTAATTCTTACAAAGGTGCCTTTCAGACTTTTATTTAAAGATACATGGTACCTAGGGATGCATTTAGCAAATGAGGTAGACGATTTACAGCAAAAAATTATAAAAGTTCACTATAACTTCTTAATTACTTGGAGAGAGGTGCGTGGTCCATGGATGGGTCAAGACTGTAATGATGTCATTTCTCCCCGATTTGATCTCCGAGTCAGTAAAATTCTAGTCACAATCCCAGCAGGATTTTTAAGGAACTTGTCAAGCTGATTCTTAAGTGAGTCAGGGGTGGGATGGGGGAAATGACCCACAAATGGGCACCATTCTTCTGAGCTAGAGGAACAAGGTAGCGGCATTGACCTAGCAGATCCCAAGGCTTATTGTCAAGTTTTCCTAAGTATGATAAGAGGGTATTGGCACCGGGCCAGGCAGGTTATCTAATGGGACAGAAATTAGTATCCAGAGAGACCCGGACATATGTGACAATAGGACATATGACATAGGTGATTTTATATTGGTGGAAAAAGGCTGATCTTTTCAATACATGGTGCTGGAAGAATTGCTTATTTAATGTGGGGGAAATAATACATGTACTCAACCAGAGTTTGTAATCAGGCTCTGACTGATCATATCTCATTTAAAAAATAGTATGCATAGCCACATCTCCTAATTTTTGTTTTTGCAAGTGAGCCTTAGAACACAACGGGGGAAAAAAATTTTCAACGAGTGTGGTAGAATTTTGCTTTTCCTGATTTTGATCGAGATTTTAAAACTCTTGCTCAGCCAGCAGCTGTGGCATGGGGTGGATATGGAAAAGGTCAAAGATTGATGTTTCTTTTATAATTAAAGCCTGTCCCAGGTGGATGTGGATTCAGGAATTGAAAACATGGAGGTGGATGAAAATGATCGAAGAGAAAAGAGGAGCCTCAGCGATAAGGTTGGTAAGAGATGAAGCCCTTGCTTCCGTCTGTCGCTACAGGTAATGTACGTGAGCACTGCCCCATGTCCTTCGTCTCTGAGCCTGTTCAGAAAGGGCTGGCTCACACCAGCAGGTCCTATTGAGGTGATGGGGTGTTTTTTCTTTTGAGGGAAAGCCTTGATTGCCCTTATTAAGGAAAGGATAACGCAGTCCTTACTTTTTTTTTTTTTTTCATTTTTTAAAGTGTTATTAAAGTATAGTTGATTTATCATATGTTAATTTCTGCTGTGCAACAGAGTGATTCCATTATACATGTACATACGTCCATTCACTTTAAGATTCTTTTCCCATAAAGGTTAGCACAGGATATTGAGTAGCAGGACCTCTCTCAACTCAGTCCTTTTATCTGGTAAAAGTCCTTCAGTTCTCATTCTTTCAGGTCCATGTTTTATCAGTAAATGATAGTACTTAATTTAGAGCTAACTGAGTTTTTTCTGTGGGTCTTTGATTGCTTAAGTAAGTAGGTCACCACATCTTTGGCAGTGTTCTGAGGTTAATTAATGACCGGGGATTGAAGCAAGGAGAGGTGGGGTCCTGCAGCAAGTAGAAGCCCTTTGAAAACAAGAGGTTTTTATATTTTGTTGCCATCTGAACTTTAGTTCCCTATATTAAGAAAAAGGGTTTTATGTGTGTGTCGAACTGGTACAGGGAGAGTAATTGCATCACTGTGTATTCAGTAGGTTGTTAGCGTTCAGCAGCATATGTGCCTCCTGGTGGTGCCGTGCTTTATTTTGTATAGTCTCTGAATGTTTATGCGGTTCTTTCATTCGTGGTATTGTATCTGTGAAGGAAAAGCAGTGAGGAACACTACAGTCTGGAAAATTTTCTTGAAAAAAAGTGCTTGTATATCTAGACTGCCAGCCTGGTCTTCTAGCGTTCAGAAACGTAAACCCGTGAAGTATATGCACATCCTTTACCACGTGTCTACCGTGGCACCTCCTGATAGTGACCCTGCAGCTCTGTACACCCGCCCAGTAGAAGGGAAAGAAGTGACTGTTCACCCCAAATGAATGAGTGAATAGTTTTATGGATTTCTAAAATATCCGCATTAGTAAATGAATTAAACCAGAATTAGGTATTTCTGTGAAAGTCTACTCAGACCTCCCACTACGTGGAATTAACCCCCAAATCTTCTTCTTCACAAGGAGCCTTCATCGGGTTCTGAAGTATCTGAAGAACAGGCCTTACAGCTGGTCTGTAAGATCTTGCGTGTCTCCTGGAAGGACCGGGACAGAGATGTCATCTTCCTTTCCTCTCTTTCGGCACAGTTTAAGCAGAACCCAAAAGAAGGTAGGCGGCAGGCCCAGCTCACTGATTTCAGAGTTCCTAATGGAAAGCCAGAGTGGGAACTCCTTTGTCTTTCTCCTCTGTCCACATTTATTCTATCTTGCTTTGGGGGTTTTTTGTTGTTGTTGTTGTGCTTTGTTTGGTTTGGGTTTCTGTTTTTTTTTTTTGGCCACCCTCTTAGCATCTGGAAGTTTCTGGGCCAGGAATCAAACCTGAGCCATAGCAGTGACAACGTTGGATCCTTAAGCACTAGGCCACCAGGGAACTAATTTTTTGTTTTTTTCACAGCTGCACCTGCAGCATATAGAAGTTCCCAGGCTAGGGGTCCAATCAGAGCTGCTGATGCCAGCCTGCACCACAGCCACAGCAACGCAGGATTAGAGCCATGTCTGCAACCTCTGCCACACCTCACGGCAATGCCAGATCCTTAACCCACTGAGTGAAGCCAGGGATCAAACCTGCATCCTCATGGATCCTAGTCGGATTCTTAACCTGTTGAGCCACAATGGAAACTCCTACAGGATTCAGTTTTAAGAAGCTACACCAAACCATACTTGTAACAAAGTAATAAAACTCTTAGCAGGAGGCCAGCATTATGGAACCCTCACTTTTCTCTCCAGCAGATGTGGTAGAATACAGCAGAGGTAGGAGGGGTGCCCCCCGGGGTGTTCTCTTGCCTATCAATAGGGTCTAACCTCCCTGATGGCAGCAGTTTTTCTCTGGGTTGCTCATGGACATATTCCCCTCCTGCCCCCCCCACCTTAACAATCCCCCAGTAGATGTATTTTATTTATTTTATTTTATTTTGTCTTTTTAGGGCCGCACCTGAGGCGTATGGAGGTTCCCAGGCTAGTGGTCCAATTGAAGCTGTAGCTGCCAGCCTACACCACAGCCACAGCAATGTGGGATCCAAGCCGTATCTGTGACCTACACCACAGTTCGTGGCAATGCTGGATCCTTACCCACTGAGCAAGGCCAGAGATTCGAACCTGCATCCTCATGGACGCTAGTCAGATTTGTTAACCGCTGAGCCACAACGGGAACTTTGTAAATCTTAAGATTCTCAAATCTATCTGGTACATATATACGTGGTAATTTTTTTTTTTTTTTTTTTTTTTAAAGGCACCTGTGGCATATGGAGGTTCCCAGGCTAGGGGTCTAATTGGAGCTATAGCTGCCGGCCTCTGCTACAGCCATAGCAACGCCAGATCTGAGCCACGTCTGCAGCCTACACCACAGCTCATGGCAACGCTAGATCCTTAACCCACTGAGCGAGGGGACTTAACCTCATGGTTCGAAGTCAGATTTGTTTCTGCTCTGCCACAACGGGAACTCCAAGTGGTAATTTTTTTTTTTTGGCTATGCCTATGGCATGTGGAAGTTCCAGGCCAGGAATCAAAATGCCACATGTAAGTGATAATTTTTTAAAAAACAAACCAGGTGAGATAGTTACATGGGTTAGACATTTTATTTATTTAATAATAGTTAAAATCTATCTCAGAATTCCCTGGTGGCTCAGCAGGTTAAAGATCTGGTGTTGTCACTGCTATGGCATGGGAGCTGCGGCACGGTTTCCATCCCTGGCCCAGGAACTTCTGCTGCATGCCACTGGTGCAGCCAAGAAAAAATATATATATTTTGTAGGTCGAAGCTGTGGCTCAACCACAGATCTGTGGCTCAGGAACTCCATATGCTACAGGGCAGCCAAAAAAGGAAAAAAAAAAAAAAAAGAGAAAAAGTATATAGATACACAGACATACACACACACATAAAGACCTATAGTAAAATACGTGGGAGCTACAAAGAATAAGAAGGAAGCTAGAAAACAGAATCTGCTCCAGTAAGTCAGGTGGTGACTAAATAGTAGACCCTTCGTAAAATACTCTGAACTTTGCACTCAGTAGTTGTACTGTATATATTTAAAATATATATATATATATGTATATGTGAAGAAACACTAGCCCAGTTGCATTTTATTGTGAAAAACTATTGTCTGTGGTTGATAGTACAGTTAATATCTATCCGCAGTGACTCATCAACAACTGGGCTGCATTTTTTTTTGAATAAGCTTTCTACTTTGCAATAATTTTAGATTTACAGAAAAGTCCTAAAGATAGTGCAGGGAGTTCCTTTATATGCTTCACTCGGTTTCCCCTCATGTTACCATCTTACACATAACCATAGTGTATTTGTCAGAACTAAGATATTTTGGGGGTGGGTAGGGGAGCAACACCCACAACATGGGTAAGTTCCCAGGCCAGGGATCAAACCCATGCCACAGAGGTGACAACGCCAGATCCTTAATCCACTGAGCCACATGGGAACTCCCAGACCTAAGATATAATAATTAACTCAACTCCGGACCTTATTGGGATTTCACTAGGTTTTCTACCAGCATCTTTCTCCGGTTCCAGAATCCCATCCAAGATATCGTCCTGAACTTCCCTGGTCCACATTGGCTTATTTAAGGCCCGTGTGTACTCGGAGAACCATGTGTAACCTCTCGCTCGTTCTGTGTTTCCAACAGTGTTCTCAGATTTTAAGGACCTGATTGGCCAGATTTTAATGGAAGTACTAATGATGTCCACTCAGACGAGAGATGAGAACCCGTTTGCCAGTCTGACAGCCACATCCCAGCCAATCGCAGCGGCAGCTCGGTCACCAGACAGAAATCTCCTGCTCAATGCCGGCTCCAATCCAGGAACGAGCCCCATGTTCTGCAGCGCGGGCTCCTTCGGCGCCAGCTCCTTGTCAAGGTCCGTGTGGCTCGCGCACACCCGAGTGGTGGGAAAATAGCCGTGGAGCATGTGACAGCCAGGAATGTTCATTCCGGGCCCGAGTCCTAGAGACCGTGGCGTGTGTGGTCTTTTCGGGGATGGGTCGACTCTTTGCAGGAGGTGTTGTCTTTTCTAGATTGGTCTCTTTCGCTTTCCTTGGTTAGGCTGTTGGTAAATCAAATTTAGAGATAAATGGCTGTACATAGAATATTATTCCCAGGAAAGAAAGCTCTCTCATATTTTACGTGTAGGTTCTAGATCCGCCCTGCAGTTAGAGCACAGTTATTTAGACAGGTAACTAGAAGATTTGTTTACCTGAATGCTTAGGGATAAGAGGTATAATTATACTATCCTTTAAAAACACAGTATATTCTATTTTAGTTATTTTTCTCAAGTTTTTCTCCGATTTTCTCTTCTTTCCTCCCTCTCTCAACTCATGTAGCCTCTATGAAACTAGTCCAGCCCCCCGCACGAGTTTCTGGAGCTCTGGGCCCATGACGAGTCCGCCTTTGGCCTCCCCTTCCCGGGCAGCCAGCCAGGCAGCCCCAGGTCCTCATGGCGCGGGTGCCGGGGCTCCGGCAGGAAGCCAGTCCCCGTCTCCGCGGTATCGTCCCTACACGGTCACCCACCCCTGGGGGTCTTCTCCCTCTCCTGCCCCGCGCGCCTCGAGCCTCTGCCTTCTGTCCGGCTCCCCAGGCCTCCCCACCCTGGCTAGTAGCCCTCAAGCAGTGCCCGCCGGCTCCTCCGGACCGAGATCCTCCAGTGCGGGGCCGCCTTTGCTGTCCGCCTCCCCCGGTGCTGTGAGCAGACGGCCCGCCTCCTTCAGGAGCTCCCCTAGGTATCTATGCAGCAGGAGAGCCGGGTGTGTGTGTGCACTGCAGGGAAAGGAGGTTAACACGGTTTGGAAGAACTGTCGTGTGACACTGACCTCAGTTCTGTGTGTTTTCTGCTGTGTGTCTAACTTAGTGTGGGAGGCTTGCGCCCCCAGTCCGTGCTCCTGCCAGGCTTTGATAACATCAGGAAGTATGAGTTGTGCTTTTTGGGGGGGAGGGGGCTGTGCCCACAGCATGTGGAAGTTCTGGGCCAGGGATCGAACTCTCACCCCCAGCAGTGACCCCAGCAAGGTCCTTAACCCCTAGGCCACTGGGGAGCTTCTTGGGTTGCTCCATTCTGCACCCCTTCCCTTCATTCCCTCACTCTTCCTGCTTCCTGTGCAAAATAAAAGAAGTAACTTAGTTGTGAAATCTAGGTCACACGTCACTCCTCGTAACACATGCGTCTCAGAGACCGTGGCAGTTTGTGTTTGAGAGTTTGGGGCTCACAGGCCCACGTTTCTGTTTTTGTATTCTTGCCCATCATAGTTGAAATACAGTCAGACCAAGGGCTTGTGGGACCAAATCCCTCACCTCTGGTCACTGGGGCTGGGCCAGTGCTTATGCCTCCACACTTTGTTTTCAGCCCCTTAGAAAGAAGCAGCACGGGAATTCCATTACTCCACCCCCTCCCCCGCCACGTTCCTGTGCGTGTATGTCGTGGAGGTGAATTCGTTTTCTGCATGTCCGTAGGCAAAGCTTTCGCATAAGGTTTAATGAATAGGCCAGCGATTGCAAAGCTTTCCTTCTCTTATTCTGCCTTTGTTCCCTGATGACCTTTTTCCTTTTGTTACGGTAGTATGTACGACACCCCTTTCTCCTTCCTCTTCCTCGCACTTTCTGGGGACAGTAGTGACGAAGATGGAGAAGAAGATGGTGATGGTGCCGATGGTGCTGATGAAGGTGGTGGTGGTGGTGATGAGTTTTCTTGTGTCCCGTTTGGGTCCAGGTATCAGAGGAGTGGAGTCTTACCCTGCATGTGCGTAGGTGCTTAGGAACTAACTTTCATAAGCCCTCATTAGATGTGTGCCTTGCATCCAAACAGGATAGGGTCCAACGAGGTGGCCTGGACCGCTGAGATGTGCCAAACGTGCATGTGTCTAAAACCTCAGGACCTTTTCATGGGGTGAGGTGGTGCACAGGAAAATTTTCGTCGTTGTTTGTTGCCTGGCAAGTTTGGAGGAAAACGTACATCAGATCATTTGTCAAAAACACGAACAACCGTTGAAAGGGCCCTATTAAGTTCGTTCACCGTCAGATCTAAAATGAGAGACCCTTCCTTTATCTGTTGCAGGAGAGTTCTTGCACACTGCCAGATATGGGCAATAGGTAACTCTGGGAGGCATGTTTTCTTATGTTTGGTGGCATGGATGGCTCCTGTTTAGGAATGGCAGAGGGGCTGGGATGTGTGTGTGTGTGTGTATTCTCAAATGTCTGTCTGTCCATCCCTCTCTGGCTCAGTCTGGACAGTCCATCAAAGAGCACATGGGGTCACTCATACTGTCTGGTGTAACTGTGTTTCTATTTTCACTTTTTTTTCTTTTTAGGGCCGCACCTGTGGCCCATGGAAGTTCCCAGGCTCGGTGTCAAATTGGAGCTGTGGCTGCTGGCCTGCACCACAGCCACAGCAGCATAGGCTCTGAGCCTCGTTGGTGACCACAGCTCGTGGCAACACTGGATCCTTAACCCACTGAGCGAGGCCAGGGATCAAACCTGAATCCTCATGGATACTAGTCGGGTTCATTACCACTGAGCCACAGTGGGAACTCCATCTGCTTTTACTTCTGATATTAAGTTTTGCTAGTCACCTCCTTGGCCTTGGTGAAGCCACACACTTTTTGTCTGGACAGCATGTGAAATAGCAGCAGAGGCCAAGACATAGTTCATGATGTTGCTGAAAGTTCACCCCTGAAAACAGAGTTAAAAAGACAGCTTGGGATTTCTAGGTGACTTTGAGCAAGAAAATATAATAGCACCTTCTTGCTAACCCTCTGACTCATTGTCTTAAAATTTCGCTCTTAAATCAAAGTTTCTTCTGGACCAGTTGGTGTTTGTGCCCAGCGCTATTCAAAAATAACTCCAGGCTATAAATAGACAGCAGTAGGAGTTAGGTACCCTTCATTAAATTTGACAGTGTTCTGAAGAATCATTAGAGAGTACATAAAGCCAGAGGGGAATGTGGGTGCAAGGGTGACTGTTGACTCCGTAAGGTTGATATTTGTATTAGGTTGAAAGTTGTATCACTCTTTCTCAGGTGAATTTCCCAAAGGTTGAAGTGTTTTTTCATGTAGATAAAATCCTGTTCCATGATCATAGAAATGGAGCAGGCATTCGTGTTAGCAGTCGACTTCTATGTATATGATAAAAGTCCTCTGTCGTCTGTTTTACTGTAAATTATCTGTAGGATAAATGCTCTTTCTCCCAGGCCTGTTTAATTCCAATGTTCTCTGACAAAGATATCAGATGGCCTGCTGCTTATTTTTTTTTTTTTTTTTTTTTTTGGCCATGGCCTGTGGTGGCTTGATTTTGTTTTTGTTTTTGTTTTTTGTCTTTTTGCCATTTTCTTGGGCCACTCCTGCAGCATATGGAGGTTCCCAGGCTAGGGGTTGAATCAGAGCTGTAGCTGCCAGCCTACGCCAGAGCCCCAGCAGCTCGGGACCCGAGTCGTGTCGTGTCTGCGACCTACACCACAGCTCACGGCAATGCTGGATCCTTAACCCTCTGAGCAAGGCCAGGCATCAAACCCACAACCTCATGGTTCCTAGTCGGATTTGTTAACCACTGAGCCACAACGGGAACTCCTATGGTGGCTTGATGTTGAATCTCAGTTCCCAGACTAGGGATTGAGTCCCGGCCGCAGCAGTGAACGTGCTGAATCCTAACCACTAGACCACCAGGGAGCTCTCCCCCCACCTTTTTTTGCGTGCTTCTCTTACTAACTCCTTTCTAGACTTCTAACATTCCAGCCTTGCCTCAGATCTAGGTTCCATACCTACAAGGAGAAACAAAACTTACTGATTATGTACTCATAACTGCAAATACTGAGGATCACGTGCTAGGCCTGCTGTCTGATTTCAGCACACATTCTCCGCACCCCCCATCCTCACAGCCCCACCCCTCGTAACTGCCGGGGAGGGGGGTCAGAGGGGGGTTTGGCTCGTGACTAGAACAAGGCAGAGCCCAGAGCTCCCCTGCCTCCCACCACACCGTGCTGCCTCTGCCTTCTCCATTTCTGTCCAGTAGGATTTTGCTGCTGTCATTTGTCACCGGTGATTTCACTGCCCAGAGTCCATGCCTCTACTCTGGTCCTTAGCAAGAAAGTGCCAGCGTTTTAGTCCTTCTTTACAAAATTCCATTCCAGTCAATCGACAGGACCTTTGTGGGCTGTTGAAATGAAACCTGATCTTTCCAGAGTTTAGAAATGATCAATTCTGAGTAGAGGTCAAAAAGAATCTCAAAGGTTAGGGATACACGCAGACCGCGGATGAAGCAAATAGAGAGGAACCTGAGAATGCACGTAGCGGCGACCAGGAAGGAGTCGCAAAAAACATCCTTCTTAATTTGAGTGATCAACAAATGAGTTCTTTCTTTTCCCCTTTCTAATTGATCGTCTCAGGGTTTTATTCACGTTGAAGGAAGGCATTTTAACACCCATTTCTTGTCTGGTAAGATGCGTATCATAGAAGAAGCAAGCAGCAGGGCTTGTCTCAGCCTCTCCTTCTCCTGGCCCAGTGCAGTTGCTGGGGTTGTACATCTTCTGGGCAGTAGCTGGGACACACTCTTCTTATGTCATTTATAGTGGTGATGACAAGGACTAATTTAGGAAAGGTAAAAATATTCTTTCCATAGTGTTTTATAGTCCCCTATGACGAAAAGCTGTATGAATTATAAGGCACTGCTTTCTGTAGGGATGAAAATGAGTGAAGTGAGAGTTATCTTGTAATAAAGATAACAAAGGAATTATTCTGAGGAACCTTTTTCTGGTTGATGACTGGAAAGAAGTTTTTCTGGGATTCCCGCCTTGGTTCGGTGGGTTAAGAATCCAGCCGCTGGAATTCCTGTCGTGGCTCAGCCGTTAACGAATCCCAGTAGTATCCATGAAGGACGCAGGTTCGATTCCTGGCCTCACTCAGTGGGTTAAGGATCCGGGTGCTGCCATAAAATTAAAAAAGAAAGAAATTTTTTTCTTTTGTTTATTGGGTTGTGGGGTTTTTTTCATTTGTGATCTTTTTTGGGGGGTGCAGGGTACATACCCATGGCATGCGGAAGTTCCCAGGCCAAGGATCTGTGACAACGCCAGATCCTAAATTCCGTTGCACTGCAAGGGAGCTTCCTAGATGTTTCAGTGAAGGAGATCACATCTGGAAAGTCATGAGCCTGTGTGACTTGTGAGAGGGAACTAGCAATCAGTGAGGCGCGTTGCCATCTACTCTTATTTCTGCTGGTCATCGCTCATTAGGGAGGAAACAGTGGAAAAAGTGGAAAAGAAACCTTTCCGCCTGTCTATCCCCAGACCCACCAGTGATTACCCTTTTCCCACAGAGTAAGACCCAAAGCCCTCACCCCGGCCCCAAAGTCCCTGCATCTCATCTGTATACACACACACACACACACACACTCACTCTGTCACACACTCACTTCCCGCCCCTCTGTGTTACCCATACTCAGCTTTGCTTTTTCTTCAGAGCACTTCTGTTTTGTTTTATTGTCTCCCCTCTGTGATATAGTTGCTGTATGAACACGGCCTTGTTCTTTTCACTTCGCTGCGCCGCCCCCAGAACCTTCAGCAGTGCCTGGAGTCCAGAAAGCCCACTGGGGACATTTATTTGTTCAGGGAATTTGCATTGCTTAGCCCTGCCCAGTGTGCCTTGGCCTTGCACTGAGAAACTACACCATTCCAATGTCTGCACCTAAAATAATAAGAAAATAGGAGGGTTATTATTCCCATTGTAGAAGAAAAGAAACTGCAATGAAATCCTTTTGAGAAACAGGTTTTCTTGATGCATTTAAAATGGAACTCATTTTTCACAGATCTCATGCATGTATAAATCCCCAGCGATATTTTCATGGTATTTTCAGAAGGATTCAGCTCTGTTTCCATTATGTGAAGTAATTACATTATTCAGTTGGAGTGTTGCTGTAGTTATCAGAAGATGGCTCACATAGTCTCCCACAGGGAGGTATCATTTTTTAGAAACTATTTAAAAGGACTGAAATGTGACATATTTCCAGGGTCATATTCCAAATGTCATAGTTGTAAAGGCATCATGGATTTTGTAACAGCATCTTAAGGAAAAAAATGAAATACTGTTTTAAAACATTTAAAAATGTCTATTGAGGAGTTCCCGTCGTGGTGCAGTGGTTAACGAATCCGACTAGGAACCATGAGGTTGCGGGTTCGGTCCCTGCCCTTGCTCAGTGGGTTAACGATCCGGCGTTGCCGTGAGCTGTGGTGTAGGCCACAGATGCGGCTCGGATCCCACGTTGCTGTGGCTCTGGCGTAGGCCGGTGGCTACAGCTCCGATTCGACCCCTAGCCTGGGAACCTCCATATGCTGCGGGAGCGGCCCAAAGAAGTAGCAAAAAGACAAAAAATAAATAAATAAAAAATAAAAAAATAAAAAATAAAAATGTCTATTGATAGGAGTTCCTGTCATGGCGCAATGGTTAACGAATCCGACTAGGAACCATGAGGTTGCGGGTTCGATCCCTGGCCTTGCTCAGTGGGTTAAGGATCTGGTGTTGCCGTGAGCTGTGGTGTAGGTCACAGACACGGCTCGGATCTGGCGTTGCTGTGGCTCTGGCGTAGGCCGGCAGCTGTAGCTCCCATTAGACCCCTAGCCAGGGAACCTCCATATGCCGAGGAAGCGGCCCTAGATAAAGCAAAAAGACCAAAAAAAAAAAAAAAAAAGTCTATTGATAGCATAGAGGTGATGTATATAAACCACACACCCCTTCCCCCTCGGTGTCACATTCAAAAATTGAGTTCAAGAGTTCCTGTCGTGGCTCAGTGGTTAACGAATCCAACTAGGGACCATGAGGTTGCACGTTCAATCCCTGGCCTTGCTCAGTGGGTTAAGGATCCGGCGTTGCTGTGAGCTATCGTGTAGGTAGCAGATGCAGCTCGGATCCCACGTTGCTATGGCTATGGTGTAGGCTGGTGGCTATGGCTCCAATTGGACCCCTAGCCTGGGAACCTCCATGTGCCTCAGGTGCAGCCCTAGAAAAGACAAAACAAAACAAAACAAAAAAAAGAACTCTAGAGGTCCTTTTTTTTTTTTTTTTTTTTTTTTTTTTCTCATCTTTTTGCTATTTCTTGGGCCGCTCCCTCGGCATATGGAGGTTCCCAGGCTAGGGGTCGAATCGGAACTGTAGCTGCCAGCCTACGCCGGAGCCACAGCAACTCGGGATCCGAGCCGCATCTGCAACCTACACCACAGCTCAGGGCAACACCGATTGTTAACCCACTGAGCAAGGGCAGGGACCGAACCCGCAACCTCATGGTTCCTAGTTGGATTCGTTAACCACTGCGCCATGACGGGAACTCCTAGAGGTCCTTTTTTGATCACTGACACTGATGCACAGCGTTGGTGAGACTGGCTGCTTTTTGTCCTTGTGTTCCCAATCTGCTTCATCACCCTTAGGACCGATCTTACTTTTTTTTGGGAATCTATTAACGAATACTGGGATTTAGTCTACATTTTCCATTCCAGTTAAACTTTTGTCTTTTTTTTCCTTCTTCTTTCTCATCTCTTGGAAGTCCCTTGGAAGTGCCCTTTGGCGCCTTACAGCTCATCACCAGCATACATCCACCTCTTTAAATTTTGAACATTCTCTAGTGTATTCTCAGTGTCTTTCATTGCCCAGCCTGGCATTCTTTACACACATTGTCACTTTCCACATCTTTGCGCAATGTTTGTAAAGGTATTTCTGTTGACTTTGAGGTGTTCCACTCTAAGTCGAAACGGAATGGGGCATGTTGGCTAAGAATGAAACCCACCTTCAGTGGATCAGTGGCCACCCTCCAAGCACCCCGACTCCCCACAATTACTCCCACGCTGCTGAGGGTGCCTCGTCAGACTGGCTCCTTGCAGCTGGTGAGGGCTGGTTGATATCGAATACAATTTCTGTTTCAGAAATATAAAAATGGGAGAAGGGAGTTCCCATTGTGGTGCAGTGCAAACAAATCCGACTAGTATCCGTGAGGACGTGGGTTCAGTCCCTGGCCTTGATCCGTGGGTCAGGGAGGGTCAGGGAACTAGCGTTGCTGTGGCCATGGCGTAGGCCTCCAGCTGCAACTCCAATTCGATCCCTAGCCTGGGAACCTTCCATGTGCCACAGGTATGGCCATTAAAAAAAAAAAGGAAAATTCTAAGGCCAGTTCAGTGTACATTCCAAAGCCACTTCTGCACCCCACATATCTGTGCATGACATGCCACAGACATCTCAGTTCCTTGACTTTCCAGCCTCCGTCTGCCCCAGGCTGAAGGAGAGAAAGGTCTCGCTCAAGCTCCTGATTTTCTTCCCATTTGTCATCCTTCACATGTAATTTTTTTTTTGGAGGGGGGGGCCAAGTTTATGTTTTTTTCATTCCTCTTCATTTCAAAGATCCTGGCCTCTTCCTATGCCATGGTTAATCTTTTTCTATCTTTTATGTAAAGTGAGTCAATTCGTGAGTTAAACATCAGATTTGGTACAGGACCTCTTCTTGATGGTTGATCTAAACTTTAATTTCTTCCACACTAACCCTTGCGGTAAGGTTTGGCTTTGGTCTCAGAGAGTAGTTTTCACTAATAATAACAGAGCTCGTGTTGTTTCCTGCTTATCTCTTACAAAGCCTCGCCACATGACCTCGTCTTACCCTCACTGCAGATAAGATGAAATTCTGGGTTCAGGTAACAAGTAAGTGATAGGGCTGGGAATGGAACACGAGTCGGGATGCTTCTGAGGGCAACGATTTTGTCTGGTTTTTACTGTACTACTTCGTCCTGTGCGGCAAACATTTTGGAACATTTGTGTTGATAATACTTTCATGTCTCCTAACTGGACAGTTTTTTAAGCTCTGGACCTTTTGTCAAAGGCAGGGGAAGGTCTTTGAGATCTATACGAGACGTTAGGAAGCGGGGCAGTTTTTTCGTCCCTTATACTTTACTCCCAAAGGAGCTGATTATAGCCCTAGTGCAGGCAGGTATTCACCTCCAAGCCTGCCTGAGTACAGCTGGCCAGCATGTTTGAGTTTCCTTCAAATGCTTGGCATTCAGTGGCCGTTCTTAGCCTTCCTGGTTGTAAGGTGCTCTTCCAAGGAGAGAAGATGTTGGGTGACCTTCTTCTTGGGTCGTTTACTAAAGCTTCTTACTGTTGGACTGGGAGCAGGTGAAACAAGCAGTCAGTTCCAGGCTTGGCTGCATGGGTGTCTGTGCTTTGTTTTGGGTGCGGGGACCCTCACGGGCTTTCTGCTGCAGAAACGTGAGCTCTGCCCAACCTAGTTTATTGAGAAGAGCTCAACATCGTCACTTTTCTTTTCTCCAAAGTTTGGGAGCCTCTGGTGGGGCAAGCACTTGGGATTCCTACAGTGACCATTTCACCATCGAGACGTGCAAGGAGACAGATATGTTGAACTACCTCATCGAGTGTTTTGACCGCGTTGGAATAGAGGAAAAAAAAGCACCAAAGGTAAAATGAAACAGATGCATTTCTAAAGAACCACAAAAAAAACCATTTATTTATTTATTTGATAAGTAATTGTTTTTTAACTCCATAAGGACATTTGTTCATTAACTTAACCAGTAAAGTGGTTATTGAGGATTTCTGATGAGCCATGTGCTTTACTAGAAGCTCGGGGGTATATCAGCGAACAAAACAGATGAAGATCCCAGCCCTCATGGAACTCACATCCTAGTGGAGGGAAGTGACAGGGCCAAGTGCCATTGCCACAGGGCCACTCACATTGGCCCTGAGCGTTTATCATAGTCTGTCATAATCACAGTAACCAACGTTGATGGAGTACCTGTAGACTAAACACGGTGCTAGGTCCACATTGGCTCAAATTCTCATAGTCGTTCATTAGTCCAGTGTGATCTGGTGTGATGTAAGTATTTTTTTTCCCATTATATTAATAAGCAAATGAACCTCAGAGAGATTAAGTTACCTACTATAATGTAGGTCTTTCCTAAAAACCAAGTCCGCAAACAACCTTCAAAAAGCAGGGGATGCCTGTAATTGTCCAGAATCACATAAAATTGCAAGGCTGGGTTTAAATCAGGAAGCTGCATATTTTCTGGGATTTCATGCTGTGTTTCTTCGTGATTATCTCATCTCATTCCTGGTTCATTTTCTTGATCTGGTTTTCCCTTAGAAACTATTCCGATTGCTCCCTGTTAGTTTTGTATTTGTGAAGGGCCTCTTAGGGTTTATTGCCCTGAGTCTTAGCAAAAGCAAAGACAGTGGGCATATCTCTGAAATCCCCAAGTGGTCACTTCAAGCTTCTGCTTCATTCTTTCTAACTGTAGATTTTAGCGGAGGCTGTATGCTTGGATGATAGAGTTATTCTAGTTTTTTTATTATCAATAAAGGAAGAGAAAAGGATGCCATTTCCCAGAGCTCTATCTCTTCTGACTCTTGTCAGTTTTCAACTCTGTGGGATTATTTTCTTTGTCTTTGTAGTCCTAACTTCCATCTTTCTTTTCAGATGTGCAGCCAGCCAGCAGTCAGCCAGCTTCTGAGCAACATCCGTTCCCAATGCATTTCCCATACTGCATTAGTACTGCAAGGTTCCCTCACACAACCAAGGTATGAAAAACCAACACCTGCTTGCTGTTAGCAGGGAGGGGACCCTCTCCATCAGTGGACACAGGCTGCCCACCCTCTTTGCACCGCATTGCATAACGAACTCGCTTCCTCACCTTTGAATTGAGGGGCTGGTCGGTGAAGGTGGTCTCTGAAGCTCCTTTCTTTCTCTGAAATGCTATGAAAATAAAATACCCGCTGTGTGCTTTATTGAGGTAGGCTGTTGTTGAAATAGGTTGACATCAGGGCAAGAAATTAGGAACGTCATTTAAAAGCAGCCGCTTGAAATCAGTGGAGATACTTGACAAGCTGTGCTGACCATCACTTTCCATGCATCACATAATTTCTGTTACTCGGTAATACAGAATAGCAGGAGAGTAGGTTACGAAGGCATCACCCAGCGTACTGCCCCCCTGAAGCTTTCAAGTTGAAGCAAAGCATATTTCTGTATTTCATTTCTGCTCTGATAAATATCTGAAGGAAAAATGACTAAGTTATAATATTCATTCTGGATGATTTTATATTCTTTTCTGTTCTGTAACCACTTGTAAAACTTGTCAGAAGAAAAAAGAAAAGGATGCACCTGCACTAAAATTTTAAAATTTCCTTGTTTAATGAGTTTTTTAAAAGCCCTCATCCCCTGCTAATCACCCCCCCTTGAATGAGACATAAATAAATGAGACATAGAATACTTCAGCTTTTCTAATGCTTTATTTTTAAAGGGCTGGATAGAGAAAAAGATGGATTTTTTGAAACTTTCTATAGTTGCCCATTAAAAAGCCTAAAAAGTGATTGTCTTAACAACAAGAAGGGTGATCTTTTGCCTAAAACTGTTGACTATCGTGTCGACTGGGAGATTTGAAGCTCGACCTATGAGTGTCACCTGCTGCTGACACGATGTTCTGTATGTTCTGGTTTCCACGGGGATGAGTGGATTCATCACAGCCCTTGACTTTCGTGGGTCTGCAGGTCCATGCAGCAGCCGTCCTTCCTGGTACCCTACATGCTGTGTAGGAACCTCCCATATGGCTTCATTCAAGAACTGGTGAGAACCACTCACCAGGATGAAGAAGTGTTCAAGCAGGTAAGGTTTTGTGAGTTTGCTACTGAGCCTCTACAAGGCAGATTTCTAAAGCCACCATCTATCACAAACTTTGGGGAGTTCCCTGGTGGCTCAGTGGGTTATGGATCCAGTGTTGTTACTGCTGTGGCTCAGGTTCGATCCCTGCTCCAGGAACTTCCATATGCTGTGGGCACAGCAGCCCCCCCCCCCAAAAAAAAAGAAAAGGAAAACTGAATTTGACATCATGTGTTATTTGCTCAGAGAGATACCTGCAGTTCCAGCCTTAAGGAAATCAGGTTGACAGCTGCATTGTTCAAATCATGTGTCCATTTCACCTCATCAGTCAAGCATCAAGTGTTTTAACGTGTGCTAAGTGCTTTGGAAGATTAGAAATACAAGGCCCTGTCTCTGATTTCAAGAAGCTGTTGACCAAGAGACAACGTAAGACAGATGTATGTAGGCCTGATAAGGAGTGTGGAAAATTAGTTCTCTGAGTTTACAAAAAGGGGATTAATAAATCAAAGACCCAAGTTAGCTCATAGCTCAGCAGCAGTCTGCACATCATGCAGAAGCGTTGTCTTCTTAGCTCTAGCCTGGGAGTGTCTCCTGTCTTAGCTGCTACTTCGTTCATTAAATATTCATACATTTTTGATAGCCCAGTGTGTCAAGTCAAGTGCAGATGCAGCTATGCAACATTTGAAGATAAAGCTTAATAATAGTAAAAATAACTAATAAACATAGTCCTGAGGGTTCTTCCAAGGTGAGACTTTGGCATTAATTTTGATTACTGTTTCGTGGCCCATGTTGTAAAGTAAGCACGACGCCACAGCAGCTCTCACGCAGCTGTTTCCCGTGATGAAAGGGTTTTTATGACGTTTTCTTACGACTTGCCGTATGACGCTTTTCTTTTTCTGCTTCTAGAAAGCATTAACAGAGGCAGTGGCTATAAATAATATGATCCCTTTTAATCTGTTTTTATACTTGATATTATTTGTAACTATTCATATTAAGGCCTTTGAATTCTCAGGAAGTATGTTTTCAAGATACTAGTAAAAGAAGAATGCAGGAGTAAAAACCCCAGTTAGTTTCTTCGTGTATCCCGTATAAACCACTCATATTAGATAATGGTCTTATTGACTTAGAGGAGTACTCCAGGTATTATAGTGAGCTTTGCTTCTCTAGAAAGTTAAGTGAGCACTGATGAAAATAAATAACTGTCTCGGAAGTTTTAAGCGATACACTCTATTATATGTGTAGTATGCATAACTTAGAATATTTCTATTCAGAAAGACCTCACGTAAGGATGGGTAGCTTTAACTGTATAAAAGCCCAGTGATGAGCTGAGAGAGAGGTGTGTCATGCCTATATTATTCATAAACTAATATAATAGAGACTATGAAATGACCTCTTTGTTTTAAATTGAGATGAAATTCACATAATATAGAATTAACCATTTTAAAGTATCCGGTTCAGTGGTATTTCGTACATTCACCATGTTGGGTAACCCCCACAGTCCTGTGTATTGTTAATCACAGAATCCAGGTGCCTTCTCTGCCTTGCCTTCTTGAGCTGTCCTTGTCTTTTTTTACGTATCACTACATGTTTTTCCGAGAGAGAAACGATGTGTACAGTAGAGTTGCTGAACTGAAAAACAGGGTTTTACCCTTTTGTCTGAAGTGTGGCCAATGTGAATTATTGCATCTTTTGATTGAAATTTCAGTCTCCCTTTACTGTTTGAAATGTTCACAGATAAACAGAAATAAATAGCAGCTAGAATTTAGGCTTGGCTTTGAACACGTGGAGCATCTTTTGTCAGTGCTGGGAGGCATTTATTTGAAAACAAAAGTATTGAGATCCCGTTGTGGCTCATTGGGTTAAGGACCCGAACTTGTCTCTATAAGGATGCAGCTTGGATCCCTGGCCTCGCTCAGTGGGTTAAGGATGCACCGTTGCCATGGGCTGTGGTGTAGGTTGCAGCCGTGGCTCGGATCCCGCATGGCTGTGGCTGTGGCGCAGGCTGGCCGGCAGCTGCAGCTCCAACTGGACCCCTAGCCCGGGAACTTGCATGTGCTGCAGGTGCGGCCATAACAAGAAAAAAGAAAACAAAATTATTTAAAATATGTAAGTCACACAAATAATGTTTGATGTTTGAAAAGTATTATGCTTAGTAATACTTTGTCTGCTTAATTATAACTTAAGCCCTGCTTAGAAAAGAGGATAACTCTAATAGAAAGAATAAAGAAATTTAACTTAATAGCATTCCTGAAAAAAAGAAATGTTTAGAGGTTTTTCTAGATGATCGGTTGTGAAATTTAGTTTTGATGATTCTGGAACTACTGTTTGTTTTTTTCCTTGACTGCAGTTTTGGCGTGGCCACCCCCACTCCTAAGCATCACCTCTCTCCATTTTTAGCCAGCTTACGAAAGCACATTACTTCCACCCTGATTGTCTGAGTTGCGAGATCTAGAATGATCTCCTCCAGAGCTGGGTAGACAAGACATGTGATGCAGGACATTCCTCCTTTTTAAAATTGTTGTCGAAGCACGGTGGATATATGATATCGTGCTAGTTTCTGCTGTACATCACTGTGATTCAATTACACGTGTGTCCACATTCCTCATATCCTTTTCCATTATGGTTCATCACAGGGCATTCAGTAGGGTTCCCCGGGCTTATCCGTCCTGTACATAATAGTTTAAACAGGGCACCTCTTTTGATGCTGTGCAGTGGCAAAGGTACTCCATACAATGGGGCGAAACGACCAAGAAAGAGCCTTTTTCAGGTTTTCTGGTGGCTTTTATAGAACACTCCCTTTCTCAGCTTGTTGGCATTCAGACCGTCAGCTATTGTTTACAACATCTTCAGCTTGATGTTATTGGTCTTGAATCCCAACCAACTCTGTAAATGTGTTGCTCGGTGAGTGCGCTGTGCAGTTTAAAGATGAGCTGTGCTGAGCCAACTTTGCAGGGTGTTTCTGTGCCCTGATATTAACGGCAGACTTGTAAACGTAAATTTGAGTGCCCCTATAGCCAGTTATTGTATTAATCACACCATCTGTGGAGGTAAAGGCATTCAAACAACGTTTTCTCTTTCCATTTCAACATTTCGCAGCTATCTCCTTGTTTTATGTCATTCACGTTAAGGTCATAATAACAATAATATCCATTACTGGTTTTTGTTTTCTTGGAGGTGTGGGGTTGGCACCAGAAAATGTCTTCAGCTGTTAATGGAGTTGAGGAAGAATGGGGATATTGAGTCTGATTTCCTTACAGATTGTAGATGCTTGGTAATCAGACATATTGGTTGCTGAGAGGTGCGGAATTGGGAATAGCACAAGGAGCCCTGGAGAGGCTCCAGATCTGTGAGTTTCTGTTGGATCCCGGGGAGTCCTGTCAGCGTTAGAGTTCACCAAGCCCTGTGAACTTCCGGAGAACTTCTGGAGGATTCAGCTGCATTGCCTCACCGTTAGCCTTCTGAAGGGGCAGAGCAACCCTGGGGCTGGACTCTGGGCTCCGTTGTAGGCACAACAGCTTCTCCTTGAGGAAGGAGTGGAAATGCTTGCAGATGCCGCACTTTATTTGACATGCCTCCCGTTCTGAAATTTCCTGAAACTTATATTTCTGATTTTTTTTTTTTCTTGCAGATCTTTATCCCCATTTTACAAGGCCTGGCTCTTGCCGCCAAAGAGTGCTCCCTCGATAGCGACTACTTTAAATACCCCCTCATGGTAAAACTTTGTTCTTTTTCTTGTAACCCATTCAGTAGATGTTTTTCTAACAGACGGTTTGAACATCCACGTTTCTTTCAGGTCCATGATCAGCCTTGTTTTCATATTTAGAGCAAGAATCACCGTGCTGGCCGGGCCCGGTGTTCAGTGCGCAGTGAGACACATCAGCGAAGACAGTTAGCAGCCCGGGGCTTCCTCCACCATCCGGGTCCTGGACAGGAGTCAGTGATGCAGGCACTGAGATGCCCTTTGCCTTACTCTGCAGCTTATGAAAGTGATAATTATTGGTGATAGCCTCCTGATTCTCCTAGCAACAAGCATATCATATTTGGGATGAAATTTTGCGATTTAAAAAAAAAAAACAAAACAAAACTATTGGCGTTCCTGCATTGGCTCAGCGGTAACAAGCCCAACTAGTATCCATGAGGACTCGGGTTCGATCCCTGGCCGTGCTCAGTGGGTTAAGGATCCGGCCTTGCCGTGAGCTGTGGTGTAGGTTGCAGGCGCAGCTCTGATCTGCTGTGGCTGTGGCCTAGGCCAGCACCTGCAGCTCCAATTGGACCCCTAGCCTGGGAACCCTCACATGCTGTAGGTGCTGCCCTAAAAACAAAAAACAAATGAAACTATTACAAATGCAAATAAAAAGGCAGGGGTATGGTAAGAAGAGGAATGCAGTTTTATCTTAACATAGTGACTTTCTTCAGAAAATCACAGAGCGGCTGTCTTGTGCCTCTTCCCAGTTTCCTGAGACTCACACTTCAGCCTTTACTCAGGAAACGCAAGTCTCCTTAGCAACTTCCTGCACATAGAGCCAGCGGAAACTGTGGGCAGAATTTGCTTCTTTAAACTTTTGGGAGATATGGAGTTCCCATCATGGCACAGCGGAAACAAATCCGACTAGGAACCATGAGGTTGTGGGTTCCATCCCTGGCCTTGCTCAGTGGGTTAAGGATCTGGCACTGCTGTGAGCTGTGGTGTAGGTCACAGACACAGCTCAGAGCCCACGTTGCTGTGGCTGTGGCACAGGCTGGCAGCCACAGCTCTGATTTGACTCCTAGCCTGAGAACTTCCATATGCCACATGTGTGGCCCTAAAAAGCAAAATAAATAAATAAAATTCTGGGAGACCTATGAAGGGGACAGTATCAAAACATGAACTCAGTTTTAACTGTGTCTGAATACACCCATGAGTCAATGGGGGAGGCCTTGGTGAAATTGATACGTTTTGCTGCCCTTGTTTCTTTTACCCTTTGTACCACCTCAACTTAATGGTACCATTAACTCACTGCCTTCTGAGGGCCTCCATGCAGGGCGGTGGCGGGGGGGGAGCTCATGAGAAGGTGCCTTTCTGCAAGGCACTGATAAACTGCTGCAAGAATCAAGACCACGGTGCCACAATCAGATCATTACACCAGGATGGATACCAACACAGACGTGTATTTATCCATTTCAGAAAAATCAAAAGCCAGCTAAAAGGCTAAAGGTTAAAGACAGTGCTGAGAAACTAGAAGGTGAAGCGGGAAGTCTTATTTTTAAAAATAGGTTGGGATGGATGTATATCAGGGCTTTTCCCAGGGCAAGTGTTATTTAGAACTAATGAAGTTCTGTTCGTCCTTCTGCATTGTTCTGTCTGCGCATAAAAGGCAGTGGAATAATCTGATGGTTTGAGTTCAGCGATGAAATCTTTCCATGCGCATTAATTATCTCTGTATCGTATAAATATTCCCTCATGGAATCGTTGGTGTTTCTCCTGTGGTTGGAGTCAGCTTGATGTTTCAGTAAGGAGCTTTTAGTGTCACATATCAACAAAATGTTCCTCTCGTCAGAAGACAAAGAGCTGCCTTGTCATAGACAATGGTTTTTGCACCACTGTTGATGCTTGTGCTGCAGCGAGAGTGCACTGAGGGAAAGGACAATAGAAATTTGAGGCAGGAAGAGGAACACCACTGGAGCTAAAATCAGAGCTGTGATTTAAATTTAAATTTGGAGTTGTAGCTACATCAGAGGATCCCAACTCTCCTGTACCTCGGGATCCCCTGGGGATCTTTAATAAATACCTATAGGGGCTCTGAGATGTCAGGATTTCTTTCTTTGGGGGTGTGGGGAGGGCGTGGCCTGGCCTTGGGCTTCTCCTAGGCTTCCCAGGTGTTCCCAGTGTGCAGCCAGGTTTGGGATCCCCAGCACCAGAGGGGAGCTTCAGTCCCAGTGGTTCTCTGAGGCTCAGCAGCTTTTCACAGGTGTGTCAGTGTCTAACAGCATTGACTCAAAAGCTTCCTTCAGCTGGTTGAGCCACTTTTCATAGCTCTTACTGAATCACAGAGAACATGAAATTCGCTGCTAAAATAATGTTTGATTGCATTACCCCGTCCGTGTTGAACTGTGTTTATGTGCCTAAAACTGTTTTTCCTGATCCTCTAATGTGAGAACTGCTTTTTTCCTGATCCTCCAGTGGAGCTCCAGGGAAAATGTGGGAGTTCTCAAAAAAGCCAGGGTTTATACTTTTAAATATATTCTGCATTTGGTAGCTTATGAAATTTTAATTATAGGTAGTGTTGCTTAATACCGGCCAAACTAGCCATCTAAAGTTTATGAAGCGTGTCTGTTTGATATAGAAGAATGTTCATTGAAGAAAGTCAATCATTGTAAAAGTGCACACACTCATTTACCGCTGTGTGAATATGCGCAAAAAACATGCCTAGAAAGCCGTTAACCAAAATACCAGCAGCGGTAATCTCTGAGGGTAAAGGTTAGGTGATTTTCTGTGATTTTTTAGTTTCATTTCCTATTTCTGTTCCATCTGAAGTTTTTTACAGCGCGCATGTGTTGGTTTACTCATCAGAAAAGCAGTGAAGCCATTCGCGTCTTGCTGGGGATGGATACATGTTTAGAGCAGCGGGAAAGCCATGTCTTGATGCTCTGAGTGGCGGTCAGGTTAGGATGCAGCACACTGACCCCGTCTCTTTCTGGTCTCGTCTGTAGGCTTTAGGTGAGCTCTGTGAAACCAAGTTTGGAAAGACACACCCTGTGTGCAACTTGGTAAGTGACGTCCTGATGGGTTTGCACGTTTTCCATGAACTCAAAGTGCAGAAGGTGTTCCTTAAGTAACGTTCTCTCAGAAGTACCTCTGGGAGGACATCGAGATACAGGTGTCATCCATGTGAGGGGCTCTCATTGTATGTTGTTGTCACATATGTTGTTTCCTGGGATGACGTTATTATTCACGTTCTTCTGGGACTCTGGACAGGTGGCCAGCCCAAGGGGGACTGGAGACAGTGTCTCTGATGGGCTCGGCTCTAGAGAGAAAGAGAAGGACAGAGAATGAGAGCCGGGTACAGCCCAGGCCCTGACTGGGGCACCTCCCCCAGCTCACTCTCCCCACCACCCCAGCCATGGGGAGGGCCAGCTGCCTATATAGCCTTTCTGGAAGGCGGAGCCTCAAACACATGCAGACCCTTTGAGCCAGGCACCTCACCTCTAGGAATGAGCCCAAGGAGATAGGGGGGCTTGTGGGCAGAGACTGAGTGATAAGAAATGGAAATGACTGAAGTGTCCACCTGGGGGGGATTGATTGCATATGTATGCACGTCCAAAGCAGAGAATGCTATGCAGCCTGCATTAAGAATTAAGGCAGACTTATATGCACTGATGAGGACAGGTGTCATGATGTTCTGTATGAGTAGGGAGAAAAAGCAGCTCATAAAATAATGTATATAGCGTGATAGTGTTTTTGTACTGTGCGGCTAGAATAACAGGTCCTCCACGCAACATTTCCTTGAGTCCTTTGGTGGCACAGGGATAGTTCATTTGAATTCTGTCAAAGTGTGTCTGAAAACTAAACATTAAAAGGCTCTCTTGTGGAATTCCCTGGTGACACAGCGGGTTTAGGATCTGACATTGTCCCTGCCGCGGTGCGGGTTTGATCCCTGGCCCAGGAACTTGTGCATGCCACAGCACTGCCAATAAAACAAGGGTATCTTGGAGTTCCCGTTGTGGCGCAGTGGAAATGAATCCGACTAGGAACCATGAGGTTGCAGGTTCGATCCCTGGCCTCACTCAGTGGGTTAAGGATCTGGTGTTGCTGTGAGCTTGGTGTAGGTCGCAGACATGGCTCGGATCTGGCGTTGCTATGGCTCTACAGCTCCAATCAGACCCATACCCTGGGAACCTCCATATGCCGCTGGTGCAGCTCTCAAAGGACAAAAAAAAGAAATGAGGAAAAAAATGGGAGTTTCCACTGAAGCTTAGTGGGTTAAGAACCCAACACATATCCATGAGGATATGAGCTCGATCCCTGGCCCTGCTCAGTGGCTTAAGGATCCAGCATTGCCATGAGCTGTGGTGTAGGTCGCAGGCGCAGCTCAGATCCCACGTTGCTGTGGCTGTGTTGTAGGCTCCAGGTGTAGCTCTGATTCTACCCCTAGCCTGGGAATTTCCATATGCCACACAGATGCGGCCCTAAAAAGATTCAAAAGAAAGAAAGAAAGAAATGGACAGGGATCCTAATATGTTTAGATCCCTCCTGCTTTGCATGTCAACTGTCAGCCATTGTGCTGGCCACTGAGGGCTCTTCTCATCTTTACCTCGCTTGCTGATTTGCCTCTTGTGTCTTTTTGCCCAGGTTGCTTCCCTCCCCCTGTGGTTGCCTAAATCCTTGAGCCCTGGCTCTGGGCGGGAGCTGCAGAGACTCTCCTATTTGGGGGCTTTCTTTAGCTTCTCCGTCTTTGCCGAAGATGACGTAAGTACAGAGGCCCTTTTCGCCTGGTTGCTCTTAGGTTCAGATTCCTTCCCCAGTGTGCCTTCTGTGTTGATTGAATTTTTGATTTCTCTTTCTAGGCTAAAGTGGTTGAAAAATATTTCTCAGGGCCTGCCATTACCCTGGAAAACACGCGTGTGGTGAGCCAGTCGCTGCAGCATTACTTGGAGCTGGGAAGGGTAGGTGTTGAGAAAACGGATGCAAGGGATGGATCTGTCTGCAGTTCGGAAAGTTAAAAGCAGCCCAGGCTAATTAGAGGGCAGTGAGGGTCATTTGGTCCTATCCTGACAATATTGTTGAAACTAAGACTATTTACCTCCTCATGCTAATTATCTTGACGCAGTTGAATATGGACTTCTCTTCTTATAGGCAGGTTCTTCTAAAGTGAGTGGACGTGGGAAGGGAGAGGAAGGGGGAAGGAGTTTAGCTTTTCTTGAAGCAAAAAGGAACCATTTCTTTTTATTGTTTCAACTGTTTATTTAAAAAAAATTTTTTTTTTTAATTGGAGTTCCCATTGTAGCTCAGTGGAAACGAACCTGGCTAGTGTCCACGAGGACACGGGTTCAGTCCATGGCCTCGCTCAGTGGGTTAAGGATCTGGCATGACCGTGAGCTGCCGTGTATGTAGGTTGCAGTTGTGGTTGTGGCTGTGGCATAGCTGTAGCTCCGATGATTTGACCCCAGCCTGGGAACTTCCATGTGCTGCACCTGCGGCCCTAAAAATAAATAAATAAATAAATAAATAAATGTTTAAAATTAAAGTCTAGTTGATTCACAGTGTTGTGCCAGTTTCAGCTGTACAGCAAAGTAACTCAGTCATACAGGCACACACTTTGTTTTTTTATATTCTTTTCCATCATGGTCTGTCCCAGGAGACTGGACGGTCTAGGACCTTGCAGTTTCTCCATTCTGAGTGTAATAGTTTGCATCTGCTAACCCCAAACTCCCAGTCCATCCCAAAAGAAATAATATTTTAAACACAGTTTCACATTTTTTCTTCCCTTACAAAATCAATTTCAGCAAGAGCTTTTCAAGATTCTGCATAGTATTTTGTTAAATGGTGAAACCCGCGAGGCTGCTCTTGGTTACATGGCGGCTGTCGTCAACGCCAATATGAAGAAAGCACAGATGCAGGTAGGATTCCTACAGACTGCTTTTAGTTATTCGTTCAGTGTTCTCATCTGACTCCTGTTTATTCAGTCCCTGCCAGGCATCGTTCTAGGAAAGAGATACAGTCAAGCCTCCTCCTGCTTTTGTGGCGCTTATGTTCTATAGGGCAGATGAGTAGAGAGGTAAATATATTATTGCAGTCATAGACTCTCTGAAGCCAATAAGGGAAAGGAGAGGGCCGGAGAGTAACCGCGAAGGCCCCAGAGGGACGGCAAGGGGCTGCCCAAGGAAGAGACTTTGCATCAGAGTCCTGACTTGATAGGAAGGAGCCAGCCACGGCAAGCCTGAGGAAAAAGCTTTCCAGATCCATGTAAGGCACGGAGGTGGGGCTAAACTGGCTTTGGGACAAGCCCCACGTGCAGGCTTCTCTGGCTGGAGCTATGACCGTGAACAGCAAAGAAACTGGCGTGTCACGGGCGGGACAGAAGCTCCATCAGGTTGGCCCGAGGTGGTCAGAAGGGTAGCCGGGCATCACTGCAGAGTTTTCAGGAAGGAAATCACCGAATCTGCCGTTCAGAGGATGGGCCGAAATGGGAAGGGGTGCGGGAATCCACCCAAGGGGACCAGTTACAAGGTTCCTGATGAGGGAGGCGGCAGGCTTGGACCACTTTGCCAGAGTGAAAAAGCTAACAGGGCACCCCACCCACGAGGTAACGAGGGATGTGACAGTGCTGCTCAGGAGAAACCTCACCAAAGACGGTGGACCTGGGATTAGGCTGCCTAGGTTTCCAGCCGTGGTCCCACTGTTCACCAGTGGTGGGGGCTTAGCCCCTTGCTTCTCTGTGCCTCCATCTCCTCGTTGCTAAGTCGGGGTGATGCTGGTACCCAGCTGTGGCCTGGCCGTATAGGAAGCTGCTGGAACAGGGCCCACGTCGTAGTGAACTCAGCCCACATTAATGTCTTCACTGTTGTTGGTATATTCTCACGGCATACTGTCGGCTGGAGAAGCTGTTGGAAAACAGCTGAAACTAGTTGTTCTGATGCTTTTCAGGGGAAATAGAGAGACAGGAATCAACGTGTTTCTCCTTCTGTTTTTTGAGGATCTTAGGCCCATCCCTTGAATTCCCTGAGCCTTAGTTTCCTCTGTATAATGTGCCTAACAGTATCCCTGCCCTCTCAGGGCTCTTGCGAAGATAGAGGGAGGGAAATGCTTCGCCCGCGGCTAGCACCCAACACATCTCACCTGCTAATAGAGTGGTGGCAGTGACTGACTTCAGCGTGCTGTCCTTTCTTGTAAAGTTGTACCAAAATGTCTTGTCAAATCATAATTTTAACAACTTTTATGTTTCACAGACAGATGATAGACTGGTATCTACAGATGGATTTATGCTGAATTTCCTTTGGGTGCTGCAGCAGCTAAGTACCAAGATCAAGCTAGAGACAGTCGACCCCACTTATATATTCCACCCAAGGTGTCGGATTACTCTTCCCAACGATGAGACGAGAGTAAATGCGACGATGGAGGATGTGAATGACTGGCTGACTGAACTTTGTGAGTGATGTGGGGTTTTTGCTGGGTTTGTGTGTGTGTGTCTTTTTAGGGCCATACCTGAGGCATACGGAAATTCCCAGGTTAGGGGTGAAATCGGAGCTACAGCTGCCAGCCCACATCACAGCAATGCCAGATCCAAGCTGCATCTGCAACCTACAGCACAGCTCACAGCAATGCCAGATCCTTAACCCACTGAGCAAGTAGCAAGTACCTGTATCGAACCTGTGTCCTCGTGGATACTGGTCAGATTCTTTACTGCTGAGCCACAGTGGGAACTCCCAAATGACATTTTATTAGAACATTAAACTGCTGCCTTTCTATTTTATTTTAATTTTTAAATTTTAGGGGGGCCACACCCATGGCATATGGAAGTTCCCTGACTAGGGATCAAACTCTATCCGCAGTAGTGACAATACTGCACTCGTAACCCACTGTACCACCAGGGTACTCCATTTTTAATTTAAAAAGAAGTACAGGCAGACGTCCTACATCAGAAGGATCCAGCTGGACTCAGAGCATCACCCACAGTTTGGAGTTGGCACCAGCTGCAGTATCCCTGTCCAGCACCCCCAGGCCCCCTGCCCCCTTGCTCTTGTTCTCTGTCATCAGCACCAGTGTTCCCTGACTCCTCTCCGCCTCAAGCTGCCACGTCAGACTCAGGTTTCTTTAATCACGAAGAGCCCCTGCAAGGGGTGTGGTGGTGGAGGGCGTGTGTCTAAGGACATGATTGCTTGTCTTGCTCAGGAAGTCAGCATTACTTCCAGTTACAAGTCATAACATTTTTACGGCTAGATTTTACTTCCCAGTGCACAAAGCTGTTTCTGAGTCATGGTACATTTTAAACAAAACATACGCAGCAACATAACCTAAAGATTTTATTGTGGCTGGATCCTTAACCCACTGAGCAAGGCCAGGGATCTAACCCACATCCTCATGGTTACTAGTCAGGTTCGTTACCACTGAGCCAAATGGGAACTCCCCTCTCAGCAATATTTCTTTTTTCTTTTTTCTTTTTTTTTTTCTTTTTGTCAGCAATATTTCTAATAGAGAAAATTAGGAACAACAAATAACATCCAACAGCAGGAAAGTGGCTATGGAACCTCTATCTTATTTACAGAACCTAATACCATTTTTGAGGTTTAACAATGATGTTTGAATAATAGAAATTTTTCTGTAAACTATATTGGGAAGACGCATCACACAAGATTGATGGTTACATCTATGTAAACATTTAATTAAGCAGAATACCTGGTCATTAAATGGAGCGCATAGGAATTTTGTTTTTCTTTTGTCTTTTGTGTGTGTGTGTCTTTTTAGGACCACACCCACAGCATATGGAGGTTCCCAGGCTGGGGGTCTAATTGAAGCTGTAGCTGCTGGCCTACACCACAGCTCATGGCAATGCCAGATCCTTAACCCACTGAGGGATGCCAGGGATCGAACCCACAACCTCATGGTTCCTAGTCAGATTCGTTTCCACTGTGCCAGGACGGGAACTCCGGAATTTTGTTTTTCTTAATAACATTACGTAAATCTAGTTTTTTTTCTAAAGTGTCATGTAACTTCTTGAAAATTCAAGTGTAATTTTGTCTTCTTAATTGCGCTTTTTCTCTGATTTTGTCATGTAATAGATGTTCGTTAGGGGTTTTGTTCTTTTTCCTAGATGGAGATCAGCCTCCATATTCTGAGCCGAAATTCCCTACAGAATGCTTCTTTCTCACCCTGCACGCCCACCACCTCTCTATTCTGCCGAGCTGCCGTCGCTATATCCGCAGACTCCGGGCCATCCGGGAGCTCAATAGGTACGTGCAGGATGCTGTGTTCTGCGATTTCCTGAGTCTGTGCTTGTTCTCACAAGCAAGCAGTTCACTGTGACCGGTAGATTCAAATGGAGCTGGGTAGGGGGGAGGCTTGTATGTTACACCATCTGCCTCTGCTGCCACATCCATGTTCCTTGGTTGGTCAGAGTTCTTCACGTGTGGAAGTGGCCCACACTTTGCTCTCCTGGAGTTCTCAGTCCTTGGCATGGGCTTCTCATAAACTTCCCATTAACTTTTGCCACGGTGCACCACATTATCAGGAGGCACTGTTTTTTTTTTGTTTGTTTGTTTGTTTTGGGTTTTTTGGTATTTCTGCCTTTCCTAGGGCCGCTCCTGTGGCACATGGAGGTTCCCAGGCTAGGAGTCGAATCAGAGCTGTAGCCACCGGCCTATGCCAGAGCCACAGCAACACGGGGTCCGAGCCACGTCTGTGACCTACACCACAGCCCATGGCAACGCCGGATCATTAACCCACTGAGCAAGGCCAGGGATCAAACCCGCAACCTCATGGTTCCTAGTCAGATTCGTTAACCACTGAGCCATGACGGGAACTCCCAGGAGGCACTTTTTTTTTAAGCAAATATTTTATTGAGGCATAATTCACATCCCATACAATTTACCACTTAAAGGGTACAATTCAGTGACTTTTTTTTGGAAATGATTTCTATTTTTTCCATTATAGTTGGTTTACAGTGTTCTGTCAATTTTCTACTGTACAGCAAAGTGACAGTCACACATACATATATACATTCTTTTTCTCACAAAAATCTAAGAGACCATCCAGTTTAAGGTAGCATTATGTCCGGAAGCCATAGGAAAGGAAACAGGTGCCAGTTTAACCATAACTTCCCATTGGTTTGTGGGATGCCACCATGGAGGGGGAGGAAAATGTGTGTCTGAGAGTCAATGAAATGGTGAAAATAAATAAAATGAATGATGGATCGTGTGTCTTTTTTCATTTGACGGCTCGCATCTAATTTCAGAACTGTGGAAGATTTGAAAAATAATGAAAGCCAGTGGAAAGATTCCCCACTGGCAACTAGACACCGTGAAATGCTGAAGCGCTGCAAGACTCAGCTTAAGGTGTGTATAGTGAATTGAGATCATTACAGACCAGCCTCATAATAGTAATTTGCCCACCAAAATATTGCACCTTGAGTGAGCAGATTAATGTCCTTATTTTTCCTTCATTATTGTTCCCCCCTCAAAGATAACACGGTACATTTAAAAAAATGTCGACGCTTTCTATGTCTCTATATAATATTTAAATCTCAGAACAGAAAATGCACATGCTGTGCCAATGACACTATGAATTGTCGCTGGATTTTATCATCCTCAGTCGAGTGTCACCTCCCCTTCCTTGCAGTGTGCGAGGGCCTCCCCATCTGCTAACCCCGGACCCCGCATCCCCAAACACGCCCACTCTGCTGTGTCCTGCCACGCGTTTCCATGATGTTTGGCAGAGCGGAAGTGGGGTGCTAGAAACATCGCTTTCCTTTGCTCCTCGTTCCTTATGTGATTGAGAATGATCCTTCACAGAGAACCTAACTGCAGATGGGAAGATGTCTGCTTATGAGACAGAGCTAAAAACGCACACTAACCAGAGTTGTCAGATGCTAACAAATGCCTGCATCTTTCTTATGTTTATGTTCAAAATTTTAAAGCCAAATGGTAGCTGGTCATGTTTTCTGTTGAGTAGGATGATAGGTGGAAATTTTAGAGACTTAGACTTCCACTCTGAATCCCAGCGTTCAGTTCTATTTACTAATAAATAGAGCTCTTTGAGATGCAGATGCAACCAGGGGCTCTTTTCTGGGGACCGTGGACCCCTTCAGCACTCCAGTGATACGTTTCAGGAAGTTTACAGACTGTTCGCATGCGTCTGTCGGTGTGTGCACACGCGCGTGTTTAAGCTCGCAGCCATCGTCTGAGAGGGGTGTTACACTTGGGCACAGGCATTTTGCCCAAGGGCAGCTCTTTCGTGCTGACGTTTAGATGCCCATGCATCCCGTTCCTGCCCAGTCACCATCCCTTGCCTTCCCAAGGGCCACCCCATCAAGGGATTTCACTATGTCAGCACGAAGTGGGTGCTGGGCTCTGTGCCCCCTGGTTCGCAGGGCACCCCTGTTCTCTTTGTTAGAACAGAGAAACCTCTTAAGACACGACCGGCGTCTTATCACCACTGAGCGATGAAGCGCTCAAAGCCTAGATTTCCCACCTCCTGGCCGCTCCCCTGCTGCCCCATCACACTGCAGGTTCGGAGCCACCACCTAACCTCTGGGCGGGGATGCCCCTGCCTCCACAGAAACTGGTACGATGCAAGGCCTGTGCCGACGCTGGCTTACTTGACGAGAGCTTCCTGAGAAGATGTCTGAATTTTTACGGGCTTCTCATTCAGCTGCTGCTCCGCATCCTGGACCCCGCCTACCCCGAGTGAGTGTGGCTCCCTCCTTCCCGCTGTCTCCAGCCCAGCCGTCCCGGCCGTGTTGTCTGTATTGTTCTTCGAAGCCAGTACCTAGAACCAAACATTATCAAGAGTCCCTTACTAGATTGTACTTCTGTAGACTGTGGAAGTGGGAAGTGGGAATGATAATAACTATTTCTCTTGTAATTAGTGACAGTAATAAGGACCATCCACACCTCATGTGTTAGTTTGTTTGTTTTTTGTCTTTTTGCCATTTCTGGGGCTGCTCCCGAGCATGTGGAGGTTCCCAGGCTAGGGGTCGAATCGGAGCTGTAGCCATCGGCCTACACCACAGCCAGAGCCACACAGGATCTGAGCCACGTCTGTGACTTACACCACAGCTCACGGCAACACTGGGTCTTTAACCCACTGAGCAAGGCCAGGGATCGGACCCGCAACCTTATGGTTCCTGGTCGGATTCATTAACCACTGTGCCATGGTAGGAACTCCCTAATGTATTAGTTTGGACAATGCTTTTTCAAAATTGTCTATAAAGTCTTTTTTTTTTTTTTGCTTTTTTGGCTACGCCTGCGGCACTCGAACGTTCCCAGGCCTGGGACTGCTAAACCCACACTACAGCAGCAACTTAAGCAGTTGCAGTGACAACAGAGCCGGCCCCTTTAACACCGCGCCGCAAGGGGACCCCAGGCTATAAAAGCTTTGATTGATAGAAAAAGGAAGTCTGTACATTGGAAGCTAAAAGCTGGTGTTAACGGGATATTAGGTCCCTCTAAGCACTGGGTCTAGGCAGATCCCTGGACAGTTGAGAGAATGCACTGTGAACGGTGTTGATGTCTTTATCATCCCCTGGACAGCGCCTCCAGGCAGCCGTTTTTATTTTATTTATGATTATTTTATGGTTATGGTAAAGTTTTGGATCACTGATGTTGGTGACGTTGACCCAAGCCCTCTGCTAGAACACCTGTACGGCCCCGTGTCTCAAACAGATTGAGTTGCGTAGAATGACCAAACAGGAACCTTTTAGTTTCTTCGTATTTTATTTATCACATTAACCTTAACAGGAAATCAAGAAAAGAAAGCATACTTCACCCACCACCCCCCCCGCATATCCCCATCTTCATTATCCCCTGTTTATTTCTGCTTGTTGGTTTCTTTGCCTGTATACTCACCTTTGTTCCAGAGGAAACACTGGATTGTAATGATAGTATAATATCCTTTGTCGTTTGATGTGTTGTTTCATTTTGTAACCTGTGCTTTTCTTCTCTTCGACAGTGTAACACTGCCTTTAAATTCCGATGTCCCCAAGGTATTTGCAGCATTGCCTGAGTTTTATGTAGAAGATGTTGCTGAATTTTTATTTTTTATTGTACAGTAAGTCCCGTTCATTTATTACATGGTTCTAATATGTTTTTCTATTTCTCACATACATTGTATCGTGAGCCATATTGAGAACCTCCATTTTATGCCAGTGTTTTAACTGAACGCTGCCTGGAGACTGAAAAAGTAAATTCAGCTATGGCACCACGCCAGTTCCAATAATATCTCAAAACAGAAGCGGATTAACAATGCTGGTAATAACGTACTCTGTGAAGACTGCGTTGAATTTTTAATAATTGAGCATGTGTTTCTGAGAAACGGAGAAAGTTTATAAATACCCGAGTGAACGTACAAAAGCCAAAAATAGCCACATCTCTATTTTGTACCAAGAGATTTCTCAGTTGTAAAATTTGAGGAAGCTCACAGAAGAAACGGGTTGAGTTTCTAACCAGTAGTTTGAGATTTTTAAAAATGAAAAACAGTTCCCTCAAAACATGTTTTTATGTCTTTTCAGTCGTGAACATCTTTTGTGAAATTCACAGCTTATGATTTAATCATAGCTTTGGTTTATTTTCTAAAACATAATCAGTTAATAGATCATGCAATGGCCAGTAGATACAGTGGGGTTTATTCATTTATTTATTTATTTATTTTATTTTATTTTTTTGAGGGCCGCACCCACGGCATATGGAGGTTCCCAGGCTAGAGGTCCAATCAGAGCTGTAGCTGCCTGTCTACGCCACAGCCACAGCCACACCAGATCCAAGCCGTGTCTGTGACCTACACCACAGCTCAGGGCAACGTCGGATCCTTACCCCACTGAGCGAGGCCGGGGATCGAACCTGTGACCTCATGGAGGCTAGTCAGATTCATTTCCACTGAGCCATGACAGGGGCTCCTGCAGTGGGTTTTAAATGTATCTCATCGTCGCGTAAATCGTCACTCTCACCTCAGCCCGTGGAAGGGAATTCCGCACCCTGGCTCCTGGCGGCCCCCTTTGTCACCTGCCTTGCGCCTCACCCCGGCTCTTCCCACCTGTCCTCAGATACTCTCCCCAGGTGCTCTACGAGCCCTGCACTCAGGACATTGTGATGTTCCTCGTCGTGATGCTGTGCAACCAGAACTACATCCGGAACCCGTATCTCGTGGCCAAACTCGTGGAAGTCATGTTTATGACCAACCCGGCTGTTCAGCCCCGAACCCAGAAGTTTTTTGAAATGATTGAGAACCATCCTCTCTCCACCAAGTTGTTGGTCCCCTCACTGATGAAGTTCTACACAGGTGGGTTCCTGCTCGCTGCAGGTGGGCGAGGTCCTCTAATGCCGGTGGATGGCGTCACTCTAAACCTGTTGCCCGATGTCCTGACCCCCACTTAGGAGTCTAACCTACTGATCCACTGCCAGTGGCGCATACACTGTTGGTCTTTTTCCTTTGAGTTGTGGGAATACTGCACTGACTGCTTATATACTACTCCCTCATGATCCATGGGAAGTCAGATGGGGAACCCTGAGATAAGTTTTTAACCTGAGATTTCCTGGTTCATTTTCACTTTTAACTTCCAGCATTAGCTTTGTAATACTGTCCTATAACCTAGAGTTTCAAAGCTGCTCTAACCACAGAATTTGGCCCATTCTGTTAAGAATGCTTATTCCTGAAACCCGGGCCTTGTGGAAACATGAAAATAGTCATGGAAAATCGTCTCCCAGCTGGTATCATGCATGTTATACAGACATAATGTTGCTGTTTCCCATGGGATCAGAACTAGGAGACCCTGAGGCTGAGTCATTGTGCCAACTCCCCTCCTTTCATTTGTCCTATAAGCAATAAATAGTATTACTTATTTGTAAGGGGGAAAAAGAGCCTTTTGCCCCCCCCAACCTGATGGAATCAGGATCTCTGAGAGTCTTCCCTTGTTCACTAATTCCACATATTTGTCAAATGCCTGCTATTTGCCAGACATTGTTCTAGGTGCCGGGTGACACTGTGAACAAGACTGAACACGAGACACTCTGGAAAGAGGTCCCCCTCTTCTAGTCGAGTCGTATTCCCAATTTTCATTTTTAATTTGGCTTTTGAACTGCGTATCTGTTTTCATAAAGCCAACGACCTATGAGACCTGTTCACCTGTCCTCTGCCAAAGGCACAAGGTTGTACCAGTGGAATATTTTTCCTCTGTCCAGTTTGTCTATTTCTCAGGAAGTGTGTCACCTGTCTTCTCTTCCGTCTAACCTAGCACCTTCTGGGCACGCAGGGTCTTTGGCATTTAGCTAGTGGAATGAGCTCGCCAGGCTCTTGGAAGAAACACTGGCCTCCCGAGCACAGTCCCCTGCTGTTCACAGCTGCTGCTGTGAACATACTCAACCTGGGCAGCAGCAGTGAACACTGCTGGGTAAAAAGGCCCTGCGTGGCTCTCCATCCTCCTCTTACCTCCTTGCCCTGGTGGGAGGGGACCACAGGCCACTCAGGTGTAAGTGGTAGATCACCCATGTACGGGACAGGACCTTGTGTGGTGCCATGTACCTGTCAGGCTTAGCTGAATGGGAGGCAGTTCTGTAGTTCTTAAAATAACAGTGAGGTACCTCTTTCCACTCACCTATCAGATTTATCTTTAAGATGGGAATACCTAGTGCTGATGGTTCCAGGGAAATAAAGTAACCTTCAAAAGCCTATTTCACCTCCTCCGTGGTTAGTATGCAGAGTTAGAGCTATCAGACTCTGAGAATGGAAGCTGGTGAAGCCTTTCTGGAAAGCCCACCCAGAAACCTTAAATATGTTTATCTCTTGCATACCAGTCAAGGTCCAGTCAGGAAAACAGAAACATACCAGTTATTTTATTTTATTTTTTTGTCTTTTTGCCATTTCTTGGGCCACTCGCCACGGCATGTGGAGATTCCCGGGCCAGGGGTTGAATCGGAGCTGTAACCGCCGGCCTACGCCAGAGCCACAGCAATGCAGGATCCAAGCCGCATCTGCGACCTACACCACAGCTCACGGCAATGCCAGATCCTTAACCCACCGAGCAAGGCAGGGATCAAACCCGCAACCTCATGGTTCCTCGTCGGATTCGTTAACCACTGCGCCACGACAGGAACTCCCAGAAACATACCAGTTATTTAAAAAGAGAGTTTTGGGGGGCGTTTTGTTTGTTTGTTTTTCTTTTTAGGGTCGCACCCGAGGCACATGGACGCTCCCAGACTAGGGGTCGAATCACAGCTATAGCTGCTGGCCTACACCACAGAAAGGTGGGATCCAAGCTGCGTCTGCAACCTGCAGCACAGCTCACGGCAATGCCGGATCCCTAGCTCATCCTCATGGATTCTAGCCACATTTGTTCCTGCAGCACCACAGCGGGTGAAAAGGCAATTAAGGAACATTGGGTAACCCAGATGGTCGGTGCAGGAAGCAGCCTTCATCTGTCCCAAGGGCTCGGGGAACCAAAGGAAAAAGCTGGGGTTACTGGAATCTGGTAGCGCAAATGAGGGTTCGGACAGAACTTGGACCCAGGCCTGAGGGAGGACACTTGTGCTGCTGGTGTCTCTCGGGGCGACCAAGGTTGCGGGTCCTGCGAGTGTGGAACGAGGCTGGAAGCTGGAGCCAACTGCTCCTTCGGTTTTCCTGTTCCCCTGCAGCGCCCCCTGTCGGCAGTCCCAGCAGAGGCCCGCCGGCAAAGGGACGCCCAAGAGTGGGTCCCAGCCCCACACACAGAGCGGAGTGTAAGGGGTGGATTGGGACTGACGGCCAGCAACTAAGTAACCAGCACACACTCTTACATGTAAACGTCATTTCCAGGACTCTGTCCTGTGGAAATAATTATAACTGTGTGTAAATGTTTATAACAGCGTTCACTGTGTTTGCATTTAGCATGTGGTGGAGTGACGATATTTTAAAAGCCCTAAATTCATGCCAGTTGTGGATCATTTAAGTGAATTATAGTTTATCCATTCAGTGGATCTGTATGAGCCATGAGAAACAGTTCAGCGTTTCAGCGGTTAAGTAATAGAAAGTGGAGAAAATGCCATGTAATGAAATAGCACGTAACGTGTGACCACAGTTTGGTACAGACACACGTGAGTGTGTAAAACTATGGGAGAACATACACCGAAATATTAACAGCGAGTTGGTTATTTTTGAGTTGGTAGAATTGTGGGTGGTTTTTTCTTTTCTAAAAATGATCTGGGAGTTCTGATCGTGGTGCAGGGGAAACAAATCCTATGAGGAACCATGAGGGGGGCCAGCTCGATCCCTGGCCTTGCTCAGTGGGTTAAGGATCCGGCATCGTCGTGAGCTGTGGTATATTTAGGTCGCAGACGCAGCTCAGATCTGGCGCTGGTGTGGCTCTGGTGCAGGCCAGCAGCAACAGTTCCAATTCGACCCCTAGCCTGGGAACTTCCATCTGCTGCGGGTGCGGCCCTAAAAAGACAAAAGACAAAAAAAAAAAAAAAAAAAAAAAAAAAGATCGCAACATCTTCCTTGTACAGTAAACATGTATGGTTAGTGTTAAGCACAGAAAATTCAGTTAAGTGCATTCTGAGGAATTCCCTGGTGGCCTGGTGGTGAAGGGATCCAGCGTTGTTGCCATTGTGACATGGGTTTAATCCCTGGCCTGAAAACTTCCTCATGCTGTGGACCTGGCAAAGAAAGAAAAAAAAAAGCAAAGCATTTTGAACTCAGTGCCCGGGGCCTATCACTGTGCTTCAGAATAAAGGACGGGGCTGGGCCTCTTGCCTGTGAGACCAGTGCTGGGCCTGGGGGGCGCTGCCAGGAAGATACCAGGAGCTTGTGGGTGAGGGTGTTTCTCCTCTCCCGCCCCCCTCTTGCCACGAAGCCGTGTGCCCTCTGGCCCTGCACCACCTCTCCCCACAAATGATACCCTGCTAATAATAGCCACTGCGTATTGAATATTTACTAATCCTCCACTTAATCCTCACAGCAGTCCTCAAGAGGGGCGCTATAAATATCTCCTTGGTACAAATGAGGAAACTGCAGCTTAGAAAGGTCAAGAAGCTTGCTGAAGGTCGGCAGCCAGCAGCTGGGCTTTGGCACAGGTGCTCCTGACTGCTGCGCTGTCCCTCCTGTGTCATTGCGGGCTGGCGCCAGCAGAGCCCTGCAGTAGGCATCCCAGACACTGCCCCACGTGTCTGTCAAGTCCATGCTAAGTCCTGCTGACCTAGGTCTGCTGACCTAGGTCCTGGCTCCCGAGCGGGTCGTACTCTCAGACATGACCCAGAGGTTGCTCTCTGTGACAGGCTCCTCCTTGACACCCCAGAGAGAGTATTCTAGTTTGGACAATGCTTCGGGTCAAATTGTTGCTCCAAAAATAACACTGAGTTTCAAAATACGAGTATTTTATTTGTACCACAGCGGTGAGTGCTGTAAGGGCCAGCTCTCAAAACTTGGCCTCTCGGAACCTGGAAGAACACTGATAACCAAGACTTACTTCCAGACTGTTCCCTTCCCCAAGCTGACCCGAGTCAGCAAGCCAGCATAGCTTCGATCACTAATTCAGCAAATACGGACGGAGCACCTCCGGGGTGTCCGCGCTGGTGCCCCTGCAGGGCCGTGGTTCGGCCGTCAGACTCCCTGCTGTCGTCGGTTGAGGCCTCCTAGCTGGGAGGCAGACACTGAACTGGTGAATAAGATAGTTCCAGACAGTGAGTCTGGGAGGGGGCACCGTGTGCGTTTCAGAAGCCTGGCCAGGGAAGTCTCTGAGGAGCTGGCCTTGGAGAAAGGCCTGAAGCCGAGACCATAGGAAGGAACCATAAGATCCTGGCCCCAGAGCAGCAGGCAGCGAGGACAGCGAGTTTAAAGGCCCTGCGGTCCGCATGGCTTATCAGGCCTTGTGCCAGAGAAGCAAAGAGCAAGCGACCAGCGGGAATCTAGTTCACGGCCGGCCCCTTAGAACTCAGTCTTGGGGGTCAGGACTTGGGCAATTTTGAGGGAACTTGAAGAACGGATTTTTTATTTTATGTAGTGTTGGGATGCGTCATAGCGGTCATTACTCGGCCTCTGCCTCGTTCAGGATCCAGGACAGGTTTTATGCGCAGTTGAGAGCACGGACGAGGCTCCGTGTCAGCCCCCGTGCCTCCTGCAGACTCTGCTAAGCCAGCTCCACGCGTGTATACAGCTGGTAAAGTGACGCGCAGCTCAGCGTAGAGAAAGGTTGGCCTAATGGATAGACGTAAGTGCTTTCGCCTCTTCGTACCATAAGTCTTAGCTCATTCCTTTTATCTTTAAATAACGATTTTCTTTTTCGCCCCAAAAAAGCGTTCGTTGGGAAATATAGAAAAATACCAAGAAGAAAAGAAAAATCATTGATAATCTCTGCACTCAGAGAGACTCTCTGTTGACATTTTGCTCCGTGTCTTTCCAGTCAACTTGTAAATCACCTGTGTATATGTGTGCGTTGTATTTTTTTTTTTTTTTTGTCTTTTTGCCTTTTCTTGGGCCACTCCCGTGGCATATGGAGGTTCCCAGGCTAGGGGTCTAATCAGAGCTGTAGCCGCTGGCCTACGCCAGAGCCACAGCAACGCAGGATCCGAGCCGCGTCTACTCCACAGCTCATGGCAACGCCGGATCGTTAACCCACCGAGCAAGGCCAGGGATGGAACCCGCAACCTCATGGTTCCTAGTTGGATTCGTTAACCACTGCACCATGACGGGAATTCCTATGTGTGCGTATTTTTAAAAAAATTTTTAAAAACATGGTTAGACCCAAACTATATGTTTTGTTTGCTAGCCTGTGGTTTTCACTTAACATATCACACATTTTTTGTGTGTTCTCTGTTGGGTATTTGGATGATTTATATTTTTCTTCAACATAAATAGTACTTTAATGAGTATCCCTGGGACGCGTGTTTTCTGGAGTTGGTAGTTCCGAGGGATGGGCTTATTGATGGCTTGTGATGCCTTTTGTCAGGTTGCCTTACAGGGGTTGCCTCGTTGTTGATTCCTGCCGGCATTTCCAGTGTGCCGGATCCCCCGGTCCTACACTCGGTGGTGTCATTGTTATGACGTCTGCAACATCGACAGATGAAAGGATGGCACCGTACTTTAGTTGACCCTTTTATCTCTGCCCGTGTCTTCCTGCCTTTACCTGACAGTTTCCCCGCTTCTTGTGAATCCAGGCATCTCTCATGCCTCCGCTGTTTGTCTTTTGGATAACCACGTGTGGTCCTTGTCCCGTTTCCCTAGATACCTGGGTACTGGTACTTGGTAAATGAGTGACAGATACATGGAGATTTACTGTCCTTTTCTCTACTTGGGTATGTGTTTGAAAAAGCCAGTTATACAAAAGTAGCTAAAATAATAGTCATGCTTAATGGGTATGTGGTCCCTAATAAACTTTAACCCACTTTTTTCCCTGCCCAGAGACACTCACCTTTGATTTTGCAGATTTGTCTCTTTCATGCAGTAACACCGTCGCGCAGTTACTGCTCTTAGAAAGATCCGAAAAGTACAGTCTCTTGTCCTTCTTCCTCAGATGTGGAGCATACGGGAGCCACCAGCGAGTTCTATGACAAGTTCACCATTCGCTATCATATTAGCACCATTTTTAAAAGCCTTTGGCAAAACCTAGCTCATCATGGCACCTTTATGGACGAGTTCAAGTGAGTATTGGGCCCCTGTGTCCCAGCTTGCTCTCTTGCAAGTCGCAGGTAGAGTGGCTGCTGAAAAGTTTGCACAGCTGGGTTCTTGTTGAGTGTTTGCTCTGTCCGGGCCTCCCTTTAAGTTTCCCACACGGTGCTGCTAGACGTGAACAGCGTTATCGCAATCTCTGTGCTTGCCAGATCCTGCTGAACTTTATATTTATCAAGGTAGGTTGGGCACGGTATATACATAAAGAAAGAATCTAGGAGTTCCCATTGTGGTGCAGCGGGAAACGCATCTGACTAGTATCCATGAGGACACGGGTTCCATCCCTGGCCTCACTCAGTGGCTTAAGGGCCTGGCGTTCCCAAGAGCTGTGGTGTAGGTGGCAAACGAGGCTCACATCCTGCTTTGCTGTGGCCGCGGCTGGCAGCTGTGGCCGAGGCTGGCAGCTGTATCTCCGATTCCACCACTAGCCTGGGAACTGACATATGCCAAGGGTGCAGCCCCCATCCCCCCCAAAAAGGATAGAATCTGTAGGAGTTCTCCTGTGGCTCAGTGGGTTAAGGATCCAGTGTTGTCACTGCAGTACTGCAGTGGCATGGATTTGATCCCTGGCCCAAGAACTTCCACATGGCCCAAAAAGCCAGAATCTGTAAATATTCTGAGATGCTATGTTGTGTTTTTTAGTGTTTCTTGATTACGGTATTGTATAAATTTGCAGAATGACTGAAATCCTATCTTATAAGTGCTCTTGAATATGACAGCAAGCTTTGGAGTTAGAAATGTAAGGAGGACTTCAGATTCAGAAGCAGTTAGGGGAAAGCTGTCGTTTGAAGTGACAGTCTTTGTAGTGAGGCCCTAGACCTTGATCAAGGGCTTTTCAGTACCAACCGGAAATTTCAGTGACTATTTAAACCTGGGCATTAGTAGTTCCATCCAAGTTACTTTATTTTTTTTTGTCTTTTATTTTTAGGGCCACACTCTCGGCATATGGAGATTCCCAGGCTACAGGTCTCATCGGAGCTCCAGCTGCCGGCCTACACCACAGCCACAGCAACGCCAGGTCTGAGCCACATCTGTGACCTACACCACAGCTCACGGCAATGCCAGATCCTTAATCCACTGAGCAAGGCCAGGGATCAAACCCACAACCTCATGGTTCCTAGTCGGATTCATTTCCCCTGCACCATGACAGGTAGTCCCCATCTGTTACTTTAAAGAGAAGAGTGCTTAAGAAAGAAAGGTAAACCAACAAGGACCCGCTGTATGACATAAGGAACTCTTCAATATTCTGCGATAACCTATATGGGGAAAGAATCTGGAAAAGAATAGATAACATGTATATGTATAACTGAATCACTTTGCTCTACCCCCGAAACTAACACAGCATTGTCCATCCACTAAAATCCAACGAAAGTTGAAAAGAAAAGGCAGATGAAAAATGTAGAACTCTTGAAGAAAGAGTTCTTTCTGAAGACACCTTATCCCATCTACGTAGATCTCTCGCAGCCTGGATTCAGTCTTTGACCAAGCCTAGTTGTCACTTGTTAACTGAGTTACTAGTCAGCAGTGTACGTATTAACCAGTGGCATAGCCATTTGCTAGATAGCTTTCTGCAAAGTAAACTCTTTAATTCTTTGTTTCCACGAACTGCTCTTGTCCTCAGAATTACATTCCGACAAAAGCTCGGCTTGAGTTGAGGACACCCAACAGACCCACAGCTCGATCTGCATGGTGCTGATGAGGAATCCTCATCCTGAACTTTCCATGTGCCTGAAGTCCAGGCCTCCTCCGTGTCCAGAGGACAAGGCCTGTGCTCACTGCCCCTTCTCTTCCCCAGGCCAGGGCTCACTGCCCTCGGATGACCCAGTAGCAGATCCTGAAAGCAGCTTCTCTTTTCTCTAATAATCTGGCAGGTCCAGAGTAACAGGTGGGCCATTGCATCTCAGCTCACCAGCAGTTCCCTTAGAGACTAGGATATGCAGGACAGTCCTCGAGATTGGAAGATTCTGTTTCTATAAATTATGTTAATATCCTGCTTTATCAGTATTACAGCTTCCAATTTTTCCTCAGTGTGTCTTTCTTTACAATAAGGGATAATAACCGTATCGGTAGTTCTCTTATCTCTGGTCTCTGGGTGTTTGTGCTTCCCTTTTATCTTGGCGAGTTAAAGCAGGTTTTCTTTTCTGTTCTGGAAGAATGTTTTCTCTACTTAAAATCATGGAGGGAGCAAGCCAAGGGCGTGCTGGTAAACCCACTCTAGAGAAAAAAAAAAAATCAGCATTTGCTGGTTTTCCAGGGTATAAATACTTCCCACTGTTGCCAGATTTAAGCTGCCAAGGGAGTCTGCTCACAAAATTCTAGAATGTGAGCAGTTGGCTCTCCTGAGCCGTGCAGGGTGGCTCCAGCACAGTGTAAGCTGGACCGTGCCTACAGTGAATAGAATAACCCCGAATCTAAGGAGAGACGCGAGGGTCGCAGTGCTTGATGGCGCCAAGGCAGGCGGTCCTGAAGGGCCAGGCGGGAGGCGCTTGGGGTGGCAGCCCTTCGGCTCTGGGATCTGCCGCCGCATTGGCCTCGGGGAAATGTGTGACCACGTACCGTGTAATTGCCTTTTTAGTTCTGGGAAGCAGTTCGTCCGCTATATAAACATGCTGATAAATGACACGACGTTTTTGCTGGATGAAAGTCTGGAGTCTCTGAAGCGGATCCACGAAGTGCAAGAGGAGATGAAGAACAAAGAACAATGGGACCAGCTGCCCCGGGTGAGGACATGGCCCGGGGCGGGGACGGCTTCGTGGGGCTGCACCTGTGGGTCTGTAGCTCCGACGGACCTGTCAGTGCCCGAGACCCCCCACCTGTGGGCTTCCCTGAAGTTAGAGGGCAGGTTTGGGGCAGGAGGAGCCTTACACACTTGACTTGAAGCTGAGAGGCGGGTTGAGACGTCTTTGAGAATCTGTCCTGAAAACGTGCCCTGCCTTTTTAATTTTAAAGGGCTGTTTTAGTGAAGAGCTTTTTTTGTTTGAGTATGTTGGTTAAGATTTAGGAAGGTAGCTAAGAGATACGTATCTACAATTCTGTCTGCTAGACAAGAATTTGATTTGTTCTGTGATCTTCTTTAGACAACTGTGTGAATAACTCAGGAGGACGCTGATGGCGTTTTTTTTTTTCCTTTCAGTCGAACATGGCTTTCATATTCAGTTATTAATAGAAAGGAGGCCTGCTGTGCCAGGTTCCATGAGAAATTCAGTCTGGGCCAGGGACAGCGTACCGCCCTCTCCTGAGCTTATTGCAGCCGCGTAGATGGTTCCGCGGTTGGTTTCTAGGCCTCTGAGAGCCCCTGGCCAGTTCTGCTCCTGGTTTTGTTAGAATCAGAGCTGCTTTTGTGTGCACCCCTGACACGGCTTCGCTGCTGCGCCTCCAGCACCCTCTCCTCCCGCAGCTTTCCGTTTGCCCTGAGGCTCCACACCGCCCCAGGGTCGCTATCAGGCATCCTTCCAAGCTTACCCCTTGTCTCAGGCTGTCGGCTCCAGTCTGGACCAGTCCCCAGGCTCTGCAGAATGTGCTGGAAAAATAGATAAGCTCTGGTTGAAAGAGCCCCAGCTATGGGGTCCAGCGGCCCCGACTTTGAGAACTGGCACTGCCACACATGCAAAGTTCCTTCATCGCTGTTTGCTCACCCACAACTCAGAGATAACCCCTGCCTTGGGGGAAAGCCATGAGGAGAGATGGTGAATGGCACGGAGGTAGTTGAGGACTGGGCCGGGAAGGTTTCGGGATGTGGGGCTACTATTTCATCGGCCTTGAGACAGTCCTGTCTGGGACACTCTGCTCTCCACTCTCACATATTAAAATCTTACCCACGTTTTGCGTAAGGTCCTGTCCAAACATCTCCCACGGTTGACCTTCCCCCATCGGTGTGGCCGCAAGGTCTGGCCTTTCTCTCCACTGCTGTGACACCCACTCAGTGTCGTGACATTGATGTTGGACCAGCTCAGATTGTCAATGTTGGGGGCCAGGGTCCGAGTCTGTAGCGCGTTCCCTCGCCCAGAGTCCGTGCTCATGAGAGCATTTGTTTATGAGGAGACTGAGCAGATGCCATTGATTTTTCTGTGCTAATGGATTCAAAGGGCAGAACTAAGCCCTAACGGATGCTGTTTCAGAAATCAGCTCTACCTGACTTTGAAGCAGTCCCTGGCTGCTGCCTCCCACCCCCTGCCTGCTCCTCCCGGGCGCTCAGCCCCCAGCATCTCTCCTCGTCCCACACTTGCTCCCTAGGTCGTTTGTTTCTCAGTGACCGTGCTGTTTGGAGTTTTGATATAAGAATAATTCTGTATTACAAGAGACGGTCCTGGGCACTGCAGGACCCTCAGCATCTCTGGCTCAGGCCCATTTAATGCCAGTGAGGTTTTCTTGCTACCCCCAAGTCCTCAGGCAGCCGGAGATGCTCGCACATGGGGGCCTGATGCCCCCAGTGGAAAATCATTGCCAGCTGGTCTCGCTTCTGCCAAAGCCTTAACTATCCACGTGCTCAAGTCTCAGGATCCCACCCCATGTGCCTCCCCAGCTCAGCCCTCTCCCAATTCCAGATGAATGTAACCAGCTGTTGACCTGCCTCTGCCGGGCGGTCTGATGGGATCTCAGACTGAACCTGTCCGGCCCGGGAGCCTTGATGCTGTCCTCCACGTTTCCTCTCCGAGTCTGCCTGTCTCAGAAGAAGACAGCTGCATTCTGCCCCTTGCGCTGGCTCCACGCTGTGTGGGGTCTTCCCGTGATTCCTCCCTCTCAGCAAGTGCCCCTAGGCTCTATCCTAAGATATCGACCGCCTCTTACCTGGATCACGGCAGTAGCCCCCTCTTTGCTTCCTCAGCCTCCACCCTTGCTCCTGACCATTCTAGAAGGATAGTGTTAAAAAACCCCTCGTCCAGCAGCACCACTCTGCTCAGACCCGTGCAGGCTCCGAGTTCTCACTCGAGTCAGAGAGTGACCTGGAGGGCGGCACGGCAGGCCCCGGCCTCCCCGCACTCCCTGCCCAGCCTTGCTCTTCCACTGGCCTGCAGGGCTTCGCCCCCTGCTGTTCCCTCTCCCTGCAGCACCTCCCCCGCCCCAAGTTTTTGCTGACATGCTTCCTTCCCTGCCTCGGTGTCCACCCCGCTCCTCCGAGAGGCCTTCCCTGACAGCCTCTCCACTTAGCGCCTGACCCCAGCACTCCCCGCCCCCAGCTTGTTCCTTCCTCGCCCTCATCAGGCTGTCTTGTCTCTGTCTGGGTGGATGTGTGTTTATTGATCGCCTCCCTAGCTGGTCTCTAAGCTCTGTGAGGTAGGGAACCTTCTCAGTCATGCTCTGGGCTCCATCTCCAGGACCTAAGGGAGGCCTGGCCCATGGAAGGAGCCGGATCAGCTTTATGGATGAATAAACTGACACCCAGACACACACGGAGGTGGTTCTCATCCTGCATCTTCCATCTTCCCTGGTTCAGTCTTTTGTTCCCGACTGAAGGGTGGTAGGCAGGTTGCCAGCACTGGTGCAGGCTCCCCCACCCCCCACCCCCCGGGCACCCACCCGGGGGGCACTGGCAGAACGCCCGCTCTTCCAGCACTTTCCCTCCCCCGCGTGAAGTAAACTGGCGTCTGAGCAGAGGTGAGAAGTGAGGCCCTTGCTCATACTCCTGTGATTTATCATCTCAGAGCCTGCAGGGCGCCGCCTTATGTTCCCCCTGAGTCCGATTCACCGTCTGATCCTGTGTCTCAGCCTTGGGCAGAGCTGAGGGAGGAAGATGGTGCCCGAGGCGCGGGTTGACCACCTAACTGGTGTGGAAAGACAAAACCTCACCTTCTGCGGGCACCGGGTGTTGCGGCAGCACCTGTAGACCTCAGGGTGATTGCGTGACACGTGACGTGTTTTAAAACGATGGTGACTCTGTGCACGGTGTCGTTCAGGACGACAAGTATGCCCTGTGTTGGCACCAGGCACAACGTAACATGCACTGTATTTCATCCCGCGTAGAAGTCGATGGCAGTGTCCCATCATTGGAGACTTACAAGTCTCCTGTAAGTTCAATCCTGTGCCAAGGTCACCTTATCCAAACCTAAGCCATCTGATGCCAGAAGGCCTAAGCCTTGGTCACCGGGAACGTGGGCCGACTCCGTGTCCTCTCGCTCCCTAAGTGTGCTGGCTGTGTTGTATGCCCTTTCCCAGTGAGGCGCTGACTGTGTTTTTCCTTCACACTTGGCTTGGGTGAGCTGCTGACTGGTACTGAGACATGTCTGGCGTCTGTTCCCTTTCCCAGGATCAGCAGCAGGCCCGCCAGTCCCAGCTTGCTCAGGATGAGCGCGTCTCGCGCTCCTATCTCGCCCTGGCGACGGAAACGGTGGACATGTTCCATATCCTCACCAAGCAGGTCCAGAAGCCGTTCCTCAGACCCGTGAGTAGGGGTTTGTTTTGCCCATTGGATTCCGCATTCAGATCCTATCACTCGGAACCAAATATAGTTGTTGAAATCCTAGGTGTTTCAGCATCACAGTCACTGATGAATTTCTGTTACTGATTTTGTTCCCAGTTCTCATTGATTCACACAACACTCTGTTGATAGAGCAAAGCCTGCAAAAGGTCACTTCCAAGATAACTTCATGCACGTTCTGCTGAGACAGCACATTAATATTGAAACTGTAACATATTTTTATCATTCCTAACTCCTGTGTTTTATTTATAGGGAAAGTATAAGGTAATATCGATTGGAAATTAGAGTATGCTGAGTAGAAATAATTGATCGAGCATAAGATCTTTGATTCTCTCCAGGGTAGCTTTTTTTTTTTTTTTTTTTGGTCTTTTTGCCGTTTCTTGGGCCGCTCCTGTGGCATATGGAGGTTCCCAGGCTAGGGGTCGAATCAGAGCTGTAGCTGCCAGCCTACGCCAGAGCCATAGCAACGCGGGATCCAAGCTGCATCTGCAACCTACACCACAGCTCACGGCAACGCTGGATCATTAACCCACTGAGCAAGGGCAGGGACCGAACCTGCAACCTCATGGTTCCTAGTCAGATTCATTAACCACTGCGCCACGACAGGAACTCTCCAGGGTAGCTTATACAGAACCTTTGGCTTCTTGAGTATAACAGCACTACCCTGGATCCTAATTAGGGTTTCTGATAGATCAGCGGTAGTCAGGTATTTGGCCTCGACTTGATGAAACCTGGATTCTGTTTCTGAAATGGAAACTGACTAGCGTAAATGAAGATCTCTGCTCTGCTTCAACACCCGCCCCCCAAAACACACACCCAGTTTAGAAGCCTGATGGTGTGGCCAGGACAAGGGTAGGGAGGAGGGCAAGAAGGGGCCTGAGATTTGGTTGATAATTGCCTATGTAGAGACAGGTTTACAGTGGAATATAATTTTACTACACACTTGCTCCAATTTCCCTGCTTATTCTTACCTCCAACGTTGTCACCACACCCTGGCCTATGTGCAGCTCAAGAAATGAGTCCCATTCTCTGTCCCTTTGCCATTTCATGTCTCCTCACTGATGGATTTCAGGGCCAGAGCAGCAAAACACAAAACAAAACAGTGCTTCACTGAAAGCAGAAGGACTCTGCAGCTGGAGTTCCCTGGTGGCTGAGCAGGTTATAAAGATCCAGCATTGTCACTGCTGTGGCTTGGGTCGCTGCCGTGGCGAGGGTTCAGTCCCTGGCCTGGGAACTCCCACATGCCGCAGCCGTGGCTAAAAAAAAAAAGCAAAAAACACCGCAACTGATTTAGAGATGGCATTTCAAACACTTGCTTCCCTTAAAGGTTCACCAGAGGAATTTTTTGACACTCTCTGTAAAGGCCAGACAGTAGGTCAGGGAACAGTTGAGGCGCTGTGGGCCCCACAGTCTCTGCTGCAGCTGCTAATTTTGCCGTTGCTGTGTTCTACTAAGACTCCATGAAGTGAGGCATCAGGCCGGATTTGTTTTGCAGCTAGTCATTTGCCAATCCCTGCCCCAAGTTGCATTTTATTTCATGTTCAGCTACTCCCGGGGCAGTGCTCTTTGGTTTTTTAGTTTTAGGAAACTATAAAAACTATTCAAGACTGAATTCTCATAAAGCCTATTTTTAGTTCTAAATTCTTCGTTTGTTTTTTTTTTCAAGGAGATTATTGAAAGCTAAGTCTCATATTTTCATATCGATTAATTTTTCTGGGGTTCCCTGGTGGCTTAACAGTTAGGATTCAGGGTTATCACTCTGGGCTCAAGTTTGATCCCGGGCCCAGGAACTTCTGCATGCCTTGGGCGTAGCCAAAAAAATGAATCTTTTTCCAGACCTACTCCCTGATCTGAGTCCTCGGGACACCTTGTGCATAGTCTTCAGCCCCCAGGCTTGGCCTGTGTCCACTCTGATCCCGCCTTTTCCTTTGCTGCACGGTTTTACCCCCTTTGCCAGTTAACACAAAACTCTCCCACTGCAAAAAAAAAAAAAAAAGAAGAAGAAGAAAGAACGACGACTAATTTTTTTTTCTCAAACCTGAGCCACAGCGACAACACTGATCCTTAAGCTGCTATGTCACCAGGGAACTAAATTCTGTCTTATTCTTGTGACTCTTTCATTTCACAGTTTTCTAACAATTAAACATCAGAATATTAATTGCAAAAGCAGGGTCTTGAAAAGCTGAGTTTGAGTTGAATTTGTATAAATCCAATCATTAAATTTCACGAAGACCTTGTTACTTAAAGAGGAGCTGTCATACATCCCATGAAATGGCCAGTGTTACTCTAATATTCTCTAATCTAAGCCAGATTTTCCTATTTCAGGTTTTGCTTAGAGCTGTGTCGGTACACCTGTAGTAGGTGCTATGGCATCTTGTTGGGTTTTGCTATATTCTTGCATAATTTTCTAGGTGTGTCATTTGTTTTGTCTCACTAGCTAGATTTAAGACTATTCAAGACATAAATTTTATTCTCTACCTCTTTTGTGTTTCTCCATTCTTTGTGGATGATAAATAAGAATGGTGCATATTGCCCGAACTGTCAGGGACTTTTGAAATTTATAGAACAATAGTGCATCAAATGATGGCTAATGCTCAAAAACTTTTGTGACTTGTGTTCTTTTTTTGCTTTTTGGGTCACACCCGTGGCATATGGAGGTTCCCAGGCCTAGGGGTCTAATCAGAGCTATTGCTGCCGGCCTACGCCACAGCCACAGCAATGCCAAATCCAAGCTGCGTCCACAATCTATACCACAGCTCACAGTGATGCCGGATCCTCAACCGACTGAGTGAGGCCAGGGATGGAACCCGCAACCTCATGGTTCCTAGTCGGATTCATTGCTGCTGCGCCACGACGGGAACTCCATACCTTGTATTCTAATGATGTGATTATGAATAATTTCCCTCTTCGACTTGTTTCTCAACAAATGCGAAGTGATCCTTATGTTTATAATGAAACACATGAATTTAAAGCAAAGGCTGCCTGTTGGCATTTGTTAACATTCCATCAGCCTGCAGCAGTCGAGGACGTATTAGAAATGAGAGAGTAAAAAGAATGTGGAAGGGAATGTCCTTCTTCAGCTTTCGGTGCAACGCACATGAGGGAGTCTCTGAAGCTCCATCCTGCCCACTCCTTTTCCTCCACTGATATGGGAGTTTGGGGTCCTTCTCGTGTGTCTCAATGGCATGAATTGTCCTCTTCCCTTGTGATTTTATAGGAACTTGGACCCCGATTGGCTGCGATGCTGAACTTCAATCTTCAACAACTCTGTGGCCCTAAGTGCCGTGACCTGAAAGTTGAAAACCCTGAGAAATACGGCTTTGAACCAAAGAAGCTGTTGGACCAACTGACAGATATTTACTTGCAGCTGGACTGTGCCCGGTTCGCTAAGGCCATTGCCGATGACCAGGTCAGTCCAGGGAGCTTGCTGCTCAGTGGGAATTGGGGTCCAGGCTCTGCCACTGGGCAACCTGAGTTTGCTTCTCTGTGGATTTCCTGGCAGACCCTATGCAATCGCACAGCCATCTGTTCCTGGGTTTTCACACTTGAAATCAAGGAAGGTGACACTTTTTGAAATGTGGTTTGAGGACTTCCCTGGTGGCCTGGTGGGTTAAGGGTCCAGTGTTGTCACTGCTGTGGCTCGGATTGATCCCTGGCCTGGGAACCAAGGCATGCCGTGGGTGATTTGAGAAGTTTTCAGTGTGTAAATAGAAATAACAGCCTGGTGGCAAGGAGAGCTTGTCTGGCATAAATGAAGATGAATTGGGTGTTGTCCTTGGGCTTAAGGAGACCATTTTGGCTCTTAGATCCAGCTCCGGGGGAGTTCTTCACCCATTTACATTCCTGGAGAGAGCCCGGTTTTCTCAGAGAAGCCAAATCTTCTTTCCATGGCTTCAGTGCTGCCGTGTTTTCTGCGGGTCCAGGAATCAAACCTTGGATGTTATCTGTACTTGCTTCTTCATTTAGTCCTTGCGTGCCCTGTGATCCTATCCATTTTGTGGTTTTCATTTCCACAACTACCCACTTAGTCCAAGCTACTCGGACCCAGCCTCGACTTTATATTTTCCAGTGTCTCATAAAGGGCTTCCCCTCCCTCCACATTCCTCTGTCCTGCATCATCTTCAGCATCCTAACAGCTCGTGTTTAATTAACTGCATATCAAGTTTTAATCACTTGCCATGTTTTCACCCACAGTCCCCACAAAATCCCATGATTTGAGTTCGGTTAGACTCCTCACTTCACAATGCATGAGGCACGCAGAGGTTAAACAGCTCACAGAGTTAGCGTGGGGAAGAGGCAGGATTCCTGTCTGGACAGTCTGGCCCTGAGCCCTTATTCTCACTCTCTGTTTTTCAGGCTGCGCTGTGGTGCATGGGCGCCCGGGCCAGGGATCAGATCTGAGCCACAGTTTAGGCAAGGCCAGATCCTTACCCCACTGTGCTGGGCCGGGGATGCAACTCCAGAGACAGGAGTTGCGCCACAACAGGCTCCAACATAACTCCAAGTTTTGTTTTATTTTATTTTTAAAATGTTACTGGCATGTCGTTGGCGTATAGGGCTGTATTCGTTTCAAGTGTGCCGTGCAGTGAGGCCGTTGCACGTATCCATACATCCATTCTTTTTCCCCATATAGGTTATTATAAATACTGAGTAGATTCCCCTGTGTGGTACAGTAGGTTCTTGTTAATTATCTATTTTATACAGTAGGATGTGTGTGTTACCATGTTCTCAGCTTCTCTCCTCTCCACCTCAAATGCCCCCAGAGTTCCGTGTTCACTTCAGTATCTCCACCGTCTTCATTCACACTGTTTATCCAAATATTACTCATATCTCAGGTTAACCATCAGTAGACATTCCAGAAAGTTCTTTACTTATAACTCATCCAAAGCTCAAAGTTGTGTGTACTTTATTTTTTTCAGTAAAAGCTTATTGACACATAATTTGCATTCGGAGGTAGCCTTGGCTGTAAGCAAGAGATGTAGCCTTGACACATTGCCCGCAGTGGAAAAAAAACACGTCTAAAGCAAGTTTTTCCATAAAAAGTAGTGGTGAGGAGTTCCCATTGGGGCTCAATAGGTTAGGAACCCAACATAGTGTCCACAAGGATGTGAGTTTGATCCCTGGCCTCACTCAGTGGATTATGCATCCGGTGTTGCCACAAGCTGTGGTGTAGGTCACCAATGCATATGTGGCTCAGCTCCAGTGTTGCTGTGCTGTAGGCCGCAGCTGCAGCTCCAATTCGACCCATAGCCCAGGAATGTCCATATGCCGCAGGTGCAGCCATAAAAAGAAAAAAAAAAGTCATGGTAAAAGAGCAGGTTAGGTGTTTGCAGTTATTTTGAGGAGATGCTAAGATGTCTTTCTCGCCTACGACTGTGTAATACTGCACATATTGAGAAATGGGAGATGGGTGGTCGTCTTAGGAGGGGCAGGGTCTGGTCACTTGCCTGGAGTTGCAGGCCCAGCCCAGCCATAGGTCAGGTGTGAAAATTCCCCAGGGAGTCCTCCATTTGACTGTCAGAGACTTGGAGGAGTCGCTTAGCGCCCCCGCTTCTCCTGGTGGGTCTTGCTGTGGCTGCCACGTCAGACACAGTTAACATAGCATGAGGTTTGCAGCCTGAGTGAGCGCAGCACCCCAAGTGGGTGACAAAAGAGTGCCTCCAGTGCTCCTAGCTGCCTTTTTCCTTGGTGACCAACAAAACATCCACATTGCCTGTGCTCAGCACTGTGACACCTGGGTCTTCTCGAATGGCTCAAGAGCCCTGTCCTTCCAGACTCTTGAAGCAGACACACAAGTACCAGAGACACAGTGGAGGGAGAAACACTTTTGAAGTGATTTTTTTGCTTCCTTTTACAGCGTGGTTGTCTTGATTGCTGTACATTTTCCATTTATATGGGCTGTAAGCTGCTGGGAGGCTGCTGGGGGCAGAAGGAAGGGTGGGAGACTAGAAAGCGCCAGAGGAGCGGTAGTAGAATTTCACTGTCACGGAGTTCCCATTGTGAATCTGCAGTAACAAACCCGACTGGGATCCATGAGGACATGGGTTTGATCCCTGGACTCGCTCAGGGGGTTAAGGATCCGGCGTTGCCATGAGCTGTGGTGTAGGTCTCAGACGTGGCTCAGATCCCTAATTGTTGTGGCTGTGGTGTAGGCTGGCAGCTGCAGCTCCAGTTCGACTCCTGGCCTGGGAACGTGCATATGCTGCAGGTGCAGCCCTAAAACAAGCAAAAAAGGATTTCACTGTCTCCTTTGGGAGCAGTGCACTTGGTCAGCTTTGATCTGGTGTGTGTGGGTTTCCTGGGAAGACAGAGGAGGAAGAAGCTGAGAGCCTTCTCTTCCTGGGCACCGAGAGTGAGCCGAAGACTGGTACCCAGTACCTGGGGGGACAACAGAGGCCCCGGCACGGAGAGCCCTGAGCTTTACACTGAGGAGGGAGCCCCCCATCGGAGAAGGGCTGGAACAGAATAGTTGTCCCTGGGGCTGAGGTCCCAGGAGGGAGGTCTTAGCGTGACCTAGTGACCCAGTTGATGGCCAAGTCTGTGCTTTCACAGAGAGGGCAGGCTCCAGCTCTGCTGATGGACGGCAGACCTGATGTGTGTGGAGCACTAAAAAACAATAATAATCTGAGTTCCCTTGTGCATTGGGTTAAGTATCTGGTTTTGTCACGGTAGTGGCTCAGGTTGCTGCTGTGACTCAGGTTTGATCCCTGGCCCAGGAACTTCCATCTGCCACAGGCACAGCCAAAAATAAATAAATACATAGCCCAACGGAAACTACTTCTCCCATGCAGTCTTCCTTTATTTTTTTAGTTGAGGTGAATTCACATAGCACAAAATTGACCACGTTGACTGAATGCCATTCGGTGGCATCTCGTCCATTCACAGTGCTGTACGATCATTGCCTCTGGTTCCAAAACATTGTATTATCACCCCTGAAAGGGAATCCCGCCCCCGTTCAGCTGTCACTGTCCTGCCCCCTCACCCCAGCCCCGGCAACCACGGAGCTGCTTTCCGTCTTTATTTGACCTATTCTTACCTTTATCTGTTTGCCTCTTCCGGGTATTTCATATCAATGGAATCGTACAATGTAGATAACCTTTTGTGTCTGGCTTCGTTCCGTAGCATGTTTTCGAGGTGCATCCGTGTTACAACACGTATCGGTACCTAATTCCTTCTTATGGCTGGATATTTCACTCCATGGATAGACCATGAGATGTTTCTTCATCCACTGATGGACATCTGGAGTGTTTCCAGCCTTTGGCTGTTGTGAACAGTACCCTGTAAACGGTCACGTGAAAGCGTTTGTTTGAATACCCGTTTTCAGTTCTTCAGGATGTACTTGGAGTAGAGTTTCTGAGTCAGATGGTAATTCCGTGTTTAACATTCCCCCCAGCACTGTATGAGGGTTCTCATTTCCCCACATGCTCGCCAACACGTCCGATTTTCTGTTCTTTTTTTCAATTTTTAAATAGCCACACCAGTGGGAGTGAAGTGGTATTTCACTGTAGTTTTGATTTGCGTTTCCCTGATGACAAATGTGTGCTTATTGGCCCTTTGTGTATCTTTTTTGAAGAAATGTCTATTCAAGTCCTTCATGCCTTTTTAAAAATTGGATTCTTTCTCTTTTGTCTGAGTTCTTTGTATTCTGGATGCTAGACTTTTATCAGACATAAGATTTGCTGGTATTTTTTTGTTTAATTTTGTAACCATTCTGTACGATCTTTAGGTCAAGAACAATATCTTTGCTTCCTTTCTGACCCCATGTACACGAAACTTGAAGCAGCAGCCCAGGAATCTATTTGGGTGATTCCCTGATGCCACTGCTCTTTGAAACTGAAGGCCATGTCCCCTTATCATAAGTACCTTCGATTTCTGAAAGCGCTCCCTCCACTGCTCTGTCTTAGAGGTTGACTTAACAGTAGGCACAAGTCAGTTGGTTAAAAACTTAATCATCTTTTGAAAAATAGAGTGGGTGATGTTTTCAAGAAAAGCCAGTGGGCTAAGGACGATCACTTGTGACCAAGAGAAGTTCAAGGGGAATCATCTCAGAGGGTGACTGGCTCCACCCACCCCAAGCTTTCAGTAATTCCTTGTGCATTTTTGCCCTTCCAACATCCTCCTGTCATCTTCCGGCCAGTGGTCCCCGCGCCTCTTCCCAAAGGGACAGGGACTGCGGCTTACCTGGCTCATAATAAGTAGACACCAAAGAAAGCATTTTGTTGAGCTAATGTAGTACTTTAGTTGCAGACAACTGTAACCAAGGCTCTGGACATTTCAGATTATTTTCAAGAGTCATTGCCGGGCCCAGGCGCCCTGCTGGCACTTTGTCCTTTCCTCTCTTCCCCCTGAGTTGCATGGATGGAATAAGGGGCACAGGTGTGTGGAGAGAAGGGGGGAGCAGGTGAGCTTATTTAGTAACCAAAGTTATAAAGGGACAGAAGAAAGGCAGGATTTTCAATCCCGTGTCCTAAGAGAACCGTGAGAGAGGAAATCAGCCCGTGGGTGTTGGTGTGACTCCTCGATTAGAGATAACAGGTCACACAGAGTGTGGTCCTCTCATGAGTTGAGGTTTAATCATTCCCCTCATCTGTTTGCATCATTGTCATTAAATCGCCATATGGCAGGGTTTCTGCCCTAAATGCACAATGCAATACACTTTGATATTTTGAAATGGCAGTGGTTTCTATGAGATAGGCACCGGTGGGGTAGGTGTTCCTACCCCATTTTACACTCCAGGAAACCAGGGCTCAGGAGGGTTAGAGATTTGCCTGAGACCACCCCGCAGGTGGATGGTAAAGCCAGAATTAAAGTCCCAGTTCTTAAGAGAAATGCATGTTTGCTGCGTAATTCAAAAATTAAAAATGTCCCTCATTTGCCTCAGTCCTGAAGCCCTTCCCAGAGGGAATAACATTGTACAGATTGGTGTGTCTTTTCCCACTCTTCACAGATTTATAACAGTGTCAAAAATTATATATATACATGTAGGTGTCCCCATTGTGGCTCAACAGTAACAATTCCACTATTATCCATGAGAATACGGGTATGATCCCTGGCCCCACTCAGTGGGTTATGGATCCGATGTTGCCGTGAGCTGTGGTATAGGTCACAGACATGGCTCGGATCTGGTGTTGCTATGGCTGTGGTGCAGGCCGGCAGCTGTAGCTCCAGTGTGACCCCTAGCCTGGGAACGTCCACGTGCCGCAGATGTGACCCTGACAGCAACAACAACAACAACAGTTACACGTGTGTATATGTATAATGCTTTCAGGGCCTTTTTAGAAAACAGATCATACTTTGGGTGTTTTCGGCAGCTTAGTTTTTTCCATTTAAAATACATTTACATCTCACATTGTCTTTCCTCTTTTGCAGAGATCCTACAGCAAAGAATTGTTCGAAGAAGTTATTTCAAAGATGCGGAAGGCAGGGATCAAATCCACGATAGCGATAGAGAAGTTTAAACTTCTGGCCGAGAAGGTAGAAGAGATAGTGGCCAAGAACGCACGCGCAGAGATCGACTACAGTGACGCCCCAGATGAGTTCAGAGGTGAGTGGGCCCACTTTTTTCAGGCTGAATTCTTTGTTTTTAGTTAACTTAAAACATGTAACATTAGAAGTTGTCTTTTGAAACACTTGGTCTGAAATTGAAATTACATTTGCCTACTTTTAGTTCATACTATCAATTACAGGGGGAAAAAGGCTTTAGCCCAATTTCAAACTAGATAATAACCCTGAAGATTCTAAGGTCAGCCCTGCCTTTACAGGTAGGGATTTGTGTTTTTAAAGAATTCTCGAAGAGGAAGGATTGATGCTAGCCTGCCATTTTCACTGCACAGCCAGGCAGGGGCAGGGAGGGCCTGCCACTGTGTCTGCCCCACTGTCTTTTTTTGACTATTCTTTCCTCCCAGCAATAACTGACAAAAGGGTACTTTCCCCTCTACAAAAGGCAAAGTATAGGCCTCTATCTAATGCTGATTTCCTTCTAAACTTGGGGGCCCGGTAGGGCCGTTTGGTTACGATTCCCATGGTTATATTTTTCACTGATAGGAGGGGCTTTGTTTTATTTTATTTTTCAGTTTTAGGCTCTATTACTGGAATTAGAGTTTGCTTTGTTTTGTCTCTTTAGACCCTCTGATGGACACCCTAATGACCGACCCTGTGCGGCTGCCTTCTGGCACTATCATGGACCGATCCATCATTTTGCGGCACTTGCTGAACTCCCCCACAGACCCCTTCAACCGACAGACACTGACAGAGAGCATGCTGGAACCAGGTAGAGGAGGGCATAGCTCAAACTGCAGTGTCTACACCAGGCAATGGAGCCAAAATCACATATCGGGGGTGATCAAAAGGGGGAAATGTGTCAAATCCAGACACTGCATAGTTTATGACATGTAATGGAAAAGACACAAAACATTCTTTGTTCTTTTTCACTAAGAATTCTAGTCCTTACTTTTCATGTCCTATTTCTTCTTCAATCTTCAGCTCAATGAGGGAATGAATGGCCTTTTCTTTACATTTATACAGAACTGCATCATCTCTCAGGAAGAGCCCTCTCATCTGGGGCATTAATCCTTTCCTTTTCTTTTCTCAGTGCCAGAACTGAAAGAACAGATTCACGCCTGGATGAGAGAGAAACAGAACAGTGATCATTAAACCATCCCCTTTGCCCACCCTCTGCTAGAAACAGCCAAGACCGGCAGGGCAGCAGAAGCAGCATCGGTGCTGCAAATGCTGTTCAAATGTTGGAGGCCACAAGTGGTCAAATACATCAAGAGCCCACCCAGAGTGACCAAACAGTGGAGACCCGAGAGGACATGAATGAGAAGAGGAGCCCAATTCCTGTACATATATTTAAGTGAAAAACGTGGTCAAAAGCTTGAGGGACACAATTTATGATTGCTTGTGTAATAGAGCACGTCCTTCGTATGTCACAGTTTGGGGCTTTTGCAACGGAAGTATCTTAGTGATCGATGACAAATGGGTCTGGGCAGCATCCCCTTCATTTTTTTTTTTTTTCCCTAAATCCAGTATCCGTTGATTTTGATTGTGATTAGAAAACTTGGACATTTTGCTGCTAAAGAATCTCCCCCCCGCCGGCCCCCCGCCCCCTTCCTGGTCCTACTTGCACTGCTGTGGATTTTTTTAAGAGAAGCAAAAACAAAAATAAATTCCTTTCCCTGGCCCTCCAAACATATATTCTGTGAGATAACTGTGCCTGCAACAAAGTGTTAATCCTGGGATCGTATTTTTATATCATATTCACATATTTGTTTTTTTAATTGGTGTTAGATGACATGATTAATAAAAAAGGCAAGATATTTTCAGAATTTGAATTTCAGTTATTTTTTTTTCTTTTGCAATGTCCCTTAAAATTTTTTTATTCTAAACAAAATGAAGAGAATCCTGTTGCTCTGGTCCTTGTAATAAGCCCACTCTTAGGAATCTAAGGAACAGCTGCAGCAAGGGAAGGGTTTAAGTACATCAGCATTTCATGACTTACAGTTTCGGGGGGGTGGGTTTTTTGTTTTGTTTTGTTTTGTTTTGTTTGTTAATGCTATGTGACAGTTTGAAACCTTTACAGTTATCCTATGAGGGTGAATAAATTCCTCAACTCTTGAGTCTGTGAGTTTGAGGCAGGGGTCATTCGTATGCTGTGTCCTTTGGGGCGTGGCCTTACCAAAGCAAAAACAGGGTGCAAGAAATGTGGAAGCACGTCTGCTTGTAAAGACACACAGACACCCACGCACACGCACATCAACACAAGACTTTTTGTATTACTGCTCCCTACTTAACATACTTGAATTCTTGAATTCCCTTTGGGGTAAAAAAGGATTTGAAACCATGAAGTGTTTTGAAGAGAATAAGTCAACAAAAATATACTTTCCTTTTCTTTTCCTTTTTTCCCCCCCTCCACAGACAATGTCCTCTGTTCAATTCCTAACGCAAACTACAATAAATGGTGATACACATTCAGAAGGAATCTTCTTTGAGTCTCTTCTTTTTGTGGCAAGCCGGGGAGTGGGCGAAGAGCAGGAGCCAAATGCATTTGCATGCAGTACTTTATCTTTTCTGGAGCCACTTAGGAGTGGCTCTTTTTAACACGCACCTTTCCTATTTGTGTCAGTCTTGATGCTCTGTTTGGTTCTCATGTCACCATTTGCTTGTTGGAGGGGGTTGAGCTTTGTCCTGTTCAGTCTCTGCTTCTCAAGTTGTTACCCTATCACAAATATCTTTTCCCTGACCTTTAACATTTTTACTCAAGTTCACCTCGTCTCGTTAACACTCTCTTAGGCACCACAGTTGACGGAACCTTACCTACCAGCTCTGGTAATACCAGCGAGCGCTTGTACGGCGTTTGCCGTGTGCCGGGCTATGCAGAGACTTTTGCAGGTATGGTTTCATTCTCTAAAAAGTCAATACTACCATCTTTGGGTTTTTTTCAACAGGTCAGGGTGTGGGATGTGACAACGTCAGGTAACTTGCCCAAGGTCATCTGGCCAGCTGTTGGAAGAGCAGGTGTCTAAACTCCAGAGTCCATGCCCTTGGCTGCTATTTCCCTTGAACACATTTGGACTAAATCACCCCCCCCCCAAATATAATGTATTCCTGTTGACCAAAATGTTAGACAATATACATAAAAGAAAACCCAAATCACCTGTAATCCCAGATAATTGCTGTTAATTTACTCTTTACCAGGTTGATACACATTTATGCATGTACAATTCTCATGTTTATTTGCTTCTGTGCCTGATTTTGCTCATCTGTCTCATGAATGTGTGTTGTTGGTCTCCTCTCCATCCACAGTATAAACTCTTCAGAGGAGCAGGTTCTGTCATTATTTACATGCCCTATTCATTCCCCATGAATATAATAGGATGCTGCTTTATCCCTTTAGATGTAGTCATTGGGGGGTTTTTTTTTTTTTTTGGTTTTGGTTTTGGGGTTTTTTTGCCTTGTAGGACCGTACCCGCGGCATATGGAGATTCCCAGGCTAGGGGTTGAATCGGAGCTGCAGCTGCTGGCCTACACCACAGCCACAGCAACACTAAATCCAAGCCACATCTTCAACCTACACCATAGCTCATGGCAATGCCAGAGCCTTAAGCCACTGAGCGAGGCCAGGTATGGAACCCACAACCTCATGGTTCCTAGTCAGATTTGTTTCCACTGCAGCCACGACAGGAACTCCTGTAGTCATTGTTTTGAAAATTCAGAATTCTTTTTGCCGGTTAGGGCATGTCGCCTGCCTCTACTCCCTCTAGGGGGGATATGTTTGGGATTTCTATTGATTGATTGATTGATTGATTGATTGCCTTTTTGGGGCCGCACTTGTGCCATATAGAAGTTCCCAGGCTAGGGATCAAATTGTAGCTACGGCTGCTGGTCTACACCACAGCTACAACAACCCCAGATCCGAGTCCCATCTGAGACTTATACCACAGCTCATGGCAACACCAGATCCTTAACCCACTGAGTGAGTCCAGGGATGGAAGCCACATCCTCGTAGATACTAGTTGAGTTCATAGCCACTGAGCCGTGACAGGAACTCCTATGGATTTCTGTTTTTAGAGGCTAAGGTTTGTTGTTTTAGAGAAACTTATATTTGCTTTCATTCGGTTAACTGTGGATCCTAAAATAAATTCCAAAATATTTTAAAATCAGGTCTTGGATACAAGGAAGATGGTCATATAGGGAGGAGGGTTTGAGGATCAGATCAGCAGAAGAGAAATGGTCCTGAAGAGAATGGTGTTAAAATAGCTTCTCATCTGTGACTCACTCTTCTGTGCTTTTTTTTTTTTTTTGGCTTTTTAGGGCTGCACCCACAGCATATGGAAGTTCCCAGGCCAGGGGTCAAATCAGAGCTGCAGCTGCTGGGCTATACCACAGCCATGGCACCTCGGGATCAAGCTGCATCTGTGACCTACACCACAGCTCACAGCAATGCCAGATCCATAATGCACTGAGCAAGGCCAGGGATTGAACCTGGGTTCTCATGGATACTGATCAGGTTCATTACCACTGAGCCACAATGGGAACTCTTCTGTGAGTTTTCAAAGGAGTTGATAGACTCTCTTTTGAGAAAATAGCTGAGCACATCATTTTGTTCACATTCCGTAACCACAGTGTTTTGATGGAGTGCTGAGGGGATGTTAATAGGCCCTATCTGACTAGGTAAGTTTTTGTTTTTGTTTTTTGTCTCTTTGGGTCCACACCATCGGCATATGGAGGTTCCCAGGCTAGGGGTCTAATCAGAGCTGCAGCCCCCAGCCTACACCACAGGCACAGCAACGTGGGATCCAAGACACGTCTGCAACCTACACCACAGATCCCGGCAATGCCAGATCCTTAACTCACTGAGCAAGGCTAGGGATCGAACCTGTGTCCTCACGGATACTAGTCAGGTTCGTAACCCCCTGAACCACAGCAGGATCTCCCTAGGTACGTTTTTGATTGAAGGGAACATCCAGGGTATGAACTTGTTGTTTGACTCAGCTGGTCTGGGGCTGAAGGAGGCCACCCTCGGCTGAGGAATAAAGTGCATTTCATGAGCATGTCCTGTGTACCAGCCACTCTTTCATGTATTCATTCCTTTAATCCTCAACAGCTGTGGGACGGGGATAGGACACTGGCATGTGAATCCAGGCCATCTGGGCTTCAGGGCCCGAGGCCTTCACCACCCCTGCTGCCTGGCAGTGCAGTGGCCCCTCAGTATCTGCAGGGGGTTGGTTCCAGGACCCCCGCAGCTACCAGAATCTGCAGATGCTCAAGTCCCTTATACAAAATGGCGTGGCATTTGCATACAACCTTCCCATGTATTTTATTTTATGTTTATGAGAGTTGCAGGTTTCAGGTTCTCTCTTGTTTCTTTGGGGTTTTTTTTGTTTTTTTGCCACACAGGCAGTATGTGGGAATTCCTGGGCCAGGGATTGAATCTACACCACACAGCAGCAACCAGAGCCACAGCAGTGAGAACGCAGGAACCTCAACCTGCTAGGCCATCAGAGAACTCCCATCCCCATGTATTTTAAAGCATCTCTAGATTACAGTACCTAATATGATATAGATGTGATTACAGTGTAAATAGTTGATGGCATGCCCCAGATTCAAGTCTTGATTTTTGGTTTTTAATATTTTCAAGTCACAGTTGATTGAATATGGATGTGGGATCATGTGTACAGAGGGACAACTGGATGCCATTGGTCCACGTTCACAATGGCCAAGGAGCTCTGGAGAAGCAGCAGAATCTTCCAGAAAGGGTTTTGACCTTGGGGGTCAGCTCTAGACTCAACTCTCATTTTATTTTATTTTATTCTTTTTTTTTTTGACCACACCAAGTCATGCGGAAGTTCCCGGGCCAGGGATCAAACCCATGCCACAGCAGCTACCTGACCCAACAGCAGTGACAACATTGGATCCTTAACCTGCTGAGCCACAGAGGAACTCCCTCAACCCTCATTTTATTTTGCATTGCTTTTTTCTATTTTGGCGGCCCCATGGCATGGGGAGTTCCAAGCCAACCTTGCAACTTATGCCACACTCCCCTAAGAGCCTTAAGTCTTTACTCAAAATTCAACTTTGTGGGAGTTCCCGTCGTGGCTCAGCGGTTAACGAATCTGACTAGGAACCATGAGGTTGTGGGTTCAGTTCCTGGCCTTGCTCAGTGGGTTAAGGATCCAGTGTTGCTATGAGCTGTGGTGTAGGTTGCAGACGCGGCTCGGATCATGCGTTGCTGTGGCTGTGGTGTAGGCCTGTGGCTACAGCTCCAATTAGACCCCTAGCTTGGGAACCTCCATATGCCGCAGGTGTGGCCCTAGAAAAGGCAAAAAGACAAAAAAAAAGAGTCACCTTTATGACTCCTTCTTTGTTGACCCTTTTTACTCCTTTTTTTTTTTTTTTTTTTTTTTTTTGGCTGGGTGTGCAGCAGCTTGATATGGGATCTCAGTTCCCAGACCAGGGATTGAACCAGGGCTGCAGTGGTGAACGCACTGAATCCTAACCCCTAGAGCACCAAGGAACAACCCCCCTTTTCATTTTTATCTATTTATTTTTTTATTTTATTTTGCTTTTGGGGGCCACACCTTTGGCATATGGAAGTTCCCAGGCTAGGGGTTGAATCAGAGCTGCAGCTGCTGGCCACAGCCACAGCAACGCAGGATCTGAGCCTCGTCTGTGACCTACACCACAGCTCACAGCAACACCAGATCCTTAACCCACTGAGCAAGGGCAGGGATTGAACCTGTGTCTTCATGGATGCTAGTCAGGCTCATTAACTACTGAGCCTCAAAGGGAACTCCCCTCCCCACCCTTTTAAAAATTGCAACTAATTCAACCACCTTTGCTGTCCTTTGCTAGTCCCTTTCTTTGGATTTTCTCCTTAGCATTTATCATTAACATACTGTATCTATTATTTTCTTGACTTCTGTCTGATTCTCCCACTAGAATGTACGCTCCATGAGAGCAGAGGTTTTAATCTGTTCTGTCTCCCCAGTACCTAGAAGAGTGCTTAGTACAGAGTAAATGCTCCATATATGTGTTGAATGAATGATCTGTTTATATATTTGTCATTCCAGTTGCATCGGTTATCTATTGCTGCATAACAAAATACCCCCAAATTTAGTGGCTTGATACGATAACAGTGATTTCTCCTCCCACGATTCTAAAAATCCCAAGAGCAAGCATGTGCAAAGACCAGACAGAAGCTGTGTTGCCTTTTATAACCTAGATTTGAAAGTAGCACAGTGGCACTTCTGCCTTAGTCAAAAGCCCACCGGGATTTAATGGGAAAAACTTACCCCGTGAAGGAAAGACGTTAACATCCTACTGTTAGAAGAGATATTATTCCGGGCATTTTGCAAAGTAAGATCTGCCGTAGTCCCCCTCTGGCCATAATTTACATGCTTCCTACATGTAAAATACATTCATCCCTTCCGCTAGGATTCCCAAATTTCATACCATTAGGGCATCAGTGTCCTGCCATTCAAATCAAGCCTAGATATAGATGAGCCTCCTCAGGTCTGATTCTTTGGGTACCATTGAATGCCATTCCTCTGAACCTAAAGATATGGGAACCAAAGATACATATTGTCTCTCTGCACACAGAGTATATAAAGAATGGGACAGGCGTAGAAAAACCATTAGAGATGCTCCTGTTCAAACAGTGGGGGACTGGGAACACACAGGGGTCACCGGTCCATGGCAATTCTGAAATCCAGTTAGGCGTATGTTGCCAGTTCCTTGTTCAGGGATCAATCCTACAGCCTGTGAATTGTTCACCAAGGCTCTCAGTTCCCCCTTCTGGACGCTTGTTTTTTGCCTCTGAATCTTTTCTTCCTTTTCCTTAAGAAAACGGAATTGCAACTAAATACCCATTCTGGTATCCTTTCTGTTTCGTAAAAAGAGATTGGGTTCCAAAGTCTTTCTTCATGTGCTTTTTCTGGCCCTTTTCGTTTAAGCTGGAAGTACTTTCCTCCAAACAATTCTCTTAAAATGTGGTGAATGTTCGATGAATCATCTTGGGGTTTACTCTAATAGATAAAATCTGGAATCATAAATATCTTCATGATAAATTCACTTCTTAATTATTTGGCTGTGCCCACAGCATACAAAATTCCTGAGCTATGGATCGAAACTGCACCACAGCAGTGATCCAAGCCACAGCAGTGACAACACTGGATCCTTAACCCCCTGAGCCAGTAGGAAATTCCAGTCTTCCTAAGATCTTAACAAACGGTTTTGCAGATGAGTTCTTGACCTCGTCTTTAGATATTCACCTGACAATGATCTGTGTTCGACTTTGTCCAGAAGCCATCCTTCCACAGGCAGTGAGAAGAAGCCAAGTGACACTGTCATTATTCCTTCCTGGAAATCTCTTTCCCGAGGCCATGGAGTCCACCAGGAACACGTGCCCTCTTCCTTATCACCGCAGATGAGAGAGTTGCCGGAATTTCCACCTCTGCGGAACAAGCCTTCCCTTCTCTCCATCTTCCAATAATGTTTACTCGCTTTCCTTTAAAGTCTCTTAGGGAGTTCCCACCATGGCTCAGCAGAAACAAATCTGACTAGCATCCATGAGGACGCAGGTTCAATTCCTGGCCTTTCTCAGTGAGTTAAGGATCCGGCGTTGCCATGAGCTGTGGTGTAGGTCAAAGATGTGGCTCGGATCTGGCATTGCTGTGGCTGTGGCGTAGGCTGGCAGCTGCAGCTCCGATTCGACCCCTAGCCTGGGAACCTCCATGTGCTGTGGGTGCAGCCCTAAAAACAAATATTAATAATGATAATAAAGCCTCTTAAATGCCCTGTAGGCCTCACTAATAGTCTCCTTAATGTCCTCTGCCTGCCATTCAGTCCCAAGGCCAATGCCACATGGTTTAGGCTTTGTAACAATTATGCCCACTTCCAGGACCTAACTCTTGCTGCTAAATAGATTTAATGGTTTAAAATAGTAGTTGTTACTTTATTATTTTTAAAATATCTGTACTATATTTTATTTTTTACTTTATTTTTTATCTTATGATTTTGATTTTTTCCATTATAGTTGATTTACAGTGTTCTGTCCATTCTACTAGACAACAAAGTGACCCAGTCCTCTCTATTTATATATATGTGCTTTTTCTCACATTATCCTCCAGTCATCTATTGTGGTTCTGGGGCAGGCTGAGCTCAGCAAGGCAGTTCTCACTCAGGGACTCTCAGGCCATTGCAATCCTGGTGGCTAAGGCTGGAATCATCTTTAAAGGCTTCCTCATTCACATCCACTGTTAGTTGAGACCCCCTGGGACTCTTGGCTGGGACACCTACACACGGACTCTCTGGGGCTTTTGGCTTCACATACCAGGTCCTAAGAGCTAGCATCCCAAGAGGATCAGGCAGAATTTGGTCTTTTACAGCCTAGCACTTTCAGAAGTCATATACTGTCACTTCTGCTGCAGTCACAGGCCTGCCCAGCTTGAGGGAAGGGAACACAGAACCCGCCTCTCAATGGGGAAAATGTCAATGTCACATTTTAAGAATAGTGTGTGGATGGAGAGTTCCCGTCATGGCACAGCGGAAACGAATTCCACTAGGAACCATGAGGTTGAGGGTTTGATCCCTGGCCTTGCTCAGTGGGTTAAGGATCTGGAGTTGCTATGAGTTGTGGTGTAGGTTGCAGATGCGGCTCAGATCTGACATTACTGTGGCTGTGGTGTAGGCCAGCAGCTACAGCTCCGATTGAACCCCTAGCCTGGAAACCTCCATACGCCACAGGTGCGGCCCTCAAAAGACAAAAAAAAAGAAGCGCATGTGGACAGGAGATGTCAGTAGCCATCTTAGAAATTACAATCATCCACACAAATTTCTGTCTTCTGTAAAGTGACGCTCCTATGTGTTTTCCTGCCCCCTTTTCTTTCTGGCTGTAGGCATTTTATTTATTTATTTTTATTTTTATTTATTTATTTTTTCTAGGGCTGCACCGCAGCATATGGAGTGAATACGGATTGAAAGGGGATGCACACGAGTAAAAATGCAGAAATGAGGCGGCCAAGCGGAGGGCTCTTGCAGCAATTCAGGAAAGAGTGATGGAAGCTTAGACCAGGGTGGTGGCAGCAGAGGTGTGAAGTGGGGAGATTCTAGAAAGAGTTTGGAGGTAGAGTCAAAAGGATCTGTCAATTGCCTGGATGTGAGAATGAGAGAAGAAAGGGGATGAAATTTGGCCCTAAATATTTGGCTTGAACAGCTTGAGAGATGGAGTTGCCATTTACTTACAAGGGGAAGCCTAAATAAAGGAAGAGTAATTTGGGGTTAGGAAAATTCAGTTGCTTCATTTTGTTCATTTAATTTTATTGTATTTTTTTGGCCATGTCCATGGCTTGTAGAAATTACCAGGCCAGGGATTGAACCTGCATCACAGCAGTGACCAAAGCCACAGTGGTGACAACACTGGATCCTTAATCCACTAGGCCACCAGGGAACTCTGGTTTTGTTCATTTTATTTTATTTTGTTTTGCTTTTTTAAGGCCACACCCCTGGCATTTGGAGGTTCCCAGGCTAGGGGTCTAATCGGAGCTGTAGCCACCAGCCTACACCACAGCCACAGCAACACCAGATCCAAGCCACGTCTGCGACCTACACCACAGCTCATGGCAACACCGGATCCTTAACCCCCTGAGCGAGGCCAGGGATGGAACCCACAGCCTCATGGTTCCTAGTCGGATTCGTTAACCACTGAGCCACGACGGGAGCTCCTAAATTGGGAATCATTTCTGTACTTTACAAATGCTAAATTGTATGTGAGCTTAGCCAATATCCTTAATTTTGTTTTTATTTGTCCACTATAAAGATTAAAATTTTTCTCTGTAATGGTTTTGTGCATAAATTAGGTTTTTCCTAATTACTTTAGTGTTTACATAGACTTATAATGGAAAAAATTCTTTTTTATTGTATTTTCTAGTTGGATATTATTGGTGTGAAGATGTGCTTTTGTTGAACTTTATTTTTTATCCAGCAATCTTCTTATTTCTATTTATTGTGGGATTCCGATGAGATTTCCTACATAGATAAATATATCATTTGCAAATAAAAGACAGTTTTGCCTCTTCCTTTCCAATTTTTATACCACTTGTTTTTCTTATTCCACTGGCAAGGGCTTTCAGTACTGTGTTAAACAAAACGTCATACTAGGCATCTTTGCTTTGTTCCAGAGCTAAATGGGAATATATATAAAGATTTTTTAAGGCACGTGATTTTTTTTTTTTTTTTGTCTGTTTTTGGCCCCAAGGCATGTGGAATTCATGGGCCAGGGATCAGATCCCTATCATAGTTGCAAGCTATGCCCCAAGTACGGCCATGTTGGATCCTTTAACCCACTGTGCCGGGCTAAGTATTGAACCTGCATCCTGGGGCTGCAGAGATGCCACTGATCCCGTTGCACCACAGTGGGAACTCTGGCATGTGATTTTTTTTTTTTAAGGTAGGTTTTGGGGAGATTAATCTGTATCAAGTGGTGCTATTTCCTTGTATTTTTTTTATTTTAAGGAAATTTCTATCTTAAGTGGATACTGAAAATTACCAAGGGCTTTTGTTTTTGTTTTGTTTTTTTTTCCAACTCATGTGCTTAGATTTTTTGTTTTTGTTTTTGTTTTCTTTTTTGGCCACACTCATGACATTCAGAAGTTCCCAGGCCAAGGATGGAACCCTCACCACGCAGCAACCTGAGCCACTGCAGTAAGAATTCGGGACTCTTCACCTGCTGAACCACAAGAGAACTCCATCACCCGTAGACTATTATTGCTGAGACTTACACTCTTTTTAAGTATTTTTATCTTATACCATTCTTGCATGCCTAGTTTCAGCTAATTAATATTTCATTTAGGGTTTTTGCTCTCATTAGCAAAGATGAAGTGAATGCAGCTTTCCTCTTCTATATTTCATTCTCATTCAGTTTTGGAAGTAATGAGTGTACTAGTTTCAAAAACTTAGTTGAGGATATTGTATTTATTGAGTAGTTCAAAGGTATTTACTGAGAATCATTATATGACAGCTACAGTTCCAGATACTGCAAAACAAAAACCTTGTCATCATGGAATTTATGTTCTAGTGAGAGGAAACAGACAATAAACAAGTTAAATAAGTAAAACACACCGTATGATAGATGGTGGTAAACGCAGAGAAGAAAGATAAACTAAGGAAGAGTGAGCTGAGTGGGTCTCAGTTTTGTGTAGGCTGGATAGGCAGGACCCCCGAGAAGACAACATTGGATCTTTCCGCTTTCTTGGTTTTCTGGAACAAACTTAGATGACAGGGATCCTGTATACTTTGAAAGATTGAACCTTCTTAAAATATTTATTTTACCTTCCTCAAATAATTATTTTGGAAACTTCCTAAAGTAATCTTTTTTTGTTGTTGGCTAGTTAGGGCCATAGGGAAATCTAAAGAACCTATCAGTTTATTTTCTTTTATTTTGGGGGCCATGCCTGCAACATGCATAAGTTCCCGGGCCAGGGATAAAATCCAAGCCACAGCTAGCAGTGACACAAGCCACGAGCGACCACGCTGGATCTTAACCCACCGCACCCCAAGGGTACGCCTGCGTTCTTTTTCCTTAACCTTTGCTTTCCCTCTCTTTCTGTTCTTTGGGTTTACTTTTGTTCTTTTTCTAGCCGCTTGAGTTGAACACATGTATTTTCTGTCTTATTTTCTGATAAATGGATTTAAATATAAATTTCCTTATAGTGCTTTTTTTTTTAATTGAAGTATAGTTGATTTACAGTATCGGGTTAGTTGCAAGGGTATAGCACAGCAATTCCATTTATATTTTTTCTTCTTCAGATTCTTTTCCCTTGTAGGTATTATAAAACACCGAGTAGAGTTCCCTGTGCTATACATGTACGCATTACATTCTGTGGGTCAGCAGTACCGTTTGTTTTATCTGTATTCCACCAATTTGGACGTGCAGTGTTTACACTGTTATTCATCTTTCTTTTATGATCCCTTTTGTGATTTTATTTATTTATTTATTTTTTGGTCTTTTTGTCTTTTCGTTAACCACTCAGCCATGGAGGGAACTCCCCTTTTATGATTTTATTTACAAGTAGTATTTTTAAAATTTGTAGACACACATCTGTAGTTACATTTAAATCAATTTAAAATTTATTTCTTAGAATTCCCATTGTGGCTCAACGGAAATGAACCCAACTAGTATCCATGAGGAGGCAGGTTCGATCCCTGGCCTCGCTCTATGGGTTAAGGATCTGGTGTTGCCGTGAGCTGTGGTGTAGGTCACAGAGGTGGCTCAGATCTGGCGTGACTGTGGTGTAGGCCGGCAGCTATAGCTCTGATTTGACTCCTAGCCTAGGATCTTCCATATGCTGCAGGTGCAGCCCTAAAAAGCAAAAGAAGAAAAAAGGAAAGAAGGAAGGAAAGAAAGAGGGAGAAGAAAGAAAGAAGGGGAGTTCCCGTCGTGGCGCAGTGGTTAACGAATCCGACTAGGAACCATGAGGTTGCGGGTTCGGTCCCTGCCCTTGCTCAGTGGGTTAACGATCCGGCATTGCGTGAGCTGTGGTGTAGGTTGCAGACGCGGCTCGGATCCCACATTGCTGTGGCTCTGGCATAGGCCAGCAACTACAGCTCCAATTCGACCCCTAGCCTGGGAACCTCCATATGCCGTGAGAGCGGCCCAAAGAAATAGCAAAAAGACAAAAAAAAAAAGAAGGGAAAGAAAGAGAAAAAATTTATTTCTCATTTTATTGCATTGTGCCCTGAGAACAATTTTCAGAATGATGTCGATTCTTGGGAATCTATCAAGGCTCCCCTGGGCCCTTGTATATGGCTAAGTTTTAGAACTATTCCATCTACTTCAGTGTGTATTCTCTGTTTATCAGCTGTGAAATTCTGTATGTATTTGTTAACTATGCTTATTAATTGTGTTATTTAAATTTTCTCTATTTTTGGAGTTCCTGTCGTGGCTGAGCGGTTAACAAATCTGACTACCTTCCATGAGGACACAGGTTCGATCCCTGGCCTAGCTCAGTGGGTTGAGAACCCGGCATTGCCATGAGCCATAGTGTAGGTCCCAGACGCAGCTCAGATCTGGTGTTGCTATGGCTATGGTGTAGGCCACAGGCTACAGCTCTGATTTGACTCCAAGCGAGTGGGGCCCTAAAAAGACAAAAGACAAAAAAAAAAAAAAAAAATCCTCTGTTCCAATTGTTGACCTATTTCTCTCTATGGTTTTATTAGTAATTGATTTATATCTTTTTTTCTTTTATTTATTTATTTTTTTTAATTTTGGGGGGTTTATATCTTTTGAGCTTATAAGGAGATATACTCATTAGAATTTCTTTTTTTTAAGATTTTAATTTTTGTCTTAGTTGATTTACAATGTTCTGTCAATTTCTGCTGTACAGCAAAGTGACCCAGTTTTATACATATATATATATAAACATTCTTTTTCTCCCATTATCCTCCATCCTGTTCCATCACAAGTGACTGGATATAGTTCCCTGTGCTATACAGCAGGATCTCATTGCTGATCCACCCCAAAGGCAATAGTTTGCTGGAATTTCTTGATTATCTTTCCTTTTACCACCTTTTTGTCTTCTAAAGTTTTTCCTATTAATTTCTATCTTATCTAATATTAAAATGGGTACTATCATTTTTATGTTTCATAAGTTTGCCTAGTATGTCTTTCTTTTTCCAAGTTTTTCTCCCTGCCTTTTTATTATGAAATAGTATCCTATTCAATAACATGCACAAAACATACGTATAAAACTTAATGAATTACTATAAAATTTATGCTTGTGTAAGTATCACTCGGGCAAAGAAACAACATTTCCGAGGTCCCAGAAGCCTACTCAGTGCGAGTGACAACACTCCCAACCCACAGGGAAGCGTTACCCTGATTGCTAGGATAATCACTTCCTTACTTTTCTTTATGGTTTTGTCACCTAGGTATACATCCCTAAATTCTACAGTTGAATTTTACCTGTTTTGAAATTTTATATTAATATATTTACTATATTTAAATCTGACTTTTTTTGGGGGGCTGGACCCACAGCCCAAGGAACTTCCCAGGCCAGGGATTGAACCTGCACCAAAGCAATGACAATGTCAAATCCTTAGTTTCGAAGCCACCAGGGAACTCCAAATTTGACTTTGGGGATTTTTTTCTCAGTGAATTTTTTTCTCACCTCACAGCAACGTTGGATCCTTGACCCACCAATCGAGGCCAGGGATCGAACACACATCCTCGTGGATACTAGTTGGGTTTGTTTCCAGTGCCCCACAATGGGAACTCCTTCAATTTGCTAAAATTGAAGAATTTTTACATCTGTCTAGATCTAATATTCGTATTGGTTCATAGTTTTTTCTTGTAATATCATTTTCTAGTTTTAGAAACTTCCTCACTTATTTTTTCTCTGCATTTGAGATGCCAATTTTGAAAGTCATCATGTTGCATAATTCAGTGACTCAGCATATGACCTATGATGCCAGATGCCATTTCTCCCTTTCTCTCTCCAAACAGATATATGTCTATATGCGTGTGTGTATATATATACGTGTGTGTGTGTGTGTGTGTGTGTGTGTGCGTGTATGTTTCCCCTCTTAGGCCTTTCTCGAAGGCGTCCAGTGGAGTTTCTCAATCTGACCTGCTAACTCACTGATTCCTTCTTTGCATGCATTTTCCTGTTGAACCCTGTATCTCTAATTAGTTTTTTCCAATACCTGCTTATTCCATTCCTTGTTACCAATAGCCTATCTCTTTGAAGATATTTATGATGCTTATTTGAAATTTTTCTTTCGTCTAGTCCTTTGATTCTGCTTCCTCTGATCTGAGTTGTCCAGTTTATGGTCTCTGATTTATTTTATAGCTGTTTTGCTCCTTTGATGTGTAGTTATTTTCTCATGACCTCATGTTCCTCTGGGCACTGTAAGTACCTGGGTGGTAATGATAACGTGCAGTGAGCAGGACTAAAGCTCAGGTGCAAGTTTGTGCTGTGCTGGTGTGTGCACATGTGTGTGCCTGTGCGTGTGAGTGTGTGTGCACAAGTTTGTGCTGTCCTGATGTGTGTGCATGTGCATGTGTATGTTGGGGGGTGCCTCTCAGAGGGCACAGTTGGTGGCATTATGTTATAGGTCTTGTGAGTCCCCATTTGTCATCCCAACAGGTCACAGTGCCCTTCAAGAAACCTCCTTGTACCTCTCCCCCAGCACTGCTCTTTTCCAAGAGCCTTTTACCGTGGCTCTAATCACCTGGTCCTTAAGGAATGGACGAGAAGGAAACAGTGGGGTCAGGCTGCCTTCACCTCCTATTCCAGAGCCCAGTGACCTTGTGTCCATTCACAGATTTCTCAGTTTTCATATAGTTTCTCAGTCTCTGCTTCACTCTCTATTCTGGCCTCTCCATGGCTGGGTGCAGGGTGCAGTTACAGCCTCAACTAATTCAGCCAAGCACCCTTATGGTAGATATGACACTTGTCCCTTGGTATCTTTGGGGGATTGGTTCCAGGACCCCCTTGGATACCAAAATCCTGAGATGCTCAAGTCCCTTATATAAAATGATGCAGAACAGCTGGTCCTCCATATCCATGGGTTCCACATCTGCAGATACAGAGGGCCAATGGGATTATCTGATTCATTCTACAGATGCAGAAACTGACATCCAGAGGGGTTATGTTACTTGCCTGCAACCACACAGCTGCTAGCTGCAAACACCGAGAACTCATCTATCTCTCGCTGCCCACAAAGGCTATAAGGTGGTCTTTGGAGTATTTTGTCTCAAAAAACAAAGGAGTTCCTGTTGTGGCTCAGCAATAACAAAACTGACTAGCAACCATGAGATTGCAGGTTCGATCCCTGGCCTTGCTTAGTGGGTTAAGGATCTGGCGTTACCGTGAACTGTGGTGTAGATCGCAGATGTGGCTCAGATCCTGCATTGAGGTGGCTTAGCTTTCATTCGACCCCTGTCCTGGGAACCTCCATATGCCACAGGCAAAAAAAGCAAAAATAAAATAAAGTAAAGAAATGTGGAGTTCTCTTGCCACATAGTGGTTAAGGATCCACCGTTGTCACTGTAGTGGTTCGAGTCACTGCTGTAGCAAAAACTTCTGCTTGCTGTGGTATGGCCAAAAACCAAGGGAAAACAAACAAACAAATCAAGAAAGAATTAAGAAACATGGAGTTCCCATCGTGGCACAGTAGAAACGAAACTGACTAGGAACCAGGAGGTTGTAGGTTCAATCCCTGGCCTCGCTCAGTGGGTTAAGGATCAGTGTTGCTGTGAGTTGTGGTTTAGGTCACAGATGCGGCTTGGATCCTGCGTTACTGTGGCTGTGGTGTAGGCTGGCAGCTTTAGACCTGATTTGACCCCTAGCCTGGGAACCTCTATATGCCACGGGTGTGGCCCTAAAAAGCAGAAAGAAAGAAAGAAGGGAAGGAAGGAAGGAAGGAAGGAAGGAAGGAAGGAAGGAAGACAGGCAGGCAAGAGTTTTGCTTCACTCCTTTCCAAACCCTGTGGGATCCTCGGATGAATAAAGAAACACTGGTGTGCTGATTTCCAGGAGACCGTCTCCTATAAATCTTCCATCCTTTTGTATCGTGTATCACTTTTTATGGTGGTTTAAATTATTTATGCTCTTTTGTTGAAAGCTAAGCACATTGGATAAACTGCCACTAAGTGAAAGATAGAAAGTGGACAGGCGGACTGGAATGTGATTAAAAAAATAAAAACAGGAGTTCCCCCTGTGGTGCAACAAGATTCGTGATATCTCTGCCGCTATGGGACGCAGGTTTGATCCCCGGCCCCACACAGTGGGTTAAGGATCCGGCATTGCCGAAGCTGCTGGCATAGGGGCATAGGTCACAACTGCAGCTCAGATCTGATCCTTGGCCCAGGAACTCCATATGCTGTGGGGCAGCCATAAAAGAAAAATAAACAAACAAATAAATAAAATTTTAAAAGAACCCCAAACACGGTATTTACAAAGCTAGAGTAATCAAGGCAGTGTGGTACTGGTACAAAAACAGACCTGTGGACCAATGGAACAGAATAGAGAGCCCAGAAATAAACCCAGACACCTACAGTCAATTAATCTTCAACAAAGGAGGCAAGAATATAAAACGGGAAAAAGAATCTCTTCAGCAAGTGGTGCCAGGAAAACTGGACAGCTGCACGTAAATCAGTAAAACTAGAACACACCCTCACACCATGCAGAGAAATAAACTCAAAATGGATTAAAGACTTAAACATAAGACAAGACACCATAAAACTCCTAGAAGAGAACATAAGCAGAACATTCTCTGACATCAACCGTACAAATGTTTTCTTAGGTCAGTCTCCCAAGGCAACAGAAATAAAAACAAAAATAAACCAATGGGACCTAATCAAACTTAGAAGCTTTTGCACAGCAAAGGAAACTGTAAAAAAATCAAAGACAAACTCCGGAATGGGAGAAAATTGTTGCAAAGGATACAACTGACAAGGGCTTCATCTCCAAAATGAAACAACTCATACAACTCAATGACCAAAAACAAACACAAACAACCCAATCATCCAATCAAAAAATGGGCAGAATACCTAAACAGACATTTCTCCAAAGAAGACATGTGGATGGCTAGCGGGTACATGAAAAAAAATTCAACGTCACTGATTATTAGAGAAATGCAAATCAAAACTACAATGAGACACTACCTCACATTGGTCAGAATGGTAATTATTAATAAGTCTACAAATAACACATGCTGGAGAGGGTGTGGAGAAAGAGAACCCTCCTACATTCTTGGTGGGAATGTAAATTGGTACAACTGCTGGAGAGTACAGTATGGAGGTTCCTCAGAAAATATAGAACTACCATGTGATCCAGCAATCTCACTCCTGGGCACATATCTGGACAAAACTATAATTCAAAAATACACATGCACCTGTATGTTCATAGCAGCACTATTCACAATAGCCAAGACATAGAAACAACCTAAATGTCTGTCCACAGATGAATGGATTAAGAAGATGTGGTACACAGACACAATGGAAGACTACTCAGTCATAAAAAAGAACAAAATCATGCCATTTGCAGCAATGTGGATGTAGCTAGAGATTCTCATACTAAGTGACATAAGTCAGAAAGGGAAAGACAAACACCGTATGATAACACTTATATGTGGAATCTAAAACATGGCAGAGGAGTTCCCCTCTGGGCACAGTGGAAACGAATCCAACTCGCATCCATGAGGTTGCGGGTTCGATCCCTGGCCTTGCTCAGTGGGTTGAGGACCTGGCGTTGCCGTGAGCTGTGGTGTAGGTCGCAGACGCAGCTCAGATCTGGCGTTGCTGTGGCTCTGGTGTAGGCCAGCAGGCTACAGCTCCGATTGGACTCCTAGCTTGGGAACTTCCATCAGCTGAGGGTGCAGCCCTAAAAAGATAAAAGACAAAAAAAAAATAGATAGATAGATAGATAGGTAAAATAAAATATGGTACAAATGAATCTATCTACAGAACAGAAGCAGACTCACAGACATGGAGAACAGACATGGAGAACTAGGAGGAGGGGGAGGGAGTGGGATGGACGGGGAGTTTGGGGTTCCTAAATGCAAACTATTACATTTAGAACAGGTAAGCTATGAGGTCCTGCTGTACAGCACCAGGTACTCTATCTAATCACTTGTAATAGAACATGATGGAAGATAATATGAGAAAAAGAACGTGTATATATGTGTATGATTGGGTCACTTTGCTGTACAGCAGAAATGGACAGAACGTTGTAAATCAACTAACTTTAACATGAAATTAAAAAAAAAAAAACCCAAAACGTGGTATCTCCAGTGTTGTGACACTTTGAAGCTCTTTTGGTGCAAGGTGTGTGTGTTTGTGTGTGTGCAAGAGAAAGAGAGACAGAGACAGACAGACAGAGAAGGCTGTTGTCAGAGCTTGTCTGGTCACCAGGCCTCTCTGCTCACTTCACTTGTCAGTTGATAGCCTTTGTTGATGATTTTTGTAGCTTTCGGTGTCCTTGTAAAAAGAGCATGTTACCTGTCAACATTTCATGGATGGGAAGAAATTGCTGATGTAATGGCTTTAAAAAAAGCTTGGAACTCGTATCAAGAAAAGCACATTATGGGAGTTCCCATTGTGGTTCAGTGGTTAACGAACCCGACTAGTATCCATGAGGATACGGGTTCAATCCCTGGCCTCTCTCGGCTAAGGATCCGGCATTGCTGTGAGCTGTGGTGTAGGTCACAGACGTGGCTGGGATTCCGCGTTGCTGTGGCTGTGGTGTGGGCTGGCAGTTGCAGCTCCAATTCCACCCCTAGTCTGAGAACCTCCATATGCCACGGATGCGGCCCTAAAAACCCAAAAGACGAAAAAAGAAAAAATAAACAAAGAAAGCACATTATGAATAAATAGAGTTAATTTTTAGCTCTAAATAGAGTCAGCTCTTTATATAAATATTGTAGAGCAAAATGCTTAGCTTCTTCCTCAGAGACGCCTTGCCTTAAAGGCTATGCTTCATCATCCTTGCAAATCACACTGAGGCTGTCACCAGTGCGAAAAGCCTTTTCTGTTCTGGCTGATTTCTTTAGAGTGACTGAGAGATACTATGGCAGCCAAGGAGACCTCATCCTCCGGTCTCTCCATAGGGACTGCTCTGTGCCCATCAATCTGGGTTGAGACCATTTAACTGAGAGCATCTCCAACCGTTCTGCTGTTACGATCACTCATCTCAAAACTTTGTGAATATCCATTTAAATGGCAAAAAAAAGAGGGGAGGGAAGGTAGGATGAATAAATTCGGTGGATGGAGGGACATGCCCTTTGGATAACAAGAGGCTCAGAGTATAAACTACACGGTTTATCTGGAACAAGGAAGAATGTCCGCTCTCACCAATTTTATTCAACATAGTGTCACAAGTCCTAGCCACAGCAATCAGACAAACAAAGGCAATAAAAGGTATCCAAAGTGGAAGAGAAGAAGTAAAATTGTCACTCTATGCAGATGACGTGATACTATATATGGAAAACCCTAAGGACGCCACACAAAAACTACTTGAGCTGGTCAACGAATTCTGCAAAGTAGCAGGATGCAAGAATAACCTTCAGAAAACGGTTGCATTTCGCTACAGTAACAATGAAATAATAAACCAGATGGTTTCATGAACATTAAAAGATGAAGGTCCCATTCCTACAGAAAAAGAGGTGGGCTCCTTTATAGACTGGCATTAAATTCGAACCTCAAATCCCCTTCACTGCTTTGCCCGGGAACTCTAACAGTCAGAAAGGTAGCAAATGAGGGGAATACAAATCTAGTTCTTAATCCTTAATCATTTTCCTTTTGAGAAAATTGAAGTCAGAGTCCCAAATGAAGGAGAAAAAAATGGAAACAAACCTTTTAAAGAGATAAGCAGCTTCTGTTTCTCTGATTGCCACGAGTCGACTAAGAGGCTGAAATTGCTGCCAAGTAACCTCTTTAGCTATAAACTAAATATATCATCGTTTCTCTCTGCAAATTGTATCGTCTCGTTGAAGTGCACACGTTCTTGGCTGTGATGCAGGTATGACCTTATATCCATGTAAAATGTGTGGGAGAATGAACTTTGAAAGGATGCTTCTAAAGCTGAGATGTTTGCAGGAGAGAAAATGGATTTGGTTGAATCACCAGAAGGCCACCCTGCTTTTGATGGCGTTCCAGTTTTTCCTCCCTTCCTCCGTCCTTCCTTCCTACACCCCAGCATGTGGAAGCTGCCAAGCCAGGGATCGAACCTGCACCACAGCAGCCACCCGAGCTGCTGCAGTGACAATGCCAGATCCCGCTGCACCACAAGGGAACTTCCTCTTCTTCCTCTTTTGATGGCTAATCTTTAGTCAATGTCTGTCTGTTTTCTGTATTAGAAGGAGCTGACGGTGCCATGCAGAAGGGCGTGAGGTTTAGAACCAGATGTTCATGGACTTGAATCTGGCCTCTACCACTGCTTATTAACTGTGACCATGAGTAAATTACTTAATCTCCATGTGCGTTTTCTGTGGCCACCGTAACAAATTACCACAACCTGGGTGACTTAGAACAACAGAATTTTATTATCTCACATTTCTGGAGGCCAGATGTCTAATACCTGTAGCATTGGGTTGAAAAATTAAAGTATTGGCCAGGCCCTGCTCCTTCTGGGGGCCCTGGGAAGAACTGGTTCCTGGTCTCTTCTGTCTTTGGGGGGCTGCTCCCTTGTCTTCTGGCTGCCTCACCCCAGTCTCTGCCTCCCAGGTCATACCGCCTTCCCAATTATTGCATGTGTAGTCAAATGGCCCTCTGTGTCCCTCTTCTAAGGATACACAGGATTGCATTTAGGGCCCACTATGATAATCCAGGATAACCTCCCCATCTTTTTTTTTTTTTTTTTTTTTTTTGTCTTTTTGCCTTTTTCTAGGGCTGCTCCCACAGCATATGGAGGTTCCCAGGCTAGGGGTCTAATCGGAGCCATGGCCACTGGCCTATGCCAGAGCCACAGCAATATGGGATCCAAGCCGCGTCTGTAACCTACACCACAGCTCACGGCAACGCTGGATCCTTAACCCACTGAGCAAGGCCAGGGATCAAACCCGCAGCCTCATGGTTTTGTTAACCACTGTGCCACGAAGGGAACTCCACCTCCCCATCTTAAAATCCTGAATTTACATCCACAAAGACCCTGTTTTCATGTAAAGTAATACAGTTTCCGGGGATTGGGACCTGGAATGGTTTGGGAAGCCATCCTCCAGTCTCTACAATCTCTCTGAGTTTCCTTATATATGAATTTGCAACAAGAAGAGTACTTTTTTCTTTTTTTTTAAATAGCGATGTTCCTGGGCTAGGGGTTGAAACAGAGCTGAGACTGCGGTCTACGCCACTGTGACAGCAACACAGGATCCAAGTCACATCTGCAACCTATACTGCAGCTTTTGAAAACGCCAGATCCTTAACCTACTGAGCCAGGCCAGGGATAGAACCTGCATCCTCACAGAGACAACATTGGGCCCCTAACTTGCTGAGCCACATTGGGAACTCCTAAGAGCACCTATTTTACAGACTGTTGTGAAGATCAAAGGAAATAATAATAATTATTTGGCTTTTTAAAAGGGCCACACCCGCAGTGTAATGAAATTCCCAGGCTAGGAGTCAAATAAGAGCTACAGTCACCAGCCTATGCCACAGCCACAGCAACATGGGATCCGAGCGGCATCTGGGACCTACAGCACAGTTCACAGCAACGCTGGATCCTTAACCCACTGGGATAAAACCCGCATCCTCATGGATACTAGTTGGATTTGTTTCCATTGTGCCACAGTAGGAACTCACTTTTTTTCTTTTTTTTTATTAATTTTTTTATTGGAGTGTAGTTGATTTATAATTTTGTTTTAGTTTCAGATGTATAGCAAAGTGAATCAGTTTTATATGTTTCAGATTCTTTTCCCATAGAGGTTATTATAGACTATTGAGTAGAGTTCCCTGTCCTGTACAGTAGGTCCTTGTTAGTTATCTATTTATTTTATATATAATAATGTAAATACTTTCATCCCAAACTCCTAATTTATCTCTCGCCTCCACGTTTCCCATTGGTAATCATAAATTGATCAAATGAAATAACCTTTTCTTTTTTGGCCACACCCATGGCATATGGATGTTCCCAGGCTAAGGGTCAGTTTGGAGCCAGGGCTGCAACCTATGCCATAGCTGCAGTAATGCTGGATCCTTAACCCACTGCACCACAGCGGGAACCCCCAAATGAGATAATTACTGTGGATTGCTTAACATAGTTCTTGGTTTAGGGTAAATGTTCAATAAACACCAACTACTATTACCACTATCAGCATCATTATCATCCTCTATTTAAATTCTTCATCTTGCTTGAGAGGAAGAAAAAAATCCAGTAAGTACAGAAGGCCAAGATGTTAGAACCCGGAGTTCTCTTGTGGCTCATTGGGTTAAGGATCCAGTTTTGTCACTGCAGTGGCTCGGGTCACTGCTGTGGCACAGGTTCAGTCCCTGTCCCAGGAACTTCCACATGTTGTGAGTGCAGCCAAAAAAAAGATTAGAACTTGAATATTCTTCAGAACTCATCTACCGTAATTGCCTTAATGCTCAAAAACTGAGGTCTAGAGCTATTGGCTTGCTCATGATCCCACAGCTGGGGTGAAGGAGATGTAATTCATGACAACATCATACAGACTCTGCAATCTGAGAAACAAGGGACAGGAGGACTCAGGTCACTTAGAGAGAGGGAGAGAGAGGAAAGATTCCATGAGCTCATTTTTGAATTCCTGGGCTCATGGATTTTTGGAATCAACATGGCAGCAACCAGACACTGTGCATTTGATTCTCACCCTGAGAGGAGCATCATCAAGTATTATCTTTACTCCCATTTCAGAGATGAGGACACCGAGGGTTATGTGCTCAGAATTAGAATGGAAACAGTTCGCTGGTCAAGACTGGGGGCTCTCAACCCCTCTCTCCTTCCTCTTTGCAGTGAGTGAAGCTCCTTTATTTTTTATTTTTGTATTTTGTTAATTCCTCAGTGAATTTTATTACATTTATAGGTGTGCAATAATCATCACAACCAATTTTTACAGCGTTTCCTTCCCGAACCCTCAGTGCATCCCCCACCCCTCAACCTGTCTCATTTGGATACCGTAAGTTTTTCAGTCTGTGAGTCTGTGTCTGTTCTGCAAAGAAGTTCATTGTGTCCTTTTTTAGATTCCACATGTCAGTGATAGCATTTAATGTTGGTGTCTCATTGTCTGACTGATTACACTTAGCATGATAATTTGTAGGTCCATCCATGTTGCTGCAAATGCCGTTATTTATTTCCTTTTAATGGCTGAGTAATGTTCCATTGTGTAGATGTACCGCATCTTCTTTATCCACTCTTCTGTTGTTGGACATTTAGGTTGTTTCCATGTCTTGGCTCTTGTATATCATGCTGCAATGAACGTTGGAGTACATGCGTCTTTTCATGTGATGGTTTTCTCCAGATAGATGCACAGGAGTGGGTGCAATGAATGAATTTCTGAACGTGAATTATACATTCACGTCAAGCAGTTGCGCTCTCAGCAGGAGTAACGAAGTGCGCCCCGTGAGGCAGTCTCAGAAAGCTGGAGCTTTGGGGCGAGAGCTGTGTCTTCAAGCTCTACTCCTTGGACTGAGGATTTGGGAATGATGGAAATGATGGGGTCATCTGACATCTCATGACCCAAGTGAGCCCTGGTCACTGAGGCATTGTGCCCCAGCTCTCCACTGGAGAGTGTCCCCATTCTCGTGTCCCAGAGGTCCCTCCTGGCAGCTGGACTCTTTCTGGAGCCGCAGGAAGCCCATGTCAGGTGCCACCTTCTTCCCATGTGTTCCGGGGCCATCTGTCACTGGCACAGCGATTGCCAGCAACGACAATTTGGTCTCTTTAATCATGGCTTTAAGACCAAAGTTAATTGATACAAGGTTGTTCCTAGTTAGTGAAAATGCTTGTTACAGAAAAATGATGTGTAAACTACAATTCAGAAGAGGGGAATCTATGCAGAGGATTCTTCTCCGGTTGAAATGATGGATCCCCAGTCATGATCCAGGAAAAAGCCAGACGCACTGATTACAGCTGACTGATTTTGCAAAGAGCTGACAGTTGATTAAAACCTAATCTTGCACTAACCATTGGGAACTTAGAAATCACACCAAATTAAGATGCCCAATTCTTTTAGTCTTTAGGAAAAAAGTATCATTGTTTGGAAAGTTCTTGTGTGTCAGAGCAGGTTAAGGATCCCCATGGCTACAGCTTGGCTCAGGTGTGGCCAAGAAAATATTTATATATATTGCTGTTTGGTTCTTGATTCATTACTTCTGCATGGATTTTTGTGGTATTTACTATGTGGTCCTCAGAGCCATGGCGATTGCGGCAGCCCTGGCTTGCATTGTTTTGTATGTATCACTTGATAAACTGATATTCATTTTATATGTAAATGAATTGAGTATTGAAGGAAAAGGGAAAAAATGACACCAATTGATTTTGCTCCTGCCTTTAAGGACTCTAGAAAATGGGGTCTGGGAGTTCCCGTCGTGGCGCAGTGGTTAACGAATCCGACTAGGAACCATGAGGTTGCGGGTTCGGTCCCTGCCCTTGTTCAGTGGGTTAACGATCTGGCGTTGCCGTGAGCTGTGGTGTAGGTTGCAGACACGGCTCAGATCCTGCGTTGCTGTGGCCCTGGCGTAGGCCGGTGGCTACAGCTCCAATTGGACCCCTAGCCTGGGAACCTCCATATGCCACAGGAGTGGCCCAAGAAATAGCAAAAAGACAAAAAAAAAAAAAAAGAAAATGGGGTCTGGGCACAGGTTTTTTCTTTTCAGGGCTGTCTAGAAAACTAGAAACTTATTTTCAACCACGCCACTTTTGCTCTACTTGACATGTTTGTGAAACTCTTTCTAGACTTGTGTTTATATCCTGCGGCATGATTTTGACAATTCTACATAATAACAGAATTCAGTTTTCATGATCACTTTGGTTTCTGGAAATAGCAACAAGTTATTTGGATCCAAATATCGTCAGAGAGCTACGTTTTTTGAGATCTTACATACGCTTTTTAAAGTTTTTAAATTTTAACCTTTGATGTAATAAGCATGGCTTCTTCTAGCATTGCCAGCCCCAGTTCCAATTTTTTTTTCCAATCTTATTAGTGAAAAATTCAAGCAGTCGGAGTCCCCATCATGGCTCAGTGGTTAACGAACCTGACTAGCATCCATGAGGACTCAGGTTCCACCCCTGGCCTCGTTCAGCCGGTTAAGGATCTGGCGTTGCTGCGAGTTGTGGTGTAGGTCGCAGACGTGGCTCAGATCCCACGTTGCTGTGGCGTCGGCCGGTGGCTACAGCTCCAACTCGACCCCTAGCCTGGGAACCTCCATATGTCGCCAGTGTGGCCCTAAAAGACGAAAAGCCAAAAAAAAAAAAAAAAATCAACAAGTCGAGCTTGTTAGAATTAGTGGTGAAACGGGAGAAAAGAAACATTAAATGCAGGCTTGAGGAACTTTACAATGAGTTAGATGTTCAAATTTTATAACACCTATTATTGGTTGATTTTCTTTTCCTTCCTTCTGGATTCTAGGCAGTTGAAGCCATCAGAAAAAAAAAAAAAATCAGTCCTCAGCAAACTAGACATCCTGCTGTGCTCATCAGTTTCTGATGGACTAACCAGTTCTAAGATAACTTCCAGTTCTGGTTCTCTGACTCCAAATAACCTCAGCATAGTGGTGTCACCGTATATTAATACTAATGAGTTAAACCAAATGGCATTCCATTGAAGTATTCACTAAAAAAATCCCAGAGCAATTATTGACTTATCTTGAGCTCCATATTGCTATTTAATACAGTATTCAATACAATCTGTAGATATATACTTATTTCACACAGATTTAACTGGGTAATATTTACAAGGACTTTGTTATTTAAAAAATATAGTTCCTGGAGTTCCCATCGTGGTGCGTTGGAAACGAACCCAACTAGGAACCATGAGGTTGCAGGTTCAATCCCTGGCCTCGCTCAGTGGGTTAAGGATCTGGTGTTGCTGTGGCTGTGGTGTCGGCTGGTGGCTACATCTCGGATTGGACCCCTAGCCCAAGAACCTCCATATGCCACAGGTGTGGCCCTAAAAAGCAAAAAAAAAAAAAAAAAGTTTTTTTCTACTTCAACATGGTAAACTCCAAGGTCTACAAATGTAAGGTTTTTTTTTTGTTTTTTTTTTTGCTTTTTAGGGCCACACCTGTGGCATATGGAGGTTTCTGGGCTAGGGGTCCAATCTGAGCTGTAGCCGCCAGCCGACACCACAGCCACAGCAACTCGGGATCTGAGCCTAGTTTGTGACCCACACCACAGCTTAGGGCAAAGCCTGATCCTTAACCCACTGAGCGAGGCCAGGGATGGAACCCGAAACCTCATGGTTCCTAGTCGGATTTGTTTCCGCTGTGCCACGACGGGAACTCCAGCAGTTCCTATTTTTAAATGTGCCACATGACCCAAGACTTAAGTACATGTGTTACCTGATCTTGGTAAAATAACTGGAAAATAATTCTCTTTATGGCATGGATAGTTCTGCAGAAGACTGCCGTCTTAATTCTTTCGAAAATGAAAATGGACTTTTCCTACATTTTTGTCAGTGCAAGTGGTGGCATGTGGCAGTTTTGAGTGAATACGATTCTGAGTCAGGAAGCCCAACTGTCTGGCCAAGAGATGGTGGCCTTTCCACATTGCAGGATGTGAGACCAGTGCATCTTAAAACCCCGTCAGAGAGAGGATTATGGCTTATGTTCGCCTGCCCACTCAGTCCCTCATGCTCCGGTCAGCTGCCATCAGTCAGTCCCTCTGCTCCAGCTGCTGACCCAGCCTGCAGAGGATTACTGGTGGCACCACAGCTGGGATGCCTTCAGACAAATAGCACTTTTCACTGATGAAATATTTTGTAATGGTAGTAAAGGCTGCAGACTCTCATGGTACCCACCCATGTCACCACCCAACGCTGTCAACATTTCCAACCTCCCGTCATTTTTTTTCCCAAGAAATGAAGTATTGCAGATAGAGTTGTATCCTGTGTGTTGCTTCCTGATTTTTTTGTTTTGTTTTGTTTTTAGCTGCCCCTGTGGCATGTGGAAGTTCCTGGGCTAGGGGCTGAATTGGAGCTGCAGTTGCAGGCCTACACCGCAACAGATCCTTAACCCACTGATCGAGGCCAGGGAACAAACCCGCAACCTCGTGGATACTATGTAAGGTTCTTAACCCGATGAGCCATAATGGGAACTCCCTGATTTCTGATTCTTTTCTCTCTCCTGGAATAACCTGTCATTTGGTGAACTATCATTTCCATGCATGTTTTTGACTATATGTGAATATAGTCCCAAAAGTAGTGTGTTCTTCTGCATATTTCCAAACCTTGTGTATAAATGATTTCTACTTTTTTAAAATTTTTGTTTTTGTTTTGTTTTTTTCGCTCGGCTTTATATTTTTGAGATTTAGCCATTGGGCTGGCTATTTGCTTATTGTTTCTCAGCCCTGTACTTACATTTCTTCCTTTTTTTATGTGTGTGTGTGGCCATGCCCATAGCATGTGGAAGTTCCAGGGCCAGGGAATGCACCTGTGCCATAGCAGCCATCTCAGCTGCTGCCATAACAATGCTGGATCCTTAACCTGCTGTACCACAAAGGAACTCCTGGACCCAACCTTCTATAGTCTATTTCTCAAGATCCATTGCTAGTTGGTTTCCCTTTGGGTTCTGCCAAAAGAGGTTTTGTGGTTTTTTTTGGTTTTTTGTTTTTGTCTTTTTGCCATTTCTTGGGCCCCTCCTGCGGCATATGGAGGTTCCCAGGCTAGGGGTCGAATCGGAGCTGTAGCCGCTGGCCTACACCACAGCCACAGCAACACCAGATCTGAGCCGCATCTGTAACCTACACCACAGCTCATGGCGACACCGGATCCTTAACCCACTGAGCAAGGCCAGGGATCAGATCCGCAACTTCATGGTTCCTAGTCAGATTCATTAACCACTGAGCCACAACGGGAACTCCCCAAGAGAGGTACTGAGATGAGAAGTCAAAGTTTTTCTTTCATCTTTGTCTTTCCTTTTTCCTGAACCAGCAGCCTCTCCTCTTCACCCTCAGCTCCAGTCCTGGCCCCTCCTGGGGTTTCCTATCTTTGGTAACACCCCCCTCCTCAGTTTTTCCTCCCACTGCTGTGGATGAAGCACCTTCCTGGAGTTTCTAGTCTCTGCGTTACCACCCCTTCTACTTTTTTCCTCTTTGAGCCTGGGTGCATCCGAATAACCAGTTCCTCTATTCGATCTCCTATGTTTGTAATTACTATCACAATTTCTGTTTCCAGATGGGGCCCTGACTGCTGTAGGCGTGTTGTTAAATATAGCTCTGGATCACTCATTTTTATTGCCACGTGGTATTCCATTATATGACCACCACATCATGATTTTTTTTTTTTGCCATACCCTTGGCATGTGGAAGTTCCAGGGCCAGGGATCGAACCAGCGCTACAGCAGCGGCCTGAGCCACAGCAGTGACAACTCCAGATCCTAGATGCGCTGAGCCACCAGGGAACTCCGACATCACAATTTATTCGTCCATTCTGTTGATGGACATTTCCATTTTTCCCTGTTACAAACAATATTGCAATCAACATTCTCGTACCTGTTTCCTTATCTACCTACGCAAGAGTTTCTCTAGGGTATATACTGGAAGAAAAATTGCTGGGCTAGAGGGCTATGCTCAACTTCCGTTTGCCTAGTTTTTTGTTTGTTTTTTGCTTGTAGGGCATATAGAAGTAGGAAATATGAAATATTTTTATGACCTTGAGATAAAAAGAGAAAATAAGTACTAACCATGAAAGACTGATGAATTTGACTACAATTAAAAAAACAAAAAACAAAAAACAGAGTTCCTGTTGTGGCACAACAGAAATAAATCCAACTAGGAACCATGAGGTTGTCGGTTCAATCCCTGGCCTCGCTTAGTGGGTTAAGGATCCGGCATTGCTGCGAGCTGTGGTGTAGATCGCAGACGTGGCTCGGATCCCACATTGCTGTGGCTGTGGTGTAGGCCGGCAGCTGTAGCTCCGATTCATCCCCTAGCCTGGGAACCTCCGCATGCCGCTGCTGCGGCCCTGAAAAGCAAAAAAAATAATAAAATAAAATAAAATAAAATTTAAAAAACACTTTTACATAATCAAAGATATCATAAAACAAAACCAAAAAAACAAACCATAGATAGGAAAAATATATTCGCAACACATATCACCGAGGACGTGTTCAGAATATCTAAAGAAATCCAATCAATTTACAATAATACAAATCAGCATGAAAATATAAACAAACTATCAGGAAAAAATGTGCAAAAGAATACGAGTAGAAAATTCATAGACACCTTACTCACTGGAAATGAGCTACCATAACCACATCCATGTTAACTGCCAGAAATGATAAGTTTAACGATACCAAGTGATGCCAGGGAGTGAACTGGTACAACTTTGTTGACAACTAGGTAAATGGGGAGTTCTCCTTGTGGCTCGGTGGTAACAACCCCGACTAGTAACTAATAAGGATCATATTTTTTATCGTATGTTAAGCAATTATTCCATATCATTTATTATCACTTATAGCTTATCATTTCTCCAGGGATTTGTAGTGCCAAGACTGTCATATGTTATATTCCCATATACATGTGGTCTGTTCTGGACTCTATTCTGTTCCGTTTCTGTATTTGTGTATTCTTGTGCCAATGCAACAGAATTCTAATTAGTACGATGTTATAGAAAATCTTGCTAACTTATGGGCAAATTCCCACATCTCGTTCTTCAAAATTGCTGTGGATATTCTTAGATTTGTTCTAGCATATGACAATTTTTTTAAATGGACATGGAATAGATTTACCATTTGAATTTTACCATCACCTTGTCAAGTTCCTTGAAAAATCCTGTCGAAATAGTCATCAAAATGACATGGAATTTAGTGATTGGGAAGAACTGCCATTTTCATAATATTTTCTTCCTGCCCCCAAATAAAGAATACCTCTCCATCTATTTAGGTCTTGTTTAATGTGTTTCATCAACACGGCTGTATAACTTTTCCCCGTAAGGGTCTTGCTCATCTTTTGTCAACTTATCCTTAAATAATTAATAGTTTCATTGCTATTTTTAATGAGATCTCTTTAAATCACGTTTTCTAGTTGGCTATTCTAACAAAAAGGAATTCTTTGGATTTTTGCACATTGATCTTGTATCCAGAAACCTTACGAGTTGTGGTAGCCTGGCTGCGTACATCCCATTAATACATATTTTGATGTTTTCCCCTGTATTCTAGGGATAACTCTGGGCCATGGTTGAATTCAATTTCCTAGTACTTTACAATTTTTGAGAGGTGTCTTTGTACAAAATCTGTAATCTGATGGAGTTCCCATCATGGCTCAGTGGTTAACGTATCCATGAGGTTATGGGTTCGATCCCTGGCTTCACTCAGTGGGTTAAGGATCTGGCGTTGCCGTGAGCTGTGGTGTAGGTCGCAGCCTTGGCTTGGATTTTGTGTTGCTGTGGCTCTGGTGTAGGCCTGCGGCTACAGCTCTGATTAGACTCCTAGCCTGGGAACCTCCATATGCCATGAGTGTGGCCCTAGAAAAATACAAAAAGACCAAAAAACAAAAACAAAAACAAAAACAAAAAAACAACTGTAATCTGAGAAACTGAAGGGCTCTGCAGAGTGACTTCATCTGTCAGAGGGGTGAATGGCTTAGGTAGAGCCGGCTAGTTTAGTCTTGAAACCAAGACCAGCCTTATTGGCCTCTATTGACCCTTCTCTGTGTGCTTTTGCTTAATTTGTCTAGGGTTGATTACAGCCACATTCCCTTCACTGTTTTATTTATTTATTTTTTATTGAAGTCAGTTGATTTAAAAGATTGGTTTTGTTTGTTTTTTGTCGTTCTTTCTTTTTAGGGCCACACCCTCGGCATGTGGAGGTTCTCAGGCTAGGGGTCCAATCGGAGCTACAGCTGCTGGCCTACTCTAGAGCCACAGCAACGCCAGATCTGAGCTGTGTCTTCGACCTACACCACAGCTCGTGGCAACACTGGATCCTTAACCCACTGAGCAAGGCCAGGGATCGAACCCGCAACCTCATGGTTCCTAGTCAGATTCATTAACCACTGAGCCATGAAGGGAACTCCTAAAAGGTTGTGTTAATTTCTGCTGCACAGCAAAGTGATTCAGTTATACATATACATACACACACATATATATATATATTCCTTTTTAAGAAAATATTCTTTTCCATTAGTTTATCATAGAATATTGGATACAGTTCCCTGTGCTATACAGGAGGACCCTGTGTTTACTTATTCTATGTATAATAGCTTATATTTGCTAACCCCAACCTCCTCCATCCCTCTCCCAACCCCCTCCCCTGTGGCAACCACAAGTCTGATCTCTTTGTCCCTTCTTTCACTGTTTTAGATTCTTTTTAATTTGAGCTCTACTGCGAGCTCAAATAATATTAACTACCATCCAGGTTTTTGTAACTCTCCATGGTGCTTATCAGAGTACTTAATGCAAAGGGATCTTTTTTTAAGGAAAAAGTTGGTGTCCACTGATGAATCGATGAGCTTCTGTTTATTAACATATTATAATTACATTTTTTTCCCCACACCAGTGGTATATGGAAGTTTCCGGGCCAGGGAATGAACCCCAGCCACAGCAGTGACAATATGGAATCCTTAACCACTAGGTCACCAGGGAACTACACTGTAATTCATTTTTGTCTTGTCCTTCAGGAAACTAGGAGCTGAGCTTTGTGCATAGTGGGGGCACCTTGCCTTGACTCTGTTTTGGTTTTTGTGTTTTTTTTTTTGTCTTTTTACCCTTTCTAGGGCCACTTCTGAGGCATATGGAGGTTCCCAGCCTAGGGGTCCAATTGGAGCTGCAGCCTCCGGCCTACACCAGAGCCACAGCAACACGGGATCCAAGCCGCATCTGCAACCTACACCACAGCTCACGGCAACGCCGGATCCTTAACCCACTGAGCAAGGGCAGGGATCGAACCCGCAACCTCATGGTTCCTAGTCGGCTTCGTTAACCACTGCGCCACGACGGGAACTCCCAACTCTGTTTTTTAATATTACTTTTCTTTCTATGCATTCCCCTTATTCATACAGTCCCCCATATAGCCTTTTATTACTTAAAAATTATTATTAACTTTACTCCTACTTTAATGCTATACAGTTTTATTGCTTGTATGCTTCATTGTAAGCTATGTCAAATCCATCTATGAATAGGTGAAGTTCTTAAATTCTAAATAAGGAGTTCCCAGTGTGGCAAACCGGAAACAAATCTGACTAGGAACCACAAGGTTTCAGGTTTGATCCCTGGCCTCGCTCAGTGAGTTAAGGATCCGGTGTTGCTGTGAACTGTGGTGTAGGTTGCAGACTCAGCTCCTGATCGGCAGTTGCTTTGACTGTGGCATAGGTCGGCAGCTGTAGCTCCGATCCACCCCTAGCCTGGGAACCTCCATATGCCCTGGATGCGGCCCTAAAAAAGCAAAACAAACCAACACCACCAATAAAAAACCCCCCAAAATTCTAAACGAAACGAGAAATATTCAATAGACGTCGACTGGATGGAAAGTATAAGGACTTAAGCAGGAGTGGAAATTTTCCAAAATCATTAGTGTAAAAAATTAACTTTGATGCTTTAGCGTTTGTACTTATAAACAAGGCTTTTAACATCCAATACTGTATTGAATTCAGGAGGAAAAAATTAAATTTTACTTTCAATTTCTGCTAGTAAATCAAAAAGCATTTCGCCTTATAAACAGTGGTGCTTGGCATGAAAATTGCACAAATTACTGTTGAATTAATATTTTGTTAAGTACTGAATTGGACCTCTCATGAACAGTTGTGGGCTTTTCTTTTGAGCAGAATCTAAATCTGATTTTAAAAAATTGCTACCAGGGTGCTTCTGTTCTTTGGGTTTCTGAATTCCAAAAACCCTCCTTCAAGGGCATCTCCCAGAAGGGAGCTCGGTTGGTTAATTCCGGGGCGATACAAAGCATTTTGTTCCTTTACTCACGGCGCTTACTCGGTCTCCCAAGGAGACAAGTTGAATGCCCACTAAGTCATGCTTTTCCATTACTCATTCTGCCTTTTTTCCCAAGGTGGCGTGTGGGAGGTGTTTGCGGGCTGGATAAGAATAGGCCGGGGAGCTTTCTGCGGGATAATACACTCATCCCTTTGCGTGTTTCACTGCGCAGTGTTCCACGGCTTCAACGGGTGAGATGTTTTCCAAATGGACAATGACTCCAGACTCGGCCGCCTCCCACATTCATCTCTGCTCCCCCGCAGGCGTCTGGCCCCCACAGTCCCGCTCCGCCTCCCTTAGCCTTGCTTTGTCCCCTTACAAGGCGGATCATCGGGTTAGCAGGGCGCGGCTCCCGCCGACTGACGCCCTTCGGGGGTCACCTGGGAGGGGACTGTGGGCGCCGCCTTTGCCCACCCCGCATCCTCGCACCCCCGCACCCGCTCCTGCTTCCGAGCCACTAGGGGGCGTCCTGCGGTCTCCGCCTCTCCCACCGCCTCGCATCTCCGGCTCTCCCTGCGATTGGTCGACGCCCACGTCAGTCGCAGGCGCCGGGGCGGGCCGAGGTGACGCGCGGCGGCCGGGCTCGGGGCGGTGTCCCGCGCCGGCGACTGCGGGCGGAGCTTCGCGAGGACAGACGCGGGGCAGTCGGACGGCGGCGGACCAGGGAGGCGCCAGCGCGAGTCAGAGCCTCTCTCCGCCCGCCGCCGCCGCCGCCGTCGCCACCGCCACCGCCGGCCCGTCTTCGTGTCCCGGTCTCTGCGCTCCCGCCTTCCGGCCGCCGCGGCCCTCGATGCGGGGCTGGTCCGTTGCGTGATGGGGTTGCCGAGCGGCGCCCTGCTGCTCGCGGCGGCCGCTGCTCGCGCTGAGGAGCGTCGGTGCCGGGCTGCCCAAGCCCCCGCGCGCCGCGGCGCCTGCTGACCCGGCCCGTCTGCCCGTCGGTCCGCAGCGCGGCTGAGGTAAGGCGGGCGGCGGTTGACGCTGCGCAGCCGGCCTGAGGAGGGGACCGCCCGGGGGGGAGGGGCGGCCGGGCGGGGGGCGGGTGGGGTCCGAGCGGGGGAAGCTCCGGGCCGGAGCGGCCGGTAGTGAGGGCGCTGCCCCAGCGGGGCGCCGGGCGGGGCGGGGCGGGGCGGGGGAGCCTCGCCCTCGGGGATAGAGGGCCGTCCGGGGCCGGCGGCGAGCCCCGGGCTTGGGGCCAGCGGCCTGCTGGGTCCCCCGCAGTGCCCCGCACTAGCCCTCAGCTCCCCCTGAGCCGCGAGGCTCCGGCGGTGCGGAGCGGTCGGGCAGCTGAGCCGCCGCGGGCCGTGCGTTCCCTGGGCCCTCTGCGCACATTGCGGCTCTGCTTGGCTTTGAAGCCCCCCCTGCCTGATTTCCCCCATCCCCGCTTCCCCGTTATGATCGGCATCGGGGCTTCGGCTAGGAATGTGGTTGCGCCCTTTTGCCAGATGAAGGCGGGAGCGGGCGTCGCGTGGGAGGGGGGAGCCGATGGCGCGGGGACCAGAGAGCTGCGCGATGGAAAGGGAGGGGGCTCGCTGGATGCTGGATGCTGGCCAGCGGCGGGCAGGCCGGGGTGGTCTCGGCGTTCGGCGGCCCGGGATTACTCCGGCAGCCATATTGGGAGGATGATCTGACAAATCCTTTAGGAGCCAAGTCCGGTTGCTGGAAGGCACCGAGTGACAGCCCTGGCAGCTTTCAGGGTGACTGGCCGCACCAGAGCCAAGTTGTGGGGGTTGGGAGGCTGCTCCAGCAAGCTAGTCATTGTTCATGCAACACAAAACATCCCAGGCCCTAAAACCCGAATGGTACTCCCAAAACACTTCAACTCCTCGATCAGTTGCTAATTGAACTTCCAAGGTAAAGTGCCTTTAAGATTCCATTCTTGTTGGGGATGAAATGCCGTGTTTTCGTTCATCGTCTGTAGCCAGTGCTATGGGTGCAGAGGGCCGAGGATGCCAAATACAGAGGCAGGTCTCAGGATCGCTAAGGCCAGTTTACCAGAATGGAGGCCTTGAATTAGTATATTGCATCGGATGGATAGATTTTTCAGAGTAGCTCAGCATGCAGAGATGAAGTAAACGGGAATATTCGGATGATGAGAGTGGCCTGCAGCAGTATTTCTGAGGACGCAGGTTGTCATCTTTGTGGCATCTCGAGGTAGCTGAAATTAGATTGTCAACAGATCTCTTGCTCACGTATCTTTTACTGTTCTAGGCAGCTGTTCTGCTGATACTGAACATGTTGCTTTGTGTCTCAGATGGATCTCTTTGAGCCCCCATGAAAGTATAGTGATTGGATTTGAATAGCTCTTAAGAGGTGATATCATGGTGGATATTTTATTTAAAGGCTGGCATTATGTCAGCTTAGCATAGTCATAATAAAATCTTAGTTTGTGTTCTCTAAAAAGCAAGGTGATGCTTTCTAATTAACTTGGTATGACTCTTGGATTATGAGGCAAGTGAAACTGGTAATGTACCATTTAAGAATGGAATATGAAGGTGGCACACGTGTTTGCGTTGTGAGAAAGATCTGGATATGATCAATAATTGAATTCAGTGGGAGCCTATAAATCTGTCTTTTCCTACATCCTAGACATGGACAGGCCCTAGCGGGTGGCATGCCCACCTTCTTTGCGCCCTTTGCTTTCATTCAAACTCCATTTCTTAATGGATAAATTCCCATAACTTAAGTTGAACTACTTAAACATTTTCAGAGAAGGGTTTCTAAGAAAAGTCTTAACACTTTATTTTTTATTTTTATCATTAAGCTTTTCTTTTAAAACTTGGTTGAATCAAAAATGGTTTCAAGGGAGTTCCTGTAAGGACTCAGTGGTTAACGAATCTGACTAGGAACCATGAGGTTTCAGGTTCCATCCCTGGCTTCGCTCAGTGGGTTAAGGATCCGGCGTTGCCATGGGCTGTGGTGTAGGTCGCAGACGCGGCTCGGATCTGGCATTGCTGTGGCTCTGGCGTAGGCTGGCGGCTACAGCTCCGATTGGACCCCTAGCCTGGGAACCTCCATATGCCGTGGGTGCAGCCCTAGAAAAAACAAGAAAAGACCAAAAAAAAAAAAATGGTTTCAAAATAAACTAGTGTTTTTTGCATTATATTAATGTGAGAGAAATACAGAATGTCTTTTAAATTCCATGTTCTAATTAAGGAATATTTCTAAGACTTAAAATTTTAGCATTATTAGTGAAAAGAGATGTGAAGAATTGTGGTTAAATATAATTTCAGCATTTGGTAAAATCAGACCTGATTGTGAGTCTGATTTAGAGGCAAAATTTTGTGAGTCTGTAGCTCTGCTCTGATGAATGTTTTTCCAGAGTTTATCCAATTAAGTACAGTTTCTAAGCAGACTTTCCTTTTCAAGACCAGATAAGAATACAGTTTTCCTTTTTTCTCTCTTTCCTCTTTCCCACTCTGAATTTGTGGAGGGAATAAACTGCCAAGAGGAGTGCCAACAGAGTTTCTCCAAGGCCAAAGCTTTCTAGCCCATTTCCCGCTTGGATCTCGTCTGGGTACAAAGTAAAAGACAACAAAGGGCCCCTGCCTTGTTTGTAAAGCCCTTCCCAGACTACTAATCACAGCAGGTCTTTTCCAGGAAAAAGCATATCCATTTGGTCTTGTAAACGGATATAATTTCACAAGGCTCTGAAGTGAAAGGTGTAAGCGTATCTACTTCATGTAGTTCTTTTTCAAAGATGGCCTTGTTGGAACAGGTACTGGTAAATTTCCAGAGTTCACAAAACAGTGTGGATAAATACACATTTAGAACTTTTTTCATGCAGCTCATCAGTAGAAGAAACAGATGAGACTATGATGGGAAAAAAACTGCAAAGAATGCTTTGGACTTCTAACTTGGACTTTGGTTAATGGCCCAGTAATTCGTTTGTGCTCACTTTTACGACATTCATTACCACTTAATTGAGAGTGCCCGAGAAGATTTAGTTCTTTGCTCTCAAGGAACTTAAACTTTACCTTATGTCTGTAGTTATGGTAAGATAGGGTTAACTCCAACTCTTTTCTGTTTTAGTGCAATTTAGTTAGTGTATTGCTGCCCAGGCCATGGTGGTTTCCATGATTTTTTGGAAATCTTGACCATTTTAGTCAGGCTTGCCCACTGCCTCATGCTTGGCGTAAACCTTACCTATGGCCTCATAGGAAAGAAAAGGCGGGAACTCCCCGCACTTCCCCTTCCTCTGCTTAGAACATCTCTGTCTCTTTCTTATCCTCTTTCCTCTGGTCTCAGGGGAAAGGTTACTCTCCCTGACTTCGGCTGACCCCTGGGCTTGTGTGTGAAATATCGCTTACTGCCTTCTAATCTTTGGGGACTTGCTGTGTCAGCCCCACAGTTCCTTGGACACAGCAGCACACTCTTTCTTCCACTTGGAACCCTCTTCCCCTGAAATCTGCTTGGCTGATTCCTTCACTTGCTTCAGGTCTTTGCTTGAACCTCACTACCATAACAGGCCTACACTGACCTCATGGATGTCCCTGCATGGCACCCCCTCCCTGCCGAGCTCCTGATCCCCCTGACTTGGCTGACTTTTCTTCTCTCATAACGCCTTTTATCACTTTACATTCAGTATAACTTATTTATTATTTTAATGTCCCCTCTCCCCCACCAGAATATAAAATCCTCCATGACAAGCATGTTCATCTGTTTTGTTCACTGATTTATCCTGGACTCCTGGAACTGCCTGTCAGCATTGTAGGTGTCAAATAAATAGCTGTTGAATAAATGATAGAAACATACAAATTTTTATATTAAAGGGGGGGGAGTGGAGAGGAGAAAAATTCCTCCTTCATTCCTCTTCCTTCTTAGCTGCCTCTCTTGCCCTCACAGCCAGGTTCTGGAAGCCGTGAGGAGAGCTGCATTTCCAGTTCCTTGCCTCCTCGTTGTTCCCCGGGCCACCACAGACTAGCGTCAGTGACCCCTCCTTTACCGACACAGCTCATGCTCTTGTTTCCAGCCCTTTATTAGGGACACTAGGGGACTAGCATCACGCCTGTGCAGTACGGAAAGTCTTGCTCACTCCACTCCCTCCTTTGTCTGCTCGCTTTGGTGTTGCTGGCTTCAGTCTCCTGGGCCTCCTGCTTTTCTAGCCACTCACATGCCTATCATTCATACAACACAAATTTTTGTTTAACTTTTAAAGACTTTATTTGTTTTTAAGAATTGGAATTTTTTTGTTTTTAATTTTTCAAGTTTTTTTTTAAGGCTGCACCCATGGGGTGTGGGCGTTCACAGGCTAGGGGTCAGAGGAACTAGAATTTTGACTATAACATTTTCAATATTAAAATAAGTAACAGATTCGTCTATTAGAGCAAAGTTTTATTTAGTTATAATTTATATCACTGCTTCTGAAAAGGATCTGAGCAGCTTATCGCAATTCTAAATATACAGTGAAGTTGTTAAAACATGGAGAAGAAACAAAAATCTTTGTGATAGGAAAAAGTAAATATGCAAACTATAGTAATTTGTACATGTATATATTTGTATAATGTGGTTTTTGTAATTTAGTTTTGAAACTTTTGAAATTCAAGGTGAAAAGGGAAAGAGAAATTATACGGTTTTCATCCTGGTAAAAGAAAGCTAATGATTTGTCAAGAGAAACTTTTTTCCAGGTAATAAAGTCTAAAGAAATTCTAAGAGGGAATTCTCTTGTGGTTCAGTGAGTTAAGGATCCACTTAAGGATCCACACTGGCTTAGGTTTGATCCCTGGCCCTGGAACTTCCACATGCTTTGGCTGGGGCCTGAATAAATAAATAAAAAGATTCTATGAGAACAGTGTTATAGACATCCTGATACAAGGATGTATAGCAGGTGTTTTCAGCAGGTCTTTAAGTAAAAGGAAAAATGTTCTTCAGAGACCTACTTAGGAAAAGTAATCCATGTGTTCTCACACTGAGAATACAACATTGAAATATAACTAAAGTCTTTTCTGTGAAGGATATGATTAATGTGGTTCAGGTATGTCTTTATATCAAAATAAGTCTGAGTATTCCAGAAGAAAATTCATTATTTAAAACCCTGGCGAGGAGTTCTGTTGTGGCTTAGCAGGTTAAGAACCCAACATCCTGTCTTTGAGGATGGAAGTTCAATCCCTGGCCTTGCTCAGTGGGTTAAGGATCTGGTGTTGCCAAAAGCTACTAGGCTTGGATCCTGAGTTGCTGTGTCTGTGGCATAAGGCCAGCAGCTGCAGCTCCCATTTGACCCCTAGCCCAGGAACTTCCATATGCTGCAGGTGCGGTCATAAAAAAAAAAAATAACAAAAAAACCCTAGTGAGAACCTGGAATACTTGTATGTTGTCATCTCAATGAAAACATACCTATTAAACTTTGGGTGCTGGTTTATCATGTGACACAATTGACACATTATTGACACATGGAAAAGTCTGACCTGCATTCTTGCCCAGCTAGTGAGCTACCTCCCAGACAGGTAGCTGCAAAGGTGTGGTCACTCAGATTTCAGAAAGAAAGAACTTTGACTCATATCAAATTTGAATTAACCTCTGATTGAAACTCTATTTCTGCATCATAGCCAAACCGAGTTCATTTAACCTGGACACTTCCAGGAGTAGCTGTTGTCATCCATTTTGACAGAAGAACTTCAGTGGAAAATTGGGTTTTGAATGGCAGAGTTCCTGGTGATTCTGCTAAAATAAAATTATATGATGTAGCTTTAGATACTAGAGGGCATTGGCCTACTAGATAGAGTTTAATATTAACCATCCAAAGAGTGAAATAAGAAAATAAAATGGAAAAAAAAACACCTACTTTCATTTAGAATAGTTTATTTTAAGCCATGGGCCACTGAAGCTGTTGTTTCTTTCTTTTCTTTTTTTTTTTTTTTTAAGGACGCACCTGCACCATGTGGAAGTTCCTGGGTTAGGGGTCGAGTGGGAGCTGCAGCTGCTGGCTGTACCACAGCCACAGCAACTTAGGATCTGAGCTGTGTTTGCAGGCTACACCACAGCTTGCATCAAGACCAGATCCCTAACCCACTGAGTGAGGCCAAGGATTTAGCCCTCATCCTCATGAGTACTAGTTGGGTTCTTAGCTCACAAAACCACAACAGAAACTCCTGAAGCTGTTGTTTCTTGATGCACCTCTTGGTTTATGAGAATAAAATCATGTCACCAGTGAAAGGAAGGTCCTTTATTTCTTAAAGTGACAGGAGGGCATGTGTCTAATAAAAAGTGTTTCAGGTTATTTTTGATAGTGGTTAAAAGAAAACAGATGGGGAGCCTGACTGAGCTGGTTTAATCTCATTTGAGATTGAAAATCTGATCTGTCAGGAAACTTCCTATGCAGTAGATTCTTGGGTTAGAATGCAGAAAGAAACTTTTCTAACATCTGATCCATACTTAGTTTTCACACTTTGGCTTATGGCTGATTTTTATCCATGGAGTCAAAGACCAAGAGTAGACACTTATACACACAGAATTCATATACAACCCAAAATAAAATTTTACATTTTGGGGGCCATTTTGTCAGTATGGCCATGGTTGGTGACACAGAGTATTGGATCCTAAAGCCTGCTTGATCCTCGTGGAAAGCATTAGATTAAGAGATGCAAAACTTATAATAGGGAAATTTTCACAGCCTCTCAAAATAGGTGGATTAGCTACATATATTTATTTTGGGGTTTCCATGAATTCATTATTATAATTCATCCTTTAAAGTGTAATTCAATAGAAGACATTATTGCTCTCTTTTTTTTTTTGGTCTTTTTGCCATTTCTTGGGCTGCTCCTGTGGCATATGGAGGTTCCCAGGCTAGGGGGCGAATCAGGGCTGTAGCTGCCGGCCTACTCTACAGCCACAGCAACTTGGGGATCCAAGCCGCATCTGCAACCTACACCACAGATCACGGCAACGCCGGATCCTTTACCCACTGAGCAAGGCCAGGGCTCGAACTTGCAACCTCATGGTTCCTAGTCGGATTCGTTAACCACTGAACCACAATAGGAACTCCATAGAAGACATTATCTTTTAAATAGAATGTTTGTTGATACTATGAATTTGCAGGGATGTAGCAAATTGTGTGAATGTTGTATTTAAAAGATTGCATTTCTTGGTTAAATTCCATTTTCAGGTGTGACAGATGTGCTGAGTAAAGTATCAGTGTATGAGAATTGTACTCACTGCAAGACAGGGCAGAATGAAGTTAAGTAGAAAATGAGGAATAACATTTTTAGGGAGCAAAGAGAAAGAAGGTGTGATGTTTAGCTTAGAGAGGGAGATGTTGACGAACTTAATGCTTGCTTCCTGCTTCATGGTGGTACTTAACCATGTCCTCAAAAGGTAGGGACTTGTAATGGGCTAGAAGGGAGATGGAGCTTCCAGGAATCACAGGTTTGGTGTAGTAAAAGGTGCTTGGTGGAGCGGGCTTAAAATTGGGCAGTGAAAAGTGAGACCGGGAGAGGGAGATTGGATTGTGGAGGCACATGAGTTTTTAGGTTGTGTTCTGAGGCCATGGAAAACAAAGGTTTTTAAGGAGAGGGGATAACATGAATTGACCTCTGTTTTAGGAATATAGTCCTGGCTGTTTTCTATAAAAAGGAATATTGTAAAAATAAACCAACCAAATAACTAAGATTATTTCATTCTTGTTTATTCACTTTGCTGAAAGGTCAGTTTGAGTATAGTCTTCTCCTTAGACTCCTAATAAATAATCCAGAGTACCTCTGATGACAAGTGAGAATGGCAAGATCAAAGTTAAACAGGGGAAAATTTAGAAAAATTCAAATGAATTAGATCTTAATGTTTTATTATCCCTTTACTGTTAGCGACCTTCTGGAATTTTTGCTCCATTCCACTTACTAATGCTTCTAATCATATGTCATAAAGAAGGAAAACTGATCAGAGGAACAGTCTAGAACCGAGGCTGTGTAAGTGATTTAGGGTATGCGTGGTTGCCTCTCCTACCTGCCTTTCTTTGGCTCTTTAAAACTTGGAAAATGTATTTTAATTTTTGTTGTTTTCCTATAGCAGCTGCTGCTTCTTTTTTTTTTTTCTGTCTTTTTTTTTTGTCTTTTTAGGGCCGTACCTGCGGCATATGGAGGTTCCCAGGCTAGGGGTCTAATCGGATCTGTAGCTGCTGGCCTACATCATAGCCATAGCAATGCCAGATCCAAGCCGCATCTGCGACCTACACCACAGCTCAGGGCAACACCGGATCCCTAACCCACGGAGCCAGGGGCGGAACCCACAACCTCATGGTTCCTAGTGGGATTCGTTTCCTCTGCGCCACAATGGGAACTTCTCCCATAGCTTCTTTCTTTCTTTCTTTTTTTTTTTTTTGTCTTTTTTTGCTATTTCTTGGGCCGCTCCCGTGGCATACGGAGGTTCCCAGGCTAGGGGTCAAATCGGAGCTGTAGCCACTGGCCTACGCCAGAGCCACAGCAACGCGGGATCCGAGCCGCGTCTGTGACCTACACCACAGCTCATGGCAACGCCGGATCGTTAACCCACTGAGCAAGGGCAGGGACCGAACCCGCAACCTCATGGTTCTTAGTCGGATTCGTTAACCACTGCGCCACGACGGGAACTCCCCCAAGTATATATATTTAGGTTCAGGTTGTTTGGGGAAAATGATTTTAAAATGTACTCATCACTTCCAAAGAAGAATGACTGTTAGCTTTTTTATTTAGGAAGGAATTTGAAATTTTATCCTTTTTCTTTTTGATCAGTTAATCTTTCTCTATTTTGGAACAGCTTATGTTTTTTATTAATACTATTCCAACATCGTCTGTTGATACACAGTAAATTCAACCAAAATATTTTGACTATGATATTTAAGACCATGTGATGTAGAGAATTAGAAATATGACTAAAATTTTGTTCTTGTCCTCAAGGAACTTAAAATTTACAGTAGAGATAAGAAAAGCAAATAACTTCTCCTGCCCTAGGTAAGGTGAGAAGTATTAAATGGAGAAGTATTTGCATTTGGTTTGCGGGGTGGGAAGAATCTATGAAGGCTTTAGAAATAGGTAGCGTATGAGAAGGTCCTAGAAGAAAAATGGGATTTTGAGAAGGAAGGGTATAATGGGTTGAAGGAACTTTGGAGCAAATGTGCAGAGACAGAAAAACATGAGATGTTTTCAGGAAACCCTCTGGTGGGTGGTTGTTAAGGAATGTGGATGGAAGGCAGTGTTTTGTGGGCTTGTAAAAATGGGTGGTTTATGTTACAGAACACATTGAATGCCAATGTGGGGAGTGCAGTCCTTGCTTGGTAGATTGTAGCGGAAGTTGGAGGATTTTTAAGTGGACAGTGATATGAAGAGACCTGTGCTTCAGGAGGATGAAAATGGCAGTATTGTATAGTACGGTTGGAATAGGTGAAAGAAAAAGTGGTTAAGATGGTTAACAGTCTCAGCGAGATATATTGAAGGCATAAAAGGTATGGTATAGTGGTGGTAGAACTGGAAAGAGAGATTTTAAAGGTTGAAGCCATGTAATTTTGGCAGTTGATTAGATGAATAGAGGAAGCAAGGTTTTTGGCCACTGTGGGAACAGGAGACTGGTGAGAACATTAAAAGAAATAGAAAAGAGGCAGAAGAGCCGGGGAAGGTGGAGAGAGAGTTTGGCTTTGAGTGTGTTGGGTTGAATGAAATGCCGGGAGGGCAGCTCGGTAGAGGAGTCAGCTATTGAGAAGTGTGTGTGGGGGGGGGACATCAAATATTCGATTTGTTAGTATTTTGGTTTCCAGTATATATATTTTTTTAATTGACAAAGGGCTTTATTTTTATTTATTTATTTATTTTGTCTTTTTGCTATTTCTTGGGCCGCTCCCTCGGCATATGGAGATTCCCAGCCTAGGGGTCTAATCGGAGCTGTAGCCACTAGCCTACACCAGAGCCACAGCAACGCATGATCCGAGCAGCGTCTGCAACCTGCATCAATGCCGGATCGTCAAGCCACTTAGCAAGGGCAGGGACCGAACCCGAAATCTCATGGTTCCTAGTCGGATTCATTAACCACTGCACCACGACGGGAACTCCGGTTTCCAGTATTTTATATCTAAAACTCAGCAAGGAGGTTTCAGCTTTTGTTGTCGGTTTGTAAGTTACTTAGCAGCATTTAGTAACACTTTGTAGGCCCTGGCTAGAACACAGCAGAAGAAAGTGGCTTTTTTTTTCCTCTTAATTTATATATCTACAATATTTAGTAACTGTCAACATTGAAATCTCTTTTATCACCCCTCCCCCAGTCATACTGTTTAATTGAAGAAACTGGGTGACCCAACCTATAGATTTTTTCCGTAATCTGGGTTTGGATGATTGTATCTTCTAGGTATCATTTAAGTTGTTTCTTTGCTCCCTAGATGTCCTGTAGATGGAGGCTTGATTCTGTTGAGGTTTTTTTAAGGAGGTGGGCTAAGAATATTTACTGATGTTGCATTTCCTGTTGTAGCACCTCAGGAGGCGTAGGCCACCTAGGTGTCCCACTTTGAGCGACGTTAAGATCGATGATCATTTGGTTCAGATGTTGTCAGCCTTAGGGCCGCTTTTGTGGAACACGGAAGTTCCTAGACTAGGGATCAAATCAGAGCTGCAGCTGCTGGCATTTGCCACAGCCACAGCAACGTGGGACCTGAGCCATGACTGCGACCTACACCACAGGTTGTGGCAACCCAGATCCTTAACCCACTGAGTGAGGTCAGGGGTTGAACCTGCATCCTCATGGAGGCTAGTCGGTTTCATAACCTGCTGAGCCACAAAAGGGCACCTGTTTAAGGCTTTTTTAGTAGTGATGATGCAGAGAACCTTTATATTAGTAGGGTTGGAATTCTGTCATTTTTTCTGCATTTATTAGCTGGCATTTTTTCTGTAAAGAACTTTCCCTCATTGACTATTTGGCTGTCGTGGATTATAGTACAGGATATATAGACTGGGTGTATGCAACATTCCTTTGTTTTATTTGCCAGTTTTCAGAATAATGAAGTTTTTGAAAGTATCGTTATGGAGTTCCCACTGTGGTGCAGTGGGTTAAGAATATGACTGCAGTGGCTTGGGTGGCTGTGGTTCGATCCCCAGCCTGGTGCAGTGGGCTAAAAAGGTCCAGCATTGACAAAGCTTTAGCATAGGTCACAGCTCTGGCTTGGATTTGGTCCCTGGCCCGGGAACTTCCAAATGCCATGGGTGCAGCCATAAAATTTAAAAAAAAAAGAAAGAAAAGAAAAAAGTATCTTTTGAACCCATGGATTTATATATTTAACGTTTTTCAATCCATTTGCAGTATGTTTGTATGTATGTATGTATATTTTTGCTCCAGTGGGAGCGCTTGTAAGTTGGCACCTGGATCCTTTTGCCATGATTCCCTTTATTTTTGATTTCTTGCTTGTTGTTATGCTAAAATGTCCCAGGATTCCTGAAATTTCTTACCCAGACTTGGAATTAGCTATTTTTTCAAGGAACTCAGGTTCAAAGAGATTTTTTGAAGGAATAGGATTTTTCACTTTGGGAGGCTGTTAAAAAACAGAACGAGATAGAATGCAGTCATGTAAAATGATGGCAGTGTTCTCACAATGTGTTTGGGACTGTCAGAGCAGTAGGAAATGCCAGTGATTCCTAGAATGTTTGGGTAGTCATTTGGAAGAGGTAAGACTGGAGCTGGGCCATCAAGTAGAGGAGAAAATGAAGATCCATAGGCTCATTGTAGGGGAGAGATTGTTAGGAGGTGTGAAACCATGTGTGTGGGATCGTAAAGGAGCTTGACAAGAGAGTACCTTGACTGACTGATCTTTAAGCACTGGGGAGTAAGAGAAAGTTCTTGGGTTTGAAAGTGAAATGGGAAGTCATACTTTAGAAAGCTTAGTATTGCAGTAGAGTTAAACAGTTGCAGAAAGTGGGGTTCTCAGCTGGAGATTTACAACGTAATCTTCAGGAAAAAAAAAAAAAGGCAACTTATATCTGGGGCCTGTCTCAAAACTAGGAGCGTCTAGGCTCATTTGCTCTTCAGAAGACCCCTGTGTTATTGTTTTATGCATGCCCTTCCCACCTCCTTTAAGGACTATTGGTTGGATTAAAAATAAAGGCTCAAAGATTAGTTCCACTCTTGTATGGATGCTAGGCATGAGGTGATAATGACATGGATTAGGATCAGGGCACTGGAATGAGAGGAAGGAAGGGATAGAAAAATGGAAGTTTGTGTTTTAAAAGTTTTCATATGGTATTTCATTAATAATGTTAACACTAATAAAATAATTCGAAGAGAAGGAAACAAAGATGAGTCTAAGATTTATGATATGGGGCCAGATAGAAATGGGAAGATTGGCAGAGATAGCTAGTTTGGGGACACATTGAGTGTTGAGATGATGGCTGTATATTAAAGTGAACTCTAGGGAGTTGAAATGTGTTCTGTGTCTTGCTTTTTGTGAGTGCTTCGTTTACTCTTTTGGCACAATCCTGTAACAAGTGGCTGTAGATCATGCTGCATTGGTTGGAAGGGTTAATAATACTAAGCTTTCATTTGATAAATGTGATCACAGTAAATATTTGATGTATTAAAACCCATTTGTTTAATGTAAAATGTGAAACAGACTGGAAGAAACATTGCAGCCAGATAAAAGCATTATTGTGGATAAATATTTTATGGAGACCTAAGTAGATATTTCTCCAAAGGAGACAGACATCCTGGTGGCCAGTAGGCACATGAAAAAATACTCAGTATCACTAATTATTAGAGAAATGCAAATCAAAACTATAACGTGGTACCACCTCACACCAGTCAGAATGGCCATCATTAATAAATCTATAAATAACAAATACTAGAAAGGGTATGGAGAATAGGAACCCATCTACACTGTTGGTGGGCATGTAAATTAGTACAACCACTATGGAAAACAGTATGGAGATTCCTCAGGAAACTAAATAAAGAACTAAGATATGATCCAGCAATCTCACTCCTGGGCATATATCTGGGCAAAACTGTAATTCAAAAAGAAAAAAAAAAAAGATACATGCACCCTACCTGTATGTTCATAGCAGCACTATTCACAATAGCCAAGACATGGAAATATCCTAAATGTACATCCGCAGATGAATGGATTAAGAAGATGTAGGAGTTCCCATCGTGGCGCAGTGGTTAACGAATCCGACTAGGAACCATGAGGTTGCGGGTTCGGTCCCTGCACTTGCTCAGTGGGTTAACGATCCGGCGTTGCCGTGAGCTGTGGTATAGGTTGCAGACGCGGCTCGGATCCCGCGTTGCTGTGGCTCTGGCGTAGGCCGGTGGCTACAGCTCCGATTAGACCCCTAGCCTGGGAACCTCCATATGCCGCGGGAGCGGCCCAAGAAATAGCAACAACAGCAGCAACAACAACAAAAGACAAAAAAAAAAAAAAAAAAAAAAAAAAAGAAGATGTGGCACATAAACACAATGGAATACTATTCAGCCATAAAAAGAATGAAATGATGCCATTTGCAGCAACATAGATATAACTAGAGATTATCATACTAAGTGAAGTCAGAAAGAGAAAGACAAATATCATATGATATCATTCATATGTGGAATCTAAAATATGGCACAAATGATCTAGTCACTTATGGAGCATGATAATGTGAGAAAAAAGAGTGTATACATATGTGTGACTGGGTCACCTTGCTGTACAGTAGAAAATTGACACAACACTGTGAACCAGCTGTAATGGAAAAAATAAAAATCATTATAAAATTTAAAAATAAAATAAAATAAAAAATAATCCATGGTAAAAAAAAATAGCTGTAATGGAAATAAAAATGATTAAAAAAATAAAAAGTAAAATAAAATATGGCACAAATGAAACTATCTACAGAACAGGGATGTAAACAGACTCACAGACATAGAGAACAGACTTGTGGTTCCAAGGGGGAGGAGGGAGGAGGGAGTGGGATGGACTAGGAGTTTTAGGTTAGTAGATGTGAACTATTACATTCAAATAGATAAATAGTGAGGTTCTACTATATAGCCCAGGGAACTATATCCAGTCTTTTGGGATGGGCCATGATGGAAGATAATATAAGAATTTATATATATGTACGATTGGGTCACTTTGCCGTGCAGAAGAAATTAGCACAGAACTGAAACTCAACTATAATAAACATTTTTTTAAAAAATTAAAAAAAATACTTTAATCATTTGAAATACAAAAGAAGTCAGTAAACCAGGTAAAGAACTTGAACCAGATAATTCTGGTTGAACAACTGGGAAATATAATTCATTAATTCATTCCTTCAGCAAGATGTAGTGAGCTCTTTCATCAGACGCTGTTTTAAGTGCTAGCAAACAAGGTCTCTGGGGGTGTGTGAGAGACAGACAATAGACGTGTTCCAAAAAACAAGACTTCCAAATAATGTTAAGAAAGTAAGATAGGGTATTTATTTTTGCCTTTTCCTGTGGAAAACATAGTTGTACAGCTGGAGGTTAGCATTCCTAACCTTTACTTAATTATGTGGAAAAAAGTTGGTCAGATTTTAAGTTCTGTTGGAGTTCCCTGGTAATTGGACCCATAAGTAATTTTCTTTCTTAGTTTTTTCTTTTGTTCAGTTCTTCTCACAGATGTTTTATATAGTGGATAGAGTACAGATTGAGATCTGTTGTTTTTTGTGGAAATTACTTACGTGGGTTCTTTTCACAGAATAGTGTTCGTTTTGCTCTGTTAGGAGGGAAACTGTTGCTCTAAAAAAATGTTCACATTTTTTCCTGTGGTTTTATTCAGTAGTGAAATGTAGTGATTTGATTCTGCCATGAGTCAGAGGATAGAACTTGGGTCTCTTGGAACTCTACTTACTGTACAGGATAGTCACGAGGGTCAGATGAGGTACATATGAAAGGATTCGTGTTAAGTTAAAGGAATCCCAGGGTAGCTAGAAGTTAAAGAAGCTAGCTAGAGCTTTTGTCCTTTGCTGTTTAAATATACATTGTGTAATTGGATGTTTCAAGCTGAAATTAAAATATAAAAATTCAGTACATTTCTTTATAAAGACAAGTAATAAGTTGTTTTACAGATAGGAAGTTACTTGTACAAAGAATCCTCTTTTTTTTTTTTTTTTTTGCTTTTTAGTGCCTCAGCTGAGGCATATGGAGGTTCCCAGGCTAGAGGTCCAATTGAAGCTACAGCTGCCAGCCACAGCCACAGCCTCAACTACTCAGGATTGGAGCTGCGTCTGCCATCTGCACCACAGCTCACAGCAATGCCAGATCCTTAACCCACTGAGCAAGGCCAGGGATCGAATCTGCCACCTCCTGGTTCCTAGTTGGATTAGTTTCCCCTGCACCTCGACGGGAACTCCTACATTTTTTATTACTAAGTTTTGGGGACTTTTTAGTTATAGTAAAGAGATAATAGAACAGGAAAACAAATTGCAGTCTTCAGTTTTCTACCTGATAATTTACTTTTGAGAATGTAAGATTAATAGGGAAGAAGAGGTTTTAAGAAATGAAAATATAGTACTAGTATATAATAGCTCTTATGCTCAAGTTAGCCCATGCTTTCTTTAATTCTGACTATCTTGTAAGAAATCTTTTTCTTTTTTAAAGGAAATTTGGACATAACTTCGTAAGAAGATTTGAATCTTTATTCCTGAACTGCAAGACCATCAGCATGTCGGGAGCCTCAGTGAAGGTGGCGGTCCGTGTGCGGCCCTTCAATTCTCGAGAGACCAGCAAAGAGTCCAAGTGCATCATTCAGATGCAAGGCAACTCAACCAGTGAGTTCATGTTGTTATCTATCAACTCTATCTTATTTTCCTATTCTTTCCCCTTTTCCTCCTTGCTGTGATCAGAATAAATGAACATTTGGGCATCAAGACTTGGAACTTTGCTATTCTGAATGATCCATTGACTGCTTTCCCCCTGTGATATTAGCAGTAGCATATTTAAATATGGACCCTTTATTTTGTTTTTTACAGTTGAGGAGTCCCTGGAGAACTGGGCTAATTTAGCTAGTGTTATTAAGTTGAAATCTTAACAATAGTAAAGGTGTAAGCAGTGATTTTTGGTAAATGATGATGTGAAATATACCTGTTAAGTCTCCAAGATTACTTTTCTTTGTTGATTTAAACAGCACTTGAGGAGTTCCCATGGTGGATCAGCAGTACCGAACCCAGCTAGTATCCATGAGGATGTGGGTTTGATCCCTGGCCTTGCTCAGTCGGTTAAGAATCTGGCATTGCCCTGAGCTATGGTGTAGGTTGCAGAGGCTGCTTGGATCCTGAGTTGCTGTGGCTGTGGTGTAGGCCGGCAACTACAGCTCTAGATTTGACCCCTAGCCTGGGAGCTTCCGTATGCTACAGGTGCGGCCCTAAAAAAATGATAGATACATAAATAAATAGCACTTGAACCAAGATGGTCTTAACACTTCTTTGAGTTTTAAGTGCTTAGAGTTGAACAACAGATTGAGCTCTAACAGATAGTAAACTTGTGAATTATTACTAAAATTACCAGTCATTTCTTCTTAGCTTGTTTCCCTATGTAATTGCTTAGGTGAAAAATGGCTGAAGCAGAGTTTTTTGGTATTTGGATTAATTACTTGATACGGATCTGTAGGCCAATTATTACGTACAATATTGGTAGGTTCTACTATCTTGAAACCTATAACTTTGTGAGAAAGCAAAATTATTGTTCTTTTCAGACACAAGTTAATGCTGAATTGTTGGGAAAACTGTTTTGATCTTATCTGTTTGTAAAGGAATCTCCCAGTGGGAAATAAAACTATGCATATTTAAGGTGTACAGTATGTATGGTGCTTTGATATGTTTATACCTTGTGAAATGATTAGCACAGTCTAATTAACATATTCATCACATCTCATAGTTACCTTTTATTTTGTGGTCAGAACACATGAGAGCTACTGTCTCAGCAGAGTTTACATATACCATGTGCAGTCATCAAGCTGCACGTTAGTGTCCAAAACTTTATGTTCAAGTTTATAATCCTTTGATCAATATCTCCTTTTTTCCTCCAACCCCCAGCCTCTTAAAACCACTATTCTCTGTTACTGTGAGTTTGAGTTTGCCTTTGTTTTAAATATACATTTCTTATATAAAACTTTGAACTTTCTTTTGCTTATACACTTTTCTAAACTTGCTACATAGGACTTGCAACATTCTGTTTTTTCAAAAAAGATTCAAAAGTAAAAGTCTATAAACTGCTGTACCGTTGTTTGTATTTTACATTTCTTTTGTCAGTTGTGCCAGTGATTCTATGAATTATGTATTCTATGAATAATTGTAAAGGAAAAAGAGATACAAAATTCAGTATTGAATTGTACACTTTTTTATGATTGAACTCAGGACCGTGCTAGCTTCCTCTGTATGGTTCCAGTTTTAGTATAGGTGCTACTGAGGTGCACACACTGAATCCCGATTATTGAGCCTATGATTCCTTTTTGAAAAATACATTTATTTATAACAGAGGATGGAGGCATTTTTGGCTGTTGGTGTTGCCTCTAAATATGCTGGTGTATATCACAATTTCTTTTTTTTTTTTTGACTGCATCTGCAGCATGTGGAAGTTCCCTGGACCAGGGTTTGAACCTTCACCACAGCAGCAACCCGAGCCGAGCCACAGCAGTGACGACACCTGATCCTTAACCCACTGCACCACAATAGAACTCCTAAAGGGTGGAAAATCCTGGATCGGAAGCCAGAATTGATTCCAAAAATAACTACTTTTCTCTGATATGTTTTGCATATTAAACTCTCCAGCCCCCAGTGTCATGGAGTTGGATATTCATCCATGATCGGAGTCTATTGCTACTTTTCTTATAGGGTTGGAAATCTTAACTAAAAACATTTAAGTAGAATGTGAGTATTAAAAGGCCATATGCATGAAATGCAAGTCAGTTTATCATATAATAAAAGAAATGGGAATTTTTATTAGTGCAAGTAATAATACTAATGCTTTTTTTTTTTTCCTCCTGCTTTTTAGGGCTGCACCTGAAGCATATGGAGGTTCCCAGGCTAGGGGTCGAAATGGAGTTAGAGCTGCTGGCCTGTGCCATAGCCACAGCAACATGGGATCCAAGCTGTGTCTTCAACCTACACCACAGCTCACAGCAACTTCAGATCCTTAACCCACTGATCGGGGCCTGAGATCGAACCCACATCCTCATAGATACTAGTCGGGTTCTTAACCCACTGTGCCACAACAGGAACTCCTAATGTTTTTTTCTTGAGAAATCATTTTGGAATGCCCACATCTTAAATGGGTTATACGTTTAGATTCTTTGTCAAGGTCAAATATCATTACCTTAATTTCTCCCAGTTTTGATTTGTGTTTGTGAATAGGTAAGACTTTCACAAGGTATAAAATTCAAAAGGTACAAAGATTGTATATGTTACAAATCTTCTTCTCACTCCATCACATGGTCAACCAGCTCCTCTCCCCAGAAGTAACTTGTGTTAGATTTCCTTCCAGAGATCATTTAAGCAGCAGTATCTTTTTCTAAGGTACATTTCCCCTTTAATTAGTGATAAGGTATAATGGTAGCTTATTTTTCACTGCATTGTGTATTTTAAACACTTGACCAAAACTATTCATTTTTATATCTTGGCAAGAGTTGTGGTTTTTTTTTTTTTTTGAGATTTCAGCATGAAAGACTATCTATATAAGTTTAATAGGACTTTATTTATTAGCACATATCTACTATGTTGTGTAATGGTATGCTAAGTACTAAATGGATATAAAAAAAGGTAATATATTGACTATCCAGTAGAATAAAACTGTTAGAATGTATAACAAAATTAGAAGATTTTCTCTCGTTCTGGATAGTTAAGTGAAATGGATCTGAGTCTGCTTGATTTTCTGACTTTTTTTCACTAAGATTATTGATGGCTAATAGAAAAGGTGTTAGACCTCATTATGTCTAAGATATGTGGCTTTCTTTTTGATCTTATTATTTTGATTGTACAGAAAATAATGTCAGTTTAGTGGGAAAAATAAAATTATCCAAATATAATATCACTCTGGATGAAGGATTACAAATGTTTTCACTTATAGTAGATAGCAAACTGAAGAAGAAAGTAAGATTCCTAGTTGATCATCTTCTGAGGATAGAGCCATACATTTTGGAGTCTGTGAGGATATAAGTTCTATTTACTCTTTCTTGTTTGTTTCCAGCAAAAATCTGTCCAAAATTAATGAAAATATGTATATGTCTTTTTTTTGGCCTTGCCTGTGGCATGTGAAAGTTTCCAGGCCAGGGATCGAACCCTTGCCATAGCAGCAACCCTAGCTGTTTCAGTGACAGCGCTGCAGTGACAATGCCAGAACCATAACCTACTGTGCAATAAGAGAACTCCAAAATTATGCATATGTCTTTTGATGAAGTATTAAAGAAGAAACGCCTTGTTTTTATTACAAAGTAATTAATATGGTCAGAATAGGTCTGGGGGTATTGTACTGGTCCCCTGAAAACCAGTCTGTGGATCATCTTAAGCATGGTGCTGAACTTTCAATGGTCTTTCCATCATATTATTGTCCAGAACCTGTCTAGACCACAGGGTGAGTGGCTCTGTTCTGCCTTGCACTTCCTTTCCTTTTCTCCTTTGAGAGTCAGCTGTGATGAGCATGGAGTTGCACGCACTGTAGGTCTCTCCCCATAAAGAGTTGTTGAAGTTTGTGGTGGGAGAGACAAGGTATACCAAAATATAAAGTGATCCAACTGATAATTGCCGTAAAAAAGGGTTTTTAAAAAGTACAGATGTGAGTTTTACAAAGGGCACATGTTAAATTCATAGATGATAGGGCATTTCAGCTGAGCCTTGAGGAGTAAGATTTATATGAAACATTCAGTATGTTTGGGGAAAATTTGAGAATTGTAGCTTATCAGGATTTACTAGTGTTATATCCGGATACTGATACTCGTCATCCCCATCTGGCTCTAACACATTGCCTCTTTGCATTTAAACGTTCAGCAGGAGAAATTTGTGACTTTTAAAATAATACTAGTCTGGAGTGCCCTTCGTGGCTCAGTGGTTAATGAACCTGACTAGGAACCATGAGGATGTGGGTTCGATCCTTTGCCTCACCTGGTTAAGGATCCAGCGTTGTTGTGAGCTGTGGTACACCACAGACGCAGCTCAGATCCTGAGTTGGTGTGGCTGTGGCCCGCAGCTGTAGCTCCGATTCAACCCCTAACCTGGGAATTTCCACATGCCAAGGGTGTGGCTCTAAAAAAAACCAAAAACTAGTCTCCTGAAACAGAAATCCTCATTAGATGAATGAGCCTTAGAAAAAATAGTGTTCGTTTTCTAGCTGAATACTTACTTTGTCATGGTTCAGAAGGTTAATTTTGCTTCCTTTGAAAGATGTTTATTCTTGGAAAGCTAATTAGCTAATCCTATCAGAGACTTCTTCCTCTAGAATTTTTTGTGTTTTCAATCTTCTATTTCTATTTACAATTTTATATGGCAGTTTCTTAGTAATTTGACTAATATGTTAGTCAAGTAACTTTCAAGTGAGAGATTTTTAAGTGAGCCAATTTGTTGTGTTTAGAAAGTAGTGATGGCTTGTTTTGTTGTTGTTTTTTAAATGAGCTTAAGTTTGGGAGAGATAAATAATTTTAGACCTAGAGTTGTTGAAAAAATGAAATGAATTTGCTATAGCCACATGTGTTAGCTGCATTAAAAGACTGCTCTGCTGGCAAGCTGGCCTGGACTGCTGCTCATGGGGATTATAGCTGATTGCAGATGGAATGCAATGGAATGTTCCTGCCATAAGGTCTCTTAGGAAAAAATAGAAAGTGGTGAAGAGTACTTTAGGGAGTGTGCCAGATTTGAAAACCGAGTAGTGGCAGTTTTTATTCAAGTACTTTCTGGTCTCAGAAGAAGTATTTTCCATGGCACAGATAAATGTTACTGCCTTGACATTTTGGAGACCAGAGTGCATACAAATAGATTTGTTTAATAATATCCCATTATATACCCTAGATTTGTTTAATAATATCCCATTATATTCCAAGTTTCTCCCGTTTTGGAAACATTTTTTATTGTCTAATTACTTTAAAAAAGGAAAATGGGGCAAAATGAATGCTCTGACTTCTCACATTTATGGTTAGGGTACTTGTAAATCTGGAGGCTTTGAAACTTCGTAAATTTCCCTGTGGAAAAACAGGAGATAGTTAAAGTTGGTTTTCACTCCTTCAGTGATCTTTGCTTTGTCTTTAACCACAGAAATCTGTCTGTAACCTCCTGGTAAGTCTCCTTCATATTTTTATTGATCTTCCTTAGGCCAGGATCTTTTTTTTTTTTTTTTTTCCTCTAGGCCCAAGTATTAAGTGGGATAAAAGAAACACTGTGTGTTTGTTTTTTCCTGTTAATTGCTTACATGGCTTCGCACGTGTGCATTTCTAAACCAAATGCTGCACGTCACAACTGGTCCTGAGAATGACTTCATGTCCATTAATGAAAATTTGGGATGGGGAAATAATAGCGGAGGTTTGGAAAGGAAGACTTTTGAAAGGAATTCGTATACATCTGTATGGTTTTTTAGCATGGATTAACATAACTATGTGAAAATAAAGGTAAATGCATATAAATTATCTTCATGAACATTGCGGATAATAAAGAAGAGGGAAAGAGAAGTTCCCTCTACTCTTCTTTACCATAGCCTGCTGGTGCACGTTGATGGATTTTTGTTGTTGTTCCAATTAGGTTAAATGGTTAGCAACTGTAATTTTGTATTCTGGTCTTTTCTTGTTAGTTTTTAGTTTTCTTATCTTCTAAGAATTACCCAGAGAATTCCTTTCCCTGGGGTCTGTGCTTAGACTTCTGAGTATCTATCAAGGTGGGAACATTTTAAAATTATATGCAAAATGTGTTATGCATTTTTTAGGGAGGGGGTAATCACTTTCAATACATTCTTAAAAATTTATATATGTACATTTTATTGAAGTATAGTTGATTTACAGTGTAGTGTTTCTGGTGCACAGCAAAGTGATTCAGTTGTGTACATATATATACACACAAACATAAAATGTTCTTTTTCATGTATTTATATATTTTTAATGGCTGCACCCACAGCATATGGACATCTTGGGCTAGAGGTTGAGTTGGAGCTGTAGCTGCTGGCCTATGCCACAGCTGGATCCAATACCAGATCCAAGTTGCATCTGTGACCTACACCAAAGCTCTTGGCAATGCCAGATCCTTTTAACCCACTGAGTGAGACCAGAGATCGAACCCACCTCCTCATGGATGCTAGTTGGGTTCCTAACCCGTTGCACCACAACGGGAACTCCCGTTTTCACATTCTTTATCCATTCATCTGTCAGTGGACTTTTAGGTTGCTTCCTGTCTTGGTTTCAGTACTTTTTTTTTTTTTTCTGGTTGCACCTTGCAGCATGTGGAAGTTCCTGGGCCAGGGATTGAATCCATGCCATAGCAGCGACCTTAGCCACTACAGTGACAACACTGGATCCTTAACTCTCTTTGCCACAAGAGAACTCCCTTCAGTACATTTTTAAAAAGACCTCTGTTCCCAAAAAGGGTTAAGAAGACTAGCCTAGTATCAAACCTTCTTTTCCAGGATAATCCAGGACGGGATTAAGTCAGACTAAGGTGTGAACTCCAATGTAACATCCAAAGTGCTTCATGGTGCCCCTAGAGAAATAGGGTGAGGCCAGCTCTTGAGCTGGTTCCCATTTCACTCAGAAAAAAAGCTGAAGTCTGTGCCGTGACCTCCCTTCTCCTTTTGCAAACCTATAGCCTCCTTGGTCTTTGACCTAGTAGTATATTAGGTAAATTCTCCCAGTCTAAAGTATTCTTCAGGAATACAATTTTTGTGGCTCTATTGTATTTATGAATCTTACATTATGTAGCTCATCCTCTGTTACCAGACGCTTGAGCCTTAGGTTTCTCATTTATTAAATGGAAATGTTGCCAGTGCCACTCAGCCTGCTCCAGAGGTTGTTGTGAGGATCAATTGAATCAGGTACACTACATAGGACGGTATTTGAAAATTATTTGTTAAATTGTTTTTTGTGGTTAGTCTTGGCACCTGAATTGTTATTTTAAATGGGAATATAAATTTAAATGCAGGAACAGTCCAACCTGTCACTCAGTTGGAGGAGGCTTTGGTATTCTGTATTTGGAACTGCTTTTTATTACGGTGTATAATTTAAACTTCTTCAGTTACTTTAATAAGTTGTTTTCACATCTAGATTCCAAAACAGCAAAGAGAGAATACTGAAAAAAACCTTGTAGGAAACCTATTGCTTTGCATCTTATTGTTCTAGTCTTGATTTTGCCTTTATTAAATCCAAACTGTACATCATGCAGCCTTTGTATGTACATTTTTTGCTTTTTTCAAAGAGGAAGGCAACCATGCCCAATTTTTTTTTTTTCAATGCCTTCTTTGCAATTCTCAAAAGATGTTTTGGAGTTCATCTTTGAGTCTGTGCCAACAGCAGAATGCTAATTGCTTTTGGTAGTTGCCCAGTGAAGTGTGAAGTGCTGCAATGGCAGCTAGCAAAGTGCATTTAGTGGTGTGCAGTTAGTGGGACTGCCAAGGGGACTCCAAGTACCGGTCATATAGTAGGCAAAGTTGGTATTCATAGATTTAATTTTAGGTAATGTATTGACAATGTGCTTATTTTATGAAAAAACATTTCTAGTGGTCTATAAAAGTCTTGCTTTGTACCTATAGGCGGTAAGAGTAAGATGTATGAAATTAGGTTTTTGAGAGCATCTGTGGGAAATAGATTTTTGTAATTTAGCAAGCATAAATTTAGCAAGCATAGGCTAGGAGGTTATCTTATCTTAGAGATAAGTAATCAAAGCAGTGATAAGACCATTATGAAGGCATTAGGAGAGATGTCTAAATAATTGAGAGTCAGGGCCAGGCTTGGTAGGGAATGTCTGGGAGGCCTCTTTTGGGCAGAACAGAAAATTGTATAGCCGAAATTAGCAGAAACCATGTAAATGAGGAAATGATTTAACTACATTTACTGTTTCTCTGTGACATTGTTCTGGTCTGATACCAGAGTCCCTTTTGTTACTGTGAATAAAATTGAGAAGGCAAAATGGGTAAAAGGAAAAACAGAAGCAGCTTTTATTCCTTAACTTGCCTTTTATGGGAGGGGGAGGGAACCACCATGATTAGTAATTAACAGTAATAAACATTTAAGCTGTGCCAGCAACAATTAGGCGTTTAGAGACTTTAATGTATTTTATTCTCACAAGAATCCTGTGGCAGATACTCTTATTTTCCCCATTCCACAGATGAGGGCATAGGTGCTGGCTGGCTAACTTGCCTGGGGTCATACAACTAGGACTGAGAGAACTAGAAAATGAAGGGGTGCCATCTGGCTCAGGGCCCTCACTTTTTTTTAAAATTATAGTTGATTTACAATGTTGTCTTAGTTTCTGGTGTATAGCAAAGTGATTCAGTTATATGTGTGTGTGTGTGTGTATATTTTTTCAAGTTTATACTTGATAATCTCAAACTCCTAATTTCTCCCTCTCCCACCCCCTTTTCCCTTTGGTAACCATAAATTTGTTTTCTATGTCTGGAAGTGTTTCTGTTTTTTAAATAAGTTCATTTGCATCATATTTTTGATTCCACATAGAAGTGATATCATATGGTATTTGTCTTTCTCTTTCTGAGTTCAGATAGAATGGTAATCTCTAGATCCATCCGTGTGGCCTAGCAGTATTCCATTGTGTGTACTCTCCACATCTTCTTTATCCATTCATCTGTTGAAGGACATTTGGGTTGCTTCCATACCTTGGCTATTATAAATAGTGCTGCTGTGAACATCAGGGTACATGGCGGTTTTTTTTTTGGTCTTTTTTAGGGCCGCACCATGGCCTGTGGAAATTCCCAGGCTATGGTTGAATCGGAGCTGCAGCAGCCGGCCACAGCCACAACCACAGCCACTGCAACACCAGATCCAAGTGCAGCTCACGGCAGCGCTAGACCCTTAACTCACCGAGCGAAGCCAGGGATCGAACCTGTGTCCTCATAGGTACTAGTCCGTTTTGTTTTGTTTCCACTGAGCCACAATGGGAACTCCCCATATGTCTTTTTGAATTAGAGTTTTCTTCATGTATATGCCCAGGAGTGGGATTGCTGGATCACATGACAACTCTATTTTTAGGTTTCTGAGGAACCTCCATACTGTTTCTATAGTGGCTGCACCAATTTACCTTCCCAGCAACAATGTAAGAGGGTTCCTTTTCTCTACATCTTCTTCAGCACTTATTATTTGTAGACTTTTTTTTTTCCTTTTTAGGGCCACACCTGTGGCATGTGGAAGTTCCCAGGGTAGGGGTCAAATTGGAGCTACAGCCACAGCCACAGTCACGCCAAATCCAAGCTGCATCCTTGACCTTTGTTGCAGTTTGCAGCAATGTTGGATCCTTAATCAACTGAGTGAGGCCAGGGATCGAACCCGAATCCTCATGGATACCTGTCAGGTTCTTAACCCACTGAGCCACAGCGGAAACTCCTATAGGCTTTTTAATGATGGCCATTCTGACTGTGTGAAGTGATACATCATTGTAATTGTGATTTGCGTTTCTTTAATAATTTTTGATGTTGAGCATCTTTTCATGTACCTATTGGATAACAGTATGTCTTCTTTGGAGAGATGTCTGTTTAGGTCTTTTGCTCATTTTTTGATTTGGTTGTTTGTTTTTTTGTTACTGAGTTTATGAGCTGTTTGTATTTGGAAATTAATAGACCAACCTTTGTTGGTCGCATCATTTGCAACTGTTTTCTCCCATATTCTGTAGGCTGTCCTTTTGTTTATGGTTTCCACTACTGTGCAAAAGCTTATATGTTTGATTAGGTCCCATTTGTTTATTTTTGCTTTTATTTCTATTGCCTTGGGAGACTGATCTAAGAAAACATTGCTATGATTTATGTCTGTGAATGTTTTGCCTATGTTCTCTTCTAGCAGTTTTAGGGTGCCATGTCTTTAAGCCATTTTGAGTTTATTTTTGTATATGGTGTGAGGATGTGTTCTGACTTCATTGATTTACATGTGGCTGTCCAGCTTTCCCAACAGCACTTGCTGAAGAGACTGTCTTTTCTCCGTTGGATATTCTTGCCTTCTCAGTCAAAGATTAACTGACTGTAGGTGTATGGGTTTATTTCTGGACTCTACTCTGTTCCATTGATCCATATGTCTGGTTTTGTCAGTCATCACTCTTTTTTAAAATTTTATTTTATTGAAGTAAGTTAGTGTTAATTTTTGCTCTACAGTGAAATGTACAGTGTATGTATACGTACGTATACATTCTTTTTCATATTTTTCCATTTATGGTTTGTCACAAGGCATTGAATATAGTTGCCTATGCTATATATTTGGATCTTTTGTTTATCCATACTATATATAATGGTTTTTCTCTGCTAATCCCAAACTCCCAATTCATCCCTTCTTCACCCTCCACCCCTTCAGCAACTACAAGTCTATTTCTGTGTCTATGAATCTGTTTTTGTTTCATAGGTAAGTTCATTTGTGTCATATTTTAAATTCCACATATAAGTGATATATGCTATTTGTCTTTCTCTTTCTGACTGACTTCACTTAGCATGATAATCTCTAGTTACGTCCACGTTGCTGCAAATGTCATTATTTCGTTCTTTTTTATGGCTGAGTAGTATCCCACTGTATATATGTACCACATCTTCTTTATTTTTCATAGCAGCACTTCACGATAGCCAAAACATGGAAGTGACCTAAATGCCCCTCAGCAGATAAATGAGTTAAGGGTGAGAACTTAATGTTTTATTACAGCTAGTTTTTTTTTCCTTTTTTTGGCCACTCCATGGCATATGGAATTCCCGGGCCAGATCTGAGCCACAGTTCTAACCTACACTGCAACTGTGGCAGTGCCGGCTCCTTTAACCTGCTGTGCCCAGTGGGGATCAAACCTGCATCCTGGTGCTGCTGATCCCCTTGAGCCATAGCGGGAACTCCAGCTAGCATATTTATTGTATATCTGGTTGATGACATTGTGACACTACAGAGTTGGTAGTTTTTTCCCTTCTTTTTTCTGTTTTCTGTTTACTACTCTGGTGTTGAGTATATAGTTGACCCTTGAACATTGATGTGGGGTTGGAGATGCTGAGTCTCTGCACAGTTGAAAATCTGCATATAATCTGTAATCGACCCTTTTTTTGCCTTTTTTTCTAGGGCTACACCTGAGTCGTATTGAAGTTCCCAGGTTAGGGATGTAATCGGAGCTGCAGCTGCCGGCCTACGCCAAAGCCACAGCAACATGGGATCCAAGCCACGTCTGCAGCCTACACCATAGCTCATGGCAATGCTGGGTCCCTGACCCATTGATCAAGGCCAGGGATCAAACCTGCATCCTCATGGGTACTAGTTAGATTCGTTTCTGCTGCAACACAATGGGAACTCCTTGACCCTTTTTTTTTCCCCCTCGACCTTTTACTATTGAAAAAAATTTGCACACAAGTAGACCCATGCAGTTCAAACCCAAGGGTCATCTGTATAGTGAAAACATATAATACATTTATCCTGTTTTTATAGGATTTGGAATCTAAATTTGTTATTTTAAGTTTGCTCTTTTAAGAAACTTGGGGAGTTCCCTGGTGGCAGAGCTGGGTAAGGATCTGGCATTGTCACTGCCGTGGTTGGGTGCTCCCTGGCCCCGGAACTTCTGCATGCCATAGGCGTGGCCAAAAAAATGAGAAACTTTATGATTATAGGTCTTTTACCCAAATCTATTTTATAGCAGCATGCTTTTTATCATTTTAATATACTTTCAGAAATATTATTCTGAGTAGGGCAGGGGGCTGCTTTGGGGTTTTTTTATGGTTTTGAAATATAAATGGTATGCAAACTACTTTGATCATGTGCCATTTTTCTTAAATTTGGGTACTTAGAATGCTCTTGGAAGAGGGAGTTTTTGCTGAAGATATCACTGGGTTTTTTTAACAGGTTCAAAACATGCCATGTTTGAACAGTTAATATAAAGTTACATTGTTGCCACAATGATATGTTAATTGTAGTTGCAAGACAAAATCTTTAATAGTTTGCCAACAACAGTATAATTGCTACATAGTGACTTTGAGATATTAGATAAACAAATTTATTCTGGAGAATAAAAGAGCTTTTAAGTACAAATCTTGTTTTGACTGCCTCGTTTTCTAGGGCTTAGTAATTAAAACATTATTTCTGCATCTTGATGCTGAAGTACAAAATTGGAAAAAAGGCATGGAAAAAAAGGGGGTAAAGTTTGGGGACTTAGCGGACTTTGTGAGACTAATTTTGACTTAAAGGGCCTCCAAGAAAGAGAAGATAGTCTAGTGGTTCATCAGTAAACTAAGCCTATGGAGCATTTTATGATAATCATTTTAAAGGCATTTCCATTTATCTTGTAAAAGGGTCTTCAAGCCTTAACATGAAAGATGTCCTATTCTTCTCTCTTCTCCAGTTCTCCTAAAGTAAGGAATGCCACCTATAGCATGAAGAATGAAAAGTTTGAAGAGAAAAAGGGGAAAGGTGTAAAATGCGTAGGGAGAGGATAAACACAAGGTCTTCTCCCTGTGGGCTTGGGGAAAGTTACTGTCAGAACTTCTGTTCTGAGGCTGCCTTTATGATTTATGAAGGTATACTTAAGAAGACAGCTTTAGGGAGTTCCCGTTGTGGCTCAGTGGTAATGATCCCAACTAGTATGCATGAGGACACGGGTTCAGTCCCTGGCCTCGCCCAGTGGGTCTTTAAGGATCTGGTGTTGCCGTGACCTGTGGTGTAGGTTACAGATGTGGCTCGGATCTGGCGTTGCTGTGGCTATGGTGTAGGCCAGCAGCTGTAGCTCCAATTTCACCCCTAGCCTGGGAACCTCCATATGCCACTTCTGTTGTGGCCCTAAAAAGCAGAGAAAAACAAGGAGGGAAGGAAGAGGGAGGGAGGGAGGAAGGAAGGAAGGAAACAGCGAAACAGCCTTGGAACCAGATGAGGTCTGGATGGTGATGAGAATCAAGGCCCAGAGGTGAGGATGAGCAGAGAGGGTTATGGGGAAGGCCGGAAATAATGGTCTAAGGAGTGCAGAAGGGGGTTATGATAGTAGCGTACATGGCTTGGCTTCATCGTCTCTTGGCTCTTGGGACCCCATGGTCTCTTGATTGCTTTCCCTCCTCACAGGCCGTTCTCTGTTCTTCCCTTACCTCCTGTGTTAAAAGTGCACCAGGACTTTGTCGCTTCCCTTCTATCTCGTCTCTGTCTCCAGTGATTTCATCTAGGCTCAAGGCTTTAGATGTCATTGAGCTGGCAGTGACTGCCAAATTCATTTTTCCAGTTTGGACCTATTTGTCGAATTCTAGACTCGTCTACCCAGTTGCTGATTTAACTCTGCTTAAAGGCCTAAGAAATGTTTCAAACTCCGAGTGTCTTCAACAGAACTCTCTTCCCTTCCCTGCCCAGCTAAAGTGGCTCTTCCTTCATTCTTACCCATTCTTTTCACTCTTGCCTCCTCTCTTTTCCTTACAGGCTACCTATAAGTCATCAGCGAATCAGTCCTGTTGTCTCTGCTTTCACAATCTATCCAAATCCAGTTAGTTTTTACCATTTTTTACTCTAGTCTGAGTCAATACTCCAGTTGCTTCCTGTCTTTCTGTTTCTGCTTTTGTCCTATGCAGTAGCCAGACTCATATTTTAGAAATGTAAGTCAGATTATATCACCCCTGTGCTTCAAGTCCTTTACTGGCTTCCTATCTCTTTTAGAGTATAACTAAAAATCCTCACCTTTGCTATAGGATTCCACATAATTTGGCCTCTGGCGAAGTTATGATTCCACTTGTAATTTACTGTTTACTCCTCTGGCTGCAGCGGTGGTCTTGCAGTTCCCTAAATGTCATTCAGGTTCCCGCTCAAACATCACCTTTTCAGATGTAGCAGCCTGCCTACTCTTACCTCTTACCTGAAATAGTTGCTGTCACCTCTACTGTCACTTTATATCTCCTGACTTTTCTTCTTCACCAGGTTATACTATCTCTGTTAGTCAATTATCTGACTTCCTCCCCCTGCCCCCCACTTTTTTTTGGCCACATTCACAGCATGTGGAAGTCACCAGGTCAGGAATCGAACCCTCACTGCACTTGTGGCCTGTACCACAGCTGTAGCCCTGCCAGGTCCTTAACCTCCTGCGCCGCAAGGGAACTTCCAGCTGACCTCTTGTCTAGAATATAAAATTCTTCAAGGCAGGGAATGGTTTTTCAGTAGATACTTTCAGGCCTGGGGCATGGTAGACACATATTTGTTAAATGAAAGAATATTTTGGGAGTTCTTGCTATGGCACAGTGAGTTAAGAATCTGACTGCAGTGGTTTGGTTCTCTGTGGAGGCACGAGTTTGATTCCCAGCCCAGAGCAGTGGGTTGAAGGATGGAGGATTGAATATTTGTGCTAGGCCCTGAGCTAAAATTCTGGACATGGATTAGTCATTAATCTTTTCAACAATTCTGTAAAGTTATACACTGTTATTATTGTACCCATTTTACAGATATGAAAGTTGAGGCTTTTCAAATTGTTATGTGCCCAAGTTACAGATATTTAATAATGTCTTCCAGAAATATTATCTCTGTCAATTCAGGTTTGTTTGGTGTTTGCTTTTGGCTGCACCTGTGGCATATGGAAGTTCCCACGGCAGGGACTGAATCCAAATGTGACCTATGCCACAGCCAGAATACTGGATCCTTAACCCACTGCATCACAGCAGGAGCTCCTCAGTCAACTTCTTGAATATTGGGTCATATTTTAAGACAAAATTCAGTTTTAGATCAAGAAACAGTGCTTTTCACATAGCCACAAACTAGAAGTCATGGATTTCTGATGCCAGATTCAATTCTTACAAGAATCACTATGTAAATGACAGGCCGATGTTTCTAGATGTTTGACGGTGGTGGTTGTGTTCTGTTTAATTGGTCTCCAAACTTTCCTCCAATCCAGTCTCCACACTATAGCCTGTCACTGTAATCAAGTCACCTCAGTGGCTTCTCATTGCTCAGGGTTCACCAGTTTCTTGGGGCCTGTCCGTGACCCTGAGACTTTTGTGCTTTCCTGCCCTTTGCTGCTTACTGCACTTGAACCATACCTGCCATACTAGTACCTGGGTTCCACATGCTTGTTCTTCTTAAAAAAAATCATATATATATATATGGTGTGTGTGTATTAATTGAAGTGTAGTTAATTTACAATGTTGTCTTAGTTTCAGGTGTACAGCAGAGTAATTCAGTTATACACACATATACACACACATTCTTTTTCAGATTCTCTTATATATGACGCAATAGTTCTGTGTGCTATACAGTGGGTCCTGTTGGTTTTCCATTTTATATGTAGTAGTATGTAAATGTTAATCCCACCTCCTCATTTATCCTTCCCCCACCCCTTTCTCCTTTGGTAATCAAAAGTTTGTTTTCTGTGTCTGTGGGCCTATTTCTATTTCGTAAATAAGTTCATTTGTATCTTTTTTAGATTCCCCATATAAGTGATATCATATGATATTTGTCTTTGGCTTACTGCACTTAATATAATCATCTCTAGGTCCATGTATCTTGCTGCAAATGATGTTATTTTGTTCTTTTTTATAGCTAAATAGTATTCTATTCATGTACTTCTTTTTGCCCCAGTGTTTCCTAATCAAGTCACTGACCTGGGTTGTATATTGCCTGGGGGTTCAGAGCTCTGAAGCCAGATGGTCCAAATTTCAATCCAGTCTCTGGCCTTGGGCAAGTTCAGTCGTCTCTGTGTCTCAGATGTTCCACATGTAAAAATGGGGTGATAATAACAAGGTTATTGTGTGGATTAAATGAGTGTGTACATGTACTGCATTAGCACAGTGTTTGGAATTGTGCTAAATGGTGAGCATTTGCTAAGTGTTAGCTGTTACTACCACTCCACTTTCCTTAGCTATCTCCTATTTATCCTTCAGCTCAGCTTTCTTTTTCATCAAATCAGAGTTTACAGACTAAAAGATTGATATATGTTTCCTTTTGTATGCTCCCATTTATATGTTTTTATAGGACCCTGTGCTTATCTAGCATGGATTTTATCATAATTTGAAAGCATGTATTTATTTTGTGTGATTTAATGTCTGTCTCCTTAATTGTCTCTAAGCTTTAAAATAGATTCTTGCTTGCTATTTTATTCTCAGCAACAGTGCCTGATACGTAGTTTGCGCTTAATAAGTGTGCTCATTACGCATGATCAGTGAATGAAAGATCTGTTTAACTTTTCCTTTCTAAAGTAGGATGTTGGGAGTTCCCGTCGTGGCACAGTGGAAAGGAATCAGACTAGGAACCATGAGGTTGAGGGTTCGATCCCTGGCCTCGCTCAGTGGGCTAAGGATCTGGCGTTGCCATGAGCTGTGGTGCAGGTCTCAGATGCAGCTTGGATCTGGTGTTGCTATGGCTGTGGCATAGGCCGGCAGCTACAGCTCTGATTCGACCCCTAGCCTGGGAAACTCCATATGCCACAGGTGCGACCCTCAAAAGACGAAAAAAAAAGAATGTTGGGATCTTTTGTGATAACCCTTCCTTTTGGGAAGGAGTCATGTTAGGGTGGAAACTAGCATTATTTCAGATGTGGGAGTGAATTGACTACAAGTACATGTGGCAAAGAGGCAGAGACTACTGGAAGACAGGCAGAAGGGTCAGGGGAATGGACTTACCTGGATGGATGCTGTTGTAACAGTGTTTTTGTTGAAGGTGTTTGAGTGATGCTCCATCCTGGATGTAACAGCCAGTGTCTGTCAAATCCCTGCTCTGTGCTGGGCCTTGAGCACCTCACCCTTCTAATTGAATGTATATTTGAGGGAATCTACTTGGAAAGATGAATGCTGAGAATGTTAGTGTTTATTTACATCTTTTGGTATTGATCATATGTCAGTGCCTCTTAGGTATGTGTTTTGTGTGTGAGGTTGAGAATTAGTTTCACATTTGCACAAAAATCCTAATACAAGGCAAGCTTGTCTTATCTGGCAACTGAAGAAATTTTTGTAGCAATAGATTTTAACAGTAAGATACCTCTCCCTGCCCTGAGATTTGGAATTTCCTGTGAAATACAAACTGTAAGAGATAATTGTAAAGACCTGGGGAAGAAGAGCAATTTCCAGTACCTGTTCCACTCTTCTGCCTCTAATATACTTTCCCTTATCTTGTAGACCTCCATCAGCACGTCTTCCTCTGCCTGTACTGTTGAACACCTGGTCATCTTTCCTCCTGTTTTCTGTTTACCCGTTATGACTCTTTCCTAAAAGTTGTATTTCTGTTCTCTAGATTGGCATTTAGAGGCCTCCTTTCCCGGAGATTAATGATTATTGCCAGGAGTGAGTAAGTTGGCTGCTCAGGGAGAAAAGTCTCAAGAAGCAAGTAGTGTTAAGTTACTTTCCAGTTCACAAAAAAGCATCACCTACTCATGAAGTAGCACTGCGAGTGATAGAGGAAGAGGAGGCATGGTTTCCAGCCACAAAGAAGTGACAGGCTACAAGGAAGGATAAAACTAACATATTCATTGTTCTTTGGGTATATAGTGAGTATCTGCCATGTGTCACACACTGTCCTGGGAGCTCAAGGATATAACAGTGAATGAAACAGAAGTTCTGGTCTCATGGAACTTACATCATAGTGAGTCATATAATAAGTCATGAGAGCAATGAAGAAAAATAAGACAATCTTCAATGAAGATTGAAGTGAATGATGATTTAAATAGGATGGTCATAAAAGGGCCATCTGATAAGATGATGTTCGAAATTAGGGAGTGAGCTAGTCAGATACCTGAAAAAGCATTCCTAGTGGGGCAGGAAGAACAAAGGTCCTGAAATGAGACTGTCTTTAGTAAGGCGGCCAGTGGGACTGGAGTAAGGGGTGAATCTTGGAGAGGAGGTCACCGAGGGAGTGGAGGTGTGTTCAGTGTATGATTGGAAACCATGAGAAGGGTCACTGGAGCATGACGTGGAGGTGATTTGGTTAGGTCTGAGAAGGATCATTACCTGCAGTGTAGAGATGAGACATTTCAGGGGCCCAGGGGAGAAGTGGGGAGCCCAGTTCGGAGGTATTACAGCCACCCAGGTGAGAGGGATGGTGGCTTGGACCAGGGTGGTAATGAGGCTGGTGGTGAAAAGTCATGGGATTCTGGATTCATTTTGAAAGTAGAGCTGACAACATAGATCAGACGTGGAAGATAAGAGAAGAAAGTCAATAGTGACTACACAATCGTCTGTGGAAAATTACTAGTAGAGGTGGGTCCAGATCCAAGTACACCATTGTATCCTGAGAAATCTGGATAGAGGAAGTCTCAGGTGCAGGAGGAATCTTGAAAAATGGCATGAAATGGTGATTTTTATAGAAGATAAAGTAATATGAAGTATACAGCACTTAAAGTAGAGTTATGTTCTGACTCTAGTTCTCAAAAATATACCTGAGTTCATTCCATGAAGAAAAAGTGTTGATTTGTCTTAGATGAAGCCTGTTTACTGATGACACGTGACTCTGGGAGACTTAACTACATTTGTAATAGCTTTTACTTTGGTGAAGGTATGGTTTATATCTTTTTTTTTTTTTTTTTTTTTTGCCTTTTCTAGGGCCGCTCCTGCGGCATATGGAGGTTCCCAGGCTAGGGGTCTAATTGGAGCTGTAGCCGCCGGCCCATGCCAGAGCCACAGCAACTCAGGATCCAAGCCACATCTGCAGCCTACACCACAGCTCACCACAGCTCATGGCAACGCCGGATCCTTAACCCACTGAGCAAGGCCAGGGATTGAACCCACCGCCTCATGGTTCCTAGTCGAATTCGTTAACCACTGCGCCATGACGGGAATTCCCATACGATTTATATCTTGAACATATTCTGTAATTCCTATAATTCCATCCATATGTGCATGCTTTCTGAGAGACAATTAGAAGTCCTGCACAATGTATTTTAGCTCTGTTGACTTTTTTTTGGCCGTGCCTCCATCTTTGGAAGTTCCTGGGCCAGGGATCAAACTCACGCCACAGCAGAGACCCAAGCTTCTGCAGTGACAATCCTGGCTCCCCAAACAGTGCCACCAGAGAACTCCTAGCTCAGTTGACGTTGAATCACTGTGTTAAATATTGCCAATCTTTCAGTGATAGAATTCTGTCTGTATTCTTATTGTGAAAGTTGATAAAAATTTACTGGTATTTTATGTGTATATTGTATAGTTATATGGGTTTTTTTTTTGTTTTTTTGTTTTTTTGTCTTTTTGCCATTTCTTGGGCCGTTCCCGCGGCATATGGAGGTTCCCAGGCTAGGGGTCTAATCGGAGCTGTAGCTGCCAGCCTACACCAGAGCCACAGCAACGTGGGATCCGAGCCGCATCTGCGACCTACACCACAGTTCATGGCAACGCCAGATCGTCAACCCACTGAGCAAGGGCAGGGATCGAACCCGCAACCTCATGGTTCCTAGTCGGATTCATTAACCACTGCGCCACGACGGAAACTCCTAATTTTTTTTTTTTTAATGTTCCTGAAAACAGTACAGGATTTAGTGAAATTAAAATTACACATGAGAGAGTTCCCGTTGTGGCTCATTGGGCTGCAAACCCCACTAGTATCCGTGAAGGATGTAGGTTCGATCCCTGGCCTTGCTCAATGGGTTAAGGATCCCTGTGGTGTAGTCACAGACATGGCTTGGATCCCGCGTTGCTGTGGCTGTGGCATAGGCCAGCAGCTGCAGCTCCAATTGGACCCTTAGCCTGGAACTTCCATATGCTGCAGGTGTGGCCCTAAAAAGCAAAAAAATTGTACATGAGCTATGGAAGACATTCATTTGAGTGCTGGTTTGGTGTAGGGCAGTGTAGAGCATCCATAAGACACGGTCCACATCCTGAAAGGGTTTTTAATGTGGAGCACCTGAGATTCTATTGGCATGTCTAAAGGACTCCAATGTGGTACTAACATTCATGCCAATAAATTGTACTCTTATATTATGCTTTAGCCTATTTTATCAGTTAGTGAACTTTTTTTGCTTTGGTTTAAAAACCATGAAATATTGTTACCATACCCGCCAAACATGAATAGAATTTAAAACAAAATAAAATACTTGTTTTTGAAAATTAACATTTATATGTACTTAATCATTTAATTCTGCGAACTTGGTATTATCTCAGTTTTAGAGAAGATGCAGAGGTGTAACAAACAATACCCAAGGTCACAAAAAAATCTAAATATGCTTCTTAATTGTTCTTGCTGATGCTGGTCCTTTGGTTCCAAATCCTATATCCTTTCTATTGCATGTACACTCTCCCCCCTCCTCTCTTTTATTAATGGTTGGAAACATCCTGTTTCTTAGTTGGGTTAAAGGAAGTGAGTTAGATCTCAGTTGTTATTTAGAAAGAAAAATCCTTTGGCACATTTGAGAATGTTAATTCATTGTCGTTGGAAATAATAGTGGAGTTCATGGGCTTCTAATGAGCTCAAGTGCTGAGCTCAACAATTTTTTTTTCCTTTGCAGAGTTCTGGAATTTTAATTTTTTTTTTTTTTACTAGGAAGTATTTCATATATTCAAGATAATGCAATGTATATATAAATATTAACAGTAATATAAAACAGGAGTTCCCTCTGTCGAGCAATGGGATTGGGGGCATCTTGAGAGGGCTGGGATGTAAGTTCGATCCCTGGCCTGGCACAGTGGATTAAAGGATCCGATGTTGCCACAACTGTGGCTTAGGTTGAACTGTGATGTGATCCCTGGTTCAGGGTGCCAAAAAAAAGAAAGAAAGAAAGAAAGAAAATATATATATATAAAACAAATGATCCTGTAACTATTACCCATCCTAACATAGAAATTACCCATAGATTCTGAGTCTTTGTACTTTCCCCCAAGGCAAGTAATAAGAATATTGAATTTTGCATTTTTCCAAGGTGTCTTAAAGAAATATCTTTCATTTAGGAATTAAAATCTTTTAAATAGTGTGGATAAATTTCATCTTGTTTGACATAGCATATAAAATAGCTTTTAAAAATTATATTCTGATTTACTTATATTAAAATAGAAAGGAGGGAGTTCCCATCGTGGCGCAGTGGTTAATGAACCCGACTAGGAACCATGAGGTTGCGGGTTCAATCCCTGGCCTTGCTCAGTGGGTTAACGATCCGGCGATGCCGTGAGCTGTGGTGTAGATTGCAGACGCGGTTCGGATCCCGCGTTGCTGTGGCTCTGGCGTAGGCTGGTGGCTATAGCTCCAATTAGACCCCTAGCCTGGGAACCTCCATATGCCATGAAAGCAGCCCAAGAAAATGGCAAAAAGACAAAAAAAAAAAAAAAAAAAAAAAAAAGAAAGGATTTTGTTGTCTGGAGGCAGTTATTTGGTGTAGTAATATGCAAAAGTACAAATATAATGTTGTAAACATGAAACTTGTGTTACAAATCTGTGTTACTTCAATAAAAAATAAATTTCAAAAACTCAAATTTGAAGGAAAAACAAAGGATGTATCTTTCTTTTTTTTTTAATTTTTTTTTTTTTAATTTTCCCACTGTACAGCAAGGGGGTCAGGTTATCCTTACATGTATACATTACAATTACATTTTTTCCCCCACCCTTTCTTCTGTTGCAACGTGAGTATCTAGACAAAGTTCTCAATGCTATTCAGCAGGAGGATGTATCTTTCTGATCTTTCTTTGTGTACCTAACAATACACAGCAAATGTGCCAGAAGAAAGTTTGTTAAATGAATTCATACATCCAGGTGCTGAATGAAATAAATAATAGCAGGAAGGAAAAAATAGATAAAAATTAAAGGCAGCTTGGTTTTGAAGCTGGAAGTTAGGAAAATTTATTAGTTTCAGAAGTCTCAACAATCTGGGATAGAAGAGTACATTAAGGAAGTGGAAAAGGATTTCATGTGAATCTAGGAAATTACTCACTGGTGTAGTTTTTCTTTACCAGGTAAAAGAGAACAGAAGGGTAGGATCTAAAAACTAGCTCTTTCTTAAGTCGTCTTGGCGGAATCGGTGTTGGCAGTGAGTAGTTAAAAGAACGAATGAGGTATGGCTTAAAAGTTTGATGACAGCATATTTCCTAGAGGTTAGAAAGTGTTTATTTTAACCCTGTTTTTGAGTGGTGAAGACTACTTTAGGGGTCATATTATACATCTTGTTATTGTCCTTATTGCTGAGCCACTGAAACCTGGAATCTGGCTCACAAAGTATGATATCAGTTTCCTTTTCTTGGTGGAGTTGGTGTGTGTGGTCTTTCATCTTTTAGGAACTATATAATTCTAATAATTCCTAGTTTCAGATGGGTAAGGAGAGTTCTAAACAATGCCTGCGGTACAGTTTCGGGGGTTCATAAACATGTGCCTACACATAGAAGTGCCTTCTTGTGTCTGCCTTGGTGATCACCGCATATAGGGAGTATTTACATGGTGGGTGACTGGGCTCAGAAGCCAGCCTCTCCCAGTTCACATCCTGAATTGCCACTAGCTAGCTCCACAGCCTTGGGTAAGTTTCTTAACCTCTTTGTGATGGTTTCTTTGTAAAATGGGGACAGTGAAACATCTGCCATTGAGTGGTTGGGAGGATTAAATGGGTTAATGCTCGGAAAGTACTTAGAGCTCAGAGTAAGTGCTCCATGAATGCTGACTGTTCTTTAAATCTCCATAGGTAGCGCCTTTTGTTTAGAAGCCTACTTCTTTCTTTGCTTAGGTTACCATTTGTGTGGGGGGAGATGTTCTTTCTGGAACTATGTCTTCTTGTCACATGATTATGTGCAGTGTGCGCCTTATTAATACTCTGTCAGCATTTGAGGTTGGAACATAAGTGTGGCCATACCCTGTGGAATCCAGCCAGAGAGAACTAAGCACCGTAGCAACTGTTGCTATTTGTGTCCTGAGCAGCAGCTGCCCGGGACAGATTTATTTTTTAATCCTGATCTCACTGATAGCCTGGGACGTGGTCTTGGCCTTAGAGAAGTGGATTGGTTGAGATGCATGGTCTTTGAGAAGATTTCATGACCACATGTTTTAAAGATCCTATTCCATGTGAAATATGAAGTGCTAAAGCTTCATGTGGGTGAGGGAGGAAGGGAAGCCAGGCCCCAGCTTTCAGTCAGTCCCTGAAGTATGTGACTGGATTAATCACACCACAGATCACTTCTAATATGGGCGACGAGACTTCGTACTTTTCAGTCAAAAGCAATTTTACTGTTTATGAGCTTCTGCAGATGATTTAGAGGTCTGTGATTCTAGTGTGTACACACATCCATGTATGTACACATGTGTGTATATATATATATATGTAATAACTTATCTATTAGTTATTATCAGCTGTGGACTTCAGAAATAAAAATAAAACTTTCCAATGAAGCATTCTTAAGTAGGTAAAAGGAGTTTGTTTCACATAGTGTTTGGATAAATTGAATAATTTTCTGATTTTTATTTCTGGTGTCTTGAAATATTTCTGGCCTTATGAAGTATCTTGAAATAGTAACATGGCCCATTTCTAAATTTGGTCTGCTAACTTACCTAAGATTCAGTCTCAAAGTATTTCCTGAGCACCTACTATGTACCAGGCTCTGTTGTAAATCCTGACAACATCTAGTGAATGTTGTTGGTCTCATTCTTTTCAAGTTCAATATATAGGTCCTACCTATTAAAAATGTGATTGTTCTGGGGTTTTGGTTGCCCTGTTCAGATTCAGTGGTACAAAATTACTGATTTGGATGTTTTGAGCTTCCAACATAACATCATGTTGAATTAAAGAACATTTAACTGAGTGACTTATGAAATCAAAACATTTTCATCCTTTAGGTATTATTAACCCAAAGAACCCAAAGGAAGCTCCAAAGTCCTTCAGCTTTGACTACTCCTACTGGTCTCACACCTCGGTGAGTGTTCTCACAGAACTGTGTAGTAGAACAGTGTGGGGTTTAAACATTTTGAAAGAGTCTGCGGGTCCACAAGGAAGGCGAAGATCACCAACATCTAGGGAAATGAAGAGTAGGACCCTTCACAGTATACCCTCACCCCAAAGGACCCCAAAATCTTGCTGGCTTCTAGGGATTGTTCCTAGAGTTTGCTTCTGCATCTCTTTGTTATGCTTTTTGTTTTTGTTCTTTTTTTCCCCCTGTTTTGTGTTAGGAGATGTTTTAAACTATTGCAAAGCCTGATTGCCAAGGGAAAGGCCTGTGAAAGGGATTGGAAAACATTCATCACTGAAGACTGTGTTTATTGCGAAAAATAGCCACACCTCGTAGAGCAAATTCAAAGAAATATTTTTATTGGTGGACTTGATCTTTGATCTTCCAGTCCTGTTTTCCACTTAGGAAAATTTTCTTGGAGCTCCCTATGAGTATAAGAGTGATACTTTCAAGGCCATAGAAATGTAATGAAACTACATTAATCACATCAGATAATTTCATGTAGATATTTTTATGTATAGATGACCTGGATGTCTCTAATAGTGCATGTGTGTGTGTGTGTGTGTTTAATGAGAAAAATATATGTGGGGGGACTTAAATATTTAGTTGATTCTTCTGATTCTAAACACTTTTATTATAGAAGTTTTGAATAAGCATAGGAAGGAGTATGAATAAAACACCACTTCTTTTTCCTCTTGATCTTTATAGCCGGAAGATCCCTGTTTTGCGTCTCAAAATCGGGTCTACAATGACATTGGAAAGGAGATGCTGTTACATGCCTTCGAGGGATATAATGTCTGTATTTTTGCCTATGGGCAGACTGGCGCTGGAAAGTCTTATACAATGATGGGTAAACAAGAAGAAAGCCAGGCTGGCATCATTCCACAGGTAAAAACAAAAAAGAAAACAATGAAAAACATTTGTTCTTACGCTTAGTCCTCGGTTTCTTTCTCAGTTTTTTTTATTTAGCAAACATTTATTCAGGGACTACTGTATGTGAGGCACAAAGATAAAGTACCTATTCCTTTCACATAAAGATAAAGTACCTGTTCCTTTCCGTCAGAGGAGCTATCAGTGTGGTAGACAAGATTGATATGTACTCATGTTTGTCTTTAAAGGTGGGAAAATTGACCTTCTGTAACAGTTCTGCTATATATCCAATGTCATGTTATTTTACCTTCTGAACAATGTTACCAGCATCTTTAAAAAATGAGAGTATGTACCAGTCTCTGTTCTGTATCCTGGGGACACCTAGGGATGTTGTTGATCTGATTTTTTTTCCCACAAGTTCATATATAGATCACCTTTTAACAATGTGATTATTTTGGTTTTTTTTTTTTTTTTTTTTTTTTGGTCTTTTTGCTATTTCTTGGGCTACTCCCACAGCATATGGAGGTTCCCAGGCTAGGGGTCCAATCGGAGCTGTAGCCCCCGGCCTACGCCAGAGCCACAGCAACATGGGATCCGAGCCGCGTCTGCAACCTACACCACAGCTCATGGCAACGCCATATCGTCAACCCACTGAGCAAGGGCAGGGATCGAACCCGCAACCTCATGGTTCCTAGTCGGATTTGTTAACCACTGAGCCACGATGGGAACTCCTATTTTTGTTTTTTGAATGCCTTTCCTTTTATCTTATTAAGTGAACACTACCACTTTAAGCTTGAACAACCTGAGTTTTTGTTTTGTTTTGTTTTGTTTTGTTTTGTTTTTTTTAGGGCCTCCCTTGTGGCATATGGAAATGTCCGGGCTAGGAATTGAATTGGAGCTGCAGCTGCCGGCCTACACCACAGCCACAGCAACAGGGATTTGAGCCACAGCAGCTCACGGCAACACTGGATCCTTAACCCACTGAGTGAGGCCAGGGATCAAACCCACCATCCTCATGGATGCTAGTCAGGTTCTTTACCACTGAACCATGATGGGAACTCCCAACCTGAGATTTTTTTTAAAAGAGCGGTTAGTCTTTGTTTTGTTTGAGAATGGAGAAGAGTTGTGACTTAGTCACCTTTAGAAAGAGTGCCCTTTTTTTTTTTTTTTGCTTTTTAGGGCTGCATCCTCAGCATATGAAGGTTCCCAGGGTAGGGTTTGAATCGGAGCTACAGCTGCTGGCCTACACCACAGCCACAGCAATGCAGGATCTGAGCTGTAGTTGAGCTACACCATAACTCACAGCAGTGCCAGATCCTTAACCCATTGGGTGATGCCAGGGATCGAACCCGCATCCTCATGGATCCTAGTCAGGTTCATTACCCACTGAGTCATGAGGGGAACTCCTCGAAGGAGTGTCTTTTGCCAATAATAGGAACACAGTTTGCTTTTATTAATGGATATTTGGGATTAATTTTAAAGTGTTCTTTTACTTTAGGCCTGATGTGTGGCCATCGTTATATTCTGAAAATAAAATACCTAAGGTGGTAGTAGCTGCTATTTCAAATGGATTATTGGCTTATAATTTTTAATTCAGCTGTATAATTAAAATGCTTAATTATTAATAAGGATTAGGATATTTTCAGAAAAAAATTAAATGTACTAGCATATTTTTTTTCCTCTAAAAAGTACATGTCTGTATCAAGACATATTTGGAAGAGCTCCCACTGTGGCACAGCAGGATCAGTGGTGTCTTGGGAGCCACTGGGGCACAGGTTCAATCTCTGACCTGGCACAGTGGATTGGCGATACAGTGTTGCTGCAGCTACATCTTAGGTTGCCACTCTGGCTCTGATCTGTTTCCTGGCCAGGGAGCTCCATATGCCACGGGGTGGCCAAAAATGACCAAAAAAAAAAAAAAAAGATTTGGAAATTGTCCTTTGTTGTAGTAATGGTAATAATTGTAATACTAATAAAAGAAAATATTATGTAATGCTCACCATGTGCCAGGACAGGTCTACATGCTTTACAAATATTAGCTCATCTGTTCTTCCTCATGTGCCCCTGAGAGGTAGGTGCTCTTCTAACTCTCATTTATACATGATGGGACTGAGGCACAGAGAGATCTTGTCACTTGCCCGAGTGAGTGGAAGAGCCGGAATCCAAAAGTAGGCAAGGTAGTTCTGGAGTCTTTGCTTTTACTGCTGTGTAGTCATTTCTTTGGCAGTAAAATAGCTGTTTATAGATTATAGCAAGTAGTAGTATTCATTTTATCCCATTAACCCCACTTAGTCTCTCCTTCTCTTTGCTTTAATTTGTTTGCTATTGTAAGTCTTGTATAGTTACATACCTCTTTTCTGGTAGGATTTTGGGATATTATATTTTAATGCCAACGTATGAATTTTTTAAAAGACTGGGATTATTTAGAAACTGCCACTTAAAATACATTCTAAATTCTATTTAGACTTCTAGAGAATCATGAAATATAGTTCATTTTTCGAATGCATGTTCATTGCGTTAATACTAGACATAGAGCAAATGAAAATTCAGTGGGTTTTTTATTATTCTTATTAAAACAGCCCATATTTTAAAATAAACTCAAAGGATAGGGAGAGTGGAATTTTATAATTTTCCTGATTCAGAAAAATTAATGTTACTGTGTAATAGAGTGGAATTTTACTGTGTAATAGGGTTGGAATTTTAAGACAAAGGTAAAGGGAAAATTTTTATAGAATCAAAATTATTCTTGAAAGTGCCTTCATTTACTTCCTTAAATGCTGTGTTATCTCTCTATACATGTGTGTATGTATTTATTTATAATGTCTATACTAACTGACAGCATGTAATAAAACATATGTATGAGTAATAAATGTACAAGGTATGGTTTAATAGTAGTTTTACTCCTACAGTTAGTCTTACTCCTCTAGTACTGATACTAGAGTCACAGCTAATTCTGTAATAGTATGAAGAGTTGAAATTAGTGACATAAGTAATTCTTCCTCTTCCCCTAAATGTGGTTTCTTTCTAAGGAAACATTATTGAGATGATATTGGTGAGGGAGAGTTGAGATTAGATGAGAAGAATGTATTTAAAACTTTGTTTTATTTCATTCAAAGTATTTCCCTTTGATGTCGATAACATTAATACTTAAAGAAAGAGAAAAGGGATCTCATGAATTCCTTTAGCACTCGTGGGTACCTTAGTACTGCTCTGGTTTATGCTCTTCATGCCTCTTTCTGTCTGTTTTCTACAGTTGTGTGAAGAACTATTTGAGAAAATCAATGACAACTGTAATGAAGAAATGTCTTATTCTGTAGAGGTAAGTATAATTGTGGGTTAAGAACAGAGTCCTCTTTACTCCATTCCCAAATGCTATTTTCATTTTGTTCTTGCTGCATGTGAAAGTTCTTGGGCCAGGGATTGAACTTACATCATAACAGCAACCTGAACCACACTGACAGTGCCAGGTCTTTAACCTGCTGAACCACCAGGGAACTCCTCAAATACTAGTTTTAAATGGTTCCAAGTTATGACTGAGCTATAGATCACTACTAGTTCCCCAATTCTGTACTTTTTGGCTAGTTCTAAGTTTTGGCGCTCATGAATAATGTTGCAATTAAGTCCTTATTCATAAGTCTATGGATTTATTTTCTGTTATTTCCTTTGTATGTATTTTGGTTGTCAGAAAATACATTTGAATTGCCAAATGGCCTTTTAGAAAGAAACACTGACAAGTGCAGTGGGTTAAGGAGCTATTGTGGCTTGGTTTGCTGCTGTAGCACAGGTTTTGTTTTTTGGGTTTTTTGGGGGTTTTTGTCTTTTTAGGGCTGCACCCACGGGATATGGAGGTTCCCAGGCTAGGGGTCCAATCAGAGCTACAGCAGCTGGCCTACACCACAGCCATGGGAACATGGGATCTGATCCTTGCCTGCAACCTACACCACAGCTCACAGCAATGCCAGATCCTTAACCCACTGAATGAGGCCAGGGATTGAACCCGCAACGTCATGGATCCTAGTCAGATTCCTTTCTGCTGCGCCACAACAGGAACTTCCTATAGCACAGGTTTAATCCCTGGCCCAAGAACTTCTGCATGTCATTGCATGAAAGAAAGGCTGTACCAATTTTCAATTCCATCAGGAGGGTGTAAGCCTTTGTTGACTTTTTTTTTTTTTGCTTTTTAGGGCTGCACTTGGAGACATAATGGAAGTTCACAGGCTAGGGGTCGAATCAGAGCTGCATCTGCCAGCCTACACCACAGCCACAGCAACATAAGATCCAAGCCATCGATGTATTCTGCCGTTCATGGCAACGCTGGATCCTCAACCCACTGAGCAAGGCCAGGGATCAAACCTATGTCTTCATGGATATTAGTCGGGTTCCTTACTGCTGAGCCACAACGGGAACTCCTATCAACCTTTAGCTTGTTTTTTAATTTTTGCAAATTCAGTAAGGGAAAATTCCTCACTCTTATTTAAATTAGAATTTCTTTGATTATTAGCATGGTTAAACAGCTTGTTAATTATACATATGCTTATTTATATTTGGGGATTGTAATGTTTTTCTTACAGATTTGTGTGAACACTTCCCCCTTTAATATTATTAATAATGATTTTTGACAGGCATAGGTTTTTAAAATATTACATAGTTAAATCTCTTCTCCCCTTTCTGGTTGTTTCTAATCTTGGAAAGTTATTCTCTATTCTAGTACATATACCCTAGCTCTTTTGAGAAGAGTTCTCTGGAATTATATGTGTTCATTTCATAAACATTTCCTATTTTCTGTACAAATGCTTTATGAAGCTTTTGTTTTATATTTCCCCATTTTTGGTATTCAGTTTCATAGTAACAAATTATTAAGCATTCTGTTAATAATAACCTGTTGTTTAGAGAAATTAGTCGATTTTTTAAGCGAATTCTAGATTTAAAAAAATGTATATTTTGTGGTTTTCTATAGGACTTAAATGATTGCTAGTTGACCCGTTTAGCTGCTTTTTTTTCTTTATGTCATAATGGGTTCTATAAATTTTAAAGATTTCTGCCTTGTGACTGTCATGCACCAAAAGGAGAATGTGCTGCTCAAAAAATATTTTGTTAAAATGAATTCTCTAAATAGCCTGTTTCATCCTGTAACTATTTTTTTTTTCCCCATCAGGGAAATCCTTAACTGTTCTTCTCTGAATATTAAATGTATAGCAGATGAAACTCAGTATATCTTTATTAATCATTCATATTAAAATATCACTTTTTTTTTAATCATCTTTTCTAGGGTTGCACCTGTGGCCTATGGCGGTTCCCAGGCTAGGGGTCTAATAGGAGCTGTAGCTGCAGGTCTTTGCCAGAGCCACAGCAATGCAGGATCCAAGCCACATCTGCAACCTACATCCTTAAGCCACTGAGCAAGGGCAGGGACCGAACCCGCAACCTCATGGTTCCTAGTCGGATTCGTTAACCACTGAGCCACGACAGGAACTCCTATCACACATTTTAAATAAATTTAAAGGATAGGGAGAGTGACAATGTGATTGAAGTTTTTGAACTTGTAAGTAATAAAAGAAGATGCCATTTTCTTTCCTATTGGATTTTACAGGTTTATTTGGAGTGCAGGGTGGAACCTAGCTGATACTTTGTTGTTCCTACATTTATGGGCCCTCTGTCTTCTCTCGGGGATTTATTCCATGCCAGTCATACTGGCTTTTTTTTTTTTTTTTTCCTGTTTCTTGAACACACCAGGAACATTCCTACCTCAGGGCCTTTACGTTTTACTTTTCCTTTGGCCCGACATTTTCTTTCCGTAAATATCTTTGTGACTAAGTTTTCACCTCTAAGTCTTTTACTGAAATCATACCCTCTCATGAGACCTGCCATGACCACTTTGTTTAATTCTGATTCTGCAGCTTGACCGTTTCCCCAGCTCTCCTGATCTCTCTTTCCCTGTTCTTCCCCTCCCCATAGTACTTATCATTTCTAACCTACTTATAATACTTTAATTATTTTTATGTTTGCTGTTTATTTTCGGTATCCTTTGTTAGAATCATAAGCTTCTCTAGGGCAGGGATCTTTATATACTGATGTATGCCACGTGCCTAGAAATTGGCTTGGAAGATAATGGTGCTCAGTGAATTGAATTTGACAGATGAGGTCTCTGATGATGATTGGTTCTGAAATACTGATGGCTCCAGATGAATTTGCCTGTTAGAGAATAAGTAACAGAGCATATCAACCTTTACTCAGGTTATTTGGGTTCCCCTAGTGTCATACCTGTGTGAAAAGGGACAGCAAGTTTCCCAAGAAGATATAATATCTTCCTGGAATTCAGGATTGTATGTGTAAGTTTTAAGTACATGAGAATGATTAAAGGTACCGTTTCAGATTCTCATGTAGGATGACCTGCTTTTTAAGAAAGAATGGGAGTTCCTATTGTGCCTCAGAGGGCTGAGGACCCAGTACTGTCTCTCTGAGGATGCAGGTTTGATCCCTGGCCTTGCTCAGTGAGTTGAGGATCTGGTGTTGCCACAAACTGCGGCATAGCTCGCAGATGGGGCTCAGATCTGGTGTTGCCATGGCTGTGGTGTAGGCCTCAGCTGCAGCTCCAGTTTGACCCCTGGCTGGGGAATTTCCATATGCCACAGGTACAGCCATAAAAAGAAAAAAAATTTTTTAAAGAAAAGAAAGAATGTTGTCCTTTTGTTTTAGTCTCATAATGGATCAATTACTTTACTTTTTGAGGGTTCTCAGTATTTTAAAAACTGATTTTAAAATACAGTATAAATATAGTCACATCAAAGACTGAGTGGGGGAAAAAAAGGCAGTAGAAATGGAGATACGGTTCTATTTCAGATACTTCAAAAATGTTTCTATAGAAATTTAAAGTGGAAAAATGCTGAAGTTATATTGTATGCTTGAATATCTTGGTGACAGAGAAGTGTTTTATTCCTAGGGGAGCATTGTAGTGAGGCTTACTTTGGTGAATTTTTCCCACTTCAGAGCTTTGGTTGCCTAGAAGTCCTTCAAAGTCAGACTCTTGTGTGAAGCACATTTGACTGATGTTGGGAAAACTGCATGTTGTTTGTTGCTTTCCCATGAGGAAGAAATATTGCTCTGACCAGGGTAATATCGGCAAGACTGGGGTATGGCCTTCCTGTGGGCAGACCTCTCTTGGAACCCTTTTGGTTTTTTGGTGAGCATGGGATTGGAAAGGAGTTGATTAGACAAATGTTCATTTGCTTCAGAAGGAGAAATTACAACCTAACACCTCCATGTCCATGATAGGAATGGTCCTGCTGATGGGACAAGTGCCTGAGGTTTCCCCTTTCCCCATGAGACTTGGATAGGTCCTGCCACCAAGTCAGCTCCCATGCAGCCCAACCCTTCCCCTCCTGATAGATATATTTTTGGTCTCAGCAGGGCCAAAGTGTGAGAGTTGCTGGTCTCTTGTCTTTCCTGCTTTGGAATATTGATGCTGTTGCTTGCTTTTAACACTAATAGAAATCTTTGGGTTTTTTTTTTTTTTTGTCTTTTTTGGGCCACACCCACAGCCAATGGAGGTTCACAGGCTAGGGATCCAATCAGAGCTGTAGCTGCTGGCCTATGCCAGAGCCATGGCAACGCTGGATCTGAGCCACGTCTATGATCTACACCACAGCTCACGGCAACACCAGATCCTTAACCTACTGAGTGAGGCCAGGGATCAAACCCGAGTCCTTGTGGATGCTTATCGGGTTCGCTAACTGCTGAGCCACAACGGCAACGCCAACTAATAGAAATCTTGTTTCCAAGCTTTTGGAGTAATCTTTTTTTTTTTTTGCTATTTTTTGGGCCACTCCCGCGGCATATGGAGGTTCCCAGGCTAGGGGTCCAATCGGAGCCGTAGCCACCAGCCTACGCCAGAGCCACAGCAACGCGAGATCTGAGCCATGTCTGCAGCCTACACCACAGCTCACGGCAATGCCAGATCGTTAACCCACCGAGCAAGGGCAGGGACCGAACCTGCAACCTCATGGTTCCTAGTCAGATTCTTTAACCACTGCGCCACGACGGGAACTCCCTTTTGGAGTAATCTTACTTGCAATCCCTAATTATGGACAACAGCATTCATTAAAAAAAAAAAAAACAAAACAAACAACTAATAACCGATAAGTGGCTACTAAAAATATCTTTCTGCCTAAGTAGCAACTATGGTATGCTGAGAGAGCCTGTTTGTCCCCTTGTCCTTCTTGAGAAAGTCAGAAGGCTGGTTCTGACCTACCCAGGGTATCTGTGCTACTGGTAATAGAATGGAAGGGTCTGAAACTACCGCCTTTCACCTTGTAAAGGTTGCTGATCTCTACTTGCCTTTTTTTTTTTCTTTTTAAGGCTGCACCTATGGCCTATGGAATTTCGCAGGCCAGTCGTCAAATTGGAGCTGTAGCTGCGGGTCTGTACCACAGCCACAGTTAACACCAGATTCGAGCCGCATCTGCAAACCAGGCTGGAGCTGGTGGCAACACTGGATCCTTAACCCACCAAGCAAGGCCAGGGATCAATCCTGCATCCTCACAGACACTATTTCGGATTCTTAACCTGCTGAACCACAACAAGAACTCCTAATTGTAGAGCTTTTAATAAAAAAAATTAAAAGATGAAAAGATTTCAAAATCTTTTTAATGTTTAAGATTTCTTTTTCTAAGTCCTAAATTACTTTAAAAATATGTTCCTAGGTGAGCTACATGGAAATTTACTGTGAAAGAGTACGAGACTTGCTAAATCCCAAAAACAAGGGCAACTTGCGTGTGCGTGAACATCCACTTCTTGGCCCATATGTGGAGGATCTGTCAAAGTTGGCAGTCACTTCCTACACAGACATTGCTGACCTCATGGATGCTGGGAACAAAGCCAGGTATGGTGGGAAACAGAGGAATGGCTGAAATCTTTGGTACATTTTGAGGCCCTTTGCTCCTGCTTAAGGATTTGAGACCACATTTATAGCTATGAAAGTTAACTGTGGAGTCCTGACCCTTTGGCTATGCTGGAGAAGCAGGGGCTTTAGCATATTTGGTATTCTTCTCATCCAAACATTGAATTGCTGAAACATTTTAGAAGTTTGGTTAAGTTTTACTACTAGGTTTTGATCAAGTTGTGCTGAAATGTTGGTTATCCCATGCCTGTGGTAGTAACTGATTCTGGAATAAATGAACACCTAATGAAAAATAAAAATTAAATGCCTCAGTGATTACTAAAGGTATAGCTGGAGTAGGAAAAATGATTCTGATGGGGTGCCTTTGGAGTTGGAGGGTAAAACAAATAAGGTATATTGAGAGCATTTTTGTGAAAGTGACAATCTTTTCATCTGAATAAGTTTAAAGCTGTCGCTTATGATTGTTATGCTTATGATTTGGAGGCTACTGTCCTTTTAATGTTCATCTAAGAACTCCATTGTCACATGGTCACCTTTGTTTTTTTTAGGACAGTGGCAGCCACCAACATGAATGAAACAAGCAGCCGTTCCCATGCTGTGTTTACCATTGTTTTTACCCAGAAGAAACTTGATAATGAGACCAACCTTTCCACTGAGAAGGTAGGAAAATTTCAGTGTCTGGGCTGGAGTTGTGTGGAACGAGGATCTTCAAAAGTCTCTTTTGCTACCTTTTGCATTTTGTGGAAGGGAAGAATGTTGCCCTTTTACTTTATGGAAAGTATTTTATACTTTCTGCTTGTTGTTTTTTGGGTTTTTTTGTTTGTTTGTTTTTGCTTTTTAGGGCCGAACCTGAGGCATATGGAGGCTCCCAGGATAGGGGTCTAATTGGAACTGCAGCTGCCGGCCTACACCACAGCCACAGCCACAGCCACACCAGATCCGTGCTGCACCTGCGACCTATACCACAGCTCACTGCAACGCCTGATCCTTAACCCACTGAGCAAGGCCAGGGATCGAACCCACAACTTCATGGTTCCTAGTCGGGTTGTCTCTGCTGTGCCATGATGGGAACTCCTCTGCTTGTTTTTATTCCACTCTAAACCAGTTTTGAATCTGGGTTCTTAAGTGAAATTGCAAGACAGAAAATAGGGTTAAGGAGTTCCCTGGTAGCTAGTGAGTAAAGGATCCATTGTTGTCATTGCTGTGGCTCTGGTTCTAGCTATAGCATGAGTTCCATCCCTGGCCCCAAAAGTTCCACATGCCATGGGCGAACCTAAAAAGAAGAAAAGAAAGTAGGGTTAAGAAAAAGCAATACAAGACTTTTTTGAGTCTCAAATACTCTGTGCAAGAGAGTTAAGCACAGAGAAAATCCTTTTCTTCTTGACTGGAACCTCTTAATTATTTCATTAATTTCTCTGCTATGTATGTTTTACTTTTTTGAGCTCTGATAATGTTAATGTGGAATTAAACTGAGCAAGCAAGTGGACAAGATGTTTTATTCTTGGGGGAAAAAAACTGCACAGCATTTCTGATGTTCTTCAAATACCTGGGTTTGTTAATTTTTCCTTTTCTACAGTGGTTGGCTAAATATATTAGACTTTGGAGTTCCCCTTGTGGTGCAGTGGGAACGAATCCAACTAGGAATCATGAGGTTGAGGGTTCAGTCCCTGGCCTCGCTCAGTGGGTTGAGGATCCGGCGTTGCCATGAGCTGTGGTATAGGTCACAGACGAGGCTCAGATCCTGTGTTGCTGTGGCTGTGGCATAGGCCAACAGCTGTAGCTCCAATTAGATCCCTAGCCTGGGAACCTCCATATGCCTTGAGTGCAGTCCTAAAAACCAAAAAAAAAAAAAAAAGTGTGTGTGTGTGTGTGTGTGTGTGTGTGTGTAGTAGACTTTGAAATTGAACCACTTGCTTTAGATCTTGGCTCTGCCATTTTTCAACTAATATTGGGCAAGTTACTTAAACTTGTGTGCCTCAGTTTCTCTAACCTCATATAACTGGTAAAGAGGAACAAGTATTAATATAAGTTAAGTAGATATATTAGTGCCTGACATAGAATAAATTTATGTTACTACTATTAATAATAAGTTTATATTGATTTCTATTCTGTCTGTATTCCTGAGTAGCAGCAGCTAGATTTCTAAATCTGAAGTTAGATTTATTGTGTTGGCTATTACAAAGATCTTTAGGGCTGCACTCATGGTGTCTGGATGTTCCCAGGCTAGGTGTCAAATTGGAGCTGTAGCCCCTGGCCTACGCCACAGCCACAGCAACACAGGATCTGAGCTGCATCTGCATCCTACCCCATAGCTCACGGCAACGTCAGATCCTTAACTCACTGAGCGAGGCCAGGGATCAAACCTGCATCCTCATGGATCCTAGTCAGGTTCATTAACCACTGAGCTATGAAGGGAACTCCCGCCTTTTCCATCTTAACTAAAAATAAGCAGTTATCACGCATGGTGACCATAATTTTTGCCACCTGAAGTGCAAGAGAAAAACTAGCATGTATTTCTTCTCCCTTCACAATTTCATGAGTAGAAAATTCGTTGTTACCGTAGACATTAGCAACCTTAGAATACGATTTTTTTTCTTCCCTTAAGTCAAAAGCTTTCATCTTTTCACTTAAAGGAAATAATTTATCTAAGGTGTCTCTGGCATATCTGAATTACCAGCATTACTGTTCTAGTACTTTGGGGCCATTATTAAGTAAAATAATGTGATACCACAGCAGTTTACCTGGTAACTGAGATGGCTACCAAGTGACTAATGCATGGGATAGGCTGGACACAGGGATGATCACGTTCTGGGCATGACGGGACCGGGCGGGGTGAGATTTCATCATGCTACTAGAATGACGCACTTTAAACTTACGAATTATTTCTTGAATTTTCTCTCTATTGTTTTCTGACTGTGGTTGACCGTAGGTAGCAGAAGCTGTGGAAAGTGAAACTGTGGCTAAGGGAGGACTGCTGTGTACTTGTAAAACCAATACCACGATTCGGATAATGTGAATTTCCATTACTCCCAAAGTTGCTTTATGCCCTTTTGTACTCTCCTGTACCCTCAGGCAGTCCCCGGTTTGCTTTCTGTCACTATAGATCAGTTTAGACTTTCCAGGATTTTGTTTAAATAGAATCGTGTAGTGTATACTATTTTCTGCCTGGCTTCTTTCACTTAGCATAATGATTTTGAGATTCATCTATGTTGTGTGTATCATTAGTTCATTCATTTTTATTGCTGATTAGTATTCATTGTGTAGATATGTCACAGTTCACACATTAATTCATCTGTTGATACGCATTTAAATTGTTCCCAGTTTCTGATCGTCACAAATGAAGATGCCATGAACATTTGTGTACAGGTCTTTGTGTGGATACTTGTGTTTGGTTTTGCTGGTAAATACCTAGGAGTAGGATGGTTTAGTCTTAAAGTAGGTGTAGGTTTAGCTTCTTAAGGATTAGTAGTGTATGAGAGTTCTAGTTGCTAGAAGCTTCATTTTTTTTCTTTCTTTATAAGGCCACATCTGTGGCACATGGAAGTTCCTACACTAGGGGTCAAATCAGATCTGTAGCTGCTGGCCTGCACCACAGTCATAGCAGTGGGGATCCAAGCTGTCTGTGAACTATACCACAGCTCACTGTGACACCTGATCCTTAACCCACTAAGTGAGGCCAGGGATCAAACCTACATCCTCATGGATACTAGTTGAGTTCTTAAACCACTGAGCCACAAAAGAACTAGAAGCTTCATTTTTAACATGTCATTTAATAGGTTAATGAGTTTTATGTCTTTTTATGACATTTTAAAATATGTTTATCTTTAAATTAATTATCTATTTTATTAATTATATTTATTTTTTTTGCCACACTTGTGGCATGTGCAAGTTCTCAGGCCAGGGGTCAGACCTGTGCCAAAGCAGCAACCCAGGCTGCTGCAGTGACAATCCTAGATCCTTAACCCACTATACCACAAGGGAGCTCCTAAAATAACTTGGTTTTTTGTTTTTGGTTTTGTTTTTTTGTTTTTTTTGCCTTTTTTAGGGCCGCTCCCGAGGCATATGGAGGTTCCCAGTCAGAGAGTCTAATAGCAGCTGTAGCTGCTGGCCTACGCCAGAGCCGTAACAACGCCAGATCCGAGCCCCATCTACAACCTATACCACAGCTCATGGCATCGTTGGATCTTTAACCCACTGAGCAAGGTCAGGGATAGAACCCTCAACCTCATGGTTCTTAGTCGGATTCACTAACCACTGAGCCATGACAGGAATTCCTAAAATAACTTCTTTTAAAGCAAGATAATTGCTGTAAACTTTTTTTGCTTGCTCTTTAAATTGACTACAGTCTGTCTTCTTAAGCCACATACAAGGGGCTTAATTAATATTTTTAGTGTTCTCAATGCCTTAATCTTTGAATTTCTTGCCTCTAAGTATTTTCTACTTTTACCTTGCTTATTTGTTAATTTCCCCAATGTTACTGCTCTTTACCAGGTCAGTAAAATCAGCTTGGTGGATCTTGCTGGAAGTGAACGGGCTGATTCAACTGGCGCCAAAGGGACTCGATTAAAGGTATTTATTTTACCAAATAAATAGCCTAGTCAGTAAATGTTCTATAACACAGGTCAGCAGACTATGGCCTATTGGCCAAATCCGATCCACTGCCCATTTTTGTAAATACAACTTACTGGGACACAGCTGCCTCTGTTTGTGCATTGTCTGTGGCCATGTTCATGCTATAGTGATAGAGTTAAGAAGTTATAGCAGGGACCACATGACCCACAAAACCTTTCACCAAAAAGTTGTGCTAACTTCTGATCTGTAACTTCAATGAAAAGATATGTGATAATAGTTAAGGAGGACTTCTGCTCAAGGTGAAAATAGAATTGTATTTTGAGAAACAGTCAGAATTTGGTTAGATATAAGTTCAGGGACAGTAATGGGAAAAGGATACACAAGATCCAGATGTGGGAAAGAACTTGGACTTCTCTAGAGACATGCTTAACTGGAGGAGAAACTTCATGTCAGTGAGTTGTGGGGGAAAGGCTGCATCTGTAAGTTTTTGGAGGACAGACATCTTGATGATACTTTAGGACTGTGAGTTAGGCAGGTGGTCCTGGTATGTCAAGAAGTGGAGAGAAGGAAAGATTGAGAGTTACGGAGTTCCCATCGTGGCTCAGCGGAAATGAATCTGACTAGCATCCATGAGTACACAGGTTTGATCTGGGGCCTTGATTAGTGAGTTAAGGATCTGGCATTGCCATGAGCTGTGGTATGGGTCACAGATGCAGCTCGGATCTGATGTTGCTGTTGTGTAGGCCAGAGGCTGTAGCTCCATTTGGACCCCTAGCCTGGGAACCTCCGTATGCCATGGGTGTGGCCCTAAAAAGCAAAAAAAAGAAATACATAAATAGAATTAAAGGAGGTTTTTAGTGTTTGTGATTATAAAAAAACAAATAATGCTAGCATATGGCTAATTGTATTTTATGTAGTATATGTGATGTGATAATAGTAGAAATTCTTTGTCGTAATCCTTTTATGTTTGGTATTGATTTCAGGAAGGAGCAAATATTAATAAGTCCCTTACGACTCTGGGTAAAGTCATTTCAGCCCTGGCAGAGGTGGTAAGTATTATTCTTCAGTGTAAGGGAAAAATTTGTCAGTTCAGAAAATGTACTAGATGATATTTTATGATTGTTTAATGAAGGCTCTCCTTTTCTGGTCCTTTTATATAATCTTGCTTGTGCCCTTTTAGAGGTTTCCAGATAAGATACTAGGTATATCACACTTTGTACTGAAAGTAAAAGTGATTAAGGAAAATAAAAGTAAATGTAGGCCTGTAAAAGCTAGAATTAGAACTAGGTCTTTGCAGAAACCTGAAGTTTTGACCATTTGAGCCTTATTTTGTATCTCTCATAAAAACCAAGGATATTTATTGCATATTCTTTTTTATGTGATTTTTTTTCTACATAGGATACTGTACCTTTTAGAATATTTTGTACAGTTTGCCTTGGTGAATGCAGTTGATTTTGTGGGTCAATAATATATTTTTTAAATAGTTTTATTTTTTTTTATACCTTAGCAATGGGACACTAAAGCTGAAACCATTTTTATATAAGGGGCTTCATTACTTAGGTTAGAAGCTAAGGGACTACTGTTGTCTGTTCTAATTTAATTTATTCCTGCTTTGAATCCCTACAAAGAATTGAATGTTTTCTTGCTTGTCTCTAAGAAGTCATATTTAATTTATGACTTAAAATTTAAACAAAATATTTTCTATTTGGAGGCTTATCCTGTGTTTTCATTCTCTTAAATGCTTTCACATCTGTAGGATAACTGCACCAGCAAGGTATGGTGAAGTTTGGCAGAAATGAAGTAGCTATAGAATCAATTGTAATGATTTTAAATCCTCAGCTGGATGTATGGAGGCATAAGTAGGAATGGAACCTTCCAAAAACTTCCTGCTATTTGTTTTCTAGCTCTGGAATTTAGAATTGCTTTTTAGGGTGACCTATGAATCGTGAGACTGCACACCAGAGTGATTTAAGGAACATGGTGTGTGCTTTGGAGAATGAATAAGGGAGCAAGAAACAAACTTGAGGAAGCTTGCACATTGTGTTATCATATGCTGCTTCTCCTAGTGATCTGTAGGATTGCTGCTTGAAGAAGTCTCCTGTGAACCTCTTGAAGAGCAGTAAAAGATACTTCTTTTCTTTTTTTTTTTTTTTCAGGGCTGCACCCACAGCATTTGGAGGTTCCCAGGCTAGGGGTTAAATTGGGGCTACAGCTGCCCACCCACACTACAGCCACAGCAGTTATCAGATCCAAGCCATGTCTGTGACCTACACCACAGCTCACGGCAACACTGGATCCTTAACCCACTGAGTGAGGCCAGGGATTGAACCCACAAGCTCATGGTTCATAGTCGGATTCGTTTTTGCTGCGCCATGACTGGAATTCCTAAAAGATATTTCTTAAGGGTACCATTCTAAAACATAGCTGGTTTCTTCAAATTATTGGTATATTTTTCTTAAACCTCTTGTATTATCTTGTTTCCCCCCATGAAGTCATGGATTATTTAAATCATCGAAAATTTTTTTCTACTCTTTGGTTATACATAAAGTACAGGCTCTGAAATTAAGTTAAGCTGCATCTAGAAAACATTATTTGCTTCCTTATTAATCCAGAGACAATAGATTTTTCTTTTATACTTCTAAAGAGAGATTCCAGAATGTATGGTGTTCCCATTGTGCATAGGAGGTTAAGAACCTGACTGATATCCATGACGATGTGGGTTCGATCCCTGGCCTTGCTCATTGGGTTAAGGATCTGGTGTTGCCATGAGTTGTGGTATAGGTTGCAGACACAGTTTGGATCCTGTATTGCTGTGGCTGTGGCTTAGGCTGACAGCTGCAGCTCTGATTTGACCCCTTGCCTAGGAACTTCCATATGCCACGGGTGTGGCCCTAAAAAGCAAAAAAAAGTATTACTGCTCTTTTGTATAAATAATAGAGCACTTAATAGATTGTTCTGAATCACAAGAGTAACATTGGCGATAGAGGTAGTATCTGCATTGAAAAAAAATTTTTTTAGGGCCACACCCGCAGCATATGGAAGTTCCCAGGTTAGGGGTCCGATTGGAGCTGTAACTTCTGGCCTACACCACAGCCACAGCAATGTAGGATCCGAGCCTTGTCTGTGACCTACACTGCAGCTCACGGCAACGCCGTATCTAACCCACTGAGCAAGGCCAGGGATTGATCCCAGGTCCTAATGGATACTAGTTGGAGTCATTTCCACTGCCCCACAATGGGAACTCCGGAATTTTTTTTTTTCTTTTTTTCTTTTTTTTTTTTTGTCTTTTTTGTCCTTTTAGGGCCACTCCCGAGGCATATGGAGCTTCCCAGGATAGGGGTCTAATCGGAGTTGTTGCTGCTGGCCTACACCAGAGCCACAGCAACTCCAGATCCAAGCTGTGTCAGCAACCTGCACCACAGCTCACGGTAACACTGGATCATTAACCCACCGAGTGAGGCCAGGGATCAAACCTGCAACCTCATGGTTCCTAGTCGGATTCATTTCTGCTGCACCACGACGAGAACTCATGAAATGTTTTTAAATATATGAATTTGTTAAATAAAATAGAAGTTCCTGTCGTGGCTCAGCAGTTGACAAACCTGACTAGTATCCATGAGGACACAGGTTTGATCTCTGGCCTCACTCAGTGGGTTTAGGATCCGGTGTTGCTGTGGCTGTGCTATAGGCCAGCAGCTGTAGCTCCAATTGAACCCCTAGCCTGGGAACTTCCATATGCCACAAGTGCAGCCCTAAAAATAAAATAAATAAATAAAATAAAAAGTAATGTAAAGCAAAACGAATCATAGAATAAAAAAATGGATGTTGGGAGTTCCCGTTGTGGCGCAGTGGTTAACGAATCCGACTAGGAACCATGAGGTTGCGGGTTCGGTCCCTGCCCTTGCTCAGTGGGTTAGCGATCCGGCGTTGCCGTGAGCTGTGGTGTAGGTTGCAGACGCGGCTCGGATCCCGCGTTGCTGTGGCTCTGGTATAGGCCGGTGGCTACAGCTCCGATTCGACCCCTAGCCTGGGAACCTCCATATGCTGCGGGAGCGGCCCAAGAAATAGCAACAACAACAACAACAACAAAAAATATGGATGTTCTGTACTTCTACAGAAACATTAATAAAACATAGTGCTCTTTTTGTTATTGTTGTTCTGTTCACTGGAAGAAGCCACCTTAGATTAAAACATCTCTTCTATTTGACATTTTATAAGTATGGACATTCTTCAAATATCTAATCTTGATCCAAGAACTATGAAGATTTAAAATTTAGTGATAATTCTAATTTACCCTGTCCATCTGCTCATCTATTAATATCCATATCAACCATAAGAAAAGTATACAAAGTATTTATGTATTTCCCACATTACTCTGTGCAACAAAATTTTGCAAATGATTTCTTTTTTTTTGTCCGCCCCTCAGCATATAGAGTTCCTGGGCCAGGGACTAGATCTAAGCCGCAGTTGTGACCTACTCCACAGCTTGCAGCAACGTTGGATCCTTAACCCACTGTGCTGGGCCAGGGATCGACTTCGTTTCCTAGTGCTGCAGAGATGCTGCCGATCCCCTTGCACCACAGTGGGAACTGCTGCAAATGATTATTATTATTATTATTATTTTTTGTCTTTTTGCAATTTCTTGGGTCGCTGCTGCCGCATATGGAGATTCCCAGGCTAGGGGTCCAGTCGGAGCTGTAGCCACCGGCCTACACCAGAGCCACAGCAACATGGGATCCAAGCTGCATCTGCGACCTACCCCACAGCTCACGGCAACACCAGACCCTTAACCCACTGAGCAAGGGCAGGGACCGAACCCGCAACCTCATGGTTCGTAGTCAGATTTGTTAACCACTGCACCACGACGGGAACTCCCACAAATGATTTTTTTAATAATCATTCTTATAAAACCCTGTTTAAAACTTTGTGTCATAAACTATAACAGATCAGAAATAAATTTTAGTTTTTATGTAATAAGCATGAATTTTTGATGACTTAAGATGTATTGTTATTTCCACTTGTAGAAATAGGATTATTACTATCTATTAATAATGTTTCTTTTTAGAGAGGTTAATAATCTAAGTAAAGCTTCTTAGGTAACTATTGAAACACATATTTTAAAAAAATGTGAATATGAGGACAGTTGAGATTATTCGTATGAAAGCAAATATAGAAGAAATGGCTAAAATTTTGGAGTATTTTCAAATGAAAGAGATTGAAGTTCTGTTTATGCTTCTTCATTTAGTTACTCCTTAATTGAGCCTAATTGACAGAACTGAAAATAGCAAATTTTATAAATTGACACTGCTTATTTTTACAGTACTGTTGGAGGTCACTCTAACTGGCACACTTTAAACCTTGCAGTGTTTTGAGTGCTAATCATAGACACAGCTGCGTGTTTAGGTACATCGGGGAACTGGAAAAGGATAAGCTGCGGTTTCTGGCCTCAGGAATTTTATGGTGGCATGAAAGTCCCACTCAGCTGTGAATGATGAGAGGGTTAATTGTGGCTAGAAGTCTATGTAATTAAAAATAGAACCTGTTGTGGGAAATGACTTTCTAATTGGTGGAACGTGGTCTGTGGGTGGAGTGGGATGAGATGTAGGGAACATTTTTGATGGGATGGAATTCAAGTGCCAATTAGCCTATTTCCTTTCCTCTTTAACAAACCAGAGGTCAGCTCCTTAGTACTCTTTTCTGAATACCTATGCTTTAGCAAGAAGTAAATCATCCTTCGTTTAACTTAATCATAGATATTATCAAAAATGGATTACAAAACTGCCTATTACTGAGAAGATGTTTATCACTGAACCCTGGCTTTGCCCTTAGTAGCTTCTTAAATTATCATGACACAGTAGTCAGCAGATATTGGAGTAGCTATTTACATTAAGTCTTTGTATTGTTTCTCACTTTCAGAGGATATAATTTTCTCCATTTCAGTACTGGTTTTGCTTTGGTGCTTTTTGCTTTATCCTGTGATAATGAAAGGGCCACAGAGGGAGTAGTAGGAATAAACTCTTGATAAATATAGAAAATTTACCTTGCAGTCTTTATGAAATTCCCGATTAGCAGATTATATCACTTTCTTAGACCTTTTCACTTTGAGTCCTAATTCTAATGATTGGATTCATTTTGGACATAATTTCCTTTTAAAGAAACTAAATGTGTATTACTATTAAAGAGTTACTAGATATGCAGTAAGCCACTTGATGACTTGGCGGTTGGCCAAGTAAATTCATCAACTCAATAAATTACTCCTACATATCCAGTCTGGAGTGCACAGGATTTACTTTGCCCTTCTGTAAAAGTAAAAATTATTGTTTGAGGATTGGGTATTAGATGATATTAAGGAATTGTTTGTTTGTTTGTTTTTAGGGCCGCATCTGTGGCATATGGAGGTTCCCAGGCTAGGGGTCTAATCAGAGCTGTGGCCCAACCCACTGAGCAAGGCCAGGGATTGAACCTCTAACCTCATGGTTCCTAGTTAGATTCGCTTCCACTGCACCTCGACCGGAACTCCAGGAATGATTGTTAAGTTTTAAGTCTGAGAATGATCTTATAGTTAGGTTTTTTTTAAAAAACAAAACACAATAGTGTCCTTCTCTGTTAGAGATATGTTCCTGAAGTGTTTATAGGTGAAATGTTGGATTTGCCCCACATAAGCTATAAAAGACAGAATATTGGATAATAGTATTGTGTTAAATTTTCTGGGTTTGATTATTGAACTGTGACTGTGTAAGATAATGTCCCTATCTGCTGAAGTGTTCAGGGATAAAAGGGGATGGAGTTTGTAGTTTCCTCCAAAAGGGTTCAGGGAAAAAGTGTAGTAAAGTGTTTGAGGGATCATTGAGACATTGTACAATATTGATACAGGTGGAGCTGCATGATGGATTCGTGGTAGCTTGTTATACTACTCTCTAAACTGCTGTATATGTTGTAAATTTTTTGAAATAAAGTATAAAAGTAAAGAGTAAACAGTATAAAAAAGTAAAAGTAAACAAAATAAAATATAAAAGTAAATAAAATATAAAAGTAAACATCGTAGGTATTGTGAAGAACTGAAGCTGCTGAGTGTTAAATTTCAACAGTGATGAGGTCTTACTGTAATTTAATTTACTTGGGGATTTTAGAGTGGCTTGCCTTTCATGTGAATTATTCTTCTCTAACAACAATAAGGGAGGCTCAGACCATTTCTTTCTGTTTAACAGAGTAAGAAGAAGAAGAAAACTGATTTTATTCCCTACAGAGATTCTGTACTTACTTGGCTCCTTCGAGAAAATCTAGGTAAGTTCATCACTCGGGTGTAATCATCATTTTAAAGCTGTGTACTGATTATCTTCTGTGGTTAATTGTCCTGTATGTCTATTTTCGAGAGGAATAATCTCTAGATGTCCATGTTACTAACTTGAGTGCTCTTTCCCTTTTTTCATTTTTATTCTTTATTTAAGCTGGTTGGCTTTGCTCACCTTTATTTTATTTTTGTTTTTTTCTACCAGCTTTGTTGGGATATAGTTGACATGCAGCACTGTGTAAATTTAAGGTGTATAGCATAATGATTTGACTTACATACACCATGACATTATTATCACAAGTTTAGTAAATAGTCATCCTCTCATATAGATAAAAAAAATTAAAGAGAAGGAAAACATTTTTTTCTTATGACGAGAACTCTTGGGATTTTTTCTCTTAACAACTTTCATAGATAACATACTGCAGTGCTAAATAATTATATTCTGTTGTGTATTACATGCCTAGTACTTATAACTGGACGTTTGTACCTTTGGACCACCTTTATCTAATCTCCCCTCTGCCCCACCCCCCCATCTCTGATAACCACAAATCTGATCTATTTTGCTATGAATTTTTTTGTTTATGAAGTATAGTTGACCTACAATACTGTGTTAGTTCCTCTTAAACAACATGGTGACTTGGTATTTCTGTACATTTCAAACTGATCACCATGATAAGTCTAATCACAGTATATTACCATACAAAGATATTATGTCATTATTGACTGTATTTCCCACACTGTATGTAACAATTTATATCTATGGGTTTATATTCCCTGCAGTGTGCAACAGCTTGATGTGAGATCTCAGTTCCCAGACCAGGGATTAAATCTGGGCTGCAGCAGTGAAAGCACCAATCCTAGCCACTAGGCCACCAGGGAACTCCCTATATGGATTATTTTAAGTTACTAATCTCTTAAATTCAAATGCATTTTTAACAACCTAACTTTTTTATTCTCCCCATTCATGTTTAATATTTTTGATGTCATATTTTACATTTTTTGTTTTGTGTTATCTCAACTATTTATTGAGAATATAGGTGATATTTCTACTTTTGTCTGTTAATCTTCCTACTTTATACATGGTTGATTTACTACCTTTACTGTATATATATAGACTTTACCAATGAGATTTTTCCTTTTGTAGTTTTCATGTTTTTAGTTGTGGCCTTTTCTTTTTTAGTTAAAGTCCCATTAACATTTATTTTAAAGCTGGTTTAGTGATGCTGAACTCTTTTAGCCTTTGCTTATCTGTAAATCTCCATCAAATCTGAATGAAAGCCTTGCCAGGTAGAGTATTCTTGGCTATAGGCCTCTTCCTTTCATCATTTAAAATATATCGTGCCACTTCTTTCTGGAGAGTTTCTGCTGAAATGTCAGCTATCTGATAGCCTTCTGGGAGTTCCCTTGTAGTAACTTGTTGCTTTGCTGTTCCGTTGCTGCTTTTAATATTCTTTCTTTTTTCTTTTTTTTTTTTCCTTAAAGTGCTGCAGTTGCAGCATATGGAAGTTCCCAGGCTAGGGGCTGAATCAGAGGTGCAGCTGCCAGCCTGGCCACAGCCACAGCAATGCCAGATCCAAGTCGCATCAGCAGCTTGCACCACAGCTCATGGCAATGTTAGATCCTTAACCCACTGAGTGAGGCCAGGGATCGAACCCACATCCTCATGGATACTAGTTGGGTTCATTACTACTGAGCCACAATGGGAAATCCAAACATTCTTTATTTAAAGTATCTTTGCCATTTTATTTATTTTTTATTTTTATTTATTTGGTTTTTAGTGCGGCACCCATGGCGTTTGGAGGTTCCCAGGCTAGGGGTTGAATTGGAGCTACAGCTGCCCACCTATGCTACAGCCCCAGCAACATCAGATCCGAGCCACAGCTGTGACCTACATCACAGCTCATTGCAATGCTGGATCCTTAGCCTACTGATCGAGGCCAAGGATCGAACCCGCATTCTTATGGATCCTGGTTGGGTTTGTTAACCATTGAGCCACAAAGGGAACTCCTATTTTTGCCATTTTAATTACGGTGTGTCTTGGTGTTGTCTTCTTTGGGTTGATCCTGTTTTAGACTCTCTCTGATGCCTCCATTTCTGTTTCCTTTCCCAGGTTCGGGAAGTTTCCATCTATTATATCTTCAAATACGTTCTCTCCCTCTTCTCCTTGTGCATCCCCTAGAATTCTCATATTAGTACACTTGATGTTGTACCAGAGGTCTCTTAAACTGTCCTCATTTCTTTTTATTCTTTTTTCTTTTCAGCTTTAGTAATTTCCACTACTCCATCTTTTAGCTCGATGGTCTTATTCCTCAGTATTATCCAATATACTCTTGATTCCTTCTAGTGTATTTTTCATTTCAGTTATTGTACTCTTTATCTCTTTTTGGTTCTTTATATTTTCTAACTCTTGTGAAAAACTTATAAATACTTACTCTGTTCTGGGGTTCTTAAGGCAGCAGATCCACTGGTGGGCAGAGCCTATTCCAGCACTAATAAGCTAGAGGGAGGACCCCAGAATGGAACTTGCCTGCACCAGTGTCCCCCAAGAACAAGCTCCCCCAAGTGGCTGCTGCCAGTGTTTGTGTCCCCAGGGTGTTCTGCCTCTCCAGGAGACTTTACAAGATGAGCATGTGTGTCTGACCCAGGCTTATTTCAGATTACTGCTTCTGCCGTGGATCTCAGAGTATGTGAGGTTTTATGTGCACCCTCAAAGAGTGGAATCTCTATCGTCCACAGCCCTCTGACTGTCCCAAAGTTAAGCCCCACTGGGCTTCAAAGCCAATTTTTCTGGGAGCTTGTCCTAGTGCAGGAGCCTGATGTGGGGCTCAGACCCTTAGCTCTTTCATGAGAACTTCTGCAATTGTAATTATTCTCCTTTGTGGGTTGCCCACCCAGGGATGTTGGTCGTGACTGTGCAGCCTCTCCACCACTCCTACCTATCTCATTGTGATTCTTTATGGATGTAGTTGTAGAAGATCTTTTCTGCTAGTACTCCAGTTTTTCTTAATCAATAGTTCTGTAATAACTGTAATTTTAGTGTTCCTGTGTGAAGAGGTGAGCTCAGGGTCTTCCCATTCTGTCTGGGCTACCTCCCTAGACTTCCTCACCTTTAAATCAGTTTGCTCCCATATCTCGTTGAGTTCAGGACATGAACTGTAGGGTGGTTGTTTATCTGACCACACACCAGCTTCAAACTGTTACTCCATCTTCCTTTTTGAAAAGAAATGTTTCTTTGAGGTGCACATAATTAAATGTTACCAACCGATGCTCCTTTTTGCTGATGTTTTCGGACCTTCAGGTCAGGGCCTTTATTCACTCTTCATTAAGTCCCTTTCCTTCCTTCTTTTTTTTTTTTTTTTTTTTGTCTTTTTGTCTTTTGTTGTTGTTGTTGTTGTTGTTGCTATTTCTTGGGCCGCTCCCGCGGCATATGGAGGTTCCCAGGCTAGGGGTCGAATCGGAGCTGTAGCCACCAGCCCACGCCAGAGCCACAGCAACGCGGGATCCGAGCCGCGTCTGCAACCTACACCACAGCTCACGGCAACGCCGGATCTCTAACCCACTGAGCAAGGGCAGGGACCGAACCCACAACCTCATGGTTCCTAGTCGGATTCGTTAACCACTGCGCCACGACGGGAACTCCCCTTTCCTTCCTTCTTGATGAGGAGGAGAGAGTGATTAGTTGTGTCACACATTACTGATAGAAGGAAGTGGCTGAGAATGACCTGTTGGACTGTCATGTGTCACCATTGATTTTCACGTCACTAGGGGTGTCTTTGGTGGAGTGCTTGAGATTCCAGGAGCGGGAAGAGGGAAACTGGACACAGTACATCCAGACACTGAGATTTAGGTATAACAGTACCTGGCATGGGATCATTAAAAAATATCTATTGATTAAATCTTGGAATCTGAGATTGTGCTATCTGATTTGACACATTCAATGAAATTCTTCTTTCTAAAATGAGTATGATTTGAGATAATCACCATTCATCTTTTTAGGTGGTAATTCTCGGACCGCAATGGTTGCTGCCCTGAGCCCAGCAGATATCAACTATGATGAAACTTTGAGCACTCTCAGGTACTCCAGTGTGATGTCAGTAGCTAAAAAGAACACAGTGCCACTATTAGTCATTGTGCCATGGATTTTCTTATGCTGTGCAGGTGGTCGCTTGAGTGAATAATCATCTGTTCCTCTCTCTCATAACAGAGAAAACATAGGAGAAAAGTTATTTTTATTATAATAGAAATCACTTGTTTATAGTTTTCAGTTTCGTTGAGAAAGCCAGGAACTTTTTCATAGGAAAGATAATTAAATCTGCTCAAGTGAGACTTTGGGGTAGCTTTTAGATAATAGTAAAAATTGCTGGAATTCCCTCGTGGCTCAGCATGTTAAGAATCAGGCATTGTCACTGCTATGGCTTGGGTAGCAGCTGTGGTGTGGGTTTGATCCCTGGCCCAGGAATTTCTACATGCCATGGGCACAGCCAAAAAAAAAAAATTCTTAACAATACTCATTTCTATTAAAGCATCCCTTTCTTGTGTTTGTCATTATAGAAATGTTCCACATCATAAAAAATAATACAGTTATGGGAGTTCCCATGTGGCTCAGGAGTGATGAACTCGACTAGTATCCATGAGGACATGGGTTCAATCCTCAGCTTTGCTCAGTGGGTTAAGGACCCTGTGTTGCTGTGAGCTGTGGTGTAGGTTGCAGACATGGCTCGAATCTGGCATTGCTGTGGCTGTGGCTGTGGTGTAGGCCAGCAGCTTCAGCTCCAGCTTGACCCCTAGCCTGGGAACTTCCGCATGCCAAAGGTGTGCCCCAAAAAGACAAAAAAAAAAAAAGTAATAGAAATAAAAGTAATACAGTTATGAGTACATGTGATATTTTAAAAATTACTAACAAAATGTTCACTATAGGACAGTTTTATATGTGAATAGGTTGTATTGCTTAGCTCACAGCAATGCCGGATCCTTTAACCCACTGAACAAGGCCAGGGATCAAACCTGTGTCCTCTTGGATACTAGTTGGATTCATTTCTGTTGTGCCACAGTGGGAACTAGGTTGTATTACTTTAATCTGGAACTTTCAACTCTTCTCCCATTAAAGAGATTTTTGATATAGTGGAAGGAGCACTGTATGGTCTGATGAATTAGTTTTGAGTCCTCTCTCTGATATTTATTTCCTTTGTGATCTTGAGTAAATCATTTATTGGAGTCTTCATTTTTATAAAGTACTGTAAAGCTGCTACAAATGTATTATTAAAGCTCACAAAAATGTGTAAATACTCAAGTTTGATTTAGAAATAATGGTATGTTACTTATGAGAAATAGAGCATTTGAGGAATGGCAAAATCGTGTTTTCTTTTTGGATCTAGATATGCAGATCGTGCAAAACAAATTAAATGCAATGCTGTTATCAATGAGGACCCCAACGCCAAACTGGTTCGTGAATTAAAGGAGGAGGTGACACGGCTGAAGGACCTTCTTCGTGCTCAGGGCCTGGGAGATATTATTGATAGTAAGTAAATTAAGGATCAACACAAAATCTATTCCTTTCCTCTCCAGGGTTCTTAAACTTCAGTTTAAGGAAGTTGATGAAGCTAGGTGGTAGAGAAAGAGTTTTCTTTTCTCCCTTAACTTCTTAAAAAGCCCATTGAAAACGATATCAGAATTCCTTTATGTAATGTTCTATGTACCAGGTTATCCATTTGAACTCTTCAAATTAGTTTTTAAAAATAATATATCACTACTTGCATTTTTATTAGATTTCTATTTTTGATCAGCAATGAAGTTTATTTAGAATGTTGTTTGGAATAATTCTCAGTGAGAAAAATATCTCAGTAAAAATATTACTTGAAATTTTTGTTTCTGAGTTGTGAATGTCTCTGGATTAATGTAGTGGCTGTATATGTGTCAGAAACTCCCCATTCCAGTCTCTTTTAAGGTAGGATTTACCTTCGAGTGGTCACCCTCCTACAGAATGATTGAATGCCCCTGAATTGCTCCTTACTTAAGAAGGGGAAAAGAATCTATTCCATTCAAGTTCAAGAATTAGACTTCCAGAGAGTCTTACAATGTTGTCTTAAAATGGATCTTTTGTAACCTCAGTGTTCTGTCTGCATAATGTCTAATCAGAAGTTCTCTTGAATTAACTAGATTATTCAGGTAGAATAGTATATGGGCTTATTTAATAAAGCATGCTTTTATTTTTTGAGTGTAAGATTAATGTATTATTTGGAATTCTGAAGAGATTTTCAAGGCCTCTTTTCATATAGTTCTTACTGATTAGCTCCTGATTTTACATGAATACGTACGATTTGTAGAATGATAATATATTATTCTTAGTGTTAACGTTTTCACCTTCCCAAATGCCAAATACCGCTCTGCTCCCTTTCGCTGTGTCACTGCTGACCCTGAACTTTGACCCTTGTATTTTCCCTCTTGCTTACCTTCAGTTGATCCATTGATCGATGATTACTCTGGAAGTGGAGGCAAATGTGTGTATTTCATGTATTGGTTATTTCCAGTACTCTGACTTGCTAATCTGCCTTTGCTGGATCAGCCTTAAAATGAGCTTTGCATGCCAGCAATCCTAACGGGGAAATCCCAGACAGAGCACACTGTAGGTTCAGAAGTGATCCTATTTTTGCCCTTTTCCATTAGCAAAGCAGTCTTTTGCTGAACTTCAGTTTGTGGCTTGAGTAAAGTTCAGAGGCTTAAAAACCTTTTGCTGTTTTTAATCTTTAGCTTTTCCTCTTAAATGTGATTAAATTGAATCCAAAGTCATAGATGATGAAGATAGTGATGCAGTAGCTCACAGTTACTGAGTGTTTATAATGTAGCAGGACCTATTCTAAGTATCTTGAAAACAGTATTTCATTTAATCCTGTCAGTGACTCTGATAAAGTTCCATTTTGCCCATTTTACCAATGAGGACACTGCTGCCTGGAGTAGTTATTAGTTTGCCGCTGAGTAAGATCCCATGGTTTGTATGTGATTAGACTGGGTAGGGTTAACTCAGAGCCCTAGTTTTTAATCATTATTACACTTTTTTGGCCTCCTGATCCTTCAGGGTCTGATTATTTAATTGAAAAATGCTTTTAAATTACCTATACAATTACGAGCTTTAATGTATATATAATTGAAAACAGTCACTTCTAGGAGTTCCCATCCTGGCTCAGTGATTAGCGAATCCAACTAGGAACCATGAGGTTGTGGGTTCGATACCCGGCCTTGCTCAGTGGGTTAAGGATCTGGCGTTGTCATGAGCTGTGGTGTAGGTTGCAGACGCAGCTCAGATCCTGCGTTGCTGTGGCTGTAGTGTAGGCCAGCGGCTATAGCTCCGATTTGACCCCTAGCCTGGGAATCTCCATATGCCGCAGGAGCGGCCCTAGAAAAGGCAAAAAAAAAAAAAAAAAAAGACAAAAAAAAAAGAAAGAAAAAGAAAACAAGCGCTTCTAGTTGGCCAAATCTCCGTGATTGAGTAGATTACAAATTAAATTAAAAAAAACTTGGGTGTCTAAAATGTGTGCTTGAGGAGTTCCCGTTGTGATATAGTGGAAACAAACCTGACCTAGTAACCATGAGGACGCAGGTTCGATCCCTGACCTTGCTAGGTGAGTTAAGGATCTGGCATTGCCATGAGCTGTGGTGTAGGTTGCAGACGCAGCTCAGATCCCAAGTTGCTGTGGCTGTGGTGTAGGCCAATGGCTACAGCTCCAGTTCGACCCCTAGCCTGGGAACTTCCATATGCCGTGACTGCGGCCCTAAAATGCAATAAAATAAAATAAAATAAAATGTGTGCTTGAAATGAGGCTATTTTATAAAGGATTACGTGCCATTACTCTCTCCATATCTATCATCATGTTGGTGAGAAAGTAATTTTTTACCCTTTTAAGATAATTCATCAAGGGATTACTATCTTAGGGTAATTTAAGAATCCTGATTTTGAAGGGGTTAAGTTTTAGATTTTTATTGATTCATTCATTCATTTCTATAGTAGGGCATGTATAACAGGCTTGGCAGACAGTGAGCAAATACCTGGGAGAAACCAAATATAGCCCTGGTGCTGTGGTGAGGCTGGGCCTTGAAGATGCTATAACGTCCTCATTACAGAGTGACTCTTGGACTGGAATGGCTCTGTCTGAGATTTCCAAAGCCAACTGATACTGGTGTGGGAACGATACCTCTTGTTCTTGCTTTTGTGCTCAAGGTGGTGCTGCTGCCAGCTTGCTGCCTCACTCTTCTCTGAGCAGTTGTGGCATCTTCCTGAAAAGCTATGCATGACTAAGTTTTAATTCTGTGTCGTGCAGAAAAGCAGCCCTGACTACTTCTGTTTCGACCACTGCTCTTAATTCCTTTAGGGCTTGCATGTGTCAGTTGGACCTTTTAAACTCCATCCGTCCTCTTCTTTCCCACCTTGCTGCCATCACTTGATGGCTAATTTTTTGCTCCAGTTCTATCCCCCTTTTACAACTTGCCTGTTTTCCTATGTTCTATATTTGCAGATGGTGGTTTTCAAACTGTCTTGAAGCAACCACTGGTTTTAAGAGGCTTCAAGAACTCGATTTGATTAAGTTGAGATGGATAGACCCAGAGAGAGCTAACAGTAATTTTTCTGACTCTTTGTATTGATCCATATTATATCCTTTAAGGAAAATGTGGTTAGTTTTGCTATGAATTTTAAGCAGTGTAGATTTTCTTACATTTAAAAATGGGCTAATTTGAAAATAGGAATGCACCAGTACCTATGGATTTCCTCTGATGCCTATTTGGGAAGAATGACTAATGGAGGAAAGCACCAACAGCAAATTAATGAATTTCTTGTTTGTGGCTCTTTTTACCAAAACTAAGTTTAAAAGCAAAATCTACGGCTTTATTAGTAAATGAGAGTATGCCCCTAAAAACTTGTATTCCGTACTAGGAACTAGGCTTCCCGGTGACTCATGGTCATACTCTTAGGCAGAGTAAGAGCCGTACTTATTATAATCAGGCTTAATTTTTGTTGTTCATTTTGATGAATGTAAGCTACACCCAATTCAATATAATTTCCTTATTGTTCTTCCATGTCGAGGTAATCAGTTTTGAGTTCTTAACCAGGACTTATACAAAACTCCTGTGAGTTCTACAATTATCTCTCCTTTTTTTTTAGAAGGCGTATTTTCAAAATCCTTTTTAGGAGTTCCCATCATGGCTCAGCAGAAACGAATCTGACTAGTATCCATGAGGATACAGGTTCAATTCCTGGCCTCACTTGGTAGGTTAAGGATCCAGCGTGGCCGTGAGCTGTGGTGTTAAGTTGCAGACATGGCTGGGATCCTGAGTTTCTGTGGCTGTGGTGTAGGCCAATGGCTATCGCTGTGATTCGACCCCCTAGCCTGGGAACCTCCATATGGTGCAAGTGCAGCCCTTAAAAAAAAAAAAAAAAAAAAAAATCCTTTTAACACACAGAGAATGCTACTATGTGCTGAAATTTTTGTTTTAATGTAATATTTTCTTTGGAATTTGTCCTGAATGCCGTAAAGTACTGGGTAGGCTGATGTGCACTGATATTGATGAATACATGATCATCTTTTTCCCCCTACTATTACAGACTGCTGGGATTTACTAGTGTAATCCTAAACCTTATAGATTTGGAGCCGTAGAAGAAATAGACGGAATGTAGCACAGCTGTTTGTGCCTGAGCATTACCCTTTCTTTGAAGCTCTGGTTGCTCCTGCCCGATACAGTGTTAACCCGCACTGGAACTTTTCAGTTTCTAAATTCAGAAGTGGTTCTTCTCCTCTACAAGACCAGTATTAAAGACAGACACGTTTTAGAACTGCCATCTAGAACAATCATACCTTGTCTTTGTATCATAACTTGTCTTTGTCTTGGCGCTTTGATGCTGTCCTTTCTTACACTGGTGTTCCTTCCTGTCTTTTTTCTTCTGCTCCTTTCCCTCTTTTCTACTTTTTCTTCCTTCCCTTCTTTCTATCTCCCAGATCTGAAAGATTTTCAGAACAATAAGCATAGGTACTTGCTAGCCTCTGAGAATCAACGTCCTGGCAATTTTTCCACAGCATCCATGGGGTCCCTTACTTCATCTCCATCTTCCTGCTCACTCAATAGTCAGGTGGGCTTAACATCTGTGACTAGTATTCAGGAGAGGATCATGTCTACACCTGGAGGAGAGGAAGCCATCGAACGTCTAAAGGTAAGTAGTAACTCAGAATCAATCAAAGTTATTCTGTATAGTTCCACGAGGCAGAGTTAGGACTAAAAATCACTGAGATACTGGTTCAGCGTATGGAAGTACTTTCTAACTCTCTGAGGTGCCCTGAAAATGAAATTGCTGCTTTGTAAGATAATTTCTCTTCATCAGAATGCTTGAATCTGACATGGCCGGGCAGAGATGGGAGGGAGAGCCGAGTGGGCAGGTTGTAGGTTGGCCAGGCAAAGTAACTGATAAGTAGATTTGTCCATTAATTCTGAGGCAGTTTACAAGTCACAGTGCAATCTTTAATTAGAAATTTCATTGGAAGCTGAGTAATTAAACATTTGGTTTCTTTTGAAGGTAGAATTCTATATAGAGCCATGTTTCTGTTAGTAAAGCTGTATAATCAAAAGAAAGTTTGAACATTTGAATAGGTAGACCGGATTTATTCAGAGACGCGTGAAGTAATATTTTCTGGAAGTTCATAGAAAGCCCTGTGAGCACTTCTGTGGAAGGGCTGACCCCCTCCCCCGAGGTGCTGGTGCATCCGGGGTCGTGGATCTTCCTGCTGGTGCTGTGTTCCTGAGTCCCGTGTGTGCAGGTCACCTGCATGGCAGACCGCTCGGCTTTCCCAGCCTGTTGTTGCCTCTGTGGTACTTTCTTGTCTCCTCCCATGAGCGTGAACGTTAGGAGCAGCAAATGTTCTGACTCATAGGTTCTTCCTTCCCCCTTGGTGACTACAGTGAGAGCAGACAGTCGTCACCTATGGGGCCATCCATCAAATCACTGTGACAGCAATACAAATGCCTTTTCTTTCCCTGCTTGTCACCTCCAGGATGATAGTTTGATCTGTACCTTGTGGCCTTTGAATTCAAGAGTACCAAGGTAGGAAAAACAAGGAGGGCTTTGCTCAGGTTGTTGCCGTGGTGCGGGTTTGCTCCCTGGCCTGGGAACTTCCGCGTGCTGCAGACATGGCCAAAAGCTGAAATAAAACAAAGCAAGGAAGGCAAAGAAACTTTTCTTTTCTTTTCTTTTCTTTGGTCTTAGGGCCATACCCACAGCATGTGGAAATTCCCCAGCTAGTGGTCTAATCAGAGCTGTGACTGCCAGTCTACACCACAGCCACAGCAGCACTGGATCTGAGCCAAATCTGCCACCTGCACCACAGCTCACAGCCAACTCTGGATCCCCAACCCACTGTGCAAGGCCAGGGATCGAACCTGCATCCTCATGGATACCAGTCGGGTTGGCTAACTGCTGAGCCACGACGGGAACTCTGGCAAAGAAACTTTAAGGAACTGGGAAGTTGCAGTCCTGCCGCCCGTATGCATTCACTCAGTATGGGATTCACCACCACAATTGCTCTTTTAGGGACTTCTGAGAACAGTGACACACTTTGACTGATGGACCAGTGAAAAGGTTTGCTGAGTCCTTTCACTAAAAGGGAATTAAGCCTGATAATTGCAGATGGTAGACACTTTCATTTTGGTTTGCAGTTGAGGCTGAAAGAGATTTTACGTGAAGAATGGGTTTTGCTTCTTAATCAGCCTGCTTTTTTTGTCATGGATTTTACTCACTTCTAACATGAAGTGCTCTGGAACAAAAGTAATGATCTTGTTTCTTCCTTCAGAACATGTTAGTGGAAAGCGGGTGAAAATTCTCTCTTTTTTTTCCTATCTTCTTTGCTTTGTAGGGCTGCCCCCACAGCATATGGAGGTTCCCAGGCTAAGGGTCCAATCTGAGCTACAGCTGCTGCCCTACGCCACAGCAACGCCGGATCTGAGTCACGCCTGCAGCCTACACCACAGCTCACGGCAATGCAGGATCCTTAACCCACTGAGTGAGGCCAGGGATCAAACCCTCAACCTCATGGTTCCTAGTCGAATTTGTTTCCCCTGTGCCATAATGGGAATTCCTGAAAGTGGGTGAAATTCTGAAGTGCTTGACAAAGGGAGAGGGAGAGAGAAATCTTTTTATTAAATGTTGCAAAGAAAAAGATAATTTCTGCTATTGTAAAATTGACTTTGAAATTGTATTGGATATTAGTGAAGCCCTATGCAAGAAGGCTCTTTATTTCTGTATTTTATCATGATAGACGTCAGTGACAAAGTTGCCATGCTCGGTTCTTCTATTCAAGCCGTTGGGGACATGCAGAGGTTCTGTGGAAAGGAAAAGTGAAATAATTTTCTATTTGATGTAAAAATGTTATTTTTCTTTGGGGATTTTGGGTTTTTTTTTTTTTTTTTTTTTTTTTTTTGTCTTTTGTCTTTTTGTTGTTGTTGTTGTTGCTACTTCTTGGGCCGCTCCCGCGGCACATGGAGGTTCCCAGGCTAGGGGTTGAATCGGAGCTGCAGCCACCGGCCTACACCAGAGGCACAGCAACGCGGGATCCGAGCCGCGTCTGCAACCTCCACCACAGCTCACGGCAACGCCGGATCGTCAACCCACTGAGCAAGGGCAGGGACCGAACCCGAGACCTCATGGTTCCCAGTCGGATTCGCTAACCACTGCGCCACGACGGGAACTCCTGGTTTTTTTTTTTTTTTTTTTTTTTTTGTTGTTGTTGTTTTTTTTGTCTTTTTGTCTTTTTGTGTTTTTCTTGAGCCACTCCCACGGCATATGGAGGTTCCCAGGCTAGGGGTCGCATCAGAGCCGTAGCTGCCAGCCTACGCCAGAGCCACAGCAACTCGAGATCTGAGCCGCGTCTGCAACCTACACCACAGCTCATGGCAACGCCGGATCCTTTAACCCACTGAGCAAGGGCAGGTTTAGAACCTGCAACCTCATGGTTCCTAGTCGGATTCGTTAACCACTGCGCCACAACGGGAACTCCCTCTTTGGGGATTTTGAATCTTACTATTTGAATCTTACCTTAGTATATGAATGAGATTTAACATAACATATGTCTTTAACACATATCTTGATGTAGGAAAAAAATTCTTTCCAACTGCCAGGTAGAACCAACTGAAAATAATGCTGGATATTAGGAGTCAAGATGTCAAGCAGACTCTTTAAGCATTAGGTTGCCCGGTATCTTCCACATCATTCCTAGGGAATAGCACTGCCATTGAATTTCCAGGAACCCTCCCCACAACCTCCCTACTTCCCACCCAAAACAAAACAAAACTTTATTACTTTTATCAAAAATTAAATTTGTTTTAATTCTCCTTTAAGCCAATATTAAAGACATCTTCCATTTTCCCTACCTGTACAAAATAGCTTCTTTATGCTTTTGCATTCAGTCTTGAGTTTTTAATGCAGCATGGTAGTTTACTGAAGCCTAAGCACCTTAGGTCTGCTTCTGTTTTGTGAATGGGGAGAATTCCATTCCAGCAGGCCTACGTTTTAAGACTGTGGGCAGATAACATCTTGTGCTCACAGGGCAAGGCAGCAGTTATGCGATAGAAATGCTTGAGAATTTCTCATCTGGGGACTCTTTCATTGCTGAGGGTGAAGGAGTGGCATTCCTGACATGACACTGGAGGAGAAAAATACTGTAGTGGAAAACAGTAACAGAGGAGGCGAATTCATCTTCCTACCGTTTTATGTCCCGTTGCCTCTCTTTATTTTTGACTTCTAAAAAATGGATAAGTTGGTAGTGTTTTATACAGGGCATTGCTATCGCTTCATTCATTGAGCAGTCTGTTTCCATATGGAAAAGACCCATGTTACCCTCTCATAAATATTTGAGCCCTCCACAAACCTCTGGCAAAAGAGAATGAGGTGTAATTGTTTTTAGTTTTTAGTCGAAATTCAAGCTGTGTGGAAATGTATCCTTGATTTGGATTCCTACTTAATAAGGTTTTAAATATGTAGCTATAGCTACTGTGTGGTGCCTCTGATGTTTATTATTCTAGCATCAAAGTCAGTACTGTGAGTGCCATTGCTTTGGCTTAGACTATAAATATCCACAAATACCCATTATAGAAGCGTGCAAGGGTAAATTCGATGCTAGGCAGCCTGAGGGCATCACGCTTGAAACTCACTTAGGAAGCACACTCTGTTCAGTATAGTAAAAACCTATCAATGTTCCATGTAGTAAGTGCTTTTAACTTTTAACACGTCATAATTAAAAATAAATAAACAAATTTTTAAAAATCACTGTTTAAATTGTTTGATTTTGTTTTGTTTTTGTCTTTTTGCCTTTTTTCTAGGGCCGCTTCCGCAGCATATGGAGGTTCCCAGACTAGGGGGTCTAATCGGAGCTGTAGCCACCGGCCTACGCCACAGCCACAGCAACACGGGATCCGAGCTGTGTCTGCAACCTACACCACAGCTCACAGCAACACCAGATCCTTAACCCACTGAGCAAGCCAGGGACCGAACCCTCAACCTCATGGTTCCTAGTCAGATTCGTTAACCACTGAGCTACGACGGGAACTCCTAAGTTGTATTTTTTTTTTTTTTTTGGGAGAAACATTTCTGACTTGTTTTGTGGACTTCTCTGCCACTTTAACTGAATCATGTTGAAGGAATTACATCATGTTTAGCAATGTGAACATAATTACAGCCAATGCTGTACAGATAGCTGGGCATACATGATGTGAGATCAAAGGTGAAAGACGCCTCAGCCCAGCATTCTTTGGAACTTAAAAAAAATGTTTTCTGATGTCATTCTGTTTTTTCAGTTATTTTAATGTACAGCACCTGCGGGAAGGAAGGACCCCTTAAAGAGTGTCTCCTTGACCAATCATTTCTAAAGCATGAATCCCAGTTTCAGTTTAATCTTCAGTTAGGCTTCTAGAATGAGTTATGGGTAGCACTGGGCGCCATGTGCCAGGCCTGCCTGCAGAGTGCGTTGATGACTCAGACTGAAAGCTATCTTCTTGTTGGCATCTCTGTTTTATTTACACTAAGTTTGTTATTCAGGCTTGAGGGAAGAATATTCCGCATTCTTCCTTAACTTACGGTGAGCTGTTTTGTAGAATATTTTCTTTAGGGCCTGTAGATTATGCCTTCGTTGGAGCAGAGAACACCAAGAGTCAAGAAACCCAGCTCTAGACCCAGCTCAGGGAAAAGTGTGACCTCAGGGTCATCAATTTCTCTGGTCCTCGGTCTCTACATTTCTAGAATGTTTCTGGAGTAAAATGGCTTTTTGCAGCACCAACATTTTGCTTAAATGACACTACCAATACCGTTTTCTCTAACCTTTTTTCAAAGTTTTAAAAAATAACTTTCTAGGAGTTCCCGTCGTGGCGCAGTGGTTAACGAATCCGACTAGGAACCATGAGGTTGCGGGTTCGGTCCCTGCCCTTGCTCAGTGGGTTAACGATCCGGTGTTGCCGTGAGCTGTGGTGTAGGTTGCAGACGCGGCTCGGATCCCGCATTGCTGTGGCTCTGGCGTAGGCCGGTGGCTACAGCTCCGATTAGACCCCTAGCCTGGGAACCTCCATATGCCGCGGGAGCGGCCCAAGAAATAGCAACAATAACAACAACAACAAAAAAGACAAAAGACAAAAAAAAAAAAAAAAAAAAAACTTTCTAGACAGCATAGAAGTTGGAACTTGAAGCTATAATGAAAAATGAAAGTAATACCTTACTCAGCTCACTCACCAACTCTCCCTCCAAGGGGATCATACTCTGATTTACCCTCCAGGTGGTAAATAAACTTAGATGCATTAGAGTCGGCAGCCAAATGGTAAGAGGATTCCTAGACAGTGACTTTGCTTCCTTGCGTGAGTTTACAGTTGCCCCCAAGTAGAATAGTTTTTTGTTTTGTTTTGTTTTTTGCTTTTTTTTTAGGGCTGCACCCGCAGCATATGGAGGTTCCCAGGCTAGGGGTCGAATTGGAACTACAGCTGCCAGTCACAGCCACACAGGATCCAAGCCTAGTCTGTGACCTACACCACAGCTCACGGCAACAGCAGATCCCTAATCCACTGAGTGAGGCCAGGGATCAGACCTACAACCTCATGATTCCTAGTCGGATATGTTTCTGCTGTTCTATGATGGGAACTCCTGGAATAGTTTTGATACAGCCAGATAAGCCTCTGAGCTGACATATTCTTTTTCTAAACATAACCAACCAGGAGAAAAGGATATTTTAACTAACTTATTGGTCAATTTGTATTTTATATCCCATAGCAGTGCCTTGGGGACCACAGTATATGTAATAAGCCCTAGTCTAGGTGCTGTGGTTTGGGCATCCTGTTATCCTGTTCCTTTGTTTTTGAAGTTGTCACTTTGAGAGTGTAAAGATTTCTGCCCAGTTGTCTTTATTAACCCATAATATCTTAAAGGTCGTGGTGCCAGCTTGTCTTGTACTTGCCCTTTTACAGCCATTTGCAGAAGCATTTAATGCTACCCTATCAGAGTTGTTGTTGAATAACTTCTGTGGGGCGTAGTGGGTGGGCTCTCGACCTTGAGGTACCAGGTACACTTCCTTTCCTGGCTGTCTCACGCCTTGCTGGAAGTGTATGGGGTTTTGTTGGTTGCTGGCCCTCTAGCATGGCTTGCTGGTCCCTCACTTAGCTGTGGAGTGGCATACGCACTGCGTATTATTTCTTCCTAGTAGGGGACGATGTAGAGATGCCACTCAGGTAGCTGCTTAGGTAGCCCGTGTCTGTGCTAGGGGAGTGGCTGTCTGCCTTCAGATGAGATTAATACTATACCTTTCTGTATTGGTTGTTGAATTGTGTTCAGAGGGTGATGGTTTAATGACAGCCAATCTAGGTGGTTTTGGACTTCCACTGCAGACTTATTCCAGCTTCTCCCACTTTGTAACTGAGTACCCCCTCTCTGGTCCCCTTTATATCCACTTTACTGATGCCCAGGCCTTTCCTCACTTTCCCCAGTTTTGCTCTTTGCCTAGCTTAGCCAGTGGTGGTGGGGGTAGTGGTAGTTCTTTATCATCATCATCGTCATGCTCTCGTGTTGGTTTCTTCTGACCCCTGTACTCCTTTGCTTTTGCAGCCCTGCTGCCTTGAGTCTTTACTCTTGGCTTTTTAACATGGTCCCAAGTCTCATTCCAGAAAACCAAATGCCAGATGCCTTAAAATTTATTGTATTATAAATTCACAATTTCCCTCTCTCTTTCTCTCTTTCTTTCTCTCTCTTCCTTCCTTTCTTTCCCTTTCTTTCTCTCTTTCTCTTTCTTTCTCTGTTTCTTTGTTTCTTTCTCTTGCTCTCTTTCCTTCTTACTGTCTTTCTTTCTCTTTCTTTTTCTTGTTTCCTGAGGTGGGCTTCTTTCCTCTCTTTCTTTCTTGCTCTCTTTCTCTCTTTCTTTCTCACTTTCTTGCTCTCTTTCTCCCTTTCTCTCTCTCTTTCTTTCTTCCTTTCCTTTCCTTTCCTTTTCCTTTTCCTTTCCTTTTCCTTTCCTTTCCTCCCCTCCCCTCCCCTCACTTGCCACACTCGCAGCATATGGAGGTTCCCAGACTAGGGGTCAAATCGGACCTGTAGCTGCCGGCCTACATCACAGCCACAGCATTGCAGGATCTGAGCTGTGTCTGTGACCTGCACCACAGCTCATGGCAATGCCAGATCCTTAACCACTGAGCAAGGCCAGGGAATGAACCCGCAACCTCATGGTTCCTAGTCGGATTCGTTTCTACTGTTCCACAGCGGGAACTCCCACAATTTCTTTCTATGTACATAGTTATGTTTCGGGATCCCAGAGGCTCCATAGAGTAGCCTGTTAAATGAATTATACAGTGACATGTCTTTTAAACTTTTCATCCTGAATCACTACCACTGCTTTCATCTCATCACTGTCATCATCATCTGACTCTTGATTTCTTTTCTGTGACTAGCATTTTCTCCTGCTATTTGCATATGCTCATCTGCCTTTTTGGGACCCCCCATTTCCATTTTCACCTGATCAGTTCCTGCTTGTACTTCATTCACGGTATGAGTATCACTCAGCTGACTCATCCATCTGCCACCAGATCTGTGAATACTTCACTTCTAGCATTTAGCACACTATTCTGTTGTGTTTTCCTACCATTCCCATTCAGAATCCTTGAACATGCTGCTCTCGCTACGCTGTTCCTGGAAAATGCCAGGCATGTCCTACCTATTCCCTCGCATACCTATATGGCCATTCCTGCTCTTCTTTTGCTTCTGCTCACATAGAACCTTGTCGTTGAGCCCTGTTCAGAAAACCACTCTAGATTGCCCCCTCCTCTGCCCCTCCTTCCTCCTCTCTTTTTTCCTTCCTTTAATTTTCTACAAAGCGCTTATTACTGTCTGACTTACTATATATTTGACTTACTGAATAAAATCGATTGATTATCTCAGTTTCTTTCATAGAACATAAGTCTCATGAAGAGCAGCAATTTCATTCCCTGTCATATCTCTGGTTGCCTAGAACAGGGCTTGGCATGTGATGGGGATATGTATAATCATTGAATGACTACGTGAGCAGTTCCATGAACATAAGGGTGCATGTATCTTTTTGCTTTATAGTTTTCTCCAGATACGTGTCCAGGAGTGGGATCGCTGGATCATACGGCCACGTTAGTGTTTTGAAGAACTTCTGTTGTTTTCCCGTAGTGGCTGCACCAGTTTATATGCCCACCAACAGCGTGGGAGTGTTCCGTTTTCGCCACACCTTTCCAGCATTTATTGTTTGTATTATACAGCATTTGCATTATTTGACGATGGCCATTCTGACTGGTGTGAGGTGATACCTCATTGCAGTTTTGATTTTCATTTCTCTAATAATGAGTCATGTTTTAGTTCTTGCGTTTCTGGCATATAATAACATTCAACAAGAGACTGAAAAATTTTCACTCTGGTGGCTGCATGCCTTCAGATGAGATTAATACTACAACTTTCTGTATTGGTTGTCGGGTTGTGTTCAGAGGGACATTGTGTCAGAGGGGAGGAAACACATCTTTTCTTCTAGGTTCTTGGCTGGGGCCCCTATAACAAAAGGCAGATTAACAAGAGAAAAACATACAAATTTATTTACTGCAAGTTTTTCATGACATGGGAGATTTCATAAGGAAATGAAGACCCAAAGGAGTGTTAAACATGAACATTTTTATGCTGGGTTGGTGAAGAGTGAAAGGTCATGGGAAAATGTAACAGGTCATGGGAAAGTGGGACGAGCTGAGAGTGCAGGTACACCGTGAAGATATTGCAAGTTCAGTGCCGGACCAGCACAACAAGGTTAATATCGCAGTAAAGTGAGTCACAGATTTTTGTGGTTTCCAGTGCATATCAGAGTGAGGTTTACACTATACTACTAAGTGTGCAATAGCATTATGTCTCAAAAAACAATGCACACATTTTAATTTTTAAAAATTTGCTGAAAAATGCTATCATCTGAGCTTTCAGTGAGTTAACATTAAAAATCACTGATCAGGGAGTTCCCGTTATGGCTCGGTGGTGACAAACCTGACCAGTATCCATTAGAATGTGGGTTCGATCCCTGACCTCGCTCAGTGGGTTAACAATCCAGCATTGCTGTGAGCTGTGGTGTAGGTTGCAACCGCGGCTTGGATCCAGCATGGCTGTGGCTATGGCGTAGGCCAGCAGTTGTAGATTCTATTCAACCCCTAACCTGTGAACCTCCATATACTGCAAGCACAGCCCTGAAAAGCAAAAGCAAAAGCAAAAAAAAAAAAAAAAAGGAGTTCCCACCATGGCTCAGCAGTTAACAAACCCGACTAGGGACCATGAGGTTGTAGGTTTGATCCCTGGCCTCACTCAGTAGGTTAAGCATCCGGTGTTGCCATGAGCTGTGGTGTAGGTCGAAGACACGGCTCTGATCCCGCATTGCTGTGACTCTGGCATAGGCCAGAGGCTGTAGCTCCGATTAGACCCCTAGTCTGGGAACCTCCATATGCTGCGGGTGCGGCCCTAAAAAGCAAAAAAAAAAAAAAAAAAAAAAAAAGTCACTGATCACATATCACCATAACAAATATAATGATAATGAAAAGTTTTGAAATACTGCAAGAATTACCAAAATGTGTCACAGACATGAAGTGAGCAAATGCTGTTGGAAAAATAGTACCAACAGACTTGCCCAATGCAGGGTTGTCACCAACTTTCAATTTGTAAAAAATGCAATATCTGCTAAGTAAAATAAAGCACAATAAAACAAGGTCTGCCTATAGGAAACTGGGGAAGCTTATCAAGACCTGCCTGTTCAGATTCTTCTTGGGGTGCCTCATCTTTAGAAATAATGCTCGTTTTCTCCGGGTGCAGGAAGGTTGTACCCCATGAGGGTCTTATGGCTTCGTTCAGGAGGAGATCAGAGAGTACTTCCTACTTGTACCAGTTCTTAAAGCACTGCAGCTTAAAATATTTAAATCGTGAAGACAACCACATTTTGAGGGAGCGTGTTCCAAATCCTGTCAGTGTTGCGGTAAAATTACAGAGAAACAATAAACAGTGAATACCTTTGAGGGCTTCATCTTCGGTAGAAGTGGCTGTCGGTAATAGTGCCGTGCAGTTTGGAATGTTACCTTTCCTCCTACACATACACACTCACGCTATTAAGGTATTTTTATTAGGACTTAAGAGAATTAATACACTTGGGACTGATTTCTTTACATATTAAAAAAGGGGGAAAAATCTCATCATATTAGATTCTGCCTCATATCCTCAAAGGGCATCATCTGCGTCTTGCTGTCGTTCCTAGGCATGGTGTGTTAAATTATAAGACTCTTTGCCACTTTAACTGTGGACTTCCTTCCTTAGGAATCAGAGAAGATTATTGCTGAGTTGAATGAAACCTGGGAAGAGAAGCTGCGTAAAACAGAGGCCATCAGAATGGAGAGGTCAGGAAGTGAAACTCTGAGAATGTTTATACATTGTCTGTCGAGTTTGGATTGCTTTTCTATAAGAAAAGATAAAATAGAAGTTAAAAACAAAGAACCTTCTATCCCCAAACACAAAACAAACGAATGAAACTTGGCTGGAACATACAGCCAAATGTATATTCTGAAGTGAATTCACATATTTTGTGTTCTCTAGGGAAGTTGTGTTTCAGTTAGTGTGCTGCATGTTGCTTGGGATCTATACAAAAATGAAAGATATTGAGGGATAGGGTTTTTCATTTGCAAAAAGACTACCTTTGATAAAGACCCAAATGAAAAAGGCTCTCTTGATTATTATCTTTCAGAGTTATGTTTTCTAGAACCTCTTTTTTTTTTTTTTTTGTCTTTTTAGGGCTGCACTGGCAGCATATGGAGGTTTCCAGGCTAGGGATCGAATTGGAGCTGTAGCCGCTGGCCTACAACACAGCTCACGGCAACGCTGGATCCTTACCGCACTGAGCGAGACCAGGGATCAAACCCACGTCCTCAAGGATGCTAGTTGGATTCATTAACCACTGAGCTGCAACAGGAACTCTGATTATAGAGATTTTAAGCTAAAATTGTTGAATAAGTGTGATTGTGGGTATGGGAAAATGACATTTGAGAAAATCACATTTATAAATAATCCCCCCTGTATCGAAGTTACTTTCTGATTGCTTTCTTGGATTTTTAAGAAATGGTGGAGTTCCCGTCGTGGCGCAGTGGTTAACGAATCCGACTAGGAACCATGAGGTTGCGGGTTCGGTCCCTGCCCTTGCTCAGTGGGTTAACGATCCGGCGTTGCCGTGAGCTGTGGTGTAGGTCGCAGACGCGGCTCGGATCCCGCGTTGCTGTGGCTCTGGCGTAGGCCGGTGGCTACAGCTCCGATTCAACCCCTAGCCTGGGAACCTCCATATGCCGCGGGAGCGGCCCAAGAAATAGCAACAACAGCAACAACAACAACAACAGACAAAAAGACAAAAAAGACCAAAAAAAAAAAAAAAAAAAAAAAAAAAAAGAAATGGTTCTTTGCCAACTAGGAATCATGAGGTTGCAGGTTCGATCCCTGGCCTCACTCAGTGGGTCAAGGATCTGGTGTTGCCATGAGCTGTGGTGTAGTTGCAGATGCAGCTCAGATCTGGCGTTGCTGTGGAGTGTTGTAGGCCAAAGGCTACAGCTCCGATTAGACCCCTAGCCTGGGAATCTCCATATGCCGTGGATACAGCTCTAAAAAAAGACAGAAAAAAAAAAAAAGAAATGGTTCTTTGAATTGTATGAAGTGCCTTACGGGAATATTTTTTCTTCTTTATGTATTTATAATCATATTATTTATAAATTATTGTCTACCTCAAAAGTCAGATGTGAGTTTTTATTTGAGTGAATAAAGCTTTACCTAAGATAGGAACATTATTTTTTTCTATTAAAAATGATTTCTCATGAATGATGGGATAGGCAGATTTCTTTCATATTTGTATTAGTGACTTTGACCGTGGTTGATTTGGCTTTGCATGTTTTATTTTCCAGCTACTGTTAGATTGATTTACTTGACGTTTTGGTATTTTGTTCTGATATGCCTGTTGTTTTTTCTAGAGAGGCCTTGTTGGCTGAGATGGGAGTTGCCATTCGAGAAGATGGAGGAACCCTGGGGGTTTTCTCACCCAAAAAGGTGGGAAATAGTGTTGTGAAACTTAACCAAACAGAAACACTTTCTGTTTGTCTTAGTCCCTGAGGGACTTCACATCTTTCACGGCTGGCTCCTCTTCTTCCTTTTCTTTAAAATCTTGAGACGTGGCTGAATTTCAGATATTTCTGATTTCACCTTATGATATAAGGCCAGGCTGTTTCTAAAATACTTTTAGAAATGTTTACTGTTTATAAAATAAAATCCAAGGCAGTAAACCGTAACTTTTGGTCATGATTCATTATGTTTACTCATCTTCATTGTTGCTTTCTCTTAAATTCCAAGCCTTGGAATACCTTGTTTCAGTTTGGCTACTCTTTCTGTATAGATTTCCCCACAGATGCCAGCAACCCTGAATCGTAACTCTTTGGAAGCAATTTCAGCTGTTCAGGTTTGTGTAGAAAAATACCACTTCAGTTTGCTTCTGCAGTTTTTGTGATAGACAGCCGCTGTACTCAGTAAAGCAATTCCGGTCCTTATCCTTCTAGCCTCCTCTGCTCCCTTCTCAGTTTGATTTTTTTTTTAATGACTCTAGTAATTACTGTCCTCCTTATATAATCATAGCTGCGAAGTAGTAGTTACCTTTTAACTAATTAGAATAGCAAGGTCTTTCTTTTTTTTCCCCCTAAGTTGCTTCTTAGTTATTGTTAGACACTAGAAAACTATGAAAAGATTATTTTGTTTGCTTATTTATATGACAATAATAAAACATACATTAATAAACAAGTGTATACTGAATACTAGTAATAAATGGTCCTTCGTTTCAAATGACTTCAAATTGGCTATTAGAGACTTAAACATCTTTGTGCAAAGGCCTGATAATGGTCTCTAGGTTAGCATAGAGTGAGTAGGAGGTTTTCATTTGGTACTTTTGTTTTATGTGATATGAAATATTCCTGTGGTTTTTGTTAGAATTCTTTTGGTGAGATTTTTCTTTTGTATAAATTGTGATGTGTTACTTTCAACAAAGATTGATTTAAAGATATTTTAGATATGTATTGTAGACCTGGAACAATAATAACATTTTATCTGTTTATATTGGCAAAGGTCATTGAGTTTCACAGTTGAAGAATTTTTCTTTCAGTAAGACATTATTTATTCCAATATATTATTTATTATTGTAGAAATTTTATCAGCTATTGCCTTGATAGAATTTAGATTGTGCCTTTACATATATCTAAAAGTACTTTATAAGTTGTTACAGAAGTTAAAAGCTATTGTAAAATCTTTCAGTGTTAAGAACTGTGGGGAAGGGAGTTCCCGTCGTGGCGCAGTGGTTAGCAAACCCGACTAGGAACCATGAGGTTACGGGTTCAATCCCTGGCCTTGCTCAGTGGGTTAACGATCCGGTGTTGCCGTGAGCTGTGGTGTAGGTTGCAGACGCAGCTCAGGTCCTGCGTTGCTGTGGCTCGCGTAGGCCGGCGGCTACAGCTCTGATTCGACCCCTAGCCTGGAAACCTCCATATGCCGTGAGAGCGGCCCAAGAAAATGACAAAAAAACAAACAAAAAAAAGAACTGTGGGGAAAAATTTTACAACAACTTGTAAAATTTGGGCATTTAACACACATCTTAAAAAACTTGAGAGGTCTTGTTGTGACTCAGCAGTAATGAGCCAGACTAGTATCCATGAGGATGCGGGTTCTATCTGCTCAGGGAGTTAAGGATCCAGTGTCGCATACAACGGCTTAGAGCTGGTGTTGCTGTGGCTCTGGTGTAGGCCAGCAGCCACAGCTCCAATTAGACCCCTATCATGGAAACTTCCATATGCCACAGGTGCAGGCCTAAAAAAGGAAAAAAACAAAAACAATTAAAACTTGAATAAGTGTTGTGTTATAAACAGCATAAAATTTCAAACTGAGATCTGTTTCCAAAGCTTTTTCTCACTTTACTCATCTTGCTTTGACTTGCTAGACTTCTTCAGGAAAAGAGGAGGTGCACTACTGACCACATCCAAATTCAGTTTTAGAACCTGTTTCTGATGTTTCTTGATCGTGGTAATCATTGCACAATGCGTACATATATCAAATCGACACATTGTACACCTTTATTTATTTATTTATTTATTTTTTGTCTTTTTGCCTTTTCTAGGGCCGCTCCCGCGGCATATGGAGGTTCCCAGGCTAGGGGTCTAATCCGAGCTGTAGCCTCCAGCCTACACCACAACCGTAGCAACACGGGATCTGAGCCGCGTCTGTGACCTACACCACAGCTTACGGCAACACCGGATCCTTAACGCACTGAGCAAGGCCAGGGATCGAACCAGCAACCTCATGGTTCCTAGTCAGATTCGTTAACCACTGCACCACGACAGGAACTCCTGTACACCTTTAAAAATCACATTGTACAGCCTAAATATATACAGATTTTGTCATTTATATCTCAACAAAACTAGGGGAAAACACTGTTAAGGCAAGAGGGAAAAAAAAAGAAAGAATCTGTTCCTGAGGTAGCCTTTATCTTAGGCCAGTGTCATGTTGGGTTTTAAAGAATACTGCCTACTGAGGGCTTTGACTTTCTCAAACCAGCAAAGCTCTTAACTTACAGAGACAAAGGTTAGCTGTGGAGATGTAGAGTTTTTCCTCATTTCTTTTTAATTATCTTTTGCAGTCCCCTTTCTTAACTCTCTCATCTGACTGTTCTCTCATTCTTCCACATTTGCTGGCACTATCTTGAGTAGATTTTGACCCCAAGACCATGTGACTTATTTTTGGATTCCAGTGGGGTATTTTCGCCAAAGAAGGTTGGTTTTTAAAAAATTTTAGAAATATTAGAGTTAGATGAAGAAAATTTTTGCAGGATGTATTATTGAATGTTAGTAATTTTAATTTCTTCTCCAAGATAAAGACTAAAAACAACTGGGAACATGAAGAACCGATAAAAATTATAGAGGGGAATTACAGAGGATGTGGGAACATTTTTACAAAGTAAATGACAAATTAAATATTTCCTGAGGTTGTAGGAACTCTACCCTTTTGAGTTCTTTTTTTTTTTTTTTTTTTTTGTCTTTTTGCCTTTTTGCCTTTTCTAGGTCCGCTCCTGTGGCATGTGGAGGTTCCCAGGCTAGGGGTCTAATCGGAGCTGTAGCCACTGGCCTATGCCACAGCCACAGCAACGCAGGATCTGAGCCGAGTCTGCAGCCTACACCACAGCTCACAGCAACGCCTGGTCCCCAGCCCACTGAGCAAGGCCAGGGATCGAACCTGCAACCTCATGGTTCCTAGTCGGATTTGTTAACCACTGCGCCACAACGGGAACTCCCCTTCTGAGTTCTTAACTGAAACCTCTGTAATAAAAGAGAGACTGATGTGAGAAAAACAAAGAGGTTCATTAACATGTATACCTTAGGTATACATGGGAGATACCAGGGGGAAAAATGGCTAACTCCCTAAGATGGCCTAGAATTCTGCCTTAAATACCATCTTAATAGGTAAAGGGATAGAGAGGTAGTCCGCAAGGGAGAGTCACTGACTTTTAGGACAATTGGGGGTAGGGGGAGGGATGGTAGTTTGGGACAGAGTTTGTCTGGGTGTGGTGTCAACTTCTAGTTTTTTCTCCTGGTTAGTAAAACTTCTGGGAGGGGATTTATGACAACTGAGTTCTTTTTGAACAGTCTGTCTTTAGGCAGATAAGGGAAGTTCAGAGAAAGCTTCACCCTCCCTGTGCTGTTTTTCTTGTGCCCAACAGCTCAAAATAATATGTCCTGTGGCCTTTTTTGGTTGATTTGGCCACAGCGTGTAGCACCTGATATGGGATCTCAGTAACCAGACCAGGCATTGAACTCGAGCTGCATTGGTGAAAGTGCAGAGTCCTGATCACTAGACCTCCAGGGAACTTCTCAAATTGACATTTCTAGGAGTGGCAAATTCTTCAGCCCTTCAAGATTTTTGACCAAGTGTTTATAAAAATTATGGTTGCTCCATTCAGAGAATCAGCCTGCCCTAATTTTTCTTTTATGTTCTCCATGCTTTGTCCTTGTCAAGAATTGGATCTTGCTCTTTATCCCAGAATTTATGTTTTTAAATAGAATGCATTAGTGCAGTTTGGGGAGGCCCGAAAAGAGAGCTTTCCGTTTATTGTGGAATTGCAGCTAGGAATGAAGGAAGTTCCTCTTCCAGGCACTCTGGGTAATCCAGGAAGCCATCAGCCTCCTGTACGTCCCTGTCCTTCTCACAGCCTCCTCAGTGGTGCTTGCTCCTAATTGATTGTCTGTGACCTTTTTCAGACCCCACATCTCGTTAACCTCAATGAGGACCCGCTAATGTCCGAATGCCTGCTTTATTACATCAAAGATGGAATTACTAGGTACGTTTGTTTCTCCTTTTGGTCACGATTTTGAACACGATGTTTTTCTAGATTATTGAAAAACCAAAGGGAAGTTGTTTGTTGAAAAATTTCTTATAACAGTTTCCTGTTTTTCCCATTTGAAGTAGTTACAAATTATCCTCTCTATGCTTTTCTCAAATTATTTAGTTGTTTTAACCGCCAAACCACTGAACATGTGTCTTTTTTTCCTCACTGTCTCTAAGTAAAATTTTTCCTTCTAGCATCACATGTGAATTCATTAAGGAGATTAGTTCACCCTTATCTTTTTGTGATGCTGTGTGAGTTATTTGGTGTATCATTGCCCATTGTTTCTTATTCTAATGTAGGGGTGTTGATCATATACGAACATAGAATTGGCAGTTCAAAGCCTCTGATTAAAGAAAGGCAATACCTTTTTTGTACGTACCAGAGAATGTTCTTCAGGAGAAAGAGGCTCATTGTTTGTAGTGCTTTTTGTGTCTGAATTTCCCTGGGAAACACTTTGCCTTGTGTTCAGGGTTGGCCAAGCAGATGCTGAGCGGCGCCAGGACATCGTGCTGAGCGGGGCTCACATTAAAGAAGAGCATTGTATCTTCCGGAGCGAGAGAAACAACAGTGGGGATGGTGAGAGTTCTCAGCTTCGCTTTTCCAACAACTCTTCATTCTATATTCTGAGAAATCCCCAAGACTTGGTATTCCCTGTCTCTTTCAGTAATACTTTCTTGTACACTCTAATATTTGAAAATGGAAGAAACCTGGGCTGCTTATAAATGCAGGAATGGACGTAGCTACTTTACATGAAAAAGCCCAGACAAAAGGAGCCCTTTTGTTACTGCCAAGAATTGAGCAGGACTAGGCAGTTAGGCTTGGTCTTGAATTTTAATTATTTAATAGACAAGTGAGGGAACAAATATCCTGGGTAGTGGGAGATTTGAAGGACCTTTAGTCTTAAGCCAGTAGAATTTATTTTTATCTAAAGGGAAGAAAAAGTCTGTCTTGATTTTTGCCCAGATTATTAACACAACAATAACAGTCTAATAGTATTTTTGTGTATATAATTTATTCTTCCCTAATCAGAATATTAGCTTTTGATATTAAGTTTCTGGTTATTACCTATATTTCATACTTAAGATTTTGGAAGCCTTTCATTTTTATGCACTGAATTGTCAGGTATCACTGAAACTAACATTTTCTGTCTTCCTCTGAGGTTTGTCCAGTTTATTTAGATGTCTCCATCCAAGCCACAGTGCTGGTTCTAGTACCCTTCAATGAACTGTTACGTAGCTGCTAAGCCACTTGGTTGTTGCAGGAATTTGTTCTAGTTGTCTTGAGTACACTTAGTCATCTGATCTGCTTTCCATTATTTCCTTCCAGTGGGTTGTGGTGCTAACATTAGTTTGTGTTCCTCTTAGTTATCGTGACCCTGGAGCCCTGTGAACGTTCAGAAACCTATGTCAATGGCAAGAGGGTGGCGCAGCCTGTTCAGCTCCGCTCAGGTGAGACTGGGAGAGGCATGAAGTCTTCAGTTGCTTGTGGGAGCAACTCTTTAATTTCTAACTCTTTGTTAAAAGGTTGAGGTGGTGGTCAACATTAGGATTTATGGGAGTTCCCATCACAGCTAGTAGTTAATGAATCCGACTAGAAACCATGAGGTTGCGGGTTCGATCCCTGGCCTTGCTCAGTGGGTTAAGGATCCGGCGTTGCCGTGAGCTGTGGTGTAGGTTGCAGACGCAGCTCAGGTCCTGCGTTGCTGTGGCTCTGGCGTAGGCCGACGGCTACAGCTCCAATTTGACCCCTAGCCTGGGAACCTCCATATGCCATGGGAGCAGCCCAAGAAATGGCAAAAAAAAAAAAAAAATTATGATTTATGTTCTTGTAAAACTCCAAAAGTTTTTTTTTGCATTGTGGAGAGTAAAGTTATTAACTTAGATACTATACATTTGTAAAAATATTTCTTGGTATCTCCCATTGCGGCTTAGTAGGTTAAGGACCTGACTTTGTGTCTATGAGGATGCAGGTTTGATCTCTGGCCTCACTCAGTAGTTTAAGGATCTGGCATTGCCACAAGCTGCAGTGTGGGTCACAGAGGCAGCTGGGATTTCGTGTTGCCATGGTTGTGGTGTAGGCTGCAGGTGCAGCTACACTTTGACCCCTAACCCAGGAACTTCCATATGCTGCAGTTACGGCTATAAAAAGGAAAAAAGAAAAGATTTCTTAACCTCGTTTCTCTTTTATGCCAGGAAACCGCATCATCATGGGTAAAAACCATGTGTTTCGTTTTAACCACCCGGAGCAAGCACGGGCCGAACGGGAGAAGACACCTTCTGCTGAGACCCCCTCTGAGCCTGTGGACTGGACGTTTGCCCAGAGAGAGCTTCTGGAAAAACAAGGAATTGATATGAAACAGGAGATGGAAAAAAGGTAACATACACATGTGATGTGGCCCACATGACTCTCCCTTCTTTTAAACATGGTAGAATTCAAGAAACCGGTCATGGATGTCACAATTTGTTCTTCCCTCTCTGACTTTTCTTTTCCTTCTAGATTACAGGAAATGGAGATCCTATACAAAAAGGAGAAAGAGGAAGCAGATCTTCTCCTGGAGCAACAGAGACTGGTAGGAGCCCACCCCAAATCCTCAGTTAGGAGAGGGCACTTGCTCTCGTATCATACCTTCCCTGTCCCACAGATGAGCACTTGCCCTCAATGCTTATCCAGCTCTCATTGATACCGTGCACTGTTCTCTCATTTCCTTAACAGAAAAGGAACTTACACCTCCTGGGAGTCTTAGCCTGAAAAACTGTCCTTAAAGTTACTCTTTTTGTGCCTCTTACGTCCTAAAGCAAATCTTGTATCAAAACCAAGTGCTTTTGGAGGAAATAGTGGGAGCTTTTCCAATAGCCTTTGCCTATGGATAGTGGCTTTTGAGTATATGGGAGTGGCAGTTCTTTTAATAGTAATTTCTCTCAGTATTGAATTTGGTGGGTGTTTGCCTTGGTTTTGTTTCTGATCACCTGATAGTACTAATTCTCTGCTCTTGGGCTGACCTGGGAATTGTTCTTGTGCTGGGCAGACTTTTTTTTTTTTTTTTTTAAGTTAAACTGTGTCTAAAAGTGTTGCTGCACAGTTGCATGTGTTAATCCTTTTCTGTTCCCCTGCATGGAGTCTGAATTCTCAGTAAGGGTCTCCGTGGCATATGGGGTGTCAGTGGAAGTAAGGACTGTACAACTGAGATAGGGAAAAGGGGAAGCCTGGTTTCTGCGGGTTGAGAAAGTGTTTGGGTTAGCAGCTGAAAAGCCAGTTTAAGACTGCAGCTTATAAGCTGATGCCTGTAGTATTTTATGATATTAATTGATTTTATAGATTTTGTAAAAATTGAATCTTATGAATAAATAAATTTATCCATTAGCTATATTTTCATTTTTAAAGCCATTCAGTTTTTGTTAACCAAGCCCTGGTTAACAGAATCTTCTTGGCATTCATTTGATATGTAAGAAAAAGGTATAATAGGAATTCCCTCACGGCGCAGCAGATTAAGGATCTGGCATAGTCACTGTAGTGGCTTGGGTCACTGCTGTGGCGCAGGTTTAATCCCTGGCCTGGGAAGTTCCGCATGGTCATGGCCAAAAAAAAAGAAAAAGGCACAACAGTCTTGGGGTACAGTGGATTCAGATTAGGAATTTCTCTCTTTTTTTTTTTTTTAAGATTCATGAGGAATTCCCACTGTGATTCAGCAGTAACGAACCCAACTAGTATCCATGATTATTGGAGTTCAGTCCCTGGCCTTGCTCAGTGGATTAAGGATCTGGTGTTGCTGTGGCTGTGGCGTAGGCTGGCAGCTACAGCTCTGATGCGACCCCTAGCCTTGGAACCTCCATGTGCCGCAGGTGTGGCCCTAAAAAGTCAAAATAAAAAAGATTCATGGACTTCTTTTAAGATAAGGGGGTATTAGGCAGAAAGTTGGGGTACTGGTTTCTTTCCTTAGCATAAAATACAGAATGCAGAATACCGAGTATAAACCGCAGCATGTAAACTACAGCCTTATGGCTGTGCTCGGCTTTGGAGATGAGAGACTATTGCTCAGTGGCCAGAAAAGCCAAGGACTTGTGCAAAAGCAGCCTCTTCCAGAGCAGCTCAGTTCTCAGGCTTGGCAGTAGGTTAAACCAGTTAGTTTGTTATCTTGGAAATTATAGTAAAGCCCAAAAAAGAATAGATGGCAAGAATAAATCGAATTTTGGGGCAAGATAATAGCAGTGTTATATAGATGGAGCCTCTTTAGGAGGCCTAGTTGGCATTTAGTTTGTAATGAAAACAGAAAGGTTTAGCTACAGTGTGATTAGAGGCTTGAAAACTTTGTGACACATGAAGGAGCCTTTTATCTTCATAATGTGCTATAATCTAATAACATGCCTCTCATGGTCTGTGAGAGATCAAACGAGGACAGGTATAATTAAGCTGTATTTATTATTAACAATAGTGCCTTGTATTTTTGTGTAGTGAATTATAATTTACAAGGAGCTTTAACATCTATCAATTTTTTGATTCCCCAAATGACCTTCTTTGGTGGTGTCTATGTAATTAAAATGGCAAATACTACCTCTAGTTTATAGTTGAGGAAACCAAGTCTAAAAAATGCTGTCTCGCCCACTCTGAAATTCCTATTAAGACATGGGGCTGATGCTTAAACCTAAACTTGGGTCTTCTGACTTGCTTCAGTGTTCTGTCCAGTAGAACAGTGCCTCTCAACCACTTGGAAGTCTTGTTAAGATGCTGATGCTGAAGTTACCATTGTTGCTTAGTGGTTAATGAACCCGTCTAGTATCCATGAGGAATCAGGTTCAATCCCTGGCCTCACTCAGTGGGTTAAGGATCTGGTGTTGCCATAAGCTGTGGTGTAGATCGAAGACACAGCTCAGATCCCATGTTGCTGTGGCTGTGGTGTAGGCCAGCAGCTATAGCTCCAATTTGACCCCTAACCTGGGAACTTCCATACTCCATGGGTGCGGCCCTAAAAAGACCAGTTAAAAAAAAAAATGCTGGTGCTGATCAGTATGTCTGGGGTGGGACCTGAGATTCTGCAGTTTGTAACAGGATCCCAGGTGATGCCAAAACTCCCGGACCAACCTTTGAGTAACTAGGTGTAAAAGAATAATGATGCTTGATGCTCTCTGCATCCAAGAGTTGATGATCATTCTGTGCTCTGAAGTAAAAACAGTGACCACTGAATAAAGAGAAACTAAATGTCTCTAGGACGTATTTAGTTTCCAGGGAACATACTTAGTCTGCGAGTGATCAGGTTCTGATCGTCATTTGCTCTGTGTATCTCAAAGCAATCTAGAACTTCAAGAGCAGCTCCTTAAAGCAGGGAGATTGCTTTCCTGCCGTTAAGTCCAGCTGTCTGTCCCACTTCGATTTCTTGTCCTCCAGAGTTGATTTCTAACTCTTTAGCCTGAAGAATATCTAGCAGTAACAATACTGAACAAAGATGTATTTTTGGAGTTTCCCATGGTGGCGCACTGGTAACAAACCCAACAAACCTCATGGGTACTCCCATGAGGACACGGGTTCGATCCCTGGCCTTGTTCAGTGGGTTATAGATCTGGCATTGTCATGAGCTGTGGTGTGGGTCGCAGGTACAGCTCGGATACTGAGTCACTGTGGCTGTGGTGTAGGCCGGCAGCTACAGTTCTGGTTCAGCCTCTAGCTCAGGAACTTCCATATGCTGCAGGTACAGCCATAAAAAAAAACAGAAAAAAGAAAAGTATTTTTATGACCCTATATTGGTCAACCCACAGATATGTTTTGAATGCACACTATGGATAAACTTTGAGAGGATGCAATGGAATAATTATTAAGTAAATATTTGATATTTACTATATGTGATCATTTTTGCACAGTGACAACCTTAAAAGTAGAATTCAGGCTCATGAGTTTTCTATTATGATACTTCCCTAAATGCGTCACATGGTTACATTGCTAAACATTCTCTTATAGTTAGTGCTGCATAGTCTGTCCTGTGCTTGCTTTTTTACACATGTTTTGGAGAACTTCTCTCTTTTATTTGCATAATCTTCCTGTCCAGTCTCTTCAGGAGGCCCACTTTGTATTTGGTGTATAATGAAAACAGCGATCATTTAGTGTCATGTGATTTTGCCAGATCTGAGTAGTTTTCCAACCCTATAACAAATGAATCTAAATATCTTAAAGTATTCCCCCCATCTCCTTTTTTGGACATGAGATAAGATTTGCATCTCGGCACACAAGCTTTGCATACAGTTTTCAGTGTCATGATCAGTACGTGAAAGGATATGCTGGGGCTATAAGAAGGACATATTCTACAGAGTCAGTATAACAGTATTTTAAAAAGAAAAAAGCTATGACCACTTGATTTTGAGTTCTTTTGGATTTATGTAAACTCATTTATGTTTTATTTCAGAGTTTAAAGGCATAATATATGTCTCTTAAGTATGATATTAAAGCAATGATTAGAATATTTTCTGCATTAAATAGTATTCATTTCATCATTAAGCAGATTTTAAAGGAAAAGAAAAGAAGCCAGGGAAAAAAACCCTATAGTTAATTATGTAGGAAGAAACGAAAATTTGTGTTCTGTAAAACCCAGTTTATACATATTTGCAAGAAAACCTTTTTAGAAGTCAGACATACTTTTTCTCTAATGTTTATTAATATCATGTTTTATCACTTTAGATTTTATCATTTATGATTTTTTAAACTAAAAAATGACAAGGAGGACTTCCCTGGTGGCTCATTGGGTTAAGGATCTAGCATTGTCACTGCTGTGGCATGGATTGGGATCTCTGGCCTGGGAACCTCCACATGCCACAGGTGTGGCCAGAAAGGAAAAATAGTATAGAGTCTGTAAATTTAGCTTTATCTGCTTTTGTTGTTGTTACTAAATTTTCATGTAGTAGGGGTTATAAATGGTTTAGAAGCCATTTATAGACCAGTAGAAATAATACAGAATCAGTAGTAATATCTCCAAATTCAGGGGCCAAATTATCGTTATTATTGTTAGAGGTTATTTTTTCTAGGATGCAAGATACTATTTTTTTTTTTAACCCTTCCCTGGAAATAATTTTGGTAATCATAGCCAAGTAAAAGAGATAATTAAATAAGAATATTTTCATTTACTAGACTATCTTGAACACTTCTTATGAGTAGTTTATTTTCCCAGGAACTTCTATTTCCTGAATAGAAATTCTTCCCTAATCCTACCTGTCATAGGGGGTCTAAATCTAACACCGCTTTAATTTAGACCCATGTTATCAAGATTTGATTGTGTTAAAGAACAATTGGTTATTATCCAAATAGCCATTGAAGTTACTTATTTGTGAGGTCAGGCTCTGCTGTTTTTGGGCTTAAGTAAAATTTTTGGAAAGAGAAGTTATGGTACAGAGATAGCTGGAGAGACAAGGAGTTAGAGATAACATTTTAAATTGGATCTGTTTTACATAAGCAGAGTGTGATCTTTGTGTTTTATGTATTGATAGTAATCATTGTCAACTTAAAGTAATAATCCTCAGATATGTCCTCAAATAGCTAGAAATATCACGGATTTTTATATAACACATTTCTAAGTTGTATTTATTAAAATATTTGGGGCGAGTTCCCATTATGGCTCAGTGGTAACAAACCCGACTAGTATCCATGAGGATGTGGGTTCGATCCCTAGGCCCACTCAGTGGGTTAAGGATCCCTCGTTGCCATGAGTTGCAGTGTAGGTCGCAGACACAGCTTGGATCTGGTGTTGCTGTGGCTGTGGTGTAGGCTGGCAACCGTAGCTGCGATTCGACCCGTAGCCTAGGAATTGCCAATATGCCATGACTTCGGCCCTAAAAAGCAATATATATATTGTTAATGTCTTAATTTACCTTCTGGAGATTTGTTTCCTAGAATTTTGGATGAGGTATTTGTTGGGTTAAATGTGTGGAAAACAAAATAGCAGAATCACTATAAAGATTCTTTTTGATGCTTCCTTTGTTCTCTGGATAGCAAGTTTTAATTGTACGAATGAAATTGATCAATTTGGCATGAAACAAGTAAATAGCAAATTCAATATATGCTCATGGAAAGAATAGTTTCAAAGCCCTCTTCAACGAAAAAACAAAACAATTTGGTTGATAGGACCCTCACTCTCATGTTCTGCTAATAGGGAGTCTTAGCGTTTTTAACGTAATCCCTCTTTGACTGCTTCTTTTTCTACTTTCTCATCTTCTAACTTTTTTCTAGGGCTGCTCTTTTTAGTAAACCTAAAAAAAACGTGGCATTCTACAGCATTACTAACCTCTGTTAATCCGCCTGCTCGTCACATCTTGTATGGCATCTGTGCTCACTCATGGGGGAGAGAGTTTCTGGAAGAAGCAACAGCAATAACCAAGGCAAATGTTGGGAAGTGGCTGCATGGGTGTTAGCATGTATGGGGCATAGGTGTTACCCATTTTCTTGAGATAGTGGAGTTGTTGTTTCATACCTTTTGTTATTACTTCATGTGACCTTACAGTTTCTCACTGTTTCAATCCTAAGAGCAGATTTCATCACTTAAGCCAGAAAGTGGGAATTTGGATTAATGTTATTTTTTTTGAAAGGCCAATCTTTATATTAATAATAATCTATATAAGCATATGTCTTAATAGATGTGCACGTCATTTAGGGGGTTTTATTTTTTTGGGGGGTTTTTTGTTTTTTTAAGTTTTGTTTTTTTTTTTTAAATTTGGTTAGGGCTTTTTCGCTTGCTTTTTCTTCAGTTTGATTTTCCTTTTTTACATTTTAATTTTGGTTATTTTGGGGCCATTTTTTTGATTTTGTTTTTCCAAAGGACGCGGATTCTGATAGCGGGGACGATTCTGACAAGAGGTCCTGTGAAGAGAGCTGGAAACTGATTACTTCTCTGAGAGAAAAGCTACCTCCCAGCAAGTTGCAAACCATTGTTAAAAAATGTGGCCTCCCTAGCAGTGGGAAGAAACGAGAACCAATTAAAATGTATCAGATCCCCCAAAGAAGGCGCCTGAGTAAAGATTCCAAGTGGGTCACCATCTCAGATCTTAAGATTCAGGCCGTAAAAGAGATATGCTATGAGGTCGCTCTCAATGACTTCAGGCACAGTCGGCAGGAGATTGAAGCCTTGGCCATTGTGAAGATGAAAGAGCTTTGTGCCATGTACGGGAAGAAAGATCCCAATGAGCGGGACTCCTGGAGGGCAGTGGCCAGGGATGTCTGGGACACTGTTGGTGTAGGGGATGAGAAGATTGAAGACATGATGGCCAGTAATAAAGGTGGCACTGATGTAGATGACCTCAAGGTTCATATCGACAAGCTGGAGGATATTTTGCAAGAAGTCAAAAAGCAAAATAACATGAAAGACGAGGAGATAAAAGTCTTAAGAAATAAAATGCTCAAAATGGAGAAAGTCTTACCACTGATTGGGTCTCAGGAACAGAAGGCCCAGGGAAACCACAAAGCAAAGGAACCTGTTGGTGCTGGTGCCAGTAGCAAGTCTGAGAATGATGCAAGTAAAAGAGACAGTGGAGAACTTGGCAAAGAAGAGCGTGTTTCCCAGCTGATGAATGGGGATCCAGCGTTTCGACGTGGACGTCTGCGTTGGATGAGACAGGAACAAATTCGGTTCAAGAACCTGCAGCAGCAGGAGATAACAAAGCAGCTTCGTCGGCAGAACGTACCTCATAGATTCATCCCTCCTGAGAACCGGAAGCCTCGGTTCCCCTTTAAGAGCAACCCTAAACACAGAAACTCTTGGAGTCCCGGAACACATATCATCATAACAGAAGATGAGGTTATAGAGCTTAGAATTCCAAAAGATGAAGATGGAAGGAAAGGAAATAAAGATGAGAGCCAAGAAAAGGGGAGTAGAGCAGCTTCTAAGGATCCCCCACCACCGTGGGGCTCTCAGGGCACCCGAAATCAAGACCACATTCAAGTTAGCAAGCAGCATATTAATAACCCACAACAACCACCTCAGTTACGCTGGAGAAGCAATTCTCTCAATAATGGCCAACCGAAAAGTACGCGCTGCCAGGCGTCTGCTTCCTCAGAATCACTAACCTCCCACAGTGTTCACCCCACTCCTGACCTGCAGACTTTACAGGCAAAACGCCACATTCATCAGCATCGTCAGTCTTACTGTAATTATAACACTGGAGGTCAGGTAGAGGGTGGTGCAGCCAGTCCCTGTCAGAAGCAGACTGACAAACCCAACCAATGTAGTCAGTTCGTGACCCCTCCAAGAATGAGGCGACAGTTCTCAGCACCCAATCTCAAAACTGGTCGAGAAACCACAGTATAAATTACTGGACAAACTTGAATCTTGGTGGAGGAAACAGGAGATGGTAGCTCGTGATTTGGGTTGGTTTTAGCCTTGAGTTTCTAGTATTTACGTTATGATTTTAATGTTGCGTTCCTAGAAATACTAACTGATTTTAATATTGTTAAAACTTAAAACACTGGTAAACGTTTCAACACCTCCCTTTTATTTGTATACCATAAGTGGGCAGTTTCTGGAATTTTGGACGAAACACTGAGACCTCCCTTATTTTTCTGAAACTTCCCTCCTTTCTTGGTGCCTAGATAATATACTTACTTACCCAGACTGGTCTTGTTTTGGTGTAAGTTATGTTTTTATAATGCCTGTAATTTGATTTGATATCCAGAAAGACCTGCCTCTTGGTTTATGCAGAGATTCAGAAGGGGAATTTGATATGTAGAAATAAATGTCTATTATTTCCCCATGAATGTAAGACATTAGTTGAGAAATAACAACATGCAACTCTTAGGATTTCTTATCCATGTCTATTTCTTTCTTTAAATATAATCGGAATTTTCGTAAGCCAGAACTAAACGTCTTTGGACCTATTTTATAGTACACAGCTTCACATCTTCCGTGGAACTTGCATATCCTTTTACTCTTCTATATTTTACATAGAACTGATTCATTCAGGAGGGTTTTTTTTTTTTTAATGCATCAGTATATGTGTGAATTTTGTCATAATACTAAAATCTTTAAATTGGCACCAGTCTAGGTTTCTGTTCGTGGTTTGCATTTTGAAGTTTAACATATCATTTCTCACACAAACATTCAGAGAGTCACTGAACTATTCACCAAAATCATGCCAACAGAAATACCAGCAAAATACTTCTATGATGCTTTGAGCAGTATATCTAAGTTTATAGGGAGAGTTACTTGGTGGAGAGAGGGAAAAGGTGGGACACGGGGAGACGGCTACAGCATTTGGCTGTGTGCTGCTTATTTTCAGTAGATGAAGTAATGAAATGAGTAAACTTTGGTCTGGCTTAGAATAAAGGAAATGCTGGATAACATTCTATTCTTTGGTCAACAGTAGTAATGCTCACAGATACTCAAGCAAGGAAAGAAAAGTCCTGATGAACATTTACTGTATCAATACCTCATTTTACTGTGTTGTGGTCTTGATTTGCCTCACTGGACAATCCGCTAAAAAAAGATGCATTTCAATGGAAAGAAAAAAATAGTTTTCTACATCCTTCCTTATTGCTTGAACTTGTCAGAAACTCTTTTAAGAGGCGGTGTGAAGAGCCAGAGATGTCTGTGAGATTGCCTGACATACATTTTTGAAGATTCCTAAGTCACACTAAGACATCCATCAAACACGTCTTCCAGATGGTGTGAAAAATTACAGCCAAAATACAGTTAACATTCAAGGAAGCCTTAAAGATTATGATTATATGTTGGTTTTTTTCTTTGTGTGTGGGCACTATGCTTTATTAGAACTATTTTTAATCATAGATGTTTTCTTTGCTTCTAAGAGAATGCTTCCATAATGCGCAGAAAGTTGCTTCCAGTTAACTTCGGGGGCTGTTTTTGCTTTCATAGCTAGTGTAGTCCTCATCGTCAGCTGAGGTTTTATGGCAGATTAGACATGGGTGATGTCTGGAATGGATTGCCAGAATGATGTTTGTATTGAGTTGACTTATTTGAGATGACAATTTCCTATACCATGTAGTTTGAATACGCTGGGTAGGCTACTTCAGATCAGTCACTTCAATGCATCTTGTGTAAACTCTGTTTGTCCTTTATTCTTTAGTCGTGTTAATTCTTTTCTTACAAAAAATTCATTTATTCTGATACTACTACTACTACTAGTAATAATTCAGTTTTCACCTCTGCAGCAGAAGAGGGCTCTCATTTCCCCACCTTGACATAACGTGGGCTAGGCCTATCTAGTTTCATTTTTATGGTGGCCTTTTACCTGCATTATGGGCAGATACCTCCCTTTCACAATGAACAATGGGAGTGAGTTTCTGCTGGTGATCAGGAGATGCTGTAGAATGAAAAGGAATACAGCATTTTCGTTCATAGATGTGGGCCGTGGTAAGCACTGTACCCACACTTATATTCCAAAGAATTAGTTTGTGTTTGTGCTTCATCTGCTAATCCAGGCACCCTCAGACTGCTGAAATGTTTAGTTATCTAAAATAGCCCTTAGGTTCAGGTGACCAGAAAGAAATGAACCAAGGTTTGATTGATTGCCATACATGTCCCCTCATGCATTTCAGAGCGGATGCTTGTCTTAGAAAATAACTGTATGAATGAAATTACTTCATTGATTCTCATTAAAGAAATAACGAGGAGTTCCCGTCATGGCACGGTAGAAACGAATCCGACTAGGAACCATGAGGTTGTGCGTTTGATCCCTGGCCTCGCTCAGTGGGTTAAGGATCTGGCGTTGCCGTGAGCTGTGGTGTAGATCAAGGACTCAGCTCAGATCTGTCATTGCTGTGGCTCAGGCATAGGCCGGTGGCAACAGCTCCAATTAGATCCCTAGCCTGAGAACCTCCATGTGCTTCGTGTGTGGCCCCAAAAGCTCAAAAGAAATAACGAGTACCATGCTTTCATGGTTGGTATAGCCTATATTGCTTTACTTTTTTAATTTGACAGTATCTGCCCCTAAGCTTAAATACTACAAGATCAAAGGAAAACGGTCACCTTTAAGCCATTATTGTATTATTGAAGTATTTCTGGCTATTATCATGGTGAAATTTTAAGTTTGTGCTATTGAAATTATATAATGATCTCACAGTAATGGAGTGGAGTCCTAATTAATTGGTACAGTTTTACAAACCGAAGCATCCACCATGGTATACCTTAGAGAGTTAAAGACAGTCTGTTTATCTAATAAGTCTAAACCAAAGGGCTTTTCCTTTGTTTTTGCTTCTGATTCTTTCTGACGCTTCAGATTGTTTCTCTTTTCACTGGTAATGCAATGAATGGGAAATTTTTATTCCATTGAAGTGACTTGAAGTGACCTCTTGTGCTTTAGGTGCAAGTTGATGCTGGGGAAAAAAAAAAGACTAAATAGGATAGAACAAAACACAGTTTGCCACACCAATGTCTGCAGTAAAGGCTCTCAGACCCCAGGAATTTAGTCGGTTTCCTCTGGTCAACTGCTAAACCTCTGCGCCTTACCGGTCCTTTGTAGACTTGCCTTAATGACTCATACGGAAGGCTGGGAGCAGGGGAAGCCGCTGTGTCCTGGCATACCGTAATGAAGATGGCTTTTTAGGCACAGTGCACAGCAAGCATTTGTTCTGTGCTGTTAGAGCCAGACTCTGTATTATGAACAGTTTTCATAATTGTCCACTTTATGTCATCTTCCTGAGATTGAAACATCTTTTCTAGATAATTAGTTTGAACCACTCTAGGTTGTGAAGTGTATTGGTTTCCTCCCATCATTACTGTAAAAAGAAGTTGTGAATCTTCTTGTTAATGAACTATGGATTTCTCCACCAGTTTCTTTTTTTAAAAAATGCTTGAAGATTGTCTTTCAGTGTAAGATCTACCTTTTCATAAAGGGAGAGATAGTTTGTAATGTTAAAAAATAAAGTCCTCATTCATTAAAAATGAAATTTTCTTTTAAGAGTGTGATTTCTCTCTGATGTGGGAGGAGGGGAAAGTGGAACAGAGTGATGCTAATTAAACCTGGTCATGAATTTTATTTATTGCTTTTTTTATCTGAAGATTGTTACAAACCAAATTTTCTTTGAAAAAATTTCTACGTGAACTTGACTTGTGTGGAGCGTTTGCTTTTTGTTATTTACCCTTTTCTATTTATCAGAATTCTATCTTAAATGACGTCTTTAACCTCTATTTTATGCTGCACTTTACTTAAATAAAAACTCTTCTAGTGTAAGATAAATGGGTTTATCGAATATCCCTTTCTGATTTGAGTTTACCTTAAGGTGTAGTTTCTTTTTTTTTTTTTTTAATTATTTCGATCTGAAGTTTTCTTTAAATGAAATGATACACTTCCCTTTGAATGAATAGAAATGAGATTTCTGAAAAGCTTTGAGTAACTCCATTGAGCTTTTCTTTTTTCCTTTAATGCCTTTCCCCACCTGGAGTATTGGTGATAAGCTAGGGTGAGACAGGACAAAGCAGAAGATTTTTCTGGAGTGGACCATCAGTCATACTGAACATTTGGACATGACATTTTTTATGATGAAAAACAACATAATCGTACATAATGAAATAGAATACAAAATCTACATGAGTGTTTTTTTTTCCCACTGTGAGTTTTTAATAGAAAATTTGGAACTTGAGGTTGGTTTGGGTTGGTTTGCTTCATATCCTTTCTCTTCAGGTACTTTGTTTTTCTCTGACATTGGAGAAACTGGTGGAAAAGTTGCCAAGACCTGACCATTTCTAGAACAACATAGATGATAAAAGAAAAAAAAAAAAACATAGACGATAGCAGTGCCCTCTAATAATGTGCAGTGATAGTTGTGTGCATAGAGTGAGAGTGGACAGAGTGGGAAAAGGGTTTGAAAGAGGAGGGCTTAAGCCAAGAGCAGAGTCCCAAAGTACACCTGCCGATTGATCCAAGTGAAGGATGCTGGAGGGGAGCGGGGGTCCAGTCCAGGTTGCCACGAGTAACTTGGGGGTGGTCAGAACACCAGCTGTGTGTCGGGGAGCACTAAGAGATGAGGGGACCATGGGGACAAGGGCCAGATCATGGCATGCTGAGGAGTGAAGGTTTTATCTTGAGTGTGATGGAAAGCTACCATATTATTATACAAGGAGATTGTGTTATTAGATTCACCTCTTAGAAACGGCCAAAGTTTGGGTTGGAGGATGGATTAGAAGGAGGCAAATTCAGAGCCCAGTGCTCCGCTTGAGAAATTGCTATGAGAAGTAAGTGAGAAACGATGCTTCCCAAACTGAGACAGGGAGAAAAGAGAGAGGGAATAACTCTGATAGATTATTTGGGGGTAGAATCAACGGATCAGTTTGTATGTAAGCCATGTGTATATAACCCACAGGCAACGAAGGTTCTTGTTTGGATCATGTTTGGAAAGTAAGGGAAATGAGACCAGGACAGGACTGAAGGATGGGGAGAAAATAGGAGCTGTGCAGGTCTCAGAACAGGTGCTGTGGGACCCTTGGAAGCATAGGTCTGAGACCATGTCCACACAGTGCTGCTGGTGGTGAGTAAATTAAGGTGTTGACAAGAACTGGGAGATGGACATCTCCCTTCCGGCTATTGCTTGCTAATTATAATCTGCCATTAAAAGAGGAAGGCAGTATTAGCAGAAGGAGCCAAGCCTCTAATGTCAAAAACAGCCTAACCAGAAAACCCAGAATTGTGACATTGATTTTACCTCTGATGCCACCTCCTCAGAAATGCCCTGGTGGTGACTGCCTCATCTCTCACCTGGAGTACCACCATAGCCTCCTAACCTCTCTCTTCACGTCTGTTCTTGACCCCTGTGCTCCATTGTCTACATACCAGCCAGCATCATCTTTTGAAAGCAAAAATCAGATAGCGTTAGTGCCTCCAGTGGGTTTCCATTGCACTTTAAAATTCGAACCTCTTATCGTAGCCTCCAAGGCTTTTTCCAAGTTTTGGCTTCTTCCTGGCCTCTGACGTCATCGCTTCGCATTCTCTCACTGCAAGCTTTGGAGTTTTGTACTTTGGACTTTTTTCCTTTGAACTTGCCAAGTTTGTTCCCTTCCCTAGGCTTTTGCATTTCCTCAAGACTGGAATCCTTTTTCCTTATGCTTATCTCCTCTTCCAGATCGGGGGCTCACACGCCCCTTTGCCTGCCCCAGGACACTCTCCCTGTCTAACAGTGATAATCTGTGCTTATTTGGTCCTTCCATGAGAAGGTCAAGTCATCTAGAATTCTTAGTTTCTTCACTGTTCATCTGTACACATCACCCAGAAGAGTGGTTCTCTACCCGTATATGCCTCCGAATCGCCTAAGGGGCTGAGAACATGGAGTGCTGGGCCCACCCCCATGGTTTCTGATTCGGGAGGTCTGTGGTGGGGGTCTTTCTGATAAGTTCCCCAGTGGGGCTGATGCTGCTGGATCAGCATCTACCTTTGAGAACCACTGTCTAGAACAGGGATTGGCAAACTTTTTCTGTAAAGTGCCAGATGGTAAATATTTCAGGCTTCATGGGCCTCAGTCCTCTGTCAAAACTACTCAGCTCTGGGAGTTCACTGATGGCCTGGCATTGTCACTGCTGTGGCTCGGGTTGCTACTGTGGCTCCGGTTCAACCCCTGGCCCAGGAACTTCTGCATGCTGTGGGTGTGGCTAAAAAAAGAAAAAGAAACTACTCAGCTCCACTGTTGTAGCAGAAAAGCAGCCATAGACAGTATGCAAAGGGATGCACATGGCTGGGTTTCGACAGAACTACTGGATTTAATAAGACAGGCTTTTGGCTAGATTTGTCCTGCAGATTTGCCAACCTCTGTTCTAAAAGGTGGTCACTTTCGAGAACTGTTAGCTGGAAGATCAGTACATGACTGTGTGTCTGATCTAGGAGACAGATAAGTGCCAGATGCTGGAGATTGAGCGGTGAGTGACAGTTCCCAGAGTTGTGGAAGAGACAGTCATTAGACAGCCCCACCACTGGTTACCCAGCACACCGGTGACAGATGCTGTGAGGGAAAAACATAGGGGCTCTGAAAGTTTGCAGCCAGGAGCCTTGGAATGAAAGGTGGACTTCATCCCCCAGGTGCCCTCATGCATTTCTGCGGCCTTACCTTCCATGTTCACACAGATGAAGGGGAAGTCAACACCTTGTGTGGCTCTGAACTGCATGGCTGCACTTACACATGACTTTTTTTTTTTTTTTTTGTCTTTTGTTGTTGTTGTTGTTGTTGTTGTTGTTGCTATTTCTTGGGCCGCTCCCGTGGCATATGGAGGTTCCCAGGCTAGGGGTGGAATTGGAGCTGCAGCCACCAGCCTACGCCAGAGCCACAGCAACTCGGGATCCGAGCCGCGTCTGCAACCTACACCACAGCTCACGACAACGCCGGATCATTAACCCACTGAGCAAGGGCAGGGACCGAACCCGCAACCTCATGGTTCCTAGTCGGATTCGTTAACCACTGCGCCACGACGGGAACTCTGCACATGACTTTTTTTTTTTTAAATGAACACGCCTGGCAGCACTACACAATCCGAGCTTGGTTGACTCTGTGGATGTGTAACCTCCCACACCGAGGGCCAACTGTAAAGTTAACATGCAGGTTTTTGACTGCATGGAGGGTCGGTGCCTTTAACCCCTGTGGTGTTCAAGGGTTAGCTGTACTTGGACCAAGAAGCATTTTATTAGCTCACTGAATCCTCACAGTACCCCTCTTCTGTGAAGAAGGTACTCTTAATCCCGTTTTACAGATGTTCCCATCGCTACGCAGCTGCTGAGGATCCACGTCCAGTCTGTCTGCAGACCACTGCCTGCCTCTGGCTCTGCTGACTCTCAGATGTACTCTCACCAGCCTGGGCCTCTAGACGCAGACACAAAACTCTGACCTGGCATCCAGATAGCTAACCAGCATCTCACACATAAACTGTCTAAACCAGGAGTTCCCGCTGTGGTATGGTGGGTTAAGAATCCCACTGCAGTGGCTCTGGTCTCTGTGGAGGTGCAGGTTCTATCCCAGGCCCAGTGTACAGTGGGTTCAAGGATCTGGTGTTGCAGCACAGCTCAGATTCAGTCCTTGACCTGGGAACTTCCATATGCCACAGATGGGGCCATAAACAATAAGTAAATAAACTATACCAGAATAACTAGCTCAGGTCAAAAATCCAAGAGTGATCCCCAGTTTCCCTTTTTCTCATACCCCAAGATCATGTCTTTAGGTCATGTTTCTTCTGCCTGTAAACATATCCCAGCGCCTCTCTCTTTTCATCACCTTTGTTGCTGATACCCTGGACCAGGCCACTGTCATCTCCCTCGAAACTGCTGCGACAGCTTCATGACTGCTGGCCTTGCTTCCAAGCCCCCAGGCTACTCTCCATGGAAAGTGGTGTTTTAAAAACATATACAGAGGGAGTTCCCATCGTGGCACAGTGTTTAATGAATCTGACTAGGAACTATGAGGTTGCGGGTTCAATCCCTGGCCTTGCTCAGTGGGTTAGGGATCTGGCGTGGCCGTGAGCTGTGGTGTAGGTCGCAGATGTGGCTTGGATCCCGTGTTGCTATGGCTGTGGCGTAGGCCAGGGCTACAGGTCCGATTAGACCCCTAGCCTAGGAACCTCCATGTGCCATAGGAGCGGCCCTGGAAAAGGCAAAAAAAAAAAAAATTAATAAATAAAAAAATAAAATAAAAACATATACAGAGCCCAGAGTACTTGCCAGCTCTAAACTTCCCAATGGCTGCCCTTGGAGTAAAATTCACAGTCCTTCCCATGGACTATAAAGCCATCAATAAACCAGTTCCTATCTGACTCCTTCTAAACTTCATCTCCAACCTGTCTCCCTCCTCTGGTCTGCCCACACAGGTTTCCTTGCTTTTCTTTAAACACACCAAGCTCCTTTCCATCCCAGAACCTGTGCACCTGCTGTGAGCTGTATTTGCCTGGAACAAACAACCTCCACCAAAGATCTCTGCATGCTTGCTTAGATCTCTGATTAAATGTTATCTCTACAGAGAGACCTTCCCTGACCCTCTCATCTAAAAGTCTTCCTCCGCTCCTCTCTCTCAGCCCTGATCACTACCTTTCTTGATCTTTCTTCATAGTACCTCTCTCTGCTGAAATCGTAGTGTGTACTGTGTCTTTCTCCTGTTTTATCATGGCTCCCTCACCAGTGAGACTTTGGTTTTATAGACCATTGTATTCCTAGCATCTGGCACATAGTAGGAATGAATGAAAAAGTTTCTCATTTAATGAATGGATGGATAGTGGTTTAAAAAAAAAAAAAAAAAGCATGCCCTTGTGTCTAATTGCCTGAGTGCAAATCTTATTTCTACCAGTGGTTATTTCTGATCTTTGGAAAGGTATATGCTTTTTTTTTTTTTTTTCCTTTTTGAACATGAGGATAACAGTAGTAGCATTTTCACAGTTCATATTCATAGCACAAAGTAAGCTTAAAACACAAGGATGGTCAGGTGGGAGAGAACATTCTAGAAGCGGAAACAGCCAATGCAGTGCCTTTATAAATATGGAGTGCTATATATTAAATTAGTTGGGACTTTTTATAAACACAAAAGGTCAATGTTTTTTAATGTGTTTCCCATAATTATCCCAGTTTTCACCATGAAATCAACAGAACAGTAGTATCTGAATCTCTTTATCCATTTGTTGTAGGAAAATCCAGGGCTTAGCATTTTTCTGGTAACATACAAAGTGTCCTTGTTGGAAGCTCATATGCAGCCTGGTTTGGGGAAGAGGAGGCCAGTCCAACAATTGGTGTTGATATTTGGATATTTGGACTACCAACTGCTAATAGAAATTTTCCCTGATAAGAATGTGGTTTAAATTTTAGGTGTATAGCATTATGGGACACCTTTTTATGTCAACTTTACTGCTGCTAAAACACAACCACAGTCTTTACGGAAAGTCGCCTTCATACCGTAACTGTCAGAAACTAAGGATTATAGTTTTCATTGGTATTTTGACCAGCTTTATAAGCCTGTTCTTGAGGAAATCCTCAAAAAAAGAAAAAAAAAGAAAAAAAAAAAGCCAGTCACAAAAAGACCACAACTGTATGATTCCATTTTAAAGAGCTGTGTAGAGTAGTCAGAAGCATAGACAGAAGGTAGAAAGGTGATTGCAGGGAGATTTGGCAAGAGCTGGGGTTAGGGGAGCTACTGTTTGGTGGACAAAGCATTTCAGTTTTACAGAGTGAGTTCTGAAGAATGGAGAGTGGTGGGGCACAGCGTTGTGAATGTTTTTCATACCACTGAACTTCAAAATGGTTAAGATATTCAGCAGAAATTGACAGACATTGTAAATCAATGATAATAAAATGTTAATTTTAAAAATAAAATAAAATCCAAAAAAGCTCTGAAAAAAAATGGTTAAGATGGTACATTTTATGTTGTAACTATATTACTAGAATTAAAAATTGGGGAAACAAATGAAAAAAAGAATTCTCAAGATAAAATATTAACCTTTTTTGCACCTATGCTTTTTAGATGAGCCAACACTTACTCTTTTTGCTGAAAGAATCCTATGTAATACATAGGTTTTTTTAGAGGACCCCCCCCAAAAAAACTATTTTTTTTTTTTTAGAGCCGTACCTGTGGCATATGGAAGTTCCCAGGCTAGGGGTTGAATCGGAGCTGCAGCTGTCAGCCTACACTACAGCCACAGCAATGTGGTATCCAAGCCGAGGCTGCGACCTACACCACAGCTCATGGCAACGCCAGATCCCTGACCCACTGATCAAGGCCAGGGATTGAGTCCTCATCCTCATGGTTATGCGTCAGGTTTGTTACTGCTGAGCCACAGCAGGAACTCACCCCAACCTCTCATTTTGGAAAAAATACTACCATTAGCCTTTGTATACCCATGTTTATATATTTTTTTCTGAGGCATTTGAAAGTAAGTTTATATCCTGTCAGTTTATCCCTAAAGATGTGTATCTCCTAAAATTAAAGATATCTCTTAATACCATCACCCCATCCAAAAACTTAATACTGATTCAATATCATGTAATATGCAGTCCAATTTCAAATTTCTCTAATTGTCTAAAATATGTAAATGTTAGCAATGTATGTGTGTCTGTTTTAATCCAAGATCCAGTCAAGGTTTATTTATTGCATTTGGTTCTGATGTTTCCTTTATCTTTGGTTACGCTGGTGTTTTTGAAGAGTCTAGGCCATATTCTAACGTGTCTGATTATTTCCTCAAGATTAAAGTTAGGGAGTTCCCCCTGTGGTGCAAAGGGATCATCGGCATCTCTGTAGCACCAAGGACATAGGTTCGATTCCTGGCCTGGCACAGTGAGTTAAAGAATCCGTTTGTTGCTGTAACTGCAGCATAGGTCTCAACTCGGATCTGATTCCTGGCCTGAGAACTCCATGTGCCATGAGGAGGCCAAAATGAAAAATTAATTATTTTTTGTTAAAAATGCTATAAAGGGGAGTTCTCGTCGTGGCGCAGTGGTTAACGAATCCGACTAAGAACCATGAGGTTGCGGGTTCGGTCCCTGCCCTTGCTCAGTGGGTTAACGATCCGGCGTTGCCGCGAGCTGTGGTGTAGGTTGCAGACGCGGCTCGGATCCCGAGTTGCTGTGGCTCTGGCGTAGGCCGGTGGCTACAGCTCCGATTGGACCCCTAGCCTGGGAACCTCCATATGCCGCGGGAGCGGCCCAAGAAATAGCAACAATAACAATAACAACAAAAAGACAAAAGACAAAAAAAAAAAAAGAAAAAAAAATGCTATAAAGGGAGTTCCCTTTGTGGCTCAGTGGAAACAAACCCCACTAGTATCCGTGAGGATGTGGGTTCGATCCCTGGCCTCACTCAGTGGGTTCAGGATCCCGTGTTACCAAGAACTACGTATAAGTTGCAGACTCGACTCATCTGCTGTGGCTGTGGCTATGGCTGTGTCTCCATTTCAGCCCTAGCCTGGGAACTTCCACATGCTGCTGGTGTGGCCCTGTATCCTGTACTCCCCTTTCTTTACATCGGTGGATATAAAGTGTCGATTTGTCCTAGTAGCAGTAAGGTTAACCTTTAATAAGTTTCTTTAAGGTGACGTTTCCCAACTGGTTCTCCTGTTAGTAAGCACTTGAGATTGTGTGAATATTCTGTTTTTCATCCACCTTTCACTCAATTATTTTAGCTTTTATTAACGATCCTTACCTGATTGGGTTACTACAGTTCTGGCGCTGCAATGTAGTTATTTTCTAACTGTCATTCCCTCTGCATTTATTCACTGCCTTTTTTGTTTTGTTTGTTTGTTTGCTTTGGTGAAGAAGAGCTTCCCTGTTTTCTCGCCTTCTTTCAGTATCACTGGACTCATAGATTCTTTTTTACTCAGTGTTCTATGTGTTCTTCTCCTGTTATTATTATTTGTTGGCCAGTGGAGTCTTTGTCCTTTTGAAATGGTCCCCTCAGTTATTGAATACTCTGTGCTTTCTGGCACATGATATTCTGGGGTCACCTTGTATTTTCCTTGCTCCAAATCTGGAATTTTCCCAGGGAGCCCTGGTTCCTTTTGGTAGAAAATGGCATTTAGAAACCAAGATTGGGAGCTGGGTATACTTAGAAAAATAGATTTTAAAACACTGCCTATCATTTTGACAGTGTGTTACTATTTAAGAGGACCTCCACGTGTATTTTTTAAACAGTTCGTCATTTGCTCCTTCCTGCAGTCCTGTTTGGTAAGCATTTCAGATACCAAAATCTTCATTCTAAACATGACAAAAATGAGGTGTGGAAAGGATTAATGTTTTCAGAATTGTACCACTAGTTAGGGCAGGTGTCAGGAGCAAAATCTGTGTCTTTTACCTGCTAGCTTTTTATTTTTTTATTTTTAATTTTTTAATTTTTTATTTTTTTCTTTTTCTTTTTCTTTTTTCCCCACTGTATGTAGTCTCCTAAAAACTGTGTTTAGGTATCTTTAAAAAGCTGTTTCACTAGTCACAGCCAGTTCCATTAAGAAAGCTTACTTTGTGAGATGAAATGATAAATGACTGGAGCCTGGAGAATATTGCATCCTTCTTATTGCTGTCGGGAGCGCTTTTTGTAATGGTTTGCTAGTTTTCAGTGGTCCTCTGTAATGCATGGAATATTCAATTTGTGACTTGGAGAGCTCTGTTTGAAAACAGCATATGGCCATACCTAAACTCTCCGTCTCCTGACAGCCTCCCAGAGAAACAGGAAACCCAATAATATATTTTGAAATGCTATCCTTATGCTGTGATTTGGTATTTTATTATGTGAAACTCTCTTTTCTTGGAGTTCCCCTTGTGGCTCATCAGTAATGAACCCCATTAGTATTCATGAGGATGCAGTTTCCATCCCTAGCTCTGCTCAGTGGGTTGAGGATCTAGTGTTGCCATGAGCTGTAGGTCGGCTGCAGCTCTGATTGGACCCCTGCCTGGGAACTTCCATGTGCCGTGGGCTCAGCCCTAAAAGAAAGAAAGTTTCTTTTCTTAACTTATTTTATTTTCAAAAAATGCAAGGTTTTTTTCATTGACACCTCAAGGAAACTTTTTTGGATATTTTTTTTCCCTTAATCTCTCCCTACCTGGAAATTTTAGTACCTCGAATATACAGTATACTGGTTTACATATTGTTTGTATATTTGTGCTTTATATATAAAAAGAATGTTTTATTTTTTTTTATCCCCCAGGGACTTTTTTTTGTTGTTGTTGTTCTCCTAGAAGTGATATCACCTTCATTGAGACTGCATGGAGTAGATGGAAAAGGAAGGATAAATATGATTTATATTATAATAATACATTTTGTATTATAATAGTGTATATATATGTATATATTTTTCTCTTTTATGGCCTCACCCGTGGCATATGGAAGTTCCTAGGCTAGGGGTCAAATTGGACCTGTAGTTGCTGGCCTACACCACAGCCACACGAGATCCAAGCCACATCTGCAACCTACACCGCAGCTGTCCACAACACCACATACCTAACCCACTGAGCGAGGCCGGGGATCAAACCCGCATCCTCATGGACACTAGTCAGGTTTGTTACTGCTGAGCCACCACAGGAACTCCCATATATTAGCATATTTTAAAATAAAGTTTCTTTATTGAATGACTAAATGCAATATATAAGTTATTTCAATTCTAAGAGCACTTTATTACCTGAAGGCTAACTTCATCCTCCACTTGTAAAGATAGTAATATTTCATCCATAGGGAGCTTCAGAGTCATGAGTCTTAATTGTTCTTCCATCGAAATAGATAATTAGAATTGTTGGCGATAATGGTGAATTTAACCTTTTCCAGTGTTGCTTTTCTCTGAAATTCTTGGATGTGTAAAGATACTATTTAATGTATGTTAACATTTCAGGGATACATGTGGTTTTTTTCCCCTTCAAAATTCCCTCTGTACCACAATCCCAAATAACTCCTGAGTCTCGGAATAGAAAGAGACTAGGGAGTTCCCGTTGTGGCTCAGCAATAACTCACCCTGCTAATCCTTAAGGATTCGGGATCTATCACTGGCCTCGATCAGTGGGTTAAGGATCCAGCATTGCCGTAGGCTGTGTTGTGTAGGCCACAGACAAGACTCGGATCTGGCATTCCTGTGACTGTGGCATAGGCTGGCAGCTGTAGCTTTTGATTCGACCCCTAGCCTGAGAACTTCATATGCTGCAGGTGTGGCCCTAAAAAAAAGAAAAAGAAAAAAAGAGAGACTGCATTTAAATTCCTTAGAACACAAAGATTTTTTAAAGTATTTACCCATTACAGACTTTCTTGCCTGCTTTTTGGTTTTTTTCGAAGCATGTCTCTGTACGTCTTTCTTTTTGTTGTTGTTTCCTGCCTCTATCTGCTGTTTTCTTTGTGTTTCGCTTTCTCTCCTTTGCCCAATATTCCTTTCATTTGTTTTCCTTCCCTCTTTCTTGTCTCTCTCCTACATGTTATCTCCTTTCTTTTCGTTCAGGACTATGAGAGTAAATTGCAGGCCTTGCAGAAGCAGGTGGAAACTCGATCCTTGGCTGCAGAAACAACTGAAGAGGAAGAAGAGGAAGAAGAAGGTGAAACCTAGAGACTGAAACTTTCCTCTGTATATATTTTAGATCTGTATTGTCAAATGAATCTTTTTTACCTTGTGACCAAAGCTGGATTTGATCATACTTGATCAGTCCTACCATTTATGAACACTTTACTGAGCCAGTTTAAAGATAATTTAAAAGATGCTCAGTGCTGAGAGTCCAGGCTGTTTTCTGTGAGGTGGGGTGGGGCTAGTAGTGTCCTTTAGAACACAAGCTTTCTGAGCACTATCTTCATAGAAATTTCTTGGGCAATTTGTATAAATTGTCTCATATTACGATACCTATGAAGTTCATTTTTTTTTCCTCTGTACAGCATGGGGACCAAGTTATACATACATGTATACATACTTTTTCCTCCCATTGTTGTGTTGAGATGTGAAGTTCATTTTTATGTTGCAAATAAATAACAGGGCTTAATCTTTGTTAAGATACTCTGTTTTAGAGCTCCCTGGTGGCTCAGCAGGTTAAGGATCAGGCATTGTCACTGCTGTGGCTCTGGTTACCACTGTGGTACAGGTTCGATCCCTGGCCCCAGGAATGTCTGCCTGCTGTGGGTGTAACAAAAAAAAAAATATATATATATATATATATATGTATGTATTTCGCTTTATTTGCTGGTTTATGGTTTATGTCAGGGATTTCTCAGTGAGGGCTTTGAAATATATCAGTGTACATTAAACTATTTCTGGCAGATTGCAAATCACACTGCTTGGTTATGGAGACCTGTCTGAAGTTTTACAGAATTTCTTAGTTGAATTAGGACTTTAGGGAGTTCCTGTCAGGCACAGTGGTTAACGAATCTGACCAGGAACCGTGAGGTTGTGGGTTCAATCCCTGATCTTGTTCAGTGGGTTAAGGATCCGGCATTGCCATGAGCTGTGGTGAAGATTGCAGACATGGCTCGGATCTGCCGTTGCTGTGGCTCTGGCGTAGGCCAACAACTACAGCTCCGATTAGACCCCTAGCCTGGGAACCTCCATGTGCGAAGGGTGCGGCCCTAGAAAAGACAAAAAGAGGAAAAAAAAAAAGAATTAGGGCTTTAATTGTTAGTTATTTCCTTACCATGAAGTACGAACGTTCAGTATGCATTATTTCTCCACGTAACCTGTTAGTAATCTCAAGCCTTCAAATTAACTTTGAAGGAACTCTTCTTAGTTTATATAGTAAATTCTTTATTTTTAAACATCTAAGTGAAATATGACCTTCTTTTCCCTGTACTAGAAAGAAAAATAGATATATCTGGAGTTGTACAACATACCAAGATTTTTTTTAATTATTATAAGCCACATATTAGAGATGTATCTTGAAAAAAAATGGAGAACAACTGGAAATCCCCTTAACTTGGTAGAAGAGGTGAGGTAGAGGAAGGATGTAATCTCTGCAGAGCCATGAGGTCATCATTAAATAAATACCCTTTGTTTGCTGTTTCAGTTCCTTGGACACAACATGAATTTGAGCTGGCCCAGTGGGCCTTCCGGAAATGGAAGTCTCACCAGTTTACCTCGTTAAGGGACTTACTCTGGGGCAATGCTGTTTACCTGAAGGAGGCCAATGCCATCAGTGTGGAGTTGAAGAAGAAGGTATGGAGGGTGTGGGAACGTGGACCCTCGGAGCCAGAGCTGGGCCTGAGGGGCTTCCTGGTCCTCACCTTGAGCTAACCCTTCCCTTGGATGAATTCAGCAGCTTTTTGCTATGAAGTAGGTTTATATGTGCCTCCATTTAATATATGTGCCTGGAACAGAGTAGGTACTAATTAAACATGTGTTAAATGAAGTTTTTAAAATAACCTGTTTTCTGTTTACTTTACAAATGAGGAGGCTGTACTCCTGACAAGAGCTAGAGAAATGTATTAGTAGAAAAAGACTTCTGTCGAGTTCCTAAAACTCTCCATTTTCTTCTAGTTTCTACCATTAAGTTTGCACCTCTGAGTCCTGTGTGCCCTCTCCTCTTCCAGGGTCTAAGAGGCAGTTTTGCTTAATGGACAAGCACATACACTCTGCACCTAGACAGCCAGGTTCCAGTCCCAGTTCTCAGAGTCGTTTGACCCTAATAGCCCGTGCCTCCATCCCCTCATCTCCAAAGTGGGCTTGGCAGCAGGCCTGCCACCCCGGGCTTTTGTGGCGAATGAGAGGGTAGATGTGCGTGAAGTGGTGCCCAGCCTCGGTGATGACTTCCCCAGATTCGTTCTTTTGTATGTCGCCCTGCTTCCCAGTCTCCTGACTGCTATAGTCACGGAGGGCCGGGGGGAGGGCGATACGCAGTGTAGGTGAGAGCACAGGCCGCCTGGCTTTGGGAAAATCATTACCTTCTCCCGGGGCTGTAATGTCGTTCTGTAAAATGGGGGTAAGATGTCTTCTTCATTCACATCCTTGTCTCATTTCATAGTTAGTTATTAACTCTTCCCCTCTTCAAATAGGCTAAATGCTGGCAGGGCCTATGTCTTTCTCTTACAGCTGGGCCTAGCCTTTCATTAATAGTTGGTAAAAACATGGGGTGGTATCAAGAGATAAATGACATGACGAACGCAAAGCGCTTACCTAGTAGATGCGTCTAGGAGTAATAGTTGTAATCCTCTGAATGGAAAATGGAAAATTTTAGCATGTCTCCAGCCTCTCTCATTAGTCTCTCACTAGGATGCACTCCTGGGCCCACCTTTTGGTCTCTGTGAAAGTCTTTGTTCAGTCATCCAAAATATATTTGTCGAGATTTTAGTTTGTGCAGAAACACTGGGCCAGGCTAGGAAAATAGAACCTGTAAATAGCTTAATGATGCATATGTCCAGTGGCCATTTCTTTCAGTCTATCACAAGGTGTTGAGCACAGACTCCTGTGTGACCTCTTTCCCATTGGGCATGATCGTTTTGCCGAAAGCTTGCTTGTTAAAGACACAAATGCCATTTGTCAATGGTTTCTTCTTTCCATTTAGGTGCAGTTTCAGTTTGTTCTGCTGACTGATACCTTGTACTCCCCTTTGCCTCCTGAATTACTTCCCACTGAGATGGAAAAAACTCATGAAGACAGACCTTTCCCTCGTACAGTGGTGGCCGTAGAAGTCCAGGATCTGAAGAATGGAGCAACACATTATTGGTCTTTGGAGAAACTTAAGTATGAAAACATTATACACAAAGCCAGTTGTTGTATTTAGGAATTGGTAGTGGTTGCTCAGGTGGGCTTTCTCGCTGTGATATCACTGCTGCTTCCTTTTCTGTGCTTCTGAATATTGTTGCTGGCCCGTGATACATACTGTCCTTGTGTCTTCTTCCAGTGAATGAAGCCCACTCAGAAACACCTTTGTCATTTGTCAACATGATTTGAATTTACCCTCCTTCATTCTTGCTTTGGCAGCATGTATATTGAAATTGGAAAGATGCAGAGAAGATTAGCACGGCTCCTGTGCAAGGATGACATGCAAATTTGTGGAGAAAAAAATTTAATTAATTAATTAATCCTCCATAGACCCTCTTACCTTTTTTTTTTGCTTTTTTTTTTTTTTTTGCTTTTTTTAGGGCCATACCATAACATATTGAAGTTTCCAGGCTAGGGGTCAAATCAGAGCTGCAGCTGCCCGCCTACGCCTACGCCACAGCAACTCAGGATCCGAGTCAGATCTGCAACCTACTCAGCAGTTTGCGGCCAGATCCTTAACCCACTGAGCAAGGCCAGGGATCGAACACACATCCTCCCAGAGACAACATGGGGTCCCCAGTCCACTGAGCCACAACAGGAACTCCTATTCTTTACGTTTGGTGGCTTGTCTCTAGACTCAGACACTTTAGATACTGAGTGTTTTGGTTTTTGCACTTTGGCCTTCTTTTAGGGGTCTTGCAGAAGTTCCCAGGCCAGGGATCCACCCTGTACCACAGCAGTGACAATGCTGAATCCTTAACCACCAGGCCACCAGAGAACGCCTTTCATTCTTTCTTAATATCAGTAAGTGGTGGGAGCAGCTTTTTCAAAATCTTTCGTGGAAGATACTTCCAAAATTAAATTTTTAAAAAAATTTGTTTTATTGAAGTATAATTGATTTACAAAGTTGTGTTCATTTCTCCTATACAGCAAATTAATTCAGTAATACATAAATATTATTTTTCATATTCTCTTCTGTAATGGTTTATTACATAATAGAACCATTGAATATAGTTCCCTGTGCTATACAATAGGAACTTGTTTATCCATTCTATATATAATTGTTTGCACCTGCTAATCCCAAACTCCCAGTCAATCCCTCCTAACCTGACCTCCCCCTTGGCAACCACGAGTCTGTTCTCCATGTCTGTGAGTCTTTTTCTTTTTGTAGATAAGTTCATTTGTGTCCTGTTTTAGATTCCACGTATAAATGATATCACATGGTATTTGTCTTTCCCTTTCTGGCTTATTTCACTTAGTATGAGAGTTTCTATTTGCATCCATCTTGCTGGCATGGCATTACTTCATTCTCTTTATAAATGAGTAGTATTCCACCAGCATGGAATTTTGATGTGACCTTGTGGTGTCAACCCAGTACACTTTATGTTTACTGTACAGGCAAAGGCTGGATTTGATGCGAGAAATGTATGACAGGGCAGGGGAGATGGCCTCCAGCGCCCAAGAGGAAGGTGAAACCACCATGACTGGCAGTGATCCATTTTATGATCGGTTCCATTGGTTCAAGCTCGTAGGAAGGTATGTGATGATTTTATTGATATCTTCTTTTTAAGTAATGAATGGTTTTATTGTAATTGTTTAGTACCTCAGCAGATATCACGGAAAGTTAAAAGAAAAAGAGTATTTAAAAGCCCCATTTATAGTCTTATCTGCTCATACACAGCCACTGTGTAATTTGGTACATTTCCCTTCAGTTTTACCCAACATGCACATTTTTTTAAGTCTCAGACTTTCAATCAAAGTAACTGACAGTCTTCCCTGCCTCTCAGCTCATTTACGTGATGTCTTACAGTCGACCAAGATAGATTTAAAAGAAAAAGGAAGTCAGTGTCTGTATCCTGCATAGTTTAAAATCACCATGTGACATAGAGCTTATCAGACTGAAACATCTCTATGGCCTGATATGTCCTTGCTTTATTTTTCAAAGCAGTTCATCTCACTTAAGTCTTTGCCAAGAGTGAATTAACTGCACTGCTTGGTAGTCCACCAGAGCCTCTTTTGTGTAAACTTTACTTTCAACATTTAATGAAAACAAGTAGTGCCTCTGTGAGTTCATATTGAGTTAAGTTTTTAAAGGGTTAGAATTTTAAAAGCAGGGAAATGCAAGTTCTGACCTTAATGAATCAAAATTTGAATTGTATTTTAATTGTAAAAACTTTCTGGCAGCTTTAAAGGAACTGGGTTAAAAGGAGGAGCTGAAGTCTTAGCATTTTGTAGAAATGAAGTTAAGTCTTTTCCACTCTACTCTGATAATAGAGTGTTTTTAAAGAGATGAATTGGCCAAATACCTGTTACCCAAGCAAGTCTTGTTCCTACTTTGCCATATACATTCCATCCATTTTGTTTTCTGCTCCGAGATGGCATGGGAATTGGGATAAAGATTTAAATCTTATTATTTCACCCAATATTGAGTGGCTCCTTTGAGACCTGCCTGCTGATCTTTTGTGTGAACTGGAGAAAATACATGTTTTACTGCACATTATTTACGTGGGATATTCTACTTATGTATTTCCTCTGCTTTTCTTCTTCTAAGGATCAGTCCTTGTTCCCTTTCACCTGAACGAGATGATTTATGCTTGTTTTATCCTTTTGCTTTTTCACTTGCTTATATTGTTTTGATTCCCCAGTGGGTTCTGTCCTGTTGGCACCTATAGCTTCCTGTTTAACCAACTATTCCTCTCTCCTTGGCTGTGTCAATCGGCGTCTTACCTGGTGTCTAGCTCCCCCATTTTCCACGGCTGTGTGAATGAGCGCCTTGCCGACCGCACACCCTCCCCCACTTTTTCCACGGCCGATTCCGACATCACTGAGCTGGCTGACGAGCAGCAAGATGAGATGGAGGATTTTGATGATGAGGCATTCGTGGATGACACCGGCTCTGACGCAGGGACGGAGGAGGGATCAGATCTCTTCAGTGACGGGCATGACCCGTTTTACGACCGATCCCCATGGTTCATTTTAGTGGGAAGGTTGGTGAGGTTAAAGCGAGAAAGGCAAAAAGGGACCAGCTCTTGCTCTATAGAGGCTCCTTGTGAAATTGTGGACAATTTCGCCTTAGCCACTTCAAGTCATGACGCGCTCATCTGGCTCAAGGGCCCTGAGCAGCACTTGTGAGGTGTTGGCCCTCTCGGTACAGCATACAGCAGGGTGTGAAGACACTCCACGGAGGATCCCTTATCTTAAACTACCCAGTCATTTTTTCTGAAGGAGGAAACCCCAGAGGAGAAAGTAATTAAAGCTAAGAGTCACCTGTCACGGAGCTGAAGAATGTTGCTGTGGTCTGATGTTTCCTCTGTGCAGCAATAGGAGGGAAGCAGGATAGGGGGATAACATGAGACAGAGAGCAGAGCAGGTCCAAGGTTAGACAGAAGGATTCGTGGCATCAGCAGGAATCAAGAAGACATAAGCGGAATCAGAAGTAGTATTAGGTTCATTTCTTGCTTAGTCTCTGGGTCCAAAAAATAATCAGGAATGTGAAGGGTCCTCTTTGTCCAACTAAACTGGATGCTTTTCTTTGGCCGGTTTCATGGATCTTTGGCTTCCGCAAAGATTTTACCTATAAGCATTATAATGATGAATCTAATAAAATTATCTGCTGAAACCATCCACAATGGCTATTTGTCCAGTGCTCCATGAAACTGCTTTGTGTAAAGTTTAGTTGACCAAACTGAGGCATTGTCTCTGGCCCCATCTGTCAGTGATGCAGAGCTCTCATGCACATGTTCCTAATACTGGGGTCTTTGTCTACATCCAGTCTTCATGCTGAAGTAATTTTAAATTACAGATTCAACAGTGCAGCACTCACTGAATTAACAAAAAGTATGTCTGTGTTTTAAGGTATTAAATTTAATTTCAGTGGTGCATTAAAACCGCACGTTGTTGAACCCTTTAAAAATAAGAGCAGTTACATCAGGGTGACTGACGTTAAAGGGTAAGCACGAGTTAACTAAGACTCAAAGTGCAGCAAGTCTCTGGACTCAGCAGAGACAAAAGCCTCTAAAACTTAGCTCATAGTGTGGTGTTGGTTACCTGGTGAGAACCAAAATAAATAAAGAAGAAGATGAGCATTTGCATGGAGAGGGAGAAAAGAACAGCTTTTTGATAGGACTGTGCGTTGTGGTAGTAGACAGTCTCAGGGTTTGACAATGGTAAAGGCACATTCATCCAGTTTTTTCATGAATAAACATAAAGGTATTATACAACCATGAATATTATCTAGTATATTGCCAGGAATAAATGCTTAGGATTTCAGAGAAGCTGATTTATATTAAAATCGAAGAAGGTGGTTCTCTGTACAGACGGTGGGACCATAGTCCTTTTCCTTATTTTATGGCAGCGTGTCCTGCAGCCATTTCCACCCTCCAAGAGGGTTAGAAGTTGAAAGCAAGTTTCTGTCCTTAAACTGTTTCATTCTCATGCCAGTTGTGCAGCTTCTAACGCTCTTACTTTTGTTCCACACTATCACACACGAGGAATAGGTAGCTTCGTCCTGCGTGTGTGATGGGAAGAGCACTGACCCGACTTAGGACCAGCAGCTTAAACCGTGGCCTGCTGGGTTATCAGTCTAAAATGAAGAGTTAGGTTGGGGAAAGGAAAAAAAAAAAAAAAAAAGAGCCTAGAGATCTCATCTCTCAGATTCTGTCATCCCCAAAATGAATATCCGGGTTCAGAGGCATTTGTGTTTTTAGTCAGTTGTATGAGAAACTTAAGTCAGAATCGCACTTAATTTGGAAATTGACCAACTTAAGATACATGTATTATTTTCTCTTATTTTAATTGTATCAGATTTCAGTGTAGATATAAGGCAATCAAGTCTATTTTGATTTTCAGATATTTGTGGAGCTGTGGTTCAGGAATTGACCCTTCCTTTTCTTTGGGTCCCAGGATCTTAAACTGACTTTTCTCTGCAAGAAAAGTATTAGGGGAGGAGGTGAAATCCTAGCCATCAGTAGAGGGAGGGATCGCTCTTTATTTTCACCCTTGACTGCATTTCTTATCTACAAACAATTTATAATAAAGTCACATCACCCAGTTATGTACTGGTCATTCTCTGTGTAAGAGGAATAACTTGTATTGACACATGATTGCAAATATAATTCACTTACAAAATTGTCCATTTTTTTGTGAAATTCCATTTGTAGATTTTGATTCATGGCCTTGTCTGCCTCTGGTGATTTTTTTTTTATATGACAATTAAAAGAGCTTGTCCCTTTAGCTGTTCTCTTATGGCATGCTGGGATGTTATAAATCATCCATCATAATTTGGGATGAAATGTACAGTATTTAAGCTAGTCTTCTGGGTTAAAAGTGTCCTGGTTATTCTGTGACCTATGTACCTGAACTGACATTTTCTGTAACTACACTCATCATCCTGCTGATTTTTATTATCCTTATGTTGACAGAATTTGTTTCCCTTTCTATGTAACTTCACAGAACTTTATGCTAATATATCCTCTACATCTTCCCCTCTCTCATCCCTGTTCTCCTTCAGTCTGCTAGGTCAAGGTACAAGAACTCTCAAGGATGAAGAGTGATTATCAAAATTCCAGTTTAATGAACTTCAGAAGGGAACATTGTCACAGCCCAAAGCATTGATTTGGGGCTAAAGTCTGTGTTCTGATAGTAGGACAGGGAGCTTCTAGTGACTGTGCATTGTGTAGTCACAGTGCTGGTGCCCACACCACCGCCATTGAATTATAGAAGGAGGTTTACAGGAATACTTGCTGTTCTTCCACTTTTGGAGTAGCCATTGCCATAGACAGAAAGGAAAAAACTCATCTTCAGCTTGTGTGCAAACGTTTTGTTTTAATTAAAAACAGGGCTTCTTTTTTTTGAATAGCTATTTTTAAGTGTAAGAATAAATTTACAATTTAAATATAATTAGAAATCTAAACATGTTCTATATAGTTAATATCCACCATGAGTATGGCTTTGAAAAATCAACGTAATATAAGGTTGAATGGCTTTGCTTCTCTACCTCTGGTTTAACCCATTTTTTTCCTGGAAAATCTTCCACTTAAATTAGAGGACAAATCATTTCCCATTCACTTATGTACCTAGATGTTCAGTCACTCACCAGATATTTATTGAGTGTATTTATTCAATAAATGTGCCAGGCCCACTACAGACAATGGGAAGCAAAACCAGATATGGTTCCTACCCTCATGGGTTTGCAGTCTGGTAGGTGAGACAAAAAAGTCACTATTTTATTTTATTTTTATTTTTATTTTTTTTTTGCTATTTTTTAGGGCCCCACCCATGGCACATGGAAGTTCCCAGGCTAGAGGTCGAATCAGAGCTGTAGCTGCCAGCCTATACCACAGCCACAGCAACACAGGATCCAAGTCGCATCTGCACCCTACACCACAGCTCACAGCAACGCTGTATCCTTAACCCACTGAGCAAGGCCAGGGATCGAACCTGCATCCTCATGGATCCTAGTCGGGTTCATTAACCACTGAGCCACAAAGGAAACTCCAACAGTCGCATAAGTAAATGTAAATCATAGCAGTGATGGAATTGTGTGTTAGTGAGATCATGAAACACTGGGGGGGGGAACCTGTCATGAGAGAGTGGTGTTTGAAATAAGAGCTGAGGGCATGAAAGCAAAGGCATGAGGTGGGTAGTAGAGTTCAGGGAGGACAGCAGATGGGACGAGCACGTGCGGTGGCTCTTTAAGGTCCTTGGCATTGAAAGTGGGCACATCTGGCTGAAATGCCAATAAGAAATGAAGTGGTCGTGTGTGCTGCTGACTTTGGAAGTGAAAGTATCCATTTGGTTCCTCATGCCAAATTCATAGTCTTTAAACTCTCTCGCAGTATTTGATGTTTGAGAGTCCTGTTTGTAATCCTTTGTAGGCTTTTCATTTTTAAATTTTTGTACAGCATAGCTTTACCCTCTTTTTTGGCATTGCTCTCCCCCACCTTTGGAGCAGACTGAAAGGGAAGTAGACATCACTTGATCTAATTCAGTGTTCACTTGCAATTATTCCTTATCATGCTTTCATTCGTTTTTCATTTAAGCTTCTAAAGTTTTATTAACATTTGTTTTTCTGTGGTGTATTTTGTTTGTTTTGAGAATTGTTTTCATTCCTTTGAGTTGAAATCCCAAGAATCCACTCCATCTTCCTTTTCTTTGTTTTAAAGTAGATTCAGAGCAGGAAAGGTGCAGACATGCATACAGGCATACCTCGGAGATATTGCTCATTTGTTTCCAGACCACCATTAATAAAAGCAGATATCACCTGAAAGCCAGTCACACACTTTTTTTGTTTGCCAGTGCATGTAAAAGTTACGTTTACATTACATTATGGTGTATTAACTGTGCAGAGTATTATGTCTAAAAAAAACAATGTACAGAATTTTAAAATACTTTATTCTAGAAGAAATGTTAGCCATCATCTGAGCCTTTTCCTGGTAGATAGTGCTATTTCATAGCATTTTACCCACAATAGAACTTTCACAGCTGGAGTCAGCCCTCTTAAATCCTGCCACTGCTTTATCCACTACATTTATGTAATATTCTAAATGTTCCATTGTCATTTCAACAGTTTGCCAGTATCTTCACTGGGAGTAGATTCTGTCTCAAGAAACCACTTTCTTATTAGCCCATCCATAAGAAGCAACTCTTCACCATTAAAGTTTTATAAGAAGATTACAGCAATTCAGTTAACATCTTTAGGCTCCACTTCTAAGTCTTGTTCTCTTGTATGGCATCTAGAATGGTGAATCCTTTCCAGATCTGTCAGAGGGGTCACTATCTATGGCAGCTGTAGCCTTACAAAATGTATTTCCTCAATAATAAGACTTGAAAGTCAGAATTACTCCTTGACCCATGGGCTGCAGAATGAGTGTTGTGTTACCAGGCATGAAAACATTAATCTCCATTTTTTTTATTATGGTATATTTGATTTTAAAAAGAAACAAGCCCAGAACATTAATCTCCATCAGAGCTCTTGTTGACCAGCAGCAATATTTTGGAAGGCTTTTTTTTTTTTTTTTTTCTCCTGAGCAGTAGGTCTCAACAGTGGGCTTAAAGTAATTCCGTAAACCATGTTGTAAATAGATGTGGGGCCCTTTAGGCTTTGTTGTTTCACTGATAGAGCTGAGGCAGGCAGAATATATTTGTCTCATTCTTAAAGGCCCTAGGATTTTCAGAATGGTAAATGAGCATTGGCTTCAAGTCACCAGTTACATTAGCCCCTAAAAAGAGAGTCAGCCTGTCCTTTGTAGCTATAGGCATTGGCTTCTCTCTGGCTATGCATGTCTTGGGTGGCATCTTCCAACAGAAGGCTGTTTTGTTTTCCTTGAAAATCCGTTGTTTGGTGTAGCCACCTTCATCCATTATCTTAGCTGGGTCTTCTGGGTGCCTGGGTGCAACTCCTTTATCAGCACTTACTGTTTCCCCTTGCACTTTGATGTTATGGAGATGACTTCTTTCCTTAAACCTCATGGACTCAACCTCTGACAGCTCCACGCTTGTCCCCTCTAGTTTCCTCACCTCTCTTGGGCTTCCTAGAGTTGGCCAGAGTTAGGACCTTGCTCTGGATTAGGCTTTGGCTTAAGGAAATTTGATGGCTGGTTTGATCTTCTGTCCAGACCGCTAAAACTTTCTCTACATCAGCAGCAAGGCTTTTATGCTTTCTTATATCATTTGTGTGTTCACTGGAGCAGCGCTTTTTATTTCCGTCAAGAACTTTTCCTTTGCATTCACAACTTGGCTGACTATTTGGCACAAGAGGCCCAGCTTTTGGCCTGGCTCAGCTTTCAGCATGCCTTCCTCACTAAGCTTCATCATTTCTAGCTTTTGATTTCAGGTGAGAGACATAAGACTCTTCCTTTCATTTAAGCACTTAGGGGCTATTGTAGGGTTATTGACTGTCCTGATTTCAATATTGTTGTGTCTCAGGGAATAGGGAGGCCCAAGGAGAGGGAGCGGAATGGGAATGGCCTATTGGTGGAGCAGTCAGAACACGAAACATTTATCAATTAAGTTCACCGCCTTGTATGGGTGTGGTTTGTGGCACCTCACAGCAGTTACAACAGTAACATCAAGATCACAGATCACCATAAAAATATAAAAATAATGAAAAAGTTTGAATTATGAAAATTATCAAAATGTGACATAGAGACATAAAGTAAGCAAATGTTGGGGAAATGGCTCCCTACTAGAGATAAGGCTTCCACAAACTTCAACATGTTACAAATGCAGTGTCTGCAAAATGTGGGAAAGTAGATCACAATGAGACGAGGTCTGCCTGCCTGTATGTGTCGCGTTTAGTTATGTTTGGTTTCTTGATGCAAATGTTTACTCTTTGTCTTGTCTTGTGTTCAGAGATCAGCATATACCAAGTTGGAAGACAGGAGTAACAGTAGGAACTAGATTTTATTTCCCATCCACTAATTGGAATGAATACCCAAGCTTTGTGATCATTAGTTTAAAAAAAAAAATAGCTTATACAATAATGAAAGAAGAAAAAGAGAAATGTGATACAACTTTGCCAGTTCATTTGAAGTAGAACATATTAGGTCTTACTTTGTGTATATGCATTTCTGAATTAGGTCTAGGAGCAAAAGCAACCCTTTAAGGATCAGCTGTCTCCTTCTCCCTTAGCGTTTACCTTGATGCCCATCCAGAGTCTCCTGTAAGATCACTGACAAAGAAACTTCTGGCTCCATAGCCTTTCTACCCTTATGTGTCTGTCACCTTGCCAGAAGATTGTAGCTGTTTCTTAGGGTAAAAATAAAGACCCCCAATGTTGTGACTTGAAATCTGTTTTAGAGTTATTGTATTTCAGTCACATTTCTCTTTGTCACCTGATTTGTTTTATCTATTGGGAAAAGTGAAACAAAACCTTTATAATTAGTCCATTGAAAAATTAAACTCTTGGAGTTCTTATCGTGGCACAGAGGTTAATGAACCCAGCTAGTATCCATGAGGACATGGGTTCGGTCCCTGGCCTCATTCAGTGGGTTGAGGATCCAGCGTTGCTGTGAGCTATGGTGTAGGTCGCAGACGTGGCTCAGATCCTGGGTTGCTGTGGCTGTGGCGTAGGCCGGCAGCTGTAGGTGCAATTCAACCCCTAGCCTGGGAACTTCCATATGTTGTGGGTGCAGCCCTTAAAAAAAAAAAAAAAAAAAAAAAAGACTAAATAAATAAATAAATAAAATAAAACTCTTCAGGGAGTTTTTAATGGTCTAGTGGTTAGGAGCAAGATCTTTCACTGCTATGGCCCAGGTTCAATCCCTGGTCTGGGAACTGAGATCCCGCATCAAGTAGCTTACAGGCTGCAGTCTAAACAAATAAATAAACTCTTAAATGGGCTCCCTTTTCACCATCCTTAGCAGTATTCTTAAAGGAGTATATTGAAAGTCTACTTCCAATTGTTACTCTTCTACCTACCATGGTCATTTTTATAGGGAGTAATTTGGTGTAAGTTGGTCTTTTCAACTGCTTTGCTAAGCATTTGCATTTGCTTTTATATTATCTGTGCTGAAGAAGCTTCTGGAGGAAGTCTGAGAGTACAGACCTGAGAGGCAACTTTAGGACAGGGAGGGCCCAGAAGCCAGCTCACAGTTTCATGGAGATGTTCTTGGTAAATCTGAAAGCCACCTTCTCTGTCTGTGGGATGCTCACAGATGCGTGTCTCCTGGTTTCTCTCTCTAGGGCATTTGTGTACCTGAGCAACCTGCTGTACCCCGTGCCCCTGATTCACAGGGTGGCCATTGTCAGTGAGAAGGGCGAAGTGCGGGGATTTCTCCGTGTGGCTGTACAGGCCATTGCAGGTAGGTGACCCTCTTCGGAAATGAAAGCTGCAGATTCTTTGCCTAGAGATGAAGCAGGCCAATTCTGTGTGGGCCCTGTTTCAGTTACATGCTTCAAACTGCATTTGTCTGTCTTGAAGAAAGACTTTATTGCTTCCTTTCTAGCTGTTGTTCCCAAGTATCGTAAATGGATTGTTTGGTTCAGGCTACTGCTATTTTGGAATAATGGGGTAAAGAGGTTTCTTTTAACATGAAGAACACCTCTTGGATTAACTTTATAAAAGTCATTTGCATTTTAAATAATGTATCTTAGTTGTTTCTTGAGTAACAGGATTTTCAGACCTTTTCTTGCCTAATTTTCTGCTGGACATTTCTGTCCTTTCGCTGCTATTTTGTGATGTGTGGATCAAGGTGTTGATACTTTACACATTTCCACAATCCAGTCTACACTCTGAAGAAAGAATGCGAACATTCCCTGTAACTTTTCTAAATGCTATGCTATATTTAGTGACCTTTCAGCTTTTCCCCTGGAAATGTAGACGTAGTCACCAAAGTTGAGTTTAGAGAGTCCAGTCTAATATTTTCAAATATTTATTGAGCATTATTAAATATAATCTTTTTTTTTTTTTTTGTCTTTTTGTCTTTTTGTTGTTGTTGTTGTTGTTGTTGCTATTTCTTGGGCCGCTCCCGCGGCATATGGAGGTTCCCAGGCTAGGGGTTGAATCGGAGCTGTAGCCACCGGCCTACACCAGAGCCACAGCAACGCGGGATCCGAGCCGCATCTGCGACCTACACCACAATTCATGGCAACGCCAGATCGTCAACCCACTGAGCAAGGGCAGGGATCGAACCCGCAACCTCATGGTTCCTAGTCGGCTTCGTTAACCACTGCGCCACAACGGGAACTCCCTATTAAATATAATCTTGACAAGTTAAAGGGGTCAGTCTTTCTAAGTATGGCATTTGGACAATAACAAGAATAAAAACTGGAGTTCCCGTTGTGGCTCAGCAGAAACGAATCTAACATCCATAAGGATGTGGGTTCAATCCCTGGCCCTGCTCAGTGGGTTAAGGATCCTGCGTTGCTGTGACTGTTGTGTAGGCCAGCAGCTGTAGCTCCGACTCAACCCCATTAACTAGTCTCATTTGAGCTAAAGAGATGGTAAGTTTACCTGAGTAGAGTTTGGAGTAGCCTATTTGATTTGGCTACTTTGGTCTCCTTTCTTCTCATGCAGAAGACTTGTCCTTTAGTGTCTCTTCCTGTATTAAAGTTGGGAAACCTAAGGCTCCAACACTTTCCTATTTATTTTGTAACCCAGTAAGAGTCATTCCCCCTCTGTTCTGTATATTGTCTCATTCCATTCTTGCTTTTTTTTTTTTTTTTTCTACTTAGCGGATGAAGAAGCTCCTGATTATGGCTCTGGAATTCGACAGTCAGGAACAGCTAAAATATCTTTTGATAACGAGTACTTTAATCAGGTGAGAAACCTTCCAGGAAGAGGAAAACCGTATGGGAGGAGAGAGACGTAGACAGGTTTATAAGGAGGATGTTCAGCACTGGAGTGATTTTACCCAGAACTGAGAAGTCTAGGTTGTTTATAGACTGTGGGGCCTGCCTGGCAATTACAGAGGCAGGCGCAAAGGCCCAGCATCTGTATCGTATTCAACTGCCTTTTCTGAGGCAGCTCATAGTCCACATATTTTTTCAAGTCTCTATTTAATGGGCAAATTAACATAAGAAAACAGGAGGAATTCCCATGGTGGCTCAGCAGGTTATGAACCTGACATAGTATCTGTGAGGTTTTGGGTTCAGTCCCTGGCCTCACTCAGTGGGTTAAGGATCCAGCATTGCTGTGAGCTGCAGTGTAGATTGCAGATGTGGCTTGCCACAGGTATGGTCCTAAAAAGCAAAAAAAGAAAAGGTAAACTGGGGAAGACTATGTTGACGTACTCCTTTGTCATCTCCTTATCCCTGCCTTCTTTTCAGAGTGACTCTTCTTCGGTTGTAATGACTCGCTCTGGTCTATCCTTGGAGGAGCTGAGGATTGTGGAAGGACAGGGTCAGAGTTCTGAGATCATCACTCCTCCGGAAGAAATCAATCCCATGAGTGACTTGGGTGTGTCATCAGTTTACTGTGATTGGCAGTGTTTTCAAAGACGGGGAAAATGCTGACCATTGTCAAGGGAGGTCGTTGCTTTCATTGACTAGGAACGGAAAGATACTCTCTCCTCTTTGAAAGTTCTTTTGTGCTTTACTTAACCCATGTGTGTGTTCGTTTGACTCTCTTTAGATTTGAAATCAGGCACTTTGCTGGATGGTAAAATGGTCATGGAAGGATTTTCTGAAGAGATTGGCAACCACCTAAAACTGGGCAATGCCTTCACTTTCCGTGTAACAGTGCTACAGGCCAGTGGCATCCTCCCAGAGTATGCAGACATCTTCTGTCAGTTCAAGTAAGCCGTCCCTTGGCTCTGCCTCCCCGGCTGTCACCCCTTGTGCGCTTCAGAGTGCTTTTCCATTTGTGAGATAGAACCCTATCGAAAGATAAGCGACTACCAGTTGCTGCAGTGAAATGCCCTCTTCACTCAAGATGAGAGTAAAAACTGGAAACCTGCAGTGGAATAAATGAGTCCATTGTGGGGAAGGCTGTCCTGCTAGGAGGTTCTGTTGTGGACTTCCTCCTCTGCCAGGAGTATAGGATCTGATCCAGATAAGCCCATTATTAGTTTTTTAAATGCTCCTCATGCTGAAATGTCTTAGTAATGAACAAATCTGAAAGGCGTGAATTATCCAACCATCAGTTATGTCTATATAATACTTGGGAGAGGGTAAATCTAAGTCATTTAAAGAACAGCAAAATTCTGCAGCAACTGAAAAAAAGCTATTAACTGTATAGAGAAGATGTGATGGGTTTCATTTCTCATCTGCTTCTAAGCATTTTCTATCCTATAACCCTCTGGAATTCTTTGTTCTAGGTACTTTCCTACCAAGACCTCCAAAAACATTTTTTGGAAAATCTTAAGTTTTAATACCTCCAAACATCAATGTATCTTTTCAGTACTTGGAAAGGACCGCAGTACAAGAGAAGGGAGTCTAAGCCACCACATTCCAAGCCTACAGTTTGCCACTAGTGCCCCCAAAAGGCTGCTGTAGATTTCTGGATTCCTTTCCCTTCAGTATATGCCTTCGCCTTCCTAGGGGTCCTAATGCAGTTGATAAAGCATTAATTTTTATATAGATTTTAGGCAAGTCCTGAATTAAATATGATTATTACATAGTAAGCCACTAATATCATTTGCTTTAACTCATGATTGATGAAATATTATCCATCCAGTGTAAATTTTTCCCCATCTGTAACTGATGTATTTCATAGGAAAGACCTACCTGATTAACTGATATCTGAAATGGGAACAGTGATATGTTGACTTTTGTCCTAAAACCTCCTAAAGAGAGAGCAGTATCTCCACCTGTCATTAGCTCTGGGAGAAAGAGCATGTTGATTCATGTTGAAAGAAGACTCAGATTGTTCTGGGTTTTTTATAAACGTATCTGGCCTGCATCAGGAAAGCACAGCCATCGAGAATGTGAATGATCTCGTGTGTCACCAGTGTGGAAACCAGGATATGTGCCCCTATTCCAGGCAGAGCCGTGGGGGAATGTAGGTCAGCGAGCAGTTGATGCTCACAGGACCGACCTCCGGCAGATACACTGTATGCTCTGGAGAGGAGGAAATTGAAAGGGAAAAGGAATAAGAAGTAAGAGAAGGAGAAGGAGAGAGGTAAGGAGCAAATGAGAAGGAAGAAAATAGACAAGCAAACCCATAGTATGGCTGCTCCAGTGCCGCAGCCCCTTAGCACACTGGTGACTTACAGCTGACTCTTAAACAACTAGGAGTTAGGGCACTGACCCTCTGCACAGTAGCAACTCCGAGCACGTCTCCCAGGTTCCTCCATACGCAGTTCCTCATCTAAGGAGTCAACCAGCTGCAGATCGCGCAGTGCTCTAGTATTTACCATTGAAAAAAATCCTCATGTGGAAGTTCCCATTGTGGCTCAGCAGGTCACAAACCGGACTAGTATCCATGAGGTTGCGGTTCAATCCCTGGCCTGGCTCAGTGGATTAAGGATCCCGCATTGCCACAAGCTGTGGTATAGGTCACAGATGTGGCTCAGATCTTGCATGGTGTGGTGTTGGCTGGTAGCTGTAGCTCCAGTTTGACCCCTAGCCTGGGAACCTCCATATGCTGCTGGTGGGGGCCCTAAAAAGAAAAAGAAAAAAAATAGAGGGAGAGAGGGAAGAAGGAAGGAGAAAAGAAAAAGTAAAGTCCTCATGTAAGTGGATACACACTCTTCAAAGCTGTTTGTCCAAAGGTCAGCTGTAATTTGCAAGCCCAGGAGTTCATCATCCTGGCCTCTCTCTCTCTCTTATTGAGTACTCTCTTTTTTCCCTTCTTTCTTGTGGGAGTGTGGGATGTCCCTCTGGTGGGTATTTCTTTCTGTTGGTAAACTTTGACCTGAGTATTCTGTAACTCCCCACTTCTTTCTATTTCAGACTAATATTAGGATGGGAGAGAGAACAATAAAATTTCACTATTTGTGGAAAATAAATAAATGTAGCCCACTGACTCAATGAATATTTCAGGAGTAATTTCTATATTTCAAGCCCTATAGGAGACAGTCACTATCTTTTGAAGGCAGGCGTATAAATACATTATTACGAACAGTGATATCATTGCTATTTTGAAGAAAAATAGGTCCCTCATGCTGTGGGAACACAAAACTGTTTGGATGAGTCAGGGAAGGCTTCCTGGAAGAGGTGACTTTTGAGTCTGTTCTTAGCTGGTCTTAAACTCCCAGGCAGGCTTGCCATCCACAGAGATTAGAACTGCCTTACAGAAGCCTGACTCTTTCAGATCTCTTCCGTACAAAATGGTTTCACAATTTTTATTCTCAGTAAAAAACTTCTACAAAGGAACAGGAGTTCACTGAATTCATTCTTCATCCATTCACCTAACTAAGCGATAGAGTCTATTGATTTTTCAGTCATTTTTAAAATAAAATCTAAAATGCTGAGTGATATGGAAAATGGTCTCTACAAGGATAAATGACTTGGCTCAGTTAGAGACTCGCTGTAAGGAAGGTGCTTCTTCCCACAAGACCCAAGTCCATTCTGATGAAACCATTCAATGCAAAATCATTTGGGTTTTTGTTTCTGTTAAGCTTTCTGCATCGCCACGATGAAGCGTTCTCCACCGAACCCCTCAAAAACAACGGCAGAGGGAGTCCTCTCGGCTTTTACCACGTGCAGAATGTAAGTGACCTGGATGTTTTTGCCGCATGTAGTGTGTGTTTGTGGTACTTTGAAGCAGCTGCTGTGAGGCAGTCGTGTGTGGGCTCCCCTTGGCCTTCTCAGCCAAAGAAGGATGATAGTTTGGGCTGCCATGGAGGGGAGCTCGGTGAGGAGAGCAGACAACGAGGGAGCAGCCAGCATCCTCTGAGTTACAGGGGGGGCCCTGTGAGTGGTGTGGGGCCTGGTCTGCCAGTAAATTCTTTTGTCAGTTTGAGTGTAGTGAGTTGTTTTTAGTGTTTACTTCCTAGAAAAATAAGCATGTTTAATGAGTCTTGTTAAAACGAACATGCTGTTCTCTAAACCATAACATACATAGCATTGTTCAGTTGCAAATAATGTACAAACTATGAAATACCTTTAGTAGCTAAATTAAGATTCTGGGTCTGTTTTCCTTGCCGCAGATACCGTTGTTAATTCTTTAATGCCCTCACAACTCTCTCACGTGGAGTAAGAAAACAGGCCTCCTGTCTCTTCTAGAAAGGTTTACTCCATCTCTATTCAAAAGGCGTCATCCTCATCACAGTGACTGATGTCCACAGAGAGCTGATTGTGCTGTAGTCATTGTTATAGGTGCTTTTTTGTGTCCTAATTCCTTTAATCCTCACTTTTATGCCATTTGCTATCATAATCCCCATGTTAAGTTGGGGTAACTGAGGCACAGAGCAGTTAAAATCACTGACCAAGGTGCCAAAGCCAGAAGAAGCGGAGATGGGGTTTGAACCCAGGGAAGTATGGCCCAACATCCAGGAGCTTCACTGCTACAGGAGGCAGTCTCATTCTCTTACTAACCATAATCCACTCTCTAAAATTCGAGAAAAAGGGACAACTCCAGAAATGGAAAAAGCAAACACAAAACACACTCTTTTCTTTTTTATGTTTAAATGTATAAGCATGTACGTGTATGATAAATATTGATTAGCTACTGTGCACAAGGGCTTGTGCCTGATGCCACTAGGAATACACAGGTGAGTCACAGGGGATTTTGCTTCCGAAGGGCTTAGAGTTATGATAGGGGAAATGGAAAATGCATAAACATACAACAAATAAACAATAGTAGTACAAGGTATAGAGACATTAGAAAGGTATTCATTAGAGGCAGTGGAAGTAGAGAGAAGGGAAAGTTATTTCCATCAATGGAAAGGAACTTTAAGTTACTTTTCTTTGTTGCAGAGTGGACGGTTGGGTGGAGAAAGGAGGTAGGAGAACTTCCTGAAGGATATAGTGTAAATAAGAAAAGGTTTATGCTGTAGCACAGTGAGATCAGTGGTGTCTCTCAATTCCTGGCCCGACACAGTGGGTTAAAGGGTCCAGCATTGCCACACCTGCAGTGTAGGTTGCCACCACGGCTCAGATCTGATCCCTGGCCTGGGAACTATGTATGCCACATGATCAACAGTCACATTTTTCTTTCTTTCTTTCTTTTTTTCTTTTTTATAGGGCCACACCCGTGGCATATGAAGTTCCCAGGCCAGGGGTCTAATCAGAGCTACAGCTACTGACCTCCGCCACGTCCACAACAATGCCAGATCCGAGCCGCATCTGACCTCTGTGGCCGCTCACAGCAATGCCAAATGCTTAACCCACTGAGTGGGGCCACCCGAATATTCATGGATGCTAGTGAGGTTCGTTACTGCTGAGCCACAAGGGGAACTCCCAGTCATGTTTTTCTGAGTGTTCCTACTGTTTGAGCTGGGTCTTGAAGTACAGGGATGCCAGAGGTCTGGAGATATGTATGGGAAGGTGTCCTGGGCAGGGCTGCCCCCTGGGCCAGCCCTCAGGCCCAGCAGAGGAGCGAGCAGGCCAGGGGGCAGCAGGTGTGTCTGGTTGAGTCCACACATAAGCAGGCGAAGGGCAGTTAAGGGGCCAGAGGTCCGGTGGGGCAGGTGATGAAGGGTCTTGAATGCTTGGTAAAGTTACTATAGGATGAAAACTGGAGCAGAGCCTTTGTCTTCTGGTGTGAGAAGCCTGTGCAGTAAAACACGCAGCACATACTGGGTACTCAAAAGTGCTAAAGTGGTATTTGCAACAAAAATGTGTATTTTTCTATAATAAATCTTTCCCTAATGTAGCCTGGCTTTATTCCTTATTAGATTGCAGTGGAGGTTACAGAATCATTTGTGGAATATATCAAAACCAAGCCTATCGTGTTTGAAGTCTTTGGACATTATCAGCAGCACCCACTTCACCTGCAGGGACAAGAGCTTAACAGGTTTGGACCAAATGAACAAAGATTTTTTGTTGGTATTATTTCCGGTGTTGTTGTAAGTTGGCAGAAAGGAAGGACTCTTTTGAGGGATTAGAATAGCTAAATAACAGTTTTCCGTAGTACCCTAGGTCTCCTTTTTAGAAACATTACCATCTTTTTTCTAAGCCACTAGTCAGAAATTGTTGGCAAGCAAATTGAATTTGGCGACCTTGAATACCATCTTTTTGTAGGAAGAATATCCTATTCTATCCTGAATAGGATAGAAAGTTGAGGATATGGGGTTATAACCTGCAGACTGTGTATAATTGTTCCTAACTACCCAAAACCTGATGAATCATGAAGTCCCTGAGAAGCATGTGTCTCTAAGTGGAGACAACAGAGTTGGTGAGGAGAGCAATGTGGCAGCTTCGGGATGATGGCACAGTGTCAGTGTTAATGGAACTTTTTTCTTATTTATTAGCTATGACTCACAAGGGGACGACTTTTTTTTTCTCTTCTTACGGCCGCACCTGTGGCAACAAGGGGACATTTATTAGAATGAATGTCTTAGCCTCAGTTTTACTGTATGGGGTTATGTCTGCTATCTGATAATGTTCCAGATTGAAACTACAAGTGATCTGTTTCTAAAGGGCATTTAAACCTGCCATTAATCTCAGCACAGGACGCTTTTTCGTCTTGAGAACCTTTGTCTTCCTTTGCAGTCCACCCCAGCCGTCTCGACGATTCTTCCCTCCGCCCATGCCGCTGTCCAAGCCAGGTGAGTGCTAGCATGTTCTTTTTATGATGTCCATCTACTCAGTGGCATCTCAGATTAGAAACCATAATCAAATTCCTACTCCACTTCTACGTGTCCCTGCTCGTTCCTGGATCTAGCAGGAACTAGAATTCTTAGTTCCTGATGTAAAATAGTTCAGAACAGGGAATTCACTTATGGTGCAGTGGGTTAAGGCTCCTGCATAGTCACTGCAGAGGCTCGGGTCACTCTGGTATGTGTTTGATCCTTGGCCTGGCACCTTCCACATGCTGTGGGTACAGCCCCCTGCCCCCGCCCCCCAAAAAAAGAAGAAAGATCCCTGCCAATACTTTGGTCTTACTGCGAATTTTGACAAGCTCCCTGTTTTTTTGTTTTGTTTTGTTTTGTTTGTCTTTTTTTGCCATTTCTTGGGCCGCTCCCGCAGCATATGGAAGTTCCCAGGCTAGGGGTCTAATTGGAGCTGAAGCCGCTGGCCTACACCAGGGCCACAGCAATGCTGGATCCGAGCCATGTCTGCAACCTACACCACAGCTCACGGCAACGCTGGATCATTAACCCACTGAGCAAGGCCAGGGATCGAACCTGCAACCTCGTGGTTCCTAGTCAGATTCGTTAACCACTGGGCCACGACGGGAACTCCATGCTCCCTGTTTTTAAATCTCTGCTCTGTGGGTAACTCCCTGTAACTATCGGGTGACTGGGCATTTCTTTGCATATTGCATTTATTCTTCATGTTCATGTATCTTGTTTTGATGTTTCTTTGTTTATTTTCACCCTTTTTCCTCATTGCCCACTTGCCACATGCCCACCCTGCCCCGTGCTCATTCTCCACCTCTGTGCTCTTCCCTCCCTCCTGCCTTCAGACCATGAGAGAAAGATTGAACTGATTCGATTTCTCGTATCTGACTATGTGAATGTGCGTGTGTTGGACACGTTTTCTGAGCATGCCACTGTGCTCGCGTCCTCCGCCATTGCCACCTTCCAGGATGGGGCTGACCCATCGCCGCCTTTTCTCTTTCTGCCAGTTCCCAGCTGCCAGATGGAGAGGGTACCTAAACGAGATGGTTAGTAGCTAAATTAGCTCTGCCTTAGCTGTAGCGCCGTCCTCAGGGGCTTGTGCTCAAGCTTGGCTCTCTAGGAAGCGCAGGCATTTCTGTTGGCTACTTGACCTGAATGTAGAGTTCGGCACATTGTCAAGGTAATGTCACACTTCCTTCAGAGACGTTTTTAGGAATCACCTTCTCCACTTAGGCCCCTTTCCCATCACTAGGTAGGGCGGGGGGTGTTGGCTCCTTATGTTTGTTTGGATTTTTTGCAATGGCATTTTTGAAGATTTTTTACTAGTAAATGGCTTTTTAAAAATGCTTCTGGTTTTGGAGGTCCTGCTGTGGCACAACAGGATCCGTGGCATCTTGGGAGGGCTAGGATGCAAGTTTGGTCCCCGGCCCAGCACAGTGGGTTCAGGATCCAGCATTGCTGCAGCTGTGGCATAGGTCTCGACTTCAGCTAGGATCTGATCCCTGGCCCAGGAACTGCATATGTCTTGGGGCAGCCAAAAAAAAAATGCTTCTGGTTCTGCTTTCTGACCCTCTGATGCCCACCAGAACCAGTAACGCCCTATTATTTTCTTGACTAGCATCATCACCAGCTCACCTGGTGCATTTAGCTAGGGGCATGACGCTGATAGTCCAGGAGTCTGAATAGTGCTGTGTGAGTCATAAAGCCCCTTAGATGCATTGTGTTAGGGGAGCCTCACAATAAGCTTTTTGTTGTTGTTCATTTGTTTGTTTTTTAATTTTTTATTATAATTGATTTACAATGTTCTGTCAATTTCTGCTGTACAGCAAAATGATTCAGTCATATGCATTCTTTTTCTCACATTATCCTACATCATGTTCCATCGCAAGTGACTAGATATATAGTTCCCCCACAATAGCTTTTTGAGTCAGCAGGCTAAATATTAGGATCTCCATCATACAGATGAGGAGACAGACTTTCAGAGGTTAACTCAATCAGTTTCATAGTGAGTGGAGGGTTGAGCAATAATTAGACCCCAAGTCCCTGCACTCTCACTCCCCTGCTCCCAGATTCGGAGCAGAAAACACTCTATTCTCAGGATTTCAGAATTTCTGTATAGTGTTTCCAAATGCCCACCATGTCGAATCTGAAATTCTTGGAAATATAACTGGGGTTTTGGCTAATGTATTTATTTCATCAGTACCGATAATATGGAATTTACATCTGAAGAAAATGGGTAACACGACATCATTTACAGAATCCTGTGTTTACGAATTAGACTGGTGGTTCCCAAACTTGACCACACATTGGAATCACCTGGGGGCCTTCACACTTCTCAGAGGACTAAGTCCCACCCCTGGAACTGAATTGGCCTGCAGTGTGGCCTAGGCTCTGCCATCTGTAAGGTCCCCAGGCGACCCCTGTGCGCAGGGCAGTTCAGGAACCACAGGCTTGGAGGACAGGTCTTTCTCCCCCACACTGGCTGCGATGAGGCTCTCCCCATGTGGTCTCTTGTGCATCATTACTGAGCTCTGCCTGCTGCAAATGTGAGAGACTAAGGGAGGGTTTTTAACGGTTTCGTGAGCACATTTTCTCTACATAGAACCCATTTTCTCATCATTGGATAGTTTTTTGAGAGGGAGAAAGACACTGGCTCTCTGTTTTCCTTGCTCGCTGAAGTTAGAGGTGCTAATGTTGTTGACAGTGAAGTTACTCAGGGTCTTCTGCCCTGAAATCTGCCCCCATTACCCCTACTCTTGCTGCCTTTCCCTAGTGTGTCCTTGTAGTGAAGCTTATACCTTTGCTGGGTACACTTGGACCAAATTTTAACATTTTCAAAAAACTTTTAAAAGTTCCAGCCACCAAGTTGAATACCATGAGCAAAACCAGCCTCGGCCAGAGCATGAGCAAGTATGATCTTCTGGTTTGGTTTGAGATCAGTGAACTGGAGCCTACAGGAGAGTAAGTCCAACTTTCTCAACTTTTAAATACAGAGGTTTTTCGAAATTAGAAAGTGTAATTTTGGGTCCCTCTGGTCTTCAGGTTCACGAATCATTGTCACATTCCAGTTTTGATTTGAACTTGAGAGTCCTTATATTATTGTTTGAATCACATGTTTGTCAGACAGCTGACTATCTGGTGTAATAATTTATCTTCTTCTTAGCAACATCAGGATCCTGGAGACTGGAACTTTGTTATAAGGGAAGACGACCTACACAGTGGGTTTTATCAGCAGCAAAACAAAGGGAGTCAGAAGCATATTGCACATAATAGGGCCAAAGACTTATGTTAATGTCTCAGTGAGGGGTTAGGGAACAGCATGTTGCCATAGGCCAGAGTTTCTCAACCTCTGCACTAATTGGGCCTGATGATTCTCTGTTGTTGGGAGTTTTCCTTGTATTGTAGGATCTTTAGCTGCATCTCTGGCCTCTAACTTAAGATGTCAGTAGCACCTCTTTGCTGTGACAGCCACAGATGTCTGCAGACATTGCCAGATGTCCCCTCAGGGGCAAAATCATCCCCACTTAAGGACCATCAGCTCAGATCAAAATGGTCAACATCAGCTTACTCTCTCAGTATGAGTCATTAGACTAAGTGGCAAATGTCATTACTGTTTATAGTTGTCTCTAAAATGTTGTGTTTTTTGGGGTTTTTGTTTTTGTTTTTGTTTTGGCTTTTTGCCTTTTCTTGGGCCGCTCCCGCAGCATATGAAGGTTCCCAGGCCAGGGGTCTAATCAGAGCTGTAGCCACCGGCCTACACCACAGCCACAGCAACGCAGGATCCAAGCCGCATCTTCGACCTACATCACAGCTCAGGCAACGCCGGATCCTTAACCCACTGAGCAAGGCCAGAGATCAAACCCGAAACCTCATGGTTCCTGGTCAGATTCGTTAACCACTGCGCCACGATGGGAATTCCCTAAAATGTTTTTTTTAAAAAACTGAGGTATAGTTGATTTATAGTGTGTTAATTTCTGCTGTACATATACACTGTCTCTATACACACATTCTTTTTATATTCTTAACTATTATGGTTTAATCAAAGTATACTAAATAGAGTTCCGTGTGCTGTATAATAGGACCTTGTTGTTTATCCATTCTGTATATAATTTTTTGCATCCCCTAACCCCAAACTCCCGATCCATCCCTCCTCCATCCCCCTAAAATGCTTTTGAATACCCCAAACAAGGGAGATCCCTCTCCTGAAGCAGGCAAAGAGCTGTATCAGTTAATGTAAAAGGTAGGGGATAAATGTTACCTTAATGATCCTCTGTTTATGATGCTGAGTCCACCGTCATGATCCCCTCCATGAAACATTTATTGGGTTCCTGCTGTGAAGTGAGTATGAGAGTTGGCTCTATTGGTCTCTAGTCATCAGTAGTGACATTGCTTTAAGGAACTAGACTTTTCCACAGAGATCTGTAATGTGATTATAACTTGCATTATGAGGGAGAAGTAGTTACAGTAATGGTTTCTACTGAGTTAATTGCTTTCTGGTTCTTAAAAAATGATCTAGAATCTGAAATTATCTCTTTCTTACCTCCTGACACTTCTCATTGCGGTAATACACGATTTATGGAATATCAGTTAGACAAGGAGCAGGGATGGAGCCAAAAGATGTTACTGCCCTTTGGACACTTCAGTCTAGTTGAGATGATGAGACAGATATATGGAAAGGTTTGCTAAATGTGAGTGACTGTCTAATTAGAAGCCCAAATGGTCAGAAAGACAGGGGATCCAAGTTTTGAAAAACAAAGACAAAGAAGGCAAGAGCGACCAGGGAGGACCTTGCACACGAAGTCATACTTAGTTAGCAAAAGCATTCTTTCTGACTTCTTTCCTTTGCATTTCTGTTTTTATAGGTATATCCCAGCTGTGGTTGACCATACAGCAGGCTTGCCCTGCCAGGGGACATTTTTGCTTCACCAGGTACTAATGAAGGAGCAAGAGAGGGTTTAAAGGGGAACACCAAAAAAAAGAATAAGAAACAACTCTCTGAGTCTCTGCTTTTATCTCCATTTCAAGGGGATTTGGAGGTTGGGGGGACATTGCCCTGTCTTTTTTTTTCCCCCTCCTTAATGTTTCTCAAATCTTAGCTTATATATGCCTTTGCTTTTATGTATAAATGTATTTTAAAAGAGCTATTTTGAAAGAGTTTGTTTTATTCGATTACTATAAGTTATGCAACTCCCATGTTATTTTATGCAATTCTAACTTCATGATGTTTGCAAAATACTTTCACAGCCAGAACTTCGTAGTGGAGATAGAGGGTGTAGGTTTCAGTGGACTAAAAATCTGACCATGCAATGTAGGGCCCCCCCCCCTTGGCAAATCAGAAGTAGACTCAGTCAGTGCTCAGAAGTGCTTATGGGGGAGTTCCCGTTGTGGTTCAGTGGTTAACGAATCCAACTAGGAACCATGAGGTTTCGGGTTCGATCCCTGGCCTTGCTCAGTGGGTTAAGGATCCGGCATTGCCGTGAGCTGTGGTGTAGGTTGCAGACGCAGCTCGGATCCTGCGTTGCTGTGGCTCTGGTGTAGGCCGGTGGCTACAGCTCCGATCAGACCCCAGCCTGGGAACCTCCATATGCCGCAGGAGCAGCCCTAGAAAAGGCAAAAAGACCAAAAAAAAAAAAAAAAAGAAGAAGAAGAAGAAGTGCTTATGACCCCCAGGTGGACATACTCTGGGACATAACAATCTGGGCATCTGTTCTTTTTTTTTTTTTTTTTTTTTTTTGTCTTTTTGGGGCCAAACTCACAGCATATGGAGGTTCCAAGGTTAGGGGTCAAATCAGAGCTGAAGCTGCTGGCCCACACCACAGCCACAGCAACACTGGATCCTTAACCCACTGAATGAGGCCAGGGATCAAACCTGCAACCTCATGGATGCTAGTCAGATTCGTTTCTGCTAAGCCACAACAGGAACTCCTGGGCATCTGTTCTTGAAGCCATATCAGAGCCTGGCTCTTCCTTAGTCCCTGACCCATGTCCCTTGTCAAGAATAACAGTGTGGCCAGCATTTCCCCCGTCTCTCCATGCCCTTCCTTCCTGTCCACCCCACACTACACAACCCAGAAAGAACAAACAAGGACTCTGCTCCGTTTCCTAGGGCATCCAGCGAAGGATCACGGTGACCCTTATCCATGAGAAGGGAAGTGAACTCCACTGGAAAGATGTTCGCGAGCTGGTGGTAGGTGAGTACGTTTCCCCAGCTGAGAATGGAGCCCGGCTTTCTCGGAGAAGTGATCACTCCCTGGTTGGTGCACAGGGAGTGCGTGGAAGACGGCACTGGAGAACGTGACTGCAGAGTAGAGGGGCCTTGAGTCTCATTTCCCAGTGCCTGTTCTTTTTCCCGATACTGTGGGGGTGGTTCTGTGCAGAGCTGAGCGGGGCCAGGAGAAGAGCCTCTGCTCCTGGGAGCTTGTGGTCTGGGTGAAGAGGTAGCGTGTGTGTGTGTCCGCAGTACCAAAGGAGAATAGCTGCAAAAGACCTGTGTTAAGAGACAGCAACAACAACGACCTAGGAGGACTGGTTGAGCTTTGTAGGAGAGGATCTGAGTAGATTTGGGAGAAAACAGAGGGTTTGTTTTTCAGAAGCATTTGAAGTTAGAGCCAGGAATGTCTAACATGCAAATGGCTAGAAACCTATGGCTGGAGTGGAGAAATTAAACTAAGGCACAGTGTTGGAGTTCCCATTGTGGCTTAGCGGTAATGAACCTGACTAGGATCCATGAGGACGCAGGTTCGATCCCTGGCCCTGCTCAGTGGGTTAAGGATCCAGAATTGCCATGAGCTGCGGTGTAGGTCACAGATGCTGCTCAGATCAGGCGTTGCTGTGGCTGTGGTGTAGGCCGGCAGCTGTAGCTCTGATTTGACCCCTAGCCTGGGAACCTCCAAATGCCACGGTGGGGCCCTCAAAAGACCAAAAAAAAAAAAAAGAAAGAAAAAAAAAAAAAAAAAAACTAAGGCATAGCGAGAGGAAAAGACTGGCCAAGCAGCATAAGCTTTGGGAACCGTAGGCTAAAGCAGGGAGGAGGTCTGAACCTATTTTAGCCATGGACCCTTTGGCAGTGGTTCACTTCAGCCGCAGAATGATGTTTTTGAATAAAGTACTTAGGATTGTAAAGGGAACTGATAATATTGAAATACATTTGGAAAAATAAGAAATATGTGACAAACTCTTTATTGATGTGTTAAATAAGCAGCAGGTCTAATTTCTGTCATTTCAAAATGGTAATGAATGTCAAGGTATTTTACATGAGTGTGATCTGGAAACATCTGTGATTTCTGCTGGGGGCAGAGTCACGGTTATTGCGGATTCTCCTGTGATTTGTGCCCTCTCCTCATAATTGAAGGAAAAGCCAGATTTCAGTTAGGGGTTCCCGAAAATAAACTTGTAATCTTTTTTCCCATCTAATTAAGATCTCCTGGAATCTTTTTTTTTTTTTTTTCTTTTTCGGACCATATCCTTGGCATGTGGAAGTTCCCTGGCTAGGGGTCGAATTAGAGCTACAGCTGCCAGCCTCTGCCACAGCCACAGCAACACCAAATCTGAGCCACTCTTTGACCTACACCACAGTTCATGACAAGGCCGGATCCTTAACCCATTGAGGAAAGGCCAGGGATCAAACTTGCATCCTCATGGATACTAGTGGGGTTTGTTACCTCCAAGCCACAGCGGGAACTCCATCTTTTTTGTTTGTTTGTTTGTTTGTTTTTTTAATGCCTACACCTGTGGCACATGGATATTCCTGGGCCAGGGATTGAATCTGAGCCACAGCTGCCATCTACACCACAACTGTAGCAACACTGGATCTTGTAACCCATTTTGCCAGGCTGGAGATCAGACCCATGCCTCTGCAGCAACCTGAACTGCTACAGTCCAATTCTTAATTCATTGCACTCCAGCAAGGACTCCCAGACATCCTCAGTTCTATCCGTGAACCCTTGAGTGCCTATGAACCAGACAGAGAACCCCTGGAAGGAAAATTTAACTCTGTCCTGTCTGGGGCAGTGGCTTCCAAGATTTTCAAAATTGAATTTTAGACAAAACAGAAGAGATGCTTTCTGACCAGAAAGGGAGGGGTAGGGTGCAGAGGAAGTAGTCACTAAGGATTCTCTACAACCCTATGATTTATTATTTAACAAGCATGCAGTGTAGCAGGTGCTTCTCTGAATACTCCATAAATATTAGATTAATATAACAGACATACATGATCTTAATGATCTTATAAGGGAAGAATTGTTATTCCCACTTGACAGATGAGGCTCAGAGAGGTTGAACATACGCCTGGCCCACACCGACAGTGTTGGAGCTGAGATTTGAACCCAGAACAGTCCAGCTTCATTCCCTGGTGTTAACTTGAAAACAGAATTATAAGACTTTTTGAACAAGAAAGTGGTATAATGAAGGCAGTGGCTTCAGAAGTTTACATGAGCTGAGTGTAGGGTGGACCGGAAAGAGGGAGCTGGGAGTTAAGTGGCCGTTGCAGTGTTTCCAGTTGGAAGGGGAGGACCTTCCTGAGCAGGGCAGTGATATTGGAAATCAAAGTTGAGGTAAGGAGTTCCCAGTGAGGCCCAGTGGGTTAAGGATCCAGTGTTGTCTCTGTGGCGGTGTGCGTTTGATCCCCAGCCTGGGAATTTCCACATGCCACGGGTGCAGCCAAATAAGAGAAAAAAAAAGTTGAGATGAATATGAGAAGCTCTTTGAACAACCAATAAGCTTTCACAGTTGACTGAATGTGGGGTGCAAAGGAGAGACAGACTCCGGAGAACAGAAGGCCGAGCATTCTCCAGCTGGCCAGATGTCCTTCTGGCACCTGAAATTATGCAAAGGTTGAGAGGATTACTGGTGGGCCTTTAAATGTACCCATGCTCTGCTTTCTTTCTTCTAGGCCGGATTAGGAGTAAGCCTGAGGTGGACGAAGCCGCAGTTGATGCCATCCTCTCCCTAAATATCATCTCTGCCAAGTACCTGAAGTCTTCCCACAACTCTAGCAGGTGCGGCACTGGGGAAGGGCCGAGTCAGCCGTAGAGGCAGTGTACCATAGTGATAGAGAAAAAGCAGGAAAAGAACACTCAGCATGTTACCTAAAGGCTTAAAAGCAGAAATTAATTGTGTCTCAGATGAAATGTTTTCCTGGGAAGTGGTTGCTCCGGAGAAAGACCTGTCAGTCTCGGGTGTCATGGAGACATGCTCTCCAAAGTAGAGTGAACCCCCTGTGTTCATCCTGTTGCTGCCAGTGTCAGCTCAAGGCGTCTCAGCACTTTTCATTTTCATTTCTGCATGAAGGCAGTAAGTTATTATAAACTCTCCTGACCAGGATTGGCTGCTATAAATAATGAATTGCACTTTTAAGTTTAATTTCCCTTAATATTCCGTCTTATAATCAAGTGATGACAAAATGCAAGAAGTACGTAGCTGGTCTGCTTTCCTGTGTCTGACAGGAAACTAAATCTGCTGAGGTGTTTTTACCTTCCTGGGAAAGGAGTCCCATCATCCTGCACAGAGTCTCCATTTTTTTTTTTTTTTTTACGTATTGAGGGCTGGGCAGTGGGAGTGTCTGTGTGCTCCAATGTGTGCGCAGAACACAGGCTTCGTATTACAGGATTTCTCTGTGGTCTCTCTGCTCCTGAAAAACTTGCTCACATAGGTTGGCAAGAAGGAGAGAAAAAATAAGACAGTAAGCAGAAGCAGAATTACAAGTTTGGGCTGGGGAGTTGCTTTGTGGCTCAGTGGGTTAAGGATCCAAAAAAAAAAAAAAAAAAATAGAGGGAGTTCACATCGTGGCTCAGTGGTTAACAAGCTCGACTAGTAACCATGAGATTGTGGGTTCGATCCCTGGCCTCACTCAGTGGATTAAGGATCCAGCGTTGCTATGAGCTGTGGTATAGGTCACAGACGAGGCTTAGATCTGGCATTGCTGTGGCTGTGGTATAGACCAGCAGCTGCAGCTCAGATTGGACCCCTAGCCGGGGAACCTCCATATGCCAAGGGTACGGCCCTGAGAAGACAAAAGACAAAAAAGAAAAAGTGTGGGCCAGAATGAATTTCTTTACATTGTTTCCTTGTGTTATAGTTTTGTAGAGGAATGAGGAAAAAAACAAATGTCTTTTTGCTGTTTGTATGTAAGAGGAGCTGACAGGACTGTGTATGGTCGAGAGGAGAGAAGGGTGTGTATGTATGTGGGGTGGGGGGGAGTGCAGAGATAAAGAAGGGTGCTTTGATACCCCCGTGGCTTCTTCCTGAGCAAAATCTTGGACAGTTTCATTTCTCTGAAGTTAGCATTAACCCTGCATTCTCTCTTCTACCAGACTCTTACAGCAATTGTTCAGCTGGCATTCAACACAGTTTCTTTGCAGCTCTGAGAAATAGATCTTAAATCTCCCTGTGGTGCTTAGCAAAATGCACAGGGAAAGATGCTGTTTGTTTGAAGTGCTGGTTATGCTGAACTTTCCTACTTAGAGTAATCTTCATAAGTCCTTTGATTCCTGCCTGGCAGTAGGTCAGACGGTATAAAAGATGAATTTGGCTTTGTCAGTCAAGAATAAAAAGCTACACACTTTGAACACTTGCTTTAATTTTTTTTTTTTTTTTTTTTTTTTTTGTCTTTTTAGGGCTGCGCCTGTGGCATATGGAGGTTCCCAGGTTAGGGGTCGAATGGGAGCTGCAGTTTCCGGCCTATACCACAGCCACAGCAACACCAGATCCAAGCCGTGTCTGTAACCTACCCCACAGCTCATGGCAACGCTGGATCCTTAACCCACAGATTGAAGCCAGGGATTGAACCTGCGTCCTCATGGATACTGGTCATGTTCATTTCTGCTGAGCCACGATGGGAACTCCCTTAATTTTTTTTTTTTAACGTTTCTAGGCCGAGGATTGAACCTGTACCAAAGCAGTGACCTGAGCCACTGCTGTGGCAGCAGCAGATCTCCAACCTGCTGCACCACAGGGGAACTCCCTAACAGCTGTTTTCCCTAACAACTCAACATTATCAAATTTTTTTAGGAGTTCCCGTCATGGCTCAGTGGAAACAAATCTGACTAGCATCCATGAGGACGCATGTTCGATCCCTGGCCTCGATCAGTAGGTTAAGGATCCGGTGTTGCCATGAGCTGTGGCATAGGTCACAGATGCAGCTCACATCCTGAGTTGCTGTGGCTGTAGGGTAGGTTGGCAGCTATAGCTCCAATTCGACCTCCAGCCTGGAAACCTCCACATGCCGCGGGTGTGGCCTTAAAAAAAGACCAAAAAAAAAAAAAATCTTTTAAATGTTCAACTTAGGGAGTTCTCGTCATGGCCCAGTGGTTAACAAATCTGACTAGGAACCATGAGGTTGCGGGTTCGGTCCCTGGCCTTGCTCAGTGGGTTAAGGATCGGGTGTTGCTGTGAGCTATGGTATAGGTCACAGACGCAGCTCAGATCCTGCGTTGCTGTGGCTGTGGCGTAGGCTGGCGGCTACAGCTCCAATTAGACTCCTAGCCTAGGAACCTCCATATGCCAAGGGAAGCAGCCCTAGAAAAGGCAAAAAGACAAAAAATAAATAAATAAATAAATAAATGTTCAACTTTGTTTTCACACTAGGTTTTCACAGTTACTCTTGTTTCACACTAAACAAAAATTCTTTTTGCTCTCATGTTTCATTGATTTATCTAATATTTAGTTGAATTAGGAGTTCCCATCATGGCGCAGTGGTTAACGAATCCGACTAGGAACCATGAGGTTGCGGGTTCGGTCCCTGCCCTTGCTCAGTGGGTTAACGATCCGGCGTTGCCGTGAGCTGTGGTGTAGGTCGAAGATGCGGCTTGGATCCTGCGTTGCTGTGGCTGTGGTGTAGGCCGGTGGCTACAGCTCCGATTCAACCCCTAGCCTGGGAACCTCCATAGCTGCAGGAGCGGCCCAAGAAATAGCAACAACAACAACAACAAAAAAAAAAAAAAAAAAAAGAGAGCTTTTGTTCTTTTTGCTTAAGGTTTAATGTTTAAAGTTGAACTTAGAGAACACACGCAGTATGTGAGTATTCAAGGGCTCTTCTGATGTGCGATAGTGGAGTGCACGTGACAAGGGCCATTCCTCGTGCTTGTCTTCCCAGTCCTGCATCTCTGTTACCTAATACACTTGATTTTCCCTTAACTCCACAGCAGCTTCCTGCCACTTCCAGTCCCAAGTCACCTCCTCAAAGGATGTTAACAGAGCTAGTCCTCACATCCCCTTCTGTGCCCAGCGTTTTCCTGAGCAGAACATCTCAGGAGAGGGACCCCTGTCATTGTGAGCCCTCTCTCAACCCGCCCCTGGAGTCCTCTGTTAATTGTCTGTCCATTTCAGTTTACTTTGCCTATCAGCACATTTGTTTTATATATGTTTGTTTTTTCTTCTCCCCTCTTTTTCTCTCTCTCTCTGTTTTCCTTTTTCTTTTGCTACACTAACCAAAAGCTTTTTCTGTGTTTTTGCAGGCTCTTTCTTGATAAGGATCTTCCTAGGTATTTTCTGTTTGCTTTTTTGTGCGTAAAGATTCTAGTTTACCAGAATGCTTTATGTCTTATGTTGCTTCGATGGCTGTTTTGATTCCGTAGTTTTCCCCTATGCAAACCTGTGCCTGCCTAGGATAGAGCAAGACCTTATTCTGCAACCTCGTGCCCTGGGTTTTTCTGATATGTGTATAGTTTCACATATAGGAGCTCAAGTAATTTGTAGCGTTCTTAATTATTTTCTTATTCCATTTAGCCAACTTGCCCATTTTATTCTTACACCCCTTCAGGTCTTCCTCTTCATTGCAAAGTAGAATGTTACTCCCCTCATTACATATAGAATCTCAGAACAATTTGCATAATTGTTCAGTTTTTTCTTTGTCTTGTCCTGTGCAGTAGTAGAGACCAATTTAGTTATTTGGATAGCTGAGTCTGTGAGAAATGTTCTATTTATTTTTCAACATTTCTCTTTCTCCTGTTAGGCCTGTTTGTCTCGTCTATTTATTTTCTTCTTTTGGAATAGAAAAATTCCTGGTTCAGTAGTGAAGGAAATTTTCCCTCCTTTCTCTTTGTCTGATTTAGGGAAGAAAATTGAAGACTACATGACAGTATAGCCTAATGTAGCTGAAATGTGCTTTAAAGACACAGACACACACACACAGACACACACACACATACACACCCTGCCATGGTCCAGAACACCTTGAGAAAATCCATTTGGCATTATTTCCTGACCACCTTGGAGCCATACAGGACAACCTGTCTCAGGATTCAGCCGTGTTTCTAACTCTGAATTCTCTTGCTAGCTGGATTGAGTTGACATTGCTCACCAGTCTTATTGTATTTCTTACAACCACCTCTCAAGAACTGCAGCCCTTGGTGGCTGTTTCAAAAGGATGTGCTACGGTAATTCCCAGGCACCAAACAAAACAGCAAAAACAACAACAAACCCCCACTCCCACCCCCCACAGCACATCCCAGTGCTACAAGATTTTAGTGAAGTCAATTTTCTTTGGTTTTGTTTGTTTGTTTGTTTTGTCTTTTTAGGGCTGCACCCAAGGTATGTGGAAGTTCCCAGGCTAGGGGTCGAATTGGAGCTGTAGTCACCGGCCTACACCACAGCCACAGCAATGCCAGATCCAAGCTGCATCTGCTACCTACACCACAGCTGCCTGGATCCTTAACCCACTGAGCTAGGCCAGGGATCGAACCTGCGTCCTCATAGATCACAGTCAGATTTGTTTCCACTGAGCCACGACGGGAACTCCCTGAAGTCAGTTTTTTTATGTTAGCCAAGTTTCTACCAGTGAAATTTCCTCTTTAGGTTAAGTGAAAACCAGAAAGCAGAAATGTGAAGGAGCTTTCTTTCACAAATTTAAAGCATTTGTCTCATTGAAAGGGAAGCATGAAACCTAAATACTGGCCCTGAGAGGTGCTTAAATTCTGCTTTGGAACGTAATGGATCATGGAATAGAGGCAGCGGTGATAAGGATCTCTGTCAGGTGTCTCCAAAGTCACACATGCCCTCATGCTAAGAAGGGCTTCATTTCCCTTCAGCACGAGTGTATCCAGACCTCACAGGGCAGCAGTTCACTCCCAGTCCACGTGCCTCAGCAAACACTGAGACGCAGTAAGAGAGCGGTCTCAGGGGCAGAACCCCCAGGCGGCTTCTGCTGAAGTAGTGGATTTCACTACCCGATATTGGAATTTGTCTTAAACCAAATTAAAATGAAAATTGGAACTAGGGCCTCATGGATGCAGAGAGTTTTCTCTGATGAACCCAGGAAGTGGGGGAAAGATATTCTGCCTTCCTTATGTGTGGTTGCTCTGTGGGTCCCTTGGGTGCTTTGTCCATCTTTGTCTTGTTAGTTCTGTGTCTATTCCTTTGGTGTCTTTGTAGAGAATTTTCTTGACCCACACTCAGTGCCTCAAAAGCTAGATATTTGAGAGCGTATCACATACAGCTGACCCTTGAACAACACAGGTTTGAACCGTGCTGGTCCACCTGCATGTGCATTTTTTTCAGTAGGAAGTACCACAGCACTCTATGATCTGCGGTTGGTTGAATCTGTGGGTAAGGAATCTCAGATACTGAGGGCTGACTGTAAGTTGTATATCTATGTTTGACTGTGTGGAGTGTCGGCCCCCCAACTCCTTGTTGTTTGAGAGTCAACTGTACTTCAGAAAGACTTGGATCTCAGGGCAGGTACAAAAGGATGTAATCAGGCTTCAAACTCCAGCACCCAAAGGATGAGATGTGGTTAAGAAATTCATTTAGAAGAATTGTTTTCTCTCTGTTTCTGGAGAAAGAAGCTTGGAGATGTGTTTCCAGAGAAGACATGCCAGCTATTTGTCATGGGATACCCAGAAAAGGTAGCAGCAGTGGCGTTCCCGTTGTGGCTCAGCAGGTTTAGGACCTGATAGTAACGCTATGAGGATGTGGGTTCGATCCCTGGCCTCGCTCAGTGGGTTAAGGATCTGGCATTGCCGCAGGCTACAGCATAGGTCACAGATGTGGCTCGGATCTATTGCTGCTGTAGCTGTGGCATAGGCCGGCAGCTATAGCTCTGATTTGACCCCTAGCCTGGTAACTGCCATATGCCGCAGGTGCGGCCCTGAAAAGAAAAGAAAAGAAAGAAAAAGAAGAAAGGAAAAAAAAAAAGATAGCAGCAGTGAGGTTACCATTTGGGAAGGAATGCAGAGGAGTGTATCAGGCAGGGAGCAGGGTATGCCGAAGCCGTATCACACGTGCAGAGGCTGCTGGAGAGGGGAAACCCACTCTGCAGGGCCTCGTGACGTGTCTTCCCGGGCGGGTCTCACCCGGGCTGAGGAGGGAGGGCTGAGGGTAGAGTTGGGGGCTGATCTGTGACACTGCATTTGAACTCACAATGGTGCTTCAGCTGAGACGTGCTGAACTGGAAGGTTTAATGTTAATTAGGGCCTACAATGTTTTACTAGTTGGAGAGAAAAGAGATACTAAAACAACTCAGTTTTAGTATTTATTAAATAATAAAGCTTATAAAGCTTCTAGTTAGTTATTTGAAAACTGATAAATAATAATTGGCTGACTCTGGTATTAAAAGTCATTGTCTTTTACTGAAATGTCAGCTACAAATAACCTCTTCATTCTTTTATTTTTTTTATTTTATTTTATTTTTTTTTTTTTTGTCTTTTGTCTTTTTTGTTGTTGTTGTTGTTGCTATTTCTTGGGCCGCTCCCACGGCATATGGAGGTTCCCAGGCTAGGGGTTGAATTGGAGCTGTAGCCACCGGCCTACGCCAGAGCCACAGCAACGCGGGATCCTAGCCGCGTCTGCAACCTACACCACAGCTCACGGCAACGCCGGATCGTTAACCCACTGAGCAAGGGCAGGGACCGAACCCGCAACCTCATGGTTCCTAGTCGGATTCGTTAACCACTGCGCCACGACGGGAACTCCCATTCTTTTATTTTAAATAAGACTCTCTATGCGGTTTCTTTCATGAATCTTCCAGATGTGTCTGTGACATTTCTGAAGCTCAGCAGAACGGGATTGAGATGCGCAGGCTGCAGCCCACAAATGACTGACTCTTTGCTTCCTGCCCTCCTCACTGACTGACACAGGAGCTTGCTTAGTCTGTCTTCTTTTAGTCTCTGTCCACATTCACGTATCCCTTTCATCTTTATCCACTTGATTGATCTCACTATTCTGTGTTTATAGGCAGTAGGAAAACAGACTTGTCCAAAATTTATATTATATGCGTATATAACAAGAGCTTAAGTATTCCTTGATGATGGTCAGGGCAAGAGGAGGGGGCCCACCTTTCCCTCCCAGGAGCTGAAGGTTCTGCTCTGCTGGTAGAGCTCAGTACATTGGAAGCGTTGGTTGGTGTAGGATTCTGCAGTATTCCTGACAGTGACAGGACCTGGACCAAGATGACATCAGCTGCTTTTGGGTGACTCCCTCTGCCTTTTTGACCTTAGGACCTTCTATCGTTTCGAGGCCGTGTGGGATAGCTCCCTCCACAACTCCCTCCTTCTGAACCGGGTGACACCCTATGGGGAAAAGATCTACATGACCTTGTCAGCCTACCTGGAGGTGAGAAGACCCAGAACCTGAGTGGCCATGAACGGCCAGCCCTGAACAGTGGGCACATTACACCAGGAAGTGGGGAGGAAAGATGTGACTGATTTTTGTCTTCCTTGCTCCCTCTATATCGTTAAGCTACTTATTTTAGTATACTTTGCTTACTCTTCTGATTATATTAGATTCTGTTCTCATCTCTAGTTAATCAAAAAGCCACATAGGAGTTCCCATCGTGGAGCAGTGGTTAACGAATCCGACTAGGAACCATGAGGTTGCGGGTTCGGTCCCTGCCCTTGCTCAGTGGGTTAAGGATCCAGTGTTGCCATGAGCTGTGGTGTAGGTCGCAGACGTGGCTCGGATCCCGAGTTGCTGTGGCTCCGGCGTAGGCCGGTGGCTACAGCTCCAATTAGACCCCTAGCCTGGGAACCTCCGTATGCCGCGGGAGCAGCCCAAGAAAATGGCAAAAAGACAAAAAAAAAAAAAAAAAAAAAGCCACATAACTTATATTGTAGCTTCAGCTTTACTAGCCTAATATCTATTCTTCAAAGAATGTATGATTTTAAGAAAACTACCTCTTGGGGTTCCCATGTGGCACAGTGGGTTAAGGATCTGGTCTTGTCCCTGCAGTGGTTCAGGTCACTGCTGTGGCATGGGTTCGATCCCTGGCCTGGGAGCTTCTGCATGCCACAGGCTTGGCAAAAAAAACCCACCTGTTGTTTTTGTAGTTGTGGACCAGGGCTAGTAGTGGTGAGCAGCACAGACTCTGGAGAAGTAGCCTCTCTGAGCTCGAGTTCCTGTACTGCCACTTACTGCTCTCATGTCCTTGGACAAGTGACTTCATCTCTCTGTGCCTCAGTTTCCCCATCTCCTAAACAGGGGTGACAGTAAATAACATTTACCTCAAAAGCTGTTGAGAGGCTGTAGACAAGGATTTAGAACAGTGCTTGGCATGTTAGCCATTATCACAGGAAAAACTTTGAACATTTTTTGAGAAAAATAAATGCATCTGCAAGGAATACCACCTGACCTTAAAGATGCTGTGTATTGGTTTGCTGTTGAAATAATTGGTAGAGCTGAAGTCTTCCACCCCAACATGTGGGACCAGCTTTCTAAATATGATAGCGCCCCGTCTGTGATCACAGGTCACAGGTGCTCAGTGTGCGTTTAACCCGCGCCCGCCCTGTCTGCTTTCAGCTGGATCACTGCATCCAGCCCGCCGTCATCACCAAGGATGTGTGCATGGTCTTCTACTCCCGGGACGCCAAGATCTCACCGCCTCGCTCCCTGCGCAGCCTCTTCGGCAGCGGCTATTCAAAGTCACCAGACTCGTGAGTTTTTGAGACAAGTTTAGCTTCTGGTTGGATTGCCCTGCACAGAATCAGCTAGTCTTCTGGGTATCTGTAGCTGCTGTTCTCAGGGTTCGTTCACAACCTGTAAGCTGTTTTGGTAACTGATGCCTAGAGTGCAGTGACTTAAATGCTGGCATCTCATCGTGTGCTGACAGATAGATGAGGTAGTGCAGAAAGGAACATGACATGTCAACACTTCTCAAACAGTTCGGCAGGGACTGAGTGTTCTTTTAAATGTCATTCTTATTTCTAAGTTTACCATTGGGATTTTCTTTTTTTTAAGATTTATGTTTAAGATCTGTAAACATACGTTGAAAACAACACCCTGAATACCTGTGCATCAAGAACCAGCTTAAAAATCAGGTGTAACTGAGAGAGTTAGTACCTTGCTCATCACACTTCTCAGAAGTTGATGTTTATCATTTCATTCTAGTCAGACTTTTACCTCCCTCATCTCTTCCTTCTTCTGGTAAAAAAGGGTAAATGTTTAATTTTTACATTTGTATTATAAATTATCTAGTTTATGATTCCGTTTTATTTATCCATTGAAATAAGAATGTTCAAAAGTTTTTCCTCCTAGAAAAAAATATACAGAAGTTCTGAATAGGAAAGGAAGAGTAACTGATGAGAAGTGTCTGTAATTGTATTTGAGGGTGGGTTGTAGTCCCAGCAGAGGAGACAGTGCTTTAAGTCGAGAGAATTGAGATTTTTCGTGTTTTTGTGCTATAATTAAGCAGTTTATTTGTTTTAATTCAAACAGCAATCGAGTCACTGGAATTTATGAACTCAGTTTATGCAAAATGGCAGACACAGGTAGTCCAGGTAAGCTCTAGATCGGGGGTGGTAGTGATCTCTGCATAATTAGAGCATATTATATCAAAAACCTACCCAACCCATGAAGGATAGATAAACATTTTTTAGAAACCAGTTTTATTTTACAAGCCACTTTGGTGGCATGGTAGGAGTTAGCTTTTTCTGAGTTACAGCACTCTTTGGTTTCTGACATGCAATGCAGTTGTAAAAACTAGATGAAACAGAATGTTACTGGGCTCTGGATACTTTAGAACATCCGAGTGTGTCAGAATGAATTTGGCTTGGAAAACTTCAGAACCATCTCCCTCCCCACCTTAGCCCCAAAGATAACTTGACAGTATAACTTTACAGGTGCTATCAAACTAGAATTTGAACTTCCTATGCTCTAGAAGGACAAATTATTACCTTGAACTTGTTCTGTGTCCTCATGTCTCCCTGGACTGCTGTTTTTCCTCCAGCCTGATGGCCTTAAGTAGCAACGTACATTTCTGTGTTGGTAAAGTGGAACATGGACAAAAATCAGGGTTTTTAAAAAACATTTAATGTAAATTTGAGAGAAAGTATTGGAATCAAGGCCCAAGGTAAGATTGAGATTAGAAAAGAAGACTTTGGAGCTCCCGTCGTGGCTCAGTGGTTAACGAACCCGACTAGGAACCATGAGGTTGCGGGTTCGATCCCTGGCCTCACTCAGCGGGTTAAGGATCCAGTGTTGCCATGAGCTGTGGTGTAGGTTGCAGACTCGGCTCCAATCCTGAGTTGCTGTGGCTGTGGCATAGGCCGGCAGCTATAGCTCCTATTTGACCCCTAGCCTGGGAACCTCCATATGCCGAGGGTGCGGCCCTAAAAAGACAAAAGACAAAAAAAAAAAAAAAAAAAAAAAGAAGACTTTGAGTATAAATCCAGGTCCCAATAGAAGCTAATTATACTGTCTAGATAGTTCCTTCAGGAGTTTTGTTTGTTTGTTTGTTTTTGTCTTTTTGCTATTTCTTTGGGCCGCTCCGCGGCATATGGAGGTTCCCAGGCTAGGGGTCTAATTGGAGCTGTAGCCACCGGCCTACGCCAGAGCCACAGCAACTCGGGATCCGAGCCACGTCTGCAACCTACACCACAGCTCATGGCAACGCTGGATCCTTAACCCACTGAGCAAGGGCAGGGACCGAACCCGCAACCTCATGGTTCCTAGTCGGATTCGTTAACCACTGCGCCACGACGGGAACTCCCAGGAGTTTTTTAATTAACAGAAATTCATGTCTTTTAAATGTGAAACCAGTATAACATTTTTGTTTTATTTATTTATTTATTTTAGGGCTGCACCTGTGGCATATGGAAGTTTCCAGGCTAGGGGTCAAATTGGAACTGGAGCTACAGCTGCCGGCCTATGCCACAGCCATAGCAACGCAGGATCTGAGCCAAGTCTTGACCTACAACACAGCTAACGGCAACGCTGGCTCTTTAACCCACTGAGCCACAATGGGAACTCCCCGTATAATTTTTTTGTGTGTGTCTTTTTAGGGCCACACTCACAGCATATGGAGGTTCCCGGGCTAGAGGTCAAATAAGAGCTGGAGCTACAGCTGCTGGCCTATGCCACAGCCACAGCAACACTGGATCCCAGCCGTGTCTGCAATCTACACCATACCTCATGGCAGCGCCAGATCCTTAACCCACTGAGTGAGGCCAGGGATCAAACCTGCATCCTCATGGATTCTAGTCAGGTTTGTTAACCACTGACCCCTGGTAGGAACTCCTCATATAATATTTTTAAAAATTAATGATAAATAATGGTAACTGAACCAGTGTGTCATCTGCCATCTTAACTGAGGCACCAGATATGAGGCGTGTGTGAGTGTGTGATCCTTGCCCACTTTTCCTTATGAGTGTGTTTTTGTATATTTGAAACAGTAGTGTATAGACTGTTTAATCTTTCTAGCATTTTCTCAAGTTCCATTACCAGCTTAATAATTATCAAAGAGTATAAAACTCAGTTTTAAAAGAAGTTCAGGGAGAGAGTTCCCTGGTAGCCTAGTGGTTAAGTGTCTGGCATTGTCACTGCTACAGATTGCTGTTGTGGCACGAGTTTGATCCTGGCCCAGGAACATCCACATGATGTGGGTGGGGCCAAAAAAGAAGTTCAGAGAGTTGCTTTAGGGCAGAAGGGATAGATGTTTATTAGTAATCAAAATCCCATGTATCTTGAGACTAAACCCAATTTGCCATGTATATGAACTATTAATTTACGCTGAGCTAAAATTGGACTTGAGTTTTTCTCTGAAAAAAAAAAAAGAGTTTTTTCCTCTTAGGCATGCAGAGGAGGAGAAGGAAAATCTTGGATACGTCTGTGGCATATGTGCGGGGAGAAGAGAACCTAGCAGGCTGGCGGCCCCGTGGAGACAGCCTCATCCTTGAGCACCAGTGGGAGCTAGAGAAGCTGGAGCTCCTGCACGAGGTACCCAGGGCAGGGGGTGCTCACGTGAAGTCTCTGCCAGGATTCCCAAAGCATCAGTCTTGCTGTCTGTGATCCTGGCTTTTCAGTTTTCCATCATGGTAGAGGCATCACATTTTGCTAATTAATTAAGATCTTGATGCGCTTTATGTTTGCTGAGGCAGCTGTGTCGATCTTCCTAGGTGGAGAAAACCCGCCACTTCCTGCTACTCCGTGAAAGACTTGGTGACAGCATCCCCAAATCCCTGAGCGACTCGTTGTCCCCCAGCCTGAGCAGTGGGACCCTCAGCACTTCCACCAGCATCTCCTCTCAGATCTCAACCACCACCTTTGAAAGTGCCATCACACCCAGCGAGAGCAGTGGCTACGATTCAGCAGACATTGAAAGCCTGGTGGACCGAGAGAAGGAGCTGGCCACCAAGGTATGAGTCCTTCCTCTGCCTCTGCTGACACCCCCTCCCTGGAGGCTCTGGGCGCTAGTGTTTCTGTTCTGTCATTTGCATCTTCATCTTTCTTTGAGGGCCTCTGTTTCAAGGCCTGTGCTAACGCTGTGAATATAGAAATAAATAAGACAGTTTCTACTCTTAATAAGTTTACAGGTGAGTGGGTGACGAGCTTATAATAGAGGTGTGATCTCAAATGTCGTGAGGGCCAGAGGAGAGGCCTCTCCCCAGGGGGTGCTTGTAAACTGGCCTTGGAAGGATGCGCCACGGGAGAGCCAAGATCGGTGTTAAGGAGTCCATGCAGGAGAGGGGGTTGGAATCGCTCAGAGTATCCGCAGGTATTTGTGTTTTAGAGAGATTCCTCTGGCAGCAATAAAGAGGATGGGTTTAGGGTGAAGAGACAGGAGAGAGTCAGAAATAATCCTTTGTTTCAGTAATCCAGATGAGAAATGATAGTCTGTTAACTGTCGCGGGGTGGGGTGAAGAGGGCACGACCGAGACATTCAGAAGGCAGGGTCGGCACTCCTTGTTGCCTGGATGCAGCAGGGCGGGGCAGAGGGGATGCTGACGATGACCTCTAGGCACATGTGTCTGGGCAACTAACTGGCTAACAATAGAATATAGAAATAAGTGGAATTTTACGTGTGTTTAGTTTCATTAATAGAGTGTCTTCTAGTTGATTTTGGACATATGTCCATCCAGAAATCCAGAAATCTTCATGCCTTTTAGTACCAGAGCAGACCAAGGATGAGAGAGATGCTGTTGCATTCTTAAGCACTTCTAAGCTATGCTGTTTGCAGTAGTTCACTTTTGTAGTTTTTTGTTTGTTTGTTTTGTTTAGTTTCGTTTTTTTCTCTTTTTGCCTTTTCTAGGGCCTCTCCCACTGCATATGGAGGTTCCCAGGCTAGGGGTCTGATCGGACCTGTAGCTGCCAGCCTATGCCATAGCCACAGCAATGCGGGATCCGAGCCACATCTGTGACTTACACCACAGCTCACGGCAATGCTGGATACTTAATCCACTGAGCAAGGCCAGGGATCGAACCCGAAACCTCCTGGTTCCTAGTCTGGTTCGTTAACCACTGAGCCACAACGGGAACTCCTTTTTTTTCTTTCTAGGGCTGTGCCCATGGCATATGGAAGCTCTCAGGCTAGGGGAACTCCTTTTTTTTTCTTTCTAGGGCTGTGCCCGTGGCATATGGAAGCTCCCAGGCTAGGGGTCTAATCGGAGCTGTAGCCATCGACCTACGCCAGAGCACATCAGTGTGGGATTTGAACCTTGTCTATGACCTACAGCTCACGGCAATGCCGGATCCTTAACCCACTGAGCGAGGCCAGGGATCCAACCTGCAGCCTCATGATTCCTAGTCAATTCATTTTTGCTGCGCTGCAACGGGAACGCCTACTTTTGTCGTCTTGAGAATGACTTTATCCATTCAGTTTATCGTCTTTATTAGGCGTGTACCAGGCTTCCCTTGCTCTCCCTTAGTTAATCCTAGAGCTACTTGAGTAGCACCTGAGCTCCATTGTGGATCTTCAGCATGTTATTTCCTTTCCTGCTTTAATCCAGGGCTTTGTTTAACCATTAAAACACTCTTCCCTTTGTTTTCCCTAGTGCCTGCAGCTTCTCACCCACACTTTCAACCGAGAATTTAGCCAGGTGCACGGCAGCATCAGTGACTGTAAGGTGAGCAGCTCACATTTCTTGTCCTCAAGCTGCGCTGCTTCTAGGTGGCTGGAGATGGGCATTGTTATGTTTGAGAATGTATGACATACCTGCTCTTGTATTTATTTAACTTTTCAGTCAGATCACTGACTTCTGAAGATAAGAGTGTTTTTCTGTGAGAGAAATTACCAGATGGGAAACATTTTGGCTTTTCCCTGAATCCCTTGGAGAAGAATATTCTGTAGGGGGTGATGTATTATTATTATATGGCAGAACACAAGAAGTCTGAGGTTCTTGGTGGCATGAAATTTTGTTTCCTTCGACAGTGAGGTGAACCCTGTAAAGAACTTCCATGTCATTCCCTCTGCTCTGTTCTTCCTGACCTTTTTCCTGCTCCCTAGACCCTCCAAGCTTTCTGCCTTGAGGCTGTGTACACTGGCTGCTCCTTGGCCCAAAATAATCTTCTGGATATTCCCATGACTGACTTCCTTATCTGTTTCATTTTTTGCTCAAATTTTGCCTCTTTGGAGCAAACTTCCTTAACCACCCTGTGTACAGCCAGCAGCTCTCTGAAACGTTTTCGCCTCCTTCCCTGCTTTGTTTTTCGCTGCAGCACTGCTCCTTGCCTGGCACTTCTCACAGTGTTTGCGGTACGCCTCTTCACTTAGAACTGGAGCTCCAGGAGGGCAGGGCCTCTGCCATATTCTTAAAACAGTGCCTGTTGTTCTAAGTGCTCAGGACATATACATAGGGTCATTTAATTCAGCAGGAGACAGTAGCCATATAAAATATAAGTGTATTTTATAAACATAAAAAGCATCTTGCCTCTTTTGTAAATGTCTTGATTCCCACTGTGACACTTAGGCTGCAGAATATTTGTAAGCGTTGTTTTCTTGAATGCCCTAAAACAGAAGATGTGTAAATGTGAGGTCACTGGCTGTCACAGTGTCTTCCTGTGGGGGCAGCCTTGTTCATCTGAACCTCACTTGTTGTGTTCTGTTTATTCTAGTTATCCGACATCTCTCCAATCAGACGGGAATCCTCCGTGTCCAGTTTCAGCAGTGCTACTCTCACTCCCTCCTCCACCTGCCCGTCTCTCGTGGACACTAGGGCCAACTCTTCGGATCAGAAGTAAGTCCCCAGCCTTCACTGAGAGAAGCTAATGCAAGAACCCAGGGAAGTGCCACCTTGCCACGAGCTCCGTGATTCTCAGCTGAGGGCAGCACCGTCCCCCTGGGCAGCACGGGAAACATGGAGCTTCTTCTGGGTTTCACAGCGGCTGTGAGATGCTGCTGACATCTCTTAACATCATACCTTCCTAACTTTATGCATCAAATTATTGGCTCCTCTTCTTCATTTCTGTGCTTGCTTTGCTCTTCCATTCACACCCCTGATCCTCTCCCCAGTTATATCAGGCAGAAGAAGCCCCATCCTGGCGAAAATATTTTTTTTTTTTTTTGTCTTTGTTGTTGTTGTTGTTGTTGTTGTTGTTGTTGTTGCTGTTGTTGTTGCTGTTTCCTGGGCCGCTCCCGCGGCATATGGAGGTTCCCAGGCTAGGGGTCTAATCGGAGCTGTAGCCACCAGCCTACACCAGAGCCACAGCAACGCGGGATCCGAGCCGCGTCTGCAACCTATACCACAGCTCACGGCAACGCCGGATCGTTAACCCACTGAGCAAGGGCAGGGACCGAACCCGCAACCTCATGGTTCCTAGTCAGATTCGTTAACCACTGCGCCACAACAGGAACTCCATATTTTGAAATTACTTTGGAAAAAGTGTTTTAATGACACAAGGAAGTACATAGATAAGAACAATAGAGACAAGTCTAGATTCCATGAATTCATCATTATAATCCCTGTTCTGCAATGCACCATCCATCTCCTCTGTCCTGTCTCCATCCATTATGCTCGCCTGTCAGAAGCCACCTGGTTATCACCCAGCTGTCTGTCTTCCTGTACCAAAACTGACACAGTGGGCTGGGGAAAATAACACAGCCAGGTAATTTAATTAAATCAGGGATGCTGTCAACTGCAAGACATTATTTTTATATGCTACTAAGAAAGAAAAAGCACCGTCAACTAAAATGTAACATGCCATCAATTATAAGATGCATCCCAATTCAAGAAACGGTAAAGTATGAGAAAAGGGGGCTTTTTATTTTTATTTATTTTTTAGTGTTTTCCTCATTCCTGCTACTTTTATTAATTGGAATTCTTTTTTTTTTTGGCTGCCCTGTGGCATATGAAGTTCCAAGGCCAGGGATCAGATATGAGCCACAACTGTGACCTAGGCCACAGCTATACAACGCTGGATCCTTAACCCACTGTGCCGGGCTAGGGATCAAACCTGCATCCCAGCACTCCCAAGATGCCACCGATCCTGTTGCACTACAGCAGGAACTCCAGAAATAGGCTTTTGAAAATCAGTGAAATACAAATAATTAGGCTAAGCCGCTCTCCAAAGATAACAGTACAGAGCATGTTTCTCACACAGCAGTTTGAGGCTGGTCCGAGCAGTGGTGCCACTCTGCTCCACACCGTCACTTAGGAACCTGGGTTTTTCCCATTTGTTCACTTGCTCTGCTAGTCCCTCAGTCAGTGGCCCTCAGACTTCCATGGGAGGCTCGTTAAAGCCCAGACGCCTGAACTCCATCCAGAGTTTCCAGTTCCATAGATCTGGGTTAGAATCTGAGTATTTGAAGTTCTAACACGTTTTCAGGTGAAATTGAAGCTACCCATCGGAGCCTACACTCTGAGAACCACTGCCCTAGGTAAATAGAAACATACAAGGGAGTGAAGTTCTTATTCCAGACAGCTCTGTTAGTGGGCTTCAGAATGGGAAGAGAAACTGAGTGACTCAGTGTTCCTCCGTGATCAGTGCCCTCTGTAGCTGCTGAAGGATGACACCAGTTGAATTTGGCATTACCCTTTTGATGCCAGCTTTATCTTAGCTAAGCTCTCTGAACGGATGCTGCCAAGGTTCCTGGCTTCTCCAGGTGAGGTGGTTGTGCGGTGATCTCACTGAAGCTCTTGTTACCCCTTTCTTCCTAACCTCTCTTTTTTCAAGGACCCCAGAAGCCAATTCCCGGGCCTCAAGTCCCTGCCCAGAATTTGAACAGTTTCAGATTATTCCACCTGTGGAAACGCCCTATTTAGCCCGAGCAGGAAAAAATGAATTTCTCAATCTTGTTCCAGATATTGAAGAAATTAGACCAGGGTAAGTACCTTATTGACTAGGGATGACAGGTATGAAGAGACAAATGAGCAAGAACTTAATTGCAGCTCTGCTGCAGATCTGCATGGAAGTCTGATGCCGGTGGAATCCGAGGTGAAAGAGCTGGGTTGGGTTCCTGCCCCGGGAGTGTCATCACCCCTGGCACAGCTTGCAGTGGTGATGCTGTGTGCTCTTGCACTGCTTTCTTCAACAGAGGGATTCTAGGCCAGATCGATCATTTGGCCTGGGAACATTTGGATGGTCCCCAGCTAATGTTCACTTTATTTTTGTGGGAAACTAATCTCTCTTGTACTGTCCTTTTTAGCTCCGTGGTCTCTAAGAAAGGATATCTGCACTTCAAGGAACCACTCTCCAGCAACTGGGCTAAACATTTTGTCGTGGTCCGTCGCCCCTATGTCTTCATCTATAACAGTGACAAAGACCCAGTGGAGCGGGGCATCATCAACCTGTCCACAGCGCAGGTGGAGTACAGCGAGGACCAGCAGGCCATGGTGAAGGTCAGTGCCGCCCCTCTTGCTTCTCTCTGCCATGCACAGCCTTCCCTTGAGAGTTCTGAGCTCTGTCGTGTGGTGCAGAATCTCTCTTTTGTGTCTGGTCTCTGAGCCTTCAGTGTGAAGTGCTGTGTTCCCTCTGTGACGGCGGGGGGTCCCCACTGTTCAGCAGCCACAGCAACTTTCTCATCTTCCTGTGTCTCTTTCAGACACCCAACACCTTTGCTGTCTGCACAAAGCACCGCGGGGTCCTTTTGCAGGCTCTCAATGACAAAGACATGAATGACTGGTTATATGCCTTTAACCCACTCCTTGCTGGCACAATACGGTAAGAAGTTGTTCCTGTTTCCTCCTCCCCTTGGTTCTTAGTTCCCAGGACATCAGCATAAAAGGCGAAGGAGTCTTATTCCAGACAGTTTCAGGCAGAGGAGGGACAGGAGTGCGCATGTGGTTATAAGGTGGCCATGAGACCGCAGCTTCTCCTAAGGGGTCATCTGGTGTTCCGAACGGTCCCATTTGCACCCATTGCATCTCCTGCTTGGACTTTTTGTTCTGAAGGCGTCTGCAGCCGGGGCCCATGGGGTGGTCTATGGGAACCTTCATGATCTCCCAGGATCCAGCTGTATGGTCCAGCCTTGGGTCCTGGGAGGGCCTGTGGGCCCGGGTTCCCACGTGAGGAGAACCCCAGGCTGGCCTGTTTGTTCAGGGGCCCAGAGACCTGGGCCTGCGGGGCAGGATGGGACGGACGACATCTGGATCCAGTTCTCCAGTCCTGCTGTCTCTGATTCTCCAATCGCTTTGTCGCCCACAGGTCAAAACTCTCCCGCAGATGCCCAAGCCAACCCAAGTACTGAGTGACTGCCGAGCACCCTCGCTCGCCTTCGAGAGATAAAGAAAGTGTTTTCTCTCATTTCTTTCTGTGATTCTTAACAGTTACACTTGTGTGTGACCCTGCGGCTGAGCGGCTTGTCTCTCCTCGTCCAGCCCTCTGTCCAGCGCTCCCGTCCCCACCCCATCGCTCTGTACTCTTTTCCTTTCTCCCGTGCTGAGAATCTTGTTAGAAGCATGTGGCCTAACAAAAGGGGGAAAAAAAAACACGAAAAAACAAAACCCAGCGGGGATCCAGTGACTCTCCACATTATTTCGTGGCGTATTTTGGCTTCCTTTTGTGTGCCTGGTCCCCATTATGACCACCTCTTCTATCGGTACTGCTGTCTATGGATATCTCTGTTTTTCAAGGCAAAATAATACTTTTTTCTTTTCTCTATTTGTGATGTTTGTCTTGGGTGGTTTAGAGACTAAAGGAGGAGACATCTGCTCTTTTTAGAACCTGAGAGGAAAAAACTTACCTTTGTTCCTGCTGTCTCTTTTTGCCATTGCTAATCCCTGCATTTTCTATCCAGGGAAACGGTTGTCATGAGCTTAGAAATGGGACAGGTATAATTCGCTGAAATTGGGGCTTATATAGAACGTAGTTATGTAATTTTCGTTTAGCAGGTTTGGGACAGTGGCTGCTGTTGACCTTGTGAGAAGAGAAGAGCCGGTGATATTGCCGGCAGATTTGAAAGGACCGTGGGCCTGGGCGGCGGGCCGTGCCAGCGGGTGGTCCGTAGGATGCTTGCCCTTCCTCCGGCAGGGCTCCCCTGAGCCTTTGGTCTCCACTGGGAGGAACCTCTTCTCTGTTGCTCAGTTCTGTTCTTGGCATCAGCGACGACAGGGGTACAGTTGTAATTAGTGCCGGGATGTCCTACACAAACATCCCACAGGGAGGGGGTGTTTCACGTCCTGGTGATGAGCGTGATGGTCCTTGTCATCAGGATAATGATGATAATGCTGGGGAGTGACCTTGGGAGGATTGTAGCACCCTTTGATCAAAGAAAAATAGCTCTTAAGTATAAACCTGGAGTCTCCCTCTGAATCCAGTGGTCATTTTCAGTGATGCTTGTCTTCCCTATGCTCGTAAATAAGCAAACATGGCAGGCTTTCTTTCTGGATCCCAGGACCGTAACGGACTTCCTTCCACCACTAAAAGCAGAAGGACACCTGGGGCAGAGAAGAGGGTCCACCTGAACCCGGGCCCCACGTGTAGTTCTCCGCATCTGCCTGGCCTCCACGCCTTGGTTGTCTCCACCAAGTGTGGAAATACAGCCGGAGGAGAAAGGAAGACGCTCACAACCCATAGTCACCTTCTCTGACCACAGGGTCACCTGCCCGCAGAGGCCATGATGGAAGATGCCGCTTTTCTCAGCTGCAGGAAGTTGTGCAGGAATGGCCCAGGAAGAAGGCGTCCACTTCCTCCAGTCATTTTGCTCCTGACTCGGGGGTGTTCTTTGCCCTCCTTCACCCCCTCGCGCACACCTCTGTTGGACCGTCCCTCGGGCATCCAGGAAAGTTTCTGCTCACTCCACTTTGTGGGGACTGAGGGTCCTCGGCCTCGAGGTTGCTAACTCTCTGGCAGCGAGGGGAAGGGCTCTGCAGAATGGTTGCTGAGCAGGCTCGTCCTCACCCAGACCCTGCTTCTGGCTTCCTGGCTGGGCTCACCTGGCTCCGTTCATCAGCGAGGAGGAAGAGTGAGTCTCGGAGAGCCTCACAAAGACAGACTGGAAATCAGAGGTTGTGACCGGATCTGAAAAATGATCAATAACAACTCTATAGTCGATTTTTTTTAACCTTCTTTCTCTCCTTAAAACATAGGTCACTAGCTCTAATGTTGTTGGTTTTCTAAGTGGTAGATGAGACTTTGATGTAGTTAGAGGTTTCCTGTCTAATGGACATGGCATATGCCCTCCTGGTGTCTACTCAGATCCAGGATCTGTGTCTAGAGACAGCTTCCTGGGCCAAAATTAAATCTCATGTCAGGGAGATGAAGGTTACTTTTAGAATTAAACCACGGATGCTGCTGCTGTTGCAAAGTCTGGTAGGAGGCTCCGTGTCTGTGACAAAAGGGTGGGGGGGAGCTGACAGAGAGTAAAATCATGTAATACACTGAAAGGACTTTTTTCTTCTAACTTAAACAGACCTGGCTTGGAAAGTCTTTGCTTTGGAGGTGTCAGGTACGAGAACAGGCCGACTGGATGTCTGTAACATCTCCGGGAGAGGACCCTGCAAGGAAGCAGGGCCTCTGCGGGGCTCACAGCACAGGCAGCCCCATGGGGCCCCTTTCTCAAAGGGCCCGTTTTCAGGTTGGAGCTGGGACAGTTTCAAGATTGATGTTCCCTTTTCAGACTCCGAAGCTCTCAGAGGAAATTTATGACAGGAATAATTGATGAGGTTTTTGCTGAAGCCATAGTGGCAGGAAAGTTGAAAGAACTCAAACCTTTAAGGAAAGCACCTTTTGAGGGATTGTTTGTTTTCTTTTTTTTCCCCCTAAAGCACTCCTTTAAACAAAAAGAAAACTAAAAATAAAGCAAGAAGGAACATTGTTACATAAATGAAGGAGAAAGGAGTGCTAGTTAAAAGTACCCCCCCACCCCCGCTGTCCTCCTCTTTCCTGCCAAAGCAGAACATGGCCTCACGACTGCCACCGACCAGTGCTCATGCCCTCCTGTCTCTGCGCCAGCCTGGGGGTCAGCCAGCTCTCAGGCTAGGCTCTGCAGGGCCGGTCAGCCCGTGCACACAGCCACAGGCGCAGGTAAGGGCTGCCTCTGGCAGCTGGGCAGGCACTTGAATTCCAGTGCATTTTTATAAGGTGATGTAGGTGAGGGAAATGATTTTTCCCAAGAAACCACTACTTTTTCTTCCCTTCAGGCCTGCCTAGAACTTACACAACAATTCATATTTTCAGTGGGGTTTTCCAGCTCTTCTCAGATAAGGAATCAATTAAATCATTGATTAATTGGGGAAGATCTGTTGGTACCTAAAATAAAATGATTTCTCCTGGCACATGTATCAAAGCAAAGACTTTGTCGCCTGCTGCTTCTTATCTAATTTACAAGGATATTTAATTTTGTAAGGTATTTGTATATTTATGCAGCTGTAATTAATTGCACATTGAACTGGAAAAGCAAGGGTGACCTAGCGTGTGGCCCCTGTTGGTACTCGGCCTTCCCTCGTCCGGGCTCCACTCCGGTTCTCCTGGACAGTATCAGGGCTTGTTCGTTTCTCGTTTGACTCGGTCCTCCATTTTTCCTTTTGATTCCCTTTTTAAAATGTGATTGTTAACCTGCTCTTTAAAGAGACTAATTTTGCTGCTGCTCTCAGAAGGTTTGCTGAATGTATTTTAACCAGGACTCTAACTTGATGCACCGCCATGTCCCCCCAGCCAGTGATGATTCGCCCAGACCCTGACTGCGCAGCGGGAATGTATAGATTTGTGCTTCCTTACTAAGTGCAAGTGTCAGCTGAGAGATTATCTGCTGCTGTTGTTCAAAAGGCCATTTATGAAACTTGTATTGGAGCCCCATAAAATCTTAGGAAAGCCTCTAATCATTTGAAGGAAGAAATTAGAGTTGATTCAAATTTCATGTTAAAAACTCACAGCCAGACTGGCCTGTGTTCAGGTGGAAAGCTGGAGCTGAGGTTGGTCTCTTGCCAAACCCTAGCTGTCATGTGTTTTTTTCATGTCTTCGAGTTCGTTGTTTTCATGCAGCATATACCCTGGCATCATTCACCTGAGGAGTCCATCTGCCTTCTCACGAGTCGTCCTAGACCTTGTGGCTCTAAAGTATTTGTCCGTTGAGATTTCGAGTCTCTCGTCACCACCCTCGTGCACTACAACAAAACCATGAAGCATAAGTGGCCTTTTTGAACCAAGACTTTGCAAACTGATCTCTCCCCAGTGACGGAGTTGAGCACATTTAGCAACGATGTACATTATTAATTTCAGGTTTTCATTTTCATGTTTTATTATGTAAATACTCTCTGATGTTTGGAGCTTGAGTATACAGTATGTAAATATAGTTCTCGTATTTGTACTAATTCTGGTTCTTTTGCTGTATAGCCTTAGATGTGCAATGCGGACATTATCTACCTGTGTGTGGTAACCTTGCATCGCGGAACTCTTAGTGAACGAGCTAAACATAATAAAGGTACAGCCAGTGCATCAGAGCGCTCTTGACGTGCATTTATTCTTGCATACTCCTTTTCTGGGGCAAATGTCACGATGCTATGACCTACACGTTCCTTTCTGATAATTCAAAACCACAGTTACTATATAACTAATGTGCTGCTGTTTCTTTGTAAGTACTCTCCTCCCAAGTCTGGAACGGGCTATTTCAGCTGGGAGATCTGTCTTTTTTCCTCCAGAGGCCGCTCTTTATGTCCCTACCAATGATTCTGTAGTGTGGTGGTAGGTGGGTGGAGGAGGGGTTGCAACCTCATTGTGTCAGTTTAACAGGTTCCTGTGGCGAGCAGAGGAGGAGCAGGGACACTGCGCTGGGTATTTGGGGAGAAATGGAAGCAGGGAGGGAGAAGCAACAAAAAGCAGCGATTGGGTCAACACCTGCCCAGCACCTCCTTCTCCCAGTGTGTGTTTGGATGCTGACAGTTGAGCAGCAGACGGAACCAGCCAGTTGCCCATGTGGGCCTCCCGTTCCAGGGAGGGAAGATCTTCGTTCCGCAAATTCATCATGTCACAGCAAAATAAAACTGAGTAAAAGAGGAGAAGGCATGGGAAGAAAGCGTCTCTTTAGATTGTGTGGTCAGGGAAGGCCTCTTTGGGGAGGTGACATTTGTGTGGACTCCTGAGTGAAGAACGGGTAAGCCGTGCAAATCCCTGGGCGTAGCGGTCTCCGGGCAGAGAAAGTAAGTACCTAAGGCAGCATTGTCCTCGGCAGGCCCCCAGATAGCAAGGAGGCCGCTGTGGAGCAAGAAAGCAGCCAGGGAGCAGGTGGACTTCAGGGCTTAGGGAACTCATTTCATTAGAGTGAAATAGGAACCAAGGGGGGATTTTGAGAAGATAAGTCCCGTGATCTCATTTGTGTTTTTAAAAGACCATTCTGACTGCAGGGTGGAAAACAGCCTGTGAGTGTGTGGGTGAGGACAAGCAGAAGAAGGGAGGCAAAATAGGAGATTGTTGTTCCCGGTGTTGCAGGCAAAGGATAGCGGCTTGGCCTGAGGTAAGGGCAGTCAAGCTGGGGAGAGATGATCAGATTCAGGACACTTTTTCTTTTCTTTTCTTTTTAGGGCCACTCCCACGGCATATGGAGGTTCCCAGGCTAGGGGTCCAATCAGAGCTGTAGTCGCCGGCCTACACCACAGCCACAGCCATTCCAGATCCAAGCCGCATCTGCAACCTACACCACAGCTCACAGCAACGCTGGATCCTCAACCCACTAAGTGAGGCCAGGGATCGAACTTGCAACCTCACGGTCCCTACTCAGATTCGTTTCCGCTACACCAGGACGGGAACTCCAACACTTTTTTTTTTTTTTTAACGGGTAATTGATTTACAATATTGTGCCAATTTCTGCTGAAGAGCAAAGTGACCCAGACATACAAATGTACACCTTCTTTTTCTCACCTCGTCCCCCATCATGGTTTCTCCCAAGAGACTGGACATAGTTTCCTCTGCCACACACTTAGGACCCCATTGCCCATTCATTTTGAAGGTAATAATTTGCATCGACCAACCCCCAACTCCCAGTCCATCCGCTCCCCCTCCCCCTCCCACATGTCTGTTCCCCACATCTGTGAATCTGTTTCTGTTCTGTAAATAGGTTCATTTGTGCCATATTTTAGATTCCACATGTAAGTGACAGCATATGATATTTGTCTTTATCTTTGACTCACTTCACTTAGTATGAGAATCTCTAGTTGTATCCACGTTGCTGCAAATAGCATTACTTCGTTCTTTTTATGGCTGAGTAATAGTCCATTCTGTAGATGCACCACATCTTTTTCATAGATTCAGGGCATGTTTGTTGGAACTAACAGTTTGCTGAGGGACTGCATGTAAAGAAAAAGAAAAGGTAGGAGTTCCTGTTGTGGCTCAGTGGGTTAAGAACTCAACTAGTATCTAGGAGGACACGGGTTCAATCCCTGGCCCCACTCAGTGGGTTAAGGATCCAGGGTTGCTGTGGCTGTGATGTAGGCCGGTGGCTTCAGCTCCGATTTGACCCCTAGCCTGGGAATTTCCCTATGCTGCAGGTGCAGCCTGAAAAAAAAAAAGAGGGAAAGGTAACTCTGAGGCTATGTGCCAGCGCCAAAAGGACACTTGTGGTTCCCTCAGAGGAAGAAGACGGGGAGAGCAGGCACAGGAGCTCCTGACCGAAGAGCCCGGTTTTGGCCACGTTCCCTGAGAGACCGAGGTAGGGGATGCACTCGCTGGGTTCAGGGGCAAAGACTGGGACTAGAGGCCCACTGGGGAGCTGTCTCAGGAAGGGAACAATGAAGGCGAGAGGTGAGGAGAGCGGGGAGGGAGCGGCCAGTGAGAACCAAGGGCTGTGGGCCTGGGCAGTCAGGAGACAGGACGGCCCGCAGAGACCGGGAGAGGGGCCTGAACACAGGGTGGCCTTTGCAGACTTCAGGAGGTGTTTGGGGACAAGGAAGTGATGGCCAAGTCCATGCAGCTGACCGGTTAAAATAAGAACTGAGCTGCAACCACAGGCTTTGGCAACAGAGAGGCCTGGGGAGCTTGCAGGAGCCAGCGCGCGCCCTCACTGAGAATACGGCAGGCGGGAGATCCAGGTTTCACTTGCAAGACTTTGAAGGCTGTGGCTCCGTCTGCAGATGAGCAGAATTCCTGAGAGCAAACCTCAGAATCGGAGCATCAGGAGCAGTGCTTCTTGAAGTTTAATGTGCAGCCAACTCCCCTGCAGATCTTACTAGGTGCAAATATGGCTGAGGAGGCCTGGAATGGAGCCGGAGACCCCGCATTTCTTTTGCTTTTTAGGGCCACACCCGTGGCATGTGAAGGGTTCCCAGGCTAGGGGTCCAATTGGTGCTATAGCTGCCGGCCTACACCACAGCTGACTGCAATGCAGGATCTGAGCCGCATCTGCGACCGACACCACAGCTCGCGGCAACACCGGATCCTTAACCTGCTGAGCAAGGCCAGGAATCGAACCCACCACGTCCTCATGGATCCTAGTCGGGTACCTTACCCCTGAGCCACAACAAGAACTCCAGAGAGAGCATTCCTGAGTGGTGGTGCTGAAGAAAGCCTAACCAGAGCAGGTGCCAGGGCAAGTGGGAGGAGAAGAAGTTGAAAGAATAGTACAGGGAGTTCTGTCAAATTTCTAGGGGAGGAGGAGGAGGCCCATGGGGTCAGGGCAAGGTTTTTATGTTTGTTTTTGCCACACCCTTGGCATGTGGAAGTCCCTGGGCCAGGGATCGAACTCACGCTGCCACCTCAACCTTCGCCACAGCTTCGGCAACACCAGATCCTTAACCCGCTGCACCACAGGGGACCTTCCCCAAGGGTTTTATTTTAGAGGAAGCAGAGAGCCCAGCATGTGTGTCTATGGATGAGCAGGAATGAACCAGAAGAGAAAAGCCGATGACGGGATGAGACCAGTACAGAGAGGTGGCTGGAGAGCTGCCTTTGGTGGCTGGTGGGGGTGGACCCGGCACAAGAAGGGAGGTGGATCCCGGGTCCCAGGAGCAGTTCATCTGCAAACTAGGAGGCCGTGCAGAGCTTGTGGGCAGCCCCCCAGACCATGCCCAGGCCCTCCTGGGACTGGGCAGTCAACTCTAGGCCCTGTCTTCCTGAGTTCTACTGGACTTTTCCTTTAAACCGCCCTAGGGTTTGCAAAGTGGACTGTCCCCTACACGTAAGCCTCATCTGAGTCGCACAGTCACCACGGCTCTCACAAAGCCGATGCTATGGAGCATCCGGAGGTCCCGTGGAACTGGACCCCTTTATTTAATGCATTACTTTTACACCTGCCTACTGGTCATTCCACTTTTCATCAGGTGCGATTTTTCTATTCTCCCTTAGAAACTTCTGGTCTCTGCACAGTCCTAAATCTTCAGTGTTTCTGAACACCTCACAGGCTCACACTCTGGCTTTAGAGCACATATCCTCTGGGATTTTTCAAAAGTGCTCGTTCTTTCTCCCTCGCGTGGGCCATTAGCCGTTTGCGTTCAGCTGCAGGAATTATACAGCAAGTGAGCGGCTGAGCTGGGATTTTCAAAACTGCCCCAACTCGTACTTTCCTTACACATCCGCTTATGTAAGTCAAACAAAGCATTTGACCTTGGGAGGTTTGCAGAGAAGGGTTGTTTTTGTAGAATTCCTGCCCAGGCTTTGATCTGGGATTTGGGGAATTAGGGCAAGGCAAAAAGTGGTTAAGGTAACTACTAAAGGGAGTTGATTTAAGCATTATGAGCCAAACATTTGAGGATTTTCTAAAAACTAAATGTCAGCATGAAGCCCTGGCCCCAGCCAGCCCTGGCTGTACCCTGCTCTTCTCTGAGGGACCTACCTTTGTTCCAGTCCTGCTCTCCTTAAGCCTATTTGCTGTAGTTTTCCAACCCTGCTGGGAAGCAGTGGTTTTTGCTAGTTGTTAGCAGCTTAACAAAGCAGTGGGAAGGCTGTGTAGATGTATCATTAGTAATAGAAGAAAAAATTATTAATAGTTTGATGAGATAAACATGTTTGCCTAAAATGATGCTATGCAGTAGTAACTCGGGTGTGTCCAGATGTTTAGTCACATTGACTCAGCATAATTTCTCCCTTGCCAAATCTCAGACTAGAGCAATCAATTCGTTCCTGCAACAGAATCTGATAGTAGGCTTTCCTTGTAAGGAAGGCTTGCAGAAAAAGGAAATAGTTGCAAAAAAGTTGCTAGTTATGAAAAAGGACCAAGGCTGTCTTGAGGAAAGCAATTGTGTGTGTAAAGTTCTACCTGTAAAATCTTTACAAGTGCTGCTTGTTCTCCACAAGTCATTGAAAGTTAATTTCAATTTAGCTTTCCACTTAAAGTCAACCAGACATCTCTGACCTACAGATACACCTGGTTTCTGACTTTGCATGATGATGGCCCGCTAATCTGATGGGGAAAGGGTGCTGGGATCGGCCCTAGTAGACTTGAATTAAAGTTCAGTTCTGCTACTAATTAGCTGAGAAAGTCAGCTTCCCTGAGCTGAGATCCTTGTTTCACATAAGATAATACCAACCATGGTGGAAGTGCCCATTGTGGATCAGCAGTATCCAAGAGGATGAGGGTTCAGTCCCTGGCCTCACTCAATGGGTTAAGGATTCGGCGTTGCTGAGAGCTGTGGTTTAGGTCGCAGATGCGGCTCGGATCCCGAGTTGCTGTGGCTGTGGCGTAGGCCAGTGGCTGTAGGTCCAATTTGACCCCTAGCCTGGGAACTTCCATAAGCCATGGGTGCAGCCCTAAAAAGAAAGAAAGAAAGAGAGAGAGAGAGAGAGAGAGAAAGAAAGAAAAAAAGAAAGAAAAAGAGAAAGGAAAAAACTTAAAATGGTATCTTAAATTGTACAGCACTTGAAGTTTGCAAGGAACTTTCCTAGACATTAGCTTATTTTGATACGGGGAAGGAAGCAGGACACACAGGAGGTGTCCTTGCCGTCTTGGAGCGTGCAGACTGTGTCCCTGGAGGACGCCAGCAGTGTGGGCAGGCTCCCGACTGTTTGCCCTTTTTTTTTTTTCCCCCTTGTCTTTTCTGTCCTTTTAGGGCCGCACCCACAGCATATGGAGGTTCCCAGGCTAGGAGCCAAATCAGAGCTGCAGCTGCTGGCCTACACCACAGCCACAGCAACGCCAGATCTGAGCCGCGTCTGCTGCTACACCACAGCTCACAACAACACCGGATCCTTAACCCACTGAGCGAGGCCAGGGATCAAACCTGCAACCTCATGGTTCCTAGTCGGATTCATTTCTGCTGCACCCTAACAGGAAATCCTAAGTATTATTTTCCATCATGGTCTATCCCAGGAGATTGGATATAGTTCCCTGTGCTATACAGCAGGACCTTGTTTAATCTTAATTTAAAAAAAAAAAAAAAAAAAAGGAAATTTGGAGTTCCCAGCGTGGCTCAGCAGTAACGAATCTGACTAGCATCCATGAGGACACACGCACGCTTGATACCTGGCCTCAGTGGGTTAAGGATCCGACATTGCCGTGAGCTATGGTGTAGGTCACAAACACAGCTCAGATCTGGCATTGCTGTGGCTGTGTCGTAGGCCAGTGGCTACAGTTCCAATTTGACTCCTAGCCTGGGAACCTCCATATGTCACGGATGCAGCCCTAAAATTAAAAAAAAAAAAAAAAAGGACAAAAAAATCTAAGATTGTTCAGGGGTTCCCTGGTGGTCTAGTGGTTAGGATTCAGTGCTTTCATTGCTGCAGCCCAGGTTCAATCCCTGGCCCGGGAACTGAGATTCCACATCGAGCCACTGCATGCCACGTTTGAACTAGTAATTATTACATGTGCTATTGCGTTTCCGATACAGATTTTAAAAAATACATGACAGTAGTAGAAAAAAGGAAGAGCAACAAGATGGAGCTATAGGAGTTCCCATCATGGCTTAGCAGATAGCAAACACGACTAGAACATAGGTTCGATCCCTGGCCTCACTCAGTGGGTTAAGGATCTGGCATTGCCGTGAGCTGTGGTGTAGACCACAAATGCAGCTCAGATCCCACATTGTTGTGGCTGTGGTGTAGGCCAGCAGTTGTAGCTCCAATTTGACCCCTAGCCTGGGAACCTCCATGCCACTAGTGCAGCCCTAAAAAGCAAAAAGAAAAAAAAAGAGGCAATTGCTATTAGAACAACTATGCAAGAAGACAGGTGTAAACAAGGACCATCCTAGACTCACTGGCTTGAATGGCGCCCCTCTTCTAAAACTGTCATTCAGTAGCAGGAGTTCTCGGCCATTGGTTATGTGTAAGGCCTAGGAAGGTGACAGCAATATACTTAGTAACAAGATAGACAAAGACCTTGTCCCCCGGGACTGATGGGACAATGAAGGAGATGGAAAGGAGATCAGGCAGTCACAAGCACCGTGTCTTGAGCCTGGGAGCCAGGTCTGCAAGGCAGTAGGAGGCAACAAGATCAAGAGCAGGCAAAATAGCAACGGGGGCCTTGTTCTGGGATCAGAAAGTAATTCGGTGTCTGGAACATAGCCTAGGGGAAGAGGACAGAGGTAGGTAAGCCCTGTCTCACACTGTTGTGTGCTGTGAAAAAAAGACTGCAGTGGAGTTCCTGTTGCGGCTCAGTGGGTTAAGGACCCCACATTGTCTCTGTGAGGATGTGGGTTCGATCCCCGGCCTCGCTCAGTGTGTTAAGGATCCCGGTATTGCCGCAAGCTGCAGTGTAAGTCACAGATGTGGCTCAGATCCAGTGTTGCTGTGGCTGAGGTGTAGGCCTCAGCTGCAGCTCCAATTCAAACCCCAGCCTGGGAATTTCCATAAGCTGCAAGTGTGATGGTAAAAAAAAAAAAAAAAAAAAAAAAAAAAAGGCCGTAGTGCTTGTATTTAAAAGTAAAGTAACACCTGGGCTGGAGATCTAGCAGAGAAAGGGCCATTTCATCATCCAGCTAAGTTAGTCACATTGGTTAGCCCTCTGGACCGAGCTCAGACTGAGCCCATGTTCCCAGACATTGTGTTGAGATGCTCTAGGGAGAAAGAAGCATTTTTCATAGCATATGCTGTTAACTTAAAGGGGTGTAGAATAAAGGTAATAACTATGGGGAAGGGGGGGAGTTCCCTGGTGGCACAGTGGGTCAGGGACCTGGCATTGTCACTGTAGCCCCTAGGGATGCTGCCGTGGCTCAGGTTTAATCCCTGACCTGGGAACTTCCCCAAGCTGTGGGTGCAGCCAAAAATTTAAAAAAAAGAGAAGACTCCTGGATGATGTGTTTGGATCAGGACGATAGATAGTGTGAGATGCATGGGCGTGTCACTGTCAGGTGGGAATTTTTTCTTCAACAGACAATTCAAGTAATGGACCATTTTCTGACCTCCTGACCTTGAGCTATAGGAACGCTTTTAGGAGCTTTGCAAGAAGCTGAAAAGGTGTTTTCCCCAGAATTACAAAGAAGCTGGGAGAAATTTTTTGATTCAGTCCTATTTTCCAGGTCTCTCCGTTCTAAGTCCTTTTCATAGAAAAGGTAGATGAATACTAACTACCAGACACAAGTCCTGTTTGTTTTGTTTAACGCTAGAGCTGCCTGTGAGATGTTACACATGAGGAAGCTCTGAGGTTTGATGACTTGCCCCAATTGCACAACCAGGAAAAAAAAGGAACCAGAGCCAACAAAGGTCAGTGTGATACCAAAACCCATTGCTTTCCCTCTCCAGCAAGTAGCTTCCAAGAAAGACATTCCAGATCTTTTGAGAAGACATTTGCTCCAACTTCTGGGACCATGTGCTATCTGACCACTGAGGCTGTCTCCCAATCCCAGGTTTTATTGAGGGGGCCTTGGGGAGTGTCCAGTCCATCCTGCAGGGTAGTCCTAGTGTCTGTCTCTACGTGACTCAGCAAGTCTCAGCTCTCGGAGCCCATCTCCTCATCCCTAAAATGGGAGTCAGGGAGTTCCCTGGTGGCTCAGTGGGTTAAGGATCCAGGATTGTCACTGCAGTGGCTCTGATAACTGCTGTGGCGTGGGTTCCATCTCTGGTCCGGGATCTTTGGCATGCTGTGGGCATGGCCAAATAAAATAAAAAGTGAGTTGGGCCAGAACGGGGCTTTTGGTTTTGTTTTTGGTTTTTTTTCCTTTTTTGACTGCCCCGCAGCATATGGAGTTGCTGGGCCAGAGATCAGATCAAAGCTGCAGTTACAACTGAAGCCAAAGCGGCAGCAATGACAGATCCTTAAACCACTGTGCCAGGCTGGGGATTGACCCTGCACCCAGGGCTCCCAAGACACGATGGGCCCGTTGTACCACAAAGGGAATTCCAGGACCCCTTTCCACTCTTAAAAATTATTGAGAACCCAAAGGGCTTTTGTTTATGTGAGTTATGCCTATTTATCATTTTATTTCATTTGCCCAGGGATCAAAACTGCACCTGAGGAGGAATCAGAGCCAGAGAAGTGGCCCCTTAAGCAGAGGATCCTTAACTGGCTGCATCACCAAAGAACTCAGATTAATATTCATCATTTTAAAAATTAAAACTGGGAGTTCCTGTCGTGGCTCAGTGGTAACGAACCCATGAGGGTTCGATCCCTGGCCTCACTCAGTAGGTTAAGGATCCGGCGTTGCTGTGAGCTGTGGTGTAAGTGGCAGATGAAGCTTGGATCTGGTGCTCCTGTGATTGGTGTAGGCTGGCAGTAGTAGCTCCGATTCAACCCATAGTCTGGGAACTTCCATATGCCACAGATGCCGCCCTAAAAAAGACCAAAAAATTTTAAAAATAAAATGAGAATTAAAATTAAACCTGGGAATTTCTGTTGTGGGTCAGTGGAAAAGAATCCTACTAGTGTCCATGAAGATTCAGGTTCGATCCCTGGGCTTGCTCAGTGGCTTGGGGATTCAGTGTTGTGGTGAGCTGTGGTATAGATCGCAGACACGGCTTGGATCCTGAGATGCTGTGGCTGTGGTGTAGGCCAGTGGCTACAGCTCTTATTCAGCCCCTAGCCTGGGAATCTCTATATGCCATGGGTGTGGCCCTAAAAAGACAAATAATAAATAAATAAATAAAACGGAGAAACTTCCAAATAACAATTTCCCGAAATGAAAGGAAATACAGTGAGAGGAGTGGTAGGTATTGTTTGTGGATCTCTCTAATGTCCTGCTTCTACAGCTTAAGAGGCCCCGGATTCTTACATCTGCCTCTAAATTTCACCTGTTCTGTGTCACCTGTGATGTAGCCTCTGGAAACAACCCACTGTACACTTAAAAAAGAATGAGAAGAAGGCAGCAAATCATGTCTTACTGGACCATGGACATAGCTCTGTCCCCACTTGCCCTTGAGGTGTCTGAGGGGCTTCCAGAGTCCTGACTACCCTTTGAGAGTTGTTTTCACCAGCACTCAATCATCCGGGGGTCCTGGTAAAATGCACATCTCCTGGCCTGTCTCAGACCTGTGGTATCAGAAATCACATTTAACACGCCTCCCTGCACACTGGCTTGTGAGACATTGGGTTGGGAGAACTCCAAGGTTCCTGCCGGCCTGGTTCATCCAAAGCTACTGAGTCACCTGTTTTAGGCCCAGGTCTCGGTGCAGGGCTAGCGTGGCTGTGGCCATGGCCATCAGCTCGCACTCTCTTGTCTGCCTGGCTTATGGGTTCACGTCTCCTATTCACGTCTTTACCCTTCAGGGAAGCACCGAGGGCGGCCAGGGCACCTTGATTATAGCTTTAAATAAATGTCAGTCTTGCTTACAACTTTAATTTTTGCAACCAGTAGAAGCGAGAAGAAATGACTGCCCTCAAGAGGAAATTCTGTGCTCAGCTTGGCCCCAACCTGGACATCTATACAGTGAGTCAACCATGGTCCATTAACATGTACCAGGCAATGGGAGAGTGAAAAAGAAGAGAAACATTGTACCTCCAGGGGTGAAGGTCCAGCTGGTGCAAAACAGGCAAATACGGAAGTAACTCAAGGAAAAGATCAAATTGATAAAAAGGAGTTCCCGTCGTGGCGCAGTGGTTAACGAATCCGACTAGGAACCATGAGGTTGCGGGTTCGGTCCCTGCCCTTGCTCAGTGGGTTAACGATCCGGCGTTGCCGTGAGCTGTGGTGCAGGTCGAAGACGCGGCTCGGATCCCGCGTTGCTGTGGCTCTGGCGTAGGCCGGTGGCTACAGCTCCAATTCAACCCCTAGCCTGGGAACCTCCATATGCCGCGGGAGCGGCCCAAGAAATAGCAACAACAACAGACAAAAAGACAAAAGACAAAAAAAAAAAAAAATTGATAAAAAGAATGTCTCTAGTGGAGAAACCATAATATAGAAAAAATACAAGATAAAGTGGACTATGGTATCATTTTTAACTTTCAGCGTAAGATGCCACTATTGCATTTAAAAAAAAATAGTTACTGTGATTTAATTAACATACAACTTTCATTAGGAAAAAACCACTAGGAGGACGCTACTGGCTCAGCAGATTAAGGATCTGGCATTGTCACTGCTGTGGCTCTGGTTACAGCTGGGACAGGAGTTCCATCCTTAGCCTGTCAACTTCCACATGCCTGGGGGGGGGGGGCGCGAAACCAGCTATTGTGGGACATTGCTAACATGGAAGTTATAACAGTATCTGTTAAAACCTACATTACAAAGTAACCTGTGCAACTGGTGTGATGGAAATAGCCTTGGCCTTGAAATAGGCACAAGAGGCCGCTAACTAGCTGCTAACTAGCTGTGTGATACTAGTAATTAAACATCTGTTGAACATTTACTAAGGGCAAGGCTCTGTTCGGTGAATCATTCACAGAAATCAAAAACCCTTAAAAAGTGCTGGAGGAGCTGGGCGAGTCCACAAGGATCTGCGCTGGAGGCGGCAGGGTCCCCTGCGGAGGATCAAGATGCCTTGTGCACCCAGGACTCCTGCCGGTGGGAGATATATTTAATGTCCTAGACCGATCTTTCACCATCGCGTCGCTTCTAGTTCCTTAGCTGGGAAGGGGTTCAGTGACACGACCTCCAAGCCCGGCCCCATCCCACCCCAGCAAGTACATTCCCAGCCTGCCCTCTCTGCGCCAGTTTCTTCATCTGCAAAAAGGGGCTACACGTCTCCCACTCAAGGTCGTGGTGAGGAGCAACATTTCCTGGCACCCATCACACGTGTCCACAGACAAGAATACACCCCCCGGCCCTGCCCAGAGGTCCAGAGATTTCAAGCTTAAACTCAGGTGTGCACTGGAGTTCCCTGTCGTGGCTCAGTGGTTAATGAATCTGACTAGGAACCATGAGGTGTGGGTTCAATCCCTGGCCTCGCTCAGTGGGTTGAGGATCCTGTGTTGCCATCAGCTGTGGTGTAGGGCGCAGACTCGCTTGGATCTCGCATTGCTGTGGCTCTGGCTAGGCCAGCGGCTACAGCTCCGATTAGGACCCCCCCTAGCCTGGGAACCGCCATATGCCACTGGTGCGGTCCTAAAAGGACAAAGGACAAAAAAAAAAAAAAAAAACCAAAAACCAAAAAAACACCTCAGGTGTGCACCACAGCAATGGGAATGGACACTTGGACCACAGGCGTTCAAGGCCCTCTGTCCTGGAAAGCGCTGCGGGACGTGAGCCATCATCACCCTACCGCACCTTGCAGCGGAGCAGAATCCGGGCCCCGCTTGTCCTCTGCCCCCGCCCTCCGCCAGTCCCGGCGCGGGTGACCAGCGCCACGCCCCCGCGAGCGCCGGAGCGATGTCATCGATGTGCTCGGCGCTCTCCTGAGCCAGCCCTAGGAGTGGGCAAGCCCATTTTCCTCAGGTGGTCTAACAGGCGCTGGAGCGGACCAATGGCTGAGCTCCATAGCTCCACCCCTCCCTTCTGACTGGCCGGCGCTGGGAAGCCTCGGCCGCGGCCAGGGGAAGCGAGCCGGGACGGGGTTCAGTCCCGGTTGTCCGCGCCGTGCGTTTCCTGCCTTCCGCTCTGCTCGCTCCAGCCCGCTCTGCCGCCGCCATGGCCCAGTGAGTGACCACCTGCGGGCGGCCGGGAAACTTTCCGAGGCCCGAGCTGCCCCCGACGTCGCCTCGGTGCCGGGGGTCGCCGGAGCCCGGCCTCGTGGCGCCCGGAGCCCTGGACCTCCATGGTCTCAGCCCCCTCGGGCCCAGGCTCCGGAACCGCTGGACCCCGAGGGAGCCCGCGACCTCGCTTTTCCTCGGACCCAGCTCCTCTGCCCCCCGCGGTGGCGCCGGCGGATCCGGTTCCTAGGAAGCGCAGGAGGGAGGGGAGGGGACGGGCGTGGCCGAGGGGAGCCAGGGCCCGGGGACGGCGGGCGGGACGCCTGGAACGGGGTCGTTACCAGCTCGGCCGGAGCACAGAAGAGGTTACCCCGAGACCACCCTTCTGCGTGCATGTTTGCTAGGTCTTGAGAACTCGCGAATCCGTGAAGTAGCAGAGTGGGTGGCCCGTCTGTAGTTTCCAGGAAGGCTGCAAGCCTGGGTTCTGAAGTGCAAAAGGAGGGAGGGGGATGGAGGAGCGTTAAGGCGGGTTATTCAACAAAGAGCAAAAGCTCCAAAATGCTGGGTCCTTGAGGTGTAATGAACCAAGTGCAGCTCACGCAGTTTCCTTTGGCTTTCAGGGCTGATATTGCACTGATTGGACTGGCCGTCATGGGCCAGAACTTAATTCTGAACATGAACGACCACGGCTTTGTGGTAAGTCAGGGGGGACACACACTCTTAGGGGTTCTTGCTGCTTTGGCCTGAATGCTGGTGATCGTTCTGGTTTCAAAGATCCCATATAACCTGTAAGATAGTTCTCTTTATATATACTCTGTGGCTGCTTATCACATTTTTGCAAGAGAGAGAGAAGCAACACTTTACTTCTGGGATTTGGAGGGCCAGCCCCACGACTGTCTCAAGAAGAAGAGTCCTGCTCAGTGAGCCTGTGGGTTCTGAAAGGTTTGCAGCCTTGAGTAAGCCCGTCTGGAGCCTAAGGAGGCGAAACCCTGCTGGATGTGGATAGCTCTAACTTTATTGCCTAATGGCATCTGGAGGCAAGTTCGGTGTGAATACTAAACTAGTTTAGATACAAGGATCACCAGAAACAAAAGATAACAGTCTGGAACCTTCTGTTCCTAGATTTGAGTCCTAACCAAATAATGAGACTAGCTAGCCCCATGTATCTCTGGCAGTTGACCTTTGCCTTTTCATCCTGTTAAAATTAGCTTTATGGTGATCAGTCACCACTGGGTGGGGAAAAGATAAAACAGGGTCTGGCCTCCAAACCTTGGGCTGCACAGAAATCCTGCTGTTACTCAGCCTACGGTGTGAAGGTCTCGTGTGTCCTAGGTCTCCTGATCAGGCCTTTGCCCTTCCAGGTCTGTGCTTTTAATCGGACAGTCTCCAAAGTGGATGATTTCTTGGCCAATGAGGCAAAGGGAACCAGGGTGGTTGGTGCTCGCTCCTTGGAGGAGATGGTCTCCATGCTGAAGAAGCCGCGGCGGATCATCCTACTGGTGAAGGCTGGTCAGGCTGTGGATGATTTCATTGAAAAACTGGTGAGGCCCGCGCCCTCCCAGCTGCGGCCCTGTGGGCAGCACTTCTCTCGTTCCCTTCCTTTAGCTGTTTCGTTTCTTTTTGCTTAAGAGATCTTTTTCCCCTTTCAGTTTCTGGATCTGATCCGTTCAAAACTGTTGCTTAAACGTCTCAGCGTTTGTTAACCTGATTGGCACCAGTTAAGTCACAACATATCCTCGGGTGGTAATAACTCCTTCTGTATAAAATTCTGACAACACGACACCAAGAGACATTTCAGTAAGAATTCACCGTCGGCGTTCCCATCGTGGCGCAGTGGTTAACGAATCTGACTAGGAACCATGAGGTTGCAGGTTCAATCCCTGGCCTCGCTCAGTAGGTTAAGGATCTGGTATTGCTGTGAGCTGTGGTGTAGGTCGCAGACACAGCTCGAAACCTCCATATGCCACGGGAAGCGGCCCTAGAAAAGGAAAAAAAAAAAAGTTTATCGTCAACCGGGATGGAGACAGTAGTTGTCTCGGTGACATTCAGAAAACCTTAGTTCAGATTATGTAAGATGAATGTTGAGTGCTATTCACCGATAAACCTGCCTGTCCACATTTAGAAATAGATTTCATTTTTCTCAGTATTCCTATAAGGTAGCAGTTCTCAAATTGTTAAATAATTTAAGTGATGGAAGGTCCTCTTAAGGAATGCCGGCAAGTAGATCTCTCTTGGGAAGGAAAACCGGGCACGTGGGCCGTGCTGCGGCAGGTGCTGACAACTCCGTGCCGTCCTGGTCCCCGATCATCAGTGGAGAGGGCCCTTGTGTCACACGGTGCTGCTCTTGGTTCTTGGACACCTTGTCGTCTGACCTCTCGTTGAGGCTTTCGGCCGCCCCAGGCCTAGGGGATAGCGGACCCTTTGTTCTGTGGGCACCTCCAGTCTGCAGTCTCCCTGACTTGTCCTTCCGGGAGGACTGAGGGCCACTCCCACTCTGCCTTCTCCCAGGGAGTGCCCAGCAGCTCCTGGTCCAAGGAGCCAGGGGAGGGATGACCCTACTGACCAGGAGGATCTCCCTTGCCGGCTGCAGTAAATGGAGAGAGACATCATTGCTGGTGCTGTGCAGCCTGGGGTGCTGCTCCCTCAGGAAAAGAAGTACACATGGGTTAAGGGGAACCAGTGGAAATAATTTATTTAGATACTTAAAAAGAGTTCTACAGCCTCAACTCTGAAAAACCCAAGGAGGATGTGTTTTGTTTTGAGATGCGCTGTGATGGTAAACGGAGGATGGGCCTGCCTTTTCTAAGGAGCGTGAACAGTGGGGCTCTTTCTCCAGGGAGAGGCGTTTGTAACCAGTATATATGTTCTCATAAAAATTGTCCTAGGGGAGTTCCCGACGTGGCTCAGCGGTTAACGAACCCGGCTAGGAACCATGAGGACTCAGGTTCAATCCCCAGCCTTGCTCAGTGGGTTAAGGATCCGGTGTTGCCATGAGCTGTGGGGTAGGTCACAGACGTGGCTTGGATCCTGCGTGGCTGTGGCTGTGGTATAGACCGGTGGCTACAGCTCCCGATTCGACCCCCAGCCTGGGAACCCCCACCTGCTGCGGTTGTGGCCCTAAAAAGACAAAAAAAGGAAAAAACATCCTAGAAAGGAAGAACATGGTGGTAAAGGACACAGCAGACCTTGTGTGTGGTGAGGTGTCCAGCTGCCCGAGATCAGCTGCAGATGGAATGGACTGGAAGATGATAGCGCTCAGCACGGGAGAACGGGAGGGAGTGTTAATGGGAGCCCTGTGGGGGAGGTGGAATTCCAGAGTCGGCCGATTAGTCCTGCCATGGGAGATGCTTTTGTTCAAGGCCTGGCCTCTTCCTGCCATTCTAGATAAATGAGCAAATCATTTATTCATACGTCACACCCCTTGATATCTACGGCCCCCTTCACTGTTCTAGGCAGATTTTATAGGCTTTTTATTAATTTTATTTTTTTTGGTCTTTTTGTCTTTTTAGGGCCACACCCACAGCACATGGAGGTTCCCAGGCTAGGGGTCCAATTGGAATGCAGCTGCGGGCAGACACCACAGCCACAGCAACATCAGATCCGAGCCACATCTGTGACCTGTACACCACAGCTCAGGGCAGTGCCAGATCCTTAACCCACTGAGCAAGGCCAGGGATCAATCCTACGTCCTTGTGGATGCTATTTGGGTTCGCTAACCGCTGAGCCATGATGGGAACTCCTAGGCTTTTTTAGAACTAATCCTTTATGGGAATTTAAATCAGGCAGGTGGTACGTTTTGGAAATACAAAATTTTCCAAGTAGGTTTTGTTTGTTCAAAAATCATTATTTCAGAGTTCTGACTGGGTTTCCTAAGCTTTTAAACAGGGTCTAGCCCCAGATAAGATTGTTTTCTTTTCTTTTTTAGGGCCACACCAGCAGCATATGGAAATTCCCAGGCTAGGGGTTTAACCGGAGCTATAGCTACCAGCCTACACCATAGCCACAGCAACGCCAGATCCAAGCCACATCTTGGACCTACACCACAGCTCACCTGATCCTTAATCCACTGAGGATCCTGTTTGTGGGGAGTGGGTTCATTCTCCACAGGGAGAATTCCGAGGAGATTGTCGAAGATTAAATTACTTGTTACACACACACACACACACACACACACTTTCAGGCTGGGATTTTTTTTTTTTTTTTTTTTTTTTTTTTTTGGCCATAGTATACAGTGGCTTGATGTGGGATCTCAGTTCCTAACCCAGGGATTGAACCTGGGCTGCAGTGGTGAAAGGGCTGAACCCTGACCACTAGACTCTCAGGGTATTTCCCTCAGACCAGGTTTATTTGGGATAACTTCTTTTTGTTTTTGGCCACATCTGCGGCATATGGACGTTTCTAGGCCAGGGACTGAATCCGAGCCTCAGCTGTGACCTAGACTGTGCTGCAGCAGTGCAGGATTCTTAACCCACTGCATGGGGCCTGGGATGGAACCCGAGCCTCAGGAGCAACCCTCGCCACCGCAGAAACAATGCCAGATCCAGATCCTTACCCTGCTGTGCCACAGTGGGAACGCCACCAGTTGTTGTTTTAGTTGGTCAGCATATGTTGAGTTTTGTCTTCCATTTCATGGTCCACCCTAACGCTGGTATCTGGTTACAGGTCCCGTTGTTGGACACTGGTGACATCATCATCGACGGAGGGAACTCTGAATACAGGGATACCACCGTGAGTGTGCCTCCGTCCTTGTTCTGCCAGCTTCTGAGGACGAGCTAGGAAAAAGTCATTGCCCACATGACCGAAGAGTAGCCGTGTTGCTGTGGGTCTGGTGTAGGCCGGTAGCTACAGCTCTTGGGGATTGGCCATCAAGACATACTTGAACCTCAGGAGAACGACCGCTGCTTGGGTAGCAAGCTGGGTGTTTACCCCTAACCCTCCCTCCCTCTCCCTGATCAGTGAGCCCTCAGCGTGCAGCTCGGCTGAGAACCGCCGCTCTGATGGGCTCGTGGGCTGGGAGAAGTCCCCGTACCATCCAGGCGCCCCGTGGCCATAAGTCGTGCTTGCATTTAACCAACTCTTCACTGAGTCTTACTGTACAGTCTTTTCCAGTGAGATGAGATTGTATGTTTGCCTTTGTATTCCCCTTTGGGGACAGGGTAGCTGTCTTAAACTTGCGTGGATTTTTAACTCCTGAACTGAGGGGCTTAAATTTCTTGAGTGACAATGTTATTCCTGGGTCCTTGGGTCATTTAGGTCGAATGTGGACTCTCCACACCTATCCTTTTTTTTTTTTCTTTTTTTTTTAAGGGCCGCACCTGTGGCATATGGAGGTTCCCAGGCTAGGGGTCAAATTGGAGCTGCAGCTGCCAGCCTGCACCACAGCCACAGCAACGCAGGATCCTTAACCCACTGAGCGAGGCCAGGGATCGAACCTGCATTCTCATGGATTCTGGTCGGGTTGGTTACTGCTGAGCCACAGCTCGGACCCCTCTCCACATCCGTCTCATATCTCCTCTCATTGGATGGGAGAACCTTTCTTTGGTGGAGGCATCATGACATCCTTGTTTTCTCCGTAGAGACGGTGTCGAGACCTCAAGGCCAAGGGCATCCTGTTTGTGGGGAGCGGAGTTAGCGGGGGAGAGGAGGGGGCCCGGTACGGCCCGTCGCTCATGCCGGGAGGGAACAGAGAAGCGTGGTGAGTACCAGCGCCCTCCCCGGGTCCGCTCGAGGGAGCTCGAGCCTTGAGAACAGGGCGCTGGGAGCGGTTCTGCCACCCCGTCTGCTCTGCGCCGTCTGGGGGCTGCAAGTGGTCCTCTTATCTGCACATCCTGTTGCTCTGACATACTGCATGTACGTGGTTCTCTTTTGCCTTTTTTCTTCTGTCGCTTCCTCAGTCCTGACAACGAGCGTTCCAGATAGGCCTAAAGCTTTCAGAGACCCCAGAAGGCAGCTCAGATGATGTCCTGGGCACTGCCTGGACTCGGGGCAGGTCTGCCTCCTTAAATACATGGTGGAGTTACAGCAAAATCAGACGGGGCCTCTTCTGTCCCCAGGGATGAGGTGGAAGATTTCTGAGGAGGGGAACCGCTCGTTTCGTGGAAGAGGGAGGGGAGGGGAGAGGCTTCGCTGATGACGCGGGGGGGCGTGTAAGACCCGGGGCTGCGGCTGGTGAGCAGGAGGGAGGAGTCACACGAAAGCTGCGAGGAATGACAGTACCTGACATAGACTGAGGGAGACAGTGCTGCCGATGCTGCAGAGAGAGAAAGCCAGGAAGAGGACGCTAGAGAGATGGAGCAGGAGGGAAAGCTCTAGAGAAGGAAGGATGCTTTTGAGGGAGCCATGGAAAGGTAATGTGCTTTTCTGCTGAGTTTGATTTCCAGATATTCTAGAATTATGGTAGAAGTTAAAGTTAGGAGTGATCAAACTTAACCCCCAAAGGTGAAGGGTTTATTGGGAAGATTATTCTTTAAATGACCTCCCTAATGATTAAGTCTGGGGATTCTCTTCAGTATGTTAAAATCTAGAAGTAACAGCCTTCCAGCTTCTGAGAGCTTAAAAATATTTGTCTTGGGATATCACCCAATGGGCTATTAGAAATGCAGACAGAAAGTTCTAGATGTAGCTGTCTTAGCCCTTGGCCTCCACCCCCTGACCCCAGTTCCTGAGGGTTACCTTTTGCAGTCCTGTCAGATTTTGTGTCTTTACCAAAACCTTTGGTGAAAAGAAGTTAACGAAAGGTTTACTGTTAACAGTGAGGACAGTGGTAGGAAGAGGCCTCAGGATTTGATACATGGGGGGGGACAGGAGGAATGAAGAACAGCTGCTGCCCTTCCTCGGCGCTGCCAGGGCGAGGGTGGCATCCCCGGCCTGGGAGCGTTGCATGCTCGGCGCCAGAAAAATACAGTGGCGCTCTAGGAAATACCGCATGTTCTACTGGTCCAGAGTCTTGCTGCCCTTGACACACATCCAAACTTAGGAAAAGAGAGTCTCTGCGAGAACTTTCTGGAGTCTCGGCTTTTGAGAGTGCAGTAGTTTCCTCTGGGGCTTTGCTGACCCCTCTGCCCAGCCTTGTCTCCTGTCTCACGTCTGATAGTCCGCAGCCTCTGACTGTTTCCCTTGAGGACTTAAGCCTGTTCCTTACCTTTTGGGGGCACTTCCACCTCCCATGAGAAAGGAAAACACTGGGGGGGGGGGCCTTGAGCATTTAATGGTAATCTCAGCCCCTCATCTCAGCAGCTAAACCACACAGTTCCTTCCCGCAGGCCCCACCTCAAGGAAATCTTCCAAAGCATCGCTGCGAAAGTGGGAACCGGAGAGCCCTGCTGTGACTGGGTACGTTCTGTCCCCCCCCCCCAGTTGGCACCACGGGCACAGACGTGACCAAGTGTGGACGTGGGATCACCGAGGTCCCAGCCGTTTACTTTGTGATGTAAGCGTCTTAATCTTTAAGTTGCTAGCACAGCTGATGCTAAAATGGCTCAGCTGTACCTGTCCTTGTAGCTTTTTTTTTTTTTTTTTTTTTTTTTTTAGGGCTGTACCTGCAGCACATGGAGGTTCCTAGACTAGGGGTCGAATCAGAGCTGCAGCTGCCTGCCTACACCACAGCCACAGCAACTCAGGATGCAAGCCGCATCTGTGATCTACACCACGCCAGATCCTCAACGCACTGAGCAAGGCCATGGATCAAACCCAAGTCCCCTCGGATTCTAGAGAGATGTGTTAACTGCTGAGCCATGACGGGAACTCTGTGTCCTTGCATCTCAATTGAATGTTCATAATTGGAGGTTGACGTTAAAAAACAGCCCTTCTTAATTCATCTACAATATAGATTCTTTGAAAAAGCAACAGGAAGGATGAGGTGAAGTAAGATTATTTGGCCACGTTGCTTCGTGGCTAAGGAATGTCTAGATGGAGCGGGCTTGCTCGGCGGTGTCAGCGTCCTGTGCTACAACAGGAGCTGCAGCTCTTCGCCCTCAGGGAAGGTGAAGGAGGCCTCGGCGAATTCTCCCTCTTCCTGTGTCGTGTGTTGCTAGTAAGATAAATGGTATCGCCTGGTACAGCCTCCGTCCATCCTATGGATGAAACAACACTAGGCTGGGGAGAACTAGTTACCATTCTGGCTCTCTGTTGACCAGCGGTGTGACACAGGGAAGTCACTTTCTTTTTTTCTCTTTTCTTTGGGCAGCACTTGATGTGGGATCTTAGTTCCCAGACCAGGGATTGAACCCCAGGCTGCAATGGTGAAAGCACCAAATCCTAACCATTAGACCACCAGGGAACTCTCACAAGTCTCTCTCTCATATGGGCTTCAGTTTTCTTACCTGTCAAATAAGGAAGTTGGACTGGATCTCCAGGGTATCTCTAGCGCCTGATCCCCTTTTATTCTGTGTGCCATTTTTATGATGGTAGTTTTGTTTTCTATCAGATAAAAGGTAGAGATGAAAAAAGGACTCAGGTGCACAGGAAATGAGTGGCCGACAGTGCCCGGTAACTAAACTGCTCCTTACCTTTAACCGGTAGTCCCCGAGTTCAGTCAGAACCTGCCGAGTGTAGAGACACTGGTGCTGGGATTTAGAGGACTGAGTGGTTTTCTCATTAGTATGAAGGGTTGGACAGGAGCTTTCATTCCTTGACAATAGATTATTGCAGTTAAAAAACAAACAGTGACAGTAATTTCTTTCTTAGGACACACTCATGAAAAAGAAAGGCAGTACTTTGCCTGTATATCTTTTTTTTTTTTTTATGGCTGCACTCATGGCACATGGCAGTTCCCAGGCCAAGGACTGAATCCAAGGTACAGCTGTGGCAACGCTGAATCCTTTAACCCACTGCTCTGGGCAGGGGATTGGACCTGTGCCTCTGCAGCAACCCTGGCCACTGCTCGGGATTCTTAACCCACTGTGCTGCAGTGGGAACTTCTTGCCTATGTATTTTGAGCAACACCAGTTGACTCCCTAGCCCAGGCCTACCCTTCGGTTATTGAAAAACACCAGTCTAGGCACCGCTTTGTTCACCTCTGAAGTTACAGAAAGGACGGGGTGAAGCAAGATGTTACATGCCCAAGTGGCAGAATCAGAAGGGGTAGGTCAGCACTGGGCACACAGTGGAGGACGTCTCTGGGTTCAGGGTGAGCAGGGCAGCTGGAGAGGTGTCGCCCAGGCCAGCTGAGCACCCAGTCCACGGACAGGCGTGTCCCCATCGTGGAGACGGATGCCCAGGACCACAGAACCTGGTGCTTCATCATGTTTTGTGCTGACTCCTCACCCTCCAGCCAGTTTTCCCATAATTTGGCTTCCCAGGTAGCTTGTCCATAGGAACAGAATGTATTGATGAGACCAACACTTATAACCACCAAGATATAGTTCAGTTTCTCATCATACATTCACACACTGGTCTATTCTGGTTTCTACATCTTGCTACGTTATTACAAATCATCATCTGTCAGCAAAGGGACCTGGACTAGATGCAGTTCCAGGCTGAGGAGACTGAGGTCATGTTACCCCCCAGTGGCCATTAGCAACAACTATAATATGTTTCTATGTGTTTTTATAAAGTACAAGTGATTGAATTGGCCAGCTTATTTTCACCTGCCATTGCTAGAAAAATGGTAACTTTAGGAAAAAGACTTTTACTTGTGGGTGAGGGCTGAGGAATTACCTTTAAGGACAAGGAGAAAGATGGGAAATGTAGGGTAAAGAGTGAAGGGTACCTGCAGTGAATTTGGGGCTTTTGGAAAATCATTAGAGAAATGCACCTGGAGTCAGTGTGAAACAGCGTGGACTGAACTGAAGCTTATGTTGAGTTGTTATATGGTGATGCTTCTTTTGAAAATACCATAAGTATTTCTCTGTATGTGTTACGTTTTGTGTGGGGAGAGAGCCTGGCCAGAGAATTGGATGTGGGCTGGGGTGTTTCCGGGCTCTCTGATGACCTCGCGGCGCCTGTGGCTCTAACAGGTGGGAGACGAGGGCGCAGGACACTTTGTGAAGATGGTGCACAATGGGATAGAGTACGGGGACATGCAGCTCATCTGCGAGGCCTACCACCTGATGAAGGACGTCCTGGGCATGGAGCAGCACGAGATGGCCAAGGTGAGTCCCGGGCCCGGGCCGCCACGCTGCTCAGGTGAGAAGGTGGCAGTCCACCCTTTCTCATGCTTTCTCCCTTGGTCCTTCTGGTGGCCTGGACGGACTCAGCCTCACTGGAGGGAGGCTCTCAGTTATAGGACAGTAAAATCTGATGGCCAGTCCCTGAGCCAGAATTCCCAGACTCCTGCTGGGCCTCATCACTGCCACCCTGGGACCCTGACGGTGTCAGGCCTGTGTCGCTTAACTACACCATTTCTGTTGACCTCCTGCTGTCTCTGTGGGCGGTGGTGCAGCAGAAGCTTGCTTTTCTGAGCGGGGCGGGCAGGCCGTGTGACAGCAAGTCAGAAAGGTCAGGCCAGGCTGGGAAACGAGCCTTTCCCCCAATGTTTTATCACGAAAATGTTCAAACATACAACCGAGTGGAAAGAATTTGACAGTGAACACTTGCATGCCTACGACCTAGATCCTGCCATTAACACTTCTCCAGACTTGCTTTATCAAGTATCTGTCCACCCTTCTATCAGTTTTATCTTTTTGAAAAATACATTGTGGAGTTCCCACTCACTTATGTTGGGGATGGAATCATGGGAAAAACAAGCCCTGCCTTCGTGGGAAGACAGACCATGATAAATACATAAAACTAGTTTGTGATTACTGTGTTATTTTTTTAGGGGCGACACCCATGACACAGGGAGGTTCCCAGGCTAGGGGTTTAACGGGAGCTGCAGCTGCCCTCCTACAGCACAGCCACAGCAACGCGGGATCTGAGCCACATCTGTGACTTACACCACAGCTCATGGCGGTGCCGGATGCTTTAACCCCCTGAATGAAGCCAGGCATCCTCATGGATACTAGTTGGGTACTTAACCTACTGAGCCACAATGGAAACTCCCGTGATTACTATTTTTGTCTTTTTAGGGCTGCACCCGCAGCATATGGAGGTTCCCAGGCTAGGAGTCAAATCAGAGCTGCAGCTGCCAGCCCACACCACAGCCACAGCAATGCCAGATCTGAGCCGTGTCTGCAACCTACACCACAGCTTACGGCAATGCTGGATCCTTAACCCACTGAGGGAGGCCAGGGATCGAACCTGCGTCCTCCTGGATGCTAGTCAGATTCATTTCCGCTGAGCCAGGATGGGAACTCCATGGTTACTACATACAGTAAGGTACACGGGTGTGAGAGGCAGATCTAGTCTGGGTGATGGAGGAAGGTGACCCAGGTGAGGGGTGGACGCATCTGGCTCTGAGACAGCCCAGGGCTGCTCATCAGAAAATCAGCATGAATGGGCTGAAAGCAGACACTGCTGAGGGGAGAGTGTTCGCGCTGGGGAGATGCGTGTCAGCCCGCTGTGAGCCCGGGTCCTCATTCCCACAGGAGGGAGGCATCGGCCACGGAGGCCTCGGCAGAGCCTCACCTCTCATGCTGTTTGGCCCCCGTCCTGCACACAGGCCTTTGAGGAGTGGAACAAGACCGAGCTGGACTCCTTCCTGATTGAGATCACGGCCAACATCCTCAAGTTCCAGGATGCCGACGGCAAGCACCTGCTGCCCAAGATCAGGGACAGCGCGGGACAGAAGGGCACCGGGAAGTGGACGGCCATCTCGGCCCTGGAGTACGGCGTCCCCGTCACCCTCATTGGTAACACGCTGCTTCACTCTGAACCCTTTCGTCTCCCTGTTTTGACCCTGACGTCCTTCTGGAATATCGCCGTAGACTGGCAGCCAAGTCACGGTTGTCCAGAGAATCTGTTCAGCCCTAGTCGGCTTTCTGAGCCCCTTCTGCTCTTGCAGCTGAATGAACTTAGCGTGAGAGGCTGAAGCTGCTTTTGAAGCCCTTCTTGGAAGTCCTCCTGTCGTATGAGCTCTGAGATAAATCCAAAAGTTACTGTCTTAACCAGTTTGACTTTTGGATAGGGTTTTTTGGGGGGGAAGCCACGCCCACGGTACATGGAAGTTCACAGGCCATGGGTTGAACCCGCACCACAGCAGTGACTAGAGCTGCTGCAATAACAATGCCAGTCCTTAACCCATTGCCACAGGGGAACTCTGTGGGATAGGTTTTTGTTTCTTGTCTTTTTATGGCCGCACCTGTGGCATATGGAGGTTCCCAGGCTAGGGGTCGAATTGGAGCTGTAGCCAACTGGCCTCCACCACAGCCACAGCAATGCCAGATCCGAGCACAATCTGCAACCTACACCACAGCTCAAGGCAACACCAGATCCTTAACCCACTGATCAAGGCCAGGGATGGAACCTGCATCCTCATGGATGCTAGTCAGATTCATTTCTGCTGAACCACGACAGGAACTCCATGTGTGGGATAGTTTTAACATTAGTGATTTAATTAAGTCAGTGACGTAAAATAGAATTTAATAGGGAAGGTAACTGTAATGGGCTTTTTCATATGAAAGTTCACAGAATTTTTAAAGCTTTGGTACTCAACATTTATTTTGCAGTATTTTTTCTCAGGTATTTGGGAAGTAAAATATTACCTGTGCATTGCAAGTCCTTTAATATTCTCTTCCTAAGCTCCTTCCCCTTCTTTAGAAGAAAAGTACCCTGAAGTTGCTGTATATCTTTCCATCCATGTTTTTCATCCTGTCTTAATGAGCTAAGCACCAAACTCAAAGAAATGTAGAGATAAGGAAATAATACAAAGCTGAAATAAACAAAGGCCATAAAGGCATTAACAAAACTACACATTGGTTCTTCAAGAATAAAACAGAAGTTCCTATTGTATCTCAGAGGGTTAAGAACCTGACTAGTATCCATGAGGACGTGGGTTCGATCCCTGGCCTTGCTCAGTGAGTCAAGGATCCAGTGTTGCCATGAGTTGTGGTGTAGGTTGCAGACGTGGCTCAGATCTGGCATTGCTGTGGTGCAGGCCATTAGCTACAGCTCTGATTCAACCCCTAGCCTGGGAACCTCCATATGCTGCATGTGTGGCCCAAAAAAAGAAAAAAGAAAAAATAGAGGAGTTCCCTTGTGGGTTAAGGATCTGGCGTTGTGACTGCAGTGACGGGTCACTGCTGTGGTGTGGGTATGGTCCTTGGCCTGGGAACTTCCATATGCTGTGGGCATAGCCAAAACGCAAAACCAGAACCCTTCAATTCTGGCAAGATTGAAAAAGAAGGCAGGCTCATCTTGGTCCCGGCGGAAGGGTCCCCCCGCAGTCTCATGACAAGCTCTCCTGCTGCTCCCTGTCCCTCCCTAGCGGGCTCCTTCCTTGGGTTTCTGCACTGATGAAGCCTCACTGTCTGCAGCGAGCTGCAGGGCTGAGGGCACAGCGAGGAGGGAAGTAGTTGCTTCGTCCAGCTCTGCCGAGAAGGAAGTTGGTGCTTTTTAGCTGCTCCAAGTACTGCCTTGGGTGGAGGGGACAGTAACTCGAGCAGCTTATTCATGACTGACTCAAACGTAAGAGCATCACACCCTCAAAAAGATTCCTGCTCTCTTGATTTAGAGACTTTGTACCCTCCCTCCCAGCTGATGGCAGGCGGCTGCCTCCCTGGCCGGGCGCCTTCCTGTTTGCCAAGCTGATGGGGAAGTAAGTCTCCAGCTAATCTTAGGTAACACTGAGGTTTCGCCACCCTTGCCTCCTGTGCCTTTTGTCCTGGTGAGCTTCCGCCCAAGAGTGCCAAGTCATCGTGTGTGTGCAGCACAGGAGCCCCAGAGCGCGGGACGAGGACAGCAGGATGCCCCTTTGCAAGCCGAGGCCAGAATCCGTTCCTCAAAATAAAGGCCTCCATTACGTCCCAGAGATCTCACCTCATTGGGGGGAAAAGTGGTTATTCTAATTATATAAGTTGTCAATTAGGCAAGTTCTTAGAAGTGATCACTTTTAAGATTCTAAATTTCTTAATAGTAAAATACTGTGTTGAAATGTTTTCTGTTCAAATGAAGTAAAACTGGAACTGTAGTGGTCATCATGGACACACCGAAGCTGTAAACGGTAATAATTAGAAAGTGGGGTTCTTTGAAGGGTGACGTCTGTGTTACTTGTCCGTGTACTAGTTGTTTCAAAGTGATGGCTGTTCGTGTGTCAAAAGAAAATAGTGTTTGGTGAGCATCTAAAATTTTAAGTCTTCCCAGTTGAATTTTTTACTGGTAGACCAACACTAATACTATATATAATTTAAAAAAATTTTTTATGGCTTTTTTAGGGCCACACCCGAGGCATATGGAGGTTCCCAGGCTAGGAGTTGAATCAGAGCTATAGCTGCCACCTTACACCATAGCCACACAGGATCCAAACCTCGTCTGTGACCTACACCACAGCTCACAGCAATGCTGGATCCTTAACCAAGCAGGGCTCTGACCTGCATCTTCACGGATCCTAGTTGGGGTCGTTCACTGCTGAGCCACGATGGGGACTCCAAGTAATTCTAAATAACAGTGGTTTTCCCATTTCCTTTTTTCCCCTTAAAACTGTCCTCTGAATTTCATGGTGATCTTGGTGATTAAATACCTGTGTTCTTGGAGTTCCTGTCGTGGTGCAGTTGGTTAACGAATCCACTAGGAACCATGAGGTTGCGGGTTCGGTCCCTGCCCTTGCTCAGTGGGTTAACAATCGGTGTTGCCGTGAGCTGTGGTGTAGGTTGCAGATGCGACTCGGATCCCGCGTTGCTGTGGCTCTGGTGTAGGCTGGTGGCTACAGCTCCGATTCGACCCCTAGCCTGGGAGCCTCCATGTGCTGCAGGAGCAGCCCAAGAAATGGCAAAAAGACAAAAAAAAAAAAACCTGTGTTCACATTGGAAGACTGACTTGAGTTTCAGTTTTCAAATTAACTGTTTGGAGCTTTTTATAAAAGCTCTTTCTGATCCAGGTTAACTTCTGTGGCCTAAGGTTGAGACGTGGGCTCTTTGTAAACTGGGAATCTTGCTCTGTTCCTGTTTTCCCTCGTGCCCTGGCTCGTGTGTGCTGCCCCTCGGGTCCCGTGGACTTTGGTGACACATCTCCCCCCACAGGAGAAGCAGTCTTTGCTCGATGCTTATCATCCCTGAAGGACGAGAGGGTTCAAGCGAGCAAAAAGCTCAAAGGGCCTCAAAAGATCCAGTTTTCAGGAGACAAGAAATCCTTCCTGGAGGACATTCGAAAGGTGGGCTCAGTCCCGCAGTGGCAGTGGGGCTGGGGCTGCTGTGGGGAGCGGCCTGGGGCTGGAGGGGGCGGTGGTCTGGCCTCGGCCTTGCATCCAGCGTGCGGCCTCTTCTGCGGTGTGGTCCTGGATGCGCACTGCAGGGGTTACCGCGCGCGCTGCAGCCTGTGTGTCCTCCCCAGGCCCTCTACGCCTCCAAGATCATCTCCTACACTCAGGGCTTCATGCTGCTGAGACAGGCAGCCGCGGAATTTGGCTGGAGCCTCAACTACGGAGGCATCGCCCTGATGTGGCGGGGGGGCTGCATCATCAGGAGGTGAGGGGGTCCTCGGGAGCGGTTTCCCTGGACCTGGCACAGGGCGTCCTCTCGCGGGCTCCCTGGTGACCAGGCTGCTGTTTCCCTTTCTTCCTGGACGGCAGCTATTCTAACCCGTGTGTGCACACCACCCCTTTTAAAGTAGCTGTGAGCACTGTCAGGCGCTGCCCTCACCCCTGGGGACCATGGCTTGCGTGTGTGTGTGGCACGTGCAGTGAGCTTCGGGGGTGGGATGGGGACTTCGGACGGCGCCAGGGTAGCTGCCGGCCTCCAGCTCGCCCCCCTGCTTCCCGCCAGGCGTGAGGCCAGTGAGGATTGATTTCCTCCCTCTCGATTCTTTCAGTGTGTTCCTGGGCAAGATAAAAGACGCGTTTGACCGCAACCCCGGGCTGCAGAACCTGCTCCTGGATGACTTCTTTAAGTCGGCAGTGGAGGACTGCCAGGTGCGTGCTGCGCGCTCGCTGGCCTTTGCCGTGGGGGCACCTGCTTTTTCACTTACGTGTGAAAACCTGTCCCCTTTCCCGAGTGCTAAGCACTAGCCTGCGGCTTTGCCTCCCTTGCTCAGGACTCCTGGCGGCGGGCAGTCAGCACCGGCGTCCAGACAGGCATCCCCATGCCCTGCTTCACCACTGCCCTCTCCTTCTACGACGGGTACAGACACGAGATGCTGCCGGCCAACCTGATCCAGGTGAGCTCTGGCTGCGGGTGGTGACCATGAACAGGGGTGGCCCAGGCTCGGGGCCGCATGTCCCCTAACCTACCTCGTGGGTTTTCTAGGCGCAGCGGGATTACTTCGGGGCTCACACCTATGAACTCTTGGCCAAGCCTGGACACTTCGTCCACACTAACTGGACAGGCCACGGTGGCAGCGTGTCCTCCTCTTCGTACAACGCCTAACCGGAGTCCATCGCCCCCGCCCCGCCACAGCCCAGGACATTCCATCTTCACCGCACTGTCCACACGGCCCCTGCCCTGCCTTCTGCGCACATCTTTTAAAACAGTGTCAGAAGAGACTCCTCTGCAACATCAACCCAAGTTTACTTGCAAAGCAGTTCCAGGAGAACCAGCACGCCTCTGCGGGCCGAGCAGGATCCCAGTGTGTGTGGGACAGTTCTCGCCAGCTCCGGAAGGCAGCGTCCCCGCGTCCCCGGGGGATTAGGGAGGCAGGGGGAGTCTGCCCTGACAGAGGCAGCGGCTCTCACCACATGGGTAGGAAAGGTTTTTATGGAATTTGATCAAACTGGAACCTTTGTATCATGCAGCTGAATTCCCTTTCCCTTTACTTAATAAAAGTAAAAAAAAAAAAAAAAAAGGAAAATCATATTGAAAATGCTTTTTTCCAGATTCTTAGCTGTTCTCACCTCACCCACACCAACCATGGCCTCACTGGCAGAAAGATGTGGAGCCAGTTTCGTTATATTTGAATGAGTTTATTTCCTTCTGGCCTTGTTAAATATTTCCCTCTTTGTTTTCTTTAAAAAAAAAGAAAGACCCCAACCATGACACCGGAAACGCGGAAGCTGGGTAATAAACTCGGGCGGGAAGGATGAGATGGTCACACGTGAGGGGATTGGCTTATGACTTAACAGCTGTATGACTTTGGGCAAATTATTTAGTATCCGTGGCCTCAGTTTTCTCGTGTGTAAAGTGGGGGTAATAATCTCGCCTGCCTCCTTCAGGCTGTTGTGAGGAATGATCTAGTGAAAACAGGCCAACATGCCACGTGACAAGCGCCTGTATAAATGGTAATTATTATCATCACCACTTCAGGGAATGCCTGTGCCTGAAGCAGCGGTATTTCTGAGGGTTGGAAACCAGATGTCGCCCCTCGGCACTCCCCAGGGAATGCACTTCGCAAGGCAGCCCTCAGAAAGTTCCTAGTGGGGCGCCTCTGTTGCTCAAGTTTATGCAGTTAAGACAAACATCTTCAGAGGACACACCACTGCCATAACCCCTCCCTCATCTGCCTGGTGGGGAGGTAGATTCTGATTCGGCAGGTCTGGGGTGGGGCACACTCTGCGTCTCTAGCAAGCTCCCAGGCGTGGCCATTCTGGCACAGAAAGGGCAAAATAAACAGATGCTACTTTTATTGTTAAAAGAACAGGAGTTCCCATTGTGGCTCAGTGGAGACGAATCTGACTGGCATCCATGAGGTTGCAGGTTTGATCCCTGGCCTCACTCAGTGGGTTAAGGATCCAGCAATGCTGTGAGCTATGGTGTAGGTCACAGACGAGGCTCAGATCTGGTGTAGGTGTAGGCTAGTGGCTACAGCTCTGATTTGGGAACCTCCATATGCTGCAGGCACAGCGATAAAAAGACAAAGTAAAAAAAAGGATAGACCAGTCCTTGGCCTAGGTCCTTGACAGGGAGACGTTTTTTTACTATCTATGATTTCATGGCTTTTGAATATTATACCCTGTAACTTATTTGAAAAATCTATCAATAAAAAACTCCGTTAGCGCTAGCAAAGGCAGCCTAGGCTACTGGTTAGGAGCCTGGGCCCAAAACTTGGCTCCACCACTACTTCGCTGTCATGCTACATGTTAACCTCTGCCTGGGGACTTGCTTATCTGGAGAAGCGGGTGCTGCGAATACCAACGTCACACAGCTGTTCTGCGGGCTGAGTTCGTGTCGGCCACGGGGCATACTGTTTAAGGTTTACTATTTATTACCTACCTCCTGCTGAAGAGTAGTGGAACAATTCTAAAAGGGGACAGAGGTGGCCACGCTGGGGTTCTGCCCCCAGCCAAGTCAGTCCTGTCCAGCCAAACTGCCGTAGGGGCCATCTAGGGTTTTCCAGCAAAGGGCCTTCCTTGGCAGAAGTTGCAGGCCTGTTGTGACATCAGCCACAGCTTCTTTCTGCTTTAGTGGGGACAGAGACATGCATTAGACAGGATTTCTCAGCAGAGGCATTGGGAGGGGATTTGCAGGTGCTACACTTCTCTGACGCAGATGTGCAGCCATCTTCCTAGGAGGGTAGGAGACCTCGGGGATGTAAACACCTGACTAGCACGTATGTCGGCAGACGCGGTCGCCGTCTAGTGACAGACATGCTGTTCCACTTACTACTGCTTGGTGTGTGACAAACCACCCCAAACTCAGTGGTGTAACATTAACCACCATTTTTATTATTCTCCTCATTCTGAGGGTCAGGAATTTGGAAGGGTTTGGGGTACAGCTTGTCTGTCCCACAATGTCTGAGGCCTCAGCTAGGAAGACTGACGCTGGGGGGGGCGGGGGGGATTCCATGGCCAGGGTCATCTTCATTTGTCAGGTGGTTGATGCTGGGGCTACTGGCTGGGACCCCAGCGGGCGCCATCAGCTGGAAAGGTGCACGGCACCTTCACCTCGTGGCCTCAGCCACAGCAACACAGGATCCAAGCCGCATCTGCAACCTACACCACAGCTCATGGCAACACTGGATCCTTGACCCACTGAGGGAGGCCAGGGATGGAACTCGAGTCCTCACAGATACCAGTCAGGTTCATTTCTACTGCGCCACAACGGGAACTCCAGGCACTGTTTTAAATTTACTCATTTACTACAACCGCCTCTGAAGCAGGTGCCATGATTATCCCCAATTTACCTTGGATGATGTAAGATTTACAAAGATGCAAACTTGTCTGAGGTCACGAGGCTCCTGCAGAACTGAAATTCAAGCCCCACAATCTGGTGCCAGAATCCACGCACTTAATCTTTAGCCTATCTTACCGCTCAATGTGTACAATTCATTTATTCACTGGCAGATTTATTGTATACCTACTATGTGCCAGGCACTGTGCTGGGAACCGTTGGTTTGGTGGTGAGACAATTTGAAAGTCTTGACTTCATGGGCTCCTAGAAAACATACAACAGCTGATGGAGACTGGCTTCTGAGTTGGCATTTTACAGTGCAATTTCAGGGAAAATAAATGCTAAACAGTAATGGTGTCCTATTTAATCCAGCTGAAAAGGCCTCAGGAAACCTGTGGTCTCCTTATTTATGGTGAGGGCAGTGGGACAAGAGTGGACGAGAGCCTGGACTCAGAAGCCAAGCTGCTGGTATAAATCTGGGTTCTACCACTTCCTAGCAGTTTAACCTCAGACTAAGTTCTTCCACCCCTGTGACCCTCTTCCCTTAAATATAAAACGTGGTAAAAGGGGAAACGTGCCTACCTCTTTGGGCAGCTGAGATGTAAAAGGGCCCCTGGAACAAGGCAGGGAGGGGCTCAGGGTTAACTGCTCACCAGTGGCTGGAAGGTGCACGTGCGGCTCAATGCCGACACCTAGTGGCCAGTTTACATGCTTGCTCTTCACTGGGCTAAAAAGAGCAGCAACATCCAACAGTTGATCCCTGAACAAGAGGTGGGAAGGGCTGCCCACTCCGCGCTCTGCCCCGCGGTGGAAAATCCATGTATTACTTATAGTTGGCCCTCCAAGCCTGTGGTTCTGCACCTGGAGGTTCAACCCACCTCGGATATTACAGTACTGCAGCGTTTACTGTGGAAAAAACCCTACTGCAGTTCAAACCCGTGATGTTCAAGGGTCAGCTGTATGCGCATTTTTCTGTAATGTAATACCTCAGCCCTGGGCCCTTCCCTTCAGGCTCTAAAGTGCCTGAGTATTCTGCAATAATATTCCTTCGCCCTGGAATAATGTTCCTTTGCCCCAGGAAGCAGCTGCTTTAAAAGGAGATACGGAGTTCCTATCGTGGCGCAGTGGTTAATGAATCCGACTAGGAACCATGAGGTTGCGGGTTCGGTCCCTGGCCTTGCTCAGTGGGTTAATGATCCGGCTTTGCCGTGAGCTGTGGTGTAGGTGGCAGACGCGGCTCGGAGCCCGCGTTGCTGTGGCTCTGGCGTAGGCCGGTGGCTACAGCTCCGATTAGACCCCTAGCCTGGGAACCTCCATATGCTGCAGGAGCGGCCCAAGAAATAGCAAAAAGACAATAAATAAATAAATAAAAGGAGATACCACGCAAGGTATGAGGCATAGAAAGTGCCTGGGAAATAACTGTTTCCTGAGCACCTAAGTAAGATTACCACTGCTCCGTGAGGCTGCGGCTATGATCCCCACGTTATAAACGAAGGAACTGAGGTTTGCAGAGGTTCCAACTTGCTCAGGGTCACAAAGCTTGTGAGATGGGCTGGGCTCTGAACCCAAGGCCTTGCCCGAGGTCTGGAGTCTGTTAGGAAATGCAGAATACAGAACAGAACTGTGTAAAAGGAAAAACCTGAGTGCCTTTATCTGCCTTCTCTTCAACCCACTGCTCAGAGGTTAAGTGTATTTGTCAGGTATCCTCCCAGCTTTTTCTATGCCTTTCAAATATCCTGCATCTCCATGTAGATGCATAAGCTCTTTTTTTAAAAAGCAAAAGTAAGATTATTCTGGGAGTTCCCATTGTAGCTCAGCGGTAACGAACCTGACTAGTATTCAAGAGGACGTGAGTTCGATCCCTGGCCTCGCTCAGAGGGTTAAGGATCCAGCGTTGCTGTGAGCTGTGGTGTAGGTTGCAGATGCAGCTCTGTTAGACCCCTAGCCTGGGACTTTCCGTGTCTGTACTAGTCTGCAAATTGTTTTCTCTCACTTAACGTCCTGGAGGGCTCCACTCTACAGACTGGCCATTTAAATGCAGTAGAGCTTAAGTGTTTCCAAGAACCCTTCTAGATTATTCTGAAGAATAAAATCCTTAGGTTATACAAATTAACCAACCCCTCATAACTGTGTACGTTGAGTCTCTGACTCCTCGGCCCCCACCACGTAGGATTCAGTTGAGAAGCAGGGCAACTGCGGGTGAGGAGTCAAATCCTGGCGTGATTACCTGCCATCTCTCACTCTTTCCCTCCACCCCTGCCTTTCTCCAGAGGCAGTAAGGGAGGCTGCCTGGATAGCCTCCCAGGTGAGCACAAGTCAACATCAACTCTGAGTATCCTTCTTTTCTTTGGTAGTTTCACCTTCGTCGAGAAAACCAGATGATGCAATGAGAAGCTACTGCAAAAGAGGAAAAACTGGGATGTGTTTTGGGGCTTTCAACAGAGCTAAAAATAAAACACAGCACTAAAACATAAGTATGAGGAGATTCAAAAATGCTATTTTCCCCCTGATGACCGCAATGAGGCTTTAGAAAATATACAGATTTCCCCCTTTCTGAAAGTTGGAATTCCACTTGGCTTTTATGAAAGCCTTACCTTAGTACCTGTTTTTGCTAACTGAAAGAAATCCAAAGGGAATTTTCATTTTTATGAGAAAAAAAAGCTGTTACCATATGAACGAAGGTCTTTGTAGAAGCTAAACAGCTTAGTGAGAGCTTTCAAAAGTGAGGGGAACCTGTTACCTAAGTCAGATTTCTTTCAAAAAACTTGGAGGGGAGTTCCCGTCGTGGCGCAGTGGTTAACGAATCCGACTAGGAACCATGAGGTTGCGGGTTCGATCCCTGCCCTTGCTCAGTGGGTTAACGATCCGGGGTTGCCGTGAGCTGTGGTGTAGGTTGCAGATGCGGCTCGGATCCCACGTTGCTGTGGCTCTGGTGTAGGCCGGTGGCTACAGCTCTGATTTGACCCCTAGCCTGGGAACCTCCGTATGCCGCGGAATCGGCCCAAGAAATAACAAATAGACAAAAAAAAACAAAAAACAAAAAACAAAAAACAAAAACTTGGAGGCTCTTGCAATTGCTGATGATCTGAGAGCCCAGCCTGCCCATTATTACAGAGCCTCTGCTTTGTCAGCATCATTGAGATGCTGCTGAAAGTCAGATCTTCAACAAATGTTCAGTGAACACGTACCGTAGGCCAGGCACTGAACCTCTCACCTGAACGCAGTTAAGCCAGGAGGGCGCCCGAATCTTTAACAGCTGATTATAATACAGCGCATGGAGTTCCTATCGTGGCGCAGTGGTTAACGAATCCGACTAGGAACCATGATGTTGTGGGTTTGGGTCCCTGGCCTTGCTCAGTGGGTTACGGATCCCGTGTTGCTGTGGCTCTGGCATAGTCCAGCGGCTCCAGATCCGACTGGACCCCTAGCCTGGGAACCTCCATATGCGGCAGGAGCGGCCCTAGAAAAGGCAAAAAGACAAAAAAAAAAAAAAAAAAAAAAAAAATACAGCGCAGTCTTTCAAACTTGACTTAGTAAGTGTTTACTATATGCCAGGCCAGGGGTGTGCCAGGGCTGGTTCCTACAAGCGAGAGTTGACTTCTAAATCTTCAGGAATCCTGAACACCTGAGACAGACACAGCCATTATTAAGAATTAAGTTACATTTAAGCTTAAATAAATAATATTAAAAACAAAGGCAGTAATTCCTGTCATGGCTCAGTGGTTAAAGAACCTGACTAGTACCCATGAGGACTCGGGTTCAATCCCTGGCCTCACTCAGTGGGTTAAGGAGCCGGTCTTGCAGTGAGCTGTGGGGTAGGTCGCAGATGAGGCTCGGATCTGGGGTTGTGGTGTAGGCTAGTGGCTGTAGCTCTGATTCAACCCCTAGCCTGGGAACCTCCAAATGCTGCAAGTGCGGCCCTAAAAAGACAAAAAAATAAAAACAAAGGCAGTAAAAGCTCGAATGTCATTACTTAATTATGTCACTGTGATGCACATTTTTCTATTGTCTGGGTTCCTGACATCATGTTCATCTACGGCGTCTGCTCTGGGTGGGCAGTGTCTCGTCTAAGAACGAAGTCGTGCCCCACGGGGTTAAGAGAAGCTGGCGCTTTACCAGAAACCCTTGTGTGTCTCACAGCACAGCGGGTGAGGGACAGCTCGAGAGAAACCCCTCTGCTTCGCAACCTGCCTTTAACGATTAAGCCTGCTTTCCTTGTTTTCTCCCTTTCTCTACCTGCATCCCCTCCAAGCCTCGTGTAGCCTAGGTAATGTGTCACCAGATTTCTTAACCACCCGGTGATAATGCTTCTGATGTCTGGGTCACTATGGTAACAGGGGCTTAAGTTGTTCCCCAGAACTTTGGAGTTTGCTTCTGCCCAGTTCAGACCAGCTAACACCAGTTGGGACCACCGACCCTAAAACTGGGCCTTGGAAGAACCTCCCCTTTCTCCTACCTCCAGCCACCTTTCCCCGCCCTGAGACCACCCCGCTTCTTTATCCCATAAATATCTCAAGCCTTTTGACTTCCAACTTCTCAGGAGGCAGACCTGACATTTGTTCTCCAGTCTCCTTACAAACCCTTTCTCTGCTGCAAACTCCAGCGTGACAGCCTTCGGCCTGTTGCGGGGGCTGGGCCCATAAAGCCGAGTTGTAACAAATGCTGTGTTCAGTCTCCCCCTATCGGTGGCTTGAAATTGGCAATGGCGGAAGGATATACACCTACGAAATTTATAAATCAGGGTTTAAGTCCTTTTTGACTGTTTACTTAAGGAAGCAGGGGCAGGAGAATTAATAATGCAGGTTAAACTTGAAGGTATACTGGGTTTGCAGCCTTTACGTGATAAATAGTGTGACCGAGCCAGTGCCCTGCCGGCTCCCAGGTACACGAGCCTCTGTGTCCTCTCTTGTTTTTAGGGGATAAGCCTCAGCTTCCAAGACCTTCTTTGAGTTCCAAAGACCAGGGAAGGGAGGGGATGCAGATACCTGGGAGGAGCAGTCAAGAGAGAATAGTGCAGCTTTGGGGCAGGGACCGGGTTCCTTCTCTCTTTTTTTTTTGTCTTTTTAGGGCCACACTCACGGCATATGGAGGTTCCCAGGCTGGGGGCTGAACTGAAACTGTAGCCACCAGCCTAGGTCACAGCCACAGCCATGCCAGATCCCAGCCGAGTCTGCGACCTACACCACAGCTCACAGCAACGCTGGATCCTTAATCCACTGAGCAAGGCCAGGGGTGGAACCACCGTCCTCACAGATACTAGTCAGAGCCACAACGGGAACTCCGGCCCTGGTTCCCTCTTAAGGAACATTCATAACAATATCTTTGAGCCTTTCTGCAGAACTAAAACCCTCAACAAATGGAAGAACTACTTGATGAAGCATCTTCATTCTGGGAAGGAGGACTGGCAGGGCCAGTCCTGGGGGCCACTAAACACCTGCTTTGAAAGACAGTGCAAACTTGCCTCTACCCTGATCCTTATCTGGGGCCCTATTTTCCACTCCCCAAACTATAAAACCACCTCTTAACTCCTTCCAAGAGGGCACAGTCTTGAAGGCATTAGGCTGCTGTGGCCTCCTTTGCCAGGCAAAGCAATAAAATAAAGCTCTCTCTCTTGTCCTGTTTTTTTTTTTTTTTTTTTTTTTTTTTTTAGGGCTGCACCAGAGGCATATGGAGGTTCCCAGGTTAGGGGTCAAATTGGAGCTACAGCTGCCGGCCTACAGGATCCGAGCCTCATCTGTGACCTACCCCACAGCTCACTGCAAGACCGGATCCTTAACCCAATGAGTGAGGCCAGGGATCGAACCCGAGTCCCCATGGATACTAGTCAGGTTCTTTAACCACTGAGCCATGATGGGAACTCCAAGCTCTCTTTTTCTTCTTCACCCAAAACTCTTTCTCCACGTTTCTATTTGGCAATGGGAAACAGAGGCTGTTTTGGCAACAACAGCACAAGAGTCCAGGAAATACTCTTCCAGTACTTAATACTCTTCCAGTACTTAAACACTATTATTTGATTCAGCAGAGAAGTCCTTTACACGTCATCAAGTTATGAGTGAAGCTCCAAGAGTGAAGCTGAAAAGGAGGGAAATAACTGAATAAAGTCTGAAGGCAGTAAAGATCCAACGTTGAATGCCGTGAGTGCGGCCCTCAAAAGACCAAAAAAAAAAAAAAAAAAAAAAAAAAAAAAAAAAAAAAAAAATCCAACGTTGAGTTTCAGAATTTCACTATTTCATTTTACTTAATTCTGAACATAAAGGAAAATCGGCTAACATTCGGGTCAGAACTATACTCCTCTGTCAACGGCACTGGGGTGAGCCACGGAGTCGCTGAGGGGGCTAGAAATCAAGCATTTATCCATAGACCGATTTTGCAGCACTAAGCTTAGCGACAGAATTATTAAAGCCCACCCTAGATTTTGCAGGGCAAACCGAGGTTACCGCCGCCTGGAATTTCCAATAACGAACTGCAGCATCGTTATTCCCCCGCCCCGCCCCTCCCCTCGTACACACACACACCTTCTTTCTAAGAGTCGGTGCAGACCGTGAACTCGTGCAGACCGTGAACTCGGCACCGAGCGGCGTCCGGGCCCCGGGGAGCTGGCGGGGGCGGGAGCAGACGGGCCGCGAGGCGCCTTTCCCAGAGCCGCCGCCAGGGCGCGCGCGCGAGGCGCCCGGCAGCTTCGCGCTTTGGCCCCCCGCGCGGCCCGTCGCCTGGCGCCGCGGCGGGAAAATCGGACCGTGCCTTCACGGCCGCCGCCTTTTCCTGTTCTCGCGCGCCTGCCAGGGTCGGCCCGCTGTGATGATGGAAGAAGAGGAAGGGGCCGAGGAGCAGCAGCGATTCTCTTACCGACAGGTACAGGCGAACGTGGTCCCGGCCGGTCTGGGGGAGGATGGCGTCGAAACATGGGGGAGTAAAAGGCCCTTAGCACGGCCTCACCTTGGCGCGGGCGTCCGGGGAGCGGGGGGCGCGCTCCCGTGGACTCTGCGCGACGTGGGCGCCTGGCGCTGCGCATGCGCTGGCTCGGCAGCCGCGGGGGCTGCTGGGAGGCGGTTTCCATGGTATCGCGGCTCTGAGCGTCGGGGCTGCGGGGCGAGCGGAGGAAGGTTCCCGGGAAGTGCCAGCCGCGCTCCCTGGGTCCCCCTTCTCCGACAGGGCTGTGCGGGGCGCCCGGCACGCAGCACGAGCTCTGAAACGATGGCTCTTGTGACTGGTTCGCTCTCCATCTTGCAATTGAAGAGACGGCCTCAGAGGCTCTTGCAAACCCAGGCCGTCGGGCTCCAGAGCCTATCGGATGTGGGTTCGAATGTCGACCTTGCGGGGGAGGTGGTGTTGACTCTGACCAGTTTTCCTAGATGGAAAGTCGGAGTGATAATAGGACCACCTCTCAGGGTAGTTGCGGGTATTCGGTCCTTTAATTCTCACCGGGAATAAATACCATGTGGCACCGTCGTAAGAACAGCGCTGTAAAGAGGTGAAAACCAAGAGCCAGAGTGGCAAACCTCAGGGAGGATTAACCTGAGAGATGCGGGAATGAGCTCAGTTACGTAGGGGTGCCCTTCGTATTTCAGAAAGAAAATTTCGGAAGCTGTTTACCCGCCCATTCCTTTTACTTTGAAGTTCAAGCCTTCAGAAAAAGTTGCAAGAATAATACAATCAACACCCATAGGCCATTCACCTCCGTTCACCCGTTGTCAAGATTTTGCTGCATTTGCTCCCTTGTCCCCCTTTATTATTTTTATTTTTTTAAATCTCTTTAGGGCCGCACCAGCAGCATGTGGAGGTTCCCAGGCTAGGGGTTGAATTGGAGATGTAGCCGCCGGCCTACACCACAGCCACAGCAACGCGGGATCCAAGCCACATCTGCGACCTACAACCACAGCTCGTGGCAACGACGGATCCTTAACCCACTGAGCAAGGCTAGAGATCGAACCTGCATCCTCATGGATGCTAGTCGGATTCCTTAACCGCTGAGCCACGACCAGAACTCCCCTTGTCTCCTTTTTCTGAAGTTATGTGAGAATTAAATACTCTTAACACTTCACCTTTAATCGTAATACTTGAGCGTTCATTGCCCCCAAACAAGGGTTTACTCTGAATCATCTCTGATCACACTCAGGAAGTTTGATTTTGATAAAATCCTGTTATCTAGTGGCAGTCCATATTCAGTTTTACCCACTTGTCCCCAAAGTGATTTTTTTTTTCCTTTTAGGGTCTTATATCCCTCCCAGGTGGTGGTCTCTTTGTCTCCTCCTACCATAGCTCTCCACTTACCTACTCTTGTGACTTCTGAGACTCAGGAAGGTAGATCCCTGGCTTATCTGCCCGGCCCCTCCTCCACACTCCCATGTTCACAGTTCCTCCTCATCTTTCCTCCACCGTGAACATGTGCTGGTAGAGTCGATGCTGTTCACCTGTCAGCTCTGTCTCCAGCGCAGGTGGAACACGCAGGGCTCAGCAAGTTTGTTGACTGGAGACCGAGCCCTTGGCTTAGCTTGTTTTTTTTTTTTTGCTTCTTCTCTTCATGGGAAAGAGGGATGTTTTGCAGCACCTCCAGTGTTGTTGGGGAGCAGTGAGGGCCTGCTGAGGTGGGCTAGCAAACCAGCAAATCAAAGGAGAGTCAGATGTGCCCTCATAAGCCCTTCCCTGTGTTGTCCTGGCCGTTCTTCCTTTGCCGCATGCAGGACTGGGGCTGGCAAGGACTTGAAGCACAGGGACCAGAGGGATCCTTTTGAATTTGCTTGATTAACCCCAGTTGGGGGCGGAGAGGGGCCAGAATCCCCGTCTGTTTTTCCATCGTGTGCCCCAGACACGCAGCACACGTCTTCACCCCGTAGGCGCTTTGCACATCCACATGGAATTTCTGAGTGAAGTCACCCGGACGCCTCCCCAGGACCAGTCTGCCTTTTCTCCCGCTGACCTGCCGTCGTCATTCCTTTACCCGACCGAAATCATAACCATTAACTAGGAAGCACCCCAGAGGCCCCAGTCATTCACTAGCACACTTGAAAAGTTACGCAGCCAGTGTGGAAAGTGCTGAAGGAATCAGAGAGCGGACCCTCTCGTCGGTCTTCGTCTTTTAGGATGGGAAAAGCTCCGATTTGCAGACGTACCCATGAAATGTTTTGGTTTTGCTTCAGAGGCTGAAGGCAGCAGTTCACTACACCGTTGGCTGTCTTTGCGAGGAAGTGGCGTCGGACAAAGACATGCCATTCAGCAAACAAACCATTGCGGCGATTTCGGAGGCGACCTTTCGACAGTGCGGTATGCAGCCTTCCTGTAGATGTGTAGACGCCCCCAGGGGTTGGGGGGGATTCGGGGGGCTGCCCTGGCAGGTCTTCCCCACAGAGCGTGATCATCGCACACCGTTCTTGACATGTTTCTTTTTAAGGGCTGTAAAATTCAGATAGTTTATGGAAAGAACTATTTTTTTTTTCTATTTCACTAACACAGGGGCATCAGCACCTGTATTTTAGTGTGTTTTAAACTGCCCGGAACATTAGACAGTAAATTTTTTTATTTCATTGCTGTGTAAACTTTTTTATATCACCCACAGTTTATTTGACAGCTCAGCTTGCAGCGTGGGTATTTGCTTGGCTTCAGAGATGATGAACGTCCTCACAGGCCCTAACTCGTATCAAAATTGAAATTTAAGGGGTGGTTTCTAGGAAGGAGAGGTGTAGCCACAATTACTAGAGGCTTGTAGGGAAGGGCGGAGGGTGCCAGCGAAGACGGGGTCGGCAGGAATGCAACGGCTGCTGACCCCCACCCAGTGATGGAGCTGCATGATAGGCTTCCTCTCACATCTCCCATCCTTTAAAAGGATGTGTTGAGAGTGCCCTTTGTGGTGAAACAGGATTGGCAGCTCTGGAGCACCGGGCAGCAGGTTAGATCCCTGGCCCTGCATAATGAGTTAAGGATCTGGCAGCTGTGGCGTAGGTCGCAACTGCAGCTCAAATCTGATCCCTGGCCCTGGGAACTCCAAGTGCTGTGGGGCGGGCAAAAAAGGAAAAAGAACAAAAAAAGAAGGTTCCCGTTGTGTCACAGTGGAAACAAATCCAACTAGCATCTGTGAGGATGCAAGTTCAATCCCTGGCCTCACTCAATGGGTTAAGGATCCAGCATTGCCGTGAGCTGTGGTGTAGGTGTAGGTCTCAGACTCGGCTCGGATCTGGCGTGGCAGTGGCTGTGGCTGTGGTGTAAGCCAGCAGCTGTACTCTGATTTGAATACCCCCAGCCGGCAGCTGTACCCCTAGCCTGGGGACCTCCATATGCCGTGGGTAAGGCCCTAAAAAGACCAAAAAAAAAAAAAAAAAAAAAAAAAAAGGATGTGTTGTGTTTGTCACTGTGCTTCCTGCAGACATTGAGATTCACTTGTCCCTCAGAAATGAGATCGACGCAGGCGAGCTCAAGCACATCTTTTTTTTCTCTTTCAGAAAATTTTGCCAAAGACCTTGAAATGTTTGCCAGGTAGGTACAGAGCTTGATCCTCAGGCACTGTGTTTGTTGACACGCTCTTGGCGCCCTCCATCTGCTGGTGAATTTCAGGAGTGCCTTTGCTTTTTCTTTTCCCCCTGCGTTTTGTGGAGGCGCAGTCTCTAATCATGATTCTGCAAGACTGTAACATCTGCTTTAATCACATCCATTCAGACTTGATTTGGCATTTTTTGAAGTTTTCCACATATTTTCTTGTTAACAGAACTGGAGTTATTCAGTTCCAGCTGAAAAAGGTATGCATCGCTTTTGTCTGCAGGACTCTGAATGCGAGTGATGTGTGTGCTTTTAAGACTGTTTCTGCAGGTGATACGCCCTCTGGCCCCGTGTCCGGGCGGAAGCTCACAGATGCAGGGATAATTCAGCCGCTTCCCCCGCAGGCTTGCATTTGCTGGGCTCGTCAGTCACGAGTGAGACACACACTCCGTGAAAAGTGGGGGGCTTTGCTTTCAGTGGGTAAAGCTTTAGCTTTTACAGCTGATTTATGCTCCTCTCTTCAATTAGCACCGCAGGTAATTGAAAACAGTTGCCGTGATTGCTTTTACGCAGCAGTTTGGATGACGAGGCCCTGAAAGGGCCAAAGCGGTCTACTTGGCTCCCACTTCGGGTTGGGCGCCAGCCTCTCCCACACCCCATCCTTTTCACCTTGCTGCTTTAGCTCTTTGTTTCTCGGTTGAAGAGTTTGGATGAATTAAAGCAGTAGGGTCTCAGAAGACAGGCTGTAAATCTTTCCTCTTCCTGTGTACATGAGCCCCTGAAAACCGCTTAGCGTCTCCAACTTGGTCCAAAGGGGTAAGGGTAATATATGGGGTACTGAAGGCTCTTGTGTCCTATCATCGTTAATTCAGGTGGTGGCCCCTTCCCTGCACCCCAGGAGCCCCCCCACCCCCCGTCTCCCGTGAAATACATCACTACCTTTAGTTGCTATTTCTTTCTTTTCTTTCTTTTTTATTTGAAAATATACCTATGACTCCGTTATATTACAAAGGAAGACACAAAAACGTAAATAAGTAGACAAATGGTTATTGGATTTGAACACAGAGTTTATTAACATAGATTCTGGGTTTTTCCACCTCAGCACTGTTGACACAGGTAGTTCCTTGTGCTGCTGGGAACCGTCCTGTGTGTTGTAGGGTGTCCGGTGGCACCCCCGGGTCTCTACCTGCTAGGTGCCAGTAGCACCAGCGTTCCTCACACTACCTCCTAAGATCCCCAAGTGAACACAAGCATAGATTTTCTTTGAAGACTCATCCTTTGTCTTAATTTTACATTTGTTTTCAAAGTATTCCAGTTTGCTCTCATATAAAAAAAAAATCCTGTATTAAAATTGATGTTCCCCGGGAGTTCCCATCGTGGCGCAGTGGTTAACAAATCCGACTAGGAACCATGAGGTTGCGGGTTCGATCCCTGGCCTTGCTCAGTGGGTTAGGATCCAGCGTTGCCGTGAGCTGTGGTGTAGGTTGCAGACACGGCTTGGATCCCGAGTGGCTGTGGCTGTGGTGTAGGCTGGCGGCTACAGCTCCGATTAGACCCCTATCCTGGGAACCTCCATATGCCGTGGGAGCAGCCCAAGAAATGCCAAAAAGACAAAACAAAACAAAAAATTGATGTTCCCCAAAGGTCAACTTTACCTTGTGACTTTGAGTTTTCCCTGTCACACAATCTCTGCTCCTAGAACCATGATTATCTTGGTTTGAGAAGTCTGAAATACATACTGTTTCAGGTTAAGTGGTCTGTAGAGGCCAGGAACCTAACCAGTTTCTATGAAAAAAATGCATTTAAATTGTAAATACACGACTCACCTATAAACTTTGGAAAATCACCTCTGAATTTAAGTTGTGAATTTCCTTTACTTAGCTTTGAAATCTCTAGACCCCTAGTATTGTTAGCATGTTAAAGATGAAACGTTTTGGGAGTTGCTGGTGGTCTAGTGGTTAAGGATCTGGACTTGTCACTACTGTGGCTTGGGTTGCCGCTGTTGTGTGGGTTTGATCCCTGTCCTGGGAACTTCCTTATGCCATGGGTGAGGCTGATAAAAAAAGCATACAAAGATTCCTACTTTGAAAGTTCCTACTTATTTTGGGAAAAAGTGAGAAATGGTAAGAAAGGGTGTAATTAAAGTACTGATTATTGAATAGAGCTTATTATCTCAAGTTACCTCTTAAAGCAGAGGTAAGAGGACTGGAACAAGAATTTGAGTCCATGTTGTGTGCAAGAAGCTGACTCTAGGGAGTTCTCATTGTGGCTCAGCAGATTAAGAACTCCGTGCTAGGAGTTCCTGTTCTGGTGCAACAGAAACGAATACAACTAAGAACCATGAGATTGCCAGTTTGATCAATGGCCTCGTTCAGTGGGTTAAGGATCCACCATTGCCATGAGCTGTGGTGTAGGGTGCAGACACAGGTTGGATCCCACGTCGCTGTGGCTGTGGCATAGGCTGGCGGCTCTAGCTCCGATTGGACCCCTAGCCTGGGAACTTCCATATGCCGTGGGTGCGTCCCTAAAAAGCAAAACAAAACAAAACAGCAAAAACCTCCACACTTTCTCTCTGAGGACGTGGGTTCGATCCCTGGCCTCACTCAGTGGGTTAAGGATCTAGTGTTGCCCTGGCTATGTCATAGGCCTCAGCTGCAGCTCCAATTGGACCCCGGCCTGAGAACTTCCATATGCCTCAGATGTGGCCCTAAAAAGAAAAAAAAAAGAAAAAAAAGACTCAAGTTTAAAGGATGTTCTTTGTTCTAACTGGGCTGTCACCAAGGGTTTGCATCATCATCTCCTTGTTGGGAAAAGGGGTATTAAATACCTGCATGAGCTTTTTCCTGTACTGTAGCTTTGGAGCAGAGCTTTAGGATGTTGGTGTCAGTGAAGCCAGGCTTCGTGGAGGTTCTCTTTGTTCTTCTCTTCAAGCGGAGACGGTCTTTTTATTGTGAGTCTGTGCCGTTTTCTCTTTTCCCTGAAGGAGCTGCACTGACTTCTTCTCACTTTTCGTGTGGTGGTCGCTGTGACCAAGCAGGTTGTTTGGGAAGGTTTAACGCCTGTCACCCCTTTCCAGGCTCGTTCCCAGGCATCCTTGACCCTCAGGTGGACGTGGACAGATGGGCTTCTGCTTCCTCCCAGTCTCTTTATTTCACTGGCCTCTTGGCTCATCACTTCACTCATTTTCGTGTCACTTTTGCTTAATGACCTTAACCTGAAAAGATGGGTTTCTTTTGGTGTGAAGAAGTCTGGCCGTGAACTTCGGTGTTTCATCAAAACTTTAAATGATACCAAACATTTTGGTGAATCGTTTCTGCCCTCTCCACAGACACGCAAAAAGGAGCACAATTAACACTGAAGACGTGAAGCTCTTAGCCAGGAGGAGTAATTCACTGGTGAGAGATGAATCCCTTTGCTCGCCCCCCTCTCCCATCAGAACACATTATTCCCAATTAATCACTCGCAGCCCCGAAGTGATCCTCCAGGGCACCTTGCATTAAAAACGAGAGACGCTCGAACCGTTCAGACCTGCCTGTGACTTATAGTCTTTCTTTCATTATGATGGATCTTGCTAAGCCAATTTGAAATTTTCTAATCAGCACTCTCTGGATTTCTTAACTTGCCTTTTTTTGGTAATATCTCAAAACTTTGGTCCCATGTTACAGCGTGATATCAGAGACGGGTCGTAGGCTGGAGAGTGTGGGATGGCCCACAGTTCTGATGGGCCAGTGGGACAGGAGGAGTATCTACAGCTGGGATGGGCAGGAACTTGAGTACATTTTCTGTCTTTTCAAGGAAGTCTGGAAGTCCTCTGGACCAAGCCCTCGTTTTACAGGTGATGCCGTGACTGTCCCAGGCTAGCAGTTTTGGCTGATGGCAGATCCAGGGACCCTGTGAGGCTTCCTGACTTAGTCTGAGATCCTCCCTTTAAAATACGTTTCTCCCCAGAATGTGAGCTCCACGAGGGGAGGGTATCTTGTCTCTTTCCTCTCTGCTGTGCCTGGGAGAGAGCCTGGCCCACGGTGGCTGACCAGTAAGCAGTGGTGGAAAGAGCGGATTGTGTAACACTTGACACTTCATGGGGGGCTGTCAGAGATAATATTTTACGTATATCACTGAAAGCTCACGACCACCCTTTGAGGGTTTTTAGTAACATGGCTAATTAGCCCTATTTTACAGGCGACGCTGCTGATGTTAAGTAACTTCCCAGAGTTAAATACAAAGTCTTCTGGTCGGCAGCTGGATCTTAACCTCTGAAGCCTGGACATTTCCCCTGGGCTCTTTTCCGCCTCTGCTTTCCCGATACCTTTTCTGCAGCGTTTAAGTCAAGGTTAAGGATGATGCGATTCCTAAATAAAACTGCTCAGCTGGCCTGGTGGTGCTGTGGTATCAGTGGAAAAGATGTTTCTCGCTCATAAATTCTCTGTCACAGCTGTTACTTGGTCACCTTCAGGGAGCAATTCCCATCTTTTTTTTTTTTTTTCCTTTTTGGCTGCACCCATGATGTATGGAAGTTCCCAGGTCAGGGATGGAACCCGCACTGTGTGTCGTGCTCCACAGCTGCAGTAGTGCCAGATCCTTAGCCCAGGGCGCCGCATGGGAACTCGCGGCAGTTTCTCTCTTCTGTCAAGGACTGGTCAGTGCACGTCCCCTTAGGATGTTCATTGGGAAGTTATCTGCCTAGTGCATGTTCGCTTACTTCAGAACGTCTTTATTTCAGCCTCTTTTTTTCCATCAGACAGAAGCTTATTACTGACGAGTTGCAGCTAAATTTGTGCATTTGGCTAAACCCTCCCTGAGGGCAGGGACTGCGTCTTATTTCCCTTGTCTTGGGCACACAGTAGTTGCTCAGTAGTTTTAGCTGGATGAGTGTCGGGGCATCTTGACTATATTTGTGCCTTGTAGACTGTTTCTGCGATCAGCATGCCTTCTGTAAGCGCCCAGATTTTTGTTTTTGTTGTTGTTGGTTTTTTTGCTTTTTTTAATTGTCTTTTTAGGGCTCGCCAGCGGCATATGGAGGTTCCCAGGCTAAGGGTTGAATTGGAGCTGTAGCTGCTGGCCTACACCACTGCCATAGCAACACCTGATCCTTAACCCACCGAACGAGTCCAGGGATCAAACTTGCAACCTCATGGATGCTGGTCAGGTTCGTTCAGCTGAGTCACCACAGGAACTCCTGTAAGCTCCTTTGTTTTAATTCTTGAGATGACTCAGGGAACCCCTCCCGGTTTGATAGGCTATGTGAGTGACAGTGAGTCGAAGCTGTGTTTAACTCTAAGGGACTGAAACACAGGCGAGAGTGGTCGGGAAAGAACATACAGTCACCCTCTGGGTCATACACGGCTTTATAACCAGATGAAAATACAAATAAAATTTTTTTATAGCTAAAATACATCACAGAGATAAATGAAAACCTCGCTCAGTTTAACCTGGAACGCAAAGCAAAGAAGAAAAAGAAGTCAGAGGATGAAAACAAAGATGCAGTGGAGCCAGGAGAGGCTGGTGTAGTGGAAATTGAGAATTAACCTCTCACCATTTGGAAAAAACAGACTTCAGGTAGAACCACAGAAAACACAGATTGCCAACGAAGGTAATTTTGAACGGGAAAGTGAGGATCAAAACAAAAAACAAAAACGACCAGGAGGCTTTTTGTACTGTATTCTCCGAGACATTGACTGCAAAAGCTTTTTTAAAAGAGAACTAGAAACTTATGCAAAATACTTCCATGTTTTACTGAAGCATGTGAAAAAGCGTGTGTTTGGTATGTACTGGAAATTGTATCTGTTGCAATTAATAAACTTGTGTTAGCAATTAAATATGGCTGAATTTTTTTTTTTTCTTTCTTTCTTTTTTTGTCTTCTTGCCATTTTCTTGGGCTGCTCCCGCAGCATATGGAGGTTCCCAGGCTAGGGGTCGAATCGGAGCTGTAGCCGCTGGCCTACGCCAGAGCCACAGCAACTCAGGATCTGAGCCGAATCTGCAGCCCACACCACAGCTCACGGCAACGCCAGGGAGCAAGGCCAGGGACTGAACCCACAACCTCATGGTTCCTAGTCAGATTTGTTATCCACTAAGCCATGACGGGAACTCCGGTTGAATTTTTTTCAAGCAGAAAAATAGTTATTTCTTTATTCTTTTATATAATCTCTCAAGCTGACAATCCCTGAAGGATGAACAAAGGTATATTTATTAGTTCTTTTTTTTTTTCTTTTTTTTTTTTTAGTGGCCACACCTGTGGCATATGGAAGTTCCCAGGCCAGGGATTGAATCCAAGCTTCAGCTGCGCCACGCGCCACAGCCACAGCAACTCCGGATCCTTTAACCCTCTGCACGGAACCAGGTATCAAACCTGTGCTTCTGCAGCAACTGGTGCCACTGCAGGCGGATTCTTAACCCACTGCACCACAGTGGAAATGCCTTCATTTTGTCCCTTTGATTACCAATACTGTTTTTTAAACCCGTGTCCCTTGTCATCACAAGGTAAAAGGTGGATATTTGGAAATGGTCCTTTTTACTTTTTAAAGGCAATTTCTCCAGAAACACAGTTTATGTGACTTTTCTTTGGCTATTTTATAATTATACAGTGTTGCTACTGGGCTTTTTACATAAGAGGAAAGCCTGGACGGCTTCTCCAAAGCGCCTGAGTGTGTGTCCTCGGTTTAGTTGGTGAGAGATGCTTCGAGGAGCCCCAGTTCTGCTGTCTTCTCCTTGGGCTTCTTTGAGGTCCGGGGCATGCCTTTCCACTGTTGGAGCTACAGGGTGAAGAACAGGCACTGGCATTTACAGAGCCCTTTCTGTGTGCCCAGGGCTGCTCTGGACACTCCGTGTTGTACCTCCCAGGATCTTCACAACTTTTTCAGGGTTTATCTGTTTTACTGCTGAGCATGCTGAAGCTTAAAGAGGTTAACTGAGTACCCAGGATCTACTGACCAGTGGAGATGGCAGTCACATTTGGAGAGTTGACTCTAGAGGGGGTGAGAGAGAAAAGGACGTGCATTTGGGATAGAATTTATACCATCTACGCCCAGATACGACCAGAAAAACATACTTTGAGAGTCAGACTCAAAAGGAGGTGCTGCTGTGCTGTGGTCATAGGAAAGCATTGACTTTAAACTTCCCGGTTTCAGGTTCTGCAAAGCACTCATCATTTGATCTCAGATAATAATTGGAATATCTGTGTGTCACATCAGCAAAAGAAAAGGGAGAATCATAAAGCTTTCCATCCTTATGGTACATTCCAGCCTAGCATCAGTTATGTTAGCCGTTTCGTTTTCAGATGAGCTCTTTTTATTTTTTTGGCCCTGCCTGGGGCATGCAGAAGTTCCAGGGCCAGGGATCAAACCTGTGCCGCAGCAGTGACAGCGCCAGTTAACACTGTGCTACTAGGGAACTCCCCAGGTGAGCTCCCTTTAAACGCCTCATCAAGGAGAGTTTAGAGACTAGATACAATGGACTTTCCAAAATCTAGATTTGATCCTAGTTTCATAACTCTAATAGCTGCGTGGCTTTCTGAAAGTTTGTGTTCTTATCAGTGAAATAGGGTGAAAAAATACCTCCCAGCAGGAGCTCCTGTGGTGCAGCAGAATCATTGGCGTCTTGGGAACCCTATGATTCAGGTTTGATCCCCAGCCTGGCGCATTGCTGCAGCTGCGACTTAGGTCTCAACTGTGGCTTAGAGCTGATCCCTGGCCCAGGAGCTCCATATGCTGCAGAGCAGCAAAAAATGGAAAAAAGAAAAAAAAAAGAAAATAGCCCACAGCAATGTTGTATGTGAATAAGAGGAAACAAGTAGAACTATCCTAATGCATCTTTTTACAGATTTCTGTCGCTCCAGACACTTGGAATCCCTGGGACTCAATGTGGTGAACCTGTGTGCACTGTGGGTTCCTTCCCTGGGTGGAGGGTGGGCACCTCCTGGGTGGTATGGGTACTTTGACATGAGGTTTTCTAGCCAGATGAGAAAGTTAGGAGTTCCTGTTGTGGCTCAGCAGTAACGAACCCAACTAGCATCCATGAGGACAAGGGTTTGATCCCTGGTCCTGCTCAGTGAGCTAAGGATCCAGGGTTTCCGTGAGCTGCCGTGTAGGTCGCAGCTACAGCTGGGGTCCCGTGTCACTGTGGCTGTGGAATAGGCCGGCAGCTGCAGCTCTGATTCAACCCCTAGCCAGGGAACTTCTGTATGCCACAGGTGCAGGCCTAAAAAGCAAAACAAAACAAAACAAAACAAAAAGTTGACTTATGTTCATGTATCTTTCAGTTTGGCATATTTTTGTATGACCTGTTTAAATTTAGACAGGTGGCCTTAGATCACATTTTTCTGGGGATAATAACACAGGGGTGGTCAGACTTTGTAAGGAATGGCTGAGTCCACCCCCTGATTTCTCAAGAGGTGCCACTTGGCCACTGCATGTTCTGATGTATCCTGTCCCTTAGCTCGGCCAAAACAGCTCTGTCTGGTTGATGGCGTGGCTCCCTTGTACTTCTGTGTAGTACATGCCAGGTGCTCAGTGCTTAATGGGTCCATTAAGTACAGTCTGCAAAATATACTGAAGATAGAAGACGCTGGCTAAGCTGCCATGACTTTCTCACCTGTGGTGCAGTGGGTTAAGGATCCAGTACTGCCCCAACTGTGACCTAGGTCACAGCTGCAGCTCAGATTTGATCCCTGGCATGGGAACTTATATATGCCATGGGTGTGGCCAAAAAATTTTTTTAAAAAGAGTATCTAAACATTTTTAATACCATTTGTGGGAGCTAGGCAAAACAGTGTCTTGGTACCAGCTGAAGGACTAAGCTACATGCAGTGTATGAGCCACGGCTCCTCAGGCCATGCCGATTTTACCTAGAATCTTAAACCTGCAATGAAATGAAATTTCAGATTGCAATTTCCCTTGTTAAGGCTGTGAGCCAGGGCTCAGGAAAACGGGTTCACTTCTGTACAGTGAGCTGTTAGTTCTTCAGGTGCTTTACTTCCATTTATTGTTTCTGTTTTTGCTATTTAGGGCTGTACCTTCGGCATATGGAGGTTCCCAGGCTAGCAGTCAGTTGGAGCTGCAGTTGCGGGCCTGCAAAACAGCTCACAGGCAACGCTGGATCCTTAACCCACTGAACAAGATCAGGGATCGAACCTGCATCCTCATGCATGCTAGGCAGATTCTAACCTGCTGCACCACAGGGGAGCTCCCGCTTTACTTCCATTTAGAACCTTGCCTTGAATCTTGGTCATCTTAGTAGGTTTGTGGTGGATGTTTTAGGTTTTCCTAGCTGTCTCAGCTGAAGAGGGTCTGCTTGTGTTTGTGTGATTCTGAGCCTGGGACCTGACAGGAAAAGCCAGGAGGTGGCACCGAGGGCTTTGCGTTCTGGACTTCTCATCAGTGGGGCTGTCGTCAGGAGCAGAGTAAACCCTGAGCTGGCCACATGCAGTGTTTTCAGTAAGCAGGACATTTTGCACCTAACACACACAAAAAAATAGTATTTACTCTTATTCCGCATGACACACTCTAATTTCTATTTCGTTCCAAAAAAGTGCTAGGTAATGACCTACCAGTGAGTGGCCAGCAGCAGTCTGAAAAGCACTGACTACTCCAGTGTCAGCATCACCCGGGAGCTCATTAGAACTCTCTGCCCCTCCTTACCTACCCCATCAGCATCTGCATTTTAGGAGATCCTGTCGTGGCTCAGTGGTAATGAATGGGACTGGTATCCATGGGGATACGGGTTCAGTCCTTAGCCTGGCTCAGGGGGTTAAGGATCTGGCATTGACGTGAGCTGTGGTGTAGGTTACAGATGCTGCTTGGATCCTGCATTGCTGTGGCTGTGGCTGCTGCTGGTGTCTGCGGCTCCAATTGAACCCCTAGCGGAACATCTATATGCTGTGAGCATGGCCCTAAAAAGAAAAAAGAAAAAAAAGAATCTGCATTTTAGTTAGTCTTAATAAGGTGATCTGGGTACTGTCGCATTTGGGGAGGCCTGGGCTCGAGGACATGGCCTCTGGCCCATTGGGTGGGGAGCTGTGCTGGGAATTAATCACTGGGTCACCCTGGCCTGCATTTTGGTGAGATCAGTGGATGCCCTGCGTGGCTCCCTGAGCTTCAGTGTTCCCTTGTTTCTTCTGCCTGAGCAGATCAGTGTGGGCAAAACTGGATTTGGGGGAGTCCCCTTGTGGTCTAGGGGTAAGGACTAGGCATTTTCACTGCTTCGGCCCAGGTTCGATCTCTGGTCTGGGAACGGATCTCACATCCAGCTGCTGCACGCCCCGCCAAAAAAAATTTTTTTTTTAAATTTTTTAAATAAAAAACGGCACATTTTAAGCTACTTACCCAAGGCTGATTTTGTATTATGTTAAATCACTCGGGTTTGTTCTCATGCCAAAGGCTTAATTATGAGGAGGGAGAATGTCTTCAGAGGCACGTGCACATGCATCCAAAGAAGGAGCAAATGCACGCTAAACAGGAAAAGATCTGAGGCTTTAATGAAGGGTTAACTCAATCCAAAGGCACTTTTGTGGGAGCCGATTGCTCAGGCTTCTACGTGAGGGCTTTAGACAGGCAGAGATACAAAAAAAAACAGCTGCAGGTTGAGCTTCAAATGCTACCACCACCCCCCGGTCCCCCCCCCACCGCAGTCTCCAAGAAGAGACCCAAGTCCACAGACCTCTGATTTGGGGGCTGTCAAACAGGATGAGCAGCTGCAGAGCTGGAGGGCAGTGCCAGTCAGCCCGCAGGATGCTGCCGCCTCTCTGCCTGCTGCTCCTGCTGCTGCTACCACCCTTGGGGGCCACCACTGCCCTCCCCCTGGAGGGCGGCCTCACCAGCCACGACAGAGACAGTGGGGTGAGTAGTCTGACGCGGCCGCATGCTGACCCACTGTCGGGGTGTCTTTTTCCCTGTGGGTTCCCCATGGCAGAGGGTGCATGCAGGACAGATGGCAGGGCGGGACTTCGTAGTGTGCCCGGCAGTGCCCTGTGCTGTGCTGACCCTACAGACCCCTGATGCTCCTTTACCTTCAGCTATTAGGAAGTTTGTTAGAAGGCTCTGAAACTCAAGGGGAGTTCCTTCAAGCCAGCCATCTCCACCTGCTGGTCTTCGAAACATTATGTGATTATACCAGTCTGTCGCAGCCATCACGGAGCTGCCACTGTGGTTATGAGTCACCCATACTTCTAGAATCTAAATTTATATACGCAGCCCTTGTTCTCTCCTGGCTCAGATTAACTGACATCATTACATTTGCCAGTGTGAGAATTTGTAACTTCATGTAGTGATTGATTTTTCTCCCTTTTTTTCCATTTTGAAAAAGTTCCAAGAAAGAGTACATAAAGTTGACCATTAAAAATAGATTTTTCTCTGAAATTATCAGATGAGTTCCAGACAAGTCATTTATCATCAGATTACTCCTGGAAGCTTTCTGAGGAGTTTGAGAGGCCAGAATATAGTGTCTCTATCTGATCTGTCTGAAAAAGCAATTTGTGGACAGCCAGGAGTAAACCAGAGATGGGAAATCCAAGCTAAATTAGCCTGATCCACCTAGGGGTGGCTGCTTAGTTGCCAGTCACTTGTCAGGAAAGATACATTTCCTGACCTCATCTAATTAAGAACCTCCACAAAGATCAGGGGCAAAACAAGCAGGTTTTTTTTCCGTGATTGAAAATTTTCAACTTTTCCTTTTACCTAATTAGAGCAGTTTTGTTACGGTGTTCTCTTAACTTTCTCATCCTTTAAATGGAAATGTGATTTATTATCTTGAACCGTCTCTCTCTCTCTCTTTTTTTTTTTAAGGAAAGAATTATGTATCTTAATGCTAGCTGAACCAGATGGTTGATTTTTCTTTCCTTTGTCCTCTGCTTCTTTCTAAAAGCATATGCAGGAAGTGGCAGAAATAAAGAAAAACAGCCTGTTGACTTTCCTGGCATGGTGGCATGAATGGATGTCCCAGGCCAGGGAGGTGCCCTTCGTGGGAGGGGAGACCAGGGAAATGCCCAAGAAGCAGGAAGGGCTGCCCCGCCAACAGGCCTCGCGTGGAGATAGAACGCCCTGTGGGAATTTCTTCTGGAAGACCTTCTCGTCCTGCAAGTAAAACTCCACTCGTGGTCTCTGGCGCAAAGTGTCATGATGGATCTGAATAAAAGGCATTAAGCAGCTCTGATCTTTCTTTTTTACACAGTTGTCTTTTCTTTCCCATGTAATTTGAAAAGTTTTTATTTTAACTCCAAAAACACCCAATACTGAGTGTCTTGAGTAATTTGGAAACCAGAGTGAGTATTTTTGATAAAGATTTTTGGGGCTTTTTGCTGTTATTGTCATTACAGCCACTGGGCTTTCCTTCCACCTTCATTATGTGCTTGGAAGCTGTGCTGGCCCGTGTCTTTTTTTGCTTTGATTTAAAATAGCTAAAGGCTACATATTTAAGTGTTCAGAATAACATTTCAGTTTATTTTGATATAAATTGTCTAAACAATATTTCCCTTACATTAAAAGCATTTTTTTTTTTTTTGGCCACACCTGCAGCATGTGGATGTTCCCAGGCCGGGGGTCAAATCTGCACCACAGCAGTGACCCGAGCCCCTGCAGTGACCATGCTGAATCCTTAACCCACTCTGCCACAAGGGAACTCCCTAAAAGCAAATTTTTAACATTGTACTCCAAGAGCAAAATGACTATTCTTCATGTTTTAGCTACAATCAATTTTAAAACTGTAGATGTATAGACGATATATGTTGTCTGTTAAACACACATCATGTTGACATGCTTATAAAAGTTACATTTGAACCTGCTGTTATAAAACAGCCATACCAGGAGCTCCCTCTGTGGCACAGAGGGTTAAGGATCCAGCATTGTCTCTGTGTGGCTTGGATTGCTGCTGAGGCACGGGTTCAATCCTCAGCCCAGCGTGGTGGGTTAAGGATCTGGTGTTGCTGCATCTGTGGTATATATAGGTCACAGTTGTGGTTCAGATTCCTATGGCCTAGGAACGTCCATATGCCACGGGTGCAGCAAAAACAACATACCCATGCTAAGCGAAACTCGTAAATTAATTTGTTACGATTCTTTTTATGGATGGGAGCTTCAGGTTTATTTCAAAGCAAACATAGTGAGTAGTGCTGCTATCCCGCCTGCAGCCTGATTGCCTCAACTTTAAAAAACATCTTTTTTTTATTTAAAATTATTTTTATCTTTTGCTTTTCAGAGCCGCACTCTATGGAAGTTCCCAGGTGAGGGGTTGAATCGGAGCTGCATCTGCGACCTACACCACAGCTTGCAGTGATGTCGGATCCTTAATCCGATAAGCAAGGCTAGGGATCAAACCTGCATCCTTGTGGATACCAGCCTGGTTCGTAACCCAATGAGCCACAATAGGAACTCACTGATTGCCTCAACTTCTAAACAAGTATCTCCAGAGTCACAGGGTCAGACTTTGTTAGGAGACAGATGCATATGTATTTGATATGTATTCTGTGTGTAATTGTGATATTTCCCCATTCCTCAGTAAGCGCCCACAGAAGTGATAGTGAATGATGGTTAAATGAGAAGCAGATTCTTTTCTCTGGAATATAATATGGAACATTGTTGATCCCCAGGTGGACCAGGGTTTGGGGCTGCTCAGAGGGAGTTAGAGCAAACAAGCGCTTAGGTTCAAACCCTTATTGAATTTGATTCTCCTCTCTGGCTCCCACATCCTTCCTTGACTACACATAGTGTTCGTGGCTCTTGGATCATAGACTCTGAACTCCAGTGTGAGGTTTTCTGATGCTCGACTTTTTTTTTTTTTTTTTTTTTTTTTTGTCTTTTTGCCATTTCTAGGGCCGCTCCCTCGGCATATGGAGGTTCCCAGGCTAGGGGTTTAATCGGAGTTGTAGCCGCCGGCCCACGCCAGAGCTACAGCCACACAGGATCCGAGCCGTGTCTGCGACCCACACCACAGCTCACGCCAATGTCAGATCCTGAACCCACTGAGCGAGGCCAGGGATGGAACCCGTGTCTTCATGGATGCTAGTCAGGTTCGCTAACCGCTGAGCCATGATGGGAACTCCTGATGCTCAACTTTTAAAGCTTGGAGATTCATACCTGGAGTTACGGAAAGTTTCTGAGAGTCAGGCCCAATAGCAGGAAAAGTGGCAAAGGCTGGCTGGAAGGCACTGTGGTAGGATTTTCTTCCCTGGACACCAGGGGAGCAGACCCCTGGAGTCTGACTGCTGACTGTTCCGTTCCGTGTCCCGCAGAGCTGAGCTCCCCGTCATAATTTCTAGCGGAGTAAAGGACAGCATGGTGGAAGAAGAGCCTTAATAGCATCCGCATTTCCAAACACAGCCACTGTCGGAGACCAGGAAGACCAGTAATTGGGTCAGCACTCTGGTGGATGATGCCAGCCTGAAAGGCCAGAGAACGTAAGGTTCTTCCAGAAGGAAAGCATGCTCCTTGTTTTTTCAGTTTCAGTTGGGGTCACAGGCACACAGGTCTTAAAATTGGGGACTTTAGGAACTGTGCTATCCGAAGGATAAAGAGGCTATGCTAATGACACTGCCAGGAGATCCATCAGGTTTAAGTCTACCGTAGTTCTGGGCCCTTAATAAAATGTGAACTGGCATTGACTGCATGTTAGACTAGATTAGTATGCTCAAGATTAATAAATTAGGTAAAATGGGTAAATTAGTGTAATTTCCTACCATCAGATTTTTGGCAGGCTCTTCTGTGTCATTCAGTACAGTCAACTGTGTGTATCAAGGACATCAAGTCCTGGACAGCGTCTAATTCATTCTCTTGCATTTATTCCCAGTATTTGTCACTAGAATAGATCCTTAACTGCAAGAAAGAATTAATTGAGTGTGACTTAAGCATTCAATAGAAATCCTTTCAAGCTATAGCTCCAATTCCACCCCTAGCCTGGGAACTTCTAACTTCCTGAAAAAGCAACATAACACACACACACACACACACACACACACACACACACACACACACACACACACACGGAAACAAAAGAACAATTCCTTTCATAGTATTCCTATTTCAGGGATGACATTAAATCATTTCAGTGGAAACTCATGGGAGAGCCGTAAACAACTTAATAGCACCTGCCCAAGGGATAACCCACCTGTTGGTAAAAGCAGCTGCTTCAAGAGTGGTATGGATTCGATTTTGAATAAATCGGAAGAGGAAATGTCATTTAGCTGTTAAAAGAAGGACATTTTGTTTCTAAACTAGGAAGGAAGAGGCAAAGGGCAGCCGGGCAACCCACTGTTTCTCACTTCTTATAATCCTAATAAAATTTAACATTAATTTGGAGTTCCTGTTGTGGCTAAGTGGGTTAAGAACCCAACTAGTATCCATGAGGATTTGGGTTTGATCCCTGGCCTCCCTCAGTGGGTTAAGGATCTGGTGTTGCCACAGGCTGTGTATGGCATAGGTTGCAGATGCAGCTTGGATCCAGTGTTGCTGTGGCTGTGGTGTAGGCTGGCAGCTGCAGCTCTGGTTCTATCGCTAGGGAACTTCCATATGCTACAGGTACAGCCCAAAAAAAAAAAAAAACAAAAACAAAACAAAAACAAAAACAAAAACAAAAAACCCACTAGTTTATCCTTTCTATTTATAATTAAATAGTTAAGTGAAGAGTTCTGGGTTCTGGGTGGCTCAGTGGGTTAAGAAACCAATGTTGTCTCTGTGAGGATGTGGGTTTGATCCCAGGTGGCTCAGTGGGTTAAAGATCTGGTGTTGCTGTCACTGTGGCAAGTCACAGAGGCAGCTTGGATCTGGTGTCGCCATGGTTGTGGCATAGGCCTCAACTGCAGCTCCTATTCCATCCCTGGCCTGGGACCTTCCATATGCCACAGGTTCAGCTGTTAAAAAAAAAAAACAACCCAATTTATCCTTTCTATTTATAATTAAATAGTTAAGTGATACAAAATACACATATTAGTTTTATTAAAATAATTGTTAGCTGGAGAAAAAGCTAGGATTTTCTTGGTGATAGTTCTTGTAACATGGTAAAGGAAATACTATAGAAAATCCGGTAGCTATGCAGCAACCTGTTGGTTCACATGCTTGTAATTGCGGAAGTGTTGTCCTAGTTTGAGAAAACAGCCAACTTTAAGGATCTGTGATTTGGAAATTCCGTGTAGTTCCTTGGAAGAGTGCATCTGTTCCTGTCACTAGAGGCTTCTCAAAATAAGAAGCAGGACACCCTCCCCCCAGCCCCCCCCCAGCTGTGTAGCAGATGTGGGCATGGGTATCTGCAGTATGTCCTTTCCAAGCTCCTTAAAAACCTCCAGTAATATAGGACACAGCCAAAATAATTTAAGGCAAAACCCTATGAATACAATAAAGAAAGAATCCTGAAGGCAAGAGAAAAAAAAAAAAAAGGAAAAAAAGGGAGTAGATGATTAGGAAATTAAAAAATCTGGTTAGCAAAGGCACATTAATAATTCTTGTAATTAATGTATTTTTTTAAACAGACGACTATTATTTTATTGCTTTCTCTCTGGAAAATGAAAAATCCATTAGTGTTTTTCCTTTTGCTTTTACCCAGAAATTAAAGGTTGGTAAGTGGTAATTAGCACAGCTCCTGTCAAAGCCAATTGCCTAATGGGGACCGACACTTGATTTGACTTGAAAGCATGGAACATGGCTAATGTGGAGTTCATCAGTCCAGCCGCTTTCTTTGACATGCTCCTGCCCGAAGACCAGGCGTGCCCTGTGCCCCCTCTCTCTCCCTCTCCTATTTTTAGGCATATCACTGTGCTCCTCCGTTTCTCTTCTAGAAGACCTGGAGGTGCAGAAGGTAAGTGGTACCTGGGGCAAAATAACAAGGCTCTCCCTCCACGTTCGGGCTGGAGTTTGCAGTGTCTTTGCTCCCACCCTCCTCTCTCTGGTCCAGGGAGATGAAAGGGAACCACGCCCTCCACTGCCTCTGCGCTCTGGGTGTTATGCTCTTCTTCATACTTATTCATTTAATGTGTTCAACCTCGGGGCCTGAGGAAAACCTTACATTGTTGGAAACTACCGTTCCATAAGGTTAGACTCAATGTGCATTTGTCTCACGCCCAACTGGCAGTACTTTTTCCATTCTCCTCTGCAGCTGAGAGGCATGGTGGGTTTGTTTCAAGTACAGAAGGGCAACATCAACACCCAGGCCAGTCAAGTAAAGCCCTACTGTGTATTTGAGAGAAATAATTCAACGTATTTCTTTTTCTTGGCTGCACCTATGGCACGTGGACGTTCCCAGGATTGAACCTGAGCCACAACAGCAAGCAGGGCCACAGCACTGACAATGCTGGATCCTTAACCCACTGAGCCACTGGGAAATATAGAGAAAACATTTTTCATTCAATTGGGCAAAGATGGAGATGCCAGTATGGTTAGAGAACAGGACGCTCTCCTATTCAGTATTCATGAGACTGCCTCACTCCTCTTACACCATCGGCACAATGACTACAGCTACAAATTTTGGCAAGCAGGAGTTCCTGTCATGGCTCAGTGGAAGTGAATCTGACTAGCATCCATGAGGACGAAGGTTTGATCCCTGGCCTTGCTCAGCGGGTTAAGTAAGGATCCAGCGTTGCTGTGAGCTGTGGTGTAGGTTGCAGACAGGGCTCAGATCTGGCGTAGCTATGGCTGTGGTGTAGGCCAGTGGCTATAGCTCCGATTTGACCCCTAGCCTGGGAACCTCCATATGCCGAGGGTGCAGCCCTAAAAAGACAAAAAGGAAAAAAAAATTTCGGCAATCATGTTGTAGAATATTAGTCCTTTTTGAGATGGAGTTGATACCAACTTGTGACACTGGTAGTAACAAAACCAGTGATCAGAGTGCGTGGACCTAAGAGAAGAAACAAGTAGGAGGAAAGGACACTGGAATGAGTATCGGAAGACCGGCCTTTGAATCCTGCCCTCCAGGGAGCCTTGGGATGTGAGGTACGTCACCGACCCTCCCTGAGAACAACTTGGCTCTTGTATGAAAGGAGAAGTGACAAGTCACGCCCCCCCCCACCTAGCTCACCGAGTTCTGCGAGGCTCCAGTGTGGTAGATACTAGCACAGGGCGGAGTGCAAACTGCTATAAAAACGTTCAACCATCATTACTGCCCCTCCAGGGGCACTTGGAAAATCTGTGGGGCTGCTTTTGGTTGCCCCAATATTGGTGGCTGCGCCTGGCACTGAGTGGGTGGTGGGGCAGGAAGAGGGGTGCTCGTCTTCCTGCCGGGCACGGCATGGCTCTGCACCGTGAAGGAGCACCCCGTATCCCACGCGAGTGTTTCTCCTCTGTACACGGCTATTACACGTCACGCTGGTGTCCACACGGATGAAAACCTGTCCCATATTAGCCCCAAACCTAACTCTGTTTTATAGATACATACAGGGCGTTTTTCCTAGTTGTAATGTTCTCTGGATTCTTCAAGAATGCAGCTACCAGGAATTCTTGTCATAGCTCAGTGGTAAAGAAGCCAACTAGGATCCATGAGGATGCAGGTTCGATCCCGGGCCTCGCTCAGTGGTTAAGGAGCCGGTGTTGCCCTGAGCTGTGGTGTAGGTCGCAAATTTGGCTTGGATCCCAAGTTGCTGTGGCTGTGGTGTAGGCTGGCAGCTACAGCTCCATGTGACCCCTAGTCTGGGAACTTCCACATGCTGTGGGTATGGCCGTAAAAAGACAGAAAAAAAAAAAAAAAAAAAGAATGCAGCTACCTTGTAAATCAAGAAGAGATGTGTTATTTTGCCTAGAACTTAATTGTTTCAGGAAATCCCATCACAAAGGGCAATGCTGCTTCTCAGGTTGACAATTACCACATACCACACCTGGCTGCCTGTCAAATTCACAGTCATTCAGCGTGTAAATACAAGCATCTCAAAGTTTTCTTGTGCCTTCTTCTGTATGGTCATCTCTACATAGTGACATACTGGGATACATACCATTTTACTGGAAATTATCCTTTTTTTCTCCTGAAATATTACATATGGGGGGATTATGTTGATGAGCGTATGCATGTAGGTAGGTTATCAGCTCTGGCTTTCAGTTAAGGATAATTAGGAAGACACATAAAATATGCTATTAAAAAAGAAATGTTGGGGCTAATAAGTGAGAGCCAATGGTGTAAGGCATTAGGAAGAGTATGCTGAGTAGATCTGAGCCCTCCTTGGGGAAGGTCATGACAGAAGGAAGTAGTTCTTTTTGTTCTGTTTGTTTTCTGCACTGCTCCTTTGCTTTAGGTCTTATTATTATGTTCCTTTACTTAATAACTAGCTTAACAGCATTCTATTTTCCTAAAAATGCCTAAAAAAAGTCAAATAAGGAGTTCCCGCTGTGGTGCAATGGGTTAATGATCCAGTCTGTCTCTGTGGGGCCGCTGGTTCAATCCCCAGCCTGGTGCTGTGGGCTAAGGATCTGGCGTCGCTGCAGCTATGCTGCAGGTCACGGCTCTGCCTTGGATTCGATTCCTGGTCTGGGAACTTCCATACGCTGCAGGTGTGGCCAAAAAAGAAAAAAAAAGTCAAGTAAGTCAACAGCTCATTATCTTTTTTCCTGCAAGAGATGCTGTATTATAGATTACAGGACTTGAAGAACAAGTTTGTACAGAAACAGGAGGAGCATAAACCAGAAGTCTCTGTTTTGTACCCAGAGAGACCTGGAGCCATAGCACATGGAGATGGATTTAATGACCTTTTTATACCCCCTGCTGATAAAATATATTAGAAAACTGCAAAGTTTCACAGTGGTAACATTAATTTCATGATACTGAATTAGATATTAGAAATGGTGAATGAGACGCTGGATATCCCTGTGGTCTGCAAATTTAATATGTGCCTTAAAACAAAGGAAAAATTTCATTAACTTGAGAAACAATTTTGTAGCCATACTCAACCCTCTGTTATGTCGCCTTCTCTACCATGATTTGTGTTTAAAATTCACGGTTCTACCTTTGGAACAAGAATAGTGGGTCTACTACTATGATGGCTGCGTAGCTCAACAGAATGAACCATGAAAGAGGTATATACCATTTGTTGGATGTAGAATTAAAAAAAAAAGAATAGTGAGTCTGAAATATGACAATTTCCTGACACTGCCCTTCACGGCTACTTTTAAACAGAGCACGTAAGACCATGCCACGGGGAGGTGGGCTATCACTGGTGCCTCTGTGGTTCAAGACAGACCTCCTGGGTGGAGATCTGGAATAGCTTTTCTGAAGAGGGCGTGCAGCCAGCTTCCCAGCCGGTCCAGAACATTCTCAAAGGCAGGGGGCAGAGGAGGATGTAAGCAGCTACGATAATTAGGCTGAAGGTGTTTACTGACAACAAAACCCCAAGTTTTCTTTGGTGTCTTTGCTGGCTACGTGAGGTCTCGTTTGGCTCGTTTGGGGTTCTGCGCTTCTCCGGGCAGTGAGTTCTTTCTTGCTGAGAGGCTCCTCAGAGAATGCAAGCTCTGGATCTGCTGGAGGCGCAGGCTGAGCTCCTGACCACAGGTCTGTTGAACCGTTTCCGTCTTCCTTATGTCCCAGTTCAAAGCAACAGCCAGTGCTTTAGGGTCCTCCTTGGCAACCAGCTGTGGCAAGAATAAGAACCATTGAGAACCAGCAGCTCTGCCGCTCCCGTCATTTTCTTTAGGGGAGTGAGAATCGGCAAATAGCAGCTAACGTCATGTCTTTGTGCTGAAATGCCAGCTTTCCTTTGTGTTAAACAGTCACAGACCCTCTCTCACCACATGACACCCAACAGGAAAGGATCTCTAGAGAGCAGTTTAGGTGGGGCAACTATAAAGTCCTCCACTCAGAGAAGATTTAGCCAAGCTCAAGTTAATATAGCTTCCTTCCCTTCTAGCTACACTGGGGAAGTACTTGGGGACAGGGACAAGGAGGAAGAGTAAGAAGGAGCACCCACTCATCTAGTTCCCTGATCAGAGAGCCTGCACAGGATGGTCCCTGGAGTGTGCCTTTCCCACGATATTTCATGTGCCTCCATGACCTGGGGCTCTTTTTAGGGCTGTACCTGCAGCATATGGAAGTTCCCAGGATAGGGGTCTAATTGGAGCTGTTGCTGCTGGCCTATGCCACAGCCATGCCAGGTCCTTTACCCACTGAGCAAAGCCAGGGATCGAACCCGAGTCCTCATGGTTACTAGTCAGGTTGTTATGGCTGAACCACAACGGGAACGCCCCTGTGGGTCTTCTTCAAGCACTGACAGAGCCATCTCGGAAGCCCAAGTCCTGCGACTCCTCCCCGTGGGGTTCAGACATTTCATTCTCTGCTTTGGAACAGAGAATAACATTGGATGATCTGAGGGAGACAGTACTCATTTTAAGATTTACATTAAATAAGATGTTTGCGAATGCTTTGCATATAACAGGCAAATTGGCAGCGATGAGTCAGGGTCTGCAGAGGTGAAAGAACCCAATACAAGCCTCTCCCTGCACAGGTCAAGGTCCCTGGTGCTCGCCCACCTCCAGGTCCTGATTAGACAAACTCAGCTCTGGGGCGGGCTTCTCCTTCAGCGCGATAAGGACCTGTCTCGAGAGCGCAATTGCGGAGGCGCTCTCTCTGATGCCCGAGTCAACTGCATCCCTCTCATCACCGTAGCTGGCTCTGGACTCTGCAAAGCAGATGTGGGACGGGGATAAGTACACCACGTGCACATACAGCTTCGCCAACGACCAGCCAGACCATTGAGTTGGGCAGACAGAAGCCTGTCATTTCAGACGCCAGCAGTCGTGGCTTCCCTGTTTTTGACCACAAGCCTTCAAGGAAAGGCTCTTCTGAGTTCTCAGGATAACCCACCCAGCCAAAGAATCCTACCTTGCTGCTTCGACAAGACGCAGCCCTCCTTCTCCAAAGCCTGGAGGTAAAGCTCCAAGAGCTGCTTGGACTGACGGGCTTCCTCTCTCTGGTCAAGCACCTCCTGGAGCATGTTCTGGAGCCCCTGAACCGCGACGCAGCTTTGGCACAGCTCCACAGCCAGCTCCGAACATGGAACATCGATGAGCATCTGACGAACGAATAGGGACTTAAGAAATGGAAAATACTTTCTAATATTGACGTTATATCCCTTGAATACATCAATGTCAGAGACTCATTTCATCCAGTCCCCCAGGTTACCTAACATGGCTGCCTGAGAGTCAGGAGGGAGGCATGTCATTTTTTCAGTTTCCCTCTAGTAAAAAAAACAAGGAAAATGATGCCTCAGTGCCTTATTGAAAACAGAGTCCTGATACTAAAAATTCACTGTAGGAGTTCCCGTCGTGGGGCAGCAGAAATGAATCCAACTAGGAACCATGAGGTTGTGGGTTTGATCCCTGGCCTCGCTCAGTGGGTTAAGGATCCAGTGTTGCCATAAGCTGTGGTGTAGGTTGCAGATGCAGCTTGGATCCAGCATTGCTGTGGCTGTGGTGTAGGCCGGTAGCTGTAGCTCTGATTGGATGCCTAGCCTGGGAACCTCCATATGCTGCAGGTGCAGCCCTAAAAAGCGAAAAAACAAAACAAAACTCACTGTACATTGAACAGACTACAAAGGAGGAGGTATATGATAACCTGTACAATGAATCAACATGAGGGTGTTTTAAGCAAAGGTTTTTCTAATGATTCTAACCTTAAACATTATTATTATATGTGTTTGTACCCCTACCCCCCTTATTTTGGCCACCCAGCAACATTCGGAGTTCTGGGCCAGGGAACAGATATGAGCCGCAGGTAAGGCTATGCTGGATCCTTAACCCGCTGTGCTGGGTCAGGGATCAAACCTGCATACCGGTGCTCCAGAGATGCTGCAGTCCCTCTGTGCCACACTGGGAACTGACATGTTTGAACTTTGAAATACTATTTTTATTTTATTTTATTTTATTTTTTGGTTGCACCTGTGGCATGTAGAACTTCTGGGGCCAGGGATGGAACCTGTACCAAAGGAGCGGCCCAAGCTGCTGCAGTAACACTGCCAGTTCCTTAATCCACCGTGCCACAAGGAAACTCCTCAAAGACTATTCTATTTTATTTTATTTATTTATTTACTTATTTTTTGTCTGTGTTTTCTTGAGCCGCTCCCTTGGCATAAGGGGGTTCCCAGGTTAGGGATCAAATTGGAGCTGTAGCCACCGGCCACAGCCATAGCAACTCGGGATCCGAGCCGTGTCTGCAACCTACACTACAGCTCACGGCAACACCGGATCCTTAACCCACTGAGCAAGGGCAGGGATCGAACCTGAAACCTCATGGTTCCTAGTCGGATTCATTCGCCACGGTGGGAACTCCCTCAAAGACTATTTTAAAAATATAAACTGGACTCAGCTTTCTTTTTTTCTTCCTTTTTTGGCTGTCCCAGTGGCATATGGAGTTCCCAGGTTGCAGCTGTGGCCTATGCTGCAGCTGTGACAACACTAGATCCTTTAACCCACTGCACCAGGCCAGGGATCAAACTTGCGCCCCGGTACTGCAGAGACACCCCTGATCCCATTGTGTCGCAGCAGGAACTCCTACACTCAGCTTTTAAATAACATGTTCAGGAGTTCCCGTCGTGGCGCAGTGGTTAATGAATCCGACTAGGAACCATGAGGTTGCGGGTTCGGTCCCTGCCCTTGCTCAGTGGGTTAACGATCCGGCGTTGCCGTGAGCTGTGGTGTAGGTTGCAGACGCGGCTCGGATCCTGTGTTGCTGTGGCTCTGGCATAGGCCGGTGGCTACAGCTCCGATTCAACCCCTAGCCTGGGAACCTCCATATGCCGCGGGAGCGGCCTAAGAAATAGCAACAACAACAACAAAAAGACAAAAGACCAAAAAAAAAAAAAAAAAAAAAAAAAAAAAAACATGTTCAGGGAGTTCCCGTCGTGGCTCAGTGGGTAACGAATCCGACTAGGAACCATGGGGTTGCAGGTTTGATCCCTGACCTCGCTCTGTGGGTTAAGGATCTGGCATTGCCATGAGCTCTGGTGTAGGTCACAGATGTGGCTCGGATCTGACGTTGCTGTGGCTGTGTGTAGGCTAGCGGCTGCAGCTCTGATTGGACCCCTAACCTGGAAACCACCATATGCCACAGGTGTGGCCCTAGAAAAGCCATAAAGACAAAATAAGTAAGTAAATAAATAAATAACATGTTCAGTCTGTGAAATAAGGGAGACCTCACTTATCCTAGCCTAAATCTTAGGAAGGCTCACTCTTTTGGCATATACAGCGCTAGCTTAAAAAGTCTTCATAAGAGCAAGATCAAATTGCTGAAATTCTTGGAGGATATATCTAACTTCAGCCAAAGGTTAGAATCACGAGGAGCTTAATAAAAGCTTGCATTTCTCGAGCACTTACTCGAGTACCAGTGAGAAAACAGATGTAAAACTTGAGGATGGAAAGTGACAAGGAGGGCTGCTCTAGATTGGAAAAGGCCACTTTGAGGAGGCGACTGTACGTTTTCTTTAACTTTCATATTGCGCTTTTTTTTTTTTTTTTTTTTTTTTTTTGTCTTTTTAGGGCCATACCTGTGGCATATGGAGGTTCCCAGGCTAGGGGTCAAACTGCAGCTATAGCCACCGGCCTACACCACAGCCACAACAATGCCAGATCCGAGTCTCGTCTGCGACCTACACCACAGCTCACGGCAACACGAGATCTTTAATCCACTGAGCGAGGCCAGGGATTGAACCTGTGTCCTCACGGTTGCTAGTCAGATTCGCTTCTGCTGAGCCATGAAGGGAACTCCAATTGCACCAATTTTTGAACAAGCAATTTTAACACACATTCATAAGGTTCAAAATTCAGGAGGTACAAACTGCATGAGGTAAGTACTAGTCCTACCGCCATTGTACAGATGAGGAGGGAGCGGCCGGTCGTAGTTCTGCTCCTCGGGACCCTATGTGATTGACCCTGATGCCCTTCCCTTCCCTCCCATCTGCCCTCGCTCTCGCCTTTACCTGCTGCACAGCCAGCCTCTGCAAGCTCCCGTCCTAAGCTTCCCCGTGCAGCCCAATGCCAGGCTAGGCTCACCCATGTTCCAGCGTCCCTATCTTAGTAATAAGGGCTATTGGGCTCCTTGCTCTAAAGGTGTCACAATACGTGAATCTGGGATGAGAAGAGGTCTCAGGACCCCTGTTTCTGTTTCTTAAAGAAAGAAAAAAAATCAAGCTTGCTCCTGCCTCCCCTCTGCCTGGAATGCTCTGACCCCAACCCTTCCATCCATAGCAGGCCTCCTCTCGCCCTTCAGTGTCCTTCAATGTCACCTCATGGCACCAGCCAATGTTTCTCAATTACTTTTTTTTTTTTGCTTTTTAGGGCCACAGCATATGGAGGTTCCCAGGCTAGGGGTTGAACTGAAGCTACAGCTGCCAGCCTACACCACAGCCACGATAACACTGGATCCTTAACCCACTGATTGAGGCCAGGGATCCAACCCGAAACCTCATGGTTTCTAGTCGGATTCGTTTCTGCTGTGCCACAATGGGAACTCAATTAAACGTCTATGAATTTATTTTATGTACAAGCATGTGTGCAAAATGTAGCATGTACTGTTCCTTTCTATGGCTGAATAATAATAGATTGCACTGTTTGACTCTCCCACAGTTTATTTATCTATCAGCTGTGGGACATTTAAGTAGTTTTCACTTTTTGGTTACCTGTCTATACCTCATACCTCTATGGCTCTTGGATTTTGAACCATGTGAATGTGTTAGTATTATTTATTCAAAATATACAGGTTTAAAAAATAACCCAAAGGCCACCTCCTTCCAGGGGCCTTCCCTCACCTCTCAATCCAGAGCAGCCCTGTCACTCTGGGCTCAGTGCCCTGTCTGATATGCTCCTTGTTTTGTCTGCCTCCTTCCACCAGAATGTGAGCTCCATCAGAGCAGGGACTATGTCTGGTTTGTTCATCACTCTACCCTTGTGCACAGAACCAAGCCAGGCGGAGGGCAGAGGATCAATAAATACTTTTAAAAATTAACGCACACTGCGAGTTCCCCTTGTGGCCCAGTGGAAATGAAACCGACTAGTGTCCATGAGGTTTGATCCCTGGCTCACTCAGTGGGCGGGGGAGCCAGTGTTGCCCTGAGCTGTGGTGTAGGTCACAGACACAGCTCGGATCTGGTGTTGCTGTGGCGGTAGCCTGTGGTGTAGGCTCGAGGCTGTAGCTCTGATTCAACCCTTAGCCTGGGAACCTCCATATGCCACCAGTGCAACCCAAAAAGCAAAAACAAAACAAAACAAAAAACCCCCCAAACCCAAAACGAAACAAAACAATTAAGAAATAATGGAATTATTATGGCAAGATGTATGGAACCCAAGGGGCTGGGGGCCGCTGAGGACAGGTGTCTGTGATGGCAGGCCGCCCGGGAGGCTTACTTGGAGGTCCTCCTCCGACAGGAGGATGATGCTGGACAGGTCTTCTTTCAGCTGCCTGGCCACGTTTTTCCACTTCGACCCAGGCCCGCTGTCTGTTTCATCTCTATCAGAGGACTCCTGGGCAATCCAAGCTGTGCCTCCATCTGATACAGGGAGAAAATGCCAGTCCGAGTGGGGCTAACCTGAAGGCTGTTTTCACTTCCTGCCCCAACGCAGACCCTGAGGCTGTCTGCCCAGCCTCTGACCGACCGTTCAGCACTGCTTCACCAGTGGAGGAAGTACTTCTTCTCAGGGGTTCATGGGAAAGCTCATCTCCCTCTAGGCCTTAATTTTTCCCTCTTGTTCCATCTTTACTTTATTTCTCTGGGGAACTGCTCTGTATTCTTTTATGGACAGAAGCCACTTACAGACGATGTATGGCTGTATACCAGGATACCACCACACTTTGCCTTGGGGTAGGTTTTGTGTCGCTGGGTGTGCTGTTTCTTATACACAAATATTCATCCTCACCAGCACTTCTGCGCTTGGAGATGGATCTTATCCTTGACCGGAGGAGCTGTAGCCACTGTTTCCTATCCTTAGGGCCCAAGGACAAAGGTGGCTTGGAGAGCCATTGCTGAAGGGTGATGTCCTCACTTTAGTGGCCTGGGGACTTTCCTCAAGGCACTTCTTCAGCTATTTGATCCTTGCTCATCAATATTAGTTCCCTTTGTACCTTTAGATGATGATGGTGAGAGAAAACGTTTATTGAGACCTTACTGTCTGCCAGGTAAGATCCAGATGCTTTCTGTCAGTGGCTCTCAACTGAGAGTGATGTTGCCCCCCACCCCAAGACATTTGATAACGTCTGGAGGCATTTCTGGTTGTCACAGTTGGGGTGAGGAGATGCTCCTGGTATCTAGTAGGTAAAGGCGGGCGATGCTGCGCAACACCCAACAGTGCACAGGACACCACCCCCACAACAAAGAATTAATTTTCTGTCCCAAATGTCAATGGTATTGTGAGAAAACCTGGTTTGATATGTATTATGTTCTAGTATCCTTACAACCACCCTAGGAGACAGATGCTATTAATTATTGTTTCCATAAGGGGCTGAGGAGTTAAGACAATCTGCTCAAGGTCATCAGGCTAGTAAACGGCAGAGCCAGGACTCAGACCAGACAGTCTGACCCCCTCTGGGGCACTGATCTCTCTGCCTTGCTTCATTTGAGTGCTTGCCTGTGAGTTGTTTGAGAACTGAGCCCGTCTCATTCATCTTCACCCCCCAGAAGACTCAGCACCACTTCCAGCATACAGAAGGTGCTCAGTAAATGCTGGCTGTGTCAGTGCTTCAACAGCTGGCCAAACAGCAACCAGGTACCCATGCAACACGAAGAATTACGATGGATGGTGTATTTTCTATATGGCCAGTATTTTTCTTTTCTTTTCTTTTCTTTTTTCTTTTTGCCTTTTTTAGGGCCACACTCACGGCATAGGGAGGTTCCCAGGCTGCCGGCCTGCACCAGAGCCACAGCAATGCGGGATCCGAGCCACATCTGTGACCTACACCACAGCTCATGGCAACGCTGGATCCTTAATCCACAAAGCAAGGCCAGGGATCGAACCCGCCACCTCATGGTTCCTAGTTGGATTTGTTAACCACTGAGTCATGACGGGAACTCCCTGGCCAGCATTTCTTACCTGAATTGTTGTACGCCCACTTCTCATTACCAGCCAACGCCACGAACTTCGTGTTGGCAGGAAGACACAGGAAGTAATCTTCATCATCCACTATGGTTCCATCCTCTGCCAGGACCAGGGTGACGGGTGCCAGGGACTTATCAATGGCCAGAATGTCACAGGCTGAGAGGAATAAAATATTCGGCAATTGAAAACTATCCACAGGGAAATTATATCTGTCCTTGCACTCTCAATATGTATGCCCCCAGAGCCTAGAAAAATTCCTGGCAGGTAATAATAACTCTAACGACAACCACTACTACTAATACAACACTTACCACCTGCTTGGTACTGTTCTAAGTGCTTTTCATGTACAGCATTTCATCTCCTAACAATCCTATAAGGTACATACTATGGTTATTCCCATTTAACAGATGTTAAACCCAAGGCTCGGAGAGGTTAAGTAACTTGCCCAAGGTCACAGAGCAAAGTGGAAGAGCTGAGGATTAAACCTACACAGTCTGGCTCTTGAAAATATTTTTTTCCTCCACCTCCTCTACACTCACATTAGGAGGCACTGGAGTCAACAAACAACAAACCAAAATCTGATTTGATTCCTTGAGAACAAGCAGTCTTTCATTCATTTCCTCACTGGCCTACTTAAATTCTCCTATGTGTCAAATGCCAAAGAGAAAAAGAAAAAAGAAATTTTTTTTTTTTTGGTGTGTGTGTTTTAAGGCCACACCTGCAGCATATGGAGATTCCCAGGCTAGAGGTCGAACTGGAGCTACAGCTGCTGGCCTGTACCACAGCCACAGCAACTCAGGATCGGACCCACATCTGCAACCTAGACCACAAGTCACAGCAATGTTGGTTGGATCCCCGGTCCACTGAGCAAGGCCAGGGATCGAACCCACATCCTCATGGATCCTAGTTGGGTTTGTTACCACTGAGCCATGATGGGAACTCCAAGAAAATTTTAAAAAAGGGGAAAATACCTTATATTCTCTGCAGTATCTTCCTTTGCAGACTTACTAATCTATAGGAAAGAATAAGAGAAGCAGAGGCAGAAGTGTAGTAGCTTTTCATCTTTATGGGCAAGAAGAGGCTTTGTCCAGGGCAGGGCAGGTCTGTACCATCCCAATAAGGGATGTCAATGCCTAAAAGGTTAATGGGACTAGGGTATCCAGAGAAGGAGCCAAGAGACTACAAAAGTCACTGGGCAATGTTCTACCCCAAAGCAAACTGAACAGCAGGCCTTGTGTAAGCTGAGCTCCAAAAACACAAATGCTTACTTACACAAGCCTCTGTGCCAAGTGTATCCAGTCACTGCACAGAAGGGGCACAAAATTTAAGTACCCTCATGCCAAGAAAAAATATGCAAACACTTAAATGGCAAAAGCCATGTCACTAAAGCATTTACAGTGCTTTGGCTGTTCCGGGGTCTCTGAAAGACTTCTGTCTGCTATCTCCTGGGGCTTGGTGACTCTGGGAGGAAGCACTGACACACGTGTCAACTACCTGACTGGGGAGGACTCACACCTTTAGCCTATGGAATTTATTTGAGTAAACAATTTATTGCTACAGGGTAATAACTTGCATGTCATTTGAATATGCCATCTCCTTGAGAGTCCCAAGAATCCTGTGAAGCAGGGCTGTAAATATACCCACTTTGCCAAAGAGAAAACTGGGGATGGAGGGATGGTCACACATAAGTTCAGGCAGCTAGTAATAGTACACGGCTCAGAATTTGTGAACTCGATCGCTCACAACAAAAGTTCCTTGTCTGGACTTCCCCAATGGTCGGTAGCAGCACAAGTACCTGCCAGAGCTGACGCTGGAAACCCGCCCCCACCCCGACCCTGGCTTAGATGGGGCCTCGTACCATCTTAGGGAATCCAGGGATACACCTGCTCTGAGGCAACTGTCAGAGCACTCCTTTCTTCACGGACCAAACCTGAGTCCGTCTTAATTTGCATACTGCTTCCATCTCCTTTTCCACCATGTGAATCTCACACAAAATAAAGTGCTATAAACGCTTTGAAACTAAGTCGCTATAGCCACGTACCTCATCTCTGTCCCTAGGCCCCACTCAAACTACAAAAAACCCCAAGTCGCTTCTTCTGACCTCGCCTGGCCCCGCCGGTCATCCTCACCCCGCCCGGCCCCCTCATGCCCTCGCCCAGGGCCCGTGCCAACCCTTGTTCCTCAGCTCCTCCAGGGAGGAGGCTGCCACGCCATACTGTTCCCGGCTTTGATTGCGGCTCAGCAGACACTGTTTTAGAGCCCGGATCTCCCCAGGCTCTGGAGCCCTGGGGCCGCCGGCCACTTCCATCCTCTTCAGGGTGGGACCTGACACCCGCCAGGAAGTAGGGGAGGCTGGGCGCCGGAGTCCTTCCCCACCCCCCCACGCTCCCGGGGCATGCCGGGAGATGTAGTTCTCTCTAGGAAATCACGCATAGGACCAAGGCACGCTAGGAGATGTCGTTCCAGTTGCAGCTAATCAAGCTCGGCCCCGCGGGCTTGCCGGGAGCTGTAGTTTCTGGGTTCGTTACTTAGCGCAAGTCAGTCCCGGAGGTATTTATTTTTTTTCTACCTTATGTTTAGGAGTTGAGTTCGGGCGTTCAAAATGAGGCCAATAGGGATTTACTTTACATTATGAAGGACACACACGCATACGCCCTTTAATTGTTAGAGCACTCCTTTCTGCAAATATAGATGCGTGCTATTTTTGCTTACATAAAACAGTGACAATCTTTCTATTGTGTTAATTTGTTTTCCCCTTACAACCTGAAAAGATCTATTAAATGTCCCAACCTTCATGCTGATCTGAAGGAAGTCAGTTACAAAAAGTGACGATGAGTGTAGTTTTCAGTCTTGCTGAAAACATAACAGAGATGCCTAAGAAATTTGCACATTTTCACTCATTCGATTCCCTGCTTCAACTGTGTAAATTGGTTTGGGACTTCGAAACGAAATGCTTAAATAACTAGATTAAAAATTAAGGTCTCAAATAAATCAGAGAGAAGAGGGGAAATGCAAACCACGTCATTGTTTGAAATTTGTCCAGATGCTGTTTGACAGCATAGTTTGTCCTTGTTCTAATACTGCTATTTACAGAGAGGCCTGTGTTTTTCTCCCCTGAAAAACTAACATTTAAGGTTAAAATAATAAAAAAAAAATTATAAAAAATTCCCTTTCTTAAAAGGCGGTAATTTTATATAAACAAGGAATAATTATCAACTCATAGTTTTTCAGGGTCCATCTCTTTAATATTTTGTTTATTAAAGGAAATCAGATATTATCTCACAAGAAAAAGACATTTAAAACAGCCTCCGGTACGAGGAATTGTTAACTGAGGCAACGCTTTTGAATCATTGATCAAAACACAACTGCAATGTGAACTGATTAATAATTCTAATGCATGCCACGCTTTCGTGTAATTTCACAATTAGCTTCAAATTTAACAACTCAACCGCTATAAAGTAATAACGGTTAGTAGAAGCCCCTTGTCTCCAAAAAGCCCCCTCTTCGGAGTTCTCCTAATAGACCTGCACACCGTTATCAGACTCCTATCTCCGATGTTGCAAGTGTGTGTGTGTGTGTGTGTGTGTGTGTGTGTGTGTGTGTGTGTGTGTGTGTTTGGCCTGGACTTGATAGCAGGGTCTGAGTCTTGGATCTTATTTCTAGCGTCTAGCAAAGTGTCTGGCAAATAACAGATACCCAGTAAATGGTACTGAACTGAACTATCAATTAATTTCCAATTTTCTTCACATTCGTTCAGTTATTAAATACTTAGTGCGTCCTTCCATGTATCCATGACACTGTGGGGATGGACAGAGATTTAACTGAATAAGAATAATACACGTATAAGAATGCAAAAAGGACAGACTTCAGTCTTCCTGGAAGGCAGAGACCTAATGGAAATTGTGCGCGGTGACCCAGACACCGGAGTACCCCTCACCTCCCCGGAGTGGCCCCCATCGACAGCTCAGTTCCGGCTACTTTAGTCTGGGCGCGAGAGCGAGAGCGAAGGCTCTTGGGAGGAGCCTCGCCCAGCGGCGATAGATTAGTCAGGCCTCAAAAGATGGCGTCCTCGGAGCAGGCAGAGCAACCGAGCCAGGTAAGGGGAGTGGGATTGCCCCACCGTGATAGGGACCCCGGCTGGAGGGGGCGCTCGGCGGATGGCTGGGAGTCGGGTGGGGACCCTGAGCCTCCGAAGCCAGGGACCCCGACTTCTTGCCCCCTTCTGGGCCCCGCCCCTCCCCAGGTCCTCATCGCTTGGCCCCTCCCCTGGTGACCCCTCTTTGACCACATTCCAGAGGCAGAGCTGGGGGGGGGGGGTGCCCACGGGCCCCCACTTTCCACCTGCAGGTCTCTCAGGTCACACTTGAGCTTGGCCGGAAAAACGGCGGGACCCTTGAAAGGCCCCCTGGCTTTGAGCTGCGAGGGTCTCTGCTTGAGGAGAGGGGTGAGAGGCTGGATCGGGTCTTTCCCTCCCGGGCAGGGCCTGTCTCCATCAGGGTTCTCACTGCCCCGTAGCCTCAGCCTCCTGAGTGGCCCCGCTGCCAGCCCCTTCGTCTTTAGTCACCTTTGCGCTTCCCCTGCCAACTTGGAGGGTTGGAAATATACTTAGACCCTCTCCGTGCGTTGGTAGGAAGGGGACTCGTTGTAAACAACAGACGCCACCGCTAACGATCCGTCCTTGCTTCCCAGAGCTTGGTTTTCTCGGCCATGGGCTCTAGTTTTTCAGCCACAGATTAAGCCAAATCCCACTCCAGTCAGAGGACCCTCTGCATCAGGAAACGTTTGACTAAAGGCCTCTGAAGGCGTTTGTAGTACAAAGGTGGGCTGGGCTGAGGTGAGGTGGATGAGGGTAAGCGGGTACCTTGCAATTAATGAGTGTGTGTGCACACATACCCAGGACAAGTTAGGATTGTTATGTCGTTTAATGCTCATTACAACCTTTATGAAGAACAGGCTGTTAACCACAATTTTGCAGGGTTTGTAACATGCCCCAAGTCATGTGTCTGATTAAGCCTGGATTTGAAGCTGGATGTGTGCAACTTCACTACATGGAGCCCTACATGTTTAAGTTTAGCTAGGATCAGACAGAGGAGGAAGAAAATGGTGTCAACCTGGACCTCATCACTGTTCTCTCACCTCCTTGAAACACCTGTGGACTTCTCAGCAGCCTATTGTTATTTCACTGCCTTCCTTGGCAGAAGACTAGCACTAGTGTTTCTTACTGTGTTGTTCTTCATGACACGTCTCATTCAGGAATTGCACTTAGAGGAGTTGGGTTTCCCCAGACTGGTTCCAGGTAGCCATGCACATGATTCAGAGAGATGTCTGCATTGTAAAACAGGGCAGATAGCTAGGGCTGAGTCTGGTCTTCTAGAATGGGAAGGATCAAGGTGGCGGAGGAGTAGGCCATGCTCTCACCTTCTCCTGCAAACACATCAAAAAACCCCTATAACTACAGGGAGTTGCCTTCATGGCTCAGTGGTTAAGGAACCCGACTAGGATCCATGAGGATACGGGTTTGATCCCTGGCCTCAGTGGGTTAAGGATCCAGCATTGCCTAGAGCTGTGGTGTAGGTCACAGATGCGGCTTGGATCCCCTGTTGCTGTGGCTATGCCGTAGGCTGGCAGCTGCAGCTCCAACTTGACCTGGAGCCCGGGAACTGCCATATGGCGCAGGTGCGTCCCTAAAAAGCAAACAGAACAAAACAAAAAAACCCACACAACTACAATGTAGATCGATTCGCACAGAATATCTACTGAACGCTGGCAGAACTTAAGCCTCTAAAAAGGGCAAGAAACGCTCCACATAAGTGGGTAGAACAAAAGAAAAAAAAAGAAAAATTCTGGAGTGTGGGGAGAGACCTGAGAGGAGGGGCTCTCCTTTCTTGCCTTAACCCACTTGGCTTGCCCAAATGCTGAGGCTCCTTGGAATCAGAAATGTTATACATTAGGAATGGCACAGGCTGGGATTGAAAGGTGCTAGTACATTAATTTGCCAGTGCTGTGAAGGTTACTAAAATTTTTTGTCACTTGGAACCTTTGTATTTTCTTTGGTTCTGGAAATTACCCTCTCTGTACACATAGAAGGAATCTAAGGTCCTAAAGGTGTTTGGCCAGCACTTGTTTGATTTTCAGCTCTGCTTCTCTTTTGCCCTCCTTTCCAAATCTGGTAGAGATGGGATTGCATCAGAATATGCTGGCAGCCTGGGGAAAAACTTGAATATTTCATGCCAAATTCTGTCACTATCTAACAGTAAGCTTCCAACACACTTGTTTTAAGTAAACCAACTCTCTTGAGCAGTTGCTTCTCATGTCATTTTCAAGTCCTGATGAACTGGTTTCCCATTTCTCCAGTAAAACAGAGTGGAACCAAAAGAACTCTGGATTTTTCCCCCAAACTTAGTTTATGTGGGAGAAGAATGCGTCACACCTGTGGGACTGAGCCAGTATTCTGCCTCTCTTAGAAAATTTGTTGGCCTCGAGGCATCCGTCTCTCATTTCGAAAGATTAAGGATAAATAACTGACACTTTCTTCTTTGAAAGGCATTGTTGAGCAGTGGTTAAAAGTATGGACTCTGGAAGTTCCCTTGTGGCTCAGCAGGTTAAGATCTGGTACTGTCACTGCTGTGGCTCTGGTTACAGCTGTGGCTCGGATTCCATCCCTAGCCTGGGAACTTCCACATGCCACAAGTGCAGGCCGCCCCCCCCCCCCAAAAAAAGTATGGACTCTGAAGCCATCCCACTGGCCTAGAATCCTAGTACCATCACTTACCAGCTGAGTGATCTTGGACAAGTTACTTCTCTAGCCTTATTTTCCCCATCTGTCAAATAGGAGTAATAGTTCCCATCTCATAGCATTGTTCTGAGGATTAAATGAATTATTTTAGAACCGTGCCTGCCATGGTGTGTTATCGATTATTCCATTCAATAAACTCACAACCCATCTAAGCCTTTCCTCAGTCCCTATTATGACATCTTTTGAGGTATAATTTTTCATATGTTGATCACCAGTCTACTAAAGTTGGTCTTTTATTTGCTCTGAAGTAATTTCCTCGAAATTTAAAGGAACACCTTGAATGGTGGTGTTTATCCTAGCTGTCCTTTGTGACTTTTAGATATAAGTGATAAAATTGCTTTCTCATAATGGTATATAGTCTTTTTAGTCTGTCTTCAAAACAGTCTGTTGGAGTTACATTTATTGCTTCATATTCTTGTTGTGTTTGCCCCGTGTTGTTCTATTTTGCATGGCTCATCTCTTGTCAAAGTCCCTTCTAGTCTGTACATGTTACGGCCCATAGCAACAGGAAGTGTTATCCCTATTTCTGTATTTCTGTCTTTAGTGAAGGGCAGAGGCATGGTTCAATATTGAGAATTATTACAGAATGTAGGTTTTTTCTGTCTTTCTGTCTTTTTAAGTCTGCATCCACAGCATATGGAGGTTCCCAGGCTACAGGTCAAATCGGAGTTGTAGCTGCCGGCCTGCGCCACAGCCACAGCAACGCTGGATCCTTAACCCACGGAGCCAGGCCAGGGATCAAACCCGAAACCTCATGGTTCCTAGTTGGATTTGCTTCCACTGCGCCACGACAGGAACTCCCAGAACATAGACTTTGAAGCTGTACAGGTTCATTGGATATAGTAAATTTTGGACCGAGAAAACACAGAAGCAGGGAAGGGAGAAGAGTACAGCAAAGAGAATATGGGGTGGAAGAGCATGGCCCTGTATTCTGACAAGATTTTGTTTTTGTTTTTTTTTTTTTTTGTCTTTTGTCTTTTTGCTATTTCTTGGGCCGCTCCCGCAGCATATGGAGGTTCCCAGGCTAGGGGTTGAATCGGAGCTGTAGCCACCGGCCTACACCAGAGCCACAGCAACGCGGGATCCGAGCCGCGTCTGCGACCTACATCTCAGCTCACGGCAACGCCGGATTGTTAACCCACTGAGCAAGGGCAGGGACCGAACCCGCAACCTCATGGTTCCTAGTCGGATTTGTTAACCACTGCGCCACGACGGGAACTCCTCTGACAAGATTTTGAACTCCAGCTCTTCCTCACTGTTGGACTTGTAACTCCACCTCTGTGAGCCTCAGTTTTCTTTGTAAAATAGGAGTCATCGTGGTTGCCCTAGAGGGCGACCTGAAAACACAGGTGTTAAGAGCTGGTGCTGCATATTAAGTGCTCAGAGTGGTTAGTTGATCCCTCTCCAAGTCTGTGTGTGCAGTTTGGGAAAATTTCTGAACTCTTGAGTTAAGAGTAGTTCAAACAAGGTAGTTTGCCCCTCATTCTGTTTTGAAAAGTTTCTAACCAGTAGAAATATTGAAAGAATAATGCAGATAACTCCTGTAAGATACCCATAAAAACTTCATCAAGATACACTTTACATATTGCTAAATTTGCTTTATCTCAGTCTCTTTCTATTTTTTGTTTTGTTTTGAAGGATTTTATATATAGATATATAAAGGATATATATCTATATATAGTCAAGAGATGGGCCATATGAAATGGCCCATGTGGAGTAAACAGAACAAGACTATGAAGCAATAGCCCAGTGTGACCACTTGCCTCCTCAAAGGCACCTGGACATCGCAGTCTTACATACTGCAACCACACACGTGTAATTTACATGTCTTCTGTCACCTTTACTGTGCTGTTGACCAGAAGCAAGTCACAGTTCCCACCCACACTCAAGGGGACAACACAGGGGCACAAATACCAGGAGGTGTGGATCATGGGAGTCACCTTAAGAGTTTCTTGCCCACATGATTGGTTCTGGTTTGGGGCTACTATAAATATTCATGTGTGTTTGTGAAGACATATGTTCATTTTTCTTGATCAACACCTCCGAGTGTAATTTCTGGGTCACAAGTGTATTTTTAGCTCTATAATAAATTGTTTTGCAAAGTTGTGTTTTTCATTCTTCCAGCAGTGTATGAGGCACATTCCAGTTGCCCCACATCCAGAGCAACACTTGGCATTGTCTGTTTCTTTTCTTTCTTTCTTTTTTTTTGGCATTGTCTGTTTCAATTTTAGCCATTCTAGTGAGTTTGTAGTGGTTTTAATTTGCATTTCAGTAATGGCAGATACCATTAAGCATCTCTCATGTGCTTATTGGTAAAGGCTGAGGTTTATTTTTTTTCCTCCATACAGGATATTGGTTGTTCCACCATCATTTGTTGAACAGATTACGCTTCCTCCATTGAAGTATCTTGCCATTTTTGTCAAAAATTAAAAATTATTGAGCGTTCCCATTGTGGCTCTGCAAGTTAAGGACCTGACATTGTCTCTGTGAAGGATGTGGGTTCCATCCCTGGCCTGGCTCATTGAGTTAAGGATCTGGCATTGTCCATAAGCTGTGGGGTAGGCCGCAGCTGCATCTCCAACTTGACTCCTGGCCTGGGAGCTTCCATATGCCATAGGTGGGGCCGTAACAACAACAACAACAACAAAATTGATTATAATGGGTCAGATTCTGGACTTTCTTCTCTTCCATTGATCTATATATTTCTCCTAATGCAAATGAAACACAATTGACTTTTAACAACATAGGTTTGAACTGCATGGGCCCACGTATAATCGATTTAAAAAAAAAAAGTAAGTGCCTACTGCAGTACTACACAATTTGTCATTGGTTGAATCCATAGACGTGGAGGGCTAACTGTAAAGTTATATGTGGATTTCTGACTGCATGGAAGGTCGGCGTCCTTAATCCCTGTGTTGTTCAAGGGTCCACTGTGCTGTGTTGATGGCTGTAGCTTTGTAGTAAATCTTGAAATCAGGTAGTGTAAAGTATTCTGACTTTATTGTTTTTCAAAATCGTTTTAGCTTTGGTCCATTGCGTTTCTGTTTAAATTTTAGAATCAGTTTATCACAAGAGCTTGCTGGGATTTTTCCTGGGATTATGTGGGAACTGTAGATCAATTGACATCTTAACAATATTGATCTTCTAATTCCTTAACATGATATATATTTTCATTTAGGTCTTCGATTTTTCTCAGTAGTGTTTTATAATTTTGACTGTGTAGGTCATTTACGCATTCCGTTAAATGTCTCTAAATATTTCATGTTTTTGCATGCTATTGTAGCTGTGGATTTTATGTTTAAATTTCATTTTTAATTTTTCAGTGCCAGTATACAGAAATAAAATGGGTTTGTATGTTGGCCTTGTATCTGCAACCTTGTTAAGCTCTTTTATAATTCTCATGGTTTTTTGGAAGATTGCTTGTTATTTCTCTGTAGATGATCATGTCATCTGCAAATAACGACAGCTTTACCTCTTGCTTTCCAGTTTATATGCCCCCTTTGTTTTACTTACTTTCTTGCACTGTATAGGACTTCTAGTACAGTGTTAAAAGAAATATTGAGAGTACACATTCTTGCCTGATTCCAGACCTTAGGGGAAATATTTGCATTCAGTCTTTTACATTTAAATATGATGTTGGCTGTAGGTTTTTTGAAAGTCCCTTTTATCTGGTGGAGGGGATTCAACTTTAACTCGCTGAGTCTTTTTTTTTTTTTAATCATACGTGTTTTGAACGTCGTCAGATGCTCTTTTTGCTCTGTTGATTTTATTTTCCTTCTTTATTCTGTTAATATGATTTATATTGATTGATTTTTCACATGTTAAGCTAATCTTGCATTTGTTGGATAAATTTTGCTTGGTCACGATTGTATACCCTTTTTATATAATGCTGGATTTGATTTGGCAATATTTTGTTAAGGATTTTTCTATTTATGTTTACAAGGGATCTTGACTTATAGTTTGTGTGTGTGTGAAATCTATGTCTAGTTTTATTATCAAGATAATACTGGTCTCTCGGAAAAAGTTGGGAACTTTTAACTTTTTTTCTACTTTGTGAAATACTTTGTATGAGAATTTTTTTTTTTTCCTTTTTAGGGCTGCACCCACAGCATATGGAAGTTCCCAGGCTAGAGGATGAGTGAGAACCGAAGCTGCAGGCCACAGCCACAGCAACGTGGGATCCAAGCCACGTCTGTGACTTATACCACAGCTCATGGCGGCAACACTGGATCCTTAACTCACTGAGCAAGGCCAGGGATCAAACCTTCATCCTCATGGATACTAGTTTGGTTTGTTACTGCTGAGCCGCAGTAGGAACTTCCCGAGACTGGCGTTTTTTTTTTTTTTTTTTTGTCTTTTTTTGCTATTTCTTCGGCCGCTCCCGCGGCATATGGAGGTTCCCAGGCTAGGGGTGGAATCGGAGCTGTAGCCGCCGGCCTACGCCAGAGCCACAGCAACGCAGGATCCGAGCCGCATCTGCAGCCTACACAGCTCACGGCAACGCCAGATCGTTAACCCACTGAGCAAGGGCAGGGACCGAACCCTCAACCTCATGGTTCCTAGTCGGATTCGTTAACCACTGCACCACGATGGGAACTCCATGGTGTTTTTTTTTTTAATTGTTCAATAGAAATCACCAGTTTAGCCACCTGGGCCTGGAGTTTTCTTTTTAAATTTTAGTTATAAACTTGTTTTTTAAAAAAATTAAGTATTTTAAAATTATGTTTTAATTTATTTGATTATAGATTTAAAGGTTTAAAGCTTTTCTGGGTTTTTTTTTCCGTCCTTTTTGGGCCATGTTTGTGGCATGTGGAAGTTTTTGGGTCAGGGATGGAACCTGTGCCACAGCAGTGACAATGCTGGATCCTTAACCTGCTAGGCCACTAGGGTATTCCTTTTCTGTTTTTTTCTAAGGTCAACTTTGGCATATTGTGTCTCAAGGAATTTGCTATTATTTCAGTTGTCAGATGTATTGTTTTTAAAGTTTTTCTTAATATTTCCTTATTATTTGTTTTATTAAAAAAAATTCAGAAGTTCCTGGGCCAGGGATGGAACCTGTGCCGTAGCCGTAACCAGAGCCATAGCAGTGACAACACTGGATCCTTGACCCCTTGAGCCACCATGGAACTCCTTCCTTTATCTTTCAAATGTCTATAGAATATTCAGTGATTTCCTCTTTTTCATTCCTAGTGTTGGATATTAGTGTCTTCTCTCTCTCTCTCTCTCTTTTTTTTTTTTTTTTTTTTTAGGGCCACACCTGTGGCATATGGAGGTTCCCAGGCTAGGGGTCCAATCAGAGCTACTGGCTGCTGGCCTACACCACAGCCACAGGAATGTGGCATCTGAGCCATGTCTGCAACCTACACCGTAGCTCACGGCAACACCAGATCCTTAACTCACTGATCGAAGCTAGGGATCAAACCTGCAACCTCATGGTTCCTAGTCAGATTTGTTTCTGCTGTGCCACAAGGGGAACTCCTTTTTTTTTTAAATTTTCTGTTTAGGTACAGGTTTATAAATCTTAATAATCTTCAGTAAACCAGTTTTTATTGATTTTCCTCTGTTGTTTGTAAGTTTTAAGTTTTATTTCTTTTTACTTTGAGTTTCATTTGCTCTGATGTTTCTAGCTTTTCTAAAGTCACTAAAATTCTTCTAAGCACTGCTATAGTTGCAGTGCTGAAATTTAGATGTATTGTCTTTTCATTTTCATTCAGTTCATAATATTTTCTTATTTCCCCTGGTATTTCTTCTTTGACCCCTAGATTGTATAGAAGTCTGTTTAATTTCCAAACACTTGAAATTTTTCCAGATTTTTTTTCCTGTAATTTCTAGTTTAATCCTGTTGTTATCAGAGAACATATTCTATATGATTTCAAGTCTTATAAATTTGTTTTATGGTCTATGTTGATGAGTTTTCCTTATGAACTAGAAAATATAGTTTACCCTTGAACAATAGAGGTTTGAACTGTGCGGGTCTAGTGACAAGTTTTTTGTTTTTTTTTTTTTTTCTCAATAAATTCGTGCCTCAGTACTCTGCTGTTTGCAGTTGGTTGACTGCAGTATTTGGATGGGGAGCCTTGGATATGGAAGCCTCGACTGTAAAGTTATGCAGACTTTTGACTGTGGGGTTACTTCCCTACACCCCCTTGTTCAAGGGTCCGCTCTAATGCATATTCTGCTGCTGTTGAGTGAAGTGTTTAGATCTTCTATGTCCTTACTGACCTTTTAAATTTTATCTATTTTTTATTTTAATTTTTTTTCAAAAAGCCTTTTTTTGTTTGTTTGTTTTTGTATTTTTAGGGCCACACCTGCAGCATATGGAGGTTCCCAGGCTAGGGGTCTAATCGGAGCTGTAACTGCCAGCTTATACCACAGCCACAGCAATGCAGGATCTGAGCCGCATCTGCAACCTACACCACAGCTCACGGCAACGCCGGATCCTTAACCCACTGAGCAAGGCCAGGGATCGAACCTGCGTCCTCGTGGATGCTTGTCAGATTCGTTTCCACTGAGCCAGGATGGGAACTCTGACTTATTGACTCTTTTATTAAGAAGAGAGGGTTACTAAAGTCCCCTCCTATACCTGCTGATTTGTCTTTTTATCCTGAATTTTGTCTGATTTACTTCATGTGTTTTGAAACTCCTATTGCGTGCATACTTATGTGGGATTGTCACGTCTTCTTGGTTGGCGCCTTCATTTTGGAAACGTCCCTGTTTATCATCGGTAATATCTGTTCGTTTGAAGTTGTCCAAGATTCATGTTGCCACTGCAGCTTTCTTAGGGTTAATGTTTGCACGGTACATCATTTGACATCCTTTGGCTTTTTAGCTATGTGTGTCTTTTTGTTGAAAGTGGGTTTCTCATAGATGGTATACAGCTCCGTCTTGCACTTTCTCTCCGCCCTGTCTGACTGTCTTTGCCTTTTAATTGGAGTGTTTCATTTATACTCAAGGTAAGCATAAATATGGTTGAGTTTCTGCCATCTTGCAGTTTTTTTCATCTGTTCTTCTTTGTTCCCTCTTTCGTGTCTTTTGGATTATTTTTTCAGGATTTCATTTTATCTTTACTATTGATTTAATTGTACCTCAACTCTTTTTTTTCCCCCACTTAATAGTGATTGCTCTAAGGTTTACAGTATGTTACTTTAAGTTATCACAGCATACTTTTGGAAGATCCCTTTGTGGCTCAGCGGTAACTGGTCCACCATGAGGCCGCAGGTTGAATCCCTGGCCTCGCTCAGTGGGTTAAGTATCTGGCGTTGCCATAAGCTGTGGTGTAGGTTGCAGACACAGCTTGGAACTCATGTTGCTGTGGCTGTGGTTGTAGGCTGGCAGTTGTAGCTCCGTTTTTGTTTGTTTGTTTGTTTTTGTTTTTGGTCTCTTTTTGCCTTATCTGGAGCCATTCCTGTGGCATATGGAGGTTCCCAGGCTAGGGATTGAATTGGAGCTGCAGCTCACAGCAACGCCGGATCCTTAACCCACTGAGCGAGGCCAGGCAACCTCAGTGATGCCTGTCAGATTCTTTTCCACTGAGCTATGATGGGAACTCCCTAAGTTATCTTTTAAAAATAAAAATATATTGAAAATATCTTTTAGGAGTTCTTGTTGTGGTGCAGTGGGTTAAGAATATGACTGTAGCAGCTGGGGTTGTGGAGATGTGGGTTTGATCCCCAGCCCGATGCAGTGGGTTAAAGGATCCGGTGTTGCCACAGCTGCAGTGTACTCACAGTCCCTATCATTGCACCACCCCCGCCATAGGCATTTTAAAGATACTGTTCCATTGTATTTTTTTGGCTTGTGCAGTTTCTAATCAGACATCTGAAACCATTCTTAATCTTGACTAATAGCTGTAGGTAATGTTTCTCTTTTTTTCTGGCTGCTTGGATTTTTCCTTTTTCATGAATTTTTAGAATTTGATTATGATGTGCCTTAGTATGCTTTGTGTTTATTCTGCTTGGGGTTTTTTTGAACTTCTTGAATCTGTAAGTTTGTAGTTTTCATCAAACTTGGAAAAATTTCAGCCACTGTTTCCTTACATATTTTTCTTTTTTTGATCTTTTCTCCCCACTCTGTTCTTCATTCTGGTCAGTTTGTTGCTATGTTTTCAAGTGCACACGCACTTTCTTTTTTTTTTTCCCTGCAGTATCTAACCTCCTGTCATTTCCATTCAGTGAAATTTTAATTTAAGATACATGTTTTTTCTTTTCCAGAAGTCCTGCTTTATTTATTTGTTTATTTGCTTGCTTGTTTTTTAGCAAGCACCCTTGGTATGTAGAAGTTCCCAGGCTAGGGGTCAAATCGGAGCTACACCACAGTTCAGGCAATGTTGGATCCTTAACCCATTGAGTGGGACCAAGGATTAAACCCTCATGGGTACTACTAGTCAGATTCATTACACAATGGGAACTCCTCTGCTTTCTTTTTATACCTTATATTTCTCTCCTTACTATGATTATGTAAATTCTTTTTTTATTTATTGAGGTATATTTGACATACAACATTATATTAATTTCAGGTATATAACAAAATGATTTGACATTTGAATTTTAGGGTTTTTTTTTTTTTTTTTTTTTTTTTCCTTTTTGGGGCCTCACCCTCAGCACGTGTAAGTTCCCAGTCTAGGGGTCAAATCAGAACTACAGCTGCTGGCCTACACCACAGCCACAGCAACATGGGATCCGAGCCTCATCTTTGACCTACAAGACAACTCATGGCAGCCTCGGATCCCTGACCCACGGAGTGAGGCCAGGGATTAAAGCCACATTCTCATGGATTCCAGTCGGATTTGTTTCTGCTGCTCCACAACAGGAACTCCCTGACATTTGTATTTTTGGAACTGACTTAAATTCTTTTTTTTTTTTTTTTTTTTTTCTTTTCTTTTTACAACCACACCTGCAGCATATGGAAGTTCCTGGGCTAGGGGTTGAGTTGGAGCTGCAGCTGCAGGCCTATGCTACAGCCAAAGCCACACCAGATCTGAGTCGCATCTGTGACCTATGCTGCAGTTTATGGCAACACCAGATCCTTAACCCACTGAGCAAGGCCAGGGTTTGAACCTGCGTCCTCATGGAGATTAATCAGGTTCTTAACCTGCTGAGCAGCAATGGAAATTCTGAGTTAAATTCTTGAATAAAATTGTAACACCTCTCTTCGTATTCTTTTTTTTTAAATTGAAATATAGCTGGTGTTTCTGTGAGCTGCAGTGTAGGTTGCAGACATGGCTTGGATCTGGTGTTGTTGTGGTTGTGCTGTAGGCTGACAGCTGCTGTGGCTGTAGTGTAGGTCGACCTGGGGCCTCTATGTGCCCCAGGTGAGGCCCTAAGAAGTAAATAAATAAAAGAGATAAAAAACTGTAGGTTGAACCAAATGAAAAAAATTTTTTTTCTTATTGTAGGTCATAGTTTCTTGCTTTTTATTTTATTTTTAATTTTTTTTTTTTTTTTTTTACCTTTGTCTTTTAGGGACATACCTGTGGCATATAGAGGTTCCCAGGCTAGGAATGGAATTGGAGCTGTAGCCGCCGGCCTACACCACAGCCACAGCCACGCCAGATCTGAGCCTCATCTGCAACCTACACCACAGCTCACGGCAATGCCAGATCCTTAACCCACTGAGCGAGGCCAAGGATCGAACCCGCATCCTTATAGATACTAGTCAGATTTGTTTCTGCTGAGCCACGACAGGAACTCCTCAGTTTCCTACTTTTTGACGTATGTTGAGATTTTTGATTAGATGCTGGATGCTATGAATTACACACTGTTGCGGGTCTGGATTTTGTGGTCTTAAAGCGTGCTGAGTTTTGTTCGGGTGGGTAGTTATATTACTTTTGTTTCATTTTCATTTTTTCAAGTCCTGATATAGAGTCACTCTTACCCAAGAGGTAATCTAACTGACCACCCCCCCCTGCCAGATGTGGCCCTTCCAGGTCTCTGCTCAGTGGCCTGAGTGAGCAGTGAGGACACTCTGCTCTAACGATCGGGGCTCCTGAGACCTGTGAGGGTTCTGGGAGCCGTTCGGCTTGCAGCTTCTACCTCCCTCTTTTTCAGTCTTGCGGAGTTTGGTTTTATGCGTGTACACATTTCAGTATCCAGCAGAGACTTAAGGGCACCTCTGTGCAGATCTCTGGAGCTCTCTTTCTGTATAGCTCCCTCCTTTCTGGAACTCTCTCCTGCAGCTCACTCAACCTGCCTGAACTGCAGTCTCTGTTTGCTCCACGCCATGGGACTGCTGTGTTCTGCCGCCTGTCTCCCCAGTCCCTCCCTGTCCCCTCCTTGGTCTGAAATGTTCAGGAACTGGCAGAAGCCAGCGTGATCCCAGGGCTAATGTCATTTATGTTCTGTCAGGAATTAACAGTCCTGTACTGCTTGCTGGTCTGGTATCAGCAAACAGTGGTGGCATTTATTTTGTTTAGTTTTCTAGTTGTTTACAGTGGGAGGGTAAATCTGGTCCCTATTACCCCATCTTGGAGCAGAGTCTATTGCTTGATGTTGAAGAAGTCCTGTGTGAGTTCACTGATAAGGTCCGAGTGACCTCAGTCAGCACCGTGCATTGAAACACACGGTGGGGAAATGCTTGCTTCTCCCTTAGCAGCCCTGAGATTGGGTTTGGTGGTCTGGCTTTGGGGTGCTGAGCCTCCAGAAGGCTCTGGGGAACCAAGGTTTGAGGAATTTGGAGAGTGTTGCTGTTTAAATTCCTTGGTGGGGATATATGTGCTGCTTGAATGCTTTAAATATCCCCAGGAGGATACGTCAGGGGCCAGCGTCAGTGGTGGGTCCCCAAAGAGGAGACTGTTGGGATGAGAAGGAAGCTTTCTTTATAAAATTTTTAGCGTTTAATTTTTTCTTTTTTGGCTACCCTGTGGCACATGGAGTTCCTGGGCTAGGGATCATAGGCATTTGTGACCTATGCTGAAGCTGTGGCAGTGTTGGATCCTTTAACTCATTGTGCTGGACCAGGAATCGAACCTGTGTCCTCGTACTGCAGAGACACCGTGGGATGCTGTGGGAACTCCTAATATTTAATTTAATTTAATTTTTTTTTTTTTTTAGGGCCACACCTGTGGCATATGGAAATTCCCAGGCTAGGGGTCAAATCGGAGCTGTAGCTGCTGGCCTACACCACAACCACAACAATGCAAGATCTGAGCCGCATCTACAACCTATACCATAGCTCAGGGCCCCGCTGGATCCTTAACCCACTGAGTGAGGCCAGGGATCAAACCTGCATCCTCATGGATACTAGTGGGGTTTGTTAGCGCTGAGCCACAATGGGAACTCCCGTATTTAATTTTTAAAAGCAGAATATATTTACATTGCTCATAATTTTAAAAGGTGCAAAAGGGTGAGTGATGAAAGAAACTCAGTTGGTATGGTATATTGTTTAAACGTTTTCCTCTGGCAAATATTAGCTATTTAGGGGATGAACTAATTTTAAGGGAAGTTCCTTGGAGATAATGATTCATAGTGATTAGTGGTATCTCAGGAAGAAAGTGTTGGCTTAAGTCAGAAAGAGGCTTCCTAAATGTTAAAGCTGTTTGCGTGCGTTTGTTTTGCCTAGTCTATTAATAACCTACACTATTATTTATGGGGTGGCAGTAAGGTAGTTGCTTAATAAAATGTGGTCTAAAAAAAAAAAACCTCTCAATTATTTTGATTAAATAAAAGGGCTCAGGGAGTTCCCGATGAGGCGCAGCGGAAATGAATCTGACTAGTAACCATGAGGTTGTGGGTTCGATCCCTGGCCTCGCTCAGTGGGTTAAGGATCCGGTGTTGCCGTGAGCTGCGGTGTAGGCTCAGATCTGGTGTTTCTGTGGCTCTGGTATAGACCGACAGCTATAGCTCTGATTCGATCCCTAGCCTGGCAGCCTCCGTATGCTGTGGGTGTGGCCCTGAAAAGCCAAAAAAAAAAAAAAGGCTCACATCCTTTCAGTACCATTATTAGCTGAGTCATCACAGGCAAGTCCTTTAACCTCCCCTGCCTCAGTTTCCATGTCAGCAGTAATTTCATACATTTGTTAGGAGAATTGAATGAAGAAGGCACTAAATAAATGTTAACACTTTGTATTTACCAAATATGAAGCTCTCGGGAAGATAATGAATTTTGATATATAATCCATCACACCATGGTCTGCTCTGTTGCCCACTGATTCACTCAGCAAGATTCTGTAGAAGGCCCAGCCTGTGCCTGATACTGTCCTGGGCCCCAGGGACACGGTGATCTGCAAACACAGCCAGTTTCTGCCTGTGCAGAGTTTATCGTCTGCGGAGGGACGAAGACATCAGTTGGCTATCACCCGGTCCCTGGAGAGTCACTGGTAGATGATTGATAGATGGTGTGGGTGTATACTAGGGAGGTTTGACTGTGTCAGGCTGTCAGGGAAGGGATGCTTCCTCAGGGAAGTGGCCTAGCTGAAATGTGAGGGATGAGTTAACTTGTCAGTGGGAAGGGAAGAAATAGCTGGTGCAGAGGCCCCTTGGCAGAGGAAGCAAAGGGCAGTGTGTCTGCTGTGTGTCGAGCTGGGGAATGTGGTGCCACACAGACCTGATCTGTGGTCAGGGGAGGCCTGACCAAGGCCACACCAAGAAGTTTTTTCTTAGCAGAGTTGTGTTGTTTACTGGGATGGGTGGTGCATGAGATCAGGTTATTTTGAAGTGGTAGTCTGTTTGCAGTATGGAAAATGAGTTAGAGCCAACATGGATGTGTGTGAACTGATTAGAAGGCTCTTGCAAATAGTCTTTAGTAAACTATAATGGGGAGTACCCTGTCGTGGCTTAGCAGAAACGAATCTGACTAGTATCCACGAGGACGCTGGTTCGATCCCTGGCCTTGCTCAGTGGGTCACAGACGCAGCTTGGATCTGGCGTTGCTGTGGCTGTGGCATAGGCTGGCGGCTACAGCTGATTCGACCCCTACCCTGGGAACCTCCATATACTGCGGGGGTCTAAAAAGACAAAAAATAAAAATAAAAAAATAAACTATAATGGAAAAGAATATGAAAAATAATATATATACGTATAACTGAGTCACTTTTTTTGCTTTTTTTTTTTTTTTCAGGGCTGTATATGTGGCATTTGGAAGCTGCAGCTGCTAGCCTACACCATAGCCATTCCACGTCTGTGACCTATACCACAGCTCATGGCAACGCTGGCTCCTTAATCCATTGAGTGAGGCCAGGGATTGAATCTGAAACCTTATGGATACTAACTAGTCGAGGTCATTACTGTTGAGCCACAAAGGGAACTCCATACAATGCTTTTTCACTTATTTAAAGAGCCGCAGGTGCGGCATATGGAAGTTCCCAGGCTAGGGGTCGAATCAGAGCTGCAGCCACCTGTCTGCGCCACAGCCACAACAATGCCAGATCCGAGCCACGTCTGCGAACTACACCACAGCTCAGGGCAACACCAGATCTTTTAACCCACTGAATGAGGCCAGGGATCGAACTTGTGTCTTCATGGGTACTACTTGGTTCATAACTGCTGAGCCATGATGGGAACTCCCTAGTTTGGTGGAAGGTTGTGCCATTCACCCAGACAGGGAGCAGTGGAAGGGGACATGTGTGGCAGAGGGAGAGGATTCTGAATCTGCTATGGGATTTGTTAAGTCCAAGAGGAGGCAGGCAGTTGGATGTAGACCTCGGAGGGGTCTGGGCTAGAGATCTAAATGCTTGAGCCCTGAGTTCCCTGGTGGTTCATCACGTTAAGGACCCAGCATTGTCAGAGTTCCCTTGGTGGCGCAGTGGTTACTAATCCAACTAGGAACCATGAGGTTGCAGGTTTGATCCCTGGCCTTGCTCAGTGGGTTTAGGATCCGGTGTTGCCGTGAGCTGTGGTGTAGGTCACAGATGTGACTCAGGTCCCACGTTGCTGTGGCTGTGGTGTAGCTCCAATTGGACCCCTAGCCTGGGAACCTCCATATGCCGCGGGTGAGACCCTAAAAAAACAAAACAAAAAAAAACCTCAAAAGGACCCAGCATTGTCACTTCTGTGGCTCTGATGCCTGGAGCTTTGGGAGGGAGTGACAGTGGAGGAGGGGGGAAGGAGAGCGTGCTCAGGTTCCCTGGGACTTTCTGGTTAGTTTCCACAGGTTCTAGTTAGTTTCATGGCTTACTTCTTGTCCTGGGATGAGAAGGGGCCCCCAAGATAGGACTTGTGGATGAGGAAATGGGGTCCTCCTTCCAGCAGAGTCCTTGCCAACTGTGCCATGTGCCAGCTGCATGGTAGCAACTGGGCATGAGGAAATCTTGGGGGGACCCTCTGTGGACTAGACTCTTTCTTCTCCCACTTCTGTCCTTTTTTCCTAGGAGGCTTGGCGCGTGCCATCTGAACTAGCAGGGAGGAGTTTGGAGGCTGGAGGCTGGCTCCGGAGGCCCACAGATTAGCTGCATTTGTCTGGATATTATCTGTAGATAATTGGAAATTGGCTTGAACATCAGTAACAGTAAACTAATCACAACTCTCTCAAGCTGCTTGTTTTATTCTTTTGGAGATTTGTAAATTTCCTCCGCGTCTGTCTGTCTCTGTCTCTCTTTCTCCTTTTCTCTGACTTTTGGCCAGGTCAGCCACGGGTTGAAGGTGAATGTTTAAATGTGAGGGTGAGGCGAGAGAGCGAAAGAAGGAAACAGACCAGGGCCAGGCAAGCGGGCCTCAGGCTGCCTGCGCGCTGGTTGGTCTCTTTATCTGTCAGCTTGTCACTAGCTTATTCACAGAAAGGATTTAAGCCTGGCTTTCTTTACTACCAGGGATTGGTGTCCTCAGTGACAGGCGAGCCATGGGAACCAGTGTCCTGGCTCCAAACTGATGCCCAGATGAAAAAGCTAAGTAGGGCCCCTGTTGCTGGGTCTGGTTCTCCATCTCTGCTTTTCCCAGTCAGCGTGATGGGGAGATGGCAGAAGGGAGGTTTTGTTTTCATTTAGAGCCTTTCCTTTTGCTATTTCCCTGGATTTTGTACTGGTCCCCAGCCCCTGCTGCTCAGCTGCTGACCTCGGGCGCTCCTAAGCCAAATGCAGCCTTCTCAAGGTCCTGTGACCAGTGAACCCAGAAACAGTCTCTTCATGTTCACTGCTAAATTCAGACTCTTTGGGTTACCCCTTACAGGCAGCTCCCTACAGAACCCCTGCAGTATGAAAAACTGGTGAGAAATAGGAGAAATAGTTTTGGGTGTGTTGCTTAGAATGGAACAGCTTTGGTTTTTTGGTGTCCATTGGGTGGCACTGTGATCTTACTTTTGTTTCTGATTTTCTTTGCAGCCAAACTCTACTCCAGGAAGTGAAAATGTGGTACCTCGAGAGCCACTGGTAAGTACCCACGATATATGGTATCATTTTCTAATAATGGAAATACTGTGTAAGTTTAAAGAAACCTTACGATCCTATAGTTTTGCAGCGGTAGTGCCCCTTTAAAAGTAGGTGCTGGGTGGAGACCAAGCCCATCTGTGACCTCTGACTTCTGACTCCTTTTCGCAGGGAATAGTGAGATTTCCCCTTAGTAAAACCTGGTCTTTTCTGGAACTAAAAGCCTCTGTGCTAGGTGGTGATGCCCTGCTTTGTTTGCTTTTTATCAGTGGTAATTAGTGGGGTGCCTGAAACCTTTGGAGGCTGAGCTGGAGTGGGGTTGCTGGGCCTGACCAAGTTGCTGCTTGATTGTCTGAAATAGCCATGCTGCTCCACGGGGTGAGGCCACTTCAGGCGGCCTTTGGAGAACAGATAAAGGAGAGACTTCCGTATTTAGGTTTGTGGTCCTCATTACCAACATCACCTGCTTATGCTATTGATGGGGAAGAGGCCTGCTAGGTACTGGAGCTGGTTTTCCTCGCAAAGTGCTTTTGCTCTGATGGTCTGAGCCAGAGCGCCTGCCTGCCCTGTTTTCATTCTATTTTGCATTTCAGGGCCTGCTGCACATCCTCTTGGCTGGGTATTAAGCCTGATCCTGTGGCTAACGAACCTGACTAGAGTCTATGAGGATGCGGATTCGATCCCTGGCCTCGCTCCGGGGGTTAAGGAGCCGTTGTTGCCATGAGCTGTGATGTAGGTCACAGACGTGGCTCGGATCTGGCATGGCTGTGGCGGTGGCCGGCAGATGCAGCTCCAATTCCTAGCCTGGGAACTTCCATATGCTGCAGGTGCAGCCCTAAAAAGTGGGGGTGGTGGGGGAGGAGACTTGTACTGTACAAACCAGCTACATCTTATGGAGGGGCCAACTTTAGGTTCAACTTCTCAGAGCTAGTTTTTTCTTTGAATGGTGATCAAAAACTTAGGGATGTACGGCCAGGCCTTTGTTTGAGGGCAGCACCTGTAGTTTTCACCTGTTTTCCTTCCTGCTCCTCTGGCAGCTGTGGGAAGAGGCGACCTGAGGCCCTCCACTGGCAGGAACAAGTCCGCATTCTAGTCTGTACTGAGGCTTTCCAAGGCAGAAGGGGAGCTGGGTTTGATGAGCTGGAGGAGGGCCAGGCTGACTCGAGCCCTGCCAGGACTATTTGAGGGGAGCACGGTTGTCCAGTCTGTCACCTGCTGTCACCAAATACGACTCACCCCCCGCCCCCCAGCTTTGTTTCTCTCCTTGGGTTTTGCCTGGGTTCTTCCTCCAGGTCTCGGCGGTGTGAAAGCCAGAGGAGGCTTCGCTTTGGCAGCCCCGTGGATAGAGAGCTTGTGTTCTTGGGGCTGCCTCCAAGCCCCTCAGGCCAACACTGTGGTCAGCTTTGGACTAAAGTTCGGAATGGACACTCTCGTCATCTCCACTCCCTTTCTTCCTCGGTCTCTCTTAAAATTTTTATCTGCTCCTTTAACTCTTGTTCATCGAAAGAGTGGCCGGACCATGTTCTGGGCACGACTGAATAAATCTTGGGGGTTCTTTCTAGCAGTGAGCCCTGAGCAGCTGGCAGCCTCACTCATTTCTGGGTGTTTGGAGGCCTGCAGCCCCTTTGCTCTGCTAATGTTTCTGTAAATGGCCCTTTTCCTGCTGTACTTTGCATCTGCTTGTTGGTTGGTTGTATTTTTTATTTCTTTCTTTTCTGGGAGGCCCTGAGCAGTCTTCAAACCCTAGTAGCCTGTGATGGTCCAGAGTTCAGACTCATTCTCTCCAGGCCAACTCTACAATTACCTTATATTTAATTAATATTTTTTCCCCTCTTTACGTACTTGCTGCATAATTGCTCAGAGGAAAGAAAACACATAGCAGCAATTTATATATATATAAAAAAAACAATAATTAAAAAAAACCCCCCGAAATAAACTCCCATCTCATTTGGGCTGATCCTATGAGTTGGGTAATTAGGGCCCTATTAAAAGGTAGACCCTTCCTCCTTCCCCTCTTTTTTTTTATTAATTTTTTTATATTAAACTCCCACAGTCTCTCAGTCATGCCCTTATTGCTTTTGGCCAACCATTTGCAGCAGCCTGATTAAATGAGGGCACCAGCCGAGTTGTATGGTCTTATGTGAGCTACTTCTGCCTCTTGGGAGTGGCTGTGGGAGGGTGCCAGGCAGAGGAGTCCCACGAGGGCTAGCGACAGCTTCTGCAGCAGGTTGGGGGCAGGGGACTTGCTGCTGTGAGCCCTAGCGACAGCTTTTGCAGCAGGTTGGGGGCAGGGGACTTGCTGCTATGAGCCGGCAGCAGGCTGGAGAGCATCATGGGGTGCTGGAGAAGCCCTACGGCACTCAGCCCTCCCCAGGGGAGGTTTCTCAGGCCATGTGTGTTAGCTCTCTCCTGGGTGCTCAGGAGGAACAGACAATTGAAGAATAAAGCTAAGGAGTTCCCTTGTGGCTCAAGAGGTTAAGGATCTGGCACTGGCACTGCAGCGGCTTGAGTTGCTGCTGTGGTGTAGGTTCAGTCCCGGGCCTGGGATCTTCCACATGCTGCAGGTGCAGCCAAAAAAAAAAAAAAAATATTAATAATAATAATAAAGCTAAGCTGTCTGCCCAAGTAATTTATATATCTTATTTGGGGAAGAAAATGCATTTGTTACACATGAAACAATTAGCAAATGGCACCAGGCTGTATATAATTTTAGCAAACAGTACAAAATTGTATATAATTTGGTACAGAATTGCCTGGCTGGGAGTCTAAGAGAGCCCTCATTATTCAGAGAAGGAAGAGAGGGGAGACTTAGGGGTGGTTTTTGTGAAACTTGAAGCCAGGTCCAGGGGGAATGGGACATTCTAATGTTGAGGGAAACGTCATGGTCAGTTAATTTTGTTTTTTTTTTTTAACCAAGTGGAGTGCGTATTTTCTACAAAATTCTCTTAATGGAAGATACCCTGTTCTTTACACTAAAAAGGCTAAACATGGGATGCTGAAGGCAAATAGTCTTGTTCTTTGTCTTCAGAACTAGATGATCACTTTGGGATAATTTTTCCCTTTATTAAAAAAGTGAGGTTTACAACAAAAGAGGCTCTGTTGAGTAGTCTCTATCGTGCAAGTGACATTGTTAGGTGGATGTATTCGGGTGTGTGCCTTATTGCTTTGCTCTGTCTGCTAGAAAAGGAGGGCCTGGTTTTTGTTTGTTTTTTTGTTTTTTTGCTTTAAGAGCCCCACCCTCGGCATATGGAAGTTCCCAGGCTAGGGGTCGAATCGGAGCTATAGCTGCCAGCCTGCACCACAGCCACAGCAACTCAGGATCCAGGCTGCATTTGTGACCTACACCACAGCTCATAGCAACGCCGGATCTCTGACCCACTGAGCCAGGCCAGGGATCGAATCCGCATCCTCATGGATACTAGTCAGATTTGTTCCCGCTGCACCACGACGGGAACTCCTCGGGCCTGATTTTTATATCTGTCCTCTCTGGACCATAAAAGCTGGCTAATGATTTTGAGTTGATAAGTATAGTCATAGAGTCTCTAATTGATGCATTTGTGTTGCTAGCCATCCTGTCTTGATTCCAGCCAAATAGTGACACTGCACGTTACCTTCTCTTGCCCCTTCAATCCTCTTCACCTCCCAATAAAACCAACCCAGCAACTCTGGCCATAGTAGTGTAATGTCATGATGTCCTCAGGCTAGAGATTGGTGAATAGACTTTTTCTTTTCTTTCTTTCTTTCATTTTTTAACCAAACAAACAATAATCACTTTAGTAAAACAATCATAGTGGAAAATTTCCCCTGAAACACACACACACACACACACACCCCTGAGGCCCTACACTCCCTAACCCCCAACTTTTCCTCCAAAAACAACATCAGCAGAATGTGCAGGTCCTTAGTGTCTGATTTGTAGTGACATCTTGGAAAAGAAAAGGGAAAGATAAATTAAAAATGTTGGAAGTGGAGTTCCCGTTGTGGCTCAGCAGAAATAAATCTGACTAGCATCTGTGAGGACGCAGGTTCGATCCCTGGCCTCACTCAGTGGGTTAAAGATCCAGCGTTGCCTTGAGCCGTGGTGTAGGTCGCAGACATGGCTCAGATCTGGCGTGGTTATGGTGTAGGCCGGTGGCTACAGCTCAGATTTGACCCCTAGCCTGGGAACCTCCATGTGCCGAGGGTGTGGCCCTAAAAAGACCAAAAAAAAAAAAGAAAAAAAAAGGTGGAAGTAACATTTGTACTGCAGCAGCAGTGCAGCAGGAGTCAACTCCAGTGGCAGTGGCACCACCCTGACTGGTCTTGATAAATTGTGTACACTCTCAGTTGCAATTCTCTGATTATTGATGACAAAACTCCTTGCTAGAGATAAAATGGCCGATTGCTTTTTCTTTAAAACTTTGTTCACTGAGCTCTGCCTCCCATGGCAGGGAATTTTGACACAGCTCCCCAGTAAGACTGCTTCTCCCAGCCCTGTTCAAAACCGCCTGTGGATTTTCTGCAGACCTGAGTTTTCTCATCACCTGTGTGGGGCCATGTCCACCCATCACAGAGGTTAGTGCCTGCACTGACGTGGCAGGACCAAGTCTTGCCTCTCGATAGGTCCTTAAGATGGGTGGACAATTGTCTGTGTGCAGGAGTTCTGATTCTTCAAGATGGGGTGGACACTTCTCTGCGTGCAGGAGTTCTGATCTTGCGGGTTAAGTAACCTTCTGAGAGTTTAGGGTCTTTGAAGCAACGACATATACGGTTTTGTTTACGTGTCTGCTCCCTCATTTCAGCCCACAGCGGTCCTCAGTATTCGGCAATGAAGTTTCTCACCTACTTCCTACAACACTGAGGGATTTGGGCCAGACTAGAATTTCGGCTTTTTGCTCTTTGACCCCAGCTTCTTTCTAATGGATGAATCTTGCACCATCTCTTCCTCTAACCTGTGGGCATCTGTTCTTGTTTTTTCGCTTTTTGTTTCTATCCTTTTCCCTTCATTCCTCTATCCAAATAATCCCAAATGACAATAACATACCTTTATAAAGGATGATGGTCATAGTACTTTATCCCTTCCCGGGGATTAATATTTTTAGTATGCCAAATTCTTTTTTTTTTTTAATAATTGGAAATTTGTTTCTTTTCACCATCTTCACCCATTCCCCCTCCCCTCCCCTGAGTTTCTTTTTCTTTTTTTTTTTTTTTTTTTTTTTTTTAAATTTTAAGAGGCCACATCCCTGAGGTTTCTCCTTGAGGCTAAGACAGGACCTTGCCCAGGGTTCTACATCATGTGTTTGCCCTCAGCCCTTCTGGGGCAGCTCATCCACTTACACCTACGACACCTAAGGTTTCCATTCTGTTTTTGTTTTTGTTTTTGTTTTTTTTTTTTGGCTTTTTTAGGGCCACACCCGTACCATATGGAGGTTCACAGGCTAGGGGTGATATTGGAGCAACAGCTGCTGCCTACACCACAGCCACAGCAATGCCAGATCCGAGCCGCTTCTGCAGCCTACACCACAGCTCATGGCAACGCTGGCTCCTTAACCCACTGAGTGAGGCCAGGGATTGAACCCGCAACCTCATGGTTTCTGGTCAGATTCGTTTCTGCTGTGCCACCGTGGGAACTCCTCCTTTCTGCTTTTCAAGTCATTTAACCAGAGGTTGGTAATCAAAAGGCCATTACTATCTTGATGAATTCAGGGACCTAGTCTGTGAGCTGCTCTGTAAGAAGAGCTGTGGCTGGTTGCTTGTCTGCGAAAGACCTCTTGCAGGTACTTCTGGCACAGCCTCCCCTGAATTTGTATTTTTTGTGGTTCAGGTACTTGGGTGTACTTGTTGGCAGGCTCACTGTGGGTTGGCAGTTCTCATGCTTTTTCCCACCAAAACCTTTCTGGAGGATGACATTCATATGCTCAATGCATGTCTTTGTGTTTACTCATGCACATATGTTTATGTACGTGCGTATATAGAACAGGTAACCCACAGGCATTTATTTTATAAAATTCAAAGTACTTTTTGGGAAAATAAAATTGGCTTTTTGTTTTGTTTTGGCTGCCTAGCAGCATATGGAGTTCCTGGGGCCAGGCATCAGATCTGAGCTGCAGTTGTGACCTACACTGCAGCTGTGGCAACACTGGATCCTTAATTCACTGTGCCGGGCTGGGAATTCAACTTGTGTCCCAAGACTCCGCCAATCTTATTGTACCGCAGCAGGAACTCCAAAGTTGGTTTTCATATTGAATTCATGGGAGTGTCCATTGTGGTGCAGTGGAAACAAATCTGAGCAGGAACCATGAGGTTGCGGGTTGGATCCCTGGCTTCGCTCAGTGGGTTAAGGATCTGGTATTGCTGTGAGCTGTGGTGTAGGTCGAAGACACGGCTCGGATCTGGTGTTGCTGTGGCTCTGGTGTAGGCCGGTGGCTACCACTCTGATTGGACCCCTAGCCTGGGAACCTCCATATCCCGTGGGTGTGGTCCTAAAAAAGACAAAAAAAATATTGAATTTATGAAAGTGTTTTATAGGCATAGGGGTAATAAAACTATTACTCCTTAAAGATTTCAGGAAAATAAAATAAATACAGCAAATCTAAAGTATTGAGCATTGCTATTTAGAGAGTCTGCAGGGTTAATTTCTGTGGGCACAGCTGAGTTAGGTTTGCCGAAGGGAGCTGTAATTTCCACCTGTGTTGCCCACTCAGAGTCAGTCTGGAGGCAGGTGACTGGGGATGACACAGGGATAATCCTAAATCTATTTATTTATTGTAAAAAGTGAACCTTCTGCAGATTTTGGTACTTACGCTGTTATCAGCAACACATGACAGGAGGCACCCCTCACAGCTGCTACTGAGAAACCGGGACCCATCAGGTGTAAACACCCAGAGGTGGGTCTCAGCGTGCACCTCTGACGGATGTTGTCGTGTGCCCCAACTCTGGGCTCCTCAGATAGCAGAAAACGTGGGCTTCCCTCTGAGCAGCCGAGGAAGAGGCTGCTCTTCTAACACTGACACCCCTTGTTGGGAGGGTGCCTGAGATGCCCGCCTGCCCTGCCGCTCCGGGAAGGAAGCGGGTGAGAACTAAATGCTGAAATGGATGAACTTGAGAAACGTCTCGTTCCGTCTCTGGGTGGCTTTGCTATAATCTGTAGGCTACTTACCGATTTTGAAATTGCTGCCTCTTCCTCCTCTGTCCTTCCTATTACAGACTGAGAAGGTTTATTGAGTAGACGAGGCGGTGCCCTTTAAGTTCTTTTCCTCTTTCAGGTAAATGAAGAGGTGGTTTTTTCAGTTTTAAGGTATCCTTTTACAAATAATTATTAGACGAATCGAAACTCTTAGGGGTAATAATTAGGGAAATGGAATTTGAAATCGTTATTCAGCTTTGTTTATACTTGGGGTTCCTGGCTTTCATGATAATACTCTATATATGCTGTGGTTCCTGTAATCAGAGGCCCTGACTGTTGGATAACTGAACCGTGTCCTCATTCTGGAGACATGGGAACTGAGGGGCTGAGCGCTCAGCTACCTTTTTTCAGGGCCACAGTGATGGAGGGAATTCAGTTTTTAATCTTGTCCGCAGCCTCATTCTCTGAGAGGAAGCGGTTTTGTCCCCCCCACCCCTTCTCTCAGGAGACGGGATGCACAGAGCTCTCATTTGGGCAGAGTGAAAATATTTTTCTTTTGTTAAAAATCCGTCATTATCAGAGTTGCCTCATAGCGCAGTGGGTAAAGGATCCGGTGTCGTCACTCCTGTGGCTCTGGTTACAGCTGTGGCTCTGGTTTGATCCCTGGCCCATGAACTTCCACATGCCACAGGCGAGGCCGAAAAAATAAATCAGTCATTATCCTATTTGAAAGAATTTCCACTCCAAAGCTGCTTTTCAGGTGTGCCCTAAAAGACGGCTCATCCATGTGGCAAACCCACGGTCCCCAGTTTGCAAACCACCAAGTGTCGTGCGTAGGACATTTCCCAGGATAACTTCAGTTTAAAGTATTTTAGCCCATTGTCAAGCCACGCAGACCAGTTTGGGTTTGAAAAATACGGTCTTGTAGTTGATCCCACTTCTGGCCGTGAGAAGCCGAGGGAAGATGAAGTGGTGCTTTGGGGAAGGACGCACTTGCCGCCCTCCCGCCTCCCCTCCCAGCGGCGCTCCTTTCTTTTATGGTTTGTAGTTATAGCCAAGATTTATGCCTGTTGCTCCACAAATCTTCTCGCTGCCATTGTGAGTTCGTCTGCACGGTCTGGAGATGGGCCGACACGGAGGGATTCTCTCGGTGGGTCTTCACAGGACTGCTGCCTGACACCCGGTCAGAGAGCAGCGCACTCCTGCCCCCGTGGATGTGGAGGGGGTGTCTGGATAATTGTCCCCGTTGGGAAGAAGATGTGCCACCACCTTTGTGACCTCTTGCCTTTGGGGACCCTGGCAGCCCCGCTCTCCTGCTTGTGCTCATAGGGTCTTTGGGGCGTCACCTTGGGCTGGCATCAGGAGGCCTTTCTCGGTGTGTCTGCCACCATCCACTTGGGCCACAGGAGGGGCATCTCTAGGGGCAGGGCTGCCTTTTCCAGCTTGAAGGGAGGAGCTGCTAACAGAATCGGGCATGCAGGTTGATCATATGTATAAATGGTTTAGTTTTTCCAGTTTGCTGAAAATGGGTTTTAATGGAGAAGGGGAAAAGTAAACAACATTTATCAAACGTCTTTTTTTTCCCTTTCCTCATCCTTTCCGTTTGCTGTATCGTTTTGTCTTGTGTGTACCTTTGACTCATTGCAATCCTCTTGTGAAATGAAGTGGTGGCACCAGTAAACACATATTTTAAAAAGAGTGTCAAGAGCTTGCACGAGGCATCTCCCTGCAGCAGCTGGCCCGCTGTCGTGGCACAGGGGGAAGCTCCTTGCCAGGCCCGGGTGCTCCGAATGGCAGCTCCTGGCCCGTCACATCCACGCCCACAGCCCTTCTGCAGACCAAGAGAGAATCAGCTTGTCTTGGACGTGTGTGCCAATTGATCTGTTAGTGCATTAGGTAGTTTCCTTAAATACGCTGTAATCAGATGAAATAGAATGTGAACAGAGGGCACACATAGAGTGTGTTTTGTAACCGTAAATGTGAAAAGAGGTTCTGTGGAAACTGAATGCTTTGGTAAGTGCGACCTGCTCAAAAGATTGCTGTCTTTTTAGGTGTGAGTGGGGAAGACCATAAAAATCCAGAACTAGACTAGACTTCGGTTTGCTTTGCAAATGTCTTAAGATCTTGCTTCGCTTTAGAAGTTGTGAAGGGTGTGTTGTGGGTGAAGTTGATGCAAGAAAGATGGCTGGGAGCATCAGCCTGTAGGCCTACACTCAAAGAAAAGGTCTCGGCTCCACATCAAAAGATTAGCAAGTGACTGTACGTTTGTTTATAGGTTTTTCGTTCGTATAAAATGTTTAAGGCATGTAGATAGACCATTTCTAATGATCCCCTGCTTTAACTGATTTTTTGGTTAACTGACTAATTACTAGCTCTGATCACATAGGCCAGGAGGACTTCTGCTGTATGATATGCTGGCCTCTGTGCTGGTCTCTTTGCTATCTTGTTTCATCCTAACCAACCCCCGAGAATCACACCTCCTCCATCTCCAGTGAGGGAACAAGCTCAGGGCAGTTGGGTTCCCACAGCTCATCAGTAGCAGGCCTGGGATTGAAACCCCAGGTCCACGCTGCTGAGCCCTTCTCTCTGTTAGGCCTGAGCAGGGGGGAGAGCCGGTGGGCGTAGTGGGCCCACCTCGCAGGGCACAGGCGTGTGGGTGAGAGGCTTGGCTTGTTCAGGCGCTGCCTGGTGAGCCTTGCTTCCGCTGAAGCTGCTGCCTTCACTCGCTGTCTGTGGTTGGAGTCTTTTGTATGCATCTTAGCTGTTGAAAAGGCACCTATTAATTTATCACAGGTGATGTGGGCCTCCTCGTGCTTGGAGGAGGCGTCTGCACCCATGTACCTCACTAATGACAGGTTACGGGATCGAGGCGACATAATAGGATCTTTTCATCTCTTGTCTGTAGAGCAAGGTGCAATGTCCCTGGTAGTGTCTAGGGGGCAGTAGCTGCTTGTGCGTCCACCTGCTGCCAGAGGGAAGGTTCCACAACTGGGCCATTTGCTTTTTTTCTCCACTGAAGTAAAGATATTACGGCATTCAGGCTCTTCCTCCCTGCTTTCTCTGCTTCTCTCAGGTGAATCCTTTTTCCATCTCCCCCTCAACATCCACAAAGCCTTCCCTGTCAGAGTAAAGGCAGCAAAGGCCACTTGCTTTGAAGAAAAGAGAATAGCAGTGTCTTTAAGAGAGTAAAGTGTTTTGTACGTCTTGCCTGTTGCCGTTGGTAAGCCACTCTAATACCGTCTGGATGTTTTGAAACTTTCCCTCGGACACAGGTCTTTATTGTGTTGGGAACACCGCTGTCACGTGGTTATCTCTTCTTCCTGTCAGCGTGTCCCTTAACTCCACCCCCACTCCCACCCTGGCCAAAAGCCAGGTTGACAGAGGTTTCTCTTCAGTTCTCAAGGAGGCATGTCATAAGCACACAAAGGAGGAAACTGTGGGTTTGCCAGTCTTTTTATTTTATTTCATTTTTGTTTTTCTAGGGCCGAACCCGCAGCACGTGGACGTTCCCAGGCTAGGGGTTGAATCGGAGCTGCAGCTGCTGGCCTACACCACAGCCACAGCAACGTGGGATCCGAGCCACACCTTGACCTACACTGCAGCTCACAGCGATGCCGGATCCCTAACCCACTGAGTGGGGCCACGGATCAAACCCTCGTCCTCATGGATACTAGTCAGGTTCGTTACCGCCAAGCCACAAGGGCAACTCTGCCAATCTTTTTCAGACTTTGGGGCCCAGGACTGATGTGTGGCCGGATTATGCTTTGTGGACATGAACGACCAGCGCCCCCGTCCCAGAAACCCTGACTCTCAGGTCTTCTTCCTGTCATATGGCTGAAGCAAGCGCCAGCAAGGAGAAGGGTTGGTTGCAGGCAGAACCGAATGGTTGCAGGACAAACCGAGAAGCCAGCCAGCCCTGACAGTTCAGCCGTGTGAGGTTTATTTAGGATTAGCTGGGAGTCCCCAGGCTGACTCTGCTGTGGGAGGAGCTGGTGACCAGTGCTCTCGGGCTCTGCCTTCGTACAGGCTCTCATCCCAGGACCCCGGTGCACTGGCAAGGGTGGGAGCTTCCGTTCCAGCTCTGAGCATGGCTTTCCTTGGAGACAAAGGCACGCCTCTTAACCTCACCTCTCCAGCTTGCTCTCTGTTGTCTCTCTGAAAAATGGCAGTTAATAGAACCGGCTAATGAACAGAAGAAATAACTAGAAATAGTGGCACATCATTTAACAGCGAAGTGGTTTATAACTTCTGTTTATCAAATGATGATTGTTATCATTATTGTTATTTCTATTGGATTTTTGAGGAATTTAGCCAGGCCTCCAGAGCCCCATTTATAAGACACTTTATTTCTTCCTTTGTAATGTCTAGAAATCACTTTATTCCAGTGAAATCTAGACCTGTAGCCCCACCCCCAACCCCTCCCAGCTCCTTTTCTCTCTGCTTCTTTTCTGTTCAGCTCCCATGACCTCAGTGGGCTCCATCAGGTGGGGTATCCCCTGCTGACCAGTCTGGCGGAGCTCGTACCGGCTGTAGGAACGCTGCAGTGTTTGTTTTTGCAGTTCCTGGATTTGGTTTAATGTACAATTGATTTTTTTAATGTATTTAATCATTTTTTTCTTACCTCATAAGGATTAACCTGCACAAACCTCATTTTATCCTAAGTGTGGCTTTGGGAGGAAGGGAGAAGAAAATTGAGTTTCTCTAGCTTATTTTATTCTTTCACTTTTTATTTTCTGAATGGCTTTTCCTGCCGAAGCAGCTCTGTAAAATACAATGTATTTTAGTGGCCATTACTTACTCACTACTAACTGGTCTCTCCTGCTTCCCTTTGTCTGTGAACTAAATACAGGGGCCTAGTGATAATTGGTAGCTCCATCACCGACTCACCAATTATAGATCAACAGGGAAAGCAGCCCAGTGATGGTTTGTGGTTGGCACCGGCTGCCCTCCTCACACACTCGTGTTATCATTCTGCATCTGCCCCCGCATTGGGCTTGACTCGATCAGTCCTTCTCTAATTCTGTGCCTCAGTGTCCCTAGTTGCATCACTGGGATCCCCGATTTCCAGATTTCAACCTCATTCCATCCCTAAGTGTGGTTTTCATGACCCTGTTGTCCCTTCTTAGTTCCTGCCTTTTTGTCATGTCTGTAACATATTAACATGGAGAGGTTTTGTTTCTGCTTTTCTTTGTGGTTCCCTGGTGCCTAGAATGGTTAGCGGCAGGCCACAGATGAATTATTCTCTTGAAACGAATGGTTTTCTCTACAGTTTTGTCTGCCGAGTCCAGGTGGGTGCCCAGGGTAGCCCCCCTCTGCTTTTATCTGATCTGTATTCCAGCTTATCCACTTTGCCCTGGTACGGGATGGGGAAAAGTTGCTTCTCCCGTGAGACCGCCAGGCTCTTGTGTAAGACTGGCAAAGGTCTCCTATGATGTATGGCCGTATTTCCAAGCAGAATACATTTTCTCTGTGTTTGTTTCCTGGGTGTTGGGCACCTAGGCCCCTTGCTAACCCCTGTGTGGGGTGGGCACACACCCTCACCTCTCAGCTCCCAGCAGGAAGCAGGCCCTCAACGCATTTGTGGAGTGTGCACGCGTGCGCGCGGTTGCTTACGTAGGTGGTGATGATGAGCCGAGGGGCCGGAGTGCACAGGTGCTGCCTGCTGGGGACGTAGGTTGCAGCCTTCCCGCTGGCTCGCACATACGCAGATGTTTAGTGTGCCGTTGCCACGTAGGCAACATAAAGCGGGCATTTTATGAAAGGGAACATCAGAGGAAACATTACAGCTGAGACCTTGATAGCCTTTCCATTATTATGGTTTAAATCTTGACCATCTTTATTCGCAGTGACACTGGGACCGGCAAGGACAGCACGCATCCCCACCTCCCCGTTCTCTCTCTCTGCATCCTGTTCTGTAGCTGTGCTGGGCATCGTGAAGGGTGCAGGCGGCAGAGCTGCTTTGTAGTTTGTCTAGAAACAGCCCCTTTTGACTCAGAAGTTGGAAACCAGATGACTCACCGTTGTATTTGTTTTATTGCAACTGTCATTTCATAAAATGCCCTGAAACCTTTAAACTCTAAATGCCAAAGTGAGGTTTTCGTCTTTCTTTTTCATTGCATTGCCTCTTCGGTTATCTCTGATTTTCCCCTTTCATGTCTCTCTTTTCTCCTTCCCTTTCATCCTTGTTGTCTCTTTCATTCTTTCTCTTTCTGTCTCTCTCTTCTGTGCCTCCGCCCCTCCTTTGATGGCTGTCGTGGTATCTGTTGTTAAAGTAGCCTCTGCTAACATCACGATGGGTTGGTTCTCTCAAGGTTTACTGCTGTCCGATCAAGAGTCTACACCTTCCAGTTTTTGTGTGTGGTTTAGAAATGGAAACATCCACAAACATCAGAGTTTATAAAGTACCAGGGGCTTCAGCTCTAGAAGCTAAGTGCCATGTCCAGTGGTAACAGTGACTCACTTTTTTGTGAGACTGCATTTTGCAAAATTGTGGGTCTTGCCCACATATCCATTCCTCCCTTGGATGGTTAGCTACCACGATCACAGTGTGACAAAGGGCTAGGATTTCCTAGGATGGCCCCCGCAGGACCTGCCAGTGCTGGTGACCCTGATGATCAGAGTGTTGATTGTGGGAGAGGGCCTTGATGTTCATTCGTTCTCTCTTTCTCTCTCTCTCTCTTTCTTTCTTTCTGTCTTTCTCTCTCTCTCTCTCTCTCTTTCTTTCTTTCTCTTTCTCTCTTTCTCTCTTTTTGGTCTTTTTGTCTTTTGAGGGCCACACCCACAGTATGTAGAGGTTCCCAGACTAGGGGTTGAATTGGAGCTGCAGCTGCCGCCCTATACGGGATCCAAGCCGTGTCTGTGGCCTACACCACAGCTCACGGGAACGCCGGATCCTTAACCCCCTGAGCGAGGCCAGGGACCAAACCCTCGTCCTTATGGTTATTAGTTGGGTTCGTTAACCACTGAGCCACATGGGGAGGAACCCCGAGAGGGCCTTGATCTTATTTAACCCTATTCTCTCCTGAGGTGGAACTGCGATTCCTGAAGTAAAGAGCACTACTCCTTCTTATGGCTTAGGTGGGGCGTTGGGATCTAAGCTTTTAAGGGCTTGAGCTCTCAAAGCAGGACTTGTCGGATCTTCATGCAGTTTCTGACATCGTGGCACTTGACGGAGTCACCTGATTGATGACATGAGCATCACAGGGTGTTAAACACCTGGCCAGGGAAACAGGAACCCTCTGTGGATTTACCCAAAGGATGGCTGACAGATTGTGGAATTTTAATGAAGATGGGGTGGCTCCCTGATGTTCATCTGCTTTGGAGCATAACTGAATCCCTGTATTGACTTCAGGAGAGTTTGTGGGAAACCTGTGCTGGTGTCAGTGGTTATATTCCACATTTATCACATTCATAAATCTTACTGAACTAATTTTAGAAGTAGCTAGTTATAATGAAAAAGAACAATAACTTCAAATGCACAGGAGCCTCTCAGTCAAATGTTCCGTGTTTTCTTTTTCTTCTTTTTTTAAAGGCCTTTGGTCTATTTTGGCCTTCAGAGTGGGCCATCCTCTGAATTCTGTTGTAGTAAAACTTTCCCCCCCATCTGTTCCAAGGAAGGATAAGGATAAGGGAAAATATGGTATCATTACAATATTTAATAGATGGATGGCTGTGAGTTTTTTAAAAAATTTTATTTTTTTTTGGCTGTGTCCGTGGCATGTGGAAGTTCCCAGGTCAGAGATCGAACCCACGCTGCAGTATCTACCCATGCCTCTGCGGTGACATCGCTGGATCCTTAACCTGCTGTGCGCCACAAGGGAACTCCCTGATGGCTTTGAGTTTTAAACTTGAGTTGTGTATATCTGCTGGGCAGCATTCAACCTGGAATGGTATGTTTTCACCCACTTGGCTCTGTGTCTGTTTCTCACACCGCCACTGTCCCTGCTGCTGGAAAACAGAAAACCACAGGCTGTTAACTTAATACTCTTCCCTGCTGGGACTAGGGAGGGAGCAAGACGGGGGCACAGGGGGGGTTTCGAGTCAGGAAACCGTCACTCTCCCCTGGAGAGAGATGTTCCCTCGTTCCAGCTGACACTTTGAACAAGGATTCTAGAGTCTCTGACCATTTTAATTAAACCTCAGTGAGGGGTGCCCTGTGGCCTGCTCATGACCTGGGTGTTTCCTCCCTGGGACCAGGAGCAGCCTGCCAGATGTCCCTCTGAGGCTGCCTCCAGATTCCCTACCTATGAATGCCTTCTCTCTTCCCGGGTAGGGCCTTTTTGAGGAGCAGAAGGATCATTTCGTGCTTATGGCCTGTTCATTCCTTGGCTTCTCTGCTGAGCTATCCAGCAGGGGTGCCAATTCTTCCATTTAGCTGACTATTATATAGCCCTTAAAAGGGAAGGGTTTATTTTAGCTGGCTGCTATATTGATTGCTATAGGGACGTTTCTATTTTCACTGGCTGCTATATTGACTGGGAAAGGGAAAGGGGCTGTATTGCCGGGAGCTGTCATATTGACTGTTACAGAAAAGATCTGTATTTAAGCAGTACCAGTGCCCTGGGATCTCCCAGGCAGGATATTAATGCTAATTCATCCGCTCACCCCCTGCCGTGAGTGTTATTTGTTTAAATCTGTAGATTCCCACAGCGCGTTTATATCCTCACTAGAGTGAGCTCCGCTCCCTGTAATTATTTAACATTATATGCTGATATAAATTGTAACAGTTAAAGAATGGTAATGAGTAGCCAAAAAAGAAAAAGAAACAGGAAAACATAGAAAAAAGAAAGGGAGGACGTGTATCAAAAGCCCGTATAGTATATACGTATTATCTTGGTAAGTCTGTATTTGTGTGTGTTTGTATGTTTGTTTGACATTAGAAATGGGAGTCAGATTCTCAAACCGAAGTGAGCAGCATCCCTTCCCGCGCTCCAGGTCGAGGCATACAGTGTTGCTGAGTCCACGTATGGTGCACCTGTGTGTGTGTCTGTGCACACGTGCGCGTGTATGCATTCACGTCACCCGTCGGAAGGAGACTGTGCTCTACTGTGCAGTGCGTGTGATTCCGTGCCGTCTGTGTGTGTGTTCCCTACGTGGCAAGCCGTCCCTCCACTAATAGTTCAGCTTCTTGCCGAGCAGCCGATATCTGATTTTCATTCGAGCTTCCATGTTGGCCTAGGAACTCCGGGCCCGAGACCCATCTGTGGGGAGAGCCACGGGGAACGCTCAGTTGGGACTGAATGAATAGGCCATTGGGTGTCACTGTCGCTCTATTGTCTGTAGTTGAGAGAGGGAGGTCATGCTGGAGAAACTGGATTTCAAAAGAAAAGTTGTTTCTCTGTCCAAATCGAGGTGGTGTTTTTTGGAGATGTTTGTCTGCATTTTGAGATTCCCCCCTTAAAGGCAGTTATCTTGTTGGCTGGTTTTGCCACCCTACGCTTGCCATTTTGATCGTTCTTGAAAATCGCGTGCCGACTGCGAGCTGCGTTTGGAATCCCCTGGAGCACAGCAAGAAGAGGACTTCCTTGAGCAGAAAAGTTCCACCCTAAAAAAAAAAAAGAAGAAGAAAAAGAGGCAGCTCAGCGGTACTCAGGAAACCCATTTAGTGGGAGAGAGAGTCTGGGCAAAAAGTTTTTTTTTTAAAAAAAGAGGAGGATGAGAAATCTTGTTCATCCTAAATTTGGCGAGCACCTGAGCTCCCTGGCTGCCCGGCCTGGCCTCGAGGTGGGAAGAGCTGAGCGCCGTTCGCAGAGGAGCAGGCGCGCTCCTCCAGCTGGCTGCTCCCCCCTTGTGGAGCCGTGCCAGGCCTCACCACAATTCATACTGTGTCAGTTTAATAAATGCACTACTTAAATTATGAAATTACAAAAGAAAAAAGAGAATGCACTTATTCAGACTCTTAATACATTAAAAATAAGGCATTAAAACTCTGACTTTTTTTTTTCTTCCAGAATCAATAATGAACAGGAAGGGTTGTAGACATTAACAGTCATGGACATTCAAACTCTTATACATAAATTATCTTAGAAAAATGCACATAAGACTTGAATAATGTAAATACATTAATGCATTTAATAATTTAAACATTAAAGCGCAAGCAGGAATTTGAGGCAGAGGCTGTTCCGAGGTAAGGGATTGGTCCTAGAACGAGTGTGCCCTAGGATCGATGGGTGATTTCCCCTTGAGACACCCTGGAAAGAGAGTGCCTCACCGGCTGCTGTGAGCTCCCGTGCCAAGACTCCCTGGACATTCCTGAACTCAGCTACCTCCCAGCGCCTTATTTTTGCATATCCCGACCTTCGTCCTCAATTCCACGGTCTCTCTAGTCCTATGCTTCTAATTGTTTGTTAGAAAATTAAATGCTTCCACTTCAGAGAACAATGAACTTTGAGAATGTCTTGGTTGGAAAACCAAGCCAAATTAAAAAAATCCTTCCCCCAGCTCTGGCTGCTTGTGATTCGGAAACATGGAAGTGGCGGCTCCTTGTAGTCGACCGCTGGTACGCTCAGCCCGGAACACCACTGCGGCACCATGGGCAGTGGATCCAAGCTGCGATAGGCTGACGGATTTGGAGACGGATCTGTGGGGAGGCGGTGATGGAGTACTGTGAGCCTCTGGGTGTCGGGCATCAAGACAGCAGGTGGCCACGCCAGGCAGCAAAATGGGCCCATGGAGGTAGGCTCAGCCGCCAGTGATCCTGCCTCGCTTTAATTTGAGGGTTTAACCGTTGAATGGACTGATATCACTGTTTTTCTCCCCCTTTCTTCCAAAATCGTATTCACAACAGCAGAAAGTCACTGTAAGTTAAAGCCCCCCTTTTCTGGCAGAACATGGAACTCCCGAATTCAGTTTTTGACATCTACACTTTAAAGCGCCCTGGGAAGAACTAAGAAGCTAGGACAGCGTGCCTCACCTTGTCATTTATTAACCCCAGCACTGTTCTCCAGTGGTTCCTTAGCCTCGTTTTAAAGCCCAAATCACAGATGAGAAACTGGGAAAACCTCAGGCAGTGGGTGACTGGGGACGTCGTCTGGGAACTTGTTCTCTACCTGCAGAAGAGACAGACACATGTGTTTATCTGGTCGATAAAGAAAGTGTTGCCCTGCTGGGTTTGCTGTAGGCCTGAGGGACCCTTGAGAAATGGTTATCAGATGGTAGTGACTGGACCAAACCTGTTTTTATTATTGCCAAATCTGTTGGAGTCTTTTATCGAATCTCAGATCTCCTACCTGAAACTTTACCTGGGGTCGTCTTGATTTGACCCAGGCCTTGTCTGTTCCAGCATCTGTGGCTTTGTTTGCAACCGTTTCCAGTCTTTGTTGCAGCCAAAGGCAGCCTGCTTTCCAGCGCACGAAGTCATAAGCCAGCTTTTAACCACTTTAGGAGAGCGGCTGTAGGCTGTCCTGGCACGCGCAGCAGCTACAAATGGTATCAGGCTGTGCTGCCCAGAGCCGCCAGAAGGAAAACCAGTTCTTTCAAAACTAGTCATCAGGTATCGGTTTAGAAAGGAGTAGTATCAAGAATCAGTGAGGACCACCAGGAACAGATCTCGCGGTCAGTTTGTCGTCCTTGGGCCATGCACAGATTCTTCTCTTGACCTTGGGAACAGTATCCTCAACGTCACGACCCCTCTCACCCTGTTTTGCTTTGAAGATCCACGGCTTGCCTTACAGTTTTACTCCAGCTTGGGGATGACCGTCACTCCTAGGCCTGTTGTGTTCACTTCTTTCCCAGAGTTTTCAGGGCCCATCTGTTACTTGTCCGGCCTGGAGCAGCGGCTGTCTGCCCTGCCTGTACCCTCTGCATTTCATCCCAGCAGAGAGAGGGACGCGAGTAAAATCAGGGGGTGCATGCAGACTGGGGGGAATCTGATTCTCTTTGGATTTTGCTGTCACACCCAGGAAAGCTTCCTTCTCTTCCCTTAAGTTCCAAGAAATGTTTTATGGCCTAAACCGCATAATAGGCTTGTGCCTGGTTGGGATGTGGCGGGGAGAAGGGGGGGCACCTTCACGCTCCTGTTGAGGTGCAGAGTGCTGGTTGCCATCAGGCCCAGAGAGCAGATAGCACTGATCAGAGGTCAGCTCACCCCTGTGATATATCCCTTATGCAGATTTCCTTTGAAGAGAGAGGAGTCAGGTTCATTAATTAAAGGAGCCTGGCTCGAGCGCCCTGTAATTATAGGTGCTAGAAATCTGAATTTTAAGAGGTCTCTGCAGCTGCATTTTGAAAAATGTAGGGAGGCACTGAGAAATACAGGCTGTGGGCAAGAATGTGGCGGAACCAGATTTGGGAGGTTCGGGTTTTGGCAGAATTCCCCTTCAAATTCATATTTATTTTTCCTACCTTTTTTTTTTTTTTTTTTAAGGAGAAGCTGAAATCTGATTTTTTTTTTTTTTAATGAGGGTTATAGCCTGTGACAGGCTGGTATTGTCAGCGTGGAGGACAGAAAGGAGTGGCTGTAAACTGACAGATGCTTAGTTTTTAAGTCAGGAAGGAATGTCTTTGGACCCTAGGGATGCAGGGTTTGAAAAAAAAAATTTTTTTTTCTTTCTTGAAATGAGTGAGGGGAACAGGGAACAGACAGTTAATTTGAATGTAATCTAGGGAGATGAGTCCTGGGCACAGGTGGGACTCCAGAACCTTTGTACCTGCTTCTCTTCCCCATAACAGTGTCACCTCCTCTGTCATAAATCACTTTTTGATACAAAGCCAGAGATACAAACAGAAAATTTTAGCCCTTGGTGGGAAGTCCTGACCTGTCCCTTTTCTTTCTCATTTCCTCAGTGATTGGTAGCTTGACCTTTTGCTTTGGGTGCATCCTCTCTCTCCCTCTTCTTTTTTTATTTTTCTATTTGATTTATGCTTCTTGTTAAACACCTTCATTTTGGTCTGTGAAATGAACCATGGCTCATTTGGGATGTGGGGAGAGTTAAGAAGAGTGGGGTCCCCTCCTTGCCTGCCCCAGGAAGGGTCGAGAGCGAGGGCTCGCCAAAGACACCGCGCGCCTGGACACAGGGCTGCAAGCAGACCTGGAGCCTCCGACAGCCCCTCCCCCGATTGGCTTTGTCTCCTTGGCCGTAAGGCTGGTGTCCCCCCCCCCCCCGTTTCTCAGCCTGGTGCCTCCGCCCCTCCTCTGGGGTTTGCAAGGGGCTGGGAAAAAAATGTTTATCCTATGTATATATATATTTTAAAGATTACTCCTCTGTACTCCGTCCTCTTTTCTTACAGTTTGTATGTTGGGAAATCATCTTGTGAACCCATAAACTGTGGAGTAGAACACAAGTCTCAAGGACTGTCATTGGGTGCGTTTATAATATGCAGATTGCAGTTCCAATTAGATTGAAACCTCTATTTAGCAGAGTGGTTTTGTGAAATAAATAACTTGTGAAGAAGGCCTCCTATATATAATAAATACATATTTTTCCTTCCCTTGCCGGCACGGAGCTTCCTGCCTCCCAGACACTTGCCTTGAAATGCTGATTCAGAAGCAGGCGGCATCTTTGGGCTCTTTACACAAGACCTGCTTCTCCTTTGCTTTCCTGGCACAGGGATTTCATCCTTGATTTACAGTGCTCGGCTTGTCAGCGCCGGCGAAGGGGAGCTGGTGTGAAGGTCATCATGTCCCTTTTGTCCTCTCGGCGACAGTGAGGGGGGTGTTTCTCCCTGTGTGCCTGTGGAGGTAGTGGTGGGGTTCGGGTGCTCCCCCCACCTCCCCGTCCCTGCGAGTCGGTCAAGGCTCTGGCGTCTCTCTTGTCCACTCTCTGCCCTACCTGTCGTTCCACAGGGGGGTGAACAATGTTGAAAGCCTGATGGAGAATTTCAGGAAGAGCAGTGCACCGCCCAGTAGAGAGCTTCCTCTCAGCACCCGCCTGTTCACGATCCTCCCCTTCTCAGCCCAGCCGTGACCAACTGACAGATAATTAGCAGATCGGGCCCTCCTATTAGGCGAGTCCCAAGCTCTTGCTTTATGTAGGCCCTTTAGCAGCTCTGTGCGTATGGGTGGGGGTGCTCTAAGTGGTCCTAGCCGAGAGGGCAGTGAGTGCGGAGGGGAAAGCAAACAGAATGCTCTTTGGAAGAGAGAGTGCTTAAAAGGGGGAGAAGGGCAGGGAGGTGCCCAGCTTGAAAGCACCTGGTGAAAATACTTGGACTTGCAGGGTCGCGGGCCTGTCTCAGGGAGCCGTGAGCTGGCTTCTAATAGGATGCCTGATTACAAAGAACATGTTGAAGGCCACTTAGTCCCAGGTCAGGCTGTGCATTAAGCGCGCTAATCCTCTGCCGTAGCCCTGGACGGGAATTGCGAAATTGGAGGTACGCGGTGTATTGTGTTTCTGCGTTGGCATTCAGTATCTCTGGACAGATGCTGCTCGGTGTGGCTTTTTCTCAGCTACCCACCTTTTCTTCCTCCAGTGGAAAGAAAAAGTCATCATGAGACTTTTCTACCTACCAGTGACTTTGGGAACTACTCTAGTGCTTATTTCATGTTGTCACTTTTCTCCTCTTCATGACTCGGAATAGTGACAAGGAGCTAAATATAGCAGCATGTAGGGGCTACACATAGGCTTGGGTCCTTGGGCCTGGCATGTCGGAACAGAAATACCTAATTGCATCAGAACCACTCTAAGTTCATGTATGTGGAGCCCATCAAGCTGAAAGCATCCAGACAGCATCTGCTGTTATCAAATCACTCATGAGTCCAGCTAATTAAAATAGAGCTTCATTTTTCTGAACCATTGTTTGGCAGGAATTCGAAACGGGTCTAACCCAATTTCTGCGTGTTTATGAGCCTTTATTATATCAGAGGTACTTTTCTGTAAATGTACAGGGCAGCGTTAAATGAATTGATCCACGCAGTATCACTGTAGACGCACAGTGGACTTGCTAATGATTTCCCTTCCAGCTTTCTGGTTTCCAGACATACTCTTTAAAGCTTTATGTTCTCTCTATCCTCTGCTCTTTGTCCTCGGCTGTTTTTTTTTTTTTTTCCAGTTAACTTAAAATTTTTTCACCTTTTTTCTTTGAAAACAGGATACACTTTTTATTTGTTCCCTAGTGAAGTTTTCTTTTCCATTTCTCTTTGTTTTTTTCTTTTTTTCTTCCTCTCTTCCTGTTTTTGCTCTTCTTCTAGGGGGTGGGATTTGCCTTTTGTTTCTTGCTGCTTTCCAGTCCCTTCTTGCCTTCTGTCTTTCTCTCTTCTTACCGCTCCTCCCGTTTGCGTTTTCTTCCCTGCCGCTCCCCTTCCTCTTTCTCCTTTCTCTCTTCTTTCCACATCTTTTGGTTTTCCCAAATGAAAGGTTCTTGAGCCTTTGTTCCCATGTGCAAGGGTAAAGGGATCTGGTCTTGGGAGATGATGTCAGCCAGCCTGTCTTGCGTCTCTAGATTTGCTTGCATACTTTAAGTTTTTAAAAGATTTTTCAAACCACATCTGCTCTACTTTATAGTTTAATACTCCTACTTTGAAGATCAAAAGTACTGTAGAAATGCTCACTAATTATTCCTTGTAATACTTTGGGGAGTCCCTAAAGCAGTGTTAGTTCCATTTTACAGATGGGGAAGCAGAAATAGGAGAGGTACCTAACTCTCTGAGAGTCAGTGAGGAAGTAAATGACTGAGTTAGAATGGAGCCCAGGTCATCTCTGGCTTTGATTCCTGATTCCTCCCATCTGGGAGTTTACTTTTCTCCCCGTGGTGATCATGTATCTTTAAGATGAGACTGAGGGACTGCTATCCCCTCTCCTCCTCTCTTCGTGTCCTTGTAGCCTTCAGAAGTTTCCTTTGTAGTCTTCAGAAGCTGTTAAATGAATTTCTAGGTAATTCCTGGGAAAGAAGGAGGCCAAACCACTTACGGGCTGGTAAAACCCCCGTCCATTATAGACTCAAAGCAGAGCGCTCACTTTCTGTTTCCAGCAGCTTCCAGTAAGTGGGCCCACGTCACACACGAGCTGGCCCCGGTGATCATAGCATCGTAGGAAGCGCTGCCATATTTGATTGAATTTAGCCATTCTGGAATGACGTGCGTATGAAGTTGGCTCTTGCATTACTGTGGCCTTTATTATTGCTAATGCATTCTGACATTACAGGTGTGGCCTTGGCTCTCCCAGAAGGGGCAAGGCTGCTCTTACCAAGCTTCAGAGCAGAATTCATGAAGCCGTTGTGCAGTGAAACGGGCGTTCACATTTAGTTAATAAGCAGAATAGGGGAAATGCTTTTATAGAAAAGATAGCCAAGTGACAGAGGCCTGTCCGCATTTCTCACCCAGCATTGTTTCAAAAAGTGGATTAGTTAGTATTATTCGCTTACAGAAAACTAGAGTCAATGGATAGAAGGTTCATGAAAGTAGATTTCAACTCACTTTAAAGAAGGACTTCTGGAAATGAGTTGACACTCGTAAGAGCGAGAGTTCTCCATTCATCATAAGCATTCAAGTGGAAGTCCACTGATCCTTTGTCAAGGGGTCTTGTTTTATTTTGCCTGCATGCATGGCATGTGGAAGTTCCCGGGCCAGGGTTCGAACCCGTGCCACAGTGGTGATCTAGGCCCCTCAGCGACAATGCCAGATCCTTAACCTGCTGTGCCACAGGAGAACTCCTGTCGAGGTTTTTGCAGAAGGGAGTCCTAGATCACGCATGGGACTGATGGCTTGCCTCGACTTAGACTGTAACTGCAAAAGCAGCATCTTTGCTTGTTGTTGGTTTTTTAAGTGCCTGGTGTGCTGTGTGGACCCGGTGAATGCTTAGTAACTATTCATTATTTAATCTTTGGCTTCCTGTTTCTTAATCTAACTTGAATAAAAACTGTTTTTGTTCAGTTCAGGAAAACCTCCATCTCTGCCACCCTCCTGGAATGAGTCATTCTGGATAGCCACTTTTTCTAGATGGCCCTCAAGATCCATATGAAAACAAAACAAAACACTTTAAAACATTGGCTAGGAATTACATAAAATGGGTTATATGCTGTCTTGCTTTATCAGGCAGAGTATCTAAAATATAATTTAATCCTGATGACTCGGTATCATCATTTTAGATGTAAATGTTTGTATTGTGTCGTAAGTGTAGCTGTGTTTTCAAAACCTGTTGGAATACAGAGGTATGTGGTATCTTTGCCCTTCCTCTGAGTGATTCCACCTGTGCCCAGGGACCTCGCACTGATACACTTTTTGAGTTTTTTGTCTGCTTTTCATAGACGATTCTCTCCTGATATTTGTTGCCAGGCTTTTTCCACTATCTGGTCTTTGTTCTGTGAGTATCTCTTGCTAGCTGGCTCGTTTCTCCTTTCTCATTTGCAGTTTTTCATCTTCTGTGATTTGGACACCAGATAACTGAGCTTGTATATGAAATAAATAGTAAGTAGTGTGAATAAAACGTTGCTATGTGTAACGTATATGGAATCTGTCATTTCTTTTTTGGCAACAGCAGTTTTCTTCTTCTCTTTCTCCTTCCTCCTCCTTGATGGTTTTCTCCTTTTTTTTTTTTTTTTTTGGAACTGGATGAAATTGGAGAGCTGAGCTCCGGAATGGTTGGGTCTTGTCTTTGACCCTCCCTTGACCCTCACCCGTGTCCCTGGCCTAGGTATCACAGGCTGCCTGACGGAATCAGCTGAGAATTATTAAATGGTGCCACTTGGAGGGTCCAGAAGGCCATCTAGTGAAGTCCTTATTTTGCAGAAATGAAGGGATCTGAGGCACGGTGCGGGGTGGGAGGTGGCGTTTGGGGACACTTTAGCACCAGGGTTGAAGCTTTGTGCAGGTTTCTTGCGACTCCGCTTTCCACCCTGCCTCTCTGCCTGCTAACTTTGAGCACAGTGTGTGTGAATGAGGAATTAGAGGGTTTGTGGAAGATAAAATTGTGGAGGAAAAGTCTCTGCTTGCTGTTGGTTTAAAGTACATAAACCAAAAAAAGGCTTCTGTTTGTTGCAGTGTTTGGTCTTGTTTGCACTCAAGGCTGTTAGCGATATTGTAGGAGAAGCTTTAATCCTTTCATTCAAATTTACAAGAAATGCTGTTTCCTTTTAGTTTAAAAAAAAAAAGAAAAGAAAAGTCCAAGAGAGCATTTGATTTGAGGAACCAAAAGTCTAGAAAATGTATCCGGGAGTCCTCGTCAATTTGGGGCATAATGAAATATAAAAAATACTCAATAAAAGCTCCTTTATTACTTTAACTGTTTAAATGTGGAGTTTTTAGCCATCAGGTTAATGTTTTGGTATCATTTTTTTATTTGATTGTGAGCACTTTTCCAGGTAGCTCTGCCACTCGAGCGCTAATCAGATTCCCCCAGATGAATGGTGCTAGCTGCAGCCTGACATCACCGCATTTTTGCTTCGACATTATTTTATTTGGTTTTCCTGTAAAAGTTAATAACTCTGTGTCCATGCGTTTAACCAGGGAAGAAGAGGGAGAGAAAGGACCATGAACAGAAAACAACGAGCAGTGTCTCAGGAAGCTTTGGCCAAACTGAGGAGACGTAGAGATTTTTGTGATGTCACAATATTTCACCCTGGCCTAGGTATTTCATGAGTAGGGTGTGGAAAATCAAGATTGCAGAGCAAAATGGTGCCTCACAATTATTCAGATAACAAAAAGGGAACCTCTGTCTGTTTCCCAGACGGAACTGGAAGGAATTAGAAATGAGTTGCCATTGATTGAGAAGAAGGTGGGGAGGGATTGATTGCTTAATGGTGAGCGCTGTTTAAAGTTTGTGTTAATTGTCAATGAATTACATGCTCCGTTTTGGTGACCAGGGTTGGTAAGAACATCAGCTGCAGGCAGAAAGCGCTTCCTTTTCACCTTCCCGTCGGAGGTAGGACCTCGAGGGAGAGCCTCATGACCAAGATGGCTCTGGTGTCTAATAGGCCTGTGTTAAACCACTCGTGTTAAGAGTGTGCTTGTTTGTGGGAGGCTGTGGCTGTTGATACTAGGAATGTTTATGGTGTTTCGTGAAAGGTCACTGAATGGTTCAAACCCATGACCATGACCAGTTAATTCTTTCTGTGTTCTGTGGGTGACTTTGCCGAGCTAAACATTTCAAAATTGGGAGGCGTCTGGACCGATACACCTCTTGATCTAGAATCTCTTCCGAATTTACGTCTTGCTGCTAAAGACAGTCTGTGGATACAGATCTTGTACAGTGGGTGGACGAATCGGTTCCACAGTCCTTATCTCGGTGCCTCTGAAAGATGTGTAAAAAGTGATGACTCATGCATCATCGGAGTCAGAGGCAAGGCTTGTCTTGCTTCTCTGTGCCACGCTCGTGTGGATGAGTTACTCCCCACATCGTCTAGAGAGGCGTGGCCTGTGTTAGATACCCCTTTCTTAGAAAACCGAACCTGGTCATCAGCTTATTTCACATGGCTGGGAGGTACACCTGAGGTCTGTCGCCTCATTTACTTCCAGAGCTGGGCACCCTGGTCTTCCTGCCTTGGTGGATGGCCTGTCCTCTGCACCCCAGAAGCCAGGGGGCTTGGGGAAGGGGGCCACTTTCCCCTCAGAGGAGCTGATTTCATTTGAGCCTTTGAATAGAAACAGTTTCTAGTCATCTTACTGTAAATTTGTTGATTTTGGAGGCTGCCAGTTTTCTCTATTATGAATCATACTCTTCTATTTTCCTCCTTAGGCCACAGAAGAATCTAAAATAATAGCAGGAACCAGGACTTGGTGGTCTTCTCTCCGTAGCCTGTTTTAACTGTTCGCTTTTATCCTGCTTTCCAGGGAATCTAAAGATGGTTTAGAAGCTGCCCACATGTGTCATTTCCAATTCTTTTCTTGCTCGCTTTTGGATTTGAACTGTTTCTGGGTTGTGACGACTTCTTTTTTGGTATTCAAATCTATTTTTTAACATTTAGTCTTTCTCCAGTTTTCCTGTAGGATGTCTGGTAGGAGTGCCGCTTAGCAGCTCCTTAGGGTTTTAATTTTTTGCTATGTATGGGGTGAGGGTAGATGGAATTCCTTGGAGTCCAGGAGCCCATCTTGCTGCCGTCAGAGCAGAAGGTGCTCAGCCGCCATGAAGGGACCCTGCCCTGCACCATCTGTGGTCATCTGGCCAGCCTCTCACCCTCAGGGTGACGTGAGGGTGTCCCTGTCCACAGCACAACCCTTCTTCTTTCCCTCCCTCCCCCTCCCACATCTCGACAGTGCAGGGCTGGCGAGCTTTCCCAACCTCCATCTGGCCCGACTTCAAAAGAAGTGGGAACTGAAGCTTCGCCTGCGGAGCATATGAAGGTGCTAGAGTTTGGGAGAAGTAACCTTCAGAAAGCATCAGATTCAGCCCGTGGTGGAGAGAAGGGGACTCGGGGATGGAGGCAGTGGTCTCATTAGGAAGGTCCCGGGTACCGTCTGCTACATATTTTTAGTGTCGGAGTCACCGGCCACCGTCACTGAGTGAGCTCACAGTTCTCCTGGGGAGCATCTTGGACACTGAGTCATTACATTCCTTTGGAGTGATTCAACTCAACAGCCTGACACCTTCATTAATTTTACAGCACGGAAGCCTGGGTGCTCTCTGCTTCCCCTTTAACAGTGCCCGGGAATTAGAAGAATATGGAAAATATAAAAGCAAGGGAAACTGGGAGAAGGAGCAGTCAGAAGACACCATGTGAAGAAATGGAACTCCTCGCCTTTTCTTGGGATCTCCTGGGACCGAGCGCCCAACTCTCGCCACATGTTGCTGGCACACGCAAACCTTTCTCTTTCTGTTCCTGGCACGCCGGCCAGCCCCCCGACTTGCAGCCAGCTCGCTTGCCTTCTCCGCTGAGGTCACTGCTACCGTGATCCGTGTATAATGGCATTTTCCTCCTCTTTTCAGTATGGAGGCTATTACGGTTTCTTCTCTAAACAGGACTTCAAACAATTTGCTGCCAGTTGGATTTCAAAGCCAAGGAAAAGGCAAATGTCATCCTTTTTTTTCCCTCTCCTCTTTGGGTAACTGCTTTGTTGGTTGCATCAAAAATTAGAGGGGCTGCTATCTAAATTCAGGTGGGGACAGGCATTTAAATTTGCTTTTCTGTCTGCCTAGAGGAGAAAGGCCTTTTCCTTCGCAACCTTTCCTAAAAAGGAGCTTTGATCTTCTCAACCCAGAAACAAGGGTTTTTATTTCCTCCACGGCATCCTGTGTGTGTGCACTGCAGCGCTTTCTGTGCCCGAGTTCCGGCTGCCCTCTGCATCAGCAGCTCCCTTTGGGCTGCAGTTGGCACCCAGAGTACTCTCCCAAGGCACCCTGATGTCCCTAAGATCACTGTCACTTGACATTAAATAGTGCTTGTTGGCTTTAGATGCTTTTTATTTCTAGAAGAACTAGTTTAATACAATAGCGAACCAATGACATTCTGACAAGCAGTTCATGCAATATTTTTAACTGGGGCCAAGAAGAAAATTTTAAATGCAGAGATATTTCACTTGGAAGGGTACTTTTTATGCCCGTGACGTCACCACTTTTCGTAAAGGCTTTGACTGCATGCATCCATATGTTTTAAGAGAGACTGGGGTCAATAATGCTTGCGTGGGAATTCCCTAAACCCAGATCGACACAACAGACCTTCACAAACACTATATTCTGTCATGTCAACTCCACCAGAGATATGTTGTTTCTGTGATGTGAAAAACAAAAGGACGGAGGAGAGCACAACAAAGGAAACTAGGGCCGGGCCCACAGCGTAATTAGTGTGGGGTTGTAACCCAAATCAACAAGGGGAAGGACACAAGGACAAAACCCAGGAAATTCCAAGTTGAAAGAGAGGCTCTTTCCTTTAACTCCTGGAGACCCAGGGCGCTTGCTAGCTCACTGCTCACCCAGGTGCAGGAGGCTGGCTCCAGTACAAGTCACTGTCTTTATTTTTGAACTTCCTGGCTTTTGTTGACTTTCCCGTCTATTCCCCCCTTGAGGTAAATGAAACGTACCTTTGTACGCGTACACGTGTGTCAATGGTAGATAAACGGGCAAGGAGTACCTCTTGATTTTGTAACCCTCAGAGAAATTCTGGGGGGGGTATCCCTGTCACTGTCATCTGTTCATTTTTAATGAGCAATTTTAAAAAATTGAAAATAAAAGAGGCAAATGAATAGGTGTTGAACCAGCCCGTGATATGTAAATGCCAACTAGTAATTACCCAAAACCTCAATTTTCATTCGGTTTCATCTTGCAAAACATTTCATTTTCCCTGGGTGAAAACACTTCACGGGGGCTCGAGAGTCAGCGGAGCGGCCGCCTGCGGCCTGCGCGGCCACCGGCCCCGGCTAGGGGGCACTTTGGCTCCGCGCTGCGGCCGCCTCCCGGGCAGCGCGTCCAGCTCAAGGTTATTCCCCTCTTGCCATTCCAGTGGTTTCGCTCGGAGCGGTGGTGGCGCCCCTCCCCCCCCAGTCTGGTTTTGGGGAGCCTTATTTGCCTCCTTGTCCTTGCAGAGGATCGTATTGAATGTTGGCTCCCCGAGGCTTCCTCTGCATATTAACTTGCCCCTCTCACCTGCTTGCTAGACCCTCGGCTCCTCTGAGTTGCATTTCACACTCCGAGAGCAGCTTTCTGCCAGACTCCTTCTCTCCCTTGGAGATTTCAGACGCAGCAGTCTCTGTGCTCTCTTTAGTGCTGCCTTTAGTGCTGCTCTTTTTTTGGGGGGGGGCCTTTTCATTTTGGTGGCTGGGGGTGGCTCTCCTCAACTGGAGCCCACCTACACATTTGCTCTCCCGCCACACTTAGGATGATTCTGACATTTCTTTTGCACGCTCATCGATTTTTCTCTCACTCTGGTTTAGGATCTGACACCCTTTGAGGGGTATTTGTGCAGCATCTTGGAATGTGGCTTGTGGTTGCCCTCCCCAGCCTGTCCCCTAGTTAGAAAGAGAGCATGTAGGAGTGAGAAAGAATGGAGAGCCTGGCTCGGACCATCAGCCGCAGATTAGAGAGGATTCTAGATGCAGAAAACCAGAATTATGTTGTCCTAGGACCCTGGATCCGAGAGTGCTTTGCCTGGAATCTCAAGGAACACGGCCTCTTTAGTGAGATATATAGCTTCATAATTAGCCCGTTGCATTTTTTCGCGAGTGCTAGCATCAGCGTTCTACGATGTGTGTCTCTGATTAACAGCTGCTTTGCAACTATTTCCTTGTGGCATCCATGACCGTATTTGTCAAGGAACTCCTGGCAGAGGACTGATTTCTTGCTAAAACACGGCGTTTCTGTTTGAAGAGGGTTCTCTCTCTCTCAGTACGGCTTGGCTTTTATAGTCCGTCCTTGTTAAAACTCTGGTTGGCTTTGGTCTAAGGCTTGTGAACAGGATTCTGGGTATCTATCTACTTTAGAGTACAAGCGGAGGAACCTTTCACAGGCAATTTAATCTTGTGAGCCGAGCACGTGTGGCGCTGCAGCTCCAGAATGGGGTTTCGGGCCTGCATGTCGGTCACTTTCTTTTGCCCTCTCATTGTGATCTCTCTGGGTGACAAAAGGACTTGGCTTTGGTTGTTGGTGTCATTAATTTTTGAATATTTTTAATATTTTAAAATGGCTAATGAATGCTCACATTTTAGGAGAGAGATGTGTATGTCGCACACAGGAGTGCCGGAATTGGTGACATTCCAAATAAGTGTCACTGAAGACAATGCATCAGGTTTACGTGTCAGGTGCAAAGTGCTAAGGCTCCCTCCAACCCCAGGTTGGTTATTAAGCCAGCCCTGTTCTCCCGTCCCCCTTGTGCAGAAGATACAGTGTGTGTTCTGAAGACGACGGCGTGCGGGTTTCTTGGAGGAGAGTGGAAAGCACCTAGGAAGCACCTCTCAGTGAGGAGTGTCAGGGAGCTCTGTCCTCCTCACTGGGCATTGCTTACCCTACACAACGCCTTAAACAGCACGCAGTGCACCACGCATAGTCCCCGAGTGTGCTGTAGTCCACTGATTTATACAGTTACAAATCCTGGTCCCTCAAACACACATCTCTTTCAATTGGCCAGTCATCTCGGATCCAGCCTGAAGTCCCTTCTTTTTCCCTGGGTTGCTGGCAGTCACTCCAGCGTAACCACCGCCAAGACGAGAATTTGCTCCTCTTTGTACCTTGGTTTTACCTCTGGCTTGAAGTGATGAACGGTGAACATTAGCAAAATGTCCCTAGAAATGTGAAGTTGATGGTGACAGGGTTATCTTTTGCTTTGGCTCTGGGGTGGGTGGGCGGTGTGGGGGGAAGCCGGCCATGGGGCCATGGGGATGGGGGTGGTGGGGAACTTTGCTTCCGTTTTCTTCTGAGTTTGTCATCTTGATTTTTATGATGTCAGCTACTGGTGATTCACGGTGCTCTCTTTAAGAACGCTTTGAATACAAGAGAAGGGAGAGGAAAGCGGATTCCATATTTATCACGGACTCAGCACCAAGTGGCTTCAACAACGGCATCAGATGCTTTGCACCAGAATTTTCCCCGGCTTGCTGCACGCCCACAACATGTGCAATAAAGTTCCTGTCTCCGTTTTACATCTTTGACATTGAGGCGGAAGATTTGGCCTGAATTTATGTAATTTAGTTGGGCACCAATATAACCCATGAATAGTCACATTCATCTCCTAATTAGAAAATCAAACGATAATACAGGACGGGCTGCAGGCGCCCCATCATTTCATCCAACAAAAGCATGTTGTGTGTGTTGGCCCTCTGCAGAGGAAAGAGTCAGCTGAATTGCTTCATGAAGTTAATGAAAAGTGCCCAACAATAGTTGAATGAAAGATGCAAGCCAAGTGCGCTGTCAGTTATCTAGTGTCTTCGGATCTCCGCATTGTGGGGAAAGGTCTTGGGAAATCTTTTACCATCCGCGGGTGACTCATAGGGCTTATCACTTTCTAGGTTGGATGGGCCCTTTCCCCACCTTTCGAAGTGCCAGGTCCTTAGGCGGAGGGAGGAGAAGAGTAACGAGTAGCCGAAGAAACAGTTAGTGACGGAGGGAGGCTTTCAGATGTTCACACTCCCATGGAGCTGCTTATCTGGGCATCTTTCTTATAAGGCACATTATGTTGAGGCCGTTAGTTGGATGCTCTATATTTTTGCATCTGGCGTAGTGATATCGGCGCTGTTAAATATGAGACTTGCCTGTCGCCTGCATTTTCAGACACAGATCAAGAGGAACATAAACAAGCCCCAACTATGCTTTATGTGGGTGTTTGGCGGTATTATTTTATATGGCTTGAAATTAGTGAGTGGAAACTTTAAAAGAAATTGTTCATATTTTTGCAAGTTTTAAGTGTGCCGGGACTTTGTCAAATTCCCGTTAAAATAAATATGTCAATTTCACCTCTCTTCCGAATTCATTTATCTTGCTTTTTTAAAAGGTGTTTTCTACTTTACCTGATGTTTAAATTGGATTCGCTCGTTTATGCTGTTCTTTGCTATATCCCCCACGTTTTTCTTAAATGAATTACTAATGACAGAGCACTCCATCATTCCCTCTCTACAGCCACTTTAAGGAAAGCATGGTGATCTAAACCTTTTAACCTATTAAAGATGATTTTTCCCAATTGAATCAGACCCACCACAGGTGTAATAACTAATCATTTAAACTACACCTGCTATTATGTATTTTTAAGCCATTATGCGTGTTGGATAGATGATAATTCATGTTTATTGCATTGTCCGATGGATCCGTTTTGCCTACACTAGGCTGATTAATGTATTTAAAGAAATAAGAGATGCAATTTTTAAAAAAAATTGATGGAATGCGCCAAGCACTGCATTGAGTGCACCATTAAACCCATCAGAACTTTGCTCTCTGACCAGAAATGCATATACCAAGGACTGTATTACAAAAGCAAGGTGAAACCTGTGCATTTTAGTGGTAGGGTTCTGTTTTCTTTCTCGGTCATGGAAAATTTTGGAAGGATGAAGGAGAGGTTTATGCTTAACTACCGGCGAATGACAGGCGCTGTGCTGTGAGCATCTACGCCTTCAGACCTGCTTGTCCACAGCTCCTCTGACACCTGGTACACAGGGCATGGCGCGCGGAGCCTGCCGCACGAAAAGAATGCTCTCACTGTCTTGTGTGTTTCTGAAGGTGCATTTTTTCTCCAGGTGAAGAACAGTCATCCCCGAGCCATCTGAGCCTTGACCCCATGGGGCTTGGGATGGTGTCACTGTCCACCTCTTCCAGGGCTGGGCCTCTCCTCTCGTTTTCCTCTCCTTCGCCACCTCCCCTTCCCACGTCTCCCCTTTCTCTTTGGCCTTCCCTTCTGTTCCGTCTCCTCTGCTTGTCCGCCGCCACCGCCACCACCACCTTCTCTCCTCCCGTGCCCTCCTGGCCCCATTCCCTTCCCTTTTTCTCTCTTCTTTCTTTCCCTTCTCCCATCTCTTCATTAGAACACATCTGTTTTGTGGGTGTTTGTCAGATTCTTCTTGATGTGGGGGCTGCCTGAGATGATGTGGGTTGAGGGGCTCCGGGGGTGAATATCCAGTTTGAGGTTCTAGAATCTTGAGCATTGATTTTTCTCCAGTCCGGTACTGGTTGGTCAGCACTGCAGTTCATGATGGTGTTCTTTGCAGGGTTGGACAGATTCTAACCAGTCTCAAGGCACACTCACGTGTCTTATCACTGCCAGGCCCATAGCCGGAGGCCTGGGTTACCTAAGTTGGTCCTTGAGGGAGAGTATCTGAGGCAAGCCTCCCGTGGAGGGGTCGCGGGGAAGATGTGTAAGGGGATCGCCCTGACTTTTTTCTTTCTGATATAGCCTCATATCTTTCGTTACCCAAGAAGTCTGTCTGGTCTCAAGATTAAATTCGTAAAATATTGGAAGAGAATATCTGTAACATGTATTCCATTCGTAGTCCCAGTTCTTTCTGATTGAATCTCTGTTCAACTGCTAGCCTTAGTTTGAAGGATCTTAGAAAACTTCCTTATATTGGCCCCTTAGAAATTTTTTCTTTCAGCAGCAACTCGTGAGTGAACTGCAGGGCCTGTTGGCTTTACCTGTACCTTGAAACGGGATTATTCACTTGGTTTTGATGAGATGAGTAGAGCCAGTCATTTCCAACGGCCCCTTTCCTATGGGGCCGGGTGGCATTTCCCACCCGGCGGCCTCGTGTCGGGTGGAGGGCAGACAGGCGGTTGCACACGCAAGCTTCGTGTGTTCAGTGACGTGAAGGTTAATGCCGTCACCAGTTTCCCATCCATCCTCTACTTGGCCCATTCGCAGAGATGAAGATTTCATTGAATAATATCATCTCCCAGAGGTCAGCAGCTAATCTGTCATTCTGTCAGCTTTTAGCCATGAAACCCCAAAGTTTGTCCTTCGAAGGCTCTTCAGAATTCAGCTCCGTTGCCTGAGAGGGGCCAGCACGAGTGGCTCTGTGTGTTGTGTCTCAGACGGCCCTTCCCCACCGGGCCGTGCTCAGGGCTCTGCCAGGCTCTGCAGAGGCAGCACCATCTCTTCCCTTCAGATGTAAGCAGTATCGTTGGGGAGGCAGGGTGACCCTTAGGAAACAGTATAATTACGTCTTCAACTATATGGTAGGACACACTATAAGTACTGAAGAATTTAAAAGGATTGGGAGATCAGAGGTGGCTTGTGACTTAGGGAAGGCGCCGAGGATTGAGAACATTCTACAGAAGGGCTGGGCTGCTGCTTCTGCTGTGTATGCGTTTACTCGGAGGCAGGAAAGGGAGGCCTTCTAGAAAAGGGCGTAGCATGGGCACAAGCGTAGTGTCGTGGATGCGCATGGCCAGAGAGGGCTACCTGCCGAGGAGTGAGAAGAGTCAGCTCCAACGGGGAGAACAGGAAAAGATTATTGCAGGTCTTAAGAGCTAGGCTGAGGGGATTAGATTTGATAGAATCAGATGCAGGAAGCTAGTGGGAGGTGGGGAGCCCACAGTCTTTTATCTGAGCAGATTTTAAGTGTGAGAAATAACTGGTTATAAATGTGACCACAGTATTATGCTTATTTCTGTGGACCTGGGATCTGCTTGTAGGATTTTTTAATCTTGAAATGCAGACTCTTGCACTTTACTTTTCTTCTTTGTTTTATCTGCCTTCCCAGATTGCCACAGCAGTGAAGTTTCTACAGAATTCTCGGGTCCGCCAGAGCCCACTTGCAGCCAGGAGAGCATTCCTTAAGAAGAAAGGTACAGGTTCCCCGTGGCCGTGGAGAGTGGCCTGCAGAAAGGGGCGGGGGACAGGGCAGGTGGAAGCCACAATATTGGTGAACGACCTCCTGTAGCTGCCCCCCTGGGGTTGGGGTGGGGTAAGGGAGGCCCCAGGGGACTGCTGCCTCTCTCTGTACAGTAGGGCGGAGAGTTGAGAGGATTCAGGTAGTTGAGCACCAGCTGTGAGGCCGACGACTTGGCCCAGGACAGCCTGGCATGGGCAGTGTTCAGCAGCGGCGGCAGCAGCAGCAGCAGCAGCAGCAGCAGCAGCAGCAGCAGCAGCAGCAGCAGCAGCCGCCGCCGCCGCCGCCGCCGCCGCCGCCACCACCCGTTGAATGAGACTCTGGAGGACTTCTGCTTTCTGGTCTGTTCTTCTGATGATGACCCTGGCTGCAGAATGACTGACTTTAGGTTAGGAGGTCAGCCTCGTCAGGAAGAATGAGGAAGAAAGAGATGAAGGACGAGGGAAATGAGATGACTAAACAAGGTCAGCTTAAGGTCAAGCGTGGGGTCACTCTGATTTACGGATTGAAGGGGCAAATTACTGGTTTTATGGTATTTCTGTAAGCAGGGATTAAATAGATCTTGACAAATTCAATATTGTCTGAAGCAGACAGAATATATTTTGGTTTTATTGAAATTTAGGGTACATTTCTTTTTTTGTGAAATACATAAACCCCCCCAAACAAACCAAAAAAGAAATCTGACTTTTCTCCTTTGAACATTCAATTTTCTGGAAAGCTAGGACGTTGTTTAAAGCCTTTTAAATACCGTAAGGGAGGAAAGTGAGTGTCCTCCCCCCCGCCCCTGCCCCTGCCCCCCAACAGAACTCTTTCTCACAGAGGCTGGAATGTCAGCCTCAAAATTCTGGGGTTTGGGGTTTACGTCATTAGTGGCTGAAAAGGAAGATGGCATGGTGTCGGGGTATCTCCTAGGTCTGCCCCATGGTACCCCAGTGAAGTGATGCTGCAGGGCCAGGTCCCAGGTGGCACTCGTGGGGCTTGGGCAGCATCAGCCCAAGCCTTTCACTCACAGGCAGCTGTTTAGAGGAACCTCAAGGCCGGTCCCTGTGGCTGAGTTGGTAAGGGCGCTGGGCGCTTCCTGGCAGCATCACGCTGGCTCCGCATCAGCAGGAGATTATTAAAATTTGGAGTGCGTCGGCCGCCCCTCCACTCCTCAGCCATCATGCCGTAAAAGAGTTTTTCCTTGAAATATGTGTACCTATGGGGAGTAATTAATCATAAAAGCTTGGGGATTTCAGCTCTCTCATCAAAGCATTGAAGCTGGGGAAAGCTGAGCCTAAAAGCCGTGCTGATTACCCGGGGTAACCTGAGACAAAATCTATGGTTGCCGAGAGATCCTTCGCCCCAGTATATTGTGCAATATTATAACTGCCTGATCTTCTCTTCCACTGGCAATGACCAGTTATTCCTCATTTTCTCTCAAACGCAGCTGGGTTAGAATTTCATTTGCAGAAGGTATTTAGAGCAATTTAGAGACAAATGTCTCTGGTGTTTGCTCGGCACTTCCCTACTGCAGGCTTTGCTGAGCAGTTTGAGTATCAGGAGCTCCATCTAATCTGTTTAATTTTAATAAATCCCTGACTGGGAGAGGGAGAGAAAGAGAAAAAAAAAAAAAAAGAGAGAGAGAAACTCTGGGCCAAATAATACTTTTGAGTTAGTTGGCTAATCATTACTGTAGAGAGGAAACTGTTTGGTATAATTATTATTTGTTGCTCCTTTAAAAAATAACAACAATCAATTAATTCAACTGAGAGTGTTTACCCTGTGCTGAGAACAGAACAGGCAAAAGCCCTGCCCTCTCAGAGCTTAAATTCTACCGGGGAAAGGAAGACAAGTCAACAAATGAAAAAAAACAGAACATGTGGTTTGTCAGATGGCCGGGCGCCATGGAGGAGAAGCGGCTGGGCTGTGGGCTGGAGGGGCCGGTGCTGTGTCCGACCGGGTTGCACTCCTGCACGAGGTGCATAGAGGGTGTCCCTCAGGGAGGATGACATGTGAACGAGGACCCGAAGGAGATGAGTGCTTGTTAGCGAGCAGAATTCCTCCTCGACCCCCAGCGTGGCTTAGAGTTTTTAGAATTTTAGGCAGCAGCAAACTTGAGAGGCACCCTGCCTGTTTCTTCCTCTAAAGAGAACCACAGGCGTTTAGCCCGCACTTACACCCGGGATCACTGGACTTAATCACCCACCTCCATTATCCTCTAAAATGCTGCTTCAGTCAGTAATTATCTATTTCCGAGTTGAATCCCAATAGGGTAAGTTCTGGCAGGACCTTTTCTGGGCAAAGAATTCCAAGGTTTGATGGGCGTCTGGGGAAGAAGAGCCCTCTGTGGATTTAAACTTCATTTTTTAAATTTCCGGCTGTTCCTAGGGTCAGGCGTACGCGATCAGTGTAGCTTGGCACCATCTCTGCTGGGTGGGCGGGGGCCCTGGGGGGAGCAGCTTTTGTAAAGGAGCTTGCAGCTGCCCTGTCCCCAGCAGCGAGTGGGAAGGAAAAGAAGCTGGTTCACTGGTCTTTGGGGCTGGGGAACGTGTCTTGAGGGGAGGGACCAAGGTCCTGGCATCCTCCGGCATGTCTCCCCACAGGACTCATTGCAATGGTGGGTTGGAGTGCTGGCTTTGGGCGAGCTCACAGCTACTGTAGTCTTGGCTTTTCCTAGCAAATGTCACTTCAGGGAATTGCAGTGGAGCATTGCCTTGAATTATAATCTTGACTTTTTTTTTTTTTTTTTAATAAACATCTCTTTCCTGAAAAGGCAGAGCTAATTTTGTTTTTCTTTTAATATTATTTAATATTTAATATAGAAATTGAGGTCCCTGTAGTGCATGTCAGTTCAGTGGAAAATGAGGGTGACTTTAGGCACATCCGTGGTGTTTGTTTTATCGTGAAGCCACAGCCCAGAGCAGGGGCTTCATCCCATCCCTGCACCTGACAGGTTAAATGTGTGCTCTCTGATTTCAGGGGCCGGGGTGGGGAGAGGGAGTGAAAGCTCTTCTACAGATGGAAGAGCATTGGTTTGCAAAGGTCTTTGGTGTTTGTGTTTTTTGTTTTCGTTTCTTTGAGATCTCTTTTGGATGCTTTAAAGTCGGAATATGGAGTCATTAATGAGAAACATGAAGTTATTAGAATCATTTATCATTTTCTTTGAAGCTTGTACTGCCAGTTTGTGTAATTTACAACATTTCTTTCTTTTATCGGGAATTTTTTGGATGAAAGAGAAAAGCAGCTGTTCACCTTCAGAGTATTAGAATAAATGTTTTTGTTTTCCTTCCAACCGCTTGATTCTGCAGATGACATCAGCTGGAGAGCCAGCCACACATGAAGATAATTGGACTGTGTGTGGGGTTTAAGCCCTCATAGAACTGGTCTATATATAGAAGCAGTTCTTGCCAGGCAGGCATCCTATCTGGGGCTTTAAGCAGGCTGCAATCCAGGAGGTTAGAGTAACTTGAAAACAGCAGTAGAATCAGTCCAGAAAGTTAGAAGTTTGGACATTGTTGCCAGTAGGCTTATGCAGATCTGACACCCTGTCCAACCACAAAATGCAGGAGGCAGTCTGCCTCCAAACACGTTTGGCAGTCTGAGTATACGGCGGGTAAAAGCGATGCTTGCTTGTGGCGGGTGCCGGGATAGATGAGGTAGGGGAAGGAAGCATTGCCCATCAGCTTCCCCTCTGACATCTGTTGCAGAACAGGATTCTAGAAGGAGGATGAGCATCATCCGCTTTTCTCTGTGATTCTGCATGGCGGGGCCTGGGTAGTGCTGGCCAACCCTTGGGCTTACAGTGTCCTTGTCACGCGTGTAAGTCAAGGGCTGTCCTCTTCCTGATCTAACGGACAGATCAGGGGTCAGGGATCGTGCAGGTAAGTGAAACAAGAAGAACACACCGCCATGCTCTCTGGTTCTCAGAGGTGAAACCAGATCTGATCTTTCTTCTGTTCCTGGAAGCGGAACCCCCAGGAGCAAAACTGCCTCCTTGCTGGAAATGAACTTGAGGAAGAAACCTGACGGTCTCAACCTTGGTTGTGGGGTAGAGGTGAAGGGCTTCTCTCGCTGGAGTATTTTAAGGGGGAGTGACTTCTTACACAGATTTCAATTTAACTCTCTTTTATTACTTTTCTTTTTTATCATTTACGTCCATTTCATGAGGTAGTTTGCATGTCCTTGAATGGAATCTCGTTACCATGAAAGCTTTTTTAGCATTGATTTCATAACAGTCTTAATTTAATAGCTCCATCATTACTGAGTAGCTCTGGGAGTGGGGCCCTGGCTTTCCAGGTCACTGACCTTTTAATTACAAACCTTGTTCTGATGGCCAGGTTATCGACTGGACAGCTCCCAGCCTGTGCCCCCAGGATGAAAACGAAAATAACTGTTTCCTCCCCATCTCCAGGAAAAAAAAAAAAATTGTAACCTCATGTGTTTCTAAAATTAATTTTCTCCTTCAGCTTTGCTTTATAATTAATTCTTTAATGTGTCTTAGGAAAGCCAGAGTATTTTTATAACGCTGTTTTTTCGAGCTCGGGTCCAGCAGATCGCTTGGTGGGGGCGGGGAAGCGGGCCGAAGGTCTTGCCAGCTATCACCCTGTGCTTGATTGTGGCCCATTTCCTCATCCTCAGAAACTCCTGCGGCTGAGCTGGAAAGAACAGTATCGGCTCTGTGTGGGGCTCTCTGGCCCTTCTGAGTCTTTGTTAGAGAGGCATGCTTATGGCATCACGATTTAGATTCATTCCTGTATTTGCTGGAGTAATCGAGCCTCATGTATCACAGAGATTTGAAAGAGACTTCCTGTTCTGAGAAAAGACCAGGATTGGATGAGTTTTCGTACTGTCTTACCTCTCTGTTAACCTTGGGTGACTGGGGCCCTCCACGCTGGGTTCTGTTCGGTTAGGAACTTGGGTTGATCCAGGTTCTCGCTTACTGATGGTGAAGAGGGAGAGAGAAAGGAGAGGACGGCGGCCAGTAAGTAGGGTGACCATCGGTTTTGGTTTGCCCAGGACTGTTCCAATTTTTGTTTTAGTTTTTTTCCTTTGGCCATGCCCACAGCATGCGGAAGGTCCCAGGCCAGGGATCGAACCCTAGCCATAGCGGTGACAACGCAGGATCCTTAACTGCGAGGCCACCCAGGAATTCCAGGACTGTCCCAGCTTTGTTACTGGGATTCCCACATCCCGGGCGGCCTCCCGGGCCTGGGCAAACAGGTCACCAAGCCTTCCTTGGGGGTGAGAGCTACTGTGAGACAACACGGAAGCTGGGGGAGAAGTCCACTCATAGTCGGTCCCCGTGAGGTCAGCTCACCGTCGAGTGGCATCTTCCTGCTCTTGCTCTGGCCCTGCCCCTGTGTGGCTCCAGCGCGGAGAACCTCTGGGCCGGGAGGCTGTGCCCCGCAGGTGAGCGAGCGCTGCCGGAGCAGACAGGGCGTGTGTGGCAGCCACGCTTGTTCCTGAGGATGATTGAGCATCTCCATCCATCTGTTGTGAGCGGACCAGCTTCCTTCCCTGCCAGTCTTGCATCTGCATATCCGTCACCTGCTGTTCTGGACCAGCCTATTCATCACCCTGACGGGTGTTCCCCCCATCAATTTTCCTGCTCCTCTCGTTATCCAAACTTGTCTTGAACTCCACAGATTTTGCTCAGCATCCAGAATGAGAAGTAAGGCAGTTAGACCAGCTGAACGCTGTGGTTTCTCCATCTGGGGGGTGGGGAGAGCTGGTAACACTTGCTCCCCCCAGACGGCTGAGTTAAGTAGGTTTCTACATTTCACCCTGCAATGGGGGGTCAGCGGCACAGAGGAACTTGGGGGAAAAACAGCCCTTCTTCATTTACTGAGTTGTTTTGAGGTTTTCTCTGAAAATGAAGAATGACTCTTCTTACATGCCTGCAGCAATGCTACAAAGAAAAGCAAAGTGATGCTGTCATGTACAGTAGTAGTATTTTTTTAAGTTTTTCGTCTTTTCTTTTTTGAAAAGGTAAGATATTTACATGGTTTCAAAAATGCAGACAGTAAAGAAGGCTAGACAGTGAAGACTGTTTCCTGTCATCTCTAGCCCCCCCAACCCCCCGCATCCTCTTTCCCCAGAACGCTGCTATTAAAGGTTTTTATGTAGCATTCCAAAGATGATCTAGCCATATGACAGCACGTTAATATTTATTAACAAACACTTTTTAAATACAATTGCAGCATATTTCTTGCTTTATCTTACACTTGCAATAGTGTCTTGCCACTTTAATGCATATAGATTTGCCTCACTTTTTGATGGCTGCATAGTATTCCAGTGTCATAATCTTTTTTTTTTTTTTTTTGCATCAGTCCCAAATTAGTGGATATTTAGGTTGACATTTAAGTCTTTTGCTGTTTCCAACCATGCCTCAGTGAATGTTCTCGTGTGTGTGCTGGTGAACATGTGTTAATTTGACACTGAGCTAAATAAAGTCAAAGCATTTTCTATGTGGTAAGTAGGCTGTGCTCTGTTTTTCTTAAAAATTTCAGGAGATCACGTCCCTCCTCCCCTCAAAAGAATACAGAACCATTTTATAATATAAACATGACTCTAGGTAGGAAGAAATTTATAAGTGAAAAAAGACATTTAATAAATTATTATTAATGGAGTTCCTGTCGTGGCTCAGTGGTTAATGAACCCAACTAGGAACCATGAGGTTGTGGGTTCGATCCCTGGCCTTGCTCAGTGGGTTAAGGATCTGGCGTTGCCATGAGCTGTGGTGTAGGTCACAGACGCGGCTCGGATCCCGCGTTGCTGTGGCTGTGGTGTAGGCCGGCAGCTACAGCTCCAATTAGACCCCTAGCCTGGGAACCTCCATATGCCGCTGGTGCGGCCCTAGAAAAGACACCAAAAAAAAAAAAAAAAAAAAAAAAAAAGCCAAAAAAACCCCAAAACAAATTGTTATTAACATTTAGCACAGATTTGGATTCTGAGGGGATGTTCTGGCCATTGGTTACATAAAAAAATGCTTTTTTTTCCCTAAAACAATCCCTTTTTACCCATTTTTTGAAGGGGTGGGACGCATAAGTTTAAATTTTGATTCAAAATAAATATTTGCATAAATAGACAGCTTTGGAAACTGGAAAGTTAGTATCTGTTTTCCGATGAAGTACAGCCCTTCAGCATCTGTAGGGGGTTGGTTCCAGGACCCCAAGGATATCAGAACCCACGGATACTCAGGTTCCTCATGTGAAATGGTATTTGCATATAACCGACACGATCCTCTTGGACACTTTAAATCATCTCTAGGTTACTTATAAAACCCAATAAAACGTAAATGATGTGTAAGTAGTTGCTTGTGCTTGGCAAATTCAAGTTTTGCTTTTTGGAACTTGCCGGAATTTTTTTCCCCTGAATACTTTTGATCCATGGTTGGTTGAATTTGTGGCTGTGAGACCCATGGATATGGAAGGCTGGCTATATACACTCGTCCCTGATTCCAAATGGGATTGGTTCCAGGACCCGCCAAGGACACCAAAATCTGTGGAAGCTCAAGTCCCATATTCCGCCCTCTGCATCCGAGTTCCCCATCTGTGGACTCAGCCCACCTCGGATCGTGTAGTACTATTTGATGTGCAGTACATGTTTTTTTGAAAAAAATGTGCACGTACGTGGACCTGCACAGTTTAAACCTGTGTTGTGCAGGTGTCCGCTGTATGGCTTACTTTTCTTTTGTTGTTATTGGATGTATTATGAGTCCTGGGCCATTGGTTATGGGGTCAGCCTTTATTTAGTACCTGTTGTGTGCAGAGTATTAATGCCTTAGGCACTTCATGAAAGGAAGATGAAGTACTTGTTTTACAGAACAGGAGGCTCATTAGAAGGAGCTGGGACTAGATGCTGAGGGCTTATCCACCGTGTCCAGGGATATCCGGGAAATAGAGCAAGGCCTTGGACGTCAGCACAATTTGACGAGGGCGCAGTGGAATATAAAGCCCAGTGGGCCCGTGAGCCCCTCAAGGGTGGTGACCGTGTCTCACTCTTCCTGGCATCCTCAGCATTGGTGGAGTGGCCTCACTCAGGCTGGTCAACGAGGGGTTAAAGGGCTGGATGACGAGAGTTAGACACTTACTGGGGAGTTTCAAGTGGATGTCAGTATTTCTTCAGCCTGCAGTTTATTCATTTATTCAGCCCTGTATACGTGTAGGTAGTTTGAGAATCACTAATGACCCATATGTTTTTACCAATACTCCAGTGTTTACAGAAGCAGTGTTCATATGCAGTTCTTTTGTCTTTAGTCTTATGGAATCCAGTGGCAACACTCTTTTTTCAAGGTTACTTAGGTCAGCAGAGCTCAGTTTTGACACTGAGGGAGGCAGTCGGTGTAAATGGTCAGAGAGGTGCGGGAAGGGCACCTTTAGTGGAGGCTCGTGCAGAGACGTGGGTGCAGTTAGCTGGCTCTGCCCACGGGGTCTTCGAGGAAGAGAACTGGGGTTGGTTGAGATGGGCAGGGAGGGAGGAGCTGGCGCTTGAACTCCGTTGTTTTTTTTGTCTTTTGTCTTTTTATAGCCACACCTGCAGCATATGTAAGTTCTCAGACTAGGGGTCGAATCAGAGCTGTAGCTGCTGGCCTCCACCACAGCCACAGCAACGCAGGATCTGAGCTGAGTCTGCAGCCTACACCACAGCTCACAGCAATGCTGGATCCTTCACCCACTGAGTGAGGCCAGGGACTGAACCTGCAACCTCATGGTTCCTAGTTGGATTCGTTTCCTTTGCGCCACGACGGAACTCCTGGACTCAGTATTCTAAATAACAATTTGCAGCACTTTTCCTCTCTTTTTCTTTTCTTTTCTTTTTTTTTTTTTTTTTAAGGTTGTACATGCAGCATATAGAATTTCCTGGGCCCGAGGTTGAATTGGAGCTGCAGCTCGGGCCTGTGCCCCAGCCATAGCAACATGGGCTCCAAGCCACATCTGTCACCTGTGCTGCAGCTGGCAGCAATGCTGGATCCTTAACCCACTGAGTGAGCCCAGGGATCGAACCTGCATCCTCACAGAGACAACATTGGGTCCTTAACCCACTGAGCTGCAGTGGGAACTCCTTGACAGCACTTTTTCTTTTTAACTTTTATTTTATTTTATTTTTGGCCACATCCATGGTAGATGGAAGTTCCCAGGCCAGGGATCGAACCTGTGACAAGGCAATGCAGTGACAACGCCAGATCCTTAACCTGCTGTGCCACAAAGGAACTTCCAACAGCACTTTTTGAACCAGTTGAAACTCCATGAAACTGTATTTGAGGCCATTACTCTGGGCTCTGCATTTAAACTGAGTTGGCTGGCGGTCGTAAGACCAGAAGAAGGTCCTGCCAGGTCCATTGTTAGCTGTGGAGGATGTGGGCATGGAAGATAGCAGTAGAAATGGAAATAGAAATGACTGCACATTTATGTAGAGAACGTTATGGCTTACAAAACACATAGATTAGTTAATCTCACTATAATCCTCTATGTAAGAGGCACGTTAATAGATACTCGTTGAATGGATGAGTACATGATTTAATGACTCTCCCATTTTACAGATGAGGAAACTGAGGCTCAGAAAGGTCAAGCAGTGCAAATTAGTGGCAGAAATAGAACTAGGACTATGTCTTCTGACTAGAGTTCTTTGGACTGTACCTCTGGAAAGGAAGGACAGACCGCAGACCTTTAGAAACAAGCAGTAAGCCCTGTTCAAGAGTAGACTGGATGTGTGAGGTGAGGGAGACAGGACCAGAGATGCTCCTCAGGGTTGTTTTATTGTGTTAAGCAGCTTTATTGAGGTATAACTGACATGCGTGGGACTATACATATTTGATTTGTACAATTTCAGACTTTTGACCTGTGTACACATACCTGCGAGACCATGGTTGTAATCAAGGTAATGAACACACTGATCCTCCTCCAGGTGTTTCTCATGCTATTTCCTAATTCCTTCCTCCTGCCCCCCTTCCCCCAACATGTCCTGTTTCCCAGGCATGCATGGTCATGCTTTCTTTCACTATAGATTTGTTTGCATTTTCTAGGGTTTTATGTAAATGGAATCATATAGTGTGATCCCTTTTCTGGTCTTTTTTTTTTTTTTTTTTCTTTTTAAATTCAGCACGACTATTTTGAGATGCATCCATGTTGTTACATGTAGTAGTGGTTCATTCCTTTTTCTTGCTGCATAGTATTCCATTGTTTTGATATACTATGGTTTATCCATTCATCTGCTGATGGACATTGGAGTTGTTTCCAGTTTTTAGCTATTAAAAATAGAAGCTGGCTATTAATAAATCTTTGTAGGGACCTATAATTCATTTTCCCTTGGGCCGGTCCTGAAGGGTAGAATGTTTGGATCATGTGATTGGTGTATGTTTAACTCTGAAATTTCCAAGTTTTTTTCAAAAGTGGTTATACCAGAGTTCCTGTCGTGGCTCAGCAGTTAATGAATTTGACTAGCATCCATGAGGATGTAGGTTCGGTCCCTGGCCTTGCTCAGTGGGTCAAGGGTCCGGTGTTGCCCTGAGCTGTATGGAAGTTGCAGATGCGGCTTGGATCTGGCGTTGCTGTGGCTGTGGTGTAGGCCAGCAGCTATAGCTCTGATTCAACCCCTAGGCTGGGTACCACCTCCATATGACTCTGGTGCAGCCCTGGGAAGCAAAAAAAAAAAAAAAAAAAGAAAAAAAGAAAAAGAAAAGGTGGTTATACCATTTTATATTCTCACCAGTGATTGTACTAGGGTTTTGAGCCTGAAGAAGGGGAAGCAGCAGGTGTTATATTTGTAATTTGCTTCCAGTAGCAACACTGCATGGCTTTGGAAGTCTTCTCAAGAGTGACTAAGTAATAGGTCAGGTTTCAGATACTTCAGCTTGGGAGTAATCGGGCATAGACAGCCTGGGTTCAAATCCCAGCTTCACTGCTTTCTGGCTGAGCGGCCCTGATAAAATACTTAACCTTACTGCGCTGTGGTTTCTTTATCTGTAAAATGGGGTTAATGATGGCCTTTACTGCAAAAGGGTGCAGGTCTTTGGCCTCCTTTCCACTTTCTGAAGCACTTGGGAGTGCTCCTAATTCCCATCCAGAGCTCCAATGGCCAAGGAGTCTGGGAAGTGTTGCTTCTAGCATCACAGCCTCTCTGATACCAAAGTCCTGCTAGGAAGACATGGGAATGGATGCTGAGTGCCATCAAAGGAATCCATAGAAGAAAAGGGCTCATAAATGCAACACAAGTGCCCCAAACCAGGATACAAGCACATTTATATCACAGGCCTCTTTCTTTACTGAAGGCTTAACTTGGTATTTAGACAATAGCCAGCAAAATGAGGGAAGAGTTCCTTTTGCTCCAAACCATGCTGGTAAAAAGGAGTCAGCCAGAAGGGTGTGCGTGTTTTCAGTCTGGAAGCGGGTGGCAGTGGTTTATTTGTAAATCTAAAGTGTTTCATTCAACACAGAGCAAACTGTATGTGTATATGAGGGAAGGATACTTTTTTAGTCAACTGTTTTGGTTGCTTTTGAGAAGAGCCGGGCCTTTGGTTATTAAGAAGAGCAGTAGTGATGTATCTTCAGTTTGTCCAGGAGATAAATATTGATGTGTTCTACATCACTACTGGCTTTCTGCGATGGTTTTGAGAATACTCGTCCCTCCTTTCTGGCCTCACTTGAGGATGGGAGTTGTTCTAATGAGATTTGTCTGCTTAAGGGCGGGCAAGGGAGTTTTCACCAGAGGGACCATCTGGTATGTGGGTCTGTTGGGGCTGTTGGAAAATGTTGGAAGTAGACACTTTGGAAACTTAACATAAGGTACAATTTAAGGCCATCTACTGAAAAATACTTTATGTTGAGTGGACTAGAATTAAATTTTTAAATAACTTTGGGAGTTCCCATTGTGGCTCAGTGGTAATGAACCTGACTAGTATCCATGAGGATGCGGGTTCGATCCCTGGCCTCGCTCAGTGGGTTAAGGATCTGGTGTTGCCGTGAGTCATGGTGTAGGTCACAGACATGGCTCGGACCCCACGTTGCTGTGGGTGTGGCATAGGCCATTAGCTGCAGCTCCGATTTGACCCTTAGCCTGGGAACTTCCATATGCCGTGGGTGCAGCCCTAAAAAAAAAAAAAGTAAAAATAAATAACTTTGGAGAGTATTCCTTCATTCACTAATCCATTGTTATTAACATTTCTGAGCCTGTGCCTTATAAAAATAAATTTATCTGCTGCTGCTCTGTGTGTATGTTAAAGCGTATCTGATTCATGGAGCCTAAGTTAGTGTACTTTTATTTTAAATATGCTTTTCATTATAGGCTTGCTGGGTTGGTCGATCGATGGCTTTATATTCTTTCCATTTTTGAAGTAGAAGTAACTCACTAAAGGCCCTCAGTCAGTGGAGTGATGAAGCTCGCGCTCTCTCTTTCTCTCCACATGCACACAAACGCACGCACATGCGTGCGTAAGCTTATATTTAAATCGTGCTAAGAACAGAATAACTACTGATTCTTCCCTTCCGACTCTAAACAGACGTGTGTTTGGTTTCTAAAACATTCTGATAGGAGCTGGTCTCCTCCGATCTCACTCAGCTCTTACCTCTTTCATCAGACAGAAGACTTGGGAATGCTCTAGTCTCTTACTGTTAATTATTCTTTTTCGTTTTAAAGCCCTTTAAAGTAATCTTTCTGTAATTAGATTGTTGAGTAGACTGTCTTTAGTAATATGGTGGTCTTTAAATTTTGTGTAGATTTTCAGTTTGTTAAATGATTGCAAAGGCTTTCATTCATAAAGTTGAAGTTTACCTTATCATGGCATTTCAGGGGAAAAAAATCAGGACCCTCTGTGATAAATTAAATATCACAACCACATAAATGTCATCTTTTCAATGAAACCTACAGTGCATAGGAATGGGACTCTCTTCTACTCTGTTTTTGGCTTCAAGCTGGATCTGTACGCTTAACCAACAAGAAAAATATTTTACCACCAACAGTGGTGAACCTGTGAAGCTGAAGAACAAAGCCGTACCCTCTCCTGCTTTGTGAGTCACAAACAGAATTGTCAATTAAATTGTTCTAATTGCAAAATTTGGGGTCTTGGCCAAAAGAACACAGGTTGAGTTTGAAGAAGAGGCAGTTAAAAAAATCAGTTTAACTTTCAAACGGAGCTAATTTGTACAGAATGTAATTGGAAGAGAATAAATATGGAGCTTCATGATCTCTTTTGAGACCATTTCTGGTATTTACTTACTTTTTTTTTTTTTTTTTAAATCAAAGACTGTCCTTTAGGCAGTTCTGAAAAGAGGAGACTAAGTACCAAAACAGAAATAACGGAAAATAGCACTCTTTTTTGGAAGACCTTAATACCTTATTTTGAAAGATTTTTACCATTCATTGATTCATCCGTCTAGGTATTTATTGAGTGCGTGTTTTTTTACTGTGCTGGTCCTGGGACTGAGACTATGAGGGTAAATAAAACAGCTTTCTGGGGTGGAGACAGACTCCCACAGAGAAGTGAAATGGGCAGAACTGTTCCATGTCCTCTGGGTGCTGGGATAGAGAATATAGGGAGGGCAGAGGAAGGTTCGCTTCAGCAGAGTTGCTGAAACCAGAATGTGAAGAGCAAGAGCATCGGCAGAGGGACCCTCAGCCCACAGACCCTGAGGCAGGAAAGGGGTTTGATTTGATCCAGGAACCCCTGGTGGGATTGCAGTTGTGAGTGAAAAAGAAGAGTGACATCTTATTAGCTTCCATCTGGAGATGCCATTGGGAAAAAAGGTCCTATTGGCGTTTCATGTCCCCCAGTCTAGAATCTTTCATATCACCAGTTACGAAATTCAGCTCTATTCACTAAGCATCCCTAGTCTGCTGGGTGCCATGCTAAGTGCAGTGGCGGCACAAGTGGTCCAGGCCCTCAGAGAACGTGGTGAGGAGATAGTAAAACTACTCAGTAATGCAGTTACTGAAATTTATAAACAAGCCCGAGATGATCTGATACAGACTGTTTAATAACCACTAGCACATGTATTGTGCCTTGCATTGTAAAAGCATTCTCACCTGCCTTTGCTCAGTGACTCTTCACAGTAACCCCAGCCATTTCCTCAAAAAAAAAAAAAAAAAAAAAAAAAAAAAAAAAAAAAGTGCACTTAAGTGGCGAGTCTTACGGGAGTCCACCAAATTTGAGGAAGGGGTCTCTGTCATCACTGAGTCTGGATTTCATTTTTCTTTTTTTCATGGCTGCACCTACAGCACGTGGAAGTTCCCAGGCCAGGGATTGAGTCCGAACTGTAGCTGTGACCTATGGAACACCGGATCCTTTAACCCACTGTGCCGGGGCAGGGATTGAACCTGTGCCTCTGCAGCACCCTAAGCCTCGGTTGAATTCTTAACCGACTGTGCCACGTGGGAACTCCGAGTCATTGAATTTCAAGTGCATCGTCTGCTTGTGTGGACCAGGGCAGTCTCCCTGAAGAATCACAGTGTTAGAAATGAAATTATTTATTTTATCCATACCTTTTCATATGCATTTCTATTATCAGGAATAGATGATGCATTTAATTTTATTTCCTCCCGGACATTTTCTTGCTGCCTTCCATGAGGGCTTTAACCCAGAGAGTCGATTCTCGTGTTCCAGAAGAGGAAGGCTTGGATTTGCAGATGGCGGCTCCGTCGGTGGATGCTGTTGACTTTGTTGTTCTGTACGAAGGCTTTTATCAGGACAGCAAAGGGTAAATGGGGCGATCTCTGCTCCGGTGGAGAGGTCGAATGGTTACATTACACAGTCTTCTGGAGCATCTTGCAGCAAATACATGGGTTATATTAAAAATTGCAATCATATCATTTTTTATAGTAAATTGCTGACCTTATGCAGTGGAATCAGCTTTATTGAATTTCGCCAAAAATGCGTTTATAATTCTGCCATACACACATGATATTCATGTCCTTGCTGTCCATGTGGAAATGTCCCTTTTTATGATGTTAAACAAATTAAATCGACTTTCTCCTGAGCTGCTGTGCCTCACCTTTAAGATCCACTCTCAGGAGTCGAACCGCCCTCAGCTCGGATGTGAGCACGGAGAACACTGGAGTCGGTACGTTAGGAAGCCTTGCCCCAGCGGCACAGCTGTGGCCTTGCGATGATTTCCAGGTGGTTCCAGGGCAGTTAATGTACATTGTGTATGCTGAATGCTAACAAGGCCTTACCGTAATTACTTTCTTCATTTTGAGGACAGGGTGGGTATTTGAAAGGATTTCATGGTGAACCAAGAATACACAGGTACAGTGGGTTCTCAGCTATTCGCTTGTGAATATTTATTGCAAAAATTTCATCTTAAGCCAGTTTTCCTTTAATTCTCTGTAGCTGTGCTCCCTTTCTAGCCAGCGTGGGATCAGGGATGCAAACTCATTTTAAGGTTAGTGTAACAGAAGCACAGTCAGGAAGTTATAATGCCTATTTAAATGAAACATGAGTTTTTAAGCTGTCTGCTTTTTGGAATCATTTGCTGTGAGTGTATTTCTCCTTTCCATACATCTGTTGTCTACATATCTGTATACATGCTAGTTCCCAGACAGTTTCGCATACAGAGGCAGTACGATAGAGTGGAAAAATCATCCATCCACTAACCATTTATTAAATGTGTGTTTTCTTCATATCCCACCATTTGTGCTAAGCAGTGAAAATACAAAAATAAGATCTTAAATTAGTGATCTAGTGTGTTCCACGGTATGCAGACAGGCAGAGGCTGTGTTATAAAATATTATAGGTGCTAGAATAGGTATGCATAGAGAAGAGGGAGTGGTCAGTTTCGTGGTGGGTGAGGAGGACGAGTGGGGAAGGGTTGGAAAACTGAGGTTGCCCTTCCAGGAGTCTGGCAAGAGGATTAGTTGTCTTTAGGGTTTGGGGAGTGGAGGTGACTTTAATCCATGCTGGGATGGGATGGGAACGCAGTCTGCAAAGTGAGAAGTGATTCCAAGAGTCGGGAAACAGGCTGGTTGGTACATTGGAGGGGTAGGCGACGGTCAGAACGTGTTAACATAAGGGTTTGGATTGTTTTCCCCCCAGGGGCATTTGTGTGTGTGTGTCTTTTTAGGGCCACACCTAAGGCATATGGAAGTTCCCAGGCTAGGGGTCCAATTGGAGCTACAGCTGCCAGCCTGCACCACGGCCACGGCAACGTGGGACCTGATCCTCGCCTGCGACCTATACTCACAGCTCGCAGTCCTTCCACTGAGTGAGGCCAGGGATCAAACTCCCACCCTCATGCATACCAGTTGGGTTCATTGCCGCTGAGCCACAGCAGGAACTCCAAGGGTGTGGATTTTATTGCGTGGACAGTGCAGAAACCATCACAGAGTTTTATGCGGAGTAGTAATGGGTTCTATTTGTGTTTCAGAGACCTCGCTCCTGAGGTGGGGTGGGTGGTTGGGAGTTCATTACAGGAATTCAGGTGAGAAGGGCATTTGTAGGCATGGAAAGGATGATGAATTGGGGAGAGTGAAGATGTAGACTCTGCAAGAGTTGGTGGCTAAATGGATTCAAGGTGTGAAGAGAGGAGGCATCGGAGCTCACTGGCGAGGTTTTGGCCCAGGGAGCTGGCCGTGAGGAGAGCAAGTCAAGGAGGAGGAAGAGTGCTAGAGCTGGAGTCAGACAGCCGAGGGAGAGAGGCCTGGAAGGGAAGCCCTGGAGCCCGGAATGTGGCCGGTGATTCTGCAGTTGGAGCACCACAGACAGGCGGTATCACTGTCGTCATCAAGATGTGCAGCGTAGGTCCCCTGGCTTTCAGAGTTGCATCCACAGGGTGACTGTTAGGCTTACTCTCTTCACATAGACATGGTTAAGTGGTTTCACTGAAATCTGAGGCTCTCTAAAGCAAGAGAAGCTGGCATCTGGGAAGCAAGTGTTATTTTATCTGGAAATGGCTTCTGAGTGAGAAGCCTGTCACTGCTTCCTGGTGAAACCCACCTCTGCTGCCAAGGAGAGGGTCCTCCTGAATCGGACCATGATTATCGTGGGCGCTGCCCCACCTGGCACTGAGAACTCGTCCTCCAGAAAGCTCCTCTCTCTCCGCCTTCTGCTCCTTATTTGCTTGTTCCTGAGCTTGTCCGTTTCTATCATGTTTGTATGTGTTTCCACTGATCTTTTCGTCCATGACAGGCGGCTTTGCTGACATGGCCTCCAGGGGTTCCAGGGCCTCCCTGCTCACTGTGTGACACAGTGGTTACAGTGACCTGACCCTGCAGGTGCCTTGGTTTTCTGGTAGCAGATGGCTTTCTCGGTACCTTAACTCTTACAAATCGATGAGTCAGAGGGGTGAAAAGGTGTGGAGCTAAAGGCAGAGAGCCAGCGGTCAGAAGCCCCAGCGAGAGTGAGGGTGAAGAAGACTCGGTTAGTAAACGGATCAACTTCCCGGGGGACCCCAGAGCACGGCTGGTGACCTTGGTTGCCGGGAAGAGGGATGAAAAGGGCATTTCACATCCTCAGGGTCGCCCTCTGGTCCAGCCCTCCCCAGGGCTCTCAGGCATTGTAGCTGGAGTCGCCTTCCTTTCAAAGGGCTGCAGCCTCAGACTGCCCATGCACCTCTCCGTCTGGTGCCGTGCCTGAGGTCCAAGTTGACGTGTGTCTGCCCTGAAACGTGATTGGAGGTTTTAAAAGCGTGTAGGTGGTGTGCTTGTAGTAAAGTGTATCCCAAAGCTGACTACTTCTCTGTAGCCGCCTTGCTCAGTTGGCTTTTGTCCAGTCTTTCCATGGAAAATTGCCTCCTTGCTTGATTTGGGGCCGCTTTAAAGCTTCTGCTTGACATCTCTGGAGCTCAGCCCTGCTGTCTCCTCATTAAAACCACCTGCAGGACGGACCCCTTCCCCCAACTTAACACCAGCCGGACCTCATCTCTCATTGACCATTTCTGTCTGAGACAGTCACTGTAATAGTTCACTTGGGTGGCTTTCACCTCTTCCTTCTGCTTTTTTTTTTTTAAACTTTAAACGTTAAATTAAAAAAAAAACTAATGAGTGGTTTGGCCCTTCGGTATTGTTACCCATTCACCTCTGGTAGACTCTTCAATACATTATCTAAAGTGCCTTTCTCCTTCCCTTTGTACATGGTGAGGAGAAGGATGGGGAAAAGTACAGGGAAAAACATGTTAAAACATGATTTTCAGTGTAAAACAAGAGAAGGAAAAATCAGTGTTTAAGGACACCCAAAAAAAGCACCCTCATTATGGAAATTAAACGACAGCATTTAACCTATCAGAATGTTCTGCATGCGTGAGACAAGCCAGGGAGCTGTGCGTTTGAAATTAGAGCTCTAATCCGCAGGGAAGAGAATAGTTAAATAATTTGTTTTCGAGGTGCGAGAGCCGAGCGGGGAAGGCGTGGGTGCGTGTGCGCGTGCTCCGGCGGCGGGGCGCGGGCGTGTTTACCGGGAATGCCCTGGAGGTCGGTACTTATCAGCACCTGCGGGCTGTCAAGAAGCACACGAGCCGCCGATGCCCGTTCGTTAGGGTTTCAGCAGAGTCCCGGCCTCACCTGCGGCCGGGCGTTGCATCAGAACGGGAGAACTTGCTTCATGCTGGCCCTCTGGGGAGAACAGGAATAGATTTGAGAGACAGGATGAGACAGCCGGAGAAAGAGACACAGGAATCAGGGGAAGGAAGAAACCGGGGTAACTCTGAGGAATGTGCGTGACACAGACTCTCCAGGACAAAGCCTTCAGCCTTGTTGGGCTGGCACTCACGGAGGGCGGACATCCCCCAGGGCACAGGGCAAAAGGGGGCCTGGTTTAGAGGCAGCCTTCTCCACTCAGGCACCTTCTGCCCGCGCTGACTGCGGTTGGCCGCGTCCCTCCTGGGCCGTGAGGCAGCGGGGGAGTTATGTGAACGATAGAGATTAGTGATGTGTCCTGTCTGCCCCCTTTAGTGGCATTGCCTTTGTCTTTCTGTACCCCGGCTGGAGTTTGTGGCTTTGTTCACGCCCTGCCCCTCTGGAAGGCGTTTCTCCCTAGATATTCCCAGGGCTCGGCAGCTGCAGTCAGAATTCCACAGGATAGGCTGACACATGGCAGAGGGGAGCCAGGCCATCTGTCCCTGCACCCCTCATTAGGGGATGTGCTGTGCTCTTCTGTGGCTTGGGGTGGGAGCGCTGATACACATGTGGTCCTTTCAGGCTCCCAGTCCCTGTGGTCTCTGTGAGAGCAGGAGGGTTTCTATTATACTAATAAGGAGCCCTGGGGACGCCGGGTACAGTGTGATAAGCGTCCCCTTGGAGGGCCAGAGGCAGTCGGTGTGCGCTGACCTCATCCTGGGGGAGTGCTGATGAAACCCAGACCTGGTGTCGGGGGTGGGAGGAGGAGGTTGCCAGTGTTTCTGCTGTTTCATTATTACCTCCTTGCTTGTCTTTGGGGCATTTCATCAAAACTTCTCTAGTTTTGCTTAAGAACTTTAAAGAGCTGATGAGCATGATGGAAAATTTTCTGTAATAGTACAGCAACACACTTCACAAATACCAGCTAATTAATCCTCAGAACACCCTCGGGACAGTGGAGGGGATCATGGTGGCACTGGTGTTTTTTTTAATCCCCATTTTGTAGACTGAGAGACTGAGGCACCTGTGGGAGACTGTGACTTAGACCAGAAGGAAGGCAGCAGTCTGGAAGCTGAGGTTGGAGCTCCCTGCCTTTGGGCTTCTGTTGGCACTGTTGGGTCCTTGCTGTCTTGTCATTGAGGAAATCACCCTGGGTTTTGCCTTCCTGAGCTTTTTGTCTTTAACACTTGGTGCTGTGCCTTGGACAAAACTTCACGTCCATACGTATAGATACTCTGTCATCAGTGTTGACTGCTGCCTGGTATTCTGCTGAGAATATGTGCCACCATTTATTTTAACCCATCCCCTTAGTGAACATCTAGGTTATTTTCATTTTTCACCATTATTAAAAAAAACCCTCTTCTCTAATATCTTTGAGACATAGGTATTTTCTTACTTTTTCTGATGACCTTTTTTGGGTAAAAACCCTCGAGCTGGAACCTGGGTTCAGAAAATGGGCTTGTTTTGGCTCTTCTGTGCTTTGCTGAACTGGCCTCCCCGAAGGCTGTGCCAGCTTCGGGTCTTAGCACCTCCGGTCCGTGCGTGGGGGCACGAGTTCCTTCTCCATGCTGTTCAGTCAGCCTTCTTTTAGGATTTCTTCAGTTGAGCATAGGAATTCCCTGACCTCAAGAGCATGGAAACGTTTGGCTGTTTTTTTTTCTTTTATGGTTTGAGTTTTCTTTTATGGGATTTGTTCTGTTTCTTAGGAGAGCAGCAAGGGATATAACTTAATTTTTTTCCCAGTGACCAATCCGATCGTTCTAGCATTTATTAGACAGTTTATTTCTTCCCGCACCCATGTCACCTGTCCCCTTTGCCATGTACTAAATTCTTAAATATGCTGGTGAAGGACATTCTGTTCCTGTTCTTTGATATGCTTTTTGTTTGTTATGCTAATACTGCAGTGTCTTCATTACTATAGATTTGCTACACATTTTATCTGTTGGTGTTAAGTTGTACTCTTTCTTCATTGTTCTTTTTTAGAATATTCCTGGCTTTTCTGGCCCTCATATACTTATAAAAATTTTTTTTAAATTACTCAGTGAATTTTATTACATTTATAATTGTATGATGGTCATCACAACCCAATTTTATAACATAGACTTTTAAACTCATTTTAGAATCCCTTTATCACATCTCCTCTTCTCTTTCTTGATCCCTCCCTACCCCTACCTGTGGCCAATGGAAAATAAAATCCTTTAGGAATTTTGATTATAATTCAACATAGAAATGGAAAGAATTAGTATCTTTGCCACATGGTCGTCTTTCCATCCCTGAATGTGGTGTATCTTTAAAGTAAAAATATGTTCTTCATTGATGAAGTTTTACATAGTTCTTGTAGTTTCTGCACATTGCTTTAATTCTAAGTAATTATTTATTTATTGTTGCCACAGGACCTTTATTTTATTATCTCTTCTAACTGATCTTTGCTAATACTTAGGAGAGCTATTGATGTCTATGTTTTTACAAATTACCTATTGTATTCTCTTTTTTGGGGGGAGGGGTCTTTTTAGGGCCGCCCCTGTGGCATATGGAAGTTCCCAGGCTAGGGGTTGAATTGGGGCTGTAGCTGACAGCCTACTCCACAGCCACAGCAACGCCAGATCTGAGCCCCATCTGCAACCTACACCACAGCTCACAGCAACTCTGGATCCTTAGCCCACTGAGCGAGGCCAGGGATTGAACCTGCATCCTCATGAATATTAGTTGGGTTTGTTACCACTGAGCCACAATGGAAACTCCTTATTGTGTCCTTTTTTTGGGGGGGGGCGGGTGCCTGCACCTTCGGCATGTGGAAGTTCCCGGGCCAGGGACTGAATCTGAGCCACAGTTGTGACCTGTGGCTGTGGCAATGCTGGAACCTTCACCCACTGTGCTGGGCTGTTGATTGAACCTGCATCTCAATGACCCAAGCTGCTGCAGAGACAGTGCTGGGTCCTTAACTCGCTGTACCACAATGGAAACTCCAGTCCTGATTGTTCTTAGTCATATCTCTTAGGTCTTCTCAGGAGCGTATCATGTGAAAATAGTAATATTTCCCTGTTCCAGTGTTACATGACTTTATAATTATTTGGGCTGGGTCTTCCAGAACAGTGGTAATTGAATGCAAGTGCTGAAGGAGTAAAGTGGCTATGGTCTCAGTACTTACTTCTCTTCAAAGTGCTAATTTAGAAATGACGGGCATAGACTAAAAGACAAATAAACATAATGATCCCTAGAGTTTTCAAAGCTCTTATTCTCCAAGGGACTCATTTTTTACCTATTTTCAGTTGTTAGACATGCTCATAGTGGTTTTATATCAGAGGAGAAAGTCACCATTCTTTTTTCAGGCAGAAAAGCTAAAAGACAGTGGACATGATTTCCAAGATTGCTTGGCCAGTAGCTCAGTGAGTAGAGCTGAGCGTCATTGCTCCTTGTGTGCAGCAAAGCCTCCCTACCCACCAGGGGTTCGTCATCAGATGTGTCATAATAGCCAGCACCACTGCAGCCCTTCCTACAAGCTGTGTAAAATTGGAGTAGAAAAGGACACATTTTTGCCTGAAAGAGCACATAAAAGATGAACACTGAGACATCAGGGTCACTATTCTTTGGAAATGGAGGCCTCTCCTGTCTCAAGGCTGAGAATACTGGTGGCAGCCTCTGTGTCCTCAGGACAGATTATGGTAAGGGATGGAGCAGTGGGGTGCTGCCAGGTGGCACTGCTGTTTCCAGTCTCCAGTCTGCTCCCCTCTGGATGTTGCCACCAGATCATAAGATACGAGCTCTGCTTTTATTTTTTTTCATTTAAAAAAATTGGGCTGGGGCACACCAGTAGCGTGTGGAAATTCCTGGGCTAGGGATTGAGCCTGCACCACAGCACTGGCCCAGCCACACCAATGGCGATGCTGGATCCTTAACCCGCTGAGCTATGAGAGAACTTCCCAAGCTCTGCGCGTTCTCTCTTTCCTGCCCTGAAACTTTGGTAGTTCTTTGTTTCTTACAGGATAAAGTCGTCTGCTTACACTCTTCCATCCTGACTTTTTTTCTCCATTTTATTTTGAACAATTTCAAATTTACAGAAAAATGGCATGGTACAATGAGCACCCAGATACCTTTTATCTGCTTTTTTAGTCCCTTACTGTCTTACACACACACACACACACACACACACACTCTCTCTCTCTCTCTCTCTCTCTCTCTCTCTCTCTCTCTCTCTCTCTCTCTCTCTCTCACTCTCTCACTGTATCTCTTTTTTGACCGTTGCAGATATCATGACACTGCAACCCTAAATACTTCAGTGTATGTCTTTGAAGACAGGACATTCTCCCACATAATCACATCACGTTATCACACCCGAGAAAATGAACACTGATTCCATCCACTTGTCTGATAAAATATATTCTGTATTTAAAATTTCCCAGTTGTCCCCGCATTTCTTAGGTAGCCTGTAATCGAGGGACAGTCAGGGCTCAAGCAGGACATTTCATTGCTATGTCTCTTTATCTAGAACTGTCCTCTTGCCTTTTCTTACTTTACTTACTGACTTTTTTGAGGAGATCGGGTCGGTTGTTTTATAGAATGCCATACTCTTGATTTGTTCCATTGTTTCCTCTTGATAAGATTACACCATTTTTGGTGAGAATACTTGATGAGTAATGTGTACTATTGCATCACATCAGAAGGTGAGACATGTCAGATTCTTCTTGTTGATGAGTTGATGATCTTTCCCCTGTAAAGGTACAGGCCCCCTTTGTAAGTAACAGGTCATCTAAGAAGTGTTTTTTGAGGTCATGTTGTGTTGTTACTTCACAACCTTTCATTCAGTGGTTTTAGCATCTGCTGGAGATCCTTGCTTGAATCAACTATTTCTTTGGGATTTCAAAAATTGTTATTTTTCTAATTTTATGATTTCTTAAGCATTTATTATCTAGGATTCTTTAAAGAAGAGCTTTCTCATCCTCCCACTTCCCTCCTGCTCTTCCTTTCTTTTGAGTATCACTTTATACTCTTTATTTCAGAAGATTAGAATGCATTGTTGTCATACTTCTTTTTTTTTTTTTTTTTTTTTTTGTCTTTTTAAGGCCACACCTGCAGCATATGGAGATTGCCAAGCTAGGGGTCCAATTGGAGCTGTAGCCACTGGCCTACGCAACAGCCACAGCAGTGCGGGATCCAGGCTATGTCTGCGACCTACACCACAGCTCATGGCAACGCCGGATCCTTAACCCACTGAGCAAGGGCAGGGATTGAACCCGCAACCTCATGGTTCCTAGTCAGATTCGTTAACCATTGAGCCATGAGAGGAACTCCTTTTTTTCCAAAATCAACCTTCACCCACTATTTTTAGGATTCATTAATGATTCTTAATTATTATGAAGGTTGCTGTATCCTCATTCAGTCATTCTGAGACTTGCTGAACGGTGATTTTCTTTCTTTTTTTTTGTAGGGCTGCACCCGAGGCATATGCAAGTTCCCAGGCTAGGGGTTGAATCGGAGCTACAGCTCCTGGCCTACACCATAGCCACAGCACCACGGGATCTGAGCCATGTCTGCGACCTGCACCACAACTTGTGGCAACACCAGATCCCTGACTCACTGGGCAATGCCAAGGGTTGAGTCTGCATCCTCATGAATGCTAGTTGGATTCGTTTCCTCTGTGCCACAATAGGAACTCCCTGAATAGCGATTTTCTAATCCTTTCACTTTTGAAATATATTCTTGTTGGTATACCAGAATTCTAGATTGGCAGTTATTTTCTCTCAGCACTTTAGAGATGTTTCATTTTTTCTGGCTTCCATTGTCATCTGTCAGTCTTACTCTTGCTCCTTTCAAGTTAATATGTCTTTTTTTCCTCTGGCTGCGTTAGAAGTGTTTTTCCTCTCAATTTTGTTTAAGCAGTTTTACTATGATTCTCCTAAGGTTTTCTCTGTAGTTATCCTGTGTGAGTTTTTATTTTATTTAATTGAAGTATCGTTGATTTACAGTGTTGTTTTTAATTTCTGCTGTCCAGCAAAGTGGTTCTGTTACACTTTTTCATGTAATTCCTTTTCATATTCTTTCCCACTATGGTTTATCACAGGATATTGAATATAGTTCCCTGTGCTATACAGAAGGACCTTGTTTATCCATCCTATAGGTAGTAGTTTGCATCTGCTAATCTCGAACTCCCAATCTGTCCCTCCCCCACCCCCTTTTCTTTGGCAACTGCAAGTCTGTTCTCTGTGAGTCTGTTTTGTAGATGGGTCCATTTGGGTCTTATTTTTATTTTATTTATTTATTTTTGTGGGTGCATCCTCAGCATATGGAAATTCCTGGGCCAGGGCATGAATCTGAGCCACAGCTGCAACCTACACTGCAGCGGTGGCAACACTGGATCCTTTAACCCACTGCACCAGGCTGGAGATTGAACCTGTGCTTCCATAGCAACCTAAGCCGCTGTAGTTGGACTCTTAACCCAGGGTGCCACAGCAGGAACTCCATTGTGTTGTATTTTATCTTTTTTTTTTTTTTTTTTTGTCTTTTGTTGTTGTTGTTGTTGTTGTTATTGTTGCTATTTCTTGGGCCGCTCCCGCGGCATATGGAGGTTCCCAGGCTAGGGGTCTAATCGGAGCTGTAGCCACCGGCCTACACCAGAGCCACAGCAACGCGGGATCCAAGCCGCGTCTGCAACCTACACCACAGCTCACGGCAACGCCGGATCATTAACCCACTGAGCAAGGGCAGGGATCGAACCCGCAACCTCATGGTTCCTAGTCGGATTCGTTAACCACTGCGCCACGACGGGAACTCCTATTGTGTTGTATTTTAAATTTTACCTAAATGTGATATCATACGGTGTTTGTCTTTCTTTTTCTGACTTCTCTTAGTAAGAAAATCTCTAGGTCCATCTATGTTGTTGCAAATGGCATTATTTCATCTTTTTTATAGCTGACTAGTATTCCATTGTGTGTACACACACACACACACACTACATTTTCTTTTTTAATTAATTTATTATTACCACATCTTCTTTATTCGCTCATCTGTTGATGACATTTAAGATTGTTTCCATGTCTTGACTGCTGTAAATAGAACATGGGGGTGCGTGTATCTTTTCAAGTTATAGTTTTGTCTGGATATATGCTCAGGAGTGGGATTACTGGGTCATATGGCAACTCTAGTTTTAGTTTTTTGAGGAACCTCATACTCTTTTCCGTAATGGCTACAACAGTATACATTTCCACCGACAGTACAGGAGGGTTCCCTTTTCTCCACACCCCCTCTAGCATTTAGTTGTAGACTTTTCAGTGATGGCCATTCTGACCAGTGTGAGGTGGTACCTCATTGTAGTTCTGATTTGCATTTCTCTAATAATTTTGCTCAAGTTTTATAGAGCCTTTGAATGAGTAGCTTGATTGCCTTTTGTTTTATTCACTTATTGACCATTATGTCTTTAAATAACTGCTTCTGTCATTGCCCCTTTTCACTTCTTTCTTGAACTCCAGTTTTAATTATGTTAGCACATTTCCCATATTCTGTATGTCTTTCCTTTCTAGATACTGACCTGTATTCTAGTTTACTAATCCTTTCTTCTGCTATGTCCTTTTGGATGTTAAACTTACCTATTGAGTTCTTAATTTCAGGTAGTGCATTTTACAGTGATGCCGTTTCCATCAATTCCTTTGGCTCTACTCTGGTTGGTTTGTCTCTTTGTGTACCACAGTCATACTATCTCATGTTTCATTATCTTATTAGAGTTAATCTTCCTTCATGGTGTTTTCAGTTATTCAGAATTATCTTGGCTATTCTTGTTTATTACTTTCTATATAGTTTTCAATATTGGCTTACCAGTTAAAAAGAAAAATGAAGACTGTTGGTGTTTTAAAAATTAGAATCACATTACCTTTATAGATTTATTGAGGGCAGATGACATCTTTATAATGTTGACACTTCCTATAGAAAAAAAGTAATCCTTTCCAATTATTCAAGTTTTCTTTAGTATCTCTCAGCATCTTTATACAAATCTTGCCCATTTATTTTGAAATTTATGTCTTGACATTTTGTCTTTTGCTGTCACTGTGAATGCTGTTCTTTCATCATGTCTTTCATCTGGTTTTTAAATTTGAAGGGATTTTTATATACTGATTTTGAATGTAGACACCTAGCTAAATACTTACATTGCTTATAAAAGTTTCTTTTTTTCTTTATTCAGTTAATTCATATTAGTTTGCCAGGTACTATTTGGAAATAATATTTTTACCTCATCTTTTCCAGCACTTCTTTCTTTTCCGTTTTGTCCCATGGAATCAGCTAATACCTCCAGAAAGGTGATAAATAACACACTCTGTGAGCATCCTAGTCCTGTTCTTTGCTCTAAGTTAAATGCTTTTATGTCTCGTTAAACATGGTATCAGCTTTGGAGAGTGACACTAACCCACATATGTATAAGTATTCACCCCTTCTCGTCCTTCTTTCTCTGCCCTCCCCGACCCCTTTCGCTTCCCCAAACCTAATGTTTTTTTTGTTTGTTTGTACCATTTGAGGGGTGGAACAGATTGCTTAGTATTCTGTAAGTCCTCATCACTTATTAATTAATTTACAGATTTTCCGCTAGAGCTGTAACATTTCCCTCAGTACTATCAAAGATATCAGGTAACCTATTTTTTTTCCCCCCTTGGTGCCATTTGCCCTCTGCTCTAGCCTGAACTTTTGGAATTCCTTTATGGCACAGCTGGTTAAGGATCTGGTGTTGTCACTGCAGCAGCTCAGGTCGCTGCTGTGGTATGGGTTCGATCCCTGGCCTGGGAACTTCCATGTGCTGTGGGTGTGGGGAAAAAAAAAGTCCTTCTTGTCTGAACTTTTGCTTTCTAGATGTGCTGTATAGCTGCCATCCTTTTCCATTGTCCTGGCTTGTCCTTTTTCTTTCCCCTGTGATTGATTTCCTGTTTTCTGGCTCCTTTGTGTTGTTCTTTCTTGGATCACCTCATTGCATTGGTGGAACAAATCCTTCAGGCTTCTTAAGATGATGTGCATAGGGGGAGGTGGGTAAGCTTTTTTAGATCTAGCATCTCTGAAAATGTCCTTAGTTTACTTACATATTTCATTTTTTAGGTCGGCTGGGTTTAGAATTCTAGATTGGAAATAATATTTCTTCAGAATTTGGAAATTTATTGTCTTTTAACCTTTCAGTGTTGCTGCTGAGAAGTCTGATGCCATTCTGATTCCTGATCCTTTCTGTGTGAAATGTTAATTTCCCTCTGAGAGCTTTACCTATCATCTTTCTTCTTCTTCTTTTATTTTTATTTTTTTGGCTGTCTTTTCTAGGGCTGCACCCGCAGCATATGGAAGTTCTTAGTCTAGGGGTCTAATCAGATCTGTAGCCACTGGCCGACGCCAGAGCCATAGCAACTTGGGATCCGAGCCTCGTCTGTGACCTACACCACAGCCTCATGGCGACGCCGGATCCTTAACCCACTGAGCGAGGCCAGGGATTGAACCCGAAATCTCATGGTTCCTAGTTGGAGTCGTTAACCACTGAGCCATGATGGGAACTCCACTCCTCATCTTTATTCTACATATTCTGATATTTCACAATGTTGTGCATCAGGGAGTCCCCCCCGCCCTCCCGCTTCCATTCACTGTATTGGGCACTTGGTGGGCCCTTTCTGTCTTTTTTTTTTCCCCTGCTATTTCTTGGGCCGCTCCCGCGGCATATGGAGGTTCCCCGGCTAGGGGTCGAATCGGAGCTATAGCTGCCGGCCTACGCCAGAGTCATAGCCACGCAGGATCTGAGCCTCGTCTGCAACCTACACCACAGCTCACGGCAACGCTGGATCGTTAACCCACTGAGCAAGGGCAGGGACCGAACCCGCAACCTCATGGTTCCTAGTCGGATTCGTTAACCACTGCGCCACAACGGGAACTCCGGAGGGCCCTTTCATTTGAAAATTTGTATCCTTCAGCTTCGTAATATTTAAAAAATAATTTCTTCTCTTTTGTGGTCTGTGTTCTGTTTTGTAAAACTCCTGTTAGTTGTTTATTAGGTGTCCTGGGTTGACCCTCAAATATTTTGAAAAACTTTTTTTTCTTCCTATTTTCCATCTTCTTCTTCTTCTTCTTTTTTTTTGCTATACTTCATAGACAGTCCCTTCTCGTATTTTATCTTGTAAAAATTTTATCTTCCTTTATTTCTCTTGAAAGTTTTTTTCTGCTCAGATCTTTAATTTACAATAAATAATGATTTCTTTTTCTCAGAGTATCCCCCCCCCTTTTTTCTGACATTTTGTTCTTATTTTTTTGGATGTAGCATCTTTTTTCCCTCTGAAAATATTATTATTTTCTTCTGTTCCCTAAGTAATTTCTGTTTCCTCTAAGTTCTTTTCATTGTGTTTTTGGAGCTCTGATTTTCATTTCAGGGTTTCCTTCAAATTTCTTGTGTTCCTTGGCTGTCTGTTATTTAAGAGAGAGGCCTTAAAACACTGATTGGAAAGTCTCTGGGCATGAATCCTTTTTAGCATATTAATGCAGGTTGAGTTAAAATCACAATCAGCTATGTGTTCAAGGTGCCATGTCCAACTGGAAGTCTCCTTTAAAAGGAGTCTCCCAGGAGTTCCAGTTGTGGCGCAGTGGTTAACGAATCCGACTAGGAACCATGAGGTTGAGGGTTCGATCACTGCGCTTGCTCGGTGGGTTAACGATCCGGTATTGCCGTGAGCTGTGGTGTAGATTGCAGACACGGCTCGGATCCCACGTTGCTGTGGCTCTGGCGTAGGCTGGCAGCTACAGCTCTGATTAGACCCTTAGCCAGGGAACCTTCATATGCCGCGGGAGCGGCCCAAGAAATGGCAAAAAAAAAGACAAAAAATAAAATAAATAAATAAATAAAAGGAGTCTCCTAGTAAATCTGTAAAGTTTCTAGGAAATTACAGCAGAAATTAAAAGGAAATTTCAAGAGCAATTTTGACTATACAAAAACTTCACTGTATATATATCTATATCTATATCTAAAACTTCAGAATCTCCAGCTAAGATTTGATTCCATTTTATGTCCAAAATACTAATAGTAATTGCTTCTGGATGGTGGGAATGTAGGTGATTTTTCTCATCTGGTTTGTTGCAACTTTTCTCTATTAAAATAGTTGTTTTCAGTTTTTGAATATTGTTTTCATTGTCAGAAAAATACCAAAAGGAGTAAATTTTATCTGTGCTCCTTTTCTCAACCACCATCAATCTCTAGGATATTTAGAAAAATTGAAATAGAATGTGGAATTTTCAGTTAATTTAGTGCAATCAGGTGTCTAGATACTAGGCCTAAGTTAGAGAGATTTTACTCAGCTGTTTCCTTAGATCAATAATTTTCTGAAATTACAAACTGACAAGACTGAGTTTATTAAATTTCTCACTGAATTCCATGAAGACAAGACTGCTGTCTTTCTTGTTCACTGATTTATCTCCAAGTCCAGCACAATGTCTGACTTAGTAGGCTCTCTAAAGTTATATGTTGATGAATAAATAAATTAACATAATGTGCCACTTCTCCGAAAAGTGGTACTGGAGTAATCAGATACTTGAGCAAAAAAAAAAAAAATCAACTTTGACCCTTACCTCACAACATATATAAACAAGAAAGGTAAATCTATAAAGTTTCTAGGAAATTACAGCAGAATGTCCTCATGACCTTGGGGTAAGCAAATATTTCTTAATTAGGCCATAAAACTCCCTACAGTAAAAGGGGGAAAAAAAGGCTATATCAAAACAAGAAACTTCTATTCATGGAAAGATAACAGTAAGAAAGTGAAAGGACACACTATATAGTGGAAGAAGATATTCATAACATATATCTGACTGAGGTCTCACATCTAGAATAAATAAAACTATCCTACAGATCAGTAAGAAAAAGCCAAATAACCTAATTTTTTAAAGTTTGCAAAGGACTTGAACAGATATTTTAATAAAGAGTATTTGTGAATAGTTAATGATCATATAAAAAGATGCCTAACATCATTACTCATCAGGGGTAATGTAATTTAAAACCATGGCAAGTCACTGTGTCACTGTTATGTACCCACCAGAACGGCTAAAATGAAAAAGATTGAGAATACCAAGTGTTGCCATGAATGTGGAGCAGCTGTAACCCTCATACGTTGCTGGTGAGAATGCAGCCACCTGAACAAACTATGAGAAACTTGCCACTAAAGTTAAGTATATGTTCAATTACCAGATAGAGACTCAAAGGCAATGAATATATATATCTATGAAAAACACTTTCAAGAATGTATGTGGTAGTTTTATTTAAAATAGCCAAAAAAGGAGTTCCCGTCCTGGCGCAGTTGTTAACGAATCTGACTAGGAACCATGAGGTTGCAGGTTCAATCCCTGGCCTTGCTCAGTGGGTTAAGGATCCGGCGTTGCCATGAGCTGTGGTGTAGGTTGCAGATGCGGCTCGGATCTCGTGTTGCTGTGGCTGTGGCGTAGGCCGGCAGTTACAGCTCTGATTGGACCCCTAGCCTGGGATCCTCCATATGCCATGGGAAGCAGCCCTAGAAAAGACAAAAAGACAAAAAATAAAATAGCCAAAAAAAAAAAAAAAAAAGCCAAAATCTGGGGGGGAGTGCCCATCAACAAAAGAATAGGTGACTTGTGGTATTGACACACAGTGGCATATTACATAGAAAGAAAAAGATAAATTACTAGCCTGTGCAGCTACATGGATGATACTTAAATAATTCTGTTAAGCCAGATAGAAAAAAACACATACATTTATATGAATTTCGAGAACAAGTAAAACTAATATTGATGACCAGAGTCATAGTGGTTACCTTGAGGAGGGTATAGGTGGGAAGGGCGGCTTTAGGGAGTGCTGGGAAATGTCCTGGATCTCAGTTTGAGTGGTGGTTACACAGTTATTCACATGTAAAATTTCTTCAAACTAGGAGTTCCCATTGTGGCTCAGTGGTTAGTGAACCTGACTAGTATCTATGAGGATATGGGTTCGATCCCTGGCCTCGCTCAATGGGTTAAGGATCCGGCATTGCCGTGAGCTGAGGTGTAGGTTGCAGATGCGGCTTAGATCCCATGTTGCTGTGGCTGCGGTGTAAGTGGGCAGCTGCAGCTCTGATTCACCCCCTGGCCAGGTGTGGCCCTAGAAAAAAGCAAAAAAAAAAAAAAAAAAAAAAAAATCTTTAAACTGAATACTTAAGATTCTGTTATCTCAGTTTAAAAAAATTAGGGCTCATCACTGTTAGATTAGAGGAAAATAGGATTTAGAACTCTTTTTTTTTTTTTTTGCTTTTTAGAGCCGCACCCTCAGCATATGGAGGTTCCCAGGCTAGGGGTCGATTCAGAGCTGTAGCTGCCAGCCTACACCACAGCCACAGCAACACAGGATCCGAGCCATGTCTGTGACCTACACCACAGCTCAAAGCAATGCCGAATCCTTCACCCATTGAGCGAGGCCGGGGATTGAACCTGCAACCTCATGGTTCCTAGTCGGATTGGTTTCCACTACACCACGACGGGAACTCCAAGATTTAGAACTTTTAAGCCACATTCAGAGAGAAGAAAAAATAATCAGATCAGCAGAAGTCAGGAAAGGAAAATCTAACTATAAAACTGGAGGCAACAAACACAATAAATATTTATAGGATTTAAGGAAAACAAATCTCTTATTAAAAGATAGATCCCAGACTCAGTAAGACCTGAGGAAAAAACAAAGGCCAGTTTTACGCTGTTTGTAAGACACATGCCTAAGACAGAACAACGTAGGAAAGTTGAAAACATGGGATGAGCAAAATGAATTGAGCAAATGCAAATCAAAGGGAACAGAATTGGCAGTATTAGGCAGATTAGAATTTCCAGGTTAGACAATATTAAGAATAAAGGGCCAGTTTATGCCGTTACAGAGTTCACTCCACCCAGAAGACATAAATAATCATGAAACTTTATGCACTTATAAACCTTCTATCAAAGTATATAACGCAAAATCTATTAGGAGTATAAGAAGAATTTAAAGCCACATAGTTGAAGATGTTAACATACTTCAGAATTTAATAAAAGGCAAAAAGTAAAATGAAATAATTGGATGACAGTAAACATTTGATATATTCATATATAAAATTTTGAACATAAAACAGAATATTCAACTTTTCAGTACCAATGATACATTCCCTTCTGGTGCAGTGGAAATGAGTCCATGAGGATGCGGGTTTGATCCCTGACCTTGCTCAGTGGGTTGGGGATGTGGCATTATCGTGAGCTGTGGGTATGGGTCGCAGATGCAGTTTGGATCCTGTGTTGCTATGAATGTGGTGTAGGCTGGCAGCTGTAGCTCTGATTTGACCCCTGGCCTGGGAACTTCCATATGCTGCGGATGTGGCCCTAAAAAGCAAAAAAAAAAAAAAAAAAAAAAAAAAAAGTTATGTAAATTGGCAACAAAGAAAAATCTCAGTAAATTCAGAAGTTTCTGTTGTGGCTCAGCAGGTTAAGAACCTGACTAGTATCCATGAATGAGGATGCAGGTTTGATCCCTGGCCTTGCTCAGTGGGTTAAGGATCTGGTGTTGCCGTGAGCTATGGTTTAGGTCGCAGACGTGGCCCAGATCTAACGTTGCTGTGGCTGTGGTGTAGGCTGACAGCTGCAGCTACAATTTGACCCCTAGCCCGGGAACTTCTAAATACCATGGGTGTAAAAAGAAAAGAAAAGTCAAAAAGGCAGAAATCATAACTCCCCTTCCCTGATCATAAAGCAGTAAAACTAAAATTTACAGTAAGAAGCCCTGCAAGAAAAATTTGATCGCTTAGAAAATTTAAAACACTCTTCTACAGAATTCTTTTCCTCTGCTTTGTTTGGATTTTTCTTTTTTCTTCTAGCTTTATTTTCTTTTTTCTTTCTAGCTTTATTTTCTTTCATATTTTTTATGTGTAGGAATTGGGGGGGGGGAATGGTGAATACATTGTCTGATATTCCCTCAAAATAGGTCCCTGAAATGAAATGTTGGATCAGAGGATACGATCTTTTTAAGACTCTGGATAAATAGCAATAGTTTTCCAAATAGTCATACCAATTCCTTTAACCGTACCAATTCTGGGAGTACCTGTCTCAGTATACTACATGTGTCTGGTCTCTAATAAACAACAAAACAGTGGTTCCCATTGTGACTCAGTGGATTAAGAACCCAACTAGTATCCATGAGGATGCAGGTTTGATCCCTGGCCTCGCTTAGTGGGTTAAGGGTCCGGCATTGCTGCAAGCTGTGGCATAGTTGCAGATGAGGCTCGGATCTGGCATTGCCATGGCTATGGTATAGGCTGGCAGCTGCAGCTTGGATTGGACCCCTAGCCTGGGAATTTCCATATGCCATTGGTGCAGCCTTAAAAAGACAAAGAACAAATGAAACCCCAGAACAGCAAGACCACTTTCTCAAATTGTTTTAGTTTGTATTTATTTGATTAATAACAATTGGACCTTTAAAATATATTCTCAGGAATGTTTATTCAATCCTTTATTTTCTACTGGCCTCTTAGTGTTCTACGTATTGATTTTTAACCACTTTTTATAAAGTATATTCTTTGTCATGTTTGTAAACATTTCCCCCATTGTTCCTTGCCTCAGTTTTTTAACACATAAAAGTGATTATTGGGGAGTTCCCATCATGGCTCAGTGGTTAACTAATCCCACTAGGAACCATGAGGTTGCAGGTTCGATCCCTGGCCTCGCTCAGTGGGTTAAGGATCCGGCATTGCCGTGAGCTGTGGTGTAGGTCGCAGACGTGGCTCAGATCCTGTGTTGCTGTGGCTCTGGCACAGGCTGGCAGCTGTAGCTCCGACTCAACCCCTAGCCTGGGAACCTTCATATGCCGCAGGAGCGGCCCAAGAAATGGCAAAAAGACAAAAAAAAAAAGTGATTATTGGGAGTTCCCATTGTGGCTCAACGGTAAAATGAACCCGACTAGTATCCATGAGGACATGGATTCGATCTCTGGCCCTGCTCAGTGGGTTAGGGTTCTGGCATTGACATGAGTTGCGGTGTTGGTTGCGGGCATGGCTTGGATCCAGCATTGCTGTGGCCGTGGCCACAAGCTGTAGTAGCTCCAATTTAACCTTCTAGCCTGGGAAACTTCATGTGACACGGATGCAGCCCTAAAAAAAAAAGTGATTATTTTCACATAACCAAATTTATCAATCTTTTGCTATTTTCTTATTACTTTCGTGAAAGAGATTCCTTCCCCATAATTACTAAATAGTAATGATTATAGTAACAGCAGCAACAGCTAACATTTGTTGATGGCTGATTTTGTGTCAGACAATGAGCTACCTTTTATTTAATCACAAAAACCCTATGAAATAGGTATTTATTATTATTATTATCTTGCGTTTGAGAAGGAAACTAGGTTCTTTCTCAAGAGATTTAGTAATTTACCCACAAATACCAAACCACTGTTACGTTAAACATTTACCCAGCTTCATTTTAGTTTCTATAGTTTGTATTTTTATATTGAACTCTTTAACACTGAAATTAATGAAGTGAAACTCCTTTTAAATATCACTCTTTCCCCAAAACTGTCCTTCAAATGAATAATTTTCCCCATTTTTTGGTTATGCTTCCTTTATTATTTATTAAAGTTCAGTATATAACAAGGTCTGTTTTAGGGATATCTATAATGTTTTTATTGACCTATGTGCTCTTACACTATTTGCTACAGTGTTTTAATTGCTGTGTCTTTGTCATCAATTTTAATATGTACAAGAGCAAGTACACTTCCTCATTCTTCTCTTTCAAAATTATTTTGAATTAAGAGTTCTGGCTTTCAATATTGACTGAATAGCTTGTGTCAATAATTATTCCACCAAAAAAGAGTTCTCATTGTGACTCAGCAGTAATGAACCCGACTAGGATCCATGAGGATGTGGGTTTGATCCCTGGCCTCACCCAGGATCTGGTGTTGCCTTGAGCTGTGGTGTAGGTCATAGACACAGCTAGGATCTGGCATTGCTGTAGTTCTGGTGTAGGCCAGTGGCTGCAGCTCCAACTCAGCCCTTAGCCTGGGGACCTTTATATGCCTCAGGTAAGGCCCTAAAAAGCAAAATAATAATATTAATAATAATATTCCCATCAAATATAAATTCTGGGCAAAGTACACTTTCTCATTCTTCTCTTTCAAAATTATTTTGAGTTAAGAGTTCTGGCTTTCAGTGTTGACTGAATAGCTTGTATCCATAATATTCCCACCAATAACAAATATAAATTCTGGGCAAAGTGTTTTATTTTATTTTATCTTTGTCTTTTTGCTATTTCTTGGGCCGCTCCCACGGCATATGGAGGTTCCCAGGCTAGGGGTCTAATGGGAGCTGTAGCCACCAGCCTATGCCAGAGCCACAGCAACGCAGGATCTGAGCTGCCTCTGCAACCTACACCACAGCTCACGGCAATGCCGGATCGTTAACCCACTGAGCAAGGGCAGGGATCGAACCCACAACCTCATGGTTCCTAGTCGGATTCGTTAACCACTGCGCCACGACGGGAACTCCCTGGGCAAAGTATTTTAAAACACTGTTTGAAGGCACAGGGGAACAGTCAGAAGCAAGCAGAAATTGGAGTGGATTTGATTCTTGCCAGAAGGAGCCACTCTGGTGAGAGCCCAGATAGAAAACTGACACCATATTAGTTTGAGGAATTGGGGGATGCATATTAAGGATGTTAGTGAAGCTGGAACTTGAGGATGGAAATTCAGGAAGGAGAGAACCTTAGAACAGGTAACCCAAAACTTTGCACATAAACACCTGTCAAGATGTAAGCTAACTCCTGAATTGCCGAGGCACAGGGCAAGTACCACAGATTACAGCAGAGATTTCAGCAGCTACCTATTTAGGAGAGGCAGAATTTAGAGTTTGATCTTATCAAGTTAGAGAGATACTGGTAAACACCTTGGACTTTCCTTTGAAACCCCAGAAGGACCACCCCTTAGAAGCAAACACTGCATCGTAGGACTGTGGTATTCTCTCTAAGATTAAGCACAAAAGAAATATATAAGGCATAAAGCTGAGTCTGCCCCAGATCACAATTTTATTAATTTATTAATAAAAATAATAATTTAATTGTTTACTATAATATAACTCAGTGCTTTAGAAGGAGAAAACAGAATTCAGAGCCTCTACAGCCTGTCATTGAAAATGTCTAGTATACGGGAGTTCCCGTCGTGGCGCAGTGGTTAACGAATCCGACTAGGAACCATGAGGTTGTGGGTTCGATCCCTGCCCTTGCTCAGTGGATTAAGGATCTGGCGTTGCCATGAGCTGTGGTGTAGGTCACAGACGCGGCTCGGATCCCATGTTGCTGTGGCTCTGGCGTAGGCCAGTGGCTACAGCTCCGATTAGACCCCTAGCCTGGGAACCTCCATATGCCGCGGGAGCGGCCCAAAGAAATAGCAAAAAGACAAAAAAAAAAAAAAAAAAAAAAAAAGAAAAAAAGAAAAAAGAAAATGTCTAGTATACAATAAAAAAATTACTAGACATGTGAAGATGAAGAAACAGGAATCTGTGACCTTTAAAAAGTGAAAAGTCAATGAAAGTACACTCACGGGCCCCTTTCAAAAACTTTAAAATTTTAAAGTACGAAACATTATAAGAATATACATGAAAAAAATGGTTGAAAGGCTGAAGAGGTGGGGAATTGCTATAGAGATATGGAAGTTGTAAATCGAATGAAGTGGAATCTTCAGCTGAAGAACATCAGATCTGCCACTGAACTTCCACTGGATGGGATTAATAGCAGGTTGGACACAAGAGAAGAACAGATCAGTAATCTTGAATACAGACTGATAGAAATCATCCAAACTAAAGTGCAGAGAGGGGAAAACAATTGAAAAAATAGAACCAGTGCCTCAGTGACCTATGACACAACATCAATTACATGGGTAATTGTGGTCCTGTAAGTTGAGAATGAGGCAGAAAAAAATATTTTAAAGAAACGACTGAAATTTTTCCAGTTTTGATTAAAACATACCCCCATACAGAGCAACTCAGGAAGCATGGCCAACCTCAATCAGGATAAATACAAAGAAAATTACATCTAGGTGTATCATAGGGAAACTGATGAATACTAAAGGTAAAGAAAAAGGGAACAGTGAGCAAAAGGATGGCTGACTTATAGTCAGAATCCATGTAGCCCAAGAGACAATGGAATAATGTCCTCAAAATGCTGAAAGAAGAAACCGTCAACCTAGAGTCCTATATACAATGAAAATAGCCATCAAACATGAAGAAGCAATATGTTTTGAGAGAAAAGTTGAGGGAAGCTGTTGTCAGAATACATGCATTGTAATAAATAATCAGTGGAAGTCCTTCACACTAAGGAGAAAATAACACCAGGTGAAAATCTGGATCCTTAGAAGGGATAAAGAGCAGGGGGAGTATTTAATATGATGGTAAATATAAAACACTGTTTTAATCTTTGTTCTTCAATTCTATAAAAGTTGTCTAAAGCAATAAGAAGATACTGCTGGCTTTGTAACATACGCATGTCTGTGTGATGAACATTAAGACAATAGCACAAAGACAAGGGGATGTAAATGAAATTGTTGATTCTTAATGAAATATATTAATGCATACAGTATGGCACATGTAGTATGTATCATGTTCCAATGGTATAATATATACATATATGTAAAGTGGTATAACTAATTCCAAGTAGACTCTGATAAGTTAAGAGTGCATACTGTAATCCCTAGAGCAACCAGTTAAAAAAAAAAAAAAAAAACACAAAGAAGTATATCTAAACATCTAGTAGAGGAGACAGAATGAACTCCTAAATATTCCTTATTATTCTCTCTTGTGCAATCTTATGTGGTTATGCAAGATAAGCTTTCAGAACTCTTGAGAAATTTTAAAATAATTGGGATTTTTATTTCAAATTAATTTGAGAAGACTTTCCCCTTTATTTCAGTATTCTTTTATTTCTCTTTGGAAGGTTTTCTTTATATAGATCTAACATACTTTAAGATTATTCGTAGTTCTTGTTGCTACTGTGAAAGGAATTTCTTTTCATTTTATTTTTTAATTACTTGTTGCTAGTGCATAGGAGTGCTACTGAGTTTTAAAAAATATGTACCCAGCCATCTCATTAAACTTTCTTATGGTTAAATTGATTTTTCTAGGTATACAATCATATTGTCTTCAATCGATTATTTTGTGACCTTCTTTCTAGTTCTTAGACATTTAAATTTTATGTCTTGCCTTATTGCATGGGATAGAACTTCAAAAATAATGTTAAATGTTAATGATAAAAGTGGTAATGAGTTTTATGATAAATAACTTTTCTAAAAGAAAGAAAAAAAATATTATCACCAAGTGTTACAAGTACATCTTAGAGTTATTAAAAATCTGCAGTCCATTAAACACCAGTAAGCTTTATTCATGTTTATTCACACACTGAACAGATATTCAGTGAATGCCTACATCACGTCAGTGTTTTAGGTTTTTAGGGAAACAGCAATGAATAAGATAGACAGTAAAGTTGAGACACATTAGAAAACCATACAAGACCAAAGAAAGGTTGCAAAGCCATCTGTATCTGTGTTTGACAACCAGAGGAATGTTATAGAGATGTTGCGATCTCTGTAGAAAAGTGCTTCTGGCTGGGGTGATCAGAGGAAGCTCTGGTGGTGGAAGAGTTAACCTAGAACAACTGACAACATCCCAGAAGCACTGGGAAAAGGTACTGAAATGGGGGGGGGCACCTCACGGGCTGAAGAACAAACAAGTTTGCTTTAGTACAGGGTGAATATACGGAAACAGATTGTACCCTTATCTCTGGGGCTCCTTGAAGGTTCTAAAGAGATGCTTCAAGGGCAAATAAGAGATCAAGAAGGTAGGACTCTGGAAGTTCCCGTTGTGGTGCAGCGGAAATGAATCTGACTAGTATCCGTGAGGATGTGGGTTCAGTCCCTGGCCTCAGTGGGTTTAGGATCCGGCGTTGCCGTGAGCTGTGGTGTAGGTTGCACACGCAGCTCAAATCCTGCATTGCTGTGGCTGTGATGTAGGCTGGCAGCTAGAGCTCCAATTTGGGAACCCTTCAAGTGCTGCAAGTGCGGCCCTAAAAAGCAAAAAAAAAAGAAGGTAGGACTCTGGGTTTTTCCCATGCTCCATCTGGCTCTCCCCAAAATGAGCAGCATTACTTATATGTGTTTGGCATCTTGGATTTTTATTTATTTATTTTTCTTCTACATCTGCCAGGTGCCAGTAGAACTCAAGCACTCTTCTAGGGACTAGGAATATAGCAGGGCATAAAATAGCCCCTAGTCCCTGCATGGCTCGAGCTTACATTCTAACGTCAGTGAAGAAGGGAGACAGCAGTAAGTAGAATAAAAGGTGAACATAATGTAAGTGGAGCAAGAGCAATAGAGAGTTCTTGGAAGTTTGCAGTTTTAAATGGAATGCTCTGGAAAGGTCGTACTAAGGTGATATTTGAGCAAAAACTTAAAATGAGGAAGCAAGCCATGCAGGTTTCTGGGCAGAAAGAGTTCTGGGAAAAGGGAACCACTTGTGCAAAAGCCTAAAGAAGGAGCATGTCCGGCAGATTCTAGGAACAGAAACGAGGTCAGTGTGTAGGCAGGATGGGTCACGGTGAGCGGTAAGGTCACGGTGTTGACAGGAAGCGAGTTTGTATAGAGGTATTGATCCACATGAGGACTTGGGTTTTACTTTTAGTAAAATGGGAAACCATCAGAGGGTTTTAACCAAAGAGTGATATAATCTGACTTAAGCTTTAATAGATCACCCTGGCTGCCTGTATTAAGAATGGACAGTTGGAGAGCCAGAGTCAGAGCTGGGAGAAGTCCTCAGATCCTTGGATATTACTTGAAAGTAAATCCAACAGAAAATCCTGATTTGTTGGATCTGGAGTCTGAAAGAGAAGCAGAAATTAAGGATCACTCCAAGGTTTTAGGCCTTGTGACTGGGAGCCTGGAGTTACCATTAACCAGGAATGCAGCATTTTGGTAGAGCAAGATTAGGAACTCAGTGTTGGACATACTAACCTTGAGGTCGCTACTAGACATCCAGGTGGAGGAGCCAGGTGGACACAAGGATTAGTGTGAATTGAGTTTGGAGGAGAGGTCTGAGCTGCAGACATAAATTTGATGGGAGTTCCCTGATGGCGCAGCAGGTTAAGAATCCAGCTTTGTCACCTGTGGCTTGGGTCACTGCCATGGCACAGGTTTGAACCTTGGCCCGGGAAGTTATGCATGCCAAGGGTGTGTGCCCCCCACCACCCCAAAAAAAGGAAAAAAAATTTTGACAATGTCAACTTCTTAATTTTTGATGATTGTACTGTGCTTATGTACTAAGCATGAACAACCCCCTCCTCCCCAAATTAGGCAATGAATATTGAAATATTTAGGGGAAAGGGGGCATCATATCTGTGACTTAGTCTCAAACAGTTCAGGGGAAATAATTATATATAGATAGATGGATAGAAAATAATAGCACAAAGATGATAAATTTAACATTTGAAGAATCTGGTTGAAAGATAGAGTTCTTTCTACATTTTTACCCCTTTTCTGTAAGTCTGAAATTACTTCGCAGTAGAACACGTTCTTTTTTCTTTCTGTCTTTTGTTTTTTTAGGGCTGCACCTGTGGCATGTGGAGGTTCCCAGGCTAAGGGTCAAATCGGAGCTGAAGTCACTGGCCTACACTATAGCTCAGGACAACGCCGGATCCTTAACCCACTGAGCGAGGCCAGGGATGGAACCCTCGTCCTCATGGATGCTAGTCGGGTTCGTTAACTGCTGAGCCACGACAGGAACTCCCACAGTAGAACACTTTTTAAAAGTGAAAGAGAGAGTGCAGAGGAAACGAATCTGACTAGTATCCACGGGGATACGGGTTTGATCCCTGGCCTTGCTCAGTGGGTTGGCGATCCGGCGTTGCTGTGAGCTGTGGTGTTTGTAGGTTGCAGACATGGCTTGGATCCCATGTTGCTATGGCTGTCGGGTAGACCGGCAGCTGTAGCTCCTATCCTGGGAACTTCCATATGCCACTGGTATGGCCCTAAAAAGCAAAAAAAAAAAAAAAAAAAAAAAAAAAAAGAAGAAGCAGCAGCAGTTTGTTAAGATGGGGTTAAAAAAAACCCAACAAAACTAAGCCCCATTCAGTGCTGCTTACATTAAACACACCTGTAATGAAAAGACAAGGGATTAAAGTGATGGAAAAAGATACCGTGCAAACATTAACCAAAAGAAATCTGGTACTAATATCAGACTTGATAGACTTAAATTGGAGTGAGAAGTAAATTCCAGAACAGTACAGTCAGTCACCAGGAGGATTTAACATTTCTAAGTTTGTGCATACCTAGTAACATAGTTTCAATACACTCAAAGCAAAAGTGGACAGAACTGAAAGGAGAACTAGACAAAATTATCATTTCATAATGGAAGGTTTTAAAACATCATCCTCAATACTTGGTAGTACAGACAGAGCAGTCGAGATTCTACCAACACACTTAATAAACTTCCCATATGTATATTTCTATATTCCATGTTATATGCAGTATATAACTTAGCGGAAATAACCTCTAAGAAGGGCAGTTCGTGAATATCTATCAAAATTAAAATTGCACATTTCTGAGTCTACTTCCAGAAGTCTATATAATTAATTAATGTTTCTATATAACCACACAATTAGTTGTATATAGATATTATATATTTGTATACAGCTATATAATTAGTTATATATAAATGTCATATATGCCTACATATGTGTAAAAGACACTAAGCTCAATGAAGACAGTAAGTATACAAAAAGATGTTCAACCTCATTAGTCAACAAATGCAAAGAAACACAAATTAAAATCAGGATGAGATAACACTTTACACTCACCAGAGTTGAAAAAACCGAGAGCTTTGATGGTGTATGTGCTCTTGGTGTGTGAGTCGGTGTAGCCACGTTGGAAGCTGTTGGCAGTACCCATTGAAACTGACAACACTACGACCCAGCAGTTCCCCTCTAAAATGTATGTATAAGGATCTCAATGGCAGCCTTAATTATAGTGTGTTCAAACCTGGAAACAAATAGACGAACTGTGGTTCACTCTCATGCTATGTAAGAATACTCTATCGTAGTGCAACAGCGTGGGTGACTCTCTCAAGCCTAACGCTGAGTGAAAGGAACCCTTTGTAAAAGAATTTTCCTGCATTATTCCATTTATATAGAACGTTCAAAACTAAGCGAACTTAATCTGGGGTATTAGGTGCAACTGGGAAGGAACAGGAGGGACACACCTGAAGCTGTTCTAGTTTTGATCTGAGTGATTGTTACATGGGTGTTTTTCTGTGTGAAAATTCATTAACCTTTGCATGCTTTTCTGTATGTATATAGAACACCAAAAGGTGTTTACTTAGGAAGTTCCCTTGTGGCACAGCTGGTTAAAGATCCAACATTGCTGCAGCTGTGGTGCAGACCGCACCTATAGGGCGCAGGTTTGATCCCTGGCCCAGGAACTTCCACATGTTGCAGATGCAGCCAAAAAAAAAAAAAAAAAAAAAAAAAGAAAGGAAGAAATGTTTACTTAAAACTACAATGGAAAAAAAAAACCCAGAAAACTACGAGATCTTTTTTACCTTTCAGAATGACAGAGAGAAAAAGCTTGATAAAATCACGTAGGCAGAGTTGCGGGAAATAGACATGCACACACTGATGGGATATAAGTGGAAATAACCTCTAAGAAGGGTAGTTTGTCAATATCTATCAAAATAAAATTGCACATTTCTGAGTCTACTTCCAGGGACAAACTTGCATATGTACTAATGGCACATACGAGGCTTAGTACTGGGGCTTTGTTTGTAACAGTAAAAGTTCAGTGAGAGCCATGCGGAATTACGATCATCCATGTGATGGAATCCCTTATAGCTGTTAAGTAGAGTAAGAAGGGCTCTGTAGGATACAGTAAGTAAAAATAGCAAGGAGTCGAGTAGTATTTATACCATGTTATTACTTGTATTAGAAATGTGTATGTATACACACACCCATGTATGAATTGTATAAAATACATGAATATATGGGAGTTCTCGTCATGGCTTAGTAGTTAACGAACCCGACTAGTATCCATGAGGACGCATGTTCGATCCCTGGCCTTGCTCAGGGGGTTGGGGATCCCGCGTTGCCGTGATCTCTGGTGTAGGTCACAGACACAGCTCGGATCCCTTGTTGCTGTGGCTGTGGTGTAGGACAGCCTGGGGTTGAACTGGAGCTGTAGCCATACATATATTCATATATACATGAATATTTGAAATCAGTTTCATATGCATAGAGTACCTTTAGAAGGTGTGTGAAAAACTGGTGGCAGTGGTGGCCTCTGGAAGATAGAACTAGGTGACCTGTAGCAGGCATGGGAGGGAGACCTGATTTTTTGCGGTATACCTTCTGATATCTCTAGAATACAGAGTTGTACTATGGGGATATATCTATTAAACGTTAGTGTTTAAAGTCATTGTTCAGAATTCCTTGGAAAGAGAGGATGCAGGAGACTAGTGTATTACCTTCCAGTAAGTCCAACAAAGCCACGTTTTCCTTCACAGTGAAACAGATCCTTGGTTTAACACCACATGACACGGTTGGCTTTGCAGAAGGGTGCCAAGATGTATGGGGGAAAATACCCTGCAGCAGGGTGCTCAGCCTGCCAGGGTGTGGGAACGAGCTGATGAGCAGACAGTAAATTCAGACCTCCTGTGTCACGCTCACTCGGAGACAAAACACTCGTTGAGTGAAAGGGTGGGCCCCCCTCTACTGTTTATAGTGTAATTTTTCCTTCTCTCTTTCCTTCTGAATGTGTATAAGTTGAATTCAGATTAAGTTAAAAGTGAGGCAACTCTGCTTCCTTTGTGCTTTTTAAAAATGTAATTGAGATCATGCTATGACTATAACATCTGCTTTTTATGTCTTAATGTATCAAAAGCATTTTCTCATGCCATCAAAAATTGTTCATATGACTGTGAACATTTGAATAATGTTACATTGCTCAAGTATTTCATAATTTGCCTAATCATTCCTCTTTGGACATTTACGTTGTTTAAAATTTTATGTTTAAATATGGTGATGAGCCATCTTTGTATGTTAGTCTTACACTATGTTATTTTATTGTTTCTGAGAAGTAAAATTGTCATCAAAGGGTATGGAATATTTTTAAATACTCTTGAGAGTGCTGAATTGTCTTCCAGAAATTGTCCGTTTGCAAGTGTTCTTGTGCAAAAAAAGTCAGAATAGGGAAAAAGTCAATCTTAGTAACTTCACCGGCACATTTGAATGCTGTGCTCGAAGCCAGGGATGTCATTGTCCCTTTCAACCTGAACAGAGGCCTGAACTGTTTCCCCTCGTGCCCGGTGGAGTCACGAGGAAAACAGCCTGTGTTCTGAAGCCTGACTTTGAGATGCAGCTCACTGTCTGTGTGCCTCGCTTCCTCATGTGTGAAATAGGGACAGTAAAGTACCGCTCACCTGTGGCCGCCTGGGCTCTGAGCTACATGGGCCCACAAGGTGCCACAAACACAGGGATGTGGAGCCCTGGAGCTGGGCACCTCCACGGCCCTGCACAGGGCAGTCTTGGGGTCCAAAGAGTGAAAATGTAAAAGCTCCTAAAATGCTTTGACTCTTGGGTTTAGTCGATTTTGGCTATTATGCTGAGTGGAGAGTGGAAATAATGATTTTTAAGTTTTCTCCATGCTTTTCTTTGTTTCCATGTTTTCTCTAGTAGTTGTGCTATTTTAACCAATAGATATGTATCTGTATATATTATCATGTATGTATATATTACAGGGTTACATGTATTATGTGGTAGATAGAAGATAGACAAAATACTTATCCAATATTTAAGAAATTGCGGGGAAGAGGGAGGCTGCCATTTAACAGGTGGGGAAGATGAGGTCTTTTCTCTCGCATGGCCTAGCAGAATAAGCACTCAAATATTTACAGACATGGTTGAGTACTTAATATTTATCTCCACACTAATAATGTTGACAGTAGCAACCAATACCACGTTCATTTGAGCTACACAAATAGGTGGTGACAAAATAACGCATTGACCTATTAGAACATAACATGTTTTAATGTGTTAATATCAGATTACTCTGAAGACTTCAAAAAAAATCCTCATGGCTGCACGATCATGTAAAACTTACAGAAGTAAGTTGAAGGCCAAAGACTAAACCTTCTGACCATATATTTAAGATTGAAGATATAAAAGAAAACCTCACATGAACGCTGAACTTTTGTAGGATTCAGCGAAGCGACGGAGTGTGCCTCGGTGCGTGGGACTGTTGTGAGAGGGTTTTCTTTAAGGAACAAACCTCTCCACCTTGGTTTGTGTCCTACAGTAGGGGTTTCCCAAGTCAGGCCGTTGCAAGTACCATATGAAACAGCGTATGGCCATCCCTACCATCCCAAAGCCAATGTTTGTTTTGTTGCAGTGATGGAAATATTTCCATTGGGTGAAGCAAATATTTAGAGCTGAAAGAAACATTTGGGCAGCCAGGATGTGTCAAAATAGAACAGATGCCTGCCTTTTAAAAACACAATTAAAGGAGTTTCCATCGTGGTGCAGCGGAAACGAAGCTGACTAGGAACCATGAGGTTGCGGGTTCGATCCCTGACCTTGCTCAGTGGGTTAAGGATCCGGCGTTGCCGTGAGCTGTGGTGTAGGTTGCACATGCAGCTCGGCTCTGATGTGGCTGCGGTGCAGGCCGGCAGCTGTAGCTCCAATTCGACTCCTAGCCTAGGAACCTCCATATGCTGTAGGTTCCACCCTAAAAAGCAAAAAGCAAAACGAAACACCCCCACACACACACTCACACAATTAAAAAAAGAGAAAGCTACCTTGTACTTGGCTGTTGGGGGTACAGCCACAATGGGTTAAGCAAGAAATTTGATATTGCGGATATCATTCTAACCCCAGCTCCTGGGCGTATCTCTGTCCCTTTTCCTGTCTTGGTTTTTCTCTCCCAGAAAATGGGGATAACCTTTCTCAGTGATTTTGTTAACAACTAAGGGTCCCCCCCCCCCCACATATTTTCATTGTTCTTAAAAATTAATTTATTCTTTTGATCAGAAATATAGCCACCTGGAACAGAGTCTGTAAGGATATGCAGTGAAAACAGCCTGCCTTCCGTCTCTGTCCCCAGCTGATGGTGTCTTGTCCGTCTGTGACCAGCATGACCTGTTTCATGTCTGCCTTTATTTTATGCATGTGCACACAACTAAACAGCTGTGTTTGTATGTGTGTGTACAGATACACGACTGTTTGAAGACCCAGAGTCCTGTGTACCCTTCACCTAGATCTCTCCGTGTCCGATTATACACTGTTTGTTTTTCTTTATTTTCAAGGTGGTTGGTTCTAAAAGTTTGCTTATTTAAAATGTGCTGAGTGTGTCGGGCGGCAGAGTGGGGAGCAGGCATGTCAGGCCCCCGTGCCGGAAAAGGAGCCTGTGCTGGCTGAAAGTCCGCTTCTGCCACTGGGGCTCACTCTGGCTGTGAGGAAGCCTCTGTCCCTCCCCAGGGTCTTTTTTCTTGATCCGTGAAACAGAAGAAAAGAAAAAGAAGAAGAGACAGACTAGATGAGCTCCACCTTTTCTCCCAGATCTGGATTGCTTTGGTTGTCAAAGGTTTTCTTTTCTTTTCTTTTCTTTCTTTCAAAACAAACGTCACTGCCTCTTCTAAAAGGATCGAGATTCAGGTCTAGTTGATGGTGTTTATTAACTTGGCTTTTCCACATAAGCGCAAACACCGGTGTGGCTTCCCTGGCCTTTGGCATTCAAGTAGCAGCGATTCCTGATTATCGTGCTCCCCAGTCTTTTAGCCCCAGTTCCTTTCCCGGGCCTTGTTCACTGTGCTGTGGGAAGGGCTGACGTCCCAGCCTGTTGCCAAGGACCTACTTGCAGGGTTAGACACGGCTATCTGGACAGCCGGCAGCAATATTTGTTGTGGTTTGGAATTGATGATCAAATGTGGGAAGTGACTCCTCTTTTTGTTTTTAATTTAGCAGAGAGGGATTAAAAGGAGAAAAGGCAACCCTTTCAGACTATAGATCTAAAAATAGACACCATAGATGCTGATTGGAAACCCTCCCAGTCTTTCATGTGAGAGATCTCAATTTGTGTTACACGGAGGGGCAGCTCACTTCTGTCTTGTTCACCAGTTATACTACTCCCCAGAGGAGCTCAATAAATTTTATAGGGAAGTTTCCTCCTTATGCGGAAGGAGCTAAAGCTCAGCGACTGGTGTGGCTGAAATAATTTAGGGCTCTGAGGGAGCCCGTCTGCCGTGTAGAGTAAGGTGTCGGAAGTAGATGTGCAAGAACTTTTGGTCTTGGTTGATTTGACTGTGTCATCGATAGCACCTGGCACTAGCGCCTGTGACCCTAGCCTGTCAGATGTGGAATTAAGCCGCTCCCTGAAACTCGCATGTAGTTCACTGCTAAATTGGTCCTTCTGCATGCTTCACTGGTGGTGGCTGCCGAGCTTGCCTGCTGACCTGCTGTCGGTTTCATCACTAACCCCTTGAAACCTCCGAACTTGGACTTGGCTGAGTTTTTACATCTCTCTTCTGCCCCTCCGAGCGGCACAGAGATCCTCTCCCTGACATTAAGAAGGCAGAGCCGCCTTCTCTGATAGTGGACCACGCCTGCCGGCTTCCTTAGGCTCTGAGCTAGCGGTGCGGTGCATTTCGCGCTGGCTTTTTACTCAGTGATTTATACTCGGAGACGTGGCTGGGTGATATCCAGTGTCCTTTTGTCTTTGTGTTTATTTTTCTTGCACATTTAATGTATTTAAAGGATATATTGTCTTTATGGTTCACTGGGATAAGGAGGGGACTGGTGCAAGTTTTAATGAGTGGTCCCCGGCTCTCTGTGTTGAGATGAGAATTATATTCTTGGTTAGATATCTCTCTCTCTTTCCTAAGGTAGCAGGAGGCAGTGTTTTGCTGCTTTTTGAAATAGCATTTCTGCCTAATGATTTTTAGGATACTGAGAGGACATTCAATTTCAGGGCACCATCAGCAACTTTTTCTCCTGTTGTTTGAACTTTGCTCATTTAAGGAGAAGGGAGAGTGTGGCGTCTTGTTCTTGAATTTACATATCAGTATCAAGGTGGTGGGAACCAGCCCCAGCATCGGATCAGTTTTTATAAAAACTCTTTCGGTCAGGGTCATAATATTTGGAAGTAGTTTTCTCAGAAACTGTTTTTGCTACTTGGGAATAGTTAATCAGCAGAGAAGAAAGCGTTTGGCGTATTTGCTTAATATTTTAACCAAGTGAATTAGACAGGTTGGGGGGCTGGGGGAGGGGGTAAGAAAGTGGGTGGGGGAGGCCCCATAAACAAGGTGATATATAATATTTTTTTTGTTCTCCTTTTTAAATAAATACCGATCAGCTTTATGTTCAGAGACAATAGGAGCCGTTGGCTTAAATTTGCAGTTTACTGTATTTATGGCTGTAATATCAAGGTGCTGCCGTCGTAATTTCATGCCCCAATGAGAAGAGCAAGGTCGAAGCAAATGCTTCCATCGGCATCTGCTAACACACTAACTCATAAACAAGGCCCGGCTGGATCAGGTGGCACGGAATAATACAGGCTAATGAAATACAGCACAGCTTTCCATTACTGTTAGTTTTTACAGTGTCGTCATTACGTGTAATTTATGTTTAAAAAATTCAATTTTATACAAGGCACTGGGAAATAGGGGTCTACAGGTCATCCAACGACTTTTAGAGGCTCTGAGAGTCCTTATTGTACTCCACTGTTCCAACGAAATATTAATAAAATAAAATAAAAATACTTTTTTCCCTTTCTCCCTCCCCTAACCTTTTCTGAGAGAGTTGATTTTTCTTTTAATTTGGGGAGTATTTTTAGCCAGCTGTCTTCTCTGCCTCATCTCCCGCCAGCGTGTGCATGGGTAGATAACTAGTTGTGTTCCAAGAGAGGTGACCCCTGCCCCGTCTCCCTGCGTCCCAGATGAATCTCCTAAGTCCTGTAAATAGAGGGACTGTGATGGGGGAGGAAGATGGCTTGAGTGGCCAGCCCACAACTGCTGCCCGTTGTCCCGGGCCTTCTGGCCCGCTTCCCTAATCCCCATCAGACTCCGCATTTTTGTTATAAACCTCGGACTGGGCTGGAAGGTGCTGTCAGGCGTTCATCACCTTTCTTATTTCCAAACCATTCCTAACCTTGCTGTCCCAGTGGTGGTTTGACCTGCAGGATGCAGAGAACACTGCTGTCTGCTGTCATCTGTCTTTCTGCTTGGGCTGCCTAGAGCCGGGCCCCGTGGCTGTGCCCAGCGGTCAGTGGGGATGAGGGACAGCATTGAACTTCCTGATTCTGAGAAGCCCGTGCACAGTCTGTCCTACAGAAAGGTCGGCCCTTCCCAGTGCCTGGTTTTGTTTGAGCTGGGAAAGAACCCAGTGGCTCTGGGAGCCAGTAGGCTACAGCTCACGGAGTAAACTGGTTTCATTTTGTTTGCATTTTAATAGAAATCCATAGAAAAAGAAAACAATTTTGTTTCTCTGCTAAGGGCGAAAAACAAGCAGGTGAGGCAGCCCCAGGGCTGTTCACGTCAGCTGCAGTAACATGGGCTTTATTGATCAATAGAATGTAGCTCACGTGTTCTGTTCTTTTAAAAGAATCCCACCCTGGAGAACGTGTTGGGAACAAGTCTTTGGCCCAGCATCTATGCAGAGGCAGTCTCCTGGCAAAGGGAGCTGTTTGGGGGAGGAGATTCCGGAGAACCGAGGGAACTAGAGGTCGGCCGGTTTTACGGATCAGGCAGCCCTGGTGTTCACGGTGAACCGGTGCTCTCTCCCTCTCAGAGGCAGGCGTCCTGCTCCGCCTGCTCACCTTGGACAAGTCCCCTCGTCCCTTGCTCCCCCTCTTGACTAAAGCTGGGGGGCGGGGGATGGAATACCTAACTGAGCAGGACTTTTTGAGATTTGCTCTCTGTCAATAATGTAGTTGGATTGTCAGCGTCACAGACCGGGAGAGGGGCTGGTAGCTCCTGGAATCGCCAAGTCGCGGAGGTGAAGTCACAGAAAGCATCTAAATGCAAAGTGCCAGTGATATCAGATCGTGCGGTTTGACAGTCCAACTAAAAGAAAATTTGGGGCGTTATTAAAATTGGCTGATTCTTCCAAAGGCAGCAGCTACAGGGCGACTTGGGGCAGGGAGGAGAGGGAGGAGGTTTGCCTGACAGGCCGGGGACACCCTTTCCTCCCGCCTCTGCCTCTGCGCAGTCCTTGCTCGGTCCCTCTGTGGTTAGATTATTCCTTGCAGATAGCAATCAACTGGAAGGAAGTGTGTGTGTCTAATTTGCATGAGATTATTTAAAACAAAAAAAAAAAAGGTCTGCATTAGTCAGGGTGATGGTAAACAACGCAAAGAGATGCCTTTTATAATATAGCCTGCGCCTCAGCTTTCAGAGCCAAATATAATTCACCTACAATTGGCAGTTTCCTTTATTATTCCTTTTAACCTTTTGGATTCTGCAAGGTCTCAGTCTAAGCTCGCCACTCTTTACCTCCGTGGGGGTGGGCGGGAAGCCGGATGTCTTCTGTGTGGGCCCCAGGGCAGCACCCTGGCCCTAAAGGCAGGGTCCCCTGAGTGCTGGGAACTGGTGACGGGGTAGGTGACGGTTGTCTTCTGACCCCACCTCAGTCTCTGTGAGTCCTGGTGAGTCGCTTGCTTCTTGTGGCATTGATCTTCGCTAAGCTGGGGACCCTCCAGAGGAGAAGGCCGCTGAGAGAGGCGAAGGCACCCGTCTGTGAGAGACCTTGGGGTTCATTTGATGAGAGTATTAGAAGGAGACGAGGTGCCATTCAAAAAGTCTTCAAGTGTCAAATAGGACCCCAGTCATGAAGTTCCTGGGTTGGTTTGGCGTAGCCCCCAGACAACGTCTTACCTGAGGGTGGGGTGCTGGTGGTGGGGGTGGAGGAAGACAAGTTAATCCTAATTTTTTTTTTTTAACACGACGCAGACTTAAGACGTCGTTTTGGACTCTACCACTTGATGTGTTGTAACTCTGTGTTAGCATGGGAGGTCGCCCGTGGCGCCGTCTTCTCTCGCTGCTGATTATGACTGGTTAAAAGAGCGGGTTTCTGTGCTAGCATGGGAAGTCACCAGGCTGGAGATGGAGAGCCTGGGGCTTCATCTGGCATCACCATGCTTTTACTCCTATGTTTGAGGCATATTTTTCACCCTCCTTGGACCTCAGTGTGTGTGTGTGTGTGTGTGTGTGTGTTTATCTGTTAAGTAAGGGTAATGGCTGGGATAATGGCCCAGCCCTGAAATTATATTATTCGATGAGATCGTTAAAATGCTTGTTTTTTAAAAAAGAAGAAAAATGATTCATTTTCTGTAACTAAATCAGCATCCCGACTCTTGGAGAACTAGGGATATCAGAATTCCAGCCAATGTAAATTTAGAGCATCAAATGATAAGGTCTCTGTAAAGCAAGAGCTTGGAAGGAAGTGCTGATGCCCTTTAAACCGCGGCCTCGCTAGTGGGCTCGGCTGCAATAATGCAAGGAACATGTTTTATTAGGAAAATAGGCTTCGTAAAAGCTCAGGGCCAGAGGGCAGAACAACACCCAGGGAGTCCTGTCCCTTTAACCAGTGCCAGCTCTCAGGGCCACAGCACAGCCTGTAACTTACGGTATATTTCCCCAGCGTTAAACATTATCGTACTTGTTTATATTTGAAAGAGCCAAAAGGGAAAATGAGAATGCAACTGAATGCTCCTTTTGGGAAAATTATCCTCATTTGCAGCCAGCGGCTGACAAGGCACACGAACCACCAGGTTTATAGAATTCCGTAGTGTACCAGTGACCATCAGCTTGTGCTGAGGTCGCCCGTGCCACTGTCTTCTCTAGTGGCTGATTATGACTGGTTAAAACAGTGGGTTTCCTACTAGAACTCCGAGAGGGGTCCCCCTTCCTACTTAGAAGTGACTGGCGGTCCGTGCCCAGGCTGGAGCCCGAGAGCTGCTCGCCCAGGGCAGCGTGTTCTCTGGTTTTGCCCGGCTCGTCTGTGTGCTGCCGCTGTTCCTGGGAGGTGGGGTCGCAGCAAAGCAGGCCTTGGGCAGCAAGCTGGAGCTTAGAGGGGAAGACCATCCCTGGTACTCAAACTTGGCTTCTGCGTTTGAGGTGCCAGGTGCCAGAAAATGATCCTCTTTGCACCCCGCCAGCCCTTCGTCTGTCCCGGTGTCGTGGTCGGTCTGTCGAGAGGATGGTGCACTCCCCCATGGCCAGCCCAGCAGCACTCAGAGCTCACGAGGGGCCTTGCCCGTCCCTGGCTGGCTCCCCTGCATGCAGGGGGGGAAGGGGGAAAGAGAGGCCGTGTTAATTGGGGATAGACCCCCCACTGCTCAGTGCGGAGCTGAGAAGGAAGGCCCGGGCGTTTGGAATACTTAGGGCCTCTCCCTTGGCTGCCTGGGTAGGGCGTGAGAAGTTGGAGGGACGGCTGCAGCGGGCTCGCGCGCCGGGATGGTGCAGGGCAGAGCTGTGCTTTAGCGCATTAATGTGCTCGTCTATTATCCCCCTGGCACGGAGCGCGAGGCACCAGGCTTTGGAAGATGCTGATCCTCAGAACCTCCTGTACTTCATCTACCCCCAGGGGCAGATAGGCCGTGCCTTGGGCCTCTAATGGAGAGCTGCCGACCAGATGTGGAAACGCTCTCGGCTCCAGTTTAAAAGCTCTGCGCTGCGGCTGGACTGCATGTTGGGATTCCCAGAACAGCGCAGGCCAGCCAGAGTGCTCTTTTGCAGACCAGCAGTGACCTCCCACTCTCAGCAGCTAGAGCACTTTTGAGCACACGTCCTCGTCCCGAGCTGCCCTGTGGAAACATCTTTCTCACACCCGTGTGCCACTCTCTGTTCCGATTGGTCAGTGCCCTCACCCTCTTCCCGCAGAGCTGGCGTCCCCAGTCCGCCTCACACCTGTTGAAGTAGTCCAGCCGTGCAACCCCCGGAAATGTGGTCTTCACATTCGGTGTTTCACCTGCTCCATATTCCTCCACAGGCATACCCTCTCCGCGTGCCACAGCCACTGCAGGTGGCGCCCTGCCGTTTCCTGCGGTCCCCAGCCAGCGCACTGTGGTGTAGAGTGTCGGGAGGATTTTTTTTAAAAAGGGAAAAAGAAAAACTAGCCAAAGGCAATATAGGCAGCCTATGATAGGCTAGAGTAATAATCATCTGAAAGTTTGGGTCTGGCCTTGTTTTGATCTGTTTTCTTGTTTTATTTTCTTCTTCACATTCTATATCCCATTCATACTAATCACAGTCAGTCCTGATTTTTCTTTTTATTTCTGCATTTGTCATAAAATAAAGCAAATTATTCCCGTCTTCAGAAACGATCTAGACTAATTAGTCGTCTCACCCAATAATTAGTTTTTTGTTTCCCTGTCTGTTTTCATGCATTATTGTTAGTTTTTTCCCCTCTTTTTTTAACACCATTACAGATTAAAATGAGCCACATTTGCAGTTGATGTTATCTGTTTTCGGGGGAAGAATGGAGAATTGCAGTACGGAGCGACTTCAAAAGCAGCAATAAACTCAAGGATAAATTAAGGAAATTGAATGAGCCACATTTGGAAGCAGTGTTGAGGCTAATATTCTGTCGCTTAAGGTTAAATTGCAGCTGAGAGAGGTTCTGGAGAATCCGAAATCGGGGAAGCAACTTAACCAGGATGCTAGGCATTCTGTGACTCTAAGGTCTTTTCTCAAATGAAGATTTTGTTGCAGCCACAGACAGTGGCAAAAGGTACTCACCTGCAGTTATGTCCTCTTCTCCCCCAGGGCTGACAGATGAAGAGATTGATGTGGCTTTCCAGCAGTCAGGCTCGGCTGCCGATGAGCCTGCGTCCTTGGGCCCAGCCACACAGGTGGTTCCTGTCCAGCCCCCTCACCTCATTCCGCAGCCATACAGTAAGTCACCTGCTCAAACTCCTGCTTTAACCTTGACTAGGATTCAGGATTCTGGCCCAGGAGCAGTGCTTCCCGTCTCCCCGACTCGGCAAGCTGGGAGAAACTGGGAGTAGGAGATGGCGCTTGGGTTTTTCCAAAAGAATGTGACACACCCGAATCCTCTTCCAGGCCAACTTTTAAGTATGCAACAAAGGTGTAAGAAGCGGCACAGGACCAGAATAAATGAATTTATTGTATGGTTTCAGGTATTTTGGTGTCAAGCAAGGATCTGGAAAAGTGTTTATCGGTTCTGTTTCCATTTTCTTATATCCGTGCTTTTTGCATGTTCCTGTTTCACTAATAAGAACATAAACATCTGATTCATGGCTGCATTCTTATTTGGTCCTTGAAATAACTTACCTCCTAATTTTATCTTCTAGAGTTAACATTAGTAGGTGCAGACTGGCCTTCCCCTCCCCACTCCCCTTTTCTTCCTTCCTTCCTTCCGTGTCCTGGCTATACTGTGTACATTTACGTAGTGGCAGTCTGCTGGTGAATTTCAGATTGCATGAGAAGGTCCTTTCTGAATGAAGCTTTTAATTATTACCTGAGAATGTGATCCATGAGAGGTTTTTTTTGTTGTTTTTACATGAAAGCTACTTTGGGAATAAAGGTTCTTTAAACTAGTAATAACCATATGCTTCCACAATATAAGCAGAACCCCGTCTTTAAGTCACTTATGAAAAATCCAGAAAGGTTAAAATTGATTCCAAAGCAGTAGAGTCCATGGAAGATTGCTGTTTTGTGTGTTTAACATAACATTTCAGCCTTGGGGAGTTACTGTTGTGGCTCAGTGGTAATGAACCCGACTAGTATTCATGAGGGACGCGGGTTTGAGCCCTGGCCTTGCTCAGTGGGTTAAAGATCTGGCGTTGCCGAGAGCTGTGGTATAGGTCGCAGACGTAGCTCGGATCTGGTGTGGCCATGGCTGTGGTGCAAGCTGGCAGCTGTAACTCCAGTTCGACCCCTAGCCTGGGAACTTCCACATGCTGTAGGTGCGGCCCTAAAAAGCAGAAAAACAAACAAGCAAAAGATTTCAGGCTTGGATCTGATGTCTTTCAAAATGTCTTATCTATAATTATCTTCATTTTAATTGTCTATCTCAGAAGTTTTATTTTTTTCAAAACATGATTTAAAAGGTGTTATATGTCAGATTTTAAAAGGCGCAATTTAAAATGCCAGACTTGTTTTGACCCCGACCACGGGGTCTGGCATTACCTTCTGGCCCCGGCTTCGACGTCTTTCCCACAGCTGGGGAGTTGCAGTTAGCTGTGTAGATAGCGCAAGGGCCGTGCAGTGGGTTAGAATCCGCTTTGCGTGTCACGGATCTCATTGAGACACAGCCTTCCCTTTGCTCTCTGGTTGAGGCGGAATGGGCGAGGCCAGGTAGCACGACTCTAGCTGCTCTCATCTGCAGTCGCCTTGTCTAGCAAACCGTCAGGGTTGTGTGGCCTCTGAGCGGAGGGGCGGTGCTGAGTGCTGGGCCTCGCAGGGGAGCTGTCGAGTCAGTGGCAGCTCTGCGTCAGGCCGGGACTCTTTTCTTTCTGTCTAAAGTTCTTCCCGACCCGTCATCCTGTGGCTTTGCGTCCCTCAGCTTACTCTCCATGTCGCTTTTAAACTAAAGGCTGAGTCTTCACACTTTTTCTTCAGTCGTGTCCCTGGGCCCCGCTGTTTGATGGAATTTGTCGAGGACAGGCAGTGGCAGCTGGGGTGCAGAGTTTTCTAAGAAGCACATCTGTTCTCTTCCAGCTGTTTCCTTCATGGCTTAATACCAAACAGGTCTCTTGGCTACTTGGAACCTTCTTGCTCAGTACAAATTGTTCTGGCGAGTCACAGAGTTGGCCTCAAACATGCGTGTGCCTGCTGTCGGTGGGCACAAAGGGTTAAGCTGCAGAAGAATGGGGCTGGGCGGGGCGATTCAGTCATTTAAATCATTCTCCTGCCCAGAGCTCTCTGAGAAAAAGCACTACATGGTTAGGTATTTAGGTAGGAGTATTTTTAAGAGTCTCCCAGCCCTAAAAATAAAATTCATCTTCTTAGAGACAGACTCCTTCCTGCTTTGACGCTGGTGTAAAAACAATGGTAATGGTAATTTTAAATACCTGGAGTTTTTAGTTGTCACTGTCAAGCCTCATTCTTCTTGTACCGTTACCCTGCGCGCTCAGCTCCGGGTGACTCTACCTCTTCACTTCTGTACTTTTGCCAAGAGGTGTCAAAACTGCTCAAAAAAAAAAAAAAGGCTTGATTTTGATTAATATAGAGAAACAAGACTTTGCCTGACTGATAATAAAACTGATAAATGACATTTGAATTACTTGTAGCGGTAATTTATTACATAAAATATCTTTTATTTGACATGCGATTAGTTGCTGGAAGCATCACTCAATCTGACTAGTTTAAACATGCTCTAAAATGAACCCCAGTAAAAACCAGGGCTGTCTGCTGCTGGCGTTATGAAATATACTAATCCTGGAGTGAGGAAAAAAATCTGACTTTAAATATTTAAATGATTAATTGGGTTTATATATTTTTTTTACCTTTCTAACCCCCTTAATTACAAGCAAACTCAGGGGAGTTTCTGAACTAGGTGTGCAGTCTGCATGCTTATCACTGAGGCATTGTCTGCGTCCTGGGAGGGATTTATGGCCTCCATTCAAGTGTGTTCCTGCCGACTTTACATCTGGAGCTCGGTCGCCCTTTCCTTCCCTCTTCTTGGCTTTTTAAGGACATTCCATCTCTGAGCTCAGGCCTAGAAAAATGGGATTTTCTGGGCTCAGCCCCAAATGCTCAGGACTCCAGGAAGGGTGGCTTTTCCAAGACCACCCCTGGGAGCCCAGCGCTCGCGGATTGTCACCTTGGGACTTGCCCACCCTCCTTGCTTGAGGGCAGGTGCCCCGCTCGGTGCGGCTTTTGATAGCTCTGCTTTGGTGAGTGTGGTTGACCTTGAGATGTTAGTAGATATGCCAGTATCAGCAGAGAACATGGAGACCTACCAGAGTGGTTCCAGTCCACGTCATTAGTGTTTATTAAGCACCTGCTGTATACACAGTACCGTATCATGAGAAATTCAGAAAAAGATGATCTTTAAGAATATTACAGGCTCTCGGGAGCAGTAAGATAGACTCTTAAGAAAAGAGTAATAATATAAGACTTGGTGATTTAATGCCAAAATTAATTATACAGACAAGAAACTCCACAGGAATACAGAAAAGAGAAAAATTAATGTGGGCTCGAGAAGTCAGAGAGGCTTTGTGAAAGTGGTAGGAGGTTGACACCAACGGGAAGCTTGGTGTCAGCCGGTATGAGAATAAACCAGTATTGTCAGGGCTTAAAAGAAAGTTGGGTAGCACGCGGGAAAAGCCAGGCTGGGATGCGAGAGGGAATCTGACATGCTGTTTCTCGTTGTGGTTTCTCTTTGTGTGACTTTGAGTCAGGAATCGGTGTGTGTGTGTGTGTGTGTGTGTGTGTGTGTGTGCGTGTGCGTGTGCGTGTGCGCGCGCGCGCATGCAGAGCCTAATGCAGTCCTGAACATAAAGTCCTGATAAATGCTTGATTGATTGATTCATTGTAAGCTGATTTTTCTTTTTTCCTCCCGGAGAAACAAGAAGCAAGGTAACTTTGAGATATAAGCAGGGCCAGTGTGATTTTTGTATGATAATAGTTTTTCTTAGGTTGAAATGTTTTTTCCTCCACAGTCTTTGAGAAACAGTTTAGGCTTTTCCAGAGGCAGACCTATAGCTTCAGTTGTCTCTTCTTTTTTATGTATGTATGTATGTATTAGTTTGTCTTTTTAGGGCCACACCCATGGCATATGGAGGTTGCCAGGCTAGGGGTCCAATTGGCACTGTAGCCGCCGGCCTACACCACAGCCATAGCAACGCTGGATCCTTAGCCCGCTGAGCGAGGCCAGGGATCGAACCCACCTCCTCATGAGTGCTAGTCGGGTTCACTAACAGCTGAGCCACGACGGGAATTCCACGAGTTGCCTCTTCTTAAAATAGGATGTAACTGCCTGAGGTTGGTGGAAGCCTTTGACATTTCATTAGACATCCTGAGAGAGGAAGGGTGTTCTTTCTCAGTTTGTTTCTTTTATGGCCGTGTTTAGTCACATGAACTTACCCTTGATTTTCTTAGGACACCAAGCACGTGTTTATCAACGAATGCCTGCTGTGTGCCAGGCACTGTGTTAGACTCCGGGCATGAGCCCATTAAGCCTGGCTGGTGGCTCTCCCCAGCTGCTCCTGTGCAGTAGGAAAGGCAGTTATGGGAAGGCTGCCCTGGAGAGGATGGTGGCCCAGACAAGGTGAAGGGACACTTCAGAGCACAGGAGGTGCCCCACTGGACCTGGGGCATGACTGGTTCAGTGACCAGACAGGATGGACCAGAGCATCTAAGCCAAAGCAAAGCCACCTGGACATGAAACCCTGTGATGTCCAGAGCGGCTACAGCATGGGATCAGTGTGTCAGAAGAGGTGACCCGAGAGGAAGGTTGGCAGCTAGGCTCCCCGAGGGAGGACAGTCAAAATTGACATGGATTATTTTACCTTGAAATGCATCGTCTCATTATTCTGAGGTTGCATTACCTGTGAGACTGTATTGTTCTTAAACCGGTATTAGAATGATTGGTGCCCTCCGAGCATGGCTGCGTGGGGGGCTAGAGGATGCCCTGGGAGAGTGCTGGGCGAGGCAGATGTCCGGAGGCTCTGCCTGTAACTCCCTTTCAGACGCCTCCATTCTGATGGGATGGAGGTCCCCCTGCCTTGATCAGGCCCTGCTCCCCACCACGCTACACTTAAATGTTTGCTCACTTCCTATTAAGTTGTGAGTTCTTGGGCTCAGAGGCTTTTTTTTTTTTTTTAAATCTATGACCTGAGGCCCTGACTTAGCAGGTATTCTAGAAGCATTTGTTGAAAGAAGCAGCGGTGGTGGACACGCGCTGGAGAACTGAAAAGCTGCCCAGCAGTACCTGTCAGCGTGGGGCCTGCTGCCCAGGCAGCCGGTCAGCGAGGCCTTCTGTGTGCGCTGTGCCGAGCAGGCTGCAGACGTAGGACAGGCCTTGCCTTCAGGAAGCCGCTGTTGAATGTGGAGCAAAGCCTTGTGCCTGGGGCAGGGTAGCCGTCCTGTATGGTGTGAATAGCGAGAGCTTTAGGGATTTAAGAACAAAGGAAGACCCCAGAGTGCAGGTCCCAGGCCAGACCTCGTGGAGGAGGCTGTGGAAGGCACCAGAAGCTGGCAGGGAGGGGGGTGAGTGGCCCTGGAAGTGACTGAATGAAGGCGCATGTGGCCAACGTCTCTGTTTCCATCAAGAAATAAAAGGGAGGAGTTCCTAGCTGTGGCTCAGTAGGTAAAGAATCCGACCAGGATCCATGAGGACGAGGGTTCGATCCCTGGCCTCGCTCAGTGGGTTCAGGATCTGGTGTTGTCGTGAGCTGTGGTGTAGGTTTGCACACGTGGTTTGGATCCCGTGTTCCTGTGGCTGTGGTGTAGGCCAGCAGCTACAGCTCTGATTCGACCCCTAGCCTGGGAACCTTCCTATGCTGTAGGTGTGGCCCTAAAAAAAGAAAAAAAAAAAAGAAAACACAACAAAAAAGTAAGCCAATTGATTAAAAAAATAAGAAATTACAAAAATACCGTTTCTCCTTCTTTCTTCTGTTTCTCTGTCAGGTTAGCACACAAATCTCACATTTTGCTACTTAAAAGTTATTGGTTTGTATATGAGGGAAACATTTCTCTAAATTTGAGGAAATTGTATTTTTCTTCTTTCGTCCCTGCGGCTGGTTTAGAATAGCAGCTCTTCAGGGGCCAGCACCTGTCTGTTTTGTTTGCTTTGTGTTATGCCCTGTGTGGGGCCTCGTGGTTGCGAACAAGTGGGTCTTGAAGAGGGCGGATCTTAGTAAAGTGGGTGGAGAAATCCTTTCCTTAGATTTCTTTCTTTCTTTGGCTGCGCCCACAGCATACAGAATTGACCAGAGATGGGACAGTGCCCATCCCACAGCAGGGACAATGCCAGATCCCTCACCCACTGAGCCGCCAGGGAACTTAGATTTCTTAAACCACTGAAAGAGTCTTTGGTGGTAGCTAGGATTGTGGCCATGCTGACACTGCAGCCTGTATTAGTTGTATAAGATTCTGTAACAACAACCCCCAAATAAGAGTGGTTTAGGGCATTCCCGTTGTGTGTCAGTGGGTTAAGGACCTGATGTCTCTGTGAGGATGCGGGTTCAAACCCCAGCCTTGCTCAGCGGGTTAAAGATCTGGCATTGCTGCAAGCTGCGCCATAGGTCGCAAATGTGGCTCAGATCTGGTGTTGCCATGGCTGTGGCATAGGCCTCAGCTGCAGCACTGATTTGACCCTGGCCTGGGAATTTCCATATGCTGCAGGTATGGCTGTTAAAAAAAAAAAAAAAAAAGAGTGGTTTAAACAAAACAAAAGACTTTCTGTTAGGTAAACATAGGCATTCCAGGCTGCCAGGCTGGCTCTGTGGTCATCAGGGGAACCCTGCATCCCTCACATGTGGCCAGTATTCATCCTGTGCTCCCATGTGACCCCTACAGTTTCAGCTGTCCCCTCTGCCATCCAACAGGCAAGAAAGAGGGGAAGGAAGGAAGGAAGAGGACAAGTCACCTTCTAAGGACACCTCCTGGAAATCGCCTATGTCACTCCCGCCTTCTCCCCCTTGGCTGGAACTCAACCTTACAGCCACGCCTGTCTACAAGGAGGCTGAGAGGTGCAGTCCCTGTTCTGGTCTGGCATGTTCCCAGCTTCATAGCCCATAGGAAGTTTGAATTGGAATTAACACTAAATTCAGGATAGGGTTACTCCTCAGTAGAGAGAAGCACACTGCTCGCCTCCGTGTGGAGAAAATTTTAACTGGTAGAGCAGGTGGATTTAGAATTGCTAATTTTGTTACCATCATGTTTCATAATTTATCTAAATGTTATATTCTTTCGCATGCATCACATAATACAGAAAACATTTAAGAATTTGAATTGGGGTTCCCCTTGTGGCACAGCGGGTTAAGGAATTGGCATTATCACTGCAGCAGCTCAGGCCACTGCTGTGACACGGGTTCGATCCCAGGCCCTGATCTCATGTGCTCTAGGCATGGCTGGAAAGAAAAAAAAGAAAGAAATTCTGAACAGACTTTTAAAAATAATCAGTTTTATTGAGGTACATTTTACATAAAAGGCAGCCACTTTTGTTATCCAGCTTGAGTCTTGACAAGTATACACTCCCAGCTCGCCATCATCACATTTCAGGTACCCCAGAAGATGCCTGGTAACGTGCTCCCACCTAGTGCCACCTCGCCCCGACTCTGGGGCAACTTCTGGGCTGCCTTCTATTCTACCCATTAGATTGATCTTTCCTAGAGTACTGAATGGAGGGAATCATGCAGTGGCTTCTCTGTCTGGTTTCTTTCACTCAGCACCATGTTTTTGAGATACGTCCAAGTTCTGATGCCCGTCAGAAATTGTTCTGTTTTTTATCCCTGAGCCATGTTCCCTGGTAAGGGTGCACCAGGGTTTGTTGGCCAGTGGATGGTCTTCAGGCTGTGGGCTATTTCTAGTTTTGAGCCTTTACAAATAAACCTCTTGTGAACAGTTGTGTACAAGTCTTTGTATGTTTTTATTTCTCTTTGGTAAATGCCTAGGAGTGGAATTGCTAGATCATATGTTTAAGTTTCACTTTTTAGGAACCTGCCAAACTGTTTTTCAGAGTGGTTGTACCATTTTACACTCCTTTCAGCGATATGTGAGCGTTCTAGTTGCCACAGAGCTTCACTGACAGTTGGTATTCTCCGTCTTTTTAATTTTAGCAACTCTAGCGTGCGTGGCGTGGGATCTCCTGGTCGTTAGTGTTTACATTTCTGTGAAGACTCACAATGTTGAGCATCTTTTTATGGGCTTATTGCCCATTTGCATATCTTCTTTTGTAACATGTCTATTCCAGTCTTTGCCCATTTTAAATTGTCTTCTTAAGTTGGAAGAGTTTTTACATATTCTAGATTCAGATTCTTTGTCACTTATATGCATGGTTAGTATTTCCTCCCAGTCTGTGGCTAGCCTTTTCTTTATGTTGCTTTTTGAAAAACAAAAGATTGAAAACTTGATGACATCCAGTTATTTTTTATTGTTATTTTTTTCTTAACAATTCCTGGTTTTTGTGTCCTTTCTGTGTCATCTTTGCTTACCCCAAGGTTGGAAAGATTTTCACTGTTGTTTTCTTCTTAAAGTTTTATGGTGTTAGCTTTCATGTTGAGATCTGTGATTCACTCTGTTAATTTTTGTGTCTGGTATAATGTGAAGGTCAAGATTCTTTTTTCCCTAATGGACATCCACCACCACCACCAGCAGCTGTTTAAAGATTATCCTGTCCCCACTGAGTTATGTGTTCCTTTATCGAAAAGCAGTTGTTTACATATGCCTGAGTCTATTTCTAGCCTTTTTAAAAATTTTTTAAGCTATCGGAGTATGTTCTACATATTATAAAATTTAACCCATGTTGGAGTTCCCGTCGTGGTTCAGTGGTTAATGAATCCGACTAGGAACCATGAGGTTGTGGGTTCCATCCCTGGCCTTGCTCAGTGGGTTAAGGATCTGGCGTTGCCGTGAGCTGTGGTGTAGGTTACAGACACGGCTCAGACGCGGCTCCCGTGTTGCTGTGGCTGTGGCGTAGGCTGGCAGCTACAGTTCTGATTAGACCCCTAGCCTGGGAACTTCCATGTGCCATGGGAGCAGCTCTAGAAAAGGCAGCAGCTCTAGAAAAGGCAAAAAGACAAAAACAAAACAAAAAAAACAAAACCATATCATGTGTACCAGGCAGTGCTTTTTAGTAACTTTACTGAGCAATGCACTCACTTTTAGAGCACCTCCACCCCCCAGATAAGATCCTTTGTGCCCATTCACTGTCCATCTCCTCCAACCCCAGTCAACCGCTAACCTGCTTTCTACCACTACAGATCTACCTTCGCTGGGCATTTCAGGTCAGCGGAGTCATACAGTGTGTGGTCTCTTCTTCCTGCCTTCTTTCACTTATCTTTGAGGTTCTTCCATGTTGTAGCAGTACTTTTTATTGCTGAATAATATTCCATTGTGTGGATGGTACCACATTTTGTCTATCAGTTTACCAGTTGGTGAATATTTAGGCTGTTTGCAGTGTTGGCTGCAGGCCTTGTGCTGCTGAGAGTGTGTGTGGCCAAGCCTTGTGTGGATGTACCTTCTCATTACTCCTGGGTAGCCCTCTAGGAGTGGGATTGTTAGGTCACATGCCTGTTTTATGTTCCTGGATTCCTAACCTTTTTTTTTTCTTGCTAATCAGCTTGTTTGGAAGTATTATTTATGCACAGGATAATCCACTTTAAGTGTACAGTTTGATGAGTTATACATACTGTAACTCAACTCATGTAACCAACACTGTAGTCAAAATACAGAAAATTACCATCACCCCCAAAATTTCTTTGTGCCCTTAACATCCGTCCTCTCCCCCACTCTGGTTCCGGTCAACCAGTAGTCCCTTCTCTGTCACTAATGTTCTGCCTTTTAGAAAATGTCATGTAAGTGGAATCATTCAGCATATAGTCTTTTGTGTGGATTCTTTACCTTAACATAATGCTTTTGAGATTGGGATGTGTATCGGCTAGTAAATATTTTAGACTTTGTGAGCCACGTGTTTCTGTCGCATATTCCCCCCGCCCCCAACACCAATCCTTTAAAAATACGGAAGTCATCCAGGGCTCACAGCTGAATAAAAGCAGGATGAGGTGGGACTTGGCCAACTGAGCAGAGTTTGCTGATTCCTATGACTCCGTTATAGGGTTACTCCACAATTTGTTTATCCACTGACCATTGATGGTTGCTTGGGTTGTTTCCAGTTTGGGACTATTATGAATAAAGCTCCCATGAACATTCATGTACAACAAGTCTTTGTGTGCACAGATACTTCCTCTCTTAGGTAAACACCCAGGAGTGGAATGCCTGAGTCAGATGTTAGGTGTACATTTAACTTTGTAAGAGGTCGCAAAACTATTTTCCAAAATGGTTGTGCCGTCTTACATTCCCGTCCGCGATGCGTGGTAATATCCGTTGCTCCACATCCTTGTCAACATTCGTTATTCTCAGTTTTTAAGTTTAGCCATTCTAATGTGAAAGTAGTAGTATCTCATGGTACTTTTAATTTTTATTTCTCTCATAACTACTGATAGCAAGCATATTTTCCTGTGCTTATTGGTTGCTCATGTATCTTTTGTGAAGTGTCTCTTCCAACCTACTGCCCAATCTTTTTAATATTTTTTTTATTATTTTATTAAAAAAATTAAAAAAAAATCTTTTTAGAGCTACACCTGCAGCATATGGACGGTCCCAGGCTAGGGGTTGAATTGGAGCTGCGGCTGCCGGCTTACACCACAGCCACAGCAACATGGGATCCGAATGGTGACGGAAACCTACACTGTAGCTCATGGCGATCCTTAACCCACCGAGTCCAGGAATCGAACCCGCATCCCCATGGATACTAGTCAGATTTGTTTCTGCTGAGTCATGACGGGAACACCTCAATCTTTTTTTTTAAATCACCTTGTTTGATTGAATGGTAAAAACTCTCCATGCACGTTCCTGTGGTGGCTCAGCGGTAATGAGCCTGACTAGTCTTCATGAGGATGCAGGTTCCATCGCTGGCCTCACTCAGTGGGTTAAGGATCTGGTGTTGTCCTGAGCTGTGGTGTAGGTGGCAGATGTGGCTCGAATCCCACATGGCTGTGGTGTAGGCCAGCAGCTACAGCTCCAATTTGACCTCTAGTCTGGGGACTTCCATATGCCTCTGGTGTGGGCCTAAAAAAACAAAAAAAAGCTCTTCATTAGTCTGGTTACAGGTCCTTTATCAGATATATATTTCGCAGATATTTTTTCTCAGCCTATGTAGACATTTTCTTCTTGGTAATCCCCTTTGAAAAGCAAAAGTTCAAAAAAAAATTTTTTTTTCGGCCACCCCTGTGGCATATGGAAGTTCCTGGGCTAGGGACCGAACCTGCAGCATGGTTGCACAATGCTGGATCTTCAACCCACTTTGCCACAGGGAACTTCCAAAAGTTTAAAATTTTGATGATGTCCATTTTATCTTTTTTTTTTTTTTTCCTTTTATGGTTCATACTTTTTGTATCTTAAGAGGTTTCTGCCTACTCCAAGGTTGTAAGGATTTTCTTCTGTGGTTTCTGTTTTCTTACAGAATCTTATAGTCTTTCCTTCTTTGCTATGATCAATTTTAATTCTTACGTAAGTTGTAAGGTAAGGGTCAAGGTTCATAAACCCCCCCCCCCGCCACCCCATGACTATCCAGTTGTCGCCAAGATTCCTTTTCCCATAGAACTACCTCGGCCTCTTTGTCAGAAATCAGTTGACCACACAAGCCTGGGTCTATTTCTGGACTCTTCTGAATTCTTACGGTTTAATTAGAGCTCATATCCTTTAATCTATGAGCGAGGCTATGGATATGCTTCTCAGTGTCCTTCCTGCCCAAAGATGACTCGCAGCCCTGAGAAGTGGCAAAGACCACTTTGCATGGGATGTGCGCGTGAAGACAGGCTCGCGTTGTCGGATGTGATGGCTCCTGGGTTGCTCTGGTGCCTTTGCCTTCCAGGCTGCCCGGGTACTTCTGTTCAGGGCAGAATGCTTAGTGTCTAGGTGATGTGCTCTGGCTCGGCTGCATCTTTCTGGCCACTGCCAGCCCTCCACAGCTGTGTGCTTCAGCACCCTGGCCCAACCCCATGCTATGGCCACCCCTCCACAGCTTAGCCTGTGGTAGGTACCCCTTAGCTGGGCACCAGTCTCTCTCTGTGCATGTAGCCTGGCCATCCTGTGCTGTGACAAGCACTGATCTGGCAGCCTGGCTTTGTTCCAGGACCTCACTGTGGATGAGCCTGTCCTGCCAGTTCATTTTCAGGCTGGCTTTGCGAGCAGAGCTGATGGGATGATTTGAGAAGCTAGATCCATCGCTGTGTGGAGTCACGGCTCCAGCCTTGATGAGTCTGGAGGGGACACAGTTGGGCTTGCCCCCTGCCAGCCACTGCCTTGCCCTGGGCTCAGGCTGCTGGTCTCCCCAGGGGCTTGCTAGTTTCCCCCTGCTGTCAGCCAGCACATGGCTGGATACAGATCGTCTCAGCAAGGTGATTTCATGACAGCTTTCAGCTCTGGACTGTTGATGAATCCTTCCTGGGTGGTGGGATTTCTGTGCCGTCCATGAATCCTCCCCTTGGTGGTTTCGGGCTCACTGTGGCTGTGTCGAGTGTGGGCTTCCTGGCCCCACACGTGCATTCTTTCTTACCTGATGCTGTTCGTTCTCGCCTCTGGGTTAGGAGCTCTTGGTAGGTTGAGCTGTAGCGAACAGAACTGGTTTAGTGGTGTTTAGTGAATGGCCAGGGAGCTGTGGGATTGCAGCTCTCCCGCCCCTGACACGGCCGCCTACGCCGTGGATTCACCTGAAACCCAAGCTTTGGGGCAGGCAGACTCGTGCACATGGCAGAGTTCGTGCTAGTCGGCGGAGTCCTCCAGGGGGAAGGAAGGCGGTGATTCCTGAAGAGCCCCATCCTCTTCTAGCTCCTGCCACCTGAGACACAATGGCCGTGCCAGAGGAGAAACACCGCCACACTCGGCCGTCTCTTCATGCTCCGCAGAGGCCGGCGTCAAGGTGCTGGTCACTTGCTGGGCTTGTTGGCAAGTTGGCGAGTTGTGCCTGTTGGCCAAGTACTGTAGACAGTTTGAATCTGAGTGACAATGAAAAAATCACTGTCCCTAAGCTCTTTAAATCTAGCAAAGCTCTGCCACCTTCAGTCAAATGGCCTGTGCTTGATAAGAAGAGAAAAACGTCTCTGGGAACACCTGGGTGGTGGTTAGAACCGGATCTGACGTCGGGCTTCTGGCCTGCTTGCCCCCCGCCCTGCCATCTACACGTGGGTGTCTGCTTCAGCCTGGGGCCTCTGGAGCTTTGAAAAGCTCATTCATTCCATTTCCCTTACATGTGAGCTAGAGCACAGGAGCGACTGGCCCCATTTTTTGCCCTTGACTGTATTTTCTGGACATCCGGGAGCATAGTGACAGAGGCTGGGGCTCCCAGGTGCTCTGGGTGCTCTGCACTGGGCTTAGAAAAAATCGGCCCCAGGGTGGGCAGCAGGAGGCCGCAGGTGGTCCTTGTCTGGGGGTTCAAGCCAGTTTGGGGTCACACGGAGTACTTTCTCGGTAGCCCTAATCTGTCCTCTTTGAAAGGTGGGCAGTGGTTAAGAGTTATCTCCACCTTAGTTTTCTCTCCTTTTTCATTTTGCCACAAGACAGAATTGTATCACACATCTCCAAAACGAGTAAAATGGCATTTCAGCTTCTTGCCTTTATAGACTCTCTGAACTTTAGGAAAGATCATTCTGGTCCCTTTTCATTAATAATGAAAACCAGGGGGCAATAAAATGTTCTTAATGCAGGCATGGCAGAGACGAGCGGTGCGGGGGTAAAGGTGTGGCCGGCGGGGAGCCACAGGTGTTTCTTGGTGCCGGAGGAGGTTGAGCTCCCAGAGAGGTGGGAGCAGCCGTAGGAGGGGTCCTGCTTCTTGGACCCCTGACCTGCCAGCATCTGCTCAGCCTCAGCCCTGGTACCCAGAATGAGAGGCTGCATTTCTCAAGGCCTGCATGGTGTGTTTGCAGGAAAGAAGGACGCAGCAAACTTTGGGTTCTGGTCCAGTTTTCAGCCTGGTTGCAACTGTTTTCTTGTAAGATATTTAGTGGGTATATGAGAAGTCACTGGTGAATAGGACTTTCTGGACATGTGCCCATTTTGAATGCTCGCGCTGGGGATTTTGGCAGCACAGATGGATGTGTGGCTGTTCTGGGTGTGGATTAAAGTCCCGCTGAACAGTGACTCTTGAAAAGTGACAAGGTTACTTACTCTGTCTTTGCTTTTTCCTCCTAAAAATGAGCTTTCACTGGATGTTAGCATCAAGAATCAAGGCACTCAGAGTAGAGCAGGCTGAGACAAGAGAGGTGCCTGCTTGGGAGTCAGAGCCTCCTGGCTTCCCAGGGTCACAGTGTGAAGGTCCATGTACCTCTGTGGCCTCAGAGCTTTCCATTTCACGAGCAGCAGTTGCTTATCTGTGTAGATTCATATTGGATGAGGGTGTTCACTGCAGGTCAAAGCACCAGAGTTCCCTCCTGGAGACACATGTAGACGTGAACCCTGGAGGGGAGCAGGGAAGCCCTGGCTTGTGATGACAAAAACCCAAGCGCCCATAGAAAAATAGAGCAATATATATATTTTTAAAAATCTTTTTAGGGGTGGACCTGCAGCTTGTGGATGTTCCTGGGATGGGGGTCGAATCGGAGCTGTAGCTACTGGCCTACGCCACAGCCACAGCAATGCAGGATCTGAGCCGCGTCTGCAACCTACACCACAGCTCACAGCCATGCCGGATCCTTAACCCACTGAGCAAGGCCAAGGATCGAGCCTGCGTCCTCAGGGATGCTAATGTCAGATTCATTTCCGCTGAGCCACCAGGGGAACTCCTAGACTGATGAATTTATGTGAACATGAAAACACTGTGTGCCACAGAACACCATAAGCAGCGTCAAAAGAAAAATATACTGGGGAAGATTTTTATAACTCCTGTCACAGACAGAGGGCTAATTTCCTTGCTGTATGAGAAGTTTGCATAAGCTGATGAGGGGAATTGATAGAGGAATCAAGGAGGAACGTAGGGAGCGTCCTGTATAGCAGGAAGGGACTGCAGATGAAGAGATGCTCAGTCCCCACCCCTTAGAAGATACATGCAAATTAAAGTCAGAGTGATTAAAGTCCCCTTTTGCTGGAGCCCAGGTCAGCCCCTGCCTGCACGCTGACTCGTCGGCTGCCGGGAGCACCGTGCAGGTCACTGCATCCCCACACTCACGTTGTCCTGCTTGGTGTTCTCCAGCCCTCTCTGGAGTCACCTTGTCTGGGCATTTGTCGGCTGTCTCCTCTCCACCAGGCTCCACATGAGAGAACAGGGCAGGGTCTCAGCACCATGGTCCGCTGTGCCTATGACACTGCCCTGTGCACTGTGGGCTTCGTGAGGGAGGATAAATGGGTGATGAGCAGCTTCTGAGGTGGACCTGGGTTCGTGCACACCTGGCTGGGCCTGTGTCAGCCTCTCTGAGCCCTTTCTTCCTCGAGCACGGAGCCTGTGCCCCAGGTCTTCCAACCGCCTCACCCCCTCACCCCGGGTCTCAGCTCCCCCAGAAGCCACCACATGGCCTGGTGCAACCAGGCGGATGGTTCCAGGAGCCCAGGAGGAGCTGATCCTTGTCCTGAGGCTGAGATGAGGAGACTGAGGACATGTGCTGTCCGGCCCCGGTGAGGACGCGGAGCCTCCTCTGATGACCACCTTCTCCCCCAACTTTAGGCCCCGCGGGCTCCCGGTGGAGAGATTACAGCGCCTTGGCCATCATCATGGCAGGGATTGCCTTCGGCTTTCACCAGCTCTACAAGGTAAGGCGCCTTCCCTGCAGCCCCTTGGTGCACAGCGCTGCCCTCCCTGGTCCAAGAGGCAGGGGGCGCTGGCGAGCGGCTTTCTGGAGGGGCCTGGTTCGGTGCTGATCCTGCACCTGCGCGGCAGGTCCAGACCCGCCTGGCCTGCGGGCCTCTCATCAGAGAGGTGCAGAGGGTGACCGAAGCCAGTCGATGGAGCCAGGTCCGGTACCTGGAGCCGAGCCCGCATGGCCTGAGCAGGCTGTAGCTTTCTGAGAGGCAGAATGGCGCGGTAGTGAGGCCCTCGATGCTGGAGCCCAGCTGCCTGTGTTGCATCCTGGCTCTGCCACTTAGTAGCTGTGTGACCACAGGCTTGGTAGCCTCATCTGTAAAGTGAGGACAGCCGTACCTACTGCACGAGGCTGTTGTGAAGCTGATGGGTCAGTGCCCCTTGGAAAGGTACTCTGCCGAGCACATCGGCAGTGCTCTGTGCCTTCTTGTTCTACCCAAGGATTTAAAACCAGCCTTGAGACTCTCAGAATAGTATAGTTACATATATTGCGTTGGCACCCATATAAATCTAGGATTTTTCATAGTCAGCCCTCAGGATCCTAGAGCTCATTGCTTACAACAGAGCTGCAGGTGTGAAGTGAACATCCGCTTCCTTGAGCCAGATACTAAACAGATACTGGTTGCCAGAGACCAATGCTGATTTGAAGCAAGTCTTTCTTAGAAGATGAAGAGCCAGGGTAGGTCCCCAGAGACAAAAGGTAAAATAGTGGCCAGGAAACTTGCTCTCCACTGGTCCTGGAGAGAGAAGCCCCCTTCCTTTGATGCTACCTGCAACTCCATCCCTGGTTTGGAGAGTCTTAAAAAAGAATCTGGGAGTTCCCATTGTTGGCTCAGTGGTGACAAACCCAACTAGTATCCATGAGGATGTGGGTTTGATCCCCGGCCTTGCTCAGTGGGTTAAGGATCCAGTGTTGCCATGAGCTGTGGTGCAGGTCGTAGATGTGGCTTGGATCCTGTGTTGCTGTGGCTGTGGCATAGGCTGGCAGCTGCAGCTCCAATTCGACCCCTAGCCTGGGAACTGCCACGAGTGCGGCCCTAAAAAAAAAAGAGGAATCTATATGAATTTCCAGACTCACTCACATTGTGACTTTTCACGGATGAAACATGTTTCAACATTGCACTCTGGGATTCTTCATTTTTGACTTAAGTGCAAAAGTTAATGACAGAGTTGTAGCAGAATACAATCTTTTCGGTGTAACATCTATTTTTGAAGTTGGAAATTTCCATGTCAGAAATCAGAAGCAAGATGTTCTGGATCCTGGGACTTCTCCCTCTGACGCGACACCTCCTCTTACCTTGTGTGCTAACAGCCTGTTTCCAGTCCCTGAGTGCACAGTCACCAAGAAGAAAATGCTAAGACAGGACTCTCAAATTAATGTCCCAGCTCTACTGAGCAGTACCTGGTAGTCACATGGCTGCTCTCAGACAGCCTTGAGATCCCATGAACAGAAAGCGCAGCTCCCCTTGGAGCAAGGCTCAGATAGCATCAGTTATTTCCATGAAGCTCTGATCTTTATTCTGTGCTTTAAAAAAGAAGAGACATTGAGAGATCAGTCACAGCGGTGACAAGAGAATTTTAAAAATGTATGTTAAATTAAAAAACAAAAAGGAGGGAGTTCCCATTGTGGCTCAGTGGGTTACCAAACTGACTAGTATCCATGAGGGCGCGGGTTCCATCCCTGACCTTGCTCAGTGGGTTAAGGATCCAGCATCGCTGTGAACTGTGGTGTAGGTCGCAGATGCGGCTTGGATCCCGTGTTCCTGTGGCTGTGGTGTAGGCCAGCAGCTACAGCTCCGATTCAGCCCCTCGCCTGGGAACCTCCATATGCCGCAGGTGTGGCCCTGAAAAGCACACCCACAAAAAAACAAAAACAGAACACCAAAAAGGAGAGGTGAGCTGTCGTCTTGTTTTTATAAGTGTGTGAAGATTCAGGCTAGGGTGGTGTATGTGTTCCTTTCCTTGGTGTTTTTGATCTTAGAAATGAAATTTTTAGTTCATGACGCATAAAAGAATTTCATGACTTTTATGCTCAGAAAACTTTTGACCTATAATGGAAGGCTGCATGTGATGCATTTCGGCTCAGTTGTGGGTAGTACCTCACACGGTGGTTGAAAACACTTTGCAAAAAAAGAAAATGCTCCTGTCCGAGAGCTGAGCAGGGATCCTCACTTCGAAGCTGCTCTGCAGTGAGCTCTCCCACAGGCCCCGGGAGGGGCCTCCCTTCCCTTCCCCAGGACCGGAGCCTCAATGGAGAAGTTGCCGCCTTTCCCTGCCGGGGACCCGAGTGGAGTGAAAACTGAGTCTCCATTGCTCACACCTGCCAGTTTCCACCCCTGCTAGGCCTGCGCTGTGCCAGCCTGTCACCACCCCAGGAAAGCTGGCGACTGGTCGCACGCTCCTAAGATGGGAGGACGCCAAGTCCTGAGCCTTCGGAGCTCAGACCACGTGTTCTTTCACCCGCCTCCCCCAGCGGGCACCCTGCCACTCCGTCCACCCCGTCACACCTCCAGGCAGGCAGCCAGTCACCAGCCGTGCCCTATCGGCCTTCCTCTAGGATGTTCTGAGACCCGCACCCTCCCCTTGTCTGGGTTCCCCACATTCTGGGCCCCGTGTTTGGTGGCCCTGCCGCACATCAGGTTCCCTTTATCCCCACAGTCAGTTTCTCCCGGTTCTGCCCCTTTGTCCCCCTTCTGACCCGTGTCTCAGTTCTGGGAGGATCTGGCTGTACTGAACTCTTATCTAAGGAAACTTGTTGCAAGGATTCAAGGCTTTTAGAAACCCTCCTTGGTTAGCCTTGGGATACCTGTGTAGCCCTCCTCGAAAAGACCAGAAGTCCCACAAAGCTGCTGTGGATTTTCATCTTGTTTCTTGAGTAATTTTTGGTTTGGTTTTACCCTTGTTTAATTTTGTTTCTGAATTCTCACAGTGGAGAATTCATTCCCGTGGTTCAAAGTGTTAAGGGTTCAGGAAAGTGTTCAGTGAACTTTCCTCCCACCCACTCCTCCCTGGAAGCTACTAGTGGCAAACTCTCTACGTTTTCATCACACAACTTTGTTTTTTTGTTTTTTGCCTTTTCTAGGGCTGCTCCCACGGCATATGGAGGTTCCCAGGTTAGGAGTCTAATCAGAGCTGTAGCCGCCAGCCTACACCGCAGTTCACAGCAACGCCGGATCCTTAACCCACTGAGCGAGGCAGGGATCAAACCCGCAAACCTCATGGCTCCTAGTCAGATGCGTTAACCACTGAGCCACGATGGGAACTCCTCATCATACAACTTTTAAAGAAGAATTTTGAATATTTTTGGTCACAGAAATATTACATACAGCACCATTTAAAAAGCTAAATAAAACCAAAAAGTTCTGCCTCACAACAGGTCAAATTGGTTGTGTCCCTGTTCCCTGATTCTGGTCCTAATGCAGACGGGACTTGGACGTGGCTCTCATTGCAGCCTCATACCTCTGGGGTGTCTTGTTCACATGCGGTCCTGGCCTAGGGTTTCCAGGACCAAGGGATGTCGGAGAAAGGTGGTCACAGATTGGAGAGATTGTTGCAGAGTAACCCCAAGTACGTGCCCATTTCCTCACGCCCACCCTGCTTCCTGCAGAAATACCTGCTCCCCCTCATCATGGGCGGCCGGGAGGACAGGAAGCAACTGGAGAGGATGGAGGCGAGCCTCTCGGAGCTGAGTGGCAGCGTGGCCCAGACAGGTAAAGATTAATGACTCCATCAAGTCACCCCTCAGAGCCTTCCCCGCGCAGCCCCTTCTCTGCCCCCTCCCCTCTCCCCTCCGTCTCCACTTTATGTGGTGACTTCATTTATCTGCTCTGAGAATCTGTTCACATTTGCAAATGAAGCCGCCGTCATTTCGGTTTAATTTGAAATTGCTTGTTTACTGTCGGCGCGGCCTCAATTAATTATGTTTTTACGGAAAGGCTCCCAACCTCAGAATATTAATAAGGGGAATAAAATGACAGCCTTTCTAAGGGCTGTAAAGTTCATTTTTAATTTCTGCTTCTATGAGGTTTTCAGGGGGGTTTTCAGCAATTTTCCCCCTTCCCTCTCAGAATCCAACACAGGGTCAAGAGAGGCTGTAATTACTGCGGCTCCGGGGACCCTGGCCACCTCCTCTGTCATCGACTCCACGGGGCTGGCGTTCATTACCCAGTGCCCCAATGATGGCCCAGATTAGCTGGGACCTGTCGCGCCAGAGCTGGTTCTCTTCTTTATAAACTTGTTTCCTGGATGGAGGCTCTGAATCTAAAACCTCAGGCACACGGAGAGCCACCTGTCCCAGGCCGGAGTCTGTCCCTGGGCCATGTTGGTGAAGCCCTTGGAAACCCAACCGAGTACCTGCCCTGCTGGCCTTTCTCCTCAGAGGCTGGCAGTGGGCCCCACAGCCTGGACTTGTCGCAGGACACCAGGGAGCTCTGGCAGCCTTCGGGGTTGGGTGGGGAGGGCAGGAAGGTAGGCAGGAGACAGGATTTGCTGTTTTTTAACCACTCCTGGACTCTGTGGGCCTGCGATGTCTTTCCCAGGACTGGAGACGTCCCATGAATTCCACCAGGACATGCGAGGCCCGAGAGGTGAGGGCTGCAGACAGTCCGAAGCTGGGAGAGCCACGCAGATCATAAGCGTATAATTAGAGGGGAGAGGTTTTGGACGGATATACTGTTGACCACGGACAACTACACAATGGCAAGATAAAGTAGAAACACTAGGGGTCAGAGACAGAGCAGGTAGATTACCCAGAGTGCAGATGAATTATAGGGATGGCGGGGCTGGGGGAATGTCTGCAGATAAATTAGACGCAGCAGCTTATGGGTATGTGGACAGAAGGAAGAAGCCGTGTGTGCCCTTTAACAGAGATGCGACTGCTCTTTTCTCCCAGTGACTCAGTTACAGATGACGTTAGCCTCGGTCCAGGAGCTGCTAGTTCAGCAGCAGCAGAAAGTCCAGGAGCTCGCCCACGAACTGGCCACAGCCAAGGTACTTGTCCTGGACCCCCGGTCCCCCCTGGCCTGGGTCTGCCCTAACGGCTCTTCACTCTTGTCCCTTGGGCCCAGTTCACTTGGTCCCATGGGGTCTTATTTTGTCTCTTCTGACGCCAGTTACTCTGCCCTTGTAGAGAAAGGAGGCAGTCACCATGCGGGTGATGTGGTGTTCGGTGACAAAGGCTGGCCTTTCTCTCTCCGTGTCACCTCCCATCAGGAGGAGGAAAAGCCACTCTCTGTCTCTTACCCTCCAGAGCCAGCACAGGCCCCAGCTCTGGTGGCAGCTGGTGTAGATGTGGGCTGGTCCCCACCCGCAGGTTAAGTCAGAGATCCCAGCGTTGCCAAGAGTGATTCTGGGGAACTGGGTGGGAGAAGTACGCCCAGGTCCTGGGCTCAACGGCTGCCTTGGGCAGGTTCTCTAACCCAGGTTTGGGGGTCTGGTAACCCCTAAAGTAGTATAGACCTACCCGGGATTGACCAGGGAGGTTCCTGGGCCTCGATTCCTGCATTTGGCGCCGTCTTGGCAACGTCAGATGCTAGCATCAGACCACCTGAGTTAGAGTTCTGCCGTGTGCTAGCCACAGGCAAGTTGCTTAACCTCTCTGAACCCTAGTTTCCTCATCTGTGAAATGGAGCTGCAGCAAATGGCACTTCCCTCATTGTCTGTACGCACTGAAAACAGTACCTGGCTCCAGTCAGCTCCCAGCATTGCGGGCTTCTGGACTGGGTTCTGTGCGTGTGTGACAGGCTTGTTCTTGAAAGAGACTGGGCCCAGGCGAGGCGGTGCAGTGGCTCCGGAGTATCCACTGTCCTCCCCTCTCCATCCCTGGCTCCCATGTTGCTTTCTGGCTGCTTCCACGCAACCCATGCTGTAAAGAATCACACTCCGAGTGGCTTTCCCCGAGGAAGGCACCCTAGTGTCCTGTGAGGAGGGTCCCCGAGAATTCTGCTGCACCCACACTTCTCCACAGATGCCTGTGGTTGCCAGTGGCCACCACCAAGCCATGGAGAACGCTCCTCCCAGGCAGGCAGCCCATAGAGCAGCCAAGAAGGGTGGGTTCCCTGCTCCCTTCCGTTATCTTTTGGAGCCACGGCCTGATGATGGCCAGAAGCCATTCCGGAAATTGGAAGACTTTTTCAGACCTTAAGCTTTAAGACCACCTGTTGCGTTTTATGACAGGAGGGGAGCCCAGGCCAGAGGTGTTGTTGAGAGCCGCCTCTGGGCGTTTCTCGGGCTTGTTTTTCTGATTGCCCCCCCCCTCCCCGCCCTGCCCCAGCCCCTTCCACTCTCCTGTCCTGAAGCTGTGCTCCCTGGTTTGGTATCCAAACCCAGATGTGTGTGAAGACTTCAGTTACCCCATAAACCAAGACTCAGAACTGTGTTTTCTCAGCTGTAATGTAAGTTTTTATATCTGGCTTCCAAACTCCTACTGCAGCACTGTAAAAAATTAAAAAGAAGAGCGTTAAGTAATTAAAAAACCTACATAAAACTGAAGGCTGGGAGTTTTCTACAACTGTTTTTTAAAGAGACTGGCTAAAAAGCCCCAGATGTCAGATTTTATTTCTAAATCCTGGCATCTGGCACCATATGCGTTTGGAAATTTGAGTCCTTTGTAGGCCGGTGAGTGGAAATTGCTCCCTTGTTAATGGGCTGCTGTAGCTTCCAAGGTCTTGGAGAGGCCGGCACTGTGGCTCCTGGATCCTTGCTGTCTGGTGGTCTGCAGCAGGGGCCCGAGGGGACGTGTGGGAGGGCGGTGGGGGTCTTGCGCTCGCTCCCAGTCTGCCCGGGTTTCCTTTCTGAGACCTGCAGCCCCCTCAGAGGAGCTTCTCCTTGCAAAGATGTGCCCAGCCAGGCTGCTTGCTGGGCGGGGACCTGCAGCAGCGCCCCCCGCCCCCCACGTCCAAGGCTGACAGGACTGTGCAGTGCCCTCCATCCTGCCAGCCTGGGCTCCCCTCATTCTCCTGAACTCATGGCCTGGGTTTTCTGGCGGGGGTGGTGGCATCAGGGCGTGGGCTTTGTGGATGTGGCCTCTGGCCTGGATGATGCAGGCCCATGTGCCTGCGGCCGTCATACCGGGAAGTGGCCCATAAACACTTCACAGGCAGCTTGGCCACTGGCAGCTCCCATTTGGGGGACCACTGTTGTGGCTCTCCCTCCTCCATCCAGCCCAACAAGATTTGCCAGAGAAAAGGGCGGTTCTCTGAAGCTGACATGGAGCAGTGTGTCACAGTCAAAGGGGAAGGCAGGCAAGAAGGATGGGTGTGTCCGAGGTTATCGAGGCCCTTTGCCTGTGCGCCCTCCTCCGGGAAGGGCTTGAAGCTCCAGGGGTCTTCTTTCTCTCTGCGGAGCCTTCAGGCCCATCCTTGCGCACGGCTGTGGGGAAGGGGCACTCTGGGTGATTCCAGGCCTGCTTGAGGTTAGAGCTGGGAGATGGGCCAGACAGGTGCCCAGGTGTCTCCCTCAACCCTCCAAGGTGGCTCCTGTGGATGGAGGTGGCTGCCTCACTTGCCTGGGTTCGCCCCTATGTGTGCGGCAGCTCTGCAGGGAGGGCGGGGGGGTGTAGAGGTGGAATTTGTTTTTTTTAGTTTTGTTTTAATGGAACAGCCCAGGCACACGTGGAAATGGGGGCTGCAGAATGCGCCCACAAGCTCTGGTCACACCGTGCAGCCACTGCCTCCTCTGGGCCCGCACCCCTACCCCCGGGGCGGAGTTGAAGCATATTCCAGACAGCTTATCATTTCATACTGCAGACGCTTCAGTTTGTATCTCTAAAAGATAAGAGCTCTTTTGTTGTTGTTGAATTTTACATAACCAGGATATCATTATTACACCTAAATACATGTCATGATTCCTTAATATCATCAGCTATCCAAATAGAGTTGTGCCAGTGTTTGTTTTAAGGGAATCGTCATTTAAACAGAGACCCAGGCAGGCAGACCCTTGGCTGAGCTGCAGCAGAACCTTCCTGAAGGGGGGGCCCAGGCTGGCCCTGGGGTGCTCCTGCTTCCCCAGCAGTCTGAGCTTCGGGGGTGGGCAGGAGGTGCCACTCTGACCCTCGTTCCTGTGTTATGTGACCTGCAGGCCACCACGTCCACCAACTGGATGCTGGAGTCCCAGAACGTCAATGAGCTCAAGTCGGAAATTAACTCCTTGAAAGGGCTTCTTTTAAATCGGTAGGAACTGAAACTGCTCTTGGCCTGGGCGGGGGAGGTGTTGGAGCTTTGGGTTTGGGGCACATCTCCCTTGGGGGCCTGAGTGTCCAGCCCCGCGAGTCGGGCACTGAGTGTGGGCATCCGATGCGCCTCAGCCTTCCCTCTGTGGCCCCTCCCTCCCTGCCCTAGAGGTGACAGTCTAAGTGCTCACAAGAGTTTTGAAATATAAACAGTTCCTTGGCCCCGTCAAGACCTGTTCAAGGACAGCTGGAGCCAGAAGCAGGACCTTGAGCCAAGGAGACAGGGCCCCTCGTGACGGGGCCGTATCCTCCTCTGTCCTGAACCCTGGATGGACCTCCCAGTGACATCTTGTTCACAGACAGTGCCCCCCAGAGGGCCAGGCCAGGGGTCTTTGTACCTGCTCCGTATGAAGGGCCCTACGAGTCGAGGCAGAAGCAAGGCCTGCCTGCCCACCCCTGGCTCCCGTGGTCTTGCTCTGCTGTCCCTCTGCAGGGACAAGCACCTTTTGCAGCCCTGAATGGAGGGTGATCAATTGTTCTGGGCTTTCCCAGGCCTGTCTGATTTTAAAACTGAAATTCCCCTTGTCCTGGGCCCCCAGGACAGTTGGCTGCCCTGCCTGCAGAGGCCCTGGTTGAGTGGGGGCTGTGTGAGGCTGTAGCGCCTCACTCCAGGACAAGGATGGGGACCTGGTGGGGTCCTGTGGCCCCACCCAGAGGACCCAGTTCTCCAAGCCACCTACTTCCAGGCTCTCTGGGGAGAAGAGTGTGGCCTAACAGAGCCATGGCTGAGCTTGGCGCATCGAAGAGTTGTCCCTAAGGGACATCCTCTCTGCCCCAAACCAGGAGACAAGCCTTTGAGGCCAGAGGGACAGAGAGCAGGTTGTTGGGTTACTTTGGAACCAAGGAAACTGCAAATTGAGTTTCTCATTAGCGCCCATGACATAGGTTGAACACCCCGGAGGCCCTGGCTGTGTGTGCTCCGTGGGGGTGGGGGCGGGGGCGGGGGTGTCTGGAGTAGACGGGCTCTTCCAGGACCAGAGCTGGTGGGGTGGGTGGTGGGCAGCCCAGGAGGCAGCGGGCCTTTGTCCTCTTGGCTCAGGCAGGCTGGTCCCTCCTGTCCTACAGCTTGATTCCCATGCCATTGCCAAATGGACCTGACTCTCAGGTCTGGGCTGGCTGCTGACCCAGGGCTCAGGGCAGGCATGCAGGAGTGGGAGAGCTAACTGACTCTTCTGACAAGTGTTGAGCTCAGAGGTTTTCTAGAAAAATGCCAGGTCATTGGTATTATCCCCCTGGTTCTGATGTCTCTGACCCTGAGGCTGGTGCCCAGACAACAGGCAAGTGAGAGCCCAGGCCCAGATGTCTTGGGTTCCTGGGCGTCTGGCTCCCTGCCTTTGCCCCCTGCCTCTCCCAGGGCTGGTGGCTGGGATGGTGTAAGGACGGGAGGGAACAGGCCCAGGGTGTGGCAGGACCCCAGGGCTGACTGTCCAGCAGCTGCCAGGAAGAGCAGGCCTGGCCCCGGGCAGGGAGGCCCCAGGAGGGAACAACCTGAGTGGGACAGGGTGCTCTGTGGGCAGCCCAGGGGCCTCTGCCTTCTGTCTCAGCTGCTCCAACCTCCAACGGGCCAAGAAGCCTTGTTTTTTAGGGGGCGGGTTGTGGGGAGTGGGCGGCAGAGCTCCTTCCTGTCCCACACTCTGTGGCCCTGGGGTTGCTGGTCACCTTTGGGAGGTGTGCACTTGGGGTAGGGGGGTGAGGGGGGACGCGGCTCTGCAAAGGGTGAACCCTGTTGTCTTCTCCCTCCTCTGCCAGGAGGCAGTTCCCACCCTCCCCGTCGGCCCCGAAGATCCCCTCCTGGCAGATCCCGGTCAAGTCGCCATCCCCCTCCAGCCCCGCGGCCGTGAACCATCACAGCAGCAGTGACATCTCGCCTGTCAGCAATGAGTCCACGTCGTCCTCTCCCGTGAAGGAGGGCCACAGCCCCGAGGGCTCCACGGCCACCTACCACTTGCTGGGCCCCCAGGAGGAGGGCGAGGGGGTGGTGGATGTCAAGGGCCAGGTGAGGATGGAGGTGCAGGGCGAGGAGGAGAAGAGGGAGGAAGAGGAGGATGAGGAGGACGAGGACGTGAGCCGCGTGGACGAGGAGGACTGCCTGGGGGTGCAGAGGGAGGACCGCAGGGGCGGGGACGGGCAGATCAACGAGCAGGTGGAGAAGCTGCGGCGGCCTGAGGGCGCCAGCAACGAGAGCGAGCGGGACTAGGTGTCCAGGGCGCCGGCCGGGTGTGGGATGGGGCCTTGAGCTGGGCGGGGCCTGGGGCGGGGCCTGGGGCGGGGCGGGGCCTGGCCTTTCTGACAGCCTAACCCACCGTGGCCTGGGCCCTCACCTTCTCAGCTCTGAACTCTCTGGGCAACTCTCTGGGCGTAGGCCCCCCCAGCCCCTCCTGGGCAGGTGTCCTGTCCCCAGGGGCTCTGCTGAGCGTCTGCCAGCCCAACACCGTGCATGACAAGAGGTAGTTTTATTACCTGACTCCTGACCCTCCGTGGAGGAGGAGCCGGTACCTGCGTCCGCGTCCCTCCCTCTGCCCCGGTCTCCTTCACTGCTTCTCACCAGTGGCCAAGGGCGCCACGCTGTTTCCAAACTGCTGGCCGAGGGCCACCCAAGGCCCCCGGCCCAGCGCGGACCATGCCGCCCTTGTGCGCCTGTGCAGCCCCGGCCCCGCAGTGCTCGGTCGTCCGCCCGCACGTGACAGCACACCGCACCTCTGACCGCTGGCTTGCTCAGCTTCCACCGGGGCGAGATGTGCTTCCACCCCGGTGTGGGAGCCAGGCGTCAGGGCCTTCCTGTCTGCCCCCCCCCGCCCCCCAAACACGTGTTCTTTTGTGTGATCAGGTGTAGGTTTCAGAATATAAGATACGACTGTATATAATTGTAATAAATACGAGTTGCCACTATTTAATTCCTGCCTGTGGCTCCCTGTCTGCTCTCGGCCCTCTGGGGCCACCCGGGGCGGGATGCGGGGGTGGGGCCCGGCAGTCCTGCTGAGGGCCTGATGGGGGGCAGCCCCTGTCTCCCTTGTCTGGCCCCTCCCCCAAGGCAGGAGTCCCTGCTCACCCACAGCTGGAGGGTTTTGTCCTTGGTCCCGAGCATCTGCGGAAGGGCGACGATCTGATCCAGGCGAAGGGACCTCACGTTGCTGTATACAGACCTGGTGTGGAGTGTGATGAGCTCTCCTTCCTTAAATGGATGCATGTGCTCCCAGGAGCGTGTGTCTCGTTCCCTCTTCCTCCCCCGTCTTCTCTCTGCTCCTCTCTCACCCTCCCTGTCTCCCTTTAACCTTCACACAGCATTTAGCTAAACCCGGAAAAACAGCGTGCAATGGAGCATTCTGCTCCCTTGAGCCCCAAGGGCTGTGGCCGGGGCCGTGTGTGGGGTCAGGGGCCTGGTCACGTCCGGTGCCTTGTGTAGACACAGGCTTTGGAAACAAAGTGCAGGGACAGCGGCCGCCGCCGAGGTGGAGCTGCAGCGCGGTATGTACCCTCCAGGGAGGCCCACGGCCTCCTGCCCACGAGGCAGGCCTCCCGCCTGCCTGGCCTGGGAGGGTGGAAGCCACCAACGGCTGAGGGTGAGACTGGGCGCCGGGGCGGTTTTGTCTCAGAAAACAGGTCGCCTCCTGTCCAGGCCCTTTCTCAGGTTCCTGCAGCAAACTCCCTCCTGACTCTCAGGCCAGGGGCCCTTGGTAGGTGTCAGGTCATGGCATCCGGCCCCTCCCTGACCCTCTGGGTGTCCAGCTCTTCAGCCTGGCTTCTCAGGTTTTGTCTTTGATGCTCAGGTGATGTCCCGGCTCTCTGCTTTCCCGCCACATGCTCCGTAGGGACAAGCAGAGCCCACGTTGAGTCACCTTCGTTTCCTTGCCTTCCTGAAGAAGCAGCCAGGATTCTCAGACCCCAGGGGCGACCAGCCTAGTCTGGACGAGGGGCCCGTGTCTGGCAGCCAGTCAGGCAGACCTGGGGTGGATGAGCAGAGGGCTGACAGCTCGGTCGGAAGCACCCTTGGCCTCGGGGAGCGGAAACCCTGGGTCCTGGGTGGGCTGTCACACTCTCCCGTTTGCTTGGTGACCATTTCTCATGGTCTCTGACTTTGCAGAGGTCCCTCTTGCCATAGGAGCAGACAGGAGGCCAGAGGGCCAATAGCCTGGGACAGAGATGCAGCCAGGACTGCTGGGGAGGGGGCACTGGGGCTGCACGGGGCGCCTTTGCCCCAACGTGGGGGGGTCAGTAGTTTCTTAGGTTCTGAACTCCCTGTGAGAGAAAGAGACGGATCCCCGGGCCCCGAGGCCTTTTGCCCCGCGGGTCCTGAGCACCGATCTCAGCTTTTGAGGACAGAGAGTCTGGCGGGATTTCAGGGAAAAAAAACCCCTCCCCAAAACAGCGTGAGTGCTGCCTAATAAAGGCAGCTGCTGGACGGAGGGAAAACAGCCCTTTGAAAAAAAAAAGCCTTTCATTAGAAAAATAATGCATTTCATCCAAATAAGGTAAAAATATTTGGAATGGGGCAGAAGTGAGCAGCAGGCAGCGCCTGTCAGGCCCTTTCTGGAAAGGAGAAGATTATTAAACTCAATTACAAAGTATTTTTGTAAAGTGTCTTTTAAGAAAGAACTCGCCCCAGTGCTGGGAGGCTACAGGACAGCCCTCTGGCCCCTGAGGTCTCCCCAGCTGGCCCGGTGACTCTTGGCTCTTGGCTCTTGGCTGTGCCCTGGGCAGCCCCAGCCCCCTGCTCTTTGCGACGCCCCCAGAGGGGAGCTGGCGAGGCAGCTGTCCCGTCTGCCCGGTGCCCTCCTCCCGTGTCCCGGGACTCCCTGGCGGGGAAGGGAGCCTGAGTCTATAAGCGTTCTCTTGTTTTCATATTGAAAAATGCCATCGCTGCCTGAGGCCGCAGGAGGCACAGACGCCCCTTCCCCCGCCGGACTCGGTTCATAGGTGCGGTTCATAGACTCTCCCTCCCCTTTAATGAAAGCGGGAAGGCCCTCCCCGTGTTGCGTGGCTTGCTTGTCTCCCTGAGAGGGAATTGGGCCTCCGTGGGGGCTCACGCCCGGTGGGAGGAGGGGTTCTCTAGAAGGCTCCCTTCCTGCACCCCCCACCCCCCCCCGGCAGCCAGCCCTGGACCCAGGTTCTGCCCCGGAGCCCGAGGAGGAGGAAGGACAGGCAGCAGACCTGCCTGTCCACCGATCCTCAGGAGTTTACTTCATCCTTAGTTTTTCTTAGTCTATTTGCTTAAAGTTGCTTGTGCCAAGGCAGCGGCGAGGAGGATCCGAGTCTCCAGACAAAGGCAGTGAGCCCGGCAGGCAGCGGGGCGGCTCCGGCCTCAAGGGGCGCACGCCCTGGGGCCAGACCCAGCCCTGGCCGAGCCCCTGCCCTGACCCCCTGTGGCCCCCGCTGCTGCTTCGCCCTCACAGCTCTTTCCCGCCCTGCGACCAGGCAGCTCCCGGTGCGGTGTGGCCACGTGACGGCCACGTGACCGCGGGCCGCTCGGAGCAGGGGGAGCTTTAAATCTCCAGCGGCTCGGGCGCGCGTCCCCCCGAGTGGTGAGCAGACCTTAAGAGTTTACTTTCATCAGGCGCTTTAAAGCTCATGTTGTTCCAGAAGAGATGCGGTTTTATCATCGTTTCACAGGGAGAACGCCTGGAGCCTTTTCTTGTCTGACAAGTCCTGGGAGGACCGGCCTCAGTGACGAGGCCCCACTTCTCAGTGCACCCGCGAAACTCGAGTGCCGGGCCCTCGGCGGCCTGGCCGGCAGCTCCGGAGGGTGTTTCCGGGACAGGAGTTCCAGGATGCCCCGTGGATGCTAAATCCGGGAGCAGCAGCCGGGTCCCCGGGAGGCTCAGGGCAGGGCTGAGGGGCTGCGACGTCAGGACAGGCCCTTCAGTGGGGAAAAGCCTTTGATTTTCGCAGGCCGCAGTGTCTCTCTCCCCCAAGTGGTGTGGGGTGTGGGGCTCCAAAGAAGAGAAGCATTTGGGTCTGGCCATCCGTGCCTGCGTGGGCTGTGGGTCCTGGGAGGTGCTTCCTATCTGGCCTCCCAGAGGGTGGCGTGGTCCCCCCAGGGAGGGTGGCACAGGCCTGGCCCCTGTTCATTCCTGGCAAGGTCCTGGGGACTCCCGCCAGTTTGAGGGGACCTCTGCCCGCCCTGCTTCCTGGAGGCCTGCCTGGGGGCAGCAGCACCTCCACTATCCGGTGCCCTGGCCCTGGGCCAAGGCCACCTGTGGGACCAGGGCCACCTCTCACAAATGCGAATGGAACAATAGTCCCCTTTGCCCGGGTTGACTGGCCATGCTGCCCGGGGAGGCGTGGCCCCGTTGCTGCGTCTCCAGGCGGGGTGGGGCGGCCTGCCTGTGGAGAAAGCCCAGGCCCAACTCCCGTGGGTGACTCAGCTGCTGGTAGCACCCAAGCTGGGCCAGGTCTGTGGGAGGCGGGCAGGCCACTGAGCTCAGCGTGAGCCTGTGCAGCTGGTTCTGGCTCTTTCCAAGAGGTTACAAAACTCTTGAATTTGCCCCAGTTTGGGTGTAGAAGCATCGCACCACCACAGCTAATTAAATCCCAGAATGAAAACATGTTTTACTGCAATTCCTACTGAGTCCAGCGAGCCATGGGGAGCATGGTGGGGCCTGGGCCCATTCCCCAGCCCTGGGGTGGGGCTGCCCCAGCTGCGGGCCCCTCCCTCCTAGGGGCGGGGGACACGGGGCAGTGGGCTGGCCTGGGTGCAGCTTCTTCAGATCACAGGCCTTTGTCTCCCCAAGACCCAATGCCCCCTTCCCTGGGCCCTGTCTTGTTCCCGTGGTTGGGCCGGGCCCCCTATCTCTGCCACATAGAAGTCTGCTGAGGTCCATCGGGGCCCAGGAGACCTGGGGGCAGCTGAGGAGGGGGCGTCTACTCTGAGTCCCTGCCCTGGCTCCCCCGGGCCCCAAGCGTCCCTGAGAGGCAGCTGGAGCTGGAGCCCCTGTGGGTCCTGCCCCCGCTGCAGACCCACCACCCGCCCGGCTGAGGTCCGGGCCTGGCTCCTTGCCTCCCCTCAAGCCCCGAGGGAGGGCTGCTCGGCCCACCAGGGCCTGTGAAGCTCCAATAATGGTTTTAATTTGTTGAACTTGTGTTTTATCCCATAAATTAGTCACTGTTTTATTTAACAGAATCGAGATATCCACAAACAATAGGCAAGTTCCAACGTGAACATTTTAATAAGACAGAAAAAAGTATATATTTTCTTGTCTGTTACAAACATATTTATGTAAATAGCCTGTGGGCTGCGTTCCAGGAGGAAAGAAGAAAGGGAAGGGCCCTTGGTGCCGGGTTGGGCTGGAAACGAGGCTTCTGTGGAGGAAATGACAGTGAGCAGGGCCCCGGGAGCCGGGCAGCCCCCGTGCCCACTCCCTCTGCGGCCCAGGTGGCACCCGGGGGACGCGCTGGCTGGACCTCACTTTCCCAGGCCCTCGGTCCCTCCCCAGGAAAGGGGTGAGCTCGCTGCAGGGGTGTGACATCCAGCAAGGGCCTCCTTGAGGCGGAAGGCCCTGCACTCGTCACGTCTCCTCCCGGGGGCCCTGGGATGCCTGGCTGCCTGGCTCAGGGCAAGGCTGGCAAGATGGCACAGTTGACGAGGTTTAATGAGAAGTGGGTCACCACCTCAAAGTGTCAAGCGTGAGGCGAGGCCCGCGCTCTGGGCGGGGCCTGGCAGGAGCGCTCGTGCCCAGCTTCTGAGGGCGCCCCAGCCACTGTGCCACCAGGGCCGGCGGCTCAGGCCTGGGGCTGGTGACTGTAGACCCAGGAATTGGCCCCCTTTGGCGCTGCCCCCGCGTGCTCCAGGCAGGAGCCGAGCCAGCATCCGGATCGGATCCGGGTACGCGCCGTTCCCAGCCCGGGCAGGTCCCTGCAGGAAGGAGGAAGGAGCCGAGGGAGGAGGCAGAGGGATGACCCTGCCAAGTGCCTGCCCGGTAGCCCTGGCCGCGTGGGGAGGGGGCTGGCCAGGTTGCAGGCCTGGGAGCCTCTGGAGTCCTGTCCGGGCCCAGGGCTTCTAGGCCGTCCACCGCGGCCACGGCGGCTCCTGAGTCTCCGAGGGGACTTCAGGTGGGTTTGGGGAGGGAGGGAGGCCAGGCAGGGCTCAAGCCCCCCACTCTCTGTCTCCAGCAACCTGGGAGAGCTTGGTCCCATCCCAGGGGCAGAGCTGGTCTGCCCCCTTCCCTGCCAGGGTTGAAGGGTGACCGACGTCCCCCCCACCAACTTGGCCCACGGAGCTCGGCCATGCTGGCTGTGCCGCCCTCCACAGCTGGGCCACCCCTGGCCGCTAGGGGCTGAGTTTAAAAATAAAAGCTAACTTGATAGATGTTTTTTCCAGTTTTTATTGAGTGAAAATGTCAAACCTTGCATCAGTCATGCAAAAAAAAAAAAAAATCAAATAAATAAAACACATATATTAAATTTCTAATAGCACTAAATTCAAGTGGAAAAATATTCAGTTCTTAATAACCAGGTGCCGAGGAGACCAGATTCAAGTAATCAGAGCACACGCTGTTCAGTTCGGTTTTCACGTTTTGCATTTTCGTCTCAAAACCTCTCTATATATCTCTATATATCTATATATGTATATACATATAGATATATACACACATATGTGCATACATATTATTTTATATTTATATATATACACATACATAGTTATAAAACATTAAAAAGAGCATTGGTGGATCAAGCATTGTTTTCCCCACGGAAAGAAAATAAAACAAAAATTACACGTTAAAATTCAAAATGAGCTAGCAATGGCTTATAGTCCTAGTGTGCAATATGAAGGTTACAAAAGGCTAGACTTCGCACTGTCGGCATCTTCTTTTTTTCTTTTTTCTTTTTTTTGTTTTGATTTTGCTACATTGAAAAAAAATTTTTTTTTTTTTCTCCTTTACGAAACTCCTTCCACAGACTCCCCGGTTCTGTGGTCGGGCACAAAGTCTGGGCGAATGCTCAGCAGCAGCACGTGGTGCCCACAGAATTCAGGAGGCTCTGGTAGGGGCTGTTCTAGAAAACCATGTGTTTCCTTTTGAATCAGGTACACTCTGTCTGACCACTCCTCCCTCCCGGCTCCCTCTCCAGTTCAGATGGTCCTGGCTTTCTGGCTGTGGGCAGCCAAGAGGAAAAAAAGAAAAAAAAAAAGAAAAAAAAAAAGGAAAAAGAAAAAGCCACTGCCCCTTCCCCCTATCCCCAGCTGGGTCTGGCCTGGAGACCTATGGGGAGGAGGCTCTGAGTGACAGTCTGTCCCTCAGGCTAGGCCTTGAGTGCTCCCTGTGGCCACATCACACAGGGTCCACCCTGAGACAGGACTGGTGGCCCAGAGTGGAGAGAACGGGAACAGGAGGGGCCTTGGGCAGTCCCCCTCGGTCCCTGTCGCGCTTGGAGCCACTGGCCAGGTGTGTGTGTACCTGCCAGTGGGGTCACGTCCCCCGCTCTGGGCTCAGGGACCTCATTGCTGGGAGGGGCAGTGGGTGTGTGTATGTGGTGGGGGGGTATTTTGCAAAGAGAACCAAATCCAGGTGGGTTGCATCAGCAAAGAAGTATCCCAAACAAAATAAAACAAACGGGGGTGGGGGGGAAGCCCTATAAAGCCACACGCATAACCAAGAGAAAAACTCAAATGTTAAATTAACTACAAACTTGTATCAACAATAATAGTCCTTTTTTCTTGTCTCTACAAAATTCAAGTTAAAAGTTGGAATCACACAGCTCCCATCAGTGCTAGTGTAAAGACGGACAGCCTCAACCTGGTAAGGCCTCTAAACTAAACCTAAACAAAATCCCACGTGAGCAATTGCACTCAGGTCTCCAACCTCAGGGCTGGTCCGGAGGCGGGTCTGGGCTCTAGCCGCCCGCCTGCTTTTTTCTTTTGTTCTGTGTAGAATAATAACCTTTACAGGAAAAATACTGTACAACTTTCTCGCTTTTTTTTTTCCTATGTTGAATATTAAAGCCCCAAACAGTCGCATCCTTCCTGTTCTCACCACCTGTGTGGCTGAGACCCCCTGCGGGCCCAGCGCCCCAGCACCAGCTGCTCTTCCCTCTGTGAACGAGCACAGCGCGGGCCGGGAGGCCCCAGCCCTCGGAGCAGATGCCCGGGCCGGGCCCCGCCGCGACGGCCGAGCAACCCGGGGCTGCCAGCGCTGCCATCGCCAGGAGGCTCCCTCCGCGGTCCCTGTAGTGTCACCCGTGCTCACGCCTTCCGCCCCGCCCACCCCCAGGGCCAGGAGGGAGGGAGGGTCTTAGCTGCACGAACGGGAGGCCCTGCCAGGTGCTGCCGGTGCCGGCGACCCCGCGCCCGGCCCAGCCCTGAGCAATGAGAAATCCCACCGGCGCGGGCGTGGGGCGCGGGGTCCGGCGCGGGGAGGGCGCTCGGGGCAGCCGCCCGGGCTCGGCGCCTGCCTCGCCCTCCGGGACCCCCGCTCCTCGTTCCCGCCCCGGACAAGAGCACCTTCTGTTTCCCTGAAGAAGATCCCCGAACTGCGGCCGGAGGACGGTCACCAGCAGCCTCTGTCCTTCCGGCCGCTGGGCTGCCACGCGGGCGGGCGGGCGCGGGGCGGCCCCGGAGCACCAGAGGGAGGCCCCCGCCTCTGTCCTGAGACGGACTCGGGGTCCGGAAGCACCGGCGGGGGCCCCGAGCCCGGAGCGCCTCCCGACGCCGGAACCGCGGCGCACACCTAGCTCTGTACAAGGGAAGCCTGACATATAAATACCGTTTCTTACAAAATGCACAGCAAGAGGACAATAAGGAGGCGAGACCCCGCGGGCGCCGGGCGCCGCCGGCCCCCCTCGCGCCACCGCCCGGCCGCTACGGGGAGGCGGCGGCGGGCGCGGGCCCGGGGGGCGCGGGGGCGCCGAGGGCCGCCAGCTCCGGGCTCCGCGGCGCCGCCGCGGCCTCGGGCAGCGACTCCTCCGAGTCGGTGCGCAGGTCCTCGTCGTCGTCCTCATCCTCGTCGTCGTCCTCGTCGTCGTCCTCGTCGTCGTCGTCCTCGTCGTCGTCCGCCTCCTCCTCGTGCAGCTCCAGCTCCTCCTCGTCGTCCTCCTGCGACGACTCGCCGGCCGCGGGGCCGGGCGCGGGCGCGGCGGGGCCGGCGCGGGGCCCGGGAGCGTCGGGCGGGCCGGGGTCGCCAGCGGCAGCGGCGGCCGCGGGCAGAAAGAGCAGGGCGGCGGCGGCAGCGGCGGGCTCGGCGCCGGGCGGGGGCGCGCCGTCCAGGCAGGCGGCCGGGCCGGGAGCGGAGCCCTCGGCGCCGGGGGAGGCGGCGGGCGGCTCGCCGCGCTCCTGCTTCTCGTGCTTGCGCTTGTGCGAGTCCATTTGCGACATGCCCACGACCGTGTGGCGGCAGCCGGGGTAGGTGCAGTGGAAGTGCGAGCACTTGAGCTTGTACTTGCAGTCGGGCACGGCGCAGTCGGCGCTCGAGCTGAACTGGCAGAAGCCCGCGGCGCTGATCACGTCCTGCTTGCCGTGGTGCTTGCGGTGCGCCGTGACCTTGGTGCTGTCGGTGCAGCGGAAGCGGCAGCGCAGGCAGTGGAAGTGCGTGCTGGTGCCCGAGAAGGGGCAGTCGGCGAAGTGGCAGCTGAGCGAGGCCTTGAAGCGCTTGAAGTCGTCCAGCACCAGGTTGTCCACGCGGTCGTGGTGCTGCGCGTGCTTGTACATGTGCGTGCGCCCGCAGAACTTGTAGCCGCAGTTCTCCCGCGTGCAGTGGTAGTGGGTGACCTTGAGCGAGAACTGGCAGGCCGCGTCCTTGCAGTCCTCGTAGAGGTCGAAGCGCCGGAAGCCCTCCAGCATCATGCCCTCGTCCAGCATCTTGCGCGAGGAGGCCGTCTTGCGCCGCTTGCCAAACGGTGACATGTCCTCGATGATCCAGAAGCGCTTTTTGGCCCCGGAGGCTGTCGGCATGGAGATGGTGTTCCCTGGAGAGGAGGGCTTGGTCAGTGCCCTCGTGGGCCCCATTCGTGATCAACTCTGGGCCTGTCCCATGACCCCCACCACCCCACCCCAGGTGGCCAGGGAGCCCCACGCTTCCCCCTTCGTCATCCTGCATCTGCAGGTGGGTGGCAGAGCAAGCAGCTCTGGGGGACAGGGTGGCTGCTTCCTGGCCAGTTAGGGTGGGAAGTGAGGACACGTCCTGGTGCTAATTGAAGCTGAAGGGGGAATCTAGGTCGTCAGAGTGTAATTACCCAAGTTGGACAGGGGCCAGGACGCCATCACACGCTGGCCTCTAATGTGGGACAGGCCGGCTCCTTCTAACCAGTTTCCCTGGCTGCCCTCGGGTCTGCGCCTGGGACCGGGCTACTCCCAACAGGGATCCCGGGTGCCCTGGGGCTGTTGGCAGCTGCAGCTCCCATCCCGAGGAGCACCTTCGTGGTACCAGAAGGTGCTCTAGGGTCTGGGGCTTTTCTGTCCACGCCCCCCCCACCAACCCTCTGTGGGCTGGGAGAGGGCAGCTTCTGCTGAGGGGACAGGACTGGAGCAGGGGCTTGGCCGGTGGCTGGATGCCCATCTGTACCCTCCCTCTTGGTCCCATCTGCTTCCCTGGCTCAGGATGTCCCACAGTCAGGGCCGCCCTATCACAGTGTGGTTGTGGTCCCATTACCCTCTTTCTGGGGGCTGGCGTGAGGGGAGTACAGGCAGCTGGGGAAGGGGTGGCTGTCTAGGCACTCCCTGCTCCACACCCCGACCTCGCCCCCCTGCAGAGTGCAGGGTGGGCACCCTCCAGGCTCCCCCCACCCGCGCACTGACCTGCCCAGCCCTCCTTCAACCTGCCTAGAACGGCCAGCACCAGGCACGGACGTGCTGCTCTGTCCATCTCAGCAGCAGACCCAATCCCCCGCCCCCACCCCCAGCTCAGCAGGCGGAGAAAACCATAACGGCTGTGGGCTGGGGAACCCTGGTGGGGGTGGGGGTGGGGGGCCGGGGGGCTGGGGCCTGGGGATCCAGGTGGGTGAGGACTGTCTGCTTTGGGTCTGAGGTCACAGGGCTCTGTCTGGTTCTGCCTGCGACAGAACATGGGCCAAAATCCACGAGGGGGAACCCTCTGCTTCGCTCTCTGCCACCCCCCTGGGCTGGCCCAGTGCCTGGCACTCGGGCAGCACGTGCAGTAAGAATGAACAGAGGAAGAGGCAGAGCCAGCTGATGACTACCCCAAAGGGCTGGGGGGGGCGGGCAGCTACAGGGTGGGGCCAGGAGGCCCCTCTGCCATTGAGCCCTGCTGGGGCCTGGGCCTCTTCCTGCTTGGCTCCAGGGTTGGGGGTTCAGGCTGGTGTCAGGACCCTCCAAACCTGGGCAGGCCCCAGACACCAGCAGCTTTCCCAAGAACCTGTCTGCCCATCCCTCGTGCTGGGCCCCAGGTGAACTCCCCAAAGCAGAAGGGACAGGCTCTGCCTTGCCGCAGGGGCGTGTGTGTGTGTGGGGGGAAGCACATGGCCATCTTGGGGCTCAGGCCAGTTGCTGAGATGGGGTGAACCCCAGGGAGCGCTGGTGGCGATGTTCTGGCCTGTCCCGGGCTGAGCAGGAGCTGAGAGGAGCTGTCCTCGGGACAAGGGGACAGGCGCTCTGGTCTTGGGGGTGCTGGAGGCAGATGGGGTGGCCCTGTCATTGGCCCAGCAGGCCACAGAAAAGGGTCAGGTCCTGGACTGTGGCCTTAAGGATCAGCTGGGGTGACAGACACTGGTAAAGAGGGCATGAGTGAGTTACCTGCGGCGTCCTGAACTAGGGGGACGTCACTTTTTACTGGAGTTGGAGTGGCAGTGATGGGCGGGAAGCTGGGCGGGCTGCTGATGGGGTGGGCCAGGCCCCGGGTGGCTCCGAGAGTGGCACTGAGCAGAGAGTATGAGAGACAGGGTGGAGAAAGGAGGCGTGGGAGGGAGGGCAGGGGGGACCGGAGCGCGGCTGGCGAGAAGGATGGGGTCAGCGGGGGCGGCGGAGCCACACGGGCAGCCTCGTCACCAGCGGCAGCAGGAGGAGGAAGAGGAGGAGGAGGAGGAGCCGGGCAGCCTGGAGAGGGTGGAGAAAAGCAGAAAAAAAAAAAAAAAAAAAAAAAGAAAGAAAGAAAACCAAAACAAAAGAGAAACCAAAATGAGAAACCCAATGGCAGAAGCAAGTATGATATGAAAACATGTGGACAGATGAGGAGCCGACAGATGCCACAGGGAAGACGGGAGGAGGTGGCCGAGGAGAGAGGACTGGACGGGGAGGCAGTGCAGGGAGAGGCTACGGCGGGCTAGGGAGGACCCCACGCTGGGGCCCAGGGGCTGCACTGGGGACAATGGCAGAGGGGGCAGAAGAGGGCCAGGGCTGGACGAGGCCCGCCTGCCCCTCTGGCCGGGGGCTGTGCTGCTTTTTCTGTAGCTCTCAGCTGCAGCCTGCGTCCTCTCCTGGAAACTCACGCTGAGGGCAGAGCGCTGGGGCGGCGGGCAGACCGGCAGCAGACACCCTCAACGGCCCAGGTCCCACAGACCAGCCACACATCGGTCTGTCCTCCGCCGAGGCTGCCTGACCATGACCCGCCTGTCCTAAGCTGGGCCCAGCGCTGCTGGGCCTCAGGAGGCGAGGCCTGTCCTGGGCTTCCCGGCCGCCTGCTCACCTGCCGCGGTGCTCTCGTTGCCCACGGGGGTGCTGGAGCAGCTGCGGTCCATGGTGGAGGACTCGGAGGACATGGCGCCCGGGCTGCAGCCGGTGTAATCCATGTACTCGTCCGTCTCCGTGTCCATCAGGCTCGGGGGGCCCTGAAAGGAAGTGGGGGGCCCTGAGGAAGCTGGGCTGGGGGCTCCGCTGCCCCGCAGGCGCGGGCAGCCGGTCGCTCTGGGCGGCCTGGCCCACCATGGGGAAGCAAGAACAGGAGCGGCTGATGCCCTCTGGCCACCCCGGGAAGGGGAGGGGACAGCCTGGCAGCGCCCGGCTCACCTGGGAGGAGGGCACGCGATCGAAGTTCTTCCCCAGCATCCTCCGCATGTGCTTCCGGGCGTGGGAGGTCATCTGGTGCTTGAGGAGGAAGGAGAACTGGCAGCCCTCGCGGATGCAGTGGAAGTGGCTGTTCACCTGGTTGTACTTGCAGCCTGTGGACACAGCCCCCCCGGCCGTGAGCCTCCGCTGCCGGCCAGTGCTCATGGTACCCTCTGGGTGTCGGGCACTGTTCCAGGCATGGGGACATGTGGCCAACAAGGCGGATGGTGTCTGGGGAAAGGCCACTTCCCCTATGGCGGCGCTCCTATGAGGAGGGCTTGTACCCCACCCCTGGAAAGTCCTAGGCCACCTGGCTGTCCAAAGCCTGGGCCTCCCCTCCAGCCGAGCAGGGATGCACATGACAGTGGCGGGCTGGCTCCATCCCCTGCCCGGCCCACTGAGAGGACCATGGGCTCCAGGGTGAGGGGACCACCAAGGACCTGTGCGCTAGATCAGCCACCTCCCAACAAGCCACCTGTCCCCACAGCTCCTCTGGGGAGCCAGGTGCTGCTGGCTTCCAGGCCTTGTTGAGATGGTGGTGGGCCGGCTGGCCCTCTGTCCCCCACCCCCAACCTCTGCTCTGCTCCGGGCTGGGAACAAACAGAAGCGGCCTCACTGAAACGGTATCAGCAAGGGGCAGGTGAAGACCTGCCCGTTGCCATGGCGCCTGAGCCGGGCCCAGTGTTTCCTATCATCCCCCAGCTTTGTTTGGCCCCCGTTACCACTAAAAACACCCAAAGTTGAGTAAATAACAACTGCAGAGCACCCTGACAGCTGTAAACTGAGCCCAGGAACAGCGCGGGCCACCCAGTGTTGATGTCTGTTGCCCTGATGACGGCCCTCTCTCAGGCCCTGAATCCGTGTTGAGTTCATACTTGGAGGAGAGCTTTGTTTTTTTTCCGGCAGGTGGCTTTACGGAGTCCCCCGGGCAAAGGCCGGTCTGCTGCAGGCGGCGGCCCCACCGCTACACCCCCTGGGACCACCTGAGTCACGACTGGCCTTGCGGGCAGCCCAGGCGTCTGCACCCCGTCTACCTGGCTCCCATCCACCCCCGTTTCCGGGGGAGCCCCCCCTCTCCCCCAGGGCAGATTCCTGCTCCGCACCTGCAGGCCCTGAACACACGGCTCCATCCTAAGGCAGGAGGCTGGGCTCTGCCCTCTGTCTGCTGGTCTGGGGCCTCCTCCCCACGAGCCCCAGGGCAATGGGCCCAGGAAGCTCCTCCTCCTCAGGGAGACCTTGTTCCTGGGCTGGGGGGCAGCTTCCCTGCCGAGGGCTCAGCTCTCAGCAGCAGAGTTAACTCCAAGGCACCTGCGGCCCAGCTCAGGGCCACTTATGGCCTCCTCTTGCGTGCCCCACGGCCACCTCCTTCCAGGTCAGCCCAGGTCACAGATGCTCTGGGTTGAGCCCACAATGTATCTGCTGTCCCAACAGATCCCCAGCACCAAGCACAGGGCCAGCCACAGTGGACGCTCAAAAAAGATCTGAGCTGCCAGCTCCACCCCCACCACCGCCCCCCGCAATGGGACAGAGCCTGGCACATGGCTGCCCCTCAAAAAATGTCTGCCGAATGAATGAATGAACAAACGAACAAGCCGTGGTCCATTGTGGATAAAACCCTGGTCCTTAAAGCCATGGAAAGACATCCCAGGGCAGAGAACCTCAGGAGCTCCTAAGACGTACCTGCAAGGCCCTCTTGAAAAGGAAAGGACGAAGAACCCAGCCTAGGCCTGGACGCCGGAAACGAGGCTCCAGGCATCTTCCCTGGGGAGTGGCGTGTTCCGAGTCACCCTCACCCCTTCTCCTAGGCTCTTGGGGGTTTTACTGTTTTCCCAGTTTGACGATGCCTGGCCTGCGATATCTGCGACATCTCTTAAAAAACATGGAGCCTGCTGGCTGTGGTGTAGGCCGGCAGCTGTAGCTCCAATTCAGCCCCTAGCCTGGGAACCTCCATATGCCCCGGGTGCGGCCCTAAAAAGCCAAACAAACACACAAAAACAGAACATGGAGCCTGATGTACAGGGGACAAGAAGTAGGTCCCAGCGAGGTGGCCCAGGCCCCCAGGGGCCAGGAACACAGTCCTGCCCTCTGCTGTCACCCCCCCCCCCCCGCCCCGGCCTTCGGTACCTAGCCTGCCGCACTCCTCACGCTTGGTGAAGTACTTGAATCCGTTGGCTGCCCGCCGCTCGGCTTTCTCATGCTTCTTTATGTGCCACGGCAGCTTGGTGGTGATGTTGGTCACAAAGTAGCAGCCGCTCCGGAGACAGTGGTAGTGCCCGCGCATCCGGAACTCGCAGTGCTGCAAGGAGGGACAGGAGGCTCAGGACCAGGCAGGCCGATGTCCATAAGCTCGCTCTGGGCTGTGGCAGGCCCTTCGCACACGTGTGTTCTGCGGTACTCAGAACCAGAAACACACCTGTGTTAAGACCTGCCACGTGTTAAAAAACAGTATGTCCCTTTCTGCCGCTTGATTCAAACATCCTGCCTGGTATCACTGCCATCCCTCTCTAAGCCCACGCCCAGAGCAGACATCACTAATTTATCTGAGCACTCTTCTCTCGAGGCCCGGCCCTAGGCAGACATCATTAATCTATCCTAGCACTCTTCTCTGTGCTCCCGGGTCTAGGCTCAGACTCCTTCTCCTCGCTCTGTCAGGAAGGCCCTGCAGGTCTCAGGGGTAGGCCTTTATAGTGAATCGGATCGACAGGTCAAGCTCTTCATCTGTCCAATGGGCCTATTTTAAAATTCTAGGCCTCTGAGGAAAGGCAGCCCAGCTGTTCCAAGACGGGCAGAATGATGCCAAGTGCACAGTGGCTGCCCAGCACTTATATAGCCGTCACCCAGGGTTGGGATGAAATGACAGACCTCACCAACTGAGCATCAATCTGAACCCCTGCCCAGGGGGTCTCCAGGGACCCGCGGACAGACGGTGTCCTTTCCAGAGTCTGGAGGAGGCCAGTTAAAAAAGGGCGTGAGAAATGGAGACTCTGCCAGGAAGAGCAGGTCCTGGGCCCCGGCCCCGCCCCCGGCCCCACCCGCCCGCCTCGCTGACCTGGTTGGGACAGAGGCACTGCAGGGAGTAGTAAGCAAACTGGTCTCGCACGTTCACCAGGTTGTTGTTGGGGTTGATGTGGTCCAGGCAGTGGGACTCGGCCTTGCCAGAGGTTTTGCAGACGTACTTGCAGTTCCCAAAGAGACAGTGGAAGTGGAACTTGTTGGCATACTTGCAGTCCGTTGCGAGGCAAGGATCGCTGGAATGAAACCATGGCCCAGAAGGTCATTGGCATTCCCAGTGCCCTCCCTGCTGGTGTCCTGACATTTGCTCGGGTTGAGGTGTCATGCCCCGGCCCCCCATGATGCAATCAAGAGGATGGCCCCGGGCTGTCCTCCTGCTCAAGAGGACGATGCAGCCAGAGGAGACTACAGATCCCAGCAGGCACTCTGGCCTGCTTTTTGAAGCTCTGAGGGTGCCTAAGGGATTGTATGCAGGCTGCCCAGAGCACTGCACGCTGGGACACGTAGTTTCCACGGCCACACCTCGGGATTATAGATAAGGATGGCTGCAATCATTTCTTGGATGTGAAAATGAGGGATGGTGCTGCCAGCCCTGGCGGGACGCCAGCGAAAGCTTGGCTGACGTGGCACGGGCACTGCCTCGGCCATGGCTGACTGACAGGGTGCAGATGGGTGGGCAGCCCTACCAGGAAGCTTTGCTACCACGGGCCTTGGCCAGTGGGGACGTGTGCCTGGCGTCAGGTCCTGCTGCGGCTCAGAGCTGCTGGGGCTTCCAGGGCCAGCTCTAGGCTGCCACCCACTCAGAGAACCTCACAAGCCAGCTGAGCGGTGGGCAAAGTCCCATGGCTGGCCTACCTCTGAGCCGCAGCCCCCGCCCCAGAGCCCTGCCTCCCAGGCTGCGGGCATGTGCTCCAGCCTTCTGCCCTGACTGGCAACACGGCCGCCCCCCACATCAGACTTGGGGTGGGAACTCCCACCAAGGCCAGGATGCCAAGAGGGCTGCCACTCTGGGGAGGTAAACAGAAGAAGGGAAGCTGGGGAAGGGACAGGGAGGAGCCGGGTCGCCTTCCATGCCGTGGGCCCAGCCCCAGGTGCTCAGAGAGGGAGAACAGCTGCCACTCAGGCGGTGTGTGTTCACATTCAATTTATTACTTTTATTGAGAACAGGAAGCCGCACACATAATGATACAGAGTCACCGTTCTCGCCGCAAGGAGCCACCACCATCCAGTAAGGAAGGTCCCTTCCACCCCTGAGAGCTCAGATCATCTTGTAGGTGGGTGGGGGCCAGGGGGAAGGGGCTAGCCCCCTCCCCCCACCACCCAAGACCCCGCTTGCCCTGCAGAGACTCAGCCATGGGCACGAGCCACAGAGACCAACAGGGAGGCCCGGAGGGAGATACAGCCCACCTAGCTGGGCGAGGACCGCCACTCCCAGCCCAACCGGGCTGGTCCTCGCAGCGTTACGACTGGCCTCTGAAACAGTGGCCACTACCTCCACCACCTCCCCCCACCCTGGCCACCTGTTCTGGGAACAGGCAGTGAGGTCTGAGCAGCAGCACCTTTGGCTAGAAGGGCATCGCCCGGTGACTGGGTCCCAGAGAGGCTGGGGACAGCCAAGGCTACTGCGGGGTGAGGCCAGGGCCCCCTTGGCTGCCCTCGCTAGCGCCTACTCCCGAGACACACGGGGGACACAGGACTCCCGGCTCATCGAGGGACTCACTTCTCCTGGAACTGGAGGAATCCGGGTTTGACCTGGGGCTTGGCGTTCTCTAGAGAAGTCGTTGCCAAGGGTGAAGTGGGCAGGTGAGGCACTGACGCTGGAATCTGAGGCATCTGGGGTATGGTGGAAGCCAGCTGCTTCCAGGCGAGCAGGGTGGGGGTGGAGGGCACGGCGGCTGGGTTGGGAGCGGGCCCCTCCAGAGAGGAAACGGTGGCCGCGGTGACGGGAGGTGCTGGAGGGGACACGGGGGCCAAGGAGGGTTTGGTCTCAGCCGATGAGGCCGGGAAGGAAGCCTCTGCATTGCCCTTCACTGCTCCTCCCTCTGTCCGGAAATGGAAGCTGCGGGAGGCAAGAGAGGGGAGTTGCAGGTGGGGAGTGGAGAGGGCCCTGGGCAGACCAACCTTTACCTGGCATACCTGCCTGCGGGCGTGTGACCCCATCATGAACCTAGGGGCCCCATGTCCCCACCGCATCTCCAGCGCCAGACGCCAGAGGTCTCCCACCAGGATGGAAGGACTGAGAGCAAACTGGGACCTCCTCTGACCTTGAACTCAGGCTTCTGGTGCTGCCCTAGCTACACCTTCCAACGCCTGACCCTTCCGAGGTGCTGTCCCTACTCGAGAAGGGGTCGGGACAGCAGGTCCTGGCTTACAATGCCCATCCTTCCAGAACCTGCTCCGAAATTTAAAGGTGGGTCCAAGTCTGCTCTTCTGCAGACTGGCCGCTGCGGCCGCCTAGGCGGTGGGAAGAGCCCGACCCAGGGCTTTGAGAGCAGCAAAGAGCTGTCTTAAATGTTTACAAGTTGTGGGTTCAGTTACAGCAGGCGGCTGGACTGGTTGCTTTTCGGCTCAATGAATCTTACAAATTAATTTCATCATCCTTAGGTCAAAACGAGTCTATAAGTGCAGCACTGTGGCTTGGAAAGGCCTTTGCCGAGAGCCCCTGGGGTGGGGTCAGAGCTGGGTGTCTCCGGCTGGCTCTGTGGGAAGCACCTGTGGGAGGGCTGATGGCTGCACTGGGCCGGGCGCAGAAGCCGCTGTTGCCCATAGTGGGGCCTGGGTGGGCTCAGAGGACCGGGCTTGGGGGCTGAGCTGGCGGAAGGATGGAGAGGCCTGCCTTTGTCCCAGGCAGCACCTCGGTCTCTGAGGTCTGGTGGCAATGGCACAGGGTCCTGCTTGGAAGGTGGCTAGAGGCCTGTGCTGCCCCCGGCCCCCCCCAGCCCAGGGCCGGGCTGGGACGAATGGGGCTAGTTTCCAGGGCCCCAGGACCCCCACTCACTTGGCGTGCTTGATGGCCCCGTCCAGGGTGCTGAAGAGCGCGCCGCACTCCTCCACCACGCAGTGGAAGTGGGCCTTGTGAAGGAAGTCGCACTGGACGTCACACAGGTCCTTGGTGCCAAACCTGGCAGAGGAGCCGGCTGCTTAGAGGAGACCCCGGGGCTCCGGCGAGGCTGGGGTGGGTGGCGGGGCTGGACCCTGGCTCCCGGGACCAGCAGGGGGGGTGGCCCTTCCCTCCCCCTTGCTCACCTCGCAAGCCCCTCACCTGCGAAGGTACACCTTCCAGGGCTCCGACAGCTTCTCCTGAACCAGCGCCTTCACGGCCTTGCCCAGGAAGGGGGAGGATTCCCCACCGGGGCTCCCCTCCACTTCCGTCTTAATGTTCAACAGGCCACCGAGGTTGGGGTTGCCCTGAGACATCTGTGAGGAGGACAGGCTTGTGCTTCAGGCTGGGGACCTCGGGACACTGACCCAGCCGCCCCGGGAGCAGTGGCAGCTCTGGGCCGGCCAAGAGCATCGTGGTGCCAGCAGCCGCCTGGGGGGGGGGGCGCTGGGAAGGAGGCCTGAGGCCACGCGGCTCTGGCTCCAGCGGAGCCCACTCTGAATGGTCGCTGCCACGGGCAGCCTGCAGCGCTGCCCGGGGTCCCCACGGAGCTGCGGGGGCTCCTCCACACAAACCCTGTGCCGCCAGAAGCCATCACTCAATCTGAGGCTGAGACTCGGGGTGCACACACCAGCCCAGCTGCCCCCCCCACTCTGCGACTCCCTGGTTATTCTCCTGCCAGGTTTTCAAAAGAAGTGCAGCAGGAGGAGGAGGGATGGGGGGAAGCCCCACTAACTCCCTGGGATGGAGGGAAGGCGCACAAAGGCAGAGCAGAGAGGGAGGGAGGCTCGTGGAGTGAGAGGGACACAGGCTGATGCTGAGAGGAGGGGGTGGGGGAGTCCGCACAACGGCTGGACCCACTCGGGGCGTGGGGCTCCGGGGACCCAGGAACGGAAAAGGGGAGCAAGACAGCAAGCAGGGGAGGGAGGGAAGGTGGACGGCACGGGCCCCGGGGCTGAGGGCCTGGCTGGACTCCCCACCCCGTGAGGTCCCACCCAGGCCCGGCTCCCTCCTCAACAGTCACTTGTGTACCGTCACCAAATTAATCTTGCTGCAGTCAAATTTATCATGTGAAGGGGGAAAATATATTTGAGATGATGTATAATTTACAAAGACCCTGCATTATTTAAAATAAATATTCTGGAGCGACCTCGGCGGAAGGCGTCCGAGACCATTACTCAACCCGAAAAGTGCGTGTGGATGCTCTGCTCACACTTTAGTCCCCCCCCCTTAACTTTTCAAACAAACAAAAAAATATATAAAATAAATAAAATTAATAACTAAGAGCGAAAGAAGTTAGAGGGCTCTGGAAAAGCTTTCGGAGCCCTCCATCTGAAGGGAAAAAAAGGGTGTCAGAGGCTGGAATATATTTCTTCAGCCAGTTCATTAAATTAATTTGTAAGCAGTGGCTCTGAAATTATATCCGATGAAAAATGGCCTCAAAATTTAAATGGTACAAACTCATCTTATTAGAGGCAAAACATTAAAAAACAAACACATCCCCCCCACCCCCAGCACAGCTTTAATTTCTAGGGGTGGGGGAATGGGAGGCGTGTGATGGATGGTTCTTACCTTATTCATAAGCGAGGATAAAAGAGATGAATTTGCCGGGACTGCGTGGCCATTTGATTCATTACTGGAACACACAAACCAAGGGGCTTTAGCTCAGACGTCCACAGTCCATACGTGGGACTGAGCCCAGAGACTCACCCCTCCCAGCCGGTCCCCCCCTACCCTGGGCGCTCTGGCTCCACCTGCTCCATCTGCCTGGACAGGAGGATGACCCCTTGTCAGCAGGGGCGGGGGCGGCGGCTGGTGGGGCCTGGCTCAGAGGGGGCTGTCCCCAGAGCCTCCTGCAGGGGCACAGAGCTGGGCGGCCTGGGCCCCGCCTCACCTGGGCTCCTTCAGAGTCAGGTCTAAACTGCGGTCCTGGGAGGCCTCGTGGGGACCTGGGGCGCCAGCACTCTCACCGGGCTCCTGCTTCACCTGGGCTGGGGGGAACCTGGCCGGGGTGGCCTGCTGCCCGTTTCCTGCCGGGGAGGGGAGGGACGATGGCGTGAGAGGGGCAGAGGGCTCCCTCTGGGCACACACTGGAAGCCCCCCCACCTCACCCCGAGGGAGGGCAGCAGGCAGGGTGGGCTGAGGTCCCTGGGGAGCCCTGGCTGCTGGTCAGCAGTTCTTCCCACTGACATGATCGCTGGTGACGCTTCCCCCTGTGTGGCAATTCTTCAAGTGATAATTATTGCAAAATTATGTCAAAGTTGTCCTGGCTCAGGGCCTCCTGGAGGAGAAGGGCGGGAGGCTGGGGAGGGGGCTGGGACGGGGGTGGGGGCCTTCATTTTCTCCACCGACTGTCAGAGTCAATTTGTGGGGCTGCCGCTTAGGCTTTTATTAAAGACTCTGTTAATGCTGAGGGAAAGTGGCAGATCTAGACTGGGAGCGGCGCCCCCTCCGCAGGTCCCGTCCCCGCTGTTGCCGGGGCGACGGCCCTGCCTTGCACTGAGCATGCCCAGGAGGGGCTTCTGCTGTGTCCGGGCTATGGAAGCTGACAGCCAATCAGGGCGGTTCAAACTATGTGACCTCGCCCGTCAAGCTGTCCGGGGCTGGGATGCGCGGCCCGTCCCCGCCGGGCCGGGCTGGGCCGGGGAGGATGGGGGCGCTGAGGGGGGCGGTGTGCCTGGGGGGCAAAGGGCTGGAGCCGGGTGGGCAGAGGAGTCGGACGGCCAAGCAGAACAGGGCAAAAGAAGGGGCTGACAAGAACGTGTCCACCGAGCCTTTCCCCATAATCCCCAAGTGATTGAAATATTAATCTGCCCCAAGGCGCTGCAGCTGACAGAGAGCTGCTGCACAGACAGCAAGTGGCATTTTATTAAAAAATAAAGGAAAACGGCCCCTCCCCTTCACTTGACCTTTCTTTTCGGGGAAGGAGCTTTCTCCAAAGAAAAGAAAGTACTCGACAGTCTGGCCACTGAGCCCAAGGTGGCCCTGGAGGGGGCCCCGCCCCAGCCGACAGGCACCTGGCCGGGGGGCGTGGCCCTGGGCATCCCGCCTGTCCCTCCCACACTCGGAGTGGAAGGTGTCACGCCAAGCTGCCAGCTGATAGGAGCGTCCTGGTGGGAACAGGATAGTTTTCAGTCCACACTCCAGGAGCTCCTAAAGGCCCTCGCCCAAGGTCCCCAGGGAAGCAGGGCCCAGGGTCTCTCAGGGTCGCGGGGGGCGGGGGGAGGCCTGGATGGGCTTCAGGACCGCTCCGTCTCGGTGGCTGCAAGAGAGTCTCACAGAGGAGCAGGACCCACGGCTCAGGAGCCAGACTGCTGAGGTCCAAGTTGAGACTCGGCCACCTCCCCGGGGATGTCCCTGGGGACAGAAGGTCACCCCCACTGTTCCAGCAGCCCCACAGGACTCTGTCTTCTTCCCTGTCATGTCCCCAGCGCCAGCGTGATGCCTGCTCTCCAGCAAGCTGCCCCTGGCAAGCACCAGCGGTTGATAAATGAACGAACGAACGAATGGAGGAACCAAGGGAGCTCAAGCCCCACATGCGAGCCGAACCCTTCTTAAGGATCAGACCAACACTAATTAGGCGGACGGTGGAAAACAGATGAAGAGTGAAGTAAACAGAAAGGCAAAAAAGCAAAAACAAAAACAACAACAAAAAAACCCCAAACAAACAAAAAAACAAAACTAGAGAAAAAAGAAAAAATTTAAAAAGCAAAAAACTTGAGAGAAAGGAGACCCACTCCCCATGATAAGCCAGAGGTGCCCCTCCCACATGGATGCGGCTCAAGTTCAAGAAAGGCCAACTGAAATCCAGTTCCAATTGCAAGCACTCAACAGCTGCGTACTGGTGGCTACCACCCTGGACAGCACAGAACAGAAGGTTTCCGCTGTCACAGAACGTGTAGCCGGACAGCGTGAGACGGACAGCCTGGGACGGACAGCCTTGGCCTGGAGGGGCTGTCCAGGTACCAATCCCCTGAGCATCCCTGTAGTGCTCCCGGGCTGGACGCGCACCTGTCCCCTCCTGGTCACCTGGAGGAGGCCCCAGGGAAGGTCATGGCTCTGGGATGGTTCCCACGAGGGGCTGGATGTGGGACTCGGCCGGGTGGAAGACCAGGGTGGGGTAGCTAGCAGTGGCCTGGGCACCCCGTGAGGTCGGGATTTTGCCATTTCACAGATGAAAAAACAAGGAGCAAGAGCTGCCTGGGGTGGGTGGGCCACAAAGAGGGAGCCCCAGTAGGAAATAAAGAAGAGGCGGAGACCAGGCCAATAGGGGGCTGGGAGTAAAGACACTGCCAAACACCTGCTGCTCTGCCCTGCACGAGGCCAGGGAGCTCCTGGGGTTGGAAAGTGCTTGCTTCCCGGGCAAGGGCCCAGCCTGCTCACCTGGGTCAAAGGTGGCAGAGGGTTTGAGGGCGGCCGCAGCCAACCGGGCCATCATGGGCGAGATGAGGCCCTTGCTCGCAGAGATCCTCTCCATGATGGAGGCGGGGGGCACCGGGACAGAGGTGGCCGCCACTGCCGCCGCCGCCGCTGGGGCCGAGTCGCCAGCTCCCGAGGCAGCCAGGGCAGGCGTGTCGGGGGTCACCGAGGCTACTGTTCCAGACGACATGGTACCCATGAGGCCGGGGGCCCCCACAGGCAGGGAGGCGCTGCCTCGGCCCGGAAGGATGGGGAAGTAGGATGCGGAGGTGGGCAGCCCCGAGTTGGAGAGGGCCAGCGCGAGGGGGATGGAGCCAGGCAGGCCCTGGGCCAGGAGCCCCGAGATCTTGCTGTTGGGAGGCTTGGTGGCGCCGGGCACTGCCTCGGAGGTGGCTGTGGCGGCGGCCAGGGAGGCGGAGGACTGCTGGCTGGTGGGGGAGGCGCTCAGGCTGGAGTTCTTGCTGCTCAAGGCAGAGAAGTCGACCAGGTCGTCGTTGCTGGACTCCTCGTGCTCCGTGTCCTTGGCGCCCAGCAGCGAGGGCGGCAGCCCCAGCACACCTGAGCCAGAGGCGCGGATGTGCCGGCGCTCATGCTTGCGCTTGTGCGAGGTCATCTGGCTGGTGGAGGTGAAGGTGAAGCCGCAGCCGGCGCGGATGCAGTGGAAGTGGTTGGTGGCCTTGCTGTACACGCAGCCCTCGTACTTGCACTCCTCGTACTTGTAGAACTTCTTGAAGCCATCCTTGGCGTAGGCGTCGTCCTTGATGTGGTAGCTTTTGTGCTTCTCGATGTCACACTTGTTCTTGAAGGTGAATGTGCAGCCGGGGCGCCTGGATGGGACATCGGGAGCCTGGCATGGGCCTCGTGGGGCCAGCAGGAGGCCCTGCCCGGCTCCCGCGGTGGCCCTGCGAAGGATGGCCTCCCCAGGAAGACCAGGCTGGACACGAATGCCTCGCTCCGTGCAGCCCTCCGCTCCTGCTCCCACTCGCCCTGGGAGCTGGGGCCCTGAGCCCCCCCAGGGCCCGGATCCCTGCCTTCCGTCCCTCCCGAGCCGGGAAGCCCCCGGCTGCCTCCCACTCACCGGCAGTGGAAGTGCGTGGTCTTCTGCCCATAGAACTGGCAGTCGGTCGTGCCGCAGTCCTCGGTGGCTCGGAAGCGCTGGAAACCATCGTTGATGAGCTGGGTGTTCTTCTTATGGAAGTTCTCGTGGGTCATCACGTCCGACGTGCTCGTATACACCTTGTTACAGCCCACCTGCAGGGGCCAGAAGGGAAGTCAGGGAGGCCAGGCAGAGCGGCTGTCCTGCTGGGTGCCGCTGGGGCCTCAGGCCACTGACCCTGCTTGGGGGAGCTTCGGCACCTGCAAACATCCAACTGGTGGGACCAAAGAAGTTAATTCAGGAGGTGCCCTCAGGCCTCCAGGGCCTGGTCTGTGCTGGGGGTCGGGCTGTCTTCAGAGACCCCCGGCCGTCTCCCCACAGAGGCGTGGGAGCTCCGTCCTTCAGCATGGACCCACTCTGCGGCTCTACCGCCAGAGCCCCCTGGGGCAAGCAGGGCTGGACCCTAGGGCCTGGCGGTCACCTTTAGCCCAGGGACTTGTTTGGCGGATAGTTCCTGGCACAGGGCCCTCCCTACCCCACCCGAGCTGGGCCAGGGCAGGCAACGTTGCCATATTGAGTAAAAACCAGTGGAATCTGAGCACTCTTGAGGGCTGGGCCGTGCCAGTGTCTGCCTCATCTCAGAGCCGGGAGAGCGAGCCCCCCTCTCCCCCCGGGCCAGGTTGTTTCACGGAGGCCATAACAACCCCCTGACAAATGCCGGGGCGGGTGGCGGCGGCGGGGGGGGGGGAGGCGTGGGGGCTGCTATTTGCAACCTAAAGTCGCTCCCCCCTGGACCTGACACCTTGAAAAAGCCCAGACTCTGCGTGGCATTAAAACAAAGAATTAAACAAAAACCCTCCTCAGGAACCATCTGCAATGCTACTCTTGGTGTTAAAGCCTGAAAAACGTCCGTCTGTATAAACAGCCCGCTGAATTCCACCCGCACCAAGTATGGCCATGGGGAAGGCCCCACCCTGGCCCACCCGACCCTGCCCAAGCCTGAGCCCCTGGGACTCGCTCCGCTGGCCCGGAGACGGGGGAGGGGCCTTGTGGGGCTGGGGCACCTGCATGCAGTGGTAGTGGGTGCTCTTCCCGTTGAGGTGGCAGCCGTGGTAGTAGACGCTGCAGTCGTCCAGCGGGCTGAAGCGCATGAAGCCGTGCTGCAGGGAGTTGTCGCGCTTCTTGTGCATGTTGTAATGACGGATCACATCCTGCTTGCTCGTGAACCTCTGCCGGGAGAGGGCCAGGCGGTCTCCTTATAGCTAACCCTGCTTGGGGTCACGGCCGCCAGGCTGCCCCGGGGCCAGCACACCAGACTTTGGAGGGAACAATGCCAAGGGTTCCAGAAGCACAGACTCTTCCCTGACCTCCCCCGGTCTCCTTAGAGTCCCGCCCAGGAGCAGAAAGGATGAACTGGGCCAGGCCTTTCAGGTAGGGGCTGGGACAGGGGACAACTCACTTCATCTAGTGCCACCCACGGAGCTCTGCCAGGCTGGGCTCCCTGGAGGGACAGAGCGTGGGGGCTGTGCAGACAACTGGCACTTTCCTCTCACTCGCCAGCTCTGCACTTGCCAGAGGATGGCTTTGAATGCAGGGGACAATCTGGCTGAACCCCAACATTGTCATCTATAACATGGGGCGCTGGGGAGAATCACGAGGAACCCAGGCCGCGTGGCACAGCCCCCGTGCCCGGCGGACTCAGTGGATGGGAGCTCAGGTCGTCATTCCCAGGACACAGATGGTCTAGATGCTATCAGGTGCCTGGGAACGTGGACGGGCTGATAGCTTTTCTGGGCTCTTCGGCGACCCATGTTAAGTTCGAGTGGCCTGAATAGGAAGCGAGCAATACCGCCCTGTTTCCCAGAGGCTCCAGGTACAGGGCCAGCACCCGTGGGACGTACCTGGTAGTTGCACTCGGGGTCGAGGCAGTGGTAGTGCTCGCGGTACTGGTAGGCGCAGTGGATGTGGCCGCAGTGCTGGCTGCCTGAGAACCTGCGGAGAAGAGGGAGTGGGCTCAGGCTCTCTGGAGGCCAGCTCCGGGGTCCTCAGCCTGAGCAGCTGAGAAGGTCTGTGCTCATGCTCCAGAAAAGTGCTGCTGGGGTTCAGGGGGCTCCGGGCTGTGGGTAGAGGTGCTGGGGGGCAGAGGGAGTCTGCTGGGGTGAAGCGGTAGAGGCTGAAAAGGTGAGGGAATCCTAGACCCACTGAGCTGCAGACCCAGCCTTATCTGCCCTGGGAGAACGTGCCAGTGGTGCACAGAGCCCACTACCAGGTGGGGAGGAGGAAGCTGGGCCACCCTCGAAATCAGGGCAGAGTCAGGGGATGAGACCTGGGATGGGACAGGAGGAGACGGCGAAGGCAGGAGCCCCTGCGGTGGCCCAGGTGCCTTTTCTGCAGGTGCTGCCTGCCCACCTGTGACCCCGTGCTGGGCCAGGTGCCGGGGACCCAGTTGGGCCAGCCCAGGGCTCTGCGGCTGAGATGTGTTAAAGGGCTCCCTCCGTCCTGGGCTTTCCTGACTCTTGAAACAGTCCAGAGTTATGCATTTTTAAAGCACAGCATCTGTCTGGCTTCCTGTGGCAGGGAAGCCAACTCCACAGCCAGGAGCCCCAAGCTGCCTGGCCACTGCCTGCTGCCCAGAACACCCTGTGCTGCTGGGGTGCGGTCCTCACAGCCCAGATGATGGCCACCTGGGGAGACCACGGGGTGACAACGGTGGACGAGGCAGTGGGTGGTGGCGGGAGCCTGAGGGAAACCCCCCTTGCAAGGGCAGAACCCCTGGCAAATACACATGTAAGCGGAAGCTGCCAAAAGGGCCATCTGCTGAGGCACTAATAATAATGATAATAATAATAATGAAGAGAGCAAAGCAAAGCTGAGAAGATGGGGAGGGCCGGGGAGGCGGACACAGAGAGGGACGGGGCACGGCCCTGCCATGCGCTGCCCCACCAGGCACTGGTCGCGGGACCTGGGGAGTCTGATGAGCGAAGGCTCTTCATCTGCCAATCCCACTGCCATAAGCTGGAAAGGGACAGGTCTGGAGGTCAAGGCCTCGCCCAGGGGAGCACACTGAGGCCAGAGCAGAGAGGACAGCTGCCCACACCCCTCTGCAGCCCTGATGGTTCCATGGTGGCTCGTACCCCACTTGTGGCCAGGCCATGCCATCGGGCCCTTTTGGGTACCCCAGCCCTGCCTGGGGCACAGCTGCTTAAGGGCATGTGGCCTGGACCCCATCAAGGGGTGGGGGGGCCTCTGAGCTGGGACGGAGAGCAGGCCCTTGGGGGAATTTGGGAGCAGGAGTGCGGGGGGTGGGAGGCAGCTGGCACCCAGGTACTAGTGATCAGATGGACGCAGGGGCCCCCAGTGCCCAGGCGTTCTCACCCCCACCCACCTTCTCTCCATGGCGGTCTCCTCCCCAGGGCCTACCTGGCAATATATTTCTGGTAAATGTTTACATCTTCGGTGACAGCTGGTTTATCTGTGGGCAATCCGTTCCTGGCGAGAGACACACAGGGCACAGCCGATTAGCGGACGGGGTGGCCTCAAGCCCCAGGAGGGTCTGGGGGCAAGCTCCCTGCCCTGGGGCCCTGGTCCTCCTCTCTGAGATGGGAGGGAGGGCAGGACCTTGGGGGAGTCTGGGAGTGCTCTGGGCACTTAGGGTAGGACTGGAAAAGTCTTCCAGCAGAAGACTGGCACAGCCTCAATGAGCCCACCTGTGGCAAGGGCAGGGCATCATAAGGGGGCAGGGCCAGAGGGCCCCACGTCGTCGGGCACAGGAAGCCTGGGAAGCTGGGGCTTGGCACCCCCCCTTGCGCACAGGGAGTAGGGATGCTGCTGGGAGAGGGAACCAGGTAGCACTGGGGAGACCCCAGGGGGAAGGGGAAAAGCAGTGCAAAGCAACCATGGCTGGGGGGTGGGGGAAGCCTCCCCCCTGCACGGGCAGCCCCCCAACTCCGCTCCCGGTTTCTGGTCCTGCCCTCAGGAGGGAGAACTGTGGGGGAAGGGTCTCACTCAGCCCCCACATGGATCCATCTATCACTTTACCACTGCCCAGGGCTCCACACCGGGTGTGCCCACCCCTCCCCAGCCTCCTCCCTTCTCTTGAGGCCCTTCTCATGGCCCAGGCTCTGAACCCCGAAGCCATGGCCACCAGCTCGGACCCCAGAGCCCCCAACCCAGAGTGCGGCTTTCCCAGCCAACCCTAAGCCTGCAGCTGGCCTCTGTGGTGGGACAGAGACAGGCTGTTGTGTGCGCTGGGGTACAGTTCCCCATGGTTGGTGTGTCAACAGGTGAGCCTGGGCACAGAGGTACAGGTTCCAGACCACCACGATAAAGGGAAGATCATAATAAAGCGAATTGCACGTGCTTTGGGTTTCCCAGAGCATAGAAAAGTGGTGTGTACACCACACTGCAGTCTACCAAGTGGGCAAGAGGTCTGAGAAAGTGATTCACATGCCTTAATTCAAAACCACTTTATTGCTGGAGTTCCCTGGTGGCTCAGGGGGTTAAGGACCTGGCATTGTCACTGCTGTGGCTCGGGTTCAGTCTCTGGCCAGGGAACTTCCGAATGTTGTGGGTGTAGCTAAGAAAAAACAACAACTTGATTGCTAAAAAATGCTAACCGTCACCTGACAGTTGCAGGGTGGCCACAAACCTTTAATTTATAAAAATAAGCGGTATCTTGCGAAGTGCAAGAAAACAAGGTGCGCCTGTGCCCAGTGGGAGGCCGTCGTGTGTGCCAAAGATGTGCAGCATGCGGTGTTGTGACCTGGGTAAGCGGTTATGTTGGCAGAGGGGAGTGAGTGTGTGTGTGTGTGTGTGTAAGCATGTGTGTGAGAATCTGGGTGCGCAGTGGATGTGTGTAAGCATGTGTGTGAGAATCTGGGTGCGCAGTGGATGTGTGTAAGGTGTGAGTGTGCCCCAGGCTTGAGCTTCAGAGGCAGGAAGGGGGCCTCTGGCCACTCCAGCCCCGGGCTCGGCTGGCAGTGGCGGGGGGGTGGGGGTGGGGGGTGCCTTACTTGACGGTGGAGACGGTTCCCGTGGTGATGGAGTCTGTTTTGGAGAAGGTTGACTTCAGGTACTCAGGACTGTTGAAAGGCAGGGAGGCAGGCGGCTCGGGACCCGGTCCGGGGGCGCTGGGAGCGGTGGGCACGCTGGCAAGGGGTGCAGGAGCCAGGCTGGGGGTGGGCAGACCCTTGGCGGGGCCGGGCTTCTGAATGGCCCGGACGTCGTACTTGGAGGGCCGGCCCACCTTGCCCGTCTTGAAGGCGATGGCCCCGCCCATGTCGGGGCTGCCCTCCCCGGGTTTGAAGAGGTGCAGGTACTTGACGTTCTCCAGGTCATACTTGGACGGCTTCTTGTAGGCACTCCCGTTCTGGGGCCGCAGGGTCTCGCCAGTCTTCAGCTTCTGGATGAAGAAGTCGTACTTGGAGGCTCGGGCCACCAGGCCCTGCATGGGGACACTGCTGTGGGAGGGCAGGGGCAGGATGGTGGCCTTGGTCTCCAGGTGCGTGGTGCTGCTGGGCAGCCGCAGGCCCGGCAGCGGGCCCACCCCCTCCTTGCCGGCCCGGGCCTCAGCCACGGCACCGTGGGCCGGCCAGGACAGCTGCTCGCCGGCCTTGAGCTTGCGAATGTACTCCTCGTACTTGGAGAAGCGCGCCCGCTTGCTGAGGGCGTCCTCGGAGGCAGGCAGCACGGAGGAGGTGGCGGCCTCGGGGGCGGAGCCCGCGTGCAGCTTCTCGAAGCTGATCTTCCTGGCCAGCTCATCCCTCGTGTTCTGGTCGTCGTAGCCAAACATGCCCAGGAACTCGGTCATGGTGGAGGCCGCGTAGTCCCGCAGCGAGGAGGCCTCTCCTAGGGCAGGGAGGAGAGGGGCCGTCACCTCTGGGAGGGAGCAGGGTGGCCTAGGGATAGGGCAACGCCCACCCCCCACGGAGGGAGGGGGCTGGCCCGGGGAGGGGGCAGAGCGGGACATGATCTATGGACATTTGGCTCACTTGTTAGGTTTTACGACTCTTAAATTAATTTGTTTAAAAAAAAAGTAATTAATACTGGGGTAAAATAAAACGAGTTCATCAATGCCAGGAAAATCAATTTCCTAAATGTTCTGGCCGATGGCTTTTCAGTACATTAAACAAAGTTTCATAAATGTCTCCGCTCTCTCGCCTTGGCCTAATATGAAAGAGAAGTCATTTTACTGGAAGTAAGGCCAGATCCCAACCTGCCTCTCGGGGCGGGGGTGAGAATGGGGGCTGGGGACAGGTAGGGCTCGGGGCCGGTGGCTGGGCAGTCAGGAGGGACCCCAGGGGCTGAGGGAACCCCTGGGGATGGGGTCGGGGTGGGGCTGGCTGAGTCTGCCCCCCCATAAATGGACACAGAGGCCCCTGATCCCTGGAAGGAGGAAGGGCTGCCCCAAGCCTCCCCAGGAATTCTTGGTCCCTCCTGGCACCCCACACTGCTGATGGTCCCCGGGGCAGAGGCCCTGCCGCATTCACTAGGGGTGAACCCCCACTCCGGCCCCATCCCACCCCGGCTGAGACTTAGAACGTGGAGAATCCTTCAAACCTCTCCTGCTGTCATCCTCTGGTCCCTCTTGTTCCCGCACAAGGATGGGCCACCCCAAGGACGGTCAGGGCCAGAGAGGCATCGGCTGAGTGTAGCCCATCTACGGCCCCACCGTGTCCACACCCAGAATCCCCTGCATGCGCTCAAGCTCGCATCCCTAGCGACCTTCCCAGCTCCACAGACACACACCCTTGCACGCAAATCACCCTAAACTCCACACCTGGCTCCCCAAGATGAGTCTCAGGATGGCGGGGGCTGCAACACCCCCTTCTGCCCTGGCTGTTCCCTGGAAACAACCCCCTTCCCCCCAGAACCTTCTGCCACAGGAAGCCTGCAATTCCCAGCAAGCACACGCCTTCCTGCACAGACCCCTGCTCTGTGCTCAGCAGTGAGTACACACAGGGGCTGAGACCCACCTGAGCCCCACCCATGTCTGAGCCTGCACGCAGGGCAGCAGGACCCCAGGCCTGGCCAGGAGAAGGCAGGGCAGCAGCAGGGGCAGAAGGGCCACGACCCAGCAGGGCAGCAGAGGAGGGGTCTCCTCCCGTCCCCCGCCCCCACCCCCGCCTGGAGGTGGTCTGAGAGCAGGGCTGGGCTCCAGCACAGGAGAACACCTAGCAGCTCCCAGAAGGAGGTGCAGGGAGGGGTCCTGTGGGGACTGGGACGGCCGTCAGGTGAGGGGAGGATGGCCATGGACAGCCCCTGGCACCCAAGGTGGGCAGAGTGACTCAAGAACCCGACAGACAGCTGTTTCTCTGGGCGAGGTGGTCAGGGGGCCGCCGACCTGACCTCAAGCTACTTGGGATTGGGGACCCAGCCTGGGAGGAGTGGGCTCCGGCTGCTAGATTCAGTGGCTCGGGGACCAGGGAAAGGGGCTAAAAATAGCTGAAGGCAGCTGAGCCCTCGCTATATATGGCAGAGAAACAGAAGGCTTTGAAGGGCAGGCGGCTTAGAGCAGGGAGGGGGCCAGGCGGGGGTCCCGGGGGCAGCCCGGAGGCCTGCCTTCCCGAGCCCACGGTGGGCAGCGAGGGCTCCGCTGGCTCCCTCCTGTGCCCGGGGCTTCTCAGGTGCTCCAGTGTCACCCTGCTGTCCCATGGGCCTCAAATCCGAGGGGGCGAGGCCTGGAGCCATGAGCTACTGGCAGTTCCAGCCCTGCCTCCGCAGACCTTCCCCCCCCCCACCCGACCCCTCAGGAGGGGCGGGGGCACTGAGGGGACAGCGGCCCTTATCCCCGTCCCTCCCGTCTCCTCGGGCCCCACGCAATCACCTTGCGTCTGGGAACGGCAAGGGCTTTTCCTATCAGAGGAAACTGAAGGTCACACTTTTCCTCATTGATCTTGCAATGTTTGTTAATTACTCTGTCACTGATGTGGCGAAGGATAATTAAACAGCTCTGTTTATATCTTATATGCATAATTATGTGGCTGCGCAGGGCTCCCCGTGCAGGGAGGAGATGTGCCCCTCGCTGCAGGGGAAGGGGCTAGGGGAGCGGGCAGGGGAGGCTCAGGCCGCCAGGCACAGGCTGGGAAGGAGGCTAGGGAGCTAAGAAAAGACCCCAGACTCAGAGTTCCAGTCCTAGTGGTGACCCCCCTTCCACCCTGGACCCTAGGCCCTCCCTCCTCAGAGCAGAAGAATCTCAGGGTGCCGCGGTGTCTAAGGACAAACCGACACACCAGAAAAGCCAGGCCTTAGCCATCTCCTGGGAAAGAAATCGGCCAGGCGACTGTGTCCAGGGCAGGTGCGCACAGCGGGATAGGCTGGCGGGGCATCACGCCCACATGCACTTCCGGGTACCGCGTCCCCCCCACCCCGTGGCCCCTTCCCTCTGCAGGTGCACATGAACGGGCATCTACCTACAGGCCGTCTGCCTATCCATCCATCCATCCGTCCACCTGTCCACCCGTCCATCCTCCATCCACTGCTTCCTGAAGACCCACTGTGTGTTTGGCAGTCCGTCCCAGCCCTGCTCACACACCTGGGAAGCTACCTTCTCAGGTCCGTCCCGTCTCACTCCGCCGCCGCCCCCCAGCCCCGGCCCAACGCATCTCCCCCATTCCAGTCATGACCTTGGCTCCAGGCGAGCCCTCCGCAGGAGTCCTCCCGGAGTCAGAATGAGGAGTCACACTATTTGCAGCACGAGTGAGGGAAGCAGGCATGCTCTGTGCACACCCCACTCCTTCCCTGCCAGGCCTCCCTCCTCGTGGGTCTTCAGACACCCACCTGAAGCCTGCTTGGCAGTGGGGCCACTGTCATCCTTGGAGGCTGCCCCGTCCGAGTCCTTCTCCTCCACGACGGTGCCGTCCTTGGCGGGCTCTTCACCATGGTCTTCCTCGTCGCTGCAGCCCTGGGGCTGCACCATGTAGACGCCCTCGGGGGGCAGCTCCAGGCCCTCCCGGGCGATCCGCCCCAGCATGGGCACGGGCACTGGCTCCTCGCTGTACTCCCCGTTGACCCACTTCTCGATCACCGCCCGCCTCTTGTCTTCTTCGCTGCGGGGGGCGCGCGCCACCCCCGCCTCGGGGCCACTTCGCTCTTTGTCCCGGGGCCGCAGCGGGCTGCCCTCGGCGCGGGAGCCGGCCTCGGCCCCCTTCTCCACCACCACCTGGCGGCTCAGCTTGGCGCAGATGGCGTTGAGCTTCAGGCCGCCTTTGCGTTTGGCCGCCATCGCGGGCTTGCCTGCAGGCGGGTCGGAGCACCGGGTGCCTTCAGCTGCAGGGACAAAGGACAGAGGTCAGCAGCGCCCACGGGCTGGCACGGCCAACCACCTCAACAGTCGGGGAGGAGGCCCTGCCCCTGGGTCCCCCAAACCAGAGCTCTCCCCAATCTCGGGTCCATCGCACTGTGCCAAGACGGCCAGGCACGCGTTTGTCCCCTCACTGAACCCTGAGCTGCATCCCCAGAGCCTGGCGCGTTCTAGGTGGTTCTGGAAACATTTTGTAAGTGAACCAACAAATGAATGAACGAATGCCTCTTCAAACACGAGAGGCCTTCTTCCGAGCACCTGGCTCCTGGAAGCATCTCCTGTGTCTGTCGGCCCTGGAGACCTCCCCTGAGAGCAGGCCAGCCATGTCCCAGACAAGAGGCCACGTGCCCTTTGATGCATGAGGACGCAGGGGCACGTGGGCTAATGAGCTGTGGGACAAAGCTGGCAAGTGACAGCAGTCTGACTCCACTTGAGAACTGCTGCCCCACCCCGTGGCCTGCCGGAGCGGGGAGACAGAGCCGCGGGCCAGGTAGCAGCCACGCTGACCTCTTGCCTCCTGTCTCAGCAGCACCCGGCTGGCACCCTTCCCCACCTGGGCATCTCACCCCCAGCAACCTCTCTACCCAGCCTGGTCCCTGGGCCCCGCCCAACTCTAACCTCTGATCTTCAGAAAGCCCTGGAATCTGCTGCACCCCCACCGAAGGCCTCTGTTTGCCCTCGTGAGGGGCCTTCTGGCCCCTTCGACCCTCTTTGGGCTCCTCTGGCCATTTGCTATGGGCTCCCCTTCTCCCCAGGCCTCACACAGGGCTGTCCCAGGGCCAAGCTCCTCACGGCCCTCCGGGGGCCACGCATCTCCGCCGTGGACCTCCCTCTGCCCTCTTCGCCTCGGCCAGCTCCTGCAGGCCCGGGAGGCCTGGCTGGTCCAGGACGCCCACGCTCCAGCCCCCGAGAAGTTGCAGCTCAACAGGCTGGGATTCCTTAAACTCCCAATGGAAAGCCCAGAAGCTGCAGTCACGGAGCTTCGTCCCTGAACATGCAAACAGCTCCCCTCGTGGCTGCTGAGCGGGCCGCCCAGGGTCCTGTTGGCACCTGGAAAGACCACCCACCACACAGCCTGGGACCTGCCACAAAGGCCAACAGAAGCGGACACCTGCACCTGTTTATCTGTCTATCTGTCCATCCATCCGTCTGTCTTCCCATCCATTTAGTGAACTCTTACTGTGAGCCAGATCCTGCGGTGGCGCCAGGAGCAGGGCGGTGGCCACGGCAGGCGCAGTCTTGGCTCACACTCCCTCTGTGGATGGGGAGCCTCATTGAAGCCTCTCGGGGACAGGGCTCCCTCGGGCATCCCTCAGCAGTGGGGTGGGCATGGCCGGGTCCCCACACAGGTCAAAAGTTTAAGTGAGGGCAGGGGCTCTGCTCCCAAGTCCATGGTCAGAAGAGGCTTCACTATAATGGATGGAGACCCTAAAAACCCACACGCCTGGAAGCCACAGAGAGGCTTCTTCAGAGAGCCGGGGCCACACCTATGCCAGGACCGCAGACTTAAGCAGACCTGACTTGTACACACAGACGGCTGGCCCTTGATACCAACAATGGCCAGTGGCCCCAGATCCTTGCCTTGAAGCTGCCGGGGCGGACGGCCTTGCTTGGTCCAGGGGAGCCCAGTGAGCCCAGCCCAGCCCCAAGGAGGATCTGCTTGGTTCACTTCTGTCCTCCTAGTCCTGTGGCGCTGTGGCGCTGGCTCTGCCCAGCCTCACCGTCACCCTAGCCTGGTGCCCACTCTACCCACGTTTGTCCACGTCCCAGGTCTGTGCTGCCCACACTCAAGTCCCCAAGCCTCGTCCCGGGTTCCTTCTCACAGCTCAGGATGGGGCCCCTCGCCAGGCGATGCGACCCCAGGTTTCCTCCAGCAGGCCTAGGGAGCAGGCCTCACCTGGCACCCTCGTCCCCTGCCCTGGTGGAGAAGGGAAAGCTGGGAGTGGGGGAGCCTGCTCTATTTTTACCGGGAGGTAAGCAGCCAAGTGTGTATGGCAGACGGCAAATGAATCTATAAATATTTATCCCAAGGAAGAGGGAAGCAGAAGCTCCCAGGGCTGCACTTGCTGCTGGTGACACCCCCTCCCCGGGCCCCCACCCATCCTGGAGCCTCCTGGCACTTGGGTCCACCCGGCTCAGCCCACCCTCTCCTGATCTCGGCTGCGTGCCTGGCTCAGTCCCTCACGGGCCCCCACCAGCTGCGGTGCAGCTGTGCACCCAGTGCCCACCCCCCACCCGCAGGCCCCTTTGCTCCGCCCACACCCCCTACACCTGCCCTCCAGCTGCTGCTCTGCCCCAGCCCACCTGCCTTCCAGATGTTGCCCTCCCTCTGACTCTCCTGCCGCTCCCAGGGGTGGAGGTGGAGAAGGCGTGTGGGCCTGGGGTGCAGGGGACGAGGCAAAGGCACGCCTTACTCCTAAGTGCAAACGCGGGTGCGCCTGGGGCTGTGAGGAGGGGGCTGTGGAGGAGCTGAGGTTCAAGTTGCCCACCCGCCCGCCTTCCGGCCTACCCCCTCCATCAGGGCCCTGGGGCCTGCAGACGAGCCCCCTCGTGGTCTGACCTCAGGCTCCTGTCCACGTAAACATTCTCTTGACTTTCCTCCCTAAAATATAAACGCCGCGGCCAGGCCTCAATGGGAGGAAGCCATCCGTCCCCGGCCCTGTCACTGCCCCTTTCATCTCCTTCCCGCCACCAGGCTGCCCGCTGCTCTATTTACACTGGACACTTCCTCTGGGAACAATACTGCCCAGGAGGCAGGCTTGGGCCGCAGGGTGGGAAGGGGACTCCCATACTGCTTACCCGGGGAGGGGGGGACACAGCTGTGGTGGCCCCTGCAGGTCTGGGGAGAGGAGCAGGTGGGTATCCCAGGGGCTCCCCCGTCTCCAGCCTCTGGCCCCGGTAGACAGGCTGGAACGAGCCCTGGGAGGTGACCCAGCACCCCAGTACGGGCTGGCCTCTGGGGTCAGACGGTTGTGAGTTCATGGCCTGGCTCTGCCCCTGTGAGCTCTGGGACCTGGGCCCTGGGCAAGCTTTCTCCCCATGAAGGGGCTGCGGGATTGTAAGGTCAGACGGTGCTTGTCTGCGCCAAGCAAGGGCCTGACCTGCAAGGACCTGGGAAAAGGCAGGTGGGACCAGGAGGGGACAAACAAGCACGTGTGATGCCATAGCTGGGCATGAGACCCCTAGACCGGGAAGCCACACCTGACCCAGAAGAGGCGCCAGGACAGGAGAGGCCAGGGGCACCGGGGCCCCTCGCCGCCTGCCAGGGTCTGAGCCTCCCCTCCCCCGGCTGCAAACCCAACAAACCCCCAGCAGAGCGGGTCCTGCTCAGGAGAAAGGGAGGGACTGGACTGTCCCTGCACCTGTTGGGCGCCAGGTCCCCATGCCCCATGAGGATCCCGTGAGGCAGGTACTGGCATCATCCCATTTGACAGAGGAGAAAACTGATCCTGGAGCTGCGAAGACACTCCAGAGCCCAACTCATGAAGGCCGGGGCTCAGCAAGGCGCAGCGTCGCCAGGAAGGCTCCGGGTGGGCTCGAGGACCCCGGCCCTGCTGGCAGGGCCCACCTCCTCCTCACCCCCCACTCCTGGTTCCCATAACACGGAGCCCCCTAAAGTGTTAACTGTGATGGGTAAAATGGTGCAGCAGATTGCTACAATAAATAATTTACTGATATTTATAAATATGCAAATCAGCCAGCTTCAGAAATCGAATGAAGGGAGGGCCTCGGGAGAAGCGCCCGTTATGGCAGGAATCTCATCACTCCCTCCAAAGGCTGGGGAAGGCCAGGCTCCTGCCAGCTCCGGGGGAGCACGGGGGCTCCTGCAGCTGCACCTGGGCCCCTCATCCCTGACCCCTGGGGACAAAGGGAGTGTCAGGGACAGCTCCACCCCCTCGCCCAGTTAGGGCCAGGCCCTCCCCTGCCTTGGGCAGCCCGGGCTCAGGGGGACCGGAGGCTCCAGTGCCTGCCACCCATGGCCAGGTCCTGGAGTCGCCTGTCCTGTCTTGGGGGTGGGGGTTAGTCCCCGAGGGCTGGGCAGGCCTGGCAGCCCCCCCCCCCCACCGGTGAGTAATGCGTTTCGGAGCCGGGCGGCCTGTCAGCTACCAGGCTCCGGGTGCTTTATGGGCTCTGCCTGGTGGCTCCGAACTCCCTGGTAGGAAATAAAGTTCTCCCCGCGCGTCCCTTCTAAACATTTCACTCAGTGGAAACGGTGTTTAAGAAAAATGAGGACATATTTCTTCCTAAGGATGCAGTGTCCCCTTTGGGCGGCCTAATGCCCGCTGTATATCAAGAACTGGTGAGGCAGGGGCCAGGCACCCGTCCCCTCGGGCGGGGGTGGTGGTCCAGGGCCCACCCGCCTGCTGCCAGGCGGCTCGGAGGCCGTGGGCACCCCTGGGCCACGCTGGTGGCTGCCCTGGCCCACGCTGCCGAGGGCAATACGGCAGCTGGCACCCTCTGCACGCCTCCCCTGTGCTGGGGACAGTGCTGAGCAACTCAGAGCATCACGTCAGTGATGCCCCAGTATCCCCACATGGCCACCATCCTGTCCCTTTTTCCAGACGACAGAGCAGAGCCTGGCGAGGCGGTCACTGTCACGGTCACCCTGAGTCCGAGCCAGAGCCAGATCCCCAATGGGCTTGGAGGTCTCACCGTCTGAGACCCCGCACTGGCCCCCCATAGCCTCCCAGCTAGGACGGTGGCAGCAGTGTCTGAGCCTCCCCTTCCCCTGCCCCCCAAGAACTTGAACTTGACAGGCCATAAGCCCCAGTGCCGGAGCGCTGTGCCTACATTCATTCAACAAACACTCAGAGATGCTTCCACAGGCCAGGCCCTGGGCTGAATTCTGAGGATGTGACACGAGCAAGTGGACTGTCCTGGTTCCTGCCATCATGGACTGTTCAACTCAGACCACCGGGCAGACGTTCAAGTCACTGCATGTGCGCTCACTGTGGTGAAAAGTCTCGGTGCCACAGGAGTGGCGAGTCTGGGAAGCAGGGGAAGGTCCCCAGAGACACCTGCTCCTGGCCCTGCTTCCCCATGAGCTCCCTCAGGCCTCCCCCATCCCTCCTCCCTCCCCCCACCCCACAGCCCATCTCCAGCCAAGACCTGTCCCCTGGAGGATGTCCCTCCCGCTGGGGCCCAATCCCACCTCTTGCTCGGAAGAGGAAGAGAAGGGCCTCCGAGCTTTGGCGGGTGGGAGGAGAGGCCACTGCTCCCCAGGGCTCTCAGCCAGGTCCCCTGAGCCCCAACAGCCCCAAGTTGGGAAGTGGGGGGGGCCCGGCCACTAGGCTCTACTTGCCCCCCTTTGTTTATTTATTTATTATGATTTTTTAGTCCAGTTAAAAGGTTTACTATCCAGATGTGTCTAAGTGGCCTCACTTAGCGTAAGTAACTCTATAAATCAGGGGAACTGTTAGCATCCACGGCGCAGGCTGGCTATCAATCTCCCCCAGGTCACAGCCAAACAGGAAGGGGAGAAAAAAAAGAGTTACCACCCAGGGGAGATTTAAAACACACACAGACACACACACGGCGCACACACAGAGCGTGTGGGCACACACACACACACACACACACACACACACTTGGGCATCTCTGTATTGGTACAGTCATATTCACACGTGCACACGCAGAGTGGCCCGGAACCTGGCAGGGCTGCGCGCAGCCATGGTAATAACGCATAGACACGGCTCCTGCAGCTCAAAGGGGACACGGTCTGAGGGAGGGGAGCCTCTGGGGGGCCCCCAAGGCCGGGCTCTCAGTGCCTGAGCTGCGCTGCCCAGGTGAGCGGCTCCGAAGGGCTGCAGAGCTCCCCCCAGCCCCCTCCCCTTCTGCGCCACCCCCCCACCCGTGCCAACCCCCGCAGGACCGAGCTTTCCCCCTTTGTGTGCCTGAGGCAGGGAGGGGAAGCCCTAGTTACAGGGGACGGGGAGGCGGCCAGCTGCAGACCACTGGCAGATCCTCGGCCACCTGCCCAAGGCTGGGCACGCTCCAGACACGGCACAGGACCCGAGAAGGGCAGCGCCACCCAAAGGACGGACCGGCCGCTGTGCAGAGTCCTGGAAGGTGCCCAGGGGAGGTAGCCGCCAGGCCTCAGGAATGCGTCACCTTCTCCCTGAGCAGGTGGGGCTGGACGGACACAGAGCTGGGACGCAGGCTCCCACCCTGTCCCCAGAGAGGCCCCAGACCTAGGAGGCCCCGCTGGGAACGGGGGCAGGGGAGGGGGGGCCCTCCCGGGCATCCCTCGGCCTCTCCTGGCCTCCTGGGTGGGTCCCCAAGGCCAGGCCAGGCAGGAGGTGGGGGGGGGCCGGCGCAGGCCCACCTCCTCTGCCACCTCGCCCACAGGCCTCCCCGGCTCACCCGCCCGCCTGCCCGCTGCATCTCCCCATGAACTCTATCTCTCTTTCCTCTCTGAAAACAACTGAGCTGTAAATACTGTTTAACCTTCTCCCCCCCTCCCCCCGCCCCCTCCCCTCCGCACTATAAAAACACAAATATGCCATAACTCAGCCGGCCCGGCCGCCCAGCCTCCAACATGCCCTGCGCCCGGGCCTCTCAGGAAGGTCATTACAAACGACTTTCCGATTCACTGCTCCTGAAATAATTTTGTGTATTAAAACCTGAATCTGCACTTTCTGGGGCCGAAAGCCTCGCTTAATTATGGCGGGTGTCCTTGGGACGGACAGTGATCCTTCACTCGCCAGCCCGCGCTCAGCCCTCCGCCCGCCCGCCCGCCCCCTCCCCGGGCCCAATCTGTTTTCAAAGTGTGTCTGTCCTTTATTAAATTGTTTTCTTTTCCACATTATCAGTTGCCATGGAGACCTCATCTCTCGGATTATTTGAATTTCATTATATCTATTGATTTGGGAGCATTTCATCTTTTTTATTGTTTTTCTGTCAATTTTCAAAACGAATAACCATCTAATTTGCGTCAGTGCTGATTATGTTTGTCCCTCAATAGAGGTCGGCAGCTGCGCTGGGGAAACAAATCAATGAAAAACCATCATAAAACTCCCCACTCCAGTCTCCGGGATGTGTGGGTGACATTCCACGCCTGCGAGAGACACACTCATCAGCTCCAAGTTGGGCGACGGTGGCGGCAGCCCCGCTCCACGTCCGCCTCCTCCGGCCTTAATATTTAATTCCGTGATGTGGGGCATTCTTAGCGGTGTTTTTATTAGTGCGTGTGCATGCGAGTGTTTGGTGGTGGGCTGGCTGTTGCGTTAATTTGCGGGTGAGGCAGGGAAGCCCCGGAGGAGGGCAGGGCGGGCAGTGCTGGGGGTGCGGTGGGAAGTGGAGAACCGCCCCCACCAGGGGGCGGGCGCGGGGTTGGGGGGATACCCTGAGGAGGGGACAGGGCCGGGACCCGGAGGACCACACCGAGGGGCTGGGAAAGGGGGGACGCAGAAGGGGGCCCGAGCGAAGGGGAGGAAAAGGGGGAATTCACATTGCTTACTTTGTTGGTTTTTTTTAAATAATTTATGCAATTTTAAGCATTTATGTATAAATTTTTTAATAAGCCACCCTGGAGCAGGATGGCCATTAACAACCCAACGTCCTTCTGTCCAATGGGCTGGCGGAGAGGATCAATTTCTGAGAGTACTTTCCCTTTTTTATGACATGATAAAATGCTTTTAAAGCAACTTACACAAATATGGAAATTTTTTTTTCTTTTTTCCCTCCCGTCCCCTCTGCCTTCCCCTAACAGCCTTCTCATCCACCGGGGAGGGGGTGCGTGCACACACACTCGTGCTCCCGCGCGCTCTCCTGCAGGGGTGGGGGTGGGGGGGGCGGCCGGGAGAGGGCCCCAGTTCTAACTGGAACTGGCCGCCTGTCCTTCTAACAAGGGCATAAACTTTCATTACCCATGCACGCAGTCAAAGACAATTTAGGGAAACGCGCTGCTCGGAAAAGGAAAACCTCAGCGATTCGCGGCCCACGCCGCCGCCGCCGCCATCTGGGGGCTGCTGCCACTTCCAGTCTGTGGGAGAGCCGGACCCTGAACCTCGGGCCTTGGCCCGCAAGGGGGATGGGAGGGGCCCTCGGGGGAGGCAGCCGCAGGGGGAGAGGAGGGACCAGACAGAGCCCCAGGAGCGGGGCTGACCGCAGCCGGGCAAGCACAGGGCGATGGGCCACGCAGTGCTGTTGCGGAGAGAAGCTCAGCTCTGCGGATGGGTGGACAGACAGAGGGACCAGATGAAGATGAAGTAGGAAACCGGGCCCAGATGGCCTGGGGTCCCTGCAGGAGACTGAAGGCTCTAGAAGTGGGCCGGGGGCAGGAGTGCCTCTGGGGGTAAAGGCTCAGTGGCACCGGCCACCATCACCTGGACTCGAGCCCCTGACTCCGCGATGGAGCCATGCCTTGGGAGGCAGAGGGCACGTGGCCTGTGTGTAGACCTGGGGACAATCTTTATTTCCGTGTCCTCTTCACCCCGCAGGCCCCCTTCCTGGGCGGGGGAAAAGGAGGAGGGGCCGAGGGGGATGGTCCTGGTCCCCAGTGAGGGCGCCACCCATCTTCAGCCCTCTGTGACCCACCTGGGCACCGGGACTTTGGTAGCTTCTAAATTGGACGAACTGACGTTAGAAACGTGGCCCCTCTTAAAAGCCTGCCGCTTTAAACAAGCTAAGTTTCTGTCCTGGACATCAGCATCCTCACCTGAGATGCAGGCTCGTGGAAGCGGTGACACGGGGTGACAAGTCTGGCACACAGCCGTGTGTCCTGGTGCCTGCCGCCGTCCTGGGTGGTGACTGCGGACAGGGTCCCCACCTCGGGAGCGGGAAGGGCAGGTGCAGTCAGAGCAGAGTCCAGCCATGCCCAGCCCTGCCTTTGCCCAGGGATCCGGGAACCCTCCGAGTCCTCCTGCTCCCCCGGCCCCCTAAAGCCCAACTTCCTCCTTGGGCTCTCCTACTCTGGAGCCCCTGGGCCTCCTTCATGAGGCATCATTCCCTCTGGGGGAGCCTGACCACGGGCAGCCCAGGAGGGGCCCCATGGTGTCCTAGACCCTCAGCAGAAACAGCAAGGGAGCAGCCCTGGTGTGGCCCGGCCACCCCCAGCCCTCAGTGGGGACACAAGCAGAGCCGGGCTGTGCCCACCCTCCTCCTCTTTGGTGCTCAGTGCCCCCCCCAACTGTCATTAAAATAACAAGTTTCTGTTACAATCTAAACATTCCCACATCGCATAAAGGGTTATATTACACCCGAGTCACTCCCGGGCCCGTGTTTGCACAGAAAAGCTCACGGCAGGTCCCCCCTCCTGACGAAGTGACTTATTAAAGTTTAAACAGTAATTAACAGAACAATAAAAATAAAGGGATGTTTGGGGAGTCATAGCGCACACAGGGTTTTTGGCAGTGCCAGCAGTTTTTCAGTGCCCTGCGCTGGCAGCAAAACGCGACTGGGAAGCAGGGGGACGGAGGCCGGGGCCAGGTTGGGCCAGAGAGACGCCAGGCCTAAAGGGTGAGAAAGCAAGGGCAGACCGGAGGGAGGAGAGGAGCGGTCAGGAGGCCCTTGTGGGGTCTGGGCAGGGCCACCAGTCCCACTGAGATCTGGAGAAGCAGAGGGGGCACAGTGGGAGCAGGAGAGGACACTGGCAGGAAATCCGCCGAGCCAGCTGGCGGAGGCTTTGTGATGCCAGAGCCCTGCTTGGCTCCAGGTGCTTTCTGGGAGCCCAGCGTCCTGGTCACATGCAGCCACTCCAGCAGGGACCTGACCAGGGGAGGTGTCCAGTACTCTGGTACATGGGCATCGCCAGACCCTGCAGTTAATGATTCCTGGGGCTGGACCTGGGCCATGCTGCGCGTAGGGACCTCTCCATGCTCTTAGGGCGGGGGTGATGCAGTGTGACACCCCTGAGAATTCTCCTGAAGCCAACAGCCCCCACCAAGCATAAGAAAGGACCCGGGGAAAAGGCTTCCTCTCCACCCTCTGGTGGGGACAGACCAGTTCCTCAAGGGAGGAAGCTCGTAGCTCACTAGGCCAAGGTGGAGTCTTAACTGGTGGAGCCCTCATTTGCAAAGGAGCCTAAGGCCAGGGCACCCCACAGCGAGCAGGCCAGGCCAGGTATCCTCCGCTTCTCCTGTTCTTTATTTTTTTATTTTTTCATTTTTGTCTTTTTAGGGCTGTACCTGCGGCATATGGAAGTTCCCAGGCAAGGGGCTGAATCAGAGCTGTAGCTGCTGGTGGATGCTACAGCCAAAGCAACTTGGGATCCAAGCCGCGTCTGTGGCCTACCCCACAGCTCAAGGCAAAGCTGGATCCTTAACCCACTGAGCAGGACCAGGGATCAAACACATGTCCTCATATTACTAGTCAGATTCGTTACCACTGAGCCACAAGGGGAACTTCCCCCACCCCTGTTCTCCCTGCATAACTTCTACTTAGAGGCTCAGATCCCTGGCTGGGTGTGGGAAACAGAGAAAGAGGGAGGAGCCTCGGGGAGAGGAGGGGCTTCACCTGGACAAGGTCAGCAAGCCCAGCACTTTTCCCTCAAAGCCTTGGGAGCGGGGGAAGAAGGGACAGCAGGAGCCCTTAGTGGCCACAGGCATGCGTGTTATCTCATGCCAGCCAGGTGATGCGCTGGCCCCAGGCTTACCAGTTCCCCAAGCTGCCCTCTCACTCCTTCCTTCTCCCAGAGCCCCTGGGCCCCGGCTGTGGCAGGCTATGCCAGAGGGGTACCCTCCTGGGGCCGTCCTCTGACCTTAAACCCCAGCGCCCCTGGCCAGTCTTGCTGCCCTCACTGCCCGCTGCCCACGCCTGTCCTTCCTCTCCAAAGACAGCCTCTGGAGATCAGTGTTCTCGCCTTCCGCGGAGCACTAGTCGCGAGTGGTTTTCCAGGCGAGCATCCTCCACTCAGTTTCTCCCCACCAGGGCAGTGCAAAGGGTCCTACGTGGGGACAGCAACCGGACCACGACCACGCTCTCCTGACTGCTCTTGGCCTTCTCCACCTCCCTCAGGCCTCGGTGCGCCACCCTGCCCGGGATCCTAGCTCTGCCGCACCCTCCCTCCACCTTGGGGCCTGCCATCGGCAGCCTGGACCAGCCCAGGCCCAGGCTCCTGGCTGCAGGGGCTGAGCTGCGCAGCTGCATGCCACTCATGGAGTGAGACACTAGGCTGAGGCCAGGGGCTCTCTCTACCTCGTGTCTCCCGGGACCTGGTTCCTGGGCGGCTGGTGGGCACAAAGGACCGGAACTCGCTCTGGCTGGGCCTCCAGGGTGCCTGGCCATGCTACCGCCTCTCACCAAGGCCCTTGCAGGTAGGGGAGTGCACGAGGCCCCAAGGATCTCAGTGCTGCCTAGGCTTGGGGCACAGAGAATGTTGCCCCAAAGACGTGGAGAAGAGCCAGTGGCTTTCCTTTCCCGCCCTCCCAGGCAGAGTTCTTTGGGGCTCCCGTCCCTGACTTGCAGTGGAGCAGAGGGTCACACTGAGAGAGCTTGAGAAGGGGGGCAGGCAAGGCTCCCCAAGCCCCCAGCGGCTCAACTCAGGAGCCAGGCTGGAGGGGCGGGAGCTCAACCCCCCCTCAATGCTGGAGGAGGCTGACACTGCACTCAGCGCCACAGCTTGGAGGAGGGGCAGGGAAGGTGTGCTGGGGGTTAGGGGGAGGACTGGCAGGAGGTGGGGCCCCCGGAAGGACAGGTGGGGACAGAGGCCTTCGGACAGGCTCGCTCTAAGGTGGGCAAACTGGGAGCAGGCTGCGCTTCCTAAGCTGCTCTGTTTCTAGAAGCCCCCACCTTCTCCCATGCCCCCTGGGGCCTGGCAAGGAGCTCTGGGGCCAGAAAAGGTGGCGACTCTCAGGGCAGAGGCTGGCCTAGATTTGCACAGAACTTTAGAATTGGAAGGCGTCTGAGGCCCGAGAGGCAGAGAGACCTGTGGCAAAGCCCGGATCACCTTCTTGGCAGGACCAAACAAACCCAGAGACCCAGTTCCTGGTCTGGGCCCTCTGGCGATCAGCAGATCAAACTGTTCTACGCTCGTGTTTTAAGGGAGGATCTTCTGTAGCCCTTGGAGACTAGAGCCCATCAGCCCCAAATACCATAAGGGTTTCCTAAGCCCCACACTGGCCTGCCTGGCGAAGGACCTCCAGTGGCTCAGAACCAGCACCCCTAGAGTTCAGGGTCTGGAACTCAGGCTCGACTCCCAGGAAAGCACCAGAGGCACACGGCTCTACAACCAGGCTTATCCACTGGAAACGGGTAGGATTTGGGCAGGTGACCGTGTGGCACAGGGATTTGAGCTCAAGGGTCGGGGGGAGGAGCTTCCTCCTTCAGGGGCTGAACCTCCCACCCCCACCCCGACACCTGTGAGCTGTGTTTATTATGAAAGGGAAACAGGGTGAGTGTCATTCTGGAAGGAGGGGAGGGGGCTGGGAGAAAGGGCCCTGGCAGGGGAGCCCAGCCTTAAAGCAGTCCCTGGAGAGAAGTCGGCGGGGGGCGGTGGGGGGGATGGCAGCAGGTGGCACAGGGGTGGTCTGGATGACACTGTCACCCCACCCTCCCTACAGCCCATCTCCACAATCCCCTTGCCAATGAGGCCAATGACGAGGACATGAGGGGACTAATTTAGGAGTATTTTTAAAACTGCGGCCCTGGTGGAGGGGTTTAGCAGTTGTCAGCCATCTGGAGTAAGGAATTACCGTCACCTCTCTGATCCTATCGTCCCTAAACCCAAAGCTGGTTACAGCTCAAGGGGGAGGCAGCAGGTGGGTGGGGGTTGGGGCCGGTGCCAGGGAGGTGCCCGCAGGCCGGGAAGCACCTTCTGTGCCCTCAGAGGGGGCCGGGGGCTGGGGGAGGGGGCCGGACAGCCCCGTGTCCTCTGCGCCCACTCGGGCTCCCCCACCCGCTCACGCGCGCTCGCTCCCTGGGCCATGCCGGCTTGCGCAGGGGCCGTCAGGTAAATTAGATCTGAAAGCTGACAATTTCTGACCATATTTCCTTGATTATTTCAAACAAATGCACAGCAGCCGCTGTAAGGAGATTAAAGTGACATAAACGTCCCGAGTGGGAGGGGGGAGGGCAGAGGATTCAGGTCACCCCCATCCGTCCCCCGCCTGACAGACGCTATATCGCTATCCAATCCAATAAAAAATCCCCCCCTTTTGCTTTAATTAATTTTACAGCTAGCTTGCTTAATTACTTTCAATCAAAATCCTCCTGCCATCGCAAAATTAGAGATGGTTGAGCTCCATTAGCCTAAATTCTTCATTTCCATATAGAAAAGAGGCTGTCTGCACAGCCAGCCTGGGCCCCTGGCAGGACAGACGCCCGTCTGCCCGCCCGCTGCCAGCCAGCCAGCCCGCTCCTGGCTTCTGCTCCATGGCCATCTCGGGCCCAGGCATCCCCCCTCACCTCCTCCGTCCCTCTCCTTGGGTCTAGGAGGGTACACCTTCCCCGGCCCCCAACTCCTCCCCTGACCCATGCCAGGGCTGCACCACTAGGCTGGGCTGCGGGTCAGCTGTTCCCTCGAAAGGATGGCCCATCCTGGGATCTTGTTTCCCTGCTGAGGGGCCCCTGCTGCTCCCAAACCAGGGTAGACAGGCAGACGGGTCTCCTGGGCCCTCTGCCTCCTCCCTCCTCACGAAGCAGAGCTCCCAGTGGGGCAGGACCACTTCTGGCCTTGGGACTTCACCCTGGCCGGAAAAGACCCCTGAAACCAACGGCACCCAGGGTCACCTCTCCGCTGTTTCCTGGCTGGAGTCCTCGCCTACCCTCAGAGCGACTCCAGGACCGGCTGTCTGGAGCAGCCCCCCCAGACCCTGGCGCTCTTGGGGGGCCCTCGTGCGGGCCCCTGTTCACCCTCCTGTATCCCCATTCCCAGCCTGCAACAGCTGCTCTGCTCCTCCAGCCCTGGCCTGGGTCGGGTGGGTGGCGGGTCTGGGTGCTGTCCACATCCTGTGCCTGCACTGGCTCCCTTCTCCCCCCCTCCGCCTGCCTCCTCCTCACAGCCCCCAACCTCAACTCCGGAAGCTCCACTTCAGGATTTCCACGCTACAGCCCTGAGTGTCGCCACGGGTCGGCCTAACCTGGGCTCCAGCTGATTAAGGATCTGCAACAGGATGTGGGGATTACAGGAAAACCTGGCTCCGGATCTACAGGGGCAGAGGGCCAAGTCCTCGCTCTGGGACTCCCCTCACCTCCCCTTTCGGCCTGCCCCGCCCTCTGAGCTGCCAAGGGCCCTTTCTGGACTGTGGAAATTGGATGACGAGGGCTAGCATGTGGGACCCAGGCCAAACCTGGCAGAAAGGCAGGCCCGGGATGGGGTGGCGAAGGGGAGTTATGGCTGAATCCAGCCCTGGACCCTTTATGGGGACAGGAAGCCAAATAGGTCCTCCTTCTCAGGGAACCCGGATGCAGGCAGGGTGTCCCGGGCCTGACGGCTGGAAGCATCCTAAAGGATTGGTGAGGTTCCTCCCGTGAGCAGGCTTTAGGGCTGCCCCACGGCAAAGGCTGAAGGACCCTGGCGTGGGGAGAGGTAGCTGAACCTGGGCCTCAGGAGCCAGTCTTCCTGGACACCAGGGACTCAGGGTTGGTCTGCAGGCTCCTGGGGGGACTTGGACTCATGGTTAAACTCAAGTCCTCCTCTTCCTGGGTCGGTTGAGTTTCTCCAACATCTCCCAAGTACCTACGGGCACGGTCTCCGCTGGCCCTAGGGACCCAGGGAGAATGGTTTCAGGTACTGGGGAGCCGAGGTTTTAATGGGGAAGACACACCAGCACCAAAGCAGCCTCCACACCACTGAGGGTGCAGAGGTGAGGCCAACTATGAGTCCTAGGAGGGCTCCCTGGTGTACATAAAGTGGCAGGGGCGGGGGTGGGGTGTGACTCCCCTGGGCTCCTGCTCCTCCAGCCACCCCACCCTCTGGGCAAGTCTGCATCCTCTCTCCTGCCCCCTCTTCAGTGAGTCATTGGCAGAGGGGACCAGGAGAGGCAGGAGCAGCCCCAGTCGTTGATGGCACTTGACTTCCTGGTCGCTGTCCCTCCCCCTGGGGCAGAGCTGAGCCAAACCCCGACTCTGCCCCTGACGCACGCCTGGCACAGACAGGTCGAGTTGGTAGAAGGGTGGTTGGAAGAGCAGGTTCCGGGTCAGTTGCCCAGAGCTCGAAGGGGCACAGCCACAGCAGGGTGAGTGAGCTCCCCATCCATCTCCAGCTGCCAGCCAGCCCCCGTGGAGCAGGGGGAACCTGCCGCTCACCCCCACTTCCTCCTTCAACTTGGGCCTGGCTACCCCTGCTCCTGGGCATCCATCCCTCAGGGGTCCTGGCTGAAATTTCACTTCTTCCGGGAAGCCTCCCAAACTGCAGGGCCCCCTTCCTCTGTCCTCTTGTCGCACCCTGCTCCTTTAGACAGCCCTTCTGTAATAACTGTGCTAACAACCCTCTGTCTTGCTCGACTGCGAGATCTAGCAGTGGGACAGGACCACCCTTCAAGCCCAGCGCCTGACCCGATAAATCTTTACTGACAGAGAACGAAGTTCACTAGTGGAAGAGCTGGGCTCGGGGGTGTGGCCTGACTTCTGTACCAAGCCCTGTGGCTCCAGGGCCTTTCCTACCTAGGAGGGTGGGGACTCCTTGGGCGGGACTGAGGCTGAAACCCCTTCTCTTGGGTCTGTGGCCCTCTTGAGCCTCGGGCTCACCTCCAAATGCCCTTCACAGGGCTCTGCCTGGAGAACAAAAGAGGCCCCAGTTGTTCCCACATTTCTCTGGGAGAGGAACAACTGTTGCCGGCCAGGCCCTTGCTGAATAAATCCAGCAACTGTTTGTAGTACAGTGTGATTCTCTCGCTCTACTCTTGTCACTGTCCCAAAAAGGAGAAAAGGAAATCGAAAAAAAAGATGGAGGAAAATCCCATCCCAAGCCCCGCGATCTCCCTACACCCACTATCAAGTCTGTCTGAAAATGTGATTAACACACAGAGGGCACGGGGACGGCCACCTGCCGTGGCGGACAACTGGGACAGCCGCAGCAAAGGGCGAGGCTGTGAGATCAGGACCCAAAAAAAGGAGGTGAGGGAGTGAAGGATGGGGGGGGGGACACCCAGGGCAACAGGAGAGATCAAAGCAAAGGGACAGACTCTGGAGGGCAGCGGAACGCCCGGCCCCGCTGCCGCCACTGCCGCCGCCCAGTGCCCTGCGGGTGAGGGAAGGGGAGAGGCTCCTGGAGGCCAGGTCCGACAGGAGGCGGGAGGCTGACGTGGGGGCAGTGGGGATGACGGGGCGGGGAGGCGCAGGAGGGAAAGAGAAGTTGACTGGAGAAGAGGGAGAGAGGTCTATTAAAAACCTCTCAGTGCATAACACAAAATGTCAGGCTTTATAGCTTCATTCTTGGCATTGCCGGGACTGAGAACCCTGCACAGAAATGTCACCGCTTGTCATGTTTAATCACCTGCTGTTTGTTAACACCTTCCCTGCAAGGAGCCTGTCTCAATCTGCCCCTGGGCCCCCCAGGGACCCGGAAGCAGAAAGCATCCCCACCTCCTTCCTGGCCCTGCCTCTGGGTCTCGAGGGAGGAGCTCCACTCACCATCCAGCTGAAGGCTGCCCAGAGCCCCGAAGTGACCCTTCCTTCCAGGCGGCCGGGGGAGGGGCCCGTGTGGTCCTGGCCAGGGGCTAGGACCTTCGGCTGGGGATGCTGCTTATTGAGGGACCGGAGCCAGCGTGCTCCCAGGCTGGCTACCTTCCTGCTTCCCCTTGTGCCTGCCGTTCTGCCCAAGCCACTCCTGTCCCCCCACCCTGGGTGTAAGACCAGATCAAAGAGGGCCCACTCAGATCCCTACAGCCTGGGACTCACCAATCTGTCCGCCTGAATAGCAACTGCCACATAACATCTAGCATTCAAAGCCACCATCCTTCCAGTTTCAATCCAGGAATCACACCATCTGTGGCTCTGGCTTGGCGCTCTCTCGGAACATGCTTTGCTAGGTTGTTTAGACGAGGCATTCTCAGTCTTTCGGCCCCGTGATTCCTTCCTTGGGGGTGGGAGGGTGGAAGAGGCCACACAGGCAGCACCAGGCGTCCTGAAAACACCTGGCTGCTCCCTATCCCTGAAAGCAGTGTGGGCTTAACACCAGGCAAGGGGCTGGGTCCTCTCAGATCACACCTACGGGAGCTCAACGCAGCCCCTGGGCTCAAACCCCATGCAGGGGTGGCTGTCTGCCAAGCCGCAAGTTGCTCCCGCCCAGTTCCCAAGGGAGACCTGTTACTTCTAGAAGCAATGAAGGCCAGTGATGAGCTGAGTTTCAAGGGTCTCCCATGTCCCCGTCTTCCTCTCCAGCAAAATCCATGCTTACATAGAAGCACACGCGACAAGTCTACATCCACGCCCCTATCTCCTGGAAGGATGCCCGTTCAGAGACCTCCTTCCTAAAGAACTCTCGTCCCGTCTGTTCATCCCCATTTCAACAGAAACAAGTCAGAAGGTGTTTCAACTCCCCTTCGATCCGTCCCTGCAAACAGAGGGGAACATCCTTGCTCAGGAGATGGGCAATAATGAATGCTTTTAGAGGACGCTTCCTCCGAAAGGCTCAAAATGCATCTGCATCAACAATTGCACTGGATCTTGCAGGGGAGGCCTGGGGATGGGTCCCCGTGTTACAGGTGGGGTACAGGTGGGGCCCAGGGATGCTGGGGATGTGGGCCAGGCAGCGCCGTCCATATCCGGAACCCAGCGTGTCCTCCACTCCATGCTGCCATTGGAAAGGTCCCCAGGGATGCCCTCTTCCCTGTGAGAAGGAAGCCCCCACTCTGGGTCTATCTCCCTGCGTTTGGAAACAGGTCAATAATGTCTCTGGGTCTCCTGTTTCCCCACTTGTGAGAAAAGACAGCCTCCTGTGTCTTCAGGAGGGAAGTGACAAGGAGAGATGAGAGCAGGGTGTATGTCCAGAATCTCCCGGAAAAGGCACGGACTACACTCACAGGGTTTGGTCGTCATGATTCTGCACGTTGCACCCTGTTCTCTACAAGGGGGAGAGGGCTCAGTGTTGGGGGGGAGCAGGGGCGCTGCAGCTGCAGGACCTTTCCTGTGCCCGGCAGAGACTCAGGCAGTGCCCTGTCCCGCCTGGGGAGGCATGTGTACAGACCCGCTTGGACCCACGCACCCCTGGCTGGACGCAGCAGATGGAGACAGGTGGGTTTCCAGTAGAACCAGTAACCCCTTTGGACGGAGACTATTCTAGTTCAGGGGCTTGGGCTGTCCAGGACCCCGAGGGAGGGGCTGAATCCATCAGCCCATCCTCTTGCTCCCAGCGCTGAGGGGCTTCACGGGGCATGGGTCTTTTTGATCCTGGGCAAACCAGGCTGGTGGTCCCAACGTGGCTGACTACATGGTGTGACAGCTGGAAACCGCTCCCGAAACCCCTCCCTCTCGGGTGACAAGAGAAGCTCCATCTTCCTGAGTGAACTGATGACACGGGGCTTCTTGTGCCCTGCAAGGTCACATCTCCACCTCGGGGATTTGAAAAGCTGGGCCCTGGGAGTCCCCGTCGTGGCGCAGTGGTTAACGAATCTGACTAGGAACCATGAGGTTGTGGGTTCGATCCCTGGCCTTGCTCAGTGGGTTGAGGATTTGGCGTTGCCGTGAGCTGTGGTGTGGGTTGCAGATGTGGCTCCGATCCCGCATTGCTGTGGCTGTGGCATAGGCCGGTGGCTACGGCTCCAATTAGACCCCTAGCCTAGGAACCTCCATATGCTGTGGGAATGGCCCTAGAAAAGGCAAAAAGACAAAAATAAATAAATAAATAAAAATGACAAACTGGGCCCCGTCACAGAGGAACCCTGAGCACACACACGGAACGCGTGCCCCCAACTCAGCAGGCCACGGTGGAGCCCCGGTGGAGCCAGGAAGCAGGGCCTGGCCTGAGGTTCGGGGTGCCCCCTGGCCTTGAACTGTCTTGTCCAAACCACTTGTACTTAGCAGATGAGCATGGCCTCCGGGCCAGGCCCCTGGTATAATCCTTTCATTAATTTACTATTCGATGGGAAATTACTCCTTCCCCAGGAATATAAGTTTTCATCTTATTTTAAGTTCGATTCTTAAAGCAATTACCCAGGCATCTGGCAATGACTTCACCGCTGTGGCCGGGCCCTGCGGGGGAGAAGGGCAGCCCTGAAGCTGCACAGACCCCCGGCTCCCAGCCCCGGAGGGGAGTTTGGAGAGACCTGGGGGCCCCCAAACAAAGGTCCTGGGTCCTGGGAGGGAAGTGGGGGGCACACCGTTATCTCTGATATTTGCTGCTTGTGGAAATACGCCTCCCCAGCACCACCTGCCCCGTGAACCTACTGGTGACAGTTGTTGAAAAGCCTCAGCAGCTGGTGCCGCGGGAGCATTTTCTATTTTTAATTGTTTGATCGGAATATTAACTCATCTAGGCCCGTTCCCAAGACAGAGCTCCCAGCCGGAGGGGTCTCCCCCGTCCCCAGATCTGCCTTGCTTCCTCTCCAGTCAGAAATCAACTTTGAAATTAATAACTGGAAACACAGACCTCTGTGAGTTTACAAAAGATGAGAGTCATCAGGGAGAAATAGCAAGAGGTCCTCCCTGGCCAGGGGGGCCCCGAGTGGATCTCGGAGCCACCGACGGGCGGCTCCAGGCGGGGGAGGGGATGCGAGCACCCACGGGCGCCATGGCTCTTCCCCGACCCAGCTTTTCCTGGCCAGCCCCTCCCTCCCCGCTCAGGTCAGCCCCACTGACCCAGTCTGCTCCCTTGTCAACCTCAAGGGCGGGGCTGCTGGGGAGGCTCCCCCGGGGAGGGCACGTGGCTCCGGGCTCCGAGGGGCTGGGCCAGAGGCTGCCTTGGCTCTCAGCCTCTGGTTCCGAGGGGGGGGGGGGCAGGTTCTGCCAGCAGGTCCTCCGTGGGAGCAACACCAAGGGCTCCAGGCCCAGCCCCGACGGGACGGTCACCCGGCTCAGCCCTAGCCAAGCGCCACTCGGGCTCGAGAGGGACCATGCTGCCGGGGACCAACCCAAGCCCTGTGGCCCCCTACCCAGCACGGGGCCACCCGGCGTCCTCGGCCTCGGCGCCCTTGGCTCCCCTGTCACGCTCTCGCCTCTCAAGGTCGCAGGGCTGTCCACACCAGGAATATTTACTCACCAGACTGGCCCTGTTAGCAGCACTCACCACAAATATGCTTTCTGATAAAGTTGGCAGTAAAAAAAGTTCGAGGGCTGGAAACAATGTCAGAAACCATCCCCCGCCCCCGCCAAGCACGGGTGAGGTGAGGCCCGCGAGCAGGTCCCACGCCAAGAGTCCTGGGGGAGGCGGCGGCCGCGCTCACTCTCACTTTTCTCCTTCCTGTTTCACCTCCCAACATACAGCCTGTTGCCAGGGGACCAAGGGCTGGGGATGGTTCTAAGCCAGGGCCGGGTCCTGGCCCCCAAAGGGCGCAGCCCAGAGGCCGGGGGATGGGGAGCTCCCCGGGGGCCTCTGAAGGAGGAGGCCGGGCGGCCTCTTACCTCCGATTCTCCCTGGCCCGTCTCACCTCGCTGAGCCCCCTTCCCACCCGCCCGCCCTCCCTCTGTGCACATGGGCTTTAATGTTTTTATTACCTGTTTGACTCGCTGCCTTATTGCTTCTCCCCTTAATGGGGCCGTAACCGTGGAAACGAGGAATAAACGGCCACCAGAAAATGAGATGATTAAACAGGTCACCCTGGCAAAACAAACTCAGCCAAGGAACCTCTGGGGGCGGGGAGGGGAGGCTCCTCCTCCCCCTCCCCATGGCCAGAAGGCTTGGACCAGACCTGGGACCAATGTCCCTTCCTCTGGCACTGGGGCAGATACAGAGGGGCGCCCCCTGCTGGGCGGTGTGGAACCCTGCCAATCTCCCTTGACCTGCCCCCCAAGGCTCCCCTCTCTCCCAGGCAGTCCTTCCAGCTGGCCTTGGGCCTTGAGCTCTGAGCTAACAGGGTGGCCAGGAGGAAAGCACTGGTCTAGAGGGACAAGGACGATCACCGCCAGGGAAAAGATGCATTCCCCGGTGACACAAAGTTCTAGACTTCTCTGCCTCCTGGCTTCCTGGATGTCTCTTGCTTTCTCACTGCGCTCGAGTCCCCTGCCCCATCGACTGCATCTCTTGGTCTCAGGCAGCATATCCCCCTCCGGGCCCCTTCGTTCTCGGAGAAAGCCCTATAAGAAGAGGCCAGTGTAGGCCAAAGCTCAACTCAGCACGGTTTCCTCTGGGAATCCCTGGTCTGTGGAGCCAAAAATAATGTGTCTGTTCCTCCCCTGGGCCAACCTGCTTCCGCAAAGCCTCAGACCAGCAAGCAACAAGACAGGGCCCTCTTCACTTTTTGAAGGGGTCTCAACAGCCACGGGCTGGTGCCACCACGCCAGCCAAGACTGTGGGGCCAGAAGAGCCCCGGGGAGGTGGCCTGTGGGGCGCTCTCAGAACAGACCCCCTGAGCCGGCCCAGGAGCGGCCCAAACATCATGCAGAGGTCTGAGGCCCTGGCAACGTGGGGTGGGCTTCAGTACACGCTGCCCCTTCTTTTTCTTTTTCTTAGTTTTAGGGCCACACCTGTGGCATATGGAAGCTCCCAGGCTAGGGGTCGAAACTGAGCTGCAGCTGCTGGCCTACGCCACAGCCACGGCAACACCAGATCCGAGCCCATCTGTGACCTATGCCACAGCTCAGGGCAACATCAGATCCTTAACCCACTGAGCAAGGCCAGGGATCGAACCTGTGTCCTCATGGATACTAGTTAGGCCCGTTTCCGCTGAGGCCTTCTTTCTGGCCTCAGTCCCTGTACTGCAGCCATCCAGCTAGAGGGGTCCTGGGGCCGGGAACAGACTCAGAGAGGATGGACCTGCTGCAGTAAGGTCTGAGGACATGGAGACGGGCAAGGAGAAGAAGAGGAGTGTCCCGGACCACCCGGTGGCTACTGCCCTCCTGTCCCCTCCGGGGCAGCCGACCGCGGGTGCCAAGTCTGACTTCACACCAAGACCCTCCCAGCCCCAAACCACAGTCATGGTTAGGAGCTACCGTGGGGCCTCCCGCCAACCATTCATTCACCACCTAGCTTCCTCCTTATGCCTCCTCACCCCCTTCATGTCATCCCTAACGCTGGCCCCACTCCTTCCTGTAAACCAGGCTGTAGAAAGCTCTCAAGGAGCGAAAGCCCAGGTCCCAAGGGCATCCGCCAAATGCTTCCCGCCTGCCTCCTGCTGCCCCCACAAGAAGCCGGGAGGCACTTGGCGAAGAGGCACAACAATCAATCAGTTCTACCAGCACTAACAGTGGGAGGTGCTGGACCAGCCCTGGACCACGCACCGGGAGGAGAGGCGAATGCAGAGCTAACTCCGATGGTCGCCCCTGCGGACACCAGGAGCGGCGGAAAGCAGGGCCTCTCCAGGCAGGGTACTGAAGGCTGAGTGCCGCCCCGACACACCAGATCGTGGGCATAACCAGGCCTCAGAGCTGCGGGCCCCCAGCCAACCTCTGATCTCTATCCCTTTCCAGGGCCAACGGGGTGTGAGGCTGCCAAGGGGGAGGGGCAAGAAGGTAGGCAGGAGGGCCTGGCTTTAGGGAGCTGGGTGGCCTGGGCCAAAAGGGGCAGAAAGCTGTGGTTGCACAGTGGGAAGCAAGAGCTCTGCTTTTCCAGGGGGAAGGGAGGTGGGGGAATAGGAGTACGAGGCGAGAGAGAGAGAAAGAGAGAGAGACACACACACTCGAGGGTGGCGGAAGTCTAGAAGGTATGCGTGATGCAGGAAACACGTCAGCCCATCTCCATCTGTCCCCGATACCTCCCATCCTTTATCAAGTTCAAAGGCCACTCTTTCACAAAGCTCCCTGGGCTCTAGGCCTTAGCAATCCTCTGCCTGGAATGACAGATAAACACACCTGTCTCCCGCTGCCAGGCGGACCCCGGAAACCTGGGAAGGACCAGGTGGCCCTGGTTTCCGCAGCTCCTGCAATGAGTGCTCCCCAAGGCTCCCTGACCTGTGGCCCTCACGACCTGTGTGGCCTTCCTTCTCCTCCAGGGGAGATGGCCCCATGGACCTGGGGTATAAGGGCGCTCTGCTGTGCTCAGGCAGCCAGAGGGGGTGAATGCTGGACCACCAAGCTGCCACCTTTCCCAGTCAATCCCAGGGAAGCCGTCTCTGCTCCTCTGCACACGGGGGCCAGCAGCCCTCCTCCTCCTCCTTCCCAGCTCCTTCCTTCTGCTGTACCCTGGCCCAGCTACCCCGGAACAGCTGCTGCTTGCCTCGGGGACCCACAGGCTGTAATTACTACAGGGCCACTTCCTTCCCCCCTGGAGATGAGGAGGAAGAGAAGGAAAAGGAGGAGCAGAGGAGGTGTGGCAGCAGCCAGGGGAGACAGGGTTTATTTTTATTTTTTTGCTTTTTAGGGCTGTACCTGAGGCATAGGGAGGTTCCCAGGCTAGGGGTCGACTCGGAGCTGTGGCCACCAGCCTACGCCACAGCCATAGCCACACCAGATCCGAGCTGCATCTGAAACCTACAACATAGCTCACAGCAATGCCAGATCCTGAACCCACTGAGCGAGGCCAGGGATCGAACCTGCGTCCTCAAGGATACTAGTGCCGCTGAGCCACAGTGGGAACTCCCAGACAAGGTTTAAAAACCAGCTCAGGGAGGACAGCGTAAAGGACAAGGCTTGGGGTCTAGGGTGGGGGAGCGGGGGTGGGGAAGAAATGGCCGGACTATTCTAAGAAAGAGGGGCCGGTCAGCGGAGGAGGCTGATGGAGGGGCCGGGCGCGTCACTAACCTGGCAGGGTCCGGGAAGAGGAGGAGTCTGGGCCCCACCCCATCCCCTGCCCAGGGACCTGAGCCAGGGGCAGCAGCTTTAATGAGGAGATGCTGCTGCCGTGACTCAGCCTTCCAAAGGTGCCTCTGTTTTTTATTTTTCCATCATAAAAACCCAAGCTGCAACTCAGCCAGATTCCCTGGCCGTGGGGGATGGAGGAACACCAGCCGTGACGGCGAGGCCCCCGGAGAGGTCTAACTGGCCCCAGTGCCCCTCTTAGACCAGAGGGTCTAAGAGCCCATTCCCCTGGCTGGTCCCCAAGGCAAACGGGCTGGGGATGGGGTCCCTCTGGGGAGCCTTCAGACCTGCCCTCACTGCCTCTGCCTCCTGTCGGGAGAGAATGGCTAACACCAGGCCTTTTATCCAGAGTTTTGCTCTGACACCTTATAACTCAGGCCGGAGCTGGTTCAAGGGGCCACTTAATCCAGAGCTGCCTGCCTCAAATGCTTTCTTCCAAAGAAAAGGTCCCGAACCTGAGCTTCTTGCATCGGCCACTCGACCCCTCTCCCAGGATCCCCCCAGCGAACCCTCTGGGTGAAATCAGGTTGGACTCAGAGAACTAGGGATCTTAAAGGTCATCGGATGCCCAAGTCCCTCCAAACGTCACAGCCAGCCTCTGTCTGAATGGTACCAGGAAACGTGCTCCTTCCGAGACAGCCCATTCTGTCCTTGGCTCTGACTGCTCCTTCCTGCCAAGATGGCACCGCAGCGCCTGCCCCCGGCAGCAGACTGGCAAAACCGGTGCTCAGCCTGACTGCAGGGCCTGGCCCCACTTCGACGGGTCGAGTGGGTGTATCTGGCCAAGTAAAGGCTTGAGGAAGGAAAATCGAGGACAACCTGCTCTGCCCCAAACCTGCCACGCAACCTCTTCCTCCAGAAACAGCCGGGGAACCTTCCTGGGCCCCAGCAGGCACCGGGTCTGCAGTGTAACCGGAGCCAGCAAGGTTCCTAGAAGCCGCCACTCCTGGCAAGGCCCTGGCCTTGAACCAGGGGCTCGCAGAAGTCCTGAGAGTCTGGAGGGGGTGCTGACGCTCAGAGCAGCAGGGGCTGGGCTGGGGAAGCCAAATTCTTTGCGCTCAGGGGTCAGATTCTGCCTGGAAGGTCCGCAGCCTTTCTTCTCCTTCCTTGAGACTGCGTGCCCTCGAAGCACGTGGTCACTGCCACATCCCACTTCAAGAACCAGGCTCCCGAGCCAACCTGTCTCAGTGTCCTTGACCCCACGTTTCCGGCCTTGTCCAAGCAGAGGGCGGGACCAGGATACAATGCGTCCGCATGCAGTGCAAGGGGGCCAGGCATGGAGCCCCAGCAGAGCTTATCCCAGGGGAAAAGAAGCAGGCCTGGGTCAGTGAGTAGCCCTGATTCCTCCCACAGACCCACCTCGACGACACAGCTGCAGCCTCAGTGCCGAGTGGGCAGTGCTGCCCCTCAAGACTGCCCTGTGCTCTCTGATCACTCCTTTGAACTTGCTCTGTTGCCTATTTGGCCCTTTACCTGGCAAAGCCTACCCTGGATCCTCCGAGGGACAGCTCTGGCGCTGGACAGCCCCTCCCCTTCTTCTGGGGAGAGTGGAGCAATTTACAACCAGATCCCCAAGAATCAAGGGCAAGCTGCTTCCCAGAGCTCTACTGCTGCTTCAAGGCCATTTTCCGCCCTGGCCTCCAGTTTTTCCCAGGGCCTAGGAATCAGCCTAGCGGGGCCACATCCTGGGGAGCTTCCCAACTGCAGCCTGGATGTACCTGTGTCTGAAAGCTTCCTCCCTTCTCCCCTCCCCCTCCCGGCTCCCTCCCCCAGGGAAATCACTCTAAAAGGGCCTAATGGAACTATGTCCTCTCTTCCTCTCTCTCCTCCCTCCCTCTCTTTCTTTCTCTTTCCTTTTTTTTTTTTTTATTAGCATTTGTGGAATTTATTCCCAAACTCTCCTAATCTTCCGTACACAACCATTTGATTTGCATAACCCAACCCCCTCTCATAAAAACTGGCTGCTAGTTTAATTAAAAAATGTAAATTTGCTGTCATCTCGGGGCCTGGTGAATTAGGACGACATCGGCATTTTTTATTGCTAAAGACGTCCAGATTGATCCAGCCCTTGGCTGAACTATGGTGGAAGAAAAGGGGTCCACATGGCCCCTGAGGGGTGTGAGGTCCTGCTGTCCCCTCCTGAGAGGCCCTGGTTCTCCCATCACTGAATGCTCCAGGACCCAGACCTGTCCAGGGCTGGAGGTGATGTGAACCCCCAGTCCAGTGCTTACTGAGTCCATGGTGCCAGCAACCCTTTGGGGCTTGGGTCTCCAGCCTGGTTCTGTGCCAGAGAGGCCCTTGGCAGAAGCTGCCCCTGGTGCCCCCCACAGAAGAGGGCCCCGTACCACACCAGCAAGGAGCCCTGGCCAGAAGGTCCCTGTCCCTGGCTGCATCCAGAAGGACATTCCAGAGGCTGAGAAAAGATGAGCAGGGAGTTGGCTCAGAGACAGACTCAGAGAGGACCTCAGAGTGTTCTCACCTGCTTCCCTTTTTTAGTGAAGAGGGGAAAAAGCGCTTTTCTTCTGAAGTTCTGAGATTAAGTGAAACTTCCAAGTTCAAAGAAAAGGTTGAGACGGTATCACCAGATGACTCCTCCAGGAAACAGTCAGAACGCTGACACCCTGGACCTCCCCTCACAGAGTGGCCAGAGTCCAGGCCTGGGTCCTCCTGGGAGGGCCCTGCTCCAGCCACGGGAGGGACCAGCTGACCTCAGGGGCCCTTGTAACTTCTAGGAAAAGTTTCCAGAGCCTGTCCCTAGAGTGCTGGGAGAAACACGTGCCGGGAGAGATGCTACAAGAAGTTCTGCCACCTGCAGGCCCCAGAGGCCCTCTCTCCAGGTGGGGATCACCCTACAGAAGGGCTTTGGAGTCGAGCCCCCCCAGCAGGCTGGCAGAGGGCAGGAGGATGGACGCCAGCTCCAAGTGGCATCTGGGTTACAAAGAGGAAGGTAAGGACGGCCTGACTTCCAGCTGCGTAATCCTGGGTCCCACCGGCTTGCCCACAAGCGGAGGCCCGCCTGTCCCAGGTAGGGGGTGGTGTGTTGTTACCATGGGCCCATCTAGAAGGCCTGCTTCTTAGCTGGGATGGGTGGGGGCCCCATTTCTGAAGAAAGGGGGTGGGGCCTGAGAGGGAGTGATGAGACACCTGACTAGAGGTGGGGGCGGGCGGCTTCTCTGTGCCAGCGAAGGGCAGGGAGGGGCAGGGTGGCAGCCGTGGCCTTAAGACACCTTAACCACTTTGCCCAGCAGGGGGTGTAGCACCCTTCCCGGGCACAGAGGTCCTGAGGACCTCCACATCAAAGGTGCCAAGATCACACCTGGCGGGATGTAGTCTTAAAGATCCTTCCTCCACAAACACACCCTCCTCCTTCCCAAGGCCAACCGCCACGTCCCATCACCCATCCTGAGCCCTGGAGCGCTGCCTCCTATCCGCTCTGCCCAACTCCCCTTCGACTTTGGAAGGCCAAATGGCAGCTCATGGGTCCCCAGAGGCAATGCCATGAACTTGGGCCATCGTAAACCACGACTCTAGCAGCAGTGCATACCTCCTTTTATAAATGAAACGGAAGAGGTTCAGAGATCAAGCTCAATGGAATTATCAACTTGTTTATCACTGACTCCTTCTAAAAAAACATTTAGGACAAAGACAGTGCATTTGTCAGCCTAGGACCTGAAGGTCCTGGTCAAAATTCCACTTTAATACTGAGGCTACTGGAAAGCCTGAGGAATTTAAAAGCAAACCCCACTCTGGATTCAGACTGGAACCTCAGATGGGAAGAGAAGAAAAATGTTGAACAAAATCAGATTAAAACCAATACAACACCCAAATCTCAGGATAAACTCTGCTCCAGGCCAGACCTATGCTATCTGGAACCCTAACCTAGGCGTCATGCTAGGCCCCCCAAAACCCAGACCCAAGGGCTAAGAGGGATGGGAGAGAGTCCAGGGCCCCTCACTTTGAACTGATAACAGCCGCCTCATCCCACGGATTCTCAGGTGAAAAATACTCATTAGCCATAATAAGCAGCTTGATCATCCGACACAGCCTTGTCCCAAATAAATTAAATTCCTTTACCTTGAGACAGTCGCCCCGAAACCAGACTAACCACCTTTCCCAACAGGACGCTGCTTTCAAAAACTCAACCACCCCCCACTAAAAAAATAAAAACACACACCCCACAGCCAGACACATAGAGATCTTTTGCTGGGGAAAAGAAAAACACAGAAAAAACACGGAGCCATTCAAAAAACACGGAGAACAAAAACCCCCACAAAAAACCCCTAGATCCTCTCTCTGGGTGCCCCCCAGCTCCCTCTCTCCCCCCGGTTCTTTCACAATGACAAGCATCAAATTAGTCACAGTCACTAAGCAAGTAACAAATAATAACAATAATATCATCGGAAGCCTCGCAATCCAGAAACCAGGGCGAGAAGCGCAGCCGGCACCAGACCCTCTCCAGGCCGGCCCCCACCCCCTGCTCAGCTGCTACCTCATTGGGCTAAAAATAATAACTTCCGTAAAAGAACCGAAAGAAAAGCGAAAGAGCCTCCCCCGGTTCCCACCGGCCGGTACCTGTACCAAGATCCATTCTCCTCTCTTTGGTCCCAAACTCTTCGAGGAACGCCAAAAAAAGAGGGGGAAAGAAAAGAAATCGGTTTAGTCTCTCGCAGTGCCCCCCACTCCCCACGCCAGCCTCCCCCCTCCGCTCTCCGCACCCTCCCCCCACCCCCATCGAGGGGCGGTCAAGTCCCGGGACTGGGACTGGGGCCGGGGCAGAAATGAGACTGGGGACCGGGGAGGGACAGCGAAAGTTTCTCCCTCCCTCCCCTCTCGCTCTCGCGCTCCGGCATTGCACACTCAAAGCAGCTCCTCTCTGCTCTCGAGTTTATTAAACTAAAAGAGAAACTATTTATAGACGCAGCCCGGGTCTGGGGGCCCTGCCGGCCCGCCGGGCCGAGGGGCGCCCCCGCCCGCGCCCGGCCCGGCTCCCGCCGCCCCCGCCCCGCCCCGCCGCGCCGCGCCCCCCGCCCGGGTAGGGGGGCCCGCGGCGGCGCCCCCTGCCCTCCCCCGCCCCACTCCGGTACTCACCATAGTCGGAGAGTCGAAAGCCGAATTCACTTAAATAATCAACTTTCATAATACTTAATTAATGCCTAATTGCAACTGATTACTCCCCGAATAACAAGTTGTTTTAAAGCCCTGATGTCATTGCTCCTGACGGTAACACTCAGGGTAACAGTTTGGCAGGAGGGAGCAGGCGGGCGGGAGCGGCCGGGGGCGCTGCCAGGCGCCGAGGTGATTGGCAGGGCGGCCGCGGCACCGCCTCCTCCGGGCCGGGCCCGCGCCGCCCCGGCAGGTGAAAGAGCAGTGCTCGGCCCGCCCGCGCGCGCGCCCGCCCGCCGGGATGCTGGAGTGAATGGGCTCGCGCTCGCCCGCCCCGCGCCCTCGCGCGCGCCTCCGTCCGTCCCCCCCCCCCGCGCGCCCCGCGCTCTCGCCCTCGCGCGCGCGCGCGCGGATCGGCCTCAGCGCACCGGCTCGAGCGGCGGGTCCTATTGGCTCAGCGATTGCCCAAACCTTAGACTTAGGGAGGAGGGAGGCGGGGACTCGGCGCCCGAGGACGGGAGGGAGCGGGGAGGCGGGCGGGGGCGCGGCGGTCCGAGAGATGCCCGCGGCCGGCGCTCGCGCTCCCGCGCCAACTCTGGCCGGACGCCGGCGGGTGCGCGCTCGCACGCTCCCCACTGCGCTCCGGCCCCGCGAGCGCGACTCGACGGCGGCCGCGCGTGAACTCACTCCGCGGCGCCGGGCGGCTGAGGGTTCGCGGCGCGCGCGCGCGCGCGCGCGGCGGAGCAAACTTTTCCGCGCGGGCGGGGTAGGTGTGAGCGCCGCGGGGTCGCGCCCACCGAACCACGCACCCTCGTGTGCCCCACTTTCGCGCTCTCCTCGGATTCTGGTGCCGGGACACCTGGGGTTTTATTTCTTCCCCATCCCTGAACCTCCTCCTGTTGCAGTTGGTGGTGGTGGTTTTTAGTTCTGAGAAGAGGCTGGGGCGATGGGCCTGGATGTGCTGGGGAACGCGATCTTCGGCCGGTTGGGTTCAGAAGTGCGGGGACTCCCTACCTAGAGCTTCTTAGGGTTGGTTTTGCCTTTAAATGGGCCCTGGCACTCTCCTCCCCCCAATGTCGACCACCCACCTTGGGTCCCCTCCTCATCACTGCCCTTGGGACCTTCTCCTCCTGCCCTGCAGTTCAGCCTCCAGCCCTGCGGCTGGGATGCAAATTGGGGGGGGGCGCGGGGGCGCCCAGCACCTCCTTGCCCTCTCACCCCGTCTTGGGGTCCTCCGAGGGCCCCCACCACGAATCTGCATCTGTACTGTCACTTGGGATTCCAACCCACCCTCTTGCCCCCGCCACACCCCACGCAGGGCCCTGGCACAGGGGGCACAGACACCCCTCAACCAAGGAGCCCTGGCCTGCTTACTGCCTGCCCCTCTGACATCGCGGCCCTCACTTCCTGTCTGCCACTTCATTGCGGGACCTGGGAGATTTTTCCTCTCTTCGCCCTCCTTTCCCCAGAGAGAAAGCACGTTGGTGGGTCTTTCTTTCCCTAGTGTCCCTGCTGTGGCCAGACACACTGAGATTCCTTAGTCTTAGTCACCTAAGTGACCCACTGGTGGGAGGCCAGGAAGGGGGCAGACAGGCCATCAAGAAGGTGGACAGTTCTGCGAGTGAAGTACCTGGCTCTCGTGGTCCCTAGCTCTCCCTCTGCCCCTTCCGAACCCACCCTGCGGCCTTCCTTCCCCCCTCCTGTTTCAGCGGAGGCCACACTGCCTTCGATGAGGGGAGGGGACCAGAACCCAGACTTTCTTTTCTCCGGTCTTTGGACAGCATTTGGCAAAATGGCGCTGGACTATTTTTGCAATATTTCTATTTTGCAAAGGGAGGGGCCCAAGGAGGTCTGGGGGCAAAGAAGTCAGGGAGTTAACAATAGACTCTTTCTCCCACTTTCCCCTCATTTTTCCTTTTCTCTTTTATTTTTTTTGGGGGGCTGCACCCAAGGCATATGGAGGTTCCCAGGCTAGGGGTGGAACCAGAGCTGTAGCTGCTGGCCTACACCACAGCCACAGCAGTGCGGGATCTCAGCTGAATCTAGGACCTACACCACAGCGGACGGCAACGCCGGATCCTTAACCCCCTGAGTGAGGCCAGGGATGGAACCTGCATCCTCATGGATATTAGTTGGGTTTGTTAACAGCTGAGCCACCATGGGAACTCCTCCCCTTATTTTTCTTCTTCTCTCTCTCTCTTTTAATTGCACTTTGGTTTCAAATGGCCTGGCAGGGAGGTTAGTATCCCTCCCCTATTTGACTCCCCCCCCCGCCCCGCCACCCCATGCCTTCTTGGCAACCCCCATTCCTGGTTGTCACACAGCCCTCCACCCTTTGGGGCCTGCCCCATCCTTCTGTAGGAAGAGCTGCTGGAGAGGCCTGGGAATGCTGAGTGTCCCCCTAGCCCTAAAACCCTGATTAAGGGAGTGGAGCTCCTTGAACAGACTAAGCCACATGCTACCCAGAGGATGGTACGACTGCTGGCACCAGGCAGCCAGGAAGTGAGGACCAGGAGCTTCTACTTCCCACATGGGATCTCAGAGGGCACCTCGGCAACCAGGACGTGCCACTGGGTGCTCCCACCCATGACTCCCCAAAGCGAGGGTACAAGTTGGGGTTGTAACAACAGGCAGTCAAACCCAAATTCCCCTCCTGAGTGTCTGCTTCCCCATCTGGGCAACTGGGATGTAGAAAGAAGCCTGGAGACACAGGGGTGAAAGGGTGACTTCTGGGTGCATGTTAAGTGTGCACGTACGGGGAGCTCCCTGCGGATGGGACCCACGCGGCCCGCTGGCTGCCTTGCATGTCCTTCTAGGCTTCCGCTGATGGCGGGAAGGGTATGGGAGGTCACGCTTTCCACTGACCCACGCGGCGTCAGTGGGACTGGCTGCACGATAACTTTGGGGCCTCCAGTGACAAAGGCTGGAGGGGAATGGCTGAAAGGATAGAACCAAGAGAGCTGGAAGGAAGGCCGGGCGGGCAGGGCCAGCTAGAGGGGCCCGCCAAGCACTAGGGGGAGGTGTGAGGTGCCCGGAGAGCCTTGGCTCTGCCAAGATCATGGCCACCGACAGCCACCCCCGGCTGAAGAGGCTCTGCCTGAGGGAGGGGCCTTCCTGGAGGAGAAAGGGCCCCGAGAGGCACAGAAAAGAGGCCCTCTTGGGTGTTCAGATTTGAGATTTGAGAGGCCTGAGCCATTGAGATCGTGCAGGTGAGTCAGAGGCCACGGAATGAAGGGGTCCCCCATTTCTCTTTCTCTTGGGGGGCGGGTGTGCTCATGTGATGGGGAGAGGCCCAGAATGCAGGCATCTCTGAGCCTACGGCCCTTTTGCCTTAGGAACCCTGATGTGGTGACGGCCTTTGGGCCCTGAGGCCAGGCCACGGTTTCTGTGCTCAGGGCCCGGCAGATAAAAAGCCCAACGGCACAGTCCCCACGAAGCCCAGAGTCCCAGCTCCTCCTCGCACCTCACCTCATGGGAAAACGTGGAGCCCCGCACAGCAACACCCACCTGCCAGGCCCCTCACGGGGGTCCAGGGAAACACGTGGGCTCTCCCCAAGCAGGCTGCCCTCGCTGCTGGCTCCCAGGGCCCTGGCATCCCCAGGTTGCCCACTCCTTCTCTCTCCCTCCTGAGCCCGGGGCCTTCTCACTCACCAGCCTGTTTACGCATCAGGTATCTCCTGCTTTATCTGCTCTCATTTTGAATTTGTAACTTTCACATAAACTTGAACAAAGCTCCTTTTGTTCCCGCACCCCACCCCAGGATCCCAATAAACTGGTTCCCTTTGAGGCGACTGGGCCAGGGCACAGCCGCCTTGGCCAGACGACGGTGTGTGTGTGTGAGCAAGCATGTTCGCACCTGCGAGGCCGTCCGTGTGTTTGTGTGTGAGCCGACGGCGGGGAGGCTGTCGGGGAGAGCCCTGGGCGGGCGACGTGTGGATGGGAAGGGTGCTGGGGACAGTGGCCGGAGCCCAGACGCCAGGGCAGGGGGATGAGAGGTCACGGGGCCCTGATGGCTGGGTGTCGAGGCAGGGAGTAAGCAGGGACGCAGGGGAGACAAAGGGGCAGAGAGACGCAGCCAGGCGGGTGGCGGGGGAGCGAGGGGCTGAGGCCAGGCCCAAGCGAAGTGTAAGGCAGATACAAGGACTTGCATTATGGCGGGAGAGGGGCTGGCAGGGCCGCACGCTCGGCCCTGTAATCCTGTTAGCCAGCAATCTCCATTCCGAAAGAGCTTCATTTCTTTGTGAATATTTGTAAACTAGCTATCTAATGGAAAATTATAGGAAAATTATAGTGAAATTCATGACGGAGAAATCCGATTATCCCTAATTCAATTATGCCATCTTAGCCCACACAGCACATTTCCCATTTTTTTCCCATAAATACCGATGCCAGGGGTCCCGGTAATCAAATAAAATTGAAAATCATCTTCCCATTAAATTCAATTAGCCGCAATTTCTAAAGCCTATCAGAGATTTTAATTACTAAATTATAAAATTCTCCAATGCTAAATTGAAACCAAAAAAATTGCACATCCTTATATTTCAGAGAAAAAAAAAAAAGGGCCAGCAAAATCCTTGGAAAATGCCCTCTTCTCTGTGCCCAGCTCCAAAGCAGGTTCTCCCCCACTGGAGGGACCGCACCCTACTGCCCACTTGCCCGGTAGGGGACGAAGCCAGGGGGCAGAGGAGAGGGCCCTGTCAGGGAGGGCTGAGGCGTGTTCACTCAGCAGTGGGGCAAAGCACACCTCCGACCCCAAGCAGCCAGGGCTGGGCTGGCCGCTAGATGGTCTGCCTTCCTCACTGGCTGTCCCGGCTCCTGACAGGCCCTCAACCCTGTCCCCCACCAAGAGTGATGTCTCTAATTGCCACCTTTTTGGCTCGTGGACATGGCTCGGGCCCAGGTCACAGCTTGGCCTTGGGGCTCTGCACGGTTCTAGGGCAGCAGACCAGAGGCAGCCAGTTTCTGACACGGGCGCCAGCCGGGCCCCCAGGTGGCCTGGAGTGGGACAGAGGTGGAAGTAGCATGGAGGCCGGCGTCGAGGGTGGCCAGATGTCATGGGAGGGTTCCGTGGCCCTGAGCCTTCTCCAGCGCATTCCCAGGAGCCATGGGTCCTGGCAGTGGAGCAGCCTCCTGGGAGAAGGGCTGGCGATGGATATGGCCCAAATCTGGCCTCTCCCTGCACTTCCAGCTCATTCCCTGCCCCTACCCTGTTCTGGGAAGCTGGCTGCCTGACCTGGCCAGAAGGAATACCCTTGCCCTGCGGGAGTGCTCACTCTCTCACCCCCATCTCCTTTTAGGGAAGTGCTGGCCATAACCCCAACAGTAGCCCCTCCTCCTCCCCCCCCCCAACTCCCCCACAGGCCACTTACCCTGTTCTAAAGGCTGCTCTAGGAGTCAGAAGAGCCCCGGGGAGGTGGCATCGGTGGTAGCATAAAGTGACCCTAGATCTGAAACCCACGGTGGGTGGCTGGGTGGGCAGCTGCCAGGCGGGCGGGCGGGCGGTTTCAGGACAGCCAGTAGCAGAGCTGCCGACAGCCCAGCACCCAGGGAGCAGGGAGCAGGTTTAATTTGCCAGGCAGTCAGGAGTGCCAGCAGGGGAGGCACCCGCAAACAAAACAAAAACAAAAAAGTTAATTATCTTTGGCTTTTTCTTAATAAATATCCAAACTGGCCCGGCCGGATCCTCCGCTTTAGAGGGAGAGAGAAGGAGGAAAAAAACCCCAAACCAAATCCAACAAACTTATTCTCCACCTTTCCTTTTGTCTCTCATCCCTTGTATTTATCTCTTATCAGGGCAGGAACAGTTTCACCTTAATTCCCAAATTTTGCAAGTGCAAGAGTGTGGCCACAATAGGTTGTGGGTTTGTTTATTGTTTTTAAGTTTTGAGGAGGGACAGTGGCGTGTGAGGAGGCAGATGGGAAGAAAAAAGGCGAGAAGAAACTGGACAGAAGCAAAGGAGAGAGTGAGAAAAAGTCAGAAGGAAAGCGAGAGAAGGAAAGACAGAAAAAGCGTGATGCTGGGAGCCTGGCTAGTTGCACTGGCCCTGGGGGCACCGCCCAGCCTGTGGCCCCAACCTGGGCAGGGACCTGTTCTGGAATGTTGTGTTGGCATTTTATTTCGGTTACAATTATCAGCTACAGGAGCTAATGGGGATTTTTCATTTTAAAGCTCCAAACCACCCAGGTCTCATTGGCCGACTGGGCTCCCCTCCTGCTGCTCGTACCTGCTCCCACCTTCCCTTCCAGGAGCTTGGCTGCGGAAGGGGTAGGGGTTGGGGGGTGGTTGGCCGGCCTTCTGAGGGGGTGTGAGACTGTTCCGTGAGGAATCCCAAGTGTACCTGAGGAGAGAGACACGTGTTGCCAGCCGGGCCGGCGTGTTTGAACGCTACTCACACATGCCTGAGCGCATATGCTGTGGGAAACATCTGGCAGGGCATGCAGAGTGGTGGTGGGGGCGGCCAGGACACCGGGCAGTCCCTCACGCAGCACGGGCACTGGCGTCCCACTCCCCAGGTTCAAATCCCAGCTCCATCTCTCATCAGCTGTGCAACCAGAATCAAGTCACTGACCCTCTCTGAGCCTCCATTTTCTCCGCACCAAAGTGAATAATAATTAGGGACTGCCTGGGGCCGAGGGTCGGGAGGACAGAGAGTGAATGCTGATGAGCGCGGGCTTTTCTTCTGGGGCGATGGAAAGAGTCTAAAATTAGATAGTGGTGATGGTGGCACAACCTTGTGAATACACTAAAAACCACTGACCTGTACAGTTGGCATGTGAATTATATCTCAATAAAGTGGTTATAAAAAAGTGGGGACAAAAAAGGGGAATGATAATGGCACTTCCTGCATCGAGCTGTCCTAAGGGCATCCCCAGCACATAGCCTGGCACAGAGGACGAGCTCAAGGAGGATTAGCGATTAGTAATCCGGACCGGGGAAGACGGGCTGGCATCCTGGGGCCTGGGCTGGCAGCCATGAGCGTAGACTGCTGGGACTGACAACTGTCTACCTGGGTCCCTGGGGCCGGGCTAGCAGGCTGTCAAGCAGCTGAGCTGCCCCCCAGCCCCCCAAACTCAATGCTTGGTTGGGGCTCCTATTGCTCCCTGGCAGGAATGGGAGGGTGCGCGGCCCTCCTCCTGCCTCCCTGCCCGGGTCCCTGGAGAGGAGGCTGCCCACCGTGGCAGGCCGACTCCGCGCTCGCTCTCCCCGTCTCGCGGAGCGCTCATATTTTCCATGTGCAGCAGACCGTGAATTCACCTTCATACTAGTTACGGGGTTATTTAGCGTCTCCTGACACTGACAATCACCAAACTTTAATTCGCTGCCTGGCTTCTCCCTGCTGCGCCCTCTGCCCACCCCCCAAATCCCTGGGAGAGGAGGGGAAGAACCCAGGTCCGGCCTGCTCTTGCCAAAGCCTGCCCTTCGGAGTGATGGAGTGATGGGAGGAGGCGGAGTGGTCAGAAGGAGACACTGATGGGCAGAGGGCAGGGGAGCGAGCAGGGCGGGAGAGAGGAGGTACCACCAGGGCTGCGGAGAGCTTCCATCCTGCTCCTCTGGCCTGACATTAATGTATTCAACCCAACGTCCAGCCTGTCGTGAATGAAGACTGAGCTGACGGGGCTGTGGGTCTGGGGGCGGGCAGCCCCGGCCAGGACCCACGGGGCTGGGACTCACCAAGATCCCAGGACCAGGCAGATGGCAAGGGCTGGCTCCTTTGCCTGATGCTGGACAAGCAGGTGCCCATCTGGGAACCCACCAGAGGGAGCCCCTTCTTACCAAACTGAGAAGCCAGCTCTTGTTTTCTCTGGCCTCCCCCCGTGCCCGCCTCCCGCCCCGTAGAGGCTTCTCTTTGGCTCAGGGCCCTGTGGCCTGTATCACATCTCTTCCTTTGATGAAGGCAGGTGGGTCTGCTCAGAGCTACTGATAAACATGGGATGGGAAACGGAGACTGAGACGTCACCCATCAAGGACCCAAACCGCACCCTCCTGGGACCAGGGCAGGAGACGGGGTCCAGACTGGCTGTCCAAGTGCCTCTCTCTCCACCCACTGGGAAAGGCCGCTGCTGCCTCGGGAGCCCACGGCCGGCCCCAGCAGGGCTGCTCCTCCCTGGCCGTTAGCAGAGCCCCTTCTTTCTGTCTCCCTCAGGCTTCCACATCATTCCAGGAGCGGGCCCAGCTTCCAGAAGGTCCAAAGAGGCCTCGGGTTAAGGACCATCTGGTGGAATCAGGGGACTCTCTTACCCCCCAACTCCCTAGGCCAAACTGGCCCCATCAGCCACTTATTAGAGAGCTCCAGGGAAGAGCAGGGAAGACTCACAAGACAGGACCTTGACTGGGGGGCTTGGCAAAGCAGAGGCAGGGCCGGGTGGCAGAGCCAGGAGGGGAGAGGCAGGGAGAGCCACCCATCGGTGGGTCCAAGCCCTGTCTGCTTCCTCCCAGCTCCTTCCACTGCCCCACCCTGCTGGCAGGGGAAGTGGCCGCGGTGGCCTGGGCAAGAGAGATGTCAACGGGAGCGACGGCAGAGATGGGAGAAGGGGCTTGTTGACTGCAAACTGTCCATTATGGCTCAGATTATAAGCATATTGCGCAGGGCTCTCTGCACGATGCCGAGGAAATCCAATACGCTGAAAGGTTAATGCAATCAATTAGGGTGACAAGGAAGTAAAGTAAAGCCTTCGGAGTAGATGAAAAGGAGAGAGAGGGAGAAAGAGAGCGCGCCATGGAGGTGGGGGGTGGCAGGAGGCTGGCGGGAAGGGAGGAGGAAGAGACGCTGGCAGGATGCAGAGAGAAGGCGAGGTGGGAAAGCTGATACACCAGAGGCTAGGAACCCACACAGAGGGGGCAGCAGGAGAGGGCAGCGAGTGAGCTGTGCGGACTCGGCTCTGTCTCAGGCCTCCGACTGCTGCACAGCTTAGATCCCCCACCACCACCACCCTCCCTGCCAGCTTTCCTCTAGGGCTGGGAGCCTGACTCCCAAATTGGCACACAAGACCAGTCAGGCGTCAGAGCAGCCTCAGTCCTGGCACCCTAGACGAAGTGAGTGCCCAGGGCCTTCTCAGCCTGGTTCCCACCTTCCCCCAGAATGGGCCCAAGTTCGGACCCAGGCTTTCCCCATGGCCTGCTTCGCCCTCAGCAGCCCCTGGGATCACAAGCCTTCCCAGCTTCCCCTGCTGCATTCGAGTTCCTCCTTGCAACTACCCTACAAACAGAGAGAATAGGGGTCAGGACTCCCTTTTCCAGATGGAGAAACGGGTGCTCGGAGCTTAGGCAACTGCCCGGGGCCCAGGGCCCTGCAGCAGACGTGGAGGACCCAAGGCTGAGCCGAGAGCTCCAGTGAGCCCAAGGACCCCCAGCCCACCCCCTGTGCAGCATTTAGAACCTTCACTCAGAGGTCCCGGGGCAGGGGTGGGGAACTCCATGGGACCTGCCTGCAGTGGCTGCTGCCTCTTATGTGTACAGTGGAGACTCAGGCTCCGGCAGGTGCCAAGGGAGGAAGGCAGGAGGGAGCACAGGTGCCAGGCCCTGGCCTAGACGCCTTCAGCTCCATTCACTTGCTTGATTGTCCCCATAACCCCGCAAAAGAGATATTCTGCTCATCTTGCAGAAGAGGAAACTGTGGCTCTGAGACCTTGCTAAAAGTGACAGGATGGAGACTGGCCGGGAGCAAGCACGCTAAGGAAACAGAGCTGAGGAGAGGACATGCTGGGACTTCTGGACAGGTGGAGCTGAGCAGAAGGTGAGGCCCTACAGAGAGCAGGGTGAGAAAGGGCGGGCTCAAGAGGACCAGGACTGCAAGCAGCCCCCCACCCCCACCAACTTAGGGTCGGGGCTCCCTGACAACTGCCTGGGCCCCTCAGAGCAGGATGATGGTAGCACAACCCTGGGAACATACTTAATGCCAGGGAACCACACACCTAAAAAACAGTTACAATGGTAATTATTTGCATGATATATATATTTTACCGCTTTAAAAAAAAGAGAGAGAGAGAGAGCAGAGGGCAGGAGCCAGAACCTCCAGAGCAAGCGACAGTTAACTTTTTCTTTCCTTTTTTTTTTTTTTTTTTTTTTTCTTTCTAGGGCCACACCTACAACATATGGAAGTTCCCACACTAGGGGTCAAATCAGAGCTACATCTGCCAGCCTACACCACAGCCACAGCAGCCTAGGATGCAAGCCGCATCTGTGACCTATACCACAGCTCATGGCAACGTGGGATCCTTAATCCACTGAGCGAGGCCAGGGATCGAACCCACATCCTCATGGACACCAGTCGGATTTGCTTCTGCTGCGCCACAACGGGAACTCCTAACCTTTTCTATAATAGGCCCGACTGTAAATATTCCAGGCTTTTCAGGCCAGATATTCTCTATTGTAGCTACTCAGCGCTGCCACTGCAAAGTGAAATCGGCCACAACTGAGAAGCAAATGAGTGGGCATGGCTGCGTTCTAATAAAACTTTATTTACAAAAACAGGCAGGGGCCAAATGTGGCCCTCTGGCCATGCTTTGCCAAGCCTTGCTCCAGAGAATGGAAGCACCTGGGGCTGGCTGTTAGGACAGAAGCGGCCAACCTGCACCCTGCTAAGAAGTGGAAGCAAGGGCTGGCTGGGCAGAGGCCTCCGGGGGAGGTCAGGGTCTCATCGGCAGCAGGGTGGGGGAAAAGAAAAGAGGCCCAGCAGAGGCTGGTCCATCCCAGCTGCCCGCATCCCAAGGGGCCCTTCTCTGTGCTTCCGACTCTCATGGAGGATACGAGGGGCAGAGACTCGCAGCGCTCAACCTCCTGGCATCGCGATGCCAGGCCAGGGGTGCTGGGCTGTGGCTAAGAGAGGATGGGAGCGCGGCAGCGGCGGGGTCGGGCCAGGCTTGGATGCCAGGGGCGAGAAAGGCGAGGAGAGGGGCCCGGGGAGCAGCGCTGTAACCAGGGTGGTGCTGGCGGCAAAGGGAGGAATCCAAGGGCCCCAGCGAGAGCGCAGGGCGCGGGCCGGGCCTGCCCTACACCGGCCGCCTCTGATCACGTTTTCAGGGCCACTGCCCGCCGGCACAGACAATGCTGGGGGAGCCTTTGATGTCCAAAAGGGATGCCGCGGTGGGAGCCGCGTGAATCTCCTCCCTCTCCCCCGTCCTCCGGGGGGAGGGGGCCGGCAGGACAAAACCCCGGAGCCGGTCACAGCCGGGCCCCCGAAACCCGTGAGACAAAGGGAAAACAAACAGGTTTGGAGCCAGGCGCACGGTGCCGTGTCTGTCCCCCGCCCTGCGGAGTGCGATGATGGATGGCTGCAGCCAGCCAGCTCGCCCGCCGGGCAGGCCCCGCTATTTACATAACACTGGCGTTCCACCGGTCACCTCTGACACGGCGCTGCCTGGGGCCGAGGCCCGATGGCCCCAGGTTCCCTGAGCCACCCGAGCTACCCCAGGACTGGGATGGCCTGTGAAGGCCCGGCCTGGGCAGGGGCGCCCTGCGCTCGGGGAGGGAAGGACAGCAGCTCAGGGCCGGGGGCCTCCTCCCTGCCAGCCGCTTGTGGAGGAAGGAGGGGGCCACAGGGGGTCAGCAGCACCCCAGGACAGAGGGAGGACTGGACTTCTAGAACTCTCAAGTCCACGAGGTTCCCCAAGCACGAGCTCCCAGGGAGAGCTGGCAGCAGCCACAGCCACAGGGCTGTGGAGAGCCAGGCAGGGCGCTGCAGGGTGGCCGAGGCCTGGCACACAAATGTCCCTTGGTCCCACACTGCCCTGAACACATTCCAGGCCCAAAGTCCAAGATCCATGGATCCCCCAGCCCGTTTCCAGCCTAAGAACCTATCAGAGACGCTTCACCCTGGCTCATCTTTTCCTGCCACGTTCAGGCTCCAAGTCCCTGTCCCCATCTTCTTGACACACCCTGGTGCTTGCCTGGCACGATGGGACCCAGCCCACGGTGACGTGTACCAGGCGCACAGTCACGGGGGGGGGGTCAGGGATCGGGGGTGAGGGAGGGGCTGAGGCCTTACCTTGTCGCCGGTCCTGGAGGCTCCTCTCTGGCAGTATGGGTGTCACTTCATCCTGGAGAGGGACAGAGAAGAGCCTCTTAGCCTTTCACAGCAGGATGCCTACAACTACACAGCCCATGCCCTCCATGCTGCTGTGTGCTCGAGGGCTCCCTGCCACCTCCAGGCCCAGGGGCTGAGGCTCCCAGGCCAGCCAAGGGTGTCAAAAATTCAGACACGCGAGTGGGCACTCATTTTGGTCCATTTAGGCTTATGCTGCCCCAAATCCAAAAAAATTCAGCAAGTGGTAAGGGCTGATCACGGTGGAAATAGGGTCCTCAGGACACCCCAAACCAAAGAGAAAAATAGATGTGGGGATAGGGATGCCCGTGTGGGGGCGGGGAGCCCCCGTGGAGCCGCAGCGACCAAGCAGCGGGGCCTGGGGACAATGGCAGATTTCGGCAGCACCCAGCCCTTCCTTCTCCTCCCCTGGCCCACGAAAACAAACAAGACAGATGCCAAGCTGTTCACTACAGCAGATGGGTGACAGAGGAGCAAGGGTGGGCCAGGGGCCAGGGCACCAGGAAGCCTCAACGCCCAGGAATAAGCTACAGACGACCACTTCCGCCCTGGGGTCCTGCCGACCAGCCACGACCCACTCCGGGGGCCCGCGGAGGGAGGGGGGCACATGGTCTGAGGAGGTAGTGTAGAGGGTCTTTAGCCAACACACAGCTCAGCCTAGCTTGCCAGGCCCAGGCCAGGGCACGAGCTTAGGGAGCCAGGTTCAAGTGGAACAGACCCCTCGCGTGGACAGAAAACCCAAGGAGCCCTCTGCCTGCTCACCAGGCCCACCTGCCCTCGCCCGAGCCAGGCCCCACCACCCCCACCCCCGCCGGCCTTCAGAACTCTATACCCATGCTGGGGAAAGGTTTTCTGTTTATTCGGTTTTTTTTTCCCTCCCCACCCCCCTCACATTTGTGGCTTATCAATGATGCAAGAGGAATAACACCCATTTCCTTAGGCTGTGTAATCCCCAAATCAGATTGGGGGGATTGCAAGAGGTGAGGTGACCTTGTACCGGGCTCCGGGAATGCCACCCAGACCCGCCGCCCGCCCTCCCGTTCCCAGGGACACGTTTAGACAGATAATGCTAATTGTACTTGACATGTCCTCCTAAGGAGGGCTGGGTCCTCTGCCAGCTTTCGCTGCCTTGGCTGAGCGGCCTGGGTGGAGGGTACCCACCGGGGCAGAGCCCACCCTGCTGGACGCAGGGCTCTGAGAGGCATCGGGCAGCTGGGGGGGACTGCTCCGTGGGCCTCTGATGCCTACCTGATCCAGAGGGTGAGAACCTGGGGCTCTGCAGAGAGCTGGGCAGCCAGCGATAGGGGGCGGTAGAGAGGAAGGGGGCGCCTTGATGAGACGGGAGACAGGGCAGAGGTCGGGACAGCGGAGAAAAGAAGTCAGGGAAGAGCAAGAGCGCTGGATGATGAGGAGGCCACGCGGGGCTGGACAGGGGGGCGAGGGATGGAGACCGCGGGCCTCCGCTGAGAGGCGCCGGGCAGGCTTGGCTGTCAGAGCTGGCATCCCAGCCAGCCAGCCCAGGGACCCAGCGGGGCAGCATCGCCGGCCGGTCCAGCCCACACTTGCCTGCCTGAGATCTCTCAAGGCGCCCTGGCCAGCCTCCCTTGAACCCCCAAAGCCCCCCAACTCCACAACTCCAGTATCTCCCTTCCACCACCTTTCCCCCCCCGCCCATCCTCCCTGGCAACTGTGCATTTATTAATTCATGAGGCACTAATTAGTTCTTTGTTTAATTTTGTGTTAAACAGACTGACCGGAATGATAACGACTTGCAGTGCGGTGTTGCCATCCCCAACCACCCCTGTTTTCCGACAACAAGGGAGCGCGGGAGACCGGAGCGCTGAACCCAAATCCCTCAGCAGTTGCACTTCATTAAGTCAAAATGTGACAAGAAGCTTAGAGAGCAACTTGCAGATCTGATCACACAGAACAATCAGGGAGGAAACTTTCCAGGAGTGGGCTGGGGGTGGAAGAGGGGTGGGGAGGGGCAGCGATGCCAACTGCATGGGGACCAGGACGCAGATGGGGGTCCTGTCCCTCCCCTGCCTCTGGAGTGGGCGGCCTGGCTGCCGGAAGCAGGGAGGCTGTCTCTGGGTGGGATCTGGGACACTTGGGTGGACTCTGGAACCCCCCTCCCCAGCGGGGGTCCCGAGAAGTTCAACTTTATCTCTCTTTGCTGGCCCGGGCATCTTCTGTCTCTCTTCCTCTCACTGCTTCTGATGCTTGGTTCTGGCCTGTCTGAGCGAGTGACTGGGCACACCCAGCGCCTGGCAGAGCATCAGAAAGCTGCTGCAGTGAAGGACGGATTCTGCAAAGCCAGGAGGAGAGGTAGGGAGCATGAAAACATACACAGAGGAGACCAGAAGCCCCAGTATTTAGGACGGCTGACATTAAGGGCATCCCTACTCTCTGCCAGCAATCCGCCCGCCCATCCGCGCATTCGTCCAATGTGCTTTATCCTAAGGACTCTGCCCAGAAGACGGAGGACCAAGAGGTTGAGTTCTATGCAGAGGCACCTGGAAAATCAGAACGACAACCAGGCCTGTTGGCTTCCAGGCTCCAGTGGCTGTAGGCAGGCAGCTGGGCTAGCAGGCCTTGCTAGCTGCTCCCTCCTGTCCACGTGAAAAAGCAAGATCTTGGCCCAGACATGTCAAGCTGCCGACCCCATAGGTCCAGGCTCCAGGGAGACTGAGCCGGACCCTGCCCTCCTCCTACCGTGACCCAAAGCTCAGAAGAGGTGGACAATGTCTTGTATGAAAGAGAACCCGGAAAGGGGTGTGAGGACGAGAATAAGAACAAAAGCACATGGGGAACGTCGGTGGACAAACGTGCGCCTGATTGTGTGAAGATGCTGCTGCCTTCTTCCCATTGGCCACTGCGCCAGCCCAGGTGGGGCCTGGCCCCCGCTGAGCGCCGGCCTGACCCACCCACAGGCCAGGCAGAGGTGCCGTTGGAGTCTCTCACCTGAGCCTGGCGGCCCTGGGCTGGCTTCTGCTCATTTGCTGTCAGGCTGCCTAAGCAAACCAATTAAACCTAATCATTAATTATAAAAGAGAGCAAGAAGAGTAAAGAGAGGGGAGAGGGTGAAACAGCGAGGCTTGGGAAGGAGCGGCCGGAAAGCAGGATGGAGGTCGAAGCCGAGGGCCTAGAGGGAGCTCGAAGGCGGCCTGGGAGCTGGCAGGGACCAGAAGCCCCAGAGATGATGGAACAGAAGGAGGGCGGAAAGGAGCCCGAGCTGGTGGTGGTGACAGGGTTGCCATGGGCAAGGGGGGGGAGCAGGAGAGGGAAGGATGAAGAAGCTGCTGCCACCCGCGTACCAGGACCGAGGAGGCCTCACCCGCCTGCATCCCCTCTGGCTGGAGCCACCGACCATCCGGGGCTTGGCTTCTGAGCATCTCTCAGCCCCAGCTCCCTGGCTTCATATTTATGAGGGTCAGCTCCCTGTCCCCAGCGCCCCTACCTGCTCCCCAACCCTCCCAGGCCACGGAGGAGGCTCAGGGCAGCTGTCGGGCGCCCATTTCTCCCCCCCTTCCCCCCCCCCCGCCCAGTGCTGGCTCCTGCCCCTCTCCCCCCACCTCCCCCGCGATGGCCGGGCCCTTTCACAGGCCGTGTCAGCCGGCAGCTTGGAAAGGGGGCAGCACAGACAACAAGGGGCGATGTCATGGAAACCAGCACTTTCCCCGAGAAATATTCTGTTTGGCCTCCTTCCTGCATTGAGGAGCTGTCAGGAGCCTGAGTGAGAGCCACACTACCCCGGGACCAGGCGTGACAAAACCTATTTTCTGCCTCAAATTTGATTGATTAAAAAACTTTTTAGGAAAACCATGTTAAAAGAGTGAAAAGAGAGAGAGACTGGGGGCGGGGGGGGGGGGAGATGGAGAGAGAGAGAAGGAGAGAGAGAGAAAGGAGAGGGAAAGAAAGAAAGAGAAAGAGAAAGAACGAAGCCGGGAGCAGGGCCACAGGCAGGGGCCGGGCAGTGGCCCGGCGATGACGCGGGGGCAGACGTGTCAGCGGGGCGGCCGCCACATAACCAGGCAAAACAGAAAGGTCAAAGGAAGCCCGAGACTTTTACACAGTGCTTAGTGGGACAATGAGGGGCCCCGGGGCCCCGCACCATCCAGCAGGTGCCAGATCTGGACGAGGCGGCAGCCAGGGCGGTTGCCTGTCCCGTTTGGGGAAAGGAGCCCAACACCCTAGGCTGGGGCAGGTGGGGGTCAGCGCCAGCCTCTGGATTGGCTCGGGGGGCAGGGGGGTTTTCCAACACGGTCTGGGCTGGAATTTGGCCAGAATCCTGAAAAACCTGTACAGGGTCAGGAGGAAGCATCTAGCAGGTAGGGAGCAAGAAAGGGATTCTCCCACCTTGTTCTCCAAAGTCCCAGCTCAGGGAGGACCTGCCTCCTGCAGTCTCCAGCCAGCTGACCGGCCCATCCTGCAGGGACCAAGCCTTCGCTGGTCCAGCACCTCTGCCTTGCCCTCTCTGTCTCACACCTCCCCGGCCCAGGCCCTAGTTCCTGGGCTGGGTGCTTCTCTCTGCAGTGCTCCAGCCTGCGGTGCCCTCTCTTTTCCCATCTCAGAAACTGAGACAGGCCCCACCAGGGGCTTGGATGGTGATGGGAGGCCTCTCTCAGTGTTGGAGGAGAAAGGCCGCCTGCCCAGCCCTCCTGAGACCCTGCAAGTGAGAAGAAGCCTCTCCATTTCCCAGAGGCCCTGCCTGACCACTGGAGGTGGAGGTGGCTCAGATCTTACTGGTGGGACCCATCCTCTCCCCAGGAAGACAGGTCCAGGGGGGTGGCTGGGTGTGCTCGCCTCCACCTAAGGGCCTGGAAGGTCAAGCAGAGGAGGACACCTCTCTGGGGTGTTGGGTGGGGTGCTCAGCAGCACCCAACGTGGCCTTTGCCTGTTCAGGGCTCACCGAGGATGAGGCAGGGCCTCCTTGGACAGACGGCACATTCCACAGATGCACAGAAAGACAACACCTGCTCTGGGCCTTGCCTGGCCCGCATCCAGGCGATCGGCTTAGACCTCTCCTTAGCCCTGCTCCCCAGCGATTGCCAGGTATTCACTGAGCATGTACTGTGCTGGGTCCGAGAGAAAGAGCAGTCAGTGAGACTCTGGTCCAAATCCCGCCTCTGCCACTTAGCACCATCGTGTCTGCTGGGGCAGCTGCCTAACCTCTCTTGGCCTCAGCTTCTTGGCACTTCCTTCAGTTACTATTTCTTGAGCACCTACTATATGCCGGGCACTGTCCACAACCTGGAGAGCACTCCAACCAAAGACAGTCCACCTGGTGCTACCGCAACTGTGGCGGTTGTGAAGACCTGCTGAAATAACGTGCAGCACCGTGGTCTGGTACTTAGTAAATGTTTGACAAATATGACCTGTTATTAGCTGTCAGGGGCCCTGCCTTTAAGAAGCCAGGGAGAGGGCCAGCAAATCCCGCCACTCCTGGGGATATACCCCAAAGAACGGACAGCAGGAACGCAAACAAAAAGGTGTACGTGAATGTTCATAGCAGCTCCATTCACAAGAGCCAAAAGGGGAACACAACCCAGACGTCCATCAATAGATGAATGGATAACCAACACACCGTGGCCCACACCATGGAATATTATTCAGCCATGAACAGGGACGGGTTCTCACAACACGCTGCCATAGGGAAGAACCTTGAAAACCTCATCCTAAGTGAAAGAAGGCAGACACAAAGACATATGACATGATTTCCTGCATGTGAAATACTCAGAATAGGCAAATCCACAGAGATAGAACACAGATGAGCGGTTGTCGGCTGCAGGGGGAAGGGGAAACAGGGAGTGGCTTCTAATGGGTATAGAGTTTCTGCTTGGGATGATGAAAAAGTTCTTGGAGTTCCCGTCATGGCACAGCGGAAACAAATCTGACTAGGAACCATGAGGTTGCGGGTTTGATCCCTGGCCTTACTCAGTGGGTTAAGGATCTGGCGTTGCTGTGAGCTGTGATATAGGCCGGAAGCTATAGCTCGGATTGGACCCTTAGCCTGGGAACCTCTGTAGGCCGCAGGGGTGGACCTAAAAATCTAAAAAAAAAAAAAAAAGTTCTGGAACTAGATATTGGTGATGGTTACACAACACTGTGAATGTAGTTAATGCCACTGACGTGAATAGTTTAAAAAGGGTTACGGTGGGAGTTCCCGTTGTGGCTCAGTGGTTAACAAATCTAACTAGGAACCATGAGGTTGCGGGTTCGATCCCTGGCCTTGCTCAGTGGGTTAAGGATCCGGCATTGCCCTGAGCTGTGATATAGGTTGCAGATGTGGCTCGGATCCCACGTTGCTGTGGCTGTGGTGTAGGCCGGTAGCTGCGGCTTGGATTGGACCCCTAGCCTGGGAACCTCCATATGCCGTGGGTGCGGCCCCAGAAAAGACCAAAAAAAAAAACAAAAACAAAAACAAAAACGATAAAAATGGTTACAGTGGTGAACTTCACGTTCTGTGCCTTTTACTGCAATAAAGTCAAATAATAATGCTGTAGGGGAGGAGGAGAAGGGGCTGCATCAGGGAGAGGAGGCTCCTTCCCCGCAGCAGCTGGGCACGGGTGCGAGATGAGCCGGGGGGGGGGGGTGGTGGAAGGGGAATCATCCTAATTTCAGGCAGGTGCTCTCCCCCTCCCGTCCCCAGGAACTGTGTGCACCACTGCCCGAGGTGTCCAAGGGCCTTGCAGAATGCGCTCTGTGACGGCTGGAGGAAAAGACTATACCAGAAGGCTAGGGTGGCTCTGGGGACAAGGCCTTGCCTTAGGACACGTCACTTGGAGCCTACGACGGTCTCCACAGGGCTGCCATCCTCCCCGCCGGTGTCCTCGCATGAGTGGCTCCCACGTGCAAGGCCCATGCCATCCTCTCTGCAAGGCTCCCCAGATAACTTCTGCTGCTGCCCAGCGTCTTGGAGCTGCCCTCTGGGTGGAAAAAGGGGGTCTCGGGCAAAGACTTCCCCATCCTCAGGGCTCCAGGGCTCCCCAAGGATGGGGAGCCCCACCTTGCAGGGAAAGACCAGGAGACCCAGGGGGCCAGGGCCTGGGGACAGTCCCCCGAGCCCTCAGCCCGCCCCCCTGACTGCTCCCGAAAGCGTGTGCACACAGAAACCCCTGCCTTGGCCCGGGAAACTGTCAGGAGATCAACAAACAAAAGCTGCTTCTTGACAGGGAGTCATTTATATTTTAGCTTCGTTCCATTATCCTAACGAATCCTTCATCAGCAGATGCAATATTAACAGCAGAAAATCAGCTCATTACATCCGGGGGGATTTCATCAAGACGGCAATCATGTATGCAGCTCCCCAAGCCTTCAAGAGGCCAGTGTGGCTGTTATTTATTTATTTTGTTACTTATTTATTTAATTTTTGGGGTTCTTTCCACATAATTGCACCGCATCTCAGATCTTTAATAAATAATTCGTAGGTCCTGAACTGCAGACAGCTTTGCTCTCTGCCATGAGAGGCTGCATTAGCCAAAATATTTACCAATATTTGAAAGTCATTAGAATCAGGAGGGAAGTGGGGAGGGGGTATATACGCTGTTCTTCTAGAAACAGCCTGCTCTGGGGCTACGGTGCTGGGCCCTCACTCCGGTCCCCCAAACCCGTCTCTGGAGGTATGGGGAAGAATCTGGACGAGATGCTCCTGTGAGGCAGGCCCACGTTGCTTTCCTGGGCTCACTGAGCAGGGCAGGGGTTCCTGGGAGCTCCTAGGACGCGGCCAGTTAGGGATGCCTGCAGGCTTCTCCTTCGTGGCTGCAGGGGGCCGGCTGCTGGAAAGGACCCCCTTGGTGCAGGGGCAGAAATCTTCCACAGGCCTGAGCTGCAGCGCTCTGATGGGCTGGCACTCTTGGGGTGCGCCCAGTGTCGGGGTGCTCGGCGAGGGAAATCTTCACGGTGCCCCCAGCTCTGCTGCGGCTGAGCGTGCACTCTGATCCACTCCTTTCACCTTGCCAAAGTCAGGGTTCCCATTCCCAAGGAAAGGCAAGGTTACTGGGCCCAGACGGCAGACCTGTCCCATTCTACAGATGTGGAAACTGAGGTTCAACCAAACTGAAGCTTTCTTCCCAAGGCAGCACAGCCAGGAAAAGGCAGAGAACCAGGATTTCGACTCAGAAGTGGCTCGGTGGGGCCTCCCTTCCATCCACTAGGCGGGCGCTTTCCAACAGCACAGCCTGGCCCCCCAGACTCCTGGCTCTGACCCACAGGCTGGAGTGGCCACTGGGGCCGACGGGCACCCCCTGCCAGCGCCACTGGGCTGGCCATGCTTTCACAGGTTTTTCCCAGCGGGGGCTGGATTTCTGCCCAGCCAGGAATGTGCTCCCAGGATGTCAATTCTAATCTCCCCGGCGCTCCGACAGAATTAAGCTCCAGTTTGTCCGACCACATCCCAAAGTTTCAGAAATCCAGAGCAGACTCTCTAATCAGGCTGCAGGACAAAGGTCTGGCCTGACCCTGTCACTTCCACTTACTCCTCCTGTCTGTCTCCGGCCGAGGCCTTTCTGCAGCTTCCTCCACCCTCTGCCCTTCCCTGGCCGGCTAGGCCCCCACCTCCCCTCCAGGCTGCCCTGTTTCTCCGCCCAGCACTTCCCCCTCCAAGCAGCTGAGTTAATCCTGTTGCTCCACTATCTAAAGCCGAGGAATTCCTCTGCGACTGACCTGCTGCTCTTGCCCAGCCCGCTGGCCTCACCTGGGCCGGGGGCTGGGGGCTGGATGGGGGGCACGGCCTCTAGGGAGCGCACAGCTCCAGGGAGGGTGCTCCGCGAGCGGTTATCCTCAGACTCTGCTGACCTTGCCTTTGGTCATTCTGACTCCGGGCTCCCCTAACTGCCCCTGAAGCAACCTTTGGCCTTGCCCAGCCTCCATCCTGTTTGAAGGGCCAGCTGGCGGGCTCTGGAAAGGCTGGGCTTCTCGGCCATGTCTGGGGACACTCATGTTGACAGAGACCGTCCCCCCCACTTCCTCAACCAGCCCTGCGAGGCACCAAGAGGAACAGGGGGTGGAGGACAGAAGAAGCAGCCTTGAACTCGGGACGGGCAGGGCCTGCGGTGGGAGCCCTGAGCCCAGCTCTGCCAGACCGCGGAGCCCGGGAGCTGGCCAGCTGGCCAGGGAGAAGCATCCTCATATAACCAGAGGACAGCCCCCAGGGGGCTGGGGTAGCAGAAGTATCTCCCTCTCCACCACTCACTACAACCAACACCCGCTTCCCGTCTACACGGCTCTTGGGTGGACCCAGCGCGCTACTGCCTGCCTCGGTTTCCAGAGGAAATCACATACAAGCCGCCGAAGAGGCACAACCTCACGGGACAGAGAGGGGCGTGGGTGGGGACCACGAGCATACACCTGGTTTGCTCGCATCAAGATTTACAGGGAACAGTGTGGACGGCCAAGGGGAAGAGCAAAGGCTGCTGCCACGAGCCTGTGTGCCCACCAGATGGGTGGCTCAGGGGATGGGGTGCCCCCAGAGAAAGCAGGGCAGGAAGGCACATACAGGGTGCAGAGAGAAGGCTCCGGGAGGGAAACAGAAGTGGCAACGTCATTCTGCTCATTTGTTGACCCTCCAGAGGCACAAGAAATCTGGAGTGGCCCACGTGCGGGATGGGGGCCCTCCCTCCCCCCGGAGCCGCCCAACTGGCAGGGAGCACAGAAAGCCCTGGAATGTCGCAGGTAGGCAGGGCCATGCCCCAGCGCCTCGGCTTCCTCTGTGACCTGGGTGGAGCCCTCACCCGGGGCTTGGAGTCCCGTCCCACACAGGCTGTCTCACGCCCTCCCCTGCCGGCTTCCTTGGCCACGGCCACAGCCACGGCGTGCAGAGTGGGGATCCCCTTTCTCAGAGGGGCCACCAGGGCCAGCTCCTGACTCCCCGACAGTCCCTTGGGCATCTCTCCTGCCCGAGGAGGATCCCCTAGAGACTTGGGGGATCTGGACTGATGGAGGGACAGGAGTAGGATTTAAAAGTGGCTGAGGAGGAGGGCCCGTCCCTGTGACCAGCACTTTCTCTGCAAGATTGAAAATAATTATTGTGTTTATAACTTAATAACAGAAAAATCTACCAAGGCCGCCGGTGGAGAAGGGAAGAACGCCTGCCTGGCAGCCCTTCCAAGTTCTGCTGCACCCACCCCATGCCCACCCCGACCCGCCACGATCCCCCCCAAAACTCCCAACACTGCTTTTCTGCCTGTCCTTCTGCCTCGTCTTTCCTCTCTGGCTGTGCTGGGGGTTGGTGAGATGTTGGGTTTTTTTTCTTTTTTGCAATTTATCAGCAGATTGTGTGGAGCTGAGTGGTGTGAGCCTCACCCTGCTAAATAAAGCTTTGGTATTTCTGATAAAGCCATCAAATTCCTTATCACACTGACACAAAGTGCATTTAAAGAGACAGACACCCTGTCCCTTCCCTTCCCACCAGCCCCTCCCCCGCCCCTCTACTTAGTTCAGATTTCCAGCTGCTCAGGCTCTTCTGGATCAGACACCACAGACGGCTTCTGAGGAGGGGGGTAGGGAGCCCCGGGGCGGGCCGCTCTCTCCAGCTCCCACCCAGCCGGCTCAGAGCCGCCGGCACCCTGACCAGGGACTCGGGTCCAGAGGGTGTGGCATGTACTTCCTGTCCCAACGCTGGAGCCAGAGGGAGCAATCAAGAGTCACGCCCTGCAACTGGGGGATGCCCGCGCAAACAGAACCGTCCTGCATCGGGCGACGCCCGGCAGCTGGAGGAGACTCCCGGGAGGCTGCTCAGCCGCCCCGGATGCAGCTGGTGGCCTCAGCCACCGCGATACCAAAGCAGGGGGCAAGGTCGGGGCCGAGAGGGGGCCACTGATGCCCACGCAACACTGAGCCGACCAACGCTCCCATCAGGCTCGACCACGGGTCCGGCAAAGCCCTGACTCCTCCCACGGCCCCGTGAGGTGGGCGGAACGATCACCCCATTCGACAGATGAAGAAATCGAGGTCGGCCCAAGGCCACGGGGCTAGTGGCAGGCCCGGCTGCGGCTGCAGCCCAGGCTGGCCAACAGCCCTGCTGAGTGAAGGACACTCTGCCCCTCTCCAATGTGCTCACAAGGGGAGCTCACACCCACCTCCCCCACTTACGATCCCACAAAGACAGGCCTTCCTGTGTCCCGGTGCCCCCGCCCGCCCCCCCAGGCCCAGCTCGTCAGCCCAGGCCCTGTGCCCACACACAGCCTGTTGGTTGAGGAATCAAATTTATTATTTTTAATTATTTTGATTTATCAAAGCAGCAGCTACAATCATATTAAACCAACTTGGCTTCTTGGCATTTAACAGATACAGCTGCCGCAGGACTCCCCCAGACTCCATAAAACACCCGGCCTGTCCATTTGCTCCCCGAGGAGGGCACCTGAGGCCCCTTCTGCAAGGACCCCAAATCCGGGGGGCCACTAGGTCTCCCCGCCTGCCTGCCGGAAGCACATGCAGCCAGAGGGCCAGAGAACAGGAAGGAGCAAGCCGGGGCCCAGCTGCTAGGTGCTTCGGGAAACATCACCTGCGTCCCTCGCCCAGGAGACCCTACCAGAATCAGGACCCACTGGCGGGGTGACACACCCCCTCTGCTGGCATTCGCGGGGGTCCCCGTCCATCCTAGGCCTGCAACTGGGCTCTCAGTTGAGTCGGAGGACGCCTCAGACCCTGCCCACAGGAGGAATGGCTGCCCCCCCTTGTGTAAGGTGAGAAACTGAGGTGCAGAGAAGGGAGCAGATCCGCCCCAGGTGCACAGCTCAGAAAAACAGCCAGGCAGGAATCCAAACTGATTCACTTTGAATGAAGAGCTCTCATTCTTTCCATCATACCTCACCGCCTTCCCCGAGATCCGGGAGCAGTGTTCTTGCCCAAGTGCTGTGGCTACTGGAAGACATGATGGAAGAGAAAGGACCCTGAAGTTCAAGGCGATGCCCTTGTGGGGCGGCAGCACCGAACCAACAGGTTTCCAAGGGATGCCCAGGCCCATGGCCGGGCATGAGGAGGGAGGGGCCTGCCTGAAGGGCGCGGGATGGGGGGCGGGGCACAGGTGAGCAGATGCACAGCTCGGCCAGAGGGGCCGGGCCACGCTGCAGGGTCCAGCCCGATCCCTAGGCCTCCAGGAGCCTATCACACGATGAGGCAGGAACCGGCAGGGTGCGAGAGTCGGGGACTTGGCCACTTCAGAGTTCAAGGCACCAAGAGCATGGGTGATTCTGCAGGCCTAGAAGGGCACCTCCAGGGTTCAAAGGCCCAGAGAACATGCTGGAGTCAGCTCCCCGCCCCTCAGGAAAGGGCAACTCTTGTGAACACAGGTGGGGCTTCTTGGTGGGGCGAGAGGAGGCAGCGGGGCAGAGTCTCAACACACGTCCTCTGATTTCACACACAAGAATGACAGTTGGCTGCCATCAGAGCAGGGGCCAGGGGAGGTCCCTGGTGGCCTAGCAGTTGGGGATCTGGTGTTGTCATGGCTCAGCTTGGGTCACTACTGTGGGCAGGTTCAACCCCGGGCTCAGGAACCTTCACATGATGCAGCAAAAACAAATAAACAAAAAACCCCCCAAAAACAAAAAAAACAAAACAAAAAAAAAGCCCTCCCCAAACCCAGAAGCCAGATTCCTGCTGGTCCTCACTGCCTGCAGAGCCCACAGTCTGGTATAAAGAACTTGGCTCTCTGGCTGCAACCCGGCTGGGCACTGACGGGCATGTGATCTGGCCTCTCTGAGGTTGAGTTTCCTTATCTATCTAATGTGCCCAGTGACCCATCTCAGAGGGTCGTGGTGAGGGCTCAGGGACACAACGCCTGCAAAGCTCTCAGCAAAGTGTCTACACATTTTCTCTGTGCAAAAAGCAGTGGCAGTCGTCGTCGTCATCGCCATCGTCACCTAAACACCCCACTCACCAGGGCACAGCACCAGGGAGCTGGGGAAGGCAGAGGGACCGGGGAAGCGCAGAAATATCAAGAAGAGGACTTGCCCGGCACGCTGGCTAAAGCAGCCGATGAGGACCGAGCGTTTAAGACGCGAGAGGAAACCAGGATGACCGGAGGAGCAGTAACATCCGCCCATCAAAACTACACGTTCGCTCAGCTCTCCGTGGGGCTCATGTCCTAATATGGGCCCCAGTGGCTTTCTGGGTTATTTCGAGTGTGTGTGATAACGACTCCAGGCTTTGCTTCTGCTGCCCCCAGAAAACTTTCCATCTGGGGACAGGATGACAGCTGGCAAAGAATGAGAAGGGCACAGGGAAGTCCAAGGTCAGACACTGTGCAGAAAGTGGACACAGATGGGTGCCCCGATGGGAAAGGAAGAGCAGGAGGCTGGAGGAGTGGGCGGACCCCGGGGTCAAGGTGAGGGACGAGGGACAGAGAGCTGGGGAAGAAGCCCAGGTGGGCCCTGGACCACTCCCCGGAGGACAGCGGTGGGGGCTGCCGCCAACCTCCTTACCCACATTGCCCGTGGGGACCCCTTTGGCACAAAGTGGGTCAACCGTGTGACACCTGGGGGCCCCTGGCTCCAGGATTTAGTTACATATAAATGATCTTCGGCCCAAGCTTGGCCCATCGACTGCGGGCTGCACGGGGTTAACTCCAGACAGAGGGGCTGCCTGGCTTAGCTTTCACTCTACCTCAATTTCTACTGCTCCCATCACCTACCTCCCCCACCCCCTGATCTTAGGAAAAAAAACCCATCAAAATAACTATTTTATGTCTCCAAATATGCAGATCATTTTCTTTAATGAAAGATGCTTGACGTCTCCGATCCAATTAATATGCAAATGCAGGAGAGGATTTATTTGTGACATTCTGTCTGGGTGAGAGAAAACAAAAAAGGCCTGTTAACCAAAACACTAATTGCTGTGACTGATTGTCACATATCATCATTTTCATAGGATCTCCTCCATTCCCAGCTCTCAGGGAGCCTGAAACCAGGACTCATCCACAAGGCATCAAGGAGAAACAGGGCGACCAGCTACCTGTAGGCGTGGCCCCTCCCACCAGAACTGTGTCAGGGGCCAATGAGGGTGGAGGCTCCAGCTGGCTCTGGTCCCACGGGGTGGGTCCCTGTCCTTCTACAGAAGTTGCCGGTCCATGTCCCTTCCTGCAACTTAGGTGCTGATGTGCAGACTAGAAGAGGGAGGCCTGACCGCCACTAGATCTGCTGGGCCAGGGGAGGCCTCAGCCTGAACACTTTCCTGCCTTGCTCCAGGCCGACTGCTTTGTTTGCCACCTGCTCCTACCTGCTAGGAGGTGGAGGCCGGCCAGTGTCCCCAGGGAAGGAGAAAAAGCCTCGTAGGGCCCTGCCAGTGACCACCCCCCAGTCTCTTTCCTTGTTTCTCTTGCTGTATGTTTGACCTTGAGGTCTTCTCAGCACCTGTTGAGAGAAGCTGCCTGGGGGAACTTAGGGTGGTGTGGCATCCTCTCCTTAAGATGACATGGAGCATCCATGGACATGTTTGAAGATGACCAGGGACCTGCTGCAGCCGGGCAGACACCTGTATGTCACCCCTACTTCGCCAGACCTCACTGAGGTTGGTGGGTCAGTTGGCACAGCCTCATGTCCCCGGAGCAGCTCAGACCCTCAGTAGGACCACGGGGCCTCCTTTAGGGAGCGCGGGGAGGGGCGTGAGTATTGACAGCATCCCTGGTCCCCAAGGCCAGGTGAGACGGGAAACGCCGTGTTTTGGTCATGATAGCAAGTAAAGGACAAGACGGTTCTGGCTGCCACACGGTTCTGAATTCCAGGCCAAGGGGCAGAAGAAGATTTGCTAACGCAGCCTTCTTTCCCACACAGGGGCCGGCAAACAGGGGAGACTGGAGGACACAGACTCGGGGTGCCGGCAGCTGGGGAAGCTGGCTTCTTGCGTTGACCTTTCAAGCACAGACATTCTGAGCAACTCAAAGACGGCTTCTCCACCTTCCTGTCTCCCCCACAGAACTCCCCAGAGTTTCCAAAGGCTTTGAAAACGAGGGGGCTGGGGAGCCAGGGTGGCAAGGCCAGGGAGCCCTGAGTGTGCCTGAGCCCCCATTTGTGGGTCTGGGCCCATCAGTGAGGGCTCTGCATCTTTCAGGACAAGTCGCTGAAGGTCAGCGAAGCAACAGCGACCCAGTGGACACCAATGCTCGTTTGCCCTGGGGTCAGAAGTGGCAGCCAGCAGGGCCTCGGTGGTGGTGGGAAGGTGGCCATGTCCCATTGACTCCCCTCTCAGATGTCCTGCCCTGGCCCCGCTGCCTCCCCCTGGCAGCTCCGCCATGGCCTCCAGGAAGGGCTGGCGCCAGGGCAGCTCGGGGCAGACACTCTCCCCCCAAGGGGCCTGCCCCCGCACCCCAGGAACAGGCTCAACAGGATGCCATGCGGGGGAGCTTGGAAGCCTTCCGGGAAGAGGGCAGCCCTGGCACTAGGCCCGCCGGGAAGGAGGTGAGCTGGGTCTGCCACTCTGGCTGCCGCTCACCTGACTCGCGCCCACGGCGGCTGAGCACCAATGGGGTGTGCGTGGGTGTAGACAGCAGGCGAGCATCATGGCGCCAGGAGCCAAAGGGGGAAGGGTGGGTGGCTGGGGAGTGGCAGCAGGTTGGCTGGTCAGCTGACCGGCGCGCTGGCTGTAAGCGCGAGGGGTGCAGGTCCCATGCTGGGGATGGGGAAGAGGAGCCCTTGTGGCCTAGAAGCACCCACTTTCCCCGGCCTTGCCCGCCAACGCTAGCCCATGAGTCGGGGACAAGGCTCCATCCTGCTTAACTCTGTCCACCTGCAGGTGCTCACGGGCACACGCTACGGGCACTGGTGTTCGGGAGAAGTATGGTCTCCCTGTGCCTTGATTTTGAGGCCCTTTAAAACCAACCCATCTGTGCATTAAACCTCCCATAAAACAAAGGAATACGTGGCTGAGGCTCGGAGCATCTATTAAAGCCAGATCCCTACACCCTCCTCCCATCCGCCTCCCCTCCCGCTGGTACCCAGCCCGGGAGCAGCACGTGGCCACCGGGGCGATGGATGGCGTGATGAGCTAGGTCTGCTTGGGTGAAAGCAGCTTCCCAGCACTGGGCAGAGAGGCCCTGTGCTTTGCAGGTGCCCCTGTCATGACTCAGAGGGAAGGTCCAGACCCCAGGGCCCCCCCTGAGTCTCCCTTGGCCCTGTCTTCCCCGTGGCGTGGCTCCTCCAGGACCCGCTGCCTCCCTGTCCCATCGATACATTTCCACCTGCTTTCCTCCTGCATCCCGGCTGCTGTCACAGTCGGCTCTGCTCTGGCCATCTCAGCTGGCACGGCCTCAGCTTCACGAACACCCCGACCCCAAAGCCCTCCTTCCCCCGGACCCTGGGGTTCTTCTTAAGTCCCGACCACGTCAGGGACCGGGTCCACCCCACAGTCACACCAACCTAGCCTCTGCCCGAGGCTCAGTTCACTCCAGTTCTGGGTGGACACACATCTAGCATCTGTTTCCCAAATCCAGGACCCGGACGCGCTTTCTCGGTGGGGTTTTCTGTGGGGAGGTGGAAGAGGTCCCCCCATCCTTGCAGAAAGGGGGGTGTGAGGTGAACACCATGCCGGCTTTAAAAATACCCCGGGTTAGAGCAGAGGCCACGTGGTCAGAACCGGACTATAAATAAGCCACACATCGTTTCCCAGCGCCATGGCCCCCTCCCCAGCACCCAGAACCTTTCTGAAGAAATCAAAGTGAACACGACTGTTACCAAGTCACTACTAAAATATTTACCAGCCTGGCGAAGTGCCGAAGGTGCTTGGCACCGAGTGTTTGCTTATTTACAAGGCTGTTTTAAAGGGCAGAAAGCAAAATAAGGTAACCTGAGCTATGAAACCAAGGGGGCCAGGTGGTACCTACCAGCTGTCAGCTGTCCCAGGCACGCAGGGAGCTGGAAGCACACTGGTGGAGATGCCCCCCACCCCCAAATGGCTCGGAAAAGCGAACAGACCAGCCTTGGAGCTCCCGAATAACCCAACCAGCCCGGGCGGGGGCTTGGCGGCGGGGGGAGCAGAGGGAGCGCCAGAAATGAGAGGTGCTTCTGTCCCAGCCCACACCACGAGGCCGGCACAGGCCCCCAGGCTGCCCTGACTTGGGATCCTCACTCCGGGGGCACCCCAGGCACACTGCCCTTTCCAGGGGTGGGGGCCTCCAAGGGGCGGAGAGGGCGGGCAGAGGGGAAACCAGGCAGTGTCCCCCCCCCAACCCTGGAGGAGGACCTTGGGGAGACACGCTGGGCCCGAGGAGGAGACCGCACTTAAGCGTCTTCTTCCTCTTCTTCCTCTTTCTTTGAAGTTCTCTGGTGGTTTGAATTTAATTTTGATTTTCTCAACTTTAGCAGATTGAAGTTGAAATAACCTACAAATTACTTAATGTGCTGTAAATCTGGGGGAATTCAGGAGTAATGGGGACCACATGTCGGCGGGAAGAAGCCCACAGAAGGCTGAGGGGACGTGGCCATCACAGACCTGCAGGGGGCCCTCCCAGGCAGGGACCCTGACACCCAGGCCGCCCTGGCAGGAGGGGGCTTGGGCTCCCCTTGGGGTCGGGGGTAGGATTCCCCAACTGGCCCGCAAGCCCTAGATGGACACAGCGAGAACGTGTTAAGACAGTGGACGGACCAAGTCGCCGCCAGGGGCGGCCTGGTGACCGTGGACAGGGGGCAGCCAAGTAGGCTGCGTGCCAGGCGCCTGCCAGGCCCCTGGGCTGCGCCAATGCCGCCGTGCTGGCCCTGCTCCCCTCTGGCCTCGCGCTGCGTGTGTGTGGCTGTCAGCTGGGCTCCCCCCCCTCTCCCCCTCCCGCCCTCCCTCTTCAGCAGGTTTCTCTCAAGTACTAAAGCCATATGGTTCCAGTTAAGCTCCATATTTTTCCTTGTCGATTGAAGAGACACACTTTCCTCTTTGCCAGACAGTTTGCAGATTGCTCTGTTGGCTCAATTTCTTATTGGATTTCTCAAAAAACCTGACATTTTAAATTAATTTACAGCCACAACAAAAAGAGTTCAGAATTTTAATGGTGTTGTAAGTAATTTTTAGGTAATCCACTCCAGATTTTGATATTAACCTTTGAAACTGGAGTTCATTCAGCTACTAAGTCACCATCCCCAGTCAGATCCCAGACCTGGGGGAGGCCAGGATGGGCAGGAGCCAGAAACGGGTTCTGGGGACCCTGTTCTGCCAGGAAACCCCAGAGGGGCAGTGCCCAGGGAACCCTGGATCAGGGAGTGCCAGTGCCAGTGTGGAGGGGGTGGCCGGGGGCCTGGAAGATGGCAGGGCAGGTGCTGAAGAGTAAGTGTGGGGGCAGGGGGGCCTGCTGAACATTCGAGAAGAACAACCCCCCTGCGCCTCCGGCCAGACTCAGCAGGGGGGCAGCCACCCCAGGTCCCTCAGGAGCAAGAGGAGGGCTCAGGGCATGCCCGAGGCGCCACCTCAGTGCACCAGGAAATAACAGTGGGAACAGTAACGATAACAAGGATGACAGCTAACATTTGCCGAGCACTCCCGTGTGTCAGGCAACGTATTAAGTGCTTTCCACACACAAGATCTCACTGATGCCTCGAAACCACGGGGTAGCTCCGACCACCATCCCGACTAATCATTTTCCTTCCTGTTTTTGGCCACACCGGCGGCATACAGAAGTTCCCGGGGCCAGGGATCGAACCCGTGCCACAGGAGCGACCCGAGCTGCTGCCGTGACAACGCTGGATCCTTAACGCCCCGAGCCACGAGAGAGCCCCATAGGAATGCTTCACGTTTATCGAGCGCTTTAAAGGGCAACAGAAACCCTGTAGGAAAGTTATACGATTCACATCCCCGAGTTTCTCGGGAGGAAGTGAGGCCGGGAGAGGTGAAGTCAGGTCTCCCCACGGGCTGCTGTTTACCAAGAGCCAGAGCTGCTGGGACCCCATCTTCTCCTTTCCCTCTCCCCACACTGTTTCTCCTTTCACAAAATGCTACAACATATTCATTGCCCTCTGAGAGCTTCTGGCTGGAGCTGGAGGGCGACAGGGAGGGGGTGTGTCCCCCAGGCCAGCCAGGCTGGGGGCTGCCGGGGACGCCACCACTTCCTGGGGCTGCCTCGGGCCCGGCTGGAGGCCGCACGCCAATCCGGACAGAGGAAACTCCAGGCATGGGAAGCGGAGGCCTCGCCAACGTCTTTACTAGGCTCTGGCACTGCGCAGCCCCTGCCTGGGTACCGTGCCAGCTTACTACAGCAGCAGTGTTAGCATTCCTTTCCTGCAGGAGCTTCCCTGGGCACCCAGGAAAGGAGATGCAAAGATGGGGCCCCAGCCAAGGCCCTCCCAGTCCCTGGAGGGTCCTCACGCCAGCAGCGATCCAGGGCCCAGAAGGGAGACCAGAGAGAGGCTGGACGGGGGCTGCCCGGCCCCGGGGGCGTCTTCCTTGGCCCTCTCCTGTCTTGGTTTGGGAAAATGGTTTGTGGGTGACCAAACCCACTGGGATGTCACGTAAATAGCACCGCATGGAACGGCAGGCCAGTTTCCCCACCATCAAAGCTGGGACAAAGGAGGGCTGCGAGGAGGACAGGGGCCGCCAGAAAAGCTTTCCCTTGGCTTTGGAAGTGAACAGAGCCCCTGCCCACATGCGTGAGAAGGACCAACGGCTAAGCGAGGGCAGAGAGGGCACCTGCGAGAGCCAAGGTCAGGTCCGAAACCTGTTAGGGAGAGTGGAGTGGGAGGAGCCCAGGCAGACGGAGAAGTGGGAAGGCGACGGGAGAGCTGGGCAGAGGTGGGAAGGGGCCAGCCCCAGCTCCAGGCCTGGCAAAGCTGGGGGACTGGGGGGACAGGGCAGAGCAGTGGCTGCAAGACCACAAGCTCCTGTCTTTCAAGCAGAGCCTATAGCCCTTGGCACAGGAAGTGGCTGGGGAAACGCCTGCTCTGGCCGGTCAGCCGCCCATCTATCCAGTCACAGCTATTTGCTGTTTGCTATGCCCGGTGCCAGCTTCAGGCAAGGTCTAGGAAGTCCAGAAAATAAGCCAGCCTCCCAGGAACTCACAGACTTAAGAATCTTATCCCCAGGACCTGGGCGTGCAGCCTGGCCCAACAGTGCCCAGGACGGCAAGAACCCAGGTTCTGCCTCTAGGGTCCCCTGCCTCACTCCCCTCAGGGCTCCAATCGGATCCCCAGGCTCCCAGGGGCTGGGAACTGTGATGGGAACGCTGTCCTCTCAACACTTCCGTGGAGAAAAGGAGTCTGAGCTCTCAGGGTCTTTTTCTTCCTTCCTTCCTTCCTTCCTTCCTTCCTTTCTTTCTTTTTTCGCTTTTCAGGGCTGCACCAGCAGCATATGGAAGTTCCCAGGCTAGGGGTCAAATCAGAACTGCAGCTGCCAGCCTACACCACAGCCATAGCAACGTGGGATCCAAGCATCATCTTCAACCTACACCACACCTCCTGGCAACGCCAGATCCTTAACCCACTGAGCGAGGCCAGAGATGGAACCTTGTATCCTCATGGATACTAGTCAGATTTGTAACCCGCTAGGCCACAGGAGAATTCCCTGAGCTCTCAATTTCAGGTGCCGAAGCTCTAAGAAATGAGGGCTGACAGAGAAACTGGCCTTCGCCTCCTTCCTGATCTGAGCTCTCAGGAGGGCCAGGCAACAGCTGCCAGGCTGCCCGCTGCCATGCCCAGACTGTGCCCGTGCCCAGACCATGCAGACCTCGGAACCTGTGGAGTCCCTGGCTAGCGGCCAGACAGCATGTCTGAGTGCCTGAGGGTGGGGGGCACTCAGGCCTTCCGTGCCCCCGGCACCACGCCAACACGTGGAAGGTTGAACTCACCCCCGGCGGGATGCCACGTGCCCAGGGAGTGGGCATCTGTTGGCACGGCAATGAAGAACAAGGGGTCCCACCATCACCTACCATGCGGGGCTTCCCCTGACACGTCACGGGGGTAGGTCCGCTTCTGCCCCACGTGGCATGGAACATGGGGGCCCTCAAATGTCCCCCTGGCGCCATGCCCATCACATACCGTGGGCCATCCCCACTGGCACCAGGCCGCACATGGAAGGACTCAGACTCTGCTGGACTCCAGCCAGGCTCTGGATGGCTCTTCCTGCTGGCTTGAGGCCATCAACTGGGCATCTCTGGGTTTGGGCCCGTGGTACCATCTATTCGCTGTAACAGCCCACAGGACGGCCCTCCCTCCCACTCTGCCCACGGACAACCACACTCCATCATCTTATGGACCACGGGAAAGTGCCAGAAGCCTGTGTAAAATGAGCTGCAACGTGCAAACTATGTGTAAAAATGAAAATGAACATCCGTCCCCTCCGGTCACTGGGACGAGCCCATCCAACTGATTAAATTTTCATTTGTGTTCCAACGGATGGAGCAAACCCCAGAAACTTTCTGAATGGCTTCCCTCCCAGTTGTCTACCAGCCTCTCACTCTCTTCCCAAGTCTTTCTTTCCTGGCTTTTTTTTTTTTTTTTTTTTTTTTTATTTTTTATTTCCCCCTCTTGGTCAGGTTAAAGCGCTCCTGAGGGGTGATTGACGGGGGTTGCCATGGAGACCCTGGCTTGAAAAAAAGCCTCGTTAGTTGCCAACTCTGTGTGTTGTTGTTTTACAACTGTGACCGACCGTCACATGAGAGGGGGGACAGCTGGGGGCCGGGCAGCACAAAGGGGAATGGCTTTTTAATGGAGTGCCTGGCCGCTGCTTGAAGACTCAATAAAGAGTTGCTGGTGAGTCCCCTCGCTGGGCCCGGCCCGGCACACGGGGGCCGGAGGCCCTTTGTTCCTCAGGAGCTGGGATGGGAAAGTTGGGAAACCGGCCGCTGCGAGGGGAAAACAAGAGGCCTTCCCCCACCGCTCACCGGACAGCTATTTTCTTGCCCTCTCAGGGTGCCCGGATCGAGGGGACAAAACCCAGTGTCTTGGACAGGCTGCCATGCTGGGGGAGGTGGCGGGGAGGCAGCTGGGGGAAGCGGAGTGGGGAAGCAGAGGGAGGCCTGCCTCTGACTCCTGCCCCCCCCGCCCCCCCCAGCCCTCGGTGGCTCGAAGGCAGGTGGCCGATGGGAAACTGGGCCATGCAGGGCGGGGGCGTCCAGAGCCCAGGCTCAGGACAGGCCTGAGCCCGGGTGGAGCCAGAGGCTGTGGGAGTTTTCCTGGGGAGGGCAGGCCCCGCAGGAGAGACCCACACCCTGGCCCAGGAGGATGCTGGCAACCACAGCCACCGCCTGCAGGGTGGCTCCTGCCCCTCCCCCGGGCTGCCCACCAGGACCCCCTGCCGTCTCACCCCACGGCAGCCCCAGCCAGCCAGGCTCTGTCCACGGACGGAGGCCAGTGGACCCCGCAGGTCGTACTGACTCCGGCCAAGAGTTTAGCCCTTTCCCAGGACAGAAACCAAGCACCAGAGGGAACCGCTTTTCTGATCAGAGAGAGAGACCGGGGCAGAGGTTCTCTAAGTGTGGTCTGCAGGCCTCTGGCTCCCTGAGACCCTTCTGTAATACGGCGAGGATGCCACGGCCTTTTTCACGGTGGTGACACAAGCCTCAACGGTGCTAAAGCAAAGGTGGGTAAAACGGCTGGCACCCCAGCACAGATCACAGCCTGGCCCTGGCAGATGTGCTTCAGCACCAAGCACTCTCAGTTAAGAAGAAAAAAAAAAAAGCCATATCATTTAGGAATGTCCTTGATGAAGCTATAAAATCTGTTAATTTTTATGAAATCTTGACCCCTGAGTATGTGTCTTTTTAATATTCCGAGGGATGAAAGGGGAAGTATACTAACTTCTGCGGCATCCCACAGCCTGATGCTTGTCTTGAGGAAACTTACTTGCGTGGCTGGGCTGCAAACTGAACTGGCCGCTCTTTTCACAGAGAACCCCCTCTTTTTTTTTTTTTTTTTTTTTTTTTTGTCTTTTTAGGGCCGCACCCTCAGCATACGGAGGTTCCCAGACTAGGGGTCCAATCGGAGCTGTAGCCGCCAGCCGACACCACAGCCACGGCCAGATCTGAGCCACATCTGCGACCTACACCATAGCTCACGGCAACGCTGGGTCCTTAACCCACGAGTGAGGCCAGGGATCGAACCTGCAACCTCATGGTTCCTAGTTGGATTCGTTTCTGCTGTGCCATCTTTACTTGAAAGAGAAACTGACAGATAAACTCTGATTTTTCCGATTTGAGTATTTGACAGACATTTTCTCAAATGTGAACAAAGTAAGACTTTGAAGGGGGGAAAAAAACCCGACAATATTTATCACCCATGGTAACATCTGAGCTTTCCGGTGAGAATTCGACTTTTGGAAGAATGTTTGTCACTGTTAACTTTGACAGTGTCCTAAAACTTAACAACGTTTCTGGTGAGACTGGTAACGATACCAGTAAACGTAATTTGTTTTTGTTTTTTTTTTAAAGATCGTGTCGTGAAATGTGTCAACATTTGGCAGAGCTGCATGCCTCAGTGAACCAGCATTTTCTAAATGACCCCTGCGTGAGGTTACAAAATCACGCATCGGGGGAATGAGTCACGCAAAGTGCAAGACAGACCAGTGGGTTTTCACGTAAGGGTACCCCAAGTGCACTGATGTGGTTTCAGACGCTACGCTGGCGCTGACCTTTGAGAAACAACCGCGTGGCGAGTTCTGGCCTCGTATCAAAGCCGACGATTCACAATTATCTTTGAAGCTATTAAAACAGTCCTCTCTTATCCAACTACACATCTGTGGGAAGCTGGACTCTCTTTCCTTTTTCTCTTATGGCCAAACCCATGGCAAATGGAAGTTCCCAGGCCAGGAATCAAACGCAAGCCAGAGCTATGACCTATGCTGGGGCTGCAGCAATGCCAGATCCTTCGACCTACTGAGCTGGGCTGGGGATCGAATCGGCACCTTCACAGAGAGAAGGCGGATCATTAGGCCACTGGGCCACGGAGGAAACACCTGGATTTTCTTCAACGTAAACAATAGATCAGCAAGGACTGAATGCAGAAGCACATCTGAAGGTCCAGCTGCCTTTGGTTAAACCAGACATTAAAGACACCTGCAAAAATATAAAGCAGGAGTTCCCGTCGTGACTCAGTGGTTAATGAATCCGACTAGGAACCATGAGGTTGTGGGTTCGATCCCTGGCCTTGCTCAGTGGATTAAGGATCCAGTGTTGTCGCGAGCTGTGGTGTAGGTCACAGATGCGGCTCGGATCCCGCGTTGCTGTGGCTCTGACGTAGGCCGGCAGCTACAGCTCTGATTCGACCCCTAGCCTGGGGACCTCCATATGCCGTGGGAACAGCCCAAGAAATGGCAAAAAGAGAGAAAAAAAAATATATATATATATACATATAAAGCAGTGCCATTCTTCTCACTAAAATTTTGTTTTGGAAAAAATACAGATATTCTCTTCAAAATGTGCTCTTTTTTTTTTTTTTTTTTTTTTTTTAAGGGCCACACCTGCAGCATATGGAAGTTCCCAGGCTAGGGGTTGAATTGGAGCTACAGCTGCCAGCCTACAGCACAGCCACAGCTATGGAGATCTGAGCCACATCTGCGACCTACACCACAGCTCGCGGCCACGCCAGATCCTTAACGCACTGAGCGAGGCCAGGGATCGACCTGTATCCTTATGGATGCTAGTTGGGTTCGTTTCCACTGAGCCACAGCAGGCACTCCCTAAAAATATGTTTTTTTTTTTTAAATAATGATTTCTATTTTTTCCATTATAGCTGGTATACAGTATTCTGTCTAAAAGTATGTTCTTAATGTTAACATGTAATATGGATTTATCATGGTTATCTTTAAATGATTTCATAAATACATTGAGAAATTTCTAATATGGAAAATACCAGTTGCTAGAAAACCCACACAAGCCGAAGCTCTTGGGACCCTCAATGCTTTCGAGGGTAAGGAGGCGCTGGACCCATAGTTTGAGAGCCACTGGCTTGGGGCAGCGGGAGCAGAGAGAAAAGAGGGCAGAGATTATGCCCCGTCGGGCTCCGGGGATTGGGGCTGGGCAGGGCTATGTCTCTGCCCTTGCAGGTGGCCGTGGCCTTGGCCTTGGCCTGGGTGAGGGCTGCTTGAACCACACTGCCAGGGCGTTTGAGGAGAATTACACATCTTCTGGCAAGAGATACACGTGGGGCAGGATGGTGACCACGAAGGCAAAGGCTGAGGCGGACTGAGACGGTGCCGCCAAGTACTGAAAGAACCACCCAGAAGCCCTGGGCGAGCCGAGGGAGAGCGAGAGGAAGCGGCCACTTCTGCCCTTGGCTTGAGCAGGGTCCAGCCCCATGGGGTGACAGCCCAGGAAGTAATGGGGCCTGAGTCCCGCTATCCCATCAGAAGCTGAAGAGGAGCTGGTGTGGGGGGGTGCCCAAGAATTTAGAGCTGAACAGGGATTCTTGTCACCAGTGTGCAATTCACAGGACGCTCTGGGCCCCTTCCCAGGGATGTGTTAATTACCTCCCCCCACTGGTCCCGGCGGGCAACCAGGCTGGGAACGAGCAAAGGCCAGCTCCAGCTCACGCTGCTCCGTTCTGCCTGCGAAAACCCCTGTCCTCAGCCCCACGCTTGGCTCTAGGGCAGAGATGTGGAATTTTCCAGGAAAACTTCAAAATCAGCACTGAGAGGGGAAGACATTTGAAAAGTGATGCTGAAGAGGAGAAAGAAAAGAAAGGGCAGGCTGGGCTTGGCCAGGGCTGCCCGGGACCCGAGGGCTGAGGAGGTGAAAACCGAGGCTGTGTGTTTTCATCTCACACGGAGTCCCCAGAACAGCACTCAAACGTGACCCAGGCCCCAGGGCATCCCGTCCTCCTGGGATTTGAAGCTCGGGGACCCAGAGGTCCTGCAGCTTCTGCTGTGAGCCACATCTAAGAGGGCCTCTCTGGATGTCCAGCCAGCCAAATGTCTGTGTCACGTCCCTAATATCCCACACCCGGAGTGGAGAATCAGGGCGCAGTGCCCTGCCTGCACGCTTGGCACAGGTACCACGTTACATGTTAGGGGGCCATCAGGGATGATGGCAGAAAGCCCTCCGCCCTCGCAAGTCTCTGTTCTCAGAGACGTAACCGGGCAACTACAACTCGGTGGGACCGGCACTCAGACGGTGAGGCTGTGGGGACACAGACAGAGAACCCTAACTCAGGCTCAGGCAATCTGGGAAGACTTTTGGGAGGAGGTGGCATCGAGAGGACCCAGTCAAGGAGACAGTACAATGTAGGCAGTAGGAGCTTGGCTCCAAGGCAGACTTGGGTTTGAATCCTACCTCCTAGTTCTGTGATCCTGAGCCTTGCCGTCCCCCGCCCAAACCCCCACCAAAATCAGAGATGTTATTAGTTACCTGCCTCATAGGACTGCTGAGGGGTTAAGCATAATTATGCAGGTAAAAAATCATGATGCGGGGCTTGGCACATCCTAACCACTCAATAAATGATACCTGTTGTATTTATAACCGTGCAAAGCTCTATTCTCACCCCTGACAGGTCCACCCAGGTCAGACCCCCAGACTATTCCACACCAGGTGGAGCTGCCAGCCCAGAGCAGGAGCATGGATGGAACCCTGGCCCTGTCAGCCTCAGCCCGGGCCCTCTCCTCATACGGGGCACACGTGGGGGGAGGGGGGAGGGGCAGCCCCAGAGCCTAGACAGGGTGATGACGGGCAGAGGGGGCACTGCCCACCTCTCCTGAGCCTGCGGAGTGCTGAGCACGACGCAGAGCTGATCTTGAGGAGTATTTTCCAGCACAGAAACTCCAAGTCACCTGCCTGGAATGAAGCAGGGGAAAAAAAAAAAAAAAAAAAAAAATCCCACGGCCATGCCCTCCCCTGGAAAAAAAAAAATTCTAGGAAACAAAATACAACGACATCTTTTTATTTTGTTTTTTTCGGTAATTATACTAAAGATGAAAAACTCATAATAAACATCTCCCAGTCCCCACCTGCTAACAGTAATTATAATAGACTCAACAATAAATGGTAAAGCAGGGCAGAGCTGCGTCTCGGGAATTCTCTAGGGCATGTGGATTAGCTCGGAAAGCCTGAATGATTAAAATACACTAATTAAAATTTTGTGTTCCTTGGTAACTCGTCTGCCTGGGCCCCTGGTGTTGGCAAAATGGGAATTAACGTGACAAAAGCAACACAGAGGGTTTTTGTTTTAAATAAAGAAAAAAAGAGAGCGAGAGAGAGGGAGAAGGGGAGACCTATATAAACAAGTTAGACACCAGGAGAAAAAAAAAAAAAAAAGACGAGGCGGTTTCTCTCTCTCTCTCTTTTTTTTCTACTAACGAAAGCACGATGTCTGGGACAGGGAAGCGTAAGAGAGAGGGTCCAGGCCTTGGAGGGGAGTCACGGGGGGACACAGGGAGCACGTGTCCAGGGGGTCAATGCTTCAAAATAATTACTGGAGAGAAGGGGGTGGGAGGAAGAGACGTAGGGCCAGCCGGTGCCCACCCAGTCCGGCTTTCCAACGGCATTCCTCCAGGGCAGGTCACATAGCCCCAACTCCCAGCCCCACGGCCAACGGGACCCTGGGAGGACGCAAGGGAGCTTCTACCCCACTGCAGTTGCACAAAAGAAATTGAACACTTTTGAGTTGCCCTTAGCAACCTAATTGCATCAGTACATTGCACACAGGAGCCAAAGTAACTGAATTTTGATGAAAAGACGGCGGTAATTTACGGCATCACAAAATTAGTTGTCATGGCGACGGGTTAATTACATCTCAAATTAACAATGCAAGTGTGGTGAAATTAAATATAAATCATATTTTCTGCATAAATTATAGGGGTTGATTAGACCGGGGCTCTGGGAGAGGGAAAGGTTGAGCCGCCACGGGCCCCAAGCTGCATTCTGAGCTGACGAGAGAGGCGCCTGCAAGCGCGGGCGCGGATGGGGAGCTCTTGGAGGGGACGGGGGACCGGTGGAGTCAGGCGCCAGGGCTGCGGGGCTGCCTCCCTCTGCTCCCGCTGCCACTCGCAGGCTCAGCTGGCTCCACGCAGCGCCAGGGCTGTCCCCAAAGTTTGCTTCTGTTTGGATCAAACTTTGGATGGGGGAGGGGTGGGCAGGCAAGAAGGAGGGACCGGCTGGTGCCTCTCAGCTGAGCGCCAGGGACAGAAGCTCTGCCTTTGCCCATCCCTAAAGGCTCTCCCGGGTCCTGTGCCCTGAGCCCTCGGAGAACCCGCTGCAGATGGCCAGCTTCACCTGGCTTTCTTCAGTTAAATGGGGTCAAATGGTTTCTGAGTCACAGGCACCTGCCTACCAGGGGACAGGCTCTGCGCCACCAATGGGCAAACACGGTCAGGGCTGCACCAAGTGGGCAGGCTGTGTTGTAGGTGTATCCAGGGGCAGCAGCCTCTGACCGCGGGCAGCGGCAGGCACCTCCAGCTGAAGAATGTGCTTTATTGACCCCACTCCCTCCTACCCAGCGGCAAGGCAGTGACTCTGCCTTCCTTGAATGGGGAAGAACAGCGGGGTCAAGGGCAGAAGAGCCCCCCTGGAGTACTGCATGGGAGTCCTCTGGGGTTCCACCTAGCAACACACTGCCCAAGTCATGGGGACACTAAAGGGGCCGAGGCTAGAAAGTGGGCAGTGCCCCCGAGGCCCATGCCCTGGCCCCTCCTACTTGTTGCAGCACTGGCAGCGCTTCTCGGTCCTGACACCAAGCACTACTGGACCAAGTTCAGCTTGGTCAGGCCAGGCGGCCTCAGCAGAACGCTGGTCGATAGGTGCTTTAGAAGCATGCATCTCGCTCTTGTTCCTGGCCCCCGTTTCTCGCGTTCTGGAGAACAAGGGGGAGAACTCTGTGCGCACAGACCAGGGCCCCACGTGCAACCTGGACTCAGGTATGGCCAGGCAGTACACCAGCAGTTCCAACCTTGAGCAGGCAATGACTCACTGGGGAGGCTCCCGATACCTGCGGAGTCCTCAGGCCCCTGCTTCAGAGGTTCTGATTCTGGATCTGAAGTGACCCACCATCAATGTTTTTAACTGGCTCCACCAGGGAATCTGATGTAGCCGGTCCCCGGTCCACACTTCCGAAGCACCAGCAACACTGCCATTAGTCCCATTTTGCAGATGAGGAAACTGAGTCCCAGGGAGGTTAAGTCACTGCTGAAGACAGGGCAGAGCTGAGATTCAAAGTCACCTCTGAGTTCGTGCAATGCCCCTTCAAGACTGTGTCAGGCACCCTGCCAGGCCACGTGGGAAAGAGGGACCCATGAACCACAAGTTGTCCTGGAGAGGTACACGGCCCAGTGGAGATACAGCGGGTCAGGCAAAGAGCACGGCCCAATATGGCCAATCCAGCACTAGGGGTAGGGACACTGGAGCACGGCAGCAAAGGTGGAGACTAAGGGACAGCAGGGACCAAGACGCACCATCAGCTGGCTGAGGGCGGGAGGCACGTCCTCAGGGTCCCTAGGCTACCCTTCACCTGGCTCAGGTGGGAGGAATTTCCTGAAAGGCTTCTGCAGAGAGCTGGGGCAAAGGAAGGAAGAGAAGGCCCTTGGCGGTCCCCCCGACCACGGATGTGCATGTGCAGCTCATGAATATTTTAGTGGCCATTTATTTATCCCTGCACCATCCAGCTGCTGGGGCCACAGACCCAAGGTGGATAAATATAGCCACGGGGCGATCAATGAAGCATCCGCTCTCCCCCAGCCACATCCATTAGGCCCCTTGTTCCCACAACCTGCTGGCTGGGCACCTTGTCCTGCTCAATTGGTTTCCGATTTTCATTAGCGGTGGAGGCACCGCCCTGCTCCAGGCCTGGGTGTCCCCCTTACCCTTCTAGGCCCGCCCTTCTTGGGCTGGGCATGGAGCCGCAGGCTGCCGTCAGCCTGGAGGGGCCTTTCGGAGTGCCCAGCCCACGGGGGGCGGGGAGGCCGGGAGATACAGAGCTCAGACTTCCCCTCCCTGACTGGTACCCGAGCAACGCAGAGGGTGGCGGGGTTTCCCAGGACTCTGCCACCCACACCAGGGCCAGCTGGCAAAGGCAACACAGTTACAGAAAGCTGGGGCTCTGCTTCCCTCACCCTGAAATTTCCCCGAGGGCCTCCACACTTGGAGGAAGGGTGTCCCAGCAGGAGTTTCAATGGCTGTAGCATGGGGGGTCCCGAGGCTGCCATAGGGGGACCCCTGGCTCCATCAGCCCATACTGTCACCCTGAGCTGGAAGTTACATACAGACCACCCTGGCCTCCTGACCTCCAGGGCCTGGCTGGGCTCCAATCTTCTTGCTAAAGGAACAAGAGGGGGCTGCTATACTCTTGTAGGGCCTCAGATCAGACTGGAAAGGGTTGGCCAATTTCTGGCCCTGCTCTGGAGCCAGGCTGAAGTCATCTCAAGCAGGCTGGACAGGGTGCCACCTCGGGCACCGTGTCCAGCCAGGCAGGGACCCCAGGGGCAGTCTCAGACCTGGCTGGGGTCCCTGAGCCCTGTTCTCTCATTCAACAAGTAGTTCCTAAAGCCCACGAGGTGCCAGACACTGTCCTTGGGGTCCAGCTGTGACCAGAGCTGAATCCCTGCCTTCATGGGGTTCAGCCTTGACCGGGATGGGGGTGAAATGGGGACAAATAATTAAGGAAACAGCTAATGTGTTCTCGAGGACCATAAAACAAGGGACAGTGATAGACAGTGTCAGAGGACACAGGTGGGGCTACTTTCGCTCCCTGAGGAGGGGACATGTGAACCAGAGATAAAATGAATGATAAAAGGAACCAGGGTGACCGACCGGGGCCTTCTGGTTGAGGAAGGTGAGAAGGGGGGTGTGGAAGGTTTAGTCCCAAGGAGCTGACCAGGGGAAGATGCCAGAAAGAGCACCCCATACATCCCTTCTTTCAGTGCCAGGTGGCCGAAGGCTCAGGCCAGCGGCCGGCAGGCTTAGAGAGCATCAGCATGGCCTGGGGAGGGGAAGGAGAGGGGACAGGACAATGGCTGGCAGAGGACCAAGGGCGTGAGGCCACCTGCCTCCTGGCTGTGAACACAGGCCCCTCCTCCAGAGCCACTGCAGGGACAGCAAGGAGCCCGGGCAGGCCTGCCTGGGGTCCTGCCTGCACTTGGAGCTGCAGGGCCATGGGGTGACCAAGCACCAGCAGGTGGGGTGAAGGCCTTGGGGTGTCTTCAGCCCCTTGACTCTGCCCTGAGCCAGCTCCAGAGACACAGGCCCCTGACTCTCCTGTCCACGTCCACTCACAGCGAGGACACAAAGGGTGGGGTAGGAAGGGAGAGGGGAAGCTCAGGCACAAATCCCAGAGGGAGATGAAGAGGGAGGCAGGCCTGTGCCTTTAAAAGAATTTTCATTTAAAGGCTCTTCTCTCTTCCACCATTTCAGTGATCTATATGCAAATATGCTAATGCATGCAAATTAAGACACCACTTTTAGTCCCAATTTAATAGAAAGCATTAAAATACCATTTTTTTTTCCAAAAAACTCCATATGCATGAAGGAAGGATTTTTTTTTTTTTTTTTTTTACTTTTCGCTAAAGTCACATTCCGGCAGCAATTTTATGCTGTCAAAATGCTCTAAACAAGGGGAGATTTGACTGGCTTCTCTGAGAGCCAGTCATAGGAAGCTTGGGTTCTGCTTCTTATTGAGTTTTTCTTTCTTTTTTTTTTTAATGGGGGGGCGGTGGGAGAAAAGAAAAACAGAAAGAAGCAACACAAAACAGGACCCCCAAGAGTCTTTGGAAGGGCGCTTCTATTTTCAGGCCAGGGACCAATGCGTTCCGTGCAAGGTGTCCTGTTAAATCCAAGCCCCTCAAGATGCGTGCAGGCGATCTGGCTGTGGGTGCCGTGGTCACTCCTGCTCGCCGGAGCGAGTGCAGATAAAGCCTGCGGTGCCACTCTGTGGGTGCCACTTGGCGGGAACATCCTTCCAGGGGCCCCGACCACTTGGGAGGACTCTGCCCCAGGAGGGCAGGAGGGTGCCGGGTGGGGGTGGGGTGGGGGCTTGACCGGCGTGGCCTCCACGCAGCAGCCCCAGCTGCACATTGAGGGCTATTTCCACCCCAGTCGCTGCTCTGTAATTAACCTCAGTGCTCCCACTTGGGCTAAAAGACCCTCCGCAGAGAGCCCCCCACCCCCGCGGGGCCCATCTCCCCTTCTCCCAGCCTTCTTGGCCACTTCGTCCTCCCACAGAATCTTCAGGAGCCTTGATTCAAATCTTGGCCCCTGAACTACATTGCCCCCCCCCTTCCTCAGGGCCCTCTCTTTGGGGTTCCGGTCCCCGATGAAACCTCCACACTCCAGCTGTGCCTTCTGCTAACGCCCTCACTGTTCCCAGCTGAGCCAGCAGGGCCTGACCTCTGGGAAGCTGCGAGGTGCTCTGATCCCAGCCAGGCCCCTCCCGAAAGGGTGACAGCCTCTCACGGGGAGAAAGGAGCAAAAGCAACCCTGCCACGTGGGTGTCGCCTTCGTGGGCAGGGCTCAGCCCGGGGTCACAGCGAGTCCCCGATTTACAGTCAGGGTGCACGCCGACCGTCACCAACGTAGGTGGACGGGCCTAGGAGCTTGTCACCTGCTGGTTCACTTACTCTTCTCGGCGACCCTAGAGATGAGAATTACCAACGCCACGTTACAAAGACAGAGAAGCGAGGCCCAGAGGTGAGGCCACTTGCCCCACATCTCACAGAAACCATCGCCCGCCGAGGGGCAGAGTGAGTGAGGCCTGTGTCTCATCTACACTCCCAGGACTGGCTGGAGGTCAAGGGGCTGTGCGTCCCGCCCCAGCTCAGCCCAGTCCCAGTGCAGAACCCCAGCTGCCCCTCTTGGGGCCTCAGCTCCCCATCCGTAGAATGGGAGAGGGAGGGCACGGCCATCTATGGCTCCTTCTGGCTCCATCTGTTCACAACAGATGGGAGAGAAATCAGGGTGGGGGTCTCCCCAAGCTGGGCAGGGAGGCAGACTGGCTCCCCAGGGCCACCCCACACTGTGCTGGAGGCCCTGACGGCAACGGCCAGGAGGTCAGGAAAGGGGGGGCGCCGAGGAAGAGAAGCTGAAAATTGGGGGTAGCAGGTGCCTAATGAAATCAGAAAAGTACTTAGGTTGGGCTTTAAGGAATGAGGGCAGAAGCCCCATTCCAGGGAACTGTTCAGAGAAACAAAAAAAGAGCAAAGAAAAGAGAGAAGACCTGCGGGGGCTGGTCCCAAGGCTGGGTGTGGATGGAGGGTGTGCACGAGGCGTGCAGGCGCCCGGGGAACCGGAGGGGGCTTCGCGGCGCCCACATTGCTCCAGCAAGAATGCCAGGCGGGAGCAGAGAGCAGAGCTGGGCTGGCATGACGGGGCCCGTCTAGCAGAGCCCACGGTGGAAAAAAGAGATTTAGATATTTATGGGAAATACACTTGTTGGTGCCAACCGCCTGGCTTTATTGTCAGGGAAAAAACAAACGCAACCACCGAAACTCGTCCTCAACTGAGAATCCACATGGAGGCAAATGATCTCCCCATCAAACCAGTTTTATTGGATATAAATATCTAATTATTCGTACCAGGCCTTGGAATGCCAGACATTTTGCAGCTTTTATAACATGTGTGGGAGTCTTTATAAACGACATATATATACACATACACACACATATATAGTTATATATTAACAAACCTGATTTGAATTTCCTCTGAATTATTTTTTGCTTCGTGGGTCGTTTTTTTGGCTTTTTTTTTTTAAACAAACCCAGAAAAGAAAAAAAAAAAAAGCTGGATTATCTTCCGTGTTGCTCACGCCCCTCTTTCTGCGGGGGCATTTTATGAGACCCGACCCAGAAAGTTCCTGGGAAAGGGACCCCTGTACCACTTTTCATGTCCCCCTGCCCGCCCCCCGCCCCCCGTGGCCACGCAGCAGTTTGGAAGCACACACGTGCTCACAGCACTTTACAACCACAGCACCCACGGCTCCAAGTCAAGGCCTCACATGTGACCCAAACCTGAGGTCCCGAGCAGGCCCACAGAAGTGCCGACGTTCTGAGCAGGAAGCACACGACGGCAAGCCCTGTGCCAGCCTTCCACACACATGCGTGACGACAAAGAGCTGGGCAGAGGGGGCCGGAAGGGGCGGGGGGAGTCGTCTTACGGGGAATAATGTGGATCAGCCTGTCATCTGGAGACGCATCTTCATCTAGAATTAATGCACTAAAGTTCTTTTGTTTTGCCTCTAAATGGTTTTAAAGAGACAGTGGACTCGCGGCCCGGACACGGAGGCTTGGTGTGCAGCTGGTCCCGCCTCTGGGACGGGAACAGACTGGCGATGTGAGCGGGGTGCGGGGGGGATCCCATCTTGGCCCCTGCCCCAACCTCCTGCCATGGTGCTTTCTCCCCCACCTTGTCTCGGTGGAAAGAAGGTTAAAAGGCTCTGGCTTTCACGGCTCCGGACCCAAAGGCCACGTTAGACAGAGTGAAGAAGGCGAAAGCCCTTGGCTGGGCAGGACGAGGGGGGGGGGCTCCTCTGAGCTAGGTGCCAGCCCCCAGAGGAAGGGCTAAGGCAGTGCAGTGAGGACTGCAGAGGCCGGTGTTCCCCAAGCAGGAGCCCCTGCGCTGCTGTGGCTGAGGACAGAGGGGTGGGGGCCGGGGGTAGGAGTTTGGACAGGAGCCAGAAAACCCAGGGGGACCCTGGGGGAAATCAAGGTCAGGGGAAGCTGTCCCTTTGACGCCAAGGGCGAAAGGAACCATTCTAGTTAAAGTGGCATTTGGGGAGACTCTTGCCAGGGGCAGGCGGCCCACACGGACACTTGAAGGATGCCAACCGCATCGCTGAACACCCCGCACTCAGACCTATGGATGCAAGGGAGAGAAGGAGCTCCAGATTAGGAGGGCCCTGGGCCTCTGCCGAGAACCTTCTCCGAAGGCCCACACCTCCTCTGCTCAGAGACCCGCACTCAGGGGGATGGGCTGGGGGCCGGGGGAGCCGAGAACAAACAGCAGCAACAGGAACAGAGTTGAGCCATTTCAATTATTCATATGCCAGATGGATTCTTTTCCTGCCTTTTTCTTCCCTATAAAAATAAGGAGGGAGGGAGTAGGTCTTACGACAATCTCCAAAATGGGGGGAGGAAAGGGAAAGGGGAGAAGAACCAGAAATCAGCCCCCCCCATTCAAACCCACCTCCTGCCCTGGAGCCTCCCCCCGCTCCCCATCTCCTGACGGGAGGGCGGGAGGGACAGAATATGCCCTCTGTCGGGCAGGGACCAGAGGTGTCATTTAGTTTCTCTATGAGCAGAGAGCAAGAAGCAAGGAAAATTGTTGAAGGGAGGGAGGGAGAGAGAGAGGCAAGCACGGAGCACAGGGTGGGGGGGCGGCAGGCAGAAGAGGGTTCCGACCTTCTGTGAAGGATATAAAAAATCCAGCCGCCTCAGGGGACACCCAACTATCTAGCATATTGCTGTTAAAATGTCTGCAAAATTTAATACACTTGGCATGCCATCTAATCAGTCCTTGGAAACTCGGGCACTCTCTCCTATGATCAAACCGCCTCAGAACTTCCGCCTATGGGATTCCCACCCCCATCCTGTCCCCTCAATTTAGACAGAGTTGTCATCCCCCCCCCACCCCGCCCCATAAAAACAGCTGCTGTGGCTTTTAGGACCCATTTCATCCTGAAGTTCACCCAAGGTCCAGAATCAGGAAGGTTTCATGAGAAGCAAGTGGAAAGGGGGGGCGGGGTGCTATCACTGGGATTTTGGTACCCAGGAGAGACAAAGGGTGCTGGGAAGGCATGTGCTGACAAGGTACGTGGTCCCAAGCTGGGCAGCAGAGGCTGCTCCTTCCAGGGCAGCCAGCGAGAGCCTGACAGCTCTCACTTAAATAGCTGCTCGGCACACAGAGGGCTCTGTCCTCACCAGAACGCAGGCAGACACCAGTATACACCTGCCCAACAATGCACTCCATCAATCCAGCCAGGATTGGGAAAATTCTGTGAACCCCGCAAGATTCCGTGGCCACACCAAGGCCCCAACTACCAGCTAGGAAGTTTCCAGATTTGCCCCAAGGATGCCTGACCTTCTACCCCAAAGGCAGCAATCAGGGCCCTGCCTGACCGGGATACCTTGGCAGGTCACCACCTGGTTCAGCTTGGCAAAGAGACCTTGTACGGCACCTGAATGGGGCTGTGAGGATCGGTCCCCCCAAATCTTCATCCTCTGCCCCAGAAGGGAGTTCTCGCCCAACCCTCTTTGTCCTCTCTTTGACTGATGCACCTTAAATAGGCCTGGGGGACCCTAGGAGGCTCAAGGGATCTTGGAAAACCCATGCCGTGCCAAGCTAAGTGCTTGCTCATAAGGTAGGGCAGGGTAGGGGGCTGGGCAGAACAGGCCAGAATGGGGACAAGCCAGAGGGCTCCATCTGCAGCAGAATGACGCAGTGGCCGGGGACACAGAGCCCAGCTGGCCCTGATGTAACCCCTCACCATGCAGGTGAGCGCAGAGGCAAACAGGTGAAGGCCATTCCAGGGGGCGTGGGCAGGTCCAGCCTTCTGGGCGGGCAAGGGCCCCACAGCCCGAAGGACATGTGCCCAGGTCAACGTCCTGCAGCTGCCCTCATAAAATTCTTAATAATTGAAGATTGAGGGGGCCCTGCATTTTCATTTCGCACCGGGCCCCACAAATTATGAAGCAGGTCCTGGGTGTGGGTTTCGGAGGATCAGAGGACCCGGGTTTGATTTCCAAGGTTTTGTCCCCTACAAACCAAGTGATATCAGAAAAGCCACTAATTATCTCTGGCTACAGGGAGCCTCATCTTTAAAGTGGGGTGATCACACGGCTCTCAGGGTGGCCAGGCCGACCGGGAGGGGTAAAGCGGGAAGAGCTGGGGGAACACGATTAACTAACTGTCCTACTGAAATAGGCGCTGCGCCGCAGGCAGGAGAGAGCAAGGCCTGTTTCTGTTGGTGGCGGTGTCCCCAGTCCAGGGATGACCGACTCTGCTGTGGCAAGAGGTCTCCTTCCAGAGCAGCAGGGCAGGGAAGCCTCGGGCGGGCCCAGCCCAGCTGGCCCCATTCACAGGTGAAGACGCTGGGATGACCTGCCTGTTGTCACCGAGTGGCCTCCAGGCCGGGTGACACTGAGGACATACTGTTCCTGCTGTCCAGGCTTGGCCTTGGCCTCAGGACACTTGAGATGGGGACAGTGAGAAGAGGGAGTAGGAGGCAGGATTTGGAAAAGGGAGAAAGGAAAGTCCTTTCTACACATCTTCACACACACACACACACACACACACACACACACACACACACACACACACACACACACACACACACACACGGCAAAATTAAAGCTGAGAACTTGGCTAGGAAGACAAATCCTACCCCTGTTCTATCGAAACTTATTTTAGGGCAGGAGGTAATTGCCAAGGACCCAAATAAAAAGCCAACCACAGGCTGTAAATGGCTCCAAGTCTTTAATTAGACCCCCAGAAAAAATAGTGGTGAAAAGAAAATGAATGTAGGCGAGGGTTCCTGGAGGAAGGAATATGCACGCAGCCCCCTCCCAGGTCCAGTGGCTTCAGAGGAAGGCTCCCCTTGCCTGTGGCAGGCACCAGCGTGCCCCTGGACAGGCAGGCCGGAGCCAGGACAGCAGTGCATGCCCCGAGCCCTGGTCCTGGGTCCCTTCCCCTCTCCCGGTGGCGGCGGCGGCGGTGGCAGTGGTGGCGGTTGCAATGGGGACGGAGCGCGGGGCCAGGGGAAGGTGAGCTGGAGTCAGGGAGCAGGGAAAGGAGAAAGCTTTGGATCTGGGGTGGGCTTTGAGCCACACAAAGACCTGCCCGTCAAGCCACAAGGCCCAGTTCCTTGGCCACTGCCCGGTCTGCCCACTGGGCACGTCTCCCGCTCCCTGGGACTGTCCTCCAGCCTTGACCCCAGCGCCCTCCCCTCGGCCCTCATGGAGTTGGGTGGCTCTGAGATCCTGTGCGCAAAGCAGGCTTCTCCCCACAAGGACTCTCCCCCACCCCAACCAGGGGTGCGTTCTCAGAGATCCTCTGGGTGATAAGCGACAAGAGACGGAAGCCCCCAGCTGCTGTGCCAGCCTAACAAGGCAAGAAAGCACAGAGACCCTTCACTCCAGGAGCCATTGGCCACTCCATGACCCCCTCCCAAGCCTGCGCCCTGCCTCTGGCCTTGGCCTAAGGGTGGGGCTGGGAAGAAGAGCCGCGTTGGGGAAGGTGCGGGCCTGCAGAGGCTGGTTGTCCCTTAACAACCAGGTGGGCTGATCAAATCCCACGGTGGGGGAGCTGGCTAAGGGCCAAGACCAGCGGCACCCAGAAGCAACAGCCTCCGCTGATGTTACGACGACAACACGGCCAGGTCCCAGCGGCAGAAGGGAGGCGTTCTACCCAGACTCCAGGGAAGAGCCCAGGAGGATAGAACACGGCCCAGCCGGCGTGAAGGAGGGAGCAGAAGCTGCCTTCCCGGTCCCTGCCTCTGCAGGTGGCAGGATGGCGAGGCGTGCTCACGACCAAGGCCCAGTCCACTACGAGAGGGCACATTCGAGTGGAGGAGGGGAGACCCTGCCTCGTCGCAGTTGGCATCGGGGCAGCCACGCTGCAGACACCCCTCCTGCTCCCCACGGCCGCCTGGAACCAGGGGCGTCACACCCATACTTGGCTCCCCTTCCGAGACGGGCTCGAGCGGAGAGTGGGGCACGCTGTGCTCCCCTCGCCCGGGCTCTCCTCTGCTCCTGCCCCGCCTGAGCCAAGCACTGGAAGACGCGTTCCAGAAGCCCCCGGAGTGGGCCAGCCTCCCAGCCAGAAGGGGCAGGCCATGCCCTGCCACACACACTGTATTCTTTACCTGGTTTCTCTCCTGTTTCTCAAATAGAACTTTAGCGACGGAGATCAGGAGGGGGTCTGACAGCAATAAGGGTGGCAGCGGCCCCTCATGCAGCATCTCAGGGCCCCAGGCCCTGTCCCAGGCACTTGAGACAATATCCTTGCAAAGAAGGTGCTTTGTGCCCCTTTCACAGAGCCGGATACCGAGGCTAAACATGGTGACGTGACCACCACACCTGTACAAGACGGTGGGCCTGATGGCAACTCAGGGTGGCCTGGTTCCAAAGTCTGTCTCGCTCCATCGTCACTTTCTCTCTGTTAATTTTCCTGTCTGACCACTAGATCCAGGTAGGGGCAGGCCTGGCTGACCTTTCCCCCACTTTTGCTCCCGTCCCAGGTTCTTTGGTCCCTGGTGTAACCCATGCCAAGTGTAACGCAGGCAACACGCCTGACCCCATGCCCAGCCACCCATCATGCCATGCTGGGCTGGCCGGGGCCTGCACGGCCCAGGACAAGCTCGAAGGCCTTCCCAGAAGGAGAAGCAGGTGTGACTCCGACCTCCCCGACAGCCCCAGCATCACCTCCCTGCTGGCTCCCCTCCCGATTGCTGTGCCCTGCGCGGTGGCCAGGCTTCCATCCACCAGGCTGAGAAGTGGAATTTCTCCTGGAAGAGGAGCCCTATGGTCACTGCTCCCCACCTTCCTCCCCAGCCTGGCACGGAGTTGGGAGGAGCAGCCCAGGCCCCTGGCAGAGGCAGCAGGCGTCCTGCTAATTAATTAGCTCTCCATCTTCCCCAAGTGCTCCACCAGACGCAACCAGATGGTCCCGGCGACGCGCCCTCTGCTGCCACCCTCCCCTCGGAAACATTTTCACCTAGGCTCCCCTTCCCCCTCTCCCTTCCATGTTGCCAATTCCTGAGAGAGCCCCTGCCCCCACTTCTGCCAGGCTTGGGTCCAGGCAGCCCCTAATGGGCAGGGAAGACAAGGGGATCCCTGCGCATCTGGGGCCGCTCAGGTTTGCAGGACTGAGAGATCGAAGAGGGGCCTACGTGCAGACAGGCTCCAGTTTCTCCTCTTGCCTTCAGACAATTTGGCCAAGGAGCTGTGGGTGGGTGTGAGGGGACCCAGGGCTGAGTCTGCCCCATTTCCTGGAAGTGTTTAGAGACAGCCCTACATCCAAGAAACTCCAAATAAACTTAAACTAACTTAAAACCCTCAACAAACACACTCTGGCTGATACAGCTCAAGAGGCATGACATAGAAGCTGCTCCAACCAGAAGCAGAAGTCCACTGAGGCCTCTGCAGGACCACAGACACCCCACTGGCCCCTCTGGGTCCTAGGTGCATGGCAGTGCCCTCTAAGCGGCCAGCCTGTGCAGGCCCACTCACCCAGGCAGGGGTATCGAGTCCCGGAGCTCGAAGGGCAGCAAGGCTGGAGGCCCCTCTGCTGCAGGGCCTGCTTTGGGGGAAGACCGCATGGGGACGGGGGCCCAGCACCGTGGCAGCCTGTGCCCCGGTGCCAGCAGCTGTGTGATGCGGGCTTTCACTGGTGAACCTACTTCGTGTTTCTGGGTATTGGTTTTCCCACTTCTTCCCACTTAAAAAATGAGCCCAGAGTCTGGGACACTGGCCCCAGAGCACGAGGTGCATATCAAAGGAATGACTTCAGGGAGCCCAGGCCTTTGCATCTTCCCAGAGGCAGAAAAGCGCTAAATTCCTGAACTTGAGATGTCTCATTTTCTGTTATTAGCAGTAATCTTTTATTCCTACCACCTGCCCTTTGGTGCAAAACTCCTATAGATCCTAGCTCCCCCCTCGCTTCCCCAGAGCAGTTTTCTCAGGGCTACTTGAGATGCTGCCTCCGGGGCTTAAGTCCTCAGTTTTGTCCACCAAATAAAACATCACTCTCAAGCAAATAAATAAATACATAAAATTTTAAATAATGAGCCCCAGGAGCTCCCTGGTGGCGCAGTGGGTTAAGGACCTGCCGTTGTCACTGCCGTGGTGGTATGGGCTCAATCCCTGGCTCTGGCACTTCCACATGCCTCAGGTACAGCCAAAAAAAACCAATTAAAAAATGAGTCTGAGCTAAACGATCCCTGGGGTCGCTGGGATCTGGTGCGTGTGGCGTGCTTAGCAGGAGGGCTCCCAGGCTGTGCTCAAGTCATGTTTGCTGGGATCGTGGCTATCGGCGTTGTCATCATTTTCATAAGTGTCACCCTTTTGGCTTCCAAATAGTCTGTGAGCCTCCTTTCAGATAGAACTACAAAGTAATGGAAGGATCTGAGCTTACAGCCCAGAAAAGCCACATTTCCTGAATTTTTTATGCCCAGAATCAAAACTAGTGAGGACAGGGTAGTGATGATTTGATCTGATGCCCCAAGGGATGTGGCCAGATTTCGTGAGCCAGAGCGACCCAGAAGTGGCCGGCCTGGGACGCAAGAGGCACCGACTGCCAAGGTGCCAGGAGAACGCAGAGCTGTGATTGGCTCTTTAGGGCCCATTGGGGGCGGGGGGGGATGATCTTTGGGGGGAAGCACATAGATCTGGGGCAGCAAGGGTTAACGCAGGGCTGGGCGAGGCCAGGCAACACGGAGCACTCCCTGTTTATTAATAAGCTATTTATCACCAGCCTTGCTTTTAATGCCATTTGGGCTTAATGTCGTTAATGAAATATAAATACCCACGCTAACGATGTCGGTCAGAGGCAGCACGGGCAGCAGACGGCTCGCGAAACAGGGCCAAACCGCTGGGCACGCTGGGGAAGAGTCTGAGAGCTTGGGAAGCGGAAGAGGTTCCCCCCGGCTCGGCACCCTCAGCCCCCTTCTGCTCCCACCACAAGACTCCCCAGCTGGCTGTGCCGGGAAAAGCGGGGAGGAGGCAGCCTGGGCTGGGGAGAAGAGGCCTCCCCGCATAGGATGCTGTTAACTCCTAGAGAACAGAACGGGAGCAAGAGCTCCCACCTCGGGGGCAGTGCCCGCCTGGCATCGGGCCCCTTGGCTGCAGGAGGCTGGACTCCCACCAGCTGGCAGCAGGCCCCCTTGGCCGCCTGGAGTTCTCTGACCCCTGGGAATGGAGCCCGGGTGAGAGGGGTCATGAGAGGGAGCAGGGCGGACCCCATCACCGTTTCTAATAAAGACCAACCATCCCCACCCTGGAGTGACATCCCGGGCCACCTGGCCCCACTGGATGGCACACCCTCCCTGAGAAGCTAGCAAGGGGCTCCTCGGCAGCCTTCGGGGTGGGCTCAGGGAGGTGGTCGATGGGTATTTCTGGTCAGTGCCCAGGGGACTTGCAACATGAGGGGGCCCTGCCTGGCAAGCAGGCCTCGTGCCTGACCTGCGTGTCCGCCTCCCAGCCGGTGATGTTCCTGCGGTCGCCTGGGTGAGGTGACCACCTGCTGAGTCTGCTCTGAGCCCATCCGTCCGGCCTCTCGCTGGGCTCAGGGCAGATGCCCATAGCGGGGGACCACCTCAACCCAGGCGACCCCAACAACTTCAGGCCTTGCCCTCAGGGGCGGCCCCAGGCTCTTCCCAGACAGCAGCCTCACCTGCGGAAGCAGCCCCAGGACCCGCTCCCCGGCCCAGGGGCCCCGGTGCCTTTGGAGGAAACTTGGACTCCATTCATCCAAGGGCCACTGGGGTCCAAACACAGGTTGGAGGTTCCGGCACGGAGCTGACCTTTGCTCTATCCTCCTCTCCCAGTGCCCGGCAGTGGAGGTCACGGTGCCCCAGCCCTACCCTGCTTGCCAACTCCCCAAGCAGCCCCCCAAGGGTGCTGCCCCTGGCCCTGCATGCTCAAGGCTGCCTGAGAAAATGCAAGTCAACCAGCAAAATTTGCATTTTAGATAAACAGCAAATACTTTTTTAGTCATTGTCCAAAAGACTGCATGCAACATACTTGTAAAAAAAATTATTTGCTGTTTATCCAAAATTCAAATCTCACTGTATTTTTATTTGCTAAATCTGGCAATGCTATCCCACTCCTTAGTAACACCTGGCAGGTGGGCACGGTTGCTGGCGGGTGAGCAGGACTGCAAGGGGCAGCGAGGGACACCGAGGTCCCTGATGTCTTGGGACAAGGGTCTCCTTTCAAGAGGCTCTGTTCGCAACTGTCCCCTGCCTGCCCTCTCCCCTAAATGGTCACTGTCGCACTGCCCAGCGCCACAGCTCCCCTGCGGGGGGTCCCCTCTCCCCACACCCCCCAAAGTCACCTCCATGTCCCCAAGGAGTCCAGGGCTCATTTGCTGGGGCTTGGTGGAGCTCAGCTCAGCGGCTAATCCCTTGGGTGGCGCCTGTCAGATTATTAATTAGCTAAAGCGGATCGGTCCTGGAGCAACGTGCACTTGGACTTCAGATAAAGCAGGCCAGGGAAGCCGGGCGGGGGGCGGCTTAAAGTGACAAGACCCCGATTCGGAACTGCTCCCGAGCTGGGGCAGGGGCTGGGCAGGGCGCCTGCTCCAAGGAGTGCCCCAGAGGGCGTGCACGCAGACCCACCTGGGGTCTGGGTGCAAAGGGGCCCGTGGGGAGAGGAGCCGGTGACGGCGGGTCTTGCTTTTTAATAAAGAGCTTGTGCCTAAGCAGATCATGCCACTCAGAACTCCTCAAAAAGCTTCTTATTTCACTGGGGGCAAAAGCCCGAGTTCTCGCACTGGCTCCAAGGTTTGCAGGACCTGGGCCCCCACCCCCCGCCCGACCCCCTTGACCTCTCGTGGCATCTCCCCAAGTGCAGCCACACCTGCTGTCGTCCACTACGCCGGGGGCTCTGACCACTCGCCCGGAGCTCACGCTTGCTGTTCCCCAACAGCAACGCTCTTCTCCCAGATCTGAATTAGGGTGGCTCGTTCCCCCACTTCCTTCTGTCCTTACCCAAACGTCACCATCTCAATGACACCTTCCCCAGACACCACACCTAAAAGGACAAGACATCACCCACCTCCCCCGCCACACATGCTTCCTTGTTCTCTTCTCCAAACTTGCTTCAGTTTTCTCCTGGACACACGTCGCCATCCAACATCTACTTTATTTATCTACTTAATGATGGATTTATTGAAATTTTAGAGCCGCACCCACAGCATATGGAGGTTCCCGGGCTAGGGGTCAAATTGGAGCTGCAGCTGTCGGCCTACACCACAGCCACAGCCACATCAGATCCGAGCTGTGTCTGCAACCTACACTGCAGCTGACGGCAACAAGGGATCCTTAACCCACGGAGCGAGGCCAGGGATCAAACCCACATCCTCATGGATCCTAGTTGGGTTCGTTACCACTGAGCCACAACGGGAACTCCCTCTACTTTATGTCTTGATTTCACTTATCATCTGCCTCCCTCCACTAAGATGAGAATTTCACAAGGACAGGAATTCTTGCCTTGTTTGTTTGTTCGCTGCCGCAGTTTGTAGGGTTATCGAGCATCGGTCATGTGTGATGAATGAATGAAAATGAAAAAATGAATGATCAGAGGTTAGAGGTCAGGATCTGGACCACCACCTCTTCTGTCTCTGAGTCTCGGGTGGCTGAGCCCTAGCCACCCTGGTGGGCACCCCAGACCCCCGTCTCCCCCCCACAACCCTATTCAATCCCACCCTTCCCCAGGTCTGCATTACACTGGGTGTCACTTGTACCTGGTCCTAGCATTCTCCCTAAGATGCATTTCCAGATTCTGGGACTCGCAAGGGGTGTCCTAGGGGACCCGTCCCCATGCCACCCCGACCCTCGGCTACCAGCTGGAGTTGTTACTCTCTCTGCTGGAGGAACAGCGAGGGGTGGGACGACGGGAGGAGTGGGGACACCAGGACTCCCAGCTGCTGCCCGGGCCCAGCTCCGCTGCCAGCAGACTCCTGGGCTTGGATTGTTTTGACTTGAGTCGGTGAAGCTGAAATACTGAGTCACAACGGCCCTAAACTTCATTACCAACTCTCAACACAGATTACTAAGGGAAAAAAGTGGCTTTTAATTGCTTTTCCCGATTAGCATTTCTGGAGAAGAAACTAGTAATTAATTACACCTTCTCTCCTCTCAACCTTCCTGGCCACAGGGGTCCCAACCCCAGGCTACCATAAGAAAGCTCAAGATCAGAAAAGGCTCCTGCTCCCGAAGGGCCAAGACACTAAGCCCAAATGGGTGGTGAGCAGAAGGCGGGAACATCCTGGGAACTGATTTGATGGAGAACATGAAGCTGATGGGGGGGGGGCATCCAGGTGGGCGGACATCCAAGTGTCCCCAAGCGGCTGCCTTAGTATGGTGTCCTCTGGGAGGAAGGACTTTTACCTGGACCAAGTGGATTCGAGCATCAAGAGGCCAGGGAAGCTGGGAGAAGACAGAACCCCAGGGGGAGCCTAAAGATCTGGAAGGGAAGGCAATGCATTCACGGCCACCAGGACTCCCTTCCGCCAGCGTGTTCTCCCTGCAGAGGCTCCAAGGTCACAGGATGGAGGCAGGACAAAAGTGTTCCTCCTCTCGTCCCCAAGACCTTAACCCTGCCAAAGCCACGGGCTACCACATCCTCTAGTGCGACCGCATCAGCCTGGGGAGCTCCAGGGAGGGCAGGTGCTGCCAGCCTTTCCCAAGCCCTCTCCCCCTTGGGTCTGGGCCTGGCAGAACCCAGGGGCTTAGGACCCTGCTAGGAAGGGGGTGGCACAGGGGAGAACGGGGGAAGGAGGCCCAAGGCAGGGACGTCAGCAACATCAGACAGAATCCTCACGCAGATTAGAAGTCAGAAAGATCCATAACTCTCCCCAAACCATCTCTCCATCACGTCTCTGCTCAGCCCAAAGGGCCTGCGACCTTGGAGTTCACTCATCCATAGCATTGCCTGTGGGTGGGGGACAGCAGAGGATGGGGCCCCTGCACCCCTCAGCCAGCACCTCCCTCTCCTGATCCTGCAACCGTGTCCCCACCCAGCCATGTGTGCAGGAGCGGCCAGCCCCACATCAGATCAAAGCCCTGGAGGACAGAGTTAGAACTGTCCAGTCCAGTTACGACTGAAGGCCATGGATCTAGTGCAGGCCGTGGAGGCAGAAGGCAGAGGAACCTCCCACACATGCGCAGACACACAGGCCTGCCCACCCAGACGCCCCCCCCCCCCCCCGCCCCGGCTCAGCCCAGCGTTTTGATGCCGGCAGACACACCCAGGAAGACGGACTGACACCCCCTCGGAGCCAGAGGCACCAGCTGCACGCCTGGGACATCCCTCATCACCCCCCGCAAGATGTCGTCGCCAGCCTGCCCTTCTGCTCCCTCCTGTCACTCCCCCTGGAGGTCAGGCCTCCAGAGCTTTCCGAGGGCTGAGCCGGCCCATATGGCTGGGAATATGTTGCCAGCATGGGCAAGTACTCACTGGGGCCCCTGCAGCCAGCTGTGACAGTGTCACGCTCGCTCCAGCCTGGCCCCTGGTTGCTGTCTGGGCTGTGCCGTGCCCACTCAGGGGGGTTGGGATGGCTTGGCTATTACAGCACCGCTGCTGGAGCTGCCTGCCCCATCCCGGCCCAAGCAGATGATACCAGGACCCTGGAAAAAGGGACAATGGCCTAGGTCAAGTCTGGTGAGGTACCTATGGCAATTCACACTGTGGACTGTGGAAAGATGGTGGGATCCCTGCCAGTGAGCTGGGGCTGGCAGGTAAGCTGCCTCATGGAAATGAGGGTGTCTTTTTTTTTTCCCTCTGCTTTTTAGGGATGCACCTGTGGCATATGGAGGTTCCCAGGCTAGGGGTCGAATCAGCTACAGCTGCCGGCCTACACCACGCCACAGCCACGCAGGACCCGAGCCACGTCTGCAACCTACACCATAGCTCAAGGCAACACCGGATCCTTAACCCACTGAGCAAAGCCAGGAATCGAACCCACAAGCTCATGGTTCCTAGTTGGATTCGTTTCCACTGCACCACAACGGGAACTCCAGAAATGAGGGTGTCTTAAACAAAGCCATTTTTCAGCCCTCAAAGCCCATCAACTGAGGTCCTGTGCACACGGGGGAAGCTGTACAGAAGCTCAGCCCTTGAGAACGGAGATCACATTTAAAGCCACACCGAGAGGAACCTTATGAGCTTCTAGGCCCAATCTCAGACCCGGCACAGAACCGGTGCAGCAAAGACACAAAACAGGCTTTGGTGCAGACTCTTAGGTCCAAAAGGACCATGAGCTGGGAAGTCCCTGCTGAAATCGGTGCCTGATACAAGCAGATCTCGGGCCTTCACTACACAGTGTGACTGAGAGGCACCTAATGCACTCCAGCAAACTGTCTTACTAACCAGCACAGTGCCCAGGATGATGTTTCTTCCCTAATCTATAAGATGTTAACCTCTGAAAGCCATGGGTTGTCCTTGGCACTGTCAGGAAGGGGCATGAGACAGGGTAGATGCAGGGCCACATCAGCGGGCCTGGAACACAGAAGTCACCCTGGGGTCTTGTCTCTGCAAGTCCAGCTCACTCTCCCTTTAAACACACACAGACTCTGCCCCCTTTCCTCCATTTCCCCCTTTCGTCTCAGCCACAGCCTCTCACTCTAGCGGCTGCAGCAGCCTCCCCTCTAGCCTCCTGGTTTCTGCCCTTGCCTCTCCCGATCCATTCTCCCCATGACAGCCCCAGCCATCTATTTAAAACAAAAATCTGATCACTTCATCTCCCTGCTTAAAACCCTCCAGCAGCTTCCTGTCACCCAAAGAAGAAAGCTCAACTCCCCAGGCACACCAAGCCCTACAGACCCTGGCCCTCTCATCCACTTTCCAGCACTGGGGCCTCTCTCTGTCCACCAAACACAATGAGATTCTCAAGCTCAGCTCCTCTAGGCCAGTTTTCTCTTGCTGAAATAGTCCACTGCTCTTCAGATGGCTGTCTGCTTCCTGTCCCTGCATCTCAGTTGTCACCTCCTCAAAGGAGCCTCCTCTGACTGCACAGTCACTTCCCACCGCCTCATCCTATTTCCATTCCACACTAATGGTTTATCCCTGTTGTTTTTCATGGGTTTGTTTATTGTCCGCTTACCCAACCAGAACTCCACGAGAACCAGGCTGTCTTGTCACCCTAACCCTAGTGATTGGAAGATACCAGGCCTGTCAGAACTGTTGAATAAACATAACCAGATCTTCTGCAGTGTAGCCAGAAATAGGGAGCATCTGAGCCAGACAGGATCAGGCCTGCAGACCAGGCCAAAGCCCACACTTGCCCCCAAGCCCACACTCTGGTGTGGCGAGGCAGAACACCTCTGAGACCACAGGTCGCCCCTGCCACAGAGGACCCCAGCCTGTGGCTAAAGGTGGTACCTGGAAAGGGCAGGGTGGGCGAGGAGGGGCTTGGCCATGACATTACCACTCAGAGCTCTCCGAGTTCCCTAGCTTCATTATCAAGCCCGAGACGGCCAATGCCAGGATGTGGGAGCCCCAGAGGACTCGTAGGGCCTGTACCCTACGCCGGGTGCAAATCTCAGCTGGCACGGCCCCTGGGAGTCAACAGTGAGTGGAAACTTCAGAAAGGGAAAAACTAATGGGCATGTTTTGCCGAGGGAATAAAAAAACAAAAGACCTGCCACTGAGAACAGAACCAGCCAACATTTCCCCCCTCGAAAGGGGCTCCCCAGGCACTCTGGCAACCTGCTCACACACGGGGTCCAGGATTCCAGGGAGACCATCCAGAGGCTTGAAGACACATGGCCTTGCCACCCTAAGACCTGTGATCGTCGAGGACACAGAGTTCGGCAAGAAGAGCCCACGAAGGAACAGAGATGTACAGGTGCTAGTGCCAACCCAGTCAGGTGGCTGCCCAGCCAACAGTCAGCACAGCCCCATCGCCATCAGGGACAACGGTGGCACATCTTCAATGTGGAGGGACCAATCCCTGGATGGTGATCGCATTCCGGGCACCAGGAAGAAGGGTCTGAGCCACGTGGTTGCTCCATCACCACAACCAAAGGCCACATTTACATCTGATTTGCAAATCTCTAGGCCTTACCCAGGGCTTCTGCTAGTTCCTGAGGTGGCATGGCCCCACATGGCCAGGACTGCAGCTTTGGGGACTACTCAGACCCAGTGGGCACTAAGTCACCCATCTTGGCAAGTGCTTCCTCTCTGCAAGTTCGAAGTCCAGAGCTGCAGCGCTTGGCCACTGAAGGGAGGGGCAGGACACGCCTGCCCTTGGTGCCCATGGTGAAGGAGAACACAGGTGGATGAGCTGGGGCTGCCAACTCTAGTCTGTTCCTCTCTCTCTCTCTCTGTCTCTCTCTCTCTCTCTCTCACACACACACACACACACACGGGAGGAGCAGCCCCCAGCCCTGCCCTTCCAGCCACGTTTCTAGGCCCTGAGCCTCAGCCCCATCGTCCTCCAACGTTACCAACACCCAGTCCCACTGGGCTGGTTCCCTCTGGATCTTTTTTTTTTTTTTTTTTTTTTTTTTTGTCTTTTTGCTATTTCTTTGGGCCGCTCCCACGGCATATGGAGGTTCCCAGGCTAGGGGTCCAATCGGAGCTGTAGCCACCGGCCTACGCCAGAGCCACAGCAACGCGGGATCCGAGCCGCGCCTGCAACCTACACCACAGCTCACAGCAACGCCAGATCATTAACCCACTGAGCAAGGGCAGGGACCGAACCCGCAACCTCATGGTTCCTAGTCGGATTCGTTAACCACTGCGCAACGACGGGAACTCCTGGATCTTTAAGAGAAGACCAACTAATGATCAGAAAGGAATAAGCCATCTGCTGTGTCAACCCTCCACCTCAAGAACTGCCACATTTGACACCTGCAGGTAAACATCTGACAGTGCCCCATGTACTCCCATCCTTGGCATAGGTACCTGCCTTAAGCAAGGGGCTACTTCCAAGCCTAGGTCTTCTCTAAGGAGGGTCCTGCCTGGGCTGAAGGACCCCCGAGAGAGCCCCAAGAGTCACACAAGAACCCAGAGCAGAGCAGCAGCTGCCAGACACGCAGACAGGCCAGACCTACCGTTCCCAGATACAACATTGAGAAATGACCCGACACGTAGCTCCAGGGCACAGGCCTCCCCTGGAGTACCTGCATGGTGCTGGCACCATTCAGTGTCCTACAGGGGTCATGCCGGGAGGACTCTCCAAGGTCAGTCCTTCCACCCTCTTTATTTTATGAGGAGGGAAACGGAGGCCCAGAGGGGAGAAAGCGGCAAGCTGACAGCAGAGCCAAGGCCAGCATGCGGATGTCCAGTTCCCAGGCCCCAGCTCTTCTCTCGACCCTGCTTAGTCTCACTGTCACTTAGGGCTGCTAAGCTGTCACCACTGAGAAAGGGCTACACAGTCTCCCCACCCCCCCAGAAGGACTCCTCGAACTGGCCACCCAAATTTCCCAGCGACATCTCAGGAATCGGGAGCAGCTACCTTTGCATCCCAAGAAGCCGGGATCCGAAGTCCATTCCAACACACACCACGGGAGCTGCAGGACCACCTTCTTACAGGCGGGGTCAATGCCGTGACAGCAGCAAAGGCAGGTGGGGCGGAGAGGATCTTTGCTTTCACTCAGTGAGGTCTGTCTGCCTACAAAAAGGAGAAGAAAAAACAGATTATTAGGCTACAACAGAGACCCACAAAGCTACTCAGAGAGGACAGCGGAAGAGGGTGAGGTTCGGATACCTTGCATGGCAACCAGCCAGTGAGGCAAGCGATTCTGGGACCTTGCCTGGCAAGGCAGATGCATCGCTGCGGTGTGTGCCAGGCCTGACCCGAAAACCATGCACCCTTTGCACAATTATTAGCCAATTGCGATGCAGGTGTTGCATCTAATCAAAGAATCAAACAGGAAGAAACAAAAAAGGGGCCAAGTGGGTGCCACCCCAGGTAACAACGGAGTGATCACCACCTCGACTCGGCACCTGGGGTGAAAGGTGAGCCCGATGTGAACCAAACTGACGCTGGAAACCACATTAGACCCACGCAGCTGAACCAACTCCTGGCCTCCCCAACCTCCCGCTCCCCCCAGACTTTCCCTCGGCCAGCTCCCAGCTGCTCCCGTGACCCCCTGGTGGCCTTATGGGAGTCTCTAAAAACAGAATCAACAGGTGTCTCTGGAGCTACCAGGATGGTGCCTTTGGTGTCTGCTCTTTCCCCCTCCCCGGTCTGGTCCGGTGCCCTTAACGTCTCATTATTAAAAAAAAAAAAAAAAAAAGAGGGTGCACACCCACACCCCAAAAGGGGGCTGCTGAGATTCCTTTGTGATAGGTGTTGGGCCAAAAAAACGTGGCCAAAGAAAGTTGGTGCCCTGCTACCGGCAACCTTTGTGTCAATTTAAGCAAATATTGTGGTGTTTCCATGGTGATTCCTGTTTTGAATATCCACGACACTCACTTTTTAAAGGGCTTTTCCTGTTTGCATTTCAACTTCAAACCTGTAAATATTTTCAGCCTTTTCAGAGAATTTAGCCCCTGTGCGTGCAAACACAAACACACTGCCGCCAACCTCGGGACACAAGCTCCCAGACCTAGAGTGCCAGCCTGGGGTGGGGGGGCAGGAGCCTCGAGAGGGCTGTCCGTCTGCTCTCACACCCATCCTGCATACGGGGCTGGCATCAGGGAGGGTGGTGGCTCAAATACTGGTCCTTTCCATCCCCCTCTGCCGGAGGTGGTGGGGTGGGGGGTGGCCGCATCCACAGTGCCTGGCCCGTGTATTCCTGCAGCCTGTGAGTAGGCTCGACACTGACTCCACAGTGTGGCATGGTGTGGGCAGCTGCCTGGCAGGTTCTCCCAGTTGGCCCAGCCCTCGGATCCCCTGGGGCCTCCCTGGAGCGCACAAACCCCTCCTCTCCTGCCTCCCAAGGTTGGGCGATGAGTGGAAGGGGGGAGCTGGTGCTCTGAAGGCAAGAACCTCCAGCATCAGCGTCGCCCCTGCCTCCACTCTGGGCAATGCCACCGAGACCAGCTCCCCGGAGTCAGCACCGAGGCGGGCCAGGGACAGTGGTCCTGGCCTTGGCTCAACCCCACTCCCACCCCACCCTTCAGCACTATACAGGGTTAACAGCGGGTTTCCTGGTTTCCATGGATTCCCGCCAGGCCCCTAATGTGAGTTTCGTGTGATTTGGGGGAAGTGGATTTCCTTTGTTTTCCAGTTTGGGAATATTTTTTTCTTTAAAAAAGAGGAAAAAACACTTTAATGGGAACTTCAGGGCCACTGGGAGACTCACTCCTCTGGGCTCTGACACTCCCCTGACTGTTGGTCCAGAATCCCCCAAAGCCGGGGCAGTCCGCCCACCCACCCAACACCTCTGGGCTGGAGGAAGGGGTGCCTTGGATGGCCTACAGCTACCCCCTCCCCAGAACCCGCTTCTGCCGGGGGGGGGGCCGCTCTATTCTGACACTCCATCACAACGACCCCTGCCCCACCTGAAAGCCAGCTGCTTACACGGGGGCGCTGACTCGCCCCACTTCAAGGAACACGTTTGCGCCCAGAAAAGGGCAAGAGAAACAGAGGGTGAGGCTCCTCCTGATTCTTGGCGAGGAGCTGGAAGGGCCAGAGTCTGACCACACACGCCGTGAACATGAATGACACCAGGGTCTTATGTCCTGGATCAGAAAGGGGTTCCGGTTACAGGAGAAGAGGGTGCCCCAGGCCCTGGGAGTCGGGGAGCGGCCCTTGTCTGGCCTCCACCAGCTGAGGGAGGGGCCTTCCCAGGGCAGGAGGGCCTTGTTAGCTTTGGCAGCAAGAGCAGCTGAAGACGGGTGTGGCCGAGCCCCCCTCCCCCTCCTCCTCCATCCTTTCCATCCCCACCAGCTTCCAGCCCGGCCAGGGAGTGGCTCTGCTCCGGGACTGTCCCCAACCAAGTGGCCTGACCCATTTCCCAAACCAGGGCACAGGCCCCGGGGCCTGCCACGGACAGGGCCCTCCCACAGCACAGGCCCCGGGGCCAGGGCAGGGGCAGGAATCTGGTCCGTAGGTGCAGAGCCCAAAGGATGGTGCCCTCTGGCCAGCAGCTTCGAGGTGAGGGGTGAGAAACCACAGGCAAGGACAGAAAGAACACTGGGCCAAGAACGAGAAGACACGGCTCTGAGGGATGGTTCTGCGGCTTAACTCACTGTGGGCACCTGGACAAGCCGTGTCGTCTCCCCGGGGCCCCGTCTCTTGCGGGTCCCGTGGAGATAATGCCTTCTTCCGTCCTACCTAGCAGACAAGTGCGGGAGCAACGCGGGGCGTGAAAAGCGTTAAGAATGCTCCAGAAACACTTCTGACCACCAGCACCCTCGTCCTCCAAGTCTCCCGGAGGTGACCTTCCAGAACGCCCTTCCAGGCCCCGCGGCCCCGCTGCGGCTCCCGCGGCCTGCACTGTGGCATTTAAATCCACCCGGGACCAAAGCCATTTGTTCGCAGCTCTGTCTCCACCACTGGATCTTTAACGCCTCGGGGGCAGAGACCAGGTCTTAATTCTCTTTGCGTCGCCAGCGTTTAGCACAACAGCTGGCCCATGGTGGGCTGCCTAAGTGTGTGTGAACGTGAACGAGTCCCCGATTTCATGTCAGAATCAGCGTCATCCTGCTCCTCCGACAGGAACCCGCATGGGCTGGTTCCCTGCTCCGTTCTGCTTCGCGTCCCTAAACCCCGGCCCGCGTCCCCACGGCCCCATCACCACCATGAATTCATGACGTTCAGGTTCACGGAGACGCTGGGTCACCTGACGCTCCTCTAACTGATGCCGGTTGAGAACTGACTGAGCACCTTCTACGTGCCAGGGAACATGCCGGAAGTGAGGGGCCCACCATCTGCCCACAGGGGAGAGGTGAGAAGTCATGATATGAATTAACTGGAGGCCGTCTGTTCGCCAAGCACCACGCCGGATGCTCCATGTGGATGATCTCGTCGCATCCTGACAACACCAGCGAGGAAGGGTTATGATCCCTGTGGCTAGCTTAGCGAGGGCAGGCACAGAGATACCAAGAGATCTGCCTAAGGTCACACAGCTCGCGGGTGCCGGAGCCAGGCCTGAACGCAGGCTGAGGGGCTCCAAGGCCCAACTGACATGAACGTTCCCCTTCGTCCCCACTGTGATCTCAGCACCCACCCACACCTAATGCTCCTTCCCCTCCTGAGCCTCGGTTCTCCAATCCCCCAGGGCCACCCGACAGCACTCAGAGATCATGACCAGAGGAAAGGCAAGGGCCAGACTTAGGCGCTTCATCCTGGGGAGGGAGGTGGGTGAGGCCTATGGTGACACACCTGGTGAGCAGAAGGAACCCCTGGATCTACCTGGTAAACGGGGTCCCAGCTGTGGGCACGACCTCCTGGAGAAGGAAGGGGCCGAGCCACCCAACACTACCTACCTGTCCCGTGAAGGGAGGAGGACAAGACGGCCCCCTAGGAGAGGGCCACTATAAGTCAGGAGGGCCTATGGGGACAGGACAACTTCTATTTCTTCTCTCTGGACAAAGGGTGCATTGAGGGGCTTTACCCCCAGGCCGGGTAGGGGGTAACGGAGATTTCCATTGCCTCCCCCGCATCGGGACCTCCCACTGCAATGATACCTGCCTCAGAGACTCCAGATTGAGACGCAGGACCCCAGGAGCCCCTGCTTTTCACTGGGCGAATGTGCGATGGGAGGGAGGGGACCCCCATTGTCTCCCCAAAGGCGAGAAGGCACTGGGAGGTGGCGGGAAACAATCTGTATCCGAGAGGATAAAGCAGTGGACGATCAGGCCGGGGCGGGGAGAGGACAGCGCCCTAACGAGCAGATTTCATAAACCACCTGGAGTGAAAACAAAAACACAGACGTGCCCATTGCCCAACTTCAGGGCTGTATGGAAAAGGGAAAAAAAAAAAAAAAAAAAAAAGACAATAAAAAAATCCACATCTTAATACAAAAAATCCTACACGATGTGTTGTGGCACGAAAGTGTTTTTCTCTGCATTTTTCATCCGTGACCTCACACAGCCTACCACGGGTACGCCCAGCGCAGCAGGTATTTGATGGCACACAAACAGGGCAAACACATACACCATTAACCCAAACAAGGGCAGCAAACATTCAGATTGGTCCAAGCCAGCATCTCCTGGCTTCAGGTGGCCCCTGGTAAGGGCCGGGTCAGCTCTGAGAAGGGGCCTCTTCGAATTCCTGAAGGAATCAGCGGGGCCGGAACACGGCTAACGAGGAAAGAGACGGCGGAGTTCCCAGTTCTCAGAACTCCAGGAACCGAGCTCCCGGCCAGCGGGTCGGGCGGCTTTCTGCACTCCCGGTGCTGGGCCCGCCGGCGGGACAGGGGCCCTAGAGGGCACCCAGGCCCCAGAGGCCCCTCCTGCGTGTCACTCACCCCACAGTCACTATCTGTCTCCTTTTCACTCCACCCCACCCCCTTTTAATTGCTGGATGAGTTTATAGAGCTGTGTGCCAACAACAATCAACTCTGGGGAACAGAGTTATACAAAAAAGGGCGGGTCGCCAGAGGGAGACGGATATCCATGGAAACCACCACCTTTTCACAGTGGCCCAGGTGAAGCCGGGATGTGTGTGTGTGTGTGTGTGTGTGTGTGTGTGTGTGCACACGCGCACATGCACGGGACCACACACTCCACCCCAGGACAGGGCTCTGGAAAATGCTGAAAATGATCTGAGGGGGCCACATGCAGTGTGTGGGGTCAGCCTCGTGGAGACCACCGCGAGGGCAGGGCTGCTGAAACGTGTGTGTGCACACACACGAGCCACGTCACCAGATCACTGGGACAGCAGGCCCTCGTGGTTTAGTGTCTACGCTTTGGAGCCAGACTGCCGGCTATGAGCTGCCATTTGCAAGCTGTGTGACCCTCGTGCAAATTACTTTAACCTCTGTGCCTCGGTCTCCCCATCCGTAACATGGAGATAATCGTACCTCCTACGTATGGTTATAAGGAGTAAATAATGCATCATGTGCAGCATGCTGAGAAAAATAGCAGGCACACAGGGCGTGCCCTAAGCACTTATTAATAAATAAAATCAATCGAAAGGGCTCAATGAAGAGAAGGGGGGAAAAGTCTCCAGCCTCTGCCCCAGAAGAGGAGGAAATTAATAACAGTTCATGTTTGGGACCTTAATACGTGAATATACATGTAATCATCACAAGAATCCATTGGCTCGCAAAGGAACGAAGACTCAGAGAGGGATGTGACCCACCCAGCGTCACACACCAGGAAGTGATTCGAACCCAGGCCTGTCTGTCACCTACGCATCCTGGCAAGGAGACAGAGAGGGAAGCAGGTGAGGAGGAAGCCAGGGAGGGAGGGATGAGCTTCCAGGAGGTTTTCTTTCCAAACTGGACTCAGATGTTCCATGAAACCCAGCTACTTCTCCCCCAAGCTTTTAAAGGAAAATAGAAATCTTGCAAGCCAGTGACCACGGATGGAAGGAAAAAGAAGCAGGGAAAAGCTGAGATGGCCAACAATCCCAGGGTCCACCTTCCCCAAGAGGTCTCATCCCAGTCCTGACCCCAGCAGGCAAAAGATGCTCTCCAGAGCCAGGTGGCCCCTGGAGGGAAAAGAGCAGAGTCGAGGGCCCACCTCCCATCAGGAAAGGCCCACCGCCTGGGCAAGATCCTACTTCTGGTCAGAATCCTGTGAAGGACCCAAGTGTCAGCCTTCCAAGAACCCAGGCAGATTCTTGGAGGGGATGGCCCACGGGCGAAGGGAGCCCAGGCCTCCTCTGTCATAAGGCCAGGCCCAGGGAGGCACAGGAGGCCTGGAGGCTGAGGGCTGGCGTCAGGGGCTGCCCGCCCCGAGTGCTCTGGTTCTCACCCTGCTCGGAGACGGAGGACACATGGGCTTGGTGGCTCAGCCCCTTTTGCCATCGACCACCAAAACTCATTCAGATATTTCCTCTCTCACTTGCTTTTTAAAAAAAATTTAATGTTCTCTATAATTCATCCGTCCCAGAAGATAATCGATAGAGCCCGTAATGAAAATCTGAGCCATATTTTATGACCCGCCGCGAGCAGAAAGGGCCACATCAGCAGGTCCAGTCTTGGCTCTCCCGATCTGTCTTGCCCACTGCCCCGGGGGGTCACTTACCCAGCTGGCCCTGCCCACAGCCCCCCACCCAGAGCCCTGCCCTTGGCCACCGAGGAGGGCGTGGACTGCCCAGAGGGAGAAGAGGCTCAGGCCACCACCCTGGCATCACCCCGCCACCCCGCCAGGCACAGGATGGCCACCCACCACTGCAGGGTCCTTCCAGGGCTGCTCCCTCCCCTCCCTGCCCCCCAGGACCCCCACCCTGGAATCTCACCGTGGTCTTTAGTCAGGGCCCTTCTGGAAGCCTGAAGATTCTCACTAGGACCTGAAGGCCTGCTCAGGCCTCAGGGAACCAGGCTCCCACCACGGCATTCACTCCCCACCAAGAAAGGCCACTTGCTCCTTAGGGGCTTCCCAGGGTGGGACGGGGGCTCCGAGGAACACCCTGGGACCCTTGGGTCAGTGGAGGGCCGATCATGATTGCTCATTATTACTACTTGCGGAGCTCATCCTTCCTCTCCCTGGTGTCCACTCTGTGAGGTAAACGGTGTGGATGAGCCAGTGTGAGGGGACGTGTGGGGCTGAGGGGGACAGTCCCCGCCTGCTTTGCCAGGGGCCATCTGGGGGAAGCAGGGCCCCGCCCCTTGTCCCGGTACCCACCACTGGGAGCCAATCAGCAGATGAGTCCCTGCTCATCCCAGAATTCCTTGCTTCCTAGCACCAATCCGAGAGCACCACAGCCACCGGGCCAGGAAGGGCCACCCCAGAGGGTCCAATCAGAGCCCAGAGGATGCTCCAACACCCTAGGAGCTAAGACTCAAACTAGTAAGACTCAAACGGGGACTCCTATGCAGCCACTAACAGACATTTACAGAAAGCAGGAAACAAGTAACAAAACGCATAGGCCTCTCTGGTTTAGAATGCTGCCCAGCAGAACCTTCGGTGCTGTCCGGTACAGCAGCCACTGGCCACGTGTGGCTATTGAGCACTCAAAATGTGGCGGTGTGACTGCAGGGCTGAATTTTTTTTTGCCTTATTATTATTATTTTTTAGGGCCGCACCCACAGCATATGCAAGTTCTCAGGCTAGGGGTCAAATTGGAGCTGCAGCTGCCGGCCTACACCACAGCCACAGCAAGGCCAGATCGGAGCCTCATCTGCAACGTAGGCTGCAGCTTGCAGCAGCACTGGATCCTTAACCCATGGAACGAGGTCAGGGATTGAACCTACATGGATACCAGTTGGGTTCTTCATCCACTGAGCCACCATGGGAACTCCCAGCACTGAATTTTTAATTGTATTTCATTTTAGTTTAATCTATGTTTAAATAGCCACATGTGCCTAGAGGCTACTGTATTGGACAGCACAGGTTTAGAGAGAGAATTTCATCGATATAAAAAAAAATTCTTAATAAAAAATGTAAAAGCCTATTATCTCAAGGCTGTAGAATAATCATTATTAACCACAATAACAGAAAGAGTTAATGTTTATGTACACCGTGTGCCGGGCTCAGTGCTCTGTAGTTTAGATGGATCAATGCACTGAGTCCTCACCACCCTCCGAAACACTTAGAATCATTAATTCACACTTTAAAGATGAGGAAAGTGATGTTCAGTGCTGTTAAGTAACTTACCCAAAGTCACAGTGCTGGACGGCAAGAGCCAGGTCTCTCTGTTCCCCCAACCCGTGGTTTTAACTATACTACATATTTTTAAATTATTTTCTCCCAAGTTTTTTGTGTCTTCCAATGAGCCATGAGCCTGAGTTATAATCAGGGAGTCCATGCCTTTTTTAAAAAGACCTAAAAAAAGAGGCAAATCCTTTTTTTTCCCAGGAAGGAAGTTTGTGGAGAGGTTCCTGGGGCCTCTGGCCAACTGGGCCTCTAGTTTGGGGATGGAGAAAGGAGACGGCAGCGTGGTCACAGGTCCCGTCGGTCCTTATGCTCCTACTCCTGTCCACATGCCCGGCCCTCAGAAGGCCCCAGGTGCCCGGTGATGCTGGGCCTAGGATCCTACAGCAGCCAGGCTGCCAGTGGGATCCGGTTTCCTCCCGGCCCCACCCTGGAGTCAGTTCCTGACAGGTCTCTCAGCAGGTTTTGCAATCATCACAGGTCTGCATCTTAAGGAAGGGAGCAGGCCACTGGGCTGTCTTCAGAAGACAACGCACACTATTCTCTTTTGTTTTCTTTCTAGGGGCGCACCTGCAGTCTATGGAAGTTACTGGGCTAAGGGTTAAATCAGAGCTGCTGCTACCCGCCTACACTACAGTCACAGCAATGCAGGATCTGAGCCACATCTGCGACCTCGGATCTTTAACCCACTGATCGAGGCCAGGGATTGAACCCGAATCCTCATGGATACTAGTCAGGTTCGTAACACGCTGAGCCCCAGTGGGAACGCTGAACGCACACCATTCGTAACAACGGACCACCCTTTCCCACTGCCTTCTAGAAGCGCCAGCCCAAGCCTGGGACACAGAGTGGGCCCTCTGTGGGCGTAGAGAGGCTTGTGTTTCCCTAGGGGGCAGGGGCGGGGGCAGTAACTGCCCCCATTCACCTCTTGGGACCGCATCTAGGTTCAGAACAAGGAGGGTGAAGAAAGTCCCTTTGAAAAGTCCATGACAAAAGAAAAAGGCCCAGCAAACTCTGAGCCTGGCTAGAAATGGAATCAGGAAGGATTCCCTGTGGTTTTTGCCTTTTTTTTTTTTCCAAAGCACCAACCTGAAGGGTGGGAAATGGGGGGCAACTACCCCACTGGATCTGGTTTCCATTTCAGCTCCCCTCACCCCAGATGCAGACTGTTCTGGTTTCAGGGTAGGGAAGAAACATGTCCTTACTTAGAAGGTTTATTCTTATATTATTTTATTATTATTATTATTATGGATTTTGGGATCCATTGTCTATAGTTCTCCGTCATTTCCAATCCACCTTAAGTTCCCCTTGGATTTATACATTTATTTTTTGGGTTGGTTTCAGGTGCTTCTAGTTTATCAAACAATCAGCCCTGTGAGGTACGCTGGGTGTTTCCAGAAATTACATCACAAAAAATCATGCAATTAAAGTGGAAGGGAAAAAAAAACATAGCTGTTGCTTAATTTTGTATTTTAATTAGCGACTTATTGTAGACGTAGACTTTTAAAATGGAGGCGCCTAAGCAAAGCCGGTAAACAAGTTTTTCTAATGAATTCATTTCAACGCTTCCCTCCTCCTCCTCCTCCTGGCAAATGTCACCGTCCAGATTTTCTTTGCCCCCTCTCTTTTCTACTCTACTTCTTAAGCCCTGCCCAACACATATGAGAAGGGGAATACTCCGAAATAAAATCGGGACCCCCAGCCCCCAGGACTCTTAAGGAGCCCAGCTTGCTTGCGTGACCACGGAGGAAGCCTTGGCTGTGTCCCTTGCTCTGTCCCCAGGCCTGCTTCACTGCTGCCAACCCCTTCTCTGCGGGGTCCCTGAGATCCCTCTGCTCCTGTCAGGGCCCTAAGCTCAGGAAGGGAGAGAGCAGAAAGCCCAGGGCAGCGCTGAGTGCCAAGGCGACAGGACGAGGGTGGCGTCGCAGGACACCTGGAGCCAAGCAGGAACAAGGGGAAGAGACCTGGACAGAGATGGAGGCCTGGACACCTCTGGTTGCCTGGAGGAAGGAGGAAAGGGGGGCACGGGAGAGAAAAGGAGGAGGGAGCACAGAGCCAGCGAAAAAGAAGCTGAAACCAGAAGGGTCTGCCCAGGTCCCGTGGCAGCTCAGGAAAGGACACCTCCATCAGTCCCAGGCACCCCCTGAAGGGTCGATCCAGCCTCCCCACCACCACCACCCCCAGCCACCCTTGGGGTAGTCCTGCTCCACCCCCCACAGGAAGTTCCCAGCTCGGGGGCTAGGGGACGGGGAGGTCAGCTAAGGTGCCCCATTTAGCCTGGCTTCTGGGAGAGAAGGCTGAGGATGGGGACCGAGTTCCCTGCTCCCAGGAAGGGCAGACAAGGCCCAGGTGTCCCGAGAAGGGACGCCCCGCCCCCCATCCCGGAAGCTGCTTCTGCCCAGCCTCAAGAGGGACGTCCACCGGGCACCTCACTGTCCCTGCTCACTGGGGAGCATCAGAGCCCTCCTGTCACCCCAGAGGCTGGGCCGGCTTAGTGAAGGCAGGTGTCCACCCACAGCAGCGGACAGGAGCAGGCCTCCCGAGTGCTCCAAAACCAACACAGAGACACTCCTGTGTCTTACAGACTCTCCTGGGGCGGGGCCAGGGTACTCGGCGCCGTGAGCAAAACCTCACCCTGGCCATTTTTTTTCCCCAATTTTTAGTTTTTCAGCCATTTCGATTTTGAGCAGGAGGCACTGTAACGGTGGGTTCAGGAAGAGCTGTCATTTACCTGCTCCTGCCTCTTGACCACACGGCTGGGGGAGGGGGGCACTCCAGAAGGCTCTAGAACACCTGGTGGCAGAATCCCCGTCCCCACCCTCCCCTCTCAGAGTCCCAAAGAAAGGAAGGAGGAGAGGAAGGAAGTGCCATCGAGGAAGGGGCTGGACCTCCATGTCATCACCGGTGGGAACCCAGACCCAACCTCACGACAGATCCTGCTCAGTTCAGCTTCAATCGGAAAGGAAGGCTCCCATCAAACATGGGCTGGGCAGGGATGTGGGCACTGAGATTAGGGATTTGGAAAACCATCTGAGGAACCTGGCCCTGGGAAGACAGCAACAGGATTTAATACCTTATCCCGGCTGTCTGGTAAACACCCTGAACCATCCCCACACTCCGTTAGGCAGCCTCGGATCCTCAGGTGTGCCGGCGACGGGCAGGTAGAGACAGACGTGGGCAGAGACAGGAAAGGGGGGAGTGAAGGCCTGGGGGGAGGGGGAGGGAGGCGCTGGCCTGGGAGGATAGGATGGGTGGCAGCCAAGCCAGACAGTCAATGAAACAGCTGACAGGTGCAGGGGAGGGAGGCAGGGAGACGAGAAAGGTGAGCCGGGGGTTCAGGATACTTGGGGATGCCACCGCCACTCCCCAGGGGCCTGAGTGGGATGAGGGGAAGGGGCAGAGGCTTGTGGGCCAAAGACCTGGGCGTGCTGGCCTCCCTGTCTCCCAATTAAAGGAGAAATTGGGGAGGTGCTATGGACCAGGGTCCCCCCAGCCTGGGGCGGGGGGGAAGGTAGACAATGCAGCAGGTGAGGGGGGAGCTTCCAGGGCTTATTGGTCACCTATGGGCGCATCTGCTGGTAGCCTTTAGCTTTGCTCTCTCCCCAACACAGACACATACACCTCATGCCGAAAAGAAGGTCAAATCAATCCAAATGGGCCTTCCGGAGTCCCTGTCGGGGCGCAGTGGTTAATGAACCCACTAGGAACCATGAGGTTGCGGGTTCGATCCCTGGCCTTGCTCAGTGGGTTAAGGGTCCGGTGTTGCCGTGAGCTGTGGGGTAGGTCGCAGATGCGGCTTGGACCCCGAGTTGCTGTGGCTGTGGTGTTGGCCCGTGGCTATAGCTCTGATTGGACCCCTAGCCTGGGAACCTCCATATGCTGTGGGTGCGGCCCTAAAAAGATAACAAAAAAAAAAAGGACCTTCCTTCTACCCTGGGCATGACAACAGGTGATGAGAAGAAGCAGGAAGGGTGGGGAGCAGCCCTGATGGGACTTGACTCTCCAGAGATGGCTCGGGGAAAGCTAAGAACAGGCCAGAAGAAGAGAGGTGCCCAGGCTGCTCCTTAGGGGCCTGGGGAGAAGCACCTTAGCTGGGATCCCAGCCCACAGGTCAAGCCTAAGAGGCACTCCTGGTGCCACCTCCACCCCCAGGGCCCAAGCAGGCCGCATCAATAATCCTCTTTTCCCATGTCCGTCTGCTTCCTGATGTAATTACAGTTTGGGATGGAAATCCACCCAAAACGCAGCGCCCCCCCGCCCCCCGCCCTCCTGCCCGATGCAGTCTTCCAGCTCTCGGAGAATCAGAAACCATTTCAAAAGCGAAAAGACACACCACCCTTAAAAGATTTCATCTCTGGCTTCTTTCAGTAACACCCTCGATGCTGCCCTGGCCACCTCCGCCAGCCCGGGTCCTCCTTCTCTGGCCCCTCAGATCCACGGGGCCTCCTGAGCTCTCAGCAGTGGGAAGAAAGAGGTTTCTAGCCTGTTTACGGATCTGGGCTTGGAGTCCCTGGCCTTCTGAACATTCTCTAAACCCCATGACCCTAAGAAATCCCATCCACAGCTCCCTGATCCGAAAGGAAGACAAGATCCCCCACCGTAGAACTTTCCTGCTCCGACCCGTAACCACATGGAGCACTGGCCTTGCTCCTGGAGGCCAGCCCAGCCTCGGCTGTGTCCCACCCCCAGGTCCACCCAGGCCCTTCTGCTCCAAACGTGACCCTGGAGGCGCTGGAGGAGCCACGAGGGGAGACTGGGAGCTTGTGCCCCCCGTCCCCTGCCCCCAAGCCAAGTCCTCTCCAGCCGGAGAGCAGAGTGTTCACGCCCAGAGCTCACAGGTCTGGGGTCAAGGTTACTCGCCAGTGTCTTTTACTGCCATTTCTGCCCCAGTTGCTCAACTCTGGCCTTGCCGGTTTCAATAGTGTGAATCTTTGCATTCACACACACACACACACACACACACACACACCCGACTACCAAACAGGGAGCGAGAACACACTGAGAAAAAACCCAGAAGACCTGGGGTGTGTGGACACCAGCGTCACCGGCTCCCCATTTCCCTGCACCAGGCAGGCAGCCAGAAAACCCTGGGCGGTACACACGGCAGACCCCGCCAGACATTAGAACACTTGTTCGGGTCCCTACCCTTTGGAAGCTGGCCCCCCAGTGCAGCGCTCCAGGCCATTGCTGCTGATAATTTTTCAGAGATACACAAACCGGTTTGGATAAAACAAGAACCAACCTGAATTCTTTACCCAAAACTCAAAATGAAACTCTCCCGTCACCCCTGCCCTTCCTTTCTCCACCTTCCTGTGACATTGTCCAGGTCTCTTTCGGCTCAGGGTCTTCCTTCTACTCTCCACTTGCTCCCCTAAACCCACAGCCCCTTTAGAAGCCAGGCTGTGTGGACTGGCCATCTGGTCTACCCCTCCTTTTGCGGCACAGCAGAGATGAGTTGCTTAGTTCCCCTGAAGGGTTCGCCAGGTTAATTGAGGCTCGATGTCAAGCCAGGAAAGAGGCCAAAGGGCAGAGAGGAAAGACGCAGCCCTGAGGTCTGAGGCCACGTGCGTCTCCCTGAAGGCTCAGTGTGTGTGCAACACGCCTGCCTACAGCCGGAATCACTCATGCCTGCCCCACCCTCACCCACCGCCCTGTCCCACCCAGTCAGGCCCCCGTGTGCCCCCCAACCTCTCCGTGGGACCCTCTCTGCTTTATGCCCTAAGCCAGTCTGGAACCTCTGCCGGGGGCTCCACCTCCCAAGTCCCCATCAGTGGGGTCTGCTCCGTCCCTGTAGCTAATTTACACCCGTCAGGGTTTAAAATAGCAGAGGCATAAATGAAAAGTCCAATTTCTTCAAATTTGCATTGTAAAACCATCCTTCAACTTCCTTGAAATAAATTTTACTATTTTATTAGTGCAAACAAAATGGTAATAAAACACTAATACAGCGCCTTGTATCCAGGGGAAGAGCTAAAATTAACATAGAGCGAGCAGTGTTTGCTATTACATTCAATTACCTTTTTACTTGAGATTTACATTCTCATCCCCTTAATCTCCATAGTAGTGGCTTCAAAATCATTCCTCCCAGGCTCTGCCCTTCCGGAGCCCCCGCGGCTGGAAGCCAGGCCTCCCGCCCAGATGGCGCTCACCCCGGGGCATGGCGCCTGCCCCTTTCACCACAGCTGCCTCTTGTCATAGGGTACCTCTCCTCTTCCCTGCTCTTCATCTTCTCACATCTCAGCCTCTCCGTACTCAGCAGGTTCTAACCAAAGGGCCCCAACACGAGGCCCACTCGGATGTGCAGTTATCAATAAGCAGGTGCACGGGGCATGGGCCAGGGGCATGGCTCGATGAGCCTGTAAAGGCTCTCCCTGGCACAAGAAAGGGGCAGGGAGCTGGCTCATGGGAGCCCTGGGGAAACTGGCATCTCTGGTTTGACGGGTTGTGGGAGACGGTTTGTTGCACAGCACAGCTGGGGACGCCGGATTGTGGGGCAGGAAGCGCAGGAGTCCGGAAGTGGGAAGGGACGAGGAAGTGCTGGATCCAGCCTCGTACCCCATCCACAGACAGCAAAGCAGAGGTCCTGAGAAGTGGCTGCTTGAGGGGGGATGGAGGTGGGGCTGGAACCCCCTCATCTTGTCTCACCATCCAACACTTTCCTCCACAAAACAGTCCCTAAAACCAGGAGGCCATGGCCCCAATCACAGCCACATAGCATCTGACCCTCCCCGAGGGGCCCTTTGTTTCCTAGAAGCAGCTTAAAGTAGAATTCCTTGTCTGGGACTGGTCAGGCTTGCCCTGAGCCATTGGGGGAGGTGACCATGTTTCCAAGTGGCAAAAAAGACTCCGCACCCTGGTTCCAAATCTGTGACTGATGGGCTGTGTGATCTTAGACAAGGCACCTCCCCTCTCTGGGCCTCAGTTTCGTCATCTAAAACAGGCACAGTGAGTTCTATGCCACCTTCTTGGGAAACAGTCACAGTGACCAGAAGATCAAGAAGTCACATCAGGAGTTCCCATCGTGGCTCAGCAGTTAACGAATCTGACCGGCATCCATGAGGACGCGGGTTCTATCCCTGGCCTTGGTCAGTGGGTTAAGGATCTGGCGTTGCCATGTGCTGTGGTGTAGGTTGCAGATGAGGCTTGGATCCTTCATGGCTGTGGCTGTGGCGGAGGCTGGCAGCTACAGCTCCTATTTGACCCCTAGCTGGGAAACTCCATATGCCGCAGGTGCGGTCCCAAAAACCAAAAACCAAAAAAAAAAAAAAAAAGGCATATTAAAGCCCGGGTAGCCTCAGAAGTTTGACAGCAAATCTGTTTCTGAGATGGCCTTGGCAAGGGCAGAGAGGCTGCAGTACTCATCAGGGCTTCAGACCGAGGCATCCGAGTTCCAGGCCAGGCCACCTCAGACCCCTGGGACCTTGCCTTGAACCCACAAGCCTCCTTCTCTTCCTGGTCACTCTGCTGCCAAAGACCCTGGATTATTCTACAAAATCCTTCAAGCTAATTTTGAACAAAGAGGTGCCAATCAGGCCAGGGTCCAGACCGCCTGACAGGTTCACCAGGAGAGCTGGTTTGGGGCAGGGGGACAAGGTGACACAGGAAGAAAAAACAGATGTTGGCCCCCATACAGTGTACTTGGCCTGGCTATAACAACCAGGGGACAAGGGATAAAGACTAAAGGGGACACACATGCACACACAACAGACACACACAACCAACCATTTAATCACTCGCACAATCATTCAATCCCTCACACACACAACCACACAATCTCACAATCTAGCCACACACAATCACTCACTTAAGCTCACACAACCATTCACACACACTCACACACAGCCACATATAATCACTCACACACAATTTCACACACATACCATATAACCACACACACAATCATCTGCAGATACAATCACAACCAGACACACAAATACACACACCCACAGTCACACATGCACACACACACACAAAACCACATACCATGACTCCCCATCCCCAGCTCTCTCCTCCCAAGACCTTTCTTGTTTTTTGTGGGGTTTTTTGTCTTTTTTTTTTTTTTTTTTTTTTTTGCCTTTTCTAGGACCACACCCGCGGCATATGGAGGTTCCCAGGCTAGGGGTCTAATTGGAGCTGTAGCTGCTGGCCTACGCCAGAGCTACAGCAATGCGGGATCCAAGCCGCGTCTCTAACCTATATCACAGCTCACGGCAATGGTGGATCCTTAACCCATTGAGCGAGGCCAGGGATCAAACCCACAGCCTCGTGGTTCCTAGTTGGATTTGTTAGCCACTGAGCCATGACCGGAACTCCAAGATCTTTCTTCTTAAATCATGTCCCTAAAAGGTCAGCCAACAGTCACAGGAGGAGCATTCTGGTTCCAAACTGGTACAGGGCAAACTTCACCCTGATTCACATGAAATTCTGAGTCCCACCAGCACAGAGCTGCTTCTGGAACACCAGGAGGTAGGAAGCATCTTTAAACCCAATTGGAAGTGAGGGCAAAAGCTATTGACTAGAAGAGCCAAGCGAGATGTTCATGTTCGCTAGAGCCCAATGTGGCTGTCCTTGCTCCAGCCCTTTCAGTCCGAGTCCCTCCACTCCCACCCCCATCAAGTTCTGGCCCAGAGATGAGTATCACAAAGTAGCTTTCATGTCCCACTAAACTTTAAGGCAAAACCTCCTGCAAGAAGCAACCCCCCTCCCAAAACCGTGAGGCGTTTGATTTGGTTCAAACTGGTCCTCTGCATTTTTCCTCCTCTTTTTTTTCTGCCCACTGGGAAAACAAAAGAAAGTTTGTTGTTGAGGCTCGAACGTTTCTTGGGCCTTGTCCGAGTTCTACCTTGTTTTTCCTTTCCTTTCTGTCTGGCCCCCACCCCCACCTTGCCTTCCCTGCCTCCCCACCTTGAATAAATAAAGCACCCGAAGCTGGCACAGGCTGGTAAGGAAAGTACAAACTATCTCATAATTTTATAATTTTTTTAAACACACTGGCCTAGGGTTTTGGGCAAAGGACAAAAGCTATTGTTGAACAGCATAACACGAAGGTCTGAGTCACCGATACGCCTCGGCTTCTGGAGCTCTCATAGGTTTCTGTGGCTGGCACAGCCGTGAGCTCAGCACCCTGCGGGGGCCGTGGGTGCAGGCGCCCTCTCGCCGGGCGCGGCCCCGCCCCCTCCCCCTCCCCAGGGCTCCCTACTGGGCCGACACCTTGGCTTTGTTGGTTTTTAATCATAGGGGGGAATTTAAAGAAAACGTTGTGAAATAAAGAACAAATCACCGTCATCATATCGCCCTAACGCTATAATCTTCCTCTCGGCAGATCACCTTGCCAGCTTTGTCCACACGCATTCGCGATTTTTCTACCGCGTCTATCATGGTGCCCACACCACCCGGCCTTCGGCGTGTTGTTCTGTTTCTTCCCTCACATGATAAACATTTTTCCATGTTTCGAAATCGTCGGCACGATTATTACTTTGCACAGGTGACAGTATTTCTTCCACGGTGTTACTCCCGGGCTGACCGTAGGAAACGCGAAGGGGAAAAGGGGCCGCGGCAGACCTTTGCTTGAATTGAATCATTTATCCACATGCTTCTAACCCAAGCGGGGGCTTTGCCGGAGGAATCCGGATCTCCTTGACCGTGGGGGCCCGGACTTGGAGTGTGTGCCTGGAAGGAGCGGGGGAAGCGCCCCCGAAGCCCTGCCCATCTCGTGCAGGGACACCAAGGCCCCTGCCCCCGTGTCCAGGGAGACGCTGGGTCCAGCGGCGGCCTTCGTGCCCACACTGACCTTCACCCCCACAGAGTGCACTTCCTCCTTATAAAGCACCCTGGCAGCAGAAGGCCCGTGACAACACTCTGCTCTCCCTTTTTATATCTGAATATCTCAAAGCACTTAGCAGGGACTTTCATTTTCTCATTACCCCAAGGAGAGGAGGTCATTCGGGAAAATGGGACAAATATTCCCATTTGTCAAAAGCAAGAAGGAAGTGAGTTAAAAGGAAAATTCTACCACTTAACTGAGCAACACCAACCGAGGAGGGAATGCACGGGTCTTGCTCGCCGCCCCGTTCACCCAGCTTGCTTTCTGCAACACGACTTCAGGAACCTCATCGCCGAAACGATGGCTCAGGGCCAAAACCCGGTTTCCATGTTGCCGAGAATCCATCCCTCCCTCCCCAATGGCCCCTGCGGGAGACCCGCCCCCCCCCCTCCTGGGCCTCAACCCCAACCATATTCTCTTATGAGCACGATTATGTTAAAATACATATTACATACACGTACGCAGTCACCAAAGGAAAAAAACACGGGAAGGAAATACACAAAATACTAAACGAGGTGGTGGTACGATAGTTTAATGATGGGTGGGTTTTTTTTTCCTTTAATGTATTTCCAAAAACTGTTTAAAATATGGTTGTATTTTCCCCGTGTGGGAAGACAAGCATGCGTGTCAGAGTCACATCCACCTACATTCGAAATCTGGTTCTCCTTTAACCAGCTGGGTGAACTCAGGTCCATTCCTTAACCTCTCTGAGCCTTCCTTCCCGGCTGGTACAACGGGAACGGGACCACCACCTGCCTTGTGTCCCTCAGTCCCCCAGAAAGTCACGGCACAGCATGGGACACATGGTTGGATCCTGGTAAATATCTATTTCCTCCTTCTTTTAATAAGATTAAAAAAGGTAAAGCCAACTCAACTTGCTGGCCGACCCTTGGGGACGAAAGTGGGGTGCTTCAGCTGTCACCTCTCCAATCCCCCCATCCTTCATCCTTTCCCCCATCTCCCATTGCCCCCAACCCGCAGGCCCCCCCACCCCGCCCCAGCCCCGGCACACAGACCTGAGGATGCTGGTCCTGCAGTCTTGTGACTCACCTGGAGGGTGAGGAGGTGGGGCTCTGGGCCGAGAGAACCAGCCCCTGGCCGACCCCCTCCACCAGGACGGGCCCAGGCGAGCCCCTCTGGGAGCAAACAGGCCTCGTGCAAGGACCCGGAGGACACACAGGGCAATCCCCAGGTTTGCACCTTGCTGGCAGCCGCCCTTCAGGAACAGGTGCCAGGCTGCAAAGGCCACCTGCTCCCGGGGGAGGGCAAGGGCCACGGTCCCGACTCAGAGGAGAGGCCAAGGAGAAGCAAGATGGCGCCAGTGCCTGGGAGGCGGCTCCTCCCCTGGGCCAGGCCGGCCAGGCCATCCCAGGGGCTGCCACCTCGGGGGGCCAAGAGTCCAGCCCTGGGCATGGCAAGTCTCCTCCCCTGCTCCCTCTGGGGCTCCGAACTGGGCCAACATGTTTGCTTTGCTGGTTTGGCAAGTACGCTTCAGCAAAATTCCGGAGGCCGTGGCCTCCAGGCTGGGGCTCCAGCCCAGCCTCGGGTGTCCTGGAGCCCAAACACGGGGACAGGCCAGAGCCCTCCACCTTCCTGACGACAGACGGGGAGGTTGGAGCAGTAACCGTAATAGGAGCAATAATAGCTCCCCTTTGTTACCATGTGCCAGGCCTGGTGCCAAGGGCTGGGCCAGTATTATGTCACTGAACCCTTACAGCGACCCTGTACGATGGACACCGGCATTATTTTACACATGAGGACCCTGGGGTTCCCAGGCTGGGGAGGTGTCGGAAGTCACAGCACTGGCAAATGCGGGACTAGAGATCTGAACCCGTGTACTTGACCCGTCTTCCCTGGCGCCCTGCATGTGGGCCACTCTCCCAGCATAGCTGCAAAGGCAACCACCCCCTCCCAGGCCTTTTCCAGAAAGGGGCCCCCGAGAGGCATCCCCAGCCATGGGGGACACCCCCCAAAAGGAGTGGGATGAAATTCTGCCAGAATGAGTGCTTCTCCTTGGCTCCTGCTCCCTGCCCCCAGAAAAGGAAAGACGGCTCCCCTCTGCCGAGAGAGGAGGGTCAGGCTAAAGAGATGCCATTTTACAAATGTGGGGTGACCGGAGGCGCGTCTGTAAGGTGGCAGTATTTCCCTCCCTGGTTCTCTTGGGAGTGTTTCAGTGGGGTGGTCTAGGGACATGGGACCACTAGCAAGGGCCAGGTACCAGTAAACATGTGTTGGCTGATTTCCTGGTGTGGACCTGGTGGAGAGGGGAACATAAGGGGGGACAGAGCCCACGGCACAGACGAGCCCTCAAAACGGCCTCCCTTGCACACCAAGAAGGCTGCCAGCTCAAAATGGTGCATCTTTTAGCTTTTCAAGTCAAAATACATCTTTAGTGGGAGGCCGGCCGTGGGGAGGGCACCTGACAAGATCCCCCCAGCATGGGCCGCCAGCTCCCCAGCTGCCAGCAGCAGGTCCCATGGAAGCGGGCGGAGCCCAGGAGGGCGGGGGGCCGGGTGGGCCACCCGGGGCCGACCGTCTCCAATCGTGCTGAGCACAGCACATCGCTTCATTCAGGAGCCCAGAGGAAAATGTACAGCTGGGTCTAGAGTTGATTCAGCCCTTAACTCATTCGGGATCGCTGGCGGAGCCACAGAGGCGACTGGGGGTGGAGGGTGGGGGGCCGCTTACAGCAACCTGGGGGTGGGGGGTGGGCCATCCCTAGGGGAGGGGGCAGGAGGCTGGGGCAGAACCCCTGCTCATGCTGTAGATACACATCCCAGGACACCCTAATTCTTTTCAACCCTCCTCTCCGTCCCCAGCAAGCACTGGGAGTCCAGGGAGCCAGGCGTGCGGGTGTGTTAGGTGGGGGTGGGGGGGGAGCCTGTTTTCTCCCCACTGCCAAATTCTCATTGACTGTCAGCTCCTATCCATTCGAAACTCACCGACTCAATTGCCTTTTCACGGGGAAAGGAGCCTGCACAATGCAGGGGACTTTTCAGCTCCACATTAGCACACAGGGCACTGGGCAATGTCCAGGAATAAACACACACGTCCCTCCCAGAGGCCGCCGACCCCACCCCCACCCCACCCCCAAACAACCCAGGCAGCCCTGCCAGGACCACATCTGTTCTCTCCCCTATTTTAATACTTAGGGGTGTTTTTTTAAATGTTATTTGGCCAATGGAGGTGGGTGTGTGGGGGGGTGTGTATGTGTGTACATGCATGCACACACATGGGCACACTTACAGGGGCCCTAATTCACACGTACAAAGGCCTGCAAGAGTTAATGTTGGGGCAGATCCAATGCTTTTCTTTTTTTTTGCCTGAAAAAAGGAGGGATGGGAGAGATGAAAAGAAGGGGTCCAAATTAGGGCCCCAGGAGACAGGAATGCAGGGGGCTCAAGGTATGGAGTAGGGAGAAATCTGCATTTGGTCGGGGAGGGTCCCTAAGATACCGGCAGCCACGAAAAAGCTCTTCGATAATCATTATGAAAATAATATCAACATTATCATTCCAATGATTATAATAACGGTGGTCCTCATTTTTCCAAGTGCCTGCTCAGAGCCAGCGCTCTACTAAGCGCGGACACTCATCGGCTCAGTTAAAAGATGCAAGGATCCAACGAGGCAGGGACCGTTCCCTGTCAGCCCAGTTCCACAGGCCCAGAGAGTGACGACCCCTGCCCAAGGTCACAAAGACAGTCGTGGGAGAGGGGTCTGGCCCCTGTGCTGCTGAACTCTAACCCCACTGCACCCCGAGGAGGCACGCAGGGAGGGGCCTTGGCTCCGCACAGGGAGGGGCCTTGACATGGGGGTACGACCCTGCTGCCCACACCCCAATTCCATCGCTGTCTTTTGGGGGCCGCACCCCTTCAGCGTAGCGTGCCTCTGGCCAACAGAACCTTATGCGATGGCCATGTTCTCGTGCCAGGGAGCACCTGAAATGTGGCAACGTCATCGAAAAGCTCAGTTTTTAACTGAATCCAAACTGCCGCCTGGGCTAGTGGCCGCTGTATGGGACAGTACAGATCCAGAACCCCTCCAGTTACACCTGTTCCTCCCAGTCCGAGAGCAGTTTTGGAAGTGAACCACAAAAAAAAAAAAAAAAAAGCGAAACCAGAAACATGACCCACCAGGAAAGCCCCCAGCTCAGCCACGAAGCCTTTGCCCCAACTCTGTCCTGGCCTTTAGAAATCACTGGTCTGCCTCCAGCTTATCCATCTCCCTCCCGTCCTCCCTCCCCTCCCGTTCTCCCTCCTTCTCATCCCTTCCTTCCTTCCTTCTCTCCCTCTTTTCCTTCCTTCCTTCCTTCCTCTGCTTCCTCCCTCCTTCCCTCCCTCCCGCCCCTTCTTTCTTTCTTAGAAAAAAGCATCAGTTTAATTAGATAAATCCTCCGAGCACGTGGCCTGGAGTTCGTCATGGAAATTAACCTGCTCCCAGATCTCAGATAGTGAAACAAGAACCGGGGTGTTTTGGCCGAGCACAGTGAAATGGGAGAGGCCGATGGAGTTTCATACACCTCATCTTCCATAAGTGCCCCTCGCCCCCCAGGGCTCCCCGCATCACAGCCCGCATGCCCTTGCTTGCTTGGGTCACGGCCGCCAGGCCTTCTCTAATTCTGCTTCAGGCCCTTCCCTCCTCACTTCTGCCTGCCCAGGGGCTGGGGGCGGGCGGGGGGTAGTAACCGCCCCCCGATGGTGGGCCTGGGGGGCACCAGGGTCACCCAGAGGGTGGGGGGAAACCCTGGCCCCATCCACCTTGCAGTCCTGCTAGGCCCTCCTGCACCCCTCCTGCACCGCAGTTAGCTCCCGGTCACCCAGGGACCCACCTGGCTCGAGGGTGACCTGCTGATTGGCCCATCCTCATCCCAGCTCGCTGGGCTGAGCATGGTCCATGAACGAAAGCATGCCATCCACCCCCAGCATGTGGTGGCGACAACCACTGCCCTTTCGCTGCATTCTCACAAGGTAGGAACTCCAACTCCCATTTCACAGATGTGGAAACAAAGAATTCGAGGAACTCATTTGCCCGGCTGAGAGAAACACAATTCACATGGGGCTCAGCCTGACTGCAGCAGCCGCTCTGCCCTTCACCATGGCAGAGCCTCTGAGCGGGCGCAGGCCCCCAGAGGACTGCTAGCACTCAGCACCTCATTGGGTCCTTGCACCCCAAGGCAGCGCCCAGCCCACCCTCTCCAAACACCACGAACGGCCAGTCTGGACACAACAGGGAAGAGAGAGCAACGGCCCCTGCCCTGTTTGGGGTCCTTCTCTAAAAGTGGGCACAGTCTTACATCTCAGGCCTTTCTGATTTGTCACCAAAAATACCAACAGGACCCCAAGGCAGCCCAGAGAGGTCAAACACAAAATTCAGAATTTCCCACCAACACCAGGGCGGCCCACACCTACTGAGGTCCCAGCCCCCCAGGCACAATGGGAGCAAGGTGTCCCCACCCTCCCACCACGGCAGGCAGTGCCCGGTGGACAGCAAATAATCCATACTCACACCCCCACGTGGGTTTGGAAGACGCAGGCCCGTCCCAAACACTTTACTCACCTTAGCTTAGCTAATCCTGTTACCCCCATTTTACAGAGGAGAAAACTGAGGCACGAGCTAGTTAGGTAACTGATGAAAGGGCACGTCTCTGATCTCCACCTAACTGGCTACCATAGCCACGGCTCCTCAATGAATCCAAGGCTCAAAACAGCCAAGCACATGGCACTTCCTGAGCGGGCTCCCCCCCAACCGCCTGAAAAGCAACACCCACCTCCAACTCAGCCCCAAGCGCCCAGTGATCAGGACCAAACCACAGCCTGGTTCAAAAATGCCACCCCAGCACCACACAATATCCAGGCTCGCGGCTTTCTGAAATGGGATTCAGAGGAGTTCCCTTTGAGACGAATATCATATTATACAAAACTGGCTCCTCTGACATCCGGCACCCTGCACCTGACAACAGGACCATGATAAATTCTTCATTACACTTAATTATTTCAAAGGACTTTCCCGGCGACAGGCCCAGCCGACCCGCAGGGCAACTGTGCGAGGGCAACCATGTCAGAGGCCGTGTGATAAGAGAGGAAACTGAGGCTCAGCGGGGTCAAATGACTTGTCCAAGGCCACACCGGGATTCACTGCAGAATCAGAACTGGACTAGGGTCTCCTGACACCTACCATGAGCCCTCGGCGGAGCTCCGGCCCATCTAAGCCTTCCCCGTCCCCTCATCCCAGACCAGGGATGCTGGGGCTTGGCCCACGGTCCCCCTGATGGATCAGATTTCCCTGAAACTCCCAAAGGAGCCTCTGGGACTAGTGGGCCCGGAAATGGCCCTCACATAGCGAGCTGCACAGCTGAGCTCCCCGGGGGCGAGGGGGGCGGGCAGAGCTGGAGACGCTGGCACAGCCCCCGTGGGTACTCTGCCAGCAATTAGTGCTGGGGAAGGGTGCCAGCCTGGCAGAGCTAATTCCCCCACCCCGTCTTCTCATTTACACACACACACACACACACACACACACGCTTACCCACCCCGAGACCAGCAGCATGAGAGGCAGCGCAGCTTCCTTTCGGTAAATCTCGTCAGCAAGGCACACACAGGGCAGGCAATTTGGTCATTATTGCTTTTAAACATCAGAAAAGCAGAATCCACCCGCCATTAACCCGTCCCGCTCTCCCTCAGGGCTTCACACCGGCTCAGTCACCAGCCTTCATCTCGAACTCCCACGCACCCCCTTTTGCATGCTCCCCAGAAGTTGCTTTCCAAAAGAAACAGAGGTAAGGAGGAAAAAAAAAAAAAAAAAAAAAAAAAAACCCAGAAAACCTGACTACAGTAAGTCAAACCCGAATTGTGTCTCCCTGCCCACCCCTGTCCCTAGAGAAAACAATTCACGGTTCTGACCCTTGGCTAGGACCCTTCCTCAAACACCCCAGGAAGCCTGGACAATGCCAGCCGGAGGAGGGGGAGGCTGCCTTTGGCCCGGAGAAGGGCATCTACCTGAGCAGGTGTGGTTCTTCGGATGGGAACCCGAGTGTTGGCCCCGATCCGCCTGCGGAGGCCCCATGTCACAGTTTGACATGGCTCTGCTCTCCCAGGACTGAGGCTGGCAGGGGTGGGGGTGGCGGCGGGAACCGCTTTGGCCTCTTCCCTGCCCGCCTCCCCGCTCCAGTCCTGGAGAACTGGAAGGAAGCTCATCAGAGCAAGGGACCCTGGAGCGTCCTTGGTTGGGTTTATAAGGTCTGTGAAACCCCTCAAAGTATAAGCGGTATTTATGCTTATGAGGTTTTTTTTATTAAGAGGATTCTCAAAGGGGGCACATGAACTCAAAAGAGGAAGAGGCAGAGATCGCTGCCCCCCCCTTCCCAAGTGGGCTCAGCAGTGCCTGACACTCAAGTGGCAGGGAACGCAGGGCTGGGCTCCAACCGGCCCTCCTCTAAGTGGCCCTGACCGGCTGCCTCCCCCCACGGGACCTGCCCCCTGGCCTTCTCCTCGCCTTGCCTGGAAGCTGGTCACTGGGAGCCCTGAGCCCGGGAGCTGAGCCACGTCCCTGGGCGGGAGCCCACTCGTCCTCCTGCCGGTCGTCCAAGGCTGCCCGCGGACCCGGCAGACGACAGGCACAGCGGAGCCCACCAGCGGGGAGGAGAGAGGAAGCCGGCGGCTGCTCGGTGGCTCATCTTGGAAAACCTCGCAGATCCTCTAAGCCACCTAGTGTCCGGAGCCGAGCTCTGGCTGCTGCTCTGTCCCTCTGCTTCCCAGAGCGGACAGTGCAAGGGAGCTGGACCGAGCAGGACAAGACCCCAGGGCCTCCTCCAGGAACCTGAGGCCAGGGGACAGGGGCTGAGCTGGCCAGGGAGACAGTGCCCAGGAGGGAGCAAAGGCCCTGGGGCCCCTGCCCCCCACCCCAACCCCGAAGAGATGTTCCCATCAGCCCTGCTCCTCGTCCCAGCCAATCACCCTCTCCTGGAGAGCCCCAGCGTCACCTCAGACAGCCATCTCATCTGGGCTCCCCTGGGTCTCTGCCACCCCAGCCTCCAGGCCTCCTGCAGAACCCCCCAAACCCTGGGCCTGCCATTCCCCTAGGGCCGTTAGACCCCCCTCCCACCCCCTCCCCTGCTCTCTCTTTTCTCTGTGTCCTCAAGACTCCTCTCACCTTGAGAAGTGTTAGGATTACCCAGCATTTACACTCAATGCTCTCCTTTATTCCTTAAGACTTATTAAGAATGATAATGAGTTCCGAAGGAGCCACACGTGTCTCTCTCTCTCTCCTCCATCCTTCCCTCTCTCTCTCTCTCTCTCCCCCCACCCCCCTCCTTTGCTCTTTCTCTACGTGTCTTTTCCACCAAAGACACACAGGACAAATTCAGACCAAAAGGAAAAAAAAAAAATTCCCACAATATGGAACAAGGGCACTTCAGGGTTTATATTCAACAAATCTCTCTCTTCTTTCCTCTCTCTAGTTGTTCCCCATTATTCAGATTGGAAAAAAACAAAAACAAAAACACCTCCCCCATTCCTTCCCACCATCCAGGGCACCCCTCGCTCTGCTGGACTTTAGGCAGGGGAACAGGAGAAAGGCCCGGCTTGCCTGCACACCCTCGTTAACGTGCAGCTCTTAAACGGTTGATTAATTTTTGCAGAATTTATGACAGCCTTTAACCCCCCGCCCCCCCGACTGTGGGCTCAGAACCACAGCAACTTAACTTGGTGAACTTAAGGGGGCAGAGATGCGGTCCCCCCCCCCCCCACAGGGGTCTCCCATAGCCAGAACGACAGGCAGCCTGGCGACAGGAGGAAGACGCACGGATGCCAAGGGCCAGCTGGAGACAGACCTGCTCGCGGGGCGGCGTGGTACCCACAGGGGAGCTCACCAGGCAGCCAGAAGCCTTGGCTAACTTTTGGCCATTTGGGACTTTTAAATTCCAGAATAAGGACGTCAGCAGAAAGGGGGCAGAGGGGAAACAAGCGATCCCGGGAACGGAGAAAGATGCCCACGTTCATGCCCACAGAGCCACCCCGCGCATCCCGGCAGAGGGACCGGCCTTATCGGTCTGCCGGGCTGCCCTTCAGAGAAGGGGAAGAACAGATCCTAATGAAATTACGGTTTTTAAAATGTCTATAAATTAAATCTCATTCTCTCTCTCTCTGTGAATCTCCCCCTGAGCTCCCTCCTCTACAAGGCTTGTTTGCCTCTCCTCCGTTCCCTCTGCTCGTGTCTGTTTTTCTGATATAGACATCAAGAGGTTACGGGCTCAATTACAACTCCGCTGGAGTCTCAGCATCAGACTTGCCTGGCCTTCTCTTCTCCTCTTTAGAAACCAGATACCAAATAAATCTCTCTTCTGCTTTATATTTTTATTTTTAATGCCAAAAGCCTAAAGAGCCATTCAGTTGACTCACCGCCTTTTTTAACTTAATTCAGATGGGGGAAATAGCCTTTGTAATCGTGTCCAAGTATAAATATAATGTAAATGCTTTTCTCTTTATCTCCTTCCCCTTTCTTAAGGATACGCACAAAACCTTGGCTATACGGGAGCTTTCAAAAAGAGGGGTGACAGCGTATACATGTGCCTAATTAATGTATGTCTGTTTCAGGGGCTGCTGGAGAACATCAGTTAGTATATGGACACCCAGTGTATTTCTAAAGTTACCGGCTGACATCATAAGGCTGCTTATTAGCAGAAGGTCCCTTCAAAAAGGGTGGAACCTAAATGGTGATTAAAAAAAAACAAAACAAAAAAAACACTGCTTCCACTCTCCCCAATACTGTCACTAGGTACGGAAGGGAAATACATAAACGTGCTGTTTCTATCACTTTATGTCCTCAAAAGCTGCCCCCCGAACCCCCCAAAAAGTTTAAAAATCCAAGTCATAGTCTATTATCATAGCTGTGGATTCCTGAGAAACAGAAAGCAGCTTCGAGTGGGAGGTCTCAGGGTGAAAACAAAAACACCCCCACACACACCCCCACCCCCAGCTATAATTTTGGAAATATGAACCAGAAGGGATTCCAAAAGGTTCTTTTCCAGGAAAAAGCACTTGAGACAAAGGCTGGAGAAAGCTGAAGTTCAAGGTGAATCGTCAAGAAAAACTTTGTCTTTCCAATTAACCAGACTGGGGTGGGGGGGGGAGCATATTACCACCAACTCATTAATTCTTTCCTGTAAACAATTTAATTACATTCTCCTAAAACCAGGAGAAATAGTCATTTTGGAGTGCCTCCCCACCACCACAAAAGCAAATTCCTTCAGGTTACTCCCCCCCATGCCAACACTTCCCCTGCTGTACAACCTTCCAATGGATTTCCAACCCAGGCATGGACTGCGCTGCTCTCGGCTACAAGAATGACAGCCTCATATGTCTGAAAGCTGACACTTTAGCTCTTAAAAGAAATGGGGGAAAATAAGCTGTTGACTTCTTGGTTAAAGTATTTTCTTGTTCTAACTCATGTTCTTATGTCACTGGGCTAAAAAAGAGAGAGAGAGAGAGAGGGGAGAGAGAGAGAGAGAGAGAGATATGACTTTCCTTGAATGATCTGTTTAACCTAAGCCAGAGGAAAAAAAAGAAAGTCATTAATTACTTATGTGAGCTATTGCTTCAGAAAGACAATAAACCTGCCCGGTCGCCATGGATATGACATATTTGCTCTGAAAACAACACAATAATTAGCAAAGGGGAAAGATACAAGGAGAATATGCAAACTCCTGAGTTTAAAGCCACAGTGCTCTTTTCTCCCCGTAAGCCTATTCTGTTTGCAATCCAAATCAAACAAATTTTTAAAATATAGCAAAGAGAGAAATAACAGGAATGGCTCCTCTCTCTTCTGAGCTAAGAAGTAACAACCACTCCACCCTCTTCCAAAATAAAATAATATAAAGGAGAACCAGGATGGCAGATGGGGGGAAAAAAAAAAGTCAAGTATTGCCTCTGTTTTATTTCCTATAGCAGGGGTGGAGTCTGAGGTTTGTTTTTTCTTTCTTTCTTTCTTTTTTTTTTTTTTAAAGTGTGCTCTTATTTAGCATTAAACCTTCTGGCCAGATATAAATTTATTTATAAAAGCCAAATGCCCTGTGTGTGGCTTAGCCCTCCCCAAAGTAAGTGGAAATATGAAGGGGTGGAGGTGGGGGGGCTCTGGTTGAAAAAGCAAAACAGTATACTCAGAAAGCATCCACTCCCCCCACCTCCAAGAAAATGGAACCTGGGCCTTACTTTAATATTAAAAATGCATTAAATGGTTTTACCTACAACTTAGTCCCAGAGGATCATTAGAAAATGCAATCGCTTTGTATCATATCTGTCAGCGTGATAAATATCTGAGTTCAGAGTGGGTTTGCAATTTTTCAGAGTGTCACAAACCAAGATAATTTCTTCTGCCTTACTTTCTTAATTCACTGCACTCCCCCCAAAGTCACACATCTACAGAAAAATACCTGAGAAGAGGAAAAAGGAGAAAATGTTGATATGCTCTCACACACCAGACAGAGGTTACTGATATTCTCCTAAAAAAGTAGAGAAATGAAGACTTTAAAATTTTTGGGTGAGGGTTTTTTCTTTTTCTTTTTTTTAAACTTAAAGCACTCTGTTAAGTTTGAGTAAAAACTCCTTTTCCCCTTCCCAGAGGCTAATTTTCCAAAAACAGATGGTCAGGATCTAAAAGAGAAGCAAATATACCTCAACCCCCACAGGCAGAAAAATCTAACTTTGAACTTCTTTTTAAATTTAAAAGAGGGGGGGCAAGATAAACTATTAATAAGTATGAAAAATTAGCTGAGCTACAAGTTTTGTTTTTCTTGTTCAAAAAATTCTTTAAACACAAGGGGAGCAGATATACAGGAGAGGTTCCCATTTGACTGACTTCCTATTTTTTTAACAATAGTATTTTTTTTTTTTTAGATTGGACTCTTTGATCTTGAAAGAATTTTGCTCTTATATGATGGGGGAAAGGGGGTGGTGGTGAAATGATCTGTTTTAAATGATGATGCAACTTAGGGATCAAAGCCTTGGCTTTCTTCTAGCCATAATAAGCTGTACTTGCCACAAAGCCTGAGTCTCCGGGCTCCTCTCCTTCGTAGGAAGGAAATAAAATGCACCGAGACTCAGAGGAAGACGCAAAGTGTCTGCAAGGTGCAAAGTCTAAAAAACAAATCCAAAAAAAAAAGGCAGGGGAAAAAAGGAGGGAGGCACTGCCCCTTTAAACGTTTTAGTGCATATGGAGTTTGATTTCTGAAAGAGATCAGTTTAACATCTCCATAGAAACCAGCAACAGATTATCATCAACAGAATAAATAACTAGTCTAATAAATTAAACAGGAGGCATAAGATCGCTGGAAACCTGATTACTGAAGTTCAACAATATTCCCCATAAACTCTCGTTAACCGCCTCTAAGGTGGCTAACAAGATGGGGGGGGGGAGTTGTCAATCTCTCCAATTCGCCAGATTCCGGGGAGAGACACGGTGGCCGCCGCCGGGAAATGAAAAGTTCCCACCCTGCCCGGGAGAGGGTCTCAGAGCTCGAGGGAGGTGGAAACCAAAAGGCCGAAGTTTGGGAAGTGGGAAAGTGGCTGGGCGTCAGCGGAGGCAGTGCGAGTCGCCAGAGATGGCGCGGGAAGCGACGCCCGCCCGGGACGCACCGCCTCGCCGCCACCAGGGCGCAAACCCGGAGCTGTGCGCTCGGGCGCCGAACGGCCCAGCGCCCCCTCTGGGCACGTGGAGCGCAGCCCGGGCGCAGCCTCGGGGGACCAACTACCCCCCTCACCACGCCCGGCGCAGCTGCTCCTGCTCAGCCCGGACAGCTCCCTTCAGGACGGCGACGTGTGTGTGTGAGTGTGTGTGTGTGTGTGTGTGTGTGTGCGCGCGCGCGCGCGGGTGTACGTATGTGTGTGTGTGTGCGCGCGCGCGCCTTGGGGTGGGCGGGGGGGGGCACCGATTTATCCAGCGGTCTGTTTTACAGTCCCCTCGCGCGCTCTCGTCGCGCGCCCCTACCAGCTTAGAGGCACCCTAAATTTACCAACTTTGCCAGGAGACTACCCTGGCCTTTCCCCCCCTCACCGCCCCCATCTCTTGGAGTGTACAGGGTGTTGGAGGGACAACCGCACGCTCCAAGTGTCGTGGCCCCAGACTCCACCGGGGCAGCGATGCATTACCCCCTGGGTCGCCTCTTGATCCAGCCGGGTTTGGGGGAGCTTCAGGCTCGTTGGAGGGGTGGTTTTGCTGCTTTGCTGGTGGACAGATCCATACACACCGCACACACGTCCGTCCGCACCCTCCCGAGCGTGACTCGAAGGAGGTCCTCGCCGCACCCAGGGTCCGCTTCCCAAGCTGAAGCTGGGTCAGGAGGAACTTGTGTGGAAGGGTGAAGCGGCCCCCTGCCTCCCTCGACACTCCATTTCTCCCCCAACTCCGGACCCGGGTCGGAGATGACTTGGGAGAATCTGCGCCCACCCGCTAGAGAAAAATCTATTATTATTATCTTAATCTACGCCCCCAAAGTGTCCCTCCTGCCGTGATTGACGGCGCATACACCTGTTCCCCTCGCGGAGGAGCTTCCAACGCTGGGGACAGACATACGCCCAAAAGCTCCGCAGCGTCCCCGAGCCCGCCCGCCGCCCTCGCCCGGCCGGCCCCCGCCCGCCGCCCCAGCGCGCCCCTGCCTGTACCTTGCCTCCCCAGCGGCCGCCCCCTCCCCTCCCAAGCCCGGCTCCCCCAGCCCGCCTGCTCCCGGCCGCGCTGGCTTCGGAAAGAGAGAAAGAACAGAAAGCAAAACTTCCTGGCGGCCGACGGCCATCAGCTGCACATTCTGCAAATGCCACCGAGTAAAAATAAACCGGCCGCCGCTCCGCCCGGCCGGCTCACCCCGGGCGCACGACTCGGCCCCCTGCCCTGGGAGCTCCCTGACTGTCCGTACGGCCCGATCCCCCATTACCGCGCGCCCCCTGGAGCCCCGCTCCCCGACACTCCTTCGCCAGCCACCACGCGCTCCTTTGCCCTGAAGCTCGACCCCAAGTGACCGGGCGGCCGGGCCCTCTCCCCTTGGTGCCCCCCTGTGCTCCCGCAAGCTATCATTCTCTCTGTCCTCCGCCTGGTGCCTATTTCAGTCGTGCGTCCCTGGATTCAGGGTTCCTCTTCCCCAACTGCTGAGCCCCGAGGTTACCCTCAGCCCACCCTGGGGCCACAGACCCCGCCAGACCCTCGCCCACCGTGGCCGAGCCGCTGCGAGTGCACTGCTCCACCCGCCCCCCGGCCCGCCGGCCCGGCGTCCCACGTCCCCGGGCGCAACTTCTCTCCCAGCGCACACAACAACCGCCGCAACTCCCCCGAACTTTTCCCCGGACCCAGGCCGGCTCCGGCCGACAGTCACACGGCCCTGAGCCGGTGCCCCGGAACCGGCTCCCTGTGCCCAGCACTGCCAGCCCTGCACCCGGGGGAGGCTGGGGTGGGGGTGGGGGGTAGTGAGGAGCGCCACTTGCCGCGCCCGGAGCAGCGCACTTGAGACAAACTTCCCAGGCACGGATGAAAAAGGGGGCGCCGCTCCCCCTAGCCAAGCAACCTCTCGCCTCCGTTTTCCCACCAGGAGGCACCCCTTGGCATCCCGCGCCTAAGTGAACACTGCCTACCTCTGCCGGTGGCACCTACACCCTGGTACTGGGGCACAAGGGTCGGCTGGAGGGGTTCCCCACCCACCCCTTCCCTTGAGCAAAGTCTTGCAAAGTCACCCCAGGCGCCCCTCACCCCTGCCTCCTTCTCGGCCCCGGAGAGCGCACAAACCCCTGCAGCAGCGAGGGGGGGGAGAGCGTAGGGGGAAGGAGTGATTACTGGGTATTGGAGAGCACCTGCCCCCCCACCACCACCCGGGAGCCCGCGGCGCGGGGGGCGCCCCCACCCTGTTTGCAAAGTCCTGCACTCGCGCCCGGCACCTCCCCCTCTTCTTCCCTACCCCGCCGCCCCCTCAGTTGGAGTCAGTGACCCCCAGGAGCAGCAGCCCTCCCCTCCCCCGGAGCCGCGCGCTGGGCATTCCCTGGTCGCGGCAGGCGACGCGCCGCCCCGCGCCCGGGTGCCAACCCTCCGTGCCCCCTGCCTCCCGCACGGCCGGAGTTGGGTGGCAGCCGCCGAGCGCAGGCTGGCTGGCTGGCTGGCTGGCTCGCTCGCTCGCTCGCCCGCTCCCGGCTGCAAGAGGCAGCCCGGGAGGTGGGGGGCTGCACCCGGGCAGGGGGCGAGGCGGGGAGGCACCCCGGGAGGCCCGCAGAACAGAGGGGCGTGGGGGAGCCGCGGCGGAGGGAGCGCCGAGTCTCTTACCTGCACTTGGGGCGGCTTTGGGTGACTTTCCAAGTCCGGTGGAAAAATGTGTGTGTGTTTGGGATGGAGCGCCGCGGGCGCGCATGCGCTGCCCAAAGTTGCCTGATCCCGGATTTTTCGCTCCCAGTCTCCGCTCTCGCCCGCTGTGATTATGGAATTCTCCGCGGCCGAGCGGGCGTGTGGGTGGCATGTAAAACCCGGGCCGGATCGCGGGGCCGGGCTCCGCTCCACCCTCACACCCCCAGACCTTCCCCTGCAGGTTTCTTTCCCACCCACCGCCCGGGCTGAGCTTGACTGGCGCGCGCGAGTGAGACGCGACCTGCGGAGCAGCATCTGAGCTTGCGGCACCTTTCTGCGGCCGGTGAAGCTTTCTCTACCCCTGACTGAGTGGACCTGAGGGGGGGGGGGGACAAGAGAAGAGGGACAGGAGTGGTTACTGTTCACCTGTTCTCAGCCCCGCGAGCCAGTTTGCTTCCCACTTTTCCAGGGAAGAATTAGCTCTTTTCTGCAAGTTGGAGTGTTGAACCCCAAAGAACGTGATGTTCTCACTGTTTGATAGCCGCTCTGCACTTATTCTTTGCAAGGGAGTTTCCATTCAGTCCATTGTGCAAGAAATAAATCCTTAAGTGAGCAAGACAGGCTCTGAAGAATGAACCTGGGGCCGGGGGGGGGGGGGAAGCGGAGCAGGTGATGAACATTAAAACAAGTGAATAATATGATTTCAGGGAGTAAAAGGATCATGAAGAAATAAAACGAGACAATAGGATAAGAGTATCTGGGGAGAGCTTCTTTCCTATGCCCACGTGAGAGTGAAGGCCTCTCTGAGAGAGAACCTTCATACCCCATTGGAGAAACCCCCCCTGTGCTCCCTTTGCCCCCTTTGCCCACCTTGCCCCCTTCCCAGGTGGCTTGAGGTGGCCACCCCAGGCTGAGCCAGCAGCAGTAGCTCCTGTCCTGCCTTTTGCAGCTAGGCGATCCCTATCCCAGGACTGAGCGAGTCAAGGTACCTGTGTTCCCTTCTGAATAAGAACAGGATGGAATTAGACTTGAAAGGAAGGCTCCGGAACACTCCCACGGTGAGATGGGAGAAATTGACCACCATAGTAAACAAATAACTGAATGATTCCTTGAATAGGTGAATAAACATTCAAAGTATGACCAGCAGCTTTAAGAAGGGTCCAACAGAAGGCATGAAACTATGCCACAGGCTGGAAAACACTGTTGCAGGCTGGTAGACTCGGAGATCTAATCAGCAAGGTTTCTGCAAAACCTCTCGGGACGAGCGAAGGGTGATGACCTAGAAGCGGGGAGGTGGGTAGGCCTTCTAACTTTTGACTCTGGGCTCATTCCACTGGGTCGTAGTTGGGGGGGTGGGGTAGGGTGGGGGGGCAATGTAAAGACAGACATGCTTAACAGCTTGGGTTTGGGGGGGGTCACCAGCACTCACCAGCCACATAACCTCTGTGCCTCAGTTGCCTCAACAGTAAATGGGGATAATAATAGCACTATTGCCTGGGTGTGTTGTGAGGCTAAAATGAGTTAATGCAGGGAAAGTGCCTGGGCCAAGACAGTGATCGATAAATGCCAGTAATTGTCATTGCTCCTTGGGACATCCAGTGCTCCCTCTGCTTCTCAGTTCTTCCTGTCCTCTCCCCATTCCTTCTCCTCTTCTGCCTTTTTTTTTTTTTTCCTCCAGCAATGGTCCTTCACTCATTCATGCACTCAGCAGGCATTTGCGGAGCCCCAGTGAAGAGCACATCCTCCTCCAGGGCTGGGGAGACGAAAAAGAACTCACAGGGCTTGTCTCCAAGGAGCTGGCTGGGGAGTTTGCTGGCCTCTCCCCTACCCCCGCTTCCTGCTATAAGGCTCGACCCGCACACCCCAACGGCCACAATTCACCCACCAAAATGTACTAAAACATTAATTCTTCCCTCCACTTTGTTTTTCTCAGATGCTTCTCAATTGTCCCATTTCCCCAAAGGAGTCTTTCTACCTCCTCTGAAGGAGCCACTTCGGGGGTGGGGGAAGCTGGAAAGAGTGACAAGCTGGAGGAGGGGGGAGGACTTTGGGGTGGAGTGAAAAGGCAAGACTCCTCTTCTTTTCCCAACCACCAACCCCCAACTCAGAAAAAAAAAAAAAAAAATTAAGCAAAGCAAAGGATCCATAGGTAGCCCTGGTCCCCAGAGCCTGCAGTGTCTTATTCCCCACCCCCAGCTCCCTTTGCAGGGACTGAAATCAGATGCTCTTTGCCTCGTTTGCTTCATTTTAGCATTTCCTGAGCTTTCCCTAAAATAAGCTATAAACTCTTTCCCATGGTCAGCAAGATTGAGCCTCACCTCCCTCCTCCCTCCCCTTGGTCACTCTGCCTCCGACACACCAGCCTCTTCAGTCACCAAGCCTGTCCCTACCTCAGGGCCTTTGCACTTGTCCCCTCTGCCCAGAAGGCCCTTCTTTCGATGCTTCCTTGCATCATGCAGGCCTCTGCTCACATATCACCTCCTCAGGGAGGCCTTCTCCCCAGAGCAGCTCCCCAGCCTTTCTAGCTCTACCTTATGTGAGTGTCTACAACGACTTTGCTTATTCATGTGTGTCCGTTTTTGCTGTCCAGCTGCCCTCACTAGAACAGGAGCTCCTTGGAGGCAAAGACTGTTCTGTGTCGCCTCGTGACCTCAGCACCTCAGTCTGGCACCTAGCAGGCCCTCCCTTTCTGGGGGTCAGGCACTGAATCAAGAGAAGCCTCCATGGTCCCTGCCCTGGAGGGACAGATGCAGTGGGACAATGACCAGAAAGCATCGAAGACAAAGTTTGGGGAAGGAGGAGGAGCTGGTATGAGCTGGGGTGCACCCTGGCCTCCGACAGTAGGGAAGTAGATGTGGCTCTGGTGGGGGACCTTTGCCTCAACAGAGGAGGCTGCACAGGCAGGAGGGGATGGAAGGTCAACCAAGGACCCCATGGAGGTCATCTAGCCAGCCCCCTGCCCCCCACCCCGCAACTGGCGGAGCTGCTCCGGGAGGGAGAACCTCTCTCCTTTCTAAGTCTCCAGGGAGACCCTCCCTCTAGACCGTGAGCTTCCTGATGGCAGGGTCTGCGCCTTTGTCATGGAGGCTGAGGTGCCAAGCACAGTGCCTGGCACCCAGGAGGCTCTCAATGATTGATTGTTGAACAAATAAACTGAAGTCGGCCTCAGTTTGTGTAATTGGGAAAGCCTTAAAAGCAATCACAGCTCAGCTTCCTGGTCACAGTTTTTTGGTTTCTGGGCCTCTGCAGTGATGGAAAGCCACGACTAAGAGTACGTCAATAGCTGTTATTTACCCAGTGGTTGTGATGTGCCACACTAAGCACTTGTACGTCGTATCTTATTAGAGCCTCACAACAGCTGTACGAGGTGGTAACTATGATGAATATACCCATTACATGGATGAGGAAAGCAAGGCACAGAGAACAACTTTCCCAAGACTGAGCCGGGCTGTCAGACTCCAGAGCCGCTGCTTTTTACCCCCAGGACCAGCTGCAGAGATGGGACAGTGGTGACAAAAGCCTCACTCCCTGACGTACCCCAGGGCAACAAGCCCTTTTGACCTTTCCTCCCCTATGAAGAGATGACCCTTGAATGTGGGCGCACTGGGAGAGGCGGAGTGAGGCCAGAAAACAAATCTGGTCTTTAACCATAAGTCTCATTTCATTCAATCTAATAAAAAACAAAAGGCGGGAGTTCCCAATGTGGCGCAGGGGAAACAGATCCAACTAGGAACCCTGAGGTTGCGGGTTCGATTGCTGGCCTCGCTCAGTGGGTCGAGGATCCGGCGTTGCCGTGAGCTGTGGTGTAGGCTGGCAGCTGCAGCTCTGCTTTAACCCCTAGCCTGGGAACCTCCATATGCCAAGGGTGCGGCCCTAAAAATCGAAAGAAAAAAAAAAAAGGACAAAAGGAACCAAAGATATCGTAGGACCCAGCACTAGGTTTTGTACATGGGAAGCACTCAGTATGTGTTGGCAAAGAATCACGATTTTCAAACTTAAAAATTACAGACTTGATGCTTTTATCCCTTTTTCCTAAGCTTTCCTTGGTTTGAGGTTCTCCCCGGGGCGAGGTCTGTGTTTTGGGTTCCCTGGGCCTCCTGTGAGTCTAGCATCACAGTAGGTGCTCAATAGACACTTAGTGACTGAAGAATTAAACAAGTGCCTGAGATAAGTGATTATGGTGATTACTGGGCAAGTTGTAATTAAAAAAAAAAAAAAGCCAGTGCATTTTTTAAATTTACGAATGTCTCTCTCAGGAACTGGCAAGGGAGAATGGGAGAGGGGCTTTTCCCCCTCTCCCATTCTAAGTTGATGAACTTGACAATGCTAAGCTTGGTTCCTAAATCCCATCCAAGTTGATGAACTTGACAAACCTTTCCGCCCATCCCCCACCTCCCAGTAGCCTCGTTCTTTTTTTCAAGGTACGTGATTATTTGTTTCCGACAATCTGTGTATATACGACGTGTTTATTGTCAAAAATTCAAAAAATACAGATAAACAGGAAGAAAAAAATGAAATCGTCTGTCATCCCACCACCTCCGAATCATCACTGTTGATGTTTTGGTTTATATCCTGCCCTTCTAGGATTTTTGTTTGTTTTTGTTTTTTTGGCTTTGTTTTGTCTTATAACGTCGGCACACTGAGCATCCTTTTTTTGTTTTGTTTTTTTGACGCCTTCCGTGTATACATAGTGTGAACATTTTCTCGTGTCATTAAATATTCTCCTACAACGTGAGGTTTTGTGATGCGTGGTAGAGTTTGATCACAACTTACTTCACTGGTTCCCCACTGTTGGAAATTTTGGACGTCGAACTCATTACCAATTTGTTTCATTATTATAAATAACGCTAATGAATATCCTTGTCTATAAATAATCATGCACATTCCTTCAAGTGGAATTGTTGAGTCAAGGAGCATACAGGCGTTTCAGAGCCTGGACTCTCTTGCCAAAGTGCCCCCTCCCGGGAAGGCTGGATGAACCTGCCCTCCCACCAGCAGCCTGGGAATAAGCCCTGTCTCTCCATTTGCTCTCCAGCCTTTGGTAGTCTGGATCTTTAAAAAAAACCTGTTAATTTAATGGGTGAAAGAGTCTGTGATTCTAGTAATGAATCCTTATTAGAGCCATGCTGGCCACAAGCAGGGGCTGTTTCAAGGTTCAAGTGGCCTTGTTCAGACCCACAGCCTCAGGCCGAGATGAGAAGGGCAGATGCCTAGGAGCCGGGAGCTGGTGTGGAGAGCACAGCCCTGTCACAGGTTCGGGGGGCTTCTAGAATTTCTACCTGAACCCAGGCTTCCTGGGCATCTGCTCAACTCTTGGGGGCAGAGGGGTGGGGTCTGTCTCTGCCTTTCAGCCTCAAAAGAGTTGGGCTCCAGCTTCCTCCTAGCTCTCCACCCACACCTTCCAGAAACCTCTCTCTTGACAGAGAAGCCTTAGGGATTTCTATGCCATAAATACTACCTGTTTTCCCAGCTTAGGATCCACACCTTGTACAGCTTTCAGTCTTCCTGCCTGAGCTCTCAGCTCCCAGTCAAGGGACAGGCTCTTGTGCTCTCTGGGTCAAGCTTGTCTTTTTTCTAGTTTGTTCTAGTGAATGTACTTTTTTTTTTTTTTTTTTTTTTTTTTTTGGTATTTATGTTTACCTCTACCTAGTAACAAGAAGAATTGCAGGTGACTAATTTTTTCCTTTTAAGAAATATGTCCTAACCCCAGAGTCTCTGATTTCTCTGGTCTCTTACAGCTTTAAGGTCCTCCGAACCATCGCACTATTTTTTAATAGCTTTATATTTCCGGGAGGGGGGAAAGGGGTTACTTCCATTCAGGACTAACAGTGCACGCAAGGCAAAGAACTGCACATAAGATATAACACAGAAAATTTAAAAACACCCACAGTCGGAGAGTCATGTTATCTGGATGTGAATGGCACTGAAAAAATTAAAGGAATGGATTAAGGTGAAACTCACCAACTATGTCTTTTCAAGCTGCCCCCAGCCGTCCACCCGGGAGATTTGAGGATGTGTGTGGTTGGGAGTGTCTTTCAGGCCAGGTGATGAGGTATGTTTCTGATTTTGTCTGTATAGGAGTCTGTGCGTGCGTGTGTGTGTGTGTGTGTGTGTGTGTGTGGTGCACGTCCATGCATCTGTGGGACACATATCCCTTTAAAGGAGAGTTAGGGTCTATGCAGGGCTGGCTGCACTCTGTTTGCCTTCGGGAAGATAATGCTTGTGCTGTCAGCAGATACCTGAATGCAGAAAGGTATAGCCTGGTGAGGGGGCAGGGCGGACTGCTCACATCACCTCTTTAAAGGAAAGATCCATGGGCAACAGCATCCCCCTCCTGTGCCCACCAGGGATGGGCAGGCCTGGCACCAGGACCCTCCTGAACAAGGGAAACCAGGGGATGGAGAAGTTGAGGGATCACCTGATCTCAGAGCCAAAGCCATGCTCCCGGGGCCTGGTGGAGCCTGGCATATACCACGTGGGCCCGGATCTCAGCCCTCGCCCCTTCCTCCTTCCTCCCGCTTCTCCCAGATCTGAAATCAGCACAGACCTCTGAGGGCAGAAGCAAAATGGACTAGTCATGCCTATGCATCTCTGTCTGAGGACGCACTCCCGCCCGAGGTTGGCATGGCCAGGCCATGGGGAGGAGGAAGCCGCTGTGAGACTCCGGAAGTGGCCATGCTTGCTTCTGACTGGCACCTGTGCAGGTGCTGGCCACCGCCCATGGCACTGTGTCTCACGGAGGGCGGGGCCGGCCAGGGAGGCAGGAAAGAGCTGTTTTGCTGATGAGGTGCCCTCGTGTCACACGGACAGGAGTGCCAGGTAGCTGAACGTGGGTGGGGGAGGGCTGCCCTGCTGTGCCAGCCTGGCCCGGATGTGAGCAACGGCCCTGCCTACCTTGCCAGCCTCACCTCTCCACGCTCCCTCAGTCACACACAGGCACGCCCTCTGTCCCAGCCACTCGGAGCTGCTTAGAGCTCCGAATGCAGCCTGCTGGGTCTCCCCTCCAGGCTTCATCCAGGCTGTTTCTTCTGCTTCCAAGGCCTTTCCTCCCCTTCTTTATTAGCCCTCCACCCACTCACCTCTTAAAGCCAAAGCAAAGTATCACTTCCTCCAGGGGGCCTTCCCTGAGGTCCACCTGCCCCCGCATGTGTTAGATGCTTGTACCTGGACCCCCACAGCCCCCTTGTTTCCTCTATCACAGAACTAATCACATTGCAATTATAATTACCTTCTCTTAGTAGACTGGGTGTGTGTGATTTTTAAATCTCTGTTTAGATAATCGGTATATTGGAGCCTGGATTTCAAATTGGGTCCCCTGGGTTCCAGTCCCAGGTCTGGTACTTCCTAGCCGTATGACCTTGGGCAAGTTCCTGACCTCCCTTGGCCTCAATGTCTCTGTCTCTAAAATGGCAAGAAACTCAGTATCTGCGTCACAGCATCGTCAGAAGAATTAATTGAGACCATTCAGGCAAGGCGCTCAGCCCGGATTCACACACAACAACTGTTGTTATTATTATTCCTGGCATTGAGCAGCGTGCTTAGGAAATGTCAGGTGAACAAGCAGCACCTCTGGGTTTAATGTTCACGTGTGTGTGTGTGGAGGTCTGGTGTATCCCAAGGGCACGGGGCGGGGGCGGGGGGAGAACCAGCCTGTACGGGGAGGCGGGTCCTGTATATATATGTGTGTGTCCACTCCCAGGGTAATGGGCTGGTTATTTATGGTCATGGCTTAAGGAAAAAAAAAAAAGACAAACCAGTGTTCAGTAATGACAAAGTAATTACCTTTTTATTATTTTTTCAATAGGATTCAGAGGGAGTGTGGGCCTTGGCCATGGCCAGAACATCCAGCCTAGCTTCGAGAATATCCTGAGGCTTTAAGCTACCCCCATGCCAACTGCCCCACCAGGGAAATAGCTGGAGAGGGCCGAGTAGCACTCCTAACGGGGAAGGGGTCAGGGACAGAGGCAGAGGGATGTCCCCGACTACAAAACAGAAGCTGCAGAGGTAGGGTCCATCCGAGGTCTGGCTGAGTTGTCCACATTGAAGGTGCCAGACCCAGAGCCTGGACGTGTCACAGAGAACATTTCAGAGTGGGACATTGAGGCCCGGAGAGAGGAAGTCACTCACCCTGACCACACAGCAAGTTAGTGGTAGAGGGGGTGCAGGGTCTGGTCCCCTGATCCCAGGCCAACTCTCTTTACCACCATACGACTCACTTGAAAACGAGCCTACCTGACCCCAGAGCTTTGCCTCAGATAGCTGCCTGAAAGGGTTGTGACTCGCAGGAAGCTGATTTTTTTTCCCCTAGGGTCCTTGAGGAGATTCTTGGAGACATAATTTCAAGGCATCAGGACTTCGGAGGTTAACTAAGCTACACTACAATTAGCATTATCTATCTAATAATAGCTATTGGCCAGTGAGGGAACCAAATCAGCATTAGCCTCTTAATTGTTCATTCATTCATCTACCCAATCGCATATGCCTCCAAACTTCTATCCATCCATCCACTCATCCACCCACTCATCCACCCACTCATCCATCCATCCATCCAACCATCCATCCATCCATCCATCCATCCATCCATCCATCCATCTATCCACCATCCATCCATTCACTCATCCACCCATCCATACACTCATCCATCTACTCATCCATCCATCCAACCATCCACTTATCTGCCCATCCACTCATCCATCTACCCATCCATCCATCCATCCATCCATCCACTCATCCACCCATCCACCCATCAATACACTCATCCATCCATCCATCCATGCATCCATCCATGCATCCATCTATTCATCCATCCATCCATCCACTCATCCACCCATCCATACACTCATCCATCTACTCATCCATCCACCCATCCAACCATCCACTCATCCATTCACATATGCAACGAACATCTGGATGAGTGTCCCCCATGTGCTAGGCACCTTTCTAGAATCTGAGGGTCTGAGAATGCTAAAATGCACAAAACAAAATACTGGGAAGAGCCCATGGAGAAAATTTCATGGCATAGGAGACTTCTCAAAAACACCTAGAGATAAGTGCAGGTAGATGAGGGACCACCTGACAGGGAGTCAAGCTCCCGGAGTTCCAGATCTAGTGCGGTCACTAGCTTGCTGGGGGATCTTGGATATTTCCCTTCTGGTCTCTCTTTGCTATAGTTTGGTCCTCTATGAATTGAAAGGGTTGGACTAGCTCAGAGGACAGATGGACACTGTACAGAGAAGGTTCACTGGATGGGTAGGTTTTTGAGTGGGAGGTTGGAGGGCAGAGAATAGGAGTTCCCTTGATTTATAGTGAGAGGATGCTGACCAGAAGATTCTGGAAGAATAAGGACAGGACGAAGGATGGAGACTCTGTCCCAGGTCCACCCCACCGTGTGGATCTTCAAACCATTGATCTTACCTGCTGTGGGTCCCAGACCTGGGTTTCTGATTCCAGGTAACTGACAAGCTCCCTGTCCCTTCGTCCTCCCTTCCCCACCTCTGAGCTCCTGCCTCCCGCAGCTGTGATAACCCACACGTAGCACTCTGCCCTCTGGAATTTATTTTAAGGTCTTAGCTTGTTTATTTATTTTATTTAGAGATTTCTCGGTGCTTTGTGGGGAGGAAAATTCGAATGGGGTGATTATGAAATACTATTTCACCTCGCCGTTCATTCACAACAAACAAAGAGAAATGATTGGTGATTAAAAATGCATTCTCTCTGCTTGTTTTCTTTTGTTTTACCATTATGGAAATATTATAAATACTGAATACTAATCTGGACCTGCAGACCTTCCAGAAACCGAGGCTCCTGCTTTTTCTCGGGGCACCCTCCTGCCATCTCCTCGGGCCCCAAACTAGGGCTCAAACCCTCCCCAGGGGGTCCTGGGTCAGACGGCCCCCCCACACTCAGTCCCCGCTGGACAGAGATAAACGTCTCCCCACTTCCTTGTCTGGGTTCCCTGCCTCAGCAGATCCAGTTGAGGAGAGCCGCCCTGTGAATACGGAGAGGGCTTAATTAGCCTAAAAGTCACCATCACGGAGTTTAACTCCCAGAGCAGGGCTGCCCGAGCCTCCCTGCTCTCCTGCTTCCAGGCTGTGTGACCTTGGGCACACGGCTTTGCTTCTCTGAGCTTCCGTTTCTTGCTCCGTAAGATGGGGCTGAAAATGGTACCCGCCTGATAGGGCTGCTTTGAGGATTAAATGGGATCTTATCCCAGGGCCTGGCGAACAGAAGCGCTCCATCAATGCCGGCTCCTCTAACGCTTCATTCTCCCTCTCCCTCTCTCCTTCTCAGTGTCTCCCTCTGGAAGGCAAGAGAGCCAAGCGGATGGTTTTCTAAGTCCCCCCCAGCTCTAGTGCGGGAGGCTTCCACCTGCAGGACGGGGTGTCCGGGGGGACCATCCTCACCCACCTTAACGCTCTTGGAGACCTTGGCTTCTTCCCGGGAACACGGCCTGTGCCTGCTCCCGGCCTCCGGATCACAGCCTGCTTTCCATGGGGCTCTTTTTGAGCCATAAACCCGGCACGTCCCCATGTATTTCAATCGCAAACAAATAAACAGGAGTCAAAGGGCCCGATCCTGTTCCAAAGTGTTAGGCCAAGTCCAGATAAACAGCGGGTTCCGTGGCGTCTGCGTCCCTTTTATCTTCCACTTTATTTAACCAAATTAACTGCTCTCCCCGTCCCTGCGTGTGAGTGTCTCTCTCTGTCATATAAAATACAATCACGCTTGCTTGCTACATGTTTCAGATACTTTATCATTAACATCAATTCCAGCCAAATTAGGAGTTTCTCCCAACATAATTGCCCTTCCCATTATCCAGCACTTTATTTTTTCAAAGCACTTTCCGACCATTAATTAGTTAACCCTTAGGACGCCCCAGAGCCGGCGGCGTTCAATGTCACCCTCCCTGTCCCCCAGCTGGGGAGGGAGAGGTGGGGGGGGAGGGGTCAGGTGGTTGGCTGGAAGTCACCCTGGATGTGGTTGCTGGGGGGCTATGGTGGCACCTTGGGGATCCTCCCTCCAGCTTCGGACCCTCTGTCTGGGCCGGGTCCAGGCCTAGGCTGGTGGAGGTGGGGTGGTCCCCAACACTGTTAACCCCCCTCATTCTTGATTCTCTCTGTGGCTCTCCAAAGGTAGGAAGAAGCAGAATCAAAGATCAGGCTGGGTGGTGGCCCCTTCTCTGCTGTAGGGAATCAGGACAGAGGGAAGGAAACAGGACACCCATCAGACAAAGGGACCAGCAGGTGCCATGCCTGTGGCCCAAACCGTTTACTTGTTCCTGCTACCAGCAAGCACCCACTGAGCGCCTAGAAGGTACCCGAGTAACAGGCTTGCCTCTAGAACATCTAGTAAGCGAAGCGCGCTCGGCACGCGGTCGTGCTCTGTGCTTACAACCAAAGCGGGGGAGACTCCAGGGTTTATCTACCAGCTGGGGCCCAGCTCCCTCCATAATTCCTCTAATACCCTTCCCTGGTTGGGTGAGAGCCACCATCTGGGTCGGTCCCAAGCTAGGTGGGCATCTCGAAACTTTAGAGCAGACGTCCTAGATGCTGGGGGAGCCGTCTGGGAAGAAATATTGTGATTTACATCTTTGGACGAGAATTCTGGCTTGTCAAGATCAACTCTGCTCGCAGATGCTGGGGACACACTGTCGAACCACCAATATTTTACATTTACGGCCTCCCCCTACTCCTAACTTCTCTAATGATTTTTTTTTTTTTTCTTCTTAAAATACATGAGCTGGCTCCCACAAGGACATTGCCAGGAACCTTCAGAGAGGCGTTCCAAGCTGTCGTGAACGTGGACCCCAGGGAGTTTCACAAGCTCTTCTATTTCAGCCACTTTCTTTCCTTCCAGTTGCCATGGGGCTGAGGCCACGCATGCTCAGGCAGCCTTGCAGGGAGGACACAGCTACCACACAGCCACCAGCCCCAGAACTGTCCCCTGCCCGCTCCCTGTGTGTCCCATGCCACCTCTAGACCATGCGGAGCTTTCGCCACCCAAGGAATAGGCTCGCCTGGGAAAGGAGAGCTCACGCTACTGTTTACGCTTTGCAGTCAGGCACCCTGGGGTGTCTGCCACTTCCTAGCAGTTTGACCTTGAGCAAGGTGACCTTTCTAGGCCTCAGCTTTTCGATTATCAAGTGGAACTGTCGGGGAGATCAACTGAGATCACACAGGTGAGGGTCCGAGGTCCCGGCTCAGAGTGGGTGCTCATGGATGCGAGCTGTCTTTGTGGTCAAGGAGAGGACGGTCGGCTTTAGTGTGACTTTCATTCTTCCAACCTCCTGCCTTTCAGTGTCTCCATCTAATTCCTTTCAGGCTCTGGGTCTGAATATATAAGCAAGGCGATCTGAATTGACAACACCCTGGCTCTCAAGCTCTTCCTTGTGCAGAGGAGAAGAGACAGAGCAGGAGGGTGAGCTGGCCCCCAGCCCTGCCATTCCAGATGTGTTCCCTTTCCCCTGGGCCTCAGGCTTCAAGTCTGGCTCCACTGCCAGTCACCTGAAGCACTGACAGGGCGCGACAGCGTCTGGTCCACATCCGGAGTTGGATCCCCAGGTCCCTTCCAAGGACCAGGCATGCAGCGGCCACTCTACAGGGACAGGTGAATACTCCAATTGTCCATGGAACTGCTCTCTTCCTGCTGGGCGGGGTTCCCCCCTCCCCAGCTCTTTTAAACATCCAGAGCTCTATCCTCAATAATAGGTAATCACTCAAGACAGACAAAAGCCACAGGGAACTCTTTCCTTGCTGCCCTTTGCCTTATCACTTTGCTAAAAGGAAGAGCCTCCCCGCTCTCCCCTAACCAATAATTTTCCTGCAGTCATGCATGCATTCGTTCATGTAGTCACTCAACAAACATTTAGTGAGTGTTAAGCTGCTGACCTGGGTTTGAATCCTGGCTTTACTACTTACTAGCTGGGAGAACTTAGGCAAGGGACTTCATCCAGCTGACCCTGGTGTTCCTTACCTATGGGGGGGAGGGTGGCGGTAAGAGTGCCCAGCCCATGGGTCTATTAGGGGGAATTAATGAGACTTAAGGAAAACCCAGCACTGGGCACAGTGAGGGGCATATCGTAGGTCCTGCATAAATGGTGTGTTTTTATTAAGGGCAAAAACTCCGTGTTAGGACCAGAGGGGATGCAGCTGAATCTGAGTCTCTGCCTATAAAGGTTTCTGTTGGGGAAAAAGTTTTCATAGAACCATTAGCCCATTGGGGCTCGTAAATAGCACAATCCCGGAAATTTTCTGACATGCTGTCAGTTCGCGGAGCGTTCGGCTGGAGCTACTGTCTCCTGCAGGATTGTTGTCCTCGTTCCACGCAGTAAAGTTGAAACTCAGGGAGGTTGTGTGTCTTTCTTCTGGCCACAGAGCAGGGCCGTGCGGCCAGTCTAAGAACCTGAATCTCTAGTACCTTCCTCTGCCATTCTCGGGCTCTGCCTGGTACCCCACCCCTTCCTCTCCACCCCTTGAGGATAACTTTTACTTAGACAGGTGCAGCCTGGGGTCTGGGATGCCCCATGCAGGCCCATCATTGGAGTGGGGGGGGTGTCACAGTAGGGACCCCACCCATGTCACTTCTGTGATAGCAACAGTGGCAACTGCCCATCTCTGGGGCCCGGCATTTCCAGGTGATACTGAGGGCATATGAACAGGCCCCCAAAAGTGTTAGGAAGGGAAGGGTCAGACCTGGTCTTACCAGCCTTGTGGTTCCCCCTACAAGGACCCGCTGAGACCCTCGCCCAGTGTCCCTGAGTCCTGGCCCTGACTAGGGGGACCCCTCCCTTTGAGTACAACCCAGGCAGCCGAGGGGTGGAGCCACCTTTCCAGACCATGAGCCACAGAGGGAGGGTCATTCTGTCGGCCTCTGTGGCCCCCAGCCCAGTCCTGCTGGGGCTCCTCCTCCTCCCACGAACAGCCAGAGGTTAGTGGGGCTCAGCCTTGGACTGTCTGCATCTCATTTAAGCCTCAGAGACCATCTGTCATCACCCTCGTGCCGTGGATGGTCAGATGAAGGCTTCGAGAGGTGGCACGACTTGGCTCTGTTCCCCCCGCACCCCGGCAGGTACGTCGTAGACACTTGATAAATGTTTGTGGGATAAAGAAAAACATGACCAAGAGAGTGAATAAACGAAAGAAAATAGCTCCTATTAATCCGGGGACCTAGCACGTGCTAGCTGTGTTCTTCAGCATTTTTACCAGTTAGCTCGTTTCATCTGTGCAGCTGTCCTTTGGGGAGGTAGCAACTTCATCACCTTTATACATGCAAACCAAGACCCAAGGAGATTCAGTCTCTCCCTCAAGGGCACACACGAAGCAGCCTGGGAGGGGGCTGGAAGCGGAACTCAAGCGGACCGGCTGCAGGACCTGCGTTGGTTTCTGCTCTGAGGCGTGATGGATAAGAGCACGGGGAAGGGGTGGAGGGGGGTCTGGGGTCCAGGAGCTCTGCCCGAGGGTGTCTTTCTGCCTCCGCATCACTAGTGTTCTCAGCCAGCATCCAGAGCAGGGCAAGTGTTCCTTCTAAGTCCTGACCGCCCTCCCCGGCACATTCCCGTCGTTACCTACACAGGGAATTAAGACTCAAATCCTCGTTTGACACGATGCAGGAGGATGCTAAGTACTTAAGCGCTAATTAATTAGTGAGCTGTACCCGCCGCCACCAGCCGCTGGAGGAAACCTCAAGCAGACCCCCAGAGCGCCAGCGCCCTCCCTGCCACAGAGGCCGAGGCGCCCGCCAAGCTGGTGGACAGAGAGGGGAGGGGGCGGCATGGGCAGCCCCGGGCCCAGCCTCTGGTGATCTGACCCCTGCCTTCCAGTCCTCAGACACCTGCAGGGGCTGGCGTGCTGGGACCCCACCTCAGCTGGGGCTCTGGACGAGCAAGCCTGTGTATGTTGGACTCCACGATGGGCTCTCCAGGTTCCAGGCAAGGCCGGGTTCCAGAGGCTGCATTGACCTCCCACACTGGGGGCAGTTTCTGGGGCCCTTGAAACAAGAAAGAAGCATCTTATTCCCCTGGAGCAGCTGGACTGTGTTTTTCAGGGTCTGGGCCAAGGGGCAGCTGGGCCCCCTGATACTTATGGGTAGGGTACCCTTAAGCCAGCTTCTCTGAGGGAGCACCAGCTTGGTCTGGCCTCTGTCCACCTCTCTCTCTCTCTCTCTCTCTTTTTTTTTTTTTTTTTTTTTTTGTCTCTTTAGGCCCACACCCTTGGCATTTGGAAGTTCCCAGGCTAGGGGTCCAATCAGAGCTATAGCTCCCAGCCTATACCACAGCCACAGCAACGTGGGATCCAAGCTGCTTCTGCAACCTACAGCACAGCTCATGGCAACACCAGATCCTTAACCCACTGAGCGAGGCCAGAGGGCTCGAACCCACGTCCTCATGGATACTAGCCAGGTTTGTTACCACTGAGCCACAATGGGAACTCCTCTTTTTTTTTTAATGGCTGCACCCATGGCATATGGAAGATCCCTGGACCGGGAGTCGAATCCAAGCCGTAGCTGTGACTACGCCACAGGTAGGGCAACAATGGATCCCCAACCCGCTGTGCCAGGCCTGGGATGGAACCCACAGCTCCGCAGAGACCCGAGCCGCGGCAGTCGGATTCTTAACCCACTCTCCTTTCTGCTCTCTCTTGACCTTGGCCTTGCCATCTGTGGCTGACCAGGGTCAATCGCCCCCATGGGGCAGATGGTAACCGAAGGCTCGGGCTTTGGAATCAGACTGGGTGTGACTTCCTGCTCTGCCACGTCCTGGCTGCGGGACGCAAGTCAGCATCTGAGCCTCCGTTGTCTCAGCTGTACAGTGGGACTCATGGTTCTCCACGGGTCTGTTTGGGGGATTAAGTGAGGTGATACAGCTAAAGCACTCTGCATGGGATGCCTGGCATACAGTAGTCACTCAATAAATGGTGGCGGTAGGAATGGAAGGTGTTACATCATTATCACCATCATCATCCTCTGAGGAGGCTTCTCTCTTGACTCTCAATTCTTTGAGCTCTATAGGGTAACCAGTCACCCCGGGTCACTGGAGACTGTCCCAGTGTTAGCACCGGAAGTTCCCTGTCTCGAGAAACCCCAGATTCCTGGGCAAACTTGTACCTGTGCCCCAAAGAGGATGGAGGGGGAGGGGAGACCTGGCATTAGGCTGGGCAGAACTGCTCTCCCTCCATGGATGCCTTCTCTCAAGTCAGGCCTCCCTCGGCCCCCAGACCCTGAGGGCTCCTCTTCAGAGGTGGCTAGACTCCGGAAGGGCTGCTGGCACCTGGAGCCCTGGGAAGAACCTGTGGGCGGCAGGGCCCTGGGGCTGCAGCCCTGATAATACCTGCAGCCTGCGTCAGCTCTGGGGCCCGCCTCCTGCAATATTTGCTTAACAATCAGCCCAGAAACAGCATTGTTCAGGACAAAAATGAAAAACATTGGGCCAGGATTTGTTTTTCCTCTGCCATCCAAATTTCTCTGGGCCCTAGGGAGGGAGGCTGGTATCTCTCAGCACTGCCCCCTCCAGGGCCAGCACAGGCAAGAGCTGGGACCCCTGACTTCTGCCCACTTCTATCCCCAGAAACTTGGGGGCGGGTCCTTAGGTTTTGCAGGTGCTCCAACGGGGAAACTTCAGACTGGGAGTGGAACGAGGCCGGAGAATATTTTGTCAGGTGAAAATAGCTCTCACCTTCTTACATGGTTTGTTTTTTTTTTTTTTTTTTTTTTGGTCTTTGTGTGTGTGTGTGTGTTTAGGGCCGCACCCATGGCATATGGAGGTTCCCAGGCTAGGGGTCGAATTGGAGCTGCAGCTGCTGGCCTACACCACAGCCACAGCCACGCCAGATCTGAGCCTCGTCTGTAACCTACACCACAGCTCATGACAACACTGCATCCTTAACCCGCTAAGCAAGGCCAGGAATTGAATCTGCATCCTCATGGATACTAGTCGAATTTGTTATCACTGAGCCACAACAGGAACTCCTCACCTTATGTGCTTTCATCGAAGCCTCGCAACTATCCTGGGGGGAGGTCTCATGCCCACTTTACAGGTGAGGAGGTCGAGGCCCGGGGCACTCACTTGAACCAACATCCAAGCTGAAGTCAATCAGAGAAGGTGAGAAAGAGAATTTCATTTTGGCATCTCAGGGGAGACAGATTCTTTCCAGAAATCCTTCTTTTCAAATGTGTGTTTGTTCATTAAACACCTTTCTCAAGGGCTGAGGAAGTGGGCTGGAGAAAGGAGGTCGGGGGCTCTGCCCCTCTCTCCGGAACTCTTGGGACCTCAGAGAGTGCGGCTGCCTTTTGGGTGGGTACCTGCTTTCCTTCAACCCCATCCAGGAGGAGACGGAGCCCTGAGAGGACCTGCCCCCTGCCCAGCCCCAACAAGGGCACCCTACGGGAGAGGCTCCTTCCCCACCATGTGCAGAAGGTGGAGGAAAGGATGCAGGCCTGGCTCACCTGCCAAGGTTGGCAGCTTGGCATGCAAATTGGCATGGAATGGAGGCTGAATGTGCATGGGGAGGGGTGCAGGGTGACCCACAGAGGCCAGGCAGGGCCCGGCCGATGCACCCAGAGCCCTCTCTGTGTTCCAGACACTTTAAACATCCTATGTTCTCACGGCAGTGCTTGAGGTCCGCCCAGCCTCATCCACAGGTTCTGGGAAAGAAACTGAGGCTCAGAGAAGCAGATTCACTGGCTCAGGGTCACTCCATGTCACGCTTAAACTCATTCCCGCCTCTCAACTTGGCATAACCCGGGAGGGCCCTCCAGCGCTAAGAGGTGGTTCTGGGGTCAGGCCTCTGGGCTTTAAATCCTCACTCGCTCACTCTTAGCTGTCACATCAGTCACATCACTGATCTGTGCCTCTGTTTCTCCATCTGTAGAATGGGGCAATGATGCAGCCTCCTCCCAGGGTTATCTTGAGGGCTCAGTGAAACGGTGCTGGGCACACGGGAGGTGCTTGACACGGTGGCCATTGCTGTCACCCCCTGTAGTTGAAGCAATAACATATTGCTTTACGACTCAGGCAGCCTCTTTGAAAGCAGCAAGGCTCAAAGGTGTCCCCACCAGGGCTGGGGGCTCTGTGGGCTCAGGATCCCGAATCTTCTCCATTCTGGTCCCCCAGCTTCTTCCCACTCCGGCTCCCTGGAAAAATTCTTTTCATCCTCAGCACCCAGTTCTGGACCATTCTAACTGTCCTGGTCATGGAGTTCCTGTCGTGGCTCAGTGGAAATGAATCTGACTAGCATCCATGAAGACGCAGGTTCGATCCCTGGCCTTGCTCAGTGGGTTAAGGATCCAGTGTTGGCATGAGCTGTGGTGTAGGTCGCAGACGAGGCTTGGATCTGGAGTTGCTGTGGCTGTGGTGTAGATCAGCAGCTTTAGCTCTGATTTGACCCCTTAGCCTGGGAACCTCCATATGCCATGGGTATGGCCCTAAAAAGATTTTTTTAAAAAAATGTCCTGGTTTTGGCAGGGCCACTTGAGACTGTCTGCCTGTGACCTGAGTGGGTGCCTCCTGGGGGGATCCCTGCCCTTGCAGGTGCCCCCACCCCGGTTCCCTGCTGCGTGGTGGGGAGGCGGTCCCCTGGCTGGAGACCTGGGCCCTGGATTCTTAGCCAGCTTGTTCTCAGACTCAGGCGAGGCTCTCCCCAGCCCTGGGCATCGGTGCTCAGACAAGACTAGATGAGCCTCGTGGTCCCCAGAGGCTAAGATGTGGGAATCCCACACTCTCTGAGCCGAGGAAGGAGGAAAAGCAAATCCAGCTTCCCTCAGGCTCCCCTCGAATTCTGAAAGCACCTCCTCAAAGGGGGCTGGCCCCTACCTGGTCCTGCCCACCTGCTGTCCATGCAGCAGTGGGTTTGAGCCATCAATCCCACCACCCCCGCCCCCCGGCCCCATCAAAGCCCATTGGCGGTCCAGACTCCTTTATGTAACTCACAAGTTCCCACCCCCTGCCACCCCCTCCTCTCTCCTCTTTGGTGCCCCCTGCCCCAATCTGCCAGCCTTCTGCTTTCCCTCATGGTCTTGGCCCTGGCCTTGGCATGTGCCATGGCATTTTCAGGAATACTCTTCCTGCCTGATCCCTCTATTGTCCGGTCCCAAGTGACAGCATGAGCCTGGGCACCTGCCATAGTCTTGGTCACATGCCCCTCCTGTAAGCTCCAGAAACCCTTGCTTTTCTTGACTGTAAGACTACCTGGTCCCTGCCTGCAAGGAGCTTAGGCGTCCAGGGGAGGAAATGAAACACGCCCACAGGTACAGACTCATTCATTCATTCAGTTCATTCTTCACCCAACAAGTATTTGTTGAGCACCTACTATGGGCCGCTGCTGGGGCTGAGCCTGGGAGCCTGTACCCCTGGGGACGAGAGACCTGGGGGCCTGGGGGCCTGGGGGCACAGGGCGGGGGATTACGCTATTTAGAGATAGTGCTCCAGGAGCGGATGATGTGCTCTCTGTCCACAGGCCGGCGTGCACCCACGAGGCCGGGACAGTGTGTCGATACATTTTTCTCTCCCTCCACTCTGTGTACAGCCCAGGGTGTGGCACAGTAGGGGCTCAATCAGTGCGGGTTGATGAGACCTGAAGGATGGTGCATGTTCTACTTTAGGACTTTCTGAGTTCCCGGCAGGAAAGGGCGATTCCTGTGAACTGCAGCAGTCAGCGAGGACTTCCTGGAGGAGGCATCAGGAGCAGGGCCTTGAAGACCGTGGAGGCTCAAAAGTTGGCAGGGATGAAGGCCGATACTTTCCAGGCCTGGTGGAGGCTAGGAGAGAGGTGAGAGGACAGGGGGTTTGGAGCTGAAACAGGGAAGGATTAGACGGGGCGTCCAGACTCTGAGGGTGAAGGGTCTGTCTGTGAATATTATTTCGGAAAGATCCAGGCTGCCACCATCGTGCCTGGGACCCCCTAAGTCCTGCCCTGGCTGAAGTTGATGGGGAGCCCCAGTTCTTGTGTGCAGGGAAACCGATTCCTGTCGTCAAAGATGTGGGTGCCCTGCCCCCAGCCCCAGAACAAGGGGAGTGCCCCAGGCAGGGCTTGCCCAGGCCTGGCACTCAGGCTGTGCCCTCCGCCCTGGGACGTCCCGTACCAAGGAGGACTTATTAAAGGGACAAAGGTCCTTGTGGGGTGCAGGCACCCCGGCTCAGGCCTGGCAGCGGGCCCAGGCTTGGGCTGCAGCAGGAATGCCTCCTTTCAGCCCTGCCACCCAGACCTCGTGGCAGAAGGAGAAGGAACACGCTCTTATCCTTTCTCCCTTGGAGCAGGACCACCCCATTGTGTGAGGACAGGGTGCTGCTTGGCAGGTGCTCCCCGCCTGGCAGGGCGCAGATGGGGGGCAGGAGGTGGGCACTTGATAGCATGGACCCTGGAGACTTGAGTTCAAATCTTGACTCAGCCCCTAACTTGCTGTGTGAGCTTGGGCAAGTGTCTTGACCTCTCTGAGCCTCAGTTTGCTCGCCACTGAGTAAAATGGGGTTAAGCATAACATCTGCTATTCATGATTCCTTGAGAAAATGGCTGAAAACACTGCCACAGAACCTATCCCAAAGTAGGTGCTGGATGAAGGTAGCTGTTGAGGCTATGTTTTGGAGAGAGGGATGGACAGATGGACACAGCAGGTTGCTCTCGGGCCCTTTCTGCAGGTCCTGGCAGAAAGGAAGCAGCTCTGAGATTCTTGGGGAGATGGGAGGCTGCCTCCTTGCTCCAGAAGTTCCCTAGGGAGCCAGCCAGGGGTGGAAGTGATCCAAGTGCCCTGAAGACGCCCCATGGGGTGGGGTGGGGGCTGCCGAGAGGTCTCCTCAGACCAGCACAAGACGCAGCTCCCGTATCACTGAATCAGGGCGTGGGGCAATCAGCTGTTAGAAAGTGGACCCAGGTTTTATTATTGCTGAATGTTATCATCCTTGATAAGAACCCGATTAAAAGGAGGGAGGGGGAGGCAGAGGCGGAGGTGAGGGGGTGGGGTGGGGGGGCAAAGGGCAGCGTGGGTCTGGCTGCGCCAAGCCCCTTCCCGGGGGGGAGGCAGGGGATGCGGAGACGAGCATCTGCCTGGTGGAGGGAGAGGCAGGAACTCTGTGAGCTGAGGGCTCCTGCCCAGGGACAGGGTCCCCCATCTGGTCCCCTCTGCTGCCCACTGTCACCAGGGGCGGCCTGAGGAAGGGAACGAAGCGAGGGACACATCTGGGTGTGAATCCTGCTATGCCACTTCCAAGCCGGGTGACCTTGGGCCAACCGCGGCGGCCCTGCCAGCCCCGCTTTCCCCATTTGTGACGTCAATTGTGGTGCCTCCTCCAAGACGCAGGGTGAGGATGAAATGAGACAGAGGAGGCTGAGTGTCTGCCACACAGAAACAGTCCCCCCCGCTCCTCCTAACGAGTCCTTTGAAATGACAACTGTTTGGCCTGCCTTTCTTTATTTCTTTTTATTTCTTTTTTTTTCTTTTTACAGCTGTACTCATATCTTATAGAAGTTCCCAGGCTAGGGGTGAAATCAGAGCTGCAGGTGCCGCCCTATGCCACAGGCATAGCCACGTGGGATCCAAGCCGCGTCTGCAACCTACACCACAGCTCATGGCAACGCTGGATCCTTAACCCACTGAGGGAGGTCAGGGATCGAACCTGCAACCTCATGATTCCTAGTCGGATTTGTTTCTGCTGCGCCACGACGGGAACTCCTATGTCAGGTGCTTAACCCGCTGAGCTACAACGGGATCTTGGCTGCTCTTTCCCCTGGTTCCTTCCCTGTCCCTCCTGCCATCAGAGGGGCCTGGCTGCTGGGCCTGCCGACCCTCTGCCCCATCTTCCCCAAAGCATCCTGAGCCATCACCACCCTGGGAGGCAGGCAAGGCCCAAGAGGCCCATTTTGCCGATGAGGAATTCAAGCCGCGAGTGGGATAGAGGCCTGCCAGGGACCAGAGGTGGAATTGGGGAGTCTCTGTCCAGGGCACTTCCACCTTCTTGGCCAGCATCCCTGGCCCTGTGACACCTGGCAGGATGGGGGCCCGGCCTAGAAGGGCCCCAGACTGCTGGGGTGTCAGGCTGGCATGGCTGCGGGGCCTCCAGCCCCCAGAGGTATCTCTGCCCAGGGGCCAGGGCTCCCCAGGACGGGCCCCACAGGCATTCCTTGCCATCAGGGAAGGCTATAAAAAGCAACAGTTTTCAGCCCCAGAGTGTGACCTGTGCGACTTCACAGAATCCAGAGAAAAACAGAGATAACCTTGGGACCGCCTGACCTTCAGGAGGGGCAGGGGTAGGAAGGGGGCACCCCAGACTCTAGCTTGGCCTGGGTTTGAGACAGGGCGGGGCAGTGGGCATTGTGTAAAATGCACAATAGAGCTTCCTGGTGGTAGTTAGAATTACTGTCATTATTAATTATTCATTCATGTTTAAATTATTACTGTTAGGCCTACTGGGTGTTCAGGCCTGGCCGTGGACTGGCCCTGCCCATCAACCTCTGGCTTGTCCCAATTCCAGAAGAGGTTGTTCTTTTTATTAACCCATTTACCAGACCAGGGAACTGAGGCTCAGAAAGGACCAATACCATGTACAAGGTCACAGCCAGAAAGGAAAAGCACGGAGCTGAACAGCCCTCCCTCGCTGCGTCCCACACCAGCCCCATTCGGCTCGAATACTCTGCCTCTTTGCTCAAGCTCTTCACACGTGCTGTCCCCTCTGGCCCGCAGCTGGGCCTTTCTCTCTCCACTTCCTCAGCCCTCAGGTTGCAGCTGGAATGTCACTTCCTCAGGCAGCCTCCCCAGAAGACCTCGCTTATTCATTCAGTCCACACATTTGGAGTTCCCGCCACGGCACAGTGGGCTAAGAACCTGACTGCAGGGGCTCCAGTCAGTGCGGAGGCGTGGGTTTGATCCTCAGCCTGGCACAATGGGTTAAAGGATCCGGTATGGCCACAGTCACAGCTGTGACTCAGATTCAATCCCTGGCCTGGGAACGTTCATATGCCGCAGGTGCAGCCAAAAACTTAAACGAATAGAAGTGCCCATCGTGGCTCAGGGGAAATGAATCTGACTAGCATCCATGAGAACGCAGGTTCAATCTCTGGCCTTGCTCAGTGGGTTAAGGATCTGGTGTGGCCGTGAGCTGTGGTGTAGGTCGCAGACGCGGCTCGGATCTGGTATGGCTATGGCTGTGGTGTAGACCGGCGGCTACAGATCCGAATGGACCCCTAGCCTGGGAACCTACATATGCCACAGGTGCGGCCCTAAAAAGACAAAAACAAACATACAAACAAACACATGCTTATTGAGCACCTACTCTGTGCCAAGTACTGTTCTGGGAGGGGGTGCTGGAGACACAGCAGTGAACAGAAGTGACACAGTTCTCTGTCCTCCGGTGGCTGGTGTCCTGAGTGGGTGAGTGAACCCTGAGCGCCTCCCACTGGGGCAGACTCTGCTCTGTGCCTGGGGGCGATAAAGCCACAGGACAAACCTGAAGCATTATCTCCATATGTCTTTCTTAAATTTGGCCCGGGTCGGGGAGAGTTGTCTTTTATTGAAGGAACACAGATCCATTATGGGCAACACATCCCACTTATGTAAACTTTCATGTGTTTTTGGCCATGTCTGCGGCATGCAGACGCTCCCTGGGCCCGAGATCGACTCCTCACCACAGCTGTAACCAGAACCACAGCAGTGACAATGCCAGATCCTTAACCTGCTGAGCCACAAGGGAACTCCTGTGTAAACTTTTTTTTTTGTCCTTTTAGGGCCGTGCCTGCAACATACATAGCCTGAATTTCTCAGGCTAGGGCCACAGCTACGGTAATGCCAGATCAGTGCCGCATCTGGGACCTACAGCCACAGCTTGTGGTAATAGCTGATCCTTAACCCACTGATCAAGGCAGGGATTGAACCCATGTCCTCATGGATACTAATCAGGTTCTCAACAGTGGGAACTCCTCCTATGTAAACTTCTAAAGAGAAACACAAGACTGACGGAGACTCCCAGGATTCCCTCCCAGGCCACCCTGGCTAAGGGCTGCCCTCAGCAGCACTTTGGAAAGGTTTGAGACCTTGTGACCCAGCCATGGAGTGGTCCCGGCTTGAGAAAGCCAGATGCTCAAGGGACAGCGGCCAAGTTCCTCCAGTCAAGCCCAGAGCTGGGAAGGCCAGAAGGGTCTGGAAGCCAGGAGCAGCCCAGGTACAAGGCAGACTCTGATCCGGGGCCTGCTGTGAGAAACCCTGCACCAATCTGGGAGTTCATTTCCTTGTGGGTAAAAGGATGGACTTGTGTTAGAGCTTCTCTAGGGTCACGGCAGGCCCAGGACAGGTGGCAGACTCTAAGGCCAGACCGCGCTGACCAGCCTCATGCCGCCCCCCCCCCATCTTCCCACGGTGGCCCCTCTGCCACTTCCCCAGCCCCACCCTCAGCATCCACCTTCATGGTACCTCTGGCCCAACACCCAGAAGAAGGCGAAGACCCTGCCCCGCCCCAGCCTGGGCTTGGAGGGAAGAAAAAGGAGAGGCAGGAGGAAGGTCACATTTCTTACTTGGCCCGCTGCCTGGTTTTCATTAGGCCCGCTGCCTAATTTTCCTGGGCGGCACTTGCTGTCTTGGCCAGTCTCCCCTCTTTCTTAACCATTTCGGAGGAAGGCGCTGTCACACCCCATCCCACTGGCTGCTGGTATCAAGGCCTGGAGTTCTTCCTGCTATGTCACCTGGGGGCCTCCTGCTGCCCTGTCAGCCTACACCCCCTTTTCCTGGGGTCCCCAGGGACAGAGCACAGCCGCTCAGAGGTACCTAGACTTGAGGGATGGTAACACTAACGATGACTATTAGCATTTATGGAGCACTTACTGTATTCCAGGCCCTGTGAACTCATTAACTTCTCCCCACAACCTTATGATGTAGGGACTATTACCATCAGCCCCATTTTTGAGAGGAAGGAATTGTGACTCAGAGATGGTAGGTGGTGGAGCGGGGACCCAAAACCAATGCCACTAATCACCATCCCATGGGGACTGGAAGAGCCTATGAACGCCCTTCTCCTGGTTAAATGCACCCCCCCCCCAATACCCTTGTCTTCTAACCTTTTCTCTTGTCTATTCCAGAATGGTGGTTTTTTTTTCCTCAAGGGTAAGGAGCCAAAGCCCCAAACACGATGCCCTGGGATAGTGAGGTCTGAAGGATCCAACCCACCTTAAAAATGAAGGGGAGTATCTGTTGTGGCTCAGTGGTAATGAACCCGACTAATATCCATGAGGACATGGGTTCAATCCTTGGCCTCGCTCAGTGGGTTAAAGATCCGGCATTGCCGTGAGCTGTGGTATAGGTCGCAGATGCAGCTTGGATTCTGCGTTTCTGTGGCTGTGGTGTAGGCCGGCAGCTATAGCTCTGGATTAAACTCACCCCCCGAACCGATGGAGTTCCCGTCGAGGCTCAGTGGAAACCAATCTGACTAGCATCCATGGTTCTACCCCTAGCTTGGGAATTTCCATGTGCTGCAGGTGTGGCTCTAAAAAGATGGACAAACGCGTTCCCGTCGAGGCGCAGTGGTTAACGAATCCGACTAGGAACCATGAGGTTTCGGGTTCGGTCCCTGCCCTTGCTCAGTGGGTTAATGATCCGGCGTTGCTGTGAGCTGTGGTGTGGGTTGCAGACTCGGCTCGGATCCCACGTTGCTGTGGCTCTGGCGTAGGCTGGCAGCTCAGCTCAGATTAGACCCCTAGCCTGGGAACCTCCATAAGTTGAAGGAGCGGCCCAAGGAATGGCAAAAAAGACAATAAATAAATAAATTAATTAAATTAAATTTAAAAAGATGGAAAAAAAAGATGCGGGAGGCGAGGCTGCCTGGGCAGGACTTCTGGGCCCCAAAGCTGGCTTCTGGGAACCTCAAGAGCCAGGCCTCTTTCTGGGATCACTATCAGGGGATGATGGGACCAAGGAGAAGCCGAGGCATCTGGGAAGGGGAGAGGAGAGTCTGGGTCTGGGAACCCAAGCCCCACCCCCACCTGGGATATACCAGGCAAGAGAGCTGATGCTGAAAGCGAATCCACCCCCATCCCGGACTGAATTCCCCTGTGGGCAGAAACTCTCGGGGGTGGGAGGGGGGTGGAGGGGGAAGACTACTAGGAAGTCTGAATGATGCCCTAGCTGGATGGGGGAGGCAGGGGCCCTTTCCAGCCTGAAGAGGGAGGGAGCGTGCTGCCAGTGCCAATCCCACCCCACCCACTCCAGGAAGAAGTAACCAACTTTCCCCCAGACCCGGAGCTCAGCTGGTCCCAGTGGGCTGCCCAGCTCCTTGAGGCAAAGCCTGCAATAAAAATCCTGCAGTGGTGACTGCAGTGATCAGAGTCAGAGAGAGAGAAGCGGGGGAAAAAAACCTCTCTAGTGCCTGACATTCTTTTTAGGATGCCCATAAAAGATAATGTGACCTGTAAAAACTGCAAGCTGCTTCCCAGCCTGTGGCGCCCGGCCCCATGCCCCCCTCCCACCCCCAGCTCCCCTCTGCTGCCCTTGAGCCCAGGGTACTACCCCGGCTGCTCTCAGAGTATCGGGGACCCCCTGGCTGAGGAAGACAGCTGGCCTCAAACCATCTGCCAGGTGGGTGAAGATGCGAAAGCCCCTTGCTTCCCCGCCTCCTCCGCACCCCCCGCCCATTCCCGGGCTCTCGGGTCAGCCAGGCTGCTGCTGCCAGGCCAGGGGGCGGAAATGTGCTGGGGCAGGTCCCAGGTCTCCTCTCTCAGGTGAGTCACCCCCGTGGGAGTGTGGTGATGAGTCTGAATCCCAGCTCTTTGTTTTCAGCTCCTGGGAATTCATACATGGGGGTAGACACCCTGTGCCCGGGTCTGTGGCCGAGTAACATGGAGGGAGGGGTGGGTGTCGAGAGGCCCAGGTTGGAGTTCCAACCTCACTGCCGACTGGCTGCTTGAAACCTTGCAATGTCTGAGCTGCTTTGGGCCTCAGTTTCTCTACCTTTAAAATGGGGATACATCAGGAGTTCCCATCGTGACGCAGCGGAAACGAATCTGACTAGGAACCATGAGGTTGCGGGTTCGATCCCTGGCCTTGCTCAGTGGGTTAAAGATCTGGTGTTGCCGTGAACTGTGGTGTAAGTCACAGGCATGGCTCAGATCTAGCATTGCTGTGCCTGTGGTGTAGACCAGCAGCTATAATAGCTCCGATTTAACCCCTAGCCTGGGACCCACCATATGCCACGGGTGCAGCCCTAAAAAGCAAAGGGGGGGGGGGCATGAATTAGGTATGAGGGCAATTTTTTCATTTTTTCGAGGCAGTAATAAAGCGAAAAAGCATGTCACAGCCCTGGGAGGATGACAACAATTGTCATTTACGGAGTGCCTGCTATGTGCCCGGTCCAGAGTAAGACGTTTATAATTAATCTTCTCATCGGCCTTGGGAAGCAGGTGAGATTATTATCCTTTTTCTTTTTCAAGGAGGAAACTGAGGCTCAGAGAGGTTAAGTAGCTCACCCGAGGCCATGTGACGTACACACCCGACCAGCAGGATCCCCGGCCACCCACCCACAGTGGGGCGTTAAGGACCTCACTGAAATGCCAGGTGCAGCCATCACCGTGCTGGCGGGACCCTCCCCTGCCCTCCAGGTGGGGGCCAGTTCCCAGCCTTAAACGAGGTGGTCCTCTCCCCGGCTTCCTCCCCAGAGGACCCGCCCCTGCCTTGGGTCCTGGTGGAAATCCCAGCACCCTCCCAGGATGGGCAGGGCTCAACTCTGTGTCCCCAAACCCAGAGCTCCACGTGTCACAGCCTGGGCGCCTTCCAGACCTGCTCTGCTTGGGAAGGCCCCGCCGGCTGTGTCTCCCGATTTCCCAGACTCTACATCTTTGCCCCAGTCTGGGGAGCGGTCACCTCCTTGGGGTCTCAAGGCCTCCTGAGGACAGTGCCTGAGATCACCCTTCCTTCGAGTTCTGCTCCTCAGCCTGTTTCCTAGATTCAGCTGCCTTTTTTTTTTTTTAGCTTTTTAGGGCCGCACCTGTAGCATAGGGAGGTTCCCAGGCAAGGGGTCGAATCGGAGCTGCAGCTGCCGGCCTACAGCACAGCCGCAGCCACCTGGGATCCAAGCTTCATCTGCAACCTACACCACAGCTTGCAGCAAAGCCAGATCCTTAACCCACTGAGTGAGGCCAGGGATCGAACCCACATCCTCCCGGTTACTAGTTGGGTTCTTGACTGGCTGAGCCGCAATGGGGACTCCTGAGTGATGTCTGAATGTGCGAAAGCATGAGTGAGTGAATGGACCTCAACTCTCACCCTAATCGTGACCGCTGGGCAGCGTTACCCCCTGTACCAGGAGAGGAAATAGAGGCTCAGAGAGGGACCGCAACATGTTTGAGGTCACCCAGCAAGTTGCGGGCAGAGGTGACCCCTAACCCAGGACCCTGCCCCCACCACACCCGCCAGCCCGCCCCTGGCCTTTCCCGCTCGCCACCTTCCTCCTGACATCGTCCCAACCACACTCTGGGCCCAGCTCAACCTCCTGTCTCTGAGGGAGGCGGCGGGCACAGTGTCTTTAAGCTGCCCTTTGAGGGACGAGCCGAGGAGGGGGCTGGGGAGGGGGCCTCCACCCAGCAGGCAGGGCAAGGAGTCCAAGCCCGTCTGTCTGAGATGGGGTCAGCGCAGGGGGTCTTTTTCTGCGAGCACTTACGGCACAATTGATGGGAGAAGCGCTCATCAAACGAGGGACAAATCATAGAGTTCGGGAGATGGAAATTAGGCACGGACAAACGATCCAGGTGCAGGGGAGATTTATGGGGGAGGCTGTATTCTAGCTAATGATTTCTGCTAATGATTCTCCGAAGTGTACAGTGGCACAGAGCCCGCGCTCCATGGGGTGACATGAACCCTGCGGGCCGGATGAAGGACGTTCCTGGGGAGATGGCGATGGCAAGGGGATGATGGAGAAGGATGGAGGGGGGCCCCCCCAATCCCTGCCCACCCCCCCGCGGAGTGGCTGGAGGAGATGGGGTTCTGGGGGTGCGAGGAGGCCTTGCTGGGATTTATCGCTCGACCCGGCTCTTTGGCCCTTTCTCCACTCGCCCTGAAAGTGCCTCCCCGCCTGGCAGCTCCGAGTGTTGGCGGGGTCTGCCCACTGCTGACACACACATTTTCAGAGCCCACCACCATCTTTCATTCCACCAGCCCCCCTCCCAGATGCCGGTTTCTGGCTGCAAATGGTCCCTCCCTGCCCCCTTCCTCCTTCTCTCCTCCCCCGCCCTCCCCTCTGTCAGTCTCTCCTCCAAAACGCCGCCGGCCCCCACGCCACAGCCCTGCTCCTCCACTCTCAAGTCCCAGCTTCCCGAGGACGCCACTTCCGAGGCCCCCAGCCAGGGACTGCCCCGGCCTCTGGCCCTGGAGCACGCAGCACCCTCTCTTCTCCTCCATCGCCTGGTTCGGGGATGCAGACCCTCTCCGCCGGGACTGTCCCTCCCAAACCGACCTCCTGTGGACCAAGTCCAGCCTCCTGGTTCTGTGGTGGAGGGCCCTTGGGCAATGGGAACGGGTCCCCCTGCTTCTCAATCCATGACCAGAAAAATGGGCGCTGTAGTTAATTCGCAGGGATCAAATGGCCAGGGAATTACATTTGCTTTTTCGACTCTTTATGTATTCTCTGATTTCTCCGTGTGTGTGTGTGTGTGTGTGTGTGTGTGTGTATGTGTGTGATTTTGTAAATGTGAAGAATACAAGTGAGGCGATTGGTGGGAGGGAGGATGAAGGAATTCGGACCTCAGTGTCCATCCAACACCTCTGCTCAGGCTACCCCTGCCTCCCCTGGACCAATGCCCTCTTCTCTGTCAAGTCCCACTTCATGCCCAAGCCCAGGACATTAGCATATCACACCCACAAGCTCACAAATTCCTCACAGCAGCCCTGCCACGTGCGTTCATTATTTCCTCCATTTTTCAGATTGGAAGATTGAGGTTCACAGATGTAAAGAGCTTATTCCAGTCCTCAGGGTGCGGATATGGCAAAGGGATGCTTGAACCCGGGCCCTTTGAATTCACACCCCTGTTCCTTTCACTGCATCAAACCCTGCCCATCGCCTGAGCCAGCTCATGTCCTTGTGAGCGGAGACCCTCCTCAGTGGATGGAGCAGAATGGGGGAGACAGAGGCTGAGACGTCCCAGCAGAGGGACCAGGAGAGAAGAACGAAGGATCAGCCTCCGTCTCACCAGAGAGGACCAAACATGACAACTTCAGTGTCCAGTGTGGAGGAACTGGTTAATTGAGGCCCGGAGTAAGGAAGCAGGGAACGTAGCTTTCAGCTGACCTGGAGAGATACTCAAAAGACACTAGACATGAACGAGGCCATTTTCAAAACAGTCTGAGGCAGGGCATCCTGCTTTCCCTGGTGGACAAAGATCCCTGTGCGGCTCTATGCACAGAAACAGCTGCCTTTCCCCCAGCGTCAGCAATAGGGAGGGACAGTTTGGGGGCTTCGCTTCCATATTGTCTGAGCCTTACAGAACAAACAGATATGACTTCGGTCATCAGAAGGGAAAAGAAACCAGCAGAGCTGTTTTCATTTGGATAAAAAACCATCCAGAGGCGATGCCCAGCCTGAGACCTTGTTGTCAGAACACTGGCTTCCGGCCGCCTTGTCATTTGTCCTCAGAGCATCACTTCTCATACGTGTCGAGGGAGGGGGTGTCACCTTGGAAGCCACTCTCCCTCTCACCCCTCAAGGCCCCTACCCCCACCCTTTCCTGGCCTACCCGCCACCCCCTCTTGATGTGATCAAAGTGAAAATGAGATCTGAAACTTCAGCCTGGAAAAGCAGCGAAGCACTGATGCCAGGATAAGAAGGATCACCGCTCACCAGCTGGGAGCACCCCACCCCCACCCCTGGCGCTGCCCCTTCCCTCTCATCACCTCCTACCTGCATTCTAAGCCCTGTCTGGGGACAAGGCCCCAGTGTCCCGCACCCCAGCCACTGCCAGAGCAGACTGAAGGCCCCACTAGAGACACTCCTACACCCCCCCTTGCTTCTTTGGACTCAGGCAGCATCTCTAGACGGCTCCTCCGATAGCCTTAGCAGTTCCTGGAAGGGCGACCTGAGAAACTGGCTGGATGAAGTGATCGGATCAGCCACTGGGAGAACAGAGCCCTGATGGACCAGGATGGGGACAAGTCAGTTTAATGGGAACCAGGTGGGGACCCCTGGGACTCTGAGAGGAGAGAGGACCACTAGAGAGTTAGAAGAGAGGCGATAAAGACAAACGCACAAAGCATCATGGGAAGTTCATGAGCTCTGGCACCAGCCTGAGCCATTTCTAGCTTTGTGAACTTGGGCAAGCCACCCAGCTTCTCCTTTCATCAATTTCTTTTTCATCATCTCTAAAATGGGGGTCACAGGAATAACATTGCCTGGCAAATAGAGGGATTAGATATAACAGATGCAAAGCAGTTCATAATTGGTAAGCGTCAATGGCAGCTATTACTATTGTCATTGAACTTGGAGAAGAGGAAACCGTGGGCCTAGGAGGACCACAGACCTTGTCTGGCATAGAAGATGTGGGGTTGAGTAGTCACAGTGTCAGTCTGGCCCACCCAGTGACTAGACGAGAACAGGAAGGGGAAGGGGAGGCCCTGGAGAGATGGCAGAGATAAACCTATGTCACGATCTTGCCCCATCTGGGTCACCAGCTGCACCCCAGGAGGAATGATTCAGCTGGTGAGAAGTCCCCACCCAGAGACTGGTCCCACAGGCTGTGGCCCAGGCCCACGGGCACAGCAGGCACGCGCTGGGAAGTCCCATGGAGAAATACCCAGAGTCACCCATCTGCTCAATGGCTTAGGCACCCCCTGGCCTCTTTACAATGCAGCCCGTCTTTACAATGAGGACCCAGAGCCAACTGACTCCCCTGAGGCAGAGGAGGCCCAAAGAGATCAAGGCATTTGCTGGGGCCACATAGCAAGTCCCAGGAGGTTCACCTCATCCAAACCCAGAGAGGTCAAGTCACTAGGCCAAGGTCACACAGCTCAGACATGACAGAGCGAGGAAGCCTAAAGCTGGCCCATGACAGCAAGCTGTCCCGAGTCTGGCTGGAGATCGGGCTGCTGTGAGCCTCAAACCTTTTTTTTTTATTTTTTGTTTTTTATTTATTTATTTATTTTTGTCTTTTCTAGGGCTGCACCCATGGCATATGGAGGTTTCCAGGCTAGGGGTCTAATTGAAGTTGCAGCCACCAGCCTACACCACAGCCACAGCAATGTCAGATCTGAGCCACGTCTATGACCTACACCACAGTTCACGGCAGTGCCAGATCCTTAACCCACTGAGCGAGGCCAGGGATGGAACGCGCAACCTCATGGTTCCTAGTCAGATGCACTAACCACTGAACCACAATGGGAACTCCTGAAACCTTTTAATCCTAGAGCCCCAGAACTGTGGAAGGCTCAGGAGGCAGGGTTCTGCGGGGCTAGGTGATGGGGAGGGGGAGCTTTCCGAAGGCTCTGAGGACTAGATTTGTGGGACATTTTCACAATCCTTAGGGACTCACCCATTCCCTGAACCTCCCCAAGCACCTCTCCTTCCCCTGGGAACCCCTCACCTACACCCCTATTTAAAGCCTTCTGGCCTCCTCTGAGCAGACTCCCTGCCCACTGCGAAGCCCCGTGCCATCTGGCCCTCCCCCCGGGGCCCTGGAATCAGCATGCCTGACCCTGGGGGGCTGGGCAATGTCCCCAGTCTGTTTTTCCTGTTCTCTTCAGAGTGTGTGTGCATGTGTGTATTCCCTTGTTTGTTACTTCCTGGCATTTATCGTGTGTGTGTGTGTGTGTGTGTGTGTGCGTGTGCGCACTCGTGCCTTGTCCCCCAGCTAGGCGCCAAGCTCCCCAAGCTGGTAACTGCTTCATCAGTGCCTCCCTCTCACCTGGACTGGGCGCTGCCCACGATGGAGGATTCCCGCAGGTCCGAAGGAAATCTGACTCACTAACCCGATGCCCAAGGGGGATCATTACTTTACGGAAAGTCTTTGCTTTAGAAAAGGATGCCCAGCAGGGTCCCTCAAACAGCCAGCTGTCCTGGTTCCAGAAAAATGGATTTGTTCTCAGAGATCCAACCTGCCAGCCCTGCTCTGAGCCCCATGAGCCGGGTCTGCCGGAGGCCTGAGGAGCCCACCTACCTGTCTACTCTGGCCCCCTCTTTGGCGTGGCATTCAAGGCCTTTCCCCATCCAGCGCCAACCTGCCTTTCATAATAGAAACAAAAGCTATGGTTAAAAAACGAACACAAACAAAACCATTGGTGATGTGGTGACTGACATTCACCCAGTGCCTACTGCTTGGGGACACCTGAGAGCGCTGTCACTTCATTCATTCCTCGATGACTCCTTGACTCCGAGATGGAGTGTCAGTTGTCATCCTCACTGTAAGAGGGCACCACGGAAAATCTGGAATGTCCCAGAGGGAGCTGGGGTTTGAGCCCAAGTTAGCAAGTGCCCCAGGGCCCAGCCCTCACTCATGGGCAGCCCTGTCCCACTTGTGACCACCAGCCTCCAAGCACAAAATTCTCTTGCCCGAAAGTTCTCCTTGTTGTCTGTCCTTGGGTCCACTTCCTACCTACCTTTTCAGACTTGGCTTCAATGTCACCTCCTCAACCCCCGTCGTGCAGAATTTGTTCTGGTGGCCCTGACTTCAGACCTCTGTGTGGCACCAATGACATGGCCTTAGGATTGAGGATACCCGTCACTCTTGCTGAACCAGAAGTCCAGTCACTCAGGATGTTTTAGAATCATTCACCGACAGATGTTTAATGAACACATATTGGGTGCCAGGACTCGTGGCCAACAAGAGAGCTTGCAGAGCACAGATACTAGACTGGGAGAGACAGTGTATGGGCTGATGGATGCGTGGACAAGATAAGTTCACATGAGGATAACCCTAAGAAGATGCAAACGAGGTGATATTCTAGAGAGAATATTCTAGAAAGCAGCCGAGAAGGGGTGCCTCTGGTCTTCACCAAAGTGAGTCCTTCTCTTAGCTCGACCTGGCTCTAAGGACCAGTGGCATCTGTCACTCACTCATTTATTCTTCATTTACTCACTCATTCAATCACTCACTCGCTGACCACAGACCACACTGGGTTCTGTCTTCTGACACCCCGAGGTCCCTGGGGAGGTGAAAACGCTCTGAATCTTCCTGAAAGCAGGGAGATCAAGGCTGGGGGGCGGGGACCAGGTGGGGGCTACATGTAGGGAACATTCCCACTCCCTCTGATCAGTCATGCTTCCTAATTCAATAAGGTGAGAAGGAGCATAATTTGATCATATTTGTTTTGCATCACTGCAAAGACGGAAAATGAAGGGCTGCAGAACCGCACCAATTTACTTCATCCGACCTTGATTAAAAGAAAATTAATTGTCGCATCTCTCAGGATATCACAGGCGGCAGCCAATGGCTCTCCAGGATGCCACAAAGAGAGGGAAAGAGCGAGGATGCTGCCTGCCCTTTCTTCTAACCGCTTCCAGCCCGCCGGCAGCAGAGACGGCTGAGCTAGGGAAGCCTCTGGCTGCACGGGAGGCAGCAGGCAGATGGGCTTGGGGTGGGATGGTGGGGCCGGGGCTGAGCCCTTCCTGGTCTTTCCCACCCATTCTGGGTTCCGTTCCCCTCACCCCCTGCCCATGGCCCAGAGAAGATCCTGTGGGCTGGACCCCCATCCCAGAGCCCCCCCATGGGCTCCCCAAAGCCCTCGGGGGCTCCCCTCCCACCCCAGGGCTGGCAGATGCCTTGTGGAGGAGCCCCCAGGGAAGCTGCCCCCCCAAAGAGCCAGGCCGCCAGAGCATCCCCCACCCCCACCCCAGGCTGCCCGGCCCAGCGCTGAGAGGGAAGGGAGGAAGGAGGGGGCTTGGCGCTGCCCGGGTGAGCCAGGGTGGGGGGGTGTCAGTGGGGAGAGCATCTCATGAAAAGTTAATGCCCCCTTGCAGGTTGTTGATTTTTGTTTGTTTTTCTCTTTTTGCCAGAAGAGAAGCCTCTTTCATTAGCCCAGACTGTCATTACCCAGCATTAAATTTTCATAGGGCGGGCGGGAGGCCGGGCAAGGGGAGGCAGGCAGGGGGGGCGGGCTGGGGGCTCCCTGGGCTGGGCCTGCTGGGGACTGGGACCAGCTCCCCCGGGTTCCCATCTGCACACTGCTAGCTCTTAGTAATAATAACTGCTCTTCTCTGTCCCCCACAGTGTGTTAAGCATGGCCCATGGACGGCAGCCTGTGATCTTCCTAACGCTCCTATGCGGTGGCCTCTGATTACCCCCATTCTACAGATGAGAGAAACTGAGGCTCAGAGGACTTGAGTCTCTTGCCCATTACAGACAGTGAGCAGTGGCATATTTGACCCCCTAGAATGTGCCTTCACTGGAGCCAAGAGGCAAAGAGGACTGGAAAGGTGGGGGGGGGGGGGCTGGGAACAGGGTGGAGACTCAGGGTGCTGTTGGGGTTGCTCTACCCTGGGGGGAGCCGGTAGGAGCCTGGCCCCCAGCCCCATCCTGGGAGGCGGGTGGGCGGCTCCTCTTCGCCAGGCGAGGGTCCGTGCGGGCAGGGCCTGCGCCCCGCCAGGCAGGTGTCAGGGCCTTCACAATGGTGCACCTGGCTTGGGCACCAGGCCTGCCCATTCAGCCCGGAACAATCACTGCTCCACAGCCGCCGGCCCAGCGGCCTCCAGGGGCGGGAGGACAGGAGGGCAGCAGATGGGCCTCGGGTGTCAGATTTCCAGCCTAGGGTGGAGAGGGGGGTGGGTGCAGGCAGCCCTGGAGGGGGAGGGGAGGGATCAGGCTCCTCCCTGCCTCTGGTCCCCGAAGGAGGGTGGGAGGGACAGGGTAGGGGGCGATGGGGACTGTCAGCCCACCACCACTGCCACCTAGAGCAGAGTGGAGGGGAGACAGGCCTAGGCTGGCAGTGAGCCTGTGAGCTTCTCATAGGTCTGGGGACCACTGAGAAGGCTGTACTCTGGCTCTACCACCCACTGGAGCAGCTCAGAACCTCTCCGGGCCTCAGTTGCCTCATCTATAAAATGGGTGTCCACTCACTAACTATACACAGTGCTTGCTATGTGCTGAGCACTGCTCTGGACACCAGAAAAGCAGGCGTGAACAAAGCAGATGCGAATCCCTGCACCTCAAAGCTCCCATCTTAGTGTAAGAGACAGATAACGATCAAGGTAAAATAATTAAATACAGTAATAACTTACATGGGAAGAAATATACACATATTTTTTTTGCTCTTTAGGGCTACACTTGGCAGGTGAGAATTCTACCACTGGACAACCAATGCCTGAGGCTACACTTGGAGCATATGGAACTTCCCCAGGCTAGGGGTCGAATCAGAGCTACAGCTGCCGGCCTACACCACAGCCACAGCAACATGAGATCCTTAACTCACTGCAGGAGGCTAGGGATTGAACCCACATCCTCATGGATACTAGTCCGGCTCATTACTGTTGAGCCACAAGGGGAATTCCAAGAGTGGATTTATTTATATGTATAACTCACAGCGCTGTACACCTGAAACTAATACAACATTGCAAGTCCACTATACTCCAATAGAATTTGTTTTAAAGAATTCAATTCTTTGTGGGATAAGGAGGGAAAAAGAGGAGGTGTGGTGAGAGGGTTATACCTTGAGATGAGAGGGCAATCCCCAAAGGAGGAGTGGGGCCAGCCAGGCTGATGTGGGGGAAAAGCATGCTAGGCAGAGGGAACAGCAAGTGGAGGATGAGTACCTGCCCTGCACAACAGACGCGCAGAACAGACTTGTGGTTGCCAAGGGGGAGGGGGAGGGAGGGGGAGGGACGGGGAATCCGGGGTTCATAGATGCAAACTATCGCCTTTGGAATGGAGCTGCACGGAGATCCTGCTGTGAGGCACTGGGAACTCTGTCTAGTCACTTGTGATGGAGCGTGAGGGAGGATAATGGGAGAAAAAGGATGTGTGTATGTGTGTGTGACCGGGTCACTTTGCTGTACAGTAGCAAACTGACAGAGCGCTGTGAACCAGCTATAATGGAAAAAATAAAAGTCATTAAAATAACCCCTCCCCCCAAAAAGGAAGTCAATTATGGAAGGGATAGCCTGTCTTCTGCCATATAAGTAGATATTTACTGACAGTTCAACATGGAAAAATCTAGAAACATAGCTTTTAGTTCTCAATGAAAAAAATCTTGTGTTTGCCTTTACTATGTTTCAGTAAAAGTAATACCTTTTTTTTTTTTTGTCTTTTGTCTTTTTTAGGGCTACACCCGCGGCATATGGAGGTTCCCAGGCTGGGGGTTGAATTGGAGCTACAGCTGCCAGCCTACACCACAGCCACAGCAATGCAGGATCTGAGCCGCGTCTTTGACCTACACCACAGCTCAGGGCAACACCGGATCCTTAACCCACCGAGCAAGGCCAGGGATCAAACCCACAACCTCATGGTTCCTAGTTGGGTTCAGTTTCCGCTGCGCCACAACAGGAACTCCACACTACAAATTAAAAAAAAAAAAAAAAAAAAGAAACAGACTCACAGACAGCAGACTTGCAGCTGCCAAGCAAGAGCGGGGCGGGAACAGTTGGATTGAGAGTTTGGGGTTGGTAGATGAAAATTATTAAATGTAGAATGGATAGACAAAAGATCCTACTGTACAGCACACTGGATTATATCCACACTCTTAGAATAAACCACAATAGAAAGGGATATTAAAAAAAAAAAAAGCAAAAAAACCCAAAGTTCCCTTGTGGTACAGTGGGCTAAGGACCTGGTGTCCACTGCAGCAGCAGCGGTCAGTGCTGTGGTGAGGGTTCAACTCCTGGCCTGGGAAGTTCCCATCGTGGTACAGCAGAAACGAATACGACGAGGAACCACGAGGATGCTGGTTTGATCCCTGGCCTCGCTCAGTGGGTCAGCAATCCAGCACTGCCGTGAGCTGTGATGTAGGTTATAGACACAGCTCGGATCTGGCGTTGCTGTGGCTGTGGTGTAGGCTGGCAGCTGTATCTCTAATTCGACCCCTCGCCGAGGAACCTCCATATGCCGCAGGTGCGGCCCTAAAAAGAAAAAAAGAAAAATCCCCGGGAACTTTCATATGCTGTGAGTGCAACCAAAAAAACATAAAAAGTATGTATATATGTGTATAGCTTCGGTGCCAATTTGTCCACCTTGTAGCCTCTGAGCTTCTGAAAGCCAGTGTCATTGTCCGCATTTTGCACATGAGAACGCTGAGGCTTGAGAAGGGAGGGGAATAATTCGGGCCCCGTGCTCCGGGTCCGAGGTGAGATGTGGCGCTGCCAGGATACCGTTTGAGCTACAGGCCTTCCATCAGGTTGATACCAGACAGGCGGCGAATAGGACGGAGAAGTCAGGGAAGCAGCAAATGTCCCACAGCCAGTGCGTGCCCCGCCCATCTTTGCAGGGTCTGGGGGTGAGTTTAACGCCCCTGTCTTTTGGGAGACCTTCCTCCTCACTCTGAACTTGTCTTTGAGGCACCCAGGGCCCGTGGCGGTAAAGACAGGAGATGCTGAGAAGGGAAAGGGGGCTAGTGCAAAGCCCTCATGTGACAGAAGAGGAATCCTAGGCCCAGAGAAGGCCTACGGAAGAGCCTCGGCCCACCCCTGACCTCAGTGATTACATCTGTACAAGGGGCTGGGGCCGTAATGGATACCAATCACTGCAGAGGTGGAAGCCCTATCCTCCATCCAAGGCCAGGAAAGAGAGGCCCGAGCAACGAAGGGGCAAGACTCTCCCATAGGGACCATTGGCACTCACAAGAGGGCCCTGGGGCCGAGGAAGCACTCGCAGCATGTAGGATGCTCGCAGCATGTAGGATGCTCGCAGCTGTGCACTGAGGGGGATGCAGATGGGAATCAAGGAGAGGCTGGAAAGGGGGCCCTGCTCCTGCCTGACCTCCACGATGACTGCCTTGCTTCCTTGGGTGACTCTTGGCAGCCAGGTCTCCTTGGACAGGTGTCAAGAAGCCTGTGGGACTCATCCCTGGACCAGGAGGGGAACTGCAGGCCGACTGGGGGGACAGCCTGCTGGAGGTGGAGCCCTGGAGTCCCAGAGACCTGGGCTCAAGCCTCGGCCCTGCCCCTCACTGTCGTGTGACCCCTGACACCATACGGCCTCCCCGTGCCTCAGTTTCCTCCTCGATAAAATGGGATCTGGCTCATGGGGTTGGAAGGGCTTCAGTGAGACTGCATGCCAGGCCCTCCCTGCAGCCTGGATGCAGGGTCAGAGCTGGTGGCGGGCACTGTCCTGAGTGCTCCATGAGCCAGGAAGGAGCACCTTCAGGAGGGGTCGTGGGGAAGCCACTGAGGCAGAAGAGTTTTAGGACTCAGCAAGGCTACACGGCTAATAAGCGGACCAGTCAGGCTAGCCAGAGGTCCCTCTGGCTCCTGGGCTCTCTCTGGTGCGCAATGGTGGCGGGGAAGCCCCAGGAGAAGTCAGGGGAGGGGCTCCCAGGCCCCCCCAAGGCCCAGCTGGCTCCCCAAGGACACCCCCGCTGGGGGCTCAGGCAACCGTGCATCCTTACTCCTAGCAGCAGCTCCTCCCAGCAGCAGATGAGGGCTGAGGGCACCCCACTCCCCCTTCCAGCCACCCCGAGCGGGCCGGGTTCTTTCCCTCCCATCCCCCGCTTGCTCATTCTGGGAACAAAGGCGACACACGGGCACCCACCTCCTGGCGGTGCTGATTATCTAATTCTCAACCCCTCAATTACCGCTTCCTGAAGGAGGCATTAGCCTGGGAGTGCCTGCCTCCTGCCTGTCCTGGGGCGCTTGGGGGCATCCATTCAGGGAAACCTGTAGGGGGCCAAGCTGGGCCCCATCTTGCCTTCAGGAAGTGGGCCCTCCAGTGGGGCACTTGGCCAGCCCCACAGCCCCACCCACCTGCTTCTCCCAGGATCCTGGACTCTTGGCCTGGATGGGACCCAGGTCCACAGACTCTCCCAAGGTCAAGGATAAGTATGTGCAGGCATATATGTGGGCCTAGAGTATTACACTTATACATGTAATACTCTTATGTGTGACCAAGTGTGCTATGGTATAAGAGCTTAACAATGTACAAATACAGGAGTTCCCATAGTGGCGCAGTGGTTGACGAATCCGACTAGGAACCATGAGGTTGCGGGTTCGATCCCTGCCCTTGCTCAGTGGGTTAACAATCCGGTGTTGCCGTGAGCTGTGGTGTAGGTTGCAGACGCGGCTCGGATCCCGCGTTGCTGTGGCTCTGGCGTAGGCCGGTGGCTACAGCTCTGATTGGACCCCTAGCCTGGGAACCTCCATATGCCGCGGGAGCGGCCCAAAGAAATAGCAAAAAGACAAAAAAAAAAATAATAATAATAATAATGTGGGAGCTCCTGTCGTGGCTCAGAGGTAACTAACCCGACTAGCATCCATGAGGATGCAGGTTCGATCCCTGGCCTTGCTCAGTGCGTTAAGGATCCAGCATTGCTGTGAGCTGTGGTGGAGGTCGCAGACACAGTCTGGATCCCTCATTGCTGTGGCTGCAGCGTAGGCCAGTGGCTACAGCTCCAATTTGACCCTTAGCCTGGGAACCTCCATATGCTGCGGGAGTAGCAACAGAAAAAAGAGAAAAAGAGAGAGAGAGTTGAATGCGTATGCGTATATATGACGATGCACTTTTACACAAGTGAGAAATTACAAAGATGTGTACAATGAATCTGAGCACATATGCGAATCAGTAGCACAAATGATTGCCTTAATGAGTGTGTAGGTGTGTATAGATGTACATACATTAGTGTGTATTTGTGCACGGCTATGTTTGTGTTGAGCTAAAAACAAGTGTGAGAGGGTGTGACTGCGTGTGGACAATGCCACCTGAGGCTTGGGCAGGAGAAGGGGGAACCTACCACTCCCAAGCAAGGGGTGTAGCTGGGCCCCAGAGGGAGGAGGAAGGAGGATGGCCCCCGGGCCAGCAGGCAGGGACCTCAGACCTCCAGCCAGAGGCCTGTTTCCTGCTGCAACTGGAGCCCCCATCCTTCTTGCCAAAGGGAAGGAAGTGCTCACCTAGGGCAGGTGGAGCTGGTGGCAGATGCAAAAAGACTCAGTGCTAATTTGCATCTTTCATTTGCATACATTTCCATAGGGCTTACTGATTGGTTATTTGAAAGCCCCCCCATCCCTCTCAACCCTCTCTGCTTACAATGACCTCGCCTGGAACGAAATCAAGGTTGAACTGTGCTTGATCAAGGGCTGAGGCTGACTAACCCTGGGGGCCTGGCCTGGGTGGGCCTGGGTGCTCCCTGAAAACCTGCCCCTTAGGGACTGCTCAGAGCACAGAGCCAATAACTTCCTCAGGTGTTGCCTGACGCCATGAAGGTGCTCACGGGCTATTCTATCAGTGAAGAAGCAAAGCAGGTGCTAGCTACCTGGGCTTCTCAAATCTTCAGGAGGGGTCTAGGGGTGGGGTCCCCCAGGCCTCTGAGAGGGAGTCTGGTCCCCTGGGCCAGGGGGCCAACACTGAGGGTGGATGTCAAGGAAACTGAGGGTTGCTGGTCAGAATTCCACCTCGGGATCTGCCCCCCTCCACCCTCCCTCTCCTGCTCCCAGCCCTCCCTGGGAAGATGGAATCTGGAGGCCGGACTGCTACCTCAGAACCAGACGCCTGGTCAAGCATGTTCAGAAACATTCCTGTATCCCCAGGCCTCGGAGCCGCCCAGCAGCCCACCGTGCAGACAGCGAGGTGCTCAGCGTGTTCTCAGAGATGGGAAGAGAACTGACATCCCCAGCAGAGGGCTGAGAGAGGGGGAGAGTGTGTGTGCGTGCAAGAGTGTGCCCAGTCATGTGCACACTCACTACTGTGGCTGTGCATGACACAGTTTCTGAACAAGGGAGAAGACGGTGTCCTGGGCATGGAACATGCATGGGTCCCTGTGCCCAACTGTGAGTTTGTGTATTGTGTGCATGTGCTCAATGGCCCGTGCTTTCAGTGTGAAAGGCCTACGTGCCCCCTTTCCATTTGTCTTCTCGCCTAAACCCTCACGCCCCCCTGCAGGGAACACTACGGCCTGACAGGGATAGGGCCTTCGAATTCGCCTTTTCTCAGAAACACGTCATGGCTTCATCCCTGGCTGCGCGCACACAGATGTGAGCACATGTTACACATGTGTATGTATATGAACATCCATGCACGTTGGCTGTAAACCCGCTCCTGTTGACACCCACAGCTACTGCATCTGTGTCTGGCACACGCTTTCCACACAGACTCTTTGCCCGTGTGCTCATACGTGGCTTCTGCGGGCTTGTGCGCAGGCGTGATGTGCGAACCCAGCACCACACTGGCAGATCCCCTGGCGCGGGTGTGCCGAGGGTCCCGTGGGGACACGTGTGCCCAGGGCTGTGCGAGCCCATGGGGTCTGCGTGACCATGTGTAGTAGGTGTGTAGACAGGATGGCATGTGTTTGCATATCGGGAGTTGGGGATGTTTAGTAATTAAATTCCTTTTCATCCTTCTGCACCTGTCTCCTGAAAGCGAAGAGAACAGACGTCAAACGGGACAAGGACTGGATTGAATACAGCCAATTCTGAAATATTTATTAGTTTGCGACTCCACTCAATGGAGGAGAAGGAATGCCAGCTAATCCACGCGGCGGTGCTCACAGCAGGGACATTTTTCAACAGAGACTTCTTATATTTCAACAACAGCCCACTCTGTCCAAAAATGGGAGTTTTCACCTGGGCCCAAGCGGGGTTCTCCAGAACTCTGCTTGAGGACCTACAGGGCAGAGATCAAACCTGAGCTTCTGCTCCTGGGTTCTCCCATCCCCTCCCAGAGCCCCTCCTCAGGCAACATACCAGAGTAACCATTAAGGGGCCCTTATTCTATTCCAGGCACTGCGTGTAGGGCTTTTTAATACTTTCTCTCATCTAACCTTCTCAAAAATTGGAGGAGATACGGAGTCAAACTTATGGGTGCCAAGGGGGAAACTGGAGGGGAGGAATAAACTGGGAGTTTGGGACTGACATGTACCCAACCCTAAACAGAGAATAGATAACCAACAAGGACCTACTGTACAGCACAGGGAACTCTGCTCAATATTCTGTAATAATCTGGATGGGAAAAGAACCTGAAAAAGAGTGGCTATGTGTGCATGTGTGGCTGAATCACTTTGCTGTCCCCCTGAAACCAACACAATGTTGTAAATCAACTATACTCCAGTGAAATTTAAAGAAAAATTGAATAAGGGCAAAGGATTACCCACTTCATATGCTAAGGACCTAGGAAATTCAGGAACATTTAACAAATTAGGAAGCTGAGGCTTCAGAGTAACAAATAACTTGCCCCAAAACATCAGCTATTTAGTGGTGGAGCCAGGATTTGAACTTGGGGAATCAGGACCCCAAGCTCAGACTCTCGATGGCTACATGTGACACCATCTAAGTGAACTATTGAGGTCTTTCTTACTATATGCACTGTGCCAGCAGAGTTTTTTTGTTTTGTTTTGTTTTGTTTTTGTTTTTGTTTTTGTTTTTGTGTGTCTTTTTGCTATTTCTTGGGCCACTCCCACGGCATATGGAGGTTCCCAGGCTAGGGGTCCAATCAGAGCTGTAGCCACCAGCCTACACCAGAGCCACAGCAACGCGGGATCCGAGCCGCGTCTGTAACCTACACCACAGCTCACGGCAACGCCGAATCGTTAACCCACTGAGCAAGCGCAGGGAACGAACCCACAACCTCATGGTTCCTAGTCGGATTCGTCAACCACTGTGCCACGATGGGAACTCCTGTGCCAGCAGAGTTTTAAGGCTGCCTCTAAAATCAATGAGAAAGAGTGGGAAGATCCAATTGTGATGTCTGCCATCATGACAGGAGGAGATGGCTGTGTATTTGTCATCCCTGTCCTCACCCCCCACCCCCCAACCCGTGCTCATCACCAAGTCTTCCCTTCTTATAAATGGCAACACAATTCTAACCGCCCAGGCCAGGCTTCCTCTACTTCCCTCTCTCTACCCCATATCCAACCCTTTGGCAAATCCTAGTGTCTCTAGGAGTTCCCATTGTGGCTCAGAGGTAACATACCCAACTAGTAATCATGAGGACGTGGGTTCAATCCCTGGCCTCACTCAGTGGGTTAAGGATCCGCTGTTGCCCTGAGCTGTGGTGTAGGTCACAGATGTAGCTGGATCCAGCGCTGCTGTGACTGTGGCGTAGGCCTGTGGCTACAGCTCTGATTTGACCTCTAGTCTGGGAACTTCCATATGCTGTGGCTGTGGCCCTAAAAAGACAAGAAAAAAAAAAAAGAAAAAAAAAATCCTAGTGTCTCTAATTGCAAAACATACGCACACTTTGGCCACTTCTCACCATCCCCATGGATGCTTCCCGGTCTGAATCACCATCGCTTCTCTTTGGATTATTGCAATGGCCTCCGAAACAGTCTCCCCCACTTCTATTCTCCCCCCACAGAGCTGTTCTTCTCCCTGGGATCTCCTTCCCCAGGTATCCATGCAGCTCATTCCCTCACCACATTTGGGTGTCACATCATTTGAACCAAGCTATGACAGCCAGCATACTTCCTGCCTTTGGGTCTGGCACTTCCTTTCCTCTCAACCTGGCTTATTATTCTCCATAGTTTTATTTGACATTTTATGTGTTTGTCTGTTTCATTCATTTCAAAAATGACAAATATTTGCAGAATAATATGTGTGCCAAGTGCTTTTCTTTCATTACTGGATCTCAGTGAGGTGACCTGTGATGTTCCTAGGCGTGGTTTTCTTCAGGTTTTTCCTGTCTGGGACTCATGAAGCTTCTTGGATTTATGGGTTTATAGTTTTCATCAAATTTGGGGAAAATACAGCCATTATTTCTTCAAACTTCTTTCTATCCCCACATCACCTTCTAGAACCCAATTGTACGTATGTTAGACCTCTTGATGTTAGGTTTCCCCTGTTGGTCCATATTTTCCCTCTCTATAGGTCTTTTTTTTGGGGGGGGGGCCTGCACCTGCAGCATATTGAAGTTCCCGGGCTAGGGGTCGAATCAGAGCTACAACTGCTGGCCTACACCCCAGCCACAGCAATGCAGGACCCAAGCCACGTCAGCGACCCACACCACAGCTCATGCTGGATCCTGAACCCACTGATTGTGGCCAGGAAAGGAATCGAATCATCATGGATACTAGCTGGGTCCATTTCCACTGTGCCACAACGGGAACTCCCTATATGTCATTTTAGATAGTTTCTATTTGTGTGACTTTAAGTCACTGATATCTCCTTCAGCAGTGTCTGAACTGTCATTAATCCCATCTAGTGTATTTTTCACTTCCGATATTGCATTTTTAACCTCTAGAAGTTGAATTTGAGTACTTCTCATACTTTTTATTTCTCTCCTTGTGTACATGCTCTCCACTACCTTCTTAAACATGAAGAGTGTATTAATAATCATTGTTCTCTTTGTCTGCCAATTGCACCATCTGGAACATTCCTGGATCTATCTCTGTTCATTGATTTTTTTCCTCCTGTTTATGGGTCATATTTTTCTCCTTCTTTTGTTGCCTAGAAATTTTTATTAGATGTTGGATGTTCTAAAAACAAACTTTAAATTCTGGAATAACTTTTTTTTTCTTTTTACAGCCATACCTGCAGCATATGGGGGTTCCCAGGGTAGGGGTTGAATCGGAGTTGTAGCTGCCAGCCTACACCACAGCACAGCAATGCCAGATCCTTAACCCACTGAGCGAGGCCAGGGATCGAACTTGCATCTTTAAGAACACTCCGTTGGGTTCTTAACCAGATAAGTCACAACAGAAACTCCATGGCATAATTTTGCATTTTTTACCCAAAAAGTTGCAAAGATGATACAGAGAGATCCTTATACACCTCATGCTCAGTTTCCCCCATCGTCAGTATCTTTCCTTATCACAGTATATTTGCCAAAACTAAGAAACTGACATTGGCATATTATTATTAACTAAATTCCAGACTGCATTTTGGTTTCACCGGTTTTTCCATCAAAATCCTCTTTCTATTCCAGCATCTAACCCAAAATATCACGTTGAATTTAATTGCCACATCTCCCCCATATTCTCTAATTGGCGATAATATCTTAGGCTCATTTTCATGCCCCTGAGGGTGTTGAGGAGTACTTGTCAGGTATCCTATAGAATACTTGTTTTTTTTTGGGGGGGGGGTCTTTTTAGGGCTGCACCTTTGGCATATGGAAGTTCTCAGGCTAGGGGTCGAATGGGAGCTGTTAGCTTCCAGCCTACCTCACCACCACAGCAACGCCAGATCTGAGCTGCACCTGAGGCCTGCACCACAGCTCATGGAAACTCGAGATCCTCAACCCAGTGAGCGAGGCCAGGGACCAAACCCGCATCCTTATGGATACTAGTCGGGTTCGTTACTGAGGAGCCACTGTGGGAACTCCAAATACCTGGGTTTGTCTGTTGTTTTTCTCATAATTATATTGGAGTTTGGGGTCTGGGGAAAGAGCAGCACCCAAGTGAAGTGCTGTTCTCGTCACATCCCAGTAAGAGGTGAGTGATACCCACACCATGTTACGCTTCATCCCTTGTTTAAGGTGTGTTTGCCAGAATTCTTCTCCGTAAGGTTATTATTTTTTCCTTTCCCTGTTCTATCCTCTGAAAGCAAGTCTCGAAGTCTAGCCCACACGCAAGAGGATGGGAACGAAGCTTTACCTCCTGTTGGAAGAACAGCTACATCGATGACTGGGAATTCTTCTGTAAGAAAGATTTGCTTGTTCTTCTTCTTTCTTTATTTATCCGGTCATGGGTTTATATCAGAAGGGACTCATGTCTATTTATTTTATACTTTGAGTTGCAGTCCAATGCTATTTTATTGTCCAAACTGCTTCAGCTTTGGCCATCAGGAGCTCTTTTAGGTGGGTTCCTGTGTCCCTTTGATGTGCTCCATACTTGTGTTTTCGGAGCTCTCCCTTCCTTCTGGAACTAAGGATGATCTGGCTCATCTTGCATTTTCCCTACGCTGGTCCTAGATTCCCATTTCTTTTTTAAAATTGGAGAAGGGTATTAAAATCCAACGTCTGGGAGTTCTCATGGTGGTGCAGTGGAGACAAATCTGACTAGTATCCAAGAGGTTGCAGGTTTGATCCCTGGCCTTGCTCCATGGTTTGGGGATCTGGCATTGCCATGAGCGGTGGTGTAGGTCACAGATGCAGCTTGGATCCCGAGTTGCTGTGGCTGTGGTGTAAGCCGCAGCTGTAGCTCTGATTGGACCCCTAGCCTGGGAACCTCCGTATGCCATAGGTGCGGCCCTAAAAAGCAAAACAAAAAACAAAAAAACAAAAGAAAAACCAAGGTCAGGCTGGGCATGCTTGCTGCTACCAGCACATCACGGCTTCTAGGCCCTCTCAGCAGACATAAGCCATGTGTACACACATATCTGGAATTGGTTCTGCATCTATCCATCTGCATCTACATCATACTAAACACGACTTCACACTGACGCCTCCAACTCCAATCCACTGAGTTCATTCTAACTTCCTCCTCTCTCTGTAACCCCCTTCTCTAACCACAGGAAAACTGGCTCTCTCACTCCATCGTCCATGTGTTTATGTGTTCAACATTTAAATTTGTACTCGGTTGGAGTCCCTGTTGTGGCTCAGCGGTTTAAAAACTCAACATAGTGTCCATGAGGATGCAGGTTGGATTCCTGGCCTCCATCAGTGGGTTAAGGATCCAGCATTGTCATGAGCTGTGGTGTAGGTTGCCCATGTGGCTCAGATCTGGTGTTGCCGTGGCCGTGGTGTTGACTGGCAGCTGCAGTTCTGATTCCTCCCCTAGACCAGGAACTTCTACATGCTGCAAGTGCAGCTATAAAAAAAAGAAAGAAAAAACAGACAAAATAAAATAAAATTGGATACCATCGAGGACTAGATTTGGTCATATTTCTTTAAATATTGTTGACATAGATCTGAGATACAGCTAGGTTACACAGAAGTAGCTTGATACCATCAAGGAAGTCTTGCTTTAAGTTCTGTTAGCCTTAGTTTAGAGTAGCATAAGTCTAGGCTCACTTGGCCCCTCTAATTAGGCTCTGCTGGCGCAGTTCAGGGAGGCCACTAGGCTCCACGTGCCTTCCTGAAGCTCTGGCCTGGTACCCGTCTCCAAATGGTAAGCTGAGGGCGAGGGTGTGGACTCATCTGTGTTTTCCTAGCCTGAGGCTCACGGTCGTCCTGTGCTGCCCGTCACCCAATGTAGAAAACCATTGCTTCATAGATTTTTGTCCAGTTTTCTAGGAAATAGAGGCTCAATCTTGTCCTGTTGCTCCATCATGTCCAGCAGCAGAAATCCAACACCGTTGCAGATGCCAGGAACACACGCGTGAGTAGATAGACTGAAAACTCCTGCCCTGGCAGCTCAAATTCTGATGCAGGGGCTCAGCAAATTTCTAGAAAAGACCAGATAGAAAATATTTGGGCTTCATGGGCCAAGAGGCCAAAATCGAGTCACAACCACATCTCTGAAACCTGCAATAAGCTGGGTGCCAAGCAGTGGGCTGCAAGGAGAATGCCACTTCCGGTCTCTGTGACCGCTGCTCAGTGGTGCCATTGCAGCGTGAAAGCAGGGTAGAGGCACGTAAATGAATGAGCACGGCCGTGTTCCAATAAAACTTTATTCGTGCTGTTGAAATCTGAGTTTTATATCATTGTCGCATGTCACAAAACACTAGTCTCCCTTTAATTTTTCTACACCATTTAGGAATGTAAAAACCATCTATAAACAGCCACGGGCCCAACGCGATGGGCTCTAGTTGCGGCCAACCCCTGATCTAGGAGGAGAGACAGAAAATAATCAAGGTAAATAAACGAAGAATACGGGATTTTAGATAAGTGCCAAGGAGGAAAACAACAACGAAGTCAAGAAAGGGAGGCAGGCAAAGCCTTAGATAAAGAGTCTGTCCAGGTACGGCTCCCTGAGAAGGTGACTTTTGCAGCAAAACCTAAAGAAAGAGTGAGGATGAGCTACCTGCTGTTTACAGTAAGCGAGGGGTTTATTTGCTGTTGGTCTGGCGTCTGCCGCCTGACCAGGCTGAGCTCCTGGAGCGCGGAGACTACGCCTGGCTCTCAGCCTGCTTGGTTAAAGAAATACGTGAATGCAAGTGTGTGTGAGAATCCCTAGGCAGGTGCCATCTGCAGAGCTAGGTTTGAATTCCAGCCCAGGCACCTTCTGCAGTGGAACCCGGGGGGCACCCCTCCGCCCTGCTGAGCCTCAGTTTCCTCTTCTGGGAACTGGAGGGCATCCCACCAGGGGGTTATGGGATTCATATAAGGTGACATATCGAGTGTGCCCGGCTGGTCCTGAGGCTGAGGTACAGGCTGGCATTTTGTTGAAAAGACACAGAAATGCTGCCCTGGAGCAGCCCCTGAGTTGGGTCTGAGAAGCCAGGGATCTGGGCTCCTCATCCCATGCTCATCACCTCTGTCCCAAGAGGCCTTGGACTCCCTGTAGCCGAGCCCAGAGCACAGGGTGTCCCCGTGTGCCACAGATATATGGGCAGAGGAAGGAGGACTGTGCCAGGAGTCCAGAGCCCCGAGTTCCAGTCCCGGCTGCCTCCCTGTCTCCCTTAACGCCCTGGGCAGGTCACAGCCTTTGACGGGACGGTGATCCCGAAGAGAAGGAAAACAAATAAGCTGGGCCCTGCTGCTGTCCCAGCTGACTGCCTGGAGCGTTTCCAGGCTGCAGCACAGGGAAGGAAAATACTCATTGGCAGTGGACCCAGGATTCAAAACCGAGCCTCAGTCTCAACCAGCATGCCCATCCGCTCCCCACCCGCCCACCGCCGTGCCCAGCAGGCTTTGACCCCGTGCATGGCTCTCTGGACAGCAACGGGAGCCATAAGACCCAAGTTCAAGTCTTACCCTTGTCACTTCCAGGCCACATGACTTCAGCTGGTCCTTACAGGAGGCAGATGCTGCCTACAGTGGGCGGGGCTCTTCCTCGGCTCTTGTCCTTCAGGTCATGTCACTTCTCAGAAAGCCCACCCCTGGCCACACCCCCATGGGAGTCCCAGGGTGCTGTCACCGTCTCCTGTCCTACTGCCCTCATGGGGCTGATCCCTGCCCAGTTGCCCTTTCTTTGCTGCCTCACGTCTTCCCACCAGACAGAAACCTCCATGAAGGCAGCTCTATGCCTGTCCCATCTGTCACCCTGTCTGCAGCACCCAGGACAGCGCCTGGCAGGGGACACGTGCTCAGAAGATGCTCGCTCCATGGACAAAGCCAAAGAACCCTTAGTGATCATTCAGTCAAGGAACATGCCTTCCTCCTGTTGCATAGATGGAGGGGAGGGGCTGAGGACCACAAAGGGGAGGAGCTTGCCAACCAACCATCCCTTGGGAAGTTTGAACCCTGGACTAGTCTGCCTGCCTTACACTCCTGCTCCCCAAGCCTCAGTTTCCACATCAGGACAATGGGTTTGGAAGGGCTGAGAGCCAGAGCACAGCCACTGGCTCCAGGGAGCTGAGGCTGGGAGGTGGCGCGGGTGGCCTCTTCAAAGCCACGGGGCGGGAGACCTGCCAGAGGAGGGTGTCTGAGCCTCAGAAGATGCGATGTGCCAGGATAAAGCGCTCAGCACAGCGCTGCTGCCAGGGGAGGGATGGCTATTGTTATTTCCCTGTCTACCTTCAGGGTCTTTCTAAGACTGGGATGTGACAATGCGGGCAAGAGCACTTTGTCCTTTGTGAACCTACAGCACTGGGACAAAGGTGAGGGGCTCTCTTATTGTTCTTACCAATAATAATGATAGTATGAACTTGTTTTTTCCTTTTTTCCCCCTTTTCGGCCGCCCCGGAACTCGGCCTATGGAGTTCCCAGGCCGAGGATCCGAACCGAGGCACAGTTGCCAGATCCTTTAATCCACTGGGCTGGGCTGGGATCGAGCCTGTGTCCTGGCGCTGCAGTTGCGCCACAGCAGGAACTCCATGAACTTGTTTTTTTGTGGACTTCCTTCCACATAAATAGGAGGGTATAAATCCATCCACACACTGGGAAACAACCTCCAGAGATGGGAAGGCAGGGAGGACTGTGGTCTCCCAGGGCCTGGAGAGGCGAGGGGACTTGTCCCCTCTAAGGCTCATGGCCAGTGGTCGAGCTAGACCCACCCAGCCACCCATGCGGCCCGGGAGCCCTCCCTCCCATGCTCGCCAGGTCTCCTGACCAAAATCCAGCCCAAGCCCCTCAGAGCTGGGCTGATTCTTCCGAGGCTGGTCCCTCTGGAGTCCCCAGTCCCCGGGGGGAGGCCAGGTCGAGGGCAGACGTGGCTGGTTGGGGTCTGATGCTGTGAAATTCACGGCGCGCAGTCAGCCATTGCCCCCCGCCCCTTGGGACAGACAGTTGCACATTCGAAGGGGCTGAACCCCCAGGAGCTGCACGGCTGTTACATTCCCAGCCCCAAATCCTCCCTCCGCAAGCCCTAGGCTGGCAGCTGAGCCAGGCCCGCCCACGTTCCCCCTTCTGAGGCCCAGCGGTGCCCATGTGAGAATTGAGTGGGGGTGCCAGCCCTGGGAAGCCCAGGAGGCATTAGAGGGGCCTCGGGTCAGCTTGTGACCAAGGGCAATAAATCCAGCCTTTGCTGAGCACCCTCTGAGCCAGGCCCTGTGCTGGGCGCCCAGGCTGGAGGGGAAAGGCAGGTTGCTGCCCCCAGTAAGCTCACAATCCATCTAATTGCAGAGGGAAACCGATGACCAGGCAACATGGGAGATGGCCAAGCATCCAAGGCTGGCCAGAGAAGCTTCTGGAGGAGGCGACCCACTGTGCTGGCCAGAAGGACAAGCGAGCCCAGGTAAAGCAGCTTCCTCAAAGGGAAAGACCTTTTAAACTGGTGCCTCACAAGACCCATGCAAGGAAGATTGTTTTGGTTTTGTGTTTTTTTTTCTTTTTTAGGGCTGCACCTGCAGCATATGGAAGTTGCCAGGCTAGGGTTCAAATCAGAGCTGCAGCCACCAGCCTACCACAGCCACAGCGACTGGGGACCTGAGTGGCATCTGCAACCTACACCACAGCTCATGGCAATGCTGTATACTTAACCCACTGAGTGAAGCCAAGAATCGAACCTGCATCCTCATGGATACCAGTCGGATTCTTAACCTGTTGAGCCACAATGGGAACACCACAAGGAAGTATTATTTAGACCCTTATATAGACTGGGGTCCTAGGTCCCCAAGTTCTTCCATTAGACCCCCTCAGGCCTATGCCCCTGGGTTATGCCCAGGACCCACATTGCTGTGGCTCATGCTATTGTCCACCCTGAGAGGATAGGCCATGAAGGAGTCCCCTAGGGCCCATGGGGGCCCAGGCCCTGCAGGAGTCCCCAAGGTCACCAGGCCCACCCTGGACCCATACCGGGTACTAGGCAAAAGACAGTACCCATGCAAGCCCCCTATCTACATACTGGTATCTGGGTGCTGGGCCCTGAAGTCCCAGCCTGGTCCAGCACTCTGTCCTCCTGGCCCAAGTCTTTTGCCTCTTGCCGTGTCTTTTTTGGGGGGGGTGCGGGGGGGGCATGCCTGCGTCATATGGTGGTTCCCAGGCTAGAGGACCAATCGGAGCTACAGCTGCCAGCCTACACCACAGCCACAGCCACATCAGATCCAAGCTGAATCTGCAACCTACACCACAGCTCACAGCAACGCCAGATCCTTAACCCACTGAGCGAGGCCAGGGATTGAACCCACCCTCAGGGCTCCCAGTCGGATAGGTTTCTGCTGTGCCACGATGGGAACGCCTCTTGTTCTGTTTCCTTTCTTACCTTGATCATCACTCTTTTTTTTTTTTTTTCTTTTTAGGGCCGCATCTGTGGCACATGGAACTTCCCAGGCTAGGAGTCGACTTAGAGCTTCGGCCACACCAATGCCAGATCCGACCCACACCTGTGATCTATACCGCCGTCTGCGGCAATGCTGGACCCTTAACCCACTGAGCGAGGCCAAGGGTCGAACCTACATCCTCATGGACACTACGTCAGGTTCTTAACCTGCCGAGCCACAATGGGAACTCCCTGATCATCACTCTTGACACATAGAACAGAGTTATGAACTTGACAGCCCCTTACAGAGAAGATTAGGAAATACCACCTTCCTGCCTTGGTCTACACGGAGAAAAACCCCCTTGCGGTTTGACTCAGGTATCACCATGACAACCATCCCCTGGACCAGCACCCGTGATCACCATGACGACCATCATGGCCGGCCTCATCCCAGGCTTCTTTGCCCCTGTGACCCTGCCCCGTCAGATTCCTTTGCTTGGAGTGTTTTTCCCCCTGACACCTCCACGGTGATGACTTAACTCAAGAACCAGCCCCCCTCCCCCAGGAAGCATCTCACCCTCAAGTCTGGGTTGGGATCCCCTTCTCTGCTCCCAGGACCCATTCCGCTCCCTTAGGTCAGGCCCTGGGCGGTTCACCAGTCTTATTGCTCTCCCGCCTGCCCTCTAGATGGTGAGCTCCTTGGGGGCAGGGCTGAGTCCTTAGCTTTATATTCCTGGCGCAGAGCCTGGCGCCGAGTGGGAGCTCAAGAAATATTTGTTGAATTCGATGAAGGCTTGTTAAACAAACGTAGGAAATGTTGCAAATCATGAATCAGAGAGCTTTTGGCAGGAAAGAAGAGGGGGGATGTTCTCTCTTCCTCAGGGTGGGGCCAAGGAGGGGAGAAATGGGGGGAGCTGCCTGTGGACTGGGGAGGGCAATGGGGCGACTGTGGTAAAACTTCCCTGGCCGGGAATATACTCGGTCAGCTGGGAAGCCCGCTCAGACCATAGCCTCTGGCCCGGTGTTCAGCAAAGTGGGGTCAGGGGTTCAGCTGCCCACCAGCCTGGCCCTTTCCTTGGGGACCCTCTGCCTGGGGGAGGTGGAGGAAGAGGAGGCAGACCGCCCCCCGCCACAGCCACGCGCCCTGTGGCCTCCACTCGACCCCTTTAAGACAGGCCGGGCGGCCTCCCTTTGCTTGTTGAAACTGTTCAGTTTTCGGACAGGACAGAGGAGGGGGGCGGGGGGGAGGTCACACCTGTTGTGGAACTTGAGAGAAGGCTTATTTATAAATGTTCAGGGCTCGGGATTCTTGCGGAGCTGATGTCCGGAGGGGAAGGTCACCAAAATGCTTGTTTATAAAAGCAACAGCAACTGGGAACTCCATAAACGGGCTAAACGATGAAATTAACAAGCCACCAGAGGCGGGGCACGGCGGGGCACGGCGGGGCCTCTCCTGCTCCGGGCACTGCCGCCGGGCAGAGCCCCAGGCCTGCCTCCAAGCCAGGTCCCTCCCTGGCCCCAGCAGCCCTGCCCGCCCCCCCAAGGCCCGGCCTCCCTCCGTGCCACCCCCACCCCACGCCCGCCCTTGCCCATCCCGACCCAGGGACCCAGCCCACGCGGTAGCTCGTCCAGGGTGCAGCTCTTGCTAAGCCATCTCGGCAAGCGCTGTTCCTTCATCACCCCAAGGTGAGCACCTCTGGGTCCCCAACTTCCCTGAACCCCCAAATTGCTATGCTGGTGCCCAATTGGGGGGGTTGTTAGTTTTTTGTTTTTATTTTTTTTCTTTCTGTGGCCAGAGGCAACCTTCCAGCCTGCCCCTGCCCTACCTAGGGATGGGCCTGGGGCTCACTTGGAAGTGGCAGAGGGCAGGTATTCTGCCCCCCTCCCCGCCCCCGCACCATGGTCACCCACTCCCTGGCCTGTCCAATTCCCAGTTTCAGGAAAGCTGTGTTTTCCTTGGGTGACTGATGGCTGAACAGGTGGCTTCTGGGTTAGAGAGTGTCAAGTGAACAGCGGCCGGGAGAAGTGGCCCTTTTATGGCTCACTTTCGCTGCTCGCCCCGTTCTTGGCCGCTGACAGCTCCCTGGCCACCCCCCGCCCCACGACCCGGGTGAGGTCGTGTGTCAGGCTGCCCACCCATCCTGGCCCTGCAGCCCACCAGCCGGGCCGTCCACACACGGATTCCTCACCGAGGGGGCGTGGGGACAGCTGAGGGGGGGAGTGAAGCCTGCCCTCCTGCACACCCTCACACACTAACACGCACGCACACGCCACACATGTGATCACAGACACTTGCGAACACATAGTCACATGAGAGGACACGAGTTCCCTTGGACGCCAAACGCCTGCCCCTGCCTCTCCATTTTCCCTCAAATTCAGCAAGGGTTGGCCAAATGACTGCGTGCCCAGCCACTCCTGGACCCGACGTGCACAGCAACTCTCAGCCCGCCTTGTACATACACAGGCTCCCTGCGGGCCTCTCCCCCTAGCCTTTGCCTCAGTTTCCCGCCGTGTGTGTCTCTCTCTGTCTCAGAGACTCCTAATCACTCTCCTTCCTCTCTGTGTCTCTGAGTCAGTCTGTTTCTGTTTGCCTTCTTCTTTCTCTGCTCTCTCTCCCTACCTTGTTCTAGATAAATCTGTCCCTTTGGGTCTTTCTCTCCTTCCCTCTCTCCTCTCCCTGTCGCCCCTCCCCCTGTCGCCCCTCTCCTCTCCCTCCCTGGCACATCCCCGACCCTGTCAGCACATCTCCAGCATCCTCATTGTCAGATCTAGTTTCTCCCTCAGCCTCACGACCCAGAATTTCCTTTTTTTTTTTTTTTTTTTTGGTCTTTTTAGGGCCGTGCCCACTGCGTTGGGAAGTTCCCGGGCTAGGGGTCAAATCAGAGCTGAAGCCACTGGCCTACACCACAGCCACAGCAACGCCAGATCTGAGCCCTGTCTGCGACCTTCACCACAGCTCACGGCAATGCCGGATCCTTAACCCACTGAGCGAGGCCAGGGATCGAACCCACAACATCCTGGTTCCTAGTCGGATTCGTTTCTGCTGCACCACAACAGGAACTCCACATCTCAGAATTTCTGAAAGGAGCTACCCTTTAGCCTGGGCCTCCCTGTGGGTCCCATGATGTGGCGTGGGCAGCTCTCTGGGGCCCCTAGTGTTCTCGTGGCCCTGGAGGCAGAGGCCAGCTTGGCTCAGACATCGCTGGGCCTGGACTCGGGGTCCACTGCCAGCCTCTCACCTCTCGGAAGGCTTGGGTGTGAGATCTGGTTGGCAGCCAGCAGACTGTGGCGGTGAGGCCAGGCCTGTGGGAGGGGGCACTGCCAAAACTGCGCTTAAAACACGGGGCCCTGGCTCTCCCTTCAAAGGCTGCAGCCTCCCTAGGGAAGGGAGGCCAGGCCTCTGTTTAGCCCCCGAGGAGCAGCAGCTGAGCCACCTGGGGAAGCTTGACCTTGGGAGCCAGCGAGGGTCCCAGACACTCGTGTGGCCTAGGGCAGGTCGGAGAGCCTGGGAGGGAACACTGGGGTCACCCAGCCTAGAAAGGACCCTCCGCCCACCCTCATGCCTAGAGGCACCCCAGCTCTCCATCAGCCCTTCCCACCAGCTCCTAAACCCATAGGGAAGCAGGAAAAGTCCATTCCAGTGACAGGAGGGGGATGGGCCCTGGGCAGGGCAGGGCTTGTTCCTGAGGCCAAGGACAGAGGGAAGAGGCCCAGGAGGCCAGCCTCTGCCCCAGCTACACCTCCTTTCTTCCCACTCTTTTGTCCTGGCCTTGTTCACTCTGCAAATATTCATTGAACACCTACTATGTGCCAGGCACTGTACCAGGAACCTCGATAAACCCAGTCTCAAGAGAGGGACAGGTGATAAGCAAGAAAACAAATATTTATTTTCCTAGTATTTTTTGAATCAATCATTTTTCTTTTTAAAAAATTTTTATTTATTCATTTTGTATTTTTAGGGCTGCACCCATGGCATATGGAGGTTCCCAGGCTGGAGGTCAAACTGGAGCTACAGCTGCCGGCCTACCACCACAGCCACAGCAACACAGGATCCGGGCCACGTATATGACCTACATCAAAGCCCGTGGCAACGTCGGGCCCTTAACCCACTGAGCCAGGCCAGGGATCGAACCCGCATCCTCATAGAAATAACGTTGAGTTCTTAACCAGCTGAGCCACAACAGGAACTCCAGAAAACAAAGATTTAGTTACATGCTGGAATTAGCTTAGTGAGGGAGCCCAGAGCAGGCTGCCATGGAGATGGTAAGGGAGCCTCCTCGGAGGGCAGGTGGCAGAGGCCTCTCAGAGGAAGTGACTTTTGAGCCTCAAGACACTCCTTCCATCCTGGAATCACCTCCTCTCCAGGAAGGAAGCCAGGATGCCACACTCTACGTTATTGCAGACTGGGGACAGACCCACGGTGGATTAATTGCTATAAAGACTTCGGCAATAAATTCACCTGTGGAGGACCTACGTGGGCCAAGCCCTCCGTAGGTTACCTCTATGTGCTGTCTCTCATACTATGCAGAACAGGCTAGAGGCAGATACTAATAAAATGAGACTGTGAAAAGAGAAAACTGAGGCTCAGAGAGGTTATGTGACTTAATTAATGTCACACAGCCTGTGGGAGGCAGATGCAGGATTTGTGTGACCCCCATGCACCACCCCCGCCCCCCGTCCATTCTCCCAGATCCCCCTTCTCCTTGGAGCCATCTCTGGGAGGGAGCAGGTGGGACAGGAGGAATTCAGAGAAGAGGGTTCTGCTCCCCTTTCCAGGGCATCCATCACCCACCAAGCCCTATAGCCTGGAACCCTAGTCCCTCTCATCTCCGCTATGGACTGCAGGCCCCACAGTCCCCCATAGGCTCCCCGCTGGCTCCTGACTCCAGCCCCCCAACCCCGCCAGGCCCCCCACCCTGCACTCTGGGTAGAATGAGGCCCCGTCCTAATTCTCTAGTTACCATTGTCTTCTCCAGACAACCATTAGCATACGTGCAGTGCAATTACCCTTCAGCGCTCCTGGCCCCAGGCTGACGTGGAGGTCCCATCCCCAGTGATTTGGGGGAAAGGGGGGTTATTACAACTCACAAAACCTTAAATTAAGAATGAATAAGGGAAGCGTCGCATGCCACTTCTGAAAGTCTGCCAGCCCAGGCAGAGGTGGGTGACGGGTGTATTATATGCCGAGCTGATGGAGGGACTGATGGACGTGCGAATGGTGGTGAGGCAGCAGCTCGGCTGGTACCTGCCCATGGCATGGCCCCGTGCCTGCCCAGTGTCTTGCCCGCTGGGTGTGGATAGGCAGACCCCAAATATCCCCTATGGCAGTACGATCAGCAAAAGGCAGAGTGGGACTTGATTTCGATCGCATTGGGTGGTGGGACAGGGCGGTGGGGGGGAGGAGGTGCGGTGATCAGAGGCTTCCTGGGGCTGTTGAAGTAGATGCTGAGAGTCAAAGACAAGTTAGCCAGGTGAAGGGGGGAGGGCAGTGACCCAGGCAGGGAGACTGTCTTGTGCCGAAGTCCTGTGGTGGAGGGACAATGGCATGTGGCAGATAAAATGCCTGAAAGACGGTGGACACCCTGGGGAAGTCGGCAGGGTCCATTCTCCCTTGAGTCTCCTTGGCCAGCATACAATTTTGGATTTGACCTTGGGGAATTAGGAGGGACGCATATGTCACCGTGCTGCTTTACACAGGTGGCTCCAGCTACGATGTGCAGAACAGACTGGAGTTGGCAGGGGGCTTTGGGGACCCTCCAGGAGCCTCAGGCACTGCTCCAAGAGAGAAGGTGGCCGCTCAGACTAGGTGGGTAGGGGCGATGGAGAGAAGCAGACGGCCCTGAGCAGTGTTTGTGAAAGGATGGATCAGTGGCGCTGAGAGAAGAACAGCGGTGGGAGCCCTGGGGGTGGGGCGTGAGGAAGAGAGAAATCCCCTAGAAGGTGCAGCTTGTTCTCATTCCGCTTGTCTCGGGGGCGGGGAGCAATGGTGGGGCCTCAGGCGTGAGGTGGGCAGCACCCGGAGCCGCAGGGCAGGAACCCGTCACCCTGATCTGCGGCTCCCCAGCTGTGTGTCCGTGGGCTTGTCCCCCAAGTGCCACCAGCTTTCATTTCCTGAGAGGGGCCCCTGGCTCTGGTGCCTTCGGAAAGGGGCAAGGCCCAGGGTCCACTCCTGAGAGAGGGGGACCCCAGCCCAGGCTTGAGAGGCTCTGGGGAAGGTCGGATGGGATGTGCCCACCCACCAGCTGGGCAGCCAGGCTTTCTCCATCTCCACTGGAGCTTGGAGTTGAGGGTGGGAGTCCCAAGGCCCCTTCCCTTCCCACACCCTCTCCTGTCCCTCCCCTGGGCCCTGCCCCCTCCCCCTGGCACAGCCCCAGGGTGGCCCTCGTTACACCCCCCTCCCAGGCCGGTAACTCAGCCTGGAGCCAGCAGAAGCAGCGGCTTCAAGGTCAGTGGGGAGGAGCTCGTGGGCAAGGGGAAGATGGGGCTGCGATACCCCCACCACTGCCACGAGGACAGGGGGCAGAGAGAGCCCCCTCTGAAGCGCCATGACCCTGGGCTGCAGGGCAGTGGCGGGGAGCGAAAGCACAGCCCCTTCCCCCAGCCAGGAGCCTGGGCCTCTGCTCGTATATCTGTCCCTGGATAATGTATATCCAGCTTATGGAAAATATTCATAATGCTCCTTACACCAAACTGGCCCCCTTCCATAGTGCGTGATCTAAAATTAAATCCATTTCAAATATACAGTAGATCGAGTCAAGCTAATATAAATGAAACATGATTAATAGGCAGAACGCCGGGCTGTCCTCCTTTGCAGGGACGGGGAGGCAGGGCTGGGGCCACTCTAACTCTCCCTCCCCACAGCCCCCGGGGCTCCTGCGGCTTCCATGGCCCAGTCTTCACCCCAAACTCCCCTCCCCCCCTGCACCTGAAACATGGCCCAACCCTGGAATTTGCCCAAATGGTGCCAGGCTGCTGGAGCAGAGCGGATAAGAGAGTGGACTTTGGTGTCAGGACAGAGCCGAGACCTGGAGCACATGACCTGGTCTCACCAAGGCTCAGTTTTCTCACCTATACAATGGGAAATCAACAACCCCTGCCTTAGAGGGTCGTGAGTGGTCAGAGAGATGAGAACACAGGTGACCAGCCTCCCAATAATGACAGCGAGCATTGCTAGGGTGTCCCCAGAAGTCTGCTGTGTCGGCCCCCGTGGTAGTGGAGATCTGTACCCCCACCGACCCCCCACCGACCCCCCATCGGCAGAACAAGGACCAGCCAGAATTCCTGCCATTGCAGGAATATGCTGGGTGGGTTATTTTTAGTTCCTTGGCAAGTGACTGTTACTGACCAAATGTTCCCACCACTGGGGACAGACTCTGCTAAGAGGGCACTTGTGTGCTGAGCCCAGGGTGGGGAGGGGTGTTCATGGCCGGTCCCCAGGGGCTCCATGTGTGTCCCTGTCGCACACACATTTTGGACCCGGTTTCTGTGGCTGCTGGCGGAGCTGGGGGAGCAGCAGGGCTTGGGTGGAGCAGGGCAGCACACATGCCCGGCCATTCTCTCTTCCCCGGCTGGGCATGTGGGCGCCACACCGAGGACGCTCCTCGGGTGGAACGAGAAGCAATGTCACCCTTGCTCGGCAAGGAGTGTAGCTCTCGGCCTGCTGGCCAGCACGTCACGTCCCTCCCTCCAGGAAAGACCTGACTTCCACGGGCTGCGTGTGTGTGTGTGTGTGTGTGTGTGTGTGTGTGTGTGTGCGCGCGCGCACGTGTGTCACGTGTGTGTCTGGGCATCGCCTTCTGGGTGCTGTCCTGTTCCAGATATGGGTGCCCCTTCCTACTGTCTGGACCCCTCACTCACAGTGCTCCTGGGTGTCTCAGCCCCACACCATAACCCCCATTGCAGGTGATCTTCTGAACTTCCTGTGTCCTTGCCTCACCAGGGGAACCCCACCTTTTGTACAAGCCCCCAAGTCCCGGGTTGTCTTCATCCCTGCAGATACATCCCTACTGCTTGTCGTTTCGTTTTCTCCCCGAGGGGTGGGAAGAAGACAAGCCCCACAGGGAGGGAGGGGATGGCGTTGGCTCTTTCCTTGTCATTGGCCATTTGCTGCCTGCTTCACCAGGCGTGTTTTGAGCATGTTTGCATAAAGTGGATGCAGGCTGCAATTCCGTGATGAATTCTATGAATACTAATCCGCTACTACCCTTGACCTTGGGGTCACCGAAAGATCAAAACCAAACCATTTAATATTTTCCTTTTGCAGATCAATAGAAGCATAAATTCCCCCTCAATGACAAGTATAATTTCAAACAGATCTATAGAAGGCATGCGTGCATTTCCAGCCACAGACACTTGCTGCCTGCCTGGCCTTTTGGGGAGCAGACAAGGAGTTTCTTGCCTTTTCTACCATTGAATTTCTTTTTGCCTTTTTTTTTATGGCTCTGAAATGCTATTTTCAGCAGCTGCTGTCATATAAATATCTCTTGTTTTTCTTCTCCTCTTTCCCTCCTGGTGAAAAGGGCAGGGGACCTATTGAAAATTCCGCTTTATCTCTTTCAGTCGGGTTCAAGTACAGGTCGAATAATCGATCCCTCCTCCTTTTCTTTTTTAAGTTTCCTGTCGTTCTTTTGGCCGGATCAGCAGTGGCGAGCAGCTCTCATTTGCAGATCCTCTCAGGTCTCTGTTGCTGGGTTTGTGTGCGGGTGTACGCGTGCACACGTGCTGTCTGGAATTGGGGACGGGAGGGGGGGATGGGGGGGGGTCACTGAGTGTGTGAGTGGACCTTTGTGCCCACGACCATGGACGCTCCTGCGAGTTCAAACTCTCATCCAGAACTTGAGGAGGGAGGAAATAGAAAATCCTGAAAAAGTTGAAGGCTGGAGCGGGCATTGTTAACCCCTTCAGTTCCCAGGCAGAGCCGGGATGGGACTGGGTGGTCTCCCAGCTGACTTTCCAGGCTGCAGCTTCGCGTGCACCTCGCCAAAAGCCTTTGTATGAACACAGCACTGAGAAGAGGGGGAAGTTGCAAAAAGAAGAAGGGAGGGGGGAACACAACAAAACAAAACTGGAGGCCGAGGGGGAAAAAAGCAAAAGAAAAGAGAAAGAGAATTAAACCATTCATCTACCCAGATTTTCCACTTCACAGAGTAATCAGTTTGGAAGTGATTGAAACAAAGTGGAAGGCACGACTGTCACCCCCGCCCTCCGGTCCACGTTCCTTATTTACAGAAAAAAGGGGGTCTCCCTGCCCCCCCAAAAGGCCCCCATGTCCGCCCCAGTGAGGGACAAGGACCCCAGCCCTCTACTGCAGCTGCCCGATGCCTTGACACCCGGGCGACGGCTGCCCTGAGCTGGAGGTGCAAAGCCAAGATGATTTAATTTATAGAAAGGACAAGGATGTCGTGTAGCAGATTTAATCATCGGAGAGTTTAAAAAAAAATAAGGACCGGGCTAATGTCGTAATTTACATTTCAGGATAATAAAGAGAGAAAGACAGAAAAGGAAGGGCCCGTAGCAGCCTGCGAGAGGCCGAGAGGAGGGGAGGCCGACCAGGGGGCTGAGGGAGCCCAATAGATTTGCCTGAAACACCAATAAATTTTAAAACAAACCCAGAAAGCTAAAGACAGCCCCTGGAAAGTGCTGGGAAAATGGACCATCGATTTTAGGCTTGATCTGCATTTTGTATTTTAATAATGCTCTCTCTGTCTTTCCTTTTCTCTCTCTCCCTCTCTCCCTCTCTCTCTCTTTTGCAAAATATAAAAGCTGATCTGATAAATATTAATTTGAACCATCATAATGTATTTGAAAATTCCAGCTAAAATGTCACCACATGGAACATTAATGTAATATTTCAAGGCCCTGAGAGCAATACTCATATTGATTGCATTTATTTCACTCTAGGGACGAGAGATAATTCTTCAGTGTGGGACACATCTGGGAGCCAAGGAGGCAGGGGCTGAGGGGAGAAATGCGAAATTATATATGGTCATAAAAAATACAAAACAGAAAATCCTCCCCAAAACTCTCCCCTCTCCTGTGCCACCCCACACCCAAACTTGGCTATTTCATGTCTCAGCATGCCATGGGGCATGGGCGGCAGAAGCCCAGGTGCCTTTGGGCAAAAGGCAAAAAGCTTGAGTGTGTGCCTCTGGGGCGGTGGTTGCAGGATGCGGGCCGCCTTGCCCTGGGCCCCAGCACGTGGGCCCTGCCTGCCGGCGGTGGCTGGCGTCGGGGCCCAGCTGGGGATGGACAGACCCGCAGAGGGACGGGCCCAGCTGCCCCCCCACCCCATGCCAGAGCTGCGGGGTGGGAAGTTTGTGAATGCCCAAGAACTGTGGGGACCTGGGAGCTGGGAGAGAGAGAGAGGAGAAGGGGGGAGGGGGAGGAGGGATGGGGAAAGGGGGAGGGGGAGTGGAGGCTGAGAGAAAGGAAAGAAAGAAGAAAGGTAGCAAAACAGAGGAAGAGGAAGGAGGGAAGGAGAGAGAGAGAGACAAGAGCGAGGAGGGAGAGAGGGGAGCAGAGACAGGAGGAAAGGAGAGAAGGAAAGAGAGTGGGGGGGGGGAGCCGTGGGCTGTCTGGAGTCCCAGCTCCTCTCACTGTCATTAAGGATATTGATGTGCTCAGGCGTCAACGAGTCTTTGCACAAGTGAAAGGAAATCCGATGCTGGTGATGACCCCGAGCCCACGCCCTCCGTGCCCCCTGCCCGCCTGGGGCTGAGACATGCAAGGCCTGGGGTGGGAGGGCTGCGGTGGTGAGAGCTCCATCCAGGGCTCCGGGACTCCAAGCGTCCCTAGCCCGGGGTCCTTGCAGGGGTGGGGAAGAGGGCCCCTGGAAACTGCTCCTTTCAACCCCCGATACCCACAGCTCCTCCAGGGCTGGCTGGCTGGTCTCCTGACTCCACCTCTGAGAATACGGGCAGCCCCGGCAGCCCCGACTGGGCTGAGCAGGGTCGCCCCCGACCCCCACGGAGCCCTCAGTCAGAACTAGAGACTCAACTTCCTCCTTGCTTCTTGGGGTTGTGGGGTGGGGGTTGAGCATCCCTAGAAGCCCAGGGGCGGGGTAAGAAGAGGCCCCAGAGGCCCAGGGACCGGCCAAGGTCAGAAACATCCTTGCCATTCTTCAGATCTCTGCACAAAGGTCACCTTCTCACAGAAGCCCTCCCAGGCCACCTAGACAGCCCCCAACACACACTCCCTGTCACGCCAGAGTGTTTGGTTTTAACGAGAGCACTTGTTACTAACTGGAATTATCTTAATTTGCGTTTATGTGCTTTTTCTCTCCCCCTCCCCCAACTTGGCGATTAAATTTCTAAGGACAGGGACCTTGCCTGTCCTGCTCACCATCATATCACCTACACCGGGCACAAAGCAGATGCTCCTGGGCATTAGCGACCTGATGGAAAAAAGGAAGGAAGGGAGGATGGATGGATGGATGGATGGATGGATGGATGGATGGATGGATATGCTAAAAGCTCTGCCCTTACGCTAACCAAGCCCTCCCATCCTGAGCCCCCTTTCAGCCCTGTGACCCCGCGTCGCCCCCACCCCAGACCCCTCCCAGCCCCAGCTCCCGCTGCCGCCCGCCGCCCGCCGCCAAGGCTGCGCACCCCCGCCTCCCCTGAGCCGTCACTCGCGGAGCTGCCACAATATTGTGAAGGCTCCGCGCTCCCGCTCCTCCGCGCAGCCCACAGCCCGCGCGAGGAAAGCGAGGGAGGCGGCGGGCGGGCGGCTCGGCGATGAATAATGCATGACCAAGGCGCCCCCTACCGGCGGCCGTGGGCTCCGCGGGGACAGGGCCCCGCCGCGCCCTGACCTCCCCGGGACCAGGAGGCCGAGGCAGGGCCCACGTCCCCGCCCGCGGCGTCCAGGGAGGAAACCTCCCGCCCCTCCAGGATCCAGCTGCCCAGCCCTTGCCCTCTCCAGGTCTGGAAGCAGCCTCTGCCCTCCCCAAGACCGAGGACCGCGTCTGGGGCCTTTGGGGTGGTGGTGGAGGCTGCAGAGAGGCCGCTGCAGGCCCGTGGCGGCGGGATGGGGCCCCCCACTGCGTGTCAGTCCAGGGCCTCTGCACCAGGCTTTGGGCTGGCCCAGAAGCGCAGCCTGCGGAAAGGAGCAGCTGAAAGGCAGGGGAGAACAGAGAAAACAGCTAACCCCCCTTATAAAATCAGTGCAAATTATTTGGTGACATTTGGGTGTTATCTATAGCTCATGGTAAATATCCAAATATATAATTATCTAATTCAGTTAATGTCATCAAGAAATTTGTTCAAACAGGATCACAAGTGTTTCCAAGTTTCCATAGAATAGAATATGGAGATGCTTTTTTTTTCTTTTTTGTAAGTTTAAATACAGACAGGCCCACTATGTATATGTATGTGTCTGTCATTTTAGAATAAGGGTTAGAGTTCCTGTTGTGGCTCAGCAGGTGAAGAACCTGACGAAGTGGAGTTCCCGTCGTGACTCGGTGGTTTACGAACCCAACTAACATCCATGACAACATGGGTTCCATCCCTGGCCTCGATCAGTGGGTTAAGGATCCGGTGTTGTCCTGAGCTGTGGTGTGTAGGTCGCAGATGTGACTCAGATCCTGCGTTGCTGTAGCGGTGGCATAGGCAGGCTCTGATTCGACCCCTAGCCTGGGAACCTCCATATGCCATGGTGAGGCCATAAAAAGACCAAAAAAATCAAGACAAAACCAAAAGCAAAACCAAAAAACCTTACATAGTGTCCATAAGGATGTGGGTTTGAACCCTGGCCTCACTCAGTGGGTTAAGAATCCAGCATTGCCATGGCTGTGGCATAGGCTGCAGCTCCAATTCCACTCCTCGCCCCGGGGAACTTCCATATGCCATGGGTGTAGCCATAAAAAGAAAAAAAAAAAAAATAGAATAAGTGTCCTGGAAGTGTCTTCCTGGGGGTCTCTTTTGGGGAGGAATGGATCTTCTGGGCTGCCCTCCACCTGGAGACCCCCAGTGGCAGAGAGAATCAGGAGGAGACCCTCACCAGGCCTGGAGTGTCTCCTAAGATGACTGTCATCTCTGGGGTCCCACTGCCATGAATGTCTGTCCCCTAGGCTCACTGTGTCCTAATAGGCAGGTAATGAGAAGGGAGCCAGAAAGTCGCCACTAGGCTTGAGTGGTGGCTTTACTCCCAATCCCCCAAACCCCAGGGGAGCAGGGCCTCACATGGAGAACAAACTATTAACACCCCCTGTGCCCCCAGGCCTTCCCGCTCTCACCTGACCCACTGCCCCGCCTTAAGAAGCCAGAAAAGTGAGCCCTCTGGGAAGTGTCTCCTGCCCAACTGATGAGCATCGGCTGAAAGACGTGTTGGGCTCTCTAATCCCAGCAATGCCCTGGGAACAAAGACTATGAGGCTCATGTTCCAGATGAGGAAACTGGAGCTCAGAGAGGTACCATCATGGGCCCAAGACCACACAGCTCGGGTATAAACTCAGCCTTACACTCTCCAGAGCCTGAGACTGGAGGAGCCCAGAGACCTGGAGCAGGGAGGGGAAACTCCAGCCTCCTGCCCAGACAGTCCTCTTGTGTCCTGGGTCCCAGCCCTAGGAGGTCAGACCTGAGTCCTGAGCTGGACCACAAGCCTTCCCTGTAGAATCTTGGGGCAGCATTTGGTCTGGGTCACTACGAACGGGTTGCAGACTTAACCGCCCCGGGCCACAGCAGGCATCACCCAATATAGGAAATATGCGGTCTCGCAGCTGTTTCCCAAATGGTTTTGGCTTTAAAGAAAACAATTCTTATCACTTGTGATAAAACATGGTGGAGGATAACATGAGAAAAAGAATGTGACTATATGTATGACTGGGTCACTTCGAGGTACAGCAGAAATCAACAGAATATTGTAAATCAACTACACTTTAAAATTTAAAAAAAGAAAAAAGAAAACAACTATTCAAAGCCATGATACCTGACAACCGGTTAGCAACCTTCACCCTGGAATCTTGCTCCTTCAAGTGAAGCCCAGGTTCCAGCCCCCACCTGCCTTTGCTGGGCTCTGTTGCCTCAACCGACACGTCTGACCTCCCTGAGCCTCTGTATCTTCATCTGTAAACTGGGAATAAAAGCAGTGCCCGTATCACGGGGGGGGGGGTATGTGGACCAGGTGGGTGGAGGGGTGCACAGGGCTTTGCAGGGCAACCAGAGCCCTGCAGGAAAATTCTTGTTAGGTCCTTGTCTGGTCATTCTTTTAGTGTGAGTGACCAGGGATCTGGTCCTGCCCCCCTGCCCAGCAGAGCCAGGGCAGGACGAAGCCTGGATTGGAGTCCAGGATGGTGGAGGGGGCTGAGCGGCAGCCCAGCCCAGCGATTCTGTAGGAGTTTCCACAGCCAGGAGGAGCTTTGGACAGGGGTGGGGGAGGCCATTTGAAAGGCATCCCCGTGGAGTTCCTGTTGTGGCTCAGTGGGTTAAGAACCCGTCTAGTATCCATGAGGATGCCGATTCAGTGGGTTAAGGATCCCGTGTTGCCACAGGCTGCAGTGTAGGTCACAGATGCGGCTCAGATCTGGCGTTACTGTGGTGTAGTGTAGGCCAGGGGCTATGACTCCGATTCAGCCCCTAGCTTGGCAACCTCTATATGCCACACATGCAGCCCTAAAAAGAAAAGAAAAGAAAGCAGGAAAAGGATCCCTGGGGATAACAGTGAGAGGGTGGGCGGTAGGACCAGGACAATGTGTCAATGGGCAGAACTGCTGTGGGCAACCAGGGCTGAGGCCACCTGCAGAGGCTAGGGCACAGCCGGGCACTGCCACCAGGTGCGTGTCGTCGGGGGTGGGTGGGTGGGAGTTTATCCACCAACTGCCATCTGTCATTGGTTAAGTGAGAGTCGCAGGGGCCAAGCTTGCTCCTCTGGACAGAGAGGCGTCCTGGGGGTGCTCCAGGTGGAGTAATGGGGACGTCAGGTCAAAGCTGCAGGGGGCCTCTGGGGCAGCCAAAGGACGAGACAGGGCCCAGTGCCCCCCCCCCCCAGTTCCCTCACCTGTGCCGGCCAGGCTTGTCATCAGCAATGCCCACTCTGAGCCCCACCCGGGCTCTGGAGTCAGAGGCGGGCCAGACTCAGCTCCAGCCTTGCCAAAGGGGAGGAAGGAAGCCCCCTTTTCCGTAGAAGGAGAGAGAGGTGCGCCTCCCAGCCTTTTGAGGAGCCCAGAGACTGGGTATTCAGCTTAACCCAGGGCTGAGAAGGCTTCCAGGAGGAAGAGACATTTTTCTAGCAGATCCTTCAGCCAGTGTTCCCTTCTCTGTCCCAGGGCCCAGGGGGACCTCCCCCTTGCCCCCCCAAAGCTCCTTCTGGCGTGGTAACTAATATCCAGTCGCTGGGCTGGGCCGGCCACTCTGCGCCCTCCATCGTCCTGGACTCCAAGACAGCTGTCCTCCAATCCAACCTTTGTCCTGCCCCGGCCCTGCTGCGGGGGTGGGCGGGAAAGCCGTGAGGAGGAAGGGCCATGGGTCCAGGCCAGCAAGAAGTTCCCCAAGCTTCCAGAATGGCTGGAGAGCTCGTTTTAAATCTGGACACAAGTCTCATTCGGACTCCTGACTCAGTATTTGGGCAAGGATTTGAGCTTCTGCCTTTTCAAGCAAGCACCCTAGGGCCTCCTTGTGCGACCAGTGGACTTGGGCTGGGGACCCATCTCCTGTGCTGAGCTAGTGGTCACCTCCTCACACCCCAGGGGAGTGGCCACGGGGGACCTTCTGTGGCTCCAAGCAGCTGGGGCATCCCTCCCACCATAGACTCCACCCCCTGCATCCCTCCCATCCTCCCCTTCCTGGATCTGTGATGCTGAGGAAAGGGGCTGAGGAAGGGATGGCTTCTCCACCTCTGCAAGCTCCTCCCTGCAGAGACCCCCCCACCACACACACATCTCTGTTCCCTGGAGAACACGGGGGAGCGGGGGGCTCCTCTGTGACTGAGTCCGTGACCTCCCATTCATTCATATGCATGGATCAAATTTTGGAAATGCAATTAATTACCTGTTGTTGTGCCTGCTTTAATTATTGTCGTGTTTTCTATGCACTTCGCACAATGTAATAAACAGTTGGGAAAACAAGATGTTCGGGGGGCCAGGGCTGGGAAGACACTGGGCTCGGCCCCCAGCCCTGGGAAGCACTTTCCACCCTGTGTTCATGATCGCATCCATTCATTCTTTCGTGTTTGTGTTCATTCATTCTCCACTCCGTCCGGCATTGATTCATTCCCTCGGTCTCTCTCATTCATTCAGATATTTAGTTACTCATTCATTCATTCACTTACCCAGGGCCTATGTATTATTAGCAGAACCATGTGACAGTCTCCAGGAAAGGTGCCAAGAAGGTCGTGGTAAATACAAGAAGGCCCCTGCCTTTGGAGAGCTGACAATCCGGTGGGGGAGACCGGCAATAAATACATGCAATGAATACAAATAGAGCCAGGATGGTCAGGGAGGACTTCCTGGAGGAGGCACCCTTTCAACTCTCTTCTCCTTTTAGTCCATTTGTGTACTCATCCTTTCGGGCAGAGCAGGCTCTGTTCCTGGAGAGAGGAAGGGATAGAAGGCCCGGTTCTGAGCCAAGACCTAGGGGAAAGACAACTGGCAGCCAAAGTATTACAACACAGTGGGAAACGCGGCGGTGGTGGAGGAGTCGAGTGGGAGCACAGAAGCTGGAGGAAGAGCCAGGAAAGGAAGATTTTCTGTGGGAGAAGGCATGGAGTGGGGTTTCCAGGACTCAAAGAAGGGGAGTGATCGGAGCCTCCAGGGGCCAGGCTCGGGGACTGTGTACAGCTCCTTTGAAGAGATGGATGGCACGTTCCTGTTACAAGTGCCAGGCATGCTATGGTGGCCTGGAGGGGAGAGGAGGAGGAAGCTCCTGGTGACCAGGACCTTCTGGTTCCTAGCCCTGCAGGCTGATTCTTTCTTGGAGCCAGAGGCGACAGGGTAAGCCTGGGTCTTGCTAAAGGAGCAGAAGTTTATCAGCCAGAAAAGGATGCTCTGCCTGAACCCTGCCTGTGCATAGAAGGCCTAGGGGCAGGAGGGGGGCTGGCGTGCCCGGGGAGGGGGAGACGCCTGGCTTCGTGGCAGAAGATGGAGCCTTAGGCCCAGGAGGTAGGGGATGAGGGGCAGCGGTAAGGAGGGGCCTGGGCAAAATCCTGAATGCAGGCAGGAGCCGTGGACGGTCTGCACGCCGGGGACGCACCTGTCAGACCTGGGGATCCACATGTGTTTACAAATGCGTTCACATGCCTGCTGGGGGCTGGAGATACAGCCATAAACGAGACACCGCCTCCAAGGGGCAGAGCTGGTGACTGGCAGGGGGCCAGATCTGGTGGTAAAAGTGCCATCAGGGTGACCATCCCAGGAAACCAAGAGCCCAGAAGAGTGAGTTAGGCTCAAGAGAGAAAAATCAAAAGCCGGTAACACTGAGTATTTATCACGTCCTCCCCGCCTCCCCCGCCAGGTGCCTCCCATCTGTTATCCCATTAATAATAATAATAGTAGGAGCAGCAGCAGCTGTAATAAGTAACACTTATTTTGTGCCAGCTTCTTTCTGTTCCATGTGCTTTTACCCATATTAATTCCTTTAATCTTCACAACACCCCTCGGAGGTGGATATTATTATCATTATCCCCATTTGACAGATAAGGACATGGAGGCTTGGAGGCTGGGGGACGTCGCCAAAGGACAAGTGGCTGAGCCGGGATATGAACTCAGACCCTCCTGCTTCCAGGGTCCACGCTGGCCTCTTCCTGCCCCTCCGCCACTCCATCAAGAAATGCGCTGGGAGCTGGCGGGGGGCTGGTGCGCGGCTGGCACCGGGCACCGGTGATGAGCCGAGGGCCCCGTCCTTCCCCCTCGGGCAGCCTCACGCTGCTGCATTCTCCTGCCCGCCGAGGCTGCTGTTTTATGAACCCAGAACCGCAGCAAGATTCTCCTATTAATTTATTGGTATTGCTAATTAAACATCATATTCGCAAATGTAAATTTCCTAATGGCCTCCTTTCCATTTCTGAAGTTTCCTAAAAGAGCTTTCTTGTTATGGTTGTCAATTGAAACCAATTAAAGCTCACCGGATGGGTGGGCTGTGGCTGGCTCAGGGGTCACCGAGGGGACCTGGGGCCGCCGGACAGGGTCTGGCTGAGGCTGGCTGACCACAGAGGAGGACGGGGATCAAGGCACGTGGGGGAGAGGGAGGCACGGTAGGCCCAGCCCCAAGCTCGTGGGTGTCAGCTGCCCTCCCCCTGGCCTCTCCTAGTCAAGGACCCACTCTCCTATCGCCCCTGATGCAGCTGCTGGCCTGGGCCTGTACCTGTTTGCAAGGCTGCGTCAGGGAGGCCCGGGCTAGGACGAGAGTGAGGAGGGAAGTGGAGGAAAGAGAGAATCTAACAGGCGCATCTGAGCATGAGCGAATGCCCGAGCTTGGAGGGGCCTTAGAGATTCTCCCTGTGCAACTTCTCCTTTGAAAAACGGGGGAACAGAGGCGCCAGGAGGAAGTGACATGCCCCAGGCCACAGGGTCAGAAAGTGAGGAGCTGCGACTTAAACAGAAGTGTCCCTGTAATCCCTTGAGAATTCAATGAACTACGTGTCCTCGGTCCAGAAAAATTTACGCAGGGATTGCATAATTGCCGAGTTCTTTCTCTGTACCATGGCAACCCACCACCCCAGTTTGGTCATTGCTGGTGTTTACAGGCAACGGCTCTTGGATCAGAAGTTACGGCTTTTTTTTTTTCTTTCTTTCTTTTTAGGGCCAGACCCACAGAATATGGAAGTTCCCAGGCTACAGGTTGAACAGGAGCTACAGCTGCAGGCCTGCACCACAGCCACAGCAACACCAGATCCGAGCTGCATCTGCGACCTACACCACAGCTCACGGCAATGCCAGAGCCTTCACCTACTGAGCGAGGCCAGGTATCGAACCTGCATCCTCATGGATCCGAGTCAGATTCGTTTCTGTTGAGCCATGATGGGACCTCCTCCACTGCTTTTGAATTTAATATCTGCACCCAGGATTTATGGAAGTTCCCGGGCCAGGGGTTGAATTGGAGCTGAAGCTGCAACACACTGGCTCCTTTAACCCACTGAGACACGATGGGGACTGAACCTGTGCCTCTACAGCCACCAGAGCTGCTGCAGTTGGATTTTTAACCCACTGCGCCACAGGAGGAACACCTAGAAGTTACGGCTTTTGAATCCCACATCCAGGAAGCCCTCTGCCTCCCTGCACCTCAGTCTCTCCATCTGTACTATGGAGCAGCAGTCTCTCCCGCCCAGGGCTGCAGGGAGGGTTCCTTGACAAAGCGTGTGAGTGCTCGATACCAGGATGTGCCTCCTCATTTCAGAGCCCAGTGGGCAGAGGGCTCTGGCCGGTGCTGGCCTGGGCTGCAAGTGGACCCAGGGAGGCTGCGAGAAGGTGAGGCCACACAAGCCGCAGGCTTGGCCTCGTGCTTGGAATAAAGGTCACTGGCTACTCAGGGCAGGGCTGAGACATCACATACACCATGTCTGTAATTCTCCCTGCTGATGAGCTAGGCGCTGTCTCTGCCTCCTTCACAGATGGGGAAACTGAGGCTGGGGGCGTCCAGGACTTGCCTGGCCTGGGGTTCCCTGCAGGAAGGTCTCTGTGACTCCAGAGTCAGAGTTGGTAACTGCCCTGCCTTGGCTGGGAAGCCGCATGACAGGGAAGGATTCAGCAGGGGACCAGCCACCAAGACTTGGTGTCCCCGTGCTGCAGCTTCTTTGCTGGGAGGCCTCAAGCATGTCCCCTGCGCACTCAGGGCCTCAGGGCCCATCTGAGATGTGTCAGAGGGAGCTGATAGTCTCTGCAGGCCGGTCTGAGACACCAGAGTGCTCTCTGGGTCAGCATCGTTCATTCTACTCCGGCAGCTACAGGTCTAGTGTCGCCTCCGACACAGCCTCCGGAGAGACAGGCAGAAAAAGGCACCTATGGGGGAAACTGAGTCAAAGTGCCACGGTGTTGCAAAAGACCCCCTCCTTGCCTTTGTCCCTGGTACCCGGGCTAAGCTGGGGAGCAGGGCGGGCGGGGCGGGGGAGGCATGAGGGGCGTCTCCCAGCTGCCCCGACGCAGCCCCTTGCCCAGCTCCCCATGGCCTGCGCAGCTTCCGTGTGTCAGGATCTTTAGGAGACCAGTGGGTAATCTGAGTGTTTTGGTTGCTGCTTGGGAATCTCCATTAGGGAAAGTTTTAAAAATACACTCTATTGTTGTTTATTATTAATGGTAATGACACGGGGAGCGAGGCAGTTCATCAGCTCCCTATTGTCCCCGGCTTCTAATGTGCTGGGGGGAGTGGGGGAAGCCACTGCCAAGGGCCCTGCGTGGAGCACAAGCTGAGCTCAGGGCACAGGCCTGGACCCAGGGTGTCCAGACATTCAAAAAAAAATTTTTTTAATTGTGGTAAAATACATGGAACATAAAATATAACATCCTTGAACTTATTTACAAAACAGAAACAGACTCGGAGATTTCAAAAACAAACTTATGGTTACTGAAGGGGAAAGGCAGAAGGAGCAATAAGTGAGGAGTTTGGGATTAATATATACACACTACCTGGATACTATACCTGACTAGTATCCGTTAGGTTGCGGGTTCGATCCCTGGCCTCGCTCAGTGGGTTGCTCAGTGGATCCGATGTTGCCATGAGCTGTGGCGTAGGTCGAAAATGCAGCTTGGATCCGGTGTTGCTGTGGCTATGGGGTAGGCCAGCAGCTGTTGCTCCAATTTGACCCCCAGCCTGGGAACGTCCACGTGCCACACCTGGGGCCCTAAAATACACACACACACACACACACACACACACACACCCTACTATATATAACATAGATAGCCAGCAAGGACCTACTGTATAGCATAAGGAACTTGACTCAATATTGTGTAATAACCTATATGGGAAAAGAATCTTAAAAAGCATGGATATATGCATATGTATAACTGAATCGCTTTGCTGTACACCCAAAACTAACACAACATTGTAAAGGAACTTTATCAAAAAAAAGAAAAAGAAAAGAAAATTTAACATCATAAGCCTTTCAAAGCGTGCAAGTCATGGCATTAAGTTTACAACGTTATGCAGCTGTCTAGGTTCCAGAACTTTCTCATCACCCCACAAAAGAAACTTCTTGCCCACTAAGCAGTCACTCCCCATTTTCCCATCCCCCTAGGAGCCACTAATCTGCTACCCGTCTCTGTGGATTTGCCTTTTCTGGATTTGCCTACTCTGCACACATTAAACTCTAAAACCCCTTTCCGCGCCCCCTCCCCCCCGCCCCCAGCCCCTCGTAACCACTAGTCTACTTCTGTGTCTACGAATTTGTCTCTTCCAGGTACGTCGTGTACATGGAACCAGGTCCGATCTGGCCTTTCACGTCCAGCTTCCTCCACTTGGCAGCCTGTGTTTAAGGTTCATTGGCGTCGTGGCATGTACCGGTCCTTCATTCCATGTTATGGCAGAATAATATTCCACGGGACAGGAAGACCGCATCTTGTTTATCCATCATTCATGGATGGACATCTGGGTTGTTGCCCCCTTTTAGCTACTGTGAATAGTGTCCCGATTTGGAGCATTCTGAGTAGGGTGCACAGACATCCTGATAGCAGATAAAGGTCATCCTTTTATACTGTACATGAGGTTGTCCAGGCTTCAAACCCCCGGCTCAGGGGCCCAGAGACCCTGGTGTTCTCATTAGGTAGGTGGGCTCCAGAGGGCCCAGGCCTGAGCCCCAGGGAAGCTATGTGCAGCTTAAAAGGGTGCAGGTTCCTTGAGCTGAGGATACCCCTTAGACACGTGACCCTGTGGGAGGGTGGGGCTGGATGAGAAGACTCTGCCCACGTGGCAGCACCTCTGGGCATAGATCATGGCACACAGAAGGTCAGAGAGGGACAAGGCCTTGACATTGTCCAGTTCAAGCGCCCCATTGAGGGCTTTTTATTTTTATTTTTTTTTTATTTTTAGGGCCACACCACAGCATATGGAGGTTCCCAGGCTAGGGGTCGAATCGGAGCTATGGTCTCTGCCACAGCCACAGCAACACCAGATCCAAGCTGAATCTGAGACCTACACTGTGGCTTTGCAGGAGTGCTGGATTCTTAACCCACTGAGCAAGGTCAGGGATCAAACCCACATCCGCATGGATACGAATTAGGTTCTTAACCTGCTGAGCCACAGTGGGAACTCCTAGGGCATTTTAAAGATGGGGAGACTGAGGCCAGGGAAGAGAGGAGACCTCTTTCTTGCAACACCTTCATAGCCACTGATGACTGGCACTTCCCAGCCTGAGTTCCCCGAAACCACACACTTGGGAAGAGGCATTCTAATTATTATTATCATTCCCATTTCACCGACAGCAACAGAAAGTAAACCCCTATCTGAAGGGACAGATGTTCCTCAGGTGTCCCCAAAGGAAACTAGAGGTTTTCAAGCTAAACCCACATTAGTGGAGCCAGTGGCAAGTGTCCTGGGGTTGGCACTGAGTCATCCTCTCACAGGCGCTCAGCACCCCTACACCTGCCTGCTAGCATCTCCATCCCTCAGCTCACGTGAAGCTGGACCTCTTGGGAGGTGACACAAAATTTGGCAAGAGCCCATGATGGAAGATAATATAAGAATGGGATTGTATATACATGTATAACTGGGTGACTCTGCTGTACAGCAGAAATTGGCACAGCATTGTAAATCAACTCTACCACAGTAAAAAAAAAAAATTAAGGAATGGCTAGAGCACAGCCTTAAGTGCAAATCTTAGCTCCAGAGTAAACTACTTTATCCCACTGAGCCTCAGTGGTGTACATCTGTAAATGGGGAGTCTTGCCGACACCCACCGCTGAGCGTTGCTTTAAGACTTAAAGGAGTTCGCGCATCCATGATGCTTGCCCGGAGCGTGGCACACATGGAGGGCTCCAGAAATGTAGCCTGAACAAACCTGGTCTCCCCGCAAGCCCCACGTGGGAAGAACTGGACGGATCTTTGGACAGGAGATCAGGGAGCCAGGTGCTCCCCCTGGGAGGCTTAGCCAAGAAGGAATGGTGCTGTGGTCTCCACGGGATAATTGGAGAGGATGTCACCTTAATTCCACCTCCATCAGACCTCTGCCAGAAGACACGACCCTTTCACCTCATCAATATTCAAGAGCTTAACAAAAAAAGCTATAACTAGGGAAGTCAGAAATAATGGAATGCAGTATTGATTATTTTATGGTGCGATTAGGGGTAATTACATCTCTCAAATTTTATTTTAATGTTACTTTCTACTACTTTTAGCCTTTTAAAATTATCCCAAACATCCCCGTTTAATGGAACACGCATGCCTTCAATTTCAATGTGAAATACTTTTTTTCTGCTAAAGTGTGACCTCAATATATTTGAAAACATAAATTACACCATGTATAAACCATAAAAAATGAATGATGAATTTAATTCTGGTGAAGCGTGAGGGATTGAGGAGGCAGGCAGGCAGAGGTGCTGTTTACCCAGTGCGGAGGGCACAGGCGGGGCCAGAGGGGGTGCCCGACCTTCAGGGGCTCAGCCCCCCCCAGAACACAGGCCAGGGAGGGACTCAAAAGCGGCGCCTGCCCCGGTGCCCTCCCTCCTCTCACAGGTGAGCCAGCGGCCACTTCCTCTGCTCATCTTCCCTGGGAATGGGGAAAGCATTGCCAAAGCGCTTGCTTGTGTGGTCTGGCTCGACCTGCCCAGGCTAACTCTGCCCATCCCAGGGGGTGTGGTGTGGTAGCCAATGTGCTGTGGCTCCATTTCAGAGGTTCCATTGCACAGATGAGCAAACCAAGGCTGGAGGAACTCACCTAAAGTAACTTGGGAACAACCTCTGGGGTTCTGGGCACGGGCTAGAAAGCCAGCCCTGCGGACTCTGCCCGCCCAAGGGCTTCCAGCTGTCAGAAGAGCCTGTGGTAACTGCATCCTTATGAACCTCAGGGCAGGGAGCAGAGGGGTTGAGGACACAGGCTTTGGGGCCAGACAGCCCTGGGTTCAAATCCTGTCCCCTTCCCTGTAAAGCCCCTAGCGTGTTATTTCTGTTCCTGCTTTGCCCAAGGTCTATGCTGGGGGTCAGGTGGGGTGTGAACTGAAGGAGGGGGGTTTTCAGAATGGGGTAGGGATTTCCCCTGCACTCTCAGGGCCTCGTGTCCAAACCTTCGTTCTGAGATGTCCTGGTTTCTGAACACACCTCTGCCCCTGTCCCCCAGGGAACCGGCAGCTTATTATTTAGGGACCCTCCCGCCACCCCCAACACAGTGTGAGCCCCTGGAGGGCAGGGGCCGGCTCTCCTTGTTCATCGTTGTAACCTTAGCCCAGCATGTTGTGGGAACTCGAGAAAACCTCGTGAATGAACGGCTTTGGTCAGCGGGGGACCGATTTGTTAATTTCACCAGTCTGTTCTCAGCCCGTTAGTGGCATTGGCCACAGGGCGCCCCTCCTCCCTGGACCCTCTCCTGCCTTGGCTTCCGGTTCCCCCTTTCCCTCGAACCTCCTTGGTTACTCCTTCTGGCCTCCCGTGTCCTCCTCCTCACCCTCTTCACCTTGGGGGGCCATGGCCCATCCTCCAGGCTCTTCTTTCCACGGTCAACTCCAAGGTGACCCCATCGTGCTCAGATTTTAACGACCGTCTAGACCAGGGCTGCCCAATAGAAATAGCACGCAAGGAGTTCCCATTGTGGTTCAGTGGGTTAAGGACCCGACGTTGTCTCCGTGAGGATGTGTGTTCCATCTCTGGCCTGGCTCTGTGGGCTAAGGATCTGGCATTGCCATAAACTTGTAGCATAGGGCCCAGATGCAGTTCAGATCCGGTGTTGCCGTGGCTGTGGCGTAGGCCTGAAGCTGCAGCTCCAATTCTACCCCTGGCTGGGAATCCCCATATGCCACAGGTGCAGCTATAAAAAGAAAAAAAAAAATGTCATGCAAGCTTCCTCAGCCAGTCAACATTTTTTGCTGGCTACATTTTTTAAAAGTTAAAGATAAGGAGTTCCCGTCATGGCACGGTGGTTAACGAATCTGACTAGGAACCATGAGGTTGTGGGTTCCATCCCTGGCCTCGCTCAGTGGGTTAAGGATCTGGCCTTGCCATGAGCTGTGGTGTAGGTCGCAGAGGTGGCTTGGATCTGGCGTTGCTATGGCTCTGTGTAGGCTGGCAGCTACAGCTCTGATTCGACCCCTAGCCTGGGAACCCCCACATGCCGCGGGTGCAGTCCTAAAGAGACAAAAGACAGGGGAAAAAAAATCGCTAATGAGCTATTTTACTTTTTTTTTTTTTTAATCCTAAATCTGTGAAATCCAGTGAGTATTTTACACGAATAGCACATCCCAATCGGACCAGCTGCATCAAGGGCTCAGTAGTCACGGTGGCTGCCGGCTACTGTGTGGGGCAGCAGAGGAGTCTATACTGCCACCGCGTTCTCTCCAGGCCCAGAACTCACTTCTCCGTGGTGGACACTTTCTCCTACTCAGTGTCTTCATTTACAGGCCTGGGAAGCAGCTCAGACTTCAAACATCCACAGCTGAGCTTCTGTGTTTCCTCCCACCTGCTCTACCCAGGCTTCCCACCTCTACGGATGGCAGCACCAGCCTTCCAAGGCCCAGGGGAAAATCCTCAAAGTGACCCTTGACTCTTTTTCCCCACCGACTCACACTCCCCATCTGCTCTATCAACAAATCTGTCTGTTCTGGGAGTTCCCGTCGTGGCGCAGTGGTTAACGAATCCGACTAGGAACCATGAGGTCGCGGGTTCGATCCCTGGCCTTGCTCAGTGGGTTAACGATCCGGCGTTGCCGTGAGCTGTGGTGTAGGTTGCAGACGCGGCTCGGATCCTGAGTTGCTGTGGCTCTGGCGTAGGCCGGTGGCTACAGCTCCGATTCAACCCCTAGCGTGGGAACCTCCATATGCCGCGGGAGCGGCCCAAGAAATAGCAACAACAACAACAACAACAACAAAAAAAAACAAATCTGTCTGTTCTATCTTCAAAATACATCCAGAATATGACCGCTTCCCACTTCCTCCACAGCTGCCACCTGGACCAAGCCACCAGGGCCTTTTACCTGGGTAACTCCAATTGCCTCCTCCCTGGTATTCCCGAGGCCACTCTTGCCCTGGACCCTACAGTCTATGCTCCACCCAGATCCCAGAGTGGTGGAGTAAAAGCATGGGTAAGCTCCTGTTAACCCTCTGCTCATAACCCTTCAATACCTCCCATCTCCTTCAGGATGAAAGTTCAGGTCCATAGAGCTCAAAACACATAAACATGTTCCTGCCTCAGGACCTTTGCACTGTCTGTTCCCTCCACCCAGAGGGCCCTTCTTACAAGTATCCACAAAGCCAATGCTCTTACCACCTTTGAGTTTCTGCTGAGATATCACCTTTTCGTTGAAATCTTTATCTTTCTATTTTAAATCGCCATTTCTCTCCCCATCCTCCACCCCTCCTTTATTTCTCATACATATATCATTTACCTTTTTATGTTATTGACTGAATAAAATCAGTGCCAGAATATTAGCTCTACGAGGCCATAGCTTTTCGTTATTTTGTCTTTTTCGTTCGCTACTCCAACCCAGCCCTGTCCACATGCAAGGTGCCTAGCCTGTGTCAGGCATTTATGAATATTTGATGGAGAAATGAATAAACATTCACTATCAAATGGATAGCCATTTAACCAAGACTATTTCGTGACTTCTAATTATTTGAAATGTCACCTTTATCATAAACTTAACTTTCATATAAACATGGATCTGTTGGGAGTTCCCTGGTGGCTCAGTGGGTTAAGGATCCAGTGTTATCCCTGCAGCAGCTCAGGTTGCTGTTATGGCGGAGGTTCAATCCCTGGCCGGGAAATTTGCCTGCTGTGGGCGCAGCCAAAAAAAAAAGAAGAAGAAGAAGAAGAAGCAATAAAATGTGGTGTGATGCCATTTACATAAAAGATAGTTAAGAAACTTGAAAAATTGGCAAAAGAGTTCTTTGGAGAAAGAAGATACGCTTATGTCCAAAAAGCACATGAAAAAACATACAGCATCATTAGCCATTAGGAAAACGCAAATCAAAATCTAATGAGATAACCACACTAGGAAAGCTATAATCAAACAAAACAAAACAAAACAAAACAGATGATAGGAGTTCCTGCCACGGCACAGTGGGTTAAGAACCCGACTGCAGCAGCTCCATTGCTTTGGAGTGCTGATCTGATCCCTGGTCCAGTGCAGTGGGTTAAAGGATCCTATGTTGCCACAGCTGCAGTGTAGGTCACAGCTGTGGCTCTGATTCAATCTCTGGCCTGGGAACTTCCATATACTGCAGTGTAGTCATAAAACAAAAACAAAAACAAAAACACAGAAGATAACAAGTGTTGGTGAAGATGGGGAGAAACTGGAGCCTTCATTCACCGCTGGTGGGACTGCAACTGGGTGTAGCCACTTTGGAACACAGTCTGGCAGTTCCTCAAAATGTTACACGTGGCTTTAACCATATGGTCCAGAAATTCTCCTTTAGGTGTGTACCCAAGAGAAATGAAGACACGTCTACACAAAAACTTGTACACGAATGGATGGAACAGGATTATTCATTACGATCAAAAAGTAGAGGAGTTCCCGTTGTGGCGCAGTGGTTAACGAACCCGACTAGGATCCATGAGGTTGCGGGTTCGATCCCTGGCCTTGCTCAGTGGGTTAACGATCCGGTGTTGCCGTGAGCTGTGGTGTAGGTTGCAGACGAGGTTCGGATCCAGTGTTGCTGTGGCTCTGGCATAGGCTGGTGGCTACAGCTCCGATTCAACCCCTAGCGTGGGAACCTCCATATGCCGCAAGAGCGGCCCAAGAAAATGGCAAAAAGACAAAAAAAAAAAAAAAGTAGGAACCCAGAGTTCCCGTTGTGGCGCAGTGGTTAACGAATCCGACTAGGAACCATGAGGTTGCGGGTTCGGTCCCTGCCCCTGCTCAGTGGGTTAATGATCCGGCGTTGCCGTGAGCTGTGGTGTAGGTTGCAGACGCGGCTCGGATCCTGAGTTGCTGTGGCTCTGGCGTAGGCCGGTGGCTACAGCTCCGATTCGACCCCTAGCCTGGGAACCTCCATATGCCGCGGGAGCGGCCCAAAGAAATAGCAAAAAAAGACAAAAAAAAAAAAAAAAAAAAAAGTAGAAACCCACATGTCCATCAACTGATGATGAGTGGACAAGTAAAATGCGGTATTTCTGTACAATGGAGTACTATTGGAAAATAGAAAGGAATGAAGCTTTGATGCATGCTACAGCAAGCATGAACCTTGGGGACATTAGACTTCAGCGGAAAAGCTATACACGAGAGACCATCTATTGTTATGGTTCCATTTATATCAAATATCCAGAATAGGCAAATCCATAGAGATAGAAAGATTAGTGTGCCTAGGGCTGGGGAAATGGAGAGGAATGGACAGTGGCTGCTGGTGACTCTAGGGAGTCTTTTAGGGGGATGAAAATATTCCAAAATTGGTGTAGAGATGGTCGCAAAGTCTGAATACATGAATACACCAACAACCATTGAATTGGACACTTTAAATGGGTGGATCACATGGTGTGCAAATTATATCCCAATAAAACTGTTTAAAGAAAAGATAATTCAGATGCTTGCTTTGATGCCTTCTCACCAGTTCATCATAATCACAGGTGTGGACCCTCGCCCGCAATGCAAGTAGCCCCTGTATCGGTCTCCTTTAAAATCATGGTGAACAATCCATGGTGAACAAAATGTCATTTTAAATGAAACAGATTTGTAATCCTGATTTTTCTTTTGCCACAGGCTCCACCATGGCTCAGATCAACAGTTATTGATCTTTGGATATTTTGTTCACCACTGAACTTTTGGTGGTAATTTTGTTTTGTAAAAATACTGCATAAAAGTATTACTTATCTTGGTTTCTAAGAGGATTTTTTTGGCGCTCCTTAAGTTTTGTGCCCCACCCTTGGCCCTGTCCCTGGGTTACAGGAATGGTGCCCCTGGCCTTGGCCCCAAAGGAACCACCTGGGACTCCGAGGCTCCCAGCAGCTAGAAAGGGGAGGCTGGGGGATGGAGGCTGCGATGGCACAGCCTCCGGCGTAGGGTGGGTGACCGGTCCTCCCCAAGAGACCAGACTCCAGAGAGACAGGAGATGCAGGAGGGGAATGGAACCAGAAAAGGAGAGAAAGAGAGACAGAGAGAGAGTCAGAGAGAGAATATGAATGTGGGACGAGCCTGGCGGGCGCGTGGCCGGAGGTCCCACCGCGGGGCACCCCTCCCTGCGTCCAGCCCCAGCGCCAGCCCCAGCCCCAGCCCCAGCCCCAGCCCCAGCCCCAGCCCCAGCGCGGGAGGCCCCGGAACGCCGGTCAGAGGCGCCCTGGGGGAGGGGGCGCTCCCGGCCGCCCGCCGCCTGATGCGTATCGATCGGCGCCCGGGGTCGACGCGGGGGCACCAGCTGCCGGCGGGCGGGGCGACCGCACATTAGCGCAGCCGAGGACCACTCCCCGGAACGCGGCCCGGGCAGCCCATTAGACGCCCCCGGCCGGCCGCGCGACCACCGCGCGGGCGGGGCGAGGCTGGCTCCGCCGAGGCGGCCCCTGCGGCGGGGCGGGCGGAGAGGAGGTGCTGGAACCTCCGTGGCCCCACCTCGCCCCAGGGCCCGCTCCCAACAGCGGGTTTCCTCGGTTTCCAGAACTTCTCGCCAGCCTCTAGGCCTTTGCACGTGCTGTGCCCTCTGCGGGGGGCACGTGCACGACCAGCTCTGCTCGCCCAGCTTAACCTCGCTCCTTCTTTGGCCTTTGCTTGGAGGTGGAATCCTTGGGAAGCCGTCCCTGGGCTGGAGAGCCAGCTGCGCGCCCACCTTTGCACGGGCTTCCTGAACAGAGCCCAGGAAAGCCAGGGGCTGAGAGCTGGGATCAAGGTTTGACCCCCTCAGCTGGTCTGTGTATCTGTGGGAGCAGGGGCATCTCTCTGTGTCGCATTTTGGGGATCCTGGCACCAGCAGCTGAGGGCATCACGTACTCCTGTAATGAAAGAATAAACACAAGAGCTAGTCCGCAAAAACCTGCAGAGCCCACGGGGATCTTTGACAAGGACCTCTGGCCCCTTACTCGTCCTTGGAGGACGGCATTGGGCAGAATTAGGGGCAAGTTCTAGTTCTGCCCCTTAAGGGGGGGCATATCTGTAGGCAAGTTATTCAACCTCTCCGGCCTCCATTTCCCCATCAGCAGCTTTATCAAGGTCTGTATCCTAAGTCCCGCACCAGCAGGAGATGCCCAGAGATCTGTACCCAAGCTGGGGAGGGGACTGAAAAACCCCACCAGAAGGGGCCTCAAAGAGCATGAAACGTTGGAGTTCCTGCCGTGGCACAGCAGAAACAAATCCGACTAGGAACCATGAGGTTGTGGGTTCGATTCCTGGCCTCGCTCAGTGAGCTGTGATGTAGGTCCCGAGTTGGTGTGGCTGTGGTGGAGGCTGGCAGCTGTAGCTCTGATTAGACCCCTAGCCTGGGAACTTCCATATGGGTTTCGGCCCTTAAAAACGCAAAAAAAAAAAAAAAAAAAAAAGAAAAGAAAACGACGGGGTGAGGGGTGTGCAGAAAAAAACAGGCAGTTCTCACATGCTGCTGCTGCTGGGGGTTCGGGGATGGGGAACTTTCTGGCCACTGTGATTTTCCCCATCTTAGGGCTCTTCCTCATCAGTCTCATTTTTCTTCTGAGCATCACTTCTCCCCTTGACCCCACTTCTCTGACAATGACCGCCCTCCTCTCTGCCCTTTACCCAGTAAGACTCCGTGAAAGAGGCACCTAGACCCACGGTTCTCCATTTCTTCTTGTCCTCTCTCTTTTTTTTTTTTTTTCTTTTTCTTTCTTGGCCACCCTGCTACCCTATAGGGCTCCTGGGCCAGGGATCAGATCCAGGTCACAGTCGCCACCTACACCTCTGCTATGGCAACGCCAGATCCTTAACCCCCTATGCCAGACTGGCTGCATCCCAGGGCCGCAGAGATGCGGCACCGATCCCTTTGCACCACAACGGAAGCCCCTTCTTGTCCTCTCTTGAACCCACCCCCAGGCCCCTGCTCTAGTCCAAAACGCCAAAGGTTTCATATCTCAAAGTCCAGCAATGGTCAGTTCTCCGCTCTCGATTTACTGGCCCTGGACCCAGGCGGTCCCTCCATCCCCCTCAGAAGCCCCTCCTCACTCCGATGTTCTCCCCTCTCCCTGGCTGCTCCTTCCTGTCTCCTGTGCAGCATCAGAGGCTCAGTCTTCCGCCTTTTCTCCATGCACCTTCCTCCCTCTGTGATCCCCCACGGCCATGGCTCTTTAAACACTGATACGTGCTGAGAATTCTCAAATTTCTATCTTGAGTTCAGACCTCTCCTCAGAGCTTCAGGCTTGTCCGTACATCTCTGTACTCAGCATCTTCATTTGGGTGATAGGCAAAGTTGCTTCTAGCTCATACAGCCCCTTGCAGTTAGGAGAAGTTAACTTTCTTAAGTAAAAATTTTAAAAAATTAATTAAAAAGTACTTCAGGGAATTCCTACGGTGGCTCAGTGGAAATGAACCCAACTAGTATCCATGAAGATGTGGGTTCCATCCCTGGCCTCGCTCAGGGGGTTAAGGATCCGGCATGGACTCTAGCTGTGGTGTAGGTGGCAGGCACAGCTCAGATCCGGGGCTGCTGTAGCTGTGGTGTAGGCCCTTGTACAGTCTACAACCTGTGCCACCTTACCAGCAGTCCTACTAATAGATGCATATATTATTCAAGATAAGATAAATTATGCTGTGAAGGCAAATAATAAAGAATAAAAACATCAAACACAGTGTCTTAGGACAATAAACATTTGTGGGGTTTTTTTGTGATGGCACATATCCAGGGCAGGCGGGCAGGGGCTCTCCTCTGTGAGTCACTCAGGGTCCCAGGCTGATGGCAGTTCCACCTCAGCACATGCTCTGGAGACAGCCTCAGCGGGAGACAGCAGAGCTGGAAGTGATTAAAGCCCCAGCTCAGAAGTTACACAGGTCACGCCCACCCACGACTCTGGCCAGAGTTCATTGCATGGCTACATCTAACTTCGAGGGGGCAGGAAATGCCAGCCCAGTGGAGAAGAACAGGACACCAGGCTGGTAGTAATGGTGGTCTCAGCACTCTAAACTTACCACGTTCAAACCCAGCTCCTCCCACAAGTTTCCCAGTTGTGCTAAGTGTGTCACCCCTCCCCAGGGTTCAAACTCCAGACTTTGATACCTCTCTCTTTTTCAGATCGCATAACCAAGCGATCTGCAGATCCTGTCAACTCCATTTTCAACATATAGCCAGAAGGGAGTTCCCACTGTGGCTCAGCAGGTTAAGAAACTGACATGGTGTCCATGAGGATGAGGGTTCGATCCCTGGCCTTGCTCAGTGAGGAAAGGATCTGGCATTGCTGTGAGCTGTGGTGTAGGTCACAGACACGGCTTGGATCTGGCATGACTGTGGCTGTGGTGTAGGTCGGCAGCTGCAGTTCTGACTCAGCCCCTCACCTGGGAACCTCCATATGCTGCTGGTGCCACCCTAAAAAGCAAAAAACAAAACAAAACAAAAAACAAAACTCAAGTTCTCAAAGAATATTTAACAGCATGGGAAAATGTTCAGAGCCTAATGCTAAGCAAAAACACAAGATATGATTCTTAAATTGAGTCGTGGATATCTGGCTGTTTGTCTTATTGTTTTTCAAACTGTGCTTATCCTCTTGTATGTATCGTAATTCATAAAAATGCAGAGGGGAAAAGCAGAATGCAAAACGGTATGACTCCAATTTAGATCTAATATCTTTATGCACCTTCCTACATCCCCACACAGTCATTCATAGGGAAAAAAGACGGAAAAGAAAGGGACTGAAACTGGGGTGTCTTTCCGTCTTTTTTTTTTTTTTAGGGCCGCATATGGAGGTTCCCAGACTAGGGGTCGAATTTGCGCTGTAGCCACTGGCCTACACCACAGCCACAGCAATGCTGGATCCTAAACCCACGGAGCAAGACCAGGGGTCGATCCTGCATCTTCATGGATACCAGTCAGATTCATTTTCCCTGAGCCACGACGGGAACTCCCAAAATGTTAACAGTGGTTCCTTCTGGATGATCAGATACTGAAAGATCTAATAATCTTTCTTATTCTTTATTATATTTTCTAGACTTAGAATGAATATGGAAACCCAAGTGCTTTAGTAATTAGGGAAAAGGAGGGGTTTAAATATTCAAGTCACCGTCTTCCAAAACACTAGTCCCACAGCACATTAACAGGTGATCATTGAAACACAGGCTCCGCAGGGTCACGGACGGGTGACATGGTAAATGGAGTGCCCTTTCACCCCTGCAGGACATCTCAGAGCCTTTACTGTAGCGTCCTGATGACTGTCAGTGAGAGGGAGCCCCTTGCTGCACAGTAGCTCCTGGCAAATCCCTGTGTAGGAAGTGGTGGTGGGGGTGATTGGTGCCACCCTTGGCCACTATGGGGACTCATGCTGGTGCCTCCAGGCCCCTCCCGCAGGATCTGGAGCCCAGGCCTGGGTCTGCCTCTCCCCGTTCCTTTGCCAAGACTCTGTCCCCCTGGAATGCCCGGCATCTACACTAACCCCAGCCCTCCCAATCCTCAGGGCCACTCGTCCCCCGGAAGCTTAAGGCTAGAACTCTCCTGAGCGCCAGCAGCACTGACCAAGGTGCCAGACCGGATGGGTGGTATTGATGCCCCTCCCCCGGGGGGGGTCTGATTGTCTTTGGATGAGGGAAGTGATTTGTCCTCCCAGCTGACCTGCAAGGACACTGGAGGCGAAGCTGCCTCTGGAGACTTCCCCCGATCTCACCCAGCACCAGTACCCAGCACAGCGGGAGCATGGCAGACACCCCATCCGGAATCCCACCCCTCCCTGCTGCCCTCGGGTCGCAGAGGCCTCCTCCATCTGCTCATGCTCTGCTAACACCAATTATTCCAGAATCCCATCCCTGGATTCCTCTTCTCATCCTTTCTGAAGACCCTCTGCCCATCCCCTCCTCAAGTCCCACAGGGAGTTCCCACTGTGGCATAGTGGGGTAAGAAGCCCACTGCAGCAGCTTGAGTTGCCGCGGAGGCGCGGGTTGGATCCCCAGCATGGCACAGGGGGTTAAAGGATCCAGAGTTGCCACAGTGGCGGCATAGGTCGCAGCTGCAACTCAGACTCAATCCCTGACTAGGGAACTTTCATGTGCTGGGGATGCGGCCATAAAATTTAAAACCAAAACACCAAGCCCCCTAGGATCCTTGGTCCAGGCAGAAGTCATCCCCTTCTCAGGCCTTGCCAGAAAGAGCTGCTTCCCCGCAAGCACACCCCCGCCAGGCCCGGAGGCGCCGAGACGAATGTGACACACGGAGAGGCACCGGCCTGTTTTTCTGGAGCATCCCGAATCCAGGCAGCTTCCCGGGGTTTGCTGCCCGCTGACTCACCCAGGGTCTGAATCATTTCCCTCCCCTGGGTTTCGGTTTGCCCGTCTCTCCAATAGGGCCGGGGGCCCAGGATCCCGATTCCAACCACTGAGCACCCTGCTGTTTGTGTGCACACACCCAGGCTGGCCTGGAGTGGGGCCCTTATCCCTGTGGTGTCTTTTGGGAGTACACGGATCTGAGGGCACTCCTGCCACAGAGCACACCGGTGAAAAGCGCTCATTTTCATGTGTGTGATGCCTCAAGGACCTGACTCTGTCCCTGTGAACCCTGGTGTGTGTGTGTGTGTGTGTGTGTGTGTGTGTGTGTGTGTGTGACCTTGAAGACCCACGGCTCTCAAATGGCTCGAAGTTCCCACTCCCCAGTGGGCCTCTAGTGAGTTCTACCGACCTGGGTCATAGGGCCAGCGTCCCAGCCAGGCCGGGGTCTGCTGGGGGACGTGGGGCAGAACCTCATCCCCCCGCCCCCCCGCATTCCCTGTCCAAAATTCACACCAAGCGAGGGATAGCTGGGGAGACCGCCCCACCCAACCCACGTTCCCTGGAGTAACCAGGGTCCCTGACAGTTAGCCATGTCCTCTAAGGGGCTGACAAGGAGCCCAAGGTGTCAGAGGTTCCCCCATCTCTCTGGGCCTCCCACCCCTGCCACAGCCCAGGACTCACTGTGGAAGCCCCGTCGGGCCCTCCCTGTCCCCCCAGAGCAGCTGGGGAATACCTCCCGCCCTGCCTACAGGGACCTGGCTTTGACTCACAGCCACAAGCAAATGGAGTAAGGACCCCTGGCGCCCCCGCTCCCCCCTTGTGGCTGCTCTTCCCGCAAAATCAATCATCCTGCCACTGTGTTTGCGGGAAGTGGGGGGGCGGGCAGCAGGAAGCTTGCAGGGCACCTGCTGCCTGGTGGGGTGGCAGCCCAGTGGGGCAGTGAACGGGGTTGGTGGGCACTGGTGGGGTGCCTGCCGCAGCATGCCCAGTGGACCCCAGACCCCAGCTCGAACCCCTTCCCTGCTGGTCAAACCAGTACCTCCCAGGCAGAGGAGTGGATAGGAGGTACTCCAGGGGTGCAGCCAAGGCCCTCCACAGGGAGGCCAGGGTGGAGGGAGGTGGGAGAAGGGTGAGTATAACTGCGTAAGCCATGTTGTGTCTCCCGAGTGGGGAATTGGACCTGATTGATTCATTCATGTGTTCAGGTGCCTTCCCCACGTCCTGGGGATCCGGGAGGCAACCGAGGAGCCCTCTCAGCCCTCTGGGAGCTTGTGGGTTAGGACTCAGGCATCTTCGCTGTGGGCGTGGGGTGGCCCCAGGCATCTCTTCCATGGATTAGCCCCTGCTGCCCAGATTCCACCATTAGAAAGCCATGTCCCCACCCCCGGAGAGGGTGACCACCCTTGCTCCTCTTTTGTTACAGGGAAGGCCCATGGTTGGGAAACAGAGGAGAAGCTGCCAGCTCGACCCGACCGCCCACTCCCACCATTGCTGCTAATAAAGTCCAAGAGACTTGGGGATTGGGAGTTCCCACTGTGGCACAGCGGGTTAAGAACCTGATTAGTATCCATGAGGATGAGGGTTTGATCCCTGGCCTTGCTCAGTGGGTTAACTACCTGCCGTTGCTGGTGTAGGCCAGCAGCTCAGCTCCAATTCAACCCTGAGCCTGGGAACTTCCACATGCCACAGGTGGGGCCCAAAGAAGCAATACATACATACATAAAAATAAGACCGAAATTAACGCCTAACATTTGCACAGGGCTTTAGCAGGTAAAAAAGTGCCCTTTGAGGATGGGCAAGGGAACAGCTCCTATTTTCACACGCATTTTTCAGATGAGGAAACTGAGGGTCGGAGAAGTCCATCTGTTTGCACAAATGAGCAAATGGCCATGTGTTGGGGCTGTTGGAGACACAGGGAGAAGGCTTGTGTGGGCAGATCCTGCGGTGGGAGATCAGGGCATTGAACGGGAGAGGACAGTCTCCAAGGAACTGTTTCTCGGGGGAAGAGCACGGGGCTAGGAGTCCTGCAGCCCAGGTGGAGCCCTGGCTCTGGTACTGGCCCGCTGAGCAAGCCTCATCACCTCCCTGGGCCTCTACTTCCCCCTCTGTAAAATGGAGTTAAGAATTCCTGCCCTACCCTGTGGGATGTGGCAGGGACCAAACCAGTGTTACTGGGTGGGAATGGGCTTTAGAAACAGCAGGGAGCTGTCAGCATGCAGGAGTCATCAGCCCACAGCTGCCTTCCAGTATCTCTGTGCCCAGAGCGAGGCGGCCCAGCTGGACCCTGAGTGGTAGAACCTGAAACGTTGCCCGGCCTGGGTCCCAGAGCCCCACACCTCTGAGCCCCATTGGGTTCACCCATCTCCCTTCTCCAGGCTTCGAGGGCTGAGGTGGGGGCCGTGTGCGGCAGCTCAAGCTCCTCCAGATGCTCCCTCCATGCTCCTCAGATCCAGATTGCATGAGGTGGGGGGGGGGGAGTGTGGGGGGGAGTCCGGGCTGTCAGTGGGAATATTAGCTGGTGTGAACTAATTTGATGGCACTGATAAAGGCTGGGCTGCCCGGGGCCCCGGAGCCCCACCCAGCTCCCCCCCCCACCCCCGCTGATAACATCGAGCGAGGCTGAGCTGTCCCGGCTCTGTTCTCAGTGATGAAATCCCAACTTGGTCGGGCTGGCTAGTGCCGCAGTTACCAAATCGCTGTAATTGAGATTAATTTGGGTGCCTGATTGGGTCAGGCCTCACAGGCACCCATTAATTAGTGGGGGAGGCTCAAAATCCCAACCGCTGGGCTCTGCACCCAGCAGGGGCTGGGGCCGTGGGGTGGGGGGCCGGGGCAGTGCAGAAAGATGCCCATGTGGGTAGGTGGGGTGGAGGGGGGCAGGAAACTGGACACAGCCTCCCATCCCATGCCAGTCCCTAGCCCGCCCCATTCTGACCCCTTCCTCCTCTGCCCCAGGAAGGGAGCGAGCATCGGGCCTTTGACTCAGACCCCAAGGCAGCTCCGAGGGTTAAAGGGCTCATTACAGGGCTGGGGAGGGGGGAGCTCGGGGGCTCAGAGGCTTCTTGGACATCAAACAGCTCTTGCAAAACTTCTAGATGAGTTAAGTGCAAATGAATTCGAAACAGACAATGAAGTTCCCTTTAGAGACACCTGGGCAGAAAAATGAAGGGAAAAGCGCCCCAGGGAGAGCTCATTTGGGGATTTTTTTTTTTCCTCCTGAACCCAAAATACACAGGGAAAAACAAACCCACCCGTCTACACCAGCTCTACACTGGCTGCCAGAGGCAGGCTGGCACGCCCCGACTCAGGGCTGGGCTGGCAGTGAGCTGGGCACACACGTGAGGCCTGGGCACATGCATGTGAGTGGAGAATGGCCACACAAACTTGTGCAGAGCTGGGAGTGTCAGGCACACACCATACACCTGCGGGGGTGGCACAGCCCAGGGGCTGGTGGGCAGCCCTGGGCTCACGGGTGAAGGATGAGGGCAGCTGGAAGGAGGCCAGGTGGGGGTGGGGGATCAGGGTTGTCTGGGGTGAGGGGTGGAGCCCCAGCCACCCCCATCTGTGGGCAGGGCTCCCCCAGTCACATGAGGGCTCCTGGCTCAGGGCGGGGCCCTCCTGATTGCCAGCTGGGTCCCCACCCACCCCTCCCCACTCACCTGCCTTGCTCCAGTTAATTGCCCGGTTTGTTTTATTTTTTTTCCCTGTGAATCTCACTGAGGGACAAAAGCAGGTTCTGAGTCACCAGGAACCAGCCCCCGCTTCCACCCACTCTGGAGCCTTACCCCTCCCCCGACCCCAGGGACCTGAGGACCCTAAGGTGGCAGGGGCCTGGCCCAGAGTGACTGCAGGGAGCCCTGGACTCTGCTGGGGGTCTGTGAGGTGTCCCCACCCCTGACCAGTGCCCCCGAGGCCCAGGGCGTGTGACATCCCCTGGGGCCTCATGGAGCAGCCCCCTCACTGCGGCACATTTGCAATTCATGGCTCCAGCCGAGATTGCATTAGGGCTCGGCTGTCACTCGTGATGAATGTCGCTTGTTTTCCAGAAAAAAACGGGCCCTGGATGCAGAGTGACAGGACCAAGGGAGGCATTGGCCCTTCCCCGGCCTGGCAGGGCATGGCCGGCATCCTCAGCGGCCTGTCAGTGGCCTGGGACCTTGACCCGTCCCCAGGGCTCTTGGGGTGTCTCACACAGCATTTCCAGCTCACCAGGCCCAGGGGGTTCTCCTGGCAGCCTGGCCAGAGGGACTCTGCTTGAGTAGCTCCATTTGACAGATGAGCCAACTGAGGTTTGCCGGAAGGAGGAAGTTGACAGAAGTGTGTTGGCTGGAGGTGAATGGGAAAGTGGTCGGGGGGCCGCAGGCACAGGGGGCTTCCTAAGGAGGAAGGTTGGGGGGACTTTGGGGTGAGGCCAGTTGAAAGGGGAGGAGGAAGAACACCTGTGGGCTCAGCTCTCCCTACTCCATGCTACCTGAAGGGATGAAGGCTGCCCTGGGGATGGGCGCTGGGTCCGCCTACCCTGTACCTGGGCTCCACCCTCTCTCCCCCTCCCCCCGCCCCATCGAGGAGGGCAGACCCCCAGGCCTGAGGCTCTGGGCACTGCCTCTCACTAGACCAACTCTGATGGAGTCAGGGGGAGTTCCTCCCTTCCCATCCCCCCCAACCCCAGGCCCACCACCAGGTCAGGGGCACCAGGGAACTCAGATGCAGGAATTAGTTGACCATCTCAGACAGGGACCACCCCCTTGGCTTCTCAAAGAGCCAGCCTTCCCCAGGGCTTTTGGAGAAGAGAGGACTAGATAGGCCTCCCTGGTGACCTGCTGTAGCTCAAGAGCCCCACATGGCTCCCACCTTCCCAAGGCTTCCCCATTTTATTCTCTGTTTCCCTTGCTCCTGCCCTGACCATCTGGGAGCCCCAGGCTGGCAGGGCAGCAGACAGAAAAATAATGCCATCTGTGAGTGACTTATCAGCCACCCAGCCCCCCAAAAATAAAAGCTCACCTGGAAGCAGCTTTGATCATATGACCTTTCACCTCTGTGATTTCACACAATGTAGCCGGAAGTTGGGGAACCTGGCATGACTAATTCCCCTGTCAGAGATAAAGAAACTGAGGCGGACAGTTCATGGCCAAGGGCAGAGGCTCTGTCTTGGGTTGCGAATGCTGCTTTGTCACTGCATAGGCCTGTCCCTAGAACAGTACCTGGATTACAGTAGGTATTTGCTGAAAGAGTGAATGAATGCATGAGTTATTGGCCTCAGCAAGAGGCTGTGGAAACGGTGGGCTGCTGGAGAGGCTGAGCCCTGGAGACGGCCATTCAGGCCCTTGATACCCCCTCTCCTGATCTCCCTGCTTCCTTGTGCCTTCCGTCTGGGAGTAGGCAACCTGCTGAGACAGCCTTAGGGGTTCCCTGTGGCCAAACCAGCTGGTGGGGGTGGGAGCCTGGCTCTTACCCAATCAGAGGTCAGGGTTTGTTTTTTTTGTTTGTTTGTTTGTTTTGCCGTGCCCGCGGCTTATGGAAGTTCCAAGGCCAGGGATCTAATTTGAGCCACAGCTACAACATACATCACAGCCATGGCAATGCTGGATCCTTAACCCACTGTGCCACATCAAGAACGCCCAGAGGTCAGTTTTCCTGGCATCCAGCCCCACAGCCCCAAACCCACCCAAAGAGACAGGGAGAATGCAGACACGAAGAAAAAAAAAAAATGCGTTCCTGGGGGTCTAGAGCCCAAATCGGACCCCAGATATGCCATCGTACTAGCAGCCACGGTGGCCACGTGCCATGCCAAGTGGGCACTTCCTAAGTGTCATTTCCTCTCCGGGAATATCCACCACCAAGGGAGGTGCTATCTTTCACCCCATTTCCCGGGTGGGTCTCTCTCTCAGAGACAGAGAGGCAGGTGGGACTGGAGCCCAGGTACCTGAAAACATCCTTGGTGATGCCTGTCCCTTCGGGGCTCATGAAGCAGCAGGGTGCTACCCAGTCAAGCTCACATCTGGGCATTTTTGTCCGGTGTAGAAAGCCTCGCCTAGAATAGCAGGTGTCCACTCGCATCGGCTGCCTGTCCCTCTGTTTCAGAGCTGTCCCAGGGACATCACTGTCATCGGGCATCCCTCACTGTCCAACACATGGGTTTTCCTTGGCAGCAAGGCGAGAGGTCCAGCCCTGGCATCCCTTGAGCCACCTCCCTCTCCTGGCTCCCCAGGGACCAGAGAGTTTTCTCAAAATCGAGCTGTGCCAAGTCCCTGCCCCTTTCCCATATGGGCGGATGTTGGTTCCATCTCCCTGAACTGCCAACAGCTGCCTGGCAACTCTGGAGCATGTCAGAGGCCATGGCTCAGGGCCAGTATCTTAGCCACCCTCCAACTGCACCTTCTGGGGGAACATGGAGCCAGGCAAGAGGAGCATTGGCCCTGGAGTGAGCTGGCCCTGGGTTCAAATCCTCCTGTCTTCCCAGCTGTGTGACCTTGGACGAATTCCTTCACTGCTCTGAACTCCAGCTTTCTTGTCTGGAAAATGGGCATGACCCTGCTTGCTTCCTACCGCTCAAAGTGCCAGGCACACAGTGGGTGCCTGCTAAGTGGGGACGATGCGATGATCCATCCTATGGGCTGGGTGTCCCGTTCAGTGGTCTGAGCCAGTGGGCACCCTCCCCAGGTCCCTGGGTCCCCTCCAGTCCTGCCATCAATCAATCAATGCTGCTGTGCCACTTCTATGGCCATCTGTCAGCACCAGCTACTGCCTGCCACCGCCAGGGCACCATGCAAGGCCTCAGATGCCACCCCCCGGGGGGGAGGGGTTCTTGCCACGCCTTGTCCTCCCTGCGAGCACAGACTACTCCACCCCGTCTCCCAGCTCTCAGATGTGGGAACCCCAGCAGCTCCCCCACATCCCCAGGGCACTCCCTTTATCCTCACCCCAGAGCCTTCTGCATCCCCAGGGGCTCCTCACCAAGACTGGGGGCCCAGGGACCCGGCTGGAAGCCCCTCTGCTCCCACAGCACTGCCCCCGCCTCTCCTGCCCCTCCGCTGGCTGGCTCTGACCACATCCGGCCACAGCCCTGCCTCTATTTCATCAGGCCAAGGATTGCTTTTTAAATAAATCTAAAAAACTCCACTTCCTCCTTGGCAAGTTCATTTTAAGTCATTTTATCTCTTTCCCCCCTATATTTTTCCCAAATAATGTGATTAAGTGACTCAGCGCCGGCTGCCTCTGGCAGGCCTGGCCTCTAATTCAGTTTAAGGACGGCCACCTCTGACCCCACTCCACTCTGGCTAAGAGAACACTTAAGCAATAGCCTACCGCTTCCTACTGAGAGAGGCTGGGGGGGTGGGGGCGGCGGGGGAGGGGGCGGTGGCGCGGGGAGGGGGGGGCGAAACAAACTTTCACATAAAATTATGGTATATGGATAATTGAGAAGTTTAAAAACATGAATCTAATTGTACAGTCCCCAGAGAAACCCATATCGAGCCACCCTATAAGAGGCTGGAATCTCCCGATGATGATTTATTGCTAAATCCTAGTATTTTTCAATACATTATAGTTTTTAAATTGTGTTTAAATTGAGTGTAGAGGAGCAGAGGCCATTAGGAGATGCAGAAATGATGATTATATTTAAATATTCATGCACGCAGTACCTTATTATTGAATCTGAACACTAACAAAATCAATATTAAGTGCGGTTTGACATGAATTTATTTATGAATTTCGACTTTCTAAGTACTGTATTTTTTCACTCAAAAATTGTGAGTATAATGTAGTAATGATATCAAAACACAGTGTCAGGGAGCATTAGCTGGGGAGGTTATAAACCTCTGGATTAGGGGCCCCAGATTGCCCTCAAAAGTGCTTAGTACACAAAACCCAATTCCTTTTTTTTTTTTTTTTTTTCCTTCTCTGTTTCTGAATCGTGCAAATCCACATACACTCAGGGAGGGCGGCGGGGCAGAGGGGGGTAGGGAGGGCGGCTCAGCTGGAGTGGCGGCGGGGCTGCAGGCACTCTGCTCATGCAGGCTGGGCTGCAGGGGACCAGGGTCTCTAGGGGCTCCCCCTAACCCCACCCCAGCTCCATGCCCAGGAAGCCCCTCTGGGTCCCGAAGATCTCAAGGGATCCAGTGCTCTGACTCCCTAGAGGGAGACACCAAACGGTGGGGAGGGGGTGCCTGAGGGTCCCTTAATTTCCCAGATTTTTGATTCCGGGCGGGCAGGGTGACAGCTGATGGGGTCTGGCCCAGGAAACCAAGACATAAGGAGCGAGAAAGAGAACCTTTGCAATCCAGATTCTAGGTGGGGCTGCCAGGCTCCCCAGGGCAGGTTCAGGCCACCCCCTCCTGCTTGGCCCAGTCTTGGGCTCAGATGCTGGCAAAGGTGATGAGTGGCCCTGTCCCCACCCTCCCTGGGCCCCCTTTCCTTCTGTTCATCCACAGCTTCTCCTTCGTGTGGCCAGGGACCCTTCCCCTGCCTCCTGCCCCTTTGCCACCCCTGCCCGAGGCCACCTGCTGCTGAAAGGTTGCCCCTCCCAACCCTTCCAGACACCTGCTGTCTGCGTGTTGGCTTAGGCAGCAGCCCCGCCTGGCAGGGCCACAGCCCACAGTGGTCCTGTACGTGTGGAACCACCTTGACCTGTTTCATGCATACACACCGGGACCTCGTATGTATGTACACACACACACACACACACACAAACTACCAGCATGAGAAGGGACCAGTGGCCAGCTGAGGCAAGAGCCCATTTTTCAGAGGGAGAGTGACTCCTGGTTTTGTAGTCTTGGCAAACAAGCCACACACATTCCCCACAGGGAACGAATCAAATACAGGAATATAGTTACTACCCCTGACTTAAGGCCACAGCTCTCAGCCCATTCCACACGGTCACACAATGCCAACTGATGGCCAGTGCCTCAGGGTCTTTGAAATACACGCGTGACCCCTCATCCAGCAACCCACCAACACCTCCTGGCCCAACACGCACCACCTCCTGTCCCCAGGGCAGCCCCCCCTCATAAAGTAACACAGCCCCCTAATACAGTCATATAGCACAGCACCCTAAAAATGTAACAGACTCCCCCCATTAATGTAACACACAATCCACACACCTCAACACTGCACAACTTCTCAGCTCTCCCACACAGAAACAATCTCAGGGGCACACAGGCTAGCACACACCCTGGAGCACACAGTCAGACCACAATCATTACACACAGCCCCACGCAGCTTAACACACGGACACCCTAACACAGATGCATCCCTACTTCCCCGCACCCCACGTCCTCGCCCCCTACACTCCTGTCCCCAAAGCTGGCTGGGGGCCAGGTGATCAGTGCAGTCTGTCCAACGGGGCGGGTGGATGAAACCTGGGGTCGAGGGTCAAAAAGCACTTAGAAGCTCTGATGCAGAATATTCATCAGCCTTTGGGTGGGGGAGGGGAAAGAAGCCCACACCGGGGGAGGGGGAGGGGAAAAACCTCACCCCCCGACCCTAAACTCTTTTCCAGTAAATCGATGTATTTTGCTATAATTTTATTAGGAATATAAAAGGAGCCTTTTCAAAAGTGCTTAGGACGCAAAAAAAAGAGGCGGGCGGTGGAAGCATTAGTCTGTCTGTATTAGCAATCCCATAGTCACATTTTATTGTTACTGTCAGGATGCAAAAGCTGTGCTTAAAACAAAATAATACATAATGTATTACTGAAGCATAAACATCAGCGAGCCGCGAGCGGTCGGCGTTTTTATTTTAAAAAGAAGATGCAAGAAAAAAATATATGGAGGGACAGCGGGTGGGGGAGGGGTGCGGGCAGCCTCTGGGAATCAGAGTTGAGCTGGGATCCCAGCCCCAGAGGACTGGGGAGCCCAGAGCAGAGGTGAACGCGGACCCCCAGGGATGATTCCAACCACAGTGTCACCCCCCTCTTCAGCTCCCCCACCCCAGGAAGAATCTGCCCCCAAAGCAGCCCCGGGCTCGGGGAGCTCCCACCTTCTAGCTGCACCCTGAGCACCTTGCAATCTCTAAAGCTCTGACCCTTTGTCCTTCCCCATCCCTGACCCTTACCGCATCCTGAGGAAGGAGGCTGGGCAGCTACTCCTGCCCCCTTTCTGCAGATAAAGACAATGGGGCTCAGAGAGGGACAGTTATTGACTTTAAATCACACAGCCAAGTGCCCCTTGTCATCCATTGTCCAACATCAACAAATAAGATCTCCCAAAACTCACACCAAATCTTGTCTCTTCCTGTGCTAACATCCTCCAATTCCATCCCACCTAGGAAATAATCTAGCCCTGCAGGGCCCTCCTCTCTCTAGTCTTCCCCCTCTGTCACCTCCTCTCCCACCTTTTCCCCAGTGCTCACTCTGCATCAGGTCCACTGGCCTTCACTCTACTTCTTTTAACCCACTGAGCTCGCTCCTGCCTTAGGGCCTGGGCTCCAGCTGTTCCCTCTGCCCGGAAAGTCTTTTCTGGCCCTTTATATCAAATGCCACCTCCTCTGAGAAGTCCTCCTGGATTACCCAATTTAAACCTGATCCTCTGGAGTTTCTGCGGTAGTTCAGTGGTTGCAAACCCAACTGGTATCCATGAGGATGTGGGTTCAATCCCTGGCCCTGCCCATTGGGTTAAGGATCCAGCGTTGCTGTGAACTGCAGTGTAGGTAGAAGATGAGGCTTGGATCTGGCGTGGCTGTGGCTGTGGTGTAGGGCGGCAGCTACATCTCCAATTGGACCCTTAGCCTGGCAACTTCCATATGCCACAGGTGCAGCCCTAAAAAGATAAAAAACTTTTTTTTAATTAAAAAATAAAAATCATTAAATTAAAAATAAATAAATTAACCTGACCCTCTACCACTTTTTATCTTATCTCTCTGTTCTTTTATTTACTTATTTATTGCCTCTTTCCCCCAATCTACAGCATAAGTCCCAAGAAGGCAGATCATTGGTCTTCTTCACTGCAGTGTCCCCAGCTCCAAGAACATGCACAATCCATGTATCAGGGGAAGGATGGATGGATGACTAGAAGTATGGTTGGATAGATGGAAGAATGGTTGGATGGATGGATGGAAGGATGGATGGATAGATGGATGGATGGATGGATGGATGGATGGATGGAAGGAAGGATGGATGGATGGATGGATGGATGGATGGATGGATGGATGGAAGGAAGGAAGGATGGATGGATGGATGGATGGATGGATGGATGGATGGATGGAAGGAAGGATGGAAGGATGGATGGATGGATGGATGGATGGATGGATGGATGGATGGAAGGAAGGATGTTTGGATGGATGAACAGCACTGCCACTTGGATGTTATCGTGGGCTGAGGCTGGAGCACATCTGAGCCTGTGGCTTATCCTGCTCCAATCCCCAGAGTTCCCAGAGCAGGCTCAGCCTCCCACCTTTGGGGGCTTGACTACCCCCTGGAGCCAGAGCCCCCAGCCTGGGCTGGACCCCCTGCAGCCGCACAGTTGAAAACAGGGCCTCCCGATTTTAGCACCATCTGGACCCAGCACTGCCTCTGACACCTGGGCAGCTCCTCCCCCATGCAGTGCCTGCCCCCCCCCCAATTTCTCCAGCTATTCTTGGCCATGGGGGAACTGGCTCTGCCTCCCGACCCTGGGTTCCCCTCCAGGCCTCTCCCCGTATCTTTCCTTCATCTCCTGTCCCTCAGTTAGACAGCTGCTGGGGGATCAAGTGTGGAACTTTCCAACTGGCTTCCATCCCACTCTCAGGCCCCAGCTTCTCCCCTTCCAAACCTACCCTCAGAGCCTCTGGCCAGTTAGCTCAGGGCTCCATGCTTCACTCAGGCGGCTGCTGACCCTTACAAGAGAGATTTAGGGAAGCAGTAGTTTTGAATGGAACCAGGAAGACAGGGTTGGAGCCCTGGCTCTCCTTTTTATGAGCTATGTGATTTGGATGCATTGCTTTAACCTCTCTGTACCTCAGTTTCCTCATCTGCAAAGTGGGGACAGGAATGGCTTCTCCCTCATTGGGCCTTTGAGAGGCTTGCAGGGGAATGTCAGGTAATGTAGGAAAATCCTTCCGCACAGGGCTTAGGGGCCACCATGCCATTCAAGGGAGGGACCATGGGGGCAGGAGGCCCAGTCAGTGCCGCGGAACAGAGGATGTGGTGACCAGCCCCTCCATCCACCCCTACCCCAGCCCTTCTGGGGTGCTCCCCACTGTCTCAGGGCTCTTGGTGCCACCTAGTGGTGGGTGTGGGCACTGGGGGCCTGGCAGGGGCAGGAAGGGGCTGTGGGGCAGAAAGGATACCATAGAGGCAAGAAGTAGCCAGGAGCAGGTATTCACCTGGTGCCAGCATGCACCCAAGAGGCCAGCCCACCTCAGGCCTGGCAGCCATCCTGGGACAACAGAACAGGGCGGAGCCACCTCCAGGACACCCTGGGCCCAGCTCAGAAGTCCCCAGCCAGCACCCAAAGCCACAGCTTGGAGCGAGGCAGGAAGGAAATGGGAACGCCACCTGCAGCCCTAAGTGGCCCCAGCTCCAGCTGATCACATCCCCTCCCCCTCAGGACCTGGGACAGCAGGACATCCTGTGTGTCAAGGCTGGATGACCCTATCCATTCGCGTACCATCCCTTCCATGCATGAGTCCCTCTTAGTTTCCATGATACCAGGAGTGCAGCAAGAATAAGACAAACGCTTGTTTGAAAGTCAGTGGGGGAGTTCCTGCTGTGCCTCAGCAGGTTAAGAACCCGACTAGTATCCATCAGGACGCGGATTCCATCCCTGGCCTCGCTCAATGGGTTAAGGATCCAGCATTACTGCAAGCTGTGGCGAAGGTCGCAGATGAAGCTCAGATCCCACGTGGCTGTGGCTACGGCACCTGACTCTCCAATCTGACCCCTCGGAGCTATGAACAAGCAAAAAGAAAGAAAGAGAGAGAGAGAGAAAGATAGAAAGGGAGGGAAGGAGGTAGGGAGAGAGGAAGAAAGAAAGAAAAACAAAGAAAGAAAGGAAGGAAGGAAGTTAGTTGGTGGGCTTGTGTAGGGGAGGGGCAGCGAGGGTTGAGGGGGAGGAAGGGGCAGAAAAGCAAAGAGCAGAACTTCACAGTGTATTTAACTGGCATAGATGGTTAAAGTACCAAAGGCCATGAAGCAGGGGGAGGGCAAGCAGGGGAGGGTGTAATGGAGCAGGATTCGAGGGCCCACCGTCACCTGCAGCATCTCCTGATAGCCAAGGCCTTTGGGCTCTGGGCTGCCAAGCTGCCTGCCTCTAATCTAGCTGTGTGGCTTTGGGGAAGTTATTTAACCTCTCTGGGCCTGTTTCCTCATTGCTGAAATGAGGAATAATAAGAGCTACTCTCTTACTACCTGACGGATGGGTTCATCCCCAGGATTGAATGAGGCGCAGAACACAGGGGTGATTTGAGCTTTGATAGTAGCATCAGCTACAAGACCTTCTGCTTCTTCAGACCCCATTACAGCTTCATCATCACACACATGCACGCACACACACACACGTGCACACATGCACACGCAGCCCAGGAACCGCGGGGACCAGATCCATCCATGTAGATGTGCCTCCCAGGTGGTGTCAGGAATCAGGGCTGAGCCCAGACAGGTGTGCAAGGCCCTGAATGTGCAAGGCCATGATGCCCACGGATGCCCAGCCCAGGGAGCCCTCTGTGCAGCATCACATGTGGTGGGTGTGCACACACGGGCCCGTGAACATGACCGTGTGCGTACCCATGTGTCTCCAGGGCTGTGGGTCTGCCTCTGTACATGAGTGCACCTGGGCATGGAGGTCAAGGCTGCAGGGAGTGGGGCTGTGCTCATGGCCAGGGGTGGGGCTGGGGCTGGGGCTGGTGGGCTGTGATTGCCACCAAGTGCAAAGGGAAGTCATTGTGGGGGAGATGTCACTCCCCTGCCCCTCTCAGCCCAGCCTGGCAGGGTTACCCTTGGCCTCTGCCTGTCATGTTCCACCCTGGTGCTCACTCTGGGATCCCCCTGGAGATGCAGGGGCTCAGGCCTGGGGCTGGAGAGTCGGTTCTGGGCCCTGTCTGGCATGGGGGTACAGGAGGCTGCAAGATCTCTAGGGTCAGACAGGGAGTTCTCGTCATGCCTCAGCAAAAACGAATCTGACTCGCATCCACGAGGACACGGGTTCGATCCTAGCGTTGCTCAGTGGGTTAAGGATCAGGCATTACCATGAGCTGTGGTGTAGGTCACAGGCACAGCTCAGATCTGGCATTGCTGCCTCTGTGGTGTAGGCCGGCAGGTACAGCTCCGATTCATTCCCTGGCGTGGAAACTTCCATATGCTGCAGGTGCAGCCCTTACAAAAAGTCTCTGGGGGAGTTCCCCTTGTGATGCAGTGGTTAACGAATCCGACTAGGAACCATAAGGTTGTGGGTTTGATCCCTGGCCTTGCTCAGTGGGTTAAGGATCCGGCGTGGCCGTGAGCTGTGGTGTAGGTTGCAGATGCGGCTCGGATCCTACATTGCTGTGGCTCTGGCGTAGGCCAGCGTCTACAGTTCCCTAGCCTGGGAACCTCCATATACTGCGGGAGCGGCCCCAGAAAAGCCAACAAAAAAAAAATGTCTCTGGGGTCGGACAGACCTGGGTTCTGATGTCCATCCCCCCTTCTTTGTGGCTGTGGACAATTGTGCAACCTCTCTGAGCCTCACTCCCTCCCCCTATAAAATGGTAGGATTTCTGGTGGGAACTAACATCGTGGGAACGGATGACCTTGGCCCGCGGCACTTGGCAGGCTCGCATTCATGGGGCTTCCATTGTATTACTGGCACGTTCGTGGAGCAGGGGGACACCGGGCAGAGCCTGTTGCCTGCACTGTCTCGGTCTCAGATCCTCCCAGCACTTCTCCACAGTGGCTGCCTTAGGGCCAATCCCCTTTCTTCAGATGAGCAAACTGAGGCTTGCTGAAATGGAAGGGTTTGCCTGAGTCCTACAACCAACGAGTGGGAGAAGTGGGATTTGCACGCTTGCAGGCAGACTCCAAACGTGCATTCTTGCTGCACCACAGTCCTGGCCCTGCCTTGGCATGCTCCTGATCCCAGTGGACCTTCCAGTGTGCCCCAGTTCAGCCTCTAGGGCTGGATTTTGCTGAGTGGCCCCAGGCTTCAAACAAAGGCTGTGAAAAGAAACGAAGACAGCTAGGCAGAACTTCCTAGCCCCTCCCCATTCCTCCCCGTCCCGAGACTGGGTCAGTGGTGGAGAAGGCGCCTCATCCCTCTTGGAGGATCCCAGAGCAGATGAGCTGGAGGACTCCCCAACCCCAGTCCTAATGTTCTCATTTCACAGGTGGGAAAACTGAGACCTGAGAGGGAAAAGCCCACGTCGCTGTGCATCCAAGTCAGGCCGAGTGTCCAACAGGGGTCGGTCCAATGAGAGCTCAGGGGATACGGGCAGGAGGTGGGATCCAGATTCCCAGGCTCCCAGGAAAGGCAAGCATTCTCTGTGCCTCCCTGTCCATCAGACAAGTCCTTCCTGGGCACTTCCTCTGTGCCAGACACACTGGTGCTGGTCTGGGCAGAGGCGAGGGGACCTGGGAGGAACAGGAGTTGCAGCCAGTCCACCAAGAGCTCCCAGCCTGGTGGGAAAAACTGATCCCTGAAGCTGGGACCTCAGCCGAGCTCCTGGTGGGAACCCCTGGCCATGACCTCCTACCCAATCTCTCCACGTGGGTGAACTTGGGCTTCCTTACGGCAGGGTGGCCAGGCTCCGAAGACTAGTGTCCCAGGACAACAAGGCAGAAGTGCTCGGAATTTTAACAGTCTAGCCTCGGAAGTGAGAGGCTGTCACTGCCGTCGTGCCCCCCTGGTGGAGGAAATCCCCAAAGTCTGCCCAGACTCAGGGGGAGGGAGACCCCACCTCTGGGAAGAATGTCAAGATGACACCGTAAGAGCCCGTGGCACCAGAGACACTGTGGCAGCGCATTTGGAAAACACAATTGGCTGCGGGGACCACGCACATCTTGAATACTGGGTTAATTGGGCTGACTTCCTCCCTACGGGAAGGGAGGAAAGACACCAGGGAATAGAAGGGAAGAGAGAAAATCTTGGGGCTCCAGTGGCAGCTGGGGGCAGAAGCTGATCTCCTGGGAGGGATGCTGCCCAGGTCCAGCCCTCCTCACCCCAAAAGTGAGGCTGGGGTGCCAAGACCGTTCCACACCTCTGGACGGTTCTGAGGCCTGAGAAGGGTGTCCCCCGGGAGCCCCTTTTCTCTGGGCTGAGGGGCCCTGCCTCCAGCGGCCTTCTCTCAGGTGCTAGACCTTTCCGGGCAGGCACAGGTGAAAGGGAGCAGCAGCAACCCTCAGCCTCCCTCAGAAGGAGAGCAGGATGCCTCCCAGCAGGTGGGAAACCTCACAAAAGGGCCAGCTGTCCCCTCTGTGGTCTAAGACAGACATCAATGTACAGGAAGGCGGGGAAAGAAGGCTTCTTTGAGTTTCCGGTGTGGCACAGCAGGTTAAGTACCTGACGCCGTCTCTCTGAAGATCCAGGTTCGATCCCTAGCCTCGCCCTGTGGGTTAAGGATCCAGTACTGCCACAAGCTGCAGTAGTAGGTCACAGACACGGCTCCGATATGGTGTTGCTGTGGCTTTGGTGTCGGCCAGCTGTTACAGCTCTGATTCGACCTCTAGCCAGGGGACTTCCATCTGCACAGGTGCAGCCATAATAAGAAAAAAAAAAGTTTTTTTTAAAGAAGCTCCTCTCCCAGACCCTGCCAGACTGGGCCTTACATCTCCCCATCCCCATGGGCTGGGACAGGGGTGGCCAGTCAGCTGCAGCATCCTTGCCTTGTGGTCAGACTCACATGTCCAGGTGGCAGTGTCTGCAGCTGGCAGGGTCTCCCTCCCTCCACCAGGCAGCCTCCATTAGCAAGGAGGTAACTGAGGCAGGTCTGGCCTTCCAGCCTTAACACAGTTTAAGTCTCTATTTATCTGCCTGGAAGGCTGTCTTCCCAACTTCACAGTTGAGGGTTGGCACAGCCTGCTTCACCTCTGTGACCCTGCACAGCAACTGTCACATTGCAGGTTCTTAGCATATGTTGAACGGACAAACGAATGAATGAATGAATCCCTTTTTTTTTTTTTTTTCTCTTCTTTTTTGGATGCCTTGGTGGGCCAGGGATCAGATCTGTACTACAGTTTGCAACTTATGCTGCAGCTGCGGCAGCAACAGATCCTTTAACCCACAGTGCCGGGTGGGGATTAAACCTGGGTCCTGGCACTGGAGAGACACTGCAGCTCCTGTTGCACCATAGCGGGAACTCCTGAATGAGTCTTTTCAATGTCTATATTCCCAGGGCATAGCATTATGCTTGGCACATAGGTACCCAGTAGGTGCCCAATAATCTTTTTTTTTTTTTTTTTTTGCATTTTTAGGGCTGCAACCACAGCACATGGAGGTTCCCAGGTTAGGGGTCTAACCAGAGCTACAGCTGCCAGCCACAGCCACAGTGACAGCAACGCCAGATCCAAGCTGTGTCTGCGACCTACAGCACAGCTCACAGCAATGCCAGATCCTTAATCCACTGAGCGAGGCCAGGGATTGAACCTGCAACTTCATGGTTCCTAGTCAAGATTCGTTTCTGCTGCGCCACGTTGGGAACTCCCAATAATCATTTGTTGAGTGAGTTTTATTTTTTCTCTGGACCCGTAATTCCTAACACTTAGTAGGTATCAAGGGTCTATTGAATTGAAACAACAAAGCGAAAGTCCTGAGGGCCTGTCTGGTCCAAAGGGGGCTTCAGGGATGGGCTACTGCTTAGACTGGCCCGTGGGGCCCCAGCCTCAGCATCCCAGGAGGGCTGGGATCTGGGCACACCCCATACTGTCCCCACACCCCAAGATCTTTCTACTCCCACCCTCCCTCAGGTGAAGGTGGGGACTTTCTCTCCCTCAGCCCAGGAACAGACAGGTCAGAGGCAGGAAGGAGAAGTGCGGGAAAGACAGTCAGACAGGCAGACACCGTTGCAATGGACCCTCCCCACAGAGGTGACATCAGGGCTCCCAAAGGCATCTCTGGGGGCTCTCTCCTGACAAAGCAGACCGTCCCTGAGTGCCCCCAATGGAAAGAGCCCCCCTGCAGCCCCTCGCCCACAGGGCCCTGCTTCCCGACCCTCCATGTGCTCGGGAAATCAGGGCTTGGGGCGGGGGGACGACTAAAGGGGAAGATAAAAATCTTCCTGGCAGTTTAAAGAGTTTTGGCATCCTTACGAGGGTGCATGTAATATTTAAATGACTTCCCCTCAGCACGCCCTCATGCCTGCCTTGGCTTCCCCAGGTGAATTTGTAGGCGCTGAAATGGTCTAATTTCCCACACAAGCCATGTCAAATATAATTTGGGTGCAAAGTTGGTAATTATACGTAACATCAGTCTGATGTTAAAAACACTGAAAAATTTAGCAAGAAGAGACTCCTGGAGAGACATAAGTCTGAGGCCCAGCCAGAAAAAGGCAGGCCCGGGCCCCGCAGAAGCCAAAGTCTTTAATTAATGATAGCATGTTTTCAGGGACTCAAAGGACGCAGGTCCCCAACTGTCTGAAAGTCCTTTGTCTACCAATTACCAGCATCGGGGGAGAGGGGGGAAGGGAGGACGTGCCAGGGGGGCACCCAGATCCTGGCAGAGAGTTGCCGAGGTTTGGGCTGCTGCTCCCTCGAGGACAGAGGTCCTGTTGCCAGGTGACCCCGCTCTGCTCCTCAGTCACCAGAGACCTTCCTGGAGGAGCCCAGGGTTGGCAGGAGGAGGGGGGCTTGTCTCCCCTCGGCACTGGGTGAATTTTGGGGAGGGGTGAGTTCTGGCTACTAGCCAAGCAACAGGGCGAGGCTCAGAGGGTCTGGAAACAATGCCTGTGCCCCTTGTGTTTGAGGTGAGCTTTTTTCTTTTTTCTTTTCTTATTATGGCCACTCCTGCGGCACGTGCAAGTTCTTGGGCTAGGGGTCGAACTGGGCCTGCAGCTGTGGGCTACACCACAGTCACAGCAACGCCAGATCCGAGCTGCCTCTGAGACCTACCCGCAACGCTGGATCCTTAACCCACTCATCAAGGCCAGGGATCGAACCCACATCTTCATGGATCTTAGTCAGGTTCTTAACCTGCTGAGCCACAACGGGAACTCCCTTTTCTTTTCAAACAGTTTAATGGACTGTTTCTGTAAGGACGGGGACCACATGTTATTTGCTCACCTCTGCATCCCTGGAGCTGGCACACAGTAGGTGCTCAATAAATATTTGCTGCCTGAATGTGCTGTGGGAAACAAGCTCGAATTACTTCTCCATCTAACCTGTGTAGACCCAGAGGGCACAGGGCCTGAAGGGACAGGGGCGGAACCTGAATTAGGATGGTGACTCCACCCTTACAAGCCCTGTGATCTTGGGACAGGATCCAAAATTCTGCCTCAGTTTTCTCATCTGCAAACTGGGCACAGTAATAGATCTACCTCCTAGGATGACTGTGACTCCTGGATGAGATTCTCGGCACAAAGCACCCTGAACAGTGCCTGGCTAGTAGCTCTTGTTTTGCTAAGAGAGACGGGTGAGGTGTGACTTTGTCGGGCTGCTCTTCAGAAGGGCTTTCCAGAGGGTGTGTGAGGACGAGGCGAGAAGGAAGGGGCAGCCGGCAGGGTCCGGGAACCTGCAATGACAAAGCGGAGATTTCCAGTGGACAGTTCAGAAGAGTTTCTGCTGTTGGGGACATGACAAAAATACCTTCTTCCTTGATTCCCTAAGAAATCTTTAGGGAGTTCCCATTGTGGCTCAGTGGGTTAAGGACCTGACACAGTGTCCCTGAGGATGCAGGTTTGATCCCTGGCCTCGCTCTGTGGGTTAAGGATCCGGCTTGGCCACTAGCTGCAGCATAGATCACAGATGCAGCTCGGATCTGGTGTTGCTGTGGCTGTGGCGTGGGCTGGCAGCTGCAGCTCAGATTCAACTCCTACCCGGGAACATCTATATGCCATGTGTGCGAACCTAAAAAGACTTAAAAAAAAAAAAAGAAATCTTTAATAAAATATCCTCCTCTGACTCCTTGTACAAGTTATGGAGTTGTGTCTGTTTGGGATGTAAGACTTCCAGGCAGTCGGGGAAAAGGCTAGACCCCCATGGGAGTGGCCACCTCCAGAGATGGGTACTATCATTGGGGTTTTTTGGGGGGGGGTCTCTTTTTTTGGAATTCTTCTTCCTCTTCTTCTTCCTCTTCCCCTTCTCCTTCTTCTTCTATTTTTGTCAGCTCCCATGGCATGCAGAAATTCCCGGGCCTGGGCTCGAACTCAAGCCACCAGCAGTGACAACACCAGATCCTTAACAGATAAGCCACCAGGGAACTCCTACGATTTGATATTTTGTTGATGCTAAAGCAAGGTTCAGAGAGGTTATGCGAGGGGCCCACACTCCTTACTGTAGCATGTTGGGTTTGCCTGCCGACTCTCGGCTCGCCCCCGAACATACCAGAAGATTCTGCCAAAAAGTAGCAAAAGCTGCGGCCACCACCGCCACCACCACCGTGAAGCACTTACCGAGAGCTGGACGTCCTGGTTTACCCCGCTTCAATCTAACCACCCTGGGAGGCAGGTACTAACCGAATGCCCATCTTACAGGTTAATTAACTTGCCCCAGGTCACAGGACGTGGCACATGGGATGACATCCAGGCTGACCTTCAAGGAGCCCTTCCCTGGGAAGGGACCACCTCCTCAAAACGCTGCCTTTATCCTGTACCCCTGTCTCAGCTCTCCCTACAACATGGTGCTCAGCCCCACACACTGGCATCATCTGGGGACCTTTAAAACCACCGATGCCCAGATTTCTAGTGGCCTGGATGGTGCCTGGGCAGCAGGAGTTTTCACAAGGCTGGGGCTGTTCTAATGCTGGGAGCCCCTGCTGTTGTCCTGCTTCAGCAAAGTCCTCTTAAGCGTCTCTGTAATGTGCACACACATCAGCAAGGGATCCTGGTAAAATGCCCGTCCTAAGGCAGCAGGTCTCTCTGGGCTGGAGCCTGGGATTCCGCATTTCGAGCAAGCTCCCCGGCGATGCTGAGGCTGCTCCTCCGAGGACCACGCTTTGAGTTTAGAGGCTCCACACCAATGGCTCTCGAGCTTGTCCACCCATCGGAATCATTGGTGGAATCTGAAAAAGTCTGGATGCTGGGTCCCAGCCCAGAGATTCTAGTGTCATTAGAAAGGGAGACTGGCAATTTGGAGGTGTTTTGAAAAAAATACCAATGCCCAGGCCACATCTCAGGCCAATTAAATCAGCATCTCTTGGGGGGGAACCTGGGCATTTTAAAAATTTTTGTATATTTATTTTATATATATATATATATATTCTTTATCTCACGTTATCCCCCATCATGCTCCATCACAAGTGGCTAGATATTGTTCCCTGTGCTGTACAGCTGGATCTCATTGCTTTCCCACTCCAAAGGCAATAGTTGGCATCTACTAACCCCAAATTCCCGGTCCATCCCACTCCCTCTCCCTTGGCAACCACTAGTCTGTTCTCCCAGTCCATGAGTTTGTTTCTTTCCTGCAGGTAGCTTCATTTGTGCCATATATTAGATTCCAGATATGTGATATCATATGGAATTTGTCTTTCTCTTCCTGACTTATTTCACTTAGTATGAGAGTCTCTAATTCCATCCCCGTTGCTGCAAATGGCATTATTTTGTTCTTTTTTATGGCTGAGTAGTATTCCATGGTGTATAAATACTGCATTTTCTTAATCCATTCATCTGTCGATGCACATTTAGGTTGTTTCCATGTTTTGGCTCTTGTGAAGAGTGCTGCTATGAACATAGGAGTGCATGTGTCTTTTTCAATGAAAATTTTGTCCAGATATATGCCCAGGAGTGGGATTGCTGGGTCATATGGTAGTTCGATATTTAGTTTTCTGAGGTACCTCCATACTGTTTTCCACAGTGGTTGTACCAATTTACATTCCCACCAACAGTGAAGGAGGTGGGCATTTTTTTTAAATCTCTCAGGTGATTCTGGAGAACCAGAGCTAGAGCTCTGAGCTCCATCTCACATGGTGCTGTTGCCAAATCGTATCAAACCCAGGCTTTGCTTTCCTTCTTCAAGGCTTCGCATCCATTGGGTCTGGGGTGGAACCAAGGGGTCAGCATTTTTCATCTGTTTTTTTTTTTTTCTTCTTTTTAGGGCCGCACCTGCAGCCTATGGATGTTCCCTGCAAATCGGAGCTCCAGCTGCAGCCTACACCACAGCCACAACAATGCTGGATCTGAACCGCATCTGTGATCTATGCTGCAGCCTGCAGCAACGCCAGATCCTTAACCCACTGCCAGAGGTCAGGGGTGGAACCCACATCCTCACAGAAACAAGGTCGGGCCCTTAACCCACTGGGCTACAGCGGCAACTCCAGAGTCAGCATTCTTAACACACCTCTGGGTCGGCTGAGGCAGGTGGACCCCAGGCCAAAAGTCATAAAGGCTCCTCCATCTTCCTTTCCTCGGTCCCTGCTCAGCTAACCCCTCTGCAGCATCCCACTCTGCCAAAAGGAAGTATTCAGTGGGCTTGGGGGACCCCATTCCTTAGGGCTCCAGGACCCCTTCATGGGGAGATGAGAAAGACAATGAAGGGAGACCAGAGGTGTGGCTGGAGAGGGGCTGGCCCAGGCAACAGCCTTCGTTACACCTTCTGTGCTGACCATCACTCAGAGGGCAGCTTCGCCCCCGGACATCCCAAGAGGAGGGACTCCCGGCTTCTGAGGAAGGCAGGGGCGGGGCAGAGACTGGAAAACCAGACGGAAGGACTCTTGTCTAGCCAGTTCCTCCCCCTGGCTCCCTGTGCCACCCACCTGGGCAAGTCAGAACAACCCCCCTCACCCCATGTTTCTAGTCCTGTGTTTCTAAAATAAAGAGAATAATCTCTCCGCACCTCACCTTGTATGTGTGCGTGTGTGTGTGTTTTATTTTTAGTTTAAAGGAATAACCGCTCAAGGCGCTCCAGAATCAAACAGACCAGAAGCACGCCAAGAGTTTCTTTTGGAGGTATCACTGTTAATAGTCTCTTGTGTGTGTTTCCAGACATTTTCTTTGCAGGTATAAACATACATCTGTATACATGCTTTAAAAACAAAAACAAAAACAAACAGGATCGTACGTGTTGATGCAATTTGGTTTTCACACTTCGCAGTATATCATGGGTACCTTTCCACAGGCGTCCATAAGATCCACCTCGTTCTATTTGAAGGCTGCATACTATTCCACAGTGTGGGTATGCTGGTGTTTATTTAGCCATTTTCCTATTGAGGGACAGTAAGGCTATTTTCAATTTTTTTCCTACAATAGATGCTGGACAGTGATGCCACAGACACCATGATATGCGTGCTTGTGAATACTTCTACAAGTGTGTCCCTGGGACATTCCCGGAAATGACATCGAGGTTCACGCAAATTTCCATCTCTCTCGTCTCACGACAAACTGGAGTTTGCCATATGCATGGATCTTTCTTTGATGAGAAGGGAGAGTTGGTAACAAACAGTAACTCGTTCAGAGTGGACAGGGCGGCTAAGGATTTTGCATCCCAGTAGGATCTCCCTTAGAAACTGAGCCACGACACTGCCCTCATTTCCACCATCGCCAGCGGCACCAATGCTGCCGTCATGTCATGGCTGCCGGCACCACTGTCCCCACCCCCCAGGCCATCAACACTGGTGGCAGCACCATCTCCAGCCACACCATCATTTCCACATCAGCCTTTGTGCTCAGTGCAGGACAACAGCACCCACTCTGATTTAAGTGCAAAAGTATTTTTAACGGGTCTTAGGCAAACCTCTAAATGTAACATCTAAAACTGTAAAACTTCTAGGGTCTGGGATTTTGGGGTTAATTGATGCAAACTATTGCATTTGGAGTGGATCAGCAATGAGATCCGACTGTACAGCCCAAGAAACTATATCTAGTCCCTTGTGATGAATATGATGGAGGATAATGTGAGAAAAAAAATGTGCATATATATATATGTATGTATATATATGGCTGGGTCACTTTGCTGTATAGCAGAAAATGACAGAACATTGTAAATCAGCTATAATAGAGAAAATAAAAATCTTTTTAAAATTTTAAAAATAAATGTAAAATCGTAAAACTATAAAACTCCTAGGAGAAAAATATAAGAAAGAGACCTTCTTTAAGACCCTGGGTTAGGCGAAGATTTCTTAAGACAAAAGTACAGACCATAAAAGAAAAAATGAATAAATTTACCTTCATCAAAATTTAAAATGTTTGCTTTTGAAGACACTGTTAATGATGCTGAAAAGACAAGCCACAAATTGGGAGAAAATATTTGTAAAACGCATATCTCATGAAAGACTGGTAACTAGATATACAAAGAACGCTCAAAATTCAAAAATAACAAAAGAGGCAACCCAATTAAAATATGAGCCAAAGATCTGCATAGACGCTTTACCGAAAAAATGAGATGTGGATGGAAAATAACCACATGAAAACATGCTCAACATCAGTAGTCAGCAGGAAAATCAAAATTAAAATTAAAGTTAAAACCATAATGAGATGCCACCACACACCTAGTGGAATAAAATTTCAAATTTTGAAATTTAAAATTTCAAAAATTGCCAGTGTGAAATGCTAGCAAGGATTCAGAGCAGCTGGTAGGAATGCAAAATGATGCAGCTGCGTGAAAAACTGCTAATCAGCTTCTCGTAAAGTTAAATATATACATTTTACACATGACCCACCAGTCCCATGCCTAGATATTCACCAAGGAGAAATTGAAGTATATGTCTTCGCCAAAAAATAGTATGTGAATGTTTATAGACGTTTAATTCATTACCCAAAATGGGAAACAACCCACATGTCCATCAACAGGTGAATGGATAAACAAATTGTGGTACATCCATTCAACTGAATACTACTCAACAATAAAAAAGAACAGATTACTGGTATACGCAATGATACAGATGACTTTCAAAAGCATTCTGCTAAGTTAAGGAAGCCAGACTCAAAAGGCTACATATTGTATAATTCAATTCATGTAACATTCCAGAAAAGGCAAAACTACAGCAGCAGAAGTCAGATGAATGATTTAAGAGGCTGGGTGTATAGGAGGAGACTGAGCAGTGCCGATACCATGATGTTAATATCTCATACAATATTCCTGCTGGGGCTCAGTGGTAATGAACCCAACTAGTATCCATGAGAACATAGGTTCAATCCCTGGCCATGCTCACTGGGTTAAGGATCTAGCATTGCTGTGGCTGTGGCATAGGCCAGCAGCTGTAACTCTGATGATTAAAAAAAAATCATCTTTAAAAAGATGATAAAAAAAATAATGAATAGATCAAGAGAGGTGGGAGATGGTGTGTGTGTGTGTGTGTGCTCATTATAAATCTTACTGATATAAAAGATGTGTAGCACATACCTTCTTTTATTTGGGTGAAATTCACATTATATGCCATTACCCATTTTAATTGTTTGTTTGTTTATTTATTTATTTTTCTTTTTAGGGCCACACCCGAGGCATATAGAAGTTCCCAGGCTAGGGGTCGAATTGGAGCTGCAGCTGCCGGCCTACACCACAGCTCAGAGCAACACAGGATCCTTAACCCACTAAGCGAGGCCAGGGATTGAACCAGTATCCTCATGGATCCTAGTCAGGTTCGTTAACTGCTGAGCTGTGAAGGGAACTCCTGAATTACCCACTTTATTTATTTATGTATGTATGTATGTATGTATGTATTTTGTCTTTTTAGGGCTGCGCCCATGGCATATGAAGGTTCCCAGGCTAGGGGTCTAATCGGAGCTCTAGCTGCCAGCCTACACCACAGCTCACAGCAATGTGGGATCCTTAACCACTGAGCGAGGCCAGGGATTGAACCTGCAACTTCATGGTTCCTCGTCGGATTTGTTAACCACTGAACCACGATGGGAACTCCATTAGCTTTTTTTTTGGGGGGGCGGAATGACCCACTTTGAAGTGTATAATTCCATGGCATTTGCTACATTCACAGGGTTGTGCAACCACCTCTCTCTAGTTTCAAAACGTTTCGGTCATCCCTGAAGAAAACCTCATACCCGTCACATAATCCCTCTCCGTTTTCCCCTCTCCTCCCCTCCTGACAACCATGCTTTGCTTTCTGTCTCTCTGGCTTTGCCTATCCCGCATATTTCACACAAATGGAACCATACAATACGTGACTTTTTTTGTGAGTTGTTTTTTTTTGTTTTGTTTTGTTTTGTTTGTTTGTTTTTTTCGGTTAGGCCCATGGCGTATGGAAGTTCCTGGGCCAGGGATCGAACCCAAGATACAGCAACAACAAGAATCACAGCAGGGACAACACTGGATCCTTAACCCCACTTGAGCCACCAGGGAATTCCTGGCTTCTTTTATTTAGCATAACCTTTTCAAGCGTCTCCAGTGGTAGCATGTATCAGTATTTCATTCATTTTCACGGTTGAATAATATTCCATTGCATGGATTTACCACAGTTTGTTTATCCATTTATCCATTGATAGATATTTGGGTTGTTTCCAGCATCTGACTCGTGAATAATGTTACTATAAACATCTACGTACAAGTTTCTACGTAAACATGTTTTCCTTCTTTTTTCCTTCCTTCCTTTCTCCCTCCCTCCCTCTCTCTTTCTTTCTTTCTTTCATGGCTGCACATGTAGCACATGGAATTTCCCAGGCCAGGGGTCGAATCCGAGTCACAGCTGCAGCTGTTAACACAAGAGACTTTAACCCGCTGAGTGAGCTGCTGCAGTCAGGTTCTTAACCCACTGTGCCACAGCAGGAACTCCATCCAGCATCATTTGTTAAAGAGACGATTCTTTCCTCATGGAATGGTCTGGGCACCCTGGTAGAAAAATCAATATCTCAGAGATATTTGGGTTTATTTTTGAACTCTTAATTCTGTTCCATTTGTTTATACATCTATCCTAGTATCACTGTTTTGATTATTGTCACTTTGTAGTCGCCTTTTTTTTTCTTTTTTTTTCTTTTTTTTTTTTTGGCGGCAGCATGCAGCAGCTTGATATGGGACCTTAGTTCCCAGACCAGGGACTGAACCCAGGCCGCAGCAGTGGAAGTGCCAAGTACTAATCCCTAGGCCATCAGGGTGCTCCCCGCCGAGTAACTTATCACATCAGGAAGTGTGATCTCTTATCATGGGCTGAACTGCTCCCCGCCCCCCACACACACACCATTTATATGTTGAGATCCTAACCTCCAGTACTTCAGAATACAGCTGAATTTGTAGATAATCTTTTTTTTTTTTTTTTTTTTTTTTTTTGTCGGCACCTGCAGCAAGTGGAAGTTCCCAGGCCAGGGATCAAACCCATGACGCAGTGGTAGCCTGTGCCACCGCTGTGGCAACGCTGGATCCTGAACCCACTGCATGGCAAGGGAACTTAGGGAGATGGAGTCCTTAAAGAGGTAATTAAATCAAAATGAAGTCACTAGGATGGACCCAAATGGAATCTGATTATTGTCCTGAATCAAGGAGACAAAGAAGACACGTGCAGACAGGGAGGGAGAATATGCCATTTACAAGCCAACGAGGGAGGCTGCAGAAGTACCTGAACCTGCCCCACACCTTGCCCTCCAGCCTCCAGCCTCCAAAACTGTCAGAAATACATTTCTGTTGTCTGAACCCCCCATTCTCTGGTACTTCGTTACGGCTGCCCTGGCACACGAATACATTTCACCAACTTGGTTTTTCTTTTTCAAAATTATTTTGGCTATTTGGGGTCCCTTGTAATTCTACATACATTTGAAGATCCGCTTTTCAATTTCACCCAAAAAGGGCCATTGGAGTTTTGATAAGGATGGAATTGAATTTGTACATCCCTTTGGGGAAAACTGCCAGCTTAGACATAGTAAGTCTCTCAGTCTGTGAACATGGGCTGTCTTTCCATTTAATTAAGTCTTTAATTTCTTTCAGCAAAGTTTTGTAGTTTTCAGTGTACTCGTCTTTCACTTCCTCGAGCTTTTTCCCATTAGGTGTTTCAAGCTTTGGATGCTCTTGTAAATGAAATTGTTTTCTTTATTTCCTGTGCAGATAGTTCATTGCTTTTCTAGAAACACAACAGAATTTTAATTTTTTTAACTCAAAAAATAATTTATTTTTATTATTTTTTTAGGGCGCATGTGCAGCATATGGAAGTTCCCAGGCTAGGGGGCGAATCAGAGCTGCAGCTGCAACCTACACCACAGCTCACGGCAACACCAGATCCTTAACCCACTGAGTGAGACCAGGGTTCAAACCCGAGTCCTCGTGGATACTAGTCAGGTTCCTTACTGATGAGCCACAACAGGAACTTTTTTATTGGAATATAGTTGATTTACAATGTTGCATTAGTTTCAAGTGCACAGCAAAAAGTATATCAGTTATACATCCACCCACATCCATTCCTTTTCAGATTCTTTTTCTCTATAGGTGACTCCAGAGTATTGAGTAGTATTGAGGAGATTTCCCTGAAAGTTCAACTGATTTTTGTGTCTTGATCCTGTACCCTGCAACTTTGTTAAATCTATAGCACACAATTTACAAATAATAAAAGTATAAATTTCATATAGCCAGTGGATTCGCAGAGTGCTTTCGTTAATTTTGCCAAACTCATGTATCTGTAACCAACCTGTGGTTGCAACTGACAAACGTGTGTTGCTACAACATGAAAGTGGGTTGAGGGAGTTCCCTTCGTGGCTCAGTGGTTAACGAATCCGACTAGGAACCATGAGGTTGTGGGTTCGATCCTTGGCCTCGCTCAGTGGGTTAAGGATCCGGCGTTGCTGTGAGCTGTAGTGTAGGTCACAGACGTGGCTCGGATCTCGAGTTGCTGTGGCTCTGGCGTAGGCCGGCAGCTACAGCTCCGATTAGACCCCTAGCCTGGGAACCTCCATATGCGGCGGGAGCGGCCCAAGATAATGGCAAAAAGACAAAAAGACAAAAAAAAAAAAAAAGAAAGAAAGAAAGAAAGTGGGTTGATACTTTCCCCTCACATTAAAGAGTGAGGATTGAAGCCATCTATGCTCACACAGCTTAGAGCCTGAAGACTGAAACTCCCTCCCTTGTTACTGTTACTTAAGTCTATGGTAACAAGACCTCATGCCACTCCGGGAAACTCAAGCCCCTGCAATGAAAGGCCCTTCTTACATGATGGAGGATAGTGTGCGAAAGGGTGTATATATATATATATTTATAACTGGGTCACTATGCTGTATATCATAAATTGACAGAACACTGTAAATCAGCTGTAATAAAATTTTAAAAAAAGAAAACATAAATAAAACAATTGACCTGGCCCTAAAAAAAAAAATGCCCTCCTTAAACCAAACTTCCAATTCTCAATAAATTCTGACTTTGCCTCCCCTCGTTGAAACATAAAAAAATCTTCGTCAGTGTAGTGGTCTTAGCACGGTGAGCGGTAAACTCAGCTTTGCCTTATCAACAAGGTGTATCATTGGGGTGACATTTGGGGAGCCACTCTTTGGCAAGAGTAAGACAAAAACAAAACAGCTAAGGTGTATGTCAGAATTTCCTTCGAGAAAGACAAGTGGCGTGTATCACTTATGTGTAGAATCCTAAAAAAAAAAAGATACAGGAATTCCTGCTATGGTGCAACAGGATTGGCGGTGTCTTGGGAGCGCTAGGATTCAGGTTCGATCCCCAGCCCAGCACAGTGGGTTAAGGATCCGGTGCTGCCACAGCTGCAGCTTACATCACAACTGCAGCGCGGATCTGATCTCTGGCCCTGGAACTCCATACGCCGTGGGATGGCCAAAAAATTAAAAAATAAAAATAAATGAAAATTTTTAAATGATGCAAATCAACTTACGAAACAGAAATAGACTATAGACATAGAAAACAAACGTATGGTGGAGTTCCCGTCGTGGCGCAGTGGTTAACAAATCCAACTAGGAACCATGAGGTTGCGGATTCAGTCCCTGGCCTTGCTCAGTGGGCTAAGGATCTGGTGTTGCCGTGAGCTGTGGTGTAGGTTGCAGATGCAGCTTGGATCCCGAGTTGCTGTGGCTCTGGTGTAGGCTGGTGGCCACAGCTCCGATTCGACCCCTAGCCTGGGAACCTGCATATGCCACAGGAGCGGCCCTAGAAAAGATAAAAAGCCAAAAAAAAAAAAAAAAAAGCAAAAACTTACAGTTACCAAAGGAGAAAGAGGGGAGGCATAAAATGGGAATTTGGGATTAACAGATACAGAATGCAGTATATAAAATAGGTAACCAACAAGGATCTACTGTATGAATACTGTATAGTCATACCTAGTAATAACCTAATGTGGAAAAGACTCTGAAAAAGTCTTATACATGTGTATAAGTGAATCACTTTGCTATACACCTGAAACATTGTAAATCAACCCTACCTCCATAAAAATTAAAAAGAAGTAAATAAAATTTAATTCAATTTTTAAAAAGAACATTTTTCATCAATGATAGGAGTGACTGCTGAATCAGATAACAGTGTTTCAATACTGGAAGAATATTTCCTTAATTTTTTGTGCTATTCACAATGTACTGGCTATAGACAGAGCACGCTTTTAATTTTAATCCGCATTTTTTGCATCATCTCCATCCTTATGTTTAGACAGTCAACAAAACAATAAATCAAACTCTAATTCATAGTTACGGGTTTCTCTGGTGCAAACACTCCCACCATGGTCAATTTCAAGCTACCAATATGAGGTGCCTGAACTCTCAGAGTTGGGATGAGCTGTTCACCTGCACGTCATCATGTAATATTGCTACCAAACAGATACAGTAAATGCAATGTCCCAAACATAAATAGTAAAATACAGCAAAATCCCTAGGAACTGGTGAGTTTACGTATTAGCTTTGTTTTTAATACATCTTATTCATTAGCTTGTATAATTTAACATTTAATGAGGGCTAGGTTTAACACTCAGCTTCTAGGAGTTCCTATTGTGGCTCAACGGTAACGAACCCGACTAGTATCCAGGAGGATGTGGTTTGGATCCCTGCCCTCCCTCAGCGGGTTAAGGATGCAGTGTTGCTATGGCTGTGGTGTAGGCTCCAGCTGCAGCTCCAATTTGACCTCTAAAAAGCAGGGGGAAAAAAGCTTCCAAAGTTACTGCAAAATTGACAACTGACTCTCATAAAGAGGAACTAGCCATTTCCAGCACAGCACTGGGATCCACTACAAAGTGGCACTTGGGAACTTTTGAGGGAGACAGAAATATTCTATAGCTTGACTGTCGCTGTGGCTATAAGACTGTTTATGTTTTTTAAGATAGACAGAACTGTGTGTATAAAAGCAGTCTTTTTCCGTCAGTTATACTTCAATAAGCCTGAAAGAAGGGGGCATTTTGGTAACGCATGAACTTCCCAGAGGCACCACGGAATCAGACCTGGAGGCTGGAAATCACACCCAGGACTAGAGGACAGGCTTCCCTTGTCACTGGATATCGGCATGGCGGTTCACACCACCAAGGTGGTCAGGGATGCCCCAGCCAGGCCCCACCGCCACTATCTCTCCTTCCTGCTCAATGCATCCATCCCGAGCCTGCCCAGTGCCTCCTCCCAATGAGAACCCTGCCTGATTCCCAATCAGAATCTGATTGGTGGAGGTGAGATCACATAGCTCCTCTCTAGGTGCAAGGGAGGAGGCTGGAGAGGGAATTTCTTCCTCTTTCTCTTCTTCTTCTTCTTTTTCCATTTAGCCTTTTAGGACCTATGCCACAGCTCACGGCAACGCCAGATCCTTAACCCACTGAGCGAGGCCAGGGATCGAACCCATGTCCTCATGGATACTAGTCAGGTTCGTTACCCCCTCGCCACAACGGGAACTCCTGGAAAGGGAATTTCTGATTTCTACCTTGTGGAAGCAGGACATGTGTGGGAGGTGCCTTGAATCCAGGAGAGTTCACAGGACATGAAGCAGCCTCGGGGACATGAAAACTATCCCCTATCGTGACTACCAGTTACTGTCACCAGCACATGACCAGGGACACCAGCAACAGTGTCATCCCAGGTATTGTCTTCAGTCTGGTCCTGGCCCTTCTGTGTGAAGCCCACCCAGGCTGCTAGAACCCACGTGGAGACAGGGGTCAGACAGGCTCCTTCTTAGAGAAGCTTGCCACCTGCCCCACGGGACAGTGTGTACTCAGAGGCCACAGGAGGAGAGGAGACGTGGGGGGGCTGCAGAAGCCAGAGGAAGAGGTTCTTGGGGGCTGGGAGGGAAAGGAAGGCTTCTTGGAGAAGAGGGCATTTGAGCTGAGACGAGGGTAGCCGAGGAGGAGGGTACTGCATAGGAGGAGCTGTGTGCGCAAAATGTCATGCCAGGGGGCTTGGCTGGTGCAGAAATGTAAACAGGGCTTCTCAAAATTCTTGACCACAGCTTCAGAATGAGAAATCCTTTTACAGTGTAACCCAAACCTATGTATAAATGAAATAAAAATGTCACAAGGCAGTACCTACCCTACCCCACACAGTGCATTTTGATGTTTTCTACTCTAATCTATCCTGTTTCATTATTTCTTTCAAATGCTCATCATCCTTCATTCAACTGACTTCACAACCTATCTGTGGATCACAGCCTATAGTTTGAAAATCACAGGAGTTCCCTGGTGCCTCAGCAGGTTAAGGATCCAGCGTTGTCACTGCTGTGGCACCGATCCCTGCTGTGGCACGGGTTCCATCCCCGGCCCAGAAACTTCTGCATGCCACAGGTGCAGCAAGAAAAAAAAAAGACAAAAGAAAAAGAAAATCACAGATGCAGGCATCATAGGTCTCAGGGAAGAAGCAGAGATGGGGCTGCAGAAGGCCTTGAACACCAGATCACAGAGTTTGGACTTTGCCCTCTAGATTCAGAGTCCAGAGGTCATGTACAGAGCTGTGATTTGAAATGATCAATATCCATCATCCATCAGTCTTTAAAATACACACACATTTGACCCAGCAATTCTACATCTAGGAATGCAGCCTAGAGGAATAGCCACCAAGGAGCTCAGAGAGGCACAAATGAGGGTGTTTGATGTCACACGGCTTCTCATGCAAAAACTGGAAGCAACTGCATGTGGAAAACCACTCAGCCCTTCGAAGGAATGAAGTCAGTCTCTATGGAAGAGAGCGCTCCTGGGCACTTGCAAGGGGAGACAAAACCGAATCACAGAGTCAGTTTTGCATAAAACCCTCTTGTACATGTTTAGGCACCTTTACACGTGTGGATGACTTTTTAAAATATTTACTTATTCATTTAGTTTTGGCCGCATCCACCGCAAGCGGATGTTCCCGGGCCAGGGACAGAACCCAAGCCATCCAATGTGACAACACTGGATCCTTAATATTTACAGAATAGAAACAGATGCACAGACATGGTGACCTAACTTGCGATTGTCAAGGGGGAGAGCGGAGGGCGTGGGACAGACGCGGAGTTTGGGGTTCGTAGATGCAAGCGATGACATTTCGAACGGATAAGCAATGACACCCTGCTGCACAGCACAGGGACCTCTAGCCAATCACTTGTGATAGAACATGATGGAAAATAATATGAGAAAAAGAATGTGTGTATATGGATAACTGGGTTACTTTGCTGTACAGCAGAAATGGACAGAACATTGTAAATCAACTATAACAAAAAAAAATGTTTAAAAAAGAAAAAACAGAATGGATAGGCAATGAGGTCCTACTGGGGATCTCTATCCAATCACTTGTGATAGAACATGATGGAAGATAATATGAGAAAAAGAACATATATATGGGTATAGGCATGACTGGGTCACTTTGCTGAACAGCAGAAATTGACACAACATTGTAAATCAACTATAATTTTTAAAAAAAGAAAGAAAAAAAAGGAAGTTCTGGAAATGGATGGTGATGATGGTTGTAAATCACTGTGAATGTACTTAACGCCACTGGGCTGTACTCTTAAAAATGGTTGCAGTGGGGAGTTCCCGTCGTGGTACAGCGGAAACGAATGTGACTAGGAACCATGAGGCTGCGGGTTTGATCCCTGACCTCGATCAGTAGGCTAAGGATCCAGCGTTGCCATGAGCTGTGGTGTAGGTCACAGACGCAGCTGGAATCTGGCGTGGCTGTGGCTGTGGTATAGGCTGGCAACTGTAGCTCTGATTCGACCCCTCGCCTGGGAACCTCCGTATGCCATGGGTGTGGCCCTGAAAAAAAAAAAAAAAAGGTTAAAATGGTTAATTTTATGTTATATTTTACCACACACAGACACACACACACACACACACACACACACACACACACACAGATTTAGAAGGCCCTACACCAGACCTACAGGGGTTGCCTTGGGAGGGGAGTGAACAGGGCTCGTGCAGGGAAGGGGGTCTTGCACTCTTTACTCTCTTGCACTCAGAAACTCGTTTTTGCACCCTGTGTAAGCTTGGCAATGAGCGCTTATTCTTGAATAACTTGCACGATTTTTTAAAAAAATCAATCAAAGGATTTCCCTGATGGCTTGGCAGTTAAGGATTCAGTATTGTCATTGCTGTAGTACAGGTTCAATCCCTGGTCTGGGAACTTCTGCCTGCCATGGGCGCAGCCAAAAATTAAAAAGTAAAAAATGAAAACCAATTGAAAAAAAGATGTATATAAGTTTATATGTGTTTTTATAGGTATATAAAGTCCAAACGACCCTAAGAGGAGAGAGGGTTAGAGGGCAGACATGAGGGAGGGTTTATGGTGCGGCAAGGCCTGGAAGTGACTGAGGGTATAGCCAAAGGGGTTACCTAATTGTTGGTTTGGCCATACCAACCATTAGGACCAATGCTGAGTGCCGGGGGATGTCTGAGGGGCTCAGTGGAAGAGGCAGTTCCACTGCAGGAAACATCAGGAGCTCTGGAATCCAGAGAGCTTAATCCAACCAGAGAATCAGGGAGGGCTTCCTGGGAGAGGTGGCTGGAGTAGGAGCCTGGACTATGAGTACCAGGGCTGAGCCGTAGCAGCAGGAGATTCAGAAGAAGCATCCTCTGCATCCCAGAGCCCAGACCCCCAAGCATCCCCTGATCTGGAGGTCGAGGGATGTCTGGGCTGGGGGCTGTTGGTCCCACCACCACCACTCACCTGGTTCCTGCCCAGTCCCCTCCCCAGAGACTGGCTGTGGGGCAGTATGGGAGCAGTTAGGCAAATCACCTCCAGGGTGTAGCTCTCATTACTGTTCAGTGACTGGCGGCTGCAGAACCACTCTGGCCTGGGTGGGGGTGGGAACAGATGCCTTGCTCCCTCCTCTCCTCCCCGCCCACCCCCCACCAAGAGCCCCCAACCCTAATCACATCTGGTTTACATCGGCCCCGTTTGGTTCCAATTGTCTCACTTCCTGCTACTGTCTCTGGGCACCCCAACCCCCGCCCCCATCTATGGGGACAACCCCTCCCCTTCCCTCAGCCATCAGCAAGTCCTGCACAGGGGGGTCCCCCACAGCCTGTGGATCTCCCTTATGTCATTGCCCCCACAACGTGCCTCCTGACCATTATTCCAGGCTTCCCTGGCTCGGGTATTCCCTGCCGGCATCCTTCTAGGTCTGGCCCAGGCATCTCGGAACCCCACTATCTCTTTTGCCTGGTCCCCCTCACCTCCTGGGAAGGGGCCTCCTGTGTCAGAGACTGTGCTGGGCTCCTTTGTCCCCTCACCCTGCCTGGCCTGAGAGGTGCTTGGTAAGAGTGAGCCAGAGAAGGCTCATTCACCTGGAGAATGCTTCTCTCCAAGATTGTTCTAAAGCCACTTCCAGGGGCAGCTGGACCTCAGGGACAGAGAGCTGGGGTAGGGCGGGGTGGGGGTACCAGGGACAAAGAGATGATGGGGCAGGAGAAGAGGGAGGATCACTGGTCCTGGGGAGCAGGTGCTCCAAGCACCCACCCAGGTGGAACCCCAGAAGTAATTTGGAGGGAAAGTCAGAGTTCCCTTTGCTTCCACCTCTGGGATCAGCCGGGAGTAGGGCCCTCTCTCCAGTGCAGGACGGTGCCCTGGTCATACATGCTCTGTAGCATTTGTCCCAAATTATCACTAATCCATAACACGCTGCCCTTTCCGTAAGCCAAGCCCTCCAAGTGTGTTAACCCCTTCAGGCCTCTCGGCGGCCCCAGGAAGAGGCGTCCTCACCATCATCATAATCTCCACTTTACGGAAGACAAAGCCGAGGTGCTAAGAGGTTAAGCAACCAGCCCAAGGTCACACAACTGCTAAATAGTGAGGCCAGGATCTGGGCCCGGGAGCCTCTTAATCTCAGAGGCCGGAGTCCCCCAGGGAGCTCCCAGCTGGCCTGGAGGGCCAGGAGCCCCTGGAGGGCAGAACCTGGGGGCAGTGTTCCTCTCTGCCTCCCCTGCAGCCAGCGCTAGACAGTCCCTCTTTCATTCATTCCCTAGAATTTTTACTGAGCACAACCAGGCAGTCACGTGCCAAAATCCCTTGGAATTTCGGGTCCCTCATCTGTAAAATGTATATCATCTGAGCAGAGGGCAAGCAGGTAATTTTAAATCTCCTAGTAGCCCCAAGGAAAGGAGTAAAAAGTAACAGGAGAAATTCATTTTTTTGTCTTTTTTTTTTTTTTTTTCAACTTCAGGGCTGCACCTGCGGCATATGGAAGTTTCCAGGCTGGGGGTTGAATCGGAGCTGCAGCTGCAAGCCTAGGCCAGAGCCACAGCAAGGCCAGATCCGAGCTGCATCTGTGACCTACACCACAGCTCACAGCAACACCGGATCCTTAACCCACTGAGCGAGGCCAGGGATCGAACCTGCGTCCTCATGGATGCTAGTCGAATTCATTTCTGCTGAGCCACAACAGGTACTCCTGAAATAGACTTTAATAGCATGCTTTTGAACTCAGGACTGCTGAAAGACTCTTGTTTCAGCAGGGAATCAACATGAAAGTGATCGACAGGATACCTGCCGTGTTTTTGTCCATACTGGCTCCCAGGAAGTCCCAGGTGTACCCCTTCTGGCCCATCTTCCTTTGGAAGAGCCACATGTCCCATGCTCAGTAGCCACATGTGGCCATCGCACTGGACAGCATGGCTCCAGATTAGAAGGTTCTATAGAGATCAGCGGGCACAACGGCTGCGTAAGCCTCCAGCTCATAGTCTGGCCCACGGTGGGAACAGGTGCGGGGGTCCCAGCCCCTTCCTCCCCTCAGCCTGGCAGAGCCTCGCCTTTCCCTATGTGAGGCCAGGAGTTGAGGCCCCTCTGGGGCGCCCCTGGGACTGAGGCGCTGCTGGCTTTCCGGAAAGGAGCTGGAGGAGGGGGAAAGCAGTCTGGGGCCTCGAGGAGGGAGCTGCCGGCTGGCACGGGGACAGAGTTTGTTTGCACCTCTTTGAAGCTGAGAGATGAAAGCAGGGCCCACATGGCTGCTTTGATTCCCTCCTCCCTGGGCCCTTGCAGCTGTAGCCGAGCCAGCCCCAGCCCCTCACTGCCCCAGGGGGACCAGGGGAGGCCCTAGGCCGAGGGCACTTCTCCCCTGGGTGGCTTGAGGGGTAAGCAGAGGGGCACCCTCCATCCTGGGGATCTACCCTCCCGTAGGCAGGAGTTCCCATCGTGGCTCAGCAATAACCAACCCAACTAGTATCCACAAGGATGTGGGTTCAATTCCTGGCCTCGCTCAGTGGGTTAGGGATCCAGTGTTGGGTGTGGGTCGCAAACTCACCTCAGATCTGGCGCTGTTGTGGCTGTGGCGTAGGCTGGCAGCTACAGCTCCGATTCGACCCCTAGCCCAGGAACTTCCATATGCTGCAAGTACAGCCCTAAAAAGGCAAAAATAATAATAATAATAATAACCCTCCCATAAGCAGACCCAACCAAAAGGGAGAGTGACATCTTCCCTGGAAAAGAAGGAGCAGGTGTGATGTGTGGATGTGGGGAACCTGCACAATGCCCCCTCTGCTAATGCCCCCGAGTCCACCATTGGTGCACCAGCCTTACCGATAAACACAGCGTGGTGGTTGACAGTTGGCTGGATCGCTTTACCTCTCTAAGCCTCTTTTTTTTTTTTGACCCCAGCATGCGGAAGGTCCCAGGCCAGGCATCGAACCCACGCCACAGCAGTGACAACACTGGATCCTTAACCCACTGGCCATCAGGGGACCCCTCTCTAAGCCTCTTTAAATCAACAACCATTTACTGAGGGCCTACTGTGTGCCAGGCACTGTTCTAGGTGCCCTCCTAGCGTGTGACACAGAACCGATGGGAGGAAACGATGCGTGTAAGGTGCTTGGGATGCTGACTGGCACTTGGAACTTGCTCCGTGTACCAACCATCACCATCCGCCTCCTCCTCGAGGAGCTGCATCCGCAGGGTCTCTTAGCCACTCCCAGCGCGGAAGGAAGAGAACCAGCTGATGGAATTGCGCCCCACCCCCACGCCCACCCCCAGGCCAATCTCTGCTTTGGCCTAGGCTCTCCTGCCTCCTCTCTCCTAGGTCCCCTGGGGGCAGCCACTGGTCTGGGGGGAAGCAGGACCGCTGACCTTGCCCGCTGTTGCCTGTGGCCCAAGAATGGCAGCTCAGACAGAGCTAAGCTGGGGGGGGCCTCCGGGCCATAGTGAACACACAACCACATCCGGGACCCTGGGACCCCTCCCCCGCCCAGGCCTGCGGAGCCTGCAGACCCCTCCTCAAGGCCCTGGGGCAGCAGCACCACTTTGGAGAAGCAGGGGTCAGGGCATCTGCTCTATCAGGGTGTGGCTTCGTCCATCCCAGAACCCACACAGTCCTGGCAGCGTGAAACGGGGGTCTTAGACCCTCAGCCGTGCCCACACAGCCTCTGGAGCCTCCCAGCCACCCCACCTCGGAGGAAGAACCACCTTTGTCCTCCTCCTTCTGGCACAGGCTGCTGGCTGCCTGTCCTGGTCACAGTGGTCTTGCAGGCACATTGCTTGTTCACACTGCTCAGTACACAGTGCGAAAGGGGGGGGTGTGTAAGCCCCTCAGGAGCCTGCCCCTCCACACTTGGTCCTCTCCTTCTTGACATCTGGCTTGCCTCTCCTAGGTCAGGGAGGAGAGGTGGTGGAGCCAGGGCTGCAGACAGGAGCAAAGCGGGTAAGACCCAGGCCCACTGGGTTTGCAGGCACGCAGTTGCCAGCCCTTCCCAGATGCATCCGTGACCCTCATATGGGGCTGTCCATATTTCACAGAAGGGGAGATCGAGCCTCTTCCACAGTCACACACTTAGGAGGGAGGGCAGCCCAGAATTGGAGCCGGGTCGGATTGATTCCAAAATTTTCAGGTTTTTTGTCTTTATAGGGCCACACCCGAGGCATATGGAAGTTCCCAGGGCTGGGGGTCAAATCAGAGCTGTAGCTGTGGCCTACACCACAGCCACAGCAACGCAAGATCTGAGCAACATCTACAACCTACACCACAGCTCAGGGCAACACTGGATCCTTAACCCATTGAGCAAGGCCTGGGTTCAAACCTGCATCCTCATGGATACTAGTTGGGTTCATTACCACTGAGCCACGACGGAAACTCCAGTTCCAAAATTTGTGTTCTTTTCACTCAACCACACTGCCGAGGAACTCAGTCCCCTCCTCAGTGAGTTCAGAGCAGCCCAGGTAATTCCTCCAAAGCCTGGAGCTCCACAGCTGAGAAGCCTGCCCTGTAGACAGATATGATGCAGCAGGAGGAATGCTGGCCTGGGAGACGGAGTCCCAGAAGCCCTGGCACCCTCCAGGTAGGTCACCTCACCTTCATCTTCTCTTGCAGGGATTTCCCAAAGCATACAGGGTGGCAGGGTGATTTTAGCTGGTGCATAGCCTTTTCTTCTTCTTTTAGTTGTTATAGATTTGTTTTTTTTTTGTGTTAGACCAGAGAGGGGTAACTAGCCCATCCAACTCACAAGGTCATGGGCATTTTTGCTTAGGCAGTGTCTCAGTACGTGAAAAAGGTGCGTTGACTTAAGGGATGACATTGAAACAAGTAAAAACGCTCATGGTTGGAGGATGCGGCGTAGCAGCTGCCCACGCGTGGACGTACGAGGTGGGACAAAGACCAGCATCCGCTAAGGGGGACACCGGGCGGCTGGGGGTCTGGAAGCAGGGTGCCCTGGCCCCACTGGCTGGGGCGAACCCCATGGAGGCTTGGACAGGAGAGAAGGAAGCAGGCCAAGGGCGGGAAGAGGGAGAGAGGCCCGTGGGGCTCCAGGGCCCACCCGGCCGACCGGGCCGTCTGCATCCAGCGGGGCCTCTGAGCCTGGAGGCCACATTGCCGCCTCCCCTCCCCAGGCCACGCCGTCCACAGCTGCCTGATGTAAGACACACATGTTTTGACTGAAGCTGCTCTCCCCCCACCTCCTGAAAAACGCCAACATTAAAGGGAGCGTAGCTTTGTAAAACTGAAACTGTAAAACGCTTCTGAAACCCGGCCCGGGGGATTAAAGAAACCACATGAAAAGGGATTTGGGACGACCTGGACCCTGACTTCCTGTTCAGAAGTTCGCTCACCATGTGCCTCCCACCCGGCCGGCGGTGTGCAGCGAGGAGGAGGAGGAGACAAGAGGAAGGCCAGGGCCAGCGAGGGCCTCTGGGGGCCTCTGGGAGTCCAGGGCTTCCGAGGGTCCAAGGCCTGACAGCCTCAGCTGTGGCCCTCCCAGGCCTCTGATCTCTAGGGGCTCTGGAGCAGAAGGTGCCCCATGGCCCCTGACCTTGGGGTTCCCCCCACCTTGTAGTAACAGAGGGGTCAGGAGAGCACACGAGACCACAGCCAACCTCCATCCACCTCCCGGCCTCTGCCAGTCTCCTCTGCTGCTCCCAACCAGGTCCTCACTGGCTCTGGATCCTGGAGATGCAGCAGGTGTTTGGACCCCAGCTCAGCCTCCCTTCCAATCAAGGGTAAGAGCTCCCCCACCTTGCTGCCCCCAGCCCAGGTTCTAATCCCAGCTCTGTCCTTCCTCCCTGTGGGATGCCGGAGGTGGCCACGTCCTTCCCCATGTCAGTGAGCAGCATGAGGGCAGAACAAGCAATGCGCGTACAAGGATGCTGTGGTGCAAAGGTGGTGCAAAGGTGGACCTCTTCCCTGCTCTTACAAGACTGTGACTGGACGTCCCCCACTGGTCCCCCTCTTGCTACATGACCTTGGGCAAGTCTGATCCCCTCTCTGGGCTCAGGATCCTCATTCCTGGGGAAAAAAAAAAAGAGAGAGAGAGAACAGGATGGGCTGGGTCAGAGGAGAAGCCTGGTCTCCAGACACACACACACACACACACACACACACACACACACACATGCACACATCATACTCACCTCCATGTGGATACACACTCAGCCCCCTTATGCACACAGACACACATCACAGGCCACTTGGGGGCCACCCCCACCCCCAGCTTCATTATCGACCTCCTTCCCTTATGTAAACTCGCCGTGCCCTCCAGTGTCCCCCGCAATCACTTACCTAATATTAGGATATTAAAAAATATGGCAAGATTTTAAGAGACTTATTAAAATGCAATTAGCAGCGTGTACGACTTAAGCAGGGAGATTATTTTTAAAAATGACTTGATTGTGCGGAATACCACGCACCTTCCCGAGGCCGTAAACCTGCCAATCACGCGCATCCTCAGATCAGGAGATTTCCTTGCTTCCTCTTTGTCCTTCAGGCTTTTCTCCTGCCCCCGGTGACCATGAGGCCTGTGATCCCCCCACCCACAAAAGCCACCCGCCCACATCATTACTCTGAGCCCCTCAAGAGGCCCCTCAGAAGGAAACCAAGGGGTTAATCAGGTCCCAAGCCAAGCCTGGAGAAGTTTCTAGAAACTGGCCAGAGGAGGGCATAGGGATGGAGAAGCCCTCCCCGTGTCCACCCTGTCAAGATTTGGGTCTGGCAGAGTACGAGTGACAAACTGTCCTTTGAAGGGACTGGGGATGGGAGGGCCCAGGAAGGAGGACGAGGTCCCTGCTGCTGACCCCCTCTGAGGGCTAAGCCTCAGAGACACCCCCCCCCCACCTGCCGTGACCCCCACCCAGTGCCCACCCTCTGGGCTGGAACAGTGGGTTATGCTGCCCCCTGCTGCCCACTCTCCACACTGCAGCCCGGCTCCTAGGACCTGGCAGCTGAGCCAAGGAGCTGGCCTGGTCCGGGGTCAGCCCTTCTCCTGCTGCAAGGTCCACGAGAAAGACCAGGACCCTCCAAGCTGCAGCCTAAAGAGAAACGTACATCTGGAAACATGGGGCATATTTTCCGGCCACCCCCTCCGGGGCCACCCCACTTCTGGCTGAAGGAGTTTATCAATTGTGCTTTGCTACTTCCTGGCATTAGGCTCCCGCTGGCACTTTTATTCCAACCATAAAAAGGCTATTTCATTGAGAAATAAAGTCCCATCTCCCTGACGGGTTACTCCGTTCACAGCTTTAACTCAGCCACCAGGCAAAATTTATGTTTCCTGGATGCTTTCTCCTGGGATTGCAACTGGAAATCAGGCAGGGGGATAAAAGGGACAACTTCCTTTCTGACTGATGGACACGAGTTTATCCCTTTGGTCGAAGGATCCCCGGAAAGCCCTGGTGTCCAGGAGGGAGCCTTGGGATGAGGGGCCAGGGTGTGAGCCCAGGTTCTGCCACCTATTAGCTGTGTGGCCTTGGGCGAGGCCGAGGTGCCTCGTCTTTCAAGCGGGAAAAACTGCTCCTCTCTTCCTCAGAGGGATGGTGCTGGATGCAGCGAGCCGGTGGACGTGGAAATTTCTCAGACCCTGTAGAAGTGCTAGCATTGCTGGGATTATGGAGGCAGAGGAATTCTCTGGCTCAGGGGGCTGTGGACCTGGCAGATTTTCCTGGGTGGGCGTCCTCAACTGCCATGTGCATCAGAACCACCCGGGGGACTTGGAAAAGCACAGATTGCTACCCCCACACCCCGAGTTTCTGGATCTGTAGGTCCCAGATGGAGCCCAAGAATCTCCACTTCTGGAATTCCCACTGTGGCTCAGCAGAAACGAATCTGACTAGCATCCATGAGGTCGCAGGTTCAATCCCTGCCCTACGCTTGGTGGGTTAAGGATCCGATGTTGTTGTGAGCTGTGGTGTAGGTCGAAGATGCAGCTCACATCCCGCATGGCTGTGGCTGTGGTGTAGGCTGGCGGCTACAGCTCTGATTGAACCCCTAGCCTGGGAACCTCTCTATGCTATGGGTGCGGCCCTGAAAAGATAAAAAAAAAAAAAAAAAAAAAAAAATCTCCATTTCTTACGAGTTCTTGGGTGATGCTAATGCTGCTGGTCTGGGGGCCCCACTTTGAGAACCACTGATCTGAGGGTTTTGAGATCTAGGATGTGGGATGGCTGTAGCCTGGGCCTTGGGAGAGGAAGGAAGAGAGAAGTTCACCTGTGGAGCAAGGTCAGGGTGGACTGGAGCCAGCTCCATGGAAACAAGCCTTGGTCCACTCATCCCATTTGTTCCCCCCACCCCCTGGCTTGGCCTGATGTCCCAGGCAGCCCCCACCCCCAGAGACCAGCCCCGTGAGCAGCCAAAGTGTCAGGAGGTGGGCCGAGCTGGGGAGGACGGACCCTCGGGGGGTGAGGGTTCTCCCAGAGCTGCATTCAAGACTGACTTAGCATCTTCGTGGGTTGAACCCTGGAGTGGAGGCCGACTGGCCACCTGCTCCTGTCTCCAAACAGCCCCATGCTGAAAGCAGGAGCCCAGAGAAGGGAACGGACTTGCTCAAGGTCACACAGCTTGGGCAGAACACCCAGTAGAAAGCGCTTCCCACCACGCTGCCTCTCTGGTTATGCAGTAATTTGGAAGATTGCTAAATTGATGACTCCAATTCCAGTTTAAGTAATATTCAAATACCCAGTGGAGACTTGCAGCTAAGGCTGAAAGAGTGTATTGCGAGGGAAGAGGTCTGACGTGGGAAGCAACTAAAATCTGGAAATCCAAGACCTTCAATGAGAGGCAAACAAGGAGCCTGGATGTTTCAGGGTGTGAAAACTGGCTTTAGGCTCAAGGAGAAAAACCCAGAAGGGAAACGGGACCTCTGGCCGTTCTGTGTAACAGGAGAGAAGGACTTGCCCCAAGCACAGAATCATGGGGATGGAAATGCTGCTGATTCAAGCTGCTGGGGCGGCGGGGGACCGGGGGGGAGGGGGGGGAAGGCTGATTTCTAACCACCCCCATCCAGGTTGTCCTGGAGTCCCCCCCTGCTCCTGGCAGGACACTGACCGTGAGGGGAAGAGATGCTCTTATCGCTGTCAGCTGTCAGCCATAAACCGACTGCAAGGCCAGGGAGGTCTCAGCAGGGATCCTGGAGGTCCCCGGGGCGAAGGAAACACTCACACACGTGCATGCAGGGCTGTGGATCAGGCCCAGGTGTCAACCAGGCCCTGGCAGACCCGGAGCGCTGGTCACAGATCTGGGGCCGTCCCGTCTTGCAGAACAGGAGACCTCCGGGGAAGCCCGATCACTTTCGAATTAAACACAACTGTCCCGCTTTGGAGCCGCTGCGAAGCAGAGCAAAGGGAAGGGTAAGGAGTAAAGCGGTTTGTTCCAGCTGTGCCGTGCGCTGAGCTGGGACGAGTGCCCAGAACAGTTAATGCCCAGACCGTCTCAGCCTTGCAAATTGCCGCCCGCCTGGGGGGCGAAGAGCCCGTGTCTGCCAGGTAGAGCCTGGCGATTTCATTAACTCCATTCCCTCTGTCTCGGCTCCAAGGGCGTGGGTGGTTAAACATGAGCAGGACTTGGTAAAAGGGTCAGCCTGGTTGGCAGGACTTTCTGGGGCGCGTGCCTCCCTGGTCTACGAGGTCCCAAAGCTGAGGGGCTCTGCAGAGATGGAGAGGGAGAGACGGGGATGAGGACAGGTGCAGGCAGGGTGAGGCGAGACCGACAGCCAGAGGCCGACTCGTGGTGGAAACGCGGCTGGCTGGGGTTGTGGGGTAGGAGATGTGACATGTCTCAGATGTCACTTGGCCCCCTCCTCCAAAGCGTCTGGGTGCAGGGTGGAAATGGCACAAACTCTCGACGCCTTTGGCATCAGAGCTCATTCTAGGGGTCCTCTCTCTAACCTGTCCCCTTGCTGCTGCTGTCCGTCCCTGGAATATCCAGCATCTTCAAGCCAAAACAAAGCTGGGCTCCTGCCTCCCCTTCCAGCCCTGCAAACCCACCCTCCTCTCTACTTCCTCCTGCTAGATGGCCATCCGTCTGTCCCTCCAATCCTCCTCAGAGCCTTTGCACTTGCTGTCCCTCTGCCTGGCTGGCCACCCCAGCGCCTTCCAGAGGTACTCCCCAGAGGGGCCGACCCCACCATCCCACCCAAAGCAGCCCACAACCTGCCCCTGCCCACACAGCATGTCCGGGACATTGGCATTATCTGAAACCATCCAGGCAAATTGTCAGTCTCCCCGCTTCTTCACGTGTGCACATGTGGGGCTTTGATTCACCCGTCCCTTCCAAGCTGGAATGGTGTCTGCACAGAGGCTGTGCTCCCTAAGCCAGCCAGGGGGTCCAGGACATACACCACCGCAAGGCAAGGGATCTGGGGGACCTGCCAGCAGTAAGCCCGTGATATCGGCACTGGGCTCTACCACGTTCCCCACCAGCCTCTGAAGACCTCCTGGCCCCTAAGCCATGGGCTCCTGCGAGCCACAGGCTTAGAGGCATCAAGGCCTTATTTCCCCACCAGTCCAGCCCACCCCCCCACCAGCCGGGCGTCCAGGGGAGCAGCCGGAAGCTCGGTCCTCTTCCTGCTGGCTTCCCCTCTAGGTGTCAGGCTTGCCCTGGCATGGGGGGGTGCCATCTCCCTGAGCAGTGGCCACCTGCAGGGCAACCGCCTGGCAGGGCGGGAGGGGGCTAGTCTTGGAGTCACGGCTCTGATTCAAGAAGGGAAATCATCTGAGCTTTTAAAAAATTAAATGGAGTCAGTAATTTGATTTCAGAGAGAAGCTGAAAACCTCGTAATGGCAGGAGCGGCTCAATTCCGTGGTGAAAAGGAAAAGCCTTAAATGGGGCTATTAAGCTTTTGCCTGGGATGGATCTGCCCGGAGAAGGAGGAAGGGGGGAGGCGGGCAGGGGGAGAAGAGTCATCCTCGAGGTAGAGACCGTTTATCAGCCAAGACAACCCTGATTATTTATTTATTTATTTAGCGGCGTTCCGGGCGTTGCCGAAGGCCTCCTCATCTTGGCTGCATTTCAAATCCCACTTCCAGTGATGGGCCAGCCTGGGGGGCGGGGGTGGGGTTGCCACCCTCTCAGGGAAGCACAGGCCACAGCTGGGCTCCTGGGCCAGGGAGCCTGGGAACACCCGGGTCCCCCCGGGGGTCAACAGGGGTCACCAGAGCTGTCCCAGCCAGCAGGGTACCAGCTGCTGCCATGGGAACCAGAGCAAGGGAGTGGTGAGTCATGAAAACAAAGCAGGAACACGCCCTGTTCCTCCGTGGGGTCCTTTAGAGACCTGGGGTCATGGCCCCCTGGCCTGGGGGAGGGGCTCCTCACACCAAAGGATCTTATGACCTGCTACCCCCACCCCCCACCCCCAGAAAGATGTCTGAATGTGGCTGAAGGCCTTCCATCTTCTCTCGGAATGAGCAAACACCCCCTCTCCCTGGGCCTGGGCGCCTGATTCTTCAGCTTCCCTGACTTGCTTGGACGGCAGCAGGAATGACCTTGAGGCCTGTGTCCAGCTTCTCACTTGCCCCTAAACAGAACCTTTTGGGAGAAACTAGTATCACCGCCTATTTGATGGATTGGGAAACTGATGCACAGAGAGGTTTGTGCCTCGCCCAAGGTCACAGAGCTAATGAGTGGAAGGGCTGGTTGGAGTTCTTGTTGTGGCTCAGTGGTTAATGAACCTGACTAGTATCCATGAGGACACAGGTTTGATCCCTGGCCTCACGCCGAGTGTTAAAGATCTGGTATAGGTTGCAGACGCGGCTCAGATCCTGTGTTGCTGTGACTGTGGCACAGGCCCGCAGTTGCAGCTCCGATTCAACGCCTAGCCTGGGAGCCTCTATATACTGCGGTTGCAGCCCTAAAAAGTAAAAAAAAAAAACAAATTTTAATTAAAAAAAAGAGTGGAAGGACTGGGAGCCTCACATATTTAAGAGCAAAAGGGTAAAGGCCAAGCACAAAAATGGCAGGCCAAGCACCAGAGCTGACCCAGCCAGCAGGGTACCAGCTGCTGCCATGGGAACCAGAGCAAGGGAGTGGTGAGTCACGAAAACAAAGCAGAAACACGCCCTGTTCCTCCATGGGGTCCTTTAGAGACCTGGGGTCATGGCCCCCCTGGCCTGGGGGAGGGGCTTCTCACACCAAAGGATCTTACGCCCACGGGCTGCCCAGCCCACTCCTTTGCACTTGGCATCCCCAGGGGCCCTCCCAGGACTCACCCTGGTGACAGGGTGGGGGTGTCTCTCAGAAGCCCCTCCATGGAGTTCTGAGGCTCAGGAGGCCTGTGCTGTCCAGGCTGGTTGCCAGCATGGCCAGCAGGTAAGGGATCTCTGGGGTCGGCCAGGCTGACTGAGGAAACGCCTGGGTGGGAGCCTGGGCTCCAAGTGTGCTAGACGTGTGTGTAGCCCCTACTCAGCCTGTTCCACTGCCAGCTACCAGCCGGCTTGAGGTCTCAGGCTCTGTAGGACTCCCCCACAGATGAGGCCGAGGGCTTCTTGGAGGTGGAGGCCAGAAGGTTCTCAGGAAGAACTGCCAGGCAGCTGCACTTTGTTTGTGTTTCTCTTTTTTTTTCCTGGCCAGACCTGCGGCACATGGAAGTTCCAGCCTAGGGGCTCAATCAGAGCTGCAGCCACTGACCGACACCACAGCCACAGCAATACCAGATCCAAACCACATCGGTGACCTACACTGCAGCCTGCCGAGATGCTGGATCCTTAACTCACTAGGCGAGGCCAGGGATTGAACCCTCATCCTCATGGATACCAGTCAGGTTTTCAACCCGCTGAGCCACAACGGGAGCTCCAGGCAACAGCACTTTGCTGGCGGCTATTCAGCAGTAGCAAGTGGCCAAGGGGGCCTGCGGGGCCCACCCTCTGCCTCCCCTTGGGCTCAGGTTCTGAGGCCCTCAGACCGGCACTGGGGCCTGGCTCCTGCCAGCACACTTCAGAAGTAGTCACCACTGGGGAAGTGGTGGTGGCACCTGTCCCCAGCGGGAGGGTGAGTCCTGGCCCCTTCAGTTCCTGATTGGTTCTGGGGTTGACGGGTCCAGGTGCCATTCCCACCACCACCACCACTGGTGGCTCCACAGCCTCCTGGGGTGCAGTGGGAACCCCACACCTCTTCAGGGGGGGTGGTCATCAGGGCCTTATAATGGCTGGACCTCCTTGCTGGCAGGTCAGGGCCCCCTGCATGGGCTGGTAGGCAGCCAGCCACACCCCTCATGACAACCCTCCAGCAGGAGGGGACTTCCTAGTGGCTGGGAAGGGCTCTGCTCAGGCCCAGACTCTTAGGGTAACAGAGGGCCCAAGACTGGGAACACTCTGGATGGTTCTGACCCCCAGAGAGGCAGCTGGAAAGGGAACATCTGCTCGGTGGGGCCATGGGGGGCAGGGAGGACAGGACGAGGGGCCCAGGGATAGATTGGCAGCTACCATGGATGCTGAGGCCAGTGGAGCTGAGGCCAGGAAGGTCCAGCTAACTCCATTTTTCCCTGGGGGAGCCTGGGGACAGTGCTGGCCTTCTGCAAAAGAGAAAAATAAACCAGGAGACACCCAGTTTCTCCCACAGCTTTGGCTATTTGCAGCAATGGCCCAAGCCCCTCCTGTAGAGAGAGCACAGTAGAGAGAGAAAAAGCATCAGAAATAAGAAGTCCCCTGCATCTCTGGAGCATTGGGACATAGGTTTGATCCCCGGCCAGGCACAGTGGGTTAAGGATCCAGTGTTGCCACAGCTGTTGGCATAGGGCTCACCTGCAGGTGGGATCTGATCCCTGACCCAGGAACTCTATATGCTGAGGGGCAGCCAAAATGTTAAAAAAAAAAAAGGGGGGGGGGGTCAAACATAAGAGGACGAGGCTCTGGCCTCCCTCACGATGGCAGCTGGGAGAAGGGCCTGTGGCAGCTTCAACCTCAGGCTGTTTCTCCAGCCTGGCTCCTGGGCTCCCGCCACAAGTCCTTTGAGACCTGCCTCGGTTTCCCTGCTGTTTGCATGCACAGCTGCTGTCCCTCCCCACTGCTCCTCTGTGCCCGGTGCCAAGGCCCTGCGGCTGCGAGCCGGGCAGGTCAGACGACGGGACGGGGAAAGAGAGGCTTTAGAGGTCAGGTTTAAGCATCAGGTTTGGAACAGACTTCATTGGCTGAATGTCACAGACCTTCCACCTGGAGTCCTTTTTGAGATTCTGGGCATCAAAACCTACCTTTGAAATTGAATCTCAGAATTTCACGTGTTCTATAACGAGCACCTGGCCCAGACTCTCTTCCCCGGCTTGACGCCCCCGAGCAGTTTCATCTCTGAGCCGGTCCCTAATTTGAGGCCAAATGCAACAGCTCAGCCCCCAGGAGTCACACAGAACCAGACTCTGCCTTGAAGACCCAGTTGACGTCCCGGGCCCGAGCATTCTGTGCTGCATGGGGGAAAGGGCTCCTGTGCTGCGAGATGTTGAACCGCCTCCCTGGCCTCTACCCACCACAGGCCAGCAGCATCTCCCCACGTCGTGACAATCAAAACCATCTCCAGACATAGCTCAATGGCCCCTGGGAAGCAAAACTGCACCCCTAGTTGGGAACTGTCGAGTTAGAGCTTTTGCGAAATCTGGCTCATGGGTCAAATAGAGTCCTTAGACATGTTTGGTTTGGCCTGCAGAGGGTTTTAAATATTTTTTAAATGAACTGACAAAACTTTATAAACAGCTTCTCCTGGAAAGTCAGAAGATTTGACCACTCTCGCCTGCCTCCCTACAAGGCAGGAGTCAGCTCCAGTTAAGTAAGGCTTCTCTCTCTCTCTGGGGTTTTGTTTTGTTTTGTTTTTGTTTTTTGCTTTTTAGGGCCGCACCTGCAGCATATAGAGGTTCCCAGGCTAGGGGTCGAATGGGAGCTGTAGCTGCCGGCCTACCCTCCAGCCACAGCAACACAAAATCTGAGCCGCGTCTGCGACCTACACCACAGCTCACGGCAACACCGGATCCTTAACCCACTGAGCGAGGAGGCCAGGGATCCAACCTGCAGCCTCATGGTTCCTAGTCGGAATCGTTTCCGCTGCTCCACGGTGGGAACTCCAAGGCCATTCTCTTTAACGGGGTCTGGTGGCTGCCAGTTCACTGAAGTCTCCGTCTCTCCCTAGGGGCTCCAAGGCCTTTGTCATCCTTGGGCCACTGGTTTTCTTCACACTCCCTGCCTGACCCCTAGAGGCATTTTCACCAGTAACTTCTGCTTTAAAATGTAAAGCAGCTGTAGCTGAACCACCGTCTTTGTTTCTCTTCTCCAGGCTGGACACTCCATTGCCTTGAATAATTAGGATTTCTCCCCTAGGTTCTAACTACTTTTGGGCGGGGAGAAAGGAGATTAAAAAAATTTATAACCAGAGTTCCCCGGTGGCTCGGCGCGTTAAGGATCCAGCATTGTCATTGCTGTGGCTCTGGTTACTGCTGTGGCGAGGGCTGGATCCCTGGTCCAGGCACGTCCTCATGCGGTGGGTATGGCCAAAATAAATAAATGGATAAATGCTCTTCTCAAAATGTTTTTTATTTTTATTTTTTTCAAAATGTTTTTAAAAAATCTATAACCACTAAGTACTTACCCAATCCCAGTATATTAGCCACAGTATCCCAGAAAAATGCTCTTTGTCTAAAACATTTTTTTCCTAAATTCCTAGTGAGCAGTTTCCTGGTGGACTAGCAGATAAGGAGCTGGCGTCGTCACCACTATGGCTAGTGTTCGTTCCTTGGCCTGGGAACTTCTGCATACCGCGTGCACAACGCCCCCCCCAAAAAATTCCCAGTGAACATTCAACCCAACAAGCATGTCTTAAGTGCTTACCAAAGGCAAGGCAGTATGATAAGGCCCTTGAAGGGTAAAAGGCTGAGCAGGACACAACCTCTGGTCACAAGATGAACCCACTGAGCGAGGCCAGAGATCGAACCTGCAACCTCATGGCTCCTAGTCAGATTTGTTTCCACTGCTTCCGGGAGGAAAAACAGGAGCATATCCAATAGAAACTATAAGACTAGAAAGACCAGGAGTTCCTGCTGTGGTGCAGTAGGTTAAGAACCCAACTGCAGTGGCTTGGGTCCTTGTGAAGGTAGAGGTTCGATCCCGGGCCCGGCATAGTGGGTTAAAGGACCCAGCGTTGCCACAGCTCAGATTCCATCCCTGGCCCTGGGGAATACAGAAAAAAAAGAAGAAGAAGAAGACTAGGAATAGAAAGACCTAGAAGCTACAGGGAAGGTGTGCTGGGAACCAGGGCTCAGAGAGGTGGATTCTGGCTGCTGCTATTAAATTAATAAAAGGAGGAAGAGAACATTCTTTCTCCATGTAAATCTTTCCAGAGAGGCCAAAAAGCCTTTCTAAAATGTTCTATTTTTGTATTTTATGTACCATGTCCCTTATGGAGAAACTCGTCTCTCTTCGAAGCCCAGGACAAAGGTCACCTGCTCCTCGGCGTCTCCGCCAAGCCCGCCTGCCCTCCACTCCAACTCTCTGGGCGTTGCTCCTCTCCCCTTCCAGACTGGCCAGGACTTGAAAGCAGGGACCGAATCTGGTGGCCTCTGGTCCCTCATCCGGGGCCTCCCGCATCGCAGATGCTTAGTGAATATTCGTTGGATAAAATTCTGTCCCTCCCGTTCCAAAATCAATGGCATCGCGGCAGGAAACTGTTAAAATAAAAACAGCCGAAATGTGTAAAAACTTTCAGGAAACATTTCCATTTTTAGCAGACTGTTAGAACTCATCCCCACCCCGCCTTTTAACTTTGTTTCTAATTCTGCATTTGGGGCTAGATGGTAGGCAGTCCCCCTTTTAATCTTTAAATATAGTTCTGAATATAATTACATTTTCATGCAGCACCGAAGCAGCATTCCCTGGTAACGGGGCATTCTCTGCACTATTAACATCTGAGTTAAATCTCCTTGGCGTCTGTCTTCTATTGAGGACAGTTAGGAAGTCTAAGATGAAAGTGATCAACATCATTTGTGAATTATGTGTATTTCCTTACGCTGTATTTCAATGGGTTTTGCTCCTGGTGGTTTTGCAAATACCAGGTTGTCTGGTAGCCGTGCTTTCACCAAAAACCCCTTTCAAGACGCGAATCCCAGCATCCAGGCACGGAGGACACACACCACGTACAGAGGAGGGTCCGTCTTGGGTTAAGCAATAAGTAGCTCTGGAGTTCCCACTGTGGTGCAGTGGGTTAAGGATCCGACTGCAGCAGCTCGGGTCGATGCAGAGGTGCGGGTTCCATCCCTGGCCTAGTGCAGTGGGTTAAAGGTCTGGCGTGGCCGTGGCTATGGCTCCTTGGATTCAGTCACTGGTCCAGGAATTTCCGTATGCTGGTGTGGCCTTAAAAAAAAGGAAAAGAAACAGACATAAGCAGCATTGCGGACAGCTCTCTGCCAAGGAGGCTACTCCGTCCTGCAAGGGACCCGAGGAACTAGAACCCACAGAATTAGCTGGACGATTGAAATGAAAATAGCTCATCTTATGCCAGGAACTGGGCTGAGCTCCTCACACCCATCTCCTCACAACAGGTGCCTCTGTTCCCATTTTGCAGATGAAATAAACTGAGGCTCAACGAGGTAAAGTGACTGCCCGAGGTTCTGCTGCTGGCGAGACAGCTGCTATGCCCTCCCGCCCCAGCACTTTGACTCCAGAGCCATGGCCCTTCTGTTCCTGGGCCAGCATCAGCCAGTGTGCCTGACACCATTGCTCACCGGTTGGGTGTGGGACCTATCAAGCCCAGGAAGAGGAGGGCTTGGCACGGGGGAAAGAAGCACAGAGCACCCACACACCGGAAGAAGCTCTCCATCCACGTCAGCCAAAGGCAGGCTCAGGACTCACCTAGAGAAAGCCTGCATTCCTGGGGCTCCTTGGGCCCCCTGGCATTGCTGGCAGGGCAACGAGGATTTACCTGTACCCTGTGGCTGTCCCCTCATGGGGCCTCCCTGACAAGAGTGCCAGCCTTCCGGGGAGTAAGTGGCAAAGGTCCCTTCAGTTCTACTGTCACGTCTGACTCGGCATGGTGTCGAGGTGAAGGGACCTCCAGAAGGGGCAGGACAGCTAAAGATGCCACCGAGACCCTGACCCCAGCCACCAGGACACCGACCACCACAAAGCTCCTGTTTTTTGGTCACCACGAAGGGACAGGACAGGTGGACTCAGAGGAATCTGAGGCTCGGGCTTTCCTCCAATTGGGAACCTCTTTGACTGGACCCAGTCTCTGCCTTGGGATATGAACAAAGATCTCCAGCACCAGCTGGGATGGTCCTGGGATTAGGACAGGCATGTGACACAGAAAAAGGCATGCTTTGGAGTTACCATTGTGGCACAGCAGTAATGAGCTTGACTATTATCCATGAGGTTGTGGGTTTGATCCCTGGCCTCACTCAGCGGGTTAAGCATCCAGCATTGCCGTGAGCTATGGTGTAGGTCGCAGACATGGCTCTGCTCTGGCACTGCTGTGGCTGTGGTGTAGGCTGGCAGCTAGAGCTCCGATTCAACCCCCAGCCTGGGAACCACCGTATGCCGCAGGTGCGGCTCTGTAAAGACCAAAAAAAAAAGCACGCTTTTCAGGCGCGTGGACGAAGGGTGGTGGCAGGATTTCAGCCAGGGGCCATGCCCATGGCCGGCACAGCACACTTTCCGGATTGGTGACAGGGGATTACTCAGGGTTTGGTATCACTGTCTGGGCTGGAACGTGGCTGCAGTGACGAGGAAGAGAAGGAAAGGCCTTTCCCAGAAACCTGGGGATCCTGCTGTCTGCAAAGGCCCATAAGGAAGCAGATGCTCAGAGCCAAGCTGCCCCTGGGAAACTGCAGAAATGTCCCTGCCAAGACGGTCTTCAGCTCAGTGACCTAGCCTGGTGCCCCTTCCATTACCAAAGCTGCTCTTAAGAAATAATGCTTGTATCAGTTGTTTACACTTTAGCAAGAATTTCGTGGTGTCAGCCCTCTCACGGGGACATTTGAAGCCAGCTCTGCAGTGGCTAAATGAAAACATCTGTCTGTCTCCAAGTAAAAGGATTTCAAGCATCATGAATAAGGAAAGAGATGTCTGGGAGCTTGGTGAGGCCATCTCCTGTGCCCTAAACTCCCCAGAGCCCCATCATGAAATCTGGTCCATGATAAAATTCTATACAAAGGTCAAGTCATCTCGGATCTAGCCGCGCAGGAAGAAGCCTTGGAACCATCTAACTCTGCATACAGAGTTCCTTAGAATTTAAATTCCCTGGAGGAAGGAAGGGGTCTTCAGGTTTCTGGGCTTCTCTCTGTTGCCCCCCAGCCCCAAGCTGAATGAAAGAGTTATACAAGGTCTCAATCAGAGATCTCGTCGGCTGTCAGACCATGGAGCCCTGGAGGACCTGACGATACAGTGCAGACACTCTTTCATCTTTACTCTCAGACCCGCTCACCCCACCCCGAGGCCATCCCAGGACCTCTCGGGAGTTCGAAGACCCTGAGTTTGGGAAAGTGGATGATTCCGCTTTTCATCCTCTGCCCACACCCCACCCCTACTTCACACACACTCACACCTGCCAGGAAGAGCAAGGGTTTCTTTGTCCCAAGCAACTCAGGAATGCACGGCCAAGTTGGGGCTAAGAAGAGGCGAGAGAGGGGGTGGGACCACGGGGATCAGGTGCCCAGAGGACGGGAGAACACAGAAGGGACGAGAGAATGATGAAGCTGGAAAGGATGGACCTGGGTGGCATGGGGCCGGGGTGGCGGGGGTGGGGTCTGCTGGTGCTCCCGGGTCTGACTGAGTGGTCAAGCAGCTGCTAAAGAATAGCCAGAGGGGGAGTTCCCTGGTGGCACAGCAGGTTAAGGACCTGGCATGGTCCCTGCAACACCTTGGGTCGCTACTCTGGCACAGGTTCGATCCCTGGCCCAGGAACTTCTGCAGGCCAATGGCAAGGCCAAAAAGAAAAAGAAAGAAAGAAAAAGAATAGGTATTGAAGCCCCTCAGGGTGCTCACCACCTGCAGAGGCAAAACTATCTTCCCTTGGCCTCCCAAACTGCTCCTTCCAAAAGCAAATTCCCTCCACTGGGCCCCCTCCCACCTTCAGATCAGCCTCGGGACTGAACCCCCAAGCACCACAGAGCCCAGGTCAGGGACTGTTGCTCCAATGCAACCAGGAAATATTATTTAGCCAAGATATTTTTAGCAGGAAGCGAGCTTGGAGCAAATGTCATGTGAGCCATCTTCTCTTGCACGGCAACTTCGGGCTATTTAAAGAGACGGTAATTACGCTCCTGCCACCACGATCAGGACGGGCGGAATGCATGATTGCAGGAGCCCCTCATCTGCCACGCGCGCCACTTGACGCTAATGGAGCCCAATTTTCAAAGTCGCCTGCCTAAATCTGCCCGGGCTGCAGGTGGACCCTGGAATCAGCCCCGGAGCTCTGGCCGACGGCTCTTCCAGGCCTCCCAGCCTGGCGGGGCTGCTGCCCACCACTGACCTCCCGCCTCTGGACAAGCTCTTGCCTTGGGCATTGGACGGTGGGGGGCAGGGGGGGGGATGTCCACACTGATAATCCTCTTGTTGATAATCCCATCAACGGCACTGTTGATAATCCCTCAGAGAGGCAGCCGCCACGGGTCTGGAGACACTGGACACACTTCTAAACAGTCCTGCCAAGGAGACGGGGTCACTGGGGGCATCAAGGAGAAGGAAGACTTAGGGGACACTGAGGAAGGTGACCGGGCCCAGGGAGGATGGGCAGGACCTTGAGGCAGCAGGCCCCTCGGGGAGGAAGGCAAACTGCACGCTTGCTTTCCTTATGCCCCAGGAGAGCAGACCCTGGCAGGAATGCTGGGCACACAGCGGGTACGCTAATGCAGCAGAAAGAACGAACCAGCCCACCATTACCCCTGTAGGCAAGCCAACGGGCCACCCACCCTCCGCCTGGGCATTAGTGGGACACTGACAACCGGGGCCTTGAATAAAGGTGGGTGCATGGAAGGCAGGAGGGGGACAGGGAGGAGCCCCCACCCCTCCCCTAGGCGGTGACAGAGGCGTTCAGGAGGAGACTCAGGGAAGTTAAGCTGGCTGACTTAAAAGGGATGTGAAAACGGAGGAGGGACCCGCTCCCTCCTGGGGCTGCAGAGAACACACCGAGGACCAGCGGAAGGCGAGGGTGGGGACCCGGCTGTGTCATATGGAAACAGGTGGCCTTGCGGAAGGATGAGCTCCCCAGCACAGGGGTCAGCGAAGGGTCTGAGCACCTCACCGGCCTCCCACCCAAACCTACAGAGCGCCCCCCCCTCAGATTTCCCCTCGGACGGCCTCACGGCACCGGGGGTGCCTCCAGCCTCAGAGGGTCCCCGAGCACCAGGCCTGGCAGGACCTTCCAGAAAGTCGCTCCTGCCCCCACCTACCTGAACACGGGCACTTCCCAGGGGTGGGGAGGGGAGGCCTACAGAACAAAGAGGAAGCCACGTCCCCTGGCAAGAGGTAAGCACTGGACGGAGTGTCAACATTTCTGTCTGAGCACAGAAGCGCTGGCAATTACCGCAGCAGGAGGCCGGCGAGAGAGCCCTGTGGACGGGTTGTTTGCTCATTAAGACAAGAAAATCATTTATGTTCTGAGGCTCGAGTGTCCACAGACCCAGGGAAATGTCATTACCTCAGCTGCTGCCCTGGGCCTGGCCAAGGGGGCAGCTGGGGTCTGGGGAGCAGCTGGCGAGGCCGACAGCGGGTACGCATGGCAGGGACGCCGCCCTCAGACCCGCTTCCCTCCCATCCTGTCTTTCTCCCAAGTTCACCCAGCTCTCCCTCGCCCTTTCTTCTTCAGATGCAACAAGCAGCGGGGAGAGAGTGCTTCCAAGGGCCGGCACGCTCAGCAGTGGCACTGAACTTGGGGTGATCACCCACCCCAGGTTCCAAGGGACAGAGCAGGTGGGACTTCGTGCCAAAACAGGAAAAGTCCCAGATAAAGTGGGAGGGCCGGTCACTATACCACCTGTAAGCTGGCAGCCATACAGTGGGGGGCACATTTCTCCCCGTTTCACAGATGAAAGGAAGGTGATGGTGTCAGCGGGGTACCTGTTCTGGAGCTTCGGCTGCAGCCCACACCCCCCACCCAGCTGCTCCCTCAATACTTTCTGCTTGTCCAAACCCCCCTTTGCATCTGCTTTAGACCTTGGCAGAGAGGTGTGGGCACAAGGAGGGAGCCACCGACCAGCAGAGTGTCCCTTGGAGACCAGCCGACCAGCCCCCATCCCCGTACAAGGTGGGGAGGACAGAGGCCAGAGGGGACTGACCTGCCGGGATAGTGACGCCCCTATCCAAGACCGACCCCCAACTCCTCCAGACGGAGGGACAGAGAGGGGCTCCCAGAAGCAGAGAGAAGCGGCAGGGGCTGCCTAGAGACCCCAGCCAGCTCAGCCTTCACACTGCCTCATATTTCCTGCCCCCTGGCCCGGTACCCACTTCTGGCCACCCGCAGACACCCCCCCACCCCTGGAGTGAGCCCCGCTGTTTCCTCGCCGTTGGAGGCTCTGTCTTTACTTTCAAATGAGCTCCCACCTCTTTAGGCAGCTAAGAGGTGCAATGGGGCAGACACCTGACGTTTGGTGAGAGGATGGAGAGAATTCGGCTTTTGCCTTTGCCACCACCAAAGCCGTTCCACTCCTGTCCTTCATGCAAACTGGAGGAAGGCTGGGAAGCACCTGGAGGCTGGACTTTGAGGAGGAAAACAGTTCTGTTTAAAGAAGGAAGGGAAGACGGATCAAGAGCTCAAGAGCTAAGCAAAAACGCACGGTGCCCTTTAAGGCCCCACACGGAGGCTATATTTAGGGCCGAGGACATTCAGCAGGACCTCGGGCAGCCTTCACTGGGAGCCATCGCTAATCACTGCATTGAGTTTACGGGTGCCCCTGGGCACACTTAACCCAGGGCAATGAATAGTTATTGCCCGGCCTCCCGCTCGGGGCCTGTGGGCACACTTAAGCAAGTGCGCGGATCGCTGTGAGCGGGCAAGGCTCGGGTACACCCTTGGGCACCCTGCGCCTTCAGTGGGGAGAGGCGGAATATTAAATATCTATGCGCCCTGTGCCCACAGCTGCATTTAGCCAAGGGCAAGGCCGGTGAAACGGCTTTAATTAAAACTTAATGCAAGTCCAAGGTGCAGGCACGGAAGCCGCGGCTGCAGAAGTCACCAGGAATGAATCAGTCAATTCGATGAGGTTCTCAGGTGGGGGAAGGGGGCAGCGGGCGGGAGAGGGACTAGGGCAGAGGAGACCCGGCCTTTGTCACGCACATGCCACCCACCTCTCTGCGTCTGTTGTTCTGGGTCGTGGGCCACCGCACACGCCCACACCTCGCTTGGTGAAGGATGCTGGAATTCAGGCCTCCGGGCTTCAAAGGCAGGTGGTTGGAGACAAAACTGGTGCTTAGGCCGGGAGTGGATCCTGCGTTTCTCAGTAACTCAGACCAATGTCCCGAGACAAAAGTGACACCGTCCCCCTGGTGGCAGCTCCCAGAATTACAGGCCCAGTGCAGAGGTGAGCCCAAATGTCAAAGGAAGGCTTTGGTGGCAATTCTGGGCCCTGGCCCCGTGACTCTTAGGAGAACCAGCACCAGGCTTGGCATGGCCACTTGTGCCATGAAAAGGACAAGTAGGCAGAGAAAGTCCCACCGTTCTGCCCCTGCTCTTTAAGATTGGAAAGCAAAGGAATCTGAGATGTCTGCCCATCTGCCCGAGAGAGCCTGGCTCAGAGCTGGAGGAGGACGTCCTCTGAGCCATGGTCCAGGGACTCTTCTTGCCAGATACATCTGTTTCAAAATTCAGACCAGGGAGTTCCCTGGCGGCTCAGTTGTTTAAGGAGCCAGCATTGTCACTGCTGTGGCTTGGGTCGCTGCTGTGGCGCAGGTTCAATCCCTGGCCCAGGAACTAACTTCTGCATGCCACAGGCATGGCCAAAAAAAAAAAAAAATCCACTTGAGAACACAACTATAAACCCTTCCTGGGGCAAGACTCTACATCTCACTCAAATCTGTTCCCTTAGCACCAGCCCAGCCCCTGGCACACAGGAGGTACTTAATAAAGGCTTGTTGCATGAATGGTGATTATCATTAGCCGGCTTTTTGTGCCAAACCCCTTCCATTTTTCTTTTCCTCTGTTACCTGGTCTTTAAAATGGAGACATTATAAGAGTTCCCGTTGTGGCCCAGCTAGTATCCACAAGCACAAGTGTTCGATCAGTGGGTTAAGGACCCAGCATTGCCATGAGCTGTAGTGTAGGTCACAGATGTGGCTTGGATCCTGAGCTGCTGTGGCTGTGGTGTAGGCTGGTGGCTACAGCTCTGATTCAACCCCTAGCTTGGGAACTTCCATATGCCACAGGTGCAGCCCTAAAAAGACAGAAAAAAAAAATTAAAATGGAGATATTGTAGGGAGTTCCCTCGGTGGTGCACTAGGTTAAGAATCCAACTGCAGTGTCTCAGGTCGCGGCAGAGGCATGGGTTCGATCCGCAGCCCAGAGCAGTGGGTTAAAGGTTCTGGTATTGCTGCAGCTGTGGCGTAGGTCCCAGCTGCGGATCGGATTCCATCCCTAGCCCGGATACCAAAAAAAAAAAAAAGGTGACATTATATCTGATTGATTGCACCTTTTATGGCTAAAAGTCTGTAATTCTTAGACATGACCCAGGTCGAGAAGAAACTTCCAAACTAGCAACTTTTTTCAACGGAGAGAAAAAGATCATGAGGACACAGTGTGGCGGCTTTGGCCATGACCCCAGTGCCAGTGACATGGGGAGCGGAGAAGTGGCTCAGAAACCTTTAATGTGCCCACTCCTGCTCCATTCCATCTCCTCCCGACTTGCCCAGACAACAGCCCAGCAGGCCCGGGCATCCAGCCAGGGCCCATGAGTGTCTGAAGGATGCCATGCCACTTGGCCCCTCCAGCTGCCACCTGTGGGCCCAGCCACAACTTGAGGCTCCACGGCCTCTGGAGAGAAGCCCAGCCAGGGAGCACCCCCCACCTAGGCCTCCGAGCCCATTAACTGAATGACCTTGGGGGCCACCTGGATGCACTCTTGGCCCAGCCCAGTGTTATCACTGGACACGTCATTATGTGGCAATCCCTCTGCTCCAACCTTTTCACCCCCACCCCCCTTGAAATATTTTGATTCCCACCCTGTAATTTGCTCTCTAGAAGTAGGACAAAATTCATGTGTGCAAATGAAAGAGGAAAACGCACTTAATAGGCTGCAATTATAGGCCAGTGACTATTCACAGCAAATATGATTAACATCAGCCCCCTGGAAGCCCAGCAGGGCTGGAGGAGGAGGGCTGGGAGGGGAGCCGAGGCTGCGGGGACTCAAAACCTGGGTCTCGCTTCCGGGCTCCGGCAGTTAAGCCCCCACCAGGGAAGCCTTCAGGGCTGGGGGACCTTGGTGGACTTCAGGAAGGTTCCCCCCCCCCCACTGGATGGAGCAAGACCTTGTGCCCGAACACCCCTCGACAGGGGTCAGACATCTGTCTACACTTTGTCTCCCTCAATGTTCACAGATGACTCATTCCCATTTTACAGATGAAGCCGTTGAGGTTCAGAGGAGGTAAGTAACTAAGCAAAGGCATGTGGCCCCTCTGGAACTGGGTCCATGATCTGGTCGGGCTCCTTCCAGTGCTCGCCACGGGAAAGGGGCAGCTTCAAAGATGTCAAAACAGTGGGTCCCACAAGGAACGCTGTGGCCAACCTCATTCGGCTACCGTCAAAGAAGCTTCAGGTTGGGGCCTGAGAAGAGCGTGTATGGATGTGGGGCTGGGGGGACATCAAAGCGGGGGGCAATTGCACAAAGAAAGAGAAAAAGAAGAAAGAGGGGCGTTCCTGAAATTTCTTGCCCTATTGTGGACCACAACCCCCTCAGGAGAAACTCTGGGCCAAGCCAAGGAAGAGAGGACAAGAAATGAGGGAACAAGGAATCCGGAGTTCCCGCTGTGATACAGTAGGATCAGCAGTATCTCTGGAGCCCTGGGACGCAGGTTTGGTCCCCAGCCTGGCGCAGCGGGTTAGGGATCCAGCATTGCAGCCGCTGTGGTATAGATCACGACTGCGGTCCAGATCTGATCCCTGCCCCTGGAATTCCATGTGCCGTGGGGCAGCCAAATAAAAAAAAAGAGGAACGGGAAGTGAGAGAGAGAGAAAGAGAACAGGAAAACATGAGGGTCCATGGGACAGCTGATCCCCTGTCAGGGGCCAGGCAGCAGGGTAAAGCAACAGGCATGCCCAGGGAGCTGCACCTCCTGGCCCCCAGGCCATCAGCCGCTGTTTGAATCAGGGCAGCCCCTTGTCCACCAAAAAGCATCGCTCTTCCTCTGATTAGCATGAGGCCACTCCAATCTCAGCTCAGAAACCTGCTCAGAAAGCCTTCCCTGAGGGGAGAAGCCCCTCTTTAAGAAAAAGAAAGTAGGAGTTCCCATCGTGACTCAGGGGAAAACAAATCTGACTGGCATCCATGAGGACACAGGTTCGATTCCTGGCCTCGCTCAGTGGGTTAAGGATCTGGCATTGCTGTGAGCTGTGGTGTAGGTGGCAGACACAGCTTGGTTCTGACGTTGCTGTGGCTGTGGTGGAGGCCAGCAGCTACAGCTCCAATTCAACCCCTAGCCTGAGAACCTGGGAACCTCCATATGCCGCAGGTGTGGTCCTAAAAAAAAGACCCAAAGAAAAAGAAAAAGAATATTAAAATATCCTACTTGAGCATGTAACGGGCCATGCACGTGAGGGGCCCTGAACTTATGCTCCATCAGCCCCAAGGTCAGTCAGCATTTGCTCACCTTGTTAAAAACTAACTGAGGAGTTCCCTGGTGGCCTAGAGGGTTAAGGATCTGGTGTTGGCACTGCAATGGCTTGGGTCACTGCTGTGGCAGAGGTTTGATCCCTGGCCCAAGAACTTCCACATGCCATGGGCATGGCCAAAAAAAAAAATAGACGCTAACTGAGCACCTACTACGTGCTGAACCTTAAGGCAAATACTATAGGGGTGACTCCCTTCCCTAAAGACAACCCAGACCTAGCAGGAGATGCTATATGAACAAATACATTATTAATGGTGGCAAGTGCAGTGGTAGAAGCAGGTACAATGCATAGAGAAGTGACCAACTATTAGGAAGACTGCCTGGAGGAGGCAGCATCTGAGCTGGGTTAACACGCTCAGTCTTCTGAGATCTATGCCCATAAACTCCAAGAGGGGGGCCTGGTCTCACCCCTTAGCTGGGTTTCTATGGAGGAGGGACAGTGTCCCGTTTCTTGACAACTGAGCTCAGTCTTAACTCTTTTTGTCCCCAGAATGGAAGCTTCAAGTGTGATGTTTCCCAAAATCACCTCCTTCTGCACAAAGAGAGCCACCTATCAGGCTCAAAAGACAAAGTTGGAGTTCCCGTCATAGCACAGTGGAAATGAGTCCGACGAGGAACCAGGAGGTTGCGGGTTCACTCCCTGGCCTTGCTCAGTGGGTTAAGGATCCAGCATTGCCGTGAGCTGTGGTGTAGTTTGCAGATGCGGCTCAGATCTGGCGTTGCTGTGGCTCTGGCGTAGGCCGGAAGCTACAGCTCCGATTCAACCCCTAGCCTGGGAACCTCCATATGCCGCGGGCGTGGCCCCAAAAAGACAAAAAACGAAAAAAATAAAACAAGAATACAAAGTTAGCATCAGGATCCTGATGCAGGAAGTAGCCACATTTGGCAAGAGAAGAATCAGCTGTTGGGGGCCCTCCAGGTCCCTGGAATGAGACGAGGACAGAAACGTGGGTGGGGCCTACTGAGGTGACGTCTCGTGGAGGTCAGAAATCTCAGAGTCCCAGATGTCCACTGAAGCCTGCTCTGCCTAGAAGCCCCCTTAACCTGTAATGGATTTTAAAATGGCAGTAATAGAAAACGCCTGGAAAGATAACACAGCAACAGGAAACTCCACCGGTTCTGCCTTCAAAATATGTCTAGAATCCTGCACCTTCTCCCCACTCTGGTCCTGGGTTTCTGCAGCTGCCTCCTCCTTGTCTCCTGGCTTCCTCTCCTGCCCCTGGTTGTCTGCTCTCCACGCAGGAGCCAATGGGATGATATTCAAAACTATGTCACCATGTGCCCCTCCTCTGCCCAAATCTCCCCGTTTTTCACTCTGAGCAGAAGCCATAGTCCTCAAAGACCCCCATGCCTTTCCCCCTCACCTCCCTGACCTTCTCTCCCACTTTCTCACCTCCCTCCCTCTGCTCCCTGCTATTTCTCAGGCATGCTCAGAACACACCTACCCCAGGGCCTTTGCACTGGCAATGCCCTCTGCACAAAACTCCTTCTTTTAGATACTTTCATGGCTTGTTCCCCCACCTCCTTCAAGTCTTTTAAAAAATGTTATCTTTTCAGAATTCCTCCGTGACCTAGCGGTTAAAGGATTCAGTGTTTGTCACTGCCGTGGCTCAGGTTCAATCCCTGGCCTGGGAACTTCTGCATGCCTCGGGGGAGGCCAAAAAAGTCACCTTTTCAGGGAAGCCCACCCCAACCTGCTCTATCCCCTGCTTCCTTTCTCTGTAGCATTTGATACCTTCTAACCTTATTTGTTATACCTAAGGCTCATCTCCCCCCACCCAAATGTCAGCTGCATGGGGCTGGGGGGGGGGGGGTCTGTTTCTTTTTTTCTTTCTTTTTTCTTTTTTGGCTGCCCCCTGCCACATGGAGCTCCTGGGCCAGGGATTGAACCTGAGTCACAGTTGCAACCTACGCTGCCTGAGGCAACCCCAGATCCTTAACTCGCTGTGCCCAGATCAAACCTGCGTCCTGGTGCTGCAGAGGCTCCACCCATCCCAGTGCACCACAGTGGGAACTCCCAGGGAGTCTGTTTTGTTCATCACTGCATCCCTGATGCCTTGAGCAGTCAGGTGTACAGAGGGGTCTCAATACATATCTGTTCAGTGAGTGAAATGCATAGTGAGATTATGGGTAGTTTGGGTTTTGTTTGTTTTTGTCTTTTTAGGGCTGCACCCTTGGCATATGGAGGTTCCCAGGCTAAAGGTCAAATCGGAGCTACAGCTGCCAGCCTACACCACAGCCACAGCAACGTGGGGTCCGAGCCGGGTCTGCGACCTACACCACAGCTCACAGTAACACCGGATCCTTAACCCACTGAACCAGGCCAGGGATCGAACCCTTGTCCTCATGGATTCTAGTCGAGTTTGTTAACCGCTGAGCCATGTCGGGAACTCCCAGATTATGGGTAGTTTGTATCTCCTTTGGGTTTTCTCTAGTTCCCATAATTAGCTCACACTGCTTTTGTCCTGATTTTTTAAAGTCATTTTTTAAAAGCTCACAGTCTCTTTCTCAAGTCCTCGACTCAATCATGTGTTGGATGGGAGATGAGTCCGCTATTTCAAAAGGCAGAAAATGCAGCTCTGGAAACCCTTCTGGGAGCGGCGGCAGGTCGGGGGTGGGGGGACCCTCATGCTTTCCTCTGAGAAGCCCGCAGCTTCCAGCTCTATCTTTAGCAAAGACATCAAGGCCCCCGCCTCTGGCAGAGGGAAGCTCTGAAAGGGAGATCACTGGGGAAATAAAGTGTCTGAGCCTGGATGTGCAAATTGACCTGGATGGGTTTAGTTTTGCATTCACGTTTGCACTTTGTAAATATTTGCCCGGCATCCTGCTGCTCACACCTGCCTGCTGTCCCTTCAAGTTTAAGGAAGGCAGCAGAAAAGCCCCGTCATTTCTCCCTCCCCACCTGTCGCGGCTGGCGCTGCCACCCGCAAGGCAAGGCTCCCGCAAAAGCCACAGGTGTCGCTGACAGCGCCTAAAACGAATGGCCTGTGGCTGGCCGCTGTGACTAATTCTCCGATTATTGACTTTATGATTTTACGCTTAAAACTTCTTTATAATAACACGCAGAAATGTTTAATGGGCTCTATCCAGAGCCATAAAAATTACTTATTGAACAAGCGTTTTAAAACTATTAATCTATTGTTTTCCATTAATAATGGCTCTCCAAAGAACGGGCGACAGCTTAATGTATCCACAGCATTTCTCCTCGAAAAGTGGCCTTTTAATACATAAATGCCGCTCCTGAGGCCTCGCGGGCTGGCCAGCCATCAGGCAGCTGACCCTCCCAGGACAAATTTAGTCTCTACCAGTCCCAGAAGGTGCTTTAAGGATTTCCAGCATGAACAGCGGCCTTGGGTGACTTTGCTAATCTCTGAGAGGGACCAGAAAGCCCCTCTCCTCAATTTCTCTCTGTTGGTGCAAAAGAGCATTCCAAGGGCCTGCTCTGCAGTGTCTGTGATGGGGAGCGCAGAGGGAGGCAGGCCATTTGCACATCTCTACCCTATTCCTTCTGGAAGGTTCCAGGTAACGACCTGGTGGTACCCACCCCCTCCCCACTTCTGTTGGCAAACCCAGGGCTGAAAGTTTTCTGTGATAACTTTCACAGAAAGTTTGCTTTGCTCTTTGGGGGGCACAGTTCCCCCTCCATGCATGAGACGGCTTCCCACTCCAAGCGTGTAAGAGCCACCCCCTTAAAATAAGTCACCCATGGGGAGTTCCCTTCATGGCTCAGTGGTTAACAAACCCAACAAGGCTCCCTGAGGATGAGGGTTTGATCCTTGGCCTCAATCAATACGTTAAGGATCCGGCGTTGCCGTGAGCTCTGGTATAGGTCACAGACTCGGCTCGGGTCCAGCATTGCTGTGGCTGTGGTGTAGGCCAGCAACTGCAGCTCTGATTCAACCCGGAGCCTGGGAACTTCCACATGCCTCGGGTGTGGCCCTAAAAAGCCAAAATAAGTTAATTAATTAAATTAAATAAGTCACCCATGCATTTTTCTGCGTATTGAAATTTTGGAACATATCAGCACCAGAGGGCGCTTCCTTTAGGGTTTTAGGAAGTCTGTTCATGCGACAAATATTTCCTGTGTATCTACTAAGTGCCAGGCTATGTTCTTGGCTCTGGAGACGCAGGAATAAACCAGAAATATGTGGGCCCTGTGCTCCCAGAGCCCTTCTGCCAGGGAATTGCAACCGACCGCAGGTGAATGTCACAGACCATTTTTAAATCATTTAAGCAATGAGTGCTGAGAAACCAACAAGATGAGATTGTGACTGGGTGGGAGGAGACCACTTTGGATAGAGCATCCAAAAGGCTTCTTGGGGAGGTGGCCTTTGAGCAGAGGTTTGAGTGATAGGAAGGAATCAGTTGTGAGAAATGGGGTTGAACCATTCCTGGCAAAGGAAAGGCAGTGCCAAGGCCCTGGGGTGAGGTGTAGACTCAGGTATTTCTTCCTAGGCGAAGATCCTGCCCGGCTAGTGACTGGCCCTTATGTGGCAAGAGCAGGATCTGCTCAGCCTCTGCCTCGAACCCTCCACGTGGCTCCCAAGGAACCCACAGGGCATGTAGTTGGAGAAGCTCTTGACCTTGTCTGTTGAACAAGAAGATGCTTCTGAGAGGGGAGGAAGGACCTCTCCTCCCAGCCCTACTTCAATGGAATGGTTAGGAAAAGGCACACAAGAATCATATTGTCACAACGGAGAAGATGTGTTACTCCATGCAGAGGCTGCAGATCATAGAATGTCAGCAGGGATATTTTAGGGTGGGGCTTCTCAAACTTCAGGGTGCCTACACATCATCTGGAGGTCTTTTAAAAATACAGTTTCGGGGATTTCCTGTTGTGGCGCAGCGGAAACGAATCTGACCAGGAACCATGAGGTTGCAGGTTCGATCCCTGGCCTCGCTCAGTGGGTTAAGGATCCGGTGTTGCTGTGAGCTCTGGTGTGGGTCGCAAACACGGCTCCGATCTGGCATTGCTGTGGCTGTGGCTGTGGTCGGCAGCTGTAGCTCCAATTCGATCCCTAGCCTGGGAACCTCCATATGCCAAGGGTGCAGCCCTAAAAAGAAAAAAAAAGAGAAAAAGAAAAATACAGATTCAGGAGTTCCCTTCCTGGCTCATCGATTAACGAATCCGACTAGGATCCACGAGGATGTGGATTCGATCCCTGGCCTCACTCAGTGGGTTATTGATCCAGCGTTGCCGTGAGCTGTGGTGTAGGTTGCAGACGAGGCTCAGATCCTGTGTTGCTGTGGCTGTGGTGTAGGCTGGCGAGCTACAGCTCCAATTGGACCCCTAGCCTGGGAACTTCCACATGCCCCAGGTGTGGCCCTAAAAAAAAAAATAAATAAAGCAAAAAATAAAATAAAATATGGATTCTAATTCAGTAGGTCCAGGGTAGAGCCTGAGTTTCAGCAATTCTAACAAGCTTCCACATGATGCCAGTGCTGCTGGTCCAGGGACCACAGTTTGAGTGGCAAGGTCCTAGAGGTCATTAACTTTCATGCCGTCTCTTAGGGGGAGCCAGGGAGCCAGGTGAATTAATGGCAACAGTGGGGCCCTGGAGTCAGAGCACCGGGGTTTGAATCCCACCTCTGTTTTGCAAGTGTGTGTGTGTGTGTGTGTGTGTGTGTGTGTGTGTGTGTGTGTGTGTGGCTGTGGTATAGGCCAGCAGCTACAGCTCTGATTCAACCCCTAGCCAGGGAACATCCACAGGCCAGAGGTGAGACCCTAAAAGGACAAGAAAAAAGGGAAGTAGGGGGTGTTCTTGGAGCTTTGCAGCTCAGCTAGGACTGTGGGTAGTGGACACAGCCTGTGCCAGCCAGAGGTGAGAGGCAGGATGCAGTGTCCTGGTGACACCCTCTGCCTCTGCTCCCCACCCCCAATCCACCCAAGGGGGCGGCCAAGAAGGATCTTAAAACATGAGATCATGGAGTTCCTGTCATGGCTCAGTGGTTAATGAATCCAACTAGGAACGATGAGGTTGCGAGTTCGATCCCTGGCCTTGCTCAGAGGGTTAAGGATCCGGCATTGCCGTGAGCTGTGGTGTGGGTTGCAGACGTGGCTTGGATCCTGTGTTGCTGTAGCTGTGACTGTGGCCGGCAGCTACGGCTCTGATTCGACCCCTAGCCTGGGAACCTCCATATGCCACCGGAGAGGCCCAAGAAATGGAAAAAAAGACAAAAAAGCAAAAACAAAAACCCATGAGATCATGTCGGTCCCTTCTTGGAAGCCTTCGACAGCTCCCTACTGCCCTTGAAATTAAATCGGAACACGTCCGCCACCCACATTGCTCTGCCCACCTCTCTGTTTTCTTCCATCACGATACTCCAGCCAGGCTGGTCTTTTCTCCACCTCGGGGCCTCTGCACATACCGTTCCCTCTGCCCGAAACACTGTTCCCCATTCTTCGCATGGCCGGCTCCTCTTCATCCAGCAGGTCTCAGCTTCAAGGTCGCCCTCCCTGCCCCTCCCATCTCTTCTCTACCCTGTCCTTGTGTTTGGTTCCTTCCTGGCCCACATCCCTGTTGCAAATGATGGTATCTAGTGGGTCACAGGATTTCTGCCTATTTCCCCCAGTTGAGTGACGATAAGAGCAGATAAGCTTGTCTTCCATTCTTTCCACTCCAGCGAGAAGGAACTTGGGGAGGGCACACGGCTGTGTCTGTCTTGTTCACGCTCTCTTCCCAAGGCCTTCCAGGGACTAGTGCCTGGCACACAGTAGCTGTTTAGTAAATATGTCTCTTCAGGAAATGGTTCTGGCTGCAGCCTGGCATGCTCGGGAGATGGGGGAGGATGTGTGTAAAGACCTGGTGATTTGTCTACTTTCATTTTCCCCCAAACCCATAACACATAAGCGCCATGAAAAGGCATAAAGTATATCTGACTTATTCACCATGGCACCGCCACTCCCTGCCCAGGGCCTGGCAGCCAGAGACACCTGATAAATAAGTGCTAAGGATGTGTTTTCCTAACAAGTACACGACAGTTTTCCGTAACCACACAGGAAAAACAGTATCAAATGAGAGAGTTGAATCTTGTTGGATAAGATGTAGTTCCCTGAACAGAGCCCTGCCCAGGCCTCCCTGATGGCACAAAGTTGAGAGAGATCTTAAATGAAATACACTCTTGACATGACTTATCTGACAGCTGGAGAAAGGGCAAGATGGGAAAAAACTCGTCTCCTGGGTTAATTTCTCTCAACACAGACACTGAAGCTGCCGGGAAGAACACAGGCCATTGAGGCCCGGAGTTGGACCGTCAGGTTTGAGGCCCCAGAGTTGGACCGTCAGGTTTGAGATCTTGGCTCTAGCTTTGTGACCTGGGCAGGTCATCCAACCTCTCCAAGATGCCATTTCCTCTCCTGCAAAATGGGCACGTATTCAATAAGGGTTCACTTGCCAGTGTTCCTGTTGTGGCTCAGTGGATTCAGGACCTCACATTGTCTCTGTGAGGATGTGGGTTCAATCCCTGACCTTGCTCAGTGGGTTAAGGATCCGGCGTTGCCATGAGCTGTGGTGTAGATTGCAGACACAGCTTGGATCTGGCATTACTGTGGCTGTGGTGTAGGCCAGCCACTGGAGCTCCAATTTGACCTCTAGCCTGGGAACTTCTGTGTGCTGTGGGTGTGGCCCTAAAAAGGAAAGAAAAGAAAGAAATAAAAAGAGATTAACTTACCCCTAGAAAGGTTTGGTTCTTTGCCCCAGCTCTTGGGAGGTAAATTCTAAGCCCGTGGAATATTTCACCTAGTTAGAGTCTTGGCCTACCTGGGGGCTTTGGGCCACACATGAGATCCTCTGTGCTAACTATGTGATATATGGTGGGGGGCCTTGGACCTTGTGACATCAGCTCAACATCTGGAGGGGCTGGAGACCAAGCAGCCACCAGTGGTTGCCTAAAGCAGAATTCCCTGGTGGTATAATGGGTTAAGGATCCAGCAATGTCATTGCTGTGGCATGGGTACAACCCCTGGCCCAGAAATTTATCCATTTGCTACAGGGCGTGGCCAAAAAGAAGAGCAAACAAACAAAAACCCAAACAAACAGATGATGGGCTATGCCTATGCGACTGGCTCCCAGTAAAAGCTCTGAATAGGAGTTCCCGTGGTAGTGTGGTGAAAATGAACCTGACTAGTATCCATGAGGATGCGTTCAATCCCTGGCCTCATTCAGTGGGTTAAGGCTCTGGCGTTGCTGTGAGCTAGGGTGTAGGTCACAGATGCAGCTTGGATCCAGTGTTGCGTGGCTGTGGTGTAGGCCAGCAGATACGGCTCCAATTCAACCCCTAGCCTGGGAACTTCCATATGCTGCAAATGTGGCCCTAAAAAGACAAAATAAGAAAGGAGGGAGGGAAGGAAGGGAGGATGAACCCTGGACACCAAAGGTCAGGTGAGCTTTCCTGGTTGGCGGTCCCCTGTTACCTTGTCACACGTTGTTGCTCAGAGAAGTTAGCTCTGTTCTCGTGACTCCACTGTGAAAGAAAGATGAGACACCCGTCAGAGTCTGTCCTGGATTCTGCTCTATGCACCTGTTCCTTCGGCTGATCTCAGTCTGTGGGCTTTCCCTGCAATGAACCAAAATCATGACTATAACAGCTTAGAGTTCTGAGTCCTTCTAGTTAATGACCAAACCAATTGTCGCCTTGCAGACCCACCCCTGAACTTGAGGTTGGGGTCAAGAGCCAGGTTGGTCTTGAGAACTCCTGAACCAGCACCTCCCTCATTGGGTATAGAGAAGATGAAGTGAGGAGTTTCCATGATAGCTCGTCAGGTTAAGAACCCAACATAGTGTCCGTGAGGATGCAGGTTCGATCCCTGGCCTTGCTCAGTGGGTCAAGGATCTGGTGTTGCCGCAAGCTGCGGTGTAGGTCACAGAGGCAGCTTGGATTTGGCTGTGCAGCGGCTGTGGCCTAAGCTGGCAGCTGTAGCTCCAATTCAGCCCCTAGCTCGGGAACGTCCGTATGCCACAGGCGCGGCCGTGAAAAGAAGAAAGATGAAATGAGGTGATGCCTATACAACCACCCAACAGAGATGTGCTATTTTTCTAGTGTCTAATTGATGTTGTGGCAGAGCCTCTGTGGCTCACCTGCCTGGGATGAAATCCCAGCTCCACCACTCACGGCTGCGGGACTGCAGACCCATCATTGCCTCCCCTGGACCTTGGCTTCCTCATCTAAAAATCATGCTTTCATAAGGATGGGTTGGAGTTCCTATCGTGGCGCAGTAGTGAACGAATCCGACTAGGAACCATGAGGTTGAGGGTTCGATCCCTGGCCTTGCTCAGTGGGTTAAGGATCCAGCGTTGCCATGAGCTGTGGTGTAGGTTGCAGACAGGGCTCGGATCTGGCATTGCTGTGGCTCTGGTGTAGGCCGGTGGCTACAGCTCTGATTCGACCCCTAGCCTGGGAACCTCCATATGCCTCGGGAGCGGCTCAAGAAAAGGCAAAAAAGACCCCAAAAATAAATAAATAAGGATGGGTTAGTGGATACAAATCCCGGAAGGCAGGCCATGCCCATGACACACACTCCATGTGCTGGTTTTTGGTATCAAAACAAGTGCTGAACTCTGAGTTGGAGGATCCAGGCACAACCCCAAGCCTGGCACCAGCCAGCCACGTGACCACCAGCCCTTGGCCTCCCAGAACCCCACTTCCTCACTGGGAGAATGAGAGACTGAAACCCAGGCTTCTGCAGAAGAGGCTTTCTCACTTCCCCAGGGACCCAGTATCACCAGGCGGCTTGTCTGGCTGCTCGGTGGGGAATTGCCCAAAGCCTGACGCAAGCCGGAAAAATGTAATTCATTTACCCGCTGAAACTTCAAGTACAGCACTTCGCCTGTCCTTGTCTGACCTGGAGGGGAGGGTGACTGGGAATATATCACAGGTGAACGCAGACAAGACGGACCAGCCCTGCAGGAGAGGAGGCTCGAGGAAGCACCATGGGGTGGTAGACAGCTGCTACGCACCTCCTTCATTCTGTCCATCACTTTTATTTGGAGGGCCTCCCCCCTGCAGTGACCAGGGCAGGGCGAGACCCATCAAAATTAAAGAAACAAATGAACAGAGTCATCTCAGAAGATGATCCAGCCCTGAAGAAAGTAAAACAAAGCCATGACATACAGAGTTTGGGCTGGGGAAGGTCAGTGTTAAAACATCATTTTCAGGGAGTTTCCATTGTGGCTCAGCAGTTAAGAATCAATGCTGTCGCTTTGAGAATGTGGGTTGGATTCCCAGCTTCATTCAGTGGGTTAAGGATCTGGTGTTGGAGCTCCCTCTGTGGCACAACGGGATCAGCAGTGTCTTGGGAGCACTGGGACCCAAGTTCAATCCTCAGCCCAGCAGAGTAGGTTAGGGATCCCGCATTGGCACAGCTGTGGCTTAGTTCGTGGCTGTGGCTCAGAGCTGATCCCTGGCTTCAGAGCTCCATATGCTGCAGGGCAGCCAAAAAGATTAAAAAAAAAAAAAAGGTATCTGGCATTGTTGCAAGCTAGAGATGAGGGCCTGGTCCAGTGTCTCTGTAGGTGCAGCACAGGTCTGCAGCTGCAGCTTCAATTCTACCCCTGGCCTGGGAACTTCCATATGCCTCAGGAATTGCCTGGTGGCTCACAAGTTAAGGATCCAGCAGTTGTCACTTCTGTGGCACAGGTTTGATCCCTGGCCTTGGGCCGCAGACACGGCTGAAAATTAAAAAGATAATTTTCCAAAAAGTTCACATCATGACTCTCATACTGATAAAAGAAAAAAAAAAAAAAGAGAGAGAACCCCCGTTAAAGGTTTTATCTAACTCATTATTAATGAGGGAACCAGACAGATGTTACAACCAGTTCAAAGGAGAAATCAAAGGACAGACATATTTAAAGATGAAAAATGTTGGAATGAATTTGCGAATAGCCCAAAACTGGCTTCTTCCACAGAAGGTGATGGAAGTTGATTGAACTGCCTTAATGCAATTTATTTGCACGTCCAAAGACAAGGATTACTTGCATTGCCATAGGTGCTCTACGACTTCCAACACCATAAAATAGCTCAGAGACCATAAAAGGCTGGAATCAGCAGGACGGATGTCCTATAAACACTGGAGACAGGCAGTAATCTTTTTTTGTTTATTCCAAATTTCCTACCTCAGGTAAAACACTGTGGAGGAGTTTTGACCTTCGAGCCAGAGGGTGTGTCAAAAAGTCCCTGGGGGAAGATCTGGGGAGGGGAATCCGAGCCAAGGGACCAGTGGGTGCAAAGATCCTAAAGAGGAAGGAGTTCCCTGGTGGCACAGCAGGTTAAGGATCCAGCATTGTCACCGCAGTGGCTCAGGCTGTTTGCTGTGGTTCGGGTTCAATCCCTGGGCCTGGAACTTCCACAAGTGACAGGTGAGGCTGACTCTTAGCCTGGGAACTTCCATAGGTCGTGGGTGCAGCTCTAAAAAATAAATACGTAAAATTAAAATTAAAAGTCTTGTAATACTCACCTGGCAGGGAAGATGATAGGAAAATGGGTTTTGCAAATAGATTTACAAGGAGATCCTGCTGAATAGCATTGAGAACCTTGTCTAGATACTCATGTTGCAACAGAACAAAGGGTGGGGGAAAAAATGTAATTGTAATGTATACATGTAAGGATAACCTGACCCCCTTGCATTACAGTGGGAAAATAAAAAAATTATTAAAAAAAAAAAAAAAGAAAATGGGTTTCGCAGAGCAAGGCTTATCCATTGCACGCTGGATGTGCTGACCTCAAAGTGTGTTGTTTGTGGTAGTCGGGGGTTGGGGGGGGACTGTGTGTGCACTTCCTCCTAAAAAAATAAAAATAAATATGTAAGACTTGTCAGCAAGAGCCTACACTTCCTGGACAGAAGTTTTCCTTAGGGAAGTTCAGAAAACAATCCTGGAACCAGAAGCTGGAAAGACCAAGTTCCACTATGGAGCAGTCGGTTAAGAATCCAGCACTGCCACAGCCGTGGCACAGGTTGTAACTACAGTGCGGGTTCAATCCCTGCACTGGGAACTTCCACATGCCATGGGTGTGGCCAAAAAAAAACAAACAACAAAAAACGGAAGCTGTAAAGAAAGACTGACAGGAGGAGTTCCCGTTGAGGCTCAGTGGTTAGCGAATCCGACTAGGAACCATGAGGTTGAGGGTTCAATCCCTGGCCTCGCTCAGTGGGTTAAGGATCCGGCATTGCCGTGAGCTGTGGTGTAGGTCGCAGACACGGCTCGAATCCCGTGTTGCTGTGGCTCTGGTGTAGGCCGGTGGCTACAGCTCCAATTCGACCCCTAGCCTGGGAACCTCCATATGCCGCGGGAGTGGCCCTAGAAAAGGCAAAAAGACAAAAAAAAAAAAAAGTCTGACAGGAGTTCCCGTTGTGGTGCAGCAGAAACAAATCCCACTAGCATCCACGAGGAGGCGAATTGGATCCCTGGCCTCCCTCGGTGGGTTAGGGATCCAACTGCAGTACCTCCGGTCCCTGCGGAGGCTCTGGTTTGATCCCTGGCCTGGGAATTTCCATATGCCAAGGAGGCAGTCATTTTTTAAAAACGGAATAAATTACTGATAAGAGCCATAGCACGGATACATCTCAGAAACAGTTTGCTAAGGGCAAGAAGCCACACATAGAAGAGCATATATTTTTTAATTGTTTTAGTATGCTTGATCTACCCCATGCCCTCAATTTCTGCTCCATAGCAAAGGGACCCAGTTATACGTACATAGATACATTCTTTTTTTCGCATTATCCTCCGTCATGTTCCATCACAAGTAATTAGATATAGTTCCCTGTGCTATGCAGCAGGAAGAGTGCATATTTTTGATTACAGTGATAGAAGTTCAAAAATAGACAAAACCAGCCCTTGGGTTTGGAAATCCGGTTAGTGGTTACCTTCAGGAAGGAAGATAAGAGCAATGCGTGAATGAGAAGAAGCCCCAGCAGGGCAACAAAAGAGACGATAACAGTCTGTTTCTTGTCCTGGGTGTGTTTCCAGCAGTGCTCGCTTTGGAGCCATGAATGGAGCCATACCTTAGAGCGGAAGGGAAAAACTGAAATCTTTTGAAATAGAGCCCCCAAATTACTAGGTTTCTTTTACAGAAAATCCGGTGTTCAGTGCACTCTTCAGGATTATTTTGAGTCTAGGTAAATTTCACCACATTGAGCTACTTTACAGCTTTACATGCTGTTGAATCCTTTTTTTACATGCTGTGTAAACGATTCTTATCCAGAAAAACGCATATATTGTGTCCGGTGGAGTTGCCATTGGTTACTGACTAACGGATATTGAACCGTGTTGTTTTGTTTTGTTTGTTTGTTTAGGGCCACTTACCCAAGGCATGTGGAAGTTCCCGGACTAGGGGTCGAATCAGAGCTGCAGCTGCGGGCTTACGGCACAGCCACGGCAACTCAGGATCCAAATCGATTCTGCAGACTACACCACAGCTCATGACCATACCTGGTCCTTAACCCACTGAGCAAGGCCAGGGATCAAACCCTTATTCTCAGGGATCCTAGTTGGGTTCATTACCCCTGAGCCACAGCGGGAACTCCTGACCAATTTTGTATCTGCCAAAGAAATTCACTCCAGCATATCTGGAGCATATAGAAATTCACTATATGCATGTCTGCTCTTTGGCTTCTCCTCTGAACAGATGGTAATGTGCTACTGGTTTCCTCGTTAGTGAATTAAAGATGTTCATTTTATATCTGTATGAAAGTCATGATTATACCAATTTTTTACAATTCTCCTTTAACAAGATCTATCTTTCTCTTTTTCTTCTTTTTTTTCTTCTTCTTTTCTTTTCTTTTATTTATTTATTTATTTATTTTTGCTTTTAAAGGCCATGGGTGCAGCACATGGAAGTTTCCAGGCGAGGGGTCAAATCAGAGCTACAGCTGCTGGCCTATACCACAGCCACAGCAATGAGGCTTCTGAGCCCTGTCTGCAACATACACTGCAGCTCACAGCAACACCGGATCCTTGACCCACTGAGTGAGGCCAGGGATCAAACCTGCACCCTCGTGGATACTAGTTGGATTTGTTTCCTCTGCACCACAATGGGAACTCCCCTGTCTGTTTTTCTATATGTGTGTCAGACTTCAATTTTGAAAGTTAAATTTAAGGAGTTCCCCGGTGGCTCAGTGCATTAAGGATCAGGTTTTGTCACTGCTGTGGCTCTCGTTACAGCTATGACAAGAGTTCCATCCCTGGCCTGAGAACTTCCTCATGCTTCAAATGTGACCCAAAAAAAAGTTAAATATAAGAGGACAGGGTAGGAGTTCCCACGTTCCTGTTGTGGCTCAGTGGTTAACAAACCCGACTAGCATCCATGAGAACTCGGGTTTGATCCCCGGCCTTACTTGGTGGATTAAGGATCCGGCATTGCTGTGAGCTGGGGTGTAGGTCACAGACACAGCTCGCATCTGACATTGCTATGGCTGTGACATAGGCCAGCAGCTACAGCTCCAATTTGACCCCTCGCCTGGGACCCTCCATATGCCACAGGTACGGTCCTAAAAAAACAAAAAAAGAAAAAGAAGAAAGGAAAAGAGAGCAGGGTAGGGGGGTTGTGATGCCATCTAAGACAGCTGTCAAGCCCTGGGACAGGACCAGGCTGAATGCCAGGGCCCACAATCTCTCCAGAGGGCACTGGCCAAGAATGTCAGGGCGATGCCCTGGCCGGGACTCTGAGCTGAGCCTGCAGCCTTAGAGCCAGAGGAGCCGGAGGGCGCTGGCTGCCTCATTTCGTTCACCAACATCACCAGCAAGAGCCGGTCCCTGTCCAAGGAGGCAGGCTCCTCCCCACTCGCTGCACCTGCCACCACCATCCTCCGGCTCCTGTGACTGATTCATTCACAAAACAAAAGACTTGGCTGGGGCAACCGGGCTTGAAGGAAGGTCCTCTGAGGGCGAGTAACCCTGAAACTAGAACAGAGAAATAAACCAGGGAAGCAGAGGCGCTGGTCTCACACGTTTAGCAGCATCCTCGCTTCCCTGCCACAGGGGGATGTCCTGCCCCTGCCCTGACATCAGGGAAAGCAGTGGGAAAGTGACCTTTCGAGGGGCTGGGGTGGTAGCAGTGGGGGTGGGCACAGAGGGTAGCGTCGGATGGCCAGCTCTGCTTGGGTACCCACTCCGGCACCCCTCCCTGGGTTTCAGACCCCACTGACGACGGACGCACACTTAGGAGGAAAACGTGGGTGCGGGTTTTGCTCCTCACTTCTGCAACCCGGCTGAGGTAGCCCCTGTACACACCCGTCCTGCCTTGGGGGTGGAGCGACACTGCCATCCCAAAGCTGAGGCCCCTCTTGGGCATTGGTGAGAAGTGGGTGGATCCTGGGGACATCAAGAGGCACGGGGCCCAGGGCTTCTTCTCACGCACCCTCCTCCACTCAGCTTCTCTGTCACCACATGAAACTTGAAACAGAAGCCCTATAGTCAACTGCCACCCACCCACAGGGGTGGGGGTCAGGGGGGGTGGCTACAGCCAGCTACTGTTGACATTCAAGCTGGCCCCAGAGGCCTCTCTTCCCACTCACAGAGCTTTTCAAAGTGCTTCTGAAAAGTGGCTCTCAGCTGGGGAGGGAGGCAGGGTCTGCTGCTAAGCCACATCCTCACTGCGCAGTAGCCTGTGACCAGGGCCCCCTGTCACACGGCAACTCCTTGAGATCAAGCATCTCTTGGTTAACATGAACCCTCTTTCTTTTAAGGGCCCCTCTAAGAAAAACAAGGAATGTTCTGGTTTCGAGACAGAATGACTTGAATTCCAGAGGCCTGAGGAAAGAGAGAGTGACCATGGCTGGACATCCCCTCGAAGGCCAGCTCCTCCCAAAGCCCTCCCAGAACTGGTCAAGCCTCACTCCTTGGGGCCCTCTTCTCACGTCAATGGGAGCTTTGAGAATTGATTTCTGGGAGTTCCCAATGTGGCTCAGCAGGTTATGAACCCGACTAGTATCCACGAGGAGGCAGGTTCAGTCCCTGGGCGCGTTCAATAGGTTGAGGATCCGACGTTGCCATGAGCCGTGGTGTAGGTCTCAGACACGGATGGGATATGGTGTTGCTGTGGCTGTGGTGTAGACAGGCCACTGTAGCTTTGAATTGACCCCAAGCCTGGGAACCTCCATAGGCCACGGGTACAGCCCTGAAAAACAAAGCAAAGCAAAATAAAACAATGGAAGGGGGTGGAGAAGGAACAAGGAGACAGCTGAGAGCACAGGACCACATTCATTCAGGAGACAGGTGGCCCCCGACAGCCCCCCAACACACACATACACACCCAGCCCCTCCTGCCTCTTGGCTGAGGCTTTTCATGGATCTCCCACCTACTTACTTCCTATGCTCCTTGCAAGGCTCACTAAGCTATCCTTCCAGGACCAACATCGCATGCCCTTATCTTCTTCTTTTTTTTTTTTTTTTTTTTTTTTTTTTTGGCTTTTGTCTTTTTAGGGCCGTGCCCACAGCATATAGAAGTTCCCAGGCCAGGGGTCGAATTAGAGCTACATCTGCCAGCCTACGCCACAGCCACAGCAACACAGGATCCAAGCCACGTCTGCAACCTATACCACAGCTCACAGCAATGCCAGATCCTTAATCCAGAGTGAGGCCAGGGATCGAACCTACAACCTCATGGATGCTAGTCAGATTCGTTTCCACTGAGCCACGACGGGAACTCCCCCATGCCCGTATCTTCTTGTTAGATATTTTTAAAGCATGTGATGGTTGGAGTTCCTGTGTGGCTCAACAGGTTAAGGATCCAGCATTGTCACTGCCATGGCTTGGGTCACTGCTGTGGCACAGGTTCTACCACTTGCTTGGGAACTTCAGCATGCCACAGGCGCAGCCAAAAAAAAAAGGAAAAAAAAAGGCATGTGATGGTTTAGTGTCACAAAGCAAGGCTAAAAATAAGATTGAAAAGAAGAACCAAGGCATTCCCCTTGTGGTGCAGCAGAAATGAATCCAACTAGTATCCAGGAGGATGTGGGTTCCATCCCTGGCCTCAGTGAATGAGTCGGGGATCCAGTGTTGCTGTGAGCTATAGCGTAGGTTGCAGACACCGCTCAGATCCCGAGTGGCTGTGGTTGTGGTGTAAGCCAGCATCTGTACTTCAATACGACACCTAGTCTGGGAACTCCCATATGCTGTGGGTGCAGCCCTAAAAAGCAAAATAGAATAGAATAAAATAAATAAAATAACCAGACTGGAAGTTGGGAGAGGCATCCTGGCCCCAGGTCTGAGGCTAATCAGTTTGGGCAAATCGCCTCACTTCCCTGCGCCTTTCCATACCCCCAAATTTCACATCTTGAGGTCCTAATCCCCAGTACCTCATTATTAGGTGACCTTATTGGAGAGAGACGCTTTATGGAGGTAACTAAGTTCAAAGGTGGTCTTACAGGTGGACCCTAATCTAACCCAACTTCTGTCCTTATAAGAGGAGATTAGGACGTGTCCAGACACACATAGAGGAAAAACCACATGAAGACGCAGGGAGAGGACAGCCATTCACTGGCCAAGGAAGAAAAGCAACTCTGCTGATACCTTGATCTCAGGCATTTAACCTCCAGAAGTGTGAGAAAATAAATTTCTGGTGTTGAAGCCCCCCATCCATGGTACTTTGTTACGGCAACCCTAGCAGACTAAAATACCGACAAAAATGAGGGCTTAGGACCCCTAGGCGCCTAACATCCCTTGCGAGGAAAAATGTATGTCTTGATTCTAACTGTTCTTTTGCACCTGTACATATGCCTTTTCCCACCCAAAGACTTGCCATCACTGAAAGTGAAGGAACTTCAAAATCCCAGCAGAGAGCTGCTCACCCAGCAGCTGTTAGCAAATGCTCTCTGAATGGAAAAAAAGGAGCAACAGGGCAGAAGTTAAGGAGTTCCCTTAGTTCTGAGAAATATAGTGGACATTCACTCAACAAATGTTCCTTGAGGGAGTTCCCTGGTGGTCTAGTGGTTAGGATACAGTGCTTTCACTACTACAGCCTGGGTTCAATCGCTGGTCTGGGAACTGAGATCCCATATTAAGCCCCTGCAAAAGAAACAAAAATAAAAACAATTCGTTGGTGGTATAGTGGTGAGCATAGCTGCCTTTCAAATTCAGCCCCAACTACTTTTGGGGGGGGGGGCAAAAAAGTAGTTGGAGGAGGAGCAGGAGGAGAATTAAGAACACCCTTCACTGTATTAGAACCCACCCTAATCCAGTATGACCTCATGTTACATTGATCACATCTCCCAAGACTTTGTCCAAATAAGGTCCTACTCACAATTACCAGGGATTCCAACACACCTATTTGAGGAACACAAGTCAACCCCAAAAGCCACCATCTTGCTTTGCCACGCAGAGCAAGAGAGATTGCAGCAGAATTTAAAGGTCGAGAACCTACCTCTGCGCTCCATTCTTGGAATCCAGTGTATTCTTCATCCTTTGTTGTTTGTTTTTAACAGAGCTGAAAGAAAAATATCCCAGCTACATCAAAATTCAGGGCCCTGGGGGAGTTCCTGCCATGACCCAGTGGGTTAATGATCTGGCTTGTCTCTGTGGAGGCACGAGTTTGATCCCCAGCCAGGAGCAGTGGGTTAAGGGTTTGGCATTGCCGCAGCTGTGGCATAGGTTGCAGCAGTGGCTTAAATTCAATCCCTAGCCTGGAAACTTCCATATGCCATGGGCATGGCCATTAAAAATATTTATACATGGGGAGGGGGGTTCTGGAGATAGCAAGATCATTTTTTTCTTCGATAGGATCTCTCCCCTCACCCAGCCTTTGTATTATGATAATTTTCAAACACAGAAAAGTCATACGTGTACATCAAACCCTCAGTGTCCACCACTGAGATTCCACTTAGATTGTCGATCTATTGGTCCATTAGTTTTGGGTTCTTTCTTTTTTGACTCCGCCCTCTGCCAGTCAACTTTTCCTTAATCCCACATTGCTCTGGATTTACCCGGAGCCACCTGAGAAGACATGGGGTTGGAAGTGGGGACCCAGTGCAGCAGGGGAAGGCTGCTTGTCCTCAGAGTCTGCTGATGCACAGATGGGAGACCCTCACAGATGGGAGACCCTCACGACACCCAGCAGAAGCAAATGAGAGCCGAATGCACAGCTGGGTAAACCTTCACAAGGACTCTCAAGGGTGCCAAGGGGCCTGGAGGCTCTGTCCCTCTTCAGAAGTCCTCGCCCAGGGACTTTCATCTCATTCAAGAGAACCTATGAGGATCAGCCTGAGATCTTGGGGAAAATTTTTTTAGGAGTCCCCTTTGTGGCTCAGCGGTAATGAACCCAACTAGTATCCATAGGGATGTGGGTTTGATCCCTGGCCTTGCTCAATGGGTTAAAGATCTGGTGTTGCCATGAGCTGTGGTGTAGGCTGAAGACACGCCTCGGATCCCATAGTTTCTGTGCCTGTGGCATAGACCAGCAGCTGCAGCTCTGATTTGACCCCTAGCCTAGGAACCTCCGTATGCTGAGGGTATAGGCTTAAAAAGCAAAAAAATTAAAAAAATAAATTGGACTTCCCGTCGTGGTGCAGCAGAAACAAATCCGACTAGGAACCATGAGGTTACGGGTTCGATCCCTGGCCTCCCTCAGCAGGTCAAGGATCAGGTGTTGCCGTGAGATGTGGTGTAGGTCGCAGACGCAGCTCAGATCTGGCCTTGCTGTGGCTGTGGCATGGGCCGGTGGCGGCTACAGCTGGGATTCGACCCCTAGCCTGGGAACCTCCATGTGCCGCGGGTGAGGCCCTAAAAAGACAAAAAGACTAAAATAAAGTAAAAATCGAAAAACAACTTAATTGAAGTATAGCTGATTTACAGTTTCAGGTGTACCGCAGAATGATTCAGTTCAGCTTCTCTTCCTTTATAGGTTATCACAAAATATGGCACATACTTCCCTGTGCTGTACGGTTGCTCTGTTTTTCTGTTTTGTGTATAGTGATACGTATCTGTCAGTCCCAAATTCCCAATTTATCCCTCCCTGCCTTTCCCCTTTGACAACTATACGTTTGTTTTCTCTTTGTTTAAACCTGAAAAAGAGAAGAGGAAGCAGGGATTGAAAAGCAGATTTGTTCTCCATTTGACAACCCAAAGTCCGTTGCTCCCACACACACACCCGCCTGCACACATAGCTACACACTCCTACACACATGCCTATACAAACCCCCTTACATAGTCACTTTTCTCACATACACACACACACACACACACGGCTCTTGTGTAGGACTTTTTGTTGTTGTTGTTATTTTTTTTTTGCTTTTTAGGGTCGCAGGTGTGGCATATGGAAGTACCCAGGCTAGGAGTCGAGCCAGAGCTGTAGCCACCGGCCTACACCACAGCAGCCACAGCAACATGGGATCCGAGCTGCGTCTGAGACCTACACCACAGCTCATGGCAACACCGGATCCCCGACTAACTGAACAAGGCCAAGGACTGAATCCACATCCTCATGGATACTAGTCAGACTGGTTTCCACTTCGCCACAACGGGAACTCCCTGTGTTGGACCTTCTTAAAGAGAGCGGTTACATGGGGAGCTTTTCAGTTGTGCTCAAATTTCATCTCTGGGAGTTCCCGTCATGGCTCAGTGGTTAACAAATCCGACTAGGAACCATGAGGTTGCAGATTCAGTCCCTGGCCTCGCTCAGTGGGTTAAGAATCCGGCATTGCCATGAGCTGTGGTGTAGGTCGAAGACGAGGCTCAGATCTGGTGTTGCTGTGGCTCTGGCATAGGCCTGTGGCTACAGCTCCGATTAGACCCTTAGCCTGGGAACCTCCATATGCCGAGGGTGTGGCCTTAGAAAGACAAATAAATAAATAATTTCATTTCTCCATTTGGGGAAAATCACATTTTCAAAATTGCTTTTACTCAATAGATTGGACGCCTTGGGAACTGGCCGAATCACAGCCCGCGAAAGGTTTCACCAGCGTTTTATTTGTTAATACCCTCCCTCCCTTGCGAATGAGAAATTGCAAAATCCTTTTTAAAAGAAGGGCGCTTCTACCAGCTAAGCTGGTTTTTCAAAAGCAGAAACCACTGCCCACTCACTGGTTTCCTTTGCTACTTAGAGGTCAAAGGTTAATACAATATATAAACTCCAATTGCCAAGCTTCCAAAGCATTTTCAGTTTGGAATCTCATGTCGGTGAGATCTGGCGCCATCATTACAACTTTATAGATGAGAAAACGGACATTTAACCAAATGATTACCAGGATCGTTGGAAAGCTACTTGGTTAGTCAATGACAAAACACACACAGCACCCTGGGAACCAGGAAATGAATGGTCAATGAGTTGTGATAAGGAAACCCAACTTTCTTCTTTGCTCTCTTTGAAGAGATTTAATCCGTCCCAGGAAGGAGCTCCCTTGGCTGCCTGGAACAGAACAGAATGCAAATTTTTTTTTGGTCTTTTTAGGGCCACACCCAGGCCAAATAGAAGTTCCCAGGCTAGGGGTCTAATCGGAGCTGCAGCTGCCAGCCTACACCACAGCCACAGCAACTCGGGATCCAACCCTCGTCTGTGACCTACACCTGAGTTCATGGCAACACTGACCCGCTGAGTGAGGTCAGGGATGGAACCTGCATCCTCATGGATCCTAGTTGGGTTTGTTTCTGCTGAGCCACAAGGGGAACTCCCATCTTGACTATTTTTAAGTTTAGAGTTCAATAGAATTAATGACCTTCACATCGTCATGCAATCATCACTGCCATCCATCTCCAAAAGGCTCTCTGCCTTACAAAACTGAAACTCTGCCCCCATTAAACAGTGAGCCCCAGTCTCCTCTGCCCCAGTCCCTGGCAATCACCGTTCCATTTTCCATCTATAAACTGACTGGTCTAGGGACCTCATACAGGTGGAATTACACAGTACTTCTCCTTTGGGGATTGGCTTATTTCACTTAGCATAACATCTTCAAGGCTCATGCACCTCGTAGCATAGGTCAGAAGTCCCTCCTTTTTTATGGCTGAACATTCCATTTTTTCCAAAAGTGCCATATTTTGTTTGCTCATTCATCTGTCTGTGGACACTTGGGTTGGATATAGTTGTTTCTTTGTAATTCCCATGCCTTTTATTATATGCACTTAAAAACATTATTTTGAAGAGTTCCCTTGTGGCCCAGCGGGTCAAGGATCTGTTGTTCTCACTACAGTGGCTTGGGTCATTGCTGAGGCATGGGTTTGATCCCTGGCCTGGGAACTTCTGTATGCCACAAGTTCGGAAAAAAACAAAAAAAAAATACATTATCTTGAGAAGGGGTCCATAGGCTTCACTGGTCTATGGGACTCATGTGTAATACACAAAATTAAAGAAGCCATGGGATCTCCCACTGTGGTGCAGTGGGTTAAAAATCCAACAGCAGGAGTTCCCGTTGTAGTTCAGTGGTTAGGTGAACTCAACTAGTATCCATGAGGACAAGGGTTGATCCCTGGCTTTGCTCAGTGGGTTAAAGATCTGGCGTTGCCCCAAGCTGTGGTGTAGGTTGCAGATGAGGCTCAGATCCAGCATTGCTGTGGCTGTAGTGTAGGCTGGCAGCTACAGCCCTGATTCGACCCCTAGCCTGGGAACCTCCATATGCCAAGGGTGTGGCCCTAAAAAGACAAAAAAAAAAAAAGAATCCAACTGCAGCAGCTTGGGTTGACCCAGAGGCGCAGATTTGATCCCCAGCCCAGTGCAGTGGGTTAAAGGATCTGGCATTGCCACAGCAGTGGCTTGGATTCAATCCCTGGCCTGGGAACTTCCATATGCCCCAGGGGCGGCCATTTAAAAAACAAACAAAAAAAAGGTAAAGAAGCCCAGTGAGATACACATTTGGAAGTGCGTTCAGAGAAGTTAAGATATTTGCCCAAGGTCACCCATCAGGGAGTCAAGTGCAGCCCAGTCAGAATCTAGAGTGCACCTGCCTGGCATGCCTTCCCTTTCACTGCAAAGGACCAAGACCCTGGTTTCATTGGATGTTTGGCATCTTTCCAGGGGGCCCTCCAGAAGCCTTGTGAAAGGAAGGAAATAGTTTATACCCGAGCAACGAAGCCCAAGGCATGGTCAGCATTTGGATGAGGAAAATTCAGCCCTCTCTCCACCCCTGTTCCTCAGGCAGGACCCTTCATGTCTGGGTCCTCACTCTGCATCTGTCGGACTGCCTCATGAGGACCCAGGGCAACTGAGACACAAGGGGACCCCTCGATGCCTTGTAATGTATGTAAACCCCCAGATCTGGGCCAGTGGCGTGTTACCCCCCACGTCTGAGAGCTCACAACGAGAACACCCTTGTCCTCATCCAGGCTGGAAGAGAACCCCTGCCCGGGGCGTGCATCCTGACAAATCATCACCTGCTTTGGCTCCGGGGTAGACTTCCAAGCCCTGTAATCGCTCTAGTCTTGTCCAGCAAAACCTCCCCCTGAGAAAGCTGAGGCTGGAGATTATTCATGTCAGTATCACCGGAGACCCTCTGGAAAATTCTAAACTCTCTGACATCACCACGTGGTGCTTCTTTTTCCTTTCTCATGAGCACTGATAGGGTTAATAATACCAGCTAATTTTTTTTTTTTTTTTTAGGGCTGCACCCAAGGCATATGGAAATTCCCAGGCTAGGGGTCAAATCGGAGCTACAGCTGCAGGCTTACACAACAGCCATAGCAACAAGGGATCCGAGCCACATTTGCAAACTGCACCGCACCTCATGGCAACGCCAGTGGGTTAACCCACTGAGTGAGGCCAGGGGTCAAACCCGCATCCTCATGGATGCTAGTCAGGATCATTACCACTGAGCCACAGTGGAAACTCCAATAGTAGCTAATTTTGATTGGCAGCATCTTTGTACCACGTAGGTTAATTCTCCAACAATTCTATGCAGCAGAGGCTATTATTGTCCCTATTTTTTTTCTTCTTCCTCTTTTTTTTTTGGCCACCCTCATGGCATTTGGAAGTTCCCCGGCCAGGGATAGAACCCATGCCACAGCAGTGACAATGCCAGGTCCTTAACCTGCTGAGCCACCAGGGAATCCCCTGTTGCCCCCATTTTACAGAAGTGGAAACAGGCCCAGAGTGGTTCGTAAATTGCAAGAAGTCACACAGCTGGTGAGGGGCTTGAACTTTGATCCCAGGTGATCTGCACAAAGCCCATCACGCCCAGATCTGTGAGTCCCCTCTCTAGAACACCGCCTCAAGGGGCCACAAGGGAAGAAGGGATGTAAAAGTGAATTTCTTTGTTAAAACTTTTTTTCTTACCTTGTGTAGAGGAGATGCCAGTTTGATTTCAAGAAGCAAATTAACAGTTAAGAGCCCAGATTCAAAAATATTCAAATCCACTAGATATCAGAGAAGCGCAAATTAAAATGACATTATGAGAGTACATTTTACACTCATCAGAATAGCAAAAATTAGGCAGGTGGAAATGAGAGGGGAGGAGTGTTGGCAAAACCAGGCTGAGAGGCAAGAGAGCAAAGAGGTAAGAGCCCAGGTGCCACAACCAGTCTGGGGGGAATTGTCACAACACTCTGGCATTTCTATGCTGGTCTCCTGATCTGGAGATAGAGGTGGTATTATCCCCGCCATGGAATTGTTGCGAGGATTCCAACAGCCATTGACACCAAGTGCTGGGAACGGGCACCTGCGCCACCAGAGGGCTCCTGAATACAGGCCAGGCCAGTGTGAGCTCCCCGCCAGCAGGGCTTTTCTCTGTTCCTCAGCTGGATCCCCAAGGCCCAGGACAAGAGAGCACTTGGTAAGTGAAGGGCTTAATTAAGATTCATTGAATAGGAGTTCCCATCGTGGCACAGCAGAAATGAATCTGACTAGAAACGATGAGGTTGCGGGTTCGATCCCTGGCCTCGCTCAGTGGGTCAAGGATCCGGCTTTGCCGTGAGATATGGTGTAGGTTGCAGACGCAGCTCGGATCTGGCGTTGGTGTGGCTTTGGGTAGGCCAGCAGCTGCACCTGCGATTTGATCCCTAGCCTGGGAACTTCCATATGCCAAGGGTAAGGCCCTAAAAAGACAAAAAAAAATAAATAAATATAAAGGGAGCCATCATCCAGAGCAGGGCTTGGCAAACCTTCCTGTAAACGGCCAGATACTAAATACTGTAGACTTTTCAGATCCAGGGTCTCTGGTACAGCCTTAGATGATATGCAAATGCACGGGTGTGACTGTTTCAATAAAACTATTTATGGACACTGAAATTTGAATTTCATATAATTTTTATGTGTCCCAAAATATTCTTCGTCCTTTGGTCACCCCCATCCCCACCCCCAGCCACTAAAAAATCTTAGCTTGCAGGGTGTGCAAAAACCACTGGGACCCAGATTTCACCTACGGGCCATAATTTGCCGAGCCCTGTTCTGGGTGTATACTAACAACATGGATGAATTCCAAAAACACAACTAACAAAGCTGGTGATCTTGGGCGGAATAAGAGTTAAAGAGACATGACCATGGGGGTTAACCATGAGGATTAAAGAGAAAACCCTAGTTTTCCAGGGACAGTAATTAATAGCTTGTCCTTCACTCGCAGAAGTCCCCGATCGGATGATTAATTACATGCCAATTTCCCCAGTTAAACCATCACTCTAGTTAAAAACATGTGTTCATTCAGGTATCCCCAACATCTAGAGCAAGGGGCAGCCACTTTTTTTCCCCCATAAAGGGCCAGATAATAAATATTTTAGGCCTCGCACCATGTGACCTGTTAGTGCAGCAAGAACACAGCTGGAGACAACTCAGAAGTGAAGAAACGAGGCTGTGTATCACTAAAACTTACAGGTGGACACTGAAATATTCACGTATCACAAAATATACTTCTTCTTTGTATTTTTCCAACCATTTAAATACGTGCCAACTGAAAAAATGCACAACCTAAAAGTTGAGAATTATGTTTTATTTAGCAGACAAAACAGAGGACTTAAGGAGTTCCCGTCATGGCTCAGGGGTTAATGAATCTGACTAGGAACCATGAGGTTGCGGGTTCGATCCCTGGCCTTGCTCAGTGGGTTAAGGATCCAACGTTGCTGTGAACTGTGGTGTAGGCTGCAGACGTGGCTTGGATCCCCCGTTGCTGTGGCACGGGCGTAGGCCGGCAAATACAGCTGCAATTCAACCCCTAGCCCGGGAAACTCCATAAGCCGAGGGAGCAGCCAGAGAAACTGCAAAAAGACAAAAAAAAAAAAACAAAAAAAAAAACAAAACCTGAGGACTTAAGCTTGGGACACAGGATCTCGGATGGCTCTGAGCTCTGAAGAGGTGAGGGAGGAGCCAGGATATATGGGAGGTTTTGCAACAAAACCAGGTAGTTAGAACATCAAAAGATTTTTTTTTTTTCCCCACAATGGGGCATGCAGAAGTTCCAGAGCCAGGAATTGAACCCACACCACAGCAGTGACAACCGCTGTCTCCTTAACCCTCTGAGCCACCAGGGACCTCCGATTATTGTTAATTAAAGAAAACCAGATATCTCAAGCTAAGAAATTTAGGACTTCTTATGTATAGGAAGATGCAAGTCTGGGCTCACTGAAATCATTCCTTTAGGAGTTCCCATCGTGGCTCAGTGAAAACGAACTGACTAGCATCCGTGAGGACACAGGTTCAATCCCTGGCCTCGCTCAGTGGGTTAAGGATCCGGCATTGCCCTGAGCTGTGGTGTAGGTCACAGACGTGGCTCGGATCTGGCATTGCTGTGGCTGTGGTATAGGCTGGTGGCTGCAGCTCCGATTCGTCCCCTAGCCTGGGAACCTCCAAATGCTCCATATGCCTCAGGTGCAGCCCTAAAAAGACAAAAAAAAAAAAAAAAGAAGAAGAAGAAGAAAAAGAAGAAATCATTCCTTTGCTATGCACCTCAGCTCTCCAGGGCCAACATCCTGTGCTTCCTCCTCCTCAAGGTGCACTGCCAGGGTGGCTGCAGCTGTTCACTGCTTGGTGGCGGGCAGCCTTTTTCTATCCCGAGTTCCCTCAGGGCTCACCATTGTGATGGCCCGATGGTTGCAACATCATTTGTTGACTGATATGGCTGGAAATATTTTTCAATCACATATATAAAGACTTTTTAATTTTTTTAAAAAGTGTAGTCGATTTACAATGTTGTGACAATGTCTTCTGTACAGCAAGGTGACGCAGTCGTATATATATTTCTTGTCTTATATTATCTTCATTATGTTCTATCACAAGAGATTGGATATAGTTCCCTGTGCTGTACTGCAGGACCTCGTTGCTTATCCATTCTAAATGTAATAGTTTGCATTTACGAACCCCAAACTCCCCATCCATCCCTCTCCCTGCCCCTTGGCAACCACAACTCTGTTCTGTATGTCTGTGAATCTGTTTCTTGCTTGCTTGCTTAATTTTTTTCTTTTCTTTTCTTTCTTTTTTCTTTTTTTTTTTTTTTTTTTTTTTTTTTTTTGTCTTTTTAGGGCTACACCTGAGGCATATGGAAGTTCCCAGGCTAGGGGTCTAATCAGAGCTACAGTTCCATGCCTATACCACAGCCACAGCAACTCAGGATCCTTAACCCACTAAGCAAGGCCAGGGATTGAACCTGTGTCCTCACGGATAGTATCAGGATTTGCCAATCACTAAGCCACGACAGGAACTCCAAAAAAAAATTTTTTTTTAATTTTTATTTCCCCGATACATTATTTTTTTCCCACTGTACAGCATGGTGACCCAGTTACACATACATGTATACATTCTTTTTTCTCACATTATCATGCTCCACCATAAGTGACTAGACATAGTTCCCAGTGCTGCACAGTAGGATCCCATTGCTAATCCATTCCAAAGGCAATAGTCTGCATCTATTAACCCCAAGCTTCCAAGGAAAAAAGATTTTTTAAAGATTTTTTTTAAAAAAAGATTTTTTTTTGTCTTTTTGTCTTTTGAGGGCCACACCCGCTGCACATGGAACCCGCATCCTCATAGACACTAGTTGGATTCATTACCACTGAGCCACGACGGGAACTCCCTGGATTCTAGTTTCTAAATGTCTTTTCTGATTACAAGGAACCAGGGCTCCTCAGAGGAATGACTAATTCCAGGGATGTTTCAGAGAGAGCATAAGGCGAGCCTGGAACACCTTGCTGTGCCAAAAAGCAAGAATATCCTCAAAGACTAGTGGGAACACATCAAAAGGACCCAAAGCCAGTTTAAAGGGCTTCCCTAGGCCATAATTAGGATGATTCGATCAGTAAAAACACTAATGATTATAATTATTGCAAAACATTGAATAAATAAAACCCAAGAGTTCATAGTGACTACTAAAAAAAAAAAAAGGAAAAAATTAATTTGTTACCACAGGAGATGACTATCATGGCAGCCTCTTCTGAAAACTGATAAAAAGTTAATCATTTAGGGGGAACTGTAGTTCATCTCCAGTTAATGAAGGAAAGTTCTTCTTCACCAAAGAATGAAGAAAAAATGATACATTTGCACGACTTTGTAAATCAACTATACTATAATTTTAAAATAACAGGAGTTCCCGTCATGGCGCAGTGGTTAACGAATCCGACTAGGAACCATGAGGTTGAGGGTTCGATCTCTGGCCTTGCTCAGTGGGTTAAGGATCTGGTGTTGCCATGAGCTGTAGGTTGCAACACGGCTTGGATCCCGCGTTGCTGTGGCTCTGGCATAAGCCGGCGGCTACAGCTCCGATTAGACCCCTAGCCTGGGAAAGTCCACATGCTGCCGGAGCGGCCCTAGAAAAAAGGCAAAAAAAAATAAAAAAATAAAATAAAATAAAATAACAAATATGACATTTTGCCTTCCTGCAACCCCGTGAAGTAATTGTATCAAGCCAGGATCCTCAGATGCTAAAACCATAAGTAAAATGTTGCAGGGAGGGAGTTCCCGTTGCGGCTCAGTGGGTAAGGAACCCAACCAGTATCCATGAGGATGTATGTTTGCTCCCTGGTCTCGCCCGGTAGCTTAAGGATCCGGAGTTGCCATGAGCTGCAGTGTAGGTCGCAGATGCAGCTTGGATCTGGCATTGATGTGGCTGTGGTGTAGGTTGGCAGCCTCAGTTCTGATTCGACCCCTATCCTGGGAACTTCCATATGCTGCAGGAGTGGCCTTAAAATGTAAAAAGAAAAAAAAAAAAAAAAAGGTTGTAGGAAAACAGGATATTTGCCCTGCGTCCAAATATCATCCAGCGATGACTTGCAAATTGCAAAGAGGGAACAAGACTTTCCGTGGAGGGATGCAGTGGTCCCTTTTAAACAAGAGAGCAAATTCAGCATCACTGAAATGAACAACCAGGCACTGTGTTCCCGATGGATGCAAAGGGACACACGTGGCTTTACCCCCAAAGTGTTCTGGCCATTGTCTAACCTGAATGTGCTCGTGACTTTAGACCTAACTTCTACCATGCAGGAAAAATAGGGAAGAAAGAGCTAAAGAATGCCATGAGGAACCAATTACATGAACCCAGAATGTACAGTTGACCCTCAAACAGCACAAGGGTTAGGGGTGCCAACTCCCCAAAAAGTTTAAAATGAGAATATCTGTATCCATGGTTCCTCTATATTCATGGTTCCCCATCCTCAAATTCAATGAAAAAAGGATTGTGTATAAATGGGATATCTACTATTGAAAAAAAATCCATGTATAACTGGACCCAGGCAGTTCTATGCCATGTTGCTCCAGAGTCAGCTGTAGGTATTCCGTGATTATCTGACCAGATATCTTTATTTATTTTATTTAGCTGTTTATTTATTTTAGGGCTGCGCCCACAGTATATGGAAGTTCCCAAGCTAGGGTTCAAATCAGAGCTACAGCTGCTGGCCTACACCACAACTACAGCAACTCAGGATCCAAGCCCTGTCTACAACCTACACCACAGCTCACGGAACTGCTAGATCCTTAACCCACTGAGCAAGGCCAGGGATCGAACCTGCATCTTCGTGGATACCAGTAAGATTCGTTTCCACTGTGCCACCACAGGAAGTCCCTATTTTCTTTTCTTTTTTCTTTTTTTAAGCCTGCACCTGCAGCATATGGAAATTCCCAGGCTAGGGGTCAAATCGGAGCTGCAGCTGCTGGCCTACACCTCAGCCAAGGCAATGTGGGATCTGAGCCACATCTGCAACCTATGCCACAACTTATGGCCATGCTGGATCTTTAACCCAACTGAGTGAGGCCAGGGATTGAACCAACATCCCCACAGACACTATGGCAGGTTCTTAACCCACAGAATCACAATGGGATCTCTGACCTGATCTCTTTAAAAAGTCAATATCTAGGAATTTCCTGGAGGCTCAGTAGGTTAAGGATCCAGCGTTGTCACTGCTATGACTCAGGGTGAGTCCCTGGCCTGGGAAATTCTGCAGGCTGAAGAAAAATAAAAAACAGGCAGTATCTTGGATGGGGAGATTATTCTAGATCTTAAAAGAGTAAAGGATATAACAACCAAATGTAATGCATGAAACTTAATTGGACCCTGGCTCAATAAAACAGGTATAAAATACATTTGGGGTAACAACTCTGAAAATTTAAATATGGACTGGGTATCTCATGGCATTAGGAAATGACTTCATTTTCTTGGGGGTATAATGGCATTGTGGTTATGCAGGAAATTGTCCTTGTTCTTAGGAGATACAGGTTGAAGTGTCTTCAGATTGCCACTTACTTTGAAATGGTCTAGCAAGAAGTAGAGAAGTAGGGAGTTCCCTTGTGGCACGTTGGGTTAAGGACCCAACGTTGTCACTGCTGGGGCTCGGGTTGCTGCTGTGGCGCAGGTTTGACCCCTGGCCCAAGGACTTCCACATGCTGTGACACATGGCCAAAAACTAACTAAATAAATAAAGTTACTTTTATTTGAATACTTTTATTATCTTGGCATATCTTTCAGTTTTCAGGAATCCTTGATGACTTCATGGAGGTGGCAGAGATGGAGCTGGCAGAGCTAGGACTCCAAGGAAGGTGCTAGGAGGAGCCGAGGCATGCATGCCTACGACTGGGTCAAAAACTGAGGTCTGTTCCCTGACATGCTGGTTCTCTGCTTTTTTGTTTGCTTGTTTTAAGGGCTGCCCTGTGGCATCTGGAAGTTCCCAGGCTAGGGGTCCAGTTGGAGCTACAGTTGCCAACCTACACCACAGCCACAGCAATGCAGGATCTGAGCCAAGTCTGCGACTTACACCACAGCTCATGGCAACGCCAGATCCTTAACCCTCTGATCGAGCCCAGGGATCGAACCCGCAACCTCATGGCTACTAGTCAGATTCATTTCTGCAGTGCCACAACAGGAACTCCCAACACTCCAGTTCTCTGGGACAGTATCCTTTCCTTCCAGCTAAGAGTCCTCATGTTTATGCTGGAGGCCAGCTCCTAAAGAGCTGTTGGAGAGCCCCTCAAACCCTCAGCATCTGCTCAGCACTGGCATTCACTTGCTTTATACCTGTTGGGATTGTTCTCCAATTATTCTGTTGCCACCCCTCCTTGGTTTAGACCGTTCCATCCAGGCCAGGGCTGGCTTCCATTTTTCTTGTCTTTTTCTTTACACTAAGGTTTTAGCCCAGCGCCAGATAAGGCATGAGAGCTCAGTAAACCCTTTCTGATCCATTATCTTCAGGAAGCAGTTCATAAATAAACGCTCAGCAGAGAGGATATGGGTAAGAACAGCTGCTTTGGGGCCCGCTAACAATCTTCGGGCTTAATGTGCAAGGGATGTGAACAAATAAGCAAACCAAGATAATTGATAAAGCACATTTCAAATGAGGAGAACTTTTTCCTTTCCTTTTGAAGTTCTGGGGCCAGGGATCCAACCCGCACCACAGCAGCAGCAGGAGCCACAGCAGTGACGACACCTGATCCTAAACCACTGAGCCATCAGGGAACTACCTAGAACTTGTTTTTTCAGCTGCATCCCTGGCACGTGCAAGTTCCCAGGCCAGGGATCAAATCCGAGCCAGAGCTGCGACCTATGCCACAGCCACAGCAATGCTCGATCCTTAACCCACTGAGAACACCCGGGGATCAAACTGGCACCTCCACAGAGACAAGCGGATCATTAACCCTCTGCCCCACAGCGGGAATTCCAGAACATCTTTAAAAACTGAAGTATACTTGATTTACTATATATATATATATATATATATATATATATATATATATATATATATTTTGGTCTTTTTAGGACTGAACCCAGGGAAAATGGAAATTCCCAGGCTAGGGATCAAATTCTAACTACAGCTGCCAGCCCACACCACAACCACAGCAACGCCAGATCCGAGCCACATCTGTGACCTACACTGCAGCTCACAGCAACACCAGATCCTTAACCCACTGAGCACGCCCAGGGATTGAACCCACAACCTCATGGTTCCTAGTTGGGTTCTTTTTTTTTTTTTTTCCTTTTTAGGGCCACATCTGAGGCACATGGAAGTTCCCAGGCTAGGGGTCCAATTGGAGCTACAGCTGCCGGCCTACACCACAGCCACAGCAATGTCAGAACCAAGCTGTGTCTGCCACCTACACCACAGCTCATGCCAACGCCAGATCCTTAACCCACTGAGCAGGCCCAGGGATTGAACCCACAACCTCAGGGTTCCTAGTTGGATTCATTTCCACCGCACCACAACAGGAACTCCATTAGTTGGGTTCTTAACTCACTGCGCCACAGTGGGAACTCCCTTGCATTCGTTTCAAGGGTAAACAAGCAGAACTTTTGACAGTCAGTACTGTTGAGCTGAAACTCAGAGATGAATTCAGCTAAGAGCAGGAGGACTCCACTGTCTAGCCTCTGCCTGGCCTTATCAAGTCTCTTTTTGAAGGAGATACTTAACTTCTTCAAGATGGTCTTTGCTGGTCTTTCCAATTGACCTGAAAACTACTCGGGGGTGGGGAAGCTCCCCCTGTGATACAACGGGATTGGTGGTGTCTTGGGTGAGGTGGGACGCAGGTTTGGTTCCAGCCCGGCAGCTGGGCTGAGGATCAGGCATCGCCTCAGTTGGGATCTAAGTAGAAACTAGGTCACACCTGCAGTTCAGATGTGATCCTTGGCATGAGAACTCCATATGCCAAGGGACAGCCAAAAAAGAAAAATTAAAAAAAAAAAACTACTGGGGGAAGGGACAGACGTTGTGGTTTTGTCCCTCTGTGAGTTTTCTCCAGTTTCTGCACACACGGCTCTGCCTGCTGGTGGCAAGCATCCCAGGTGCCACCAAGCTGCCTATGCTAAATGCCTCAGCCTTGATGTTGTCACAGAGAGCAGCCCAGGGAGGTGGACAGAGCACAGCTTCAGGGGCTGATGAACCCTGGACAGCAATGCATGGGTGCAGTGACATTCTCGGGCAATTTACAGAGGTTTTGGGCCTTAGTTCCTTCTTTTGCAAAGCGGAGATAGGAAGACTGACTTCTCCCCCGGAATGACTGGGTGGATTGTGATGAGGAGGCCTCTGTGCTTCATCCAGCGTCTGGAAATGTTAGTGGCCATCAGGAACCATCTGTCCAGCTCCATCTCCTGTGTGTAGACCTGCCCCTGGGGGTGGGTAAACGTCAGTCGTTCTGCCTGCCTCTACCCCCTCCTTCCTATCTCCCCAAGTTGGTTCAGGTATAATCTGGTTCATATGAACAACAGCCATCAGAGGCAATCCCGCTGTGGCTCAGCAGGTTAAGAAACTGACTGGTATCCATGAGGATGCAGATTAGATCCCTGGCCTCGCTCAGTGGGTTAAAGATCTGGCATTGCTGCAAGCTGCAGCATAAGTCACAGATGCAGCTCGGATCTGGCCATTGCTGTGGCTGCAGTGTAGGCCGGCAGCTGTAGCTCCAATTCGACCCCTAGCCTAGAAAACTCTATATGCCTTATGTGCAAGCCTAATAAGAAAAAATAATAATTTTTTAAAAAACCCTATCGTTGGAGTTCCCATCGTGGTGCAGTGGAAACAAATACAACTAGGAACCATGAGGTTGCAGGTTCGATTCCTGGCCTCGCTCAGTGGGTTAAGGATCCCGCGTTGCCATGAGCTATGGTGTAGGTTGCAGACACAGCTCGGATCTTGTGTTGCTGTGGCTGTGATGTAGGCCAGCAGCAACAGTTCCGATTACACCCCTAGCCTGGGAACCCCCATATGCTGTGGGTGTGGCCCTAAGAGGACAAAAGACAAAAGACAAAAAAAAAAAAAAAAACCTTATCCTTCCCCCCCAAAAAAAAATGGCATCAGAGATGGATATGCAGGACTTAATATTTATTCCCTGTGAGTCTGTAAGAAGCAGGAGGCACCCACTCCAGAGCCAGACTTCCAGGATTCAAATTCCAGTTCCACTATCTACCAGCCCTGTGAGCCCGGGCAAGGTTACTTAACCTCTGGGCCTCAGTTTCCCCCTCTTTAAAACAGGAATGAGGAGTTCCCATTGTGTTGCAGTGGGATCGGCAGCATCTCTGCAGCACCAGGGTACAAGTTCGACCCCCAGCCTGGCACAGTGGGTTAAAGGATCCAGCGTTGCTGCACCTGCAGCACAGGTCACAACTGCAGCTTGGATATGACCCCTGGCCCATATGCCACAGGGCAGCCAAACAAATTTTTAAAATGAAATAAAATAAAATAGGAATGATAACAATGGCACCTACCTTATGGGGTTATTGTGAGAATTAAATGAGTTAATGCATTAACTATGGAGCACTTTGCTATTACTGCATTTCATTGAATCTGATACCCTGGTACACTGGGAAATTAAGACTGTTGCCAGTTAAACTAGGACATATCATCAGTGGAACTGGAGCTGAAATCACATAACGATTTCAGAAATGTGAAACAAAAAGTTTGTCTTCAAATAGATAAAGTACACTAGGTTACTTTAGCTGGAATATGTTGGCATTAAGGTTAGGGGTCAACTCCCTGGTTCACCATTTACTACCTGCGTGACCTTATTTAGCAAGATATTGATCCTCTCTGTGCCTCGGTTTCCCCTCACCGTATATGCACCTACCACGACCACACGAGACTGTTGGGGTAATTAAATATGTGAGGACTTAGGAACTTCTCAGTACATAGTATGAGCTAATATTGCTATTATTTTGATTTTTTTTGTCTTTTTAGGGCCGCACGCGCGGCATATGGAGGTTCCAGGGCTAGAGGTCACATTGGAGCTGGAGCCACTGACCTACGCTACAGCCACAGCAACGCTGGGTCCTTAACCCACTGAGCGAGGCCAGGGATCGAACCTGCGTCCACATGGATGCTATTCAGATTCGTTTCCGCTGAGCCATTACGGGACCTCCGCTATTATTGCTATTATTTAGAACAAAAGTTATTCTCTCCAGGTGCAGAGGCTCGGGGAAACTGGAGAGGATGTATCTGCCCGGCTTTTTGGATTTGAAAGGTCTTGGCCGCGCCTACCCTCCCCAGTCTCGGGAGGGTCCAGAGGGCCCAGGACACGCCCCCCTTGGTGCCCCGCCCCTCGTGGCCCCGCCTCCCACCCCGCCCCCTGGTCCGGCCCAGCCCTAGCGTTAGTCTCGCGCACTTTTAAAATGCGCGAGCTCCGGCCGAGACCCAGGGCCGGCGGTTGGTCGGGAGAAGCCATCTATTACGCTACGTGGGGGTAGCTAAAAGCCTGCGCAGCCACATTTTTTCCATTATTAGCTCTTCAGGCCCAGATGCTAGCCTTCTTTTTAACCGTGGTATCCGTTTCGTATGCTCAGACCGCGCAGATGGGTTCCTGACTCTCTGGGGAGAGGGCTGTGTGGCTCTGTGCGGCGATCCCCCCCTCTCGACGGGGAGCCGGTGGGAGGGGACGACGGCCAGAGGCGGGGGGAGGCGGCCCTAGCGCCATTTTGTGGGAGCGAAGTGGTCGCTGGGCTGCTCTTGGATTCCTCGCTGTTTCGGTTTCCCTGTCGGGCTTCCTAGCAGCGGCCTAGCAGGTGAGTGGCAGACGCTTCTCACTGGGACGCCCTGTGTGCCTCCGCCCTATAGTGGGTCAGCCTAAGCGGACGCGGCGGCTTCGGCCCCCGTCCCGGGAAGGGAGCCGTGGGGCCGGGCCCGCCTCGATCCTGGCGGAGCGGACTCGCGCGGGAGCGACGTTAGGGGTCTGGCGCAGGGTGGCAGCCGGCGCCGAAGCAGGGGCGCTGGGCCCGCAGAGCCGAGCCGCCGGAGGCAGAGGTTTGGCCTGGCTTCCCGGCCCGGGCCCTGCTTTGTGCCTTCGTGCTTTGCACTCGGGAGGACAACGTCTAGGCCTGATGCTCCGGCGGTCCCACCCCGGGCCACGCTTAAAAACTCCTCCCTCAGCCGTCACGCACGGGCTTCTGGGAGGTGGCGGCCCGTGTCGCCGAGGACCTGTCGCCGCCGTCCTTAGGGCTCAAGTTGGGAGAGCCGTCGGAAGTTCGCACATTTGACAGGGAGGAACTTTTCCCCTGCTCTCTGCCCCTGGCTCGTCGCTCCTGTTCAGTCCTCAAGTTTCGGCTCCTGCATCGCTTTCTCAGGAGACTCTACTTTGACAACGCGTGTCCCTGCCCAGTCTCACCCCAGCCCCCGAGGTTCGTTCTTTCTGTCGGGTAGCATATATCCCGATTGTAATTAGGTAATTACTTGTTTGCTGTTTTTCTCTTGCTTCCTCTCTCCCCTTTGCACCCAGCCTGCCACCTGGGACTGTGGCTTCAGAGTTAATAGTTGTAACCCCCGATGCATAGTAGGCACTTGTCGAATCCTCAGTGATGGAACTAGCAAGGCATTTCACCCCCTTGTTTTCACCTCCCCATTTTGGGGCGATAACCAACAGGTGTAAGAAGCCCAGCACCGAGAGTTTTTCTGCAAGTCGTAGAACAATGACCTGGCAGGGGTATTAATCAGCTGATGGAAAGAGACAGTTACCATGATACACGTGTTGGTCATTCGTCTTTCTCTTTTCCTTTTAAGAAAAACAAGAAAAGATGTCTGAATATATTCGGGTAACCGAAGATGAGAATGACGAGCCCATTGAAATACCATCAGAAGACGATGGGACAGTGTTGCTGTCCACGGTTACAGCCCAGTTTCCAGGGGCGTGTGGGCTGCGCTACAGGAATCCAGTGTCCCAGTGTATGAGAGGTGTCCGCCTGGTAGAAGGAATTCTGCATGCCCCTGATGCTGGCTGGGGCAATCTGGTATATGTTGTCAACTATCCCAAAGGTTTGTTGCCGTTTGGTTTTGCAGTGATTCTGAAGTACAGGTTTAAACTATTTGAACTGAGGTTGCCTGTTGCCAAATTTAAGGAATTATTAAGACTTGCTTTGCAGTTGTTATCAGTCTATTGTTGTAAATAGATTCTTCTGAAGTGCCCCCAGACTTTGGTTTCGTTTTTGTCCTTGCAGGCTTACATCATTCATTCAGCTAATCATTTTTTTTCCCCCTTAAACGAATATCAATTGAAGTAGCCCAGATTTTGAATTAGTGCTGTCTTTCGTTCTCATCTTATTTTCACTGTCTCTTATCAGTGATGTTCAGGTTAAGGATCTTGCCTTGTCACTGAAGCGGCTTGGGCCACTGCTGTGGCGCAGGTTCAATCCCTGGCCCGGGAACTTCCACATGCTCCAGGCACGGCCAAAAAAAAAAAAAAGCAGCAGCAGCATGAAGATATATGACGATTTAGATTTAGAAGTGTGGCATGAAAATAAGTACATTTTAGCAGTAGGAATGTGCTAGTTGATATATATGTGTGTTTTATTATAACTTAGTATTGCAACAAAGTCCTCTTATTTGGTTAGAAATTAAGACCAAGTCAAATTTTTTTTTTAATTTTTTTTTCTTTTTGTCTTTTTGGACTGCACCCAAGGCATATGGAGGTTCCCAGGCTAGGGTTTGATTCAGAGCTGTGGCCACCAGCCTACACCACAGCCACAGCAATGCTAGATCTGTGACCTGCACCACAGCTCAGTGCAAACGCCAGATCCTAAACCCACTGACTGAGGCCAGGGGTCGAATCTGCATCCTCATGGATCCTAGTCAGATTTTTGTTTCCACTGAGCCGTGACGGGAACTCCAGGAAGTTTTTTTGTGTGTGCGTTTTGTCTTTTTAGGGCCATACCGCAGCATGTGGAGGTTCCCAGGCTAGGGGTCCAACCCAAGCTACAGCTGTTGGCCTATGCCATAGCCACAGCAACTCGGGATCCGGGCCTTGTCTGCAACCTACACCACAGCTCATGGCAATGCCGGATTCTTAGCCCACTTAGCAAGGCCAGGGATTGAACCCAAAATCTCATGGTTCCTAGATGGATGCATTTCCACTGCACCACAATGGGAACTCTGAAATTTTTTATATATTAAGAAAAATTTTAATAGCACCAGCTTCAGCGGGGGGTAGAATGTAATTTCTTGATCTGTTGGCTGCAGATTAATATTCACCTAAGTTTAAAATTTAGACAGTGATGTGTCAGTGTAGATTCACTAGCTGAAACAAATGTACCAACCACCCTGGTAGGAAATACTGATAATGGAGTGGGCTATGCGTTGTGTACCAGGGGTATGTGGGAAGTCTATACCTTCCTTAATTTTGCTGTGAACTTAATACTGCTACAAAAGTGTCTTTTTGTCTAAATGTCATCTAGTTCCTCTCTTCCTTTCCAAATTTTGGCCTTTTAAAATAACCTAAGGTTTTTCTTTTTATTACAAAATTAACACAAATTCATTGTTGAAAGTTTAGAAACAAAACAAGGAAAATTCGGAGTTCCCGTCATGGCCCCCTGGTTAACAAATTGGGCTAGGAACGGATCCCTGGCCTTGCTCAGTGGGTTAAGGATCCGGCATTGCCATGAGCTATGGTGTAGGTCGAAGACACGCCTCAGATCCTGAGTTGCCGTGGCTGTGGTGTAGGTTGTCTGCTACAGCTCCTATTAGACCCCTAGCCTGGACCCTCCATATGTCGTGGGTACAGCTCCAGAAAAAGACCAAAAGAAAAAAAAAAAAAAAAAGGAGAATTGAAATCACCCTTAAATCCGCAAGCTAGAGATAAAAGTTGCTAATTTTTTTGGTAGATAGACTTCAAGTTATAGGTATTAAAATAATTAAGCAAGTATATTTAACAGATACACTGTTATTCACCTGTTTTTTCCCTTCCTTAATGTTTTTTGGGGGGTTTTGTTGGTTTTTGCTTTTTAGGGCTACACCTGCAGTGTATGGAAGTTTCCAGGGTAGGGGTCCAATCGGAACTGCAGCTGCTAGCCAACACCATAGCCATAGCAACGCGGGGTCCAAGCTGTGTCTGCCACCTACACCACAGCTCAGGGCAATGCCGGGATTGAACACGCATCCTCATGAATACCAGTCAGGTTCATAACCCACTGAGCCCCTTAATGTATTATTTAAAGCAGGAACTCCCCTTAATGTATTATTTAAAGTCAAGTGAAGTAACTGGTTGGTGGGGGTGGCTGGGAGGCTGTGCCCAAGGCACACGAAAGGTCCTCGGCCAGATAACAGACTCACTTGTGCCACAGCAGCGACCCAAGCCGCTAGAGTAGCAAAGCCAGATCCTAAACCCACTGCACCACAAGAGAACTAAAGTGAAGTAACTTTTGACACACCTTTTGAGAGGGAAGAACATACAGTCGTAGTCTTAAGCTATTATAAAAGCAGAGGAAGGAATCCCTGGACTTGTTCCAGAAGAGCATCTCAGCCACTTACTCAATCCCTTATTGTGTCTTGGAGAGCAAACATCACAGCCTAAAGTTTCCAGTGTCTTGTGCTCTAGAATGTTTTTGCTTTTCGTTTTCTAGGTGAAGGAAGTAATGTGTTTTAAGAAGGGTTAAATGAAAGTTCTAAAAGGTTTCTGCTGGTTTTGTTTAGATAACAAAAGAAAAATGGATGAAACAGATGCCTCATCAGCAGTGAAAGTGAAAAGAGCAGTCCAGAAAACATCTGATTTAATAGTGTTGGGTCTCCCATGGAAGACGACTGAACAGGATCTAAAAGAATATTTTAGCACCTTTGGAGAGGTTCTTATGGTTCAGGTAAACTTTGGTTTCATTTAAGAGTTTTTCATTTTCAGTAAATGAGCACAGAGGATTCTTATTGTTTTAGTGACACTGCTCTTTTTTATGTTCACTAGGGTATTATTAATATTTGTTGTATGTATATATAAGGAGTGATGAAGTTACAGTATTTTTATGCATGTACTCTAGTTTGGTTATGTGTTATGTGTGGTTTTAGTAAATTTAAATGATTTTTCTAGGTCAAGAAAGATATTAAAACTGGTCATTCAAAAGGATTTGGCTTTGTTCGTTTTACGGAATATGAAACCCAGGTTAAAGTAATGTCACAGCGACATATGATAGATGGACGATGGTGTGACTGTAAACTTCCAAATTCTAAGGTACTTTCCTCTTTTTCTCTCTGCTTTGGCCTTTTTTTTCTGACAAACTTCCTTAGAAGACACTGTAAAATAAACCATTACAGTAGGAAAGTGTAGTAGCAGCGTGTGTCCTTAAAATCTTTTGCTTTGGACCTTAATGCATGCTGAATATTTTATATGTTTGCAGTACTTAGTTTTTTGTGGTTTTTTTTCGTCTTTTTGCTATTTCTTGGGCCGCTCCCTCGGCATATGGAGGTTCCCAGGCTAGGGGTCCAATAGGAGCTATAGCCACCGGCCTACGCCAGAGCCACAGCAACGCGGGATCCGAGCCACGTCTGCAACCTACACCACAGCTCACGGCAACTCTGGATCGTTAACCCACTGAGCAAGGGCAGGGAGCGAACCCGCAACCTCATGGTTCCTAGTCGGATTCGTTAACCACTGCGCCACGATGGGAACTCCTGCAGTACTTAGTTTATTACCCCTCCAAACAAAAACCTTGTTTATTCTTCCTTTTTTTTTTTTTTTTGCTTTTTTTTTAGGGCCGCACCCAAGGCACATGAAGTTCCCAGGCTAGAGGTCAAATCAGAGCTACAGCTGCTGGCCTACAATCTACACCACAGCTCACAGCAATGCCAGATCCTTAACCCACTGAGAGAGACCAGGGATCGAACTCACAACCTCATGGTTACTAGTTGGATTCATTAGCACCTGAACTGAGAAGGGAACGCCTCTCTTGTTACATTTTAATGAGTTAACAATTTCTTACATCCTTAACACAGTAAAACATGAAGACCATTAGATGATGGAGGATGATGTGTACAGAAGGATATATATATATATAACTGGTTTTCTATACAACAGAAATTGACAACATTGTAAATCAACTATAATTTTAAAAAGTTTTTTTTTAATGAAGACAATTAGGAGTTCCTGTCGTGACGCAGTGGTTAACGAATCTGACTAGGAACCATGAGGTTGCAGATTCGATCCCTGGCCTTGCTCAGTGGGTTAAGGATTCTGCGTTACTGTGGCTCTGGTGTAGGCCGGTGGCTACAGCTCCGATTAGACCCCTAGCCTGAGAATCTCCATATACCATGGGAGCAGCTCTAAAAAAGGCAAAAAGAAAAAAAGAAAAAACAAAACAAAAAGAAGACAATTAGAATACATTAATCTTGTTGTCAAAGACTAACCTGTCCAAGCAAGCAAGACTGGCTTATTTGGAACATTATCATCTTTGGCAAGACATTCTCAGTCATTGACTTTCCTTAATCCAAATATACTGCATCGGAGTTCCCGTCGTGGTGCAGTGGAAATGAATCCAGCTAGGAACCATGAGGTTGCTGGTTTGATCCCTGGCCTCGCTCAGTGGGTTAAGGATTCGGCGTTGCAGTAGCTGTGGTGTAGGTTGCAGACACGGCTCCTATCCTGCTTTGCTGTGGCTCTGGCGTGGGCAGGCAACAACAGCTCTGATTAGACCCCTAGCCTGGGAACCTCCATACACCTCTGGTGCGGCCCTAAAAAGGACAAATGACAAAAAAAAACTTGCATCAACTTCAAGGTTTAGATTTTATTCTCCACTGAAGTCTTAAAAGTGCTAACGCAAAAAAAAAAAGACTATCTACTTTTTAATGACTCATCTAATATAAAAGCAATAGGTTTTGTAACATTCTCTAACATGATTTTTCGTTGCTCATAAAATGTTTGTGATGGTTTTTCTTCCTTCCACTTTGACCAGCAAAGCCCAGATGAGCCTTTGAGAAGCAGAAAGGTGTTTGTTGGGCGCTGTACAGAGGACATGACTGCTGATGAGCTGCAGCAGTTCTTTTGCCAGTACGGAGAAGTGGTAGATGTCTTCATTCCCAAACCATTCAGGGCTTTTGCCTTTGTTACATTTGCAGATGATCAGGTATTTTTCTCTTCCTAATTTTGTCTCAGCTAATTAGGTAATTTCTGTTGAACCTTTTGCCCTTCCATATCAGCTAAGCTCTCCGACCTTATAAGCTGTGGTGTATCGGGGCCTAGATATTTGTGGTAAACTCCTTAGGTTATTTTTTTAGTATGCAACATTTAAGTGGACGTGTTAAATATCCTTTGAAAATGAACTAAAATCCCTGTTTCTGTTACTAAAGTGAAAGGCTATTTTATGGGTTTAAATGAAATGTGTTCATTGCTTATTTTTCCTCTAGATAGAGGCTTGTAGATAGTGGCCTGAAATCTAAGTTTTATCACTATTTTGATGTATGAGTCAATGGTTTAATCTTTATTTACATCCCTTATTTCTTATAGGTCGCCCAGTCTCTTTGTGGAGAGGACTTGATCATTAAAGGAATCAGCGTACATATATCCAATGCTGAACCTAAACACAATAGCAATAGACAGTTAGAAAGAAGTGGAAGATTTGGTGGTAATCCAGGTGGCTTTGGGAATCAGGGTGGCTTTGGTAACAGTAGAGGGGGTGGAGCTGGTTTGGGGAACAATCAAGGTAGTAACATGGGTGGAGGGATGAACTTTGGTGCTTTCAGCATCAATCCAGCGATGATGGCTGCAGCCCAGGCGGCTCTGCAGAGCAGCTGGGGTATGATGGGCATGTTAGCCAGTCAGCAGAACCAGTCAGGCCCATCGGGTAATAACCAAAGCCAAGGCAACATGCAAAGAGAGCCAAACCAGGCCTTTGGTTCTGGAAATAACTCGTATAGTGGTTCTAATTCAGGGGCAGCGATTGGTTGGGGATCAGCATCAAATGCAGGGTCAGGCAGTGGTTTTAATGGAGGCTTTGGCTCAAGCATGGATTCCAAATCTTCGGGCTGGGGAATGTAGACGTTGGGTTATGGTTGGTTGGTATAGACTGGTGGGAATTCAAATTTTTCTAAACTCATGGTAAGTATATTGTAAAATACATATGTACTAAGAATTTTCAAAATTGGTTTGTTCGGTGTGGAGTATATTCAGCAGTATTTTTGACATTTTTCTTTAGAAAAAGGAAGAGCTAAAGGAATTTTATAAGTTTTGTTACATAAAGGGTTGAAATATTGAGTGTTTGAAAGTGAACTGCTGTTTGCCTGATTGGTAAACCAACACACTACAATTGATATCAAAAGGTTTCTCCTGTAATATTTTATCCCTGGACTTGTCAAGTGAATTCTTTGCATGTTCAAAATGGAAACCATTGATTAGAACTACATTCTTTTCTCCTTGTTTTAATTTGAACCCCACCATATGGATTTTTCCCTTAGGAAAATCTCCTTTTTGGAGATCATGGTGTCACAGTGTTCTTTCGTTTTCGTTTTTGTTTTTTTAACACTTGTCTCCCTTCATATACAAAAGTACAATATGAAGCCTTCATTTAATCTCTGCAGTTCATCTCATTTCAAATGTTTATGGAAGAAGCACTTCATTGAAAGTAGTGCTGTAAATACTCTGCCATAGGAATACTTCTGTCTACATGCTTTCTCATTCAAGAATTCGTCATCACGCTGCACAGGCTGCGTCTTTGACGGTGGGTGTCCCATTTTTATCCGCTACTCTTTATTTCATGGAGTCGTATCAACGCTATGAACGCAAGGCTGTGATAATGGAACCAGAAGGCTGTTTGAACTTTTGAAACCTTGTGTGGGATTGATGGTGGTGCCGAGGCATGAAAGGCTAGTATGAGCGAGAAAAGGAGAGAGCGCGTGCAGAGACTTGGTGGTGCATAATGGATATTTTTTAACTTGGCGAGATGTGTCTCTCAATCCTGTGGCTTTGGTGAGAGAGTGTGCAGAGAGCAATGATAGCAAATAATGTACGAATGTTTTTTACATTCAAAGGACATCCACGTCTGTTGGAAGACTTTTAAGTGAGTTTTGTTCTTAGATAACCCACGTTAGCTGAATGTGTTAAGTGAAACGATACTTGTATTTCCCTGCCCCTTTGTCAACTGCTGTGAATGCTGTATGGTGTGTGTTCTCTTCTGTTACTGATCTGTAAGTGTGGTCACGTGAACTGAAGCTGATGGGTTGACAACATGGACTGAGCTTGTGGTGTGCTTTGCAGGAGTACTTGGAAGCAGAGTTCACCAGTGAGCTCGGGGTGTCTCACAGAAGGGTGGAAGTTCTAATGTCTGTTAGCTACTCATAAGAATGCTGTTTGCTGCAGTTCTGTGTCCTGTGCTTGGATGCTTTTTATAAGAGTTGTCACTGTTGGAAATTCTTAAATAAAACTGATTTAAATAATATGTGTCTTTGTTTTGCAGCCCTGAATGCAAAGAATTCATAGCAGTTAATTCCCCTTTTTTGACCCTTTTGAGATGGAACTTTCATAAAGTTTCTTGGCAATAGTTTATTTTGCTTCAAATAAACTTATTTGAAATATTGTCTCAAGTCAAATGGATTCATCACCTGTCATGCATTGACACCTGATACCCAGACTTAATTGCTATTTGTTCTTGCATTGTCCAAAGTGAAAAGTTTTTGTTTTTGTTTTTGTTTTTTATTTTTAAATCTAGTTTTTAATAAGTCTGGGTGACCGCACCTAAAATGGTAAGCAGTACCCTCCAGCTTTTTCTTAGTGCCTCTGTGCATTTGGGTGATGTTCTATTTACATGGCCTGTATAAATCTCCATTGGGAAATCATGCCTTCTAAAAATATTCTTATATGGAGGAGTGGGCAAAACAATGCTAATTATTTCTAAATGCTTTGTAGCAAAGCCTATCAATTGCAGTGAAGGGAATATCAGAGCCTTTGTAGTTGGGGATTTGAAAAGTGGAATTAATTGCAATAGGGATAAAGTAGAAGAAACCACAAATTATCTTGTGCCTGAAATCCATTAAGAAGCCTGGTAGCTTTAAGAACGAGCAGGGTGGGTTGTCTGTGGAAGTGTTCAATGGAATGGGTTTTGTCTTCCAAAGGTGGGGAAATAGAGTAATGTTGAATAAAATCGCTTACAAAACTCAGATTAGACTCTCACGATGCATTGTTAAGTATGTAAAAGCAATAATATATTAATTCTCCATTGTACTTTTTATGTAACTACTGTGAGAGTTGAGCTCATTTTCTAATGGAAGAATGTTGAACAGTTTTTGTGTTGATAGTTTACCTAATGCCCTTGTCTAATTAGATTATGATAAATAGGTTTTTTGTTTTACAAGTTACGTGCTTTAAATTTTTATAAATGAACTTGTCCTTTAAACTTGTGGTCGCCACATTGTTTAGTCAGTTTCCTCTGTAACAGGATCTTACGTTGTTTTATTTTTTTCTGCATCTAAATTGCATGATTTCCAAACCCTGTACCATCTGAATTTTGCATTTTAGCACTTGCACTATTACTCAGCAGCAGTAACATGGTAACACTTAAATGGTATTCGGGGACCTCCAAAGACTAAACTGACACGCCTTCAAGGAGCCCAGGGGTAAGTTAACTTTGTCAATGGCATGGTTTTAATTCTTTATTTACACTTGTATAAATCTAGTTAACAGTCTTGGAAGGCTTTCAGTGTTGAGTAGCCTTCTATTAACATGTTTATGGTACTACATGGCTATGGGTATTTAATCCCCCCCCCCCAAAAAAAAATTGAAGTTTAGAAGTAAACTATTTGGCAAAGATTTGTTTTTAAAGTCTACTTGGTCATCTAAATGCATTCATTCTAAAAAAAATTTTTTGAACCAGTTGAATAAAAATTTTTGTTGCTACCACAGTTTAGTGTCTGGAGTCTTACTGGAAAAACGCAATTTCTTTTTTTTATGTGACAAGATGCTGGAAAATTACCTTTTAAAAATGAGTCTGAAAAAATTGCACTTTAGCAATTCCCTGGTGGCACAGCTGGTTGAGGATCTGGCATAGTCACTGCTGTGGCTGTGGCACAGTTTCAGTCTCTGGCCCCAGGAACTTCCACGTGCCATGGATGCGGCAAAAAAAAAAAATGCAATTAATATGCACAGGAAGTTAGAACTCAAAATTTTTACATACAATGGTTAATCTGGCTAGAATGAAAAACTTTGTTAAATGTTAGCCATTAAAACTTTTGAGAGAGGAGTGGACAACTAGAATGAGAGGTTTTTAAGGTTAAATCAGAGCTTAAATATTCTTAGGAAAAAACATGTTAAGTACTACTTAGAATTCAGAAGATGTATGTGATAATTAGAATAATTTCTTGTTGAATACTAGCTAAGTCTTTTGATTGTATACGTGAGTTCTATACTCTGCTGTTGTATGCTCTGTGATCTATTAAGTGCGCCCAGCTATTTAATTTAGGTCATGGTAAGAAGGAAAAAAACCACTACAGATTTCTAATACTTTTCATGTTGTATTTCATCTTATGGAAATGCCACATTTGATTGAATTGTCGCCTGAATTTGTACATTAGGTTATTTCCAAGTGCTAGGAACATCCTCACTAAATTTAAAACTTAGCATTGGAATTACCAGTTCAAAGATGATGAATGCTTTTAAGACTTCTGAAATATATTGCCAGGTTGTTCTTCAGAGAAAATTCATGTTGTCTTCAACAGTGTGAAATAGAGCTGTTCCATGTTCTTTTTTGTCTGCTAGTTTGATACGTGAAAAATTACAGTATTGATTTTAACGTAGAAATCAGTCCATACCCAGCCTAGGCTAAAGTATCCAATTTATCTAACCTCAAAAAACCATGATTCAGGATAGTTCCTGAACCAGTACTGCTGTGATATGTAACCTCTCAGAGGTCACTAAATCCAAAAAACAGAATAATAGTTAATATGAACAGGCAGTTTACAGAAAGGCACAAGGACAAAAAGACACTGGACTTTGTAAGTAAATACACATTTAACCAATGAGCTGCTATTGGGTTGGTAAAGGTGAATATCACCTCACTGGTTTAGGTCCCCTTAAATCAAAGAATAAGCGGTGAAAACCCAGCAAGTTGGAGAAGTACCTGAAAGGCAATCTCGCCTATACTTTGGTTTGGTTTTGGAGTGGAATGGCAGCTGTCATGTTAATGTTTTTCAGGTCAGTTTGCTGCTAAGGTCTTTAAAGATGATTTTTTAAAACAAGGGATCATTTGTTGATTGGATTTAAACATTATTAATTATGTTGTTGATCCAAGGAATATAGTTAATGACTTTTGTGTAGACCCCATATTGACCTGCTTCCCCACAATTAGTGGAACTCCAGGACACTATTCCTCCCACAAACCACTTCTGTGTCTCATCATCTAGAAACACTAATGCTCCCCCACTGTCGCCTTTACAGCTGTCCTTGCCCCCACTTTCTAAACCAGCACAGAGCATGTTATCAGTTACCCGCACCCCTGGATCGGACTTCTTTTCAAAGGCAGCAACACATTTCTGGTGGTCAACAATGGGCAGGTCAGCAGACATTAGATTTCTGGCAAGAAAACCCCTTTGGGTTAATCCCCATCCAGATGCAGTCCCAATGTCATTTGTCCTCATGAAGGATTCGGCTTCTTTTCTTGGCAAACAGATAGGCATGACGTTGCTATTGATAACAACTTTGTCCTTCAATTTAATCAGTGCTATGTCGTTATCATACCCAGCATTGTGAGTATAACCTTCATGTATAAAAATGGCCTCAGCCCAGGCCTGTGTATAATGAGGTGACAGTCTCTTCAAGACACCCAACCTAATGTCTAGGGAGGAGGCATCTTCTTTTTGTTTATATACAGCATGAGCAGCTGTTAGGATCCAGTCGTCAGATACAAGTGCACCTGCTGCCATAGTTTCACCAAATAGCAGGACTTGCCAGGGAAAATCCCCAAGCTTTGCTTTTTGTCCTCCGTATATACGACCTTCTGTAGTACGGGTTGATAGTCCACAAACTGGGGGAAGAAGCAGATGTATAGAGCCTTTATAGATGTATAGCGCCTTTTTCTCCAGTTACTACCACTTTGGGGTTGTGTGTATTTACTGTCAGCTAAAAATTGTATCACATGAGTCGTCCACCTATACATACAGGCAAGTGAGGCTGCTTAAAACTGTTTAAAGACCCTATAAAAACATTTGCTATTTCTTAGCTCCTCAGAAAATGAGGTGTGTGAAAATTAACTTTTATAAACTAATTTGTTTTGCTAAAATAATTTGGTCTCACAATTGGGTAAATTATTTTAATAGGGCAAACAGAAACTGTCTGAGCTGATGTGCATAGGAAGTAAAAGGAAATGACTTTTTCATTGCTGCTTTTTCCTGCTTGTAAAATTGGGGGTATTTACCATATATATAGTTCTGGGACGGCAGAAACTAAGGTCATTGTCACAAGATTTGCAATATTACTTTCGCCTTTGAACATTTAAATGTTTTAAAAATTACAGTGTTGCAGTTGTAGCCAGGAACCTTCAGGTTCAGAAATTATTTTCTGTCCAGTTGATTGTTCCAAACACTAGAATTTACTATATATGTTGCTAAGTATACTCATTAATGTTTTCTGTTGTGGCAGAATAAAACTTAGACATGATAAGCTAAGATAGAGTTTAAAAAAAAAAAACTAAGCCAAGTAACACAGGGGTAGGGAATATATTACTGCCTTTCTGATTTTTAATCACTAACTATATTTTTAACAGCCAGTTCTGGTAAAACATTTTTTTAAGTACTATTAAAGGCAAATTGCATTAATGTTTAAAAACTAGAAGTCATTGAAAACAGTTGCTTAGGGAAATAATGAAGTTATTAGCTTTGGGTTTTAATAGCATTTTTATAGAGAAGAAAAGTAACAGAAGAACTCATGTTTATAAGCGTATAAATGGTTCAAGATAATTTTAAAAATCATTTAATTTTTTATGCTTGCCTAGTTGTAGGGTCAAAAGTAATCTCATGACTGATGTAGTCAGCACCTCACAGCCTCTCCATATGGAAAGGGGATAATGAGAACATGTTATTTGGAAATAAGAAGTTGGTCTAAGAGCCAGGTGCCAGCATTAGGTTTCTGCCTACACAGCTAAGCGCCTCTATCTACTTACTGTCTCCCACCCAGTCCTCCTCTCCGTCAGTTACCAACGCCTTGTATAAATGTGTCCATTACCAGGCTCACAGACGGGGAGTGATTTGTCTCCTTTGGACCTCATCCAGAATCCATCAGCCTCACACACATATTTACCTGCAAATCATTGAAAAAGCAAAGATGTTTAACTGCATGTGAGAGGTGGTTGTCATCTGCTTGAAAACCCCCTTGAAAAATGTTGATTCTTGAGCATCCGTGGGAAATAGAGGTGTCTGAATAACCATTTTACATGATTTCCTAAGTAGGAGGTCTCTGCATTACCATGTTTGCTTGCAAAGTGGAAACCTTTTAGATGTGTAACTTGAATATGTATCAAGATCTCAAGTGCTTAATGATAAGGTTTTGACTTGTTAAATTAAACCATTTGGAATATATTGTGTGTTTGTAGTAGTCATTTACTAGATAAGATCTGTTTTCAGGTTTTTGCAAATTGACATTAAAGTCACTTCAGCTATCATGTTTCATTTGGTGGGTGGGAGAAGTGCCTTTTAATCTTTTGTCTAGTCTTAGCCAAAAATGTTGGCTGAGGTTATTTTCAGATCATGAGGGCTTAGGTTCCGAACATCACCCACCCAGCTTTGAGCAGTTTGCTTACCATGGTCTATTCTCATTGTGTAGAACGCATTGCAGCGGTATCTCATCTCAGCTTTGTATGTGGTCACTTCAGGGGCTGTGATGTACTCCACTTGGCCATTCTGGAGATCGTCAGGGGGGCCACAGTCAACAACTAAGAATATGGAAGAGGGAAAAGGCAGTACTTTGAAGACTAACATTACAAAGGAGGAGAGTGGAGTCCCCTTGTGGCTCTGGTTACTCCAGTGCCAGGGGGTTGATCCGTGGCCCTCGGGCCTGGCCAGGAGAGGAAAAAGAAATTCTGGAGATGGGTGGTTGTGCCGCGCGGTGCTGAGGTTTTTTTAACTTGAAGTCATGTCCATTTTTCTTTGTCATGTGGATGTCATTCATTTCATCTCTGAAAATGGAGAGAATCGCCATAGTGTGGCTATTCTTTCTTTTTAGGGCCACACTCACGGCACATGGAGGCTCCCAGGCTAGGGGTCAAATCGAGCTACAGCTGCTCATCTACACCACAGCCACGGCAACACCAGATCAGAGCCACGCCGGATCCTTAACCCACCTTAGTGTGACTTCAGAGCATCTCACAACTCTTCCTAAGTACATGGCACGACTGCGGTGAAGGCTCTAGGCAAGGAGTGGCACGTTCCTTCCCTAAAGGCAGGGCACTTGAAACCACTTGGATGTCTTCAGCACTCTCCCATGTAAACCGTGGCTGTCATTTCCCGACTGCCCACTCGTTCAGCAAAACACATCAACAAGACGAAAGAAAACACAGCTTACACATGCCTGTACAGATCCAGCATTGCCACTCCTGTGGCTCAGTTCACTGCTTTGGTGCAGGTTTGATCCCTGCCCCAGGAACTTAGGTATACTGTGAGCTCAGCCCCAATTTTTTTTTTTTTTTTTTTTTTTTTTTTTTTTTTTTTTTTTTGTCTTTTGTCTTTTTGTCTTTTGTTGTTGTTGCTGCTATTTCTTGGGCCGCTCCCGCGGCATATGGAGGTTCCCAGGCTAGGGGTCTAATCGGAGCTGTAGACTCCGGCCTACGCCAGAGCCACAGCAACGCAGGATCCGAGCCGCATCTGCAACCTACACCACAGCTCACGGCAACGCCGGATCGTTAACCCACTGAGCAAGGGCAGGGACCGAACCCGCAACCTCATGGTTCCTAGTCGGATTCGTTAACCACTGCGCCACGACGTCAGCCCCAAATTTTAAGAAATGAATTAAATGCATTAGAAGACCTGGGAGTCCTGTCCACCCCCCCACCCCCCACCCCCACCTCTGGAGGCACACATGGCGGGTGGAATTTCCCCAGGCCAAGGAATGGAATCTGAGCCGCTGCTGTAGCAACACCAAATCCTTAATCAATTGCATTTCTTTTATATTTTCATTTTTTCTTCTTTTTACGGCTATACCTGTGGCATATTGAAGTTCCTGGGCTGGGGGTTGAATCAGAGCTACAGCTGCCAGCATTCACAGCAACAGCAGATCTACACCACAGCTCATGGCAACGCCAGATCCTTAACCCACTGAGTGAGGCCAGGGATCCTAACCCACATCCTCATGGGTTCTAGTCAGATTCTTAACCCAGTGAGCCACAATAGGAACTCCTGTTTTTTAAAGTGAAAGAATTGGTCGTCTCTTAGGAAATGAAAATTCCCCTAGGAGTTTTGTAGAAACCCTTACACAAAATATGTGGGAAAATATGTACAGTGTTAACTACAGCAGTGTATTTAATAGTAAACTGGAAAGTAGAAATTACACGCAATAAAAGCATAGGTCTTCTGGTGGAATACTATGCACTCATTAAAAAGGATGAACCGCTCTGTTAGTGCTGATGTGGAAAGATGCCCCAACAATATGAAGGGGAAAAGTACACTGCAATCAGATTCAGCATCCCATTTTGGTTAAAAAGTACAAAATAGTGAAATGTTAGTATAAATAGCATAGGAGATAACGTGAAGGAATGGACCCCAGTGTCTTAGAGATTGAGGCTTTCACTATATATTTTTGGAAATTTATATGGTTTTTCCAGTTAACGTATATCTCTTTTTTTTTGTTTGTTTTTGGTTTTGGTTTTTGCCATTTAAGGGCCACAACTGAGGCATGTGGAGGTTCCCAGGCTAGGGGTCTAATCGGAGCTATAGCCACCGGCTTATACCACAGCCACAGCAACTCGGGATCGGAGGCGTGACTTTGACCTACACCACAGCCACAGCAATGCCCGATCCTTAATCCACTAAGCAAGGCCAGGGATCGAACCCGCAACCTCATGGTTCCTAGTCGGATTTGTTTCCACTGTGCCATGATAGGAACTCCATACCTCACAATTTTAAAGATAAAAGCCTTTGAGTCATGGTTCACAGAATGGTAATAAGCGTCATCATCCCGGTTTAATGAACGTGTGTATCTGTATACGTGGGCACATGTGTACATACCACAATCACCCCATCCTACAAACAGCCTAAGACTGCTTCTATGTGTGAGGCAGGTACTGGGAGGGGTAGACACCAAACAACACAAGCACGACCGTGACGACCGTGCTCATCCTCTCATACAGTGGGATTATGAGTGTTACAATGTAACTTTCTCTATTTCCCATCTTGTGCATTTTATCCTTAGAAAAATAGATGTAAACATCATACTTTTTGGAGTTCCCGTCGTGGCGCATTGGAAGCGAATCCAACTAGGAACCATGAGGTTGCTGGTTCGATCCCTGGCCTCGCTCAGTGGGTTAAGGATCCGGTATTGCCGCAAGCTCTGGTGTAGATCTCAGATGTGGCTCAGATCTGGCATTGCTGTGGCTGTGCTGCTAGGGCAGCAGTTGCAGCTCTGATTTGACCCCTAGCCAGGGAACTTCCGTGTGTCGCAGCTGCAGCCTTAAAAAGAAAATAATTAATTAATTAAATCTAAAAAATAAATTTAAAAGACCAGGAGTAGCAATAGAAGCAGTAGGAGCAGACGCGGCTGTGGGCACTGTAGTCATGGGTACTCACTGCTGCACTCTGGCATGGGTTGGTCCCAAGATCCATCTTTCTGACACACTGTAGTGAATGATTTCAGGGGCAAATCACCCTAAAAAGGAATTGAGGAAATACTGTTAACTGTCTACATCATGAACCCACTCCCCAAGGCTCTGCTGCCACAGTAGTTCCTCTTTTAGTGTTTTAGAAGAGGCTTCCAAGGAGTTAATGCACACATGTGGCTGAACACACAGCCCAGCTGCCCTGACACGTGTTTACTTGTTGGTTAGGTCACCTATGTGTATATCTCATTTTTAAAAATGTATTGACACCTGCTGGGTAGCACCAGGAACTCTGTCTAGTCACTTACGATGGAACATGTGATGTGAGAAAAAAGAATGTATACATGTAAGTGTAACTGGGTCACCATGCTGTATAGTAGAAAAATATATATATAAATAAATGATTTTTTAAAAAGCAAAAAAATAAAAAAATAAAATAAAATGTATTGACATCTTAGGAATCAAATGTTGACCTCTGCAGCAATTTATATTTTCTGCTTTCCACTTCAAGAACACAATCAGATTCCTGCTGCTGTTCCACCATCTTTTCTTTACATAAAGTCCCATAGACTTATGGTAAACAGTTTGGGGACGGCCAGCCTGATCAGACATGGAGTGAATGTTATTAGATTTTTTCGAGTCTGTGGTTATTAGCTAGTGGAACATCATTCAAAATACTTCCAGAATTCCCATCATGTTGCAGTGGAAATGAATCCAACTAGGAACCATGAGGTTGTGGGCTCGATTCCTGGTCTCGTTCAGTGGGTTAAGGATTCGGCGTTGCCGGGAGCTGTGGTGTAAGTCATTGACACGGCTTGGATCTGGCCTTGCTGTGGCTGTGACGCAGGCCAGTGGCTACAGCTCTGATTCAACCCCTAGCCTGGGAACCTCCATATGCCGCGGGTGTGGCCCTAAAAAGAAAAATAAAAGAGACTGAATGGGTTTGCAGTCCAAGGACCTGTGGAAAGAGCCACCCAGAAGTCTGCAAGGTGACAAAAGCGTCTCACTTTTTTGTCTTGCCCCCTCCGCAGGACTGGATTGCATAGCTAGCTGTCATTTCAGTGTTATTACTTTTTACCACTGGGATTCAGTGACAATTTTGAAGAACATAAAGAGGACACGTTAATCTCTTACCTGTGCCCCTAAAGCAACACACTAAGCGTTTTTTGAAATTATCCTCCCTCTCCCTTAACAGTGGTCACTATTTATAACTTTGCAGAATATATTATTTCCAAGGGCTATTTATTTATTTTGTGGGCCCAGGAGTCGTTTTATGAAAAGGTCAATCGACCAGGAGGAGGAGTTTGATTTAATGCAAGGTGCTCTCACAGAGCACAGGAAACACCGATGCCAAACTCGTTTCAGCCACTTTCCCAAGGGCTGCTGTAATGGGTGACCAGAGAAGAGCTGATACTCATCTTAAATCACCAGCTTTTCCCCAAAAAAGATTTTTTCAAAAAGCGGAATTCCTGGAGTTCCTTGGTAGTCTAGCAGGTTAAAGATCCGGTGTGACTCCTGTGGCTCAGGTTCGATTCCTGGCTCAGAAACTTCCACACGCTGCAAGTGCAGCCAAAAAAAAAAAAAAAAAAAAAAGGCAGAATTCCTGGAGTTCCCATCATCGCTCAGCGGTTAACCAACCTGACTATCATCCATGAGGACTCGGGTTCAATCCCTGGCCTTGCTCAGTGGCTTAGGGATCCGGCAATGCTGTGAGCTGTGGTGTAGGTCACAGACTCGGCTTGGATCCCACGTTGCTATGGCTGTGATGTAGGCCGGCTGCAGTTCCAACTGGACCCCTAGCTTGGGAACCACCATCCATATGCCGCAGGTGCAGCCCTAAAAAGACAAAAAAAAAAAAATTTAAAAAGTAGAATTCCTAAGAATAAAAAATTCTCTATATGCGGTTGTCATTGTGGCTCAGCGGTAACGAACCCGACTGGGATCCATGATGACGCAGGTTTGATCCATGGCCTGCTCAGTGGGTTAAGGATCTGGTATTGCCACGAACTGTGGTGTATACAGGCAGTTACAGCTGCAATTCAACCCCTGGCCTGGGAACTTCTGTATGCCACAGGTGTGGTCCTAAAAAGACAAAAAATTCTCTACAGCCATCTCTTAGCGAAGGCATCATTTCTTTGAATTCTATTGTTTTAACGTAGGCAAAAACATGCTGACAACTGCTACCTTCCCATTTTCCTTTCACATATTTGCTGATAAAAATATGTATTCATTTAAAACCTGTCGTGATCATGGTGCACTTAGACAGTTCTTTGTTAACTCACTTGCAGGAGTTCATAGCCGGTCTCACAAAAGACGAAGAATCTGTCTTTGAGGATGTACTTGGCTTGCACAGGGGAGATATGGCCATTAGGTGGCGCCACTGGATCAGGGCAAGGCTGAGCTGCAGGAGGAAACCAGGCATGTGGGTTGGGCTGTAGTCCTAATAGCAGGCAAGTCTGAATTTAGTGATTAGAAGTTCTTGATTTAGAAATGAAACAACAACATGTAAAGAGAGCTTGTCACAAGTAGGGTAGAGTTCTTAAGATTTAAAAGTAAAGGCAAGATTAAACTCTCGGTTCGTTATTGCGCAAATTAGGACTTGTTGCCTGGCCTGGGCCTTGGTCAAAGTGATGGAAAGAAAGCCAGGTACTCGGTAAGAGAGCACGGCCACAGCCGAGGGGGTGTGTGCACCACGCCAGGAGCCTCACTCACAGTGCTGTAAACTGGGGGAGTGTAGCCGGGATGTGGGGGGGGGGACGAGGGTTTCAGCCAAGGAAAGCCTGTTTCCGAGTGGGGAAGCCGAGAGTGAGGAGGTTGCTTGCTCACCTTCAAGGGCTGGTGTGAGGACAGAATGTGAACACAGAGGAAAGTGCTTTGCTAAAAGGCACTTTGTTTTTTCTGGCTGTACCCCCCACAGCTGCCACCTAGGCCACCAGCTTGCACAATGCCAGGTCCTTAACCCACTGCTGCCGGGCCAGGGATCAAACCCACACCACCACAGAGACAATGCCAGATCCTTAACCTGCTAAGCCATAGTGGGAACTCCTAAAAGGCACTCGTTTTCTTCTCTCTCTCTCTCTTTTTTTTTTTTCCTGCAGCATATGGAAGCACCCTGGTTAGGGGTTAAATCCTACACCACAACTTGCAGCAAAGCCAGATCCCTAACCCACAGATTGAGGCCAGGGATCAAACCCACATCCTCACCGACACTATGGCGGGTTCTTAACCCACTGAGCCACAACAGGAACTCCTAAAAGGCACTTTCTTAGAGGGGTTTGGGGCTAACCCTCAGCCATCGGAGATCCAGTCCAGACGGGCACTCGGGAAGCCTTGAGCCTCCTCCCTGGTGAGCACGGGGCTCAGGACTGACTTCCACTTTGGCCCCCAAGTCCTGGCCTGTTGTCACCCTGAGGTCATCCATCCCCCAAGGCCACCACTCAGCACACACAGGTCATGTGCTGAGTCCCTAAAAAGACAAAAAATTGCTTCCTCCACAGGATCTGTGTGTCCTGGGCTGACTGCCTGCCCCCAGCAGCCTCAATGTCTCCCCACAAGGAACCCATCTCCAGGGACGCCCCAGGGGGCCCCCGCCAGGCCCTGCTTCCTTCACACACATCTCCAGGCTCTGTCCCCAGGCCCTTCCCGCACACCAGCCTGGCAAGCCTGCCTCCTCCCTCTGGCTCACACGGAAAGGAGCACTTCAGTTTTAGCAGTTTTCTTACTTGGGCCCCAGGAAAACGGAAGCCTTTCAAAATGAACAGGAGGCAAATGAAATGCTCCCAAGGTACTGGCCTCACCCTCTGACCCCGCACTCCCGACTTAATCTTCTCTAATCCAGCTTCCTCATTTTTACTTTATTTTTTGGTCTTTTTAGGGCCACACCCGGGGTACATGGCAGTTCCCAGGCTAGGAGTCGAATCAGAGCTGTAGCTGCCGGCCTCCACCACAGCCACAGCAACGCAGATCTGAGTTGCATCCACAACCTACACCACAGCTCCCGGCAACACCGAATCTTTAACCCACTGATCGAGGCCAGGGACCGAACCCGTGTCCTCATGGATGCCAGCCGGGTTCGTTCCTGCTGCGCCATGACGGGAACTGCTCCGATTTCCTCACTCTTGAAAGTACTCCCAGTGCCTCCTCCACGCACAAGCCGTGCTCCGGCTTTTCCTGCGTGAAGCCCCGAGGACCCACCTTCCTAAGCTGTTCATGGCATGGCTGGGACCTTAAGTCTCAGAAAAGTGATGTAAGAGGTTCTATGTCATGTGTTCAGGAAGGACACAAGCTGGGCAGCTGACCTGGCTCTGGCTCTGAGCCCAGCTCGGGGCCTTGGCTGTTCTGCTGTCTCTAGTCACTGCCTCCCCAGCTCAGTGACTCTGTCCTTCCAAAGATGACCTGAGAGACCCGTTGGCTGAGAGTGCGGAGAGGGACAGACATGGCTAGAGGTCGGTGCCGGGAAGGTGGGGTATGGAGCTTGTGACTAAGGAGGCAGCGCCAGTGGGGAGCCCTAGGCTGAGGGTTACTTGCCAGGGTTTGAGGGTCCGTCGTGAGGAAGAGGCGGAGGCAGCCCAGGAGGGCAGCGAGGAAAGCCCCAGCTCAGACGCCCCGTCCAGGCCTCCAGGTCCGGAGCCAGCGCATCACAGCCTCTACAGCTCCACGCCCAGAAAGGTGGAGCCTCTGGGCTTTGGCACATGCCCTTCCCTTGCGCTTAGGACACCCTTCCACCTTCCTCCAATACCTACTCATCCTTCAAATCCAGTCTCTAGCATTTTCCGTCCCAGGATATGTTCCTTAGCTTGTAGCCCCTGCCTGGGCCGGTCCCCCCTCTGGACTCTGGACTCTCACACGCCTGCTTGGCTGTGCTTGTCACAGGGCTGTGGTCACTTTGCTGTAGCCAGACTGAGGGCAGAGGCATGAAGTATTTGCCACACAGAGCCTGGGGTACGTCCGTAGGATGGAAGGATGGAAGGGTGGGAGGGGAGGGCGGCAGGATATGGCACTCCACTCCAAAATATGCCTCTTTGGCATAAGGATGATACTTGCCCCTCAGTATCTGCGGGGGACTGGTTCCAGGTGCCCCATGAATGCCCGAATCTGCAGATGCTCAAGTCCTTTATATAAAATCGCAGAGTGTCAGTTGTCTGTATCCGGGGAAGTGGGAGGCCAACTGTATTTTGAGCTATTTTGTGAAACAGCAGACGCCAGAGAAACTCTGAAAACAGTGTAAAAATTACCCTAAGGGTAATTTACATTTACATAGGAAATATCTGTTTGTAAGAGCGTCTCCAGCTCCGTACCAGGAGAAGGGTGACTACATCAGAAGAAACCCCTACAAGGAGAAGGCGGGGTCTTCAATCCACACAACAAACCTGACTCTTGTTCACCGCACTTTCCCGGCCACCCCCCACACCTGTCCCCGTTCTCTCTTTGGTCTTTAGCTAAAGATGGCATCGAGGACTGAGATCCAAGCCACCCCTGAGACATCGTCATTTCCCCTTGGGTTACCCCCATGTCCACATGAGACAGACGTGTTCATAAATTTCTGTTTGTTTTTCTGGTAAATCTGTCTTGTTCGCAGCCAAGAATTTGGGAGGGCAGAGGGAAACTTATTTTTTCCTCCTTTACAGATGGAAGGAGGGGTGGGTGGGTGGATGGATGGATGGAGGGGAGGGAGAGAGAAGGAGGGGTGGTTGGTTGGAGGGTGAGGGAGGGGGTGCATGCACAGATGGATGGCATTTGCCATAGGGCACCGCTGCCTCGCCATGAAACCCCGGACAGGACTGGGGTTCCTGGGCATAAGAGCCTTCGCGTCCCCCCGTTCTCGTGTTTAGGAAATAGGCCTCGTTTAACCTCCATGACCTTCCCTGAGTTGCAAAGGGCAGGATCAGACAGTGGCTAATCAGGGAAGGGAGGGATGCAGAGACCAGGGAGGGGCAGTGCAGCCTTGGGGCAGGGTCCTGGTTCCTGGACCTGTACGTTAACAATATCTGGAGAACTAAAACCCCAACAAAGGAAAGATACGAAGCATTCTTCATTCCAGAAAGAAGGACCACCAGAACCAGTGCCTGAGGCCACTAAACATCAACTTTGAAGTTACAAGCTTGCCTCTACCCTGATCCTTATCTGCGACGCTAGTGTGCGCTCCCAACTGTAAAGCCATTTCCTATTCTCTCCAGAAAGAGGGCATAGTCTTTACAGCATCAGCCTGCTGTGGCCTCTTCTGTGTGGTAAAGCAATAAAGCTTTTTCTTCCTCACCCAAAAGTGTCTCCACATTTCTCTTTGCCATCGGTGGACAGAGGCCGAGCAGCAACAACAGGCCACCCCACTCAAACCTGATCTGGGGGTTCCCGTTGTGGCTCATGGGTTAAGAACCTGACTAGTATCCTTGAGGGTGCAGGTTCAGTCCCTGGCCTCACTCAGTGGGTTAAGGATCTGGTGTTGCTGCAAGCAGTGCTGTAGGCTGCAGATGGGCTCGGATCCCACATTGCTGTGGCTGTGGTGTAGTCCAGCAGCTGTAGCTCTGATTTGACCCCTAGCCTGGGAACCTCCATATGCCATGGGAGAAGCGTGGAAAAAAAGAACACAAACCTGGTTTTTTTTCTGATAAGAGTTCAGGACACACTATCTCAAAGTATGGCACCTTTTACAGCAGAAATTGACAGAACATTATAAATCAACTACAATTTTTTTTTTAATTTAAAAAAAAAGGAAAAAGGAAAAAAAAAAAAAAAGCCACCTTGGCCTGTTGACTATTTTAAGCTGAGAGAGTTTAAGGAACTGGCAGAAGCAGGACGGTCACTCCAATGCCCCCTGCCCCCTTCATCCCTGCACTGGTGTCTTCCATGTCCCCAGAGGGAGGCTTATCACCAAAGACAAAGGGATGCCCAGAAGAATCCTAACAAACAGGCCTTGCTGAGTTTCTCTGGCTCCTTCCCCCCCGCTCTGCTCACATTCCTCGGCCGTCCTGACCCCCTGCCCCGGCTCCTCAGCAAGCCCAGCCCCAAAGCACACAGGTCAAGCTGTTTCTCTCTGCGGCTTCCTTTCCTTATGACGGCTTCTGTGCCGCTTAAAACTGACATGACATAAACACACGGTCGGTCGGAGTTCCCATCGTGGCTCAGTGGTTAATGAACCCAACTGGTATCCATGAGGACACAGGTTCGATCCCTGACCTTGCTCGGTGGGTTAAGGATCAGCGTTGCGGGGAGCTGTGGTGTGGGTCATAGATGGGTCTCAGATCTGGTGTTGTGGCTGTGGTGGGGGTCGGCGGCTACGGCTCTGATGGGACCCCTAGCCTGGGAACTGCCGTATGCTGTGGGTGTGGCCCTAAAAAGTCAAACAAACAAAAAACAAAAGTACAATTTTTTTTTTTTTCCCCTGTTAACCCACCTGTCAATTTATCTTTCAGACCCAGCCAGGGACACAGAGTTAAGGAAAACTCTTCCCTCCTGTAACCTCCCAGCCCTGGCCAGGAAGAGTTCCCTCCCTCCTGTGTGGCTTCTGGAAACTTCTACAAGCGCTTCCTGGCAAATCTGGCCCTCACCTGTGCTGCTGTAGCGGATCCTCCAGCCCGTGTGCTCCCCCGACTGATCAGTGACAAAGGTGACAGTCACGGTGCTGCTCTTGGTTTCAATCCTGGGGGGCAGCGTCCTCCCACAGAATGGGCCGTATTTCTCTTTGTCTGTCTGGATCTGAAAGCACAGAGTCGACACCTCAGGACCTGCTGAGCCGGCTGAGCCCCCACCCCCGCCCCGCCCCGGGAGCCGGACCTCGAGGGAGTCATAGGGGCACTGGGTCTCGGGGTGCGACTCCACGTCGAAAGACTCCACGAAGTCCAGGCTCACGCTGAACCCCTCCTCCAGGCGGATGCTGTAGGTGCAGTTGGAGAGTTTGGGGTATGGCTGCGGGTATTCTGGGCTGCTGAGCACCCCAGACCGGGCGGTGAAGACCTGGCCTGAGCACAGGGCTGGGGACGGGGCAGGGACAGGTGGGGTGAGCGGGGCGCAGGCCCACCTGGCAGCCTCATGCGCCAGCCCCAGGGGCACCTCCCAAGACCAGACGGCCCCCCAGTGGCTGAAGGGACGATGTAGGGAGGGGGGTTCTCTGGCTTCCTGACTTCAGCTGAAACAGGCGACACTGGAGGCACCTTCTCCAGGGGCCCCAGTCTCACCAGCCCCAGGGAGGCCGGGGGGCTCCTGCTGAGGCTCCTGGTGGGGGGACTCTGGGCCAGAGCCACAACTCCAGGGCTGAGGGGAGTGACAGGCCAGACGTCAGGATGGGCCCGAGGAAGGAGGCAAGGGACTTTCCAAGTTGCCCAGAGGGGGGACAGCAGGGGCATCTCCTTGGGCTCCCCACCCCCCGCCCCTGATCCAGCAACACCCAAATCCATCCACCGTGGGCCACCGCCCACCCACACCCAGGCCTGGCCAGCACAGTCCCCCAGGCTGCTCTAGGGACGGTCAGGAAGGGCCTCCCCTTGTCCACCTCCCCTGGGTCTCATTCGTGGTAGGGGCCGCCCTCAGTCTCGCAGGTGCCAGAGGGGTCCCTGCACCGCCTTTCTTCTTCCTCGTGGCTGCGCCCCATGGGGCAGGAGCAGGAACCCCGGATGTGGGGGACCGGATGCACGTCGACGAGTCGGTGATCCTCCCCGGACCCTCTGCTCGAGCAGGCCCCCCCAGCCCGGCACACACAGGACCTGAGCTGCCCTCTGAACAGGATGTGGGCCAAGGATGCTCTGAGCTCAGCCCTTGGCAGAGGAAGAGCAAGAGCCCGGCTCCTGCAGTGAACTCTGCCCCTCTCTGGGCCTCAGCACCCCATCTTCAAAATGAGGCTGGGAGAAGGTCCCCCTACAGTGCAACAGGATTGGTGGCATCCTGGGAGCGCTGGGACGCAGTCTTTTGGTTTTTAATTTTTAGGGCCACACTTGCGGCATATGGAAGCTCCCAGGCTAGGGATCGAATTGGAGCTACAGCCTCTAGACTACACCCCAGCCACAGCAACTCGGGATCTGAGCCGCGTCTGTGACATGCACCACAGCTCAGGGCAATGCTGGATCCTTAACCCACTGAGCAAGGCCGGGGATCGAACCCGTGTCCTCATGGATACTAGTCAGTCTCACTACCCCTGAGGCACAACGGGAACTTCCTTTTTGGGGGGCATTTAGGGGCAGGATGCCTGTTCGGTCCTTGGCCCAGCACAGTGGGTTAAGGATCCAGAGTTGCCGCACCCATGGCCTATGTGGCTGCAGTTCGGCTCTGATCCCTGGCCGGGGAGCTCCATAGGCTGGACACAGTGAGAAAAGAAAAAAAAAAAAAAAAAAATGAGGCTGGGGGCGGAGCAAGCCCTTCTGGCAAAGAAGTCTGTGCCATGGAGGGGACCCCCACAGACTAGGGCTCATGAGGCTCAAAGAGGGTAGGAGAGAAGGGGGGCCACAGTGCACCCCACTGCCCCCCCCACTGGCCCCCACCCAGAGACTCGCAGCAGGTGGAGGTGGAGTCGGGTTTATTGTTAGGTCCGTGGGTGGGGGCAGGGGGGCTCAGGTGGCAGCAGTCTCCCTGACACAGCCTGGCGCTGGAGGGGAGGCTAGCGGCTTTGCTCTGGAAGAGAGAACAGACAGGGAGACACGGGAGGGGCCCTGAGCAGGGGGAGGCAGGGCCAGCGCCAAGGGCTGGGGCCACTCACTCCCGGGGCACCAGCTGGCCTCCCACCCAGGCCCTTGGCAGGGACACAGAGGCAGATCCAGGCTGTGAGGCCGAGGGGGTGGGCCTGCTGGGAGCCCAACTGGCAGCTGGGAGCAGACCCTGCCCGCCCCCCGAAAGTTCACAGAGGAAAGCCTGTGAGGGGTGGGGCCAGGCCCCCCCTCCTCCATCCTGGAGCCCCCAGAGAGGGCAAGCCCTGCCTGGCCAGGTACCCCAAGGAGGGCCTAACACACACTCACCAAGCCAAGGAGCTGGAGAGAAGCAGGAGGGAGGAGGAGGGTGAGGAAGTGGGGGACACGGATGGGGGGTGGGCAGTGAGAGGGGACAGAGGGTCCCAGAAGGGGCCACCATCCAGGAGATGTGTCCAGTGGGCTGAGGCCAGCAGTCCCTGCAGTCACTTGGGCAGAGTAGCCATGGCCTTGAGGAGCCAGCTGCGGAGGTGGGGGTGGGGCTGGGCCAGGCACGGGGTCCCTCCACTCCCCCCACCCCTCCCCGGGGCAGCATCGGCTCACCTGAGCAGGTGTGCTTGTTCCTGTGAAGGACATAGCCTGCCCGGCAGGAGCAGTAGAAGCCGCCCAGGTGGTTGTGGCAGTGGTGGTCACAGGCAGGGGCCTCTCCTGGGGGAACCTGGCACTCGTCGATGTCTAGGGAGCGGCAGCCAGGCGGGCAGTGAGCAGGGCAGGTGTGACAGCGCTGGAGCCTGGGCTCAGCTCAGGGCCTCCAGCCTCGTGGCTGACCCCAGAAGGGCCGAGCACCAAAGGCTGAGGGTCACTGCCACCTCCCTGAAAAACTTGGAGGGGGACATAAATACACCCCCCCCTTTTTTTCTTTTGCTTTTTAGGCCACCCCCACAGCATATGGAAGTTCCCAGGCTAGGGGTTCGAATTGGACCCACAGCTGCAGGCTTATAATACAGGCACAGCAACACTGGATCTGAGCCACATCTGCAACCTACACTGGATTCTTACCCCCCTGAGCGAGGCCAGGGATGGATCCCACATCCTCATGGATACCATTCGGGTTCTTAAGCTGCTGAGCCATAACCGGAATGCCTACCACCCTTTTCAAACCAAAGGCGGGATGGAGTTCCCGTTGTGGCACAGCAGAAACAAATCTGACTGGGAACCATGAGGTTTTGGGTTCGATCCCTGGCCTCGCTCAGTGGGTTAAGGATCCTGCATTGCCGTGAGCTGTGGTGTAGGATCTGGCATGGCTGTGGCTGTGTGTTGTAGGCTTGCAGCTGTAGCTCCGACTAGACCCCTAGCCTGGGAACCTCCATATGCTGCGGGTACAGCTCTAAAAAGACAAAAGACAAACAAACAAACAAAAAAAACAACCAAAGGCAGGTTAAGTGTCCTGCTCAAAGTGGCCAGGCTAGTGAAGGGGGGAGGCAGCAAGGAACCCAGTGGGTGGGCCTTGATCCAAGTTTCACTGAACTTGTGCAGCAGCCTCAGAAGGAGCACAGGGAGGTTGAACCACTTGCCCAATGCCACACAGCAAGTCCCTGCAGAAGCCAGAATCTGAAATCAAGTATCAGACTGAAAGCACACAAGCAGAAGCCTGTAGAGCGTCACTTTCCTGTCTGTGAAGGGGCTCCTTGGCCCTTGGGTCACAGGGGCCTGGGAGGATGTCCCTGGCTTGGCACCTGCCACAGAATGGGGCTCAGTCTAGAGCAGAGGGCATGGTTTTCCCTGATTATTTGCGTTGCGGTGATGCTGTCAGACCAGGTGCGGACCCCTGTCCCGCTGGGGTGGCCAGAATCCAGCCACCGGGAGAGGGGGCGACCGGAGGGGGGCCGGCCCGGCCCAAGCCAGAGTTCCCGCCCCCCCGTGGGCTCCTCTGGGCTCACCCTCCGCTGAGTAGAAGGCCTCGAAGCCCGTGAACGGCTTCTCATTGGAGTAGTCGGAGCGGAAGGTGACGTCCAGGCTGGAGCCGTCGGAGTAGAAGCTGTCGTTGCCGGGCGCCCGCTCCGTGTCCGTGCTCTCCTGGCCGCACAGCGTGGCCAGCACCTTGGTCCCGGAGCTCAGCTGCGGGGTCGGGGGTCACGGGCCAGGAAGGCGAGACCCAAGGCTGGCCGGCTCTCCCTCCCTCTGAGGCCAGGCCCGGCCCCCGGGCATCCCCGTCCCCCAGCCCGAGGGTCCAGCCCGCCCGCCCGCCCGCGGGCACCTTGACAAAGTCGTACTCGCAGAGGTAGGAGGGCTCCAGGTGGAAGTGGGTGAAGTAGAGACGCAGGCGGTAGCCGGGGGGTGCCGTCAGGGTCCAGTGCTGCTCCTGGTTGTTGGCATACTTTTCGGGGAAGCCGGGGGATGCCAGGCGCCCGAACACGGGCTTGGGCCACTGTGGGCCCGAGGGTGTGGCTGCCAAGCCCGCCAGCAGGCCCAGGAGGACCAGCAGCCCAGGGCCGCGCAGGGGAGGGCAGTGAGGCCCGTTCGCAGCCCTCACCCCTGCCAGGGAGGCTCTGGGGACTCCCACCTGCCTCATGGTGAGCCGTCTTGTGGCTGCCGCGGGTCTGAAGCCCCAGGGCGCCTCACCTTTGATCTGTTTGCTCATCCCCGCCCCCGCCTCCCTGTCCCAGCTTCTGGGAAGACCCGTGACTCCCGCCAGGCCAGACTTCCAGGCACGGAGGAGAGGACGCTCCAGGAGCCAGAGGCTGAACTGGATGACAGCCAGCCCTGGCAACAAATCCTGCCTCTGTCCCTCACCCCTAACCTCTGTGGTTCCCCGCAGTGCATGACTTCGGAGGTCAGCTGGGGACTCTGTGACAATGACCTCAATGATGACGGCTTCTAGGTGAAGATGGGGGAGTGCAGGCATGTAGCTACCCTTCCCTCCTGAAACCCTACTATGAGATAAAAAGGGAAGTTTTAAAAATGGGAGCCCAGAGTTCCCTTGCGGCGCAGCGGGTTAAGCATCCTGCATTGACACTGCAATGGCCCGAGTTGCTGCTGTGGCATGGGTTTGATCCCTGTCCCAGGAACCTCCACATGCCTCAGGAGACACCAAAATAAATACATAGGAGTTCCCATTGTGGCTCAGTGGGTTAAGAACTTGACATAGTGTCTGTGAGGATGTGGGTTTGATCCCTGGTCTCACTCAGTGGGTTAAGGATCTGGCATTGCCACAAGCTGCGGTGTCAGTCACAGACATGGCTCAGATCCTGCGTTGCTGTGGCTGTGGTGTAGGATGGCAGTTGCAGGTCAGATTTGACCTCTAGCCTGGGAACTTCCATGTGCTGAGGGTGCAGCCTTAGAAAGATAAAAAAAATTTTAAAAAATAAAAATGAAAAATCCCCACGACAATGGACAATGAGGAATTTGAGAGAGCGGGCAGCAACAACATTTTGGAAGCTGGAAAGACAGATGGCCAGGTGGAAGTAACTCCCCCAGGAAGTTGGCAGCGGAATCAGGAATCGGAGGTACCAAGTCCCTCTGGATGCGTGGCAGAATCTTGCCAATCTGTTTCCCATTCCCCAGCCCCAGCAGAAACTTGGAGACTCATTCTCTTTTTTTTTTTTTTTTTTTTTTTCGTCTTTTTGCTATTTCTTTGGGCTGCTCCCACGGCATATGGAGGTTCCCAGGCTAGGGGTCGAATTGGAGCTGTAGCTGCCGGCCTACGCCAGAACCACAGCAACGTGGGATCCAAGCCGCATCTGCAACCTATACCACAGCTCACGGCAACGCCGGATCGTTAACCCACTGAGCAAGGGCAGGGACCAAACCCGAAACCTCATGGTTCCTAGTCAGATTCATTAACCACTGCGCCAAGACGAGAACTCCTGGAGACTCATTCTCAATGGGAGTACAGGAGAGTCCCAGGCTCAGCTGAGCAGACAGACCAGGCTTCCTCCAACTCAACTCCTAGAACCTGGCAGCCTCCCAGCTTCTCCCCTCTCCCCAGGAAATGTGACCCGTCCAGGAAGAAGGACCTCAAGTTGATGACTTTGGTAAGGTTCTATAAGCAAACAGCTCAGCCGCACCACCCACAGTGAGAAAGTCAGCCGATAAGCCCCCCCAGCACGTGCCCAGAGCTTCCAATGACCTTTTCAGCCCCAACCTTAACATAGGAGCAGAATATGCAAGAATTACTGAGAAAGACCAAACAAGGAGTTCCCGTCGTGGCTCAGTGGTTAACGAATCTGACTAGGAACCATGAGGTTTCGGGTTTGGTCCCTGCCCTTGCTCAGTGGGTTAAGGATCCGGCGCTGCCGTGAGCTGTGGTGTAGGTCGCAGACGCGGCTCGGATCCCACGTTGCTGTGGCTGTGGTGTAGGCCAGCAGCTACAGCTCCGATTCCACCCCTGGCCTGGGAACCTCCACATGCCGCGGGAGCAGCCCAAGAAACGGCGGAAAAAAAAAAGACCAAACAAAACTTGACCCACCAAAAAAATGCAGAAAAAATCCGTGAGCAGAAAATGTCTAAAACTAAAAGAAGTGATTGTTAATATCTTCAAAGAAAAAAGGCCAGAA